>NW_025814834.1:150232325-155754825 GCF_022079265.1 Lynx rufus
ATTTCAGGCTGAAATTATTATTTTTCTAGGGAAGTTTTGTTAGTGATGAATTCTCTTAGTTTTTATTTATCTTGGAATTTCTTAATTTTTCCTTTATTTTGGAAAGATAGTTTTATTTGAAATAGCACTCTTGGTTGATGGTCTTTTTCTTTCAGCACTCTGAATATGTTGTCCCACTGCCTTTTTACCTTTATGATTTTTTTATGAAAATTTCGCTGTTAATTTCATTGAGGACCTCTTGGGTATAATGAATCTTTTCTGTTTCTGCCTTCAAGATTCTCTCTGTCTTTATCCTTCAACAGTTTCATTATGATGTATCTGTGGAAGTTCATTGATCTTCTTGGATGTGTAGATTAATGTTTCTCATCAAATTTTCATCCATTCCCTTTTTTAAATTGAGGTATAATTGACATATAACATTATATTAGTTTTAGGTGGTTCAGGTTCTCTCCATTTCTTATCTATTGTAAATAATGCTGCAGTGAACATAGGAAAGCATATATGTTTTCAAATCAGCATTTTTGTATTCTTCCGATAAATACCCAGAATTGGACTAGCTGGATCAGATGGTAATTCTATTTATTTGGGGGGGGGATCTCCATACTGTATTTTACAGGGGCTGTACCAATTTACATTCCCACCAACAGTTTACAAGAGCTTCCTTTTCTCCACATCCTCTCCAGCACTTGTTATTTGTTGTCTTTTGATAATAGCCATTCTAACAGGTATGAAATGATAGCTCATTGTGGTTTTGAGTTGCACTTTCCTTATGATTAATGATGTTGAACACCTTTTCATAAACCTGTTGGCCATTTCTATTTTTTCTTTGGAAAAATGTCAGTTCAGATCCTCTGCCCAATTTTTAATTGGATTGTTTTAGGGTTTTGTGATTTAGTTGTATATTTTGGATATTAACCACATATCTGATTATATGATTTGCAAATATTTTCTTCCATTCAGTAGATTGACTTTTCATTCTGCTGATTGTTTCTTTTGCTCTGCAGAAACTTCTTAGTTTGATGTGATCTCACTTGTTTACAATGCTTTTGTTGCCTTTGCTTTTGGTGTCAATCCAAAAAAAATTATCACCAAAACTGGTATCAAAGAACTTACCACCTGTGTTTGCTTCTAAGAGTTTTATGGTTTCAGGTCTTACATTCAAGTCTTTATCGATTTTGAGTTAATTTTTGTGTCTGGTTAAGGTAGTGATCCAGTTTCATCCTATTGCATGTTCCTGTCAAGTTTTCCCAATACCATTTATTGAAGAGACTGCCCCTACTTCATTGTATATTTTTGGCTCCTTTGTTGTAAATTAATTGGCCACATATCCATGGATTTATTTCTGGGTTCTCTATTCTGTTCCTTTGATCTGTGTGTCAGTCTTAATACCAGTACCATACTGTTTTGATTACTATGGCTTTTACTACTAGCTTGAAATTAGGGAGCAAGATGCCTCCATCTTTGTTCTTCTTCTTAAGATGTCTTTGACTATTCAAGGTCTTCCTAAAAATTTTAGAATTGTTTGTTCTATTTCTGTGAAAAGTGCCATTGAAATTTTGATAAGGGATTGCATGACTCTGTAGATTACTTTGGGTAATATGGACATTTTAACAAAAAACAAAACAAAATATTAATTCTTTTGATCCATAACCATAGAATATCTTTCCATTTGTTTCTTCTTGTTTAATTTCTCTCATCACTGTCTTACAGCCATTATTATTTCTTGAAATATTCTTTCTGCCCCATTTTCTCTTCCTCTTCTGAGACTCCCATTATGCACATGTTAGTATTTTTGTTGGTGTTCCATAGGTTTCAGAGCCTCTGTTCATTTTCTTCACTGTTTTATCTGTATACTCTTCTGATTGGAAAATTTCAATAAACCTATCTTCAAGTTCACTGATTCTTCTGTCTACTGAAATCTACCCTTGAGCCTTTCTAGTAAATTTTCATTTCATTTTTTGTACCTTTCAACTACAGAATTTCTATTTGGTTCTTTTCTATAATTTCCTTTTTTTTTTTTTTGTAATTGATATTCTTTATTTGTAAGACATCTTTTTCATACTTTTGTTTAGTTCTATAGACATTGTTTCCTTTAGTTTTTTTTTTAATGTATCTACAATAGCTTTAAAAAGTCTTTGTCTACTAAGTACAACATCTAGGCTTCTTCAGGGACAGCTCCTATTGACTGATTACCCGTTTGCTTGCTTATGGGCCATACTTTAATGTTTCTTTGCATGTCTTGTAATTTTTTTGTCAAAGACTGTACATTGTAAATAAAATAATGAGGCATTTTTGGAAATAAAATTGTTCCCCTCAACCCTGGGTTTATTTTTGTTGCTATTTGTTGTTGTATGTTATTTTGTTTACTGACTTTTCTGAATTTTGTAAAGTCTCTATGCTTTGACATGTGTGACCAGTTAAGTCTCTACTCAGCTTAGTGGTCAGCTAACAAGTGGAGAGAGATTTCCTTAAATGGTAGAACCAGTAAGTCTCCCAGTTTTTAACAAATGTCTCTGTGTATGTTGGAGCACCCCTTCATTGCTCTGCCAGGTGATTAAAAACTATGCCTTAGCTTTAACTTCCTGATTTCACAGAGACTGAAAGCCAGAGGAAAGAGCTTAGGGCCTTCTCAGATATTTTCTAAGCATATGCACAATGCTACAAATGCACATGGACTTCTAGATTTCCAGAAATATATCAAAGCTTTTCAGATTTCCTGTGGGGACACATCATTCCCTACCTTTCTCTTGTAAGCTTTTTGTTAGCTTGTTGCTTGCCCCAACTGTTTTCCAGTGCTCCAGACAGCCACAAAGTTAAACAATTCCCTCTAAATGCTTTTGAAAAATGCTTAGGGAAAAGATATTTTGCACTGGATGAGCTGCGAGTCAGGTAAAATAAAGACAGCCTTGCAAATGGTGTCTTCTAGCTAACTACCAGGCAGGTCAAATAATAATAATTCACTGGAAATGATGCTTTAGAGCAACTCCAACCCCATTCTGCTCCCCCCATGACTTCCTGGCTTCTTGTTTTTACTGTAATTATGGGTTGGTATTTTTAGGGCTACCACAGAGCTGAAAAGAAAGACATGGGAATAGGGCAAATTAAAGTTCCATGAAGCTCACTGCCCTTACCAAGATTCAGATATTTTTCTTAAATAAATGCCCCCCAGATTGCTGCAAGCATTTTGTTAATTTCCATAGTCCTGAAAAACTTCATTCTGACATTTTTTCCAGTTTTCTCATTGCTTTTATAGGGGAGAAAATTCTGGGAGGTCATTACTCCACTATTTCTGCTGCCTCCTAAATCTCCAATCTTGAGTATACAACTTTTTCGTAATCTCTAGAACAAAATAGAAGAACATATAGAAAAACACTTCTGCTGCATACTGAAGAGGATAGTATTTACCTCAAGGAAAAGCACTTGTGCAATTGTCTCAGTTACAAACTGAACTGGCTGCTCTTTTCATAGAACACCATATTTACTAGATAGACTAACAATATTATACACTCATGAGTATTCAGCAGATATTTTCTTTTTTTTATTAATTTTTTTAATGTTTATTCATTTTTGAGCGAGAGAGACAGAGCACAAGCATGGGTGGGGGCAGAGAGAGAGGGAGACACAGAATCCGAAGCAGGCTCCAGGCTCTGATCTGTCAGCACAGAGCCTGACGTGGGGCTAGAACTCACGAACCGTGAGATGACGACCTGAGCCAAAGTCAGACGCTCAACGGACTGAGCCACCCAGGTGCCCCTCCGCAGATATTTTCTTAAACATGAATGAATCAAGCCTCTCATTTCAAGGAAACTATTGACAGAAGTCGATGCCAATGATAAGTCTCAAACTTTCAAGCAAAAATAAAAATTGGGGAAAACTTCTATCTACCACTATGTGTTTGACAGCTTCCCCGTACTTCCACTTTTCTGAGATTGGTGATGGTGTTAATAAATGTAACTGTGTGATATTAATAATGAAATGTGTCAGAATTTGGAAGATCTGCATAACTCCATGACCCATTATTTTTTTTTCTTTTTTATTTTTTTAATGTTTATTTTTGAGAGAGAGAGAGAGAGAGAGAGCATGCGCGCACGGGGGAGGGGTAGAGAGAGAGGGAGACGCAGAACCTGAAGCAGGCTCCATGTTGTGAGCTATTAGCACAGCCCCGTCGAGGGGCCCAAACCCATGAACCCATGAGATCATGACCTGAGCTGAAGTCGGGGCCCAACCAGCTGAGCCACCCAGGCACCCTGATGAACCGTTATTTTCTAAATAATCAATGGGCAATGTTAACAGTATCATGGGTAGGTAAAAGAGTCTTTCACAGTTCAAGTTAGACCAATAGATTTTAATATAAAAAAGCACAAAAAGTTCATAGACTTGATTTCAGATTTCAAATTTCAACTAACCCTTAAGAAATGATCATTTGTCAAGTTTGGTATAGTACCAAAGAATATCCACAATTATCCGAAAAGATTACTAAAATAATCCTATTTCCAACTGCATGTCTCTGCAGGGCCAGATTTTCTTCATATATTTCAACTAAAATAACATATCATAACAGATTGAATACTGAAGGAAATAAGACAATCTAGCTATCTTCTATCAATCCAGACATTAAAGATATGTACGAATATATAAAACAGCACCATTCTTCTCAGATTTTTTTGTTTTGGAAAATACAATTATTTTACTTTAAAATATTTGTATTAACATATAATGGGTTGGGGTGTGGCTCAGTCGGTTAAGCTCCCACTCTTGATCTCAGCTCAGGTCATGATCTCATGACTCTGCACTGACAGAGCAGAGCCTGCTTGGGATTCTCTCTCTCTCTCTCTCTCTCTCTCTGTCCCTCCCCTGCCTGTGCT
Organism: Lynx rufus; assembly: GCF_022079265.1. NCBI lineage: Eukaryota > Metazoa > Chordata > Mammalia > Carnivora > Felidae > Lynx > Lynx rufus. The sequence goes on from NW_025814834.1 coordinate 150,237,191, forward strand.
CACTTTCTCTCAAAATAAATAAATAAACTTAAAAAAATGTATAATGCGTTATTTTAAAGCAATAACACAAATTTGTGTTTTAATTTCTACTTTGGTAAGTACCAAAAGTTATAACTCATGTAAATAAAAGTTTTTTAAGGCCCTTAATAATATTTAAAAGTGCAAAAAGTCCTAAACTGAAGAGTTTGAGAACTGCTTCTGCTGTTTTCTAAGATCAAAGCCCTAATAACAAACCACCTGGAAAATACAAGGATGGCTATTATTTAGTACTTAATTCAATTGCCCATGTTTGGTGCAAATATTTTGGACATGCGACCCATGTCCAAAATCTGCTCATTCACACAGGCATGATGGTCGGAATTATTTAATCTGTGTAGGACCTTTTAGGCTGACCCTTTCTGCTTTTTGAATAGGTCATGCTTCTCTCTCTCATAGCTTTTGTGCAAGGCTGTTACTCTGCCTGGAAAGCTCTCTCACCCCCTCTCCTAACAATTCTTATTTATCTTCAGATCTCAGATCAAATGTCACTATCTCAAGGAAACCTTCCCTCATCTACTCCTTCCAAAGTTCTCATCCTCCAGATTTCATTGAAACCCCCTAATTTCTTTCATGGGTCCAAGCACTTCTTTTCTTTCATAGCACATATCACAATTTGTAATTGTGTGGTTTTAAGATTTGATTAGTGCCTTTCTCTCCCTTAAACTTCAGCTTCACAAGGGCAGTTTTCTTTTTAGCTTACCGTTTATCCTCAATATGTATCACAGTGTTTGGCAGTATATATGCACAGAATGAGTCAATTATTTTCCAATATGAAAACCACATGTTGAGGCAAGGAAGAGTGCATTTTATTGATTGTCCCATCATTTTAAATAGTTTTTCAAATTACCAGCCTTGAGTTATGAGAGATCTGTTGAAAACAGTTTTTATTGTATGGCCCTCCAAGTAAAAAGATATCTTAGGAACACAATCATTCTGAAGGAAATCAGATTGCTTGATTTGTGTACACAGATGCCATTTCACAGAACTTTCTCCCAACTCAGGCTTCTTAGTCTCCAAGCTTTTTTAAAAAATAAAATACAAAAAGACTTTTACTAATGGTTATGCTGAGCCTTTCTCTAAAAATATCTTTTATTAAATGCAGGAGGAGATTGGATTCATGCTGTATTATTTCTTTTGGGACTAATGGTGCATTTTCCAACTTCAGAAATTGTTTTTAAGACCACAGAAGTATCAGATTAAACGAATGTGGTGACTACCTCAGGACAGTAGTATTTTATTATATTTTCCTTCCAAGAATGTAACTGTTATAAATTACTACAGTTATTTATTCTTCACTTTACAATTTATTAACTGAGGGGGTCATATTTTATTCTTCTTCCATTTGAGTAACTTGTGTGTGTGTGTTTATGCAGCAGTGACAAATAGTTTTTCATTTGAGGGCTCTAGACTTTGGTCCTGTTTTAATTAGGAGACTTTCAGGATTTGGATGAAGGCAGCATATTGTCCTTCCAGTTATCCAGGCAAAATTTGCAGCATCTGTCTAACCATAAGAGTTACAAACCCCCTTCAGATAATAAGTCTAGTATACTTTAATAGCACTGCTTTCAGAATTTACAGCCCTTACTTTAGAGTACTCAGTGTTGATGTTCCTGCTAATCTCAAATGGTTTTGTTTTACACAGAAACAAATGGATATCAATGCTGCTATTCAAGCCTTGATTGAATCACATGCTGCCCTACAGATGGAGGTAATATATCTGGCTTTATTTACATTGGCACTCTCAATATACAAATTAAACTGAAAGTTTTTCAGAGTCCAAAATGTGGCTTTATCTCAAAGATTGTATTTAAAACAGATTGAACGTAATGAAACTACTTTTAAGGACAAAGTAAGCATTTTTAATAAGCAGAAATATATGCATGGGTTTTTTTAAGGAAAACATTTTTAAAAGGTGTAATATCATTTAAGGAATTTTTAAACAACGAATTAGATACTGTAGAAGAAAATAGTTTAATGAAGTTAGCCATTTCTTAAAATGGGATCTATCACTGTTACTCATTTTTCTTGACTAAACTCTATTCAATGTATAATTTCTTAAAAAATAATATACTACAGTGGGCATAATAATTGTTAAGTTTTATGTTAGCTTGAAAACTAGGCTTTTGGAGTGAATTTAATCTCTTACTTAGGATCCAGTTTAATAAAATATACATAGATGGCTATATTTGAATATAAACTGATCTTTACATCCTACTCCCAAGTCACCGCACACAACAAAGATACATTTTTCTTCTGCCTTGGTCCATGTTGATGATGAGGGTTCAATAATGCTGCTGGCTACTCTGGTTTTTTGCTAATATGATTCCTGTGATGACTTGGCAGAACTACCAAAATACTGAAGTGACTCTAATTGACTACGGTGCAGAGATATCCAAAACCCTGAACTACCTTAGCAATTTACTGCACAGCATCAAGAATCCTCTTGGCACACGAGATAACCCAGCACGAATCTGCAGAGATTTGCTTAACTGTGAACACAAAGTATCAGATGGTAAGTTCTTGGTTTTCTCAAACTCTGATGTCTAATTCCATCATTTCAGTGTGTCTGAGATTGATACTATATTCATTTTGAATCTTAATCGTTTTGATAAAACGCTTATAGGAAAGCATTTTAATGTTATCAAAAACCAAATACTCTTAGAGGGAGACATGATTCTGAAGTCAGAGTATCCCTTTCTGAGGGTTCACATTACAAATGTCTTCTTCTATGCATCCTTATTGATCCCCAACTTTTCTTACTCCACCCTAATTATAGTACTTGCTTACACATCGTGTTTGGAACATATCATATTCATGATAACAATTAAAATATGGAGGACTGACCTTTGGGTTAATAGGAATACCTGTCGGGTCTGCCAAAGGTGATAACATGAAAAAAATATACATGGGAGAGCCCCCATCAGCACACCTCCTAAAATTATGGCTTTTACACAAAATGGAATTTAAATGCATCACTATAGAGTCAGTGAGTAGGAAGATGGTTTGGTATTCTTGGAATTTTTTCATTCGTACACTGATAGCCCCAAATCCATTAACCAGAGGTACAAAAATGAATTTAGAATCGAACCATAAAGGAAAAGCTTTAAAGCAAGTAGAACAGTTCTATTTATCTAATGATAGATAAGGGAACCCTGTCTGCTGTAATATATCATTTAATTTTAATTTCTATTGGGTCTGTGGTCAGCTGTACGATCAATATTAGTAGTTAAATTTTTTGCTAAAAACTTATATGTAACAATGACACATATGCTGATTTGAAAAAAAAAATGTTATGTTCTTCTATATGGTAACTAGTAGTCCATATTTTATTTAAATTATATATACACACATATACATCACATAACACACACACACTTGTCCAAAAACATAAGCTTCCATTCTATAAGTGCAATGAAAATATTCATTTTATTTATATTAATAAAATGCTTAACTTCTATAGATATTTCCTGCCTTAAATTACTACAAAAACTAAACTAATATAGACAGTTACAGCTGCCTACAGTAGTTCTGTTTGATTCTTTCCCATATTTGATGGCATAAACATGAAATTCTATCGAATTGAAAGTAACAAAGACATTTTAAGACATACAAATGACTGAAATCTAATTCAAGGTCTGCCTTCTTTGTAAGAAAAATAACTAAGTGGTGTGGATTGCAAGGTATCAGAAAGGTTTTAATGCCCAACAATATTTTCATCACTAGGAGACAGCAAATGCTATAGAGAAACACAAAACAGCAGGGAAGGGGGATATGATAGAAAATGGAGTGGGGGTGAAGTTTTCAAGTATAGTAGCTAGATAAGGCATCTGTGAGAACATGACATTTGAGCCATATCGGAAGAAGGTAAAGGTATAAGCTATAGGAAATCTAGAGAAAGAGCTTTCCAGGCAGAAAGAACAAATGCAAATGCAAAGGCCCTGGGACTGGAGTATATGTAGTATGTTCTAGGATTAACAAAAAGGCCAGTGACCAGAAGAGAGTGCATAAGGGCAAGTGGTAGAAAATGAAGTCAGAAGATATCCAAAAAACCAGATTATATAAGATCTTACAGACTACTCAAGAGACTCCAGCTTTTATTCTGAATATGGTGGGAAGCCATTCAAAGTTTTGCAGCAAAGAAATGATAGGATTTGACTTAAATCTTTGAAATATTATTCTGGCTAATGTATTGCAAATATAATGAGGACAACAGTAAAAGAAACCATTGAAGAGGCCACTGAAAAAGATCCAGGTAAGAGATGACGGTAGGCTGGACTAGAATTAGTAGAATAAGTGATAAATGATCAAGTCTTTGGCTCTGCCTTAAGGTACAGCCAGCAGTTCTTGATGATAATTTGGATGTGGGTTATGAGAGAAATAGAATGATAGAGGGTGACTCTAAGCTTTTTGACTAATGGATGGAAGTGTGGAGTTGCTGTAAGAGAGATGCAGAAGCAAGTTTTGGAGGAAAAATCAGGAGTTCAGTTTTAGATATATCTCATTTGAGATGTCTGTTCAGCATAAAGTAAGAATGTCAAGGAGGTTGGTGGCTATGAGAGAAAGGTTCTGGCTAGGGGTAAAAATTATGACGTCATTTGCATATCAATAGTATCTAATGCCCCTGGACTGCTTACAACTACCTAAAGACTAGGCGGAGAAAGAAAAGCTGAGGTAGCTGAGATCTAAACCCTATGCCTTCGGGCTCTTCAATGTTTAGAGATCAGGGAAATGTGGAGAAACTAGCAAAGAAAACTGAGAAGAAGCTATCCCTGATAGGAGGAAAACTAGATGAACAGTAGTGAAGAAAATTTTGCCTGAGGATCGACTGGGTTCCTGAGAAAGGCTACTGAATTTAGCAGCATGATGCTCTGTGTGAGCTTCACGAGAGCAGTTAAGAGGAATAGTAGTGGTTAAAACTTCATCAGATTTTAAGAGAAAATTATAGAGCCAGAGAGTTTCCATTTCCAGTAATGAAGGAGGTAATTCAAATTGCCAGGCTGAATATCTTTTAAAATTTGTTTTCAAGTTAAAAGCATCAAATAGCCAACAAAATAGTGAGGGAATTTTAAGCCAACATTTTGAAGGAGACAGCAAAGAAATGAACACAGTTAGAACTGCTTTTGCCCTGGGTGTGTTCTAAATACAGCTTTTGGTAGCTTTGTGGGGCTCGGGTCAAAAATTGGTATCTGTGGCCCATCAAATGTGAGGATTTAGGTTTTCAAAGGGCTCCACTCTGAAAGTAAACATAAACTGGAAGAGACAAGACTATAGCCTAGCTTCATTCACATCATGAAGATAGCTCAGAGTCTTAAGCTTTGAACTTGGACTAAGATGATTCCAGACTGCTAGTACCCCCCATCCCATGTCTAACAGAAACAAAAGTCTTCTATAAAATATACCATCATCCTAGGGCTCAAATTGTTTCCACAAATCGTTTCTCAAAGGTAGTGCCCAGCACACAGTCAATGATACTGAGGCATACCGGTTGATAAAACACCATGAATGAGAACTGGCAGAAACAGCAAGCAGAATTACACTCAAAAGAAAATTAAGAGAGGAAGAATTTGAAACTGAAGGTGTAATAGACAAGCCTTCCATAGGAACACAGTCGATTCACGATAATAAGAAGGAAGGCAGAATATATGTGTGCAAGCACAGATAGGTAAGGAGATGTGGTAGCTGGAGGTTCTGTAAGCTCCTTTCACATTGCCTCAGTTGCCTCAGTGACATTGAAAGGTTATCACTCAAGAATAAAGGTGAAGGGATGGGTATAACAAAGGTGAGAGAAGAAGAGAAGGTTTCAAACAGTTAACTAGGAGAGCAACAGAGGGAACTAATTAGGGAAACATGGTGTTGCTGTCTGGCAGTCTTACAAACATGTGAATTTAAAGTGAGCCCAGTCCACATAGTTGTATTTTTCTTCAGCCACATTTAGCTGTGCAGGTACAGGTGAAAATTGGACTTCTATGAGGTTGGGATTTTATAAGGCAAGCACAATGAATTGTGGCAGGGCAGGGATGTTATGGAAGTCTCCAAGGAAGTAATTTTAGCAAAGATCTGTGGGTTTTACTTGGGTAGGGAGGGAATCGAACACATGATTATGAGAAATCATGAAAAAAATATTATCGATGGATTGTAGGTCCTGATAGGATGGGAGAATAATTGGAGTCAGGACAATAGAGAATGGGTTCAAAAGAGAAGAGGTGATGGGGCGCCTGGGTGGCGCAGTCGGTTAAGCCTCCGACTTCAGCCAGGTCACGATCTCGCGGTCCGTGAGTTCGAGCCCCGCGTCGGGCTCTGGGCTGATGGCTCAGAGCCTGGAGCCTGTTTCCGATTCTGTGTCTCCCTCTCTCTCTGCCCCTCCCCCGTTCATGCTCTGTCTCTCTCTGTCGCAAAAATAAATAAACGTTGAAAAAAAAAAAAAGAGAAGAGGTGAAATAATGGCAGAATTCTGGTTTGTAGATAATGACAAAGGCTAGGGTACGGCCTGGGGAAGTTGAGGGTTAAAGTGAATGGGGCAGTAGGGGGAGCAGGGGAAGGGTACGAGAACATTGGCAGAAGAGTTCAAGGAACTGAGAGGCCAGGGTATTGGAAGTGTCATCCGTCTCACCAAGAATTAGGTCATAAGTGTATTTTATGAAAGTAATAGCCATGCAATGATAAAATCTTCAAAGAAAGTGGCTTGCAAGAGGAAGGGGTAATGGATGATGTAATATAATGACAGTAGTTTTACCATGGAGTTGTTTTAGGAAAAATATAGGAAGAATGGTCCGGAGGTGGCAGTGAAGGGAAAGAAAGACACCTTCCCTACTCCAAACACAAAGATAATAGAGGCTGTGGCAGAACTTGAAAGAGCTGCAAGGGAAGTGCTGTGCCCATGGGAGAGCCAGTTTTAGGTTAGAACGTTTGGGCCTACAAAAGACATATTATGGTATGGTGCTTCATTTATAGCTCAACGTATCCTGAAAAAATTATGAAGTCTCTACCATTTCACCGTTGTACAGCATAATACCTGAATTCAAAGCATTCTTCCCCATATAACAATGAGAGTTTGGTTGATGGAAAACTTTTTATAAAGAACTTATTAATAAGCTCACATAGTAGAAGGAAACGGTTTCTTGGAAGACAAGAGAGAGTAGTGAAGATTATGTGTTTACCTCATTAGATAAGACTAGAAGCCTGCTCTAGAACCTGGTAAAAAATCCAGCACTAATTTCTACAACCTTTACAAAATGTCTGAAATTCTGAGGGAAAGATTAAAAAAAAAAGGGGTGGGGGCAGAGGATAGGATTTCATTCACCCAGTTCTTCCATATCTTAATAGATCAGTAGGTCTTCAAATGTCCCTGGACCAGAGTTAGATACTGTTGAAATGCAGGTTCTCAAGGCCTGCCTCAGACTTAATGAATCAGCAACTCTGGGGATGGGGTCCAGCTACCTGTGTTTTAACAGATGTTTCTAATGCCACTAAAATTTGAAAAACATTGCAACAGAGTCCCTATTTTTGGAGCCACCAATTCAGGAGGTATGCATTTTGAAAGATTAGTAGAGTTAGTAAAGAGTTGTTGAAGATGTTCTGGAAATCTAAAATAATGGACCAGAGGAAGCCCAGGTTGCGGTAGAGGAATCTTTGCAATAGGGTAAGAAAGACAAGGATTCCTCGCTACTGAAGAAATGACAAGTACTGTTTGATTGTCTTGCCTTTTTAATGCAAGAAAGCAGAGCTATCTCTCATTTAAAAATTCTTAGTCTTTGCTTTTAGAATAAGGTGCTCCTGCAATATTCTGAGCCCGTTACTCTGGAACTCAGATGCTAGATCAATCGTTCTTCAGCCTGAGAATTTCCTGTAGACTGACTTTCAAGACTCCTTTTGATTCTGCTGAGCAGTCAGTGAAGGCAAAGGTTGGCAGGTTTACACTCGGTACAGGGACTTCAGTTTTTCTCACTTGCAAATCTGATGAAGAAACCACAAAAAAGATAACCATTTAATTGTACCTTTTCTGTCTGAAAACAAAGAATGTTTTATTAATTTTATGCCAATATTCATAAAGGTAATATTTTACCTCAGGGAGATTGAAGTTGTTTCCATTTAACATACATGTACATGTATATAGTATGTATTTTTTTAAACTCTGTAATCACATAGAACATACATATACACATATACCACATTAATTGCAACTTTTCTGTTAACTATGTAACTTTAGACGGTTCCTTTAAGCTGATGGTCTCATCTATAGAAAGCAGTAGGGGGGCCTAGATCGCTCAGTTCGTTAAGTATCTGGCTCTTGGTTGCAGCTCACGTCATGATCTCATGGTTCAGTTTGAGAATTTGAGCCCTGCATCAGGCTCAGAACTGACAGCACAGAGCCTGATCGGGATTCTCTCCCTCCCTCTCTCTGTTCCTCTCCTGCTTGTCTCTCTCTCCTTCTCTCTCTCAAGATAAATAAATAAACTAAAAAAAAAAAAAAAGAGGCAATAAATTCAGCCATTATACCATTTTTTGTTAAAATTATAAAATGCCCTTAAGTTGATAGGCACGTGAAAAATACAGTACTTTTGGTATCAATTTTATATAATGCTTGCAGCTTTCATTCATTGACTAAATGTAAATATCTTTATAATCTTCTAAGTTTTTTTACAGTTAAGACTATAAAAATGTATATTTAAAGTATGATAATTTGTAATGATGATTCAAATAGGTTTTAGTATGGCATTTAAGTATTTTTGTGTTTTACAATAAATTAATAGGAAAATACTGGATTGATCCAAATCTTGGATGCCCTTCAGATGCCATTGAGGTTTTCTGCAATTTCAGTGCTGGTGGTCAGACATGTTTATCTCCTGTTTCTGTAACAAAGGTATGTATTGAATTGTAGAACACATGCGAGTACTTGCCCAGTTTCAGGGAACATAACTTTTAAAATTCTGTAACCTTAAAAAATTATGAATTTTATGAATGGAAGCAAGGTATCATTCTCTACCACATATAAGAAATTTTTTGTTTTTAAAAAGTAATTCTAGTGAATCTTGACATTTTGATGATGTCTTTTATGATTGACATATCTTGGCTTACTCTACTGATTATGCTTTTTAAATTTCCTTTTAAAAATATGGAACATATGTTTTTATGCATACATATACATTAGAAAATCCCCAGTGTTTGTAATTAGTAATCAGTTACCTAAAGTTTTCTGAAAATGATATCATTAAAAGAGGAATGTTGCCACAAAGCTTACTATTTTTGGTGATTTAGCACAAAAGAACCTGCCTTAAATATCCATTGACTATTATTTAAAACTTCTTTCAAGTATAATAGAATGAATGAAAGTTAGTTTGGTATGATACTGGAGATTATAACAAGCACTTATAAAACCTAAAGCTTAGTTCTACACATAACAAATACTGAAGAAATCAAAACTGCATTTTTTTCTTTTTCTGGTCAAACCAGTTTGGTATTATTACCAAGAACTTATTTCTCATTGACAAAGAATGGATACACATGCCTATTGTATGTTTGGTCCATTATAAAGAGGCAGCAAGTAAAATGTGCAGTCTATTAATCTCTACACTGCTTATTGTTAGACTACCCTTTGCTAAAATATCACTCTTCATTAACCGGGGTGTTTCACCAGTTCATCTCAGTAGGTATTCACCGTTATTACTAACCTCAAAGCAGAGGAAGGAAAGATTCTTCCATTCGTAGGGAATCCATGTTCCTCTGATGAAGATCAGCATGATAATCTTACTTGCAAAATATCTGCATGATCATACTCACTCCCCTGGATTTGGCCCAGAATGTTTATTTGGGTTATCACAGAAGAAAGATGGGGACTGGGAAGGGTGTGCAAAGGAGACAGGAGTAGCCAAGGAGCTGCACTCCAATTCCTTCCTTGACTGAATCAGCTCTCCCATCTCTCCTATCTGTAAACTCAACCTGAGAAAGACTGGGCAGGTAGTGGAAAGAATGGTAAACTTGGAATCAGGGACCTGGGTTCTAGTTTCTATTCCTCTACTAACCTGGCAAATGGCACTCTGAGCCACCAAAGAGCCTACTCTGTGCCAGCACTGTGCTAGGTAAGTGACATGTGGCTCCTTAAATCCTTATAGCATCCCTGCCATGTCAGTGTTATACGCTACCTTACCAACAAAGAAACTAAGTCTTAGAAAGGTTAAATAGTTTACAAGCTTGTGACTCTCACCTGTAAAATAAAGAAAACTGAACTACTTAAACTCTAATGTTCCTTATGATGATCCTTCCATGTTTTCAGCCTCACTGACCTTCCTTTGCCTTTCTTCTCTGTTCCTTTTACTTTTTTGATTGTTGTTTTATTTTTTTCTTTCTCTGTTACCTCATAACTGATATTTTTCTAATTTCATGTTTGGAAATTCATATAAATTCCTTGTAGAAACCATTTTTGTTCACTTATGTTATGACCATACCTCTGCTTGAATATTGCTAAAATAATAATGTCAAAAACTATAGAAAAATCTCTTGGAGCACCTGGGTGGCTCAGTCGGTTGAGCGTCCGACTTCAGCTCAGGTCATGATCTCATAGTCTGTGAGTTCAAGCCCTGCATCGGGCTCTGTGCTGATGGCTCAGAGCCTGGAGCCTGCTTCAGAGTCTGTTCTCATTCTCTCTCTGCCCCTCCCCAACGTCTGCTCTGTCTCTCTCTTGTCTCTCAAAAATAAATTTAAAAAAAATTAAAGAAAGAAAAAAAGGAGAAATCTCTTTCCTTGCCCAAGCCTGGGAAATATGCAATCAGACCTCCTTGCTCTAATTTTGCTCTATATTGTTGACTTTATTATTAATACTTGTTATGCATTCAGTCATTTCAATAAACTTTTACTGAAGATTTGCTGTATGACTGTAACTGCGTTAGGGGCTGGCAACACAAAGAAGAAGATTCTATCCTGATCTTTAAAAGCTCTCATAATTAAAATTACTCAACAAGTTATTATTGCAACTTCTAACTTATCTGTGGAAACTCCAAAAACGATCTGCAAGGAAAGTATACACAATTTCAGATTTTTGTGGAAAAAATTATTAGTCAACAACTAATTATTAATGCATTTTAGATAACATTATAAAAATTATAATTTTTTTTGTCACATCTAGTAGTCTAATGGTATGCTGAAGCCGGCTCATACAGACTCATCCAGAAAGAGTTGTATCTCTTTCCAACTCCATGTCCAGTGATACCACCATGATATCCTGAAATCAGGCATGGTAGGAGTGTTTACACCATGGAAATCAGAAAATGCTATAAATCAGGCATTCCCTGCTCCCCACCCCTGCAAAAGCCAGTGGTTCAGTCACACGCTGTTGACTGGCATTTAAATGCCAAGGAAAGTAGTTTTCTCAAGGCTGCATTCCAAGGACTTTCCTCAAATTCCCCCAAATTATAAGTTTATCAATTGCCACATCTTATAACCTGTATATTGTTTCTATGACATTAGTTGGAGTTTGGAGTTGGAAAAGTCCAGATGAACTTCCTTCACTTACTGAGCTCAGAAGCCACCCATATCATCACTATTCACTGTCTAAACACACCAGTGTGGACAAGTGCTCAGTCAAGTGGCTCAGGATTACCTATTGGCTTCAAGGGATGGAATGGCCAGATTTTTGAAGAAAACACTCTACTTGAACCTAAGGTGCTTTCAGATGACTGCAAGGTAAGGGATGGCACTTTTAGAATTGTTCAGTATAACTAACATTAAATTACAAGACCATAAAATTAAAATAATCAGAATAAGACTTTAATTGTAAACTGAAGATCCAGATGGGTAGTAAGTTTTAATGTCCCCAATTTGTAATAAAATTACATTTTTCAGAATCAAGCATTTGCTTATATCTTGTCAACTTTTGTCACACACATTGGTCATCCATGGATTTTTATATGCAATAGGTGTTAATACATAGATTTAATTTTTGTTCCTCATCTTGAATAATTATATTACACCTAGATGGACAGAGCATATAAGTAGATTTATTCCATATATTTTCACCACTGTGATTCCACATCTCATTATTTCATGGAAGACAGGTTATAGAGGCCAAGTCAGTTGTATTTCATTTTGTCGGTCGCTACACCCGATACCAAATGTGGGCAGACTTGCAGATTGGCTGGCCCTACCAAACAATATTTGAATCATAGCCCATTTTTCCTATTAAAATTAAATAACAAATTTATGAAAAAATCTATAATTTTAAGAGATGTGGTATACAGCAGGTAGCGGCAAACTATAGTCCACAGACCAACTCCAGCTTACCACTAGTTTTTGTAAATAAATGTTATTGGAACACAGCCACATTTGTTCATTTACTTATTTTTTAATCTTTTTTTAATGGTTTTCATTTTTTTTTTAATTTTTTTTTTCAACGTTTATTTATTTTTGGGACAGAGAGAGACAGAGCATGAACGGGGGAGGGGCAGAGAGAGAGGGAGACACAGAATCGGAAACAGGCTCCAGGCTCTGAACCATCAGCCCAGAGCCCGACGCGGGGCTCGAACTCACAGACCGCGAGATCGTGACCTGGCTGAAGTCGGACGCTTAACCGACTGCGCCACCCAGGCGCCCTAGTGGTTTTCATTTTTGAGAGAGAGAGAGAGAGAGAGAGAGAATGTGAGTGGGGGGAGGGGCAGAGAGAGAAGGAGACACAGAATCTGAAGCAGGCTCCCGGCTCTGAGTTGTCAGTACAGAGCCTGATGCGGGGCTTGAACTCAGGACCACAAAATCATGACCTGAACCAGAGTTGGCTGTTCAACTGACTGAGCTACCCAGGCACCCCTGTTTATTTACTTATTATCTATGGCTGTTATCACACTATGATGGCAGAGTTAAATAAATATGACAGATTGTATGGTGCACATCAGGACCACAAAATCATGACCTGAACCAGAGTTGGCTGTTCAACTGACTGAGCTACCCAGGCACCCCTGTTTATTTACTTATTATCTATGGCTGTTATCACACTATGATGGCAGAGTTAAATAAATATGACAGATTGTATGGTGCACAAAACCTAAAACATTTATTACTAGCCCTTTACAGAAGAGTTTCCTGACCCTGTTATAGAGAATAATATCCACTTTATATACGTATCGTTAATGGCTTTAAGTAGCTCGGTTTCCTTTTCTTGTGTGCTAGTGATTTAACATCTCTTACCATTTCCAAGGGACTCTACTTTTTCACAACATTTTATTTTCAGACAAATAGGGCTTGAGTATTTGAAAAATGAGAGGCAAACATACAGCTCATCTCTATAAGCAGAGATCAACATTACCAACAATTTCATTTAACTTTTACAGTTTTTTTCCAGAAACTTTCAGTGACTCACTATCTCTGAAATACAATCCAAACTTATCAGGTCTTTGTTTAGCACTTAGGACAGTCAGGCCCCAACCTACATTTCTAGTGTGGGCTTTGATTGACTGTCAACCCAAAGCTAAGACCAAACCGACAGAAGAAGAAGAAGAAGAAGAAGAAGAAGAAGAAGAAGAAGAAGAAGAAGAAAAATAATGACAACAACAACAATAATAATAACATCAATAATTCCTACTACTAGTTATCAGGGCTTTATTATATAGCAAGTACCCTGTATTACATACATTATTTTATTTAATTATAACAGCTTTGTAAAGAAGTCTCTCTTAATAATAAGAAAGTGAAAGCACGGAGAGGTTAAATAACTTGCTCAAGTCATCCAGCTAATTAGTGAAGACTAAGAAATAAACACCAAGTGTGTTTAACTCCAAAGCCCATGCCACACTATCCTGGTAGGTACTTTAACTGAAAACTCATTTAATCCTCACAACTGTGTGAGGTTTTTATTTTTCACATTTTGTATGTAAAGAGACTGGTTGTACCTGGATTTCTATCAAAGTCTGTTCCAGGCCAAAATCTGTGCACTAAAACACCACGCTAGGCTTATTTTTGCAACCATCTTCTACTCTTCCAACTGTTTTTTGTTTGTATGTTTGTTTTTATTCATGTCATTACCTTTCTCTGAAATGCCTTCTCTCCCTCTCTAACCAAGTGGCAACATTAGGCATACGTTAAAGCCCATCTTAAGTTCTGAATTCTGAACTCATGAAGCTTCCCCTGAGTACTTCAGTGGGAAATGAGGAATTCAGCATTCGCTGTCTACATTATTTATATTATACTTCTGGCATATTGTCTTGTGTTATGTCTATTTGTTTGCGTTTCCCCTCTCTCCAACTAGATGTATAAGCTGCTAGTATTCAAACACCAGAACTAATTTATTCATCTTCATATTTCCCAGGCACTGTAAGAAAGTAGAGGATTGAATCTTATTCAACTGGGTCAACTGTACTTAGTGCTCAATAAATATTGCTCGAAAGACTTAACGAGTTAATCTAATGGTGTCTTACACACCGAACTCTAGTTCTAGTTATAACACCAAGCTAATGACTAGTACATGGAATTCATAGCTTAAATAATCTCTAAGGATCCTTCAAATTTTAAAATTTATATAATAATTCAGTAAATGAGGAAGTGAATAAACTTAATAAAAAGCTTCACAAAACTAGTCAATTGTGTTTATCTATTTTATCTTGTTGAATCGTAATCATAAGGTGTTTTTGTTCCATAGTAAAATTTATCAGAAACAAAAGAGCATATAGTATATAAGACAAACAGAAAGGCCTAGAAAGAGGAGAGGAAAGAAAATATATAAACAATAACCACAGACTGGCAATAAAGAAAGCTAAAAGATGATTTACATAATTATAATTTGCTTCTGACTGAAGCAATTCTGGTTATTTCCTACCTAAAGTACATAAAGGTTGAGATAGCTCATTGCCTTTCATCCAAGAAGAATGCCCATCCTGAAGAATCAGTCCCACGTAAAGGAACACAAAGCAGATGGGTGTTACTTATATTAGGAATATATTAGGAATATTAGGAACAGCCTTCGTACCGATCCACAGAGAGCAGAAGCAGAAGCCTTAGCCTCATAGACTGAAAAATCAGAACACATACTGCCATTTAGAGAAAAGAATAAACCATGTCTTCAATTAGTCATAGTGATTGTTAACCACTGAGCACTTAACTCTGTGCCAGCACTTACTTTCTAGGGACTTCCTATTCATTAGCTCTAACCCTTAAACTAAGCTGCATTGTCTGACAGTGAAGGGCATTGTCTGCCGAGAATGATTGCTAATGACACAATTACCTATCAAAGCACTTTGTTCTTGTTTTACAGATTCAAGATGGCAGCTGGCATAAGGCAAAATTCCTTTTTCACACCCAGGACCCTAATCAGCTTCCAGTAATTGAAGTACAAAAACTTCCTCATCTCAAAACTGAAAGGAAGTACTACATTGAAAGCAGTTCTGTATGCTTTCTCTAAGGTTTCTGAATTAGTTCAGAATTCTTGCTGTTGGCCAGGTAATTGCTGCAGAGGGAAAAATATAGACAGAAAGATACTATCATTGTGAAATGCATGGAATAAAGCATTGGCTAAATCTTAAAGAATCTCAGGAAGAAAAGATTTCCTCCTAAGAAGGAGAAAAGGCATTTTTAAAGGACTATAATTGATAAAGTATTTAATTCTTTTAAAAATTATATTGATCTGTGCTTTCTTAGAGAATTCCCTAGAACTGAAAATTTATAAACATGGAATTCTTCAGGGTATCCTATATTTTTTGACTGAGAGCAAAGTACCCATTAGACAGCTGGAGCTGCAGAGCACTATGGAAGCAATACTGGCTAATGCTCCCAAATGTGCAATGCTTCTGTCTAAAAATTACAAGCCACAGTCTAATATGTCTTATTTTCCCAAATACTAAGCTGTATTCAGGTCCCCGATGGGCATATACATCTTAGCCGGTGGTACACTACCTCTTACGTGTTGCCTTTTTGTGTTGCTTGGTGCTCTTTCTAAAACAAGGTGCTTGTGGCTTTCATAGACTATTTTATTTCTTTTTTCGTCTTTGTCATTCTTTAAGAGTGTATGTACTGGTTACATCAAGACATGTTTTGGTTGTTAGTACTTATTTTAATTTGTTTGGTTACATACTTAATAACAAGTGGAACATTATTTATGTGAAGTCCTTGTTCTATTTTAAAATTCTCTTTGTGGATATAGAAGCAAAGCCAGCGCACTGTAACCTGTGCTTATGCACAAGAGAATTGGGAGGTTTCTTTTGTTTTTATTTTTTAAATTGTTGTAAAAAATATTACAAGCCAGCTACATCCAGTAGTAGGTTTGGGTTAGAGTTTGGGGTTGTGATATACTATGTTTAAAAATCCATGATCATCTGGAATGATACTATGTATATATATATTTTGTAAAGTTTTAATTCAGCAAATCTTTTGAAATTGCTGCTGTTTTAAGTTATAAAAACCATTATTTCTGCTTCATAGGAATTACATGTCTTGTAGTATTCATTGACTTTATTTCATTATTCTTAAATTTAATGTGTTGGGATCTAAAAGAATTCAACTTACCAGTCTTTAAAGCAACATTCAGGAGGAAAAAAAGTCTTTAGCCATTTAAAATAGGCTCAGCCCATTCAGACTTCCCTTGTTGTCAGAGAAATGTTAGATCAGTATTAAAAGAGAAATATTATACCTTTTGGTATATAGAAAAACTTATACATTCATTATAAACATATCTTTAGCCACAGCAAACCATACTTATCTATAATAAAAATATGCTTTAAATCTTTTTTGGTGGTATTTGTTTTTCTTCTTCTGTGATCACGTCCTTTTTTATTTCAAGTTTATTTATTTATTTTGAGATGGTGGGGGAGGAACAGAGAGAGAAGGAGAGAGAGATAATCTTAAGCAGACTCCCAGTGCAGATCCTGATGTGGGGCTCGAACTCACAAACCATGAGATTGTGACCTGAGCCAAAACCAAGAGTCGGACGCTTAACCAAATGAGCCACACAGACACCCCAACCATATCCTTTTATTACATATGATGGCCCTCTGGAATAGTCCTTTTGTACGTTTACATTATTAGAAAGCATCTGTTACATACCTATAAGAGGATTACAGGGCTTATTTCCTATTTGTACATAATAAAGTCATGGCACAGAATAAATACTCCCATATATGGTCAACTGATTTTCAACGAAGGTGCCAAGACCATTCAATGGGAAAAAGATAGTTTTTTCAACAAATGGTGCTGGGAAAATTGGATATCCACCTGTAAAAGAATGAAATTGGACCCTTATCTGGTATCATATACAAAACAACTCAAAATGGATCAAAGCCCTAAATGTAAGAGCTAAAACTATAAAACTCTTGGAAGAAAACATAGGGGAAAGTCTTCACGACATTGGATTTAGCAATTATTTCTTGGATATGACACTAAAAGCACTTTCAAAATGAGTAAAAGACAAATTGGACTACATCAATATTAAGAACTTCTGTACATCAAAGGACACTATCAAGAGAGTGAAAAGACATCCCACAGAATAGGAGAAAATATTTGCAAAACATCTATCTGAAAAAGGAATTAATACCCCAGAATATATTTTTTAAAACTCCTACAACTCAAAAAACAAGCAATCTAATTAAAAAGTGGGCAAAGGACTTAACAGACATTTCTCCAAAGAAGATATATAAATGGCCAACAAATGAAAAGATACTCAACATTACTAGTTATTAGGAAAATGCAAATCAAAACCACAGTCAAATACCACTTCACACTCATTACGATGGCTATAATCCAAAAGAAAAAAAAATGAAAATAACAAGGGTTGGTGAGGATGTGAAGAAAGCAGAACCTTTATACACTGCTGGTGAGAATGTAAAATGGTGCAAACATTGTGGAAAATAGTTTGGCAGTTTCTCAAAAGTTAAACATAGAGTTACCATATGACCCAGTAATTCTACTTTGTGTATTTACCCAAAAGAATTGAAAGAAGGGACTCAAACAGATAGTTGTACACAAGTGTTCATAGAAGTATTATTCAGAATAGCCAAAAGATGGAAATAACCCAACTGTGCATCAACAGATGAACTGATAAACAAAATTTGGTGTGTACATACAATGGAACACACAATGTGAATGTACTTAATGCAACTGAATTGTATGCTTAAACTTATTTAAAATGACCAATGTTATGTTGTACATTTTACCACAATTTTTTTAAATGGGGCTATGGCAAAAATGTCTGATATCCTGCTTGAGGAACATGGAAATGTTTTTGTTTTGTTTTAAGCTTATTTTGAGAGAGAGAGAGAGAGAGAGAGAGAGAGAGGATGCCTGAGGGGCAGAGAGAGGGGGAGAGAGAGAGAGAATCCTAAGTAGGTTCCGAACACACCAGCAACATAGAGCCCAATGCAGGGCTTGAATTCATGAATCATGAAATCATGACCTGAGCTGAAATCAAGAGTCAGACGCTTAACCAACTGAGCCACCCAGATACTCCAGAAACTTTTTTTTTAAGGTGTAGAGGTAGGTTGATTCTCAATGAAAGAAACCAGTTTGTTCTCTAATTTCAGTCTATGTGCTATACCTTTTGTTTCCCTCCCAAAAAACTTATTTCAGAGACATAAGTAGTTTTCCTAGATATCATTTAAGAAATATATATAGAAATGCCTTAAAATAGAAATACCTTACTTTATGTTTTTTTGTTTTTGAAATATTAAATTTAAAGCACATTTTAATTAACATAATCATGGGCAGTATAGTATGTATAGTGATTAAGAGTACTCTGTGGATTAGTTGTATGACTTTGGGTATATTATATATTCTTCATTGTCTCAGTTTCTTCATTGCAAAATGAGGATAATAAAAGTAAAATTCTGTATGAATTAGGGTGCTTAGAGAAACAGAATCAATGGGAGATATAGAGATAGAGATTTTATATATAATATACATGTAATATTATAAATGTATAATATAAAAAATATTTTTATTTTATATTTTTTACGGAAATTTACTGCAAGGAATTGGCTTACACAATTATGGAAGCTGAGAATTCCCACAATCTACTGTCTATAACTAGAGATCCAGGAAGGCCAGTGATGTCATTTGGTAAAGTCCAAAGGCCGGAGAACCAGGGGAGCCAATAGCTTAAAATACAGCGTGGGGGCCACAGAAGATGAGAGGTCCCAACTCAAGCAAGCAGACAAAGCAAAAAGGAACAAATTCTTCCTTACTCTGCCTTTTGTTTGATTCAGGCCTTCAATGGACTGCATGATGCCCACTCACACTGTGGTAGAGGGACAATTTACTTCTCTAAATCCACTGGTTCAAAGGCTAATCTCACCCAGAAATACCCTCACAGACACACCCAGAAATAATTTTTAATATGGGCACCGATAGCTAGTCAAATTGATGCATACAATTAACTATCACACTTTCTCACTGGGTGGTTGAGTGGATTCAAGAAATTGACACAGGAAAGTATAAAACTGCCTGGCATAAAGCTGCTGTCGTCTTCATCAGCAACAGTGTCATCATCAACATCATTAAAGATTTTAAGTGTTCCAATGATAAGCTCCATGATAGTTATCACCAAAGGACATTGTGATGAATTCCTTAATAAAGTTATTCATCTGTTTTAAAGCCAGGCCATCCCCATAATTTGTTTTGTGACAATACATTTTATATTTTAATAATAATTATGAAGGCTCTCTAAAAATAAGGTGCAACTGTAACAGTATACAATTACAAAATGTGCCTTCCTTTTCTCCCCATTTGTATATATTAACGTAGGAATTACAGTGGTCATTATAAATAAATATCATAAATGTTGTTTGTAATATAAAACCAGAGCAGAAGGAATATTGGATTTAGATGCATAAAACATGAATTCAGTTCAAACCCTCTCACTCACTGGTTTTGAGTACTTGGTTAAGTCACTAATTCTCTGTTTCCTTATCTATATTGGGCAAATTTATTTTTGTCTGCTCCTGGTTATAGGAAGTAAGTGTGTTAAAATCTCCAACTGTGATTATGTATATGCCTGTTTCTCCTTTTACCTCCCACATTTTTGCTTTATACTTGTAATTAGTTGCGTTCAAATTTACCATAGCTTTATCCAGAGGTATGCTGGTAAATGTTTAATAACTAGCTCTCTAGGGTGAAAAGAGAAACAATCCTTACTTCATAGTGTTAGCCAGTTTTTATGGTGTAAATTCTTGGGACCATACCAATTCTGTATTGTTTTTAGTGTCTACATGGTATATCTTTCTTCATATTTTTATTTTTAACATCTCTTCATCCTTTTGTTTAGGTATATCTGTTACACTCAGCATATGATTGGTTATATTTTTGTTTATTTTTAATCTATTTTGAGAATTTTAGACTTTTAATTAGAGTATTTAGTCTGTTTAGTTAATGTAATTACTGTTATATTTGCATTGAAACCTGGTATTTTACTATTCTTTTGTATTTGTCTCATCTGTTTAATTTGTTTCTTTTTTCCTTCTTTCTTGCCCTCCTTTGGATTGGTAAAATGAGGTTACATAAATTAGTATTTTCCAGACAACTCACAGATATTATAAAACTTTAATTCCATCTATCTCTCAGACATTTTGGAGTGTTATTGTCAGTTATTTTAATTGTGCACATATTTAGAATCCTACAGGATATTTTTATTTTCTGATATTTTAAACTGACAATACTTACTTATATGCTCTTGTACTTTTCTTCCTTTATTCCTTGAATTTTCCTTCTGGAGAACTCCCTTAAGTATTTCTTTTTTTTTTTTTAATTTTTTTTAACTTTATTTATTTTTGAGAGACAGAGAGAGACAGAGCATGAGTAGGGGAGGGACAGAGCATGAGTAGGAGAGAAAGAGAGGGAGTCACATTCTGAAGCAGGCTCCAGGCTCTGAGCTGTCAGCACAGAGCCCAACGTGGGGCTCAAACTCACAAACTGTGAGATCATGACCTGAGCCAAAGTCGGACGCTTAACCAACTGAGCCACCCAGGCACCCCAAGTATTTCTTTAACAAGTTCTCTGTTTTCTGTTTGTCTAAAAACAATTTTGTCTGTAGGACAATTTCACTGGGTATAGAAGTCCAGATTGTCAGGCATTTTCTTTCTAAGGATGCCTCTACTGTCCTATAATGTCATCATTTTTGTTGAAAAATGCTACCAGTTTGGGGTTTGCTTATTTGAAGTTTTTTTTTTTTTCTTTAAAGAGTGTTTTGTCTACCTAAAGATAAAATTCTTTGTTGCATTTTTTTTCTGCAGTTTGGGATGTGTCAATCTAATGTCTCTGGCCTCTACTGTTTGTGTTGAGAAGTCATCATTCATACTGTTTTTCCCCATATGTAATATGTCATCTTCTCCTGCTTCTTTCAAGGTCACCTAAAATATGCTTTTATAGAGGCAAAGTTACCATGAAGCTAATAAATTTAAGTTTTAGGGTCCCAAAGTGGCCTTCAAAATGTCTTCACATGGGCATTTATGTTTGTAAAGTTTGCGGATAGTATAGTAATTTTTAGTTGTTTTCCGTAGAGAGGACCCTAAATTATATGAGCCTTAGGCTTCACAAAACCTAGATCTATCCCTGATTTTTGCCTGGAATGAAACATATAAGTAGTTCTTTCTGTAGCAAATAAGTTTTTATTATTTGATGACTACAATAAACAAAGAGAAGGAATGTTGCTAGTGGCACAGAAATGGCCTGAGAAGTAGAAACATGGGGTTTGGCAGCAGGCACCTCAGCATAACTCATTTGCTGACTAAAATGTTAAGTTTGATCCTCCCATACAAGACTAGCAGTTTTTATAGCTTCAGAAATAAATGTAAGCTAAGCCTTCAATGTATTGTGCCCTGCCCTATTCAAGCATAACTTTTTCAACATGACCTACATAGTAATTGGCTCTGAAGGTATGATTAAGTCATTGTCACCTCATCCTGGGTACACAATTATGCAATTTGGGGGTTTTGGATTCAGAGTCCTGGTATAATTCAAAGCTAAATTAGAAAAATGGCACCTCTAGAGAAGAGCAACCAGTGGGGAATCTGAGTTATCATCTCAGCTGTACCCAGCAGTGGAATTTTAGGACTGCACATAAGTGCAAAGTAATCTCAGTAACAAGCCATTAAAAATAATTCGATTTTATTAGGTATCGAGTTTAGGACAAATTTAGAGTTGAAATTCAAAAAATTTCTAATTTCTTCAAGCAAACACTGGAAATCCAGTTTCATGAAAAAAAAAAATTCTTCATGAAGGGATAAAAATTTCTCTCAACTATTAGAATATAAAAACTTTATTTGTACTTTATTGATATTACATTCAATTTTTCTCACTGGAACAGTTCAATTTGTAAAAGAGGGTAAGCCATTAACTACCAAAACAAATGCCCAGACACGGTATAAAAGATTCAGTTAAAATAATTTTTAATTGTTCCCAAATATTTCCTACACAATTCAGTATACCATAGAAAAATACTATAGTTTTTGTCTTCCTATAATGAAAAAATTAAAAAATTTGAACAAAACTTAATTACTAGATATCAAAATGTTTTTGGTTTCATAGTTGGAATTTAGAAATTAAAACAATCAGACTTTATTTAGTGGTGTTTTATAACTAAGTATTGTTCTGGCTGGTAAAACTTGCTGCCTTCTGGGTTCAGGTGTTTAAAAGAAAATAAATTTAAAATAAATACATAATAAAATTTTTTTTACAATTTTTTTTTCTAAAATCTTTTTAGAAAGCTATTCCACATACTTCTCTGCTACAAATAGTTATGCCTTCTGTATTAGGTCCTGGATTCCTCTAATAGTAATGACCCAATTGTTGGATCCTTCTAAAGGCTCATCAATTATGATTGAACCTCCTGAATCATGATTTATTTGTTTCATCCAAATAGTGCCTTTGCCAATAATAGATGCAGCCAATTCTTTGGAAACAAATCATCTGTGCTGTAATAATAGGCCCATACAAATCACAGTATGTCATGCTCCCCCACTATAGAATGATCATACCCAGAACTAACCTATGGTTTCTTCTCTGATCACCTACTTCTGTGTCCCAATCTTAGAACCCAAGCTGAGGAAATGAATCTGGCTCCTGATCACCTATGGAATAAAGAAATTCAAGGCCTTTTCTGAAGGCATAGAAGGCCACAGTGACTGGGCCTTTTATTACCTGTCATCCTGTTCACCTTCTTTATTCATCAGAGTCAATACATTCCAGCCATACCTAACTTATCTAATGTTCCCTGAAGACACTACATGTTTTCATTCCTGTGCCTGGTAAGTTCTCCTCCTTGTCCTCCTGGCCACCTCCTACTCTTTCTTCAAGTTAGTTTTCCTTGGGAAAACTTTCCTAACTTTCCCCATAAAGGAATGCATGCTGCTTCCCCTTTAGGTCATATTCTGTCTTCTACACTTGCTTCACTGGGGTTGTTATTGCTCTTCCCATGCCTGTCTCCCTTCACTAGATGGTGACCTCCCTAAAGGCAGTGTATAGATGTTAATGCTTATAATCACCCAGAATGGCACAGCGTATGATGCAAATAGGTGTTCACATCCTTGATGTCTTCATGTTTTATTGCATAATGTGAACCAGAGACTATGCTCTGAGTTGGCAATTCAAACTGAGCAAAAAAGCAAGGTCCCTGTGCTTGATGAGCTTACCATCTAGCAGAGAAACTGATGCTAAGCAAATGACAATATTCATGAATATATTATTACAATGTGAAACAAGTGCTTTGAAAGAAACACACACACACACACACACACACACATACACACACACAAACTGTGACTTAGGTCCAGCAGAGAGAAGAAGGAGCGCCTAATGAATGCTCCCTTAGGAAAGCCGGGCCTACTTTTGCTGGCTGAAGGATGGGTAATTAGAGATGAGGTTGAAGAGAAGATATGGGTCAGATTATGAGGGATCTTTGCAAGGCCATAATAAAGCTTTAGTTCTTTATCCTAAGAGCAAGTTAAACATTAAAGCATTTTGAGGAGTTAGCATCAAACTTATGATTTGCAAAGATGCTCAGGCTTGCAGGTTGAACAAAGAAGAGACACATATTTATTGACTGAATTAACAAATGAACTACCACACTTAGCTAATTCTTGAATATTTACATTATCTAAATCTCACCTAATTGGAATTTGAATTCTAACAACCTCTTCTAGTACAGCACTGTCCAATAGAAATACACGAGCCACACATGTAATTTAAAATATTCTAATAGCCACATTTAAAAAAGTAAAAAAAAAAATAAAACAGGTAAAATTAATTTTAATAATATAGTATACATAACCAATATATCTAAAATATTTTTATTGCAACATGTAGTCAATATAAAAACGTTATTGAGATATTTTAACATTTTTTTAATGTACTGAATCTTTGAAATCCAGTGAACATTTTATACTTACAGGAAATCTCAATTTGATTAACCACATTCCAAGTGCTCGTAGCCACTGTGGCTAGTGGCTCTCATGTTGGACAATGTAACTGTAATGCCTTCACCCACTGGTTCCCAAACATGACTACACATCGTAAGTATACACAGAGACAGTAGTTAAAAGACTTTCCAGCCAGTACTTAAAAAGGTACTCCATTTTGGGGCGCCTGGGTGGCGCAGTCGGTTAAGCGTCCGACTTCAGGCAGGTCACGATCTCGCGGTCTGTGAGTTCGAGCCCCGCGTCAGGCTCTGGGCTGATGGCTCAGAGCCTGGAGCCTGTTTCTGATTCTGTGTCTCCCTCTCTCTCTGCCCCTCCCCCGTTCATGCTCTGTCTCTCTCTGTCCCAAAAATAAATAAACGTTGAAAAAAAAATTAAAAAAAAAAAAAAGGTACTCCATTTTAAGTACCTCTACAGAAAGACCCAGAAATCTGTTGTTTATCAAGCACACCATATTTGATGCTGATACAACAGTCCATGGAAAAGTATGTGGGAATTGCTGCATTGCCTCAAAGTTGTGAATATAACGAAACCTTTGTGAATATAATGAAACATCTTACATCCTGGAAAAAACTGAGTAATATCATGGGAAGCCCATAAGAAGGGTGTTTGGGACACCTCTGAAGTCATTTCAGAAAGTTACTATCATCCCTATTTTTTAAAGTTCTATCTGAGAAATCCAGCTCCTGAAAAGATAGCAAATCAATAACACTATTATCTCCTAGAGTTCCCAAGTCTAATCCTGAAGATGTTATATAAGTGAGAGGGTGCTAATGAATCTTGGAGCCTCCTCAGAAATTCTGAGAAACCTGTAGAAGAGGAAAGTGAGTTGGGACCCTTTGCAGTGGGGAAAGAAAGGCCTAGAGTCATAGATGGACACTAATGGAGATGGAACAGGGGTAGAAGAAAGAGAGGAATAGTATCTCTGGGTGTGCTCTTGTCTACCCACATTACCCTAGGTGGATCACAGCCCACCCCAACTCGAGATGGGCATAACACAGCAGGGCCAGCTGAACACCTGCCAATGGAGGTGGCATAACATCAGGGAAGCTGATAACTATACGTACAGGTTGGGTTGCAACAGGTTCTCTTCCTTCTACCCCGGGTTCTGGGTAATACCACAGAACACAGTAGCTCTTGAGAGCAATGGCAAATGCAGGCGTACTGGGAGATGGACTGAGGGGCATATTCTCCTCATGGATGAACAGATTCTTTCTAATGGGGCCCTGGCTGTAACACCAGAAGCTTTCTACCCACTCTCCTCCTTACCCGCCACCTGGAAAAAAAATCAGGATCATAATCCAAGTCTCAGGATTTTGAGCCTCCCTTTCAAGTATGAATTACAGTTGAAGTTGCTGATATTCCCAAGTGAATATGAGATCACAGGGGAAAATATTAATGTATCTGAAGAGTATAATCCAAAATTTCTTAGAAAACTGGACAATTTGTACTAGCAGAGCAGAATTAATGGATTTTTTTTAAAGAAATTTGAATGAGTAATGTCCAAAGAGATAAGGGAGAATATTAGCAATATGAAGCAATAATAAGCTGGATAAACTGCTGTATACATTTTATACATATTTGTGAAAAATACAGTGATTGAAATGAACTTAGTGGATGGACTAAGATTGGATACGATCAAATAACAAATCAGCAAGGTAGAAATTAGTTAGGGAACTCTCCCAGAAAGCATAAAGAACCCTGATAACAAAACCTGACAACATTACAAGAAGAGAGAGCTACAGACAAACATCTGTCATAAACATATATGAGATCTCCTAAATAAAATATCAGCTTGTCTTAAAAAAATTAAAAGACAATCTGACAATGACATTGTTAAGTGACATTAAATGAATGAGTGACATTCCATTTTCATGGACTGTAAGACACACACCATTGTTAAAATGCTAATCGTCTCCAACTGATCTACATAGTCCACCCAATCCCTGTCAAAATTCCAGCAAATTCTTATGTAGAAATTGATAAACTCATCCTGACATTTATATGGACATGCGAAATACCAACACATTTTAAAAAAACACCGACACATTTAAAAAATATATATTTTGGGGCGCCTGGGTGGCTCAGTCGGTTAAGCGTCCGACTTCGGCTCAGGTCACGATCTCGCGGTCCGTGAGTTCAAGCCCCGCCATAAGCCCAGAGCCTGGAGCCTGCTTCCGATTCTGTGTCTCCCTCTCTCTCTGCCCCTCCCCTGTTCATGCTCTGTCTCTCTCTGTCTCAAAAATAAATAAAAAACGTTTAAAAAAATTTTTTTTAAATATATATTTTGAGTATAGTGGGCACACAATGTTACATTAGTTTCAGGTGTACAACACGGGAATTCGACACTTCTATCTCTTATACAATCCTTACCAACACAATTTTGAAAAAGAACCAATGTAGGAGGACTTAATTACCCAGTTTTAAAACTAAACAAAAAATTGCAGTAGTCAAGGAAGTTTGTGGTATTGGTACAAAGATAGGCATATACATCAATGAAACAGAATAGAAAGTCCAGAAATAAATCCTTACATTTGTGGCCACCTATTTTTGACAAAATATCAAGGCAATTCAAAGGGGAAGGATGGCCTTTCCAACAAATGGTGCTTGGATCAGAAGAGAATTGCGAAAAATAAATCAATTAATTTGCACTATAAAAAAACTCAAAATGGATTATAAATCTAAAGGTAAGAGCTAAAACTATAAAGCTTTTATTTTTTTTTTTATTTTTTTTATTTTTTTTTTTTAATTTTTTTTTTTTCAAAGTTTATTTATTTTTGGGACAGAGAGAGACAGAGCATGAACGGGAGAGGGGCAGAGAGAGAGGGAGACACAGAATCGGAAACAGGCTCCAGGCTCTGAGCCATCAGCCCAGAGCCCGACGCGGGGCTCGAACTCACGGACCGCGAGATCGTGACCTGGCTGAAGTCGGACGCTTAACCGACTGCGCCACCCAGGCGCCCCAAAACTATAAAGCTTTTAAAAAATATAGGAGAAAATCTTTGGGATGTTGGGCAAGCCAAAAATTTATTAGTATGACACAAAAAGCAGAATTCATTTAAAGAATTGATAAACTAGACTCCATTAAAATGTAAAACTTATGCTCTTTTAAAAGACAAAATTAGGAAAATTAAAAACAAGCCATATACTGGCAGAATACATTTGCAAACCATACAAGGACTCGGTATTATCTATTGCCGTGTAGCAACTGCCCCGAAACTTAGCAGTTTAATACATTAAATATTTATTATGTCACACAATTTTCTGAATGTGAGGAATCGGCGCAACTGTTGGCCAGAGCTACAGCCATGTCAAGACTCGACTAGAACTAGAGAATCTGCTTCTGAGCTCACTCACATGGCTGTTAGCAGGCCTCAGTTCCTTGCTGGTTGTTGCTGGGGCTGCTGTAAGAATATCGGACAAACTGTATGGCTTAAATAACGGAAACTTACTTTTTTTTTTAATGTTTATTTTTGAGAGAGAGAGAGACAGACAGACAGAGACAGAGCACAAGAAGGGGAGGGGCAGAGACGGAGAGAGGGAGACACAGAATCGGAAACAAGCTCCAGGCTTCGAGCTGTCAGCACAGAGCCTGACACTGAGCTCAAACTCAAAAACTGAGATCATGACCTGTGTTGAAGTTGGACACTTAACCAACTGAGCCACCCAGGTGCCCCCAGAAACTTATTTTCTAATAGTACTGCAGGCTGGCAGTCCAGGATCAAGTGTTGGCGGTTTGGTTTCTTCTGAGGCCTGTCTTTGTAGATGACCTCCTTCTTGCTGTGTCTTCACATGGTCTTTTCTCTGTGTGCATATATCCCCGATCGTTTTGTGTCCAAATTTCCCCTTCTAGATATACACCAGTCATACTGAATTAGGTTCCACCTGAATGGCCTCAGTTTAAGTCAATCACCTTTCTAATGGACTTATCTCCAAATATAGACACACTTTGAGGTAATAGGAGTTAGGGTTTCAACATATGAAGTTTGGAGGGACACTTCACTTCACTGTTACATGAGCCCTCCTGGTAGGGCAATTCAGAACGTGATAGCTTGCTTTCCCCAGAGTGAAGTGGGAAAGAGAGCAATTGCCTGAAAGAGTAACCATAGCCATTTTTCAAACCTAGTCTCAGGAGCACCACAATATACTTCTGTATGCTGTCGGTAACACAGACCAATCCTGGATAATTTGGGAAAGTTTTATATCATTAAGGAATATCTTGGTAGCTATCTACCCAAGATTTTTATCCATAATATATGAAGAACTACTATAATTTGATAATAAAAAATAACTCAATTAAAAATAGGCAAAAGATTTCAATAAATATTTCACTAATCCAGACAGAGAAATGGCCAGTAAGCACATGAAAAAATGCTCAACATCATTAGTTATAAAAGAAATTCAAATTAAATTCATAGTGAGATACGACTATACAACTATAATCAAAAACACCAAGTGTCGGCAAAGATGGAGAGGAACTGGAACCCTCATACAATGTCAGTAGGAATGTAAAATGGCATAGCTATTTTGGAAAACAGTTTGACCATTTCTTAAAAATTAAACATAAGGGAGCCTGGGTGGCTCAGTTGGTTAAGTATCCAACTCTTGATTTTGGCTCAGGCCATGATCTCAAGGTTCATGAGCCCAAGCCCCACATCAGGCTCTGCACTGACAGTGTGGAACCTGCTTGGGATTCTCTGTCTCCCTCTCTCTCTGCCTCTCGCTCTCAAAAATAAATAAATAAACTTAAAAAAAATTAAACATAAACTTGCCATATGGCCTAGAAATTCCACTCCCAGGTATCTACTCAAGAGAAATGAGACTGTGTGTGTGTGTGTGTGTGTGTGTATACCAAACCTAGAAACAATCCAAATGCTCATCAATTGATGAATGAACAAAATGTGATATATCCATACAATGGAATATTATTCAGCAATAAAAAGGAATAAACTACTGGGGCACCTGAGTGGCTCAGTCAGTTGAGCGTCTGACTGTGGTTCAGGTCATGGTATCATGGATTGTGAGTTCAAGCCCCACATCAGGCTTGCTGCTGTCAGTGCAGAGCCCACTTCAGATCCTCTGTCCCTCTCTCTTTCTCTGCCCTTCTCCACTTGTGCTCTCTCAAAAATAAGTAAAACATTTTTAAAAAAGGAATAAAATACTGATACATGCTACAACATGGATGGACCTCAAAAACTTTATGCAAAATGAAAGAGGCCAGGCTCAAAAGACCACATGTTGTATTATTTCATATGAAATTTCCAGGAAGGGCAAATCTATGGGGAGGGAAAGTACATCAATGGTTGCCTGGAGCTGGAGAAGGGAACAGGGATTCACTGCAAATGGGAAAAAGGAAATTTGGGGTTGGGGGGGGCACATGGAAATGCTCTAAAACTGGATTTGGGTGATGGTTGCACAACTATAAAATTTAAAATTAAAATTATTGAATTGTATGTTTATAATAAGTGTATTTTATTTCATGTGAATTATACTTCAGAGAAGCTGTTAAAAAGATGCATATGATAAAACAATACTATGTATTTCACAAAGACATATGTATATATAGGGAGCCATATCAAATGTATAAGAGTGAGGGGCAGGGTAATGACAGTAGGGATGTACAAATAGTGACAATATTAAGGAGAGGGTTGTCACGCATGAGAAAAATATGCCAAGAACCAGGGATTTGATTACCTCAACTTTGTCCTCCGTGATCTGAAAGAGAAAACAATTAAACAAAGCTATCATCAGCAGGACTTCCAAAATTAATAGTAGGATGAAGAAAATAATACTCATATCTGTAGGATGCTTTACTGTTTACAAAGCTCTTGCACATACATTGTCTCATTTAATTCTCAAAAGCTCTGTGAAATAAGTATAAATATCTCTATTTCATAAATATATTCACTGAGACTTGGAATGGTCACATAGCTACTGGCAAAGGAGATTTAAACCCAGTGCTTTCCCCTACCTCCCTTAATTGGCTGATCCAATCAGATTTTTTCCCCCAGATATTTGTAATTAGACAAGAGTCTCCATGATTTTATGCACTGAGGATATACAAGTCTTGGAGTTGTGGAGTGGCTGTATTTTTTAGCAAGTTACATGGAGAAGAGAGACAATGTGCCTTCAAAGAAAGAAGAATGAAGCCAATTCAGTGACAAGAGGCCATGTGGCCACAGAGGCACACATTCACACCCTCGTAGCCATGGAGATGTGCCACCCAGACAGAGTGCAGTCCAGCTGTCAGCTCTAGCTGCAGAGAGGCCTCTTGCCCACGGTCATGCCCTTTCTGGGGCAGACTGTATCAGATGACTGAGTGGGGCAAGATATAAAGTATGAGGCAGTTCTGCCTGAAGTGGGCCACTCTAAAGAGAGATGCTTTCTCTGAGCTGCGCGTCAAGTTCACCAAGGCTTGTCAGACCTGTATCACAATTTGAATGCTTCCTCTGGCCAATTCTGCTTGCTCTCCTTTCTTTTCACCAGTATTGATTCCTAATAACTCCCATCGGCATTTGTTTCTGAAATGCCCAACCTGCAACACATCACAACGCATAGCCATACAAAATAAAACTCAGGCTTCCAGTCTTTCTGGTTCCTGCCTCTTGGGTGGACATAGCTGAAATTCCACTTGCTGGCCTTTATCTTAGGCTCTGACCAGAATGTTAATTTTCTGTTTCAGTGCTGCCACTAATAGCCACGTAATCTTGAGCAAATCATTTTATTTCTCTGACTCTTTGTTTTCTTACTTGTCCATGGAAGGGTCAGGAAAGGCCCTTCTAATCCTCCTTCTGCAGTCAGCCATACAGTTGACTACACAAAGTGTCTGCTGGGCCACTGAAATGATTTTAACCATCCTTAATATATACTTTTTCATGACACTTCAGTCACAGCTAAAAGGCTTTCCTAGAAAGCACTCCCAGGTTTCTGGCTGTTAAAATGAACGCAACTATGATTTTGGCAAAGGGCCAGTTCCCAAAGTGGTTAGGGGAGCTGCAAGGTGATGCCTGGCACAGAGGCAGGAAACAGAAGTGATAGTACAGCAAGAAGATATAATCCTAAAGTGAAGAAGCTGGGCTGGTCCCACTATTCCAGTGAGGTGGAAAAAGGAGGGAAAGGAGTTTGAGGAACTGGATAGGAATTCAGTGACAGTTCCATATAACTTCTGCCTCCCTTTCCTGTCTCCAGCCTTGCATACAATACCATGCTCTATACTCCAACAACCCAAAGTTCTCGCCTTCAGGACCACCCAAGTGTCACTTTTCCTTCAAACTACCGTTCAACAATACCACCACAATCTCTGATATTTCCATTAAAACTCCAGTCCCACAGCATTGATTGTTTAACTTAGGTAACTGATTAGCTGGGATGCTACTGAAGAGCCTTACTTGCGTAGTAATTTTTCCTCCAGTGACTGTGAAAAAAACACACAGATCATAAGAAGAACAAATGTAGGGACAAAAGTTTTAAAATCTTACAAAGTCTTTATGTGTCTGGTGTCTAATCTGTAGTTCCAGAACTTTCTTTGTGTTCTTAAATGGAAATCCAGATGGTTTTATTTTCTTGAGGATCAACACTCCTTTTTGTTGCTCCCATCTCACAAATCTTATCTTTAGCAAAAACCACAGGGATTCTTCCTGTCATTTCCGCTTTCCCCAGTGTAAATATGTAATCTAGTCTGAAAATGCAGTCAGGCTTTCTTTGACTCCATGGGCATCTAGCACCTCTAAGTATCTCTGAAAGAGACTATCCATATGATTCCTCTGGAAACTTCTTTCTCACTACCCATCAAGAATATTTTACTAAACTTTCCCAATTTTCTTCAGTGATCCTTCCAGCACTGCTTAATCCCTGGTGCCCCAACTAGGTTTCAAAATTATCTCCCTGCCTCCCTTCCTCTGCTCACCCAATCAAAATTCTCATTTCCTGACCAACTTGCCAATGAGTAATACAGCGAAATGCCCTGCATTGAGGAGGTAATACAAAGCAGCCTACAGGTGAGAAGTCATTTCTTTGAAGTCTCCTTATGCAGCAAGAAAACCATATCTCCTATGAAGTCTCCTTATACAATGAGAAAAACACCTCGCAGACATGATGTGATGATTCCTAATATACATAATAGTGTATGTAATAATAATAATTTTGAAAAGTAACTGTGGGTTTTGTTTTAGGATTTTATTTTTAAAGAATCTCTACACCCAATGTGGGATTTGAATTTACCACCCTGAGATCAATGGTCCCATGCTCCACTGACTGTGCCAGCCAGGCGCCCCTGTTTTTTGTTTTGTGTGTGTGTGTGTGTGTGTGTGTGTGTGTATTTTTTAGATCTGTTCTCAGGGATTGACCTTCTGGCCCAGTCTTTAAGTAGGGAGATATCTAGATCTAGATAGTCTTAAAGAGAAAATCCTGTAGGATTCTGGGAATGGGAAACTGGCTGTGTTGTGCACTGTTACAGAATTGAAGGAATAAAAGTTAATTTCTTCTTTCCTATCTGAAACCTCTCAGGATACCCTGTAACACTAGCCACCATATGTTGAGTTTATTTCAGTAACTATTAGCTTATTTCCACGCATGATTCCATTTAATCTTCACAATAATACTAAGATTTGTAATGCAGTCGTCTCCAGAGTACAGGTGAAGAATGAAGCTTGCAGAGGCGTGGCATTAGCTATTTTTTCCATTTTCATACAAGATTCATCCTTAATGCAGATCAGGGTGGGTCTTACCATCCCCAAACTGTCAGGGTTTTACACTGGTCTTCTCCGCCTGACACCCCTGCTCTGTACGGAAAAGTACGGCCTCGCACAGATGAGGGGGGCGGGGAAAGAGGGCGGAGGCTGCCTCCCCCCAGGGGATGGGTTTGGCGAAGCCCCGCCTCAGAAGAGGAATCATAGTGGGCGTGGCCTCACTCGGATTCTCTCTGAGGCTCTTGGCCCAACCGCCGCAGAGCCGTAAAGGGCTCTAAGAGTCGTGAAGTGGAGAGGCACGGAAGCGTTGCTTTACGACGATTCGGACGGAAGCGCCAGGCCGGCGTTTGCTGCTAGCGGCTTTCGGGCTCACACGTGGGTGGTTTTCGGTGTTCCGGCTCTCAATTCATTCCTTTTGGCGTGGACAAGCCTCATTGAAGGACAGAGCGGCCGCAAAGGCCAAGGGTCGTGAGCTGATGAATATTGCTGTTGAAAATGAAGAGACGTTGGGAGGAGGTCTGCAGAGTGGAGCGGAGGGGTCGCGGCTACGGCTCAAGTCCGGTAGGGAGAGAGTCGGGGGCACAGCCGAGACCGAGGCCGGCCGTGTAGAGGCGGGGAACGGATTGACAGGAATGGGGAAGACAGAGGATAGAGAAGGAACTGGGCAAAGGGTAGAGGAAATGCGAGTGGACCTAACGGTTGTGAAGCAAGAAGTTACGGACTGGTCAGAAATGGAAGAAGGGACGCTCGATGGCCGATGGGTAAAGCAGGAGGTAGAGGATGGACCTAAGGTGAAAGAGGAGAAACCAGGCACTTTGGAAGTGAAGCAAGAGATGAATAGTAGTTTTGTGGTAAAAGAAGAGAAGGTGAACGAAACAGATGTAAAGGAAGAGAAAGTGAAGGTGAAGGAAGAGGTAATGGACTGGCTAGATGTGAAGGAAGAGAAGAAAGCTACCATGGAGATAAAAGAGGAGGTGTTTGTTGGTCAGAACATAAAAAAGGAGGAAATGGTGGATGAAATGTGTGTAAAAGAAGAGAAGTATTTTCCAAAAGAAGAAGTGATGGATGATACAAAGATGAAAGAAGAACCTCACATAAATCCCCCAGTGGGCTTCAAGCGGAAACTGGCCATGTCCAGGTAGGACAGGGAGAAATTCATTGGGGGAAATGCTGTAGAGTCCTCCGTTGTCTAGATTGAAGGAAATCTAGCAGCCAGATGTAGAATAATGAAAAATAAATGCAGATTTTGGTCCCTGGAGCCTGCCTGTTGGTGGTGGAGGGAAGGGGGAACTGGGAAGGCAGGGTTTTGTCAGATGACAACAAATACAGTGAAAATACTTCAGGCTGTTAGTGTCCAGTGGACAGTGTAGCCAAGTTAGGAAGTGAAAATTCTGGGGACCAGAAAACCCTTGGGCCAGATTCTGGTTTGACTTAATACGCTCTTGACACACTATTATTCTTAAAGAGATGATAGAAATAAGGAAAAGTCCAATAAAACTAACAATGAAAAAGTGGAGAAGTTAAAATTAGATAAAAATGCACTTGAAGTCACTCAGTTGTCTAATTTATGGGTTCTATGAATATTTA
The DNA here is from genome assembly GCF_022079265.1 of Lynx rufus. Classification (NCBI taxonomy): domain Eukaryota; kingdom Metazoa; phylum Chordata; class Mammalia; order Carnivora; family Felidae; genus Lynx; species Lynx rufus. The sequence continues at coordinate 150,271,872 of NW_025814834.1, forward strand.
CTGCTTTTGATTTAATTTCCTTACAGTGTGTGATCATGTGACAGCATAGGAAATAAAATTGGGACCGTTAACTGTTAGAACACAGTGGGCCAAATAAAAATAACTAGTTTGGTTTTCAGTATCCCAAGATCCTAGAAGAGCAATTAAAGATAGATGATGGTTAATAGTATTTCTAGGTTATTTTAATCCTCATTCTAAGTTGGCTGTGGAGTTGAGAAGAAAAGATGCAGCTGACATTTTGTAAATTTGACTGGGTCTTATATTCTTTTTCTGGTGTGTGTGCCTTTAAGTGTCTAAATTCATGGATTGGACTTCTCATTAATGCGTGCACATACAATTGTTAGCAGATTGCCAGGAATTACAAGTTAAAACGTTAGTGAATGATACCATTCTCTGATTGCAGTAGAAAAAAGAAGTCAAAAGTGAGATTTTTTTTTTTAATTTAATACATCTTCTTGAATTACGTAGTACTGACAACATTGTAAATGTTATTTGGAGACCGTTTCTTAGAGGAGAATTTTCTAAGGATGTTAGACAGCTATCAAGTATTTTATCGGTTACTGGCATATACTTTATTCACTGACTACATGTCTGTAAATTGGTTGTGATGAGTAACTCACCATTTAAAGTTTATGAATAAATAAGTAGAATTAATATTAAGTTTCTCGTGGGCTTTTGTAGGTGTGAAACTTGTGGTACAGAAGAAGCAAAGTACAGATGTCCACGTTGTATGCGATATTCCTGCAGGTATATATGTAATTTCCTACCTTACTACCTCTCTCTATACCCTTCTTACCTCAGAGTATAAAAGTACCTCCTCTTTGTCTCTTCAGTTTGCCCTGTGTAAAGAAACACAAAGCAGAATTGACATGTAATGGAGTTCGAGATAAAACTGCATATGTTTCCATACAACAGTTTACTGAAATGAATCTGCTTAGTGGTAAGTCATCTTATGCATAGCAGATTGGTGATTCCTGGCCATTGCGTATGCCATTTGTTTATTTTTCTATTTTGAAATTTTTAGATTATCGATTTTTGGAAGATGTGGCAAGAACAGCAGACCACATTTCTAGAGATGCTTTCTTAAAAAGACCAATAAGCAATAAACATGTAAGTATTTCTTTTCATCCCTTACAGTTACAATTCCTTTTACTCAGTTAGATTCATTTTTAAACCTAATAAATGTATTAAGTGACTACTGTGATCCAGAGCTATTGCAGTTACTAGTGATACATCTGTGACCAGAACAAAGTTCTTCCCCTCATGGAGCTTGTAGTGTGGGGAGAGACAGATGAGGAGAGGCACAGCTATAATTTCAGATAGAGTTAAGTACCTGTGGAAGATAAAGCACAGGAAATTAAAGAAAATGAAAATGGTGTTTGTTGGGAGGAGATTGTGAAAGTATTTTCAATATAGAAGTCAGGAGAAGCTTCTCAAGAGATGACATTTAAGCAGTGATCTGAATAATGAGAAAGAGGCAGCCACGTGAACCTTTGGAGGAAGACTATCCAGGTAGTGATAAAAGCATAAGTAAAGACTGGCTTAGGGGGGGAGGTTGGTACATTTGATGATTAAAATGGGGACAGGGTGACTGAAACATAGTTGAGTGAAGGGGAGAATATTGAATATGAGGTTAGAGAAACTGGTAAGGGCTCCTAATACAGTCTAAGTGAAAATAGAAGCCATGGCAGTGTTTTGAGCACGTTTGCTTTTTCAAAGAGCATTCATGCTGCTGTCTGAAAAATGAGCATTAGTGGGCAAAAGTGGAAGATTGAAAGCAGGGAGTCCAGTTATAAAGTTATCACTGTGGTTGAGATGAGAAATGATGGTGGCTTGCATAATACTGTTAAATTATGGGGAAGTGACTAGATTCTAATTTTGAAGGAAAAACTAACAGGACTTGTTGTTTTAATACAATTAATTTTCATACCCTTTTATCCCTTTTTCATTCCTTCAGCAGTATGCAGAATTAAAGTTTACATGTTTGAAATACATTGCAACTGCCATTCTAGAAATTCTTTAATAGTGTTATTGAATCATGTCATGGAATTATGTTCCTTTTTCAAAGGCCATTTTGGCACTGGAGTTGCAGAATTTTATTGCTTTTAAAACACCTGATTTTATTGGTATTACTGTCCTGATACAGACTTGACATTTCACATATCTGAAAGGAAAATTATCATTCATCAGCATTTTTTCTCAAGAGTAATTAAGGGTAATTAAAATTCTGCTTAGGAGCACCTGGGTGGCTTGGTCTGTTAAGTGTCTGACTCTTGGTTTCTGCTCAGGTCATGATCTCATGGTTGGTGAGTTTGAGCACCATGTCGGGCTCCTAACAGGCAGTGTTGAGCCTGCTTGGGATTCTCTCCCTCTTTCTGGTCCATCCCTGCTTGTGTGCGCGTGTGCATACATTCTCTCAAAATAAGTGAACTTTAAAAAAAAGAACATAAAATTCTTCTTAAAAAATAAATTACTCTTTAAATTTTTTGTTTTTATCATGAAATCTTGCATACATATAAAAAAAGGATAAAATAGGAATACACTGTTCAATGAATAATCATAAAGTGGACATCCATTAACTACCACCCAGGTCTAGAATTAGAACATTATCAACTTCAAAAATGCCCTGCCACTCCCTTGTGCCATTCCCTGATCCATTTTTTTCTTCTGAATAGTTTTCTAGTTTATGACCATATTACAATTTATTTATCCATTCTATTGTTCATGGGCTCTGGGTTTTCTGTAATAACAACAAAAAAAAAACCTTAAAACTATGAACACTTTTGTTAATGAATTTTGGGTTATGTGCACACCTGTTTTTTCTAGGGTTTACGCCTGGGAGTGAAATTGTTTTATTGTGGGGTGTGCACATCTTCAGTTTTACTGGATGTAACCAAAACATTTTCCAAAGTGGTTATACCAGTTTAGACTCCCAATGGTGTCACATCCTCTCCAATACTTGATATGGTCAGGGTTTTAAAATTTTTGTAAATTTGATGGCTGTGTAATTTTACTGGGGTTTTTCACTTGCAGTTCTCTGATTCCTTATGAGATTGAGCATCTTTCAAATATTTTATTGGCCATTCGGATTTCCTCATGTGGAATTCCTGTTCAAGTCTCTTGCTCATCTTTTTATTGGTCACCTTTCTTTTTCTTACTGGTTTGTAGAGATTCCTTGTATTTCTTGGATGCCTGTTGGTGGTTGTATATGTTATAAATACTTTCTTCCATTCCCAGGCTTATTTTTCACTCTCTATAGTGTCTTTGATGAATAGATGGTCTTAATTTTTTAATATAGTCAAGTTTATTGTACATTTCCTTTATTGTTAGTAGTTTTATGTGTTTATAAAGAAACTCTTTTATACTTTGAATTTATGAATCTCTTCTTCCATAATTATTTTCTAAAAGCTTTATGTAAAGCATTGCATCTTGCATTTATGACTGTAAACTACCTGAAATTAATTTTTGTGTATCATGTGGAGATCCCATTTAATTTTCCATATGGATAATCCACTTTCTTAGCACCATTTATTGAAAAATTCATCCTTTCCCTACTGCTCTGTAGGACCTCCTTTGTCATATATCACACGTCCATACATGCTTGCGGCAGTTTCTGACCTATCTGTTCTATTCTGTTGGTCTACTTATCTATATACACCAATACTACACTCCTTTATTTGTAGTTTTTTTTTTTAATGTTTATTTATTTTGAGAGAGAGAAAGATGGAAAGAGCAAGCAGGGGAAGGGCAGAGAGAAAGCAGGAGAGAGAACCCCAAGCAGGCTCCTCGCTGTTAGCACAGAGCCCAACATGGGGCTCGATCTCACAAACTGTGAGATCATGACCTGATCTGAAATCAGGAGTCGGAGGCTTAACCGACTGGGCCCCCAGGCACCCCTCTTAATTGTAGTTTTTTACTGCAACTAATTATCTCATAGAGTATTTCCTATGACTTTGTTCATTTTTTAGAGTATGGCTATACTTTAGTATGGGTATGGCTGTTAGTAATTCTATAAAAATGTGAAGAATCAGCCTGTTGACTCTACAGTCCCCTAAATTCTCCTGGGAATTTTGATAGGGGTTGCATTTATTTTTATAGAGTAACTTGGGTAATTGGACTTCTTTACAGTATTAAATCTTGAAATCCTTCACTGTGTTGTATCTGCATTTACTTAATAGCTTTAATATCTCTGATTTTCTCAGTGGAAATCTTACACATTTTTTGTTAGGTTTATTCCTAGGCACTTTATTTTTTCATGCTTTTTTAAATAGCATTTTCTTTGTTTTTTTATCTCTTTGCTGGTATTTAAGAATGAGATTTTTGTTGTTACTTATTTTGTGTTATTATAATCTATGTTTTATAGTACTAAAATTTATCCCAGTGCCTTATCAATAGACACCTTGAGATTTTTCAATTATGTACATTTGTGAAGTTAATACATTTATTAAACATTTCATCACAATTTCTTTTTATCTTTCTGTCCTTATTCTTCTCTTTCTCTTGCCTTACTGCCTTATGTGAGGACTTCCCATTCAGTGTCAAGTACTAATGTTGGTAGTAGATATTTATGTTTTAAGCCCCAAGTCCACACAGTATGCAGTTAATCCCTTTGTCAATGAGTTGTGATAACACATGTGAAGTAGTATCTACTAGGCAAGCTCATCAGAGATTCACTGCCCAAGGTTTTTATGGGGGCTGGTCACATAAGCACCCTCTGCCTAGCAGGTGCCAAATTCCAGACTCCCAGAAGAAAAGGAAATCAAACCATATTGTTTTACAGACAATTCAGGCACAGTGAACCATACTTACTATTTTAGGAAAAGTTTTATGTTAGTTTAGGGAACCATTTACCAGTCATTCAAATTCCCACACACTAGCCTAAAGATAACCGTCTCAGGCCCGCTATGTTACCTCTTCTGTACATACTGTTTTGCAACTCCTGATCATAGAGGGGAAACTTCCACAATTGCACCATGACGTTTGCTCTTAAATTTTTTCTAGAAATAATTTGATGACTAGATTATGGAAATTCTAGTCCTAGTTTGTTACCAGATTTTATCATGAATGGTAGTTATATTTTATCAAATACTTTTTCTGTATTTGATTATTTCATTTGTGTTCTTTTAATCTATAATTTTCTAATAATACGAATAATATTTTAATTGATTTTCTATTTTAAGCTAAACTTGCATGGTGTGTCATTATCATATCAAGCTTTTTATACTTTGCAGAATTCATTTGTATTATACATGTATATATACCTTATCCATGCATTCATTTTGTATTTCTGTGCATTAGTGAGATTGACCTCTCATTTTCCATTTTGGTATTCTCAAGTTTCTGTATCAGTATGATTTTGGTTTCAGAAAATTATTTGGGAATGTTCCCATTTTATTCTTGGATGCATTCACTAATATTGAAATTACTTCTTCCTTGGGAGTTGGGTAAAATTTATTAAGGAACCAGTATGGGCTTAGAGTTTGGGCCACTGAGGTATATTCTTTACTATTTGTGGGACCGTGTGTAGGTTTTCTGTGTCTTCCTGAGTTAGTATTAATAGATTACATTTTTCTAAGAATTTGTTCATTTGACCTAAATTTTCAAATTTATTGGCATAAGGTTCTTCATAAACCTTCTCCTTTACATGTATATAGGAGTTATAGTAATTTCTTTTGTAATATGGTTATTTATGTCTTTTTTTTCCTAGATCAGTTGCTATTACATGTTTTTTTCTATTTTGTTAATGTGTCCTCTTAACTTTTGTTATATCTTTTTTATGTTAGCTTAATTGCATTATGATCAGAGAACATACTCTTTTAAGTTCATTCCTTTAAAATGCATCAGGACATGGGGCACCTGGGTGGCTCAATAGGGTTGAGCGTCCAACTTCAGCTCAGGTCATGATCTCATGGTTCGTGAGTTTGAGCCCCACATCGGGCTCTGTTCTGACAGCTCAGATCCTGGAGCCTGCTTCAGATTTTACGTCTCCCCCTCTCTCTCCCTGTTCCCTGCTTGCCCTCTGTCTCTCTCTCTCTCTCCCTCTCTCTCAAAAATAAATATAACATTTAGGAAATCAAATCAAATCAAATCCATCAGGACTTGTGTTTATGGCCCAGCATATGGTCAAAGTTTTAATGTTCTCTGCTTGAAAAAAATCTATTCCGGGGCACCTGGATGGCTGAGTCAGTTGAGTATCCAGCTCCTGACTTAGGCTCAGGTCATGATACCCAGGTCGTGGAATCAAGCCCTGTGTTGGACTCCGTGCCGAGTGTCGAGCCTGCTTGGAATTGTCTCTCCCTCTCCTTCCTTCCCCTGTTTGCATGCACGTATGCATGTGCATGTGCACGTTCGCTCTCTCTCTCAAAATAAATAAACATTAAAAAAAAATTCTGCACTTGCTGAATATAGTACTCTATATATACTTTATAGGTCAGATTTATTAATTATGTTCAAATTGTTTATAATGTTACTTTTTTTTTCGGTCTGTTTCGTCTATAATTTTTAAAGAGAAGTATGTTAACATTTCTCAATAGATAAAATCAAACAGATCTGTGAGTTTCCCTTGTGGTTCAGTTTGTTTTGCTTTGTGTGTTTTAAGGCTAAATTATTAAATGCATACCTCACGAAATACTTCTTGGTGTATTTAACCTTTGGCATTATGAGGTAACCCTCTCTGTCTCTAGCTTTTTTTGTACTTTGACTAACATTTACAAAGCTGTATCAGTTCTTTGGTTGGTTTTTGTGTGGGCTATTTTTTTCCTTACTTAAGCCCTTTTTGTGTCCTTATGTTCTGGATATAGTTGGTTTCCAGTTTTTCTCCCATCTGACAATCTGTAACTTTTAACGGAATCATTAACCTCATTTACATTTTAATAAAATTACCTGTATATTTGACTTTAAGTGTGTCACCTTAGTTTTGCTATTTGTCCCAGTTTTTTTTTTCTTTTTCTTGTCTTTTGGACTGATTTTTTTTTTTATTTTTATCATTTGAATTTTTCTCTTTTATCAGTTTAGAAGTTATATACCCTTTTTCTATCCTTTCGTTGGTTAAGCTATACATTACAATATGCATGCTTAATTTGCCAATATCTGAAGTTAAGCAGTACCTGAACCAAATGCCTAGACAATGCAAAAGACCTTAAAACAGGAGTTGGCAAACTTTTTCTCTAAAGGGTCAAATAGTAAATATTTCTTCTAGGCCAATATGGTTTCTGTCACACCTGCTCAGCTCTGCCATTGTGTAGCAAGAAAGCAGTCATAAACAATATTTAAACAAATGGGTGGGGGCTACATTCCAACAAAATGTATTTATAAAGATAAGTAGCAGGCAGATATATCAGCAGTTAACTTAAATTCCATTTAACCTTATACTGACTTTTCTTCCTGTTTTCAATTCTTTAAATTGACTTTTAAAAAAAATCTCCATACAGTAGTTACTGTTTTATTCAGCCAGTGTTTATTTGGGTTTATCTTTATATTTCCCACTTTCTTTGCTCTTTATTCCTTCTGTCATCATCTTAGACCCTTTATGCCTTCTGTCATCACCTTAGACCCTTAGAGATCACTTTTTTTCTGCCTCAGGTACATCCTTTAGAATATCCTTTAGAGAGGGTTTGCTGGTTACCACCACTTGGGTTACTTTGTAGATTTTTTGAATTTTTATTTATTTCCCATTCTTCACTCTAAAATGATTTTTCTCTATAGAATTCTGGGTTTAGAATTATTGTTCCACTGTCTTAGGGCTTCCATTGTTATTGTTGCAAAGTCATCTGTTGTTTTTAATTGCCTTTGAAATCTTTTTTACTCTGGCTGCATTTTTTTATGTTTTCTGTTCTTTATTTGCACTATAATATGAACATGCATGTTTTCTTTTTCTTCATCTTATTTGAGAATTGTTAGATTTCTTGAATCTGTGTTGTATCTTTGATCAGTTCTGGGAAATTTTCAGCCCATTTCTTATTCCTTCTGTCTTCTAAAACTATCATAAATGTAAGTTAAATCTTCCTACCTATCCTTTAACTTACTTGATTTTTTATCTTTTTTTCTCTGTAGTGTATTCTGGATATGTTCTAGTTTTAGTTAGTTCTTATAAAAATTTGCTGAGTCAGTTTTTATAGTTTCTCTTCACTGCAAGTATTTTCAAGCTGTTCTTTTTTTTTTTTTTTAATTTTGCATAACTGTTCTACAATCTGTGTATGATTCTTTTAGTGTCTGAATACATGGAGAATTCTCAGCTACCTCTTTTTTTCTCTTTTGGTCCCTGCTCGCTAACCTTTGTTTTCTTGTATTCCTTATGCTTGCTTATTTTTTATTGAGTGCTACTTTTTTTTCTTAAATGATTTGTGAGAACTTTTTTCAAGAGTAGGACACAGACCTTTTATTCTGCCAGGTACCTGGGAATATTGCAAATCTGGGCCTATCCTAAATCAAGTTGAAAGTTTAAGATTCCCTTGACCACACAAGCAAAGCAAATCATTTCAGACCTGAGCAAGAACTGGCCCATGACCACAGCTTCTGATGAATTGTTTTTCCTCACCCCCTGCACCCTCCACTGTTCCAGTCATTCTGATATAAATTTCCTAGCATGCTCTGGGGGTAGGGTTTATTTCTGGTTCACCCTTACCTGAATATTAATTAGGCATATTCTGTGACTCAGCCTCATTTCATGAGGGGTTCCTAAAAGATTAGAGTCATAACTCCTACCCTCTTACTGAGAAAGCTGTTGAAAGGAAAAGCCTGTATTTGCTAGAATTTGCAAAATTTGCCAAAAAAAAAAAAAAATCTGGAGAATTTTCAGCCCATTTCTTATTACTGCTTTGCTTACCTGTCCTGGTTTTCACTTCTCGTTAAATATTGGCGTGTATTTTCTTGTTTTCTTGTTAGCTCTCCAGTGTTTTTTAAGGTGATTTTGAAATGTATTTTATTACATATGTGTCTTTCCCCCATTCTCTGATATTCTTAGATGTTTTCAGTGGGAGAGTTGGTCCTTACAGTCATCACCATTACTGAAACCAAAGCCCTATAAGTTATAAAATTGCATGTAATTTCTTAAATTATTTCTCTTTTTAACAAGTGATAGCTGACTCTTCCTTTCCCTTGGCTTATGATTTAATTCTCTAACTCTTAGCATTGCAAAACCAAAAACTTGCACTTATACTTTGCCATTTGAGTGTTCAGGGAAGAAAACTTGATGATATTACTTCCTTCACTACTTTCTGGTATTGCCTAGTTCTGCTCAGCCAACCCAGACAGGTAGTGGAGTAAAACATGTCAGAGCCAGAATATTCACATGTCCCATTTTGTATAGCCTACAGTAGTAGCTACATTAAGTTAAGCCTTGTAAGTAGGCAACGCCTTGGTTCTTCCCTTGAGTGAACTACCTGTATAGTTGTATACAGCCAAGTATGGTATAAAACCTCAGAAAGGGGTACACGGGTAACTCAGTTGGTTAAGCATCTGACTCTTGATGGCTCAGGTTGTGATCTTGCAATCGTGAGATCAAGCCCTGCAACAGGCTCTGTGTTGAGCTTGGAGCCTGCTTGGGATTCTTTCTCTCTCTCTCTGCCCCTCCCCCACTTGTGCAAGTGTGCATGCGCTCTTTTTCTAAAAATAAATAAACATCAAGAAAAAAGTTCAGTAAAAGAAGAGGAACTGTACAAGTAGCCCCTATGAATTACCAAATGACCTGTGTTTTTAAACATCTCATTAAATCCTTCTTTTGGCTTACAGAGCATATGATTAACAAGACAGCCTCCAGAATTAGCTATATCTGGGTTTTATTACAGGCTCTCACTCTCAGAAATAGGTGTATAATGTTGGCATCTCATTAACTTTCCTTCCTAAATTGAGGGTAGTAGTAGGTACCAGTCTCAAAGTATTGTGAGCATTAAATGAGATACTAATGTTCAGCACAGTTTGTGAAACATAAGTACTCAATAAATGTTAATTATTATATTTTGAACACTGTTTTATTCACTGTTGAAATTTAAGACATTTTAAAATTAATTTTTCTATTTATTTATTTTTGGTTGTCAGATGTATTTTATGAAAAATCGTGCTAGAAAACAAGGTATTAATTTAAAGCTTCTACCCAACGGATTCACAAAGAGGAAAGAAAATTCAACATTTTTTGATAAGAAGTAAGTTTCTAACTTCATTCTTAGTATATTGGGTATTCTAATTTGATCAGGAACATCTTTGAAGGTTTGGTTTGATATAGAGCATTGCTGCCCAAAGTGTAGTCTGTGAGCTTTTTGTTACTGGTCTGTGGCAAGATGATCGCACAAATTGAAAATAAGCATTTAGAAATTTTAACTAATTTTATGTCATGTGAATAATAAAAATTTGGGCTTACAGTTTGTGTGTATGTGTGTGCATGTGTGTATCTGAGACCTAAGATACCATGGAAGTATTTCAGAGGTTTCAGGGGCAAAATGATGAATCAAAGCAGGACCCTGCACAATTTTGACCCAAGCAGTTTGGCATTTATAATCCTTTCTACTTAGGGAAATACAATTTCACTTGAAAGCCAATGCTGAGGAAGAGAGAGGCTTGGAAAACTTACTCTGTAGTAAATCTGAAGTATAGATGATACAATAGAGATTAACCTGCTGCTTTCTGAGAGTGCTAGGTCTGAAAGGTCCCGTTAGTACAGAGGGGAACAGGATCCCAAAATATTACAAGTAGCCCACTAAATTATTAGATAATACTTTTCAAATGTCCACCTTCTGGATTTAGAGTAAAAATATTCCTGAGTGAGTTCCTCCTTCCTTAGCCTCTTAGTAACTTAATAACTGCAACTTAGTAACTTGCAGTTAAATTCTCTGGGCCGCATCTGCATGATGTGGGGGTTGTACTAGGTAAACCCTAAGGTTCCCTTCCAGTTTTACCACTTCATAAATTGAAAAGGCAAAACCATCAGAATTATCATTACTCTGATAGAATTTCCACCTTTTCAAAAAAATATTATATTAGGAGATGGTGTTACCCATTTATTTTTTTATGTTTCAAGAGGAATATTTATAAAAAGTGATTTTGCTTTTTCCTGGGTAGCTTTCCAGAAATAAAGTAATGTTTTGCATTTATCAAATATGAGATGATTCCACTGTGCATTTTCAAGCTGACATATTTAGAAATTGACATAATTTGTTTGAAATTTAAGGTAACTGGTTTATGTCTTCTCAAATATAAAATATATTCCTGTGTTATGAAGGAAACCATTCAGACTGATTGTTATGAGAGCTTAGTTCTCAGCACTAAAAAGCATGTACCCTCAAATGTAAAATTTGGGGGTCTCTATAGATATAAGAATGTATGTTAGAGGTTTTTTTTTTTTCTTTTTCCCTTCCAAAAATAAACATTCAGTATGTCTCTTGGATTTAGAACCCAAATTTATACTCAGTTATTTTGTTACACCTCAGATCTGTGAAGTGGCAAATTGGACTCTTTCTCCATTAATGCCGTTTGCTGGTGAATTTGCAATTGTCTGGGGTTGGTTTTCCTTAAATTTTTTAGTGTTTTCCCATGAGGACATTAGCAACATACTTCATAACAGGCTTTATTATTTTTTTAATATTATTAAAAATTTTTTTTAAATAACTTACTGTCAAGTTAGCTAACATACAGTGTATACAGAATAGTCTTGGCTTCAGGAGTAGATTCTCGTGGTTCATCACTTACTACAACACCCAGTGCTTATCCCAACAAGTGCCCTCCTCAGTGCCCATCACCCATTTTCCCTGCTTCCCCAACCCCTCACACCCTATCAACCCTCAGTTTTTTCTCTGTATTTAAGAGTCTCTTATGGTTTGCCTCCCTCTCTCTTATTTTTTCCTTCCCTTCCTCTATGGTCTTCTGTTAAGTTTCTCAAATTCCACATATGAGTGACAACATATGATACCTGTCTTTTTCTGACTGATTTATTTCACTTAGCATAATACCCTCCAGTCCCATCTGTGTTGTTGTAAATGGCAAGATTTCATTCTTTTTCATCACAGAGTAGTATTTCATTGAGTGTGGAATCACACCACACCTTTATCCATTCATCAGTTGATAGACATTTGGGCTCTTTCCATAGTTTGGCTTTTGTTGATAGCATTGCTGTAAACATTGCGGTACATGTGCCTCTATGAATCAGCACTCCTGTATCCTTTGGATAAATTCCTACTAGTGCTATTGCTAGGTGGTAGGGTAATTCTATTTTTAATTTTTTGAGGAACCCCCCCCCACGCTGTTTTCTAGAGTGACTGCACCAGTTTGCCTTCCCACTAACAGTACAAGAGGGTTCCCCTTTAGATTCAATTTCTTTGCTGCTTTCACACGTGTAAAATGGAGCTGATGGTAGCTATTGTGTAAAGTTGTGACCTTTAGTGTATTAATTTACCTAGCCACTAACTGGAGTGTAGGAAGAAATGAGTGTATGTAGCAATTGTAAAACTAATACATCTTCATCATAAAAAAAAGTGTAATGGAAAAATAGCACCTATAAATTCTACTGTGTGGATATGACCACTGATAACATTTCGTGTTTCTTCTAATCATGTTTTCTTCTTTTTCCGTTAATAAAATACAACATTAAATACAAAGAGTATGCAAAGTTACATGGCTCTTTTCAAGTTCAAAATTATTAATATTTTTATGAATAAAAGGATACTTTTTTCTGCAGCTGCATTTGTTAATGCAAATCTGCCATATTTCTAAGTAGTGTATTCTAGTTATGACTACCATATTTATTTAATTATTACCATATTCATGAACATTTAGCTTATTTCTGGTTTTTAATTACTAGAAATGCCATAATAAACATTACATTAAACAATTCTTCCTTGAAGAAATTGCTTTGTGTGCTTACATGACTTTTTCTTTGCAATCAATCCCTAGAAGTAGAATTGCTGGATCAAAGACTGCATGCATTTAAAATTTTGAGAGGGGTGCCTGGGGCAGGTTGGTAAGGGTCTGACATTGGCTCCAGTTATGATTTCATGGATTATGAGTTCAAGCCCCACATTGGGCTCTCTGCTGTCAGCACAGAGCCCACATCGGATCCTGTTTCCCTCTCTTTCTACCCCTTTCCTACTTGCGTGTGCGCTCTTCTCTCAAAAATAAACATTAAAAAATAAAATTTTTGAGAGAGACTTCAAATTACCCTCCCCAAAAAAGTACTGCTTTGTATCTTCATCAGAAAAGTATATGAGAATGCCTATTGTCGTTATACTTGCACTTTAACTGAATGTAAATTTTTCTTGCATATCTGATTATTGGAAAGACTGAGCTCTTGAATTTTCTCTTTTAAGATGTGCCTTTTTATAGCTCATCTTACTCTCATAGGGAATATTTTCACCAGTCTGTTTATCCTTTAATTTGGTCTTACAGTCATTTTGATTCATTTTAAATAGTTGTAAAAAAATTCTGTATAGTATAGAGATAGGAAAATGGAGTGGTTAAGAGCACAAATTGGACCTGAGCTACCTAGGTTCCTATTTATGATTAGCCTTCTCCTAGCTATGTGATACTAAGCTAAACCACCTAACTTTTTTGTCTTAGTTTCTCATCTGAAAATGTGACTAGTAATACTAAACTGGGACTAAACCAGTTTTCAGTTCCATTTGTGTTATATGAGAATACCTATTTAAACATCTTGCTATCACTGAGTTATCTCTTAAAAAATGTTGCTAATTTGATTCAGATGACATTTTTTAAAATTTCCTTTTATTTAAAAAAAATTTTTTTTTTAACGTTTATTTATTTTTGAGACAGAGAGAGACAGAGCATGAATGGGGGAGGGTCAGAGAGAGAGAGGGAGACACAGAATCTGAAACAGGCTCCAGGCTCTGAGCTGTCAGCACAGAGCCCAACGCGGGGCTTGAACTCACGAACCGCGAGATATGACCTGAGCCGAAGTCAGACGCTTAACCGACTGAGCCACACAGGTGCCCCAAAATTTCCTTTTATTTAATTGCTACTGAGATACGAAACATTTGACTACACGTTTCAGAGTGATATCTGAGTTCAAGTGTAAAATTTGACTTGCTGGAAGGAGGGGATACTACATCTTTTCAAAGGATTTATTTTCACTTTCCATGCCCCAGTAGTCTGTTTTTAAGAGACTCATTTTCAATACTCTTTTTCAACTTCCAGAAGTGATTAATGCTTTGACTCCAAGAAACCTAAATTTGAACATTGCTGCTACCATTTAGTACACAGTAGGTGACCTTGGGCAAGATTGAATTTACTGCATTGAATGGATTAAATGAAGTGATAACTAAAGTAGTACCTAGCACTGCTTCTCTTACCTGAAACCCTTGGGGATATGGCAAATTTACTATATTCACTTCTAGGAGGTCTGGGGCAGTATTACATAAACAATACTGTGTCTACAGTGAAACATGCAAATATTTACATTACAATGGGTAAATGATTGTGAACTGGCTCAGGCAGGTTTTGCTGGCTAAGGAGTTAAGGAAAAAAATCTTTAAATTTCGAATATTTGGGGACTTTGTTACTGGTCACATGAGATTTCAGTCCTGTATACTAAGAGGACTATTATAACTCCTAAAGTATTAAATTGCCCATTTGCTTATTTAAGCAGCTTGAGTTACAGTTTAATAAAAAACTCAAATGGAACTTGTTTAAAATTAAACATTCCAATGTTAATTTCTGAACAGAGTGAAGAATTCTTTGTGGTGTTTTTGTAACTTTTCTGTGAAGTCTGAAATTATTTCAAAATACAAAGCTTAAAAAACCTAAATACCCTCATGTGAAGTGTGACTAATACTCCATAATTGTGCCTGAGTTACCTCTGTAGAACTATCAGTAGGTTATATAGCAAGTGTAATAGGTACCTTAGAAGCATAGGTTCATTGCAAACCCAGGTATCCTTTATGGTAGGAGTATTTGACCAGTATTCAACCAGTATGAATCTCCAAAGTCTCATATGCAAAATTGTGTGATGTGCGAATTTTTATAATAGGAAATGTAATTTTCATGTTATAGTCAAAGGTGGAATATAACACTAACCAATCTGTGAGGTCAAAAATGTATTTAATAGTGATGAATTTTAGAGGACTGGTGAATTTACAGGAATGTCATCATAGGTAGCTTCAATGAATAAAGAAAAGTTAAGGGATGCTTATGTTAAGAATAAGTTGAGGGGCACCTGAGTGGCTCAGTTGATTAAGCTTCTGACTTGACTTCGGCTCTGGTCATGATCTCACAGTTAGTGAGATCAAGCCCTGTGTCAGGCTCTGCTGACAGCGTGGAGTCTGCTTGGGATTCTCTCTCTCTCCCTCTCTCTCTGCCCCTACCCCATGCACATGCACACACACTCCCTCTCTCTATCTCTCTCAAAATAATAAATAAACATTAATTTTAAAAAAAGGAATAAGTTAGGCTAAAGCAAGATTGACGTTCTCTCTTAAAAAATAGAAGAGCTTGGGGCGCCTGGGTGGCGCAGTCGGTTAAGCGTCCGACTTCAGCCAGGTCACGATCTCGCGGTCCGTGAGTTCGAGCCCCGCGTCAGGCTCTGGGCTGATGGCTCAGAGCCTGGAGCCTGTTTCCGATTCTGTGTCTCCCTCTCTCTCTGCCCCTCCCCCGTTCATGCTCTGCCTCTGTCTGTCCCAAAAATAAATAAACGTTGAAAAAAAAAAAAAATTAAAAAAAAAAAAAAAGATTGGAACAAATGGAAAAAGGTACCTTTCTTAGGAGACTCGGTGTTATATAACTAACATTTCTTAAATGAATGATTTTTATATCTGATGTGATCCTAATGAAAATACTAATTTTGTTTGGTTTTGATTTGTGATTTTTTTTTTTTGAGAAGAAGGAAAGAGTTTATAATAATATGACTTACGTTCATTTTGAAAAAATAAACATGGAAGAAGCACCAGGAAAAATATGAAAAAGAGTAATAAGGCTGGACTCATTGAAATTTATGGAGTTCTAGTAAAATTTTTTAATGTTGACATAGAAATCTATAGTTAGCTTAAATTATAGAAACTAGATGTAAGGCTGTTTGGTACTCTAGCATCTGATAAAGGTAGCATTTCAAATTAATAAAGATAATTACTTAATAAATGGGGTTGAGTCAGTCAGCTTGCCATTTGTCAGAGGAAAGCTGGATTTTTAACTAGAATTTCAGGTGGATCAAAATCCTAAACTTGAAATAAAAAATACTAGTATATTTTCATAATCTTAAAGAGAGGAAATACTTAATCCAAAGCCATAAAGGAAAAAAATAACTAAATTTGCATAAAAATTTTAAAAAATTGTGTGGTTAAAAAAGACCACAGTAAACTGAAAAGACCAACAGGACAAAAAAAAACTTTAACGTATATGACAAAGAGTGTTCATGCATTAATAAAAAAAAAGATTGGTACCTAATTAGGAAAAGGGGCAAAGGATAAGAATAGGTGGTCATGGAAAGATACATATTTACATGTGTCATAGAAGGATATGTATATATATAATACATATATGCTGTAATAATATATATATGCTACATATATGCATATATATGCCATATATAATATGTGGCACATAAGTATTTATTGATAATATCCAATATAATGAAAGTATGGGTTAGCCAGACCAATTTGCTGTTCCACTGTTGCTGAGAATATACTTTAGTGGTCATTTTAGAAGGCAATTTGGCAGTATTTTTCAAAATGTTATATATGCCTACTCAAGGAAGTTAGCCTACAGATGTATCAGTACAGTTTATAGAGATACATGTATATCTGTTGCAGCACTGTTTTTAATAGTGTAAAAACTGGCAACAACCTCAAGTGTTCATCAGTATGGACTGAGTCAAATTGATAGTCTCTTCACAAGATAGAATTCTAGGTAACCGTTAAACAAAAACAAATTAATTGTAGAAATATTGTCATGGAATGATATCCATGATATGTTCAGTGAAAAAAAAAGTTTAAACAATTGTCTGAAAGATAGGAACCTCACTTTTCCTGTTTATATAAAGTTGGCGTGCAGTGAAATGCACAGATCTTAAGAATACACGTGTTGAGTTTTGACAAATGCATAGATAGGCATACCTTTTTTTGTTGCATTTCATTCACTTTACTGTGCTCTGCAGATACTGTGTTATTTACAAATTGAAGGTCTGTGGCAATCCTACATCAAGCAAGTCTACTTGTGCCATTTTTCCAACAGCATTTGCTTGTTTCATATTGGTGTCACATTTTGGTAATTGTCACAGTATTTCAGACTTTTTCATTGTTGTTTGTCTTGGTGACCTTTGTGATTAGTGATCTTTGATGTTTCTATTGTAGTTGGTTTTGGGGTGCCATAAACTGCACTCATGTGACAGTGAACTTAATTGATAAATGTGTAGGTTCTGACTGGTCCACCAACTGGCCATCTCCCCATCTTTCTCCCACTCTTCAGGATTCCTATTCCTGAGACACAACAATATTGAAATGAGGCCAACCAGTAACCCTACAGTAACCTCCTAAAGTGTTCAAGTGAAAGAAAGAGTCTCCTGTCTCTCACTTTAAGTCAAAAGCTAGAAATGATTAAGTTGAGTGAAGAAAGCATGTCAAAGCCAAGATGGACCTAAAGCTAGGCCTCTTGTGCCAAACAGCCAAGTTCTGAACTCAAAGGAAAAGTTCTTGAAGGAAATTAGAAATGCTGTTCCAGTGAACACATGAATGGTTAAGAAAGCAAAATGACCTATTGCTGATATGGAGAAAGTGGTCTGGATAGAAGATAAACCAGCAACATTTCTGTAAGCCAAACCCTAATCCAGAGCAAGGCTCTAAATCTTTTCAATTCTATAAAGGCTGAGAGAGGTGAGGATGCTGCAGAAGAAAATTTTGAAGCTAGCAGAGGTTGGTTTGTGAGATTTAAGGACAGAAGGTTTCCCTGTAACATAGAAGTGCAAGGTAAAGTAGCAAGTGCTGTTGTAGAAGCTGTAGTAAGTTATCCAGAAGATCTAGCTAATACAATTTAAAAAGGTGATTACACTAAACAACAGATTTTCAGTGTAGACAAATCAGCATTATATTGGAAGAAAATGCCATCTAGACTTCCATAGCTAGAGAGGAGACCAATGGCTGGCTTCAAAGCTTCAGGGACAGGCTATCTTATTAGGAACTAATGCAGCTGGAGAGTTTAAGTTGAAGCCAAGGCTTACTTACCATTCCCAAAATCCTAGCATTATGCTAAATCTACTCTGCTTATGCTCTGTAAGTGGAAGAACAAAGCCTGGATAACAGCATATCTGTTTACAATATGGTTTAAGGAGTATTTTAAACCCACTGTTGAGACCTGCTGTTCAGAAAAAAAGATTTTTTTCGAAATATTGCTGCTCATTGACAATGCAGCTGTTCACCCAAGAGCTCTGGTGGAGATGTACAATAAGATGAATGTTGTTTTTAGGCCTGCTAACACAACATCCATTCTGCAGCCCAAGGATCAGAGAGTCATGTCGATTTTCAAGTCTTACTATTTGAGAAATACATTTCATACATCTATAGCTACTGTATATAGTGATTCCTCTGATGGATCTGGACAGAGTTCATTGAAAACCTTCTGGAAAGGATTCACCATTCTAGATGCCATTAAAAAACATTTATGATTCATGGGGAAAAGTTCGAATATCAACATTCACAGGAGTTTGGAAGAAATTGATTCCATCCCTCATGGATGACCTTAAGGGGTTCAGGACTTCAGTGGAGACAGTAACTGCGGATGTAGTAGAAATAGCAAGAGAACTAGAATTAGAAGCGGAGCCTGAAGTGAATTAGAAGTGGGGTGCCTGGGTGGCTTAGTCAGTTAAGCGTCTGACTTCAGCTAAGGTCATGATTTCACAGTTCATGAGTTTGAGCCCCGCGTCAAGCTCTGCGCTGACAGCTCAGAGCCTGGAGCCTGCTTCGGATTCTGTGTCTCCCTCTCTCTCTGCCCCTCCCCTGCTCACGTTCTGTCTCTCAAAAATAAATAAACATTAAAAAAAAAAAGTGGAGCGTGAAAATGCAACTGAACGGCTACAATCTCAATAAAACTGTGGATGAGGAGTTGCTTGTTATGAATGAGGAAAGAAAGTGGTTTCTTAAGCTGGAATCTACTACTGGTATAGATGCTGTGAAGATTGAAATGACAGAGGATTTAGAATGTTATATAAACTTAGTTGATAAAGCAGTAGGGTTTAAGAGGATTGACGTCAGTTTTGAAAGAAGTTCTGTGGGTAAAGTTCTATCAAACAGCATCACATGCTACAGAGAAATCATTGGTTGTTGTCTTACTTTTTTTTTTAATGTTAATTTTTGAGAGAGAGAGAGTGTGAGTGAGAGGGGCAGAGAGGGAGACATAGAATCGGAAGCAGGCTCCAGGCTCTGAGCTGTCAGCACAGAGCCATATGTGGGGCTCAAACCCACAAGCTGTGAGATCATGATCTGAGCCAAAGTCGGACGCTTAACCACCTGAGCCACCCAGGCACCCCAATTGCTGTCTTATTTGAAAAATTGCCACAGTGACCCCAGTCTTCAGCAATTGCCACCCTGATCATTCAGCAGCCATCAATACTGAGGGAAGACCCTCCCCCAGCATAAAGGTTATGACTCACTGAAGGCTCAGATGATGGGCAGCATTTTTTTTTTTTAGCAATAAAATAGTTGTAAATTAAGGTATGTACGGGTTTTTTTTGACATAATGCTATTGCACATTTAATAGACTAACAGATTACCATATAGTGTAAAAATAACTTTTTATGCACTGGGAAACCAAAAAATTCATTTAACTGGCTTTGTTGCAATATTTACTTTTATTATGGTGGTCTTGAACTGAACCCATGATTATTTCTGAGGTATGCCTATATCTGTATAACACGGTTCCTATGGATATGTAGAATATTACCATCACTCCAGCAAGGTCTTCCCTTGTTAGCTCCTCTCGTCTCCATAGACAACCTGTTCTAACTTTTTCCCTTGAAGGTGAATTTTGCCTGATTTAAAATTCCATATATGGAATCCTATAGCTCACCCTCGTAATAGTTTAGCTGAATATGAAATATCTTGACATTTTAGTACTTCCATTCAGTTATTCCACTGTCTTCTTACTTTTTTTTGCCACTGTTGAGAACACTTTTTTATATAGTCTCCCCCCCCCCCCCCCCCTTTCAGTTGACTTTCAGATCTTCACTTTGGTCTTTGGAGTACTGCAGAATGGGTCTTCATGTGATTTGTTTTTTATTTTTTATATTTTTTTAATGTATATTTGTTTTTTATTTTATTTTGAGAGAGAAATTGCTGGGGACGGGCAGAGAGGGAGAGACAGAATCCCAAGCAGGCTCCACACTGTCAGTGCAGAGCCCAGTGTGGGGTGTGATCCTATGACCCTGGGATCATGACCTGAGCCAAAATCAAGAGTCGGACACTTAACCAACTGAGCCACCCAGGTGCCCCTCATGGCATGTTTTTTAAGTTTATTTATCTTCTTTGAGATTTGTGCTTTCTGAATATGACAGTTCTGGAAATGCTAAGGTATTATTTTAATTTCTTATTTGTCTTCGCTACATTCAGGGTAGTTTATTCAGGTAGTTTATTCCAAGTCCTTCTCCTCAGCTATGTCTAATCTTATTAGCTCATGCATTGAGTGTTTGTTTCAGTTTTATTTTTCATTTCTAGAAGTTCTGTTTCTTTTTGCAGTCTGTCTTGTCTTTTAGATAGAACTGTATTCCTTTCTCATGTTTAAGTTCCCCTTTGTTTAATAATTTAGAATATTTATTATCTGTGTAAATAATTCCAGTGTCAGAAGTTCTTGGAAGTCTGTTACTGCTGTCTGCTGTTTCTGCTGACTTTTGATTATGGTGATTGGTTTCCTTGTTGTTTATCTAAAATGTAGCCATGAACTCAAGTCGAGACAGAAGGTGGTATGGGTTTACTTATGCCAAGATACTCCATGGCACCAATTCAGGACCCTCTTTAATTTCTTCATCTTAAGTTTCCCAGACTGTACTAGTAGGGATAATTTGAACCCCAACCAGTTTGAGGAAACAATAGTTTTGCATTTTCAATTGAGATCTTTCTATTCCCTCTGCCTTTCTCCCTAGAGCCCAAACTAAGGTCAATAAGTTTCCTAGTTGTCTTCCTTTGATAGGTATGCAGGATTTTTCTGGTTTACCCTTTCACTGGTTTTATGCTCTGATTCCAGTTTAAGGTCTCTAGCTTATGTGGGCCCAAGATCTTGTCTTCTATCACCCCGTGGCTGTTGACAAACCTGTTACCAGGATTGGCAAAGGCTTTCAAAGCAGATCTAACTTCAGCATTCCACCATAGTCTTTAGTTCCTGCTTCCGTTTGGTTCCTGAAGATATCTCTTTCTTGCTGATGAACTCAGTCTGTGTTTTATTTCTCCGGGATTTGTTAATGTATGCTATTGAGGTTTTCAGATTATCTTTTCTAAAATGTCCTAATGGTTTAAAATAAGCACTGGCCCCAGTACAAAGGTAAGGTCAGTAGTGGAAAAGAGATGGATCAGGAAGACATAGCAATTCTACTTCTAGAAATTTATCTGTTAGATATAATCATAGAAATGGAAAATGAAATACGTACAAGGATATTCAATGCAGTGTTGGTTGTAATAGCAGAAGAGTAGTATGAATCTAAATAATTCATTAGTGGACTATTTACACAAATTATGGTATGTATTTATAATGGAAAAAGAATGAAGCAGGTCTGAATGTACAAATATGGCATGATTGTCAGAAATACAGAGTAATGTTACAAATTGGTAACAGTGGTTATCTTAAGGGAAGGAAATTGGGTAGAAGGGGACAGGGATGGAAATTTGCTGTTTTGTACCTTTTGAATTTTAGACCATTGGCATGAAATGCTTATTTTGAGAATAAATGAATTTTTTTAAATAGTAATTTTAAAAGGCATTGATAGATGTGGGCAGGACCATTATACATTTTGAGTTGTAAATAGTATCTCTGAAAAGTATTCTGGTACTATCATATAAAAAATACACATTTTTATCCACAGTTGCCACTCTTTTTCAGTAGCGTTTTAGTGTTTTGCTACAGGAAGCCCTGGATATCAAACCTAGAGATGTATTGGTTGTACCTGGATTAAGTAGCATGTCTCATTTGGTCACATGAGTCCATCATTGAAGTTTTATTTTATTTCTACTTGGGTCTGTGGATTCAGCAGTGAGGTCACGAATGCATTTTGACTTACCAACTGGAAAAAAGAATTGGACTGAGAAGCCCCTTCCCCAAGAGCATTTTTAGGTAAATTCCAGGCTTGGGCTCTTTTGTGTGGACTAACCACCCATTTCCCAGAAAGGGACCCAACTTTTGACCTTCCTTTCTCCCTCAGTTTGTCTACACATTGCCTCTAAGCAACTCAGTCCTACTTACCATTCCTTTACAACTGTCAGTTTACAACTGAATTTTTAAGTCCCTTTTGCCTCAGGGTTCTTTAGTTGTCTATCTGTGGGTATCTCTTGGACTTACAGTATGAAGATAGAATTGTGCCCATTATTTAACAACAGTGTGAATTGATAATTGAGCTCCAATCCTGTTTTAGAAGTCAGCCACTAGATGTCTCTCTTGTAAAGAAATAATCATGTACAGCTGACAAAACTTTTTTTCTTTGGATAACATTACAGCATTCTAATTATATTGCAATAATATACCCATCTACCTCTGTATTAATGTCAGTAGCACTTTTTTCCCTTAAGCAATTATGTACTGATCCACTTCATAAAGCACAGTATTTTGTTTGCATGATAACCTGTAAGTAGTATATGATTATACTTTACTGCAAACTGACTTTAGAAAAGAGCAAAGGAAAATGAAGTGATGGGTTTAGCAGTTGTGGTCATGGGGGGACAAGTGGATTTTGCAGTGATCTTTGAGGGATTACATAATAGGGACTCAGTACAAACTTATTCATTAATTGAAAATGTTTAGCTCTGTGGTTTCTCTGCCATAGCAGCTTTGGATATAGTTTGGTTGGAAGAGTTTCAGAGCAACAGCAGGGACTTAGGAAACAACAGTGTGAAAGACTAGAAACTTAATGGTTCCCCAAACAGGGATATACTTACTGGGGCCATGTAGACAGTGGTAAGGAAGTTTCTGTGACATAGCATCACAGAAGTTGTACTTTTCCATGACAGCAGTTAGGCAGCATTCATGGAAATAGAAAACAGTCTTGATCACCTTGGGGTCCCTAGACTGGTTCAGTTAGGGAAGTCCTTCCCTAGTCACCAGGTCTGCTTCTTCATGATGTGCTTCTAACATGTATCCCTTTCTACTTCCTTCAGTACAGTATTTATCAACTATTCTCCCATGCAGGCCCACTTTGTCTCACCCTGGACTATTGGGGAACTTTCCCCACCTCAGTGTCTCCTTACCTCAGTCATTTGATGCACTGATGCCTGATACATCTTTATAAAATGTGTTTTTACTGTGATAGTCACTTGCTCAAAATCAAGGAGGAGTTAAGGATGTCTTGAGGTGAGAATATCAGATGCAAAAGGATGAAGTAGTAAATTTAAGACAGTGTATGTAGACACTAGGGTGATGTATGTCTAGAAACTAGGGTGAGAGGAGAGTTGGTAAGTGATAGGGGATGGACTGGAGAGAGCCCCACTGGGACTGAGCTTTGCAAGACTTTATATGCCAGGTTGGGGAGTTCAGACAGAGTCAAACTTTGAGCAGAACATTTTCCTGTTCATATGAGGGATCCATACTAAATATGGATCAGCCTACCCTGTCCCCACCCTGATTTCCTAATGTATTCAATGGAGTGTACCCAGGCTGGTTACCATGCCTAATCCTAGAATGTTTTCCTCATCCATTATTTTCTAGCCATCTGTGAAAATACACGATAGCTCATCTTCTCCATAATTTCTTTTTTGCCGCAGTTCCTATAGTACATATTCCCTTCACAGCTAATACAAAACACATGCCACATTTAGTGCTAGCGTTCGATTTTTAGTATGCATATATATCTACTCTCCTTTCTGCATTCTAGTGTTTCTTAGTAGGGGCTCTATTGGCATTTTGAACAGGACAGTTTTTTTGTTGTGTGGGACTTTCCTATGCATTACAGGAAGGCTAGCATTTCTGTTCTCTGCCCACCTAAATGCCTAAAGTGCTTCCCAGTCTTGGAACAGTCAGAACTGCCCAGCCATTTTCACATGTCCCCACCGCCCAGGTTGGTACCACTCCCAGTTGAGAACTGCTTTATTAAGTACTCAAATATTTATCAGTTATTTGAAGCAAAATGTGCTTTTTTATTTCACCTGCTATATCCATTTTCTTAATATACTGTCTTCTAAAGCCAGTACCACATACTTAACCTGTTTCCTATTATTATTGTGTAGTGGTGAAACTAATTTTTAAAAGAGCAAAGTGTAATATATAACTGGAACTTTTCAAAGTATTTTCATAACGATGTGAGACATATAAAATTATGGTTTTCATTCTCCCCAATTCCAGTAATTTTAATCCATGCTAAGTAACTACACAGATCCTTTGTATTCAGTCTTCCAAAAACACTTATTATGGTACCAATCCTAATAAAATAGATGGATTATTTTTATGAGCAATAGTTATATTTATTCTTGAGACTTTAAAATTGTTCTTGAAATATATTTTAAAAGATTAAATGGCTGTGAGTGAAGGATTATGTAGATATTTTATACATTTGTTTTTTCCTTGAAGAGTTTCAAAATTTGGTAGATTTTCTTCCTGCTTTAAATTAAAATAAGGTTTTATAACTGACAGTGGAACAAAATGTTTTTTTCCTGAAATTCCTTTAGGTACTATATGCTGCTTCCGAATTTCGTAACAGTTGACAGTTTACAGATTAGTCTGTCTCCCTTTTCTACTGCTCAGAAATGAAAGATGAAACCTAGAAAGAAGAAGACTTTAATTATTTGTGTCATTTAGGATGCTTTATGTTGCTTGAAATAAAATACCCACTTCAAACTGTTTGAGCTATAAAAAGGTAAATTATTGGCTGTCATAACTCAATATCCATCCAGAGATAGGATGGATTTCAGAGTTCATAGATAAAATGACTCAATTACATCATTAACGGCCCATTTTTTTTTGCTGATTTTCCATTGTATCTTCAGTGGTGTCAGCTGAATCCTCATGGTCATAGAATGCTCCTGGTAACAGTTTGAGTTGCAGTAAATATCCAGGAGTGCTTCTCTCCCAGCATTACTGAACAGGAAACCTGAAATTCACCACAATTGGGCCACCTAGGTCATCGGCCCAATCCTGAGTCACTGTGTCAAGGAAGATATAAGATAGTGGTTTTCTTAAGCTAACTAGTAAGTGCATGCCTCTAGAGGTAAGGAATGGATTCTATTCGTCAAAGTATGGTTATGGATTAGGAAGGAGGAGGATGATAAGAGATTGCCAAGGAGGCAATTAAAATGTTCACTATAACTCCTAAAAATTATTTCAAAGTATGAAGGCAAATATTTAAAATAAAGCATAACATATATTTGAATTGATGTTACATAAAAATACATAGTTTGTTGTTGAACTTTCATTTCTGGTAAGATCATAAAAGAATAGTCGATTAGAGCATAGACTGTGGAGGTATTGTACTATCTGCGTTCAAATCCCAGCTCTGCCATTTCCCAGCTGAATAATGATCTTGGAGGAGGGACTTTTCTTTTTTCTACCTTAGAGTTCTCATGAAATAATGGTGTTCATTCAGAATTACAAGAATTAAATGAGTTAATACATGTAAAACATCTAGAACAATGTCTGACATATTGAAAGCACTTAATAAAGCGTTACTGAAAGCATTACTGTTATTACTATTACTACTTGGCTAGTGCTATCTGGTAAAAGGATCTACTGATAGATTTCATAACCTGTGGACTTTACTAATTAGTGGTGTAGCATTCTGAAGATTAGACATGTGGAAATTCTAGCTGTCCTTACTCCCATGGAGGGACTTGTATTTAAAAATCAGAAGTAAAGGGGTGCCTTGAATAGGATTCAAGCACGGAGTCCACTTATCCTTTCCCCGTCCCACCTCTCATTCTTACAGTATATTGAGTATTCTCCTTCTGTATAGTATACATGAAGAACAAGGTGTTTTCATGTGAAAACTGTACTCTTCTCACAGTGATATGGAAGGAAAACACAGTGCCCAGGATTGGTGGTTGACCTACTGCCCTAAACAGAAGCCTGCCTTGGACTCATCCCAAATGCCTAGTGAGCCCTTAGGAGTGCTCTTCGAATAAATATTGGTTAGCCAGTAAGAGAGGGGGATGAAAATTGGTGACTTTTTTCAAGAACAAAAATAATCAAGCTCATTTAATTTCATATTAGAAATCTTAGTTCTTAGAATTCAGCCTTCTTATGTAACTCTTAGCTATAGCATATTTCTTGAGGAGGCTAGGTTTGAAGCTGTCAAAATGATTAGATAAGTAACCCTAGTTCTGGTTGGGTAATAATTTCTGAGATAAAAAAGAAACCTCTTAAAAGAACACTTCCAATAATGAAGATTTTTAGTTTTAAAAAGAATGTTAAAATTAGTCCTTTCTATGATTATTACCATCCTGCACTTTCCAGTGAAAACATTTTTGACTTTGCTGATTGTAAAAAATAGCAAATCATTATGTCAAAGATTTGTTTAATACAGACATATAAAGTAAGAATTAAGTCCTTTCATAATGGCAAGAAATAACTAACCATAGTTAAAAGTTTGGGGCATGTCCTTCATACTTGTAAATACATGTATGAATATATATTTTAAACATAAATGCCATCATTCAATATGTACATATTTCTACTTCAATGCATAGAGTTCTGCCTCATTTTTTCATTCATTATGTAGATTTAGTATAGTTTAATCAGTTTTTGATGATACCCATTTAGATTTTTTTCTTTCTATTATAAAGAGTGGCACAGTGGACATGAACATATGTCATTACCATCCAGTTATTTCCTTGGACTAAATTCCTGGAAATAAAACTGTTGAGGCAAAAATATGTGTATTTTTTTCATTAAGAATATTTATTTTTTGTCTTTATGAACTTGAATTGCCAGAAGCTCACACCAGTTTATATTCCTATCACCAATGGAAAGTCTCCATTTCACCATGCTTCCCTAGTATTTCCCCAGTATTTCTGATTTTAACAATGTCTTTGTAAATCTGATAAGTGAAAATATTTCACTTCTATTTGCACTTCTTTGGTTATAAATGATCTTGAAAATCTTGTTTCAAGAGATCAGTGCCATTTAAAAGGATCGGATATCTGTGTTTGTTTTCTACTCTTCTTCCTTGGAATTATGGTAGCACTCCAAGATGAAAATTAACCATTTTAAGTCATGGAGTTAGAAGAATATGGGTACAGAACTTCCCTCCCCCTGTAAGTTTGTGTTATCATACACATATTACTTTCTTGAAATGGTGGGAGAGAATGATCCTTAATTTTAATAAGCATTAGCTGTTAAGTGCCCTGTATTAACTTGTTAAAACCGAGTATAAAATAACATTTATTTTCCTCTTTTAATACATGTGTTTCTCAACGTTTTTTTTTTTTTTTATTGCCTTCCAAGGAGCCCTTTTAGACATTTTCCTTCTATTTGCTCCCCCATGATATTTTGATACCACAGATATACTGTGTATATGTTTATGTGTAGTGGCCCTTTGGAGGGCCACAAACCATTGTAATATTTAAGATTATTTTTAACCCTCCCCAAAACAAATTTTTATCCCTTTTGGGGTGATGCTGCTCCTATTAAGAATGCATGATTGAGGGGGTAGGAGAAAAAGCTTTGCTATGCATGAGTAGTTGCTTTTGTTTCATGGGACTCAGATCACTGTTATCTTACTTTGTCAGGTGGACTATAGGGGAACATTAGGTTTAATAATTGCCATCATTACTTCACCAGTCTGTCATCAAACTCTAAACGTGTGCCATGAGGTGCCGAAGTTCCCTAGAATATTCAGGTACAGTATTTCCATTCTTGAGAACATTGATAATTTTGGCAAGGACACAGTGACATAATTGAAAGCATTTTGTTTAATTTAGGGAATAGTAGTCTTGATATAGTAAGAATAATAGTGTTTATTTTTTTTAATTTTTTTTAACGTTTCTTTATTTTTGAGACAGAGAGAGACAGAGCATGAACGGGGGAGGGGCAGAGAGAGAGGGAGACACAGAATTGGATGCAGGCTCCAGGCTCTGAGCCATCAGCCCAGAGACTGACGCGGGGCTCAAACTCACGGACCGCAAGATCGTGACCTGAGCTGAAGTCGGATGCTCAACCGACTGAGCCACCCAGGCGCCCAATATAATAGTCAGTGTTTAAACCTCTATCCCAGTGGTTCTTGTTCAGTGGTGATTTTTGCCTCCCAGAGGACATTTGCAATAATTGAAAACATCTTTGGATGTCACAACTGGAGGAGTGGGTGTTGCTGGGGTGGCATCTCCTTAGTCAAGGCCTAGAATGCTGTTAAACATCCTGCACAGGAAAGTGCCTCCTCTGCCCCCTCTTTACCCTACCCACCATAACAAAGAATTATCTGGTCCAAAATGTCAGTACTGCCTAGGTTAAGAAACACTGTTTTATCCCATGATTCTACTCCTTATGCTGTGTTTTCATAAAATAGTCCAAAATATAAAAACAATTATGGTGGAGGGTGGGGGTATGCATACATAAAGATACTCACTAAAGCATTACTTTTTCCCTTTATAAAATGTGTTCTCTTAGAAAACTTACATAATACAAAAAAACATATAAAATTATCCACAATCCCCCCTCAAAAATAATGTTGAGATTTTGATGTATGTGTATTTTTATAAGTGGGACATGTATCACTATGTGTAATTACGAAAAGTGGGAAGCAGACTTAATCCTTTGAAGAATTTTGATGGTTACCAGAGGGGAGGTGGTTGGGGGGGAATTGAAATCGATGATAGCACTTATTATGATGAGCACTGAGTCATGAATAGATTTAGTGAATCACTAAAATTGTACACCTGAAATTAATAGAATATGTTAACTATACTGGAATTAAAATTAAAAACTTAATTAAAAAACTTAATTCTTTGAGACTTAGGAAGTGATTTGATTGCCCAGTCAGGACTACATCAGTTTCAAGAACACTGAAGAATTGGCAACTACGTTAGAGATTAATTAACTCAACCCATTTCAGGAATTCTTATACAATACCCTTCAACCTCTCTTTGTCCATTTGTTCACTTAAATCTTCTATTCTGAATTACAGTTTGCAAATGCCTTTTAACCCTAGAGTTAAAAAGTACAGTTATCCAATGAAGCTAACTTAATCCTTTGTACTAGTAGAGGTAAATGATAGACCCATCCTTAGGGATAGTCTTTTATTATTATTTTTTTTACCATAATTTAATATGGAAGAACAAATGGTAAAAAATTGGAAGCAGTCATAATGTCTATCAGTAGAGAATGAATAGATTTTGGCATTTTTCATAAAACGAACTAATCTGCATATATTATAAATAAACCTAAAGCATAATGTAAATGAAAAGCAAGGCATAGGATATTTAGAGTATGGTAAGTTTGAAGTAAATGTTAATATTACACAAAATACTATATTGTTTATAGGTATAATATGTATGTGTGTGTGTATGTGTGTGTGTGTGTGTGTGTATAGAATATAAAACCATGGACGGTAAGAATACACACCCAAACTCAGGATAGTACTTACCTCTGATAATGGGAAGGGAAGGAGATCAAGAAACAGTAGCAAGTTGGATCATCAGCTATATCAATAACCTTTTATTTCTTAAAAGAAAAAAGTATTTTGAATAAATATGGCAGTTTGCAAGTTGGTTAAATCTTGAGTATGGGTACATTGTTCTTTATACTCTATTTTTCTTTGTTTTTGAAATATTTCAAGATCACATTTTTTAAAAGTAAATGTACTTTTCAAATTTGTTCACGTTTGAACTGAGGGCAAATATAGAAAGATTTTTATAGTAATTTAGCAATGTGTATGTAATAAAATAGTAGTGAATGACTTCCTTACAGTCAAAACTAGTTAACTATAGCAAAATAATTTCCAAGGGCTTTTCTCCCTTTGTTTTTGGAATGTTAAGTACTTTCTGATGGTATTTAGGGTCTACTGAGTGTTAAGAAAGATAAATGGTTCTTGAAATTACTCAAGCAATGATTGGGGTAACTTAATATGATTTAGAATTCTGCAAGATGACAAGTTCATAATCTTTTTTTCTCCTATAACTTAACATGGAAAAAACAAATATATTTAGAAAGAAACCATATTATACATCAGGATTAAAAAATCAATTTCCTTCTTACAAGGAAATGTGGAATCTCTGAGTCTCCCTTTTTTTTTTAATGTTTATTTTGAAAGAGAGCGCACACAAGCAGGAGAGGGGCAGAGAGAGAGAGAGAGAGAGAGAGGGAGAGAGAGAGAATTCCAAGTAGGCTTTGCACTGTCAATGCAGAGCCCAGTGCAGGGGCTCAGTCTTACAAACAGTGAGATCCTGACCTGAGCTGAAATTAAGAGTCATTTGCTCATCTGAATGAGCCACCCAGGTATCGCCTCTGAGTTTCTTGATGGTGATATGATGCTCTGCCTCTTTCATAGATAACGAACATTGCAGGCGTGTTTTCTTTTAGAAGAATTGTTTATTTAAAAAAGTTAATGAACTTACATTTGCATTGAGATTTTTTTAAGGTTTCTTCCTCTGAGATTTTAGATATCTGGTCTTTAAATTAGTGAAGGGTGTTTATGCCTTTGTTCAATCAAAAAAACACATATTAACATGACTTTCTTATACGGTAAGTGGCACTCTCAATGTAAGCATAAGCAAGCATATTTTTTCTAGCTAATGCCAAAAACTGTCTTATTACTAAAGAAAACTTCCATAAGCAGATCTGTGATAACTTACCCTAATAGAAGGATTTTTACTTGATTTTATGGTTATTGTCTTCTGACAGAAATTTGACTAAATCATATGAATGTTTGGTGGGAGATATTTTACTAGACTGTATTAAAATAAAACTATTTGAGATTTTGGAGCCAGGCTGCTAAAGGATAGATTTATAAGTGAAGCTGGCCATTTTGCTTGACAGTGGGTTGTTAGAAATTTCTCCTAAATAATGAAAACATGTAAAAGCCATCATACAGTGAAAACATTTAAATTTCTGTATTGGATTCAGTATTTCTAACATTAACTTTTTTTAAAGAAGGAATGGCATATAGTGTCACCAAACTTAGATATGTTAAATAGAACATGGTCATTCCAAAATTAGACATTTAATGAATTATTACTGTTGATCATGTATCAAACCAAAGTTTCGACCTGGAAGCAAAGGGACTCTACTTCAGAGTGCATTCTGCTTAGCAACCAACTTGTCTACTGTTTTGCTACTGAATGCACGTACTCATGGCTAAGAAGTATCTGCAGCCAGCTGGTCGCAACCGGACAACACTTCATTCACCTAATTTCCAGACCAGTCAGGCAAAGACATCAGCTCATTATTTTTGGTCATGAGCAAATTTATTTGTAAACTTCAAGTAGTAGCACACTGATCTCAAAAGCCCCTGAACTGTGACAAATTGCCTTCTAATTCAGGAATATAAAGTCCTTGTAATTCAGAACTGCTGCACTTAATTTTGCTTTCCTTTTAAAAATCCTTGCAAGTATATTGTTTAAAAAACATAGTCTCTGAAATCCTAGAAAAAATAGTAGAAAAGATACGTTAAATTCTAGGAATACTTTTCAAATTATTATCTGAAAATGAAAGTTCAGGAGGTTTGATTTGTGCGCACACTTTTATTATCTACCTTGATCCTCATATGATTCTTTTTTCATTTAGAAAACAGCAGTTTTGTTGGCATGTGAAGCTCCAGTTTCCTCAGAGTCAAGCTGTGTACATAGAAAAAAGGTATAGTACTGTTTATTAAGAACTCCTTTGTTTTTATTGTGTTTTTGTATTTAAAATAAACTGTTAACTTAAATGTGCTATCAGTAAATGTATGTCAGTAGTAGAATGGATAACTCAGTTGTTGGTATCTTGATTCAGTGAAATGCTCAATACTATTGAAAAATGAATCAACTACAGCTACATCAACATGGTTGAATCTTAGAAATAATGTTGAATGAGAAGAACAAATGAAGGAAGAATGCATAGAGTGTGATTCTACGTCTAAATATAAAACAGTGTAGTCTTTAGAACTATCTGCAGAGCTGGTAAAACTCTAAGGGAAATCATGATGGTGTTTCCTTCAGCAGGGGGAGCAGACATTAGGAGAAAACTGCAAGGAGACACAAGAGGGCTAAAAACTTTCAATTTCTTAAGTTGAGTGGTTGTAGAACAAATGAAAAATGACCCAGAATTCTACTATGCAAAGATTACTGCTATTAACATTGTGGTATAGCCCTCAAAATATGTATACTCAAAATTGGGATTAATTTGCATAAACAACTTTTTATCCTACTTTTTTCATATTTGCGTATTTTTAAGTGTCATTTAAAAACTTTAATGACTGTGTACTATTTGGTTCCTTCGGAAAATTTTCCAGTTGCTTTTTAAGTAATATACTGAGCATATATCCACATTTTGCATTAAGTGTCCTCTCTTTGCAACTGTGCTATGAATTTTAGTGAGGAACTTCCTTATTTGAAGTTGTATGCCAGACTAAAGTCAGGGAAAGGACTTCAATTTTTTAGATAGGGGTATGTAGCACATTGGTATATATGAAAATGTATAAATGAGGAAAGCTACACATTCAGTGTCTTAATTTTGTTTCTGTAGCTTTATAGTTCAAAACAGTGTGCATACTTACAGGAAAGTTGAAAAACTTGAAATATGTTATTTCCAGGGAGAGTAGTATCAATTTTTACCCTGGTCTTATGATTTAGAATGAATAAATTTGAACATGCACTGAAATTAGCATCATCTGAAACCTTTTTTCAGATTTTTAATTTCTGTAGCTTTCAAATATATTTCATCCTGAATTCATTCTTCCCATCTTTGAGCACAGGTGTGTGTTAAAAGAGGCTTCATGTTTTTATAATTGATTTATAGGGAGCTTCTCAAAATATTGCTTTTTAGGACTTTGTTAAGTGTGTCCAAGAAGCCTTTTTGAGCTTTTTTTCTAAGTAATTTTTGCTTAAAAGGATGTTATATTTTGCCAAGAGTAAAATAAAAGGTCTGTGTTCAGTTATTTAAACAAAAAAGCCACAAGATTTAGTAATTCTAAGTTAACACCTTTAGTAGAAACTTATAAGTAATAAGTTTTGTTTTTGTTTTTTTGTTGTTGGGAAGAGTACCAGATGATAAAACTATTAATGAAATCCTAAAACCTTACATTGATCCTGAAAAGGCTGATCCTGTAATTCGTCAAAGGTATGTTTCAAAACTCTTGTAATTTTCTGAAATTACTAAAAATATTGAGGTATTGGTTATGTGAATATTATGTAAAGCCATGACACTATTAGACTGTGATATACAGTTTACTTTCTGTGTCATTTCCTTGGTATTTATTCAAGGCTTTTTCAGTCACAGATGATGCTTTTGGATAGTAACAAAAACAGTTCTCAACACTTAGTATTCACTGTTTTCTAGATACTTGTTGAAGCAGATAATAAAAAATGTAT
Source organism: Lynx rufus (assembly GCF_022079265.1). Lineage (NCBI taxonomy): Eukaryota > Metazoa > Chordata > Mammalia > Carnivora > Felidae > Lynx > Lynx rufus. The sequence continues at coordinate 150,305,477 of NW_025814834.1, forward strand.
GAATTAATTTAATCCTCACAATAACCCTTGAAGGTAGATTACTGCTAATATGTCCATTTTACAGATGGGGAACCTTAAAGTGCTTAAGTGACTTCATACTGCAAATAAGCAGGGAAGCTGGGATTTAAACCCAGCCAGTGTGGAATCAGAGTCTGCACTCTTAACCCTTAAATCAAACTTCTTTAAAATTGAGTCAAAAACTCTGAAATTAAGAGTTTCCAAGTAACCCTTATAAAAGACAGGAAAATTCTGTTTCAGCCAGGTCTTCATAAAACTAATTAAGATACACTCTGCCTCATCTCCAGAAGTGTAGCATGGACACAAATGGGCTAGAATAGCTAGGTCTGTCCCTTTTCAGCTGTGTGATCAGGAATAAGTTACCTAAGTTCCAGACCTTAATTTTCTCTACTAGATAAGGTTATTTGAAGCTTAAAAAAAAAAAAAAAAAAAAAAAAAAAAAGGCATATGTATATAGTTACTATACAGGGTCTAACACACAGTAGGCAGCACTCAAAATAGGAAACTCTTACTAGAATGTGGATTAGTTTTCCTGAGCAGGAACCCAGTTGACTTTCTTTTCTCTGGATGATACCTGCTTGTTTTGGTTCCAGAGTAACCTAGTGTTTAAATTTTAAACTGAGTGGATTCTAAAATGTCTGACCCAATTCTAATTAAATCTCATGTTCTAGTGCCAATGAAAGGTTGTACCCAGACTGAACCAGAATCATGTCCCATATCAAGCAGTGTCTTTGGAATATGTATAATAGTTGTATTTCTTTCCTTCTTATTATTGATAATCCAGTTGTCATCATTGGTCATACGTTTGGCAGTAAGACAAAGTACCTGTCACTAAATTGGGTACATTTTTAAAAAAATAAATAAAATAGCAAGATTAACTTAATTTACTGAAATAGATATTTTTTTTTTAATTAACATATTGTACAGAGAGAAGAAAGGTAATATTTTAAAATTCAGATCCTTGGCTAGAAAATATCTTTAACCCCTTTTCTGTGCTTGGCTAGTTGAATTTTAAGTATTGTTAGCTACTCATAAATGTTTAATCTGTAGATACTGTCTTGAAACAGATTAAAAATCAGTTTTGCTTCCTTCAATATGACATTTTTATTTCAGGTTGAAAGCCTACATTCGCTCTCAGACTGGGGTCCAAATTTTAATGAAGGTTGAATATATGCAGCAAAATTTAGTAAGGTAAAATTATTTCCCTCCCCATTTCTTTAAATATTTTCAAATTCTAAAATGTAATTAAGTAGCTTGATTAGCTCAAGTAGCTAGTTATTATACCAGTATGACTTTCAAATTAAAATTTAAAAATAATCAGACTTATAGGATAAATTCAATTGAAAATTACTTTGGTTAGGGGTGCCTGGGTGACTCATTCAGTTAAGCGTCCACCTTTGGCTCAGGTCATGATCTCATGGTTCATGGGTTCGAGCCCTGTGTTGAACTCTGTCCTGACAGCTCAGAGCGTGGAGCCTATTTCGGATTTTGTGTCTCCCTCTCTCCCTGCCCCTCCCCGACTCAGGCCCTCTCTCTCTCTTTCTCCCTCAAAAATAAACATTAAAAACAATTATTTTGGTTAAAATATTTTAAAATAGCATTATGTACAATTAAGAGATTCTTAAATCCCATTTTAACTTATTTCAAGAAGTATTCTCTACAACAGTTCTAGTGTTCAAGTTTTTGCCTTTGGGAATACAAACATTTATGTGATCAACTGAGCATTGCATATATTGCAATGGAAAAAACACTGCAGAGAAATGTAAGGAGAGCTGGGTTCTAACAAACTGTATTATTTGAGGAAGTTTTTTTTGTTTTTGTTTTTTGGGTTTTTTGTTTTTTGGTTTTTGTTTTATTTTGGGGGTTTTTTTTAGAGTTTATTTTGAGAGGAAAAAAAAGAGAATGAGAGCAAACAGGGGAGGGGCAGAGAGAAAATCCCAAGCGGTCTCCGCGGCATCAGCATAGAGTCGTACATGGAGCTGGATCTCAAGAAACTGAGATCATGACCTGAGCCAAGAGTCGGTCAGCTGCTTAACGGACTGAGCTACCCAGGTGCCTCTTCCCTAGACTTGTTCATTTAGTATATTTACATGCAGTTCACGTTTTACTCCCTTCCTTCCCCCAAAAGATTTAAGGTCTCAGATGAGAGAAGGATGGAAAGTTTTGTGGGTTTTGCAGAGATAGCTATCTAGAGTTACAACATCCATGTTAACCAAAATCAGTATTTTTGAAATTGGTAATCAAACGCTTATGTAATTAGTGAGAAATACTGATGTAAAAGGTGCGTTCTTTCAGTTTTGCTTAGCAAAGTTTTAAAGTCAGTTTCATACAAATTCATGTTTAAACAAAACCATTTGCATTGTTCCCTTGGAATTTACCTCCAGTCAATCATTAAATATTTTTTCCTTCTTTTATTGTCTCTTACCTCATTCAGATTCAGTTCCTTTCTTAACATTTACCATATTTTACTTACTTAATTCATGTAAATGTTACTCCTATTTCATACCTTGGTGCATTCTTATTGAGTATACTATGGCTTCAGTCTCATAAGCGTGTTAAGAAAACACCTCTGAGGGCTTTTATGAAAAATGAAATCACTTTTTGGATAGTTGTCTCATCTCATCTTCTCTAGGCTGTGGAACTAATATATACTCTCCCAACTCTCCTGACAACCTGGTGACGTGTCCAACATTCTAACACTTCTGCAGCACTCTGAGCATTTGCCACCTCCTTGTCATAGATTGCCAGTGTGGGGATAACATGTAGATGGCTCCAGAAGGATTGTAGAAGGGAGACAGTAGTAGTGCTATCCATCAAAATGATTGCCTCATCATTTTTTTAGTTGTACTTATCTGACCTTGAATAATTATAAACAGTGGCCATTGGCTACTATTTTAATGGCTACATGAATGGAATTGTTTGTTTTCTTAGTTAATAAGCATGCATCAACTTGACCATGGTCACCTTATTTACCTAATCTGTTAGGCAAATAATTAAATTTCTTTACCAAAGCTAAGGAAAACAACCCAAATCATTTTGGTACAACTGCTAAGAACAAAAGGTTTGGGGTTCTCTTTTTCTTTTGTTTTAGTTTATTAATGGTTTTTGTTCTGTTTCTTTGTTGTTTTCCTCCATTACCTGAAAGAGAAGGTTTGCTATATTTCCTTTTAAGTCAAGGCAAACTGGGGAGTGGCCAGTGAAGAAATGTGCCAGCTCACTAAGCCAGTCAAACTTGACTCTTGGGCATAGTATCTTCTTCCTCCAAAATTCAAGGAAGCCAAGATTGTATGTGTTAAAAGGTAGAATACTGAGCATTTTAAAGTTTATAATACAGGGCAGACTGCTTGGGCCTAGATAGCATTCATTTTTAACTTGAAAATGTGTAACTCTAAGTGCTTGAAGAGGCAAGGAGGATGGAGATCTCCAGATGGAGATCTCAGCATATCCTAGTAGACCAGGGTCTTCCAGGAGAGTGGCAGAAATGCCTATAGCATGACATGATCCAGAGGGAAGCAGTTGGGGAAACCATTACATGCAGTTGTATTAGAAAGAAATCAGGATGCACAAGAGAACCAGAGCACGGGGAAATGCCAGTCAGATTGCTAAGGTTCATTTTAACAAAGAGGGTAAACCTGAACCCAAAAAAACATCAAAGAAGTACACTGAATTGAAGGTCAGATGACCTAATTCTAGACACTCAATTTCTTTGTACTTCATTTTCAAGGTCCTTTATTTTCTCTTATTTCATACCTTCTTTAGGAACCCAAGGAGGACCAAAGTTGGGCCTTGGGTTAACCTTAGTCCCCAAAGGGACTATCATTCCTTTGATAGCTTAATAAAGTAAAAGTTGAGTGTTAACTTCAAGGAATACCTAGAATTAGCTATTTTGATATTAAACTTGAGCTTATCTGAATAACATGATAAGTATTTTTACTTTATCTTATCTATATAGAAAACTTACCATTCAGATTTCCCCATTTGAGTTGTTTATTTGAACTCAGTGATCTATAAAAGCATCAAAGGATGGGAAGGTTATGGATTTAAAAATTGCCACTTTAGGGGTGCCTAGGTGGCTCAGTTGGTTAGGCGTCCGACTTCAGCTCTGGTCATGATCTCACAGTTTGTGAGTTCAAGCCCCACATCAGGCTCTGTGCTGACAGCCTGGAGCCTGCTTTGGATTCTGTGTCTCCCTTTCTCTCTGCCCCTCCCCCACTCATGCTCTTTCTGTCTCAAAAATAAACATTTTTTAAAAATTTATAAAAAATAAAATAAAAATTGCTACTTTATTTAACTTTGAAAAGTGATGGCATTATTTTATGGCAATCATAATCTCAAACTCCAGTGAAGGAGTTTTTATCCTAAATTGGGATAAGGTACACCATATATTTCTGATTAAGTCAGCTTCATGATATAGTTATCCTAATTTCTATAAAACTTCCCAGTTTTCAAGTATTTTCTAATCATGAGTAATGAAATTAGATGCTATGAGGATACATTTAGAAATAGATTTTCATTTGATTTTTTAAAAATTTACTTATTTATTTTGAGAGGGACAGAGACAGTGCAAGTGAGGGAGGGGCAGAGAGAGAGAGGGAGAGAGAATCCAAAGCAGGCTCCACACTGAATGCAAAGCCTGACATGGGGCTCGAACTCACAAAACTGAGATCATGACCTGAGCTAAAACCAAGAGTTGGATGCTTAACCAACTGAGCCACCCAGGCACCCCTCATTTGATTTTTTTTATATTAAATATAATGTATTGTCAAATTGGTTTCCATACAACACCCAGTGTTCATCCCAACAGGCGCCCTCCTCAGTGCCCATCACCCACTTTCCCCTCTCCCCCACTCCCCGTCAACCCTCAGTTTGTCTCAGTATTTAAGAGTCTCTTATGGTTTGCCTCCCTCCCTCTCTGTAACTTTTTTTTTCCCTTCCCCTCCCCCATGATCTGTCAGTTTCTCAGGATCCATCTATGAGTGAAAATATATGGTTTCTGTCTTTCTCTGCCTGACTTATTTCTCTTAGCATAATACCCTCCAGTTCTATCCACGTTGCTGCAAATGGCCAGATTTCCTTCTTTCTCATTGCCAAGTAGTATTCCATTGTATGTATAAACCACATCTTTATCCGTTCGTCAGTTGATGGACATTTAGTCATTTGATATTTTTAACTAAAGATATTTAGGGGTGCTTGGGTGGCTCAGTCGGTTGAGCATCCAACTCTTAATTTGGCTCAGGTTGTGATCTCAGGGTCATGGAATCCAGCCCCACATCAGGCTCAGCACTGAGCGTGAAGTCTGCTTCTCTCTTGGGGTGCCTGGGTGGCTCAGTTGGTTAAGCATCTGACTCTTGATATTGGCTCAGGTCCTGATCTCATGGTCATGAGATTGAGCCCTGCATTGGGCTCTGCACATGGAGCCTGCTTGGGATTCTCTCTCTCCCTCTCTTTCTGCCCCTTCCCTGCTCATGCTCTCTCTCTCTCTCTCTCTCTCTTTCTCAAAATAAATAAACATTAACAAAAAGATTTCTCTTTCCCTCTGCCCTTCTCCCCTGCTCCCTCACTCTGTCTCAAATTAAAAAAAAAAAAATGTAACCACAGTATTTTTCAGATAATGCAGTCATTGATAGGCTGTACACTTAGATGTATAATTATACTTCTATCATTAAAGGAAAGTACATTCAGAGAACATCTAAGTAAGATTATTATAGGTTTTTAAATGTTAGACTCCTGATATAAGATAAGCATGCTAAAATAGGAGGATTTTATTATTTCCTAAAAAGTACTTACAAGGCAGAAGCATGTAGTTTCCTTGTGGCTGTTGATTTTAAATGTATCCTACGATTTACAGCATTCCAGTGACTCCAGAGTAAAGTCTTTTTAACCAAATACTTGATGTTGCCAGTTTCCACTGGTTGTGTTTTACATTCTTGGAGGGTTTATAACAGTTGTCTCATGATATATATACCTGATGAGCTAGAGCAGTCTTAAATGTTTCCCAGTTTTTAGCATTGCCATACATGACTTTTATTTTTAGATTTAGGGGATTATAGAATGCAAGTCTAACCCTAAGGAATTTGCTGCTGATGTATTTGAGAGTTTTCTTTCCAGAATACACAAGGTTTGGATTTGTGTTTTCTTATAAAAGCTAACGTGGCTTCTTAAGTAAATTCATGTATTCATTCTCTTGCAAACCCTTTGTGATACTCACTGTGGTCCAGGTATCATTCTAGACATCGGGGTGATGGCAGTAAGGAGAACCATTCCTGTCCCCGGGAGCTTACATTCCCAGTGGAAGAGAATTCATGTAAGGTGCTTGTGTTATTAGCAAGGCCTCTTTTTCTCCTCTTAACCAGCCCAGAAAGTAAATGAGTGGTTTTGAAATAGAAAAGCCTATGTTGGTAATGCCAGGTACTTTCAGGGGCAGCCATTGTATTGCTGCTCACTTATGCTATTATGGACTGAAGAATTTTGAATACTCCGAAGTGTGATACTGTTCATTCAGTTGTAATTTTCCAAATCTATTTTTTGTATTTTACTTATTAATTGAACCATTTATTTTCCATAGAGAAGTTCAGCTACACCTTCTTTATGTTTACTTTGCTGCTTTGATGTTTATATAAGGTTCTAGTTTTGATAAAGGTGTGGTTTAAGCTGTTATGGGATAATTCTTTCCAAATTTACTCAGAAACCATTAATTAAGCACATTTAATCTTCTAGGCATATAAATAAAACTTGAGGTTGATACAAGAATGAATTGGGTACAGTTCTACAGTAGTGGGGGAACACAAACACGAAGCAAAGGTGACTGACTGAGGTTCCTGGCATGGATCTGTTTCTGGAGGGATGGAGGTATAGGGCCTGGAGAGGCTTAGGGCACATTGAGTTTTAAGTAGAAATGGCATTATTTTTTGGAACATTATTTGCAAAAAGAATGGTCGTTTTATACTGTTCATTTGTTCTTAGTATCTATTCATAGTAAGATTATACATATTCCAGTAAGAAATAGTAATACTATCCTTTCAGAATACATAATCTGTGGAGAAGTAGACCTGATTTTACTTTAAGACGTTCCAGACTAGACTGTAAACCAAAAGTCTCACCATTGCAAACACTTAAGTTTATTAGAACACTGCTTCTCAAACCTAGCCCAAATTAAGAGATGTTCCAAAATAACGTTTTTGTTTTTATCCAAAAACCTACATCAAAGTAGATATTCTATAAAGTCGAAATAATGTTATAAATTTGGTACAAACCTTAGAAAGGTCCTAAGCCACTTTTCCCACCTGAAAGTGGGGATCAAGGCAGAAATGATATTGCATTGTTGTGAAGATTACTTTGAGATGTTAGCTGCTTAGCACAGCACCTGGCACATAGCCAGTCATTCTCAGTAAATACATATTATTCATGTATTAGGAGTTGCAGCATTCAGGTCAACATCTTTTAGAATTGACTCAATATAAGAGTTTTTATTATTGTTTTAATCCTAGAGATTACTTCCTTAGAAAAAGGAGGAAATCTGTTTAAAACAAAAAGTTCTATATAGCTAGCAGTTGACTATATGTTATACAGTACTTTTATTTTTAAAATAATGGCTTGTTTGAGCCATTTGGTATTTCTTATACTTGTGGGAAGTAGCCTAAGTTCAATATTAGCTATACTCCCAACAGGCCACTCACCATTAGCCACATGGGGGCAGATACCTAATCATGCTAGTTTATATTTCTTTTAACATAAATTGGATATTGAAAGAATATGAGGTTTGAGGAACTTGTGTACTTATGGTGTTATCAACTGTTATTTCTATACAGTCACTCCCACATCTAGATATGTTTTCAACCTTTCTCCCAAACTCCAAATCCTGGTTTATATCTATCTTCACCTACATATCTCATTAAATCTTAAACTGTTTAGACCTCATCACACCACATCTGTTTTTTCTGTGTGTGTGTGTGTGTGTGTGTGTGTGTGTGTGTGTGTGTGTGTTGTGAAATATATATTAAATGGGTTATGTTCCTGGCATCTGGTAAGCAGTCAGCAAATGTTGATACTTACTCTGTGTTACTGGCACTGTCACTCTTGCAGTATATGAGACATAAGACCTTAGAGCCATCTTTTTTTTTTTTTTTTTTTTTTTTATTTATTTTTTTATATGAAGTTTATTGACAAATTGGTTTCCATACAACACCCAGTCTTAGAGCCATCTTTTACTTCTTCCTTGCCACCCTGTTTTACATGGTTGCCTCCATGACGAGTCTCCTCTATGTTCTCTCTTCTCCATTTTTCTGGGTTGACTGTATCCGTATCTGCAGCGGAGCCTATCCTTTCCCACCAACTAGATGTGATTTCCTTATCCTTTAAGCCTCAAAAAATATGTTGTGCTTCTCATAGTTTCCTGCAATCATGTTTTATTTTTTTCCCGATACAGTTTATCCTATTCAATGATACATTCTTTTGAAGACAATGACTATATTAGGCATCTTCCTGTTCACATTTCCTGCAGTGCTGAGTCAGTGACTTTCCTATAGTATGAATTCAGTGTAAATTTTCTTAATAAGTAGTGTGTTAATTCACTTAAATATATGTGTGCTTCTATTTGCTAGATGTTGCTACCACTTTAATACCCAAAAGGAGGACTGAGACAACTTTTTCTGAAATGGCCAAAGAGTAAATGTTTTTGGCATGGTGGGCCATACTGTCATAATTGTCAGCTCTGCTATTATAGCCCATAAACAGCTATAGATAATACATAAATCAATGGTATGGCTTGTGTTCCAGTAAGACTTTGTGCACAAAAAACAGACAGTGGGCTGGATTTGACCTGCTGACCATAGTTTTCCAATCTCTGCTCTAAAGGATTTTTATTGGTCATTTGTGACAATATCATTTAGTTAGCTGAGGGCTTCAATTCTCAATATGTAAAATGAGAGCAACAGAAAAAGAGATTATAATAACTCCCAGTGTAATTTAAAGTTCCTTCTGAGAAAGCAGTACCTGCTCAGAAGACAGGCTTTTTGATAAATGAACTTGACCTAAAGTATCCTCCAGTCCCTTCCATGTGCCGGCAACAGTATGATACACAGGCCTCTAAAAGACTAGCCCTCAAGGAGCTCACAGTCTAGGAGAGAAAGTAGATATGTGGTAAATGCTACAGTAGATCTGCATTTAGTTCTATACTAAATGTACCAGGCATAACAGGTACCTGGAAAGGCCTGGACATTTTACATAGACACTCCAGACTTGTCCTATTTTTATGGAAGCACACCCCAATTGCCATCACTCTGCTTCCAAAGATTGGCACATGAAGTCGAGACTTTAGATTTTAAACCCAAGCCAAACTAAAGTATTATTTAAGTTTTGACTTAATGAACATCACAGAAGATTGTTACTCTTCTTGGGGATACTACCCTATTGTACATGCACAGATTCTGTTGTTTCATAGTGTACTGGTTGTATTTAATAATTTTTGGAACACCTTTTTCTTTCTTTCTTTCTTCCTTTTTTTTTTTTTTGAAAAGCAACCAGCAAAAGTATGAGTTCTTTTTCTTGGATGATTTTATTTCCAGGCTGAGAGGATGTTTTTTAAATAAAAACTAAGATTACTTTCTTTGGATCTGTAACATGAAATGTTTTAAAAATCATTTACAGTGAAGTTAAAGAGGTAGGATACTTTTTTGTGTGTCACTTTAGAGAAATTGGTTTTGCCTGTGTGAAGGCCTCAAATGAGATCCACCTGACCTCTTTTACTAACACACAATTCCCAGAAAGCAAAGACCTTTTCTACCTGAGAGCAGACCTGATGTCCAGTTCATGTAACTCACTCAGATTCTGACTTCTTAGATTCTCAACTCTGTCTGCAGGATACCACCTCTCAGCCTTAGTTGATTCTAAGAGCCTGGTCTCTTGCCCAAATCTCCTCATAGCCCTGCCACATCCCTCCTTGCTTTCCACCTGGCCCATATCCCTATTAGCCAGTATCCCTTTTTACCATAAACATTTCCCCAGCTGAGCATTTAACCTGTATTTCTTCTTTTCTCAGAACAGTGCTTCTCACATTTCAGTGTTCATCATAATCATTTGAGACAGTTGTTGGAAATATGAATTTCCAGCCTACCCTCATAGCCTCTGGTTTAGTCAGTCTCACATAGGACCCAGAAACCGGCATTTTTTTTTTTTTTTTTACATCCTCTGCCTCTTAAGTTATGCCTGTGATCATACTTTGAGAAACACTGGCAAGGGTGTAAACTCCTTGAGGACATTTTGGTTCCCATACAGTATCTAGCATATTTTCTGTATAATAAGCGTTTGGTAAGTGTTTATTCAGTTGGATTATGGAAGCTGTATAAAGAAATAAGTGATTTGATTTTCAGTTGGATTTATTGAAATCAGATTCTGACATCTTTAAAGATATTAATCTTTATCCTTTGCTTAATTGAACCAGAAGTAGAAAATCAAATTATCTTATTTCAGGCTTACAGAAAATAATTGGGAAATGTACTTTGAAGATACTCTACATAAGAAATTTATAGTATGTGGTTAAAAGCTGGGATTTTTAAAAATGTCCTGCTGTTAGAAAACTGAAGATCTTGGAAGTTAACATTATTTTGAGAATAATGGCACAGAATTAAATACATTATCAGAGAACATTAAAGGGATTCCAGCATGTCTGAGAACAGCATCAGCTGCTTTCAGATGTCCTGTGAAAATTGCAGGCTCCGTTGCTGCCTTTTAGTTAGGTCCCTTGAAAGTAACTGTGATGTTAGTAAATAACAGCAGCGGGCTCTCTACATGGGATCACTTAAATTTTTTCCTTTTCCTTTTCAAATTCGATTCTATTAATGAGTACTGCAGAGACAAGTGGGGTAAATTACTTAATCTAAGAATCAGTAGTAAACAAATTTGCATGTAGTAGAAAACGCCGTCGTCCATGCTTGCCCATCACATTAAGAGATGCATTTCCAGTAAAATTTTACTTCAATTGTTGTATGTTTGTGTTGTGACCAGTTTTATACTAATTGTCAAAAATTACTCCATCCAGAAGAAATTGTAACATTTAAAGCATTAAAGTCACAGGTAATAAAATTAAATTTTTAGCTTACATACACATTTTTGATACAGAAAAGTATGAATGGGTAATCAATAAAAGATTTTTAAACACAAATGTATTATTCAGGATAAAATTCTTTGGAGAACTGGAGTGGAAATACAAGTTCAAGGAGAAGAAACCATGTAAGATCTGACTGTTGAGGAAGAACTTGTTCATATTATCTTTTAAATGGATGATACTGATATCACATTGCTATGATATTTCGATTCGAGTGAATTTACTTAGGAGTGATGTAACATTTTCATTTTAAATCATCAGTTTTTCCACCACGCGATAAATTCTGTTCTTTTAACTTGTGAATAAAGATTTTAAATGAAATTTTAGATGTCTATTTAAAAATATAAAAAAGTATCCATGTTTTCCAAAACTATTTTAGGTCATAATATAAGCAAAAAAGTGTGAAGATCCTGAATAAGTTTTCCCAAACACAAAAAAATGTTTGCTGCAAGGGTGAGTTAAAATCAAGGTTTGGGGCGCCTGGGTGGCGCAGTCGGTTAAGCGTCCGACTTCAGCCAGGTCACGATCTCGCAGTCCGTGAGTTCGAGCCCCGCGTCAGGCTCTGGGCTGATGGCTCGGAGCCTGGAGCCTGTTTCCGATTCTGTGTCTCCCTCTCTCTCTGCCCCTCCCCCATTCATGCTCTGTTTCTCTCTGTCCCAAAAAAAAAAAAAAAAACGTTGAAAATCAAGGTTAAATCTAGAGGCAAAAAGACATCTTTAGGAAGCATAGTATTACTAACAACCTCTTAATGAGTGCCTCCTACTGTTTTTTAGTGCTTTGGTAAGCATTTTGTATACATTATATGTATACATTATGTTATTCATGCATTATAGATTTTATACATATTATAATTTTACAGAGAGTGCTGCCTGCAGCTTTGTACCCACCAAATGGTGATACCTAAATCCAAACCTAGGCCTGCTTATCTCCAGTGCATTGGTATGTTCTCTGCAATATAGCACATGCCATAAATGGACATAATCCATGTTCTTAGATTATGTAAAACCACCCCAGTTCTTTGTTATACCTTTCTGGGATTGTTGATTATTTTTCATAGAGTCATGATCAAGATGAGTATGTGCTCAAAATGGTATTAACCTTTGGTCACAGTTTGGATATAGACTCGAGAACAAAGGAAGCAAGAGATCATTTGAAGACTAGAAAGTGTTAGAATCAACCTGAAGAATGTCCATACATAATAAAGGAAATACATAGAGCACTAAATATTTTTATCAGAGAAGATATGTCCAGTGGGCTTTGTGTGGCATTCTGCTTGAAGCAGTTTTAGGGTAAGAACTGTAGTTAGCTGTAGGAAAGCTGATGCTTACCTAGTTGCCACAGCTGGGTTAGTGTTTACAGGACAGATGCAAGCACAGCTATCCAAGTTTCAGTAGCTCTGACCCTGAGAATTTTAATTTGAGAGGTTGTACTGAAGAGTAGATCCAAAGTGATATGATGGTCAGTTCTTAGCAGAATGTAAGTCTGCAGTTTCCATAGTGATGATCTCATTTCAAATATATACTGTATTGATTGTTGAAGAATTATGGGAATTATGTGAAATAAAATGAGAATTTTCTCTAAAAGCTTTGGGAGTATATTTTAATTCTCAGTGTTAATCTAAATTTATACATTCTAGTTATATGGTAATTGGTAACCAACTTTATATACTCTTCGGAGGGAATAACTTGATTAGTTGAAATTTCTAGGTGATTTCAGATATTTCATATTAGCCAAAGAGCTTCAGCCTCCCCTCTAACCAAACCTCTCTCTCCTTTTTTAAAATTTTTAAAAATTTATTTTATTTTGAGAGAGAGAGAGTGAAAGCGAGCCAGGGAGAGGGGCAGCGGGAGAGAGGAATCTTAAGCAAGCTATATGTTCCGTGCAGAGCCCAATGCAGGGCTTGATCCCATGACCCTGGGATCATGACCTGAGCCAAAATCAAAAGTTGGACACTCAACTGACTGAGCCACCCAGGTGCCTAATTTTTTTTATAAGTACCAAAACTATGAATTCTATATATATTCCCATATCTATTCTCCACTCAGTCCTGTGGACACCCAGCTTATTCCTGACTCTACCTTGTACATTACTTTCTTCCTGGGAAGCCTTCATCCTTCACCTCGAGTGAATACCTAATAGTTCACCACTATTTTCCCAGTGCCTTGAACAGTATCTGGTATATGGCAGACCCTCAGTAAATAGGTATTGAGTGACAAATAAGTGAACAAGCAAACAGTAGAGTGAAGGAACTCAAGATCTGCTTTGTGCATTTCCGTATGTGACCCTCTGCAAGATACTTAATTTCTCAGGGCTTCATTGCCCTTAGCTGAAAGACCAAAGGGGGGGAAAAAAAACTGGAGTAAGTTCTTGCCAACTCTAAAGTAATATAATTCTGTGGTATAGTTAATTCATGAACTATTTAACCTTTAAGCAAAAGTTTCTCTGAAGAAGCTGGTCACCATATTTTGCAAAGTGTTACTTCCTAATAAAAATTGAAGATTAAGAGTCTGTACTACTCATACTCTTACATTCAACTTAGTACCAGATGAAATGGCTTGTTAACAAGAGTAAGGCTAATTAAAATTCCCTGTGTTAATTAGGAAAAAAATCCCTGAAGGAGAAGGGATTTTAAGAACCAGATAAAAACGGGTAGCTAGGGTTAGCAAATGAAGTGCCTAGATATCAAAGGCACTGTGCAGCCTGTAAGAGCATCTTCAGGTGGATAAGGAACAAAGAATGTTTTTTTGAGTGTCTGCTTAGCTTTAGATTTCTATCATGACACTTGTCCCAATGAAATGTGATAATTGTTTCTTTGGTGCCCTCAACAAACTGGGTTTTATTTCTATGACGTTTTGTTATCTAGCAGACTACCTGTATGTGGCAAACAATAAATATTTGAGGAATTAATTGATGAATAAGTGCTTACAGCGTTTCCACATGTATTACTAATTGTAATAGTATGTATCCTATCTACAAGATAGTAAGCTTAATAAGCTCTGAGAAATTGACCTACATAAAGAAACCAGTTTATACTTACAAAGCCTGAATTTGGACTTGGGTCTGTTTGTCTCTACAAGTTCATACTTCTCCTACTAACTAGTCTTGTCATAGATCATGAACATAATTCCTAAGTGTGTCATATCCCTGCTAGAGGTGCTATATAAAATCTTTGTGGAGTATAAAAAGTTATTACTGATACTAGTTGGGCAAGTTCCACTTTAGAAACATTTTCAGCTGTTAAATTCACTTATTTAATCTTTACAAGCTAGATAACTTTTCCATCATACTGATGAAGAAAGCTGAGCATCCTTAAGGAGTCACAGATCTTAAGGACCTTAAGAGCCTTAAGGATCTTAGGATTGGAGCCCAAGCCTCTGGATTTAAAAGTAATTGAGCTTCCAGTAAGGATCAGAAAAGACTGAACAAATGGCATCTAGAACAAGTAAGAGCCTTGTAAGACCCTCCTTAAGTTTTAAAATGTGTAATTGGTCACTTTATTTTACCACATCCCATAGCTGTCATACCATGGATAGACTAGAATCATTTACCACTGCAGTTCTGAACTATTGAGCTTTCTGAATGAGGAGGCATATGTCTACACTTGCAGAATTATAAAGCTGGAGTCATCTTGGTGATCACCTCATCCAGTGACTTTATTTTTTAGTGGAAAAAGGTCTGTCGCTTAGGGACTAATAGGAGATTGTTAAATTTGGAGGGTATTCATGCTTAGTTTCAGTATTTTGTAGGAGGAGAAAGGGAGATGATGTAAGGTGTGTCAGTGATCAGATGGGAAATAAAATGGTTTAGAACTTTTTTTTAAATTCTGTGTCCTTTTCAGTTATGAGAAATTGTTTTTTAATCCTAATTTGTAGATAAAGTGGAGGAAGAAGTTTGAGAACTTGGCCAGTTTCTTTGAAAGTTAGTAACAGAGCCAAGATTAAAAGCATACCCTTGAATATCAAGACAACTTTTATTTATATAATGTCAATCACTGTAACACCTGTTTAGCCTACTGAGCCATGCTGGCCTTATAGTGCCCCTGTGAAGCTGCCTGTACAGGGTCAGCTACCAGGCCTGTGAGGGTAAGCAAGTGAAATAACAAGAGGAAATGTCTCAGAGAGTCCCTAAGGGTAAGAAAAAAAAAAGACAAATGTTGGTGTCTTAATCCTTCCAAACCTAAGTAGTTTGTCTTATGGTAGCAGAGCCGTTCTACTAATGGGAACTCCAGAGTTTGAGAAGATTTCAAAACGATAAAGCTGTCCCTTAGGATTCAATAGCTTAATGGCTTGCAAAAGAGCTAAAGACTGAATGTTATAGGCAGTGCCAAGCTGGACTCTACACCTTGCCTAAAGATAATAGAAATAGAAACATTCAAAGTACTTTTAGCCTCCTGGAAGTAAATGCGATCTAAAACAATGGTTTGAAAGTTGTAAGGCTATGTTTAAAACGTAAAATGCATTAGAAGGGAAATAGGCGTTTCTGTGCTTACAGAATAAGTGCCATTCTTTGTTACTCAGAAAAAACTGTTCTGAACTTTAGTTTCCATCAGAATGTGTTTTATTTTAGGTAAATATAAAGTTTTGTTTATGGCTTAAGTAAGTGAGCTAACAGTTTTCAAGTGTGGAAACTGGGGGTCAAAGAAGTAAAGTAACTTATCCAGAATCACAGAGCAGTAAGTGATGGTGCCAGGACTGGAATTCAAGTGTTAGACCCAAACCCAAACAGCCACTAAAAGTTGCTGTTTCGTTTCATGCAGATCACAAAATGTTACCCCATATGTGTTTGATAGCTTTTCTTTATAAACAGTTCACATAATTTACTTTTTAATCACGGGCAAATAGTAGACTAAGAGTAACCACCAGTAGTAGAAAAATCACAGAAGTTCAGAATTTCAGCTAAAAAGATTATCTAGTGAAGTCCAACCTCTTTAACAGACTGGAAAGCTGAGGCCTCAAAGCTTACTGACACTCAATAGCAATATTGCTGTGATTAGAAGTTTGCAACATTTTAGGGTAAACACTAAGGAAAATTCAGTGATTCTAATCAGAACCATCAACGTACCAGATTTTCACTGTATTTGAATAAAATATTTTAAAAATAATTTATTATAAGTTCTTAGAAATCTTTGTGCATGCTAAGTGCTTTGTAAAAGAAAGTAAAGTGCCTATTCCACACATAAAAGAGGGACCAAAATTTTTTTTAACTAAACAAATAATCATTGTAGTTTTAAGATTGAAGTAGTGTATAACTTATTACATGGTGATTTTTAAGTATCGTTAGGTGTTCCTGTGTTGGGAATGTATTTTATACTGTGTCAGCAAGATTATTAGGCTGTAGCTACCATGTGGCTTTTGAAGAATTTTTTTTTTTTTTAATCTTTGGAAATCTAGAAAAACCTAATGGGATTACACAGATTACCTAAAACGTTAAGTATACAATGAAAATTATTTCTCAAAAACTGAAATAAGTAGAAAACATTCCCATATTTGTGAAGTCTCTTAATAGAAGTCTTAGGATTCAGTTTAAAATACACAGAAGATAAGTCACTGCAAGCGTTTGTAGGCTACTACTTGAAAGTTTCCTATTTGAACATTCAAGTCATATTTTCTCCTTAGAAAATTTTGGTTATATCCATTTTATATTTTACTTTAAAAGTTAATCTTACACTTTGATATCTAATTCAATCTCATTTTTCTCTTATATATAATTACTGCTAACTTTTAAAAGAACACTGCTTATTTCAAAGGGAAATAATGTTTAAAAGATGTGAAGCATTTAATCCTTGAATGCTGGAACCACTTTTAAAGTATCATAAGCACATCTGTGTTACATTACACAGGGAAAAGAATGTGTGCGTTCCGTGGCCTATGGGCACTAGGGTGGCTGGTTTAGGAAAACTGAGTAAGTTGGGGTTTTTTTCCAACATAAAAAATTTTCTGTAATTCTAAAACAAAGAATTGAATTCCAGGGGTGGGGCATGTGGTCATGCAAACATAAGTAATGTTTTGGTTTTACAGTTCTGTCACTTGTCACCTTCTGAAAAAGAAATCAGAGCATTTTGATAATAAGCCCTTCCATTTTCCCTTATTTGAAAACTATTCCATGGGACAGACTTGCAGAGGAATCATGCACTGCGTGTCTCTCTTAGTCAGCTGTGAGTTATGGTGCAAATAATTTATTACTAACTAGGAAATACCAAAGTTTGTGAATGATTTACTCTTCACAGATTCAAATGTATTCCAGGGATCACTTCATTCTTGATCACTTGTAATCCATCCAATGTGTTTTCTTGAGTGGGACAGAAAAGGATGGACTTACAGCTGTCAGGCTGGGTATCACCTAGGATGTGTGTTTTGCATGTGAATATCATCTGGCATTGGTGGAGGTGAAAGAAAAAAGGTTGGAGAACTTCTGCGCTACACTGGTGGACATGTTCTCAACTTTTTCCTCTTTAACGTGACAGTATTCACATGCCAACACATTCCCATAGGCAACTCCTAGTGAGCTAGCTGAAATTCTGCCGCTTCCCCTGCTACCTACCCAAGAAAGCAAGCAAGGGGGAGAATGTTAGGGGAATGCATCTTCGATCAACTAAAAACAGTTTTTTTAAGTAATGGCTTGAGAGTTGCACACCATAAAGAATATTAGCATCTAATTAATTACCTGTGGCACATTTGACAGCTATGTCATGTTACCATGACTGATAAACTCCGTTTTTTTTGTTTTTCCTTTAAAGGTCAAACTAAAGATATTTGAGGAATTTGAATTTTTAGCTAGTCATTCTTTTGTCCAAGAAGAATTCATCACACATTAAACATAGATATTACATAAAAGTTAGTTTTACTCTTTGTGATATGAAAATGACTTGTTCTAAAGCTTTCCTAATGTCATACTTGATACACTCTTGATTTTATTTTAGAACCTGTATAGTAATAGCTCTTTTACCTGGTTTTCTTAGAGATGTTATAAGGAAATAACTATTAATGTCATTAACATTTAAAAATTTTCTAATGGAAGGGACTCTATTTTATTTATGGGTAACTTTGAATATTAAGGGTGTTTTTTATTTTTGTTTTTGTTTTTTTTTTTTTATTGTAAGGTATTACGAACTGGATCCTTATAAAAGTCTCCGTGACAGTTTGAGGAACAAAGTGATCATTGAGTATCCAACATTACATGTGGTATTAAAAGAATCCAGTAATGACATGGAAGTTTTTCACCAAGGTAAGTGTGCATCTGTTTGTCCCTGTAACACTTAGAGTAACTCTAGGGAACCCGAGCACTTACGTGACTGTCTTTATTTCTTCGTATATGTGTTTTCCCACTGTATTTACACACTTAACTGAATTTGCTCTATAGCTACAGTTAATTCTGTAAGGAACCAAATGAATGACTGCTGATTCTGTCGTGTTTGAGAGCACATAAGTTTGTCATAATCAATTTAAGATGAATATGTTTGAATGGCTGTAAAAGGACATTCTTTGCCTTCTTGGAGTTCTGTGTGTTTTTGTCTTTTTTTTTGAGCTAATAGTCTTTAACAGTCTGTCCAATAACAAATAAATTTATTCTCTAGTAAAAACTCTCTCTTTAGGGATTCCTAAAATGAGGGATTGTAAAACATTTTTAGTATCCTACATTATAGAAAGGGATATATTTGAAAGAACATCATGTTAAAATTTGGACTGTGTTTAAATAAGCTAGTGCCGTTGCCTTGACCTTTATCTTTTTTAAAACCCCCTGGTTTTATTTTCGTTGATTTTGTTTCTTTGTCATTTTCGTGATTCTTTAAAAGTAGATACTGACCTTCTTTGGTGAGTAGTGGAGTTGGGAAGAAGTATGAAAACTGGAAATAGTACATGTAAAAATTTAGTATATAAAATGACTTACCCATGTTTGCAACTGCTGATTAAAGTAAGCTGTTTGTGTTGCCAAATACACCTCCAGAAAAAGGATGAATAAAATTCAGAAATTACTTTTTAAAAGGGAGAGAGGTTACTCAGCTTAAACCATTAGATACCACTTTCAGCTAAGAATTACAGTTACAGGACAAGTTTCATTGTAACAGTCTCCAGAGGACCATTGAATCCTTGGATTGGATTGAAATCTATTTTTTAAATAAAATTATTTGAAATATATGGTTTAGATTTATTGTTCTGCCAGCATCATAGGCTGTACTAGGCAGTAACCTTTGTTTTAAGGTGTTCTCTTACATGTGTATAATAGGTTTTTTTTCTTGGCAAAAGATGAATAGCAGAGTTTTTATTTTTCGAAGTGGGCAAAACTTTGTCAGCGTCACAATTTGACTTAGATTTTTAGCTAGCAAACATGAAGTTTCTGATAATCACTTATGGGCCTCTAAATCCTTAGGTTAACTCTTGGCTTTATGTCTTTCACAATTTGAATGAAAATATCCAATTTTATTTTCTCAAATTAAATTAGAAGTGTGTTGTAAATGGCCAGTTTTGCTTTTTTTTTAAGCTGTGTAAAATCTTACTTTTTCCTTAATATAATTCACATAGCTCTCTAAATGCTGGTTTCAGGGAAAGATGTTTGGTAATGTGGGTTACTAGCCAGGGCAAACATGTCTGTGTAAATAAACATAGCACACACAGCCCCTCTTTCACCTTGTTTAGGAATGCACACTGAGGAAGCCTTCCTGTAATGAAGCAAAAAGAAAAGGCTACTTTTGTAGTATATTTGGAACCTGATTAAGTAAAATTTGCTATTTTGGGGGGGGGTATGTGATATTTGACTTATTTACAGGAAAAAAAGTGACTGGTGCTTTCAGGATAGAGGATCATTTAGAGCTGCTGTAGCAAAAAACTTAGTCTGACAGGATTTGAAGGACCATACCACTGTTGTCACATCAGAAATGCACACACTTTAAAAATAATGCCAGGTCTTTCGTAGGTACATATCTTTGTGTGAGCACTTAACATATCTGATTCTTTGTACATTCTCAACAGCTTTGGATGTTCGGCAGGGTGGTCCCTTAATGCTGGAGGAGGGTTATATAAGAACAGGGCATTTTCTTTGGAGAGCCTTGAAATTCTTTCTCTCTCCGGAGGAAAAAATGTTGGATTTTGATCTTGAGTTCAGAGCACAAGGTGTCTCTCTTCTAGTTTGGGAAAAATGTGTTTCTGGGCTGGGATTCAGTGGTTTTCACACTTGATCATTGTTATAATGTTTGTTACGGTTGTAGATTGCCATAATTTTTTTTTCAAAAGTCTGCCAGTATTGATGGGCAAGAGGCAAGTTTTGTTTGTTTGCTTTCTGCTTTTTAAGGAATGTAAAAGGTTGACTGTAAAAGGTTGAGCAGTTAAGGTAGCCCAGTAGGTTGGGAATGTGGTGTGCTTGGTCACCATCTTTATCAGTCCAGCAGGAAGTGCTCAGAATGGTGTTACTTACTTCACAGATCACTATTTGCCAACGTAAGTTAGTAGATTTAAATGACTTAATAAGAACATGCTGCATTTCAGTCTTAGGAAAAAAGAATGGAGTGCTATTAAAAGAAGAAAACAGGCAACTTCAAGAAAGCAAAGGAAGAGTTTTCCCCGAATTGCAATGCCAAGTACTACAAAGCTCCATTAATTTAAAAATATCAGCAAAACATATTTCTCTGTTGTTCTAAGATAACTCAAAATTAGAAAATGTCTCTGCCTTTAGGAAGGAATCCAAACCAAGATTGATGACTTGAATTAGTGAAAATACATAGCACAGCAGCTACTCATGCATCAGTCCCTTGTTGGGCCAATAAATCCTTTCATCCATTCTCCTCCCCTCATTCCTCCTTCCCCCACCCACCCACCCCCACTTTTTCTTCTTCTCCTTCACTGTGTGTGTGAAACAGTGGGGTAAGGAGATGAGAATGGATCTCAGGCACACGAACAGACATCTAAACTTTACAGGGCAAGAGTTGCTATAATAAAATTTGTATAAATTGCAAAGAAAGCCAGAGGAGAAACAACTGACTTGTATTATCATGGAGACACTTGAAAGGACTCTGCTGGAGTTTGTAAATTTCCACAAGCATCAGGACCACATCTTGGATGGAACCTGTCTCAATGCTTTATTTATAAAAAGGATTCAGGAGACATCATCTTGGTTGCTGGGACAATCTGAAATCTAGGTAACATCGGCAAACCCCAAGGAACTCGGCAATTGAATATGAGGCAAGATCTAGGTTTATGATTCCAGCGTCACCTCCTATTAAGCTGCGGGCCCTTGAGCATTCACTTTACCTCTGAGCTTTATTTCCCTTATCTTTTTAATAGAAATAAATGGCTATAAACCTGAAGCAAAATAATCAGTATTTTAACCTTAACTTTCATAGTGTTTTAATATAGGATTTCCATTTAGCTTCACTGTGCCATGAAATAGAGCTGTTATTCTGGTTCCCATTTTGCAGATTGCAAAACAAAAAGTGACCTGCATTCATACTGATTCAGCAGACAGGCTACGCTGGGAGGTAAACGTAAGGGGGAAAGATCTAGTTTCTGTCTGTAAGGAATCTCAGCTTAGTAAGTGAATCATAGTCTTGCTGTAGTAAGGACAGCTCCTTTAAAGGAACTCCATTTCTGCTGTATGCTATCTTTCCTGTCAAAGGAAGGAGAAGGCGATTAGCTAGTCTTCTCTCAGCCTGCATTCACTCAGCATATACTGACCCTCAATTTTAAGTTAAAAAAAAATTATGGAAAAATTTATTCCAACCACACTTGGCCAGCCTATGTGATAATAGTGATCTTTTCAGTGGTACCAATATGGGATCATAACCACACTGTGAAGTGACCATTCCCAAGTCTTCCACAGAGTCAGGAAGCATGTTGCCTCACAAAATATAATTGCCACTCTCAGACATCGTCTCTTTATTGTGGCCAGAACTGTATATCCCGGCTGCCTGGAACATGACATGGTTTGTCTGTCCCCATGAGCAGTGCTGTTGGTATGCATCAGAAGGAAGGAGAGAAGAAGGAAAAACAGTACAAGCTAAACAGAATCAGTATAAACACTTGACTATATGTTTACTTATTTTTTTCAGTGAAAAGTGAATCTACCAAGAACATTGGCAATGAAAATTGAGCACTTCTTCTGGAGGAAGAAGGCGAAAATTCCCAGACAATTGCAGAGGACTGTGCATTGACTAGCTGTTGGATGACTGGGATATTATCAGTGGGTGGTTGAAATTTTTTGTTTCTCTGAAAGTAATTAAACAATCTAAACTAAACTAAAAATCTAAACATTTTTTTTTGAAAAAGATGTAGCCTCTTAGATTGACTTGTAAGGCCCTTATTCCTAAGAACTCTTTTTCTGCACCTGATCAACATAGTGCTTATTTTAGTTAGGCCCAGGGTTTTAATATGCTTAATTCTGTAGGCTGAAAACTTTTTTGTTTGTTAGTTTGATGCAAGACCGGACCCAAGGATCACCTGTGTCTGCCGCAAAATTGGCATCCTTGTTAACGGAACCTCACTAAACATAAAGGCCGTGTGACACATCCTGTATCCACAGAACTGATCCGTCAGTTGCCCATTTTTGTCTTTGGGATTCTTTGTAACTTATTCTCTTGACATGACTGAGTGGATCTTTTACTTGGTTAGCATCCAGTAGAGTGTCACATGTACAGGATGAAAAAATACTGTTAACTACTATTTCTTCTATTCAGTTCAGAAAATCAGTGGCTCCTCATCGTTTGAACCATCGGTGCTTACGAATTTGGGTGTCCTTGTTTGCACAGTGAGCTGTGTCTTATTATGAATTCTGTGCCTTTCATCCTGTTCCCATTTCACTCTCCTCATTACCACACAGGGGTGTTATGATGAGCAGTTTTATGCTGTTTTGAAACATCTAGCAATAACTAAAGAAAAAAAAACCACTTGGAACTCTTCAAAGTGTTATTGGAATGTATATGTGCATTTATGTATATACATGGCTTAATTTATACCTTATGGCAGCTCTGTATACATTATGATCTCACATATTGAAATTAAAGTTTCCTAGTTTTATTGGAATTTATACAGTTATGAAATTGCAATATGGCTATAAAAGAGTAAAAGATGATTACATCTGTGTTGCATCTGTGTATTTAATGGTTAAGAAAACAATGATAAAATTCGACATTGGTGAATTCATTTGTAGTTTATAATTGGAATAAGTTTTAGACCAAAAGGAAGCCAGAGACATTAATTAAAGAAGCTTGTGGAAAAAATAGAATAATGAGAGGATGAGCATAGGAGAACACAAATACGTGTAACTTGGGATCAAAACTGGAGAAGAGAATCCAAATACCATAACGCCACAAGACCTTTAGCCATAACAGTAATAGTGGAAATATGATTCCTAGAAAATAAGGCCTTGAAATTTGAGAAATAGGTATACTTCCTCAATCAACTTCAGGAATCTTCCTGTGCAGTGAAAGGTTTGTGTAGAATTATGTTTTTCACACTATTTCTGGGGAGACAACTAAATGGGATTTCACAGGACTCATATTTAATCTGTAAGTGAAATTTGTTTTCTCTAAAGAGGCAAGAAATAGGATGAACTGAGGGGCTCAGTCAGTTAAACATCTGACTCTTGGTTTTGGCTCAGGTCATGATCTGACAGTTCGTGGGATTGAGCCTCATGTGGGGCTCTGCACTGATAGCATGGAGCCTGCTTGGGATTCTCTTACTCCTCTCTCTCTGTCCCTTCTCTTACACACACACACACACACACACTCTCTCTCTCCCCCCCCCCTCAAAATAAATAAACATTTAAAGTATTAAAAAAAGAAGAAGAAGAAGAAGAAATAGGATGAATTCAATCAAATGCATCACAGAATTGTTCCTGGGAAAAGTAGGATAAAGTACACAACAGGAATGTGTGATCTGAATATCCGGATGGAGAGCAATTTCCTGACAGTGAAATCTGTGATGACATAGTCTCATTTCCAAGAAAAGTATTGAATTCCATCTCTTCTAGAATTTAAATTGAAAACTGGACAACCGAAGGATTTATCCCCTGTCCAGTGTACTTTTCCCCCCTGCCCAGGAAGAAATTGAAAGGGGGGAAAAAATCTGCATGATGTAATTCATGCTTGCCATTTCTATAGTCTAGAATTCTGTTAGATTTTTCAATTATAGACTGTTTCTTAGGAAAGAATTTAGTGTAGTTCCCGTAAATATAAGTATCCATTCATTTGATTAATATACATATTTATTCCCACAGGATTTACAACAAACATGTGTTAGTGAATAACCACGGCAGCTGCTTAGAGGGGGTGAAGTTGGAATAATTCACTGAGAGCCCTAGAAGTTCATAGTATTAAGACTTAATTTCTTTTTTTAGAGGGCCTCTCTGTTTGGATTCTTGACAAATTCGGATGAATAAACAAACTCCCTGACCCATGTTAAGTTCAACATCCTGCATTTTGTTCACAAATCACATTTTAAAAGTAGAAAAGCTTCACCTGGCCTTCTTTATTTTTTAAACAATGATTTCAAAGGCAAGGTAGGCCTTTCATAATTGCTAATTATTGTATATGGGATTAATAGCCATAAATTACAGTAAGCAAAGCTTGCACCAGTTCATATTATAAATAGGAATTAAAGAAAGTTACTATAATAGATATTAAAGATTCCAAAGTGTAGTTGAGCCAATTTGTTTCCCTGTAGCAAGTAGTGCTATTCAGGTTTCACGGTGTGTAATAAGATGTTAAAGGCATAACTAATGCCAACAATTTCCTTTATACATTTGGTTTAATTTGGTTGACGTATACAGTGTGTTCTACCTGATTTCATATTAGTCATTAAATTTTAAGTAAAGATACCCAGTCTGCTTTTATTTAATCATACACTACTATATTGAAATTTATTTTCAAGTGGATCTTGTACACTTTGATTTTTTAACCAGTCGTCTTTCAGTGGCAAGTAACAGAAACACAAGCTAGTGTAAGCATGAACGGCAACTTATTGGCTCATATACACAGAAGTCCAGGCATGACTTGGTCTAAACACCCTAAGAAGCCATCCTTCCATCTCCCATACTTAGCTCTGATTTGTTTTTTCCTGGGTTGGTTTTCTCTTTCAGGCAGACTTTCTCTTTGGGGAGGGAGGAGAGAATGGTAGACAGCACCCATGGGCAGTTTTGGCTTACATCATCATAACCAAAGCACGGCAGTGAGTTATGTAAAATTTGGGAAAGAACTTTGATTTTGCCCACATTGGGTTACATTCCATCCCTTAGCTGATGAGGAGAGGAGTTACCCCAAAGGAAGGGGAAATTATCAGAAAAAGGAGAAAGGGAGCAGGAGAGGAAAGACAGTTCCTGAGAATCCAAAACTAGCAGAGGTCCATTGTACCCTATTTGAGTTAAATAGCAAGAGGTTTCTGATTTGAAATAACATGAGTAAAATTCAAAACTAACCTGCAAACCCTCATTGGCTTTAACTAGAGATTTTAATTCCTGCTTGGTGCCATTGCTGCTTTCAGTTGCCATGTTAGGCGTTGAAAAAATACTTTCCGTTTGTGTTTGACGTTATGTTCCTGCTGGTTTGATCACATGCACATAGCACCAGTCCGTTGCCATCACAGATTTGGCAACTTCCAGTGTTGTCAACATTTGAGAAATTTTGATATTGAAATTAGAGTTGAACGGGAGGAAAATACTTCAAAAAATGAATACTACTTAAAAAAAAAAATAGGCCCTTAGGGCACCTGGGTGGCTCAGTTAGTTAAGCATCCGACTTGGCTCAGGTCATGAACTCATGGTTCATGGGTTCAAGCCTTGTGTTGGACTCTGTGCTGACAGTTCGGAGCCTGGAGTCTGTTTTGGTTTCTGTGTCTCCCTCTCTGCCACTCCCCCACTCGTGTTCTGTCTCTCAAAAATGAATAAACATTAAAAAAAAATTAAAAATAGGCCCTAAAATAAACTTTTGGGGATCTTACTTCACTACAAAGTATTTTCTTTCAACTTTGGTCAGTGAAAGCTATCTAAAGTATGTGTGCATATGTTCTTTAAATGAACTATAATGTAAACATTTCCCATATTGGAGTGTGGTGGACTGCACTCATTTTGAACTTCATAACCAAATGTATCCTTTGGTCTTTGCACACAAATCTCTTGCCAGTTTTCTTTTCTTGCTGAATCAAGTACCAGAATCCTTACCCTTTATGACTTGGCCCCAACCTCCTGATTTTATAGCCTTCTCTGTCTCTCTCTCTCTTCCTTCCTTCCTTCCTTTTTTCCATCCTTTCTCCCCTTTCTTTTTCGCCCTTTGCCTCGGTCACACAAAACAACATAGAAGATATCTGTATGGACATTCCAGGTTTTTCCCCACCCCGATGTACCTGCCTTTTTGCTCATTGTCTCTACAAGAATGTATTCTACCTATTCTTTGAGATCTAGCTTAAGCAGTCATAGCTGTGATCCCCGCATGTGGAAGTCCTAGTTATGATCACACTGTATGTGTCTCTTTATTGGCTGATGCTAATGCCATACTGGTTATTAAATGTTTGGAGTGGGTTTTTTTGTTTGTTTGTTTTGGGGGGGCTGGTTTTTTTGTTTGTTTTGTTTTTTGAGAGAAAGAGCATGAATGGGGGAGGAGCAGACAAGAGAAAATCTGAAGGTGGCTCCACACTGTCAGCGCAGAGCCTGACATGGGGCTTGGACTCACAAACCATGAGATCATGACCTGAGCCACCCAATGCCCCAGTTATTAAATGTTTTTAATATCCTATTAATAAGAGTAATAGCTAACATGTATTAATAGCTTACAAAATACCAAGCATTATTCCAAGCACTTAAAGTGCTTGGATCAGCATTTAAGATTTCTCCCAACAGTCCAGTGAAGTAGATGTGACAGTAAAGCCCTGCTCTAAGTGGGGGCACAAAAAATTCCGTAACATGACGTGGGTTTGCATTATTGCAGGCTGAAAGAAATGACAGGTGAGCTAGTATACCTAGCTGTCCAGGAATTCCTACTGTCTAACTTTTTTTTTTTTTTTAATGTTTATTTATTTTTGAGAGAGACAAAGACAGAATGCGAGTGGGTTAGGGGCAGAGAGAGCAGGAGACACAGAATCGGAAGCAGGCTCCAGGCTCTGAGCTGTCAGCACAGAGCCCGATGCGGGGCTCCAACTCATGAACTGTGAGATGATGACCTGAGCTGAAGTCGGACACTCAACCGACTGAGCCACCCAGGTGCCCACTACTGTCTAACTTTGGAGTCCCAAGTCCATTCTGTAGTTTGGCACCATGTGGTGGCAGATGTCCACTCAGGCTAAAATGTCAATGAGACAGTTCTGAGTCAGTCCTGTATCTGACTTGTCCTTCTAAGATAACAGAATGAGTCCAAAAATCTAGGTAGTCAGTGCCTGTTTCGTCGTCCTTATGTGAGATTAACCTGCCCTCTGCTTCCCCACTTCTGAAACAGCCTGAATTTCTTCCCCAGCTTCACCTTCCCTCTCCTATTCTTCACCAAGAGTTAAGAATTTGAGCCCACATGGCCACTTTTGAACAGGGGCTAGGTGGAGAATGGAAGTGGTCATGTTGATAGCATTCCTGATGGGATTTACTGTAAATCCATTTTACAGATGGAAAACCGAAGACTCAGAGGTTAAAGCTTATTCTTAGGTCAAATTGTTAAATGAGAAATGATAGAGCTTGGATATTTTCCTTCACTTGATTCCTCTCTGCACCTGGGATTATCTTTCTATTTAATTATTGCTGAAATTCTTCTAGTCTTAAAGGCCAAGCCTGTGGTTGATTATTGCATGAGAACATAAGCACAGTTTCAGTCATGAAGTAAGCCCTCAATAAAGACTGGGCATTGAGGGGCACCTGGGTGCTCAGTTAGTTAAGCTTGGGACTCTTCATTTCAGCTCAGGTCATGATCTCATAGTTTGTGAGTTCGAGCCCCAATCGGGCTCTGTGCAGACAGTGTGGAGCCTGCTTGGGTGTGGAGCCTGCTTGGGATTCTCCCTCCCCCTCCCCCTCCTCCTCCCCTCCCCCTCTGCCTCTGCCTCTGCCTCTCCCCCTGTCCTGCTTGTGCTTTCTCTCTCTCTCTCTCTCTCTCTCTCTCTCTCTCTCTCTCTCTCTCAAAGTAAACATTTTAAAAAATACGTATAAAAAAAAAAAAGATTGGGCATTGAGATGAGGTAGGAGGAATAGGAAAGCACTCTAGTTTGAAAATTTTATAAAAATTTTTAATTTTTATAGATTGATCTCTTTCAATCTACAGCAAAAACCCTGACTGATAGGATGATAAATATTAAGAGCTAAAAACCTAGAATTTAGCATGAGCAAGGCACTATTGTAAACATAACTGTTAACATTGAATCCTCACAATCCTGAAATAGGTACTGCTGTATTTCTTTGAATTTAAAATGCATTAATGGTAAGATGTACATTTTATGTAACTTTAAGAAAGAAAAAAAAATGCTGCCAATTAAATTAATGACCTAGTGCTTTTTAAAGAACTCAATTTAGAATGTTTATACTTACATAAAGAGCTCTTTTAGGCATTTGATTTCAACAAATCTAAGACTCCATCAATTTGTACGACACACTATTTTGTATACCACCAAGAACAAAAAACAGCTTTATTAACTGTGTGACACATCCTGACTTGCGATGGTGAAATATGAAACAATAATGTAGAATTGATGTAATGTATTGAGATAAATTTTTATATCATTCTATGCTCATATAAAAAGATAAACGTACGTGAAATTAACTGGGTAAGGCATCCTGAAGCTTCACGACAATCAGGACAATGATTTATGAACCAAAATATTGAAAGGCTGCAGTTGTCCATTTGTGCCACCAGAAACAGCCACCAAGTCCACATTTGCACAGGCAGTGACAACTGCATCGTGACTGTGGCCTGGCCAAAAGCTATTTTAAGACTGAAGAGTTCAGAGATGTTAAAGTGTGGGCTCTAGAGTCAATTAGGTGCATTACCATCTTCCCCCTTTCGTATGATACGAGCAAGAAACAGATCCAAACACATTAGTCACATGAAGAGGAAATAGGTAAACAAGGATTCAAACCAGGGCCAGGTGGGCTTCAGAGGTCACATTCTTAACTTTTAGGCCACATAGCCTCCATGGGCTCCATCTGGGTGATCAGACTACTTTTAACATTTTTTGGAAAAGGACAGTTTCTTTACAATTTGTGAAACTGCTTTTCTTGGAGGTTTTTCTCCTCAATGATGGACAGCAGGCTAAGTTTCTCCCCGTGTGTTTAATTCCTCTTGGGTATTTCATCCATGTTACTCACATATTTTGCTGGTTTGGGCATAAAAACTTCAATCGTTTCAGTTTGTTTCAAACCAGCTGTTCATGCTAATGCCGGTTTCTTTCAGTGGATTCCAGGGTCTGGGTATCAAGTCTGTTCTACTGTCCATTATGAATTGTGAATTGTACACTACTCATTTGAGCGCTGCTCAAAGCAGTTGCAGCAGACCTCAGAGAACGTGGCTCCCCAGGACTACCTGGGTAAGGGTCCCACGGGGAAAGGATGTAAGGACGCAAAGGCAACTGTCAATGATTATCACATTGACTTTATGTCAGATTGCAGGGGGAGCATGTGCTGGGTGTGCTGGTGACTCCCAGCTGAGAGCTGTTGAGGCTTGCCTCTGGACAGGATAGACTTGGGGAGTCAGGACAACCACAGAGGAAGTATAATTTCGGGACCTGTTGGGAATTGGCTTCAGAAGTGGAAATGGGATGGTTGGAGGAAATCTGTGAACAGACCAGAGCAGCAAATGAAAGGCCTTGTAAACAGGGAAATGTGCATTTTAATTATTTTGTTTTGTTTTGTTTTTTTCGTGTTAACTCTTAATTCCATAGAACTAAAGGCACTTTCCATGCTCTCAACCATATAACCAAGGAGAGGGAAGTACATTAAACCATGTGATTTTTAAAAGGGAAATTTCTTACCTCCCGGAGGTAGATAATGCAGGGACTATCAAGTGGTGGTTTTGCTTTTTACTGCAGAAAAATGTCCCTTCTCCCAGGTTTCTGCTAAGCACTCTAAGTTATTTTTACTGTGAGAAGAGACTGTCACACCACCTCTTGGTATCATGATTTCTGTTGGCCCCTCAAACAGTCGATTCTAGGTTAAGCCCATATGGTATGAATCTGTGGTGAAGATGGTCTCCAAAGCCCAGTAACTTCTCATTTTTCCCAGAGCCCTGTGGTCCTGCTCCTGACTGCTGCTCTGTGTTCCTAAAGAAAAACAGTAGAGTCCAATCTCTGTTTTGAAGTTTCGGTGGTTGGTTGACCAGATGCTGTGATGCTGTGCTTCAGGGTCCCCGCCAACACAGAAGAGACAGCAACTTTTTCCATGTTCCTGACAGATTGGAAGGTGTTTTTTCACATTCTCTGCTTCAGATCTCTCCCTGGAAAGGTTGGTCAGTTGTTCAGCCAACATCTTTGGCCTCCGCAGCTACTGCAGCTTAGGAGCCTGTAAATAGTTCCTGCCACATTTGGACCCTCACAAACAAAACTTCTAAGCATTGGAAATGGAAAACTTGGGGTGGTGAGGAAAGCCAAGCGAGAGCAGGCATCCAGTCTTCCAGCTAATTAATTAATGGGACTCTGCAAGAAGGAAGCCACTGTTTGTGGCTGACCTGTGTATGGATAGTCGAAGGGAGAACAGGATCCAGATGTTCTTTTCTCACTTTCCTAAGTGGAAAGAGGAGCAGTTGTGAGGTTTGGTTTGTTTTTTTTTTTTCCCCTAAGCAATCAGATTCTCTTTTTCCTACCAAACTCAGGTGCCCCTTAGGAGTGAGAGGGCAAGCAAGTTCTTTCTTAGTTCCTTTCACACATCAAAAAGTACTTGCTTTGAAATTCTGTAATTGAGCCCACACAAAAGTACTTCATTATCATCTGTAATCTCCAGTAGTCCCATTTTGTCTTCCTCCAAAGAGCAGTAATGAATCTAGAAAGCTTAGGCCAAGTGATGGTACAAGTATGGATTATATTAAAAGGTATAGTGAAAATCTGTTGTTTGCTCCCCAACATGCACCCCCCACTTCTTTCTGGTAACCATACCTTGAGTTCTTCTTGGAAACTACCAGCTCCCCTTTGTTCTCAGCCATCTGGTTTGGATGGGATTAAACCCAGCCCTAGCTCCTGGGTGGGTTTTCATCAGCCTGAAGAGATCAGAGTGCGATCGCATGTTTGGTTCCAACTGTGCAGGTGGCCTAAGCTGGTGCAATCTGAGGGAGCTACAGAACAGACCGGGCATGGACTCTCCCGCGCTGTAAAAATGTAAGGCTTAAAGTGGGTTAGCCTGTTCTGCTTCCGTAAGGAGAGCCAGCCTGAAGCCAAGCCATCTATCCCTGTGGAGTGGTCAGATGCATTAGCCAATACATTCCTTTTCTGTTTCCTTATTCAAGTATTTGTAAGTTGGGTTTTCTGTCAACTATATCAGAATTTGAAACTAGGAAATGAAGTGTGGCAAGTTATAGGCCCTTGATTATGGAATTGGCTGAATCAAGACAGGAGAACCTCTATCCTAGGCTACAGTGTAAGGACTACATTGGTCCATAAAAGAAAAATAATCTTAACTTTCCCTTTAAAGCTATTTTATAGCTGTTGCACACAGCACTTCTGTGACATCCTATTTGTAGAACTTGGCCCTGTGGCCACACCTAGTTACAAGGAAATGGAAGAAAGTATTTACGCTGAGTGGCGATGTGACTAACTAAAATTTGTGGATCTTTTTACTAAGGAGGAGAATTAAATGGGTATTGAAGGACATTGGGTATTGAAGGGTATTGAAGTCTTTTCGTAGTTGGCCATTGGCAACTCTTTGTGGGACTGTAATAGTTGTCTAATGTCTATTGGGACCCTCAGTCCATATGTCTTCCTGGGCTGTAGCATTAAGGGACTTGAACAAAAAGTTCAGGCTGTAGGATGCACTGATTCTAGGTTGAAGCTTTGTAAATCTTACAAGAAAGAGATTTACTTTGAAACAAATGCCTCTGAAAATCAAGAAAGAATGAAATTCTTTGCTATAAGAAATCCTTTCTGCTTGTGATGGGCAGACCAAGTATATGGAGCTCAGTAGTTTGGATTCTTGACTAAATGGAAAAGCCAGATTCCTTCCTACAGTTAAGTTAGTTTGAGCAAAACAAGGAGGAAAAGTGCGATAAAGAAAGATTAGGACCTGGAATAAATGTGACCTCCCAAGCCTCTTCTAGAATCCTCTTGTTAAAGCCTTCCACCCTATCCAAAGGGATAGCTATGCCTTTTGAAAAGATGCAGCTGGTGTGTTGCCTTCTAACAAAGGAACGTAACTGTTCCTCCCCTCTCCAGATCATTGCTTTGTATTGCCCCCAAACAGAGGCCAGTGTGGAAGCAGAAACCAATAATTACAGTCATCCCACACCTGTGCTGTAAATGAAACGCTATTAATCAACTAGATCTCTACTTTTATTACTAACCCATGGAATTGACCAGTATATTAATCAGTGTTCTATAGAGAAACAGAACCAAAAGGGTATATCTAGATATAGATATAGATATAGATATAGATATAGATATAGATATAGATATAGATATAGATATAGATATAGATATAGATAGAGAGAGAGAGAAGTAAATTTATTATAAGGAATTGGCTCTTGTGATTATGGAGTCTGGCAATTCCAGATCTGCAAGGTGAGACAGCAAGCTAGAAACCCAGGAGAACTGATGTTTCTGTTCAAGTCTGAAGGAATGTTCCAGTTCAAAGGTGGTTAAGGAAGGGAAAATCTTAGAGGATTTTTGTTCCACTCTGGCCTTCATCCGTTTGGCTGAGACCCACCCACATTGGGAGAGCTATCTGCTTTACTCAGTCTTCTAATTTAAATGTTAATCTCATCCAAAAATACCCTCACAGAAACATCTAGAATAATGTTTGCCCAAATATCTGGGCACTCATGGCCCAGTCAAGTTGACACATAAAATTAACCATCACAACCAAAAACACACAGATGGGAGCCAACTAAACCCATGAAGATTTGTATCAGAGAAATTCCCAATGACAAAATCAATTGCCCAATCCCTAAATCAGTCTTCAGAACCCCATCCCCCACCACACACACACTCCAGTGTTACACCAGCCAGCAGTGGCTGCTAAAGCTGTGTGGTCCTCTAAAGAGGTTCTTTTACAGAAATAATGGACAAGGGAGATCTTCTTGGAGAATGAAATTAAGGCAACCCTGACCTTCACTTCACTGCAAGATATAGGGAGTCTTTGCCATTTCTGTCCCAAAAGATTATAATATGTTATGAGGACTGATGGCCACTGGATGTTTTACATTCTCTGCTTTGCAATTTGGAATTTTTATTGGAGTTCTGTTTTCTCTCTTCTATTATATATAGGGTGTGGTTAGGCTTATTATTTACCCACAGATCACTGAACCATGAAGAGGTACTTAACATGATTTGTACATTGACATAAATATTGGACTTGGATCTAGCTTTAGTAACTGGATGAGATTTTATATTATCTCCCTTCGGGAAGGGAATGTGGCCTGTAGGTGTGGAAGCTGTGGGATGATGTTAGGTGGCCAGAGGTTGGACTGTCCAAAACTGCTTAGTCCTTCTACCCAATACCCCACATTTCCTTCAAGAGCTTCTTTTCCTCACTCTCAGCTGTATGGTTTGGCTGGGATTGATACTCCTCCCCATTCCACCCTCTCAGCCAAAGTAATTGGCTCAGGAATGGGCATGTCAGTCCATCTCAGGATGAGCCCCTGGATTTGTACTAGGAACGCTAGAACTCAATCTCTCTTCCTCACTGGGCTAACTTATGGCATGTGAGCTTTAGAACGGCTGTACCCATGGTCCACAAGGGGAGCCAGCCTGAGAAATCAAGCTAGAAGCAGAACTGAAGAATGATCCTACTAACATTTACCTGTCATTTCTGCAGTCCTTCTGGAGTACTTTCCTCTCATTTGCAACTGCCACAGTAACAAAAGTTTCCCAAGTGATAGAATGTGAGGAAGTTCAAATGTGCTTGACATCTTTTTGAAACAGCTTGACATCTTTTCCAAACCACTCTCCCCTGTAGTCACCTCCAATGTGTGACTGAAGTCTGCAGAACCACAGAATCTGGGGATCTGACACCCAAAAGGATTAGAGAGAGATCAATCCAAGGCCTTCCAAGATGCCTTAGGGGGTAAGCAAGGTGACCTTTAGTTGACTCATGAATATTTTTATTTTCATAAATATAATGATAATGTGAATCCTAGTAAAATATAAATAGCATTTTCACATCAAACTTGTGATTTCACAGGTTTTATGTAACGCTTTTACTGAAGGGGAAATTGAAGCTTTGAGAGATTAATGGCTTTTTTAGGGATTGCCCAGATGGTGAATGAAGGGTGAGAGATATTAAGTGTGGAATCTTATAATTGGGAGGGATCCTGGAGATCATGGAGTCGCTTCCCCACCCTTGCCCACTTCCGATGTCTGAATTCCCTCCACACCATCTCTCACAAGTGGTCATTCAGCCTCTATTTGAATACCCCCATGGATGGGAAGCTTATCACCATTGGAGGCAGCACATTCCATTTTGGCAGTTCTGAGAGAAAATTCTCCCTTATACTGAGCCACGAACAGCCCCTTGAAATTTCTTTCCATTTGGTTCCAGTTCTTTCCCCTGAATCCACTCCTTATGTTCAAATGTTCAAGTCAGTTACTCTGCCCCCACTCCACTTCTCCCTCAACACACACACACACACACACACACACACAAACACACACACACACTACACACACACTTCATGGAATGTGGTTTTGAATCACTCAATTATTTTCTCATCATTTTTGTTTTGATTTAACACTCAAATGTCTTTGTTGTTATTAAACTTGTGTGTCTAGAACATGACTTACTATGTATGCAGTGTAGACTACATCAGAGTTATCCCACCTTTGTCCTGGACCTTATGTTTCTATTAAGGCAGCCTGAGATTACCACATCCCATGGTTGACCATTGAGTGACAGCATCCATCTTTTTTTTTTTTTAACCATCATTCTGTAGTCAACAGGCTGACTAACTGAACCTTACTTATTAGTTCACGACCTATAATTTATTCTTATACCTTTTCATTCCAGTCTATTGATGTTTTTATCTTTTTTTAAAAAAATTTTTTTTTTCTTCAACGTTTTTATTTTATTTTTGGGACAGAGAGAGACAGAGCATGAACAGGGGAGGGGCAGAGAGAGAGGGAGACACAGAATCGGAAACAGGCTCCAGGCTCTGAGCCATCAGCCCAGAGCCCGACGCGGGGCTCGAACTCCCGGACCGCGAGATCGTGACCTGGCTGAAGTCGGATGCTTAACCGACTGCGCCACCCAGGCGCCCCTATTGATGTTTTTATCTTGATTCTATCAGCAATTTATTAAAAAACAGAATACTAGAACATGAGGGCTTCCCTTGACACTTACCAAAAGTAGTTTCAGGATACATAAAAATGTAGCAAATGAATAAAATTATGAACTTATAGAATCTAATATCCAAGAGATTGATGTAGACTGTAAACATTAATGGATTTACCATAAATGAATGAATAACAAGATTATTTAGATTATTCAGCTTTTTAAATATAGTGGCCCAGCCTTGTCTACCTAATGTCCCTGCTGGTCAATATCAGAAGCAGGACATTGAGTTACACTAGTCAAAGGTCTCAACATGGAGTTTTTTCCTTGTTTCCTTGTTTCCTTTATTTCCCTGCTGCAGAAATAAACCTAGTTTTGGCCCTAGGAGCCAATCTAGTATACTGATTAAAGGAACTGGTTTGGGATTTCAAAAGAACTCATTTCAAACCCTGACTCTGTGTACTAGTTGTATATCCTCTCACAAGCTATACAGCCTCTTTGAGCCTCAATTAACAAGGAAACAATATGGTACCCATCTCAGGCTTATCAGAACTATACAAAATAACACATATATAGCAGCTGGCACATGATAAACATTCAGTACTGTGGCTATGGTTGTTTCTGAATCTGTTGATACACACAAAATAATTAGAAGAAATTGAAAATAAAAATTATTTTCTCCATGAAGAAAGGAGCTGTCCATCATGACCACGAATGCTTTAGTTTGGTCAGTTTCTGTCCTGAGGTACTTCAATCAGGATACTCTATTAGTTTGGTAAAGAAAATTCCTAACCTTCTTAGGGCTTCCTGTTTTGGGAGCGTTGAGAGGTTTGGGGAGCAGCTTTGATGAAGGAGCCAGCAGAAACCAGCTGGAGCTGTTTGCTTCACGGCGGGCTAAACATAGTGCTATCTGGAAGGCACAGGAGTGTCTCCTGCATTAGGAGGCCACTCTGAGTGTCCTCTCCAGAAGTATCAAAGTCCTTGTAGAGTTGCCATTCTAAGGGCCTTTGAGGGACTAAAGGACTTAGGAATACAGAGACAGAATAGGAACAGTGGATGGGTTGTGTCTCCCCTAATGTGGGGTTTTTTTTTTGTTTGTTTTTTTCAACCTGCACTTTGCCATCCTACCTGAATGCAGTTTTGAATGTAAAGAAGTTGCTGGGTGCATGTGTCTGGGCAGGCACAAGCGTCTAAGGATTGTGCTTTCAAACACTGATGGGGCTTACCAGAGTTGGGCGAGGGTGGCCTCATCTGATCTGAGGATTATTGTCAGGCAGGAGGGTTTTAAAAATTTAAATCCCAGTTTTTTAACATGCAGGAAAACACCTGGCTTCCTACCCTGTGAAATAGATGGCTTCAGTTGGCTTCCTTGTTTTTTTTTTTTAAGAGTTTTTAGATGTAGTGGGTTATTTTCCTTCAGCAACAACAAAAGAGCAGTCAGCACCTGCTTTCCATCTATTGGCCCCACTGTTAAGACTGGCAAAGGCTCCCAGATTTATACCTTCTCGTGACCCCCTGATTTACGCCAACTCCCCCACTCGCTGCCATTCCTGTAGCATTCAGTGCTGCCTTCTTGAGACAAGGGTACTAACAGTTTTTTACTTGGAGGTTTTACAGTATTTAATTAGTCATTTATCTCTCGATATTCAAAGCTGGTGTGTGTGTGTGTGTGTGTGTGTGTGTGTGTGTGTGTGTGTGTGTTCACGCGCATGCACGGTTTTCCCTTTACCACATTGTTGTGTTTCTTTTCCATTTGCACAAGGTCACATTCAGAGCTCTTCCTCCCCAAAGGGGAGGTTGCACATTCGTCACTTAATCTTCCTCTCATTTCCTTCTGTTAGGATCACATAGCCCTTCCTGAGGTATTACCATTTTTCCATTTCTTCTTTGCTCCCTCCTTTTAATAACTCTGGGAGACAGGGAGGTACCTTGTAAAGTTAATTTCCTCTGAAGCTTTCAAAGCAAAGGCATCTCTCAGCCCAGACACCACCACCCCTCTCCACCCCTCAGCGACGACACACTCCCCTCCTCAAAGCCTTAGTCACCCTGGGTTGTGCCCGCCGCTCAGGACTGTCCGTGCCCCGGCTTCGTCTCTGGGGCACAGTGAATTGCTCTGTGTAGTGGCTCTTTGGTCTGGGTGTGGGGACCCTAGTGGGAAGAATCTCCCCATTTATTCGCTCTGTTCCCTCCCCTTTTTTACCTCTTCACTGTGCCTCTCCTTCCCCTTCACTGCTTTCTGCTTTTCTCTGGTACTTTCAGGACTCAGGGGCTGGCTGCCTGCCTGTCCCAGGGATGGCATTTCCTCTTCAAAGGTCTGTGGCCTCAGCCACCCAGCTCTACCAAGCACACAAGCCTTTGGAATTGCTGTGGCTTTGCTGCCTGCCTACTTGGAAGGCAAGGGCAGTTTTTTAAACACCCCTTTGGTTTCTTGGGGTGAAGCTTTCCTCAATCCTATTTTATTTATGTGAACATGATCTGTGGCTTTTTAATGTTTGCTTTTGAATGTTTGTGTTAATGGACTCAACTGAAAGCGTTTCCTCTTACCGGAGAGAGGGCCGGCACACAGCTGGGGGCCAGGCTGCTCAACTCAGGCGAAACCGTCCCAAGAGGAACAAGTTACCAGCCAAGGAAGTCTGGAGGCTCCAAGAGGAATTCACTGAGGCCTTCATGGGCAACAGCGGTCAGAGCTGGGATCATAGGCTAGGCCAACAAGGTTCAAGCAATTCCTTGGATTAACGAGGGCTAGACTGGAGACCCCTATATTTTTGTAAATGCATTTTTTAAATTGTGCATTTATTTACCACAACTGTGTGTGGTTTTCAAGATGATCTTTTGCCCATATTCCCAGCTTTCTGAGTCTCTTCTTGGTTGTATTAAGAACTCCAGGTTGATCCCTGAATCATCAGTCTATAGGTGACCTGTCATCTGAATGTGTAGCAGAATCCCAGCTCCGCCTAATGTGCTCCTGTGTATTTTTCTCTTCTTGTCTTGCTGCTACTTCAGACAGAAACAGAAACACAAACACAAAGGATCTGGTGGAATGCACAGTTTTTCCATATCCAGTGACTGGATAGCCCAGCCCTCACTGGAGTGAGGAAGGGACGCAGGAGAGGGGTAACTGGGACCACACTGTGTGGAAGGAATTCAATCCTCAAATCTGCTGTGAGGACCAAAGAAAAGAGTAGCAGGGCGGGGCCTAGTCAGGGCTGGGCTGTCCTCAAGGGTGGACCCCACCATCCCACCACCACCAACCCATAGCCTGTATAGCCTTGGGTCCGTTGGCCCTGGAAATCTGTAAGCCCTTGAACCAAAGGTGGGCTCCTTACCTGGACAATCTGTGTGAGGATATGGTATGATGAGGAACACTTCTGTCTCCAAACAAGCTGGAACTGAGCTGAGCCAAATGGCAGGTCTACCAGGAGTGTTGCCTAAGTTATTAATCTCCTCAAATGAAGGAGGTGGCTGTTGTCACACAGTAGAATAAACTGCAACCGAAAAGAATTGAGGTGGTCCTCCACAGGACACAGAAGTTACAATTGAATCAGCATACTCCAGGGTTTCTTTATTTAAACTATGAGTTCAATGTTGGTGACCCTCTCTGTTTAATTTACCCCCTCTCCTTGGGCAGCGTCTTCTAACTCCTTGACTTAATGCCCACCAGTAACTCCATATTCTGAATCTACTGAGCTGCAAACCAGACAGCTAACTTGCCATGAGAATCACACATGTACTCAGTGTGACCCACAGCTAATTTGTCCTTTTCTCCACCTGCCTCCAGCCACCTCCTCCTGGGTTATCCGTTGTCATCATCAGTCATCCAGTTGCTCATACCAGAAATACAAGAGTTATCTTTGTCTCTTTCCTTTCTTAGAACCCTTCAATCACCTAATCCTGTTCCTTCTACCTCCTAAATATCTCTTTACTTATTCTGTCCATATCTCTTTATCTCTTTGGCCACCAAACTAGTCCAGGCTATTGCTTTTTCTTATCTAGCTGCTTCCTTGGTCCTCTGTCTGTTGGCTTGACTTCTGGTCTTAACACTTGCAGCCCACTTGCAGCCCATTCTCTCTACATACCATTTAGAACGGTGTGTCTAAAATGTAATCTGATGTTTCTTGCCTGCCCAAAACCTTTGAGTAACTTTCTGTTGCTTTTCAGATAAAGTCCAGAGTCCACGTTCCAACCTTGCTTAACTCTTTCCCTCATCGGTTACCAGGACAGAGACCGTGTCTTTCCATTTCATTACTGTTCCCTCAGCACGTAGAACAATGTGTAACAAAAGGTTGCTCTCTATAAATAGTGATTGCTGGATGAATAAATGAGTAAACAGAATTTGTATATATTTAAGGATAACCCAGGGAAAAGGGAGAATGATAGAAGATCAATATTAAAACCTCTCAGGATAATTGTTCTTATTCTAAGACTTAAATATTTTAATCCCAGGGCTGGAAAAAGGGAAAGTTCTTGAACAAGCATTGCACAAAGTATGAGGAATAGGATGGTCTCCTTTATTCTGCTCCAAGGGCTCCCCTTTTGGATGTGAGGAGCATACTGTCTGTCAGATTATCTGTAGTGACCGTGGGGACTGGGCAGATTTACAAGGTGAAGGGAAGAAACGGCAATTGTAAAGTTTAGTGTAGGGGGTAGTTTTGTTTGACTAGCATCCATTTCACTTCCTTACAGTACTACAGTTTCCTTTTGAAGAAGGATCTCTTTCCTGTTAGATTCAGTCTGTTGGGACTATAATGAAGAGGCTTTCCTCCCTTGAGGCCCAAGTCAAGCCAATAAGATCCTTTCTCCCTAGAATTAGTCTCTTGAGCACAGAGATCAAGAAATTTGAAACATTGGCTGTATGGAGGTGACCTCCCAGCCATACCATGCTAGCTACGAAACCACTATGATATTCCTGGGGCCCAGTCGTCCATTAATTAGCTCAGTGGTGGGCTCCCAGTAGTCGTCTAATAAATTTATTTTTCCATAACTTGAACAGAGTTGTTTCTGTTACATGTAACAGTGTAATAATGGTGGTACAAGGGAACATTATCAGAATACAGTTCTGACATTTTGTAATGCTTTTGGCCAAAGCCATTACATGAATCCCAGAATAAACATCTGGTCCAATTTGACCTTGGGAATTTAATTATGACTGACTTTCCTAACATGGAAACGTGGAACATTCATATGTGGATCTTTACAGGGATCAGTAGCTCAAAATGTCACTGTTTTGATTGGTTATCTCTATCTAAAAAAAATAAACCAAAAACCACACCTTCAACTTTGTCTTTTATTATAGCCATAGTAAAAGGAAAGACTAAAAATGATGATCAGCCTCACTACTGACGAGACAAACACAAATCAAAATAAGTATCAAGCTCTTGTTAATCAGTTCTGCCAAAATTTAAAAAAACTGGCAATATCCATTGTTGATGAGAATGTGAACAAAGGGCACTCTCTCATAGTTGCTGGAAGCACAGATTGGTCTATCTTTCTGGAAGATAATTTGGCATTGCCTATCAAAATTTAACACGTACATATCCTTGACCCAGCAGTTCTCCTCTTAGGAAAAAAAAAAAGCAAAAGTATACAAGTATAAGAATGTTTACTATGACATTAATGTGTACTATCAAAATATTAGAAACAACCTAAATGTTCCTTAATTGGCTGAATATATGATGGTATATTTTTACTAGGATTTCATGGTTCATTCAGAAGCCATTATACAAAGAATGTGGTAGGTAGGTAGGTAATAGAAGTAGAACCCAAATATTTTAGTGATTGCAAAAAACAAGTTACAGAATAATGTGAATTTAAAAATGCTTTTAAAAAACATAAAGCTATACATAGACTTTATGAGTGTATGTATATATATATGTAAATATGTCTGAACGTGCATAGAAAAGATCCAAAAGTGTCCATACTGAACAGTTACTGGCAGTTACGCTTGGTGAACTGGGGGAGAGAAGCAATGGAATAGGAGGGAGAGAAAGGGAAGTTTGATTTTATATTTTACATCTTTGGTGTTACCTGAATGTTCATTGCCTTTGCATTACTTTTATAACTTAAAGTTGGGTAACTTTGGCAATTTAAAAGAACAAAAAATGAATAAAAGCTACTAAAATGTAAAAAAAAAAAAATAATCAGAAACCAAGCAAAGTAACCTTTCCAGAGATTTTGACCCACTTGTCTAGACAAGAGTGTGGTCGATCCTAGTAGGTAGAAGCTGAGGGACCAACCATACCCAGGATACAGCCAAGTTTCTGTAACAGAACCACCCAGGCAGGCCAGAGGAGCTCCTGGCCTTACCCTGGGCTGGGTGGAAATCAACCCCTACAGGAATTGGAATTGCGCATTTGATTGTTTTTATTGGCGCTGCCCTTCTTGCCTTGAATACCTCCTTCTTTTGTTCGTGAACGTTTAATTTGTCATCTTGTTTATGGCTGAAGCAAGATTCCTGTCTATCTAATGAACTTAATGATTCTGACGTGAGTGTCTAACAGACAGTAATTAGAACCTCTTTGGCTCACTGAGATGTCATAATACCACCAGGTGCCTGCTTTTCATGCTGCCTTGTTTGGGCAGAAAGTTTATTTATTTGTATTGTACTTTATTCCAAAACACATTGTATGTGAAATACACTATTTTTTTTTTAATCAGAAAATGGGGAATGAAAGAAAAATAAGGATATAGAACCAAGATTGAGCCAGGAGTGAGGCTGCCACACAAGCTACATGCTACCTAATGATTTATGTACTTAATAAGTAAGGGTGGGGTGCAGATTCGGTTCCGAGTTTCCTAGTGGCCAATGCAAAGTGATCCTAATGGCCAGTGCACATGATCCGGTACAGAATTAAAGTAATAGTCTTGGTTTTCCTGAGCAATGAAAAAAGACAAATTTCTCAGTGAGTATAGATATATACATATACATACATAGTGAGGACGTTGGCTGAGAAAAAAAGTATAGTCTATAGTCTCGTGAACTTCAAAGCTGAATCCTGACTAATGTCCATCAGCTTATGGACATTCCTCTTCCTCTTACTGTCCTCTTCCAAGGCTGCAGTAGTTTCCTTCTTTCAAGTGGAACCTTGAGTCACTTTGACCCCTTGAATTCTTGTCCCTCGTTTCCAGAGGGATGCTTGTCCCTTCCCCCAAAACCGTAAGCCTGGGGAAGAATGCTACTTTGTTCAAGTTATTCTTGATTATTTTGGAACTTCCTAAAGCTCCTGTCATGTGGTTCCAAGTTGAACCATAGTCACTTTGGACATGGTTTTGTTTCCACAATGATGTGTGTCAGCAACCACAGAGTGAGCTTCTTGTATTTTTGTGTCAATATGATACCCTTTGTTTATTTGTTCCTCAGAGGTTTCACTTTCGCTTATGTAATGGGCTATGGCATTTTTCAGTCATTACCTCATGCTGGGATCTCCTTTTTCTTTGTACCTCCTGATGCGTCATAGTCTTGACTCTACTCCCTTGGATCTCTTAGATACAATGCTCTGAGCTAGTGGGTGGGAGTGGGTGGGAGCCAGATTATATGATGACTTTTCCACCCTTCCCTCTCACAAGAGCTGCCTGGGTTTGTCACCGAGCCTTTTCTGTACTCAGTCTTTTGGCATCTTTCAGAAAGCATACTGGCTTAAAACTGTAGCCCCTACCAAAAGCAGTTGGTTTAGATGGGCCTGGAACACTCCAAGCTCTACTTCTGGGTTGGGCACTGGGCAGGCACATTCTCCTGAACTCTGGAGCTACAATGACTATTCCCACAGAGTCTGTAGCTGGAAGTGGTCAGTCTCCAGTGTGTACCCCTGTCCAAACCTATGTTATAGGAAGATCTTGAAGGAAACCTATGTCTCAAAATTCAACCAGTCCTTTGCTTGGGGCTCATTTTCCTGAACTCCATATTCTCATACACAGCTGTCTACTTAGAGGTGTAATAGGTATCTCAAGCTTAATATGCCCCAAACAGAACTCCTGCTTCGTGTTCCCACCTCACCCCCACCCAAGTGTTACTCTTCTACTCTTCTCCATCTTGGAAAATGGCACCACTCTTCACCTAGTTGCTCAATCCAAAAATAGGAATCCTGCCTGATTCTTCCTTTTCTTTCCTTCACCTTTAACATCACTTCAAATACACTGTTTCGACTTCCAAAAAATAGCTAAATCCAACCACTTTTCTCCATACACACAGCCATCATCCTGGTCCAAGTTTCTGTCATCTTTTGCCTGGACAACTGAAATCACTAAGTAGGCTCCTTGCTTCCATTCTTGCCCCCACTGTACTCCATTCCCACACCACACAGTAGCCAAGGTGACAGACAACACTGCTCCTACACTTAAAACCTTCCAGTGTCTTCCTGCTGCTCTCAGGGAAAAAAAGGAAAAAATCCCATTCTCCTGCCCTCCTCTCAGATTACATCTCATACCATTCTCCATGTTACTCACTGATCCCGACACACTGGCTTCTTTCTCTTCCTTGAAAATGCCACATTATTCCTCACTCAGAGCCTTTGCACTTGCTATATACTTTGTTTAGGATGTGTTCTTTCACTTGACTTATCATTGAGGTCTCGCTTCTTCGATGAAATCCAATCTCAAAATATTTATTAAATAGATATATTTACTTCCTTCATCTCACTTCTTATAATCAAAAAGTATTTTAAGTATTAATTTGTTTACTTATTTATTATTTGTCTTCTTCATCCAGAATGCAAGGTCAATAAAGACAAGAATTTTGTCTATTTTGTTCACAACTGTATCTCTGGTGAATTTTTTTAAATAAAAACTGACATGTGTCTGTTCAACTTAACAAACATGTATTGGGCATGTACTAGATACCAGACACTTGCCAGATGCCTTAGATTCAATGATTA
The DNA here is from genome assembly GCF_022079265.1 of Lynx rufus. Classification (NCBI taxonomy): domain Eukaryota; kingdom Metazoa; phylum Chordata; class Mammalia; order Carnivora; family Felidae; genus Lynx; species Lynx rufus. Next base: position 150,349,817 of record NW_025814834.1, read on the forward strand.
AACAAGCCTACTTCTTTTCTTTAATTCTGGAAATATTTTAGCTATTTTCTCTAAATACTGCCTTTCTCAGGTTCTATTTTTTTTTATTCCTGACCTCTTTAACATCTCATTTCCCATTTCTTTGCCTTCTCTTTTTTTGCTGTAGCCTGAGTAATGTCTTTAGATTTATCTTCCAGTTCTCTAATTCTCTCTCTATCGGTGTCTATTCTACTTGTACTCATTTACTGTTTCTAATTTTAATAATTACATTTTATTTTCAGAAGTAGCTAGTGTTTTTCACAATTCTGCCTGGCTTTTTTGTTTTTATTTTTTTAATGTTTATTTATTTTGAGAGAGAGAGCACAGGCAGGGGAGGGGCAGAGAGAGGGGGAGAGAGAGAATCCCAAGCAGGCTCTGTGCTGTCAGTGCAGAACGCAACATGAGGCTCAATCCCATGAACCGTGAGAGCATGACCTGAGCCAAAATCAAGAGTCAGACACTTAACCGACTGAGTCATCCAGGCGCCCCTGGTCTTTAAAGAAAATTTTTTTTAATGTTTATTTTCTTTCTGAGGGAGAGAGAGACAGAGCACAAGCAGGGGAGGGGCAGAGAGAGGGAGATACAGAATCCGAAGCAGGCTCTAGGCCCTGAGCTGTCAGCACAGAGTCCGATGCGGGGCTTGAACTCACAAACTGTGAGATCATGACCTGAGCCGAAGTCAGACACCCAACTGAGCCACCCAGTCGCCCCACCCCTGGTCTTTTTAGATTGTGTTTATTCTTCTTTCGTTTCCCCTTTCTATTGCTTTAAACAGTTTAATCAATTTATATTTGGTATATGATAACTGTTATATAATGTCTAATTCTGTTCATTGTGATTTCTACTGGCTTTCACTCATGGTAGCCTGCCTCTTAGTGTGGTTTCTCATTTTAATTGTAATCTCATGTTCAGTAGGACTTTATCTGTTAGACTCCTGTGAAACCTTTGGAACTATCCCTCCACAGAAGATCTGTTTGTGCCAGTTACCCTGGTATGCTACAAACCTGGGGACAATTTAAACTAATTTTACAGCTGAAGTCTCCCAGACCATGGAGATAGTCTAAATTCATATCCTCCACTTGTGTGAAGGAAAGACTGTGTTTTAAAATCTTACAAGTTCGGGGCACCTGGGTGGCTCAGTCAGTTGAGCGTCCGACTTCGGCTCAGGTCATGATCTCACTACTTGTGGGTTCAAGCCCCGCGTCGGGCTCTGTGCTGACAGCTCAAAGACTGGAGCCTGCTTCGGATTCTGTGTCCCACTCTCTCTCTGCCCCTCCCTCACTCATGCTCTGTCTCTCTCTCTCTCTCTGTCAAGAATAAATAAAATATTTTAAAAATTTTAAGGATTGTTTTAAAAAAATAAAATACAATCTTATGAGTCCAGGCCAAGACAGATGAAGTTTCTCATTTTTCATTGTAGATAGGCAGGCTTTTTTCTCATCTATCCTTTTATTTCATATCTGTCCCTTTGTGAGTCTCACTTGTATGCAGAATTCTCTATTCCAACACTCCCTCTTTTGAGAACACTAACTTTGGTCTCCTGGCTCCCATAAAGCCCCCAAAACCAAGCCTTAAAGTCACTTGGATAGATAGACTTTCCCAAGCAGCAAAGATCCAGTGGCAGTTGACCACTTTGAATCCCAGTAATGTTGTGTGTGTGTGTGTGTGTGTGTGTGTGTGTGTGTGTGTGGTGTGTTGTGAGGACCTCCCTAATTTGCATGAGAGTTTGTACATCTAAAAGTATATTTGTTATATTTTATCTACGATATCCAGATGTTCTGTCTTATAGCTAGAAACACAATACTCTGCCTTCTATGAACTGTGATATAGTTCTGGGAGACAGAAACATCCATTCATCCAACCATCAACATTTTTATTGGTTTTTCTGTGCCAGACACTAATAACCAGGTACACATAAAAATATGCTGAGAGGCATGCCCACAGTGATATGAGGATATAGAGGTAAGAGAGACCAATTCTAATGGGGGTTCTGGAAAGTCTGCAGATAAAAACGTGTTGGAGCTGGATAATAATAATAATACCTAACTTTTATCTCAGGCTTTCTCTGGACCAGGCACTGTGGCAAGTACTTAAATGTGTGGTCACATTATCCTTACAAGAAATCATCAAATACGTGCTATTCTTAGCATCTCGATTTTACAACTGAAGCATAAAGATTTTGAGTCATGTCCCCAGTAATTGGCAGTGCCTGGATATGAGTTCAAGCAGTTTGAGTCCTGATCCAGGGCTTTTAGCTCCTATGCTATATTGTGCTTGAACAGACAGGATTTGGGGGAGGGCGTTCCATCCATACACTGAAGAAAATAATGCCTGTATCATAGACTATTGTGAGGATTATTTGAGATACTATAAGGAAAACCACATGGTAAGCACTCTGCAAATGCCTACTTAGTTTTCTCTTTAACTTTGTACCATCAACTTGCCATAAATTCCTTTAGGGAAAGGGCAATACTATATACATGAAGATAGCGTCACTCCCACAGAACCTAGTATTGATTAGTGATTAATCCCTTTACTGATTTATTAATTGAACTAATGTATTACTTTGATAGTAGCTTCAGTACTTAGAATTGAATTGCCATACTGTTCTCAAAGCATTTTTATATCTATCAGCTCAATTTATCAGCATGTCAATTCTTGGAGTTAGGGCAGATATCTGGCTTAGGTGATAAATGTGAGCTTTTCTGAGATGGGAGTAGCTTACTCCTGGGAGAAGAGTAAGTATGAACTATGTGCAACTGGATGAGAAAGAACCAGAAAAGACTCTGACTGTGGGGCTCTAGGCAGCCTCAGGAAGGAGGTACTGGCAGAAGGCCAGGCTTCAAATGATCTCTCTAGTTCTAATCCTGTCATCAGCCATCTGTGAGAGCCCAGATGTAAGGTATGCCCTCTCTTGGAGTCTTAGCTGCCTCACAGTTCAGCCACTTGAATGCTTGAAGTGGTCTTGCCCATCACATGTTATCGTCGGTGTTCCTCTTTAGACTGAGCTCTGTAAGAGCACAGAGTCCTCAATCGCTGGTTATAAAATCCAGCATCTAGAACATATCTGACACAGAAGGTGATCAAATATCTAGTACATAAATGATGTGTGAGTTATTTGGATAAAAAGGAAAGAAGAGAGGAGAAACGAGGTCAATGTCATAGATTCAGATCTAGGGAGTGGAGAGAGGAAGCAAGCAGGAAACAATGAGAAGGCTGAGCCAGAGAGATGGTCCTGCCAGAATGGGGCACTCAGTGAGCTAAGTACGGTCAAGTCTGATTATGAAGCACTTTAAGAGCAGGGGGCTTCCCCAGTGGCTTTAATCACAGCCCGTCCTTTCCTTTTGTTTAGCCCAACCTTATTTTAAAGGGAGCACAAACATAAAATGTAGCACTGGCCTTTCCCAAAGGAACACAAATTCCAGATAGCTGAGCAAGCTGAATTAGTGGAATGTCTACCAGTGAGATTTTATACTGGTGAGGAATTGCAGAGCACTTTGTGAACATGGCCCAAATCAGCTTTCATCTGCAAAATAAGCCTCCATTCCTCTGGGGTCGCCTTTCTATCTCTCTTCAAAGTCCTAGGTCAACGTTCACCCTCTACACTGGCTTGAACATCTATATGCATTTCTAGCTTCACCTATAGGGGCAGTTTGCCCCTCCTCTTCACCCTGTTACTTCCCTTTCCTTCTTTGCTCAGGGTCAACTTCAGCAAACCCTCCACATACCAGAAAAGCCACAGGCCACCAGGAAATAGTCTGTTCTTTTGTCTGGAATATTACAATACAGGGCTAGATTTGGCCCAAGGAATGGCGTGATTAGATCAGCAAGTCAACCCGAAAATTATAGAAACAGGATGTGCTTACCCCCCATTACAAAGGGATGCTGTGGTTCTTTCCACTTGGTCGGATGACCCACATTAAAGCTTTCAGATCCTGGGTGCAGGTAGAGTCTTTGGAACCGACAAGGATGGGGATCTGAATGCACATCCCAGCGGGGAACCAGCTACCAGCTATATAGTTCATCTCACGTCTGTAGTTCATCTCAGCGTCTCCTCACCCAGCTATGAAGATGACCTAATTGTGTACAGACAACAGCAATTGTACAGGGAAAATAATACAGTAATGCAAATATTCAAACCAAATTGGAAAAGCAAAGCAAGAAGGAGCCAGAAAACATTAGATCATTCAAATTGCAACCTGGCCAAGACAGCATCTGGGCGTGCACCCTCTGTCCAGCTTTTGTTCACATCCCATCCCTAATGCTTCTTTGCATTTATAGAATAATAGCTCGGTATTTGCACAAAACCCTTTGTGTGACTACATTCTAAAGAACAAAGTTCTCACAGTGTGCCTTCAGAAGGGTCAGAGTATTCCCCAGTGGAATGCTTTAATAGGCTTCCAGGTCAGAAAGGGCCTTTCTCTCTCTGGAAGGAGGGGTGGGGGAGTGATGTACCTTTGGCTAGCATATATGTTTTAATTGTGTGACCAGGGCAGCCTGTGCTCATTTTCCTTCCTCACTGGGTCATTTCCACCTTAGTTCTGAAAACAAAAAACAGTTGATTAAAAAAAGAGCCTTCCTGACTGGAACCTTGGATCCTCTCTTTGGATTTGGACAAGAAGCAGGGATGTTCCCACTCTCCCCACACACTCCCACTCCCTCTCCTCTCAACCCTCATCCACCCCCCTCCCACCCTTTTCCTATCGTAAACCTGGTTCAAGTTCTGCCTGAGAGTCTGAGGCATAACCTGGTCTCTCCTGGTGCACTTATTTGGGTATCTCCGGTGAGTGGTCCCCACCCCTTCTACGAGGAAGTCACTCCTGCACAGGCTCTGGAGTCTGAAGCCCTGGGCAGAACCCGGCTCTGCCACTGCAAGATCTTGGACAGGACAGACTACCTCTGAAAGCTTTGGATGTCTCGTGGGTTAGAGCAGAATAATACTACCTGCCCCCTGGGTCTGTGAGGATGAAATATTATAAAGAGCTTCTCAGAGCACCCAGCACCTACCAAGTATTCCAGAAGTGACAGGTGTTCTTGTTATCCCCACTTGGCTGTCCCTCAACCTCCTACCCACCGGCTTAGTAGACCATCAGGTACCTCAGCACGAGTCCAGTGAGGAAGCAGCCAAAGAACATTTCTTCAGGTTTTAGCACCCGGTCATAACGGGCTTCTCTGGTTCCTGAATGTGCAACCCGGAAAATGGCATTTACCTGGTGCATTCCTTACCCCTTCAGCTAGTGAGTGCTGGACCTCCTATAGGAACAGGAGCAAATCACGGCACAACCCCACCTGACTAGTTGCTTGAGATGTCTCCGTCTCTGTGGCGTCTGCATTTGTCAGGACCTAGAAAGCCTTAAAAAAAAAAAAAAGCCAGGGCTCTGGGGAGAAGAGAGAATCCGAAGGGAAAGCAGGGACGGCAGACAGACCGCCTTTACCTGAATCACTCCAGTGGATGCCTCCAAACCCAGCGGGTCCCCTGGAGGCGCAACCGGGGCGGAGTAACCACACAGGTCACCACAGGCACATGGGTTCCCCAGCACCCTGGCAGCCAGGCGCCACGCGAGGTAGAGTAAAAGGAAACACAAGTCCTGGGTTCAAATCCCTCCGCTCTCCTTTTCCAGCCAGTCACTTAGGGCAAGTTGCTGTCTTCTGGGAGGGTGGAGGCTTTCATTTGTAAAATGGGGCGAATTTCACCTGCCGAAGGAGGCTCGGGCGGAGGATGGAATGGAACGCACCGCCCTGGGAGTGCGGAGGGAGCGCTCGGGGATGGCAGGGCTGGCCGCCTGCCTCTCGTCCCCTGGCCCCGCAGGGCAGAAACCGCCCCCTCCCCACAGTCACACGCTGTCCTGCGGGGAGCGTCGCGGGGACACGACCTGGCCTGGTCGCCAGAGCCACTCTGGGTTCCGCAAGGGTCCCCGCGTGGGTCAAGGGGCAGCCGCGGGAGATTCTGGACAGGGACTGGCGCTCACGCATTGGGCAGTGGCCATGTCCCGCAGGAGGCCCGCGCCCAGGGCCCAAGGATCACTGAATCGGGCCCCTTCTTAGTCACAAGTGTTGCAACTCAGTTTGTGTTCTAAGAGCATTACAAAGGAAAGAGAAGAAAAGATTTAAAGGAAAGAACCGTGTGTAGGTTTGTATTTGTCACCGTGGGATTCGGTTCAACTGTGTACTGGTGAAGGGGGTTTTTTTGTTTTGTTTTGGGGGTTATTTCGTTTTTTGCTTTTTTTTTTTTTTTTTAAATAACTTTTCAAGCTGTGTACTGCAGTGGATAAAGATTACACCATGTTTGTGTTGCAGTGTTGCTATGGAAGAGCATATGGTTTTATTTGGTGGAAATGTGCAGAGAAATTGAAGGAAGTCATACGCGTGCACGGCAAATACTGGAATTAAGGAGGGCTCCTGACGATAACTGGGATACTGGTCCACCTGCTTGGGTGGTAACCCAGGAAGCAAGGGAAAGAGTCAGACAGCCAGAAGTTTAATCCGATCTGCCACTTGCTTGCCAGGTGACTTTGGGCAAGTTACTGGGCCCTGACTGACCTTTTTTTCTTCCCTGTCTCTGAAACAGAGAACATTACCCTTACTGTGCATTGCTCTTGCTGAGAGACAACAAGGTAACAGGTCATGAGCACCATAGTAACTGCTCAGTAAATGGTAGCCACCATTAGGGAGTGGTGAGGCAGTCGCATTTATGCCCCAAGGATATGGGTTCAGTCATCAAGCTATCTTTTGGTCTTTGAAGTTTGGAGCGCTTTGGGGAAGCCAGGGGTGTTCCGTGCTGGCCAAACTTGGTTTTGTGTACATTTGTCATCAGACTGGACAATTGCTGAAAAATGTATACCTCAGCTGTCAAGGGAATTAAAAGGTCACCCCCTGCAAGCAGTAAGGTCTTCCTGAGTCTCAGCAAGTTGACGACACCGTCGGGTGGAACAGTGCAGCCCTCTCAACATGTGGTTTTGAACCCCACCCCCCACCTTCATGTTGTCAGCGCTGGTCAGCATAGGCCTCAGCACCTCTGAGAGAACAGAAGACTCGTCTCCCAAGTGCTCACACCTGCTACCTACCCTGAATGAACCCTTTGGGAGGGAGGATGATTATAATTGTAATGTTTTAAAGTCTTCCTTGAAATATTCAGGTTTAATTCATGTAGATCAAAATCTGCCAGGAAAATGCTCCACATGCACTTTGCATATGCATTCTGGAAGATTCACAGACCTGTTGAAAGGCTGCCTGCCACACCATACCCCCAGCCCCTTTCTCGAGTACACGCATTAGAGGTTGGCAGAAGACGCTGAGAACCTGCACGAACCTTTATCAAGTTACTGGATCTAACTGGGCCTCTTGTTTTCTGATCTGGAAAATGAAGATACTGGATTAGGTGATTGCCAAAGTCCTTCTAGACTCTAAATGGCTGTGACAGTATATCATTCATGCGTCTTGAATAGAATACAAGAAGTTTCTTTCAGCATTCTAGACTGTTGATGTTCTAACCTACGTTAGGAAACGATGAGAAAAAAGTCTGTATCCTCCCTCAACCTGAGTGGTTCTAGTTTCTCTCAGCTCCTTGAAGGGCCTTCAAAAAGAAGCATCTAAAATACAGTGACTCACCCATGCTTTTCATGGGCATGGGGCCTTGCCCCAAGCCGGGGACTCCACAGTTGGGCAAACTGTTCCTCGCCCTGTTAGGACATGCGTAGGGCTGATTGAATGGACTTTTGTCTTTGCCTCTTTCTTAACACCTTCATTATGACTGAAGTCACTTTTTAAAAACGAATAAATGGTGGAAAAGGGATGGGGGACCTAACCAATTTTGTTTTTAAACTACACACCATAAAACTTTGTCCTCATTCTGTGTATAATTCAGTTGAAGTGTTTTTTTCTAACAAAATTAAGGGACATATGTTCACTCATTCAGTGTACATAATAGAATGGCCAAGGTGTGTGTTTAGACAGGAAATGTGTAAATCTCGTTTTATATATGTATTATTGCTAGAATCCGAAACGTGAAAAAAGTGTCTGGCACAAATGGGTACTGTACCAATCACCTCATTAGTGCAATAAATATCGCCTCTCACATTAAAGACATTAACAAGTTTAACCGGCTAATGATGTTCACTGTGTGTCTAATGGTGGGATTACTAATGGATCTCAAAGCTCATAACCTTTTCCCCTTCTTTCTGACCCCCAACTATTTTGGTCTTGGGTTACACAACGGCTGAGGCAGGGGAATGAAAGTCAGCTCACCGGTTCTGCTCCCAACTGTGCCATTAACCAGGTGTGTAACTTTGGACCAGCCTTTTACCCCATCTGGACCTAGGTTTCCTCACGTGAAACGCAAAGAACTCAGTCTGGAGCCATCTCTAAGATCGCTTCTGGCACTGACAGTCCAGGATTGTGCCATCCTCCAGCCTGGAGAGGTTATCTGCTGCCAGCTACTGTTGACTCTTGGAACTTCTGTTCCCAAGAAGCTGATTCCAGACTCTACCAGCTCTAAAAATCCTTGGCCCTTGCATTCTATACTGTTCTTTCTAGAATCAAGAGTGCAGCTTTTGCTCAGACTTGGGTTCAAAACCACGGAGTCAGTAAGAACCTCCTCCCATTTCAAGATGAATTCAAGAACCGGAGTCCTTCCTAGGGTAGGTAGATCATATTTCTTTTGTGTTTGCTCTGTCACCTGCTGTTTGCTTATCTTCTGTTCAATCATTCGGGGTGAACATTCCATTTTTTGCCCTCTTCAGATTCCAGCCAGTTGAGCTTGTAGGCCCCTAAGAAAACTTTCCCTGTGGGCATTTCTCATCTCTATTCTCTTTTTTTTAGAGAAGTTTCCAGGAAGGAATGTGGAATACAGCCAAACAGAGTGGTAGGTAGTTATTCGGGAGTGGCCTTCCCTGGCCCCTGGGCCAGAGAAACAGCAGCCCCTGGTGATATAGACTAAAAGTTGACTCTGGCCCTGGCGGACCATCCTTTGTCCTTAACTAGCTGAGGGAGTATGTGGTCCTCCTTTGTACCTTTCCCCTTTGTCTGCAGTGGGTATATAGCACCTTTCAATAAGTACCAGACTGAAAAGTCACTAGAAACATGCCTTATACAGTACTCTTACTCAGCGAAGAAAATCTTTACGAAGAAATTAAATGGAATATTCTTTCTGGACTTGGATAAGTTTGTTTTCAACTTCTCCCATAAGCTCTTTACTCTTCTTTTATATGCTTATTCTCTCTTTCTCTCCTTCCATGTTCTAAGTGAAAGCCAGGGGATGATTTCTGGATTATCTTGAGTTTTGAGTAAATTTTTGCTGCTAAAATGACTAAATGAGATCGGGATACCCTACAGCCACTAATCGCTTACAGGTTGTCAGGTAGAGACGAGCTCTTCTGGGAGGCCCATGCAGTGAAGCCTTCCAGAAGAAGGCCTTTGTGGGGAGAAGGAACGCAATGGGCCAAAGGGAGAAACATGGTATTATTGTGGTAAAGCAGAGTCTGCCATAGGGCACATCCTTTCCTCCCCCTCTTCTGCTGGACCCACTGCAGGCAGCATGTGGTGCTTGGGAAAGGCCTTTCTGGAAAGGCGAACCACAAGAATGCAGTCCTGCATGTTGCCTCCTGGGCCACTCAGGGCAGTGATGATTGGCCCCACATGAATGTGCCGATTGGTTCTGCTGCTTAACAGCTCATATCTAGAAATAGATACTCAGGTCATTGCCAAACTAAGGATGGGGGGAGGTGGAGGACTGATTTGACAGGGATTTCAAATTCGTAAGTGGGCAACCAAAGCTGAACAGTGCGTCCAACTTTGCCCTGTTAGTATGTTGTTCCTACCTTGTATGTGACATTTCCTTTCCCAAACTGGTATTTTGCCCTGAATCGTAGGGCATAAGAGTGCAAACAAACAGATGGTATACATTAGCTACATCTCTTTTCTTAGGCCCTTTGCTGATATTAGTTAAAGCTGCTTAGCTCTTTACTTGGAAGTAGTTTTGACTCCACTTTAGAAGTAACATTTGCAAAGGGAATGCAAACCAGTGCTTTGTCATGATTCCTCATGTTCGGGGAATTCGAGATTTGAGTTCTTGGCTGAGTGAAGGAGGCCTCAAAAAGCATGCCTTACCGAGCTGTGGCGGCAGAGATGCTGATCAGAGGGCAGGGCTCCTGGGCCTTTCTCCCCTCCGCTCGTTCCAATGCAACCTTCTGCACAGACCTCGACACGAGGCTGCTGGTTTTCATCACTTCTTCAGCTGGAGGTGAATTTTGGCTAGTTGCGGACTCTTTAAGGCATTTACAAAGCCACCGAGAGGAATTCAAGGGTCGTAAGGGAGAGCTAGAGAGACTGGGCATACCACACACAAGACCTCCAAGCAGCGGGGACCGTCTCGGCAGCAGCAGCAGGCCTTTAACTTATTCAAGGATATTGTTCCATGTCAGCTGCAGTTCAGTGACATGGATGAATCTCACCAGCATAAGGGGGCATGGAATGAGCCAAACACAAGAGTATGTGCAGTCTGATGCTTTTCATAAAAACTCTATATAAACAGAGGAACCTAGTCTGTTTAGAACCCAGAAAAGCGGATACCCTTGGTGAGGGGATGAGTAGTGTCTGGAAAGGAGCCGGAGAAGGATTTCCAGGGAACTGGTAATGTTCCATTTCTTGATCAGGGTGCTAGTTATCCAGGTGTGCTCAGTTTGTAAAAATTTATCCAGCTGTAAGCTTACAGTATATACACTTTTGTGTATGTACATTATATTTCAATAAACAGAATTTACTAAGAAGCAGGTCTATGTACAGTGACGTGAAACTATCTCTAAGGTATATAGTTAAGTGGGAAATACGCAAAACAGCAATATGTAGAATATGCTATTCATGGTGTACAAAATGCACGTAGGCATAATTGTGTATGGAAGGATACTGGGAAGAGCGGCTGCCCTGTGGTGCCTGGAGACAGATGTAGGAGGAGAACTTGCTTTTTACTCCATGTCTTTTTGTGCCTTTTTGTATCATGTGTATGAGTATAACATTAAAATAGAGTTGAAAATTATTCATTAAAATATTAATTAAAGAAGCCATTATGCTAAGTGAAATAAGCCACAGAAGGACACGTGCTGTATGATTTCACTGAAATGAGGAACTTTAGAGTAATCCAATTCATAGAGACAGAAAATAGAATGGTGGTTGCCAGGGGCTGGCAGGAGGAGGGGATGAAGAGTTTTTGTTTAATGGGTCCAGAGTTTCGGTTTGGGAAGATGAAAAAAAGTTCTGGAGATGGATGGTGGTGGCGGTTGCACAAGAAGGTGAATGTACTTAATGCAACTGAACTGTATACTTGAAAATGACTAGGGGCACTTGGGTGGCTCAGTCGGTTAAGCATCTGAGTGTTGGTTTTGGCTCAGGTCATGATCTTACGGTTCGTGGGATGGAGCCCCGAGTCGGGCCCTGCGCTGTCAGCATGGAGCCTGCTTAGGGTTCTCTGTCTCTCCCCCTCTCTGCCCCTCCCCCACTGGTGCTCTCTCTTACTTTCAAAATAAATAAATAGACCTTTTTAAAATGGCCAAAACGGTAAATTTTATGTTGTGTGTATTAAAATTGAAAAATATATTAATTAAGGCTAAACAGTCATTTTTAAATGAAGGTAAATTTATATGTGCTGACTCAGTCATTTGCAAGCTGTGTGACCTTAAGAAGTTACCTCCCTGTGGCTCCATCTCTTAGTTTCCTATTCTAAGATAGTATTAGTGCCTATCTTATGGGGTTGTTGTAAGAACCACGTGAAAGAATACACATAAAAAGCTTAGAATAGTCCTTGCGACATAAGTGCTTAAGAAATGTTATTATTATTATCATCATCATCATTTGTGGCAGGATTCTCTGTGTTATGCCTACCATCCCATTTATATTTTGGGGAAGAATCTGTACGTGCGCACACAGGTGCCCCTAACGTGTGCCTGCTTGCATCCATCACATATCTTTCAAATACCTTCATTGTGCTAAGGGTTGGGTAGACAGTGGTGAGCATAGACTGTTGGGGCAGGATGGTGGTGGTGACAGGATTCCTGTTTAACTAGAGAGGTCACAGGAAATCTCTCTGGGTAGGTGACAATTCTGAGCAGACATTAGCAGAATACTGAAGGAGCCAGCTTTCCAAAGACTAGAAGAGCTTAACTGACAAGGGGGAAGTAGACTGTCACGAGATCCCAAGTTTGAAGGCCTCTTGTATAAGGCGGAAAGTAGTATGAGAGGAGATTGGAATGCACATAGAAAATTCTACAAAAATGGGGATTAAACTGTTAAGAGTGGTTTCTGCTGAGGAGTGGGTCTCAGGAAGGTATGGGGGGAGGGTGTGGAGTGGAGAAAAGGAATTGTACTTTTCACCTCATTTCCTTCTACACTGAATTATTTGCCATAAGCATGTATTTTATTATTTTTTTAAAGCTGGTTAATAAAAAATTAAGAAATTTTAATGATTAATAGTAAGGAATCTAATAACCTTTCTTCTTTCAAGAATCACCTTGTCTCAACTCTCCAGTTTCTTTTCATGAAATGAGAGAGTCATGTAATTTGTATCTGCTCATTGGTCTGAAAATAGGGCAGACGTGGCCTTCTCTTATCTATTCAGCCATCTTTTTCTTTGAACAGGGAATACTATTCTTCAGTGCCTTTCAGTGAAATCCTTGAATCATCTCTTCCATTGGGAGTATTTTTACTTAAAAAAAAAAAAAAGGCTTCCAAATTCATGGAGGATTCTTACCTTGTGGTCACAGCAGTGACAGACTCACACGGAGGCAGGTGCCTGCCTTTTCCAACTGAGTGGAAGAGGAGAGGCAAAGAGGAGGACTGAGAGGCTGAAGTAGAAGGAAGAAATCAAGCACCGTGCCGGCCAGACATCCTCAAGGTCCCACAGGGCTGAGTGCTTTCCTTCCCTGTGGCTCACTCGGGGGCCCAGTGCCTTATTGAAGTTGGGCAGGAGTGAGAGTTCCCTGGGGTGCCTGGGTGGTTCAGTCAGTTATGCATGCGACTCTTGACTTCAGCTCAGGTCATGATCTCACAGTTCATGAGTTTGAACCCTGAGTCGGGCTCTGTGCTGATAGCACAGAGCATGCCTGGGATTCTGTCTCCCTCTCTCCCTGCCCCCCCCCTTCGCTTTCTCTCTCTCTCTCCCTCTGAAAATAAATAAAAATAAACTTTAAAAAAAAAAAAAAAGAGTGAGAGTGAGCGTTTCCCTGAAGAGTGTTCTGAAAGATAGAGAGAGGTTCACCTGGTGCAAACAGAATTCCAGCAATGGAAAGACTGCTTGGACTCAACTCTTTGAATCAAGGCAACTGGTGATGTGTTCCAGCTCCCAGGCAGTGTTGGTGGGAGTTTTTATCTGGAAGTCTCCTGATGTTTTCAGTCCTCTAGAGGGAACTGGAATCAGAAAAGAGGAAAACAGAGCATCTGATCTGTGCTTGGCTTGCCTTGCTGATAAATTTCATTGCCTACATGGCAGCGGGAAAAATAAGGTGGACAACCAATTTGGAACTTGGCACAGGACTGTTTGTATGCCCAAATGCTCATGCTCCAGATGTCTCTTCTCTGTCCGCTGTGTTTATTCTCAGTGCATTTTGATACCCATTTCCATCCTAGAGAAGTACTGTAGTTGAAACTTTGTCTTTGGCATCTGGCCAGATGCAACACTTGAGTTCCTTCTCTTCCAAGTCTTGGCACTGCCCTTCCACTGTATGTCTACCATGTCCCAAGTCCTTTTCATCCAGACAACTCTACACACTGGAGAAGACGCCTTCCTTTCAGGTTTAGCTCATACAGTCCTATTCCAGGAAGACTTCCTCTGTCCCCCATCACCTTGTTTAGAAAACTCACTCTTTGCCTACCATGAGCAATAGTAGCAATAATAAACTGGTATTTATCAAGTGCCTATTGTGTGTTGGCAGTGTTCTAAGTACTTTACATGGATTAACTCATCTAACCCTTCATCATGACTCTCTGAAGTAGGTGTGGTTATTGTCCCTGTTTACAGATGAGGAAACCGAGGCACAGAGACAAAAGCACCCATGGCTTCCTTTCTGCTCAGGATCTCTACTCTCTGACAAAGCAGGCTATTCTCTGTGCATTTAGATGGCCCCTGCCAAACGGGCTTGGCCCTTGATGAATGATCTTCCCTTGATCTCCTTTCACATCCTGGGCAAAAAATGTGTCCCCGTATTCTTCCTGCCAGCTCCATCTGTGAAGCATGTGGGCCGATGTTTGAATAAGAATGACTAAAGGGGAAAGCGATTTTATGAACTTCAGACTGTGAACTCAAGGAAGAGAGTGAGTCAGGCCTCCACATTCCTGAAATACTTTCAGGAGGCTCAGTGACCTCAGACAATAAGAACCTGAGGCAGAGCTCTCTGGACATCCCTGGGAGGCCCTCCCACATGGTAGAACGTGAGGGGAGACACTGTGCACCTGGTTCCTATGTGCACTGTGTGGGGCTGAAGATCATTAGCCAGAGCAGCCCAAGGCTGTCCAGAGCACCTCCTCGCTTTTGCCCAGGCTGTTCCCTCTGCCTGGCGTGCCTTTCCCTAAGCTCTTGTCAGCTTGTCCTCAAAGGCTCAGCTGATGTGTTGCCTCCTCTGACTGCTCCAGGCAGAAGTAGAGGCTGTGCAGTCTGGCTCCACAGGGCTTTGTGTGTACCTCTCAGCCCCGAACTCCTGGTGCCTAGAGGAAATGGCTTTCAACATGTCTACCCTATACATAGTCACACATACTGAGCTTGGTGACAGCTCCACGGTTGAGGAAAAAGTCCTGTCCTGGGAGGTGGGAGATGTGGGTTCTAGTCCCATCTCTGGCCTTGACCATGCAGTGTGACCTTTCACACCTCACATTCCTCATGAATTAAAACGATTTGTTTTGATCTGTCTCTCCCACAGATGGTCACTTCCCAAAGTGCAGGGACCTTTAACCCCTGATTTTGTTCTCAGTGGGAAATATGCACAATAATCATGGACAAATCTTTCTCTTCCACCCCTTTCCGTACCAAGTTTAACCCCCTAGTTAGTATGGTGTACAAACTATCATCCACGAAATCAAAAAAAAGGTGATTTGGGGGTGTCTGGGTGGCTCAGTTGGTTAAGCTTCTGACTTTGACTCAGGTCACGATCTCGTGGTTTGTGGGTTCGAGCCCCGTGTCCGGCTCTCTGCTATCAGTACAAGCCTGCTTTGGATCCTCTGTGCCCCTCCCCCACTTGCACACTCTCTCTGTCCCTCTCAAAATGAATAAATAAACTTAAATAAATAAAATTTTAAAAAGACGGGTCATTTCTTTATGTGCACGTTTCAGGGGAACAGAGCATCCAGAAGCTGCACCAGTGATACCACACAAGTGAGTCGTGGAGAATGACTCAAGATGAACCACATGGTACTTCAGGAAGCCTTCCAAGATCTTTTGAGCAGGAAAGGAGTAAAAAGGTTGTACCTGGAGCCCATCCTGTGGATGGAAAAGCTGAGAGAGTAGATCACAGGCACGAGAATTCCCTTAACAGCTGCACCCCTTTCCAAGAGGACCAGTCATTGAAGGATGGAATGAGAGCATCAAACTAAGTAGGCTGAGAGTCCTTGGCCTAAAGGCCAAGATTTAGATGCTCTAGTCCCTGATTCCTTGGGAGAAGTGCTTTCAACTGTTTCCCCACAACATTCATTAAACCTACAGAGATTGGCAACAGCACCAATGCCAAGGGAAAAGCCCTGTCTTAGAAGTCTCACCTCAGCTGTGACATGAGGAGATTGGGCTGGTAAAGAGGTTAGCTCAGGTCCTATGACTCCCAGCGACTTCTGCTCTTCTGTGTCATCTACATAAACATTTCTCCAGTGACCAATCTGGCACTTGCCCCAGCCTCTATTTTTGCAATTAACGAGGCTGTCACCTCATAGTTGCACTCCCCATGAGAGGAAGGAAAAAGTGTGGGCAAATGCAGGTACATATGGCACATTTTCAATCAAGCAAATGGGATTTTTATTACCTAATGAGTTTAAAATCCATTTGCAAGCTAGACAAGGGAGGTCCTCTTCCCCATCCCATTCTTGCCTCCTTTCTTGCCCACTGGCCCATCCCCATCTCCTCCTGCCCCCATGGTGGTCTTTCCCTCATTCTGGCTGACCAGCAGAAGCTGCCTCAGGAAGCTCAGCTCTGCATCCTTACTGGAGCTGCCCTGGTTCTCCTTGCTGTACCTGCCAGATGCCTTCCACAACCTCCCAGGTAGTTAATGATCTCCCCTTGGGCAGAAGAGCCCTTTAATAATTTACCAGAGTAGATAAAGAAAAAAGCATAGTTCTCTACTTGGAGGCCAGTTCAGACAGTATGGATGGGGTTAAGATTGAACTTCAAGTTCAATCTCAGCTTTCTTGTGTAGGAACCCTGCCTTATAACCATGTATATAGAATCTTATCAAAACCTTCATTCAGATATTTAAACACCCCAGCCTTACCGTATGATTGGCACTTTAGGGCTCCTTCAATTCTCAGGGGAATATATATATATATATATATATATATATATATATATGTATATATATATATATATGTGTGTGTGTGTGTGTGTGTAGACACCGAAATACTCTGGGACAAAATGAGATTTAAACATTTAAGGAACTCTAGAGAAAGAAAAGTTATTTTGCATTTTCTGACTTCTTGGGTTCTTTATTAGAATTTGAAAATCATTTTTTTTCAGGGAATTATATATTTCACTGAGTCAAAAGTGCAGACTATGAGAAACAGCATCGTACAGTGGTAAAAAAAAACAAAAACAAACAAAGAAACAAAAAAAACAGCAACAACAACAACAAAAGAAAACACATGCTTCGGAATTAGAAACCTACCTTGAAATCTTATCTTCAATTAAATGTGAAACCTTGAGGAAGTTATTGAGATTCTCTGAACCTCATTTTCCTTATCTCTAAAATGAAAATAATAATTCTGTCCTTGGGCTGTTTTTCGAGAATCATAAATTTGTAAAGAATAACCTGTCACACAATAGACAATAAATGATGTGTCGTCCTCTTCCTCCTCCTCCTCATTGCCTATATCCAGAAAAAGTCCGAATTTGTAAAGCCATGAAAAAAAAAAGAACTCCCTCTCAAAAGTGTAACAATGAAACTTAATAAGGATAAATATAATAGACTGTAAGACTACGGATTCACTGGTGGCCCCCAGTGAATCACCTCCTGGTACCCAAGGAGGTGCAGTTCTCTCCCACATTGACTCTGGGTTTGACCATGTGACTTGTTTTGGCCAGTGCGACATTAGTGAGTCTGAAGCACTAGTGGGCTTAATAGATGCTTGCACATCGGGACCATCCTCTTGGAACATCTCCTCTTAGAAGCCAGCTGTTTGACTGTAAAGAAGCTCAGTCTAAACAACTGAACAATGGGGAAGCCACAAGATGAGAGCCCATCTTGGACGTTTCAGCCCCCACCCAAGCTCCTAGCTCAGTGAGTCACTGCATGAATAACCACCCAGCTGCACCTAGCCAACAAACAAAATTGTGACAAATAATAAGTCCTTGTTGTTTTAAGCCATCAAATTTTGGAAGGGTTATGCAAATGCCAAAGCCTAAATTTACATTAAGGAAAGGCAGTAACACAAGTAGAAGTGGTGGGTTATCCTTACAGAAGGTCATCTGAAGAGACCCTTAAGATGTCAGTTAAAAATTATTATATTAATAAGTATTGACATACTGCCAAGAAATTAAATGCAAGCTTAGCCTGCTTTCATTAAACCAATGAATTGGCTGATGGACCATACAGTTATTACAGCCTGGTTACCAGGCTCTGCACTGGTGTGTGGGGATACTAAGCAAGTGAAGACCCAATTCTCCTATATCATGTTGTCTCTCGGATTCTGAAACTTGTCTGCACTTGTGCTGGGGGCTGGAAAGGCTAGGGAAGAAGTGCTCACTATTTAGTAGGGAAAGTGGATTCGTGAATAAAAGTGCGCTTAGAGTCCTGAAGGGAGCTGATAGGCTTCCTGGCCTTGGCACTCAGGAGAGATCTAGAGGGCTCTGTGAATCCACCAATATCCCCTTTTTAGAGGGATCTTGACAAACTCAAGTGTATCTGGAAGCAAGCAACTAGAGAATGAAGACCCGAAGACTAGACCATGTGAGGAATAATTGTACCCACTGTAAATGTTTAAGGGAAAAACAAAAAAAAAAAAACAAACAAAGGAACAAATAGAAGAAAAGAAAAGAAAGGCTGGGAATGCAGGTAGGGATGGAGCACATAATTGAGAGGACCACATTCATTCCGAGGACTGCCAGGAGGACAATCATTAACCGTTACTAAAAGTTATAGGGAGAAGGATTTCACATTAGTATTCAGAAGAACAGCTCACACTTCTGGAGCATGAACTACAGAAGGAGGCAGAGCAGATACCACCTCTGTGAGTGAGAAAAGCATGGGTCACTCCTTGCCAAGGATGTGGGGGAAAGGGTTCTGGGGGTAGGTGGAGCCAGGAACCTACAAGTCGCTCCCAAGTGTAGGGTCCCCCAGTTCACCTCTGGAGCTCTGTCTGACTGAATAGTATTAAGTAAAACAGATGGTACATGCCCACCATTAAGGAGGGGGAGAATTGTCCGCCAGCGATGACAGGAGACTGTGCCCAGAGATTAGGAATATGAGAATTCAAGCCTCAGAAACCCATAGCCGCTGCCTCTGATGTCTCTCACCACTTTGAAGGGATTATGAGAACTTGTGTTTTCCGGGGATTATTTATCACACCCTGGGGGGAGACTCAGAGGAGCAGGTCAGGCAAATATGAGCCTGCAGATTTCGCAAGCATGTGACAGTTGAGGATGTACAAGTGAAGAGAACTAAGCAAGTATAAGGAAGCCATCTGGCATTTCTGACTGGGTAGTACAGCCTCGTTCCAGAACCACCACTGAAGAACCTAACTGGCTCTCTCCTGCTTCTCCCACCGTTTAGCCTACAAAACTATAGAGGAGAAGATCTTTTCAAGAATGTGGGTCCGATTTCCCATCGGTGGGTCCTGTGGGTCCTGTGGCACCAACAGCACCAGGACTAGAGGTTCATAGGTCTGTGGGAAACAGGAGATGTGGGCAGTCAAGTTTAGGATTGCCTGGAGGCCCATGCGATTATGGATCCAGTCCAGGGATGTCTTTCACCTTAGTGTCACCGGCTTTGGATGGGAATAAAAGGAGATACTTGCAGAGTGCCCTCTGACCGACAGTTTCTCGGGTTCCCACGGTCTTGCACACCCGTGCCTTTGCACATGCTGTTCTCACTACTCAGCTTGCCCTTTCTCCCTTCCCCTTTTCTTTTTTGTTTTTTTTTTAATTTTTTTTTTCCCTTCCCCTTTTCTACCAAGACCTGACTTCCAGATTGTACTTACTCCACGTAAAACCTTCTCCAACTCTCTGAGGCTGAGGCAGCCTCACACCTGCATTGTTTTTCAGCACAGCTTACTGTAACTAGACCGTGAGGCCAGGGGCTGCGTCTTGTTCATCTCTTTGTTCCCCGAAAGAAGTAGCACAGAACCTGGAATGTCTCAGATGCTTAGTACACAGGGGTCGAAGGTATGAAGCCCATTCCTCTCCCTCTGCACACATGTGGCATGCTCACATGTGCTGTGTTCTGTGCAGGGTTCATGCCTGTGTTATCATTGTGGCCCATGTCTCTAAAGTTGGAATGCAGCTCTCTGGTCAGAAGTAACTTCATTCTAAAGTAAACAAAACAAAGGAAAATGTGATTTCCATTTGCTCCATCCACTGCAGCAAAGCCCTGGCCTCTGGGGGAGGGGATTGGTCTAACTGGGACCGCCCTAGCAGACCAGGAACCCTCAAGGGAAAGAGGCCCGTTGTAGCAAAAACGCTTCAAGCTACTGACCCAGCACAAAGACTCTACTGTGGGGAAACTCAATATAAGGGTGTGCCTTGCTCTACGGGAACGCGATACAGAAAAATACAAAGTCATAAAATAGATAAATCTGGGCTGGTTATTGACTTTACAAGAGAGAACTTGCCAGCAGGCTCCTCTAAATAGCCAGCTCCCATAGTCCACTTAAACTGTGATTTTATTTTCAGAAGTTTGATATTACACACCGGTTTTCAGGAGAAACATAAATAGGTCCCCAAGGAGCCTGGCGTCACAGCGTGTCTGGCCAGCAGCTCCTTGACCAGGGCTTAAGGTGATCGGATCTTGAGTAAGTGCTGTAAGTGCTAAAGGCTCCCCCTCCATGTCTGCTCGTTGAGTCTGTTTCCAGAGTTGGGTGTAATAGGAAGAAGCAGACCCAATCTGGACCTTCTTACCTCTATTCAAGTGGGCTGACTGAATGCTGTAAGGGGGACGTAGAATTTGTCTCAGCTAGTCAATTCATTCATTCATTCATTCATTCATTCATTATCATCATTCATTTATTATCAAGTTTATTGTGCACTTTCTATGTGCATGACACTGTGCTAGACACAGCAAAGTAGAGAAGGACTATAAGATGTGTTCCTGTTGGGGCACGTGGGTGGCTCAGTCAGTTAAGCGTCTGACTCTGGCTCAGGTCATGATCTTGCAGTTCTTGAGTTTGAGCCCCGCGTCGTGCTCTCTGCTGTCAGCACAGAGCCTACTTCAGATCCTCTCTCCCCTTCTCTCTTTGACCTGCCCCCACTCTCTCTCTCTCTCTC
This sequence comes from Lynx rufus, assembly GCF_022079265.1. NCBI lineage: Eukaryota > Metazoa > Chordata > Mammalia > Carnivora > Felidae > Lynx > Lynx rufus. The sequence goes on from NW_025814834.1 coordinate 150,370,488, forward strand.
TCTCTCTCTCTCTCTCAAATAAATAAACATTTAAACAAATCTTGAAGAAAGATGTGTTCCTGCCCACTGAGAACTCACACACTACACTAGAACTAAGTCTAGTTAGACAAGCCCTTGGGTATCATCGATTCTAGAATGTACATATTTTTACACTTTAACAGCTCTGTAATCAAGATACATTTGACTGCAAGCATGCAACTATGACATAGCTGGCCATAATTGGCTGGGTTTTTCTTAAAGGTATGTAAAATGATGTTGTGTCTTGCAGTCATCCATGTCTTAGATGATATAGGGTACGTGAAAGTGCTAAGTAATGGTTTAATACCACAGGACTCCAAGTGGAGTTTGATAGTTGAAGAATAAAATTGGGCCCCTGTGTGAGTATACCTCGTGGATTTCCCTTTGCAGAGAATGTATATCATAAGTTTAAAACAATGCCCCTTTTCCATGGTTCTCCAGGGAAGCTGGGCTGGAGTGGCCTTGCCCTCCCTCCATTCTGGGAGTGAGGCGTGTGTAGCAGCCTAGCCCCGATTCCCTTGCATGCAGGTCGCAGGAAAACCAGAGGAGCAAAGTAGCAGAGACAGGTGTCGGTAGCAGCCCTTGAAGAATGAGGACACTCTTCTTGATCCCGTGATTCGTAGACGCAAGTCCTTAGTGAACTGTACCTTCCGGGACCCAGCACTACACCTGACCTATAACAAACAGGAATTATAAACCACAAGGCTGTGTGTGCGTGTGTGCAACAGACAGATATAAGTGTGTGTGCAGATATAGGTCAATGAATGAATTTCTGTTACTGAGGCCAAAAATGCAATACAAAAACACTTCAGTGTGACTGCTAATCTTGATTTTTTGGCCCAAATTCAGAACAGTTTCTTACAGTCTATCTAATGTTACAGGGGATTTCTTCCCTTTCTTTTTTTGGCGTCACCATTCCTCACCCAAAAAAAAAAAAAAGCAGTGGCTCCTGTTGCTGGCCCTGTACACTTGCCATGTTCCGTTTATTTCAATAGCTGTGTTCCCACAACATGCCAAGAGACCTAGTTTCTTCTGAGATTGTAGAGAATGTACAGCTTCTAGGCAGATGACGGGGAAGATGACTGCATGGGGGGGGGGGCTCAAGAAGTCCCTTGGTGCATATGCAAATACCCAGCATGCTTTAGACCAAATGTATCGACATAATAAAAAAATCCAAATCCTCTAATTCATTGATGCAGCACAGAAAGACCATGAATTACTTATTCACACTTGCCTATACAGAATGTGAGGACTCCTGGCTGTTTAGTTAATGCCTTTTCTCGACATTCACTTTGATTGTGAGTGCAATTATGACAGTTCTTTCGTGTCTGGAGGAATAGATGAGGTTATGGAGCCAGCATGGAGCTGTCCCTGTGGCCTTTTGCTTGCATGTCACATTACCACAGCCTTTAAAATCCTGGACAAGAAGACTGTGCGCAGCTAGTGGTAAGGATGAGCATTATTCTAGGAGGGACCGGAAGCCATTAAGGGACTGGCCTCCTACTGGAATCTGACCTGTGGCACAAACACAAGAACATCAGATGGCAGTAACCAAGTTTTCCAGGTCGCTTCTCTCTGGGCTTTTTGCCTTTGCCACCGGGTCCAAGTAGTCACTGGGGCTGCCTTGGGTGACCCACCAGTGGGTCAGGCCCAGGCTAGGTCCTGTCAGCCTGAGGTTATCCTGTCATATCGAGGCTGTTGTGTGGGGGAAGCAGACCGCTTTTGTCTCCTGGGGGTATGGTGCACTTCACCATTTCCATCTCATATCTGGTGATGTCAGTGCTATCTCACCCTGTGCAGGCCGGCAGCTCTTATTACTGTGCGGGTGGGGGATTTCCAAAGGTAACACCCATGGAAGGGACAGGCGTGTCCCCATCACCAGGACAGGTCTCCTGTAGGTCCCTACTGAGGGCTGCTTTTCCTCTTCTCAGCCACAAGTGCAAAAGTGAAGATGCAAAATGGCTTTTAGTGCTCAGGTCTTGTCTGAGGCTGTGCATTTGCTGACTCTGATAGTATTCGTAGGCTTTGAATACTTCGGTATTTTTCAACTTGGGACATAATTCCAAACAGACTCCTATTCATCCTTCAAAACTCTGTTCAGATACTGTGTCCTCTGTGAAGCTTTTTCTGACTACCCTCTGAACTCTCATATTCCTAAGTTTCTGGCACAGTTACAGTACACTAGAATTACTTGTATATATTACTAACTCTGCTAGATGTGTTACCCTTGAGACCAGGGACCGTGTGTCATTATTTCCTTTTTGTTACCCATGTCTAGCTGACCCATAGCCAATCAAGTGCATGTTTTTGTTTTTGTTTTTAATTTTTTTTTTAACGTTTATTTATTTTTGAGACAGAGAGCATGAACGGGGGAGGGTCAGAGAGAGAGGGAGACACAGAATTCGAAACAGGCTCCAGGCTCTGAGCTGTCAGCACAGAGCCCGACGCGGGGCTCAAACCTGCGGACCACAAGATCGTGACCTGAGCCGAAGTCGGTGGCTTAACCGACTGAGCCACCCAGGCGCCCCAGTGAATGTTAATAACTGAGTTATATTCCTGCCAAATATTTGTTTGTTGGTTTATTCATTCACATCTAAAAGTACTTTCTTCTCCTTTGGAAATGGTTATTGCTACATTATTTATAAAACTTACAGACATCAAAAAGGGCCAAGTGTAAAATCATCAGTTAGGATGCTTTTAGCTGTAAGTAACATTTGGCTTAACAGAACCAGCTTAAACAGTAGGAGGTTTATCATCACACCAAGCAAGAGGTCTGCATTTCAGGTGAGCCCAGCTCTGGGTGGTTCAGCAGCTTAGTGATCTCTTTAGAGACTCAGGGGCTTTTCACCTTTCTGCTTTGTCATCTTCAGTGTGTCAGTGATGCCTTCTCCCTGGGCTGGAGACAAGTTATGCCCAGGAAAGACGAAAGGCATTTCCTCTCCCAGTCTCTTTTTATTATCAAAGGCCCTTTTCTCAGAACCTTTCCCTACCCCCACAGGATTTCTCCTTGAGGATCACCAATTAGGACCTATCACTGATAAGGGAATGAGACTCAAGTTGGCTGAAGCCAGTTCTGATGCAATCCCTCAGGTTAGAATGGCAACAGGGGATTTCCTTTCCTGGTGAAATGAGAGAGAGAAAACTTGAAAATGAATTATGGCACACCAGGGGCTCCTGAGTGGCTCAGTCGGTTAAGCATCTGACTCTTTTTTTTTTTAATTTTTTTACATTTATTTATTTTTGAGAGACAGCACCAGCAGGGGAGAGGCAGAGAGAGAGGGAGACACAGAATCCAAAGCAGGCTCCAGGCTCTGAGCTGTCAGCACAGAGCCAGACACGGGGCTTGAACCCACAAACCATGAGATCATGACCTGAGCCGAAGTCGGTTGCGCAACCTACAGAGACAACCAGGCGCCCCCTAGCATCTGACTCTTGATTTCCACTCAGGTAATGATCTCACGGTTCTTGGGATCCAGCCCCGTGTCCGGCTCCACACTGTCAGCGTGGAGCCTGCTTGGGATTCTCTCTCTCCCTTTCTCTGCCCCTCCCTGCTTATGCTCGCTCTCTCTCTCTTTCTCTCTCTCTCAAAGTAAATAAACTGAAATAAATAAATGAATAAATAGATTGTGGCATATCAATAATACAAGGAAAATCTATAAAGCAATTATAGCGATTTTGGGAGAACTGCATATATCAACATTAATTGACTTTCAAGGTATAGTAAATGTAAAGCTCTATATATAGTCTAATCTTTTTTGTTCATAATAATAATATTAATAAATGCAAGTTAGTCACTCCCCCAAATCTGTGAATAATACACATTATGCACTTAAAAGTATGTGTGTATGCATGTGCGTGGGTGCACGTGCATGTGTGTAAAGGGGAATGTTTCCTAGGGACCTTCATTTTTGACAGTCTGTATTTCTTACAATGTTCTTGCATAAGTATGCCTTCCTTTAGTTAAGAAAAAAACCCCAGACATTAAAGAGAACACTGTAAATAGCTAAGTATCATTCTGAATGCAAGAAGTCAATTAAAGACATAGGCTCCTTTCCAAGAACAAACTAATTTGGAATATAGGAAGGACCTCTCTCAAGTTTTGCTCATGAGCCCAGAATTTAAACTCTCTCCATGAATGAGCAACGTTTTTTTTTTTGTTTTTTGTTTTTTGTTTTTTGTTTTTAGCTAGCAAATCTCCTTAACAGAAGATCCAGATGTTTACATGCTGAATCATTCTCTGTTTGCCGGAGAAGGGCGTCATCCTTGCAGCGGGATGCTGACGATCCTGACTCGCCTATAGAAAATCCATTGGCCCAAGTCTTCCCAGGAGCCACGTTGACACCAAAGAACCAGCCCCAACTTCCCTGTAACCCAAGTGCTTTCCTGTGTCCAAATGCCCCTGTCAGAGATAAGCCTGAAGAATAAATCCTCTGAGGTCCACCTTCCACTCTGCTACTGGCTAGCTAACTATAACTACTTAGACAAGTTCTCAGTCTCTCTGGAGTTTATTGAATGTCTCTGAAAAATGAGTATTATTTATGTGACAGCACTTGAAGGAAGGACTTTGAGTCATTAAAAAAAAAAAAAAAATTCTAGAGCAAAATCCTGACTATGGGTTGTGATTCCCCTTGGAAGGCTCTTTGGTCACTACAAAAATGGCTGGTTAAATTCAGCAGAGGTTCGGGATGCAGGGTATATCTCTGAACAACTCATCCGGTGTCGGTGGGAAAATGTGACATGATATTTTACGTGGAATGGGTATACTTCTACTCAAAAATACACAGACCGTTACCGTAGAAGGAAGCTGGGGAGTGACGGCATGTTTATAGCCCCATGGCCATCTGAAATGAATGACGTGGCCTCTATTTTTCCTGTGCTTATAACATGGTTCCCGTGCTAAACATTACTTTTCTAAGCACTTCCAAGGAGTGTTCTGGGTTGTGCCAGTAAAGAAAGAACCTGTGTTTTTTAAAGATCGTCCCTTCCCCGCCCTTCACCTTCCCCAACCGCACACGTACACATACGTGTCTCTTCTCCTCAGTCTGTGCTGGTGAACAGCAGAGCACACACTCCGAGGAAGCTGTAACACTGCTCTCACCATGCAGAAGCTGCCATGTAGAGAATGTAGTCCACTGCTGCAGATCTACGAATTTTTCAAAAGAAGCCAGAAGTTTGGACTTCTTAAAAAAAAACTTCTCAGCTTTCAAATATTGGCAACAAAGCTCAGTTTTTATAAACCCTGTGCCAGTTGAACAAAACGTTGTCTATTGGCCCAGTCCCGCCCAAGCCACCAGCTTGGGAATTCTGTCCTGGGGCGATTTAGAACAAACTTGCTTTCTCTTCTCCACGAAGATCTGGAGATGTTAGAACACAGTTCTCATACTCCTTCCAATTTATTCTTGGTACTCATTCATTGACCAAAACCCTTCAAGGAGTTTAAAATCTCATGGGAGCAGTTAAAGAACGAGTCACAATATAGTGGTGTCAGTGCTACAGTGAGGATTTGCACGAAGGGCCAGAAGAAGGAGTGCTCTTTGTCTCTCTCGGGGTGTGTGCAAGTGATGGATTGTGTCCTGCTGTATCCAGACAGATTTACAGAAAGCTTTTCTCTAGAGGTCTTATCAGGATCTCTCTCCACTCCCCCACCCTGCAGCCATCTTGACTAAAGTAGATCCTGCCAGTTCCGGAAGGACCTTGCGGTCAGTGTACCAGGAGCATTTCTGAGAAGCCCACAAATCTGATTGATGTCAAATAAATACTGGAGCCCTTCCCCACTCATGCATAAGCACAACGACAGGCCTGGGAACGTCTTGGGTATAACTAGCAAAGCTTTTACCTTTTCTGACTCTGCTCAAATTCATTCCGTTTTATTTATTTATTTTTTAATCTTTATTTATTTTTGAGAGAGAGACAGAGTACGAGTGGGGGAGGAACAGAGAGAGAGGGAGACACAGAATCTGAAGCAGGCTCCACGCTCCAACTGTCAGCACAGAGCCTGACGCGGGGCTCGAACTCATGAACTGTGAGATCATGACCTGAGCTGAAGTCGGCTGCTTAACCAACTGAGCCACCCAGGCGCCCCATTCATTCCATTTTAGAGAGTGGACATGAGCTTCTTGCCCCCAAAAGGGTCTACTACACAGGTACTATGATGGCTAATTTTCTGTGTCATCTTGGCTAGGCTATGATGCCCATTTGTTTGGTCAAACACCAGTCTCAATGTTGCTGTAATGGTATTTTAAAGATGTGATTGACTTTGAGTAAAGCAGATTACCCTTCATTATGTGGGTGGGCCTCATCTAATGAGTTGAAAGCCTTAAGACAAAACACTGAGGTTTCCCAAAGAAGAAGGAATCTGGCCTCAAGACTGCACAATAGAAACCCTACCTTGTTTCCAGCCTGCCTGGCCTGACCTATGGATTTAACTTTTACCTGAGTTTCCAGCCTGCTGGCTTCCCCTAAGGATTTTGGACTTGTCAGCCCCCATAATCACATGAGCCAATTTCTTAAAATAAATCTTTCTCTTGATGTGTGTGTGTGTGCGTGCACACACGTATACATGTATCCTATTGGTTCTGTTTCTCTGGAGAACATTAATATGGATAACCTCTTCGTGATACGTCTGAACCCAAAGTAAGAATATAAGCTGTTTCAAACACTAATGATCTGTAAGACTCTGAACCCAGGTAGTGTGGGTGTCTTTGACTTCTCTTAATGGCTGAGATGAGAAAGGTATCACTGGTTATTTCAGAAATTTCCAACTCAAGCACCAAGGCCTTTGAATAGTTTCTGACCTATGTATCTTTGAAAAAACTACTGAGATGACCACTCCTCCAAGAAACCTCTCTCATCCCAGCTTCAGAGAGTTGGTAGCTTTCCCCTCAACCATCCTCTGTGCCCTATTCTACTTCTTATAATGTATTTTGTGCTATGTGGTATAGACTACTAGTTCTCCCCTCTGTAGTAATAGGATCTCTGATTTTTAGCTGGGGACGTGGCAACCCAGGATAGGAACTACACTTCCTAGCCTTCCTTGCAGCTAGGTGAGGTGAATTGGGGAACGGAGGCCACACATGGTGAACAAGATAGCAGAAGCTTTGGTCCCCGAAAACTTAGGGCATCACATCAGCCCTGTACAGCCTACCTGGATTTTTCACATGACAGAGGAATAAACCTTTGTGTTATTTAAGCCATTTTTTATTTAGCTTTTTATTTGCAGCTGAACCTAACCTTAACTCATCTTTGCTTACATGTATGTCCCCAAAGTGAAGAAACCAGGCTTCTTCATCAACTAGTCCATAGCACTGTACGTGGAATATAGTGGTGCCAGGCAAGTGTCTATTGACTGGATGTATGAATAGAAGGATGAATGAATGAGGAACAACCTAGGGGAAAGCCCAAGGGGAGGTAGGAAGAAGACATTGTGCTAAGGGAGGGGTGCCTTCTACATAATGCAGTTTTAAGCCAGCATTAATCTAAATTAATGAACATCTGCTTTATGCCAGGCACAGTATCAAGTGATGCTTTTGTAGTGGTGAAAAAGCCAAAAATCTCTCATCTCATAGAGGCTATTCTGGAAGGGGGAGACATAGTAAATAAATAATATCTGGTAGGCCTAAGGGCCGTGGTGAAAATAAAACTGCTTGATGTAATGAACTACTTTAGACTGGGTGGCAAAGGAAGGTCACTGAGAAGGTAACATTTATGCTGAGACCTGCATGACAAAAAGAAGTGTAGATTAAGGGACATTGAGGCAAGAGGGGCATTTGAGACAGAGGAACAGCTAGTGCAGAGGCCCTGAAGAGGCACTGATGTGGCTTAGTTCAAAGAGGAAAAGGCAAGTGGGATTGTGGCAAGGGCGAGTGGGAAGAAATAGGGAGGGTCTAGGGCCTGTGTACTTAGTAAGGAGGGAGTTGAGTGTTATTCCAAGAGTAATGGGCAGCCATAGAGCTTTTAAGCCAAGGGTTGACGTGTTCTGATTCACATTTTTGAAGAATCACTCTGGTTCCCATAAGGAAAATGAATCTTTGCAGGAAACCAATGATGTTTGGGTTATGTATGCTATCCAACAAACAACACCCAAAACTTAGGGCCTTAAAATAACCGGTTAGTCTGCTCACTATTTTATGGGTCAGGAAATCTGGGAAGGACTCAAACGGCTATTTTATCTCTGATTCACAAGACATCAGCAACTGGAGCTGGACGATCTACTTCCAAGGTGGTTTCTTCGTGCACATGAAGATTCTCCCTGACCTTTCTCTTTCTCCTCATGTCTTCTTATCCTCTAGGGCCTGTCAGTGTGGTATGGTCTTCTCACAGCCTGCTGGTCTCAGGGTCATTGTGCTTCTTACATGGAAGCTCATTTCTAAGAGAAATGAAGTAAGAGCTTCTAGTCATCGCCACAGTTGGAACTAGCACCACAGTACATTGCTTCCTGGATATTCATTGGTTAAAGCAAAGAGCCCAACCAGATCCAAGAGGGTAGAATAAACCCCATCTATGCAGAAGCGACAAAGATTAATTATGTGGGGTGGAAGATACTACTGCAGCCACCTTTAGGGAATACAGTATGTCACAAGTGAAGCCATTTAAGTAATTCAGGGAAGAGATGATGATGGCTTAGCTTTGGATGTTTGCACTGGGCATGTGAAAGGGGTGGATTCCGAATATGTGAGCAGAATATCTGAGCGTCGTAAAGCACTAACAAATGCGTCTGGGTACTTGCTTAATTGAATTGCACTTTATAAGATTAGGTGGATAAGCGTTGCCCACCACCAATAAAGCTAAGTTACAAATACATTCGTTCTATCCATAGGACACATACATCATTGTCACGCTTCACAATGCGCCTTGTTTTGAAGAATGAGTTATTTAGGGCAGGGATTTAATGAGGCCCAGATATCGGGCTATGCAGGAAGATGAAAGCATGGACCTATAGGCTGAGATCCAGGGATTGCCACATCCTATAACCATGAGTACTTCAGAGAGGAAGAAGGGTCAAATAACATTACGGTTTTCAAAGGCTTCCTGGAGATGAGTGCATTGTGCATTTGCCTACAGAAAGACCCAAGTAGCTTTCACTTCATACATTCAGTTGCTTGAGGAGATGAAGTTTTTAAGGTACAGAAGTCAGTGCACCAAAGAGAGCATATGAAAAAGAATATTTATGGTGGGAAAAAAAAAAAAAAAACAGCTGGAAGCTATGGTTCCATTTTAAAACAGGAGAGATCCATCCAGACACTTGCCCAGAATCACCTAGTTAATTAATGGCAGAGCTGGTGCTAAAAGACTCCCAGTTCCAGTCTGGGATTCTTTCCCCTGCATCACCTGCCACCCTGCTCAGAACACAGCTTTGTTGTGTCCTGTGGTCCTACTGGACCCTTGCTGTGGCTCCACTGACTTACAAATAGGATCCAGAGGGCAGGAGAAAAGACAGTGTACGAAGCAAATCTAGTCTCTCTACTGGAAAAATAACTCTAAAATATACTTTGCTAATTTTGACTCTGTGGCATCTCTTTGTGGAGTAGATAACACGTGTGTTTAAGTGAAAATCATCACAGTGAGACCACTTACGGTGCTAAATGTCCCACAGACTATTTCTTAAAATTCACTGAATTCCTGAGATTCTGAGGTCACCCTATGACTCTCAGTTCTTACATCTCTATTAAAAAAGAAAAAAAAAAAAAACAGGTCAAGACCACCAGGGTCTTTTGGATTGGAAAGTAAGAAGAACACAAATCTTTACTGTATGTGGAGGGGCACATGTATATTATGATGCATGTTTATATATGTAACTTCTATTTCATATGTGCAAATGCCTGGTGTTGGATTTTGTTTTCTCAGTACTTGAAGTAGGCAGAGCTCCACACTGCACCTAGATAAAGGTTCCATGTTCTAATTTGCATAATTTTATTCTCCCCTACTTTGAATTTCTTTACTTTTTTTATAGCCAAATAAAATGGACATAATTTGTACCTATTTGTCTTCACTAATTGAGCACTAATTACCACTTTATGCATCACTCTTATTGTATTTACTACAATAAGGTTAAGGACCCAGAGATCCAGTATTTTCCCATGTCTGGTTTTGTTTCGCATTTGAGCTTATTTGTATACCTATTACATCCCTACGCTCTTAAAGGATCTATAAAATATTACTCCTTGATCTCTATGTAAGAAGCAATTTGCTGGGCTTTAGTGTTGGAGGAAAAGACCTCAGGATTGGTGCCTGGGAATGTGAAAATCTTTCCCGTGAATTTGGATGTCTGCTCAACAAGATTGCACCACAAAAACCTCACACTTTTATTGTTTCGCGTGTTACATTGCAAAGTTTAACTGCATCAGAGAAGGCACAGGTGGTGTTTAAGTTCCCAAATACCTTAAAATTTCAATGCCGCGGGCAAGAAACAGACAACTGGGTAGGCACAAGTTGTAATATTTCAGGCAAGACATTGCCAAAATCAGAAGAGCCTTTGCCCATACATTTTACCGTCACATTTCTATGAACCTTTATGCATTTCAGTAAGGCTTTTAAATAGATTCTTAGGCAGTGCTTTCCTGTAGGTCTTCATTAAGGCATTGATATTAAACTGTTTTGAAAAATCACTTTTTACAGGATCCCAAGAGCTGTCCCCCTTCTCTTTTAAAGCACTTTCTCGATACCTAAAAATTCAAGTACTTTCTTAACCAAGTGCAGACTGAAATATTTCACTATGGATTTGAACAGAAGCCAAGAGCGTCGATGAAAGGAAAACTTCTCTATAAAAGGTTTATTGTCAGTGCTTTCTAAAGAGGTAGATTCTTCTAAAACAGGCTACCAGCATTTTCACAAACATTGACGCAGCCTTCTCAACCTCTCCTAGACCTAAGATTGAGGTCCTTTTCTTTTAGGAATGCTCTGCATCTAGCCTTTGACCTTCTGGATAGCCAACTCTATCTAACTGCTCCCTCCTCCAGCAGCATAACGTATATTATAAAAAGGAAAGGGGGGATGGGGTAGCTCGGTCCTCACGCTATTGGAAAAGTACTTGAAATTCCTTGCATTCCTTTGCATTTAACAGCATGTTTACCTAATCACTGGCTTATTAGGATTAACACAAGTCATTGCTTCAAGCTCATTCAGTGAAAACAAACTGACTCCTATAGACTCCAAGACTTTTTTTCTGCTCCCAACTAAGGGTGGATCCATCTTTCGGTAGTTCTCCTATGCTTTCAGAATATTGGGAAAATATAAAGTTATAAACAAGTGACCTTCTATAACACATTATCCAACCAGACTTAATCTTGCCCATGAATTTAATATGAGCAGCCTGGGTTATGGACTGTTTCATTCAAGTTCCTCTCTTCTTCCAAGGTGACAAGCATAATAACCTAGTAATTGATAAATGACCCTACTATACCCACCTTACAATGATGGAGTGATGGAGACCCTTAGGCTTTGAATTCATATGAAAATAAAGCATTATTTTTTTTAATTTTTTCAATGTTTATTTTTGAGAGAGAGAGAGAGTATGAGCGGGAGAGGGACAGAGAGACAGAGAGGGATACACAGAATCAGAAGCAGGATCCAGGCTCTGAGCTACCAGCACAGAGCCCAACGCGGGGCTCAAACCCAGGAACCATGAGATCATGACCTGAGCCCAAGTCCGATGCTTATCCAACTGAGCCACCCAGGCGCCCCATAAAGCATTACTATTTAAATCACAAATTTAGCTTCAGATTCCTTGTGCTTCCTAGGATGCCTAGTGTTCAACATGTTTTAAAAACAGATTACATGCAGAGATTTTTCTCAACTGAAGATAAAAGCAGTCATTGTCTTACTTTTGTAGGTTAGTTCCCTGCTCTTATCCCAAGCTCCTAGAACAGTTCCTGGCACAAAGTAGGCACTCAAGTAGTCCTGGTTGAATAATTGAAAGAATGCATAATACGCTAAGCTTTTGCCAATGACTTTGGATAGTCTCTGAAAATATCGAATGCCACACACTCAGGTATTAGGTAAATATTTCTTTATTAAATGATTAATTCCATAAATAAATTCTTTTCACTGAATATAAAATTAAAATCATTTACAAATTATTCCAGTATTACATTTCCCTTCCCTCCCCAAAAGCTACATTTCGATAAATAAAAACATTCAGTCTTAAAACACCTGATTTCTGTTTGCAGTTTAGAGTGCAGATAGCTGCCTCTCACGGTCACTCACAGAGTGTCCCCTTCAGGAAGGGATGGCACCCCCTCCCATTTACTTCTTTCAAAAGATGAAGGCTTTAACTGATCAACTAATCTTTTTTTTTTTTTTAACAATTGTAGAACCAAAAGGAAAAAAAGCCTAGAGAAAAATATGCTTACCAAATAATTTACAAACAGAAAACAGAACGTCATCAACAGCACAAGCTCCAAAATGAAGCAGTAACGTGGGCTCCAATATTATGAAGCGAAGTATTCTCCCATCGTGGCTGCGTTAGTGTCCGTCCATCTGCACCAGCACACCTGGCAGTTTCAAAATACCTTAATACTACTCAAGAATGAGCAATGCATCCCTTCTACAATGAGTCCCTCACCCCCACCGCCCCCACCCATATCTCTGTGATTCTGGCACTCTTCTCCCCCCTCGTTTGTTCACCCTCGCGCTGGAAACCCAGGTGGCATTTAGTCCCTAAATTTGTGAATGTCATTGAACAGCCTGTAGAAGGGAAACACCGCCTCGTTGGCATGCGGGCAGTTGTAGTTGCACTTGCAGGACTGGATCATCATGACGTTCTTGGAAAACGTCTCCCCATCTTCGCAACGGAAGCGCATCTTCACAGTCCTGGTCTGCTGGGGCGTGCAGCAGCGGCCGTCCACGCACGACCCGCAATACTTGGGCCGGTATTTCTTCACACTCGAACATCCAGCATAAGTAAACTTGACTGGTTCGGGGGATTTCTTGGTCTTGCTGCATTTCTTGCCCTTCTGTAAGAAAGAGGAAAGAAGGAGAGTTAGGAACAGTGTTTCTCTGTCTCGGAAGAGAGGTTCACATCTCGCCCAGCTGCCAGGCAACAGTCTCCAACAAGCACCACCGGAACTTACTTTCAGGCTGCTGTACGTCTGCTGTCCACAAGGCCGCACTTCACAAATCCGGGTTTCCTTCACCAGGCGGCATTCAAGGTTGTCATTGGTAACTCGTGTGGAGATACCAGTTCCACAGGTCTTGGAGCACTGGGACCATGAAGTTGTTTGAACGATACATTTCTGGCCATGTAAAGAAGGGTTGTATAGGATTCGAGGTTCCATTCCAAACGCTAGAGACAAACAAGAAGGAAAATTTCTCAGAGGCATAATGACACCAACAGACTCAAGGAGTCGTTTCTACAAAGCTTCAAACTAGGAATGTATTTCAGTACAAGGTCTTTCAGGCTCAGTCTCAACTTACCTGGGAGCCGCTTCAGGGAGCCGCCTTTTCCAACCGCAATTAATTCATTGTTCCTGGTTAACTCCACCTCCGAGGCATCAAATGCCAGCCCCTTGCCCAGGAGGCCATCCCGGTCGTCCGCGGGGTCCTTGGCACCATCCTCGTCACAGACCCACTCCTCACAGCACTGCCCGGTAACTTTGACTAGCCGGGGGTTGGGACAGCCCAAGTTGGGGAGAGAGAGTTCTTGGGGACACAGAGGAATGCAGCCCACAGCGCCGTCGATACATGTGCACTGATGTTTACAGTTGGGCTGGAAACTTTCCCCATTCTGGTAGATTCTGGAGTTATATTCACAGGGTCTGCCCTCTGATTGAGCTGCAAAGAGCACCGAAAGAGAAAGGGAAAAGAGGATAAAGTTAAGATTCCCAACCACGGCCTGAAACTCATACATATTTTCTGCTGTTAAATTCAATTTATGGTAAAGTTCCCTACAATTCCTTGGGGACTCCAGACCAGAACAATAAGTTAGTCAGGAATCACTTTTCCGTATGCGCTTTTCGTTGGGCCCAGACACACTGAATTGCATTCCAGACTGCTGAAATCATGTGCCTTTCTGCCAAGCTACCAACAACAAAGCATCACCATACATGGTCTCAAAATTACTAAACTTCTGGACTACGGGGACTATTATTTTTTTAAAGGGGCCAAACCACAAGCATCTTACCTCTGCAGATCCCCTTCGGAGCGGTGGAACTGGCGCCGAAATTGCATTCCAGCCCCTTGGTGTGGTCGCAGGGCTGCATTTTGCTGCAGTCCTCGTTGAGCTGCTTGGCGCAGACCTTACAGCAGCCGCAGCCGTCCCGGACCAGCCCGACTCCCGGGGCGCACTTGGGCGCCTCCTGGGGGCAGTGGCAGGCGGCAGGGCAGGTGGAGAGCGCCTGGAGGGGGGTGGGGGGACAAGGCACGCGTGAGACTCGGCGCGGTTAGCAGACGAGCCCAGAGAAGGGAGGGTTCCTCCGACCCTGTCCGCAGGGGGTCTCTGATCCCGTCCAACCCGGCCACCCTTGGCGGCTGCGGCTGCCAGCAGGCCCCCCGACGCGTCTCCAGGGGGGTTTGAAGAAAGAGCTAACCCGAAACGCCCCCGAACTTTTTAGTTTAGTTTTCTCTGCGGGGAGCAATCTGGGGAAAGGGGAAGGGCCTGGAAGAGCGGATGGGGAAGCGGAGGCAAAAGAACTCACCAGCCTGGCCAAGTGGAGAAGGGTGACGGCGAAGGCGAGCGTCCTGGCGGTGCGGGAGCTCATTGTGGCGCGCAGGAGTCCGGACGAGCGCGGAAGCAAAGACGCCGATACACGGGTGCGCAGCAGTCGAGGTCTGGTGCGTGGATCCGGGAGACGGGACAGGCTCCGGTCCGTGCGGCGGGGTGGCGGGCCCAGTGGCAGGAGGGCGAGGGCTGGGGCGGCGAGCGGGCTGCAAGCGTCCTTCTCTTGAGGTCCTTCCCGAGGAGGCGCGAAGGGCGCGGGTGCTGCTCGGGGGCGCTCTCGCTCGCGGTCTGCCCAAGCGTCCAGAGCCCGCCTTTTATACGGGCCGGCCGCGGCGCCGCGTGTTGCAGTGACGTCGGCTCTGTCTGCGCGTTCCAGAATTCTCAAACATCTCAGGAATGCTGGTTGGCGCGGGCTGCTGCCAAGCGCCTCCCCTGGCTCCGTTGCACCTTTTTTTTTTTTTTTTTTTTTTTTGTCCTGGACCCGTCTAGAAAACAATCTACCGTTTTTTCCACTTTAAATAATGACTTCGATTGGGAGGGCTCTTTCTGGCGTGATGGTGGTGATGGTGGTGGAAGGGGCAAGGGGGGGCGAGTTCAAAACTTTGCCTGGACTGGGAGGGTGGGAGGACCTGGGAGGGAGGAACAAAAGTGGTTTTGTTTGGTGATGCCGAGTTGACCGGGCAGCCTTGGAAGCCCTCACCCGGGAAGGCAGCGAGCTGTTTGCTTGTTTACAAAGAAGGTGAGAGTCAAGTTATCTATGGAGAGGCGAACGGGGAGGGGGAGTGTGTCTGTGAGCCAGGAGTCTATTTGTGGATTTCATAGAGGCATGCTCGAATCAAGTCCCAGCTTTGGTATGGTGTTTATTAGCCAAGTTAAGTGTATTGCAAATTAATACCCGCAGTGGCATTTATGATGGGGGGGTGGGGGGAATCAGCTTCCCCACCGTCTGGCAGATTCCCAGGCAGAGGTCTTCCCCCTTCCGCCCCCCCTCCCTTTTTTGGTGTGTCGTACTTGTTTGTTTTTGGAGGTTCCCACTTTAGTTCCAGCCCACTGCCTGGGTTGGAAGTCCGAGAGGAAACAAACGCAGGGAGTTCTCCGGGAGGCTGACTTCTACTTCCTCACGGATGCGGGAGACAAGGGTAAGCCCTTCCAGCCTCCCTCCCCGGTCGGGAGGCGTTGCTAACTAAGCAGCCAGCCAAAAGCAGAGGGGACCACCTTGCAGTAATTTGTCCTGAGATCATCACCTGTATATACTGCAATGCCAAACCAGATTCCAGCACCATTGGGCCCAATGGATCTAAAGCTAAAAGTTTCGTGGGGTTTTTAACACTTTTCCTTGGGACCACTTAGAAGCCTCCCATTTCAAATGGATTGCAATGCTTTTCTAGCCAAGTACCGAGGAATACGAGATTTTCGGATATACTGTTCTGTAATAAAACTGTTAGCAGAATTTAAGATCCTGTTTTACCTGCAACACATGCCGTAGAAGACCCCCCACACTGTTTGCTTTAACACTATCAGTATCATTAGTGTTACTGATAAATTCTCCCTCAAAGTTTCAAAAACTATATTCTTGTGCAATTTTAATAAAAACACAAAGTAATTATGCCAGTCTTTTATATGTGCTCTAGAACTTTTCGTCCTTTCTAATGTGTTAGGGCTGTTCTTCACAATTTAACAGTCTTGCTTAACAAGTCCCTCAGTGCCAACTTTTCTGTGAATTACTCTGATAAGTACAATGAGAAGCTATTGCAATGAAAACATTATCCAATAAAGAGAACTGTGGCAGGAAAGAGTTAAGTTTCATTCATTCAAAAGTGCCCTTTCATAAGTCTAAGAGGCTTTGGCTTGTGGGAGTAGGATCTCTAAGGCTTTGTTGGAGGGTTTGGGGTGCGTGGCTTACTTTTCAGGACTTGTCAGGTGTTATGCAAATAAAGAGGAAAATCTGGGCCCTACTTGGTACTCAAGACAGTCCATCCATTATTACTTAGAAAACGTTTTTTTCCTGTGTTAAAGCTTCATTATCGTTTCCCTCTTAATGAAGTGACTGGGGATGGGGGTGAGTAGGCGCAGTACAGGGTGGGAGGAGGTCGTGGGGAGAGAATGGAGAGGAGTGTTCCTGGCTTCTGTTGTGGAGTCTTTTCTATTTGACTTCATGGTTGTAAGTATTTCCAGATGGTGAATCAGACACCAGACGTAACAATATTTCCATATTTGGGTATAGCAGTAGCCTGCGTTTTTAACATTTTTCTGCCTCTGTTATCCAACCACAAAGCATTCTTGACAGCTTCAAATGTTGTTAAATATAGACTTAACTTCTGTTCCCAGAGCAGGAAATTCTTTGGAATTCCTTGTTTTTCACGCAATCTGTCTATCATGATTTAAAATAAAATTACAATGGATGATCCAACTGGCCAGTGTATATACCTTGCTTGCTCCTTTATTGAGGGGGACGGGAGATATGCAAAGAGATTCAGTCTGCCGCACAGCTTTGAAACACAGGCCATTCCAGAGATTCCTTTAAAAATCAGATTAAAGTTTTCTAACAAGGGTGTGTGGGTTTGTGTCTGGGCTTCAGTTGGGGAATCTTGGAGGATGAGTTTGCCCTGGAGGAGAAACTTAGAGAACCTTACCATCAGCCGCCCATTTAAAGCTGCGAGTATGTTGTGGTGGGGGGGCCGGGGGGGGGGCAGCTGGAGCAAACCGGGCCAGGAGGTGGGGGAGAGGGAGAGACTGGAGCAACCTATGTGCACAGCCTTTCCATATACTGCGTCCTGGTGTGCCTGCTAGTAAACGACGGCATCAGGACCAGAGGAACAGCAGCTCCTCACGTCCGGCTTCAGGACGGTCCAGAAACCCCAGACGTCCCGTCGCCTTCTCGCCTTCTTCGCTCAGGGCTGCAGATCAGTTCACGTTGACAGATTAGAGGAAAATGTGCAAATGTTTATGGGTAAGTGTCTTCGGATGCTAATTCTGCATGCTTCTTTTGCTCTTTTTTCTCACTCCCTCCCTGCATGCGCGCCCCATGATGGAATAACGGGCCGCCTTGTTTCCTTGTGCTGCAAGGCACAGAGAAGGAGCTGCTTGTTGTCTTCAGCAGCTCCCAGGTTTGAGCTGAGTGATGGGGACATCTCTCACTCGCTGCTGCCAGGGAATTTTAGGTCACCAAAAGAAGGGCTCACTGTCTGGCGGCAACTGAGAATAAGAATCACCCTAAAACTGACGACTCCGGTTTCCTAGCCCTAGACCAGTGGTTCTCAAACTTTGGCGTGTCTCAGAATCACCTGGTGGACTGATTAAAAGACTGATTGCTGGGCCCTACCCCAGAATTTCTTATTAGCTACATTTCTAACAAGTACGCAGGTGATGCTGCGGCTGGTGGTCCTGAGAACCACAGCCTTGGACGGTTAGGAGTGCTTCTAATAGCCGTGTGCATGTGCGTGCGTGTGCTCTCGTAGTCAGGTGCTCTCGCCCGCACACCCAGGCTCACAACTTACACCTGTTACAGCCACTTGAATGAACAGGACAATTTGTGGTGACGACGAAAGGCCGGCTTTAAGGTGGCGCCGCCGGGCCATCCCTTCCACCCCGCCGCGTTCCCCCACCCCCACCCTGGGGAGTGATGGCAGGGAGCGCCACAGGTAATCCGGCTGACCGCGGGAACTGGACGGCTGGCGCGCGGGGAGGGCCTCGGTTGCCCCGGGGGACCGCTGCGGAGACCGGGTGCGGGGTCCACGCGGCTGGGGGACACGGGCTGGGGCGGTCCGCGCACCAGGCCGCTCGCTGCCCGCCGCCCCCTGCCGGCTGCCCGGCCCGCGCGCCCTGAGTCGCCGCGGTGGGCAGGACTCGAGGTTTCCGGCGCGCGCCGCCGCAGGACGTTTCCAGCCCCGGCCCATATTTGGTGAAAGTCTTTCAGGACTCCGTCATCCAGCTCCGGGGGGCGGCGGCGGCGGCACTGGGAGCGGGTCCGGCGACTGCGCGGCCGCCGCGCTGCTGCTGAGTGCCTGGGCCTCCGGCCGCGGGGCCTCAGGCGCGGCGGGCGCGGGATCGAGCGCGCGCGGGAGACCGCCGCGGCCCAGGCCCAGCCCCAGCCCGCACCCCGGCGAGGGCCGAGGCCCAGCCCGCACTGCGTGGGAGGCTGGCGCAGAGGGCGCCGCGGCCGAATTATGTCACTTTTCCCGTCCACCCCACTGTTGACTCTTCCTCCCAGCGGGGCAGCGAGTTGCTGCGTTGTGCCAGACTTAGAGGGTACGCCCAGGCGCGGGGGTGTGGGCGTGTGTGTCAGAGGGTGGCGTTTGCTCAGGCTTCGAGCCCACCCGAGAGCAGAGACGTGGAATCGACTCTGGAGAGAAGTCCCAAAGGCCTGGGTCCTATTATCTCTAGAAAGGAGAGTAGGTAGAGCTCGCCTCTCGGTTTCTTTGGGTCTTCCACAGCCCTTCCTCTCTTCCTCGTCAGTAAATTCCTAGGCGGGGGGTTGGGGGTGGGGTGGGGGCGGATCCCTGGACGGGAAGTCCTGGCTCTGCCGTCCATTAGCCTGCAGCCTTCGGTAAGCTGTCCATCCTTTCTAGACCTTGTACCCTTCATCAGTATAAATTGGGAAAGGAGACCAGTAGGTGGTAGAACGGGAGCAACCCCTTTCAGAGCTAAATCTCTTGCCATTCTCTCCTAGTAATGACAGAGGCAAACAGTACCACTCTAAGTCAGGCACCGTTTTGAATGACTCCTGTATGTTGACTCATTTAATTCACCAGTGCCCCATTGAAGCAGATCTTCTTGTTAACACCATTTTCTCTCTAAAGAAATGGAGGCACAGAAGGTAAGTGACTCACCAAGACACTCACCTGGGAGGTAGCAGAATTGGACTCAGGCGTCTTGGTTCCAACAAGCCTTGTACTTAAACATTGTGCATACTGCCTGTTCCCCATCACTTCCTTCAGGCATTCAGGCCTGTCCCCTTTCCTAGAACTTTACCTTTATTTAACTCTATCACAACTTACCCAGATATTCCAGGATAAATGCATCGGATAGAAAAATAGTTGATACATTAACTGAAGCTATGGTAACCTCTGAGGAGGAGAGGGGAAGGGGTGTTGCATTTTAATAGGAAAAGCCTTAATGCACATACGTTCATGTAGTACGCTTTTAAGCACCTTGGCAGGCTAGTGGGAAAGACATCTAGGACCTTTGGGGTTCTTCTGATATCTCACAAGCCACATTGATCAAGGAGTCTCAACGTCTGGAACAAGGCTTTCGCTAGTAGAAGTTGCATTTGTCACAGAGATAAAGTTTTCAAGGTCACTTACTTGATTGTTCATCAGTCTGAGTGTTCCTTATGGGCTGAATATGCTATGAACTTGTTTTTTGCATTATACATCATGAGTATACTTATCTATATATCTGAGGACAAATTGTTTATTCCCATTGAACCCTGGATTTATTCAGAGCTCATGATGTGTCATGGCACTGTGGTAGGAATTAGTGACATCAAAAAGAACACTTTAACATTGATGTTCCCCTGGAGGATTCTGCAGTCTGTTGCTGAAGTAGGTACAAAGTACTGTGTGGACACGTCTCTGCATGGGGAGTGAGGGTGGAAATACTTGGAGTCTGAAAGGATGAGCAAGAATCTGTATATGTGCTGCCGAAGCGAGCACAAGATGAGCAAGAATCTGAAGGACATTTGAGACAGAGGGAACAGGGTCTTGACCATGCATGACGATGGTACACCTAGTGTGTCTGGACTACAGGATTCCTTTGGGGAACTGGCAGCAGGTCTGCTGGGACCTTCTACAAATGGCCTTACCTGTTATAACACTGGGACTCTGGCAGTCAGGAGCCATGTGAGGCTTTGCCTTGGTTTCATCATCTATAAAATAATGGGGTTGCCCTGGCTCAGGGTATGTGCACTAAAGGGCTCACAGGGATCAGCCAGATAAAAAATGATGTTTCAGGGATTTGCGGTAGCTGATACTTGGCCTCAGCGTCGAGGAACCATGGTGATAGTGGGGACCAACCTTGGGGGTGCTGAGAAGTTGATAGGTGAAAATGTAGGTCCAGTGTTTGCCCATTTTCTCATTTTTTAAAGGATACCAGGGATCTGGATTTTTCTGTAAAGTCCTTTAATTTTTTACATGTTGGCAATTAATTAAAACAGTTAATCTAAGTTAAAACTCCGTCTAAGTTAATCCTAGGCAAATCAAGGAAGGCAATGTCTGGGCCCTGCCAGTTGTGATCTCTGAGATGAATGACCCTAGAGCCTGTCCTGCTCCAGCATTCTGTTACCCCCAGCCATTCAAAAAAACGTCAAATAATAGCACCCTGGGCTCCATTAATTGTTAGATTGACTGGACTTTCATTTACTTAAAAAATAAGGGCTGCCACTTAACTCAGTTGTAGGAGTTTACACTTTATCAACAAAATTGGAACGTGTCTCTTTCTTATTTTCTACTTTACTCCCAAACACTACTGGGTCTCCCCTTCTTCTCCCCCTGAATTTATGTTGTAAGCCGCTGGCATTGCCTTGGCAGCATAATAGGAAACACTTTTTTTTTTTTTTTAGGGCATCTGTATCCAATGGGAACTATATCTGTTTATTTCTTCCACCTGGCGTCTGTCCACAGGAAGCCAGGCATTTCTAACCCCCTTACCTTACAGAACTTATTTTGTGGTAACACAGAAACATTTTGTTGGAACGGACTAGAAGGCACCTCTCCCACTCCACCCTGCAACCCATCTTCTAAACATGATTGAGCAATATGATATGTATTATAAATCACTATCAAATGGCTCCAGATTTAGGTGATTAAGAATTAACCTTCTCCTCTTGTGTTTTATTTCCAGAGATAACCTGTCTCCTAATTACCCACTTAAAACCGCACATACCACATTCAGAATTTAGAAAAGGTTTGATTTGGGCACAGTACTTGAGCACACAGATAGATCCTACAGAGAAATTGAAGCAATTTATTCTTGCCAACTTTTTGCAGGTCCGAAGATTAAATGAAAAGGAGCATTCTGGCTGTGGGGCTGATTATGTGAAATAAGACGTAAGACATGTTTAATGCTCAGCAGGATGCTTGGCACATAGTAAGTGCCTAATAAATTCCAATTACTGCTACTGCTAAGCCCCATCATTACCTTCACTTTTACTACAATTAGCATAGAATGAGCTAGTCTTATTCTCTAGAGAATATTCTGCATTCTTTGAACTAGATGAACTCAAGCTGTAAAAACATTTGATAAGTGGTATATAGATGAAGTGATTTAAAAAAAAAACCCATGCAGCCCAGTTTTCTGGCTTGCACTGGAGCCCCAGTGACCATTTCAGAAAGCGCCCAGGCTGTGCCTATCATGGAATTGCAAATTTGCCTACAGGCAATAGTGAGCTGAGGGGCTTTTTGCCTTGGTTTCCTCTCCTATAAAAAATAATGGGATTGCCCCAGCTCAGGAATCGTGCACTCAAGTGGTCCAGGGACCAGCCAGATACAAAACACCATGCCTGAGGAGTAATGCCAGCTGACACTTGGCCTCAGCATACAGGAGCCATGGGGATAGTTATACCTGTGGGGTCTGGGTTTTACCTGCCAAAGACTAGGGAGTTGATACATATAGCTGAGTTAGTGATTTTATCTAATGTTTATAACCTTGTTGGCTATAGTATTCCATCTTAGGTCCGTTTAAATGATGAGAAAACTGAGGCTTAGCTACAGTCAGTAACTGGTGCAAGGGCACAGAGCTATCGAGGGAGAGCAGAGTGTCTGTTTCTAAAGGCTTTTCTTTTGAGGGAGAACATGGGGTTTGCCTTCTGTGAAACCCACCTAAAAGTGTAGAAACTTGCCCTCAACTTCTTGACTTCCCATTAACAACTGACTGTGGTTGTTACTTAAATGTATTTCTTTTCTTTTTTTTTTTTTAATGTTTATTTATTTCTGAGACAGAGACAGAGCATGAGTGGGGGAGGGGCAGAGAGAGGGAGACACAGAATCCGAAGCAGGCTCCAGGCTCTGAGCTGTCAGCACAGAGCCCGACGTGGGGCTCAAACTCACAAACTGTGAGATCATGACCTGAGCCGAAGTCAGTCGCTCAACTGACTGAGCCACCCAGGCGCCCCTTTAAATGTATTTCTAAGTGTGTCTTGGGTTTATTTGGTTTTCAGTAATTGTGGGCCCCAGTTTCTTCATGAGAGTCTGGTGATGAATGAGTTAAACAATAAAAGAGGGTTCCCTCCACACAGAGCCCCTTGCCTAAGCTTGCTCCTATTTCCTCTGAAGAAAAAGAGATGTGTCAGGACAAAGGAGGAACTCAGAGATTGAGAGATATTTCTACTGTAACTTAGTCATCACCATCAGTTTTGTTACTGGAGGCAGACAGACCTGCTTCCGCTCACAACCATTGGTCACCCTCCAACAGTTACTAAGCACAGAGCCCTCCAGGCACCCACTGCGAACACCCTGTATCTCTGAGACTTGCACAAAGTGTCTCTCAGCCTTGGATGTGAGGGTGGGGTGGGGTGCCCAACATTATGACAATAAGTAAAAAGCAAAGAGCAGTTTGAGGCTAGTCCTAGGCATTTAACAAAAAATCTTGAACCCCCTTCCCTTTGAGTAGGCTTTAGCTCTCAAAAAACAAAAACAAGACAAAACAACAAGAAACCCCACTGTTTTTCAACAATCTTTTTTGTAGTTTCTTTTTTTTTTTCATTCTTTTAAAATTGAGATACAATTGACATATGGCTTTATATTAGTTTCAGGTGTACAACATAAAGATTAAATATTTGTATATATTGGAAAATGATCACCACAACATATATGTATAGGTAACACCCACCAACACATATAGTTACAGTTTTCTTTCTTGTGAGGTGAGCTTGTAAGATCTCTCTTAGCAACTTTGAAATATACAACACGGTAGTGTTAACTATAGTTACCATGCTGTACATGATATCTCCAGGATTTATTTATTTTATAACTGGGAGTTTGTACCTTTGATCACCTAAACAGTCAATTCTTAATGGACAAAGATAATATGTGTTCAGTGCTTGAATTTCTGAGACTCTGGGAAAGGCCACTGGGGAATTAGAAGGTGTAGACTATATACCGAAACACTGCAGATCCAGAAGATTGATAGTTCAGGTCAATCCTATAAATACCGTATGCATGCCAGACTTTGTGCTAGGTGGCGATACAAAGAAGAAGAATATCTAAACTTTGTCATCATGGCTCTCACAGCCTGGGAGAGATGTGGATGTTTATGCAAATAATACAATACATTGATTGGGGCCTCTGGATGGCTCAGTGGGTTAAATGTCCGACTTCAGCTCAGGTCATGATCTCACAGTCTGTGAGTTCGAGCCCTGCATCAGTCTGTGTGCTGACAGCTCAGAGCCTGGAGCCTGCTTCAGATTCTGTCCCCTCTCTCTCTGTACCCCTCCCTTGCTCATGCGCTCTCTCTCTCTCTCTCTCTCTCAAAAATAATAAACATTAAAAAAAGTAATACAATACAGTGATTGGTGCTCTAGGTACAGTGCACCCAAACTCCTTTGGGGATACAAACAACGGATGTCTAATTTAGAATCCCACCCTTTAAAGATGTGAGGACTTGTTCAGTCTGTAAATTTTCATGGCTGGGAGGGATCAGGCGCAGTTATGCACAGGCACTAACATCCACATTCCCTTTGAAGCTGGCAATTGCAGAAAACATGCACATCTTCGTGAGACATTAGCAAACACCTAAAAGTGGGAACCTGAAGATGAGCCTCTTAAAATGCATTGATTACAAACAAGAGCAACCCTTTGGGTGCTGTTAGATATTCTTATCACTATGGATCTTTTTTTCTGAGAGGGGAGGGAAGGGAACTTACATTTACAGGACACCTGACAGGAGCCAACTGCCTTAAAGGTTATCTCATTTAATGTTCAAGAAAATCCTTAAGGTGAACATTTTAACATCTTTCTAAGCTTAGTAAGTGGGCGTTCAGAGAAGTTAAGCAACTTGCCCAAGATCAGACAGTTAGAATGTGACCAAACAAGCATTCTGACCCAGTCCTGTGTGACTCCAAAACCTGTACCGTTTCTACATTTCTGCTGCACTGTCCTGACTCCCTGAATTTCCATTCCCTGTATGAGTGTTTGCTCCTTCTCTGTTTTCTTATATTATTACTACCTCCCCCTCATAGAGCCAGCCTTTCCCTTTCTCTTAGCACTTTCATGCTTATTGATGTTGAAGTCTTTGAGCCACTGGTGAGTCTAGCTTCTAAAAGGAGGTACAGACTAAAGTGAACGAGATCATTACCATCTTGTCAACATTAACACCACATCGTTAAAATCAGAGAGCAAGCATGGTGACATTAACCTTCACTTACATTTGCTTCCCTGCTTAGCACTGTGTAGAATGATTTAGAGGTATGTGATTTCTCCTATCTGGGGACAGATGACAAGTTCCAAAGGATGTGTGTGGAGTTTAATGAGAAATAATGATGGAAGTATGATTTAGGGATTCTGTCTTTGAGAGACAGAGGGAGGTCACCTGCATGGCTCAGTGGGTTAAGTGTCTGACTTCAGCTCAGGTCATGATCTCGTGGTTTGGGAGTTTGAGCCCGGCTAAAAGCTCTGTGCTGACAGCTCAGAGCCTGGAGCCTGCTTCGTGTTCTATGTGTGTCTCTCTCTCTCTGCCCCTCCCGGGCTCACGCTCTGTCTGTCTTGCTCTCTTAAAAAGAAACATTAAAAAAAATTTTTTTAAAGACAGAAGAGAAGTGCCATGGCAAAGGCTGCAATACAGTGCAATACAGGCTCCATAAAGGCAAGATGGTAACACTAAAAGGTAACAGAAAGAACAAATACAAAGAGAGTGGAAACTCAGAAGGAAGCTAGATGACTATATGAAGAAGGTCCTGGGCCAATACACTGAGGCATATTTGCGCACACACATTCACGTGCTCCTGTGTTGGGGAAGTTAAGGATGAGAGAGTTGAAATGAGAAAATCATAGTGAATTATGACATTCCCATGGATTCATTTTCTTTTCCTGTTACCACAATTAATCTGGATTTCATTCACCTTTCTTTCCTCTGGGCTTTCTCCACCTTCTAGGTCATCTTTCTGCCATTTTGAATAGAGAAATGCTTTACTCTCAGTCCAGGAAAGGTGACCAGAAAGGACCTACTTTCACAGCTGGGCTGTTTGTTTGCAAGGGCTTCAACCCTGAAAGCACGGGCCACAGAGGGAGGTAGGGATGAAGATGGGAATGGGGGCAAACTCAGGGAAGACTTCTGAATTGGCATAAATGAGAATTGAGACAATTTCCACTTGAAGTCACCTCTCCACTTATGAGTCATTAACCATCTGGAACCAAGTGCAGTTAATTTAGCACCACGCTGGAAAGCTTATAACGTGAACCACATTCCAGGGCCCGGGCATCCAGGTTTTAATCCTTTGTAAACGCCTCTCTTTTGGAACACAATTTGGTGTCAGTACATAGGAACTAAGAATTGTGCCAACTGGTGAGTCATCGCTCTCTGCTTTCTTCCAGAGCACTGTGGGAAAAGGATGGGCAGACTGGGTCAGATAAAACCCAGTCCCACCCAAACTCTCACTGAAGGCTGGAAACAAATCCAGTTTTTAAATGTTTTTAAAATCTAATTGGACTCAGAAAAGAGATAATAAGCCTCTGTTCTTTGGTTTCAACTTGGATCTGAAGCCTTGTTTTGTTTTCTAAGTCTCTAGGCTATCACACTGGGTTATAACTTTTTTGTTTGTGCTTGCCTTTCAAAGGACATTTATTGGGGCAGTTGGGTGGCTCAGTCGGTTGAGCCTCTGACTCTTGATTTCAGCTAGGATCATGATCCCAGGATCATGGAATCCAGCCCCAAGTCGGGCTCTGTGTTGAGCGTGGAGCCTGCTTGGGATTCTCTCCCTCTCCCCTGCTTGTGCTCTAAATAAATAAATAAGCAAATAAATAAATAAATGGACATTTATTAAATCATTAATGATCGATTGCACTGTGGTAGGTTTTGGGGATACAAAAGCGTGGTTCCTGACTTTGAGGACAATACAGGCTAGAGCTGTGAGGGCATGCCTAAATAATGTGTGTGTAAATACTATGTAGTAAGTCTTTTCTCGAAGGTACAGTGGGCACAATCTCTTCTGGATCTCTGTCTGAACATGGACCCATACTAGGGATGAGGTTTTCTTATTGCACTGGACGGTGTTGCTCTTGGAATTCCCAGTGCTTCCTCTGCAAACTTGGAAGAACAAACTCTATTTTTCTCTGCTTGAACTTAATTGACTATGCTTATGATATAGTATCAGCATAAGCCTTGGGAGTCCTCTAACACTCTCTCCTTAACAAAGGGTTGGATATTTTTGTCTTGAATACCTTTCCACTTTTGGTTGGTAAGCTGTCCAGGTGTTTATAGCCTTTTGCGTAAACTTGTGTCTTCTGGTGTTCTAATGATAACAAGTGGATATGTAAATTAATTCTTGGCCTTGGCTGAAATTGTGCGTGGTGAATCTAAAGATTTCTGTTACATAGTTTGAAACATAAGGCCAGTTCTTTGAAGCCTTTTTCCTAGGCAGTTGACCACAATGGGAGTGGACAAGAAGGGAGGGCATATTGGGTAAGAGGACTGTACTCCAGGATTCTATTACATTTGGTGACATTTTAGAAAACTGTTTAATTTGATTCCACTATTGTTTGTGACTTGCCATCTGGCATTATTTCCTTTCTTCTGTTTTCTTTGGCTTTAGTTTTCTCTTATTTGTCAAGTTTCTTAATGTGGAGGCTGAGGTCACTGATCTAAAGATTTTTTTTTTCTTTCTATTGTAAGCATTTAGCACTCTAGATTTCTCTCTAATCCCGCTTCAGCTGCATCCCACAAATTTTGATATGTTGTGCTGTTATTTTCATTCAGTTCAAAGGACTTTCTAATTTCCTTTTTGATTTCTTTTTGACTTCTGGGTTATTTAAAAGTGTTACCCAACTATTTGGATATTTTTCAAGTAATATTCTGTTACTTATTTTGAGTTTAGTTTAATTGTAGTCAGAAAATAAACTATGTATGACTTGAATGTTCTTAAATACTTTGAGACTAGTTTTTGGCCCAGAATATAGTCTATCTTGAAAAGAATACCTATGCTGCTGTGGACAGAGTGTTCCATAAATGTCAATTAGGTTATGTTGTGTGATAGTGATGTGCAAGTGTTCTATATTCACACTGATTTTTGTCTACCTACTCTTTGGGTAATTAAAAGAAGAGTATTGAAATCACCAACTGCAGTTACGGATTTTCTGTCAGTTTTTGTTTGATGTATTTTACACATCTGTTATTAGGTGCATAAACATTAAGGATTGCTAAATGCTCTTGATAAATTGACCCCTCTCTAATTATGAAATGACCTTCTGTGATAGTTAATTTTATGTATCAACTTGATTAAGCCATGGAGTTCCCAGATATTTGGTCAAACATTATTCTGGGTGTCTGTGAAGGTGTTTTTGGATATGAGTAACATTTGAATTGGTAGATGGAGTAAAGCAGATTGTTCTCCCTAGTGTGCATGGGGTTCATCCAATCCCTTGAAGGTCTAAATAGGACCAAAGGCTGAGTAAGAAGAAATTCCTCCTACCTGAGTGCCTTTAAGCTGGGAATATCTTTTTTTTTTTTTTTTTCCTGTCTTTGGACTTGAACTGAAACATCTGTTCTCCCTGGCTCTTGAGCCTGCTGGCCTTAGGAGCAGAACTCCACCATCAGCTCTCCTGGGGCTCCAGCTTGCCAACTGCAGATCTTGGGACTTGTCAGCCTCCATACTCCTATGAGCCAATTTCTTATAATATACTTTATTATATATTTTTTATACACTTCTTTTTTATACACATTTATGTAATGTATATTACAATTATTACATCTTCTATCTGTACCTATTTATATGTATATCTCCTCTTGTTTTGGTCTCTCTGGAGAACACTAATACATTCTCTTTATCCCTAATAATATTCTTTGCTCTGAAATCTACTCCCAACTCCAGCCTTCTTTTCATTAGTTGTTAGCATGCTATATTTTTTCATCTCTTACTTTTAATCCATGTGTGTCTTTACATTTAAAGTGGGTTTCTTGTTTTGCTTGTTTATCCAATGTAGCAGGTATCTATCTTTTATTCTTATTTTTTTAATGTTTATTTCATTTTTGAGAGAGAGAGAGCACGCACTAGCAGGGGAGGGGCAGAGAGAGAGGGAGACACGGAATCTGAAGCAGGCTCCAGGCTCAGAGCTGTCAGCACAGAGACCAACACGGGGCTCCAACCCATGAACTATGAGATCATGACCTGAGCCGAAGTCAGACACTTAACTGACTGTGCCACCAGGTGCCCCTGGGTCTCTATCTTTTAATTGAGGTGTTTAGACCATTCACACTTAATGTGATTATTAATACAGTTGGGATTAATCTGTCATCTTGCTCTTCTCTGTGTCCCATCTATTCTTTGTCTTTATTTTCAACTTTTTCTTCCTTTTTCAGACTAAATTTTTTAGATAATTCTACTTTACTCCTTTCATTGGCTTATGGGCTATAACTTTTTGTTGTTTTATTTCAGTGGTTGCTTTTGGGATCACAGTATATGTTTTAAATTTATCACAGTCTACCTTCAAGTGATTTGATACTGTTTCGCATACAGCATAAGTACCTTATGACATTGCAGCAGTTCTCCCTGAAGCACTTCTTTTAATGTTTCTTGTGCAGGTGTGCTGGTGATCAAGTCTCTCAGCTTTTGTGTATCTAAAAAAGAAGTTGTTGAATTTTCATTTTCTTAGCTTTTTATTTTGAAATAATGTCGACTCCAGGAAATTGCAAAAATAGTACTAGAGTGAGTCCCATGAACTTTTTACTGAGCTTTCTCCAATGGTGGCAGCCTATAACTGGAGTACAATAAAACCAGGAAATTGACATGAATACAGTACTGTTAACTAGACTACTGACCTTACTCAGTTTTTACCAGTTGTTTCATGTACTCATTTGTGTATTTTACCTTCATGTTTGAAAGTTATTTGTACTGGATATTGGACTTCTATGTTGGCAGTCTTTTCTTTCATTAAAAGATATCTCACTGCTGTGGCTTGTGTTATTTCTGATGAGAAGTCTTCTGACATTCTTATCTTTATTCTTCTCTATGTAATGTATCATTGCTGTGGCTGCTTTTACGAATTTTCTGTTTATCACTAGTTTTAAGCAATTTGTAAGGTGCCTTGTGTAGTTTTCTTATGTTTCTTGTGCTTGGATTTCTTGGATCTGTGCATTTATAATTTTCATTAAATTTGGAAAAATTTTTCAGCCATTATTTCCTCAAATATTTTTTTGGTGTCACCACACTCCCCCTTTGCATTTAGGAGACTCCATATTATGTCACTTGAATTTTTTACCAACTCAGTGGAAGTCTATTTTATTTTAGTCTTTTATTCCTCTGTGTGTTTCATTCTAGATATTTTTTAATGCTATATGTCAAGTTTATTAATGTTTCCTGAAAGACATATAATCTGCTGTTAATCACATTTTTGTATTATGTTTACATTTATTGTATTTTTCATCTGAGACATTCTATTTTCAATTCTAGAAGCTTGATTTGGGTCTTTTAAAATACCTTCCACATAGCTACATAGCATAGTTAACCTTTTTGTGACCTGACCTTGTTGAATATATGGGATGTAGTTATAACTCTTTTAATGTTCTTCTCTATGAATTCTATCATTATGTGTCATTCCTGGGTCTGTTTCTACTGAATTATTTTTCTCTTCAACATAGATCCTATTTTCCTGCTTATTTGAAAGCCTGACAATTTTTGATTGGATGTAAGGCATTGTGAATTTTATCTTCTTGGATGCTAAATATATTTATATTCCTAAAAATATTCTTAGATTTTGTTCTAGACCATAGATTACTTGGAAACAGTTGGATCCTTTCAAGTCTTATTTTTAAGCTTTGTTAGGGATGAGAGCTGCATTTAGGCTAGGCTGAATTTGTCTTCACCACTGAAGCTAACCCTTTCTGTGTACTTCAACTGATGTCCCCTGACAAGAAGTTTTTCACTCTAGCTGGTAAAAACAGAAACTATTCCCAGTTCTATGTTTGTTCCAAGAATTGTTCCTTCCACTCCTTTTAGGCAGTTCTTTCCCCAGCCTTGGAATAGTTTCCTCACCTAAATGCACCATTCAGTACTTGGTTGATGACACCAAGGCTGTGCTTTTCAGATCTCTGAGGCTTTCTCTGTGCAGCTCTTCCCTGTCCAGTGCTCTGCACTATATTCTCTAGACACTTTGGCTTCCCTACACACCTACCTCTGTCTGATCAACTCAGGGAGACTGCTGGACTCTGACTGGGTTCCCCTGCCAGTCTGGATATTCTTTTTAGGCAGTTAGCTTGGTTGATTGTAGGTCTCATCTCTTATTTTCCCACTCTAAACAATCACTAGACTGTACTGGTTGATGTCCTATGTCTACAAAATGTTGTTTCATCATAAATTTTGTCTAGTTTTATTATTTGTTGCAGGTAGTAAAGTAAATATGGCCATTGTTTCTCCATTTTAGCACAAAATGGAAGTTCTGCAACTGGAATTTTGCTGAAGAAACTTTATTCGTTCCCTAGGGCTGCTGTAACAGAGTATCATAAACTAGATGACTTAGAACAATATAAATTTATTCTCTCACAGTTCTGTAGGCTTGAAGTCCAAAACCAAGGGGTCAGCAGTGCCATGCTCCTTCCAAAGACTCTTCCTTGCCTCTTCTAGCTTTCGGGGGTTGGCTGCAATCCTCACTGCTCCTCAGCTTTAGATGCATAACCCCAATCTCTGCTTTCATCTTCACATGGCTTCTCCCCGGTGTGCCTATGTCTGTGTCCAAATTTCCTCTTCTTATAAAGGTACCAGTCATTGCATTAGGGTCCACCCTAATCCAGTATAATCTCATTTTAACTTGATGACATCTGTGTCTTAGTTCAGGGTGCTGTAACAGAATATCATAGACAGGGTATCTTAAAAACAAACATTTATTAATCACAGTTCTGGAGGCTAGGAATTCCAAGTTGAAGGTCCCAAGAGACCCAATGTCTGGTGAGAGCACCATTCCTGGTTTGCAGATAACTGTCTTCACTGTATCCTCCCAGCAAAGAGAGCAGGAAGGTATTCATCTCTCATCTCTTCTTATAAGGGCACTGATCCCATTCATGAGGTCTCCACCTTTATGGCTTAGTTCCCTCCCATTGGCCCCATTTCCCAATATCACCCACATTGGCAATCTAGGCTTCAACATGAATTTGTGGGGATGGGGGACATAAACATTCAAGAATTCAGTCCATAGCACTCTGTAATCACCCCACATCAAATAAGGTCACACTCACAGGTACCAGGAGCTAGCGTTTTAACATATCCTTTGTGGGGGGACACAATTCAATCCATAACAGAAACATTTCTTCTTCTTCATTTATATATATATACATATACATATATGTGTGTGTGTGTATACGCATATATATGTATATATATTTTTAATGATATACACACACGTATATGTATATTTATATACATATACATATACGTGTGTGTATATCATTAAATTATATATAATATTTATATTTATATATTTATATATACATATATATATTTACATGTATATATACATATATATTTATATATATATATTTTTTAATGTTTGAGAGAGAGACAGACTGAGAGACAGAGCATAAGCATGAGCAGAGCGGGAGGAGGGGGTGCAGGGAAGAGAGGGAGACACAGAATCCGAAGCAGGTTCCAGGCTCTGAGCTGTCAGCACAGAGACCATCATGGGGCTGGAAATCATGAACCATGAGATCATGACCCGAGCTGAAGTTGGATGCTTAACTGACTGATCCACCCAGGTGCCCCAATATCTTTTTTTTTTTTTTAAAGTAAGCTGTATGCCCAATGTGGGGCTTGAACTCACAACCCAAAGATCAAGGATCGCGTGCTGTATCAACTAAACCAGCCAGGTGCCCCCTTCTTCATTTTTTAAAATGATATTTTAAATTTTATTAAGTTTTTTTTTTTTAATTTTTTAACATTTATTTATTTTTGAGAGACAGAAAGAGACAGAGCACAAGTAGGGGAGGGGCAGAGAGAGAGAGGGAGACACAGAATTCCAAGCAGGCTCCAGGCTCTTAGCTGTCAGCACAGAGCCCGACACGGGGCTCAGCTGGAACTCACAAACCATGAGATCATGACCTGAGGCGAAGTTGGATGCTTAACTGACTGAGCCACCCAGGCACCCCCCACCCTGTTCTTATTTTGATTAAAGCATATTTTAGATAAAACAAAGATGATTGATCTTTGTGGAAAACTGTTAAAATACTCTGCATTTTTAGTTTATTTTTGGATGTCCTCAAGTATTTATGATAGTTTCTAAATCAACTCCATATTTATCTTTTCTTAAATATGATTTAATACAATGAAATTATTGCTTTAAAACTTCTAATATTGGCTTTAAAAAAAAAAAAGAAAGTCATTATATATTTTTTGGCCTTCTGTTTCACCCTGAATCAAAGTGATTATTAGAGATTGAAAGGGTTCAAACTGGAAATTGTAGGAAGTCGCTGCTGTGATGTTATCTTAAAAGTAGCTTCTTGCTTGAGGATTAAAATGTGTAGTCAATTAAGTTTTCATTATCTGGAGGGATTAGAAGAAATGCTGTCAAATAGGCTGACCCTTGATTCCATTTACAACTTCTTTTTAAAGGAAATCCAGAAAGGAATCACTCACATACTCATCCAGTCTCTAATAAAGTTTCATTCCATGAGCTAATATCATCAATGACAGAACCATGATCAAAATTAGAACAGGACTTACAAAGGTCTACACTGTAAATGGACTTTCCTTAGGGTAATAATCAGTGTTTAATCCATGTGCCCATGGATCCATAGGTTTTCTGAAGTGGAAGGGAATTCTAAGATCTCCATCATCATGCTTAATATGTTATACTATTTTAATTGTCTATGTGACTTTCTCCCCCATAAGAACCTTGAGGGAACAAATACCTTGGTACTTAACACTGTAATATACTAGGTTTTCAGTAAATATTTGTTCAAGACAACAGGAAATAAGAAAGGAAGGACCAAACAAGTGAATGAATAAGGCCCAAAGAAGTTTAGCATCATGTCTATGGCCACGTAAATAATGATAAGGTAGAACTAAAACTTGCTCTCCTGGTTCTCAAGTAGTTTTCATTACAACATCTCCTGTATTTATTATCTCTTTCAGTATTAGTTCTTTATCTGCATTTTACAAATTTTCATGAATAATAATAGATAGCACTCTTACAATACTTAATACCTTCCTGGTATTTTTCTTTTTCTTATTTTCTTTCTTTTCTTTTTTTTTTTTTTTAAGAGAGAGAGGGAGAGAGAGTGCAGTTGCACTCATGCACCTGCACTTGCACATAAGCCAACGGGGGAGAGGCAGAGGGCGAGGGAGGGCAAGAGTCTTAAGCCAGCTCCATGCCCAGTGAAGAGTCCTACACGGGCTCCATTTCAAGACAGATTCTGACCCGGGCCAAAATCAAGAGTCAGACACTTAACTGACTGAATCACCCACGTGGCCCACTCCTGATATTTTTCTAAGTGCTTTCAATGTATTAAAGTCATTTGTTCTTTATAACAACTCTATA
Source organism: Lynx rufus (assembly GCF_022079265.1). Taxonomy (NCBI): domain Eukaryota; kingdom Metazoa; phylum Chordata; class Mammalia; order Carnivora; family Felidae; genus Lynx; species Lynx rufus. The sequence continues at coordinate 150,404,829 of NW_025814834.1, forward strand.
AGATAGGTATTATTTTCCCTACATTACAAGAAACTGAAATACAAAACACTTAAGTAATATGCTCACGGTCTCATGTCTAGTAATTGGTAAAGCTGAGATTAGAACCCAGGCAGTCAAGCACTAGAGTCTATGTATAAACCAAACCACTATGATATGGTCCTTGAAATTGAGTCCCATTTATCTTTTTGTTAAAGTTGTGTGAGGAAAAGTAAAAGAATACCTAATACAGAATAGCATAATACAAATTTTATTGTACAAAGAATGTATTTTTTAATGTGTTTTTATACTCAAGATGCTCATTTTTTAAAAATTTCCACTGAAAGATACAAAAACAATAGAGAAAAGGCTTATAAACTAATACTGAGAAGCAAATTAAGTATTCCATGGATAGTAGTTTGACAGACTTTTTATAAACAATTTTCTAAAAGTCAGAATTGATTTTTTGTTTCTCCAAGGGAGTTAAGACTTACTCTTCTTAGGAGCACGTGGGTGGCTTAGTTAAGCGTCCTACTTTTGATTTCAGCTCAGGTCATGATCTCATGATCCAGTCCTCCAAGGGCTCTGCACTAGGCACAGAGCTGCTAAAGATTCTCTCTCTCCCTCTGTTCCTCTCCTCATGCATGTGCATGTGCACTCTCTCTCTCTCTCTCTCTCTCAAAAAAAAAAAAAATTTTTTTTTAAACAAAGACTTGGGGCACCCAGGTGGCTCAGTCGGTTGAGCATCCAACTCTTGATTTTGGCTCAGGTCATGGTTTCATGTCATGGGATCAAGCCCCACATGGGGCTCTGCACTGAGCATGGAATCTGCTTGGGATTCTCTCTCTCTCTTCCTCTGCCCCTCCTCTCCTCTCCCCACTTGTGCTCTCTCTCTCTTTAAAATAAATAAAAAACAAATAGGTTTTTTAAAAAAGACATTCTTTTTAACCTTTTCTGTATAGTTCTAAAGTAAAAGTCATTCTAGTGCTATTCATTTTTTTTAATTGCTTGCTCTAGGGTTTGCAATATACATTGTTAAACTTATCACAGTCTTTCTTCAAATAATGTTACACAGCTTCATGCATAATGTAAAAACCTTACAACAGTATATTTCCATTTCCCTCTCTGATCTTCGTGCTATTGTATTATATGTTTTATGTCTATATATGTTTTAAGCTCCACAATGCCTTGTAATTCTTTTTGCTTCAATCCACTATCTTTTAAAGAAATTTTAAAATTAGAATAAAAGTATTTCATATTTACTCATGTATTTATCATTTCCAATACTCATTATTCCTTTCTGTAGATCCAGATTTCCATTTGATATGATTTTCCTTTTGCTGGAGAAACTTCCTTAAACATAATTTTATAGCTCAGGTATGTTGATGATAATTTATTTCTGCTCATGTTTATCTAAAACAGTTTTTATTTTGCCTTCATTTTTGAAAACTATTTTTGCCAGATTTGGAATTACAAGTTAACAGGCTTCCCCCTCCCTCTTTAACGCTTTAAAGATCTTATTCCATTGGCTTTTGGCTTGTGTGTTTCTGAAAAGAAGTCAGCTGTAATTCTTATTTTTGTTGCTCCCTAGGTAATCAGTCTTTTTTTTTTTTTTTAATGTTTATTTTTGAGAGAGAGAGAGAAAGAGACAGTGTGCACAAAAAGGGGAGGGCAGAGAAAAGGAGAGACACAATCCCAAGACACAATCCTCTGCACTGATGGCGCAGAGCCTGATGTGGGGCTCAGTCTCACGAACCGTGAGATCATGACCTGACCCAAAAGTAAGACTCAGATGCTCAACCAACTGGGCCACCCAGGCACCCTTCCCCCTAGGTCATCAGTCTTTCCCTCTGGCTGTTTTCATATTTTCTCTTTATCATTGGTTTTCAACAGTTTGGTAATCATGTACCTTGGTGCTGTTTATTTTTTGTTGTTTTTAGCCTGCTTGAGATTCATTAAATTTCTTGGGTCTATGAGTTTTTAGGTTTGGTCAAATTTGGGAAATTTCTCACTATCAGGACTTCACATGTTTTTCTTTTTTCCTACTCCTCTCCTGAGACTTCAGTTTTACAGCTAATAGACTGCTTGCTATTATTCCAAAAATCATGGAGGTTCTGTTCATTTTTTTCTTTTTTTAGTCTTTTTTTCTTTCTGTGCTTAATTTTGAATGTATTCTAGATTGCTAAACCCTCAAATTCACTAATTTTTTTCTTCTTCAGTGTCTTATTGTTAACCTCATCAGTGAAATTTTTATTTCAGGCACTATATTCTTTATTCCCAGAAGTTCTATTAATTATTTAAAAAATATCTTCAACTCTCATTATATGTATGTTTTCTTTTAAATAATTGTATATCGCTGTAGTAGTTGTTTTAAATTTTTTTAATGTTTATTTTTGATAGAGAGGGAGAGAGAGAGAGACAAAGTGTGAGTGGGGAAGGGGTAGAGAGAGAGGGAGACACAGAATCTGAAGCAGCTCAGGCTGAGTTGACAGCACAAAGCCTGACATGGTGCTAAAACTCAGGGACTGCAAGATCATGACCTGAGCGGAAGTCAGACACTCAACTGACTGACCCATCTAGGTGCCCCTATAGTAATTATTTTAATGTTATCTGCCTAGGATCATTATCTCTGTCATCTTTTTTTAGTTTATTTATTTATTTTTGAGAAAGAGAGAGAGAGAGAGAGAGAGAGAGAGAGAGAAAGAGTATGCACATGCATGTGGGGGAGGGGAGAGAGAGAGAGGGAGGAGAATCCCAAGCAGGCTCCATGCTGTCAGCATGGAACCCAGCTTGGGGCCCAATCTCATGAACTGTGAGATCATGACCTGAGCCAAAATCAAGAGTTGGATGCCCAACCATCTGAGTCACACAGCCACCCCTCTGTCCTTTTTAGAAAGTCCGTTTCTAATGATTATTTTTTCTCTTTATTCTGAATTACACTTTCCCCTTCTTGGTATGTCTGAGTGTTATAGATGTTATATTGTTCAGTTTCTGCATTTGTTGTCTTTCTTTGAATAGTGAGGCTTTGTTTTGGCAAGTAGTTAAATTACATGCAGATAAGTTTGACCCATTTAAGACCTTATACTTTTCTTTTTTTAACGTCAGCTCTGTCAGCACAGAGCCCATTACGGGGCTTGAACTCACAGACCGTGAGACCATGACCTGAGCGGAAATCGGACGTTTAACCGACTGAGCCATCCAGGCTCCCCAAGACCTTATACTTTTCTAAAGCAGGTATAGAGTAGCGTTCTACTAAGATGTGACTCTACTAGTGTCTATACTGAATGATCTAGAATGTCACTGAGGTCTCTCTATTAATCAAAATCAAAAGTCAGAGAGGCAAATCAAAAGGAATTGGTCAGGATGGCTTCACTGAGAAGGTAATGGTTTACACATAAATGCTTTTCTTTTACTTTTCTTTATTGGATCAATGGGTGTGAATTATTCTAATAATATTGATATATAATGTCAAACTGCTTTGCAGGTCATAACATTTTATACTTTCACCAGTAGTTTAGGAGAATGCCTGCCTCACAATATCATTGACAGTATTGAGTATTATGTTTAGTAAATTATAGTATAATCTCTTGGAAGTAATATCATACAGTCATTAGAATCATGTTTTTTGAAAACTAATGACTTGGAGGAAGAGCTCTTAAAACTGGTAATTGAACAAAAGCAGGATAAAAAAAATTTACATACATTGAGATCTCACTATTAAATAAAGATCATTTATATTATTTGTTTATAGCATTTATCTGTGGATAATAGGATTATGAGAGATTTTTATATCCTCATTTTTTTAGTATTACCTTGATACTAAAAACTACTTTAAAACATGAGGTATCTGGTAAATGGGTTACTCCAAACATGGAAATACTTGACAGCAAGAAAGTCTATACACATAGAAACTATATACCCACCACAATCTATAACTGGAGTCACATCTTTCAGTCTCTGTATTCATCAGGAATCTTCTAAGAATGGAGCTGTCTGGGCCATCAAAAGGACTGTCCTGGGGTACATGGGTGGCTCAGTTAGTTAGGGGTCCAACTTCAGCTCAGGTCATGATCTCATGGTTTGTGAGTTTGAGCCCTGCATGGGCTCTGTGCTAACAGCTCAGAGCCTGGAGCTTGCTTTGGATTCTGTTTCTCCCTCTCTCTCTGCCCTTCCCCTACTCATGCTGTGTCTTTCTCCCTCTCAAAAATAGATAAATGTTAAAAAAAAATTTTTTTTTAAAAAGGGCTGTCCTGAAAGCATCTCCCACCTAATTGTGAATTTATAAAAGTTATGTAACTGGTCAACTCCCTGTTTTGGGTTGGTTTTATTTGTTTTGACTAATGTGGACCAAATGCATTTTCCTTGTCTCCCATTTTACACTTTAACACTGAGTGTATTAGTTTCCTAGGACCGCCATAACAAAAGGTCACAGATTACTTGGTTTAAACTACAGAAATTTATTCTCTTACAATTCTGGAGGCTAAAGTCTAAGATCAATGTACTCCCAGGGTTTGTTTCTTCTGAGACATCTTCACGTGGATTGCAGATGGCCATCTTCTCCCTGAGTCTTCATATGGTCTTTCCTTTGTACGTGCCTCTGTCTAAGTTTCTTCTCATGAGGACCCCAGACATATTGGATTAGGGCTCACCCTAATGACCTCATATTAAATTAATTACCTCTCCGATTACCACTTTATATTTCTAAATATCGTCATCTTATGTGTAGTGGTTAGGACATCACATATGAATTTTGAGGGGGTACAATTCAGCCCACGATACTGAGTAAGTTTAGCTCTTCAAGCTCCTCATGGATGTAGCAGAGGCAGAAAACCCATTTCTTTACTCTCCAGGCATAATTTCTAGACCCCAAAGTGCCTGGTGGTGAATTCTGGCCCTCTCACTTAAGAGCAGTTATTTGATGTGGGAGAAGACATCTAGGCTCTTTATACTTTGGTATCTTCATCTCTCAACTGGGGACAATACAAGCACATACTCATAGGTTTATTGTAGCATTCAGTGATTTAATTTATGTAGATCTTGAAGAACAGTGCTTGTCACAGAGCTGTGACAAGCACACACTAAGTGCTCAAAAAAGATTAGCTCTTATATATCAAATTATCTTATTGATGTAGCCATTTAACACTATATTTGATATAGGAGGTATAGTGATGAACACAAAAACTACTGCCTTCACTGAGGAGGGCTTTTTCTCCTGGATCTATGTGTTATTCTTATTTCTGGCGGGGCAACTTTTGTTCTTCTTTTAAAAATTCTGTGTAGAAATGTTTTTCTGAAGGATACCAAACAGGGAAAGCCTGCTTGATCTCTGCCCTTCCCTCACTGTGGGCACTGACTCTTATATACGATATACGGTTTGTAGATTAAGGGAGAAGTAAAGTTTGAAAAAGAAACCTGTGGAGATAAATCCTGTATTTGCTTTATGATTGTCTCCTTTTTCTCTACCCCTTAACCACACACACACACACACACACACACACACACACACTTATAACCTGTTAACTGTGCTGGACACATTTTCTAAATCCACGTGCTCAGGTTCTGCACCTAGATAATACTGTCTTATGAGGTTGTAGTATCTACTCCATTAAGCAGTCCTTCTAGAATGCTTTGATGACTAAAAATATGGATGATGTATCTGTCTTTTGTACACCAGCGCTCGCACCCTTCTGTGGGAACATGTGCTTTGGGTACTTTTTCAAGCAAGGACTTGTACTGATCTACCTCATACATTAATTCTAGCTGGAATAATACTTGGGGAAAGGAATATGATCCCAAAAATAACCACAAGGAGAAGTGTGTCATGAAAGGTCATGGCACTGGGGCAGAGGATATTGGACAGAAGTGTTCTAAAAATAGGAATCGAGAGATCAAAGAACCAGCAGCAGTGAGGAACTTTTTTTGGCCTTGATTCACAGAAGGAAGAGGCAACACCCCCCGGCCCGCTCGTGCCTTCTGCTCCACCTGCCACTCACACCTCACTTGTGGAACTGAGGGGGCGGGAGGATGAGGAGTGTATTTTTCTCTCCTGGGAGCTGACTGCCTTTAAATCATGATGGAAAGTGTATTTAAATAATACTTTAAAACGTGTCAAAATAGCTAACATTTTGGAGAATTTTACATTACATATTCCTTATATTGCAAGGAAAGTCGAAGCATTCTGATCAAGACTTAATTTTAGCTTTCCCCTGGACCAGATCTTTGGGTTTTACAAGTTAACTTCAATTTTTTATCACCTCCCTACACTATACCTGATGATTAATTGTTTGCAAAGCCAAGCACCAGATTTTATGTGCATGCACTACAAATTGGGTAAGCAGAGGGGCACCTGGGTGACCCAGTTGATCAAGCGTCTGACTTCAGCTCAGGTCATGATCTCACAGTTCGTGGGTTCAAGCCCCATGTTGGGCTCTGTGCTAACAGCTCAGAGCCTGAAGCCTGGTTCGGATTCTGTGTCTCCCTCTGTCTTTGCCCCTCCCCCACTCTCACTCTGGTTCTCTCTCTCTCAAAAATAAATAAACATTAAAAAAATTGTAAAAAAAAAAAAAAAGTTTGGGTAAGTAAGTTCGACCACATCAGATTTCATCGGCCACTGTTCGTGTTCTGTGAGAATGAGGCATGGGCGTATCTGGCTGCAAGTGAAGAAATTGAAATTTTAGATGTGCTGTCCGATGCCCTCCCCTTGTAAATATAGCTTTGACAATAATGAGGTGGGTAGGTTAAGACAGGTTAAAGACATGGAGCTCTTTGAATGAACTTTGACAGATGATTGTATTTGTGGCGGTAAGAATCAGAAAATTTGGGATAAGTCCCATAATCTTTCTTTTTTTTTTTTAATTTTTTTTAATGTTTATTTATTTTTGAGACAGGGAGAGACAGAGCAGAACAGGGGAGGGTCAGAGAGAGGGAGACACAGAATCTGAAACAGGCTCCAGGCTCTGAGCTGTCAGCACAGAGCCCGAGGTGGGGCTCGAACTCACAGACCGCGAGATCATGACCTGAGCCAAAGTCGGCCGCTTAACCAACTGAGCCACCCAAGTGCCCAGTCCCATAATCTTTCTAAAGGTCAATTTACTCAACAGTGAAATGAGCTTATTGGCACTTGGTTTAGAGACAGTATATGTGTGGAGGTGTTTGCAAACTACAAGTACAAATGTTCCTTTTAAACCTTTAAAATTCTTTGTCAAAGAATCAGTCTGTGCATTCAGGTGGAATCCACCCTTCCCTATTCAAAGAGGCTTCTTTTTATTCATTTCAAAACTATTTACTTCACTCTAGTGTGCAAGGCACTGTGCCAGGCACCAAGATGCATTCAGAGATGAATCATACCCAGAGGCTGCCCTCAAGGAATTCAGGGTACAAGGAGGCAGATAAACCACTGGAAAATGCACTGCTTGATTTTTAAAATTTAGCTTCAAATGACAGCATAATTGAGCATAATACCACATTTTATCATATAAAAAATTTCTTAGGTTTTTATTTATTTATTGAAAGAAAAGAGAGAGAGAGAGCACGACAGGGGAGGGACAGAGAAAGAGAAAGAGATAGAATCCCTGGCAGGCTCCACACAGCATGGAGCCTCTTGTGGGGCTCAAACCCACTGAAGTCTGACACTTAACCAAGTGAGCCACCCAGGTGCCCCATAATACCACATTTTAAAAGTGATTTAGCCATCCCTCTTAAATATTTAAATAGTAATGTACATGTTAATCAACATATATTTGTCTGTTAATAGACTAACTTGTATGCCATTAGTCAAGAATATTGAAAAATGCATGTGAAAACAAAGTATCTTGACTCAAGACAGGCAGTTTGGGCTACTAACTGGCAATGCACTGGCCAGTTAGTGATTGATGATGAATGGCAATACACTAATCCCAGCCTTTGTTGAGAGATCAGTCTTCATTAGGCTCCCCAAACCAAAACTGACCCGAAAACAATCGATTCTGTCTGCTCCTAAAGCCAATATCTCCATTTTGTTTTGATTCAAGGCTTTTTTAGCCCGAATCCATGAGTGAAAGGCCCTTTTGTTTACCATTTTACTTGCAGTTAACAAATCTCTGACTTAATTCAAAAAAAAGAGAGAGAGAGAGAGAAAGAGGAAAGTTGAGATTTCTCCAGGAGACTGGGATTCCTAATATTTATGTGAGGGAAATATAGTTATGATCCTGAAAATTATGTCATTTGTTTGGATTTAATGAAAACATGATATTTGGCTAATACAACTTCCAGCTATTTGAAAACCATCACAAAATCTGACTTTTGTAAAAGCCTAGCTTAAAACACATTCTCAATCAGAATTATGACTTCAAAAATATCCTTTGAATAAGAGTATGATAGATCTTCTGAAAATACAGGACATGGTTCTGATCTCCTAATAGAAGAAAGCTGCTTCAGGGATCAGAAATCTCACTATTTCCCTTTCAGGGTAACTATGAGGGCCTGTGCATTGGTCTGGAGTTGGCCTCTCCTTCAGGGATTTAATAGGTTTAAATCAGTGTGAGAGATCTTAAATATGGTCTTTAGGAAAAAGAAGCTATTGTAAGCTCAGAAAAGAGGAATGTTTCATTTAGTGCTCAGAATAATGGTTGAAAACTATTTTAAATAGGGGGATCTGTGGGTGTTAACACTTAGCTAATGAGTTCCACAGAATGGTGGGAAGAGAAATAGAAGTACTGTGTGGGCAACAAGTGTAACCTTCAAGTGAAGATGCTTGTGGTATAGGCACAGAGGCGTGGGTTATATGACGAGGACAAGACATACAAATCCCAGCCAGAATCTTCAGAAAGCCCCTTCACAGAGAGTCCAGCAGGCTGGGCCCGACTCTCCAACCTGCAAGCCTCTGACTCAAATGTCTCAAAAAGAGAGCCCAGATCTATATCACATTTCCAATGATAGGCCATTATGGAGACCTGTGATGCTTCAATTGCCCATTGCCTCTCAGTAAACAGCCCCACCAGTAATGCTGCCAGTCCCTGGATTCAGTCAAATCATACAATATGTATTCATCAAGCATCTGGTTTCTATCATCTGCCAAGCAAAGAATCATCTCATGCCTCCACCTTCCACTTTGGGTTTTGATAAAGTGCAATGAGCTTCTGCAGACCTTGATGGAATACTTTCTACTGGTCAGATCAGCAATGCAGCCCTTAGCTGGTAGCCTCTGGGCCCCCAATGGCTTCTGGCCTCATGTTCACAGGTAGGACCCGAGTCACTCAGTGGTTCTCACCAAGCACCCTAAATGTTTCTGGGAATCCCTAGAAGCTTTCATCTTGAATTGGCCAGTGATTATCACTCTTTCAGGAGACTTACCAGCTTTAGGAATAAAAAGCAGTGTGAAGATTCATTCCCTGGCTTTTCTGGTATTTATTACTATGTACCAAATGGCTCTAAAATTTAGTAAGTTAAAACAGTTCCCATTACACCTGAAACTAATATTACACCGTATGTTAACTAACTGGAATTTAAATGAAAACGTAAAATGAAAACAAATAAAAAAAACAAAAAACCAGTACCCATTCAATTATGTTTCAGATTCTGTGAGTCAGGAATTTGAACAGGGCTTAGCTGGGAGATTTTTATGCCCCTAATGAGACGGCTGAAGTTACTCATTGGTACTCAGCTGGCAGATGGGCTGGTTGAGAGGGTCTAGGAGGACTTTACTTATATGCCTGGCACCTTGGTGGGAATGGTTGGAAGTACGGGATCAGCTGGGACTGTCTACTGGAACATGTACATGGGGTGTTTCACTTCTCAGGGTGGTTGGAAATCTTACATGGAGGTTGAGCCAGCATCCCAAAAGAATCAGGAGGAAGCTGCATGGCTTTTCCTGACCTAGCCTCAGAAGCATTACCTCTGCAGCATTCTCTTGGTTGCAAGTGAGTCATAAGGCCATCCCAGATTCGAGGAGAGGGAAATGGGCTCCCCCCTTTTTTTAAATATATTTTTTATAATTTTTAAAATGTTTATTCATTTTTGAGAGAGGGAGATCACGAATGGGGAAGGGCAGAGAGAGAGGGAGAGAGAGGATCCCAAGCAGGCTCCACACTGTCAGCACAGAGCCCGACACGGGGCTCGATCTCATGAACCTTGAGATCATGACCTGAGCCAAAATCAAGAGTCAGATGCTTAACCGACTGAGCCACCCAGGCGCTCCTGGGCTCCCTTTCTTGATGAGAGGCCACTTTGTAGGAGAGCTTGGAAATATTTTTGCAGCCCACCTTTGGAAAATGCAGTCTTCCACCTTAACCTCTAACTGTGTCTCATTTATTGCTTAACTGCCTTTGAATACCTGATACTGGTCCAGGAGTCAGTTACTATATCTATCCAGATGCCAACCTTCTTCTCACCCTTCTTTTTCTTCTCTCTAGTCAAGATGCCCACTCCAAAGGAACTTCCCAAAGACCATCTAAAAGACAAGGCAGAGTAAACTGGTGCTTAGTTGGAACAGCAAGATGATATGGGTCAAAAAGGAAGGAAGAATCATGATGAGAAGAATTAAAAGAGGCTTCATTGAGGAGGTAGCCCTTATGCTGGACTTTGATAGAAAATAGCATTTTGACAGATTGAGAACAGCAGAGAAAGGCATGTCATTCCCACCTGAACAAAAGCACAGAAGTGTAGAAAGGTATGTTGTATGAGGAAAAGCTAAGACTGCTAAAGAATTTGAGTTTCAGATTCTATAGCTGTGTTTTAGGAAGCTGTGTTTTAAGCTGTGTCTTATGAATATGACTCTGGCAGCAGTGTGGAGGATGCATTGGAGAGGTGAGATTTGGTTGGTGAGGTGGAAAGATGGCCAGTGTGTGTAGAGTAGTATTCTACTGTGTATAAATAGTATCCTTTCAAAAGGAAAGGAGATGGCTTTTTTTTTCTCCTGATCTATGAGAGAAACAGTAACAGTGACTCTCCAGAAATGATGGCTTAAACTGGTACAGTTCATCACTGTGCTTGGACTTTCTGTCTGCAAATGCTTGTCTAGATGTGTCTGGATTGGATACTTGGTAGGACTAGTCATCCCCTTGGGATTCATCCCACTCACCCTCCCCCATCCCAGTGAATTTATGCCTCAGCAGCCCTGCAAACCTGCCTTCAGTTCCCATGATCACTTCACACCCTTGCCCTAGCTAAGAAGAGCTAAACTTTTCTGCTGCTTCTTCCATCATCCCCTCAAACTCGAGGCTGCAACCACACAGAACTTATCATTCCCTGGCATGCCATGGCCTATCTCAATGCCACATCTCTGTATATGATTTTCTCTCTGCCTAAAGAATTCTTTCTATCACCCTTTTTCCACCAGGCAAATTCCCTAGTCATCAGTTTATACCCAATTGAAACATCACCTCGGTGAAGCATGATGCACTAGGCTGCTACCTTCTGGTCTCCACAATGCTTATAACATCTGTCTCTTTATAGTGTCGTGTGCATTTCATGTATGTTTTGTAGATTAGATTGAGATCTTTGAAGAAACAGAGCATGCCTTATCTTTGTATCACTAGCATCCCTCATAGGATTAGGTAGTCAATATATGTTACATGAAAGAAGGAATGAAAGTAGGAACTTCACCTGTCACTTGTTAATGTAAATGTTGTAAATGTTGGTCTGTGTTTCTGATCTAGAAATCCAAATCCCAACACTGAATGAGGAAGTAGTTGGTACCATTCTATGCAGAACAGTGGTATTTAAGTTTGTTCATAAGAAGTTAGGTTTCTGTTGACATAAGGTTACCGAGGTAATCTAGAAAATCAACCAGTGAAAACCAGCAGGTCCCAGAGTAGTAGAGCTCTATTCACAAACCTTGTTTATTTCTTACAAATAGTTTCCCAGAGGTATCATGAACAGCCCAATTGCGGTGCCTCTCACATCCCAGTAACTATTAAAACTGGCAATTTCTTGCCTGATTTCAGAGCTTTGGAGCAGCCTGGATTCATCAGTGACATTCTTTTCGCTGAAAGGCTGATATTCACAGGTACCGTAGGTCATTGTCAACTTCTGCGGCCTCCCTTAAAAACCTAAGGTCACACATTCATAAAATTCTTCCTGACATAGTGTGGATAATAGTGGGGAACTCAGCTTACACATATACTAAGCCCTAAAGAATGCTCTGTGGGCAGAGCTCAGCTTACTTGGGAGAACTTTGTTTGCACAGGGTTTCAGAGCCTGGGTAGTTTCCGAGCCAGGGTAGATGGATGTTTTCCCTTTCACCATTACCCTGCCATGAACTGCTTTCTATAAGCACAGTAGTGCTCACAAGTTGTTGGTGCTGTCTTCACTCTGGCTAGTGCTGCGTGTGCCTTCTTAAGCCTCAGGTGAATGTAAAGGTACTCTTAGAGAACCTTTACATTATACCTTCTTTATTACACCCTTGGGTTGTTTGCTGGGCTTATTAAACAACAATCTGTAAGCTGTAACATTTTTTATCCTTCTTAGTAAAACATTTTGATTTAATTTTATCCATTAGTTAGTGCCCTCCCTGCCTCTCTCCCTTAATTTGATGTTTTCAAATTGTGTTTTCACTTCTAAGGTGACACATATGTGAAAATGATCATTTTAAGGCTTCTGGATTATGGGTAATTCATCCCAACACCAAATAATTCTCCCTTACAGTTGTCCTTTAAGGAAGGAGCTCCCCTATGCCATCGAAGGATCACTAGGGATTTGAAGCAGAGAAGTTGGTGAGGGGCACTGAAGGGAGAGGGGACTCTGGATTAGTCTCCTTGGCTTATGTCCTAATGCTGCCAGTTAACCATGTGACTGGACCCTTTCTGGGCCTTGACTTTTCTTGGAATCGGTTCCTCATCAGAGGTTTGATATAGATGAAATGAGGTAGCCCGTAGAAGATGTGCAGTAAAGATTGGTTTCTGTCCTTTCTTCCTTGACAGGTAGGTAGGGCTGGAGAGGGCAAACGAATCAGAAACCTCACACTGAAGAGTTAGAAAACAGCATCAATTGGGCACATCTAAAATTAGAATCTATAAATATGTAAATAGGATCCAACTGACAATTATTTGACTTGCAATTTTCGAGGCACACATCTATTATACCAGGCAGTGCCAATTTTGTGATTCTGTAGCTATACTTATAATCACCATTATTTCAAAAGACCCCTTGACTCTAAAGCTTCATTAGCATCATAAAAATTTCTATTCTAGAAATTAAAGGTCTAGACATAAAGGTCTGCAGGTTCCAGTGAATGGATCCCAAGCCCAAGTGTCAGTGATGTAAAACTTACCTATATTTATAAAATACTTCTTTGTCACTCCTCCAAGGAGATGAGGAAGAGTTCACGCTACTGAAATTTAATCTATATAATTAAATAAGAAAATAAGATTTCACTCTTAAATATATTAATATCTTCTATTAAAGCTTGATCAAAGGTATTACTTTCCTAACTCCTTTCTTCCATCATTGATTCCCGAAGCTTTTGAAACTTGCGAGTGGAAAATGTGAAGTACAAAGAAAACACCATAAACATTTGGCTAAATACTCAGGAGTCAAACTTACAGAAACAAGAGAAAAGATGACAGCTCTTGATGATAGAAGCAGAAATCAAACATCTTTCATGTTCTACTTCAAGATCTAAGTCTAATAGAAGAGGTTAGATGAGTGGTATAGTCCCCAGACCAGCAACATTGGCACCACCCGGGAACTTGTTAGTCCTGTAAATTCTTCAGCCTCATTCCAGATCTACTGAATGAGAAATTCTGAGGTAGACTCAGCAATCCTTGTTTTAACACTCTCCAGGTGATTCTGTTCATGGTAAAGTTTGAGAATCATTAGACTAGATTTTGAAGAATAAAAGAACATAATCTTCAGAATGTCATTATAAAAATTTTACTGCATGCTTGAAGAGAAAAAATTACAGGGCTATATGGTCCTTAGCTAAATATACCTTTAGACTAATAGCTTTCTGGAAGCCAACACCACTATAGAATGATAGTTTGGGGAGGATTCAAAGGTCACCTTTTATAGCCTACCTCATTAATACAGAAATGCTTTAGCTGCCAAAGTGAGGTTATAACCTATGAATAGTCTGTGAAACTAGTTCCATGACATAGTTATGTACAGAGGAGATTGATGCCCAAGTATTTTTAGGGTACTCTGGGTTACACAAAATGAAAAAGTTTTCCTTGTTAAGTGTTACAAGAAGTGAACGTGTTTAATTTTGTTTAAGCCAGTGCTCTGCAGGACTTCTCAGAGCTTTTAATATGTGATGGTATAATTGTAGATTTCCAAAAGAAGATACCCTCTTTTGTCTATGAATGGTTCTTTAGTTTATGGTGTTTCTCAAACTGGTGGACTGTGGAAAACTTTTTCTATAGAGCATCCCTTGGGACCAGAGTTGTGCAGAATCTATTTTGGGAAACGCTGATCTGAATTATAGAATGATAGAATTTCTTGCTTGGAGCTGTCTCAACCACTTGGTATCAACCAATTGAATCCCTCAGTTCCAAACACCTGGCTTGCCTAGCGTCACAGGACTAATTATCCTGGAGCTACTTTTAACTTCCTTTTTGTGCTGTTACCAACCTTCACAGATATGGGAATCTTTTTGTAAACATCAAATTTCATGGATAAACACCCACCTCCTACATGGAAGAAAATAGGTATAATATTTTATACCCGTCAGTTAGATAGTGGCCTAACAATGGGTAAAACCACAAGCTTTGGAGTCCCAATTCCAGTTCCATTATTGACTACCAGTAAAACCAAAAGATGAGTTACTTAAACTCTACAAATCTGTTTCTTATGCATAAAATGGGGATAACTATTGTACCTCCCTTCTGGGCTGTAATAAGAGGCAAACAACATAATTTTTATAACATGGTTAGCACTGTGCTTGCCACACTGTAAATGCTCAATAAATGTTAGCCACTGTTTCACTGGTTGATTGAAAATATATATAATGGACAGAAGTTACAACCAAATCCACAAGGCCTTTATAGAATTTGTATTTTATGAAATCAAAACGGACTGTACATGCCTTTGGGGGAAAATATTGTATAGAGGCAAAAAGACATTATTTACTCTACAAAGTTTGATGTGCAAATCAATTTGCAGATTCTTTGGAGTAATTCTACAACATTTGAGGTTTACAGACTACACATTAGGAACCAATGGCCCGTGTCACCCTATTTTTATCTAAAAATAGACCGTCTATTTTTAAAATATTTACATGAGGAGAGAACCCTCGGCCTTCTTTGTTCTATTATCCTGTGTTTAAATTGCCTTGCAGTTAATTTTTTATGTGTCTCTTTGGGCATGTTCAAAACCCATTTCTTCTGGTCTAATCTTCTGCAGACCTGAACCGCTGGTCAGCATCTTCCTCACAGTGACATTTTACTCAGAGTAAAACCTCTTCCTAAAGAAACCACTCTAGGGCGCCTGGGTGGCTCAGTCGGTTAAGTATCCGACTTCGGCTCAGGTCATGATCTTGCGGTTCGTGAGTTCGAGCCCCGCGTCAGGCTTTGTGCTGACAGCTCAGAGCCTGGAGCCTACTTCAGATTCTGTGTCTCCCTCTCTCTCTGACCCTCCCCCGTTCATGCTGTCTCTCCCTGTCTCAAAAATAAATAAATGTTAAAAAAAATTTAAAAAAAAAGAAACCACTCTATCAGTCAGTTAACAATATTATGTGCCCAGCACTTGAGCAGACACCTTTGGACAGATAGAAGACATTTGAAACCTCTTCTGTCACTTCAGGGAACTTATTATATAGCGGAGGGAACAAATTTATCATTTGAGAGTATCCATGTGTTATACTGGTAATAAAGGCTGAAAATGCAGTTGATGTTCAGAAAAGGGCAAAATCAATGTGGGAAAATACTTGCAAAGCTCTGTGGAAGCAGAAGCTGTGTTTAGTGTGAAATGCTAAATTGGGAATTGGGATTTAGGTTCTAATTACAGGCTTTGAAATGAAATGTGACCTAGAGCTAGATCTTAACATCTCTAGATTTTTCCATAAAATGGACAACTGGATTAGGCTCTGCCTGCTGCCACTTAATGATGGGAGACCTTTATTCCCAATGCACATTTTCACACTGAATGCTCACACAGACTCTGGGATAGGTCCTGTTAGTAGTCCCATTTTTCACTTAAGGACACTGAGGCTCAGCAAGGTTATGTAACCTACAACTGCGTAGCTATATCTGGTTCCAGTACTCCTACCCAAATTTGATGTACTCTGTCTGCTTTTTGCTTAATCACAGGGCCAACCTTCCCTTTTGAGGGGATGAGAAAGGGTTTAAGTTGGACCTTCTGAGAGGGGGGAGGGCAGAGATTGAGTTTCACTGTGGGTCTAACTCAATGCCCAGAGTACATGGTAATTTATAGTACAACTCCCTCCCTGACCCCAGAAAACCTATAATATGAGGTTATTTCTGTCTCCAAACAGCAGCATTATTATGAAGATCAGCTGAACATGAAGTGAGTTTGTTGCTTATTCATTAACCTTTTCTTTTGGAGGTATTTTTCTCTTTTTTCTTTTTTTAGTTCTTCATTTTGACATTGCGTTCTTAATTTCTTTTTTTCTTTTAGAGAGTGAGAGAGAGTGTGAGCAGGGGAGAGGGGCAGAGGGAGAGAAAGAAAGAGAGAGTCTTAAGCAGGCTCTGAGCTGAGCATGGACACAGGGTTCCATCCCATGACCCTGGGATCCTGACCTGAGCCGACATCAAGAGTCAGATACTCAACCCACTGAGCCACCCGGGCGCGCCTCTAAGTTCTTAATTTCTTAAGTAAAGCTCTTCCTATCATCATGTATACAGACAGACCATTTTCTCCCCACCTCTTACATATCATTAGCTTGTAAATAATCACAAGCATAGTATCACATTTAGACTTTTAATAAAAGAATAACTACATTGATTTTCATTTGCTTCTGCCGCATTAGGAGTTCAGAATTCTGTGACTTTTTCAATCTCTATATTAGGGTTTTTTGCCTTTTGTCTTTGCTTGAATCTGACCATTTAGAGGTGAAAGAGCCCTTGACAGTCATCCTGAATTTCTACTGAGTGCTCACGCTGTTTCAGCTGTGTATTGTATTTGATCTGCTGAAAACCCCCAAAAGTTAGGAACCACTAATTGTCCCATTTTACAAGTAAGGATATTGAGTTGAAAGTCATTTGTCCAAAGTTGCATACTCATTCAGCAGAGTCAAGATTCAAACTCAGTTTGGCACCAAAACCTAAGCCTTTAAACTTGAGATTACACTTTTGCCTCTTCCAAAGGAAAGAAGTGGGACGTATGTAGGAGGATTGGTTACCTTTTCTCCTCCTCCTCCTCCTCCTTCTTTAGCTTGAGCTGATTTAGGTGGAGCTTATGTGAGCAATATAGGAAGATTAATTATTTAGGCTAGGCAGCAAGGGAAGGAAATTAAGAGAGGGAACATTTTGGATATATACTTACGTCTCACACACACCTCTTTCCCGAAAGGAGAGTTGTTTCCTGACCAATTTTCCTAGTGAAAGAGGTCATTCACAGCTGGGAAAAGCAGGCCCCATGGCTGGCAGGATTCAACTGCCACTGTGATCCCAGTGAGTAGTAAGTTGGAGGAATGAATAGCTTTCTGTCATTTTTAACGTATTTTCATAATTGACAGGATGAAAATTAACCCTTATCTTTATAATCTTCAGGAAATTACTCCATTTTGTCACCTCCACTTTCTCTTCTTGTCATGCTAAAATCACTTGTCTGATATTTTCTTTTCCTTTGCTAATAGTAAGCCTTTAAATTATTAAAGAAAAAGAATGTTAAGGCTTCTGCTTTGCTGCTTCCTCTCTGCTGTGAGAGTTGGTTCACTTTTTGAGGTTCCCTCTCTCTTCCTTGGAAAGGTTCATTTTCTGTTGGGAGTCACTCCCAGCCCTGCTTTGTGCCTGTGAACTTGAAGGCAGAGTTTGGGCCACTGAATGAAGCAGAGGAATGATTGGGTGGCAGGGGAAGGAGGCTGTTGACTTCACTTAAAATATTTTTTGAAAATACCTCATATAATGTTAGGTTTTGTAATGCCCCTAGCTCATCTCTGACACCCCCCCCTTTTAAATAAACATGAAGAATTATAGCATGTACAGAGGAAGTTAGAAAATGAACCCCACTGTTCCTATCTCCACAGGCATCTGTGCGGGTGTGACAGCGTGAATGGGCCCTTTGGGAATTCTAAGGGGAATCCTCTAGAGCCAGATTCTTCAACAGGGCAAACTTCCATCAGCTGTGTAAATAGTGTGGCAATGTGTGGAAGCCACAGGCAGTTTCCTGATAGTCAGCTACTGTGCCCAGGTAGTTAAAAGGATTCGTGTTCCATCCTGAGGCTTGGAAGATGTGAGTTGAGTCTTGTAGTCCCTGATGAGTGGGTGGGTAGAAATTTCCTCTTCACTTCATCCAGTGCGAAGGAAGGCAGTCTGATTAAGGTAGGTAGGGCTGGCTGCTAAAACCACACCTAAAAGAAAGCTTCTGGGTGTCTGACTGGAAAAAACTGTAACTGCAGACTGAGGACAAAATCGGGCACACACTGTCAGAGGGTGTTGTGCTCTGAGGACATTGTGCTCTGAGGTTGTATATTTAGCTGCTCTTTAGAATGTGAATTTAGCACGACTGAGTGACTCAGTCACTTAAGAGACTTGATCTCAGTTTAGGTCTCCATCTCAGTTTGGGTCTCAATCTCAGGGTCATGAGTTTAAGCCCTTCACTGGGCTCCCCGCTGGGCCGGAAGCCTACTTAAAAAAAAAAAAAAGTGAACTTAAATGCAATTCATGTATCTAGTTTCTTTTCCCCACAACATCTGAAAGCAAGCAGCAATCCTGACAGCCTTCTGTCCGTCAAGCAGTGCCACCTGCCTGTGCCTGAGCCCCTGCTGGAGGCTAGTTTGCAGCTGCACTGACCTCGGCCCTTCCCCATGCAGAAGTTGGGATGTTTGCTCCAGCTCCTGAATCTGAAGTTGCTTGGGTTTTTGTGTACATGTTCTGCAGCCTTCACCACTCTGATGTCCAATTTTTGTTTGTTTTTTGTTTAGCTTAAACAAATGGGCATAGAGACAAAACAACTAGGTACAGGTAGTTGTCTATGTACATCTGTACATAATGCATTCCTGCAAATAGGTATAAATCTGCAAGACTCAAATAATAGGTTTACCTATTGTAAACAGCATCTTGGGACCAAAAACCTAAAAGTGCTATAAAATCCCTGAATACATCTTGTATTTAGAAATAATCTTTAATTGTGTGTTTCTAGAATTTGGTTTGTGCTCTCTCATTTAATCCTTTCCCTTCACCACTGGATACCTGGAGTCCTGGCTAAAGTCCAACTATCATCCAACTGAGGCAAAGGTTTCTCTGCTTTTGGCTTGGCCACTGTTTTCCCATTTTCATCTTAATTGTATTAATTCTTTGAGATTTATCCTTCTTATCGTAGTATCAGTATGTATTTTTCCATTGTCAGCCCCACTTTTATGAATGTGTATGGATAAAACCCATAAAAATGCTCAAATAATTACTTAGACAAGTACTCTTATGCAAAGATGGAAGCACCGTGCCCAAAGACCAACTATACCCTCTGTCATCCAGTTTCACCATAAGCAATTGAAGTGCTAAGTTTCTCCTTTCTTCAGTGTCCTCTCAACTTGCCTAAACCAATCTGGGAATTACTAGAAAACAAGATTGCATGTTGTTGTGGGTATGTTTTCTTGAAGTGATCAACTTTTTGGTCTTGGTGAGTGGTCTAGAACCACAGGAATTGATGAAAGACAGGTTTAGAGGTTTAGTGAGCATGATGAACAAGTTGGCCTTGTACCAGTCTAGGAGAAGTCTGTCACTCAATTAGATCTCAGAGTATCCTTGATATATTGTTGTTTTCTTCAAAATAACAGAACACTTGAATTGTTGTTTTGTCATTTTTAAGGTTCAGTGTGTTAGACATGTACATACAGTGTTGTGACTAAGAATTTGAGAGTAAATCCAGAGAGGAGGGAGGAAATGGAAACCAGTGTGTGAGGGAGTCTGGGTCATTCGTTGTCTTTTGTTATCACATTTATTGGATCCTTGTAAAGACAATCTGGTGAAGTATTATATTGAACTTCATCTCTATCTTAATATCACATAAAAAAATAGATCTGAGAAGGAGTGTAGTAGAATCATTAACAACACAGAATTGGAAGAAAGATAGAGAGTTTGGATCCCAACTTCAACACTTTCTAGTTGTGTGATCTTGGGTGAATATTTAACCTTGCTGACCCTTAGCATCCTCATTCATAAAATGGGGATAGGTATGCCCATCTCTTTAGATCCTTATAAAGATTAAACATATTTCATACATTTTTGTGAAATTACCCAGCGTTAGCCGATGAACATCAGTTTGTTTCAAAGATTGTCTTGGTGTCATCTGAAAACTTGTGTTTCCCCATTTCATTTTTAACAATTATTAGCCAAATAACAATCCTAATCTTGGTAAACAGAGAATGGAGGATGGCTGGAGGGCACGCAAGTATACTTTGGGGTTAGACAAGGTGGGCCTGAGTATCGGTGCCATCATTTTCTCCCTGGCTGTGGCTGGCTTTTCATAAATCAATATGTAGGTTGAGGGTATAGATAGAGAACTGTTTCCTTTGAAAGATTGGGAAAACATTGATCTAGCCCTTGGATTCTCACATCTCACATTTACCTGGATTTGTGATGTTGAAAGATTTTCAGAAATTGAGCTATGAGGTTAACATAAATTGCCTATTTTCTTGTGACACAAATTCCAGCCAGATAGCTGGAAACAGGAGAACTTGAAGAGATTTTTTTTAAGTTTATTTATTTATTTTGACAGAGAGAGAAAGCAGGGGAGGACAGAAAGAGAGGGAGAAAGAGAATCCCAAGATGGCTCTGTGCAGACAGCACAGAGCCTGACGTGGGGCTCAAACTCACAAACAGTGAGATCATGACTTGAGCCGAAATTGAAGGTCTGACACTTAACTGACTGAGACACCCAGCACCCCGTAGAAGAGATTTGAGAGGATAGAGAATTCTGATTTCCTCAGAATCTGAGCAGTCATGGGCTGAGGTAACATTTTAAAGTCACACAGATTCCTGCATGCCCACACTTAGGCTTTCAGAATCATTCATTCTTGGTGTGTTTTCAAAGGTCAGGGCATACCAGCACTTTGTCAGACTCTTTCATAAATGGTCTCCTATTTTAAAACACCAGTTTCTCATCTGAGCTCCCTTGTACAATTATGAATAATGTTCAAGGTCTGGAATAAGGATATCTGTATTCAACCCTAACCTCTACCATTATTATCTATATGACCTTGGGCGAAAGTATTCTTTAACAATGCTGAGCCTGAATTGATCCATTCCAACAATGTGTATATTAATACCTACATCAAGTTGTTTTGAGAACTAAATAAGAAAATGTGGTTAAAATTGTTTGCAAGCTCTACTACTGAAATCATGAGTTTTAGTGGTAGATGGTCACAGGATTCTGCTATATCCTGTAAAACATAAACAAACACGGGTGCCTGGGTGGCTCAGTTGGTTGAGCATCCAACTCTTGGTTTTGGCTGAGGTCAGAGTCTCACGGTTTGTGGGTTCGAGCCCTGCATCAGGCTCAGTGCTGACAGCCAGGAGCCTGCTGGGGATTCTCTCTCCCTTTTTCTCTGCCCCTCTCCTGCACACGCACTCTCTCTTTCTCTCTCAAAATAAATAAACACAAATCTATACAAAATCACTTACCAATTTTTGAGACGGTAACAATCAGGAATGCAAACAAATGCCTATGAAATACTTTTTTTACCTGTAATACTTTCCTATGAAATGCCAAGGCAAGGGCCAAGAGCACAAAATATTTAGGTTTCCCACAACAACTTCCCCTCCAGGCAATAGCAAGAATAAAATGACAGTAAATTTCTACTTTAGCACACAGGCATTTCTTCTGGTGTGTTTTGTTTTGTTTTGTTTTGTGTGTGTGTGTGTGTTTACTTAGAAGGATTGTATATTTTTAAAAGGAAGGTTGGTTTAGCCTAAGTTCTGCAGAGCCTCCTTCAAAAAAGAGTTTTAATCTTAGAGAAATAAAAAGGCTATCACTTAGAAAAAGTGCAGCTGGGTAGGCCTTTCAAGTTGTGACTTGATTATGGCAGGAGAATTAACTTTTCTTGAAGTACCAAACCTCCTAACTTGGCTGGGTAGTGGCAAAATGCTTGGGGACCATCAGTCTTCATTTGATCATAATGAATGAATGATCATAATGAATGATAAAATCACAAATGTGCTCTGATTAGTCGTCCAGTCGATAAATATTTTCTAAGAGCCTATCATATGCAAGAAGTTGCTGGTTTTTGTAGGGAGGACAGGAGGATGTCTTTGGGGGTAATTGTTTAAAGATACAGGAGTTACAGTCTGGATCTCAACGAAATTTACATTCTAGTGGAGAGATAAAAGTATACATAGCCCAATCACAAGGTACCAAGAGTAGTTTCATAGGAGAGGATAAAATGTATGATCATTCAGAAGAATAAGAGGATGTTCTCATTTAGGGAATCAGGAAAGAGTTAATGGAGGAGAGGTGGTGTGAACCAGGCTGCATGGACATATGGAATAAGGAGGAATGAAATTCCTGGTACAGGAGAAATGAAGGTCAAGGTGTAAGAGTGGGTAGACGGAAGGAACCTAAAGACAAAAGAGGGAAATAAGACTAAAAAGTCGAACCCTAGGCTTAGAAAAAGGGGGCCATAGTAAATTGGAAAGAGCATTGGCTTGGCATAAACTGGAATAGTGGTATATTTCCTTTTTTTCAAAGGGTCACATTTTTTTCTCATTTTAATGTTTTTGAAATCAAGAAAAACCTAACAGTCAATATGTATATTTAGTGTAATACTTCTTTATCACCTAAAAGAGGTTATTGAATCAATGGTATATCCACAATTGGTGGAAATATTTTAATATTCCATGACTGTAATTCTCTATTTCATACACAAACACTCTATAAGCTTTTTGGAGAAATAAGAAAATGACACATGCAAAGTACTTGTCATACAGTGTGCTCAGTAAACTGACTACTTTTACAAAAACAGGGTTGAACTAGGTTTGACAGGCAAGGGAGAAGTCCAGAAGGATTTCAAAAAGGGAGAGACAGGAAGAATCAAACTTTGACATCAAAATCACCTTCCAATATTTTCAAGAACCAGTTAGGGATGGAACAAACCTTCTTGGGACCCTATTCCAATAGTCTAGGCAAGAGGTAATGAAGGGTTAATCAAGGAGTGAACCAGTGACAGTGAGTGTGACCTTTGCCTTGCCTGAGAGGTGTTATCACCAGGACTTGCCAACGGGTGGGGTGCATCACAAGGAGAGGTAGTCGTGATTGAGAGGATTGTACTATTAGCAGAAATAGAAGACATGGGATATGATATTGTACTTTGTAAGGAAAAATATGTGTTTGGTCATTTAGATAACCAAATATCTATTTCTCCTATAGTTGGTCTTCACAGTTCCTGACTCATACCTCCCCAAACCTTTGGGATTTCCTGTGTTGAGAGAGACAAAGATGTCTCTTGTTATGTTAATGAAATGACTTTCCTATTTCACCTAAGGAGTGGGACTGGTTGCCAGGAGAATCAACCTTGTGATTGGAGGCTTGGAACTTTCAATCCCACCCCCAACCTCTGGGGAGGGGGAAGCCTGGAGGTTGAAGCAGTCGCCAGCTGTCAGTGATTTAATCAATCATGGCTATGTAATGAAGCCTCCGTAAAATTGAAAGAGGAGAGGGTTCAGAGAGCTTCTGGCTTGGTGAACACTTGGGTGTCTGGAAGAGTGCACACCAGGAGAGGACGTGGAAGTTCCTCGCCCTGTACTCATACCTTGCCCTACCCATCTCTTCCGTCTGGCTGTTCCCGAATTATATCCTTTTATAGTAAACCTGTAATCTAGTAAGTAAAATGTATCTTGAGTTCTGTGAGCCACTCTAGCAAATTAATGGAACCCGAGGAGGAGGTTGTGGTAACCTCTGATTTAGAGCCCATTGGTCGGAAGTGCAGATAACAATCTGGACTTGTGTTTCGCATCTGAAGTCCAAGGTGGGGGCCAAGGGAATTTCCAATCTATAACTGGTTGGTCAGAAGCACAGGTAACCTGGGCTTGCAACTGACTTCTGAAGTGGTGGGTGATGGAGGGAGGGCAGTCTTGTAGGACTGAGCTCTTACCCTGTGGAATCTGATGCTGTCTCTGGGTAGATAGTGTATGAATTGAGTCAAATTGTAGGACACCCAGCTGGCATCCAAGAATTGCTTGACAGCATTGGGGGAAACCCCTCCACCCACACACATGGTGAAATTGGTGATCTAGAACATTTTATGGGAGAAGCAGCAAGTGCGGAAGCAAAGCTGATATGTTTGATTTGAGACCCCTTGAACCCAGCTCCAGATGGAGATGTCCAGGGAGCATTTAGAAATTCGTAATTTCATTTTGGAAAACAGAGACTAAAGATGTCATTTTAGAATCATATTCATTCAGGTGATGGTTGAATCCATGGAGGCAGATAAGATATGTAAGGAAGGGAATATACAAGGAAAAGAGAAGAAAATTAAAGAATGGAGACTTTAAACAGGAACCAGAGAAAGAAGAATTTGAGCATTTGGAGAAGAACTGGAACAGGACCATGAACCCGAATCCAAAGAGAAACAGTGCTAAGCATGAGCACACATTCACAGACAAATTGGTATGAATACTTTTTTTCTCTTTCTTTTTCTTTTTGTAATTGAGATATAATTGACATATAACATATTGGTTCCAAGCATATGGGTGTGGTGTGCTGACTATATTAATACTATATTGTATATTTGAGAGTTGCTAAGCAAATAGATACTAAAAGCTTCCATCACAAGAGATGCCTCTTTGCACACCTGACTTGTCTTTGAGTATCTCTTGACATTTGGCTGTCATCTTTTTCCTGCTTTCACTTCTTTGCTTTTGCTTCGATTTCTGAGCCCTTTTCATTGTGACCTGCATTTCTGTGGTTGCTTTAGTAGCTTTGAGGGGTTTTATTTTATTTTTTTTCCCTCTTGCTCATGTGCTTGTGGGAAAATGCAGAGCACAGACTTTCTAAGGCAGACCCTTAGGGTAATCCAATACTGATGCTTAAGAATGTCAGAGAAAAATAAAACTAAGCCCACCTGGGCAAAATCATGGAGTCAAGCCTCCGGTGTTCCTCTTTTATGGCAATTCAACACTAATAATAATAATAATATGACCATCTGGTTTAGGATCCAAGCATAGACCTACCTAAATTCACTTTAAAATTTCCTGGAAAAGATACTCTTGCTTGTCACACAGAACCTTCCCACTCCTCTTCAGTTCGTCCCATTGTGTTGATAGTTCTACTTCCATGTTGTTTTATACAGTAATCAGTTCTTTCTTTACGTTGCCATTCAGGGTCCTTTAAATAAGCACATATCCACAGAACCCATTTGAAATTTTGAGAAAGCTACCCCATAGCTTATGTTGAATACATTATAATATAGCCAAATGTACTTGCAGAAAGCACTAGTCTGTATCTGCCATAAAGTTTTATACATCAATAGCCTGTTGGCAGAGCATTTAGTTCTAG
This sequence comes from Lynx rufus, assembly GCF_022079265.1. Taxonomy (NCBI): domain Eukaryota; kingdom Metazoa; phylum Chordata; class Mammalia; order Carnivora; family Felidae; genus Lynx; species Lynx rufus. The sequence continues at coordinate 150,430,386 of NW_025814834.1, forward strand.
TGTTGGAAACTTGTAGGCATGGAGTAGGTTTGGTTTTGATTTTCCGGCTAATGGGAATTGTGATGTGAGTGTTCAGTGCAGCACCAAATATGTGACTCTGTTAATGCGTCAGTTTTAACAGCAAAAGCAGAATTGGCTTTACCAAAGGGAAAAAGAACACACATTTATTTTCTGTGTGTTTTTTTGTTTTGTTTGTTTTTTCTAATTTTAACAATGGTTTTGATAGCTTTAAAAAATGCTCTTGTTGGGGCGCCTGGGTGGCTCAGTCGGTTGAGCGTCTGTCCGACTTCGGCTCAGGTCACGATCTCATGGTTCATGACTTCGAACACTGCGTCAGGCTCTGTGCTGACAGCTCAGAGCCTGGAGCCTGATTCAGATTCTGTGTCTCCCTCTCTCTCTGCCCCTTCCCCGCTCATGCTCTGTGCCTCAAAAATGAATAAACGTTAAAAAAAAATTTTTTTTTAATGCTCTAGTTGACTAAACCAAATTAAGACTTTTGAATGAGAGCAATTAAAAGATGTCAGGCCCTTAAGATTATAATTTACTGAGTCTGGGCCAAGATTGGGGCATCTTATTTCTAAGAAACTTCCCTAATTTTCTGATACACACCAAAGTTTGATGATCCTTGTTTTTCTGAAATAAGTTCTAAACTAAGGTACAAAAACCTGAATGCAAGTAGGGAACTATCCAGTAAAAATAATAATAATAATAATTATAATTATAATTATATATATTTAAATTAGCTATAGATACTAAAACCTCCAATTATTTGTAGCTTATATAGATATGCACTAAAATAATTGAGTAAATCCTGTAAAAGAAGGACATGTGTTTGTGAAAATTTGTGGAAGAATGGAGAACTTTCAGAAAACTGAAAGAGAGCCAATATCCTATCTAAATAGTTTTGAAGGAATAGACGAGATCCAGCCAACTGCAGGCTGTGTGTTTAATTTCCATTGCTGAAAAGAACACACAGCACTGGGAATATTGTCATAATGTTGGTTTGGTAAGTGAGCAACTGTTCTTTAACCCGACTTAGGCAGAGCAGAAGGAAGTGGACTGAAACCAGAACGTGAGGGATTTAGGTTAGAAGGTAAGTTTTATGACTGGGAGGAATATTGGAACAACTTCCTAAGAAACATTGTGCAACCTCTTTCTCTAGAGGTCTTTAAAAATAGGACAGATTTTTGTGTCTGATTTAAATCTGGTGCTGCCCAAAGCTGAAGGAAAGCCAAAGAGCTTTATTTTATGCCTCATATATATTTTGAAGACCTTTTAAAATCTATTTCCTTATTTCAAATATTGGAAACTAAGGATTTGTGTTATAGGATGACATCATTGATTTTTAAAATATTCTTCCACCTTAAGTAAAGTTTGCTATACAAAGATATATATCTTTGTGTCACCTATCTATCTATCTATATGGATTTAGATTTGTATCTCCTATATATATGGCTTCCATCTCATTTCCATGGGGAAAGAAAAAATTGCTAAGCACATCCACTCCCACCCCACCTCCTTTTTTTCTTTTGCTTTGGCACACTATGTTGTGTATACATGTGACCAAAAACAGAGTTCAAATGAGTAGTCACAGCAACCTTTTCTGGCAGGCTTTGGCAAATCAAGTATATGCTATATAATGTATAATAATTATACATGAAGAAAAGAGGCAGAGGGCCCAGAAGCTCTTGGCAGCTATGCTGTCTGGTTAGAAAAGGAAGCAAGTTACAGAGTTTGGACATTCAGTTCTGAGACGTTATTCCTGAGTCAACAGGATTTTAATTATGTATGTGGCTTAGAAGAGACATTTACGCAAGAGGAACATATTGTTGTCGAATGTGTTTGTGATTTTGCTCCTGGTTCAGAATTGGAAGGAAGCAGAAAGTAATTTCTGAAGGTACATAACTGAATTGAAGGAACATAGAATAACGGATACCCCTCGTACTGGCAGGAAAACAGCCAATATCCTGGCTTTCCCTTCCCATTCCCTCACTCAACACCGTACCTTGTCTTTTATAGTTACCCTTTTGCAAAAAGCAACAACAATTAAAAAATACACATATTATCACAAGACACTTGTATATTTCAAGTCATACTAGTTAGAAATAAAGGGTGTGTTAAATATAACCTCATCTTTGAACATCTTTTTCTTCTGTCATAATGTTGAGGTCACTTAAAGTGTTTATAAGTTCATTGTGTCCTCATGTTTATTTTAGTCTAGTTTTGGAAAAAGTTGAAAATGCACTGCACTGAAACTGAAATGCTGCATGGGGAATAGGAAGAGTATTCTGAGTTATGTGGATAAGTTCTCTTACGGATAGAGTAGAGGGGAGCAAGGAGCCTGCAGAAGACAAAGATTTTAGCTTTTCTGAAAGTTAAGCGTTGCTTCCTGTGACTCTATTCACTGATTCATTCACTGATTGGTTGATTGATTGATTTGGTCATTCAGTATTTAGTGAGCACCTACAATACGTCAATTCTATCATTTAGGTTTATAGCAGTAGACCTATGATTATCCTTGTTTTTTTTTTAACTTACCTTCTCCACGCCCATTCATGTGTGCAGTAATGATAATGACATTTTCTGCTTTTAATAGCTAACAGTTCTTGAGCAATTACCAGACATTGTCCTACGGGCATTTTATAAATTACCTTACTTAATTTTCACAGCAAGTAATCTTATGAGATGGGTTTTGTTAACAACCTCATTTAAATAGGAAGGGCCTAAATACGGGGAGGATAGGTATCTTGCACAAGGTTATATACCTGATGAGTGAACCAGGGCTTTTGGACTCCGAGCCTTTTTTTTAACCCCCATCCTGTACTGCCTCCCAGGATTATTTATGCTATGATTTTTTTTGCCATAGAGATTTTCTTTAAGTACACATTCTCAAGGCTGCCTCTACGCCTCATTGAAGGACAATTTTTACCTTCTGTTCTCATCTCTTTTACATCATTGAAAATCCATCTGTAATTTTTTAAATTAAAACTTTTTTTAATGTTTATTTTTGAGAGAGACAGACAGAGAGTGTGAGTGGGGGAGGGGCAGAGAGAGAGGGAGACACCGAATCCAAAGCAGGTTCCTGGCTCTGAGCTGTCAGCACAGAGTCCAACATGGGGCCTGAACCCACAACCTGTGAGATCATGACCTGAGCCGAAGTGGGATGCTTAACCAACTGAGCCACCCAGGTGCCCCCATTTGAGGATTTTTTTAAGAAAAAAACAATAAACTGTGTGAGTTCCCAATTGTTTTAGATTTTTCAGCACTTAATGCAGTCTCGGTTCTCTCTTAAAACCTTACAAGGTAACCAAATCAATGTGGCATATTTGTAAAGGTTAATGTAAAGTAAATGACTTTAGAATAAAAAGTGACGTTTTCCTCAAATGTCCATATAGAAAAAAGCAATCCTTGCTTTGAGTGTGAGTAACTAAAAATCCTAAAACCTTGTGAGCTTCTTTGGGAAAGGGAAGAAAAGTGCAGAACGTATCTCTGTGTATATAGTATTGGTTTCCTCCAACTTAGTAAGAGATTATAAGATAGTCTTCAGCAAACCTAGAAATGACAACTATGATTTTATAAGCATGAGAACTCGAATCATGTTTCTTTAATACCATATTATTCAGTTATACCTTCCAAAAAAAACATCCTTTTAAGATGAGCCAGAGATGCCAAAGCAACATATCATCTTAGAGCAATTGAAGGTTTTAGGGTTTCCCCCACTGGAATCCTATTTCCAGCTGACAGATTTTGAAGGTTCCCCCAGAGTTTTAGTAGATGTTATGTACCTTTTAATGTAGGGCTTGCAAACAGCAAATGATCACTTTGTTAGAACCTGGGGGGTTCATACTTGGCTCTGCTCTGTGCACCCCAGAGTTAACATGTAAAATGGCTGGGGAACATTTAAAAACCAGGTTCTCTATTTCATATCCTGGCTCCACCACCTGCTAGATGGTTGTGTGATACTGAGCATACTACTTAAACTCCTAGTGCCTTGGGTTTTGCTTCTCTAGGTTGAGAGTAACATCAGGATTTATCTCATAAAGTTGTTGCCAAATAAGATAATCTGTGGAAAGCACATGGCAGAGTGCCTGGCCCATAATAAATACCCAATAAATGTTCGATTTTAGCCATCCCAGCAGTGGTGAGATTGAAGGTGATGTGTTGAACTCAGTTTTTTGTTTTGTTTTGTTTTTTTACAAGACCTTCATAGAATTATTTGATATTCACACTGTAATTCGTAGCTTCACGGCACTAGAAACCTCAAGGGTTTTTGGTATTTTTAGTTGCTCAAAGAAGAAAAGATTGTTTTTCTCTATATGGACATTGGAAGTAAAAGTCACTTTATAATCTAAAATAATTTATTTTACATTAACCTTTACAATGATGCTATCTTGATTTGGTCATATTACAAAGCTTTTAGAGAGAATCAAGAGTGCAAATGGATAGTTTTGGACATCTAGCCTCTGCAGCTAGGAGATTTGGTTAGTGAGGTATGCAGATGGAGACTATGGGGTGTTTAAGCACATCAGTGAATGGCATGGACTCTGGATTGGGAAAGGTTAGAGCATCCTGGATCAAGTGGAAGGAGATAGACCTGTGATTTTTCCCAAATTGTTAACAGGTATGGCCTACAAATGACTCCCTACTCAAACAAGTATGGAAAATCCCGGGTTAAATGTGGTTAAATGGCTTTCTTTATTGTAGAACCAATCAATAATCAGCCTTAATCTGGATTCCAGCCCCGTCTCTTGAGACCTGTGTGACTGAAGCAAGTTGGTTAACTTCTTCTGTTTCCCCAGTTGCAAAATGGGGACCGTAATAGCACCTTCATTGGTTTATTATGAGTTAAATGAGTTAAAACTTGGTGCCTGGCTTATAGGAAGCTCTATATAAGTGTCAAGTCTTATTAATGTGTGGAAGGAGCATAGGAACTGGTGTCATTAAATCCCAGCTGTGGACTTTGGGCCACAAAATTTAACATCTTCGAGGCACTAAAGAGTGCAAAATGAAGGAGCAAAAATACCTCCTTCCTCGGCTCATTGTGAGCAGGGTCATATACACAAGAGATATTGAATATATAAACTATAATACAGTGTGACATGGTAGGTATACCATAATTGGCAGGTCTGTATTAGTTTCATTGACTAAAATACATAAACACTGGGTTGATGGCATTGAAGATCTGCATAAATCAGTAGAAAGCAACTTGTACATTAACATGCAACTTTTGCATTAACATGTGGAGTATCCTGAGCTTCTGTCTTTTCCCCATTGTTCAGAAACATAAGAAGTTGAAATGGATCTCTGTCAGTGTTGAGTGGCTTCGGGCCTTAGGAGTCAGGGTTGGGAGAGGCCAGAAGTGCCTGGATTGTGGGGCAGAAATAGCCCCTCTAACTGCAAACTGTTAACTGTAATATTCGGCATTACATTCAAATAAGATTTCACTGGTCAAATAAATTTGGAATGTCCTGGATTAAACATGGGTAAATAACTTTATCGTAGAACCATTCCAATGCTTTGCTGTGCTAATCTGAGGGGCAGATTAGCATTACATTCAAATAAGATTCGGCATTACATTCAAATAAGATTTCACTGGTCAAATAAATTTGGAATGTCCTGGATTAAACATGGGTAAATAACTTTATCGTAGAACCATTCCAATGCTTTGCTGTGCTAATCTGATTGTTGGATACAAATTTGGAAATGTTAGAAAAGGAATGCTGTTTGCAGCATTTCCTAAATCAATCCTTTTCTTCTTTCCCCATAAAATGTCTTGTGAGACTGAAGAGCCTTAGAATGCACTTGGGAAGAACTGACCTGGGCAGTCCTGGGGCCATTGTGTCCACTTCAGTCCCCAGAGGTGGCTAATGGCCTGGAATGTCATTCAGGCTTTGTTGTTATCAGCAGGATTCAGCCTCAATTTGTTTCTAGTAATGAGGCAGCAGCACATTTAAACCTGTAATAGGTTGAACTATATGATGATGATATTTGCTTGTCTTTGACCTACTAAAATAACAGTTTCATATAACTCAAACTCATAGGATAGTGACTTCCCTTTATGTCCACCTGGTTCAGAACCTTTCCTAACCATACCGGAAGGAGAGTAGTTAGTGTCTAGGAACTGGATTCTCCTGCTTTGTACCTATATTTAATAAATCTTCATGGAAAGCCTTTTACAGTTGACCTTGAACAACACAGGTTTGAAATGATTGGGTCCACTTACACACAGATTTTTTTTTTATAAATATAGTACAGTATTGTAAATGTATTTTCTCTTTCTTACAATTTTTTTCAAGTTTATTTTAAGTTTATTTATCATGCATGCGTGCACACGTTGGGGGTAGGGGCAGAGAGAGAGGAAGAGTGAGAATCCCAGCACAGAGCCTGATGGTGGAGGGCGGGGGAGCTGAACCGGGGGGAGGGCTTCATCTCGGGAACCATGAGATCAAGAGTCAGACACTTAACTGACTGAGCCACCTAGGCGCCCCACTTTCTTACAATTCTCTTAATAGCATATTCTTTTCTCTAGCTTACTTTATTGTAAGAATACAGTATGTAATACTGTAACATGCAAAATGTGTTCATCTATCTTATCCAAGAGGCCATGGTCAATAGTAGGCTACTAGTAGTTAAGTTTTTGGGGTATCAAACATATGTGGATTTTTGACTGTGCAGAAGGTCTGCGCCCCTAACCTCCATGTTGGTAAGGGTCAGCTGTGTACGTTTCAGTGCTGTCCATAGCAATTTATCTATAAAATATTAGCTTCCTCCCTCTTATTTTAGCTGAAAGGGGCTAGAGGCCTCCTGGAAGGGAGCTGCCTGCTGGCTTTGGAGATAGTGAGCTGCCCTGAAGAGTGATTGGCACTTGCTTCACACTAGTCTGGCTATATAGAGAAGGCTGACTCTTGGAGGGGGCTACAAGTTAAAGTGGGTGATTAATTTAAAATTCATTTAGTCATCTCTTCTTTACCTCATTCCTTTGTTATGAAGTACCCAATGTGCCTAGTTCACTGTGCTAGTTTGGAGATGCAACAGTGGACAGGAGAACACCCCTGCCTGCCTTTTGCACCAAGAGACTAGAGGGAGGCAGAGGTCAACAGGCATTGGGTGTGGTGGGCAAATCAGGGGAGGCCCTGTGAAGAAAGCCGGGTGGGGACGGAGGATGGAAGGGCATGTTGAGAGCTCTGTAGTCCTAATTCTCTGCTCTGGGTGGGGACGAAGTTTATAGTGTTTCCACCTCACCTGCCACTAATGAGGAGTCCCATTCAGTAAGGTAATTGTCAAAGGGTCACTCTTATCAAAAGAGTCTGTCCGTCTTGATGTCCAGGGAATCCGCCTTGTGGTATTTGGGGTGTTAACATACCTCTCTCTCAACACCAATTTGTTGACTCTATAGGCAGCATCAAGAAAAAGCACCAGTAGGGTCCATTTTAATTCACATTACGCAAAAATCTCAATTTACAAATCAGATAGGTTAAAGGGAAACATACAGTCTTTTCAGTGTTGTCAGCTTACTGGATTCTGACCAGTCCATCAATTTTATTGACAAGTACCGGACCTCCATATTAGGGAATCATCAAACACACTACAGACAGAATCTCCATATTCACACATAGAGAGTCACCACAAAATTTCTTTAATTATTATCCTTTTTGGGTAACTAATGTCTGATCTTGTCTTCAAAAGTCAAATTTATAGATCAATTCTAAAGAATCCTCAAGGGCTCAGAGCCATACTCTGCATTTATCCTCATGCTGGATATGGCCTTTTCATAATTCTAAATGAGCTAGTAGAAATCTGTTATAATAAAGGCTAGACTTACTCTTAATTTTTTATTCTATTAAATATCATTATCTTTTTGTAACATTTTTACTTATTTTTGAGAAATATAGTGAGAATGAGTGCAAGTAGAGGAGGGGCAGAAAGAGAGAGACACACACACACACACATAGAATCTGAAGCAGTCCCCAGGTTCTGAGCTGTCATCACAGAGCCAGACGTGGGGCTCGAACCCACGAACCGTGAGATCATGAGCTGAGCCAAAGTCGATGCTCAACCGACTGAGACACCCAGGCGCCCCTATCTTTTCTTTTAAAAAAAAATGGGGAGTAGGGAGGGGTCAGAAGCCTAAAGAAAAGAAGTAACTTAATTTTTAAGTTTGAAAGGTTGTAAAGAATCTTATTCAAAAAGAAGAAAGGGATTGCATACTATTCTCATTTTTAAAAAGGTAATGTGCTTCAAAATATAACATGATAATGATCATATTAACTTAAAGATACAGTCGTTTTATTAGCACTCACTTATTTCCTTAATTCATCTCAAATTGATACCTGTATTATTGCCTTACAACATTTTATTTTCTTTAATAGAATTATGAAATTATTTGAAGGGCCAAGTAAAATAGTATTTCTCAAACTCCAGGTTATGACCCATTAATGGGTAGGGAAATGAATAAAATGAGTCATAATTGATATTTTATACAACTTAAGAAATAGAATAGAAGAGAAAATACCAGAAATGCATTCACTTTGTAAGGGCAGGTTTTGTTTTGTGAAATTTTGTTGAGTGCATGTGTATGCATGCACACACACATATGTATGTGTGTATATATGTGTATGTATGTATATACACATACACATACATAGACATATACACATACACATAGACGTATACACATACACATACATACACACATGTATATACATTTGCACATATATGTGTATATAAATACCATATAAACATATACATGTGAGTGTACTGAATGAAAATTTTAAATGTATCTCTTATTGTGGAATGCACACAAAAAGTTTCAGAGAAATCCTGTGATGAAGAATATTCAAAATAAAAAGTAAAAAAAAAAAAATGACCATGGTACCCTACCCACTAAATATGATTTTAAATGCTAAATATCTTTATTAAAGCAATGTCTTCAGCCTTAGCAAGTTTACAGTTCTAATAAAAAAAGGCATTCAGGCAAAATGTATTTTCATATATGGGTATGTGTACGCATGCATACAGGCACCTACCTATAAATAGAATTTCTAAAACCTTCAAATATATTTAAAACTTTTAAAACATATTTAGAAATAGGACTTCCTGATTCTATGAATAACTGTCGTTAATAACGTAAAGTCAAAGGTGCAGTTATGCTGATATTTTAACAACATTCACACACTAAGCTAAAGGCCAGTATGAAAACAAATTGCAGGTAGTTGCTACTTTTTTCGTTGAAAATTTACAGCCTATTTAGCACCTACCCTGTCACTTTAGCCTGGAACGATAGTAGGTGGTCTGTGTGATGCAGTTGGAATCCAGAGAGAAATTCTGAAACTGAATTTAATGGTTGAGAAGAGACAGTCTTATCCTTCCTCTTAATGATTTCCCCCCTGATCTGCCTCTGATCTGAACTGGTCTTCCTGAACGTTGTAATACTGCTCTGCCCGTTCTTCACCATGGACCATATAGGCTTCCCGGGAACTCTCAGGACGAAAAACATTCCAGACATTCCTTAACACAACGTTCCTCAAAAGGTTGGTTTCTTAGGATCCTGTGGAAGCGCTGCCCGCGTGGTTCACAGAGGCCGCCGCACAGGCCTCTTTCAGGAGCAGATGGGCCAGACAGCGGCAGCTGTCTCTGCTCTGAAAGACTCGCTTTGCTCAACTGGAGCCCATCAGACTCGCCTTTAGAGGGGTAAATGAGGACACTGGGATTCTCGGTAGACAAGAACCAGTCAGTGGGGCCGAGTTTCCAGCAGCACAAGGAAGCTACACATAGATTGTATATCTTGGTGTGATGTGTGTTTTCTTTGGAAAGAGGAATTTAAATGAAGTTTCCTATAGCAAAGTCTTGGCCCCCCAAATCCAAGAGTCTCAGAGTTACTTTTAATGAATTCAAGAACCGGTAATTCTACACTGGAACTCTTCTTAGCTGCCTTTCTTACACAAATAATTACAGGACACACCATTTCCTTCTTTTTCCCTATTAATAATTACAACTCTGCCTCTCCCTCCACCCTCCCTCCCTCCCTCTCTCCTCCCTATGCCTCTCATACACTTCCTTTGAAGTTGTCTAAGTCTCCTTTTAGACCAGAGACAAATTGATATCAAATGTTCCAGGGTTGAAGGTTTCTAAGGATGAAAAGACAAACCCAAAAAACATCTTTTACCTATGACTGGGTCCCTTCACATTCTTTCCGCCTGACTGACTGTTCACGGCAACCCCTGGGGGGGTTGATTTGCCTACAACTCTCCTCACCCAACTCAGCCCCTCTTGGTTTCCACATTCCTTGATAATTACAGCCAAACCCAGCATCTTTCTCAGAAACACAAAACCCTAGTGCAACATCTTACACACAATTCTTCCATGAAATACGAGTTCGTGAGTGTTACAGGATGCGCTCACATACCTGGACCTGAGTGATCTGACCAGCGGAGTTTGTCCTGAGGCTCTATTCTTTCTCAGTGACCCATGAGATGCTGAACAAATTAGAGGTGTTCTATATTCAGCATATGATTGACTGCCGATGAAATATGACTCAGAGCCCAGAGGTGCACTACAGAACGGGATGATTAAGAAGCTGAGGGATCATTTCACATTCCAAATGTATAGTATGATAGCTGGAGGAAATTGTATCAGCTTCAGTATAAGTATTTTTCTCTTCTCTTGTCTTCCCTCCATGCAGTTGTGGGCTGAGGCTCCCGGAACATGTTGCTACAATGAGAGTAAGGTGGGCAGTACTGTTTTCCTGTAGCATGTATAAGATACACATTTCCATCTTCTTTGTTTCCATATTTGTTAATCACTTTCCTGGGTCATTTACCAGAAGGCCTCCTGACTTTGGAATCTGTGGCAGAATCTTCAGTGTTTCTCTAAAACAAAGAAACCCACCTAGACAAATCCTGTAAGATGTCATCATCTAAAAATACCCCTTAGTGGGTTATTGAGAGCAGGAAATGAAGCACAGATAGCAAGTTCACACTGACTTGTTGAAGTCACTATGGAGCGTTTACAAGGATCCCACAGATGACTAAAATTAGTTTATTCTGCACAGCATTATCCACTGCTGACTCAAGATGGTGATACAAGCAGTGTTAAGCTGTGAGCTCACCAGGAAGCTCATTCCCTAAAATTATTCTCTGGCTGGGAAAGACCCCTAGGTCACATCAGTGGTTGGAAGATGGGACATTAATAGCAACTTGTTCTGCCATCACTCAGAAACTGTGTTTTCCTGTTGTCTCCCGTTCTCTGTTTCTTGCAGATGTAGAAGCCTCCTGATCAGCCTGTTGTCTCTCCGTGCTCAAGGGTATGGGATGTGCATGTGTGTGTGTGTGTATGTGTGAATATCATTCTTTTAGTTGTGTAATACAATAATTAGAAAACACGGAGGCTAAGTGATCTGGGAAGGACCATCCAGCAACTCACCAACACTCAAAACTGAGTGTCCTATAATTTCAGTCCTGTAATTTTCAAAGACTTTTAGACATACTGAGCCTTTGCTGTTTCTCCTATAAAGCAAAATGCAGGCTCTAAGAGTTGCCTTAATGTAGGTGGTCAACTGATTAGAAACATGTTCAGGTAGGTGTACGCAGAAAATATACAGACACATGTGCTGTTGGGGTGGTTTTTCTGTTGTGAGAAAAGGTTTTCTGTTTAAGGGCAAACTTATTAAAATGAAGCTGCATCCACACTCTACTAAAAGTTACCATCTTTGTTGATTCACTCAAGAGGTCGGTTCAAGTAAAGAAAAAAAAAAGTCCTACAAATCAACTCTTTGAATTGGCTAATCAATCTTTTTTTTTTTTTTAAAGTAGCTCTGGCATTTCTATATCAGCCCATACCCTGTTATGTTCTCTCTTCATGGCTGATTTTATATTTCTTTTCATACGGATTTTTTATCGTGTTCATTTCAGGACCCAAATAGATATTCTTTAGTGTGTACCAGAGTCATTTTGGTTCTAAATCATTCTATTTCTCTGTAGGTGCCCATTCTCGGCCACTGATAACTTTGCCCCATCTGTTTAATCCATTTTCTGGTTTATTAAGTACTGGGATTATTTCTTTGGTGACAAAGCCCTCAAACTATGCATCACTGATTTTCTATTTTTGAAGCCCTGGAATTTTCCTTGTTGGGACATTGAGTGCTTCATTTCTAATTAGGCTTTCCTTCTTACTCATATTTGGCTTTGCTTTATCAATAAATTACACAACCAATAATTGGGAACAGGATTTCAGAGTGTGCTGCAAACATGAGTCCCAGTGATTTGTGGGAAAGAAGGAGCATTCAGGGAGAAATGGGATTGGATTGCATTGCAGGCAACAGGGCTATCACATTGGAGAATGTAATGGGAAGTTGTTAATTTTTTAAGCAACAGCTGGACTCAGGTTGGTAGTAGTTCTATTTTGTAGCCAGACGAAAGTTTTTAGTAGAAACTTTCTCATTTTGTTGGCTATTTCCTTTAAAATAACCTTTTGTATGAAAAAGCATCTTTAGAAAAAGCCATTGGATCCGTTCAGTTGTAAAACCAGGGTTAAGCATAACACTCCAGAAGTATTTTCCAAGATCCAGTCCTTTTTTTAGAGAGAGAGAGAGAGAGAGAGAGAGAGAGAGAGAGTGAGAGGGTGGGGGGAGGGGCAGAGAGAATCTCAATCAGGCTCCACATGCATGGAACCCGACATGGGTCTTGATCTCGTGACTCTGAGATAATGATCTCAGCCAAAATCAAGAGTCAGACGCTTAACTGACTGAGCCACCCAGGCGCCCCCAAGATCCTGTTCTAATACTTCCACCTCCATGAAGTTTTCCTGATCCCCCAGCTCAGAACCATGATTCCATCCTCTCAGCTCCCAGGCACTCAAAGATAATCTCAGTAAGACACTTAGCACAGAGCATGGTATAAAGAAAGCATTCAGCAGGTTTTCATTATTACTGTCTCTGCTTCTTTGTAGCATGTATCACCTTCTGCTGGAAGGTCCAAATCATCATCTTATCCTCAATGTGATTTGCACTTTCTACTTGCTAAGCATGTATTGAATGAATAACAGATTTTCAGACCTACTCAGGTATCTTTGTATGCCCAGGCCTGATACTCAGTAAACACATTTCACTAAGTGTGGTAATAATGAATGTTCAATGAATGGTTATAAACAGAAACTTCCATTGTAACTTTTGAAAGGCAGCCAAAGTTCAGTCTTTGTGTTCACAGGGTTAACTTTTCTAATCTCCTTTTAGTGCCAAAGACATTAAACAACAGCTTTACTTCTGGGCCCAGTCCTATAAATAACGTGCTGGTTATTTAAATAACTGGCTTCATCGGCACTTCCCATGGGTAGAGTACAATAATTACGGCTAATACTTATTGGGCATTTGTTTTGTGCCAAGCTATGTCCTGAGTACTTTATATACAGTCACTCATTTCCTTCTGCAAATTGTTCTAAAGGTGAGGCACTGAGGCACAGTGAGGTGAAATCCCTCGCCCCAGGTCACGCTCTTGCCAAATACGGAATTACAGCCAGAGAGCTGGGCTGTAGTTGGAAAGTTATGGCTTTGATGGCACATATCACCCTGTTTCCTGCAAAATGCTAAAATCAGAGCAAATGCCAGAATCAATCCAGCCAAGATGCTGCTGCACAGAAATTTAATGTCTCTTTCAAATATATTTGAACTTTCAGCTATCTTCTTTCTGGCAGGTGTCCCAAGGAGAGAGGGGAAGGAGGGCCACAGACGCAGTTGCTTTTAGAGTCTCAGACCCCATATCTTTGCAGATATCTGCTCTACTCCACCAGTAAGCACCATCCTGCCTTATCTTCTTCCACATCCCCTTGTAATCTCATCTCTGCCAGCTCTTCCCTGGGCTGTGAATTTTCTACTTTTCTCCCCTCTTTCAACTGTTTGGGCCCTAGAAATCATTTGAGATGCAACTTGGATGGCAGTTCTTGCTAGAAGCCCTCCCTAACCATCCCAGACAGGTGTCAGAGCCACAGCAACTCTCTGAGTACCACCTGTCCTGGCTTCTTGTTCTGTATTATAAAATTGTTTTAATGTTTATTTTTGAGACAGAGAGAGAGACAGAGTGCTAATAAGGGAGGGTCAGAGAGAGAGGGAGACACAGAAGCTGAAGCAGGCTCCAGGTTCCGAGCTGTCAGCACAGAGCCCAACATGGGGCTCGAACTCCCCAACTGTGAGATCATGACCTGAGCCGAAATCGGACGCTTACTGACTGAGCCACCCAGGTGCCCCTTGTTCTATGTAATAATTGTTAGCTTAATAGTCTCTGCTACTAGACTGTGAACTCGTCAGGGTGGGGACCTGTCTTGTTCACTGGTATCCTGAGAACCCAGCACAATTCTGGGCGCATATGTGTTTGTTGAATGAACAAATAAATGAGTAAATAAAAGTGTTCCTTTGCATGTCCACTCCACTCTGAAGTATTCCATAAAACAACTACAGGGACCATGCATTTCCACATTCAGATGCCCAAGACTGGCTGGAAGGACACAGCCAAGAAGAACAAGTTAGAAATGTTATTTCTCCATCCCTACGTATCAGAGAAAAAAAATCTCTCACTGCCATCCAACCTAAGTCCGTAGGAATAAATGATCTTTAATCGGGGGGCCGGGGGGGAGATGCCTGAAAAAGTTGTGGCTGGAAAAAAATGTTTCAAACAGCATTTTTATTAGTCTCCACTGTGGGCTTATTGTGTAAATTATGTGTGAGACAAATGTATGATAGACTCAGTGGTAATTACTTGTTCTCAAATGTTCAGTTAACCACGCCTCTTAATCCTACATACAGTAGCTTAGCACAGAATTAAATTCTGCCCTTTAGGCAGGATTAGCATTTGGAATTTCTTGTTTCTGTAGTTTAAATGTTTTTATCCCAATATTTGTACTTTTCCATTTAGAATAAATGCACTGAGTGTGTGTGGGGAAATATAAATAGCATGGAATTTTTATGATTCAACTCATCATCCTTATTGGTTTGCAGTTGATTTTTACAGATACTAATTTTTTTAAATTACTCATCTGTAATTAGTTACAGAAACAGAGAAAGAATTGCTAGACCACTCTCTTTCTAATGAATCTAGCATCATTTCTTTGCCAATAATCAAGATCTTTAATTTTATGAAGGAAAAAAAAATGTCTTTCAGCCTTTGCTCTCAAAATGCAGAAACTTTATGGGACAGTGTTATATAACATAATTAGGGAGAAAGGTTTTTCCCTGCTGTCATCTATAGCAGGAATGGGAGAAAAAATGTTGACCTAGTTAACGGGAATCTCTACCCCATATCAGTGGTAGTACTAATCTATTTATTCAACATCCATTAATGTTCACTGTGTGCCAGAATGTACTAGAAGTTGCTGTTTACTAACCATGTAAAAAAAACTAAGACATGGTCTCTATCTTCAAGGAGCTTAATAAACAATTGCAATCAAACAGGACAAGTCTTATGTGGAAGTCTACACAAAGCATAGCAAGGCTTTAGGAGAAGAGTGTGAACTCGCTGGGGAAGTCAAGACTGTGGATTCCCATCTGAGCTGAGACCTTCAGGAACAGGAGTCTGCCAGACATCAGAGCCAGTGACTGAGTGATGGGGGAAGGTATTCTAGACACAGAGCTAAGACAAATGCCTCACTGGAATCTTTGGGGCTTTATTATCAGTAATACATGGCCTATGACCCACCTCACAACTCACAGAGACATCAGTGTGAGGCAACCCCACTGTGAGTCCAACTTTAAGCATAGCAGGAATCTGTTCAGATTGTCAGAGCAAGAGAGAGGAGGAGGTCACTGTGGCCACAGTGTAGTGGGGAGACTATGGGAAAGCTGCCACAGTATTTGGGCAAACTGGGATGAAGCCAGATCTGGAACAACAGTAGAGGGAATCAGGATGTGAGCGGTGATGAGGAGGCAGGGGCAGCAGGACTTGGGGATTGACCAGATGGGTCATGGGGCACCCTCTGTACTGTAAGCTACAAATCAGGACTGACTCAAATTTTCTGTTATGGTCATAGCCATCTACATCCCCTCCAATAAAAATCAGGTTGAGCCTTTCATTCAAATTAGGCAGAAAGCTGAATGTAACCCAACATAGAATATTTTATGGCATTAAGCAGAATATTTTCAAAATAGATTGTCCTTTTGGAGGGGAGGATATTTGTCCATGTTAATCTATTAAATAATTACGTCTAACCCTAAAGAGATAACTCCACTTCCACTAACACTTCCAACAGAGAATGAAGGGAAGCTCACTCCTGGTCTCCATCAGCATTCCCTTTTTCTCTTTCAAAGCACTTCATAAATACTGGCTTCATACTTTACATTTTTACCAAGTCTCCATTGGAGCCAGCAAATATAGGGGAAAAGGTGATTATCACAGTCAGTGTAAATCTGTGATGTCAAATCTATTTTCCTGGTAGCCTAAATTCTATTTAATTGTGTATTGACATTTTTCTGTGCATATGTTCATGTAAATGTCTACATCTGTTTTCCTAGCTCTTCAGAATTTGGAGAAGGAACTTCTGCTCCAACCACCTTATTCTACCACTGTTCCCCACATTCTGCTGACAAGGCCTCTTCTATGTGCCTCATATAGGCCATTTTCTTATTTGAATTGTTCCTTCTTAGACATTTATGAACCTCTCCTCCTTCAGAATCTGTCTCAAAATTAAATTTGTCTCTGAAATGTAATCACTTTTCTGATTACTTCTTTGTTTCTTGACAACATTTATGGACTGTATTAAATTTGCATACATGTTTCTGCTTAAGTCTTCTTAAACATTTTCATACATATTTTAGGCATTTTATTATTTTTTCTTTTTTAAGTTTATTTATTTTGAGGGAGAGAGCGAGCGTGCGCGCTAGTGGGAGAGAGGCAGAGAAAGAAGGAGAGAATCCCTCTGTCAGCACAGAGCCCCATGTGGGGCCTGAACTCATGAACTGCAAGATCATGACCTGAGCTGAAGTGGGATGCTTAACCAACTGAGCCACCCAGGCACCCCTGGGCCTTTTCAAACAATATTATCCTTAGCCTATTATGAGTGTTCAATAGGTGCTAACTGATGGACAGAAAGTAGAAATACATTTTCATCTGTTTACCTATAAAACCTTAGATTGTTTTTTCTAGAACACAAAATACATGTACCATCAGGACAGCATCCCTATTTCTGACTTCTCCATGAAGTTGTTTAAAAAATTTTTTAAACATTTTATATACACAGAGAAGTAAAGAATATAACAAACCAGAACTTTAAAAGGCACATATCCTGGAGTACCTGGCTAGCTCAGTCAGTGGAGTGTGCAACTCTTGATCTTGAGGTCATGAGTTCGAGCCTCACATCGGGAATAGAGATTACTTAAAAAAAAAAAAAAAAAGAGGCAAACATCCTGTCATATATGTCTCAGACATTTATTTATACTAGAAAGAAAATATTACAGATATAATTACTATCCCTTTACAACCCTTTTTTGGCATCCATCCATTTTCCCCCATGTAAGTACAAATAACAAGTATTTATCTTTTTACTTTTTTTCTTCTTTAAAAAAAATGGTTACACTGTACACACTTTTCTATAGCTGACTTTTCTCAAATACATCATTTGAACATCTTTCTATGTCCGTAATATGGCTCTATCTCTTTTTCACTGGCTACATAGCAGTGGTGGTGGGTGATAGCTAACATTTCCTGAGTGATTACAATGTGCCAAGAGTCTGTCACATCTTTAGTTTACAAGAACCACATGTGGAAGAAGCTCCATTTTGGAGATGAGGAATCTGAGGCTTAGAGAGGTGTGACAGGTAAAATAATGCCCCCCCA
Source organism: Lynx rufus (assembly GCF_022079265.1). Lineage (NCBI taxonomy): Eukaryota > Metazoa > Chordata > Mammalia > Carnivora > Felidae > Lynx > Lynx rufus. The sequence continues at coordinate 150,448,199 of NW_025814834.1, forward strand.
AAATGTCTATATCTAAATCCCCGGAAACTGTAATGTATTACCTTACATGGCAAAATGGACTTTGTAGATGGGATTAAGGTTGAGACCTTGAGATGGGGAGATTGGACTGTCTGGGTGGGCCCAGTTAAATCACTTGGGTCTCTAAAAGTGGAACCTTTCTTGGTTGAGTTAGAGTGAGAGATGATGACAGAAGCAGGGTCAGATGACACCACAAGAGATTCCATGCTCTGTGGCTGTTTTTGAGATGTAGGGGTCTATGTGCAAGGACCAGCAAGAAGACTCTAGGAGCCAGGGGCAGGCCTCTGCCAACAGCAAGCAAGGAAACCAAGACCTCAGTCCTACAACCACACGCATGGGACTGAGCTCTGCCAATACCTGAATGAGCAAGGAAAGGGATTCCCTCTTAGACTCTATAAGAAGGTCCCAACACTGTCAACACACTGCTTTTAGCCCAGTGAGACCCATATAGGAATTCTAACCTGTCAGACTATAATAAGTTTGTGTTGCTTTACACCTCTAAGTCTGTGGCAACTTATTATAGCAGTAATAGAAAATAAATATAAATGGCCACAACTAATAAGTTGTAGTAAAATGGGAACTCAGGTGATCTGACTCCAGGGTGTGTGTATATATAGCTGAATCAGTATTTATTTAATCAGCTCATGTTAGTGGACATTTAGATTGCTTTCAATTTACGGTATTTCAGACAATGGGATAGTAGATTTCTTCATATCTAAGTAAGCTCTACTCACAACGTGGGGCTTGAACTCACGACCCCAAGATCAAGAGCTGCATGCTATACTGACCTAGCCAGCCAGGCACCTCAAAAGATTTTTTTTTAAGTAAGCTCTTGGCCCAGTGTTGGGCTTGAACTCATGACCCTGAGATCAAGAGTCACGTGCTCTACTGACTGAGCCAGCCAGGCACCCCAATTTCCTCATGTCTGTATTTTTAAACACTTTAATTAGAATTCCTATAGGAAAATTTCCTACAAGTGAAATTATTGGATCAAAAGATAGTCATATTAAATATTTTTCTAAATACTGCCAAATTGCCTTACAGAATGTTCCCAGTGCAGCTCTTAGACAAGAACTGAAATCACCAGGAAAAGAGTGAACAAAAAATAGGAATGGATCTGGCTTATTGTAACCATTTCAGCAAAGAACTGATGAAGGGACCACGTAACTGAAGATGCCTTTCTCCTTCATTTTAAGCAGAGAACCTATCTGTTCCAGAAGAGTTCCTCTGGCTCTTTCTTTTTCATGTGTATTGTGGATAAATTCATTTTGTGCTTTTATTTCTGGGTCTTGCTTTGGCCTTTGAGGCAATAAAGATTGACAAAAATAAATAGCCTTTTTAGTAAGTATCTCTTGTGCTAGTGATCTATTTTAAAATGCTCTATTACTTCAGTTGAGGCTAGAGTTTCCCTTGTGCACAAATAGACACTTGAAAACAGTAATCGCATTTCATCAATTTTAAATGATAGGCTTCCCAGCAGGGTCCTGGAACCCTACTTTTAGAAAAAATTACTGATTAAAGAAAATTAACATAGCAACCTGTTCAAGTGTGTGGGCTCTGTGATTAGCTGATATGTTATGGGAGTCACTGCAGCAGGGCCCCGTCAGGATTTAATGGTCAGTTCCTCGTGTGATTCTATGTGAGAAAAAACCTCTTCACATTTTTCACATTAAAGGATCCTGGACTCTGAAAAATAAGTCTTTTTTGCTGGAGATAACTTTTACTTTCTTCAGCATCTTAATTCCATTCTTTTATCTGGAAAGTGGTCTCTGTCACTCTTGGCTGGTACCAATGCTTTTGTTGAGTTTATAGGTGGCATAACACCCTTTCTTCCCCGCCCCCCTTCTTTTGTCTCAGAACTTTCTTTTCTCTTGGAGATTTTGGTTTTCTCCTTAGGCTGTGATTTTTTATCTTCAAAGTTGTGAAATAATTTGACTCAATTGTTATGTTTGTTTTTTGCCCTTGTGCTCAGCTGCTAGATCCTGGGGCATTGTAATAAACATCCTCTTGGCTGTGAAATGGAAAGATGTCTAACTAATGATGTTCATTTATTTACTCATTTATTTTTGATTCATTTTTGCCTAGGAAACCAGAAAGGAAAATCTGAATTCTGATAAATGTTAGGGTATTGTAATGAACAATAACACCTCTTATTTGTTGAACACTTACCATGTGCCTAACACTACTCATTTTTTTTGTAAATGTGTTAAAGTCCTGAGGGCCATTCTGTGAGGTAGGTGCTATTATTATCCGTATTCCATTGTTGAGGAAATTGAGGCTTTAAGCAGTTAGACAACCCGCTGAAGGCTATATAGTAGTGAATGATAAAGCTGAGACTCAAACACAGGTTTGTTTGACCAGTCTGGGTTCTTAACCACTATACCAGAATGTTCTTTGGCATTTCAAATCATTTGTAAGCAATGCTTCCAAGAATGTTTTAAAACCAAAAAACCATAGCAAAAGAGCTCCTTACTTTGTGGTGAAGTAGAAAGAGTATTGGGATAGGAGTCAAAAGGTTGTGTCCTTACTAGCTGAGCAAGTCCACAGGCAGGTCCTCAAGTCTTTCTCTAGCTCCTCCTTTGGCCTTTGTTTTCCCATCTGTAAAAGCACCAATCTTCTAGCATCCTAAAAAAAAAAAAAAAAAAAAAAAAAAAAAAATCGACTTCCTCTTTAATTTCCCCTTTTCTAAGATAGATGAAACCTGCCGCTCCGTCATTTGTGACAGTTAAGGCTGGTATCGGATGAGTCATTCGGCACAGGGCTACTTGTCCTGAAAAAGAAGGAAAAAGCAATGATTAAATGCCCTCCCCTCCACCTCAGCAGAGAGCAAAGCTAAGCATAATGACTCAAATTCAAAGCCTAGAAAATCTTGGCGGAAACAGGGTGGATATGTTCTGTCTCCAATTTTCTCTGTATATCCATCGTTGACCATAGAAATGTGGGTGAATGTGTGGCTCATCGTGTAATCATCAGCTCAAACTTGCTCAAGCTGTTGTCGAGTAATAATGCTACCAAGCTGTCTCTGTCCAGTCAGAAATGAGACCTAGCCACAGAGAAGACTTCCTAACTTTCTCAAACATGTATCATTATCACATAGCTTTTTTCTACCCTATATGTTATGGGCTGAATTGTGTTCTCTTCAAATTCATATTTTGATGTCCAAATCCCAATTTGTTACTGCCTTTGGGAAACAGGGCCTTTAAAGAGGTAATTAAGGTAAAATGAGGTCCTATGGGCTCTACTGTAGTGTGACCAGTGTCCTTATAAGAAGAGATTGGGACACACAAATACAGATGAAGGCATGAATGACCATGTAAGGGCACAGGGAAAAAGTGGCCATCAGCAAGCCAAGGAGAGAGGACTCAGAAGAAAACAAACCTGTTAACACCTTACTCCTTGGACTACTAGCCTCCAGACTGTGAGATAATAACATTCTGTTGCTGAAGCCACCCAATCTGTGGTATTTTGTTATGGCAGCACTAGCAAACTAACACAGGATATTTTATTTATTTATTTATTTTTTCAACGTTTATTTATTTTTGGGACAGAGAGAGACACAGCATGAACGGGGGAGGGGCAGAGAGAGAGGGAGACACAGAATCGGAAACAGGCTCCAGGCTCTGAGCCATCAGCCCAGAGCCTGACGCGGGGCTCGAACTCACGGACCGCGAGATCGTGACCTGGCTGAAGTCGGACGCTTAACCGACTGCGCCACCCAGGCGCTCCAAACACAGGATATTTTAAATCCAGGACTGTTTTTAAGGTTTCTCCTTTACTTCTCAGAATATCTTCACCTTTATGTTTTTCTTTCTTTCCTCCTTTGCTTGAGTTCAGTTTTCTTACCCTAATAAGTCATACTTAGGTATCAAGCTTCATCCATGAACTGGGGTACAGACATTTCACAGATGTTAACAGTGTTTGAAGAATACTTAGTGTTAGATTACTCTTGACTGGTACTCTGAATATAGCTTACATTTCTACACCTATGTGAAATCCTTGACGCTGACTCACCTGTGTGTGTCACTTCTTAAGCAGATTATTTAATTTTACAACTAATATAATAAAACACTCAACTATGTACAATTGAGTTCTCATCCCTCACCCATAGCCCAGGAGTGTTTCCATTTTTTCTTACTTCCTATCTCGGTAAGATGGCAGCAGCAGTGCCATCCATCTAGACTCAGATTCTCAATCTAAGAATTTAGGGAGCCCTTGTTCTTTCTTTTCCTTACCTCACACGTGCAACTCCTTATCCGCTTCTATTCATCCATCCTTTAAAATATCTAATGGGAAAGTATTTGTCAAATTATAATATTAAATTTTAATGAAAAATATCAGTATGGACTCATGAATTAAAAATATACATGCATACAGCACCACTATCTGTCCATCCTGGTTTTGTCTACTAGAAGAATATAGAAGCAATGATACCCCTTGAACAATAAATACATCTAGACCCACATTTTGGTTTCCATCGTTAACCTACTAAAAAGAACAACGATCTTTGGAGAAATCGCTGATTCTAGTTGTTGAGCAGGGAAACTACACGGTGAACTTAGGATATCCTGTTATCCTAGGAACTAAGGAAATGCTCAGTGATTTATGGGGGCATGTTAAAGGGACACAAAAGCTAGTTTTATTTTTATTTTTTTTTTAATTTTTTTTTCAACGTTTATTTATTTTTGGGACAGAGAGAGACAGAGCATGAACGGGGGAGGGGCAGAGAGAGAGGGAGACACAGAATCGGAAACAGGCTCCAGGCTCTGAGCCATCAGCCCAGAGCCCGACGCGGGGCTCGAACTCACGGACCGCGAGATCGTGACCTGGCTGAAGTCGGACGCTCAACCGACTGCGCCACCCAGGCGCCCCCACAAGAGCTAGTTTTAAAGGGCTTCCACTAGACACATTTGGACAATTTGAAGATGACTGTAGTTAACTGCAAAACATTGAAAATATAAAAATCCATGAGTGTATAGTGATACCCAAAAAGTAATGGAAAGAAGAAGAAAAACATTTACATCATTAGAAGTAACAAATCCTTACTCTGAAATTGATAGTAAAAGGGAAAGAACTAAACATTTACTTTGTCTTTTTAGGAGAAATATGTATATCATCATCCTAGTTGATGAGGGAATCTTACCTTTAGAAAAGAATGCCGTAGAAGAAGTGATATTTGAAAGTCACTATTTTGCAACCCCCAATGAAATAATATTTCAGAACAGGATATTCACACAATGACAAAGTATCATCACACAGGTGACTTACCAATTGCAAAGGAGCAATCTGGTGGGTCACTAATTTGGCTATTCCAATAATATGGGGTAACCTTGAATTGTATTCCTTTTGATGTGATCATTCACAGACTGATCCATCTGTGATGCAGATGAAATTCTCAAAATCATTTATGAACTATTCTTGCCGAAAGTGTTAAACTCAATCTAATTAAGCCTTTAGACCTAACTTCAAATATATAGGAATTACAGGAAATCAAAGAACAATGAAATTACAGGAAACCTACAGAGGAATCTGCAAAGTGAGATATTCTATAAGACAACTTTTTTGGATTCTTCCAAAAGTCATTATCATCAGGGGAGAGAGAGTAAGAAGACCTAACAACCAAATACAATATATGAACCTTGATTGACTCTTGGCTTGGTAAAAACAGCTAAACATTTTGGGGACAATTGGAGAAAATTTCCATATGAGTTATATATTAAATGACATGATATGTGATATTAAAAAACTAATATTAGTTTTCTTAGATGTGATAATGATATTGTGGTGATATACAAGAAAACTCTTATTTTTAGGTGATGCATATTTGAGTTATTTAGGTGTAAAGTGTCATGATATCTATGACTTTCTTTCAAAATACATACACACACACATACACACACCTACACACACGCACACACACACATATATATATACATATATACATGTATATGTGCATACTGTTATCATTTTGCCATATTTGCTTTATTTTTACACACACGTATACGTGTATACACATATATGTGTGTATATATGTATGTGTGTGTGTGTACATATATATATGTATATATGTGTGTGTGTGTGTGTAAAAATAAAGCAAATATGGCAAAATGATAACAGTTATTAAGTTGATGTTGAATCTGGGTAGCAGTTGGTATTCATTGTACTATTCTTTCAATTTTTCTAGATGTTTAAACATTTTTATAAACAGTTTGGGAACATGTTTAAACCTCAGCTCCTTTTATGCCTCTGCCCCTTGCCTCCGTCTTCCTCACCACTCTTCCTACTTCAAGTCTTCATCATGTCTTTCTTGAACTATTGTGGTGGCCCCCTGAGTAGTGCCATAATTCGATCTAAATGCCTCCAAGTTATCTGCCAGAGTCTCCTAAAAATCAGCTCTCACTAATTTCCTACCCTGTTTCACTCTCCCCCATCACCCACATGGTAAAGTCTGAAAACACTTGGCAAGCAAGATTCCAGACTTCTCATACCACATTCTCATTCAAGGCATTTTCCTGCCACCTCGTAGCCTGTGCTCTGTCAGGGGTCACAACCACAAATGCCCATAGGGAGGGCTGGGAATAACACAATAGAGGGTGTGGGGTTTGGGGTGGGCTAGGGAGAAGAATCTCCCTCTAAAGGAGGTAGCTATTATTCAAGATCAGTTGAATGTGGGCCCAGTGTTGCTAAATCTTTGCATTTCCAGTAAGTCAAAAATAAAGGTTTGTGTACAAATTCTCCCCATTTTAAACATGGACAAGTAGTTTTTAAAAAACATTCTGCAGACTTAAAAAAAAAATTGTGGGCTGCCGGGCGTGACTCCTGCATGACTGAATGCTCACTTTTTGGCATCGACCTCTGTGTTATTCTTCCTTCTCCTTTGTCTAGAATACTTTCTCCATCCTTTGTCATCGAAATCCTGTGTATCTTCCAAAACCCAGCAAGCAAGGCCATTCACCTTCCCTCACTCCCCCAGGCAGAGCCACTGCTCCTTCTGTAGAGTGACCTTTTGTACAAACCGCCATTCTAGGACTTGTAATGGAATTACATATTTGATTGTCTGTCTTCTTCCACTGGGTTCTGAACCCTCATGATTAACAGCCACGTTTTACTTATTGTCTCCCTAGTGCTGCTCCTGGAGTCCTATATATTTCAGCATCTGATGAGCATCTGTTGGTTTAGTTGCCTCTTAAAAGTAATGCTGTAGAAGAATTTAGGACATAGCTTCTACGGCATCCAGTTGGAAATGTACTTAAGAATGTCTATGAATCAATAAAAGAAAAATTATTGTTATATCCCAAGTAAGGCTGTCTTCTGAGATCATTTGTCTATTGCAGGAAATCAGGTAAACACATTTAGTTTTTTTAAAAAAAATTCTGAAAACAGGATTCTTTCTGACTTTTTAACCCAAGAGAATGATAATAGGGTTTTGTTTTAAGGATTGCCTTTCAAAGGCAATCTTGGCTAAGATCAGGCCAATGAGTCTAGGCAGCTTTGGCAACCTATAAATGCTCCAAACCTGCTCAAATTCTTGTAAGAACTGAGTGGTGAGGTGTGTGCTGAATCAAGTCACCGCCTCTTCTTGGGACATCAATTTTTATCAGTGCCCTACATACCCAATTCTCTCCTTCTTGTCTCTTTCATGGCTTTCTTTCCTGCAATGCTTGCTTACTTTTATTCAGCATTCCTTTCAAAATCCAGCTGAAAACTTACTTCTTCCAAGGAGTCTCTGATAAGTGCCCCCAGCCTTAATTGTTCCATTATGTTATATTCTCCATTTATTCTTTATGTTGGGTATGTCATATTCCACTGTATACTATATAATTAGAATAATTATGTTAAGAATAATATAGTAAGAGTCATTTGAAGACCATTGTTAAAATAATAGCTTCCTAGACTCTTCCCTGGAGATTCTGATTTGGGGGACCAGGCATGGAGATAAGTACAGGTAATTTGTATTTTTAACAATGGCCACAGCTAATTCTTAACATCAGGCAACTTTGGAAAGCATTAGCCTCATCTTTATAAGGTTGGATTTGGAGTCAGACTGTTCAGGATTTCAGGCTGGGCTTTTAGCCTTGTAGCTCTGTGCAACATTAGACAAGTTACCGTGTCCAACAGCCATGTATTTTTAATCCAAAAAATGGGAATGATAATCATTATTATAGTCCTGTTCTGGAAGAATCAAATGATTTATGTAAAACATTAGCACATTGCCTGGAACATTCTAAGAGCTCAGTAAATATTGACAATTATGGTTATATTTGCTTTTAATTTGCCTGGTTATGTAAATAGGAGTCAAGGTTTGGATGACGGTTTCTTTGGTTCTTCTGTAACACTGTGGTGATTTAGGGTAGGGTGACCCAGAAGATTTTATACTAGCCAAAGACTGTTGCCAAGAGCCTGCCAATTTTTATTGCCCCAGCAAGGTATCACCCTTTGTTCTCTAATTTTACCTGTCATCTCCATTAAATTATAGAAAGGTCTTTGAGGCCATTGACCTTGTCATCTACTTTTATCACATAGTAGATCCAGATCCTGCACGATGGGCTATCAACAGAGAGAATTATCTAATAGAACACACACTTATTTCCTGGAATTATAGAACCATCATTTCTTATGTTACAACAGCTCCTAGTATGTCTTGGGGTCTTCTACTCCTGCTCTTTTATGATTAGTCCCTACACAGCAGCCAAAGTGATCACTTAATAGTGTGATCACAGAATGTCATTCCCTTTTGAAATTTCCCAGTACTTCCCACTGTATTTAGAATAAAATCCAAACTCCTTACTGTAGCTTTGAAAACACTACCCGACCTGGGCTGGGTTTTCTGTCTGACCTTATTTCCTGTCATTCATTACCTGGGTTATTACGTCCCTATAAATTTGCTGTCCCCCTGCCTGGACTGTCTTTTTCCCTAGATCTCCATGTCATTCAGCTGAGATGTCACTTTCTCAGAGACCTTCCTGTACCTCCCTATCCAATATTTTTCCTCTCATTAGTTTCTGTCCCATTATCCTGCTTTATTTTCTTCAGATCACTCACTACTGTCTGATATTGTACTTACTAGTAACTGTTATTATTTGTTTATTGTAGCCTCTGTGAGATCAGGCATCTTGTCTATCTTACATTTTTAGCACTGGGGACAGAACCTGGTACATTTCATGTTCTCAGTATATATTTGGCAAATCAATTAGTGAGACCTAAAGAACATCTATAGAGTTCAGTAGACTTCAACTTTTTAAAGCAGAGGACTCGTACCAAAGCATAATATTTGGTTTTAAATTATTAATCTGTGTGTTTATTTAGTTCTTTCCTGACAAGCAATAGGATTCTATACACACAGCAAGTTCTAGCAAATACTTAGCAGTTTAATGAATCTTTGTTCAACAAGAGCTACCACCAGGGGGAAATCAATCCTCTGACCAGTAGCTGTAGATGGTGAGAAAATCTGGCTGGAGGAGAAACAGGCCCAACCTCAGGGGACAAGGGCAGGCAGGAGGCCCTGAGTGTTCTGGCAGCCCAGCTCCTCCAGGGCTTCCCCTCAGCTCTGCAGAGAGAAGCAGTAGGAAGCAGGAGAGGTAGGGCCCTCATTTGGAGCATCCAGAGGAGAAGCAACAAGATAGGGCTCTTTAATGCCGGCCTGGACTGCGGAGAAAAGCTGGAGCAGCCCTGGGCCAGTGGCAACAGCACTGAAGAAAATATGGCAGCAGTGGTGGTACCAAAAGGACAATATCTCAGAGAGGTACTGACCTGTGAGGCTGCCTCCCACCAGGATTAAGCCATAAAGGATTGGGAAGGAGGCAATGAATGCAAGTGGCAGTGAGGAGGGCACTTGACCCCTCACCCTTTCCCAGGTGACAGGAAAGGGTTCGGGTACTTGGCATTCTAGTAGTTAAGTATGTGTGATCTCTGACAGAACTATTGGTTTTGTTGTTATTTGGGTTTTATTTATCTTTCAGTATCATCTTCAGGGATTAAACATATGCAGAGATGACAGAAATGTTAGGGTTAACAAGCAAGGACTTTAAAATAGTTTTTATAAATATGTTTAAGGATTTAAAAGAAAATAAAGACTCAACTGAATAGAGGAAAAGTCTCACTAGAGAAATGCAAACTATAAAAGAAAACTAACTAGAAATTCTAGAACTGAAAGTTATCTGAAATGAAAAAATATCACTAGATGAGCTTAACAGTAAATTGCATTCTAGAGACAGAAAAAAATTGTGAACTTAAAGACAGCAATATAAACTATCCAAACTGAAGCACATATAGAGAAAAAAGACTAGAAATAAATGAGCAGAGTCTCATTGACTTGTAGGGTAATATGAGGTGGCCTAACATCTGTGAAACTGGAGTCTCAGAAAGAGAGGAGAGGGTGACTGGGATAAAACATAGATAGATAGATAGATAGATAGATAGATAGATAGATAGATAGATATAGATAGATATAGATACATATATCTATATAGATATATATATCAAGAAAAAGCTGGAAAAAATCCAAATTTGATGAAAAATATTAACCCGTGAGTTTTATAAGCTCAATGAGCTATAAGGAGGATAGAAATAAAGAAAACCCCTTCTAGGTACATCATAGTCAAATATCTAAAACCAAGGACCAAAGAGAAACATCTTAACAGCAGCCAGATCGGGGGAAAAACTCCTTCTGCACAAGAAGGGGAACAATATCTGACTTTTCCACAAGTCAGAAGACAATGCAATAACATCTTTAAAGTGCTGAAAGGAATAAAACCTGTTAACCTGGAATTAGAAACCTAGTGAAAAGATCCTTGAAAAATGAAGGGAATAATAACAGTGAGAGCAAGAGCAAGAAAGAAAACAAAAAGAAGTAAAGGGAAAGAAGGAGGGAGGAAGAAAGAATGAATGAAAAAGAAAAACATTGCCAAATAAAAGCTGAGGGAATTTGTCAACAGTAGACATGTACTTTAAGAAATGTTAATGTCTTCAGGGTGAAGGAAGTGATACCAGATGGAAACTCAGATCAACATGGAAAATGAAGAGTGTTGGAAATAGTAAATATGTGGATCAATAGAAATTTCTTTTTTCCTTGCCTATTATTGGAATGAGTGTCACTCTTAATTATACAGCTAAGTTCTTAGTGGACATGGCAGTTGTCTGGGAATCAGGAAATCTAGGGCCTGGTTCATTTCTATGACCTTAAGTAAGTTGCTTAATCTCTTACCTTGCTTGGATCATGAATCAAGTAGAATTCTAATACTTGATATTTTTCTCTTTTTGGTAAGCATGCAATAAATAATTCCTTTTATCGCTGCAAAACACCTCCAAAGGGCTATCTACCCATTGCTTCTCAAATTTAGTGTGCATATGAATTACCTGGGAATCTTATTAAATTCAACTACAATTGATAAACTCATTGTGGTATTGGTAAAAGGACAGACAAATAGGTCAATGCTAGAGAATAGAAATATATTCTTTTTTTCCCTTTTACTTCTAACCTGTTATTCTTTATACTTATACCTTATATTTAAAGCTTTTCTTTTACAAACTGTACATCTCTATATAAACAGATGTTTATATACATCTGTCTTATAAACTCATTTTTGTCTTTTTATTCACTTTTATAATCTCTGCCTTTTTTTTAATTTTTTAACTTTTTTTTTAATTTATTTTTGAGACAGAGAGACAGAGCATGAACGGGGGAGGGGCAGAGAGAGAGGGAGACACAGAATGGGAAGCAGGCTCCAGGCTCTGAGCCATCAGCCCAGAGCCCGACGCGGGGCTCGAACTCACGGACCGCGAGATGGTGACCTGAGCCGAAGTCGGACACCCAACCGACTGAGCCACCCAGGCGCCCCTATAATCCCTGCCTTTTAATTGGAGTGGTTAGTCTAATTATATTTAATATCATTGTGGATGTTGAGCTTGTATCTGCCATCTTGCTATTTGCCCCCTTCCATCTGTTTGTTTTGTCCCATCTATTTTTACATTCCTTTGTTTCCTCCTTCCTCCTTTTGGATTTGCTGAGAATTTTTAAGTATTCTACTTTATCTCCTCTATTGGCCTAAAAGCTGTACATCTTTGTTTTATTTTTTGGTGGCTGATCCTTAACAGAGTCTACTATGATTTCACATTATATCACTACACATGTAGTATAACAAACTCATGAAAGAATACTTCTTGTTCCCCAGCTTGGCCTTTGCACTATTGTTACATGTCATACTCCTTCATATGTGAAAGCCCCACAGTTGTTACTGTTTTCGATTTACATAGTCAATCATCTTTTAAAGAAATTAAATAATGTCAATATTAGAGCAGTCCTGGGAAACCTTCTAAGTTTACTCTCTGCTTGCTGTATTTTCCAAATGTGGTATGTAAAGTCCTCTACAGCCCCTACCCGCTGGGTTCAGGTGAAGCAGCCCTTCAGTGAAGTCACCTCTGCTGACTTCTGAGGTTCTGTTCCTCAGAATCTCTTCAAAATTCACAGTAGGAAAAGAGGACAGCAGGGTGCTTAAGAGGAGGGTGAATACTGACCAGGAGATGGAGAGGATAAAACCCCATTAAGTCTGTATCTTAAAATCTCATTAATCTTCACTTTTTATGAAGTATAATTTGAAGAGATATATTTCTTTTCAGAAAGCAAGTTGTGAGACACTTGGGGGTTAGTTAGTTCACCCGGGGCGGGGGGGGGTGGGGGGATGCTGAAAATCATACTTGAATTGTCAGTAATTCCAGAAAGCAAAATTCAGGTACTAAAGAGGGAGTGGGTAATTGAAGTCCCTGGGCAAAGAAAGATCTTTGCTTCTTCCCAAGGTCATCTGGTATGGGAGTAAGAGGGTTTGAAGAAAATGTGTCATTGATGATTTAATAATATTTGACGTGAGAGATTACATTTCCCTAATTTCATTTTTTTTACATAGAAAACCCAGACTGCCTTAAACCTGCTAGTGATATATGTGGGTTAAAATTGCATTGAACAACATTGCGTACACTTTCTAATCACCTCAACGTTTTTGAGTACTGTGTATCTCCATTAAAATATATATTTACATTATGCTTTAGATTTGTATCTCCTTTTGACACTCTCATGTTTTGTAAGAATAGAAATCTTGTCTAAGGCTTCTCTTTAATGGGAATAGAAACCTTGCTAACATCTGAATCACGCTGAGCATAAAAAAGAAAAGTGGGGCCATCTCCACACTCAGTCCCCTTTCCTGGCATAGAATGACAGAGTATTGATGTAAAAAGGACTGCTTTTTTTTTTAATATTCAAAGTGTTACTAAGTGCCGTGGTCCTTCATCTTTGGAAATATTGTGGCTTTCAGGGTCACTGGCTGTGTGTCATATTCCAGCAGAGAGCACAATGCATCAGCTGTGGATTTTCTTTGTATTCTCAGTGTTGTTCGTGGCTGTTTCTTTACATAATGGGCTGTATGACACCCTTCATTTTAAAAAAGCCCTTATGTTTATGATTACTGTGTCAAGTTATTGGGTCTGTGGCTGGCCTTGCACAGTCACCGGCTTGAGCTCACAGGAAAGTGGGCATAGTTGTCAGTGCCACGATGCTGTTCTGTTAGGTTAAATAAAATGTAGAAACTGGTGGTATCCAAAAAACTTCTGGTAAAAGCATTATCTTGGCAGCAGGGAGCTCCTGGGTGGCTCAGTCAGTTGAGCATCCAGCTCTTGATTTCGGTTCAGGTCACGATCTCCTGGTTTGTGGGATCGAACCCTGCATCGGGCTGACAGCATGGAGCTGCCTTGGGATTCTCTCTCTCCTTCTTTCTCTGCCCCTCCCCCCTCTCAAAATACACAAACATTAAAACAAATTTTCTTATTTGAATTAATGAAGAAGGAAATATATGCTGTGAAAAATGACTGTTAAATAGCCTTGGTTTTTCTGTAGGAATGTCCTCAATGTTAGCACCTGCAGTAGGATAACATGTGTCATATTGGTTTTATAATATTAGTATCTGTACAGAATGATGGCAGGAAGACAAAGTGGGTTTTATTCCTTACCGGTTATTATTGGCTGATGTTACTCCTGTGAAGGCTTATGGTATTAGGTGAAACCATGTGAAATCATTGTTTATGTAGGCAATTTTATATGGCTCTAGGAAATAAGAAGTATTTTAATTAGTTTTGTCCATATTGTGAGTCTGCCACAAATATTTTAAACGAATACATATATTTAAACTTGAAGGCAAGATTTCTTTGTTCTCACTCTTGCTGTGTTTTTACTCTTTGTCAGTGCCTTCTTGCTCTCCAGGAAATGGAGACTCTGTATACAGAAAATCTGACATTTGCCATTCTGTAGCCCTCTTGAGAGGTAAACAAGTAAAAATACGAATATTACTTACTCAGTTGTGGGTTAAAGCCATCTTCAGATCCTTCTAACAATAATTTAAACTTCTGGCAGTTCCTTTATGAATTCTTTTTTCTGTAGAAAAGACAATTTCGTCACAGGAATATATTACAAGTATTAAGATATCTTTCCCCTCCCCCCTGCTCCCATATTTCTCCATTTTCAGTTTCACCTATACAAAACAGGAGCTCTGGTAGCCTCTGCTGAGACTTTTCGGTAGGAAATGCTTTGAAAAAGAAAAGAAAAGAAAAGAGAGAAGCAGCTATTTTGAAGACTGACTTTCTAAAATTATATTTAGGTAAGCTAAATTTTCGATGTCATCCCTTATAGCTGAAAGTACACACATTTGATTTAATCATGTTAATCAAAATGTATTTGCATTCAAGTGCTCTTATATATCAGTGCTTCTGGATGGATTTAAATTATATTGACAGAAAACATCCATTTCCTCACGTTTTCAAATACCAAGCAGGTTTCAGAACCTTGGTCTACAGCATGGTTGTTTTGGGGGGAAAAAAATGTAATTCGGCCAAAGCTGATCTTGTTTTTCCTTTATTCTTTAAGCCAGAAGCAATTACTTTTCATTTCAGGATTAAGCGGCTGTAACATTGCCATTCGTCGCCGAGGCTCCTGGTTTCAGCACGTCTCCTTGGTTCCCAGCCAGTCCTGGGTGTTCAGGTAGCAGCTGTGGCTGGGAGTGCCTCTCCAGCCCGCATTCCTTGGCTATGAATTCTGCAGCCCTGTTTATCTGATGAAGACCTCCCCATAGCGAGTTGCTCATGACACTGTCACACAGACCTTAATGGATGGTATGGAAAGATACTGAATTTTTTTCCTCCAGGAATGCCAGCCAGTCCTGAATGCCAACCAGTCCCTTCACTTTGGCTGATCACTGCAGAGGCCTGGTGCTGAGGTCTGATGAGACCTGTTCCACATAAACCAAATTCTAACAGGATGCCTGCAAGTCCTCTCTCTGAGGCTGTCACGCAAGCCTGTTCAGAGAATTTTCGGCAATTACACTTGCTCAGACATTGAGTCTCACTTCTCTGCACTAATTATTTACTTCAATTTCTACTTTCAATCTATAAATGTTAGCACTGTCAGCACTCACAGACCTGTCTTCTTTCTCTTGAAACCATGACTTTACTTGGGATAGCTTGGGATGCTTTAGAGCATGGCTTTCTCACTATGTCATGTGTCTTCATTTTGCTTTCCCAAACCAGACTGTAAACTCCCTGAGAGAGGAGACTCTGAAAAGTGGTAATATCTTATATAGACAGATACACAACAAATAACAAGAACAACATTTGGACAAAAAGACTGTTGTTGCTCTTAGTAGTGGAGAAAATTTGCCTTAACATGTTCAGAAGACTCTCGATCGACTGCTACAACATACGTCTCTTCTCCTTTCCCCCGCCTGCCCTCTGCTGGAACTGCTAATGAGCAATAAGAGGGCCAAAGCAGGACGTGGTGTGGGAAACAGGGGAAAATAGGGGCTTGTCTGACTGAAAAGCAAGTTGAATAACTGTGATTTGTCAATTCACAACCTAGATCTTTGAAGCTCCTCCTTACTTGCTTTTGGGCAGCTAGCAGTCTCATTACAAGACCCTTTATTGGTTCAGCTGTGCGTGGGAATGTGATTCTACCTAATGGCATGAGATGGACCAAATGACCTTGTATGTCTTCCACTCTTCTTTGCTTGTTTCACCTCTCTGTCTTGCAGTCATCCAATAGATGGCAGATAGCTGAGCCAGATAGTGCCCCGTCCCAAACATAAATGCCCTCCTGTTTGCCAAACCCTCAAAACCTTCACCACCTTCACATATAACAGGCTTTTACGAGGATCTGGCAAGACTGCCGCTTCGGTAATGCAATGCCGAAGGTAAGCTTGAAACTCTAGACTGGTTTCCTGTTTCGAAGGGCAGCAGGATGTGACAGCTGCGGAGGCAGCCCATTTGCCCTTGGAGAGAAGCAGGAGTGTCTGATCACTAGATGACCTCTCCCTCCTGCTGGCTCAGGGATGGTGTGAGCAGTCCCACTCTCCCTCCTGCCCTTGGTCAGATGGCGAGATGTTATGAAAAAAGGGAGGAAAACATGTTTTTTTGCTTTTGTTTTATTATTAAAAGAGGCACTCTCTGAAGAGGCAGAATCCATTAGCTGAATCCATTTCAGTGTCTATGGTTAATTAATTTAGGCAGCTTTAATCCACTTTTATTATGTAGCCTTTAAGAGCAATTCTGGTAAATGTCCATCCCATAAATACTAGCACTACTTTATATGTATGATACCCTTTTTTGGAAGGGTGAATCTGAATTATTATCCAGATATTAATTTGCACACAACTCTGTCTAGACAATGCAAAAATACTTCCTCATAGTTTGAACATTGTTCAATACATTTTGAAGTGGGGAAAACGGCTCAGATATGAGACTTCACATTTTAAGTCAGTGAATAAGTCAGTCTGTTTGCTTCCCGAAACATAACTCTGAAAATCAGTCTTATCATACTATGAACTGAATAATTGATTTCCGCATTTCATTCTGTAAATTAAACACTAGACTTTGAATTACTAGAAGAAATAGCACAGTTAGCCAATAAGGCTTTCTTATAAAATGACAGCATTTTAATTTAGTGTATGCATTAGCATTTATTCATGGCTAAGATTTCATCAATCAATTTTCCATTTAAAAAAGATGTCTTTGAAAACAACAGTAGAGAAATGCTGAGTTCCAAAAGCAATGTTGTGAAAGGCAGCAGCTCTAGCATTTTGGGCACATGTTTAACTTAATTATAGTCAATAATTATGTAGCTCCAGGCATAAACCCACATTTTTAAAATTTATTTATTTTGAGGGGGGGCGGTGGTGGATAGAGAGAATCCCAAGGAGGCTCTGCTCTCTCAGCACAGAGCCCAACGCAGGACTCCCTCTCATGAACCGTGAGATCATGTCCTGAGCTGAAATCAAGAGTCAGACACTCAACCAACTGAGCCACCCAGGTGCCCCTAAACCCACATATTTTTTTTAATTTTATTTATTTATTTTGAGAGAGAGAAGGAGAGTGCAAGCAGGGGAGGGACAGAGAGGGAGAGAGAGAATCCCAAGCAGGCTCTGTGCTGGAGCACAGAGCCTGACACAGGGCTTGATCTATAAACCCCAAGGTCATGACCTGAGCCAAAACCAAGAGTCACAGGCTTAACCGACTGAGCCACCCAGGTGCCCTTAAACCCCCATTTTTTAAGCATCTACCTTATGAACTGACTTTCTTGGAATGTCAGAGTTTATAAAAGAAAATAGTTAAAGTTTAATGAGAGGTGTGTTGTATTTGTTCAAAATTATAACAATGTCTGATAGTATTTTAAAATATTTATTTTGCTACTTTCTATGCTACTTTTGGTTTTTAAATTTGTTTACACTAGTATGTCAATAGTTGGCTTCAGATTAAATGAATATTAGTACTTTTTGATAATTTTATTATTTGCTTTTTGAAAATATTTTAAACTGAAAGTGACTCCAAAATAGAAGCTTTAAGAATTCCTACCACCAATTAAATACTAATTTTAAATCATTTATTCATTTCATTCATTCAACCAAATTGTATTTAACACATAACAGGACTGACTTATCCATATGCAAGATAGGCATAGCACCTAGAGCCCACAGGACTTTTAGGAGCCCATGCAAATGTTTTAACTTCCTTTAAAAATCAGAAGGAAAAAAAAAAAAGAAATTTTACGTCAAAGAAAATGTTTAAATATATAGAACTAATCTATTCATCTTTTTTTACCAATATGGTCATAAAATACAATTTTCAATATTTTTTATGGTGGAAGAAGTTCATGCAGGCTAACATTCCCAGGACCCACAGAAGTACTATTGCAACCTGTGCCAAATTCTACCTATACTAGATTCTAGAGATAAAAAGATGAGTAAGACACAATTTCTATGCCCAAAGCGGCATAGTCTAATGAAGAAAATGGGCATATAGGAGACAGTTCATAAAATGGTTTCCTTGAATTTGTTTGAAATAGTTGTTACAGCTTGAGGAACACAGGCATTTTTCTACAAAATGTCATTTAACATGTAGCCCTGGTCTTAACCTTCTTTCAGTTAACTTATACAAAAATAGGATTTGCATACTTCAATGATACATAGACACCATGACTATATGTTTGTTTCTTTTAAACACTAGTGATATTACCATCTGGATCTGTAAGCGAAAATATTCATATTTTACTAGCAACTTCATTAACAGGGCCACGAAGGAAATGCCAGGTCCTCCATATTGATGGTTCAGTGAGGAAATTAGAAATGTCTCCCTAGCATAGCAAAGCTAACTTAGCTTATATCTTTTAGAGTTTTATTGAGGCTTCAAAAATGGAGCCGAATCTTGGCTATACTTTCTGTCTTCATAAAATGTCTCATTTATATAAGATTCAGCTTTTATTTTTTCAATTACTACTTCTAATGCCATAATTGGAGTAGTCAGAATGTTCTAAGCCTAAATCTTCCTTGCTAATATTTGGGCCCACTTCCACATTTTTTTTGTTGCCAATTGGAGAACGATTTTTGATCACTTTTTATTTTTAGGGCAATTTTACCTGCATTATCTTATTATACACATGCAAATGCTTTTTGAATAAGTAGGGCATCATAGGACATTGGAAAGAGCACAGACTCTGACAGACCTGGCTATGCATCAGAATTCTGTCACTCAAGCTATATGACTTTGGTCAATTCATTTCACCTCATTGAATCTCAGCTTCCCCGTCTGTAAAATGGGGATTGTTATGCATGTGTTACAAAGTTGCATTAGGAACTAGACTAATGTATGTTAAGCATTAGGCCAGTACTTGGAATATAGTGGATGCTAGATAAGTAGCTGCTATTATTATTTTCCATGTTTTACAGATTAGGAAGCTGAAACACAGACATATTAAATGGCCTTGGCCAGCTTTGGGGGGGATAAGGTTCCCAGTTATTATCGGAAAATTGCAGCCTGACTTTTGATCAAGCCTCACTGAGAATGAGGTTGTAGGACACACAGAAAAGTTCAGAAGCAAAAAGTATAGAAAAATCAGTAACACCAAAGCAAGCAAATAATCAACATGTATTTATTGAGCACCTTGTAAGCATATGGTATTCTGTGCACAAGTTGGGGTACTTTGGATTGCAAATGGCCAAATCCCAACTTGCACACACAAAAAGGAAAACTTATTGGCTGGTGTAACCCAAACACAGGTTGTAGGGAACTGATCATAGAGATGTCTGAATTCAATGTCAGGAACACTTTTAGGGCTTACACTCTCTATTTCTGACAAGAGTTTCTATTTCTATTTCTGACAAGGTTATCTTTGCAGATAGCTGTCTCTATGCCATGGGGAACATGGCTTCCAATAACTTTGGTCTCTCATCTTTTCCTAGAAGCTCTTCTACCAGCAAAGAAAGAGGATTTCTTCCCATTTGGCTCCAGCCTGGAAACAATCCCAAGAATGACTTGTATTGGATCAATGGAGGTTGCATACTCCCTCCCAAACTGCACACCAAGCCAGGAAGATGGGGTAATATGATTGGTCCAATCAAGAGTTCATGTCGACGCTTATCATTAAGGTGTTGGTTTTATTTTTTTATCTTCATGGAAGGAAGTTTATTGGAGCAAGCAAAGATAGTAACCTTTATCTTATATGAGATGTAATAAAGAAATTAATATTTTAATGGTAGAGTTGGTTTAAAGAGCCAAAAGACTAGAATCTCAGGATGTCTAGCTAAGATACTACAGGGCCCAGGTGGACATGTCATGTGGATTTTTCAGCCAAAAAGGGAAACTTACCATATTTTTGCCTCCCAATGTATTAGCTCATAGAGTACAGACTTAAATTTATTTCTTAACATGCATGTCTTTTAATGGAGAAAGTTACAGACACTTGGGTACTATCTTAGAAAAAGCAGAACTCTTAGGGGCACGTGGGTGGCTCAGTCATTTAAGTGACTGACTCCTAATTGATTCTGGCTCCTATTGATTTTGGCTTAGGTCATGATCTCACAGTTGTGAGACTGAGCCCTGATTTGGGCTCTGCAATGAGCATGGAGCCTGCTTGGGATATTTCTCTCTCTCTCTCTCTCTCTCTCTCTCTCTCTCTCCCCCTCTCCCTCCCTCCCTCCCTCCCTCCCCCTCTCTCAAATAAATAAATAAACTAGAAAGAAAAGAAAAGAAAAAGCACAACTCTCTGAGAGGGTGGCTGGAGGCTGGACCACAGACTGACTTCCTGTCCTTTGAAAAAGTCCTGGGGGAAATGCATTATTCTAACAGCTTGCTTAATGCTTTTGCTTCCTGTGGAGAGGGGTTGGGGGTAGGAACTCAAAGCAGACTTATAAATTGAGTTCTATAGTGCAGGGACTTCTCCAAAACTCTCGGCTGGGTTTATTTAAGACACTGAACTGTTTGCTGTTGGCTCCAGTATTTCAGTGTCCACTCACTATTTCGTTCATAGGAGAACATGGTATTATATTAGAGATATGGGGAGATCATGACTGGGGGAGGAGACTGTTTTGACTTTTTATGCCAAAATCAACATTCCCCGCTCATGTCACAGGAGCCCCAGAGCCTCCTGTCATCTGGGCTCTCCATTCAAGGTTACCTTGATTACTTTCAAGGCTTTAGTCATGAATCTTTCTTAACTATTTTTACCTCAAAATAGTGTCTTTAACAACTCACTGTTGCTTTTTTCTGTGTCAAAATTAGAAGTATCCCAACTGTTTTCCAGCACCAAATTCTTTCCTCTTTCACCTCTCTGGGAAACTAACTCCATCCATTATGCCAACTTCTGTTTACATCTTCGATTACCCCTTTGCTGCACCTTTCTCCACACATCTACCTACAGGACTGTCCCCTTGAGATATCATCAAAAGAGATAATGAATGTGGGTGTACTCTATGACTGTAAAGTGTAATATAAATATGGAATAACATCATTATCCTTTCTTATCAGTCATCTCAAAAAATTATCAATGTAATGTATTTCTTGACTTTACTTTCTCACTATCAACTCATTACTTAATGTCTTAAAAGCTGATGTGTCGTAATGTGTTGAGGATGGGAGGGCGGGGGCAGGTGTCCATATCTTTGAGTCTTCTTCCAGTATGTGGCACATTTGACTCTGCCCTCCTCTTTCAGTGTCTGTAACTCACTGCTTTGGTTCACCTCTCTGAGTACTCTTCTCTCTCCTTTAATGCCCATCTTTTTCCTTCTGCCTCTGAATGGGAGTTGTCTCTATCATTCTGTTATTGCTCCTACTTACCCTGCCCCCTCTCTTTTGTTCTCATAAGTACTTGTTAAAACAAATCTCATCTCTATCTCTTCCCTTCAACCTGTTAAATGCCCACTGTAATTTTAACCTACATATCTCACTAGCCCCAAACATGAGGTATACAAAATAAACTCTTACCCCATCCTAAATATCTTCCACCCCATCTCAGCCAACAGTGTTACTTTTTAGTCACGTAGGCTTGAAACCTTGGTTCCTGTTTTGATTCCTTGCTCTCTTATCCCTGAATCCAATTTAAGCTATATTTTAAGAACATATTATTCTGTTCACCTGTCTTCACTCTGTCTCTGCCTTCTGCCTTCTCTTTCTTCAGGCAGTGATAGTTCAAGCTGCTGGGATAGCACACCGTCTTACTTTGCTTTTGGTAAGGTTGTCCAGAAGTATTTTGTGGCCATACTTTTTTTCTCTTCCTCATTCTGGATTCTTTCCCTTTTCTGAACTGAATAACCATTTGAACTTTATTCATAAAGATCACTAAATCTTTTTCTACACTAATACCTTTCTCAAAACCTAAATATATACTAACATGTTTAGAATGGCCTGTATAACATGTCTAGTTAAGTAACAGGTGTAAGCTGACCATTGTTTATAAGCATTGACATGAAAAAAATACATTTCATAGCTATGTGTTTTATTAGTATAATTTGACATCTTCAAATATAGTCAGTAACTTCATATTAGGATATCATTTCAACCATATTTGATTTAGAAAGCTAAAGTTTGGAAGATCTAATGATGGGCTAGTAAATGTATATTAAACATATTGCTTAAGTTTTTATACATTTCTAGCAATCATCAGCATATAATTCCAGTTTATGTGTAAACTCATCAGAAATATCACTTCAATCTCTAGGACTCGTGCCCTCTTACTTTATTTCTGCATATCCTATTAATAAGGAATGATTAAGGACAGCTTTAGTTTTCTCAGTTTCAACCTTAAAGATGTATATGGTAACAATAGCGTACTGTGTAACTGTTAAAAAAAAATCGAGAAGCTCCTTATGTGTTTATATGGAAAGATCTCTGTTATAAACTGGGTGTGTCTCCCCATCCCCCCAATTCCTGTGTTGTTGAAGCCTTAAACCTGAATGTTATGGTGTTTGGGGAGTAATTGGGGTTAGATGAGGTCATAAAGATGGGATCGCATCAGGGTGGGATCACTGTTTTTATAATAACAGACACTGGAAGACATACTGTTTCTCTCTCTCTAGTGAGGACACAGTGAGAAGGTGACCATCTGCAAGCCAGGGAGACAGCTCTCACCAGAACCCACCCATACTGCCACCCTGACCTCAGATTTCCAGTCTCCAGAACTGTGAGAAAATAAACTTCTGTTGTTTAAGCCGCATAATCTATGGGGTTTTCTTATGGTCGCCCAAGCTTATTGATACAATCTCCAAGATTTATTTGTAGGTAGGGAAAAGGGGGTGCCAAAAGAGTGTATCGTTGGGATGAAGAAAAGAAAAGAGTCTATACTTGTACTGGTTTGTATATCCATTCTAAACGTCCTGGGAATAAATGAGAAACTAATAATGTTGTTTACTTTTTTGTGGGGCTATAGGAACGTGACAGAGGACGGGGTGGAAAGGAACCTTTGCTGTATATCCTTCTCTATCTTTTGATGTTTGAACTATGTGTATGTGCCACCACTTCAGAAAACTAAATAAATAAAATTCATTTAAAAATAATAATAAAACCACTTGGAAAAACAATATTATATTGAAATAAGGAAAATATGGATTATATTGAAAGAAAATTATTGATTAGCAGAATAATTACGGCAGAGGTTGACGTTTGAAGATGAAGGAATATGAGCAGTTATATTAAATTGCTTTCTTGGGCCGTTATTTAACAATTGCTGTGATCATGTAGACAGCTCTGTCTACTGCCCTTTCCTGGGATCTGCATTGCTGACAACAACAGAGCTTGAAGTACCCCATGTAACATGCATTTGATTGAAAGATGTTGGCCATGGGTTCTCAAGTACTCTCTTGGTCGTCTGTCTGGGAGTAAAGGCTTCTTCAGCTTCCCTCAGTTGGTGGTCCAGTATTCAAGGACAACTCCTGAGAGAAGGACCAAGCCATTCATTTGAAAGAGGCCAGTGTCTTTTCTGTGGACAAAGATGTAACATCTCTCACAACTTACCTTGGCCAATTAAACATCCAGTTGTTCTAGAGACATTACATCATGCTACTCCCAAGTGTTGTCCTTAAATATAATAATGTAATTCTGGTCATTTCTTTGCTTTTAACTTCCATCAAAGATTTCTTCTCCATTGGTCATCTGGCCTATCTCTTTATCCCCATTGACTGTTTTTTAAGTAAACTCTATGCCCAACGTGAAGCTTGAACTCATGACCATGAGATTGAGTCACATGCTTTACTGCCTGAGCCAGCCAGGCACCTCCCCCCCACATTGACTCATTTTGAGCTGTTCTGCCATGACCCCAAAGTACCTTTATTTCTGTCCCCACACCTTCATAAATGTCATTTCCATTGCCTGAACTACCCTTCTATTTGTTTCTGTTGATGAAGTTCCCCTAAATGGAGTTGACTGTTTTTCTTGACATCACCCTAAATTTTTGAACAGCAATAATATTCTCTATGTGCTTTTTACTTCTTGTCAGATTCAAGAAGTTTGGGGGCCATAGCATATTCATTTTGCATCCCCAATGCTGGCATCCAGTAGGCATGTGATGGTTGAATGAATGAATAAATATACACTCTGGCCGAAATGTTAAAGACAAAAATGTCATAGTAGCCTATAATAAAATCCGAACCAATGCTTAGGGAAAATGCCTCACAGGAGGATTCTAACTCTCTGCACTGTGATTGTGTTATTCAGGTCCTGATTGACTTATAAGAGCTGAATTCTGTCAGGACCATTTTTCCATTAGCCTTTTGCAGGGGGTTGGGGGACTTTCAATTTTGTAGATATTTTGTGCATGTTTTGAAAACTCTGCTGGGCATCCCCCTACTAAGGCATCTCTTTGAGGATTTCCTCTGTTTAAGAGCATTTTATTTCTAACATTTTAAAGTATAGATGGCAGCTCTCATTCCAGTGGATTTTCATCCTTATCTCCAGAAAACCATATTTTGTATGCTTTGTGGCAAAGTAAGTTATGCATCTATAGAAGTCACCCCGTGGAAGTGAGCCTTTGGATAGAAGGCTGAGCTCCACATTTGCTTGCCAGAGAGTAAGAGTGACAGCAAGGTGATCTCTGTCACTTTGTAGTAGGTATCTTTCTCATGTAACTTTCTCAAAGATGCTCTTTTAAAATATTGAGATATTTGCAGAAAACAAATCATGAATATTTTCTAGCTAAAAGAATTCACTTGCCACCTTTTGGAGGGTTTCAGCTGTGTCAATATGGTACTAGGGAGACAGATATTAGAATTAGGCCCATTATCTTTTGTTAATTCAGTTTACCCTGGACAAAGTAAATTAAATGCTTGAACTCCAGCTATTGAGACATGCTTGTATAAACATGGCCTCATAATAATTTGCTCTCAAAGTTCATTGACTTTTAAATGTCTTACTGATGCTGCTAAAATGTGTCCATTTATATATCTAATGTATTAGCATTTATTTTCTATATTATCTTGAAATCTCGTGTATAGCGTGATAAGTGTAGTTAATAAAACTTTATTGTATACTGGAAATTTGCTAAGAGAGTAGATTTCAGGTGTTCTTGCCACACACACACAAAAGAAAATGTGTTTGGGGTTGCCTGGGTGACTCAGTCAGTTGAGCATCTGACTTCGGCTCAGGTCATGATCTCAAGGTTCATGAGTTGGAGCCCAGCATCGGGCTCTGTGCTGACAGCTCAGAGCCTGGAGCCTGCTTCGAATTCTGTGTCTCCCTCTCTCTCTGCCCCTCCCCTGCTTGCTCTGTCTCTCTCAAAAATAAATAAACATTTAAAAAAATTTTATTAAAAGAAAATGTGTTTGGAGATGAACATGCTTTTTAGGTTAACTATAATTATCTCACTATGTATATTTATATCAAACATCATGTTGTACTCTTTAAATATATACAATCATTATTATTATTCTTTTTTTTAGAGAGAGAGAAAGAGAACATGAGCAGGATAGAGGAGCAGAGAGTGGGGGGGAGAGAGAGAGAATCTTATGCAGGCTCCATGCTCAGTGCAGAGTTCAACACAGGACTTGATCCCACAACCCTGGGATCATGACCTGAGCCAAAATCAAGAGACTGAAACTAAACCAATTGAGCCACCCACTCACCCCTATACAATCGTTATTTTTTAAAAAACAAGATTTGCAATAGATTGAATGCAGAAGATAGAGGAATCCAGCTGTCCTCCATTTTGCAAAAATGTAAAATAATGCCACTCAGTATATATTTTTTGTTTTGGAGATTATGGTTACTTTTTCATAAAAATACATTATTTGTGTTCACTTTAAAAAATCCAAAACATTTTCTATAGTAATGAGCACCATTGAAGTCTGAGTCCGATATACATTTGAGCACAATCCTTACACTTTTCTCCATATAAATAGCACATTTGTTCTTAGTGACATGTGGCTGAAGGCAAAACTTAAATCCAACAGAATTTGCTGGATCTTAGTTCTGATGCCATTTCTTGCAACCTTTGGATATAAAAATGACAGAAGTCTTGGAATATTTCTCCCACTCCAGAATTTTAGTTATTTTGCAGTCACAAATCTGCAAAATCTCCAGATTTTCCCTCCTCCAGGAAAGAGAGTCTTAATTAAATAATTAATTAAGCCTTTTAAAAAACAAGCAGTTCCCTGTGGATTGCTTTTATAATTGCCTCTATACTCCTCAACTAAAGGTCTACCTAAGCGAACTGCCTCATTTGTTCTCAATATAACATTTTACCAATTTAATTCATCCCATTGTTTACTATAAAGCTCATGTGTCTCTGTTGTCATCATCTGTTCAAAGCCATAAGGTCCCAGAAGAACCAAGTATCCTTAATTTATTTTCTATGGGGCCTAACCAGCATTATATGATATTAAACAGGTAATAATTATGTTTAATGTGATGGTGA
Source organism: Lynx rufus (assembly GCF_022079265.1). NCBI lineage: Eukaryota > Metazoa > Chordata > Mammalia > Carnivora > Felidae > Lynx > Lynx rufus. The sequence goes on from NW_025814834.1 coordinate 150,474,915, forward strand.
TAAAGACAGGAATCTATAGTAGGCTGATAAAATATGAATTTAACATGAAAACAGACACTTATTAAAGCTTTAGTGCTTTTTATAGCACACAGTAGTCTATCCGTGGCTCAGAAGAATTTAGTATGATGTGAAAACATGGATGAAAAGGTGCAAAATAGCCAACTTCCAATGACTCAGGGTACATGTGTCCCTTAAGTTGCTCGCCTGCCTTTGCCCTATGGCCATGTTTCCGTTTTTATGATTCCAGCCAGAGAAGGCATAGAGGAGGTCAAATCAGTGAATTCTCTAAATAGTGATAGTTCTGGTAATAATGTTACTCCAAGAGGGGCACCTGGGTGACACAGTTGGTTAAACATCCGACTTTGGCTCAGGTCATGATCTTGCAGTTCATGAGTTTGAGCCCCGTGTTAGGTTCTGTGCTGACAGCTCAGAGCCCGGAGCCTGCTTCAGATTCTGTGTCTCCCTCTCTCTCTGCCCATCCCCCACTCAAGCTCTGTCTCTCTTTCTCTCTCAAAAATAAATAAACATTTAAAAAATAATGTTACTTGAAGAGAAGGTGGTAATGACTGCTAAATCATTATTTTGAGGGATTATTGTAGAATTAGATCTTGATGGAATTAGATCTGGCATTAATAAATCAACATTCATTGAATGTTTAGTTGGTAGAAACATGGAGGAATTCCTTTTTCTGTCAGAGGCTCTGTATGGCAAGTCTGACTGTGGAAGATCTTGTATCCATGGGAGAAAGTCAAATGGTTGATCTTCATGAACTAGCTGAGCTTGGAGGAGCAAGCCTGAAAGACAAAGTCGTTTTCTAAAAATGAAGGATTTAACCTTTGTTCTAGTCCTTTCTGTCAGCAAGAAAACTGTCAAGGTTGATTTCAAATAAATTATCATCCTTGGCATTTCCCCCCAAAACTGCCTCTCTGTCACTTCATAGAAATCGCTACTTGTCCTCAGTTGTATGTAGTATTAGCTCAGACATTGCACACAATTCATTATACCACAGAAATTGAAAAAAAACCACATCATATATTATAATATAATATAATATAATATAATATAATATAATATAATATAATATAATATATTTCCCCTGAACTGGCTATGTATCAATAAACTCAGGAGTATTAGAGTTAAGGTCTGAAACCACAGCCACTTTGTCACTTAGCGGTCAGTGTTCTTCCAAGAGAGATTAGGAAGTGTTTGGCTTAGAGACAAGCTTTAAAAATTACTGAGAAATGCATTTTTGCCAGGTCTATTAATATTACTTCTACTTAGATCATCATATTTCTTCACATCTTTTAGATGTTTGTGAAGTGTGTTTGTGATAACATTTCTTTCACCTTTAAAACAACCTCAGACCTCTTAAGTACATGTGTCTTCAAGACAGAATTAGAGCATTTTCACTCCTGGAGTGCATGTATCTATGATCAGATATGATCACATGCTCTAACAGTGAATTGAAATCAGTTTTATGACTCCTACCATCAGAGCAAGTGCTGGGCCTAACGAACTGGGGGCAGAGAGGTACATGACCAACACCACCCTGCATGGGGTGTGGTGCTGAGCGCCCACATTTCCCATCCGGGTCCACAGTCTGCAATTCAGAAATCCAAATGGCTCTGGAAAACAGGACTTTTTAGTAACAAATTTGGTGGCCTAGACTCATGAGAAGCCTTAGAGTTCTTATTCTAATAATCCCACCTCACTAAATGGGACTATCAATATGTTAGATTATGGAGTGCTGGCCCAGGCCTATTAGGGGTGTTATGTAAGTGCATATACTCACATTACCTTTCTAACTGCGCCCCCCCCCAAAAAAAAAAAGTCTGAGTTTTGAAACACACCTGACACCAAAGATTTGTATCAGGAATTGTGAGCTGTACCTTTCCTTACGGTGCTAAAGTCTTTAACACAAAATCATTATGGGCAGTCGCTGTTAAATCCTCCATCACCTGTGTATATGGGTGATTAGTTGCTCTTACAGAAAACTATAACACTTATCATAACATACTAATAGCTTGTTTTCAATCTAGTATCTTCTGGACTAGACCGACAACTCTTCCAGAGAGAAACTGCCTTTAAAAAATAACGTTTATTGTTTATTTTCTGATTATAACACAAATGTATGTTCCTTGGTGAAAATTTGGGAAGTACAGAAACATGTACAGAAAATAAAAATAATATATAATCCCACACATGAAGGACAAAGTTCCTATTATATTTCATTATGGTTTTTCCTATGCATATTTTTAAAAATAAAACTGGGACCATACTAAAGCATATTCTTTTTCCCCCCAGTTTTATTGATATAATTGACATACAGCTCTGTGTAGGTTTAAGATGTATGGCATAACGACATGTGTGCAGATTGTGAAGTGATTATCCACAATAAGTTTAGTTAACGTCCATAACTGAATGGATGGAAGCATTATTTTAAAAATCTTTATTTCTAGTGGCTGCAAGGTATTCCATAGGTATGGAGAACCATGATTTATTTAACTACTGCCTTATTGGAGGACTTCCTACTCGTTCCCAATTTTTTAAATGAAAAGAGAAACAGTTTATTTCTTTTTTTTAATTCTTTTTAACATTTATTATTTTTGAGAGTCAGAGATAGAGAGCAAGCAGGGGAGAGGCAGAGAAAGAGACACACACACACACACACACACACACAGAATCTGAAGCAGGCTCCAGGCTCTGAGATGTCAGCACACAGCCCAACGTGGGGCTCGAACCCACAAACCATGACATCATGACCTGAGCTGAAGTTGTTTGCCTAACTGACTGAGCCACCTAGGCACCCCTAGAGAAGCTGTTTCTTAAACAGATTATTAGGCACAGTGCCTAGCACTTCCTCACTCAATAAAAAAGTATTGAATTGATTAAAGCTATTTTCATCTACTAAGATCCTAGCACAAATAGGCTTATTAGGTTTAATCAGACACTTAGGAGGAGTCTGAAAGAATGAACTCCAGAGCCAATATATCTTGATTATGAAGGGAGCAGTTTAAGCCTGACTGAGAGAGGCAGTGCAGGGATAGGAGTTGCTAACAGTGTGTAGGGTGGGGAGAGGAAGCTTTGAAAAACTTCTAAGATGAATTTTGACTATGTCACAGTTTGACCCACTGAGGGAAGTGTTGAACCATCTGCAATGGTTTCATTCTCCCATGCTTCTCAACAAGTGGCTGTTTTGTCGCGTGTTTCTGTTTTCTCTTTTAATTGCTCATAGTCGTTCCTTTGAGGGCAGACATGTGCTCTTTGAATTTAATTGAATGTCTGCTTTAGAATAATATGACAAGGGGAAACATCTTCTTAGATTCCAGTATGTGTTAAGATGGGTATAGTCATTTCTGGAAACTCCCAAATCAGATCTATGTGATGTCTTCCAGTAAATGTAATTAGGCCAGCTCAACAGGACTCTCCCCCAAGCAAAGTCAAGCAGATGGAAGCTGGAAGCACCATTTTCACTCTAACATGATTGAGACAAGACCCAGCAAACTGGACTAGCAATATTTGATGGTCTGCTGGTGTTTTGATGATATTTGCATGGGCTCCTCCAGAATGCCTGTTCCCATACCATGTAGAACGAACGCTGCCTTTTTTGATTTGGGGCCGAACCTACTCTACATTCAGATTATCTGAAAACTGTCAAAATACTCAATAAGCAATTAATGGTGCAAATACTGGAGCACCTGGGTTGTTTAGTTGGTTAAGCATCTAACTCTTGGTTTCTGCTCAGGTCATGATCTCACAGTTCGTGAGTTTGAGCCCAACATGCTGACAATGTAGAGCCTGCTTGGGATTCTCCCTCTCTCTCTGACCCTTCCCCACTCGCGCTCTGTCTCTCTCAAAATAAATAAATACACTTTTAAAAATGGTGCAAATACTAGTTATGGTAAATGCTAGCATTCAGCAAATTTGTTTAATTTAATTAAGCATTTAATTTCCTTCTGGTGTTTTTTATAAAATAAAAGAGGGAGGAAAAAATAATCTCAGTTATTAACTACTTAAAGCTTTTCAGTTACTGAAAAGCTATAGCAAACCATGGGCTATAGCAAACCATTGGGCTATAGCAAACCATGAATCTTTTAAAAGCAAGACACTAGGGTGCCAGGGTGGCTCCATCGGTTAAGCATCCTGCTGTTAGTTTTAGCTCAGGTAAGAATCTTGAGGTTTGTGAGATCGAGCCCCGAGCCCTGCGTAGGATTCTGCACTGGTTGCACTGAGCCTGCTTGAGAGTGTCTCTCTCTCTCTCTCTCTCTCTCTCTCTCTCTCGCTCCTTCTGTCTCTGACCCTCCCCTGCTCATGCTCTTGAGCTCATGCACTCTCTTTCTCTCAAAATAAACTTGAAAAAAAAAGCACAGCACAATTTAAATTAAAATAAAAATTGTTTAAACTTTCAAAAGGCAATGGAAATACAATTCCTTTGAAAGGGTATTTACTTTCATATTCCTTAGAATAAATATTATAAAGTAATATAAAGCTATATAGAATACAATATTACAGAGTGATATAAATCCTGAGGACTATTCCCCAAAATGTTAGCCCATTCATCATCAATTGACATTCATCACTCTTTCCTGACAATGCCCAGCCTCTTCCCTTGATCTCCTCCTTACCAGTCAATGACCATTTCTGATGAGGATCAGAATATTACAGTGAGGCAGTCAGTATTGTAAAGCTCAGGAAATATTAAGTCAAAAGGAAGGATACAACTAAAAGGATAATCCCTAACATTAATTAGGATGTCAGAAAGAGTTCTTGGCAAAAAGTAAATTAGAATTGGAGCATCTTTCTTTTCTTCTTAAAGATGCATAAAAATACAATTCTGATTTTTCTATATGCTTATCCCCTTTCCCCCTAAAGTGATGTAGCTGTCACATGATGTATGCCCACCAGGGGCAGGGGGCAGGGAGGGAATGTTTTCCAAGGTAATCTTGCTTTTGTTTTTCTTTCTGTATTTTTGAAAAAAATCTTTGTTTAAAAGCCCAATTTTTTTCTACTTCTGAGTTGGCAGATGACATAGTTAATTAATTTTTTCTCAGTTATAAGTACATTAAAAGTAATTTAAGAACTGAACAGAGAATTGAAGCCCACATGTTAGGATATAGAAGCATAAAATATCCTAGACTATCACATTATTGATGATCTGTGCAGCATTTTATACTGATGCATATATTGATTTGATGGAATGTTTAAATAAATTCTCAGGAAAATTGAATAAGTAGCTACATGTATGACCTGTATGAACACAAATTTCCATTTTTCTCTAGCTTTCACATAGAAATTGAAATTATACATACATAACGGGAATAGTGTGAATCATGCATCACATTTAGAGTTAGATAATCTTGGCATGACTTAGTCTTGATTTACATTTAAACTATACTTGTATCTGTGATATCACCAGGATGCATTATATTTTCTGCAGATGTTTTCTTAGGGTGATTTTTCATGCTGTTTTCTCTGAATCTGGGTGATTCTCATGTGAGACATCATTAGGTTTGTAGGGAATGCTTTTCTAGTTGTAAAAGGCTGTAAAAGAAGCCTGAAGGCAGGTTGCAAACCATTGGCAAACTCCCCATTATTGAGGAAACACACTTAGTGGAGCCCTTAACCTTATATGAGCCACCCAGCTGGGCACTGACACTCAGTTTCCTCACTTTTAAAGTGAGTTAACACTATCACCCACACTCCAGCTGTAGTACATGGATTTCTTTTCTGTTTCCTCAAACACATTAAGCTCCCTCTCACTTTTTGTCTTTGCTAATATGATCCCTTAGTTTGGAATATTCTCTCCAATCTTAGTTCATACTTACCCATCCTTCAAGTCTCATCTCAAAAGTCACCTCCTCAGGGGAATCTTTCTTGATCCCCCAGATATTTCTGTCATTATATGTTCAGGGAAACCAGTCCTTTGCCTGTATAGCACTTATTTTATAAATATTTAATTGTATGATTGATTAATAGTTATCTTCCCTGCTGGACAGTAGTAGTGTCCAGCACTAGTCAGTAAATAGTGCTAGTTGCATAAGTAAATGTATATGTATGGACCCTGATTTTAATTCAGGAAGTGAAAAAAAACTTCAGGAAATTGAAGGCAAATTGTCTAAAAAAGTTATATAAGTACTTTCCGGAATAACAGAACTTGGAGAATAAAAATGTGGCTGATTAATAATGGGCACTCCTTCCATCAAGAGGTAGTGTCTATTTCTTTTCTGTTTGATCTGGACAGGACTGTGACAGCTTTGACCAATACAGGATGACAGAAATGATGCCATGCTAGTCTCATGTGTAGCCCTTAAGTGGCGAGTCCCCCCCCCACACACACACTTCTTACCTCTAGGAAGCCAACCATCAATTAAGAAGTGAGACTACTCTGAGACTACCATTCTGTGAGAAGCCCAAGCCACCTGGAGAGGCCCTGGAGGAAGAGACTCAGAGGAGAGAGAGGTCAGACAACACTGAGGCATTGGAGATGTGAGTGAAGAAGCCATCTTGAAAGTACATCCTCCAGCTCCAGCTGCCCCAACCAATTCCACATGGATAAGACATGAACCACCTAGATTAGCCCTTCCCAAATTCGTGACTTACAAATCATTGGCAAAATAAAATGATTGTTTTAAGCCACTAAGTTCCAGGATACTTTATTATGCAGCAATAGATAACTGGAACAAAGAATAAGAAAAGCAGTTCATGATGATGAGGAACTGAGGAAAGATGATTCAGAGGAGAAAATGTGTAAAGGGTAAAATAAGGAAATGTGTAACAAGCACCTCAGAAGTAAAAGTTCAGGTAATGGAGATGGTGAGGCTTTCTCCATAAAAACCACTGGAAGTTTGCAAGCTACTCATTTATACACAATGCAGGTCCCAATTTAAGAGACCTTCTACTATAATTTTATAATGGTGCTGGCAAGTAAAAAGTGTGGGGAAATAATCTGACACCATTTTTTACATGACTTTATAAGGATTGTCCCTGTATATCATCAAGCACATGGAATATAAACTAGTTCATTTAAAATGCAACAAATTTTCACCCAATATTCAACATAAGTTTCCCATTTGTCAGGGGAAGTTGGGCAACAATTTTGTTATAATGAGATTTGGCCCTAGAATGGGTATATAAAGCTTTACCCAACCATGAATGGAATGAGGAAAAGGAAAAGAAGTAACCTTCATTGAAAGCTAATTATTGTCAGGTTTTGCATATTTTTTTTTCATCTTCTTCTCCTTCCCCTTCTGGTTCTTCATCATCATTATCACAGAAGCTGATAATATTTGTTTATCAGTGCTTACTCTAACTATATTCTATAAAGCTTTATTTACATGGATCATCTCAATCTTTTAAAACCATAAGGTAGGTGTCTATATTCATTTTATAAATTAAAAACTCAAAGCTCTGTATGTTAAGGTGATTTATCAGGACTGTACAGAAGCCAGGATTTGAACAAAGAGCTATCTGAATACTGACTAAACCAGTGAGAAGGACAGGGAGTACATGTGTCCTATTTGTTTAAGGTAGTTTTTTTTTAATGTTTACTTATTTATTTTGAGAGAGGGGGGGTGTGAGCAGGGAAGGGCAGAGAGGGAGAGGGAGAGAGAGAATCCCAAACATGTTCCATGCCACCAGCACAGAGCCTGATGTGGGGCTTGATCCCATGAGCCATGGGAACATGACCTGAGCTGAGATCAAGTCAGATGCTTAACCAACTGAATGACCCAGGCACCCCTAAGATAATTTTACTTAATCCTCTTAATACCCATCTAAGATGAGTATTACCATTCCTGTTTTGCATACAAGAGTCTGAGGGTCAGAAAGGTTAAGCAAACTGTGCAAGATCACACAGCTGTAACAGAGCCAGATTCAAACTCAGACCATGAACTCTACTGCACAGCAAGTAGCAGGCATCTGGAGCAAAAGAATCATAGATTCTTGAAGGTGGAACAGGGCCTGGTATAATTCTCTTATTTTATAAGAGCTGAAAACCATTCTTATAAAGGTGGGCTGATGGAAATATGGAGAGGTGCATGCTATCCATTGCTTTAATTAAGCCATTCTCTAAACACCTGAATTGAGGACTCGGCAATAAAAAGATGTGTCTGTCTGCCAAGAGATCCTCAATTAGCAAGTAATACAGTATTGTGATGGGAGTGAAAATGGATATAGGTTTACCACATCTAGCCTAGGGGTTCGGGGTAGTCTTCTTACTGGGGGTGATGCCTCCACTGAGTCTTAAAGGAGGATTAGGAGCTACCAGAGCAGGGATGGGATCAAGCATATTCCAGGTGTTAGAACACCGTGTACAGAGGCCCACATAAGACAAAGGAGGGGGAAGTGACCAGAATGAGGTTGTGGAGGGGCGTTTTGCAGGCCATGATAAAACATTGGGACTGAATTCTGAGAGTAGGAGTGGCCACTGGAGGATTTAAGTAAGAGTGTCATGGTCAGATTTGCATTTTAGAAATACCACTCTGGATAGGACTGTTGCAATAGTCCAGAAGACCAATAATTATATTCTGGACTAGGTGGTGGCAGAGTAATTGGAGAGACATGCGTGGATTTTGAGCCATTTTATGAAGACTGATCTGTCAGAATAGGATGGTTGATTAAATGTGGAAGCAAAGGAGAAAGTTAAGCTAAGGATAATGTTCAGATTACTGGCTTGAGCAGCTCTCTGAGTGAATGAAAGGGGAGACAGATCCTGGGAGGAACATGATGAATTCAGAGGTGGGCATGTTGACTTTGGATTTCCTGTGGGACAGCCAAACATGGGTGTCTTCTAGGCAGTTCTGATGCTCAGTGGAGATTGCAGGACCAGAAATGAAGGTCTGGGCATTGTTGGCATTGAGAAGATATTTGAGTCACGGGTGTAGATTAGCTCCCACAGGAGGGAGCATATAATGTTTGAGGAAAATAGAGTGAGGGTAGACAACTCTGGGAAACACTAACATTTAAAAGTAGTGGAACAGAAAAAGAAGAAGGAGGAGGAAAGAAGGAGGAGAAGACAAGGATGAGGAGGAGAGGAGGAGAGGCAGCAGCAGCAGCTAGGAGAGAGCAGTACCACTGACGCAAAAGAGGAAGCAGGAAAGAAGACTCCTAGGACATGTGTGTTCTGATGTAATGCTAAAACAGGTGTGGATTGATACCACAAGAGCAAGCATGACCATTCCCTGGAATCACAGCTCTAGCAGTTCATTGTTCTTCATCAGGGAATGAAGCAACTTCATTTCATAAAGAAATGAAGAGGGCTTATCAAAGCCCTGGAGTGTGTGTGTGTGTGTGTGTGTGCGTAACAATTTCAACTAGAGAAATGCTTTTCTTTTCTTGAACACTTAGATTGCCTAAAGTTTGAAAAGGCTTTTCTCGCAATCTTTTTGTGCCCCCACAGACATACATTTAAGTATGAAATAACCATACAAAGTAGTTCTGGAAAGACAGTGTTGCAAAAAGCTCTGAGAAACAGAAAATAAAAGGAATTATAAACGCTCAGGGCCACAGTAACCTTTGCAAATCATCATAATACATCACAACTTGTTCAGACTCAATACACTTACGTAGTATTCTGTACTGTTGAGGATACTTTGATTATCCCATTAGCTCCTAATGTGGTTGTAATGAAGTAGATGACTCTGGCATCAATGGGTTATTACGCAGCTAAGAGAAAATAATAAACAGCATAAGAGAGGAATAGAAAGGGTTACAGAGGTTTAGAAAGGGGAAATGTTCCTTGTATGGGAGGGGGGAGGGAGAAGAAAAAGTAGAGCTTTGAAGAGCCAAGAGCACCTATTGACTGCTTACAGTGTCCCTGTTACCGAGGTAAGCACTTTATATGTTATCTCATTTGAAGGACTTGGGTATTCGTCACAGTGCCTGGCACAAGAGCAGAAGAGCTATATTAGTGGTTATCATTAATTGAATACTTCCTGGTGCTGGTCACAATAAGACCCTTTGTACATGCTATCACATTTCAGCCTCAAAACAACCTACAGATTAAGGTATTATAACTCCCACTTTACATATAACTCCCATTTACATAGAAGTTTAAGTGAGTAACCCAACAAAGCTCCCTGGTTAAAAAAAAAAAAAATGGCATACTCAACTAAGAATTTTGAAGAGAATGTTTAATAAAGAAAATGTTCTGGGGCGCCTGGGTGGCGCAGTCGGTTAAGCGTCCGACATCAGCCAGGTCACGATCTCGCGGTCCGTGAGTTCGAGCCCCGCGTCGGGCTCTGGGCTGATGGCTCGGAGCCTGGAGCCTGTTTCCGATTCTGTGTCTCCCTCTCTCTCTGCCCCTCCCCCGTTCATGCTCTATCTCTCTCTGTCCCAAAAATAAATAAAAAACGTTGAAAAAAAAATTATTAAAAAAAAGAAAATGTTCTTAGAGGTATGGGCAGGTTAAAGACAACCAACAAGGGATGTTGAATTATCCAGGGACTAGCAAAAATGGGAAGCCATTACCACCTCCAGATGTAGATCATTTAAGGAACACCGTTAAGCGGTTCAGCTGACTTGCAGCAAATTAGCTGCTTCTTTCTAGAAAATGGGAGTTAGGAATTCTAACTTTGCTGCTTTCATTGACATCTTTACATTAAACACATATGTAATGGTTGTTATGTTGGGTGGTTATGTTATGCTGGATCCCTTCTGCAGCTACTCTGATCAACATTCATAATTCCAGGAAACACTTTGAAAAACTGGAGAAAGTGGATGGCCCCAAACACAGCCTCCTTATACATTAAATATTGCCAAATGCTCTTTCTGAAAATGCTGAATTGACTTTTTTTTTTGCAACTTGTTTTTAAAAAGTATTCAATGTCATGTGCTTAAAAGTGGGTTTTGAAATGTGTGCTGTTTATTACTTCAATGTAAGTAGTTATCAGAATCCAGCCAGAACCTGGAATCACTCAGAAGGGGCCACCAGACAGAAGCTATGATTATAGAAGTGTGTGCATGGTACAGGACCATGAAAAAGTAGGAAGAAAGTGAGAGGAATCAATATGTTGACCTCTCTCTCCTCTTTCCCTCCAGTCTCCTGTAAGTGCCTCCCATTGGCCAAAGCCAGCAATAACAGATCGCAGGTGGTGCAGTCCATGCAAGTCAGTCCTCCAGGACTTAGAGCAAGACAGAAAATGATTCTAGGGCACACCAAGTTTACACAACTAGAATGCAGGAAGGCCAGGAGCCAAAGTCAGGTTTATCACGCCTTAGTCACTGCTTATATATATTCCTCTACCACACATTGCAGGTGCTTGGTAAATATTTGTTTAGTGAATGAGTTCCCATATGAAAGTTGAAGAAACTGAAGTTAGGAGGCTACACATCTTGACTTTAGAAACCAGAGCCCTGACTACCCGGGAACCATCTCCCAGTCTATAACTTAACTGCCTGCCCTCTTGACCAAATATCATTTACTCCTTGGATGTCAAGGAAACTCTGTAACAATGGGTGCCTTCCACAGTAAACCTTTTCACATAAAATTTAATGATTGCTATGTGTAAACACTCAGGACTTATTCTCAGAATATAGACTTATGGATGGTACTTACTTGATCCAGTATTCCTCGCACTGGAATGGACAAGGACACCCTTGAGCCCTCATTCTCTTTTAGAATTCCCAAACACCCATCCCTAATGAAAGTAAATCTTGGGGCGCCTGGGTGGCTCAGTTGGTTAAGCTTCAGTCCGACTTCAGCTCAGGTCACGATCTCACAGTTCGTGGGTTTGAGCCCCGCGTTGGGCTCTGTGCTGACAGCTCAGAGCCTGGAGCCTGCTTCACATTCCGTGTCTCCCTCTCTCTCTGCCCCTTCCCTGCTCATGCTGTGTCTCTCTCTGTCTCAAAAATAAATAAACATTAAAAAAAATTAAAAAAAGAAAAAAAAAGAAAGTAAATCTTGAATCTTCTAAAAATAGAGTAAGAAAGGACTAAGGCAGGAATGTCTGTTTTAATCCTGAAATAATTGCTATCTAAAATTGACTTCAAATGTAGGTACCAGCAATATTATCAATGGGAAAGAAAAGTTGCCTTTGTATCAGTGTCCACCTGGAGAACAGAAACAGCTCTAGGTATTTCAAAGGAATTAAACCAATTTCAACTGGTTATAAAAATCTTAAAATGTGTGGAAGAGCAAAAAGAACAAATTGACTATAATAAATCCTACATTCTCGTTTATGATTACATCTCCAGTGCCTAGCACTATACTTAGTATGTAGCAAGGGTTCAATATATATGTACTGAATCTATGACTATACTTGTAGGTGAGACATGGTCTGTCAACCTAGGAAAGCCATGGATTCAATTGGAAAGCATTAGGATACCTGTATGACTCTGGTAATTCAGTGAATATGGATATGTGGTTTGGCCTTTGGTAGGAAATCACATTCAAAGCCTTCTGTTCACAACCTGTCAATGGATAATATTTATTAAACATCTACTAGATGCTAGATGCTATTCTGGGCACTTTTCTAAGTACCTTGCATTATTAATTTACCTTCATAGTAGCCCTGTGATAATGAATTCATTGTTTCCCATTCTACAGATGAAGATGAAACTGTGGCAAAGAGTGCCTTTTTTTTAATGTTTGTTTATTTATTTTGAGAGAGAGAGAAAAGAGAGAGAATGAGGGAGGGGCAGAGAGAGGGAGATAGAGCATCCCAAGCAGGCTCCATGACAACACAGAGCTCAGTGCAGGACTTGATCTCACAAACTGCAAGATCATGAACTGAGCGGAAATCAAGAGTCAGATGCTTACGCTACTGAGCCACCCAGGCACCCCAGACAAAGAGGTTTTAAGTAACATGTCTAAGATCATACAATGAAATAGCAAAGCCATGCTTCCACCCACAAAGTTTGACTCTAGAAGCTACACTCAATCTCCACGTCATTTGTCTCTTCATTGCTCAAGTGAGGAAAGCTTATTCTACCATTCTACCTTTATTTTCCATTTTTCCCATTGTGCTCTGAGGCAGAACCCAGCTAGGTGTTTCTGCAACCTGTTTCCTCTTCTTTCTGGGCCCACAGATTTTACTTCCTAGTTTTTCCCTGTGATTACTGTAGCTGTGTGACTGAATTCCAGCCAGAGGAACATGAGCAGAGGTGATATGCATCACTTCCTGGCCTGGCCCATTAACCCTCTCGCATATGATGCTGTATGTGCTTTCCCTTCCTTTCAGCTTAAGGAAGGTAAGCATGGTGAGCTTGGATGCCATATTTTGAAGTGTTGGAGCCACAAAATGGAAGAAGGCTGGATCCCTGCATGTTTGGGGGAAAAGAGTCAGGAACCAACCAGGAACATCTGTGTTAGATTTAAAGGAACAAAAGATAAACTTATGTCAGCTTTGTGCCGCTATATTTGTTGGGGGTGTTTGTTGTAGCAGCTAGAGTTATCTTAACCAATATATATGTGAACTGAGCTGATCTGTTATCCCTGGAACATGTGTCTCGCTTCTGCACATACTTTTCCTTAAAATCTCATTCTCCCATTCCAGTTATTCACATCCTAAAAATTATTCAAGGCCTAAACCAAGACCAATTGCCTCTAAGCAGCTCTCTTCCACACCCATCAGCCACAGTGATATCTCCTTCCCTCAATGCCTATATCACTTTGTTGTCTATGCCTTTCATATGCCCTTGTCATAGCTTCAATTTTGGATGTCTTGTTTTCCCAATGCGGTTGTAAGCTCTTCAAGGTCAAGGATCATGTTTTTATGCTTCTTGTATGTCTCTGAAGTATGTAATACGGTGTTGAGCCTTGGGAATTTTCAATAAATATGTGTGGGGGAAATGAATTTATAGATGCATTAGGCTCAATAAAATCTGCTTTCCTAAAAAAGACCCTTCATTACTTCAAGCAGGAAGGCATGTAAACTATAATTTACTGGAGTTGGTGTTTTTATTCTTTTCACTGACATATACATTCTAACACTTTTTGACAACTGCTTAGAGGAGACAGAAGGCATGCTCATCAAATTTCAGTTGACACAAAACTAAAGGTAATAAATAATGCACAAGATGCCAGAATCAAAAGTAGGCAAGTGGGAATGAAGCAGATAGCATTTAATAAGGATAACTACAAGATTAAATTTTTAAAAACCAACAGCCCAGGGGCACCTGGGTGGCTCAGATGGTTGAGTGTCCGACTTCAGCTCAGGTCAAGATCTCACAGTTTGTGAGTTAGAGCCCTGCATCAGGCTCTGTGCTGACAGCTCAGAGCCTGGAGCCTGCTTCGGATTCTGGGTCCCCCTCTTTCTCTGTACCTCCCCCACTCACGCTCTCTCTCCCAAAAATAAATAAACATAAAAAAAAAAAAAAAGGCCAGCAGCCCAATTTCAGTATGGAAAGACATGGCTAACAGAAAAAACTTTTTAAGTTTTAATTGGCTGCTGGGCTGACATGAGCTCAGGGTGGTATACAAGACCCCACGCTAAGTTAGGCTCCAGGCACCGAGTGGCAAAGTATTCAGGTTTTAACAGGGCACTGGTTTTAACAGGGCATGAATAAACGTCACCAGGTGGAGGCCAATTAGAAGCAGATGTAGCATCAATGTTGGGTAAAGGAGGGAACGAAGGGCAACGTCAGCACATGGGTTAGCTTTCAGCTGTAGCATTAGTGGGAATCTCCTGTCTAAGGCCGCCATTAAGTGATTTCTGACACTAAGCTACCTGGGGCCCCTAAGAGTTTTGCCCCCAAGTAGGTCTTAAAGGTTTGTTATTTTACCTTTGGCCACACTCTCCTGTGTCAGGGTCAGAGCTGCCCTTCACTTAAGACACTTCACTTTTGAAGCTGAGAAGTACGTCATCTGGGTAAATTCAAGTCAGCTTTGCGACAGGTGAGAGAAAGCAAATCACATCAACTCCAGGCTCAGTTGGGACAATCATTCCAGGATCCTCAGATCTGCTTCTAGAAACCCACATTTGCTAAAAACTTGCCAGAATTCTGGCAAGAAGCCTATGGCCTAAGCCTTAGCACTGGATCATTTAAAAAGTGAATACAATCTTAGGCAGTGCTAACAGAAGCCTAGCATCTGGAACAAGGATCCTGCTGTCATCTGTGCTGGTCACAACACACAGGAAGAATTGTTTCTATTCCAGATACCATGGTTTTTTTTTCTAAATAACATTTTATTTATTTTTGTTTTTTTTTTTAAATATGAAATTTATTGTCGAATTGGTTTCCATACAACACCCAGTGCTCATCCCAACAGGTGCCCTCCTCAATACCCATCACCCACCCTCCCCTCCCTCCCACCCCCCATCAGCCCTCAGTTTGTTCTCAGTTTTTAAGAGTCTCTTATGCTTTGGCTCCCTCCCTCTCTAACCTTTTTTTTTCTTCTTCCCCTCCTCCATGGTCTTCTGTTAAGTTTCTCAGGATCCACATAAGAGTGAAAACATATGGTATCTGTCTTTCTCTGCATGACTTATTTCACTTAGCATAACACTCTCCAGTTCCATCCACATTTATACAAAAGGCCATATTTCATATAGCAGCACTTTCAACAATAGCCAAATTATGGAAAGAGCCTAAATGTCCATCAACTGATGAATGGATAAAGAAATTGTGGTTTATATACACAAATGGAATACTACGTGGCAATGAGAAAGAATGAAATCTGGCCAGATACCATGATTTAAAGGGATACAGGCGAACTGGTGTGTGTCAAAAAGAAGATGACCAGAATGTTAGAAACCAAATCACTAGTTACTTTTTGGTGGTTCAGGCTCAAGGCCTAGAAGGGGTCAAGATGGTGGGTGGGAGGGTGGTGTCAGGCAGTGTAGATATTAGAACTGTCTTCAAGTAATGTGAAAGAATACTAGCCTATTAGGCAAGGCTAGAAGACAGAACAGGAACCAGTGGGTTTTAAGCCCAAAATGAAGATTTTAACCATTATAGCTCTTCAAAAGTAGAATACGCTTTGTAAGTAAGAGAGGTTTAAAATGTTTTAAGATCTGGGGCACCTGGGTGGCTCAGTTAGTTGAGCATCTGACTTCAGGTCAGGTCATGATCTCAAGGCTCCTGAGTTTGAGCCCCATGTCGTTGGGCTCAAAGCCCGGAGCCTGCTTCAGATTCTGAGTCCGACTCTCCGCACCCCTCCCCCCACTTGTGTGCGCACTCGCTCTCTCACTCTCTCTCTCTCTCTCAAAAATAAACATTAAAAATTTGTTTTAAATAAAATGTTTTAAGATCTGATGATTTTCATAGATGTTCTAGCTGGAATTCAGGACCACTGGGTGGGAAGTTAGAGGATTTCTGATGTCTCATTCAAATCTATTGTTCTATGATCTAATCAATCTTTAAATTAGAAATGTGCTACAGAATATGAGGAAACAAGATTATTACCTGAGATTATTTTGGAGCTAGGGTCTGGGTTTTGAAGTGGATCTTCCCCTCAAAAGAAACAGAATTCATGGATGATTTAATCTACGATATGCAAGAGGAGAAAAATAGACATTAAGTGCCATTAAGAAGAGAAAGACACTCCCTAAGGTGTATGGAAAAAGAAACATTCAACAAATACCAGGAGAAATTGCACGGAGCCTGTACAGGCGTGAGGGGGAGGCCAGGGAGAAAGCTGGAAACCTTTTCCAGGGATGAGAAGTTGTGATGCTATGTAGTCTGACGCTGCGCGAGGTGAGCGCTTCTCTGTCGTGGGGAAAGCGTGCTTGGTCTTTGCCTCCCCTAGTCTGCGGCCCCTGGAGACAAACACACCAGAATCACATTGTTCGTGACAACGGACTGTCCTTGAAATACTGTGAGTTTCTATATTGTCTGTTTTTCTCTACGTGTGTTTTTGGACTCTTCCCCTTTATCACAGACGGGAAGAAACGCACTCTTTTTATAATCGCGAGTCTCACCTGGGGTGAGGGGTCATTGGCGGACTTGGGTACGAAGAGAGAGAGATTTTCACGCCAGGAAGTGGGGGTGGTACCACGTGCTGGGCAACCTGGGACCAAGAGAGTAGGGAGAGAGGTCAAAGTATTTAACCACGGAGGCATCATCTTATCCTTTGCCTCTTGACCCCCGAGAAGCCCTCCAGTCACTGCCCAGAGCACTGCACGCTCTCCACGTGCGCCTTGGGGCTGATGTGAGGTGTGCACCTGCGGCGGAATACAGGTAACGTCAGGGCCGGGTCCACCGAGGTCCACCGAGGTCCCCCACCTGCGCACGGCTCGCTCGCTCCCCGCTCCCTCCGCCGCCTCTGCGAGCCCACTCCTCGTGCGGTGCTCGCCACTACAACCCCCACCTAGGCTGCCGCAAAACCCGAGAGCGCCGGGGTGGGCGCGCGGGCTGCGCGCGGGCCGGCGCCGGGAGCTCTGGGCATGCTCAGTCGCGCGGGCAGGGCTCCGGGCGCGAGCGGGGCTCTTTCTGCATCACATTCATCTGCTGCCAAGGGAAGCCGCCGGGCGCTCGCAGGCTCTGCGCGCTGCCCGCGGGAGGACCCGGTCGCCGCGCCCCCGCCGCCGCCCCGCAGCCTCCTGGAGCCATGGCAGCGCTCGGCCACCCCGCCGCCTTCGGCCGGGCCACCCATGCCGTGGTGCGGGCGCTGCCCGAGTCCCTCTGCCAGCACGCGCTGAGGCGCGCCAAGGGCGACGAGGTGGATTTCGCCCGTGCCGAGCGGCAGCATCAGCTCTACGTGGGCGTGCTGGGCAGTAAGCTGGGGCTGCAGGTGGTGAAGCTGCCAGCCGACGAGAGCCTCCCCGACTGCGTGTTCGTGGAAGACGTGGCCGTGGTGTGCGAGGAGACGGCCCTCATCACCCGACCCGGGGCGCCGAGCCGGAGGAAGGAGGTGAGTGCCCGCCCGGCCACGCGAGGGGCGCGGCCGGGGACGCGCACCGGTCCCTCCCCCGCCGCCCGCCGCCCGCGCCCCAGTTGCAGGCGGAATCGCGGAATTGGCCCCCGGGCTAGTTTAAAACTTCTCATCTGGGGGAGAGGGTGTGTCTGAGAGAGAGAGTCAGAGAGAGAAAGAGAGAGAAGTTCATTGTTCACGCCTCCGGGCTGTCGGCACAGCTTGGGTGCCTCCAAGACGACCCGACTGAGTGTGGTTGTGCGGACTCCGGCAGGTGGGCGGGGTGGGGAATCCACCTCACAGACATTTTTATTTGGAAAGATTAAACAGTGGCAAAGACGATGCAACTCGGAGCGTTTCCGAGGGAGCAGGGGCAGGGAGGGTGGCTGTTCCAGGCGGGCGGGCGGGCGGATGCCGAGCGAGGACTCCGGGAGGGGGTGGGGGACAGCGCCAGTTGGTGACACTGAAGCCCCCTAGCCTTGCCTAGGGTTTTCGGACCAGCGCGGGGCAGATGAACTAAGCGGGTGTCGGCGCCCACAGACCTAGGGCGTCCCGAGTTACTTTTGAGTGGTGAGGAGTGAGTCCAGCAGATTGTAAGGAGAATGGTTTGTTGGTGAGCTGTGAATAATGTGTTCGTGAATAGGCTAGGTGTGAAAAGCTGTACTCAGGGTAGAGTGCTGGGGGTGTGTGTCTGTGTTTAATTAGAAATGGTTGTTTCACAGATTCCATGATCTTTATTCTCTGTGTTTTTAAACTTCTAACAATTAGAGCTTTTTGTGTTCTCAAGGAAAAGAGACTCCTTTAAAATATTGCAGCTTGGGAAAATGGCTGTGATTGCTTTAAACCCGAGGTAGGTTGGTGGAGAGAGACAGAGTGAGAATGGATTTTAAAAAGCCATCTGGCCTGGGATTCCCCTTATTGCCCGGCGCAGAGCCCAGGCTCAAGACTCTCCGTTGCTATTGCATCCAGTGGCATTGCAAGAAGCTGTTTTCTTTCATATCTGGGCGGTTCGGGATTTTTTTCTTCTATTTTGTCTTTATTCAGTTCACATTGGAAATGCCCCCATAGAGCTTATGGTTAAAATATGCTTGTTCTAAGGGCGCCTGGGTGGCTCAGTGGGTTAAGCCTCCGACTTCGGCTCAGGTCATGATCTCAAGCCTCGCATCAGGCTCTGTGCTGACAGCTCAGAGGCTGGAGCCTGCTTCGGATTCTGTGGCTCCCCCTCTCTCTGCCCCTCCCTGGCTTGCTCGCTCTCTTTCTCTCTCAGAAATAAATAAACATTAAAACAATTTTTTTTGAATATGCTTATTCTACACATGCTTCGCTAGTTAGTTGATAGAACCATACGTGGGCTGAAAGAATAAGCGTATTCCACTTAATTCTTACTGAGACAATTTATCTTTTTTTCCACCCTGCCTTAGCAGAAAACAAAAAGAGTAATGGGTCTTTTTCACTTTATCTTTTTATTTTCTTTGCCACACCTTTGGGTTTGTGAGATGGCCCACTCTATTTTAAACTGATAAGCATGTAACGCCATTTGAATACTTTCTAGTATATCCTAGGCCATATGACACGATTGTGGTTTGTGCTTAAAAGAGTAAAAGATTTCAGAAACCTTTTCAAAATGGTACTCACTTGATGAAAGTAATCCAGTTTCCTGTCAACATACTGTCACATATTTAATCATCCATTTCATTTTATTCCTGTAATAAAACCTTCCCAAGTTTGGCCTTCCCAATGCTAAAGTGGGCAGTGATCTTTCTCTGTCAGTTTTTGAAGCATACATTTTGGAATGGCTTCAGTCTTATATCGGTCTCGTGGCCCCCTGCCAGAGGCCACATGGTGTAGTGGGTAGGATCGTCAGACTGCATCCAGTTCTGTGGCCTTGGGTAGTGTCTCTTGCCTCATTTTTCTCACCTGAAAAGTGGACATAATAATACCTATTTCATAAAGTGATTGTAATAAATTTATTAATCTATCTGAAATTTATAGGATAGGACATTTCATGAATGCTGGTTATTATTCACTTAATATTAGGTCATGGAAGATTTGCTTCTTCTTGAGCAGTGAGAAGTCTACTATATAGTGATGTGACATTACAGTGACATTTCTCCTTCCCAGGGCGAAGGGGAGTCATCTGCATACCTTAGGATCCATTCTAATCTGCTTTGTAGCACTTCCTCCCAGCTTGAGTTTCCTGCAGGTACACGTGGTCTCCCAAAAACACCTTTGCCATTGCACATGATCTGAATCAGCAGAGTAGCAGACCTTCCAGCTGGAGAGAGAAATATGGGCAGTTGTATTAGATGGGGTGCTTCTGGAAAGCAGGGCTATGCAGGGTGACTAACACTCTTTGAAACTGCTCACAATACCAGTTTACTGCCTTAGTTGTTGAGTGAATAAATGAATAAATGAAATCCTAACTAGCCGATATTAACAAGCTGATAATAATTACTTCAAGGCCTTCTTTGTACTGTTGTATATATTTTTCATGCGATGCTTGACTCTCTGACTGAAATTCCACAACGACTAAGGCATTATTTTAAGATTATTGCCACTGATATCCTTGCCTTCTGTCTCCTTATTCTCTATTCTGTTCTTCACACTGTGACTAAGCTGGTCTTTCTAAAACTCAAATCTGATCCTGTCCCTGCTACGATGAAACTTCTTGAGGGACCCCTATTAAGCTTTATGAACCCATTGAACTGGACTCTCTTGCTTTTCCATCTTCAGTTGCATCTCTGACCCTACCCCAGGTGCCTACCAACCCTTTGGCTCAAGCCAGCTTCTTTCACTAAAGCTCACCATGCTGTTGCTTTTCTAGGCATAGAAATTGAGAAAATGTCCCTTTTTCTGGGACATTCCGCCTCTTTCCTCTTCTCCATTTTACCTAGCTGTTTCTATTCATGCAGCACTTCTCAGCTTACTGGTATCATTAATATTACTAGCTATTCTCTCTCGGGTGCTTGCCATCTGCCAAACATTGTGTCAGATTTATGTCACAGGTTTCAATGAATGCTCACATCAACTCTTAGATCTCAGCGCTATCATTATTCTTACTTTCAAGTTGATGGAATTGAGGCTTAGACGGATTAAATCATTGGCCAGGATCATAGAGTAGAACCAGTGAAACGAGGATTTGAACTCAGGTCTGTAGGACTCAAGCTCTAGTCACAACCACTGTGATACTAGACAACCAAGTCTAGGGTTGGCTCTCCTTTTATGAGCACCTATGACTCTCTGCACTCCCTTCTGTGGTATTTGTCGTACTTTATGATAATGGCCTGGTTTACCTTTCTGTATCCCTCCACTGTTATGAAAACTGTCAGGGCAGGGATCACATCTACATTCTTCAGCATCTTATAACCAGGACCTTGCACACAAGAGTCATGCAGCAAATATCTTTTTGAACAAGTGTGTCCATGACTTTAGGTCAACCTTAGATTTCCCTCCTTATGACATATTTGGTGTTTTGCAAGCATTCTCAATTAATAGAGCCCCAAAAGTTTCATTATAATTGCAGGTGACTTATAACTGTTTTACTCTTCCTCTCCTTTCCCCTGACTCTGTCTCTTATTATTTTGCTTGTTTTTATAAAAATCCTGAGAAATCCTTCTTTATCAAAGCATCATGTTATATTTAATGACTTTTCTTTCTTGGAAGAAAGGACTGAGAACCGAACTCAAGAAAATACCCCTCTGTGAAAGCAGTGTTTGCCACAATGGGACCTCCCAAGATTAATAAAACACAGACACTATCTGCAGGAAGCTTAAGTTTTGGTGAAGAAAACTGTGTACAGAGTCAGCAAATAATGTTAAGTGTCTCATAATTCTGTGTCTTCATGAATAGGAATATTTTAATGTTTAATACTTTAAAGACAAATAAATTAGCTTTTAGAACTAGTCTTTTTTTTTTTTTTTTTTTTTTTAGTTTTTGAGAGAGTGTGTGTGTGCATGCTCATGTATAAGTGGGGGGGGGGGGGGCAAAGGGAGAGGAAAAGAGAGACTCTTTTTCCATGCCCACCGTGGAGCCCGACCAACACAGGCTCCATCTCGTGACTGTGAGATCATGACCTCAGCTGAAATTAAGAGTTGGATGTTTAACCAACTGAGCCATCCAGGCACTCGGAGAACCAGTCATATTTTAAATGAATCCAGCTTAATTTCTGAAGGAAAAAAAGTCAGTTTACAAATGTCAATGTCCTATAAACAAATACCTAAGAGCTAATGTAAGACAAGTGACAGGGTGTGAGAATTGGGTTTTTAAAAAATTAAAAATTTTGGATAAATTATACACTTCTGCAATACCAAAATGAAAAGGTGTAAGAGGATAAATATGCAGTGAAGTTGTCTCCCTGCTCTTGTACGTGACTACCTGGTTCCCTTTCTTAGAGGCAACTTTTAATACCATTTTCTTGATTTTTCCTTCTAGCAGGTTTTTAGTACCTAATAAATGATTAACTGACAAAGGCTACTCAAGCAAAATTGTAAAGTATATCCTGTGCCCTTTAACCCCTCTTTGAGAGTTATTTTATCCTTTACAGGTATCAAGGATTGGTATGTGGAATATTTTGTCTAGGAGAGAAAAAAACAGAGACTCATTCTCACACTGTGAGAATGGCTTTAATTATCCTTTCCTGGACCATTTGCATTTTTAGGGACCTCTTTAGGAAGGCAGCATAGCACAGTAATAAGTCTCAAAAGTGGAATTAGACATTAAGGTAGGGCAGGGAGGTATAAATGGAAAGAGTGAGCAATACATATTTTGATAGAAATTCCCCTTTTATTAGAGCACTTAACTGTTTGGATCTACGTATTTTGGCCCTGGGTATATTCTTTGGTTAGGCTAAAAGCATAACCCTTTTGATCCCAGAGGCAAATTGAATATGAAGCCAATGTCTAATGACTAGCCAACATGTGCCAAGTTATGTGTGTGTGTGAATTGCAAAACATGGTATTGTTATTAGCTCTATTTAAAAGAAGGAAACTGAGGCTTAGGTAACCAGAGTTAAGTAAGTTGTCCAAAGACACACAACTAATAAGTGACAAAACTGAGGTTTTCATGAAAATATGAAGGTCATTTTTGCTTGAAGTGCTTGTAGCCGGTTGTGGTTAATCATAACAGAACATTAAATCAATACAAAACAACTACCTGAATCCCATTTTATACAGCTAACAATACATAATCTCAGTTGGATATTAACGAAGTGAATGTTTTACTTCCGTCATCTCATAAATGAGAGTAGATTATTTTCATTTTAGTTAAAAAATAATTATCTGGTCATTTACATGAAACCCCAGAATTATTTTATTTTATTTTTTTTATTATATGAAATTTATTGTCAAATTAGTTTCCATACAACAGTGCTCCTCCCAAAAGATGCCCTCTTCAATGCCCATCACCTACCCTACCCTCCCTCCCACCCCCATCAACCCTCAGTTTGTTCTGTTTTCAAGAGTCTCTTATGCTTTGGCTCTCTCTCCCACTCTAACCTCTTTTTTTTCTTTTGTTTTCCTTCACCTCCCCCATGGGTTTCTGTTAAGTTTCTCAGGATCCACATAAGAGTGAAAACATATGGTATCTGTCTTTCTCTGTATGGCTTATTTCACTTAGCATCACACTCTCCAATTCCATCCATATTGCTACAAAGGGCCATATTTCATTCTTTCTCATTGCCACGTAGTACTCCATTGTGTATATAAACCACAATTTCTTTATCCATTCATCAGTTGATGGACATGTAGGCTTTTTCCACAATTTGGCTATTGTTGAGAGTGCTGCTATAAACATTGGGGTACAAGTGCCCCTATGCATCAGTACTCCTGTATCCCTTGATGGAACCCCAGAATTGCCTAAGCACAATTTGTCCAGAATTGTGTTGTTTACCAGGAGGCTGGACGATTGCTTTTTTTAAATGCACACATTTCCTCAAACTTCTTTTTAACATCAGGTGAGAGAACTGCCCTAAGCCATAATTAGAAATTACTCTTACTCTCACCAAGATGGAAAGTGAATGTGCTGGAGGCTCTTTCCATGGCAGCGGATTAATAGTTCGTGATAAACTGTCACCTCCAACTGGATAGAACAACTGCTCCTTTTCAGGATGTTTCTTTTTTGACTCTACTTGGCCTTGGCAATGAATGTTTGGAAATTGATATGTCTTGGAAACTGGAGTACATCTATTATATAATGCAATCTATTCCCATGCAGTTGATCTTGAAAGCCTTGAAAATAAAGAACGTAATGATGAGTAGGGAGTGACTTCTATTAGATACTATTAGCTGAAAATGAGCTTTCTGCAGAGATTCCTAGAATCATTAGAGAATCGTTATAAAACTAAGAAGGCAGAGATGGATCCCTATAATTCAGATATGCTGGAAAATTGCTTTTGCATGTATTTAAATTCTTGTTGAGCTCATATTTCTTCAAAATTAGTTTTATTAGAGTAATGATGTGTATCTATCCATTACTATATGCCTCAACACAGAAAAATGTACTTAAGACTTTCGAACAAATAGATTTACCTTCCATTGATTTTGCCTCATAAATAAATTATTCATGGCCTCTTATGAATCTCACTATAAATTTGGAGATGCATGTTTAAAAACTGAGTGCTGGTTGTTACTTATTTTACTGGCATTTGCTGTTCAACTCTGTAACCACTTCAGAAAGCCTCATTTTCTAACTGGACATGTGGTAGAGTTCATTCCCCGGCTCAAGGGGTATCATAATTAAAGTTAAAATAACTGAAATTTTAATGAGAGAAAGAGAAGTTTCATTCGTATCTTGTATAGAACATGGCGTGTTGTTCATTCCAGATAGTCAATAAATATTTATTTACCATAAATAAATCCCCAGTGTTCCATCACAATGCTCCCCTCACCTTTGAAGTTAGCTTTTATTGCTTTCCCTAAACTGGTATGAGGTATTAAATCTGTTAGAGTCCTCAGGCCCATTTCATAAGTAGGCACTTTTCATCCAAATGGACAAGCAGGAGTAGTCTCAAACAACAAATCCCATTTAAAATGCGTGCATATGATGCCATCCTAGTTCACTTCATCATTGTCAAATAGTTTAATAATGTACATTGTCTTCCTGAAGCTGAGTGCTGAAGGAGCAGTAGTATCACATGGAAAGAATAAATCATCAGACTTTAGACTCCTGTTTGTAAATGTTTAGGTCATCCAAGCAAGTATGACCAGAGGAAAAAGCACAGCAGACTAAAAAGATGAAAGTATACATTATTACAGGGTTGGTTTAAATCACTGTGGGCAAACTTAACTTAGTTTATGTTAGCAAATTAAAGAGAATACAACCTCTAAGCTGCTTTTGCAAGTAGGTGCGCTCATAGGAGTAAATTGTCATTATAGTGAAGATGAATACATCAGTATGTTGCTTTATTTGAATATGTGTGATTAAATAAACCTTTGCCTTAATTAAAAATATGTATTTGATTTCTTTGTTCTTGTTTAAGAAATATTAGAGTTTTCTAATTTGCTTACAGGTCCTGTTCAGATGGGACATGGAGGGTGAGAGAAGGATAAGAGATGTGGAAAAATTGATGGGGCAGTGTTGATAACTTACATTTGTGAGATGAGATGAGGGTTTGATGAATAAAAAATACTGGTTTTTATTCAACCTGAAACATTATACTTGTCCTACTTAATTAACCAATCATATAAACTCATGCCTTGCTAATGATGATCCATTATGAGATGAAGCTGAATTATGAGTGCATGATTGCATTAAAAATGACTGTGCTTTTGAAGGTAAAGCAATAGTAGTTACATGACTCCTGTATGTTTATGCATTCAACAACTGTCTCCTACATGCCAGACCCAACGTATGGTGCTAGGGAGATAGAGATGAATTAGATCTCACTGCTGCCTTCAGGATCTCACAGTTCACCAGGGATGCAGACTGGTGGCAGATGCTTGCAGAACAAGGGGAGAGGTTTCACGACAGAGTTCTGTCTGGTGCTATGGAAACTCTGAGGAGGTATATCTGACCCACACCAGGACTTCTCAGAAGAGATTATTGAGCTAGAAGTAATGGGAGAAGTCAGAGAGGACAGCCTTCCAGAGATAGAGAGCACTATGAAGTAGAATGAGGGTGATACTCCAGTAAAAATTAATTTCATTAATGTTGAAAAGGATGCAGGATTGAAAAAAGCCCACCTATGCCCTCTCAGAACTTTGAGATTTTGGCTCTGTAGCTCCAAGTTCACCAAGAGAACTATATCCTTAACTATTTCCTGTTTGGGGCCTAAAGGGATTTGGTTCCCTAGCACAACCTATTCCTAATTGTCCACTTATTTCTTGAGGTTGCTAGCATGCCATCTTGCAGACGCAGTAATTTTTCCTCTTTGGCCCCAAATTTGTCACATTAGGATGTATCAG
Organism: Lynx rufus; assembly: GCF_022079265.1. Lineage (NCBI taxonomy): Eukaryota > Metazoa > Chordata > Mammalia > Carnivora > Felidae > Lynx > Lynx rufus. The sequence goes on from NW_025814834.1 coordinate 150,501,102, forward strand.
GCAAATATGACATCCCATAGTATATAGATATATATAACATTATCCAGTCAAGATAAGAGAAAACTATTTCCTCTTTGCTGTCAAAATGTGGTTTTATTTACAAATCTCTCCATCTTGGCAGAGTTGAATTTTGTACATGCTGTGAAAGGCAACGTGGTAGGGATATAACGCCATCCTAGAGGTTGGGGGATGCCGGTTTTGACTTTTTGCCTTGATATGAATATCTAATATTCTTTACAATTTGGAGATGCTCTGCTTTCTTTCTGGATCTCAGGTCATGTTGAGATGGGACATGGTGGGTGAGAGAAGGATAAGAGATGTGGAAAAATTGATGGGGCAATGTTGATAATTTACATTTGTGAGGTGAGATGAGGGTTTGGTGAATAAAAAATACTGGTTTTTATTCAACCTGAGACATTATATTTGTGCTACTTAACTAACCAATCATAAAACTTATGTCTTGCTAGTGATACTCCATTATGAGATGAAGCTCAATTTACTCTGTTTCAAAAGCTCAGCTTCCTTAACCATTCATAACATACTTGAAAAGTAGTTTTTTTTGTATAGAAAGCTTTAGATAAAAGCCATTGGAAGAGTATAATATCCCTAGACCCACACAATTTCTATCATCCCATGACTTTCATCAGTGTCTGCCAGTTGATGTGTCTGTGGCAAACGTGAATCAATGGCCTGAAGAAATGAAGAGCAAGTGGATATGAAATATGTTCTGGAAGCTGTGTTTTTTGCTAGACATGCCCATGGCAGTTCTTTCCTATAAACTCTTCTTACATATGTGTTGACTTCCACTCCTGGTGCTACATTTGGAGCTCTGTTTTCTAAATTTTGACTTTTGTCTTCCAAAACTGCATGTTATTTTTCTGAACAAAGAAAGAAAAAAGATACCCATTTAAATGTAGCTTTTCTGTAGTTACCTATGTATAATTTTTAAAATATAATTTATTGTCAAATTGGTTTCCGTACAATACCCAGTGCTCATCCCAGCATGTGCCTTCCTCAATACCCATCACCCTCTTTCCCCTCTCCCCCACCCCCCATCAACCCTCAGTTTGTTCTCAGTATTTAAGAGTCTCAATGGTTTGCCTCCCTCCCTCTCTGTTTGTAACTATTATTTCCCCATCCCTCCCCCATGGTCTTATGTTAAGTTTCTCAAGATCACACATGAGTGAAAACATATGGTATCTGTCTTTCTCTAACTGACTTATTTCACTTAGCATAGTACCCTCCAGTTCCATCCACGTTGCTGCAAATGGCCAGATTTCATTCTTTCTCATTGCCAAGTAGCGTTCCATTGTATATGTAAACTACATCTTCTTTATCCATTCATCAGTTGATGGACATTTAGGCTCTTTCTATAGCTATGTATAATTTAATATTGTTAACAGTAAGATATTGATGTAATTATTTTTAAAACTTGGAGATATGCTTGTGGTAAACTTGGACATTCTTTGTCTGAAATCATTCAAAGAGCTAAAATTAATAATCTTGGTGCAGTTAAAAGATACTAATGGAAGAAAAACACATCCACTTTATTCTCTTAATTGTTACTTTTTTTTTTTTTTGAGTCCTAGGGAACCATCATTTTACAAAGAAAGAACTATAGTTCAGCTTTGGGTCATATTTTAGGTCACTTGTGATATAAACATATTTTCCAATTCAAGAGTTTTCTGTGGAGAAATTATAATCTAGTGGTTTATTTTGAGGTAGTGAAACCATTTTGCTTTTGGTATTCTTCTGACTTGTCTTATGCCATCTTAGTCCTCTAGCAGGGACCCAGGTTTTCCAGCTCAGCTCCTCTTTCTACAAAAAATACAGTGTTGAAAGAGAGAAGTACCCTAGTCACAAAGGGTACTGATTTCATTTTTACATTACGCTCAAACTAAGCATGTCTAAAGCTTTCAGCCTCCCCTAGTCTCCAAGCTTCCCCAGGCCACCCCATGTGAGTAGTTTAACAATGAATAGAGCACAGCTTCAAGACAAGGCTTCTTGTATAGTTGTGTGTGTGTTTTCAAAGTGCTGCTCTCCAGCCATCATAGAGGGGTCATGAAATCAATTCAGTGGGTCATGACTAGCCCTTTTATTTTTATTGTAACAGAATCAATAGAAAATGTCAGAGTGCACTGCAACATAGTAGGATAAATACAGTGTCCTGAAACTTTTCTCATTTTGATACATTTGTGTTTGTATGTATACTAATTACGTATATAAAATACATTCCTTGCTGTAGATAATTGGCAAAAAAAAAAAAAAAAAAGTGAAAACCCACTGTATCTCCTTTCAACCAGATTGCACATTTCAGCCTCTTCATAGAAATTCTGGAGGACCATGCCTGTTGTCCAGTTGGGATCTGGGAATCATGGCAAAAATCCCAAATGTTTATGTATATCAAGTCACATTTTATTTCCATTTACCTAGGTTAGAAATTGAACCTTCTGGCTATTTGGACCCCTGTCCATTCAGGGGAGAAAAAAAAAAAACTTACTTGAGGAACATGAGGAGGAGAAAGACTGTCAACTCCACCATTCTCTAGAAACTGATTCTGCCTCTCCTTTGGTAACATTCTAAGTCAGTTAAGGGAAGGTTACATTGATTAAAACAGGCAAGCATGGTTTCCATTTGAATGGGCACCTTTTTCATTTTTTTGAGAGTGGATTCTGTGGTGGCAGCACAGAACTGAACCACAGAGTTCCTTGCGTCCAGAGGGGTGACTCCTGACATTTTCCTGCCAGCAGCCTCCAGGTGAAAGCTATCTGCATTGACCCCAGGAAGCCTCAGTGTCTAATGTCAGGATTTCCATTCCACTAGAGATGGAAACTCAGAACACTTTTTTGTTGTTGTTGTTCAAAGAACCCCAGAATATGTCAAAACACAGAATGTCCTAAAACATAATTTTAATGTTCACATCATTTTCAGACCACTGACTAAAGGCCTAGCAGGGACCTTGAAAATCACTGGTTTCACCATTTTTCTTTCACACTTGTGCAACACTGAATAGGTGTAAATCCAGCCTTTACAGAAGAACGCCCAAATGAAATTTAATTTTCTTCCTCAAGTAACCCATTTCAGCAATATTTGTGAGTGTTGGTGCTCATTAAGTATGAGTCATTTGGACTGACATACAGGTTTGAGTTCATTCTGACAAAGTGTATTTGGTTAGGAACAAGTTAGTCTGTGATTACAGGAAAACGGTATCCGATTTTCAGTTGTAAACCCCACCCCCACCCCCTTCACAGCTGAGCAGCCTAGGCCCGAGAGTGGAGTGTACTCTCACACCTGCTCTTTTGTCCCCCTCAAAAGGAGTGCTGTCAAGATTTCGGTAAGGGAATGATAATAGAGGCAAACAGTGTGTTGCTGTGACTGGAGAAATTGTGTGTTTGTAGAAAAGGGGCTTGGAATTGTGCATCTTGGAACTATGTTTACGTGAGAAAAAATGGGTAGTGCAATTGTCATGTCTATGACAACATTTTTCTTTGTGAGCACTGAGCTGGATAACTGAAGCCTCGGAGTGGTTTGCAAGAGAACTGAGGACGAATATTGCTTCTAATCTGGTCCCCAGAGAGAAGCTTCTTGGTGAGGGGGAGAAGGAATGGGGATTTAGGCTGGAACACTTTTTTGAAAGTAAATGACGAAAAACATACAAGACATTGCCCGCTGGCCTCAACGTGGCTGAGGGCTCAATTAGGATTCCATCCACACTCCCTGAAAACACTTGCCTGCCCTGAGGTCAGCCTAATGACTGGAAACTCTGCAAATGGAACAGCTACTGTCCCTTGGACTGTTTTCAACACACAACATATGCACATACAGTTTATACACACTCAGTATCAAGTTGGGATAAAATCAGTTTTCTAACAATGTCTTCCTTGTGTATAATGCTTAGTAGTGATGCAGATCATCAAAACCGATTAGAGAGGTTCTTGAGTTACATTGTTTTGGGGGACCACTATCCAGGAGAAGTATTTTTTTTTAATGAATTCTGCTTTTTCACTGGGCTCTCTCAGCCCAGGATCACCTCCATATCAACCTTCCTTCCTCTTGATGTCACCCCTTTTTAGAGCTGTCAGTGGAGGAGAAAGGGTGTATGCAGTTCCTGGAACTTTCTTACCCTCCCTTACCCTCCTCTTGTTGGGGAGTTCCTTTACCACCATGGATTTATCCTCATATTCTGGGTCTAGCTAGTGATTTTCATATTGCAAGTTTCAACTCATAGGTGGATCATAGTGTCCACCTAGCAGGTCACTCTACTTTTTGTTTGCTTTATTGCAAACGAACTAGAATTGAAAATACCGGAGCACGTCCGTTGCCCATAAGACAGCCAGGGGTCTTTTCATTTACACACATACAGATATACACATGTTCACTAGTGTGTTGTGGGTTGTGATGTAAGATGTATTTGCCATTGAAATCTGCTTATCTAGGAGACCAAGATAAAACTTTAAAAAAGTACTAAAATTACCTTTTATTGATAGTCTTTGCTGTTTGCAGCAACAATAGAATTTTGGCATGTGTCAGAGGCACTGACTTTCATTGAGCAAATAGGCTGTTTGTCTCCTTTTATTACCTAGTAGGAAGGTAAAGCCACTTGTGTAAATGCAGCAAAATGCAGGAGATGGAAAGGAAGGGAAGAAAAGTAAACAGTGTAGATGGTAGGTTTTGAGTTCTTCTCAGTAAGTAGGTATTTCAAATATTAAGGACTCCTTCACATAAATGCTATAGAGTATTTCCGTATTCTTAGACATATCTTCATTTGTACACCAAATTATGATGATGTGTTATTACAGGCCAGGATGGCAGTTGTTTAGAAACCACACCTGTTATTAAAAAAGCCACATTAGGGACGCCTGGGTAGCCCAGTCAGCTGAGTGACAGACTCTGGATTTCGGCTTAGGTCATGATCACATGGTTTGTGATTTTGAGCCCCCACGTTGGGTTCCACGCTGACAGTGAGGAGCCTGCTTCAGGATTCTCTCTCTCTCTCTCTCTCTCTCTCTCTCTCTCTCTTCCCCTCCCCACTCACAGTCTCCCTCCCTTCCCCCCGCCCCAAGAACAAATAAACATTTTTAAAAAATAAATAAAAGGGCCACATTAGAATCCAGTGCATTTTTATGTTTTGTTGACCCCAACCTCACTTCTACCGATTCTGCTTTCCCATGCCCCGCACTGATGTGCCCATCGGCATCTTCAGTGTGCCCCACTCCCTAAATCCATCATCACTTGAGGTGCCAGATCATCTCAGGTGCCTCAGTCATTGTCATTCCCAACATGCATACCCCTCACACAAAATCTGGTACCTAGAGACATGTACTTTTAAACTGCCTCAGGAGGCAGACTGATTCCTGTGACATTCCTTGAGCTGTGCTTTTTCCTCCTTTCCATTGCCTTCAGGGGTGGAAGAGGACAGCTATGAATTTAAATTATGGTTCCACTGCTTATTAGCTGTGTAGCCTTGAGCAAGTTGAGCTTCAGTTTCATCCTCTGTAAAAATTGGGGGGGGGGGTTGACCATCTGTAACTTTGTTAGGATGCCTATATGCATTAACATGTTAAAGTGCCTAGCAGTACTGTGCACAGAGTAGCTCTTCTGTCAGTGATAGTCCCTCCTCTTATGTTATCTGCTTTCTGTATTTCTAGAGAGCTGTCAGTCATTTAAGCCCCTGAGGTGGAGACTGTGCTTTACTCTTGCTACTTTCCACCCTGAAACTAAAGATCTCCATCCCTTTGGCTTCAGCCTTGCTGCCGTAACCCTTTAGACAATAAGACTCTGCCTAGCAATTGGGATTTGTGGCTCTTTTTGCACCCCTATGCTGGCTTAACCTGAAACATGTCAGAAGGTTGGGAATACCATGAGAACATATGCTTGAGCCTGCTTGGGCAGCTGGATCAATCCCCCAACACCTATGTGGCTACTGTACAGGCAGGTCTGATGAGGGCACTAGCTTTCTCTCCACTTCACTTTTGTAGGAGTAAGTCATCCTTAACTGAATCAAAAGATACTGCCCTTTCCATAATTCTTCTTCATCCCCTGATCTTCTAGGTAAAAGAATACCTAGAGAATCTCTTCCTTTCAATTTACCATTTGATCCTGAACTATTCATTTATGGGTGTTTAGCTTTGAATTCACATTTCTAGTATCTGTATATTTAATATGTTTTCCATTTTTAAGGACTTTAAATTTTTATTTTATTAAATTTTTTATTATTACCCTTTTTATTGAAGCATATTTAACATATAATTTTATATTTTAGGTGATACAACATAGTGATTCAACAACTCTATATATTGCACAGTGCTCAAGAGGAGAGTAGCCACTATACAACATTATTACAATATTGCTATTATTATTTTTATTTTAGAATAGTTGACACACAGTGTTACATTAGTTTCAGGTATCCAACATAGTGATTCAACAAGTCTATTTGTTATGCTATGCTCACCACAAGTGTAGCTACCATCTGTCACCAGTGTTCTTACCATACTATTGACTGTATTCCCTGTACTGTACCTTCTTTCCCTGTGAATTATTCATTCCTTAAGTGGAAGCCTATGTCTTCCACTCCCTTTTACCCATTTTGCCATCCCTCTACTCTCCTTTCTGGGAAACATCAGTTTGTTCACTGTATTTATGGGTCTTTTTCTGCTTTGGGTTTGTTGTTGTTGTTGTTCATTTGTTTGGTTTTTTAGATTCCACATATAAATGAAATAATGTGGTATTTGTTTTTGTCCGACTTACTTCATTTATCATGAATGATACCCTCCAAGACCATCTGTGTTCTCACAAATGGCAAGATCTCATTCTTTTTTATGACAGAATAATATTCCATTATATATACACACATACACACATATACATTATATACATTATACACACACACACACACACACACACACACACACACACATCTTCTTTATCCATTCATCTGTTGGTGGTGACTTGGGTTGCTTTTATATCTTGGCTGTTGTAAAGCTGCAATAAACATAGAAGTGTGTATATTTTTTTTGAATTAGCATTTTCATTTTCTTTGGGTAAACAGCCAGTAGTGGAATTACTGGATTATATGGTAATTCTATTTTTAATTTTTTGAGGAATTCAACTGCTTTTCACAGTTGCTGCACCATTTTACATTCCTATCAACTGTGAAGCAAGAATTCCTTTTTCTCCACATCCCTGTCAATACTTGGTATTTCTTGTCTTTTTTGGTCTAGCCATTCTGATATCTTATATTGTGGTTTTGATTTGCATTTCCCTGATGATTACTGATGTTGAGCATCTTTTCACGTATGTGTTGGCCATCTGTATGTCTTCTTTGGAAAAATGTCTGTTTAGGTTCTCTGCCCATTTTTTTGATCAGAGTATTTGTGTTTTGGTGTTGAGTTATATAGGTGTATATCTTGGATATTAACCCCTTATCAGATATATAATTTGCAAATATCTTCACCCATTCAGTAAGTTGCCTTTTTGTTGTTGATGGTTTCCTTTGTTGTGCAAACCAAAATAAAAAGCTTGAGCACATTGAGCATGATGTTAGCTGTGGGTTTTTTATATGTGGCCTTAATTATGTTGAGGTATGTTTTCTCTAAACCCACCACTTTTTTGAGAGTTTTTATCATGAATGGATGTTGAATTTTGTCAGATGTTTTTTCTGCCTGTATTAAGATGATCATGTGATTATTATCCTTGATTTTGTTAATGTGGTGTGCTACATGGATTGATTTGCAAATATTGAACCATCCTTGCATCCCTGGAATAAAATCCACTTAATCATAGGGAATGATTTTTTTAATGTGTTGTTGAGTGTGGTTTCTTAATATTTTGTTGAGGATTTTTACATCTATGTTCTTCAGGGCTATTGCCCTGTAGTTTTTGTTTGTTTTGGGGTTTTTTTTTTTGGTTTTGGCGAGGTTTTTGGCAGTGTCTTTGGTTTTGGTATTGGGGTGATACTGACCTTATAGAATGTATTTAGAAGTCTTCCTTCCTCTTATGTTTTTTGGAATAGTTTGAGGAAAATTGGTATTGACTATTCTTTAAATGTTTGGTAAAATTCACTTGTGAATCCATCTGATCCTAGACTTATGTTTTTTGGGAGTTTTTTAATTACTGATTGATATGTTCACATTTTGTATTTCTGATTCAGTTTTGGAAGATTGTATGTTTCTAGAAATTTTTGCATTTCTGCCAGGTTGTCTCAGTTATTGGTGTATAATTTTTTGTGACAGTCTCTTATAATCCTTTGTATTTCTGTGGTGTTGATTGTTACTTCTGTCCTATTTCTGATTTATTTATTTATTTATTTATTTGGGTACTCTATTTTTTCCTTTAAGAACTTTAAAAATTCTTCTTTCATTGCAAGGTGAAATTACACCTGGAAATGAGTCTTGGTTTCACTTCTCAGTTATATCATCTTTGGCAATTCACAAGTTTTAGTTTCTACTGAAATATTTCTTCTTCCCAAGGATGTTGAAGACCAAAGTATACTGAATACTATGATGCCTTATACAAATGTGATTACAGTAGTAACATTGTTATGGTAAATGATAGACTGTACATAATGATTACAGTAACTTTAGTACTTATGGACTAGAGATGACTAGCTTATTTTTGAAGATGTCTCTGACTAGATCTGAGCAGTGTCACTTGCACTGTGACCACTAAACCCTGATAGCCTTTTAGGAGGAGCCCTGATAGAGGCACTCTTAAAAAGCTTTAGTCAACTCTAAAGACCCAGATCTACTCTGGAAACTCTGAACTCAGACAGATAAACTTTGGGTACAGTTTTGTCATTCTGTAAAAAAAGATAGCATGCCTCTTATTCATTTAATTGTTATTGAGTGCCTGCTGTATGTAAAACTGATAGAGTAAACAAATATGATGCCCAGCCTAGTGGAACCTTATCAGGGAGTCTAAGTGGGGAGATAACCATAAAATAAACAATCACAAATATATGCATATTTAAAAACAGTAAATACTGGGGCGCCTGGGTGGCGCAGTCGGTTAAGCGTCCGACTTCAGCCAGGTCACGATCTCGCGGTCCGGGAGTTCGAGCCCCGCGTCGGGCTCTGGGCTGATGGCTCAGAGCCTGGAGCCTGTTTCCGATTCTGTGTCTCCCTCTCTCTCTGCCCCTCCCCCGTTCATGCTCTGTCTCTCTCTGTCCCAAAAATAAATAAATGTTGGAAAAAAAAAATTTTTTTTTAAATAAATAAATAAAATAAAAACAGTAAATACTGTAAAGGAAAAGGATGTTTTACTTCATAAGGTTGTAAAAATAAGAGACCTTTGCTGGAAAGGACTTGAGTATCAGTTTTTACATACACCTCTTATTAAATAGTAGGTAGTAAATGTTCATTGATCAAATGATAAATAACTGGTCTAATATAATGTTACCAGAGACACTCCTTAAGGCAGTAAAGAGGTAGATTGGCATTGAGGGGGCACCTGGACTAGGAAGTCTTAAAACGTCTCTACTTAAAAGCTGTATAGCTAAGAGCTAGCAGATGATTGCTGTGGACTTTAGGATTCCCATCTGTTAACTGGGGATAATGCTGCTCTTTGTCATCCTCTATTGTCTTGAGCTTTATTTTTTTTTTTAATTTTTTTTTCAATGTTTTTTTTTATTTACTTTTGGGACAGAGAGAGACAGAGCATGAACGGGGGAGGGGCAGAGAGAGGGAGACACAGAATCGGAAACAGGCTCCAGGCTCTGAGCCATCAGCCCAGAGCCCGATGCGGGGCTCGAACTCAAGGACCGCGAGATCGTGACCTGGCTGAAGTCGGACGCTTAACCAACTGCGCCACCCAGGTGCCCCGTATTGTCTTGAGCTTTAAACAGAGAAGTGGGGGTGCCTAGGTGGCTCAGTTGGTTAAGTGTCTGACTCTTGATTTAGGCTCAAGTCATGATCTCATGTTCATGGGATCAAGCCCCATGTCGGGCTCTGTGCTGACTGTGCAGAGCCTGCTCTGGGTTCTCTCTTTCCGTCTCTCTCTGCCCCTCTCCCACTCATGCATATACCTGTGCAAATGTTCTCTCTCTCAATAAATAAATAAACTGTAAACTTAGCACCTGTAGGAATTGGGCCACAGCCTGCCCTGCCACAACATCACAACATCTGGAGATGGGTCCCTAGTCCCACAGTCCTCTCTGTAGAAATCTTAGAACCAGCTCTTGAGGGAGTCCCGTAGCTTGCCTGATGTGGGTCTCAGACCTTTGGTAGCAGGATCTATAGTAATGGCACTGCGTATGGCTAGCTTTTTGCCACGTGTTAAAGGATTACCTATTTTATGGAATTTCTAGGGAGAGCCCTCTGTTAGACCCAGGAGACTAATTGTGTGAGAATATGCACCCTATTAAAGAGTTTGGGAGCTAGATGGGTTTCAAGAACACATGTAACCACCACTTATTGTGTACTATGCTTGCTGCTTTGTCTACCCCACTTCATCTTACCCATACAGTTTCCCCTATTCTATGAATGGAGAAACTGAGGAGAGGCTATATGACTTGCTTAAGGTCACATAGTTACTAAGTAGTGAAACTGAGATGGACAGCCTGGTGTTTCTGACTCCAGGGCCTGAGCATTTGGCCACTATACTACAGAAAACACACAAGCAGCCATGCCAACCATTAGAGGATTTGGGTTAGCGAGACCCTCCCTGTTGATATAAAAACCAAAGTCACAGGTTTGATATCTCCAAAGGGCAATTGTCTAATCCACCAGTGAGGGCACCAAGAAGAATGAGAGACAAGGGATTCTGTGGCTGAAGACAAGGTTTCAGCTCAGCAACTACCTATCCTTCTATCCCTCTACCCCCTAATCCATGATGCTAGCCCAGAAACCTTGCCCACCTAGGAGAATCACAGAAGCTGACCAGCATCTCCAGCCATGGACTTAGTCTGGGCTTGATATTTGTTGGCAAGGTTCCTCACCAAATAGTTAAGCAACCCATGTAGAACCTTGATCTTAACTTACAAACACAGAAAGGCATGCTGAGTAAGAGTCTGAATAGGAATCCTAAGATGGCCCCAGCTCAAGGAAGGAAACTCCCCTGGCTCTCTAGAGTAAAAAACAAGGGTTAATTCTATCCATACACCCACACTAACTCTTGCTCAGTCTTCCTGGAGACAAATCAAAGGAAAAATTATGTGAGTTATGCATGAAAGAGACAGATTATCACTTTTATTGACACAGATGTTATTCTAACTCTGTGTGTGTCTCAGCTGACCCCAGGTCAACAATACAAACAATAATTAACACAAGCAGGCTGCAAACCTGTCTCATTCCTGTGCACCTGAGTTTTAGTTGAAGGAGCAGGGATACACATAGAAGCATGCCTGGATCTTACTGTCTTTGTATCTTAGAAGAGGGAGGGTAGGATGACATGCCTGGCTTTAGGTTCCAGCATCCCTTAACCCCATTAACTAAGACACTTGACTTCTGAGATGGCTTAGTTAAGCCATTGGCTCCTTACCCTTCCTCTCTCTCCAGTCTTGCTCTTGGGACTAGTGTAACCCATATTTAATAAAATGAATACATTACCCACACTGTACAGCTCTGATTTTGTTCTTTTGAATATTCCTTCTCCCCTCTGTAGAGGACTTGAGTCCTGGCCTTGTACTCCATCCCCATGGGGACTTGCCTCTGGACTGCTCTGACTTCTGCACCCCGCAGTGTCCATCTCTCCACCACCATCACACATTTTTCCTAACCCTCGACCTCACCACCCACTTGTTCCTGCCACCATGCTTTCTGGATATCCATTCTGTCCACCTGCGTAGATTTCTACCTACCAAATGTGTGTCTCTTCGTGCCTGGAACTAATTTTCAGGTTTATAGGTTCCTTCCAGTGCAACCTGTCTTCTCCTGGTTAATCCTTTCCCCCACAACAAACAACAGCATAATAGCATTTATCATGTGTTTATTGTGCATCAGCACTTTAAATCCATCCTTCTCATCAGCAGCCTTGGTCTTGTTCCTAACTCTTGGAGCAATCTGGCTATTAGCTGAGGAATTTAGAAGACTCCTTAGTCAATAGGTCAATAGTCAGTAGTGAGTCAACCTCATCATTTCTGCTGTTGGCCTTGTTCTGACATGACCCTTGCTTAAGTTGTGCCCCAGTTCCATTAACTGCATTTATATATTGATACCCTTTGCTGATTTCCTGCCTGGATCCCCGGTGAAAGACTTCAAGACTGACCTACAGTCCTATATGGGAGGCCTCCTTAAGCTAACTGCCAAACCCTTTGGCTCCATGTTGTGCCAGCCTTCTCATATATCTGCCTGGTAAATGTCAGGCCAGACACGAGCCTGCCTTATGCTGGGGTGAGCCCATCAGCATGCTCCCTCTTGCTGGAGTCTCTGATGCCACTGCCATTATGACGCTTCTTCCTTCTGCTCACAGTTAGAACCATCCCTGGTCACTGGTCTTGCCCTGGGGGATCATTCTGCTCTCTGGACCTCAGATGGAACACATGCTCTTATATTTTAAAGTATCTGTTAGGTCCAACCTATTGGGAAGTTTAGGGTAACATGACTTAACTAGGGCACACTCTTAATTTTCCTTCTCCCTTCCCACCTCCTATAGTAATTAGCTATCAATAAATGCTACTTTTCTGACTCAATTTAACAAATCAGTCTGTTCTTGGAATTCTCACTAAACTGACTTTAGTATGATTTAGTAAAATGGCATTTGCGGGTAGGAAAGTAATCTTACAGTGTTTAATTAAGCAGATTAAAATGTGATTATCTCAATTGTCAAAACTGTTTTTGTAGATTTCCTGTGTTTTCTGTTGTTTTCTGTAAAAGAAAGATTATTCACATTATTGTAATTCCATACAGTGCAAAACTAGAACAAAGGAAGTGATGCAAATCCTTTAGCAGAAAGGTCATTTGAGTCATTGGAGTGTCCTGAACCATAGAGGGCACTTAGAGCCATTGTTGATGCACAGCACATTTCTTCAGATTATGACACCACTCATTTATGTAGAGGTTTTTCATGTGAATATTGACACTCGAGACATACACTTGTAAACAAAGGCAGGTAGTGTGAGGAGGAAGTGAATCCTTTGTAGAACTCTAAATTTGCCAGATCCTCAGAACATCTCACTCTTAATAATTCCTGACATTCTTTATCTTTTAGAACAGAGAGGATGGGGAGAATTAAAAAGTAGGATTAGCAATGCTAGAAACGTGAATTCTGATTGATGATCCAGGATAACAACTTCAAACTAACAGATCTTGATGTTCTCACAAGAAAGGATGATGAAGATTCTGGCTCCCAATCACAATTGGTCGATATTTGTTGCTGAATACAGCACTGCACAAGCTCTCCATGTCTTCCTTGGGTTAGAGAAAGTGATGAATTCAGGGGCACAGCTGGCTTGTTTTGATGATTGACTGTGAGGAAAGAGGGTAATTTTGCAAAAGAGAAATCTTTCCAGAGTTTCCATTGAGGATTAGCCTGTTGAAATTCAGAGAACAAAGGCTGTGTGACTTTTGGTTAGCATTTTGCATAACTCAGAGTGACTAAATCTACAATTCCTGGTAACTCAATTTGAATCTTTGGCAAGCTTTGGAACTAGATAGGGAGCTATCAGATCTACCTCCAGGCTAAGATTAGCAATCATATTACTGGGTCAATGATTTTGCATTCTAGTCAGATTATTTAGATTGTTAAAAATCAATCATGTCTGCTGAATGAAAAAGGAGGAAATTGTAAGAATATACTCAAACTGAAATCCCAAAATCATTTGGAACATGGAATCCCTCTTTTCCTCATGCTCTCTCTTTTCTCTCTGGGTCTGCTGTATCCTATCATGTTTTCTAATAACTTTAGCTTGCTTGTGGTCCAGAATTACCTTATATCCCCTTAACGTAGCTGCTGTATCAATGTAACTCAAATTTCTATTTCTCCGTTTCCAACTCCCAAAGGGGGAGTCTCATGGCCCATATTAATTTTTTGAGCCAGGCAACCAAGTAGGTAGGTAGTTGGCCAGCCTGAGAATAGACTAGTTTTGTGTCAGGTGCCCATTATTGGTTCATTCAGCTGTGTTTTAGGGTCAAAGACCAGAGTAGGTTTGCTCAGAGCAGCAGAGTCTGTAGACAGGGCAGATTCAGGCATATAAATAGGCAGTGGTTGGTGTCTCATATATGACTAGCTACCACCTGCTTTAAGTGAATCTGAACACTAAACTGTAGTGAACGAAAAGTGCTCTGGATGAGGAGACCCCAGTCTGGTCTTTTTTCCTTTTGAATTTTTAAATTCAATGAAGATGACCTCCTTTTCTCTCCTGGTGAAAGGTGGCCTGTCCTATATCCCTTCTCTCCTGCCTCCAAGTGAAAATTAAAACATAATATAAAAAACTATTGCTGCAAAGAGAGTGGCAACTGAGAAGGAGAAGAGCAAATGGGAAGAGAGAAGGAGAAAGAGAGTGGGGGAAGAACTGACTAGAGATGGGATCTTCACTTTGCACCCATAAACTTAATACATTTCCATGACGCTAAGCCATAAACTAGATGATTAGGGCTGACGTTGGGAGGTTTGAAGGAGATGGAGAGGGAGGGAGATGGAGTTTAAATAAGGGCGGAAGAATATGAAGGAGACAGTTTGGGATATGGGGCCTTAGTAGGTGGAAATTCCACCTTGGTGTCTTTGAAGTGTGATTGCCAAAGGATAGGATGAAAGGGGGACTAGAAACGAAGGTGAACCAGTGAGCAGGGCTGGCTTTCATCTTTCCCTCTTTCTGAAAGCACTCCAGGAGCCAAGTTCATGAGCAATCTCTAGGGCCCAGGGCTCAGCATGAGTGTCTCAATTTCTAACCAGCCCCAAAAGAGATGCACCAGACAACAAGCATCTGGGTATTCCAGACATCTTTACTGGGCTGTAATGTTTCGGTTTGCCATTATAACAAATGGCCAGAGTTGCAGATGACATTTAACTGTTGGGAAAGATTTATTTGACTTTAAAATGTAACCTGATCTTTTCAATTAGCATATCCCCTTTGGGAAGGAGAAAAGAACCTTTTTATTCTTTGGTGTATCTTCACTTGCTTTTTTTTTTAAATTTTTAATGTTTATTCAATTTTGAGAGACAGAGAGAGACAGAGCATGAGCAGGGGCGGGGACAGAGAGAGGGAGACACAGAATCCCAAGCAGGCTCCAGGCTCTGAGCTGTCAGCACAGAGCCTGACACGGGGTTCGAACCCACAGAACCTGAGCTGAAGTCAGACACTTAACTGACTGAGCCACCCAAGCACCCCTTAACTTGCTTCTAACATTAACCATCTCTGCAATTTGATATCCTATGGTCTGGCCTGCAAAACCACATATATCAAGCTTCCTAAATATTTGGTCTTGAATGCAGGGCTTACATTGCACATATCAGTAATCTTTTACCTTTCTTTCTTGGTGATTAAAAAACAGGGCCTACTGAACTCCTGAACTCATTCTACTAACGTAGCTCAGATGCCTTATTCCTTGAAACTTTCATAGATTCTTAGAGTTATTGTGTCCCCTATACTTGGGTCAGCACATACACTCTTACCGTAGTTACCTATTTGCATGATGTTCTCCCTCAGTAATCCACGAACTCCTTTCCTGTAGATGCCTTATTCCTTGAAACTTTCATAGATTCTTAGAGTTATTGTGTCCCCTATACTTGGGTCAGCACATACACTCTTACCGTAGTTACCTATTTGCATGATGTTCTCCCTCAGTAATCCACGAACTCCTTTCCTGTATCACCACTTCTCATTTTTTTCACTTCTGAGCTTCCAGCCCTGAGCACAATAACTGGTACACAGTAGATGCTCAATGAATGTTCATTGAATTGAGTAGACTGTGTTCAATACAGTTTAGCATGCATAATATTCTTGGGAGCCATTCTGTAAGGCCATGCAATAGGTGACAACTTTGGTGTGGTTGGAAGAACAAAGGAGTTGGAATCAAGACACCTGTGTTCAAGCCCTCACCTTGTTCTTTACGGATATGTGGCTTTGGTCACAGTCTCCCTGAACTTTGCATGTAAAATACAGATAATGATTCCTGCTCCTCAAGGCTTTTGTGAAGAAGAAATTTTTAAAAATATGAAAAGTCTCTGTAATGTTAAAGTGCTATGTATAAACATGATATCAAAAGATAACATTCTTCTGAAAATTCAGAAAATAATCCCCCTTAGATATGTGATTCAAGACAGACCTTTATTCTGTAGCAGACCAGCTACCTTTATTCTGTATACAGACCAGCTCTGTAGCAAACATGTCATAGAGTTAAAAGCTATACTGTTGTGAGAATAATAAATACGAAGCATCTAGTATAATGCCTAGCATATAGTAATCATTCAGTGAATGATAGCTATCATTACTGTTTTCACCCCTACTGTTATTAGGATAATGTAGCATTTCCTCAGCTGGCTGGCTCAGAGGAAAGCAGTTGGGCTATCAAAGAAGGGTAATGAATCTTCAGTCCTCGTACAGTTCTATAACCCTCTATTTCTGAACGAGCATCTGATTTCTTGTCTTCTTTAAACTCTGATTTTCACTTGTGTACTGTAGGATGGCTTCAAGCTCAGAGAAGAGGAGCTCTAAAAATTCAGGTAAGCATAGCTATCCTCTTGAGCATGCACTTTAATTCTCTCATTATCTGTTTGTCAGAGAGCAGAACCTCTACTGAGAATGGCAAGGCTATAAAAATGTCTGCATTTATCTACAAAGCCAATATCCTACTTTATTTGGAAGTTGAGGTGGAGATGGAGACCTTTCAAGTACTTGATGCCATTGAGCCTTGTTAATTTGTGAAAGGGTTTTGTACTTGCCCTCTTTTTTTTTTTTTTTAACCATTCTTAATTTTCCAGTCCTACTTTCTTGTTGGCTTCAAATGTGCTCACGAGAGTCCTGCCAGCTTTAGTTGGAAGGAATATATTTCCGAGCTTAGTTGGACATCAGTTTTTTTTGGGCCCTGCCCAGACTTTTGACAGAGAAGGTAGTGTTAAGGGGGTTGATGGTGTCTAGACAGTAAAATCAGAAACTGTGTAATTTATGTTCTATTACAGACATCCACTTCCCGGATTGGAAAAAGGAAACTGGTTTTTATCTAAGGAAGTTACATTAAAAACCAAAGCCCCTGGGTATTTCTGACCTATGAAAAGTTGAAGCTTGGATAGTTTTATATAACATTCTTTAGTCCCTTCAAAGACAAGAGTTATTGAGAGTATTACTGTGTAGATGAGAAATAAAACTTCTAAGTTCCAGGAGACAGTTTGTAGAACTATATAGTGATCCTTTGCTGCTGCTTACCACAGGTTGAACCCCTATAAACTCACAGTGCAGTTTAGGTATTGCACATCAGTTTTAGAGGGATGTGGGAAAGTTAGAGAGGAGAAAGGCTAATAGCCAAAGATGGTGGAGTTGTTCAGACCTGTAAAGAAGATTGCAGATCTGACTCAGGAATTTAAAAAAAAAAAAAAAAATCAAACTTTGCTTTAAAGAAAAAGCATGCTCTTGATTAGGAAAAAGTATAATAGAAATTTAAAACGTCTTAAATCCACAGTATTTTGTATTTCTTTTTAGATTACTTATTGCTCAATGATAAACTAATAATGTTTATAAACTAATGATGTTTATCAGGTACTCAATATTCAGTAATGTCAAAAGTAATGGGATGACAAAAATCTTAATAAGCTGGGCAAAATCTATGTGGAATTAAAGGATTTTAAGGACCATGATAGCTTTTGTTTTATTTAACCTGGATAATTATCCAGGTTTTTAATGAAATCTCTCCATTTTTTTTCAGAAAAGTATAAACTCCTCTATGTAGCGCTATGAGACATTATATCAAATTCTGCTCTCTGAACTGTTCAGAACACATGCATTTAAAATGCTGTAGTCTTGGGACACCAGTCGGTTGGGCGTCCAACTTTGGCTCAGGTCATGATCTCACGGTTCATGGGTTCGAGCCCCACGTCAGGCTCTGGGCTAATAGCTCAGAGCCTGGAGCCCACTTCAGATTCTGTGTCTCCCTCTGTCTGCCCCTCCTCTGCTTGCACTCTGTCTCTCGCATTGTCTCAAAAGTAAATAAACATTAAGAAAAAAATTAAAAATAAATTTTAAAATAAAAAAATTTTAAAAAGTAAAATACTATAGTCTTATTATTATTTTTTTAATGTTTATTTATTTTTGAGAGATAGAGACAGAGCATGAGCAGGGAAGGGGCAGAGAGAGAGGGAGACACAGAATCTGAAGCAGGCTCCAGGCTCTGAGCTGTCTGCACAGAGCCTGACGCAGGGCCCAAACTCACAAAATGTACAATTGTGACCTGAGCCAAAGTTGGACACTCAAATCACCTTAGCCATCCAGGCACCCCTAAGTTGCTTCTAAATTTTACATAGAAAGAACTTTTTAGTATGTAGTAATTAGGTAATTAAAATTTGTTTTAAAGAGCAGATCATTTCAGAAATTATATATTAATATTAGATATTAAAATTAGATATCAGAAAACAGAGAAGAGTATCAAATGTGTAATGTATTGATTGCTACATATTCATGATATGTGTAATATGCAGAAATCTCTGTAGCAGCCAGAGATTGTGATAAAAGCCTTTTCCACAGCACCATAGCCCTTTGGCAGGAAGACTCGGAGGGTCGTAACTGCATCAGATACTTGGGAAGCTCAAGTCAGTTGTTCAACATGCCACTCCAGTCTGGGATGTTTAGCTTGTCAGCTTCCCAGGGTGAGAGTCTACACCTTCTGCGGTTTCCATGGTTCTGGCACAGTGGTGAGAATGTAGAGGACACAGTGGGAAATTCTCAATTAATTGGTGGAATTGTCTGTGTAGAATGTGTTGGTAACCAGCATACACTGGAACATTGTATCCCACCACTGCTAATTATGGTCAAATGCAATTATCGGAAAACTGCATAAATAATAATAGTAATAATAATAGTGACCATTAATTAATGGTAATAACAGTTACCATTAATTAAGCACTTACTGTCAGCTCATTTAATCTTCCCAACAACTTTATGAATTTGATTTTATTTTCACAGTTTTCTACATGGGCAAGTTGAAGTTAAGTAGCTTGACTAAGATCACAAACTTAGTAAAAATTGGAGTTGTTTAGATTCAGATTTGTCTGTCTTGAGTCCAAAACCTATCCTTTTCATTATCATCCCATTCTAGAACTTTTTATTCATCTTCCCACTAGCTTCTTATAAGTTATAATTTGGCCTACCCTAGGGTGCTCAACAGAACTTTCCAGATGTCCATGTTTCATACCTCACAGCTAAAGACCCTTTGAAAATCTTCCACCATCATCCTGATCCTTGTTCTGATTATTTCATGCTGTATAACAAACTATTCCAAAACTTAGTGGCTTAAAGCAATAACAGAATTTAATTTGCTCATGAATCTGCCGTTTGGGCCGGACTTAGAGGAGATAGCTTGTCACTGCTTTGCTTGGTGTCAACTGGGGGTGGCTCAAAAAGGAATAAATAATTATTTACAATTCTGGCAGTTGGTACTGGAAAGACTCAATAGCTTCTGGCTGCCACAGCTGAGACTCCTCAGGCTTCTCTCCCCATCTGTATATGGATTTGCTTATGTCCTGTATGGTGGTACCAGAGTTGCTGGGGTTCCTATATGTCAGCTCAGGACACCTAAGAGACAGGGCGACAGAGAGAGAGAGAGGGAAAGCCAGATGGAAGCCATATTGCCTTTTTTAACCAAGTCTCAGAAATCATGCAATATCACAGTTTATTCGTTAGAAGTAAGCCACTGAGGCTGGCCCATATTCAAGGGAAAAGAAATTAGATTTTACCTACTGCTAGAGGAATATCAAAGAATTGGTGAACTTGTTCATCATGGTACCATGTGCCTTTCCTAAGTAGGTTTACTCCTATCTCAATTCAAGGCAGTAGGGCTGGGCCTGGGCTCAAATGTGCAAGAAGTGCAAGTTGTCAACAACATTCATTGCTTTGCCTCTTTTAGAGCCTCTTTTCCCACCAGTAATAGCACTGTACAGCAGTAGAGCTCCTCTGCTCTCCCAAGCCCAGAACTTTCCAGCTCTCCCACTCCACACCCATCCTCATCTCCATCCTAATACTTATCTAGATGATCAGTTCACCCAGGATAGTGAAGCCCAGAGAGGTGCTCGGCACCATTACCAACACAGCCAACAGAACTTATATAGTGTCAGTACTGCCTGGTGCCTGAGCCAGCTCTGACCAAGGTTCACAGTGTGCCTGTATTGCTATAGCACATATCTGCACATCACCAATCGTACATTATTGCTTCCTCATCATTTGTATTAATGATCTTTCCCAAGATGTTTCTGCCAAAACCTTCATTACCCACATTATACCACACTTTTGTGTTCTCTGAAATACTAAATCAACATGGATGGCATTAATAGAACACACTAGCTCTGGTGTAGCAAACACCTGTTTGATGGCATAGGAAAGAGTGGGTTCACCTTCCTAGGAAGAGTACAGTGGTTGTAGAGACAAAGCAGGAGTTTTCTTTGGCTGTCTTAGTGATTTTCATGTGCTAGAAAATAAAATATAGTATCTCAGTATTTTCATAAATCTTGCTGCATATTTTTCTCAGGTTTATGAAAATGCACTTCTAAAAAATTAAATTTAAATACTAAAAGCTTCTTACATCTTTGAGAGATAATAGGGAATATTATTTTATGTGCTAGTAAAATAAATTATTGTAGTTTTTTCTGGATCTCCTCTGCCTTGTTTCCAAAATATCATATTTTCATTGTGTTCTTAAAGTTAAAATAATCTGCAGGATTTATAGTGTGAAGGCCAAGGACTCTGTACCTTGTTTCTAATCGTCTTATCAATTGCATAGCAGTCTATAAAGGCACCAGCAAAGTACATTTTTTGATTTTAAAATATGGTGCATCATTTGGGGAATGCAGATGTGGCCCTTAACTCCTAATTCTGAGGTTACTTCATCATACATGAGCAGTGGGGTCTTATGCTGCTTAATCTTACTTCCATAAGTAGCTGTCTCCAATCTTTGGTCTCCAGGAGGATATAGTAACCTGTACCAGGGATCCTGGTACATTACTGCATGCCAGGTTATAGGGCTAAACTCAGACACTGTTGACTATGACAATCACCAGTGGTCATTTAGGGAGTGTTTACTGTGTGCCAGTGACTTGAGAGTTCTTATCTCACTTAATCCTTGGAGACAGTTGTTAATATCTACATTTTATAAGCATCAAAACCAAGACTTCAAGAGATTAAGTAATTTGACCAAGATTGCACACTAATACATGCTGAAAACTTGATTCTAAACTGGGCCTTTTTTTTTTTTAAGTTTATTTATTTATTTATTTATTTATTTATTTATTTATTTATTTTGAGAGAGAGAGAGTGAGTGAGCAAGTGGGGGAGGGGCAGAGAGAGAGAGAATCCCAAGAAGGCTTCACACCACCATCAGTGCAGAGCCCGATGTGGGGCTCGAACTCACGAACTTAAAGATCATGACCTGAGCCAAAGTCAGACGTTTAACTGACTGAGCCACTCAAGCTCCTCTAAACTGGGTTTTTTGACTCCCCAGCTCTTGCTTTTGGCCTAATTACAACAACCATTGTTTGCCATTCTTTTTCCTCCCTCCCATTACCTTATTGAAATTCAAAAAAGTCTCAGTTGCTAGAGGATGCTTTTTCTTTCCAGTGGTATTGCTGTGATATGAAATTCTTTTCTCTCATGCACTGTGAAGTACCATGTATAGTAAGAAGAGAATGCAAATAGACATCTGAGAGCTTGCAGAGTTTCTGTTTGCATGTGAATCAAATGAGCCTTGTAGGACTCAGTGACATTGTGTTACCACATAATGAATATCTTTATATAATTGAATTGAACTCACAGGAAACATTGGAATTGATGACCAGCCCTAAATTGAGACTGTGCAGCAAGGAGGAAGGACCCAGGCTGCCTCCCACTTTCCTGTGTTCATTGGTCTATTTTATGAGCAAGCTTCTGGAGGGCTTGTGTAGAGCTCAATGAGATGATATACTATGAGATACGGGAAGAACAACCCTTATAAATGGAGTAACACTAAGCAAGAAATGCCTATAAAATTTCGAACCTACAGGGTGAAGGGCACTGTTTGCATCTCACATGAAAGCTACTGAAGAAAGGAGGGAGGAGAGACTCCCAGAATGGTACCCCTGTAGAAACAGTGACAATCAAGATTCAGACTTTGTCCACTGACTCTAAAATTGGTGGCAATGAAATTAGTTTACTCCACAAGTTCATGGTAGTTGAGGTTCTGATGACAGTTCCCTTTCGACTTTAGATTGTGTTGTTATCCAGCCAACTCTTAAAATAAAACTCCTACTTACATGAGGTCAGTGTGCTAGACACTACACCATAGTCTACTGGGATTAAGGGTAGGAAAAAAATAAACAGACAAATGTAGCAGTGATAAGAATTATGACTGAGAGAAACACTGAGCACAGTGGAATGGGGGCCCTTGTCTAAAATAGATAGGTCCAGGAAGACTTACCAGAAGTGGTGACATCTGAGACAAGATGAGCATTTATTTGCTTTTTAAGATAATTTTATTGCTTTTAGGGGTGTGTGTATGTGTTGTGTATGTTTGTATGCATTTATCCCAGATGAATGAAAAACCTAAAAAAAACTTATGTAGTGCTGTGTTAAATAAGAATGAGTGGTAACAGTGAATATCCTTGCTTTGTTCCTGATCTAAGAAAGAAAAGTATTGTTTAGCATTGCTTTAGCTGTATCCCCCAACGTTTGATATTTTATATTTTCACTTTTGTTTATTTCAGTGAAGTCTCTTCACTTCTCCTGAGACTTCCTCTTTAAACCATTGACTATTTAGAAGTGTGTCATTTGGTTTCTACATGTTTGAAGCTTTTCCTGTTATCTTTATGTTACTAATTTTTTGTTTGATTCCATTGTGGTCAGAGAACACACTGCATATTTTCAGTTCTTTTAAATTTGATGAGGTTCGTTTTATGGCCCAGGATATATTAAGTTTAACATATCTTAGTATATGTTCTATGGACACTTGAAAAGAATGGATATCCCACTGTAGTTAGGTGTTCTATAAATGTCAATTATATGCTGTTGGTTGATGGTGATGTATTCTTCTGTGTCCTTGCTGTTTTATGTCTTATTGTTCTATCAGTTGCTGAGAGCAGGATGTTGAGTCTCCAACTATAATTGTTGATTTGTCAATTTCCCTTTTCAGTTCTATCAGTTTTTGCTTCACATACTTTGCCACTGTGTGGTTTGGTGCACAGCCATTTAGGATTGCTGTGTCTTCTAGATGGACTGACCCTTCTAGCATATTGTAATGTCTCTCTCTGTCTGTGTTTCTTGTAGTTTTCTCTGCTTTGAAGTCTACTTTATCTGACATTAATATAGCTACTATTTTCTTTTGACTAAGGTTTGCATGATATATCTTTTTCTTCCCTTTTATTTTGAACCTACCTATATCATTATGTTTGAAGTGAGTTTTTAGTGGACAGCATATAGTTGTGTTACTTATTTTTTTAATTTATTTTTTTAAATTTACATCCAAGTTCTTTAGCATACAGTGCAACAATGATTTCAGGAGTAGATTCCTTAAAGCCTCTTACCCATTCAGCCCATTCCCCCTCCCACAATCCCTCCAGCAACCCTCTGTTTGTTTTCTATATTTAAGAGTCTCTTATGTTTTGTCCCCCTCCATGTTTTTATCTTCTTTTTACTTCCCTTCCATTATGTTCATCTGTTTTGTATCTTAAAGTTGTCATATGAGTAAAGTCATATGATATTTATCTTTCTCTGACTGACTAATTTCACTTAGCATAATACCCTCCAGTTCCATACACATAGTTGTAAATGGCAAGATTTCATTCTTTTTGATTGCCAAGTAATACCCCATTGTGTGTGTGTGTGTGTGTGTGTGTGTGTGTGTGTGTGTGTGTGTATACACCACATCTTCTTTATCTATTCATCCATTGATGGACATTTGGGCTCTTTCCCTACTTTGGCTATTGTTGATATCACTTTTATAAACATTGGGATACATGTGCCCCTTTGAAACAGCATACCTTTATCCCTTGGATAGATACCTAGCAGTGCAATTGTGGGGACATAGGGTAGTTCTATTTTTAATTTTTTGAGGAACCTCCATACTGTTTTCCAGAGTGGCTGCATGAGTTTGCAGTCCCACCAGCAGTGCAAAACAGATCCTCTTTCTCCTTATCCTCACCAACATCTGTTGTTGCCTGAGTAGTTAATGTTAGCCATTCTGACAGGTGGTATGAGGTGTGAGGTCGTATATCTCACTGTGGTTTTGATTTGTATTTCCCTGATGATGAGTGATGTTGAGCATGTTTTCATGTGTCGGTTGGCCATCTGGATGTCTTCTTTGGAGAAGTGTCTATTCATGTCTTTTGCCCATTTCTTCACTGGATTGATTTTTGGGTGTTGAGTTTGATAAGTTCTTTACAGATTTTGGATAGTAACCCCTTAGCTGATATGTCATTTGCAAATATCTTTTCCCATTCCGTTGGTCGCCTTTTAGTTTTGCTGATTGTTTCCTTCACTGTGCAGAAGGTTTTTATTTTGGTGAGGTCACAATAGTTAGTTCATTTTTGCTTTTGTTTCCCTTGCCTCCGGATGCGTGTTGAGTAAACAGTTGCTGTGGCCAAGGTCAGAGAGGTTTTGCCTGCTTTCTCCTGGAGGATTTTGATGGCTTCCTGTCTTACATTTAGATCTTTCATCCATTTTGAGTTTATTTTTGTGTATGGTGTAAGAAAGTGGTCCAAGTTCATTTTTCTGCATGTTGCGGTCCAGTGTTCCCAGCACCACTTGCTGAAGAGACTGTCTTTATTCCACTGAATATTCTTTCCTGCTTTGTCAAAGATTAGTTGACCATACGTTTGTGGGTCCATTTCTGGTTCTCTATTCTGTTCCATTGATCTGAGTGTCTGTTTTTGTGCCAGTACCATACTGTCTTGATGATTACAGCTTTGTAATACAGCTTGAAGTCTGGGATTGTGATGCCTCCAGCTTTGGTTTTCTTTTTCAAGATTGCTTTGGCTATTCGGGGTCTTTTCTGGTTCCATATAAATTTCAGGGTTGTTTGTTCTCACTCTGTGAAGAATGCTGGTGTTATTTTGATAGGGATTGCTAGTTCTTCTTTCCAAAGATTTCAAAATTCCTTCTTTTATTATTACCTTTTTACCTAGAGAATCTGGTTTAGCCATTTTTTAGGGTAGGCCTGCTGGTGACAAATAATCTTAGTTATTTATTTGGGACTGTCTTGATTTTCCCTTTATTCCTGAAGGACATTTTCATGGATATGGGATTCTGGATTGACAGTTATTTTTTTCATCATTTGAAAAATGTGTCATTTCCTTCCAGCCTCCATAGTTTCTGATAAAAAATTCATTTTCATTTGAATTGTTTTCCCTCTATAGATAAGTTGTTATTTCTCTGTATCTGCTTCTAAGACTTTTTTTTTTCCTTTAGTTTTCAGAAGTTTGTCTATGATGTATCGTGGTTTGGATTTTTTTTTTTTTAATTTATCTTGTTTGTAATTCATTCACCTGCTTGAATCTGTAGGTTTATGCTTTTGCCACCTTTAGGAAGTTTTCAGCCATTATTTCTTTGAGTGCTTTTTCAGCCTTGCCTTCTTCTCTCCATCTGGAATTCTAATGACAAGAATATTATAACTTTTCTTAGAGTCAGTCTCACAGGCTTATTTGGTCCTTCTTTGTATCTTCTGTTTCTTTTTTTTTTTTTTTTCAACGTTTATTTATTTTTGGGACAGAGAGAGACAGAGCATGAACGGGGGAGGGGCAGAGAGAGAGGGAGACACAGAATCGGAAACAGGCTCCAGGCTCTGAGCCGTCAGCCCAGAGCCTGACGCGGGGCTCGAACTCCCGGACCGCGAGATCGTGACCTGGCTGAAGTCGGACGCTTAACCGACTGCGCCACCCAGGCGCCCCTGTATCTTCTGTTTCTTTGATGCAACTTTCTATTTTCTCATTTGTTTCCAGCATGTTTGTAATTGCTCACTGAAGTATTTGGTGCTGGCTGCTTTAAAATCTTTGTCAGGGCACCTGGGTGGCCCAGTCAGTTGAGCGTCCAACTTCTGCTCAGGTCATGGTCTCGCAGTTCATGAGTTTGAGCCCCACGTCGGGCTCTGTGCTGACAGCTCAGAGCCTGAAACCTGCTTCAGATTCTCTCTCCATCTCTCTCTGCCCCTTCCCATTCATGCTCTGTCTCTCTCTGTCTCTCAAAAATGAATAAACGTTAAAAAAAAATTTAAAATCTTTGTCGTATAATTCTAACATCTCTGCCATCTCAGTGTTGGTATCTGTTGATGGTGAGTATCTGTTTAATGTAATTAAAATTGTGGTTTTCCTTGTTCTTAGAGTGATGGGTGATTTTGAATTGAAACCTGAACCTTTTAGGTATTATATTATGAGACTCTGGATTTTATTAAACCTTCTATTTTAGCTGGTTTCCTCTGACATTCCTTTGGCAAGGGAAAGGTGAGGGCACTGCTTAATTATTGCCAGGTAGGAGGTTTTGTATTGGCTTATTTTGCTCAGCATAACCTTTTGAAATTACTTCATGCTGTTGCCAGTATTAGTAGGTTGTTCATTTTTATTTCTGAAAAATATTATGTTACATGCATCGTATGCCTCAGTACCTTTGAAAATTTTTCACAATTTTTTTCCCATTTACTGTTTATACATTGTGTTTATTGTATTGAATCTGTACATCAATTTTGGGAGAAATGTAATCTTAGCAATACTGAATCATACAAAGAAGACCCAAATGCATATTTAGGTCTTATTTAATGCCTCTCTGCAATATGTTGTAATTTTATAGTCTCCTTAACTAGTTGATTTTGGGGGGTTCTATTATAAACGGTATTTTTTATTTATTTTCCAATTATTTATTGCCAATACAATAGTCCCCCCCTCTTCTGTGGTTTTGCTTTGCATGGTTTCAGTTACCCAACAGTCAACCATGGTTCAGAGGTAGATGATCCCTTTTCTGACATATTATCAGGTCATTAGTAAACTAGCACTATGTCATACTGCCTGCATCATTTACCTCACTTCATCTCATCACCTAGGCATTTTATCATCTCACATCATCACAAGGAAGAGTAAGCACAGTATAAGATATTTTGAAAGAGAGAGGGATATTTTGAGATTTTTGAGAGGCAGAGACCACATTCACATAACTTTTATTATGATATATTGCTATAATTCTGTTATTTATTACTTGTCCCTTACTGTGCCTAATTTATAAATTAAACTTTATTATAGGTATGTGTGTATAGGAAAAAAACATAACATATATGGGATTTGGTATATTCAAGGTTTCAGGCATCCACTAGGGATCTTGGAACATACCCCCATGGATAAGGGAGACTACTGTATATAGAAATACAGTTGATCAATTGCATCTGCAGTCTTGCATCTTTTATCTGCAGCCTTGCCAAATTAACTTATTCTCGCACTTTTGTGTGTGTACTTTCCACCTACATGATCATGTCATCTGAAAAAACAAGTTTTACTTCTTCCTCTCTGAATGATATGCTTTTCTTTCTTTCTTTCCTCCCTCCTCCTTTCTTCATTTCTTTCTTTCTTTTCCTTCTTGTTTTTATGAGAGAACATGGATGATTTTAATGATATTCTTATCAAAGAATGGTATAAAATATAGAAGAATGAGATTTTTTTTAATTTGCTGTTTTTTTCTCTAGCTTGAGAATTTGGCACAAGGTTTATGTATATTATTTATTTGCCTAGTTGTTGAATTGACAATACCTGCGAATATCCTTATAATTCTGTATGTTAATTAGATTTGTGTAGAACATCCTAATTATGTTCTCAGTCTGTATACTAGATGTATATTATTGCAGTTATCCTTGTTGTTTAGCATTAAGGACAGGAATCTCTACAAATATCAACCAAATAATGCATTTTTCTGAAGTCATTAAGGGGAGGTAGATTTCATATGCAGAGGTCAAGAAAAAAACCCTCTCTTCGTCCCTTCAGCCAAGCTCAAACCCACACTTCTCCTCTGTCGGCCCAGGTCCCCTGCCAGGTCTTTGGTGTTTTATTTCCTAATTGTACCTCTTCTTGGTACCTCAGCCATTCCATGAAAATCCCTAAGTGGCACCTACAGGAACTTAAAAACAAAAACAAAATTGAATATGGTATACACACACACACACACACACACACACACACACGTCTGGCATCCTGGCCCCAGACCAGTTTTGTTACATAGATTTGTATCACACAGTATAAATATCAGTGTCACAGAGTAGATCTCATAGTTTGGAGTCATCTTCTCTGAACCAATAAGTTTAAGCCAAAACTGAATGGGGAATTATAAGGTCTAGAGTATTGTTTGTTTTACTGGTTTTGGTTTGTAGGAATCAGCCCAGGTCTTGATCATTTCAGGCCCCTAATTTGCTTTCACCACATTGTACCTTCAAGATGCTAAAATACCAGAATGAAAAGTGAAAAATTCTGTTGTTTTTATAGATGCCTTAAATACTGAACATTTGAATTAACTAATAGAAGATTGAATGGGTGAACCAAATCATCAAGTAAACTATAATTCATTTGTATTTGCTTCTGGAGTGTGTCATGTGATATTTTCCTGGGAAGATTCATATTCTTAATTATGTTTGGTTTACAATAATATTAAAATAACCACATTTCCTGAATACAATTCAATTGTGCCATTAAGGGATATGGTGTTCCTTTATCATTCCAGTTAGGGTAGAATTTACTGGAAATAAAAATTGGCCATGAATAATCCATACAAAAATAAAATAGATTTCACTATATCTAGAAGCCTCTATACCAACAGAATTTACATTATTTCTGTGTGCCAGTGTTTCTCAGAATCCTAGCTTTGGGAGGGATATGGGTGCCTTCTCACTGGTTTAGCATAGGTTAGCCAAGGGTCTGCTTTATTTCATGCACTGTGTTAGCCCATGGGGAAAAGGAAATGGGAGCTGGAGGAGAGGTCATGCCCTCAAAGAGTTCTCTGTTTGGTGATGCTCAGTCTGGCTATCTTGAGCCTTTGCTTGATCATCCTGAATAAAGCACTGTTTTCTTTGCTGTCCAAGCAAGCAGGAGTAAACAGGCAAGCTGGTGGCTGTTTGTGTTGTCTGGGGTTACTTGTCTTGAGTGTGCTGCAGGAAGCTGGTGGGGAACAGACCATTCCCACTGCCTTCTCAGATATCCGTTCACAGACCTGGCAACAACCCTACCCTTCTTGAATAGTGTTTGTCTCTGAGAAAACATCTGCATAGGCAATAATATCCCTCTCCTGAGCCTTGATTCTAAGAAGTCTGGAAAGGCAGATGGATAACTTAAAGGGTCTTGGGTGACACAAACTACTTGGGCTCTTAATATGGGTAGACAAGGTAGTGGCAGTTAGCTAGGACTCAGCTAGTTAAAATCTAACTGCCAAGTAGTTTATAACCTTCCCCAACCAGTAAGACTGGAATAAGGGTTGGTGCCAAGAATGCTGTAAGGGTTGGGCCTCAGTACCTCGGCTTATAGTTCTTTCATTCGTGTTCAGATCTCAGTGTTGGGGGAGATATATGACAGCTGAAGGACAGCCTTTCCTACCCCCTCCCTCATCTAGGATATTTGGGAGGACAGTTCATTAGGAAATACTTAAATGTTTATGAGGTGGGAGGGGTACTAAAAAGAAAAAAAAAAATATGCCCAAATATCAAGGACCCAGCCCTGTTATGACCTTTTCTATCCCATACACTTTTTCTCACTCTCACTTCCGTAACATCCTTAGAGAGAAACAAGGTATTCCACCTTGTTTATTTGTTTGTTTTCCAAGAGCAGTTGACAACAGACAGTCATGTAAACACACCCAGTTTAACAATCATGTAAGGAAATAGATGACTATTCCTGTCTGTCCCTTTGAGCTGGCCCTGCATGGACTGGCAGGACACAAGCATTTTGCACATGTCATTTCTATATAGAGGTCTTACAGCTGTAAAATTCTTCTTTGAATCCAAGTTACCATATGAACCAATTAGAATAAAACCCCCAAAGTTCCGTAACTAGCTTGTTTGTTCTGAGCAGGCTTCTTGATGACTAGAAGTTTGGAGCTTCACATAAAAAATTTCAGAAAATCATTAGATTTTCCAACATGTCATAATATAGAATGCCCTCTTTTCTAACTTGCTTTCCGTTGTCTCTTGCATTTAAAGAAACAAAACTGAAAACAAAACCAGAACCACAAGAACGATAAGCTCTTTACACACTGCAGAACCAAGTAGGGTTTAAATAAGAATTGGAGACCTGTATCCTGTTTTATGTGTGAACGTAGCATGTACTTGTCTTTGGTTAAATGTGAAATGGAAACTAACTAGCTATGATCCTGAGAAATTTACCTAACTTCTCTGAGCCTTGTTTGCCTCAGCTGTAAGATAAGGAACTTGAACTAAGATCATTCATAAGATGTAGTAAGAAGGTTTCAAAATTTTAGCCCAAGTGAGTGTGCAGAGAAAAATATGTTTTTCAACACTTTTAAGATATCAGGTAACTTACTGATAGCCAGTATTAAATTAGCAGAACTTGTTTGAGTAAACGAGTAGCTAGTTACCAAGTTGTAAGTGTCTAGTATCTTGGGTCTTAAGCATTTGGGGATTTCTTGATCAGTGGCTATGCAGGTACATAGGCAATAAACTGACATCTAATTCAGTAAATGTATATTCAAGGACTTCTGACTGCATGGACTTACTTACTCTAGGAGGTGAATAATGACATCTTTAATCTTTAATGACAGCTTTGATAGTTTATGAAGCCCTTTCATGAGTTGTCTCACTTGATTTTTATACCAACACTATGGAGTGGAGAGGGCAAGTATATCACCATTTTACAGATGAAACTGAGGCTCAGTGATGTCGCATAGAATCCTAATTTCAATCTACTGTTCCTGGGTTCCAAGGATACGAGGGATGGAAAAATATAAAAGGCAAACTTTTTTGAAAAATAACTATCTGATGATGATGATGGCAGTTAACATTTAATGAACTCTCACTGTGTGCCAGACATTGTTCTAAGTGTTATATATATATTAACTAATTTAATTCTCACAACAATCTTATGAAGGAGATACTGAAATTATTCCTACTAGTGATAAATATAACGTGGAATTGAGTAGGGCAGGATTTCTTTTAATCTGCTTTGTTCACTGTTATAACCCCAGCAGTTAGAATAGTGCCTAACACAAAATGGACACTCTGTAAATATTTTTTTAATGGTTATTTATTTTAACAGAGAGAAAGAGCACATGTGAGCGGGGGAGGGGCAGAGAGAGAGAGGGGGACAGAAGATCCCAAGTGGGCTGTGCACTGACAGCACAGAGCCCAATGTGAGGCTCAGACTCACAAACCATGAGATCATGACCCGAGCCGCAATCAGATGCTTAACTGACTGAGCCACTCAGACACCTCCGTAAATATTTTTTGAAGGAATGAAAGTTTCTGAATGATTTGAATGAACGAGTCTCTGTTCTTCCAACAGAGAAACTGAGGCTTGGAATAACTGGGTAACTGTTCTTGACTAAGATCACTCAGCTGAAACAAGGTAGATGCAAGATTTGAATTTAGCTAATCCAGAATTCTTTAAGGCCACAAGCTATCCTTGTATTGAAACAACCCACCAACTATACTAACTGTATGTGCTTTGGGGGAATTTTTAAACTTCAAAAATCATAATAACTTTACTTATCCTTGGATTTAGGTTCTTTGCAAAGAAACATTTAATTGATGTAAAATCCTAGATTTGATATAAAACCCTTATATTGTATTGATACTGATCAGGCTTGGAAGACAGTTGTTTAACTGAGTATTTTGATATTTCTGCTTAAGAATGCATTCTCTAATTAAATGTGTGATGTTTTGTTTGTGTTGCCTGAGGCACTCATTACAAACTGGGAAAGTCTAGCTCTGGTTTATCCATCATAGAAATATAAATGTCTGAGAAATGGTGTGACTAGCCACAGAAGCTTGAAATGGGAGGGTGTTAGTGGGTGGGGGGATGGGTATGATTGCAAGTTCAGGTTAGTTAGAATAAAATACTTAGGAAAAATTGAATTACTAGAAGGCTGCCAGCTTGCAAAGATGAACCTGTGAAAATCTAGAAAGGAAAATAAGACACGAAGTGATACATTACCTTTGAAAAGTACAAATGTAAAACATACAATCCCAATGTGAGATTTGGGCTTCACAGTGAAAGAATTGCAGTGTGAAATGCAATGCCTAACTTCACCCAGTAGTTAATGTGACATGACAGCTCACCTGGAAATGAACTGTAAAGAAATGCTTAATTTAAGAATTATATTGTATGATTTCCATAATCGAAATGTTAAAAGCTTTTTAGCAGAGCATAAGTAAATGTTTCAGTAAAAAAAAGTGTACTCTTTTTTTTTTTAATTTTTTTTTTCAACGTTTATTTATTTTTGGGACAGAGAGAGACAGAGCATGAACGGGGGAGGGTCAGAGAGAGAGGGAGACACAGAATCGGAAACAGGCTCCAGGCTCTGAGCCATCAGCCCAGAGCCTGACGCGGGGCTCGAACTCCCGGACCGCGAGATCGTGACCTGGCTGAAGTCGGACGCTTAACCGACTGCGCCACCCAGGCGCCCCAAAAAAGTGTACTCTTAAAGTATACTCTTTCCTTACAAATAGCATGCGACAATAGACTGAATGATAATTTTCATTATTGTTTGCATATAACTAATGTAATTCTTACCCATTTCTTGTGTATTTACACTTGCGTCTTGTTTTACATTGATAAACTAGAAAGGAAAGCCAAAGATGGATTTCCCTTTATTTTGCGATGTTTTCTAATCATAACACTATTAATTCATATTCATTGCAGAAAATTTGGAAAATATAGAAAAATTTAGTTTTTAATATCAGAGCTTAGAAATTTCCTTTAGAGGGATAGTGTATATGCCTATGTTCAGTCCTTTAAGAAATCAAAAAAATTGGTATTTTCTAATTATATACCCATGTGAACTAAAGAGGAGAGAGATAATGGTACTCATTTTATATTTGAAAAAATGGAGATGCTGGCCAAAGAAAGAAAGAAAAACAAGTGGAGTTTTAAAGAATTATGCAAGAGGCGCCTCGTGGCTCCTTTGGTTAAGTTTCCAACTCTGAATTTCACCTCAGGTCATGATCCCACGGGTCATGGGTTCAAGCCCCACATTGAACTCTGAGCTGCCAGTGAGGAGCCTGCTTGGGATTCTGTCTCCCTCTCTTTCTGTCCCTCCCCCTCTCTCTCTCTTTCTCTCTCTCTCTCAAAATAAATAAATGCACATTTTTAAAAAATGAGTTAAGTACAATATTTAGCACATGTTCACTTTATATTTGTGAGTCATGATGAAAAAAAATAAATAAAAATTATGTTCACTAGATATCTGCATATATAGAGAGCTTCTTTTCTGTACTTATAGCTATATTATGTGTTGACAGATATCACTTTAGTTCACATGTGCGGAGTAAGACGTGGGTGTATCAGTTTGCATCATACATACTATACCCTAGTCTCATTAGTCTCATAGTCTGTTTTCCATCTTGATCCCAGTGTGATTATTAACCTTCAAAATAAGGTATGCCTGGGTGGCTTAGTTGGTTGAGCATCGGTCTCTTGATTTCAGCTTAGGGCATGATCCCAAGATCATGGGATTAAGCCCCGCTTTGGGCTCTGTGCTGAATGTCGAGCCTGTTTGGGATTCTCTCTCTCTCTCTCTCTCTCTCTCTCTCTCTCTGCCCCTCCCTCTCTAAATAAATAAATAAATAAATAGACATTCAGAAAACAAAACAAAATAAAAGCAGAGTACCAGCCCCAGTTAGTTTAATTAGTGAATTCTCTTCTACTCAACATTTTAGGAAAAAATGACACCAATTCTCCATAATGTCTTCTAGAAAACAGAAGCAGAAGAAACACTTTACAACTCATTTTATGAGGTCACCATTACCTTAATACCAAAACCAGGTAAAGTCATTACAAAAAGGGAACTCTATAGGCCAATATATCTCATGAACATAGATATAAAAATTCTCAACAAAATATTAGCAAATTGAATCCAACAATGTAGAAAAAGAATTATACAGCATGATCAAGTGGCATTTATTTCAGGTATGCAAGGATGATGCAGTATTTGAAAATCACTCAGTATATTCGGGCATCTGGGTGGCTCAGTTGGTTAAGCGTCCAGCTTTGGCTCAGGTCATGATCACACAGTTCATGGATTCGAGCCCCACATTGGGCCCTGTGTTGATAGCTCAGAGCCTGGAGCCTGCTTCAGATTCTGTCTCCCTCTCTGCCCCTCCCCGGCTTACTCACTTGCTTGCTCTCTCTCTCTCTCTCTCAAAAGTAAATAAACATTAAAAAAAAAAATCACTCAGTGTAATCTACCACATGAACAAGTTGAAGAAAGAAAATCATATGATCATATCAATACATGGAGAAAAAGTATTTGACAAAATCCAACACTCATTCATGATAAAAGCTCTGAAAAACTAGGAATAGAAAGCAACTTCCTGAACTTAATAAAGAACATCTACAAAACAAAACAAACTTAATTGTAATAGCCTACATTTTTTTCCCCTAAGATCAAGAAAAAGGCAAAGATGTTCTTTCTCAGCTCTGCTATTCATCATTATACTGAAAGTTCTAGCTAGTGCAGTAAAACAAGGAGATAAAAGATATACAGATTGAGAAGAAAGAAATAACAGTGTCATGTTTGCAGATGATATAATTATTATTATCTAGGGAGGAAAATCCCAAAGAAACTAAAAAATAAAAACAAAACTCCTAGAACCAATAAAGGATAGCATAGTCTTGGGCACAATGTTAACGCACAAAAGTTAATTGCTTGCCTATATGCCAGCAATGAACAATTTGAATTTGAAGTAAAACAAAAAAAAAATTTACAATAGCAAAAAAAAAAGAAAGAAAAATGGAAGGAAGGAAGGAAGGAAGGAAGGAAGGAAGGAAGGAAGGAAAACCTACATATAAATCTAACAAAATATCTATAGGATCTATATGTGGAAAACTACAAAATTCTGAATAAAAAAGTGAAAAAAGACCTAAGTGAATGATTCCATGTCCATGGATTGGAAGATTCAATATTATTAAGATATTAATTATTCTCTAATCTACCTAAATATTTGATGCATTCCCAATCAAAATCCCAGCAAACTATTTTATAGATATCAACAAACTGATTCTAAAGAATGTATGGAAAGGCAAGAAACCTAGAATAACCAACACAATTCTGAATAAGAAGAACAAAGTTGGAGGACTCACAATACCTGATTTCCAGACTTACTATAGATAATAGATAATAGATAATAGAACCCAGTAGGAAGCCTAGAAATAGACCCACACAATTATAGTCAACTGATCTTTGACAAAAGAACAAAAGTTATTTGTCTTAGTGGGTCGCCATGACAAATACCATACATTTGGTGGCTTAAACAACAGATGTCTATTTTCTCACAGTTCTAGAACTGTAAGTCAGGGTGCCAGCATTGGTTCAGTTCTGGTGAACTGTGCTCACACAGCCTTTCCTCAGAATGTGTGTGGAGAGAGAGTGCAAGGTCTCTGGTATCTCTTCTTGTAAGGGCACTAATCCCATCATGAGAACCTTATCCCCCAATAATCTCATTAAACCCGCATAAAGACCCCATCTCCAGATGCTACCACATTGAGAGTTAGAGCTTCAATGTATGAATTTTAGGGATATGCAATTCAATAGAGAAAGGATAATTTTTCAATAAACAGGATGGGAACAGTTGGATGTCCACAAGCAAAAACTGAACCTAGACATAGACCTTACATTTTTCATAAATATTAACTCAAAATGTAGAATGTAAAACTATAAAACTTCTTGAAGAAAATATAGGAAAAAACATAAGTGACTTCAGTTTGGCAACAAATTTTTAAGTACAACACCACAAGCATGATTCATGAAAGAAAAATGGGATAAATACACTTTATTAAAATTAAAAACTTGTGCTTTGTGAAGGAAACTGTTAAGAGAATGAAGAATAAGCCACAGATGGGAGAAAATACTTGCAAAACATGTCCAGTAAAGAAATTGTGTCCAAAACATACAAAGAACTCTTAAAACTCAACAATAAGAAAACTGACAACCCAGCTAAAAAGTGGGCAAAAGGTCTGAAAAGACTCCTTACCAAAGAAGATATACAGATGGCAAATAAACATATGAAAAGATGCTTAATATTATTTGTCATTAGGAAATACAAATTAAGACGAGATACCACTACCTACCTACTAAAATGGCTAAAATCCAAAACACTGACAGTGCCAATTACTGGCAAGGATATAGAACAACAGGAACATTTATTTGTTGCTAATAGGAGTGTAAAATAGCACAGCCATTTTGGCAGTTTCTTTCAAAGTTAAACATAATTTTACCATATAATCCAGCAGTAATGGCCTGGGTATTTACCCAACTGGCTTGAAAACTTATGTCTACACAAAAACCTGTATGTAAATGTTTATAGCAGCTTTATTCACAATAACTCCAAAGAAGATACCAAGATGTCCTTATTAGGACCTTTTTATGATATATTCATATAAAGGAATGTTAGTCCTCAATATGGAGACATGAACTATCAAGCCATATAAAACCTTGGATGAATCTTGAATACATACTGGTAAATAAAAGAAGCTGGTGTGAAAGGGCTACATACTGTATTATTCCAATTATTTGACATTCTGGAAAAGGTAAAGCCATGACAGTGAAAAGATGTGGTTGCCAGAAATTCCAGGAGAGAGGAGGAGGGTTGAATACATGAAGCACAGGACGATTTTATGGGGCAGTGAAACCCTTCTGTATGACACTATAATTATGGACACATACATTATGCATTTGTCAAAACCCATAGAACATTGCAACACAAAGAGTAAACCTGAATGTATGCAAACTTAAAAAAATCATTTAGGAGATTGGGAGTCCCAGGATGGAAAACAGTATGATTAAAACAAATAAACAAACAAACAAAAAATCTAACCATTATAAGGTATGAAACAACCTCACTGAAGGAGGTTGGGGGGAGAGCTGCTGACCTATGTAATTTTGGAAATGTGTGGAATCTGTAAGATTAAAAGCAAAGCAGGGACACCTGGGTGGCTCAGTCAGTTGAGCATCTGACTTCGGTTCAGGTCATGATCTCACAGTCCATGGGTTCGAGCTCCGCGTCGGGCTCTGTGCTGACAGCTCAGAGCCTGGAGCCTGTTTCAGATTCTATGTCTCTCTCTCTCTGACCCTCCCCTGTTCATGCTCTGTCTCTGTCTCAAAAATAAATAAACGTTAAAAAAAAAAGGCAAAGGAAACAGTACATACACGCTGAACCATAGTGGACAAAATTGTTTGCCTTGAAGATGCAGGTTAACAATTCTGATATTTCTATACTGGAACTGAGCAATTAAGTAAATGGATGGCAGTTGGTAGAAGCTGGGTTTCTCATTGTTGGAGAGTTTACTGGTAACAAGAAAAGCTAGAATGATCTCTATGGTAATAGATCAGAGTTGGAGACATCAGTATGAATTCATGTTTAGCATAATATAAATACAGATGGTTACATATAGAAATATTTATAGATATGTGTATATACAAGAGCTAATATATGCAAATATATTTTTTGCTCCTCAGCTGAAAGGGTCTGGAAATAACAACACTCCAGCAGTAACAAGCATACTTAGCACCCAGATCTTGGTTTCTTATACTGTTCTCCTATAAAAGGAACCAGGACTCTTTGGAGAAATATCTGATTTTAGCACTAGATCAGGAAATATACAAGATGAATCTGGAGCATCTTATAGTGCCAGAAAGTAAGGAAGTACTTTTAAAAATGCGCACATGGAGGGATGCTTGGGTGGCTCAGTTGGTTAAGCATCCAACTTCAGCTCAGGTCATGATCTCATGGTTCATGAGTTTGAGCCCGGAGTCAGGCTTTGTGCTGACAGCTCAGAGCCTGGAGCCTGCTTCAGATTCTGTGTCTCCCTCTCTCCCCTGTTAATGCTCTGTCTCTCTCTCCAAAATGAATAAACATCAAAAAAGTTTTTTTTAATAAATAAAAAATAAAAATGCACAGTGGGGACGCCTGGGTGGCTCAGTCCGTAAAGTATCCCACTTCAGCCCAGATTATGATCTCCCAGTTCGTGGGTTTGAGCCTGGGCCTGGCTGTCTGCTGTCAATGCAGAGCCTGCTTCAGATCCTCTGTCTCCTTCTCTCTCTGCCCCGCCCCTGCACGCGTATGCAAGTGTGTGTGTTACACATGTGCACACCCTCTCTCAAAAATAAACATTAAAAAAATGCACACAATGATAGAGTGTGTCAAAGGGATACAAAAAGCAGTTGAAAGAGCTCTCAATGGCTAAAGATGGAGCAATTTGAGCAACAAAGTAAATAAAACACTATGGGATTATAACCCAAAGTATAAAATAAATATCCTTGAGTCTGCACTGATATAAATAAATGATTGAATAAATACTTGTGGGAGAAAAGACAAATCTCCCATGCAGAAGAATTCCAAATAATTTATGTAGATACTCTGCCTTCAAGGAGATAGAGCAAAACTTCCCATACCTTAAGTGTGACTGTAC
Source organism: Lynx rufus (assembly GCF_022079265.1). NCBI lineage: Eukaryota > Metazoa > Chordata > Mammalia > Carnivora > Felidae > Lynx > Lynx rufus. Next base: position 150,539,799 of record NW_025814834.1, read on the forward strand.
AAACTGACTGTCTTCCAAAGAAAGGGGAGAAAGTAACTTCACCAGGGAGAGGCCTGACAAACACTGAGCCAAGTGATCAAGGTCAATACCAACAGTGATAAGTCATGCTGATAGTATGTACACTTGATAAAATGTAGCACTTTGCCTCAGCAGAGACCCATAAACCCAGTCTAATCATGATAAAAACATCAGACAAATCCAAGTTGAGGGACATTCTACAAAATACCTGACCAGCCCTCTTCAAAAACACAAAGGTCATCAAAAATAAGGAAAGTCTAAAAAATTGTCACGGCCAAGAGAAGCCTAGGAAGACAGGGTGACTAAATACAATGTGGTGTCCTGGTTGGGATCCTGAAACAGAAAAGTATGGGTTTTAATAATTAAAACTCTGCCAGTATTGGTTCATTAACAGTGTACCAATATACGGTAACATGTGCCATGCTAATGTAAGATGGTCGCAGGGATACATGGGAAATGTCTGTATTAGCTTCACAGTTTTTTCTGTAAATCTAAAATTGAACTAAAAACAAAGTTTGTGGGTTTTTTTGTTTTTGTTTTTGTTTTTAATGTTTCCAAGACTTTCTTGCTGTTGCGGCTGTCCTCAGGGTCACTACATTGCACAACTCCAAGAAACACCATTCATATAAAATTCAGTGTGAATGGTTTCCCCTAGAGTTGTGCTAGGCTGCAACTTCAACGGTTTTTTTCCTAAGAAAACTTATCATGTTTGCCATGTGTCAACTTATGTGTTCCCAGTGAAACTTTCCCTCCATTGATTATAGATCCTGTCCCACTGGTTTCCTCAGAAGGGGAAGGTTGGACTGGATCAGTGACCAACCTTTTTCACACGGAGGTAGGGAAGGCACTTTCCCTCTTGTTTAAGCAGGCATCAACCCAACTGAATGTGAGCAGACAGGGAAGACGTAGCCAACTTGGGTAGATCTGGTTGGCTTCTCCTGTCCTGGCCTATGATCTATACTCCACACTTTGACCCACTTCTGACCTTGGTTATGGGGTAGGAAGCACAGCATGGCAGACTTGATGATCCTGGTGCTTCAACCTCCTGAACCAGGAATCAACCCAAATGGGCCAGGAAAGCCCAGGGAATGTAGTAGGAATTGTGTTGAAAGTGGCAGCAGAAGCATTTTTGAATAGAGAAGGGCTTTTCCAACATCCAAAGAAATGCTACATTTTCTAGCCTGCTTCAGTGAGAACCTGAAATACAAAAATTGTTGTTGACTACTCTGAAACTCGGGCATTTAACTGAGATATGCAAATGAAATATTCAATCCCTATGAAATGTGAGGCCTTCCCCTGGCATTTAGTCCATAAGTTGTGTTCCACCAGATTTTATAGCATCAAGTTCCCCCATTCGAAACCAATGGTCTTTCATTTACTTTCTTGTAAATTATAAACCAAATTATGTAATGCAAACCATATAAAAAGAAATTTATTTTTTGAAAGAACCTCATACATTTCTTATTTTACTGAGGTTTATTGGTCCTGTTAATAGGACAGAAGAAAAATTGACCTTTCATGTTTTTACTTTTTTCCACACTGAAGGGAGACCTTGAACTGTTAGGGCAAAAAGGCAAAAATACTTGACTTGGGCCAACTTTTTTTTAACAGAGTAGGTCCTGTTGCTGAGATAAGCCTCTTGCTAAATCAAATGTGTGTTTTTGTGTTTGGTCTTGGATCTTATCTGCCTGCAGCAGCAGCAAAGCTTAATAACAAATGAGGTTCAAAGAGGTGAAGCTGCTGTCTCAGCCTCTTACACCAGTGTTTTCAAAGAGTTCTGTAGATTTGGTCATTATGCTCATCCTAATCAAACTCTTTGAAAGCTTATCTTCTGCCACCGTTTCCTACAGTCTTTCCGCAAAGCAACCATTATTTGCCATCATTAGTAGAATGGTATGTGGTGCATAAATGTACTTAACAGTTAAATGTCTAAGACATTGTTTAAGACCATCTTTTAAAGAATCTCAGTTTGGCATGATTTTTTTTTTCTAGTTTTAGTTTTCAAATTGGAGTATTTTGCAGTTATTTTCCACGCATTGCAGTTGATTTCCTAAATTTGCTCTTCAGTTCATGAGGGATATGGTTTCTATCGCACAAATAAGTTAAGTAGCTGCCATTTGGTAATATAGGTAACAGAGATTGTTTTCTTCTTTTTGTGCTGGGTAATTCTATTTAAAAAATTTTTTTTAACCTTTATTTATATTTGAGAGACAGAGAATGTGTGAGCAAGGGAGTAACAGAGAGGGAGACACAGAATTCAAAGCAGGCTCCAAGCTCCAAGCTGTCAGCACAGAGCCTGACATGGGGCTCGAACTCATGAACCGTGAGATCATGACCTGAGCCGAAATCAGATGCTTAACCGACTGAGCCACCCGGGAGCCAATGGATAATTCTATTGATTACCGGAAGTGTTACGTATATGAAGGTTGATAAGGGCTTCACAGTCCTTCACAGTTGATAGGATTCACAGTCTAACCTTGGTTTTCTTCAAAGGTCCCTGTTGGCTGAAACTCTCAGAAAATATGATTGTGCTCCTCAGTCAATGAAATTGTAAAAGTGATCAGGAGCCCTGTCCTGAGGAGGAGGGACTGTCTACATTTGGAGTGTCTGAGGTGGTAATGTTGAGACTCAGACTAGCATGATGTAGGGATGGGGACCAACATTCCTAGAACACAAGCAGAATGAGCCCACTTGCCTCTCTGTGAGTGGGGCTCTTGACCACAGGCCTGGCTCCCAGTCCCCTTCCTCTCCTCTCCTCCCCCTCACCCAGCAGAGGTCTGACCCATCCCTGCGAGAAGGCAGCTGTCCTTGGCTGGAGCCAGCTCTTGGCTGCACGCTGTGCTCCACACAGCCTTCCAGCCCAGCCAGCTTGGCTACAGACGCCTCAGATTTCATCTCCCAACTAAAGACAGTTCATACACTAAAATCAGATTTTCTCACCTGGTAATTTGATCATTTCTCAGTTGGTAGATTTCATCCATAAAAATTGTCTTCCTGACAATAAAATAAAATCCAATGTTATCTAGCATGGTGTTACATGTATGAACACTACCCAGTGAAAGCTCTTGAGAAAATGAGAATTAAAAACAGCAGTTTAGGGGTACCAGCCTGGCTCTGTCAGTAAAGCATGCAACTCTTGATCTCAGGGTTATGAGTTTGAAGTTTATGTTGGGCATAGAGTTTACTTAAAAAACAAAAAAAGTTGTGGTGCCTGGTGGCTCAGTCAGCTAAGTGTCTGACTTTTGATTTAGGCTTGGGTCATGATCTCATGGGTTTGTGAGATCGAGCCCCACTTCAGGCTCTGCACGAACAGTGTGGACTCTGCTTGGGATTCTCTCTTCCTCTCTCTCTCTACTCGCCACTTCCCTGCTCTCTCTCAAAATAAATAAACATTAAAAAAAAAGGTAATCAAAACTTAAGGGGCGCCTGGGTGGCGCAGTCGGTTAAGCGTCCGACTTCAGCCGGGTCGCGATCTCGCGGTCCGTGAGTTCGAGCCCCCGCGGTCCGTGAGTTCGAGCCCCGCGTCGGGCTCTGGGCTGATGGCTCGGAGCCTGGAGCCTGTTTCCGATTCTGTGTCTTCCTCTCTCTCTGCCCCTCCCCTGTTCATGCTCTGTCTCTCTCTGTCCCAAAAATAAATAAACGTTGAAAAAAAAAATTTAAAAAAAAAAAAAAAAAAAAAAAAACTTAAAAGGCCCCTGGATACCCCTCCTCAATCACAGTCCTCCCAACAGAGGTAACTCCTCATCTGAATTTTATGTTAGCCCATTCCCTTGTTTTTCTTTATAATTTAATCACCTGTGTATTTTCCTTCAAAACAATATAGTGTTTACTTTTGTCCTTTTTGAACTTTACACAAAGAGAATCACAACTCTGTACTTTTAGTGTGACTTCTTTTGCTTAACACTACTGTGTGCTGTATTCCAGTATATGAATATATCAAATGTATCCATTTTACTGCTGATTTACATGTGAGCTGTTTCTAGTTTCTTGCTATTGTAATGAGCAATCCTGCAGTTAGTAGTCTTAAACATGCCTTCCAGGCCACATGTGCAAGAGATTCTCTCAGATTGATACCTAGCTGTAGAGGTGGATTGTAAGGTATATATATTTCCAGCTATACTAAGTACCGCCAAAATGTTTCCCAAAGTAATCATTGCTATTAATGTTCCTACAAGCAATGGATGAAAGTGCTTATTGCATTACATGTCCTTCAACATGTGATATTATTTGATTTTAATTTTTTCTAGTGTAATGAGTAAGAAATGGTATCCTACTGTGATTTTAATTTTTATTTCCCTGATCACCAGTGAGGTTGGATATCTTTTCATATGATTATGGGCTATTTGTGTTTTCATTCATTCTGTTCGAGTACCTCTCATGTGCCGGGCACTGTTAGTGTCTCCTACTTCTTTGAAATTTCTGTACCTATTGATTGCCCATATTTTCATTTGTGTTGTTTTCTTTTTTCAAAAAAATTCTTTATATGCTGTGGAAACATCCTTTGTTGGATACATGTTTTGCAAATATTGCTTCCAAGTTTATGGCTTGCCTTTTTACTCTATGGTATTTTTTGATGAACAGAAGCTCTTAACTTTAATATAATCAGATCCTTTTTCTTTATATTGTTTTTTAAAACTTTAGAGTTTTCCTTTCAAATTTAAGACTTTCCTACTATTTGAGATGTATTCTTATACATTATATGAGGAAGGGATCCAGTTTCTATTTTTTTCCCCATATGGAGAACTAACTCATTGTGACATTATTAATGAGTGGTCTCTCTTTTACCTACTAATCTATAGTCCTCTTTGTTATGAGTCACGTCTTTATGTATATGTGTAGGTCACTGTTCTATTTGTCTTTCTCTGTGCCAGTTCCACTGTATCACTGTATGCATTACTTACCATTTAAAAAAAGATAATACAGTTGATCCTTGAACAACATGAGTTTGAATTGTATGTGTCCACTTATACATGGATTATTTACAGTATGGTACTGTAAATGTACTTTCCTTATGATTTTCTTAATAACGTTTTTTGTTCTCTTGCTTACCTTATTGTAAGAATACAGTATATAATACATATAATATACAAAATATGTGTTAATCAACTGTTTAGATCATTGGTAAGGCTTCTGGTCAACAGTAAGCAATTAGTAGTTAAGTTTTAGGCAAGTCAAATGTTATGCACAGATTTTCAATTGCACAGTGGGTCAGCACCCCTAACCCTCCATTATTCAAGGGTCTACTGTAACTATTTTGGAAGTTAAATGCACAGTACATGACACATGTGAAGCACTCAGTAGATGTCATCTATTATTATATTAGTAGGAAACACATTTTGGGGGAGAATATATTTCAATATAGTTTTTCAACAATATCCAAAACTCTGTAGAAAATTAGTGAATGTTCGGTAGAAATTTTGTTTGCATTTGATCCAAGTTACCTGGCTGTCCAGAGACTGAAGATATACACGTGCTCTGGGGCGCCTGTGTGGCTCAGTCAGTTAAGCAATCAGACTCGATTTTGGCTCAGGTCATGATTTCACGGTTTGTGGGATTGAGTGCCATGTCGGGCTCTATGCTGACAGCAAGGAGTCTGCTTGGGATTTTCTCCCTCTCTTTCTGTCCCTCCCCTGTGTGTGGGCACGCTCTTTCTCTCAAAATAAATAAACATTAAAAAAAAGAAAGAAAGAAATACACCATCAGTCATTGTCTTTGCCTTTTTCTGAAGCATGTAGGAAAAGGTGAAAGGTGAACTCTCTAGATTCTCTAGTTATCCTCACTCAGAGTCTCTTAGGAAGGCTAAATGAAGGAGGCTTTACTTTAGTAGTTTGTTTCTTTTTCAGAATTGAGTTTTGGAAGAGAAAATGATGTGAAAGAATATAGAAGCATATGCAGGGGAAACTTCCATTGATAAATATCTACAGCATCCAATTTTCTACACCTTGCTTCTATTCCATACTTTTCTTATTATAAACCACCTCAGAATCTTTATAAAATAAACCCATTTATTTGATGAAGAAGAAGGAAGTGCCACATTTTAACTGTTACTGAAAGAAATGTTCTTTGCTCTGTTGGTCTTGGACTTCCACAAAATACTTGATTCCAGATGTTAAATTGTTTTTTCAGAAGCCTTGTTAAAGTGCCAGAGCATTAGATTTTTGAAGGCATTTCCAAACCCCAGCTGATTATCACAACACACAGGAATCCAAACTTTCAAAGCTCAGCTTTGGCTCTGAAGTATATCAGCAGCTGCAAAAAATATGTGCAAAGGCACAGGTTCACAGGACTGAGGTTCAGTATCCGTATATGGTAAAATTATAAGTAAATTTCCTTTACTTCCTGGTTATCAGAGATTCAGCTCAGTTGTTTAAAAGGCTCTAAATTTCCTTGATCCTATAAAAAATAATTGTAGCTCAATAATGGTAATAGTCATGTAGCAAGGTGGTATGTGGATTCATTCCATTAGCTAATGTCATATGGGTTTCTCAAAACTTCTTTAATTTTATTTTCCCACCAAAGCATTCACAGTGATGAACTTATTTTACATCTTACTCCAGCTATATATTTCAGAATATATTAACAAAGTCACCTTTCCTCCAATTATTTTATACATATTCACTATTTGTGTTCTTCTTAAGAGGCTTGCTTCATCATTGCCTAGGGAACCAACCCAAGAATGGAGAAAAAGTCCTCTCCATTCATCTTATCTCCCTCCAGCCTAAGGCAGAGGGATGGATCATCAATAGAGGCTGGAACCTGACGAAGGTGGGGAGGGGAGTTTAGGAGAGAACCAAACAGAGATGTTTGAGCTACATCTCTTAATTGTGTTCCAACAGCAGACTGATGATCTTTGCATTCAAATCATTTAACAAATAGCATTAGAGCATCTAGCATAGTATAGTAGACTCCACACTCAATAAATTGTTATCATCAGATAGAGTAGAATTATAAAGACAATCTATAATAAATGAGAGATTGTCCTGGGCCCTAAAACAAAATGTTTCAAATTAATTAAAAAAAAAAATATATATATATATACATATATATATATTATATATAAATATATATATATATAATATATAAATATAAATATATTCATTCTATTTCATACCACTGGCACTACACCTGGAATTTGGTATAAGTAGGAATTAAAAAATCAGTCCAATGCCTTTCTCTCCTAAATCCCACAAGTACATTCTACATTGGCTTGATCATTTAGGAGGAAGTCCTGATGCTATCAGTGTAGAACATTCCTCCAGGCCTGGGTGGGGTAGAAGTTCTGCTTTCATCCCTTTCTAATTCCTTTTCCAGCTATTGATTGGCTTCTGCAGTGCTAAGGGCAGAGGTGTCAGCTGATCTTTCTCTGATTTCTTAAGATTCCTCCCTTTCAGAGCAGAAGCCAGCAGGACCAGAATACTTCTAAGGAATCTTCGGCAGCAATCTCCATGGGGAGCCTCAAAATGAGAGTGAAACACAGCATTTACCCTCAAATGGCTCAGCAGTTGTCATCATGGCAGCTATCAGGAGCTACAGATGTCTCTTTCACAGTCTTCATATTTAGGGCCCAATAGAATTAATTGTCTGCTGTCTTGGCATCTGGATCTAGACAGATGTACACTGAGCAGCCATTTTGCTAAAGGCTGGGATGCTGAAATGAAAGACACAGTGATAGCATGATGTGATAATCAACACTGCATCAATCCCTGCCCCCCCCACCCCCAATCAAGGTCCGCATTTACTTTGTCAGGCAAAGGAGCATTTTACTTAAGCCAGGTCCATTACCTTTCTAATGGCTCTTCCAGTGGTGTGAAGTCTTTTCTTTGTCTTTATTGACCTCAATACTTCTAGTTTGTTTTTAAAATCTTAATTCTAAGCTACTTATTGCAATTGTGCCAAATGTTGAATTCATAATTCTTTGTTCCAGCTCCTCTACTTTGTGAAGGTTAACTATTTATAAAACCATGCCAAAACAACAACAAAAACTCCAGCCTACCTTTCTTGAAGCAATAATTCTATTCTAAAAAAACCATGTGAAAATTTAATTCAGATAATTTATAACAGTTTACTGCTGTCTCTTAGACTCCTCCTCTCTGTCAAACTGCTATTGGTCTGTTTCATGGATAATGGTGTCTGAATATTTTCACATGCACTACAGTGGTTTTTGTGACGTTGTAATAACTTGTGGGCTAGACCAAGACTGGCTGGTCGAGGTCCTGGCCAGACACACTTAGTCAGAGGACCTATGAAAAATATAGTTAGATAGAGTTGGATCTCACGACATCATTTCAGCCCCATAGGCGATATCTACAACAGCCTAACCCCACTTTGGTGGTGACTCTACACTGTTATAATATCTCCCTCACACATCAGAGTGTCTGCTCCTTGTTTTGGTCCGTATTTCCAAAGGTTGTTATACCAGAAGCAAGGGGATATTTCTCATTGGTTTGCTTGCTTCAGTGTTCCATCAGAGAAGCAAAGACTTAATTATTTATGAGATAAAGTTAAGTAAAATCGACAATCAGAATATCCTTGGGACTAAGCCATGCCTACCACTGCAAAATTATCTTTTAAAATGAATTTAACTTATGCATTCTAAACTGAATCATATTCACCTAAACCTAAAAATACTCATATAATCTCACTTTCCCTTTTCTGAAAAGGAGATTAACATTAATTTTGAGGAAATTTTTTCAGATCTATCTTTTCGTAATCTCTCCTGGTATACACATAAAGAGAATTGTTATGATTAAATAGGCATTGAAATGGCCTAGTTAACTTTTAGTACAACATTTCAAGTAGGGAGCGAAGACTAGTGAAGCTATGAATTTTGACCAATAGCTTGGGTTTTGGTAAAAACTTTAGCATATGGCCCTCAAAATTGGTTTTAACCAATAAATAGCATTTGCTATACACAAAGTTGAAAGCTCATCTATGTATTTCAGTAATGCTGTTACAGCATGAAATGCCATCATAGCAGTGAATGCAAACTGCTCTGGGAGCACAGAGCTAAATACCTGCTGTGGAGTTAAGTAGCCCTTCACAAAAGGTGCAGTGTTTGAGCTGGGTCTAGAATGAGGAGTTGGGAGTTCCAGATGGAGAAAGGTGAAAGATATTGTAGGCAGTATGTGAAAAAGCATAGAGGTGTGACAGAGGATCTCTGCAGACCAGTAGGGAAGTTTGATGTGACTAGAAATTTAAGTGACAGGAGAAACACTGGGAGGTTACACTATGAATGCCAAGCTGAAATGGTGGTGCTTCATCCAGTATTATAGTTTAATGGGAAATAATGAAGAAGGTGCTTTATTAGGGCAATGATGTATCAGATCTTGATGTTTGGGGATATCTCCGTGTAGATTAGAAGTTCAAAACACCAAACTCAGGGAAACCACTTAGGGCTCCTACAGTAGTTGATGCCAGACATGTTGTGATTCTGGACTCACAGTGACCATGGGAATGTAGAACAGGAGATGAAGTTGGAAGGTATTTAGAGTTAGGTTATTAGCTCTGTGAGAGCAGGAATCATGTGTGTTTTATTGGATTTTGCCCCATAAAGCTCTCTGTACCTGTTGTGTGATCCCAGAGTCTACAAGACCCCTTTCTTCCAAGATCCCCACCCTTTCCACTTTACTACTCAGTTTTTACTAGTTGGTCCAAATTGTTCAGTGTAGTAACCCCACTCATTGTTTCTGCTGCTGTCAGATATATAGACTTAACATCAATGAATTGAGTAAAAAATTAAACTAAATATCCTCACTCATTTGTACTTTTTCATGTATTTCTGTTTCATTCTGTTTGTCCATCTAGCCTATGCTGGAAGAACAGCTACATTTTTAGTGGATGTGTGTAATTAGCGTGATCAGAAAGGAAGGTACATATTATGAGATACTTTTTAGCCATTTTTAAAATGAAGTAGATGTACAAATATGGAAACATTTCTAAGAAGTGTTTTTTTAAAAAAGGAATTTATAGAATAATGTGATAATACATTAAACAGAGAAACCACAAATCAAAATTATAGATCTTATTTTATATGTATATATTATTACCCAGATAACGGTATGAAAAAGAATACTCCAAATTGATAACGGTGGTTACCTCTCAGAGAAAGACCAGAAGTAGAGGGGAGAGGTGAATTTTTCGGTTAATCTTTACATTTGAATATTCCCCTCCCTCCCCTAAAACAAATGCAAGAAAGAGGGAGAAGGAGAGAAAGAAGAGGAGGAAAAGAAGGAGGAGGATGGGGGCCCCTGGGTGGCTTAGTTAAGCATCCAACTCTTGATTTGGGCTCAGGTCATGATCTCAACGTTCCTGAGATCGAGCCCTGTGTTGAGCTCTGCCCTGAAAGAGCAGAGCCTGCTTGGGATTCTCTCTCTCTCTCCCCCTCTCTGTGCCCCTACCACACTCCTGGCTCTCTCTCTCTGTCTCTCTGTCAAAATATATAAACACTTAAAAAAAAAAAAAAAAGAGGAAGATAAAGTAGCCAGAGCAAAACTCTTTCAAAGCAGAAAATTCCTTGTTCTGTACTTATGTTTGTCAAGAGCAAAAGAAACTGAGAAACATGACTTTTTCCAACACTGGGAGAAAAAAAGAATTTGATTTCATGAATTATTTTCATTATTGAGGCTGAAGTTGTGATTGGTGAAGTAGTGCAATGAATCTGATACCCAATTTTAAACTAGAAAAATCCATATTGTAAACCTGGACCTGCCTTTGCATAGCTATGAACTCAAGCAAGCAATTTAAATTCCATGTGCATTGTCTTCTAACTCTAAAGCAGGAGAAATAATACCTATTTCTAAAATGGATGTTGGAAGAGACAAATGACAAATGCAAGCAAAAGAATTTAACTCTTTTGAATTTTATGTAAGCATAAGATAGGATGTTCCGGTATAATCTCTACCTATATACATATACTGACTGGGTATCTGTTGCATACTGTTTACCAATTTTAAATGTGCAAATTATTGTTTAAGATAATCTTGCATAATCCTTGGGTCAATATTACGGAAAAACTAACAATCAGTTCTTTCAGTTTTCTGATTTCAAAAAGCCTCCTTTCAGATTTAAATTGAATGGGCAACCATTATTTCTAGTGCTTAAAAACACAGTGGCATCCCCTTGGAAATCCCTAATTAGTAGTAGCTGTGGTCTAATTAGGTAAAAATGATAATCTAAGAAAGTCCATTGATTGTTTTAAAAGCAAGATATTGTAATTCAAGCATATTTCCAGATGCCAGTGAATTGCTGGAAAGCTGCAAGTTTAACTTTCCGCTCTGATAGAGTTTTAAAAGAGGTCAGAGTACGTTTTACCATAGTGTCTAGCAATGTGAGTTTGTGCAGACCTTTTGGCAGACATTCCTGCACACTCAAGCTAAATCAATGAATCATCCATTGTTGGCCGGCCCCGCTCTCAGTTGCTAAGAGATTTTTCAAGCATACTGAGGCTGCTTCATTCTACATGGTCTGTAAAAAGAACAAAATGTATTAAATTTGTAAATGTCTCCTCTTTCCTAATTAAAACTTTGCCCAGGACTTTAATATTTGGGGCAAAGAGAAAGTCAGTGTGTAGCTGGAGGGTTTCTACTGGGGAAAAAATAGGAGAAAACTTCCTGTTAATAGCTCTTCAGAACTATGTGTGTGGAGGAAATGGAAATATTTAAAAAGTGGACGCAGACACCAAAAACAAAAACTCAACTAGGAAGGTCTAAACTCTTTTAATGAAAAATTGTGTGTGTGCATGTGTGTGTGTGTGTGTGATTATGTTTCAAATGAATAAGGTTTTCTTCCGGTTTTATTAAATGTACTTTAATTTTCATTTCTCTGAATCATACAGACTTTCTTTCTAATTTAGCCTATAATTTTAAAGCTTTGATGTAATAGTTTTTAAATGTAGAAATTTAAAAATACCATAAAAATAAAATGTAGTTTTTTTCAACTTACTATTTATGAATGTATAAAGTTTATTATGTTTTATATATATCCTTACTGATATTTCAAGTTTTAAAATATATAATAATTGTTTTCCTTATGTTCTTTTGGGACTCTGATAATTTCACATTATTGAGAATCCCATAATTTATCATAGAGGCTAGTGATTCATATGATGAGAGGAAAAGGATGTTTGGACTACAGATTTTAAAAGAGAAAGAGAAAGAGAGCATAACAAATCTTAACTTAAAAACAAGCTATTTTTTTTTTATTTTTTTTTTAAGTTTATTTATTTTTGAGACAGAGAGAGACAGAGCATGAACGGAGGAGGGGCAGAGAGAGAGGGAGACACAGAATCGGAAGCAGGCTCCAGGCTCTGAGCCATCAGCCCAGAGCCCGACACGGGGCTCGAACTCACGGACCGCGAGATCGTGACCTGAGCCAAAGTCGGACGCTTAACCGACTGAGCCACCCAGGCGCCCCCCAAAAAAATTTTTTTTAACGTTTATTTATTTTTGAGACAGAGAGAGACAGAGCATGAACGGGGGAGGGGCAGAGAGAGAGGGAGACACAGAATGGGAAACAGGCTCCAGGCTCCGAGCCATCAGCCCAGAGCCCGACACGGGGCTCGAACTCACGGACCGTGAGATCGTGACCTGGCTGAAGTCGGACGCTTAACCGACTGAGCCACCCAGGTGCCCCAAAAACAAGCTATTTTTAAAGTTATTGGATTTGAGTCTGTTCTTTAGTTTCCCAGGATAAAATGCTATTCCATAAATCTCTCATAAAGATGAAGCTTTGGAGATAAGAATGTGGGCTTTGAAGTTGGACAGGCTTGAATTATGATCCTGGCTGCTCCATGTTCTAGATGGTGTGACTTTGGGCAAGTTACCTTCTTTGGGCTTCCACTTCCACATTTGTAAAATAACATAACAAAGTACATCACAACAGGTTGCTATAGGATTCAAGTGAGGAAACGTCATAGCCTTGTCACATAGTGGGTACTCAGCTCTCAGCTTCTCTAGAACTGTTGGGGACTGGTTATTGATATTCTCTTAAATGCTCACAACCAAACCTTGTTTGTTTTAAGTTGGCAATATTACTATTTGTTTTACTTCTAATTTCAACAGAGATGTATTCAGATGAGTGGATGAGAACATTGATCTCATGTTGCGGAGCTTGGGATAAGAGCGCATGAAAAGTCTTACGCCTTGGCCTTCTTTCTTGCAGAGAAACAAAACATTTGTGATTCGTGGCTTCCTGCCTCCCCTCTCTCTATGAGGTCCTCTTTTTGTGGACCCCACCTTCTTTCAAGACCTCTATTCCAACATGCCATCTCCAGTTTACTATTCACTGCTATAAAGCAGGACTTCATCGAGGGCACTTTCGTTTTAGCCAAAAACCAAGTATTTCCCCAGCCAAATGCAGAGTAAGGAATGAACTGTACCTTAGTACTACTACCAGCCCTGTTCTGTTGACCCAGAACATTACTTTTTAAGACTTCAAAGCAAGCTTACAGAAAAATAAAGACTGACCCTATTTATGTGTTTAAACTTCCTGACACCTGTGTTTGTGTAGAGGAAATAACTCAATGTCTGTACTAACAATTTGATGACATACACCCTTTATAGAACCAAGTACATTATTTTTACAGTAAGTTTTTTTAATGTCAGGGAAAAACAGTATCTTTTCCTCAGGTGTTTGAGTGTTTTCCCTCTGTAGTCTTAGATACAGTTTTAATCCTATTTCTTTTAGGTAATCTTTGTTATGCTTGATTGTAGATCAAATGGAAACGAACCCATTTGGCCTATCATTGAATTAAACTCAAGAGACTTGCTAGCATCTCTGCTCTCAGAATAATATGAAGTGGCAGCTGTATAGAACTGATAGAGAATCTGGTAGCCCCCGCATAAAAAGAGAAGTCCTAATGTAGCTGAACAGTATCCACAAAAGAACGTGTCTGTCCCTGCCCAGAGAGGATAAAACAGAGGTAAATGACAGAGTGAGGATGTAATGCTTAGGCTGTCCTAGGGCAAATGGTAGAGCTGGACATTCCCTGGCAAAAATGAAGCAAAATAAAACCCAAAGGAAAGAACTTTAGGTTTAATGCATAAAGAGATTATGGTCCCCCAAAATAAAAATTAAAAAAACCAGCATAAACTGACTTAAATTGCAGGGGTGGCATTCAGTAAGCACTACAGGGTAAAACTCTTGTGGTTTCCTGTTGGAGTTTCACTTTGCAAATACTTTTCATACAATTCAACTTGAGAGAGAGAGAGAGAGAAGGAGGGAGAGGGAGAATTTTCCCTCACTTTCTAAATCATGGCTCAGTAGTGTGTTATAAAACACTGAGAACGGAAAAGCCATTACGTGGAATATAAAGAAATACTTGAGTCTACAATATCATTGAACTCTTGGATTCAGTTTCAGCAGACATGTTCTGTATTCCCACAAGAGTCTGGAAAATTGACTTCTATTTTTTTCTGTCTGGAGTTGCAGTTAGTGTTATTATTTGCTCCATGGCTCAATCCGGGTCAGACTGTTCTGCAGTAACACAGGTGGATGTTAAAACAGGGAATCTGTTGAAAAGATTGTGGAGGAACTGCTTCCCTAAAGCAGTTTTGGATGGCAGTTTGGTGGCAGTCAGCTATGGTAAGGACAAATGAAGCCTAGCAGTACCTTCTAGAATGGGGTCTTGCAAGGTTTGTCACCTGCAATCTTTAGGAGAAGTTTCATGTAAAATGGGTCTTTAGGACCAGGTGGCATCCTCTAAGAAGTGGATCCTAGAAGTGGAGGTTGTTGAATTCTCTTAATATTTGTGAATTGTAATGTTGTTCTGCATGTCTCTAATTAGCCTTATTTGTGAAATACAATACGCATTTCTTAAAGGAAAATTCCATAAATCTTTTGTGTAGGATTTAAAATATTGTAGAAATTTACTGTTAAAAACTAGTTATAGAAAGATTTCTTATCCTATTGAAGGTAGCAGAAAGAATATAGTTATGATTTAAGGTATAGAAATTGTTTTGTATTACATAAAGTGTTTTATTGTCAGCAATTACATTGTTAAAATGTAACATGTAAATTTTGCCAAGGGTACATATATCTACTTGTAAGTGATCACACAAGGGAAACTATATTTTATGTGTTCAGCCCATTGAATTATTTTTCTAGTAAACAACCTAGCATAAAATAGACTGAAACATCCATTTATTTTAGCAACTATGTTAAATTACAGATTAATGGTCCAAAATAAAATTTGAACTGATTTAATACATAATTCAGCATTAGGGGGGAAAATAGATCTTTTTCCAACTGAGAATAGACATTTTTTTTTTCTTTTGTGACTAACTTATTTTCCCCTTAATAAGTTTAGGACATGCCTGAACCACAGCCAGCCTTAAGAATCCCTTTGTTCAGAAATGTTCAGTGTTATATTGACTAAGGAGCAACTTGGGGGTTGAAAAATAGATCAGTGTTTCAATTTCTGACTTTAGACTATTTTTAAAGTGCGGAGAGTTCCAACTGAAAAATTGCAAATGCTCCAGGACACTGTGCCTGGAAATAAGATTCCTGAATAGTAGAGCTTGGGGATGTTTAGGCGGCCCTTACAGAAATGAGCCTTCAAGTACATTTTAAGTACACGGTGTCTCGCACGTTTTGAATGGTTCTTCTCAGATTTTTCTTGGATATAACGATTTCATTTTGTTTTGCTTCTTTTCTGTAATTCTGTTTGTTAAACCCAGGAGTTTCCATGCCCAAGGGAAAATTTTCCTCAAACTTGCTATCATTCCTCTCCAGATCAAACCCCAGAAGCCCTAGGGAGGGTCCCAGCTCACTGCCGACTCACAGATTCCCTTCTTATCACTTGGAACAGACACTCCTCTGTGGGCACATACACTGCTGTCTTAAGAGAGCAGATATCTGTTGAGGTTAAACTAATATTTTTTGGAGCAAAAACAAGAATCCTGAGATTTTTATTGGTTAATTGTGTTTTCTAGAAATGGAACTTGAGGTCAGCTGTATTTACCAGAAAATCCAGAAAAGCATTTGATATCTTGGTATTTGTAAGAAATTACAGATTTCAGAAGAAAATATCAAATTAATCTGAGTCTGAAACAGTGTGGGAAGTTCATATATACTATCTTTTCAAAATATTTTGTCAATAAAAAATTTGGATGGCAGTCTCACTTGTTATTAGGTGAAAGACGGGATTGAGGAGAAAAAAAAATTCACACTTAGACCCTAGCTGGAAAAGAGAAACAGGAGGTGAATTTTTTTAAAAAAATGACACTTTCAGGGAACATTAAAAAGGAACTAGGTGCAGAACAGTTTATGAAAACATTTTCTTTCAAATAAGGTAATAGTGTTTCTTTTTAAAAATTTATATGTAACAATATGATTCTATAGCTAAATGAAAGGATTTTTAAAATAGCTCAAAAGCTGCTTCTCTTAAAATTCAAAGTAAAATTATATTTCAGCCTCATTGCAACCTTTTTTCCTTAAGGTAGATATGAACCATGCCCTTCTGTATATGCTTTAAAACTGTCGTTAGTATTTTGGATATATTTAGTAGTTCTTTTCTGCCCCGTGAAAAGTGAATAAATACAAATAAAAAGAACCTTTTGGGGCACCTGGGTGGCTCAGTAAGTTGAGTGAATGACTTCAGCTCAGGTCATGATCTCACAGTCTGTGAGTTCGAGCCCTGCGTTGGGCTCTGTGGTGACAGCTCAGAGCCTGGAACCTGCTTCGGACTCTGTGTCTCCTCTGTCTTTTCCTTCCCCCTGCCCCCCTTGTGTTCGCTCTGTCTATTCAAAATAAATAAATATTAAAAAAAATTTTTTTTTAAAGAACATGTCAATAATGGAGGATTTCACTTTCAATGAATTTCAAGTTTTCACAGTAGTCTCTCTTCTCTCTTAGGAGCTCTAGGCCTGTGGAAAAAGGGAACATTGTCATTTTATTGTCAGATGGCGTCAACACAGTTTATTATCATAGGTACTTTTAAATACCCAAAGGCAGTTTCTACACAGAAATTTACTGATGAAAGAGTAGCAAGTTAGTGTTCTGAGAAGTATTGACTTTTCAGCTCATTGTTCTAGAATTGTATAGATAAAACTTTAGAAATCCCAGATATTTGCTTGCTGTGTCTTTGAAGAGTATAATCGCATTGTGGGTGTGGATGATGTCTCTGCTTACGTTTTTATATGTTTTCCATTTTTGCATCCTCATGCTGCTGAAGGAATAGAAGACAGCTTAGTAGCATATATAAAATACAAAGTAGAATCAATCAGAATACGGATAAAGGAAGAAAATAAGAATAATTGCCATTGGGAAGAGCCAGGAATGCAGTTTATGATACACATGGTCTAGACACTGTTACAGATGGGCTACAAATTCCACTATAAGCTTTCTACTGCCAGCAGTAAGAGGTGGACCTTGTAGGTGCTTCAGTCTGAGGACACAAAGATGCAGGCAAATCAGTTCATGAGAACTGATAGTGTTCTTACTACTAAGCTCAGAATTTCCTCTTGGGGCCCCATGTGACCAGAGTGTGATGATGTAAATACCATCATCTATCACTTTTCTGTGGTAGGTGCAACTCACTGAGTTCAGTATTACAGTAGGTAAACTCTCTTGATTTGGGTGTACATTTTAGTATTTCTGGAAGAGTAGTAGACTGTGTGTTCTTCAGGCAGTCCTCCCTGATTGTTTTTAATAAATTGTGCCAATGAGTACATGATTTTATTATGAAAAAGTGGCAGAGATACAGCAAAACAAAGCCAAGATTTTCCTGAGCAAAAATTTTGAGTTTACTCAGGCACATGGACCAAAAAACAAGAACAAAAAACAAAAGTAGGCCTTCACAGCTCCCTAGTTCTGTCCCATTATTAACAGGGCTGACATAAATACCATCTCTAAAAACTGTGAGGTCCTATGGGGCACCTGGGTGGCTTGGTCGGTTAAGCGTCCGACTTCGGCTCAGGTCATGATCTCACGGTCTGTGAATTCGAGCCCCGCGTCAGTCTCTGTGCTGACAGCTCAGAGCCTGGAGCCTGTTTCCGATTCTGTGTCTCCCTCTCTCTCTGCTCCTCCCCTGTTCATGCTCTGTCTCTCTCTGTCTCAAAAATAAATAAATAAATAAATAAATAAATAAATAAATAAATAAATAAATATTAAAAAAAAAAAAAAACAACTGTGAGGTCCTATATCTACACTCCTTATGACCAAAATAAAATCTCAACAAAACATGTATTAAACATGTCTTGAACTTGGGTGATACTGTTTCCTTGCATTGACTTCAACATGAACTATTTGAAAACTGCACCCCCAGGCAACTAACAGATTTAATTTCTCCCAAATTATTACTTATAAGACATATAAACAATGGAATAACTTTGGTTTTAGGATATTTGAGTTACAAATATTTGAGTCATTTTTTTTTTTTATTTTTCTGTTTTGGTAATTATAGGTTATAAGCTTGTCTTATCAGGCCATTCCTAGTGAGAGGTAAAATAAACCAAATCAGGAAGCTTGGCTTTCTGCTGTCTATAGCACAAGAACAAGAATCTATTTCATCCAATTAGCATCCTCTCTTTCCTAAGTAAAAAGTTGCACGTGGAGTACAAAATTCAGGAACTCTTTATTTCTTTTCCTCGTGTTTCCTGAAAGGAGCCCATTGCACTGAACCATTCTGGTCCTCTGATCCTTGTCAGCAAGTTGCTATTCCTGTTGTTGGTCAGCCACATTTTTTAGTGGATTTGCAAGTCACTTTACTCAAAGTAGGAAGCAGATTCTATCTTTCTCTCTTTGCTCAGCAAAGCATGCCCCTGTGTTTCCTCTTTCCTTGTGGAATGTCTTGGGACAGGTGGGTGAGGTGAATATTGGTGCATTGGGTTTTAAAATGACATTGGCCCAGCTCATGGATCAGGTTGTTCTCAGTTCTGATTGGAAAGCAGGAGACCTTGCCAGTTCTACAGTTAGATTCTTACCAGGGGACCCCGTATAAAGTTCATATCTGATCCCCATTTCCCTTTGTTTCTTCCTAATTAGCCATAGTGTGGAGAAGAGGATGGGGTAGTAATTGATACCCCTAACCGCTTGCAAATAAGGCAAGGACACTGAGGTAGGATTAGGCTTGACCAGACCTAGAAAAGTATGTGACGGTATATTCTTTTCTGTCCTTTGACTTCAGATGTAAAGTTGGCCAGAGATTCTTTTCTCTATGGTAAGTAATAAAGATATTCCTTGGGGTTTTTGTTGTTGTTGTTGTTGTTGTTGTTGTTGTTGTTGTTGGAAGTTAAAAGGTCTAGAAATGTCAAGTTCGGTTACACATTCTTTGGCCATTACTGCTGAATTATATTAGCATAACTGTAATAGAAATTTTAGGTATTTTACTCCTGGTGATCCTGCTACCTCAAATATCCTCCTTAGGCCCTCCCCGCTTTCATTTTCCTTTTGGAGGGCTAATTCCAACTTTAGCTAGAATGTGAGTTCTCTGAGGTCAAAGAGTTAATCTTAATCATTCTTGTATCCTGTCATTCGGTTCATTCATCCCTTATGTATATATTCATTTAAAACAAACAAACAAACAAAAAACAACTAACTTATTGGCATCTCCAGTGTGGTAGGCTTGCACCAGGTCCCACAGTGATGTAGCCACCAACATGAGAGCAGAGATGCTGCCCTCACAGTTTCTGGTAAAGCCCCTCATGACAAAAGGATTTCAACTGAGTAACTAAAACATTGAGCACAGGGCCTCATGGCGTCTGTCACTCAGCACACATCTGTTCAGTGGATGAATCCATCAGTAGTGATGAAAGTGGCACATAGTCAGTGTCCTGAGTTTTTTGTACGGATCTTATGGATTCCGAGACTAGAATTTAACACAGAGTGAGTAATTAATATTCAGTAAATAACATTTACTGTGGGTAGGGCACCATGCTAAGTGCTTTATATATACCATTTTCTTCATCACAAAAACCCTGTCAGGTACAAACAACTTTTAATGTCCATTTTACAAATGAGGAAACTGAGGGTCAGAATATAAGTAACTTGCCCAGTCAACTAGCAACTATCAGAACAAGGATTCGAATGGAGTTGTTCAATTCCAAAGCTAGTGAACCTAAGCATTTTGCTGTACAACTTCCCAGGGGTTATCTATTTCTATTCCTTTTAGTGAAACTTGGACCAGTGGGACCTTAACAAAGAAGCCATCTATCAGTCAGGAGACCAAATATTCCACATTAAAAGCAGACAAAAATAGCTTCATCAGGAGCACAGTGAAGGTCATGCTTTTTTTCTTTTTTGTCACTTTTTCAGAGAGTCATTGATGGTCTTAGAGTGGTAGTATATACCAGGACTTTCCCGAATGCTACATCCAGCTAAGCTAAAGAGGAGTTGCCTATGGATTCTTATAATGAAACTTACATGAATTTTAATATAAAATGTAATTTTATAGTTTACTAAGGGATCTAATGATTCTGGACAACACATCTAGAAATGGAATAAGGGAGGGGGGAAGTGAGACAAATTAAATATATTGTTCCCTCCCACTGTGCCTCCAACTTTACTTCTTAGGGAAAACAGTAAAGATAGGTTAAAATTATGTAATTACTTTTCATTCAAACCATGCAGATTATTTCCATAGTCTCATAGTTTATGACATTTACTGTCTATATAACTTGTATTTACAGAGCTAATGTTCAAGAAGCAGTTTGGGGGTTTTTTTCTTAACAATAGTAGCCACAGTAACAATACCTAAAATTGTTTGCTGTGTGCCAGGCTTTGTGCTGAAGCTTTTACATGCATTATTTCACTTTATCATTCCCGCAACCCTAGGAGACAGTTATAATCTCCACTTTAAAAACAAGGACCCAAAAGTTGGACAGGTAGAGTAATAGCTCAAGGTCAAGGAACCAAGATTTGGAGAGGTTGAGGACTGTCTCAGGGTAACCGACCTAATAAGTGCCTGATTCCAGTGTCCATGGACTCAGTTACTCTACTGGCCCACCCTCTTGAGAGGTTAGCCTGACTGCTGGCTAAACTGCCATCAGGTAAAGCCTTGCAGTCCATACATAGGAGTTTCCCAGGGCAAAGTGATCTGGAGAAGAGAATGACCCATTTCCAACTTGATAATACTCTCGTAAAGTGGTTTTTAAAATGAGATAGTCCTCCTAAAAGCAAATTATTAAGGAACACCCATCATTGAAATTATATTTAATACCTATTTACTACTTATTTTCTTCTAAGAGGATCCTGGTTTCCTTCTCCAGGCCTGAATTTTATGTTTTTTCCCAAGCCATTCTGAATTTTTGTTTGCTTCAGGTTAGAAAAGCTCCCTGGGTATAGCTGTGGTTTGATGTTTTCAGCTGCTTTGCTCTGTGCTGATGGTTTTGACTCCTTCAGTAAAGGTACGCTGGCCTACCATGGCTCTCTTATATAGGAGCTCAAATAGATATTGCAGAGGAGAAGAATCACAGCAGTTATGAATTGTGTTTCTGGGTCTCTGTAAATTTTAATATAATGGTTACATTTTCTTATTAATCATTTTGCTACAGGTTCATCTCCTAAACACACTCCAGAAACACTGCTGCATAGTTTCAAATGGCCTTCTTAATTAGCTTCCAAGCTCTATTAGAGTTAATAGCTATATCAAAGCATAGCACTTAAAAAAAATTTTTTTAAGTTTATTTATTCTGAGAGAGAGAGAGAGAGAGAGAGCGAGAGAGAAAGCACACACAAGCAGGGGAGGGGCAGAGGGAAGGAGAGACAGAATCCCAAGCAGGCTCCAGGCCATCAGTACAGAGCCCAATGCAGGTCTCAAACTCATGAACCGTGAGTTCATGACCTTAGCTGAGATCAAGAGTTGGCCACTTAGCCAACTGTGCCATCCAAGTGCCCCCCAGAGCATAGCATTTTAAATAACATTTAAATAAATCCTGAAGGAGTTTTATCACACTTAGTAGTCTGTTCCCTTTCATGCCATTGTCACCAAAATCATCAAGAATCATTATACTTGTTCTTACAGAAGTATTTTCTAGACCATCCATTTATTTGTTAAAGGGGAGGATGTTGGTCCTCACTGTTTTAATGAGAAAAAACAATCACTTGAGTTAGGAGAAATTACAGAATGTTGTCACATAGGTTCAGGTAAGTAAAGTTACAATGTTTAGTGTCTGGGCTTGAGCCTTTTACTTCTAGCCAGTAAAGCCTCCAGGAATTTCTCTTTTGCTGTAAACAGTTAGAAAACTGGACCAATTATGTGAAACACTAGTTTTCAGACAATGTACAAGAAGAAGTATAGGACTGTGATCCTTAAAGGGATGGAAACAAATGAAGTGAGATGTCCGGTTGCCCCAGGTCACTGTCTGGAGTCAGTTTCCAGAGAGAAGGGGAACAGAACAGAGCCCAGGGATCTTGCCGAGTTCACAGGACAAAGATCAGAGTATGGGGAGATCAAGATGGTAGAATTTTCAGGACGAAGTACTGGGGGTGAGGGAGCTTCATGATGAGAGCATTCTAGACATCTGCAGAATTGTTCCTTCAGTCTTGGGCTGCAAATTTATTAGTCTATGCATACTTAAGAGCAACTACTTAACACTGGAGAGAGAAACACTAGAAAATAGACCAAAAAATTCCTGGAACTCACAGTACATGGGAATAGTTCATATTCATATCAGCCAGCATAGAGAGATCTCAAAACATGTATATGAATGAGAGAGACAGACAGACAAAGGAGAGAGTCAGTAGTGCAAAGGGATCTTATGATCAGGATTGGAATAAATGGCCAGAGAAATCAACATGGACAATGTAACCAGTGACCAGTGGGAATATGACCATTTCAGCTATGACCGTGCCAGTGATCAAGAATCTAGGACCATGGTGACATGATTGTATATCCTGGAATATTCCAGCACGAGACTCTCTATAAATGCTCAGTGTGAATGTTGCCTAGAAAGAAAGGTGGCAGGGTGCCCTAGTGGCTCAGTCAGTTAAGCGTCCGACTCTTGATCTCGGCTCAGGTCATGATTTCATAGTTTGTAAGCTTGATCCCCACATCCGACTCTGTGCTGGCATTGCAGAGCCTTCTTGGGATTCTCTCTCTCTCTCTCTCTCTCTCTCTCGCTCACTCCCCTTCTTTCTCTGCCCCTCCCATGCTCTTTCTCTCTCTCTCTCTCCCAAATAAATAGACTTTAAAAAAATAAAAAAGAAAAAGGTAGAGAAGAAAAGGAAAGACCTAAATTTAACTTAGTTTGAATTTTAAATGATTAAGAAGTTACTGGATTTGACTACATGTATCTGAATTGTTTTCTGTCTCTAGAAAATGTGTTCAATTATAGGAAAATAAAATCATTTATATATAACAATTTGTAGTTTTTAAAATTGTCTGCTGGCATATTATTTAATGTCATGGGACCTGATTGATCATCTTTGAAATAGGGAAAATAATATCAACCTCATACAACTGAATAAGATTTCAAAGGATAATTTATGGTGGCGGGGGGGAGGGGACATTTATACATTTAGAAGAAAATTTCCAGTGTGAATGTTAGGTAAGCTTAGGTTTTCTTGGGTTATTTTGTGGGTTTTTAAAAATTTTTTTAATGTTTATTTATTTTTGAGAGAGAGAGAGAGAGGCAGACTACAAGGGGGAGGGGCAGGGAGAGAGAGGGAGAGACAGAATTGGAAGTAGACTCCAGGCTCTGAGCTGTCAGCACAGAGCCCAACTTGGGGCTCAAACTCACAAACTGTGAGATCAGGACCTGAGCTGAAGATGAACGCTTAACCGACTGAGCCACCCAGGCACCCCAGGTTATTTTGTTTTTTATGTGAGCTCTACACCCAGCACAGGGCCCGGATTCATGACCCCCAGATTAAGAAAGAGTCTCATGCTCCATGAGCCAGCCAGGTGCCCCCAGGCTTAGGTTTTTAAACCAATGTGATTTCTGTTATTTCAGGAGGCTTGCTCTGGCTACCATGAATATGATAACTTGAAGAAAGGAGGGCCATTAGGAGGAGACCAGTTAGGAGGCTTTGTTCAGACAACAGGGAATGAGGCCATATTTAGGAAATTGCCGTGTTTTGGGTTCAAGAGCCTTTCCAATGGTACAAATGTGAAGAAGGGTAAGGAATTAGGGAGGAGTCAGAGATGACTCCAAGGTTACAGGCTTGATGACTAGGAGGACAAGGATGATATTAACTGCGTTCAAAAGTAAGGATGTCAGCAGGTTTGAGAAAAAGATGAGTTCAGTTTAAAGCACACTGAACATTGAGTACAAAGATGCCCTCCAGAAAAAGAAGTCAACAGTATTGTAATGGTTAAGAGTGAGGGTGTGGTGTGGCTCTGGAGGCAGACTCTTGGAAAAGTTACTTAAGCTTTCAGTGCCTCAGTTTCCTTTTGTGGAGAACAGTGGTGAAAATAGTGCATACTTCATGGATTTGTTGGAAAGCTTGAATATAAAGTCATCCAGGAGGAATACTTAGAAAGGCACCATCTTTGAATGTAGCTACTTTGGCCACTGTTGGTGGGAGGATGGTACAAAGGGCATGAAGAAAGGGCACTTCTCACTGCTGTGGATGACAAGAGATACAGCTCTGAACATTTAACTAGCTGGTGACTTTGAACAAGGGATTCAGCCAGACCTCAGTTCATGTGTGAAAATGAGGGATTAGGTAATTCTCTATAAGGCCTCTTAGAGCTCTTACCATTGTGTGATTGTGTTGAGGCTGAAAGTAAAATTTGTCACAGATAAACCATAATGGAAATAATTTATTCACAGATAATGGAGCAGTCAATGGTGTTCATCACATTTTTGAGTACCTGTGTGTCCGTAAGTCATATTTTTGCATTTAAAGCACATTAGAAATTTAAACATGATAAAGGTAAAAAGCTTTTTGAAATTTGCCTCTGGAGATTTTTTTTTTTTTAATTTAGAATTTCAACTGTGCATTGTTCTAGTGGCTTTTCTATTTACCTGTCACTGTAAATTTTCTGCAGAGTTTCTGGTAAATGTATGGAGTCTTCTCCTGTTATGCTTGGCTTAGTGATGTCACAAAATAGCTGTCTGGACGCTTACTTCATCTGCAAGAATAGGGTTTTTCATTTGCCAGGATTTTCACTTGTTAAAAAGGGTCTCAGTCTCCGTAGACAGGGTATTAATTTGCTGTTTTTAGATAAGCCTTCTAGAGCAGAATGCAATCCTCTTCCCATTAGGTTACTAGAAATTTTTATTAATAGAAACATGCTAAGCACATAAACAAAGTTAAGATTTGCATGTGGCATACACAGGGGAAAGTTTATGAAGGAGGAGCTATAAGGAAAAAATACCAAAGAACTTCCTCTTAATAGCTTATACCTCCCCTATCATTTTACCTTTTAATAGGGGAGGTTTTCTTCACCCTTATTTTCTTTAACCCTTTCTGGCTTTCAAAATCTGATACCTACCCATATGTATTGAACAAAATCATTTTTCACTTATGCCCTTTTTAAATTACAATATGCAGAATATGGTTGAAATAATAGGATGAAGTCCAGTTAAGTCACCTGTAAAAATCAGCCTAAATTACTTTATTATCTCATATTCATGCTGAAAACTTTCTTCATATGACACATGTTTAGTATTCACTTTAGATACATTTTCAAAATGTTCAGCTATCAGAATAAGAAATCAAATACAAAAACTGTATCACAGTTTATACTACATATTTTCCAGTTTTTCATGTGAGTAGGCTTCAAATATTAATAAGCGGAAGAGAGGTTGTTAACTTATTTGGGAAGCCAAATATTCAATTCTCAGATTACTCAAAGGTCTTATTGTACATGGGTGTGTATGTATCATGTATGTATGTTGGTGAGGAGAGAGTTATGTTTGCTTTGGGAAAGAACCGTTTAGGGAAAATCTGGCAGACACTGTAAATAGCTATGATTTAAAATTTTTTTCTTATCAGTTGAAAAATACCTGGGCCACTAACTGTGCATTGTTTGGAAACTTGTAAAAATGTGCCCACCTGGATAATGTCACAGAGGGCTATGGTCCCCACTCTTGTCTTCCGATGCCAAGCCACATGTATTCTGTAATCTTGGTTTTGTCAGATGACAGATGCTTCCTCCTTTCATGCCACAAAAAGTGAAATTCCAGCTAATATGAAAACTTTATAAATGAAGTCTGGTAATTGTACTTGAGTCTAAGAAGACAATTTAAATTTATATGTATATATAATTAATTATGTATTAATTATTTTCAAACTGTTTAAGTAGAAACTATTTTACATTAGTAGTCTTAACATTGACTTTTTGTCTTAAAAAATTTTTACTGAGTCAGGAATCTTGTTATAGTGTAAACATGGGCCTTGGGTCCTAAGTCCTGCTTTTGCCCCTATGACTGAGAAAAGTTAATTAAACCTAATGGAACTTGGTCCCTTGATCTGTATGACTGCTAAGACCTCTTCTGATTTTAATAGTCCATGATTCTATAAGTTATATGATGTGCTAGTTTCTTTCCATTTAATTCTCCAGTTCAGAAATTTATCACACATATATCTGCATCTAGCTTTGACATCTATTAGGTGATCTATTAGGTGATCAATAAATATTTATTAAAGTAATGGTATGTGTATTTTGCTGTTTCTGATGGGTTGTGAAATTACTGTAATTTCACAGCTTTTTATATTGGGCTGTTACTCATCTTTATTTTTGCTGAATGATATTATTGCTGCTTTAACATTTACTTACTCTCTGCCATAGTTTTGTGCATGATGTGGAGTTGTTTTTATGTGTTTCAGAGAGGAAGCTGGAGGAAAAACTCTTTCACTACACCTAATTTTAGTCACCCTAAAAAGATAGATACAAATACTATCATAATCATAAAATAATCCAGAAAGTAAAGTTTACTTTTATTCAGCTTGACTTTACTAGTGAGGAAAACAAAAAACAAAACAAAACAAAAACATTCTGTTACTGGCCAGTTGCCCTATGGAAAGAAATTGGAGATACCCATCCTTTCTTCTAAGGCTCTTAGATGGATATACTGAATAGAAAAAAAATACTACAGGATATAAATTGTTTCCTGTTTGATATAAGAATTTTTAAATTAAAACATTTGTTCCCTTAACTTTGATTTTTTTTTCCATCATAGATTTTCAATCAGTCTTTAAATGAGGGATAAACTATTTAACTCAGTCATCAGATAGTACACATAGTGTGTTAGTTCTTTAAAAATGCCTAGTTCTATGGGATATATATTCAGCTTCATATATTTTCAGTATTTAACACTAACACCACAGTGGCTTAATATCCCATTTGTAATGCAGAGAGAGTTAATGAGTTATGCTAGTAAAAAGCAAACTTTAAAGCATTTAATACATTTCATATTATTATTTGTTCTGAGAGACTAACTCAAGATTTATAGGGTTCAATTTTGAACCTCAGAATAAATAAAGAGAAGGGAAGCCAAAACTTCCCTGGTGTTGAGGAAAAACCCTTGCTTTCTAACTTCCTATGAATGGCAGTATTGTTCCCCACAGTATAGGGGAGCCGGGACCTTGCCATTCCATACTAAGGCTTGTTTTTATTTTTAAGGAATGTCGGAAAATTGTGGAAATGAATGTTTTTTCTTTTTCTTCTTTCCTTAATACCTCATGGATCCTGACCTTTTCCTTTAAACTGGTTTAGTATGTGTTTCCTTTAAAACTGGTCACTGACCCAAAAATAAGTTTTTCTTTTTCCATGATCTTCTCTAAAGAATTCTGTTAATAGCACACTAAACTGGATTACAAACTTACTGAATAAGTGCTTTGAATTCTGGGCAACCTTGGAATAAAGGGCACAGAAAGAGTAATACTGCATAAAACAAAATTGAGCAAGTTAGTATAAAGGAAAGGAATGCAACTGTATGGTTGATGTGATCAACATCTTCTAGTAGGTTTATTAGCAATTTAATGGAATATGGTTATTCAAGCATAATAATAGCCTCAGTTGAAATGTCTGCTCTGCTCTTTTTCCCATACACTTTGGAATGAGTCGAATGTGACAGTTGAGCTTTCAACAAGCTTCATGAATTTTAAATCCTTTTGAGTCATAAAATGGGTTACATGGCATGTAGTCAGTGTGGACAAGGAGTTGGCAGCCTCGCTGGGTGTTATGGGATATCAGGTGTCTTCAACATACTGAAGACCTGGGTTCACTAGGTGCATTCAGAGGTCTGCTCTGCATATCCACAAAGAACAGAGGACCTCTTTCTGTCCAACACTTAATAATTAATTATTTTGCAATTGTAAGGTTACTTTCCCAGCAATTGGTTCAAGACTTAAACTTCATGTCATCACAGAAGAAAATCTTTACTACTGTCTCAGAACAAATTATTTTGGGGCAGCTAAATATTTCTATGTTTGTTTCCTTCTCCTGTCTGATTCATGTATATTTAAAGAAGAAAACCTCTGTGAATTGTGACATGGATTTGTACCCTCAAATTTTAACACATATCCTAATTGGTCCTAAAGTTATTCTCAATTTCTGTTACCACTGTAAAAATCTGATTCTTTGCTTAGGGATAAAAGTATTGAAATAATCTGAAATTCAATACAGGGAGCTTTACTATTTGTATCTGGAGCTACCTTACAACAAAAGTCTGTTTTCCGAAGATAATTTTTCAGGAAGTCCATTTTAAAGCAATCTCAACTTGAAGTGTGAGTTCATTTTTAAACTACCTTATAACAGTGCCCCATATTTTATTTAAATGTGGCATGTGGGTTCTTCTAGTGTAATTTTATAATAGCATGAGGAAAAAAACAATTTCCTTAACAATTTCCGATAGGAAATTTTGGAAGTTTATGTGACAGATTATTAGTAGTGGTATCTATACATGGTGTTGGGATTACAAGAATTTTTAATGGTTTTATTTTTACTGATCTGTAATTTCTAATTTTTTCTGCATAGAATGTGTGGGATAGGATGTACTACCTTTTTCATCTTGAGTCTAGGGAGAGTGGGTTTTACAGAGACCACTCAGAGTTGATAGATATTCCCTGTATTTGGGAAATGCCCTGGGCACTGGTCTAGGAGATCTGAAGAGCAAGAAACTCAGTGACTAACGGCTTAGATACGGAGCCAAGAAATTGCTGCTTTGTTGGGCACAGATACACTGCCAGAGTTTGTGGAAGTGTTTTCATGGACTAGAAATGTAGGAGCTAAAGCTAGGCTGGGGCTGTTTCAAGTCCAGTCCAAAGGTATAGATAGCTTGGTATACCAAGCAAGGTAGCCCCACAGTGAGAGCCTGAATGGAGCAAACCACCAGTGAACTAGGGGTTAGTAACTCAGGCAAAAAAGACTTCTGAAATGCGGCTACAAGTGGTCTGCTCTTCCTTACCCAGAGTCACATTAGTACTTGAATGTTTAGAATAGTAGAAAGCATGCATTGACAAGCCATGTCCTCTATGCATAGATCTGCCTTGGCATCTGCCTCAGGAGTGATTACTACAGTTGTAGATAGGTAGACAGAGTTTTAGGCATTCAGCTTTTTCCACCAGTGACAACAATCATTATCCACTGACCAAGCAGGGCCCTAAATCATTTTTGCATATTTCCTTTTAGCCTTTGTTAACAATCATACTTATAAAAAAAAATGTTGCAATCTAGTTTTTTGCATAGTCTTCTAACTGCTAAATTTATCCATGTTCTTATTCTTAGAAGTATCTCTTCGTTTCTCCCTGGGTATTTATAAGGATATGCTTCATTCAGTTCATTGCACAAATTCTAAATGACATTAGTCACTAAAGACACAGTATGTGAAATTACGCTCTTAAGATCTGAAAGAGTTAATCTACTTTTCAGAGTTCCTGAGGTACTATCTGAGAGAAGCTGAAGCAACAAGAAAATCTGGCTAACTATATAATGTCAACAAGAAATACTTAAGGAGTATATTTGCATAATACTAAAATACATTTAGCTTTGCGTTTAGCATAAACATTACTGTGTTCACTTGGTATTTACTTCAAGATCTGAGTGTCAACTTATGTGATACTAAATTTAGTTCAGATGCATTTGAAAACTTTACAAACTATACCCACTATTAAACAAAGTGGTTTTTGCCAACAGATTGTGTGCTTTGTTAGACTATAAGCTTTGTACATTTTATAATAAGCACATTCCTGTTGTGAAATGGAATGCATCTGATCCATAATAAATCTAGTTGAGAGACAATGGAACTTAGCCAGCTCAGCCCTGGTTCAAGGAAAAAGACAATAAATAGGGGTAATGACATTTATGAGAATCTAATTTCATCATGCACTGCCTCATAAGAAGAGAATCTAGATGGCATTAAGGTTATTGTACTTTGAGAATTACTCAAAACCAGATACAAAGTGCCTTCCATCTTATAGAAGGGACTAGTAGCTATTCCTCAGATAAATGTTTTATTTAAAAGTTAGTTAATACTCAGTGATAATTGGAAACATAAATAAACTTTTTCTTAAAGAAAATCATAAGGATAAGAATTCTACCATATTTTTCCCTAAAACAATTTGGGAAAGGCAAAACTCACCAGCTAGACAATAATTAGTTTTCCTTGGTAAAACGTTGACTGGAATGTTTCTATTAGGAAAATATTATCAAACTGTTCCAGTCTCAGTCCAGCCAAGGATGCCCAGATTTGATAACAGAGAAGAAAAATTATTCACTATTTTTGTTACCACTGTGTTAAAATTTGGACAGCTGTCAAAAACAAGAACAATTTCTTGAAACTAGCCATTTTGTACAACTATGGTTGGAAATAAGCCTTTACTTAATATTCATAAGCATACAAATATTCAGCTGGTGGTTTTTCAGTAACACATTTTAAATAAGCTCTAGGAGAAGCAAATGTTTGAACATATGACAAAGGGTGAATATTTACAAAATCACTTGCCATGCTCCAGCCAGGAATCAGAAGGCAACTTCTCAGAATGAATTACTATGTCCTCTACTAACAATGACTGGAGCCTGTCACAACCATTGCTAATGAAGGCTTCAATCAAAACACATAAAATAGTCTAGGACTAGGAAGGAAAAAAGAAAAGCAGTATTCCCAAAAAAATCATCCCAGCATTCCAAAAACCATCCTGAATATTGTGTTCAAACACTGGGCAATGTGTTACAGTTAAAAAAGCACCAGCTTTGTACCAGTTGTGAAGAAAATTAGTTTCAATTGGTAAAAAATTAGTAAGTACAATACTTTTAAAAGGTATTCAGCCTTATTCATTTTTAGCACATACAACAGTCATTTAGAATATACTAACGGTTTCTAAATTATATCAAACCAGATACAAATCACTTGAATAATTGAATAAGAGTATTTTAATTAGCACAGCAAGCATCCATTTAGTCCTATAGTTGCTTTGGTATGAATTATTTTGGACTAATTGATCTAAAATGTGTTTGAAAGTTGTTCTTCCTATAGCCTTGCTAACTCTATTTGCTTAATGAACTTCACCCTGTTGCCTGTTCAAAGTGATCACAATTCCAAAATTGATGGTTTCTGAAAGAATGAAATCTTATACCACTGTTGTTTTATAGCTTCCACAAAATTGAATCTAACAAAAAACATACCGATGTTTAACAAGTATAGCACTTGAAGCCTTAACATACATTACATCCAGAAAGTTCATTTCAATCCACATGTGTTCCAGACCCTTTATCCTGGTGGTATCTGTGCCGTCATAATGTATGTGCATTAAATAGTCTTTTCCTGCCAAAGGGGGATTATTCCTTCCATTGCTGCAAACAGCCACCATATTGTGCAACAGCAATGGCTCAAAAATATCTCCAAGAGTCTGTTTCTTGGAATACAGTTGTTAAGAGGAATTGTCAAGGCCAGATTTCTCACATCACTTCCTGCAGAACATAGTTTGAGATAGTTCTAATTTCCTTTGGTTTAAATACTGTTTTTATGTCTTACTTCCAGTTCTGACTACCCTCCCAGAAGTCTAGATTAATATAGTCAAATGTGTTGATCTCTCCATATCTAGAATATCTGGAAGATATTTCAGAATCAACTTAGCTAAAACAGAACTCATATTTTCTCCCTAGATTTGTTCCTTTCCTCTGACTTTACTGTATCAGAAATTAGTACCATCATCCACCCAATTGCTCAAGACAAAAATCTAAATAATTTTTGATTTTTTTTTTTTGCTTCACTCCCATATCTAATCTATCAGCAAGTCCTGTCACCTCCCCTTCAAAACACATTCCAAATTCTTCCCATTTTTTTTGTCTCCACTATCATCACCTTGTCCAAGCCACCATTATATTTTGCTTAGACTACTACAAATGCCTCTCAGCTAAATTCTCTGCTTCCATTCTTGCCTTCCAATACATTTTCCACAAAGCAGCTAGCCAGAATCATCTTTGTAAATTAGATTATGCCACTCTCCTCCTTCAAATTTCCAGTGGCTTCTAATAACACTTAAAATTCTAACCCTTTATGCTAGTTTACTAAGTTTGGTATGGTCTGTTCCCTGCCTACATCCCCAGTGTTATCTACCACCTTGCTGTATTAGTTTTCTAGAGTTGCCATAACAAAGTACCACCCGGTGGCTTAAATAATAGAAATTTATTTTCTCACAATTCTGGACCCTAGAAATCTGAGATCAAGGTATGGGCCAGGTTGTTTCTCCTGAGGACTCTCTCTTTGAGTTGCAGATAGCTACCTTCTCCCTATGTTTTTACATAGTGTCACCTTTGTACCTGTATACTTCCTAATCTCTTTTTATAAGGATACCAGTCATTGGATTAGGACCCACACTAATGGCCTCATTTTAACTTAATTACCTGTTTCAAGGCTTTAATACAATCACATTCTGAGATACTGGGGGTAAAGACTTTAACATATGAATGGCAGGGGGTGGGGGGGAGAGAGTTCATCTCATAACACTTGTCCTATCCATTTAGCTCCATACTGACTATCTTTCTGTTCCTTGAACAAATTAAGCTTGTTCCTATCTTAAGACTTGCACTGGCTCTTGTTAGAACATTCTTCTCCCTGATGGCAACAGTGTTGGTCCTCTTGGTCGACACATACATGTCACATGTTCGGAAAGGCTATTCCTGAGCTCCCAATCTAGCCCATTCATTTTACAGGCATACTTCAGAGATGTGGCACGTTCAGCTTCACATCACAATACAGTAAGCCAATTGAATTTTTTGGTTTCCCAGTGCATATAAAAGTTATGTTTATATTATACTATAGTCTAATAAGTGTGTGATACCATTATGTGTAAAAAATATGCATACTTTAATTGAAAAATATATTATTGCTAAGAAAAAAACTGCTAGCCATCACCTGTGCTTTCAGTGGGTCATAGCCTTTTTGCTGGAGGAGGATCTTACCTCTGTGTTGATGGCTGCTGACTGATCAGGGTGATGGTTGCTGAAGGTTAGGATAGCTGTGGTAATTTCTCAACGTTTATCAACGTTTATTTTATTTTTGGGACAGAGAGAGACAGAGCATGAACGGGGGAGGGGCAGAGAAAGAGGGAGACACAGAATCGGAAACAGGCTCCAGGCTCTGAGCCATCAGCCCAGAGCCCGACGCGGGGCTCGAACTCACGGACCGCGAGATCGTGACCTGGCTGAAGTCGGACGCTTAACCGACTGCGCCACCCAGGCGCCCCGGTAATTTCTCAAAATAAGACAGAAATGAAGTTTGCAGCATTGATCGTCTCTTCCTTTCACCAACAATTTCTCTGAGCATGTGATGCTGTTTGATAGCATTTTATGGACAGTAGAACTTTCAAAATTGGAATCTATCCTCTCAAACCCTGTGTCTGCTTTATCAACTAAGTGTATGTAATATTCTAAATCCTCTGTTGTCATTTCAACAATCTTCACAGTATCTTCACCAGAAGTAGATTCCATCTCAAGAAACCACTTTCTTTGCTCATCCATAAGAAACAACTCCTCATCCGTACAAGTTTTGTCATGAGATTGCAGCCATTCAGTCACATCTTCAGGCTCCACTTCTAATTCTAGTTCTCTTGCTATTTCCACCACATCCACCGCCATTACTGAAATCTTTAGCCCCTCAAAGTTATCAATGAGAGTTGAAACCAGCATCTTCCAAATTCCTGTTAATATTGATATTTTTACCCTTTTTCCACGAATCACAATGTTCTTAATGGCATTTAAAGTAGTTAATCCTTTCCAGAAGGTTTTCAATATATTTTGAAAACCTATTTTGAAAATATGTTTTGGTCCCATCAGAGGGATCACTATCTTTGGCAGCTGTAGCCTTACAAAATGTATTTTTTAAATAATAAGACTTGAAAGTCAAAGTTATTTGTGGATCCATGAACTGCAGAATGGATGTTGTGTTTCACAAGCATGAAAACCATATTAACCAATTTGACAATAAGTTATATTAAAAAAAATAATAAAATTTTAAAAAATGTTTCTTCACTTTTGAAAAAGAAAAAAAAAAAAGAAAACCATATTAATCTCATTGCCCATCTCCATCAGAGCTCCTGGGTGAACAGGTGCATTGTTAATAAGCAATAATTTTTTTTAAAGAGTTTTTTTTCTGAGCAGTAGATCTTAGTAGTGGGTTTAAAGTATTCAGTAAGTCATGTCTTAAACAGATGTGCCATCATCCAGGCTTTATTGTTCCATTTATAGAGCATGGGCAGAATATATTTAGCATAATTCTTACAAGCCCTAAAATCTTCAGAATGGTACATGTAACTGGCTTCAACTTCAAGTCATCAGCTGCATTGGCCCCTAATAAGACAGCCTCTCCTTTGAAGCTTTGAAGCCAGGCATTGACTTCTCTAGCTAAGAAAGTCCTAGCTGACATCTTTTTCCAGTAAGCTATTTCATCTGCACTGAAAACCTGTTGTTTGGTGTAGCCACCTTCGTTAATTATCTTAGCTGGATCTTCTGGATAACTTACTGCAGCTTCTACATCAGCACTTGCTGCTTCATCTTGCACTTTTATGTTATGGGGAACCCTTCTTTCCATAAACCTCATGAACCCACCTCTGCTGGCTTCAGACTTTCCTCCTCCAGCTTTCTCACCTCTCCTAGCCTTCAGGGAATTGAAGAGAGTTGGGGCCTTGCTCTGGATTAGGCTTTGGCTTAAGGGAATGTTGTGGCTGGTTTGATCTTCCATCCAAACCACTGAAACTCTCCATATCAACAATAAGGCTGTTTTGCTTTCCTTTCATTTGTGTTCACTGGAGTAGCACTTTTAATTTCCTTCAAGAACTTTTTCTTTGCATTCACAAGTTGGCTAACTGGGTGGTACAACAGGCCTAGCTTTCTGCCTCTCTTGGCTTTAGACATGCCTTCCTCACTAAGCTTAATCATTTCTACCTTTCGATTTAAAGTGAGATGTGTGATTCTGCCTTTCACTTGAACACTTAGAGACCCTTGTAGAGTTATTGATTGGTCTGATTTCAGTATTGTTGTGTCTCAGGGAATAGGGAGGCCTGAGGAGAAAAAGAGAAATGGGGAAAGAGCCGGTCAGTGGAACAGTCAGAACACACAGAACATTTATTAAGTTCACCATCATATATGGTGCGTTTCATGGCTTCCCAAAACAATTACAGTAGTGACATCAAAGATCACTGATCATAGATTACAGTAACAAATGTAATAATTATGAAAAATTTTGAAGTATCATAGGAATTACAAAAATGTGACACAGAGACACAAAATGAACAAATGTTCTTGGTAAAACAGCACTGATAGACTTGCTCGATGCAGGGTTGCCACAAGCCTTCAATTTATAAAAAAAATGGAATAGAAGTGAAGCAAAATAAACTACCATAAAAAGGGGTATGCCTGTATATCACATTCCCTGAAATCTCTGCCTAGTACCTACTACTACTTAATATTTTTTCCTATTTATTATTTATGATCTATCTCTTCATATCCCCACCAGAATATACACAAACATCTTCTCTCTTCACTGATGTGTTTCTAGGACCTAGAATAGTGCCAGATGTGTTAAAAATGTTGAATCAATATTATTGAATGACCAGAAAAATGAATGAAATTATTAGAGAAGGTAAAGAGAAGAGTGGCAGTTCAGTTAGTGATTATTGTGACAAATAGACCAACGATGGTTTTCTCACTTGGGGGTCTTTAGAAATAAGATGAATCTGCTTACCCTTGAAATGTTGTAAGAGCTGTCTAGAAGAGGTCACCTCACCTTGCTACTATGCCTTAGCTAGACAAAGTGGATAT
This sequence comes from Lynx rufus, assembly GCF_022079265.1. NCBI lineage: Eukaryota > Metazoa > Chordata > Mammalia > Carnivora > Felidae > Lynx > Lynx rufus. Next base: position 150,575,962 of record NW_025814834.1, read on the forward strand.
TTTTAAAGGAAGCATAAGTTTATTATAACATTTCTAGAAATTATGTGTAACTTGCAAAGTTTTTCAGCTACTCATTCACTAAACATATGGAGAGTCTATTGTGGCCAGATCTTTTGTTAGTAGAGTGTCCTGGGAAACATGGCAGCACACAGAAGGCATATGTAACCCAGCCAGGGCCTACAGTTGGCGTGGGCCCAAGGGTCTCTTGGAAGGCTTCTAAGGCAGCTTAATACCTACAAGGTATTAATTGTGTTCTGGACATACAAAGTATTTGTCACGGTTTACCCCTGTTTGCCTTTATAAATGGCAGCTTGCAGCTTCTCTGAATTTACAAAAAATTATGGGCCCTTCAAGCTCTATGTGTGGTGCTTATTTTGAATGGTGTGCACAGCAAATTTTTATGGTTCTTGACTTTTGGGAAAATTCCTTTAAAATTTTAGAACCTTGTCAGTTCCCTAGTTTTTAACATACTAGATTTTGCAAACCTTTTGGCAGCTGACACTTATTTTTATTTGGTATTTGGTGGTAAATCACATTTCTGTTTGTTCTCTGCAGATAGAATGTCAGTGGCTCTTAGACATTCAGTACATTATCGTCAACAAGGAAATGGGCCACTTGAATTAGTGCATTGTATGTCAGGAGAGTGACAAGACCAGCGGAGCTTCTGCCTTGTTTTTCATTTTAAAAGTTAAATGTTGCTTCCAGGCTTCTTCTGGGAAACTCTCATGTTGGCATCTTTATCAAGGGGCCTCTGTTGTGTGTGTGTGTGTGTGTGTGTGTGTGTGTGTGTGTGTGTGTGTTTTGAGTTTTGGGTTTTTTTTTTCTTTTAGCATAGTTGACACACATGTTATATTAGTTTCAGGTGTACAACTCAGTCATTTGACAAGTTTATACATTATGCTATGTCCACCACAAGTATAGTTACCATCTGTCCCATTACGTCCCTGTTAGTGTCATTGACTCTTCCTTTCATTCCCATGACGTACTCATTCTATAACTCAAGGTCTGTATCTCCCTCTTCCTTTCATCCATTTTGCCCCATCCTGCCACCTCCCTTACCTCTGGCAACCATCGATTTTTTTCTCTGTATTTATAGTTCTGATTCTGCTTTTTGTTTATTCAATTTTTTAGGTTTCGTTTATGAGTGAGTGGAATCATACAGTATTCGTCATTTTCAGTCTGACCTATTTCACTTAGCATAATTCTCTCTAGGTCCATCCATGCTGTTTCAAATGGCACAGTCTCATCCTTTTTTATGGCATGTTTGATTTTGTGTGTGCACGCACACGTGCATACCACATTTTCCTTATCCATTCATCTATTGATGGATACTTAGGTGGCTTCTATGTCTAGGCTATTGTAAATAATGCTGCAATAAATGTAGATGTGCATATATCTTTTTGAGTTAGTGCTGTGATTTTCCCTGAGTAAATATCCATTAGTGGAATTATTGGATCATACGGTATTTCTATTTTTAATTTTTTGAGGAACCTCTATACTGTTTTCCACAGTGGCTTTACCCTTTTACATTCCCACCAATAGTGCACAGGGTTCCTTTTTCCTCCACATCCTCACCGACACTTGTTTCTTGTCTTCTTGATTTTAGCCATTCTAACAGGTGTGAGGTGATATCTCATTGTGGTTTTGACTTGCCTATCTCTGATGATCAGTGATGTTGAGCATTTTTTCATGTGTCTGTTGGCCATCTGTATGTCTTCTTTAGAAAAATACCTATTCAGGTCCTCTGCTCATTTTTAATTTTTTTTTAATTTAAGTTTTTATTTAAATTCCAGTTAGTTAACATACAGTGTAATGTTAGTTTCAAATGTACTATATAGTGACTCAACACTTCCATACATCCTCTGATGCTCCTCACAAGTGCACTCCTAAATCCCCTTCACCTATTTAAACCAACTCCCCTCTGGTAACCATCAGTTTGTTCTCCATAGTTAAGAGTCTGTTTCTTGGTTTGCTTCTCTCTCTCTCTCTCTCTCTCTCGCTCTCTTTTTCCCTTTGTTCATTTGTTTTGTTTCTTAAATTCCACGTACGATTGAAATCATATGATTTTTGTCTTTCTCTGACTGACTTTGTTTAGCATAATATTCTCTAGCTTCATCCACATTGCTGCAAATGGCAAGATTTCATTTTTTATGGCTAATATTCCATTGTATATATACCACATCTTCTTTATCCATTCATCAATTGGTGGATACTTGAGCTCTCTCCATAATTTGGCTATTGATGTGGGTAGCCCTGTATCCCTTTGAGTTAGTATTTTTGTATTCTTTGGGTAAACACCTAGTAGCGCCATTGCTGGATCATAGGGTAGTTCTATTTTTAACTTTCTGAAGAACCTCCATATTGTTTTCCAGAGTGGCTGCAATGGTACCCATTTTTTAGTAGAATTATTTGGTTCCTTGATGTTGAGTTGTATAAACTCTGCATATATTTTGGATATTGACCCCTTATCAGATATATCATTTGAAAATATCTTCTCCCATTCAGTAGGTTGTCTTTTTGTTTTGTTTGTGGTTTCCTTTGATGTGAAAAAGCTTTTTATTTTGGTGTAGTCCCAATAGTGTGTTTTTGCTTTTGTTTCCTTTGACTTAGAAGACCTATCTAGAAAAACATTGCTATGGCTTATGTCAAAGTTATTACTGTCTGTGTTCTCTTCTAGGATTTATATGGTTTCAGGTCTCATGTTTAGGCCTTTAATTCATTTGGTTTTATTTTTGTGTATGGTGTTAAAAGTAATCCAGTTTCATTCTTGTATGTGCAGGTTTCCAGTTTCTGGGAGAGGCCTTTGAATATCTATAACTTTCCAGATAATGAGAGCACTCATTCCCAGTTTTCTTCAGAGATGTTTTGTTTTAAGATTTTGTACCCCCCTCCTTCTTTTATAAATGTTTTTATTTTTATTTTTGAGAAAGAGAGAGCATGTGGAGGGGCAGAGAGAGAGGGAGACACAGAATCTGAAGGAGGCTCCAGGCTCTGAGCTGTCAGCACAGAGCCCAATGCGGGGTTCAAACTTGTGAGCCACGAGACCATGACCTGGATTGAAGTCAGACGCTCAAGCGACTGAGCTACCCAGGAGCCCCATTGTTTTGTTTTTTGTTTTGTTTTGTTTTGTTTTAAGTAGGCTTCATGCCCAGTGTGGAGCCCAGCATAGGGCTTGAACTCATGATCCTGAGATCACAAGTCAGATGCTTAACTAACTGAGCCACCTAGGTGCCCCTTCAGAGCTGTTTTTAATCTTTCCTGTGTACTCTGGCCCTATCAGTTTTCCTTCTGCATTTCTGCCAAACCTTTGTATTCACATGTCCTCCAGATCTGAGCACTGGTTCAGAGATGAGAGTGTCAGAACATCAATTTCCCACTCTGACATATGGAGCTATAACAATTATGCTTAATCTAAAGAATTGAGGCAGTATAATACTTCTTTTTGGCTTTAAAAGTTATTATTTACAATCTTCTTTCTTCTATAAACAGGATGGTCTTAGTGTCACTAATGGCATTTAGTCAAAATTCTTGTCAGCCACAATAGCAGTTATTATCAGTTAAGATAACACCTTACGTATTGTGTAATTTATTGAATGGCAAGTCAGGTGTATTTCTAGAGAAAGAAAAACCCTCCATTTAACAGTTGTTGCTACATCAGAACTTAATGAATTTTAGTAATGTGGTCTGTTGTTATGAACTCTTTGGATATTGCTTGTCAGGTTTGTTATATAAGTAAATGAATTGTTTTTAGCTGCAACTAACAGAAACTCAATTCAAAATTGATTAAGGAAATGAAGAATCTCATATGCCAAGAATTTCTGTGCTCCGGAGTTGGTTGATTCATCAGCTCAATAATGTCATCAAGGACCCAGGTTCTTTCCATCTTTCTGTCCTGTCATCCTTGATGACGGTTGGGCTCTCAGACTAGCACCAGTTCCACATACCATATCCAGACAGACAATATCCAAAGGAAGAAGTGAGATTATGTTTCTTTCTGTACCTCCAGGAAACTGTCAACAGACTTCGTCTCAGTGGCCCAAATTAGGTCATGTGTACCAGTCCCTGGCAAGAGGGATGAAACTGCCTTGACTGATTCAGACTAGGAGGGATATGTTATTATTAATATGAGATAATCCATGTAAAATCAGTTAGCACAATGCTTAGCACTTAGAAAGAGCTTAATAAATTTTATATATTATTAATGATGATAAGTCTGTGGCATTAATATTGTAAAAAAGGGCCAGAGTTATGAGTGATTAAGAGGTAGATTCCTCAGCCCTTGGGGTTACTGATTCTATGTTGAGGAGATAGAGAGAGGTGACCAGTACCATCTATGTGTAGTAGATACACCTGGAAAGGCCATCTACAGTGCAGGGTTGTAGTTTAAGGCTCAGATCTTTAGAGAGAGCACAGACAAGGTCCCTACTCATAGGAAGAGATTGGGATAAGTTACTGCCACAGGACTCCAGGGAAAAGAACCAAAGTCACACCTGGGTTTATAGTCTAATGTGGAACAAGGTATAAAGAATGACTTAATGCTGAGCCTCAGAGGATTGGCCTGGAGCTTGTTAGATCCTCCTTTTTTAGATGACAGTTGATCCTGGTAGGGATGAACCCAAAGTTGAAGTTTCCTATCCTCCAAATGGTTAGTATAAGAAAGTATGCAGAGGTTAGCAGCTAAGCAGGCCCTGATATGTGTTTTCTCATAAGAAAGGCATTATTGGCGCTCTACATAGTGTAATTATTATCGTTGTTGGCAGATAATTAGCAGCACCTTGGGTTACTAAGAAACAAAAAAAACAAAAAAACATGAAGTATCATAAGTTAGTGTTGACACTCACACACCTTGTTTTTTAGATACAGCTTTTCCCACTGCAGCAGAATCCTTCTGTTGGCCTCTGAGGGTTTGCATCCTTCTCAGATTTTTTCATCTACTTTTGGGTTTCCCATGTCTTCCCACCGCCCTCCTCCCCATCCATATACTCAGCTTCTTGCTTCTGATTGAATTTGGTTAAAATCTAGAATACATTATTCATGAATAACCATCTGGAATGTTTTCAGTAAACTATCTTGGAGGGAAATGAAATTACAGTTAAAGTCACATTTATGAATGCCAGAAACTGTTTTGAGACTCCAACTCTTCGAAATGTAGAGCTGGAAATGACTTCATTTTTAAGCTGACCTGTACCCCCTCATCTTACAAGTATGGGAACCAAGATGCTAAATATTGTGGTTAATTTTTAGATCTTGTCACTAGAGATAAGCCAATAAGTTTAGAAGTCCATATCACAAGATAAACCAATAAGTTTAGAATTCCAAGAAATCAATGGTAAAAATGCAATGGATATTAATTGTCTTTGGGAAATGTTTCAAGAAATCTTATTCGTGTAACAGTTATAATTATCAAAGCTCAAAAAAAGGAAAATGAACTAGGTAGTTATAAAACTTTCACACATGTTGACCACGAATATCATGAGTTCCCAGAATAATCAAAGGATTAATGACATTTACTTGACTCTTCCTGATAACTTCTGAAGATTTTAATGCAGTAAATAATTTCCAGTTCTGTTGACCATATTCTTAGTATAGTAAGGCCTTAATTAATTTTTCATAAGTTAAAGTGAGCTGTTTGTGATCTGAGAATTATCCAGAAACCTGTTTGGTTTCTAAGGAAGAATTCCAGATGACCCACCAGCAGGAAAGATAACCATTATAAACATTTTTGTTTCTTAGTTTAAACGTTACTTCCTCAAAGTGACCTTTCTTGACCCCTGAATCATGTACCCTTCTTATTTCTCAAAGCACACTATTGTTTTCCTCCATAACCCTTATCATAATGTGTAAACTATATGTTGATTTGGGTGAATCTTTAATATCTGTTACCCTAAGGGCACTATATAGCAGGAGTCATGTCTATTTTTTGATGACCACTCATTACTGTCTATTGTGGTATCTAGCTCAGAGCAGATACTCAATATTTACTGAATGAATGAAACTGAGAATAAGATTGGGATGGCTCAAGGCACATTTGTGTTCTGCATTACTACTTAGGTATATACTTCTGTCATTTTCATTTCTATGAGCATGTATTAGATTTGTAACTTTAAAAAAACAGTATTGCAACTTGCTTTTTATATTTTAAAATCTAACTGTACAACATTTTAGTAAATATTGGATTAAGGAAGTTGGTGGATCTAAAACTTTAAACTCTGTTAAAACATTTTCTTTTTCTCGGGAATTTCTTAGGAACATCTTAAGAACTTTTGCATCTTATTCTGAATAAACAACTTAGAGATAAGTTCAACATTTTGCTTCTGACCAAAGGCCTTTATAGATAAATTTTTAAAGTAAAATGTTTAAATTAGGAACTTTCTGTATTAGTTTTCCATTGCTGTGTGACAGCTTACCATAAATATAACACTTAAAAGAACACCCACTGGGGTGCCTGGGTGGCTCAGTTGGTTAATCATCTGACTCTAGATTTCGGCTCAGGTCATAATCTCATGGTTTGTGAGTTCGAGCCCCACATCGGGCTCTGTGCTGATGGCATGGGGCCTGCTTGAGATTCTCTGTCTCCCTCTCTCTGTCTCTGCCCCTCCCCACTCTCACTCTCTCGAAATAAACAAACATTTAAAAAATAAATAAAAATAAAAGAATACCCACTTATTATCTCTCAGATTTTGCAGATTGGAAGTCTGGGTGTGGCATACCTGGTTGTGGTTGTTGGCTGGGCTCTGTTCTCACCTGGAGCTTAGGTCTTCTTCCAAGCTCATTCAGGTTGTAGTCAGAATTCATTTCCTGTGGTTGTAGGATCAAGGTCCCTGTTTTTTTGCTGGCTGTTGACTATGGGTTTCTCTTAACTCCTAGAGGCAGCTCTGCGGGCATATCTCTAAAGGCAGTTCCCAACATGGCTGTTTGCTTTTTTTTCCAGACTAGTAGGACATCTCTCTGACTTCTTCCATCTCTGACCTCTAAACCCCCGTTTAAGGGCTCATCATATTAGGTCAGGCTCACCCAAGATAATCTCCCTTTTAATGAACTCAAATCAATGGATTAGAGACTCAGTTGCATCTGCAAAATAACTTTACCTGTGCTATAAAAATGTGCCTAATCATAGGAGTGATATCTCCTCACATTTATAGGTTCTTTTAACACCCAAAGGGAGAGATTTGCACATGGTATATACATCAGGCAGTGGCAGTCTTGGGTATTGTAGAATTCTTCCTCCATAGTTCCCAATGTGGTAAATTCTCAGAATCTTTCCCAGTTGATTGAATTGGTTTGAAATGTGTGTGGTGACTTGGTTTGGAGTGTATCTTCATGTCTCTGTGGTTTTGTAATCTCATTGTAATTAAAATGCTTTTGTTGACTGTCTGAAGATTTCTCTACAAATAACTCCTTCTCACAATCTGATCTAGGAATTGGAAAGATGAAGTAGTGGTTCTCAAAATTCATTAGTTTATATATATGCTTAGGAAAACAAAATTTAGGATAGGATCTTTAAACCAAACCTAAGTTCACATTGCTGCAATTTGTAGCCTGTCCCTCCTACCCCCGTTCCTCCAGCATGTATGAGTTCACATTTTTGTTCATACAAATAAAGTGAACATAATCTGGTTTTTTTTTAAATGTTTAGTTATTTATTTTGAGAGAGAAAGAGAGCAGGAGAGAGGCAGAGAAAGAGAGACAGAGAGACAGAGAATCCCAAACAGGCTCCACAATGCGGGGCTCAAACCTGTGAACCGTGAGATCATGACCTGAGCTGAAACCAAGAGTTGGACGCTTAACGGACTGAGCCACCCAGACACCCTGAACATAATCTGTTTTTAAGAGTATTATAAATGCTTACAATCTCTTCTAATATTTATTTTTGTCTGACTGCGTAGTAGATATATAAATTATCTTGTTAGTGACAAGTTGTATAGGAGAGAAGAACACAAACTGCAGAGTAAAGTTCTCTAAGTTCATATCTCAGCTCTGCTGCTGTAAGACCTTGGTCAAGTCACCTACCGTGCTTCTGCGTCCTTGTCTCTAAAACAGATAATTCTTGTACGACTTTTATTGGGTTATGAGGGTTAGATTATTAAAGATGAATTCTTAAGATAGTGTCTGATACAGGAAGACTATACAAATGTTTGCTTTTATCATTGCTAAGTAAATTCCTCCTAAGAGTTTTGTCCTAAAATTATAGCAGAGGATTCCAATATGTTTTTATTTAGGAATTTTTCAGACTCAGTCATTTAGTATGTTATGCCTCTCTCTGATCTTTTTTTTTTTTTTTTTTTTTTGGTAGTTCTGGTTAGTTTTAGTAATTTAATTAGCACACGTGGGAAAGTTAAGGAATAAACCACTGAACAAACCTCAGGCATCCCAAAGTTGAAGGGTGGTAATTAATATGCAGGCTGTCATTGGTGAACATTCCTGATGTGGTTTATACATTCTGTTCATATTACTTAGTGTTTTAATTGTACTGCACCTTAGCATTCTAAGACCCTAGTATACAGAAATATCACCCATCTCTGAAATGAAGAGGCCATGTAATCTGGATCCTCTTAAATAGGATCTTGTAATACCAAGTGGACTTGAGTGTACAAAGTTGGAAAACAGAAGGCATGAGCTTCATTTCTGATGTGGGCTGTGCTTTGTGTGGAGGCTTCGGGAAAATCATAATCACACAGTGCAGTGAATAGGAACACAAAACAGGAGCGTGGGCTCAGAAAGCTTGACTCAGCAAGTCAGTCAACTTACTTTAGCCTTAGTTTACTCGTATGTAAAATGGGTATACTGATGCCTGCCCTTACTTCCTTTTCAAGTTATTGTGAGCATCACAACAAATATTTCATTTTATTATCACTATATATTCATAAGGTATATCTGCTCTGCTGGCTTGTTAACTTCCCAGGAACAGGGACTATGGTTTGGTGTTTAAATATTTGTAGCCGGGTTAAAAAAAAAAAAAAAAAGTTGGCATCTACTAAAAGTTTGCTGAACTGAAATGTTGACTAACTGAGAAAAGATATGTAAAAGTATGATAGAGACTTGAGGTATTGTTATAAAATCAGCCAAATGTACACTAGTCCAAGTGGCCACAGGATCAAAGATGTGCTGATTGACAAAGAACATTAAAGTGGCATAAACAAATGGAATGTGACCTTTTGAGTGTGACCAGGGACAACACAGTGTAACTTTGATGTATCAACAAGTTTCAAGCCAGCTGTGCCTTGACATGATAGAGGCATCACATCAGCTTCTTGAGTGGCTTCCTCAGCATTATCTATGACTACCAACAAAGCTATGTTGCTGCTATTCAGCTCTTAAGAGCTAGATAAGAGTGTGAATAGGATGACAGTGTAATTTTAAAGCTCTTATAATACGATGAGTACTTGGAACATTGAAATGGGCACTGAAAACCTAGTGGTGATAGCACAGCTCCTAGCACATGGCAGATCTGGGGGGAACAGGGTTATGCTGGCCACAGACAAGCCAATGCCAGTGTCCTCATTCGTGGTTGTAACATCTGGCACCCCACTGAGCAGAGCAGCTAAAGGAAAGCAGCTTGGCAGACAGGTCGGTGCAGACTCTTAATGGGACTGCAGCACAAAACTGTTCATCAGGCCTTGTGAGCACATTCACCACATCCAAATGGAAGATATGAAACATCAGAGTGGTCATTGTTGAAAATAGGCAACAAAAGCAACTTTGGACAGGGCCAACGTGAAAATATTGGCATCTACGTAAAGAATACTGAACTAATGACAGTGCTCTTACAAGCTATTGGGAGTATAAATTCCCAATAAAATGTGTAAGGTTTTATAATTATTTTAGTATTTTGTATTTGGGGGAAATTTTGCAAGAAGAGTTGGGATCAAATGGTATATTTGTATCTTTTATTTCTTTTTGAAAGGTAGCCAGAATCCAAACCAAGCACTGAGTTTATTTAGGGCAAAACAATAACATCAGCAGCTACTGGTTTTGACCACAGTGTGCCAGGCAGTATATATTAGCTTATTTGTTACATAATTCCTGTTAGAGTGGAAGCACTATCCAATTTACAGATTAGAAAACTGAGGCTCAGGAAGTATAATTCGTCCCAAGTTGCATACCTAATAAGTGGTAGAGCCTGAATTCAAATCCCCAGTTCTTTCCATTCACCATGAGAACCCAAAAGGAGTAAGATGAGAAGACAGGAAGATGATGTAAACATGAAGGACACATGAGGGAACAGAAATGAGGGCCATGAAAGAAGGTAAGAGAGTAGAACACAAAGGGTAAGAAAAGGGACCAGGCATTGAGAAGGAGTGGGAGTTCTTTCGATTGAGTCCTTTAGAGTGGTCATGTCTTCAGGAACCGTCATCGTTCTGTATCATCTTGGCTGATGCCCCTTTGAGTCCTGTGGGGCAGCTTAGCAGACAGGTCCACTTACCGCCTTATCTAGTACATACAGCGGGGCGGTTTTAAAGCAGAGATTAGACAAGAAAGCTACCACATAGCCTGACAGCTTCCAGGAGCTGGAAAGAAATTAAACTGGAACGATTCAAATTTAAATGTGTCTTCAGTGTATGTGCTCTAACTTTACGTTGGCTTTGCAGAAAACACGTGTCATTTTAATTCACTGGAAAGCAGGTGGAATCTGTCATGGGGTGAAACATAAGAAATCTGTCCAAATGTAAGAAAAAGCAACAGCTTCCTTTTGTGCGTCAGTTTCATAGTACAAGTATGTGTCACTCGGTCCACATAAGCTGATATTCACCAAAATAATAAAATTCGCATCTAATAGTCATTGAGCAATTATAGTGTGCCCAGCGCGTTACATGTATTTAATCATCAGGAGGAGCCTAGGGGATTGGTACTATTATGACCAACCACCCATTTTAAAGATGAGAAAACTGAGGCTCAAAAATTAAACAAGCTATCACTGGCTAATAAGTAGCTGAGCTGGGATCTGAATTGCAGGCCCTTGATCTTAACACTACACTATGAAGTGCCTGTGACTTGTGTCACCCCATGATGACATGAGTACTCCAAAAAAAGAGAGAGAGAAGGAAAGGGAGGCAGAGAGGGCACTAAGAAAAGAAGGAGAAGATAATGACCTCAAAACTAGTACCAGCTTTGAGGAAGACATGTGGGTTGGATGCTTGGAAGCCGTAGAGGTGATCTGAACCTCTCTGTGGTCAGAGAAGGAATCTATAGCGAAGCAAAGGGTAGGAGAAGCCAAAAGGGGGCAAGAAGAAATGGGAGTACAAAGTAAAAGAATGAAACCAAGTACACGCAGAGTGTAAAGGGGAGGAAGAAAGTTCGTGTAAATCTTTGGAGTATGAAAATAACGTAGTTAGATTTTAAATTAAAGTTGTTTCTCTGATTTACCCTTTTATTTCCAATTTCATGGGTGAAAATGACCTATTCAGCTCAACCTTTAGAATTAATACTGTTTGTCTGACAGTTTCTCTCCACCCTGAGTAACACTAAGTTCTACCCTGCAAGGTTAGCATCTCAGTAAAAGGTGGGTGTGCTGTTTAATTGGGTTTTTTTTTTCCTCCTGAAAGTTAATTAAGTCAACATTAACCATGGCTATGTAACCACAGAATGGGCAGTTTCTTTGAAGGCTCATGGTTTGGATCTTTTCCTGCAAAACTTCCCACTTCTATAGCTATATTTAGTGTGCTAACTGCCTGAATAACTGGTTTGCTCTGGGCCCCTGTGTCACGGCAATACTGGGCCTTGTTTGCCTCCAAGTTTGCTTTGCGGAACCATGATGCCAAGAGTTTGCAGTTCTCAGTCGACAGCCTCTGGGTTCAGCCTCTCGTTTCTTCTCCAGAAACTTCGCTGGAGTTAGCATTGCCGATTTGATGCCATATGGCTCTATGATTCTCAGAACCATTTACTTAATATTTAATAAATTTTTAAACTTGTCCATACCCTTAACTCTGAAAGTAATATGGTATCATCAATGTTTGTATCCTGACGACTTTGTTTATATAGATGTGACTGAATATTTAAGGAGAAAAAAATAAAGTACTGGCCTTGCGCAAAAGCCAGTTTTCTCATGTTGGTGCAGCTGTTTTAACTTTTAAGAAACCACAAGCATTTTATCCTCTAAAACTTTAATTTGAAAGACACAGGACTTTTAAAGAAATACAGTGTTTCTGAAACTGATATATATTAGCCTCCCTACTTCTGTTCTCTTTAAACTCTTAAGAATTGAATAAAGTTCCTGAGTTGATACTACATATACATTTTTCAGAAAAATACATGTAATTGCTGTATTCCTAGTAATCTTTGAAATGTTAAGTTATAGTAGAAGCAGTAGCATCATAAGAGAGACAAAATGTAACAATAGCTGCTTCATTCTCTTGACCTCTCTTCAAGCTCAGAGAATTTTCCATAGACCCAGAGGCAGATGCCAAAAGGAAACAGTTGTGTGTTTTCTTGGGTTCACTGTAGCCCAGCAAGCCCTGGTAATTGTTATTCGGCTTCTTTTTTTATGCTACAGCAATGATTCTCCTTCCTGTTACATAGAAAAACCTATTCTCCTGTTAAAAGAGAACACTAGATGTGTTTATTACAACATTAAGACCGTTTGTCCATGGAAATAATTTTTTATTGTTCTGAGTCACTCTGGTTTGTGGAATTTTTACATGAGTTCCAGCACAGGGATGAGATGATATATTTATTTTAATTTGTATCCTCTTTTTTTCTTGACTGCATGAATGTCAGGCTTGTTGTCAGAATATCCCCATATTTTTATTACTTTAGAAGTTACACTGCTGTAGTTGTGTCTCCTAAATTCTTCATTGACAATTCACTCTGTGTCCTGGGCATGCTGAATTTTGGCAGGACTACCTGCTTCTCTCAGTGTCATGGGATCTCTTGTTTTTCCATTAGCCCCATTCATGTTGTCTCCACATATGTCTTTACCATGTCAAAGGTTATACAGACCTTCAGAAATACTTGAATTGTTTTGTTGAGGGGTGGCTGGGTGACTCAGCTGGTTAAGCATCCGACTCTTGATTTCAACTCAAGTCATTATCTCACGGTTCATGGGTTCAAGCCCCAGGTCCGGCTCTGTGCTGACAGCAGGGAGCCTGCTTGGGATTCTCTGTCTCCCTCTCTCTCTGCCCCTCCCCCACTCATTCTCTCTCTCTCTCTCTCTCTCTCTCTCTCTCTCAAAGAAGTAAACATTTTCTAAAAATTGTTGAGCAGCTGGAAAGACTTGAATTAAACTGTGAACTTCAAAGGGCATTTGTTATGCCTTAATTTTTTTTTCTTGTATTAAAATAAACCTCACTTAGAAGTATTCCCTAACTCAGCTCAGAATATCTCTGCTTTAAACTATACCCTGGAGGGGCGCCTGGGTGGCGCAGTCGGTTAAGCGTCCGACTTCAGCCAGGTCACGATCTCGCGGTCCGTGGGTTCGAGCCCCGCGTCGGGCTCTGGGCTGATGGCTCAGAGCCTGGAGCCTGCTTCCGATTCTGTGTCTCCCTCTCTCTCTGCCCCTCCCCCGTTCATGCTCTGTCTCTCTCTGTCCCAAAAATAAATAAACGTTGAAAAAAAAAAATTAAAAAAAAAAAAAAAAAACTATACCCTGGAATCATAGAAAGCCCCTAAAATTCATTTTCAACTATTCTTTGGTTTGATTGCAATTATTGTATGTGTTAATCACCTCTAGGAACATAGGTTAAATTTAACTAACAGTTCAGATTTACAGAGTAGTCTTAGATGTTCTGACATTTTAGAAAATATTTGAATAGAAAATAATGACTATCCTGTGGGCTGAGATTTCAAGTTACTGGTTATTGTCATTAATATTTCTTCCATATATTACTCTGTGTGTATGCAATTCTGACTGACTTACTAACTGACTAACTGACTGACTTAAGATTTAAAATTAAATCTTGTACTTTCTGGCAAGAATTTGAGGATTGGGTGTTGCCTTCTACCTTTTTTTTTTTTTTAATTTTTTTTTCAACGTTTATTTATTTTTGGGACAGAGAGAGACAGAGCATGAACGGGGGAGGGGCAGAGAGAGAGGGAGACACAGAATCGGAAACAGGCTCCAGGCTCTGAGCCGTCAGCCCAGAGCCTGACGCGGGGCTCGAACTCACGGACCGTGAGATCGTGACCTGGCTGAAGTCGGACGCTTAACCGACTGCGCCACCCAGGCGCCCCTGCCTTCTACCTTTTTTGACTCATATGTCCTAACTAGTCGGCCTCCAAAAGAAAAAGGGGCTATAATACTGACGTGAGCATAGACTAGACAGAGACAAATTGGACAATTTCTAATAGATAATTTCTTCTCTTACAATAATTTCTCTTACAATAGATAATTTCTTCTCTTTGGTCATGGCTGGTCCAAACTATACTACCTATATTCATATATTCGCAAGGGTTTATGTGTGTGAGTGCGTGCACATGGGAGTATGATTCAGCATTCATAAGTTTTAGGTGATTTGTTTTCTTGTCAGAAAATGGTAGAATATTAATCTGAATCACTTTATTTTCAACAGGTTGACATGATGAAAGAAGCGTTAGAAAAACTTCAGCTCAATCTAGTAGAGATGAAAGATGAAAACGCAACCTTAGATGGTGGAGATGTCTTATTCACAGGTATCCTAGTCCTTACTTTCTCCTATCCAAAACTATTTCTGATACCTGGCTTGTATTCACTTGTGTAACTATAGGGTTTTTTTAATTACCAAAGTAAAAATGGCAAATGCAGAGAAGCTGGAAAATACAGGAAAGCACAAAAGAGAAAAAAAAAACCAAAAATGACCTTTCATCCAACATTTGGGTGTATGTCCTTTTAGGACCTTTATATGCATGTAGTATTTGCATATTTTTTACAAAAATGTTATCAGGGTGTACCTATCACTTCATAGGTTGCATCTACTACATTCTACAGGGTGCATTGTTTTGCATTGTGATATAATATCTGGTTTGTATTTAAAAGATTCTTAATTCAAGATGTGTCATTTACACATAATTTTCTTCCTGGACAGCAAGATGAATTTAAGTAATTTTCAGTGTAAATTGATTTGGCTTCAGTGCCAGATGAATAATAGCAGAACTCAGCCAAGTATAAACAGCTAATACTATTATTGATCTAACTAGAATCAGTTTTTATAGTGGGTATAATATGGCTGCTAAAAAAAACAGTAATTGTAGCATTTAATCTTTCTAACTCTTTTATGATCGTATTATTGTTTTGCAAAAGTCATGTGCTAAAATTTGGATCCCCAGATTGATTCTACTTAAACTGACAATTTGTAACTTATAGTGAGAGTTTACTTTCACTTGAATGTCAGAGAATAAATACCTGTTTCAGGGATGGATCCCTACCAGCAAGGACTGGTTCCTTGGGAATGTAGCCCAGGTGCCCCACTGAAAGCATGAAGTTTCTCAGAAGTCTAAGGTTTTAGCTGATATGAATTTTATATTGAACCCCTTGTATATAGGCAAAATATAGCCATCTTCATTTTAATGAAAAGATAATATTTTGTATTATATTTTGATACAATGAATTTTCTTGGAGAAGAGGTATTTATCCTGTGACATTTGAGGAGTTCTTTGCTCAGTGTCACATACCTTTAGGTGGAGCCACTGTGTTGCTGAGCTCCAGGGGGCACCTTTCTTATCACAAGCTTATGCATAGTACCCCCTGGAGTTGTGCACTGCACAACCTGTGCTACCACTGCCTCTGGGGCATTGTATATACACCCATTGAGCCATAAGAATACAGAAAAGGGGGTCAAGGAGGCCTACGCCACATTCTCAGCTCTGGCCATGTCTGAGCAGACTCAGGCATTCTTTCGAATCTGCCTAGTAAGTTCCCCTGAGAATATTCTTTGTGCCTCCCATTGACGGCACTTTCATTCTTTTTGGCAGCACAGAACAACAGCCTGTTTCTTCTAGAAAATAGGCTTTTGTGAGCAGCTAGATGTGTAAATCACACTTCTTACAATAAAACTCTTCTTTACCAGAACACAGCCATATAATAAATGTGTAAGCAGGTACTGATAATATTTGAAGTATGCTTTAAAACAAGCTGTGCTCACAGCCACCTAGTTATCTCACCAGCTGAACTGAACAGATTCCCTGAAATTTTCTCAGTGTAATGGCACAGTTTATGCCAAGAACCTCTTCCTCTGGTCAGAGGTCTTTCCACAGCATTTCAACCTTAACGTTTTTGCCCCAACTTCTAATTAAGCACCTAAGCATCGAGGCTTGCCTCTATCACTATCTGTAAGCACTTTTTTGGTAACATTCAATCCTTAAGTTAATATCTTGAAAGTTATTTTATTCAAAACTGAGATCCTGTTGGGATATTAGATCTTTATCTGCTTGGCACCTCATTTACACCTGATGTCTGGTCCTGCCTTCTATTTCCTACCTCTCAATTAGTTTTTCCTTTTTTAAATTGTGGTAAAATATATATAACATGAAATTTGGCATTTTAAACATTTTTTTAAGTTTCTTTATTTATTTTGAGAGAGAGCATGAGCAAGAGAAGGGCAGAGAGAGGGACAGAGAGTGAGAGAATCCCAAGCAGGCCCTGTGCCGCCAGCACAGAGCCCGACCTCACAAACCATGAGATCATGACTTGAGCTGAAACCAAGAGTCGGACACTTAGCTGACTGAGCCACCCAGGTGCCCTTCAATTTTTGGATTCATCAGAGTCAGGTAGCACTTTCCACATTTTCTGGGTCCTCTTCCTTCTGTAACTCAGAGTTTCATTAACAATTGATTGAAGAGTGCCTGGGTGACACTTGATTTCAGCTCAGGTCATGATCCCAGGGTTCCAGGATGGAGCCCTGTGTCAGTCTCCATGCTGGTGTGGAGCCTGCTTGGCATTCCCCCCACCCCCTCTCTCTCCCTCTCTCTCCCTTTCTCTCTCTCTCTCTCTCTCTCTCTCTCTCTCTCTCTCTCTCTGTCTCTCTGCCCCTCTTCCCTGCGCACGCTCTCTCTCTCTCTCTCTCTTTCAAATAAAAATTAAAGAAAAAAACAAGGAACTAAAAAACAAACAAACAAAAAAAAACCACAACTGATCAAGAAATGGACAGAAGGAAAGCAGCTTTCCCACTCCAGTTCAGCTGAGAATCTTGTCAGTCAGGCGAGCAGCTACTGGAAGAAATTATTTCAGTCCTATTTCTCTTAAATAATCATGAACTTACCTCTACTTTTATTTTTCTATTTTTATGGAATATGGAGCAACTAAAGAAGAGTTATAAATGTTTATGTACAACTTAAAGACTAATGATAAAATGAGCACCCGGTGCCTGCCACCTGGCTTAAGAAATTGCCAGGACCATAGGAACCCCACTCCTTCTCTCTTTTTTTTTTCCTCTTTGTTTTGCTTGTCTTACAGGTTTGTATGATTAGAGTCCTACTATAGGAACTATTCTGTGATTTGTGTGTTTTTGATTCAACTTGGTGTGTGTAGCTAGTGTCTTCACTGCTATATGGTATGCCATGGAAAAACTACACCACGATGAATTTATTCATTTTACTGCTGATGTATGTTTGTGTGTTTTCCAGTTTTTGTCTGTTGTCTTCAGTGCTGCTATGTACATTCTTGTGTGTGTCTCCTGGGAATGTGTATAAGAGTTTCTCTCAAGTAAACAACTAGAAATGGAGTTTCAGGTGATAAACTTTTTACTCCAGTGAAATGTGTGTGATTTTTTTTC
Organism: Lynx rufus; assembly: GCF_022079265.1. Taxonomy (NCBI): domain Eukaryota; kingdom Metazoa; phylum Chordata; class Mammalia; order Carnivora; family Felidae; genus Lynx; species Lynx rufus. The sequence goes on from NW_025814834.1 coordinate 150,593,643, forward strand.
TTGCATCTACTGATGTGATTAATTGCACTAATTAATTTTCTGATATTGGTCAGTCTTGCATCCCTGGGGTAAAGTCAAACTCCATTGTGATATATTCTCTTTTTACTACAATGTTGGATTTAGTTTGTTAATTTTTTTTTTCAAGACTTTTGTTTCTGTGACCTGTAATTTTTCTTGCTTGCTATCTTTGTCTGGCTTTGGTAAAAGAGTTATCTTAACCTCACAACATGTATTGGGAATATTTCCTATGTTTCCATTCCCTAGATTCAGAATTATTTGAATTGTTCATTCCTTGAACTTTGGTAGAACTTACCTAGAAACAGGCCTTAGTTTTCTCTGTCGGGAGATTTTAAACTGATTTAGTTCCTCAAATGATTGCATGACTGTTGAGGGTTTTCTGAGTCAGTTTTCGAGAGTTCTGTTTTCTAATACTTTGTTTTTATCTAACTTCTCAAAATGTTGGGTATAAACTTATATCTTCTTACTATGTTTTAAGCTTCATAGCACTATAGCTATGTCCCCTTTTCACTCATAATGTTTATTTGTGCCTTCTCTTTTTTCTTTTGTGTCTGAGATCTGTTGGTTTCATTAATCTTTTCAAAGAACCAATTTGGGGTTTTGTTGAATCCTCTTTCTTGTATATTTCTTTTTCTCTTCCTGTTTCTATCTTTAATTCCTTCCTTCAAATTTCTTTGTTTTTATTCTGTTCTTTCTTTCTTATATTTCTTTTTTTTTTTTTTAATTTTTTTTTTCAACGTTTATTTATTTTTGGGACAGAGAGAGACAGAGCATGAACAGGGGAGGGGCAAAGAGAGAGGGAGACACAGAATCGGAAGCAGGCTCCAGGCTCTGGGCCATCATCAGCCCAGAGCCCGACGCGGGGCTCGAACTCACGGACCTGGCTGAAGTCGACGCTTAACCGACTGCGCCACCCAGGCGCCCCTCTTTCTTATATTTCAAGCTAGAACTTTGTCTCTTTAATTTTGAAACTTTTCTCATCTTTAATGCAAGTAGTTAAAGCTGTTGTAACTTTCAAGTAACTTTCAAGTACTGCTTTAGCGGAATCCTTCCTGTTTTTATATATATTTGCTATCATTAAGTTTTAAATGTTTTCTGATTTCCATTACGATTTATTCTTTGACTCATTTGTGTTCTTTAAAAAACATATCGATCATTATTGCAAGTTTCAGGGACACCCAACTCATTACCCTGATAGTTCATAAGGGAAGGAAAGATTCAGGCATTTAGCTGTGTTTCCTTTATGCATTCTATTTCAAGTAAACCAAATACTTGGCTAAGAAAGTTTTTCTTTTTAGAATTCTAGCCCGTAAATGTAGATTCCTAATAAACTAATGGATCTGTGTAATGATGGTCACACGATGTTAAAACCTTTATATGAAAGCTTGACGGAGAACTTTATAATGTAGGAATCAGGCTGACATTTATTAAGCAGAGAATTTTTTGTTGGCCTTTCCAAAATACCACTGGAACACACAGATTATTCTAGTATCACTGAAAACGTGGCAGTCAGTCATGTGCCTCATGATGTGCTGCAATAGTGCAGCCCCACCTCAGAAGTAGTCCTATCCAAAAAAAATCTTTTGAACAAGGATCTAATTAAGCATCTACATGAAACTATCAGTTTACTGAAAATACAAAGGATAAAGGAACAGTTTCATGTTAGATGATACACAAGGAAGCAACCAGCCGAATCCAGGCTGTAGGATCATCAATAGGACAAATGACCTGGCTTCTTCTGTAAAAGAATAAGGTGAGAGGGTGAGTTGATACAGAAAAAAAGATGACATAAGAAACGTAACGACAACAACAATTTTTTTTTTAATCTTGCAGTTCCAGAAGTTATTACTTACATCAGAAAGGCCATTTAGGGGATATAGTCTACCATACTGCTAGAAACAGAAGTCCAACTTACTTTTTAAAGAGACAAGTTTGCTTTTCTTTGTACTTTGCTACCTTAGTCTTTTAAAAAGAAATAGTGGGGCGCCTGGGTGGCGCAGTCGGTTAAGCGTCCGACTTCAGCCAGGTCACGATCTCGCGGTCCGTGAGTTCGAGCCCCGCGTCGGGCTCTGTGCTGACTGCTCAGAGCCTGGAGCCTGTTTCCGATTCTGTGTCTCCCTCTCTCTCTGCCCCTCCCCCGTTCATGCTCTGCCTCTCTCTGTCCCAAAAATAAATAAACGTTGAAAAAAAAAAATTAAAAAAAAAAAGAAATAGTATGCAAGCCCCATTATAAATTTGTTTAAATTTGCTTAATCCGTTAGATGTTTTTCCTAAAAATTGTGTATAAATCTAATTTATAAATCTATTTTTGTCTTAAAAGAATTAAAGAAATTTGCTTTTTAAATTTCAGCTGACTTTTTTAGTAAAGTGAGTAATACTTTTGTCAAATAAAAGACCCTTTCCCTTAGTTAAGTTTTGATTTGTATGTAGTGAGTTTTCTCAAGGGACAACATAAACATACCATTACAAAAACGAACAAACAAACCAAAAAATACATGTCAGTATACCACCAAGGAATCTTCCCATCTTCCAACAGAATAAGCCATTAACTTGTCATAACATCATTTGACCTATGTCATTTACCTATTTTATAAGGACATCATGAGGATTAAAGTTGTAACATTATAAAGTCTATCAAGCAATTCTTTTTACATGGTTTCTCTTCTTATACTTTACCCTAATGTTCTGGATCAAACTATATACTGATTTCAATTTGAATATTTTTTCACATATTATGTATAATTCTTTTTCAAAGTATTCAGGGAGATTAAAAACCCCCACAATTATATGTTGCCTAATGCAATCTACTATAATTGTTTGCTTGCCTCTAAGTTGGAGACCATTGTTATTTAGGGTTTTGCCTTCTGAGAAGAATATTTATGGAATTTCAGAAAAGCCAAATAAGTAGAACGTTCCATTCTCCTAAACTGTAGTACTTTGTAGAGAGGCATTTTGATTTGAAACGAAAAATAAAAGTTTTAAGGACATCTCTTAGAAGTCAGACCTGAAGACCAGTCAGCCCTAAACTTGCTTTACCCAGATAGTTTCTTCAGCCTTTACATCATCATTATAAGACAGGGAATCTGACTTCATCACAGATTCCTAGAATTATTAATTGGGGGTGGGGGGAGGGGAAGGAAGCATTCCTCACATGCCATTGCTATTACTTAATTTTTTATTACACATTAATATGTTTAATTCTATTATTTCCTAAGTAAAAATTTTATTCTTTTGTTGTGGTAAAATATACATAATATAAAATTTGCCATTTAGCTATTTTTAAGTGGACAGCTCAGAGACATTAAGTACATCCACACTGTGTTGCAACCATCACCACCATCCATCTCCAGCACTTTTTCACCTTCCCAGACTGGAACTTCATAGCCGTTAAACACTGACTTCCTAGTTCCTCCTCCCCTCAACTTCTGGCAGCCACTGTTCTACTTTCCACATCTGTGAATTTGAAAAAGGTTTTTCTAAGGACAATATGGGTTTGCAAGCATAATTCGTTCTGGAAACATGCTTATAATCCAAAGCACTTGTATATCAAAGGGAATTTCGAGAACCATTGGCTCAGTTGCGATCATGACATTCGGCGTCTTGTACTGCTCATATTGCAAGACATCACTAGTTTATCAAATTAAAATTTATTAGAAATGTTTGCTCATCTTACAGAACACTTGGCAGAACAAGCTTCTTGCAATCCAAGGTTTTACTGTGGTTTGAAATCAGTTTAGTGTAAAGAGAGCAGGGGTCAGAGTACAAGCAGAGCTGCCTTCTGTGATAGGAAAGAACTGTGTGGTGCTTTAAGGTCATTATTTACAGATAAAGAAATAGTGTGCCGTCACTGGTGCCACATACTCACTATGTTCCATGACATTTATTATAGGCAGAGAATTTTTTGTGGGCCTTTCCAAAAGGACAAATCAACGAGGTGCTGAAATCTTGGCTGATACTTTTAAGGTAGGTAAAGGATAATTTATGCCCAGCATACAGTAATTATTTAATAAATATTCATAGACACATTGAATCAGTATGTCATGAATAATGGTATCTATATGTCACCAGCTTTGCAAAATAATGCCTAATATTTGTACATTTGCTAGAAGTTTTAAGAGTTATCAAATTCAAATTTCTCAATAAATAAGCTGCATTGGGCTACCATAGCCACAAAAGACAAAGTTATCATGGACGTCTTCTATTTAATATCTCTCAGTGTATAATCATGCAACCACCTAGCAGATTTCCTGGCACAATAAATGACTTCAAAAAAATTCTGGGGACTCAGCTAACTCTAACATGAAGTGTAGATTTTTCGGATTGGAATCAAGGATCACTTGTACTCGGGTACCTATTATGTGCTGGAAGCTGTGCTAGATATTGCACGTACATCCTCTCATGGTCCCTTTACTCTATTGATTATTAATAGATTGACTCACCAGACGGCTTAGGAAGGGATATAACCCCCAAGAAGCTCTTTCCATCTTGAGGGTGTGAGGTTCTAGTTTGCACAGGATTTTCAGACATATCCTTCCAGAGTAGCCCACTCCGTAGATCAAGCAGCAAAGCTAGGTGTTGACACAATCACACATCTGAGAGAAGTCTCTGCACTTTCTTCTTAAAAGTAGTCTTTATTTAATTGGCAATACCAAAACCTACAGGTCCCAGTTCTTCTTCCAGATATTCAGGGCCCCTGGCACCCTCTTTAGAAATAGGCATATTTGGGGCAGGTTTAAATCGGTTTTAGAATTATTCTGCAATGCCAAACTGCTTGTTTCTATTATACACATAGGACTATGCAGTCTCCACAGTCCCGGTGGCTGATGCTTTGCATTTGAAGAGTTTCTGCAGCATGGCTGGGCCTAACCTAATCGCAATTGGATCCAGTGAATCTGCACAGAAGGCCCTAAAGGTAGAAACAAAACTATGCTTCTTAATGCAACAGGCAATGCCTACCACATGTTTTTTTCTAATTCTGTCTACTGGGCAGGCAGCAAGCAGGACTGGGGGGAAGAGAATAGGCTGGTACTGGAACTTTCTCAGATATACTATCGTGACCTCAGATTCATTGAGAACCAGCAACACCTAAGTGTTGGAAGAACTCATCACTGGTGAAGCATTCTTACTCATCCACCAGGTTTCCTAGGAAGGCCGTGATTCAGACAGAATAAGAAATACCAAACTCAGGGCGTCTGGGTGGCTCAGTCGTTTAAGCATCCGACTTCGGCTCAGGTCATGATCTCACCGTCTGTGAGTTCAAGCCCTGTGTCAGGCTCTCTGCTGTCAGTGCAAAGCCTGGAGCCTGCTTTGGATTCTGTGTCTCCCTCTCTCTCTCTGCTCTTTCCCCACTCATGCTTTGTCTCTCTTCCTCTCTCAAAAATAAGTAAACATTAAAAACAATTAAAATAAAAAAAAAATACCAAACTCATCACAGTTATTTCCTCCTGGAAAAAGGAAGGCATGCAGCCAGTAGCACTTTTCCTAAGTAAGATAGTTGGTACACAAGGGGTTGTTCTATTATTCTTACCCTTTTGTATGTCTGAAATATTTGATAATGATCTTTTAGAAAGGCACGATTGGGAAGTACATAAAAACCATAACTTCTTTGTTTGCATTTAGAACACTTAAATTTTAGGACAGGAATTTGTCTCATTTCACAGGTGAGAATAGGAAAGCACAGAAAAATTGTAATTTGCCCAAATCACACAGCTAGGTCAATAGTGGAAGTCATTGATAATGAAGAAAACCTTCCACTGCTACAGTGCTTTATAGTCCAAAGACCCATTCCTTCTCTGTAACAGCCCCGTGAGATCATCTGGACGCTCTTTCAGGGCAAAGACTGTGTCTGTTTTGCTCACCATTGTTCTCCTTCGTGCTTGGTCCATGGTGGGCCCTTAATAAAAGTCAGGTTAATGGATGAATAAATAAGTGAGAGAGGCGATAGTATCTCCATTTTGCAGATGAAAACTAGATCAAATGACTCACCGCAGGCCCCGAGGCTAGCACTAAATGGTGGGCTGGCATTACCACCCCCTCCTCATGATTTACTGAAGGACTAAAGAGAGAAGTTCTTCTCAGGCAAAGAGAGGAAGTCTGTGCCCCAAGGTGCACAATTAATTTTTGTGCCCTTTTAGGTCTTTACCTGTCTACCTGCGCGCTAGACTTGGCGCAGTTTGTCTCAGAAGAAATCATTGCCTGCCATTTACTGAATTTTCCCCCTGCATTTTCTGCAGCTTCTTCAGCCAGCTCTGCTGGCCTTTCCATCTTCCTTTTCTCATACCATATCTTTGATTGTATTTCTAGGACTTTAACAATTGTTGCTAAACAACCTGCCTCAGAACTTGAATTTGGTGGCTTTTTCTATGCTCCCTTTTTTGTTCTGCTTCATCTGGATGGCTATGTCAACTTTACAAATAAAGAAGGTCGTGCCTTGAAAGAAAGTATTTGATGGATGGTATCACTCAAAGGATCTAGGAAGATTATTTTTCTCCTCAGGGTCTAACTGTGGTGTTTATCCATGGCAGCTGGGTTGGTCAGCACATGTCTGAAATTGAGTATAAGGGAGGGAGAGGGCTGAAACTGGTTTATACTGTGCTCTTGTGTTAATTAGCAGAAGGAACCTCTTCTGGGTAAACAAATTACAAAAAGTAGCCCCATCTGCCATTCTGGGTAGACTAGATCCCTAACTCAAGTAGCTTGGTCCCTAATTCAGATAGGTCACTTACTCAAATAGTCTAGAGAAGCAAACATCTAACAAATTAAGAAATAATACAACTATGGTTAACTAACAAAACATTCTATGAAGTAGTCCTGACTGCTTTCACAAGACAGGGTGGAGCTCCTTGAAGCCTAGATATTGGGAGAAAACTTCACAGACAAAAATGGGCCTAGATGTGAGTCTTAAAGGATTTGGCAGGGCGGGATTCAGTGAGACAGTGTTTCAGGTGGGGACACAGTATAAGTAAAGACTGAGCCAGACACATACAAACTAGTCTAACCAATGAAGAGTTTTCCTGTGAGCTCCGGGAGATACAACTAGATGGAGCAGATGAAGTCTGAAGAAATAGGGACTTAAAAGTGAGGAAGAAGATGAGCTTTTCTCCATGAAACATGGCTTTTGAACATGGGCTTCTGAAGCGAAGGGTTTGTATTGCTTTAGAGATGTTGAACCAGCATTCCTTTTGAAAAAAAAAAAAAAGAAGAAGGGGAAAGACCTTGCAATCCGAAAAGAGGACCACTGATAACCTGGGAAAAGAAAGCCAAGCCCCAAGTCCCATTGTATGCCTTAGTAACTCACCACCTTTTTTTTCTCCCTTCATCTTTCCCTTCCCATTGTCAAGTCAAGTCCTCTAAGGTCACATCTTTTAAGGGCCTCCTATGTGGACTTTACAGTCCTCCTTCCTGTAGAGTCTATTTGAGTTAGTGTTAATAATGATGCTCACTCTATACTTGAAACCTTCTGTGTCAGAAGCTATAAATAATCCTCACTAGAAAGGCATTCACTCTTTGGAGATCATGTTTTCCATCAGCTTCCTAAGCCACAGGCCTGTAGAGTTGGCTAATGCCTACCTGCCATGTTTCTAGCATCAAAAAGATTCTCTTATTTATAGTGAAAGCAGATGGACAAAGTAAGAATAGTGAGATCTCCATGCAGGCATGTTCTCAGGTCGGAACTAGGTGGGTTGGTGAAATTCAGATTTAGTGAACTCAACTGTTTATTTATTTGAGAACAGTTTTGGCTTCTGTATTAGAAAAGTCAATAAAATTGATAGTGTGGCAAGTCCTACTACTAATTTGGAGATATCAGTACTGATATAGTTAGGCAGAAAGACAAATGGATAGAAACAAATAGATCATTTGCGCATAGTGAACACATATTTTTTTCCATTTGACAGTTGAAAATACTGAGATCTGATGAAATAAAACATTTTGAATACAATCTCGGGGTTTTGGAATCAGATTTCCTGGGCCTTAATTTTCTTCCTCCCAGTTGCCCACCTCACTCTATACCTGTTCTTTTTCAATTGGAAAACTTTTCCCAATTATTTTGCCATAAAATTATTCTGGCTAGGCTTCCTCTTTCTCCTTTCCTCTCTCCAACTACCCACTACCTCTTCCCATTTTTTTTGCTGCAGTGTCCAGGATCTGACCCATCAGGAAAGATGTGAGTTTGGTCCCAGATGTCTGTTTTTCCCTTGCAAATCTTGATGTCTCTGTAGAGAAGCCTGTGGCCATTTGGGCATCTCGTTGAAGGGCATAACACTTAAACAGGTGAATCATGCCTTCCTGTGCCACACACTGAGAGCTTGAATACTTCCCACATCTGTCACTGCTTGTGGAATACTTGCCTCCTTCAGAGCCAGAAAACTATTTCTTACATATTCATGCAAAGCTGAGAGCCCAAGGGTTTCTGGTTAGACTTATTGCATTTGAAACACTTTGTAATGGGTTGCAATCAATTTTGGTTAATGAAGTGGGATCTTATGGAGATAGTCATCATATCTGTCTAGGTTGTAGTAGATTTAACAGTGTGTGCATTGTATATTTAAATGAAATCATCAGTCTAGGAAGACTTGAGCAACTCTCTGCTAAAAAGCCAGAACACATTTAATACAGGGCACATTTAATACACATTTAACACAGAGTATATTTAATGAAAGGAAGGAATAAAGGATATATTATTACTGCATTTTCCTGTTGATATGGCCAAGGTGCTGGAGGTTAGGTTGATTTGAACAAATACCTAAAGACATTTAACATCAAGTTTTACCCTTGAAATACTATTATCTAAGCAAAATTCATCTTTAGAGCAACGTGTCCATTTTATAGTGTTTTCCCCATACTTTCCATAATTCTGCTCATGCCTTTGGGCAATTATACCTTCATCCTGCCCTTCTAACTGCAAGAGAATTCAATCACCAAAAAATACGTATTCTATTATTTCATTCATTTAAAGTTAAACAAAAGACAAAACTTTAAGAGGTAAGGGAATTGTGGTCCAGTGGGCTATTTTGTATTTATAATTTTTAAAGTTACAGAATTATGTATATAATGTATTATTGGAAGTGGGCTGAAATTAAGTTACATAAAGTAATTTTCCAAAATCTGGGTCTAACCCTTAAACCCTTACTTTACCTGCTACATGATTCCTGTCTTTCCTGCAGACGAGCTTGTTTTTTATTTTATTAATGAAGAAAAAAAAGACAAACTTCATACCCCTTGAGCAACATCTTCCCATTTTCCCTCCCCCCAGCCCTTATACACCTTAAATATATACAAGTTTTGTCAGTTATACCTCAATAAAGTTGGGGAGGCAAAGACATGACAACAAGTAGATTTGTGCCACATCTCATCCATTTTTTTTTTTCTAGAGCCATTCCAAAATCGACTTGCTTTCCAGGAACCTGGATTAATTACATGGTCTCTGTCATAGGAGGACAGACTGTAATTCCTGCCCTCTGGAGGGACTCACTATATTGATTTTTAACTCAATCTCCTTGGTGGCATTCAGTCCTCCAGTCAATTAAGCAGGGGGCGGGGGGAGTGGAGAAAGGAAGGAAAGACAAAGGGAGGGAGGCAGAGTAAGAGGGAGGGTGACATTTAGCTGAAATTTTCCCAAAACTAGGGAGATGAGGAAGCTCAAACCGGGAAGCCCCATGGAACTGACAAGCTGGGGGGGCTGTGCCATCTGCTGGCCAGGCAGCAAGCGGAGTGCTCTCACCTTCCTAACCCCTCAGGGAAACCAGTTATTTGCTCCTTTTGGCATCTACAATTTTGTTTATTGGTCTTTTTTAAAATTAAAATTCCATTCTTTTGTATCACAACAAATTATTATTTTTAAATGCTTTTGATAGAAGTACTAAAAGGATATGGTAAGAAAAGAATTATGAGTTCACCACTCCTTTTTTTGGTCCTTGTCATGTAAATGGAGCTGAAATATAGTAAGTGGAAATCCAGTAGACTTGTAATTTTAAACTAAGATGCTCATAACGTATCTTGATGGAAATGTCTTTTGGTTTCTTATCTACTTCCTGAAATAACTAACTGCATTTGTAAGATTTCTTGAATGAGGACATGGGCTGCTTCGCAGAGAATTTAAATTCCATAGCACGAAGCATGTTTTTTCTTTTGAATGACTAACTATATAACAGAGGTCACTCAGACAGTATTTCCTCTCGTTTTGACTCAGCGTCAGCATTGATTTTTTGTCCAAAAATGTCCATGTTATTTTATAGATGGTCACATAAAGAAAGAAATGGAAAAACCCTTAATGTGTTTGGATTTTGTATGTTTTTTTATTGCCTGGAATTTCCTTTGATGATAACTGGAACAACAAATAGCAAAAACCAAAAGACAGAATGAGACCTAACTAGTATCAACAGGGTGATTGAAATGGAAAAATAAAGACTTTGCATTTCTAGTTGTTGTTGTCACAGGGAATTATGGTGTGTAGCCACAAGATTTCCCACTTTGGGTCTCTTCTGTGAAATATATGCTGACAGTCCCATTGTAGGTTTAATTTAGTCTTCTTATTTGGTTGTCTGTTCTAGTTGTATTCATGAGACCCACAAAACAATGACTTAAAAAAAAATCTACCATGCCTGAATTAAGAAATTAACAGAAAACCAAATCGCCTCTGAGTTTGTAACAACTGTTTATGCTTTTTTCCTGGCAGCGGTTGCCTTATCTGACGATATTCCCAGAGCTGTATGCCAACAAGGCTGGGGTGGCCAAAATAAAATACTTTGGCATGATAGGGCCATAAATAATCTGAAGCTGTGAGACCAAAACAGCCATGCTGAATTTCAGCACTAGTTCCAAGGCAGGAAGAAGGCAAAATTAGCCAAGTAGGAGAAAGGGAATAATAATAGGGTTTTATTCTCTTGAGGTTTCAGGAAAATTTCAGAGGAAGAAATTACATTTAAAGGACCATTTATTCTGTCCATTATACGATGGGACATCAAAAAATACTCAATAGACTTTATGGGATGTTATAGGGGGAAATCAAGCATCTGTTGTGTGACTGAACAAATGTCCTCTGAATGGGCCTTTGAATCCAAGACTCTTGCTTACAAAAGAAAAGGCCTAAGTGACTTTAAATGAGTGTTTTCTAATGAGAAGTGTGGTTTAAAACCACCTGCGGAACTTTCTGAAAACACACTGCCCTGGACCTATCCCAGAGAACCCTAACATTCTGGGTCTGGGTTCAAGCCCCAGCATCTGCATTTTTGAAAGCTCCACAGATGATCTAGGAGCACAGATGAAGTTGAGAGCCACACTGCCCTCATGGATTTCTGCAACTTCCAAAAGCACCTAGCTTAGAATCCTGAATAACACACACCTGAAGAATCCAGCCACTATGCATTGTAGGTGCAAAAGTATGCATTCTGCGTAGCAATAAAAGTAGAGAAAGTGTCATGATTAAAGCCATCAAAAGCTAGAAACTCCTTACCTTTTTGCTGCCTGGAGTTCAACATTGCATAACTTAAAATATAACACCTAACTGGGCAATAGCTTGAATGCCAATATTTAATCCATTTGGCATGCTAAAATTCCTTATTAAAATATTCCAAGTGACCAAAAAATCGCTGTTATCATTTTCTGAGGGCAGGATATTTGCATTTGACTCACGTTTCCATACCCCCTCCCCCAACACACACACACACACACACACACACACACACACACACACACATCTAACAGGACCTGATCTCAAGGTGTGAAGTTTTGTGCCAAAGAGGCAAAAAGGTTAAACTTCACACACCATTACTGATATTAAAGAATGTACCTTTGAAAATAATAGTATGTTGGGACACCTGGGTGGCTCAGTCGGTTGAGCGTCCAACTTCAGCTCAGGGCATGATCTCTGGGTTCATGAATTCTAGCCCCACATTGGGCTCTCTGCTATCAGCCTGGAGCCTGCTTTGGATGCTCTGTCCTCCTGTCTCTCTGCCCCACCCCACTGATACTCTCTCTCTCAAAAAAAAAAAATAAGCATTAAAATAAATAAATAATCATATGTTGATTCTAGTAAAGAAGCATAGTTGTCCAAAGGTCCAAAATGGCTATGAGAACTAAGCAGATAACTTTGTTATCTTGGGTAATCCATGGGTTGTCATTCTGGCTCTGCCACCAACTCTCCCCATGGGTGACCCCTGTCTCCTGTACTCAATCTCATTCTAAACAAAGTTGAATCAGCCTCACTAGAAAATGAGAGCTTCATTCTTTTCCATTGGAAATTTCAGGGTAAAGGACTGTGTCTTGAACATGAGGATGTGCAAACACCTGGCAAAAAGTAGCACCAGAACAGGGATAGTTCCAAAGTGGGTTGACTGTAGACTCTTTGATCACTGTGACATTGTTCTTTCGATGGCTGTGGGTGATTGAAGACTTGTGCTTAGCTGAATATCTTCATGCCTGTTTGAGGATAGAAAACCACAGCAGACTCCAACCTAATTCCATCTTTCTTTAAGGAGGCATCAATGGCATCCTACTATCAAATTGGATATCTAACAAACATCATTTTGTAATTTATACATAAAAATCTAATAGGAAAAAAAGTGAAGCTCCCAAAAGCCCTTGTTACTGTCCCTTTTGCAGAAAGGCTTCTTTAAAGACAATTGAAAAAATAAAACCGGGGCAGAGGAAAAGAGTCACAGCTGAGCTTGAAGCTTGAGCTTCCTATTGCTGGATGAGCTTCCAGCAACTCTTTATTGAGCAGCAACTATATGAAAGATACTTCCCCACACACAGGGGACACTGAGATGAGTGAGAAACAGTCTCTGCCCTCAAGGTCCCTCCAGCCTGATTGAAGATATAGGACAGGACATGAAGATATAAATGCTGTCACAGTGTAACATAAGATAAATGAGTAATAAGTACAGGGTCCTCATAGAGAGGATGGGAGTACTAAGGGGGGAGTGATCACAGGAAGTAGGAGTCAAAGTCTGAGTAGACCAGAATGAACAGCAAGCAAGCCTGCCATAGAGAAGGAGTGGTTACTACAAGCAGGAGAACTAGGGAAATGTCTATTTTATGATCCATAGACAATGGCTGGAGCAAGGGCTGGGTGCAGGGAAAGAAAGTTAAGTTTCCAGACATAAGTTGGGGCTGGTCCAGAAGTCAAAGAGTGAGGGATTTCTTACCTGCAGGCTGTGGGGAGGCACTCAGAGTTTTTCGCAGAGGTGTAAAAGCTGAAGGTGGTGTTTCAGAAAAATCTATCTGGCAGTATGCCTGTGATGATTTAACAGGGATAAAGATTAGGAGGAATAAAATTAGTTCGGTGCCATCACACAGTCCAGAAATAAAGAAGAGGAGGTCTGGACGAGGGAAATAGCCGTGAAAATAGAAAGGGCTGTACAGAAGCTGAGTTCCGTTTAGAAAAGTAATAGAACACTGTGACTGAGGGATGTGAGGAGCATGGGAGAAAAAAGGAGCCGATCAGCACTTTGACAGATATTTATAGAACTCCTACTCTGTACCAGGCATTGTACTAGGTCCTAGGGGACAATGATGAACAAAATGACTTCAGAAATGACTACCAGATGGGTGACTTTGGTGGAATTTGGGGAAAAGAGTTCCAGTTCTCCCTATCTGGGAGGACCTATCATGAGGACCATGAACTCAGTCCTCCCCTTCCACACAGGAACAAACTATAGAAGATCAGTGGGCAGAAGTATGTTGCTGGATTTCACTGACCTCGTCACATTTTGGGAACTGAGCTATACTCAGACATATTTAACTGACAGTGGCTCGGGTAGACATCCGATGTCTAAGCTCGTAAGACACTAACGGGGTTGGCTCCCATTTCACTTTCCATTGGCAGCAGTCTGTGCCTCCTCCAAATTTGGAGTCTCTGTCCTTTACTCTTTTCCATTTATTTATTTTTTTATCTTTATCTACTCACTCTCAAGGCACACCAAAAAAATCACTTCAATATTTACATGCCCTCCATCTCCAGCAGTGTCCTGTTGTTTTTTTCGCTGAAGTGAGTTGGCAAGAGACTGGCCCCCTCCTTTGAAAAAAAAAAAAAAACAGGATGATTTCTGTGTCACAGGCTGAAATGATGCATCACAGCACGGCCTATGTGATACTCTGGGCCATGCCAACACCAGTACCCTTAATGTTGAAGGGATTAGGAAATGTATCAGTTGAGCTAGTAGGGAGGATGGTTGAGTTTTAGGTTACTGTTTCTCTGTGGAAATCACATGTATTACATGCCTTAGGTGTTAATGAGTATCCTATTGCTTGGCTGAAGGTTAATAAAGCATATGGTAAAATATAGACCCTAAATTAGAAGTGACATGTTAACCATGAATTATTCTCCAGCCTCTAAGGAAACCATCCATACCACCTCATACAATACCAGAATTAGGCCATCCTTTGAAATAATGACATGCAAGAGAAACAAATTAAATTTGCCACCACCTTCCTGCAAAACCATTCCACTAGTGTTTCTAGTGCTATTAAAAATCACTCTCTCTCCTTATTTTTATCTTTCAAAATGTCATATTAGTCCAGCAATCTGTAAGAATATTTCTAGATCTGGGGCATGTGGAGGGTTTAGTTGGTTGGGCATCTGGCTCTTGATTACGGTTCAGGTAATGATCTCATGGTCATGGGGTCCAGCCCCACATTGGGCTCTGTGCTAGGCATGGAGCCTGCTTGGGATTTTCTCTCTCCTTCTCCCTCTGCTTCTCCCCAACATGCATGTGTGTGCACATACACTCTCTCTCTCTCTCTCTCTTTTCTCTCTCTCTCTCTCTCTCTCTCTCTCTCTCTCTGGGAAAGAAAAAGAATATTTCTAAATTTACTTTTCATTTATGATCATTGGATGCTGCAGTTGAGGCCCACTATTACTCAAACACTATCTGTCTGCAGATGTTAAAAAAGGAAGCTTTGGAAATATGTTACAACAGCCATTCCCTTTTAATCTCTTTCTGAAGTGGAATTAAGTTCAAAGCTGTGACCACAAATCCAGAGGTGACTCATCATACAGAGTTCAACCAAAAAAAATAAATAAATAAAATAAAAACCAAAAAATGGCAATTGGAAGCTAAATGAAAGGTGTTGAATCTATTACATCTCGTGCACATTTTCTAGTCACTCATTTGTTTTTCCATCCACACTCTGGCAAGTGATAAGAGCTCAAGATAGCTCACATGTAGTTGTAATATCAGTAGCAGTAATAATACCTTTTCGGTGTGAAAATCATGTTCATTTAATTTGAGAAGTCTAAGTTACTGGGTGTTAAACTTTAGTATGCCCAAGGATCACCCAAAATGCACATTTGAATGCACGTCACATTCCTGAGGTTCACCAGGAGAAATTCTGATTCAGCAAGACTAGGAGGATGGAGCCCAGGAACCACTGCATGATTTGGATGCAGGTAATCCACAGATCACACTGTGAGAAACACTGGCTCTGTCTGGAATCCACAGAGTGAACAGAAAATGCCACCTGCTATCATTCAGAATAATATCACATTGAGTAGAAATAACTGGCACTTCAGAGAAATAGCTCTCGTGGGAAAGAAAACAATGCAGAATTCCACTAGATGATTGAAATACAAATGCTTATGAACAACTAACTTTTCTCTAAAATGATGTATCTTTTTACTGGGGGGGGATGCTTACAGAGTAAAAGATACATATCATGTGTTACATCTGGTGCCTTTCTCTCTGTTGATAACACTTGCCTATTAAAAACAATGTATCGGAAGCAAGTTCTAATTCTCATTAGGCAAAAAGGCCATCAGACTTGAATAGAAAAGTCTACATTTCTTCTGAGCCCTACCATCCTCTGGCTTGAAAATAAACATGATACTAAATTCTTCAAGTAGGAATAGTGGAAGGAGGAAGGAAACCCAGATCTCTGTTTGGGTAAGAAGTTTGGTCCCATCCTTCAGCTTGTTAGGGAGAATTTGAGAAGGGCTTCTGGAGAGCAACCAAAGCTGATTAAAGTCAGAGATTCAGTAACCAGTGTTGATTGCACAGGATATGGCACAAGTGTTGATGGGCAACTCTTCATTGCTTTTCACTAAAGGTTGAGCTCTGAGTAAGTGTGTC
Source organism: Lynx rufus (assembly GCF_022079265.1). NCBI lineage: Eukaryota > Metazoa > Chordata > Mammalia > Carnivora > Felidae > Lynx > Lynx rufus. The sequence goes on from NW_025814834.1 coordinate 150,609,728, forward strand.
TTATAGGAAATTGCCTCTGGAGACTTTAGGAGTATTTTAATAGTTACTGAAATGTTGAAATGCATTGCTAAAAGATTATTCATTCATTCAACATTTAACAAATGTGTATTAAGCATCTACCATCCGCCAAGCACTGCTGCAAAACACTGCACAAACGGCCAGTGGTGTAACTGTGCCTCTCTGGAAGCTTTTCAAAAATCGTCTGTCCTTCTGGGATGACTTGGATACTTTGACTTAATCGAATTCAAGTAGTATGTCAATCACCCAAGGGATCAAAATATATATAATGGAAAGGTAAAACTATGTATATTACTTTCTGAATCAATAAATGACTCTCAGCTAGTGGCCTTTTCCAGCTTCTTATCCCATCCTTCCTTTTAAATGAGCACATTGCCACTTGGAATAGTCATTTCTCAGCTTCCTTTGTACTAGTTATAACAATGAAACTAAGTATTACCAATGAGATAAAAGTAGAAGTGCTGGCTGTGAAATCCAGGATCTGGACTGAAAGGGAAGAGTTGTACCCTTTTCCCTTTCCTGAATTTTACTGCTTGAAAACGGGATGTGATGGTTGGAGCATCCAGCAGCTATTTTATACCACGAGGACAAGGGCTAGATCCTAGGTATGGCAGAGCAAAAAGCTAGAAGGACCCTGGACTCCTGATGACACTATAACCTCAAAACTCTCATATCAGAGAGAAATAAACTCTTTAAAGTCTCTTTGGAGTCCGACTTCAGCCAGGTCACGATCTCACGGTCCGTGAGTTCGAGCCCCGCGTCAGGCTCTGGGCTGATGGCTCAGAGCCTGGAGCCTGTTTCCGATTCTGTGTCTCCCTCTCTCTCTGCCCCTCCCCCGTTCATGCTGTGTCTCTCTCTGTCCCAAAAATAAATAAACGTTGAAAAAAAAAAAATTTTTTAAAAAATAAAGTCTCTTTGGAGAGCAGGTAGTTTCTATTATAGCCAAATTTAGTCCTAATTGATGAAGGCTGTTCGTGTTCATTAGGCATTAGGAGAAAAATTCAAGCTGTCAAAACAACGGAGATTTATTGGTCCCCGTAGCTCTAAAGTAATGCAGACTTGACAGTAGGTTTGATTGATCTGCTCAATGATGCCATCAAAGAACCAGATTCTTTTGTCTCTCTTCTTCACCTTACACAGATGCACTTCACCATAAAGCTGGCTCCCATTCAGGGCAGCACAGTGACTGCCAGCAGCTTTCTGACTACATGCTTGCTCACCTGTATTCAGGAAGAGAGACATTAATCTTCTTAGAAAAGTAAGGACACTTCCTTCGGATCTTGTCCATTCTTATTAGTCTGAATTGGGCGTCTGCCCATCCCTGAACCACTGACTATAACCAAGGAGTGAATTACACTGGAGCTACAATTCCCTGATTGCACGGAGGCCTGCTGAGACACTGCAGCAAACTCACGGGGGGGCCCCATGGCCTATTTTAAATTTTCAAAAATAGCACAGATGTACCTGTCAGACATCACACACAATTCTACTGTTAGATTGCTTGGACCTAACTACTTAATAAACAAAAAGTGTTAGGGTATTCTTTGGACAGGAGTATTGTGTTTATTTTGGTTGTGATTAGGTTTTGTTGGCCTCAAGGCACCGTGAAAATATTACTGAGACACGACGCGTTCTGAACCAAGAAAGGAGTCCCTGGCCTAGAGTCAAGGGTAGAATTAATTTCCCCTTACTATGTGGGCTACACTGGGCTGTGTGGATATGCAAATGAAAAGTGGGGTAGTTAGGAAGATAGCAAAGAACAGATGTGGGGGAAGCAAATCCTGAATTGTTCTGAAGGAGGGAATTGTCTTTATTTAGGAACATACAACTCCTTTGGGGTGAAAGGTGGGATCCTTGAAGGCTTGGGGTCGCCAGACAATACAGCAAGAGAGAAAGCAAAAACAAATGTCCTTTGTTAGAAGCGCTAGGAACGTGGAGACAGGGAGAGAGAATTAAAAAGGGAGTGAGGAGTGGCCTGAGGCACAAGGCAAGGTTGGCAAGTCTTTGAAGAACACCAGAGTTCTCTAAGTGTTCTTATTACTGCAGTACTCCAACCTGCCAAACTTGAGAAAAATCTATTACCCTATGTGAATAAGATTTTTTGAGGCAATCAAAGGAAGCCTGAGGTCCCTGTTTATGTTGCCATGGTTTAAAAGAAGGGTAGCACCTATAAAATAACTGTACCTCTGAATGGATCTAATTCACTGGAAGCTAGGACGAGAGATAACATGAGAATATAAGCTGCCTCCTTTCCCCTCTCACTCTTTATTTACCCCCAAGATTGGTAGAGATTATGGAGAGGGCACAGAATACTGGTTCTCGATCCTGTCTACATAGTAGAGATACCTGGAGAAGTGTTTAAATAGAAATACTGTTGTTTTGTCTGCCTCCAGACCAACTAAATAAAAAATCTCTATGGTTGGGGTCCAGAAATCTGTACTTTTTAAAAAGCTCCCTGGATGATTTTAATGTGTAACCAGGGTTGAGAACCACTGGTTCTCTATAATGTTACACAAATCAAGGAATAAGGTGCAAGACACTCTTATCTAGATCTTGTAGAGAAAAGAGACCCCCTTAAAGTGGACGTGGAGGAGGAGATAGGGGAGGAGTTGATGTTGTTCCTTCTTGTCCCACTTAAATTCTCTCCACCAAACTAAGACCAGTAGAAAAGCCTGGACTGAGGCAGGAGAGCTAAGATCTAGTCCTCACTTTGCAGTTCACTAATTTTGTGTGCTTTTAGGTAAGTCAGTCTTTCATCTCTCTGAATTTCTGTAAGGGGCACCTGGGTGGCTCAGTCAGTTGAGCGTCTGACTCTGGCTCACATCACGATCTCCCAGTTCAGGAGCTCAAGCCACACGTAGGGCTCACTGCTGTCAGTGCACAGCCTGCTTCACATCTTCTGTCCCCCCATCTCTGCCCCTCCCCTGCTTGCATGCACACTCTCTCTTTCTCAAAAATAAATAAACATTAAAAAAAGAGAGAAATGGGCTTGATAATTTCCAAATTCGTGCCTAGTTCTCAAACTTATGATTCTCAGTAGTCTATAAAATGACACCACTTCCCCAGCTGCTCAGATTATTTTATCAACATTCACTGTCTGACACTAGCAAAGGCCATATCCAGAAGGAAACAAGGTTTCTCCCCCACCCCATTTCAAAACATAAAACTTGAAACACAGAAAGCCAGGTAACTCCCCACACAAGAGTAGGAGAAATGAGGATGGCTGTTTTCTCCATTAGCCATGGTTTGGTTGTAGTCATGTACAGGGTATTTTGGTTTCTGGGAAAAGATATACGGGGACAACAGCTGTTTTCTTAAACACTAATCTCTTTATTTTCAGGGCTCTTGTTAATTCAGAGGAAGAATTGAAGAGTAAATAGTATGCTTATTTGGAAATTTGATTTCTTTCTTTTTCTGGTTAACTTTCCTCCTCTTTCCCATAACCATCTGCTCTTTTCCTAAAATATAAATAAATTTGATGACTTTATTCTAAAAACAGTGGTTTTCAACCAGAGGCAACTTTGCCCCCCAGGGGACATTTGGTAATATCTGGAGATATTTTTGTCACAGCATGGTGGGTGGGAGAGTGGATGCTGTGTAGTACGTAGAGGACAGGAATGCTACTAACCATCCTACAGTGCACAGGAAGCCCCCATAAACAAAGAGCATCCAGAGTGCTGAGGTTGAGAAGCCCAGTCCTAAAATATGAATGAGATTTGTCCACCCTATTTCACAGAAATTGTGACTTCTGAGCACGTGATAGTTAAGGTGCTTATGCCTGATGAAGGACAGCAGTGACTCCTGAACATCAAGTAGCCTGTGCTAGCAAGAGTGTTTTTCAGGAGCCAGGAATTAAGTAGCTATATACAGTACCAACATTTATTAGATTTTTGTGTAACATACTATTTTCAGGTATTGGAACCACTTCGTACACATGGGCAAAAACGTCATAAATATGAGATGATTATAGAAACTGAGTAACAAGGCCACATGTAATTGCCTTCGTGGGTACAGAGCCTCTAGAGATTTTCTTTGTGTTATGTTTATCTACTTATTTTGAGAGAGAGAGAAAGAGAGTGCACGTGTGGACTCGCATGAGTATGGCAGGCACACAGAGAGAGGGAGAGAGGGAATCCCAGGCAGGCTCCATACTGTCAGCGCAGAGCCTGATGTGGGGCTTGAACTCAACTAACCATGAGATCATGACCTGAGCCGAAATCAAGAATTGGATGCCTGAGCTACCCAGGCGCCCATCTCTAGAGATTTTCATTACCAGCCTTTGAAGGAAATGGAGTTGGAGCTTCTGGACCTGTGATGTTCAGACTCCTTTACTGACAAATTCAATGGAAAATAAGCAGATTTTGTTTCAAGTATGTATGTTTAAAAAAAAAAAAAAAACAACTGAAGGGGACGCCAGGGTGGCTCAGTTGGTTAAGGAGCCAAGTTTGGCTCAGGTCATGATCTCACAATTCGTGAGTTCGAGCCCCACGTCAGGCTGTGTGCTGATAGCTTGGAGCCTGCTTCTGATTCTGTGTCTCCCTCCCTCTCTCCCCTTCCCCGCTCGTGCTCTTTTTCTATCAACAATAAATAAACATTAAATTTTTTTAATTAATTAAAAAGATCTGATGAACCCATGTCACTACCATATAGGAAAAAGGAGACAAGTAAGATGTGGCAGAGAGGGGAGAAAGAAGACTTCAGTCTTTTTTATTAGCTTTATTGAAATATAATTTCCATACAATAACACTTAATTTTCATACACTTCACACTTTAAATGTACAATTCAATGAGTTTTGACAAAAGTATATGGTTGTTTTAAGTTCACTAGAATCTTAACTTTTCATAGTTGATTCTTTTACAAAAAGCTTGTGTTTTATGATTTTCTTCATAATTAGTTTTTTTGTTTATAATTTAAAAATATGTTTCTAGAAGAACTGTCTGAAATTATATGCTCCTACCTCACCCCATTTTGTAAAAGTGGCTTACAAAGATGCATGAAGGATAGCATAATAACCAGAAATAAAACAGAAGATTTAAAGGGAAAACAATGATTTAAATCGGTGCCAAGTTTAAGAATACAGACCATGGATTCTCATTTCATTCTTGACATATAGGACAATCAGACTTTAGGCTTCCAGTTAGTATGAAAAGGGGAAAGCCTTTCCACGTTTTCTTGGCATGTTTGAGAGCATCAGTGAATTTAGGCTCCTCTTTAGCAAACCCAGTTGCCACCCTTCCAAGAGTTCTCAAGTTTCATAAGCCCACTGAAGGTTAATCCCCATTGTTGTTTGCCATAAGGAAGCAAAAGTTATATGAGCCAAATTTTAAAGCTAAAGTTATCTGTGTCATTAACAAAGAGGCTGTAGGGCTACTTAAAGTAACTTTAATGAAAGCCAACTCATACTAACATCCAGGAACCAAGTCTTCTAAAACTGAAGTCTCCTGTGTAGGGCAGTGGTTCGCTGGAACCACCTCCTCCCAGCTTAGGAGAGCCAATTGTTAAATTTTCAGAATTTTGCCAGCTGGTTGTTAAACACAGCCATTATTAAAAATTAAGTTATGTAGGGGTGCCTGAGTGGCTTAGTCAGTTGAGCATCCTACTCTTGATTTTTGGCTCAGGTCATGATCTCACAGTTTGTGGGTTCAGCCCCTTGTTGGGCTCTGTGCTGACAGTGAGGAGCCTGCTTAGGATTCCCTGTCTCCCTCTCTGTCTCTGCCCCCCCCCCACCCTGCTTTCACTCACACTCTCTCTCTCAAAATAAATAAATAAACTTAAAACATTAAATTATGTGAACTTAAGACTAAATAAATTATACTAAAAACAATACTAAAAACTTATCACTTCCTAATTCCTGTACTACATTTTACCATTCATTAGCTGTGCTCTTAAAGGTTTTTTACATCTGTTGTGTACATGCATGATGGTAATATTCGATAATGGCATGCCATTGCATATCTCTTCCCAACTCTGTATTCAATAATGTTATGTTGGTAACTGGGAATTGGCAACAGTGGGAATGTGTGCATCACAAAAATCAACTTAATTTAGCTTTTTATTGATTGTCCAGACATAAGAAACTGATGGAAGAAATTTTAATCCCACAGATTAAACTTAAAAGTGTGTCACTTGTAGAGCCATTACAGTGAGGGAGTATTCTTCCAGTATTCAAAAGCTATTATGTAATTCAGCAAAGAAGTCACCCATATCATCAACAAACAAACGAAGTTCCAATGTATGTTTTCATTGTTTCACTTGCCTCATTAGGATAAACAAAAATATCAACCAATAGCCATGTTGGAACTACACTGGTTTGTCAGTTGCAACAATAGGTTGGTGTCAGATGCACGAGCTCTGCAAAAAATCAACGGAAGCATTCTGTTGTGAGAATCAATTGGCAATACAAAATTTACAGTAAGGAATATTAACTGTTTTATTATTATTTATAAATTGTGTGTTACCTATCCTTTATACCAGTAAAATTTATAATAAACTTATGTGGGTATATTATGTATATATTTTCCCCTACATTTACCAACACACTACTTCCTGGAGCTAAAAATCTCAGAGTACCGAACATACATTAAAGATTTTTTTTTAACCACCTAGTCTAAGAGTATACATTCAGGTAGAGTGATATAACTGGAGGTCCCAATGATGAATTTCTTCATCTTCTTCCAGAAGGGGGGCGGGGGGGGAGCTCTTTCATGAGGACAGATTCTTCTCTAACCCCTAGGCAACCCTTTCACAAACGGGTTTGTGCCCAGCAGACTGGGCAGAGGATTTTGAATGACTCAAAGCAAAGCAATCACAGTTATTGCAAAAGAAAATTTAAATGTATGCCCTGCTGATGAGATAACTAAGGAATATTTACTCACACAGAAAATAAGCATTAATCCACCAGTGCTAGGGTCAGAGTGAACAGGACTGATTCTGGATGTCATTGCAAAGTGTGTATGTTTGGCCATTTCTTATCTCTCACTTTAGAGCCTGCCCCTCTGCTGCTCTAGAAGCAATAATGCCTCTTTACCCACTGTTTTTTTTTTCTATCCCCAAAGGCTCTACTCATCTTTCATCTACTTAAAGAACATAACAGCCAGCTTTAAAGAAACCAATCCATGGAGTTCAGTAGCGAACTCAGATGTCTTCAGGAGCCAGACCTTCTCCATCTAAAGTGCATTTAAATGCAAACTGTAAAAAATATATGCATGTTAAATAAGTTGTATCTACAGGAAAAATTAGCCCAAAGGCTGCCAGCTTGTGAGCTCAGAGTCTAGTCTTTTTTTTTTTTTTTTTTTTTTTATTTTGGGGCACCTGGGTGGCTCAGTCAGTTAAGCATCTGACTTCGGCTCAGGTCATGATCTCACGGTTTGTGGGTTTGAGCTCTGCATCAGGCTCTGTGCTAACAGCTCAGAGCCTGGAACCTGCTTCTGATTCTGTGTCTCCCTCTCTCTCTCTGCCTCTCTCTCTCTCCCTCAAAAAAACTAAACATTAAAAAAAGTTTTAAATAAAAAATACATATTTATTTTGAGAGAGAGGGAGCGTGCATGTGCATGCACCAGCAGGGGAGGGGCAGAGAAAGAAGGAAAGAGAGAGACTCCCAAGTCGGCTTCATGCTGAGTACCTGACTCGGGGCTCGATCTCCTGACCGTGAGGTCATGACCTGAGCCAAAATCAAGAGTCGGACACTTAACCAATTGAGCTACCCAGGTGCCCCTCCGAGTCTAGTCTTTCAAGGGATGTTGGAGAGGTGGTAGTTTGACAGGAAAAACATGGGAACTTGGAGGTTGAGGTACCTAGACTTGAATCCTGGATTTACTGTCTTAACATGTGACCTTGGACAAATTATTAAATTTCTAAGAACTTTGGTTTCCTCATGCATAAAAGTGAATTGTTGTGAGAAATAAATGAAGAATAGATGAACCACCAATAAATAGAAGATAGCTCAATAAATGCTGCAGTTGTTTCCTGCTATCCAGTGACACAGGGAACCTGAAAGAGCACCAAGCCTCCAGTACCCAAGGGAGTTAATTTTCGAAGGTGAAATTAGGGTGCAGGTATCTGGGGAAGCATAGTCAGGGCATGACTTCAGTAGCCAAAGAGGCAACAAGATATATCTTGGATACAACATACAAGGACTAGACTGTGGGAGATCTGCTTCAGCGACAGAGCTAGTCTTAGAGAATGCATGGGCAGGGGTAAGAAAGGAGATAGGATCCCAGATTTTGCCTTTTGGAAGGGGTGCTTTGGTCTGAATTTCTTTCCCCTGCACCCCTGAAATTAGAAAGTGAGGACTATAACTCACCCAGAGGCTCTCCCTTGTTCCTCCTGCGTATACGCTTCTCCCCAGCCCTTCACAGAGCTCAGAGCGGTCCTCCCAGTGTGGGAGTTTTTCCCAGCCTTCCACAGAAACCATTGTTTTTGAGGATCCCTTCGAGAAATGGTTCATACAGTTTATGGTTGTAGTTTGAATAACAGAAGTCTTTCATCCCCATATTCAAGTGGGCCTTATGATCTGAACAAAAGGAGCAGCTCCAAATAGGAGAGAGAGTTGTGGAGAAAATGGCAGCTAGCTTCGAAAGGAATATTTGGCATTGAAAGTTGGCCCAGCTTTAACTAAAAAGAACCATGTCACTTCAGTTTTAGGATATGTACAGCCCATCAATCCAGAGAGGATGTTTAAAAGACAACCTCTCTCAGGTTCTGTTCATTTTGAGTTGATCCACTAAGACTATAAAAAAAAAAAATGAAAACATAATAGTTCTAGAATGTTATCCGTAGTTATATTGACCCAGCCTTAAAAGGACTGCCTGGGCTTAATGCCTGGTATATTGTCAGCTCTCAATAAAACCTTGATGGATGTATAAACAAATGAGGGATTTTAGGTATCCAGTAGCAACAAGTAGTGGGCTTGAACATCATATATCATACATCACAATAGAATCTATAATCTGTCCCTTTTAATATTGACTATTTTGATACATTGAGATGGGTACATATGTATATTTCATAAAAGATCAATTGTGAGTGAGCCAACCGTGCTCTGAATATTTCCTAAACATCTCTAAATACCTTCTATACACCTTTGCTTCAGTATTTGACCAATAAGTCCTAAACCGTTCTGTGAAACAACATAGCCCAAGAATTTTTTTAAGTAATTGATGTAATACAAAGAAACCATGAGTAACAAGTGGGAGAATGTAGCTGTCTTCCAGTCCTTTGAATGAGAAAATTCCCAGAAACGTTAGGACTGACGGAAATGCCTGGTTGTTAATGCAACTAGCCATGCAAATTCTCTTGGGCTGAAAGCCAGACATTTCCCACTCTATTTTGTGACAGCTCTACTCTGGGGAGCAAGGCCGATTCCTCCAAACCCGCAGCTGTGTAACAGACCACGGTGATGCAGCCAAGATGGTCTTCAGAACCATTTCCACTCTGCCGCGTGCCTTCTTCAGTAAGGGGGTGTCTGTAATAGAAGTGAAGTTGACTTTCTTTTTACTGCTGGCATCGCCTTCGTGTGCTTGTCCTGCTTTAAATTATAGATTGTCATCTCTTAAAGGCAGAGTCTGCAACTGAATTATCCTTGGGTGTCTTTCTCTTTGCCACCTCTCACTGCCGTCGTGTCTAGCCCAAAGGGGGCCTCCGAAAAGGACTGTTGGATTGAACTAAACACCATTTGTGTCCAATCCCAATAATACTTACTATGTTTTGCACAAAGTGGAATAATTATTTTGGGAAATGGCAAAAGTCAGAAATGGCACATTAGAGCAGGGACTTGACTTCCCAGATCTTCCAAGCCATGTAGGACTCATAGATATTAGCCAGAGTCTAGGGTCTCTTGGGAATTTAGAGTGTCTATAGAGGGTTTCGGTGCTTTCTCCTTTCCCTTCTGGCTTGGGGCACAGTGAGAAGCAGGAAGTACATCCCCTGGGGTTCAATGAACACTTTACACAGCATTCTGGAGCAGTACACCACCTCCACCCTTTTAGGAAAAATGTTGGCACATAGAACTAAGCAGCCAACAGCCACATTCTCAAGATATTTGAAGTGATGCTCATCTTTTAACAAAGGCTTCTGTGCACCCACAAAGAGGAAGCAAGATCTCCTCCCCTCACTGTGACTGCATCTTCCTCCTTGGGAGCCTGAGCTCTCTGAGGCGATGCCCTGCCAGGCAGGCCACATGAGCACATCCTCACAGTGCCAGTTCCAACAACAGAGGAAAGATGTTAGAGACATGGTCTTCTGAATCTTTTGCTGTGTGTTCCCTTCCAAATGGGGAGCTGCGCACCCTGCCTTGTGTGTATATATGTATTTCCTGAACCCAGCTATAAATAAATGGCAAGCTTTCTTATTTAGACAATAGCAACATATATGAGAAAGGAAAACAATCACTCTCACAGGAAAAGAGAAACCTGTTCTTTGTTCCAAAACACAGAAACTCTTTGTGTTTAGAATCAGAACCTTAGCTTTTTCAAGAAAAAAAAAAACAATGTATTTTTTGTTTATTACTTACAGTTACCACTTCCTAAATCCTTTTCATTTAGAAAGACTACGCCTGGCATTGCTTTTGTGTTTTCTCCTTTCCACAGTTAAACAGAACCACTCACTGCTCCAAATGGGACCTGTTCTATTATTAAAAGTCATTTCTTTTGGCACATTTTTAACCTGTCTTAAAATGATAACCATGGGACCTTGGTAAATTGATTGAAAAACTTCTCCTAAGGTGGCTTTGTTAAGACATTTATTTTAAGAATAACTCTCAGTAGAATTTACTGGTGAGTTACTTTATCTATTCCCAGTATTAAATTATGTCCCCACCAAGGATGTTATTATTCCTTTCCTGACAGTAATGGAAAAAAAAAAAAATGAAACTATCCTCAAACAATGCTATGTTGGCTACTGGCTCCGATGTCAGTAATTTTGAGAATACTCCCACCAGAAGCTATAAATTATAAATATAAGGTCCGGAAAAGAGAGAAACACCAAAGAGTGAGGAAAAGCAGTGATTACAGTTTCAAATAAATGTCAACAAAGCAAACACATAGGCACCAAGGGGGCAGGATTGTTCACTCGAGGAAGTGAGAGTGGGGGATGGGAGAGAGGGTGGAAAGAGATGGAAACCAAGTAAATAAAGCACACCACGAAAGGAAATCTACAGTCTCCATTACTCAGAAGAAACTGGGCACTTTCTGAAGTAGGCACAACCTTGGAGATTTTATTTTGTTCCCTCACTGATAAACAAGAAGTCAGCACTGATAACGATCCCTGATAACACTTCCTCTGGAATGTACAACATTCCATGTTTCTACTTCATTGTCACCACCGGACATGCATGAGTCAGACTGCGAGGTGGGAAAATTGGCCGGGCTGCTCTTGGGACCATTGAAGGTATAGTCAGGCCTATCGGTGTGATTTTGCCATGCTTCTTTCTCTTTCAACTCATCTCAGGAGGGATAGGTGATTTCTTTACCTTTGGATAAAGAATGCAGCAAATCATCTGTAGAGCAGATGGAAAACCAACTGGCAATTATCTAGTGCTTATGAATGGTGGGAGCAACTAGCCTAATGTGATAGACTAAAATGGGCTGCCCACAATTCTCCCAGTTGATTAGAAAATCGGGTCAATGGGAATATTCAGTTTTCTGGATTTTGTTTTCTTTGTGTCGGAGCTTGACCAGGTAACAATGGCTGTACATACCATGTTTTTTAAGGATCTTTGGGAAGTCCTTGAATCACTGAGGTCCCACTTAGTAAACCTCTGGCCCAGGGAACTGTCTCCCGGTGGTCTGGAAGAAATCCTAAACTTCTCAGATAAACTGTATCTAATCCACATGAAGGATGACAGTCAGTTCTAACTGTAAATGAGCAGACTAACCATCTTGGCCCACCTTCAACAACACACAACAGAGATTCAGACGTCATGCAGTCCTATTCCTTGCACCCAGAAAGAAACATGCTGGCCAGACTGACTAAGAGAAATTGATGAGAAGTTTTATAAATCCTAGTTTTTGTCTTGCATTTAGAGATAGCTCCACTTACATCTTGAAGAAATCAAACTGCTTATTGAGCTTCTGGACTATTTCACTAAATCACAGGTCACAAACTGACAGAGACATGTATGTGTTCAGTTTGATATACACAAGGTTTTTTCTTTTCTTTCTCTGTTTTAATGCTTTCAGGTCTAGTTTGCCCCAGGTCCACCACTTCCTATTATCTTACATCCAAAATCATTTGGGTTTAGGACCACAGGGTATAGTGTCCTATTGTACAACATAAGGAAAAAGACAAACATTGGCCTCACTGGTTTAGCCCGGTTCACATTAACAAATGAATTGTGTTTCTTTTTCTGGATGTAGATCGTACCTCATTTTTATACATGCAGTTGTTCACATACATAATTGTGAACATCTCAGTATAGTCTTGAGGTTTGCTATATCCTTTGAAAGGGGTGAAGAAATGAATCAATTAGCTGCAAGCATATTTTGATCTCCTTCTAGATGCCAAATGACTTGCAAGAAACAAAGAGGGAAAGGTGCACATTTATTACACATTGAATATGTACTAGGAACTTGTGCTAAGCACTTTACAGACATAATCTCTTTTGCTTTGTCTTTTAAAATAACCTTCAGAATTACTCTATAGGAAATAGGTATGACATTGTCATCCCATTTTACAGTTGAGGAAAATGAGCCTTGGAGAGCTTAAGTGACTTGCTCAAGGTCACACAGTTAGTGTATAGCAGAGCATAGATTCAGACCTTACCTCTTTCTGATTGCAGACTAGAAACTTGACCCCTACTTGGCTGGTCATGCGACCATAAAATACTATTAGCTTATTAAGGGCTTATTACTATGTCCCATTATATACATTATCTTCATGTACTTTCACAATAAGTGTATCAAAGGCTATTATTATCCCAGTTTTATAGTGAGGAAACCAAGAAGTCAAAAAACAAACAAAAAGCTTAAATTTACATTTAAAGCCTAGAGCTGAGACTCAATCCCAGGGGTCACTCCAGAGTTAATGGTTTAATGTGCCCCCTCCCATACAGTGAAAGCTACTATTAATGTGTTTTGAAAGCAGCCAAAAAGAAAGTCTGCATGTGTTTACATAGAAATTCATAATAGAAGAGAGCTACTTGGATATGCATTGTTTTTCTCTTAAATAAGCCTCTCCATTTTATTTCTGGACATACCCACTTTATAAAGAGGGCTAAGTTGAATATGTTTTTAATTTGCTTAGAGTAGTTACACTTTAGGAGTGTCTTTAACTTCTCATTTTTATACACTTTTTCTTCATTTTTATTTTTTAATTTTTATTTCATTTTTGAGAGAGAGAGAGCATGAGCTGGAGAGGGGCAGAGAGAAAAGGAGACAGAGAATCCAAAGCAGGCTCCATGCTGTCAGCACAGAGCCCAGCATGGGGCTCAAACCCACAAGCCGCAAGATCACAACCTTAGCTGAGGTCTGACACTCAACTGACTAAGCCACCCAGGCACCCCAGGAGTGTCTTTAACCTCTTAAATGTCCACATATCCAAGTAGATCTAAGATTTCTCAATCAGGGCTCTAAAGAAGAACCAACCCATCAGATGACACCCTCTCTGGATCCATCCCTTTAGGGAACAATTTAAATTAAAAAGTGCAAGAGAAACGTCCAGTCAAGTCCTATAACTATACCAAGCTGTACCATGTCAGAATAGGATTACATATGAAAGAAGAGTTAGTGATACCACAGGACAATAAATAATAAGTACCAAATGAGTACAGAAAAGGAGATGTTATAGTAGTTTATAGGAAAGCGAGATGTGCTGCAGCTCTGGAGGTCAAGAAAGAGAGCAAAGTAAGATGATTAAGAAAGGTTTTGAGTTGCACAGATTTGGGTTTAAATCTACCTGTATGACTTCGAGCAAGTTATTTGACTTCTCTATCAGTCCTGTTTGTTCATCTATAAAATGGGAATTTTGAGACGAGATAATAAATTTTCAATGTTTTCCATGGTGCCCTGCTTGTTCTTATTGTAGTATAATTGTTTGCCAGTCTCCTCCATTAGCCTGTAACCTCTGCAAACACTGGATCTGTGTCTTACTCATCTTTGTCTCTCAGCCTTTGATATAGTGCTTAAGCTCATCCCCATTGCTGATGTTTCCTTCTGTGCCAAGGATATTCCATTATCAGATTCCTCTTGCTCTTTCCCGGCTCTTGACATATTCCACACTAGGAGAAGTGAGCAGTTGACCTGATTGGTGGGTCGGTAGGAGCTTACCATATGCCACCCTTCACGTGGTCTTTGGAATGAATTTTCTGCAGGGAACGTGCTGTCTCTTGCACTCTTCCATACTGTGAATCTTGCTGTCCATTGCTGCCACGAGTGAGTGGTCAAGGCTTCCAAATTCTGAGGCCTAGTAATATGAAGCACATTTCCATACAAATATTAAGGGATAAAGGGAGACCTGGCTGGAAAGGTAGATCAAGCCAGATTGTGGAAAAGATATTGGTATACCGTTATAGCATGACATTTCAGCAAATTCCTTATAATGTATGGATATTGATAAAGAATGGAAAGAGTCTGCATAGCGAAGCCCAAAATATATTTAAGTTGTTGTGGGGTTGTTTTTTGTTTTCGTTTTGTTTGTTTGGTGTTTGGATATTTTTGTAGTGAGGTTGTGGTTGTTTTTTGGGTTTTTGTTTTCATTTTTTTTTTGAAAAGACGAGAATGAGATCAATTTTTAAATTTTGTGCAAAGTTCATTTTTGTGATTTTTTTTAAACTATTTTTTTTTAATTTTTTTTTTCAACGTTTATTTATTTTTGGGACAGAGAGAGACACAGCATGAACGGGCGAGGGGCAGAGAGAGAGGGGGACACAGAATCGGAAACAGGCTCCAGGCTCTGAGCCATCAGCCCAGAGCCCGACGCGGGGCTTGAACTCACGGACCGCGAGATCGTGACCTGGCTGAAGTCGGACGCTTAACCGACTGCGCCACCCAGGCACCCCTTTTTTAAACTATTTTTATAGTAAGGCATTAATAATCCCATCATTTGATGAATAGACCTGTTATATCAGGTTTTTTGTTTGTTTTTTTTTTTAACCAGGTGTGGTCTGGGGACCATCTGCCTCAGAATTACCTGGAGAGGTTTAGAATGCAAATTTTCTGTGCCTCACTTCAAATCTGACAGACCAGAATCCCTGGGGATGAGACCTAGTGAGACCTAGGAATAGGAGTTTAACATTCTCAAGTGATTTTTATGTTTATTGTATTAAGGACATCACCTGCACAGACAGGTTAATTCAATTTAAATGTATCTACCAGAGGAAATGGGGGGGGGGTTATTACTAAATCAGATTATTGACAAGAATGATTACCACTAGGGACCCTTTTTCCTATAGAGCAGGGCAGCCCTTCTTACTCAGCCAAGAATATCATCAAAACCCCCGCTGGGCCTTTGTATATGTGTCCATTTCATGTCTTAGTGATAGATCTTATGAACAAAAACAAAAAATTGTGGACAGTTTTAAAACCTTTTTAAAATTACACACAAATGCACACTTTCATAAAACAAAGCAAAACAAGAAGAACCCTTCCAGCTCTTCCAAAGAATCATAGCTTCATCGAGTTTTCCTCCTGGGATTCTCAATGACTAGAGGAAATAGGCAGGAACTTGACAAGAACATTCTTAGGCATCCGTTGCAAGCTTATTCCCACACACTGCCTTCCTTCTGTTTGAAAGTGTGGGGAAATGCTCTGCTTAAACCTGCTTTGTTTGTCTTTATAGATCATGCAACAGATGAGTGACCACCGCTATGACAAACTCACTGTGCCTGATGACATGGCCGCGAACTGTATATACCTAAATATCCCCAACAAAGGCCACGTCTTGCTACACCGAACCCCAGAAGAGTATCCAGAAAGTGCAAAGGTAAAAAACCCTCCTTCCTGGCCACTGCAGCTGAATAGGCCTCCATGACAGTCTTCCTGCCTAGGGAATTTTTTCATGATGGAGTGACAGATAACAGGCACTTCCTTTTCCTCTATACACATCAAATCATTATGAAAGCAGAAAGGATAATATAGGTCACAAGGAAAGTTTGATTTAACTCACGCTTCTCATTCATGTCATTGGTCACTAATGTGTGCACAGTAGTTGAGGTGATTGTGTCTGGTATTCAGAACTTTTCAAATAAGTACTTAGATCTCCCAAGTCTGTGCTCCAGCTCTGATTACACATACCTCCCCACACTTAAATACCCATTAAGCATAGACACCTACAATTAGATGGTCAACTCGAATTGTTTTCGGACAAATGTGAGCTGCCCTTCCTCAGAACGTCATTAGCTTCTTATGGCAGAGAAGTATGAATGACCCAGAGGTGGGCGCTCATTGTCAGGGCTACAAAAAGAAGGGCTTTGGGCTGCACACCCCAGGTAGCAAAGGATCAGAAAGAGCAAAAAGAAAATATACTTGCAGTCAGGCACCTACCTGTCCCTCTAAGAGCCTCTGCATTTATGTGCCAACAAGGGAATTGTCCCTAGATATGGAATTCTTTCTGGTCTTAGAAGATGTTCCTTTGTCTTTCAGGGCATTCTGCCAGTCTCATTTGTATACTTTAGCAACTGCAGTTTACTTTAACCACGGAGACACAACAGTGCTCATCCATAGACCCTCCACATGTCCATATCTGTTTTAGGCATTTCAGCATCTTTAGCTCTGCCTGAAGGAATAAGATATTCATACTGAGCATTACACAAGAGCCTTTGATAACCACTCATCTTTTTTTACATCTAACTTAAAATTTTACATCTTTAAACATTTTAGAAAATGTTTTGGCTATTTTTTAAATATTTGATATTGTGTAATTACTAGGCTTATCTTAATTAGTCACCTTCTTGGCAGATTAAAAGAAAATGGTGGGGAGATACATAGATGATTTCTCTGTTTCCATGGCGGAAAGTGTGACGCTGAGGAAACTATAGGACCCCTTACCTCATACTGGGGCTTAACCAGCTCTCAGATGAATAGTGGGTCTCATATTTTATTGTGCCTCAGGTTTGTTAAAAAAGCATGTTCCTAGATCTAGAATCTGCACCCTAGAATCCTAGAATCTGCAATACCAACAAGTACCTAGGTCACCGCACTCACTTGGAGAAACACAGCTCTGGATCGTTCCTGCTTCTCCAGCCACAGTGATCATCTGACAACCAGACGATGATTAACCTCTTCTGGATTCAGTCCTGTGTCTATCAACAGTAACGATGATAGCATCCATGTTCACTAAGGCTTCCCCTGCTCCAGGCACTGGGCCAAGTGCGCTGCGTGCATTATCTTATTGATTCCTTACTGCGGCCCTGGGAGGGCGCTCTTGCTACTCTAATTTTACAGAGTAGTAACCCAAGGCTAAGAGGGGACATGGCATTTTGGTTGAAGTTACACTTTAGGTGGTGAGTTGACAGAACTGGGTTTGGAGCCCAGCTCTGGCTCCAGCACTCTTAGTTAACCACTGTACTGAATTTTAAGGAGCAAAGTGCTTCCTGAAGAAGCATGGTAGATTGCTTTTAGACAGTGTGTTTTCAAGGGATTTTGTTGTTGTTTTTTTAATGTGCTTTGTTTGATCATCAGAGAACAATCTGTGGACTGTTAATTTGAAGTTTTGACACATGCTTTCTATTAGTGTCAAAAGATGCTATAAAATTCACACCTGTAATTTAAAAGCAGTTTGACCTGAAATACTTCATTTAAATTCTGTTTTGTCAGGTTTTTCCAGTGGTGTTGGTAAGGAAAGAAACATTAAAGTACAGTTAAGAGGGTTTTAAAGTGTGGAGAGGGAGAGTACTATTGAGTCTGAAAACACTGCCACCGGCTTTCACGTATCGCTCAATCTCCCAGTGACAACGGCAGAGTGAAGGCATCTCTAGTAACAACCACATTTTTGACACATCTTTGCCTTTGAGGTTAAAGCATAGAGCTAGTGGTTAACCAGTGCTGCTAGCTCCATCAGTATGGCTGTGGGCACATATGTGGTCTAGATTGTATGCACATCTTGGGGTTACATGGCTGAGATGCCTAAACTTGCAAGCCACGTTAATTCTCTGCACTAGGCAAGGAGGTGGGGGTAGGGTAATACAGAGGCAGAGGCACAATCCTTCTTCTTTACCTCTCCTTGATTCCTGCTGCAGGTTTATGAGAAGCTGAAGGACCATATGCTGATCCCCGTGAGCCATTCTGAACTGGAAAAAGTGGATGGGCTGCTCACATGCTGCTCAATTTTAATTAACAAGAAGGTAGACTCCTGAGTTGAAGTCCCTCCCTTGTAGCCAGCAATACTGCACTCACAAGGCCGATAACTGTACCACTCCTATCGTGTTCATTGACAATCTACTGTGCCACTGTGCTACTAACTCTGGTTTACAAAAGTCTGATTCCAAGTTTGCTTCATTCTGCACCCCCCCCCGCCCCTTGCGGTGGTACCTAAGCCGTGGGTTTTGCTAAATGAATTAAGCAATCTAGAAAATATAGAGCTAATGAATTATTGAACTGTGATTAATAATAGTAAAGAAACACTCATTTTAGTGTTTGTATTATTGGTGTGAAATATATATATGCTGTTTAGTTGCCAATATATGCTAAAGGGTATCTTCTTGATCAGTCAGATAGGCTGGGTTGTTTTGTGTTTTGTTTTTTGTTTTTCTCTGTATCATTAATCATCTTTGGTTCCTGAAAAATTCCCTCGTTCCTGGATCCTCTCCGTTTCCTTCTTTTTTTTTTTTTTTTTTCATCTGAACTCTGGAAATTTTGTTTCCAGTTATTTTCTTTTGCCTTTCCCACTTCTATTACCTTAGGTAAAATCCACTGTCTTGCCTTCTGGATACCTTCCTGCAGGCCTCCCCCATCTGCCACATCCGTCTCCTCTGGCTCATGGCTACATATTTGGCCACCACCTCCATTCTCCCCAGGAAAGGCAGACAGGTCCCTCAGCAGAATTGTGACCAAAATCAGAGAGACTATTTGGGGAAGAGTTAACTACAAAGAAGCATATCCTGATGGGGTTTGCCCCAGATAACTAAATTCCATAAGTAGGACACCACAGCTAGGCAGGTAAATTCAGCTCCATAGGGTTGCTAGGATCGTAGATCAAGACACTTGGAAACACCATATGGGTACAATGTCTTAGGAAGTCTTTTAAGTCACATTCCATGAATTTTTGCTTTATCACTAGCCATTTACAGACCTTGGGGAATACTCTTATTTATTCCATCAGCTCATTTCTATTCCCACCCCCCCACCATCGTGACTCACCCTATTTCCAGCCTTCTACCCCCCTGCAATTATCCTGGTCTAACGACGTGATTTCTTTCAAAAGAGACATTGCATCTAAAAGTGATTATTGATGGTCTAGTGAGAGCCAGATGGAGCATGTACAGGAAGTGATCCGCTTGGTGCTTGAAACCGCAGACAATGGACAATTCTACTTTGAAATATCTATGATGATGTACTGTGGAATTCAATTAACACTTCTTTCCTCTCTAGTTTTTAAATTACACAACCTAAAACTGATGCCAGTCTCTTACAAAGAACAATGCCGCAGTGAAGGGAGAGATCATTGTCTTTTACTTAAACCTGAAAGAAACAGCCTCTTAGCAGGCCAAGGAAATGGTACTTTCCAAGGAATGGTGACTGATCCAGGCATGTTATCAAACTTCCTAGTCATCTCCACCTTTCCGGTATTGCCTGTAGCTTGTTGTTCAAGATTAACAATCAGGGAGATTAAGAAATATGACTGAAAGTCTTGCTCTGCTTACCTATGTATTTCTAACCAATCATTTCTTAGGTTTAGTGACCAAATGGAAGTGATAAGCCTCTGAGAAAACCAAGGCATCCGTAACTACTATCTGTCTTTTTCATTTATTTGATGATCTAATGCCAGGATTTGAAGAATTCCTTTCCTCTCCTTTTTGCTTAACTTTAAATTCATTTCACATGCAGATATCTTATATAGCATCCCATGAATGAACCATATCTTAGTCACTGTCATATTTGGAATTGTCTCATCATAGGTGAATAGTATGTTTTTACCAGAGAGAAAATGAATGTTACCCACATGCTCAAGTTAATAAGGAAAAATTGTCTTCCACAATTATGGTTGCCCTTTTGGGTTAAATCTGGCTCTGAGCTGGCAAAATCAGAACTTCTCCCTGGAAGAGTTCAGCATCTCAGAAACAATCTGGGGAAAATTAACCTAGTCAGCCACATGAGGCTTAATAGCAAGTGGCATATAATTTTTAATATCTTTACTTCTGTCACCCCCAACTGAAGAACTGTATTATAGTCGATTGCAGGTAGTTAGATTTTTCTTCTGAACAATCTGTTCTGCAGAAGGCTGTTTTCCACCTTTCCTTTCCTTTGCTTGCCCTCTTTGCTCCTCTGTCCCAAGAAGTCACTTAGAATCTGTGTGCCTCTTCTACAGAATCTCATTCTATGCTATGTCAACTGACTAGGCTGTCTTCTTTGGACTCCCTACGTGATGATGTGAAAACCCAAAATATCTGCAGCATAGTAGTAGTATTTTTTGATGTTCTCGTAAGCATAATGTTCTCTTTTCGGAGGAAAGATAACCTGTTATTACATAGGTTCACCTCTGGCCCGTTGTGATTTATAAGGATACATAAACTAACAGAAGCTGCTCTTTGACATTGTGAAGACAATAGGAATTATATTAAAGTAAGGAAAAGTTGAGTCAGAATTACTTGGTCGGTAAGATTCAGTCTAATAGGGGCAATATAGAGAAAGTACATTATTTAGCATTATTTCTTCAACTCTAATGAATCACTATAGAAATCAGCAGGCAGATCTCTAATGTGTATTGATTGCTCTTTAAGCTACTGTGAACAGATTACTAAGGCTATCTCTTCATCTCTAAGGGGGAAATAGTCTGTAGATGAATAATGTGACTTATATAGAGTTGCATGTTAGTCTTGGTAATTATTTAATCTTTAACATTCTACAGAACTCAGACATGATTTCAACATGGTGTTAGATGTGTGCATTTTGATTTGCTGACCATCACATTCCAGCCAATGTATGGTTATCCACTCTGTGTGCCAAAACCAGTAAATGCCTTTCACGGCTCTTTAGTCCAGAGAAGTTCTGCACTGATTTTGGTCTCTTGTTGTCCTGATCCTACAAGTATACAAATCACGATGGAATAAAGTGTGAATTGTACTGTGACCAACAGCATGTGTCTCTTTTTTGCAACAAAAACTGCTGTAGTAAATGAAGTAACCATTGCCTTGCTGTCAGAGATGGGAAGTTTTCTCTGTTGTCCCATAATTAGAAATACTGTACCTGTAAATCCACTGCCATCAAAATCTTGGGTTGAAACGATATTTGAAGTGATACTTCATACTTCAGGCACTAAAAAGTGTGCATGATACCCAGACAAGGTCAGGAGATCTTGATTTCACATGTGCTCCTCCTTAAGGCTTCCTTTGTTCCCTTTCACTCCTAACTGTGGTCAGCACATTACACGGTTCAGTCATGGAAACCATGCAACAATTTTTTCCTGTGTTCATGCAAGAGTTTGGTTTTGGTTTTTGTTTGTTTGCAGTAAGCATCTTTTAGGAAATTTGAAGATTTTTTATTGAGTCTTTTTTATTTCCACCAATTTTTTTTCGAGCTGAAATCAGCTTTATTGTTTTCCTTTTCTGATTGTAAAAATAACCACTCACTGTAAAAGTAAAATTCAAGGGGCGCCTGGGTGGCGCAGTCGGTTAAGCGTCCGACTTCAGCCAGGTCACGATCTCGCGGTCCGTGAGTTCGAGCCCCGCGTCGGGCTCTGGGCTGATGGCTCAGAGCCTGGAGCCTGTTTCCGATTCTGTGTCTCCCTCTCTCTCTGCCCCTCCCCCGTTCATGCTCTGTCTCTCTCTGTCCCAAAAATAAATAAACGTTGAAAAAAAAAAAAAATTTTTAAAAAAAAAAAAAAAAAGTAAAATTCAAATAATACAAAAGAAACTATAAAAATAAAAGTAAAGAAAAAAATACCCAAAATTTCATAACCTAGAGATGCTCTTCTTAATATTTTGAAGAATATCCACAGATATAAAGAGGTACAGATATAAATGTGGAATAATTTTACATAATTATGCAGTTCAGTAGCCCGCTTCCACTTAACAGTAGATTGAAGGCATCTCCCCATGTCAATAAGTAGAGATCTACATCATCAATTTTAACAGCCCTGAATATTCTATGATATGGTTGTCGAAGCAGTTCTTTCTAATTTATATGGAGTGTTATATCACAGATGTTCAGTATGCCCATGTTGCTAGTAGCCCGGGGTCTTCAAGCCGTCAAAAATGTCCTGCTTATGAGGTTTCACACACACCCAGAGTCAGTTCAATCTGGTGTCTTCTCGTGGTAACTAAATGGTACATGCACTTGCTCATTAGAAGCACAGAGTAATTAAAATTCCTTGGAGACATCATTGTTGTACCATATCTTCTCAACTTGATTAGTTCTCCCTTATCTAGGCCAGCATTGAAATGGCATGGAAGCTAAAAAGAAAATGCCAACTACCACCCTGGCACATCTGCCCAGGGCCCCCGTAGGCAATGGAACCCTCCACCTAAGTGCCAGAGTACTTACTCCTCACAGAAGAGAAAGGAGAACTTTTTAAAGGAAGAGTTGGCAGGGCTTTCCTGACTGATCTTCCTCCCAGCCTTCCAGAAGAATGGCAGAAGGTAAGAATGAGAAAAATCCCCTCTCGTGACAAGCTACAGATTCTGGAAATGGGACTTTTAGCTGAATGAATAATGCTGGCCAACAGTATTTTTAGACAAGTGAGCACATATTTAACAAATGCGCACACTGCCAGGCTCTGGGGTGCAGCTCCTGTCTTTCCAGAGCTGGCAGTGTGGGAGGGCCAAGGAAGACAACACAAGATCACAAATGATTATGACACAAAAGAAGGTAGGGTAAGAACTAAAAAGAACAGCACCATGGTGGTTCCCAAGTAGGGGAGACCTGACAGAGGAACCAGGGTTTGATCTGGACTTGGAAGGACAGCCCTGGCTTCAGTAAGCCAAGATGGGAGGCCAGGTATTTGAGGATGAGGAAACAGCATGAACAAAGGCATGGAGGTGGGAGAGCATAGTATGCACTTCAGAAGTGCTTCTCATGGGGGCACCTGGGTGGCTCTGTTGGGTTAAGCATCGGACTCTCGATTTCAGCTCAGGTCATGATCTCAGGGTCATGAGATGGAGCCCTGTGTCAGCATGGAACCTGCTTGGGATTCTCTCTCATTCTCTGTCTCTCTCCATCTCTGTCTCTGTCTCTGTCTCTGTCTGTCTGTCTGTCTCTCTCTCTCTCTCTCTCCTTTCCTGCCCCCCTCTCAAAATAAGTTAATAAACATTAAAAAAAAAATGTGCCTATCGTGTACCAGTTAACTATGCTTAGACCCTGGGGGCACAATGGTGACAGGACCTGCTTTGCTGGAATTCACATTCACAGAGGAAGACAGACATTAAACAAGGGATGGCAGGTGTGATGAAGATTGTAGAAGGAGAATGGGGTGTGCAGAGCAGATGGTAGGGGTAAGCAAGTAGATTTGTTGGGCTGAAACACAGGGAAATACAATAGTGAGACCATGCAGGTTGGGATGTCAAGAGTCTTGCCTGCTAAAAGGGGATATTAGACTGAATCAGCAGTCTGTGAGGATCTCCTGAAGACTTTGGGGTCAGAGAATGATATTACTGCATATGGCAGCATCATATAGGATGATGGGGATTGCTGAGTTTAATTTCCCCTGGTTTAATTTGTCATTTAAATATCTCTTCTTGGGGCGCCTGGGTGGCGCAGTAGGTTAAGCGTCCGACTTCAGCCAGGTCACAATCTCGCCGTCCGTGAGTTTGAGCCCCGCGTCGGGCTCTGGGCTGATGGCTCAGAGCCTGGAGCCTGTTTCCGATTCTGTGTCTCCCTCTCTCTCTGCCCCTCCTCCGTTCATGCTCTGTCTCTCTCTGTCCCAAAAATAAATAAATTAAAAAATATATATATCTCTTCTTACCACCAAAATGGAGCCTGAAAGCCAGGCAATTATCTCTCTATATGTATTTTCTCTCCTGAAAAACAGATTAATAACACCTTTCCCTCCCAACTCCAAAGGGACATTTTCAACACAAATGAGATAAAAAGGACTGAAGAGTTCTTTGGAAGAAAGGTATAATGTAAATATCATTATCATCATCATTATCCTCATTAACTCCTATCACAGCAAGTCTGGTTCCCATCAAAATGTCATCTTCTATTTGAAACATCAATCACCGCTCCAGAAATAACAAGATTTTCATCATTGATGCCTGTAAGCTAGCCTGACAGCTTCCATGGCGAATTCACAGGTTTCCTTGGTAGCCAACATGGCTGTTGTGAAGACATACTTGCATGAGGCAACTGTTGGCAAATCAGAATGTTCCCCATCTCCCTTCCCCCTCCAAACATTCATTTCTAACTCAGTGAAAGCTGGCCACTTATAGCACAAGATAACTGAGGTTATCAGCCTTTTAGGAGAATGTGTAAGAGCCAAATATGTTACTGTCACTATAAATAAGTACAAGATTCAAACCAGTATGCCAGCTAACCTCTTGGTAAAATATAGCTTGGGCTGGCTTGTGACATGAATGCCTAAAAGTAATGTTGGGTCTCTAGGTCTTAGGAAGCCCCCTCTGTTTATAAATAGAAAGTTTAGTCATCTAGCTATGAATACAAAGAAAGAGTTTCAGTGAATTAACATAGACCTAAGAAAGTAGCTTGCTTTTTCCTATGCTTAAGTTTTAAAAGTAATTTTTTTAAGTTCTTGCTCATGGACAAAGAAACATATTGATTAGCTAGGACTTTGGGATAGAACTCATAGGATGACAGCTCAAAGTTAAATTAGGAAACCATGTGCTATGTGTTGAAATTTTCCACTATCTCTCAAGGGTGCAAAAGACTCTACATACTTCACATTGGTGCAGGAAACGTTCAGGAACCAAACCACTTCTGATTCTAAACGACAGCCAAGCTATGTAGAAATGTTACCTCTTCTACTTCTGGAAAGAGCTTGTGGAATAAACACATTCATGGATGCAACAGAGGCTTCAAATTCCAGGGCAGGACACGAACAAAATCATCTGTCTTGTTTACATGGGACCCATGTGAGCATATGAGGTCCCCTAGAGTTAATTCTAGGGCAGCAACATGGGGCTTGCTTCCTTTTTTAGGCTTGATAATAATTAGGGGAGACCAAAGGAACATTGTTATCATGGAAGGATGGTAACAAGAAGTTTATCTGACAAGAAATAGAATTCACCCCTCCTTAGATCAGATAAAGAGATTTGAATGATGGTCTGTGTCAAAGGTATGGATGTTCAGGGTAAAAACAAGGGGTGGTGACACCCAGAAACCAGCTGTCAGCAGCACCCTTATGACCAGCAGAACAAGGACAGAAAATCATGCTACTGCATCTGAGACAGAGAAAGAAGGTCCACAGCTCCAGCCAGAGATCAGGTTCCAGAACAGGGAATCCAACTTCAGCCTCTCTTTCTACTCTCTGATCTGCTGGTGCCTCCAATGACTGAACAAAATGGCAAGATGGCCAGTGGGGGAGCCCAGGCAATGCCGTCTTCAGAGGTGAGCCTCCTGGGCCATAGAGCTGGCAGAGAAGGGCAGAGAAAGGATTTGGAAAGGGTAGAGGATATTCAGCACAATGCCACACTATGAAAATGAGCTCTTACCCCTTCAGAAAGGGCCATCACCAACTCTGTCTCTCAAGGTTGGCATTTAAATCATTTTTCTTGGCAAATTGCTCAGGCACATGCCAGTTCTATGGTCTGGTTCTCCCTCTCAACATCAGAAAATGGTTGGAGCAGAATCAACAGTAGGACAGGAGTCTGCATAGCCTGAGGGTGAGAGTACATCACATTCCAGACCCATGAGTCCTGGACCTCTTTAGTAAGCACTATGTTAATTCTAAAATTAGAGCAGTCCCTTGGGCACCTGGTGTTCAAAAACAGCTAGGTGCCTTTTTACAGCATGCTCATGACCTGCTGGTGACATAAAGTTGTTTAGGATTCCAAAGAACCTATTTTCTGTTTCCCCTTCTGTTTGTACACACAGCCAATCCTGCTAGGCTCAAGCTGTGTTTGGCCATGGTTATGTTGTTCCTGGGGATAATATTCAGATATTCAGTCTAAACTAATAGCAGCTAGCTCCCCATTCCTGGAGGTGTTCAAGCAGAGACTAAAGGACCGCATCCAAGAGTGGTTGTAGAGAGATTACTCAAGCAGGTAAAATCTAATATAGATAACATCTAACATCTTTTACCACCCTTCAATTCTATAATTAGGTTTTGTGCTGTTCTGATCCTTGGTGACTTTCCTTCCCACTCTGGGCCCTACCCCCCAGTCTCTTGAACATATGAACATTGTTCTCATCTATTAAATAACAATAATAAAAGTTCCACGTCTACCATGATTGCATGAGATCCGTGGACTGACTCTCCAACAAAACTGAGGAACATTTTTTTTTGATGGGTCATTTTTTCCAGGTTTATTCAGGTATAAATGACAAAATTGTAATGTATTTAAGTTGTACAGCATGGTAATTTGATATATGTATATATGATGAAATGATTCCCACAGTCAAGTTAACACATCCATTACCTTTACACAGATAATATTTTTTAGTGAAGTACTCAAGGCCAACTTACTTTTAGCAAATATCAAGTATATAATACAACATTATTAACTACAGTCTCCAATCTGATCACTAGATTTTTTTTTTGAAGAATAGTTGACACAGATTTTTTTTTTTAAGAAACATTATCTGGAAATGGTTGTAAGTGCATGAATCAAGTGAAGAAACAGTCAAGAAAATCTGCCCAACTTGGTAAGATCACTGAGAATCTATGGTATTTGCACGTTTCTTCCTCCCTTCCCAGCTCAGTGAGAGAGACCTCCCACTCTAGACTGAGAGCTAAGAACACAGAGCCCTTTCTCCCCACAGGTGAGAGGAGAGACCTCTCCATTTCTCACCTGCCCCACGCCACCTGTTGCTGAGATTAACTTCTGGGCAAGTGTGGCTGCGAAGTTGGGCTCCCCTCTTCCTCCCAACCTCAATTGTATGGGACAGAGGCTCTATGTTGAGCACTGCACCAAGAAGAATATGAGACCTCGAACACCCTTCCCCCAGCTAATGGGATGGGGGTTCTAGCCAGAAGAGGCAAGCCAGAAGACCTGAGGCTACAGTCCCCCCTCCACCAAACATTTGTCAACTAAAGCAAAGGCCTCAGAGAAGAACTCACCATTTTCCCTGCCCCCAGCTAGAGCCAAGCATCAGAGATTTTGCCCAGGGGGAGAAAGCAGGCTGTAGAACAAAGAATTCCAAATTCCTCACCAAAGAACTGACTTCATTTGCAAGTTCAAGTCTAAAAGTGCTCTCAGCAGAAAAGCCTCTCCTCTGCTATCCCGCCAGCTGCTCCCTTGAGGGGTATTCAGGAAACTTCTATCTCCTTTAAAAAATAATAAAAACTAAAGGCACCCTCAAAAACAGTGGAGGTTGTCATGAAAAGCAGTTGGGAGGAGATTGGTAGATTACTTGGAGATCCAGGCTAAACTTTAGGCAGCTAGCTTGGAAAAGAAGAAGTACCCCTGTTCACAGATAACATGATCTTGTTTATATAAAAACCTAAGGAGTCCACTAAAAAATGGTTAGACCTAGTAAAAAGAGTGTGGCAAGGTTGAAGGATACAAGACCAATATCAAAAATCAATTGCATTTCTATATACTTGCAATGAACCAGCTGAAAGTGAAATTAAGAAAAAATTATTCCATTTACAATAATATCAGAAAGAATAAAATACCTAGGAATTAATTTAATAGAATAAGCACAAAACTTATACTCTGAAAATGATAAAGTATTGTTAAAAGAAATTAAAGAAGAGTTAAATGAGTGGGAAAATCTCTCATGTTCATTGATTAGGAGACTTAATAGTGTTAAAATGGTGATACTTCCCAAATTGATTTACACATTCAATGCAAAACCTGTTAGAATCCCAGCTGACTTCTTTGTGGAAATTGACAAACTGACTCTAAAATTCATATGGATTTACAAGGAGCCCCCTATAGACAAACAATAGTGGGAAAGAAAAACAAAGTTGGAGGATTCACACTTCCCAATTGCAAACTTCAAAAGCAACAGTAATTAAAACAGTGTGGTACTGGCATAAGTATAGACATATAGATCATTAGAATAGAACTGAGATTCCAGAAATAAATCCGTGTTTTTATAATCAATTAATTTTCATCAAGGGTGTGAAGACTATTTAATGGGGGAAAGGATAGTTTCTTCAACAAATGCTGCTGGAACATCTTGGATACCCACATCAAAAGAATGAAGTCGGACTCTGCCCTCACACCATATATAAAAATTAACTCAAAATGGGCCAAATATCTAAGTGGGAAAATATAAAACTCTCAGAAGAAAACATAGGAGCAAATCTTCATGACCTTGAATTTGGCAATGGCCAAATACTTTAGTTATGACACTAAAAGCATAAACAACAACAACAACAAAATAGATGAATTGGACTTCCTCAAAACTGAAAACTTTGTGCTTCAAAGGACACTATCAAGAAAGTTAAAAGATAACTCACCAAGTGGGAGAAAATATTTGCCAATCACATATCTGATAAGGTATTACATGTAGAATATATAAAGAACTCTTAAAACTGAATAACAATTAAAAAAAAAGATAACCCAATTTTTAACATGGGGAAAGGATCTGAAGAGGCATTTCTCCAGAGAAGATATACCAATAAGCAACAAACACATGAAACATCATCAGTCATCAGGTATGTGCAAATCAACATTACAAGGAGATACCATTTCATACCCATTAGAATGAGGAGAATCAGGGGTGCCGAGGTGGCTCAGTTGGTTAAGCATCTAACTTTTGATCTCAGCTCAGGTCTTGATCTCGGGTTTGTGAATTCAAGCCCCACATTGGGCTCTGCGCTGGGCATGAAGCCAAGTTAAAAAAAAAAAAAGAAGAAAAAAAATGAGGAAAATCAGAAAGTCAGATAATAAAACATTTGTAACAATGTGGAGAATCAGAACCCTCATACACTGCTGATGGAAATGTAAAACACAGACACTTTGGAAAACAGTCTGGCATTTCCTTAACACGTAAACATTCAGTTTCCAAATGACCCAACAGTTCCACTCCTAGGTATATACCCAAGAGAAATGAATACACATGTCCACACAAATATTGTGTACCTGAACACTTGTAGCAGCATTATTCAAAATAACCAAAGGGGTGAATCAACCCAAATGTATACCAAATGAGTGGATAAACAAAATGTGTTAGCTCCACACAATGGAGTATTATTCAGCCATTAAAAAGAATGGAGTATTGATACATGCTACAACATCAATGAACCTTGAAAACATTAAGGGAAAAGAAGCCAGTCACCAAAGACTACATACTGTATGATTCCCTGATGTGAAATTCTAGCATAGGCAAATTTGTAGAGACAGACTGGTTGCTTACTGGTTGCTTAGGGCTAAGAGTGGAGGAGGAGGGGAAAGAGAGAATAGAGGAAGTGACAGCTGGGAATAGAGGGTTTCTTTTTGACAAAATGAAAATGTTCTAAAATTGATTGTGGTGATAGCTGCATGTAACTGAATATGCTTAAAACCCCTGAATTCACTTTAGGTGGGTGAATTGTTTGGTATATGAATTATATCTCAATAATACTATTTTTTTTAATAACAGTAATAATATTCTTCATATCTCAAAAGGTAGTTGGGAACATCAAATGAGAGAATTTATGTGAAAGTACTTGGGACCCTATGCAGTGCCATACAGATGTCTGTAGCCTTTTATATTCTTGAATGAGATCAATCAGCTTTTCACCAGCACCTGTCAGTACAAAACTCATAAGCTGCCATTCCTAAAACTACCTTAGCCCCCAATTAGATTTCCTTTTCTTCAGTATTTAAAATTCATGGACAAATTCATTCATTTCACCCTTGAAATCGCTCTGCATAATAATTGCCGTGGAATGCTTCTTACCATCACAGCCTTTTTAAAAGAGGAAATAACATTTCTTTTATATGTTTTCCTAAAATTCAGCTCAAGTGTGCATAATTACCACTCATCCCAAGTTCCTCGTTGTGTCAACCATGAAGTCTACATAGTGTATATAATAATTTGCTAACTGGTAATCATTCCTTTCCCCTCAAGTTCCCAAACCCCTCATTATATTTTGGCCATCACTATGCTTTTCTGAGCTGCGGTGAACAGCAGTCTGAATAAAGCAAAAGGAGATGAGATATTTGCTCGAAGTGGTGAGGCTGAGAATAATATTGAAAGAATCTGGTTCTTGGCCAGGTGAGCCTATGAATGCAGCATCACTGCACCATTTTTAGACAGGAGAAGGAGAGAGAAATCAAGTTACCCTTTCTGGCGGCATTTTCTTTGCTTGGCTGATCTGGCCAATCCTGCAGTCTAAATAACCCTAGCTTCCTCATGCAATTATACAGCCTTGGGGCCCAGTCATGTTTCATTTGGCATGCAAGCAGCTGATGCCCTCTTGATCTCTTTTTTTAAACTTTGCAAATAGTATTTAATGATAAGAGCTTTTTTAAAAAGCTCTATGTGCCTAGCCTGGTGCCAGGAAGTGTTATGTGCCTCCTCACAAGTGCCCTATGAAGCCGATGACAAAACTGAGGCCCAGAGAGACTTAGTCACGGCACAATGTCACACCACTAGTGAATGTGGCACTAAGGCTCTAACCCTGATTCTGTTTGAACAGTGTGGCCTGTGCTCCACAGCATTATTCTGTGCTGCACGCTGGAAAACCAGTACCCTAGTAAAATTTCAAAATTGTTACAGATCAAGGCATTTTCAGAAGGCAAAAAGTTTTCCTCTGATTTTCCATATTAATCTAGATCTGGGAGTATGTATGGCCCCTCTCTCCCAGAGACATCCTTTGGTTGAGACTTAAAAACAAAGGAACCCTAGACATCTTTGGTTGCGGACAGCAGGCTTTGTAGAAAAAGTGTGGAGTAACAGCACCCTCAGGTGGTCATTTGCATTTTCTCACATGGCCTTTAGGCAAGGAGACCTGGGAAGGAGGCTGCTGGGGCTGACCTGGTGGCCTTCCTGGTACACATGACCCCCAAGGACCTGGCTGTGGGCCTGACCCGGGCAGAGTTCATGGCCTGGGCCCTCCCACTTTGACTGAAACCAGAAGTGCAAAGTCCCAACAGAGGTGTTTAAGATCCATGCAGACCTATATGAAGTCTGGAGGCTTTGTGGCCAGGAAACTGCCCCCCTGCCACCTATTCCTTGGCCCATACTTGCATTTCTTCCCACAAAACACCAGCTCCAGATGAAGCTTTGTTCCCTTGCTGGGGAAAAAAAAAAAAAATCACCTACCCTGGGGTAGAGGTAAGACTTTAATTTTTTTTTAATTTTATTTTTTTAATTTACATCCAAATTAGTTAACATATAGTGCAACAATGATTTCAGGAGTAGATTCCCTAATGCCCCCTACCCATTTAGCCCATCCCCCCTCCCACACACTCTCCAGTAACCCTCTGTTTGTTCTCCATATTTAAGAGTCTCTTATGTTTTGTCCCCCTCCCTGTTTTTATATTATTTTTGCTTTCCTTCACTTTAATTCTTTAATTAAACAATTAATCACTTTAATTCTTAGTAATTATTCACATCCTCCTGTGAAATATGTAGATCTGACCCTTCCCTGATAACAAGTGTTTTAAGGAAAAGAGAAGAACCTAAAGATAATGAGAGCCAGGGATTGGTGAGAGAAGCAAGAAATAGAAACAGAAAGGGAAGGGGGGAAGGGCCCAAGAAGACAGGAGAGGTATATCCCAGACGCCTCTGCAGTCTGCCTCAGTCCTCATTGCCCCAGGCTTCAGAAGCATGATAAACACTCAGAGGCAGTGTGTTCAATACACAAGACATTTCAATGGCTCCCCACTGGGCTCCCATCATTGCTTGGTGTGTAGTCTGGGCTCTCCAGAGAAACAGAATGAATAGGCCAGAGAGAAGTAGATAGATTTACTATAACAAATTGGCTCGCATGATTATGGGGCCTGAGGATTCGCATCCACAGCCAATGAGCTGGACACTCAGGAGACACAATGGTATCTGTGTTCCAGTCCAAGGCTGAGGGCCTGAGACCCAAGACAGTCGATGATGTAAGTTCCATTCTGAGTCCAGGTGTGAAGGTGGGAAAAGACTGATGTCCTAGATCAAAGACAAGCAGAGAGAGAGAGAGAGAGAATTCTTTCTTACTCAGCTTTTTATTCAATTCAGGGCCTCAGTGGGCTGAGGCCCATTCACATGGAGAAGGGCAAGCTGCTTAACTCAGTCTACGGATTCTAATGTTAATCTCATCCAGAAACATCCTCACAGACACACCCCAAAGTAATATTCAACCAAATATTTGGGCATCCCATGGCCCGAGCAAGTTGACACATAAAATTAACCATCCCATTTGGCAACAGCCCCTGTCGGCACACCACTTTTTGGTTGTCTGTGCCCAGGCTGTTCTCACCTTAGACAGTAGAGGCTAAGAGCAGAAACAGCCTTTCCTAGCATCCTACCCCCAGTGTCTGACACATAGCAGGTACTCCATAAATATTTGGTGACCCAGGAATCATTGAGTGATCCCCTTCTTAGAGAAGGGGCAGGCTTTGCTTTTCACTTGGAGCTGACCAAAACCACTCTCACTTCTTGTCTAAGTTTGAGAACAGGTTGTTACCAATTGGTATCTTTTACGTTCTCTTCAGGTTTCAGAAATCTTTGTTTGTAAAATCCCAGCCTTGCCTGTTGTCACCACAGCTACCCAGAAACTGTCAAAGTCCCACAGGACCCCTTAGGGAAAGCCAGGAATACTGTGCAATTAGTGTGATCCCTAAGCAGCCAGCAACAGCACCACGGGCCCTTCCAGGGGAGAATGAAAAGCCCGATTCAATGGAGACTGTCATAGCCCATGAGCCTGCTGAGCTACAGGAGAATTGTTCTAATGCTGTGAGACAGGTTTCTAGAACAATTTGGAAAAGGGTGAAGAGACCCATCTTCACTTCATCTTACTTGCTGCAAGTCTCTGCTATTCAGGAAATGCAAGAAAGAGAAATCTACCTTTTGGGTTTCTGTGTCTTAGTTTTGCTTGTGGAAAACAGTGATAGTGGACCCAAAGACTCACAAAAGTATGGGAGCCCGTCAATCCCCAACACCTCAGGCAGGATGCCGGGCTCAAGGAAAACCAAACCCCCAGCGAGTCACAACTACTGGCTGCTCACAGAAGTGGCACAGGGTAGTAGTAAAGACTTAACCCCTAAATCACAACTGCCCTCTAATCAAGAGTCTATCATTTGCTGGTTTGGACCATTATAGTGGTGACACCAAAAGGTAGCTTAGAGAGGCTTTAGCCACCCATGATCTCCATCAGATTTCAAGCTATTCCAAACAAAGGCAACAACCATCATTGTAATGAACAGTTGAAATATACTTGATCTTATGTGAGTATAACCATGTAAGAAAATGTAGGGTTTTTTTTATACATGAGCCAAGTTAATGCAGTGTGCATTTTACACAAACACAGCTTCAAGACAAATCCCCTATCAGTCCCCCCGACATCCCAAACCAGGTCACTACCCTAAGCCAAATTCTGGAGCCAACACCAGCAAAGCATTTGCTTTCTGTAAGACTCAGTTTCTTCCTCTGTTAAAATAGTAACAGAGGAAGATATAGCTATTGAGTACTTTCTGTTTTCCAGGCTGAGCTAGATATTTTTGTGAGCTTTCTTATTTAATCCTTACAACAACAGTACAAAGTCAGGCCTTTCCTCTCTGTGCCTCAGTTTCTCAGGTTGTAAGATAGACATATAATGCCTACTTCTTGGGGGTAGAGTAAAAGGTAAAAAGTTACTTGTTCATCTCAGTTAATCTGCCTCATAAAATACTCCATTCCCATATTACTGTAATTTCATTCTGGGTTCTGTGCTAACTGGTCATCTCCCAGCAATGATGTCAAGAGTCAAAGTTTATTCCATTCTCCATATCTGGGTGGTGGCTACCTTTGGGCTCCCAATCTGGCACCCTTTGCTCCCTTCTCAGTGGCTTCTTCTCAGGAATACTTCCCTCTTGAGCAACTTTCTTCTCAGACAGACTCTTCCTCACTGAATTGCTGCAAACGTAATCAATTATTGGGAAAAAATCGTATAATATTGTCCCTGATATCTCAAAGTAAATCATTATACTCCATGACTCTGTAGCTTTCTCTCTACCTATTTCATCCCTGTCTTCAGCAAGTACTCTCCTTTCCTTTTGCTAACTCCTTTCATTAATCCTTTTATTAAAGTTATTTTATTTTATTTTATTTTATTTTATTTTATTTTATTTTAGAGAGACAGAGACAGTCCGAGTGGGAGAGGGGCAGAGTGAGAGGGAGAGAGAGAATATCAAGCAGCCTCCATGCCGCTAGCACAGAGCCAGATGCAGGGCTCAAACTCACAAAACTGCGAGATCATGACCTGAGCTGAAACCAAGAGTCAGACACTTAACCAACTAGGCCACCCAGGTGCCCTTCCTATCGTTAATCTTAATGTTTGCCCAGTTCCTCCTAGAGATTTCACATGTTATCTGATGCCAGAGTTGGATTGGAGAAGTCAGCCTCCCAAAGCCTCAAATGTTTTTGTTTTTGTTTTTGTTTTTGTTTTTGTTTTAGAAAATGGCATTACACCTACCTTGTAGGTCAGTAAGAGAATTTTAAAAGATATTACACATGTTCCTATTCTGTGCATTTTTAATATATCAGAGGTGCTCAATAAATGGAACTTTTCTTCCACCCTTATCAGGCCTGTCCCAGAAAACCCCAAAAGGACATGTGTGGAAAAAATCTAGCTCTGGTGTGCCGGCCCTGATTTGAGAAGGCCCAGAGCCAGCACAACAAAGACTTTCAAGGCCCAGTACCTGAGTCCTGGCAGTGTGGCCTCACCCAGTAGTATAAGTGATTGTTGGAATCTGATGTAGTTAGAGACATAAAAGACAATCATCTCACATCTCTAGATCTTTCTACCTGGCAGATATCTCTGAGACCACCAAATATGACTATGCAGTACATAGCCAGGCACAGCTTCGCACTGGGGGCCTGGGCATCTCTGTGCCCTGCTCCCCCGGCCTGGTCTAACCCATCTCCTGTCTCCATCTCTCCAGCCCCTTCATTCTTCCCATTCTTCTTCCTCTTGCCATCCTTTCCTGTAAATGGAGATTATATTAATACCATGAGGTTGTTAAGTACATCAAAGTACATGTGTCTAAAAATGCCTTGTTAACTGTAAAGTGCTATACAGAATTTGTTTCCTTGTTTTACTTTTCAGTACAGGAACTAGCCTGTATGTGTCACATACCATCAGTTAAAGTGCTGGTTTTAGTTGGGGGTGGGAGGTTGTTTATTTAGTTTTAGGGTCTTTGGCTTTTTGTTTTCTTGTTTTGGGGTTCTGGTTTCTGTGCACATTCCGGTTCCTAAGGGAATTGGTGGTATTTAAAAAACCTAGCTGGCCTCCCAGTGTGGCTGAGATAGAGACATGATTCTCTGGAGAAATAATTCACACTGTGCAGCTTGCTACATAGATTTGCTCAGGTGAGAAGTGGTTCAACTACAAACTCACACCTGGCACTCGGAGTGTCTGTCCTTGTGACTTTTGATTTGGGGATTGGATCAGAAACCACAATATGATTCCTTTGTCCTAACATAAAGACTTGCCCCTCCAAATTGGCAAGTTCACAGACTTCTAACTGAATGTCAAATGCAGCGGCTCTAGAGGACCCTTTAAGGTGCCCCATGATGAGGGAGCATGAGGCAGGCTGAGGGGTAAAGCACAAGCTAGCACCCCCCTCCCACTCCAGGTGGGATCTGTGTGATATTTCTTGGACACTCCCAGCTACCCAAGAACAAAGGAGAGGGGTTTAAGTGCTTGCCATGGTAATGTGGGAAACTAAGGCAAATGAAAAATTAAATTCTCTTACTGCCTATAGCCCACTGACAAGTCCTTGAAACCAGCAGAGTGGCCTCCCTCTGAGGATCTCAGCTGCCTTGATGATGACACTTTGCTAGGGGCAAAAGAGAACCTTAGCTTAACATTATCCCAACCTCAAGGATCCTGTAAGTCAACTTCCTTTATCTCAGCTGCCCCAAGATATATACTGGCGGTCATACTCCAAGCTCATGGCTCCATGATATACATCTAAAGAGTCTCATAACTGAGATTTTATTAAATGGTAATAAATGGCATTTTCCTAGCAACAACTAGCCCCTCAAGGTCCTGGAAACCTTGCTTCCAAAATTCCTTAGAGATTTACTCTATCGCTGACTGCCTCCCAACTTGAGGGTATATAATGAGTTACCCATCACGACCCCAGTGCGGCTCTTACTGCCCATGGGTCCTGTCCCCATGCTTTAATAAAATCACCTTTTTACACCAACAACGTCTTCAAGAATTCTTTCTTGGTCGTTGGCTCCAGACCACCCCACTATCATCCCAAAATTTCACCACCCCACAGGACCCTGCTGGGGACTCAGTAACAATGCTTTGCTTCCCAGCCTGAGTTCTGAACCTATTGAGAAAAAATACAAAAGACCAAGTCGTTGGAGACCAAAATGTCTCATTTATTACTGATATAGCTTAGGCTGGAAGATCTGACTTGTATCTATTGGCAAATGGAACCTTAGCTCCAGGCTGTACCCTTTCAAGGCAGTGCTGGAGCAGAGGGAGCCTCTCCCAGCAGGGTGGGGGCAGAGCCTGCCGAGAGTTGCTGAGCAGAGCATGTGCTCACAGCAGAGGAGCCTGCTTCCTAGAGGAAAAAGTGAGGCACTGAGCCAAGCTCCCATTTTCTTCCCAAATTCACCAAGTAGAAGGAACCCTGCCATAGACTAATTCTAGTCAAGGACTACTCTTTTCTTTCAAAGTCTTCTTGAGGCAAATGCTTGTAGAATGACAATTTCCTTCAAGAGGTTACCTTGATCTATTCTATTCTGTTCTATTCTGACACAGTAATTAACACATCTCCATTCCATGCTCTTTCTGGTGTTTACCACAAACCCCCATTGTGTTCTGGCATTCACACCTCCCTCCACTGCAGTCACTTCTTCCGTTTACCTAACACCCAACACCCACTCACCACCAGCTGTAGTCTGAAGGCACGCATGACATAGTGGCTTGAGTTAGCATTTCCTCTTAAACCGTTTAAATGATACGACCTGTCTGTCTTTTGTCCTTACATAGGCAGGTTCTGTCGGTGGTTTCCATATTTTTGGACTCCAATGTCAGTAGTGTTACATGAGCCCACAACAACAATAAATGGAAAACCTAATCATTGTGGTTTTTCGCCTAAGTTTGTTCCATTTAAATGAGTCATACCATTAAGTAAATACACAGTTTCCTTTAAACCCTTAATCAGTTACACAAGTACCAAAGAGTTCACTCTGACCCTGTGTTGTGTGAAGGCTTTTTTTCCTTGTTCTGTAAAACTTTCATTCTTGGATTACACATTTTCAGGGACGACTGCCAATTCCTTCCTTTCCCTTCTGTCCTTCTCTGATCATTGTATGTGTGTATTTTCATGTCAGCATCCTGGTCCTGCAAATAAAAGCCACCTTTCCGTTTTTATCAGCAAACAGAATCAATTCCAATTTTCTGCTGGGCTTCCCCATTAGTGTTTGGTGTGGGTGCTTTGCTGGATTGTTCCAATAAGCTTCCCACTCTGTTTCAAAGGCATCTAAGGTAAAGACCAATACGCTGGAAAGGAACTGAAATTTCTGAGTTTCAGAGGCTGGTCTTCTGTGGGCCCCAGCAGCTGGGCAGGTGTCTAAAGGGACTTGGCAGGTAGTTGCACTCTCCCCTGTGTTCCCATTATCTTCCCAACAGCACTTTATACTTCCTTCTGCTATGTACACACCATCTGTATTTTCGTGACTTACTCCACTTTCTCCTTACCTACTCAGCAAATCTGCCAAAGCAAAACTCTGTCCTATCCTTTGGGTCTGTTCCAGCTAGCTCCTGACTCCTAGCGGGAGCTCAGTTACTATTTGAGGAAAAGGGAAAGAAAAAGAAAGAAGCGAGGAGCTCAGGAGGGGACCCATGCATATGCTAGTACCCCTTTCTAAAAAGCTGTCTCCACACATTTTCTTCACATGTCTCCACACATGGCCAGCTCCTTCCTTTCTATCACTCCCATGTCCGTTCAATCTCACCCCCTCAGAGTGACCGCACCCTTCCTAAAGGAGCCACCAAATAGGCACACATGGACACATACACACAGTTACCTTCTGTCTTCCTTCCCTGATTTATCCACTTTTGGCTCTTCACTATCAGAAATTATTTTAACTGTATGTTTAGTTATTGTCTGTCTCCCTCCACTATGATGCAAGCTCCAGGAAGTACCTTAGCTACAGTATGTAAAATAATGCCTGGCATGTGGTAAGTGCCTAAAGAGTTCCAATTAAATAAATAAATAGAGAAAGAGAGGGAGGGAGGAAGAGAATGTCTCCCCTCCCCCTTGCCCGATTCAATCAACTTTTCAATATAGAGCAGTGGGAACCTCCACGGAGAAAAAGGAAACTGTTCTTCTGCCCTTTGCTTATCTTCCCCCTGGCTCTTCAATGTAGACTACAGGGTCCAGAAAACCTCTTTGGTGGGAGAACGGGTGAAGGAAGTGAGAAGCGTCTCCAGCCATTTATCCTTCAAGATGCAAAGAAGAATACAGGAAGGAACGTGGCGTCCAGAGATACGGAGCTGTCCTGGAGACATTCCAGCCATGTGCTGCCCGTGTGCAGTAAGGACCTGCTGAGTGTCAGAAAACGGGGAACACGGTTTGCACAGAGAGCCATGGGCATTTTCGGTACGTCTCGGCACCCACGAAACAGGTGGCACACTGCGGCCTCGGAAAGGCCGGGGCCGGAGGCTGCGATGCTGTTGTTCGTCCCACTGCGTTGTCAATCTCTCCTTCACTCGGTGCATCTGTTTCCTTCTCTCACTGCAGACCTGTGCACAGGAGCCAAATGTGGCTGCTCGGGAGCCCCACAGACCCATTTCCCAATTCCGGGAGGAGAAGCTGACAGGGCCAGCTGGAGTCAAATGTCCACATCCCTTCTCAGCAGCTGTGGGGCAGGCTCACGTTGTACGGGCGTGGCAGCTGGAAGTGTTCAGAGACGGTGGTCTGTGGCTGAGGAATACCCCAAAGGATGCTACCAACTTTTTTTTTTAACATTTATTCTTTTTTTGTTTGTTTGAGAGACAGAGTGTGAGCAGGGGAGGGGCAGAGAGAGAGAGAGAGAGAGAAACAGAATCCGAAGCAGGCTCCAGGCTCTGAGCTATCAGCACAGAGCCGAACGTGGGGCTCCAACTCATCATGAGATTGTGACCCGAGCCAAAGTCCTAGGCTTAACTGATTGAGCCAACACCCAGGCGCCCCTCATCTTTACCTTAATCAACAGGTGGTATGCTCCAGACTGATAACATCTGAGAAGCAGTTTATTGTCGTTTCTTTTCAAATGTCCAGATATTTTCCATTTGTTTTCTCTGTCATTAACCCATAATCATCTAGCACTGGGAGCATAAAATATAAAAGGTCACCCTATGAAATGTGTGCTGGGTCACTAGGGCATTAAGCACTTGTTTCCAGTGTTAGTGGATCTAAAGCAGCAATCATAAGTCAATGACAGAGAAATATTTACTGACCGAACATAGCCTAAAGAAGCCACATGTGACAGAAATCCTGTGGGCAACTTTCCACCTTCCTCTTTCATTGATTCTGGGGCCTGAGAAAACAACTCCTGGAATGTACCCACTGAGTGCAACCACCTCAACAGAGTAAGATAGTGTATCCTGAATGCATCCAAAACACATTTTTCCATGGGCAATTATGAGGCCAGCTCACATAGCCTTATGCCTCCTCTTTCACTATTTCTGACTCATTCAAATGGTTTTCTGGCTATTTAGCCCAGGGGTACGTGATACAAGATGACCCTCGGTGAAATCATACCTTGGGTGTTTTGAATACTTGATATTGTGTGTGTGTGTGTGTGTGTGTGTGTGTGTATTTTGTTTTTTTGTTTTGTTTTTTGAGCGAGAGAGAGTGAGTGCAAGCAGGGGAGGGGCAGAAAGAGAGGGAGAGAGAGAGAGAGAGAGAGAGAGAGAGAGAGAGAGAAAATCCCAAGCAGTCTCCATGCTATCAGCTCAGAGTCCAACTCAGGGCTCCATCCCATGAACTATGAGATCATGACTTGAGCTGAAATCAAAGAGTCAGACACTTAACGGACTGAGACACCCAGGAGCTCCACTTGTTGTTAGTTTTCAATTGATTGACCTTTGAGCAAAGTTGTTCCTTTATTGTGGAAAGTCTATTCAATAGACTGGGGTTGTGGGGAGGGTAAAACATGTTGGCTTCAAGGAGAGAAATTGCTGTGCACGTTAATGTAAGATTTGTCATAACTGGGCAGAAACATATCTCCAAAAATGATGATTCCTTTGGAGAATGTTCCTGCCCTAAGTGTAATGCAGTTATGTGTCCACCACTGTCCTGGCTTGTGGAGAGGTTCGGGGCCAGTTCTGTCTGGTTCCATGCTAGTATGCACCCAGGTACTGCTCCGTGAAGACCCCTCTAGGTGACCAAGACTTCGATCCTGGAGCTTTTAAGTGTCCTGGGCTATTGGAAATGGGGCTTCCCACATAGTATGAGGGAACAGCTGAAGGAAATCCTGGGGCACAGGTGGTCACTTTCAGACCTAGCTAATCACAGTAATTCAAGCCAATGATCATTCCTCACCACAGGTGAACAGGACATCTAATCTAGGTGCTCAGGACAGGTGGAAGTCTCCAGGGGTGTGAGCTGATGAGCTGGGAACCATGTTCCAGTGGAGTACAGGTATCTCTCTGTCCTTGAGGTCCTTCCTCTCCCCCATCTCCCAGCCTATGGAATCTTTAGTCTGGGGACAGAGCTCTATTTGCAATTATGCAGCTATGCATCTGGCTCTTTCTGTCTTACACCTGTACCAGGGACTTTTGAACTTAAACATTACTAATTCACCTCCTTTATTCTCTGCCTCAAGAGTAACATCCTTCCTCTAAAGCACTGGGTGACTCATATCTAGTTTTCTGGGCTGGAAGGAAGATCCTCAGGGTGCAAGAGAAAACGAGAGAGGGCAGAGTTAGAAGGATTGTGAGGGTTGAGGGGTGGTGAGAACACGAAAATAATTCCTTAAAATGTTCCCTTCTTCCATATGGGTTAGGCATTGTGCCCATACCATAATGCTTGTTACTGGAGTTTCTGTTCTTGTTCATATGGTTTCCTGCAGGGTTACAGGACAGATAAGTGGACCTGACCCTGAGGAGAAAACAGGGAAAGTGGCTGGATTTGGCTTGGGGCAGCACAACAGGGGCTGAACCGTGGCTGTCCTGCTGCAGAGTTGACAAAGGGGCCAGATCTTGGGGAATGTACTGATATTAGACTTTATCTCCTTGTGCTTTTTGAAGACCATAATGCCAGGCCTCACCTCCAGCAGTGAAGGTATGTTTCTCCCCTGAAGGGATGTCATTTGAATTATTTCTTGGGTAAGCTGACCTAGAGCTGAGTGAAGGGGACAAAAATAACCAAATACCTCCTCCTTTTCCCGGGGGTGTATCAGGCCTAGATTCTGAGGATGAACACAAGTGAAAACCTCCTGTTTGGGGAGGTGGGGTTTGTTGGTTAGGATGGCCTTGGGAGGTAGAAATGAGAAAGTGTACCCCCAACATGCCTTGGCACCCACCGCACCTTACCGGCTCCCTACTTAAAAGCTTGGAAGCACACCCTGCCATGCACGTGGCAGCCGGAAGTACCAGGGAATTAACACCCCCAGGGGAGTGTCCGGCCAGTGGTGGTTTGGAGCAAGTGGATAAATATTCCCAATTTCTTCAGTCCTCAGGACAATTCTGAGGCATGTCTATACCAGCACTGTCCAGCAGAAATGTAATGTAAATCACATGTGTAATTTTACATTTTCTTGTAGCCACATTAAAAAAAGAGTGAAATGAGAGGCACCTTGGTGGCTCAGTCAGCTAAGTGTCTGACTCTTGATTTCAGCTCAGATCATGAACACACGGTTCAAGGGATCTAGCCCCAAGTTGGGTTCTGCACTGACAGCACAGTCTGCTTGGGATTCCCTCTCTCTCTCTCTCTCTCTCTCTCTCCCTCTCCCTCTCTCCTCACCTCTCTGCCCCTCCCCTGCTCATGCTGTCTCTTTCTCTCAAAATAAATAAATAAACATGAAAAAAATTTTAAAACACGGAAAATGATATAGGTGAAATTAGTTTAATAGTGTATTTTGTTTAACCCATATATCTAAAATATTATCATGTCAATATATAATCAATATAAAATTATCAATGAGATATTTTACATTTTTGGTAGGTTAAAAATCCAGTGTGTATTTTAGAGCACATCTCAGTTCTGATTAGGCATATTTTAAATGCCCAGCAGTCACACGTGGCTAGTGATTCTCATATTGGCCAGGCCAGATCTATACTGTCTCCCAAAGGTTCCCAATGTGACTGAGCCCCAGCTGCCTACAGTGGTAATCTTC
The DNA here is from genome assembly GCF_022079265.1 of Lynx rufus. Lineage (NCBI taxonomy): Eukaryota > Metazoa > Chordata > Mammalia > Carnivora > Felidae > Lynx > Lynx rufus. Next base: position 150,652,421 of record NW_025814834.1, read on the forward strand.
TTATGGATGCACCCTATTGAGACTTCCTTCCCTTGGCCCTTCCCTTCCCTGAATGACTTCAGTCTCTTACGAATGCTGCCTGAGTTCATCTTCCAAATGAACCACTTGCGCTCATATCCGTGTCTCTGAGTCCGCTTCTGGGGACCACAACCTAAGACGTGATGGATCTAAGCCTACAGGCTCTAAACGTTAGCTACATTCCATATTAGTTATTAAGTTGTCCTCAATTTTGAACTTTCCTTCTGTTATTTTTTTTAAATTTTTTTAATGTTTATTTTTTGGGGGGAGATAGAGCCGAGCGGGGGAGGGGCAGAGAGGCTGAGACACAGAATCCAAAGCAGGATCCAGGCTCCGAGCTGTCAGCACAGAGCCTGATGCGGGGCGTGAATCCATGAACCACGAGATCATGACCTGAGCCGAGGTCGGACGTTTAACCGACGGAGCCACCCAGGCGCCCCTCCTTCTGTTATTTTTACATGCAATAAATACTTGCTAAAAGTTATAGCAAGGTGTGTTCTGTGCTGTGACAACCTGGGGGGAAGGGTCTGCTGTTCCTGAGCCTGAAGAGCAAAAGACAGAACAGTGTCCCCTCCCCTGAGGCCAAAGTGGCGGTAGCAGTGTCAGTACCCATGGGGATAGCTATGCCCAACAGAGGGGCAATTTCACGCAAGTCACCCGCAGCAATGTAGCCAAGTGACAAGGAGGCTGGCATGGAAGAATACAAGGGACTCATTTGCTTTCACACAAGATGGTGCTGGGGACTCTCAGAGAGGCCAGAAGACAGTTTCTAGCCACCAAACCAAGAGAAGGGTGTCCCAGCTACCACAATTTTATATTTAAAAGGAAATTTAAATTTTTATAGGCATGGGTGGTAAAGTCTGGACACCTGAGTGCCTTGTTAGTTAAGTCTCAATTTGCTGGCTCAATCAGGATGACTTCAGAGACTCCTCCATCCATGCCTCTGAAAGTAACAAAGAAAAACAGATTGAGATGCAGACAGACTCTGGCACTGGTTATAAATTCTGCTAGAAGAGGTGCTTCCTTCTAGAAGAGGTGCATTCTTCTAGGAGTCAGAGCATGACTTATGATGTCAAATAATACTAGACACATAAAACAGCCCTATCAGGGTATGGAGCAAAGATGAGAGAGCAATTTTATGTCAGAAAGCACTGAAGTATCCCTAGAAGAAACCTGACCCCAAAATGTCCACATATATTAACAAAACCTATTGTTTTGTATTTACCTAATGAAAACAGAAAATTCCTTCCTGCTTATTTGTACTCCATCTCCGATTCTCTTAGGCAGAATGGAACTAGCTGTTTTCTGGGCATATTTCCAGGCATATTTTTTTCTCAAGCCATCATCTTCACCAAATACAGGCCAATACATTTTAACTTTGGTGAGCCAGACATGAGAAATGACCAAAATATCTTACAGAAGACTAGTGTAAACTTGGGTCTTTATATCCTTACGTCCTAAAACTATGTGCTTTCACTATCTTTTCCAAAAAAATGAATTTAAAATGACAATGGTAACATTTTTGTGGCTTCCACAATACACTCTATTCCATTACTCTCTCTAAGGTCACAAATGAGCTCCTGTCCCAATACCTAACCAGGGATTCTCGTTCTACTTGAATTTTTTCTGCAGCATTCAACATATTGAACAACATTTTCTTTGTTTATTCCATTTCAACAGATATTTTTTATCACTTACTATAAACCAAGCACTGTTATAAGCACCTTAGATATATCAGAAAGTAAGACGAAGACCTGTGCCCTTCTGGAGCTCACACTGTAGTATGGGGAGACATCATTAAACCATAAGCCTCCGTTACTGATAGTTTTTAGAAGTTGGACACCAAAATACCCTTTCTGAACAAGCAAGGAGAGGTCATAGGCTTTGGAGGCTGGAGAATATGAGTCAGAGGCTGGAAGATGACAGAAAGCTGTGGGGCAATGTGTGATTTTCACCTAAAGTATCCCCAAACAGTTAGTAAATTCCTAAGCATCACGAGATGCCAAGTGTAACTGGATTTCTTATGGACAACAGAGCTGGGGTATTGCTTACATCTGGACCTGGCGGTTCTGCTGATTCCCTCAAATCCACACCCCCTCTCCCACCGCTGGTGCCACTTTGTGAGTTTGGGGCCTCAACCTTCAAGCTGCTCTCCTCCCAAGCTCTAGTCTTACTCATCTCTATCCTGGCCCCCATAGTGCTTCCTGAGGGATCGTTCCCTAAAATACAAATCCTGTCACTGCCTTTCTCCTGAATCAGGCCTTCCAAAATTGATAATATGCTTGCCAAAGATCCTTTGGTAAAATATACACTGAGGGACACAGGTTTATTGGTCAATAGAATCGTACTTGCAAAAAGCACAATGGAATAATTCTTTCTCCCAAAGCAAGAGTGAAATGCTCTTTCTGTTTAGAAAGGGTCGACACACTTTTCACTGCTGTAGGAATTATCTCAGAACAGCAATAATTCTGAGAAACTGTGGATGGTTGACAGAGCTAAGCTAATCTTGACAGCAACCCAGATAATCACAAGTGGTTGTTTGGGGGTTTTGAGAGTTAGCACCAAGCAGTTTAAAGCATGTGAAGCTGGTTCATTGCCCATTCGCTGAGAAGCTGCAGGTTACTCCTCACATCCAGCAGCTTGACGTGACTGAGAGCTGAGTAGGTGTGCAATGCCCAATCAGAAACACAGGATCAAGTTTTGCGTCTGCTCTGAAGGTGGGTCCAGAGGGTATGGGTGCTGCCGAGAGAGAACCAGCACCTAGAAAGGCAGCCTGTGGGCTGAGTTTCCTCAAGGCAGCATAGTTGGGGGAGAAACCGTATTGTGGCTGAGGGGAATCAAGGTCATCATCAAGAAGATGCTGACAAGCATCAGATCTGAAGGATGACTTAATAATGACAGTATGTCTCAATAACAAAAGTGATCATTGCTAATATTTACTGCCCATTTGGTATACAGAAACTAAGCACTTGGGGCGCCTGGGTGGCTCAGTTGGTCTAGTGTCAGTCTCTTGATAGCAGCTCAGGTCATGATCTCATGATCCGTGGGTTCGAACCCCACATTGGGCTCTGCACTGACAGTGTGGAGCCTGTTTGGGATTCTCTCTCTCTTTCTCTCTCTCAAAATAAATAAATAGAGCTTAAAAAAAAGAAACTAAGCACTTTACATGCATTCAATCTATGAGATAAGATGTTGCTCTTTCTTATCCTTTATATGTTAGTATTTCCCAACATTCCACCTCTATTCCTCCTCTCTTTACATATTTAAACTTTTCTACTGGGTGGATGAGAAACTTTGGGCCTATAGCAGTTAGGAAACTTGCCTGAACTTGAACAGTAAGTGGTAAAGGGATGACTCAAGGCCAAGTGAAGTAAGGCTGAAAATCAGACAGTGAGGTGTGAGTCAGAGACCACAAGATGGAGGTCAGAATGGAGGACAGACAAAGGATGGGTTGAGGCAAGTAGGTTAGAGCTAAGGTCAGGAAGTTCCAGAACACGGAATTCTCCTTTAGCCATGTCTTGGTGTGCCATCGAAATGAGAATGGCTGCTGAGGGGAACTCTGCAGGACTGGATGGGGATAATGGAAAAAGTTTGCCGACGTAGAGAAGAATGATTATTTTATTTTGCTTTCATTTATTCTGTGGTGGTAAGAACACTTAACGTGGCATCGACCCTCCTAACAAAATTTTAGGTGTATGATACAGTATTGTTAACTATAGGCACAGGGTTGTAGAGCAGATCTCTAGAACATAATCATCTTGCATAACTGAAAGTTTATACGATTGAAGAGCCGTTAGCCAGTCATTCAACATGTATTTATTGAACACCTCCTGTCTTAGTCCACTCAGGCCGCTATAACAAATTACTACTGACTGGGTGGCTTATAAACAACAGAAATTTATTTCTCACAGTTCTACAAGGTGTGTGACCGAGATCAGGCTGCCAACACGTCCGGTTCTGGCGAGAGCAGACTGCTGACTTCTCACTACATCTTTACATGGCAGAAAGAGCAAGGGAGATCTCTGTGGGGTCTCTTTTACAAAGGCACTAATCCCATTCTTGGGGGCTCCCCCCTCATGACCTAATCACCACCCACAGACCCCACCTCCTAGCACTCACATTGAGGGCTAGGATTTCAACACATGAGTTTTGGGGAGACATGTTCATTTAATAACACCTACTATCTACCAGGCACTGTTATAGAAGCAGCATTGAAAAAGTAGATAAAATGCTGGCCTTATTGAAGCTACACTTTAGCTGAATAACAATAGATTAAATACTAATCAATAAAAATAGTAGATCTGATGTGGTGTGCTATCACAGACAGTCCTTTCCAAGGAAAAACCCCACTAGAACTGGATTTTCAAAAGTAGGGGAGGGTGGCTTAGTCGGTTAAGCAACTAACTTCAGCTCAGGTCATGATCTCACAGTTCATGAGCTTGAGCCCTGCGTTGGGTTCCATACTGAAAGCATAGAGCCTGCTTCAGATCCTCTGTCTCCCTCTCTCTCTGCCCTCTCGCCCACTTGTTCTCTCTCTCTCAAAAATAAATAAACATTAAAAATAAATAAATAAAATAAAAATTAGGGGAAAGATAAAGAAAAAAATAACTTCCTATCCTGCAGGCCAGTCCCCTACCTCTGTTTAGCAAAGATTCTCAAGGTTCAAGTGGCTCTGGCAGTAGGAACATGGTCTCCCAGAGGCTTAGAGTTGGTAGCACTGTCAAAATCACTTAGGCAAACCACCTTGCCTTCCAGTTTGTGAATTCCCTCATAGAAAAAGTTATCTGGGGTATGTATGCTTGAATACCTTCCCAGAAAGAAAACTTAGTATTTCTCAACTCAGTCCACTCCAGAGAAGTTCAGTTTGGATCTGGATCCCTCTTTTTCAAATGATGCTCTGGGAAGCCCTGGGTATCGTTCCACTCTGGGCACTCATATGCTATGCCTTCACTAACCCTTCCCAAATTATGCCTGCAATGGAGCCCCACCCGGAGTTTGCAAGTACCACCTTCTTTCTCCTTCTGCGACTTGTATTTAAGCCCCTTCAATGTTACCCATGGATCTTCGTGTCTCATGGATCTTCAGCAGGATCAGGCATTCTCATTTACAAGATTCCTTACATATACCCCAAGGTGCCATCTGACAGAACCACGAACCTCTGAACTCATGTGAAGCTGTTTTGTTATCATCTCTTCATTCACCAGAGGAGGGTCCATTTGTAGAAACTCACTGTAGACTAAGAAGTCTTCTTACTAGAATCCTGAGCTTCTGCTCAATAGTGTTGATGCCACCTTCTGGAGTCATGCTCCATCACTTATATCCCTAGGCCTTGAGCAGTGGACCCATTCCTTAGCCTCCTCACCTTGGCAGGATGTTCTTGTAAGGTAGCAGTTCAGGATCTATCAAAAGCTGGAGGACTCTTTTCCTGACAATCTCGGGATGCTCTCTTTCACATGTAGGGAGTTGGACAATCCCACCATAAATTTCTTAGCTTTTCTTTTTCCTGCCTCAGGCACAGAGAACAGACCTAAATGCATTATATCTTTGGCCTTGCCCCAGGGAATGTTCTAGTATCCTAGCTCCTCTGAATCACTGCATCCTAAAGCAGTTAGCTCAGTCTGCAGCTAGCAGTTAAGAGCACTGGCCTTGTGATCAGACATGTTGAGTTGGCATCCTGATTCTGCTACTTGGTAGAGGAGTGCCTTGGGCAAATAATGTTTTCTAAGCCTCAGATTTCTCCTCTGTAAAGTGAGGGTAATAAAGCCTACCTGAAAGGATTGTTAACAGGTATTAAATTGCAACAGCAGATGTAACGTGCTTGGTTCAGAGTGGGTGCAAAATAAATCGATAGCGAATATTTCTTCCTAGGTATTTGTATGCCTGGGAGATCTAACCGACCCCTCAAGACCTCTCTGCTGGTACATAGGATATTGCCTCTCCTCAACTCTATTTAAGGTACTTTGTCCCATAAACATGTAAGCCTCTAATACCAAATTCCTGTTTTTCCTCCCCAAACAAATCCCCTCAGCACAAGGCAGAGGGACTAATCCCTTCCTTCAGGTTCCCTCATCAACCCCAACAATGTCCTAGTCTCAGGGTGTACTTATGAATGTCCTCCTAGTATTTGTTTAGGCCCATGCTTACCTGCACCCTCTTGGTCTTTCTTTCCTAAACTGGGAGCCACTTCTGGGACAGACTGCTTGGAAAGTTCACAAAGTTCCTGAGCTAAACTGTCTGAATTCCACTACAGATCGTCTCGCCATTAAAACCCAGAAGTGTCTGGCTCAGAACTGGCCACTTTTTTCCTCCAACTATTTAGAGGAAATGTGTAATTCACAATCACTTGGAATAGAATTCATTGCTCAACCTGGCACCTGGTATCTGGCAGAAAGTGTTGGAATAAATCATTAAATAGCAGTTAAAGTGCCATCTATTAAAGTCCTCTTGTCCAATTTAAATATACCTCAGTCAAAAATGGTTTCCTCTTCCCTCCCTCTGCATCCCTATGATAGTTATGGGGATGTTAGTTAGTTAATGAATGCTTATTAATTGTTCTCAGGTCAGATAGCTGATAATTGACAAATTTAGAATCCAACTGTACTAAGTTGAATGATGTCTTCCCAAAATCCATGTCCATTGGAACTTTGGAATGTGACTTTATTTGAAAATAATGTCTTCACAGATGCATTCGAGTTAAGATAAGGTCATACTAGGTTAGGGTGGGCCTAAATCCAATGATTAGTGTCATTATAGGAAGAAGGAAATTTGGGGGTGCCTGAGTGGTTCAGTCAATTAAGCGTCTGACTTCAGCTCAGGTCATGATCTCATAGTTTGTGAGTTCAAGCCCTGCATCAGCTCTCTGCTGTCAGTGCAGAACCTGTTTTGGATTCTCTGTCACCCTCCCTCTGTGCCTCTCTCCCATGCGTGTGCAGTCTCTCTCTCTTTCTCGCCCACTCAAAAAATAAATAAACATTAAAAGGAAGATGAAGAAGGAAATTTGGAAACAAAGATACAGTAGGAAAACAGAGAAGGCCATGTAAACACGGAGGCAGAGATTAGAGTCATGTTGCCAAAGCCAGGGATTACTGGCAACCACCAGGCACTCAGAAGAGGCGAGGAAACAGTCTTCCCTGGAGTCTTCACGGGAAACACGGCCCTGCCAATTTTGGACTTTTAGCCTCCAGACCTGCGAGAGATGAAATTTCTGTTGTTTTGGTGGGTGGTTCAGTCGGTTAAGCATTTGACTTTCGGTTCAGGTCATGATCTCACCATTCGTGAGTTCAAGCCCCACTTCAGGTGAGCTTGAGCCCGGTTTCAGGGTCTGCACTGACGGTGTGGAGCCTGCATGGGATTCTCTCTCTGTCCCTCTCTCTCTGCCCCTTGCTCAGTTGTGCTCCCTCTCAAAAATAAATAAGCAAATAAATAATGTTTAATAAATGAATAAAGATAAATTTCTGTTGTCTTAAGTCACCCACTTTGTGGCAATCTGTGACAGCAGCCCTAGTCCTAGCCCTAGGACACTAATACACCAGCCTGAGTCTGTCAGTGGCTAACTCTTCATATTTAGCCACTATGACATGCTGTCCTGCGTCTGCAGCACCTAAACTGTATCCTTCATGGTACATTTCTCAGATGCCTCGTATTTCGCAGTAGGAGACGGATGGTGCACCCAGAACTCAAGGTGGGGATGGAGGGGGGTGGGGAAGAGGTAAAATGATTGCAAGGTAGAGAATGGGCAGGGCTATTACTTGGAAAGGGGCCCAAACTTGATTACAGTCTGAACCTGTGGTTTAGCAGAAAAGGGGAAATGCATACGACTATGAAGGAAGTATTGTGCACTAGAAAGAAAGCCAAGACTGGAGACTGCAAGGCCTGCCATGAACCAACTCTGTGATCAGGCACATGACATTCAGATGTGGCTGCTTTGACACAGATTATTCCACTTGGGAACATTGAGGCATGGCCTCAAAAACAAAATATTAACCTTTGAGCTTTAAAAAATTCCCAAGCTCCTCATCCATTCCCACTCAGTCCCCAATCCTCTGTCCATAACTCCTGTTTCTGACATAGCAGACACTTAACTTTTGAAGAAAGAACTGCATATGGAGGATAGAAGGAGGTTGGAGGGTGGGCCTGGGGTGGCTCAGTCAGTTGAGCATCTAACTCTTGATTTCATCTCATGTCATGATCCCAGGTTCGTGGGATCAAGGCCCACATTGGGCTCCATGCTGAGCATGGAGCCTGTGTGAGATTCTCTCTCTCTCTTTCCCTCTGCCCCTCTCCCCTGCTTGCGCTACAATCAATCAATCAATCAATCAATAAAATAATAGTTTTTTTAATTTAAAAAATAAGAAAAAAGGATGGAGAATAGGTAGATGAAAACATTGGGGACAAAATTGTTAATAACAATGAAAAACTGGAAATAAAGTAACCTTGGGGGAGTGCTCACCACTGTTCCCACTCTGGTCGTGCCACCTTTATCTTCCCCTAGATCACTGTGGTAGCCTCTGGCTGTCTCTGCTTCCACCCTTACACCTACAGTGTACTCTCAGCGGCCAGAGCAATCCTTTTAAAAGGAAATGAAATCGCGTCCCCACTTATCTTCCAAAGGTTCCCAACCCCCTCGCTGCTACTACCCCTGGCCTGAGCCACCACCTCCAGGGCCTGGATTTCAGGGACTGTGCCCTCACTGCTCTCCCCCTTTCCATATTCATTCCTTCCCCTCAAAGCAACAGTGAAAGTGTTCCTTTTTCAAATCATAAATCGGATCATGTCACTCCTCTGCTCAGAACCCTGCAGTGGCTTCCCGTTTGACTCACAATACACCCATATGACTCAGAGTAAAGTCAGAGTACACGTTCAGAGTAGCACACAAGTACCTCATCTCCTGCCCTGCCCCACTGAATCCTTTTCATTGACTGTTTCCTCTACTCATAATGTTCTTTCTCCATATGTCCACATGACTCGTTCCTTTGCTTCCTTCAGGTGATAACTCAAATCTCCCCTTCTCAGTGAGGTCTTCACTAACCACCGTATTTTAAATGATACTACTCCAGCACTGAGTGCTGAGTAATGTATAGAATTGTTGAATCATTACATTCTACACCTGAAACTAATATAACACTGTATGTTAATTTTACTTGAATAAAAAAAAATTAATATTACCATTCCAGACACTATCATCTGACTTTTCTGTTTTGTATTTTCTCTTAGCATTTATCATCTTCTAACATAATAAGATAACTTTACATATCATTTTTCAAGTGCCTATCTGGCCTGCCCCAAATACATGTATGCTAGAATTAAACTCCAGGAAAAAAAGAATTTTTATCTATTTTGTTCATAGCTATTTCCCCAGGACCTAGAACAGTATGTGGCATATAGTTGACATTCAATAAATGTTTGTGAAATGAAAGCACAAATGGTTAAGTAAATTGGGTTATACCAAGATGTGGGAAGATTAAGCAATCAGATAAAATTGTACCCTACTGTGTAACAATATAGAAAAGGACATATGATGTAACCTGTTAAAAGCTTATGATGCAATGTTATGTGATCAAAACTACATTGATATGGGTTTGGCAACATTGTTCTTTTCTGGTTCTTTTGTTTCCCTTCCCTTAGAGTTTTCAAGAGATGCCTGACTAGCTGTCTCAGTGGGTGGAATATGGGACTCTCGATCTTGGTTTGTGCGTTTCAGCCTCATGCTGGGTGTAGAGTTTACTTAAAAAAGAAAAAAAAATGTTGGAGTTCCCAAGTTTGCCTTTGGTCCTCTTGTCATTTCTATCTACCCTCACCACTTCAAATACTATAGCTTATTTAGCATGTCGTCCAAACCACCGTCTCGGGCCCAGGCTGTTTTCAGCTTACCCACATTATTCATTACTCATGTTGTTTTGTATACACCTCTATATGTAGTTAGATACCATTCTGGGAATAGCTATCAGTCTGTTGCATAAAAATAAGATAACTCTTCCAGGATAAGATGACCAGAACATGTTACTAAGAACTCAATAAATGAGTAATACAAGACAGTAGTAAATTTTAGAGTTCATACTGTGTGCCAAGTACCTCTAAGAACTTCACATATATAGTATCATTTAATTCTCACAGCAGCCCTGTGAGAGGCGTAAGGTAGACATGTCTTTATTATACAGATGAGTAAATAAGGAAATAGGATTATAAAAAACAGTAACCAAAAAGTATGCAGACGTTAAATTAAGTATTAAAGCGGGGGAGGAGGATTATGAGTGTTTTTTGTCTTTCAAAAAAGTTCTTTAACATTGTAGTTAAGCTGCGTCTGTGTGTATTGGTTACGCGTATGCGGGCGAATCTGTACGCGACCAAATAAATTAACTACTTTAGTGGGCAAACACAGCAACCGGATATTGTAGGGCAGGGTCTGGGAAAAAGGGAGGAACCCAGAGGTACAAACAGGTCGAGCCCGCCTCCACCAGTGAGCAGCCTGCCGAGGGGGGGGGGGGGGCGGGCGGCAGGAGGAGCAACGGGCCCCACCCACGGAAACGAGTCCTTACCGGGAGGCCAACCGGCCTCTCCTTGCAAATAGAGCGCGGGGGCTGTGGGCGGAGCCACGCCTGAAAGGATCCAGGGGCACCGATTGGCTGACGCAGAGATGGGGCGGGCTCTAAGGCTGGCCCAGCCTCGCGGAGGGGAGGGACCTGCGCGCGAGTCTCCTGGAGAGGAAGGAACCCGGCGCTAAGCGCGCTTTGAAACGTAAAAGTCTACAGCACCCTGGGCCCTAGAGGCGGAGCCGGAAGCTCTACGGGTTTCAGCTCTGAGCCCCTCTGTTTTCGAAGGGGCAGCCCTCTTCCTCTAGCCCGGGGCTGTCTCCCTCCTCCCCCTTCGCCCGGAGGCCGAAGCCCCCAGCCTGGCCTGGCGGTGCTGCGGCAGCTCCCGGACCCGGAAGAAGCATTAACTCTCGTCTCCGCCATGGAGCCCACCGCGCCGTCCCTCACCGAGGAGGACTTGACAGAAGTGAAGAAGGACGTAAGTAGCATAACCTGGTCCAGATGCCGCCGAGGGCCGGGGGTCGAGGGGGGGCAGGGGCAGGCTGCGGCCCGGCGGGCAAGGAAAGCGGAAACCCGGAGTGGGAGTCCGAGTCGGAAAAGAGCCTGCGGGTCAGAGAAGCGGAAGGTCCAGACACCGCAGGACTGCTGGGAGCCCTACATCCGAGGGCCTTGGTGGAAGTGATCCCCCGTGACCTGTTAATCTACGTTTTAAATCGCTAAAAGCAGGGCTTGGGTTTCTGAAACCTTGTCCAGTGGAGCGTTTCTTCGCAGTCAGCTGTTTGCCCACTCTTCACTCTTCCTCTGGTGTGTTTTTTTTTTTTTTTTTTTACCCCCGCTGTACTTTGGAGCTGCGTTGTTGGGAATCGACTGCCCAGGCTCATCCTTGAGTCAGACTCCTTAGGCCGTTGGCTCAACCTGGAGCAAAGTCAGTTAAAGGATCCCAAAGCAAATATGTGAAACTCTTTTATAAAGGGGGTTGGGGGAAGCTCAACAGCTGAAAGCACAACCTGGAATTCCCCTAGTAGGCAAACGCCCACATATTTAAATTGAGGGGGGGGCGGTGTAGTCGAAAATTAATATACAGGTAAATGCTGAAAATACTCAGTACCTAAATTAGTCTCTTTTGCTTGGATGTTGCAGAACTGCACACATCTTAATACTTATTTGCAAAGAATGACTTTGTTAAGGTATTTCTTGTTCTCTTTTGCTTTTAATTGTTTTGCCATGTGAGACCTATAGGAGTACCACTAAAATACTTTACATAATTTCAGATTAAAAACAGAAACTTAAAAAAAACAAAACAAAACCTGCCAAAACAGAAACTCAACAGAAAATGAGTTCTGGTTTAACACTGCAGTATGTATACAGAATCATCGTTGTGAACTGGACAAAACAGCAGCTATTTAAACGTTAATCTACCTTAAATTCTTCCCCTTTCCCTCCCTTGAAAGGTTTATTACACTGAACTCGCAATTACAATTGGTATGACTCATCAGTAGAAGGAAACTGGCTATGACTGGGATTTGTGCCTTAGGTTCCTCATTCAGATATTTATGGAGCACTTACTGTATGGATAAAGTACTGTTCTTGGGCCTGGAAACAAAAAAAAAAAAAAAAGGACAGGCCTCTGCTTTACATTCTATTTGAGATAAGACTGGGACACTGATAACTACTGTACAATACCTGAATGTTGTTTTATATAAAATTTGTGCCAGTAAAAACAGGAATGTCAAGAATTAAGCCTTCAGTGTTCCAGGTTTTTTTGTCACACACTTTGCAATGTTTCCATTTAATCTTTACAGCAGCCTCTGAGGGAAATAATTATCGTCCCCAATTTACAGCTGATTAAAAAAAAAAAAAAAGCGTTGTGAGAGGTTAGGAGTGGGCATAAATATAAAACCTGTACACAATCACAGATATGAGGAGTGTCTCCCAGGTCTTTATTCATTTTTTTCCTATCAGTTCATTGATACTATCCATCTCCATGATTTCAGTTTATAGCTATATCAGAAATTCATAACCTTGAGGAATCATGAATGGGTTTTGGGAAGTCTATTAAAAAAAAGTATGTGCATATTTTTTTCTTAGAAATTTTTTTCATGCTATTTTCAAAACAGTTGATGACTTCAGAAGGTTTTAAAATTATCATACACAGGGGTGCCTGGATGGCTCAGTTGGTTAAACATCCGACTTTGGCTCAGGTCATGATCTCATAGTTTGTGAGTTCCAGCCCCACGTCGGGATCCATGCTGACAGCTCAGAGCCTGGAGCCTGCTTCAGATTCTCATTCTCTCTCTCTCTCTCTCTCTCTCTCTCTCTGTCTCTCTCTCTCTCTCTCTCTCCGTGTCTCGATAATAAACATTTAAAAATTAAAAAAATAAAATTATCATACACATATTTGGACTTCCTTATCTGTCAGCTCTAGGTGCTTATTTCCAAATATCTGCTGGAAATCCACTTCTTTTTTCTGCACACTCAAAAACTGAACTTTTTATTATCCCTTCCCCAAAGCTGCTTGCTGTCCCTGCTGTATTCTCTGTCTTGATGGATAGTGTACCACCACCCATCCTCCTGGAAAATCCCACTTTTTCACTGTGCTCCTTCCGTCCCCACCTCCTGCCCCCATCTAGTTCTTTACCTCATCTTTTTGGTTGAATTTAGTTCTGTTTAATAAATATGGATTACATGCTGCTGTGAAGCATGGGTGATTCTAACAATTCAAAAATTAAAAACTAAGACACAGTCCCAGTTTGAAAAGCTTGATTTCTTGGAAGGAGGGAGACAGACATAAAACGATAATCTCCAATTACAGGATAAGTGCAATGTATTTTACATTCATCTATAACACTAGTTGACATTCTGATAAGTGCAAGATATACAGAGTTGAACAAAACATACCTGGTTTTTGCCTGCTTCAAACATACAGGTCGTTAGGGTTGAAAACTAATAAATATATGATTACAAATTAAGCTAAGTACTATGAAGGAGACAGGTGTTGAGACAATAGCAGGGGGGAATCTACTTGCAATAGGATGGTCAGGGAAGATTAGATTTAAATTGGCTGCTGAAGAATATGACAGAACTGGGGGAATAATTCTATTCTAGGCAGAATAGAATTTGCAAAAAGACCTAAAGCAAGCAAGACCTTGATGACTTGGGGAAATTGGAAGAAGGCAGAAGGCAGCAGGTGCCCTGAGGTGAAGTTAGAAAGGTGGGCTAGAGCTAGATCATAAAGGGTCTTAGAGACGGTAATAAAGTGTTAGGATTTTTTCCCCAAGTATAGTAGGGACCTATTGAAGAATTATATTTTTAGTCTCCTTGCATATTGTATGAACTGAGGAGAGCAGAAGTGAGAAGAGGAAGACCAGTGCGGAGATTCTTAGAATTTATATAGTTGAGAGCTAATGGGTGATTTGGATCAGGGTGAAAGCAGAGGAAATGGATGGAACAAGGGAATTCCAGATGGATTTTTGAAGTAGAAATGAAATCACTTGGTGATAGATTTAGTTGAGAAAGAGAGTGGAATTAGATTGGTAAGTGAAAATGTCAAATCAGCTATTAGACCTACAAGTCTGAAGATCAGAAAGGAGATCTGAGCTAGAACTATAAATGTGGGATTGAATGAGTTCACCTAGGAAGTTGAGAGCTGGAAGGGAAAAGGGAGATCATAGGGGAGTTTTACAAAGTGAAAGGTTACAGCCACAGAGATGAGAATGAAGCCAGGAGAGTGTGGTATTCCTCTAAAACAAGAAAAGAGTATTTTAAGGAGGGAGTGGTCAACTGTGTCCACCCTGTTGAGAAGTAAGATGAAGACTGGCAAGTATCAGATTTGACAGGAGGTTACTGTAGCTGAGAAGAGTAGTGAGACAGAGTGGAAATGAATTGTGGAGTCCTGCTATATAGAAAAGTGAAATATATGCACAGGATGCTACAAGGACAGAGGAGAGGGGTGCCTAACTCCATCTAGGGAGTTTAAGCAAAGCTTCCCGAAGGAGATGCCCACTGTGCTCAATCTTAAAGGATAAATGCGGACTTTGGGTATGAGAGGAGAAAACAAGACAAAGGTAAAAACACAATGAACTGTAGAGTGATAAACAGCAATTTTAGGTAGAATATGATGTACCAGGACACATGGAGGTGGTGATAGATTAAGCTGGAGAGGTAGGCAGGATCCATACTATGAATTGCCCTGTCTGCCATTATCAAACAGCTATTATTTATTGAGTACTTACTGTGTATTGGGAACTGTGTCAAGCCTTCATATTCACTTAGTCCTTCTGAAGGTCCTGCAAGGGAAGTGTTTATCACTATTTTTTCAGTAAGGAACCCAAAGCTTAGAGGGGTTAAATAACTTACCCCAGCTCTTACAGGAGTATATGGCAGATTTAAGATCCAAACTGAAGTTGGCCTGATCCAGAGCCAAACTCGACCTCTCCACTGTTCTGCCATAGTTGAGGAACTTCATCTTTTAAGTTGGTGGAACACACTACTTTAAATTTTTACAAAATTCACTGACAGTATTTCAATATTAGTAAAATTCATATGGTACTTTTTTTCTTGAAAAACTGGAAGATCTAATAGATGTGTGAAGGAGACATTTGAGCGGGAGGAAAGAACTAGGAAGTACAGCTAGGTGTCTATTCTTAATAGTCCATGCAGCATATGATAAAGACCTGAACTAAGGCAATGCTTATAATTGAGATGAAGTGAAGGGGCAGATTCAATAAAAATAAGGAGTAAATTGGCAGGACTTGGTGGATGGGTGATCAGATATGGCAAGTGAGTGAAAGACAGGAAGTCAAGGATGAGTTGTAGGTTTATTGTATGATTGGATGGGTGGTGGTACTCCCAAATTAGTTAAGAATATCAGAGGAGGGGCACCTGGCTGGTTCACTTGATTAAACATGAGACTCTTGATCTCAGCTCAGGTCTTGATCTCAGGGTTGTGAGTTCAAGCCCCGCTTTACAGTCCACACTGGGAGTGGAGCCTACTTAAAAAACAAAAAAAGAATATCAGAGGAAAGGGACAGGCAGAGGTAATAAATTTGGTTTGGGACTTGTTGAATTTGAAGTACCTTTGGAGGGGCGCCTGGGTGGCTCAGTCAGTTAAGCATCCGACTTCAGCTCAGGTCATGATCTCGCGGTCTGTGAGTTCGAGCCCCGCGTCCGGCTCTGTGCTGACAGCTCAGAGCCTGGAGCCTGTTTCAGATTCTGTGTCTCCCTCTCTCTCTGCCTGTCCCCCACTCGTGCTCTGTCTCCCTCTGTCTCAAAAATAAATAAACATTAAAAAAAAATTTTTTTTTTTAAATGAAGTACTTTTGGAATGTCCAAGTACCTTTGGAAAGTCTTGATTGCATATACAAATTTGGGAATGATCAGCATCTAAGTGGTAAAAATGACAGCAGATGGAGTTTTTCAAGTTCAGCTTTTTTTTTTTTAATTTTTTAAAATGTTTTTATTTATTTTTGAGACAGAGGCAGAGCATGAGCAGGGGAGGGGCAGAGAGAGAGGGAGACACGGAATCCAAAGCAGGCTCCAGGCTCTGAGCTGTCCTCACAGAGCCCGACGCAGGGCTCGAACTCACAACCTGCGAGATCATGACCTGAGCTGAAGTCGGACACTCAACCAACTGAGCCACCCAGGGGCCCCTTTAATTTATTGTTTTTAAGTTTGTTTGAGAGACAGTGCGGACACCAGTGGGGGAGGGGCAGAGAGAGAGGAAGAGAATCCCAAGCAGGCTCCACTCTGACAGCACAACTGTGATAGTGCAGCTTTATCTCATGGACCATAAGCTCAGACCTGAGCCGAAATCAAGAGTCGGTCACTTAACCAACTGAGCCACCCACGTGCCCCTCGAGGAGTTCAGCTTTTAAATCTATTGTCTCCATCCCCACAGCTTAAATTCATACACTCAACATAGCTTATGTAAAATATGGCAGCAGTCTTCTTATGGGTCTCCCAATTTTTGCTCCCCCCAACCCCCAGTCCTCTGCAGAAGTTTTTTTATTGCTTCTGATTTATAAACCTTTGATGACTCTTTTGGCTACAGGGAGATGTATTTTCCTCAACATGTTATAACAGTTCTTCCCTAATCTGACCTGTTTTCCTTTCCAGCTTCATTTCTCACCACCCTCACATGTACCCCTCATCCCAACTACCCTAGTCTTGTTAGTGTTTCCCTCTGTGCACCTTAATGCTACAAGTATAGCCTCTGTAAACTTCCCAGGTCTAGAGGTACAGTTAGTTGCTTATTCTGTGCTTTCCCAGTACTTGTGTTTTTTTTTTTTTTTTTTTTTTAATTCTGGGTCTTTTCACATTGTTTTATAATTACTGGCTTGAGTTTGTTATGTATTCTCCCAACTAGACCATGTGCCCTTTGCATGCAGGATCCAAGCCTTGTTCATCTTTGTATGCTCAGCACATAGCATAGTACGTATTTAGATATACGAAATGTTTGTTGTGTGAATACATAAATGAATGTGGGAATTCAGTGGCCTGAGAACTATAGGAACCCTTCACCTAGCTTGCTTTCCTGCCACCATGTACTAGGTAGGGTATTTCTAAGATCTTCCATTCCCTTTAGCTCATGATGATACCTGTGAGTCCATTTAGTCATCACTGTCTTCATCGCTAACATTTATTGACCACTTACTATTTACCAGGCACATTTCTAAGTATTTTACATATATTTATTTCTCATAATATTCTGATGAGGAAACTGAGGCACTGAGGAGTTAACTTACCCAAGATCACATATCTAGTAAATGAAGGAGCTAGAGTATAGTCAGCGCAATCAAATTAGTAATGCTATTTATTGGGACCCACATCAGTTTTCTACTAATTAAATTTCCTGAGGCACTTCTCAGATCTAGGTCTGTTTTCTGTGATTTCCTTTTCATTTCTTTAATTCCTTCCAACATTCACTATTTCTTTAGCGTTTGCCTCCCCACCCCTTCTGCTTTCCTTCTCCCAACTGACTCACTGAGTTAGTCTTTCCAACTGACTCCAAAGATAGATACATTATGAGTCCTTTTAGTGCAGGGTTTCTGTTGTTATTATTATTGTTATTATTATTGTTATTGTTATTTTGTTTTACTCTAGGAAAATGGAAAATTAACAAACATGAGAAAGTTATAAATTATGAGACCTCACTAAGCTCTCCTCTTTGGTCCTGACTAATCTCGGATTCCTTGTTAAATGGTAACTAAAATGTATGGAAGCCTCTGCTCTCATCTGTACCCCTGAAGGTGGAGGCGCGCAGCAGACCTCCCTATTTCCACGACCCAGGCCCTCTAGATTCACCCCCTCCTCATAATAGCCTGGTCTCGGTGTGTAGGTGTGAAGATGAGATTAAAGCAGCATAGAAACTGAACAATGTTTAGTCTAGGACCTACTTCTGTCCGCTTGGCCGTTTGTCTTAATAACATAGATCTTAGTAGGCCTGAGTTTCTTGACTTCAGTACGTTTTCTCCCACTAGTTAAGATTCTAATAATAGTCACCTAATAATCAGTCACCTATGTGATTTCCTCTGGTGTTTAAAAAAAAACAAAAACACTGAAGCATGGTTTGTATCTTTTAGGCTTTAGAAAATTTACGTGTATACCTGTGTGAGAAAATCATAGCTGAGAGACATTTTGATCATCTACGTGCAAAAAAAATACTCAGTAGAGAAGACACTGAAGAAATTTCTTGCCGAACATCAAGTAGAAAAAGGGCTGGAAAATTACTAGACTACTTACAAGAAAACCCCAAAGGACTAGATACGCTGGTTGAATCTATTCGGCGAGAAAAAACACAGAACTTCCTGATTCAGAAGATTACAGATGAAGTGCTGAAACTTAGAAATATAAAACTAGAACATCTGAAAGGTAAACTATTTTAAGTGGCCAAGAATTCATTTAAATGTGACAATGCTTTCATTTATTTTTAATGTTTATTGATTTTTAAAATTTTATTTATTTTTGCTATTCATTTACTTTTGAAAGAGAGAGAATGTGAGTGAGCGAGGGGCAGAGAGAGAGGGAGAAAGCGAGAATCCCATGAGGTGCAGTTAGAAAGAGGAAGAGAGAGCATAGGGCCCAGAGCAGGGCTTGAGCTCACCCGGTGCGGGGCTCGAACTCATAAACTGTAAGACCATGACCTGAGCTGAAGTCGGATGCTTAACCAACTGAGCTACCCAGGTGCCCCTGACAGTGCTTTTAAAAGTAAAATA
Source organism: Lynx rufus (assembly GCF_022079265.1). NCBI lineage: Eukaryota > Metazoa > Chordata > Mammalia > Carnivora > Felidae > Lynx > Lynx rufus. Next base: position 150,671,181 of record NW_025814834.1, read on the forward strand.
CAGAGGTTCCAGTCTGGCTTAGTCAGTAGAGCACGTGACTCTTAATTTCAGAGATGTGAGTTCAAGCCCCACATTGGGTGTGGAGCCTACTTAAAATTTAAAAAAAAAAATTTTTTTTTGAAAAATACAAAACAAAAAACCCAGAAATGATCATTTTGTTTTTATTCAAAAAGTTTCAGCTTCAGAATTACATTTGATTTACATTGTTTTTACCTTTTATCATGTCATTTCACTGGAAAAGTGGACGACTATCACTCAGTGTTCTGAGTGTAATGAAATCTGAGTTCTAACTGTAATGAAATCCCGGTATACGCAGGAGTTGGTTTCTGAAGTCAGCAGAATGTCAGTTCAATCTATTCAAAAATAACCGCTGAAAATGCACATCACACACGAAGAACAATATATAGACAAAGTATTTTTATAGTAAGTCCAACTCTGATAGTTCTTGTTCCACCTGCTGATCACAGAATGAAGTGGGCGGCATGTTTATAAGAATCATGTTATAGAAGTTATCCGTAATTTTAAATACTAGAGTCACAGTCTGGCAAGACGGGAAGGGTGTGGGAATGGAGGTTGATTAACGGCTTAGCAAACTTCACCGCCCACGTCTCACCCTCACCCCAGAGTACACCCTGACCAATTGGAATACTTCATAGAATTGCCCGCACTATTTAAATCCTCCTGTCCCCACAAACCCCGTCTCTCTCTCTCTCTCCCCTTCTCTCTCTCTCTCTCTCTCTCTCTCTCTCTCTGCCTTTCTGCAGAGCACTTGAGATAAATGTGCATGTGATATAGCTCTACTCCAGCTGTTCTAGGCACTGGGGATACAGAAATGAGTATTTTAGGACTCTGCTGTTAAGAAACTCACAGTCTGTTAAGTCCATACTGGGACACACTGGAAGTCTTCCCTCCTGAGCACATTTAAGAAGATCATTTAGGGGCGCCTGGGTGGCTCAGGCAGTTGAGTGTCTGACTTCGGCTCAGGTCATGATCTCATAGTCTGTGAGTTCGAGCCCTGCATTGGACTTACTGCTGTCGGCACAGAGCCTGCTTTGGATCCTCTGTCCCTCTCTCTCTCTGCCTCTCTCTGCCTCTTTCTCTCTCTCTCTCTCTCAAAAATAAATAAACATTAAAAAAGAGAAAGAAAGAAAAGAAAATTGTTTATATAGCATGGAACAGAAATGCTGAATGTATTGTGAAGCTGAAAAGCTAGTGGGGGAAAAAAATGACATATAAATGTACTTTATAGACTTTGCAGATTTTTCATAAAATTTGTCAACTCAGGATGTTCTGTGCCTATAGACAGGTTAAATATTTGCTAAGCCGAACAGATAAAATTTGTTTGTGTTCATTCTTTCACCCTGAGGCTAATTGATACCTATACCCATTAGATATGGTAAAATTCTTTGATCAGAAGAGCCACTATCATTTAAACTCTAAGGTTGGGAACCAGAACATTATTTAATGTGAAGAGACCTGGGTTCTAGTTCTCACTTTCCCATGAAGTAGTTCTAGAATGCTGGGCATGACTTAACTCTTTGAGGCCTCTATTTTCTCGTCTCTGATAGTGAGAAGCTATCCCAGGGGACCTCTAAAATTCCTTCTACTTCTAACACCCTATGACTCAGGAATCTATAATTGGTATTAACTCATAGAATTTTAGCATATGCCCTGTTTACAGTTCGTTTCTTACTGCGTTTGTGCCAGAATGCTAAAGAATATTAGTTGTGAAAGCTATTTCTTACTTTATGAAAAATTTTAGGGGCTACATAATTTTTTCCAGGTCATTCAGTAGTTAAGTATATGAGTACACAAATTACATGTGATTTACAGCATGTCATTTAGCTTCTTTGAGATGACTTCCTTATCTAGGAAATAAAAAATAATGGTGTACTTCATGGTTGTTGGGAAAAGCAAATGAAACATGAAACGGATTATGACAGAATTTATAAACTGCTATTTAAATTTTTGGTTGTGTGGTAACCAGCTTGTAATCTTTCAAAACTTACAAGATGGGTATGGGCTGGAGTTTTTTTTGTATGTTTGTTTTGTTTTGTTTTGTTTTAGTGACTTTTTCATTTACATCTGAATAATTTTATTGTAGGACTGAAATGTAGCAGCTGTGAGCCTTTTCCAGATGGCGCCACAAACAACTTCTGTAGAACAAATTCAGATGAGAGTAATTTCTCTGAAAAACTGAGAGCATCCACTGTCATATACCATCCAGAAGGAGAATCCAGCACAGCCCCCTTTTTTTCTACGGAGTCTTCCTTGAATTTGCCTGTTCTAGAAGTGGGCAGAACTGACAATCCCACCTTCTCTTCAACTACGCTTCCCAGACCTGGGGACCCTGGGGCCCCGCCTTTGCCGCCGGAGCTGCAGTTAGAAGGAGGAGGAACTTGTGGAAACTCTAGTGAGATGTTTCTTCCCTTACGATCACGTGCTCTTTCGCGTCAGTGACTGAGATTACAGCCTTCTAATTTTTTTTTAATAATGACAAAAAATATTTGAAAGGATATGAATCTTTTTATAGAATTGCTATAATGACTTAACATTTGATATGCGTCTTTTGAAATGCAATGGAAGCATACTTTGTAAATAGAGTCTTTTAGAATAAAAGAAGCATACTTTTAGATAGCTAAAGAAAATCATGTTGATCATGTAATTTTCAGTGTTTTCTGTTCTTTTCATTTTTGAGGTATCTTGAGTGTGTTCACATTTTTTATGTTTTAAGACTAACAGAGAACATTGCTCTATTTGAGAGTAGAGTCTCAGCCTGGGAATAATGTCTCAGTGCAGTTGTGCTAGAAATTTTCGAGGTCTAATAGTCCTTTCCAATTCTTCAGCAGTAAATTTTCAGATTAAGCTATTTCTGGATGGAATAAAGCCAATCACTGAGAGGAAAACTGCCAGTGTACTGAAAAGAATCTCTTTCCCACTCAGTTGGTCTTAGGGACACTTACAGAGTCCCCTTCTTTTTTTTTTTTTTTTTTTTTAATTATTTTATTTTATTTTTGAGAGGGAGAGACAGAGCACCAGCAGGAGAGGGGCAGAGAGAGAGGGAGACACAGAATCAGAAGCAGGCTCCAGGCTCCGAGCTGTCAGCACAGAGCTCGACATTGGGCTCGAACTCACAAACCCGTGAGATCACAACCTGAGCCGAAGTCAGATGCTCAACTGACTGAGCCACCCAGGCACCCCACAGAGTCCCCTTCTAATGTGGGGTGACATCAGAGAGAAATGTTGAGGTTGGAACCACCAAAGATCTCAATTTGCCAAAATACATTTCTTACTCACCTTACTAATAGTACCTTCTTAGGATTTTCACAGTCTTTGCTTATCATTTTAATTCCTACATAAAAATCTTGACAAAAGCCTGCTATTGCATATAATTTGATGAGATTTAAAAACGTTTTTCTGTGCTTTTCATTCGCTTTTAATGAAGACCACTGTACAAGTTGAAATAACTAGGACAAAGTGTGTGTGTGTGTGTGTGTGTGTGTGTGTGTGTGTGACAGTTCTGTCTTTAATATTGTTTGGAACAAGTGGCCATTAGCCTTATCTGTCTTTTTGTTACATAACAAAGTTTGACTAATTTTACACCTTTATAAATTTTATGCTGTCACTATTTTTATTTAAATTATAATTCTATTTTCCTGATTATATGTCTCATATATTTCCATTACTTTCAAAAAGCAGAGATGGAATATGCTATTAACAATAAAAGGTTTTAAATTGTAGTGCGGATGTTTTGGAAGTTTCAAGTATTTCATTAGGAAATAAATACCTAAAATACTTTTTTATATATGCCAATTTTTATACACACATTACTTCAGGTTGTGAGATCAAGTTGCATTTGTGGATAGACCAATGAATTTATCAGTCATGAAGAAGATTGGCATATTGGCTTTAAAATTTTTTTCAAGCCTGGATGATTTTTGTAGTGTAACATTTTCTAAGGATTATAGGGAAACATCTCACCTTCAGCAAGGCATAAGAAAATAGTAACATTACATTTGAAGAAATCTCTTTAAAAAGCAGAAGCAGGCTTTTCATTCATTGATGAAAATAAAAATTTGATATGTGGTTACTTTTTAAAATTTAAATAGAATTTAGTCAGATTGAAAAAATTTGGATACGCTGTATCACCTACATTTATGGTTTATAACACTGAGTTTTCTTTCAGACTGTTACCTATGCAGATAATAAAATTAATGTTTTAACAAACCTAGCCTTTTGGGCTTTCTGAATCCTGTGATGTCAATTTTCTTTCCTTCAGACACTGAAAACCACCTATTGCCATAAATGTATAAATTAGAATGACAGTTTGGACAGGTTGATGAATGCAGCAATGACAAAGTTACTTTTTACAGATACCATATTATCACTTCATACAAAGACAACAATTCTGAGCTCACTTTTTAATTTTTTTTTAATTAGTAGCCTTTATTTTTTAGAGTGGTTTTAGATTTATAGAAAAATTGAGCAGAAAGCACATAATTCCCATATACCCCATCTTCCTCTGTTTTCCATTTTCACATCTTGCATTACTGTGGTATATTCATTAGAACTGATAAACTAGTTTTAAGACATTATTAATAGCTCACGTTAGGATTCACCCTGTGCTATACAGTTCTATAGGTTTTGACAAACGCATAAAGTCATGTATCCACCAGGATAATATCAGACTAGATAGTTTCACTGTCCTAAAGATTTCCTGTGTTCCACTTACTCATGTCTTCCTCTTCGCTCCCCCTTCCAACCCTGGCAACTACTGATGCTTTTATTGTGTCTCTGTTTTATTTTTTCCAGAATGTCACCTGGTGGGAATCACATAGCATGTAGCCTAAGTTTTCTCCATGTCTTTTCGTGGTGAGCACACTTTTGCATGAGGTAATTATGCGTCTTTGGTCAACATGTTACTCTTGGTGCAAGGTCAGACACTGGCAGATTAGGAACAGGCTATGATAATGGCAATTTTTTTTTAAGTTTTTCGGTTCTGTTTGGGAGTTTTGGATTTATTTTGATACATTTTTTTACTTTAAGTAATTTATCAATCTTTTGTGCTTAGTGATTTTTGTCTCCTGTTTTAGAAATCTATGCTTATCTTGGTGTCATGATGATATCCCGTTTTTTTCTGGAAACTTAGTTGTTTTAGTGTCACCCTTGGCTATATAATTCATTAAAAAATGATTTCTGTGTATGGTATAAGGTGGAAGTTAAGTCTTACAGGTACTGTCTTATTCCCTAAGCAATATAAAAGGGACAGAAAGTTCCAGGCTCTGGCCTTACCTTGTATCAGTGGATAAACATACCCACTTTTGACTTTGAGGAAAAAAAACAAACCAAGAAGCAAATTAGTCTGTAGTTGTTCAATGTAATCTCATGAAGGCTTTCTGAAAGCAGAGGTAAAGTAAACTCAGGATAAAGTAAATGAGTCAAAATCACACAGCTATTTAGGATTAAAATCCAGGACTGTTTGGCTCTACAGTCCATGGTCTTCCCACAACTCCACGCTCTTAGTGAAAGGCAAAAGAAAAAAGTGTTTCTTTTTTTTTTAATTTTTTTTTCAACGTTTATTTATTTATTTTTGGGACAGAGAGAGACAGAGCATGAACGGGGGAGGGGCAGAGAGAGAGGGAGACACAGAATCGGAAACAGGCTCCAGGCTCCGAGCCATCAGCCCAGAGCCTGACGCGGGGCTCGAACTCACGGACCGCGAGATCGTGACCTGGCTGAAGTCGGACGCTTAACCGACTGCGCCACCCAGGCGCCCCAAGAAAAAAGTGTTTCAAGAAGGAGGCCTACCTTGTTAAAAGGTCAAGTAAGGGGGCGCCTGGGTGGCTCAGTCGGTTAAGCCGCCGACTTCGGCTCAGGTCATGATCTCGCGGTCCGTGAGTTCAAGCCCCGCATCGGGCTCTGTGCTGACGGCTCAGAGCCTGGAGCCTGTTTCAGATTCTGTGTCTCCCTCTCTCTGACCCTCCCCCGTTCATGCTCTGTCTCTCTCTCTCTCAAAAATAAATAAACGTTAAAAAAAAAAATTAAAAAAAAAAGGTCAAGTAAGAAGCAGCTCTTGGACTTGATCACACAAAGGCTGTTGGTGGCTCTGATAACAGGGACTCATGTTAAACTGGGTACCCCAACTCCAGAGGCACTCAACAGTGAGCCGGTTTTAAAAGCCACAGGATAAATGTGATAATCTTAGCATCAGTTTCACTTGATAATAAGTAATTTTTTAGTATTTTTTATATATTAAAATAAAAGCTGTATTAGGACTAGTATATAAAATTTGCATACATTTTCAAGATATTATACTGTATTTCCCCCAAATTTTATGCTCATGGGGTTCTGGGCCACACTGTATCAGCTTTACCTACAGAGGAGCTGGAGACAGGTCAGCCATGTAAGCAATCAACTGTCTATGTAGACTGAACCCTAATTAAAACTCTGGACACCAAGGCTTGGATGAGCCTCCTGGGTGGCAATACGCCATGCATACCGTCACATAGCTTTGCCACAAGAAGTTAATACTGTCTGCACCTCAATGGGGTGAGGACATTGGAAGCCCTGTGTGTGGAAGTCTCCTGGGCTCCACCCTATGTACCTCTTTCCTTGGCTGATTTTAATTTATATCCTTTTGGTGCAATAAACCACAACCAAGAGTAAAACAGCTTTCAGTGAGTTTTGTGAGTCCTAGCAAAAACTTGCAATTGGTATCAAAAGGGAGGATGCATCAGGGAAATACAAATCAAAACCACACTGAGATAATACCACCTCACACTGGTCACAGTGACTAAAATTAACAACTCAGGAAACAACAGATGCTGGCGAGGATGTGGGAGAAACGGGAACCCTCTTGCACTGTTGGTGGGAATGCAAACTGGTACAGCCACTCTGGAAAACAGTGTGGAGGTCCCTCAAAAAATTAAAAATAGAATTACCCTACAACCCAGCAATAGCACTACTAGGAATTTATCCAAAGGATACAGGAGTACTGATTTGTAGGGGCACATGTACCCCAATGTTTATAAGCAGCACTATCAACAATATCCAAATTATGCAGAGCCCAAATGTCCATAATGCATAAAGAAGATGTGGTATGTATATATATAATGGAATACTACTTGGTGATGAAAAAGAATTGAATCTTGCCATTTGCAACGACGTGGATGGAACTGGAGGGTATTTTGCTAAGTGAAATAAGTCCCTCAGGGAAAGATAGATACCATATGTTTTCACTCATATGTGGAATTTGAGAAATTTAACAAAAGAAAAATAAGTTACTGGGGCGCCTGGGTGGCGCAGTCGGTTAAGCGTCCGACTTCAGCCAGGTCACGATCTCGCGGTCTGTGAGTTCAAGCCCCACGTCAGGCTCTGGGCTGATGGCTCAGAGCCTGGAGCCTGTTTCCGATTCTGTGTCTCCCTCTCTCTCTGTCCCTCCCCCGTTCATGCTCTGTCTCTCTCTGTCCCAAAAATAAATAAAAAACGTTGAAAAAAAAATTAAAAAAAAAAAAAAGAAAAATAAGTTACAAACACGGAGGCAAACCATAAGAAACTCTTAAATACAGAAAACATACAGGGTTGATGGCGCGGTGCTGGGGGGTGGGCAGGAAAAATGGGTGATGGACATTGAGGAGGGCACATGTGGGGATGAGCACCAGATATGGTATGTGATGAATCACGGAATCTACTCCCGAAGCTAAGACTACACTGTATACACTGTATGTTGGCTAACTTGACAATAAATTTTCTTTAAAAAAGTGAGGATGGTTTTGGGTACCCCCAAACTTTGCACTTTAGGGCCATCATTTTCCTTTGTCAACACAGGTACTTGGATGGAAAATTTTGAGAAAACCCATCCAAAACTACATACTCATAAATTACTATATATTCCACATTACTTACTGATCAATGAAAGGCACTGAGCTGGGGGTATCAGGAATACAAAAATGCACAAAACGCAGTCCAACTCCTCCTCTGGGAAGGAGTGAACAAGACAGACATAGCTCTGCCCTCTGGAGCCTACCTCCAGCAGGAACAGCAAGTTATGAATGTGTGTATCGTCTGAATGAGCAGGCATCCTTCCCCGGGTACCGTACACGTTCACAACCAACTTTTTCACTTTCATGTAAGTATCATTCCCTCTTAGATCACCAGGAGAAATAAAAGATTTCTAGTTTCAGTGGTGACTAGGTTATATCATTTACTAAGAGAGGGAACACAGGCAGAAACAAGTCATATGGAAAGACAAGTTACTGATGCAGTAATTGAGTGTTTGAGGCTTCATCAGGAGGCTCCACATGGAAAGTTTAAGAGCCAGGTAGAGATCTGGTCCAGAGCTTGGAGTGAAAAATTGCGGCTGGAGACACAGATTTGGGAGTCCCAAGCATAGGTAGCTAATGCCATGTAAAGAGATGGGCTGATTTGCAACTTTGTAACACCCTCTACAAAATTATATTGTATTGTTGAAAGATGGCATAATATGTTGGGACACACCAGCGCTTAAGGGCCATACAGGGCAAAGCAAGAATGGAAGGAAGCTGACAATGACAAGCCAGAGAGTTTGAGACCCACTGAATCGTGGATGCAATCAATCCAAGAGGAATTTCATTAAAGAGAGTTGTTCAGAGTCCACTGGAAATGAGGTCAAGCAGGAGAGGATTTAGTTTGTGACGTGATAAGTCCACAACCCATAGAAGTGTTCCAGGACGACTGAGGGAGGCAAGCATACTGAGAGTAATCTTCATTTTGAAGAAACGATGTAGTGGGATCAGAAGAAATCCTGGTGTCTCTGAGCAATGGCTAAGGTGAAGCGGCAGTGAAAAAAAAAATTCTTATTTCTTGTCTGCCTTTAATAAATTCTTATTGAAAGCTGAGAGCTTTGTTGGGACCACTGGTTCAGGACCTGCCTCTTCTCAGGGTTCCTCAGGAAGGAACATAAGCAGACCCTGCTCAGCAATGTGCGCGCCCCGCCTCCATCCTAAGACCCTGGCCGAGAAGCAGGAACGCGTCGTAGCCGCTGGGGGGCGCAGGCCCCGAACTCCTCTGCGAGACTTGGGGCGGAGCCAGCCGTGGGGCGGGCCCTTGGAGTAGCTTCCGGTTTCCGGCGGAGCCTACAGTCGTCGCTCGCAGCCGTCATGGCGGCCGAGGAGAAGGACCCCCTGAGCTATTTCGCGGCTTATGGGAGCAGCAGCTCAGGCTCCTCGGGTGAGGAGGATAACAGCGAGCCGGAGGAAACAAGTCGCAGGGCCCCAGATCCTGCGAAGTCGGCGGGAGGCTGTGGGAACAAGGAGGAGAAGAGGCTGCCGGGACCCGACGAACTATTCCGGAGCGTGACTCGCCCGGCCTTTCTCTACAATCCGCTCAACAAACAGATAGATTGGGAGAGGCACGTCGTTAAGGCGCCTGAGGAGGTGAGGTTCCCGACCCGATTTCCCGGTCGTAGTCCCGGCCTCCGCCCCCTTCCTCCTGAGCCCTCTCCTGGGGACCGGCAGTCTGTTCCCCCACACGCAGTCACCTCCTGCGGGTTGCCGCACCGCCCCCTCCCACCTCCAGCCCTGGGGAGCCCGGGTCCCCTTCCCCAGCCTGGTGGGTGTCGGACCGACCCGCAGCCCCCGCCCCCTTGTGAGGAGACCCAACCTCCGCGCTCGGTGCCCCGACCCCGCGCTGCGAGGACTAACGGTGGTGACTCCCCCGCCCCCCCCGCTGCAGCTTCTCCCCGAGACCCCTTCCCTTTGACGCCGAAGTGCCTGCGGTGCTGCCTCCAAGACAGTGTCTGCTGCAACCTCCTGAAGGGGTCAGCCTTGCCGTAGTATCTCTGAGACTGGATTCTTCTTTGGTAATTAAAAGTTATTAGCTTTATTCATATAGGGAACCCTTTGGCTTTCACTTAACAGTATTGTGATTTTGATGGAAAAAAAATGTGTCTTTAAACCTTAAGAAAAAAAAAAGTCAGCCTGAACAATAAGCGAACGGCAGGGAGGTGCATGTGCCCATACGGATTGTAGGAACCTCGGTTCGTCACGGTGCGTCTTAATGTGTTTGCTTAACAGCCTCCAAAGGAATTCAAAATATGGAAGTCAAACTATGTACCACCTCCGGAGACCTACACTACTGAGAAGAAACCTCCCCCTCCAGAGCTGGATATGGCAATAAAGTGGTCTAACATATATGAGGACAATGGTGATGATGCCCCACAGAACGCTAAGAAAGCTAGGCTCCTGCCTGAAGGGGAGGAGACAGTGGAATCAGGTAAGGCGAGTCAGACTCCTGTGATAATACCTTTTGGTCCCTGTGATGAATTTTAAAAGGAGACATTTAATGAGTGAAATTTAAGTCTAGCGGTTTAACAAATTAATTATGGTGTATGACTATTATTTTTTGCTGTATTTTTGAGAAAAATCCTATACGGCTTGGAAGTGAGGTCTCTGAAAGCTCAACCAGTAGTATTTACTGTGTTTTAGAAAAAGATCATGTTAGGGGCACCTGGGTGGCTCAGTCGGTTGAGCATCCGACTTCGGCTCAGGTCATGATCTCACCGTCCGTGAGTTCGAGCCCCGCGTCGGGCTCTGTGCTGACGGCTCAGAGCCTGGAGCCTGCTTCCGATTCTGTGTCTCCCTCTCTCTCTGTCCCTCCCCTGCTCACACTGTCTCCCTGTCTCTCAAAAATAAATAAACATTGGGGCGCCTGGGTGGCGCAGTCGGTTAAGCGTCCGACTTCAGCCAGGTCACGATCTCGCGGTCCGTGAGTTCGAGCCCCGCGTCAGGCTCTGGGCTGATGGCTCGGAGCCTGGAGCCTGTTTCCGATTCTGTGTCTCCCTCTCTCTCTGCCCCTCCCCCGTTCATGCTCTGTCTCTCTCTGTCCCAAAATAAATAAACGTTGAAAAAATAAATAAATAAATAAATAAATAAACATTAAAAAAAAAAAAGAAAAAGATCATGTTATTCAGGCCTTGAAGCAAAATCCCTAATATCCCAACCAATAGTATATGTGATTTATGGTGCCTTATTACAACAGAGTCTGTTAATGCATGGATTCTTTCTTGTGATTGCAGCTTTGAAGCACTGAAGGCTTCATTTTATATTAAAGCAGTCGTGATTTGAAGCCAAAATTAGCGTGACAAAGTGAGTTTAATTGAGTATCCCTGCGTAGTAATAGGAAGATAATGACTTAGTTGTTTATGATATCATAATTTCATCTCTTACTTAGAGTGTAAGTAACCACAGTAATCTCTGCTTACACACTTTTACCCTAATCACCACTCAAATTCCATCCTTCACACTGCAGCTAGTGATCACTTTCTAAAAGTCCTATCTGATTATGTAACTCACCTGCTTAAAACCCTTCACCAATAAATAGCATAGAGTCAAAGCCTTCTGATGGCCCTGCCTTTCTCTCTACCTGTATTTCGAATGGTGCTTTTTCTAGCACTTTAAGATCTTAAAATTGAAAACTGAATAGACCATGCTATCTTACGGTTCCATGCCTTTCAGTATATGTTGCACATTAGTCTGGAATGTTCTTCCCTCCCTCCTTACCTGTGGCTGGTAAACTCATTCATCCTTCAAAATCCAATTCAAAGAAAAAAATGTCAACACCTTCAAAGTATTTGTTCCTCTGTACCTTGTATGTGCTAATGCTGTTGATTGTATTTACCATTCTTTATGAGATGATTTGTTCATAAATCTGTCTCCTTTATGAAAAGGAGTTCCTGTACAGTTTATAGTACATTTTAAATACTCAGTGGATGGGCGCCTGGGTGGCTCAGTCAGTTCAGCATTAGACTTCGGCTCAGGTCATGATCTCTTGGGTCTGTGAGTTCGAGCCACACATCACACATTGGGCTCTGTGCTGAGAGCTCAGAGCCTGGACCTGCTTCGGGATTCTGTGTCTCCCTCTCTTTCTGCCCCTCCCCCACTCATGCTCAGAGGTCTCTTTGTCTCTCTCTCTCTCTCTCTCAAAAATAAATAAACATTAAAAAAAAATTTTTTGATAGTGGATAATTGTTGAATTATACTAAATTTTTATGAAAGGGCATGCCAGTTAAACAAATTTTTGATGGTTTCATGAATCAAGGGCTACTTAGCTCCTTTTACAACCAGGCAGAGTGTTTTAAGAGAAAGGATAACTGGTAGTTCTTCAGTTTTGATTCTACTTGGCTTTTCTGTTTCTTTTACTGATGTCACAATGTGGATTAGAAGTCACTAATGAAGGCATATCTTCAGTAAATATATCCTTTTAGAGATGCCAAAATGAAGTTGGCATTTAAAAAACTTCACAGTAGGGTATTTTATGTAATTAATAAAAACACTTTTGCATAAATAATGTTTAATCCTTACAACACCTTGTGAAACCACATAGGGAAATATGGAAATGAGAACTTCATGTGACTTGTCCACAGTCACAAAATTAGAAAATGCCAAGCTGCAAATAGGTACTTTCACACAATTTTTAGAATTCATTGTCCTTAGCAGCCTAGTACAGAAATGGTACATGATTCATTGTTACTATTTTATAGACAAGGAAACAGTCTCAGATTAAAGAATTGGCCTAAGCAAATTCGCACAACTAGGAAGAGGCAGAAGAAGAAAAATTCAGGTCTTTAAATGGAAATGGTGCCTCATTAATTTGGGGTTTAGTCTCTTACTGTTTTGCAAGCTGTAGTGCTTGTAGCTGTTTTGTAGAAAGTAAGACCACTAAAGTTGATATTCAAGCAAGGTACTATAGGTTGGTGCTCTGTCTTTGTTCCTATATGGAAACAGTGAGGGTTATATAGCAGGACAAACAAAGAATTGTCTTTTTTCCAGCTTGCTTATTGAGTTCAGATAGGTAATTCAGAGTTCAGTTAGGTATTGAGTTCACATAGGTGTGGGACAATTGTAATTCCCATAGATGATATCTGTTCTTTTGATTATATGATAGTCCTCCAACAGCAAGTGTATATGTATACAATATCAACAGAATCATAAGGTTAAAAGTTTAATCCTGGATCATAAGGTTAAAAGATAATACATCTTTATTTTATTTTATTTTATTTTTAAGTTTATTTTGGGAGAGAGAGAGGGAGAGAATCCCAAGCAGGCTCCACGCTATCAGCACAGAGCCTGTCAAGGGGCTTGATCTCACGAACCGTGAGATCATGACCTGAACCGAGATCAAGAGTCGGACACCTTACCGACTGAGCTGCTTAGGTGCCCTGATCCTGAAATTTTTAATTTGGACTCTAATGTTGGTTAACCATTTAGAATCCCATACCATGTTCACAGAGTCACTATAAAATTAATCATTTTTTACCTGTATTTTTTTAACTTATAAAATATCTTGTTTAATAAATTCCATTCTCTGAAATTATTTAATTTTTAGGTTATTAAATTATTTTTAGTTTTCCTTCTCATTTTTTTAAATGTTTATATTTGAGAGCGAGAAAGTGGGGGGAGGGGTAGAGAGAGAGGGAGAGAGAATCCCAGGCTGGCTCTGTGCTGTCAGTGCAGAGCCCAGCACGATGCTGGATCCCACCAACTGGGAAATCAGAACCTGAGTGGAGATCAGGAGTTGGTCACTTAACCACTTAACCAACTGAGCCAGCCAGGTCCCCCCTCCCTCTCATTTTTTGGACTTTAGCCTTTTTTTTGCCAGTTAACTTATTCCAGATTTTTTCAAGTTTTTTAAATATTTATTTTATTTGTATTTTTTTTTAATTTTTTAAATATTTATATATTAGAGAAAGAGAGAGAGTGCTAAAGGGGAGGGGCAGAGAGAGAGATACAGAATCCAAAGCAGGCTGTAAGCACAGAGCCTGACTCGGGGCTCGAACACACAAACCTTGAGATCATGACCTGAGCCGAAGTTGGACACCAACCAGTTGAGCCAGCCAGGTGTCCCAATGTTTATTTTTTGAGAGAGAGACAGAGTGTGATTGGGGGAGGGGCAGAGAGAGGGAGACATAGATGAAGCAAGCTCCAGGCTCCCAGCTGTCAGCACATAGCCCAGTGCAGGGCTCAAACCCAGGAACTGTGAGATAGGACCTGAGCTGAAGTCAGATGCTTAACCAACTGAGCCACCCAGGTGGCCCTTTTTTTTTTTTTTTTTTTTTTTTTTTTAAAGATCTGGAAAAGATTCAAAACTCACCAAGTCTTGCTACTTGCCAGCACTTCTTGTTTGGTAATTGTGAAATGCAGATCACTAAGGCTTAGATATTAATTGTAGCTTTATTGACGTGTACTTAATCGTGAAATCCTAGCTAAAGTAGCTAATGCTTTCCTTTTCTTTTTTTTTAAAGAATTTAGAAAGTTCATATTAATGTAAACTTATTTACCTCAGGTGGCATGAATTCCATATAGAAGAATTGCTTCCTTACTAGTGCATCATCTAGAAACTCACTAATCTTGATAAATGAACATTTCAGGGTGGTTTTGTTTCTTTTGTTTTTCCTGTTCTGGTTTTTAAGGTGATGCCTTGTTTTGTCACTAGGTGGCATTAGCTCTTCAAATTACTGATAGGAAATCATTTTTCGATCCTCGGTAGTTTGTGTTTTTGTTAATTCAGTAAATATAATTGACAGATTAAAAGCAGAACTGTCTCAGGATCATCTTTTTAATATGTCAACAGTGGATTTTATAGCAGAGTTAGAAAGTAATTTCGGTTTTTATACTATTGAAAATAATCTCAAGCAATGATGATGATTAAATAATTAAAAAAAAAACAGGCCTTGGAGTATTCGAGCTGTGTGCCACATCAGTTGGTTTGTACATTATTTTTGTGTATATATGATAAACTACTGATTAAAACCCTCGTTTGTAAATTCCTATGATGATTCAATTAATTTTATTTTATCTTACTGCTTATAATATAAATATATATATGTAAATCCATAAGTGCTTTATGAAATATAGGAATAACATCGCCATACTGAGCTTGAAGATGAATGCAGATGAATCACCTGCAGTTGTTTCTAATTATTCTCCACATCCACAAAGGAGATATTCTGAGTATGGTACAGTTAGGAGAAGGGAACTGAAGGCTTAAGGTTGTAAATGTATTTCCTCCATAAGGAGTTTAGGGTGTGATATCAGCAGCTTCCCCAATTTTTTATTTTTAAAAAATTTATTTATTATTAATATTATTATTATTATTTTATTAAGTAAGCTCTACTCCCAACATGGGGCTTGAACTCATGATCTCAAGATCAAGAGTTGTATGCTTTACTGACTGAGCCAGTCAGGTGCCCCTGCTTCCCCAGTTTTTTCATATAAAGGCCCCTTTCAACATCAAAATATTTTATAGACCACCATATGATAGTTGTTGAACTTTCGGTATCTGTTGATTGAGAAAGTAAAGCCAAAAATGCAATGAGTTCAGTAATGTGCTTAAAATAAATGTATATTTTAAAATTAATTCCTTCTACATAGTATTCTATCTAAATGGAGTTCTTAAAATAAAGCCACACATTTGTTCAGAGAGAATACAGTTTCAGTGAAACATCTACCTGTGAGTGCTTTTTAAATTTCAAAATAATAAGAATGGGGGTTGTAAATAGAGAGGGGAGTTGTTCTGTGAGGAGAGAAAGCAGATTTGAAAGGAAAGAACAGCTGATCACTGCTTAAACAGTGTCATGGTTGGATCGATACTCTTGGTAAAAAGAGTAGAATGTGTTCCATTGTTACAAGGTGTAGATTATTTAAATATATACAGTATATAAGCTGTAGAATATATTTGGGATAGCTTTTTTTCAGAACAGATCTGGTTTTCTCATTTTAAAGTACCTGAATCCAGCACTAACAGGTCACTTGTGAATTTTGTGTAACACTACAATTAATTTCTTATTTCTACCTGCACTTTAAAATCAGAGATCTAAAAGTTAATTTTTGGTTTTTATTAGGATACTGAAAGAAACATAAGTTGAAGATAATGATTTTGGTCTAAAGTGAATGAAATTTTAATACTTAACTTTTTTTTTTTTTTTAATTACTGATTGAAACTTTTCCTTTCCTGTTTAAAGATGATGAAAAAGATGAGCATACTTCTAAAAAGCGCAAAGTAGAACCAGGAGAACCGACAAAGAAGAAAAAGTAGAAAATGACAAATCACAAGAATTTCTGTCTGGACTGCGAAACTTGTTGAAACGGTTTTTTGGGGCAGATTAAGTTGATATTTTAAATTATTATGAAACAGCATCTCCATGAAAGTACATGTTAATTAATAAGTATTGCTATGGGAACTTTCCACTGTAGAATTCATTTTTTTATTTAAAACTTTATTTAAAACTCAAGTGGTGATTTGTGATTGTGAAATTGACAACACTTGGAAGCATTCTTGCTATCACAGAGTTGGTGACATACTTTGAAAGTTTTGTCACATGTCGACATGCCAATGTTCTATGAACCTTTTATAAAGGAATATATTTTTAAAGTAAATATATTGTAATGTACTGTGAACTTGTAGGGTGCTTTTCAACAGTGTTTGTACAGTGTAAATAGATCATGGAAATAAAATTACTTATTCAATATTGCTATTATTGCATAACATTAACATTTGAATATTTGTCTGTGACAAGTAACCTCTTTGCCACATGGTGTTTTAATAGTAGGTATTACCATTTAGGGAGTGCCTCTTGTGTTCCAGGTGCTTCGTGGGTGCTTTTTCTCTGCTCTTCAGACAGCCTGGTAAAGCAGAGATTAGTGGCTTCATTTTGTAATAGAGATTAACTTATTCAAGTTTCCATAGCGAGTGAACAATGATTTTGTGATTTAACTCAGGATACTTGACTTCCAAAATCATCAAATTAAGCCACCTACCCACCACTTAAAATTTAGTTGTCTTCTAAAGGAATTGCACTTGTCCTCTCTTCTAGGTACTCTCTGTGGTAAGTAGGGAGATCTTCCTCTTCCCTGATTGTATTACTGCACCTTATCATGTAAGTCTTATGTGATGGTTTTTCCTTAATTTCCCTGTTAAATAGTTTGCTGAAGATAAGGATTCTGTATAAAGAATTGCCAGATGTAGCAAACAAAAATACAGGATACCCAGTTAAATTTGAATTTTATAGTAACAACAAGGTTTTGTATGTGTAATATTTGGGACAGCTTACACTAAAACTTTATCTGAAACTCAGATTTAACTGAGTATCTTGTGCATTATCTGGCAACACTACTTCTATTGCATCATCTTTACATGGTTCCTATTTTAATGCTTTGCATATAGTAATAAACAAGAAAGCAAGGGGTGGTCGAGAAATGAATAATCTTTGATTTTACTTCTACAGTCCAAAATGCAGTGCCCTTATTTGTAGCATTTTAAACTATAAAAAGGAGAGGTTATACATTGCATCAGTCATTTCATGATTCGTAATGCCTTTAAGAGACAAGACTTAATTACAGGACCTGCACATTCAGTGTATGAGAAAAAGACTTTGGTCTTTGAGTTAAAAAAAAAAAATCCCCAGTCCAGTTGTTTTTCTCAATACTGGAAACCAGTATTTGAAAAGCTGTAAAATTCATTTAGTTAGAACATGGATTAAGTAGACTAAAATTTGTGAAAGTCATTAAAAAATACGATGCTAGCCATGGTGTTTTGCGGAATGAGGAAGGAACATAACAGTATGATGGCTTCAGTAGATCTCAGACTTAAAAAAACTAATTGTGTAGCTGCTTATCCTCTAGGTTTATAGCTATATGATTCCCAAAATTGAAGTAATTTGTAAAGCAAGAAGTTTTTAGTTTAAAGCCTTTGTATGTGAATAATATGGAGGGCTACGGTATCATATTAAGGAATGGCATCAAGTGATAAAGCATGACTCCAGTATGACACCAAACTAAACAAATAGAATTATAATTCTGAGGCTGTGGTTCCCAGATCTGGAGAAGTCTGTAGTCTGGATACACGTGTTAGTAGAGCAGATATCTCAAGAGGCTACCGAAATGCAAGATTTAAAAACTAGCATGAAGGCACACCTCATACAAAAACAAAACAAAACCAGCAAGCCACTGTCTGGAAATCTAACCTCTTTATCACCCATTGGTTCAACTCCCAGCTCTCGTTGATTTGTTTATGACAGCAAAAGCTCATTAGATCAGTCCCTACTGGTGCTTTGAGCCCCCCTTCTAGAAGATAACCGAATTGGGGTGGCGGGGAGGAATAAATACCACTTTATTAGAAGAGGGATTGATACTTTAGACAGGACAGGTAGTGGCTACACTTGTGAGATCATTACGTAACCGGCTGGGAGATGTATACCTATGTGAGTACAGGTCAAAGTAGTTCTAATTTAGGAAGAAGGAGGCTAAATATTTTTGAGCAGTCTGAATCTGCCGTATGTGTTTCATTGGGTTTCTTTTCAGAATATGGCCAAAAACAAAAGGGGAAAGGGATCTCTATCCAAGTTGTTTCTTTTTTTAGAGAATCAAGTCAATATTCCTGATTGTTTCCTCATCTTTAAGGAAGTGAAGCCACATCAGGCATAAATGGCTTTCTTTTGTGCAAGGATAAAATTTGAGAAGAACTAAGCATTTGTGGGTCATATTTTAAAATTCAATGTGTGAATAGCATTATGGAGTTATGTGGAAAACATTCTAACTGGAATCGAAGAACATTACTGAGAAAAATTGACACTGCTTTTTAACCATTAAAATACAAATATTACTGGAACTTATTTGCAAACTTGCAACTTCCTAGTTTAAACCGTTAATGCTGTGTAGTGCTTTTGAGTTCACAAAGTTGAATCACATAGCACTTTATTTTCCAAAAACCTAATGAGGTAGGTTTTATCATTTCCAAATTACGGAAATTGAAAAAACAGACCCAGCCAGCTATAGCAATATACCCACAACTATGCTTAGTTAGCTTCAGGATCTGCAATCCCATTCCATGTAAGGTTTATGGAGTACCTCTTGGTGTAAAGCATTGTGTTAGGAACGAAGGGTCCATCTTTAAGCAAAGTCACGTTGGTAGCCATTAGGAAGAAGGACATGCAGGGACTGAGTCTGACCAGCTGAGCAGTTCAGTAGAGCGGTAAGGACCTGCTTGAACTAAGGCATCGGGAGAAGAGACAGGGATATGAGGAATAATACTGCTCAGCTGGATATAAAGGCAGAGTGAAATTTTCTTTTATTGCCAACTCTACATATATTTAATTAAAATATAAATGGGCTAATGCAGGTTTGAACATGACCTACATATAAAACATGTTGCCACACCAGACACAAAGCCCTACTAGAGATATTTTTAAAATATAGTTATTTTTACAGGTATCTGAATAAACTCAGCAACTTTGAATAAGTCAAATTTTTGACTAATTAAAACCATAGCTGGACTTTAAAATATGTCATTGGTGGTATTTTGGATGTTCGTGTTTTTGTGTCCATATTGAACTGCTCTATTTTACTACTCCATTATCACTTAGTACAGAAGTTCCAGGCATTCTTAGAAAAAAAAAAAAAGTGGTAAATTCCCAGCAAGTGTGTTGGATTTTTCATTAAATTCTAAAGCTTTCTCTTTTTTCTTTACACAGTTTTCCCAATATGAAACATGGCATTGCATTGTAATGGAAAAAAAAAGAAAAAGATACCAAGAAGTATTTGTATGTATAGTCCACAGAAGAGGGACTCTGCCTGTTCTGTCATTGACTAGAACAATGCCTGGCACATAGAAGGCACTCGATATAACTCCTAATTGGTGATGGTGAACTGAATTTTCCCCCTCTGGTTTAGGGTGATCCTCCAGAGGCTGTGTTTCCAGTTATATAGGCCAATAAATCTTAACAACTTAAACCAGTTTGAGTTCAGTTTTGTCATTTTCCATCCAAAATATCCTAATTGATGTGAAACTCTACTCCCTTGGTTTCTTATAAGGTCCCATGTTATCCTGGTTCTCTTCTTTATTTCTTCTCTCTGGCTCCTTCACTTCTGGTTGCCCTCGAATGCCAGTGTAGCCTATGTTGTTGCCTTCTCGTTGTCTACACTGGTTCTTGACAATTTCAGCCAAGTTCATGACTACCACAGTAACACTATGATGGTTCCCTACACTGTATGGTTTGTCAGAATGTTCTTGTAAAACCCTAGATTTGTGTATCCAATTGTACATCTCTGCTTGAGTCTCAAGGGCCATTCACATTATGTATGTCCAAAACCAAACACATGGTGTCAAAACCCATACCACCTCCTATATTTTGTTTCTGGCTAGTAGAGTTACCATCAACCCAAAAATCTGCCCTCTGCCTCACATGGGTTTAGTTACTAAATTCTAAGGGTTTTCTCCCCTCGTTCTCACATACTTAATAATCCCCCTCTAATGAGTCATTTATAATTTCCCAGGTATGCTAGTTTCATAGTTCTGTGTTCAATTGTACCATTTGTTTAGCCTGGCCTTTCTCATTCTACTTAGCGAACTCCCTCTTATTCTCTGAGATAAGAATCCAGGTACATATTCCTTCTGTGCACCTTGCTCTTTAGGTCTGCTTCTGCACCTGGCCATTGCTGTTTTCTGTGCTCAGTACTAAATAGCTGACATTAGCTGAGTACTTAATGAAACCAGTAACCAAAGGGTTAATGGGACTACTCACAGCTGCAGACTAATAAGTGCAGCTGCAACTTTTTACTCAGACTTTTTTCATACGCTTTTAAGTTTTTCTGACACTCCAAGAGGTGGATTTGAGGCTTGCCCTCCAGTCTCCTTGTTTGGCTGCCTCTCAAACCCCCTCCTTGCTACATACTCAATGATTGTCTTTCCTGCGAATTGGGCGGATGAACTTGGATTTGATTACATTACTATGTGCCAGGCATTGTTCTTGGTGCTTTACATGTATTAACTCATTTAATTTGATGAGGTAGGTGCTAGTCCTAGCCCTACATACCCCGGGGGAGAAAACTGAGGTACAGAGAGGTTAAGTGATTTGCTCCAGGTGGTAGAGCTGGGACAGCGGGCAGTCTGGCTCCAGACCCAGTGCACTCCTGCTGCTGCACTGGAGGGGAGGAAGGAGCCCCTGAATGAACCCATAGATTGACTTATTAATTTGTGTTTCATTCAAAGGATGTCTTACCCCTAGAAGGCACTCAGAATACAAATATTTGGAGAATTAATGAATCCCAAACCAGTTCACTAACCAGAGGCATAGCATTTGTTTAATGCTATGGAAAGTCAATAAATACATGTTTTAGGAAGATTGATGCCTATTTCAATGACTTAGTAGCTTATTTATCACATATTTGGAGTATTTTAATTGAAAACCTTAAAGTAATAGGGCTGAGGATATACCTCTCTCCCTCCAAAAATATTTTTTAGCTTTTCAGCTCTTTTTCAAAGTCTACAGTTTTTTAAGCAAAGTGAAATAGCTGTAAGTCATAAATTTTGCCTCAAGTATTTTTTCTACCCTTTCAAATGATAGCTTGAGTTTAGAATCATCGCACCAGGGTGTGGGAAGGCCTCCAGAGGCCCTCCAGTACAGCCTTGCCAGAATATAGGATTGTCTTCTCTGTGATCTTTGTCTCTCATTTCTAGGTTCACAGATGAGCCCACAAAATGACAGGTTTACAGGCTGGATTTGAAAAGTCATTTCCTGTGTGTCTGTAATATTTTGGTTCCCAGGGTCTGGAACTCCTGTTCCTTTCCCTGTGTTTACCATTTTCCGAAAAAGAAAAGAACAGAGTGTTTGGTGCATATTATTGAAGTAAAAGTGCAGTTCCATTCCTGGCATAAGTACCTGTCTCTCTTTCTAGTGGGACCAAAATTCTAGCAACCTTCTCTAGTGCACACTGGGGAACCTGCATTAACATTTTAAATTTAGAAACTGCAATGGAGTCACAAAAGGCACTTCCCGAGAAGGAGGTGATTTGCCTGCAAGCAGAGTTACAAGCAAGAGCCAACTTGGAATTAACTCCTCTGAGGCTCACATGCCAGGAGGAATTTAAGACACTTTTGCTAGTTTTTGCTGGTTTTCAGTTTGGACACACACACACACACACACACACACACACACACACACAGGATTTAACAGTCAATAGAACCTTCCTTTCCTCTTTTTACCAAGTTCTGCCTCAGGCCTTCCCCTCCAACCCTCTCCTCAACTGCAAAAAGTGGCCTACTTAGTAGTAAAATTTCTTCCATAACATCTGGAATCCACATGTCCAAAATGTAAGGCATAAACTCTTCGTTTTTTTTTTTCTTTTAATTTAGGCTTAATTACTTGAGCTCCAAATCCTGCCTGTCCCTGCCTCCCTCCATACCAAACTAATTAGAACAATTATCTGAGCCATCCATGGCTACCGATCTGTTAAAGCCTGTTATTGAGGTTGACAAATGAGAGGGTTAATTTCTCTAGATTGCTCCATAGTTGGCGAAGAAAGATAACAAGGCTTTACGTTAGTAGAGTGCTTCTGAGTTTTCAAGCTATTTTTTCTCAACACCAAACTGCCACCCAGGAGAAGAGCTTACTTTGGGGTTCCAGCCTGTCTGGAGGTAAGTGACTTAATTCAGAACTGAAGCACTTGGAATTCACGACTACTTGTGAAAGAGGGTCTCTCCCCGCCCGGCTGCTTCAACTGTGTAAAAAAGGTTTTGATGTTTTTTAAAGGAAATAGGATTGCCAGGTAGTAACTAACCACTGGTGCCAACTTGGAGCTGTTGACTTAAAGCCTTAAACAGTAAGCTGCTTTTTATAGATAATTAGACCAAGGCCCTGTATATTTTTAACTTAAATTCATCCAGTCACTTTGGCTAATTATAAATTACCCAGGTTTTTCTATTCTTTTTCTACATTTGTTTCCCCTGTAACAGTAGCAAGGCTATCATCCTATGTCAGTCTTACTAGGTAGCTAAACTGGAGTTCTTTTTTATTTTATTTTTTTTACGTTTATTCATTTTTGAGAGACAGATAGAGCACAAGTGGGGGAGGGGCAGTGAGAGAGGGAGACGCAGAATCTGAAGCAGGCTCCAGGCTCCCACCTATCAGCACAGACCCCGATGCGGGGCTCGAACTCACAAACCACGAGATCATGACCTGAGCCAAAGTCGGATGCACAACCGACTGAGCCACCCAGGCACCCCTAAACTGGAGTTCTTAATGTAATCTTTTTGCCCTGGAGGTTTTTTTTTTTTAGATCACATAGCCTAGTGTTGAATTTTCTTTTCTTTCTTTTTTTTTTTTTTTTTTTTTTAAAGCCCAAGAGAGTTCGTTGAAAAAAGGATTCGGTTTTCCTAGTATTACCACGATTTCAACTAATTTTTCCAACAGAGATTTGTGAAAATGTGATAAAAAGTGATGGGGAACAGGTTTTCAATGGCCTCACTTAAGTGCCAAAGGTAAGAAAAAAAATCCTTACATCACAGAAGCACAGAAAACAAAAACTTACATGTTTTCTTCACTGCAAATATAGTTTGTCTTTTTTCAAGGACAGGGTCAATGGTTACACCAAAAATACAATAACAATTGAGTATATTCAAGACACATTGTTCCAATTAATTCTCATCACATTGCTATATAAATTGTTTTAATAGTAATGTTCATTCAAAAACATTTATTTTTTAAATTTATTAGTATTATTAAAATTTTTTAATGTTTATTTTTGAGAGAGAGAGAGAGAGCATGAGTGGGGGAGGAGCAGAGAGAGAGAGGGGGAGACACAGAATCCGAAGCAGGCTCCAGACTCTGAGCTGTCAGTACAGAGCCTGGAGTGGGGCTCAAATTCACCAACCATGATGTTTAACTGACTGAGCCACCCCGATGCCTGTCTTCATTCAAAAAGAACATTTCTGATTATGAAAATGATACATGCTCATTGTGGAAGTTCTGGGAAAAAAATAAAATGAAATAAGAAAATAGAAATCACTTTTAGCAGAGACATTCACTGGTAACATTTTGATACAGAATATTTTCTTAGAGAGTTTTTTTTTCTATGCATACATGCACATATTCTAAACAACATAGATATTCCATATTTTACTTCACATTAAGCATTATCAATTCCATTAAAAATTCTTCAAAAACCTATTTTTATTTTCATTTCTCTAATGGACATTAAAATTATTTCTGTATTTTTCACCACTATAAATAACGCTAAGATGAATATCTTATAATTAAGTATTTGGTTGTAGAATTTGATTATAGAACTACTTTTGTAAGAATTTGAGTCATATGTAAAGATCTAGTTTCCTTGACTTAATGCTCTTAACCTCTTGAGACCACATTTCAACAAATATTTTAAAAGTTTTTGTACATCTCCCTGAACTCCTACACGTTAAGTCTCTTGCCAGAAACCAGCTCTTTATAACAGCAATTTGGCATTCCTAATATGTCCTCTTTTTAGCTGCTCTGAAATACCACGTTTCTTTTTAGACTGCTCCCAAAAGCTACTCAGATTCCAAAAAGCTACTCACCAGGGCTCAAATTGAGAACCTGGTTATTTTGCCTTCAGCAAAAGGAATTTGTGGCCACTCTGAACTAAAGACAGATTTAGAGGTGGAAAAAGGACTGCGGGTGGGGGGCGGGGGGAATAATAAAGCAGACTGGGCTTTCCCCCCACCCCATTCTACCTTATTGACCATGTAATTGCAATTAACAGAGAAGGACCTTAGGTGGAGCCAAAGGCTACTGGAGAAATCCCCTCCGCACTCAGGCAGGCCGTGCCTCTCAGATTCCGCCAGGCAGCTGGCTTGCCTGGCTGCGGGAGACATCCAGAGCCAGCCAGCCTAGGAGGGCGAGTGCCAGGAGGCACCTCCTCTCAAAGAAAGGAAAGAAAAAAAATGCCTTCTTATCATGGTTTGTGGAATTGGGGAAATTCCACAACCAGAGCTCCCAGTAAAGCTTTACCAGAGGCTTACAAACAAAGCAGACTCCCAAGAGAGGAGCTCCCTGGGAGAAGTAGCATTATCCTCACTCTCATCTTGTCACTTAATCACACTTATATTGTTACCTCACTGCTGGGCACATCTTTTCTTCCTCACTGGATTCGGAGCTGCTAGAGAGTCCGCAGGCCCTTACAGTTCTCGTGGAACAAACTCGCGGACCCAGCCCAAAGCAATACAGTTAGAAGTTGTTTAATAACTAATTGCATACATGAACCAACACTTAGCATCTTAGAGCAGTGCGTTATCAGGTCTTTTCCTGCCTATTTTTTAATACCTTTTTAAAAAAATGTTTATCTATTTTTGAGAGAAAGAGAGCGAGCGAGTAGGTGCAGAGACAGAGAATCCCAAGCAGGCTCTGCCCTGCCAGCAGAGAGCCTGATGCGGGGCTCAAACTCACACGCACTGTGAGATCATAACCTGAGCCAAAGTCAGATGCTCAATCGACTGAGCCACCCAGGTGCCCCTTCCTGCCTATTTTGGATGGGGGATTGAGCAAAGTAACCTGGTCCTGGAAAGAGGACCAGGAAAGAACAGTTCACCAAGGTCTTTATTTCCCTGGGCTGGTACTGAGAAAGTGAACCAAGCCCAATTCTGATTCCTGTACTTCAGTGAATCCAATGATTGATAATCTTCAATTAACTGAGATCCTCTCCCACTTCCTCAATTTTGAGGGAAAGAAATAAGAAAAAAACAGGGATTTTTATTTTTTCTTAACTAAATAAAACCATTTCTCAGTGTTGGCCATGGACTAGGTATAAATCCATCTCAGTCTCCTAAACCTTCTCCATCAATGTTTCCAGAAGTTTGTTCCAAGAAAACTGCTTGCAGATGCTCTGAGAAAAGGTTTCCACAAAGTCTAGGATTCTTCCCTTCTAGGTGTCCACAATGAGCACGAGTGTTACAAAGGTTTTTAGGTGTCATTCAGTTAAGAAGCCTCTGTCTTCTCTACACCAGAGTCTCAAACTTACCAGAATTATTTTGAATAGAACCAGAATTATTTTGAAGAGCAGCTGGTAAAACTTTATGGAATGAACTTGGAGACATGCTGCTCTCCACCAGGTGGAATGACAATACTCATTTGGGTTTACAGTGGGCGGAGGGGGGAATTGGTCATTGATTATTCAAGGAGTATCTTCAGTAGAGACTATTTGCTAAATTATTTTTCAAAATAGCTGTAGGTTCAAAGATATTTTTAAAAGAAATGCAAGTTAATACTACTAAGGGATACTATTTCTCACTAAGTAGGTTAGAAAAGGTACACTTGACAATACACTCCGGTAAGGATGTGAGGACACAGCATTCTCATACAATGCAAGTAGGAGGGCAAAGTGATCTAAACCCTATGGTGAGCAATTTGGCAAAAGCTACAGAAATAACAAAAATATTTACCTGTTGACCCAGAAATCTCACTTCTGGGAATTTATCCTTTAGTTATGCCTATATATGTACATTATGATAGATATACAAGGTTATTTATTGAAACATTACTTATAATAGCAAAATGTGGGAATGAATTCAAATGGCATGAGGGACTGGTTAAATAACTATGGTTTATCTACACAGTGGAATAGTATTCAGTAGCAAAAATAAGGAAAAAATAAATTCTCTGGATGGATATGGAAAGAGATCCAGCATATACTATAAAATGCAGGACATAAATTTATTTTTTTTTAATTTTTTTTTAACGTTTATTTATTTTTGAGACAGAGAGAGACAGAGCATGAACAGGGGAGGGGCAGAGAGAGAGGGAGACACAGAATCGGAAGCAGGCTCCAGGCTCTGAGCCATCAGCCCAGAGCCTGACACGGGGCTCGAACTCATGGACCGTGAGATCGTGACCTGAGCTGAAGTCGGAGGCTTAACCGACTGAGCCACCCAGGCGCCCCTAAATTTATTTTATATAAAATATATAAAAATGGAGGTATATAAACATGTATAAAATGTATTAAAAAGATATATATATACACATATATATAATGCTACTGTTTATTTTTTGTGTAAGAAAGGGGATGATAAGAAAATATCTTCATCAAACAATGGAATGTTATTCAGCACTAAAAATAAAATCAATGAGCTATCAAGCCATGAAGACATGGAGAAAACTTAAGTGCATGAGGCAAGTCAATCTGAAAGGCTATATACTGTATGATTCCAACTGTATGACATTCTGGCAAAGGCAAAACTATGGAGACAGTAAAAAGATCAGTGGTTGCGAGAAGTTGGAGTGAGTGGGAGGGATGAATAAGTGGAACACAGGGAAATTTTAGGGCAGTGAAAATACTCGATATCTTATGATGTTGGATACATGTCATTACACATTTGCCCAGACCCATGATGTACAACACCAAGAGTGACCTGGAATGTGAACTATGGACTCTGGGTGATTATGTTGTGTCGATGTGGCTTCATCACTTGTAATAGATGTACTACTCTGGTGGGAGACGTCGATAAAGTGGAGGGTTATGGGTATAGGTGGGGCAGGGGGTATACGGGAAAAATCTGTACCTTTCCTTAATTTTGCTATGAACTTAAACCTACTCTTTAAAAAGTCCTTTAGAAATATATAGAATCACGTGTGCTCGTGTTTGTATAAGGTAATACTGTAACGACACAGAAGAAACCAAAATAAGTAGTGCCCTGTAGAGGACAGGGAAAGTTTGGCGTGACAAATAGTGACAATGTTGAACTTTGCCTAAGCCCTGTGCTCCAGAACACCGTGAAAGCTAAGAAATCCCCCAACGCTTTTGCGTCCCAGGAAATAGCAAAGGACCCTCCTCCTGTCTGAAATAAGACCTACTTCATCCTTCCTCCCATAAGACTCCTGTGGATGACTCCCTTGTTGACCTGCTCCTTCCTTCTCTTTAAGACATCCCTCATTAACGAACACTCTCCCTATTATAATAGCCGGAATAAAATTATCTCTTTAATTATCCAGTGCCTTTTTGCAACAAGCATGGGGACAGAGGTCAAAGACTTCTTGGGGTAAACCTTTTTCTATCATTTTGATGTTCAAATGATGCGACTGCATGGGCCACTTGAAAAATTTCTAATTTAATTTAAAATACAAAACAGGCAAAAGATACTCTTGATAAGCAAGTAGCTAACTTAAAAGCGCCATTAAAGAATACCTCGGTCTGGGGCGCCTGGATGGCATCATCCATTAAGCTTCCGACTGTGGCTGAAGTCGTGATCTCACGCCTCCTAAGTTCGAGCCCCACATCGGGCTCTGTGCTGACAGCTCGGAGCCGGAAGCCTGCTTCAGATTCTGTGTCTCCCTCTCTCTGCTCTTCCCCCGCTCACGCTCTCTCTCTCTCAAAAATAAATCAACATTAAAAAAAAAAAAGAATACCTCGGTCTGGCATCCCCAGTTCACTATTTCAGGATAGAAGTATGTCCTGCTCTTCAGCCTTCTCTATTGACCAACGAGGTGCTGGCTTGCTGACACTTTGCAGGCTTTTCTTTCCTTATAAGTACATTTGTAACGAAAGAACATGGAGAGAAAGGAAAAAGAGGGAAAAGGCAGGAAGCTGTTCTGGCCTCTCCTGTATAATTTTTGAACCTGTGGTTGATAAAATTCCTTAGTTTGAACCCATAGTCTTTCCTCCTACCACAGAAAAAACAAAAAAAGTCATTTTCTCTTTTTTTCCTCCACGTATTCCTGTCCTTTGGGTCTTCTTTTGCCTTCCGCCTTCAGTTTTAATTAATGTTGTGGAAACCTGAGCTACATGTCCCTCGTGCATGGTCACTTCCTCCCAGTTGCTGTGGCAACTTGCATGCGGTGGCCTTGCTTTGAAGACAAGTCATAGGAGGGGGTACTGCAGTTCCCTGGAAGGGGACCTGGATCAGTGGGTGACCAGGAGGAGCAAACTTCCCCCGGAGACCTGGACCGTTCATACTAAAACTGTTACATGAGAGAAAAAGAAACTTCTTTTATAAACCATTGTACGATTAACTTTATTCAAATGGACACAGTTTCTCCTCAAGGGAATTGAAAGGGTTGCATTAGATAATCTCCAAGAAGCTTCCCAGTGCTAATTTATGTGAATCAAAGGCTAATTTTGCCACCTTAAAGGGTCAGAGAGGCTTTGAACCATAGCTGTGTTTATAGAGCATATCATCATGTGCAGCTGAGAGGCATTTGCTACTCTAGAGCCTAACGGATAAGACCTGAACTTTGGGTTCAGCCTCATAAATCCAGTTCCCAGCCTTGCTCCTTACCACCTGTGACCTTGGGCAAATTGCTGAGGCTGTTTGAGTCTCACTTCCTTATCTATAAAATTCAGATAAACTTAGGAACTGTTTCACTACCTGAGATAATCCAGGAGAAGTTCCTGACTAATAATAAACACTCAAATTCTAGTTGTTTTTATCATTGTTGTTAACGTTGTTGTTATCACGACCTTTGTTAAGAACGTACACCCCAACTGTAGCAATTTTGCATGGGCCAATCTTTTTTTTTTTTTAATTTTTTTTTTCAACGTTTATTTATTTTTGGGACAGAGAGAGACAGAGCATGAACGGGCGAGGGGCAGAGAGAGAGGGAGACACAGAATCGGAAACAGGCTCCAGGCTCTGAGCCATCAGCCCAGAGCCCGACGCGGGGCTCGAACTCACGGACCACGAGATCGTGACCTGACTGAAGTCGGACGCTTAACCGACTGAGCCACCCAGGCGCCCCTGCATGGGCCAATCTTATCCAAATTCTGCTTACCTGCTTTCTGTCATCATTTTAAAGAATTAATGGACAAAAAACATCGCAACAGATTGAAATCACTGTGAAGAGTGAGGTGAATGGATGTGGTAGTGGTATCTACTCTTTGCCTGTGTGTGGTTCTCTCCTGTGTCCTGGGAGTATGGGAGACTACTGCCCAGCCTTTTGGGAAGTTGGGCGAGACATCGTGACTAGTTCTGGTCAAGGGGTAGTGAGTCAAAGTGATGGATATAAATAACATCTGGTGCAAGGGATTTCAGAGCATATGGGAATTCTCCCTCATCTCTTTCCCTAAAGCCACTGGTTGATCCAATAGCGTCATACAATG
This sequence comes from Lynx rufus, assembly GCF_022079265.1. NCBI lineage: Eukaryota > Metazoa > Chordata > Mammalia > Carnivora > Felidae > Lynx > Lynx rufus. The sequence goes on from NW_025814834.1 coordinate 150,701,054, forward strand.
ATGGAGCCCTCGTCAACCTGGGGCCTTGAATGACTATGGAGCAGGTCTACTTCTCACCCTCAACCTCTGACTAACACACATTGGACATGTGGAATAAGAAATAAATTTGTTGTGCTGACACTGAATATGCTATCACATTACCTTTATTCCCCCCTAAAATAATAAGTAATGACCACGTTGCCATAATATTCAGAATACTTAAGCTTTTGCACTGAAAGGTCAAAGGGCCCACATTTGCCAACTATGATGGCCCCTGCTGGAAATTTCCGTGATTAAAATACCTAAAGCGATTTAAAACATAGAAAATGTTACTTCATTAATGGAAGTATGGCGATAGAAAGTTTCCAGGAGTGATTAATATAGAAGATCTATGTTTAGAGCCCCTAGTACTAGAGAGAAAAGCTATTATTATTTCTTACTGAGCGTATTGAGATGATTTTTTTTTAATGTATATGAATTGCCTAGTGGTTAAGAATACCCTAACCCTGGGGCACCTGGGTGGCTCAGTCAGTTAAGCCTCAGACTCTTGATTTCCACTCAGGTCATGATCTCACAGTTTGTGAGATCTGCCTTGGGTTCTGCACTGAGAGCCCTGAGCCTGCTTGGGATTCTCTCTTTCCCTCTCTCTCTGCCCTTCCCCCATGTGCTCTTTCACACACTCTCCTCAAAATAAACAAACAAACATTTTTTTTTTTAAAAAGTATACCCTAATTCTTACTCTCAATTCAGACCGCCTAGATACAAATCTTGACTTCACTTCTTGTTTTGAGCAAGTCACTTAATTTCTCTGGCCCCCAGTTTCCTCATTTATAAAGTGGTTTAATACACCTCACTTATACAGTTATTATAAGGATTAAATGAATTAATATATATAAAGCTCTTAGAATGTATATGACACATAGTGTCTTATATAAGTATTGGCTATTATATTGATGATTCTTTCTTTCTTTCTTTCTTTCTTTCTTTCTTTCTTTCTTTCTGAGAGAGAGGGCACAAGTGAGGGAGGGGTAGAGAGAGAGGGAGGGAGAGAGAGAGAATCCCAGGAGGGGCAGAGAGGGAGAGAGAGAGAAGCAGGGCTTACCCAAAGCGGGGCTTGAGCTCAAGCTCACAAACCGTGAGATCATGACCTGAGCCAAAGTCCAATGCTTAATCAACTGAGCCACCCAGGTGCTCCCTGATGATTATTTCTAATAATTGTAATGATTTCTGAAATTAGAAATTATGCCATGGGGTGCCTGGGTGCCTCAGTCGGTGAAGCATCCAACTCGTGGTTTCAGCTCAGGTCATGATCTCACAGTTTTGTGAGTTTGAGCCCCATGTAGGGCTCTGTGCTGGCCAGTAGGGAGCCTGGCTGGAATTCTCTGGGTCCCTCTCTCTCTGCCCCTCTCCCACTTGCACTTATCTGTCTCTCTCGGGATAAGTAAATAAACTTTAAAAAACAGGAAAAGAAAGAAATTACACCATATTACCCTGCCGTAAGAATAGGCTGATAAGTCATTGACACAGACTAGAGAACCCAGAAATAGATTCAGGGCAGGATGGCTATCCACTTGGTTTGTATGTTGTCCCTGCAGACAGTACCTGTTCCGGTCCATCCGTGTCCATCCTGTTTTTGCTGTTTATATTTTAAATGTATCCCTGGTCTCAGGACATAGAAATTTAGTATATGGCAAAATGTGGTGCTTTGACTCCGTGGTTAAAGATGATTGATGTCACATATATTGCTAACAGACACCTTGCTATATATTTGGTAAAATAAAGGGAGACTGTTACCTTATACTGTGTAGACCTAAATTTCAGATGGATTTGAGACTTGATTGTAAAAAACTGTAATAATGGAAATGTATCTCTACATGTTGGGAAGACTTTTAGCAGGAAATCCAGATGCTATAAAATAAAGATATGTAACTACTCAAATTAAAAAAAAAAAAGAACCATAGTGTGAAAAAAAATTTAATTAAAAAACATATAAAAATATTTAAAAAATAGAGTGGAAAAAATACCACAAATTCGATAGACAATGATAGATTAGGCAAACTATTTCCTAAATGTGTGAAAATGAAGGGCTACTTGTTTTACTACATAAAAAGTTAAAAAAAAATAAAAAAAAGAGTAGCCTCACAGAAAACGGACAAAGAATGTAAACAGGTAGTTCATGTAAGAGCAAGTCCAAGATTTGTGTTCGCCACTAAATACAGAAAAAGATGCCAAGGTGCCTGCCTCATGAGGAGTCAGGGAATGGCAAATTAAAGTAACAATAAGATATCTCTTTATAGACTTCAGATTGGCAAAAATAAAAAAAGAAAGATGACAGTTACTGTTTTCAGAAATATGTGGAAAGGGGCACTCTTATACATTGCTAGTGAAATTGTGAATTACTACAGTATTTTGGAGAGCAAATTACAATTTTATATATATGTATATATATAATTTTATATATACAATTTTATATAATATATATATTTATATATCTTTTATATATATACTTTATATATATATACTTTATATACATATACTTTATATATATATATACTTTATATATATATATACTTTATATATATATATACTTTATATATATATATATATATATATATATATATATATATATATACTTTTCCTAGCAATCTTACTCACAAGAGGAATTTTCCCATTTAAATAAGAGCACCAGTATGAAAGGTTAGATAAAGGGGCATCTGGGTGGGTCAGTTGGTTGAGCATCCAACTTCAGCTCAGGTCATGATCTCACAGTTCCTGGGTTCAATCCCTGGGTTGAGCTCTGTGCTGACAGCTCAGAGCCTGGAGCCTGCTTCGAATTCTGTGTCTCCCTCTCTCTCTGCCCCTTCCCTGCTTTTGTTCTGTTTTTCTCTGTCTCTCAAAAATAAATAAATAAATAAATGTTAAAACCTTTTTAAAAAAAGAAAAAAAAAAAGGAAACATGTACAAGGATGCATCCTTGCTTGTCATTGGAAAAAAACTTTTAAGTGCCACAATAAAGATAACACATATAATATCCCATTGACATATGAGATGCAAAAAAGGATGGGCACCAAAATGTTAACAGTGGTTGTCTCAGGCAGGTAATGAGATTTCAGATCATTTTTTATTTTCTTCCTTATATGGTCATATATACATATATATATTTAAGTTTATTTCTTTATTTTGAGAGAGAGAGAGAGAGCATGTGCGAGTGGGGGAGGGGGGTGAGAGAGGGAGACAGGGAATCCCAGCAGATCTGCACTGCCAACGCGGAGCCCTATGTGGGGCTCCATCCTGTGAACTGTGAGATCATGACCTGAGTGGAAATCAAGAGCCAAAGGCTTAACTGACTGAGCCACCCAGGCACCCTGTTCATACAGTGTTTTTAGAATTTTCAAAATGTATTATTTATATAAACAGAAAAACATAAAACTATGTTCATTGTAGGAAAAATAAACGAATGAAGATCCTTAACAAACTTTGGGGTAAGTAGATATTAATTTAGGGAGGAACTTGAAATGCTGCCATAGACTTAGGTAATATTGAATAACTCATAACTTATTGAAATTTGATTTAAAACAATAAGAATATTTAAGTATCTTTTAAAGATTTTTTTCCAGTTTTCTACCTGAGACAATAAAATATAGCAAAAACCTCAGTTCACTTAAACGGAGATTTTGTTATTGAGAGAGAAACTTTTCACTGTAATTCAAAAGAACAGTATTTGTTAAAAGATATATTTTCTTTGCATACTTTTAATAAAATCTTTTCTTTTTCTTTCTTCAATGGCCCACATCCTTATATCCTGATGTTTACCTCGTATTTGGAGACCAGCTAATTTAGTGGTTTTATTTCCCCACCCTGCTTCTTTAAATTTGAGTATGGTACTCTGTGGTAATCAAATGACTACAACAAATTTACTGTTAGACCACTTTGTTGTGACCTCAACACAAAGCATTTACGGTATTTTCAGTTATCGTCTTGTGAGTCCATTCTTGTGTATGTGTGACTTCTTTTCAACAAGTAAAAAGCTGCTCATAAAAGTTAAATCACAACCCTGGAAGGAACACTACCTCTTACACAAAAAAAGAGGTATAATAGGGAAAGGACAGTTAGCAGTGAAAGTGCTGTCAGAACAAACCCATGAGTGATTAGACACAGTGAGATAGGGCACTGTTTCAAATAGCTAAACTAGACACATATACCACATTTTTCTCCTTTCTGGCTCCCTAGGGCTTCTACATTCCAGCCCGCTTACCATTGTCTACCCACTCAGTCTTTTCTTTCTTTGAAACGTCTTCGTGGTTTTCTTGAGTCTTATGTTCTAGCAACTTTTCTTTCACAAGGAGAGGCTTATTGGTATCTGGTTTTAACAAATGTATTCTCTCTTCACTGACCACTTTTTTTTATTTTTTTTTAATTTTTTTTTTCAACGTTTATTTATTTTTGGGACAGAGAGAGACAGAGCATGAACAGGGGAGGGGCAGAGAGAGAGGGAGACACAGAATCAGAAACAGGCTCCAGGCTCTGAGCCATCAGCCCAGAGCCCGACGCCGGGCTCGAACTCACGGACCGCGAGATCGTGACCTGGCTGAAGTTGGACGCTTAACCGACTGCGCCACCCAGGCGCCCCTGACCACTTTTTTTTAAATGTTTATTTTAAGAGAGAGAGAGAGAGAGAGAGAGAGAGAACACACACACATGCACGTTCAATTGAGCAGAGAAGGGGCAGAGAGAAGGAAGAGAGGGAATCCCAAGCAGGCTGCTAGCTGTCAGTCCAGAGCCCAGTGTGGGACTTGAACTCACTAACCATGAGATTGTGACCTGAGCCGAAATCAAGAATTGGACGCACAGCTAACTGAGCCACCCAGGCGCCCTGACCACAGTTTTGAAAACCAAAAGGTATAGACCAAGCAGAATTTCTGGAGCACTCTCTATTCCTCGAGAGGAACGTATTAGTGTGGAACCCTAGTCAGGTCAGCGCTAGACAGCTCCATTCCTAGTCTGGCCAGAAGCCTCACTTTACTATGGCTGATGTGTAGGGCACTCCCTTGCTCCCTGACCGAGACCCAATCTGCCTTTCTAGAGGCAAGAAAACTTATACTAAAGTTAAAAAAAAAAAATCTGCCAATACCTATCCAATAGGGAAGTTGTGAAACTTAAACCATGTTTTTATAGCACTTTCCAACCCATTGCTGAAAGAGCTGCGGAAATCCAATGTTAGTCTTTTCTCTATGGCTATTGTGACTCATAAGATTCAGTGATGCAACAGATAAACAATAATCAAGATAAGTTTGAGATCTGATATGCCTTAAAGAAGGAAAGAATTGTCATCTATCTCTCCTTAACAAAAATCTTACTCAAGGGCTCTCTGTAATGACGGGGTATCAACGCTTTCTCAAATCAGAGAGTCTGTTTTGATGTTTTGGAACATTCTAGCTGCTCTCTGCAGTTTCCTTATTGACGAGGGCTAGCAGGCTTTCCAAGAGGGTCTTATCTGCAAGCTGCGGCAGTGGCTCAGGGAGCTGCCGAACAGGTTCAGTGGGATCGCACAGCTGCCTGGGAGCGGGAAGCCAGACTGGGTGAACTCCCTGCTTTCTTCTTTCAAGGCCGGCAGGCTTTGACCTGTAAATAGGTGCCTAAACAGGGTCTAATCTATCACACAAATATGCCTTAGCAAGAGTGGTAATGCCCCTTATTACCTGGCTTAGCAACAATCCAAGACATCTATTTAGAGAAGAGCTTGCATAAATTGCTATACTTGAAGCTATGCCTGGTATTTCTATAAAACCCTCTTAAGAAATGGTATAATGATTCAAATTTTGTTTCTAGCAGCCAATGGGAACAAGTCCCTTCCTATGACCCCAGCTCTCAAGAGCAGCCTTAAAATGGCAAACCAACACTGTGCCCTTGATGGGTGTCCTTTAGGCTGAGCTTAAGTATTCAGTTCTTGGGGATCGTGTTTTTACTCATGTGAGATGATTTTTACCATCTCTACCCACCATGATATGATCTTAACGCTTCCATTAAAAAACATATTTTAATTTTTAGGGTTCAGAGAGTTTGTTTTTAATTTATGAGAAAAACTCTCTAAAATTGGAATGATCGTGGACATTCATGGTTGGAAAGTAAATTCCTAGCTAAGATTTGCTCTTTTATTGCTAAAATGGAGACAGATTGGGTAAAAAAACGAGAAGTGCTATGAATATGGAAATTATTATTATGAAAGCCATTGGTAGGTTATTCAGGAGGAGAGTAATTAGAAGGGAAGTTAGGACTTTCATTCAACAAATATTATAAATATTTTTAATATTTCCAGCGGTTAGCACTTTCTAATAACAAAAGCCCTTATCAGAATAGCATTTTTCCTTTGAAGTGGAGGGTAACAACTGGGTCATTCTGTTCTGTCATGTCAAGTCTCAGCTAATTACCGTGCATGATATAAACTATTAAAACATTATCTTCCTGGATGTGCATTTTATTATGTTAATGTTAATATTCCATAAAGCAAAACAGAAGTTATATTTACAAGTTATTTTATTATATTATTTTTTAAATATTTATTTATTTATGAGAGACAGACAGACAGACAGAATGTGAGTGGGGGAGGTGCAGAGAGAGGTGGGAACACAGAATCCCAAGCAGGCTCCAGGCTCTGAGCTGTCAGCCCAGAGCCTGACACAGGGCTCAAACTCATAAACCTCAAGATCATGACCTGAGCCAAAGTAGGACACTTAACTGACTGAGCCACCCAGGCACCCCTACAAGTTATTTTTAAAACATTTGGCATTTAATATGCAAAGCAAGATACCCTCTTCTTAAGAGATATATCTTAATAGAATTGGCTTCATTGTGGTGGAAAATAGTTAATTATCCAATGTTAAACAATGACTTACCCTTCTTTTTAAAAAAAGACAGTCTTTTGGAACAGTCTTTTAGGGGTTCTTATACAAGTTGGAAGAACTTTACATTTGCTCTCATCATTAGCTTTGTGATAGAGGGAGGTGGCAAATATTATCAACTTTTCATGTTTAAAATAACTTGCTACAATTTTATTTTGAACTTATTAATTTTACTAAGTAATCTCTATGCCCAATGTGGGGCTGAACTCATGACCCTGAGATCATGTAGATGCTCTACATCTATGGACTGAGCCAGCCAGGGGCCTGAAAAAGTTAAAAATAAAAACTTTTATATTAAATGAACAACTTTGAAGCAGTTTATTTTGTAACAACCTGAACCAGTAGATGCCCTATTTATTTATCCTACTATAAATAACTACAAGGTTTATTAGTGATACCATATTATGGACACTATGGATTTCTTAGAATGTCGTCCCAATTTTAGAAATCCCTTTTTTCTCACAGTCTCAGTCTGACTTATGTTTCTATGTCAAGACCACTGCCTTTTGGCTCACTCCTTTTCCATTTTTCCTTTCGTTCATTCATGCATTCATCCCCCAACTGTTGACCATGCTCCATGCTCTGATAGAAATATTTGAGGAGCACCTGGGTGCCTCATTCGGTTAAGTGTCTGACTCTTGATTTTGGCTCAGGTCATGTCTCACGGTTCCTGAGATGGAGCCCTGTGCTGACAGCACAGAGCCTGCTTGGGATTTTCTCTCTCCCTCTCTCCGCCCCTCCCCTGCTTGCTGCACGTGCATGGGCACTCTCTCAAAATAAATAAATAAACTTAAAAAAACAGTAGTATTTGAGCTGAAACTTGAAGAATAATTTGGGTTTTGTCTAAGCTTGTTCCCTGCCCCCACGGATCCTGCCTCATAGTCAGGGGGATAGAAAGTAGACAAGTAAAATATATCAATAAAAGTGACAATTACAGTTTGTGATCCCTGTTATGACCAGAGACTCCTTTGTTGCAGTGACATTTAAGCTGAGACCTGAAGGATGAGCCTCAGCCAGGCATGCACTCTGTGTAAAGAGGAATACTCGTGCAAAGTCTGATGGGGACGTGCTTTGCAGGTGTGAGAAACAGAAAGGCGACCAGCACGGCTGGAGGGGGAGTGGCAGAGAAGTGTAAGAGGATGGAAAAGCAGGCCCAGCCCGCATCACTCAGGCCCTCATAGGCTGAAGAAAAAAGTTTGGGATGTACTCTATGAGCAATATGACCTTAAAAAGCTTAAGGAGGGGAGGGTCAGGTGAGTGTGGATGGGAGAAGTGTCGCGTTCAGGGTCAACAGATAGTCAGATGCAAAGATACAGAGTTATGAAAAAGCGTGGCACGATTGTGAAAATTCAGGAAAGAGGATCACCTTTAGAATCTTGTATGGAGATGAATATGATGACTAAAGCAGTTTTCTGCACCAAACGAAAACGAAAAGCCTCTTAAGCCTCCAGTCAAAAACGAAAGCCTCTTAAGTCCAAAGCCTTGGAACATTGCACTATGCCAGTGAAAACAAACCCCTATTTTTGAAATTTACTTATCATGCTCAGAGGACATAATAAGCGAACCAAGAGGGCAACTTTGATCATTGCTTATCTTTCAAAAGACGGAACAGTATCATTCTCTTCCTTTTCTTCGGCCAAAGGGAATCAGGATCCGTTAGTGATCCTTCTACATTTTATAGACTCAGAAATGTCTGCCTCTCTAAAGTTTGCAGGAGATAATTTATGGTGCAAGTGTCCATTTCTATGTGTCAAAATTGCATTACCAAGATGGAATTTTATATTTCTAGGATGTTTCAGTGTTCTGAGAGAAATGCATTACATTTTTGTAAATAACCTTTCATTTAATTATGAGTTCAATTTCAGCCTTTGTACTTGCTGTTATTCATCTTGCTGATGTCGATGAACACCTGTTCCACATCTTCCCGAAAGGAGATTTCTAGTGGGCTCTTCACTGCTTGCCTTTTTAGTTATAGCTCCTCTTCCTAATTCCTCTTTGCCTTTCTGTCTTGGCCTGTAACTGACTTGTTCACTTCTTTTCTCGGAAGTTTTAGCATACCAACCTCCCTGTGTTTCACCAAGAGCTGTTTTGGAATGTTTACCCAGGGAATTAGTTTATAGTTTGGCTCATTCTTTTGTTAACATAATGCTATGGAATGAAATCTTTGCTTCCCTTCAGTCTTGACAGGTCTTGGCAGTAACTGCTACTTATTTCATTGTGATTTCCATTTGGGAGAAAAGCACTCACTTCTCTTTTCATACATAGTCTTGCTTCAGACATTCCTCCCAACAGGATGTTACAACTCTTCTTCCTTTTATCCAGGAGCGAACCCTCTATTCTTCTCACAGCAGACCTTTTGCTGTTCCCAAGCACATTCTTTATTTTCCTAGCTCTGTGCCTTTCCTCATGCTGTTCCACTAGCAGAGATGCCTTTCTACTCATTTCTATGAGCCAACATTTGCTTCTTGCCTCCTTCACTAAGCCTTTTCAGAATGCTTTAATCAAAGGTCTTTGTTTGACTTCTCACTGGGCATTTTTCCCAAGCCCATGCAATGACCTGTTCAAATTTCCTGAGGACAACAGCTAGAAGCCACAAAATCATTCAGTAAATAGTTAAGTAGCAATTAGAGTGGGGAGAGCATGATGGAGGGGTCTAACATAGTCAATCTGCCATCAACTGCCAGACATTTTCCCCCCTTGGACAGTTGTCATACTGTCATAGTGTGGACTAGCTTGATGGAATGTTAGACTCTTAGCAGTTGGTAGCCAGGTCGGCCCTGCCGAGGGGAAAACATCCACCTCATTCTACCAGATAATCTCACTGAAGGAATGAAGGAAGAGCAACAAAATCAGTATATACCCAGGTAAATACAACAGACTATTCTTTTCCTCTTAAGTTTTTCAGAATGCATCTGATGGTTGAAAGTAACAATTACAACATTTTCTGATAGAATTTCAATGTGGATGTAAAAGATAAGATAATTAATTATAATATAAAGAGAGGAAGAGGACCTGTATGTTCGTAGATTTCTACATTCTACTTGAAGTGGTAAAATATTGATTTTAAGTGGACTACGCAAAGGTAAGCATCCATATGATACCTCTAGAGAAACCACCAGCAACCAAAAAAAGTTACACAACAGATAGAGTTAAAATCACCACACGTAAGTTGTAATGGAATACTAGCGGCGCCTGGGTGGCTCAGTCGGTTAAGCGTCTGACTTCGGCCCAGGTCAGGAATTCTCAGTTCGCGAGTTCAAGCCCCACGTCGGGCTCTGTGCTGACAGCTCAGAGCCTGGAGCCTGCTTCAGATTCTGTGTCCCCCTCTCTGTATGTTCCTCCCCAGCTTTCACTCTGTCTCTCTCTCTATCTCTCAAAAATAAATAAAGATTTTAAAAAAATGGAATACTAAAAAGTGCTCAGAACCCTGAAAGAAGGGGGAAAAGGGAAAACAGATCAAGAGAGGGAATACACAGAAACTAAGTAATAAGGAGCGCATGAGTGGTTCAGTCGACTGGGCATCCAACTCTTGGGTTTGACTCAGGTTATGATCTCACAGTTCGTGGGTTTATTGGGCTCATGTCAGGCTCCACGCTGGTAGTGCAGAGCCTGCCTGGGATTCCCTCCCCCTCTCTCTCTGCCCCTCCTCTACTCTCACACTCTCTCCCTCTCAAAATAAATAACTAAAAAGCTTTAAAAAAGAAAAAGAAAAGAAGTAATAAAATGGTAGACCTAAATCCAAACATGTAAGTAATTTTCTTAGATGTAAATGGCATGAACACTCTACGTTTCTTTCTGGAATTATTTTTCTTCTGCCTGAAGAACTTATTTATTTAATTTTATTTTTTTAAATTTACATCCAAATTAGTTAGCATATAGTACAACAATGATTTCAGGAGTAGATTCCTTAATGCCCCCTACCCATTTAGCCCATCCCCCCTCCTACACCCCCCCTCCAGTAACCCTCTGTTTGTTCTCCCTATTTATGAGTCTCTTATGCTTTGTCCCCCTCCCTGTTGTTGTTTTTTTTATTATTTTTGTTTCCCTTCCTTTATGTTCATCTGTTTTGTCTCTTAAAGTCCTCATATGAGTGAAGTCATATGATATTTGTCTTTCTCTAATTTCACTTAGCATAATATCCTCCAGTTCCATCCACGTAGTTGTAAATGGCAAGATTTCATTCTTTTTGATTGCTGAGTAATACTCTATTGTATATATATACCACATCTTCTTTATCCATTCATCCATCGATGGACATTTGGGCTCTTTCTGTGCTTTGGCTATTGTTGATAGTGCTGCTATAAACATGGGGGTGCATGTGCCCCTTCAAAACAGCATACCTGTATCCCTTGGATAAATACCTACTAGTGCAATTGCTGGGTCGTAGGGTAGTTCTATTTTTCGTTTTTTGAGGAACCTCCATACTGTTTTCCAGAGTGGCTGCACCAGCTTGCATTCCCAAGCCTGAAGAACTTTCTTTAAAAATTATTTTAGGGGCGCCTGGGTGGCTCAGTCGGTTGAGCGTCCGACTTCAGCTCAGGTCATGATCTCACGGTCAGTGAGTTCGAGCCCCGGGTCGGGCTCTGGGCTGATGGCTCAGAGCCTGGAGCCTGCTTCCGATTCTGTGTCTCCCTCTCTCCGCCCCTCCCCCGTTCATGTTCTGTCTCTCTCTGTCTCAAAAATAAATAAACGTTAAAAAAAAAAAGACCTTTAAAAACACAAAAAGAAAGAAAACAAAAAAAATAAAAATTATTTTAGAGCTGGTATACTGGCAATGGATTCTCTTAGTTTTCCTTCATCTGAAAATGTTTTTATTTCACCTTTATTCTTGAAGGATACCTAGATGGGTATATGTTTCTGAGTTGACAGTCTTTCAACACTTGAAAAATGTGCCACTTCCTGATCTCCATGGCTCTGATGAAACATCTGCAGTCATTTGAATCATTGTTTGACTAAAGGTAGTGAATCATTTTAATCTGACTGCTTTTAAAGATTTCTTTCTTTGTAGTTTTCAGTAAGCTGATTATGATGTCTGGACATAGATTTCTTTGGCTTTATCCTGCTTGGAGTTAGCTAAATTTCTCAAAAGTCCATGTTTTATCAAGTTGGGGAAGTTTTCAGTCATTACATCTTCAAATATTTTTTCAGCACCACACTCCCCTCCTTCAGAGACTCTGGTGACATGAATGTTAGACCTTTTGTTATTAACCCACAGATCCCTGAAGCTCTGTTCATTTTTGTAAAAATATTTTTTCTCTGTTGTTCAGACTGGAAGTTTTCTATTGATGTATCTTCATACCCATTGATTCTTTTTCTGTCATCTCTATTCTTTTGATCCTATCCAGTGGTATCTTAATCTCACTGCTTTTAAAGATTTCTTGCTTTGTAGTTTTCAGTAAGCTGATTATGATGTCTGGACATAGACTTCTTTGGCTTTATCCTGGTTAGAGTTTTTCCATTTGATTTCTTTGCTGAGACTTTCTATTTTTCCATTTGTTTTAAGAGTGTTTGCAATTGTTTGTTGAAGCACTTGTATAATAGCTGTTTTAAAGTTTTCATCAGATAATCCCAACATCTGTGTCACCATGGTATTGATGCCTATCATTATCTTTTCCCATGCAAATTAAGATTTTTCTGGTTCCTTGTATCCTGGGTCATTTTGGATTATATCCTGGACCTATTGAATATTATGTCAAATTCTAGGTCTAAATGGTTATTTAAACCCAATAAAGAATGTTGATTTTTGCTTTTTTTAACAGACAATTGATCCAGCTAGGTTAAGGCTGCAGGGTTCAACCCACCTTATGGGGGCTGTGGTACCAATATCAGCTCAGCTTTTCCAGGCTTTGCAACAGAGTACAGATCTGTCCCACCTCCAGGCTGTCTCACAGTCACTTTGGGATATGGGTGGTGGTGTATCCGTTAGTTTAGTTCTCAAAGTCTTCAGTATGCTGATTAAGATCAGATCCACACATGCATAGCTCAGTGGTGAGCCCAGGCATACATAGAAATTCTGTCTTTGTCTGCTCAGGCTGCTATAACAAGAATACCAAAGACTGATATACTGGGTGGCTTATACAACAAACATTTATTTTCACAGTTTATTTATCACAATTCTGGTGGCTGGGAAGTCCAAGAGCAAGGCACCAACAGATCTGGTGTCTCATAAGGAATCACTTCTTGGTTCACAGATGACCATCTTCTCACTGTGTGTCCTAATGTGGAAGGGGTGAAGGAGCTCTCTGGGGTCTCTTTTATAAGGGATCTATATCCCATAGATGCGTGACCCAGTCACTACTCAAAGGCCCCACCTCCTATTGGGGGTTACATTTCAACATGTGAATTTTGGGGAGACACAAGCATCCAGTCTATGGCACAATCTCTCAGGCCCCTCTTATTTTCTGGGTGCTTCCCATTTTGGTCCTTGAGCCACCAACATGAGGCTCTCGTTATCTCACTCCACTGCACACTACTATTACTGTGCTTGCATACAGGGCTAACCATCAAGAAAAATGGAGAGAAAGAAAAAGGCAATGGAAGTTTGTCCCATTCTCTTTGAGGCCACAGCTCCACCATTCAGAGAGAAAAGTTTCCCTCCTTTAGGCCTCTGCGTCACCATCACAGGAGTGCTTGGGAGGCAGAGGGCAAGAGAATAGAGAGAAGACAAAACCCTAGGGATTTCTGTACTTTCTCTGGGCATTAGAAATTCCCTTTCACCTCCATGAGAGAGTGGAAGGCCTCTCCTGAAACTCTCCCTTTGGGGGCCCCAGTGTCATTTCTAAGTGTGAAGCTCGATTGCATTCAGGTCAAGGAATACTAGAGAAATAAAAATAAAAGGTAAAGTCACCACCAGTTTGGTAGTATTTTGAACCCTGGGCCTCCCAATCCAGCTACTATTTACTTTTCAGAGTCCTTAAATAGGTGCCGTATGGATTCTGTCCATGTTTTATAATGAACATTTCATCCACAACCCTAGTTGGACTTTTTGCTTGGCAGGTGATATTTTATAGTACTTGTCATGACCGCATTCTAAGGGGAACTACCTAGACCTGTGGGAGTGTGTCAAGTTTTCATTAATACATTTTATCTGAGAAAGGAATCTCTTGTTTCTCCCTGTCTCTAGTATGTGGACCAAATATAACCGTGATTCATCTACTAAATATGCATTTATTTAATTTACTCCTGGGGTAAACAGAGACATAAAACTTCTTATACCTCCAGGCAGTCTTGACATATGCATTGAACTTTGCTAAGGAGCTTTGTTCCCTTTTTATTTAAACAATCTTTGGGTATGTAATTATGAGGTTGCTGACTGGTGTGCATAGTTTTAAAAAAAAGTTTTCAGATAAGTAAACTTCTCTTGCATTTAAAGGAAAACACTTCTTTTCCCCCCAGTGTAATTTTACAGAGATCCTGGTAAAAATGACATTCCCTATTGGGTCATTTAAAATTTTTGTTGCAAAATAAGTTTTTATTTTTTCCTTCTTCAGACATGTTGGATCAAATACACTAGCAAGTACCATGTCAATGTTTATAATAAAACACCGTACTCTAAGATAATTGTTCTGTATTACTAGAATATTATTTTAATACTTCTAATGAGGTTGTTGAAATATTGAAAAACATGGTTTCCCAGCAGCAACTATCCCTCGCATTGAAGTGTGGGGGCGGGGGTATGTTTTGGGGTGGCTATGTTCTTTAAATCTTTTTTTTAGATGTTTATTTATTTTGAGAGAGAGAAAAAGAGAGCGAGCTGGGGAGGGACAGAAAGAGAGGGAGAAAGAGAGAATCCCAAGCAGGCTCCGCACTGTCAGCACAGAGCCCGACACAGGGTTCAGTCTCACCAATGGTGAGATTGTGAACTAAGCCTGAATCAGTAGTGGGACACTTAACCGACTGAGCCACCCAGGCACCCTGAGTTTTTCTTTTTTTAAGTGACTCCACGCCCAGCACAGAGCCCAATGCAGGGATTAAACTCACAATCCTGAGATCAAAACCTGAGCTGAGATCAAGAGTTAGATGCTTAACTGACGGAGCCACCCAGGCGCCCCTAAGTTATTTATGATCTTAAAGAAAGAATCACTTTCATTAGATTAAAAAATGCCTTGGGGCGCCTGGGTGGCGCAGTCGGTTAAGCGTCCGACTTCAGCCAGGTCACGATCTCGCGGTCCGTGAGTTCGAGCCCCGCGTCAGGCTCTGGGCTGATGGCTCGGAGCCTGGAGCCTGTTTCCGATTCTGTGTCTCCCTCTCTCTCTGCCCCTCCCCCGTTCATGCTCTGTCTCTCTCTGTCCCAAAAATAAATAAACGTTGAAAAAAAAATTTTTTTAAAATAAAAAATGCCTTTAAAAATAAAAGGATTTGGACACCTGGGTGGCTCAGTCGGTTGAGCGGCCAACTTCGGCTTAGGTCATGATCTCAAGGTTCGTGAGTTTGAGCCCCTCATTGGGCTCACTGCTGTCAGCACAGAGCCTGCTTCAGGTCCTCTGTCCCTCCGCCCACTCCTCCTCCAGTCCACTGCTCACGCTCTCTCTCTCTCAAAAGTAAAAATAAAACCTTAAAAAAAATTTTGTTAATGTTCATTTTTCAGAGACGGGGAGGCAGAGCACAAGTGAGCGAGGGGCACAGAGAGAGGGAGACACAGAATCCCAAGCAGGCTCCAGGCCCTGAGCTGTTAGCACAGAGCCCAATGTAGGACTCGAACCCACGAACTGCAGGATCATGACCTGAGCTGAAGTCAGATGCTCAACAGGCTGAGCCACCCAGGTGCCCCTAAAATAAAAATAAGACTTAAAAAAAATTAAGGGATTTGTATTAGAAGTTTGGAAAACTAGGCTTATATCCTTATAAGGTCTTAATAGCCATGATTGAATGGTTCTCAGCTACTTATCTGAATGTGGTTATAACCATGTCTGTTCTACCTACTCCCAAAGACTTTTGGTGAGAATCAGACTAGGAGATAAAGAAAAAGCACCTCACATTCATAAAACTCATGAGACTCATGCTGATACGGAGATTATAATGATGAAAAGTAAGGCAAGAAAAGGACATTTCATTATCACCATTGACATTAGCCTATTGGGTCATAGGGCTAACAACACATTATTTAAAATTAAGATAGGGAAATTCCCTTTTATTTTTTTAAGTTTTATTTTTTCTTTTTTTTTGGGGGGGGTGGGGTGCTGGGGAAGAAGGGCAGAGGAGAGAGAATCTTAAGCAAACTCCATGCTCAGTATGGAGACCTTCACAGGGCTTGATCTCACAACCCTGGGATCATGATCTACACTGAAATCAAGAGTAGGACACTCAGAGGACTGAGTCACCCAGGTACCTCTGGAGCTTTCTTTTGGAAACAATGTGTAGTCTTTCCTGAAGGTGAGAAGTTAAAAACAGGCAACTAGTATATGTGTTTGGGTTGCCCACCCAGAGTTAGTCTCTATAGTATTTTTTTTTTTTAATGTGAAACTCACTTCCCTGGCCAAAGGGTTAAAAAAGGAACAGGAGACAAGGATGAGGCAGTGGTTCTTTGTCATTCTTCATTCCTTGAGCTGGGAAAGCAGTTGTTTCCTTTTAATAGGCAGGCATGGTTCTCTGGTTGCTATACATGGATTGATCCACTCACTGAGAGGACCTATCAGATTCCAGTGGGCTCTAAGTTTGGATGCTGCTGTAGATGTGTGGCTTTAAGTTGTCTTTGCATGAAATTCTTCTTTAGTTTTTTTTTTTTTTTTTCCCAGAGTAATTGCTAAGTTTTTATAGGGTACTGGCCTTCCATTGATCATCACAGGATTGACAATGACTCTGTAGACTCTTATCTTAATTCAGAAGCCACTTATATTTGTTGAATACATAGACTTGAGGGCTCCATTGAAAAACTAGGATGTAATATGTGAAAGCATTTTTAATAGTGATTCCCCAATGAAACAGCTTTCAAGTTATTCTTATTTGCATGTCTAGGTACACCCGGGAAAACTGTCACCATGATTCATCTTAAATGAATCAATACAAAATGATGATTTTGGGGGCACCTGGGTGCTCAGTCGGTTAAGCATCCGACTCTTGGTTTCGGCTTGGGTCGTGATCTCGAGGTTCGTGGGGTTGAGCTGCATATCAGGCTCCACGATGACAGTGCAGGAGCCTGCTTGGAATTTTCTCTCTCCTCTCTCTGCTCCTCCTCTGCTCATGCTCTCTTTCTTAAAAAATTTTTTTTTAATTAAAAAAAAAAGGATGATTTTGTTTACTCTGGTGATAAGATAGAAAAATCTTATTCTTTATCTTGAATGTATTATTAGTGAGAGAAAGAACTTTATTCACCCTTGGATAAATTGTTTAGTAAAAATGGTAAGAAGGTGTGTTTTGTGAACAGGAATGTGACTTGAGACTGGTGTCTAGACTTCAAAAGATGGGTAAAGATGTGAAGTGTTGGGCCCTGTGGGTTCAAAGAATAACACAATCCCAGACTTCAAGGAAAGTATAATGCAGGAAAAAAATTTCTTTGGTGATTACTGTCGTATGATTAATAACTGGAGGCAGAACTTTTTAGGGCAAAGATATTGTCGTGACTTCATGGTGTGATTTATCAGTATTCTCATGAATATACATCAAGCTAAATATTTTAGAATTTTATTTAATTTAATAAATTAATTATTTAATTTAATTATTTATTTAATTAAATAAATTTAACTTAATTTACTTATCTCTCTAACCCTTTGAAAACATGTTAAAAATTCTTTTATTCTAGAAGAACCTACTTGCCTTAATCTGCTTGGGCTGCTGTGACAAAATACAATAGACTGGGTGACTTAACCAGTAAAAATTAACTTTCTTAAAATTCTGGAGGCTTCAAGTCCGAGGTCAGGGTGCCAGTGCAGTCGGTTTCTGGTAGGGTTCTGTCCTTGGCTTGCAGAGGACTGCCTTCTCACTGTGTGATCAGACTGGATGTTTATGTGCCCCCCAATTCATATGTTAAATCTTTTTTTTTTTTTTTAATGTTTATTTATTTTTGAGACAATGCGAGAGACAGAGTGCAAGCAGTGGAGGGGCAGACAGAATCTAAAGCGGGCTCCAGGCTCTGAGCTGTCAGCCCAGAGCCCGATGTGGGCTCGAACTCACGAACTGTGATCCAGGGTCAGACGCTTGACTGACTGAACCACTCAGGCGCCCCACATATGTTAAATCTTAA
This sequence comes from Lynx rufus, assembly GCF_022079265.1. NCBI lineage: Eukaryota > Metazoa > Chordata > Mammalia > Carnivora > Felidae > Lynx > Lynx rufus. The sequence goes on from NW_025814834.1 coordinate 150,719,111, forward strand.
TGCCCAACATATTTGAATGGTATTTGGAGGTGATTAGATCCTGAAGGTGGAATGGAATTAGTGTTTTTGTGTGTGGTGTTTTTTTGTTGTTGTTTTGGTTTTTGCTTTTTTTTTTTTTTTTTGAGAAAGAGAGAGAGAGCTCCAGCAGGGGAGGGGCAGAGACAGAGAGAGAGAATCCCAAGCTGGCTCCATGCTCAGGCCCTGCCCCCCCCAACCCATGACCTTGAGAATATGACCTGAGCCAAAATCAAGAGCTCCAGACACTCAACTGATGGAGTCACCCATGTGCCCTTTTATAAAAGAGACTCCAGAAAGCTTCCTTACCCCTTCCTTCATGTGAGGATATGGAGAAAAGTCAGCCCTATATGAACCAGGAAGTGGGCTCTCGCCAGAAACCAAATCTGTTGGTGCCTTGTCTTAGACTCCCCAGCCTCAAGAACTATGAGAAATAAATATCTGTTGTTTATAAGCCATGCAGTCTCTGATATTTCTGTTATAGCAGCCCAGAGGCACTAAGACAGCTCACGTGGACTTTCCTTGGTCTGCCAGAGAGGAATCTGCTGTCTGGTGCCTTTTCTTATAAGAACACGAACCCCATCAGACCGGGGTCCCTCCCTCACGATGCAATTACCTCCCAAAGGCCCCACCTCCAAATACCATCACATTGAGGGGCCAACATATAAAATTTGGGAAGACACAACTATACATTCCATACAGCACTTGAAATGCGTTTCTTGGAATCTACCATTTCTACACTGAATGGACATTTCTATCCTTTTATATACTACCTTCCCTTTTCTTGTATGCGTCATAATTGATGCATTGCTGCAGTTTAAATTAGAAACCGAAATACAATTTTGGTTTTTCTAAAGTAAAACCATGGGGGTATTAACAGTTACATGTGCTGTTATAAAAATGAGGTTGGGAGGAGAATAATATGATTATTTTGCATAATTTTGTATAATAAAAAGAGTCTAGCATACTTTCAGGATTACCTGAAATAGCTAAAAAATAAGTGCATATCTGAAGTTTCCTCTTTACATATAATTGAATAATCAGAAGACGATTTTTAATCTGGAGAGACATTATCAGGGAGTTTATGGTTTGTTTTTCCCCTAAATTGGTTCCCTGCTATTCCAAAATGTTAAGTAATATGTAGCTCCTTACTCTGCGCCTGAGAGAAAATCCTCCAGTAAAAGAATACAAAAGGCTAAATATGTGTTTACTTACTTACCTTTTTCAGTTTAATTATGGTTTTCTCAGTAGTTTCTTGCTTGTAAGTAATGCTCTTTTGTTTTGTTTATATGAAAGAACTATGAGTTTCCAGTAGGAGATGAAAGGAGGTTATTTTTTCTTTAACTCTTTATTTTGAGAGAGAGAGAGAGAAAGTACACACCCAGGAGATAGTGCCAGTAGGAGCACAAGCAGGGGAGGGGGCAGAGAGGGAGAGGGAGAGAGAGAATCCCAAGCAGGCTCCACAGTGTCAGCCCAGAGCCCAATCTCAGTCTCACGATTGGCTAAATCTCAGGAACCAAACTGTGAGATCATGACCTGAGCTGAAATCAAGGGTTGAACACTTAACTGACTGAGCCACCCAGGGGCCCTTAAAGGAAGTTATTTCTAAATGCTGAAAATGGTTTTGGTTTTTTTGGTGGAAGTGAGAGGTTGCGGTTGTTTATTTAATTTTGTAAGGGTAGATTTGAACCCGCTTATTAACTGATTAAAAAAAGTAAACTTTTTTTTTAATACCAAGCCAGTTGTATTTATTTGTTGAATATGCAGAAAGTTCTATTGAAAGAGTGGGATTTGGTATAGAAAACATTTCTGACAGCGAATATCCAAGGAAACACATTGCAAGTTGTTTTTATTTGCATCTACAATCTTCTCTTAAAGGTTACTTTAAATTTTTTTTCTTTTTTTTTAAGTTTATTTATTTTGAGAGAGAAAAAATATAAGCGGGGGAGGGGCAGAGAGAGAGAGAGAGAGAATCTCAAGGAAACTTCATATAGCCCTAAGTTCATGTGCAGCCTGAAGCAGGGTTCAGTCCCACGAACCATGAGACCATGACCTGAGCCAAAATCATGAGTGGGATGCTTAACTGACAGTCACCCAGGCTCCCCAAAACATTTTCTTTTTCATTGACATTTTCCATGATTATTAGCTGAGAGAATATTTAAAAGGGCAGGAAAATAATGTTCTTTGGTTTAAAACATGGTGATATAATTTGCTTACCATAAAATTCACCATTTTAAATGTACAATTCAGTGGTTTCTAGTATATTTACAAGGCTGTGCAAACAACACCACAATCTAATTTGAGAACATTCTCATCATCCTAACAAGAAACCTCACACCCTTTAGCCATAGCTCCTCATTCCCTTGTCCCAGCCCCAGGAAACCACTAATCTTTCTCTATTGATTTGCTTATTCTGGACAGTTCATATAAATGAGATCATACAATATGTGGCCTTTTGTGACTGACTTCTTTCACTCAGCAAAATGTGTTCAAGGTTCATTTGTGTTACCTCTTTTATTTCTCTTAACAATACCCCATGGAAAAATAGCAATCAATTTTACCAGGGAGGAAATGGAAACATATATATGTTAAGTTGCTCTTGGGCATGAAAATCACACATTCACTCAACAAATATGTATGGAACATCTATATATGCCAGAAATACTCTATAAAGTAGGGTTATGGCATTTGGGGGTGGTGGTCATGTCACATAAATAAATAGACATCTAATATAATATTAACTAGTAATAAGTACAATGAAGAAAAATAAAGCAAAATGAATGGATAGGAAGTATCAAGGGTATTATTTTAGGGAAAGTGATGAGGGAAGGGTTCTCTGAGGAGGTAACATTTGAGCTGAGACCTGAAGGGAGGGAGGGAAGAAGGCACACAGAGGGAACAGCAAATGCAAAGGCTCAGAGGCAGGAGTGTGTTTGGTGTGTTGGAGGAACAAGGAAGCCGGTGTGACTGGAAGGCAATGAGAGCAGGAAGGAGAGGAGAAAGGTAGGCGGGCGGAGAGTTGACCTCAGGTAGGCACAGATGCAACATCGTCTGTCATAAGAAGGTGGCAGGTGGAGTAGCAGAGTGCAAATAATGCCAGCTGGAAGATCTTGTGGTGGGAGGATGAGACAGTTCTCTCCTGAAAGTTTCTGTTATTTCAATGTAACAAAAACAAAAGTGATAACAGACTGTGAGGAGGGGGTGGTGGTGTCAAAGAGTTGAGAAAGAGATGAGAATGAATGGACTAAGGATATTTAGTGGAGTTGTCTGGCAGCACTGAGGGACCACTTGAAGTCCGTAACATGTTTTTCTCCAGCCACATAAGTCATCCAAGTATCAATGTGAAGTTCGTTGTAACCAGGGTTGAAGTTTCGCCAAGTAGGACAATGGGAGAGAGGGACAAGAGAGTTGAGGATGTGTGTATAAAAGGACCATGCAATCTAAACTGGGAGGAGAAAGGACAGAAGACGAGTGATTGGCTGGAGGGGTGGTGGGATCAAAATATTGTGGGAGACTGAGTGCCGGCAGGAGTGAGCTAGAAAATAGGAAGTGGTGTTTAGAGAGTTTGCAGTTATTGGTTATGACAAACTCTAATGTATGACTCAGACTGCATGGCTGAGGTGGGTGGAGGATAAGATTATTAGAAAAGTTAAAAAAAAAAAAAAACCAGTAGGTCAGGGTATTGGATGGATCCATTTTGTAAATAACTAAATCACCAATAGTGATGTCAAGAAAAATGGCAGAGACTTAGTGAGGCAGATGCTAGAATGAAGGAAGGGGTAGTTGGCAAATGACTACAAAAAGCAGAGGCAGCAGGTGGTATAGTTTAATGTCATGTATTTCAAATGAAAAGTGGATTTTCGGGAGGAAGGAGGAATAATGAGCTGGAATTGGCAAAGACGAATAAGAACTCACCATGATTTGTGATTTTGGGGTGTATGACTGATTAGGATTAGGATTTGAACTAGGTCTATCTGATTTCATATAATTTCTATTATGCCACTTCAGATTTGGATTAGAATTACAGTTCTTAGACCTAGATTTCAATATTATCTTGCTATCCCTTCAATGGAAATCATTTGGCTACCCTCAAAGTTGTGTTGCTTTAAATAGCTGCCAAGATCTATTTTAAAAATTGGATTCCATGGGGCGCCTGGGTGGCGCAGTCGGTTAAGCGTCCGACTTCAGCCAGGTCACGATCTCGCGGTCCGGGAGTTCGAGCCCCGCGTCAGGCTCTGGGCTGATGGCTTGGAGCCTGGAGCCTGTTTCCGATTCTGTGTCTCCCTCTCTCTCTGCCCCTCCCCCGTTCATGCTCTGTCTCTCTCTGTCCCCAAAATAAATTAACGTTGAAAAAAAATAAAAATAAAATAAAAATTGGATTCCTGTTAAAACAAACAAAAAAACTCCATACATTGCAATTGGTTAATAGGTTGAAGAAACTGAATCTTCTGGCCTCTAGTTTCCCATAGTCTGGATTTTATAATTGCATCCCCATGGTGTTATTTAACATGCTCCTCTGTTCTCTGCAATTCCTGAAAATTGGTAGTCAGATCTTGAGGCTGATCAAACCCAGGTTCATTTCTGGTAAGAATACTTCACTTGACCATAGGCCATGTAATGTCAGGCCAACTCTCTCTTTGTGATGTGAATAGCCATTGGTGATTTTTGTCTAGCTCCATAATTAGATCTAGGATTTCATCAGAATGAAAAATGTTGATATTCCATCAATTCTTTTAATTCGATGAACAGCTTTGAGAAAAAGCTACTTCCTTTCATCAAATATGAGTAACTCTGAGATAAAAGTCATTTAGGAGGGAGGCTATACCATCATTGCACCTCTAAAAGCGGCTTATCTGAGAGCTCCTATGGTTTTAAGGATGTATATACTTTGCCTTTAATGTATTTAATTGTAGTTTGTCCTACTTTAAAAGTTAGACTACATTTACAGGATGCAGTTGCACATTGAGGCTTAATATTTGTAGTTATATGGGAATATATTATAGGATTTAGTTCTAACACCTTTGAAGAGGACTGCACAGAAAAGCACTGAAATCTTCAACAAGCATTTTTCCACTGTTCAGCTGCATTTCACAAAAGCTCATAAAATATTAAACTCTTCTGAAAGGTGACTAACTAAATAATTTATGAAAGCAAAGTTTCAAGTCAATGCAAGTACTATTATAGCAAATGTGTATTCTGTTTTTCTTTACAGGGAAACATTCTAGGGCTGTAGGCTATAGTGGTTTTAGAATCAGATAATAGGGTTTGAATCTCTCTTCACTTATTATGGTGACCTTGAGGAAGTTACTCTACATATCCTAAATATATAAGAGAATCTGAAATAGTGTATATCCTAAAACATTAGAAAATACATATGTATTTGGCAAAACCCTCCTTTTTATTCCTTTGGCTAAAGGCAGGGGATAAGGGACATGACCAATTACCAAATATTGTTAATTACCAAAAAAAAATTAACAGTAAAAAATGCTGTATTGAGAACATGCCATCTTTGATTCCCAGGGCAGTGGCAGGGTGGTCAGTGTTAGGGTAAAACACTTTTTAACTCAATATTGATGGAACTGCATGGCAGACCAAGCAGGGCTATACCAGGGGATCCCTAAAGGCAGTTTAGGGAGAGAGAACAGGGCAAATGCCAGAGTTAAACCTGTCTTTGGTTCCACTAAGAGTATAATGAAGACTGAACAGCAGTGAGACAGAAATATACTCTAAATTGCTTAGAAAATAACCATAACATACCTAGACATTTCTCTTGTATTACTGTTAAACTTAGTCCTCTGTCTCAACCTGCCCTGCTTCCCACCCCTTTTCCCAGACTGAGTCAGTACAACCCCATCCCTAGGTTGGCTTCCTGCCTCACTGGAGCCCGATTATCCCACAGTTGTTTCATCTTTTGTGACTGTGCCGACATAGTTGTTAATTCACAGGATATCAAAATGATTTCCAAGTCAGTGAGAAACAAGTACAAACACTGGAAAATGTATTCTCACCATTTAATTTACATAGAAATATATGAAATTGAGATAACCAAGGGAATAGGGCAAAACCAAGGGAATAGGGCAAAAAATCCTGTTAAAACACAGAGGATTTTACAAAGTATAACTTACGTTTGTATCTTGTCACTGTCTTAATTATAATATGTGTAATGTAAATTCTGTGGGTAATGCCTTCATAGAGTTACATTTTTATAAACTTTTTATCGAAGTGTAACACACATACAATACAGTGGGATTTGCATTTTTAAGGTCATTAGTGTCATATAGCCATGACTGCCTTATTAAATTGTTGTGACCCTTTAAAACACCTCTTAAAAACTGTGAATTTATGTGATAGAACATCCTCAGCTTCAAAGTGGCATTAAGTTCAGTTGTGCAATGCAGCATCAGACTTAGTTCTGAGTAATGTGTAGAACAATGTGTAGTATTTGATATTGGCCAATGTATTTATAATTCCTGAACTCAACAAATTGACAAGTTGAATTAAAGATGAAGTTCAATCTAGATCTTCAAGGTTATATTTCTGTATCCATTTTTACACACATATGCAATTTACAGTAAGTACTCTTAACAACTCTGTTAACTTACAAAGAATAAAAAAGTTTTGCAGCCAAGAGTTGGAATGGAAACAATTTCTGAGATAGAGATCAAATTGTGTTTATAGACACCATTATTGGCAGATTTACTGTCAGTCATTTCCTGTGGGAATATTTCACTGGGACATAATTTTATGCCTTGATTATTCATTAAATAGCCTTTACTCCACGGAACAGAAATACCTAGAATTATAAATAGTAATGCATGCAAATTATAGTTTAACATTTCACACTATTTTACTAGATGAGGATTAAGATTATTTAATAAACGATTTATTTATCACTGAAATAATTTTAAAATGACACTAATACAATATGGACTAGTGGAGAGAGGCAACAGACTGGAAATGGAAGCCGTTTGTTTCCTCTAAACTAAAAGTGACATTAATTTAAAAATATTTATCACATACATATATAAGATGCTATACTTCTACTCTCTGGAGAATACCAAAGCCCATTATAAATAGAATCTGCCCTTAAGGAGCTTATGAATTTTCTCGTACCAGAGATAAGGCATGCTTTGTATAAAACAAAACCCAACAAATATACTATGAGTGGATATGACTAAAGTACTCTTGGAGTTGGGAAGGATGAGAGGTCATGTCTCTCTGGAATATCAGAGATGACTTCAGAGAGAAAACAGTTGAGTGGAGTCTTAAAAAGATGGATAAGATTTCTGCAAATAGAGATGCAAGTACAATTATTCCAGGAGGCAGAAACTAGGTACTAAAGAAGGTGGTATATACATCAAACCACATTTCGAGACTGAAGACTTTGGTGGGGAAAGAAAAACTTACATAAACATAGTTGGAAATGGGGTTAGAACTATTTCTTCTTTTTTTTTAATTTTTTTTTCAACGTTTATTTTTTATTTTTGGGACAGAGAGAGACAGAGCATGAATGGGGGAGGGGCAGAGAGAGAGGGAGACACAGAATCGGAAACAGGCTCCAGGCTCTGAGCCATCAGCCCAGAGCCCGACGCGGGGCTCGAACTCCGGACCGGGAGGTCGTGACCGCTTAACCGATTGCGCCACCCAGGCGCCCCTATTTCTTCTTTTTTTAAAGTAACCTCTATGCTCAACGTGGGGCGTGGGGCTCCAACCCACCACACTGAGAGTTCCATGCTCTATGGACTGAGCCAGCCAGGTGGCCCAGGACTAAATGCTATTATTTAGTTATGCAAGCATTCATTTATTCAACAAACATTTCTTGAGTTCTTATTATGTGCAGGTACTGTGCTGGGAGTTAGGAGTACACTCATGAGCTGCTCAGACAAAGGCCCTAATATGTAAACATTAAAAAATGTAACTGAAATCAGGGGTGATAGCAACCCTGATTCTTCCCGATCAGGGATAGGTCCATTCATCTGTGGCAACTCAAGGTACTCGGAGTTACACAGAATACAGGATTTAATGTTTTTGAGAGAGAATTGGTATTTCCAAATAAAGTTGTTTCCCAATTTCAACCCAATCGTTTCTCAACCAAGTTTAATTAAAATGCAGCGTTAGCAGGGTGATGGGGGGGCACTATTTTTGGTTGATAATCAGAATTGTGTTAGCATGCATTCATTAAAAAAAAAGAAAAATAGGGACACACGTGTGGCGATATTTTGGACAAAAGGATTCTTCTTAACGGAATTTCGCTGCAAATTTCCTTTAAATAGCTAGCTCCCGGGGTCATTAAAATGATTTGGAACGTTTCTAGAACACATTACACTAAGTGAGATACACCTGTACTCACACCGGGTCCGTCAAACCCATCCTTGTTTTCTCTCAAGCTAGAACTTGCTGTAATAGACACGTCTCGTGCACTGGTGGCAATGGGGAGGGAGGGTGGTGAAGGCGACAGGGTGGCAGCTAGGAGAGCACTTTCCCTTTCTCCAAAACTTTGCAGGCTTCCAGCCCAGACTCACCTTCCTGCTCGTTCTTTTTCTGCCTCACCTCTCACTGTTACCCCCCTTCCCCAACGCTCCGACCGTAGCGCGCTCCGTGCCCTTCCCCTTGCCTCCCCGCGTCTACTTCAGCTCACTCTCGCAGGCCTCCCTGCCCTGCCCTCCGCCCCGCCGCGCGCCGAGCGCCCACCCAGGGAACGCAGCGCAGCCGCCCGCAGACTGCGCGTCCCGTCGCGGCCCGAGGCTCCGGGGCATGCGCTCTGCGGCGCCGCCGCCCTCCCCCACCCCTTCCCGCGGCAGAGTTATGCCAAGTATGTGAGGAGCCCGCGAGGGCCAGCGCCGGTCATGGGGAGCCGCCGTCGTCGCCGCCGCCGCCTCCGCGAGCGCAGATTTTTCCCCAACAGGGCTCCGTCCTCCTCTCGCAGCGGGGGCGAGCCTGGCTGTTGAGGCGGAGGGGATGGCGGACCCTCTGAGGAGGACGCTGTCCAGGCTCCGTGGGAGGCGGAGTCCCCGCGCCGCCGGGGGGCTCGGGCTCCGGGCGGCGGCTGCAGCTACGGTGGCGGCCTCCGCGGTAGCCGAGGGAGCCCCGGACGCCTCCTCGTGCGAGCACGCCGGCGGAGCCCGGCCGAGCCTGGAGCGGCCCCCGCCGTCGCCTCAGGCGTGGGGCCCCGAGGCTCGGGTCCCGGGAGGGCGCCCGGAGCGGTGGGGAGCGCTCGGGCCTCGGCCGCGCGGCGGGAAGGAGGCCGTCTCTTCGGGTGGCGGGCTCACTCGCGCCTCTCTGCGCGCCCCGCCGGGCTCCGAAGGCAGCGGAGAGGACGACGCCGAGCAGGAGGACGACGCCGACTACTATGAGAACGTGCCCGGCGGCTCCCAGTCGGCGCCCGAGCCCGAGGGGGCGGAGGCGGAGCGGTGGCCCCCGCCTCCCCCGGCGGCGGGCTCCTCCCCGGGGGCGGAGGGCGGCCGCCTGGAGACAGGCAGGCTGCAGACCCAGTTGCGAGAGGCCTATTATCTGCTGATCCAGGCCATGCACGACCTGCCCCCTGACTCGGGCGCGCGGCGGGACGACAGGGGTTGGGCAGATCGCGGCTGCCTTGTGGGAGCCCGGGCTCTGGGCCAGCCGCCTTCCCCCTGCGGCGCTGCGGACCGCCGAGCCTGCCCCCGAGACTGGCAGCGGGGAGGCGGTGGCCGCCCTTGGCAGCAGGTGTCTCCGCCCCGGTCTCCTCCGAGGGAGTCGGGGGGAGGCCGCCTGCGGACTCGTCGGATGCGGCTGTCCTGCAGCAGAAGCCTCGAGAGCCTCCGGGTGGGTGCCAAGCCTCCTTCTTTCCAGCGGTGGCCGAGCGACAGCTGGATCAGGTGCGGCGCGCGCGGGGACCTGGACGAGCCCCCGCCACGTGGAGGCGGGATGGACGGCTGGAGCGGAGGCAGCGCCCCGGCCGCGGCCCCCTCCGGCCTCCGGCCTCCCTGCTCCAAGGACCCCGGTCGCTCCACGGGAAGCCCCTTCAGGGATCCTGCGGGGTCAGCTGTGGCACGCAGCCGAAAAGGAGATGGCCAGGAGGGGCTTCCCTTTCTCAAGCCTCCTGCGGTGACAGTCAAGAAGCTGCAGAAGTGGATGTACAAAGGACGTCTGCTGTCCCTGGGAATGAAGGGTCGCTCCCGTGGGACATCCCCCAAAATCTCTGGAGCGCAGGCGAACCCTCCAAATCTGGGCGCCTTGAAAATGCGTGAAAGCCAAGTCCTCTCCGTGCCTCCAGACCAAAGAATTACGCTAACAGGTAGGAGGATACTTTGCGATCAGAACGCTAACTCTTTGAGTCTTAATGTTTACCAACTGGGCTTCTGTCTTAAGAGACAAGAATAAGGTATGCATTTGCAGACAGGTACGTGCCCGTGCCAAAGTAAGTGACACGTAAGTGGCAGCTGAATGCACCAGGTTACTTAGTATAATGCATTCTCTTGTTTTGTCTCCCCCCTCCCCTTAAAAGACAGTGGCATGAGGAACTTGGGGTTTTTGTTTTTTCTTCCATAAACCGGCGTGCATACTTCTGAATACTACACTGAGTAAAGGTTAAGTTCATCGCACGCTTTTTGTATAGAGTTGGGCGGTGCTGCCTTCATTTTTATTCTTTGTGGCTCTAGGCAAATCCGTAGACTTTGCGGAGTTTGTGAATTTGAATTTGATTCAAGGGAGACTTTATGGGCTTCATAAACTGTCATTTTACTCATTACACGTTTTCTTTATTCTTTTCCGTCTCTCTCCCAGGCCCGCGTGCACACAACTGACACACAACCAAACCCAAAAACAAACCAAACTACCAACCAAAATTTCTTTTTAGTCACTAGGATTTCACGTACTTCACCTCTCCACCTTTCCTCCCTTCTTCCTTCCACAACAACAACAAAAGAAAAAAAAAAACAACCAACAAAGTGAGTAATCTTTTTATTGTGAAAAAATAAGGGCACCAGTATTTTAATCAAGAGAAAGATGTCTAGTACTTCTAAGAAAGTGCATTAATTTAAAGTCATGTGCGAACTTAAGTATATTTGGTAATTATGTTGTCAATAGTAAAAATTCATTTCTGAAAGGACAGTACTTTCAAACTGAGTCCAAAACAACACGATCCTTTGAACTACAATTTTAAATACAAAGACTTTTAGTGAACAAAAAGACATAATATGTCATTAATTTAAAAAATATTAAATGATGATATATAAAAGGATTCACAGTACTTAGCATTTTCTCTGGTAAGAATTACAAATCCTCCAGGACTGGGGTTTATACACATTAACTTTGTTTAACCAATAAATACAAAACTGGGGAGAAACAAAGTTCACAAAACTTGTAATCGCACAGTGAGGACAAATCAAATGATTCATTTAAAGCATATACAAACTTGAAAAGTTTTTTTTTTTTTGAGTCTATAAATCTCTAATCCATACCTGTCAAAATTTATCCCATTTCTTTATCCTATTTATCCTCAAATGTATTCCATTTCTTTTTTTTAAATATTTTTTTAATGTTCATTCATTTTTGAGAGAGGGAGAGGGGATGAGAGAGAGGGAGGGAGGGAGAGAGAGAGAGAGAGAGAGAATGAGCAGGAGAGGGGCAGAGTGAGAGGGGGAGACATAGAATCCGAAGCAGGCTCCAGGCTCTGAGCTGTCAGCACAGAGCCCGAGGAGCGGCTCAAATTCACAAACTGTGAGATCATGACCTGAGCCAAAGTTGGATGCTTAACCAACTGAGCCACCCAAGTGCCCCAAACTTATTCCATTTCTTTTGAATAAAGGATAACAGAATGTACATTTTTTTCTTGTAAAGGGAGGTGTACTTGCTAAGTTCACATTAAAAAAATACGTATTTGCAGGAGTAAAGTATTTGTAATCTTTATATTTTATTGCTACTATATCTTTACTTCCCATGATCTTGGTTCAGTTAACTCTTTGTAAGACCGTGAAATTTCACCCATAACAAAAATCTGCATAAAATTTTAGTCAATTTTTTTTACCCTTTTGTTGCAAAGGAAACATTTACCATCTGATGGCTTTAAGATCCTCAGTTATAGTGTAAATAAACATTCAAGGATTTTTAAAGTAATAATAAATGTAATAATGCTCAAGAATGAATTCATTGATTCTTTTCATTGAGAAACTAATTAAGTTGAAGTAACTGTAAAATAAATTAAAATGAAACATTAGAATTACTATGTGATAGTATTTTAGATATTTTACAAGAAATCTAAGCAAATGCTTGAGTTATTTCTGGTTTAAATAACTTTCTCAGATGTTATTTCCTTTCAAATCATCTTTTAGGAAATATATAAATAACTTATGTAATGTTTACATATCTGGTATAGATTTGGAGAGTTAATCTTGTTTTTTTTTTTAACTATTTTTCATGAAGGTTAGTTGAACTTATTAAAACCATCTGGATACTTTATGTGGTTCTCATAATCCCCCTGCATATCCCCCCCCCCCATGACACCTGTCATTTAACAACAACAAAAGAAACAGGAGTCAAGAAGTTTACCCAGGGTGGCACAAACTAGTATTATATGGTTTGTATATATTAGTGTAGGGATTCAAACTATTATATGGATTCAGACTCAGGTCTCAATGACTCCAAAACCCCTATTTATATGAGGTTAAACACATGCTAAAGTTCCTTAGAGGCCTGATCCAATTAATTATATTAAGTTGCTTGAAATGAGGAGATGAATGGAATTTCAACAAGGTTTAGAGGGTAGGTAACTACCTCAAAATTGCAAAGAAGATGGGGGAATTCTCATAGGTTTTCTTTTTTTTTAAATGTTCATTTATTTATTTTGAGAGAGAGAGAGAGAGAGAGTGCTCTCAAGGTGGGAAGGGGCAGAGAAAGAGGGAGAAAGAGAATCCTAAGCAGCTTCTCACCTTCAGGGCAGAGCCCCACGATGGGTGGAGATACAGGTGGGGATGGGGGTCCGGGATGGGTGTTGGGCTCAACCTCAGGAAGGGTAAGATCACCACCTGAGCTGAAATCAAGAGTCCCAGGCTTAACCCTGAGAGCCACCCAGGTAGCCTATTAAGATAATTTTTAAGTGAATATATCTATTTTAGGAGCGCCTGGGTGGCTCAGTCAGTTAAGTGTCTGACTCTTGATTTTGGCTTAGGTCATGATCTCACTGTTCATGGATCAAGCCCCACCTTGGGCTCTGTACTGATAGCACAGAACCTGCTTGGGATTCTCTCTCTCTCTCTCTCTCTCTCTCTCTCTCTCTGTCTCTCTCTCTCACACACACACATGCGCTCTCTTTCTCTCTCTACCCCTTTCTCCCTCGCTGCCCCTCCCCCACTTGTGCTTGCTCTCTCGGTCTTTCAAAATAAAAAAAAAAAAACTTAAAAAAAATCAGTATATCTATTTTAAACCTTCACCTTTAAATGTTTACTTTAGTTAAGATTGATGTTACCTGGATTCTACCTTTTTTTTTTGGTAAAATCTTTTTTAGTGTTTATTTTTGAGAGAGAGGGAGAGAGAGAGAGTGTGAACCGGGAAAGGGCAGAGAGAGAGAGGGAGACACAGAATCTGAAGCAGGCTCCAGGCTCTGAGCTGTCAGCACAGACTCGGAGCTCAAACTCATGAACCATGAGATCATGACCTGAGCCAAACTCAGACACTTAACTGACTGAACCACCCAAATACCCCTCTAGAGTTTACTTTTAAATTCTGTTTTCAGGGTGCCTGGGTGGCTCAGTCGGTTAAGCATCCGACTTCAGCTCAGGTCACGATCTCGAGGTCCGTGAGTTCGAGCCCCACGTCGGGCTCTGGGCTGATGGCTCGGAGCCTGGAGCCTGCTTCCGATTCTGTGTCTCCCTCTCTCTCTGCCCCTCCCCTGTTCATGCTCTGTCTCTCTCTGTCTCAAAAATAAAAATTAACATTAAAAAAAAATTTAAAAGAAAAAAAATCCTGTTTTCCTTTTTCTTTTTTAAAAAATTTTTAACGTTTATTTAGTTTTGAGACAGCACAAGCGGGAGAGGGGCAGAGAGACAGGGAGACACAGAATCCGAAGCAGGCCCCAGGCTCTGAACTGTAAGCACAGAACCTGACTCGGGGCTCGAACTCACAAACTGCAAGATCATGACCTGATACGAAGTCAGGTGCTTAACCAACTGAGCCACCAAGAGCCCCTAAATCATGTTTTCTAAAAAATTAATTGGGCATTCCAGATGAAGTAATTCATTCTAGATTGTATAAAGGTGTTAAATACACCAAAAGGTTTATATCACACTTTTCTATTCAGTATTATTTATGAGAATGTTTTCTTTCAAGATGAAGTTAAAGAATTTATAACAGAATAACTAATGGGATGGAGATACCTAATCTATCTAATACTTAGGTATTTTGAAAATTTTTGAGACCACATAACAATCATTTTTAAATGATTTGGAATGATTTTAAATTCATTTTGGAAGCCAAAATGATGTTTTGTTTTGATTTCTGTCTCCTACTGAGAACCTTTAAAACTTTAGATAGTATAATAATGCCAATGATTTGGTGTTTTGGGTGTGATATTCACAGATTGGCTAATTTGTACTTAATTGAGATGATTATTTAAGAAATCTAAAGTCATTACACATGATAAATATTGTCAAGTTTCTGCAAGCCGTGGATTACAAAAGAATTTTAATCTATTTGCCAACTATACTTCATTATAAGTCTTTATAAATATATTTAATTAGCATATAGTACTCAGGAATAAATTCAAAGGCACTAGGTTGAGCTATTTCAGCCTTTTATTGCCTTAAAAAATAATTAGCCTACCTTGACTCTACTTTTGCTGCTACACGATCTGTGAAAGAAAAAAATTAGGGCATGTAACTTGTTAATATTTTGTCTGAAAATTTTAGGTAATTCTTTTAAAATAGTATTAATTGGTGTGATTTCATGCATTATACTTTGTTAGGTTGAGATTTATAATGCAGATTCTCATCTATTCTATTTCCTGAAGTATTTGTAGCTCTAATTTCTTTATGATCTACATGATCTTTATGAATTTTTTCAACAAATTCTTTTATGCATTAGCCCTATTCATGATTAGTATCAATAGGCATATAATGTTCGGCTGTCTTCTAACTTTAAATCCCTCTCTGAGAAATTCTGCCATTATGGCCCTGGAAGCAAGTTCAGTTGTCTTTTTTTTTTTTTTTTTTTGGAAGAGTGCCACAGAACATTGAAGTTGCTGGTGGCAGGAAAACTCTGAGAATTACAAATTCAGCAGAAAATAGTGTGTTGATTTGAAAGTCCTACATTTGTAAGTGGAATTTATTTTTTGAGAATCACTAAGGTTATTTTTTAGACCTTTGCTATTCAAAGTGTGGTTATGGAGCAGTGCTTTTCAAACTCTGAAAATCTCATTAAAATGTGGATTTATAGGTGTGGGGGGTGGGACCTGAGATTCTGCATTTTAACAAACTTCCAGTGTAGATGAGGCTGTTTGGTATGTACTTTGAGTAGCAAGGTTCTAGAGTTCCCAGTGCCCCAATCACCTATCTTGATACATTTATTAAAGTTTTGAAGAAGCATTCTACTTTATTCTGATACTTGATACTTAAACTAAATTCTATTAGAACAAAGCAGTTGAGGTCTTTCAGCTTCAGTTTTATTATGTATATTTATACTTACTGCTTACATGTGACAAGTTTAAGCAGTTCCCTTCATATTGGTCTTATCTTGCACCAATAAACATGAGATTGTGGAATCTACTAGAGAGGAGTCTATGTAGTATGCTGGTTAACAGAATAGAGCCTCTAGTTGTCTGATCAGACCCCATCACTGACTAGGCTTGTGACCTGGAACAGGTCACTCAGCCCTCAGGTTGCTGTGAGGATGAAAAAAGATAATCTGTTTTGTACAGTGCTTGGTGCTTAGTTAGCTGTTACCAAGAGAAAGGTAATCAGGCTTTGTGAGAATACTACCTTGCCCAGATCATTAGGATTCTGGATAGAGAGTGAAGTGATCAGAAGGTAAGGAGTACTGCCTTGAAGAACACTGGCAATCGAGCTAACACACACCTGTTTAGGGACACTTACTTATCCTGCCCTTCTTTTGTGCATCTTTGTCTTGCTGTTCCCTCTTACTTTGTGGAACTGCAAACAGTCTCAGAGTTTTCTTCTCTACTGTCCCTAAAGCTAGCTAGCACACAGCTTTTTTTTCTTAAGGGTTTTGTTGCTAGTCACAAGGGAGGAAACGTAAAACAGAAAAATAACTTACTTCCTTTTCATTGTACCCATCTCCCCACTTAGGTGTATCTGGAAAAGAGAAAGGCACATGTATATAAAAACTCATGTACAAACCTAAGGCTTGTATTTATTCTAGTCATTTCATCTGGGCTGCCAGGTTTGACTCTAAGCAGGATTGCTTGTATTTATTTAAATTCTAATACAATGTTGTAAGAATTCTTTTATTTAGGATTTTTTAAGGAGATGTAAGCAAAAGCAACAAAGTTTGTTTCTGCAGTAGGGCTTTTTTAAATGATGAAAAGATGTCTGTATATACTGTACAATTTCAGTGAAGGTTGAAATCCGTAATTTCTCAGTTTGCTGATGATTTTGAGGTGGGGCACTAGTTAAATGTTTAGTAATAGTAAGTCACTTGATTTATTATGAAATAATAGTTGAGGACAAAAAATTGGCTTGCGTAGTTCACTACTATGTAGGATATTTTTCTGAGTGAAAAACTTAATTGCCACTTCTGCATTCTCTTACGGATTTTCAAAGTAAAGTTATTTTAATTACTCATTTCATTAATTATACCACAACATGTATAATTATAAGAGAATAAAGACATTTTTGACTTGCAGCTTTGCGTACTTATTTTGATATCTTTTTTTACTTATATTTTCTTTTCATTGTGACTGTGTGTGTGTGAGTGAACATAGCTGTAGGTAAAGCTAACAGGAGCTAAAGATAATTTAAATTTATGCCAGTAGGGTTTAACATTAATTTTAGCATAAAAGGGAGTAAATGGAAGATTGCAGATAGCTTTCTGTGTAATTTACATTCATATGCATCTGTTTAGTTACCTGAGATAAAAATGAAATGTTTAAAATTAGGGTCCTGAATGTGTTGCTTATATTCAGTTTTAATAAATGAATGAATTTGGCCTTTATCAGAAATCATAATGATGTACCTATTTATCTCTAAATTTTAACTTCAGTATCATGTAGTATATTGAATTATTCAGCAATAGCAGTCAGATTATTTGGTTTCAAGGTTTTTTTTTTTTTATCTTTTTTAAATTTTTTTTTTTTTTTCAACGTTTATTTATTTTTGGGACAGAGAGAGACAGAGCATGAACGGGGGAGGGGCAGAGAGAGAGGGAGACACAGAATCTGAAACAGGCTCCAGGCTCTGAGCCATCAGCCCAGAGCCCGACGCAGGGCTCGAACTCCCGGACCGCGAGATCGTGACCTGGCTGAAGTCGGACGCTTAACCGACTGCGCCACCCAGGCGCCCCTGGTTTCAAGTTTTTGTGGTCTGTAGTTTCATGAAAAATAGTTGCATTGTATCTCATGGTATAATTATTCCTTTTAATATTACACATTTATTAAATACTTATATCAATAGATATATCAATTTGCTTAAATACGGGTTGCTAGTAGCTTTGTTTTTGTCATTACAGTTCCTTGGAGTGTAGTACAAGTAAAAGTATGTTTATTTCTTTAAATGTATGTCAAAAACTCAATAGGACTCAAAATAATTTAACTGTATAAAATTTTGGATCTGCTGAGAGATGTCTGAGAAAATGATAAAATAATATGTGACTCCTAGCTATCATGAGTTGTATAATTTTATACTTTTGGCTTCAAATTTATAATTGTGTAAAAACTACCAATAATGTCCCTTGATCATCTGAAATGCTATTAAATAATAGGGGACTTGGGCTTAAATGTGAAATAGATTTGGACTTCAGTACACTTGGCAAAAAGATGTTACCACTAACAACCTGGAAGCCCCAGTGATTCCTGAGTATGTGTTGATTTTCAGTTCTTAAATCAGTTCTTTAATTTTAAAGGAGACAGAACCAAAGAAAGACTTGAATCCTCACGTTTTTCATTAATTAAATTGAACTAAATTAATTCAAGTTATTTATTGAATATTCGTTACATGTTTGCATGTTAAATCCTGGAGGGTAGAGGTGTGTATCTCTTTTCTAGTAGCCCAGGTGTATTGCTACAAACTTTGGAGTCATAAGAGTTTATTTTGAGTACTGCTTCTTCCATTTATGAACCAGTTGATCTTGGGCAAATTACTTTTCTGAGTTATATAGTTTTCAAGATATTTCCACCATTACTCAATCCTTATGAGCAGTTAACTGGATTGATATTATCACCACATTCAGAAAGGGTTACCTGCTTTCCTACCTTTGGTGGGTAGCATGGTATAGGGGAGACAGGTTAAGAGCATGGATTTTAGTATTAGATTGACTTAAATTTGAATACTACAGCTAGCACCTTGACCATATTCCTCACTTTTTCTGCCTTATGGAAATAGTCATTTTCTTAACATTGTTGTGGAGGTTAAGGGCTTTCTTACTGCTTTATCTCTCATTCCTGGCACATAATAGGTACTCAATAAATATTTGTTGAGTAAGTAAATGCCTGGCATAGTAGACATTCACGGGAACTTTCTTCCCTTTTGATTCCTAGTTCATTCCTGCCTCTGAACTAGATGAACTTGAAACCCAGTTTGTGTTTGAGATATTTTTAAAAATTATTACTAGCTTTTTTAAAAATTAATCTACTTGGTTGGGTAATATTTAGGATGAAAAAAGACAAGTTTACATTTTTTAAGGGATTTTTTTTTTCAGTAGAGGAAGGTTACTGAAAGCCTTGATTATGCATGAACCTAACGTTGTGGTTGTTTCTAAGCTCCTCATAGTTTAATGTGTTTTTATCACTCTGTTACTAGGCTTTCATATTTTATTTACTAGAATACAAAATGAATCAACCATATATACACGTGAAGTAGCAGGACTATAATTCCATAATTTAGAAACCTTTAGTATGATCTTAAATTTTTAGAAATGTGGTTCTGTTTTAACTTTCTATGCCTAGTGAATTAGTGTTATGGTATATATTTAGCTTATTGACTGTAAGTGAAGCCTGCTTTATGCAGTTCTTTGGATGTGCAAAACATTTACCTCTCTATGTGGAATTGATGTTATGTGTACATTTTTCTCAAAAAAATCTTATCACATTACATTAACACAAACACATATCAAGCATTTGATGACCCTGATTGCACTATGAATTCCTTAATTCATTTTTTTTTTTTTTTTTGAGAGGGTGAGAACACATGAGTGTGGGAGGGGCAGAGGGAAAGAAACAGACAAAGAGAGAATCTTAAGCAGGCTCCACATCCAGCACAGAGCCAGACTTGGGGCTCAATCATTTGAGCATGACTTTTGATTTTGGCTCAGGTCGTGATCTCAGTATCATGGGCTCTAGCCCGTACCAGGCTCTGTGCTGAGCACAGAACCTGCTTAAGGTTCTCTCTCTCTCTCTCTCTCTCTCTCTCTCTCTCTCTCTCTCTCTCTCTCCCACTTGTATTTTCTCTCTCTCAAATAAAATAAAAAAATTTTTAAAAAGAAAAATAAAATTATTCAAAATATGAATTAAAGTCATACTGTGTACAAAGCATTCTATATAAGCTTAAGTGTGTTTTGCGTGGGGTATGTCTTTGTTAGCCCAAATATGTTTATAAAGACAATCTTAGAGTTTGTTTATTCATTTTCTTAGAATTCTTATGTCACTTTTACTAGTAGTCTAAGTAATAAAAATTATTTTTAGTGAAAAAGCCAAAATGTTTCTTGTTTCATTTTAGTCTCCAAATGTGTAATACTACTTTTCCTTCTTTTTTTCCTTTAAAAATATTAGTTTTTTCTTTTTTTTTTTAATTTAAATTTTAGTTAACATATAGTACAATATTGGCTTAAGGAATAGAATTTAGTGATTCATCACTTACATACAATACCCAGTGCTCATCACAAGTGCCGGTATGGCCCATCTCCCACCCACCTCCTACTATCAACCCATAGTTTGTTCTCTGGTCATTAAGAGTCTCTTGTGGTTTGTTTCCCTCTCTCCTCTTTTTTTTCCCCCTTCCCACATGTTCATCTGTTTTGTTTCTTAAATTCCATATATGAGTGAAGTCATGGTATTTGTCTTTCTCTGATTGAATTACTTTGCTTAGCATAATGCATTCTAGTTCCATCTATTTCATTGTAAATGGCAAAATTTCATTCTTTTTAGATAGCTGAGTAATATTCCATTGTTAAAAATAGTATTTTAATAACTGATCTCAAGTGACTGGTTTTTCCTGGTATCCTAGGCATTACGTTTTACTTTCTTCTTTTTCTTTGAAACAGATTTATTTGAAAATGTCTATGGGTCTTCAGTGAAGAGAAGAGAACTTGAAGATCTGAAGGGTAATATTGGAATCAGAGGTCATAAGCCACTTAACAGCATCACTGTGTCAAAGAAACGCAATTGGCTATATCAGAGTACTCTGAGATCTTTTAACCTGGAAGAAGAAAATAAGAAATGCCAAGACATAAGTCATTTATCCATCTCACCTAAACATCAGTTATCACGACCTTTCCTCAAATCATCTGAAGAATATTGTACATATGTGGTGTGTAATGCTACAAATTCTTCATTATCAAAAAATTGTTCTTTAGATTTTAATGAGGAAAATGATGCAGATGATGAAGGAGAAATATGGTACAACCCCATTCCTGAGGATGATGACTTTGGTATATCAAATGCCTTGAGTTTTGGTGAGGCAGACCCTGCTGTTCTGAAGTTTCCTGCTGTTAGTTTGAGAGTATTGTCTGGTCCAGACCTAATGAAAGCAGAACAGTACACTGAAGGCTTGCTGTACTCTTCAGAACACAGAGGCAAGGTTCATACATCACAGTCAAATGAAGTGAATCCTGTTGAGTCCATCCACTCCACAGAGCTCGTGCGGCAGTACAAGCAAGGGCTTGGACACAAGACACAAGAAAGAATAATGGTAGAGGAGAGTCTCATGTTGAAATCTCCTTTTGCAGGTAAAGATGGTCACATGTTTGCCTTCTTCTTCCATTAAATTCTTGGACAGTAGCTAAAACTAAATATAGATGTCTATTGTAGCTATGTACTTTTCCTTACAAAGTGAGTGTGTTTTCATAAAAATAAAGAAAACTTCAAAAACGTTTACAAATATTTGTATATAGATGGTGGTTTAGTTATTCCTGTCACAGACTTGATTTTGTAAGGGGTGAAGATGCTGGGGTAGTTCTACACCAACTGTTAGTGTGTCTGTCCTTAATTAGTTTCTCTTAGTTGAAAGAGTGGGATCATGAGGTGCAGAAGAGAAACATACATTTCCTTTTTGTTTTTAATTTTTTTTTAATTTTTTTTAATGTTTGTTTATTTTTGAGAGAGAGAGGCAGACTGCAAGTGGGGGAGGGGCAGAGAGAGAGGGAGACAGAATCTGAAGCAGGCTCCAGGCTCTGAGCTATCAGCACAGACCCCGATGCGGGGCTTGAACTCACAAACCATTAGATCATGACCTGAGCCAAAGTTGGATGCTTAACTGACTGAGCCACCCAGGCGCCCCAAGATATATTCTTTATGTAAATCTAATTTTGCTTCATTCATTCATTCATTCATTCATTTATACCTAGCCTGGCTATAGCTGAAAAGTTGTATAGTCCGTGTATCAGTAGTTATTACTTTACAGTTTCATGCCTACATTTCCTCATGAACAAAGGAAAGGAAGAAGAGAAAAAATAAATGAGAGGTAAAAGTAAAGACCTCGCAAGTAGGTGGGTGTTGCAATAGTTATGGAACCTAGAAAAGAAATAATTGAAGTTTGATGCATATTAGGTTGCACCATATGAAATTGACAGTTTTTGATCTGCAGAACACTATATGAAATAGTTCAACCTAATGGTTTCTTTCTTCCTTGATTGCCTTGAGTTTTTGATGTGCTTCTTTTAAAATTTGGTCCCAGACACACTAGGAAATAGCAGAGAGCATATTTAGTTGCAAATATCAAATGTTGGCTAGAAAGCAGTTCTGTTTTATATCAAGTTGTTTTAATTTATAAAATTTCAAATGATACAGAATATTCAAAGATGTGGCGTATAACAGATGCTGTCAGTATCTTGTCCTTATCCCTTGGGATTTATTATTTATTTAGATGGGACAAGCCTCCATCCAAACATCAGTATCTGCGTCTCTGCTTGAGGATTCTGGCAGGAGTGTTAGAGAACTTCTCTGCAGGAAGCAGAGTGACTTCCTCTGAGTCAATGAGTGACTGTTGGAGTGCCCACCAACCAGAATTGGTATAGAACCACCTCAGCTCTCTCATGCCCTGGGTGTCATAATTCTACATCATTTCCCAGAGTTTTCTCCTGATATTGAACATGAGTTGCCTGTAGTAGTAACAGGCTTGATTGTTCTTGGATTTGCCCCTGAATTTTCTCACTTCTTGCTGATAATTATGTGCTTTACAAATAAATTACTTGGATTTGAATCCTTTTCTCAGGGATATGTGGAGGTGGAATAAATGTTATATGATAAGAGAAAAAGTGAGTTAGGGGCGCCTGGGTGGCGCAGTCGGTTGAGCGTCCGACTTCAGCCAGGTCACGATCTCGCGGTCCGGGAGTTCGAGCCCCGCGTCAGGCTCTGGGCTGATGGCTCAGAGCCTGGAGCCTGTTTCTGATTCTGTGTCTCCCTCTCTCTCTGCCCCTCCCCCGTTCATGCTCTGTCTCTCTCTGTCCCAAAAATAAATAAACGTTGAAAAAAAAAAATTTAAAATAAAAAAAAAAAAAGTGAGTTAAATAACAGTGTATACTATATTATGTCAGTTTGAAAGAAACACTGAAAAGTTATACTAGAAAAGTTAAGTATCCCCCCCCACCACTGCCATGTTAGGATTGAAGGTAATGAAAAATTTTGTGAGTGGGGCACCTGGGTGGATCAGTCGGTTAAGCATTGGACTCTCGATTTTGCCTCAGGTCATGGTCTCACGGTTGTAAGATCGAGCCTCTCGTCCGGCTTACACTGACAGCACAGAGCCTGCTTTTTTACATTTTTAAAATTAAAAAAAAAAAATTGTGTGTGTGCATTTCTAATTGTAGACTGATGTTTCAGAAGAATTTGTGGGGTTTTTTTTTGTAAGCTAGATGGAAAGAGGAATAAATGCTTTATGAAATAATAGTTTGGAATACAGGCTGTGATTGGAGTGGTAGGGAAGCTTGCAGGAGTATGGCAGAGAGTGATGGGTTTGTATGGTGCAGGAAAGGCAAGAGGGCATAAGAATAACAGCAAAGTTAGAAAGCCAGTGTCTGTAAAGTTACACATATTTTGATTTAAGTTGCTGTCTTCAAACTTTATTATTTTATGTTTGTGGCAAATTGTGAACGTAGAAAGACAGATATTATAAAAACAAAAACAAAGACTTGAAAGTAGGGTAGAGCTGTTATTTATGTTTCCTCTCTCTGTTATTCTTCTTTTTAGCATCTTATTAAAATATAATCACAGTCCTAAGTTGACTAAAGGAAATATTTAGTTTATTTCTTTGTCATCATTTTGTTTTAGTTTGATCAGAAAGATTACCTAAAGTGATCTGTTTTCTTTAGCAATATTAACAGAACTGTTGAGGGGTGCCTGGGTGGCTCAGTCGGTTAAGCATTTGACTATTGATTTTGGCTCAGGTAATGATCTCAGGGTTGTGAGATTGAGCCCCACGCTGAGGGTGGAGCCTGTTTGGGATTCTCTCTCTCCCTCCCTCTCTGCCCCTCCCCCTCTCGCTCTTGTGTGCATGCTCTCTCTCTCTCAAAATAAATAAACATCAAAAATGAGAACTGTTGAGAAATAGGCAAAGATAATGGTTGAATTTCAAAATAATTTTCTGATCAAGAAATAAAAAAGCTTGAGTATATTTAGTATCGCTGACAATTTTTTAATCATTCTAACACAATTATGACTTGTTATTTTGTTTATTAAGTCCCATATGTATATTTATGTTTTATCTAGTTGCGATCATAGCAGTCTGTTTTTGATGATTTTGTTTTGTTTTGTTTGAGAAAGGGAGAGCATGCCCCTTCCCCCACACCCCCATGTACAGGGGAGGGGCAGAGGGAGAGGGAGAGAGAGAATCTCAAGCAGGCTCCCTGCCCAGTTTGATGCCTGACTTGGGGCTCAATCACACGACCTGAGGTCATGACTTGAGCCGAAATCAAGAGGTGAATGCTTAACTGACTGAGCTCCCCAGGTGCCCCTGTTTTTGGTTTCCACTTGATGTTTTCATCTTGTATTGTTACATGTAGATTAACATTATTGTTTACCAATTTTATAGTATTTAATAGGGTTGATGTGTCCTAATCTATTTGACTGGTTATGTTGGGTGTTAATAGATTATTTCCACTACTAGAGGAGTGATCATCATCGTGATCTATTTCACTTTATTTGGATTAATTACTAGTATCATTACTGGGTTTTTATGGCTGGTAACTATTATAGTAATTCCTATATTATATTTCCTAAAAGGTTTACCACTTTACAGGCAACTGACAATTGGTTGGTTGATTAATTGATTTACTCTATAAACGCTCAATTTCTGCTGTGTGCCAGTTACTGTTCTAGGTGCTGAAGGAATGTGCCAGTTTCACTTGATTCTAGCCTGGTTTATGGATTTACAAAGATTTTCATTTTGTACTTTCCCTGTATAGCTAGTCTGTGATTTGATTAGTATAATTTTGGTTTAATTTTAAGCAATTATTGAATTTGGTAGTATTTCAGCTCTTGGGTTTTATAAAAACAAAGCATTTTTATTTTAATAAGTTTAGTCTTGTCTGAAGTAGAAATTGCTAACATACACAGTATTTCATTTTAATAGTTAAAGACTTCAGTAAGAATAATGCATGATGTGTAAAAAAAGTCAAAATGTTAAATTAACTCCGTAATACTTTAATAGAACCTAGAGCAATTTAATATACTGGATAGCTTTTTAAGCCGTTGACAAAATAGATTGTAGACTACAGCAGGACTCTGATTACTATAGAATGTTTTAGGCCAGTAAACCAATAGAATTGTACTACAATTTACAGTACAAGGGAATGCTTTGTCTAGTTTATCAAATATTCCATTTCTTATTTGTTATTTACCAGAAAAGCCCCGCAGGCATACTTAAAATAGTCCTTTCTCTATAAAGAAACCACTTCTTTGTTTTTAGGACACATAAAGAGGGATGGAGGGAGATTATATTAGCACTTTAAAAGAAAGGTCATTTAATCTATTGATTTTGAAATGAATTAATACTCTCTTTTGTTATTTTAATTGTGAAATGTAGTATTTCATAGAGTAACCTCTGACATTAGGGTCATTAGAGATCTTTATAAGGAATAGTTAGTAGAAGTGTGAAAAACTCATTTAAATTTTAAGTAATTTAAATCATAGATTGTTTCATTCATTCTTTTTTTTTTTTTTTAAGAAGCTCGAGGCCCAGCCCCAAGATCAGGAGTCACATGCTGTCCTGAGTGAGCCAGCCAGGCACCCCTAAATTGTTTCTTTAAAGAAACAGTTTAAACTTACATAATAGATTTTAGAAGTTATTTTCATTTTGCTTTATTAAACACTTAAATAGGAACAGTTTCACATTTTAAAATAAAATTGATTAGTCAGTTTATACATTTTTTTTTTTTTAACTGAGGGATTGAAAGTTTAAGGTTGAGGGGCCCCTGGGTGGCTCCTCAGTCAGTTAAGTGGGTTATGCGTCTGACTCTTGATTTTGGCTCAGGTCATGAGTTTGTGAGTTTGTGAGTTTGAGCCCTGCGTGCGGCTGGTGCTGACAGCCTGGAGCCTGGCTGGGATTCTGTCTTTCCCTCTCTTTCCCCCCTTCCCTCCCTCCCTCTCTCCCTCTGTCTAAATAAATAAGTAAATAAACAAACTTTAAAAAAAGAAAAAAGAAAGTTTAAGGTTAAATGGAATATTTTATTTAAAAACAAACATTTATTTATTTTTGAGAGAGGGAGAGGGAAGGGTTGGGGGAGGGGCAGAGAGAGAGGGAGACAGAGGATCTGAAGTGGGCTCTGGGCTGACAGCAGAGAGCCTAATGCGCCCAAACTCATGAACCATGAGATCCTGACCTGAACTGAAGTTAGATGCTTAACCTACTGAGCCATCCAGGTGCTCCTTAACTTATTAATAATGGTTAAGAAGCCACCATTAAAAATCAATTTAATGTATATGTATAGACAGAAAAATGTTTAGAAGGATGGAAGTACTCTAAAGTACAGTATTTAAGAATATAGGCTCTGAAGGCCTATGCTTAGGTTTGAATTGTACCTGTTTCTGCCACTTAGCTGCTTTGTGATCTTAAATCAGCTCTGTGCATGAGGTCCTTGTCTGGAGGATGTGATGCTTGTGGTATCTTAACTCTTAGGGCTATTTCAAGAATTAAATCAGAATCTGTGCATACTAAGTGTTAAATTAATTTTTCATACTTTGTCTAGCTCAATAAATGTTGGCTAGTGCTATAAATATTAACAATTTACTGTTAAACTACTTTGGATATTATTTTCACCTCACTATTTATAATGACTCATCTCTTAATAGCTCAGTTTAGGCTATTTGGATTCCTTTGTGTCTTTTAAAAACTTTTTATTGTAAACCTGGATAATTTTGACATTCAGGGGGGAAAAAAGCTATTTTTGTGTGGAGAAAAAAAATCAAAAACATTTCAATGCTTTACTCTTCATGAAAACTGAGAAGATAACAAAACTTATTTATGTCTCTGTACTGTTATTTAATATATTGAAATTGCAAGGAAAGGCCCTAATTTAGCTTTTGAAGTTCCAGGGAATTATTGTATATAAATAATAAAAGAAAGAAAATGTCTTTATAGTTTTTAAAATTATTCAGTTAGCTTTATGATATTCAATATTCAGTTATTCTTTTTTCTTTTTTTTTTTTAAGTTTTATTTTTTTAATTTACATCCACATTATTTAGCATATAGTACAACAATGATTTCAGGAGTGAATTCCTTAGTGCCCCTTACCCATTTAGCCCATCCCCCCTCCCACACCCCCTCCAGTAACCCTGTTTGTTCTCCATATTTATGAGTCTCTTGTGCTTTGTTCCCTCCCTGTTTTTATATTATTTTTGTTTCCCTTCCCTTACGTTCATCTGTTTTGTCTCTTAAAGTCCTCATATGAGTAAAGTCCTATGATAATTTGTTTTTCTCTGACTGATTAATCAATATTCAATTATTCTTGATTAACTGTGTTTCATTCTATGTATAATCTTTCGTGATATGTTCTGAGGGAACATCGAAGAAAGAAAGGGCTCTTAGTTGTCAAAATTATAAACTTATTTGGTTTTTGGGGTGCCTGGGTGGCTCAGTCATAAAGCATCTGACTTGATCTCAGCTCAGGTCTTAATCTCAGGGTGGTGAGTTCAAGCCCTGTGTTGGGCTCTGCATTGGGCATTAAGCCTACTTAAAAAAAAAAAAGTAAATAAATAATAATAATAAGCTTGTTTTGTTTTTAACTTTTTTAAAAAAAAGCACTGCTATGTGATAAAATTTAGTTTTTAGAGAAGTATAAACAAATGTTCTTTTATTAGAGTAGGATTTCTTTTTTCTTTTTAAAATTGAAGTAGGATTTCTAAATAAACACTCAAATAGATAATATGCCAAAATAAACATCAAAATAGGAAGCTTTCCTAGTTTCCTCTGATATCCACTGTTCATGGTTATAAAATAACATACTCCCTGAATTATATTGCAGTGGGAAAGATTTAAAAGGAATATATATTACCCTTCCTCCAAACCTTTAAAGTAGAAAAGAAGATGGAGACGAAGATGCTTCTTTCCACCCTAAGCCATTTGGAAATCCCGACCCCCCTTTCTTTAAGATTTTCTTTTTATGTAATCTCTACACTCAGCATGAGGCTAAAACCCACAATCTCAAGATCAAGAGTCACTTGCTCTACCTACTGAGCCATCCAGGCACCCCTGGAAATCCTTGATACTGTGTTTGAAGGTGGTAATGGAGATTTACCTAAACTTGTAACTTACTAAATCTCCCCAGTGTGATAAAACAAGGGAGAAATTTCTGTCCATGGGAGAGTCTGTTTAGTTGATGATTTATAAAGTAGGAATCAAAACATATCACCTTATAATATCTTTTTTTTTTTTTTTTTAAGGTCCTGGGATCCTAGGTGCTACAAATAAGACTGAATTGGGAGCTACCGAATTATCTTCTCCAAGCCCTAGCCCTGTGAAAAAAAGCAGTTCAATTAACTGGTCTTTCCCAGATAAAATAAAATCTCCACGAACTGTGAGGAAACTTTCCATGAAAATGAAAAGGTTGCCAGAACTTAGCCGAAAGCTGAGCGTTAAAGGAACTTTGAATTACATGAACAATCCAGATAATACTCCTTCCTTGTCTAAATGTACCTGTCGAGAAATTCATCATGCCAATATTCTGCCTTCTGGGAACACAACCACAGCTGCTAAGAGGAATGTCATAAGTCGGTACCATCTGGATACCAGTGTATCTTCTCAGCACAGCTACCAGAAGAAAACATCTGTGAGTTCCAAGTATTCCTGCAAAGGTGGTTACCTCAGTGATGGAGATTCACCTGAACTTATAACTAAATCTAGCAAACATGGATCTGACAACAAATTTGGAAAGGGAAAAGAAATCATTCCAAGTAGTTGCAGCAAGAGTGAAATAGACATTGATGCTTTTAGACATTATAGTTTTTCTGATCAACCTAAGTGTTCTCAGTACATATCTGGGCTCATGAGTGTGCATTTCTATGGTGCTGAGGATTTAAAACCACCTCGGATAGATTCAAAAGATGTCTTTTGTGCAATTCAGGTAGATTCAGTAAACAAAGCAAGAACAGCTTTGCTCACATGTCGGACAACATTTTTAGACATGGATCATACTTTCAACATAGAAATTGAAAATGCACAGCATTTGAAATTAGTAGTATTCAGTTGGGAACCGACTCCAAGAAAAAATCGAGTGTGTTGTCACGGAACTGTTGTTCTCCCCACCTTATTCAGAGTGACAAAGACACATCAGTTGGCTGTCAAACTTGAGCCTAGAGGTCTTATTTATGTGAAAGTGACTCTTCTGGAACAGTGGGATAATTCTCTTCCTGGACTGGCTATAAATCGAGAACCAGTAATATTTGGTGTTGATATTCGAAAAGTTGTAGAGAAAGAAAATACAGGACTGATGGTGCCACTTCTGATACAAAAATGTATTATGGAAATTGAAAAGAGAGGCTGTCAGGTATTATTTCAGTTTCTCTACTACCTCCCGATGTATTTATCTACCTTAATTAATTAAATTTATAGTAGGTCTTGGGGGAAGGGATTCAAGGTAAGGTTAAAAAAATCTAATTTAGACATTTTCTCATTCCTATTTTTAAAATTTATCCCATTATTGTTTAGGGTATAATTCACATCTTCACCTACATTGTCAGTGAGCAATTAAGAGCATGCTAGATGGTTCCACAATTTATGTTGTGATGCAGAGTTATGTGGGTTTTATACCTCGCTATCAGGATTGCTTTACAATGACATTCCTAAGAAAAGCCAGAGCTATGATAGGCAAAGACTAATTCATTTAAGGAATGTTTCTGCATGGTTTGACATTCCTGTGGTACAAAATTCCAACAGTGAATCTTAAAACCCTGCTGTACTCCTAAAACTAACTCCCTGTCCTTGTTCCCTACTCTCCCTCATCCCACACTTCAGAAAGCATACATAAGCTTATTTGTCTCTGAACTTTGGGATAGTGTGGAGGATGAGGAGAGGTCCTACTAATAACATGTCTCATTCTCTCTTCCTTTTAAGTGAGAAGGTTAAAATAAAATAAAATAAAATAAAATAAAATAAAATAAAATAAAATAAAATAGAATGTAAAAGCAGCCCATTAAAAGAAACAAAAACCCTGGTGTTATATATAATAAGATATATAATGTTAACCAGTTGTAGACCTTATCTTTTTTTCATTAATACATGTGGACTGTGACAATGAGAAACAGCATATCATTCAGGATGTTATTCTGCGGTGCAAGTAATAGTTTAAATTCAAAAATTAAGCCTAAAATTAGATACTCTGAAGTATTTCTGCTTTAATACTATCAGAATTTATGACATTGATTAAAAACATCAGAGGTAAATATCAACGAATCAGAATTATGATTTCTTTGTAGAAAAGAGTTTTAAAATAACTCACCTTGAACCTTGATGTGGAAACTACAGAAACAGTGTAAGTTAGTGGGGTTTTGTATTAAGATGCAGGAACCTTGGGTACCGGTTTCTCCTCCATTATTAATTAGCTGTGTGATGTTGGGCAAGTCACTTAATCTCTGTGGGCCTTATTTGCTTATATCTATAAAAGTAGATGCAGTAGTTTCCTGAAGGTAAGAGGTACATCTGAGCTTTTGAAACCTCTTCTCTGTTATTCAGATAGAGTTTATATTTTCTATATGAGAATACGGCTTTTAGTTTCCAATCCAACTTTTGGTCCAGTTACTTTTTCTTAAGGTTCTCTGTTTTTCTCCCATTTTTTTTTTCAGGCAATATGTAGAAAGGTCAGAGATTAGGCCAATTTCAAATTATTAAACAAACTTTTACAACTGAATTTTAAAATAAGTAACTCAAATAGCACTGTACTTTTACAATCTATTTTCTGAGTTTATAAAGAATGGGTATATAAAACTTATAATTTTTTCATGAGTTTTTATTTATTCAATTTGTTACAATCAATTATAGTCATTATTCTTTGAAGCTTAAATTATCCCAAGTTTGGCTAGGGAGTGCTTCTTGCAACTAGCTACTGATTGCTTTGTTATATCCCCAGTAGCGTTTGAGCATTTCTTTTCTTTATGACTAAGACTGTTGTAATTTATTTTAAATACCCACAAAATATTTTTAGCAATGCTTTTTATTTCTATACTTAAAGTTTAGAAATAGTTATTTTAATAAAGAATTATTTCCTGTGAACTAAAAAATAAAATTTATAGTAGTCCATTTGGAACTGCAATTTTTAAACACCTTTTTTTGTTTGTTTGTTTGTTTTGTTTCTTTTGCTTTTTCTCTCTCTCCCCTGCCCTGCCAGAGAAAGGGGCTTATTGTGTCTGTATTTTACAGACTAGCACACTGCTTAAATTTTGGTTACCTTTTTAGGCAGTAATTATTCTTGTGTTTGTTATCAGGAGCATCAGGTTTTAACAGTCATACAAAAATAGTTTGTGGCATCTTCCAAATGCTTTGAAGGCTATTACCACCTATCCCCTGCTTTCAATGGGAAAAAAAAATTACGATGGAAATCATACTCCTTGTTTATCCAGTACAGATTCTATCCCTGATAGGGGCATTAAGCATGTACTTGAAGTGTTTGATTTAAGAAGTCAGCCTCTGAAATTAGGGGTATATCCTCAAGTGTCTTTTCCTTGAAATCCCTGTATTAGATCTATCTTCTTTTATTCACCTTTAAAAATTACCTTTGTATTTTCAGCTTTGTGGACAACATGTTACCATTAATTTATTACTTACTATTGAAGTATTGCTTTCTTTAACTTGTTCTAGGTTCACCTCCTTCTCAAGTTCAAGGGGATACATCTTTATTATGGGATTTTGTGACACTTAAGTGTGCCTACACCAGAAGGGCTCCACTCAATCAAATTAGTTTCTTCTAATATGATAGCATTTTCTTTGATCCTGTTAAAATTTTAGTTTCATTTTCTGGATCATCTGTGGTTCTACCATGTCTTGTGATGATGTGACCAACATAGGACATGCTATTCTCAATGCAAATGCACTATGAATTTGTATAAGAATAGGAAATTTCCTTCTAAGTACATTCCTTAGTTTCCCATATTACATCGATCCTTTTGAATGTAGCAGCACCTTGCATTACCTTCTCTCAGAAATAGTTGTAGTTTCCTTAGTATCTTTCAATTAATACTTAATAGCTTATCATCTCAACTATTTTGGATAATATTTCTCTATGTCCATTAGTAACATTTTCCTATATCAAGACCCACCTTTTGTATTCCATCAGTTATGTAATGACTTGGAGAGGTTTGTATCATAAGTACACCTGGAAATTTCATTTGTGTACTCCTTTTCCTAGATTGTTTATATGATTTTAAAGTGATTCCTGGTTCAAATCTTTGGGGATCCTCACTATTTGTTTTTACTTTTTTCTGTCTTGAAATAATTTCTTTTTTTTTTTTTTTTAATTTTTTTTTTTCAACGTTTATTTATTTTTGGGACAGAGAGAGACAGAGCATGAACGGGGGAGGGGCAGAGAGAGAGGGAGACACAGAATCGGAAGCAGGCTCCAGGCTCTGAGCCATCAGCCCAGAGCCTGACGCGGGGCTCGAACTCACGGACCGTGAGATCGTGACCTGGCTGAAGTCGGACGCTTAACCGACTGCGCCACCCAGGCGCCCCGAAATAATTTCTTTATAACTTCCTTCAACTCAAGGTGATTCGGCTTCCTAAACAGTCTTTGATGTGGAAATATAATCAACAACTACATATTTTTCTTAATTTTCTTGAAGTTTTTTTTTTTTTTTTAACTCTGATTGCTTAATCAGTCATGTTTTCTCTTTACAGATACAGTGCTGATTTCTTCTCAGTGACTTTATAGTGAACTTCCTAAGACTTAGTATTTTATCTCCTATATGAACTGTGTTTAAAAAATGAATCTTTTTAATGTAGGGTGGGTGGTATCTGTGTATCTTATATACATTTTGAACTAAAGGTTTAATTTTAATTTTAATATATTTTAATTGAATTTCCTCTGTCCCTTTATAATCAATTAACTTAGTAAGTTAAAAAATTCATTTCTTCCTGAGGATCTTTTTTTTCTTCTAAAAAGGTAACTTCACACAAATAGTAAATTGGAATTTTATTTCAATGGTATTACTTTTTTATGGATAAATAAATTGAGTTTAAAGAGATTAAATAATTTGCCCAAATTCACTAAGCAAGGAGTTACAGAGTGGGACTATATGGAATCCCAAACCCTTGTTTAACCACTGTGCTGCATTTCTTCTTCAGGGAAAAGATGTGAAAAGGCATGACCTTGGGGCATGGAGATATTGGTTGAGCATATAAGACTAAAGGGAAGGGCTTGTATCTTAAGATAGCCAGCATTATAGAAATCATAGTATATTGTCTGAATTTAAATGAAAGAATATAGAGTGTTTTTATTAAACTGATGAATATAGTCTATGGTGAGATTTCAAAAGCTGTTTGAGGTATTTTTAATTAAATGCCATTAGAACATATTTGATAACCAAGTTCATGTGACTTAAATATTTTGTGCTGTTATATCTTCTCCTTATCAGATTTATCATAATGTGGCCATAATTTTATTTCTAGGTAGTAGGCCTGTACCGATTATGTGGTTCGGCAGCAGTCAAGAAAGAACTTCGAGAAGCTTTTGAGAGAGATAGCAAAGCTGTTGGTCTGTGTGAAAACCAGTACCCAGATATAAATGTAATAACAGGTAATAAATAGTTTTTATTCTCTGTACACATTCTGGAAAGAATACATCTGTAGGAAAAGGACTTAAAATACTATTTTGTAGCCTAAATTTAATTGGGTTTTATTCTGAAGTCTTATTTTCCTTCCTTCACAAACATTGTATTATTTTCTGTGGGGAGGTAGTACCAAGATATGGTCCTTGCCCTCAAATCACCAATAAATATTGGGGGGGAAATACGACCTATGTTAAATTAGCTATTACTAGGTAGCAGAAGGAAAAAGGTACATTTTCTTCATAGAAGGATAAATAAAACACCATCAGAGTTCAGTTTGATTGTCGCCAGGTCATGTAAAGGGCATTGACTATTTGGATAGAGAATTCAGATTTATTTACTAGGCAGAGGGGACCCATCAAAGATTTTTTTATTTGTTTTTGAGAGACAGAGAGAGGCAGAGCATGAGCAGGGGAGGGGGAGAGAGAGAGAGAGATACAGAATCTGAAGCAGGCTCCAGGCTCCGAGCTGTTTGTTAGCGTGGGGCCCAAACTCACGAACTGCAAGACCATGACCTGAGCTGAAGTCAGACCCTCAACCGACTGAGCCACCCAGGCACCCCCCATCAAAGATTTTTCAGCAGGGGAGTGAAATCTTTAGGGAGATAGTCTTCAGGAATATTAATCTGGCAACTCTATGTGACGGATTGTAATTAAAAGAAACCAGAGGACAGAAGACCAATTAGGAAGCCTTAGCAGTAGTACTAGCAAAGAGGTGTTAAGAGCTGAAGGAGTCTTGTAGCAGTAACAATAGGAAAGAATAGAACTGAAAAGATATGAAGAAAGAGAGGGCCCAGACAAGCATGACTTTGACGCCTTGTTGATTTGGTATCATTTGCAGAAACTAAGAAGCTGAGAGGAGAGCTACTGCTTTTGGTGGAGAAATGTGAAAAAAAAAAAAAAACACAAAAAACTATGAATTGGGTTTTGTTTCAAACTTATATACTGAATTTGAGGTACTAGTAGGTGATCTACATGGATATATCAGGCAAAGTAGAAAGTGCTCATCTACAGCTAAGGAGAGGATATAGTAAAATTTACCAAGTGGTGAGTATATTCCAATATATAACATTGGAAATATACTTCTAGTACTCCTGAGACGTGGAGGCAATGTGCGGGTCATTAGCATATAATTGTAATTAACACTTTGTGATTGTCGGTAAAGTTTGAAGAGACAAGATCTTTGAGGATCTCCAAACTTTGGAGGCACGAAGACAAAGAAGATCCAGCTGAAGAGATTGAGAGGATAGGAGTCAGAAAGTTTGGGAAACGAAAGACAATAGTTTAAGGAAAGGTATGAGGCAGTGTCATTTGATGGAGAGATCATATAAGATGGGAACAGAAATAAGGCCTTTGAATTTGGCCATTATGAGATTGTTTA
This sequence comes from Lynx rufus, assembly GCF_022079265.1. Classification (NCBI taxonomy): domain Eukaryota; kingdom Metazoa; phylum Chordata; class Mammalia; order Carnivora; family Felidae; genus Lynx; species Lynx rufus. The sequence continues at coordinate 150,754,111 of NW_025814834.1, forward strand.
TCACTAATCGATATCTTCAGGGACTCTTGACTTATAATTCCATGTTTTTGTTGTTGTATTTTATTAGCAAAGTTGTCAAGCATATATAAAAATAGAATACTGTGACAAACCCTCTATATCTATTACCTGGCTTCCATAATCAACACATGACCATACCTGTCTCTTTTATACCCCTCATTTGATTCTCCCCTAGACATGGATTATTTTGAAGTATATCTTCAGTATCCTATCCTTTCACCTATAGATGGTTTGGTATGTATCTTCAGATCTTCTTTGTATTTTGATAGTTCTTTGTCTTCCCTCTACTGGTAACTGCCATTTTTTTTTCATGCTGTAATATTATTTATCTCTCTAATTTGATTTGTCATTTTATATGCAATTAATTGCCTCAGAGAGAATTTGAGGAAGGTTCAACCTGCACATATTAAAGAGGTTTTTGTTGGTTGGAATCCTTTAAAGCTTACTTTTAGGATTGAGGCTTTTCAAATAGTTGAGATTCCCAATCTCTGAATTCTGAATGACTATATTTTCATGTATTTAATATATACTCTTAGATAATCAAAACTTTGATCCTAACCATTTTAATTCTAACAGACAATAAATCAAGGAACTTTTTCTTTCTTCTAAATTTTAGCAAACCAGAGATAATGGTTACTTTTATTTTTGTAAAGGAAGAAAGCTTATTCTTTCTACAAAAAATGAATTATGTCTACAAAAAAGAAAGTAGAATTTTTCCCTTAATAATATGTAATTAACAAAATTAGTAAACAATCCATTAAAGAGAGATTTTATAAATAGCAGTTCCCAGGAAATTACACTCTATAACTAAATGAAATATTTAATCTTGTTGAGGCATTATCTTAAAAAAAATTGTGCAAATATGTATGAATTAAAAAGATAACATGACGTGGCTTGATTTGATTATTTGCTATAAGACAAGGTCCTTAGTTAGAAATTTGCAGCATGTGGAGATGATATGAACAATAGGTCAATGAATGTTAGATTTGTATCATTCGTTTCTAAAATTGAGTGTCTCCATAGTTTATGAATTGGGTATTTTTTTGCTCTATTGTTTATACTCTTTCATTTCAGGAAAGCTGTTTTTCAAAAGAACCTAGAGCTATTTTCTTTCTTGATAAAAAAAAAACAACAACAATGAAATGATGTAAAAGTTGTCTGACAAATATCATTGAGATTACAATGAATTATATGCAAGGTCTCATCATGTCTCAGTATAAAGGATATTGTTGATTTGTAGAATTTGCTGGTAATAATGTTGCCTCATGTGTTCCATGTGAACTCAAATTTCTAAGTAAACTTGAAATATAATTAACAATTCAGTAGTTCTAAAAAAAGGAGATATTAATGAATGATAGAGTTTACTCACAGTTTAATGTTTATTTTATTTTTGAGACAGAGAGAGACATGAGTGGGGGAGGGGCAGAAAGAGAGACACGCACAGAATCTGAAGCAGGATCCAGGCTCTGAGCTGTCAGCACACAGCCTGTACTTTACTCACAGTTTAATGTGTTCTTAGTAGTTGGTTTGTCTAAAACACATAATGAAGTGCTCTAGACAACCATATTTTTCATGGGGTACAAAATTTAAGGTATGAAATCTATTCATATTTGTTTATAGCTCTTATTTATCAAAGGAACAAGAAATTAAAAAAGTAAAAATATTTATTATTTAGTGATTATTAGAAAAGAATAATAATCTTTCCTTCCTCCTAAGAAGGAAAATCCAATTTGAATGTATCTGCCCGTTATAAAATAGACATCATATTGCAGGGTTACACAGTCACTATCTAAGTTCAATACTTAGACATTCATTTGACCATGACTTTTCTAATTTTAATTCTTTTTAAATTCTTAATTCTTTTATTTTGCCTCAAAAGAAAACTTTATCAGCAATAACCCCCAAATTATCTTTAATTCTTTTATTTTGCTCAGAAGAATTCCTGATCAGTAATAACCCCAGAATTATCTTTAAACCATTAATAATTTTCTTCATTTATGTATATTAAATATGCATTTCCCCTACCATGCATATTATATGTTCTCTGATCTCTGGCACATTAATTTTCAAATTATTTTTGTTTTTCTTTACCTGCATTGAACATAGACACCTAAATTATATAAATACTAAGGAATGCAAAACACTGAGGAATAGTAATAGATTTAGCAATCAAAATATACTGAGGCAGTATAGAGAGTCCACTTAATCACTTATCCTTCCCTATCTAGAAGTTAATTGGTTTACTTACTAAATATTTATTGATGTCATTTACTATATGTCAGGCATTCTTCTAGGCACCAGGGACAAGTGAACAAGATGAACAGTATCTCAGTCCTCATATATGTATTCTTGTAAGGGAAGAGAATCAGTAATCAATGAATAGTAAGATATAGTAACTTATGCATGATAAGTAGGGCAATGGGAATGATACTGATTGGAGGTAGTAGTCAACTTGGTGACTCCCATGGTTGGAGTGATCAGAGAAGAAAATTGATATGAGAAGTGCCTTTTGAGCTAAAATCTGTATAATACAGAGTTAACCACTGGAAGATCTGGGGCTAGAGTTCTAGGTAGAGGAACAGAGTGAATTTTGCAAATTGAGAATTAATAAAATATAGGTACTACAGACCAGTCTCTGAGAAATAGAAGTAGTTTTAGTTATCAGAATGCCTTTTTTTTTTTTTTTTAGTGTGATGATACCTATTTTATCATGGGGATGAGTAGAATTTTCCTGTGTTGGTCCTTGTGCCTGAATGAAGGTGAGAGGCATATGGTTTCATAGTATCTAACTATTACAGAGCAACTTAGATGTTAGCCAAGAACCCCTTCTTTATTTACCTATAATTGCCTGCATTTTCTTCAGGTACATCGTAAAAGATGTACTATGTTGCACTAAATAAATTTTTCCATGTAAATTTTCCCCAAGTCTCCCTTACATAGTTTCTGTAGCATTAAAGACTGTCACCACAAACTTGTTATCTTATGGTTTTTATGTCCCCAAAGTATTCGAAAATGTTAAGGTTGGGGGTGCCTGTCTGGCTCAGTTGGTTAAGTGTCTGACTCTTGACTTTAGCTCAAGTCATGATCTTGTTTGTGAGTTCAAGCCTCCCATCAGGTTCTGCACTGACAGCACGGAGCCTGCTTGGGATTCTCTGTTTCCTCTCTCTCTGCCCTTCCCCCACTCATGCTTGCTTGCTCTCCTACTCTCTCTCTCTCTCTCTCTCTCTCTCTCTCTCTCTCTCAAAAAAAAAAAAAAGATGTTAACATGGCAGTATGGCTTAAGATACTCATATCACTAACTTTTTGGGATAAGGTCATATAGCTAACTTCTAGATTGATAGGTAGTTACATAGTATATGTCACCATATAGTAAAAATACCTCCTCTCTATATCATTTTATAAAATCTTTTTATTTTTCTAATGAACTTAATTATTCTATATATAGAATTTTCTAATGTCTACATACAGAAAAGGAGCGATAACTTTTACTTTGTTGAACATAATGTGCATTGAACAGACTTTAAGTGCTTAGTATTTGTTAGTAATAATTCTCCCTTATTTGCCCTCAAATTATAGTGAAGTAAGTAATCTTGAACTTGTGTTAATTTAAAATTTCATTTATATTAATGGTTGCTTAGTGTATTATACAAAGGATAATGGTATTTGAAATATGTGTTTTACTAAACTATAACATTATCTTTTCTGGAGATCTTTTAGGTTTTAATTTAATTTAATTGCATTATAGGGTGAGTCTCAAACTACCAGGGCATATTAAGTTTCGTTAGAACTAACGAGTCTTGCTCTTTGTCAAGGAACACACGTGGAATCTTTTTTATTTTTATTTTTTTAAATCATGCCCTAGAGGGTTGGTAGCTGTCTTTATTTGGCAGCTACAGAAAATTGGGTTTTCACTTTCTAACTGTAACTCAGTTGTCCTCTTTACACCACATGTTGCTATTCGTTGTAGATAGGTTTAGACTGCAAAACTAATGATGGTAGTAAAAAAAGTCACATGATATAAGTTAAGGAATGGGAATAAACAATTACTACATGTCTACGGTGTATAAAATGCTTTATTGTTATCATCACTGTACATCTAGCATGTATTGATTGTTAGGATATGTCAGGCTCTTTATACATATTCTGTTTCTTCTTATATGTCAGGAAGAAGTCTGGTCAATATACTCTTGGTTTCCCAGCACTATTTCCAGATTGTTATCTTTTCACTGTTGAACAGAAACTTATGCTCTTCTGAGAATAAAGCTCTCTAAAGTTTCATGGTGCATACCTACACTGCCTCTGTCTTTCCTATTTAAGATTATCTGCAGAACTCTTGGACATTCCCATTTATTCAGTGAATACTTTTTTAAAGTTTTTTTTTAAATTTTAGAGAGAATGAGCAGGGGAGAGAGGGAGAGGGAAAGAGAGAGAGAAGGAGAGAGAGAGAGAGAGGGAGGGAGAGGGAGAGAGAATCCCAAGCAGGCTCCACATTTAAGGCAGAGCCAGATGCAGGGCTCTAGACTATGACTTTGGGATCATGACCCAAGCCAAAATCAAGAGTTAGATACTCAACTGACTGACCGAGCCACCCAGGCGCTTCCAGTGAACAATTTGGATATCTTACCAATGGTTATATTTCAAACGAAAGTCCTGTCTTTGTCCTAAGTGATTTTAACATGCAAATGACCCATCCAAAATCCATTAAAAGACTACTTTCTTTCCATTGGATTGTCTTTACACCTTATCAAGAATTTATTGACCATAAATATGAGGGTTTATTTCTGGACTCTGAGTTCTGTTTCATAGATCTGTATGTCTATCCTTATATCAGTACCACATTGTTTTGATTAATGAAATTTTATAGTAAAATTTGAAATTTGGAGGTGTTAGGCTACCGATGTTCTTTTTTTTTTTAAGATTTTTTTGGGCTATTTTGGCTTTTTCATACTAATTTTAGGATCAGCTTGTAAATTTCTGTGAAAAATCTATGTAGGATTTTGATAGGTTTTATGTTGAATCTATAGTCAGTTTGGAGAGTATTTTCATTTTAACAGTATTAGGTGTTGTGATCTATGAACATGGGATAGCTGTCCATTTATTTAAGTTTTTAAATTTTTTTCATAAATGATTTTTAGTTTTCAGAGCACAAGTTTTGTATTTCTTTTGTTAAATTTATTCCTAAGTATTTAATTATTTTGATGCTGTTGTAAAAGGAATTATCTTTTTTTTTTTTTTTTTTGGACTGTTCATTTTTAGTGCATAGAAATACAGTTGAGGGGCACCTGGGTGGCTCAGTTGGTTAAGCATCTGACTCTTGATTTCTGCTTAGGTCTTGATCTCACCATTGTGAGATAGAGCTCCCACGCTGGGCTTTGCACTGAGCATGGAGACTGCTTAAGATTTTCTCTCTTTCTCCCTCTGCCCTTCTCCCCATGTTCTCTCTCTAAAATAAAAATTAAAACACAATACAGTTGATTTTTGCATATTGATCTTGTACTTTGCTAAACTCAATTATTCTGTTTTTTTAGTGGATTCCTTAGGATTTTCTATATGCAAGATTATGTTACCTGCAAATAGAAATATTTTTACTTCTGTCTTTCCAAGGTGGATCCTTCTTATTTCTTTTTCTTGCTTAATTAACCCTGGCTAGAACCTCCAATGTAATGTTGAACAGCAGTGGCAAGAGCTGAACATCCTTATCTTGTTCTTGATTTTAGGAGAAAAGCATTCAGCTTTTGACCATTACTTACGATATTAACTGAATTTTTCATAGATCCCCTTTAGCAAGTTGAGGAAGTTCCCTTCTATTCCAAGTTTTTTGGGTGTTTTTATCATGATAGTGTGTTGAATTTTGCTCAATGACTTTTATGACTCTGTTGAAATGATCGTGTGGTTTTGTCCTTTATTCTATTGATATAGTATATTACATGAATTGGTTTTCAGATGTTAAGCCAACCTTTGCATTCCTGAGATAAATCCCACTTAGTCCTGATGTATATTCTTTTTTTTTTTTTCCTTTTTAATATGTTGCTGGATTTAGTTGCTAGTATTTTGTTGAGGAGTTTTGTGTCCTACACGATATTGGTCTATAGTTTTCTTGTAATGTCTTTGTCTGGTTTTGATGTCAGCATAATACTGGTCTTGTAGAATGAGTTGAGAAGTGTTTTCTATTTTTGGTAAGAGTTTGTGAAAAATTAGTATTAGTTCTTCTTTCAGTATTTGGTAGTATTCAACTATCACTTAAACTATCTGGGGCCGGGCTTTCTTTTGTGCGAAGTTTCAAAAATTACTAATTCAGTGTCTTATTATAAATCTCCTCAGGGGCACCTGGGTGGCTTAGTTGGTTAGGCATTTGACTCTTGATTCAGGCTCAGATCACGATGGTCTCATGGTTCATGAGTTCCAGCCTTGCATTGGGCTCTGCACTGACAGCACAGAGCCTGCTTGAGATTCTCTGTCTCCCCGCTCTCTCTGCCCCCACCCTGCTCATGCTCTCTCTCTTTCTCTCTCTCTCTCTCTCTCTCTCAAAATAAATAAACTTAAGAAAGTGTTTAACTATAAATATATTCAGATTTTCTATTTCTTCTTAAGTCACTTCCAATAGTTTACCTCTTTCTATGAGTTCTAGCTTTCATCTGAGTTACCTAATTTATTGCCATATAGTTATTCATAATATTCACTTATAATCCTTTTTATTTCTATAAGGTTGGTAGTGATGCCCTCTTTCATTACTGATTTTAGTAATGTGAGTCTTCTTTTTTCCTTGGTCAGCTTAGTTGAAGGTTTGTCAATTTTGTTGATCTTTTCAAAGAAACAAATTTTGATTTTATTTTGTCTATTGCCTTCTATTATCTATTTCATTAATTTCTACTCTAATCTTTATATTTTCTTTTCTTCTGCTCACTTTGAGTATAACTTCCTCCCTTTTTTCTATTTTCTTAAGGGAAACTGAAATCATTTATTTGGGACCTTCCTTCTTTTCTAATGTAAACACTTAGTGCTATAGATTTCTTTCTAAATTCTAAACCTCATCCCACAAATTCCGACGTGTTTTGTTTTCATTTTCACTCAGTTCAAACACTTTTTTTTTTTTTTTTTTTTTTTATTATTTTTGGGACAGAGAGAGAGACAGAGCATGAACGGGGGAGGGGCAGAGAGAGAGGGAGACACAGAATCGGAAACAGGCTCCAGGCTCTGAGCCATCAGCCCAGAGCCTGACGCGGGGCTCGAACTCACGGACCGCGAGATCGTGACCTGGCTGAAGTCGGACGCTTAACCGACTGCGCCACCCAGGCGCCCCTAAACACTTTTTAATTAAAAAAAAATTTTTTTTAATGTTTATTTTTTGAGAGAGAGAGAGAGAGAGAGAGAGAGACAGTGTGAGTGGGGAGGGGCAGCGAGAGAGAGGGAGACACAGAATCTGAGGCAGGCTTCAGGCTCTGAGCTGTCAGTACAGAGCCCGATGTAGGGCTTGAACTCACCAGCAGTGAGATCATACCTGAGCTGAAGTCGGATACTCAACCAACTGAGCCACCCAGGCGCCCCTTTAAAAATATTTTTTTAATGTTTATTTATTTTTGAGAGAGAGAGGGAGAGGGAGAGCGAGGGATCAGGAGGGGCAGAGAGAGACAGAGACACAGAATCCTAAGTAGGCTCCCTGATACAGGGCTCAAACCCACGAACCGTGAGATCGTGACCTGAACCGAAGTCAGACACCCAACCAACTGAGCCACCCAGGCATCCCTCATTTTCTGATTTTCCTTTTTCTTTCTTCTTTGATTCATGGATTATTTAGAAGTATGTTCGTTTGTGTCAAAATATTTACAGAATTTTCCAGATACTTTTTTATTATTAATTTCTCATTTAATTCCATTATAATCATAGTACATACTTCATGTGACTTGAATCTTTTTGTATTTATTTAAACTTATTCTAAGGTCAAGATATGCTCTTCTGTGTGGTAAATGTTTCATTTGAATCCTTGAGAAGAATGTGTGTTCTGGTGTTTGGAGATGTAATATACTATAATTACCAATGCAGTCAAGTTGATTAATAATGTTGTTCCAGTCTTCCATGTCTTTATGTGTTTTCTTTCTTCTTGTTAAGAGAGGCATGTTGAAATCTTCAATTACAATTGTGGTTTTGACTCACCCATTTTCTACCTCCCGTTTTCCTTTAAAGACTTACACATGTATTAGGTCACTGGTATTTATTTTACAGCTCACCGATATTCTATTCATTTTTCCAGTCTTTTTTTTTAATCTCTCTGTTTAATTTTAGTTATTTCTATTGCTGTGTCTTCAAGTCATTAATCTTCTCTGCTAATATTAATTTAACTCTTTGTATTTTTAATCTCTGATATTTTAATTTTCACTATTAGAAATTTGATCTTTTTTTCAAACATTCTGTCTCTCTACTTGGCATGTTCAGTCTTTCTTCTAGCTTCTTAAACATATGAAATACCATATAATAACTGTTGCAATGTCCTTGTCTACTAATTCTATCAGCTATGTCATTTCTGGGTTGGTTCACAATTGATTTTTCTCCGCATTATAGATCATATTTGCCTGCTTCTTTATACACATGGTCATTTTTTATTGGATGTCAGATGTGAATTTTACCTTCTTGGGTGCTAGATATATATATTTTTTAATTTTATAGACACTCTTGGGCTTTGTTCTAGTATACAATGAAGTTGGGAACCGTTAGATTTTTTGTAGGTGTGCTTGTAAGCAGAAAGAGAGCAGCTTTTAAATAAGTCTTCTCTTTTTATATTTCTTTGATTCACTACTGAAGCAAAACCCTTCTTTGCATTCATATTGGTTTCCTATGGCTGCTAAGTGCCACAAACTAGGTGATTAAAACAACAGAAATGTATTGCCTCATGGTTCTGGAGGCTGGAAGTCCAAAATCAAGTTGTCAGCAGGATCTTGCTCCCTCTGAAACCTGTAGGGAAATTCTTCCTTGCTTCATCATAGCCTTTGTTTTTTTGCTGGCGATCTTTGGCATTCCTTCATTTATAGATGCATCACTCCAGTTCTCTGGCTTCACACAGTTCTCCCCTGCTTCTTCACATCCTCTTGCCTTTTTGTATGTCTGTCTCTGTGTCTAAATTCCCCTTTTATAAGAACACCAGTCAGAATGTATTAGGGCCTACCCTACTGACTTCATTTTAACTTGATTATCTCTGTAAAGATCCTGTTCCAAACACGGCCACATTCTGAAGTGCTGAGAGATAAGACTCAAATATATGTTTGTGGAAGACACAATTCAAGCTGTAACAGTACTATACCCAAATATCGTAAGTTACGAAGTTTTTCACTTTGGTTGCTCAGAACAGGAGCTATTTATTGCCTGCTAGTATAAGCTCCTGAAATTGTTCCCTTTAATCTTTTTGGGTGGTTCCTTTTCCAGCCTTGGTTAGTTTCCTCACCTGCACATGCTGATCAGTACTCAGAGACTCAGGGGGATTCTTGGAAATCTCCAGAGGTGTTTTTTTGTTTGTTTTTTGTTTTTGTTTTTTTGAGCAGCTATCTACTCTCTAATACTCTGTCCTGCAAGCTCTAGCTGCTTTGACTTCCTTAGTCTTCTAGCTTCCTCTCCTCAACTTAGCTGGACCTACTAGCTACCTGTGTTTGCACCCCCTCACAGTGACTTGGAAAGGTTTTCGGGCAATAAGGCAGTTATGAGCACACCTCATTAGATTCCCATCCCTTAGGGATCACTATCCTTCTTTGACTGATGTCTAATATGTTGGACACAGTTTTTTAATTTTTTTTTTCAGATATTTTATCTGGTGTTCCCAGTTGTTACAGGCAGGAAGTTAGATCTGGTCGCCATTGCTCTGTGTTGGTTAGAACAGCTGTTTTTCTGTTTTTCTGGCCCCAGTGCAAGCTGCTTTGAAATACTGTGATGTGGCTATAAAACTGATTGAGGAAGCTTTCTGTATACTGAAAAGATCTCAAGGATATGATGTTAAATGAAACACCAAGAAACAGAACAGGACATGATATACACTATCTGTTATGTAACAAATGATAATAATAGTAATACATTATTTATATTTACATAAACAAACATGGAAGGATCCATAAGAAACTAATGAATCATATTACTATCAAAATTGAAAAGATTATCAGAAGGTGGTGGGGGCTCCAGGAGGTGGCATCTTGCACTGTAGTTCACGCTCAGTCATGTCAGAGCTCAGGTCATTGGATGCCAGCCCGGGGTCCCCGGCCATGCACAAGGCAGGGTGTTGAGGCATAGGTTGGAAAACGAGGATACTCAAACCAGACAACTGCAAGATGCTGTCACAAATGCGGAGAAGCATTTCGGAGAGCTGTGCCAAATCTTTGCTGCTTATGTGCGGAAAAATGCCAGACTGTGAGACAAAGCAGACCTACTGGTGAATGAAATCAACGTGTATGCCTCTACAGAGACCCCAGTTTTAGAGCAGGGCCTGAAAAAAATAAAGGAGGGAGGGAGGGAGGGAGGGAGGTAAGGAGGGTGGGAGGGAGGGAAGGAAGGAAGGAAGGAAGGAGAGAGACAAAGAAAGGAAGAAAGCAGGGCCTAAAAAACGTTTCTGATTAGTTTGCCAAACTTCAGTATTATCAACAAGCAGAGGTTGAAAGACTTGAAGCCAGAGTAGTTGAACCTTTGAAAGCTTATGGAACCATTGTGAAAATGAAATGAGAGGATCTCAGAGCAACATTAATAGCAATGAATTGGGAAGCCAATCAGTTAACTCAGAAGGAATACATATTATTGTATCCTTTGACTTTTGATCTTTTTTTGTTTGTTTGCTTTTTAATGTTTGTTTATTTTTGAGAGAGTGCAAGTGGGGGAGGGGCAGAATGAGGGGGACAGATGATCGGAAGTGGGCTCTGCTCTCATAGCAGCGAGCCCGATATGGGGCTTGAACTCACAAACTGTGAGATCATGACCCGAGCCGAAGTTGGATGCTCAACTGACTGAGCATCTGACTTTTGATCTTTAAAAAAATGTTTTGTAAGGCAGAAACTTAATTGCAGAGAGCCACAATGGATGCTACCTGAACAACTCATCATCTGGAGGAAACTATTGACAATTTTGAAAAGCAGAAAATAAAGGACATAAAGACTATATTTTTAGAATTTATCACTATTGAAATGTTACTTCATGGCAAAGTTTTAAAGGTCTGCACTGCTATCTACCAATTTATACAAAATATTGATGAAGATTTAGAGGTTTTTCGAAATTGTCCATATCAACCAGATTATTCATCCTGTTTAGATATTGTCAGAGCAGATCCAAAGTCATCTCTTCAAAGATCACTGTCAGCTAAGTGTGTATCTGCAATAGGACAGATAACTAATAAAGGATCAACAAGCAAAAGATGATGATGAAGAGGATGATGAGGACTTAGATGTTACAGAATAAAATTAGTTTTCTTAAGTAATTTCACATTTCATTTTTCTTTTCTTTTTTTTTTTAATGTTTATTTTTGAGAGAGAGAGAGCAGGGAAGGGACAGAGAGAGAATCCCAAGCAGGCTCTGTGCTATCAGCCTGACACAACGCAGAGTCTGACACAGGGCTTGAACTCACCAACTGTGAGATCATGACCTGAGCCAAACAAAGTCAGGCGTTTAACCAACTGAACCACCCAGGCACCTCTCACATTTCATTTTTCATCTTAAATGACTTGGAATCCAGAATTACTACTTTGTAAAACTTTATACTGGCTTCATAGACATTAAACCTCAAAATGAAGTCCTACTGGAAATGAAAATTAAAGGAAATTTATGCTGACCAAAAATGAAGATTTTAAAAAATAATGCACACCAATCATTTCAATATCCTATCTAGCAGTATGTGATTTTTGAATAGGTTCCGTTAAAAAAAAAAGATGATATATTTCAAAAGTACTTTATATTAATGCACTATACCTAGTTGAGATTGCAATATAAATACTGTAGATGAAAAAACCAAGAGATCTAACACTTCCACTTGCTTCTTTTGCTTTCATCACCAAAAAAGGGTCTTTAGTCATTCTGATTAAATACAAATTCTGTTCCATAAAGTCTTATCAAAAAGATAGGTTTTTTTTCTGTACTGTTTTTCCCTTTTACTACAACCTGAAGTTTCCTTATTTGATGCATAATTTACTTTTCAACAAGAATGTAATTACTTTTGATTAAAGGTAATGGGACACTAGGATATCAGTGTCTTAAAACTACATAAAGCATAAATTTTAGCTTCACATAAATGTGAAAACCATATTCAGCCTGATTCTGGTTTTAAAATGAAGATGCTATTACACTAAAGCATTATTACACTAAAACATATAAAGCAGTACTACAATTTCTGGAAATCTGTAATTTGGTGGAATGTGGCCTAAGAAAACATCATGGAAAACCATAAATCATTACAAGTCTGTAAACATTTTACTAAACCGCCATCTAATTAATGAAAGAGTATATACTTTTATTCTTGAAAATAATCAATTTGCTACAGCCTTTCAGTAAGTACAATACTTGTGTACAATACTATGCCAGTCAGGCATATAAAAATTACGAAATTCATAAAATCATTTGGGATAACCACAAAAAGCAGTCTAAGTTCTCAGTTTAGCTGAGAGCATGTTCTGAATCAATATTGTTTAGTTTTAGGTTTTTGGTGTCCGAAAATCTCCTGTTCTCTCTTGTGATCACATTGTAGATTTTAGCTAGTGCCTTACCTACCTTGCTTACATGTAACAACCATAAATCACACTTTCCTGTTTCCTCTACCGTAGGTGATCTCTCTTAGTTCATGACTGCTGTGGTGTGTTTGGAATTGACTTCCCTCGCTCTTGTTATAGTGACAAGTGTGATGATTTCTGTTCTTGGCTTTTGGTTTTATTATTTGATATTAAGAATGATTTTCCCCCTCATACAACGCTGTAGCATTTGAGATTATCCAACCACTCATAAATATGTTTAAGACACATAAGAGTATTAAAGGGGAAATATATATAACTCATTTATTTGCAAGGCCTTTTGACCACTTTTTTTCCTATTGAGGTATAATTAATGTATAACATTATATTAGTTTCAGGTGTACAACATAGTGATTCAATATTTGTATGTATTATGAAATGATCAACACAAAAAGTCTACTTAACCATACATAGTTACAAATCCATTACCATGAATAGTTAGAATTTTTTTTTTCTGTGATGAGAACTTTTAAGATTTACTCTTGTATGTCAGTTATGCCTCATTTAGAAGAAGAAAATAGAAAACATTTAAAATTTATTCTTTCCCAAAATAAGTTACTCCAAATTTATCAAAATTTCCAACCCCACTTTAAAAAATCTGATGGCATAGCAGGAAGATGTGATTTCAGTTTATGCAAACAGGTATTTTGATCCAACCTTCTTTGGATACAACCCCAAAATCTACAAAATAATGTAAGGGAGAATCCTGTTTCTCATCAGTAAATAAACAAAACAACTTGCAAATATACAACACACTATTATGAAACATGATGTTGTACATGGACAATTGGTATTCTTTACCAAATAAGAGTCTAGAAATTAAAAATCCATGTAATTGGAATAATTTACAATTATATTAGTATGCCTTGCTTTCTCAGCTTTTGTTTCACATGCATTTATAGAGGGCCAGAATCAATAAAGTATATGTACTGCGAATTGCTTACTTTATGAGTAACAAACCTAATGATATGTATGATAATTGGAAATTATGTGTGTGCATTTTTAGCATGGTTGCAAAACAAGAAGTCAATTACCCAAGCAATTTATAAGAATACAAAATGTTCACTAGCATAATAGTTTTTTGTTGTTGCTTTTGTTATTTTCAGAATATTAAAGGTTAACAATACTTCAGTTAAAAATAATTCACCACAGTTTATTTTATTTTGAAGACCAATTGCTATCTGTCTTTGTTTTCTAAAGGTGTTCTTAAGGACTATCTAAGAGAACTTCCTTCTCCTCTGATAACAAAGCAGCTTTATGAGGCTGTAATAGATGCAATGGCAAAAAATCCTTTGAAAATGTCATCAAGTGGATGTGAGAATGACCCAAGTGACTCTAAGTATACTGTTGACCTGCTTGATTGTCTGCCTGATGTTGAGAGGGTGAGCATCAGTGGTATACCTTTTTCCCTGAAAGCCAGCTAATGAATATATACTTAGCTCCAGAGCTACAAATAGTTTTTCAGCTGTTTCACATTTGTGGCACTTAGGAGTTTAAGCTCTGCCTTTACTAAAGGCTCCTTAAACAGCATAAATATAGATGACAATTTTATCTTTTCTGTATATAATTTTAGTCTAGGCACAGGTACTTCCTATATGTTTTTAAAGAGTATGGCTACCTTATTATTAAAATAATATATGCTTACTATAGAAAAATTGAGAAGATATAGTAAAGAAAATGGAAAATTGCAATTATCAATAACCAAAGGCAACAATAATTAACGTGTTAGTTAATTAACTATATGTAGTTAATGTATTTCCTTTTAGTATTTGAAAAATATGGTAACTGTTTCAGTGTACATGGCTTAGCCTTAAGACTTAAGTAACCCTCACCACCACCATCGCTTTCCTTCTTGCATCTTTCCATTTACCTCCTCACGATCTAAATCTTGGGACCAGTATCCTCAGGACCAGAGGAGATAAGAGGGTAGCTGGGTCTGCAGAACCAGTCTCAACCTAACTTTAACTGTTGTTCCTTAGAACAAAAGAGAAAATAAGAGAGAGATGGCTGAGCTTGTCCAGATGAGGTCAACTTTGCCTATATTTCTTATTATGTGAGGGTAGAAAGGGCAAGAGTGAATGTGTGAAAATATTAAGCCCCAAAACTTCATTCACCTTTACTGTCCCCTTCCCTGTGCTCGGTCCAGTTAGATTAGTAAGTATACTCCTGTGGGTGAGAAGAAGGGAACAACTACAAAGAAGTAAGCAGAATTAGAAGGGTGGAATGAAGGGGTAGACATACTCCTTCTTCGTTGCCAGGTAAAGTTTGATTGCCAGGTATCATTTGACTTACAAGTGAGGAAATGAGTGGAAATTTAAATCACCTGCTCCAGTTATATAGCTTTTATGAGTGCTGTAGTCTGTCACCTGAATTTATAGGTCTTTCTGGTCCTAAAGCTCTTGCTATTATCATCCTTTCTAAAAAGGCTTCATAATATTCCATTGAGTGGATTTGACATAATTAATCACTATTCTCTTTTGTATAATATTTAGGTTTTGAGTCTATTTGTATATATTTTTATGCAGATATTTCTTTTCAGTTAGAATTACTTATTTGGAGTAGAAATAATGGAATTGTTGATTTAAATGATGTGAACATTCAAAGGCTCTTTTTTTTTATTTTTTTAATATTTATTTATTTTTGAGACAGAGAGAGACAGAGTGTGAACAGGGGAGGGTCAGAGAGAGAGGGAGACACAGAATCTGAAACAGGCCCCGGGCTCCGAGCTGTCAGCACAGAGCCCGACACGGGGCTCAAACTCACGGATCGCGAGATCATGACCTGAGCCGAAGTCGGACGCTCAACCGACTGAGCCACCCAGGTGCCCCTCAAAGGCTCTTAATATGTTTTCATATTACTTTTCAAAAGGGACAGAACAATTGCACTTTTTGGCTCATCTTTATTTAGTAGACAAAAAATATTTTACTTTAAATTGTATTTCTTGGTTTGCTATTGAGATTAAATCTAAGATATTGGGGCGCCTGGGTGGCGCAGTCGGTTAAGCGTCCGACTTCAGCCAGGTCACGATCTCGCGGTCCGTGAGTTCGAGCCCCGCGTCGGGCTCTGGGCTGATGGCTCAGAGCCTGGAGCCTGTTTCCCATTCTGTGTCTCCCTCTCTCTCTGGCCCTCCCCCGTTCATGCTCTGTCTCTCTCTCTGTCCCAAAAATAAATAAACGTTGAAAAAAAAAAAAATTTAAATCTAAGATATTTAGCCAGGTGTGTGTGTGTGTGTGTGTGTGTGTGTGTGTGTGTGTTGGTCACAGCATGGTATGCTGAAAGTAGCCTTAAGATGTCAACATATGTAGAATCCTACTTGTGTTAGCAAATGTATAGTGAGTGGAGATGAAGAATGGATATTTATTATTGACATTGCTTTTATGATTCATATATTTGATTTGTTTTGATTTCAAAATATTAATTACAGTCTCCTCTAACTTTTCTTCTTTCTTTATTCCTTTCTTTCTCAGCCGAACATTAGAAGAATATTTATTTTGGCTGTCCTTATTTCTTCACCACCCTTGACTACTCAACACATTGTAATCTGGCTCCCTACCCTATCTTTCTGGACTTATTTTTGCCAAGGTTACTAATGACCTTCTGATCACTGAATCCATTTTTTACTTTTGGCTCTAAAAATAAGTCATTTTGATTTTTTCCTTTTTAATAATTTTTAAAATTACAGTTTTACTTGGCATTCATTTCTTTAATACAATTATGAAGAAGAAATTATACATTCATTTTATTTGTTAAATGATTGATCACATGCCAGTACTTCAAAAACATCATATTTCTTTCCATAATTGCTTAGACCTAAATAACCTTCCACCCCTTACTAGTTTCTTCAAGTTTTAAAAAATATTCTTTTTGGGGGCACCTGGCTGGCTCAGTTGGATCCTTGATCCTCAGGATCGTGAGTTCAAGCCCTATGTTGGGTGTGGAGATTACTTAAATAAATAAAAATACTTTAAAAAAAAAGTATTTTTTTTCAACAAAAAAACTTTTTTTTTTTTCATCTCTAGCTATTCTATTCTTTTTTCCATGGTTTGTCTACTTAAAGTATTTGTTAGTTAAGCACATTGGCCTTTTTCCTATTCTGTATCATGATAGACCCTGGCCACGTTTGAAATTGTTAGCTTGCTAAGTTTAAGGTTGGCAGTCCCCTGATTATGACTAGAGGATTTATCTGTTCTTAAAGATAAACACTCTTACCTAATCCCTTTTCCATCACAGGCTTTGCTATTGTCATTTTAGAGGAGGGAAGAGAAGAAAACGTTGATGTATATTTTCCTAGGGACGCCAGTTGAAATTTGGAATGCATTCATGAGCCTTTATAAAGACTATACATTTTAACCCTCTAATCGATCAAATTATGTCATTGGAACCTAAAGGTCCAAGCTTTGAAACAATCTTTTGAAAAGTAACAGAATGTCTGTTTATATTTTCTGCTGTAAATTGTGTCCTTAAATTTGCTCCTGTGTATGACTTTACTAAGTGAAATGTAATTTAACTTAATTTAGGCAACCCTAAAGATGTTGCTGGATCATTTGAAATTGGTGGCTTCTTATCATGAAGTGAATAAGATGACGTGCCAGAACCTGGCTGTGTGCTTCGGACCCGTGTTATTAAGTCAGAAGCAAGACACTAACCATAACAACAGAGTCTTTACTGATTCAGAAGAACTTGCAAGTGCTTTGGATTTCAAAAAACATATTGAAGTTCTTCATTATTTACTTCAACTCTGGCCAGGTAAATGATTCTCTGGAAATACTTTTCTCTTTCAAGGGCAGAGTGTTTGAATTAGCTAATCACTAAATATGCCCATATATGATTGCAGAAAATATTTCCTAGATTTTGCTTTTTCTGTTTAAATTTTTTGCTTTTGCTGATAATATAATAGACCTATAGATCAATGTGCACATTTTGGATTTGGTCAGATCAGGATTTGTATCCTGGTTGTGTTACTTATTAGCAGTCTGGTCTTGGGCAGGTTCTTTAACATCTTAGAGCCTCAGTATCGTCTTTTGTCATATGGACTTTAATAATGTTTATGGAATTTATAGGAGGGTTAAATAAGGAGTTACGGGGGCGCCTGGGTGGCTCAGTCGGTTAAGCGTCCGACTTCGGCTCAGGTCATGATCTCACGGTCCATGAGTTCGAGCCCCGCGTCAGGCTTTGTGCTGACAGCTCAGAGCCTGGAGCCTGTTTCAGATTCTGTGTCTCTCTCTCTCTCTGACCCTCCCCCGTTCATGCTGTCTCTCCCTGTCTCAAAAGTAAACATTAAAAAAAAAAAATTAAAAAAAAAAAAAGGAGTTACGTATGTTAAGCTGCTCAGTGCAGTTCTTGTCACAGAATAGGTACTCTGTAAATATTAACTTCTTTAGTCCTTCAATCAGTTCTTCTTCCTGACATTTTTACTGTATTCATGGTCATTCTTCAAATTATCCAGGCTTGACTTGACAGTTATCTTTGATCTTTCCATCTTTCTTATCCATTCCTTGTTCCAGTCAAGAACAAAAAGCTGACAGTTATTTTCCTACTATATCTCTTATATAGTTTCAGAGCTAAAAGGAATACATGTTTAATTAGATGTTCTAATGCTGTATTTAGGTTCCAAATTTTTCTTATCCTATAGTAATGCCTGCTTCCCCTCCCTACCCTGCATAGTACCAAACATGAAAGTACTTAGGAGCTCCATGTAGCATACAGTGGTAAAAGTGGTTGGCTCCTGGAGTCAGGCTTGGATTCAGATCCATTGTGGCCCAGGCACATACTTTAATTCCCCTCAGTATGCTTCTCTATAAATAGTGCCTACCTCAGGGTTGTTGTGAAGATTCTGCAGATAAAGCATCAAAGATAGTGACCAAAGTGTTTTGCATAAAGTTAGCTCTTTGTTACTCTTTTAATGATACAAGTAAGGATGGACCAAAGTGCAACAAAATGCTTGATTTAGTCTTAAAATACATCTAACTAATTTTAAAAAGTGAATAAAAAACTTGGAAAGTTAAAATTTTTGCTTTCTTTCAAACACAAGCTTAAAAGTCATTTCTAATGTGTCTTTTAACTGAATTGGTATATATAATTAATTATTTAAAAATCCTGAATCAAGATTCTTTGGCTAATTGGTTTGATTTCTGCATTTGGTGCCCAACATAAGGGATCTCTGAGGTTAAAGTCTTAAATGTGTTTTCTATAGTTTTTCCTACAACTGCTTTAATTGTAATAAACATCAGGAATTGGGAAAGGAGCCATCTTTGTTCTAATCACAAATTAAAACTTGCTTACCTGGAGAGATAAACACAGTTTACTATCAGTACCTGATTTCTTTATCATTACTTCTGTGTCAGAAGTTAATGTTATTTAAAAATAACTCCTCTAAGGACCTGAATACACATTTTTCCAAAGAAGACAAATGGATGGCCAACAGACACATGAAAAGATGCTGAACATCACTTGTCATTAGGGACATGCAAATCAAAACCACAATTAGATATCATCTCACACCTGTCAGAATGGCTAGCATCAAAAAGACAAGAAATAACAAGTGTTGGTGAGGATGTGGAAAAAAGGGAACCCTTGTGCAGTGTTGGTGGGAATGTAAATTGGTGTAGCTGCTATGGAAAACAGTATGGAGGATCCTCAAAAAATTAAAAATAGAAATACCGTACAATACAGTAATTCCACTATGGGGTATTTACCCAAAGAGAATGAAAATACTAATTTGAAAAGTTTATTGCAGCTTTACAATAGCCAAGATATGGAAGCAACGTAAAGTGCCCATCAGTAGATGAATGGATAAAGAAGATGTGGTGTATATACTAATTATGGACTATTACTCCACTATTTAAAAAAAAAAAAGCGATCTTGCCATTCACGACAATATCAATGGACCAAGAGGGTATCATGTTAAGTGAAAGAAGTCAGACAAAGGCAAATACCATATAATTTCACATATATATGGAATCTAAAAACCAAAACAAATGAACAAACAAACGAAAAAACTGGAAACAGACTCATAAATACAGAGAACAAACTGGGGGTTGCCAGGGAGGAGATGGCATGGGGGAAGGAGTGATATAGGTAAAGGGGACTAAGAAATACAGACTTCCAGTCTACGGCCATACCACCCTGAACGCGCCCGATCTCGTCTGATCTTGGAAGCTAAGCAGGGTAGGGCCTGGTTAGCACTTGGATGGGAGAAATACAGACTTCTGGTTATAAAATAAATAAGGTCACGGGGATGAAAAGTATGGTATGGGGAGTATAGTCAACAATATTGTGATAATGTTGGTGACAGATGATAACTACACTTATTGTGGTGAGCACTGTGTAATGTATAGAGTTGATTCACCTGAAAGTGATATAGCATTACATGTCACCTATACTTCAATTAAAAAAAACATCTGCCTCCTTTTCTATAACCTGTACTTTTCTTTAGTTATAGTACCTCAGACAAAGGGCGGAAAGATGAGAGTAAATACCAGTTAGTTTTGCCCTCTAAATCATTTGTTTTTGGATTCAAGAGAAGGCAGACATCAAATAAAAGTAGTGTAGTGACTGTGCGTGAGAAAGTTGATAGTGATACAGAGAATGAGCCATAGCGCATTAACTTGGTAAATGCCCATCTCTATGTGTTAGATAGAAGGTTTGACTCCTTGCTATGCATATCTTACATATTTTTGTTTTTGGAATTTCCCCTACTCTGGAGGTAAAAAAAAGAGTTGGTTCCACATTTCTCCCATCCACCTTCGTTTTTACTTTAACTTTTGTGTTATTTTTTGTTTTTTCATTTGGGGCAATAGTGAAATTTGCTTTGAGCTTTCCATTTGAAAAATCTTATCTTCAAAGTGATCAGTTAAAATCCTAGCATATTGGCACCGAGAGGTAAAAATCATCCTGCCAGTGGTATTTCAGATTGTCTTCTGCCAAGCCCTAAGGTTCTTTGGAAGCAGCTTTGGAGCCAGATTGGCAACAGGTGAGGGAACAAAATGGAAACACACTTCCCTTTTGATCAAAACAGTTTTTGTTTCATCTTTTATACGTATTGGATTTTTATAAATTGTTGCTTTTTAAAAATGGTCTTGCTGTTGTAAGAAGAATATTGAAATTTACTGATAGGCCACTCTTTCTCTTTATAGAAGGGGAAATAGCTTTAGAGAGAGTGTAACTCCTAGACTAGCTGTTTGCTGTATCACATTTTCTATGATGAGTAAATTTTGGGCAGGTTTTTTTGGGAACAAGCTATCAATTTTTTCCTATTCCTTTTTGTTTCACTTTTCTCACTAGACTAAGCTTTATGAGGTCAGGGACTATATTTTGCTTACCCTTATACACCCAAGTCCTAAGACAGTGCTTGGCACTAACGAGGCACTCAATATATTCTATTAAATAAGGCAATTATACTCTAGACAAAAGGCTAATAATATTAGGTGATGGTTGAAAATATAAATCCACCAGTAGAAAACAAGGTAAGAAAATTAAGATTCTTAGTTACATACAATTACATTTTGAAACATTTTCAGCAACTTTATAGATTGCATTTTTAATTTTATTCTGTTGAAGACGGACAGTCATAGTACTAGAAAAACCAGAACTTTTGGGGTCAAAATTAGCCAGTTTCTCTGCATTTTTAATAGGAAAGCATTCCACCATCAGTAGTTTAAAAAGTCAGTGAGGTTGATTTTTCAGAAACTGAATTCTTAGTCCAAAAGATATAAAATATTACTATAATTGGTTTCTTAAATCCTTTCCAAGAAAATACAGAACAATAATGTTTGAATAGGGATTTGGTTTAAGTAACTGGCAACAAAACAAATCTGGGTTTTGAAGGTGAATGTCAGAAGATGGGAGCACGACAAGACAGGCTCAATCCAGAGTAAAAAATGCGTTACTTAGGGGCACCTGGCTGGCTCAGTCGATAGAGCATGCAACTCTTGATCTTGGGGTCATGAGTTCAGGCCCCACGTTGCCAAGGCATAGAGCTTACTTAAAAAAGAAAAAAAAAAAGTTTTACTTTGGTTGGATCACAAACCAGATTACTTCAAGGTTAGCAAAGTACTGTAATGAAAACAACAGGCATGCCACTTAAGCACTAAGAACAGGAATAGCAAGAAAATGAGGGAGAAAAGCCAGGAGACTTAGTAGAGATTAGCAGCTAGAGGAGAAAAAGGAATATGAATAATTAAGCAGTGGAAAAAATCAGCTATTTATTCTGCAGTTGCTTCAGTTAATGGCATGGGGCATTCTATATTAATACTGTTATTAAAGATCAATTTAAGGTAAATATCAGGGGCACCTGGATGGCTCAGCTGGCTAAGTGTTGACTCAGGTCATGATCTCTCAGGCGTGGGATTGAGCTCTGCTTTGGGCTCTGTGCTGGCAGCACAGAGCCTGCTTGGGATCTCTCTCTCTCTCCCTCTCTGCTCCTCCCCCACTCATGGGCACACTCGCATGCACTCTCTCTCAAAAATAAAACATTAAAAAAATAAATATCAGGCCTTTGTTTTCCAGAAAATTTTAGCTCAAGAGATTTTAGCTATTCACAATTATATATAATAGCCATCATAAAAATATAGACAAATGGAAATGTTAGAAACATACCGATAGATAGTTATCAAGTATTTTAATAAAATCTAAGTACAAAAAATTATGTAATCTCTGAAAAATGTATTTTAAGTTTATTTTTGAGAGATAGAGACACAGTGTGAGCAGGGGAGGGGCAGAGAGTGAGGGAGATACAGAATCAGAAGCTGGCTTCAGGCTTGAAGCTATCAGCACAGAGCCTGATGTGGCTCAAACTCATGAACTGTGAGATCATGACCTGAGCTGAAGTCAGAGGCTCAACCGGCTGAACCACCCAGGTGCCCCTGAAAAATGCTGTTAAGATCACTGTAAGTCTGCAAAACTAGCACTATATACAAGTTGGTATTACTTTGCAATTATCTTGTTTTGTACAGTAAGGAACAAGCATTCGTTATATGTTGGAGAGTGTAAAGTGGGTGTGTTATTACTGATAATATATTCATACTGATAATAAGTATCTCAGTGAAAGAAAGTGTACATGAAGAGGCATTTATTAGTGGAGAATAAGCAAAAAGAGGAAAGTATTACGGGTAGTTTTCAAAAGCTATGCCTCAACATTCAAGTCCATCTTATATACAGAAGAACCGTAGGCAAATGTTTTGTTCAATATGCACTAAAGGGTAAGCAGTGAAGCCTTGGTTTGTCATGAAGTTATGTGTATATCTGTGGTAATCTATATGGCCAGCACAATGCATACTCTTAGAAGAAATTAATATGAGGAATGTTATTTGAGATTGTTAGATATCTAACTAGAATGGGAAAATAAAATATCTGTACTATTTTCAGGCAATAAATGAAGACTATTAGTAGCTAATGCTGTATAATCAAACTCAGGTAACCAGTGGTCAAATTTAGTATTTGTGCATTTTATCAAAGTGAAATTTGGGCTGCTTAGTAAAATAAATTATGACACAGCTGCTAATAGAATTGCAAAAAAGCACAAAGGTTAGAGTGAGCACTTTAGATGTCTTTGCCTCATTTAGATGTTTGCAGAAGAAGGAACTTTTTGTTTTGTTTTCTTGTTTGTACACCAACATGCCTTGCCTGCTTTTTGCTCTAGCTTTTAATATACAAGAAGCTACCAGCTTAGCTACTGTTTGAATTACAGCTAGATAATAATTAACTTGCACAGAAAGTTAATCAGCGTTGGAAATTTTATTTGTTTGGGGATGTTATGATATGGCATGAATTAGCACCATTGACCACTCTACTAGCTTCTGCCCCTAATCTTGATTATGTCTGGTTAGAAAAAAGTAATTATGGAATGCTTTTTTAAAAATAGTGTGCATGTTTTGTTTTTAATGCATGTTTGTAGTTGATTATTAAATGGCTTATCTTTAGCTCTGTTTTTTAAAGGCCAGTTGGATGGCTGTGACTAAGCAAATTTATTGTTTGTTTCTAGCGCAACGTTTAACTGTCAAAGAATCAACAGATAATTTGTTCCCAGAGCAGAAGTCTTCTCTAAGTTATTTGAGGAGGAAGAAAGAACGGCCTTGCATGTTAAATTTGAGTGGTACTGATTCATCAAGAATACTTAGACCGAGGCAAACCAGATTAGACAGTCCAGTTAGCAATCGGTATGCAGGCGACTGGAGCAGCTGTGGAGAAAACTACTTTTTAAATACAAAAGAAAATTTAAATGACGTAGATTATGATGATGTCCCTTCAGAAGACAGAGAAAACGGAGAAAATTGTAGCAAAATGTATGGACCAGATATAATGATTGAACAGCCAGTACCCTTGTCCGA
The DNA here is from genome assembly GCF_022079265.1 of Lynx rufus. Taxonomy (NCBI): domain Eukaryota; kingdom Metazoa; phylum Chordata; class Mammalia; order Carnivora; family Felidae; genus Lynx; species Lynx rufus. The sequence goes on from NW_025814834.1 coordinate 150,778,193, forward strand.
AGAGTACACATTTCAGACGTATTTGACAATGCAGACAATTGAGTCTACAGTGGACCGAAAAGTCAATCTCAAAGATCTACAGGAAAGTATTGATACTTTGATTGGAAATCTGGAGCGTGAACTCAACAAAAACAAGCTTAATATGAGTGTTTGAGATTGAGAGTTTTTATTTGCTTTTTTGTAATGTTTTAAATTTTAAATCAATCTTTCTCATTTTCTTATACCTCTCACAATGGTTTTATTTTTTTACTTTTAAAAATTCCATTAATTTCTAATAAGTTCATGTGATTCCATTAAAAACGCTATCATTAATACAATTTTTACTTATCTCAATAGAAAATTTTTCTTGGGGCAAAGATAACTTGGACTTGTGGATATTTTAACAAATATGGCCAATTCTGTGGAGATGACTTTTAAATGCACTTACAAGGTTCAGATAAGTTATTGGCCCCTCATGGTTTTTGTACTTTATAGGAACTGCTCTTTTGTAGCTGAAACAGGTGTTTCTTTCAGAGGAACGTGGTAGCTGCTCCGTCTGGTTTGCGGTGTGAGCCCATGTACACTGCAGCATCCTTTGATCATATTTCATTTGCAATGCAAATGCTGCTCTAAAAAACTTTTTATAAATAAAAGTAAAATTATACAAATATTAATGTATTCTTATTAGCGTTCAGTAATTATTTAAGCTTATGAAAACTAAATATTTTTATAAACCTGAAATGTGTATATTTATAAGTGCATATATGGATAGATGTTAGAATGAGAGGAGGCATGGGCTACAGAATCACATGTATCTTTAAAGTATATATGTCATGAGGCCAAAATTATTAGCTTCAAATGTCTTTTTCAGGGAAAGAATATTTAAGTTAAAGGAGGAGTTCTGTAGAAACACTTGAACCAAAACACTAGAGGCATCTGAATAGAAATAATAGACTTTCTTTTTTTTATTCACAGAAAGTCACAGTATCCCTAGTGAGAAGTCATCTTTTAAATTGAAATTCTCTAACTTCTTAAGGGATTAAGTGCCCAGATTTCTGCACTAGTGATTTACACTTCAAAAATCTTTACCTATTCTATGCATTTTTATGTTCTGCTTTTTTAAAACAGAGTAATTGTGCTTTAAATGTATTATTTATTTGTAGTAGTACATTGATAACATTCACTTTATAATTACCCTCATATGTATCTAAAGAAATCTTGCCGGCATAGTCCATGTTATTGATTTTTTAAAATAACTTATTTTGGTTAAGTGTATCTACCAGATAGGCATTATAGCAGTCACAGCAGTGTTTGAAAAATGTAAATTTAGAAGACTTTTTATTAAATTGGAATGTATTTTTTTAAACTTTTATACCCACAGAACATGTAATTTTAAAATTATAAATAAAATTTGAATTACCAACTTAAAGATGTAGCAGCCAGTAGAAAACACTTCTTGATGTTTTTCTAAATATTAAAGTATTTAACTATTTCTATGTTAAATATACACTGATAAACAGAACACCTTGTTATTTAATTTGAAAACTCAATTGTTAAAAAGCCAGATAAATAATTATTTTTATATGAAAATTTCATTTTTTAAAGCTTTGTATAACAATTCAGAAGAATACCAAAAGAATTTGTGACAGGTATATATCTAGAGTAAACAGTCAAAAGAAATGTACTTTAAATGTTTTATAGGAAGACTTTGTTTGCTATATCATGTATATTGTATGAATTGAATAAGTTGTTCCAGAAATGTAAAAGTTTTATTAAAGAATTATAACCTTGGTGTCATGCTATTAATTATCATCATGATTTTAAGGATCACTTATTTTAATGTCATTGTTTTTAAACATGTTAAAGTATTGGACAATCAGATGTTATCCATAAATCCATGTAACAAATCCTTTTTGTGCAGAATTGAATTTTCCAGAATCTGAAATACCTTAAAGGCCAGATTTATTTTGTTATATAAATTTGGATGGGAATAGTTTCATCTCTGCTGTCTTAAATAGAAAATACTAAGCATTTATTTTGTCTGGATCTCCGAGTCCTAACTGTAAATCTCTTTTGTTGACTTTGCTGTGTTTAGTAGTGCTCTGTAATTTACGCCTTTACTTTAAATGACCCTTAACTTCAAATCTTTTTTGGGTTTTCATACCTGCTTTTTATAAACTCCTGGGATCTCTCTACACAGACTACCAGCTGTCATTCCCTTCTAAGTCTACTTGCCCCAATGTTTTTTAGGATTAAAAACAATCTTAATTTTAGTGCATGTGCCTGAATAAAATTTCAAGCAATCCATATGGATAGAAAATAAAAAGTAAAAGTGTGCCTCCCTGCCATTCACACCAATCCTGCTTCTCAGAGGTAACAGCCACTTTTTATTCTTTAGGTAGCTACTATCTCTACCACTTGATCTAGGTTTACTGTGCCTGTTTCTCGATTTGTCATTTAAGTAGTATCTGTTGATTGTTCACTATGAATATTAAGGAATGTCCATTCCTCCTCCCCATTTTATATTCTTTTGGTTTCCTTTATAACTAGTAATCTTTATTTCTTGATCCATCTGTATTAAACATTGTCTTTTGGCTTGCTACCATTGTGGAAATGACCAACCCTATACTTTCCTTTCAGCTCATTACTGCTTTTTACCTCCTAACTTCTCTAAGTTACACAATTAGTTTATTAATCAGCATTAATAGATGTATATTATTTGGGGGAACTATATTTGACTTAGGTTTTTCCTTTATATGTTTCTAAAAACTACAAATCAATAACTAGCCATTATGTGCTGGATTATGCAAAAGCATTTACTAGTAAGTCAGGTGATTTTGTCTCCTACATATCCAATCTTATGTCCTCAGATCTATGCTGATATATGCAGAATATTCCAAGCTAAAGGTCAAATGAGTTATTTTATCTGCTAGCCATCAACTCCTCCAAATCATGCTGTGTATTATTTGCTTCAGAATTGGGTCATGCCTTGGGGCACCTGGGTGGCTCAGTTGGTTGAGCACCTGACTCTTGATTTCGGCTCAGATCATGATCTCACGGTTTCTTGAGTTCGAGCCTTGCGTAGGGCTCTGCGCTGGCAGTGTGAAGCCTGCTTGGGATTCTCTCTCTCTCCCTTCCTCTCTGCCCTTCCCCTACTTGTGCCATCTCTCCCAAAATAAATAAATAAACTTAAAAAAATAAGAATTAGGTAATGGATTTTGCAGATTTTTATTTTTTCCTGGAGTAATTGCTTTTTTTTTTTTTTGACCAAAGTAAAATGCTTTCTTTACTGTAACAATTATTTTATCATGGTATTGGATTACCAGATTTGTTCAGAATGCTTTTAGCTCTCATCGTGGGATTCTTAAAGTATATGCTTGCCTTTATTTATTTTTCTTTGACAGAAGAAAAATATCTTCACTCTAACCCTGAGATCATCTTAAGTTTTTAAATCAACTTTATCGAATTTGGACAAAGTGGTTTTTAGCTATCATCCTAGGATATGTTTTCCTTGCATTCCTGTATTTGATTTTGTTTTACATCTTTTTTTTTAATTTAGTGTTTTTGCTTGCTGAAATCTATAAGTACTTCCCCCCACATATACACCTCCTGCCACCCCTCATATCTCCCACACCCCCCCACCACACTCACCAACCCCACACACAAGAAGGGTGCTTGAGAGAGAAAGCTTTGAGTCCTTGCATGTCTGACAAGGCCTTCATTTTCCCTGTACTTCGTTTTGATTTGGATCTACAGTGCCAGGTTCTAACTCACTTTCCTCGAGAACGTTGAAGGCATTTCTCTATTACCTTCTTTTTTTTAATTTAATATTTATTTATTTAGTAAGTTTATCTTTGACAGAACGTGAGTGAAGGAGGTGCGGAGAGAGAGGGAGACAGAGGATCCAAAGTGGTCTCTGCGCTGACCGTGAGCCCGATGGGGGGCTCAAATCCATGAACCATGAGATCATGACCTGAACTGAAGTCAGATGCTTAACCAACTGAGCCACTCAGGCGCCCCATTTTTAAGTAATTTTTACACCTAACATGGGACTCAAACTCATGACTTCAGGATCAAGAATCGCATGCTCTACTGACTGAGCCAGCCAGGCACCCCCTTCTCTGTTACCTTCTTACATCCAGTTTTGCAGTAGTCCAGGCAAGAAAGATGGTAGTTTCAGATCAGGGAAGTCAAGCATTAGAGGTGGTGAGAACTGGTTGTATTCAGGCTATGTTTTGTAAGTAGGAGCCCAAAGAATTTGCCAGTGGACTGTGAGAGAGTCTGTGAGTGAGTGAGTAAGGCCTGAGCAGCTGAAGGATGTAGTTACCATCAAATGAGATTGTGGTGACTCTACTGTATTTTTTAAATGAGCTTCTTGTAGTGGAAGTTGCTATTATTAATGTAGTGTTTATAATGTCCAGTTTAACTGTAAGTACTAATGCTTTGGTACCTGGTAATGATGCTCATAGAGTCACTTTTAGGGACTTGGAAAGTGATAATGTTGTATTATGTTTAATAATAACAAGTTTTAATTTGAATCTTACAGACCTGAGGACTTTGGTATGAAGAGGAATGCTCTTTTGCTCTTTTCTCAGCCCAGTGCTCACTTACGTTTGATAAGTATTGAAGTACCAGAAATCAGAGTTCTTGGTTGCTTTCTGGCTCAGCTAAAAACTGAGACTGGCTAATTCAGGCAGAAATGGGACTAATTTTAAAAAGTTTCAGAGGGAAGACTTTTAGGATGCTAAAAATGTTTTATAATTGGATTTAGGTGGAGACTTCACAGGTGTTTACATACCAAGTTCCATACTTAAGATTTTTGCCCTTTATATGAGTCATACCTCAATATTTTTTTAATGAGGAATCTGGAGGAATAGACTTGTAAAATAAGCAGAGCTAAGAGAGGCTAGGTGATCAGAATGACAGCAACTAGGGCTATGACTGATTAGGGTGCTGCTGTTCTCACCACTGGCACCAAACAATCCCGTGCACACCACTGGAATTAGTTTTGGGTTTTTTTTTTTTAACTGTTAAAAAATGTTTGTTTGTTTTTGCGAAAGAGAGAAGACCGAGTGGGGGAGGAGCAGAGAGCGAGGGAGACAGAATCCGAAGCACGTTCCAGGCTCTGAGCTGTCAACACAGAGCCCGATGAGGGGCCCGATCTCGCAAACCCTGAGATCGTTATCTGAGCCAAAGTCCGACGCTTAACCAACTGAGCCACACAGGTGCCCCTGGAATTAGTTATAGTGCATCGTTCCTGATTCAAAGTCCCTGACAGAAGCATCAGACTGTGCCCAGCTTCCAGGTGTCAGGGAGGGAGCAACTAGCTAGCATCCTTTCCCTGGAATTTACACAACAGTAAATTCTATGAATTTAAGAAGGGGCTTCAGATGCCAGGCCGCCTGACAGTGACAAATATCACACTTTCCTGGCTTCATCTTACCCTATTGCCCCCAAACTGGAGTCTTTCTCTCACTCCCCTTACCCAACCCATCAACAGTTCTATGACATATCCTGAAACTGTGCACTTACTTGTGTCACTACTACACCCTAGACCCAAGCCACCATCATCTCTCAATCTCTTACTGCTTGTTTCTTCTCTTTGCTATCACTCTCCTCTCTCCACACTCACAATCCATCCTGTCCACAGAAGCCAAAGTCATCTTTAAAAAAAAAGATAAACTGCTATATAATTTCTTCAGCCTCTTCTCTCAGCCTGAATTTCTTCAGTTCTCTTCTCTAGCAACACTGAGGACTTGATTGCTGCCTTAGGATCTTTGCACTTGCCATTTTCTCTTTGTGGAGTGTTCCTCATCCATATTTGACTTGAGTGGTTATTTTTTTGTCATTTCACTTGTCTGCTCAAATGCCACTTCAGAGGCTGCCTCTGAAAACCCAATCAGTAGCCTGCCTTGAAAACTGGGGGAGGAAGAAGGTAGAGATTTGTCGCTTGGAACAAGTACCAAATAGTTATGGTACTATTTGATTAAACGATGGACAGTTATAACTTTAGAAAATGTTTACCTTTAAACCAAATTTAAGAAGAAAAACTAAAAAAAAGCATATCTGCACCCTTACATATCTAGTTCACTGCCATCTGCCTAAGATTTGTAACAGAAGATGTTCAGTTAATTATTAATAAATGAATGAATACAAAAGGATTCTCAGAGAATGGTTGCCCTTTTGTCAGGAAAAGATTAAGGGCCATGAGATGCAATGTGTATGTAATTATTCAAATATTTACTGCTGAGTAGTAATTATTTGTGGTTAAGAAAGTTATCTTTTTTTTTTTTTTATGACTGTGTTTCTTGTGGAAGGGGGAACAGCCTTGGGAAAATTAGTAACTTAAAAATTTAGTGGGTTGGTAAATTTTAGGCAATAGTGTTTTTTTTGTTTTGTTTTGTTTTGTTTTTTTTGCTGCAGAATTGCAATGTTTCAATAGAAACAATTGTTTAAATATTATGTATATGAAAAAAGTGTTTCTCACCATAAGGAAGGTTGGTCTCTGAGAGAGCTTTTGTTAAAATGGGTCATTTATTTGTTTACAGAAATCATGAGCAAAAAAACATCCTGATTCATTTTAGTGTGCACTTTTTGTTAGAACTGGAAAAACCTATTTTCCATTTTAGTAAAAGAAAATATTTTCATAAAGTTGAATGAACCCTATAAGTAAGACTCTTATTAGAAAGAGTCTGCTATTAGAATAGCAGAGACAATTTGGGGGGACAGACACTACATTTAATGTTTTTTATCTTTCTCAATGTCAGGTGTTTGTTTTAAGCAAGGGAGAAAAATTCCTACATACTTCCCCTGGATGGGGTTAACTTAATCCTTATCTGTTTGATAAGGCCACTGGCATGCTTTTAAGTCATTTGAGTTAATCTGGGTTTTTTGTTGTTGTTTTGCTTAACGGAGGTATTCATGAAGTGAAAACTTGGTGTTGGCCTCAACATTCTACATACTTCTTTGACTGGAAACTCCTCTAAGGAGAGTTTAAAATTCCAACTTCGGAAAAATACAATGACCATTAAATTCAGAAAAGGGAAAGTGCCTCACATTCAAGACATTTTTGTGAAAGTTAGGAGAGACCGCAAGCCTGCAGCTCACTTTTTCTCATAGCTGCAGATACTGAACAGTGACCCCTTGTTCTTGACCTTTGTTCAAGAAAAGGGCTGCAGGTTGCCAACATTTGCAGTCTCTTTTTGACTAACTTTCCCCTGCCCTGTAGCCATTGTAATGCTCACGTTTTAACCTAAGGGCAAATTTGAATCATTAGGTAAGTGACAACAGCTTGTCTAAACTGGTAGATAAGAAATGTCAAAGCATAAGGTGCCATCTGTCCCAGGTTATGAATCTATGTTTGAACTGTACTCAGTGTCAAAACTCACCTGTAAAGTCAACCAAACTATAAAGGAAGGCATGTTATTGTCTTTTTTCCATTGACATCATTCATTACGAACGTTTTCAAATGTAAAGAAAAGTTGAAAATTATGCAGTGAATGCCCATATATCTACCAGCTAGATTCTATAATTGTAAGCCTTTTGTTACATTAGTTTGATCATATATCCATCTATCCACCATTATCTGTCTTAATTTTTGATACATTTTAAAGTAAGTCACAGACTTCAGTTTACTTCACTGTAAGTGTCATTTTGGAAGCCAAAAAAAAAAAAAATGGAGATGAACTTGTGTGATTATAATTAACTCCTAAAAGAATCACAAAATATGTGAATTTACCACAAAACCTAGATTTCATCATGGTTAGAGAGATCTAACATGGCTATTAATAGCCTCTAAATTAATGTATATTTTGGGTATCTTTTGATCTTTTCCATATGACTTTTAGCTATCCCAGACTACTATCATTCACAGACAACCTTCAGAATTTCTATCATATTCAAGTACCATGTGTAATATTTTCTTATTCTCTCTAAAAAATTTTATTTTCAGTTAAATTTATTTTTAGAGTACAACTTCATATTGCTATCATAAATGGAAAACCAGTATGATTTGTCATAAACAAGTTGGCCATATTTTTTTTGTATACACAAAAGTAAGTTCATATTGTATACCTTGGCTTGCATACTAAGGGAAATACCAAGTTATAGCCCCCATCCTTCCCCCTTTCCTTTCACAAATATTGGGGCACAAGAAAAGTCAAATCTGCTTTGGAGATTAGACACACAGATGATATTAGGCTGTTCTCTTTTTAAGGGACAAAAACACTACATCTAGACTTGCCTAAGCCTCATCTTGAGCTGACAATGGCGAGAGAGAGCAGGGTGAGGAAGGGTCTGTCTGAAGCCCATCTGAGATTGTGTCCCGAGTGGAACACATTCCTCATGAGCCCTGTGTTTGTCAACCCCAGCTGCTCTGCAGACCCCACACTGGCAGGAACAGAGCCAAAGCCTAATCCTTGCAGCTTGAGGTTTGGGGACCTATCAGAGCCATGGCTCTGACCATATTTTCTTTTTCATTTTGTTTCCTCTTATTGTTTTAACCCTCTCCTACCAACCTATCTTCCCCAAACCCCCTCTATGTTAACATAGGTGTGGTAGGAGACCAACAACATACCTATTTTTCCTTCCTGAAATTAGAACCAAGACCTAGGAGCCAGACATATGGAGATCAAAATACCAGATTTACCACGGATGAAGGTAAGCTCTAGAATATAACTTGGGTCTGTGACCAATTAGGCTTCTTCCTACATTACCTGTGATCCGATCATTCCCACCCAATCACTGTAGAGTTAGTTAAAAACAAGCCTCTCCTGGCAGGGGTACAACTTTTCAGTGCTAAAAAACAAAAAACAATTCAAAAATGTACATATTACAGATAGGCTGGCCCTGTGGGTAAGAGAACACAGAAGGCTCCCAGGCAAGCAAGCTCAAGTCCTGCTCAGTTTACCAGTCAGATGAGTCAATCTTTGTGACTTGGAGAACAGTTAAGTCAGGGAGGCAGAGAAAAGCTGGAAGCGATCCTCTCATACTCCTTCCTCTTGAGAAATGAAGTTACCTCCCTTTTACGGAAACAGGAGAGGTACAGGATGTTATTCCCTAACAATTACCTTCTATTGCTTCCTCCTATAGTGACCAAATGTCACAGGATGAACTTTGGGATCCTTTGTCAAATGGAACAGGAAATAGAAGTGTGTATTGGCAGCCAAAACCAACATGCAAGGATTTTCCAGGTAATTGCTAAGCAATGGCTGCCATTGGGCATCCTGGTCAACGGGCAAAGTGGCCAAAATTGGGCATATTCTTGCTTCTCTTGATAAAATTTTTTCCTCCTCAATCTGCTGTGGACATGTGCCAGCTCTGGTGCCTTGAGCCTCAGGTACCACGACCAGTCTTGCCTTTTCCCACTGTGCCCAGTAGCAGAATCTGCCTCCTCCTCTGCCTATAAGTAAAATTTACCTTCCATTTGGTTCTGTATAAATACGCAGTCTTATCATCTGATTAAGACACTAGGGTGTCGGGGTGCCTGGGTGGCTCAATTGGTTAAGCCCTGACTCACACGGTTCAAGGGATTAAGCCCCACTTTAGGCTCCATGCTGACGGTGCAGAGCCTACTTGGGATTCTCTCTCTCCCTCTCTCTCTGCCCCTCCCCTGCTCATGCTCTCTCTCTCTCTCTCTCTCAAAATAAATAAATAAATAAATAAATAAATAAATAAATAAATAAATAACATAAAAGCATTAATGATGGTAGGGTTTATTTATACTTTATTTTAAAATAGGAGTTTATTAAATGTAAAGAGTATGCATATGAAAATATTAGAGAAACTCTTTTGGTTTCTCTCTGTTTCTTCTGTTAACTCTCAGCTCCCTGGATGCTGCTGCTACAGTTGCATGTCATGTTTGCTTCCAAAAGACTGCCAGGTTTTTTATTAACCATCTCAGTTGCCCTCATCTGCTTAAATCCTCAGTCACCATGGAATATCAGTTAAGCCATTATCAGCTATATCCATAGTGCAATTACACAGGGCCTGAGTCACAATGGGGTTGAACTCTAGTAAATCACCTAGCGGAAACTTTATAAAAGTCAGAGTAAGTCAGAATTGCATGTGTAAATTAACATAAATATACATACAAAGGCCAAAGCAACCTTGAAAAAAAAATAATGACTTTGGAAGACCGACACTATCTGATTTTAAGATGTCTTTTAAAGCAACAGTAATCGCCCCGCGTCAGGCTCTGGGCTGATGGCTCAGAGCCTGGAGCCTGTTTCCGATTCTGTGTCTCCCTCTCTCTGTGACCCTCCTCCGTTCATGCTCTGTCTCTCTCTGTCCCAAAAATAAATGAACGTTGAAAAAAAAAAATTTTTTTAAATAATAAAAATAAAAAAAAAAATAAAGCAACAGTAATCAAGACAGTATGGTATTGGTGTCAGGATAGACAAATCTACAGAACATAGTGGAGTTCAGAAATAGACCCTACATATATGGTCCACTGACTTTTTAAAAAAATTTTATTGTTGAAGTATAATTGAAATGCAGTGTTATATTAGTTTCAGCTGTACAACATATTGATTTGACAATTCTGTATATTACTCAGAACTCACCACAATAAGTGTAGTCACCATCTGTCACCAGTGTTATTTACAATATTGTTGACTATATTTCCTATGCTGTACTTTATATCGCCGTGATTATATTTATTTTATAACTGAAAGTTTGTATCTCTTAATCCCCATCATCTGTTGTGCCCATCCTCACCGACCCACCTCGTCTCTGGCAACCACCAGTTTGTTCTCTGTATTTGAGTCATTTATTTGTTTGTTTTGTTTTTTAGATTCCACAGATAAGTGAAATCATATGGTATCTGTCTTTCTCTGATACACAACTGATTTTTTACTAAGGCAATACAGTGGAAAAAGGACAGTCTTTTTGAGAAATAGTGCTGGAATAATTGGATATTTATATGCAAACTCCCCCCACACCAAAAAAACATTGATCCATATATAAAAATTATACCATACGTGAAAATCAATGTGAAATGGATCATAGACTTAAACGTAAAGTCTGGAAGTATAAAACTTCTAGAAGAAAACCTCGGTTATGCAAAGATTTCTTAGAGAAGTCAACAAAACATAAACTATAAAAAACCAAATTGATAAATTGAACTTCATCAAAATTAAAAATTTCTGCCCTTTGAAAGACACTATTAAGAGAATGAGAAGATAAACCACAGACCAAAAGTAAATATTTGCATGTATCTGGTAAAAGATTTGCATCCAGAATATATAAGGAACTCTGAAATCTCAATTACTAAAAAAGCAAAAACAAAGAAAACCCTTCAAGAATAATGAACAACATATGTGAATAAATACTTCATGAAAGAAGACATGTGGATGGAAATAAACACATGAAAATAAGCTCAACATCATTAGTCATTAGGGAAATGCTAATTAAAACTGCAATGAGATACCACTGCACACCAACTAGAATTGCTAAATTTTAAAAGAGTGATCATACTAGTGAGAATGAGGAGGAACTAGAACTTTCGTACACTGTTGGTGGAAATATAAAATAGCATACCTACTTTGGAAACATTTGGCGATATCTTAAAAAGTTGAACACATATACACCATATGAGCCAGACATTCTACTCCTAGATATTTATCCAAGAAAAATGAAAACATATGTTCATAAAACAACTTGCACAGAAATGATCATAGAAGATTAGTTTATAGTAGCCCCAAGCTGGAAACCATGAACCCAAATGTCTACCAAACAAATTGTGGTATGTCCCTACAATGGAATACTATTTAGCAATAAAAGGTAATAGAATATTAATACACAAAACAAGAACGGATCTCAAAAGTGAAAAAATAAGACAAAAATAAGTTCATACCGTATGATTCCATTTATATGAAGTTATAGAAAATGCAAACTAATCTATAGTAATAGAAAGTTCTGATTGAACTAATATAATGCATGTTTGGATAATGGTTATATGGTTACATGGGTGTATACATAATTAAAAATTAAGTTAGCTGCACACTTAAAATGTGTGCTCTTCACTGTTTGTAAGTAATAGTTCAATAAAAAGAAGGATAATAAGAAATAACGAAATGCATGTTTCCTGTAGTAATTCCAACAATACAGAAGAGCGTGTAGTTGAAAGCCCATTCTTCCAAGCTCCTCTTGTCTTCTCCTCATCTCGTACTTAAATGCAATCCCACTCACCAGAGGTTTCCAAAATTCACAGTGTGATATTTATTAAAGACTTGTATCAAATTTTAAGATACATTTTTACTAATTTTACTGTGTTTTATATTGTAATAATTTGAATACATAGCTTATTGTCTTACTGGATTATATGCATTAAAAGCAGAAAATACAGTATGCTTCTTTATAATTCTTTTTTTCTTTTAATTTTTTAACATTTATTTATTTTTGAGAGACAGAGTGTGAGCAGGGGAGGGGCAGAGAGAGAGGAAGATGCAGAAACTGAAGCAGGCTCCAGGCTCTGAGCTGTCAGCACAGAGCCCAACGCGGGGCTCCAACCCACAAACCATGAGATCATGACCTGAGCCAAAGTCGGATGCTCAACTGACTGGGCCACTCAGGCACCCCTGCTTCTTTATAATTCTTAAACAAAGTAGGGATAGAAATAAATAAATATCCTATTTTGAGGTAATTGCCATAGTTATGGACACATTATAGGTAACTAACATTCACTGTGTTTCAGACAATCCATAGGGAGTTTTCTATGATGTATTTCACTTAATCCTCACGAGAACCAAAATGAGGTGGTTTTTCCAGTTACCTGCTGCTGCATAACAAACCATACCAAAACTTAATGGCTTTAAATAATGACAAAATTTACTTTGCTGACATGTTCACAAACCTGAGTTTAGACAGGTCTTGGCAGGAATAGCTCATGTCCGCTCCAATCAGCAACAGCCGGGGGAGCTTGACAGCTCAGGCCTGGAATTATCTGAAGGCTTGTTCATGCCACATGTACGGTGGTTGGTGCTGGTCACTGGCTGAAATCTTACTTGGGGTTGTCAACCAGAACACCTCCATGTGCCCTGTCCATGTAGCCTGGGCTTCCTCACAACATGGTAGCTGGGTTCCTAGGGTGAGTTTCCAATGAGAGAGCCAGGCAGAAGCTGTATCTGTGTCGCCCTTTATGACCTGAGTTCAGAAGTCATTCAGTGTCATTTCTGCTGCATTCTATTCTTTGAAGAAACCGCAAAGTCACAATTTCAAGGAGAGGGGAAATAGAGGCTATCTCTTGATGGGGCTATGGCAATGTGGGATGGGAAATTTCGCTGTGGCCATTTTTGAGAATTTATTTTGCCACAGCAGAAACTTGTCAAGGTTAAATTACTAAAGCTTGTAAGGGACTGAGTGCTCAGAATTGTCTCTAATTCCAAAGCTCTGATTAGGATCCAGATAGTTGTCTTACTTTGTGACTTTGAAAACTGTTAGTATCACATTGTCAATTCCTGTTATAGTCTCTAAAACAAATTCTTATGAGCACTGTTCATTTCCTATAGGAGGAATACATAGAAATCATTTTTTTAATGTATGTGGATATTGTTGCACTGCATTAGATGTTAATTCATTTTAGGGCATTTTGAAAATTCTTGGTAGCTTTATTTACTCATGGAACAGGAATAGCATCTTCCAGGAAGCAGAGGTGAGAGAGAGCATAGAATGTGTGGAAAACAGTGTGGACTGAAATGTCTGAAGGGGAAGTAGAGAAGCCAAACCTGTAAAAGAAGGGCTTAAAAAGCAAGCAGGGCTATGTTATCAATAAAGAACTTGCACCCTATCCGGAGGGCAAAAAGGGCCAGTTGAAACGTTTTAAGGAGGGAAATGATGGGGTCCAGATTTGATTTTTAAATGACCACTCTAGCGTTAGTATTGACTATTTAATAAAAGCATGGGATTTGGAGTGATATGCCAATCTCAATTCACCTGCTTACTGAACAAGCTGGAATTTGCTTGGAATCTAGTGTATGGTTTATAGATAGAGGTATTTTCCAATATAAGAAAGTTGTGTTTTCTTTTGATATCTTTAGTTATGTTTCTAGGGTCTTATTAGATGTGCACAGATTTAAGTCCAATTCCTGATTTCCAACTAACTGTTGTGCACATGCGTTCTAATGAGGCTGAGTATTCTCTAATCCACCTGCATTCATCATGATGGGCTCGGCTATAGAGTGGTGACAAATAAACCCTGATACATCAGTTGTTTAATACAATAAAGGTTTATTGACTGCTTGTGTAAAGTCTGAAACAAGTTGAGAAACTTTACATTATAAACATGGCGTCTGAAACACATAACAGTTGGATCCATTCAGTCCAGAAACTTCATTAAAAGTGAAAAATAATTATAGATCTAACTAATTTACTAAAGCCAAAATAAAGCAGACACTTGCTGTATATTAGATTTGACTTGGTGCTGTTTTCTTTCCTTTTTTTTTTTTTTTTTTTTTGAAAAAATTTTTAAAAGGATAATTATTCTTAAAAACATGGCTTCAGGGGTGCCTGGGTGGGTCAGTCGGTTAAGCGTCTGACTTTGGCTCAGGTCATGATCTCACAGTCCATTGAGTTCCAGCCCCGCATCGGGCTCTGGTCTGATGGCTCAGAGCCTGGAGCCTGCTTCCGATTCTGTGTCTCCCTCTCTCTCTGCCCCTCCCCCGTTCATCCTCTGTCTCTCTCTGTCTCAAAAAAAAATAAATGTTAAAAAAAAAATTTTAGGGGCGCCTGGGTGGCGCAGTCGGTTAAGCGTCCGACTTCAGCCAGGTCACCATCTCGCAGTCCGTGAGTTCGAGCCCCGCGTCAGGCTCTGGGCTGATGGCTCAGAGCCTGGAGCCTATTTCCGATTCTGTGTCTCCCTCTCTCTCTGCCCCTCCCCCGTTCATGCTCTGTCTCTCTCTGTCCCAAAAATAAATAAACGTTGAAAAAAAAAAAAAAACTTAAAAAAAAAAATGTTTTAAAAAATGGCTTCAGGGGGCGCCTGGGTGGCGCAGTCGGTTAAGCGTCCGACTTCAGCCAGGTCACGATCTCGCGGTCCGTGAGTTCGAGCCCCGCGTCAGGCTCTGGGCTGATGGCTCGGAGCCTGGAGCCTGTTTCCAATTCTGTGTCTCCCTCTCTCTCTGCCCCTCCCCCGTTCATGCTCTGTCTCTCTCTGTCCCAAAAATAAATAAACGTTGGAAAAAAAAAAATTAAAAAAAAAAATGGCTTCAGGGGACACGTGGGTGGCTCAGTCTCTTAAGGTCTGACACTTGATTTTGGTTGAGGTCATAATCTCACGGTTGTGAAATTAAGCCCCACATCAGACTCCATGCTGGGCAGGAAGCCTGCTTAAGATAAAATATTCTCTCTCTCTCTCTCTCTCTCTCTCCCTCCCTCCCCCGCCCCCGATCCTCCCCTCTCTCAAAATAAATACATAAATAAAATTTAAAAAAATATATGGCTTCAGGCTGGAAGAACTATTTTGAATTGACAGGGAAGAATGTGAAATCTCCTATTTTACATTTTCTTCCCTTCTCTTCTTTAAGAAAAAAGAATAAAAACAGCCCAGAATATTGCATGTACAAGTGACTTAGAGAAATCTTATCTTCTGTCCTTTTAAGTTTGGAATATTGGTATTATTGCAGGGAAACACAATCAGTTACCATACTGCATATATTTTCAATGTCATACTTGTGAATAAGAGAGCATTTGGAAGCAGTTACACTTATTTATTTTTTTTTTTAACCATCATTTCCCCAATAAACCTTTAAGGTTAGTTTCTTTGGTGTTTGGGATTCTACTCTGATGGTGTGCAGTTGTTTTACATGGCCTGTGACCCTCAAACAGCTCATCAGCCATGGAAGGAATGAATTCATCACACAGGGTTTAATTTGCCCTTCACTAAGATATTTAATTTCCGCCCTGGGAGCCTTGCTCAGTTACATGGTATCTAACCTGGTGATGGCAACCTAGCAACTGGGTGGAACGTGGCCTACCCCAAGCAACGCTCAGGGGTAGAGGGCACAGGGAAATGTTAATTATTTACAGTGGTGGATTAGTGAAGCTGTGGGAGTTTACCCAGGCCACTGACCACCATCTACTGGAGCCAATAGCTTTTTCATCTGAAGTGCACCCAGATGATATGGTTATGAGGACCCAAAAAATATGCTCGTTTAATTATACAACATTTCTGAGTGGGCAAAAAGCAGCTTATAAAGCTGAATGGTAATTAAATTTAACCTAAAAAATCAAGTATTATTAGAATGGTTAATTATCTAAGTAGCCATAGCATTTTAAGTTGTGCAAAAAATAGAGCTGCTGTTTAAATTTTAAATAGTATGTCCAACCTGTCTGGTCTCATATTAAAATGGTCAAGGCTAATACTGGACTAGGTGTGCAGAATCACTGCTTACAGCATATTTGAGTGTGAGAGACATTAGCATTATTGTTAACAATAATAAAATCAGAGATTATTACATAGGACCAAGAAGAAACACTATGTTTTCTCTGGGGTGTGTGTGTATGTGTGTGTGTGTGTGTCTGTGAGACAGAGTACCTGAGGCTAAACAAGAAAAGGAGGCAACACTTATTAAGCACCCACTGAGTGCCAGTTATTTTATACACATCACCTTTGGGTGAGGTAGCTATAATTATCCCCTATTTGCAGGTGGTATAACTAAGACTTAGGGGACAGTGCAGTTTGCCTAGGGTGATGAGGCTGGATCCCAAAGCCCTTTTTATTTTCACTACAACGCATGTCAGATCAAAAGACTGAAGTGCAGAAACAGAAGACTTACCACAGGGCAGTTAGGAAAGAGTGGGCAGCCGGGGAAAGGACTGGAGCCATGGGAACTGGAAGGAGGCACACCAGTTATCTCCATTTTCATTCATACCTAGTATTCCCACATCTTCTATTATAGGAGGTTAACTTCTCAGCTTGAGCCCCAGTGTGAACTGAAGAGCCCTCGGAGAGAACTCATCCCAGAAAAGGGGGAGACAGCACACTGCATTGGCCTGAGTTCCAAAGCCTCGGAGTCCGAGAAAGGTGAGCATTCTGAGTAGTCTGACCCATCCCATCCGAACCTTTTTCCTTCCCTCTCTCCTTCCATACACATCAGACTTGCAGTGAGGTCTAAAGGCTCTCCCTGGTTTCTTTCGTTCTCTTTACCAATAAATATCCTGTACATGTAGTCTTACCTTGGCATTAGCTTCATGCTGAACCTGAACTGACACAGAGTCATTGTCCCATCCCCTTTCTGCCATGGTACGGGCCATTAGGCAGCTCTAGTATATTGAGAGAAGGGAGCCTTGAGTGCCTGCTGGTTGTAGGCTTGTTTTTGAACATATGTGAGTCCTTCATCCCAGGAACTACAGGACACACCTGGGGACACTTTGAGATACCAGATAAGTGGGTGGGGCAAGATGCCATGAAACTTGGGCTGTGGCTGTTTGTGTGACCCCATTGGTGGCCATAGGCTGGTGAGATGATGAGGAAAATTAAGGTTATAAACACACAATAAAAATATCATACTGAACTGATGATAACTGCTATTATAAGCAAGATAAACATGAACCCCATGTTTAGTTTCTATAGCAAGAATATTATAATCATGTTGTACATGTAAATTAGGTAAAGTAGAGGCAAAAATTTACTGCTTGCTGTATGCTAGGCACTATACTAAGCTCTTTATTTGATAACCCTAAGGCAGACGCTTATTCAATATCCATTACCCCCTTCTTCTATGCTAATAAAACCCTCTTTTGTTTGAGAAAACAATGAACCAGCCCCAGCTAATGGCTTATGTCACACAATCATGACACTCCTGTTTTCCATGGTCCCAGCTTCTTCTGCCCTAAGAGGTGTCCACACAACTCAGTTCTGTCCAGGAGACCTGAGCAGAAGTCTGCTGGGGTGGAGACAGAGGACTGAGTCATGAAAATGCTTCTCCTAGAAGACTACAGTAGCAAATCCCTCACCCTCTTCAGATCTTTGCTCAAATGTCACCTTCCCAGTGACACCTACCCTGAACACCTGTTTAAAATTGTAGAGCCAGGCACAGCGTAGGACTCAAAACATTATGTTTTTCTTTGGGGCAAGACATGGAAAAAAAATAGGGAAAATTGCCAGAGAAAGTGCAGAATAGCAAGCACAAATGCCCCGGGACAGGAACATGCCTTGTATATTTGGGGAATTGGAGGGGGCTGGCATGACTGGGGTGCTGTGACGTAGGTGAGGAGAGAGAGATGAAACCAGAGTGACAACGGACAGCTTGATCGATCACACGAGGGCTTGCCGGTCCCAGTAAAGCCTTTGGCTCATGCTCTGAGTGAGCTGGGAAGCCAAGGAGGAGTTGAGAGGAAGAATGACAGCCTCTGCCTTTCATTTAAAAGTGCTGTGTGGCTGCTGTTGAGACAGATTGGAGGGGGCAAGGGTGGAAGCAAGGAGAACAGTTAGGAAGCTACTGCGAAAAGCCAAGCTGGTGATGGTGGTAGCTTGGATCAAGGTGGTAGCAAGGAAGAAGGAGAGAAGTGACCAGGTTCTAGATGTATTTTGAAGCTGTTGTCAACAGGATTTGCTCACGGATTGGGTATGGATTGAGAGAGGAGAAAAATGATGGATGATGTCTAGGTTTTTGCCTGAGCAACTGAAAGCAAGGTAATTAGGAAGACTACAGTGAGAATGGGTTTTGAAGGGAAATCTAGGCCCTCAATTTTGGACATGTTTAAATTTGAGATGTCTATTATATATCCAAGTGGAGACATTAAATAGTCAAACGGATATACAGTTCTTGCTTTTGTGGGAGAAGTTCATGCCAGGGATATAAGCAGTATCGGAAGCTATGAGATTGGATGGATTTACATAAGACATAAGTGTGGGTCAGAAAGCAAGCAAGCAAGCAAGCAAAGAAAAAAAGGGAGGAGTGTTGGGAGGGAGGGAAGGAGGGAGGGAGGAAGGAAGGAAGGAAGAAACAAAGAAACAAAGAAAAAAAAGAAAGAAGGACAGGGAGAGAGAGGAGGGTTGGGAGGGAGGGAGGAAGGAAGGAAGGAAGGAAGGAAGGAAGGAAGGATACATGAAAGAGAAAGAAATATAGTTCAAGTGCAAGGATGAGCCTTGGGACATTCCAATAATAATGATACTAACATGTGCTGGGTACCATCACCTTATCTGCAGGTCCTCATTTACCCCTTGTAAAAATGTTGCAAAGTAAATACCCTCACCTGACTGGATAGTAGGGGAATCTGTTTCTCAGAGATAAGTCATCTGTCCAAAGGCACACAGACGGTTAAGTGCTATTATCTACCTGACTTTGGAGATAAATAAATTTGAGTTTAATGTCCTCCAGTAACTTAAATACTTTGGCATCATCCTTTGTCTTGTATTCCCCATCCACCCAGCCTTTCAGGTCTATTTTCACAGTAAGCTTCCGTACAGCATGTGCTAATCCCTTACCTGGAACCACCACTTATGCCTCCTAATAGGATTTCCTGCCATTCACTTCTCCCCACCCTAATCCATCCCTTATCTTCCTAAAAATAAAGCTGATTGTGTCACCTTCCTGCTTAGCCCTTCTATTAATTCCCCATTATTTGCAAACTATAATTCAGCCTCTTGAGTTTAGGTCCTGGGAACCTTCACAATCTGCCTCCAAGCTACTTTTCCAGTCTCATCTCCTGCTACCCTCCCTGCAAACTCACCTCCCATGCCAGTTACTTTCCTGTGACATTGAACCTCTGGTTGAGACACACCAAGCTCTTTTGCAACTCTGTTTCACATGCTGTCTCCTTTTTGTGCCCATACTGGTTAACCATCCCCCCCCCCCCCCAGTACAACATTGACTGGAGGACAGACCGTGGGCACTGTGTCTTGTTCCACATCGTGGAAGAAAACTTTCAGTTTTTTGCCTTTAAGGACGATGTTACTGTAGGATTGTTTTAGATTCCCCCTTCTTTTTGTAACTGCTAGGAATTTATTGTTGTTTTGTCATGAACAGATGTTGAATTTTATCACGTGTTTTTCTGTGTCCATTTGGTATCATAAATTCTCTCCTTTAATCAGTCACTGACTTATTTTCTACTGTTAAATTAACCTTATATTCTTCGGGTAAACCCAACATGATCTTTATGTAGTATCCTTTCTTTTACATATATTTCTAGATTCCATTTGCTAATACTTTATTTAGCACATAGCCCTCCCATCTGTCAGGGGCCTGGGGAGAGCAGTGTTTGGAGGGGCAACCAAACCAACTTGATAATTGGGAGCAAAGTTTGATTTCCATTTCTCTCTGGGATCAGGGGCTCTAAATGGATGTCAAGGCCTGGGGGTGAAGGGGATGTCTGAAGCTCTGTGTTACTAGGGGAAAATGAAACTTTCATTATTGGTAACCTTCATATTCAGTACAAAGTTCGGTACACATTCAATCCAAAAATCAAAACAGATCTTGTTGTGATAAATCAAGTTTTAATTTTAGTGAAATAAAAGGCTAATACTTACAAATAAACCTATTCAATGTTTAATTTCCTAGCTCACCTTACATAAAAAATAATGAATAAAAAGAAAACAAAGTCCTACCAAGGCCCCAAACACCCCTGCAGAAAGCCTTTCTACATCAAGTCCATGAATGACATCGTCTCTGGCACTTTGATGAGGCCAAGGTTGATGAGGGTGTTCTTTTCCAGTTCTAAGTAATTGTCATAGTCTGCTTTCAATTCAGCCTCCATCTGTTCTTTTGACTTCTGATATGTTTTCTAGGGTGAAAAACCAAATCATGCCAATAAAACATTGACAGCTAGAAATACCAAAGGAAAGAAGGGGCTAGTTTTGAGCAGTTGGCATAGCCGCTGCTCTCTGGGAGGGGTTTGTGGGAGGGCATCTGTGGCACAGTAGGGAGAGTAGCTGCTGGCTCCCAAGGGGGAGTGGCAGAGATAGAGTGGAGAAGTGTGTGCACATTTCCGTGGCTCAGGAAGCCTCCTGCTGGAGGCCAGTTCTCCATCGTGGCCTGCAACTCTTCTCTAGCAGTGCTCCCATGAAGGTCTCCTCATGGAGAACTGAGAAGTGGGTAACACGTGGCCCTTTGACACCTCTCTCCAAAAATAAAAACAAAAACCCCTTTTCTAGTCTTCTTCCTCATGACTCTTGGGTCCCTTGTGTAGCCTGGAGTGTGGGTAATTGACTAGAGGTTGCAGAAGTCTTTTGAATTCCTCCCACTACCAAGTCCTGTGTAGGTGGCATAGCTTATGGATCACATGGAAACTGCTACTTTTTCCAGCTTTGGGTCTCCAGCTGAAATTTCAGTTAGAAAAATTCCCATTTTATGTGCTGTTAGAGCTGTGATTGCTATTATTTTTCAAGAGGTGAGCTGTATTCAGACTCGGTGTTTGCAAAGAGATAGGTGTATGGTTTTCCTCAGATTTGTGGATCAATGTGTACAACCCAATCCCTGGCAACGGCAGAGCATTCATTCAGACAAGCCTTGCTGGATGGATGTGTGTTCTTCCCGTGCCTTCTGCAATAATAGCAGCGAATGCTTACTACCGTTTTCTCTGTGCCGGTTCCTGGCTAAGTGCTATAAACATTTTAACTCATTTAATCTCTGCTACAGTCCTCTGAGGTTGTTACAGTTTGTTCCCATTTTCCCTTTTATCAGCAGTTGCTCCTTAGAAGATATTTCTCACAACATTAGTTGTTTTTCCTTGGTGACAATTTTCATGTTCTAAATGTAACAGAGGAGCCCTTTTAAACCCATTCACTTATCCCCAATCTAGTTCCAGAGAAAATTTGACAAGTGGTAGCTCTACTTAAAAGAAGGTACCATGGGGGTGCCTGGGGGTGGCTCAGTCAGTTAAGCGTCCAACTCTTGATTTCAGCTCAGGTCACAATCTCACCATTTATGCGTTTGAGCCCCTCATCAGACTCTGTGCTGATGGTGCAAAGCCTGCTTCAGATCCTCTGTCTCCCTCTCTCTCTGCCCCTCCCGTGCTCTTGCCCACGCTCTCTCTCAAAATAAATAAACTTAAAAAAAAAAAAAAAAGAGGGTAATATGTCAAATGGAAATGAACTCAGTTACAAGAAGTTGGAGAGGTTTTGGAAACTCAAGCACATCATTATACAATTTCAAGATATGATTATTATAATATTTAGGTGTTTTACAAGTATTTTATATGCAAATTAATTTTGGATTATCCACCAGTCTACTTGCTTCCACTGATGTGGATAATTAGGAGCTGTCGCTATGGTATTTAAACACTGACAATAATCATGGATAATTGCTGGCGTAAAGGAAGGTTGTCAGGTTATTTTACACAACAGAATTTCAATCGGTATTTGTGAGTGTGCAAAAGAACAGAAGAAGGCCAATTTTCTGTAGCAAGGGAAACAAGGGAAAGTTAATTAGTTGGTATTCTTTCATGCCTTGTGACCACTAAACCATGTTTTTGAAATGAGGCCCCCTGTTTTTATTACACTAACATGTGTCTAGCAATAAGTGATAACGTTAACATTAAAATTTCCACATGCTCATGCTTTTAATTGAGACCCAAGGTCTCACATGAATAACAGTGTTGGAGGAGGTTATATATTTGGCTATAAGGAATCTATAAATGGGATCAGTGGTGAAATTGCTGGTGACAAAAGGCCTAGGAAGGGAAGGAGCAAGAGAGAAGTAGAAATACAGACTGACATGACCCCTCGTGACAAAGAGAGAAGAGCTGAATTCACAGACTATTTCAAGGCCCCACTCCCAGTGGGTGAGGGGAGACCAATGGAGTGACAGAATTCATATCAAACAGAGGCTGGGAAACAGGAAGGTGAGGGGCTTCAGAGCTTCGGTTTCCTTTCTGGTAGAAGGATGTGTCCTCTACCAAATTCTCCTCTATCTCAAACTTTGTAGCTCCCATATATTGTATTATAGTAAAATTCATATCTATCTGTCTATATACTGGTTCCCATTTACTGAAAGTCTACTATTTGTCAGGTTCCTGAACTGAAAGCCTAATCCTAAAAGGTGGTTATCAGTATTCCCATTTTAAAAAGTTTATTTTATTTTATTTTTTCAATATATGAAGTTTATTGTCAAATTGGTTTCCATACAACACCCAGTGCTCATCCCAACAGGTACCCTCCTCAATACCCATCACCCACCCTGCCCTCCCTCCCACCCCCATCAACCCTCAGTTTGTTCTCAGTTTTTAAGAGTCTCTTATGCTTTGGCTCTCTCCCACTCTAACCTCCTTTTTTTTTTTTCCTTCCCCTCCCCCATGGGTTTCTGTTAAGTTTCTCAGGATCCACGTAAGAGTGAGAACATATGGTATCTGTCTTTCTCTGTATGACTTATTTCACTTAGCATCACACTCTCCAGTTCCATCCATGTTGCTACAAAGGGCCATATTTCATTCTTTCTCGTTGCCACATACTACTCCATTGTACTAAACCACTTGTACTAAACCACTAGTACTCCAATGTACTAAACCATTGTACATAAACCACAATTTCTTTATCCATTCATCAGTTGATGGACATTTAGGCTCTTTCCATAATTTGGCTATTGTTGAGAGTGCTGCTATAAACATTGGGGTACAAGTGCCCCTATGCATCAGCACTCCTGTATCCCTTGGGTCAATTCCTAGTAGTGCTATTGCTGGGTCATAGGGTAGGTCTATTTTTAATTTAAAAAAGTTTTTTTTTAATGTTTATTTATTTTTGAAAGAGCACGCGTGAGAGAAAGCATGTGCACGAGTGGGGGAGGGACAGAAAGAGGGGGGACAGAGGATCCGACATGCTGACAGCTCTGACAGCAGAGAGCCCTATGCAGGGCCCGAACTCACGAACTGCAAGATCATGACCTGAGCTGAAGTTGGATGCTCAACCAACTGAGCCACTCAGGCGCCCCGATACTCCCATTTTCAAGACAAGAACTGAAGCCTGGCAATGATACGAGCCTTGCTCCAGATCTCATAGCTGGTGGAACTGGGATTTGAGTAGTGGTGGAACTGGGATTTGAGCCCACGTGTCTTGATTCTTTCTGTATTCCACTCTTTTTGCGCTACCTGTTTTTCTTTTTATTATTTTTTTAAAGTAATCTCTGCACCCAGTGTGGGACTCGAACTCACTACCTGAGATCAAGAATCTGATGCTCTACTGACTGAGCCAGCCAAGTGTCCCATGTAGGACCTGTTTAATGTATTATTAACCAGATGTTGAAATTCTATATAATGAAAGATGCCAAATTTTGAATCATTATATCTATAAATCATATTAGGTGCCTTTGTATCTAAAGGACTTGGAAATAATGGAAAATTTCAGAAACTTAAGTTGAATAGAATCTAGGTAGTTGTTCAGTTGATAGCTATCATTCCTGGAAAACTAGGAAATCAGAGAAATACCCTCTTGACTCTCAAGAGAACAAGAGAAGAATGTGAAGAGGCATAATTTTCCTACTGAAACTGTGGAATAAGCCAAACGTACATATTTCCACTGGGGTTAGAGGATGGCAATGACTTTTGTTTCTGAAATTTCACTTACGGTTTTTTTCTTCTCAAGTTCCAGCTCCATTTCCTTCTTTTCTTGTTCGCGAATTTTCTTGCGCTGTTCTACATATTCCAGATGCTTGACTTCTCTTTCAAAGTAGTAGCTCATACTTGATGCCTGTTAGAAGCACAGGCCCGTGAGAGGGGAGCCCACATGGAAGTCCCCATATTCTTCACAGGCCTCTAGAAGAATTCCTGCTACTTTTAATTCATTAGGTGGCTTGCCTGCTTTGGGATACCACCCATAGGCCCATTGCCAGAAGAGCGAGCTCAATGTGGGGGCTACTGTGCTTGGGTTCAGGGCCCTGCAAATCGGAGGATTCCATGAAAGGAGTGGGGTGAGAAAGAGAGAGCAACAAAAAAATTACTATTTTGTAAAAGAAATACTCGGGGATTGATCTTTTCCCTTTTCTTGCTTCTCACTTCTAAACCTGAGGAAAGGTTCATATCGTCAACCAAACTTGGAAAACCCAGATGAGGTTATCAGTATAAACCCTAAGGGGACTGGAAGCAGAGCTGAGTTCCTGGTCCCCTGGAGGACTTAGTGTGTGCACATTAAGTACAGAAGCAGCAAAGTCAGGAAAGAGACCTTGGGCAAGGAGGCCAAGGGAGGGAAACTTTCTGCTTGCCAGGAACTAGGCTGATGTTGGGACTTGTAATGGATTGCAATCTCTATATTTAATGTTGGCTGTATATATATTTATGTATTTCTATTCTCTGATTTTCTTTTTATCTCCCAGTATTAACGTTACTTGAAACCTTTGGGTGGTGCCTATAGAGGGGTAGAAGACTGCCCCCTCAGCCATGCTGCCTGCAGTACAACAAGTTGGGGGGAGATGGGGTAGAGGTGGATGATGGAGAGATGTGTCAAAATGTTAACTGGGCCTCCAGGAAGGGATCACTAAAATAGGAGTCCCGTGCTTCAGTTACAACCTGAAAATGATATCTTATGAATCCCCAAATCAATTCTTTGCTTTAAAAATGTTTTTAATGTTTTTATTTATGAGAGAGAGAGAGAGAGAGAGAGCAAGGGAACATGATCAGGGGAGGAGCAGAAAGAGAGAGAGAGAGCCAGAGGATCTGAAGCGGGTTCTGTGCTGACAGCAGAGAGCCCACTGTGGGGCTCAAACTCATGAACTATGAGATCATGACCTGAGCCGAAGTCAGACGCTTAACTGACTGAACCACCCAGGTGCCCCAAATCAATTCTTTTCTGAATCTGGGCTTCATTTACTTGCCTTCTCTTTCAGCACATTTGTTTTTTTGTGGTTCCAAGCTATGTAATTCATACAACAGAAATACATCCCCTTATTTTGGATTGTACACTTCTTTTGTTTTCTCACAGAGCAAAAATGCTGTCATTTCTAAACACTTCTAAAACGTGCCTCAGCAATATCTGGTCACATAAATCCTCAGAGCCAAAAGTTACTAACCTCATTGGTGGAAGGGTGACTTAATGTCCAAGGAATTTCCAATATATGCAGGGTTCCATAATAATCAGCTACGGCTATAAATTGCTGCTTAGCTGAAAGATCCAGAAAATGGGGGAGAAAACAACTCAGCAGTCAGAAATCCATACTGGAGGTTAAACGGGAAATGTGTTTTGGTGTTGTGGTCTTCCAAATGACCTGCTGTGGTTACAGTAATCTTGGCATCTTCATCAGACATTCATGACTGAGGACCATATTAACGTATAAAAATCATCTTTTCCAGTTGATGAAATGAAAGTGGAGACCCTGAGCCTTTGTCGGCCACCCTGCCCACTTCAAATCTTGTCTTCTTGGTGCTTATGTAAGGAGTGTGGCTCCTCACTGAGGTTGACCTCTGTGTGGCTGGGCCACTGGGCAGACTTGAGAAGTGGAGATAACACAGGGAAAGATTTTCAAAGAAAAATCATGAAGCCAATTTTCACCAAAGACTCAGTAAGGGCTAAAGGATACCACTATAAACACAAAGAATGTTTTCAAGAATTTTAATTTTCTATCTTATCATATGTTTTTTTTTTCTTTTTCTCATTCTCAGAAGGTTTGGTTTAAATTGTTAAATCCTAGACTCATAATCCCTGGATATGTACAAAAGCAATGTTTTGTAGCAAAGATGAAAAAAAAAATACTCTGATGACACATATGACTAAGCAATAGCTGGACTGTGACATTCTAGAAATTTTGAAGACTGAATTTTTAATGTAATATTTCAAAGAGAGAAATGGATGGAAAGACAATTTTATGCCTGTACACCTTTGGAAACAAAGGGAAACTTTTATTTTTTTATTTTAGAGAAAGAGAGAGAGAGCATGCTAGTGGTTGTGAGGGGCAGAGGGATAGAGAGAGAGAACCCCAAGCAGGCTCCATACTCAGTGCGGAGCCTGATGCTGGGCTCTTTCCCATGATCCTGGGATCATGACCTGAGCCGAAATCAAGAGTTGGATACTCAAATGACTGAGCCACACAGGTGCCCTGAAACTTTTTTTAAAAGTGGCAAATATATTGGGTTTACATAGAAAGTAGTGCTTGGGTAAAACAAAGAAATTAGGACAAAGGATATCAATTCCAGCTTTCCAAGGAAACATCCTCGAATTTCTGCTTGCTTTGTTATACATGTTTTTTCCTCATAATTAGTTTAAAGTTGAAGTTTAAATAGATAAATGACCCCAGAGAGTCATTTGATCTCATGAAAAGAATTGCTTGATATTGTCTAGGGAAAAGCCCCCAAAATTATAAAATATTGAAAATTTATGGCATGATGAGAAAACAAAGATACAAGAATGATTCCATTTGGGAAAAAAAGCAGCAAAAGGTAGCAAAGATTTATGGATCATCCTGTCTCACCTGGAGAAGATAAGGATGCTCTTCATTATGTGGTTCAAAATCAGCCTCTGCTTGTCATACTAAATATGCCTCAGAAATAATCATTGATGAAGAAAACAATGAGAGAAACTCAGGTTGTATCCAAAGTTTGAGTGCAAGAGGAAAGGGGAAGGAAGGGAGGAGAAAGGATGGGGTGGGATGGACAGAAAAACAAAAACCTGAGAAAAAAAGATCGGAGACTTTCCAGATGAATGTCAAAATGTTCCTGAGTTACCCCCCAAGAAACAAAATAACTTAGGCCATTTAATCAGAATTAACATACCAGTAAAAGTCCAGGGTTTGATGTAGGTGATCATGGTTATGCAGATGTTTTGTGACTGGGCTGGCTCATGGGTTTTCTCCAGAAGGTCCCAGATATCGATGTATCCATCTTCTCGGCCAATATAGAAGACTCCAGGCCTTGTCAGGGACCAGTGGCCTGCTGTGTACCTTTTTGGTGCACAGCATGACTGAAGGAGGGGTCCAGTCTTTAAACAAATTTTTAAAAAGACACATGAAAGCTTTTGTTATTACCTAATGTGTATTCATAATGATTTCCTTTAAGTACACTCAGATGACTATGATCATAGAATAGCAGAAATTATGCCCACTCAGAACTCTCATTTCTTTTTCTTGTAGGGTTTTACATAATGCCAACTCTTTTCCTTCCTGTGTATTTTTTGATGATTTTTTTTTTTTTTCTTATTTGAGTTGCTTTTTAGAAAAGATCAAACCTTCCAGTCGAGCCGGAGATTGGTGGATGTTAGATAAATAAAGGTTATAAGGAAATTTTGCTTATGCCTTTATTTTGCTGTTGGGTGTCTGTTTCCCATGGAAACAACTTTGGCAGCAAGAAAAAGAGCAAATAGAAAGTCAGTTCCAGCTGTGCGCTGCATCCAATGCCTTATAAATCCTATTTGGAAAAGACTTTAGACCAGCAAAGCATTACAAGATCATCTTCTCTTTTCTTTACCATGGACAATTTGTCCTCTTTGGGGGGGTTTCATACAGAGAAAAAATCAGAATGTGCTTTCTTCCCACTGTCCTGCTCCACTTGGCGATTAAGTGTACCCATTTACCTCCTTATATCTGAAGAGACTAAACTAAACCGTGGGGCTGTTTCCTCCCGTCCAAGACATGTATAAGAAACTTTCTTGTGGAGAATGAAGAATGTCTCAGATTCATGGACTCCTTAGAGGTGACACTCCAATTCTGTTCTTGCCCACCTCGCCCAGCTCCTTCCATTTCTGTGGGTAACCAGTTCCTGACCCCTGAATAGTCTATGGACAATCTTGCCTAAATTTTCTTTTTCTTTAATTACAAAACTGATACTTTGTCACTGTAAAAAAAAAAAAAATTGAACATATGGAAGTACATTGGTATAAAGTAGAAGTCCTTTTGTGGATGGTTGCTTTAAGTAGTTTACAATTATTTCAACGACAAACTGATACATATGTTCACACAGTTATTTGTGTAAGTTAGAGTTTGAGAAGTGAAAGAGTTAGGTCAAAGAATATGTATATGTATATTTTATCACTTTATGTAAAGAACATATATATTCTTGGGGCTCCTGGGTGGCTCAGTCGGTTAAGCATCCAACTTCAGCTCAGATCATGATCTCGCAGTTTGTGAGTTTGAACCCCGCACTGGGCTCTGTGCTGACAGCTCAGAGCCTGGAGCCTGCTTTGGATTCTCTGTCTCCCTCTCTGTCTGCTCCTCCCCCACTCATGCTCTGTCTATCTCTGTCTCAAAAATAAATAAACATTAAAAAAATTTTTTAAATAAATAAAAAAATAAAAAAGAATTTACATATATTCTTTATTAAAGAATATATGGATATTTTTATTCATTTTATTCAAAGAATATATATTCTTTGCTAAAGAATATTTGTATAAATATAAATTTATTATTATGTATGTGGTTATTTTTCAAAGAATATATATATATTACAGCTATGAAATAAAAAATATATATTTCAAATTTTGATAATCTTTTTTTTAAGTTTACTTATTTATTTTGAGAGAGAGAGCATGAGAGGAGAAAGGGCAGAGAGAGGGAGAGAGGGAATCCCAAGCAGGCTTTGTGGTGTCATTGCAGAACCTGACTTGGGGCTTGAACCCATGAGTCATGAGATCATGACCTGAGCTGAAATCAAGAGATGGATGCTTAACCGACTGAGCCACCCAGGCACCCCAGATTTTGATAAATCTTCTTAAATTGCACACTGAAGGGACATGCCATACTGATTTTCACACACCCTTGCTTCACTGGATTTTATCAGTCTTTCCGGTTTTTGGCAATTTAATTTCTATTTGCCTGGAACCAGGCCCTCTCCTAATCCTGGCTGCCAGAGTTCTGGCACTGGCCCACTGTGGCCCATGCATGTGTCTGGTCTCCCGGCAACAGACAGACACCTTAGCTTGCTTACTCCCACTTTCTAAACCTGTGGACGTATTCCTGGTGCAGAAGCAAAATTGACAGACCCAATGCTTCTCCTTGGACTTCAGACAGTAACTAGCATTCCACTGTGTATTTTAAGGGGGAGGAAAACCATAAAGCCAATCAACCGCCCACAATACATATTGTGAAGAAAAGACTGTTAGATCTTAGCAAAAGACGTAAATATTGTTTCCTTCCCTCAGGAAAGAAAGGCAAATTGTTGTGTTTTCAAAGGGCTTACAGTGGTTCTGTTGACAAGCTGGACCCCAAGCCATCTGTTCTAATTTCTCTAAAAAGTATCCCCAGGGCTCTGTTATGTCAGAACAGTCTGTTGTTCCCATTGTCTTTCTCAGTAACAAAGGACCTCACACCCACTCTTCCATTTTTCAGGCAACTTACCGTAATACCTTCTTTCCAGATGGCCAGGTTCCATCCTCCAATGGTGAGAATAATGTCCTTGTAAAAAGGTGACCTCTGAACAGTGTGGACAGCTCCATCATGGACAGCGTAAAGGTTCACTGGCTTCTTTGCTGTTGGTGTGAAAAAGGCCATTTCATCGTTAATAATAGTGTTTACATTCCCGCATGATGGATGGTCAGGCCTCCAGTAGACGGACAGGTCCTGATTAATGGGCTCCAAGAGTAGATAACCAGAGGTCAGTTGGTGTAAATGAATCTGTCAAGGGACAGCTCTTCCTCTTTTTATGGAAAGTCCAGAGAATTTCCATCAAGGTCATTTTTCCAGTTCAAAGGAATACTTCATGTTCTTATTTATTTATTCATTCATTCATTTAGTTGCTCAAAATATATTTGTGGATTGCCTATATGTACCTATAGGTACTGTAGATGGCTGGGTAAACAATGGTTAATAAATGAACGTGATACCGCCAGCATGGATCTTACAGTCTAATGGAAAAGACAGATACTCAATAAACAATATCCAATATCCAATAAACAAATCCCAAAGTATATAATAAAAATACGTTAAAAGTGTTATGGGGGGTGGGGGGGAAATTACAAGATAGATAACAAGGGACATCCATAATTTGAACTGAATGATCAGAAAAGACTTCTCTGAAGATGAGTCCTTTAGTCCTTTGTAGCACTTTGGTGTGGGAACATTTTAATGTAGAGGAATATTCCAGACTGGGGGAACAACACACACTGAAGTCCTGTGGAGAGAAGTGCTTAGTGCCTTTATAAATTTGAGGAAGACAGTAAGACTGAAGTCTGGTAATCCCAGCATGAGACATATGAAACAGACAGGAACCAGGAGGGTCCAGACCATGCAGGCCCTTGTAGGACAGGAGTTTAGATTATATTCTAAGCATAATGTGTTTCAAAAAAGGCCTTTAGGCCCAGAAGACAGTCTGACTGATTTCCAAAGATTCTCTGACTGCTGTGAAGAGAATGGATTAACAACAGGTAGAAGAAAAGAGGAGACCCCATAGAAAGTAGTTCTGGTGAGAGAGCATGGTGGCTTGATGAAGGTACATGGAGAAGAGTGGATGATCAAGAAATATTTGCAAGCTGGAACTGACAAGACTTAGAGATGGCTTGAGCAGGATGGCTGAGAATGACTGGTTTCTGGCAGGAGCAACCAGCTCAGTGGAGTTTCCATTTATTGCCACTAAGAAGACTAAAGGGGAAGCAGGTTTGGACATTAAGATCAAGAGTTCCAGGGGCGCCTGGGTGGCTCAGTTGGTTAAGTGGCCGACTTCGCCTCAGATTATGATCTCGAGGTCTGTGAGTTCGAGCCCCATGTCTGGCTCTTTGCTGACAGCTCAGAGCCTGGAGCCTGTTTCAGATTCTGTGTCTCCCTCTCTCTGACCCTCCCCCATTCAGGCTCTGTCTCTCTCTGTCTCAAAAATAAATAAACGTTAAAAAAAAATTTAAAAAAAAAAGATCGAGAGTTCCCTTTAGTTTCTGCTCCAACCCGGGGGTCCTCCTTTCCCCTCGGGTGTCTACCCCACCATTGCTTGGGTCTCCTCTCCCCCAGGCCTGGCTGCAGAGCTGGCTCCTCCCCACTCCTTGCTGCCCACACCCACCACAGGGATGGCCACAAAGATAAGAGCCTATCTAGGCCAAACCATGATGTCTGACTACTTTATATCCAAATCATGAACTTATTGTGAATCCCATCATATTGATAGCTATGTGAAAGCTGGATTTTTTTTTTCTCAGAACCCCATGGAAACATTAAGCAGAAACACACACACACACACACCTACTGAATCTTGCTCATAAAGTAGAATTTCAAAGAGATATTTGTCCACTCATATTCATAGCAGCATTATTTGCAATAGCCGAAATGTGGAAGCAACCCAAGTGTCCGTAAACAGATGAGGGACTAAACAAAATATGACACACACATACAATGGAATATTATTCATCCTTCCAAAGGAAGGACATTCCAACATATGCTACAACATGGGTAAAACTTGAGGATATTCTGTTTAGGGAAAGAAGCCAGTCACAAAGATACTGCACGATTCCACTGACGTGAGGTATCTACAGTAACCACACTCATAGAGACAAAACATAAATGGTGGCTGCCAGAGGCTGAGGGGAGAGGGGAATAGGAGCTAGTGTTTCACTGGTGCAGAGTTTTAGTTTTACAAAATGGAAACAGTCCTGGAGATTGGTTGCACAACAATGTGAACGTACTCAATAGTACATTATAAACTTAAAAATAGTTAAGATGGTAAATTTCACATTTATGTATATTTTGCCACAGTCTAAAAATTATTATATTATTATTATATCTTTTCCTTCCCTTTGTCCTTTTAAGGACCTTTAGTTCCATTTAGCAATGAATAGAGCTGTCCTTAAGTTATTAACTGGAGTACCAGCGGCCCCAGGCCAAGTTGCTATGAGGAAATTACAATAAACAAAGAAGTAGTTTCCAGAATCATTATCTAATGCAGGATTCAGGACAGTGATGTGATCAAGAGCATAGAGCGCCTAGGTTCAAACCCTGGCGATGCTACCCCATAGGGTTGCTGTGAGGATTAAGTGAACTAATCCATGGAAGGTACTTGGAAGAGTGCCTGAAACATGGCATGTGCCCATTTGTGAGTAGAGCACATGAAACAATTATGTCAATTGTCATCATTCACCTGCATTTTTTTTTTTTCTGGCTTGTCACTTAGATCATCTGGAAATTTTGTTTGATTTGGACTTCTTTATCACACTTATCTCATTCAGGGTAATATATCTTTCAGAACCTTTTTCTTAGAAGAGGAAATTCTCCTTCCTGCCTTGTTGATAAGAACATGGGGTTCCTAGCAAATCAAGAAGGACTGGGTCCCAGTAACGGCCTCATCTTTACTCAGGTATACTCCACGGTGTTTACGAAAAACATTAGGCTGGTAGCTCCTAAGGAAAACACTGCCAGCTCACAGAATGTAATTAGGAAAGCAGTGCACAATTTAGAGAGTCTATACATTGAATTTCTCTGAATCTAACCATTATTCAATGGGAACAACAGTGTTGTTTGGCTTTCCATGTTACAAAATGCTTGACTGATGATTTTAAAGTATTTTAAAATATTGTGATGATTTTAAAGTAGACTTCAAGTAAGTGTTTAAAGCTATTTCCCGCTTTGTTGTTGTTGTTTGTTTTTGCAGTGAACTATATGTCAAGAAATTAAAAGCAACTCTTCTTCTTCTTTACTAACCCACATCCCATTGGTCACAAAATCCTGCCATGGTGACTGCTAACTCTCTCTTATATTTCCTCTGCTGCACATCCCTGTTACCATGCCTGTACTTAGTCCTCTCTATCTCTCATCTAAATTATTGCTCGTGGTCATCCTACTTCTACTGTAAGTCACACCAATAAATTAATCCAGCTTATGCTTTCCTGCCAGAGTGATTTTCTGATTATACTGGTGGCACCAGGATAAGGTTCAGAGCTTATTAGGCACTCAAGGCTCTTAGCCATTTGGACCCAATTGTCCTTCCTGGTACCTCTCCTGCTGCCCTCTCTATGGGCTATGCTTTGGCTAGAACATCACCCTGTTTCCTAATTGTCCACTGCTCTTTTGGGCTTCCATGTTTTTGCATTTATTATTCCTTCTACTTAGCATGTCTTTCTCCAACTGGAAAATTGCAATCCACCCTTTAAGATCCAGTTCAACTATCTCTCTTCAGTGGAGCCCTTTCTTAATAGCACAAAAGAGTTGGTCCCTTTCTGGGTTCCCATATCACTCTGTGTTTGCTTCTAACCATAGCACTGACAGTGTAATGTCATCATTTGTTTATATTTTTGGCTTTTCTAATAGATCATGGAACTCCTCTGGGAGAGGATAATATCTTGTTCATCTTTTTTTTTTAATGTTTATTTCTTTTGAGAGAGAGAGAGAGAGAGTGAGTGCTCACACACCTGGGCAGAGGAGGGGCAGAGAGAGAGAGGGAGAGAGAATCCTACACACCATGAGATTATGACCTGAGCCAAAATCAAGAGTTGGATGGTTAACCAACTGAGCCACACAGGCGCCTTGCTATCTTGTTCATCTTTGCATCCCCAGTGTCTGGCACAGATTAGGTTATCATTAATGAATTGATGAATGAATGAAAGTAAGAAAGAAAGAAAAAACAACATCAGTAAGTTTCAAACATAAACTCTTGGGTTTCTAAGTTTATTATCATTGGTTATTCTATAAATGGAATAAAATCCATTTGAAATAAATAACTAGCACTTTTTGTCAGGGTTCACCTCCAAAGCAGTTTAAGAATCTGACTCTATGGTAAGACCCCAAGAAACTCTCTGAGATCAGATAGAACACCAGTGCATAACCAATTCATGGCATCAGGGTCTCGATTTGTGTCCCAGCAGGGCAGTAGAGACAATTGCTATGTGCATGCAATACGTGCACAATTAATATTCATTACTTATTGAATAAACAGGTACATGAATAAGCATACAAGTAGCTGAATGTAATTCATTACATCTGATATATAATTTTGAGTTCAACTTTTAAATCATGGAATTCAAAATGAATAGAAAGTGGAAAATCAATCTCAGTTCTACAAGCATTTGACCTTTCCTTGGGGCACATCTGATTCTCTCTCAATGCCCCACTCTTACCACTGACACACATTTGGGTTTCTGGCCGGAAGTTCTAGGTCAGAAAACTGGGAGTACTTTTGTTTCCAGGTTAATATGGCTACCCTGGAGGCAGTGCTGGGAAAGCAAGCCTTCCCAGGTCTAAGGCAGACTCCACTCTGCCGAGCCAGACTCAGTAGATAGAAGTGGAGGGAGTGAAGTTTGAGGCAGAGACCTGAGACCCAGCAGTTGTCCCCTGCAGGCTGTATCTCTGACCTCCGACTCCTTTCAGTCACTCACATGCCCACTGTCCTAACCTCCGGTAGGACTGACCAGTACCCCTTGTGCAAACCTAGCCTGGCTGCTCCACCTCACTGCTCCATGGTAGTCTAGCAGTCCCAGCAGCTGCCTCTTCCTGTGCTTATGGTTATTCCACATTTTGAAGTGTGGCTCGAATAAGTTTTCATGCCAAGGAAAAATCCAAGCCTTTAAATAAGTAGTTGTAATTGTAGCAAACCTCAAGGCTCTGAGCTTTGACAGGGAGCTTAGCTTATTGGGGAGCCTGAACTCTTGATTCCTGCTCAGAACTATGCGTGGCCCCCATATGTCTGCTCAGCTGCCCAGAGTGTGGGGCCCTGGGAACGGAGGAACACATGGACAGCACCAGTCCCGGCCTGAGAGCAGAGTCCTACTGCTGCTTCTTCATACTGTTCTGAAGTTGTCAAGATCATTGTAAACTTAGCTTATAATTTCACATCGGTTAGTATTTTTCATGTAGATGAGCTACCAAATTGTGGAATTAAGACGGCAATTAATTAAAAATTAAGATATTTTAAATTATCTTAGTCATTTAAGCATCAATAGATCAGTACTCCTCAAATTTAGAGGTGAAAACAAATTACATGGTGAATCTTATTAAGAATCTATATTTAGGGGCATCTGGTTTGTTCAGTCAGTTGAGTGTCGGACTCCTGATTTCGGCCTCAGGTCATGATCTCCTGGTTGGTGGGGTTGAGCCCTGTGTCGCCCCTGCACTGACAGTGCCTGTTTGGGATTCTGTCTCTCTCTCTCTCTCTCTGTACCCCTCATCTCTCTCTGTCAAAATAAATAAATAAAAACTTTAAAAAAATCTGTATTCAGTTCTAGCAGGCGTAGGGTAGGGTCCAAGTTTGTGCGTTTCTAACAGACTTCCCAGTGAGAAAAGTGCTGCTATCGGAGGCCCTCGCTTAAGTAACAAGTCCAGAGACAGGACCTCAGGTGCCTGCCCTTCTCCCATTAGCAAGGCCAGGGTTACTCAGCACTTTGTTCAAAGGAATAACTTATTCATAACACAGGAATCATCAAAACTTACCCATCAATCGGCCAGTTTCAGGGTCTCTTTCCATTTTCCAATCTGTATATATCACTCCACCTTCCTAAAAATATTACAGGTTCCTGATGAGTACAAAGACAACCGAAGGGACTAAAGATCTCTTATTCATGTGCTAAGGTGGACTGTGACCCAAACAAAAACAAAGCTGCAGGCTAACATAATCAAATGATAATTTGACACAGTGCAGGGAAGGCTTAAACATTTTTTACATTGAACAAAAAAAGGAATTTGTTACATTTTTATTTACACATAGTGAAATGGAGAACACAGGCATTTATGGAGATAATCTATGTACACAAGTTCCAACTACTGAGTTCTTAAACTTTTGTTAATTGGAAATTGTCCACTGGACTGAAAGCTCCAGGAAGGGATCTGGTGTGACTTATTCAATGATTTGTTCTCAGCATGATACAAAGTCAGTATTTTAAAAGTTTTGTGGAGTAAGAGGAAAAAGGAAATATAAATTCATAATATGGTGTCATTACCTTTTAAAATTGAGAACAGGAAGCGAAGTTCCACTTAAGTAACATAACTAGTAATAATATATATTCCAGCTCTACTTATGGCCATTTTAAGGAGTGGGGAAGTCATAAGAACCTGGTGTAAAGAAGGGACAGAAACAACCACACAAATGGAAAAGATGCAGCACTAGTGAATGGCAGAGGTGGGAGAGGTTTAGAGAAAAACATTTAGTCTCATGCCTTTTCTTATAGAAGGAGCACAGAGACTCAGAGAGGTGAAACAATATAGTCAAGGTCGCCCAGATGCAGTTTCCTAATTCCAGTGTTTTTCTCACTGGATAGTAAGAGGAAAACACAGAGAAAGGTGTATAAAAAGAGGGGTTGAGAGGACTCGAAGGATGGCTTGGGACGTGTAGGCGAGGGAGAGGAGAGGGGAAAACACTGGAGTACGCAAAGTGAAGTATGCTCCCTGGGGCCAGGGTCTACTCATTCACTCCTCTGTGCTTTTGTTCACTAACTCATGTAACAAACAAGGACTGTGCTTCGTGTTGCAAATTCAGAGTCAAAAGATAAGTCTTCCTTCCATTCATGCTGCTCAGAGTCTGAGGGAGCAGAGACCGGCAGACGTCTGGTGCACACGCCTAGCCTGTTGCCCGTGGCACATCACCCGCAGTTACCATTGATTGAGTGCATAGTGCTTGCCAGAGTTGTTAGGAGCTTTCTGTATATGACCCAGCCCTTGCCAGAGTCCTATAGGAGAGTTATGAGTACCTCCTGGGTCTCACAACTGATACATGGAACACTGAAACCGAACCAAGTCAAAGAGGAATAGAATAACTTGGATCAGGTTAATAAATTGATGTTAAATGCCCATTATATCATTAGCCACCTCGCTGGGAACCTTCACGTCCTTCTCCATCCAGTTACCTGGTTCTGAGAATTCTACTCCTCCTACCCCTGTGTTGACATTCTTGGCCCACTGCTCATGCCCTCTTCATCTCTGGTTGACCCACTTGAAATCACTGCCTCTCTGGCCTCTGCACCTCCCTGGCTCCATTTCCTCCTGCTTCAGCCCTGTCCTGGCCAGTCTAGATCCCAGAGGGGTCTACCTCATTCTCTCTAACCAAAATCAGCCACGTCAAGAGTTGGTAGAAGAGCATTCTACTGGAATGTCAGCCCATGAGGTAGGGAATTTTGTCTGTCTTCCCACAGATATATTCCCGGGGCCAAGAACAGTGCCTGGCATATAGTAAATGCTTAATAAATATCTGCTGAATGATGGGTGAAGTTAATCCTTTCAAGGACAAGGGCTTGAAAGGCAGGGAAGAGTTTGGCATAGAAAAAGAGAAAAATCAGAGCAGCTGGAGAGAGAGAGGGAGAATGGTGCAGACGGGGGTGTAGAGATAGGAAGGAGCTAAGTTATGCAGAATCTTGTAGGCCACAGTGTGAAGAGTTTGGATTTTATTCATGGTTGAATGAGTTGTCACCGAATGGTTTAAGCAGAGGATATCATATTTTAATTTCTATTTTAAGATCTCGTGGTCATTCGTTTTTCTAAAGCTGTCATCGCCCTGCTTTAAAAACTCTGGTGTGCACAGAGATAATTCTATGATTCTACTTACATGAGGTGTCTGGAATAGTCAAATTCATAGAGCCAGAAAGTACAATGGGGGTTGCCGTGGGCTGGAGACAGGAGTGAATGGTGAGTTATTGTTTTAATGGGTACAGAATTTCAGTTTGGGATGATGAAAACATTCTGGAGATAGACGGATGCTCAATGATATGAATGTATCTAATAGCACTGAATTAAACACTTCAAATTTATTAAGATGGTAACTTGTTACTTATATTTTTCCAGAATTAAAAAAAATTAGAAGCCCAAGTTATAAAAATTGACAGCCCAAGTTATAAAACAAGTATTTGTTTGGTAAGTGCCCCATTGCTTACCAAATGAAATTCAAATTCCCTAACATGGCAGAAAAGGCTCTTTGACTGGATCCCAACCTAGCATTCGAGGTATAGCATTCCCTCTTGCACAAATGATTCCACTGTCTCCAGACAAACCCCAGACTCCCATAATTCCAAAGCACTGTTTAGGCTGTTACTTCTGCTGGGAATTGTATTCTCATCCTGGTATTTCAGATGCCTCCTCAACCTGCAAAGTCCTAGCTAACAGTCTGGATTCCCCAACCTCCCCTGTCCTCTTCCCGTGGCTTCTGGATGGGCACTGACATGGGTAATGCTATTAATGTGTCTGCTCCATAACTAGGCAGTGAGTGCCCGGTGGACAGGGACTATGCTATTGATTCATGTCTGACCCAGGGCCTAATGCTGTGCCTGGTGGGCATTATGCTTCTGAGAACTGGTGTAATCTAATCTTCTCATGATACTAAAGTGTGAGCTCAGACTGCATTCCAGCGAGACTGACCTATGGCATCTTTCCATGGTTTAGGAGAAAAACCCTTTATTTCAGAGAAATAGAGTCATGAATGAAGATTATTAGGACTAAGTGAGATATACTTTGGAAAATACCTGGCACAGACCCTGCTATATAGAAAATGTCCAATAAATGTAAGCTCACTTTGGCTATTATAATAAGTGCCAAAAAATGGCAGCCATTATCATTATTATATCCGGTTGTTACTTTTGAATTGAGTGAGTTTTGCACTGTTTTTCCTGCTACATTTTGCTAGCTAACAAAGCAATAAATTTTCTTAGTAAATCTCTAACACTTAGCATGGTTTCTTCCATATGGTGTAGGTGTTCAATAAATATTTGCAGGTTGATCAATAAATCATTAGTAAAGAAGGTCATGCTGGGGCGCCTGGGTGGCGCAGTTGGTTAAGCGTC
Organism: Lynx rufus; assembly: GCF_022079265.1. Lineage (NCBI taxonomy): Eukaryota > Metazoa > Chordata > Mammalia > Carnivora > Felidae > Lynx > Lynx rufus. Next base: position 150,817,686 of record NW_025814834.1, read on the forward strand.
CAACTTCAGCCAGGTCACGATCTCGCGGTCCGGGAGTTCGAGCCCCGCGTCAGGCTCTGGGCTGATGGCTCAGAGCCTGGAGCCTGTTTCCGATTCTGTGTCTCCCTCTCTCTCTGCCCCTCCCCCGTTCATGCTCTGTCTCTCTCTGTCCCAAAAATAAATAAACGTTGAAGAAGGTCATGCTGAATTTTATAGATTTTTTTCACATTTGTCAGAAACATTTTAAATATGAATTTATGAAGCATGAAGATTTTAAAAATTCAGTGCAAATAAGTATATTAAAATATGAAAATGTTATAGATATTGTAAGCCTTCATAAAGCAAATGTACAATAGAGGTTATAATGAAACAGAGTAGACAAGTGGTTGCCAGGGTCTGGGGGGTGGGAGAAACAGGAAGAGGTTGGTAAAAGGGTACAAACTTCCAGCTGTAAGGTTAGTGAGTTCTGAGGATATAAGGTAAAACATGGTGACCACAGTATAACACTGTATTATATAATTGAAATCTGCTAAGAGAATATAACTTAAATGTCATCACACACACACACACACACACACAGGCACAAAGATAAATATGTGAGGTGATGGATATGTTAATTAACTAGATGGGGAGGGAAGGCTTTCACAATGTATATGTACATCAAATCACTATGATGTACACTTTAAATATCTTACAATTTCATGTCAGTTATGCCTCAATAAAACTGAAATTAAGGCTATAAGAACATATATATACACATACACACATATATATACATATATACATACATGTAAATATACATATATATAACATGTATAAATAAGAGAGCAGATAATTCTAACTCACCTCTGTTCCAACAAAGAACTTTGTGCAGAAGTCCTCTATAGGCTTGAGATTGTTGGCCAACGCACCTTCCAGATTGTGGTATGGGTTCATCTCTCCTGCCTTCACTACTTTGCTCTGGGCTAATATTTTATCTTTCAGAGGAGTATGAATAGAAGGAGCACATATTTACAGTGAAAGACCTTTTAAAATATAGTTAGTTTATATTTTATGCCCCTTGCCACACACATCTGCCCCATTCTCTCCCCAGTGTGGCGGGCATAAGTATGAGCATCTTTAGACTTCTAATTTAGCAGTGGAATGTGTCTTTCAAACCAAAGCATATGCAGGAACCCTTGCATGTGAAATCTGTCAAAACCTGCATTGCTGTGATTAAAGGGTTTCCTGGTGGGAAGGAGGAGACCCCTCCACCTACTTTCAGGGGCTCTAAAAAGTTCCACAGCACCCAGTTTAAAAAACAGTTCTACATTATTTATATCATTTCAGAATAATTTACAGTAAAAATTGGACATAAAATATATCCTCTGGATTACATTACTTTTGATACTCTCAGTAAAACTCTCTACTGAGAAACTCATGTCATTTTTATTCATTTGGCGTTGTATGGAATTTTTTCAAATAACTCATGATTAGACTTTTAAGTATCAAAAATGATCTAACTTCAAAAAATAAATCCATCTAAATGTATTACTTGTTTTCACAAGCACAGCACATGCATGGAACATAATTTAAAGTTTTCTGGTTAGCTCATGTTTATTACTTAAGAACACCAGGGATTGTACCTCATTATCGCTGTAACTACACATGCAAACAGAGCATAGTTAATCTGGAGGCTAGGGGCGCCTGGGTGGCTTGGTCGGTTAAGCGTCCGACTTCGGCTCAGGTCATGATCTCACGGTCCGTGAGTTCGAACCCCGTGTAGGGCTCTGTGCTGACAGCTCAGAGCCTGGAGCCTGTTTCAGATTCTGTGTCTCCCTCTCTCTCTGCCCCTCCCCTGTTCATGCTCTGTCTCTCTCTCTCTCTCAAAAATAAATAAACGTTAAAAAAAATTAAAAAAAAATCTGGAGGCTAAAATTCCAACACCATCTGGGCCTTCTTTCTTTTTAAAACAAAAGTCTTTTTTAAAAAACAAACATGTCATCTTGTTTTAAAACAAAAGTCTTTTTATGAGCTAAAATTAATAAATGTTATTTACCGAAGCTTTGGAAAACAGAGGAAAGCATGAGGAAAATAAGAAAAACCATCCATTATCATATTTTCCAGAGATAACCACCATTAAAATGTCTCCCTACAATTACATTTCTGTGAATATATATATTCTGTGAATATATAAAGGATTTTCTTTTAATTGGGCATTTTAGCGTTTATCCTGTTTTTCTATTCTCTTAAAGATATTATCTTGGGCATATTCCCAGGTCACTTATTAGTTTTTTTAAAATGTGACATTAAATTTCTAGGAGAGGTGGTAGAGAAATATATCCTCATCCTACCCTACTCCCCACATCTTAATACATCATCATCTGGATTATATCAACCATGGGAATACTAACAAATGAACATAAGAACCAACCAACAAACATATAAATGAAAACTAAAATAGAAGAAAACCTCAGCTACACTAAAAATATATATAACATTAAAAAAACCTATGACATAATTCTGGACAAAAGTGAGAAACAATTATGATTTTGTTGGTACAATCAACCAGTGCTTCCTTTGTTAGGGATCTACATGCTTTGGGCAGTCTCCCTTCCCAAAAGATAAGACATCAAAAACAAGTAACAATGTAAGCCAAACATGAAACCGGACTTGTAAATAGCTGTATTACAAAGTGCCAATCAACATGTCAAGAAATAACTAGGTACATTTAATCACATTGTTCTTACTAAAAGATATTATTCATATACATTTAACATGAGGAAAAAGGCATTTTGTATCCATTTAATGTATAAAATTAAAATCATTAAAATATTTCAAATTCGTCACTCTCATTTCAATGTCTGTTTTTCTCTTTCTAAATAATACACATTAATATATTAGTAGAGTAGAACGTGTATATAATTGGTAAGTAAATACATGTTTGTTGGCAATATGTGCTCAAAAATTTTTCCTGATGGGATGCAAGATGGAAAAGTCTGGAGCCCTCTGGTCTAACAAGGAGAGCCTGATCCAGGGGTCACTACCAGTAACACAAAGGAAGAGGCAAAGGTGAGATATGCTATAACGGAAGATCTAATTCTCCTAAGTGAGAGACTGGATGTAGGGACCGGAGGAGAGAGACAGGGATGACTCAAGTTGTGTTCTGGACACACGGACATTGAGGGAGTAGTTTGGGTTTAAGCCCAAGAGATAGCAAGAAGCAAAGTGGGGGATTCTCAGCAGATTAAGAGTAGACCCAGTTACTGAAAGGAGTGAGGAACGTGGAAAGCATACCGCTGAAATTTGAGTTTGAGGCATATCCACGCTGAGAGGGCAGCAGAGAAAGAGGGCAGAGGAGAGAAACTGAAGAAGTATTAGGAAAACCACAAAAAAGGCAGGAGCTCTGAGAAAAGGGGCTACGTTGATAGTGTTTAATGTGGTGGAGTTAAAGAGAATGAAGCCAGACAAAAATGTTGTCATCAACTGTGTTTACTCAGACTTGACTGGAATAACTTGCATATTTATTAAAATCAACATCATCCCCGTGGATTTTCCATCCATGGATTTCCATCACCAGGGCCCAGCATAACAGTAGCAGCTAACACTTACTGAATGCTTACTACATGATTACATGCCAGGTACTGAACTGTGTGCTCTACATGCACCATTTCATTCAATTCTCGCAATAACTCCTAAGGTAGTTAAGAATTAATTCTCCTTCAAGGATGATAAAGTGAGGCTCAGAGAGATTAAGTAGCTTGCCCAGGCCTCATATACAGTGGCTTACATTTATTGTGGGTTGACAAAGAGCTGTTCTTAGAGCTGTATATATATTAACTCATTTTATCTTCTCAATACTACATGAAGTCGTTACCTTCATTATTTGCTTCCGTTATCTTCATGTATCTCTTTTCAAATAAGTTTTTTTTGTTGTTTGTTTGTTTGTTTGTTTTAAAATAAGGCACAGAGAGGTATAGTAATTTGACCTGGTCAAATAATAAATTGTGGCTTTGGGGTTTAAACCCAAACTCCGGAATCTACATCCTTAACCACTATGCCACAGTGCTTAGGAGAATATAACGGAGGCTCTGAAGGCAATTACAGAGTAGGAATTCCAAAAACTTTTAGAGCAAAGTCTTCCGCAAGAGAATAAACAAAAAGAACATCTTAAAGTGACTACTCAGAAGGGCAGACTACTAAGGATCTAATATGGCAGGCAAAAGCCAAGTAGCCTACAGCCACTAGGTGGCAACAGAGTACCAGACAATGCTCCTGAGAGTGCTCCCCAGGGTGTGCCAGTGGAATAGCTGAACTTGTGATTCTTGGTGGAAAGGAGGGGGAGGAGAACCAATATAGACAATACACAGAACATGGTCAAGAAGCATATGACCATGTGTATTCTAGTCAATAGGTTCAAGTCTGGCCAGAGTAGGTGGATAGTTGACAGTGTGTCGTAAGGAAATTCAAAATACCATAATGAGATCTCAAGTCAAGTTCTGAGAGCTGGCCATCTACACAAGAGGCCAGTCACAACCCACGGTAACTGCCTTTAGTGATAAGAGGAGTGTGTTAGTAAGATCCATTGAGACTACCAAGTGAAATTTAATTTTCTCCAGGATTTGTGGTACTGCCTGCCAACACAGACTTCTGAATACACGTAAAGGGACACAGCCAATTAAAGTCTCAGCTGAGAATTGAAAAACATGTTTGTCCGTTCCCTTTATGAACTGATTTAGCCAAATTTATCAGGTTAAATATATTCTAAGAAAGAGAGATATATTTCTCTAAGACATATCCACAAAAAAAAAAAAAAAAAAAAGAAAGAAAGAAAGAAAGAAGAAATATCCACCAAGTGACTTTGTCTGTAAAGAGAACATTCATTTGATGGGGAGAATTTCTGTTTGATGACATTGGGGGCATGTTTCAGGATTTGTTTTAAATAGGTCGTTTCTTAAGTGGATGTAGATATGTATCTATCCCCCCAGAATGTAAGCTCCATGGAAGCAGGGAATTGGCTTTTCCCAGCTATATCCTCAGAGCCTGTCACTTTGCAAAAGTTTAATAAATGTTTTGAATAAACACAGATATAAATATAGAGATAACAGTGTAAAAATTGTTCTTTAAAAAATTAAGGTATTACAATTACTAAATCACAGCCAAGTGGAGTTTATCCCAGGAATGCAGGGCTAGTTTAACATTCGGATATTAAAATAATTTACCATATTAATAAGCTTAAAAAGAAAAAAAGCATGATCATCTGCAAAAATGCAGAAAAATCTTTTGACAAAATCCAACATTAACTTGTGTATAAAAGGGAACTTCTTTAACCTGATAAAGGCTTCTACAAAAACCCTACAGTTAACATCATACTTACTTGTGAAAGACTAAATGCTTTCTCCCTGAGATCTGGATTAAAACAAGAACGCTCTCCCCTAGAGGTTCTAGCCAGTGTAATCAGGTAAGGAAAAAAAAATCATACAAATCAGAAAAGAAGAAGTAAAACTGTCCTTATTTACAGATGACATTATCATCTATATAGCGAAAATCCAAATGATATTATCATCTAGAGAACCTAAATAAATCCTCTACAAATAAGCCATGATAACTAATGTGATTTTAGGAAGACTGCAGGATACAAAATCAATACTCAAACATTAATTGTATTTTTATACACTGGTAATGAACCATCAAAAATTAAAAATTTGAAAGTAATATTTACTAGAACACCAAAAAATGTGAAAGACTTAGAGACACCTATCACAAGAAGCAAAAGCCCTGTACACTGAAAGGTATAAAATATCAGTGAGAAATTAATGACCTAAATAGATGGAGAGATATACTGTACTTATGAGGTAAAAGGCTTTATATGGCAGACACCAAATTCTCATAATACTGATTTACAGTTTTGACACAATTCCAATCAAAGTCAGAGCAGGCTTATCCAAGACAAAAGATACAATATCCACATGGGAAAGAAAAACCTATAATGGTCAAAAACTATTTTGAAAAAGAAAAAAAAAAGTTGAAAGCACTAATTTCAAGGCTAATTACAAAGCTACAGTAATCAAGACAATGTGGTATTGGTGTAAAGATAAGTCATACAGATCAATAGAACAAAATAGAGAGTTCAGAAATGGACTCACACATATTAGGACAGGTGATCTTTGACAAAGGTGCAAAAACCATCCAGTGGAGAAAGGACAGTGTCTTCAACAAATGGCACTGGAACACTACACGCAAATGAACTCCAATCCATACTTTGTGCAGAGAAAAAAATTATCTCAAAAAAGATCATCAACTTAGTTATAAAACTCCTGGAAAAAAAGTAGCCCAAACTTGGGTTAAATTCAAAACCAAAATCATGACCCACAAAAGAACAAACTGATAAACTGGACTTCCTCAAAATTAAAAACTTCTGCTTTTCTAAACACAGTGTTAAGAGAATAACACTTAATATTTCACAGACTGGGAGAAAATATTTGCAAATCACATATCTGATAAAGGACTAGTATGCAGAATATATTAAGAGCTCTGAAAACTCTGAAATAAGAAAACAAACAGCACAACTAAAAATAGATCAAAGATATGGACACTTCACCAAAGAAGATAGGTATACAAATGGAAAAAAATACATGCAAATATACTCAACATCTTCAGTCATTAGGTAAACGCAAATGAGATATCACCACACATGTTTTAGAATGGTTAAGGTAAAAAGACTAGCCATATCATCTATCCATGAGGATGTGGAAAAACTGGAACTTTCCCTCACTGCTCGTTGGAATGTAAAATGGTGCAACCACTTTGTAAAACACTGTGGCAGTTTCTTAAAAAGTTAAACATACACCTGCCATATTATTTAATCATCCCATTCCTAGGTATTTACCCAAGCAAATAAAATCATATGTCCATACAAAGGCTTGTATATGTATATGTATACGTATACGTATATGTATATGTATATGTAATAGCCCTACACTGAAAAAGACCCAAATGCCCATCAACAGGTGAATGGATAAACATGTGCAGTATATCCATATGATGAAATATTACTCTGGAATAAAAGGGAATTAACTATTGATGTATACAACAACATAGATGAATTCCAAAATCATTATACTGACTGAAAGAAGTCAGACTCCCCCCAAAACGCATGCAGTCTTTGAATTACATAAAGTTCTAGAAAATTGCAAACTGATATAGTGAGAGAAAGCAGATCGGTGGTGGTCTGGTAGGTGGAGGTGGGGGAGGTGCTGGAGGGAGGTGTTAAAAAATGCATCTTTATGTGAGTCACCTTTAGGAAGTGATGGATATGTTCATTATCTTGATTATAGTGATGGTTCCATGGATTTTTAATTTGTCAATACATATCAAATTGAATAATTTAACATGTACATTTTATTGTATGTCAGTTATACCTCAATAAACTTGTTAAAAGTGAGTAAGAAAAAAAGCACACTTTAAAAGATACAGTAATGTCCTTACTAGTAGTTGGATAAAAGCAGTAACATCCTCATGATCATCTTTTTTCATTAATTTAAAGAGTAAGGTATTTAATGAGTTACTCTTTACAAGTTACATTAACCTCTCTCAGTTTTGGTTTCCTTAATTATAAAATGGTAATGAAAACTCCCAGTTTGCAGGATTGTCATGATCATTGGCATCTGTTTTACTCATTGTTACACTCCTGGGGCCTGGCATAAAATGAGAATTTTATAAATAACTGTTAAATGAATGAAACCATGTGCAATATTAGCTAGCACACTACCTGACTCACGGCTGAAATTCAATAAATTATAGCCAATAGCTGAATACAAAGAAGTGGAGAAGAGAACCCAACTTCGATTCCCTCTGGAATCTGGAATTTGGGCCTTTGCAGGCCCAAATACATAAAAATATGAGATGTTTTAATACTGCTTAGAAAATGTCCATAAAAATATAATGATTCCTTTGTTTGTTGGTTGGTTGGTTTTTAGCATGAGGTCTTGAGTTGTATCTATGAAACACACAGCTTCAAAGTGAGTTTTGCCCAAGCTGGGTATTAGATATATATTTTTCTGAGATATTCTATCATTTAACTGAACATTCAACAACTTATAAATGGAAATCCTTTTGATAAGGCAAATATTTGGAAAGTACTTCAGTTTCTAGTGATTCTTGTACATTTCCATTATGCATTGCTCTCAGGGTGGGATATTCATGCATACCTTTATTTTAATAGCTTTGACATTTATATGTGTACCCTTCAATTATTTCAGCAAAGGTGTATGGGTTGAGATAGGTTAAAAAGTCAATTGTTATTTCTCTACTCTGTTTTATGGTGGTGCTGTACAAATATTAATTTTTCTATTATGTTCTGATTGGGAATGGTAATTTATTTCTTACATTTCATAACTTACTTTGCTAGACTTGAGATATGTTCCATTTTATACAACTATTCTTTGAGCACATGCATACTTATTAAGACAGTTTTGTAAAAATTTTTTAATGAGTTTTCAAACATATATAAGTGTACTCAACAAATGTTTATGAAACTAAGCTGAACTGAATCATGTGAAATCTTTGTGTGTATATAGGCAATTTTAATGTGTTGGCTGTAGTTATTAGAGCCATTATAAAGTTCCATATTGGAGAGTTTGAGTTTCTGTATTCTTTTTACAAATCAGACTATCTTGGCAACCGTCTAACTCACTGTAGACATAAGGAACCACTAATACTCAAACTATTACATGCCTTTTTAAAAATGTTTTTTAATTTATTTATTTTGAGAGAGGGAGGGAGAGAGAGAATGAGCGGGGGAGGGGCAGAGAGAGGGAGGCAGAGAGGATCCTAGCAGGCTCCACACTGTCAGTGCAGAGCCCATCTCGACTTAAACTCACCAACCCAACCCTGAAGTCATGACCTGAGCTGAAACGAGGAGTCAGCCACTCAACTGACTGAGCCACCCAGGGACGCCCTCATGCCTTTTTAATAAGCAAAGGCAGTTACCTTGTGCTTTGTAAAGGAGATGGTCCTCACTCAGGCTGATCTTGGTTGGGCAGTGGTCTAAACTTGTTTCACCTTTAGACAGCCTTATCTTTTGGGAGAACATATAAGAAAGATTATTTCTATATATCCTGTGGGTGATTTATTCTTGCTTTTCCCTTCTGCCCCCAGATGGCTGTTTTCCACCTCCCTCCCCTTGTCCCTTTTCCATTCTCTTTCAGATTTCTGGTTGCTTTTCCCCAGGGATAGTGTCTAAACCACAGTTTCTAAAACCTTGTGACCCAAGGGTGCTTGTCCAGGAGCTCCTTTCCAAATCCCAGGCTCGTGTGTTTAATTTCTGAAAATATTGTGCATTCTGTTTCATAATATATCCTTTTTGGTTTTAATATAAAATAAGGGCTTATTCTCCTGTTTCCTAAATCTTTCAGTTAAACGAACCTCCAGAAGGTTGTGTGGGGTCTTTTCATCTGCCTGGCACTGCTGAGTCCATTTGGGGACACACATGCCCCTGAGCTCCAGAAGTGGCCCTGAGTCTGCACCAGAACAGGATATTTTTCCCTCACAGCATCTGCCCCACGTTTCTCCATCATGATGTTTGTCTACATGCTTACAATGACTCAGGTGAGTCTTTGTTTGCACATTTCTTTTAAAACTATTTAGAGTTCAAGTAAATCCTACCACAGAAAATTCCTAACCCTCTCTTTCTAATTTCTAATCCCTAATCCCAGCTACTTCAGGAATATTCTCACCCCTCTGTGCTCTCTCTTCCATTTGGAGCAAATATATAATAATGTAATGTAATGTAATGTAATGTAATGTAATAATGACACTTGTACAACAAAGGGAAAAAAGTATTAAGTTTGGAATTAGAACTACACATTCTAAAAAAGGAAAGTCATCAATATCGGAAGCTCATTCATACTTTCCATACATATTCCATCCACAGCCATATCTTTCTCAAATTAAAATTGCTTTTCTTCAAACTCTGCTTTTCAAGAAAAGTGCAAGCAATTTCTCTTTCAATTACTTTCAGTTTTGTTTGCTCATGGGTATTAAAATACTGTTTCCTACTAGATGCGAAACATGCATAATTTTGCCTACATTAGGGGCAAAATTAGCATTTCTAGCTAACGGGAGAGCCTACTGATTTACAGAGAACTGCTCATGCACATGAATAGTTATTATACAAATCATTGATAAGTTGCAGCTTGCTAATACATGAACAAATGTCAATCTTGAGTTCACAAAAATTGTGATTTTGGGCTTGACCTAAGCAGGCATCATAATAATCCTCAGTGAAAGAATCAGTTGGTTAAATGAATACGTAAATTATAAAGTCTTATGCTAATTTGAGCTCCTCCACTTTTAGAGTGTGTGTATATATGTATGCAAATGCATGTACACAATACGAAGTATATATAAGCTAATAGAATGGACTAAACTGTGTGTTACTCACCTTAATGAGGGGTTTCCAGGAGAGATCTAGATGCAAAAAAGTAGATGGCACATCAAAAGGAATTTCAATACTTTCTTCTTTCTTTTTCTCTATTGGTGGTGGGGTTAAAGCTTTCTGTGATCTGATATCCCAAAAACATATTGTGCTTTAAAAAAAATTCACATGTTATTTAATATAAATAAGAGGTATAGCCTGAGAACTACCATACTTCCTGCTGTTACACATTAGCAATGTAATCATGGCTGTATTATAATACTTCTGAAAGTAAGATTTTTATGAAATGCCACTGTTTTGCATCTTATAGAAAATTATACAGTTTATAAGGTTATTTCATGACTTTGCTAGTATTAACACAAATATTATAGGAGAATTGAGTTTGGAGACTGACACCATCTTTTTTTTAACATAACAACTTTATTGAAATCTAACTCATATAGCACAAAATTCACCTATTTAAAGTACACAATTCAGTGGTTTTCAATTTTTCACAGTCAATTTTACAAGATTTTTGTCACCCCAAAAAGAATCTTGTACAGATTGGCAGTCACTCCTCATTGCCCCCAGCCCCTCCCACCAGCCCTAGACAACTACTCATCCACCTCTTGTCTGTATAGACTTGTCTCTTCTGGACATTTCACATAAATGGAATCAGAATATGTGGGCTTTTGTGACTGGCTTCTGTCATTTAGCAGATTTTCGAAGTTCATGTCAGCACACCATTTCTTTGTATTGCCAAATAATATCCCATTGTATGGAATATACCAGTTTATTTATCCATTCACCAGTTGATGGACTATTATGAAGAATGCTGCTCTGAACATTTGTGTATAAGTTTTGTGTGGATTCCTGGTTGCATTTCTCTTAGGTATACACTGAGGAGTGTAATTGCTATGTTATATGCTAACTTCTGGGTTTGATCTTTTGAGGAACTGCTAGATTATTTTCCAAAGCAACTGCATCAGTTTTACGTTCCCATCAGCAATGTGTGAGGATTCAAGTTACTCCACATCCTTGCCAACACTTGCTACTTTTAGTCTTTTTTATTATGGCCATCCTAGTGGGGGAAGTGGTGTCTCATAAAAATTAATTTAGATTTGGGGCACCTGGGTGCCTCAGTCGGTTGAACCTCTGACTTCAGCTCAGGTCATGATCTCACAGTTCGTGGGTTCCAGCCCCATGTTGGACTTTGTGCTGACAGCACAGAGCCTGCTTTAGATTCTCTGTCTCCCTCTCTCTCTCTGCAACACCCCCCCCCAATAAATAAACATTGAAAAAAAATTTTTAATTGATTTAGATTTACATTTGCATGTGCTTTGGAAGTAATATGTAGGAAATCACTCTCTAATCCAAGGTCATGAACATTTATGCTTATGTTCGTTAATGTTTTCTTCTAAAAGCTGCATGGTTTCACATCTTACATTTAGATCTTTGTTCAGCTAATTTTTGTATAAGGTGTGAGGTAAGGGTCCAACTTCATTCTTTTGCTTGCACATATTCAGCCAAATGTCTCAGCACCATTTGTTGAAAAGATTAGTCTTTTTCCATTAAATTGTCTCAGTACTCTTGTTGAAAATCAGTCATCCATAGACATATGGGTTTATTTCTGTACTCTATGATTTCTGTGTCTGTCTTTATGCCAGTGTCAGTACATCTGTCTCTATAGTTATAACTTTGAAGAAAGTTCAGAGATCAGGAAGTGTGAGTCCTCCAACTTTGTTTTTTATCAAGATTGTCACTTTGGCTATTTTAGGTCTCGTTGTGTTTTGTTTTGTTTTGTTTTTGCAATCTTTTTTTTTATTTTTAATTTTATTTATTTATTTATTTTTAAATTTACATCCAAATTAGTTAGCATATAGTGCAACAATGATTTCAGGAGTAGATTCCTTAGTGCCCCTTACCCATTTAGCCCATCCCCCCTCCCACACCCCCTCCCCTAACCCTCTATTTGTTCTCCATATTTATGAGTCTCTTATGTTTTATCCCTCTCCCTGTTTTTATATTATTTTTGTTTCCCTTCCCTTATGTTCATCTGTTTTGTCTCTTAAAGTCCTCATACAAGTGAAGTCATATGATATTTGTCTTTGACTGACTAATTTCACTTAGCTTAATACCCTCCAGTTCCCTCCACGTAGTTGCAAATGGCAAAATTTCATTCTTTTTGATTGCCAAGTAATAATCCATTGTATATATATATATATATATACCACATCTTCTTTATCCATTTATCCATTGATGGACATTTGGGCTCTTTCCATACTTTGGCTATTGTTGATAGTGCTGCTATAAACATGGGGGTGCATGTATCCCTTCAAAACAGCACACCTGTATCCCTTGGTTAAATACCTAGTAGTACAATTGCTGGGTCGTAGGGCAGTTCTATTTTTAGTTTTTTGAGGAACCTCCATACTATTTTCCACAGTGGCTGCACCAGCTTGCATTCCCACCAACAATGCAAAAGAGATCCTCTGTCTCCGCATCCTCACCAACATCTGTTGTTGCCTGAGTAGTTCATGTTAGCCATTCTGACAGGTGTAAGGTGGTATCTTATTGTGGTTTTCATTTGTATTTCCCTGATGATAAGTGAAGTTGAGCATTTTTTCATGTGTCAGTTGGCCATCTGGATGTCTTTGGAGAAGTGTCTATTCATGTCTTTTGCCCATTTCTTCACTGGATTATTTGTTTTTTGGGTGTTGAGTTTGATAAGTTCTTTATAGATTTTAGATACTAACCCTTTATCTGATATGTCGTTTACGAATATCTTCTCCCCTTCTGTCCGTTGCCTTTTAGTTTTGCTGATTGTTTCCTTCGCTGTGCAGAAGCTTTTTATTTTGATGAGGTCCCAGTATTTCATTTTTGCTTTTGTTTCCCTGGCCTCTGGAGACGTGTTGAATAAGAAGTTGCTGCGGCCAAGATAAAAGAGGTTTTTGCCTGCTTTCTCCTTGAGGATTTTGATGGCTTCCTGTCTTACATTTAGGTCTTTCATCCATTTTGAGTTTATTTTTGTGCATGGTGTAAGAAAGTGGTCCAGGTTCATTCTTTTGCATGTCGCTGTCCAGCACCACTTGCTGAAGAGACTGTCTTTATTCCATTGGATATTCTTTCCTGCTTTGTCAAAGATTAGTTGGCCATACATTTGTGGGTCCATTTCTGGGTTCTCTATTCTGTTCCATTGATCTGAGTGTCTGTTCTTGTGCCAGTACCATGCTGTCTTGATGATTACAGCTTTGCAGTATAGCTTGAAGTCTGGGATTGTGATGCCTCCTGCTTTGGTTTTCTTTTTCAAGATTGCTTTGGCTATTCGGGGTCTTTTCTGGTTCCATACAAATTTTAGGATTATTTGTTTTAGCTCTGTGAAGAATGCTGGTGTTATTTTGATAGGGATTGCATTGAATGTGTAGAGTGCCTCGGGTAGTATTGACATTTTAACAATATTTGTTCTTCCTATCCAGCAGCATGGAATCTTTTTCCATTTTTTTGTGTCTTCTTCAATTTCTTTCATAAGCTTTCTATAGTTTTCAGTGTATAGGTTTTTTACCTCTTTGGTTGGATTTATTCCTAGGTATTTTATGGTTTTTTGTGCAACTGTAAATGGGATCGATTCCTTGATTTCTCTTTCTGTCGCTTCATTGTTGGTGTATAGGAATGCAACCAATTTCTGCACATCGATTTTATATCCTGCAACTTTGCTGAATTCATGATTCAGTTCTAGCAGTGTTTTTGTGGAATCTTTAGGGTTTTCCATATAGAGTATCATGTCATCTGCGAAGAGTGAAAGTTTGACCTCCTCCTGGCCAATTTGGAGTGAAAGTTTGACCTCCTCTTGCCTTTTATTTCTTTGTGTTGTCTGAGTGCAGAGGCGAAGACTTCCAATACTATGTTGAATAACGGTGGCGAGAGTGGACATCCCTGTCTTGTTCCTGACCTTAGGGGAAATCTCTCAGTTTTTCCCCATTGAGGATGATATTAGCATTGGGTCATTCATATATGGCTTTTATGATCTCGAGGTATGATCCTTCTATCCCTACTTTCTTGAGGGTTTTTATCAAGAAAGGATGCTGTATTTTGTCAAATGCTTTCTCTGCATCTACTGAAAGGATCATATGGTTCTTGTCCTTTCTTTTATTGATGTGATGCATCACGTTAATTGTTTTGCAGATATTGAACCAGCCCTGCATCCCAGGTATAAATCCCACTTGGTCGTGGTGAATAGTTTTTTTAATGTATCGTTGGATCCGGTTGGCTAATATCTTGTTGAGGATTTTTGCATCCATGTTCATCAGGGATATTGGTCTATAGTTCTACTTTTTAGTGGGGTCTCTGTCTGATTTTGGTATCAAGGTAATACTGGCTTCATAGAATGAGTTTGGAAGTTTTCCTTCCATTTCTATTTTTTGGAACAGCTTCAAAAGAATAGGTGTTAACTCTTCCTTAAATGTTTGGTAGAATTCGTCTGGAAAGCCATCTGGCCCTGGACTCTTGTTTTTTGGGAGATTTTTGATTACTAATTCAATTTCCTTATAGGTTATGGGTCTGTTCAAATTTTCTATTTCTTCCTGTTTCAATTTTGGTAGTGTATATGTTTCTAGGAATTTGTCCATTTCTTCCAGATTGCCCATTTTATTGGCATATAATTGCTCATAATATTCTCTTATTATTGTTTTTATTTCTGCTGTGTTGGTTGTGGTCTCTCCTCTTTCATTCTTGATTTTATTTATTTGGGTCATTTCCTTTTTCTTTTTGATCAAACTGACTCATTGTGGTTTTAATTTGCATTTCCCTCATAGGTAATGTTGAACACCTTTTCATGTGTTTATTGGCCATTTGCTATTTTGGGAGGAGAAATGTCTATTGGTAATCTGCTCACTTTTACATTGGGTTTTTTGACTTTTTGTTGTTGAGTTGTAAGAATTTTTCATATTCTGGATAGAAATTTCTAATCAGATATATGATTTGCAAATATGTTCTTCCATTCTGTGGGCTGTCTTTTTTAACTTTTCAATAGTGCCTTTTGAAGCACAAAAATTTTGGTGAATTTCCATTTATCTTTTTTCTTTTATTGCTTATGTTTTTGGTGTCATGTACAAGAGATATGATATATAAATATATATTATAAACATATAATATATAATGTAAATTAATATATCATATAAATATATGTATATTTACACAGGCAATGTTGGATTTAATGTGCTTTGTGCATAGTAAGCATCCAATAAAGGTTATTTCTCATCTTTTTTCTCCTTCCTTACAGATTGACTATAAAAATCAAATGAGATAATGTATGCGAAAATTCTTTATAATGTTCCACACATTATATATAAAGTATTATTTTTAGTGTAATGAACTTGGTAACACATTTATAATGATACTTGTACACTATTTTAGTATAAAAGTGCCTTTGTGTTAATTATGTGAAAACGTGTTGAGGATGGCAAAGAATATTCTGTATTAGCTCCCTGATTTCTATCACTGAGGTTATGAAGAAACTGATTAATAAATTTAAGACATTATTAAAGAATTTAGATGTGTAAGTTAAAGTATTTAGATAAACAGATAGTAATTCAAGTAAGACTAACAAAACATATTCATTTATGTGACTTAATATTAATCATTTATTCATCTTAATAATGAACAGTTAAAATTCATGAAAGTATTAATCATTTTTATGTTGTCAAAATATAAATCCTTGGAGAACACCACAAATGACACAAAAAAATCTGCTTTAAACTATAACTATAGTTGTTTTAAAACTGTTTTTCCAAATTACAAAGATCTTCTTAAATCTCATTTATAGCATTAATTTGCATTATCCATGAAATGATTTTGCTAAATACATGTAACTTCAGTTGGACTTTCTGCATGAATCAGTCACATATTCTTTTTCTTTTATTAATTTATTTTTTAAATTCCAACATAATTAATATACAGCGTTATATTAGGTTCATGTGTACAAAGTAGTGATTCAACAATTCTATACATTACTCAAGGCTCACTAGGATCAGTGTGTTCTTAATCCCCTTCACCTAGTTCATCCATCCCCTCTCCCTCCTCCGCTCTGGTAACCATCAGTTTTTCTCTATAGTTAAGAGTGGTTTTTTGGTCTGTTTGTTTATTTGTTTGTCTCTTTTTTTCTTTGTTTTGTTTCTTAAATTCCACACGAGTGAAATCATATGATAATTGGCTTTCTCTGACTGACTTATTTCACTTAACATTACACCTTCTAGATCCATCCATGTTGTTGCAAATGGCAAGATTTCATTTTTTTCTAGTGGCTGTGTAATATCCCATTGTTTAGCCATATTTTTTATTAATGGAACCTTATTTTATTTTTTTAAAGTTTATTTATTTATTTTGAGAGAGCGAGAGTGAGTGTGAGTAGGGAAGGGACAGAGAGAAGGAGAGAGACAGAGTTCCAAGCAGGCTGTGTACTGTCAACACAGAACCCAACTTGGGACTTGGTCTCATGAATCCTAAGATCATGACCTGAGCTGAAATCAAGAGTCAGATGCTTAACTGACTGAGCCACTCAGGCATCCTGGGACCTTATTTTCTCTTATTCTATATTATAAGACCTTGGCATGGCTGAAGTATAAAGATTAGAACTGGTAAGTTTTCCAAATAACTAAAAGTTAGCTTTTCTAAATGCATAAACTTTTTAAAAACAACTTTTGAAGGAATTATTCCTAGACTCTTCTAGAATATTTCCAAATTCAAGGGCCATCATTATAACCAACAATCAAGGACCTGTGTCTTAAATATAAAACGTGTAATATTTTAAGTCTGTTCAGTGCTTCTAGATGTTTTCCAAGGCTACCGAACAACAGTATAGCTTTGCATTTTGTTGTTTATAATCAATATCATACCATAAACACTTCTCCATGAAATCATAACAATTTTAATTGTTGTGTAAATATTCCATATGATCCTACTGGTGGCCCTTTTGGGCAATAATCCCCCCACCCCCATGCCCTTTTACTTTTTAGCAGGAACATTCTAATGGTCCTTTGGGGAACTGCCCTTCCCCATTGCATGCGGTCAGGTTGGAGTTGTCACTCAAGGTGCCCTACCATTACCTCCCTGGCCAAAGGGGTGAATTTGATGGAAAAGAAGCCAAGTTAGAACAATCAGATGGAAGGAGCTAGGCATTCATTCCAGCTACCCAAATCCATGGGGTTTTTTCTGAGGCCTGAGTCTGCTCTTTTTTTGATTCCGCAGTATCATTACTGACTACCTATATATAGTATAGGATATTGGTGTATGTACACCTCACTATATGTATAGTGAGTTACTGGTAGATAATGTGTTTGCCTTCAAAGTCTCATTTTCTCTATCCATAAGTATTTTTCAGGGTAGTTGTAAATATAAAAATAGTTAACTTATTAGTATTGACATAAACTTCCAATAAATTGATTTTATCCCCTTAAGTTAGCCATAGTCAATTTCTTTTGCCTGCAGTCACAGAACCTTACCCAATATGTGTCCATAGGATTAATCATGTCTCCCTGACCCTTTGCCCATGGCTGCTGTTAATGTTACATATACCTTCATCTTCCACTGCATAGCTGTCAACTTCTATGCCTTAAAGTGTCATTTATTCTATTGGGGTTAAAGCTTTTTGGAATGGACAAGTTTTGCCAGTATTTGGATGCTAGATAAATAATATCACTCTTCATATTTCCTATTTCATTGTGAATTTTTAGTTTCAGAAATTGGGAGATGTGATTTTATTTAAATGAACATTCTCCGGCATAGTTATCAAATTGTTTATTAAAAAAAAAACTTTTATAAATATGCAATAAAAATGTAAAACTTCTGGGGTGCCTGGGTGGCTCAGTTGGCTGAGCGTCCAATATCAGCTCAGGTCATGATCTCATGGTTCATGGGTTTGAGCCCCACATCAAGCTCTGTGCTGACAGCTCAGAGCTTGGAGCTTACTTGGGGTTTTGTGTCTCCCTCTCTCTCTGTTCCTCCCCTGCTTGCACTCTGTCTCTCTCTCTCTCTCAAAAATAAATAAAGATTGGGGCGCCTGGGTGGCTCAGTCGGTTGAGCGTCCGACTTCGGCTCAGGTCATGATCTCACCAGTCCGTGGGTTCGAGCCCCGCGTCGGGCTCTGTGCTGACAGCTCGGAGCCTGGAGCCTGTTTCAGATTCTGTGTCTCCCTCTCTCTCTGCCCCTCCCCCACTTGCACTCTGTCTCTCTCTGTCTCAAAAATAAATAAACATTTAAAAAATAAATAAATAAATAAATAAAGATTAAAAAAAAATTTTTTTTAACGTAAAACTTTTCCACTTTCAAAAAGAAGCTTTCCCAATTAACTGTTGTAATCTTTGTGAGATAAAATTGAATGTAAATTTACAAATATGAGAATATAAAGAAGCAGCATAACTATGGATAATGTTATACAACATTAACAACCATGAAGCCTCGTTAATTCTTTTTACAACATATTTGTATCTATAAAAATATTTTTTCAACCAGCAATAATCTCTTCTGTCCTGTTATTATATCAGGTTTAATTGCTACAATAAAGATTATTTAAGGAACAGAAGAAGATAATGATTTTAGAAGCATCTAGGGAAAAAAAGGATATATAGTATGAAAACATTTTAGGTAATGTTTAAAATAAGACTGTGATACTGTGAATTGTAAGATACATAAATTTGATCTTCCTCCAGGATTCTAGCAGAGAGCTTCTAAAACCCTTGGAATTTCCTAGATGTTTGAGGGTAGTAAAGGTGCCTTTTGTTATGTTAATGAGGTGACCTTTGGAAAACACCTAAGGATGGAGGCTGGTTGCCAGTGGAGGCAACCTTGCAATTAGAGAGTTGGAATTTTCAGTTCACCCCCTGACTTCCGGGGCGGAGAGAGGTGCGGGAGTTCAGTCACCAATGGCCAATTATTCTATCAATGGTATCTGTGTAATGATGCCTCCGTAAAACCCCAAGAGGACAGGCTTCAGAGTTTCCTGTTGGTGAACACATGGAGACTGGGGACAGTGAGCACCAGAGAGGGCATGGCAGCTCCTAGCTTTTTCCCCATACCTTGCCCTAAGCATCTCTTCCATCTGACTGTTCCTGAATTACATCCTTTTATAATAAGCCAGTAATCTAGTAAGTAAATTGTTTCTCTGAGTTCTGTGACCTGCTCTAGCATATTAATCCAACCTGAAGAGGGAATCTTGGGAACTTCCAATCTACAGCAAGTCAGTCAGAAGTACAGGTAACAACCTGGGCTTGTGACAGGGGGTGGCGAGGGTGGGGGGTGGAGAGAGCAGTCAGGTAGGACTGAACCTTAACCTGTGAATCCGGGCAGATAGTGTCAGAAGTGAATTGAGTTGTAAGACACCCAGCTGGTGTCCAGAGCATTGCTTGCTAGAACTGTGGGGAAACCTTCCTCCCCACCCCCACCCCCCCATGTTGAATTGACCCATGAACACTAACAAAGACCTACCAATCAGCCGAACATGTGACAAGTTGACAGCATATTCCACTTCGATTCTCAAAGACAGAACCCATTCTGTTAATCTGTTTTTTAAAAACATAAGAAGTAAATTCCGTGTACCTAGAACAGTAATGACTTTTCTCATAGCTTTTTACTTTTTAAATAATTTCAGGTTTTAATTTTTATTAAAGCAATATAACACTGTCACAGAAATATGGAGAATAGATTTTAAAATAAAATATAATTCTGCCATACATTTTTTCCAGTCTTTTTTCACAGAAACATTTTTACGTAGTTTTAATTAGCATGCGTAAAAATTTCTGTCCTTAGATTTTTCAGTTGATATCATTTGAACATTTTCCTATGTACTCATAAATCATTTTAATAGTCTTATAACATATAGATGGTGTATCATAATTTGATGATCCATTATAATTAGAATCGTAGGTTCTTTTGTTTTTTACTATTAATGGTGGAATGAAACAGGAGGTTTTATGAGATTGTTAAGCAGATAAGGTCAGTGGAGAAGAAACTTAGTGTTACATTAGATACCCACAGCCACCTAGCACAGTTAATGGCTCCTCAGGGTCCTAGAAGGTCCCAAATTCCAAGCAGCTAGCTTTGAAACGAGGTGAAAGGTTGTGTGGCAATCTATGAAAGTGCTGCTCTTGAATCCATAGGGAAACATGACTTTCCCCGGTTCCCTACTTTCCTGATGAGCAAAAAGTAAACAAAGGCAGGGGCTCTAACAGCAAATAAGCAGTGAGAGTAGGGGTGGGAGGAGGGAGACAGGTGCTGTATTGCTGCGGCCGGTAGACGGCACAGGAATTTAGACCCTGGAAAGCTGGCTGAGGCCCCCACGGTCTGAACCCTCTCAGGTTCCCAACTGCTGCCAACTTCTACTCAGATCTGATAAGCAACCCAGAGTCTGTGCGCCTCTCCCTCTGCTGAACTTTCGCTGCGGTATGAAGTACAGGGCGAGAGCCCAGAAGCGTGCTTGCCTGGGCTTTTATGTTTTAATGATTTTAAAAACAGCAACAACAGGGGCGCCTGGGTGGCGCAGTCGGTTAAGCGTCCGACTTCAGCCAGGTCACGATCTCGCGGTCCGTGAGTTCGAGCCCCGCGTCGGGCTCTGGGCTGATGGCTCAGAGCCTGGAGCCTGTTTCCGGTTCTGTGTCTCCCTCTCTCTCTGCCCCTCCCCCATTCATGCTCTGTCTCTCTCTGTCCCAAAAATAAATAAACGTTGAAAAAAAAAATTTAAAAAAAATAAAAATAAAAAAAATAAATAAAAACAGCAACAACATAGTATAATATTATAGACATTTGGAAAGTAGGTTTTAAAATCAAATATAATTCTAACTATATTCTTTTCCCGTCTCTTTTCATGAATACATTTTGACACAGTTTGTTAAGATGTGCGTATAATTTTGTATCTTGAGGCACGAGTTGGATTATTTCTTTTTTAAAAAAATATTTTTAATGTTTATTTTTGAGAGAGAGAGAGAGAGGGACAGAGCATGAGTGGGGGAGAGGCAAAGAGAGAGGGAGACACAGAATGTGAAGAAGGCTCCAGGCTTGGAGCTGTCAGCACAGAGCCTGATGCGGGGCTGGAACCCACGAACCATGAGATCATGACCTGAGCCGAAGTTGGACACTTAACTGACTGAGCCACCCTCAGGCGCCCCTGAGTTGGATTATTTCTTATGAATATGAATTCCCACAATTTGAATTACTGTTCAAAACGTTGAAAATTTGGATGATTTAAGAACCACATTGACTAATTGTATTCCAAAAGTTTTATGTTGGAACCAGCAATGTTAGAGTTTACTGGTTTCACCATTGTATCCTTTTAATTTTTTTTTTATTTTTTTATTTTTTTTTTCAACGTTTATTTATTTTTGAGACAGAGAGAGACAGAGCATGAATGGGGGAGGGTCAGAGAGAGAGAGGGAGACACAGAATCAGAAACAGGCTCCAGGCTCTGAGCTGTCAGCACAGAGCCCGATGCGGGGCTCAAACTCATGAACCGTGAGATCATGACCTGAGCTGAAGTCGGACGCTTAACCGACTGAGCCATCCAGGCGCCCCTCACCATTGCATCCTTTTTAACACAGGGTATTATTATTTATTAAATTTATTATTTATTATTTATTACTTATTAAATTTTTATTGAAAAATAAATAGGTCCAGAATAGTATATTATTGTTGCCTTATAATTAATTTCTTTGATATTAAAAAGCCTGAATGATTTTTGTGTTTATCTACTAATTGTATACAGTTAGTATACAGTATATTGTATATAGTTATATTGTATAGTATACAGTATATATTTTATTTACTGGAAATTTTGTATTTACCATATTTGAGACCAATATTTTCCATTTTGTTGTTTGCTTTTTATTTTTTAATTTAGAAATTTACACGTGTATGTTTTGAATTTCTTTCAACATTAATTAGCTTAGAAAACTGTCCTCGATCTAGAAATATGCTATTCTATGATATTCTATTTTGATGTATTACATTTTTCCTGTGATTTACTATTTTTATTTAACTTTATAATCATCTGAATTAATTTGTGTATATGGTGTGAGCTGAAATGAAGTTGGGGCCGAGAGTTCCTTCCATTACCATATGTTAAACTTCTATAGGTAATAGAAACTATCTGGGCTGTTTGTTTTGGTCCATTATGAGTCTTAAAAGTATTGTTTGTTTGCATAATCCATTTGAATACATTGAAAGGCGAATTGCCTTTTATAACTTTACTTTCTCATCATATGCTTTGATATTCTGAAAGTACATGGGAGACCCTCAGGGTCTCCGAGGGAGACATCTGGGGAGCTTACCAGTTTCCAAATTCACTGACACCAGACTTGGTGAGTCAGGTACAGAACTACGAAACCAAACTGCACTGCGGATGCTGGGCAGTCAGCTGGACTCACTCACTGCATGACCAGTTCTCACCCACCAGTTCAAAGGTGCCTTGGCAAAATAGCACATTATTATATGTCACAGCGCTTCAGAGTCGCCTGCTCCAACTAGCTGAAATCGTCACTTATTTTTTTATTAAAAAAATTTTTTTTAATGTTTATTTATATTTGAGAGAGAGAGACAGACAGACAGAGCTTGAGCAGGGGAGGCGCAGAGAGCCAGAGACAGAATCCGAAGCAGGCTCCAGGCTCCAAGCTGTCAGCACAAGAGCCCGACAAGGGGCTCGAACTCACAAACGGTGAGATCATGACCTGAGCCGAACTCGGATGCCCAACTGACTGAGCCACCCAGAGGCCCCTGAAATCATGACTTTTAAACCCACAAAGGCTAAGGGTATAAAATATTTGCACTCTATTTGTACGTATCAAACTCTTATCTTCTCCACTATTGTATATCAGTGTTGACCCCATCTACATCATTCAGTGGTTTATAAACCATTGAAGTTGAAACTTTGGCCTTATTCTGATCTCCAAGTCAGGTATTGGCCAGGCAACACTGACACAACCATTTGACGCCTGCTTCCCGGTTATTTCATGATTTAAATGTAAATGAATTGTTGACTTGAATAAAATCTTTGAATGAAGATCTTCCGAGAATGTACAATCCAGCAGGAGAGAACTATGAAACCATCAAGACTCACCTCAAATGTGTCAGACAGCCAGTGTATATCTGTAATTACTTTCTTATGACCATTTTCTATCGAGGAGACTGCGCAGTGTCTGATATACATCGCTTCTTTATTACTGTCTGGTTCAAGGAGAAACATGGGCTGGAAAAACGTCAAGAGAACGTTACCTGCTACTTTCACAGAGCTGATGAGTGAATTCATACTTTACTAGTTATTCCATCTACAACTAGTTAACTTGGAGAAATACTAGTTCAAAGAAAAACATAAATTAGTGTTTCTGCATATCCTATATTAAGGTAATAAGATTATGTACTTTCCCTTCAGCTTAATCTTAAGCTTTCAAACTTAACAAGAATTATTGACCCACCCCCTACAGAATCAGTGAGACCCCATTTCCGAAGGAGTGTTTCGTGCACGCACAGAAGGCCACGTCCCGCCGTGTCTTGGTGAGAGGCCTGTTGCTGCTCAGGCTGAAGAGCTGGGGTAGAGCTGTGCAATATGGTGGGTCCGTACTGTGTCAGGAGCCGAGGAATCTTTCCTCAACCCTCGTGGCAGCATCCACAGCTTCGCAAAATCACAGGATATTATTATCAGAAAGACTGTAACCCCTTCGTTTCACACATGAGAAAATCGATGCTTGCTGGGGTGAGAGGGCCTGTCTGAACTCACACGACTATCATCCGGAGCCTAGATGCATGGCCCTTCTGTCCCGTGCTCTCTCCATGACATCATTGTGGGCAAGTCACCTGGTCCCTTTATTTTATTTGACAACAAAAATAACCTACCATCCTCAGATAGACCAAGAGACTTGTTTTACTGACTTCTTAAACAAGGGCCTACATAAAGGTGATTCAGAACATGTCCACAAACGGATGTGAAGGCGTGGGAAATAATACTTTTTCCTCCCGCTCTGCTGAGACTTCGTTTAGCTTGGCAGTTCTGTTATGTGCTTTTTGATGAACTCCTGAATCGGAAAAACTTGTGAGGGAAAAGTTCTAAAAAGCTAACCTTGAGCGTGGCTTTTTTGCTTCTGCTACCTCCTGTCTTGATGTTTTCTATGCGATCTGCATGTGCAGTAATATCCCACAGGACAATCTAAAACGGAAGTAAATGTTATTACAACATATTTCCAGGAAATAGCTAATTGGGTTTTAAGATTTTTTTAAGACCTATTGGTATTGGCATACAATCCGATAAATCAATGACCCTGAAGGATAATCAAATTTAGCCTCTATCCTTAGTAAGTCAGCAACTTTTAATAGGGAAAAGAATGTTTTCTCCTCTAAAAAGTATTTTTAGGGGCACCTGGGTGGCGCAGTCGGTTAAGCGTCCGACTTCAGCCAGGTCACGATCTCGCGGTCCGTGAGTTCGAGCCCCGCGTCGGGCTCTGGGCTGATGGCCCAGAGCCTGGAGCCTGTTTCCGATTCTGTGTCTCCCTCTCTCTCTGCCCCTCCCCCGTTCATGCTCTGTCTCTCTCTCTGTCCCAAAAATAAATAAACGTTGAAAAAAAAAATTTTTTTAAGTATTTTTAGCACTTTGATTTTGGTGCTTCTGCTTGTGTTAATAAAGGCTAGTAGTTTTTTTTTTTTTAACTCCAAGATGAACGGTATGTAATTTCCTCTGCTTTGGGAAGACTTCTTCCTCTGTCTTTGGGAAAGTGCTGTAATTGTGGGGAGAGATGTTTTACCTGTTCTTCAGAAGCACAGATACCCGATTGTCCAAAAAGGCTGGAAAATGATGATTTCTACTTAATTGAATATTCTAGCCAACTCCAAATTTGCGTATACACGGTTCATCATTTTTGGAAAAATGAGAATAAACTGGAATGTGCAACACTAAATTAGAATAATTTTCCATGATTAAAAGTCATTTCAACACACTAAAATGTTAAAATGTCAGGATTACAGAATTGCGGGTTATTTTATTTTCATCATTTGCTTTTCTAAAATATTCTCTTTTTAAAAAGTTTTTATTTATTTCTTTAATCTCTATAATCTCTACACCCAACCTGGGACTCAAACTCAGAATCCTGAGATCAGGAGTCCAGTACTCTTCTGACTGAGCCAGCCAGGCGCCCCTTTTCTAAAATATTCTTAAACAAAGTCGTATCACCTTCATAATGAGCAACTGAAAGCATTTCAGGATTGACAGGGCTATGGGTCATCATTCCGACCACCAATTATTGTTGAACAAAACTGAGGGGGAAATTTTATTTTCCGGTTGTTTTGGTTTTGGATAAATGGTCATGGATGTTGTAGACATTTAAATTTTCAATCACAAGGAAGTTTTCCTAGCCACACAACAGAAGACCATATGCCCTTAATGGTCACACTCACTGGGTCACAGTGAATTTAAATTATGATCATAAAACAACTTTAAGATTATTGTTTTGCTTTATTAGAGAAACAGGCAATTGGAAGACAGGATCTAAATTTCGTATAACTTAGATAACTTGAAAGGAAAAGAAGAGAGGCTCCTAGGTGGCTCAGTCAGTTAAGTGTAGGACTTCAGCTCAGGTCACGATCCTATGGTTCGTGAGTTTGAGCCCTGCGTCAGGCTCTCTGCTGTCAGCACGGAGCCCGCTCCAGATCCTCAGTCCCCCTCTCTCTCTGCTCCTCTCCCCGCTCCTCTCTCTCAAACAATAAATTAAAATATTTTTTAAAGAAAGGAAAAGAAGAAAAAAGCAAATATGGTATCAAATTATATATATGTCAGTTCAGTAATAAATATATGTTTTTCCAGTGAATTTCTGTTCAAATTCTGGACCAGTGCCTGACTGCTATCACCAGGGAAATGTTAGAAGAGGACTCATAACCAAGAGGTATTAATATTAGCTTGTGTTTTTTGGTCTTCTGTGGAATCTTGTACAATGTTCAGTTCTATTCCAACAATACAAACAGATTTGACCCGATTTTGTTACAGTTATAAGTAGATTATCCGGGACACTGAGAGCCCTGATACCATGTCTAACACATCTGTATACCCCAGTTCTTGGCACAATATTGGCATGCTTTCCTTCTGCTAAATTGGCTCCTTATGTTTAAAAAAAAAAAACCTACCAATATTATCTAAATTAACAAATAGCTGGGGAAAAAATCCATAAATACCTGCCCATTTATGCAGCCTCCAGCAATGATATTAGGGTCACTCGGACAGAACTTGAAGCAGAAGATGTCATCTGGGCTCTCCAGCATTAACTAAAGTAAACCCCCCAAATTCAAGAGAGAGTGAGAAAACCTATTAAGATCATAGTGAGAAAATAATATTGAGACAATCAAAAGTTGAATTTTATAGCTATCTATAAGAAATGTGGACATAGAGTCTATTCCCAGAATCCTACCTCTGGACGGGAAACTGCTTTTGCTAAATTGTATTGTGCATGTTGGCTACGTGTATGAGAGAGCTATATTCTCAAGGGGCCCAGGTCTCCCCTTCCTCCACCTTCCATGGGTCATTGCTGGGAGATGTTTTAATTTTTTTATAAACAAAAAGACTAAGCTTAGTGTTTCTGAGAAGTATGAAGGTAAGCTCTGTGAGGACAAGATATTTGTCTGTTTTGTTCCCCGCTGTCTAGCTGGCCTGGCACAGAGTGAGCACTCAAAAAGAAAATTCGTTGAATGAGAAAAAATAAAGGTGTTGGCCACTGATAATAGTTCAAATTTTAAAATAATACCAAACACAGAAGGTGAACAAACTCAAGTGCCTGGAGGGTAAGAAGGAGGCCCTGTAAGGAATAGGTATATTAAATCTCTTTGGCACCTGTGTTAATATGTTACCACCAAGCAAAATCCTTGCATGGTTACTGTTCTTCTTTAAACAAAACCATCAGAAATATGGGGCCCTGGGGTGCCTGGGTGGCTCAGTCAGTTGAGTGTCCAACTTCTGCTCAGGTCATGATCTTGCAGTTCGTGAGTTCGGGCCCCATGTCAGGCTCCGTGCTGACAGCTCAGAGCCTGGAGCCTGCTTTGGATTCTGTGTCTTCCTCTCTCTACCCTTTCCCTGCTCATGCTCTGTCTCTGTCTCTCAAAAATGAATAAACGTTAAAAAAAATTTTTAATAAAAAAGTTAAAAAAAAAGAAAGAAGGGGCCCAGAGGCCATTGGTTTGCCACCCCTGAGCTAAAGGTTTCAGACTGGAATTGGAGCTAATCATCTTTGTTTATTTGACACTCTGTGGATTCTAGAGAAAACTCTACTTCCAAAATAAATTAAAAAAAAAATTCTCCTATAGTTTTGATAGAACAAAACAAAAGAAATCATTTGTATTATTTCTTTAATAAATAATTTGCTTGTTTTTTAAAAAGCTAGTCTTTAAAATAGAGGAAAAGGTCCTTCTTTCCTCCTTTTTGCCTGAAAGTTCAGCCACACTTCCACATTGTGGACTGGTGAGTAATTCTACTCCACTAGAAAATGTTAGAAAACCCCAGTGAGAGAATGGCATCATTTTTGTGGTAAGTAGGCTGACAAGAAAGAACCAGGGATCTGCTATTTTGACCTCTAGGTCTATAATAATTAAAGTACCCCAATCTATTATAGTAAAACTGCCTGAATTCAGATGAATTAGGGAAGAAGGAAGGGAGGAAGGCTAGGTTTTATTAGGGAAAGACTTAGTTATATAATACTTTATAGAAACAAAATATTATATTTAAGTACATTAAAAAAAACTTAATCTAACACTATAAAGCACCCTAAATAAAACTGTTTTTGACCAGATGACGGAAACAGAACCCTGTGGGGCAAACCCAGGCCTCAGCCTTATTTGGGTTGATTTGTGCGTTTGGTTTGGTTTTAGTTGAACTATTTAAAAGTTGGGAGATTTCACTCAAAATTTCTGATCTGGATTCCTTTGACAAGTTCAACACCTGGCAACAAGAGAGCTGAAGAGTCGCTGTGCCCACAGATGGGCTGTAAGCTTTCTGGGGCCATGGTCCCCACCCCCGCCCCGCCCCCCTGTGTTTCCCACACAGGTGTCTGTACTCATTACCATCACCTACTGGTGACCCTCAGAACTGAGGAAATTCATGTGAAATTAACATTTATTTGCATTTGAACAAATAGTGTTTAAAGGAAGCCCATAAAAGAGTTTGCTTTTTAAGAATGGTTTAACGTTCCTCTTAAAATCTTTTTTGAAAATAACATACTGATTTGTTCAATAAACTGTAAACTTTAGTCTTGCTCAAATTGATGACAAATTCTGAATCGAAGAAAGCCTAACTTCATAAGGGCTTACCATATTAAGTAACTATAAAGTACTTTGCAATTAAAACTGCTAAAGATAAACGTGAACATAGTATTTGATATTTTTAGACTATGTGGGCAACTCTCCTCAATTACCTGAGGATGTATGGGATCGGAGAAACTCCAGAAAAGAATTAGTGATGGCTGCAGCAATAATTTACCAGAAAAGTGGACTCTGTCTTCAAGGGAGAGTCTTACAGCCACTGACACAGCTATTAGCCCTGATTGAGACACAATTAGAAGTTAAAACCTGCAGCAACTGTACATGGAGAAGTGTTTGTAGGTTTTATTGCTCTACATGGTCACTATTCATTTCCACTTTGATGAAACAAATATATTCAATAAGAGACCAAGAGTCTCTTTGAGCTCTACTGTGTAATACGGTGGCCAGTAGCCACATGTTGCTAATTTAGCACTTGAAAGGTGGCCAGTCCAAATTGAGATGTACTGTTAGTGTAAAATAAACAGTAAACTTCAAAGATTTAGTAAGAAAAAATTTTTGTGTGTGAGAAAAAGGCCAATGTGGGAAGAGGAAAAAAGAGGGAAAAGACATTTTTCTCTGCTTAGTTGCATTTGCACATGAGGCTACCCCCCTTGGCTGCTGAGTGATTTAAAGGAGGTGTGTTTGGGGTGCCTGGGTGGCTCAGTTGGTTCAGCAACCTACTTTGTAGCTCAGGTCATGATCTCAAGGTTCATGAGTTCAAGCCCCACATCGACTGGCTGCTGTCAGTGCAGAGCAGGCTTTGGATCCTCTGCCCCGCCCTCTCTGTCCCTCCCCTGTTTGCACTCTCTCAAAAATAAGTAAACATAAAAAAAATAACAAAGGAGGTGTGTTTCCTCTCTTGCCCTGTAATCAGAGAGGAAGAGTATCAGGAGGAATGGAGCTAGCCTTGGGAGTCCCAAGAGGCTGAGGCAAATCCAGATTCAGCATTTCACCAGCTGGGTGACCTGAGACAGTCACTTCCCTGGCGTGAGCTTGGTTCTGTCCTTGTAGAGGCCACAGTGAGGTGCTGGGAGAACACAGGACTGCAGGATGCCAAGAAAGATCCCGGCAGGTGCACTCAGCAATTGGAAGTTGTCTTACTGAAACTGAGATACTTAGGTAGTGTGTAATTTTACATAGAAAAGCAAAAGACTTTCCTTGCCCTCACCAAAGAGAACCACAGTCACGGTCATCTCACCATAGATAGTCGGATGCCATGAGATGGAAGTGACCATATTCTCTGTTAGGTTATGAAGGTCGGTAAAGGACTGGTACTCTTTCAGGTGGGTATCAGTTTTGTCTCCAAAGGTGCCTTCTTCTTCTGCCAGGCACTTCCAGTCATCAATAAATGTGTTCATGATTTCATTTTGCTGCAGGGCTATTTCAACACTATTTTGTTAGGACAAAACACACACACACACAAGATGTTGGATTATAGTATTCAATGATAGGTCTTTCGGCAGCTCCTCCTACTTCATTCATACGGAAAAAAACCAAAATATCCTCAATTATACTTGGTAACTAATGATTACCCCATGTGAAATATGTGGCTTAAGAGAAAGAAACCTCCTGTCTGTGTGTTACTCAAAACTTCTAGTGCCAGGATGTTGTTGGCTGATGGCCTGGAACACCTTCGCCATCTGCAGACGCTTCCCAGCCAAGGCTGTGCTCTCCCGGGCCAATGACTGAGCTGACAGCTGCAGGGACACCGTGCCTGCCAAGCTCTGCTTCCTGCAGGACTTCTCCAACAGGCTGGTTCCCTCTGGAGCTTCCTGCTGGGGTGGGCTACGACTTGGCTGAAGCTTTCCTTGCCCAATCCTGCTAACTTTATTTATTATTACTTTTTAAAGTTTACTTATTTTTGAGAGAGAGGGAGAGACAGACTGTGAGCAGGGGAGGGGCAGAGGGAGAGAGAAACCAAAGCAGGCTCCCAGCTCTGAGCTGTCGGCACAGAGCCTGATGTGGGACTCGAACCCACGAACCTCGAGATCATGACCCGAGCTGAAGTCAGACACTTAACCAACTGAGCCACCCAGGGGCCCAACCAATCCTGCTAACTTAAAAAAATTTTTTTGTTTTTTACACAGTGGGACCCTCAGTAAACCTCTGTTTTACACTCGGTCTCATTTGCTTCCTGAAAAACCCAAACTGACAGAAAATGCCATTTTCTTAGCCATATTTGGTACCAAATGATCATATGTACTAATTTGTATACAAATATATTATTAGGATTTTATATATATATTTAGGATTATACATTAATCAGGATTATAATATATACATATTGTATATATATTGTACATATATTGTACACATATATAATGTATATAAAATGTAAAACAAGTAAGATTCTCAAGGGAAGCTTTGGAATTTAGAAGTATGCTGTATGTGCATCTGTGGTGGTGGTTTTAGTTATCACAAAGTCCTGGAGGCACAAATGTGTTTCATTCCATTGCTAAACCCGCAATACAGGAGACAAGCCCTAAAACAAAGACCTATCCTGCTAACAATGCTAATATTGACCCTTTAAGAACATTCTGAGTGCCAGGCTCATATCTTTTTTGTTTTTTCAATGTTTATTCGAACTGTGAGATCATGAGCTGAACCCAAACTGGAGGCTTAACTGACTGAGCCACCCAGGCGCCTTTAGGCCCATCTTTTAATAGCCTAGGGCCCTGGCTTGACAGGCTCCTGTCTTAAAAGTTATAGGAGCTCCCAAGTTGGCGAAGGCAAGAAAGTGCGGGGAGGTTGGCAGGCCCCCCCTCCCCCCCTCCCACCCAGACCCCCCCTCCCACCCCTGATAACTTGTCCTATGCAACTCTTCCATTTGGCCACTCCTGAGTCGCATCCTTTACAATAAACTGGTGATGGTAAGTGAAGCGCTTTCCTGAGTTAGATGAGTCATTCTGGAGAAGTATCAAACTCATTATAGCTGGCTGGTCAGAACTATGTGTAGCACTCCTGGGACTTGAGACTGGCAGGCGGTGAGACTAAGCCCCTTAACTTGGGGAGACTGCACTAACTCCGGAGAGTTAGTGGGTATCAGTTTTGTCTCCAAAGGTGCACAGTATATATGAGCACAGTATGAGTTCGAGAGTTGGTGTTGGAAAAGATACCATGTATTTGGTGTTGGGGGAAAATAAAACCCTTGTTCGGTGCCAGAGGTGGTGTCAGGAAGAACCCTAGAGTCCCTTTTTCCTACTTCTTCACATGTTTAGTGACTTTACATATTTAACGAAACTGGACATTATAAATGATGTATTGTAGAGACTCTGGGTTCTCTTTTGTTCCTCTGAAAAGTGGAGTTTGTTCTATAATGTAGTTAACTTGGCTGGACTCAAACTCTAAATTTTGTCCTCTCTGTGTAGAATAGTAGCTGAAATCTCTGCTTAATTTTTCAGCTTCTAGATGCTGGTAGTTCCTTCTGGACTCTCCTGGGGTTTCCCCTAAAAATGAGTGTGTTAGTCTGCAGCCTAGGATCTTGTTAGACTTTTTATGTGGAACTGGGGTCTCAGCTTGTCTGAGGCTACCCCCTTTCCATGACTTCCCCCTGACCATTTGGTTATTCTGTCACCAACAGACCTGTATAAGCCTGGGTTTCTGTCACTTGAGCCTCCTGTGGATTAGGCAATACTTAAAGAAAAAACACTGCAAATGTGCACATCTCATCCTTCTCCCCTCCAGTTTCTGCTTACTTTAGGTCACTTTCTTGAGCCTTCAAATAGTTGTGTGTGTGTTTCTGTGTAACTCTTGTTTTCTAGATCTTATAATTATTTTCTGTGAGTTTGACCAACTTATCCCACCATTACTTAGTCACTTGTTTTTTTATTTTTAATTTTTTTAACGTTTATTTATTTTTGAGACAGAGAGAGACAGAGCATGAATGGGGGAGGGGCAGAGAGAGAGGGAGACACAGAATCGGAAGCAGGCTACAGGCTCTGAGCCATCAGCCCAGAGCCCGAGGCGGGGCTCGAACTCTCGTACCGCGAGATCGTGACCTGAGCTGAAGTCGGACGCTTAACCAACTGAGCCACCCAGGCGCCCCTAGTCACTTGTTTATAATATGAAACTGAGGTATGTTCTTGAAAGAAGTAGTATTATAAACAAACAAAAAACGAAACCAAAAAACAGTTACTATAAGTTTCTGTCATGTTTATTGCTCCTGCATATGCTTAGGTTTGAAAACCCAGCTCATTCACATGACCTCTGGGACTCCCACAATTAGAATGCCACCAGAGGTTTTACCTAATGACTGATAGTCCAAATAGCTTGTTTTTTTTAATAGGTGTGGTAAGCTGAAAGAGTGGCTCTTGAATATGAATGTTCCAAAATAAGAAAAAAAAAAAAAAAAAAAACTCTCCTGGGGTGCCTGGGTGGCTCAGTGGGTTAAGTGTCCAACTTCGACTCAGGTCATGATCTCGCAGTTCGGGAGTTCAAGGTTCATGTTGGGCTCTGTGCTGACAGCTCGGAGCCTGGAGCCTGCTTCGGATTCTGTGTCTCCTTCTCTCTTTGACCCTCCCTTGCTCACGCTCTGTCTCCCTCTCAAAAATAAAAAATGAACACTAAAAAAAAGAAAGAAAATCCCCTCCTTTATTTAGACAATTAAATATAAACTCTAAATATTATAATAGATTCTCCTAAAAATGTAATTAAGCAGGACAACCATTTAATACCCCTGCCGTTAAGAATTAACACTACTGTTCACTGCTCAATTGAATACTCTTGGTTAAACTCATCTTCCCAATGATGCTACCGGCATCATCATGATCACCTGGAGTTTGCTGAAAGTGCAGTCACAGACACCACCTTGAATTTACAGAGACAGAGCCTGCAGTCTAACAAGATCCCCAGGTGATTCATATACGCATTAACGTTGAAACACCCTAGGTAGGGTAGGTTCACAGCCTGGAGCTTCAAGTAGAAGCGTTTGTTAGCATCTTCAAAATCTTGGGTTTGGTTTTGTTTTTTGTTTTTTGTTTTTTTTTCTCTGTTTCAGGCTGAATGAGAAAGGAATTTCCAAGAGAGGAGCTACAAACAGGGGCCTTTGCTCTGGCTTCCTGATTCTTCCCTCTTAGCTCAAGTTAGGAAGTAATTCACAAGGGAGAAGTGAAGACAGCATCTTTTCGCTGGTTTCGTTTCTTGATTTCCCTGCACCCCAGTACGTGGTTTCTGAGGGTGATGCAGTGAAGGCTGGCAAAACCGTTGTCTGAGTTAAAGCCTGTAAGTACTTTTCTTTTAAAGGGTTTCTCTCTCTCCCCGCCCCCACCCCCAAATGAGCTGTTTCCCAGTTGCTTGAGAATTCTTCTGTCTCCTTTCTTATCATTTCTTTCTTTTGCAAAATACTGTTTCCCTCAGGTTTGTTATGAGTAAAATTCAGAAAGAACTCATTTCTAAAAGGGCACTCTTCCCAGAACAAAACCAGGCTTATATTAGCCTTTAAAAAACTGAATAAACCTTAAACAGTTTTAGAGTGGGAAACCTGACAGTGATATATGTACATGGGTTTATTTATTCTTGACCAGGACTACTGTAATTCCTATGCCAATTTTCCTCTTTTTTCTTATGGTTCCGGCTTCTCCTTCCCACGTCTCAGGGAGGGAATCATGAAGCTGTTCACTATCCCTCTCTAAGCATGGCAACTGAAATAAAAGAATAAAGGGTCTAAAGATAATACACAATGTGGATAATTGAGAATTGGCTATAGGCCACTTATACCCTTGAGATGGATTGTACATAGACTTCTCATTTTTAATATTCTTAGCTGGAAAAAATTTAATCACTAAAATTTGAAATGGGGAAAGAGAGACCTTAGGTTTTCTTGTTTGTTTCTCATTGTCCCATAGGAAAAGTACAGCATGCTTCCCATAAATGAATGAGTGGCAAATAGTTAATGCACTCTCTGTTCTTTTGTTTTTGTTGTTTTGTTTTGTAGCTGAGCAGAAATACATTTAATTATGTTGCTAGACAAGAAAAGGAGGCTTACTTCAAAGTCAGGCATAGCCGCACCTGATTTTCATTTCCCCTCATCAAGCAACAGAGTCCTCAAAACAGCAACCCCCTTTTAAAAGCATTGAGCCCCTGGCAATTTCGGGAGGTTTCATGGAATTATGCCTGTAGTGTGTCCCCCTAGCCTTGCCATGAGATATACAGGATGTAATTCTACCAGTTTTTCTGTATCTTTAATATCTTCTCCAGAGACCTGCTAGAACTGAAATTCTGTGAGGAGAAACTGTGTTCGTGCCTCTGGGTTTCTGGCTCTTTGTTAAAAGGCATTGTATTTGCTTTGCTGTCCTTAGCTTTGATTCCATAGTCCTTCTGGTGGCTGGCACAATGACACAGCAGGCGAGCCAGCTAAAGTGTATGACGAGTTAGCAAGGGACAGCCTGTCAAACAGCTGTTAGTCGTTAGGCATTGATGGAACATCTCTCTTTCTCTCTTTGCTCCACCTTTTAACAAACTTCACAAGAAGCCTTGACCCAGAGTAAACATAGCTATACATATATATTTTGTCTAGTTTAATGCACTCTCTTTGCATCATTGGGGAATTTTTGAACCAAACTCCCCCTAGACATAGGACACAATTTTTGAGAGTTGTTGGAATTTTCAGGATATTTAAACAGTGGGAAAATTAATGCTGTTTTCTTAAAAGTGAAAAAGCGAAACATGGGCTGTGTATGAACTTGACCAACAAATTTTTAATTTTGGAAAGAAACGGAAACCAACCTACAGGGTACCACTGGCAGACCTGTCCACCACTGGTTCCGCTCCTCTGAACTCCAATATTGACTTGAGAACTTGTCAAGCTCTTTCTCTCATTTAGAAATCCCAGGTTCCTAGTAAGTGTGTGTGTGTGGGGGGAGGGGCTTTCTGAAGACACCTCTCTCAGATCCACTAAGAGTGGAATCAATGCAGGAATTAGGGGTGAGGAATAAGATGTACAAGGATACATCTGAATCGACTTCAGGTTATTAACAAAGATCAGCATCGTCATGAACAGTATATGTCTCCTCATCTTTGTAATCATACAAAAGTAAATGAAGCAAAGAAGGGGAGTAAGGAGGAGAGAAAAAAGACTTAAATAAAAGAACCATGGTATGGGGTGCCTGGGTGGCTCAGTCGGTTGAGTGTCTGACTTCAGCTCAGGTCATGATCTCGTGGTTTGTGGATTCAAGCCCCGTCCGTGTTGGGCTCCGTGCTGACAGCTCACAGCTGGAGCCTGCTTCAGATTCTGTGTCTCCCTCTCTCTCTGCCCCTCCCCTGCTCATGCTCTGTCTCTCTTTCAAAACTAAACATTGAAAAAAAAACTATGGTAAATAAATAATTGTTAATTTTCTGTTAGGAAAACATCCTCACACACCCAACTGTATACATCTCCTAGGTCCACACTGGTGACAACAGAAAGGAAGGAAAGACTGAGGATTTGTCATATGCCCATGCATATCTGATAACTTCATATTTTCTATCGAGACACCATGTATGGAGTTGCTTTTAAGACCTATCACTATAAGTACACATACACATTTTATGTCTTATTTTAAAATTTTAAGGTACAATTTTTACCTTATAGATGCATTATTAAGAAATTCAATCAAAGGCTTGGATTGTCCGAATATCTCTTTTTCCTCCTCTGAAAATTCTCTTGGATAATATTGTGTACTGGCATTTTTGGGATATGTCCTAATACATTAAAAGATGATAGAATACCAAAAATTAGATCAAAGAAAAGTAAATATAGGTTGTGACATGTCAAAGGTTTCTTTCTGTGACAATAATAAGATACTATTTTATATTTAAATTCTATATATTGAACTTTTTCTTTATCCTAGACAGTGGATATTGACTGCCTTTTTGAAATACTTTGAATATTTATGTATTTGTTTCCAACATAATCAAGAAGTGTTTATTTTTTAAAATCTTTATTTAGATATTTTTAACTTATAGAAAAGTTGTAAGAAGGATCTAAGGAAGTCCCAAACACTCTTCACCCAGATTCATCAGTTAACAATTTGCCACATTTGTTTATCATTCTCTCCCGATTTGGTTCATTAGATCAGTGTTTCTTAACCAGTACAGTCCTACCCCAACCCCACCCCATGGGAACATTTGGTCACATCCAGAAACATTTTTGGTTGTCACAACTGGGATGTGCTACCTGCATATAGTGGGTAGACTCCAGAGATGCTGTTTAATACCCTACAATGCACAAGACAGCCTCCCACAAAAGAGATTTATCCAGCCCAAAATGTCAGTAGTGTTTGAGACTCAGAAATTCTGCTCTAAATATACAAAACTAGAAACAATTTGCATTCCAGAAATGATGGTGACATGATCTTCCTCCAGTCTGCCCTCAGTGCTCACCTCCACCCTTGAACATATCATGCTATTGCATTTGGGCACTGGCAGTCTCACCCACTAGAGTGGGTGAGCTCCTTGATCTTTTGGTATGGGGTTATAGAAAGGTCGGATGGTACAGTCATTGAGAGTGTGCACTCTGGTGATAGGCTGCCTGGTTTTGAAGCTTGGGTTTATCACTTACAAGCTTTGTGACCCTGAGCTAATTATTTAACCTCTCTGTGTCTGTTTATTCATCTCTACATGAAACTTTTAAAGTACATAGCACATAGAAGCATTGTAAATTGAATGTGTTAATACATGCAAAGTTTTTAAAATAGTGCCTAGCACATTTTAAGTGTCCAAAAAAACATTAGGTTATATTTAATCTGTGTTGAACAAATGTCAGTGAAACATCTCTGTGAGAGGCAAATATATTAAGTGAAGAGTAATCAAACAAGGAATAAAGACAGTTTTGCTTATGTTGAATAAATCATTTTTTCCCCTCCTAGTTAGCTCAGTATCAGTAGCAGAAGGCAGAGTGATAGAAAGAAAGAATGTTGGTATTGGAGCCAGAGAGACTTGGGTTCATATCTTAACTTCACCTTTTTTAATTTAAGTTTATTTATGTGTTTTGAGAGAGAAAGAGTGTGTGTGTGTGTGTGTGTGAGAGAGAGAGAGAGAGAGAGAGAAAGGGAAAGAGAGACATAGCACAAGCAGGGGAAGGGCAGAAAGAGGAGAGAGAATCCCAAGCAGGTTCCAGCATTCAGCGCAGAGCCCCATTTGGGGCTCAATCCCACTGGGATCATGACCTGAACTGAAATCAAGAGTTGGACACTAAACAGATTGAGCCACCCAGGTGACCCTTAGCTTCACCTTTTCATTTCTAGCACATATTAGTATCTTCTGGATAGGATTAAGTAAGAAATTTTATGGCACCTGTTGATCTCAGCAAAGAGGCACCCTAAGAGTCGCTCTTACTTTAACATGTGATTTGTTTTGTTATTTCTCAGCAGATCTGTTTGTGATTGCTTCAGATTTAAATTATGTCCCAAACATTGAACTTTCATTTCTCACCTCACTTTGCCTCGGCTTCTTGATTTGTAAAATGGGGATAGTGCCTACTTTAGAGGGCAGCTGTGAGAACTCAGTTGCTGTATGCCAAGCGCTTAGAAGAATACCCAGAACACTATGAACATTTGCTTTCACTGTAATTCCTCTTTGAACCTCACCATTGACCTTTCTTTACTTCTATCACAATCCTTTATCTCATCCTCTCCACCCCAAACCAGCTACCCTTCCTCATTTCCTGATCTTCCTAAGGAGAACCAGCATTCTCCCAGCCACCTAAATTGAACATTTTGATTCTTTTTTTTTTTTCATCTTATTGGTCAAGACCTTCCCTTACTTCTCATTTATTTACTCCATCTGTATCACTATAGCTGTCTGCTTGTATCGGTCTACATTCAGTGAGCGCCTGCTAAGTCTCAAGTCCTATGATGGGGTTCCTGTTGTTGGAAGTTCACTGTCCTTTCCTGAATCTGCCTCCTGAGTCTACCTCGGCTGACTCATTCTTGTCACTTTTCTGTTCCCTGGCAGAAACATAGAAGTCTCTGGCTGGCTTGGCTTAGTGTATCACCACTCTCCTTCCTGTCTCACCCCCACATCTTGGTATTTATGAATCTCTGGTGTCCTAATTCTCTGCCCAGACTTGACTACTGATCCTGTCTTTATTTTTACCTCCTTTAATTCTGACCTGTCTCTTTACCTGACTGCCTTGTTTCTGGCCCATTTCTTATTCAGACCCCTGGGATCTATGTATATGTGCCCTGACTTTACCAGTGCATTTTTATGGCTTCTGACTTGGTTTATATAAATTTGAAAAGCGTGTTTTTTAGTTCACTCTACACTCCTGATTCCTGATTCTCCTCGTCATATATTTCATATAGGATTTCAGCATATTTCACGGCTCTCCTCTTAACACTGAACTCATCAGGCATCTGTTCTGTACATTCTTCTTTAACTTGATCCATCTCTTCCCCCTTCTTCCATTCCCTGTTTCCCTCCATCTGATAAATGGGTTTTGGGAAATATCCTAGGAGTTGAGGATGTGGAAATAAATAAATCGGACAAAGTTCCTGTCTCATGGAGCTTGAATTTTAAGGCAGGGGCAGGAGGGAAGGTGAGAGAAGAATGACAATGACAAACACATATCAAGTGGTGATAATAACGTGAAGAGAAAT
The DNA here is from genome assembly GCF_022079265.1 of Lynx rufus. NCBI lineage: Eukaryota > Metazoa > Chordata > Mammalia > Carnivora > Felidae > Lynx > Lynx rufus. Next base: position 150,856,938 of record NW_025814834.1, read on the forward strand.
AGAGTTAGGGGGTGGATAGTAATGGCGGTAGTTGCTTTTATAGATGGCCCCCAACTTATGCTTCCTTCCACGTGTGATTTTTCTTTCCTACAGGATGGTGTGAAAGCAATATGCATTCAGTAGAAACTGTACTTTGAATTTTGAATTTGATATTTTCCTGGGCTAGTGATATGCTGTATGATCCTCTCTCGTGATGCTGGGCAGTGGCAGCGAGCCTCAGCCCCCGGTCAGCCACAGGGTCACGAGGGTAAGCAACCCATACACTGACAGCCATTGTGTACCCACACAATCATCCTGGTTTTCACTTTCAGTATTTAATAAATTACGTGAGATAGTCAACACTTTATTATAAAATAGGTTTGTGTCAGGTGATTTTACCCAAATGTAGCCTAATGTAAGTGTTCTGAGCACATTTAAAGTAGGCAAAGCTATGACGTTTGGTAGGTTAGATGTGTTAAATAAATTTTCAACTTAGGATATTTTCAACTTACCATGGGTTTGTTGGGACATAACCTCATCATCTGTCATGGAAGATCTGTATATAGGAATTTCAGAGAATGCCTCATTCAAGCAGAAATCTGGATGGAGGAGGGAATGAGCCCTAAGGATGTCTGGGAAAAGAGTAGCCTGGAAGCTATGAGTATGATTGGTGAATTGAAGGAACAAGGAAGCCAGTGTGGCTGGAATAGATGAGGGAAAACAGGCAGAGAGAATCTAGACCATGTGCAGCCTTGTAGGTTCCTGTAGGATGGGAAGCCATTGAAGGGTTTTGATCAGTGACGTTATCTTACATTTTAAGAGGATTACTCTGGCTCTCTATGGAGAATAGAATGCAGAAGGGAAAGAGTGGATAGAAGTAAGCCAGTTAGGAGGCATTACAATAACCTAGGCAAGTGGTGAAGATGGCTTAGTCCAAGGTGATAGCAGTGGATATATTTTGAAGATAGACCCAAGAAAATCCAAAGTTTTGGGTCTGAGTAATTACAAGAATATCATTGTCATTTACTGGGATGAGGGAAATTCAGTGAATCTCAGTTTTAGAGTTAAAAGGAAAACATTTGTTGTTGGGCATGTTAAACTCAAGAGACATATTAGAAATTCAAGTAAGTAGATAAGTAAATGAGTTCAGGTAAGAAATTGGGGCTGAAGGCATAGACCTGGGAGTCCTTAGCAATAACAGACAATAGATTAATATCATAGGACTCTATAAATTCACCCAGGGATTAAGTATAGTTAGAGAAAAAAAAAAAACATCAAAAGGAGTAAGCCTTCGGGTCCCCTAATATTTACAGGCTGGGAGGAAGGGATCCAGTAAAAGAGATTGGGAAGGAGCTGCCAATAAGTTAGAATGGGTACAATGAGTGTCATCCATAACACTTACTGGAAAGCTGTGCTTTAAGGAGAAATGGTCAACCACGTTAAGTAGTGCTGAGAAGTGGAGAAAAAGAAGGTCTGAACATTGGATTAGGCAATCAGACAAGTGGAAGTCTTTGGTGACCTTGTGAAGACTGGCATGGGCTCAAAACAAAATGGCTGAAGAGAGAGTGGAACTAGAGAATACGGACAAGGAAGAGTTTTGTTATAAAGAAAAGCAAAGACCTTGGAATAGCTAGAGACGTCAAAAAAGTTGGGTTTTGTTTGTTTTAATGATGGGAGTTATGGCATTTTGTATTTACACATGTCTCCTTTCCACCCTTTCTTCCGTGCCTACTGCCACCATCTTAATTTAGACACTGGCCACATTTTGCCTGTTTAACTACAATGGTCTCCTACTTGGCCAATGTTCTCAACTCCAGGCTTTTTTTCCCTCTGCTCTCATCTTATGCTTGACTCATCTTATTTAAATAGCCCTATCATCCTGCCTCTCCCTTGCTTCAGAACTTTCCAAAGTTCCTTACTGTATGCCACAGGGAATCCACTTCTCTGTCTGCCTCTGCTACTCACTCTACTCTCCCCAGGCTGGTGTCCTTGTTGTCCCATGCAGACTCTGGTCTTCCCACCCCCTTGAACTGTTCAAGTCTTTTTAAAAATTTGGGCTGTTTTTCCTTTCCCCATATCTCTAAACCATATTCAGCATCTGTGGCTTATCTTCCATAAATCTAAAATTATTTTAAAATAAACAGTATTTTTTAAATCCTAAAAAAAAAAAATGCATGGTTTAGCTAAGTATATTTTCAGACTTATACAACCTTCAAAGACTAACTCAAGTCCCCAAAGCATTCTTTCAGCAATCCATTTCACATCAGTTCACTCACTGGATTAATTTTAATGAAGAGTTTGATGTGTGAAATGATCTGGGTAGTCTCAAAGTGCTCTGGATCCAAGGCAGGCAGACAGGGAAGCAGAGGAGTACAGTGTGTGTCATCAGCGCTACAGTAAAGATCCCTCTAAACTCTAGCGGGGACCCAGAGGAGGGAGAGATCAACTCTACCAGATGTTTCCAGGAAATCACAGAGGAAGGGGCACCGAAGTGGACCTTGAAGGGTAGAGAGGTGTTCTCCAGGTTCGCCATTTTATACAGAGGAGCAGCATGGGCAAAGGCAGGGAGATATGGAAGAGCAGATATTCTGGGAGCTGGAAGCAGCTCATGGAGGCAGAGCATAAAGAGCTTGTTTCAGAACAGGGGACAAGGCTGGAGTGGCAGGCAATGCCTTGTAATGGAGGAAGGAGGACCTAATGCCATCCTAAGGGCTCTGGATGTGGTGGGGTGCTAAAGAAGAGATTTAGGCAGTGACATAACACAATCTGATTTGATATGTAAGAATGACCACTTAGGTGGTGGAATAGAGCAGTGAGGAGGAGAAGGCGAGAGAAAACCAGGGCCCTTCTCTGGTTGTCTGGTTGTTGATTATTAACAACATTAGTTATTTTCCCACTCCATAGTGGTTACAGTCTTATATACTTGTATCTCATTTTCCTATTGAGATTTTAAAAGGTGTTGATGAGTAGATCTTCCTGAATTGAGTCACTCTGTGAAGACCTAGGTCATCACTGTCAAGCCATTTCTATTTATGATAAAGTCTTTCAAAAATAATCACAGATGTTGCTAGATTTTACTGTACTTGCCTTTGAAAATATACAACCCCATCACATACTTACCATCTTGTTTGAGTACTTGTGTCCTTGACTTTGGGGACGACTTGCATGCCAACATCTTTCTCAAGTTGCTTAACGATAAAATTTTTATCTGGGTAGGCTGTACATTCAATATAGGCATCTTTTACGCTGGAAGCATTTTGGTCCCTGAACTTAACTGGCGCACCAAATTCACTTCGTTTTCGAGAAATCATATATGTAATCTGCAACACGTGTAAACAGTAAAAGGAACATAATCAAGTCCCTGGAAAAATGGATGTGGGGTAGACAATACTGGTGCTCTGCTCAGATCCTCTAAAATCTCTCCCTCTACTTTCTGTTTACCTCTCCACTTCTGTGTTTTCCATTTCCAGGGCCACCACCTACTGTTCTTCTGCAGAGCACTGCTCTGGGGCTACTGGGACCACGTTGGTACAAAGGTACAAAGAATAGAGACTGCCAGTTTACATCTTGACCACTGTTGGACTGGCAGGAGACATATGGAAGCCCATCTCCTTTACTTGTGTTTGGGACAATTCAGGTGTAATTTACACCCAGAGTTCCCTGAGGGGTTCAAGCTAAAGCCTTTCCTCTACTGGACTTTTGCCTGAGATAGCATCCTTTGTAGGACTTCTGCTATGTCCGTGTCCTGCTGCTTTTCCTATTCTTCTATGGAACTTTCATAATAAATCACCCACACGCAAATGTTCTTTTCAGGGGCTGCTCTGGGTATGCGTAGGGCTGCCATAACCAAGTGCCACAGTCTGGGTGGCTTAAAACAACAGGAATTTATTTTAACTATTTTCATAGGTGTGGAGGCTGAAAGTCTGAGATCAAGGTGTTGAGGGGTTGGCTCCTCTTAAGGGCTCTGAGGGAGAATCTGTTCCTTGCCTCTCTCCTAGCTTCTGAAGATGGCCAGAAATCCTTGCTGTTCTCTGGTTTGTGGATATATCACTCCGGTTTCTGCTCCCTTCTTCATGTGGTGTTCTCTCTGTGTCTTTGCATAGCCATCTTTTTAATAAAGACTCCAGCCATATTGGATTAGCATCCCCCGGTTCCTAAATAGGGTAATATTCTGAGATAGTGGACATTAGGACTTCAGCATATCTGTTTTGGGGACTACAATTCAACCCATAATACCCACATATCCAAAACAATAACCATTCTTCTATCAAAGGAAAAGCCACATCCGTGCTGGCAAACATAGCAAACCTTCCAGATCCCTCAGGAATAAGTGTTGTTGAGCATTACAGAGAGGTAATGCACTGAAGATCATATCAGCCCTCTGACCTGCTTTGCAGATTCCTTAACCGATTCTTCATCAATTTCTTTTTCACTGCCCAAAGAAACCCATGGTTTAGAGATAGGTGGTTTATAAATATATAAATCTTCAGAAGTATGCTCTTTATATTCTTCCTGTTCTTCTGGTACTTCTGGGCGCTAGAGTAAAATAAATAGCACTCTAAAATACATGACCCAAAGTAGATTATAGCTGCATGCACCTATTCTGCAATAAACTTTACACTTGTATAAATTCATTAAGCACTTACTTATTTTCTTTTGTATTTGTTCATGTTTTTCAATTAGGAGAAGAAAATTAAACAAAAGGGAAAAAGCCCATTTAATCTTCACAACAGCCCTGGAAATAGATCCTGTTGGTGCCACCACTTTGTGGACTAGTGGTTCAGTAACTTACCCAAAGTCATGGAGATGGCAAAAGGAGAGCCAGAAATACGGGTCAAAGAGTAGCCAAGAGCAATATTACTCCAGATTCATTGTTTCTACTCTCATTGGGTCAATGAAGGGCACATAAGTGGAGTACATGTTACTCTGAGATATTTGATTTAGTTCATCTGACATTTACTGCTTACCTACTCCAGGTACCTACTCTAGGCCCCAGGGAAAGAGAGCAGAACAAGAATAATCATAACCATGTATAGATCTCCCCCAGAGGTATTTCTTTCTTCTGACAATCAACAAAATGCAAGGACTGGGGGTTTGCTTACATTTAAATAGTTTTCTTTGCCTTCTTCTGTTCCAATAAGATAAAAGTTAAGTCCATATCTGAAGTCTTTGTCATAAACAACCAGAAGCTCATCTCCAGGATATTCCTACAGGAATATAATCAAAAGGGAAGGTCAGTTTTCATTCAGGTTATTCATACACAAAACTGTTATTTTTCTAATCAATCATGAAAGATAGCCAGAGTGCTAATCTATGGCTCATAATCCCAGATTGCACACTTATTTTATATAAATTAACAAAGCTCTTAAAACTAAGTGGTTCTAGGGAAATTTACCATGCAATTTTATTTCTAATGGGGAAAAAAAAGCATTCCTTGTATTTGGTATTGATACTCTGTATGTTTGGAGACATATCAGGACTAAGATTATGAATAAAAAATTAAAGCAACACCTGGGTGGCTTAGCTGGTTAAGCATCTAACTCTTGATTTCGGTTCAGGTCATGATCTCATGATTTGTGGGATTGAGCCCCGCTTTGGGCTCCATGCTGAGTGTGAGGCTGCTTAAGATTTTCTCTCCCTCTCCCTCTGCCCCTCCACTGCTTGTGCTCTCTTTCTCTCTCAAATAAAAAAAAAATTAAATCTGTATGGGAAAATAAGGGTAGATTCCTATTCTAGTTGAAATTGGGAAGGATGAACTTTTCTGGGTGTAAAGTAATAATCAGTCACTGATAGGTGTTTGCTTTTCACAGATCATTGAGCAGGATCCCAAAGGAGGTATGGACAACCTAGCATTTGCTCAAAGTAATGGAGGTGGGGAATACCAGATTTGAACTCAACAAGCTCTCTAACTTTTATTATTATGTATCAGAAGCCTCTTGGGTGGGACTGAAAAATAAAGAGAGATGTTGTACTTACCTGGATAACTTTTTTGACTGGGTAGAAATCAGACACTGCAGCTCTGTTTTTAAAGTCTGCTAAAATATCTTCTTTTTTGATAAGTTTATAAGGTTTTTCATCTGTGACATCTTCATCTATTCGGCAGTTAAATATTTCCTGGGTCTGGGTAGTTAACACTAAAGGATAAATTTCTGGATGACCTGGGGAAGGAAAAGTAGACTTGGGACATTAAATATTACCACTTAAGATATTAAGAGGCAACATGCAATTGTTTGCTTTAAATAATTGTCTTGGCCAAAATTTTGAAAGGCTTTTTTTTAATGTTTATTTATTTATTCTGACAGGGGGCAGAGGGGCAGAGAGAAAGGGAGAGAGAAAATCTGACAGTGCAGAGCCTGACGTGGGACTTGATCCCACAAAATTCGAGATCATGACCTGAGCTTAAATCAAGAGTTGGATGCTCAACTGACTGAGCCACCCAGGTACCCCTCATTGTTCTTTTTTTCTTTAAGTAAGTATGTCCATTACAGAAAATGTAAAATAAATAAATAAATGAAAAGAAGAAACTAACAATTACCCGGAATTACTACCTCTCAAGTGAGAACGTCTGTTAAGAGTTTGCTCTTTTTCCCCTCTCTCAATCCGTCTTCTCATTGTCTTATCCTTCTTATCACCATCAGCTTCCACAGTCCTAGTCTCAGCTCTGCATCTACCCCCAAAACTCCTTCCCCCACAGGGTCCCAGAGCCCACCCCCTTCTTCTCCAGATCCTACACACTTGGGTGTCCTGACATCTTTTCTCCTACTGTTCAACAGATGTGCCAACAAGGGGAGAAATGCATGTGGCCTCTAAAATGGAGTTTGGGGCTTACTTTCCCATAGAAATATTTATCGCCCTGACCAAAAGAAATACTTACCTCCCATCCTAGTGGCTCTATGATACAATTATCCAGGTAATTTAGGAGGGTTTTAATGACTGTGTGCATAACATTGATGATATGTGGAAATATATTCCAAATAGCAATCAGTTGGTACAATAAACATTTGGAATACAAATTGTTCACAAATTAGGAACAAACTGCCATTTTTATCTCCCTGAGAGTTGGAAATGGGGGAAGCTGGGATCCAAAGTAAGGTCCCTGCACTCTTAGTACGATGCTATACTTTCTCTGTGTGAACACAGAGCACTGGAGAGGGTCCTGCTCCTTCCTCCACACCGTCAGGGAGGTAACAGAGATTATATTCCATAGGATGCAGTGAGCGGCATTTATTTCCCTAGAAGCCTGATAGAGCAGGAGCCAAAGACAGACTTCAGCTCTATGTAACTCACTCCTCAGAGTCTTACTGTGTGTACAGGGAAGAGCCCTAACAACACAGACCATAGCTGATACATCAATTGCCCTACATATTGAAACACAGGTAATTTAAATAACTACCATGTATTGTTTTTTTTTACATTTTGGTTGCTGTTTACTTTTTAAAAAGCAGTTTTATTGAGATATAATTGGCAAACAATAAACTGTATATGTTTAAAGTCTACAATTTGATAAATATATGCATATACCCATGAAACTACCACCACAATTGAGCTAAATATACCCATAATCCCTAAAAGTTTCTTCCTGTCCCTCCCTCTGTACCCCTCCCCCTTACCCCTAGGCAATCACTGATTTGTTTTCTATTACTATAGCTGAGTTTGCTTTTTATGGAATATTATAAATATAATTACACAGTATGTATTGTTTTGTTTTGTTTTATACAGAGCGCAAGTAGGGAAGAGGGGCAGAGGGAGAGAGAGAGAGAGAGAAGAGCGAGAGAATCTTAAGCAGGCTCCACACTGAGCATGGAGCCCCATGTGGAGCTTGATCCCACTACCCTGGGATCATGAGCTGAGCCAAAACCAAGAGTTGGACGTGGGGTGCCTGGGTGGTTCAGATGGTTAAGTGTCTGACTTAGGCTCAGGTCATGATCTCGTGGTTTGTGGGTTCCAGCCCCACATCGGGCTCTGTGCTGAGAGCTCAGAGCCTGGATCCTGCTTCGGATTCCGTGTCTCCCTCTCTCTCTGCCCCTCCCCTGCTCACACTCTGTGTGTGTGTGTCTCTCTCTCTCTCTCAAAAATAAACATTAAAAAAAAAAAAGAGTTGGATGCTTAACTGACTGAGCTACCCAGGCATCCCTACATAGTGTGTAATTTTGTTTATCTTCTTTTATTCAGCATAATTATTTTGAGTTTCATTCATGTTGGTGCATTTAGAAATGGTTCATTCCTTTACATTTCTGACTGGCGTGCCATAAAAGAAAAGATCAACTAGGCAAAGATTTCTTAAGATTTATGGCTTTGGATGTTGTATCTAGGATATCTTTGCCTAATCTGAGGTCACAAAGATTTTCTCCTATATTTTCTTCTAGAAGTTTTATAATACCTGGTTTTATAGTAAGGTCTATGATCCATTTTAAGTTAATTTTTGTATATGGTATGAGGTACAGATTAAAGATCTTTTTTTTTTTTAAGTGTAGATATATAGGTGTTCCAGCATCATTTGTTGAAAAGACTATCCTTTCTCCACTGAATTGCCTTTGCACTTTTTTTTGAAAATCTGTTGACCGTATATATGTCAGCCTACTTTGGGAGTCTTCATTCTCATTCATCGATCTATTTCTTTATCTTTATGGCATCTTTTAAAAATAGCAGCAACAGTTAACATGAACCTTCTTTGCAACATCCCCATAAAAGGAAGTGTGTGGGTACCACCTAATTTAAGTTCTGTAACCATCTCCAAAGTATTGCTACCTTGTTTTTCAGATGAGAAAGCAGAGGCTCAGAGAGGGGAAGTCATTTGTGACCACCCAGTTATTAAGTGGAAGAATTATGAATTGAGACAGGTCTGATTCCAAAACCTGTACTATTAATCACTAGTGGTAAACAGAATAGAGCCGCCCCCCTGCCCCACCCCCTAAAGATGTCCATGTCCTAATCCCCGAAACCTGTGAATATGTTACCTTATATGACAAAAGGGACTTCCAGATGTGATTAAGTTAAGGAACTTGAGATGAGGAGACCACTGGGCCCCTGAGAGGGACCCAAGGTAACCACAAGGGTCCTTATAAGAAGAAGGCAGGGGGACCAAAGTCAAGGAAGGAGATGTGACAAAGAGGCAGAGGTCAAAGAGATAGAAAGATTAGGAAATGCTATCCTGCTGGTTTTGAAAGTAGTGGAAAGTGGCAACAGTCGATGAATGCAGGGGGCTTTTAGCTGAAAAAGGCAAGGAAGTGGATCCTCCCCTCAAAGCCTCCAGAAGGAACCAATCCTGTTAATACGTTTCCTTTAACCCAGTGACAGTAATGTCAGACTCCTGGTTTCCAAAACTGTAAGATAATAAGCCATTTAAATATTCAGTGTTTTAAGTCAATACATTTGTGGTAGTTATAGCAGCTATAGACAACTAAGACACCACTGATACTCTAACCTGTATTAAAAAGCATGACTTATAATTTGGGGTAAATTATTTAACTTCTGGGAATCACAGCATCTCTGTCTCTGTAATGGCCATAAACAATGCTTACTTCACAGAGATAAACGGATGAGAGGGGTGTGCCTGGCACAGAGCTGTTGTTCTGTAAATGTTAGCTCCATGTAAAAACTACATTTATTCTCCAGGAACCTCTAGACATTGCCCTGTAGACCCTTAGACAACAGTTTTTTAGTCTGTCTGTTGATCCTTGGTTCTTAGAAGGAAAGGGAATCCTAATTCCCTGAGGCATGAGCCACAAGCGCTGAGTGACAGTTGACAATGTCAGGACCCCACAGCAAGGAATTCAGAGGGATCCTTATGTTTCCCTGAGGAAGATCTGGGGGAAGAAGAGAGATGTTCTAGTATAAGGTAAATCAAAACCTATCCTCAGGTCTCACTGCTGTGTACTGAGGTGTTGTTTTTTTTTTCCTCCTTAAATAAATCCATTTTTTCTCCTTAAATAATCTATTTTTTAGTCCATTTACTTTCTGCTGAAACCCTGTCATACCCCATTCTCATGTTTGTGGACTTCCTTACCAGTTAATTCATGTAGTCAAGAAATATTTACTGGGCAACTACTATGTGAAAAGCACGGTGTTGGTAGTAGGGTTGGACTATCTAGAGGAAGGGACAGAAATTAGGCAGATATACTCAGAAATACTTAAGTACAGATTGTGACAAGTGCTATTTAGGAGAAAACAGGGTGAAAGTAGAACTTAGAATGAAGAGAATGGGAGTGGTGGTGGTCTATTTAGATGAGAAGAATAGAGAAAGCCACTTATTCAACAAATCAGCAAATATTTGTCGAATGGTTATTATGTGTCAAGATCTGCTGAGCAAGAGCGTTTCTGTTCTCCTGGAGTACTTGTGTTCGTGTGTGTGTGTGTGTGTGTGTGTGTGTGTGTGTGTGAGAGAGAGAGAGAGAGAGAGAGAGTGAGTGAGTATACCCCAGGGCCAGCCAGGTGTGTGTGAAAATAGGTTATAAATGCATAAACAAATAAATACAGCCCATCTTCATTATTCACAGATTTTATATTTGCAGATTCACTTGCTAAAACTTATTTGTAACCCCAACATCAACAGTCACAGTACTTTTTGCCATCATTAGCGGCCATGCTTATAGTGGCAAAAACTTTGAGTTGCCTTATGTGCACGGTCCCAGCCGAGGTCAAACACGGTGATGCTCTGCCATCTTGTGTCAGCTGTCAAACAGTAAACAGATGTCCTTCCCGCTGTCTATTTAGTGCCACATTCTTCCTATTTTTGTGCCTTTTTAATTGGCAATTTTTGCCAGTTAAAATATCTCCCAAGCGTAGTGGTAAAGTGCTGTTCAGCATTCCTAAATGCAAGAAGGCTGGGATATGCCTTGTGGAGAAAATACGTATATTAGATAAGCATTGCTCAGGCACGGGCTATAGTGCTGTTGGCTGTGAGTCCCATGTTAACGAATCAACAATATACATTTAATGAGGTGTCTTTAAACAGAAACACACATAAAACAAGGTTATGTATTGACTGGCTAATGAGAATGTTGTGACCAGAGGCTGACAGGAACCTCTCTGTATTTACCCTAGGAGCACTAGCTCAGTATTTGCTAATTCAGTATTCGCAGCAACTGTGCAGAACTTCCAAGAAAAACAAGACTCAGCTGTACTTTAATTTCAGCCTTAGGCTAAGTGCTAAGAAGGCAATAACATGGTGCTAAGTGAAGAAGAGGACAAGAAAGGCCTCTGGCAGGAGTGGGATTGGAGTCTAGATCTGAATGATGAAAAGGAGAGAGTTGCATAAAGATCTGGCAAAAGATCTATCCAGGTATCAGGAGCAGCAAGAACAAAGGGCCTGAGGCAGGAATAATTTTGGTATGCTCTGTGCTAAGCAAGGCTGGTGGGCTGTAGGCAGGCAGGTGTGGTGGTTGGGAGTGGGGAGAGGATGGAGTAATGGTCAGAGAGGAAGGTGGAGCCAGGACCACTATAATGATAGAGTAAAGCCATGGGAGAGTTTAAGCAGGAAAGAGACCTGGCCACGTGGTGTGCAGAATGGATTGAAGGAGGCTGAGTGGAGGCAGTAATAGCAGTTAGGGGCTAGGGAAACAATTGGAGTGAGAGATGTGGGGGTCTGGACTAAGGTTGCAGAGGTGGAGATAATTTGAAGTGGATGGGATATACTTTAGAGGCGGAATTGACAGAAGGAGAATGTTTAGATGGGAAAGTGTTAAGGGGGAGAAAGGCGTCAAAGATGACTTCCAAGTGTCTGGGTGGTACATTCATTAATTCAGTAAGTCATTTATTGGGCAGTGTGCCCTGTTCCAGTGCCATTTACTGTCAGCTGACATCCTCTCACCATCTCCCCACCTCCACCCCTCTACCAACCTGGCTCAAGTCTCCACCATCTCTTTCCTAGATTGCTGCAAAAGCTTCCTGACTGCCCTCTGCTTCTGTCCCTGACGTTCTCAGCTGAGTAGCCAGGGTGACACTTTAAAAACAAGTCAGATTAGGGGCGCCTGGTTGGTTCAGTCGGTTAAGCGGCTCAGGTCATGATCTCACAGTTTGTGAGTTCGAGCCCCACATCAGTCTCTGTGCTGACAGCTCAGAGCCTGGAGCCTGCTTCAGATTCTGTGTGTGTCTCTTTCTCTGCTCCTCTCCAGCTTGCACTCTGTCTCTCAGAAAGAAGTAAACATTAAAAAACTTTTTTAAATAAATTAAAAAAAAAAAACAACAACAAGTCAGATCCCACCACTCCTCTGCTTAAATACCGCCAATAGCTCCTACCCTACTTGACTAAAAGAACCCTCAGAACAGCCTTCAAGGCTTTTAGATCTTCCTTCTCCCTAACCCTCACTGTTTCCTCTCTGTTTCTAAACATGAAGTGCATCACCCAAGTCAAAACTAAGAGGAAAGTTTCAATAGCAACAACCAATACAAAAGGTCCTACTGGAATAAGATTATTTAGCCTCTGAAAGAAGGGATGGCATTAATTTGGTTGGCTAAGTTCTAGTTTATTTGCTTAAAAACCAGCCTCTTTACTTGAAATAGTGGAATCTTACCATGAAGTGCAGATAAATATTGCCCATGAGCCAGAGTCTTAAAAAATATTATTCTAATAAAAGCAATAGCTTGCAGACTCACAACAGTTTAGAGTCTCTTTAGTAACCACACCATATTCGATTTGTAAGAGACTGCTAGGCTCAAGTCTATTTCTGTTTGAAATTCTCTCTTCCACTCTTACTGTTTATTCTTTCTGTAACATTTTTCATTTTAGATTCTAAATTACATAATATAATTTTAGCCCATGTGTATCTTCAACACGTCGATTTGTATTTTTGTTTGCTTATTGCATTTTAAAATATCATAAAACTAGGAGCATAAATTCTAAATTATACTTCCACTTACCCATGCTCTCCATAGTAACAGGTTCCACTTCTTCTCTGTCTAGAATATAATGAAATGATGTCAAATTTACATTTTTGACACAGAAGCGTCTTAATTTATCACAATCTTTTACCAAGCCTCAAAGCACAAAACATAAACACAAGTACACAATGAAGTTTTAAACTATTTTATAAATGCTTAAATAGAATTTGAATAATTATCTTTTTTCACAGAATTATGTCTTCATGAAATGCTATGGCATATAATGGATGTTGCAATGAAATGAATTAAAAGAATAAATGTCTATACTCTAAATTCCACATGTGTTTGACTTTATGGCAGCGAACATATTTCCTTATTTGATACAGAAAACCACAATCATTTTAGCTGCTAAGATATATACATATTCTAAATCCATAAAAAATCCCATTAATGAAAAAACAACCCTACCAGGTAATATCTGTTTGGTTTTGCTCCGTTTTGTGTTTTTGTGGCCACCAGCACTCTTTTGTTTTTGAGATTTTGGAGCCATGGTTCTGACTTAGGCTGTATAAAGAGATAATGTCATTAGTAAATTCTGTTTTACAGTTTCAAATAGTCAGCATTACCATTTAGTAAAACATGAGAAGAATATGTTTTCTAAGCTTTACCTTTAGCTAAATCAACGTGTATCTTCATAGGATGGGTGTTCTGTGACCAAAGGTTTATCGCAACAACAATCTTACTGGTAAGGTCTTGCCATTCCAAGGGAGCCATTCAGCTGAAGCAAATGGAAGTGACCTGCCAGCCCTTCAAGGCTTCAGGGCCCGCCTCTCGCTGCTGTTCCCATTCCAGGGAGTTAGTGTCTGCTGCCCTCTGCCCAGCTCCCCACGGGCCTCAGCAACGAAGGCAGTCTCAAAGTCCACGGGCCCACAACATACATACATGTTCATAATTTTTAAAATTTGTATCATTTAAGCAGTACTTTTATCCTAGCATGTGGACCTCTACCCACTGTGTCCTTCTTTGTGCTGTCAGAGAGTGCCTCCAAAGGTTCTCTGTGGAACTGATCATCAGTTTTGGCTGAGGTCATTTGCTATCACATCAAATCCTTGTCATCTCAATGGTCACCGCTGTCTCATCTTGTTAGATGGTTAGGAGCACAATTTCAGGAGCCTAAGCAGCAAGGTTGAAAAATAGACTTTGCCTTTTAGCAGCTGTGTGATCCTTGGCAAACTAAATACCATCTGAGTCTCAGTTTATTCATGTTTGTTTGTTTTTTTCAAGTTTATTTATTTTGAGAGAGTACGTGCGCATGCGAGCTTGGTCAGGGGAGGGGCAGAGAGACAGGGAAGGAGAAAGAATCCCAAGCAGGCTCCTCCTGGTCAGCGCAGAGCCTGATGGAGGACTCAAACCCATGAACTGCGAGATCACGACCTTAGCTGAGATCAAGAGTCAGACGCTTAAGCAACTGAGCCAACCAGGCATCCCTTAGTTTATTCAGGTTTAATGGGGATGATGACAATAAAACCTACCTCATAAGGCAATTGTGAACATATAATGAAATAAAATTGCATTGACCTTGACTCAGTCATGTCAATCAGACTGGCTTGCCTTGTTTTATAAACAAACACAGACTGAAAATTATTTCATAAACCCCAGTCAGAATATCCTGAGTTTCATTTTCTTTCTAGCTCCTTGATTACTGAATCTGGTCCAAAGTGTGGGTTTGTGTTTGTGATATACATTTTTCACTTCAGACCCTTCACATGTATTTTTTCAAAAGGTAATAGTGATACCTCACGTTTGTTGAGTGCTTACTATGTGCCAGGCACAGTTCTAAGTACTTCACGTGTATTACTTATTTAATTTGAATCACCCTTTTAGGTAAGCATTTTATGAAAAGTGTTCTCTTCATCCTCATTTTATAAGATGACAACAGAGGCCGGGAAACTTGCCTGAAGGGATACACAGAGCGTGAGCGGTAGAGTCAGGGTGAGAGCACCCCCAGTGTGGTCCCAATGCCCCCAATTTTCATCTTTGCACAAGACTATCCCTTGGGTTTCAGTGGTAACTGTTTGCTGTGTTTCATCACAAATGAAATTCTTTAAAATCATTGCCTTTACCTAGAAAGGTGTGATGTTATGATTTAATCAGCATTTTATGATTCTGACAACTTGGGAATTCCTACTTTTTAAACCCCCTGCAATGAATGGTTCCGATCCAGCTTTTTAGACTGTCAGGTATCCTCAATCCCATTTCTCAGCCTCACTATAATTTCAAATCTTGGACCTAGTACTTTATTCAGAAAATTCTTTATCAGTGTACCCCTCTCCATATTTTATTCCAGCAGCATTTGACTTAGAATACTCAAGCACGCCTGGGTGGCTCAGTTGGTTAAGCATCTGCCGATTTCTGCTCAGGTCATGCTCTCACAGTTTTGTGAGTTTGAGCCCTGTATTTGGGCTTTGCACTGTCGGGGATTCTCTCTCTCCACCCCTCTCTCTGCCTGCCCCCCATCCCCCACCCCCGGGCTCAAGGTCTCTCACTTTCTCTGTCTCTCTCAAAACTAAATAAGTAAACTTTAAAAATAAGATGCTCAAAACTCTCCAGATACCAGCTGGACTCACCCTAAGCACATAGACAACACACATACCATCACCACCACCACCACCACTATTCATTCCACAAATATTTATTGAGCAATTTAGATGCACCAGATGCTGTCCTCGGTGTTAGGAATACAGCAGTGAACAAAATAGGCAAAACCCTTTTTCTGATAGAGCTTACATTCTAGAGGAAAGAGAGCAAACAAACGAGCAAAATCATCAGTATTTTATACGGTCGTAACTGTTACAGAGAGAAGTCAAGTAGTAAGGGGAGAGGAATTGTAGGAGTAGGGAACTTGCAATTTTATATTGGACTATCAGGGAAGACATCACTGAAGTGACATGGGAGCGAAGACCTAAGAAAAGGGGGGGTGGGGTGAGCCAGAAATGCAGATATCTGGGGACAAAGGGTGTTTCCAGGCAGAGGAAATAGTAAGTGCAAATGTTCTGGGGCAGGAATATGCTTGGCACATTTGGAAAACAGCAGGAAGGCCATAATGGCTGGAACGGAGTGAGTAAGGGAAGACCAGGAGATGAAGTTGGTCAGAGAGGTGATGAGGTAGGTACACAGTAGTCAGCTTTGCGATGGCCATAAGTCTCAGTAACAAGCAGCCACAAATTTCTTCTTTGGCTCTGTGTTGTGGCTGTGGGTCAGCTGCTGCTTCAAGTCTTATTCTGGGACTCGGGCTGGAGGAGCGGCCCCTGTGTGACAGCCTCTACTTTCACGGCAGAGTAGAAGGCAAGAGAGCTCCCTGAGCTGTGTAATGCCTCCCGAATCTTCCCCGTGGCACTGGCACACTGTCCTCTCTGCTTATATTCCACTGGTCCAAGCAAGTCACACAGCTAATCCCGATAATGGGGAGGAATGCACACATGATCCTTGTGCAGGGGAGGGAGGTAAGAATTGGCGCCAAAATAGTTGTGGACAAGTATGTAACATGCCACAAGGGGTCTGGGTCATGTGTAAGGACTTTGCTTTTACTCTGAACGGGGGGGGGGGGGCGGGGAGCTATTGGATGGTTTTGAGCTGAGTTTCTTTACCTGATCTGAGTCACATTTTAACAGCCCTGTGGCTGCTGTGTTGTGAGGACTGCAGCGAAGAAAGAGTTGAAGCAGGGAATCCAATTAAGGAACAGTCAGCAATCCAGGGGAGAAGTGATGGCAGCTTAGATCAGGGAGGTGAGTGTGGAATGCAAAGTGGTTGGGCTCCGCACATATTTTGTAAGTAGAGCCAATGGGATTTGCTGACGACTTGGATATAGAGTCTAAGAGAATAAACAGGACCAAGGATGCCTGCTACAAGTTTGACCCAAAGGATTGAAAGCATGGGACTGCTGTTTATTGAGATGGGGATCCCAGGGGAGGAGTAGATTTGAAAGGGAAAGTCAAAAACTCAATTTAAGGCATGTGAAGTTAGTCTGTAGACTGCGAACTCCATAACTGGCACAGCGGACATTCTAAAAAAATGCTGGACTAATGATTCCTTGGTGTCCCCTTTCCTTCTGCCATCTTAGCATATGGATTTCCAGTCTGGACAAAAGGCTTTTGCCTGAGATCTGTGGAATCACCTGTATGCATGCTGTTTTAGTTTTCTATTGCTGCTCTAACAAATTATCAGAAACTTAGTGTCTTAACACAAAACTCATTACCTAACAGTTCTGTAGCTCAGAAGTCTGACATGGCTCTCACTGGGCTAAAATCAAGGTGTCACAAGACTGTGTTCCATTCATTCTAGCATCTTATGGGAGAATCTGTTTCCTTGCCTTTTCTGACTCAAGAGGCCATTGGTATTTCTTGGCTTGTGGGCCCTCTTCCTCCATCTTCAAAGCCAGCAACGGTGGGTTAGATTTCTCTCACATAGCATACTCTGACCTTTTCTTCTCCCACTTCCACTTATTTATTTTTTTAGTGTTTATTTATTTTTGAGAGACAGAGACAGAGCATGAGTGGGGGAGGGGCAGAGAGAGAGGGAGACACAGAATCTGAAGCAGGCCCCAAGCTCTGAGCTTGAACTCACAAACCATGAGATCATGACCTGAGCTGAAGTCAGACGTTTAACTGACTGAGTCACCCAGGTGCCCCTCCCACTTCCACTTTTTTTAAAAAAAGTTTATTTATATATTTTGAGGGAGAGAGAGAGACACACAGAGAGAGCGAGCAGGGGAAGGGCAAAGAGAAAGGGAGAGAGAGAATCCCAAACAGGCTCCGTGCTATCAATGCGGAGCCCAATGCTATGCTCGAACTCATGAACAGTGAGATAATGACTTGAGCTGAAACCAAGAGTCAGATGCTTAACCTACTGAGCCACCCAGGTGTCCCCCCACTTCTACTTTTTTAAGGACCCTTGTGATTACACTGTGCCCATCGAGTTAATATACTTTATTTTGTGGTCAGCTAATTAGCAGTTTTAATTTCATCTGCAACTTTAATTCCTGTTTGCTATGTATGTTAAAATATTCACTGTTTCCAGGGATTAGGAGATGCCGCGTTGGCATTAAGCTTGAATATATAGGTATCAATCTAACACAATCATCCCAAGAAATAGTCTAAGTAATCATATGTGCCCACTTTTTTCAAAGGCTGCTATTAAACGAACTGTGGGTAATCTGGTTCAGTTTCCAATATGCAGGGGAAAACAAAGTCAATTTCCCAGCAGTACATTAGGTAACAAAACTGGGTTAAACAGTAAATGTGTGTGCTTCCTTACCAGAATAGCTCATTTACTATTTTCACAAATATTAACTCCTGTGTCTAACATATTGTCTAGTGACCAAGGAAAAAGGAAGACCAGGTTGTTCTATAGGCTTTTAGGTCCTAATCATTCTTAATTAAAAGCACAGTATCTAAGCTGCATCATAGATGGAAAAATTCATTAGCTGAGGCCAGCCTGTTGAATATAGTCTAAACTGAAAAGAAAATTATTTACTTTGGGAGTAGCTACTTTACATTGTATTTGCGTCTCAGGCAAAATTTCATAGTTTATTTTAGTCACTTTAAATAATAGAAACCCTACCAATATTGTGTCAAGAAAACAAATCCATTTTAACTGAAGATCTCTAGATGAAATGTATGAAGTACTCTACGTCACTTCAAAAGAGACACTTATTTATTCGACGTTAATTTCTTATGCAGATTTTCTTTTAAAAAACAAATCCCAAATAAAAGACGTTACTTTAAGGATGCGCGACAGGACGGCGGCTCGCCGCCAGGGGGAGCCGGGACAGCCGTTGCGGGGCGCGCTCTCGAGCTGCAGCGGCCCAGGGTGTCCTGTCTGGGTGTCCCATTGGTGCCCACACGGGGAAGAGGCGGTGGCGGTTCGCGGTGGCCACGGAGCGCGTTTGAGCCGGGACCGGGCCGAGGTTCTCCGCCCACGGAAATGAGCCGCCAGGCTGCACCAGCATTCCCTGCTGGAACCTCCAAGTGTGCAGCGTCCCAGAGGGTGCCTGCCCTGACTGGCACAACTGCATCCAAGAATGACCGGGCGGGTCTTTTTGAGTGTCCTGTCTGCTGTGGCTACGCGCTACCACCCATTCTTCACTGTCAGAGTGGCCATCTCGTTTGTAGCAACTGTTGCCCAAAAGCTCACATGTTGTCCAACCTGCCGGGGCCGTTGGGATCCCCTCGCAACTTGGCCCTGGAGGAAGTGGCCAGTTCCCGTGCTTTCCCGCCGTAAATATGCCTCTCCTGGAGGAGCGATACCTCTGCCCCACACACAGAAAGCAGACCATGAAGAGCTCCGTGAGTTTAGGCCTTGTTTGTGTCCGTGCCCTGGTGCTTCCTGCAAATGGCAAGGCTCCTTGGATGCTGTCAAGCCCCTATGTGATGCATCGGCAAAGTCCATTACAGCCCTACAGGGAAAGAATATAGTTTTCCTTGCTACACTGGTGCTGTTGACGGGATGATGATGCAGTCCTGTTTTGGCTTTCACTTCATGTTAGTACTGGAGAAAAAGGAAAAGTCCGACGGCCACCAGCGGTTCTTTGCACTTGTATAGCTGATAGGAACACGCAAGTATGCTGAAATTTTTGCTTATCGACTTGAGCTAAACGGTCCTAGGCGGCGATTGACTTGGGAAGCGGCCCCGCGATCTATTCCTGAGGGAATTGCAACAGCCATTATGAATAGCGACTGCCTAGTCTTTTGACACCAGCATTGCACAGCTTTCTGCAGAAAATGGCAACTTCGACATCAATGTAACTATTTCCATGTGTTGAAGTGGCAACCAAACATGTTCTGGCCAGTGTTTAAAACCACTGCATTCAGTTTCACAGAGAATAAGGCACCCGTCTGCCTGCCAACCTGAAACTTTTGATAGGTGGAAGCTAGACATGTGAAGGTAAATAAAAAGGCTGTTAAATACAGGAAACAGTTGCATGTAATAACACTAATTAAAAATAAGTCTACAGTAAACCACTGAAAAAGTATGTGTGTGTGTGTGTATATATATATATATATATGTATATACACACACACACACACTCATACATACACACTCAAGATGGGTACCTTTGGATTAAGAAAGGAAGCACTGTAAAATAATTCTGAATTTGTGTTATAGATTGAGTGTACTGTACCGGGTTTTTGTTTTGTGTGTGGGCACCTGAGCTTGTGTGTGTTTCTTTATCTGACAAGCCCTGTTGAGTGCTCTTGGACCACTGCTTTTCCCTTTGTGAGTCAACACATAGTGCTGCTGTATGTGTATATATTTTGTGTGTGTATTTGCTAATTTTTTTCTAGTTCTTCATTATATTTGATTTCTGTAATTCAGGTTTTTCTCACCTTTTTTGTATCTTTTTAAAGTTAGTGTCTTTGATATGCATAATTGCTTATGGTAAAGTTTCTACATATGTGTTCAGTATGCATTTTCTTTTCCCCCATTAATCAGTTCATTAGAAATATTTATTTAATTTTTTTAATTTTTTTTAACGTTTACTTATTTTTTGAGACAGAGAGAGACAGAGCATGAACAGGGGAGGGCCAGAGAGAGAGGGAGACACAGAATCTGAAACAGGCTCCAGGCTTTGAGTGGTCAGCACAGAGCCCGACGCGGGGCTCGAACTCACGGACTGTGAGACCATGACCTGAGCTGAAGTTGGACGCCTAACCGACCGAGCCACCCAGGCGCCCCTCATTAGAAATATTTTAAATTCAACTCTTTTTTGAAGATACAAATTCCAGAAAGGAAAGGTAACATCAGAATAATTATCAGAAGGTATTTAAAGCAGTTATAAGATGGTCTCTGTCTCTTCTCTCTCTCTTTCTTTGTCTCCAGTCGAGTCATATCTTTGAACTTATTCCTTGAAAGGTTAGGGTATACTGATTTTTTTTTCATACTGGAAAAAAAATCGGGCTTTTTTTCCCTTCCAAATATCTTGGGCAAATCACATGCTTAAAATTTTTTCCTGTATTTATTGGTTTTGCAAAAGAAGGCATTATCTTACACAGTATTTGTAATCAAAAGCAAATCATTTGTTTAAAAAGAGGCAGTTTGCAAAAAATGTGGTCTTTTCTAGTTCTCATTAAAAGAATATCTGGCAAATTAAAAAAAGATGTTACTTTATTTTTTTAATGTTTATTTATTTTTGAGAGTGAGAGAGACAGCAGGAGTGGGGGAGAGGCAGAGAGAGAGGGAAACACAGAATCTGAAGCAGGCTCCAGGCTCTGAGCTGTCAGCACAGAGCCCAATGTAGGGCTTGAACTCGTAAACCATGAGATCATGACCTGAGCTGAAGCCAGTGTTTAACAAACTGAGCCACGCAGGCGCCCCCCCCCCAAAAAAAAGATGTTACTTTAAAATTACAGCAGGTCTTACTAAGAACTTTTTCATAAAATTGCATATTTCATGGAGTGAATATGCTATATTATATTTTCCAGCTTTTCACATTAAATTGACTACTAAAAGGTCATAAGAATTTTTCAATACAGATATTACTTTGTTAAGGTGACTCTGAAATGCTCACCACATTTAATTCTTGTTGAGAGATGCAGAAGAGATCCTTCATCTATTCCTAAAATAAAAGATTCACCTACTCCAGTAGCCTGTATCACATTTGGTTTCAAAGCCACTATAGCTGACAGAATTTCAAAACAGAACTTGTAAACTATAATACTTATAAATATTTAATCGTTCCATTTAAATATTTTTGATATTAAAACTGCTTATATGCTTTGTAAATTAATCCACCCATTCCAGAATATCATTTTGCTTCTTTTCCTTCTTTAATCTCCACACCCAACATGGGGCTCGAACTCACAACCCCAAAATCAAGAGTCACATGCTCTAGAGACTGAGGCAGCCAGCCAAGTGCCCCAAGGACACATTTCCTACCTTCCAGGTTAACAGCAAAGGCATTAGGGAGTGGCAAGCAAGTACTGGGTAAGTCCCCTGGGTAATAGCTGAAAACCTGTGATGGTGCTTTACTGACTCGGAGGAGCCTTGCATTTGGAGCGGTCTAGGACATGGTTCCAACTAACTTTCAAGACTTGTTCATGACTGTATCTTTTTATGATGCTTCTATTCAGGAAGATAATTACCGCAGATGAAGAGATAAGTGGCAAATTACAAATGATATAACGCAGCGATTTGAACAGTTATTAAGCTTCCTTTCTTTCTGTTCTGCTGAGACACATACACCTGTTTACACGTTCTCTTTTGTCACCTGTGTGTATGTGTGGCTTGCTCCCAGCTGTGAGATCTTTAATTCTGAGAAGACCTGTAGCACTGGCACCTTCTCACACCTTAGAAAGTATTACTTCCCCAGGTGTACTTCAATTAGCAATTAGCTGATCTTATCATCTGGGTGGTCATCGTCCTCTTTTCTCTTCCCAAACTATTTGTAAGCTCATCATATGCCTCCCCCTGCCCCCCTTTTTAAAGGGATTTAGAATGAGATCCAAGACTAACATCTTGGGAGGCTGGTAAATGTCTCCAAGAACTGCTGCTTCTTGGTCAGTCTCCACCAAGACCCTGACTTAGCTTTAAGGTTCTCCTAGGCTCATCACCATCTTCTGACAAGTTCACAACTTCCACCCTCCAGACATAACTGTTCCTACAGTGTTTCCCATTGGTCTACTACTCTTGTTCTGTCCTTCCAGCTTACTTCTACCTCTTTCCAAGACTGGATATTTACTTATTTAAGTAGACGCTCTCCCATCACTTCTGCCTTTGAAATTTCTCCTGAATTCTATGCCTTCCTTGCCACGGCCTCCTCTGGTTCAGGCCTTCCACGTGTCCTCTCATACCAGTAGTTCCTAACTAATTTGTGCCATCAACCCTTTTGGCAGCTTGGGGATGCCTATGCTTCAAACAAAAACATGAGATTACAAGGGAGACAGTTATCAAACTATTTTTAAAATTATGATATAATAACTCATGTGCTTCTTCATTAACACATTAAATAATAAGATCTAGCAGTGGTTCTAATTACTACCTTGACTTTGAAGAAGGGATGAGCATAAGTAATACATCTGTAACATCCATAATACAATATGAAAAGAGCCGTAATTTCTTTTGGTGACAAAGTCACATGTCATGCCAATACTGCTGTGGTTTGTTACCAACCGCATACTTTTCAATAAGTGGTTAGTAAATCGGTAATTTATTTTTAATCCACAGATTCCCCTCCTCCCACAGATTAGGAACATTTCACTTGCTTCAATGTCTCTGTTTCAGCCAGAACAGTTATTCTCAGGGCAGGCCTTCAGAGCTCTCTTTCTAAAACGCAGATCATAACCAGTCACTTCCCTGTGTACTGCGGAATACAATGTGGGTCCCAATTGTCCACAGTGGCATTCTCCTCCAGGAGTGTAGAAATGGAGCTCATTAAAAAAGCAAATTTTCTGGACCTACAGTGATTCTGCAGGTTGGGGTGAGCCTAGGACTCTGACTTTTAAACATGACTATAAAGTAGTCTTGCACTAGTGGTCTGCAGATAAGACTTTGCAAAGCAGGATCAAATCCAAACTTGTACGCATCACCTGCAACCCCCTTCACAGCCTGCCTCACCACATCCTCCTTCCAGTTTCTACTCACAGGATTATTCACGTTCTCCAAATAGCCCCCATACTTCCCATCTTCCTCTCTGGGGACCCCCTTCCCTCTTCATTCCTCCTGCTCCCCACCATGCATACATTTCTCTGCTTAAATCCTACTCATTCTTCAAGTCTCAACTCCAGTGTGACCTTCTCTCTGAAGCCTCCCCAGCTTTCTCAGACTGAAAGAATCTCGTTTTCCCTGACACTTTTTTTTTTAGTTTGTTTATTTTGAGAGAGACAGAGAGTCAGGGAGGGGCAGAGAGAGGGAGGGAAAAAGACTCCCACACAGGCTCCGCATTGTCAGCGAGGAGCTGGAAGCTGGGCTTGAACCCACCAACCTTGAGATCATGATCTGAGCTGAAATCAAGAGTCAGTTGACTGACTGAGCCACCCAGGCACCTCTCCCTGACACTTTCTAATCACATTCTATGTAATTATGCCAGGCCTCCACAAATGCAGAAGGCCTCAAACTCAGAGCTTCCTGAAAGATTGCTGTGAATTCATTCAGCAAGCAACATACACCATGGAGAAGGAGGGAGAAATTATTGAGCAGCAATTAGGCACAGGACGTCATAAGAGGAATCTGACAAGGCCCTTACTTTCAAAGGGTTAATGTTCTCCCATTCATCTTCTTTACTCTTCATCTACTCTAGCCTATTTGTAATAGTCCTGAAGTCACTTCTCTACGTCAGCCCACGCTAATCTTTTCTACTTTCATCTCTGTGCCAGAATCATGCTGTTTTCCTTTTTATCTATCTATCTATCTATCTAGCCAGCCACAGCGCTGCAATGTGCTAGACAATGTGATATACTACCTGTGAACAGCCCTAGTACCGGCCCCCACAGTTCTTAGAGTGTCGTTAACTGCTCTCTCACTGCCATTTTTGTCTCCTGGTTAGGCTGGAAGTTCTTTGAAATCAGGGAACGTTTTGTAGTTTTTTGCAGTCTTTACTGCATCAAGCACATCACTGGCCCAGCGAGTGTTCCAAAAGCCCAGGGAAGAGTGAGTAAAATACTTGTTTTCCACGCCTCCTTTCCCATTCAGATAGGAAAGCCTGATTTCCCATCAGAGTCCCTTACCTGATACTGCTAAACTGAAGGGGAAAAAGCCTCTTTGCCGTACCCTGGAGAAAGCTCCTTTGGGAGCTGGAGATGGAAGTTTGACTCTCCTCTCAGAAAAGCAAGTCCCAAGAGCACAAACAGCAGCTCCCGGCAAGCTGTTGCTATGACACATCCGTTGCTAAGAGAAAGAGGCGGTGCCTCTGCTGAGATTGACAAGACACCACCACCAATACAGTGTCCGCTCCCTGGCCCGCTCCTTAAGAGCAGACTTGTGATTGGTTGCCGTAATGTGGACGTCACGCATCTTGAACTAGGGCCAGCTCAGTTTTCCACCGGCCGGGAAGGAGTTGTGCGATGTGGCTTCCTGTATAGAGGGTGGTGGCTTGGCTTGACCCCAGGACGGACAGCCTTGCCCTCACCAGGTGCAACAGTACCCAAAGATGAATCCGTCTAGGGTGTGATCTCTAGCAGCAGGGAGTGAAGGCTGGGAGGAAGATTGAGGGCTCCAACCCCCTTAGGACAGCTCGGCTTCCCCCATCGGCGGTTGGGGCGGGGTAGCCGTCCCAGGAATCTGCCCTAGATTCCGATGTGAAAGATAAAATCTGGCTGGATCGGGTGTCGTGAGTGTCCCAGAATTCTGATGTGTTACATTTTCCTCTTGACAAATAGTTTTTGTATAGTTTGACTCATACTGGAAGTCTCAGGGGGAGAAGATTAAATCCCTTAGTAACTCTAAGGTTCATTTTATCTGTGGTTATGGGTCCTACGGGATTCACACAGTGAAGTTCCTCTCCCTGAACGTTGTTTCCCTCTTTCCGTTAAAAAATAATTAAAACTGCCTAATTTGTAAGCTGGCAGAATTTAATAAAGTAATACAATTGACTGCAGTAATTAGTCCAAATTGATTTCTTTAAAAAATACTCTTTAAAAAAATGTTTATTTATTTATTTTGAGAGAAAGTGGACATCCATATGTGAGTATGGGGGGGGGGCAGAGAGAGAGGAGACAGGGAATCCCAAGCAGGCTCCACACTGTCAGCACACACCCCCATGTGGGGCTCAATCCCATGAACCATGAGATCATGACCTGGGTCCAAATCAAGAGTCGGAGGCTTAACTGACTGAGCCTCCCAGGTGCCCCCAAATTAATTTTTTACACCCAATTTAAATGAAAATATTTAATTGAGAAGAGGCGTACAGATTCGTGACATTTGAGAAAATGATCCTATGACTTCACACGGTGTGTAGAAAGATCATATATATTCTTCCAAATTTCTGAAGAATTTGTTTTGTGAAATGCTAATAAATTTTACTAAGGAAATCATTTTTAAAAACTAGGAGGAGGACTTATCATGTTGACATTGTGACAACCTTTCCCCAGGCTCTTCTACACCCTGACACTGAAAGATTACTTTTCCTTGGGCTCAGGGTGAGTCTTCTTTTCTTACTCTGTACTCTCCTGTTGGCATATCTGGTCCCCTTAGCTTTTGCCATCCTGCAAAGCACATCAGTGACTTCCATTTCTGTATTTTCAGCCTTATACATCTTTTAAATTTCTTTCAGACCTGATTTTCCACTACCTACTGGACATTTTAAAATACATATCTAGCTTAGTTCATGGTGTTTAATAGTTGCTAGATGAAGATATTAAATGAATAATTTCTGTGCCACAGGCATCACAATTTAGCAGAGGCAAAAGTCAACTCATTGTCTTTCAGATATCTTTGAGGTACTTTTGGAAACTTTTTCCCCTCTATTTTCTACCTTAGGTAATAGTATCCATTGCTCATGGGTTTGCGAAGCTAGAAATCTGAGAATCACTCCTGACTCCCAGTACTCAACAGTAAACATGTCACTAAGTCCTGTCATTTTCCTTTCCTAAATTATCTCTCAAATAGTCTCTTCTTAGCCATCCTCACCGCCTCTGCCATATCTCAGGAAGGCCCCATTTCTCACCTAGATGGTAGTAATAGTCTCTTGATTTGTTCTGTTTCCTCCTCTCAAATTGATTTGCCAAGTTGCCACGGTGTTCTACAACAGAGATTCAATCTTGACATCACCTTACCTAAATATTCTCAATTTGGCATATGAAACCCACTACAAATATAGTCCTGAAAGATGCTTTAAAGATATCTAGGAGATAATGAGTTATTTTTCTAACCTCATTTCGTGTCTCTCTCTTCTGTTCGACCCATGTTTTAGTCCAGTGCTTCTCAAGTGAAACCCCTAAGAGCCAAGGGGCCTGAAACCACAGGGTTTGATGATGATAGGCCGATGATAAGAGTTACAGCTTGAAACAGACTTCTGAAATCGGGATGTATTTGTTTCATATAAAGAATGCATGAACTTTTTGTATTCTTCACAAATATATTCATGTTTATTTTCGTGCTTATTTTTTTATTTATGTAAATAATCTCTACACCCAACGTGGGACTTGAATTCACAACCCCGAGATCAAGAGTCTCATGCTCTTCTGACTCAGCCAGCTAGGTGCCCTTTTTTTTCATTTTTAAAATGTCTAAAATCTCTATTCAATGCTGTATGTCAGTCACATTTCAACAAAACTGGGGAAAATGTCTAAAATTACTATTAACTAAAATTGACATGAAGTTGAATAAACTCAGAGAAGCCCCAGGCAGCTGGGACACGCTTGTCTTGTGGTTTTCCATAGCCACTAGCATACTGCTGCACAGGCCCAGGGATTTGTCCCACGATGAGAGGCAGGGGGCTCTCTACTGCTCCCCCGTATGCCACGCCCTTTAATAACTGTGCATCCATTCATCCCACACCTCTATTTCTATCTCTACCTCAATCTGTAGTGCCTTTCTTCATCTTCATTACCTGGTAAACGCCTATTTATTTTTCAAGACCCAACTCAAATATCACCTTCTCTGTAAAGCCATCCAGGCATCCAACAGAATGAGTCACTCTTTTCTCTGTTTTTCCATTATAGCAAGTATGACTTGTTTATATGGATTCCTACCCCCCCCCCACTGGATTTCAGGGTAGGGATAGTATCTCATTCCTTTATATCTCTATTGTTTAGCATGGCAACATAAAATATACGTTGAATTATTTAATTGATTATTCTTGAGAACAAATCTAGAAAAAGCTATCTAACAAAAGACTATCAGACTGATCTAACAAAAGTGTCTTTGCATTCTTCCAAAAAATTTCCTTTTCTTAAAAAAAAAATTCATAATCCTTTGCAGTCAAATTTAAGGAAGTAAAGATCATAACCTTGTGATTTGGATGAGACATCAAGCCTTTTTGTCATGTTTTCTTTAGAGATACCCTAAGGGGATGACCATCGGAGGAATGAGTCATAACTCATGATACCCAGAAAGTTAGAAATTAAGTGGAAAATGTTTAGTAATTTCTTCACTTTACAAGTTTAAATTACAAATGATTGACTGAATATCTGTTCTTTCATGGTAGTGCTCAGAAATGAAGCATTCTTATGGTGACTAGTGAACACGGATATGCTCTCCAGGAGATGCTGAATTAAATTTGCCTAAAATGTGAAGATATTTAAAAATTAGTTTCAGGGGCGCCTGGGTGGCTCAGTCGGTTAAGCGTCCAACTTCGGCTCAGGTCATGATCTCGCGGTCCATGAGTTCAAGCCCCGCATTGGGCTCTGTGCTGACAGCTCAGAGCCTGGAGCCTGTTTCAGATTCTGTGTCTCCCTCTCTCTCTGGCCCTCCCCCGTTCATGCTCTCTCTCTGTCTCAAAAATAAAAAAATAAACAACAACAACAACAACAAATTAGTTTCAGTCTTACTAGTTGAGTAAAAATGTAATGAGTCAAGAATTTGTAGCTGAAAATACTTCTCTGATTATTTAAGTTCATTTTGATAAGTTTCAGATTGGATTTACCGAAGGGTAATCTGACAAATTAGATACAAGGCGTCTCTTTGCTAATTGTTATTTTAGTGAATGACCCTCCCACCCCCTTTTTAAGAATTTTTTAAAAAGAGCTCAGAAACTAGGGGTTGAAGACCCTGAATAGGAGTCATTATTATTATTATTTTTTTTTTCCTGCATCAGTGTGCCTGGGAGGGAGAGAGGGTGGGAGGGAAGGAAGGGGTCCTTGTTTGAACCCTAAACTGCTGGGATTCCAACCAAACCAAGTAGCCTCCAACTGATAGTCTGAGAAGCGCTTAGTAGACATCTCAGGCACACGTTCAAAACGCACTCCTATTTTCTCCCCACCGAGCTGCTCGTCCTGCAGTCTGCTTCACCTCAGTTGATGTCAATTCCATCTTTATGGCTGTGCAGGCAAAACCCAAGAGTTGTCCTTGACTCCTTTGCTTTCATCTCTCATCCTTTTGGATATATTTTTAACATTGCAGCCAGAGGGATACATCTTTAAAACATATGACAAAACACACCAGTCGTCTGCTTGAAACCCTCCAATGGCTCCCATTTCACGCTACGTGAAAGCCAAAGTCCTCACAGTGGCCTACAGTTGTGGTCCAGCATAACCCAGCCCCTGCGACTGGCCTCATTTCCCACGAGTCCTCTCTGTGGTTCACACTGCTGCAGACACACTGGCCTTCTTGGGGTTACCCGAACATACCAGGCACACGTCTGCTTTACGTTGACTGTTCCCTCTGCTGGAATACTTAAAGTAGGTATCTTTCAAATTTTTCGCGAAAATGTTAACTTCTCAATGAGGTCTATCTCCACGCTATCTGAAATGGCATCTTCTCAACATTCCTCATTGTCTTTCTGATTTATTTTTTTCCCACAGCATCTATCACCTTGTAACACACTCTATAATGTACTAATTATGGTCATTGACTGTTTTTGTCTACTTAAATGTAAACTTACAAGGGCAGAATTTTTTTTGTCTTTTTTACTGCAGCATCCCCCATGCCTGAATTTCTGCCTGGCATATAGAAGATACACCACATATGGGGCGCCTGGGTAGCTCAGTTGGTTAAGCGCCCAACTCTCTCTCTTGTTTTAAAAATAGGATTGAGGATATTTTCATTTTTTTAAATTATTTTATTTTATTTTTTTGAGATAGAGAACACATGAGCAGGGGAGAGGGGCAGAGGAAGAGAGAGAGAGACAGAGAGAGAGAGAATCTCCATGCACAGCGTGGAGCTGGACAGAGGTACTCAATCCCACGACCTGACCCTGGGATCATGACCTGAGCCAAAATCAAGAGTTGGAAGCTCAATTGACTGAGTGTCCAACTCTTGATTTCAGCTCAAGTCACGATCTCACAGTTGTGAGTGAGATCAAGTTCTGTGTAGGCTGTGTGCTGGGCAGGGAGTCTGCTTAGGATTCTCTTTCTCCCTGGGTGCCTGGGTGGCTCTGTGGGTTGAACGTCTGAGTCTTGGTTTCAGCTCAGGTCATGAAATCATGGCTTCGTGGGTTCGAGCCCCACATCGGGCTCCACACTGACAGTTCAGAGCCTGCTTGGGATTCTCTCTCTCTCCCTCTCTCTCTCTCTCTGCCCCTCCCCCACTCATACTGTCTCTGTCCCTCTTAAAATAAATACATAAACTTTAAAACAAAAAAGGTTCTTTCCTTGTCTCTATCCCTCCCTACTCATGTATGTGTGCCCGTGCATTCTGTTTCTCTGAAAAATAAATTTAAAAAATATATAAATAAATAAATAAATAAATAAGAAGATATACCATATAATATTCAATAAATTATTTGGAACAGCTACTTCGGAGAAAAATTTGAAAGTATCTATTAAAGCTGAGAATGTACATAGCCTATCATCTAGCAATTCTCCTGGATATTTACCCTAGAGGAACTCTTACATACATGAATGAGGAAATGGTACATCGATGTTTACTTCAGAATTTTGGTGTGATGGCCAAAGATAGAAATAACCTAAATGTCCTTTAGGTGGGAAATGGATACTGTTTTTATTTAGTCAATAAATTACCATAAAGCTGCTAAAATAAACAAACTTGCATGGACATAGCTTGGAACCAAAATGGAGAGGTAAACGTTGCAGACTACATACAGAGCAATGCCATCTTTGGGAACAAAAACACACAGGAGTGATTTCTATTTATTACGGGTATGTGTATGTGAGAAAATAACTATGGCGGTGATTTATACCAATTCGTGACAGAAGGTTACACCGGGGAGGGATGGTTAACTTTATAATGTTTTATTTCTTGTAAAATAGAAAGACTGGAAATAAATCAAATGACCTGTAAAATTTGTTGAATTTGGGGGCCATGAGTATTTTTATTATTTGTTGTACTTTTCTGCATTTGCAGTTTTCTTAAAATTAAAAAATCTTCTAGACTGTAAGATCTTTAAGAGCAGGAACTATGTTTTATTCATATTTCTATCCATAGGACCTAATATTCTTAATAGAATGTACAAGATTGTTGGGGCGCCTGGGTGGCTCAGTCAGTCAAGCGTCTGACTTCAGCTCCAGTCATGATCTCGTGGTCTGTGAGTTCAAGCCCCACATCAGGCTCTGTGCTGACAGCTCAGGGTCTGGAGCCTGCTTCAGATTCTGTATCTCCCTCTCTCTCTGTCCCTCCCCCACTCATGCTCTGTCTCTCTCTCAATAATAAACATTAATTTTTTTTTTAACGTTTATTTATTTTTGAGACAGAGAGAGACAGAGCATGAACAGGGGAGGGGCAGAGAGAGAGGGAGACACAGAATCTGAAACAGGCTCCAGGCTCTGAGCTGTCAGCACAGGGCCCGACACGGGGCTCGAACTCACGGACCGTGAGATCATGACCTGAGCCGAAGTCAGACGCTTAACCGACCAAACCACCCAGGCGCCCCTCAATAATAAACATTAAAAAAAATTAGAAAAAAGAATATAGAAGATTGTTGAATATATGTGTTGATAAGTAAACATTTTAATTTTAAAAGAAGAGAAGGAATTAAGGGGGAAAGATGAGTATATAAAGATATTAAGAGAAAGGTGAAAAATATTTGGGGTTGACATATGTGTGACTTAACACTCATGCTACCTGAGAACTTCATCTGGACCTTGAAACAGGATTTTGGAGACAGTAAGAAGATAAAGATGTGAAAAAGCTCTCTTTTATTCATCAGATGCAAAGAATACTGTAGGTATTCATTAGTTACTGTGGTAATGTTTCCCAATTCCCAACAGATATTAATCTGTGGGATTCAGGAACAACACAAAAATGAAATTCCTGAGATCATGTTATTTTGTATTTTTCCTAACACTTTATTTACATGTTTTTGAAATACAATGAGTAACCATAATAATGAACAATGAATCATTTTCTTGTGATAGGGTTATACTAAAAGTTCCAGAGCTTTATTATTATTATATTTATAATATATATATAATATATTATATATTATTTTTTAAAAAAATATAATAGGGGTGCCTGGGTGGTTCAGTCCGTTGAGCGTCTGACTTTGGCTCAGGTCATGATCTTGCAGTTCGTGATTTTGAGCCCCGTGTCAGGCCCTGTGCTGACAGCTCAGAGCCTGGAGCCTGTTTCAGATTCTGTGTCTCCCTCTCTCTCTGACCCTCCCCAATTCATACTCTGCCTCTCTCTGTCTCAAAAATAAATAAACGTTAAAAAATAAAAATTAAAAAAAAAACAGTGGAGTCTTGATTTTGGCTTAGGTCATGATCTCATGGTTTGTGGGTTCGAGCCCTGAGACAGACTCTATGCTGATTGTGTGGATCCTGCTTGGGCTTCTCTGTCTCCTTTGCTCTCTGCCCCTCCCCTGCTCTCTCTCTCTCTCTCTCAAAAATAAGCATTTTTTAAAAAAAAAAGATAATAAAAGCATGGTGTAAGGTTTATTATTATTATGAATAATATTGGACAAGATTGTGTATTTCAATTACATGCAGCAGTGATCACTACTTATTACAGACATTTCATTAAAGAAGTCATTAAAAAAAGAAAGCATTAATGCAAAATAAATTCTAAATAAAAATCATTGTTTTTAAATGTTTTTAATGTCTATTTTTGAGAGAGAGAGAGAGAGAGAGAGAGAGAGAGAAAGACAGTGCGAGTAGGGGAGGGGCAGAGAAAGAGGGAGACACAGAATCCGAGGCAGGCTCCAGGCTCTGAGCTGTCAGCACAGAGCCCGACACGGGGCTCAAAATCACGAACGGCGAGATCATGACCTGAGCCGAAGTCAGATACTTAACGAAATGAGCCACCCAGGCGCCACTGAATAAAAAATCATTTTTAAAAATAAAAAATTAACACTTAAAAAGTTATTCTTCAAATGATAATTTAAAACACATAAAATATTGTCTTATCCAACAGATTTGATCTTTGTTTTGTGACAAAGATTCCAGATAAGGAAAAATTTCTCTCACTCTGTGATGTTGGTTTAGTTTTTTTGTTTTGTGTGTGTGTGTGTGTGTGTGTGTGTGTGTGTGTGTGTGTGTGTGTTTACAGAGGGAGGGGTGGGGAGGAGAAGAGGGGCAGAGAGAGAGAGAATCTTATGCAGGCTCCACATTCAGCACGGAGCTGAAGTGGGGCTCTATCCCACGACACTGGGATCATGACCTGAGCCGAAATCAAGAGTCCGATACTGAACCCGACTGAGGCACCCAGGCACCCCAATGTTGGTTTAGTTTTATGAAGCGCTTCCAAAAGCATTACCCAGTTGGGCATTAGGGCATACGTTGCTTTATATAAACTCATTTACTTTTTCAGCAGTGAAAATATTTTGTCTGTTTTACAAAGAACTATATCTTTTAGTACATATTCTAACACAAATTGCAGCAAACATGATTGGACTATATTCGAATAATGTAATATTTGGATCTCCTAGCAAGATCAACCACATACATGAAAAAAAAAAGAAAGAAAAAGAAATATGTTGACATTACCAATTTAGGGAGTTATTTTTCTTACAAAATTTGGTATTTCTTGAAATACCATCCATAGGATTAGCACAATGTATTCTATGTATATAAACATATTAATGTTTATTTTATTTGCAACAAGTACTCGCCAGTAAGGCCAGGAGCACATGCTTATAACATGACAGCAACAACAAGCAAGATGGATTAGATCTTAACTGCTGCCGTCTAATGTGCTCTTGTCATGCTTTCCAGAGATGTTGACCTTCATCTTTGTACACGTCAGCATTTCCTGTCTTCCTTTTGATTTGATGTCAGTACATTCCTTTGAGTCAATAATATTATTATGTTGATTGTTGAGGTTTAATTTTCCCCTCTACGTTGTTTTGGCCCCTTTGTCAAAAATCAAATGACCGTACACAGAGAAAAACAGTACAGCATAGGGAAAATAGTCAATAATATTGTAATAACATTGTCTGCTGACAGACGGTGACTACACTTACCACGGTGAGCACTGAGTAATGAATAGAATTGTAGAATTGTTACGGTGTTATGGTGTAGAATTGTATGGCAAAACTAATACAACATTGTGTGTCAACTGTACCTCAACAATAAAAAAAATGGGAGACATAACCGAGTACAAAATAAGTGAAATACTAATTTCACATTAAAAAAGCAAAAGAGAAAAGGGGAGAAAAATAAATTGATCATATACATGTGTGGATCTATTTCTGGATTCTTTCATCTGTTCCATTGTCTATGTATATTCTATATGTCCATAGACTCTATATGTCTCTTTTTATGAATACCAAACTGTCTTGCTTATATAGCTTTATAATAAATCTTAAAATCAGGTGAGGCAAGTTCTCCAATTTTGTCCTTATTTTTAAAAGTTGCTGTGGTTAGGGGCACCTGGGTGGCTCAGTCGGTTAAGCATCTGACTCTTGATTTTGGCTCATGACATGATCCCACAGTTCGTGAGATTGAGCCCCGTATGGGGCTCCACACTGACAGAGTGGGACCTGCTTAAGATCCTTGCTCTCTCCCTCTCTCTCTGCCCCTCCCCCGGCTTGTGTGTGCGCGCTCTCTCTCTCTCTCTCAAAATAAATAAATAAATAAACATTTTTAAAAAATTGCTGTGGTTATTCTTGGCTCTTTGTGTTTACATGTTAATTTTAGAATCAGCTTGTCAATTTCTACAAAACAGCTTTTTGGAATTTTGATTGGGATTGGGTTGAAACTATAAATGAATTTGGTGAGAATTATATTAATAATATTGAGTCTTGCAATCCATGAACATGGTTGATCATTTCATTAATTTAGATCTTTCAAAAATATAAAAACAGATCAATAGTTACAGGCACATAAAATATGCCAGGCAAAGTATTATGTGCTTTATATGTATACTATTAAAATTTATCATTCCTTTCATTTGACAGATTATACACAGAAGGAAATGGGGAGGTGGAGAGACTCAGTAATTCCCCACAGTCAGTTAGTAAATGGTATAAAAGGGAATGTGGGCCCCCATTTGTCTGACTCAACTTTCTTCAGTTTACTTAACTCAGCTCCAACTAGGGTTAAGTGAGGGTCATCATTTATGCCTGTGAACCTCTCCAAAGTTGAGATTGTTCCTGAACAATCAGGCATTTCAAACTCCCACTGTTATGAAGACTTCACTGTTACGGTAAGGAGATAGTGTTAAATCATGTGAAGGCATACAAGACATTAGAGATTATATTTTCCAAATTGCACTTGAGAATCAAGTGTGCCAATTGGGCACTTTTGAATATCTATCTTGTTCACAGCACCTGGGATTCAGGTTTATGAGCAGCATAAAATTCTTGTACTCCATTGCAAGAAAAGATACTTCTGTGTATAAATTATCGATGCAAACTGGTTTAGGATTTGAAGAAAGGTTTTATAAAATGTATTAAAAGATCTGACAGCTCTTGATATAATTTGGGGCAATTATCTGTTATGGATATTCAGTGACTTTTACAAATTTATCCATGGCAAAAAAAAAAAAATCAAAACAAACCTGATGCGGTTGTATTTAAAATTAATCAAAGTTCCTGATCTCTTTCTGACAAGTCAACTTAGGTTTAATTTTTAAAAAGAATTCGTGAAGAAAGAGGTTATAGTGGAAGATCTACTTTTAAAGAAAAAAAGATTGGATGACACTTTATAAACATGGTAAGGCAGACTTTATTTAGGACCATCCTGATAGTTACAGGGACCCCTGCAATGGGATTTTACAGTGGGGAAAGAGAGATGAGGCTGAACTGGTAATACAGCATGGGCAAGTGGGAATTGATAGCCCAGGAGCAGGACAGGGGTCAGTGAATGGAAAATTACCAAGAGAAAACACGATCAGGGGAGTTTTGGCTAAACCCACCTAACAGGACTCTCGCTGAAAACGGCCAGGGTGACCAGACTTCATGGGGGCTGGTGGAGGGTGAGGAACACAATTACATACTGAAGATGATCAGATATTGGGGGCGGGGGTGTTGGTTAAACTGACTTGGCAAGGTTCTTGCTAAAACTGGATTTTACAAACAATGTAATCCTAGGCACAGCTGAGCTTAGGAGGTTTAGCAGTCTGGCTAATGTTTGGCCACACAATCTTCATCACTACCTCAAGTATGTCCAGAGTCCAGCTTTTATTTCTTCTAAGAGCTTTCCAGGGCTCTTTCTGTCCCCAGCACCCAGCCTAGTGGAGTCTAACTGCTTACAAGCAATTCTGCAAAGCTGGAAGACCTAGAGAGGGTAAAAGGCTCAGGCTTGAAAAGACTTACAAATTTCACACGATTTCCCCCGTTTGCAGACCTCAGAATGGACGGCTGCTGGAGAGCACTGAGCACTCACCCGCAGCCAGGCCCTTTACACCCATTCTCAGGTCTACCCCCACCCCACAAGCGTGTAAGAGCCTTCGGCCAGGAGGGGAGGCCCCTTTGCGGTCGGAAGCCTGGAGCCCACGCACTTTTTTGCACCTACCTCGCCGAAGCCCCTGAGCACTGGAGAAACCCGAGTAGGGCTATGCGGGTTGTTTACAGGAACCGGGAGGGGCGTGAAAGGGTGCCCGAGACCCGGACCGCTCCGGGCTCGTTCGGAGGCCTCCTTCGCACCACCTGGCCCGCTGAAAGACTACCCAGAAAGGGCGTGGAAAAGAGTGGGACAAAGGGGAGGAGGGTCACGAGTCAAAGCGGCGGCGGGGAGGATGCCACCGCCGGCGACTCACGGCCTCCGGGCTCCAGTTGGACCGGGTTAAGCAGAGCTTCAGAGGCTTCTAGAGCGGCGCGCGAACCTGCCGCTCCTCCTGCAGCGCAGAAGACCTGACACCCCCCTGCCTGACCCGCTGACAGCGCCACCCCCCCCTCCCCAGGTGAGTCGAGCCCGGCACCACCCGGAGGCATCAGGTGTCGTGGGAACGGCGCCCGCGGAGTGCAGGGAGGGACCGCGATGTTGGGAGCCGTCGGTGACACACTGCGAGAGGGTCAGGACCCCCGGACGTCGGCGCCATGGAAGGGACGAAGGTGGGAGCGGGGTGCGAGCTGCAGCGGTTCCGCACAGCGCCCGCTCGGCAGCCTGCCCCAGGTCAGTGGGGTAGGTGGGGGGCCCCCGGCTGGGGTCAGCCCGCACCCCAGCTGCGGGGGCGGGAGGTTCTGCCGCGCAACCCCCGTCCAGGCCTTCGCCCACCCGGAAGCCTGAGGCAGGGACCCCGAGAGCTGAAGCCACCTGCGGCCAGAGTCTTGCCCTGGAAGAGCTGGGGAGGGGTTTGCCGTCTGGGGGGCGGCCGGGGGCTCAGGGATGGTCCAGAAGTTGCGCAGCCAGCGTCTCGTGACTCGAATGGCCTTTACTAGCGGCGTGGGGGGCGGATGGAAATGGGGGTGCTCAGCCGGGACCCCTGCGCGGGGCGAAAGCGGCCTCCAGCCAAGCTGGGCCGTCCGAAGTTGCTGGTGACGCGAAGGCCTGGGAGGAGGGCCGGCTGCGGCTGCACCTGCCAGCGCAAGGTCAGCGGGGACGCTGCTGCGGGGGTGGCAGGGGTGAAGAGAGGAGTTTTGAGTCTGATGGAGTGAGACAGCGCTTCTGAAGAAATGAGGTTGCGTTCCTTTGTCAACTGAGGTTTTTACTATTCACACATATTCCCTGGTTTTCTCTCATTTTCTGCAGCTGAATCCAGTTAAGCGTCTCATCTCCGTGAATAAACAGCCTCTGTGTGTCAGTTTGTAGATTGTAAGAGCGCGTCTGATACCGCGGATAGGCTCTCTCCTGCCGGGCGTCTCCACCTACCCCGCATCCTGCGCGGCGCCCCCGGGTGGCTGTGAAGGGTGGTTGGCGGGCACTCCTTCGGCGCCTCGGGGTCCGGACACCTGGCACTTTTTAAAGTGCACCCCAGGAAGGGCTTGTGTGACTTTGGGAAAGCCAACGTTTGCAGCAAGTGTAGCGGCCAGTCCTTGTGAATGAAATTCCTTGCTTCCGGGACAGCTTGGTGCCATAAATTGATTGCCGTTGTCTCATTTTCTCTTTGTTCCTGTGGGTTGCTGTTACACGGCGTGTCTACTTGAAAGTTTACTTTTCCCTGTATCAAAATAGAAAGGGCTTAGTGTGTCCTCAAGTCTGTAATTTACCAACATGCACTATTATTACCTGCTTCATTACTAATGGTTAGTTACGTGAGAGTTGTGATGAACATAAAATCATGTTCCTTTTAAGTCCCATTGATGAAGTCTCTAACTGCTGGTTTTTGAAGAAGGAAATAAAATGTTCTTGAATGAAAATCTTAAGGGATTAATAGCTTTTTTTCTCTCCCCTACGTCTTTACCTGAGAGTTTCCGTACTCATACTTTGACAGGCGTTTTAAGACGTAAGAACCGTACTTGAATGAGTTCGATCATAATTATTGCATTGTGAAGGTATTGCATATTGTATTTTCATGCCATTGTAAATAGGCTTTATGCTTTGCTGACTCAGCAGTCTTCTTGTTAATCTTTTTATTAATCAAGATTTTTAAAAGCTTCCCCGTGGCTAGTTTTTATAGCCAATATCTATTATTTGGAGCTGCTGGGTTTGCTAAGAATGTTTGAATCAGAATCAACTGTGGGATTCTGTATTTGGAAAGCAGTGTATTACCTAAACAGTGACTTGTTAGAGGTTGTATTACTATAGTTTGGTTTAATCCCTCCCCCACCTTGATCTCTGAGCAGAAGTCACTGTAACAGCATCACACAGAGCCAGCCTTTCTCTTCTACATGGAAGAACTCTACTCTGCCAGGTGGTTGGGGGTATTTTATTTTGAACAGGTTTCCATAATATTAATATTGGTCGGAGTGAAAATCCAAGATAAGCCCCTGCTTCTGGAGTGATGTCTTTGTCATTTTGGATTGGAAATGCTGACTACAAAGACAATAAAATTAGCCCCATCTAGTTTCAAAGAGATAAAAGAGATAATAGATACGAGGTACTTTGAAAAGTAAAATGTGCTACATATATATAAGGCCCTCAATAAGAGTCAAATGCAAGTGATATGGCTGATTGCGATTTGGACTTAAATTAAGCTCCTGCATTCCCCTTCGTACAACAGTTAAGTTTCCTGAGCCTCCGTTGCCCCTTAAGAATCTTGTTGCCTGTTCAGGAAGCTGACCTGGCTGTTTGGGCCATAGGGAGAGTGAGGCTGCTTGCTCAGTGTTGGAACCACTGCTAGGGCTTTATTTGCATTTGTATTTAATCAGAATACATGAGGGTAGGTATTGTTATTACTATTTTGCAGAAGAGAAAACTGAGGCTCAGAGAGGCTGAGTGACTTATCTAAGGTCACAGAGGTGTCAAGTCGTAGAACCGATTTTAGACACCAAACACGGTTTTAGTTCTCTGCACCACATCTTGCTACCTTTAACTCCGGTTTTAAACTTATTTTGATAATATGGTGAAACGTTAAGTATCACTGCACAGGGGTGCCTGGGTGGTTCAGTTGACTGAGCGTCTGACTTTGGCTCAGGTCATCATCTCGCGGTTCACGAGTTCAAGCCCCACGTCCGGCTCTGTCCTGACAGCTCAGAGCCTGGAGCCTGCTTCGGATTCTCCGTCTCCCTCTCTGTCTGCACTTCACCACTCACACTGTCTCTCTCTCTCTCTCTCAAAAATAAGCATTAAAAAAAATTTTTTTTAAGTATCACTGCAGGAAAAATGGCCATATCTTCATATATACAAAATTTTGCCTGTTATTTCAGGGTCCACCTACCTTCTAAAACCATTACATAGGCTTGCAGGTCACCCTGTTCTAACTACCTCTGTCACGGAATGAGGCAGAAAGTGTATACATACATATATATATGTACATACAATCATTTACTAATAGGAGTAGCCCTTGAGGGCAGTAACTTTCAACCAGGTGAAAATTTACTTAGTAATTGAAACAAAATTCCAATTGATTCTGTAAATATCTAAAGTGCCCTTTAGAACAATGGGGCTTAGTCGAAACCAGATCTTTTGTTTGGGCTTCTTCAACTATCCTGTGATAGCAAAGAATATAAATTTATACCTT
Source organism: Lynx rufus (assembly GCF_022079265.1). Lineage (NCBI taxonomy): Eukaryota > Metazoa > Chordata > Mammalia > Carnivora > Felidae > Lynx > Lynx rufus. Next base: position 150,896,787 of record NW_025814834.1, read on the forward strand.
TACTTATAGAATGTAAATAGTTTTTTTTTTTTTCCTCTCCCTAGAGATGGCAAATCCCGAGGTTGTAATCAGTAGCTGCAGCTCTCAAGAAGAGGAAAATCGCTGCACTTTTAACCAGCATACATCGCCCTCTGAGGAGCTTCTGTTAGAAGACCAGATGAGGCGAAAACTCAAATTTTTTTTCATGAATCCTTGTGAGAAGTTCTGGGCTCGTGGTAGAAAACCATGGAAGCTTGGTATACAAATTCTAAAAATTGCGATGGTGACTATACAGGTAAGCGTCTCAAATCATGAGTTTAGTGAAGGCCTCTTTTAGTAACAAAAAGGAGCATGGACAGTGGTTTTTCATAACTTTGAACTGTATGTATAATGGAGAATAATAAATTAGGAAACATACAATCTTAAACCCTTCTCCCTTCAATATTTGTGAAAGAAGACTTTGGGTTTTTTTTTTTTTCCTTAATTATTTTCCTTCTCATCTTTCATTAAATTACAATTTTGGTCACAAAATGGAATCAGTTTTTAGGAAAAGAAGATTTTAATATTCGGTTTCCAATAGAGAAGCTGGAGGTTTTTAAATCATCCATGAAAACTAGCTGTTGCCCAACCAGAGGATTCTTTACCCTCCTAGTTAGTTTCCTGGGAATTTCTCTCTTTTCAGAAATTTCAAAGGTTTCTGTTAAGGCAAGTATCTGGATTCTCACAGCCCTGTGATCATGGGAACCCCAACACTGAGCAATGTGGAAAAATGTGGAGTTAACTAAAAATGAGTGGCATACACAGTGAAATATGAGACTTCAATTTAGCAGAGTTTGAATCTCATTTCCTCGTCTTCTGTTGACATTTTTGGGGAAAACCATATTTTGCAATTCTTTTTTTTTTTTAGACGTTTATTTATTTTTTTGAGACAGAGACAGAGCATGAACGGGGGAGGGTCAGAGAGAGAGGGAGACACAGAATCCGAAACAGGCTCCAGGCTCCCAGCTGTCGGCACAGAGCCTGACGCGGGGCTCGAACTCACAGACCGTGAGATCATGACCCAAGCTGAAGTCAGATGCTCAACCGACTGAGCCACCCAGGCGCCCCTGCAATTCTTTATATATACTGGTTATGATTTACTCTTGTGAAGATATATTTTCCTACTCGTAAGAGTAATGATCTCTCCTTAAAAGCAAAAGAGCAAAATTAAAAGCAGATATTAACAGGAAAAATAGTTGTGATAGGTTTATTTTTATTAATACTTAACTTGGTGAAAAAATGCATATGTAAATAAATAACAAGTATTCAAGGAAAAAAAAACTTTAAAGCCCTGAAATGACTAATCTTAACTGATTGTTGGGCACAAATGCTTAAGTTTAGAAGCTAAGGGGATTTCTACAATCATATGAAGTTGGTAGAATTTTTGCCTAAATTTCTCACACTTGTGTTACGTAAATGAAACTAACATTTGAGTGACTACTCTCTCCCAGGACATTATTTCATTTAATTATAATAACACTCCTATTGGATAAAAACTAGCATCCTTCATTTTACCGAAGAGGAAACTGATGTTTATAGAGTTTTTAAAAAGCCACATGACTAGTCAGTGGCAGAATCAAGAGTTTAGAGGCAGGTGCTTGCTCTCTCTAATATGTCACCATTAAAATGGGTGTTCAGTTCCCCATATAATAATTGGCAAGTTGGAATTGAAATTCTTCCAGGTGATAATACAGTGCATCACAATAGTGAAAATTTTTATCTGTGTTGTTTCTGATAAGTAGAGGGAAAAGCCTGTGTCAGATGAACATGAATATTTTCTACTTAGTATGATTGTTCCCACTTGAGTATTTGCTATATTGGGGGCTAAGCATCATCATGTTCAATTCTTAAGTCAGAGGTAAGTAGTGGTGTCCCTATGTCACGGATGAGAATATTGAGGCTTCCTGAAGTAAAATTGTCATAGTCAGGAAACTAGAAGAGGAGAGCTGAGATTCAACTCAGGTTTTATTCTAAGACTTGTGTTCTTAATTACTCCTAAATCTTTTAGGGAGCTCATCTAACCATCCTCTGTTTCCTAGGGTGCCCAAGAGGAAAATTGACCAATGGTTTAAAATGTTAAGCCTGTTAGTAATACACATATAAAAGGCATTTAGGGACGTTCTTAAAAGGAACTGAGAGTTTTTCTTAATTGTGATGTTTCCTCAATCTGTACTGCAGCAACCAAGCAGAGGTGACGTAAAAACTTTGTGACTGAGCAAGTGTGACTTGGTGACAGATTCCCACTTTTCAGGGGAGAGAAGGTGGTCTTTCTGTTCACTTGGAGATTTTGTGTCTGCAGCAACAAAAGAAAGGTGTCTTTGATGACAGGCACCCTACTAAAATTTTCCCTTTCCCCACTACCTGGCTTAGTCTCTGAATTACAATGGCTCTCTCTCTGCCATGGGTGCACCTTTGAGGGCAGGGACTGCTGTTTTCACATCTCATCCTCTGGACCCAGCTCAGTGCTCGCGTGAGGGAGGTACTCATGTATTTGACTGCATTGGTAATTGGTCTTTAGGAATTCTCTGGAGGCTTTTCAGTCATCAGCTTCATTAGTTGTAAAATCCCTAGAACATCAAGCTGTCATCTTATTGGGATTTAAATAGGATACTTGGCTTAAAGAGGCTCTTCAGAAACGCAAGTCCAGTTAGGTGGAGAGCACGGACATATGTGGGGTATAGGACATACATCATGAGGAGAGGTGAAAAGAGAAAAGATTTGTGTGCTTTACTTTTCCCCAATAAGACCCTGGACTACTTTGTGTAGCATGCCAGGGTGGCTAGAGTTTGGATTTAGTCTGTTGGACTTGGGTTCAGATTTTGGCTACACCCTTGCTAGTGATGTGACTTGAACAACATTATTTAACTTCTTTGCCTTTATGTACCCATCTATAAAATGGGTATATTAGGAACTGTACTGTGGGATTTGTATGAGGAAAGCTCCTGGTATGGCACCTAGGTGCTCAATGTTGTTCCCTTTTTCCATATAAAATACACCCTGCATTGCTCTGGGATCCAGAGTGTATGTTAGAGTGTATGTTCTAAAGTTACAGTGTGTGTGTGTGTGTGTGTGTGTGTGTGTGTGTGTGTCACAGAGTGAGAACAAGTGAGAGTGAGCAAGAGAGAGGATGTGCAAAAGAGCAAGAGACTGAGATGGTTTTGGAAGGAAGAGAGACTTTGAGTACATAAAGTTTCAGCTATGACTGAAAGAGCTTATGTTAATACCACAGCAATGCAGTTAAACAATGATTTTAAGCATGAATAACTGAGTTTCATATAAAACTCTGCTGCCAATCCTTCATGAATATGTAAGGATATGTTTGTTAATATTCTTTAATTTAGAGGTCAGTCGAGAGGATATTTTTATTTTTGGCCTTATTGTCACAGTTTTGGTAATTAAATGGTGAAATTAAATATAATAGTTTGATTGGAGGATTTAGACTTATTTAAGGTATCTCTTATATTGCATTGTACACCTTCTTCAAAACCTTCTTGATGTCCTGCATAAATCATTAAAAATCTTTTAAAAAAATTTTTTGTTTTTATTTTATTTTTGAAAGAGAGAGAGACAGAATGTGAGTGGGGGAGGGGGTAGAGGGAGGAAGACACAGAATCTGAAGCAGGCTCCAGGCTCTGAGCTGTTGGCACAGAGCCTGATGCGGGGCTCGAACTCACTGACTTGAGAGATTATGACCTGAGCTGAAGTTGGATGCTCAACTGACTGAACCACCCAGACACTCGCCATTTAAAGATCTTTTACTTGCCCTGTAAGCCCCTGGACCATCTGCCTCCAGTTTTTCTGTTGACATTTTTTTCTTGGTGGTCCTTCGATTGGATTATGCTGGAATCCTCAATGTCCCCCACCAAAGTGCTAAGTTGTACTCTACCTTCTTTGTCTTTTCCCTGAGCTCTTCAAATGTCCTCACCCAAGTTATGCACATACTTCAGGGGTTTCCATCATTATTTCTTTCTTAAAGAAACTTTCCCATTTCTTTAGCCAGAGTGACCTAGCTTCTCTAAATTCCTAAACAAGGACTTCTCTGAAATAAAGCTTTTAGTGATGGGGGCAACATCCTAAATAAGATCATACATGAAAATGTGCAAAGCTTTTCTTTCATTTTATTTTTATTTAAAAACATTTTTTTAGGGGCGCCTGGGTGGCGCAGTCGGTTAAGCGTCCGACTTCAGCCAGGTCACGATCTCGCGGTCCGTGAGTTCGAGCCCCGCGTCAGGCTCTGGGCTGATGGCTCGGAGCCTGGAGCCTGTTTCCGATTCTGTGTCTCCCTCTCTCTCTGCCCCTCCCCCGTTCATGCTCTGGCTCTCTCTGTCCCAAAAATAAATAAAAAACGTTGAAAAAAAAATTTTTTTAACATTTTTTTAATGTTTATTTTTAAGAGAGTGAGAGAGACAGAGTGCAGGTGGGGGAGGGGCAGAGAGAAAAAGAGAGAGAGAGAGAGAGATGCAGAATCGGAAGCAAGCTCCAGGTTCTGAGCTGTCAGCACAGAGCCCAACATGGGGCTTGAACTCATCAACCGTGAGATCACAACCTGAGCCGAAGTTGGACATTTAACTGACTGAGCCACTCAGGCGCCCTTATTTTCTTTCATTTTAAAACTAGAAGCCCACCTTCTCTTTAAGGTCAAATTTTAATTAACAGCTACAGAAACTTTAATTTCTATTGAATACATTCAGGATTAATTAAACATTGAATCTGGAATAAATTGGTCGTTATATGGAGACCTTTTATTTCATTGGTTTTTCACCCTCTTTTCCTTTTTTTTTTTTTTTTTCTTTGAAGCTGGTCTTTTTTGGGCTGAGTAACCAGATGGTTGTAGCTTTCAAGGAAGAGAACACTATAGCATTCAAACACCTCTTCTTAAAAGGATATGTGGACCGAATGGATGACACTTACGCAGTCTACACGCAAAGTGATGTGTATGATCAGATCATCTTTGCAGTCAACCAGGTAAATCAAGTATGTGCATTCCTACTTGGGAGAAAGAACAGCCCGGGAAACTGTTAGCAATGTATATAATAGAAACTGACATTCCAGTGTAGAAGGGTGAACATTTCTGTGATGATAGGTATAAAACCATTTTTAAATTATTTTTAAAAATATCACCATCAATCTTCTATGAAACTAAAAACTGAGAAAAACTTATTGTTTAGTGACAGAGAGGCAGAAACTTTAAAGGCTTCATTAAAAGAATCAGAGCTAGGGGTTGGCATGAGTGCTTCAAAGATTTAAAATTATTAACCGTGGCCCTGGTTGTAAGTACTCATTAAGTCTTCAGAGTTTATACTTTCAGGGGCTCTTAACCAATAATGAGAATATTAACTTTGCAGAGCATATATAGCAACTAAGATCTGAAGGTTCATTTAAAAATTAAGTAAGGCCTTAAAGTCATACATGACAATGATTTTATTGTAACATTGATTAACTGCCAAAAAAAGTAAATTATTAAAGTGAAATCATGGCTCCTCATTATCTAGAGACGATCTCTGTACCATGAGGTAGCAAACAGCCAGAATGAAATATGTATTTACGGCACCAAGGCTTTCTGTCAATGGCCAGAAATCTATAGTAATAGAAGGAGATTGAATAAGTTATTACACAGGATTCTGGGTCTGTGTGAAAAATTCCTCTGTCAAGGCAGAGCTGCAGAGGTTAAGTGAGGACAGATGCCCAGCCCTGATTAAAGCCCCACAGAGGCCACAGCCACTTGGGGGCCCCATCGGTCAGTCCCACAGGTCACCTACCTTCCAGCCATAGTCCCACACACCACATTCCTGCCCTAGAGTCTCTGACTCCAGCTCCAGGGCTGCCCTTTAGCTGGACACAGTCCTACCACTTATCTCTGACCACCCAGCTCTCGCACAGACTTCCACAAACAGTCTTACGAGGACAGCAAGGCAGTCCGGCCACAGCATATCCTATAATGTTAGCAGGTCACCTGCAGCCCTGCACCTTGGGTCTTTTATGTTTCAAGGTCTTACAAGGTTCAAGACTTACAAGTTTCTATGGTCAGGAGGTTCAGATCTTTAGGTGACTCCTGTGAGGATTGACTCACAGACAGTGGGCACTCAGATGGGCCCGTACTTGTATGACTCGACTTCATGACCCCTGCTTGTTCTCCAGCTTTCCTTCTCATCACACCCCCCACCTTGCAGGCACGCTGGTCTACTTGGGACCTTACTACACTCAATATCTTTTACCCTTCGTTTTCATTTAATGGACTTGTTTACCTTTTACACCTTCCCACCCCCAAAATAAAACTACCAATTTGGCTCAGAGTAGCTTTAGCAAGGCGTAATACGCTTATTTCCTCGAATAGAAAACAAAAACCTCAAAACTATCTCTACGTCATACTGTTTGCCCCCTACATGTAGGACGTAATGCTCCTTAACAGCATATGCAGCTTACTTTTATTACCGTGGATTTCTGCCTCCTTTTCCCAGTCCCATGGCCAATGGAGAGCTTAGTGCTGTAATTACATATCCTTTCCTAGCAGTTTACCATTTCACTGTGAAGAGATTAGCTCTCATAAATGAAGAGCAACTATTGCTCTTCTGCTATAAAAGTGTTAGAATATTTTTTACCTTATCATGAATTTGACAAATATTTGAGCACCTACTCTATGCCTACTATGGTTTTAAGTGCTGGGGTTAGAGCAGTAGCCTTGATAAATTCCTTGCCCTGTGGAATTTACATTCTAATGAAGGAGGTAGATTTTTTTTTTTTAATTAATGTTTGTTTACTTTTGAGAGAGAGAGAGAGAGAGCATGAGCGGAAAGGGACAGAGAGAGAGGGAGACCCGGAATCTGAAGCACACTCCGGGCCCTGCACTGTCAGCACGGAGCCCGATGCTGGGCTTGAACCCATGAACCGTGAGATCGTGACCTGAGCCGAAGTTGGACGCTTAACCGATTGAGCCACCCAGGTGCCCCAAAGGAGGTGGATTTTAATAAGTTTAACCCAAACCATTTGATTTCAGATAGTAATGAGTGCTATGGAGTAAAATTAAGTAGCACAAGAGGGTTAACAGTTTCTTCGAGGTGGTCAAAAAAGGCCTCTCTGAGGATTCGAAGTCTGGGGAAGAAGATTCCAGGCTGAAGGAGTAGCAACAGCAAAGGCTCTTGAAGCCAGAATACATTTAGTATGTTTGAGGAAATACAAAGGAGAGGAGTGTGACTGGGCTAGATCTCTTAGGGCTTTACGGGCCCTGAAAAGGAGCTTTGGAATTTATTCTCAGAGAGACCGGAAGCCATGGGAGCGCTTTCAGTGGGGGAGAGACTCTAATATTAGCAAAGGCTAATATCTGTTCCCTCAAGTATTTAGCATCTGTTTTGTATCAGATAGTGTTTTTGATACATGGATACTACAGTGAGCAAATAGACAAAGTTGAGGAAGTCATATTCTAATAGGGAGAGACAGGCAGTAAATAAGGATACCGTTTGTCAGTTGGTTATAAGTACACATAAGTGTGCTGTAAAAAAAAAAAAAAAGGTAGCAGCAGCAGGCAGAGTGAATGGGTGGAGGTGGTCAGGAAAGGCCCCCTGATAAGTGACAGGTGGGCAGGACAGCCCAGAGTGTGGGGAGGCAGACTGCAGCCATCTCAGGGAGGAGCCCTCCAGGGAGAAGGGACAGCACGAACAGAGTCTGGAACAGGTTCGTGTTTTGGGTATCACTGTCCTAACGGCTTTACGTGCATTAATTCACTTATTCCTGTAACAATTCTGTGCATTTTTTTTAAGTTTATTTATTTATTTTGACACGGAGAGAGTGAGCAATGGTCAGAGAGAGAGAGAGAAAGGGAGAGAGAGAATCCCAAGCAGGCTACACACTGTCGGCACAGAGCCCGACATGGGGCTCGATCCCATGACCCTGAGATCTTGAGCTAAAATCAAGAGTTGGATGTTCAACCGACTGAACCACCCAGGTGCCCCAGCAGTCCTGTGAGTTCCATATGGAGACTGGACTGTGGTGAGAGACGGACGGGAAGCAGGAAGACCACAGCAGTAGGAAGAGATTCAGTTTGTCAGGGTGAGAGGTGAGGTGGTGTGGACAAGGCGATGAGAGGCAGTCAGATTTGGAAGATAATTTGAAAGTAATGCATGACTTTCTGATGGGCCGGAAGTGGAGTATGAGAAAAAGAGAGTGAAGAATCGGTTCTAAGTTTCGGCCTGTGAAGCTGATTGGCTTATGGAGTCACTGATTGAGAAGGGCATTTTCATGGAAGGAGCTGGTTTTTCCGTTTGCACGTTTGCATTTGAGATACCTCTTAGACACCAGAGGTGCCGTGCAGGCAGATTGCTACCCATGTATGCATTTGGGTGGAAAGGTCAGGAGACGTAAATTTGGAAGCTATTGGCATACAGATCTTGTTTCAATGTGGGGCTGGTTGAGATCTTTTACCGAGAGAAAGTGGGTGAAGAAGTGGAGGACTGAATCCAAGGGTGCTCTGACAGCTAGAGGTTGGCAGGAGCAGGATTCAGCAAAGGAGACTGAGACAGAGAGCCTGTGTCCCAGAAGTCTAGGGGAGAAGGCATCCTGCGAAAGGGAAGGCACTCGGCTGCATCAAACGCTGTGGGAGGCTGAGTTAAATAAGAACAGAGAACCATGCCTCAGATCTGGTAAAATGCTGCTGGTGGCGGCCTGGACAAGGCCCAGCTCAGCATCTATCTCCCTAGGCCCAGATTACAAATGATTCTTTCACTGATTTTAGCATTTTCACATGCATTTTTATAGTTGAATTATTTATCTGTGTGTCCATCCCACTAAATCCAAGAGATGGCTACCATATCCCTATCTTCGTATCACTTCTTGTGCCAAACAGCATTGTTCATAGTAAGCTCTGAAACCCTTTTTTCTTCTACAGAAATGCATTCAGAGTTTGAGTTGATGGTTATTCCAAAGTACCATAAGATTCTCATTGGTAAAATTACATTTGTTTGTTTAGAGGACTCCCAGGACGAGGGAATATTGCTGTGAAAGTGACTAAACTATTCTTGCAAAGATAAAGATGAAACTATTTTCTTAAGTTTTGCAAGTTAGCTTGGAACGACTGTATCCCCCTTCCTATATTAAAGCAGCAAAGCGGAACTCTGATCTTACAAGAAATAGTTCAAAGATAAAGTGTGTATTCACACTGAATGCACAGATCAGTTCCTGAACATAGTTCTTTAAAGAAGGAAAGAACCGCAGAGATGACGTGGGTTAAACCTTGAATTTGTAGACAAGGAACCAGAGGCTCAGAAAGTTTGTGTCTTGCTCACAGTCACAGACATGAGACTTGAGCCCAAAACTTGAGTGCTTTTTCTGGCTGCTGTCCTGGTGCACATTAGCATGTCGCGTACTACGCATGTCAGTGTGAATGTGAATGTCTCCATCCAGAAAGCAGGTTGGGATCTGCCCATTTCAAAGACGGGCTGGGTAGGGAATCATGGCTTCATTTCTGCCTGGCTGGTGTTCCCATTTTCTGTTTCTCTTTTCTGTTCAAGTACTTGCAGCTGCGCAGTATCTCGGTGGGGAATCATGCATATGAGAACAAGGGTACCGAGCAGTCTGCTATGGCGATCTGTCAGCACTTCTACAAGCAAGGGAACATCTGTCCTGGAAATGATACCTTTGACATTGATCCAGAAATGGAGACTGGTAATGTTCTTCAAAAAACTAGAGCTTCTATTTTTTAACTCCTTGATTTATACTTAAAGTTAGCAATTTTGTCTCTGAAAATGTTGATTTGGTCTGTACTGTTAGGTCATAGTGAGAAACTACATAGGAGTTATCATGTGTCAGGTACCGTCCCAAGCCCTTTACTGTAACTCATGATTTTTTTTTTTAAAGCAACAACAACAGACCAATAAGGCAAGGTGTATTATTATCCTCATTTTATAGAAGACTAAAGTATGGCTCAGAGAGTTAAGTGATGTATTCCAGATGGAGCTAGGAAGAGGCAGTGCTGAAATCTGACCCAGGCTGTCTGTGCTCTTAGCCACTATATCCTTGACCTCTATATAGCACTGCCTCTTATGCTGGATAAGCCAGTTAAATAGACTTATACTATCCTTAGAAGACGTTGTACTTGCAAATTTGCGATGTCTATAAAACTCCCTCCCCTCAACTGCACTTTACTATTTAGTATCTTTGTGGGTCATTTCAAGGAGAAACCAGAACCAGAGTTTAGAATACAGTGGCTTATTCTTTTTTTTATTTTTTATTTTTTTAAATTTTTTTTTTCAACGTTTATTTATTTTTGGGACAGAGAGAGACAGAGCATGAACGGGGGAGGGGCAGAGAGAGAGGGAGACACAGAATCGGAAACAGGCTCCAGGCTCTGAGCCATCAGCCCAGAGCCCGACGCGGGGCTCGAACTCATGGACCGCGAGATCGTGACCTGGCTGAAGTCAGACGCTTAACCGACTGCGCCACCCAGGCGCCCCACAGTGGCTTATTCTTATTAGTAAAGTTCTATTTACAGTCTGTACCCAAAACATTACATTTTCAAGTACTTTTAACAACAGCCACTGGGAGGTTTTTTGGAGAAGGATACTAAAGGATTACAGTACAGATTAGTGAAAACTTCTAAAATGCTGTCTTCCCTTTTTTTCTTAAGTTTGTTTGTTTGTTTGTTTGTTTATTTATTTATTTATTTATTTATTTATTTATTTATTTATTTTTGGGAAAGAGAAAGAGAGAGCAAGCAGGGGAGGGGCAGAGAGAGAGAGAAAGAGAGAGAGAATCCCAAGTAGGCTCCATACTGTCAGTGTGGAGCCCGATGTGTGGATCCCTGCCGATGTGGGGCTCAAACTCATGAACGGTGAGATCATGACCTGAGCCAAAATCGGGAGTCAGAGGTTTACATGACTGAGCCACCCAGGTGCCCCATGTCTTCCTTTTTTTTTTTTCCCCTTAAGTATAGTCTAGTATAGAGGGGAAAATAGTATTTAAAAAAAATAGATCCTTTAAACTTAGAAAATTTTGTCTTAAGTACTCCAAGTTCTTCAAACTTATGCTTAGGATACAAAAAAGGGAGAAGGGACTCAAAATTTAGGCTTCCAGATTCAGGAAGGAAGATAGCATTCTACAGAAGACTCATGAGACTGAATTCATATCTTCTGCCCTCCACCCACTCCAGAAATGGCGCATCCACTCGTGTCTTGAAAAACAAATGATTTATTGTAACTAAGGGGTACTGACTTTTGGCTTTTAAATCTTAATTCAGAAGAATAGTAGGATCTGAATAATCTAGTCTTAAATGTATTATCCTTTCAAGATGCAGTTTTACTTATTTATTTTAGGCTATCTACAGAATGTTTTGTTCCTTTCTATGGCAGAATGTTTCTTTGTAGAGCCCGATGAACCTTTTCACATTGGAACACTGGAAGAAAATAAACTCAACTTAACACTGGACTTTCACAGGTGAGGGAGGCAGATGGGAGTATAACTTATATTTGTGTGTGCATGTTTTCACTGCACTAAAGGCTCCTCTGTTTCCTAGACTCCTAACAGTGGAGCTGCAGTTTAAACTGAAGGCCATTAATCTGCAGACCATTCGTCATCACGAGCTCCCTGACTGTTACGACTTTACTCTGACTGTAAGTGTGGGCTGGGCTGAATTTGGCCCCTGTCTGAAGGAAAACTGTTTGATTTAGTTACATGTTTCATCTACTTGTATTGAAACATGATCAAATATATAGGATGTTTCCACTTGAATGTGCATAGAAGAAGCATTGGTAGAGCTGGCTCTATTTTGTTGTGGTCATTTACTTGTTAATTGTCTATCTTCTGTACCTCAGTGTAAGTTCTGTGAGGGGAGGGACCTTGCCTTGTTCAGTGCAGTGTCTCCAGTCCCAAGAACGGTGCCTGGCACAGGGTAGGTGTTCAAATACAAAAGGAGTAGAGACTTGTAGGTCCCGTGTAGTTGGCTCTTGGCAGTCTGTGGCTGTCTGCGTATGGCCATTGCCAAGGGTTCTTGCTGCTGAGTCTCCTCGCCATAGATGTGTGCACATTTTGCTTATTGGTCACAGTGCCTTCCTTGGGCTGCCTCTGAATGCTCTGGTTTCTCCCCCTTCGGCCCGTCGCTGCTCTGTATATTCCAGTTGCCAATGGCGCTATTAATGTTCTCTGGAGAACATAAGATGCCTGTCAGGTGAGTTCATTTCCTCATGAGGCTCGGGGTCAGTACCCCAGTGCTATCTGGGGCATATGCTGAACAGCATTTGATGCAGCTTGCCTTCACTTAATCCAGATTGCTATGACTTCAGCGATAGTTTGTACCAGAGCTGTGTCCATGATATTCAACAACTGGCGATGAGAAATCAAGTTTTTTAAAGAAATTTCAGAATGTAGTATCATTAGTCATTATGCATATCATTTAAAGGAAAAAGCACAAATACTATGAGACTATTTTGAGTTAGGCTACAAATTTTGATCCTAATATTAACCAGGAGGTTATGAATTTTCAATATTACTTGATTTTTTTTTAAATTGAGCTATTTATCCACAGTCTTTTTTTTTTTTTTTAATTTTTTTTTTCAACGTTTATTTATTTTTGGGACAGAGAGAGACACAGCATGAACGAGGGAGGGGCAGAGAGAGAGGGAGACACAGAATCAGAAACAGGCTCCAGGCTCCGAGCCATCAGCCCAGAGCCTGACGCGGGGCTCGAACTCACGGACCGCGAGATCGTGACCTGGCTGAAGTCGGACGCTTAACCGACTGCGCCACCCAGGCGCCCCTATCCACAGTCTTGTCTCTTCTTTCTCCTCTCTCTTACCACCTCCTGCACTGCTCTTTTTTTTTTTTTACTTTTTTTAACATTTTATTTATTTTTGAGAGACAGAGAGAGACAGAGTGTGAGGGAGGGGAGGGGCAGAGAGAGGGAGACACAGAATCCTACATAGGCTTCAGGCTCTGAGCTGTCAACACAGAGCCTGATGCAGGGCTCGAACCTATGAATAGTGAAATCATGATCCGAACCAAAGTCAGACAGTTAACTCACTAAGCCACCCAGGTGCCCCAGTCCTGTACCACTCTTGAACTCAGAAATGGTACTTTCAGAAGCTTTATAATCCTCAAGGCTCAGTTCAACTGACACCTTCTTCAGGGACCATTTTTACAATGCTTCAGTTAGGGACACATTCTGTGCTCGCAACTCCAAAGTTTTATTTTTCGTTTTGTTTTTATGTTTTGTATGAGCTCACCCACCTTCTCCTTTGTTTTAGGATTGTCTAGATTTTTATCAACTCTGCTAGATTGAAAGCTCCTTGAAAGCAGGAGTCATTCTCCTAATTTTTTTCATCCCTCAAAGAACACAGTAGGTGCTTCAAATATTTGTGGAATGGATGAATGAAACATTTGTAAAATGCAGACTCTTTCCCATGACTCAATACAGTGGGGAGAGCAACCTGGCTGGTTAGTCACATGCAGATGTTATATTTTTGCTACTATTGCAGATTCATCCCAAGCTCTCCCTGTGCATGGTGGATTTAGCAGTGTGTTTCACAGAACTGTAGTAGAACTTACACCCTATAGGGTAGTTTAATGATAAAAGCAATTAGTGCAACTTTATGGTTTAAGTAAACATGAACTGGGGCAGTATATGCCTAATTTAAAATGCAGGAGTTTTGGGGTGCCTGGGTGGCTCAGTCAGTTAAGCGGCCGACTTTGGCTCAGGTCATGATCTTGTGGTCCGTGAGTTCGAGCCCCGCGTCGGGCTCTGTGCTGACAGCTCGGAGCCTGGAGCCTGTTTTGGATTCTGTGTCTCCCTCTCTCTCTGACCCTCTCCATTCATGCTCTGTCTCTCTCTGTCTCAAAAATAAATAAACGTTAAAAAAATAAAATGCAGGAGTTTTGGAATCAGGCAAGCCTAGATTTTAATTATAGCTCACCAGTTACTAGCTATGTAACTTTAGGCAAATTACTTAATTGGTTTGAGTCCTAGTTTTCTCGTTTGTGAAACAGAATTAATGCCCACCTACCTAACAAAGCTGTTGCCAAGACATCTATGTATCTATGTATCTATGTATCTATCTAGTATACTGCATATATATGAGATATGTAAGGGACCTCCCTAAGTATCTGGTATATAACAGATATTTGATTCATGCAACAGCTATTTATGAAACCTTTCCTATGTATGTCTGTAATTTGGTTAGAATGTAAAAGCAGGGCATTAGCATTCACTCATAGCAGCTTAGTGCATTCTTGCATCATGTGTTTTGAGGCTCTTTATTAGGTGCACAGGCATCTAGGATTCTTGCGTTAACTTGATGAACTGACTCTTACATCATTATGAAGTGGTAATTTTTACCTCAATATTAATTCTTTGCTTTAAAATCTACTTTGGTTGATGTGAATATAACCACTCCGGCTTTCTTTTAATTAGCGTTAGCATGGTATATCTTTTTCCATCCTTTTGATATTAACCTATTTGTCTTACGTTTAAAGAGGGTTTCTTATTAGGCAGCATGGAATTAATTCTTGTTTTTTTTATCCAACTTCATAATCTGTACCTTTTAGTTGGAGTGCTTAGAACATTTAAATTACATGTGATTGGGGCATCTGGGTGACCAGTCAGTTAAGCGTCCAGCTTTGGCTCAGGTCATGATCTCATGGTCAGTGAGTTTGAGCCTCGCATCAGGTTCTATGCTGACAGCTCAGAGCCTGGAGCCTGCTTTGGATTCTGTGTCTCCCTCTCTCTGCTCCTCCCCCCGTTACTGTCTGTCTCTATCTGTCTCTCAAAAATGAATAAACATTAAAATTTTTTTTTAATTACATGTGATTATTAATATGATTTCTCTCTTTTTCTGCCTGGGTTCTGCCTGGAGTGAGTATCTTTTGGATATTATTTTAGCTAATTTGTTAGAAGCTTGCAGTCCAACATGAAGAGAAACAGAGTGATCAGACTCACTAAATTTATCTGAAGCCTTACATCTGCAGTAATGTCTGATTACCCCGCATGAAGAAGCTTCAGTAAAACTCATTTAAATGACAGACTTTTGAAAAAATGTTTTTTCTTTAGGACTTGAGACAGGAGGCACTAAAAGCAAAGCAAAACAAACAAAACCCACACCTGATCTCCTTGTCTGGCTTTCCCTGTCCCTGCATGGGGACAGGGGAGAGAGCCGGAAGGGGAAGACAGACTGGGGAAGGTGTTCTGACATGGCTTTGTCCTACTTGGTGCCCAGTGTCCTGAAATGGTGATCCCTGAAGCAGGACATGGCTGTCGGCTCCCTGTCACCACATCCTTTTTTTATACATATGGTTCTAGAGTGAGTAAGGATGAAAATGAGGCCCAGAATGAAAATCAGAGAAGCGCCATCTGAAATGTTTCAAGCCTGAAATAATGAACCTCTGTGTTTGTAAGAACTGCAACAGCACTAACAAACTATCCCTTGGGGCGCCTGGGATAGTCAGTTAAGTGTCCAACTTGGTTTTGGCTCAGGTCATGATCTTGCAGTTTGTGAGTTCAAGCCTCACGTCGGGCTCTGCACTGACAGCGGGGAGACTGCTTGGGATCCACTCTCTCTCTCTCTGCCCCTCACCTGCCCATTCGCGTGCTGTCTCTCTCTCTCTCTCTCAAAGTGAATAAATAAATATATATAAAAACTATCCCCCGCCGAGTCCCTAGGGAGGGAGGGAAAAGCTCACTTGGTCATACCAAGAGGGCATCTTGAGGTACTTAGAGTGAGAAGGAGAGAGAAGTTCTCCTGTTTTATAAGTTGTCCAGGGCTGGAAGACTATCCTAGAAATACGGGATTTTAGAGACTAAAAGTTCTCAACAGAAGACCTTCAACCTTCTCATTTCACAAAGAAAAAAAGGGCTCTTCCCAAAGTTGAACAGAGTTAGCATTGACACGGGGATGAGAATCTGGGTGGGCATCCTGTCACCCTGAAAGATTTGTGTCCTAATTAATGCATAGAGACATCTTGGCTTCAAAAACTATAGGTATGTTTTTGACCCTTTTCCTGTTTTTCACAGATAACATTTGACAATAAGGCCCACAGTGGAAGGATTAAGATAAGCTTAGATAACGACATTTCCATCAGAGAATGTAAAGACTGGCACGTATCAGGATCAAGTAAGTGACGACTTTTACTAGTTTTCAAAATGGTTATTAAATAAAAGGGTTATTAAACTACTGGGATATGTGGAGCATCAAAGGGAACAACTGGAACATTGCCAAGTCCCTAATTCTCTGCAAATAGATCAACTTATTGTAGGTATCTGATGTTCCAGGCAAGACATAAATTATTAGTACTTGAAATGACTTTTGCTGACTTCTACATGTGTCCTCACTGGCCCAGTTCTTACAAAAAAATGCACGCACCCCCCCAGCAAAAAATCACATATACCCGGCCTAATATTTATTGAGTGCTTACTACATAAGGGCTTCCTCCTACATTTTAATGTTTTAATTTTTATTATTTTTTTAAATGTGTATTTATCTTTGAGAGAGAGAGAGACAGAGGGTGAGCAGTAGAGGGGCAGAGAGAGAGGGAGACACAGAATCTGAAAAAGGCTCTAGGCTGTGAGCTGTCAGCACAGAGCCCGACGCGGGGCTTGAACTCATGGACTGTGAGATCATGACCTGAACTGAAGTTGGGTGCTTCACTGACTGAGCCACCCAGGCATCCCAGCGTTTTAATATTTTGAAACTATCCTTGAGATAGGCAGCGTCCCTGTTTATGCAAATGAAGAAACTAAGGCTTAGAAGTGAATCTTGGTGCCCCTGGTCATACAGTGAGAGAGACATCAGGAAAGATTTGACCCTGAAGCATCCCTCACATTATATTTAGCTTCTATATAGGTTAAAAAGTAAACTAAATGAAGAAAGGGTACATTCTTGGAAATATGGACATGAATTCAACTATAGACTGAGTACCACTGAGAATTTGGGGGCTGAACCAGAAAATGGACTGTAAAGAATTTATCTCATTTTCTAGCCCCTTTGGTATGTTGTGTTGGACTTAATGATTAGGTCCGGGATTCTCAGATTCTGGCGAGCGAAAGAGTCACCCCAGCTCCCTGCAAGGCCGTCCCCGGGTCTGGGCTGGGGCCTAGGAATGTACAGGTCACCCTTACTCATGCCACATTTGGAAAATCATTGCTTTAGGGGTAACTACTGGTTGAGTCACAAAGGTCAGAAGCAGTAATGAGATATTAAGAATAAACGATATGGGGGCATCTGGGTGGCTGAGTCAGTTGCATGTTCGAATTCGGCTCAGGTCATGATCTCGCGGTTCGTGGGTTTGAGCCCCGTATTGGGCTCTGTGCTGACAGCTCCGAGCCTGGAGCCTGCATTAGATTCTGTGTCTCCCTCTCTCTCTCTGCCCCTCCCCTGTTCACACTCTGTTTCTCTCTCTCAAAAATAAGTAAATGTTAAAATTTTTTTTTAAAAAAATGACATGAAATTTCTTCATTCTAGTATTTTTTTCACTATTAGGTACTTCAAATATATGAGGCTCTTAAATCACAATTTTATTTCAATGACAAAATTGTTTATTTGAAACACAAAGTTGTTTTGTCATCTGTAAACATTGCAATACTTCTCCACAAACTTTAGAATAGGAAGCATGAGAGTATATGAAAGTATCTGGCACAGGCTTTCTCTCAAATGCTTGTTTCTTAGTTTTTAAGCTTTTCGAAAGTAGATGTAGACATTTTAGTAACAATTAGATGCCCCTTGGCCAATATTAGTGGGATGTTTTATTACTGAATTTTTTTTAATAGATTTTTTTTAAGTTTATTTTGAGAGAGAGAGCACACACGAGCTGGGGGTGGGGCATGGAGAGAGAGAACCCGAGAGAGGGTGAGAGAGAGAATCCCAAGCAGGCTCTGCACTGTGAGTGCAGAGCCCAATGCAGGACTTGATCTCATGAACCACGAGATCATGGCCTGAGCCAAAATCAAGAGTCTGACGCTTAACTGACTGAGCCACCCCGGCGCCCCATTACCGAACTAGTCTAAGTGCTTGTTATTTTTTTTTACCAGTAGGGGACAGTCTTGTCACTCAGGTCTCACCTGAGACCTCCTGGCCCCTATCATGCTGTACGAATGAGCCTCTCCCCTCCATCACCCATACCAGCAGTGTGCTTCTTCTAGAGCCGTGGTTTTTGAGCTCTAGTGTCATCTGTAAGAGCTTGTGAAAATGCAGTTTCTGACTCGGCGGGTCTAGGGTGGGGCCAGAGTGCATTCCTAACAGTGCCCAAGGGATGCCATGCATCACTAACCTAGAGTGACAGAGGCTGGAGACAGACTGCGAAGATTTGAATCCTGGTGCTGCCACCTGCTGGCTGCATCACCTCGGGCAAATTCCCCTGACCTCTGTGTGCCTCATTTTCTCACCTGTCCAGTGGGGATAATCACACCCCCGCTTGCTGGGGTTGCCGTGAGGATCAAATGAGGTAATACCTACAAAGTGCTTAGGACTATGGGTGGCGTAGCACTACCCGTTAGCTATGGTGCTTTCTTTTCTTCGCAGCACTTACTCCTGTCTGAAAGCATTTTGTTCATGTACCTTCTTTACATCCCTGCGTGTCTCCCGGCAGTAGAACAGAAGTTCCCCAAGGTCGGGGGCCTGTGTTGTTCACCACTTGTATCCTCAGCATCTAGAAAAACTGCCACACGGTGGGTTCTTGGTGAATATTCTATACCCAGATAGGTATGTTTTAATAGGGTGTGCAGGAAGGCTAACTGTATTAAGGGCAAAAGACCAAAGGCTTATAATTAAAGATCTCTTATTGATGGCAGTAGTAATTTCCAAAAGAAGGCCTTTTATTTTTTTAATTTTTTTAATGTTTTATTTTATTTTTGAGAGACAGAGAGAGACAGCATGAGTGGGGGAGGAGCAGAGAGAGAGGGAGACATAGAATCCGAAGCAGGCTCCAGGCTCCGAGCTGTCAGCACAGAGCCCGATGCGGGGCTCGAACCCACAAACTGCGAGATCATGACCTGAGCCGAAGTTGGATGCCCAACCTACTGAGCCACCCAGGCACCCCCAAAAGAAGGCCTTTTAACTTTCTTTACATACTAATGGGAAGAACACTTACCAGGACCTTTTCTCTTTGTTGTCTTTGTGGAAAGAATGTCTGAATTATCTAAATTACTCTAAAAAGCAGTGTGAAGGGTTCAGATAAAATTTGAAAATGCTTCTGAAGGAAACAAAAAGACTTGAATCAATGGGAAACACATCATATTTTTGGACAAGAGATTTAACATCATGTATATGCCAGTTCTCCCTAAATTAACTTATGAATGTGACATGATCCCCACCCCCCACCCTGCAAAAGTACCGGTAGGATTTTTATTGGAATTTAACAATCAGATCCTCAAGAATATATGGGGAAAAAAACAAGTAAGAATAGCTAATAAAACACTAATGAGAGGTATTTGTCTTACGCATTAAAACACACAAAAACATCAAAAGGATAAGATAAGGTACTTGAATACCTGCAGTAATTTAATACCTGATAAAGGTGTCATTGGGAATGAGATTTGCTCTTTTGATCGGCAAAAATAAAAGATAATTAATATACAATGGTGGAGAAGACGTGGAGATGTGTGTAGGTATGTAAACTGGCATGATGTTTTTGAAGGGCAATTTCTTAGAATTTCTTTCTTAGAAATATGCATATGACTTACCCCAACAATTTCGCCTTTAGATATTCGTTCGCCTAAAGAATCACTTGCACCCATGCACAGAGGGGACTTGAAGAATTGTTTGTAGAAGGAAAAAACAGATTGCAACCTGAGTGTCTTTACAAAGAGTATGCATCTATATTGTGGTATGCCATGCAGCAGTTAAAAGAAATGAGGCTAAAAATGAAAGAAAAAAAAAAACCAAGTAGAGGTCACCATATGAATGTCCCACAGTATAAGCAGGTAATGCTCTTTCCTTCCAGTTCAGAAGAACACTCACTACATGATGATCTTTGATGCCTTTGTTATTCTGATATGCTTGGCTTCGTTAATCCTGTGCCTTCGATCTGTGATTACAGGACTTCAGCTTCAGCAGGTAGGGGTTGCTGCTTGCTAGGAATGCTGGGGACATTGTAATTGACTGAGAAATTCACTGTGCCTCCCTCTTTCCCCTAAAGGAATTTGTCAATTTTTTCCTCCTCCATTACAAGAAGGAAGTTTCTGTTTCTGATCAAATGGAATTCGTCAATGGATGGTACATCATGATTATTATTAGTGACATATTGACAATTATTGGATCAATTCTGAAAATGGAAATCCAAGCTAAGGTAAAGTGGTTTTTGTTTTTGTTTTGTTTTGTTTTACTATTTATGCCATTGTTAGTATCAGATTGGCACTAATATTTTCTCGGAATGTGAGAATTTGCAGAGTAAATGGTTTCTTTCAAACATTGTGTTAAGTAAACTTAAAATCGATAACAGTAAGTTTCTTAAGTCTAGTCAGGCAATCTCTTAGGCAGAGTTTTTCAAAGGTATATACAAGCCTCTGAGTCAGTCATTTGGGTACCTGGTAAAAATACTCCATGTTACACTGATGAAATCTGAGCTCTAGGGGTGCGCCCGAGAATTCTTAGATGTCCCAAAGTAAAGAAGGTAAGAGGTGGGTTTTTTTGTTGTTGTTTTCACAAGAAATGCTAGAATCTTCAACAACAACAAAAAGAATAGGGCCCTGGGTGAAAGTGAAGCCAGGCTACCACTGTGTGAGTGATGACAGTTGCTGCCTTTTTCTTACTTTCCCCGTTGATAAGCTACAAGATTTTCCATTCTAAGTTAGGATTAACCCAGCCTAGAAATCACCCCCCCCCCCCGCCACCGCCGCCAAAGCAAAAATCAAATTAAAAAAACCTGATACTGTTCAAACTGACCTTGTTCAAATTTATATTTTTCTAGCCCTGGCTTCAACTGAGTGTGAGGATGAGCCACCTGGGGAGTCTGCTGATTGAGATTCCCTGTCAGAGGCCCCACGTGCAATGGCTCAGATGAGATAGGAGCCTACTTCTCCCTCATGTAATAGTCAGGGTGGGTTTCCCAGGTTGGCAACTCACTCAGCTCCACGCGGTCAGTCAGGGACCCACGTTCCTGCCACTGAGTTTCTCTGGAGCCCAAATTGTGTGGTTGATCCTGGGTCACCTCAGGAACAGGTTGCAGCCTGTGTGGGAAGGGAAGGGAAGGGCAACACGAGACGGCGGCACGGCGGTAGCTTTTCCAGTCTGAAAGCCTTGGCAGTCTTGGTAGTCTTTGCTCTTGTTCACATCCCACTGGAGAGCGTTTAGTCACATTTAACTGCAAGGGAGCTGGGGAAAACAGCCCAGGCATGTTGGATTTAGGATGATATGGAGTCCCTATCATTGGACTAGGGAACAAAAAGAAAGGAGCACAGGAGATATGCAGCAAATCTTTATTTTTACCAGCCTCAACTATCATTAACCTCATTGAGCTCTTAATGGTGTCCAGCAATCTTTTTTACATTTTTCTAGGCCGTTCACTCCCCCATCTTTCAGATGATCGTTGCACGTTTTTATCCCTTCTGGAAACTCTAAAACCCCTGCCCCATCCTCACTGTCAATTGATGGCCTTCTTTCCTAGTTCACAAAACCACAGATAAAAAAAAAAAAAAGAAAGAAAGAAAGAAAGAAATTCTACAAGGCTCCACTTCATTTATCTACCTGCCAGCATCAGTGTCCATACACTCTGCTTTTTCTGTTTCTGTGGATATATTATTTTGGCTACTCTCCATGGCCAACCCCATGTGCCTCCCAGATGCCAACCCCCCTCCCCCCCTTGCTTACCTAAGAACTTAGCTCCAGCTTTTCTTCTTCCTTTTCCCCATGCATCATCAGTTTCCCGTTCTCTGCCGTGCCATTCCCAATAGCATGTGTGTTCTTTCTCCTTGATAAGAGACAAAATCTCAACGTATTCTCTATCCAGCTACTTCCCTATTTTTTTGGCTCCCCTTTACATAGCAAAAGACCTTAAGCGTAGGTACCTTTGTTTCTAATTCTGTTCCTCCTGTTCTCTGTTACATCTGCTCCAATCCGGCCGCCCTACAGAAAATGTTCCTTCCGATGACCTCCAGTGTTGCTGAGTCCAATAATTCATTGTTTATCCTCATCTTGACCTATCAGCAGATTTTAACACTGCAAGCATTCCTTCTTTGTTGGCGCACTTTTCCCCTGAGCTATCACTTACCTGGTTTCCATCCTAAATCACAGGCTGCTCTTCTGACTTCCTTTGCTGGTTCCTTCTCATCTCTCCAACCTATTAAAGTGACAAGGCCTCAAGGTGCAATGTTTGGACATATTTTCTTTTCTGCCACGGTCTTGGTGCTCTCATCCTGTCCATGGCTTTAAATAGTACCTCTCTGCCGATGATTTCTAAATCTGTGTCTTCAGCTTGGAATTCTTCTCTGAACTCCAGTCTCAGATATTCAGTTGTCACCTTCATATCTTCATTTGGACGTCTGCTTGGCACCTCAAATTTAACATACTCTGTGGTGTACATATACAATGGAACACTACTTGGCAATGAAAATGAATGAAATCTTGCCATTTGCCACAATGTGGATAGAACCGGAGGGTATTATGCTAAGTGAAATAAGTCAGTCAGAGAAAGACAGATATCCTATGATTTCACTCATATGTGGAATTTGAGAAACATAATAGATGAACATCCGGGAAGGGAAGGAAAAATAAGATAAAAACACAGAGGGAAGCAAATGATAAGAGACTCTTAAATACAGAGAACAAGCTGAGGGTTGCTGGAGAGGAGGTGGGTGGGGGATGGGTTAATGGGTGATGGGCATTAAGAAGGGCACTTTTCGGGATGAGCACTGGTTGTCATATGTAAGAGATGAATCACTGGGTTCTACTCCTGAAGCCAAGACTACACTGTATGTTAACTAACTTGAATTAAAAACAAAACAAAACAAAAAACAGAACTCCCCAAATCTCAATCTCCACCTCCACAGGCCAAACCTGCTTCTTCATGGCTTTTTTAACTTCAGTTTATGGCAATCCTTTTCAGGTGCTTAAGACAAAAGCCATACATTTATCCTTGACTCTCTTCTTTGACTAATCCCCTCTTCCCTCCATCTAATCCAAGAGGAAATCCTATCAATCTACCTTTAAAAATCACCTCATCGCCTCTATCATTACTAGGCTGGTCCAAGCCACCATCAGCTCTCGTCTCTATCATTGCAATTGCCTTCTCACTCTTTGGGCAGGCTGCTCGTAACCATAGCAGCCAAATGGAATCATATCCTGTTCAGAGCTTTCAAATCTCCCCAGCCTATCAGAGTAAAATACAAAGGTGTTAAATTACCCACGAGGCTCTAAACTACCTACCCCCTTACCTCTGTGACTCGGTACTCTCCCCCATTGCTCACTGCAGCTGGGCTCTCCATCTTTTGAGGAGATCTTTTGTCTCTGTGCCTGGAACACTCCTCTCCTAGCTTTTTGCTTGGCTTGCACTCTCACTCCCCTCAGGTCTTTGTTCAAATGCAACTCCTTTTAAAATGCAACCCTGGAGGCATTCTTTTTCCCCTCCCCTGAATTTTCTCCTCAGCACTTACTGTCAGCTAATGTAGTGAGAATTTCATTAATTTATTTCTATTATCTCTCCCCCCCTCCCACCGCTAGAATGCAAGCTTCCGGAGAGAAGGAAATTTTGTCTCTCTGTTCACTTCTTTGTCCTTAGCACCTAGAACACTGCCTGATTGATTTCTATTAACCACCCCCCGCCAACCAAATATTTTTTGTCCCAGTGAATTTCTGTTACATAATCTGGTTATTTTTTCCCACTCTGTTTTAGAGTCTAACAAGTTATGACGTCTGTAGCATACTTCTTGGGACTTCCACCATGCTCGTGTGGCTCGGAGTCGTTCGATACCTCGGTTTCTTTCAGAAGTACAACGTAAGGATTCCATGGATCTCCATGCTGTTGGTATTTCTGTCTTTCAGAGTTATTGCACTGCTTTGGCTGAGGGACAAGGGGATTCTAACAGCCTCTCTTACTTTCCTAGCTCCTTATTCTGACCCTTCAGGCAGCGCTGCCCAATGTCATCAGGTTCTGTTGCTGTGCCGCAATGATTTATTTAGGCTATTGCTTCTGTGGATGGATTGTGCTGGGGCCTTACCATGATAAGGTACCAATAAACAACGTTTTCCTGTTACTATCAAGCTCCTAAAATAGTGCCAGTTATTCTTTTAAAATGAGCTCCTTCTATTTTGTGACTCAGCCTGAAAATGTCGAAGGTCGTATATCTGGTGCCATGTTTGTGAACTGGTAAGGTGTGACCAACTTGAGAGAATAATTGATTCACTCAGCTACTTCACCTCCTTTTGTGGACTATATCAGATAATTATGTCTTTTTTAATTTTATTTTATTTATTTATTTTTTTACCACCTATGAGGTCAAGATGAGTCAACTTGATTCATCAATATAAAGAGTCAGCTTTTGGGGGGCGCCTGGGTGGCTCAGTCGGTTAAGCCTCTGACTTCAGCTCAGGTCACGATCTCACGGTCCGTGAGTTCGAGCCCCGCGTCGGGCTCTGGGCTGATGGCTCAGAGCCTGGAGCCTGCTTCCGATTCTGTGTCTCCCTCTCTCTCTGCCCCTCCCCTGTTCATGCTGTGTCTCTCTCTGTCTCAAAAATAAAATAAATGTTAAAAAAATTTTTTAAAAATAAAGAGTCAGCTTTTTAGGCAAGACATTTGGAAATGTGATTTTATTAAAAAGGGAGTATAGTGAGGAACTTGAAGAAATCTATGCATTTTTTTTTGTTACCAGAGTCAGTCCTGATTATAATACCATTATCCCAAATGGAATGAACTTTAAAATGAGAAGTATGAGCATGCATGGTGTTAGGACTTGGGTATCTCTGCATAAGTGTTTCTAGGATCTCTTTCCATGTAGGCAGAGGGAATGGTCAGACTTGACTCAGAAAAGCGCTGAGGGTGCAAACCAGCAGCTTCAATTCAGGCTGCTCCCCTTAAGGGGAGCACAAAGAAGGAGCTGCTTGTTCAGGAAAAACAGTAGGCATTATACAGGTTGCGTGTATCACATAGCAAATGCTTGTAGTTACTGCAGGCTAACTACATAGTTTACAAGGATACCTGGTCCATTATTTTTTAGTATAGTGTCATGAACAGTCTCCAGTGGGAAGGAATGTGAAATAAAGTGAACTTTTTCTCTTTTCTTTTTCCAGTTCCGTTCTCTGAACATGGTCTCCGAGTGCCTTTTCTCTCTGATAAATGGAGATGATATGTTTGCCACATTTGCAAAAATGCAACAAAAAAGTTATTTGGTCTGGTTGTTTAGCAGAATTTACCTCTACTCATTCATCAGTCTCTTTATATATATGATTTTAAGTCTTTTCATTGCACTGATCACTGATACATATGAAACAATTAAGGTAGGTTCATCAAGAGCTTAAGTAGCAGCATTTTTCCAGAACTTGTAGAATGGCAATAAAATATGGTACCTAAGAGGGAGGAGAACAGCTAGAATGTTAATTTTTTCAAGGTGGAAAAGAAAGACTTCAATTGTACATATTGAGAAACAGAAATGAAGAATTTGAATTTGTAGAATATTTTAGGTTTTGTCTCTAAGTAATTGTGCTTTTTTTTCAAACGAGATTTCTAAACTTGTAGTAGAATTATAAAGACCAGTAGGCATTGGATAAGTGAAACATATGGCATTTCAAAATTTGATGGGGACCATTTAAAATCCAATTTTCATAAAGAAAAATTAACCTCTTGGTTTGGAGTGTACTGTGACTGAACCCAGACTCTTGGCAAGGACCTGCCTGGGACTATCCTGAGGCCTGATCTCCAGAAGAGTGAGGGGATTGATATGTCAGGTGCTAGCCATGTAAGCTTTATATGTGTTAGAAAAGCTGATTTGAAAAGCTATTATTGATATTGTCCCTCACATGGGATATTTTAAAAGTTATTTTGAGCCCTTTGAAATATGGAAAAGCAGGCTAAATATCGCTATATATTTAAATTTCTAATAACCTTATACTATTAGGTATACCATCGACATAGACACTTCCACTTGGGGACTTTCTGGGTATGAGAAGGAGTACTGAAACATGATATCATATAAATGGCCCCGGGGATAAAGAGAGGGTTAGTAGGAGTTGATGAGTTGATAATTATGAATACCTTGCTTGTGAAGCCAGGGCCGTGACTTCATTTTTACTGACTTAGATTTCAGAAACTGATTGTCTTTATTAATACTTGCTTGGCAGATGTGTGCTTAGAGTCACCAAGGCCACTGAGAAAGAACATAGTTGTACCTGTCTAAATCCTGCCCCACTGTGCTCTAAAAATTCACTGCCTTCAGCTCTTCATGCAGAGAACTATATATTATTCAAGGGTGGTAGCCAAGGTCTCAAAGGTACTAATGTTAGTTAACAACTCTTGATGATACAAGTCTGAGACTCACAGTTTAGGTGTTTACCTTTTTCCATGGGCCCAAAGCACCTGTCAGGTGGGCAAGTGATGGCTGATCCTCTCTGGTCAGGACATGCTCTAGAGATCTTAGACCCTAAACTGATGTTAGTACAAGACCCTTAAACCTGTCTGTCTGAAAGAGAGACTCCCAAAGGGTATATAGAATGGATTCTTCCTGGAAGGATGGCTCAGACTCAGATTCAGCATGCCTATTTTGGATTGAGCCAGACCCATAAAAGAGAGCCCAGGAGGACACTGCAGAATTCTAGACTGACTTTTCCTTAGCTAAACCTAAGAATGTCTCTAGAGGCTACATCTCCCTGAAAATACTTGAAAGTGACTGAATTATCCCTTTAGAAAGATTCCCTCCCTTGACAAATCATCCATTTTGAATGTGGAATAAAGCTGTTTTCAAGGGACTTATTAATGAGAACTTTTTTTTTTTAATTCTTCTATGTAGCATTACCAACAAGATGGCTTCCCAGAGACTGAACTTCGTACATTTATAGCAGAATGCAAAGATCTACCCAATTCTGGAAAATACAGATTAGAAGACGACCCTCCAGGTTCTATATTCTGCTGTTGTAAAAAGTAGCTATCAGGCTAATCTGTGCTCTAGAGGGATATATAATATATAGCTGAGTTGGGAAACTGTATGGATATATTAAGATCAGGTACAGTATATTTGAAGACTATTACTTTGAGCAAACCAATAGCTATAATTTATCAAGAACTATTTATATTTTTAAAAGCAATATTTAATGTCTTTTGCAGCTTTATATTGGGTTTATTTTTTTAAATTAACTTGGATGAGAGAAGCCACTGGGTTCTTGTTATTTCTTGTTTATTTTGCCATAAGCTTTAGAATATGTTCTCTATCCCCCTCTTCAGCTCTTACACTCTTGCTTCCAGCTATTTTTACTGGATTGATTGTGTCATCAGTGGAGAACAATGCCTAGTCTGACTTCATAAAACTCACTAACTCCGGTCTTGACCACTCTCTGGGGTTCATCCCTGAGAGAGAGGGGAAGTGGTTGGTATATATCAGTAATTATTTTATTTTATTTTATTTTATTTTATTTTATTTTATTATTTTAATTTTATGTTTTATTGGAAAGAGAGAGCGAGCAAGCGAGCATGGGGGAGGGGAGAAGGGCAGAGACAGAGAAAGCAAGAATCTTAAGCAGGCTCCATGCTCAGCATGGGGCTCAACGTGGGGTTTGACGTGGGATTATACATGGGGCTTGATGTGGTGCTCAATCCTTGGGATTCTGACCTGAACCAAAATCAAGAGTCAGTAGCTCAACCAACTGAGCCATCCAGGCATCCCTAATCATCGGATTTTAAATTCTTCTCTTGGGGCGCCTGGGTGGCTCAGTGGGTTAAGCGTCTGACTCTGGATTTTGACTCAGGTCATGATCTCACAGTTTGTGAGTTCAAGCCCTGCCTCAGGCTCTCTCCAGTCAGTGCAATGCCCTCTTCAAGGATCCTCAGTCAGTCATTCTCTGCCCCTCCCCCACTAGCTCGTGCATGTGCTCTCTCTCAAAAATAAATAAACATTAAAGTACTTAAAAAAAAACCTTAAAAAAACAATTATGGTCATAACTTAAAAATAAGTAGAAAATATATGCCTTAAAAGACGAAGAACAAAGTCTACATTCCTTGGATACTGCTGATTGGAATTTTAGGGATTTCTACAACCTGTATCTTTGTTTTGCATGCTATTCATTCAAATAGAAATGAACTTAATGATGTGCAATAAAGGTTTTCTCAAAGCAAACTTTTTTTTGTAAAGAAAACTGATTTGTTAATTTTTAATTTTAAGGGCTAAATGAAGATAGCCTTGAGACACTGAAGTCTTATTATTTAATATAATGAGGATCATAATAATGACTGCAGGCGTTGAAATGTGAGGTTTTATAATAAGTATAAGCTATTCTTGCAGTATTTATGGCTTTTAAGAAATGGAAAATCTAAGTCTCTGGATCCCCTGGTGTTTCACTTGCACATTAAAATTTGAGCTACTTGGAGTTCCCTATTGCAACTATTTCTTCCCCTACAGTATTTGATAAGAATTTTTTTACCGTTTGTTTTTTTAAATAATGCCTTTATTAAAAAAATAAAATAATGCTTTTAGACCTGTCAGTAATATGTGCATCACCAATTATAGCTATTATGTGCATGTATGTCTTTTCCGCTTTATGAAACGAGGGAAACTTCTCCAGATCAGGAAAGTGATTCAAGGGCAGTGACTGTGAATTAGATCTCTCTCAGTGTAGCAGTGTAGTGAGAATAAAGATTTTGGAAACTCAAAGATCTGAATAGAAATCTTGGATCTACTACAAATTGTGTGGGTGACCTCAGGGCAGCAACTTAAACCTCTCTGAACCCATTTCCTCATTTCAAAAGCAGATGACAGTACACAGAGTGCTGAGTGTTCAGTGAGATAACATGGAAATCAACCTTCGAACCTAGTGGGCACACAGGGTTACTCCTGGCCCCTTGAAGCACAGAGCCCTTGCACATGGTAAATGTTCTTCATAAATGCACTGTTAACAATGAATTTTCTTTTTAACTACCCACTGATAAGTTATTCAGTAGAAATACTGAAGTTTTCTAAAACTTCTACTGAAGTTCTAAAATTTCTACTGGAGTTTTCTAAAACTTCAGTATTTTCGGTAGTTTGCTGATACAAAAAAAGTTATTCCAGTTTACAGTCCACTTCTAAAGGGATTGTTGTCCCTGGTGGAGTGCTAGAATTTTGAAGTTAATAGGGCTGTTCCTTCAGGGCAAGCTTTTCTTTGAATTAAAGGCTTGAAAATTCTTTACTATAAAAATTGTGTGTGTACATATATACACACACATAATATTTCCTACTTTCCATATACTTCCTCCAACACTCTGCAATCAAGTCACCGTCTGCCTTTTTCAAGGGGGTCCACATCCTCCCCACAAGAACACAGAGTTCCATTTCCTCTCGTTTTCTTATAAAAAGGAACCTAACCACACCACCCTTGCACCCACCTGCGGGCACTGTACTAACTGGGTAAACGGGATCTTCCAAGCCTGTCTGCATTCAGTGGGCACCTCGATTAAAGGGACTCTAAGTCATTTTTGCCTTAAAAGCGACTTGCAAAAGAGGGTCAATTATGTATATTTGTTCGCATCATTCTGTCCAATTACATCTACCTGAAGACTCACGTTACAATAATTACTTGGCAGAATATTCTTTGCCTTCGCTAAACCCAGAAACCTTTACACACTCGCTTATCCAAATCTCCTGGAAGTCGGACTTTCTCTGCTGCTGCTATCACGTGAAAAGAAGGAAGAGGGCTCCCAGGAAAACAGGCTGTTGGCCGGGTCCAAACTGCCAAGTTAATATCACCCAAAGCAGAAACATGACATTTGGACAAATGCCGGAGACCCCCACCTTCTAAGATTCATGCCTGGTTTCCCAGGCCGGTTCCCCTACCTTTCGTGCTCTGGGAGGGAAGAGCAGAGGCCGCTGCGAGCGCAGGCTTACAGAGTCCCGACGCTCGGGTCCTGCAAGTCTGTGCCACCCCTCTGTCCCTCCCGGGGTCACAGGGACACGTACTCCCCGAGCAGGGGGTTCGCTCAAGCTCCCCCACGCGAGCGAAAGGCGATTCGTTTTTCTTTCCTTTGCGCGTCGGTAGTTTTAACATCTCCGAAACATGACTCTTGTCACAGAGTTTTGTGATCGTACACTTCAGAATACAAACACGTTCCAATGAATGAACTTAACCGAATGAGCCTGCCAGTTTATGTAAGGTCCCAGAGGAAAGGACCATGTCTTTCTTATGCTGGTGTCCACAGTACCCAGCACTCGGCTTGGCATTGTGTCCTGAACGCATCAAAATAGAAATGACTGCAGAAATGCGCAGAATGGGTGCAGAAAACAAGAGGGAGGGAAAAAAGGCTGGGGTCGCGGGGAGCAGGGAGTGCGCGGCCCCGCCGCCTGGGGGCAGTGTGGAGGGCGCGCGGGCGGCACCAGCGCTCCACAGTCGGGTTCCCTTTAGAAGGCGCTTCTCCCTAGCCGGACCTCCCGGCAGACACCCCGGACGCGCAGCGGGCTGGCCGCAGCGCCCGGCACACCCGAGATTCCAGCGCGGGAGCTTGGGGTCGGCACCACGGGGGCGAGGCAGGTGCAGCCGTCCCACCCTCGGTCTCCTCCTCCTGCCGCACAGGGGCAGCACCATGCCTTCCGGCGTGGAGGCTCTGGACCTGCCGGCGTGGAACGGAGCCTCAGGCCTGTCCTGGGGGCCCCGCCACAGGTCAGTACCCCTGGGGCTCTCGGCTCCCGCCCGCTTGGAGCGTCCTGGGGGCCCCCTGCCTTCCGCGGGCCCTCCCCGGGGGCCCCACCGCCGGCCCTCCCCGGACTGCTTTCCTCCTGGGGTCTTCGAGCGTCCCTACTCCGCTGCTTCTCCACCGCCCCCGCCTGGCTCCGCTAAGCTGCCTCAGCCGGGGCTCGCAGAGGCCCGCGGGTTTACACGTGGAAAAAAAGTACCCCGGGGCCCAGCTCCCAGCTCGCGCTGCCCGGAGGGAAGCAACTCGGCGGAGGTGGTGACTCGGGGGCGGGGCGGGAACGCCTGGCCACGCGCCGCTGGGCTCCCGGCTCGCACTTCAGCCTTGCGGTCCCGCCGACGCGCGGCCGGAGCAGCGCCCCGCCGTCCCCACCCCCGGGCCCGGGTCTGCGGGCCCCGGGGGGCTGCAGGAAGGGTAAGAGAAGGGAGTCCGCCTAGCAGGGCTCCAACTTTAGGGAAGGCGTGCGTGCCCGGGAGGGCTGAGAGGCGTGTGCACTGAACGGGTTTTCCAGCTCGGAATCCCCAAAGCCGTGGAAAGTTTTGAAGGCGGATACGTGGCCCGGCAGCCTTATCGGTTTCCCCAGGCCGGGACGCGGGAGAGAGGATCAGGTGTTTTCAGGCTAACCGTCAGGTGAGGCACCTGAGCGGTATCCTTCAGGATGTCGGATTCTGGAGGAACTCTCATCAAATAGATGGCTTTGCTGTTCTAGACTAGAGCTTTCTTGCTGCCTTGGGCGTGCTTATATTAGCTGCTTGCAGTTAGTTAAATAAGGCTGGGCTGTGCCTTCCGGAACAAACAGGCCTTTTCCTCAGGTGGGAGGGTTACAGTGTGGTTAACCCCAATTCCTCTACCTTTATGAAAAGGCGCACAGTTCAGCCGGATGGCGCTGCCGAGGGGCCCCGCCTCCGTGGTCAAAGCCGCCACCACCCAGCTGCGTGGCTGAGCCCGAGCCCGGGGGGGGGGGGGGGGGGGGGGGGGGGAGTACCAGCAGGCCTTGGCTCCCCCTCTGCTCACAAAACAAATCCAGTGGTGGGCCTTTACATTTTCTCGAAATAGTGGAGAGACTCTCCTGCGTTTCTTGAATGGCGTTCTCAGTATTACAAGTGGACTTATGCTAGCCAGGAAAGCCAGACTTTAAGAGAATTTACTTGATCTCTGGTGGCTGTCCAGATGACTTCAATTCCAAGCAAGCGTGGTGTGTGTGTGTGTGTGTGTGTGTGTGTGTGTGTGTATATATATGTGTGTATATATGTATATATATACATATGCATAGACATATATACACACATATACACACACGTGTGTATATATATATATGCACGTGTATATATATGTGTGTATATATGTATGTGTATATATATATATATATATATATATATACATATATGTTTTTTAAGACCTTTGAAAGGCTAGGTTTGAATTAGAGGACATAACTGTGGTACAACTTTGACGACTGGATACATGCAAATGTTACACCAAAATGACCATCTCTCTTAAATGTCGATTTTTAATGGGGCAGATGGGCAGAAGCGATACATTTCTTCCACTGTCTTAGCTCTAAAAGCCCTGTCCTAAAAGGTGGGGAGCACACGGACTCCGGGTTTCCTTACTGTCTTCTGCGTGGACTGATACACAGGCTTGTGCTTACGGTGGGTGTGATGTATATAATCTGTGTTGTTGTTGTTTGTTTTAAGTCTTTAGTCCGGTATTTTTCTTAGCACGTTTCCTTCACAGCTTAACCATTTGTATCATATCCAGGGAGTATCTCCAGAGGCTCCCATTCTTACACTACAGGACACACACTTGGCTGTGCACACAAATAGCTTTTGAAGGGATTTACATTTGAAATCTGTATATCCTGGTTGTGCAGGACCAGTGGGAAACAGAGGCTTGTGTCATTGTAAACTGAGAATGGAAGAAGGGGTCATCGAGAGAGGGCATGGGAAAGGTGGTCTAGCTGTCAAGATATGAATTCGGATGTTTGATGTTCAAGGGACCGGCTGCATTGTTCTCTGCAGAGGTGGGACGTGGGCTTCACACTTTTGAGAGATGTTCACCACCTCTGTGATGTGCTAACCAAACAGCCCAAGCTGGGGGGAATCCAGTAGCTTCTTCCGTTTCAGTCAACAGTCTCAAGATTTTAGCTCATCTTCCTCTTCATACTTCACATTGCGTCAAATAAGCTCCCACTACCAGAAACTTGCCCTTCTCCTTTAGCAAACCTTCCTTAAACCAGGGCTGTGGCCTGGACACTTTAAAAACAGACATTGAGGAGGGCACCTGTTGGGATGACCGCTGGGTGTTGTATGGAAACCAATTTGACAATAAATTGTATTTAATATTAAAAGAAAAAAAAACCAGACACATTTCCCACTCTTCTCCTGAGCGTTGCCATGCAGGGGTCAACATAATGGTGCCAATTTGATTTAATCTCCTACACTTAAAAATCGGTAAATCCTCCAGTGTTTTAGGAGGCCATGTTCTTTTCTCCCAAGGAAGAGCATATTCAAAGTGTTGTTTCTGGAGTGCCTGGGTGGCTCACTTGTTTGAGCATCCAACTTCGGCTCAGGTCATGATCTCACGGTTTGTGAGTTCAAGTCCCACATCGGGCTCTGGGCTGACAGCTCAGAACTTGGAGCCTGCTTCGGATTCTGTGTCTCCCTCTCTCTCTGCTCCTCCCCCACTCATGCTCTGTTTCTCTCTCTCTCTCTCTCTCAAAAATAAACATTACAAAAATTTAAAAAGTGTTGTTTTTAATAACAGAGTAATAAATATAAAAACTCATAATGAAGCAAGGAGGAAGAGTAATGGAGACAAATTTTGAACAGAATGGCAGAGAATAGAGAACTCAAAGTCAGCAGTGATCATATTCATAAGCTAATCTCTTCAGGCTCGGACTCTTCACTGATGTGAAGTGAAACCCAGGATAAGACAGTTCTTAAAACTTAGTAGAAAAACAGGTGACTTCTTGTGGCTACAGTTTTCAAAGTAAAATTAGCAGCCAAAGAAAACCCTTTTGGCCATGAAAGATAAAAGTGGGATCTCTCTAGCCGAGGCTGGGCTGTTCTTAGCCACAGCCAGGAGTCTAGGTTCCACATGTGAGTTCTGAAGAATGAGATCACCCTTCAGTGAGCTCTTACATCATGATTATGGGCTTCATAGAGAAAAATTTTATTTCCAGACTTCATTCTTTTTTACTCAAACTGTAATATTCTTTTCAGGATCAAATGTTTAAAGCCAGGTTTTGGTTTGTTTACTTGTTTGCTTTGGCAATCATGGCGGGGTGTTGCGTGGGGGGGGTGGGGGGGGTCCCATTTTCCTTAGATGACCTCTAGCTGAGCTTTCTACTGTGTTTGACCTTAGGCCCCTGCCTCTTTTTCCCTGGTGTGACAAGACAGCTTTGGAGGCGGGGGAGGGAGGTTGCCAATATTCCTGTCCCCTCAATAGGGGGATGGTTTCCTTCCTTCTCCTTTGAAGGTTGTCTTCTGTTATCTCTCCTTGAATACATCTGTCAGGCAATAATTGGTGACTAGTGAAGCCAAAGGTTCTGAAAAATTGTCCTTGCTATAATTCCAGAAGACGCATAATTTAAATGGTGGGCTTTAAAAAATTATATCACCTAGAGCAGCTAGAGGGAATTGTCACAGATAGGGTGAACCTAGAGATTCCCCAGCTGACACTGAGGTGGGCTTGTCTAAGAATAAGGTAAACTGATTCAGTGGTTTGAGGAGAAAGTGGTTACTTATGGCTTTATGGCTTTTAATTTTCCTTTTCCTTTGGGAGAGTCATTAGCATGACCCTGTTAAATGGGGATTTTGTTGAAATGTTAGAGAAAGCCAAATGTGAAGGCTGCCGTGATTCCTCTCATCTTCTCCAGCTGTAAGTGCTTTTGGAAGCCTGTATTGCTAAGAAATGGAGTTTTGCTTTACTTATCTCTGACCTAGAGAGCTGATTGGTCAGGATTTTCAAAGGGGGCGTGACTTGTTCAGAACCAGCACTTTAAAAATGTGCAGCCCTAGGGGCACCTGGGTGGCGCAGTCGGTTGAGCGTCCAACTTCAAAAGCCAGGTCACGATCTCACGGTCCGTGAGTTCGAGCCCCGCGTCAGGCTCTGGGCTGATGGCTCAGAGCCTGGAGCCTGTTTCCGATTCTGTGTCTCTCTCTCTCTCTGCCCCTCCCCCGTTCATGCTCTGTCTCTCTCTGTCCCAAAAAAATAAACGTTGAAAAAAAAATAAAATTAAAAAAAAAAAATGTGCAGCCCTACTTCTGCTTTCTTGCTGGCCAGAGGCAGCAAAGTGGTGATGAGAGGGGACTTTATAGGAACTGGGTGGCATGGTCGGTCGTCTTTAGGGAAATTCCTGAAAGTTGTAGCATGCACATTTTTTATGAGTGGCTCCAGTGGGAAATGAAAAGCCCTACAGTTTTTCTTCTCCAGTGCTTCTCAGGATTAGAATGACCATGCCATTTGTGTCCTGAGAGCTATGCTTACACGGTAACCAGAGTTTCTCTCTTTTTCCCTTCCTTCCTTTCCTCCCTCCTTTCTTTCCTCCCTCCTTTCTTTCTCTCCCTTCCTTCCTTCCTTCCTTCCTTCCTTTCTCTTTCTTTCCTCCTTGACTTCCTTTTATTGGAAGTCCCACAGCATCAGCTGTCTGGATCCATTCCTCTGCCTCCCTCTCTCTCTCTCAGCACAAATCATGAGAAAATCAGTTCATTATAGGAATTGGAGTGGAAGAAAAAAAAAAAAACGGATGTATATTGTTGGGATTTTTCTGAAGCCTTCCATCTGCCAGGTTGCCCTGTGACATTCACTCCCTGGGCCAGCATGGTCATTGCTGTAAACACAGTGAAATTTAGTCTCTGCCTGACTTCCCCACTTTCTATCTCCCACACAAACATCAGGCAGGGAAATACTGGATTACCTGGCATGTATTATTGGATTCCTTTTTTACATAACTTGTTTTAACTCATGATAACTCAAGAATCCATATGTTAATCACCAAAAATCAAGAAAATATGGAGGACTTAAAGAAGAAATTTGAGATTATATGTGACACTACTGCAAAAGAGTGCCAAGATTTTTTTTTTCCTTTCTGGTTTATGCACTTCTAGACTTGAAAAATGGAGTCTCGGGGCGCCTGGGTGGCTCAGTCGGTTAAGCGTCCGACTTCAGCCAGGTCACGATCTCGCGGTCCGGGGTTTCGAGCCCCGCGTCAGGCTCTGGGCTGATGGCTCAGAGCCTGGAGCCTGTTTCCGATTCTGTGTCTCCCTCTCTCTCTGCCCCTCCCCCGTTCATGCTCTGTCTCTCTCTGTCCCAAAAATAAATAAACGTTGAAAAAAAAAATTTAAAAGAAAAATGGAGTCTCAATATATTTATTTCGTAACTTAAAAGAATTAACAATATGCATAGACATCTTTAGGTCAATACAATGTTGCCAGTAGGATTACAGTGAACATTTTTGTAGTCATCTTTTTGACCGGCATTTGTTCTAAAAAACTCATACCCCCTTTGAAAACACATTTTGAAGTTCACTCAGTTTTCAGCATTTGTTGTGCAAATCCACAGAGGTTTGATTCCTAGATCACAGATACTCTTCTGGATACAGAGCCTGAGTGCCCTTCAAAAATGTACATTTCTATCAATACAGTCTTGTTCTCAGTTTTGGTAAATGAAACTTAAGATAGATTTTCACCAGTCTGGCTGTTAGTACATTTTCGTTGCTGTTCAATTTTCACTGTCGTGTTCAGATCCTTGGCCTGTTATTATACTAGGTTGTCTTTTTTTCTTCTCATAACTTGGAGCTGTCTCCAGATAATAGGTCATAAACTTCTGGCTGTTTCAATAGATTGCAGACTTTTCCCCCGTTCTGTCTTTTAACATTTCAAAATCTTAAATGTTTGTGTTAAGATCTGTCAGTCTTTTTCATTGGCTTCTGACATTGGCTTGTGTCATCCTTAGAAAAGTATGACAAATCATATTTTAAAAAATTCTCTCTTAGGCTTCGACCGATTTTATTTTTTAAATGTGTCTAAGTTTTACTTTTGCACTTGGATTCCAGGAGGATTCTCATTTTCTCTGTCCCCAGTGGATTCCAAGTTTTCATGATAACAATTCACTGAAAAGTTGATTCTTTGGAAAGACTTCGGGAATATTAACTGAAACAAAATAGGGTTTCTCTCAGCAAACCAGGCAACTAAATTACCTAAAACACTCTCACGTGTCTTGGCTGAGCAAGCCTTTTCAGTATAATTTTAATTCAAAATTTCCTATCAGTGTTTTAGGCTCTATATCATTGTTGTTATATTGTTTTTATTATGTTTGTTGCTGTCGTCATTGTTATTATTTCATCTTAACAGGTACTGGCCAACACAACGTTCATATAGTCAAGGTTGTTGTCTCATTCATTGACCCATTTCTTTTTCCTAAAAATTAGTCATCGAACACCTGTTATGTGTTAGGTGCTCTGCCGTATGCTGGGGGATGTAGCGATGACCAAGACCTGGCCTTCAAGAAGTTCTCTTGTAGAGAAGACCAATAAAGAATGTGATCTCAATCATAAAGGAAGTTAAGTGCTGAGACAGGCAGTAGGGAAGGATGAGAAGGAGCCAGACGTACAGAGAGTTGGGGGCATCAGTAAGACAAGTGAAACAGCAGATGCAAATGGCCAGATCAGGGACTGTTTCAGAGCCAGGAAAGAGGATGTGGGGGAGAGTGGGTAAGGGAAGGAGGGGGCAGGAGACTTTTAGGCAATGATAGGAGGGTTGGATTTTAGTTTGAGAGCAGGGGGAAGCCACTATGGAGTTTTAAGCAGGGCGAGGATATCTGACTTGTGCTTTTAACGTTACCCCCCCAGGGGTGCCTGGGTGGCTCAGTCAGCTGAGCGTGGAACTCTTGATTTCAGCTCAGGTCATGACCCCAGAGTCACGGGATGGAGCCCCACATCCGGCTCTGTGCTGAGCATGGAGCCTGCTTG
Source organism: Lynx rufus (assembly GCF_022079265.1). Taxonomy (NCBI): domain Eukaryota; kingdom Metazoa; phylum Chordata; class Mammalia; order Carnivora; family Felidae; genus Lynx; species Lynx rufus. The sequence goes on from NW_025814834.1 coordinate 150,934,537, forward strand.
AGATTCTCTTTCTCCCTTTGCCCCTCCCCTGTTCTCATTCTCTTTCTCTAAAATACAAAAATTAAATAAAAATAAAAAATAAAAATAAATTAAAAAAAACCATCACCTCTGGCTACCATGTGGAAAAGTGGGAGGCTGTTGTTGTTGTCAGAGAGATGACAGAACTTGGACCAGGAAGGCTGCAGTGGATAGAGATGATATGCTTTGAAGGAAGACTTGATCAATTGGATGTGTGGATTGAGGAAAAGGAGAAGTCAAATTATGGCTCTGGAGCAAAGTTCCTATACTTTACTACACATTAGAATTACCTGGAAAGCTTATCACAAATCTTGATATTGAGCTTATAACTGGGCACCAATTAGATCCAAGTATCTAGGGGCTGGAAGCAAGGCGCTGAAACCTTTTAAAAGTCCCCAGATGGGGGCGCCTGGGCGGCTTAGTCAGTTAAGCATTGGACTTTGGCTCAGGTCATGATCTCACGGTTCATGGGTTTGAGCCCCGTGTCAGGCTCTGTGCTGACAACTCGGAGCCTGGACCCTGCCTCGGATTCTGTCTCCCTCTCTTTTCCTGCCCCTCCCCTGTTCATGCTCTGTCTCTTTCTCTCAGTAATAAACAAACATTAAAATTTTTTAAATAAATAAATAATTGTCCCCAAATGCTTCTAGTGTGCAGCCAAGGTGGAAAATCACTGATAGGGGGAGTGGTTACAGCTGAAACATCTGGATAAATGTGTTTAATCACTGTGCTGAGCAGATGGGTGGAGAAGGGGGTGGGGGTTGGTGTGAGAAATCTATTAGACGTGTGGGTGGAGTTTCAAGGAAGAGGTTGGATAAGGGAGTCTGTTCAAGAGAGAGATTTGCTGGAGTTGCAGATGTGAAAGTCCACATCATGTGGGTAGTATTTAAAGCCACAGGACTGGGTCTCGAGAAAGGAGGACAGAGGATAGAAACGCCCTGGACTGTGGCCTGAGGCTCTCTGGCACCCGAAGTCTGGCGGGAGAGGAGCCAGCAAAGGAGGCTGAGAGATGCCCAGTGAGGTAGGCGGAAGACACAGGGGAGTGGGATGTCCTAGAAGCAGAGGGAAGAGGTTGCCCCAGGGTTGTACTGGTCAGCGGAATCAAAGGCGGCCCAGCCACTAAGCTGCAGCCTGAGAAGTGACCATTGGCACCTGCAGCTGGAGAGGGTTCACTGGGGTAGAACAAATGGAAACTAAGGGTTTGCTCTAAAGAGTCTGAAGACCCTGAGGAAAAGAAATGTTGGATTCATCCCATCAGATAGCTTTACTTGTTTTTTCCTTCTCATTTTAATAACATGACCATTTAGAAGAAGTCTCCCGAATTTATGGACCAGGATTCTGTTGTCGGCCAAATTATCACACATTTCTAAATAAGAGAAATTGTATTTGAAATACTAGTTTATTTGAACATGACATTTTTTCCCCCTTCATTCCTATCTTCCAGGCCGTTACTCCTTTTATTTAAAAATGTTTCATTTATTTGTTGTGGGGAGGGAGGGGCAGAGAGAGAGAGGGAGATAGAGGATCCGAAGCAGGCTCCTCACTGCCAGCACAGAGCCCGACTTGGGGCTCGAACCCATGAACCATGAGATCATGACCTGAGCTGAAGTCAGATGCTCAACCGACTGAGCCACCCAGGCGATTACTCCTTAAGAAATATTTAATTCAGGGATCAAGAAGGAACACTGGACAGGGGAGTCAGTAAATTGGATTCTTTTGGGGGCAGGTTGCAACCTGAGGGCACCTTAATTGCCTCATTCATAAAATAAGGAGATGGGACCAGATCATCCGCAAGGTAGAGGATTTCAAACTGGGTGCACATTTGAATAACCTGGGGAGCTTTTTAAAAGCCCCAGTGAGGGGCGCCTGGGTGGCGCAGTCGGTTAAGCGTCTGACTTCAGCTCAGGTCACGATCTCACGGTCCGTGAGTTCGAGCCCCGCGTCGGGCTCTGGGCTGATGGCTCAGAGCCTGGAGCCTGTTTCCGATTCTGTGTCTCCCTCTCTCTCTGCCCCTCCCCCGTTCATGCTCTGTCTCTCTCTGTCCCAAAAATAAATAAACGTTGAAAAAAAAAATTTTTTTAAAGCCCCAGTGCCTGGGCCGCACCCACGCCAATTAGGCCAGAATCTCTGTGGATGGAGGCTGGGCTACAGTGTTCTTCAGGTGCCCCAGGTGACTCAGTGTGTAGCTGAGTTTGCAAACAGTGGCCCTAAGTTCTTCTCTAGCTCTAATATTGAAGTAGTCTATTCTTGGGTCTTAATACATTCCCAACCCTCAACAAACTCAGGAAAAAGGGAAGACTGGATACCAGGTGGGCAATTAGCAGTGTCTGTCAAAGGAGGTCTCAAAATTTACCTTCCGGGCTTCCTTTCACAGGATGGGACTGATGGATACTCTCCATAAAAATGAGGGAGCAAAGGAATTCCAGGAAATGTGGATTCCAATTTGGGAAGGAGGTGAGGGGAATTTCCAAGTTGATGGCCCTGAACAGGAATTAGGAAGCAACCAGTGTAGGTTGGGGCAGGAGGATGAGGCTCCAGGAACAATGAGAAGAAAGAACTGGGAGAAGAAAGAATTTGACGAGTTGCCCAACTTATTTGATTGTCTTGAAGGGAGCTGGCAGATTCAGCCAGAGTTTGGTGATGGAATCCCAGCTGGTCTGTTGAAAACTGAGCAAATGGGGAAAAGGGGCAATTAACTCCAAAAGCTTTTTCTTACAAGGAGGAATATAAAATCACAGTGTACTAGTGGCTCAACTGTGAAACACATTTGCATATTCACTTCATAAATTCTGAGTATCCAAAAGTTTTATTAAAATTTTATTGAGATGATGAGCGGGGAGGGGACAGGTGTATGCTTGCTGGTGGGTGGGGGGCAGATATAAGAGCTAAAATCATCTTTTCCATGGGAGGATGTAGATTGATAATATCTAAAAGAGAAATAAATAGTGGGGCAGCATTATTTAGAAATATTAAAGTAAATAACTGAAAAGAAACATAAAAGAATTTGCCTCTAAGGAGCAGAAATCAGGGGTGGGTTTGTTACATAGTTCCTTTAAAATTATGTAGATGAGGGGTGCCTGGGTGGCTCAGTCGGTTAAGCGTCCGACTTCGTATTATAGAATAAATGCAAAGGAAGCCATAAGTGGGATTTAGGCAATATTGACATGATACAGTTTATACTAAGTCCACCCTGTGCATCAATCTGATATTGTATCTCTGGATGGGATGTCGTATGAAGTATACAATGTCATCTATGATATATTCCAGGCAAAAATGTTTAACTTGAGTCTATCAAACCTTTGCATCTAACAAACAACTTGGCATCATGATCTCACCTTTGGTGAGCTGGAGCCCCGCGTTGGGCTCTGTGCTGACAGCTCAGAGCCTGGAGCCTGCTTCAGATTCGGTCTCCCTCTTTCTCTGCCCTTCTCCTGCTCACACTCTCTCTTTCTCAAAAATAAATAAACATTAAAACAATAAAATAAAAATATGTAGATGATTAAGTTTGGCGGGGGAAAGATGACATTGGGGAGGTAGGTGGGACCAGACAATGCAGAGCTATATAGATGTACTTACTGTTCCCTGTGCTAAGGGTACAGGAAGGATAGATTTGGGAAGTGGTTCACCTGCTTCTGCGGTCCCATCCTGTGTGACTAGTAAGAGATCATTGTGAATTAGGAAAACCATTCTGTTCTAGTGCCACTGCATCAAAACAAGATACCTCAACAGGGATGTCTGTCAGGATCTTGGGGAACAAACACCAATTTCTCCCAAGCTAAGGAGTTTGTAATATCAGCAGTGGTAACACAAGAACATCCACATCTATGGTGGTGGTGTGGTTGGAGCTCTGAAACACTGGAGAAGTAGTCCCAAATATTTTTTTTTTAATGTTTATTTATTTTTGAGACAGAGGGAGACAGAGCATGAGCAGGGGAGGGGCAGAGAGAGAGGGAGACACAGAATCTGAAATAGGCTCCAGGCTCTGAGCTGTCAGCACGGAGCCAGACGCGGGGCTCGAACTCACGAACTGTGAGATCATGACTTGAGCCGACGTCGGACGCTTAACCCATGGAGCCACCCAGGCACCCCCCAAATATTTTTGACAATTTCCCCCATCAGTTAAAAGAACATCCCCCCTCTCTGAATGTATGTTTGTATATTGTTTGTAGAACCATATTCTATAAAACAGGTAAAACGAACATTTTAAAGGGTGAGATAGGATATTAAAATAAATTGCTAAATGCAGTGCTTTACATCATTATGACTTCATAGTGTCATTACCTAATAACTTGGGGTATAACACATACATTTAACAATAGTAGCTTTGGCCAATATTTTGAATAGTTTTCTTGATAAATCTGTTTCTTTTTTCCAACTTCTTTTCAGATCATATTTGTTTTTGAAAAAAATTTTTAATGTTTATTTATTTTTGAGAGAGCGTGCAAATGGGGGAAGGGCAGAGAGAGAGGGAGACACAGAATCCAAAGCAGACTCTCGGCTCTGGGCTGTCAGCACAGAGCCTGACGTGGGGCTCGTGAACCGTGAGATCCCTGAGATCATGACCTGAGCTGAAGTCGGACGCTTAACTGACTAAGCCACCTAGGCACCCCTTTCATCTTTTTTGAACTCATAGAAAACAAAGTTTATATTAGGAGAGTATTTGTGTCTTCATTTTCTTGATGCTAATGTAGGCCCTCATTGGTTCCAGTGAGTCTCATTTATTTTGTAAGAATCTTTATGTCTCTTGCCCACCTTGTGAGGGTTGACTAAACTGGATAATATACTCCAAAAATGCTTAAATGGGCTCACCTAAACCTTAAGTGGTAGGAATATGCTGAAAACCAGTGAGGCCACCAACATCAACCCCCTACTTTGGGATCTTGCTTTCTTCCCCACCCCCCCCCACCCCCCCGGGTTGCCTTGCATACCTACGTGAAACACAGGCATTCTGGCCAAGTGAGGGCAGCTTGGGTATGATACGTAATAATCCATATGATAAAACTCATAAATTTAGCGGTGCCTGGGTGGTTCAGTCGGTTAAGCGTCCGACTTTGGCTCAGGTTATGATCTCACAGTTTGTGAGTTCGAGCCCCATATAGGGCTCTGTGCTGTCAGTACAGAGCCCGCTTTGGATCCTCTGATCCCCTTTCTCTCTCTCTGCCCCTCCCTGACTTGTTCTCTCTCTCTTTCTCTGTCTCAAAAATAAAATGTGTAAAATTGTAAATCTTCTCTCTTTGCTAGGTTAATACAGTTAGTATTAAAATGTGTAAAATTGTAAATCTTAACTTCTCTCTTTGCTAGGTTAATACAGTTAGTAGCCCTAACCCTTTCTTCTCACATACCAGTGAATAGTCCCTTGTGTGCACGCACCCCTCTTTGGAGGCCACTGTAATAGAAAACAATCTTTCATACCTCTTTTTGAGTAGGGTAAGGGTCATGCAAACTGAAAAACTAGCGGCCTGGGCTGGTTAGCTTATTTGCTGAGCCGATCGTGGTAATGGGAACAAGGTACCATCACTGAACTTTGTGTGTGTATTTTTCTGAGGCAAAGGCCAAGAGCCTTCACAGGTTCTCACACGGGGTTATGACCCCAGCGAGGTTAAGAATTGCTGGTACCTTGTTTTCTTTTGCTTTTTGAAAAAACTTCAAGCTTCCATAGACTTTCTTAGTCATTGATTTGTTAAAGCTGGAATTGCCCTCAGACACATGATAGCCTTAAAATTAGGGGACATCACACAGTCTTGAGCATCTGAGGGAAGAGTAGGTTTTCTTAATAACAGACGGGAGCTTTGATGTGCTTCTTCTCTGACTTCTCACCCGTAGCACTAAGACTCAGGCTTCTTTCTTTCCTAAGTCCTCTTTAGTTTTCCATTCTAGCCCATCGTGTGGGTGAATTTCCATTCTATTCTAGATTTTGTCTTTATGCTCACCAATATGGTGCTTTTTTCCTCTGCTATTTTGGTCTCTAACAGTGCCACGTATTAAGCTTAAATAATCCAGATCGTGCATTTCCTATAGTTTAGTGAAACATAAATAATTTATGAGTCATGATTACTCTTATTTATTTCATGCAATTTCACTTTCACAAACCCACAGTTGGTGGGTCAGAGTGCGATCTTCACTGATTTCTCTTCCTTGACTGATTTCATGGTGCAATTTCTCGTCCCCTGAATTGCGTTATGAGTTATGAGTCCCACTGTCTGTCCTTTTCTCAACCTGTTGCTGATTTTCATCATTTGTGATAGAGCTTTCAGTGTTTTTCCTGCTGACTTAACTCTTGCTTGGACAGTTGTGATCGCGGCTTCAGGCTTCCTGTACCAAACACCCAGCCTGAGCACAGGAGGGTGTTGGATGATTAAGTGGCAAATGCAGGGATGTTTTGGTCTTGTGATATTGTCTTGCCTCTTTTATGTTTTTAGTTTTCCTTCTTTTTCACTTTGCATTGGTTGTTTGTTTGACACCATTATATTTCTGTTATAGGATGTCCAGTTGTATCTGAGTGTGTATTTAATACCCTTCACCGAACAGGGAACTAGGGCAGATCTACAAATTGGGAAGAGGGGTGCAAGAAAAAGCTCTCAGAAAAGTAAAGTTTAGAAAGCTTGTACGTTTACATTATTCTTGAGATTCTAGAATTTCTAAGCCAAAATATCATCACCTTTTCTTCCAAACTTCAGATGTTGTTTCTAAACCTAAGTTGGACTTATTTTTTTTTTAAGTTTATTTATTTATTTTGAGAGAGAAAGAGAGAAACAGACCATGCGAGCTGGGGAGGGACAGAGAGAGAGAGAGAGAGAGAGAGAGAGAGAGAATCCCAAGCAGGCTCCATGCCACCAGCACAGAACTGGATCCGGGGCTTGATCTCACGAACTGTGAGACCACGACCTGAGCCAAAATCAAGAGTCAGACATTCAACTGACTAAGCCACCCAGGAGCCCCAAGTTGGACTTACTAAAAACAGCCATCTCATCCTGTAACTTTATTATTCACATTAATTTTTTTTTCTGTATTTCTATCATTCTATCCTCTGTTGATTACATTTGGCTAGTACTACTCTTTATTTCACCAGATGGCTCTGTATGCCTGAGGGGGAAGTTCTTCATGCTAGCGTTTTCATTTTTCTTTTTATTCTTCACATTGCTAGAAGTCTTACAACTGCTCTGTAAGCAAAAAAACTTCTGGATGGGTGGAGTAATGTCAATAATTTAACACAATAAGTGATTCTGATGTTTGTTATCTTTTTTTTTTTTTTTTTTTTTTTTGCCTGTGACTTATTTTCTTAATAAGGTTTCTTAGGATAATGTTAAAGTCAGTTACCATTTTTTGAACATTTAATGGCCATGTAGTCAAAGAAACCAGCAGCTGAAAGATTTGTTTGAAGCCACTTGAAGCAATTGGGGCACTGTGTTCTCTCTGTTCCCGGGGTGCTCAATGGAGATTTCACTTACAGCAGGGAACACATTTTATGGTACTTTTATGTGTTCATCTCTTTCCCTTCCATGGAACTGAGCTCTTGGAAGGCAGGAAAATGTCTCTGGAAGAGCTGGGCTCACAAGGCATTCAGCGAGTATTTGACCTAATGCCCTGTGTTTCACACCACTGTTTTCAAGAGGACCACATCTTTCATCAGCATGGTGTTTCTCACACTAGAGGCCAGGGGTGTATGTGGGAGAGGAGTTTCCATGCCTTCTTCTGAGGGTTTATCACAACTTTTCAGATGCCCCTTTTCGTTTAATTAAATGAAAAACAAATTACTGTGAATCATCAGGATGAATACGTTAGCAATATGGTTCTGCTAAAGCAATGGTGGTTAACTCTAAATTCAGCACTGCTCAGACAGGCCCACGAAAACTTCTTCTGGTGTGTTCCAGGGGTCTGAAGGTTCGTGGTGGAGGATGAGCTGTCAGGATATCACTTTCTTCTTGGAAATGCCTCCCTCAGTGCTCTTTGAGAGGCATCCCTGTGGCACTTACCCCTCTGTGTGTTATGATGGATTTCCCTCTGGCTCTGTGTCCCCCTCTTCCAGAGTTAGCCCATTTCCACAGTGCTTTCACACTATGGTGCAACACTCACTGAGCTATGGGATAACCTGGGAATACGCGTTCATAAGTCTTTCTCTCTTACTGGACACTGAACATCAGCAGTTCGGGGAACCTCTCCAGCTTTGAGTCCCGAGTACCCAGCTCTCCCAGCACAGTGCATGGTAAGGTGGTCAGATCGAATCCCGAGGTAACTAGAATGGATACAGGCAAACACATTTTAAAGGTCTCCTCATTCTTTTGAGATGAGACTCATGTGGTCATTGATTCTTCATTTCTGAAAGTATTTTTTGTTTTCCCCAAGTTGGTCTTAGAGGTATTTGTACCTAATCTTGTCTTTCAATACGCTGAGCATGAGTCTTCTAACCCGTGTCTGATTCTGATATACTTGTTTCTGTTTCAGCTCCCTGTTTCTTTTTCTTTCTTTCTTTTTTAAACATTTTTATTTATTTTTGAGACACAGAGTCAGAATGAGCACGAGCAGGGGAGAGGGAGAGGGAGACGCAGAATCCGAAGCAGGCTTCAGGCTCTGAGCTGTCAGTGCAGAACCTGACGTGGAGCTCAGACTCATGGACCCTGAGATCATGACCTGAGCCAAAGTCAGATGCCCAAATGACTGAGCCACCCAGGCGCCCCTCTGCTCCCTGTTTCTAAGTAGGCTGTTCCATATTGCTTGGTTTCCTCATGTGCTTGGTTATGTCTTATTCTCAGCTGATGGATGTGTTTTCCAAGTTATTTGTTAGAGTGCCCAAGTCCTAGGATGAACCTCCGGAGAAGTCTGTGTGAGTTTGCTGGGAGACGGAGGGCAGTTTCAGTCTGAAACCAAGCAAGGTTGGATTGATGTTCTCTGGCTCGTCCAGGTGTGAGGCGCAAAGGGCTGTGTTGTGGACATCATTTCTCAGGATGGCCCCGTTTCTTAAATTTCCTTTTATTTGAAACTACTTTGGCCTTTTCTGTAGTGCTCTAAGCTTGGGGACAGGCAGTTTTAATGCTAGTTATTTTTCTGATAAGGTGGTAGCACTTCGGGACCCCTGTCTACATCTGAGGAGGATCTCCTAGCAGGTCTTGGATGGATTTTGGGCCTTGAATCCTGGCTCTTCACTCCTCTTTCCCAGGGCTGCAGACTGAAGCCTCAGTACATGTGCCCGTACTTCTCCAGGTTCTCCACAAGACTAGACCAGGCGTTCCTTGCTCTTAAAAATTTTTAAGTGTTCTGAGAACCAGTTTTACAAGTTTACAGGTTTAGAAACTTTATTACAAGTTTTTTTTTTTAATTTAAATATATTTGACATATATCATTGTACAAATTTCAGGTGTTCAACATATTGATTTGTTGCATGTATATATTGTAATATAATGGCCACCATAGCAATAGTTAGCTCCTCTGTCCCTCACAGAATTATCATTTCTTTAAAAAAAAATTTTTTTTTACATTTATTTATTTTTAAGGGACAGAGAGAGACAGAGCACAAGTGCGGGAGGGGCAGAGAGAGAAGGAGACACAGAATCCAAAGCAGGCTGCAGACTCTGAGCTGTCAGCACAGAGCCCCATGCAGGGCTCGAACTCACAAACTGCGAGATCATGACCTGAGCCGAAGTCGGACGGTTAACTGACTGAGCCACCCAGGCGCCCCTATCATTTCTTTTTTGTGGTAGGAATAATTTGAAGATCTAGTCTGTTAGCAAGTTTGATGTTTATAATACAGCATTACTGTTTATATTCACTATATCATGCGTTAGATCTCTAGGACTTATTGTTCTACTTCTAATTCTTCAGTCTTTTACAGGTACTTCCTCTAACTTCCCACACCCCCCAAAAGAAATATGTATTTTATCCAGCATCTGACTTCTCTCTCTTCTTTTTCTTTCCCTTTCTTTCTAACGTCCCTCTTCCTCCCCTTCCTTTCTTTTTCCTTTCCCCTTTCTTACATTCTCCCTCCTTCTTTTCCTTCCTTCCTTCCTTCCTTCCTTCCTTCCTTCCTTCCTTCCTTCCTTTTTTTCCCTTCCTTCTGCCCAGCAGGTGAATTATGAATAACCTAGCCTACTATTTCTGGAAATAGAAGGTCTAAAAATCAATTTAAAAATAGAAAATTATTAACTGAGTATAAGCCTTAAATGGTCTTAATATAAGCCTTAAAATAGTCTTTCCTTTTTAGTCTTCTTTAAAACTTGTTAATTGGGGTAGATAATGTAGATCTGAAGTCAGTATAAAAATAGGTCATTCAGATATTTCAGGTGAAAAGATGCCCGCAAATGACCCCCAATTATAGAAACTTCCCCAGAGATGAGTACCTTGAGTGATTGGCTGAACTTAGTAAAATTTATTCATTAAATTTGCCATCAAGACACTTCCTGTTGTGAGAAACAGAAGTCTAACTTAAACTAGCTTAAGCCCCAAAGAGTATTTATTAGCTCAAATTGAAAGTCTTGAGATGAATGGCTTCAGGTACAGTTGGATCAAGGAACTCAAGTATTGCCATTAGGCTTAATGCCTATCTTTTGTCTGTTCTGTGTTAGCTTCACTCTCTGACTTGCTCTCTTATGATGGCAAGGTGGCTTTCACAGACTCCAGACTCACAGCCTTTGCTTTAAGTCTATGATCTGCAAACTTTGTTGATTATGTATCCAATGGTAAAAGTTAAGCACATGTTCTCCATGTGTTTATGTTTATAAATTATATGCCATTATATACCACTGTTATTCAATGTTGTATTAATTATTAGTAGAGTTCAGTTTTTTTTTAAGGTAAAGAATAAAATAGGGGCACCTGGCTGGCTCAATAGAGCATATGACTCTTGATCTCAGGGTAGTGAGTTTGAGCTGCATGTTGGGTGTAGAGTTTATGTAAAATAAAAGATTAAAGTATAAAACACATTTAAAAAAGGAAAGAATAAAATAGAAGTACTAATACTTTCTATACTGCCGGTGGATTGTTTTGCACACCCCAATTCGACAACAACTTAGTGGAAGGATGGCATTTCTCCCATCAGATATAATCACAGTCTTGTGACCATAACTCATTGGTTCTTTTTGGCTTAGCTTGAGTCACATGCCCATTTCTGAGTCCACTGTCCTCAAAATAGTAAAAGAAAACTTTACTAATATAAGGTGACACAAATAAATTGACTAGGCATAAATAGGTACTATTTTAACTTTTTAAAGGTATTTACATTTTGAATCTTATAATCACTGCTATATTATCAAAAGAAGGGGCAAAATCATTGAGTACAGCATTATAGAACAAAGATTCTCTATTTTCATGGCAATATAATTCCATTAGTCTTTGCTGAATTTCTGTGGTTTCATACCTGGAGTATCATGAAACTATCCCATCTAGTTTTTGTTAGTATTCCAGTGACAGGTGAATGCTATATGTTGAGAGGTAGGAATTGATGAGTCTTGCAAATAAAATCCTGTTCTTACAAATTTTTTGAGAATGGCTATTTTGAACAAGATGAAAAACTATGTGGAAAGGCAGGTGAGAGAGGGTCCTGAATAATTTTCAGATTTCTGAAGAGAAAAGGCGGTTACTGTTTGGAGAGAGAATTTTGCTTGTAAGAATGGGTAAAGAACACGAATGGAAAGCATTATTCAGAAACTTTCTGATGAACAAGATGTTCTGCTAATTTAAAAATTGGTCTTGTATGGCAGAAATGCAATGGCTCATCTTGATTCTGAGGTGAAAGAGGAATGTCTGCGGGAAGACCTGAAGTTTTATTTCATGAACCCTTGTGAAAAATACCGAGCCCGACACCAGATCCCATGGAAGCTGGGACTGCAGATTTTGAAGATAGCCATGGTCACCACGCAGGTAATTCACATTATCAGTTTGTTCAGGGATTTTTTTTTTTCCCTTACCACAAGGTGAAACAGTTTTCAGGTGTTCCGCCCTTAACTTCTGTTCTGAAAAGTCCACACTCAAGTTCATAAAACTGTAAAATTATGTTGACTCTGGAGGGCAGAGGGTAGGTTGAAGTTCAGTTTTGATGAGGACCTTGTTTTAGTAAGGGATTATGAGGTAAATACAGATAAATCATAGATCTGTATAGAATAGTAGACCTGTATGTCTGTTGGGGTGGGGGTGGAGTTCTGTATCCGAGTGAAGCACGTAGACTGGCAAAATCTGCTCAATCCCAGGTGATGGTGTCCTTCGAATTTCTCATCTTCATTCAAATACACTTTTGAAATCCGCATTTTTGACTGTTCTGTGTTGGGATTTGTCAGAACACTGTCTCCCTTCCATCAGTAGCTAAGTGCTTTAAGTAAACGCTTACCCACCTCCACCCCATCTAGCAGGAGCACACAAAGGCTACACACTGGGATCTTCTGTTGAGTTTCATATTTTTTTAAGTTATTTATTTTTGAGAAAGAGAGAGAGAAGCCCAAGCAGGCTCTGGACTGTCAGCACAGAGCCTGATGCAGGGCTCAAATTCACGAACCGTGAGATCATGACCTGAGCTGAAATCAAGAGGCAGACGCTTAACCAACTGAGCCACCCAGGTGCCCTTATATCCTTGAGACTTAATCACCAGCATCACTACAGCCATCAAAGTTGTCATCAAGTTTTTGAGACTGTGGTTTGGAACCGGTTTTTTCCTTTTTTTGGGGGGGGGGCTCTCTAGGTAACTACATTTAAAATGCATACCCTTTTAGAAACTCTACTGATTTTGGGTATTTGGTTCCATTGACAATAATCATTCTGTTATCCATGTAAAGATGTTTATAAAGATGTTATTTCTGGAGGCACCTGGGTGGCTCAGTCAGCTGAGTGTCCGACTCTTGATTTCCGCTCAGGTCATGATCCCAGGGTTGTGGGACCCATGCTGAGCATGGAGCTTGCTTGAGATTCTCTCTCTCCCGCTGTCCCTCTCCCTACTTGCTCTCTCTCTCTAAAAAATAGAAATTAAAAATTAAACAATATTTTTTAAAAAGATGTTATTTCTGGAACACAAAAATAAATACCTTGCTAAAAATACCTTCATATAGTCTTAGAGATGAGAGGAAGTTCCTGCTGTAACTGAAGTTGCATCTTTATTCTGTGATCATAAAGAGGGTATTTCACTGTATAACATGCTTTCAGTGCATCAAGTTTTAGGGTAACCAAGTTGCTTTAAAACAAACAAGCTTAAAAAAACCAACAAAATTGAGATACAGGGCCACTGTTAAATGTGTATGCTTGACTTTCTCCATTTAAAATTATTTTTCATTTTAAGTCTTGGTCTTGAAGTCTGAATTTTGGCATCCTATAAAGTGGGTGCATTATTAGTATTACATGGAAGGAGGAGAGATAATGTCCCCTGTTTCATTTGGTTAATTTTAATTGTTTCCCACTTTCTTCTCTGGCCAAACCAGCTTTCCATTCAGCTTCTTGGTCTATTAATGTTACTAGAACTCTAGCTTATCCAGGCACAGAACATCACCATCTTTGACTTACCTTCTTCGTCCTGGTATCTATTAAATCCCCCGGATTCTTCCTTCAAAACCGTGTCAGCTTATGTTTTGCCACACTCACTATCTTCTCTCTCTGGCACAGACTCTTCTCTTGTTCATTTAAAGTATGTTTGAAGCACAACCTGTGCTGTGTATTCTGTTGGGAATACAGCTGTCAATACGTTACTGCTGCTGAGATGTAACACGTGGTGTAGCCTTCTCCATGTGCCAGGCACAAGTGCTTTATGTGTGTTAACTCATTTCATCCTCACCGCAACTCTGTGAGGTGGGGTCAGTTACTTCCCGCTTCTTGTGGATGAGGAAATGGGGCCAAAGAGAGGAAGTAACCTGATTGTGACCATTCCGTTGGTAAGTGGTAGAGACCAAGTCCCTTGGTCTGACTCTGGAGTCTGCATTCTTATTCTCAGATTGTTTTTATTCCAGACATGGGTCCTGTTCTCATTGTGCAGTCTAGGAATACAGGCAAGTTAACCAGGCTGCTTCCAGACTTTGTCTTATACCTCCCTTTCTTATCTACATACATACAGTCTGTTAAATGCTAATATCAAATGAATTCTTCTTAGAATGCCTTCATTGGGTCACTCTCCTGCTCAGAAACTTTTGTGGCACCCATTTCCTGCAGAAGAAAATCTTGACTGTGTAGCTTGAAATTTAGATTTCCACAGTCTCCTTCAACTTGCCCTTCCAATGGGCTTTCCTCTGTTGTTTCCTGCCCAGATCCCAGCCAGGTGGATGCACCCAGGGATTCTCATCCCTGCCCTGTTTGCTCCACCAAATCCAGAGTGGACTTTTCTCCATCATCTTGCAGGTGCCATTGGAAGTCCCCCACCAGTCTTGCCTGACCACTCAACACGTGGCACACTAGTCCCCCTTGCTGTCTGTCTCACTGCTTTCACTTTTAGGAGACTGTTTCTGGGAATTGATGGTTTACCTATTGTGTGAGTGCACCCTGTCTCCCCTGACAAAGTTGAGAGGGATTCAACTCTTGCTCCGCTGGAGGATCATTCTAATAAGTTTTGCTACCTGGGTGATATCTAATTGGAGCAGATTTCTCAAATACCTTTCTTTCCTTCAAATCCCACTTGTCCTTCGTCCTCTTTTTCTGTCTCTTAATACTCCATCCTCAAGTCTAATGAGATGGGTGGCATTTTATCAGGGTTGATGAGAAGGAAACCTTTTTTTTTTTTTTTAAAAGACATTCCTATTCTGCGTTCTGCAGTAATTTATAACCTTCAGAGAGGTGTTCACATTCTTTTGCTTGTTCTATGCTTGCCTTCCCATATTCTTTGTACATTATTAGAGCAATATCTTTTTTTTTTTTAACCTAGTACAGAATATTTTCTCCTACACTCATTTCACAATCAGGTCTTAAATTCATAATTTTGCCAGGCTGCCCTTAATGTGTAAGAATTTTTCTGACTTATATCATAGTTTCAGCAAATCTTAAGGGCTAGTTGGTGGGGTTATTTTTCTGTCAACTATTTTCTGTCAACTATTTTTCTGTCAACTATTTGACCAATCGCGTCATCTCCTTACTCTTGCTCCATAGGGAGGGTAGGGTTCTGCCATAGCAGGACTGGGACTTATGATCTCCTCCCCAGGGTTTCTCTTCTCTACTAAGAGACGCTTTGAAAATCCCAACCTTAACCTGATGCTGGGCCACATAGGTGGATCTTAGCTTGTTCTCTGAATAATAGAATGGAGGAGATTTCTTGTTCCCGATGCCAGATGGGAGTGGTTCGTGTTCTCTCATTCCCAAAGTTGAGTTGATGAACTTGGAGTTTAAATAAGGCGGTAGCTTAAAAAGGCAGCAAATAGTATGCCACATTCTTGGTCAAGTTATCCATTCCCCACACAGTGTGTGTGTGTGTGTGTGTGTGTGTGTGTGTGTGTGTGTGTGTGCGCGCGCGCGCGCGCGCGCGCGCACATGCATGTTTAAGCTTCAGTCTGAGTGTGGGAGGATTGGGTTGAATATCCCTGCTTCTAGAGTGAAGTTGGCAGTATCTCCGTTTGAGAAGAAGGGTGGCCAGGTGGTCAACAGGAGGAACGTGGAAACCTAATAGATGTATTTGTATCCTCATTCTGATACCTTCTAGCTGTTACAACCTGGATAAATTCCTTGACTTCAGACCTCATGTGTGCAAAATGGGATTATATTTATCAACGGATTCAGTATTTGACTCTGGCATCGTGATGGGTACTATTCCAGTTCCTGAGTAGAGGGGAAGAAAAGAAAAGAAAAAAAAAATCCTGTCCTTGTGGAGCCCAGTGTAATATCCTTCTCATAGGGCGTTGGATAGTTAAGTAAAAAAAAAAAAAAAAAAAAAAAAAATTAAAATGTAAATTTTAGGCACAGTCCCTGGCACTCAATGGTAAGACCTGTTATTCAACACTATGCAACTTGATCTTGCTCACATTGTATCCCAGCTCAGCACAGAGTAAGCACTGGGCAGACTTTGGTTGAAGAACTTAATTCATGTGTGTGTATACCAGTTTTGTTTTGTTTTTTTTTCATTTGTGTATCAGTTGTTAGTAACACTTTGAAACAATCATGTGTGTATGGGTTCCCTGGTTTACTTTCGGCTTTCAAAAAGCAACCTGACTTTTCCGGCATCTCCTACGGGCACCACTGACAGATGTCCTGTGCTCAGAAAAGCCTTTAGTTTTCCATTGCCTGATTTCCAGCCCAGGTTGGATGAGGTGGGGCTTCTTTTCTGATATTTTCCTTCGACTGGCTGGGCTTTAACAATTGCTCAATCCTTTGACTTAGTATTTGAGGAATGTGACCTGGTGAGGCTCAGATGCTAATGAGTGTCATCTAAGTACATTCTCAAACAGTAGTTGCAATTCTGGGAAGCTAGCACCTAAATTCTTTTCCATAAGAAGAGTCCCAAAGACAAATTCTTCAATGGAGGGAAATTGCGTAGTGTAGTCAAGTGACTTTGGAGTTAGACCTGGCTTTCATTCTAGTCAGGGCAATTTAATGTGGCTCAGTCTCAGTTTCCACATTTGTAAAGTGAGGATGACCACCTTATCTTGTGTTAGCAACTGAGATAGTGCTTGTAATGCAGTTAGTAAAGTGCCTGGACTATAATAATTGCTGAAAAATGGTAGCTGTTATTTTTAATTATTCAGCCTTTCCAAAAAGTCAGGCAAAATTTAAAAGCTAAAAAATAAAAATCACTAAAAAACAACGTGTACGTTGGCAGATGCAGATTAACGTTTGTTTCACCTGAAAGATTCATGAGTTGATGTCTTGTTCAGAGCCACGCAGTCTGTCATATCCCACCATGGGGTGACAGCAAATAGCAGAAGGGCCACAGTCATCTAGTCGACTTGCTGAAGAAACCAAGTCCCAAGTCGTTTTGGGTATTTGGTGGGATGAAGACTTGGGGCAAAATTTTTGGACTTGTATTGTCTTCAAAGCAGATGAGAAGACGAAGTGAGTAGATGGGGAAGAATGTGGGGGACAGGACTTATGAAGGTTTGACTTGACTTCTGCCATTGCATGTGTGTGCACGTGCATGCGTGCATGAGAGGGAAGGAGAGGTTGTTGATGTGTGTAGCTGAGTGTGTAATTTCCTGGGTTTTTTTGGTAAACATTTACTGCCTGCTAATTGTCCCCACTTATTGGACTCCAAGAAAAGCAGGGAGAATACATTCCCTCCTGATAAAGAGAGAGAGAGCCCTTGGTGCCCACGCTCAGGCTGGGATACAGCATAAGGGAGAATAAGTGAGAGTTTTATCCCCAGAAGGTGGGTGCTTGGTGACAGTGAATGGGTTTGACCTCAGGGAGGTAAAACAATCCCAGTGGTAATTTCCTCTAATTTTACACTATTTTGAATTGCTGATATAGCTTGACGAGGTTGTTCTTCTTTGGGACTTGTATTTTGACACTAACGTGGTTAGTAAACACCAAAGCAGTAAGATTTTTCTTGCTGATGTTTGGGGGGGGGGGGATGATAATAAGAATGCATTTGCCTGCCCTGGTAAATGGTAAAAATTACATCTTCCTGTTTGATTTCCTTTTCTAGCTTGTTCGTTTTGGTCTAAGTAACCAGCTCGTGGTTGCTTTCAAAGAAGAGAACACTGTTGCTTTTAAGCACTTGTTTCTGAAAGGATATTCTGGCACAGATGAAGATGACTATAGTTGCAGTGTGTATACCCAAGAGGATGCCTACGAAAGCATCTTTTTTGCTCTCAATCAGGTAAGAGTTTTGTTGGGAATGACTTACGCTTTAAGAATATATTGACACTTGACCTTGTTGTTTTAGAAAAAAAAATTATACATATATTAAAATATTCTAATTTAAATTTTGCAGTCTGTCAAAAAATGTTCATTGCTATTTCTCCGGCTACATTTCCACACAATACCTTTTGCCTGCCTAACATTTTTCTTAAAGGTGTATGTTTTTTATTTGTCCCTTTATTCCCACTACTTTTGGGAGATTACTCCAGTTCAAATAGCCAAGAGTAGATTTATAATCTCAGAAGATTTGATGAATGAGATACCAAATGTAAGATTCTAGGATCTCGGTTTTGATGTCTTACCATTAGTAAGCCTAGCTGAATCTTATGAATATAGAGTAGGATATGATATAGTTGTATCTAAGCAGGTATTGAGAAACCAGATTGATGGACCTTGAGGAAAGCATTTAGGGGAGAGAGATCGTTAATCTTATTTTTTCTTTTTCTCATTCAATAAATATTTGGGGGCTTAGTATGTACGAGTACTGTTCTAGACACTGGGAAAACATCATGAATACAATGAACAAAAGCCCTGTTCTTATAGAACTTAATTCTGGAGGAGAGAGCCACACAAATGAAGTGAAATAGGTAGCACTGAATGCTAGCTGCCTGAAAACACCACCTGGAAAACATGTTGGTAAAACTGAGCTTGTTGACGGAAATACTGGAGACACTCCCTTGACTACTCATCAGTGCCTTGGGTGAAGAGGGCAAAGTCCAAATACAGATTTTGAAGTCTGATTTAGGGTGGGTCTTTCAATTGTGAGGGGAGAGCTCTATTAGAATTGGCTAAAGACAGGATGCAATGGTTTCAGATTGGTGGACACAACAAGGTGAGGGTTTGTGGGGAGAGGGGCATGGTTTCAAAGAGTCTTGGAATTAATTAGATTAGATCTTCAAATTGATGATCGGTCTAAATGAATTGTTTTGGATGTTCCTGAAATAAACAATAGAGTTATTTGTAGCTGTTATGTTCCTGGACAAAAGTTTCCTGGAATGATAAAGACATGTTAATGAAGCCCTGTTTGTGCAGATAGGCCGATGGTAGCGTCCTGTTGATGAGAGCTACTGTAAGTTCATGTAAGATAATGTAAGTTGTGTTCATTACTGTGAGCTGTGGGGTGTGGATGGCTTGGGTCCTGAGTGGTATGTCAGAAAGTGATAACTGCTGTGAAATAAAGCAGAGGAGGAGACTGGCAGTGCCTGGTGGAGCCTGTGTGCTGCTGATGGATGTTTGTAACTTGCACTGGGTAGTAAGGGAAAGGCCTGGCTGGAGCGGTGATATTTGACTCAAGATCTGAAGGAGTGAACCAGCAGTTAGATAACACAGGGTTCTAGGCAGAAGGAACAGCAAAGGCCCGGGCAAGAATGTGCCTGGTGAGCTCCAGGAACCGCCTGGAGGCCAGTGTGGTTTTCTAAGGTGGGGGTTGGAGCCAGGGGACAGTAGTCTGCTGTGAGGTCAGGGCACCTCACTTTGGCTCTCAGTGAGGGGGGAGCCTCTGTCGGCATGTTTACTTGAGTTCTGAGTTCCGTGAGGCAGGGTGTTTCCTGCCCAACCTGAGAAAATCACCTTGTGGTATTTTACATGGGGGAGTTCCATTGAGGGCTTTGATATACACAATTTAAAATAGCTAAAAGTGTATTCCATATGTTGTAACTTCTGATGAAACTCTTAAAAGCTCATAAGTATTTTTATTTAACTATTTTTAATAGTATCATCAGCTAAAGAACATATCCCTGGGGACCCTTGGTTATGGAGAAAACGAAGACAATAGGATTGGCTTAAAAGTCTGTAAGCAGCATTACAAGAAAGGGACCATGTTTCCTTCTAATGAGACACTGAATATTGACAGCGACATTGAAATAGGTAATGTGGTGATAATTTCATTTATATGCCTTTATCATCTTCTGTGGTAAGAACAAACATCCCCTCATGTGCTGACAGCTCAAATGGATCAACTTTGCTTCGCTAAGCTAACTAACATAGTTGGGGCTTTAACACATGCCTGCAAAGGGCGCTGCCTCAGGAAACTGCAAGTTTACTGCCATAGGACTGGGGAGCATTTATGGAACTTCTTGGTACAACTCAAGATTGTTGTGGGGGGGGGTTGTTGAGGTAAATACACAGGTGCTTCCTGTTTGTTAAGGTTTTTCCCTCCATGAGGAGGCAATTAGGCTTTTGGAAAAAAAAATAAGAGTCTATATTTATAAACGAAATAATGCATGTTAAAATGTTTGGTGCTCTTGCTATTATATGTTAAATACATTCATGTTCTTCAAAGATGAATTGTGGTTAGCAACTCATTTTCTCTTTTAGGAGATGGCTTGGCAAAAAGTCAGTATCTAATCAAGTAGAAGTATTTTGTGCCATTCTGTTAAGAATTTAAAAGCACATCATACGTAAATGCAAAGTGGTTGACTTAAGACTCTGGAGGGGGGGTGGTTGTCATTCATTTAACAAATCTCTGCTGTATACTTACTGTGCCCAAGGCACTTCCTGTTTTATGTACTGGGGTTATGTGCTACAAAGATTGATCAGTCATGACTCCTCAAGAAGTGAACAGTTCTGGAAGAGGGGTCCTAGGAGCATTGTAATTGTGAAATGGTTTTATGAAAAAGAGAGTATCGCACGGTTCATTTGACCATACTTCCTACAATCCAATTTACGACACTTTGGTAAAATAATAGAAGAACACCTCTATAAAACAGAGGTTCTGAGGGATGCCTGGGTGGCTTAGTCGGTTAAACGTCTGACTTTTGATCTCAGCTCAGGTCTTGATCTCAAGGTCATGAATTCAAGCCCTGCGTTGGGCTCTGCACTGAGTGTGGTGCCTACTGCAAACCAAACAGAGGTTCTGAGTCTGTTTCCACAGGCTTCCTGTTCAGAAACTCTTCATGAGTAAATTTGTCCCATGCTCTTGACTCTGAAGGAAACAGACCATAAGCCAGTACTATCAAAGGTCCCAGGTGGCTTTCAGAGATCATCAAGGTGTCAGTGGCCTGGTTCTGTGGCCAGCAGCCTTGAAACGCCCCTTGTCCTCTTAAAAATGTGTGACTTAATTAAGATGCATCTTACCACTATTTTCCAGTGATTCATATGCCATTTTCCTCAATTGATTTTTCTTGGAAAATTGATGAAAGAAATGTGGCCAACGTCAGTCTCAGTGGCTAGGCAAGACAGGCAGTGCCAGACAGCAGGATTTATTACCTGACCACTGGGCAGTAGTATCCTTGTTCATTTTCCTTCTATCAGAATATGAAGTAGTTTTAACCAAATGGAGAGAAGTTGGTTTTTAATTTGACTTTATTTTAAGAGAGACTGTTTTAGCAAGTTAGTTGTATTTTTGACTTATTAAATGTAACTTGTCAAAGAGAACCTTTTGACATATCTATTCAAAAGATGTAAAGAATATTCTTAAAATACTTGATACCGAATTTTAGACTTTCTTTTCTCAGACACACTGGAGGAAGCCTGCACACGATAGAAGTAGGAATTGAGTTAGACTCCATTGGTGAGGCAGTTGGTGAGTTTGTATAGGTGAATTAGTTCATTGGTTCGTTGGTGAGTTTGTATAGGTGAATTAGTAGAAGCTGTTCTAGATTACCTATTCATGAGTTTTGCATCATCTTTATTATTAAGATAATCATCCTTTGGTATGCTCAGCCTGTATGCCCACTTTCTCTGTGGGTCTATATTTAGTTGCATGATTGAATGTGCATTTCAAGCTAAGGGTTTCCCTTAATTCATGCTGTGGACATATCTTGCCTCTAGACCTGTAGCTTTATGGTTTAGCATCACTGGGGGGACTGTTATAAATCCTGCTTTTAAAAATGTTTTTACAACATTTAGATGGCTATCATTCTAATACAATAGTGCTTCATTTTCTATAACACAGATTTTGAATTTCTTATCCTGTCCTTTCTACATGTTCTCAGCATGAGGCATCATGACCATTTCATCATTTTCCTTGTTTTTTAAAGAACACGTATAATCTGCCTTCCCTTTATCTCTGAGAGGGTTGTTATTTCATTCGCTGCAGTATTCTGCTCTGTAAATGAGGTTCTTTGAGCGATGAGGCTGGTACTCTAATACCAGTTTGTTTCCTTTGAGGTATGATGTTTTTCTTAGGGCTTTTGCCATCTTTAGGGAAAAAACCCTCAGTTCTTAGGTTTTGTTACTATCAGGTGTTTGGTGGTCTCATTAGCAATGACTGTGGCATCAGGTCAGCCGGCCTTCTGAGAGCTCTGAATGTGTATTTAGAAAAAGTGTAACTCCAGAATTACAATTACAAAATTTGAATAACCAAATAGACTTTCATAAGGTGAATTTTACATGCAGTATAAAATTAACAAATGCTGTTGTATTTCTCTGAATCTAAGATGCCATCAATGTTTTTTAAGACTCCTCTGTTTTAGAGAGGGAGACAAACCCTAAGAGAAGAGACTGTTAAATACAGAGAACAAATGGAGGGTTGCTGGAGGGAGGAGGTGGGGGATGGGCTAAATGGGTGATGGGCATTAAGGAGGGCACTTGTTGGGATGAGCACTGGGTGTCATATGTAAGAGATGAATCACTGGGTCCTACTCCTGAAACCAAGATGATGCTGTATGTCAGCTAACTTGAAAATAAATTAATACTAATAAAAAAAGACTCTTCCATTTTAGAAATATTTTAAAAGTGAAAAAAACAAATATCTTAGATTGAGTGAAATACAGGAGAAAAAGACCTAGGACAGTATCTGGCATAGAGATTTTGAACATGCTCCTTCTCTTTTTGGAGTATAGCCACTTGGCTCAAGTCAATTTAGTTTAAATGTTTTGTTTTCTTTTACTTTATCTTCAAATAAGAATGGTAAAGGTAGAAGGACCTTTAAGTATCATCAGTCTGGCCTTCATTTTACAAGTGAGGAAATTGGTGCTCAGTCACGCTAGGTGGCTAAGCCAAGGTCATATACTGATCAAGTGATGGTAGGTCTTTGCTGCTCCAAAGCCCAGTGGGAGAAGATGCTTAAAGAATCAGCCGTCAAGTCTACCAAGATTCTAGAGCACTTTCTGAGTACCAGGCACTGCAGGAGGCCCAGCGTTTCCATTTCAAAGGCAGCAGGAAGGGGCAGCAACAGCCTGGGCAGGAGTCAGGCAGGCTGGCTTCCCACCAATTCTGTGTCAGAGCTCTGTGACCTTGAAAGGCGCTCACTGTTTCTAGACCTACTTGCTTTTCCTGCCAAGGTGTTGAGCTACACAACGATGAGACTATTTTTATATGAGGTACTTGGAATCATTCTTTTATAGTTAACAGCTCATAATTTGTTTTTACTTAAATAAAACATAAGTTTCTTTTCTCTCTTTTATTTTGGAAAGCATCAGACTTAACAGAAAAGTTGCAAAATAGCACAAAGATTTCCTTGTATCCCTTCATCTAGGTTTTCCGAAGGCTAACGTTTTACCACACTTGCTTTATCATTCTTCCAATGTATAAATATTTCTCCTGAAACGTAGAAGAGTAAGGTACAGACATGATGTCTCTTTACCTGTGTAATAGGCCAGTGTACATTTCCCCAAAACACAAACATTTTCCTACATAACCAACTTCACGTTCAAAAGCATGAAGGAACATAGATACGGCACTAAAATATACAAACGTTAGGGGCGCCTGGGTGGCGCAGTCGGTTGAGCGTCTGACTTCAGCCAGGTCACGATCTCACGGTCCGTGAGTTCGAGCCCCGCGTCGGGCTCTGGGCTGATGGCTCAGAGCCTGGAGCCTGTTTCCGATTCTGTGTCTCCCTCTCTCTCTGCCCCTCCCCCGTTCATGCTCTGTCTCTCTCTGTCCCAAAAATAAATAAACGTTGAAAAAAAAATTAAAAAAAAAAAACAGTTTGTATGTTTAAAAAAAAAAAATATACAAACGTTATTCACATTTCATCAATTGTCCTATTCTTTATAGAAAAAGAAAACTGCCCACCCATGCCCCCCACCCCCACCCCATGTGCCCGTCCCACACACCCCCTGCCACTTTCCTGGTCCAAGATCACATAATGCATTTAGTTGTCAAATTACTTTACTCTCCTTTAATCTGGAGCAAAATAAATTCCTTAACTTTTATTTTTAAATGACCTTGACATTTTAAAAGAGTAGAAAATTCCTCACTGGATTTTTCTGTTTCTTTATGACTTGATTGAGGTTATGCATATAGGGCAGGAATACCACACAAATAGTACGTTATTTCAGGAGGAGCATGATGTCTGTTTATCCCCTTACTGGTGACATTAACTTTGATCACGTGGTTAGAGTGGTAGTTCCAGATTCTCTCCTAGAAAGTTACTGGTCTTGTTACAAAAAATACGGATTTTGTGGAGAGATACTTTAAGTACCCTGCTTCTCAGCACACTTTGCCCCACTCCTTTTAACATTCGATTCTTGCCTG
Source organism: Lynx rufus (assembly GCF_022079265.1). Taxonomy (NCBI): domain Eukaryota; kingdom Metazoa; phylum Chordata; class Mammalia; order Carnivora; family Felidae; genus Lynx; species Lynx rufus. The sequence continues at coordinate 150,958,711 of NW_025814834.1, forward strand.
AAACAGTCTTTCTTGTTTCCTTGCCCTAGATTGTGTTCACTTAGACCTCTCCACATACCCTCAGGAGTGGAAGAACTCGTCATTCTTCAGACTGGAATTTTATCGGTAAATACCTTTTTAAGTCTCACTTCCCAGGAGACAGGGATGGGGAAAGCAGAGTAGGATAGTAAGACTATGATAATTTATATCTTGTAATATTTTTTTATTCAGGCTCTTACAAGTTGAAATTTCCTTTCACCTCAAAGGCATTGACCTACAGACGATTCATTCCCGAGAGTTACCGGACTGTTACGTCTTTCATAATACGGCAAGTGTCTGTCTTTCTGAAGCTGGTTTTTATTATTTTTTCTCTATTCCTGTTGTAGATGCCAAGTGTAAAACACACCAGCCTGTATACATGTGTAGATGCAGTGGTGTTTAAAACAGCTTAATGACACCTTCTAGCATTGTTGATCCAGAGACCATGATTTTGGAAAATGAAGCAAGCCCTTTCCAGCCTTTTAAAGCCAGATTTCTGGGCTGGAAAGAGGAATTTTCAAAATTGGCTTTGACCTCTTACTCCCCTAATACATTAGAAAAAAAGTTTATGACAAGTGTTTTAAGTGTCTAGGATGTTTTTCCTATTTTCAAAGGAAGGTCTTTGCAACTATTGTAGCGAATGTTTTCAAACCTCAAGGCAGAAACTGCCCCCCTTGATCTGAGGGCCAGTCTGCAAAGGCTTAGTTGTTGCTTCTTTTATTTTGGGAGAAGGTATGTGCAGTAGAAGAGAATGTGTTCGTATCTATGAGAATAACTTGCCTCCCCATTTCATGGGTTTCATGCTTTCTCTCCCTCCTTCCCTCTCTCCTTCCCTTCCTCCCTCCCCCCTTTATCGTGGGACAAAACTGAATGCTGAGCTGACAGTTGTTTGTGACACCCTTATAGCAATTCAGAGGAGTGCTCCATTCAACAACAATCAGTAGATACATAATGAGTCCCTCCTACGCACCAGGCATTGCCCTGCTGAAGAGGTGCAGTGGCCCTCAGGAAGCTTACAGTCTAGTGGAAGAGATAGACCGGAAAACAAATAAAGAGATAAAAGTAATTATAAGTCTTGAGATGTGGTGAGGAAGAATGTCTCTGGCAGAGAAGAGCATGATTAAGCTCCCTGGGTTGACTTACACATTACAAAACACATTACAAAATCCCCAAAAATCCTCAGGCCAAGAGCTCACAGGGCTGACTGTGTAGGTGATCTGTAATTAAATCCCCAAGTGCCTGCACATCTCTACACATAAGCCACGTTCTATGTAATCCAAGAATATCACTCGGACCAAACCAGAGGCTGGAGAATTAAACCTGCAGGCCCCATTTCAGTCCCTATGAGCTGTGAGCACACCTCCGCTAAGCCTGGCACACACGGGGCCTCATTCTCCCATAGGAAAGCCCCCCAACGTACTTCTCTCAAGCCTTAAGATACTCAGCACGTATCGCTTGTAAACCAAATGACAGAAACATAATGTGGAAGATTGAGGGCATTTGGAAATCTTAAATTCAGCCTGGAGCTTGGGAGCAGTCTGTCACCTCTGAAAGCATTATCCGTAGCATTTGAAGCAAACAGAAAAATAGTTTCCAACCCTAGCAAAGACCTAGAATTTCATACCCAAAGGAGTGAGTTGAAGCCAGTGCTTTTAAATTCCATTCAGTATCATAAATGAGATAATTGTATTCTCTTGTCAAAGACTGGTGAATCTTGTTTTTGTTCCTGGGACTAATGGTTGTTGCTTTGCTCCAAGATTTCTCTGAACCTGAATACGACTCAGTACGATGGATTCAGTAAATTCCACGTATTTACCCTTTGGATCATATTCTTTCATTAATAATAGAAACTTGTGGGGCACCTGGGTGGCTCAGTTGGTTAAGCATCTGACTTTGGCTCGGGTCATGATCTCACGGCTTGTGAGTTCAAGCCCTGTGTCAGGCTCTGTGCTGACAGCTCAGAGCCTGGAGCCTGCTTTGGATTCTGTGTTTCCTTTTCTCTCTGCCCCTCCCCTGCTCATGCTCTCTGTGTTAAAAGTAAGTAAGCATAAAAAAAATTAAAAAAAAAAAAAGAAACTTGTGAAGGAATCACATGATGAGAACAGTTTCATCAGTACTATTTTTTTTTTTTATTTAAAAAAAAATTTTTTTAATGTTTATTTTTGGGAGACAGACAGAATGGGGGAGGGGCAGAGAGAGAGGGAGACACAGAATCCAAAGCAGCCTCCAGGCTCTGAGCCGGTCAGCACAGAGCCCCACGCGGGACTCGAACCCACGAAGCACAGGATCATGACCTGGGCCGAAGTTGGATGCTCAACTGACTGAGCCACCCAGGCACCCCAGAATTATTTTTGAATCAGCATGCTGTTCGGATGCCAGTGATATTTGAAGCAGAGTTTATCTAGTATACCATACTTTCCGCTGGGCGGTAACCTTTCCATACATTTGTGTCTCCAGATTACCTTTGACAATAAAGCTCACAGTGGCAAGATCAAAATCTATTTTGGCAGTGATGCTAAAATTGAAGAATGTAAAGACTTGAACATATCTGGATCTAGTAAGTATGTCCCATGCTTGCCCGTTGTGAATTATGGATGATCTTTCACACTCATTTTGGGATTCTGGATGTTTAAATGCTTTATTTGGATGGCTATAGGAAGAAAGAGCTCCCGAAAATTATCAAGCATTTAACTCTGTACAGAATGTCCTAAAGCCTTGCCTTTTTGTTCAGTTCCAGTAGATGATTGATTACGCACCTTAAGAGAGAAGGGGTTCCGGGTCGTTAGGATCACTGTTTCTGGGGCCAGACTGCCTGGGTTTGGGTCTTGGTTCTGTTCGTTATGCCTGTGGTCTTGGACAAATCACTTAACCTCTCTATTTCTAAGTACCTTTCTCTATAAAATGAGGGTGATGATAGTGTCTGCCTTCCAGGATGCTGAGTATTCAGTGGGTTCATATGTCAAGGAAAGCACCGAAAACAAGAGCTGGCACATAGTGGTTGCTGGGCACTATGGAAAAAGGAAGAAATCACCTTAGTGAGTGAGATCGACCGGCTTGTAGAATCTCTGATGTGTCACGAATAGGAATAAGTGGTGGAGGTGAAAAGGGATGGGGATAAAGAAAGCAAAGGTTAACTTTGGGGGCAGAGGGAGAAAATCTACCAGTGATGGTTGGGGAGGTTATACTTGGAGCTGAACCTTTGACAGCAGGGAAGGATCAAGGCCCTCGGAGCTCAGAGAGCAGCCTGTCCAAACATTGGGGGGTTTACTCGGTGGTTACTCAGAAAACATGTCTTCATCCATAATGTAAAGTGGACTCTGTGGAACTTCTCACAGAGGGGTCAGGATGGTGTTGATGGATTGTCAGTATTTTTTCACCTACAAGTTTTGTTGAACTGCGTTTGCCTCAGACAGGATTGTCAGGACAACATAAAATGTGAAATGCCCATGGTTTTTAACTCTTTTAGTTTTGTTTTAATCTAGATTTGTCTGTGGGCTTGTTGTTTTTTCAGTTATACGATACATCTTAAGGATTCTGAAGGTTTGGTTTCAGTATTTCCATTAACTGACTCAAGGTTCTGGTCCGTGTAGACAGTTTTAGTTTCTTTCTGTTTGAAAGCGGTTCCTCTTTCCCAGCAGACACGCTGCCTCCCACAGAGACACACGCAGATCAGATGCCTAGTCCGGTATAGGTTCAGCTATTTTATGTGAGAAAAGCTAACTTTTGTCACGAATGAAATGTGGTTTGGAACAGTCATTATGACTGAAGCGTTAGTCAGTCAAACGTGTTTCCTTCCTCCCCACAGGGCTGCTAGATGTCGGGGAGTTTTCCTTGCCTATTACTCAAAAGGGAAGAGTTCTGGCTCCCTTCTGTGGTCAGTGAAGAGAAATACTAACCTCACAGACCCCTTAGTAGGAATACTGACATCTGAGTTTCTCCCAGAGCCGTGTCTTTTGAAGAAACCAGATTCTGTTACTAGGAGAATATGAATTTAAAATAAAATGATGTGACATGAAACCCTTAAAAAGTTGAAGTTTGGAAACCAGCTGAGAAAGTGGATCCCCCCCCCCCACCTTTGTCTATGGAAACTGTCTGCCCTGGCTTTGGGGGATGTGGGACAAAGGCAAGGGTGACATCTAGTGGAATCTTGGTGTTATTTTCCGAAAGTTCTGAGGCTCCTTCTTGTCCATTCACTTACTCTGAGGCTTTTCTCTTCCTCTTGTCATTACCTGTGTTATCACAGGGCGAAATAACGAGGGGTTGTCCATTTTCACAGAGAAACCTCATGTTGCCTTTTATGACTTCGAATACTTGTCCCCAAGTTTGCCACCAGTCTTCACTTTAACTGGATTTTATAAGCGTAGCAAGTCAGGCATGAGGGGCTGGAGGAGGTAGGTATTAGTGGGCAAGGTTCCCCACTGATGGGTGATTTCCCAAGTGTTTCAGGGAAAGGGGGTGTGGTAAATAGGGGAAGCCCTGGTTGAGAGTGGCAGTGTGTGCAAGACTGACTCCTTAGGACCTCTGGGAGGACTGGGTGGGGTGTAGGACTTCCCCAACCAGGTTGGCAAGGGCATCTCTCTGGATTAGTGTTCTATAAACCAAGTTTGACAAATGTTCCTGTGGGGGTAACAGATTCACTGGAGTAAGAAAGCACTTGTGATATTCATAAATAGCTTTTTGTAACATGCCAACTAGTTTTCTCAATAGGTGAAATTAACACAGAATATGAGAGAGAGCGAAACCAAGAAACAGACTCTTAATGATATAGAACACACTGATGGTTAGCAGAGGGAGGTGGAATAGGTGTTGGGGATTACAGAGCGCACTTGTGATAAGCACAGGGTGATGTATGGAAGTGTTCTATATTGTGTACCTGAAACTAATGGAACACTGTATGTTGACTAACTGGATTTAAAATGAAAACTTAAAAAAATAAAAAAATTTAAAAAGGTGTCTGAAGTTAGTATGACAAGAACAAACAAACAATATAATACTGGTTTCTGTGTTAGGAAGGATGCTTTATCCTTCTAGATCTGGGCCTCCATTTTCCTATTTATAAATAAGGCCCAGTATAAGAAATCATAGAGATTTTGTTCTAGTTGTATGTCAGAAAGGAAGGTATTAGATGCTCTCCTTGCATTTCATAAGGCTTTCAGTCCCATATTCCCAAGAACTGTACCTATTTCCTCCATCTTATTCCATGGCCCAGATAGATAGATAGATAGATAGATAGATAGATAGATAGATAGCCCTGATAGATAGATAGATAGATAGATAGATAGATACCCCTGATGATAGATAGATAGATAGATAGACAGACAGACAGGCACATAGAAAGATAGGTAAATTATAGAAAAAGAAAGAAAGAAAAGAAGGGAAGAAAGAAAAGAAGAAAAAGATACAAAGAAAAATATAGCTAGATAGATACATACATACTTATGTACATACATAGAAAGATAGATTGATACACAGATACATAGAAAGATAGGCAGGTAGATACATAGATAGATTAGGTAGGTATGTAGAAAGAATGATACATAGATAAAAAGATACATAGAAAGAAAGAGAAAAAAGAAGAAAGGAGGAAATAGATACATAGATACGTAGAAATACACACAGATAGAAAGATACATAGATAATAGAAAGAAAGATGGAAAGGAAGGAAGAAAGAAAAAGTCTGTCTTCGGTTCCAGTTGTTTTCTTATCTACTCATTAGATGTTATCACAAGATAATTTAAGCTTCTTCACTATAAAACGGCTGAAAGTAAATGTAAGTGCTAGGTGCTAGATACCGTTGCAGCAAGCACTGGGCATAAGTGATCTCACCTGATTTCCTGATAGCCCATGAGGCAGGCCCAGCTGCTCCCCCTACTGCAGTGGAGGCGTCTAAAGCTCAGCACGCCTCAATAATTCAGTCAGTGAATTGCACTTACTCGCTGCCTATGCCCTTAATGCACAGGATGAGCTGTTTGCCCTCAGACACTCTTGCCGTTGTTGCTCACGCACTTGCATTACTAAATCCATACACACTTGGTCTTTTTGTTAGATGCCTCTTCTGCAGAGGTGTCGCTGTGGAGTGCTCCGATTTATAATCCCCTCTGAGCACGCCACTGAAGTTCACCTGCCCTCAGTCCCATTCCCTTGTCCCATGGCCCTTCTCAGTCTACTTTTTGAGCTCATCTCTTCATAATGCCCCACCTTGCTGCCCCTTCCCCCCCGCCCCCGTCCTTCCTAGTTGTGTTTTCCTCTGTGGTCTCTCTCAGTGGCTATGTCCACACCCGTGGCTTTAGCTGCCACCAGGTTTTCCTCTCTCGTCATGAATGTCCAGACTGAGCTCAGCTCACCAAGACAGAAAAACCGGAGTCATTCCTGGATGGTCCTTCTCTCTTCTTGCTTAGGTCCCTCTGGAGACCAGGTTGACTCTTGGTCTCTCACAGCTCTGTGCCTTCTCCTCTCCCTCAGCCCTTCACAGGTTCTAACTTGGATTATTCAGTAGTCTTCTCATGTGCCAGTGCTCTCCACTTACTCATAAACACACTGAGGCATTACGAAAGCACAGACATTGTAGTGTTGAACAAACACATACAGTCCCCACTTCCTAGGGTCAATCATTTAGTGGGGAAGGTAGGCATCAAATGATACACAACAAGAAGCACTATGAATGCGTGCTGTTGTTTGCCTGGGACTGTTCCAAGTGCTTTCATATATGAGCTTGTTTAATCTTCACAACAGCCCTATGATGTAGAGTTTTTTTTTTTTATTCTACCTATTTTGAGGGGGGGGGGCGGTGACAAAGGATGAGGACCCTGAAGGACCTTCCCCAAGGCTTCACAGCTTCCGAGTGCAGAGCTGAGGTTCAGAGCCAGCTCATCAGGCTCCAGAGACTGTGTCTTTCCTTTTTTGCACTGTCCCTGTGTTCCTTGCTGTGTGTGCCATCTTAGAAGACATCGTTACGGGTTCAGTGGCCATCACACAAAGAAGAATGAAAGGAGCTATGAGTATGTATACTTGTGGAGAGTGCTGTGAGAATATAGGAGGGGGCTAATAAAGATGGGAATTTAGGGAATTCTCTTCCCTAAATATCTAACCTGAAATGTTTAATATTTAATCTGAAACTCAAGGCTGAAAAAGAATAATCTGACTTGTATGGTGTGCTCCAGGCAGAGGGATCAGCACTTGAGAAGTCCCTGAGGCAAGAGGGCCAGCAAATCTGGTAGGAGCAGGGACAGAGGAAGAACAGTGTCGCATCAAGGTAGAGAAGGTGGGGGAGAGCACCGAGGGGCAGGTGACGAAGCTGCAGGCATGGGCAGGGGGCCAGGCACTTGGAATGCTACCATCAGGTCTCCGAGAAGCAGAGGTTACAGGTACATCTTCCTCCAGTACATTCCCCCATGCTACTGTGCAGTCTGCGACCACAATTTGATTACTGCTGTGATTCCATTCCAAGAGGTGGTTTTCTCCATGTGCAGAAGAACTGGGACAGTACATAGTACACAGTAAGGTCGAGAAACAGAAGGGGGGATTCTGGGGGCACCTGGTTGGCTCAGTCAGTGTAGCGCCCAACTTTGGCTTGGGTCATGATCTCACACACAGTTCGTGAGTTCAAGCCCCACGCCTTAGTGTTGACAGCTCAGAGCCTGGAGCCTGCTTTGGATTCTGTGTCTCCCTCTCTTTGTGCCCCTCCTCCACTTGCACTCTGTTTCTCTCTCTCTCTCTCTCTCTCTCTCAAAAGCAAATGCACATTAAAAAAGAAAGGAAATGGGGATTCTGAGGAGCAGTGTTTTGAATTGTTCCTTCATTAACGGAAAATTGGATATTTGTGTTTTTATGAAAAAGAACGAGTTTTGCCTCTGTTGAATAGAGCCCAAATGGACCACCTTCTGTTGAGTTCTATTCTATAGGAAATATTTTTAGTACATTTAGCAAAGAGTTTATGTTTTTAAATGTATAGCTTAACATCAGAGAATGTTTTACCCTATTTAAAGACTTCTAAATGAATGCAGTGTGATTTGTTTCTGATATTTAAGCATTTATCATTTGAACTTTTCAGACTGCCATTTTGTTTGAGAATTATTCCCAAGTAAGGTGTGTTTAACATTTGAATTCTGTTTTTGTTCCTCAGTTCAGAAAAACACCCAGTACGTGCTGGCGTTTGATGCATTTGTCATTGTGATATGCTTGGCATCTCTTATTCTGTGCACAAGATCCATTGTTCTAGCTCTAAGGTTACGAAAGGTAAGTGTGTGTTCAAATGTTCTCTCCCCCTTCTAGGCCTCCATCCTGTTTGTTCAGACAGTGGACAGTTGATGTTGGGTCATCCTGCCCTTTTTGGAGCTCTTGACTAAATTAGATTCCTTTGAACGATCGTCCCCCTACAAGGCATTAATCAACCTGAGGTGTGCAGGGTGGGTAAGGCTCCTGGCATGTCAGGTGGGATCAGATAATTATCCTGCTTAAAACTGAGCTGCTAAGCATAGGTGCACAGTGGTGAACTCTGAGGCTTTTGAATGTTTCCAGAATAAACAAGACCCTCTTAAATTCAGGCGTGATCTTAAGAACAGAGTAATAGCATGTGTGGGTTTCATCTTTTGTCTTCAAATCAGAGTTCCTTTTGACAGGGAGTCATGGTAAATGGGTTATAATGAAGCACAGAATACTTTTTTCTATTTTTAAAAATAGTTTATTCTCTCCTGAGTTTCATTTTACCTTTTTACCCCCAGAGTTCTTGTGAATACATACTTCAGCTCCCCACAAATCTTATTCTGTCTTGTTGTATGTGTGTAAATGCAGACTGGGGTCAGGGGTAATACAGGAAGTCATCATTTGTGGATACCATCCGTGGAGCAAGAAAATAGTGTACAATCTATTTTTCTTACTCTTTTTTTAAAAATGTTTATTTATTTTTGAGAGAGAGAGAGAGAGAATGAGAATGAGAATGAACAGGGGAGGGGCAGAGAGAGAGGGAGACACAGAATCTGAAGAAGGCTCCAGGCTCTGAGCTGTCAGCCCAAGCCCGACGTGGGGCTTGAACTCATGAACTGTGAGATCACGACCTGAGCCAAAGTTGGACACTGAACCAACTGAGCCACCTGGGCACCCCTATTTTTCTTCCTCTTGACCTTTGTCAACTTATTTTGTAAATAATCTGCTTCTCTTACCTGTTCCCCAAGCCTCTTGATAATCTCCATCTGAGGTCATGGTCCTGGGTCTGCCGAAGTTAGGGGGCACCATTGGGAGTCACGATTGACTCCCACCGTTGGGACTACACACTCTGGAACCAGGCTGCCCAGACCCATATCCTGCCTAGCCTTCCCATGCCTCAGTTTCTTCTTCTGAAAATAGACCTGATTCATAGGGGAGTCAGATTGAATGAGTTGATAACGTGTAAAATATTGAGAATGTGCTATGCGGTAGCAATTATGACAAGAGTCTCTTGGTGTTAGAACATAAGCATTTGATGTTTGAGTTAACTTAGCAGGTACTAGAATGCTTACTTTTAGCTGCAATAGATTATGGGGGAAAGTGGGCCATAATCCCCACCCTCAAAGAGGATCTGTCAGGTTGGGAAAGGTAATGCCATATCATTTCACAGGCGAGAGCACTGTTTTGCGCTTGTCTTCTCCTTCCAGAGGGCAGTGTGGTTTGTAAGAAATGCTTTTTAAAATGTTTGCCGCAGAGATTTCTCAATTTCTTTCTGGAGAAGTACAAGCGACACGTGTGTAACGCCGACCAGTGGGAGTTCATCAATGGATGGTATATCCTGGTGATTATCAGCGACCTAATGACGATAATTGGATCCATATTAAAAATGGAAATTAAAGCAAAGGTGAGGGCAACCCATTTTAATGTTCTGCTCTTTCTTTTCCTCTGGGGGACCCCCGGCACGTTGAGATATAAAATCCTTACAGAGACTACTTTGAGCCTGATGTTTTCTCTTTTCTCACATCCATAAAACCATCTCACATCAGATGCCTGGGTTATTTCCTCTGACTTGATTCCTCATCAAGGGAAACTAAGGAAACTGTTGTTCTGTGAAAGATGATATCCCTAGGAATATCCCCCAGGAAACTCAGCATCTTCACAATAGGAACTGAGAAAATTGGCTGTTTGGGTGGGCTTCATTTTTCTTTTTTTTTTTTTAAGTTGCAGAAGAAGCAGCTGGCCCATGAACCAATCATGGCAAGAGCCAGTGGCGACTATCCATGACTGATGGATAGATGCTTGGAGGGGAGTGAGGACAGGAATACTGAGTGACCACTAGGCACCTGACACCTTCTTGTTGTTAGTTGATTTAATCCCATGACTACATCTTGACCCCCCCCCCCCCTTCATCTGGCTCTTCTCCCCTCCTTGCTGTCAGCAGATGCTGACCACCTGAAGTGCCTCCCTCCTCTCCACCCTGACTACTCTGGCTTCCTTCACGATATCTTCCTCTCAGGCCTATACTACTATAGCATATTCCTTTTTTTTTTTTAATGTTTATTTATTTATTTGGGGGTGGGGAGGGGCAGAGAGAGGAGCGGGAGAGGATCCCAAGCAGGCCTCGCACTGTCAGCGCGGAGCCTGATGGGGGTCGCGAACTCAAGAACTGTGAGATCATGACATGATCTGAAATCAACAGTTGGATGCTCAACCAACTGAGCCACCCAGGCACCCCACAACAGTCTTCTCATTGGTTTTCCTGCCTTCTTCCTTATATTCCTCAGATCCATCCACCCCACTGTCAAACTAATTTGTCCAGAAGTGTCTAAATCCTCTCTGCCTCACAGGGCCCCAACTGGGATGAAGTGTTCTCCTTTCAGCATGGTGTCTGGGGAACCCATCATCTCGCTCTGCCTCCCTCCCTGTCCTAGGTCTCCTGGACCCATCAGTGGTCGTCTCTAGGACATCCTGCTGGCTCTTGGCCTGTGCCTCTGTTCAGCCTTTGTCCATTGACCTGCAGTGTCCTCTCTCAACCTGCCCTCCAGGCCCGGCTCCATTCTGGAGTCACCCTCTGGAGACCCTGTGTGACATGCCAGGCATTGTGGCTCTCTTTGCACTTAGTATATTAAATTAGAACTGTGTTTGTGTGTTTGTCTCCTCAATTAGACTTAAAAGTCCTTGAGAGAAAGAACTGGGTTAGCAAATCATGTTGGAGCTTTCTTTCAAAAATAGGTGAATGGTATTGTTTGATATTTAACAAACACCATTACTTTATACTCTTTAATGCCTAGGTCAGTAGTAAAGGCAATTACTATTTCCAGATACTGTTTGAACAAAAACTCAGTTCAACCAACTCAAATACTAAAAGGAAATGAGAAACACATTTGGAATTGTGCTCTTTTCTTCTTCAGTTTACGGGCTCTTAGTATCACATATAGAGAGGCAGTCAGTCCATTCTTTTCCAGTCAGTTTAAAGTGAGGTTAATACCCTGAATGGAGTGGAGTGTTTTACTCATGTCTATTTTTTTCATTCTTTAGAATCTCACCAATTACGACCTGTGCAGCATTTTGCTCGGAACGTCTACGCTCTTTGTCTGGGTTGGCGTCATCAGATACCTGGGTTACTTCCAAGCATATAACGTAAGGATGTGGCATCGGGTAGGGCACTAGGATTGAGACTCATTCCTTCTTTGGGTGCCAGTCAGCTACTTTTAAATTCCCTCCTGTTGGTTTTTATTTCAGGTGCTCATTTTAACGATGCAAGCCTCACTGCCCAAAGTTCTTCGCTTCTGTGCTTGTGCTGGTATGATCTACTTGGGCTACACGTTCTGTGGCTGGATTGTTTTAGGACCTTATCACGACAAGGTGTGTAGCACCAATCCTTGCTTCTATGAATTAAGCACTCGGGACTCTTACAAGTGGGTCCCAGCACTGCCCTGCTTTCTACCCAGCACTGGCACATACCCTCGACCTCAGTGAGACCTGCCTTTGCATTGGCTTTCTTTCCCTTTCCAGGACACTGAAGTGACTTCAGGATATCAAAGCAAGCACTATAACTGTAACTAGAGAGTGCATTTCCCTTGTCTGGGCTTCAGGAGGCACATATTAACCCAGCTGATCATCAAATGAGAAATATTTGGACATGAGGTCACTACAGTAAAAATGAAAAGTAAATGAGGAAAGTTATTGCAATATCCTTCTAACTTAAAGCAGTAAGGTTTTCGTCCAGATTCATTGAGGAGAATGAAGGTGGACAAAGACTGCCCAGAATGACCCTGTTAGGTTTATGATTAAAATGATAACACATCTTGTCTTTGTAGGTGGTTTTGATTACAGTGTCCTCTTTGTGCCTTATTAAAGATCAGTATCTGAATTCTAAACTAACACTGGGCTTCACTCAGTAGCAGCAGCATCATAGGGACATCAAAGTTAGGTTCAGATGTTCTTTTAAAACAGTACATTTGATAGATGCCTCAGGAAATGAAATTAGGTAGGCCTTGATTTCATACCAAAATAAGTAAGAGGAATCATTGCATCTTATAGTTTTTCTTCCATGGGTCTCTGGCAGTTGGAACAACAGAAACAACACAATGAAAAATAATAGGCAGCTATTACTTGATGCTTGTGTGTCAGGTACTGTGCTAAGCATTTCTGTCTCCTCTTGTTTGGTCTCTACAGTCCAGGCTACAGGTTTCTTGGCTTAGTGCAGAGGATTGTGTTAAAGCGTATAGAACAGCTCAGCCTTCAGTTTTGACCTTGGTAGTTGCATGAAACAAAACATATGATCAAATCTGGTTCGCGAACTACTCACAAAAAGCGAGCGGTCCACAAAGCGCCAACTTCCTGTGTTATCATACTAATGTAAATCCTAGCAACTTGACACACAGGCGAGCTTTCTCCTCTTTAAGTGTTACATTTAATATGTCCAGGGAGGATGACTGTTTTCCTTTTTGAGAAACTGTGTAATTAACAAAGTGACAATCCCTGGGTTAATAGTAAATCTTGATAATATTATTGCTCTTCCAATTCCATGCCACTGCTTTAAAGGTGACTCATGAGTAAAAATCGTAGTTTAATACAATCTCTCAGATCTGGAGTACTTACTATTTAGCGCTCAGGAAAATTTACGTTTCTCTTTCTCACTTACGTCCTGCTCTGAATGCTTATCAACATTCTTGTCACTAGGGGGCAGTGTTGTACTGTGAGGAATAAATACTGAGCCTAAGAATTTCTGCTTCAATTCACTGGTTTCAAGGCCTCAGGATGAGTGGTTCTTTCTCCTTTGCCCTCCATTTCCTCTACCCCATCATTACTCTGGAAGATGCTTAGATAATGTTGCTTGGATTTTACTAAAATAGCTACCATTCCCAAGCATTATATGTTAGATAGATATAGTGCTCAAGTTCTTTACCTCTTGCTGTCAACCCACCCAGCAGCCCTGTAGGGGAAATATTACATTTCTTTTACCTAAAATCAGGATCTTAAGATGTTAGATAGTTTTCCCGAGGTTACACAGCTAGTAAATAGCAGATAGGATTCACACCCAGGTTTGTGTGACCCCAATCCACGTGCTTTGACCAATGCCCTGTAGGGCTTTTCTTGGTATTCTCTAAAACAGATCATTACAAAAGAGCATTTGGTTTGACCCATGAATAGATCATCTGTGAGAGGAGAGCTACTTAATCAGTCTTACTTCCCTCAATGTGTCAAGATTACCTTGAAGAAAATGTTATTTGTTTTGTGAGTCTGAGTGTGTTTTCCTATGTTTGGTTCTGTCCTTTTAAAGAATCCAGGTGAGAGTGGGATTCTCTGGACTAGCACTGTTCAGTAAAAATATGAGAGCTCCAAATGAGAGCCACATGTGTATTTCCAAATTTTCTAGTAACCACAGTAAAAAAAAAAACAAACAAAAAAACACAAAACAGATGAATTGATTTTAATTATATATTTAATCCAATATATGCCAGAGATTACTTTAGCATGTACTCAATATAAAACATTGAGATATTTTATACTCCTTTTTTTTTTTTCTATACTTTGAAATCTGGTGTGTATTTTATCCTGACAGCACATCTCAGTTTGGACCAACTGTATATCAGGTGCTTGGTGGTCACATGTAACTAATGTCTGCCATATTGTACCTTGCACCTCTTGACTTGTATCTCCCTGTTAATGTCTGCTGTCCGTTTCTCCCCCAGAGGACCAGAGGGATGAGAGTTGTCTCTAGGGTTGCATAGCAGGTCTGTTTATGGCATCTATCTTTCATCTCTAGCCAGACTGATACATTGGGGAAACGGATAGTTGAATTAACTCAGTGAAGGCATTAGTCCGTGGAGGGCGAAACCTTCAGTGGTTCTGGAATTTTGCGTTTTCCTTCTCTATTTTGCTGCTTCTTTGAATCTGAATTTCAAAATGTTTACTGCCCCCTGTGCCCCTCCCTCCCCTGCAAATTAATCTAAATGGTCAGAATTTTCAGATTCTGTCAGCATCTCTTGAATCAGAAGACCTTGAGAATTACCTGAAGTCTTGAAAAGCTGGGCACCACAACAAGCATTTTCTAGGATTTCTAAAATCCTTGGGTATGGAAGCTAACTCTTCCTTTAAACGAACAAACAGAACACTGTAAAGAGGAGGTATCAGGAGAACTAGACTTTCACAGGCTCTTTGATTGGCAGCAAGACTTCCATATTCTAGCTTCCTGTTTTCCTGTTAGACATTGGATTTCAGTGGTTCAACTGAAAGAGAGTAGAGACCCAAGTTCTGGCCAATGTTGATTCCAGCACTAATGGACTTTGGCACAGCGCCCTTTCAAAATGTCTGGACACAGAGGACCACAGACTGTTGATGTTTAATAATTGAAGATGAGGTTTGGGAGAACATTATGCTAATGTGGCTCTTGCATTTCCATAGGACTTTTTCACCGTGAAGAATAAATCAGTGTTACATTGCACTGTCCCCATTTTACAAATGAGAAGACCAAGGCACTGAAAAAATGCCGGACTTCACTGATGCCCTGGGTAGAAGTTCGGTAGAACCCATATGACATCTTCAGTCTTTCAAGGCTTCTCCTTTTAGCCAAGCACCTCTCTTATTCAAAACAGCTGTTAGCCAGTTAAATCATCTCACCTGAATGTTGCATGAGGTTCTCAGTACCAGCTCTTAAAGCAATTTTTTATGCCCTTCTCTGTAATAAGCCACTGTAGGTAATGTTTTCATTCGAATGAAAGTTCTCTGCGGCTCAATCACAAAGTGGTCATTTGTGGAACAAGTGCTTGAGTTCACACAGTGGTCTCACAGAACCTAGGGGGGGAAATAACCACTTAAGATTTATTAAGTGTCTACTGTGTACCGAACATTGTCAGGTTCTTCTAGACTGAGTTCTTGGAGGGCAATGACTCTGGCTTGTTGCTCTTTGCATTTCCCAGGTCTAGCAGGGTGCATAAAACATGGTAGAGGCTCAGCTAGTTCTCAAAAGAACCAAAGCAATTCCATATAAATGTAGTCCTAGACTGGAAGCACATTAGGAGCTTATTCTCCTTACCTTGGATATTATTTAAGTTCACTTCTACTATGGATTTTGGCCACTGAAACCGAGTGTGGTTCACAGCCACTTCTCCAGGTACAAAATGGCAGAATGTGTACCATTCGTTTTATTGGTTCTCCTTTAAATGTTTGGTGGGCTAAAATACATCTCATGTGCATAGAGGAGAGGGAGATACAATGGTTGTGAATAACATTCATATTGAAGCAGATATCATATCTAGGCTGATACTAAGTAACCGCACAAGAGACACAAGAGACTAAGGAATGAATTTGAGAATGTACCCAACAACTATTTGCAGCTTTGGAACCTGAAGCACAGACTGTTACGGGTTCTTGAAACTAAAGAAAGGAATTGACTAGATTCCAAAAGAATTATTAATGGTGCTGGCAGAGTTGTAATTCATGTCTATAGAAACCAGGTTTAATTTCATTGTCTTAAGGATGGTGGTAGGGATGGAAAATATTGACTCTGAGAACTGCCCATCTTACTGTTAGATAATCTGCATATTGTTCAGTGATTTGCTCAAGTGAATATTCCCTCCAGATCTTTGTGGAGAGCAACTTCAGAGTTTCTCCGAATTGTTGCTGATGCGGTAAAGGCACGGGCATGATCTTTGTTTGGGCTACATTTGTTACTCTCCCTTGGTTACAAGCTTTACCCTTTCACCCTGTGGATTTGGACATGGAGCAGGGAGGTTAGGACATGGTGTGTGTTATCTAGTTGGGACATGGAGAAGTGTATAAAACCAATGAGGAGACAAGCTAGTAATTTACTCCATGGTTCTTACAGAGAACAGGGAAGGGACTGGAGCGGCCAGCGCAGTCTGCCTGGAAGTAGACTTTGAAATAGCCCTTCAACATTGGCTTAGTGGGATACAGGGATGGGGCCGGGGAGAAGGAGGTGGAGGAGGACATCACGTCAGGTGAAGAGGACACATCCGTGAGGAAAAGAGAAAGAAGTGGGCCTGGTGTGTGGGAGCAGACAGACACAGGATGCTAATATTGACGATGAGGAGAGAGCAAGAGACCACGTGAAGAAGAAACTTATCCCAACCTTCTTGGTTTGGATTTTTACTTTGCATCCTGACTTTGTATATTATTATTATTTTTTTTAATTGAGCAATTTTTTTAAATGTTTATCTTTGAGAGAGAGAGACAGAGCGTGAGCAGGGGAGGGGCAGAGAGACAGAGAGACACAGAATCCCAAGCAGGCTCCAGGCTCTGAGCTGTCAGCACAGAGCCCGACGCAGGGCTCGAACTCAAGAATTGCGAGATCATGACCTGAGCCAAAGTTGGATGCCCAACCGACTGAGCCACCCAGGTGCCCCTGGTTTTTTTATGTTTGTTTATTTTTGAGAGAGAAACAGAGCATGAGGGGGGGGGAGGGGCAGAGGGAGAGGGAGACACAGAATCCGAAAACAGCTCCAGGCTCTGAGCTGGCAGCACAGAGACCGACGCGGGGCTTGAACACACGAACCATAGGATCATGACCTGAGCTGAAGTCAGATGCTCACCTGACCAAGCGCCCGACTTTGTATATTCTTAAGCAAGCGAAATGACCTGGAGTCTATAGTCTATGAAGTTTAGATTTTACTGAAGTCTGGACTGCAGGATGAGGAGGTTGGAGTAAAGACCACTTGCTTGGAGGTTTTCATAATAATCTGGGTGTAAGTGTTGACATCAGAGTGGATCAGAAAAACATCATAGGCGCAGGTAGACCTTAGAAGATTGAAGAGAAGGGAAGACTAATCAATTCAACACACAGTTTTAAGCATTTGATGGTTTTGGCGTAACTGTTCTTTGGTAGGAGACTGGAGTCATTGACAGAAATAGGGAATTTGGAGGGAAAGGACAATTTCTGGGTTAGGGGGTGGGAGGTTTTACTTTGTGGAATGTGATGTAGTACCTGGACCTCTGAGTCGAGGTGTCCTGTAAACATTCATCAGGGACTGGGCTGTCCCTAGAGCCAAACTGACTCAGTGGACATGTGCCCCTCATGCTAAGGACAGAATTTGGTTCAAAACTCTACACTAACTTGTTCCATCTGTGTTTTTGAAAACTGTATTGTCTTTTGCCTGTTAGGTCATTATTGTTCTTTAGATAGAAGCTTTTGCATTCCACTGATGTTTAACCCCCTGGCCCTAGAGATGTTTGTTTATTATGCACCTGCTGTTGTTAGTCGCTGTGGCAATAGGTTGTTAACCACTTAAAGCCAGGAGGGCTGCTGGTGGAATTCCACTCTGCACACGCTCAGCTCCTGAACTCCAGGTGTATGCCTCCAACTAACTGCCTAATATCAGCATTTCTCGCTGGCTCCTCAGACTCGCCTCATCTAAAACTGAGTCCCTTAGGTGTCTCTTCCCAGACTTATTTTCATCTTCGTTTCCTTCTCTTTCCAGTCTCCCCTGGGTTCCTTGCAACCCCCGGCTCCCGCACTCACCTCTCACTGGCCTCCCTGCCCCTAGGCTTATCTCATTCTAGGAGATCTTCCGTGGGCTGCGGTTACCTTTAACAAACACAGACCAGCTTGTGTCACTCTTCTGGATAGAGTATTTTTACTGGTTTCAAGTTGGCCTGTAGGAGTTTGAAGTGTGTAGAAGACCAGAGGTTGCCCTTGCTGCGTGACTCCAGCCACTTCCCAGTAGAGCGCTGTTTTCCCCTATGTCCACTGATAAACGCTCCCCTTTCTCCTCTCATTGGTGAACTACTCAGCCTGCGGGCCATAGTTCTGAGGGCCGCTTTGCTTACACAGCCCACCCCAGCTCTACCACAGGGCATTGTGTATCTTGGCCTGTCCACTATTAGCATGGGAGCCCTTCGAAGGCATGAGCCGTGATCCTTCATCTTTTGACACTTTCCCACTGTGGTGATCTTTGTTTTTAATGTGCTGTAATTACCTGGACCTGTGGTTGGAAAGGCTACAGTGAAACACTCCGTGTGGCAAAACTTTCTCCAGCCCGTGCTGTGTCTTAGCCACTTCTATCTTGCTTGTTGTAGAGTACACAGTTCCTTCAGAAAGTGGTTTGGCAGACATGCATCACTTAGAACCAATAATAGGAAAAAACATTATGCTAAGACATGTTTATTACATTGTCCTATTATTGGGATGTCTAGTGACAAGGAAATAGTTAAATTTGACATCCCAGGAATGGCCTGTTACATAAAAAGAATGCTTTCTAAGTGTGAATAACTCAAGAAATGTTAAGTAGAAAAAAAATCAATATCCAAAATTCTTAGATGATGTGACCACAAGTATATAAAAAGTTCAAAGGAAAAAAAAGTGAGAGAAATACTAAGATTGTAAGCGTCGAGAAGAGTTTTGAATAATGTTTTCGTATTGTGGTATATTCTAGATGTTTAAAAATGAATTAGTTATTGGATAAAGGGTTGTTATCCAAAATCTATACAGGACTTATCCAACTCAACACCAAAAAAAAAAAAAAAAAAAAAAACCCAAATAATTCAGTGAAGAAATGAGATGGGCAGAAGACATGCAGAGACACCTTTCAAAGAAGACATTCAGGTGGCTAACAGACACGTGAAAAAATGCTCAACATCACTCATCATCAGGGAAATACAAATCAAAACCATGGTGAGATACCACCTCATGCCTGGCAGGATGGCTGAAAGTAACAACTCAGGCAACAACAGATGTGGGCAAGGAGGAGGAACCCTTTTGCACTGTGGGTGGGAATGAAAACTGGTGCAGCTACTCTGAAAAATAGTATGGAGGTTGCTGAAAAAATTAAAAATAGAACTACCCTATGACCCAGCAACTGACTACTAGGTATTTATCTAAAAGATACAAAAATGCTGATTCGAAGGAGCACATGCACCCCAGTGTTTATAGCAGCACTATCAACAATAGCCAAATTATGGAAAGAGTTCACATGTCCCTTGACTGATGAATGGATAAAGAAGATGTGGTATACACACACACACACACACACACACACACACACACACATATATACAGTAGAATATTACTCAGCAATCAAAAAGAAGGAAATCTTGCTATTTGCACAACGTGGATGGAACTAGAGTGCATTATGCTAAGTGAAATAAAACAAAGAAAGACAGGTATCGTATGATTTCACTCATATGTGGAATTTAAGAACCTAAACAGATGAACATAAGGGAAGGGAAGGAAAAATAAGATAAAAAGAGGGAGGCAAACCATAAGAAACTCTTAAATACAGAGAATAAACTGAGGGTTGATCGGGTTGCAGGGGATGGGCTAAATGGGTGAAGGGCATTAAGGAGGACACTTGTTGGGATGAGCACTGGGTGTTGTATGTAAGTGATGAATCACTGGGTTCTACTCCTGAAACCGATACTACAGTGTATGTTAACTAACTTGAACTTAAATAAACAAATTTTAAAAAATAAAATGAATGTCACTTAATGATAGTGACAACAGCATCAACAAAAGAAGCTAACTAGATGCTTCTCTGCTTTTTTGGATATTACGTCTTAAAAATTTCTGGTTTCCCCCCCTACAGTTTGAAGATCTGAACACAGTTGCTGAGTGTCTGTTTTCTCTGGTCAATGGTGATGACATGTTTGCGACCTTTGCTCAAATACAGCAGAAGAGCATCTTGGTGTGGCTGTTCAGTCGCCTGTATTTATATTCCTTCATCAGTCTTTTTATATATATGATCCTCAGCCTGTTCATTGCACTTATTACAGATTCTTATGATACCATCAAGGTAAGTAATCTTTCCTGCCAAAAAATGACTACAAATTCTGTCTCAATTGGGACGTAGGAAAATACTACACTTTTTACTTAAAATAGGACAATAGTATTTTGATTTTGAGGCTTTGTGGAAAAGAAACTTTTTAGGTGTTGGAAGTTAATTTTATTTTTTATTTTTATTTTTTTAATGTTTTATTTTTGAGACAGAGAGAGAGAGACAGAGTATGTGTGGGGGAGG
This sequence comes from Lynx rufus, assembly GCF_022079265.1. Taxonomy (NCBI): domain Eukaryota; kingdom Metazoa; phylum Chordata; class Mammalia; order Carnivora; family Felidae; genus Lynx; species Lynx rufus. The sequence continues at coordinate 150,979,128 of NW_025814834.1, forward strand.
GGCAGAGAGAGAGGGAGACATAGAATCTGAAGCAGGCTTCAGGCTCTGAGCTGTCAGCATAGAGCCTGATGCAGGGCTTGAACTCACAAACTGTGAAATCATGACCTGAGCCGAAGTCGGATGCTTAACTGACTGAGCCACCCAGGTGCCCCAATTTTATTTTATTTTTTAAAGTTTATTTCCTTATTTGAAGAGAGACACAGAGAGAGTGCAAGTGGGGGAGGGGCACACAGAGGTGGGGACAGAGGATCCGAAACAGGCTCTGTGCTGACAGCAGAAAGCCCGATGTAGGGCTCAGGCTCATGAACCGTGAGATCATGACCTGAGCCGAAGTCAGAAGCTTAACTGACTGAGCCACCCAGGTGCCCCTGGAAGTTAATTTTAGGTATACATTTAGGGCATTGTCCCTGTTGCCCTGACCAGGGTGGGTGGGTTTAGAAGTGTGCTGGAAGAGAGAAAGGAAGTGGGTCGGGATGGGCCGAGCATGGTAAATCACATAGTTGGGCTGTCCGTGTTGGCAATGGCAGGTACAGGTGTACCTGCCTGTTCTGGAACTTGAGCTTTTGAATAAGTTTGAGTGATGAGGGGTGACTGCTGTTGTGACAGCCTGTCCAGATATGGACACACTGCTAACACGGCATGACATAACCATGTGTGTGGTGCGAATTTCCTTTAAATCATGAAAACTGAGCCTTTTGTGACTGCTGAGCGTCCTAGCTTCTGAAGCCGTCCTGTGGGTTCTGTATCCTTTCAGACTGGACCTGTTTAACTGAGTTGTAGCTTGAAGCGAGCTCTGTGCTGCCTAGTGTGGCCACACCTCCACAGCAGATGGTTGTGCTTGGAAAATCCTGTTTCAGGACCAGGGGTTCATGTCAGTGCCTTGGGGTTTTGTCCTCTTCCTAACGAATTCGGAAGAGGACAGTCTATTGGAAATACTTCTGAGCACTCTGAGTATGGCGAGCTGAGCGCTCCCGTGGGAATCGTTGTTTGGCTGTAGCAGCAGGGCTGGGCATGGAGACAGGAACTGCGTACTCCTGCCCTGTGGGTTCTTGTCTTTGATGTGGCAGTGCCCCTGCCCCAGTGAGCGGGCCAAGCCTCGGTGACTTCAGTAAGCATGAGGTAAGTGGGAAGACCCCTCTGCCTTCTGCCCCACTAAGTGACCAATTTCTACAAAAGTAGAGAAAATAGGGCACTTGGCTGGCTCAGTTGTTTAAGTGTCGGACTCTTGATCTCGGCCCAGGTCGTGATCTCGTGGTTCATGAGTTTGAGCCCCGTGTCGGGCTCTGTGCTGTTAGCATTGAGCCTACTTGGGATTCTGTCTCTCCCTCTCCCTGTCCGCACCACCCCACTTGTGTGCTGTCTCTCTAAATAAATAAATAAATAAACTAAAAAATAAAATAAAAAGTAGAGGAAATAGGGATTACTTCCCTGAGGGCTCTACATTGGCAGTGAGAGAAAGGGGAGGTCTTATCTGGTCTTAAAATTAGCATTAAAATTTTAGGCTTTTGACTATTTCCTTCATTCCCTTTATTAACACACCCCTCCCTTGCCCAGCCATGGCTTTCTTTCTGGGGTTTTTGGATTGTTTTCCGTTCCCATGGTGGCCCTGGCTTAGCTTTCTGGGACTGACAGATTGATGCCTCACTGTTAATATCAGTTCTTGGATCGGAGCTAGCAACGTGGGAGAGTTTTATTTTAGCAAAGGTGGGTTTGACGTGTTGACAGAGGGAGCCATTTCTCATGCTCTGCAAATAAGGTAACAACATTATGTACTTTTTAAAGAAATACCAACAGAATGGATTTCCTGAAACGGACCTTCAGGAATTCCTGAAGGAGTGTGGTAGCAAAGAGAAGTATCAGAAAGAGGCCTCACCCTTCTTGTCCTGCATCTGCTGCCTGAGGAGGTCAGTATTGTGTTTAATCAGGTCTCCATGCTCCTGAGGTGATCTTCTCTGTGGCCTTAACAACGGGTTCTTCTAAGGTTTACCCTATTCTCAGAGATCAGCTTATTGTGGGAAATAATTAATCTTTCATTTTCTTTCCTCCCACTGAAACTGGCTTTAGAAATGAATTGTTTCTTACAAAACGGGGTAGAAAGCTACATGACGTGGTTGAAATCTCTAGGGAATATTATGAGACCCTAACAAGAAGGCCTGAGTTATGTCTGCTAACGTCAAGAAGGTGAACTCTGAGGTGGCCAAATAAGAGGTCAAAACTCTTATTTTTAGGAGTGGAGCTCTAGGAATGTCCACGGCCTTTCCCTTTCCACAGTATTTGGTATAAATAACCTTTCTTGAGCTGAGCAGAGAACCTGCTTGAGAGGAGGCTGTGCATAGCTTTGGTTGGGAACACATATCAGTAGCTCTACATCGACCAACTGTGCTTCGCTGGCATTCGGCAGGACACTTATGCAAATGGTCTACACCTCAGTAGCAAAGCATCCACTTAGTGGTTTGGGGATAAAATAGGGGTCACATGAGGATAGTTTTCTTAATTGTGCCCTTATTTATTTTCCTCTGTAGTCACAGGTGGGGTTGTTGACTGAAAATATCCCCTACCCATGTTTTTCGAGAAGAAATCTCTAAATCAAATTCCTGAAGGGAGATGGAAGAACATAATTGCTACTTTAAACCACAGGATGTATTTTCTGTTAATCGATTCATACCGCATCTTGGGATTTGAAATGATATGAGTGAGCGTTTCCAAAGAATGTCTGGTAAATATGAAATGAAGTCTTCTGAGAAAAGTTCAGTTTTTTAAAATCACATTTCTTCCTCTCAGAGCATTAAATTGTTGCCATGGAAGCTGGGATAAAGGGAAATTAATTTTCTTAATAGGCAGTGGCTTCCTAAGAGGCACCTTATGTAAGGAAAATCTCTCAAAGTTGTTTTTTCCAATGTGTATTTAACTGTAAAGAAAAAATCATCATTAGAGAATGTAATTGTGAATTCTGGAAAGTAACCGGTAAGTTTTTGGTATTTGATTTTTGGACTTTGGTGTGCATCACAAAAGCCACAGGAGGATGTTAAATGTTTTCTTGTGCAGCCACATGGAATGAGCAAAAGGTTTAAGGGAGGGACTAGAAAACGTCTTGGTCGGATTGGGTCTGAGAACTGAGAAGAAGAATCAATATCAGCAGACGGTCCACTGTATGGCATGCGAGGGGCTGTTGAGAAGATGCCTGCTTCACAGGAGGGTCTGCTCATCATGACAAATGAAAGAATTCAGTGGACTGAGGGAGTCTACCAAGGAAGTCAGCTGAAGAACTAAAATGTTGAAAGTTTTGAAAAAAGAGGCTATCAAAAATAAAAACAGAAGTGGTTGTTACCGAAGATGGTCATGGGTGAAGTCAGCTGGAGAAGTTTTAGTTGAATAATCAGATCAAAGCTTGATCTGATTGGATCCCAGGCCAATTGGGATGGACCCTACAGAGAGTAAACGAAGGTCACGGGACTGATGCCGGAAATGGATGGTCCTGGGGCCATGAGAATAAATGATGACTTTGACTCCATCAAAAAGTACACCTGGAGGTGTTTAAAGGTTAGGAACCTAAGAATGGTAGAAATTGAGGAAGGCCATAAAGGGAGAGTAAATATTAGAGAGAGACCTCACTGAGGGAATGTGGGGAGTAAGGGCATCGCAAATATTGGTGTCTAGGTCCCCTTTCTGGTGCCTATCACTGACACCCCCAACTGACAGCTCCGTCTCCTGCAGAACACAGATGGGGGTCACTTTTTTAATCAAACAGGTCCAGCAACCACAATAGACTGATTTTCCTTCAAATTGTTGACAGAGTCTCTGGACTGATCATCAGAACACCTGGCTTTCTGTTTTGGACCCTTCTGGTTACCAAATATGTCCCATGATCTCTCCTTAACCTCTTGGTCCTTCCAGTGCCATCAGAGTACAACAGATGACCTCTGAAACCAGGTCTCATGTGATATGATTCTTTGGAAAGCTATACCTGGTTGGACAAATACAAAATTAAGCTTTCCCCTTCTCCACTGCAGCAAAGGGGAAAATCTGTTGTAGCCATTGAGTAGCCAATTGTAGCCATATGTTGTTGTCATGTGACAAAGCCATTGCTTTGTCAATGAAAGGAGACGCAGGGTCCTTTTACATGGACAACTCCTCAGAATTGCCAAAAGCATCTAGTCAAACCAAAAATAATGTACATTGACCTTCTTACCTTTTCTTCTTATATGTCGAACTCAGTGTGTCTATAACCTATGCATGCCTGACTGCAGAGTATTCCTATTCCATCCCACAGATTCTGAAATCATTGTTTTCTCTTTCCTCCTTCCCCTTTCTGATACAGGAAAGGAAGTGATGACCACTTGGTACTTATGAACTAAAATCTTCCTGCTAAAGATAATCACGTTTCAGGCCTCTTTACCCTGTGACAATGCAGAGGGCCCCAAACAGCTCGGACCAGCACTTCCAAAAATACTGACTTATTTAATTGTGGAGCAGGAAAGAGGACTGTTAGCTGGTTGAACACAACTGAAATTCCAAAGTTCCTTTTATAAACTTGGATGATGAAGCATAGACCACGGTCAACTACTGGGCATTAGTGCAATGGAGCAGTGATAATGAAATTCTGCGTTGAACTTTTAACTTATGACATCACAATGTTGGGATGGAAAAAAAAAATCACATTTCAAAGTGTGCCAAAACAGTGGCACCTAAAGTCATGCATTGAAAGATATGTGTTAATAGTTCAATAAGGGTTTGTTTTAAAAGTGATTTGGGATTAGAAGACATTTGCTAATTCATGGTGTGTACAGAAATGAAGTTGGTTCCAACACTCAGTTAGAAATTGCAAGGTGGAGAACTATTAAGCCAATTAAAGAACACACTTAAATCAACAAAAAGACCGTCTTGGCCTGTTTTCCTATGTTTGTTTGTTTTCCAGCATGACAGGAAGCAACTGTTGGCATGGTGGGATGAACCATGGGGTTCAGTGGGTTGGTTCAGTGGGATGAACTGGAAACAGTCATTTGTACACCTTGTCGCTTGTGCTATTGTTGATTATACATACATGACATGGAAGTGAAGGGTAGCAATGGTCACTCATTTTAACAACTGAACTCTACTATGGTGGCAATTTGCCCTTGTCAAGCAAGGAAAGATGGTATTTTTTTCCCAAATAAATTTATTTTTATCACAACAAGTGGACCTACTGCTTTTTTTTTTTTTAATGTAGTATTTCTTAATATCTACCTAGCGCAAAATTCAGATCACATCTCTATGACCTATCTGGTCTCCAGAAGGGGTTTCTCACTTTCTTAAAAGCAATGAAAGAGATATAGGGGTTAGTATATAGAAGTTATCCGATAAATATTTATGATAATAACTTGAGATTAAGATTACTTCATGTATGGATTTATTTTGTACTTTTGTATTTTAAATTTATTAGAGAAGAACAGAATTGGAATCAAGCAGAACCCTCATCCCAATGCTCTCCCTCTTTTTTCCCTGCCCTTCCCTGTCAAGCCCCTACCAGATCTCTCCCCTTGTCCCCACATTTTCTTCATGTGCCTGCACCAAACCTAGCCCAGGAAAATAATTCACTTAATACCATTAAAATTTGTAGATAAATGACTCATGTCTATACACAGAATACTTTGCTAAAATGACCATCTTAGTTCTTCCAAAAAATGTCAAGAGTTATATTCATCTTTTAAACTAAGGATTATTTAACTGGCGCTTCTAGGGTCATTCCCAACACTCCCGAATCAGGTGTGCAATCCAATCACTTACTTACTTCTGAGTATACCCCCAGTATTTGGTTTGTCTCTGAATAGAATTGCTGTTAAAGCCCTTCTGTAATCTGCAACTGTGACTACCATTTGAATAGAAGATTAATGATGGTCTTTCATGCTTGCGTTTTCTTTTATTGGCTTTCATGTTTCCTTTTATTTCTTTTCTCCCTAGCTGGACAGAACACTTTCAGGGAGAAAAATCTTTCTCAAGGTTACCCTATATCTGTGGAAACATTGTTTTCTCTCTTTTTACTAATTGTAAACAATTGTCATTTCACCAACTGTATTATCTGTTTGGGTTTTATTGAACAATGTTGTTCTCGTAACTCTGCTTAATGGACACATCTGGGACAAACCATTTTCTCTTCTACCTAGGCCTCTACTTGGAGAGTGCACCGTGAAAGGTAGGAGACATGTTCTTTCTGGTTTTGCTGGTTTCATTCCGGGATCTCCAACTTACTAGAATGTACCCTGTTGGCTTGCAGTGCACTCCCAAAGCCAGAGACAACAGCCCTGAGCTTGTTGACTTGGGGTGGTAGAGAAGAGCATGGGCATGGGAGCCATCTGGACAGACTCAGGTGAAAGTCCAAGCTTACCCTGTAGCTTTGTGGCCTTGGGCAAGTTACTTTTTGCTTCTAAATGATGATGATACACCTCAACTGTGGGATTCGCATGTAAGTCAGGTAACTCAGGCAAACTTGGCATTGACCTGGCATCAAATTGAAACCTGAGCTGTTCTTTCCTTTTGATTTTTCTGTCACGTTTATAAGTAGGTTCCATGGGACCAGGGAATAGTAAAGATTTAGTCTACATCCCTTCTTCCTGGACTCCTGTTCTCCTACTGAGTCTCCTTGGACGGATCATACAGGGCTTCAGTTTCCTCATCTGTAAAATGGGGACTGTGTGGATTGAGTGAGTGAAATATGAAGTGTATAGAACTCAGCATGACTCGGGAGTGCATGGTAAATAGTAGATCTTTAAGAAGCTTTTCCTAGCATAGTCTACAAATGTACAGATCTATTTACCTGGGCTGGCCGGGAAAATATTTTGTAGTGAGCTTACTATACACTTTTGGTGGACTTTGTTCCAGTTAGGGCTCTAAGTGTGTAAATATCCCATATGCAGCCATGTGCTAGAGGCAATGATCAATTCAGCAGCTGTCAGAACTCACACTTAGTTGTGCAGAAGTGGAGCAGATGAGCAACCTAAATGCCCTTCCATCGGGGGCAAAGCTGTTAGTCCTGATGGAGGGTTAAAGTCACTGAGGTGCACAAGCTGTCACAGACCTCCAGTGCCTTCACTCTCAGCGAGCCCTTCTGTCCTCTGCTAGGAGCCCACTGCCCTAACCAAATTTTTCAGAAGGTGCGAAGTATAGGCTAGCTTGCTTCTAGGCCACCGTGGAGGACGTGGGATGGCAAATGCAAGAGGGTGAGAGGAGGTTTTTCAGAGAAGCTCTTCAGGAGATTCCAGTCACTGCCCCCAAACCCTGCTGAGGGTCCATATCATAACGAGGGTGGGAGGGCCCCTTGGCTGTGGGGAGGCCTACGCTCAGCATCTCAGGTTGAGGAGAAGCACAGCACCCCAGCTTCTCACCCTAGGGACAAATAGCCAGTCACCTTCCAGTGCCTGAGGGCCTCCTGTAAAAGTGGCCCAGCACTGTCACTGATGGTCAGGGAACCCGGAGTCACTAGGGAAGTATGTTCGGTGAACTGCTACTGTGGTCTCGGCCATGGATGGCTCCTGCCAGTATAAAGACCTGTGATGTTTAAAGATACGACTCCGGTTCTCTGAAGAATTCACCTGGGGCCGCCACTTATCACAGGAACTTTGGATGACTCAACCTCACTTTACTACTGATCAGTTTCACCTTTCTTTTCATGTAAGTTGAGCAAACTTTATTTTGCTCCTCCTCACTTAAAGTTTGGACTCTCACCCATAACGCTGAGTCTCTCTACCAAGTCCAGAAGTTCACACTACTTGTAAAACATACATGAAGCAGCTCTTGTGGAACAGAGTGATTGAGGACCTCACAGATGAACCCCCAAGCGTGGTGTTCAGACATTAGGCCCTTAAGCGAGGACAGTGAACTACAGGCATGGGAAAGGGAACATGATGCAGTGAGTTGGAGCAAATGCTGAACACTTCTGCTTTCCCGTTCCTTCCACTTGAGATACTTGATACTCATGCTATGCAGCTTTGTGGCTGTGTGACCTATGCATTCACAAAGGACCCCACACCTGGCTTCATGCTTCGCTCTCACAGTCTTGCAATTCTTAATGTTTTTCGAACAGCCCCCCCACCAAGTCATGTAGTAAATTCTCATGGTAGTACAGTGTAACTCATTGATGATCTCAGTGATTAAAGCATGGCCTTTTAGACAAAGGCTAGGAGCCCAGTGTCATACTTAGTTTATAAAACAATTGAAATTTTACAAAAGAAAGGAGTGAACCTGAGTTGGAGTGGCTTTTACACTGATGTGAGTGATAATCTAGTTGTATTTTTGGGATGAGGTGAGCTTAGGGTCCTCCACTCTACCATCTTCCCTAGAAGTCTCTAAAGTAGCTTTTTTTTTTTTTTTTTTTAACTAGGCTCCATATCCAACATGGATTTTGAACTCACAACCCTGAGATCAAGAGTTGGATACTCTAATGACAGAGACAGCCAGGCATTCCTAGAGTGGTGATTTTTTTTTTTTTTTGAGTTTATGCATTTTGAGAGAGAGAGCATGTGCAAGAGCACACACGAGCAGGGGAGAGGTGGAGAGGGAAAGACAGAATCCCAAACAGGCGCTGAATCACCAGCACAGAGCTCTGCATGGGGCTCGATCTCACAAACCGTGAGATCATGACCTGAGCCAAAACCAAGAGTCAGATGTTTAACTGACTGAGTGGCTCTGGCCTACTGCTTATCTCACAAAGATGGAGATTAAACTTCTGTAGTTGGTGATGTTGGTCAAGGTTGTTTCCATGTTGCATTGGTGGGTTGGATGCTGGGCTGCTCACCTTTCTCCCCATGCCTCATTTTCTTATCTCCATTTCATGTTTTTCCATTGACAGAGTCAGGGTAGTTCATCCTCTAAACTCAAGTTATGTTTGCCCAGTTACCATATGTCCTGTGACCTTGCCCAGCAAAGTCCCGTGGGACCTGCTCCACATACTAAGCAATCAGATGCTCTCTCCAAGCTCTTTGCAGCCATTTGCTGTTAGAATGAAGGGCCTGTCTTTGAATGAGAAGCTGTAGGATTGTTAAACATGCTGTGTGTTGGAGAAAATAACATATTAGCACTGGGAAGACATCAAGATGGACCAAATCTCAAAATAGACATTCAAGTTGTTAGGGAAAACAATACAACTTATGGCTGTTCTACCATGGGCTCATTTACAGCAAATGCTGCTGCAAACCAGTGGGTAAAAATGGTGGCAAATGTCTCTCTTGCCATCTGTCTCTGCCAGAGAACCAGGGAGTGAATGAGAAGCTAAATTAGTCACATACAACATTTCCACACCATCTTGTATAACAAGGACAGCAAAACTCTGACTTCTTAAAGACCCCTGGGAGCTATTGGCTGTGGTGAATGGGAGAGACAATTTATTAGGGTGATGTATGTTTCTTAGTTTCTAATGATACATAAATTATCCCATGAGCCATGATACATATGGTTTAAAGAGAATTTTAAATGAAAGCAATTTTTTTTCTAGCAACACTAATTGCCTAGCGGCAGTAAATTACTCATCCCCCGCTGCCTGTGGGCTGTGGTCATTATTCTCTCCTCGAGGTTGAGCCGATGTCCCCCAAGAGGAATGTTTGCTTTGACAAAGTGAATTTACATCCTCACTTGTGAGCCTGCCATGCTGGGTCTACCAGAGGAGAGAGTATTAATAATGCTATTTGGACCTAGCACCCTGTGTTTGTGCCATCCTGCATGTGTTATCTATGATAGCAGGACAGTGAGTTGGGTCTTAGCACTTGGTTGCCTTTGGGGGAAAATCAAGGAGCTGTTATCAATATTTAATTTTCTCCAGCTGGGGGGTTTGAGAGGTAGACTTGGCTAATAAGCATGAAAGTTTCTTAGATGACAAGTTAAGCAAGGGACGTGATAAGCACTGCTAATTTGGGGAAAGGAGATAATGACATGATGTGCAGATGGAAAAGGGTGATGCTGTTAAAGACCATTAATTCCACATATATTTGTTGATTTCCAATACTGTGCTAGGTACTAAGGATGCAAGGAATGAATGCCATGGTCTCTGGCCCCAAGAAGTTTGGTGTCTAGTGGGAGAGACAATAACATACAAAGCAAGGATAGCACAAGGGCACCCCAAGTGCTATATAAGAGCAGAATAGCAGTAAGTTCTTGCCTGTCTGAAGTATAAATTAAGGCCTCTTAAAGAGAACTAGATGATGTTAACTGAGACTTGAATAATACATTGTGCTTGACCAGATGGCCAAGGTGGGAGTGGGATTGGGGTAGGGCTTTCTGGATAAAAGCAGTGATAGAACAAAAGCATGGACATCTGAGGGAGAAGCAAGCCAGTTAAGAAAAATGTTTTGGGGTGGTTAAAATGTAGGTCATGTACTGAGGAAAGTAATAGAAGACAAGACCGAGAAGTGACAGGCAAGGCCACAGGGACTGTAAACACCATGGGGAGCTACAAGACCAGAAAAGGCAGAACTGCGAAGGATAGATTAGAGTTGGGTGAGATAAGTAGGGAAATTAGTTACAAAACTGCTGCAATCATCCAGATAAAAACAACAAAACAGTGATGTCATTTCCCTGTAATTAAACACAAAGAAGAATTTGTGTGAAAACTGTCGCTAAGGAATATACCAGATCTCACGTATGTGTTTTATCTATCTGTGTGTGTGTGTGTATTTTTTTTCTTTCTTTCTCAAAAGACATTTCTGCTAAATACCTGTCATTTTCTTGTGAGTTCATGCTTTTGGACTATGCATTTAGGGGGGAAGATCTCTTTTCATAACTCCTATTACAGAGAAATACATTTATTAGGCTGAATGGCTTTAATGCATATTTCTATCACATGGGCATTTCTCCTTCCACATATTTAAAAGAAGCTTATGCAAGACTTTCTGTTTCTGCATCATCCAGCTCCACCTACCCTACACACACACACACACACACACACACACACACACACGCACACACACACACACTGAAGTACTGTGACCTTAAGGCTGGCCATGGTTTGTGTCTATAAAGGTGGCAAGATGTGTGGGTGTAACCACTAACAAAGCCAGACTGACATCTGTAGTCTGAAGCTTACAGATTGCACAGAGACTTTATGAAGAATCCATCCTCCTTACCCACTACCCATGACCACCATCAAGATTTGGGTGTGGGATCACTAAGTTTCAGAACTAAGTGGCTACCTGAAATTGACGGTCTTACAGGTAAGTGCTAGAAGGTGCTTTGACTTTATGACTCTCTTAGGCAGGGGCAGTGTGTGGGGACGTCAAGGGTTCAGGGGTGGGGAGGTAAACTGATTAAGAGGCTCAGAGAGAGGACTGTGTTGTGCCTACCCCCACTGCCTTGATTTGGGGGGTGGTAGTGAAATGTGGTCATATTGGAGGAATGTTCCTGGGTCAGGGTAGACTGAGACTGGGGGTTGGGGGGGGCAGGGCAGGGAAGGTGGCATGGCCCATACCTCATAAATGAAGAAAGCATGGAGTTCTATAAATGCCTGAGTGCACGTGGGGCTGATCTGCCTGTTTCCTTCCAGAGCCCTGCAGAGAAGGTCAGTGGTTTATGCCAAGACCAACCCCAGTGATACCTCCTTGCAAGCTCTGACTCCAGTAAACCAACTCTGTGACTATTGCAGGTGGTAAACTCGTAACACTTCCTTACTATGTGGAATATGTGAGGCAGCAGGATGGTAGGAAACCCCATTAAGAGTCTTCTCACCTCCCAACACAGTCAGAGGAGCCCAGCTGGGCATCGGTGGTGAGGGAGAACTCTCAAAGATTGGCAGGCTGATCATGGATCTATGCCCAAAGGGGTACAGTGGGCAGCTGGCACAGACTATATGCTCAGAGGCCAAACCATGGTCTTAAGACAATGCACACCAGCACCGTGACCCTGGGTGACCAGCAGGACGCACTGTGGGGAAACTGCCACGCCCACATTCTTGGACAGTGAGGCCACCCAACCCAAGTCTGATCTCTGGGGAAGGTGCACTGGAGCTGCCAGCCAGACTGATGTGGAGATTGCTTCCCATGTCCTTTCTTGAGCAGGTCTTGCTCCTGGAACAGACGGAGGAAGGGGTGAGTGGGTTGATGATGATTCTTCTACTAGAATTTTATTTCCCTGGCATAAATGGTTCCATAGTCCACCTGGAAAAGATGAACATAAGGGAAAGGGATGACAGGCAGATGAGGGGAGCTTGGGTGTGAGTGGCCGTGGCTAGTATGGTACTGACATGACGTCACCTCTCTCATACTTTCTAGGCTTACGAGGGCCCCGACCTTTAACCCTTCTACAAAATACTCTGTTTAAGCCTCCTCATTTATAGGATTGAAACAAAAGAATTGGCATTTATTGTTCTGACTTAAATTTGAAGCGACCAAATGGGATAAAACTGAACGAAATAACATTTCTTCCCCACTGGCCTTTTCTTTTTTTTTTTTTTTAATTTTTTTTTCAACGTTTATTTATTTTTGGGACAGAGAGAGACAGAGCATGAACGGGGGAGGGGCAGAGAGAGAGGGAGACACAGAATCGGAAACAGGCTCCAGGCTCTGAGCCATCAGCCCAGAGCCTGACGCGGGGCTCGAACTCACGGACCGCGAGATCGTGACCTGGCTGAAGTCGGACGCCTAACCGACTGCGCCACCCAGGCGCCACCCAGGCGCCCCCCCACTGGCCTTTTCAAAGAGTGGCAATTCACGTTCACAGCAGGCAGCTCAGAGGGTAAGTTATTGAGACAGAAATGGGCACAAACCAAATAAGCTAATATTATCAACCAGTATTATCAGGAATGTGTCTTAAAAAGATGATTATTCAGCACCTTACAACCATATAGCCAAGTAAATACCAAATGGATTAAAGATTTAAATGTGAAAAACTAAGCCTGTAAAAGAACTAGAAAAAAATATAGATGAATATTGATCTGATATAAGAAGCAGAGAAGGGCTTTCTGAGTTTAAAGCTATCAGTAAATCATAAAAGAAAAATCAGATGAATTTATTGCATGAAAATGAAAATTTTCAGAGAATTAAGGACGTAAACAAAATCTTAAAAGCATACTCAGAAGGAAAGAATTGCAGTCTATACAACTGGCTTAGTGTCCTTGCTGTGTGAGGAACCATTACAAATTCCTGGAGAGTGAGCCCCCAAAGGCACAAAACTTTCTGTGTCTCTGTGTTTCATGTGCACAGCAGGGTTCCTGGTGAGTAGCAAGTGTTCAAAAAATAGTATGTACTTTAAAAGCTATGTTTGGTTGAATGCCTACTATGTACATGTAGTATCACTACTCATTCCAGCAAACTTAACAACTTACGTATCTGAATTTCCATTAAACCAAAGAGAAAACTGAGCGCAGAGTAGGGGGCAGAGCATGGCTTCAAATCTGGAGCTTCTGACCCCACAGTCCTCTCCCATCTTCCCTTCCTGCTGCCTGCCTTCTAAATAATGCTTGCTGAATAGAATGTAATGGCAGAAAATTAAGTTTAACCTGCTTAATGAGAAATGTGGCTTTTATTTTTAAACAACACCTTGTTAAGCAGCATTCCTTGAATTCACACAATGCTGGTGCTAATGGAAAATAATCTTATATCTTTATAGGGGGAGTTGAAAGCTCCATAGAAATTCCCAGCTCTAATACTAAATTGCCAAGTGATTTAGACAATTTGTTAAGCTGCTCCAAGCCTCAGAACACTTATCTGTAACACAGGGATAATAAAATTGAGAATACAGAGAGGTTAAGTAACTTGTCCAAGGTCACATAACAGTAAACACCAGAACTGGGACACAGACCCAGGCAGCCCATCTTTAGAGCTGAATAGTTCATAAGGTTGATGTAATGTCTAGGAGATAATGGATGTAAGCAAGCTTTGAAAAGGATAAACTGGACACATTGGTGAATGGAGGTAAAACTTAAGATTTTAAGCTGTGTGTGTGTGTGTGTGTGTGTGTAAGAATTATGAAAACCAAAGCTTGATAGAGATGTCTCAAATGTCTGGGTATGTCCTTCTTGAACTACTGTCTGTCTTTCAGTTGATAGAGCTTAAAATGTGTGCTGGCAGACTGACCATCCCCTTGCTCCCACTCCCTCTACATAAGCCAGCATGTTAATACTGACTAATGGATCAAAGTCAATATGCCCACAATTAGAATCTTATCTAACAGTCTCCTTTAAAAAAAGAAAGAAAGAAAGAAAGAAAGAGAGAGAGAGAGAGAAAGAAAGAAAATGAAAGTAAAGCAGATAATTGCATATAATGGGGTGGAGTTTCTGGCAAGTGCCATAATGAATCCCCATAGCTGTGATTGAAATATGATAGCCACCCCATAAAACTTCGACTCAGCACCTCTGTCATCTTGCTGGCCAGAAGCCAGAACAGCCGCTGTTAACAACGTGTTTTAATATCTCTCATGTACTTTTCATGTCTCAGTTCAGTATTTGACCATTGACGAATTTGGCGGTTGTACCTGCAACTCAATTCATGTACCTTTCAGAAAATGTCCTTCATATTCTCTTTATCTCTAACTTACCTAATTTATTTTTCTGAGCCGTTTGAGAGAAGGTTACATATACTATGCCCCTTTGCCTTACTACACGAGTATATTTTTCCTATCAGGCATAGCCTCTTATATAATCACAGTACAATGATCAAATACAGGAAATTTAACATTTTAACATTGATACAACGCTTTTATCAAATCTTACAGTGCATAGTCCAATTGCATCCATTGTCCCAATAATGTTCTTGTGGGCATTCTTTTCCCTCTGTTACAGGATCCAATCCAGGGTCACTACTGAGTTTAGCTGTCGTAGCTCCTTTAGTTTTCTTTCATCTGGAAAACCTCCTCAGCTTTTGTCTTTCGTGGCACTGAGATTTTTGAAAACGACTGGTCACTATTTACATGTAGCCCCTTAATATGGATTTGTTGATGCTTTCTCATGATTAGAAATCAGGCTATGCATTTTTGGTGGACATACCACAGAAACATTGAAGTGTCCCCCCCCCCCGGGGTATTATATCCAGAGGCAGATATTATTGGTCTGTCCCTCAAGGGGTGATATTTACTGATTGCCCAGTGAGATGTTGTCAGGTCTTTCCATCACTGTGGTGGCCACAAAAATGCACGGTCTCACTCTCCTGCTCTGAGGAGCCTGCTGGAGGCTGCCTCAGCTGCCCTCCACTCAGAATCTGCCCGCGCCTGCCTGGAGACGTGTTTTCCACCGACTGCTCAGGGCCAGTGAGGGGATGCAACAGTGGTCCTAAAGCTGGCTCGTTTCTGCCACGCAGGAGACCCCGTGCTGGACTTCCTATCAGGGTCACTGAATCCCTCTCAGATCTGGACTGTATCTAAGACTCTCCTACCCGACACTCCCCCTTTTCCTCCCTCCTTCGTGGGGTCAGACCCACACTGCAGCCCGACCGCCCTCCTGGCCTCCTCCAGCTTGCTCCCCATTTTCCCTCAGGGGAGCCACCCCACAAATTCTCTTGCATTTCTAGTCCCATCTTGGCAATCTGCCTCTTGGAGGGTCTGAAGTAACACAAAGTAGTACCGGAAAAGATGGTTGAAAAAGAGGTGGTAAGGTGGGAGATTTGGGCCTGGTTTACTCATCCCTAGTGGGTGAAAAGCATGCTGTCCTGAGTGGTAGGTGGGGCATGAAGAGTCCCCAGTACAAGGCAGTGGCCCAGTTGCCAAGGATCTCCCTGGTGGTGACCTGGAAAAGTGTCCTGGTGGTGGGGACTGCCTTTGCAGCTGCAATGATCCAGGAGGATTCCAGCAATTAGAAGACATGGCAAAAGGGACGCTTACAAAGACCGTAGAGTTGACTCATCGCTTCTAAGTTGATTGACACTCCACAGAGGGATAAGAAACTGTGGGCTGAGCTCAAGTAGTTAAGACCAAGTGTGAAAGCAGAGGTCTTGGAGGTAGCCTACGTAGAGACCCTGATCCCCTGCAATGCAAGAGCACACAGACTGGGGCTGTAGACTGAGGACCTGTTCAGTAGACTTCTTTGCCCCTATTTATTTATTTTTTAATATATAGGAGAAAATAGAGGCTTGGAGAGATGATATAACTCAGCTTTCTGCCCCTGTTTATTTATTTTTTAATATATAGGAGAACACAGAGGCTTGGAGAGATGATATAACTCAGCTTTCTTCTCTGGAAATTTCTTCCAGATTTCTGACAGTAACTCAGCTTTCTTCACCCAGATTGCTGACGGGTCTGTCTACCTCCAACAGCATTTACACTTTCTGCCCATGGCTGTGTGTGGATCCATGGATTCTACAGAAGGAGAAGGCCACGGCTTTCTGGAGGGAACATCGCTATAGCATATCCACTGCCTATCCTTGCCTCTTCCCCTCTTCACTACAGTTTTGACTGCATTGTTTTTCTTGCCAGAATCCTGTTATCGACCTCTAGAATTCAGCGTTACCTGCATAACAGTAATGGATCCCACTGTGAGAAGGCATAGCAAGATATTCTAGTCATGCTTACATGAACTACAGAACCCATTATTTAGAAAAAGCATGTCCTCACACTAAATACTGAAGCGAGTTTTCCTTGTCTTTGGGTATACATGTAGCCATAGTTGTGTGTATGTGTCCGGTGAGAGAAAGGTAAACACTGAAATCTGTTTTACTGGGCCATGATTTGCTAATATTAGTGTAAATATAGAAATGGGAGTAGGCTTTACTCTTAAAGCACAATAACAGAAAATTGAGATTTTACAGGCATGTTCGGGAAATGGTGGGTAAGGCATTTTAATACTAACAATTCATCATAGGACCATGGATTCATAGTGATGTCTTACATTTACATAATACTGAAAGGTTTGCAAAGGGCTTTCCCATATATTGTGTAGTTTTATCCTCATAATAACCCTGTACTAGGTAGAGCAAGTTTTATTATCCCTTTTTTTTATATAGGGGGAAATTATATTCTTTCGCAAACAGAAAAACTAAATAAAGAAAATTAATTGAAATGCCCATGCATTATGAGAAATGTATCTGAAACCTGGCATAAGAGGAACTTAGTTTTTGAAACTGCCTACTGTTCTAACTGAAAATGTTCATTTCTTTTATAATATTTAATATTTAATATAGTTGCTAATACACTGGAGTCGGTGTTTCCAACCTGCAGTGTTTCCAGCCCTCACTTAAATCTATAATTCCTTTTGCTGCTCTTTGCAATAAGGATTTAATAAACACAATAACATGAGCGCTCAACGTGAGTCCTTTTCCTTTGACATTGCTGAAAAACTTAAGTGACTTTAAACCTTTTAGATTGCCATGGGGTTAATTAAAAAGGAGAGAGAAAAGAACAAAATTTAGTCACTTACATCTAATTTATTTGTGAGGTGGGATAGAAGGTGTTATTATTTCTTCCCAGTGGGAGTACTTCTGTAAAGATTGCAATGGAAGTGGTGAGAACACAGTTTTATAGGAAAAACTTTGCTTTTTAGCAAAATAACTCCTTGGAAAATTATTTCCTTTCTATATGTGGTGATTCTCTTTATCCCAAATACCACTTTTTGCCTTATGGTCTCTTTTGTTTGATATTAATAGTTACACAGGCTTTTTTTTTTTTTTTTTTTGGTTAGTATTTGGTTAGTTACTCTGTATTTCCTCTCATTATAATTTAAATATATCTCATTCACACGGCATGTAGCTAGATTTGTTGGGTCCATTACAATCTATATTAATTGAATTGTTTTGCTTACATTGTTTTAATGATGCATATATTTGGACTTATTTCTATAATCCTAATTTTTGTTTTCCATAAATCATACTTTTTTTTTTCTTGTTTCTCCCCTGCCTCTGTCCTTCTGTTGGATTAGTGAAATTTTTCATGATTCACTTTTACTTCTTTTCTTTTCGTATGTGCTCTTAACTTTTCTTTTTTTAAAAAAAAATTTTTTTTAATGTTTATTTATTTTTGAGAGAGACAGTATAAGTGGGAGAGGGTCAGAGAGAGAGGGAGACACAGAATCCAAAGCAGGCTCCAGACTCTGAGCTGTCAACACAGAGCCTGATGTGGGGCTCGAACCCAGGAACTGAAGCCAAAGGTAAGCCAGAGCTTAACCAACTGAGCCACCCAGGTGCCCCTGTGCTCTTAACTTTTCAACTCTTCACCTGACTTAGAAAAATATAAAGTTAATCAAAATATCTCAGCTACTCTTTGCTCTTTTCCTCTGGATCACTTTCACTCTCTAGACACTCTCTGTCTTACGTGTTTTTCTTGTCTAGTATTTTAGTTCCTTTTTCCAACCTTCTTCCCTCGTTGTTATTTTTGCTTCGTATCTGGTACAGACAATGTTTCCTCAGATTTACTCATGTTTTTACCACTTACCTTAGTAAAAATGCTTTTTGCAGACCACTTTTTTCTGGGTTCAATTTCCTTCTCTCTTTAGTAGTTCTTTTAATGAGTCTTGGTCTTCATCTGAAAAATCTCTTTACGTCACCCTTAGTTTTCAACCATTCTTTACCTGGAAATTAAATCCTAGGTTGCCCCTCTTTTCCCTCGACACTTTGGTAATGGAGTTCCATTTTCTCCTGGTCTTTATTGTTGTTGGGAGAAGTATTATAAGCCTAAGTAGTCTGTCTTTTCTCACGGACTGCTTTTAAGATTTATTCGTCTTTAATACTTCACTGTGTGTGTATTTCAACTTTTAATTGTTTGAAGCAGCTGTGGTTCTTGAATCAAAAAATTCATGTCTTGGGGCACCTGGGTGCCTTCAGCTCAGGTCATGATCTCACAGTTTGTGAGTTCAAGCCCCACATCGGGCTCTGTGCTGACAGCTCGGGGCCTGGAGCCTCTTCAGATTCTGTGTCTCCCTCTCTCTGCTCCTTCCTTGCTCACACTCTATCTCTCTCTCAAAAATAAATAAAGATTTAAAACAATTAAAAAAAATTCATGTCTTTTTCAATTCTGAAAATTAGTCATTAGTTTTTTAAAAATATGATTCCCTTCTGCTCATTCCCTCTTGTCTTGCTTTCTGAAACTCTGATTGGAAATATGTTGAGGGGCGCCTGGCTGAATCAGTTCGTGGAACATTTAACTCTTTATCTCAGAGTTGTAAGTTCAAGCTTCATGTGGAATGTAGAGATTGCTTTAAAAAAATAGAATCTTAAAAAAAAAAGAAAGAAGCATGTTGAATCTTCTCATTCATCTCATTCCTTCATCTCTGAATCTCTCATATTTTTAATCCCCTTTTTCTCTTTGTGCTACAGTCTAATGAATTTCTTTAGATATATCTTTGAGTTCATTAATTCCCTCTTTAGCTGGTTTTAAGTTTTTGTTTATTGGTTCATTGAGGTTTTTTTTATTACAATGACTCAGTTTTTCATTTCTAGTTTCTTTTGGTTTTCTTTTTATATCAACTTATTTTCTTTTTTAAAAAAATGTTTATTTATTTTTAGTGGGGGAAGGGCTGAGAGAGAGGGAGACACAGAATCCCAAACATGTTTTGTGCTGTCAGCCCAGAGCCTGATTTGGGGCTCGATCTCACAAACCATGCGATCTTGACCTGAGCCAAAATCAAGAGTTGGATGCTCAACCAACTGAGCCACCCAGGTACCTCCAACTTTTTTCATTAAAAAAAAAAATTTAATGTTTATTTATTTTTGAGACAGAGAGAGACAGAGGGTGCATGGGGGAGGGTCAGAGAGAGGGAGACACAGAATCTGAAGCAGGCTCCAGGCTCCAAGCTGTCAGCACAGAGCCCGACGTGGGGCTCGAACTCACGGACCGTGAGATCATGACCTGAGCCGAGGTCAGATGCTCAACCGACTGAGCCACCCAGCCACCCCTAAAGTACCTACTATATTTTCAGTTTCTTGCATGAGCTAGACTCAGTAAGATGTGGACAGAATATAAATTTAATCTTTTCCCAATTGCCCATTTAAACCCAATATGTAATCTGGCCTTTTTCTTACCTTTTGGGTGAAATCTTAGGCAAGTATCATAAATGTCCTAGTTATTCTAAGATAATTAGGCATCTTGTGATTACTTTTAGAAATAAGAACAATCTTGTTTCAGTAACTGTGGTGCCCTACCTGGTATAATAATTACATTTCTGAATTTCATTTAAACTTAAAATTTCTCTCCTTCTAAGGCTTGAGTTTTTCCAGCTGGGAAACCCGAGGTAGGAGAGGGGAACTTGGTTGTCTTTGCTTTTCTTTTTTCTGTCTGTGCCCCTTTACTCCATTGTCTTAGTTTCTAACCTCTCAGGATCTAGTCTAGAAGGAATAGCAGTAAGGGGGCATTCTTATATGGCTGGTGCTATCTTGTCTGGCTTTGGGATTCTGAATAGCAGATATTTAATAGTGGTCTCTTTCTCTCACAGGACACTTTCCTGGGTTTCTCAGTGATTACTCACTTCCCCAAAGCCCCTGCCCCCCGAAAACCTTTAGGAAAGTATAGCTGCAGTTTCCGTGAGTGGGCAAAGCTCATAGTGAGCTCCCACGGACTACTTTGCTCTCAAGGAGGCCTCTGCAGCCAAATCCCCTTCAGACCAGCCTCAGGCTGACAGCACATTGTGTGGATCTTGTTTGGTCATGGAAATACTAACAGCTCTGGGCTGCCATGGGTGAAAGTGCAATGTGCTCCCAGGCCCTCTTCCCTTCTCTTCACTGCCCGCAGGGTGACTTGGGCACAGCTCCTCATTCCAGTCCTTATGCCCACCAAAATTCTAGGATAGTGTCCCTCAACCTTTAATGCACATACCAGTCACCTGGGGAATACTATTAAAATGCAGGTTCTGGTTCAGTGAGTCTGGGGTTGGGGTTGAGATTCTGCATTTCTCTCGTGCTCCCAGGTGATGTCCATGCTGCTGATCTGTGGACCACGGTTTGAGGTCCTAGGCTTATACGTCAAGTTCACTGAATGGTGTTCTCATTGGCTCGAGATGACGCGGAAGCACTTTTGTCCTTTATCTGGAGTCGAGGGAGATAAAACATCTCAGTATCTCAGTAACATTTTCCAAAGAAATCCCCTTGCTTGACCTCTTTCACTTTCACCCTTCTGTAGTCTGGAGGGGACAGACTGCCTGTGTAGGGAGGAACAATTTCACAGTCACTTATTATATGTTGTGCAATTGTGCTCTAGCAGGGTCATCGTGAAATACAAGGTCCTGGTCTATTTTGTTCTGGGCATTTGGGACTTTAGTTAAATCTGAAAATGAGAGGAAACCATTAAAGCACCTTATTAGAATCATTTTATTTTTTATCAACTTAAAAATTGTTATGGAGGGGCGCCTGGGTGGCTTGGTCGGTTAAGCGTCCGACTTCGGCTCAGGTCATGATCTCACGGCCCGTGAGTTCGAGCCCCGCGTCGGGCTCTGTGATGACAGCTTGGAGCCTGGAGCCTGCTTCAGATTCTGTGTCTCCCTCTCTCTCTGCCCCTCCCCTGTTCATGCTCTGTCTCTCTCTGTCTCAAAAATAAATAAACGTTGAAAAAAATTTTTATGGAAACTTGAGAATATATCCAAATGTAGAGAGAGTCATAACTAATACAGACTTTCAGTGTGAAGATCAATGAGTTCTGAGAAATGAAGATATAGAACATTTTACCCCCAGAAGTTCTCTTGGGTTCTTTTCCAATGAATGCTGACACTCTGATTTCTGTCACTATACCTTGGTTTTGTACTTTTTAGAACTTCATGTAATTAGAATCGCATACCACGTCTAGAACCTTTCATTCAACCTAACGCTTTTTTTTTTCTTAATTTTTTCTAATGTTTATTTATTTTTGAGACAGAGAGAGACAGAGCATGAACGGGCAGGGTTAGAGAGAGAGGGAGACACAGACTCTGAAGCAGGCTCCAGGCTCCGAGCCGTCAGCACAGAGCCCGACATGGGGCTCGAACCCACGGACCGCGAGATCATGACCTGAGCCAAAGTCAGACGCTTAACCGAGTCACCCAGGTGCCACTCAACCTAACGCTTTTGATATTCATCTCAGTTGTTATCAATAGTTGTATATCAATAGTTTTTTTTTTTTTTTTTTTTTTTACTGTACCAAGTAGTATTCCATTGTGTATTTATACAAAAATATAGTCACTCATCTGTTGATAGACATTTGTGTTATTTCTAGCTTTTGGCTATTACAAATAAAGCTTCTCTGAATACTACGATAGAAGTCTTTTTGTGGACATGTGTTCTTATTTCTCTGGAGTAAATAACTACAATTGGAATTGCTGAGTCACAGAGCAGGTGTATGTTTAAACATATAAGAAACAGACAATTACATTTTCAAAATGGTCAGACCATTTTAAACTCCTATTGGCAATATACAGGACTTTGTACCCCTATTTGGCATTTTTAGTCTTTTTACGTTAGTCATTATTGTGTGTGTATGCAGTGGTATCTCACGGCAGTTTTAATCTGTGTTTTACTGATGACTTTTGATTATCTTTTCATGTGCTTTGTTAGCCATTCGTTTATATTCTTCTGTGAAGTATCTGTTCTAGTAGTTCCCCCATTTTTTTTTTCCTAATGTTTGTTTATTTTTGAGAGAGACAGAATGCGAGTGGGTTAGGGGCAGAGAGAGGGAGACACAGAATCAGAAGCAGGCTCCAGGCTCCGAGCTGTCAGCACAGAGCCCAACGCGGGGCTCGAACTCACGAGCTGTGAGATCATGACCTGAGCAGAAGTCAGATGCTTAACTGACTGTGCCACCCAGGCGCCCCTTATTTCATATATTTTAAAGGTCTGTTATGGGATGTGTTGACTCTTTTATTATCATGAAATAACTCTGTTTTTTTCTAATAATAAGCTCATCTTAAAAAATTACTACAGGGTGCCTGGGTGGCTCAGTTGGTTGGGCGACCGACTTTGACTCAGGTCATGGTCTCACACATGGTTTGTGAGTTCGAGCCCGCGTCAGGCTCTGTGCTGACAGATCAGAGCCTGGAGCCTGCTTCAGATTCTGTGTCTCCCTCTCTCTCTGCCCCCTACCCACTTGTGCTCTGTCTCTCTCTGTCAAAAATGAATAAATGTTAAAAAAAATTTTTTTTTAATTACTACAGTATACTGCCTCTTTAATTCTCACTGCCTTTGGAGGTAGGTACCTTTGTTCCATTTATAGCTGTAGTGACTGAGTGAAACTGGCCAAGACTGTGTAGCTAATAAATATGGTGTGGAGCATACTAAAATTTTTGAATTTGACAGCAAATCTTAGAAGTTATAGATGCTTTGATTAATACAATCTTCTATGATAAAGTCCTATAACATGTCTTATTTTTATCGTTTTGGTTTTCACAACTTTGTACTTGATGTTTATTCCTACATACATGGGTCATTATTCTCCTTACTAATATTCATTCCTTCCTCTCATTGTTATTTGCCTCCACTACATCCATTCCTACCACAATACAACATAATGAAAATAAATCATATCCTGGTAATAAGAAAAATAAGATTTGAGACTCTTAGAAAATCATCTATGATAGCAAAATAACTTATCATGACATTTTCTTGTTTGTAAGTAAAATATTTATTAATAATTGAAAAGCCAAGCATAACATCACTTGATACAATTATTATAATATGCTTCCATAAAATTACAAAATCCTATTTTATACTCTATTTTGTATTTTAAATATTTCTCATTTCAAACTTTATCATATTAAAAAGAAGACAAAACTTCTTAGTTCTTGATCTTCCATTTTAAATGAGTCAATCCAGGGGTGCCTGGGTGGCTCAGTCGGTTAAGCGTCTGACTTCAGCTGAGGTCACGATCTCGCAGTCCGTGAGTTCGAGCCCCGCATCGGGCTCTGGGATGATGGCTCAGAGCCTGGAGCCTGCTTCCGATTCAGTGTCTCCCTCTCTCTCTGCCCCTCCCCCTTCATGCTCTGTCTCTCTCTGTCTCAAAAATAAATAAACGTTAAAAAAAATTTTTTTTAAATGAATCAATTCTCTGTTTTAAGTGGACTAAAGGTTGACAGTTCAGATTGTTTCTAAAGTGCACTTGTGTCTTAGTCTACTGTTATTATTCAAATTATACAAAAACATTAAATATTAATCTGGGCAGTATCTATCAAATCCAATTGAAAAAATCAATCCCAGAGATGAGAACGTCAGTGTCATATTACAGCTTTCTTTTGCACAACAAGGAAAAAAGTTTACTGCATAGAATGCAGAAAATTCTAACAAGATTCATTTGCAACTATTTCCTTTCTCTTTATCAGGTTTACCAGAATAAATATTTGTGCAGCTGAAAGTGTTGCTAATAGCAGGTTCTTGGTGCCTGCCTCTGGCAAGTCATAGCTTGAGCACTAGGTTTGGGAGAAGCTAGCCTACTATAGAAGGGGTTATTATCCTCCACACATGGCTTCAGCATTGAGCGTCCCCGCAGCACCCCACATTGTTGAATATATGCAACCTCCATGACACTCTCTTAAAATATCCTGGTGGAGTGTGTACACATTTCTCAGGCCATGAACTTCTGAAAAAACATATAGGTACTTTTCTTTTTTAATTTTTTTTTCTTTATTTTTGAGAGAGAGACGGAGTGTGAGCAGGGGAGGAGCTGAGGGGAGGGAGACACAGAATCAGAAGCAGGGTCCAGGCCCCGAGATGTCAGCACAGAGCCCGATGAGGGGCCCGAACCCACGAACCGTGAGATCATGACCTGAGCCGAAGCGGGACGCTTAACCGACCGAGCCACCCCGGCGCCCCCATACAGGTATTTTTCTAAAAGCGGATCTCAATTCTATCTCGAACCCACTATTTCTATCTCTGACAGAGAATTTAATCATGTTACTTTTCAGGTAAACTCGGGCAAATGCGGCGGTCTTGGTCATTTGAAGTTTATACTTGAGCTTCTGTCCCTCCCATTTTTTTTTCCCCCTGTTGAGGGATCTAAGATCTGAACGGACTTTGTAGTGTTCAGGTGTTGCGGTGGAGTGGGTGGGTACTGAATACCCGGTTCACGACATCCTTTTGAGAAGTGATCCCCCCTCATAACCATGCTGATCTCTGTCCCTGCTGCATCTGCGGCCAATATTTCCCTTTCGGTACTTTTCTGCGAGGAACTGACTGTAGCGGTGGTGTTCTGCATCACTCTGGGGCCCGCGGAAAACTCAGAGAGTGGATTCGGTTCCTCCTGTGTTTAGCTGTGCCACTCTTACCACTATGGGAACAGTGTTGCTGGAGCACGGGGCACGTAAGCATGAATGGTTCCCGTTCAAGTCTCCCGTGGACAGCAGGGCACAGTACTCTCTGTGTGCATTAGTCAGG
This sequence comes from Lynx rufus, assembly GCF_022079265.1. Classification (NCBI taxonomy): domain Eukaryota; kingdom Metazoa; phylum Chordata; class Mammalia; order Carnivora; family Felidae; genus Lynx; species Lynx rufus. Next base: position 151,004,327 of record NW_025814834.1, read on the forward strand.
ATAGGCTAGGTGATGCTGTGATGACAAATGCTCCCCAACTCTCAGTGGCTTAGAAGGACAAAGGTTTATGTCTCACTTGTATGTCATTCTCAGGTCAGCCATGGTGCTGCCTTATGCCCTCTGCCCTCCGGGGTCCAGGCTGATGGGGCCGCCTCTCTCTGGGACACTGCTGCTATCAGGGCAGAGGAAAAGAGAACAGAGAACTTTGTGTTGGCTAGCACAGCTCACACTATCAGCCAAAGCAAGTCAAATGGATAAGCAGAGAGGTTTATTTCTCCCCCAGGGAGGGGCGGCTTGTGTTTTTAATTAATACAATCTACCACATTATTCCTGGGTTGCTAACTCAAGGGAGGATCTATTTTTCTATAACAGCTTAGTCTGAGGAGTGGTGAGGTGTCAGAAACCTCTGCCCAGGGGTGCCTGGGTGGCTCAGTCGGTTAAGCCTCCGACTTCGGCTCAGGTCATGATCTCTAGGTTAGTGAGTTTGAGCCCCAAGTTGGGCTGTGTGCTGACAGCTCAGAGCCTGGAGCCTGGTTTGGGTTCTGTGTCTCCCTCTCTCTGCCCCTCCCCTACTCGTGCTCTGTGTGTCTCTCTTCTCTCTCAAAAATAAACATTAAAAGAAAGTAAAAGGAAGAAAGAGAGAAAAGAAGGAAGGAAGGAAAGGAAAGAAAAAGAGAGAGAGAGAGAGAGAGAAAGAAAGAAAGAAAGAAAAGAAAGAAACCTCTGCCCAGGTCTATCAGTGTTGCTTCTCCTCCAGCTCAAATTCTTCTGTCAGGAAACCTTATCTAGTCCTCAGGGAGGATGGTCTGGTTCTCCCATCTGTTTTCTTCTAGTTGATTGCTTCTGGGTGGGGGGCGGGGGAGTTTATGTTAAGCTTCTTCCAGCATGCAGCCCTTTGAAACTCAGAACACATCTTTTACAAATCACAAATCACGTGTTTATTTTTTCTGCTATGAGTTTAAGGAAATCTATTTAGGAACCCAGGGGTTGAAAACTGATTTCTCTTATTCTTTCAGGTTTTGTTTTGTTTTTTTTTTTTTCTCTGAAAGTTTTGTTGTTTTTGTGTCCTCCTTTATTAAATGCTCTCAGGAACAATGTTCAGGGATCAGAGGGGCAATAAAGGTGGTCAAAGAAAACCTCAGTTATTATCTCCAAAAGTAATTTCAGCATAATTGTAAAGAAAGTGAAGCAGTTGCTAAAATAAAGCCTGCTCGGAGGAGGAGAGATTTAGGGCGTTGTTTTCCTGAGTGAATAAAGCATGCTTTCCTCGGTCGTGGTAGATGACCATTTCCCATCCCTGGATGTCCAGGCTCGGTGTAAAGGATTTTTGTAAAGGACTTACAGTGCTAGCTTCCTAGCTTTTGCTTGGGACCTCTCCTTTGAGAAGTACAGTAGCCAAGCTAACAGGTATGAGAGATCAAAATTCCAGTGAACCCACACAAAATGAGTAAAACAAGAAGCTAATCCTCTCTACTTAGATTCTGGTTTCTTAGATCATATAAAGTTGAACAAACCCTCAAATCTCAACTTGACTGTATGCTTTTCTTTTTTATAGTTATACATGGTTGAAAAGGCGCCGGCCCCACATGACTATAAGAATTTATCACTTCAAATGCTATTTTTAGAAAATTTGGGTTACAAATGTTATATATGTTCATTGCAGAAAACTTTGAAACTACAGGAAAGTGTTTTAAAAAATGTATGTAATCTCACCTGCCTATAATATCTATAATTAACATATAGGGGTATTTATTTGTGGTAGTTTTTCTTTCATACAGGCAAACTCATGTTTTCAAAAGAAGAAAACAGATTTAGTTAAATAGTTTTGTATCCTGCTTTTTATAAAAATTTAATATGAAATGTAATGGGTATGGGGTTTCCTTTTGGGGGTGGCAGGCATGTTTGGGGACTAGACAGAAATGGTGGTTGCACAACACGGAATGTACTAAATGCCACTGGGTTGTTTATTCACTTTAAAATGGTTCATTTCGTGTTATGCGAATTTTGCTTCAGTAAAGCAAAAATAAGAAAACTCAAATAAAATAGGCACATTAAAAAATTTAATATGAGGGGCGCCTGGGTGGCGCAGTCGGTTAAGTCTCCAACTTCAGCTCAGGTCATGATCTCGCGGTCCCTGAGTTCAAGCCCCGCGTTGGGCTCTGGGCTGATGGCTCAGAGCCTGGAGCCTGCTTCAGATTCTGTGTCTCCCTCTCTCTCTGCCCCTCCCCCGTTCATGCTCTGTCTCTGTCTCAAAAATAAATAAATAAATAAATAAATAAATGCGTTAAAAAAATTAAAAAAAAATTTAATATGAAATGATGAATATCTATGTCATTATATATTCTTTGAGAACATAATTATTAAGGCTGGATAACATTCAGTCATATGAGTATATGATAATTCATTTGATCAGTTTCCTATTGAGCTTTTAGGTTAGACTTTTAGGTTGCTTTTAACATATCGGGTATATAAATAATGCTGAAATGTTTGTATTTATATTATAATCTTTGCATGCTTCCAGGGTGTCTTTGGGATAACTTTCTAGGTATGAATGCTGGGTCAAATAGTGTGAACAAATGGTATGGGTTCTTGATACATCATAATTCATCATACCCCAAATCCCATAAATTGTAATGTGCACCATTATTTTATGTGATACTAAAAAGGAAAATGATTCCAATTAAACACAATGCCTTCTTATCACTTATACCTTTTATTTTTATAATTATTGAAAGAATTTTCTGGACTTATGTAAAGACATAATTAGCTTATATGTTTATTCTTGTGTATCCAGAAAGGAGAAGCAAAAACCCTGGCCAAGGTATTCATTCCTAAACTTCCTCATTCTTTGGAGTCACTTTTTGACTCTGTGTGGTCCTTGGCTTGAGTGCATCAGAAGCATTTGGAAGCAGCCTATTTTAAAATGTGCTCCAGTCTTTGCTCTGGGATTTCTTCCAACAGCTGACATCCAGTCTTCAAAACTTGGTTCATCTAGGCAGCCAATGGCAACGAAATCACAACTGCTGCCTGGCTGACAGTGATTGTAAAACACATCTCAGTTTAGAGATATTAAAATGTGAAAAAAATGTATTTCTGAGAATGAATGGAATATACTATATTGCAAATTGTCCACCAGAAAAATTTCCCCAATTTGTATTCCTACCAACCCACCTGAAGTTACCCATTTCTCTTATACCTTAGTTAATATTGGCAATCTCTATAATCAAAAACCTTTGCCATTGGGTAGGTGACAAGTAGTATCCCATTTTCATTTACACCTGTTTTACTATTAGATCAGTTGAAATGTATCTTCATATATTTTTGGTCATTTGTATTTCTTCTTTTCCATGTGTCCATACACTTGACTTATTTTTGTTTTGATGTTAATCATTTAGTTTTTTACATGCCTCTCCATCTCAGTAAGTAATGTAGGAAGAGTGTTAACCTTTCATCTATCCTATGTCGCAAATAGTTTTTTCCCCTAGTTTTTAGTTTGATTTTTAAATTTAAATTTACAGGACTATTTTATTATGTGTGGCAGTATTTAATTTGCATGCAGTCAAGTTAGTTAATTTCTTCTGTGGTTTCTTCCCTTGCTCTTATGTTTAAAAAAGTTCATCACAGAGGCACTGGGGTGGCTCAGTCGGTTAAGCATCTGACTCTTGATTTTAGCTCAGGCCATGATCTCTCACGGTCGTGAGTTCAAGCCCGGTATTGGCCTCTGCACTGGGCATCGAGTCTGCTTAAGATTCTCTTTCTCTCTCTCCCTACCCCCTCCCCACCTGCTCTGTCTTAAAAAAAAAAAAAGTTCGTCATAAACTTGAAATCAAATAAATATTAATCTTTATTTTCTTCTAATTGTTTTATGATTCTTTCTCCTTTTTAACAAACTCTTTCATGCATACGAGAATTACTTTGATAAGCATCTAACCTTATTTCTTCCCCAAAGGTCAATGAATTATAGTAGGGCAACTGACTGAACAAGCCTTCCCTTTCCTACTGATTTAGGATGCCAACTTCTTCAAATATAAACATTTTTATACTTACTATGATCTCTATACGGGATAGCTATTCTCTAATGTTTTGTCTCTCTAGTTTTATACCAGTGCCATATTGTTTTAATTATTAATTAAATTCACCATATAATTTAATCAACAGAAGTAGGCTGCTTTTGCAAATGAATTATGCCTGGATGACAGGTTTAAATCTGGGTCCACATGCTAAGCAAAATTAGTCAGTTGCTAAGCGAAATTAGTCAGAGAAAGGCAAATATCATATGACTTCACTCATATGAGGGCTTTAAGATACAAAACAGATGAACATAAGGGAAGGGAAACAAAAATAATACAAAAACAGGAGAGGGGGGAGACAACACATAAGAGACTCTTAAATATCGAGAACAGAGAGTTACTGGAGAGGGTGTGGGAGGGGGGATGGTCTAAATGGGTAGGGGGCATTAGGGAATCTACTCCTGAAATCATTGTTGCACTATATGCTACCTAACTTGGATGTAAATTAAAAAATAATAAAGAGAAAGTAAAAAAAAAAAAAAAAGGAAAAGAAAGAAATCTGGGTCCAGGGGCACCCTAGTTGTTATGTTTTTATAATATATTTTCATTTTTGCTACAAGATTCCCATCATGACTTTTGTTTTCAAAATTGGTTACTCTTTTCTGAAGCATAAAAATATGCAGAACTCAGTAGCGATGAGATGAAAATCTAAGGATTTTAATCATTTTCTAATGATTCACATAAGTCATATGAGATGGTTTGCCCAATTTAAATGAGTTTGATTTTTAATTTTTTGGTAGTTGTTGACTATTTCTGTGACTCTTTATTGCTTTCCACTTGGAGTTACATGCAATTGATGAGTACTCTACAGGGCAATCACCTTGCTTTTGCACAGGCTTTCCTCAGAACCTTCTAGCTAACTGTTATTTCAGGTACCACTTATATCTCTCACGTTATAGTTGCCCTTCACTTTCTCACATTATTCATCTGCTGTAGGCAGCTTCATTGCTAATTAGTACAGATGAGCAAAATTTAAGAGATTCAGTTCAGACTGTAAAAAAAAAAAAAAAAAAAAAAAAGTTGAGAAGGACAGTCTGTGAATTCCTGCCCATGCAATCAGAGGTCCAAAGCAAGTAGGGGGCAGAGGAACATGGGCCTCTTTCCATAAAACCCGAGGGGGAGAAGTCTTGCCTGAGTCTTGTGGTGTTGCTTCTCACTATACGAGGGGGCAGGCTGGGTTTTTAGTTTTATTTGTTCATGTATTTATTTTGCAGCATTTATTCCCTGCCAAGGAGACGCTGGTGGACGTAGCTTCTCCAAGGCAATAATTGCTCCTTCAGCCATCACAATTCCTTTCCATCAAGCACTGTGGAGTGCACCTCTCTTCCCCTTATAGAAACAATGTTATACATTTTTGTATCTCCAGGAACACAAAACACAACACTCTGAACATAGGAAGCTGATCAGCAAAGTTTGTTGAAAAAGTTTTGAATGACTTTCTAGCCTGTGATCTTTAAGGCCAAGTATACCCTCAGGCTTGACGTTTGTCATTTTTGATGTCAGCTTTAGTTTTACTAATAAAAACATTTTGATAGAGAAGTGAGATATCATAGACCCTACAAAGACTTAAAGAAGGTTCTGGCTTCTTTCTAAAAATGGGAATTTGGGGCCACACGTCTCTTTTTACTTGTCCTTTGCCTCTTGTCCCCTTTTTGTCCTGTTCCTGCCCATAGGTCTACAAGCTGGATGTTCTCCCAGCCTCTTTCCCTCTGCATTTCTTTTCTGGCTCACTTTCTTGCCTTCCCCTCAGACCTGACCCACATTTGTAAAAAAAAAAAAAAAAAAAAAAAAAAAAAAAATCATCTAGCTAGAATGTCTGGTTCCTTTTGCGAAAACAGCTAACCATAATCCTTCTCCTTTTTTTTTTTTTTTTTAGGACTCCTGCATTAAAGGTAATCACATATGGCTTTACAGAATCCCTGTTCTCCTTTCCAATGCTCAAGTTCAGGAAGTTCCCAAGTTACAACATAATTTATGTTTCCCCGGTGCCTTTGCTAATTAAATTGTTTGGAACTTGGAAAAAATTTCCAGTAAAAGAAGGCTTTAACTGGTGTTTACAGTTGCCAGTTTAGGGTTACAAGGGCTTACTCACTCAACACACGACACATTAGCATTTACTAGGTGCTGGTGGTTGCCCTTTCAGCTCTGTGCTGTTGGAGTTGAGCTGTTCACTCCCCTGACCTTGTTCTCATATATCATCTGCCACATTTTTGCTTATTCCAGTAAACAGGATCTTTCTTAACACTAGCTTTGCAAGTTGTAGCCCTCCCTATACCATTCATCTGCAAGGCAACACAGGAATTTTCTGAACACCCAAGTGAAGCAACAGTACTCTGCACATGTCAACCAAAATTTAGCCATATCCCTGTGAAGATTTGAGGTACAGAGGATGTCATGCCCTATGGGATGAGGTTCATCCCATAACAAACAAAACATTATCTTCAGAGAAAGAATTTCTTTGATGGTAGGGGGCAGGTTACCATATAGTTTGTCTTCTAGGATATGGTTCCTAGTTGACATACAGGAAGTCCCAATATCAACGTTGAATGAACAACGAATGAATGAATGGCCAAGGGCTACAAGAAGATATCTGGGCACATGCTGTCAGTGTTTCCCAAGGTTCTGAAGCATGAGTAGGAAGGACCTCACAGTATTTCTCTCTGGTGAGGTCACCAGGAAGGTCCAACTTTCAGCAAGTCTGTGACTTTGTTTTACTTTGCAGAGTGCAGAGAGAACAAAGTCTTGAGGACATTGTTTTACTTTGCATCTTTCTTTACCAAAGGTGGGTCAGTGGTGGCTTTATATTTCAGCTTTGAAAAACAAAGTACCCAGGACTATTTACCCCAGGAGGTTAAGAAGCCTCTTATAAGAACTTTAAGTTGGTTTTTTTTGGGTTTTTTTTTTGTTTTTAAATTTCCTGTTTCAACAAAAAGGTGCCTAGGAAAGGCTCCAGGCCAGATGCACACGAACATCCTGGGCCTCTGGGGGCTGCCCGCACCCTGGGGTAGCTTTGAGGTTCAAGTTTTAGAGCAAGCATTTGGCCTGGCAGTGAGCCGGCCTCCCCTGGGAAGGTGGGTGTGGGCTGCACTTACCCAGAGCCACTCCAAACATCTCTCCCCGACGAGCGAGGAGAGACAGAGAGACAGCGCTTTAATACCGGGCTCCGAGGTATGGCTCTGTAAGCCCTGTGGGTCCTAGCGGACTTCTAGTGGGCACCATCACTCCTCCAGGCCGGCCACCCTCCTGGGGACCAGTCCCAGGCACAAGGGCATCTGTAGAAGAGCCCCTGTGCGCCGATCCGTGCCTCGCCGGTGGGGGGCGCTCTCTCGTGGGAACAGTCGGACGCCGGGGGCAGGACCGGGCAGGGCGGGGACGCGGCCCCTCCGCCCCCTCGGCGCCACCCCTCGCTCCGCCAAACTTTCCTCGGGCTCCGGGCGTGTAGCAGCTGCCGCTGGAGAGGAGGGGCGCCGCGGCCGGCCCGTCTGAACCTTCACTGCTCCCCGCTCCCGGCCGGAGCCCGGCACCCGGTCGCCTCGTTGCGCTCGGCCCCGAGGGCATGCAGCAGCCGCAAGGGCCCCCGCTCCCGGGCTCGGCGGCGGGCAAGCGTGAGCGGTGAGTGCGGGCGCCGGGCGCGGGGAGTGTTCCCGGAGCCGGGGCGGCCGGGGCGCGCTTGGGGAGGCCGAGGCGCACCTCCGCCGGGCCCGGCACGCGGCTTTTCGGGTTTGCCTGGCGTCCAGCCGGGCCCCGAACCTACTCCAAGCACCTGGGACAAACTCCGGGTGGCGCATCTTGCCCGCCCCCACTTTTTGTCTTGGGGGTGAAAAGCAACCGGGATGCAGGATCCGCGTTGCATGTGCTGTGGGCTGGTGGGCTGGGCGCCGGGAGCGCGACGCAGGCTTCGCTCTGCCTTGGCACAGGTGCTGCTTTTCCAAGCCCAGCCTCACAGCCCTTGATGGTGAACTGAGTTTTTCCCGTGGAGCCCAGGGATTTAACCTTTTTCAGCCTCGGGTTAACGCCCGGGACGACGGTGTGGCAGGATAAAGCTCGAAGTCTGCAAGGCATAAAGATTCGTGCAATCGTTGCTATTAACAAACTGGTAACACTGGGGGTGGGGGGGTGGGGGGTGGTGCTTGGTGAGTTAATGAAGGTCCCCGTGATCCCCCTCACCAACGGAAGACAAAAGTGCTTTGTTCTGTAGCAATGTTACTTTATTGCTTTCCCTGAGCAAGTTGTGACTACCCAAAATTGCTTAGAAGTTTCTCAACTTGTAATTGGAGTAGTGACTGAATATTGGCACACAATTTAGTCTTATAAAGGTAATCATTAAAACGGGCCTCAAAAGCAATTTTTAACTGAGTAATTTCCACAAAATATGTCCCTGTCATTTGTTATTGTCATTGCAACACATTTCTCCCTCCTCACTCCTTTGCTGCCCAGAGTATTACCTGGTCTTGGAATGTTACTTTAAAAGTTAAGGGCCACTTAGCTTCTTAGGGTAACTACTTATGTTGTTGTTGTTGTTGTTTTTTAATGAGTTGGATGATGAAGTAAATGCCAGCTACAAACAGATGATCTCTTCTTTACCAGCGAGTTATTAGTCTATGCATTGCATGGCGTTTCATCAATGCATGGACTTTTTTATTGTTAAGGAGAGTTGTTGCACTTTCTGGTGAACGATCTATCAGTAGTTGCTAACCCTGCTTTCCCTGAAACTTGGGACCCAATTTTGTGTGGTCTGAGTCCAGTGAGTTAGAATTTTTTCAACTAGAAGTTATACAGTTAGAAACACACAACTTTGGCTCTGTTAACATCATGCTTATCTAAACAAACAGGACCATTCTAAAAAGACCAGCAAACAAATCCTGCCAGTGAGGTTTATGTACTTGAGATAAGCTTCCAGAGTTGTCTCTTGTGCCTTGAGACTGTATGGAGCTAGTATCGTGTACTAGGACATGTTAGATCTGGACTTCTAAGCTGCTGGCCATATCTTCTATTGACCGTCACTACTGCGTAACTAGAAAAGTAGATCATTTGGGCACATTTTTTGTTTTCTTTTTTCATCTTTCACATTTAAAACTTTGTGGCTTTGATTTAAATATAAATGACACATCCTGTCTTCTAAATCTGACAAATGCATAAATCAGCTACCAGCCCCTGTATGTTACGGCAGATCTATTTTAGGTATCTGGTTGTTGCATAGGATGTTTGGTAGAACAGATATGCCTGTGGTTTCTATGAATGAAGACTGATCTCAGAAGACATAAAAACACGTGATTGTTTCTGTCATGAACCTATCTGAGAGTCTATAACATGTTCATGCTTTCCCTCATTTTTCCAAAACCCACACACAGGACAGATGCACACAGAAGTGTAGCCAGGCAGCAGTCGAGGCACATCCTGCTCAAAGTCTTGCACACATGCCCAAGGCTGACTGCTTTGCCCCCATGTTTTCCATCTTTTTGATGAGGGGGCAGAAATCACCATAACTTAAGTCCAACCTCTTATTTCTTTGGGGTGGGGCAGGGGGAATTGCTGTAACTCAAATGGGAATTACTAGAACTCAAATTACCTATTAGCCATTCTCCTTGGAGTGTACATTAGTTCAGAATGCTTTCTGGTCTGTGATTATACCCAACAGAGTGGTTAAGTCTGATTGCAAGCTTCTAAATGGCAGAGCCGGGGGCCCAAGGCATTATTAATGTGGTGTAAGGAAAAGAGCAGGGCTTTGCCGTCAGACCAGCCTTTGTTCCTGGCCAGGCTTTGTGACCTTGGATACTTGCTTCACTTCTCTAAGCCTTAATTTCCTTGTCTGTAAAAGTGAAGATTATGTCCACCTCCGAAAATTAGAAGAGAAAGCACTCAGCAGAGTGCCTGATATACAGGAAGTGCTCCTTAAATGCTGGTTGCCATCTTTTCCTCCAAGACTGATATTTGTCTAAACATGGGTGCAAACGCATGTTGTTCTGGCGAGAGTGCCAACAGAGATTCCCGAGCTGTAGGTGACTTAGAGATGTTCCACCCACTTCCTTGCTTGCTTCCTTCCTTCCTGGGTCCTTTGTTCTTCTTTCCATCCTCCTGCAGGCACTGAGCCTCCTCCTCTTTGGCCTTGCTGATCATTTGTTCCTCATCCTGGATTCTGCATGTATGTGGAGGAGTCCCCTGGAACTTAGTCCTGCCAAGGATGGGAGAGGTGGAGGTGAGGGGCGGGGTGCTGTCTGCAGAAGCCCTGAGAGTTGACCGAGTTAGGTAGTTGGAGAACATGGGTTTGGTTCTAGTCCCAGCTCCACTTTGTGAGGTCTTGTGACCTTGGATAAATCGCCTGTCATCCTTGAATCAGTTTTCTCATTTACATAACAGGGATAATAATTCCTTTTCTACCTACGTGCATGTGTTGTGGGTGCCGTTAAGTCGTCTCTGTGAAAGAGCTTTGTGCCTGTGAGGACCACATAAACGTTGGAATTAAAGAGGCAGGGCCTCCAGATGTGGGACACCCTAGGCAGGCTGCATGGGGGTGGTAGGGTCTCCATACGGGTGTTGGGTGTGCTAAGTGCTCATTGCTGCAGTCCCTCCGGAGCCTTCTCTCCTGCCCTCCCACGTCGAATGAGACTTCACGGAGGAAATCCTGCCAGAGGTTGCGAAACTGTGCTATGGGGAACACAAATTTCAGGACTGAGATGACCTAACACTGTGTGATCGAAGGCACAGGGCAGAGTTCCGAAGAAGCAGTAATTCCCTCTTAGTATTACCTGTACGGTCTGCTCATCTCAGTTCTTGGTAGACAAAAACACAGAGCTAGCTAACCAGCCAGTGAGTCAGAAGAGCATGGCCACGCAATCACCAGACATGGACTTGGGGTGCCTGATGCCATCCTCACTGGCATGTGCCTTCTTGCTAACTTAGGTGTCTACGGTTCGCTCTGCAAAGCACTGCACCAACTCAAGGCATTTCCACCCCACAGACAAGCTAATTATTGAATTCATTCTGAAAGATGTGTGGTGCTCTGCCTGATCTGCCTGGTGGGCCAGGCCAGTAGTGCCCAACGAAAGGAGGGTCCTGATTTCCTGGGTTGCACCTGTCCCTCTTCACTCTTGAGGCTGATGTCCTTCTCCTTATTCCTCTTCTCCCTTCATCTGCTGGCCCTGCCTCTGCAGCACTTGACCCCTCTCCTCCTGTCCTGCCGCCTGGTACATTAAACTCCTTCCTTGCCTGTGACCCCTGACGTCACCCAGCTCCCATGGACCTTGCCTCCTCTCCTTAGGTGTGAATCATTCATACACCTTAGGCTGGGCCAGACTAGGTGTCACTCTGGAAGACGACTTGCCCAGGACAGCCTGCCCCACCCCTTTCTAAAGATGTTAGTCAGCCCCCCTAAATACTCATCAACTAGTCCTGTGTCTTCACCTCCAGGAGGTGCTCCTGGCCCTGGCCTTGACTTAGCCCTGTGCAGATTCTGTGACATCATCAGGGATGGCTTGGCAGGTAGCAGGGCTGGGTTGGAGGGCACCTTAGTCTCTGTGTAAGTGCCACCCGTTTGCCCAAAGGCCCTCCAAACAAACAGGCAATCTACACAAAAGCAGTGTGCTTGCTTTGTAAATGAAGCTTTGAGGCTTCCTTGGTCTCCCCTTACAGATAAGCTGCCCCAAAGCCCCTCCTCTACAGAAATTCTGGAGCTGCTCCCAGATCGACTCCGATCATCTAAGTCAAAGGTGGGCAGTGGAGTCAGTCAGAGGCATTCACTCCCCAAGGAGAGCTAAAGAAATCCAAAGTTACGCCCTTGCCGGTAACTGGTTATTGAAGACCAAAACAAGAGACCACTTACAGAACTCACTGACTCACGTGCCTCCTGCCCTGGTTGATTTTTAGTAGGTTAGTCCTTTGAATGGGGGCCCTTTCCCTGGGGTCACATGGGTCTGACAAAGAGAAAATAAGTATAATCATATCCTATATCCCCATGGCATTTGAATTGGTTAGAGTTCTCCAAAGAAACAGAACCAATAGGATATAAATAGATGTAAGTGAGGATGTTTATTATAAGAATTGGCTCATAGGGTCCTAGAGGCCGAAAAGTCCCATAACGTGCCATCTGCAATCTGGAGAACCAGGAAAGCTGGTCGTGTAACTCAGTCTGAGTCTGAAGGCCTGAGAATCAGAAGCACTGATGTCCAGGGACAGGAGAAGATATAAATCCCAGTTCAAGCAACAGGGAAGATTCCCCCTTCTTCTGTCAATGGAAGATGACATCTACTCACATTGGGTGATGGCGATCTTTAGTTCACCAATTCAAGTGCTAATCTCTTCCGGAAACACCCTCAGGGACACACTCAGGTAATATTTTATCAGCTATCTGTGCATCCCTTAACCCAGTTATGGTGACACGCAAAATTAATCATTGTAACACCAAATCAGGAAATTGATGTCGGTACAACTCTACCATCCAGTCTACAGAGCCCACTCATATTTCTTCAGCCATCCCCCAGATCACTCTTTTCTTGCTTTATCTAGGATACACATTACATTTATTTGTCATGTCTCCTCTGGAATACTTCCTCAGACTTAATCTGTTCCTAAGATCCTTGCATTTGTACAGGTCTTACATGCTGTAGGATGATTCTCCAGCTGGGTCTAGCACGTGTTTCTTCAGAACCAGACTCAGGTCATGTGACCTTGGCAGGACTTTGCTCTTCTTGGTGCATCACATTAGGGACACAATGTCGGGGCACCTGGGTGGCTCAGTTGGTTAAGTTTCTGACTTCCCTCAGGTCATGATCTCACAGTTCGTGGGTTTGAGCCCTGCATCACGCTCTGTGCTGATGGTGTGGAACCTGCTTGGGATTCTCTCTCTTTCTCCCTCCCTCTCTTCCTCCCTCTCTCCCTCCCTCTCTCCCTCCCTCCCTCTCTGTGCTCTTCCCTGCTCGTTCTCTCTCTGCCGCTCAAAAATAAATAAAGGAAAAAAAAAAAAAAAGGAAGGTACACCATGTCAAACTCTTGCTGCTGGAATATTGGCCTTGAGCACCTGCTTATGTTGGTGTCTCCCTGCTCTCCTCACCTTAAATTCACCACTTCTTTCTTTGAGATTTATTGGTGTTTGTGGGGAAGTACTCTGAGGTTATGTTAATAGCCTGTTCCTCATTAAACCTCCACCTACGGCATAACCGGCCACTGATGACTTCTGCCTGAATCAGCCACCTCTGTGAAAGTTGCCACATGGTGATTCTGTATTTCCATCACTCCCACGTTTATTCATTGGCATTATACTGTAAGGAAGAATTTTCTTTCTCCCTCCTGTATTTACTCATTTATGTTAGAAAGCATTCATGGATTCCCTTTGTATCCAAAATGTTGAAATCTGTTACCATCATTATTTATTTTGATGCTCAGATGGTCCTCATTTGACCAGTGGAAGCCCCTCGAAGCTGGCTCCTGTGTCCTTTTGATCTCCCCATTATTCACCGAGCATTTTATTTTATTTTTTTTATTTATTTTAAAAAAAAAATTTTTTTTTCCAACGTTTATTTATTTTTGGGACAGAGAGAGACAGAGCATGAACAGGGGAGGGGCAGAGAGAGAGGGAGACACAGAATCGGAAACAGGCTCCAGGCTCCGAGCCATCAGCCCAGAGCCTGACGCGGGGCTCGAACTCACGGACCGCGAGATCGTGACCTGGCTGAAGTCGGACGCTTAACCGACTGCGCCACCCAGGCGCCCCTCACTGAGCATTTTAAAATGTTCTGGTACCACAAGATATTCCAGGCTTACTTTGTACTTTCCCTGACCTAGTTAGTCTCCCTTTTGGTAAAGAATGGTATTTAGAAACTAAGATATGGACGATTGATGTGCCCATTGTTACTGCAGTGTCATTGTTTTAGACCTCTTGGACGGAGCTAGGAAATATATGTATATACATATGCACACATATACATTCGTCAATTTGTCTACATTAGGCCATATGTTATAAAATCATGAATTCATAACAAATACTCCAACTCCAATCCAACACCCAGGGATCTTTCTACTTTTACCCCTTTATATCTTTGTACGTATATTCTCTGGCAGTTAGAAACTTGTGTCTAGCTTCTACTGAAGCTTATCTTCATTATTTTTACTTACATTTTACTTGTTTTTACAGCATTTTACTCTTAGTTGCCCATGGCCCAACCACAAAGGCCACGCTGCCTCCTCTGTGCCTGACTCTGTCCCCACGGCCTCTTGTCCTTGGCTGCCAGGCCTGCTAACCCATGCGCCTAAGCAGCTTTGTTATCAGCCTCCAGCCCCTTTGCTCACCAGTCTCTGCTGCTCCCTAACATGTTGCCCATGCCTTGGTGCCACTTCCCAAACTGCCTCTCATCCTACTGCATTCTCCCTCACAAGCTGACCCCTCAGTTCTGGGGAAGGAAGAGAAAAGAGAAAGCAAAGGAAGCGTGAAGAAGATGGGAATGAAAGCAAAGATCGAAATAGTATAAACAAAGCTTTTGATAACATATTGCCAAATCGCACTCCCCAGAAGTTGGATCAATTTACATTCTCGCCAGTATGTTAAGGACATGCCATTTTCCCTCTACCTTTGCCAACACTGAGTTTCGTTTGCCTATTTAAATGTCAATCTGAGAGCCCTTCACTTTTGTCTCTGTTATAGCTCACACCATATTCAACTCATGGAAGTACTACACTTCCAGTTCTCATCTCACCCTTTAGATTGGTGTTTCTCAACCTTGGCACCGCTGACATTCTAGCTGCACAATTCATTGTTGTGGGGGCTGTCCTGTACCTTGTAGCATACGTAGCAGCATCCCTGGATGCTAGTAGCACTCCCAGTTGCGTCTGCCATATAAATGTCTGCAGGTATTGGGAGATGTCCTGGGGCAGGGGTGTATGGAGGATTAGCCCTGGTTAAGGCACCCACTGCTCTAGATTACGAGCTTCCTGCGGGCATTTGACCTCTTTTTTTCTTTTTAAATAATTTTAAGTTATCTTTTGAGAGAGAGAGAGAGAGAGAGAGAGAGAACATGCAAGTTGGGGAGGGGCAGAGAGAGAGAGGGAGAGAGAATCTTAAGCAGGATCCATGTCAGGTGCAGAGCCCAATATGGGGCTTGATCTCATGAACCATGGGATCATGACCCGAGCTGAAATCAAGAGTCAGATGCTTAACTGACTGAGCCACCCAGGCGCTCCCATTTGACATCCTTGTACGTGTTTGTACATCTTTGCCTGTCTTCTGCATATAATGAACACTGAGGAAATGTTAACTGGACAGGGATGAGAGGAATCAATGGTTGGGTAGAATTCACTATGATAGGACAGTGGAACTTACCCATTACATGTTTGTAACTCTCCATGTATGCGAATTCCATGGATATCTAACAGAGGGAAAAGAAAATGAATGTCCACAGGACTAGGTCATTACTGGTCTCTCTCAGTTAATTTCCAGTCTAAATTCTTACAAGTCAGATGATTGAATTCTGTGGTCTAGTTCAAATGGTAGACTCTGTTGTGTTGATGGGGAAAGTACAATGCTGTTGGAGAAGGTGTTTCTTAAGTTAGATCATTCAGGGTGTTAGAGGTAAATCCAGTTGCTTGTTTTTCTGAACTTTCTCTGAAACAGGCAAACTGACTAATCATTGCTATTTTTTGTTACGTATTTAGAGTTTTATTCTGTCATTTTCATTTCATGGTATGGACTGTTTCCCATAAGCTTTTGTCAAAACTTATAAGTAGAGGTATGTTTACAAATTTTGTTGCTGTTTACCATAATCATATTCTGTTTCTTCTAGAATCAGTAAATGTTTGCAAGAGGCATTAATGTCATTATGGAGAGCAAACCTGAATATTTCATGTCTCATGGGGGCATAGAATTGAGTACCGAAAAAGGGCTCCATTAGTCAGTGTGGTCCAAGGACCCTGGGCCAGAAGGATGAGTGCTGGTGAGAGAGAATCAGTCTGTCCCAGTTTTAGTTTTCTTCTCTGGAACGTGGAGAATGCTACCCTGCCCATCTCACCACAGGATCAAATGGGAAGAGATGTGAACTCACTTTGAACACTTCTTCTGGACCTGGAAGTGGGCTGAGGTCTTTCCATTGGCTATTTCATTCACTTTGTCCTAATCACCCAGTGGCCCAACAAGGTAGAGCTTGTCTCCCCTTTACACCAGAGGAAATGGAGGGTCAGAGAGGCTAAGTAACTTTCCCAAGGCCCTATTGATAATGGCTGTAAAGGAATGAATCCTAAGTGTCAGATTTAAATCTGCCAACAGTCTTAGAAATTAGATACTATTATTATCCCTATTTTACAGATGAGGAAATCCCTTAATTAGCTTGCTGGTGAACAAGACTTCAGACTTAGGCCATGTAGCTCCAGAAGCCATGCTCCTTTGCATGTGGACATCTAGTTTCCCCAACACCATTTGTGGAAGAGACTGTCTTTTCCCCATTGTGTATTCTTGGCACCCTTATTGAAGGTCAGTTGACCATACACGCATGGATTTATTTCTGGGCTCTCTATTTTGTTCTGTTGGTCTAGATGTCTGTCTTTTTGCTGGTACCATACTGTTTTAATTACTATAGCTTGGTAATACTTTTTGAAATCAGAAAGTATGCAGCCTCCAAATTTGTTCTTTCTCCAGATTGTTTTGGTTATTTGAGGTCCTTTGTGTTTTATATTAATTTTAGGATTAAAAAAAAATGCCACTGAGATTTTGATAGGGATAGTTCTGAATCTTTAAATCACTTTGAATAGTATGGACATTTTGACAATATTGAGGCTTCCTTTCTGTTAACATAGCATGTCTTTCCATTTATTTGTGTCTCTTATTTCTTTTATTGATGTTTTGTACTTTTCAGTGTATAAGTCTTTTCCCTCTTTAGTTAAGTTTATTGCTCAGTATTTTACTCTTTTTGATGTTGTAAATGGGAATGTTTTGTTAACTACCTTTTCGAATTGTTCATTGTTAGCGTATAGAAAGGCAATTGATTTTTGTGTGTTAATTTTGTATCCTGCAATTTTTCTGAATTCACTTATTAGTCCCGACATTTTTGTGTGTGTTTGTGTTTGTGTGCAACCTTTAGGGTTTTCTGTGTATAAGATCATGTCATCTGTGAATGGACACAATTTTACTCCCCTTTTCTCATGTGGATGCCTTTCATATCTTTGTCTTGCCTAATTACCCTGGCTGCGACTTCCAGTACTATGTTGAGAAGAAGTGGCCAGAGGCTACTTGTCTTGTTCCTGATCTTAGAGGAAAGGCTCTCAGTTTCCCACTGCTGAGCATGATGTTTGCAATGGGAGCCACGCTCTTTGTCCACTCTGCTCATCTGCTCACCTGCTGGTGTTTGAACCTAGACATGAAGTCTGGGTTCTTTTACCACACCGTGGTGTCTCTGCTCTCCCTCCTCTACCTCCTTCTCCATCCCTGCCTCCCTGCTCTGTCTCGGGCAGCAGCAGAAGGAGGTGGCAGTGCCTGAAGCCTAGTCACCGCAGCACTGGGCACATTCTCAGGCAGGGAGAACTTCGTTCCTGGCCTGTAGTTATTTTAGGGTAGATGTAGGATGACTTTGTCATCACTCGTTGTTAAATTGAGATGTTAGAGCACAAACAGTTAAACTTCCGGAATGCTGGCTGTATATTCCATTGATTTTTTTAAGAAAATTTGAGTTATCTTTCTTAGGAAGTACTATTTGCCATTGTATTACTTCCTATGTGCTAGGCATCTTGCCAATCACTTTGTAAACATTGCTTTAATTTAATCCTTCACCAACCCCATACAGTCACTGTAGTTATGGTGCCATTTTTATAGAGAAAGGAAAAGGCTCTGACTGCATCATCGGTGTGCCGGGTTAGAGCCATTTGTGAGCGTGACGAGTCTACATCTGACTCAGGTCCAGCTGATGCTGAAGCTTCCGCTCCTTCCCCATTATTACCCAGCCCCTCCTATGTGACATGGCCCCCCATGCTTTCCTTGAAAGGGTTTAGTTTATCAGACGCCCCTGGTGTGGCCTTTTCTTATCTAATCTCTGTTTTTTATATACTCGTCATAGAATGTTCCTTTCTTTCTTTATTCTGACTGACCAACAGCTGGTATATGATGGAGGAGGAGGGACAAGAAAACCACCTAAAAATAAAACAAGCTCCCATTCAGAAGAACAGGAGACACGCAGCAGTCACAGGTGCATAAAAAGAATGAAGCCGTGCTGGGCAGGAATAAAAGCTCTCTGCCCTGGCGGTGGGGTAATTCTGTGGGTGGTCCCTGCGTTTGCTCTCCAGGAGAGGCCTCACAAGGACCCTGACTTTGACTTTGTTTCCTGTGAAGTTTCTTCCTTGTCCGTCTGTGGCCGTATCTGAAACGGGTGTGGGAGAGTGTGCTTCTTGGGGAAGAGTGAACAGGGGCCTTTCCAGGCCCAGCTGTGGTAACACAATACCTTAAAAAGTTCCCTGGCTTTCTGGTCTGTTCCATTAACCAGTTACCACATCCGCTTGGTTCTTGACCAGGTTCTTAAGCTTGCCTTATTTCCTACCTTCTGTGCTTGGCCCACCTCTGTCTTCCCCCTTCTTTGGTCTCTACCTTGAGATCCTCTAAAACATAGCCATGGGCAGGATGGTGCACCTTTACTCTGATCTTTACTGTAGGCCTGTCTTCCTTTGCTTCACTGGAACATCTTATTGACAGACCTTCAAGAAAGGCTCTGAGTGGTGATACCATCTTTTGCTCTCTGGGGTCACAGAAGCAGTTAACTTTCCTAATCCCCCAGTTTCAAGATGGTGTCCATTCCTGTACACCTACTTACAAACAATTCTTGCCTGAGCTCATCTCTTTCTTGTAATGCTTTGCTAAAAGCTGCAAGGAAGGAACAGCCAGTGCATGTTCACGTTCTGTTTCATTCCAGCACCTTCACCTAGAGCTGCGGGCTTCTTGGGCAGAGTTTCCAATACACAGTGCCTTGAAGAAGACAGAAGTTTATTTTTCTCTCTTGTTGACAGTCCTGAGGTGAGTGCTTAGGGTTTGAAGGGTCCCTTTCTTCTTGTTTTCCCACCATCCACTAGGGCAATGCTTCTCAAACTCTCTTTGTTTAAAGGCTGGTTTTCTTTCTTTCCAATACAGCAAAAACCAATAGTTGTGTTTTGTGAGCCACTGATCACGCACTTTGTATTTCACAGTAATGTCAAAGTGCTGTAAACATTTCCAGGTGTTTATTTGTGATTTCTGTACTTCTCTCCTTACTGATAGAAACTTGTCCTTGCACTCTGTTGAATCATGCTCCTTTAGCGCTCTGCCCTGGTCTGAATGCTTAGTGCTGAATCACAGAGCTGACTGTGTTCCCGTTTGCAGGAAAGTGAAAGAGCATGGAGGAGCACACATGGCATGTTTTAGGGCTAACCTGGAAGTAGCTCACTTCACTTATGTTCACATTCCATTGCGAGAACTTAGTCATGTGGCCAGCCTGGCTGCAAGGAGGCAGGGAATGGAGTTCTTTCCAACTGGAAAACGACTTAGCAGTCTGAGCCATAGAACGTAAGCTAAATACTGATACAATAATAATAATAATAATAATCTTGGGCGCCTGGTGGCTCAGTCGGTTGAGCAACCAACTGTTGATTCTGGCTCAGGTCATGATACCAGGGTTCTGGGATCAAGCCCACATCAGGCTCTGCACTGGGCATAGAGCTTGCTTGAGATTCATTCTCTCTCTCTCTCTCTCTCTCTCTCTCTCTCAAATGAGAAATTAAAAAAAATGAAATAAAGTCATGAGAGCAGTCTCAGGGCAGTATACACTTATGGGCAAAGGAGCTAGAAGAATGAGTCTAGTGTCCTACCACACAGAACAGGACTTCTTAGAAATGGAATCTAGGGTCCGGCCAGTCCTTCTTTGCAGCCTGAGGGTCAGAGCCCTGCTGTATGGTAAGGTTAATAAGGGGAAGTTCGCTGGAGAAGAGGCTGAGAACTATTCTCTGGGGGAAGCCCAGCCAGCATAGACTCAGGTTTGCAGCCGAGTTAGAATCCCCAAGGCTATATCCCAAGTGCTGGAGCAGGAGCAAGTTGAGAGCCCAGAACACTGCAGTAGTTGGGACCCAGTGGGGCATCAGGGAAAAGGTGGCCCCGCTAGTCTACCCTGAGCCTCAGCAAAACATCCAGGAAAGAGAACATACAAGGGCCTGGCCAGTGTGAGTGGGACAAAGTCTGTCCGATTACAAACCTCTCTGCCAACTTCTGTGTGCTGCACCATGGACAACTTGTGAGGCCTGAGACCACCATCATTCTATCTCCCGGCACTAAAACCCTGCTGTTTAAACTTGCAGCTGTATTTTTCACTGTGGTCCCGTTATCTCCAAGAGCTGAAAGGAAGATGAGAGTTCCAACCTACATATGTGCTGTCTTCATGCCAACTTTCTTCTTGTTTATCTTGAAGGCAGTTTGGGAGCTTAGAATGGAGACTGTGTGAGAGGTGTCGGGGCTTGAGATCATTGTTCAGGAGTCATCCACATAGAGAAGATCATTTAAGTAGTAGTAGTTCGGGTCGGAGAAAGTTTAAAGGGAAGAGAAGGGGAGGCTGAGAACAAGTCTAGGAGTATGTATACTGCAGGACTGATGGAAAAATGGGGCAGCGATACAGAGGGCTAGGAGAAAACACCAGGAAAGAATGGGGTCACAGAGGCTCAGGTGGGAAGTATCAAGAAGGGGGTGACTATTTGTCAACTTCCACAGTGGACCAAAGGGAAAGAGGACGGGAAGGAGAGGATTGGGGAATTACTAAAACTGAACACATTTTTATTTTGTGCTGATGATAAGCAAATACTTGTTTGTGTCTCGAAGAACAGGGAGGCAGGATACCAGCTCTGCTCCCAACAGGTTTTTGGAAGTGACCTTAAGACAAATAAATTGTAATAAAGTGTGTTGAATGCCATCGAAGAGGTACCTAGTATTTCTCTGCGAAATTTCTTGGGAGAATACCTGTACTTTCTTTTCACTCCTGTATCTCCTGAGCATTAGTCAACACAATGTGATCAAGTTTCCACCTCCTCTGCTTCCCACCAGCTGACTGAAACTGACCAACCCATGAGCCAAACATTTGTTGTGTATCTGCTCCATGCCCCTGTATTGTGCATCCGGTGCGCAAATTTAAGTAAGAAACTGTTGGCAGCCCTTGAGAAGCTCACTGTCTGGTGGGAAAGGCTCACTCTGGGGTAGAGGACATGCCTACAGTGTGACCCCAGGAGTCCTTCCCAACAGTGGCTAAAAGGAGTCAGAATCTAGCGAATAAAAAGTCAGTTCAGGAAAATCAGTGTGTATGTGTAGGAAAGTTCCAGTAGTATGGATTTGTCTTAAGTTCCGGAAGCAAGGATGGCTTCTCATCTCCCCCAGCCGTGTTTGTGTTCATATTGGAGGGAGCAGGTGGAAGAGTGAGAGAGAGGAGAAGAATTCTAGAATAGGGATGACTCTCAGTGCTTTTGAGCCTCCAAGCTTCTGTGCCTAGTCAGGGACTATGTTAAGCTGGTGTCTCCAGAGTCTAAAGATCGTCAGGAGCACCTGGTGGTTCAGTCGGTTAAGTGCCCAATTTTGGGTCAGGTCATGGTCTCCCAGTTTGTGAGTTCGAGCCCTGCATCAGGCTGTGAGCTGACAGCCCGGAGCCTGGAGCCTGCTTGGAATTCTGTGTGGCTCTCTTCCCTCCCCTGCTTGTGCCACCTCTTTGTTCTCTCTTTCTCTCTCTCAAAACTGAATGCACGTAAAGATCGTCTACCAGTGTAGCATTTCCACCAAGGCTGCAGGCCATAGAGCTTCTGGGAGAGCAGCACTTCCCCAGGATTCCCCGCAGCTGGCCCTGCCACTGGGGGATGGATCGGTGGTGCCCACCCATGTGTCACCCTTGTCATGTGTCTGCATTGCCTTTGCCTCGCATCAGGCAGCAGTGCCCCCTTGGCTCAGGTTGTCATTACCCTCCCCTGCCCTCTACTGATCGTAAGGGAAAGTCTACTGATGCCCTTCTCTGCAGCATCTGGTTTCAAACCTGGCTAATCCTTAGCCCAACTTCACACTGATCCATGCCATCCATTTCCATGGTGTGTAAGACCAGCAACACAGGTAGAGCTGGGCCGGGTCCTGGATTACCCTGAAGGACATCTGTGAGGTAGACTCCAGAATGCAGGGATCCACTGGAATCCAGTGCCATCACCTGTGTTTTCTATAACCCCTATTGCCGTGGGTAAATCACTCGTTTATTAAGTCCCTATGCGTGGAGAAACTTAGTAGGGTTCTGGTGCATGTAATGGGACACTGAGGGCATCAAAAGGGTTGTGATGCTGGTCCATGCCCTCGGGAATATGATTTATTCCTCTTTCCTTCTCTGGGAGTTGTTTGTTGGATTCACAATGTTAAGAAATGTTAATATTACTAAATATTACTAAAAGATTTAAGAAGCTCCATAACATATTAAAAGCTTGAAAATAACCTGTTTTTGTCATGCTACAGTGTACTTTGAATGACATCTGTATCATCAGCGTTCCACAAGAAACAGATGATACGGTCACACTGGTAATTGGAACAGGGGAAACGGTCACTTGGTAACTGGCAGAGGGCAGAGTTCACGGAAACCAACAAGAGATGGTGCGGTGCCAACCGAGAGCTGGAAGCAGCAAGGAGCAGTCAAGGCTCCTCAACCTGAAAGCCAAGGGGAGGGGGAGGCTGCCTGACAGCAGCTAACCAGGCCAGTCCACGGCAGCCCGGCGGGGAAGGAGCAGGGACCGGGAAGGAGCAGGGACCGTCAGTGATCAGCTCTGCCTTCTCCCGCCTCACAGCCTCACAGTCTCTTGCTGTGCCTCTTCGTTGGCTGGAGCTGGAGGGCAGGGGAGCTGCTGATGGGAGTCCTGCAGGGTAAAGAGCACAAGGAGAAGGCTGGAGCGGGGGTTAGGGGGGCCCACGGATGAGATCAGGCATATCGCCCAGATGCCTTTTGTATGCATTTTCATGACCCGCCACCTTTGTGCTCTAACTACCAGACAGGCCCTGCGGGGTGGGAGAGGGAGGCTGGATGGGAAGGGCTGTGAGATTCCCACTTGAGTGACGAGTGCTGCTCCCTGACTAGGGCGTAGAATCCCTGCAGGAGACCCTCTGGCTTATTGGTTTAGCAGTAGTGGTGCTCTCTTTTGGAACCTCCGAAGCCTTGGGGCGCCTGGTGGCTCAGTCGGTTAAGTGTCCAACTTTGGCTCAGGTCATGATGTTGGGGCTCATGAGTTCGAGCTCTGTGTCGGCATCTGTGCTGACAGCTCAGAACCTGGAGCCTGCTTTGGATTCTGTGTCTCCCTCTCTCTCTGCCCCTAGCCCGTCTGCACTCTGTCTCTCTCAAAAATAAATAAACATTAAAAAAAAAAAAAAAAGAACCTCCGAAGCCTTGATTAAAACAACTCTTACCTACTATAACCACATGCTTTGAAAATATGATTTTCCTTTCTATACAGAGTTTTAGAATTCAGTCAGGCACTAACCTGGGCTGACATCATCTCCAGAAGCACAGAGGGGCCACACTGCAGATCGCTATGGACCCATCGCTGGTGACAGTGGGGGAGTATTTGGAACAAACTGTATAAAGCAAGAGACTCTTGAAGATCCATTTTAGGACTGGAGGCAAGGGACAGGGCCATGCAAAGGAGTGAGCAGGGGAATGCAGTATTGCAGTTAGGTTGAGACAAACGGTTTGGACCAAAATTTTGTCTGCTGTGGGTTTTACATCTAAAGAAACCTAATCACCTTCTTCTTCTCCTTCTTCTTTTAACGTCTTTTTATTATTGAGAGACAGAGACACAGAGCGTGGTCAGGGGAGGGGTAGAGAGAGGGGGAGACATAGAATCCGAAGCAGGCTCCAGGCTCTGAGCTGTCAGCACAGAGCCCGACACGGGGCTCAAACTCACGAACTGCGAGATCATGACCTGAGCCGAAGTCGATAGCTTAACCAACTGAGCCACCCAGGCGCCGCTCAGAAACCTAATTTTCTTCTTGTGGAAAGTCTTTGCTATAAGCAGGAACATTGAAGTTTCTCAAAATATGTTTTCACAGTGACAGGGTTCTTTGTACAAGATACTTCCTTTAGCTATAAATGTCTACACTTTAAATTATGGCACTTTCCTCCTCCAAACAGTAAAGCATGTGATTACATAACGGTCTAAGGATTATTTGCTGTGTGATAGAACATGTTATATTGTGTGTGAACATTCATTTTAAGCATTATGCTTAGCATCTTTACTTTTGAGAGGGTCAGAGGACAAAGTGTCTGTCATCTTTCTAGCCTCGTGGATTAGATGGCACTAAAATTGCATAATAGATAAAGCAAACACAATGAAACATTCACATTCTATTTGGACAAGTTAAGTCAGGGAATCTGCTGATCACATAAAACCCACGTCTCACTTCTTTGGTTTAGTTCTGCATGTTTTGCTTTCCTGTTTAATCGAGAGGTTTAAGACAGACTTCAGTCATCAGTGACATCTGGGGAACAATACATTCACTCACAGTTGTTTAGTAAACAAGTCGTAGATAGAAGCACTGTGTATATACCGTGGCCCCTTATGAATCCGCCCACTCAATGGAGAGAGAGAGCAGGGGTCGAACCAGCTGCCATACAGCAGACGGTCCTCCTTACCTAAAGGGCTCAGAAGCGTGCAGTGGCAGAGGGACATGTTTATTCTGCCAGGCTCCAGCTGCAGCTCTCCCCCGCAGGTCACCACCGCTGGGCCGAGCACGACCGACCGGAGCCACGGAAGTTTGTCATTTCCCAAATGCACCCCGCGTGTGTCTGCCCCTCCTCTGTGTGGCCACTGCCTGGGAACTTTACCACCAGTAGAGGCCCTGGGTGCATTGTGGAGGCCTTTTTGTGTGGAGACGGAGGGTCTAAATCAGAACAATTTTGTATGCCCGGCTTTACTATTCCTTCTTAAGAGATACTCAATCACAGACAGTATCCATTTAAATTGAATCTCAAACAAATTGCTTCTCCTCTGTGTGTTTTACCCTAACAGAGTACAGCAACTGTTGAAACGTGAGCTTTATTTATCTTGAAATGACTGAAGCGTAGTGAGGTTGATAACATCCTCTCCTCTCTTTTTTAAAATCTATTTTATTTTTAAATGTGAGTGTTTTAATTTTTTTTAATGTTTGCTTTTGAGAGAGAGAGAGAGACAGAGCATAAGCGAGGGAGGGGCAGAGAGAGAGAGAGAGAGGGAGACACAGATTCTGAAACAGGCTCCAGGCTCTGAACTGTCAGCGCAGAGCCTGACGTTGGGCTTGAACTCATGGACCGTGAGATCATGACCTGAACTGAAGTTGGGTGCTTAACTGACTGAACTACCCAGGCAGGTTCCCTTTTTTGTATTTACAGAAACATTGAGCAGATAGTATAGAGTCCCCTTGTTATCCTTCTACTCCCGCACACCGTTCTTTCTATTATTTGCATCTCATCAATGTGGTACATTTGTTATAATTAGTGAACCAATATGGATATAGCATTATCACCTAAGTCCGTATTTTATTCAGATTTTCTTCGTTTTTACCCTAATGTCCCTTTTCCATTCTAGGATCCAAGACACGTATTGTATTTAGATGTTATGTCTCTTTATGTCTTCACTGTGACAGTTTCTCAGATTCTCCTTATTTTTCTTGACCTTGACAGTTTTTGAGGAGTCCTGATCAGGAATTTCGCAGAATGTCACCCAATTGGGATTTGTCTGAGAGCTTTCTCGTGATGAGACTGTAGTTGTGGGTTTGGGAAACAGTAGAGTGCCATTCTTAACATATATCAAGAGTACAGATTGGCAACATCACTTATCACTGTGGCTGTTGACCTTGATCACCTCCGTAAAGTCATTTGTCAAGCTTCTCCACTGAAAAGTGATTCACCCCTCCCCACCCCCTGCCCTTTCCCTGCTGTCCTCTGGGAGGAGTTATGTTCCCCTCTTTTAGAGTAGAATGTCTGTATAATTTATTTGGAATTCTTCTGCATGGGAAATTTATCTCCTCTTTTTCATTTGTTATTCAGTCATTTACTCACATCAGTATGCATTAAGAGTGTTTATTTTATACACTGGTTTATAGTCCAATGCTGTTTTGTTTTGTTGCTCAAATTGTTCTAGCTTTGGCCACTGGGTTGCCCTCTCTTTTGAAGTTATGTTCAAAGAGGAGTCATAGTTTCTGATATCCATACACACAAGGGAGAGGTCTCAATTGTGGGACTGCCCTTCAGACCACCCTGTTCAAGGGTGGTGAACTCTACTCCTCACACCTCTCAACCACTGGGGCTTGGAGCCAAGTCCGTGGAGAAAATGAGAGAGTTGTGAGATCCAAATTAGAGGGTACACAGAAGAAGAAAGTAATAACGCTCGGATTGGGTAAACAGTTACGGGCACACGGACATGTATGCACAAGGATTGCATTTAGTTCTACGTTTAACAAGTGTTTTACTGAGTGCCTACTGTGTGCTGGGCACTGTTCCAGGTACTGGCGATGACACACCCTAACAACACAATGTCCTTGACTTCCTTCTCATGAGAGGTAGACCATAACCCCAGTAGATGGTGACAGGTAGTCAGAAATGCTGCAAAGAAGAATGAGGCAGGACAGAGGGCAAAAGCTCAGCAGGGTGGCGTGAGGTGTTCCTTTAGAGAGTGGCAGAGGAGGGCTGTCTGATGCAGTGACATTTGAGCAGGAATGAAGTGGGGAAATGAGCCTGTGCGTATGTGGGGGAAGAGGCTTCTGGGCAGAGGGAATAGCAAAGTCCAAAGGCTTTGAAACTAATGGCTAAAATGAACCTCAGGGATCACATGTGGACTTAAATCTCCCATGCTATCCTGATTTTACTATTAACATGAATTATTAAAAAGAATTCAGTGAGCAAACGTGATTGCTTATGCAGAAGTGGTCTCGTTTCTGGCCATTAGCACAGCAACTGACCTAACCTCCAACTCCCATCTGGCTGGGGTTTCCAGAGGGGAGCGGACTATTCCACATTTGCAGGCCTCAGGAAAAGGAAATATGCACAGCACCCACTGACCTCCTTCAGGATGCCCCCTGTTGTGTCCTAGGAGGAAGGGGGAGCATTATTGAAAGCCAGCTAAAAGGCCAGCAGCACCGTGTCTTATGAGATGTAGCCAGAAATAAAAGCTGCTTGAGTGGTTTTCAAATGTCTTAATTTTCATAATTGTTTCCACATTATGGGCTAGCTGAACATTTTTTCAGAGAATCAAGTTTGGGATGGTCTAAATGAAAGCTTTGCTCATGAAGTTTTCATTTGGATTCCACATATAGACTTCCTAAGCCATCATTTTATGAAGTCTTAAATTACTGAAGTTTGAAGTTGTGGTAATAGCTCCAAAGTTTAACATCTTTTGTTTGGGGGGTCGGAACTAGCCAAATCCTCTAAACCTTTGGTATAAAAGAGAAGAAGAAAAGAGGGGGGGAAAGGAAAAAAAAAAGCAGCTGGGGATATGGCAGAATTAAAGCTTCGCAACATTAGTCTTGAAATTTACCATGTTGTGTGGCCCACTTCCCATAAAATTTGAAAACAAATTTTCAGAAAAGTGCCTTTTCTGTGCTTCTCAGGGCTGTTAAAGCAAAACAAAGAAACCCAGGCTATTTATAACGCCTAGATTTTTTTATGGTACAGGACGGTCTTTGAATGTGTCTTGATTGGATCATTCTGTTTTGGTAATTCTGTAGTGATTGTAAGTGTGACTGTAGTTGTTGGGTGTTTTGTTTGCCCGTGGAGACAAAGTGGAGTGGCGTCCATAGGCATGCGGGCCTGGGAACACAGCTGCCTGAACAGAATCCAGGGTTGTCTCTTACTAGTTGTATGACCTTAGGGAAGGGCGCTTGAGTTTCCTCACCTGCCAGATGTCTGTGATAGTATGGGCGTCACTGTTGGGAGGATTAAATGAGATGACCCACCAGGCACAAAGTAATCACTCAAATATTAGCAGTTAGGAATAGTAGTAATGACGTGGACATAGGAAGTTAACTAACCCAAGAACAGAGATAAGTAGTTCTCTAATGGACACATTTAGTGCATGATACGGAGGTCAGCAATGGTGTTTGACCCTTTCGTGTTAGTGGGAGAAGAGAGAGTGTAGGACCGAGATTTATTCGTTCCTCCCACAAATGCTGATGCCACAGATGTGGTCAGAATTGGCAAGATCCCTGTTCTCCTGGAGCAGAACAGTCCAGTGGTGGGAGATGGACCATAAATGATGCATAGACACGGAAGAAAATATGTAACAAATGATAGATGCCGTGGTGAAGATAAAACAGGGCTCTGTGGTTACTTTGGAGTTTTCGGAGAAGGTGTCTCTGCGGAGGAGATGTTTAGGCCCAGATCACAGATTCCTGTTTTAAGGGTTTGAGAGAGTTCAAGAGATAATAAATTGATCATTTGTTAGGAGTTCATTAAATTTTTTGGTAATTTCCAACTAAGAAAATATGATGATCTGTCATTTGTATGTACTAGGGACCATCAATAAGCTTGCAGCATATGACGGGGGGAGGAAAAAAATCAAAAGCACTAATTCACAAAACTTCCAGTTATTCAATTAAAAAAAATTTTTTTTATATGTTTTATTTATTTTTGAGACAGAAAGTGACAGAGCATGAGCAGGGGAGGGGCAGAGAAAGAGGGAGACACAGAATCCGAAGCAAGCCCCAGGCTCTGAGCTGTCAGCACAGAGCTGGATGCGGGGCTTGAACTCACAAATCACGAGATCATGACCTGAGCCGAAATCAGATGCTTAACCAATTGAGCCACCCAGGCACCCCTTCTAGTTATTCATTTTTGAAGCTCTGGGGTGATTGCATTAGGAAACGTTTTACAGGAGAGCTGGGGAAAGGGATGTCCTGATTTGATTAGTTGTCAATGTCTGAGGTTTTACGGTTATATGACATTTGAGGCAGGAAACCATTTTATTTTCATTATCACTGAAAAACTCTCAAGTGTGCTGTGCTGGTGAGAGTAGCAATAATGAACATAGCGAATCCTTGAGGCTTTTCCTTTGAACGTGAATTTTGATTTTTCACAGCCATATTTGTCAAAGAAAGGTAGGATACATTAAGTGGAATGTATGGTCCCAAGGCAGAATTAAACTAGCATTTAAAAGTCTCTTTACTTATTTATTACAGAAAATGTAGACCAGAGAAAAAACTGGGAAGAATTTTTTCTAAGTGTTTATTTTTGAGAGAGAGTGCTGGCAGGGGAGACAGAAAGAGAGGAGGACAGAGGATCTGAAGCGGGCGCTGCACTGACAGCAGAGAGCCCCATGTGGGGCTCGAACTCACAAACGGTGAGATCATGACCTGAGTCAAAGTCGGACACTTAACCAACTGAGCCACCCAGGAACCCCAGGAAAGAAATTTTTTAAATGATCCCCAATTCTACCATCCTTAATGAACTCTTTGCACTTTGAGATTTTTTTCCTTCTATTTTTCTGTATCTTTAAAGGATAACTCAAGAAATATATGTGTGTAAAGTTTGAGAAATGTAGATATGTACATTTTTCTGTAGTGGGCTTTTAAAATGAATAAATCTTTTTATTTCCAAAAAAAGAAAAAAAAAAGAAATGTGTGTGCATATATATGAATATATATGTATGCATGTGCATACATACTTATATAATTATTTACAATTAAGATGATGGCATGTGTGTGCTTTTTCTCATGGTAAATACAACTTCATGGTAAATACAATTTTCAGTGGCTGTACAATATTCCATCCTAGGGAATCTTTTTCATAGTTTCCCTGTGTGAACTTTATTTGCTCTCAGTGTTGGTTTCTCCCAAAAGTAGGGTTTGAGGCTGGGAGGTAGGGAGCTGTTTGGTGAGAGTTCTGGTTAACCATGTTTTTTTCTGTGGTTTCTCCCTCAACGTGGTAAGACAAAACTACTTCTCAGTCTCAGGATGATTTTTGTTGAAATATGTTCTAAGAATGTGCCATTTGGGGTTTGATGGAAGGAAAGTTGAATTTGAAGATTTTTCAAGTAAAAATCATTGAGGTTTTAGGGTATCATATAATTACAAATTCCACCATATTTATGAACCAAAACTAAAATGTTAAGACCCCTTCAAGCGGAAATTCAGGAAATTTAAAGTGTTCTTGGTGGTATCTTTATCCCAGTGTCTTTCTGACCTATTAATTGATATTGCTGATGAGTTAGTCAAGGATAACATAACTTTTAAATTAGAAGTGTGTTTCTCTTGGGGCACCTGGATGGCTCAGTTGGTTAAGCATCTGACTTGGCCTCAGGTCATGATCTTGTGGTTCCTGAGTTCAAGTCCCACATCAGGCTCTGTGCTAACAGCTCAGAGCCTGGAACCTGCTTTGGATTCTGTCTCCCTCACCCTCTGCCACTCCTCCACTCATGCTCCATCTCTCTCTCTCTCTCAAAAATAAAGAAACATTAAAAAAATTATATATATAAAAAAAATAAATGTTTCTCTTAGCTATCTAGAGTATATAGCAAAACAAAGTACATAAGTTATTTTTTATTAGTGAAAGAACACATAATAATTGCACCATTAAGATTCTTCATGTTCTTGAATGGTTTGTCTTGAATTTCCATATACTTTTAATACTGTTGAAAGCTGAATTTTCTCCTTGAATATTTGAATTGAATTACACTAGATTAGTGTCTTCAACTCTCATATGCAACTGGTGGGATTAGAAATACGATGAGTTTGACAATATTTATCAGAAACCTTTAAATAAACTTATACCCTTTACTTCATGAAGTTGAAATCTGTGGATGAATCCTAAGCAATCCTCTTGGGCAAACTGCCTGTTGGTGGTGGGTCAGTTGGGCTGCTTCCATCCAGAGGGGACCTTCAACCCCGACTGTGGGGGTGCCTTTATAAAATAAATAAACAAGGGTTTGGTCCTTTTCTTTAAAGGAAGAAATCCTCAGCAAATAGTTGGCCAAGTATGTAGAGATTAATGTACAAAAGTGCAGCCTTGCTTATAGAGGCTAAATATTATAGACAACTGAAATGTCCAACATGTAGGGATTAGTTAAATAAAGTGTGTCATGTTCATATACTGGAACCTTATGAAGCTATTAAAATTATATATTTTTAACTGGGGAAAATTACCATGATACAGCATAGGTATGTTGGCCTGTTGATGGAGTTGTCTGCTGTTGGCAGTTAAACGTTGG
The DNA here is from genome assembly GCF_022079265.1 of Lynx rufus. Classification (NCBI taxonomy): domain Eukaryota; kingdom Metazoa; phylum Chordata; class Mammalia; order Carnivora; family Felidae; genus Lynx; species Lynx rufus. Next base: position 151,035,556 of record NW_025814834.1, read on the forward strand.
TGAATGTCTGCCAAAGAGAGTAGTTTTTCTTTTGTGATTAAAAATGAGTCCCCTTTCCTTGTAATTGAAAGACACTAGAACCATTTGCCTCTTGAGACCATTGCCAGTTTGTTTATTTTAAGCATATAAAATGATATTTTACTTCGTATTTACTATGACAGAGAAGTAGGTACCTAACTCATGTTAAAGTATCATGACACCATTAAAATATAAATTAAAAAGGAAACCCAGGGGGGTGCCTGAGTGTCTCAGTTGGTTAAGTGTCTGACTCTTGATTTCTGCTCAGGTCATGTTCTCACAGTTGTAAGATTGAGCCCTGTGTCAGGCTCTGCGCTGAGCATGGAATTCTCTACCCCTCCCCGCCCCTCCCTCCTTCAAAATAAATAAATAAATAAATAAAAACTAAAAACAAAAAAAGACGGTCTAAGATATATTTCTATTTTGTGCCATTTCAAATTGATATCTGCTCTGCTTATCCTGATTCTGGATATGGTATTGGATTACAGCATTTATAAGAATCTTAAAAGCTAGGGATTTCTGTCAAGCTCGTACTGTTAGAGCCACATCATTCACACCAGTGGACTGCTAGTGCCTGGGCCTACTGGATCTCTGGTTTTCCAGCTAATAAATTGCAGCCTCAGTCCTTGAAAGGGAGCCCATAGTCATCGTAGCTCTCGGTTTCCTGGCTTTCAACTCCAGCTTCCTTTGATGGGACCCTTCATGGCTGTGGCCAGACCACTGTGAGGCAGAACACCTGTTCTCTCTCCACCAAGCATAGATGGATAGGGATCCTTAGGCTCCTCTCAACCCCTCCTTGGCCAGAATCCCTTAGTTTTGGTGTCCAAGAGATCTTGTCCTGAGATCAGCGTCTTCTCTGCCTGCCTGATGCCCCAGTTTGGGGCCTACTTTCAGACATATGTCCTGAGGACTCACCCTCACTTGGCAGGTATGTTCTTACATCCTTGGAAGTCTGCCTGACCTCCAGAGCTCACACCACCCGCTGCGTTGAAAGCCCAGGGAAGGAAAGTGATTTAAACTGATTGAGTCTGAAAATCCAGTAAGCAGATCCCCACTGGTATAATTTGAATTAGGACAATAAGGAAGAAGTGAACAAAAAAAGTAAGGAGGAGTACTGAGAACAAAGTCTTCAGCCCTGCATCACATGCTTAATAAGTGAGCGTTGTTATTACAGCTTGAGACGAAAAGATGGCAAAAGGAGGATCAGGAGTAGAATCAGAAGTGGTACAAGACCGATCTCTTGGGGAGTCCATTTGGTCGTGTGAAGAGTATCTCAGTACTCATTATCTTGGTGAGAATGTGCCTGGCCTTACCAACTTGCCCTTGCCTAGTGAACAGAATCCATGAGTAAGGAATGAACTGGAAACCACCAGGAGAAAGGATTTACGTGCTGTGTTGTCGTTGTTACTGGTGCAGAGTGGATATTGCAGGGCTCAGAATATCTGATCTGTTGCTGATCCATGATCATTCATTCAACCAGCCAGCCATTCAGGAAATACCGGTCATGAGGGAGCCAGGACAGGTGGGTCTTGAGATTTTAATGGTGAACAAAACAGCCGTAGACCATCCCTCACTGAGCTTGGACGTAGCCTGGGAAACAGACAACAATTACTAATGCAAGATAAATGTTGTGATAGGAGGTCAGGGGCCAGAGTCCTGGAGCAAGGGGTATTTACACCGGGATCTGAAGGATTAACAGCAGTTGGCTAGAACACGGGGCTTAGCAGTGGCAATTGGTGGTTTAGCAATTGAATTTGCAAAGAGTGATGTTTGTTTCTTCTTTAAATTTCTTTCTAGGATGTTCGGTTCTTCTCCACAATGAATGAGTGTTACTATGATAAGCGGATGGACTTTTTTTATAATAGGAGCAACACAGACACTGCCGATGAGTGGACAGGAACGAAGCTTGTGATTGTTTTGTGTGTTGGAACATTTTTCTGCCTGTTTATTTTTTTTTCTAATTCTCTAGTCATCGCAGCCGTGATCAAAAACAGAAAGTTTCATTTCCCCTTCTACTACCTGTTGGCTAACCTAGCTGCTGCAGATTTCTTTGCTGGAATTGCCTATGTATTCCTGATGTTTAACACTGGCCCCGTTTCAAAAACTTTGACCGTCAACCGCTGGTTTCTCCGCCAGGGGCTCCTGGACACTAGCTTGACCGCCTCTCTGACCAATTTGTTGGTTATTGCTGTGGAGAGGCACATGTCAATCATGAGGATGCGGATCCACAGCAACCTGACGAAAAAGAGGGTGACGCTGCTCATTTTGTTTGTCTGGGCCATTGCCATCTTTATGGGGGCGGTCCCCACACTGGGCTGGAATTGCCTCTGTGACATCTCTGCCTGCTCTTCCCTGGCCCCCATTTACAGCAGGAGTTACCTCATTTTCTGGACTGTGTCCAACCTTGTGGCCTTCTTCATCATGGTTGTGGTGTACCTGAGAATCTACATGTATGTCAAGAGGAAAACCAACGTTTTGTCTCCACATACAAGTGGGTCCATCACCCGCCGAAGGACACCCATGAAGCTAATGAAGACGGTGATGACTGTCTTAGGTAAGAGGAACCAAGGGAGCCATTATTCCCATTCGTTCAGCAAATATTTATTGAGTGCCTAGTGTATACAAGGTGCTTGCTAAGTGAATGCAGTAGTGAACAAGAACAGTCATAAATCCCCAATGTGCTTGGTGTTTACACTCTTGCAGGGGAAAACAAGTCAAGTATTGTAATGGGGACAAGGAAAATAATTTTGTAATGCATTTTAATATAAATATATATTATATTATGATTTATATTAATATATATTATATATTATATATAATTATATTATTTATTAATTAAATTAAATATATTACATATGTATATAATATAAAATTATATATAATTAAATTATATTATATTTATAATTAAAAAATTATTAAATAAGTTGATGAGTCTCATTGGGAAAAATAAAGCAGGGCAGGAAGATAAGGAGGCTAAGCAGGTCTAGTCTGCAGTTCTAGCTTCCGCTGAAGATGACTTTTGAGCAGACGTGAAGGTGGTGAGGAAGCGAGCTGTGTGTGTGTCTGGGGGAGGCCATCTGGGCAGGAGATGCAGTAAGGATAGGAACCCAGAACAGCAAGGAGGCCAGTGTGGCTGGAGTAGAGCAAGTGGGGAGAGTGGAAAGAGAGGAGTTCCGGGAGCTGATGAGAGGTGCTAGGGCCACTCAGATCACATAGGGCTGTGTAGTTATCATAAGGACTTTGGTTTTTCTGAGTGAGATGAGAAGCCATGGGAAGGTTTTGAACAAGGAGGTAACATGATTGGACCTGCATTTTAATGGTACCTCTTTAGATGCTGTTTTGTGAGGGGCAAGGGCAAAGGCAAGAAAATATAAGAGGGCAGGCATTTCAGTACTCACAGAGGTGATAGTGACAGGGACAAGAGGGCAGTTGGGAGGTAGTGCCTTGTCAGATTCTGGATGTTTTGTAAAGATCGGGGTGACAGGATTTGCTGATGGATAAGGTGTGAAGCACGGTGACAGGAGGAGGGAGGGTGGGGCGTGTCATTCATTGAGATGGGGACGCTGTGAAGGAGGAGGTTTGGGGGGAAGATCGGGAGTTTGGTTTTTAGAATTGTATTAGACATCCAAGTGAGTTATTGAATCAGGAGTTCAGGGATTAAGTCTGGACTGGAGATTCACTGAGAGTCATTGAGGGAAGAGATGGTATTTTAAACCAGAAGAGTGGATAAGCTCACCATAGTGGGGTGAATGTGGATGGTGAACATGCAGAAGAGGACCAAAGAACGAGCCTGGGGGCCCTCCAGTGTAGGGAGGGTGGGGAGGCAAGGAACAACCAACAAAAGAGCCCTCCAAGGAGTAGCCAGAAAACCCAGGAGAATATGGTGGCCTAGAAGCTGTGAGAACAGAGCCATCAAGGAAAGGGAGTATCTGCAATGTGAATATTCTTGGGAAGTAGAGTGAGATAAGGTCTTACTAGGCTTAGCTTAGCAAACTAGTAGTTTAAGAAAAAAAAAAATTTTTTTTTAATGTTTATTTGAGAAAGAGAGAAAGAATGTAAGCAGGGGAGAGGCAGAGAGAGAAGGAGACACAGAATCCAAAGCAGGCTCCAGGCTCTGAGTGGTCAGCACAGAATCTGTTGTGGGACTTGAACTCACAAATCACGAGGTCATGACTTGAGCTGAAGTTGGACACTTAACCGCCTGAGCCACCCAGGAGCCCCAGCAAACCTAGTAGTTTTTAGGTGACTTTGAGAAGATCAAATCTGGTATAGCCTGATCAGAACAAAATGAAGAAAGGGAGAAGAGGCTTTAGGGCAGCAAATTTGAACAGCTCTGAGGACTTTGGCTTTGCACTGCGAGCCCTGTCCCTAGAAGAGGTGTCTGGGTGCATAGAATTTTCCTTTGGTTTTGTTGTCAGTCTGGTCGGCTGCCCTGTCATTCTAGTCTGGGTTACAGGTGGAACTGGTGCTGTGTGGGCTCACAGGCCTTGTCTTCTGTCAGAGAGGCCATTTCTCACCATGTGTGGTGGCTGCAGCAGCGAGGACTGTTGTTGAGAGACCCTGGAGTATGTTCCCGTCAAGTCCCAGTACGAAGGAATTATGAAATGAATTCTTGGGAAACAATTCATATTAGAGGATGTAGGGAATCTGTCGTATGGTATGGGAGGCGTCGTGATGCCTCTGGGTCCTGAAATTGCTAGTCAGATATGGAAGTCAGCAGATACATAGCGTGATGGTTAAAATGATTTCAAACTGAGGGTTTGTTTTCGTTAACAAATATTTATATAGTACTTACTATGTGTTAAGCATTGTCCCAAGTGTGTTGTAGATACCATCCCGTTTAATCCTCATGGCGATCTTGTGATACAGGTGCCACTGTTATCCCCATTTACCAGATGGAGAAACTGAGCAGAGCTATATGCCCAAGGCCACTCAGTGATGGATAGTGTCACCAGCACTCACCGTGTGGTTGGCCTTCAGAGCCCACATGTGTAACACTGTACTCTCCAGCCAGTTTTGATTTATTTGGACTTTTTACTGGTTTTCTCTTTATTCTGTCTTCTGCTTTCACCCCCTCATTCTTCATTTCACCCCTTGATAAGAATGTAGACTAAAAGTAAGAAAAGGAAGGAGTCACATTAATCAGTTTTTCCACCCTTGAACTAGATAGGGTATTGATGTTTTTGGTGAAGAGTGATGTTCAGTATTTGTTGGGATTGTCAGTGAATTCTGCTATTTTCCCTTCTGGATTTGCAAGCATCATTGTTTGCTTGGCTATTTGTCTTGAGAGGTTACCTGCCTGATTAAAGAGAAAGCTTTCTGTTTTCGGCTTATTATGTATCATCTACAGTCTGTAATCCTAGGTGGGGAGAACGGGACTCTGTAGGATAGTGATGGTCACTAGCTTCAGGTTTGAATGTAACTTTGTCTGGAACGGTTATGGAAGGGTGAAATACAGGAGCTATGTAGTTTTGGCAGGTGTGGTGTTCGATAAGGGAAAAAAACAGAATAAACTGTGAAATTGCTAAGTAGGATAAGAGAAGTTGTGGCACTGAGATGGAACAATGTGGTGGAATTGGTTAATGGCGGGAAGACAGTTTGGTGGAGAGGACCTGGGGAAGTTCCTTAGTGGTGAGACAGAGGTATCTGGTGGAAGATGAGAAGTTTGGGGACAGAGGAAATGAAACTGAAGAGCTGGGTTGTATGAGGTTTTTAGACTTGGAGATCCTGATTTCTTTGGATTGCAGAAGATATGGTTTTAGCCACAACTCTGTCATTTCCTACAAGGGTGATACAAAGCATATTATTAGCTCACTTTTTCCTGGTTAAATTTCATCATGTGAGGTGGATTAGATGATCTTTAAATTCTTTGCAAGTTATAAATCCAACGATCTTGTTATAACAATAAGTGACCAAAGTCAACACAGAATTCAGTGGGTTGACTGTGTATCAAAGCACAGTCTTTATCCATGAAAGCGTCTATCATAGTATCTCCTCAGGGAGGAAGATACATGTAAGAATTCAGTTGGGAGTTCAAGCGTCTCCCAAATAATAGCATCTCTGAAAAATCAGCAGTGGTAGCATCTATCATCACTGTAGTCACTGGTTCTATGTATGTGCAAATTAGTAGCTTACTACTTATTTCTGTAATGATTATCTGATTTAATCATTTGGACTTTTCTGCTTTCATTGATATATATGTTGTGGGAAAGATTAATATAAGATTGGGGTTTCTTTTCAATACACCCTCTTTTAAAGATTACAAAGTCAGCCAATTAATATATATTAACTGTTGAACAGCATCTAAAAGGCAAGGAGTTGCATGAATTCAGTGAGCTGAATCTCATTTCAGAGAAGGAAGATGGGATGGACAGGTGGAGTTTGGGGACGGCTTCTCGGAGGGCTTGGGATGTGATCTGGAAGGATGGGTGGGATTTGAGTGGGCAAGGGATTTTAAGTAAGAGAAGTAACAAAATCAGAAGGACAGTAGAAACATCTAAAGCTTGAGTAGTGCCACAAGGAAGGCCTGGTGGAACACTGATGCATGTTGTGGTACAACAGAAAATAGCTCAACCGTGAGTCAGGAAATTTAGTTGGCCATCCTCTTTGGAAGGAGAGAGGTAGACCAGATGACCTTTGTGTGTCTTTCCAGCTTTAATTTAGTATTTTGGTTGCATACAAGCATACAGAGCTGGTTAGGGAGCAGATTTTTTTCCTTGTTGAGGAATGTGATGATAGTGTGAATTTTAAATCTGTATATGAGTGGAAAGGCATCTAGGCATTGTGTGCCCATTTTAGTAGCCCGGGGGCAGAATGCTTGCTCATTTCAGGGTCATAATGTGTGATGAGCCCTTTACATGAAAGAAGTTGCTTATTGAATGTTCTCATGGAAAAGACATTGCGGACACATGATCCCTGCTTTCCACAGGGCACCAAGGCCTTGCCTAAGAGAGGGTCATGTATTTTGAAATCCTACTTGTTAACAAGGCTCATTGGCTGTAGCAACCAGACAGATGCACAAGAAGCCCCCCATGAAAACCTCTCATTTATTGTCAGACAATACGCCATGTGAACTGTGAATACAAGGATGTTATGTTTCCTGGGAAATGGGCTGGATTTTCTTCTATTTTGCAAAGTCTTAAAAAGTAAAAAGGAAAGAAGTCTGAGGGTATTGTGAACCATACTTTTGAAATCTTCCATTAGCCTTGTCTCTTAGGGTGGTGTTTTTCAAACCTCAGGTTGTGACCTGTAATGAAATCAATTAGGAGATTGTAACTAATACTTTTTGTGTGTGTACAGGATTGTAATATAAAACGTATTTTCTTTTTTTTAAGTTCATTTATTTTTGAGAGAGAGAGAGCACAAGCAGGGTAGGGATGGGGAGAGAGGGAGAGAGAGAATCCCAAATCCCAGCTTTGTGCTGGCAGCACAGAGCCCAACACGGGCTTCGATCCCGTGAACCTTGAGATCATGACCTGAGCTGAAATCAAGAGTTGGATGCTTAACAGGCTGAGCCACCCAGGCACCCCTAGAATGTATTTCTTACATGGGTTATGGTCAAGTCTGCTTGAAAAGCCATGGTCGAGGTTTCTTTTCCAGCCAATAATGACTGACATCTTTTAAAATATAAGAAACATGATGGGGGCACCTGGGTGACTCAGTTGGTTAAGCCTCTGACTTTGGTTCAGGTCATGATCTCCCAGTTCGTGAGCTTGAGCCCCATATCAGGCTCTGTGCTGATGGCTCAGAGCCTGAAGCCTGCTTGGGATTCTGTGTCTCCCTCTCTCTCTGCCCCTCCCATGCTCCCTCCCTCCTTCCCTCCCTCTCTCTCTCTCTCTCTCTCTCTCTCTCTCTCTCTGTGAGTGTGTGTGTCTCAAAATTAAATAAACATTTAAAAATTAAAAAAAAAATACAAGAAACATTATGGCTAAAGGACCTTGAAAAAGGTTGTGGTAACTGAAACAAAGAGCTGCATGTTTTTCTTGTCATTTCTCCCTCCTACCTCTCCACTTAGGTCAGTGCTAAATTCCTCTTGCTTTCTCTCAGGGGAGAGAGGAAAGAGGCGAAGGTGGTAAAGAAACAGTGCTGGGGGTTCTCATGCTGGGAGGAAATAGGTGAAAATTCAGTCCATCATGAGCCTTGCTAGAGTACTAGTAATAAGCATACATGATGTTTCTGCAGCACTGTGTCTTTTTCAGGGATTTATTTATTTTTTTAATGTTTATTTATTCTGGAGAGAGAGCAAATGAGGGAGGGGAACAGAGGGAGAGAGAGGATCCAAAGCAGGCTCTGCACTGACAGCCGTGAGCCGATGTAGGGCTCAAACTCATGAACCTCGAGATCATGACCTGACACTCAACCAACTGAGCCACCCAAGGTGCCCCTTTGTCAGCATTTTAGTACATGTTCTCATTCAGTCTCAGGGAAATCCTACAAGATAAGTGGGGAAGATATTATTATTCTATTTTTCTGCCTCCCTTAGATATGCCTTATACTCAGCTATAATTATTTATGGTTTGGTTTGTTTGTTTGGGATCCTAAGCCTTGTGCATGGTGGAATACCTTCCCCCTTATTCTGTCTGGGAAGCTCCCTTTCATCTTGTAAGACTCAACTCAGGGGCCTGTCTTCTCTGAATCTTTCCCTGCCCTACCTAGGTAAATCTGCTTACTACCGCCTTTGGGCCATCTCTATTTTGTCCGTACTTCAGCCAATCCATTTAATTGTTCCATGTTCCATGCCTTCATCTCGAACTAGAGTGGTGCCTGCTTTGCAGTCGGGGATTGTACCTTATTTATCTACCTTTGCGTATCAAACGTGTAGCACACTGACTGGAACATATTTGTTGAGATTATAATAGAATGAGTGAGGGCGCCTGGGTGGCTCAGTCTGTTGAGTCTCTGCCTTTGGCTCAGGTCATGATCTCACGGCTCTTGAGTTCAAGCCCCGCGTCAGGCTCTGTGCTGACAACTCAGAGCCTGGAGCCTGCTCCGGATTTTGTGTCTCAGTCTCTCTCTGCCTCTCTCGCTCTCTCAAAACTAAGTAAACACTTAAAAAAAACTATAATAGAATGAGTGAATTAATGAGGAGATTGAAGTTAAGGGAAGTTAAGTGGCTTCTCAAGAGCTGCAACTAAAAATAGAAACCAGGTTTCCTCACATCCAGCCTGGCCTTCGGCAGGCTCTGGCCGTGATGTGCCTGTGTGTGGCCAAGGAATGGATGGGTCTCCCATTTTATAATATGGGAAACAGAGGTCTTGGAAGGGTGAGTGGTAGTGCTGTCTTGGGAAGAGAAAAACAAATGAATACTTTTTGAGCTCCTACCATTAGGAGGTCTGCGTGTTACATGCTTTGGGGATTTGATTTCACTTACCCCTCATAACAATGCTGTGCAGATCTGTTTTGTTGATAAGGAAATTTGGGTGGACTTAAGCGTCTTGCCCATAGACCCATATTGGCAAAAATAATAACAGTTAACATTCAGGATGTACTATATGTGGTTCTGAGCCCTTGGCACATTCTGTTCCATTTAATCTTCATGACAGCTCTTTGAGGGAAGTCCTGTTATTATTACTAATTGAAGAAACTGAGGCCCAGGAAGTTCAGTTGCTTGCCTAAAATTAGTAGCAGAGCTGAGAGTCAAGTTCAAGCAGATTGGCTCTAGGACCCCACTCTTCAAGGTTAATTAGCTTCACATAAGTGATAGGGATAGAATAACATCAACCCTATTCATGAGGTTTATAACTTGTGTCTCCCTTGATTTCTGTTTATGTCTGTAAAGTCACTTGAATTCTCAACATTTAGCTGACTCTTGATTTGTTCTAAAGATTTTGCAGTATGGCAGTGACAGTTACGACTACCTCTCTGCAGGGAATGACAGCCGCACGCTCTTGAAACTTTATGCAAGATGTAGATGGCAAGACCAGGGGCCTGGGAATAGGGAGGGAACCAGATTTAAATCCTGGCTTTGCCACTCCAACTTATGTGACCCTGAGCAATTTACACAGCATCTGTGACTTGGCTTCTTACACATGGGGATGATATCAGTGCCTCTGGCATGGCAAGGTTTTGAGGATGCAGTGAGATAATGCACATATAAGCACCTAGTATAGTGCTTGGCACATAGTACGTGCTCAGTAAATATTGGCTATATTGGCTTTAGTTTGACTCTGAAGAGCCTGGCCCTGCATTTAAGCAGAGTGCCCTTTTCCCCAGTAATGTCACAGGTACTGTGGAGAGGGAGCCCGGAGGCCTACTGTTGGTGCCATTGTGATAGCAGGTTTTGTGATGTGGACAAGTGGTCGGGAGGAAGTTGACTGGGTATGTTTCTTCCCAGAGACTGCCTGACAGCTGGCAAATAGCATCAGCTCAGTTCCCGGAGACCGAGGCCGACCTAAACGTGTGGTCACCACAGAACGGAAAGGCTCTGAGTTTGCATTATTGGTCTCTGTAAACACCGACCCCCACCATGAAATGCTGTTAATGATTCCTGTCTCTGACAGATGATCTTTGCATTAATAATTCATTTCACTTTTGCAACATTTATGAATAAAACATCCTAAGTGAGACCCTGACCACTAAGTGTTAGCTTAATAAGAATCCTGTAATACAGCACCAACATCTTTGTGTGTGATCTAGAAGACATTCCTCATAAGAAACTGTCCCGTCTTGCTAATGAATCCCACCAGAATGCTTTCTTAGTCAAGTACTGTTCCCACCTATACTAGTGCTGGGATGTTTGTTCTTCATCTGAAAAGAGCTGAGACCAGAAGCTAGGCCTTTTGATATTATTTATAGGTTTCATCAGTGAAATAGCCTTGCTCAATTAAAAAAAAAAAAAAGTGTATCTGCTCCTTCCCTGCTTGTACTCTCTCTCTCCCTCTCTCTCAAAGTAAATAAAAATGTTTTAAAAAGTGTACACACATGCATACACGCACAAGCACACGCACACCCACGGAGGCCAGGAGTCGAGAAGAGCTAATAGAGTCCCAGGAAATTCTAAAATATTTGTTCTCAGCATTAGTAGCCTTTCCGTGGCTTCTGCATCACAGAAGCCTGCTCTCAATGTTTCGCTGCCTTGCATGCCTGAGTTATCAGATACCTGTTGAAAAAAACAAAGTTAAACCTTTGCTTTAAGAAATGTTGAAATGATCAGATGGTTGGCATGCAGGAGCCCTCTTGTTGCTGTGCAGTCATATCAGACAGAGAATGACTAATTCTTTTCAGAGTCAAGCCATCCAGGCACCAATACTTAGTACATTGAGTCCAGGGGTGTTCAAACTTTTGTTTTAAAACAGCTAATCAAAGGAGTGCCTCTTTTGCAGAGACTTGATGTGTTTCCTGGTATTGCAACAGGTGCCTTGGGGGAGAGAGGCGTTTGATTCCAGGGCAAGCTGTAAGTGATCAAGTGGCTCTTGGTTGTTGCCCTCCCACAATACTGTTTGACCCACCCTCTGCGTACTGAGCGGGCACATGGTGATCGGGAAGACCTCACTGTCTGATGTTACAGGGAAGACAGCTTCAAGTTAAACCCCATCCTTGTATGCTACTGAATCCCACTCCATCCCATCTTTTCAGGTTGCCTTCATTTCTTTTTTCTTTTCTTTAAATCAGGCTCTTTTTAATTAACGTTTATTTTTGAGGGAGGGAGGGAGAGGGAGAGAGAGAGAGAGAGAGAGCGCACACAAGTGGGGGAGCGGAAGAGAGTGAGGGAGACACAGAATCTGAAGCGGGCTCCAGTCTCTGAGCTGTCAGCAGCGAGCCTGATGCTGGGCCTGAATTTACAAACCGTGAGAACATGACCTGAGTCGAAGTTGGACGCTCAACCGACTGAGCCACCCAAGCGCCCCAGATTGCCTTCATCTCTTAAGACCCCTCCCCCTGAGACATGTTTAGGGGTCTTTTCCTCCCCTCTGCCTCTGTCTATGTAGCTGTTTGTTGTCTCCAGTCTGGCTCTTGGTTCTTTTTTTTAACCTCCCGCTTGACTGCTTCAGATGCCTCCCTCTGCAGTCAGATCAAAAGTCATTTTTTCCAAATCATTGTTCTCATTTCCAGTATAATCAGTGCCCTGCCTTCTTTCTTCCATTTCTTCCATATACCCCTTCGGTTCTGTGATGCTAAATTCACTCCGCTTGTTATAGTCCCCAATCAGACTTCCTCATTCACAACTGTTTTTCTGGCTTTTTTTTTTTTTTTTTTAAAGAAACCTGAGACCTTCCTCTTCAGCTGGAACAAACAATTATTAAATATTTCCTGAGTGCAAGGTACAGAAACACCTCTCAAATTCTACCTTTGTGTTTTCCTCCAGCTTTTATTGAGGGGTAATTGACAAAGCTGGATATGTTTAAAGTATCTGACATGATGACTTGGTATTCATACACATTGTGGAATAATTACCAAGATAATTTGCACATCCATCTCCTCATAGAGTGAGATTTTTTTTTTTTTACAGTGAGAATGCTTAAGATCTACTCTCAGCAACTTTCAAGTACGCAGTATCGAATTATTAACTGTGGTTGTCATGCTGTGCTTAGAATTTACAATTTTTATAACTGAATACTTGTGACCTTTGACCTACGTCTCCCCATTTCCCCTCCCCCCTGATAAACACCATTCTAGTCTCTGTTTCTATGAAATAAGCTTTCTTTCCTCCTCTCCTTGGTTTTTTTTTTTTTTTTTTTTTTTTTTTTTTCCTTAAGATTCCACATATAAGCGATAGCATGCAGTGTTTGTCTTTCTCTGTCTGGCTTATTTCACTTAGGAGAGATGTTCCACTACCCAACTACATCCAGCGCTCCTGCCAACACCCAGCCAGCCTCCTAGAAGGTTTAGACTTCCAGATCTCAGTAATACCTTCCCTTAGGGCCTCGATTTCTGCCAAAGGAGAGTGTGGCCATGGCATGTTATTCAGACCACTGAATGTCACACCTACACCAGTAGGTCACATCACTGGGCTGACGCCTGGAGTAGCATGGGAGGTACTGACCCATGGTAGAATTTTATCAAGTGCATGTTAACATTGTTTGTATTTTTAGAATTTCAGCTGGGGGCCACTGCATTCGGTGCATAGCCAAAGCAAACTGGTTGGGTGGGAATTAGGAGTAAAGGTGCTTGCTGGAATCATGGCCTCTCAGACCTTGGGAGCAACACAGAAGCTGGGATAAAGGGCAGGTGAACAAGAAGTATGGGCTGGGGGACACCACAGGTGAGCAGCGCGTCCATCTGCTCTGACAGCTGTCCCTCTGTTCCAGCCACCCACTCTCCCTCACCACCAGATTATCGGTATAACTGCAGAGTGTGACAAGGAAGGACCCTGTTACCTTGAAGAATCAGTGTCTGTTGAGAGATGTCCAAGTTCACCTTATAAATCATTGCTAGTATTATGGCCAGAGCTCTGGACTTCCTAGTTCCTGCTTCTTCTAATGGGTCTCCCTTCTTGCCTTGGTGAAATATACCTGTCCTTGGATGCCTATGTTACCATGATATATGCCAAGAGTTGTTTGTTTTCATCAAGTCAGAGAGTTCATGGCCCAATACAGGGCCTGTTTTATCCTTTGATTTTCTGAACAGGAAGAGATTTCTGGTTTTTATATTTCCTCATTGTGAACATTTACCAAGTACCTACTGGGTTTTAGGCAGTATACTACTACCTCTACCCTAAAGGCATTACAAATTTGTGCCTGCTCTGATATTTTATGGTTGTCAGGAGGTGACCAGGGTTTATGAATCAACAGTTGGGTCGTGTGTGAGATAAATTACACAGAGGCAGATCTGCTCTGTTGGCTTTTGTATGTAAGACTTAAGGGGAACCCTGTTTATAGGCTGATCTGGGGAAACAGGAAGGTTACCCCCAGAAAAGATAACTAATAGGATAACTTAAGGAACAAAGAAACATACAAAAGGGCCAAATGAGGGAGCCCAGGCAAAAAATGATGTGGGTTTGGATGGTCTGTGGAGGCTTCCTTGTAGAGGCAGGCTTTGAGCCAGCTCTCAGTATGGCAGGTGGAGAAGAGAGGGTGAAGCATTGCAGATAAGTGGAATGACAGGATAGAAGACAGGCATATCTCTATATCTATATCTATATCATCTATATATCTATATCTATATATCTATATCTATATCTATATCTATATCTATATCTATATCTATATCTATATTTGTCTCCAGGGAAACCATACTGGGGCCAGGAGTGGGAAGGAGAGCAGGGCAGACTGATTTCTGGAAAAAGGGGTTTGCATAGTAATGACAGTCTTGTTTGAGAGGCATACTGGGGTCAGAGTGGAAGGCCTTGAATCTTAAGATGGTGTGGACTTTATTGTCAAATGTCTACAGAGGCCAGGAAGATGATTTTGGTCCATGGATTGGGCCTGGGGTAGGTACAAGGCATTAGGGAGGGGTGGCACCTGTGGCTAATGGGACAACTTCAACTTTTGTTAAAGGACTCCACAAGCCAAATTATATTTGTGGCCCGGGCCACAGCTAAACTGCCTTATCTGGCAATGGAGAGCCCTTGAAGAGGCTTGAAGGCATTGATGGGTTGAGAGGAAGGAGTTGCCAAATGCAGAGTTTTAGAAAGATAGGAGAGGGTTGAAGAGGGAGAGATCATTTAGGAGATTGCTGGAATTGGCCGAAGGCTCTGTGGGTGGTATAGCTCAGAAGCCACAGGGAAGGCAGAGCTGGCCCCTTCCAGAGTAGGATGGTTCAGCTGTCCGCAGCAAGCCAAGTAAGTAAGTGCACACCGGCCAGGAAGAACAGCCGGGGAAGCCCAGCAAGGAGAGCAGACAGGGAGCAGACCAGTGGAACGTGAGCTTGTGGAAATCTGGCAAGAGGCAGAGATCCAATAAGCAGATGGCCAAGGTCAGAGAAACTCGGAAGCAGGAAGCAGAGATCCATCCTGGAAACCAAGATTCAGGGGCAGGAATTCATCCTAGAAACTCAGGCTTCTTAAAGCCTTTGAACGTTGCCCTTCCTCAGCTCCCAGCCGACCTCACCTTCCTTGCTGGCTCTAACCAAGAAGATAGAAGTCACCTGACACAGATGCTCCTGTTACCCCTCCTTCCACCGTCTTAGCCAACCTGCAAAGGCCTCCATTCTTACCTTCTAGCTCTCTACGAGAGCCCATTACTCCCAGCCTCCCCAGGAGCCTATTCTCTAATTCTTGCTCTCCTGTGTATTTGACCATTAAATTATAGCCCCTGACCTTACATGTCTTTCTTAACTACTGTACTGCCTCTCTTCTTCCATTTCTTTTTTTTTTAAATTTTTTTTTTTCAACATTTTTATTTATTTTTGGGACAGAGAGAGACAGAGCATGAATGGGGGAGGGTCAGAGAGAGAGGGAGACACAGAATCGGAAACAGGCTCCAGGCTCCGAGCCATCAGCCCAGAGCCCGACGCGGGGCTCGAACTCACGGACCGCGAGATCGTGACCTGGCTGAAGTCGGACGCTTAACCGACTGCGCCACCCAGGCGCCCCTCTTCTTCCATTTCTTATCCAATTTTCTTACTGCCTCAAACCATGGTAATCTAGCTTTGCCCCTATTAAGATTGTGCCAATGAAGCCACCATTGCCCTCCTAACTGCCTGTTTCAGTGATCTGACTGGAACTCCTTATTGCACAGCTGATTCATGCCACCTGTTGATGGCATGAACATCTCTGTGTCTTCAGTTCCATCTCTGTCTCTTGCCAGTCCCTCCCATCTTTGGCCATCCCTGAAATGCCCTTGTTCCTGTCCCCTGTGGCTGCCCAAGTTCTCTTAAGGTGACCTTCCTCCTGTGTCATGGACCAACGCTTCTCCGTGAATGTCGCCCAAAGCTGTGTCTCCATCCTTGGGGCCTCTGTCAGGAGATCCAAATCTCTGTCTCCAGCTGCCGGTCACGCACACACGCCCAGATGCCCCACAGGCACTTCAGACTTCACATTCCCCTCTAAACCTGCTCCGTGGGTTGTATTGCGTGTCTATGGTGGAGGTCCCATCTGCCTTGCCTTCCAACCAGGAACAATTAGTATGGTCATCTTTCCCACCATCTAGATCCCATTAGTCACCAAATCAGCCTGAGTGGTATCTCAGATCTTATTACATCCCTTAAACTAAGCCTCACCATCCTGCTTACCAGGATTCCCTCCTCCCAGCTTTGCCTGCCCCAGGCCTTCCTACATACCACCAGCTGAGGCATCATCCTAAAAAAGCACAATGAACTCTGTTTAATCTTTTCTTGGCCCTTCTTAAATTCCAGATAAAGCCCAAATTCCTGGGCTGGAATTGTGAGGCCACTTTCACAATTCTGGTCCCAGCCTTCTTTTCTGAACATCCCCCTCCCATACAGCCCAGGCTTCTGTTGTGCCCAGCTTCTCACCATTCTGCAGGTGGACAGGTCTGCTTGATGCTCCTTTTGGGTAATATTTCTTTCTTTCTTTCTTTCTTTCTTTCTTTCTTTCTTTCTTTCTTTCTTTTAAATATGGGTGCTAGAGATAGACCCCCCTCTGTTTTTTTAATTCTTTTTTATTTTATTATTTATTTATTTATTTATTTATTATTATTTTAAATGATTATTTTTGAGAGAGAGAAAGAGTAAGTGAGCACGAGCAGGGGAGGGGCCGAGAGAGAGGGAGACACAGAATCTGAAGCTGGCTCCAGGCTCCAAGCTGTCAGTACAGAGCTCAATGCGGGGCTTGAACTTACAAATGCGAGATCATGACCTGAGCCAAAATTGGATGTTTTAACGGACTGGCCACCCAGGTACCCTCCCTTCTTTTTATTTTTAAAGTAATCTCTACCCCCAACATGGGGCTCAAACCCATGACCTTGAGATCAAGACTCATATGCTTTACGAACTGAGCCAGTGAGGTGCCCCTCTTGGGTATTTTTAGCATGGCAAACTCCTGTCTATCTTTTGAGATCCTCCTCTGGGACACTTTCTGACACTTTCAGAGTTGATTATCCAGTGCTTCTACAGCCTACTATTTATATGTGTAAAAATATTTAGCCCATTTCATTATAATTTATTTGCTGAAGGCCCGTATCTCTTACTAGATTCAGCTTGTCAAAGATAGGACTGTATCTGTCTCCATTTCTGTTGTGCCTGGTGCACAGTAGATACTCAACAAATGTTTATATAGTGATCTAACAAACATATTCACCAGATGGTCCTAGGACAGGACCTAAGCAGGTGCCCCAGCCTCTGTCCTTGTCCTAGTCATAACCACAGGGATGGTCCTACTGCTGCTTAGGATGCTTCTTATCCTATGGTATCATGACATGATTTGCTTTCTGGAATGCAGGCGCCTGGTGTCCTAGTTCTTACCAATGGTCTTTTTGAGCTGGGGGCATTTGAAGAGGGTACCAAGTAAAGCTTAAGTGAGTGACTCAAGGCCTGAAAGGAGATTTCTTTGGTAGAAATGGGATTAGAGGTGGAGAAGTCTCCAGAGAGCTACATGGTCATTATGGCTTTAATTCTGTCCCTCGAGGGTTAGCTGGTGACTTGGGAGGCTGTTACTTCAGGGTTGCTGACAGGACTGGCTACACGATTCGTGGGCCCCTTATTTAAAAAAAATTTTTTTTTCAACGTTTATTTATTTTTGGGACAGAGAGAGACAGAGCATGAACGGGGGAGGGGCAGAGAGAGAGGGAGACACAGAATCGGAAACAGGCTCCAGGCTCTGAGCCGTCAGCCCAGAGCCTGACACGGGGCTCGAACTCACGGACCGCGAGATCGTGACCTGGCTGAAGTCGGACGCTTAACCGACTGCGCCACCCAGGCGCCCCCAAAAAGGCAGGAAAAAAGTACCACTTAAAGGCACTAAGATCTGAAGCTCTTTCCT
Organism: Lynx rufus; assembly: GCF_022079265.1. NCBI lineage: Eukaryota > Metazoa > Chordata > Mammalia > Carnivora > Felidae > Lynx > Lynx rufus. Next base: position 151,053,392 of record NW_025814834.1, read on the forward strand.
TTCTTCTGGACGTCTCTGCTCACACTCATGTTCTATTGTCCTGTCAAACGTCACTTACAAACAACAAGTTCAGAGGTGAGCTTACTAAGGATTTCAAGATGGAGACAGCAGATCTTGAAACAGAGCTCAGGACCCTGGTGAACGCAGGCTGTGTGTAACTGTGCAGGCCGCACACGCACCAGGATAGCGCAGCTGCTGACTATAACCTCCTGACCTTAACTAGCCCAGGACCACTTGCAGAGACTTAGGTCTCATTGAATTTATCCTCCCCCAGGATTATGAGGGCCAGCCTTGTGTGTTGTCTCAGTCCATCTCCTCAACTGTGAGAGGTGTTTTCTTAGAAGCTTCCTTGTCAGGTGCCTGTTTCCAGGGCAAGGCTCCTTATCAGCAGCTTGCAGCACCGACAGGGAGGTAGACGGGCTGTGTGGCTGAGACAGTCCCAGGAGCTCCCATGTACAGCTCATATGTTATTGGGCTCTCAGAACTAGACTCACCAGTGAAGCAAGGACCCACCTGTGTCTGTTGTCAGCTGGGTCCAAGACAAGACCTGTTAAGTGTTTTATCCAGAACAGTCCCCTTCATGACTGGGCTCACTTAAGAACACCACAGATGGGCCTCATGTGAAAGGTCAGAACTTTTTGTGTGACTTGAACAATTCCTCCGTGGAGTATCAGTGTTTTCCTTCCCAGGATGTGTTCCAAGCTCCTGGGTCCTGGGACTCCTTATGGTTAGGCCTGATGTTCTGTTGGGGGCTCTGGGCTCCAATACTGAGTTTACTTTGACTGGAAACATGTGGCAAAGTTCTGGTATCTGTGTGGCCACTTGGATGTCCTGCTATGACTCCAGGGACACACAGCAAACTTGTGAAGCCCTCTGAGAGGAGTTCAGTGCTGTCCGCTGCGGCTGGGGCATTACTGGATGCTGAGGCGGCATAGCAGAAGCAAGTGATTGTGGGCTCTAATTGAGTGTCTGTGGCTTAGAAGCTAAGACTCTCTCTTCAGTAGCATGGAATGGAACCTCAGAAGGACATAGAGGTGGTCCTACAAGAGGCTAGTGCTCACTTATGAGGTAATAACTGGACTCTCCTCCATTTGCTCTAACTTGGAAGGAAATACCGTTCCTTTTTTTGAAAAATGTTTGTTTATTTTTGAAGGAGAGAGAGACATAGTGTGAGCAGGAGAGGGGCAAAGAGGGAGACACAGAATCTGAAGCAGGCTCCACGCTGTGTGCTGACAGCTCAGAGCTCAAACTCATGAGCCATGATATCATGACCTGAGCTGAAGTCAGATGCTTAACCGACTGAGCCACGCAGGTACCCCTGGTTCCTTTGTTTTAAGGCAGCTTGCACTTTAGAGAGGTAGCATTGACATGAGCCTAGAGAATCTTTAGGCTTCCTGATTCTTCTTTGCTGGCCTTTATATAATAAGGGATTGTGTAGACCCTTCTGACTGGGGGAGTCTCAGGATGTGGTCAAAGGGGGACAATGCCAAGGACCAGCCACTTGATTCTGGACTTATATCATTGAGGGGGAGGACAGTGCTAGCCTGAGGGTCCCGCAGGAGCAGTATGGAAGTTCTTAAGTTGAGGGCTTTTTTGAATTCCCTTGAGTTTAGGAAGGGGAGGTAACATAGGGATCTCAGTGATTGTGGGGTAGAGGGACTGTGGTCTTCAGGATCCACGCAGAAACTTGGGGCTCCTGAGCTGAGGCATTCTCTGGACTTGGCTCTGCAGCCCCTCTGAAGCACCTTGGGCTACCCCCTGGGGACTTAGGGACCTCAAGAGGCTTCAGGGCCTCAGGAGAGAGTGGCCATCTTGGATCATTCAGAGACTGGTGTGACCGGACACTGGACGTTCAGAGAATACAACTGAGTCAGTACATGTGGGGCTCATGAGCCAGAGGCAGCCTTGGACAACAGAAAAGAGAGTAGACTAGGGTCCAAGGGTTCTGTGAGAGAGTCCTCATTCTCTTAAGGTCCTTTGAAGACATATCAGAGTATATTAATGATGTTCCATAGTTATCGGTCAGGGGAGCAGTAGGCTGAGACAACCCTTTATCCAGTGAAAGAGAAAGCTTGGATGCAAAGCTCACAGCACTTATGTCTCCACAGGAGATAAAGGTCTCTAGCATCCCTGGGCTCCTCTTGAGTTTCCTAGAGAGCTCTCTGGGTATTCACTTCATATGGGAAATAGATACGCAGAGACCTAAGGGGACAGCCGGCCCACTGGTCCCTCGGTCCCCTGGATGGAGCTTCTCCAACACCTGCAGACCAGGAAAGGGTCACAAGGTGGTGACAGAAAGTAGTACAGGTGGGAGCTGCCACATTTGCATGGAAAGCACGTATTCCCTTCAGGCTGGCACTGGTCCAAGCTCTGCGGCAGATGAAAGGCTGGGGTGGCAGCCAGGCTGAGGCCAGGGCTGTCGGATGATGCAGGCGAGGCAAGGACCTGGCTGGATCTGGGCAGGCTCACAAGGTCTGTGCCTCCCGTTAAAGGCATTGCTGAGGGAGTGCCACAGACAGATCAGGGTAAAGTGGCAGGTCCTATATGACAGCACAATAGCACCCTAGAATAGTGCCAGCAGCCACCAAGGAAGGGTTGGGATCCAGGCAAGAGAGCTGGAGACAACAGATGCCACTTTCTCCAACAACCGGGTATAGGAAGCCTCCTTGAAATCAGCGGTTGGAAGTCAGGGAAGCTTGATTGCAGGTAATGGGAACCTGGTCATTGACCTGGACCAGGCTGGGGACCACGATGGGTGGACACAGGTCCCTGGGAGACTGACAGGAGTCAGGGAGAGACCTAGCCTCAGAAGATCTGGAGTACTGGTCAGGTTACCTTGGAGACCTAATTAAGGGGACTAGAGTATAAAGCAGAGACCAGGAATGTGGCCGAACTGAGACTGGGGGCTCCTCAGAGTCTTCCTGATCAGAGGTAGGCTCTAACTGGTTCCCAGTGCTTGGTTTGGAGGGCTGCAGAAAGAGGGCCCAGACTATTCTAGAAATGAGGTTTCAGGAGGTAGCGTGGTGTGTTGTAGCAGGATCACCCGGGCAATGTTTTCAACACATACACAAGCTCTCCCTCCCCTCCTGCACATGCGCACCGGTTTCTGCCTTAGTGGTCTGCTGGTGAAGCCCTGACCTGCATGTTTTGGAAGAAACTACCCAGGTCCCGTGCAGAAACACTTCACAGGCAACGGTAAGTATGGTGGCAGTGAGAAAACAGGAAAAATAGATTTAAAGCACATTAAAAGGATAGATGGCTCAGGAAGGTGAGGCATATCAGGCATGAGGGGAACAGCAAAAAGGATGAACCCAGCTTCAGAGCTTTACACTTGGATGACCCAAAGAACAACAGCAACAAAAAAAAGGTGGTTCATAAACAAAAGAAGTTCAATGAAATAGACCGAAAGCAGAATCTCTGATATTCCTAGAGAACATAAAATAGCATTTTTAGAAAACATTTGAAAAATACCCCCAAGCCCCAGTCTCTAGGAGAATAAACTACAGGGTATTCCCTCACATTTGCAGATAGCACACTGTAGTGGCATAATTTGCTCTGAGGGGACCCATCTATTTAATACTCTCTCCTGCCTCTATATCATAAAGAAAAAACAAATTTTTTATCATTGTCTTGTTCTCTTAGTTAGTAGGAATAAACAATTTTGTTAGGTTGAAATTAGCCAGTTTGAATTTGTATCAGATCTCATTTGCTCTGACACAAACAATCCCTTTGTGGGTAATGAAAACAATTTACTGGTGTGGTCTGAAGGAGAAAACAATATTACTCAAGCTATTAACACCAGGAGACTTCTCACTGACCTCCCAGAATGACCTGCAAACTGTGCTTCCAATATTATTGCACTCCTGAGGAAGCATGGAATGAAATCTTGCCCAAAAATGTTTTAGAGGGTGCTTCATGTGAGAAAATCATGAAAGAAAGGAAGGAGGGGGGGGGGAGGGAGGAAGAAAGGAAGGAAAGGAGAGGGAGGGGGAGAGGGGGAGGAGGGGGAGGAAAGAAAGAAGGAAGAAAGGAGGGGGAGCAAGTAAGGGAGAAAGAAAGAAAAGGAAAGGGAAGGAAGGAAGGAGGAAAGGAGAGGGAGGAGGGAGGAAAGAAGGAAGGAAGAAAGGAGTGGGGAACAAGGAAGAGAGAAAGGGAAGAGGAAGAAAGGAAGGAAAAGGAAGGAAGGAAAAGGAAGGAAGGAAGGGAAGGAAGGAAGGAAGGAAGGAAGGAAGGAAGGAAGGAAGGAAGGAAGGAAGAGAAAAGTAGCTATAAACGAGAGGGGAGACAGGACTTCTAACATTAACCTGATGACAAGGTTTACTAGCTCCAGCGACACATCTTCAATATCAGTGTCGGAATTGGGCACAGGAATCTGTTGCGGCAGTATCTTGAAAAGAAAGATTGCACGGGGTTCATATTATGTTTTGAGATTCTCTAATAAGACTGGAACTTTCAAAAAAGTGCAGACAAGGCATAGCTTTTCTAACCTTAATTCTCTGTGTTAGGTGACTCATTTTATTTTATTTTTTTTTTTTAATTTTTTTTTTTCAACGTGTATTTATTTTTGGGACAGAGAGAGACAGAGCATGAACAGGGGAGGGGCAGAGAGAGAGGGAGACACAGTATCAGAAACAGGCTCCAGGCTCTGAGCCATCAGCCCAGAGCCCGATGCGGGGCTCGAACTCACAGACCGCGAGATCGTGACCTGGCTGAAGTCGGACGCTTAACCGACTGCGCCACCCAGGCGCCCCAGGTGACTCATTTTAGAGCAGGGACGGCTGCAACTCATTTGTGTTTATATTGCACGAGGCATTGCACATAGTAGGACTCAAGTGATAAGCAAAGAAGTCTTTATTGCTGTGAAACATCTCTAGATGTTTCCAAGGAAGAGAGAAGAATTACTATTATTTAAAAAATAATACCTAGAACGTAATCAGTAGTCTGGTGTTCAGTTATGTAGCTGAAACGTCTTTAAAATGCCTTTTTTTTTTTTTTTTAAACAGGAACATTTATCTGGGAATGTTTTTTGACAATCTTTGATGATCAGTGAACCTGCTATCTTGAATTCGTTTATTATATTACTAGATGCATGCTAGTGCTGGGGAATTGATAGAACTTTGTGATGATGAACTAAAATTTACTTGCCAAGGGGCGCCCGGGTGGCTCAGTTGGTTGAGCATATGACTTCGGCTCAGGTCATGATCTCATGGTTCCTGAGTTCGAGCCCCGTGTCAGGCTCTGTGCTGACAGCTCAGAACCTGGAAACTGCTTCAGATTCTGTGTCTCCCTCTCTCTCTGCCCCTCCCTGCTTGCACTCTGTCTCTCTCTCAAAAATAAATGAACATTAAAAAAAATTTTTTTTTAATTTGCTTGCTTGAGGCTGAGGAAATTGGGTCCCACCCACCTTATTTAGAAATGAGCCCTCTTATTTGAAGCCTTGGCAAGGATAATAAATAACTTTTAGACCCAAGGCTGCATGGCACTGGTAGAATATGTTGTCCTGCCTGCTTGTTTGTATATAATGGTAGCATGGCCATAACAAGCAAACTTTTAGAAACTTCCCAGTGGATGAAGTATCCTTTTCTGTAGTTTGGTAAAGTCACTATCCCTGCTTTTTTCTAAAAGCCTCATTTTTCCTCCAAGCGAAGGCATGTTTGTTTTAGCAAAGCCTACATTTTCTCTTCTTCTTTTTAAAAATCTTGACTATTTATTCTGAAGAGGTTTTCCTAAACTATTATGGCTGGGGGTATATAAAAGCATTTACTGGAGCATAATTAAAGGGATTAATTGGCCTTGGACCAACACATTTGCAGGATAAGGAGCATACAGTTTTTTTCACGGCAGTTTTATTTCATTTTGTAGTTTCCAGGGGTGCCTGTTCCTGCTCCTGACTGTTCCGGTCCCTTTCATCTGGGAGGGATCATGGTTTGCAGAGCCCTTTCCTCTATCTCCTGTCTGGGTAATTCCTGGGATAGAGTGAGGGTTTAAAGGTGGCGTACGATTCTAATTCTGCTGTCCGAGGGAGAAATTTCATTTCTTTCCACCCATTTCCTTACCTGTAAAAGTCCTACCATAAATCCCTCCTAGAGTGTATTTTTAGGAGTAAATGAAAAACAATGCTAACAAGGAGCTTCAACAATAATATACATAGCGGCTGCTTGAATTGACTTGGTAATTTCAAAATGTTCTCAAAACTCACCCTGTGAATTTGATTTAGCTGCCCAATAACCCCAAGCAGCAGGCAGGACAGAAATTCCTAGCCTCGTTTTATGGCTCAGGAATAAATAAAGCCTAGAGAGGTGACAGAACATGTTAATCTGAATGTCCAGACTGGAGCTCAGAATGTAAATAGTTTTATAAATATTAAAGTGCTTTGGCTCCAGAATTTAAATATGTTTAAAGCCTTTATTATTTTTGTGATAATGAAAGTAGTCCTTGCTGGTTGCTGAAATTTACACATTATAGAAACTTATGATTTAGAAGGTAAAAGTTGCCCTCAGTCCTCTCTTTTAGGAAGGCCAGAACCACTGTTAACAGTTTTGATGTGTCGTTTTGTTATAGACCCTTTCCTGGCAAATAAGTGTGTGTGTGTGTGTGTGTGTGTATGTGTGTGTGTGTGTGTGTGTGTACTCACACACATAATCGTGATTTTTGTACAGAAATGTGTTAATATTTATAATAGTTTGCCAGCTTGCTTTTTTCATTTGACAATATATCTTGGATTTTTTTTACATGTCAGTATCAACATATCTGATTCCCTTCATCAAGTGTATAAGAGTATAAGTATTCCATACCAAATTATTGATTATTTTATGGTCTATTCTGATTTTTCATTCTCACAACTAATGCTGCAGTGAGCATCCTTATGGGTACATCTATACTGTTTTTGTGGACTATATTATTCGAGAATTAGTAAATCAAGAAAAGCCTCTTTTAAAATTTTGTCAGATATTTCTCAATTGTCCTCCAATAGATTATCTCAGTCCACATCCCCCTCCCATATAGTGCAGTGTCTTTCTCCTTATGCTTTCTGTCAATACCACGTTTTTATAACTCATATACCTTCAAATGAAGCATTTCTGCTTTAGCACAAGACATTTGAAAGGGTGAAGCTCTCCATCCATCAACCCTTGTCAGGAAACCAAGCGCAGAAAGCATAGGGGACTAAATGAAAGCTGATGGGGAGATGAACATATATTAAGCTAGAAATTGAGATATTCCGTTCCCATTCATTCATTCTTTCATTCAAATAGTGTTTACTGAGGGCTGTTTTGGGCCAGGTTCCACTCAGGTTCTGGGAACAGAGAGATGAATAAGACGAAGTCCCTGCCTTCATGAGTTTACATGCTCATGTGGGTGAACCATAAGCAGATGAATTAGAATGTAATGTCAAATAGTGTTAAGATCTCTGATGAAAAATAAAGCAGGGGAAGGGATAAAGAGTGGCAGGGCAGAGACAGGGGAAGGGTAAGCTACTTTAGGCTGGCTGGTCCTAGAAGTTTCTCTGATGACGTGACACCTGAATCGAAACCCACATGCAGTGAGCCCAGTGATGATGGGGGACAGTTCCACTTAGGCAGGGCTGGTGACAGCAAGAGCAGAAGCCCTGACAGAGGAGTCATTTGGCAGATTCCATGGCCTCAAGCCTCACTGACTTTTGATCTGCATCCAGAGGATAACTGGGCTACTTACTTTCTTTGCAGAAGGCCAGGTTCAAGTGAATGAGCTGGTGAAATGCTTGCATGTCTTTAGGAGGGTGGTGCTGTTAGTGTGGACTAGAATTTAACCCCTGAAAGCCTTCGAAGTCTCTGCCAGTGTCTAGCAGATGTGGAGCTCCTCACAGCCTCGTTCCCTAGCAAGAAGACCGCCTGTGTGAAACTGATTAACATATGACCCAGGCCCACAGCACCTCCAGTGTGGAGAAGCTTAGGCCAGCACGCTCATGATTGACGGGTCCTTCTTCCTACGTCTTTGCTTCCTAAGAACCCAGCTCACTATTAAATGTATCTTAACACAACTGAAGAGAAAAATCATAATTTAAAACTAAGTTAGTTGGAAGGCAGTCACAGAGAGAAGTGTCCACTCCCTCCTGTGTCTGAGGGTGGATCCCCACCCACCTTCCTTCCCACTCAGGGACCCCAGCAATGGCTGAGAGCAGTGGCCAGGGGACTGAGGAGTAGCTGTGTGGAGGGGAAGAGAGGACATGATAAAAGAAGGCGGTTTTAAATGTGAGGGCAGAAAAAATAGAATTTTCTACAGGCTAGGGCCTCCATAGGCACTGAACTTTGGGCTCGGTCCTGCCATCCACCCAGGCTTGGCTTAATTTCCACAGTGTGAAGACCCAAGATGGGAGTTTATGTTCTCCTCAGCACTTGGTCCCCCCTTTTTGACCTCATCTTATAAGGAAAGGACGAAACTGCCTTTCTGTTCAGCTTACAGAGACTGAAGTGTTGCTTCTTGGGTGTTTTACGTTTCCTGTGCACTAATTTCTTCATGTCTCAACATGTAGTGAATCTTTTTTTCTTTGCTCTCCTCCAAGAGTCTTATGCAAGAGGGCTCAAACAAGAAAAACCTCCTTGTGAACAAAACAGCACCCCTGGAAGACTTTGAAATCCATGCCAAATATGATACTGAACTTGAAATTCAAACATAGGACTGTTATTATTATCTTCTGCTTCTAAAGGAACTCCCAAATCTACCCTCATTTACCTACATAAAGAAAAAAATGTGCTGAGTCATAAGTACTTTAACAGATAATTTTTTTTAATGACAATTTTTAGGAGGGCTATGAATAAACAGACTGATGAGGTTTACAATCTGCATGAATATTGTACATTTTATCAAAGTGAAAACTCATCTACTTAAGTGTATTTCTTTAATATATCTCTTCAAAGTTCTAATTTATGAAGCTAAAGGAGATGTAAGGCAAATTATTTCTAATTCATTTATACCATTAAAAGCACATGGGTAGCCACGCACTATGTTTTTGTTTCTGTTTTTTGTTTTTCTGTTTCTAAACTCTCTGGGAACTTTTTGGCTTTTGACCGTGGATTGTACTTCTTTTGCCTAAGACTCTAAAATTACAGCAAACGATTGATCTGATAGTGGTGGCTGTGACATATCTGGAAGAAACTATATCTTTTTCAGTTTAGGGCCCTGTACTTAAATTTGGAGTTCCCTTCGTGTATTAACTGTACTTTTGATTATAAAAACAGGAACCAACTCTTGTCGTTTAGGTGAAAAAGAAGAACAAAAGGTCATAGAACCCTAGGGTGTGTAGATAAACATGCCCAAGGAATAGCCTGGAACCAGAGGTTGAAAAGCCCTGTGCTATCCAGGAAAGTCTATTCATTTTTCATCTTAGTTTCTCCTACGTGCTGATTTTAGTCTCACCTCCTTCTGCAAACTGCTTTTCTTTACCCCCACCCCTGCCACTACTTCTGTTTATAATGTACAAAACATGGCAGCCACATATATGTCAAGGTCTCTGTCTTAATCGCCTTTACAAATTTTCTAGGAAGGGACTCAGTGGCCCCAGCCTGGAATCAGATGCCAACCTTTAGACCATTCACCTCTGGCCAGAAGATGCTGTCTAGGAAGGGGATTTTAATTGGCCCTTTATGGATCTGGTGCTTCAGAGGAACTAATTTTGGTCCAGAGTAGAATCAGATATGCCAGGAGCCTCACCTGCAGAGCCATGTGGCTGGAGGGTGAGTGTGTATGACAGAGAGACAGACAGACAAAGACAGTGAGAGACAAGGGATGTGATACTTAAATAGAGAGAGACCAAGAGATTAATTGAGAGGGGTGTGCAGCCAGAAGCAGTCACCAGAACAGAGGGAATCTGCTTACTGGTGTCCATTTTAATCCCACAGCATGAAGCCATGCACACCCAATGACATCATAGTGTAGAGGTGTAAGCTTGGAGATTGACAGAGCCATTGAAAATTTTCTAGAATCTCATTGTGGCTTCATCTATTTTTCTTTTCCACTAAAGGACAAATTCCTCTTAAGTGAAATCCAGGGGTTCTCCAGATTTTTAGTCGTAATGGGGTTTTGTTGTCTCAAACATTTAAAAATTAAACCAATAACGGGGCACCTGGGTGGCTCAGTCGGTTAAGCGGCCGACTTCAGCTCAGGTCATGATCTCGCGGTCCGTGAGTTCAAGCCCCAAGTCGGGCTCTGCTGACAGCTCAGAGCCTGGATCCTGTTTCAGATTCTGTGTCTCCCTCTCTCTGACCCTCCCCCGTTCATGCTCTGTCTCTCTCTGTCTCAAAAATTTAAAAAAGTTAAAAAAAATTAAAAAAAAAATTAAACCAATAAGTAAAACAAACATTTGTCATGAGGTACCATTGGCTGTTTTGCAAACCTCTCAGGCAAATAAAAGTGTTCATGATTTTGCTGTTTTTTAAGTTGGATTTAATGTCTGTCACAAATATGGGAAATGGAGTTTTAGGAATTCACTTTTCACATGTGATTTAGAAAGAAAAGATATGAACTTCAATGAATACTTTACTATTTTCATTGCCAATCATTGCCAAAGGGTGGATTGCTGCTCACAACTAGGGGATAACGTTAGAGTAAAAGTTCTGGTTGCTGTTTCTTCACTAGGAAATTCCTGTAAGCATTTAAATGGGTTACAGACGTGCGGACCGAGGCTTTGGATTGCTCAGCAAAGGGTCAACTCTGAATAAAACTTTTCTCCATTTCTGTGTCTCCTTTGGTGAAAACTAGCCACTGTTTTCAGCAAATGGGGCCTTCATTTCAGTAATCTCGGAACAGAGACAATGTTCCTAACAAGGAATGCAATACTTTAATTGTTTCACAAAATCCTGTCACGATGTGTATTCCTTTGGTTCTATCTTTTCTTAGAATTTTTTGTTTTAAAAAGACATCGGCTTTTCTTTTAAGAGCACACAACTAAATCCCCTGTCAAAGTCTGAGGATGCAAGTTTTTTCACTGTCAGCAAGTAATTTGTTCAGGGAATTGTCTCCATAAAACAGAGTTTCTTTGGTCCTAAACATTCTCACAAATCTGAGACGGTCCTGTTAGTCTTATGAAACATTTCCTTGTAACTTTCTTCTAGATTTGGCCCTCCCATGTGGGAGTTTATCCTTTCTATAATAAAGTGGTGTGCTCTGAAAGTTCTGTATCATTTTCTCTTTAGACTTGGTTAGGAGAATACTCACTCATGTACTGTTGTCATTACTGTTTTTTAAAAGCCTACTGATGGTTTGTTTTGTAAGGAATCCTTCAGCTCTGTGTCTCTGACGCATTATGACAAGTCTTTGGATGATGATATTTAATTTTAGAGCTAGCATATATTTGAGGATTGTCACTTGATCTTAGTCAGCTCCTCTTGCCTGGAAAATTGAGCTAATGATATTCATTCCATTTTACAAGTGGTTTTAGGCCCTTCATTAACATGAATGCTAATAATGGCAAACACTTATATAATCATTACATGTGCCAGGAACTCATCGAAGCACTCTACAGATATTAACTTATTTAACTCTTATATGAAGTATATGTTATCATTATCCCCATTCTAGACAGAGCAGTTAAACAACTTACTCAAGGTCACACAGTTAGTAATTGTAAGAGCTGAAATTTGAATGCAGGCAAGTTGCTTCTAGAATGTATTCCCAACCCATATACCATATTGCTGAGGATTGTCATCATTTATTAGTTTGGCAGACATTTATTGAGCTTCATCTAGGAGACCACTAAAAATCAGATGTGTCTTTTTCCTTTAGGACCTGTAGTCTGTGGAACAGAAAATTGGGGAAATACATAATAGTAAGTTTTATGATAAACACAGGGGGCTCAGGGAGCACTTAGAAGTACATAACGCAGCTTTGAGAGATCATGCAAGCTCTATAAAAGGGGAACATGATAATACCTACCTCAAAAGGTTGATGCGAAGATTAAATAACTAAATGCATAAAAATGTTTTGAACAGAACCCCTCACATTGAATGTAAGCTGCTATTTTTAGTAAGCCAGGTGCTGGAAGCTGTGGAATTTTGTGAAGAACTGGGCTATGGATCTGTGAAGTGTGTTGAAGGCAGAGGAAGCTGCGAGGACAAAGACCCAGAAATGAAAGACAGCATGGCCAGCTCAGGGCACTGCAAATAACACAGAGGGCAGAGTAAAGGGTCAGAGGAGCAAGGAGTGTGGGAGGTCAGTCTGGGTAAGGTCATGAAGGACCTACGTGTCAGGCTATGTACTTTGGACTTGTCCTGAAGACTTTTAAGCAGGGAGTGGCTTCATCAGACTTGCATTATATTCAGATTGCTGACCACATTTTGGAGAATGAATTAGAAGGGGTAAAGACTGGAAGGCCATTTGGAAGGTTATTATATTAATCCAAGCTACAGATGATGGTGATCTAAGAGGCGGGTTGGATGTTTGGAAAGAAATTAATGGAATAAGGGACATGAATGAGGCAGAACTGACAATACTTGGTGACTGTTGTCATGTGTTCTATGAGAGAGGGAAGTCGGGGATGACACCCAAATTTCTGTCCTGGACAACTGAGAGGAGAGCAATCCTATTACCTGTAGCTCGGATCACGTAACCTGTATATATGAGCACAGAGTCTGGAATCATTGAGAATGGGACCACAAGAGATGGTGGAATTTACAGTGAAAGAAGGTGATCTACAGAGGAATCCATGGGAGACCTGACGTCAACACTGGGTGGCACAGATTTCTTAGCATTCCTGCAGAGAGGCTAATAACCAGACTGTTGGCACAGGTTTGGTGGCAACAGTGATCCTTATCCAGAGATCCCTTTTGCTCCAAGGATCCCCATCTTGTCCCCTGGCCTCCAGAGTCTGCCCTGGAGGGAGGTGAGTATAACTTTTTTCTCCGGGAGTTGGCCTGATGCTCATTATACCCCGGTATGTATTAGACCTGTGTTTTACAGAGCTCTGGTGTTCTAGGGAGATTTTACAAAATCACATCATATTATATCAGGGGGGACCTTAGAGGCCATCTTGTTCACCCATCCCAGGATGGTATTTCACAAAGAAACATGATAGCACAAAATTACATGTATTGTAAGGATACCATTTCTGAATCATTTTTCTTCTAGCTCCAAATAATATTCTTTTCATCCTAGTTCTTGTGCAAATAGGAATGCAAGTTTCTAACCTTTGATTTTACTGTGGCCCAGCAAAAATGTGGCATGTAAAGCCTCACTACCCTCCTGTTTCCATATCTGATTACAACTGTTAGTATTCCCTTTTCCATGAAAATTGACTAATATGAGGTGTGTGTGTGTGTGTGTGTAATATATATGTAATAGCGACTTTACTAATGAATCATATTGCCATGTTTCACAGTGACAAACTCCTAAGTTTGGCATTTCAAATATTTTCTGTTGACTCCGTCAGAATTAATGTCACCTTGTTTTTCTCCTAGAATGGGAAAGGACCCCAGGTTCTTTTTGCTGGCCCTACCCTAGCTCAGAATCTGCAGGGAAGCACATCTGCTGACTATGTGGAATCAGCCGAGGGGAATTTTCTGTCTTTAAATAACTGAAGTGCTGTGTTCATATAAAGTGAGTTAAAAAAATTTTTTTTGATGTTTATTTCTTTTTGAGAGAGAGAGGGAGACAGAGCATGAGTGGGGGAGGGGCAGAGAGAGAGGGGGACACAGAATGCGCAGCAGGCTCCAGGTTCTGAGCTGTCAGCACAGAGCCCGACATGGGGCTTGAACTCACAAACTGTGAGATCATGACCTGAGCTGAAGTCGGACACTTAACCGACTGAGCCACCCAGGTACCCCTAAAGTGAGTTTTTAAATTAATAACTGATAGAGTGTTTTTCTTTCAGTGATAGAATTATCTTTTTATTTTTTTTATTAAAAAAATTTTTTTATATTTATTTATTTTTGAGAGACAGAGAGAGACAGAGCACAAGTTGGGAAGGGGCAGAGAGAGAGAGGGAGACACAGAATCCAAAGCAGGCTCCAGGCTCCGAGCTGACAGCACAGAGTCCAACATGGGGCTCAAAATCACGGACCATGAGATCATGACCTGAGCCGAAGTCAGATGCCCAACTGCCTGAGCCACCCAGGCACCCCAAGACTCACTTTATTTTAAAATCCTCTGGGATTACTTAGGGAAGAACAGGACTCTTACATCTCCTATAACTCTGCTACCTTAGTATCTTTTTCACTCTTCTGAGACTCTTGAGTTCGATTTTGGCCATCTTTAAACCTGGAGAACAGGGTCAGTACAAGGATGGCCAACATGTCAAGTCTCACTCTATGCCAAGCACTTACCTGTATACTTCATGTGTAATCAGTCATTTGGCCCTTAGGGCAACCCTAGGAGGTGGTATTCTTATTATCTTTGTTACAGGTAAGGGAGCTAAGGTATAAGTGGGTTAAATAAGTTTCATGACAAGTGCCCAAGGGTACCTAAAAGCAAGTGGTAGGTCTTGGATTTGAACCCAGCAGTCTGTCTCTAGAGGCCAAGCTGTGAAAACACATTCATATTATCCCTCTGACCAGTGCCATTGTGGATTTTCCAAATATTAGATCCCAAAAGGTCTTTCCTAGAGCAATAATAAGAGATAATGATCATGACAATGACCCTGTGCCAAATGCTGCACTGAAAGGCCTTATATTCGTTCTTTCACTTGGGCCTCACCAACATCATGATGGGGATTTTATTGCCTCTGTTTTACAGATGAGGAAGCAAGGCTTAAGTTTAAGTAGATTATCCAAGTTTACCAAACTAGTAAATCCTTCAGTATATGTGTATCATTAGGTAACAATACCGGGTATTCATTGTACACAATAATAAACACATTTGTTTCAGTAAAATAAAAAGGTATGTTGAAAGAGGAAGCATTTAATGTTTTTCCTGGGGGTGACTAAGGGATAAAAATGGCATTTGTGTTATTTGAATATCATGATGCTTTTAGTTCCATAGCTGGAGTGACACGGTATTCTGGACTTTTTTATTTGCCCTTTATTGAATTTAGGGTGTTTGGTTTGTAAAGAGACAGTCTAATTCAAGGAGTCCTCTAAACTTTGAGTGATCTTTCTCATTATCTATATGTGATTTAGATGTTTCTTCTTCACTGATTAACAGTTTATAAATTATTGATTGTTGTTTACACTTTTGGACTTACTAATCTCATTTGATTACTAGGATAGTAAAAGCAGCTTTTTAAACAGAGGATTCTTTCAACAATGACGTAATGTGGCTTGTGTGACTTCTATGAGTTGGATCAACCCAAATGTGGAAAAACATGAACTATAAGAAGAGCCGCAGATTCCTCTGTTCTAGGTTATAATAAACCATCCCAATTCAGAAAAGGAGTCCTTAGCTTTCCAGGTACCTGTGATGATAGCATGGCTTACAGTTCCTTTCGGTGAGATGCACACTGGGAGTTGTCTCAGCTTTCTGTTCTTAACAGCACCAAGGTGCCTGATCTCAAAGGTGTTTGGTGTATTTGTATACTAGGCATTTAGCCAGGGGCTGGGGGACAAATGAAGAGTGTTCTTCCTCTCTAATAATTCCTGCATTTCCATGATGCACCCCTTGAGTCCTCTTCTCTCCATCAGGTCTTCAATCACCCCAACATGTGGGGATTTCTTCTCTGAGTTCCTGTATTATCTCCCCATTCCATTCATTTGCTATGTGTCATTTACTGCCTTAATGGTAATTATTTTTATCTGCGTGCCCTTTTTGCCATACTAGAGAGCAAACACTTTAAGAGCAGGAACTGCATCTTATTTGCTTAACTCTTACTGCTGAAATGAATAAACATGTTAATGATTACAGGAAGACACAAGAAAGGAAAGAGAAGAGCTATTAAAGATGGCGTCTCAAAAATCCTATATAAAATTATAGCTATGCCTTACACAAATCTTTTTTTTTTCTGTTTTACCCTGAAAAAAAAAAAAGAATTTTAGCATTTTGTATAAGTATTCTTAGATGGGGAGGAAGCACATTTATGATTGGCAACACAGATTGGAACCACGATCATCATCCTTGTCCATAGGAGAGTGTGAAGACTGGTTAGGTGATACTGCATTGTTAGCACAGATGGTCCTCACATTTAAGTTTGCTGCTTGCTTTCCAGGATAAAGTTATATAAACTAAGTTCAGTCTAATTTTCACTGTCTTAAGAGGGAACTCTGTTCCCACCCAATGGCCTGGAATGTTCAGTCTTTTTCTAAAGGAGATTTTTACCAGCAAAAAAGATTTTTATCTTACCAACTCTAAATTAAATATTCATATATAACATAAAACAAGTGTATGTACTTAAAGTGAGCATGTATATGCATACGTCTGTGTACATACATTATACAGGGTAAATGGAGTAAGACATTCTATGTTTTAAGGTTTGACTTAGTTTATTTTCAAACACAGAGTGTAAGAGGTATATGGAATTGTGGGAAAGGAGTGAAGGAAGGGTCTTGAAGAAATAACCAGAAGAAACAGATGAACCTCTAACCCCCTTTGCGGGAATTGGAGCGGCCTTAGGCAAGGCAAGGCTCACACTTTGGGTGGAGACTATTGGGAGTTATTTCACACATTAGCAAGGGTAAAAAGGGTATAACTGGTCAAGAATGAATCAATGAAACATCACTGCAAATCAAATTGCAGTAAGCCTAGTAATAATTACCTACAAAGTAACCAACTATATATGGGTGAAACGGGCTTTTAAGAGTAATTCAAAGCCACGTATATCAGTTGTGCTCCTGGCAAAGTTTATTATCAATTCCAGCCAACAAACTTGCACAGTTTGGGAAAAGGCTATTGAGTAAATTCATAAGGAGGGTCTCCTGAGGTGCTGTAACCTTGAGCTTACCTTGATGGTGTAGAAACGTGATCAGGGCCGATTGCCTGAGATATGTTCTGTCTGAAACCAGTACATGGGGCTGAGTCATTCTAAGTGAAAACCCAGCAGAGAGAATATTTAATTTTCTCTTATGTCACCTCTGGTTACTGTCTGTGACATTCCAACTCTCCTTGCTTGCTTGCTTGCTTGAAAATTGAGCACCTACTAAGCATCCAGTCCCGATCAGGTGTCGGAAATCCAAGGTGACCGTGGCAGCATTTCTGCCCTTCAGGTGCTCTCAGTCTAGCTGGCCATGGAGGGACAAGCCATTCATGGTGTCTGATTTGACAATAAGCATGTGGAAAGTACCATGGAAACATGGAATGGGGAACATCTGACTCAGCCTGTGGGGAGTGTCTGGGGAAAGCTGTGAAGAGCAGGTGACAAATGAGCTGGACTTGAAAGAATAAGGAGGAGGTCAACAGGCAGTAAAGGTGACAGAGGCAAGAATATGAACAAAGCATAAGTGTCACTACTGATTGCTTCCTTCCTTCCCCCCTGTGGTCGGTCCTCTCTCTTAATTACCAAGAGGTTCAGATACTTAATACCTGGCAAGTCCAGTTACACTCAGAGGTTGCCTTTTGCACAGAATCAGAACATTAGAGACCTCCCAGCCACAAGAAGAGACAGCTTGACCAGGAACTTTTCTCCCTAGGAATTGCATAAGGTACTTCTGGACATCCCTGGCTCTGGCGACATTCTTTCTCCTGAGATGTTACCACCTTCAGTCAGATTTCAGTAAAGGTGTTGCAGGTCCAAGGACCATATTATCTCTTTAAGGTGACTTTGGTTTAGGGCTTAACTCCAAGAGCAAGTATTTTTCTCTCATTTCCAGATTCTTACAGGATACCTTAATGTCATCTGCTTGTACTTCTTACAGTGTCTGTCTTTCCTTTCAGTGTTATCTTTTTTTTTTTTTCTGTTTCCATTTGGCATTTACTAGTGACTTTGTTCCCTTTAAGTGATTTCCCAACATTTAAAAAAAACTATTTATTTTTTAATTTACATCCAAGTTAGTTAGCATATAGTGTAACAATGATTTCAGGAGTAGATTCCTTTAATGCCCCTTACCCATTTAGCCCATCCCCCCCCCACAACCCCTCCAGCAACCCTCTGTTTGTTCTCTGTATTTAAGAGTCTTTTGTGTTTTGTTCCCTTCCCTGTTTTTATATTCTTTTTGCTTCCCTTCCCTTGTGTGCATCTGTTCTGTGTCTTAAAGTCCTCATATGAGTGAAGTCATACGATATTTGTCTTTCTCTAATTTCGCTTAGCATAATACCCTCCGGTTCCATCCACATAGTTGCAAATGGCAAGATTTCATTCTTTTTGATTGCCGAGTAATACTCCATTGTATATATACACCACATCTTCCTTATCCATTCATCCATCGATGGACATTTGGGCTCTTTCCATACTTTAGCTATTGTTGATAGTGCTGCTATAAATATTAGGGTGCATGTGCCCCTTCGAAACAGCACACCTGTATCCCTTGGATAAATACCTAGTAGTGGAATTGCTGGGTCGGTCGTAGGGTAGTTCTATTTTTAGTTTTTTGAGGAACCTCCATACTGTTTTCCACAGTGGCTGCACCGGTTTGCATTCCATCCTTCCAGTGTTATCTTTTACACATATTCTATGTAGGTCCTCTTACTTTACTTTGCTGTATACATAAGCCACCCATTTCCTCGTATTCCTTCTATCAAACTTTGCAGATTTGCTCAATGCTGACTAGGAATATGTTTCCAAATATTTTTTTTTCTTTTTCTGATGGCACAGTTGACCCATTATAATAAGTTATTAGGTTGTACTTTACCAAATATTTTTTCTTGAATAGAAGCCTGACTGGTAATGGTTTTTCATAATTTCCTATAGGTCTATCCCATTCGGTATTACCAAATTACATTTCACATGACTCTACAGAGTCTATCAGAATTAAAGACTTTTCCTTTTCAACAGAAGGATCCCTAAGAAGCCATTCTCTTAATGGATGGTCATCAAATGTTTGGATTAGTGGATGAAAATTAAGACTTGGGTTTGTATAGAATCTGGCACTTTGCACATTTGCCCTGAGTATGAGAGTCACTTGGAGTATTTGGGTCTTTGGGCCCCACTCCAGACTTAGAATCAGAACCTCCATAAAGGAACTAGAAAGTGCTGTATACATGGAATGTGCCTGCAGATGAATTCAGTGAGCAAAGGCCCCACTTTCATGTTTACTTTCCAGTTGGGGTGATGGGCAGTTAGTAAATCCGTCAGTCAACCAGCCAACAAATAAAGATCATTGCAGAGAGTGATACAAGGAAACCAATATTTTAGGGAATGGCTGGACTGGGCACAACTTTATTTGTCACAAAGGAAGACCTCTCCAAAGGGCATACTTGGAGCTGAGAACTAAACAATGAGAAGGAGCTGGTGAAGTCAGGACCAGGGAAAGAGTTCGTGTCCATCTTGTTTACTTCTGTGTCCTGGGTAATTAGCACTAACATTGGCTCCTCTTGGGGCTCAATAAATTTTTGTTGGATGATACACACACACACATACACACATATATACACACACACATATATATGTATATGTTATATATATATACACACACACACACATGCTCTTGTGGGGAGGAGAAGTGACCATTTGGGACCTTTTGGCTCAGTGAGTATAGTACGTCCTCCTTTCTTTACCTGTTCCTCTTGCGATTAATGTAAAACTAGTGGAAAATGTTTTTTAATTAACACTGCAATAATAAACCTCACATTTTACAGAATTGACTTTTATTGGTTCTCCTTCAAGGTTTATGACATGGTTTTACCATTTCATGATTTTCTCAGACTCTTACTGTGCTTTTTTTCTATTTAGCAAACTATCTGAAGGTAACATGGAGTGAAACTCCTATTAAGAGATTTGTTAGGAGAGGCAGTCTTGACCTTCTTGTTTTTCAGCTACATAGGATCAGTCTGATGGCATTTCTTGCAGTAGAAATCTAGTGCATGTAGATATATTTGTACCCAAAATAGAAACAAAAATAGTTTTAGTGAGAGCTTTTTATAACAAAAGATATGCTCCTAGCGAAGAAATAAAGACGATAATGAAAGATATAGGGAAGAAGGTAAATAGCACTTGGCTCATGCTGCCTGGAGATTATCTTCGCTAGGGTATTTGAAAATACTGTATATTTTGTGGTCTTTTCTAAGTGCACACATGTTCATACACAATGCATGCTTAACTTCTTTTTAATCAGAATGAATTCCTACTATACCCAAAGTGTTTTGCTTTTTTTTTTTGTAAATTCAACAATACATTATGAACATCTTCTACATTGGTAGTATTATTTTCAGTACTGTTATTTATATCAATATTATTGTCAACTCTTTCAGTGTTTCAACAAGATTGTTTTTAATATATCAAAAATATTGTTTATGTTGAAAACAAGGTAATAATAGCTACACTGCCATAGGGTATCCT
The DNA here is from genome assembly GCF_022079265.1 of Lynx rufus. Taxonomy (NCBI): domain Eukaryota; kingdom Metazoa; phylum Chordata; class Mammalia; order Carnivora; family Felidae; genus Lynx; species Lynx rufus. Next base: position 151,073,718 of record NW_025814834.1, read on the forward strand.
TAACATTTCTGTCACTTTAAAAACTCAGTCCATGGTGACCCTGTAGAGAACAGGGTCAACTTCAACTCTTGTGAAGACCGTCAGGCAGTATGCTCTTACAGTATCTTGTGCACACCCTGCTTGGTGATCAGTTACTCCTCTGTCTCCTTTGTCTTGCTATTCCCAGTGATTAGCATAGTGCTAGCATAGTGATTAGCATAGCGCATGACGCTTAAGTGCTCACCATACATTAATTGAATAAACATTGGTATCTGAGAGCATTCTGGGCGTCCCCACCTAGACACCAGTTTCTGCTGGAATCATGTAACATGCACCTTAGATTTACCATAAAATTCTCTCTCTCACTTGGCACCGTAGAGAGCATCCGTATTTGCTTTTCTGTTCAGTTACTTGGGACTACACATTGGCCATGACTGAAGGAAGCTCTGCCTGCAACTCAGACAATCAAATGTGAGGGCCAAAAGGAACCTTGCAGGTCATTCTAGTCCAATTCCATTAGTATACAGGTAAAGAAATTGGGAGCAGAGAAACATAACGACCTTTTAAGAAGCATACTCTAGGGTCTGGATTCGGATTGAGATCCCTTACTCCTTCATGTAGCGAGCTTTTGGTAAGTACTGTATATATGGTGCTTGGCTAAGCACTGGGTATCCCAAGTTGAATAAGACACAAAAGGGATCTTGAGGATCGGGCTAGCAGGGCAGCCAGATGCGAATAGGACCGAGCATCATAAATCGTGTGTGTGTGTGAGTACGCGTGCATGCGCGTGCACAACAGCGACTGAAGTGTTCTAGTTGTGTTTATGAATTGCCTTAGGAAGCACAGCAGGGGAAATAAGCAACACTGAGTAGTCAGAACTACCATTTTCTGGGGAGTTTCTGTGTTGGACACTCCATGCATGATCTCATGAAATTTTCACAAAAATCCTGTCAAATCAGTATCATTCCATAGCTCAGAAACTGGTAGGAGGCCCAGGAAGGTGAATGGATTCGCCCGTAGTCAACTCAGTGTCTGCTTAATCTCCAGCCTATCCACTTTTTACTATAACAGGATGGTTAAGTGGGTTTCCTCCCAAAGGCAAATTCCATCTGATTGCTAGAGGCAGCTTAGAGCTGTGCTGTGAAGGAAGGATTGGAGGCCATATGTGGATTCAGAAGCAGGTATTGAGGTGGATTAATGATGGCAGCCAGGGGCATACGAAGGAGGGTGACGGCTCTTGCGTCATGACGTTGTAAGTCCTAAGCTATAACATGCTGTTGCTCTTCCAGGTCCAACTTTCTCTAAGTCAAGTGCTGCTCCTACTAATTCCTGTTCCCTTCCTCTGAATTCAGAATGGTATTTTGTGCCATCTGGTATTTCATCCAGAATCTCATATTCTACGCAAGTCAACTTTTCTATGCAGTGTCCCATAGAAAATGTTCAACCCTCGTTTTGAAAATGTTCAACCCCATCAAAGATACTCCTTTAACGTCCTCTCAGAACCCCGCTCCGTGCTAATGACAGTCTGTGTGATAAAATATTCTATGCCTGTAGCTTAATAATGTTAACATTTTTAGGTAGGGTGCAACAGAGACCTTTCTAATCTGAAGGAATGACTCCAGCAAGAATTTCAGATCCTTGGGCAGACTAGTTGGGATCTCTCCATCTTTAAAATCATACCAAGCAAATAGCTGTCACTCTCTCAATACACACAGCTGACCTCACACCTTTTCTTAGATGCTAGAGAGTTCTTGATATGCTAGTGAGGTTCTGAGGTATTGTTAGTCCATACATATTATGCTTAAAGAGGAGTCTGGAGGTGGAGATGGTGTTTCTTACTTATTCAGTTTATGATTTCCAGCTGTGGCCCAGAGTTAAACACTAGAATTAGGTCTAGGCTGTGGTTCTAGCTGCTATGTCTCTCCTTTAAATTTTATCTCGTAACCCCTGGGCACTGAGATTTTCAGTTTTCCAAAGCTGGCCACAAATTTAAAACAAGTGTCTAAAACCAGTTGTTAGAGTCAAAAGGCCAAGCAGAAGTGACAATAGTGTTAAATGAATCATTTGTGGAATGCTTAACTGCTAATCTTCTATTTGAAGTGTCTTAGCGTTTTCTTGCTTTCTGTAGTAAAAATAGGTTTACTGAAAGTATATATTTTCATTCCTTTCACATATGTGACAATCTATTTTCTGAATTATTGGATTTCTGAAACACTGTGGCTAAACGGATATGAATTTAGAGTCAAACCACATCTGGTAGTGTTAGTTTGAAATCATTGAACAAATTACCTGATGCCACAAGAGCATTCCCACTTAAATACTCTGTTAATGTGTGACTTGAACATTATAACACTTCTGACCAAGAATAGCTTTTTACCTTAAAGTTTTTACTTTTAAAATTTCTTTTCAAATAAGAGGAGGGCCTCCCTTGGATGAAGTTCGCAACCTGACTTTTATGTAGAGTTGTAATTTTCTATTTTAGTAAATCAGACAGCCCTGTGGCTTACTAGGTTAGCATTATTGCCTGTGCCCTGCCACTTTTTCCTGGACTGAAAACAAAGAATAACAGACTGAACATATTTAAAATACATCCTCCTGTGTGATGAAATGAGTAGTCCATGTGCCAAAGTGCAACAATTCGGTGTGAGTGATTGCTTTAATTGGTATAGATGTTTTATTTGTGTGCCGCTCACATGTCAGGATTTTTTTTTAATTGCATGTGTGATTTTTTTTTTAATTTTTAATGTTTGTTTATTTTTGAGAAAGAGAGGGAGAGAGAGAGAGACAGAGCACCAGTGGGGGAGGGGCAGAGAGAGAGAGGGAGACACAGAATCCAAAGCAGGCTCCAGGCTCTGAGTTGTCAGCACAGAGCCCGATGAGGGGCACAAACTCACAAACCATGAGATCATGACCTGAGCCAAAGTCAGATGCTTAACCGACTGAGCCACCCAGGCGCCCCTGCACGTGTGAATTTTTAAACAGAGGAAAATACGGCTATAAGCGTGACTAGCGGAATAGAAAAAACTATGAGTCCTGAAGAACAGGTTTCATGCAACTTGAAGTCTTTGTCTTCTGCACATCCTGTCACGAAAACCCCAAGAATGTTGAACTATCTTAAATATAGTCCCGTGAGGGACCCTTCTTCTTAGATGGACTGGTGTTCTTCCTTCCGATGTCCTGTGTAATGTGGGGGTGAAGTATTAACCGGAAGGTTTTTGAGGTATTTTGAAAACTTCCAAAGAAGAGAGGAGGGCTGTTATAGACTGTCTAACATGATATTAATTAGGGACTTGGGAAGATCTTTTATTTCACTTGTCACCAATATTTTCATTTGTAATTCTATCTTCCTAAGTGTTAGACATTCCTTAATTTGATATTTCTGATTACCTTAAATTGCAGTCATTAAATATCATTTCAGCACTGTAATTGCATATTCTAGTATATGATTCACTGTACTTTAAAAATTAACATTGAACTCATGATACTGGTTTTTGAGTATGGCACTGAAACTAGTTTATTTAATTACCAGAGGAAAGCTCATTTATAGTCTAATTGGACAATTAGCGAGTCTCTTAAACAGGTACTGAAGGAACATAGTGCCTCATTAAAATAAAACCTAATTGCTTCTTGTCAACGTAACTGACCTGTCACTCGGTAATAGAAGGAAATTAGATTTGTTATGCAAATGTAATCATCATGAAAATGTTCACTCTTAGTAGCTGGCACATGGTAGGTGATTGCTTAGTAAATATTTATTAATGGAAGGACATATGGCCAAAGTTGCCACCGACTGCTGGTGACTCCCAAGTCAACATTTCAATTTGGAGCTCTCAAGCTGCCGACTGCCTTCTACACGTCTCTGGCTGGAGGAGCCACGGGTAGTCCACACACCAGATGCATATAAAACCGGACCCTGTCTCCTTCTAAACCTGTCCCTCTGCTGCCCCCTCTGACTGGTTATCAGAGCCACATATGACCCAGTCACCCAGATTCTTTCCTCTCCCTCTGTTCTCACATCCAGTCCTCCTTACCGTCTGCTTATAACCATCTGCTTCTGTCCATCTCCGCCAGCACTGCTCTTCCCATCCTTACCATTCTCGCCTGAATTGTAGCCAGTCTTCGGGGGAGTCTCCCGGCCAGAACAGTGGGTCTCATGCTTGTTACAGTAAAGCATTCCCCAGGGAGCCGGCTCAACCTGAAGATGCCCAGATCTTACTTTCATCAGTTTCTCACTTGGTAGGTCTGGGGAGGGCCCAGAAATCTGAACTTTGAAGAGCCCCCACCCCTGCCAGGTGGTTCTGATGCCGACTTTGAGCTCCACTTGTCCATCCCCAGCACTGAAAGCTTCACTCTAAAATTTAAGACGTATCCATGCCCCTGATCAAAAACCTTAAAGGAACTACCATTCTGCAGCAGTCGTTTTCAAACAGCAGTCAGTGGGACTCCCAGGGGTGCCTCAGTGTGTGTACATGTGTGGAGTGGGGGTCGTAGTGTGAAGAGGTGCATGGGTTCTGCTGTGAAGGGCTTTACTCAACTCCTTCTCACCCCCTGCTGCCCATCTCTGTCTTGAGTCAGAGGAGTTTGGATTTTGAACTTTGACAAGAGGTTTCCTTTGGGAAGTCTGACTTGAAAAAAACCACTGATCTATAGAAGTGGGTTTTCCTTTTTTTTTTTTTTTTTTTTAAATCAGGACCCACAATAAGAAATAGTGTGCATTCTATATTATGGCCCAGTTCACACACACATTTTTGTGTGTAACTGAAACAAGTTTCATGAAACATACCCTTACTATACTTGCTGCACTCTGATGTTTTCTGTTCTGTGCCATTTCATCTTTTAGAAAATTGCTGGTTACAGCCCACTAAGTTGATTTCACAGCTCGCTAATGAGTTGCAATGGAGTCTGAAAAACCTCTGATCTAAGCTTTCTCAATGGGATTCCTTTATGAACCACAGAAAGTAGAGATATTTCTAATCTTCCCAAGGATGATATATGACTCATACCATTCTAGACACTTGGGAGAGAAATTAGTTCATTACTACAATGGACACCTGAGGGCAAAGGCTTATGGGGTCTGATCTTTACAATAAATCCCAACTCCTGAGTGTTTCCCACAGGGCCCTTGCTCAGAAGTGCCTGGTGTGTGTATATGTATTGGGGTGGGGGGTGTGGTATGAAGATGACAGTGAATCGGCAACATGGGTCTGGCCTGTGTCATCTGTCAGACTTTACCCATACTTCCTCAGTCACAGCTCTGGGTTAAAACCATTCTGAACTATTTGGAGCTCTCCCAATGCATCATGCTGTTCTCACCTCTACACTGCTGGTCTTGACCTTCAACACCCAGCTCAACTGGCTGCCACTTCGCCTGAGACTTTCCGTGACAACAGTCAAAATCATCACACATAGCATCCAGGTTCCCTGCCTGTCAGCCTGTGAAGGGCAGGACTGTACAACCATTCACAACAGCAGATGTTAACAGCTCGTGCAGTACCTGGCCCTGGGAGGGCTCTTACTAAATTTCAGTCACCTTCAACTGACTCCTCTCTGCTGAGTGTGGGGCTTCATACTTAGTCCTGAGAATACAGACTGTGATGAGGCAGATCCATATGCTTAGGGAGCTTACAACAGGCCTGAGAAAGAGGGCATGTGTATTAAAAACTACCTCCAGGGGCGCCTGGGTGGCTCAGTCGGTTAAGCGGCCGGACTTTGGCTAAGGTCATGATCTCGTGGTCCGTGGGTTCAAGCCTGGCGTCGGGCTCTGTGCTGACAGCTCAGAGCCTGGAGCCTGTTTCGGATTCTGTGTCTCCCTCTCTCTGACCCTCCCCCATTCATGCTCTGTGTCTCTCTGTCTCAAAAATAAATAAACGTTAAAAAAAAAAATTAAAAAAAAAAAAAAAAAACTACCTCCAGGATAGCCCAGTGCCCAGGGGTTTGCACGAGGGAGTTCGCCCCGGGTTCAAATTATGACTCTTGTATTTGTTGGCTTCTGGACCCAGGACAAATTCTTGAGCCACTCTGAACTTCAAATCACCATATGTAAGCTTGGGATAACGGTAAGAGTGGCAACCTCACAGGGCTGTGAGTGTTAAATGACCGGTGTGTGTAAAGCCTTGAGCACACTGCCTGGCCCAGAGCTCTCGGGAAATGTTAGAGTGAATGAGGCAGGCAGCGAGCTCGGTGCCACGTGGATGTTGTCGGTGAAAGTGCCACGGGAGCTGAGAAGGAAGGATCACTGCGGGCTGGATGAAGGCGGAGGTCCATGGAGGAGGCAGAAATTGAGCTAAGCTTAGAAAGAAAAGTAGATCGTGGATTAGGAGGCAGGAAGGCATTCCCGGCAGGGCGAACCAGAGGGCCCATAGAGGCCAGAGGAGGACTGTGCACGCCTTGCCTGCAATCCAGCTTTGCTGCTAGTGTTTGTACGTTTATTTACGTATAGGATGTGCTCAAACATTTTTCCAAGTGGAAGCTGAAGATATTCATGTGTAGAGGTGCTTATTTGCTTATTTTAAAGAAATCTGACCCCCCCCCCCTCTTTTCAGTTACTTTTTGCTATGTATCTGTGGAGTCTACAGTTTTGCTCACAGGGTCGGCTTGATTAAACTCTTTGAGTCAGCATAGAGAAATGGTTTGCAAAACCGGCTGTGCACAATTACCCCCCAGGGAACTTTTGAGTCCTACAGATTTCCACATCCCACCCCTGACGTTCTGACTGTTGGGTCTGATGTGGGACCAGGGAATCTGCATTATCAAAAACCTGCCCTGGTAATTTGGATGACCAGTCGGGTGTGGGAACAGTTAGCTCAAAGTATTCATCTCCATAGTTTTTAGCCATACTGTCTGATCATTGTGTCCAGGAAACAAACAAGTCAAATTTGTTTGAATTTTATGAGAGGTTGAAATTCCTAGTCTCGTAGAATGTGGCAATTTTCTACTTGGAAAAGAGTTCAAAAGCCACTTAACCATCTCTCTCAATTAGGAAAAATCCCTTCCCTTTGTACATCTCAGGATGGTCTAGGCAAAGGAGGTAGTCAGCTGAGGGAAGGCTCTCTGCTCACTGAAGAACCGGTTCCCCTGCTAAATAGCTTCATTACTTAGAAAAAACTATTACATCCAAATTTTGCCCCTTTGTACTTTTCCCTCTGTTTCAGGGTGACCTTTTGCCATGGCGCAGGATAAGTCTGCACTTTCTTTTCTTTTTAAATGTTTTATTTACTTTTGAGAGAGAGAGAGACAGAGTGCAAGCTGGGGAGGGGTAGAGAGAGAGAGGGAGACACAGAATCTGAAGCAGACTCCAGGCTCTGAGCTGTTAGCCCAGAGCCCAACGCGGGGCTCGAACCCACAAACCGCGAGATTGTGACCTGAGCCAAAGTCGGACGCTTAACCGACTGAGCCACCCAGGCGCCCCTGCACTTTCTTTTTCTACATGATGGTCTTTCAGGCTTTTGAGGCGGTTAGCACATCATGTCTTTCCTAAGCCTTTTCTTCTCCAGGGGGAACATACTTGATTTTCTTTCCACTGGTTCCCAAATAGGCACCTTGGATCCATTTCTATTTGTTAATGCCTGATTTAAAAAAAAAAAAAAAAGTGTTTAGGACTTGTCCTGACCTCTCTTTGAAAACTCTTATTCCCAGCTGGCATGGTCTGAGCATTGAGTTTAAATACTCAAAAAACATTTGCGTTAGCTTTTTCTTCCAAAACTTTTTGGAATTTGATAGGGGACTGACTGATCTATATTTCCCAGGGTCCATCATCTGTCCCCTTTTTAAGGAATAGGCCAGTTGCCCATCTGTTTGTTTTTGACATCTCCTTCATTCTGTAGGAATTCTCCAAGATGACAGATTCCCAAGGCCAAAACCATTCCCAACATGTTCTTCTCCTTTTAAATTGTTTTGGGGGCCTCATAACTAGCTGTCGACCTACATTAACCGCCTCCCCCGCCAAAGAACGAACTGCTAGGTAAACCGTGCATCTACCCTGAGATGTGTTTGGTGGGAGAACTTGGCTGCCGAGTGGAGGAGTCAGGAAGCGGCGTATTTCCCAGGCTTCTTGCCCTGTGTGCAGCCATCACCTCAGACGGCATGCCGAAGCACGGGTTCTCTGGCAGCTCAGGGTGTTTCGGCTGCTCCGTCAAAGAAGGCTTGCGTTCTGTTGTTCTTGGAAACAGTATAAAGAAAAGGTCAGCAGATTTTTGTTTCTTCTTACTCCTGCGGCCAGCCTATATTTTTGTTGGAATTCTTTCTCCCTTCTTTCCTCCCGTCCCTTCCTCCATTCCTTCTTTCTTCCCTCCCTCCCTTCTTCCCTACTTTCCTTCCTCCCTTCTTCCCTCTCTCCCTTCCTTCCATCCTTTCCTCCATCCTCCCTTCCTTCCTTTCTCCCTCCCTCTTTTCCTCTCTGCCTTCCTTCCTTCCTCCCTCCCTTCCTCCCTGCCTGCCTGCCTGCCCGCCCGCCAGGAAATCTTTATGCTAGCAAATCAAAGAATGACTTAATCACGACATATGCAGCTTCACAGTCAGACATGACATACCATAAATGGAGCTTCACAGGCTAAAACTACCCTTCTGCCTTCCCCATCACTCTAGTAATAAGATTCTGTGTCCATTGCTGAACAGCCTAGCATGTGGACAAGAGCACAGGCTCTGGTACCAGGATGCCTGGGTTTAAATCCTGGCTCTTCCATTTATGAGCAGTGTGGCTTTGAACATTTTACCTTGCTTCTCTATGCTCCAGTTTCCTTACGTTTAAAATGAGAGTAGCATTGGTATTTTTAGATAGTGTTAATAATACTAATAGGGTTGTCATGAAGAGTAAATGGTTAATTCATATAAAATTCTTATAATCATTGCTCAATGATAGGTTTGGCAAGTGTTGATTGAATGAATTATTTTATGCAATTCAATACAAAGGGAGAATATGTATGAATCACTGCATTATGACAAACAAGGCATCACTTTGGAGATTTATTTAAAGTCTTTAGGTCCCCAGAGTTTCATGCTGGGGGAAAAAAACAAAAAACTTTTGTGATTTAAAAAAAAAATCCCATTTTAAAAACTGTTTTCAAGGGTATCTGGGTGGCTTAGTGGTAAACGTCCTACTTCAGCTAGTTTCATGATCTCACGGCTGGTAGGTTCGAACCCCACATCAGGCTCTGTGCTGTGACAGCTCAGAGCCTGGAGCCTGTTTCTAATTTCGTGTCTCCCTCTCTCTGCCCCTCTTGTGCTCATTCTCTCTCTCTCTGTCTCTCTCTCAAAAATAAATAAACATTAGGGAAAAAATGTAAAAAATAAAACAGTTTTTAGGAAAAGATGTTGGCAATTTACTTTTATCCTTTTTTGTCATGTGTATGTGTTTGTGTGAAATATATCATTCAGACAAAATTATATAAGATATATCTACAGTACAAAGAATAACACTTAAAAGAAAAAAAACAAAAAACTTAAAGAATACCTGTGTACTTGCCACCCAGTGTAATAGAACGTTACCAATATCTTTAGCGTGGCCTATGTGTCCTACCCCAGTGACCCTCTCTCCTATAGAAATAACCGTATCCTAAATTTCATGTTAATCGTCTTGCTTTCCCTTTTGGTTTTACCACATATGGATGTAATATTCGACATCAAATTGTTTAGGTTCGCCTGTTTTTAAAAAAAAAAACAATACCACAATTAACATTGAATTTGATTATCAGTGTTTTAGATTCATTTCCAGTATCTTCTTTTATTCTTTATTTGTCCTACTTTGCTATGTTTGACCGTATCCACTCCCCACCCCCCTTTTTTTTATTGAGATCTTTTTTTTTTTTTTTTTTTTTCCCTTTCCTTTGGTTCCATTCTTCGCCTTCCATTGGTTTGGAAGTTATATACTCTATTAAATTTTGACATGCATATTTAACAAAGCATAAAGTTAATCAATATTTTTCCCTCTTTCCCATTAACACAAGGACCTTGGAACCCTCCTACCGGGATTTCTTTGGAATCATGCAGTTTCACACAGAAAGGAGTCTTCACCTCAAAATTGGCAGCTACAGCTTTTGATGTCTGGTTTTTTTAGTTCTTGTCTCTTGACAACATAGTAATGCTCTCTTGGGAATAGCAGAGAACAAAAAATGTTACCATTATGGGAAATAGAGACCGTTGGAGCTGGATGGGGCCTTAAAGATTATCTACACTAACATTTTTCAAACTTTCTGACAAAGCCCAACAGTCAGAAATAATATAGTTTACTTCATAAGCAATACACACATAAAACATAGTATGTAAAACTGAAACATTGCATGAAACAGAACTTCCCTTGGTCTGTACATACACTCTGAGCTGTTCCATTCCATTCTTTCATTTAAAAATCCCCAAACTTGTCCAAATCCATTAAATTGATTGCATGCCCACGAAGATGTCCTGGCCCTAAATTTGAAAAACCCAAAACTTGCCTACAGTCCTCAATTTATGGCTTAGGAAGCCGAACCCCAGCCAGATGACATGGGTCTCCCAGAGTCGTACAGTAAGTGAATGTTAGGAGCCAGTCTCTGATCTCTTATCTCCAAGGTCTTTATTCACATATGTCAGCCAGACCAAAAATGATACAGGAGGGAATGAAAAGGGAAGCCTTGGTGAGCTGGAATTAGGAAATGGGGACTTAAACCCTCCTGATAACTCCTAAACATCTAATTTGGCAGATGTCTTTGACAAAGCATCTGATGATAATCACTACTTGGCGAACCCAACTCCATGTTGGGAACCACTTTCCATTACTTCTTACCCCTCACAACCACCCACACAGTCAGGAGTGTTATCCTTCTTTTGTACACGATGGAATGGCCCAGAGAAGCACAGTGATTTGCCTCATTCATGGAGTTCATAAAGTGAGGAGCTGGGCCCACCTTTCTGACCCCAAAGTTCATGGCATTTCACAGCCTCACCCAGCCTTTTTACAACTCTTGACTTGCCTATTGTATCTCTCAGAATGAAGATAAAGTGACAAGAGGGATACAGTCTAGGACTAATTCTAACCAGTAGGAATAACTAGTTGGTGATATGATTACAGACTTGCTTGTTTATTCTGTCTCCTCAGTAGCACTTTAACTCCCGGATGCATAGTCCTTGCCTCATTCAGTGCCTAGTACAGTTCCTGGCACATTGTTAGCTCACAATGAATGTTTATCGAATGGATAAGCAAGAACATTTAGAAATGATAAGGACTTCGGGGAAAAGAAACCATATGGAGAATAACTGCCAAGGTTCAAAATTAGATGTTTGATGGTGACCTACTTACTTACAAGCTGTCTGATGGTGAGCTGGTTACTTCTCTTGTGCCTCAGTTTCCTGGGGATGATAATAGTGTCTACCTCACAGTGTGGTTCTGTGAATTAATAGAGGAAAAGCATTTACACCAGCGCCTCACTCATAGTAAGCATTGTATAAATGTGAGCTGTCACTGTTATCTGAGGTTATGGCAGCTAAGGGAATTTTGAACCTATGTCTCATATTTTAGGAAAAACATGTCAGAAAGCTTAGTGGTAAGCTAAGTATGATCAGATATCTGGCGACTCAGAAGAGATTACCCTTCGTGTGCACTTGGTGCTAAAATTGTGCTAAATAAATTGGCTACAAGCACATTTCTATGTCATCATGAAACAGATTTCTTTCTGACAACAACAAGAACAAAAACCTAATCCAGAGCAGAGTATTAAGTAGATGGCCTATGAATATATCAAAAAGCAGACAGTGCTTTCTAACTGTCAACATAGTTTTATAAAGAATACAATTTGTGAACAGGTGACTTAAGAGACCAGGAGAATGCCACAGATGCAGTGTGTCTTATTGTCAGGAAAACATCCAGAACATCTGATTTAAATTCCTAATGTTTATTTATTTTTGAGAGAGCACATGAGTGGGGGAGAAGCAGATTGAGGGGTAGACGCAGAATCCGAAGCAGGCTCCAGGCTCTGAGCTGTCAGCGTAGAGCCCGACGCAGGGCTCGAACTCACGAACCATGAAATCATGACCTGAGCCGAAGTCGGATACTTCTCCTACTGAGCCACCCAGGCGCCCCAGAACATCTGATCTAGCGAACAGCAGAGGTGTGAGGCCTCCCCACACAGACTCCTGGAATTTGGCCTTGTTTTGTCCTCTGCAAAGTGTGTGTCATGACTCAGCAGCCTTCTAGTGTGGTTCAGAGAACTGACGGAGAGAAGGTACGAGTGGTGCTTAGCAGGAGGGAGGTAAATGTGAGCCCCTAATTAGGAGCCCCGGGTAAGCCGATAAGGAGTTGAAAGAGAACATGGTTAATAGGCAAGGACGTGCCCAGCTGTTTGCCTCTAACGAGCCCAGGTCTCAAGTGCTCAGAGGAAGGGTGGAAGTTTGCTTTGCAGTTGTCAAAACAAATCCTTAAGGTCCCTTGATGCCGCTGACTGAAGGCCGGGTGAGAAGAAATCTAAATAAGCAGCCTGGCTTCCTTTTCTGTCACTGCAGGGGCCTTCGTCGTGTGCTGGACCCCGGGCCTGGTGGTTCTGCTGCTGGATGGCCTGAACTGCACGCAGTGTGGCGTGCAGCACGTGAAAAGGTGGTTCCTGCTGCTGGCGCTGCTCAACTCGGTCATGAACCCCATCATCTACTCCTACAAAGACGAGGACATGTACAGCACCATGAAGAAGATGATCTGCTGCTTCTCTCAGGAGAAGAACCCGGAGAGACGCCCCTCCCGCATCCCCTCCACCATCCTCAGCAGGAGCGACACGAGCAGCCAGTATAAGGAAGACAGTATCAGTCAAGGCACGGTCTGCAACAAGAGCAGTTCCTAAGCTGTGGGTGTCCCTGTGCCCACCCAGGCCTCCTCTGGGAGAGGAGCTGTTAAGAATGGCTGCCTGCCTCTGACAATACCCACCTACGGTGTTATTTGAGGTCTAAATTAATCACTGGCAGATTTTTAAAAAATCACTTTACATAGTTTAAAAGCATGAGCAGTAAAGAGGGGACACAGCGCGTTTAGAGCAAATGCACAAAAGAGGGAAGACAGCACAGCAGATTCCTGAGTGATGTCCTGTGAACCACTCAGAGGACCATTCTGGGCCCTGCCGCCATCTTGTAGCCATTCTCTTTGTGCTTTAAAAGGATGTTGTTAAAGGGCTTAGACCAAGATAAATAACGATGTTACTTGAGCCACTTGCTATAGCTGCTTGGAAAGCCTGTGTAGTTCTTTCTGCATGCATTTAAAATTTTTTAAATGCTTCAGCTATATTTGTTTCCTCAAAGAAACCGTGGCCAGTAGCTAGGTGTTCAATAGGAATCTTAGAAAAACAAATCAGTAAGGGCTCCAGATTAGACTTGATTTTTAAATGAAAGAACATTCTGAGGAAGAAGATTTACTTAGAAACAGAAAAAAAAAAGGTAAATGTTAGAAACTTCTCTTAGAGCAGAAAAAAAGGCCTTGATTTGATCGCCGAAGTATGCATGGGTGTGTATACACATCTGTGTGTTTGTACATTTCTAATTTGTAGTTAAAGACCTCAAGGACAGTGGTAGTGAAATAAATTCACCGGCCATCTAGACTTTTCAGTCTAGAACTATAGCTGTAGAAATGACCTGTTGTGCTCTAAAAGAAAAGAAAAAGAGGTGATTCATTTGCAAACAGACATACAGCAAAGTAAAAGGTATGTTGATAAGTGGGCCTGAATTCCTTTCATATAGGACCATATATGAGCTTGACTTGAGTCCTTATTTTCAGTTAACTCCATACCACTGGTGGCTTGTCGGATTTTAGTATATGGAATAATTTTCACATTTCATATTTTGCTTACAGTTATTGACATGTTTCTGGTACTTGTCTTACATATGGACTGAATTTTGATCTGAGTTCTCTTTTAAAATTTTTGCCTTCAAATACGTAAGCAACATGAAAGGCAAGTCAGTAAGAAAAATAAAAAGCTTCAGACACACAGGCTACTGACCAAAGTTTTTTATATAAAGCATTTAGAATATATTCTGATTTTAAAATAAGAATAACTTCAAGGCAGATATTATAATATTTATGTAGTTTGCAAAAGAAGTTTACATTTTTTTTTGCTATTGTGATGTAACATTTATGTGCAAGAACTACTTGTAATAAAAGAATTTGAAAAGTCATGCTTTTAGATATAATGGCCTAAAATAGAGAGTATTATGATTTGAAGGTGTAGATGTCACAAACTCCATGTAGTAAGTGGAGTATATCTGAAGCTTATATCAAGAACACCTATAAAATTAAATAAAGAATCTGTTCTCTCTTGTTGAGGTGCATTATTGCTTTGTGTATTTTCTAAGTAAAAATAGAGTCTGTGGTAACTATAACACACATTTCTATTGCAGAAGAAAAATCAAATTTGCCATGAAGTACATACTCTCAATGTTTTATGTAAGCATCTCGAATCTACAGCTGGCCAAAGGGTGGAGGATTGAAATTGAATCCCAGTCCCTGAATAGCTACTAAGGGATCTTTAAAGGTTTTATTTTGAGGAAAGCACTGTTTTTAGTACCCTGCAGCAGAATGTAGTGTTCAGAATAGTGTCTGGAGGGGATCCAAGTGTGGGAAATTCGTGATGGAAATATACAGCTTTTGTTTTTATGTGCACACTCATATCTCAGTGATGGCTCAAGAGTAGAGAGGTCATGTATATTTGGAATTGACAAGTGGCAAGGGTCACAGGGCTCCCCTAGAGCATGGCAAGTGCATCTCTTAGTTGGAGAAAAAAAGAAGAACGAACGCTTTTCCCCTCAAAGCCTAGGACCCCAAGCTTACCTGCAAGTCATTGAGATGATGGTTCTAAAAGTTCAACCTAGACCTTTTCAGACCAACCCTTGACTCAAAGCTTGGGTTCCTCCCTAGCCAAACAGGATTCAATTTCCTTAGATTTGTAGCACTGCCCAAGGTGTTCACATATCTCTGTGTTGGTAAGAGGATTTGGTTCTTTGTGAAGCCTGCCTGCTTGGAAAGAGAGAATTTTTGGAAATAAATTGGTGAAATTTTTTGGTGAAATATTTTTTGAAGTGAGTGGTAGACTTGGGGCCATAATGTGATCTTTAGACGCCCTAAGCACTGAGATGATTATGGCCTCCATTTGTGTAATTTCAAATACGAACAATACTGAACCACAGAATAAATGTAAACCTCTAACAGAGCTCTAATTGCCCTCACAATCAGCCCTTTGATGCTTTTAATAAACACTAACAATGAAAATTTAGAAATTTCGCTGCCCCTGTTTTACCAGGCATACTGATCATGTGCACAGCCCATGATCGGATGACTCAGGATCCAGGATGAGGTGAAGTCAATTGTATCAGCATCAGGTAGTGGGGGGTAGGGGAGACATGGAGGCGGGTGGTACAGCTGTGTTCTTCTGATGCCACCCCACACGCTATAGGGCATGTCATGCCCCAAGTCTGTAGACTAATTTCACAAGGTTGAAAGTATTTTGTGCTTATTAGCCCATTAATTCTTTAATCATTCAGGGTGGGGGAGAAGAATGCTTGGCCCTCTTTTGATTGAATAACCATAATGATGTTAAGCCTGTGAAGACACCGTGAACGTGACTTAATGAAAATCTCAAGCCCTGTTAGAACCTGGAATAAAAATAACCAAGGTGTTATTCTACATGATGATCCATCTCACGGTGAACTAAAAAGAATTTAAAACTCGAAAACACAGATCTGACTTCTGGGATGCTTGTCAAAGAATTCTATCCCGTTGGTGGACCACTAAATGTGATATTAAATTGGAAACCCCTAGGGCTCCTTCCAATTTTACACACTTTCAGGCATAGGCATAGGGGTTAAAATCACTTGACCTGAAAATTTTTTTAAGGAAAATTTTATTTCGTGTGAATGATGCTCTCCTGAACACATCACTTAATGTAAAACACTCATAATTTAAGACCAGTTTTCACAGAATAGTGTTAGAATGGGAGATGCTGTTGCTGTGGGGGTTGGGTTTTTTGGGGCCCTAATGCTGTATTTTATTTTTACAGCATCCTCACCAGTGCTTTTTAGAGTGTGCTTGCTCCTAAATTAACAGATGGCAAACTATTAATGGCAATGATTACGAGTTCAGAGTGTTTTATCATAGATTACTTCTGAGCTAAAGGTTTAATAGTGCAAGCAATTGCATAATGGTCACCAAAATCACATGTGGAGGTTCCAGGGGACATCGGTAAAAGTGTGGGTCACTGTATACAATGCAGTGCCTTTGCATGCCAATCCATGAGCACAGTTTGCGATTCACTGGGGTCAGCCAGTCTTGGGATATGCAGTTCTTGCCAGCTTTTTAGAGAGTTGCAATTTTGTACAGCCAAACTTTATAAAAATTTTCTATATCAGCAACTTCAAGTTTGCACAATTCAAATTTGCATAAACCATCTGTGTTGTATTTGTTACTGAGATTAGAGCCTGTACATTCTATATTAGTATACGGTTATATTGAAAAAAGTAGGGAAAACTGCTATCCCTTCCTCACGATACTCAACTTGCATCTGTTGGAAAAGCATCTGATACCCTAATTTTGTTAGAACTTTACTACTATCAGGAAACTGTACTAATGTATATGCATGTCCACAGTGTGGTTGGCACAGAGTTCTTCAGTTCACCACCCGTGCAAATGTACATGACAGCCATCTTAAAGAAAGGGCTAGATTGAAATTCAGGATACCTGGGTTCTAATTTCTGCTCTACCCTAAATGGTCAATGAAACTCTATATAGGATTGCCAATTTACCAAATGAGGGGCTTAATGATCCATAGGGACATTTTTAGCTCCAAAATTCTATTATTCTATACATCACCTCCCAGATATGAATCATGGAAAGAGCCCTAAGTCTTTGGATTCTTTGAATTTCACTCCTGGTGTGGGTATTTCAAAGAGAAGGAACTGTGCTTTCATTTATTACAATGGTTCTCAAGCTTTAGTGTACGTAAGAGTCACCTAGGGAGACCATCTAAAATCTATAAGATTAAGGTAGGTGTGAAATGTGTAATTGTAAATCTATTAATATGGGGGGAAAGGATTTCTGGAATAAAACTGCTCACCAAAATGGAGAACCTTAGAGACCTGATGGCCTGCTTATGTGTGCTAAAGTGAAACTTAAATGTGAAATGTGTGAGCTGGTGTTTACTCCAAGGCAAATAGAAACCCACACATTTATTTTTACATTTAACCAACATCTTTGAACATTTCCTAGATGCTAGGGAACAAAAAGTCCTACCCTTAAAAGAATTAACAAAATCAGGGGTGCCTGAGTGGCTCAGTCAGTTAAGTGTCCGACTATTTTTTTTATTTGATAAACGTATTTATGGTGAAATGATTACTACAATAAGGTGAGTTAACACGTCTATCACCTCACAGTTACTTTTTTTGTAAATGTGGTGAGAGTATTGAAGATCAACTTTCAGCAACTTTCAAATATACAATATAGTATTTTTTGCATGTTTGTTTTGAGAGAGAGTGCAAGTGGGTGAGGCGCAGAGAGAGAGAGAGAGAGAGAGAGGGAATCCAATCAGGCTCCATGCTGTCAGTGCAGAGCCCGACACAGGGCTTGATCTCACAAGTGAGATCATAATCTGAGCCAAAGTCAAGAGTCAGATGCTTAACTGAGCCACCCAGGTGCCCCAACAATATAGTATTGTTAACTATAGTCACCGTTCCTATTGTATGCTAGATCCCTAGAACTTACTCATCTGACATGTGTAACTTTAGACCAATATCTCTTCATTTCCCCCACCTCCTGCCCCAGGGAACCACTATTCTACTGTTTCCATGAATTCAGCATTTTTAGTTTCTACATATAAGTGAGGTCATATAGTATTTGTCTTTCTCTGCCTGACTTATGTCACTTAGCATAATGCTCCCAAGGTTCATCCATGTTGTTGCAAAAGGCAGGATTTCCTTTTTTGTGGTTGAATAATATTCCATTGTGTGTGTAGAAGTGTCCGACTCTCGATTTCAGCTCTGGTCATGATCTCTTGGTTCACAAGTTCAGGCCCCCCATCAGGCTCTGTGCTGACAGTGTGGAGCCTGTTTGGGATTCTTTCCCTCTCTCTCTGCCCCTCCCCTGCTCACTTCTTTCTCTCTCTCTCAAAATAAATAAACTTTAGAAAAAAAGAATTAAAATCATAAACATATATGCAAATAATCCAAGAGAAATCAAGTGAAAGGGAGCTGAAAATGCTAAAGAGAGACATGAATGGATGTAGCCATCCTCAAAGTATCACTTTGAAACATTGGTGATGTTGATGTTATATTTTTAAGATCTTGACTCTGTTGTATAATTCTTTTAAAATTTTTTTCAAGTTTATTTATTTTGAGAGACAGAGCACAGAGGAGGGGCAGAGAGAGAGAGATTGAGGGAGAGAGAGAATCCGAGGCAGGCTCCACACTGTCAGTGTGGAACCCGATGCGGGGCTGGAAGTCACGAACCGTGAGATTGTGACCTGAGTGAAACCAAGAGTCGGACGCTTAACTGACTGAGCCACCCAGAGGCCCCTGTTGTATAATTCTTGGTGTAGAATTCCCCAAGACCTGGGGGAAGAAAAGGAAATCACATAAAGGGGCTACTTTTGGGGTTAAAATCAGTTTACAGTTTGTGGGTTAGGGATCTGGTACTGGTAATTTAAATTAGACTTGTGTTTCTCTTAGGTGAATGCCTGATCACAGGTTTATATAAATTGGGAGATGGGACCTATCAGTCAGCCTTCGGTTAGGAAACCAGAAACCATTCTAGGTACTTATAACAGGAAGGTATTTAAAATAGGCAGTTAGGTACTTATAAAACAGTTGGAAGGGCTAGAGGAGAAAAGGTAAGGGAAGCCAAGCCCATAACTGGCTCTCAGGTCGGTAGCCAACTTTCTGGGAATTGCTGCCACACATGGGGGGCTCAAACTTTTGGACATGCCCCCTGAGGCAGGTAATTTGTGACACACAGAGGCCACTGCAAAATCTACTTCTGCTGCTAGAGGAAGAATATGGCTTCAGCTTCCCTTCTGCCTTCCTCATCTCTCATAAACTTCTGGCACTGGCAGAATCTAGATTAGGGTATTGGCTGACTTTGTATTCTGGGAAGTATAGTTCCCAGGCTTCCAACCTTTCACATTCAGGGGAGATAGATGAGATTTTCAGTCAGAAAAAGATTTGCAAACTGCCAATCCAGGAAAAAGGAAGGAGAGGGGGCTTCTTAGCTTCTGAGAATTCCCCCTTTCTACAATATGGGTCCTTTGTTTTTTGTTGATTAAGGGTAGAAGATAATAATATAGTTAGTTCTGGACTAAGAGGTGAAAATTCACTAAAACATGAAGTGTTGGTACATATAATTTACAGGTTCCTGGTACATAGAATTTACAGGTTCCTGTAAGATCTTATGGATCTTCTGAAGGCTGAATGGGAATGAGACCCCCCCAAAAAAAAACCCCATAAAAGCAGAGTTCACCTATTATTGGCTCTTCATTATCCAAACCTATGCTATCAAAGTTAAGATGAGAACATGAGAAAGAAAATATTGGTGTCAGAGTTGATATACAAACACAACAAAGATAGCTCTATTTAATCTCTCCTTCAGGTCCAGATGGTGTGACTAGAAGAGGATCTTGAAACAGGCCAAAGTAGGTGTAAGACTCAGATTTGTGAGGTCATTTCAAAGTCAGAACTCAGTGTCCGAACCAATGGCAAGAGATCAATCCCTTTCTGGACGAGAGCAGTCCTAGATCTGCTTCAGAGTCTGTGGTTTGCCTGGTGGAAAGTAACACTGAATTTTCTTCTTTTGACAGAAATAAGGGCCCGATATAGGCATCTTTGTGAGAAAAGTATAACCTAGGGATTATCTTGATCTTACAAATTAGGGGAAACTGAAGACCACAAGATTGAATGAGTATGTAAGATACACAGTGACCAACTCAAGGATCCAACTTAGCTATTTAAAGTTCTTCCTCAGCTTTTCTTCTCTATTCTGAAAACATTGCTTAATAACTGTATATGACTTCAGAATCAAAGAGCCAATGTTAATTAATAATGGGTTAGCCATTTTAAGGCTTAAGAATGTTTATGCTCTTTGAGCAATTCAGCTTCTGAGAATGCATGCTAAAGAATGGTTCTAAATTAAGAAAAGGCTTTGTGCACAAAGGTGGCCAAAACAACATTTACAACACTGGAAAGTTCTAAACATTTTAAATAGTAAATGTAAAGCATTGTGGTCAAGTGCATGGATTCTGGAATCTTATTGCCTACATATCTCAGCTTTTTCACTTGCTAGCTACGTGACTTTCGGCCAAGATCCTCTTTGGGCAATTCCACCCATCATAGGCTTGTTATGGAGATGAAAGAAGTTATATGTCAAATATTTAACATAGTACCTGGCACTGTGTATGTGTATTTATTGTTATGTATGCAATGCTATTTAACATTCTTTTTTTCTTTTTTAGAGAGGAGACAGCGTGTGCACGAGTGAGTGGGGGAGAGGGGCAAAGGGAGAGGGAGAGAATCTCAGTCAGGCTCCACACTCAGTCAGCACAGAGCCTGAGGCAGGGCTCGATCTGGACCCTAGAATCATGCATGACCTGAGCTGAAATCAAGACTGGGACACTCAACCAACTGAGTCATCCAGGTGCCCCAATAAATTAACACATTTTAAATTATCAGTTTGGTTTATCTGATATTGAAAAACATGTATGATGGTGATTTGCCGATGGACTGGATATGGTAACAAGAGATGCATCTTAAAGAGACTTCTAGCGTTTGGGTCTGAACACTACAAGAGTAGAATTTCTTTAAAAAAATTTTTTTTAATGTTTATTTATTTTTGAGAGAGGCAGAGACAGAGCGTGACTGGGGGAAGGGCAAAGACAGAGGGAGACGCACAATCCCAAGCAGGCTTCAGGCTCCAAGCTGTCAGCACAGAGCCTGATGTGGCCTTAAACCTGCAAACCACAAAATCATGACCTGAGACGAATTTGGATGTTTAACCGACTGAGCCACCCAGGTGCCCCATTTTATTTCTTTTTAGACAACAGTTTTATTGAAAGTTGGGAGCAGAGCTCCCTTCCCTCCTAGTCAGTCCTAGCCACGTGGGCCTCAGGGTTCACATACGAGTCCTACAGGCAGAACACGGGTTGGGGGTCAGTGGCCAAACACACGCACACGCAGAGTGGCGAGTGTTGAGGCCTGGGTTTCGCGTTCTTCACGGTGACTAGTGGGCAGTGAGGTGAGTATCCCAGCAGCCAAGTCTCAGGTGATTTTCAACCAACGCCGACCGACCCCCCAGCTACCATCCAGCAAAGCGTTCAGGCAAGGGGTCTGGGACACGAAGAGTAGACCTACCCACAGCCTCCAAAAGTAGAATTTGTTTTTACTGAGATGGAGAAGTTGGTAGGAACAGAAGATATGGGGATAGGTGGGAATCAGGAATTCAGTTGTAGAGTGACATTTGATGATGCCAAGACAAAACCAGGTGGAGGTGTTGGGAAGGCAGCTGGAGAAACAAACCAGTCCAGGCTGGAGATGGTAATCTTGGAGTCACCGGTATATGAATGGCACTTAGATGTATGGGGTTAAACTAAATCACATAGACAGTGAGTGTGGATAAAGCTAATAAAAGGTCTGAGAACTGACTCTTAGGGATTTGAAATGTTCATTTCAGAGAAATGAAGAGTCTGTTAAGAAGACAGAAGGAGCAGCCAGTCATGTAGGAAGAGAGCGAAGTGACAGTGAAGACCAGAGTGATCAGTCGTGTCAGATGCTGCGATGTGAGGTTTTGGCCTTGGAGGTTTTGGTCACCTTGACAGAGGTGTTTCAGTGCAGTGCAGTGGGGGGGATGAAAGCCTGCCTGAAAGGAGTCCAAGGGAGCCTGAGAAGAAAGCACTGGAGACAAGCGAGGACTAGCTAGTTTCAAATTGTTGCTCTTTTCCTAAAAAGGGACCAGCAAAGCGGGGCAGTCCCTGGAGGGACATGGGCAGTGATGGGGGGAACTTATTTTAAGATGGGAATTATTACAGCGTGTAGTTGCAGGTGGGGATGATGCAGTAGAGAGGGAATCCGTGATGATTCGGGAGCGTTGTGGTGATGATTGCTGGGAGGAATGAGCTCCAGGATCTAAGTGGAGGATCTGGTCTTTCACAGCGACAGGGACATTCCATTCACAGTAAGAGGAGAGAAAGCAGGGTGTGCATGCAAGGAGTTGGGACATGTGCTGATGGGGTGCATTCACGGTTTTCCTCCTATCTAATCAGTGAATGCTCCAGATCCTTAGCAGAGGGCAATGATAAGGCAAGAGGCGTTGAGGGGGGTTGAGCGGAGAAGGGGAAGTGAGACGTCCCTGTTGAGGGGAGTGGGACAGTGAGTGGACCAGGGAGCTCAGTAGGACTGCCAGACCAAGCCCACCTAGTGACGCTAGTGAGCCCAGATTTAAGACCATTCAGAGAGTTCATGTATTGCCCTTTGGCCTGTCTTTCGGCTCAGCTGCAGAGAGCTGAACTGTCTGTCAAGCAATGTCTGGGCTTCATCCCAACCAATTAAATCAGAATCTCTGGGGCTTGGACCCAACCATGGCGTGTATGTGAAGTGATTGCCCTGTGCAGCCAGGTTAAAGCAAAAAGGTAATGAGAAGGTTCACAGAAGAACCTGAGATCCAGGACATCCTGCTGTGAAAAATTCAGTGTCTGTTTAATTATTTAAGTGTGGGCTGAAAACTTAACTGAGAAAAGGAGCCCAAGAGGGGGAACTAACATTGGCTACAATGGGGTAGAAATTGTGCTGTGCGCTTCACACGCTTGGTCCTGAAAAAGATACGAATTAGATAAGAATCTTGGAGATAAGAATTTTAGCCTCTGCTTTATAGTAAATGAGCTGAAGCTCAGACAGGTGATGTGAGTTGCCCTCAGCTCCCCTGCTAATAAGCAGTAAGAGCCAGGATTTGGATCTGGACCAATTTGCTCCCAAGTTGTTGCTCAAGATTTTGTGAAAGATGTGAGACTTAAGCTGTGTGTTCAAGTAGTAGGAGCGTTTTGATTTTGGATGTGCAAGAGGGCTTCCCAGCTGGAGGGACACTCTGAGAAAAAAGACCTGAAGGCAAGAAAGAACATGATTAATACAAGAGATATTCAGGGAGACAACGCCTCCTGCGGCAGGTGGGTTGAAGTAAATAAGAGAACAAATGATTCCACCAACCAACAGATAAATGAGTTGGGGGAGTGTCTGTCCTCCGTGGCCAGACAGCTGGGCAGGCTGCCAATGTACTTGGGGCCCAAGGAAGCTGCATCGCAGAATTGCTAAGCAAATGTTCCCTGCATTGTTTGTACAATTCATTATTTTTAAAAAATGATAGCTGTTGGGCTCCATTGAGATAAAAGATGGCCTCTGAGTATAATCTCATTATCATCTGTCACCATGGCTGGGGAGCTTTATGTGTCCGCAGAATCTCAGAATCTATATTTCTCTAGCTTTAATCTCAGGGTCGATATCCCAACACAGCACTGCTCATAATAAATAGCTAGTAGTAAATGATAAAGTAGGCTACTGTGTTTTATTTTATTTGGCTTTCAAGCCAATCAATTTTATAGCTGTCTGTTTGAGGGCTGAAAAAAACTTCTGGAGACAGCAAAGAATCATATGAAAAACTAGAACACGCTGACAAAATGAATCTTTATCTCCCCGGCTTCTCCCATGGAAAGACGCCCTGGGTAGACTGTTGATTATGCATCTAATAAGGCAGCTGCTCATGGAAATGATCCTTTTGATTGGTTTGCAGACTAACTCGGTTTTATGCCCCTTTGGCCAGTGATATAGCTTCTCATATACACTTGTGTGGTATATTCACTGATGACATTGGTTTGCTTGCCTTCTGTCAGCAATTTTTTTTTACTTTGAGAATATGGAAAATCATAATTCATGAAATGGTAGCAAGAGAGAGAGAGAGAGAGATGAAAAATAGAATAGCATCTGTCCTCAACAATACTGCTAATTAAAAAGCAGAAGCTACCCCCTTTCTGCCTAGTATTCTTCTTGGAGCTACATGTGGTTCAAATAAGGTGGCAAGTGTCTTCCCTGTCCTGGGGTAGAAAGCCTACACTTTTGAGGGTTTTTTTTTTTATGTTATAGGGGAAAAAAAGAAGAAATATCAATGATCCAATAAAAAATATGCCATACACTCACCAAAAAAGGCAACTTCTACATATAATTGCTATGCTTGTCTGCGTTTCAGCTGCTGACCAAAAAAGTCCATTTGGTTCAAGTTGTTCATCAGTGCAGCAAGCACTTGATTCATTCATTCTCTGAGCAAACTTTTGTAGAGTATCTACTGTGAGCCAGACAGCGTTCTGGGTATTGAGAAGATGTCAAGGGAAATACGATGGACCCTGAGTTCAAAAACAGCTTACACTAGTGACTAAGGCTCTTCCAATAGATAATCATGGGACAAGGAAGGGGTTGCCGTCACTGTCCAAAACGTAGGACCAGAGTTATGACTACTCAAAGTGCCATTTGGGTTGCCTTTGTACAGCTGCCAGGGTACGGTACGAAATCCATTACTGCCATGGAACCAACAGGATTTTCCTAAGAACCAATGAATGCAAGGGCATTTGCACGTGATGTGTATATTTTGTGTAGCTTATGTAAATGAGTTATAGGCACACTTTACAAAAATTATCATTACTATCCTGAGGTGTATTTCTTGATTTTTGTTTCCTTTACTATTTTTTAATTTTTCAAATCCATTTGATTCCCCTGTGGAAGTCTACGCAGAAAGGCAAAAGATGTTTAGCTAGAGAGGAAGAGTCAGGGGAAACTGGGAGAGCTGCAACAGATGTAAACTAGACTGCTAAGGGGCTCACTGTCATCACACGAAGGACATTCCCAGCGTTGAATACAAACTGGAGCACCGTGCAGGACACGGCTCCTTCGCTTCCAAGGCAGCATGTTCTCTTGATTGCCCCTTCTCCGTCTCTTTTGCTGGTTTCACTTTTCTCCCTGGCATCTTAATCATGGCAGGGTCCACCACTGGTCCAGCTCTCTTTTCCTTCTCCCTTCACCCTTGGTCATATCATCAAGCTACATGGCTCTGAGTAACCATCTATATACTGGCAACTCCCAAATATATATCTATACCCAGGACCTCTGTCTCTGTCTCTGTCTCTCTCCAGCTCTAAACTCATATAGAAAATACCCCTTCAATGTCTAGTAGTCATTTCTTCCGACCCCAAGCTTGCTCTACGCATAGCCCTCCCCATCTCAGTTGATAGTAACACAGTCCTTCGGGTTGCTCAGGTCAAAAATCTTAGCGTCTTCTGTCACCTCTCTGTTCCTCGCCACCCACACCTAATATATCAACAAATAGCGCTTTTCAGCATAAAAGCAAAATCTGACCACTTCTTACCACCCCCGGTACTATGTCCTGTTCTTTTGTCTGGATTCCTACAGACCCGCTGATTAGTCTCCCTGCTCCTCCCCTTTCCCCTCTTACTATCTATTCACACTGTAGCTAGAGTGATCCTTTCAAAATTCAGGTCAAATCACATTATCCCTCTGCTCTTGGCCTGGCAATGGCCTCCTGCCTTATTAAAGTGATGCCAGTGACCTTCATTATCTAGTCCTGTCACCTTTCTATCTTTTCCCCTTCCACTCCCTGGCTCACTCACAGCACTCCAGTTACACTGTTGTCTTGCTTGTCCTTGAACATGTCAGCGATGCTCCCACCTCAGGGCCTTTGCATTGTTGCTTCCTCTGCCTGAAATGCTGCCTCGCATTTATCTGCGTATAGCTTACACCCTCATCTCCTTCAAGTCTTTACTCCAATGTCTCCTTCTTCATGAGATCCTCCCTGACCACCCTATCCAGTTTTCAACCTACCCCACTCCTGGCACGGCCCTGACCCCTTTCCTTGCTCCATAAGGTTCCCCCCACTAGAACTTAAGCTCCATGAAACAGGAATTATTGCCTGTCTTGTTCAGTCATCATCCCAAGCACTTAGAACAGTGCCTGGCAAATAGTAAGTGCTCAACAATTATTTGGATATAAATAAAAATGAATGAATGTATAATACACAGGAAGGAACCTCCTTTTAAGGAGTATTTCTGTCTATACCAGATACCAAATTTGTGTTCAAATAGTCCCTAAGGGAACATGGAAACACTCTTCTGAATAGTTATCAGACACACAAGTTCTAGTATTCCAATCACTAACACTTTTGGTGTGTTTGTTATAAACTGGGCCCTGTGAGAAATACTCTACACGCATCATCTCTTTTAGCACTCACAGCCCAGTGAAGTAACTTGGAATGATGTTACCTCCATTTTATATCAGGGGTGCACCGGCTCAAAAGGACTAAGGAGTTTTCCCAAGCCACCCAGCTCACACGTAGAAGAGTTTCTTTACCACTCTACAAGGCCACCTCCTTTAACTAAAGACCTAATGTCGAATTGGTTCTTTGAGATTCATTTTTCAACAGTTTGTTCAAAGTCCTAAGAGAATCCCTAACCTATTGTTTGAAACTGGCAGTGGAAAGATCTGGGAAGTATGACCAACTAGCCAGACAGAGCCATAAGACAGACACAAGACTCATTTGGATACTGTTTTAATAACCCTTGATACTGATGATTCTAACAGATTGGAAGGATATGAAAAGAATCCAGGATTCTACCAAGTATAAATGTCTTCAGAGATAACCTGACAATATATTTATATATGTTAAGAGTCAATAGATGCAAAACGTAATCAACTAAAGTGTGTAGTCTGGGTGGGAGGAGGGTTAGTGCAGAATTCTGGGAGAAGGTAAAGAAATCCAGTAACACAGAATGTGAACGCAGGGCTGCGAATGATGAGACGAGCTTGGCTGAAAGGCACTTGTAACCTTGCTTTAAATAGAACTACTCTGTCCCAGTAGTGCTGTTCCCAGAGAGACACTCAGTTACCACCTCTGGGCGTTCCGAGGATTCACTGGAATGGCAGCCTCTTTGTGTATAGAATGGGTTGAATGGTGCCCCCCCCCCCCCAAATGTGTCCACATCCAAATCCCTGGAACCTATGTTCCCTTCTTTGGAAAAAAGATCTTTGCAGATGTAATAAAATTAAAGATCTTGAAAGAAGACCTTCCCCCAGTGGGCCCTAAATCCGGTGATGAATGTCCTAATGAGAGATAGAAGAGAAGATACACAGAGAAGGTCATGTGAGGCTAGAAGCAGAGGTTGGAGTGGCTTGGCTTCCATAAGCCAAGGAAGACAATGCCTGGAGCCACCCAATGTGGAAGGGGCAGGGAGGGATTCTCCTTTCAGGCCTCCAGAGGCAGCAAGGCCCTGCTGATACCTTGATTTCAGACTTTCAGCCTCCAGATTGAGGGAGAATAAGCTTCTGTTGTTTTAAGCCGCCCAGTTTGTAGTAATTTGTCACGGCAGCCCTAGGGAACCGGTAAAATGCTTAAGTATCACTCAACTCCAGGCTGGTTTAGATTTAAGTATGGGTGTGTTTAAGGAAGTCAACACATTGTAAATATTTTGTGTGAGGGAGAAGCATACATTTGGTATATCATGTGCCTGTAATGTTTAAGAAAATTTGACCTACTATTAAAATGAAGAGAACTTAAACTCTACTCTATAACATATGAATAATTGCTTTAGCTTTTTAAGTTATACTTTTACTAAGTTTATACATACAGTATTGAAATAAAAGAAATTAAGGGGGCGCCTGGGTGGCTCAGTCGGTTAAGCATCTGGCTTTGGCTCAGGTCAAGATCTCGCAGTTTGTGAGTTCGAGCCCCGCGTCGACTCTGTGCTGACAGCGCAGAGCCTGGAGCCTGCTTCCGATTCTGTGTCTCCCTCTCTCTCTGCCCCTCCCCCACTCATGCTCTGTCTCTCTGTCTCTCAAAAATAAATAAACATTAAAAAAAAAATTTTTTTTAATAAAAAAAAAAAGAAATTAAGGTTAGCCCTCCTTGTAAGTTTGACTTATTAGTGTTCTGTGTTATTTGAGCACTCAGAAAGTTATATTAGTTCAATCAAAACATTGAAGTAATAAAAAAATAGAATGCATTGATTTATAAATACAATTTAAGGGCGCCTGGGTGGCGCAGTCGGTTAAGCGTCCGACTTCAGCCAGGTCACGATCTCGCGGTCCGTGAGTTCGAGCCCCGCGTCAGGCTCTGGGCTGATGGCTCAGAGCCTGGAGCCTGTTTCCGATTCTGTGTCTCCCTCTCTCTCTGCCCCTCCCCCATTCATGCTCTGTCTCTCTCTGTCCCAAAAATAAATAAACGTTGAAAAAAAAAATTAAAAAAAAAAATACAATTTAAAATGCTTGAAGGTGTTAGCTTAGAAATAGGATCACATATTATTCAAAGGCCTTTAACATAGTTTAAATATATATGACAGGCTATATATACTATACAGAGAACAGTCAGATTTGATGCAGAACTTAAAAGCTTCAGGAAAAATTAGGTTTTTTAATCTGTAACCTTAATAAATTGAATATTAATTTTTAAAAACAATGTTAACCTCTGAATAGTTTTTACTGCCTCAGAACCACTCGAGGGCACCAAAAGGCTCACATTTAATAGAAGCAACATAAAAGAAACTTTCTAACTGTGTCATCCTTCAGGAACAGGGCCACGGGAGGCAGCCAGCAGGAGTGAATCAGTGTCTGGACAGTGTGAAGGTGATCTGTGCTCTGGTGGGAACAGCAGAAGGCCGTGAACTTCGCTGGTGGGTGCCTTTGTTCTGACTCAAAGTGTTCCTTGACACGCGGAGGAACATCAGGTCCAAAGGCCTCTAGTGACTGAACAGATAACGTGAGTTCCATCAAAGCTCGGCACCACTCATCCCTGCCTCTCCTCCCCAAGACAGTGCAGTGAGTGTGGCGTTCAGGCAAGCATTCGATGTTCTATTTCTTTATTAGTTTAATTTGAGGAACCAACTCTGTCCCTGCAGAGAAAACTCTAGAATGATCATGTTGAAATGGTAGCCATTTCTGGGTGTAGTACTTAATGTACTTAAACACCCCCTCATTGCTGCATGTATCATTGGTTTCCTTACGTGTGGCTGCTGGTCCTAACATTTCCATCTGCTTCCACGTTGGGCCTTTGGTCAGGTCCGAGAGGTATGGCCCTGAGCACGTGCTGTCATGAACCGAAATACAGGGTGTTGGTCTTCGCTTTATCGGTAGTCTGAAGAATCACAGTGGGTGACTGAAGGCCTGTAACGTGGAAACCATAAAGAAACAGAAATGATTTTGTATGAAGAAAATGAAAGGGGACTTGATAATGGTCTTAAATGTATAACCAGTTTTAAGACTATCCTTAGTTCTGTCCACTTTTTTTTTTTAACGTTTATTTATTTTTGAGACAGAGAGAGACAGAGCATGAACGGGGGAGGGTCAGAGAGAGAGGGAGACACAGAATCTGAAACAGGCTCCAGGCTCCGAGCCGTCAGCACAGAGGCTGACGCGGGGCTTGAACTCACGAACCACGAGATCAAGACCTGAGCCGAAGTCGGCCGCTTAACCGACTGAGCCACCCAGGCGCCCCTATCCACTTCTATCTTATATTCACTTCAAAGTTCTTGGGCTGCTCCGGGGACTTGTAGAGGACAGCAAGGTGGAGGAAGCAAGGTGGTGGGAGGAGCCTGGGGCTCACATTGCCAAGCTGGCATCACTCAGCAAGCCCTGCAGACAGGTGTTCCCCAGCGCTGGATGCTGTCTTGACCTGGACCGCAGAAAGCTTAGCACTCTTTCTCTTCTCTGGCCTCTACTTGCCAGTTCTAGAAAAATAAGAAACATCCCACTTGCCACCTTCCACTACCGTAGTAAGAGAACAAGAACGCTGGTTTTTATTGGGTTGAATCAGCAGGGTGTTTTTGTTTTCATCTCCATGGACATGACTCGGTCGGAAATCAAAGCACAGTAAACCAGGGTTTTTATGACATCTCGTTGGAAGTTGTCCGTGAAGCCTCTTTTGAAAAGTTCAGTGTCCAGTTCTAGCTGAGTGATGGGGAAGAGGACACATGTGACTTCTCTGTGAAGTCTTCCCCATGCCTCCTCCTGGCTCCCCCACGTGAGCTGGTTTTGCTGCCATCTTTTTTCCATTGATTTGACAAACACTGGTTTGGCACTTGCTATACTGGGGACATAAAAATAAAAGGCTTAGTCTCGGATCAAGAAGCTTTTAGTAGAGTCAAGCGAGAGAAAAATAAACAGATCACCAATGGAATAAAAAAGAAACATAATTTAATGGAAGCGCCAGGGCTTCTGCGTATCGTCATGCAAGGCGTGCACTGCACAACCCTGGAGGGGGGTAGGGTGCCTTTCACATTGCAGTCAGGTGAAGGCACAGCCACCTGTGGTAGCTCTGGAGGCAGATAGGAGGGGCCGCCCATCTGGGCAGATGAGGAAGAACAAAAGGCAGGAAGACGCCACGGCGGTTCCTGTGTTCACATCTTTCTGTAAGCCCCTTCCACCCAGAGTGTGGCCAGACCTGTGACTTCATTTTAGCTAATATAAGTCAGCAAAGGTGATAGGATGTCCCTTCTAGATTGTTACGTAGACTAGAATGCCCCTGTTGCTAGGAGTGCCTCTCCTTGGCCGGCTTTGAGGAAGCAGGCTGCCTGCTACGAGCTTCCCTACGGAGAGGGCAACTGGCAGGGACTTGCAGGCAGCTAATAGCTGACAGCCGGCAAGACCCTGAGGCCTTCAGTGTGACAGGCCACAAGGAGCTGAATGCTGTCAACAACTACAGGAGCTTGGAAGTCTTCAGATGAGAACCCAGCCCTGGCTGTTGGCCCGACCGCAGCCTCGCGAGAGACCTGGAAGCAGAGGATCGATCCAGCTACGCTGTGCCCGGACCCCGATTCCACAGATGTGAGAAGATAAATGGGTGTCGTTTGAAGCTGCTCATTGGGTGGTGATATTGTTATGCAGCACTAGAT
Source organism: Lynx rufus (assembly GCF_022079265.1). Taxonomy (NCBI): domain Eukaryota; kingdom Metazoa; phylum Chordata; class Mammalia; order Carnivora; family Felidae; genus Lynx; species Lynx rufus. Next base: position 151,104,599 of record NW_025814834.1, read on the forward strand.
AGCTAATACAGAGGGTTAGGGACAGCAGCTCAGGTCACCAATACACTATGTTCCCATGGCGCTTTGGAAAATGCTCAGAAGGGTGGAGGGCAAATGTCCGTCTTCCCTCTTGAAGCCATGGACATTGTCTTATTCACCTCTGAGCTTCCTCATCTATGAAATAGGGTAATAACAGTACCTACTACGTAGGGCTGCAAGTTAGATAATTTAAACAATGTTATTAACACAGTGACTGTCTTAGTAAGTGCTCATTAAATACCACCTCTAAGCCTCCAGGGCTTAGTACAGCACCTGGTTCATACTTTATAAATGTTTATTGCATGAATGGTTCATTGCAAGAACTGATGGAGAAGGACCGTATATCAGCACCTGATGGCAGTAGGAAAAGTATCAGCAGTTTGGCCATCGTCCCTCAGGGTCAGCCAGAAGGAACCAGAGATGTACAAAACCATGGTGTCAGGGTGACTAAGCAAACCCAGACAGGAAGAAGCCTAGTCAAGGGAGCTTCTGTTGGGAACTGCTTTCTGGTTCTGCCCACTGCAGACACCAGATTTTTGACCGGGATAGATATGTGGGTTTCAATCAGTTCTTTTATTCAGGTTTTATGAATCTACACTTTGTGTCGAGAGCCATAAGCGGTTTACATGCCTATCTGTAGGCACACCTCATTTTATTGTACTTGGCTTTCTTGAGCTTTGCAGATACTGTAATTTCTTTGCTTACAAATTGAAGGTTTGCGGCAACCCTGTGTTGAGCAGGTCTGTCAGCGCTAATTTCCCAACAGCATTTGCTCACTTCGTGTCCCGGTGTCACATTTTGGTAATTCTCACGTTTCAAACGTTTTCATTATTACTTTCTTCGTTACGGTGATCTGTAATCAGTGGCGACAACTCACTGAAAGCTCGGATGATGGTTAGCATTTTTTAGGCAATAAAATATTTTTTAATTCAGACATGCACATTGTTGTTTTGGACATAATGCTACTGGACACTTAATAGACTGTAGGATGGTGTCAACATAACTTTTGTATGCACTCGAAAAGCAAAGAAATTATGTGACTTGCCTTGTTGCAAAATTCATTTCATTGCAGTGGTCTGGAACCAAACCTGCAATATCTCTGAGGTGTGCCCGTGTAAGAAATATATGAGAATCAGCAGATTCTGAGGTGACTTTTTAATTCCTCCTTTCTACGAATCTGGTAATAATCTTTAATGCTCCCCTTGCTACTTCTTTCATTCATTATGCATTCATATATTCCACCCACAAACATTTATTGAGGACAGCTCTATGCCAGTCTTTGGGTTAAGCACTTGGAATACAACAGTGAGTCAAACAGCTGCTCACGGTCCTGGGGCTCATTAATGACACATCCAGTTGGAATCTCTTCTGTATGTTTTGAGCACCCCACCCCCACCCTGCACCCTTGCTGTTTGTGCTGTGCTGGCGTGTTCTACTTTTATTTGGGGGTCCTTAGTCTTCTTTGCAGTCTTTACCCTTTGCTTATGCACTTGCTTCAAGAAGAGTCTTCACATATTGAGTCTTCATCAATTAAATTCTGTGTAAGGTTCTTCTCCCTCCAGTAAGCTTCTCCCCATGGGACTAGGCAAGTGATTTTGCAACTAATAGCCTCTTTAATCTGGATGTTCTCTGTGATCTCTTTTCTGATGTTTTCTCTGAGGAGCTGGGGAGATAAGAAGGCCCTTTGATGGTTAAAAACTCTTTTATTGCTTGGAGCATGAGCTTAAAGTGGGTCAGGCATTGCGTAACACCCCGCACTTGGAAAGACTATGGAACACTATGGAAAGAAGATGGTAGGATACCCTACCTAACTGAGCCAAACAGCTCTATTTAGTGGCAGCGTGGGGGTGAAGTAATGACCAACAGGAGCATGGTGAGCAGTAAGGAGAAAGCCCAGCCACAAGAAGTTTGATGTATCTTCAGGTGGTCACGGAAGACCAGCACCTCGACACCTCGGTCTCACTATTGCTGATTTTTTAGCAAAAGTTTTGGATCCACCAAGTGGAATTGTGGACAGCGGCAGCCTTGCTTTAAAGTTTGTTGTCTGCTTTTAAAAAACCAAACCATATGGGGCACCTGGGTGGCTCAGTCGGTTAAGTGGCCGACCTCGGCTCAGGTCATGATCTCATGGTCCGTGAGTTCGAGCCCCGCGTCGGGCTCTGTGCTGACAGCTCGGAGCCTGGAGCCTGTTTCAGATTCTGTGTTTCCCTCTCTCTCTGCCCCTCCCCTGTTCATGCTCTGTCTTTCTCTGTCTCAAAAATAAATAAGCGTTAAAAAAAAAAATTTAAAAAAAAAACCAAACCATAACTTGAGCAGCCATGAACCCACCACACAACCTAAGCAATAGAATGTTATCAATGTCATTGAAGCTCCCTCTGAGTAGGGTTGCCAGATTTAGCCACAAACAAGCAACAACAACAAAATACACCCTATTAGCTTTACATTGCAGATAAACAATAAATAATTTTTAGTAGAAGCGTGTCCCATGCAATATCTGGGGTATAATTATACTAAAAACATTATTCATTATTTAAATTCAAAGTTACCTGAGCCCCCCTCTTTTTATCTGGCAACACTACCTTGCCAGTCACAGCCCCATGTCCCTTCCCTGACAGATAATCATTGCTTTTCAATTTGGCTTTATCATCCCTTTGCTATAGAGTTTATAGCTTACCATATACATGTGTATATGTATCCCTAAACAAAATATTGCTTTGCTTGTTTTCCAAGTGTATTAAAATGCCATCTTTCATGTATTCTTTTCCTCTCAACATTCTATTTCTGAAATTCAGTTATGCAGTTGCTTCCTTTTTACTGTTACAACCATTTTCTGAATCTACCACAGTTGATTAGTCTCTTCTCCTGTTGAGTTGTGTTCAGTTTTTTGTTACTATACACTGTGCTGGCTCAAACATATCATCTGATGCTCATGCGCAGAAGTTCCTCTAAGGCATAGTCCTAGGAATCAGAGGACATGGGCTGTCACAACTATACTAGATGTGTTTTCCTCAAAGTGATTGTATCACCCAGTACAAGTATTTTGAAGACCGCATTGTACTACTTAAAATCTTCAGGCTTTATCCAGTCTGGTAGGTATAAAAATGCCTCTCACTGTGATTTCATTTTGCTTTTCCTTGATTACTAATGAAATTAAGCTACATTTCGTATATTGATTGGCCATTCATGTTTCCTCTCCTGTGAAAAGCTTTTCATTCCTGTTGCTCATTTTCTCCTGGGTTCTTTGGGGGGTTTTTGCTGATTTTTAGGTCTTCTTCCTGGATCCTGTATACTAATTTTTAGTTAATTCTATGCATGACAAATGTACCTTCTCAATTTTTAGTTTGCCTTTTTACTCTCTTTCCAGTGTTTTTTGATAAAAGGAAATTTATAATTTGGTTTTCTCTAATTTATCAATCTTTTCTTTATGGTTTGTATTTTCTGGGTCTTGTTTAGAAAATACTTCCTTACCTAAAGTCAAAATATTTTTCTGGGGCACCTGGGTGGTTCAGTTGGTTAAGCGTCGTCTAACTCTTGTTTTTGGCTCAGGTCATGATGTCATGGTTCACGGGATTGAGCCCCACATCAGGCTGTGCTGACAGTGTGCGGCCTGCTTGGGATTCTCTCTCTCTCTCCTCTCTCTGCCCCTCCCTCTGCTCACATGCATATGCTCTCACTCAAAATAAACATTAAAAAGTGTATTTTTCTATATTGACACAAATTTTTTTTAACGTTTATTTATTTTTGAGACAGAGAGAGACAGAGCATGAATGGGGGAGGGGCAGAGAGAGGGAGACACAGAATCGGAAGCAGCGAGATCCTGACCTGAGCTGAAGTCGGGCGCTTAACCGACTGAGCCACCCAGGCGCCCCAACACATAATTTTTTTTAAGTTTATTTAATTATTTTGAGAGAGAGAATGCAAGCGGGGGAGGAGCAGAGAGAAAGGGAGAGAGAGAACCCCAAGCAGGCTCTGCGCTGTCAGCACAGAGCGTGACACAGGGCTTGATCCCACCACCCGTGAGATCATGACCTGAGCCAGAACCAAGAATTGGATGCTTAACCGACTGATCCACCCAGGTGCCCGACACATGAAATTTTTAAGGTTTTTCTTTCCACATTTAAATCTTCATTTCACCTGGATTATAGTTTATATATGATGTGAGAGAGGAATCCAATATCTCTTTTTTCCAATATGGATAAACTCTTGTTCCCCCACTGTTTATTGAACACCTCATTCCCTTGCCATCCAGCTGCTCTAGAGTGCCAGTCGATCAGTTTTCATATATTTATGGATCCATTTCTGGGCTTACCATTCTCTCCTTTGATCTATTTGTCTATCCCGTTTCTAATATCACATTGTCATAGTTAAGTCGATTTATCAATCTTGCTATTTGGCAGAGCTACCCCCTCTTACACACACACACACACACACACACACACATACACAAAGGCGTGCACAACCTTGTTCTTACTCAAGAGTATCTGAGTACTTTGACTCTTCGTGGGGCTGTGCTTTTCCGTGTAAATTTTGGAATCGGATTAATGAGGTCTGTGATAAACCGTTGAGATGCTGATTTGAGTTGCATTGAATCTGGGGAAGGTCGACATATTTATACTGAGTCTCTCTACCTGAGAACATGGTAAATCTCTCTGTTAGTTTTGGTCTTCTTTGATGTTTTTCTCCATAAAGGTCCTTTTATTTTATTATAGTGTTGTTTCTATTGTAATGGTATCTTTTAAATTACATTACTATAATTTTTATGGCTGCTGTCTAGAAATGCAATTGGTTTTATATACTTAGCCACTTTGCTAAGTTAGCTCCTCAATTCTAATAATTTGGTTATAGATTCTTTTGAATATTCTCTATAGGCAACCATATCAATCTGCTAATAATGATTGCTTTATTCCTTCTTTTCCAATTTGTATACCTTTTATTTATTTTCCTATTGACATTTTAGTCATGAAAATCACTAGAATAATGTTGACTATAACAATGGCATTGAGCGTCTTCAACTTGTTCCTGATTTTAAAGGGAAGGCTTGTAAGTTTTACCATGAAGGATCATACCTGCTATACGTGTTTGCTTTTGGCTTTTATCCTGTCAAAAAGTTACCTTCCTCATTATAATCTTCAGAGTTTCTGTCACAAATCAGGATGCTTTTACTCAAATGCCTTTCCCTGCATTTACTGAGGTGATTAAATGTTTTCCTCATCTGATCTGTTAATGTAATACATTAAATTAATTGTTTTTGTAAATTAAGCCAACTTTGCATTCCTGGGATAAACCTAACTTAGGATGATGGGTCATCTTTTTTGTGCTCTGCTGGATTGGTAATAGTTTGTTTAGAATAGTTTGTTTTTTGCAGTTTTTTTTTTTAATTTTTTTTTCAACGTTTATTTATTTTTGGGACAGAGAGAGACAGAGCATGAACGGGGGAGGGGCAGAGAGAGAGGGAGACACAGAATCGGAAACAGGCTCCAGGCTCCGAGCCATCAGCCCAGAGCCCGACGCGGGGCTCGAACTCACGGACCGCGAGATCGTGACCTGGCTGAAGTCGGATGCTTAACCGACTGCGCCACCCAGGCGCCCCATGCAGTTTTACTTATGATTAAGTTTAACCTATAATTTTCCTTTCTAGTTCTGTTTTGTTTGATTTTAGGATCACTGTTATACTAATCGCATAAGATGAATTGGAAGAATTTAAGATTCAGTTGTAATTGAAGCACCAAGATTCAAGATACGAACTTCCAAAGTGAGATGGTAGGCCAAGATGCCTTTTCAAAAGACATCTCTAGGAATTAGTTCCTTGACATTAACCACCCCTCATCCTCTCAAGCATGTGCATGGCTTGAGAGAGGGAGTATGATGGAAATTTTGCAAGAAAATTTCTTTGGCAAACACTGCTGTTATGAACTGAGACAACTGAAGAGGGATTTGGTAGTTCCCCTTGGTCCTCTGCAGTGAGGCAGGTCTGGGGGGCCTGTGTCTGGCTCTCCTCTGAAACACAGGAAGCAACAACGGGGTTGGCCTGCTGCTTTGCCGATGGAGTGAAAGAAAGGTGTGCCTGGGCTTGAGTCAGTCTGCATTCCCCAGATTTGCCTGGGCAAAGAATCCATGAGTGTTTCCTTGGCTCAAGTACAGCCAGATGCACACAAAGGAGCTGGCACGGGGTCATCTTATATGGTCTCAAGTAGAATTGGGTCAGTTGGAGAGGTGAGCAGGCTTCATTACAGGAGAAGCTGGATGCTGCTTTTTTGGACATTAAGTGGGGGTTAATAAGGAACGCCCAGAATAGAGTGTATTCATTTAGATCAAAGGAAATCAGCAGTGATGGGGTAAGAAAAGAGGTTTTGCAAAGTTCACACGAAAGCCCTCCACGAGAGAGAGAATCCGCTTCAAATATCCAGTAGGTCCAGAGAGAGCAAAGCACTCTGATAACAGTACCAGTTAAGTAAGGACTTTCTCTTCTCCTCCTTCTCCATCTCCTTAACCTGCAGAGGACCAGAAGCAGCAGTCAGGGAATGGGGGTCTGTCATTTAGGAAAAGCCCACCCTTTCATTCTCTGCTCTGTGATGCTAGGGCCACAGCCCTGCAAACTACATTTCTGCTTTGCCAGCTTTTCCCCGTTGGGCTCTGCTGCTCAAGGTACCGGAGGGGGACTGGAAGGCTGGGGGAGCAGAAGGGCTGTGCTCCTCCCTGCCTCCTTCCTGTCTGGTCCCTGTGAGTGTCACAGCGTCTGACCCCATCAGGGACAGTTCCTCCCATGGCAGCAGCCAGTTCATTCACAGTTTCAACAAGACTTATAAGGCCAGGCTCCTCACGTCCACCCCTTCTATCCCGGGACAGGACCACATCCTCTTCAAAGTTTGAGTCTGGCCTCATGGGCTCCTTCTCTGAGCTCAGACACACCAGCACCAACCAAGTATCACTTCCTCCTCAGGGTCCAGAGTTTCAGCTCTGCAGGCTTCCTTGTCTATGCTTTGAAGTTTCAAGAATGCTAACATCTTTCTTTCATTCCCTTAGCCCTGGGGATGGTAGCTGCTGTTGAAATCGTGACACTTAAAGATACCTTAGAAGTTTCTTCTTGTCTCATCAGTCACCTGGTTAGTGACTTCTGTTTAGTTAATTTTTTACATTAATTTTTTTCTCAAATCGCTGGTATATTTTCAGTCTCTTATAGATGGTGCAGTGGTGGTGGTGGGGTAGGGGTGGGGGTGATTGAGAAAGGGGGAGAGAAAAAGAGAAGACGCTGACTCCATTTCCTTCCCCCAAAACAGGTGGTCAGTCTGCCACAGCCTCTGAGGTGGGGGAAGAGAAATCCTAACTTTTAAACCGAAAGCCTATCTTATATTGTACTGGTCATTTTACGTTACTAATTTGAGTCTGGGTTTGTGTCTATAAGTAAATAGAGACATTTCTATTACTCATTAATAACCTTAAAAGTCAAGGGGCTTGCCTGAGTTTTCATCCAGTGTCAGGGAAAGGATTACCTTCACTGAGAAGATTTAAAGGGACAGTAGGAAACAACCACTTATTTGATTACATCCCATGAATCCTACTTATTTAACGTGCTGGTTATAATCTGAGGCTGTAATTGAAATGTCTCCTAGAACTCACAAGTAAAACTCTCAAAGCCTAGGATTTCTTTCATGGGAAGATTTCTGCTACTGATTATGTAGGCAGTCTATTTCTTTCTCTTTTTTTAATGTTTGTTTGTTTGTTTGTTTGTTTCTGAGGGTGAGTGAGAGAGAGCATGAGCAGGGGAGGGGCACAGAGAGACTCCCAAGCAGGCTCCCTCACTGTCAGCGCAGAGCCCAATTTGAACTCACAAACTGTAAGATCTTGACCTGAGCTGAAATCAAGAGTCGGGTGCTTAAATGACTGAGTTGCCTAGGCACGCCCTATTTCTTTTAGAGTCAGTTTGGTAAGTATTTTGGGGGAATTTTCATTTAAAAGGTACATTTTCAAAGTTATTAGCATAAGGTTTTTCTATCTTATATTTCTATTATATTTGTGATCTTTGTGTATTCTTCTTTTTCATTCCTAATATTATATATGCCTTCTCTCTACATATATCTATTTAAATGTTTATTATTTATTTTTGAGAGAGAGAGAGAGAGAGAGAGAGACAGAGCATGAGCAGGGGAGGGGCAGAGAGACAAGATGACACAGAATCCAAAGCAGGCTCCAGGCTCTGAGCTGTCAGCACAGAGCCTGACTCAGGGCTCAAACTCACAAACTGAGATCATGACCTGAGCCGAAGTCAGACGTTTAACCGACTGAGCCACCCAGGTGCCCCTATTTGTGTCTTTATTCAATCTTTCCAAGGGTTAGTCTCTTCCAAGACCCAGTGTTTGGTTTTGTTGATCATCATTATTGTATCTGTTATCTGTTTCTTTAAGGCTATTATTTCCATCTTTTTACGTTCTTTGGAAATATTATGTTAGTTTCTCCCTTCTTACATTTAATGCGTTTCTTGCTCGTTTTAAACCTTTCTTCTTTTTCCAAAGAAACATTTAAAGCTGTGTGTCTTCTTTTATGTGTACTTTGGAGATCTCATCATCACCCTTTGCCACATCTTATTTCCCTGATCTGAGTGAGTTCACTACTTACCGTAAATTTTGGGCATAGTGTCATGCAGTTCTTATTTTTCAAACTTTATAATATTATTTCGTTCTGTTGATGTTTTTCATTCTTAAATTCTTTATTGAAGCATAATACAGAAAATATAAACATATATACATACTGGGGGCGCCTAGGTGGCGCAGTCGGTTAAGCGTCCGACTTCAGCCAGGTCACGATCTCGCGGTCCGTGAGTTCGAGCCCCGCATCAGGCTCTGGGCTGATGGCTCGGAGCCTGGAGCCTGTTTCCGATTCTGTGTCTCCCTCTCTCTCTGCCCCTCCCCCGTTCATGCTCTGTCTCTCTCTATCCCAAAAATAAATTTAAAAAAAGTTGAAAAAAAAACATATATACATACTGTACAGAAAAATGTACATGTCATAGGTATAAAGCCTGAAAAAGTCTCACCCATGTATCCTTTGGTTAGGATTTAAACACGGAGATAACGAGCACTTTTTTTTTACTGACTTGGAAATCCATACAAAGATAACCAACTTGAAGTGTACAATTTAGTACACTCACAGTGTTGTAACAACTACCACCTCTATCAAGTTCCAACACGTTTTCATTACCCCCAAAGGAAGCCCTGTACCCGTTAAATAAATAGTCACTTCCCATTCCCCTCTCTTGCCAGCCCCTGGCAACCACAATCTGCTTTCTATCTCTGGATTTTAAGTGTGCTTTTAAATTTCTAGATGGGTAGAGACTTTACGTTATAATTTTTACTGATTTCTAACTTAATTGTGTTGCAATGTTATGGTACTGGTTCTTTGAAATTTGTCAAAATTTGGTACTGCTTTATGCCCTAATTCATCATCAGTTTTCATAAATGTAATATGTGATTTGGGAAAGAGAGTGTATTCTCCAGTGGTTGAGTGCAGTGCTCTATATAAGTCCTTCACATCACACTTGTTAATTATGTTGTTCAAAATCTTTATAACTATTCTGAATATTTTTGGCTGTTTGATCTATCAAATTACTAAGAAATGTGTGTTAAATCTCTCACTCTAATCAAGGAATTGTCAATTACTCCTTGAAATACTGTCAGTTTTTGCTTTCGCGATAGGCTTTTCAGATAACACGGAGAGGCACTAATCAAAGCAGAAACTTCAAATGTGCCACATTTGCAAAAAGACTATCAGCTGCCTCAGTCTGTTCTGCCAGATTAACCCAATTTGGTCGATGTCTTCCCAGAACAAGGTGGCCCTTGCTGTCACTCTATGTCCCACCCCCTCTCTTTTCCTTCCTCCCATTCCAGAAATGCATTTATTTAAAATCAAAAGAATGGCCTAAGATGGAGATGAACAAAAATACTCCAGATCCTTGGGATTTCCGTATTTCATTTCAGCAACAAAGTTAAAAATGTCTGTCAGTTGTCGTTTCCCTAAACACCATCCCACTTCATGGCTTGCCATTTTCCTCCAGGGTCACTGTGCACCAGAGGCAGTATTAGATTGAGGGTGGGACAGGCACTGTTGGCATCTCACGTCTGTGGATTCCCCAGGGTTGTGCTGTCTCTTCATCGGGCAGCGAATGATGAATTGTGAGTCAGTCCACATTGGGGGAAGCCTCTATCATCCCACAGCTGAACTCACTCCGTTCATTTGCTACCTTAGAACAGGAAAGAGAAAGCATATGTAGCAAATCATTGGGCTGGGTCCAGCATCTTTATTCCTCATTACCTTCTACATCTAATACAATTGCTCATTGAAATAATTACTGTCTTCACCTGGTGGCACCGTTCTATTTTGCTTATAAGACAGGCTGGCAGCAAAACCTCTTTCACCGAGCTTGGATTCATTTCCCTTCGCAGATGATTTCAATAACTTCACATCATTTTTCATCTGGCAAGTCAAGGGAAGCCAAGTTTTGAGAGAAATAAAGCTTGTTCCTTGGAGTGGAACCGTGCCAGGGAAGGTGAAACAACTTCATTTTCCACGCGGACAGGTGGGCCCTTCTAGTTTTTGCGCGGAGAGCTGCCTGGATTTGCTCAAATCAACTTGTGGTGCTCATACTAATTGGTTGTTTGAAGCGGGCTGTCCAGCTGGCAGCCGTTTGGGCCGCTAGAATGGCCCTGGGGTTGCTGATTCACTTCTCTCCCAAAGACTGAATGGCCTATTATTTGAAAGGGAGGACGGAGCCAACCCAGTTTGCCCTGGCTTGCTGCGGGTGACCTAGGAGGCAGGCCGCCTCTCCAGGGTTTCTCCTGAACTTTGAAGAAGTCGTTTGCACCTTAGTGCAATAAACTGGTGCCTCATCTGGTGCCCTGGAGCCTGGAGGTCAGAGATGATCGGGAGCCCACAGGGACAGTGGATAGTGTGAGAAAGAGACACAAGGAGAAGCTGAGGTGTGTGAACCGGTCAGCCGGGATAGTTTACAGTCCTCTGCATTTGTTACCTCACCCAGGACCCTCCTCCTACTCATTTTCCTGAGCTGAGAAGCAGTGACAACGAAAGGGACCGTGGAGCGGATGATGCCAACTATTATGGTATTTTGTATTTTATATGTGGTACTTTAATATTCATTTGTAGAGCCTTGTAGAGCCAATCAATGCATAGAGATATATTTACTGGGTGTCTGCTATTTGCAAGGAATGGTGCTAAGTGCTGTGAGGGAAATAAAATAGAAATCTAAGATCACTGCCCTCACACTCCTTTTAGTCTAATTAGGAGGCCCAGATGTAAGCACAAAACATTAAAGAACAATACGAGAGTTCAGTGAGACCAACGTAATATACATAAAGAAAACGCCAAACTTATTTCTCATAGCAGATAAATTTCTATCCACCTCTAGAGGTATTAATGACTTGAGTCCTCAGCAGAACTCTCTCTTAATAATAATGAACATACGCAACGTTACTGAGAACTTACCAGATGTAGAGCATGTGTAAGCAATTTACCCTTTGTTTTATTTCACCTTTAGAAAAATCATTAAAATGTAGCAAAAATCTTTTTTTAATGTTTTTAATGTTTACTTAGTTTTGAGAGAGAGACAGAGCATGAGCAGGGGAGGGGCAGAGAGGGAGGGAGACACAGAATTGGAAGCAGGCTCCAGGCTCCGAGCTGTCAGCACACAGCCTGACACGGGGCTTGAACCCACGGACCGTGAGATCATGACCTGAGCCGAAGTCAGGTGCTTAACTGACTGAGCCACCCAGGCACCCCATGACAATCTCTACATTTTTTTTTACTGTTTATTTTTGAGAGGGAGAGAGAGACAAAGTGTGAGCAGATGCAGGGAGAGAGAGAGAGAGACACACACACAGAATCTGAAGCAGGCTCCAGGCTCTAAGAGCTATCATCACAGATCCCAATGCGGGGCTTGAACTCACAGACTGTGAGATCATGACACTTAACCGACTGAGCCACCAAGGTGCCCTGACAATCTCTACATTTTAATTGGCATGTTTAGACTCTTTATATTCAGTGTAATTTTCAGTGTATTTGGATTTAAGTCTAGTATCTGCTTTTTATTTCTTATTTGTGGCATATATTCTTTTTCCTGACGTTCTACCTTAATTTATTAAAATTTTTTTTTAATGTTTATTTACTTTTGGAAGACAGAGAGACAGAGTGCAAGCAGCGGAGGGGCAGAGAGAGAGGGAGACACAGAATCTGAAGCAGGCTCCAGGCTCCGAGCTGTCAGCACACAGCCTGACACGGGGCTTGAACCCACGGACCGTGAGATCATGACCTGAGCCTGAAGTCGGACACTTAACTGACTGAGCCACCCAGGCCCCCCAAAATGTGGAAAAAATCTTAAAAGTGAAAAATGATTCGGGTTTAAAACTACATGTTGCAATAAACATTTTGAACTTCAGCCTTGACCCAATTTATGTCAAAAGCCTGGAACTAAGATTTTTCTTTATGTTGTAACATGATTCATGTTGCATCTGAGAAGCTGACCCAGGTCCAGGCCATAATTGGGATATAGACCCACACGTGTATAAATAGGACTATGTCCTCCGAGGACATGCTGGGGCATGTTCCCAATTGTGGCACTGCATGATAGGGGGTTAAGGGCAGGAGGCAGCAACAAACCCTTGTTAATAGGGAAGCTTCATGGAAGAGAAAGAATTTCTTTTTTTTCTTTTTTTTTTTTTAATTTTTTTTTTCAACGTTTATTTATTTTTGGGACAGAGAGAGACAGAGCATGAACGGGGGAGGGGCAGAGAGAGAGGGAGACACAGAATCGGAAACAGGCTCCAGGCTCCGAGCCATCAGCCCAGAGCCCGACGCGGGGCTCGAAACTCACGGACCGCGAGATCGTGACCTGGCTGAAGTTGGACGCTTAACCGACTGCGCCACCCAGGCGCCCCAAGAATTTCAAGAGAAGTAAAAACTCTATTTACAGATTAGGAACTAAGGTAGAGATTGACATTCTCACCCTATAAACATTCGACCCCATATCTCAAGATTAGATATCCATTATCGAATTCGTTTAACCAAGGAGCAACGTGAATCTCATACGGCCAGGAACATCTTGGAATACCAGAGTATAAAACCATGATCTTTATAAAGGCTCGACTCCTCAGTGTTCTCAGGAGGCTCCCTCTGGGCCAGTACTGGAAGGAGCAAATAAGTTGTAAAACTGCACCCATCACCCGTTTCCTTCAGACTCTTGTCCTTAATGACCAAGTTAGGCCCCATCTCCTTCAGGAAGATTCCTCTGTGCTTCCATTTATTGCAGTGGTGTTTCTGGGTGTGACTGAACCCTAGACTCTGTGCTCCCTAAGGATAGAGACGTGTCTTATTCATTTTGTATCCCTAGCGCTGGGCAGAGAGGTTGGCACATAATGGGTGCTCGATAAATGCTTGTTGAACTGAACTGAAGAGGAAAGGGTGGTTGGGGTCCCAAGTGAGGGTCTGATGTTCAGGTTCCCCTGGGAGAGATAGGGGTAGGGGGAAGTGGGGCTATATGGGTGTGAAGTGACTCCCAGGGAGGAGTGTGGTGTGTCACAGATTACTCGGCATCCCTTTCCATGGGAACCTCTGCTTTCCTTGGGCTAACCTCCATGCCCACTGGAGACATGTCCTACTCTAGAGAGGCCGTGTAGACCTAGGCCCGGCCCTCTTCTGCACACTGGGGGAGCGTAAAAATGAGAATAGGTGTTACCGACCTAAGTGGATTAAAGATGAGGATGGGGAAAGAGGGAGGACGGAGGTCTAAGTCACAATCTAAGATGCTATGGTGGGTTGTGACCACCTGTACAGCAGTTATTATGAGGAAGCCCAGTGTGGAAAAATGGAGGGACAGAATCCCCGAAATCCTGTGGCTTGCTGTCTGCCAGCAGTTAACAATAAGAATCACAATGAGAATAATAAACACTTACAGAGGGCTTCCTATCAGGGAGGCACGGTTCTACACACATTATTTATTTCCTAGGAATAGCTGGGGAAGAAGAGGTCCAGGTCCGTGAAAGGGCTCTTCGGAAACATGCTCACTACTCAGAGAAGGAATTGGCACAGTTTCAAACATCTCCTCAGGGGAGGTCAAGATTAGAGTGAAGAAGGCACATGTGACCCTGAGGTTGGCCTCGAAGAATTAGAGAAGCCACTGGCCTGTGCCCCCGACCTGACACAACAGCTAAGCCTCCAGTAGGGGGGGCCTTTGGGGACCTTTTCCGCCATGCATCCCTGTGAGCTTAGGGCGGATCCTTTGCAGGGGCTCACCCAAGCCCTGGCCCCTGGAATCTGCCTGTCAGGATTAAGCGCCCTGCTGGGGAGAGTATAAATATGGATAGAGCATGGCATCTTTAAACATTGTACAAGAGCAAAGGGACAACCAGGTCCAAATGATAATATTTTGAAAAGCCACAGGGAGCTTCTGCTGCTGTTGGGTTGGAATTGTTCCTCTCTCATGTGATTAAAGAAGCCCTTGTGGGTTTTTTCTTTTCCTTAGAGACGTAGCAGGGTTTCCCCCCTCCTACTACAGCACGGAACGATTTCTAAGGTTTCTAAGTGCACTGCATTTACATTTACTGCTCGTTCGTTCTCTAAATGAAAGGCAGGCTGAAACACATTAATGAGCCTCCTGATTACTGCAGCCCTTGAGAAATTAATTAACGACAATGCAGCATACACTTAACATCCCTCCTACTCTCCGGGACCAGAGCGGCGCTTTCATCCGCACCCAACCAAGAGTCACCACGCATCTTCAGCCACGGAGCGGAGTGGCCTTTCTTGGTACACTTTGGATTGCTTTCCCTAGGGAATGCCGTTCCCTGGATAATTAAGTGATAGCATCTTTCTCACGGCCTGGAATTTTCCTCCCTAAACCTGGTCCGTTCCTCATAATAATGGCCAAAGCTTAAATGTTGCTTAATTTGTCAGGGACTAGTGTGTGTGTGTGTGTGTGTGTGTGTGTGCGCGCATTTACTTATTAAATTTCATAATAATCTGGGGTAGGTACTACTATTCTCCATTTTACAAAGGGTGAAATAAAGGTACAGAGATGGCAATTAAGTCACCTGAAGTCACATAGCCAGTAAGTGGCTGGGCCACCGTCCGAACTCAAAGGGATTGGCTTAAAATCCATACTGTAACCACTAATCACATCCACAGCTACCCCATGCATATTTGTATTTGGGGTCATTTTGGGCTTGTTAAATCCAAAATGTGTTTATTGAGATGGTTTCTCACTCATCTGGACTCAGGGTGCTTTCAGTTCCACTTCTGTCTTTTTAAAAGTTATTTTTTTTTAATTTTTTAAAGTGTATTTATTTATTTTGAGAGAGTGAGAAAGAGCACAAGCAGGGGAGGGGCAGAGACAGAGGGAGAGAGAGGATCCCAAGCAGGTTCTGCACTGTCAGCGCGGAGTTCAATCCCAGGAACTGTGAGACCATGACCTGAGCCAAAACCAAGAGTCAGATGCCTAACCGACTGAGCCACCCAGGCGCCCCTGGAGAGAGATCTTTCAGTGACCTTGCTTTGCCTCCCCAAGGCAGTAGAAGAGCCAACACACAAAACTACTGTTTGGGTGTGGATGAATTCCAGGGCGATTTTATAGCCTTCAGGCTTTTCACATCTAGGAGACAGGAATTGAGCTCCACACCAAGCTCTTTGTTTGTGTTTTCTCTTCTCTTCTGGGGAAGGATGAAGGAGCTCCTTCACGAGAAGCATATTCTCTTGGGGATACTCTCTTGTCACTGCTGAAAAGGGTAGAAAGAAGTAGGCATGATCATTCCTGTTTTGTAGATGAGGACTCTGAGGCTCTGAGAAAATTACTGATTTATCTGCTCAGGATCAGGCAGATGTTTTTTTTTTTTTTTTGGTCTGACTCTGCAAAATTGCAGAGTTACTGATTCCAAATTGGTATTCTTTCTACCAAACCGCACTGTGTCCATGTGGTCCTGCTAGATGAGGCATTCACCAAGATGGCTGTCCTCTGATAATCACTTCTGATCTCAGGGCTAACGTAAGAACAAAGCAGTCTTACACTTCTGAGCTCCACATGCCAGGTTCTTGAGAGAGCACTGCAACTTTGTGGCACCCCTAGGAAGCCCGGGAATAAAGGTGGGAACAGAGTGGCATTCGTGGGCATCCTGGGAGCAACCACATTTGCCTTGTAAAAGAGAAACAGCAGGGCGACTGGGTGGCTCAGTCAATTAACCGTCCGACTCTGGATTCTGGCTCAGGTCATGATCTCACGGGTTTGTGGGTTCAAGCCCCGCGTCGAGCCCCACTGCGCTGTCAGCGCAGAGCCTGCTTGGGATTCTCTCTCTCTCCCTCCCTCCCTCTCTCTCTCTCTCTCTCTGCCCTTCCCTGGCTCATGTTGTCTCCGTCTCTTTCAAAAATAAATAAATAAACTTAAATTTTTTTAATTTTTTTTTTCAACGTTTATTTATTTTTGGGACAGAGAGAGACACAGCATGAACGGGAGAGGGGCAGAGAGAGAGGGAGACACAGAATCGGAAACAGGCTCCAGGCTCTGAGCCATCAGCCCAGAGCCTGACGCGGGGCTCGAACTCACGGACCGTGAGATCGTGACCTGGCTGAAGTCGGACGCTTAACCGACTGCGCCACCCAGGCGCCCAAACTTAAATTTTTTTAAAAGAGAGAAGAGAGAAGCAGCAAAGTCTCAAGAGACCACCCAAAAAGCAACTTTGTCTGGACAATGTTTCTAAGTAAGAGAGAAAACAATCATACAAGAAAGCGGTTTGCGTGATGAGCAAAGCATCTTCCGTGCAGCTGGCAGTCAAAAGTATTTCCTCCACACTAAACCCTGGGGGTCTGGGAGTGCTCTCCACTACAGCAGCATAGGGCACGATATCTTAAAGGTTAGGGAACATGGGTGTTTGGACTGAGACCAGACCCAGGCTCAAGCCTCATCTCTGCCATGTCCTAACTATGTGATCTGAGGCAAATTAGGCCGTCCTTCAGCTTCTGTTTCCTATCTGTACAATAGAATAATTCTACCCGGGTCATAGGACTGTTGTGACAATTAAATGAGACAATGCATTAAAGCAGCACACGGTGTATGTAAAGTGCTCGATTACGTACATAGTAAGCACTTAACAGTTGCAGCTGGTTTTAGTGTCTGCCGTGCTCTTTGCCAGGTTCTTCCTTTTGCTGAGCACCTGCTGTTCCCTCTGAAATGCTCTCCGTTCAGGACTCCCTGTTCAAAGGGCTGCCTCGTCAGCAGACCTTCCCTGGCCACCCCACCCAGAGCAGCCCATAGCCTTCCCCTTTGCTTTATGCTTTCCATGGCACGGATCACTACCAGCTGCTATATTATATATTAATGTGTTTATTTGTTTCTTGTCTGGCTGCTTCCATAAGAACATCAGCCCCATGATGACGGCAACCGTGTTGGGTTCACCTCTGAGGTCTCGGTGCCTAGAGCGGTGTCTGCCGTGTGGAGGGGACCGTGTAAATGCATAATGCAGGCAGCTGAGTATAATGCATCCCTTCTGAACAGATTAGGATTCTAGATAATGATGCAGCCTAAAACCAGATGTCAGGCACGGGCGCTGTTGTTTATGTGGGACAAGCCTCCAGCAGAGTGCCCGAGAAGGCCTGACCCGCTGAGGCGCTGAGCTGTGCTCCAGTGAGCCCTGCGGCCCTGAAGAGCAAAGCAATCCAGGCTGGAGGGGATCTGAACCGGCTCAGCCATTTTCTTTGCTTGGAAAGTTATAGCCTGAAGTGACTGCTGCGGGAGCTCCCCTCCCTGGTCTGCTTCCCGCCCTTCTCCCTCCCTCTCTCCCTCCAGGAGTCATTACCGATAGTGCAGCTTCCTCAAGGAAAAAGAGCATGTCTTAAAAGTAACCTGTGGCCATGGATAGTTTACTGCTTTTAAACTCGCGAATTATTTTTTAATGGCAGCACACAGCTCAGATCACGGTTTTCAGTAAGCAAAAACAAAAGCAGGTTTTGCTCCTGGCTCTACCTGGTGGCTGCTGAGATGTAGCAACCTGTGTCCCTGATGTTATGGCCCCGTGGATGGCACCTGCTGGGGAGACATGATGGGGCTATGTGAACAAAGAGTTTCTGTCTAGGCGAGGCCACAGTAACCAAGGGGCAGTGAGCGTTAAACATTCTGGCACTGCCTCACCAAGGTTTCACACATCCCATTAAGATCCGGATAGAGAGCGAATTGGACATAATAAGGCACCTCAGAACCCCTAGTGGAGACTGATTTAGAGGCTCCTTAGAAGAGCACGGAGTTTCACCAAAGTGCAAGGCTTGTAAATTCTAAGTGCTTTCGGAGATTGCATGAGCAGATGTGTGTTTCCCAAAGCCTGCCCAGAGCAGGGACATTTAAGTTACAGGGAAGACTAAGTTAAATAAAATAACAAATAGCAAAAAGGAGAGCATGCTCCTTGAACTCCTTTGACCTTGCAATTCCGATACTTCGTGTTAGAACTGAGCTTCTTTGTATCCGCACTGAGCAGTGAGCTTGGCAAGGTAAGGATTCTAGAAGCCGTCTTTGGTCCTTAGCTGTGAGTTATTGTCTGTGGTGTAGACATTTTTCTCCATGTTAATATATCTGCTATATAACGAAACTACGGTAACTCTGCTGGATAGGGTGCGTGAATGAAGCAATCATGCATTTGGGTGCATGGAGAACCCAGACTGTCACTGATGATGTGAGGTAGGCCCAGAAGTGCTCAGGGCAGCTGTTTTCCCTTAGCCATACCACGTGAAATCACAACTCTGTGGCCCGCTGACAAACCTAGCTGGATTTCCTGGGCCTTGTTCAGGTCTGTGGCTATGGATGGGTTGCTTCTTCTTTTGATTGATTGATTGATTGATTGTAGCCCGAACTTAGAGTATTTCTTAAATAAACATAGCTCCTTTTGAAGAAAACATCTGTTTGGGATTTCCTGGGCAAGACCGTGCCAGAGGACTGGCCTTTCTTCAGACGGCTATACTCTCTTAGGGACAAATAGAGCTCCCACTGTGGGAAATTAGGATACTGACAATCTTGTCCTACCCATCTTCTTGGAACTTGGAGAACTTGACCCATGCCCCAGATGCTGGTCCCCACCAGGCTGGGCAGGCAGACATCCGGGACCACGAGGCCTGAAGCCTGGCACGCGGATTTAAGAGTATACAGAAGGGGCGCCTGGGTGGCGCAGTCGGTTAAGCGTCCGACTTCAGCCAGGTCACGATCTCCCGGTCCGGGAGTTCGAGCCCCGCGTCGGGCTCTGGGCTGATGGCTCGGAGCCTGGAGCCTGCTTCCGGTTCTGTGTCTCCCTCTCTCTCTGCCCCTCCCCCGTTCATGCTCTGTCTCTCTCTGTCCCAAAAATAAATAAACGTTGAAAAAAAAAAAAATTTAAAAAAAAAAAAAAAAAAAAAAAGAGTATACAGAAGAGCTCCACGTTGTGACTTTCGTTTCGAAAACAATTGCAGGTGGTGGGGGAAGTTTTCCCACCTTCTTCCCTTCATCTCCTTACCCACAGAGGAAATACTGGCTCCTACTCTGTGCCCTCCCCACTGAACACAATAATTACTTCTAACTTGTCACCTGTAACACTTTATACTGATTCCCCCTGCCCCCATATCTAAAGTCCTCTTGAGGACCCACAGGGCTCCCTGAGGCTGGCACAGAGCCTGGAACATAGTATTCGATAAAACCTTGTTCACTTATTTGTCCGAGGGCCCCCTTCCTCCTGAGGATGGCAGGGAGTGTTTATAGGCACAGGGACAGCCTCTGCCTTGCAATAAAATGCAGAGAAATGCATGAAAGAAGGCCAGGTGTAGAAAGAACTCTGACATGGTCGCTTGGATCAGGAATCCTTCCAAAAATGTCCATACCCAATCTCGAGAGTAAGGATGGCTCAGGTTGTGGGGATGCAGCTTAGCCTAAACAATGGCGTGTTTGCTCCTGCCCCGCAAGGACCTCCATGGAATCCCTGGAGACAGAAACTTAGGGCCATGTCTCCGCCGATGGAGAACAAATTCACCTTTGACAGTAAACTCCCTCAGGACCCAAAATATGTTCGGTTACTAACCCTGTGTCGATAATCCTGCTATGGAAATAAGCATACCGTGTGTTTCAGGCTTCTGGCCTCTTGGGGCTTCCTTGATTGAAGAATGTAAACCAATGGTGGCAAAGAAAGGAATAGTCTTGCAGGAGAAAGACAATGCACTTTGGAGTGTGAGTACCAACGAGGTTTCTTTTATCGTTGGACTTCTTTGCCAGTCAGCCTCGGGGGCCGTGAAGGCTGTTACTTTGTGAGATCAGAGTCAGGTGGGAGCTGGGTGGGTCCTGCATTTGACCTAAGGAGGATCCTAGGAGAGGATGTCCGGAGGCGGACTCTGAGGCGTTTTGCTCCAGGAAACCCAGGCCTTTCCCAAACCTGAAGCCAGGATTCAGAGCCCCTTTCCTGAAAGCTCTGAGACATGGCCTTGGTTATTATTCTTCACTGTGGAGTTACCTGCCTGCAAAGAGAGGTGTGTGTGTTGGGGGGAATCCCATCTACACTGCCAGCCAGTCCCAGGCCTTTCCTAGAGACAGTTCGAGGCCCACAGAGCTTGAGGAATTCTGCCCCTCCCGCAGCCACCCCAGCAGCACGGCTTTTTACCTGGGACTTTGGCCACTGGATGCTTTTTTAAAGGGTAGATTGATTTCGTTGCAAACAAAAGGGCATTCAGGCTCCAGGGCCCGGGATGGGCCCCCAGCCTCCTATGCCTGGAGCCAGACCTCCTCCACCCAGGCAGCATCCTCCCTCCTGGGCCCTGTGAGGAGGCTCCAAGCACAGCTCAGGACAGGCGGCCTCCTCCCAGCGGAGAAAGACTGATAGACTGCCCCAGGCAAGGCTGCTCTGTGGGAACAGAAAGCCCAGGCATCTGCTCTGGGCAGAAGTTCCAGGGTGCCCCCTGAGGAAGCCATCAGGGCCCTTGGTGTGCAGTCGGGGGAGGCTGATAGGCTGAGTGCTCACTGCCAGCCAAGGAACACAGAATGTTCCTTCACAGTACACCAGGTCCATCTGGGTGGGGAGCCCCTCCACAGTGGACCTCGCTGGGACCGTGCCTTTGCCATTTGGAAGGCCACAGGCCATCGCTGTTCGCTGAGATGCCCCTCTGTGAGGCCAAGAAGGCTGGCCCCATTGTCCCCCTGCCCTCCACTCCCCTCCGGATCCTCTCCACCTGCTACCTGTCACTTGTGCAAGGCATTATCTTTCAGGAGTCTCTCTTGGGACTGGCCAGGAGGAGAAAGGAGGACATGTATCTTTGGAACACTTATGAAAGGCACCTGGCCCATCTCCTGTCGAGGGTTACGCTCTTCTCTCCTGCAGAAAGGAAGAAACACATCTATGGAGTACCCACAACTGCACGGGCAGAGAGCCTGCTGTCACAGCCATTAGTGTCATCATCATCATCGTCATCGTCATCAAAGAGTATCTTCTAAGCACCTGATTGCCAACAACCAATAAAGAGGGAGACCAGGTGGGAAGTACCTGAACTTGAAGGGAAGAGGCCTGGATTCCCATCCCAGCTCTTACTTCCAAGGAGCTCTGTGCCTCTGGGCACAAGGGGCATGGTTCCCCTTGCCCCTCTCAAATTCGTCACTGCTATCACAGATACAGCCCTCACCCTCCACATTTCCCCAGCCCATGCCCACTGCAGGCATGGCTAGCCAACCACTATCCCATGGAGCCTTAGAACATGGCCTCAGAAACCTTCACACAGAACTCCCAACAGCCATTGCTCACTGACTTGAAGGGTGCTCAAGTTGAAACCTATTAGCCATTGCTGTCCTAAAGGAATTTATAACCTGAGAATGGAATTCTGTACCAAGAACAGGCCAGGTCACTCAGAAGAAAAGAAAAACAAAAAACTTAAAAATCAATAAAGCAATAAACCCACCTGAACAATCTGGACTAGCCAGGTGAATGATACTTAGTTACTAGGCAAAGGTAACCTCACTGAATTGTTTTGTTTGGATAGATCCAGGGTTAAAGATATTGAAACACACCCCAAATCAGAAATGCGCTCTCTTTATTTCACAGATAAGGAAATGAAAGCCTCAGTGGTTGTGACTTCCCAGGCCCCCCATCTTGGCGGTGGCCACATCAAAAACCCAGCTTTTCTGGTCCCCAACCCAATGGTCTCTCTACCCAGTGACCACATTGTCTTGCTTGGCAGGGGAAACACACACATACACACATGTGCACACACAGCTATTTAAGGTACAGGCAGGGGTGCCTGGGTGGCTCAGTCGGTTAAGCGTCTGACTTCGGGTCAGGTCATGATCTCGCGGTCCGTGAGTTCGAGCCCCACGTCGGGATCTGTGCTGACCGCTCAGAGCCTGGAGCCTGTTTCAGATTCTGTGTCTCCCTCTCTCCCTGACCCTCCCCCGTTCATGCTCTGTCTCTCTCTCTGTCTCAAAAATAAATAAACGTTAAAAAAAAAATTTTAAGGTACAGGCAGTTAATGGTTCTCAATAGTGTTTGTGGTGAAAATTAATGAACCAACGGCCCCTCATTGAGACCATGAAAAACGAATTTCCAAACAGAACTGAACAGGGAGTCAGAACTCCTTTGTTTTATTGTAACCCTGCCACTCCCTATTTGCATACGTGAGGAGAGTCACGTAACACAGTTTTGTCCTTGCTTTTCTTGCCTGTATGAGGGGCACCAACAATGCTGTTTGTACTTGCCTCGCCAGGATATAGAAACTAAAAAGCAAAAGATTTGGAGCTTTTGGCTCCAGGTGATCTGCAGTTACCGTAAGAGGAACGATGAGCCGTCAGGTAGTGGCTGTCATTCTGGGATTAATGGCAACATTTGGCAAATGCCAAGATGTGTGGGATAAGTGCACCACAGCCCAAGGATGACTCAGGTGATTCAGCCTGGGGTCAGGCTGACTTCAGAAGTGATCTTCATTTAGATGAGAACGTCAGGAATAGGGAAACTCCAGAGGGACCTTCCAAATGGGAAGGATCGCTGTTCCAGGTCAGCAGGAGACCCAAGGGGTCCTTCCGTCCTCTTTCTGCTGCAGATGTCTGGAGGAGGGTTCTGACAGCAGGGCCAAGGCTCAGGATGGAAGCACTACATGCATGCTTAATGAGTGTTAACTGGGGAGCAGCCGAAAGCATAAGGACCAGCGGGTAACAGATTAGCACACAGGGAGCAACCCAAACACATCGCCTCCCGATTGCATTTATCAGAGCGCCTCTCTGGGTGTTCCTGACATCAGGAGCCTGGCTTTGTAACCACATGCCCACCACACCGCAGCCTGTGCCATAGGAAGTAGCAGTGTGTTCGCACAAAATATCTCCCTAGGACATGAATTAAATATGTGTTTCTCCTTGGTCTGGCAGTTTGCCGCACTCCTGCAAAGAAGGGCAGAACCTGCTTTGTTCTCTTGCTTCAATTGAGGCGAGACCTGAGAGCAGAAAGCATTTTAGGAGAAAGAGTCCTCTGGGTTGGCCACTAGATGGCGCCAGAGTTCTACCAATGAGCCTGGGGATGGCCCAAGGACCTTTCAGGGAAATTCTGAAAAGGAATTTATAGTTTCCAAGAATTTCAAAGGAGGATGGGGCCTAAGAGGTCATCTGGCCCGACCCTATCATTTTAAGACCAGGTAAGAGGAGCTCAGAGAGATAAAAGAGCTTGCCTGTGTAAACAACCAGTTAGTGCAAATCTGGGATTAGAAATCAGATCTACCTCTGGATCAATCTCATTCAGTCACACCACCATGTTTTCCTTTCTCTACCTATGCTGTCTTGGATTCTTAGCCACTACTGACTGAAGCAGGAAGTGTTAATATTGAGGATTAAACACAGGAGGGACAGGAAGAGAGCGGAGCTGCGAGGTCTCTTCCCAGCAGTATAGACAGGCCACTCAGATGGCCCAAGGGCCTGGGCCACAAGGTACGGAAAATTTGTCTGTGGTCCTGCCGACCCAGGCTCACTGTCTGGGGATACTGTCATCCTGTCCTGCTCAGATAATGACGCTCAAAGGCAGATGGGATCCAGCCTGAAGACCTCAATTGTAGCTCCACTCTGCTCCCACTTGCCAAACTCAGGTCCCTATTCCTAAGCCTTGGTTTCCTGGCTTACTAAAGCAACATGGCAAAGAGAGGGTAAACCCCGCCATCACGTTTCCATCCAAGACCATGGGGATCCGAAAAGTGAACCTGCCCTGGCATTTTTTTCTGTTCTTTATTACTTTACATATCCCCTACCATTTTCTGGAAAGGAATTAAAGCACACGAACCATAGGATATTTCACAGAGACCAAGAAGTATTTGATGATGATGATTCATTCAACAAAGTCAATCCAAAAACACTTATGCCAAGGTTGTTTTTATATATAAACCTACTTTATATGACATTCCATCAACCAGAAATCACATTTATCTGGCACATCTGCACTTTTTTTCCCAAATAGTAATTCATGTTTTTAATAAATGAGGCATTTACACTAGTAGAGAGGCTCAGAATACAGGATCCACCCTGTGTAACACTGGGAATCATGTAACCTCACAAACCCACATACTTCTTATCTCTAAAATTGGAATCATATTTCGATTCTAAATTATCTTATAATGAGAGTGCTACTGACCATACAGATCTTGTTTTCTAAAACCATTCTCCAATGAAAGGAACCAGGGCCCATTGGAAGAGTGGTTGATTGTAGGACCGAGTTAGGGAAAATAATGGAGAAATCTGGAGCATTTGGGTGGCGCAGGGAAGTAAGGAAGTAACCTCAAAAGGACAATAGCATGTCAAAAAGGCATAGGAACTAACATGAAAGAGCTCTCAACAGCCAGAGCTGTAACAGTTTGAGAGCAAAATAAAGAATGGTAATATTAGACTATAGCTCATAGAATGAAATAACTATTAGTCAATACAAATATAAATAAATCGATGAATAAATAAATGGGGAAGGGACAGATCTTTGCAGAAGAATTACAATTATACACGAGGAACATGAGGGACATAGAAAATCACCTTAAAACACCATAGGCAAGATCCACAGATGGATGCTAGAATTACATGCAGAAGTTTGAAGGGAAACACATTATTTGAGTAGTCTCAAAGTATCTCTGCCAAGACACTTATTAATTACAAAGAGAAAACAATAACTTTACAGTGCGGAAATCCAGCTGACATCACCTTCTCCAAAGGATCATGGTCAGCATCGCCAGTATTAAGACATACCCATATTCTGTGCCCCCTGGTATGATTGAGAAGGACAAATCACTGTTTAAAAGAATTTATGCATTTAAATTCAAGTTAGTTAACATACAGTGTAGTATTGGTTTCAGGAGTAAAACCCAGTGATTCATCACTTTCATATAACACCGAGTGCTCATTCCAGTAAGTGTCCTCCTTAGTGCCCATCACTTATTTAGCCTATCCCCCGACCCATCTCCACTCCAGCAACCCTTAGTTTGTTCTCTGTATTTAAGAGTCTATTATGGTTTGCCTCCCTCTCTGTTTTTATCTTATTTTTCCTTCCCTTCCCTGTGTTCATCTGTTTTGGTTCTTAAATTCCACATATGAGTGAAATCATATGCTACTTGTCTTTCTCTGACTGGCTTATTTCACTTAGCGTAATACACTCTAGTTCCATCCACATGGCACAAATAGCAAGATTTCATTCTTTTTGATCACTGAGTAATATTCTATTATATATTATACCACATCTTCTTTATCCATTCATGAGTGGATGGACATTTGGGCTCTTTCCATAATTTGGCTATTGTTGATAGTGCTGTTATAAACATTGGGGTGCATGTGCCCCTTTGAGCATTTAAAATTTTTTTTTAATCTTTATTTATTTTTGAGAGAGAGACAGAGTGTGAGCAGGGGAGAAGCAGAGAGAGAGGGAGACACAGAATCCGAAGCAGGCTCCAGGCCCTGAGCTGTCAGCACAGAGCCCAACGCGAGTCTCGAACCCACAAACCGTGAGATCATGACCTGAGCTGAAGTTGGACACTCAACCAACTGAGCCACCCAGGCACCCCATCTAATGAGCATTTTTGTATCCTTTGGATAAAAATACCTAGCAGTCAATTGCTGGGTTGTATGGTAGTTCTATTTTTAGAGGAACCTCCATACTGTTTTCCAAAGTGGCTGTACCAGTTTTCATTCCCACCAACAGTGCAAAAGGGTCCTTTTCTCTGCATCCTTGCCAATATCTGTTGTTGCCTGAGTTGTTAGTTTTAGACATTCTGGCAGGTGTGAGGTGGTATTTATGGTTCTGATTTGTATTTCCCTGATGATGAGTGATGTTGAGCATCTCTTCATGTGTCTGTTAGCCATCTGGATGTCTTCTTTGAAAAAGTGTCTGTTCATGTCTTCCGCCCATTTCTTTACTGAAGTATTTGTTTTTTGGTTGTTGAGTTTGATAAGTTCTTTTTATAGATTTTGGATACTAATCTTTATCTGATATGTCATTTGCAAATCTCTCCTCCAATTCCATTGGTTGCCTTTTAGTTTTGCTGATTGTTTTCTTCACTGTGCAGAAGCTTTTAATCTTGATGAGGTCCCAATAGTTCATTTTTGCTTTTGTTTCCCTTGCCTCCAGAGACATACATGTCTAGTAAGAAATTGCTGCGGCTAAGGTCAAAGAGGTTGCTGCCCATTTTCTCCTGTAAGATTTTGATGGTTTCCTGTTGCTCATTTAAGTCTTTCGTCCATTTTGAATTTATTTTTGTGTATGGTGTAAGAAAGTGGTCCAGTTTCATTCTTCTGCATGTTGCTGTCCAGTTCTCCCAGCACCATTTGCTGAAGAAACTCTTTTATTTCTATTGGATATTTTTTCCTGCTTTTTTGAAGATTAGGTGGCCGTGCATTTGTGGGCCCATTTCTGGGTTCTGTATTCTGTTCCATTGATCTTTAAGGACATATCACTTCTAAGGCAGTCTTGATAAAAAATGCATAACCTCAAACTAATTCTAAGAAAATGTCAAACAAACCCAACTTGAGAGACACTGCAAAAATAACTGCCTGGTACTCTCTGAAGTATCAAGGTCATGGAAGACTAGGAAAGACCAAGAAGCTGTCACAGACAGGAGGAGGCTGAAAAGACAGGCCAACTAAACGCAATGCGCAATGTGGGATCTTGGATTGGAGGCTGGAACAGAAAAAGGACACTCATGCTCCTGGCAGAGAAGACAGCATAAGTAAAGAACATGGGGCCAGACAAGACGTGGGCCCCTCCACCTCTGGTAGGAGGGGGCCTGGATCAACCTCTGTTACCCCATGATGTACAAATATGAGCACTTTTTAACATGTGCCATGATGGCAAAGAAGTTTGGCAGCACTGAGGTTGAGGACCAGACCAGTGGTGAACCTTTTCACTGCCCCTCCTCCTTCCATCATGCAGATTGGCCAAGGACCAAAGGAGCCTCTGAAATTAGTAATCCTGATCAGGCTGGGCCGGTGTGTTCTGGGGGAAGACCCCACACATCTGTAGGCTCCAGTGTGGGCCTAGTTTCATTTTGGGGAGACAGTGCAGAAGTTATTTAAATATACAGTAGGAAAGACTCTGGGATAAAACACATTTGTGTTCAGATTGTCCTCAGAGCTATGTGATCTTGTGCAACTTACTTAACTTCTCTGATCCTTGATTTCCTCATCTGTAAAATGAAGATTAATAATTGCACTTACCTCTTAGGGATGTTAGTTGGAAGGATCGAGTGGGACATGGTAAGACGGCTCAATTAACAGGTTGTTTGCTTCTTTCTGTACCTATCTTTGGTGGTGTTGGCAATAATGGCAGGTTACCCCGGAGGCATTAGGCTTCTGTCTTAAGTGAGAGTACCATCGAGCTGAATGGAATAGCTCAGTCTGTTCTGATTGATACACATCACTAATGGGGTGCCTGGGTGGCTCAGTTGGTTAAATGTCCGACTTCGGCCCAGGTCATGATCTCACAGTTTGTGAGTTTCAGCCCCACATCAGGCTCTGTGCTGACACTCGCAGACTGAAGCCTGCTTCAGATTCTGTGTCTCCCTCTCTCTCTGCTCCTCCCCAACTCATGCTCTATCTCTCTCTGTCTCTCAAAAAGGAATAAACGTTAAAAAAATTTTTTTAAAAAATACATTACTAACACCACCACAAGTGGTATCTCTGTGCAGGGAATAGATAATAAACATTAAAAGTTCAACACTGGTTTAAGGGAGAACAAAACCCAAAACAGATCAGAGGTCGGAACTCAGATAGATCTTGAGAGTGAAAGAGCAAAGTAAAGATGAGACAAAGCATATACTGACTGTTTCTATTCTACATACATCCTCTCCTACTTCCCTAATAATGAGCTCAAGTTGTATGCAGGGTGGCAATACACCAGCCAAAAGACTACATTTCCCAGCTTCCCTTGCAAACAGTTATACCCAAATGACTAACTTCTGGCCAATGAAATATAATGGATGCTACTGGGTGGAACTTCCAGGAAGGTTCCTTAAAGAGGAAAAAGAGTTGAGATGCATTCCTTTTCTCTTCCTTTCTTCCCTCTGCTTTTTATCTGGAAGGCAGGCTTAATGGCTGGAGTCATGACCAATCTTGGAACATATGGCAGCCTCAAAGTGGAAACCACATGCTAAAACAGAAAGATAGAAGAGCTTCAGTTCCTGCTGACACCACAGAACCACCAAACCAGGGCTAGACCACCCACCTCCAAACAATATATTCATTAAACATTATTTCCAGTCTAGAATTAGCAATAAACAGAAACTCCTTACTGATATAGGAGTACGAAAAGACATGAGCTAGAGGAAAATGTGGTGACTTCTGTTGACCATCACAATGTAAAAGTTAGAGGATGAAATCTCTTTGGTGGTCTTCACCTGCAGAATTTCAATGCATAAGAAAGAAACCTTGGAGGTAAGAATGGAGTGAAAGCGCACACACACACACACACACACACATCCTGATTCATTTGCATAGATGAGGGATAGCAGGCTATGCAGGAGAAGAACAAGTGATAAAGTGATATTGTCTGGGCTAATTGATCAGAAGCATGGTATGAGCATCTTGCATTGTTCCTCAATCCTTGCTTCAACATCTATTCCCTAATTTAGCAATCTCTTTAGCAAATGAGACAATAACTATAGCCATAGACATCAGATTATCTTGGCTCGTCGAAGTCCCAACAGAAGTTGGTTATTGTGAACGTTTCTTTTTTTGGGGGGGGGGGAGGAGAGGGCAGTCCTGTGGGTATAATAAAAATCATCACTTTTACTTTGTAGTAAGCAATTTTCTTAAGACTCCTCTGTGCAAGTCATTTCTTTCCTCTTGGATAAAAAACAGTCCTATTATATAAAGGACTTGTGGTAAATTTAGGTGTTCCATCAAAGCAATAGACAAGTTTGCTCATGCTGGGCTGGGAGAATACTCAATTGCATTCTTAGCCCGGGTAGAAACCTCACTGGGTAGATTGTAAAACATCACTGGTTACAAGTTTAAAATAAAAAATGCCAGATTCCCATAAGAGTCTGATGTTCAGGTTTTGGTATTATACAGACAAGAAGCTTCTAGGCCTGATGATGGGTAAGAGGGTATTCTGCAAAGACTCTGGGGTTTGATTACTTGTCCATCCATCCATCCATCCATCCACCCAAAAACATTCACTTAGGGCATCCTACATGCCAGGCATGGAGCTTAATGATGAATTAGACACATCCCCTGCCCTTGAGGAGCTCCTATTCCAGGAGCCCAAATAAGGATATAAACCACTCAACAAATGTAGTTGAGCCTCTGAGACCTCACTGTATTTCTCAGCACAAGCATAAATTAGTGAGCTAGAGATATTGAAAAGTAGGAAGTTAAAAAGCAAATAACTATAGATCCTAATTTCCCCCATGTATTGATTATTACTATTTATGGAATGATAGTTTTGTGCTAGGCACTTGACACGCACTATCTCAGCTAATCTTTACAATGATCCCCCCTGAGACAGACATTTGTATCAGCAAGAAGTTTTAAGTCACAAGACTTTGGATACTATCCAAGTATTCAGCTCTCAGTGGCCTAAACCTTAGAGTCATTTAACTGTCTCACGAGGGGAGAGGTGAGCAGTTCCAGGGTAGTCGAGCCACTCAGTGGTGCCAGGGTGATGGGTGAGAATTTCTATGTTCTCCTGACATTCTCTTCATGGTGACATGGGTATAGCAGCCCTAAACATCGCATTCTCAGATGACAGCATCCAATGCAGAAAGAGAGAAAAGTAAGAGAAACTCCTCCCATGTCTTTTATTACTGAGAAAACTGTTTTTCCAAGCTCCCTGGGAGACTTCCACTTTCAGCCCATTGGCCAGAACTGTATCATCTCCAGCTACAAAGGGGGATGGGAAAACATGTGTCTGTTATACTCCACTCTTGTGTGAGGCAGGCAAGGAAGATGGGGCTGGGTGTGTGCCATCATTATCTCTTTTTACAGACAAGGAAGCCGAGACGTGGGGAGTTTTTACTTATACTTGCTCTAGTCACACAGTTGGAAATGGCAGAATTGGGATGAAAACTCAGGAAGGTCTGATCTGGAGCCCAGACTCAATCACCCACATCTGCTATACAAGACTGCATCGAGTTTAATAACTTTGCCCATTAATTGTATTTCCCTGCTCTTTCCATTAGCCTTTCATTGAGGTCTGATGTTGTCCATTCTTTGTGTAAGGCAGGAGGCATCTGCAGTGTCTCCCCAGCATCGTGATGGAACGGAAGTGACTGTTGAAATAATAAAATCCCTGGGAAGGGAGGAAGTGAACAGACGATAGTGACATGAGTGCGGACCAGGCAGTGTGGTGACAGTAAATTCAGCACGGCAGCTAGAAAACTGCCGTGCAGGCAGGGATGGCTAATAAATGTTTGCTGTTCAGAAGAAGTTTTGCCACTGAAATGAAGTTTAAGGTGAAGGGCAGATCTTGGCCACCCAACAAACTGGCTTAGCATGTAATGTGCTCAAGGTACATTCAATTTCAGTGATTTCTCCTCCCCATAATTTTTAATTCTGCTTTCATTGGGAAATGCATTTTAATTTCTAAAAAAGTATGCCAGGACTCAAATGCCCCTTAGCCATGGTGATTCAGGGGTTACTTCTAGCAAATGGGTAAGGAAGAGTGAGTGGGAAAAATAACTCATTCACTGTATCTGCCAAGCCCCAGGCGAGGAGCCAAACTTGAGGCATCACAGGGAAGAGCCTGGGGGGTGGGGGGCAGGCTCAGGAGTATGGGCACGGAGGGTCCAAGCTCCTTGTGAATTGTCTACCTGGAAGGTGCAGAAGTGCCAGGTTATTCCAGGAACCGCAGCTCAGGAGTCAAGGTGACCATGAACTAGACGGGACCAGTGGGAAAAGTGCTAGAATAAAGAGATGCTAGCCACACAGTCCAGCTGGTAAAGAAGGCCAGCCATGCCATCCCCTGGTCCCACCTGGTTCACCTTCACCCCGGAATTTGTGCCGTTCTGGGTGCTGGGTGGGGGAGCGGGTGGACGTGGTAGGCGGAGTAATGACCCCCCAGAGATACCCAGTCCTAACCCCAGGAACCTGTGAATGTTACCTTACTGACGAGAGGATCTGGCAGATGTGATTAAGCTAAGGATCTCAAGATGGCGGGATTGTCTTGGGTTATTCAGGTGGGTCCAATATAACCTCCAGGGTCCTTATAAGGGAAAAGCGTGCAGGAAGAGGAGGCTCAGAGAGAGAAGATGACGTTCTGCTGTCTTTGAAGACGGAAGAAAGGGTCATGAACCAAAGAATGGAGGCAGCTTCTAGGAGCTGAAACACAGGAAGTGGATACTCCTTTAGAGATGCAGCCTTGCTGACACGTTGATTTTAGCCAGATAAGACCCGTCATGGACGTCTGACCTCTGGAACCGTGAGAGAATGAATGTGTTTTGTTTTAAACCACTCGGTTTGTGGTGTTTGTTATGGCAGCTACAGGAAACCAAGACAGGAGCAAGGACCCAGCTGCATGCTTGTAGACAAGGATGGTATGGTCAAAGTGCCGTGGATGTGGCAGGGAGGGGGTCTGTGTGAGGACACAGCCTCAGCTGCCCTGTGCCCTCTGTGCTCCCCTCCACTGCCGGCTACCTTTGTAAATTATCCTTGCCATGCCAGACCCTTTCCCCCAAGCATGTGGGAGACTCCTGATTGGAGCCAGGCACCCACCTCTAGTCTCTGTGCTGGAAATACACAAAATAACTTCTTTCAGGGCTAAAGGGCTGATAACTAAGCTTTTGATTTCGGAGCTTCTGCCCATTTCCTGGGTCACACTGAAGTGCCCCAGTGTGCTTCTCTTCCAAAGTGTTTTCCTTGCTCTAGTTTTAAACGATTCAGCTAATGGGACCGTTCTTCCCCCCGCCCCCGTCTCTCTCTGGCTTCCTGGGAGTCTTGGTTCATTACATCCATTAGCACTTCCCTGTTTCTCCCCCAGCAGGAGATTTTCAAAAGCATTAGTTCAAATGGCAGCCGCCTCCCTTCCAGCAGAGTGTTGGCATCTTGGACCTTTTCTGGTGCCCTCCGGTGCACTCCCCTCTCCCTTGGCAGTGGAGACATCCCAGGTGTCCTCTCCGCATTGTGAAACCTGTTTCTGGTTAGAGAAAGCTGTGTGCCCTTGGGCTTTACAACGATTGCATTCCTTTGCAGTGGTTGTTCCCTGCTTGGGAAGATAATCACTTTCAGAGCCCATGGAGAAAGTGGACAAAATACCCAGGATGCGTTAAACCTGCTTTCAACCTTAGCTCTGGAGTTTTCCTTGTTTTACCTGAGTTGACTGTGATCACAGGGCCCTGCATGCACTGCCTGACTCAGGTTAGATGCCTCATTCGGAAGTGTCTGAACAAAGGGGACTCTTCTCCAGCTTCCGGCACAAATTCCCGTGCTGTGGGTACCCAGTCAGATAAGGATGGGCAGAGGTAGATCTGGTTTATTGTAAGAGCCATTTTGCTCTCTGAATTGCTGGATGAAAATCCGACCATGCTTCATTGTTAAGCAGCCAGAACACATTATTAATTCAATGTAGAGGACAGCATTAGGCAGGATTGGCTATGCAGATAACCAGCAGCATTGGAGGTTCAGAATATTGAAAACTAAGATTTCAAATAATAATAATAATGCCTTCATAATTCCAAATGTCAGTGGAAGATACTTACGCCAACTGCATTTTGTTTTTAAGATCCTTTTCTCATTATTTAGCTAGAACTATGGATGATAGAAACTTTTATACAAGAGGAAGCCTCCACGAATCTAGGGGCCAAATGTCGATGAAGTCCATTGGAAGGGAACAGCTGAAAAGCTGGCTCCTGACAACCATGAACATATTACAGTGACCAAAAAATATATACAAACAACCAGCATTACGTTATATTAACAACAGCAACAAAAAGAAGTATGTGT
This sequence comes from Lynx rufus, assembly GCF_022079265.1. Lineage (NCBI taxonomy): Eukaryota > Metazoa > Chordata > Mammalia > Carnivora > Felidae > Lynx > Lynx rufus. The sequence continues at coordinate 151,138,029 of NW_025814834.1, forward strand.
CCTTTGGAAGCTTCTAGTGAAATCTTTTTTTTTAATTTTTATTTAAAAAAAATTTTTTTTAATGTTTATTTTTGAGAGAGAAAGAGACTGAGCACAAGAAGGGGAGGGGCAAAGAGAGAGAGAGAGAGGAAGACACAGAATCTGAAGCAGGCTCCAGGCTCTGAGCCATCAGCACAGAGCCCGACTCAGGGCTCAAACCCATGAACCGTGAGATCATGACCTGAACCGAAGCCAGAAGCTTAACTGGTGCTGACCCCAGGCACCCCTGAAATAATTTTTAAATGGCATGCGTGCTGCCACCCACTCCTGTGACAGTGGCAGACATCAGTAATCAACCACCATACTTTTCCCACTAGACCAAACTGTTGCATCAAAATCCTTCTCTGCACCATCAGGGGACAAATTTTGCCATGCAAGATGAAACTCCAGTCTGCAAATTAGCCCCCCATTAGAAACTTCATTCAAAATCCCTTTAGAATCTGAGGCTTTAGCTCAGTAGGATACCTAAGTGTATAGAGCAGTGTGCTAGGCACTGGGGCAAAAGGAATACAAGGGATGTTTTGTTGAGCTAACCAGAATTTGTAAGATAGGGAATATCTTCCTGGGAAAGATAATATTTCAGTTGGCCCTTTAAAGGGAAAGAGGGAATAGAGACCACAAGAAAGGAACAAGAGCATAAACAGCCAAAAGGATCAAAAGAATGCTCCTGGCATAATCCAGGTCCCATGAGGATGGGGTAGGAGATATGACTAGGAAAATAGGCTGAAGTCATTCTGTGAAGGGCTTTGAATGCCATACTAGGAGTTTTCTGAAGCAAATGAGAGCTGATGATGGTTTGTGAAGAGAGACCCAAAGCTATCTGTGTTTTACAAGGTAACTCTTGAGGTGACTGGGTGGTTCAGTTGATTGCACGTCCGACTCTTGATTTTTGGCTTAGGTCATGATCCCAAGGTCATGGGATTGAACTCCACATTGGGCTCCATGCTGAGCATGGACCCTGCTTAAGATTCTCTCTCTCTCTCTCTCTCTCTCTCTCTCTCTCTGCCCTTCTTCCCTACTTATGCTCTCTCTCTAAAACAAAATTTTTTTTTTAATTTAAAAAAAGAAAAAAAAGGTAATTCTTCCTGCAACATATGGATAGGTTTGCACAGGGTGGACCTAGAGAAGGGAATCAAATATCTTAAAGGAAATGATGTAATCCCGTCATCTCCCTCCTTCCCTCCTGACATTACCAAGCCTATGGTCAGCTCATTCTTGGATTGATAACGTTGATCTAGATGCCTCTTCCCGAATTGTGGGAGTGCCTCTCCTGCTTCCATTCTCCCATGAGTCTGGAGGCTGCTGGTGACCTGTTCTACCCTAGGCTCACCCACCAGATTGTAAGCTCCCTGAGAGCAGGGACCTGGAGAAGCCCCCTTGCCATGCCAGAATCAGCCTCTTCCCCACCCACAGCTAATGCCCCACAGACATCTGCTGAACTAATTCACTGTAGGGTCTTCCTCTTTTTATTACATATACCCCTACTGCACATTCTGCCCCCGCGGAGCAGATCTTGCTATTTTCCAAGCAGGAAAGCCTATTCCCAGGCTCCTCTCTCTAATCCCCTTCCACCTGAACGGAAGCTGTCTTCCCTCCACTCCCACAGAAACCCAGTTCACGCTCTTCCTTTCTAAGAAGTCTATTCTGAACAACGTGCAGACCAGCCCCATCATTCCAGAGCTTGGGCTTTATGAGTGCACGGTGCACGCTCCTTATGTGCCCCTGCCCACAGGGGAAGCTTTGCTGCCCCTTTGTTTCCGAAGGCTTTGTTAGCTCAGACTCACAAAATGTTATAACTAGAAGCAGCTGCACACAGCCACCTCCACTGCAGTGTGGTGGAGGGACTGAGGCCCTAGTTTACCCCGTTTGTGAGTGGCAGAGTCAGAATTAACTTGGTCTCCTGACCTCTCCACCATCTATAAAAACTCACAGCTGTCTCTCCTATTCACTGAGTACATGATCCGTGAACTTTCTACAAATAGTCGTTAATGGAGGTGACAACCGTATATAGATTACCGACTTTGAAAGAGACATTTTTTTTTTTTCAGATAAAATCCATTTTACACTACAATGGCGCGGAACATGATTTTCAGTGCTTCCGAAGGCACTTGACAGTCTTGTCTCATGGTGTTTGCATAGATCTCATTGCTGTCGCGGTGTTGGCAATGTGGTCCCTACAAATTACCACTGCAGGGGTAGAGTTTCTAGAAAGGCCGTCTAGATGAGGTAACCACTATAAAACACCAACCACAGGCCTGGCCTGGTCTCAAACTGGTTTACTTTGTTGTTGTTGTTGTTGTTGTTGGTCTATCTTCCTGTTTCCAGATGCTGCAGCTCAGGCCTAAGATATACCGTTCACCCCAAAGGGTCCAGGAAATACCTGGGCTGGGGGGACTGGACTGATGGTTGACTTTCACTTAAGTCCCAGCTCAGAGCCAGGGGCAGTGCTGGAGACTTCCAGATCTCATTTATTACTCTCAAACCCAGCGAGGCAGGCATTGTCTGTGATTCAGGGGGACTTTATTACCTTGGTCGCACCTCAGGGCCTAGTTGTCAGCTACACGCTACTCTCGGGAAAAGTATTATAAATTGTACTTTGTATTCATTTGTTTATCTTTGCATTATGCCTACTGTGTTAGAATATAAATAATTTGCATTAATTGGTTTCCTTTCCATAAAAGGGGTTAATAATAGTTCCTACTTAATAGTGTGGTCATGAGAATTAGGTGAGGTAACATATGAGATATTCAAGAACAGTGTCTCACATGTGGCACCCACTCAAAGTTTCTCGTAAACTGTAATTACGATAATGGCGGTGGTTGATATTGTTTTGGTTTGTTTAATGTTACATGTTTTCCTTCCTTTTCAACATGAAGCTAATTTTTTCTAATAACAAAAGTAACACAAGAAAAACATGAGACTAGCAATAAATCTTACTAAACACTGTTACTACCTTGGCTAGATTATTTTAGATCATTTTGGTATACATATGCATGTAAATACAAGTACACATACATACAGAACATGTTTCCAGGGGCACCCGGCTGGCTCAGTTGGAAGAGCATAGGACTCTTGATCTCGGGGTCGTGAGTTTGAGCCCCATGTTGAGGATAGAGATTGCTTAAAAAAAATTAAAAAAAGAAAGAAAGAAACTTTCAAAAAAAAAAAACACCCACTTATTTCCAGAACGTTATAAGCTATCAAGAATTTAACCCCCAAAGTACCCATTCATTGGCCACTTATTCATTCATCCAACAGCTATTACTGAGAATTGATGTGCCCGGCACTGTTGGATAAGGTGTTGAGCAAGGCTGTGCTGCCTTCTCAGAACTTTCAGACACTTTTCATAGCTTGAAATGAGTGACTTTGAGAAGCATGTAGGATTTTTGTAAGAGAAACAAGCCTGGCTGGCTGATGGCAGAACAGACTTGCAGCCTCCTTCATTGGATACTCCTCAAGAGCCTGGAGGAAATCCACCCCCACCCCAATGTGCTTCTACTTCAGCACCCCCCCTTGTCGCCCCCGCCATGCTCTCATACCTCCCCTATCTCTACCCCCATGCACTCATACCTCAGACCTCCCTTCTCCCCACCCCATGCACTCACACTTTAGCCCTTCCCTCCTCCCCACCCTCCAAGCACTCACACTTGGGCCCTCCCCTCCGCCACCCCTGCCCTCCTCAGCCCTCCTCTCCCCCTCCCCTGACATTTCAGCCTTCCCCTCCCCCCACCTCCAGGCCCTCACCTGTCAGCCCTCCCCTCCTTCCCACCCCTCCAAGCATTCATAACTCGGACCTCCCCTCCCCTCTCCTCCCCCTCCTTGCCCTCACACCTCACTCTCCCCTCTCTGCAACACACACATTTATCAAGGCGGTAGGGTTGGCCATTTTTCCCACTGACTTTGTGAGAAGAAAACAAAGGTCTTAATTTTTATAGGGGAACATGATCGTCTCAGCGAAAAGCTCATTCACTGATTAAATAGAAGAAAAGCAATAGGGGTACTATTTACTGCTGGCAATTAATCAGACTTAACCCATCTGGTCGAGGCCAGCACTCGTACCCAGCGGTGTTCAGGGAGCCATTTAGGCACTTGGAGCCCCCACCAGGACTGCCGGTAAACTCTGCCCAGATTGCTGGGGAAGGAGTAGTGGGTGTGTATTATTTATGTTCCCCTTTCAAAAGAAACCCAACAAAAGAACAAAGCTTCCCTTCTGCTGGCAATGTTAGCAGCTCCAGCATATGGCGCTCCCTGGCTCTTTCTGCTGAGGAGTGGGCGTCGGGGCTGCGCGAAGGTACCGCCGGCAGCCATCTGCTGAGTGCCACCTTTTCACTCTGGGCTGAATTCTAACTGTGAAGCAGCACCTCAGGAAGGAGGGGCGGGGACGAGAGTGGCTTGGATGGAAGACACGATTTTGTGACAGAGGACATGTGCTCGTCCAGATTGCCACTCATCGCGTACGTGGCCCAAGTCCATTCTCCAGGAGAGGCGTGAGGTTGTGTGTGTGAGAGGAAAGATGCTGAAGGGCAGGGGCGGCAAGAGAAGGGGAAAGCGGGGAGGCAGGGGACAGGGAGGCTTCGACCCTCCGAGTGAAGCGATTTGTAGGTTCCTGGCCACCGTTTCTCTGTCAAAGATATTTTCGTATCTGCAGCCTCTCTCACGGATGCTTATGAAAACAGTCACAATGAAACCAGCCGCGATGGGTGAAGACTGTGTTTCAGGAGTGACTGGGGCCACACAATTAACGTGTAGTTCAATGTGGCATAACAATAATCCTTTTGTGCTCAGGGTTCTGAAATGAAAGACCTGGAGAAATCCATGCAGGGCTTGTGACATTAGCCTGGCCCTTTTTGTGCAATCAGCTTTGCTTCCGTGGCCCTGTAATCTGACATACAGCAGAGGAGGATGCAGCGGTAGAAGTCACAGAGCACTGAGCTGGTGTGTGTGTGTGTGTGTGTGTGTGTGTGCGCGCGCGCGCGCGCGCGTGCACGCACAATTGCTTGAGGCAATTAAAAATACTTACAATGTGTGATTTTAAATGTCGCAGACTGCATGCTGTTGTGCCCAGAGGGACTTGCCATTGTCTAGGCACACTGATGCTAAGAAACATGCATAGACGCGTGCTGCACATTTTAAAAACCAACAGGAAACACTTATGTGTCCCTGGAGATGATAAAATCCCCTGACGACTGGTGTTTTCTTGGCTCAAATTCTGAGCAGTGGAATTTATTACCTTAAGCTAAGATTAACTGGGTTGTGTCAGAGGTTTTTTTTCCCCCTCTTTGTTTCTCCTCCTCCTGGAGATCCAGGAATCTTACTGACTTACTGAAACTGTCACCTCACACCTGTGATAGTCATAAGACGAGCCCTTTTCTTCTTGCCCCCAGCAGGCCCGGAGACCAGAGCCTTTCAAGGGTTGCTAATCCCTCAGCGAAGACAGAACAGGTGGAAATGGCATCTTCCTAAGTTAAAAAAAAAATAAAAAATAAAAAAGAGGAAAAAAAAATTAGAGGAATTTGAGCACTGACATTTTCTAAAGGGTATTTCTCTTTTAGAGTAGAAGTGACATGATGCTCCCTGGCCTTGGCCTCTACCTTCTTCCCCGGAGGAACTCCCTGGAGGGTGGTGCAGGGACCCTCAGCCCTTGTATGTGGGATGCCCTGGGAAGTATCCCATTTCTGCTGACGGGAGGGGAAATCTGGTTTCTGTTACTTCTATTTCTGATGCGCCCTGTTCCTGACGTTTGTCTTGGGGAGCTCGTGGAGTTGCCTTTCTTCCCAGCCAACGAATAAAATCTGAAAGTATAAAATTTAATTTGCAGGCAACAGGAGAGAAGGAGGAAATGCAGTATTTGTGTATCCTCATACGTATTCCCTAATATTAGATCCAAGTTTTGTCCCGGAGACAGTCCGTGTCTCCTGTAGGGACGCTCTACTCCACAGTGAGATAGTTTTGCCACTTGGATGAGGCTTTGTCAGAAAATGAGCTGTGCTTCAGATCCCAGCGCCTCAGCATTGGGGGAACTTCAATCCCTTAAAGCAGGGGTCTGCATGCTTTTCCTGTAAAGTACCAGATAGTAAACGTTTTAGGCTTGACAAGTCAAGAAGCAACATGTAGCAACAGTTCTCCCTGAAAAGCTAACAGACCTCTGGACATATTTACAATTTGCATGTTAAAATGTAAAAGACATTTTTTAGCTCTCAGACAATACAAAACATGTGGAAAGCCAACATCGGCAGTCCCCTGGCAGCCTCCCCGTAAGTGACTGTCCCCACTTTGCTTCCACCTTTAAGCCATAGGACACTCGCCCCCTCTCAAAGTCACCCAATCCACTGAGGGGCAGCTAATAGTTTGAGAGAACACTTCTTTGCATTGAACTACAACTTGCCCTCCTGCATTTTATTATTGAAGAATTATGTGAAGAACCGATTTTAATCATTTTAAGAACTGATTTGAATTCCCAGACATAGCGTTATTATTATTTATTTATTTATTTTTGGTGAAAATCACCTTCTATTATTTATTCCCCTTCCTGGCAGCCATGTTGTAACCTTTTCTTAGTGTGTTGGGGTCCTTATGAAATAAATGATTGTGTTGTGCTGTAATGCAAAGAAACCCTGAGAGGCTGCTGGAGTTTGTGGAGCTCTTTGCCCTGATACTAAATGTGCCCGCACCGCATTGCTCCGCGAATTCATGTTTCTTTTTTCAGTTAGTCATCCTGATCCCTTATTATAGGGATTTCACCCATGTCCTTTCTCATCATTGTCTGTGTGCCTACTGAAGCAGTCACCCCTCCCCCCTCCACCTCTAATTAAATGCTTCTAATCTTCCAGTGGACTCACCAGGAGAGAACAGAGAGCCCAGGAGCCCTGGGGCCCTTGGTACTTGACTCAAGTACTTTCATCAATGAAGTATTTAAACCACTCAGAGGCAAATTCTTCCTCTTTCTCCCTCTCTCTTTGCCTCCCACTCTCCCTTAATGCCAGCTAGGTTTTTCAGTAAATGTGAAAGTTTGCCCAAAGTGTTGACTGCCATTTGTGTAGTTTGCTGATTATGAATTCCTAAGGGCAGTGACTTTCTTTCTCAACATGTTAGCCTTAGATCCTGATCCAGTGCTTCATTATTGGGAAGATTAGGATAATATATAATGTGGTTTAGTAACCAAAAGAAATCAACCCTCAGGGACATAACAGAAATGGCCAGCTTCTGGTATGCTATCTATTTCCACAGATCAGTCATTGACTGTCATGAAACCCAGATCTATGCAATATATGTAATGCATATATATGTAAATGCAATATATGTAAATGTGACCAGGCTGTGTTGGTCCTGCTGCTACACTACGTTCAGGGCTCCAGGCTCGGCTGTGTGGATGTGGTCTCTGTTTGTAGCTCCAGATTCTGGGAGGTAACGGTGAGCTTTAACTAATTACACCTCGCATCACCCCCAGGAGGTAGGTAATGATTATAGATGTGCTTGGCTGAAGTAACTCTGAATGTCTTAATAATCACTTAATAGAATCTTATCATGAGAAGCAAATTGCATTAAATGGGCAAATGAAGTTGACTGTGAGAAGCAGAGTTAGGAAATAAAATGCTATGGGGGGTTTTATATGGGAAAAATCCAATTAGCACCTTTTTAAAACAGTTGGCCCCATGGCTTTTTCATATCCCTCACAGTGCCTATCACAGGGTTATGCCCTGAGTGAATACTTTCTCAATCAATGTGAAGGAAATTATAGGTAAAAAAAAAAAAAGTAGGGGGGTGTTGTGAAGGGTATGTGGGGAATGGGGAGGCAGGTGTGAATGCCATCTGAGATCCCAATTCTACTTAGCAGCAACTAGCAAAATGATTTGATGGTGAAGCCACTGGGACAAGCTTGACAAAAAAGAAACACTTTTTCCCCTTATCTTATTCTTCACCACAATGGCTGTTATGCAACATACCAACCAGGTAAATTGTGTGTACGTGATGGATGTGCCCTTCATTTATCCAAATCTGGGAAACCCTAATGTTGAAAGAGCCAAGCCTGGGTATCAAGGCAGGAAGATCACAAAGTTGGTGAAGAGAGAGCTCAGGTGGGGTAGGGTCCATGTACACACCCTAGGGAAGACGGCTGGAAGTGTGTCACACTGGAAGACAGGGAGACCTCATGGAAGCTTCAGTGACACTCTTGTGACCCTGAAGATAAAGAAGGCAGGTGAACCTTACTCAAGTGAATGATTCTGGGGAGTATCGTGGTCAGTAACAGAGCTGGGATTTCAAAACAAAACAAAACAAAAAACAACCTGGAAGGTGGCAGAAAGGCAAGCACAGAATCCAGACAGCATGTCCAGGATATACAGACCCAGCATGGTGTGTAGGGAGATCAGCATGAAGTGGCAGGGGGTGGGAGAGCCAGGTTCGGGGGGGCAGACAAAAGGAGCACCCAAAGAAGGAGGTCTGTGCCTGACACTCAAACTGGACCCCAAGTTAAAACTGCACTCCAGAAATAGCACACGGTCTCACTGAGTCCTTAAGCCTAGATTGTGTATGTACACATATATATGCACATATATTTACGTATGTATAGGTAAGTCTATATATCTGGAAAACTCTCCAAGAGAGTCCTCCAAGAGGACCTCCTACATAGAGGTGCGTAGAAAGGGGATACGAAGAGGCAGCCTTCGTTTTTCCCACACACGGTTCTGTGTTATTTGAGTTCTTCCTTTTTCCAAGGAACACGCCTTCAGGTAACGCAACTACCACATACTCTGTTGAAAAATAAAATGGGGAGGTAGTGGAAACACACGCCACTTAACAGAAAGGGCACTGGGGCTTTGGTCTTTGCTCAGAGAAATCGCCTCCCTTTTTACTCGAAGCACAAGACGGACCCTACAGCTGCTTCCTAATGTTGAAGAGGGTTCTGGGATTTATTTTTCTCACAATGCAAAAAAATGTTTACCTTTGCCTTTCTCCTGGAGGCTCTCACAGCTCCACCTCTATTAGGAGCCTTTTTGTAATCATTGCTTGCCGGCATTTCCTTTACTTAGCACTTCCCTTGCCCACTGCAGGGATGCCCTCCTGCGCCGCACGGCCTCTCTAAATCAGCCTTGTTTCCTCAGTCCTGAGATGGAGGTGCCGCTCTGGCCATTACCGCCTAATGGCATGTTCTGTTGCTTATGTTTGTCTCATATCTGTGATGGACAGACCTCGGGGATGCATTTTCACGTCATTCTAATTGAGCACGGAACATTCTGTTTTCCTGCCTTGTCGGGGTGACTAATGAGACAAAACAAGCAGGTGCGATGAGCAATCAGGGTCGCTCTCCTCGTATGGAGGACCGTTGGCCGCAGAGGGCAGAGCAGCAGAGGCGGTGATGGGCATAGGGAATGAAGAGGTGACGCAGGCTTGTCCAGCATCACCCAAAAACTGGAGTTGCTGGCTGCAGACTCCAGGCCAGCGCTGATTCTGTCCGCGACAGCTCAGCAATAACAGCCTAATGGGTTTTCCAGACCTTGCGAGGGGTGCTCAGATGTGAATCACCGATGCTTCCAGAATGCAGTTATGTCTCTCAGCAGTGCAGATTTCTGCTGACTCCTTGGGGAATTTTAATAACATGTCATTTAACAAATTAGAAGGTGAAGCAAATTAAATACAGTAAATCAAAACAAAGCTTGACAAACAAAGTAGATGCAAGCAGATCTTTTCAAAGCACGCAGATTTGAAAATGTAAGGTTTCCAAACCATTAGCAAAAAAGGGAAAAGTTACCATAGCAACTCCCAAAGTCTGCCTAGCTAGCTAGCCTCCAAAGCCTTCAAATACCCCGCCCTGTGCAGGGGGAGAAGTGGGAGATGTTTGAGGACAGTAAGAACAGTTTTTTTTTTTTCTTTTTAAGTAAAGGAAATAAAGAAACAAGCTTAGTAGATTACAATTCACCCTTAAATGCCAGAAACAGCCAGCCCTCTAATGCAGATTTCAGGAAAACAGATGCCTTAGGTAATATGGCGACTGATCACTTGGTGGCGCTGTTGTTCCACTCCTGGGTTTTGCAGCGGCTTGTCCCTAGCTGGTCCTCCCTTCCCAAGCAGGTGCCCTAACATTCTGTGAGCTGCCCTAACATTCATGTATTCACGACATATCTATAAAGTAGGTCTGCCAGGTGCCAGAGACTATGTGGGTTTCTCGGGTAACTTGGTGAACAGAACAGTTTGTGGAGCTCAGAGAACAAGAGAGACAAGTGATGAAATGAAATAATTGCACGCTGTGGTCAGATCAGGCTCCTAAGATAGAAAATAATGGTGGGCAGATGCCTTTATATAAACAGGTCAGGAAGACTTTTCTGATGAGTTTGTAGGCTGCACCCCACCACCTCCCACACGCTATGGGATGGAGGAAGAGAACCAAGCAGAGGGACCACCCTGGTTGGAGCATAGCCGAGAAAAGAGGACGGTGGGGAAGGATAAGCAGATAGGGCCAGATCGTGTGGAAACTTTTAGTCCTGGCAAGACCTCATTGCAGGTTTTATTCTTAGGGCAAAGGGAAGCCTTTGAAATTTTCAACGGTAGAGTGAGGTTATTCAACCTAAATAGTTTGCTTTTCACATTGTGTTGTAATTCCCATTTGATCACCTTTGCTTTAGATATATGTAAACACTTGGGAAAAAACATATTCAGTAGTAGAACATTTCACATTTTTGCACAGCAGTGTTTTTTATTTTTTTTCTATTTTATTTTATTTTATTTTTTTATATATATATGAAATTTATTGACAAATTGGTTTCCATACAACACCCAATGCTCATCCCAAAAGGTGCCCTCCTCAATACCCATCACCCACTCTCCCCTCCCTCCCACCCCCCATCAACCCTCAGTTTGTTCTCAGTTTTTAACAGTCTCTTATGCTTTGGCTCTCTCCCACTCTAACCTCTTTTTTTTTTTTTTTCCTTCCCCTCTCCCATGGGTTCCTGTTAAGTTTCTCAGGATCCACATAAGAGTGAAACCATATGGTATCTGTCTTTCTCTGTATGGCTTATTTCACTTAGCATCACACTCTCCAGTTCCATCCACGTTGCTACAAAAGGCCATATTTCATTTTTTCTCATTGCCACGTAGTATTCCATTGTGTATATATACCACAATTTCTTTATCCATTCATCAGTTGATGGACATTTAGGCTCTTTCCATAATTTGGCTATTGTTGAGAGTGCTGCTATGAACATTGGGGTACAAGTGCCCCTATGCATCAGTACTCCTGTATCCCTTGGATAAATTCCTAGCAGTGCTATTGCTGGGTCATAGGGTAGGTCTATTTTTAATTTTCTGAGGAACCTCCACACTGCTTTCCAGAGCGGCTGCACCAATTTGCATTCCCACCAACAGTGCAAGAGGGTTCCCGTTTCTCCACATCCTCTCCAGCATCTATAGTCTCCTGATTTGTTCATTTTGGCCACTCTGACTGGCGTGAGGTGATACCTGAGTGTGGTTTTGATTTGTATTTCCCTGATAAGGAGCGACGCTGAACATCTTTTCATGTGCCTGTTGGCCATCTGGATGTCTTCTTTAGAGAAGTGTCTATTCATGTTTTCTGCCCATTTCTTCACTGGGTTATTTGTTTTTCGGGTGTGGAGTTTGGTGAGCTCTTTATAGATTTTAGATAAAGCAGTGTTTTTTAAGTAATATAACCTCTAGGATATAAAGCTTAAAAGTTTTGCTGGTGGGGCAGAGTTTAAGAAGCTGGACAGCAGCAGACAAAATCTATGGTGAGAGACCACTGGGTTTGGATGAGTCAGAAAGCTGAGTTTGCCACCCCTCCTGACAGCACTTCTCATAGTATGTTGTCATTACTCTCTGCCTTGTCTTCTGCCCCTTTAGACTCTGGGCTTCTAGGCAATAGACACACACTAGAGACAGGGGTTCCCTTGCGCATCTTACTAACCAGTGATTAGCATGGGAACACAGTAGACTCAAGCACTGGATGGATGGAGGGACTGATGGAGGGATGGATGAACAAGCAGAAGGTAAGAGATCCCAATTCTGGATAAGTGAGACTTCAGAATTTTAGCAACACTTTCTCAAAGATAAATCAATTTCAACTTCCAGGTACAAGACAAAGCATTTCTCTGGCTTCCTTGCGTATGTACTAAATATCAATTGAACACCTACTATGTGTGGAACACTGTGCTAGATCAGGGACACAAAAATGAGTAGGACATCGTGACAGCCCCCAAGCTACTTACTGTCAATAAGGGACATAAGACCAAAGCATAACTGATCCACAGTTTAGACACTGTTATATACACAAAATGAGGAGTGGGTTAACGGTGGTAGGTGTTGAGAAGAGGAAAAGAGGATTCTCAAGGGTCAGAGTTAAAGAAAAGCTTCATGAAAGTGACACTTGAGTTTCATCTCAAAGGATGGGAGGTTTCCTCCAGGGATGACAGAGCTCTTAGCCTCCACTAAGAGCTGGAATTGGTGGCTTTTTCCTGAACAGGCCCCGCTAAAGGAAAAAAGAATGCAAACCTTCTCCTACCCCACTCCCCATTTTGTGAGCTCAGGGTGCTGCCTTCTCAGGGTGCTGCCAGCCCAGCTGCCCAGAGCACAAGCTGCAGGCCACCATTGAGGAGAAGGTTCTGGGAAAAATGTTCTGGACTACAACTCCCAAACCTCCCAAGCAGTCTTTGTGGCTTACTGTTAGAGGCTTCAGCTGAGGACACTCTTATGTTTCTACTGTCACATTTTTCCAACTGCAGATCACATGCATTCATGGGTCAGGTAATCGATATGGCAGTCCTCAACATACAATGCGAGCAGCATTTTAAAAGATGGGATAGAGGGGCGCCTGGCTGGCTCAGTCAGTAGAACATGTGACTCTTGATCTTGGGGTTGTGAGTTTAAGCCCCGTGTTGGGTGTAAAGTTTATGGTAACCCACTCACATGGTGCTTTCAACCTTTCGCAGAACTGAGGAGAGAGCTCCCAATTTAAATGTAGATCTCCTCTAGGGCCCATGGATGTATGTGTACATTAATGCTGTAATTTAGTGGAATCAGAATACTCTTGTGCTAAACGTGAACACTTTTTGAAAACAGTTGCCTTTTTTGGGGTACCACTAAAATATTCTCAGTCCTCCATCCTGCGTGTGTGCACACATGCCCCCCTATGACTGGCAAAAGAAGCTTTATGTCAACACTCTGAGCAATATCCCTCATCAGGCAGGAGAATACAAGTCAACGTACCACAAAAGGTTTGAGGCAGGGAGTCAGCCAGAGCTTCACAAAGTCACAGAGCCTTTTAAAGTACCTCCATTTCAGGGGCGCCCGGGTGGCTCAGTTGGTTAAGCGTCCATCTTTGGCTCAGGTCATGACCTCATGGTTTGAGCCCCATGTCGGGCTCTGTGCAGACAGCTTGGAGCCTGGAGCCTGCTTTGGATTCTGTGTCTTCCTCTCTCTCTCTGCCCTCCCCAACTCACGCTCTGTCTCTATCTCAAAAATAAACACTAAAAAAAAAAAAAAAAAAAAAAAATTAAAGTACCTCCATTTTGTTAGAATTGTTTACAAATATGTGATCACTGCCAATAATAGGTTTTAGTCAGATTCCGATTTCTACGTTATTAGTGGCTCATAAAAGCCTTCCAGTGCAGGTCATGAAACTGTGGAAGTACAATTAAATGTGGATAGACCCAAATAATGTATAGCTTGTCATTTAGAGCTCGGGTCACACTGAGAATTCAGCCAGACAGTTTTCCCCTCTACGATGGGATTGTGGAGAGTAACACATTTAGAACAAAGAATGAAACTCATCCTTCCCCAACCAAAGGAAGGCATGTTAGTGATTATAACACAGTATAGCAATGCAGGTAACATCACATGGCCATTTGAAAGTGGTTGCCCCTCCTTTATATAAGATCCGAACCAACCTCAAGAATTAAGTGAAATTTATCATATGCTGTGTGAAACATGGTAAAGTTTGGACTGGAGGTGAGCCCCCCCAAGCGTGTGCAGACACGGCAAGTCCTGGCTCTCCCTATAGTTCTTACATTGTTTCCACAAATTGCAGACAACTTGCAGCCGGTAAGTTTCTAAAAGGAAAGCGGAAATTGGTCTTTCTTCTGTCCGGGCTGGCTGTCAGTAAGCCACCAACAAGCTGGGGAAATGGATTCAAATGAACATGTAGTCGCTTCTTCACATGCTCAGATTTCCTAGAAATGTTATTCATTCCAGACAAACCAGCACTTACTTTTGGATATTTCAGCCCCTGTTTAGGAAGCGTGTGAGGTAATGTAGCTGTAGGTACAGTGACCGCAAAGATTAGGTTAGAAGCCCTCAAGGCGGGTCAGGTCAGGGCTGGAGGCCTGGAAAAAGCCATAGCTGGCAGGCCGGGTCAACCGATCTCGAAGTCTATGTTCTCCACCAGCAGCCAAGGCCACCTCTGTGCCAAGAATCCTGAGACTTTCTGTAGGAGGTTCAGGGAACAGTTTAATGCAAACCTTTGGATCTTAGCAAACTCAGGCACCACTTGGCTTCATCATAGAGGACCCCTGGCTCACCTGCTTACTGCTCACCATCACCAGAGTTCTCAGTTGACCTAGATAACCCACTCTTATGCCATGGCCTCAAGTCTCCATCTGGATCCATCCATGGGGGGGGGGGGTTTGGAAGCCCACTGGTCCCAGCAGATAAGGCAACAGCCTGACTCATTCTAGACCATCTTTCATCCAAGAGCCTTGAGAAAGTGAATGTGAGGGGTGGGGAAGTCCGAGTTCTCTCTCCCGCTTGATGTAAGGAAATATTTGCTTGTCCTTCATGAGTAGGATTGCTGATGTAAACATCCTGAAATGAAACCACAGGTAACTGAGCAGTGCTGACCTGACTGTGACAAACTCATAAATTTCCTGTATATTATGTCAGTCAAGGCAAAACATTTTTTTAAGATTTTATTTTTAAGTAATCTCTACATCCAATGTGGAGCTCAAACCCACAACCCCTAAGATCAAGAGTCACATGCTCCACTGACTGAGCCAGCCAGGCGCCCCCCGCCCCCCCAGTCAAAACATTTTTGTCACAAAATTTAAGCTGAGTGAATAAAAACTGGATGAACTGAAGCTGAGTGAATCTTAAACAATCGGTTGTTTGCAGCCTGTGGTGGGAGTTCACTTGTGAATTCTCATGTAACTCTTCTTTCAAATTTACCATTGAAATTTAAGATGTGGGGCACCTGGGTGGTGTCGGTTGAGCCTCCAACTTCAGCTCAGGTTATGATCTCATGGTTTGTGGGTTCGAGCCCCATGTCAGGCTCTGTGCTGACAGCTCAGAGCCTGGAGCCTGCTTCGGACTCTATGTCTCCCTCTCTCTCTGCCCCTCCTCAACTTGCGCTCTGTCTCTCAAAATTGAATAAACGTTAAAAAAAATTAAACGAAAAAAAAAAGAAATTTAAGATGTTAATATGTCATAGCAGGATGCTTGACTGGGAAAGGTGGAATTCCTAAGGACCTGATTCCCTTTTATCTCATGGTGGGAAAGGAGGGTTGTGTTCTGTATATGGCCATCAGCATACAGTCCTGCTTTCTCCTCACTCTTTCACGCTGTCAGCATATTATAGACAAACTTGTGCTTGCAAACAGCTGCAGCCTTTGTTTCAGGGGCCCTCGCCAAGAGTCCCTTGCCAGGGTTTCTGCTTCTTAGGACAGTGTCCTGACTTTAGCAGCTGGGCAATGGGTGGGGCCGGACGCTTTCAGATGGCGGCACTGACAATGTCTGCACCTCCAGAGTGGGTGGCAGGGGCCTGCAGGGCTGCCTCAGACTTGCTGGAGCTGCAGGTTAAACTAACAGATTCCCAGACTCCACCTGAGACCTGCTGGCGGGGACTCTGGGAGCAGGACGGTCCCAGATGGGGCCCCGGGAGCCCATGCCGCATGCCAAGCACACACCACCTGTCATTCTTATTCCAACTGAAATTTGAAAACTATAGCCTGCGGGGAATCTTGCCTGGTTGCACATCAGAATCATTCAGGGGATCTTTGAAAAACACCGGTTCCCAGGTCCTACCACATACCAACTGATAAGAATTCCACAAGAATTTGCTAATAGCACTCCAGGTGGTTCTAATTTGCAGACAGGGCTGAGAACAAAGCAACTCCTGGAAACAAATTATAACAGTTCTCCAGGTACCTTAGGAGAGTAAGTTCCTGTCCTGGTCCTCTCCTGTGCCCTGAGGCAAGTGTGGGATAAGGCCCTGGGTTTGTTTGTTTTTGTTTTTTTTTAAGTTTATGTATTTATTTTGAGAAGAGAGGGGTGGGGGGGGGCTCCTAAGCACATACAAGTTGGGGAGGGGCAGAGAGAGAGGGAGAGAGAGAGAGAGAACCCCAGGCAGGCTCTGAACTGTCAGCACAGAGCCTGACGAGGGGGCTCGAACTCACGAACCGTGAGATCATGACGTGAGCAGAAGTCGGAAGTTCAACTGACTGAGCCACTCAGTCATGCCCCGCTTGGTTCCTTTTGACCCAAAATGGGGTCATGTCAGGGATGGCAGGACAAAACCACAGGATTACTTCTGGGGGCAGATAGTTTCTTCCCTAGAATCCGCATGGTGCTCTCTTAGCTACCAAAGGCTTTCTCACATTATGGAGGAACTATGGCAAGGCTCTTAAATTCTTCACACGGCTACAGAGCAAGAGGACCAGTGAGAATCAAGTTCCTGAGAAGATGTGCACGCTTAATCTTAATAACAACATTGGGATGCAGAATTTGCATTTGATCAAGGTAATTTTTTTTCTTTTGGGTCTTTTCTGTCCAGAGTAAAATATTAGAAATAGATGTTTTCCATATAAGGAAAATTTTAAAAATTGATTTCTAGAGAAAGTAATATAAGTGGTAAACAAAAACTACCAGTCTTAAAGAGACTCACTTTTGGAGTCATTCTGACTTTTAACATTTAAAACCCTGAAGTTCTATTAAGGATTCACAGAATCCAACAGCAAATGGCTTACATGAGGTGCTTATATAATACAATTTCTTCAATATCTCCATAGTTACTACCCAGAAAATATTTTTTTGAGCTAATTTTGACTAAATACCAGGCACTATGCCAGGCTAGGAGTACAAAATTAGCAAGACAGATCTCAGCCCTAAGGAGAATGGGGAATGTAGATTAGTAAACAAAAAAATAAATAAAAAGCAAGGTGATGTTACTACTGCTGATAATATTCGGTGCTATAGAGTTGAAGGAGCTATTCATAAATGCCAGTCTGCATTGGCCAGTTTGAGCTCAGTTTTGAAGGGTGAAGAGGAGTTCTCCAAGTGGACCCAACAGGGCACTCCAAGCAGAGGAATAGAGAGGTTCAAGAAGTATAGACGAGGGGCACCTGGGTGGCTCAGTCAGTTGAGCATCGACTTTGGCTCAGGTCACGATCTCATGGTTGTGGGTTCGGCCTCGAGTCAAATTCTGCTCTGACGGTGTGGAGGCTGTTGGGATTCTCTCTCTCTCCCTCGCTCCCTGCCCCTCCCCACTTATGCGCGTGTGCTCACTCTCTCTCTCTCTCTCTCAAGATAAAAAAATAAACTTAAAAAAAGAAGTGTAGATGAGCAGGTCACCTTTGGAAAACTATGTGCATTTGTTTCTATTCCTGCTTTTAAAAATTACCATAAACTTAGCAGCATAAAACAACACCTATTTATTATTGGGTCGTTCTGGAGGTCAGAAGTCCAATGTGAGCTAAAATCAAGGTGTTGCATTCCTTTCTGGAAGTTCTAGGGGACGATCTGTTTCTTGGCCTTTTGCAGCTTCTAGCCACTGCCACCTTCCTTAACTCATGGCCCCTTACTCCATCTGCAAAGCCAGCAATGACAGTTCAAGTCCTTCTTATGTCATCTGTCTGACCCTTTTCTCATCATCATGGCCCTCTCTGACCACAGCCGGAAAAGGTTCTCTGGTTTTAATGACTCATTAGATTAGGTTGGGCCCACCTGCTTCTCATCTCACGGTCCATAACTTCAATCACATTTGCAAAGTTCTCTGTGCCACTTAAGGCAACATATTCACGAGTTCTGGAGATTAGGGCAGGCACAACTTAGGGGTCCGTAATTCTGTCTACCATACTGTGCATCAATTAACCAAGTGACTTTGATAGATAGGATAAGTAGGAGCTAAATCGTGAAAGGCCCTTATATGTCAGGGTAAGGAGTTTTCAGTTTATCCTTTGGGGAACAAGAGCCCCTTTAGGTTTTAAGCAGGGGGTTTCCCTCTTAGAGGTCTCTTTGGCTATCCTGACTGATCCTAAGAACTGATGGGGGGATGCTTGTTACTAAGACTGGTATGCAGGCTTGGGGATTCGGATTTAGTAGATCCAGAGTGAGCATGCAGGAACGTGTTTATGACCAGTCGGGTTACCAACACATAACTAGAGAGTTGAGTATATAAGACTGGAGGTGAGAGACCAGTAAGGAGGTTCTGCCATCAGTCCTGGGGAGAACTAACAAACACATAAACTAACACAGCGGACAGCCCTGCAGATGGAGACAAGTGGGTGGATTTCAGTAATATTTAATGGGGAATTTGGACAGAACTATTGGTAATCTACTGGATGTGCTCTGGTTAATCGAAAATGCATATTTTAGAGTCAGACAAATGTGAGTTCAAATCCTGGCCCTGGCTGCCACCTACAAGCAGGTGGACTTTGCTGAAAGAATGTCTCTGAATCTTAAGGCCTTGACTATTATATAAGGATAATAATATAAAATTTACCGAATTGTTAAGGATTAGCAATAATGTATCTAAGGGGCTCAGAAATGGCCACCACTCTTTAAAAAAATTTTTTTTATAATATTTATTTATTTTTGAGAGAGAGACAGACTGCGAGCAGGGGAGGGGCAGAGAGAGAGGAAGACACAGAATCAGAAGCAGGCTCCAGGCTCTGAGCTGTCAGCACAGAGCCCGACGTGGGACTCGAACCCACAACTGTGAGATCATGACCTCAGCCGAAGTCTGAGGCTTAACCGACTGAGCCACCCAGGTGGCCGCCACCATTATTATTGTTATGGTGGTGATTGATATTGTTATATGGATGTAAACAGTGGTGGTGGCTGACAGAGAAGAATAAAGATAACTCATGGAATGCAGGGCTCGGATGGCCAGATGAGTGGCAGGGCCATCCACCCACATAGAAATATAGGAGGAGAAGCAAGCTGGGAGTGCAAGGTGATGGGTTTCAGTTTTGAACACGTTGAGTTGGAGATGAGGGTGAGATTTTGGGTGGAATGTCCCAGAAGTAGTAAGATATACAGATTCTGAATCAGAAAAAAAAAGAAAATCTGGGTAAAAGCTATGGTGGTTTTTCCTTGGACCTGAAACTTGTAAAAGGTGTCTTTGAACATGAGCCACAAAACTGTAGGAATCAAAAGAACTACTAATTCATCAAAGCCTTTTTACTGCTTAAATCACTTTGTGTATTGTAATAATGCAAAAGTAATTACAACGTTCCTGTTAAAGTAATAATACCCTGACAATTGAAAGGCGTGCTTAGACAGCCACAAGGCCCTAAACATTCATTCCGAGCCCTCACAGAGCTGTTTGGTTTATGATTTTACAAGTTGGCTGGAAGCGGGGTCATGCGGAGGTTAATAGACTGAGCTGTAATTCCTGCGGGATCGCAGCCGAAGCCCAAGTGTGGGTTTCTGCTTCCTGCTCTGGTGCCCCATTCATTTTCTCGCTTTGTTAACCCAACACTGGACCCTCCTTGCGAAAGGACTGTCTGCATCATTAGTGTGCCCACCTTGGGGTCTGCCGATGTGACTCTCCTTCCTGCAAGAGCTTCACAACGTCCATACCTTCCGTCTGTGTACTTGGGAAGGGGTCAGTGTACTGTTTCTCACTGGCAGCTGCTGATCTGAGGGTGAAACACTGCTGTTTCTGGGTCCACTGAGTCCCTAAGACACATTGATCCTTGAGAGTTGCATTTCATATCCATACCCTTCTTCTTCTTTGTTTTTGGTCTTTTTAAAAATTTTAGTTAATATACAGTGCATACAGGTTTCAGAAGTAGAATTCAGTGGTTCATCCCTTAAAACCAACACCCAGTGTTCATCACAAGTGCCCTCCTTAATCCCCATCACCCATCCAGACCCTTCTTTTCATGCTCAAAGCTTCCGTAGTCCATGGTGAAAGTCACCTAGCAGATAGCCTCATCTACTTCTCCTTCCCGTCCCTGTGACCCGCCACCAGAAGAGTTCAGAACTGGGAGTCACAATTCCTAGGGAAAAGTGCCTGCCTCCCTACCTTCCAGTTGGGTGACCTGGAACAAGACACTTAACCTCTCCGTAGCAAGATGTGCTCATTCCATAACCTGAAAATTTTATTTCAGATACAAATCCCTTGTTCAAATGAAATCTGAAGTAGAAGCCAAAAATAGAAAGCAGGGAACAAGGCAAAGTGCCCTAGAGAAGTGGGGATGGCAGTCCCAGGGCGTTCATTTGCCCCAACACAGCCGAGCCCCCAAGGCAGGCCCTGGGCATCTTTACGGAAGGCACTGCAGGAGGTCCCTTAGTGTGCTTTCATGGCGTCCGCTTCCGAAATTCTGCTCATTGCCCCTCCTTACTGAAACTGATCAGAAGCTTTCCAATAACCCAAAGATCATGTCTAAACTCATTAATTTTTCATGTAAGGCTCCCACAGCCCGAGTCAGACTCATCCTTCTGACTTTAAATTCTATTACGCCTGCCACGGCAACCCTCTGGTCTCACGACTGTCCCTAAATCTCACTTACATTGTTCTGTCTTTGTACTCAATTCCTCTCCCTGACTTAGTTTTCTGTTGCTGCTGTAACAAGTTACCATAAACTTAGTGCCTTAAAAATGTACATTTATTATCTTACAGTTTCAAGTCTAAAGTCCGACATGAGTCTCTCAGGGCTAAAATGTAGGCGTTGGTGAGGGCTACTTTCCTTTCTGAGGCTCTAACAGAGAACCTGTCTCCTGGCCTTTTCTAACCCCCGGCGTTGGCCCCTTTCTCACTCCTAAAAGCCAACAATGCCACATCTCTCTAGGCCTTTCTTCTGTACTCACATCTCCTACCTCTCCTCTTCTGCCTCCCTCTCCCACTTTTAAGGATCTTTGTGATTACACTGGGCTACCAGATAATCCAGAATAATCACCCCACCTCAAGATCCTTAATCACATCACAGTCATCTAACGTAATCACAGGTCCCAGCATTTAGAACAATTTTGAGGGCCATGGTTCTGCCCACCACACAGCCCAGTGCCCATCCGTGCACGTCCTGTATGTGAGTAGCAGACTTTACTGAGGAAGGGGAAAGACCACAGAGGTCAACAGATGCTTCGCTACAGCCATGCAAACTCCTTCAAATTGACTCCCGGACATCATCCTGTGGGCTGTCCCATCACTGAGGGTGGTTCTTTGACCATTTCATGCACAGAGCATTTGCCTCATTCTGTCTCTCCTCCACACTCTGACACCTCCCCGCTTTGCTTCTCTTTCTTCCTCTTTTCCTCCCCCAAGGGTTGACACTGAGAACTCCTGATTCTTCTCACTCTGTGACACAAACTTTCTCCACTGCCCGCTTCCAACTTCAGCACCCTTGAAAGGGCTCAGCTGAAAAACAAGGCCTTCATTAATGAGAGCTACCTCCTTAGAATATGAGTGTGGTTGTAAATCCCAATTTGTTCCTCGTGGTCACATGATACCACATGTGGTCCGTGTTATCACATGATAACATGTTGACCTGCCCACAGACATGGTGCCACTACCCTTGTCGGTGTCATGTTTGTACATTTTCTCTTTTTTTGATGAAAATATCTCAGGAAAATGTCTCAGGAATTATGGCTGGCTGGGGCAAAAGAACAGAAACTGGAGTTGATGCTTTCCCTTCTCGTAAAAGGAGGGACTGTTCACGTGAGTGATGAATCTAAATGAAAATGTGGAATTTTTAAAGAGTGGTTAAAAACTCTAAGTCACATCCCTCTTTGGTGCTAAAGTATTAACCCTCACTAGATTGTTAGGACTTGAGGTTGGAAATCATATTTTATTCAATGTCGTGTCCCCAGCGCCCCGGTATAGTGTGCACATAACTGATACTTAATGCATTTTGATTGATATAATTAATAGATATAGTATAAAATCTATTATTTATAAACATGGGTATATATAAATTTCCTCCCACACAAATGTAGTCCTGTTTTTCTCACTCAGAGGAGAGGTTGCCCTCTCTTTGTGCTCTGGGATATTAGAGGGTGGGTTGTGTTTCTCACCATCAGGTGAGAATTTTGCAAAGGCAGGTGAGTAAAACAATAGATAAAACCCTTCACGGGGAATGTTGGAACACAACATTGGCATAATGGAAGGAGTGTTTTAAAGCCACACATTAGTATTAACATCTGTGCAAAAACAAGCTTTCAAACTGTGAACCAACAGGATTTATGGCAGACTATTAATGCTCATTCTGTTCCTGAGTTAGAGAGATGTTTATTCTCAACAGTGAGTCACTCACAGACATGAGCTCCAAGCAACAGCAGTCTGCAGCATCCCAATTAACACAGGGGAGACAACTAAAAATTAATTCTCACTCTTGTAATTAAGTACAGATTTTCCTCCGTGTACAATGGGGTTACCAATAAACCCATTGTAAGTTGAAAATATCATAAGTTGAAAATTCATTCAGGGGTGCGTGGGTGCTCAGTCAAGTTGAGCGTCTGACTTTAGCTCAGGTCACGGTCTCGCAGCTTGTGGGTTCGAGTCCCGCATCAAGCTCTGTGCTGACAGCTTGGAGCCTGGAGACTGGTTTGGATTCTGTGTCTCTGTCTCTTCCCCTCCCCACTCATGTTCTGCCTCTCTCTCTCTCTCTCTCTCTCAAAGGTAAATAAGCACTAAAAACAATTTTTTTTTAAGAAAATGCATTTAATACACTTAACCAACCAAACATCATAGCTTAGCCTAACCTACCTTAAATGTACTCAGAAGACTTACATTGGCCTACGGCTAACCAACAACATCTATTTTATAATAAGTGTTGACTATCTCATGTTATTCATTGTACTTCAATCTCACTGTACTGAAAGTGAAAAGCAGGATGGTTGTGTGGGTACAGAATGGTTGTAAGTCTCTTCGTTGTTTACTCACATGATCGTGCGGCTGCCTGGCAGCTGGGGCTGCATCACGAGAGACCGTTGTACACATATCCCTAGGGAAAAGATCAAAACTCAAAATTAAAAATTCTAAGCACAGTTTCTACCAGAATACAAACCACTTGCACACCATTGCAAAGTTGAAAAATTATAAGTCTAACCATCATAAGTTGGGGATTGTCTGCGTAATATTTTACCTTTTGCTTCATATGGTTGGCAAATAATACCCTTTTCCTACATACAGTTTGTAAACAAAATTCGAAACTTTCCTTTATATAGGGGGGACCATCAGGAGAGGTCTTCAGTGGAATGTGAGGGCACTGCATGCCTTTTCCAGTAACATATGCAGTGATTAGGAGGGCCCTTGCATGGTCAGGAAATCATGGAGAAGCATAGAGAACAACAAAAGCTTTCAGTTCTAAGAGAATGCAGCTAACTCCTCATTATTTGTGCAGACAGAGAAAGGGTAAAGCACGGTTACATCTCCCAACCTCATGAGGTAGATTAGTTTCATACTTTATCACTTGTGCCCACCCAAGCAAAATGGACCAATTTTGAATACCACCTTCATTCCTCAATAATTAGCTATTTATTCATTCATCCATCCAGCAAATACTCTTAGTGTCCCTGCTGGCATCGTAGTTGGTGCAGTGACAGAGAGAGACACACTTGGTGATGAGTATTTAATCCAGGACAGGGGGCAGCGATGAGGTACACATTACCTAAAACCCGGGTCTCAGTAGATGAGTAGAGAAAGGGTTGGAAAGTGGCGGGGCAGGGGCGGGGGTACCATTCCACACAGCAGGAGCAGGAGCCAGCAGAAAGGGAGAGGTAGAAGTTGCAGGGGAGAAAGAGAAATGACAGATATAATTAGAGCAGGAGCAGGTGAGGAAAGTTTGGGTTCAAGGACTTAGGACCGTTGATTAATAATGGAAGATTAACAACGAATGGAAGAAAGTATTTTTGCCTAATCCTTTGACCCTAGTAAAGATGCCAACAAGTGGTACAATAAACAAAAGTTGTCAGTAAAAACCCAGGGAGGGAACTGAGTGGAAGGATGGAAGGAACTCCTGGGCCCCACAAGGAGGCAGTCCAGGGATGCTTCGCCTACAGCAGGGAGTAAGAGCAAGGGTTGAAGGAACAATTTGAGAGAACCAGGCACCCACCTTATAAAGAAGGGGATGACTTAGCTAACAAATTCAAGCACAAAATATGGGATTGGTTCAAGAACCATTGGGCCAAATGCTGTCCAGCTGGGATATGGAGATAGGGAAGCCACTCCCAACCTAGTGAGTCCCCAGCACAAGGACTCCAGCAAGGGGGTCTGGTGGCCTCCGCTCTGGTTCCAGCCTCTGACTTTCTTAGAGTCATAGACTATAAGTCAGATTCTGAAACTTCTTCTGGTCCCAGACTCCATCAATCTCCTGTTTCAGAGGAAAATATTCCAGCACCAGGATAGATCTGAATTTATAGACCAGTTCATCTGCTGAAGCATCCTGTGCCTCGTTGAGGGAACCATGATGAAGCCCTATGACAACGGGGTATGTCTGACAGATTCATCCATGGTGTTGTGTAAAGCTGTGGATTGTTCTTCTTTTTCATTCCTGTTTAGTGTTCCACAGTGTATATAAACCAGAATGTACCCTTCTTCAGGTGACAGATGTATGGTTGAGTGTTTCCATTTGGGGTTATTACAAATAATGCTGCTCTGAGAAATTTTGCACCCGCCATTTGACTTACTTGAGTCAAATATCTGTAGTGTGTCTGGGAGTGGAATTGCTGGCTCATGGGTCATGTGCATATTAAGCTTTGGTAGATTCATACCGTCAGAGATTTTTCTACAGTGATGTCACCAATTCTACATTTTCATGAGCAATATATGAGAGTTTCCATACTCTCAACCAACATTCATAATTGGGAGACTTAAATTTTTGCCCATCTGGTGACCATGTGGTTTTCACTGTGGCTTTCATTTTCATTTCCCAAATGAATGATCCCTTTTCATGTGCTTATTGGCCATCAGACCTTCCTCTTACATGAAGGGACTTTTCAACTCTTTTGCCCATTTTTCTAATTAATTTGTATGAATTCTTTATGTATTTTAGATACTAGTCCTTTATGTGTTTTATGTATTGCAAACATTTTCTCCCATTCAGTGACTTGTGTTTTCACTCTTTATGATGCCTTTTAATGAACAGAATTTTAAAATTTTAATGTGGTCTATATTTCAGTGCTTTTCAAACTATCTATGGCAGACACACTTTTAGAAGGTCGGGGGGGGGGGCTTTAATTTCCAATCAATCACAGACTGATATTCCTATGAAATACAATAAAAATCGACAAATACAAAAGTTAAATAGAAAACACAGACATTAAAATATTTATAAAGGGAATTAATATTTATATAAAAGAGGGAGAAAAAGAATTAAGGGGTGTAAAAGTTCCCAAACCAAGTGAGTGGTTTCAAGCTCCTTCACAATTACCTTTGTCTACACACAACCCTAAGACCCATGGGCACACACTTCCCTGGCCTGGCAGCCACAGAGTTCTGGCCTGATCGCTACCAGTCAGGGGGAGTGGTCCGTGAAGGCTTTTGCCACATCCTGCTCTGGTGTAGTCCTACTGCTGAGTTCTCCACACCAACAGCTCAGTCTTTACCTCAGTCATTGGTGGAATGGGACCTTGCCCTGTAGCATCACTCATACCTCCTCGCTGAGGCTCGCCTTTATTTGAGTCGAAATAGATTGTCCAACTTTGAATCCCGTGCCAGTTCTCCGCAGATTTTGCCTGTGCGATGACCCCCATCATAAGCAGAAGAGTGATTATAAGTACACATCCTCCCGCCAGAGGGAAATGAGGTGCTACTACCTCAAAGGATCCCATGTTTACAGCTTTCTCCTCTTCTTTGATGGGCTTCTGGTGACAGAGTGTATTTCTCAGGCAGTTGCAAAGAGAAAATGGGAGTGTAGAGGCAATTATTATTAAGAATTAAGCCAATCCTTTCTGCTCTCTCCACTCCCCACACATGATTTAAGTACTGGCTTAGAGGACTATAATGTATGCAGTCATTTCCCGTAACCATGACAAATAACTACCATAAGGTCAGCATTATTTGGCTTGTAAAATAAAATTCCAGAGTGAGCATGAAGCTACATCTTCATAGCTCAGACAAAGAAGCTAAGGCCCAAGAGGTTTAAATAATGTCATTCAATCAACAATAATTTCTCAATAATTTTTTTATTGTGAAACAAAACAAAAATACAGAAAACCATGCAAAAGAAATGTATAGCTTTAGTGAAGTATTATCTACCAAACACCCTTGTAGTTATCACCCAGGTGAAGAAACAGAACTTTTCCAGCACTCCAGGCATCCTCTCATGTGCTCTGGCTTCAGTAAAGTTATAACTTCCTACATTTCTCCCAAAGCGACCGTGCTGTTAACTTTGTCTGAATAACGTCCTTATGGTTCTGTATGGTTTTTCACCCAAATGCAGGTCCTTAGACACTGTAATTTTGTCTCACTCATTTAAAAAAAAAAACGATGTATCTCATTTAGTCTATAGCTTCTCTTCTAACCCTTTCTTTTCCTTTCGCTTCTATTCAAGAACCCTGGACAATAGACCTATAGCAGTGGCTCTCAAACATAAGCCTGCATCAGCTCATTACAATACAGATTGTTGGACCTCCCTTCATGAATTTCTGATTCAGTAGGTCAGAATGGGGCTTGAGAATTTGCTTTTCTAGCAAGTTCCCAGGTGATGTGGGTGCGGCTGGTCTGGGACCATACATTGAGAATCACTGGCCTATGGAATTTTCCACGGTTATAATTTTGCTGATTGCATCCTTATGATGCATTCAGTATGTTCCACTGTCCTCTGTCTCTTGCGGATTGGGTGCTGGATCAGAGCTTGAGCAGATTCAAGTTCTCTTCCTTTGGTGAGAATAAAAATCCTGTGCTCTTTTATCGGGAGGCACATAATGTCTGGCTGGCTCTTTTTTATGATATTAACAACCACTGATGTTCATTTCCTAGATTCATTAATTCGCTGGTAGTGGCAAATTAGTGACATTCAAATGATATAATTTAGTTTTCATCTATCAGCTGGAATAATTTTATAAAGCAATGCTTTCCTTTTCTACTATTTGGTTACACAATGGTAAAGTTCATACAGGAAAGGCAGGATAAATGTTTGATTCTTTCCATTTATTTACCAGATTTCAAGATAGTAATAAATTGTTTCCCTATTATCCTCCAAAGATGACCACTTATTTTTATATTTTAAAAATATCATTATGAACTCATCAATTCAAATATATTTTATGTCTTGCAATACACGGTAGCTATTATCATACTGAAGCTCAAATTACTCCCTCTTTGGCCAATGGAAACCTCTTCAAGTTGGTTCAGAGTCTTTTTGACACAACCTTGTAGTCTTTGACAGACTCCTTGCTATCTGGCATACAAGATGTTCCAGGCTCAATTTGTATATTTCTTGCCCCGTACCTAAAATCAGCCAGTTCTCCAAGAACAAGAAGACTTGATTTCTTGAAATAGTATTTCAAAACAACAGTCTAAACATTAGGGGTATTCATAGGTACCTGGGTTGGTCTATGTTTCTAGGGCTTTCAGTAGGTACATATAGATGTACACACACACACACACGTTCATACTGACATTTTCCATTCACATATCAAGACTATAAATTTCAAGACTCCTTTCTTTCATATAAGAAATCAGGTTCTCGGGATACCTGGGTTGCACAGTCAGTTAAGCACTTGACTTCTGATTTTGGCTCAGGTCACGATCTCATAGTTGTCGGACCAAGCCCCAAGACCATGCCCTATGTCAGACCAAGAATGCCCAGCATGGAGCCTGCTTAAGATCTCTCTTTCTCTATGCCCCTTCCGTGCACATGTTCATTCTCTCTCTCTCTCTCTCTGTCTCTCTCTCTCAAAAATAAAAAAAGAGGGGTGTCTGGGTGGCTCAGTGGGTTGCGCATCCAACTCTTGACTTTGACTCAGGTCAGGTCCCAGGGTTCACGGGATCAAGCCCTGCATTGGGCTCTGTGCTGAGTGTGGAGCCTACTTAAGATTCTCTGTCTTTCTCTCCCTCTCTCTCCTTCTTCCCCTCTCCCCACTCTCTCTCTCTAAAATAAAAATTAAAAATTAAAAAAAAGAATTCTGGTTCTCAAGAAGACAGTGAATGATAGGATTAGAATAGCTCATCAGTATTCACTTGCTCTATCCCACATTAGAATCTCAGAATAACAATACTGACACTCTCACTACCAATTATGATTACTGAAAATAGTTACACATTTTTTGTAAATTATCCCTATTCTCCTTTCTTTTTTTTTTTTTTTTTAAGAATAGTTGCTTTATATCCACACTGTCGCAGCCTACGACCATGACATATGATGTTCTCTCCATATCAGCCCTCGTTTAGTCTCAGTTCAACAGGGAATGACATCTTCAGTGCTTGCCGCCAGTGTATACTTGGAAATCCCTGGAATCATTTTGGCTAGCTCAGGAAGGGCTCACGGAAACAATATTCCCTGGGTTCTTGCATGTTGATAACAGGTTGTGCTTTTCATACTCGAAAAGTCATTTTGCCAGATATAAAATTCTTGACTCTCATTTTCTATCTCTGAGTATCTAAAATATGTCATTACTCGGGGCGCCTGGGTGGCTCAGTTGGGTAGGCGACTGACTTCAGCTCAGGTCATGATCTCGCAGTTTGTGAGTTCGAGCCCCACATTGAGCTCTGTGCTGACAGCTCAGAGCCTGGAGCCTGCTTCGGATTCTGTGTCTCCGCCTCTCTCTGCCCCCTCCCCTGCTCACACTCTGTGTCTCTCTATCTCTCAATAATAAATAAATGTTAAAAAATTTTTAAAAAATAAAATAAAACAAAATATGTCATTACTCAAATTTCTATGGCAGGAAGTGCTATTGTTGAAAAGTCTGAAGACAATCTGTTTTCATTTCTTTATAAGGCACTTGCTCTTTTTTACCTAGATGTCCAAACGTTTTTTCTTTTCCTTTAAAATCTAGTAATTTTACATGCCATGTTGGTCATCTTGGGTTGGTAGTCTCAGTTAAATGGTAACCTCTTTCACATCTTTGTTTCCTCAGGATTTTTCTTCTCAAATTATACTTTTTAGTATTTCTTCTCTTACACTGTGTTTTGCTTCAGTGACTCTTATTATCTGTATAGATTTTTTTTTACCTGTTTTAAGTATTTGTACTTTCTCTCCATATCTTTTTGATTTTTAACATTTTTCTCTTTTTCATCTTCAACTTCTCTTAAGGCATATTTTTGTGTTTATTTTCTTCTGTGTTCTTCATAGTTCAGACTTCATATCTAAAATGATTTTTTCTTTTATTCTTTGTACCAACTTCTTGAGTTCTGTCATCTTGCTTCTGTGTATGTTTTCTCATGTATATTCTTTTCTGTATGTATTTTAGCCTGCTTTGAAATAATAAGCTATAGTTTTAATTTATTTTGAAGGCACTGTCTTTCTTTAATGACTGCAGGATATAATTCTGTTCCTTATTCTCTTTGTAATTGTAACAACTTTCTTTGGGATTTAATCTTGATTCCTTTCTGTGGCTCAGTTTTATTTAATATTCATTCAAGATAGCTTTTGTAACACCACAGAGCTCCCTCTTCTGTTTACTTTTTTCATGTGGGGTTTAGAAAATATGAAGGTTTGTTTTCTAAGATCTCCTGGCCATTTCCTTCCAGTATTTTTATCTGTACCTCTTTCCTTGATCTCTCTTGTTTGCATCCTGCTCAACTTTGATTCCCCTTCTGAAAGTGTCTCTTCAGTATAAGCCCCTATTCTCTTACTCTGCGTAGTCTAGAAAACCACTGAAGAGTTTAAGTGACACAATCTAACTTATGTTTTAAAAGGATCCCTCTGGCTGTTCTGTAAATGGAGAGTGCAGGGAGAATGCTGAAGGAAACAGGGAGACCAGTTAGGAAGCAATCACAATACCAGTACTGACAAATTTTACGTGTAAGGAAACTGAGACACAGATGGTTACAAGGTTTCCTTTGCTATCCCAAAATAGAGCGCTCCTATGAGAACTTCCATAAGCCAAAATGCCATAAAATGAAGAAGCAATTACCATTCATTTATATGGAAAATTTTTTGAGCATTCCCAGACCCCAAAAATAACCTCTCTTAGGCTTTTCTGATGCTTCAGGACACATCTTGCTAACAGATGCACAAAATAAATTGAGATAAAGCACAGATGCTCACAGATACAGTTCAAAACTGTGCAGCTTGATGCTGAGATGCTGAGTTTAGTTCCTGGGGAAGGAGCTTGGCAGGCCACTCTGCCTCTCTGGGTGCGTGCTGCCTCTAGAACAGCTCGCTGCAAAATAGAAGCTTAGTGCTGCTTTCGTTTTTCACTTTCTAATGTAAAAGCAAAAGTGCTCTTCAAATTTCTTTCAGTTAGCAAAAACAGGTGCTAATGGAGGTCTTTTGTAAAAGCATAGTGGTGTAATATGAACTTTCAAGAAGCAGGGGATGCCATGTAACTTTCCCTCCTCTCACAGCTGGTAAGTGGCAGACATGACATTCAAACCCAGGCATTTTCACTTCAGAATCTGTAGTAAACATCTGCCATTTGAGGCTGTTCAACATGTCTCAAAACCCCTGTATGCATTTTGATGGCTTTCCACGTTGTAAGTCCCAAACCAGCATTTCCCAGATGCCCCTGTGGCTACAGTGCAGATGTATGTAACTTGAGTTTCACTGATCAGATGCACCCAGATTTAACAAATAATATAGGATGGTGACTAGTTAAATTTTTCACCAGTTATTTTTTTTTTTTTTAGTTCATTTATTTATTTTGAGAGAGAGCGAGAGCGAGAGCCTGAGCATTTGCACGGGGGAGGGGCGGGGGGGTGAGAGTGAGAATCCCAAACAGGTTCCACATTCAGCATGGAGCGCGATGTAGGGCTAGATCTCATGACCATGACGTCACCACCTGAGCCAAAATCAAGAGTCAGAAGTTTAACTGATTAAGCCACCCTGGTACGCCTCATTAGTTATTTTTATTGAGCTCTAATTCATATACCATAAAATTCACCCCTGTAAGTATACAATGCAGTGGTTTTCAGTACATTCACAATGTATGTGGCCACCACTGCTGTCTGATTTTAGAATATTTTCATCGCCTCCAAAAGAAACCCCTTGCCCACTAGCAATCATTCTCCATTCTCCCCTTCCTCCAGCCCTCCGACAGCACTAATCTCCTTTCTGTCCTCATGGATTTGCCAGTTTGGATATTTCATGTTAATTATATAACACGTAATCAGTACTTCATTCCTTTTTATGGCTGATGATATTCTATTGTATGGATATGCCACATCTTGTTTATCCATTCATCAGTTGATAGACATTCAGCTTGTCTTTACTCTTTGGCTGTTAAGAATAATGCTACTGTGAACCTTCATGGACAAGTTGTGTGTTCACGTGATTTTAACTCTCTTAAGTTAAATTTGAATTTCAGATAAATAATGAATATTTTAATATAAATATGGCTCAAATATTGCATGGGGCAAACTTGTATTTTGAAACTATTTTCTATTTATCTAAAATTTAAATCTAACCTGGAATTCTGTATCTTATCTGTTTACCTTACCCCAGGGAGCTTTGGATAAAGAAGTGAGAAATACGAGGCAATGCTAATAGTGAATTCTATCAAATATTTAAGAAAAAAATAATACTAATTCTATGCAATATCTTTCCGAAAATAGAAGAGGGGGAACACGTCTTAACTCATTTTCTAAGGCCAGCATCATTCAGACAAAGACATTACAAGCAAAGAAAACTATGGGCCAATGTCCCTCATAAGCATAGATGCAAAATTCCTCAACAAATGTATTAGCAAATTAAATCCAAACATACATTAAAAGGATGGTAGATGATAGCAAGACCTTGGGTTCCTCAGTCTCAGCCATATTTCCCCCACTGGGGTAACCCTGAAAGCACCTCTCTGGAATTCAAGAGGGTCCAGGATGCATGGTTCAAAAATCACTGCTCTAGGGTTCAAATTCTACCCTTAGATCAAGCCATAGAGAGTGACATACTGAAACTAGATTATTTTGCTCCTTTGTAGAATTTTTTTTTCAGAAGCAGTATTTTAAGATACCCTATCATAAACAGTGGTGTGCAAATCATAAATGTACGTAGGGTGTACCTATTTTAGTAGGAATATTGTGAGGGGTCTTATCCATGACATTTAGTGTTTGTAGGAGACTCAAAACCAAGGAAAACTACATTTTTCTCTGGAACATTAAGTTTTTCTTTTACTTTATCTTGTGGAACATTCTAAATCCTATAATAGATTGGATTTCTCACCTTCTTTGCCACTAGAAATACTAGAGCCAGATCTGTGGCTCATCTCTAAAAAACATAAAAATATATGTTTAACATTTTGTGTGCTCATCTTACCTTTGACTTTGTTGTCCTCTTAACCTTAAGAGTCTCCTCTTAAATTCTTTTCCAAAATATATAATGTATAACATATGTATGTAAGATGTCCCAGATCTCTTGTAGAACACATGATTCAGCCAGGGTTTCTTTTAGGGGTGTATTAATGACAGCAACTTCCAGGATACTTGACAGCTCAGATGCAGAAAACTATATGATATTTTAAATGACTGTTTTGAAGGGAAAAAAAAAGATGTGTGATGTTATTGAATTCCAGAATTAGAATGTCAGGCTCACAGCACAGAATTAAATCCTGGAGCTCCCTGCTATAGAAAGGGTACTCTTTCTCTTGGTTAGTAACAAATTAATGGCAAATTCTAGTCCCTCTGGAATGTGAGCAAATTTTAAGAGGGGTGGTAATTTCAATAAATGCAGTTTTACTGGAACTTTCATGTATCTCTGTTAACTTTCCCTTAAAGCCAGGAGTGATATGATTATTGTTAAGAGGTAGCTACGAGTTTTGTACCTTGTTTACATTTTTAAAGAGAAAAAAAAATCACTCCAGGGATTTTGGCAAAGCCATGTACATTCCCTTTATCCTAGAGTCAGTCTGCGTTAAAAGAGTAAACAAAAATACAAACCCTATGATGTTTAATATTATATGTCAACTTGGAGGATATTTTCGAATGGGATTAAAATTTAAATTGGTGAACGTTTTAAAGCAGATCACCCTCCTTAATGTGGTAGGCCTCATCCAATCAGTTGAAGGCCTGAATACAACAAAAGACCAGCCACCTGGAGACAAGAGGGAATTCTCTAGGCTGCCAGCCTTTGGACCGGAACTGCACATCAGCTCTCCTGGGTCTCAACCTGCCAGCCCGCAGATTTCGGGCTCACTGGCCTCCATAATTACATGAGCCAATTCCTTATAATAAATTCCTTTTCTATATTTACACATACCTTATTTGTTCTATTTCCCTGGAGAATATTGAATAAGACAAAGCTACAAACAAACAAACCAAAGTAGTGTGAGCTACTTCAGAAATATTGAGCTGTGAATTCTACTTTATGTCAATAAAACAGTGAGAAATAGTATATACAGATGTATTTTTCATTTTGATAGAGGAGAAAAATAACAAATTCTTTCAACATACTTGCAAGACTCAACATGCTTCCAGAATAACCTTGCAGGCACATTACTTGAAATACCATTGCAAGGGTAACATGCAAGTTTTGTTTAAATAGCATATCAGTTAGAGATTGTGTTTGGTTATAAGTAATTGAAACCTCTAAAAACAGTGGCTGGGACAGGATGTAAAGGATGTAAAGGGCACCAGGGACCCAGGCTCCTCCCAGCTCCAGTGCCCTGCCACCTTCAGTATGACTGTCATGCTCATGGCCATATGCTGGAAGATGATAGTTTCACATCAACTATGGCCTCCACATACTAGAGGAGGGGTAGAGTAAAGAGCTAAAATTGCCTAAACTCACTTCCTTTTATGAGCTTTCTAGAAGCCCTGCCCAACAATTCTGCTTACAACTCTAGCCTAAGGCTAAAACCATATCTCTTCATCACCCTTGGCTACACAGAAAATGCAATTGGGTTCACTGTCACCTTGAACAAAATTGGAAATCTCTTGGTAATAAAGAAGGGGAGAATAGACACTAGGTAGGCAGGCAGGAGTATCTGCTACTCATAATATGCTCAGGAACTATGAAGTCATTTCTGGGATTTGAATTGTTTGGGTGTCCCTGTACCCTCTGAGGGCCGAGAGGAAATTAAGTTCAGCTTTTGTCAATTCCCTGGTTACCTTCCTTTGGACATATCAGTCCTGAGAGCACTCTTTAGGGGAAGTGAAATGTCATCAGAGAATCAATGTTCTGTGTCTTGCTTCAGAGTGCCCAGAAGGAGATGGCTAGGAGGGAGATGATGTGGGGTAGGGTGAGATTCACTTCCTGAGCCAGTTGTGGGATCCAGCTTGGGGAGCTAATGGATATAATCTGGATAATTTCTAGACTTTCTAATTATTTTCTATCTCCAATGTAATGATCTAAGAAGAAATTATTTTGGATATTATATATTATATCAATAAAACTTCTCTTATGATAGTATATAGTTGAAGAACATTTAAATAGAATCAGACATTACTTAAGGAAGTATTTCTCAGCTTGCAGTTTGCAGACACATTCTTAGGGGCTGAAGCGCTGTTTTCCTTTGAGATTCTGTATCGTACTAAAGTTTGAGAAACCTGTTCCAGTCGCTTGGAGCAAGGGCCTTTGACGAGGGACCTGGCATTGGTATTGTCTATTGGCAGCTTAGTGCAAGCAGTTTCCTTGGAGGTGATGCTGAGACACTCAGCCCTGGTGCTAAGGGCCAATGCTTCACAAAATGGTGAGTCAACAGGCACTTTAAGAGCACTGCTGATGGGAGAAGGTCCTGTACCAGGCATGTGGGGAGCTGCTGTTATTAGCAGGGAGCTTCCTAGGACATCTTCTGCTCCTTGTGTCCGCTGTTGCAGAAGGGAGCCACCAGGGGGCGCAACCTTGCTGACAAGAGCAAACCAACCCTGAGAGCAGAAGGTAAAGTCAGGCTGGATGGGAGGGGAACCCACAACGAGGTTACTGAGGCCGTGGACTATGCTCTGTCTGATTTATTGCTTAATTCCCAATATTGGGCTCCTGTCTTGGTATACATTATTGACTGGGTATTTTGGAGAATGGAAGCACACAGAATGAACAAATGAATGAACTGTGACCAGACAAAAATGACCAATATTCGGATTCACGGTCATTCACCATCCCCTTTCCTGAGGATTCGTTTTCTGCCTGCTTAGCTTCTTCTCCTCCCCTTCCACCCTCTGAGGAGATTTTTGTCTTTGACAAACTTGTTCTTTGGGCTTCTATGATGAAAAATAGGCAGAGAGGGGGGAAAGGGG
Organism: Lynx rufus; assembly: GCF_022079265.1. NCBI lineage: Eukaryota > Metazoa > Chordata > Mammalia > Carnivora > Felidae > Lynx > Lynx rufus. The sequence goes on from NW_025814834.1 coordinate 151,173,556, forward strand.
AAGGAATGTGGCTTACCCAGTGCACCCTCTAAGTGCAATTCCCTCTGCTCTTCGTGGATCCTCCTTCCTCCATCAGAACCCTCGGGGATGCTCACAGAGTTCTGCGGCCAAACTCTGATTTCTTTTGAGTTGTCCTCTATCCCCCAAATATGTATCTGAATGGTAATAACTAAGAGATAGTGGACCAAGAGCTAAAATAATCTAAATAATGTAGTGCTGGTGGGTAGAGGAGTTTGAGGGTCAGCTTGAAGAGAGAGCCATGAGAGTTGTGACAGGATGTAGGAAGTAGCTAGAAAAGATGGCGATTTGAACAAGTGTCAGCATATGTTAGGATCCCATTTAATGTTCTTTGAGAGATGCTCTCCATCTACCCCCCTCCCTAAAAACCAATAGCATTCTCTTTGGCTCTGCTTCTTGAATGTCAAGACTGCTATGATAGTAAACCATATTAATCTCTGGGTTTATAAGGATTTCAGAGTAAATAAATGAAGAAATAATAGGAATGAATGAGGAGTGATAATGTTTCTCATTGTCTTTCATTCTAGTGTGAGTCATCCTTGATGTAAGGAGAAAAATAGAGATCGTTAGCTTCCTCCTATGGAGAGAAGATGATTTTCTACCAGGTCACTGAGGTCAGGGAAAACCTGGAGCCCAACGAAGCTCTGGGAGAGATTCAAGACAGGTGCAGCAATCTCAAGTTACAACTGGGATCTTTTTTCCAAGGAAGGATGTACCTGGGGAAAGAGATGTATAATGAGGTCAAACATTGAAAGGAAACCTCCAACAATGGAATAGCTATTGTGAAAAGAACACAACAGGACATAATATTTGTTTTCAGTTCTGTCTTGACAATTCCCTGCCTTCAGAGAATTTCCTGATTAATATTAATTATCTCCTTCAACTTTCCTTCCTCCATCCCTCCCAGAGCTCAGTATAATATCAATAGGAACAATAACAGCCTTTTGGATGAGGAGTTGGTAAACTTACAAAAGGATAGAGCCATGTGGTCATTTAATGGTAGAAAAGAAAGGGGAAAGGGTGAACAAGTGTGGATTTACTGGAAGGAGTTATAATCAAATCCTGATTCTTGTTAGGGGATGGATATGGCTCTTCAAATTAAGTGTTGGGAAATGTAAGTATGGAAGGGAGCGGTTTGTGTATTACAGTCAAGGGGTAGACTGAAGTCAACATTAGTCCTATTGCAGTCACACAGCCTCTGAATCACTCTTCCTGTTCAGAGAATGTCTGCATTGTAATCCCCTCTTCCTCAAGTCACCCTTGCAGCCTTCTTTGCAGCTCAGATAACCTTGCCTCAGTTCTATCTAGGCAAAACTCTTATTTAGAAGTGAGGAAAATGAAATTCAGGTACAGCAAAGAATGGAGTCATTGGTGAGCCACTGGTGAGGTGAGTGTGGAAAAATTCCACATTTAAAGGGCAGCCATCGTAAGGTTCCTGGCATCATATGTCCATCCCTATTGGTGTGAGCTGTAGTGCTTTCACTAGGGAAGCCACTGTAGTGTGGTTTCCATCTTACTCCTGACTGCATCATCTCTAATACTGACCCTCCGAGCTACCTTGTATCTTTCAATATCCTTTCTAAAAGAGTATTTCTGCTTAAACTAGCCAGAATGCATTCTGTTGCTTTTACTAAGATTGCGATTTAATTCAGGATAATAGATAGACAGAGATTACATATGTATCCACAAATACACATATAGACATCTTTATACCTAGATAGGTTAAAAAGGAAGCTTTAGTTATAACAAACATGATTTACTTATCTGAAAATAGGTTCCTCTCAGTTGTCAATTTTCCTTTCTTTTGGAAAGAGAACTTCTTTTCTTAAGATAGTTGGCTTCTATAAATATCAAGAAAACTTGAATGATGTTTGGATAAGAAGATGAAGCACTGAACTTTATAAACTAAAGAAGTGGATTTTTTTTTTTTTTTTACCTTTAAGTTAATTCTAGCACATCAAGAAGGGACATGGCTGAGGCAGTGGTTTATACCTCCTGCTCACACCTGACATCTTGGCCATGGCCCATCCATCAGTTTTGGGTCAGGGCCTCAAGGCCTGTTTCAGACATCCTCAGCTAGGCTTTTGAGTTGGGATAGGATGTGGGTGAGAAAGTGAGAACTGAGATGGTTAAAACTGCCCCCTAAATCTAGTGATTTTTCACTGAGAGAGAGTCATCTTGGCCATGCAGTCATGAGTTGCACAAGACTAGCATGAAAGAAAGAGGGAGAAGGAAAGAAGGAAAGTTGTTGCTAAGACACTGTTGGCCAGGAGGAAGTCTAGAGAGGGTCCATTTGTGGCTCTGACACCCATCTTACCCACAGGACCCAGCCAAGCCCATCTTGGCAAGGGCAGCCTGGACAACAGAACCAAACATGCCTTTGGCCTTCCTTCAACTCTTCTAGCATTTACAATTGTGTTAGAGGTGAACACTCAGTCCCCACTGCTCATGTGCCCACAGAGGGAAAAGAATTTCCACTCCACTATCCGGAAGAAGAGAACAAAATCAACTTCCTTCTGCGCCTTCACTACCTCCTCCTCCAGGAAGGAGGAGGACTTACCAAATCAGTGAATTTGGTGATGGAACTGAGTATACCTGATTCCCTGTCTCTCTCTTTTTCCTTCTGAGCTGCCAGCCACCAAAGGCTATGTCTGTCAGTTGCCCTGTCAGTTGTTGTAAGTTACAGGGCTTGTTCCTGTCTCAAAAACCCAAGATTGCATGTATGAGCCAGTGACTTGATAGATAAACTTTTAGAAAAGGAAGGATTTGGGCAAGTCCACGTTGCCACAAATCTGAAGCCATTTTTGTGTCTCCTGTATCTTATTTCATAATTCATTTGAACTTTGGCAGGACCTAATACAATGACAGATGTGGGGAAGGGAGGAACAATAGTTATACCACTCACAGCAATGGATCAACTTGACTGACATAATATCTCTTAACCCATGCTGTTCATACTGACTAATAAAGAAGAGACCAGGTGGCATACTGTGGCATGCCAGAGTTCCTGAAAGATGGGGATATCTGATTACTTCCTCACAGATGATGAGAAAGGAGTCTAATGTTAACCTTCCAGTGGCCAGAATTTCTAATTCCCGTCACGGAACATGGCTTCCTGTGTATCATCAGCACTAAAGCAGAATGACAAAAATCCCAACCAACTGCACTGAGAAGATCCATGAACTGCAGGTGATGAAGACAACTATTTAAGGCCATACTCATCATCAGATATAATATAAACATGGCTTTTGGTGGTCTATCAGTTTACAGAGATTTGAAAAGACAGGGAAAGATGTCCACAGTGCATATGTAGGAAACCAGAATGCTAAGTCTTTTCTGGCCCTATAAATAGATTCAGTAGAAAGAAGAAAGACATGAAGTCTAATCCTTCTCCAATTAAGCTGGGAAAGATCAAAAGAGAAATTCCCAACTATGAATTTAAACTCTGCAAGATCGGAATCCTGGGAAGATGGCGGCGTAGGAGGACACTGGGCTCACCTCGCGTCCTGCTGATCACTTAGATTCCACCTACACCTGCCTAAATAACCCAGAAAACTGCCAGAAGACTAGCAGAAGGGAGTCTCTGGAGCCAAGTGCAAATGAGAGGCCCACGGAAGAGGGTAGGAAGGGTGGAGAGGCGGTGCGCTCTCCACGGACTGGCGGGAGGGAGCTGGGGCAGAGGGGCGGCCTGCCGGCCAAGCAGAGCCCCCGAGTCTGTCTTGCAAAAGCGGAGGGGCCGGACGGAGTGTGTTCTGACAGCAAGCGGGACTTGACATCTGGAAGGTTATAAGCTAACAGCTCTGCTCAGAGAACGGGAGGGCTGGAGGACAACGGGAGGGAGAGTTGAGCCCCGGACGACAGAGCTCAGCTTGGCAGGGAACAAAGGCACTCGCCAGCGCCATCTCCCTCACCCATCCCCCAGCCAAAATCCCAAAGGGGACCAGTTCCTGCCAGGGAACTTGCTTACACCGCGCAAACACCCAACGTTGTGCTTCTGCGGATCCATCCCTCCAGCGGGTCTGACTCCCTCCCGGTGCCGCAGGGCCCCTCCCGAAGCGGATCTCCAAAGGAAAAGCGAGCTGAGCCTACCCCTCCTGCCCCTGTGCACCTTGCCTATCCACCCCCGCTAATACGCCAGATCCCCCGCACCACAAGCCTGGAAGTGTGCAAGTAGCCTAGAGGGGCCACACCACCCCATAGTGAATCCTGCCCCTAGGAGAGGGGAGGAGAAGGCACACACCAGTCTGACTGTGGCCCCAGTGGTGGGCTGGGGGCAGACATCAGGTCTGACTGTGGCCCAGCCCACCAACTCCAGTTATACACCACAGCACAGGGGAAGTGCCCTGCAGGTCTGCACCACTCCAGGGACTATCCAAAATGACCAAACGGAAGAATACCCCTCAAAAAACGTCCAGGAAATAACAACAGCTAATGAACTGATCAAAAATGATTTAAACAATATAACAGAAAGTGAGTTTAGAATAATAGTCATAAAATTAATCGCTGGGCTTGAAAACAGTATAAAGGACAGCAGAGAATCTCTTGCTACAGAGATCAAGGGACTAAGGACAGCCAGGAGGAGCTAAAAAATGCTATCAATGAACTGCAAAATAAAATGGAGATAACTATGGCTCGGATTGAAGAGGCAGAGGAGAGAATAGGTGAACTAGAAGATAAAATTATGGAAAAAGAAGAAGCTGAGAAAAAGAGAGATAAAAAAAATCCAGGAGTATGAGGGGAAAATTAGAGAACTAAGTGATGCACTGAAGAGAAATAATATGCGCATAATTGGTATTCCAGAGGAGGAGGAGAGAGGGAAAGGTGCTAAAGGTGTACTTGAAGAAATAATAGCTGAGAACTTCCCTGAACTGGGGAAGGAAAAAGGCATTGAAATCCAAGAGGCACAGAGAACTCTTGCCCTTCAGATGTAACTTGAATCGATCTTCTGCACGACATATCATAGTGAAACTGGCAAAATACAAGGATAAAGAGAAAATTCTGAAAGCAGCTAGAGATAAACGTGCTCTACCATATAAAGGGAGATGTTTAGGACTCATGACCGATCTCTCTACTGAAACTTGGCAGGCCAGGAAGGAATGGCAGGAGATCTTCAATGTGATGAACAGAAAAAATATGCAGCCGAGAATCCTTTATCCAGCAAGTCTGTCATTTAGAATAGAAGGAGAGATAAAGGTCTTCCCAAACAAACAAAAACTGAAGGAATTCGTCACCACTAAACCAGCCCTACAAGAGATCCTAAGGGGGACCCTGTGAGACAAAGTACCAGAGTCATCACTACAAGCATGAAACCTACGGACATCACAATGACTCTAAACCCATATCTTTCTATAATAACACTGAATATAAATGGACTAAATGCGCCAACCAAAAGACATAGGGTATCAGAATGGATAAAAAAACAAGACCCATCTATTTGCTGTCTACAAGAGACTCATTTTAGACCTGAGGACACCTTTAGATTCAGAGTGAGGGGATGGAGAACTATTTATCATGCCACTGGAAGTCAAAAGAAAGCTGGAGTAGCCAGACTTATATCAGACAAATTAGACTTTAAATTAAAGGCTGTAACAAGAGATGAAGAAGGGCATTATATAATAATCACAGGGTCTATCCATCAGGAAGAGCTAACAATTATAAATGTCTATGTGTCGGATACAGGAGCCCCCAAATATATAAAACAATTACTCACAAATATAAGCAACCTTACTGATAAGAATGTGGTAATTGCAGGGGACTTTAACACTCCACTTACAGAAATGGATAGATCATCTAGACACACGGTCAATAAAGAAACAAGGGCCCTGAATGAGACATTGGATCAGATGGACTTGACAGATATATTTAGAACTCTGCATCCCAAAGCAACAGAATATACTTTCTTCTCGAGTGCACATGGAACATTCTCCAAGACAGATCACATACTGGGTCACAAAACAGCGCTTCATAAGTATACAAGAATTGAAATCATACCATGCATACTTTCAGACCACAATGCTATGAAGCTTGAAATCAACCACAGGAAAAAGTCTGGAAAACCTCCAAAAGCATGGAGGTTAAAGAACACCCTACTAAAGAATGAATGGGTCAACCAGGCAATTAGAGAAGAAATTTAAAAATGTATGGAAACAAATGAAAATGAGAATACAACAATCCAAACACTTTGGGACGCAGCAAAGGCAGTCCTGAGAGGAAAATACACTGCAGTCCAGGCCTATCTCAAGAAACAAGAAAAATCCCAAATACAAAATCTAACAGCACACCTAAAGGAAATAGAAGCAGAACAGCAAAGACACCCCAAATGCAGCAGAAGAAGAGAAATCATAAAGATCAGAGCAGAAATAAACAATATAGAATCTAAAAAAACTGTAGAGCAGATCAACGAAACCAAGAGTTGGTTTTTTGAAAAAATAAACAAAATTGATAAACCTCTAGCCAGGCTTCTCAAAAAGAAAAGGGAGATGACCCAAATAGATAAAATCATGAACGAAAATGGAATTATTACAACCAATCCCTCAGAGATACAAACAATTATCAGGGAATACTATGAAAAATTATATGCCAACAAACTGGACAACCTGGAAGAAATGGACAAATTCCTAAACACCCACACGCTTCCAAAACTCAATCAGGAGGAAATAGAAAGCTTGAACAGACCCAAAACCAGCGAAGAAATTGAATCGGTTATCAAAAATCTCCCAACAAATAAGAGTCCAGGACCAGATGGCTTCCCAGCGGAGTTCTACCAGACGTTTAAAGCAGAGATAATACCTATCCTTCTCAAGCTATTCCAAAAAATAGAAAGGGAAGGAAAACTTCCAGACTCACTCTATGAAGCCAGTATTACTTTGATTCCTAAACCAGACAGAGACCCAGTAAAAAAAGAGAACTACAGGGCAATATCTCTGATGAATATGGATGCAAAAAATTCTCAATAAGATACTAGCAAATCGAATTCAACAGCGTATAAAAAGAATTATTCACCATGATCAAGTGGGATTCATTCCTGGGATACAGGGCTGGTTCAACATTCACAAATCAATCAATGTGATACATCACATTAATAAAAGAAAAGATAAGAACCATATGATCCTGTCAATTGATGCAGAAAAGGCCTTTGATAAAATTCAGCAACCTTTCTTAATAAAAACCCTCGAGAAAGTCAGGATAGAAGGAACATACCTAAAGATCATAAAAGCCATTTATGAAAAGCCCACAGCTAACATCATCCTCAATGGGGAAAAACTGAGAGCTTTTTCCCTGAGATCAGGAACACGACAGAGACGTCCACTCTCACCGCTGTTGTTTAACATAGTGTTGGAAGTTCTAGCATCAGTAATCAGACAACAAAAGGAAATCAAAGGCATCAAAATTGGCAAAGATGAAGTTAAGCATTCGCTTTTTGCAGATGACATGATATCATACATGGAAAATCCGATAGACTCCACCAGAAGTCTGCTAGAACTGATACATGAATTTAGCAAAGTTGCAGGATACAAAATCAATGTACAGAAACCAGTTGCATTCTTATACACTAATAATGAAGCAACAGAAAGACAAATGAAGAAACTGATCCCATTCGCAATTGCACCAAGAAGCATAAAATACCTAGGAATAAATCTAACCAAAGATGTAAAAGATCTGTATGCTGAAAACTATAGAAAGCTTATGAAGGAAATTGAAGAAGATATAAAGAAATGGAAAAACATTCCGTGCTCATGGATTGGAAGAATAAATATTGTTAAAATGTCAATACTACCCAAAGCTATCTACACATTCAATGCAATCCCAATCAAAATTGCACCAGCATTCTTCTCGAAACTAGAACAAGCAATCCTAAAATTCATATGGAACCACAAAAGGCCCCGAATAGCCAAAGTAATTTTGAAGAAGACCAAAGCAGGAGGCATCACAATCCCAGACTTTAGCCTCTACTACAAAACTGTAAGCATCAAGACAGCATGGTTTTGGCACAAAAACAAACACATAGACCAATGGAATAGAATAGAAACCCCAGAACTAGACCCACAAACGTATGGCCAACTAATCTTTGACAAAGCAGGAAAGAACATCCAATGGAAAAAAGACAGTCTCTTTAACAAATGGTGCTGGGAGAACTGGACAGCAACATGCAGAAGATTGAAACTAGACCACTTTCTCACACCATTCACAAAAATAAACTCAAAATGGATAAAGGACCTGAATGTGAGACAGGAAACCATCAAAACCCTAGAGGAAAAAGCAGGAAAAGACCTCTCTGACCTCAGCCATAGCAATCTCTTACTTGACACATCCCCAAAGGCAAGGGAATTAAAAGCAAAAATGAACTACTGGGACATCATGAAGGTAAAAAGCTTCTGCACAGCAAAGGAAACAACCAACAAAACTAAAAGGCAACCAACGGAATGGGAAAAGATATTTGCAAATGACATATCGGACAAAGGGGTAGTATCCAAAATCTATAAAGAGCTCACCAAATGCCACACCTGAAAAACAAATAATCCAGTGAAGAAATGGGCAGAAAACATGAATAGACACTTCTCTAAAGAAGACATCCAGATGGCCAACAGGCACATGAAAAGATGCTCAACGTCACTCCTTATCAGGGAAATACAAATCAAAACCACACTCAGATATCACCTCACGCCAGTCAGAGTGACCAAAATGAACAAATCAGGAAACTATAGATGCTGGCGAGGGTGTGGAGAAACGGGAACCCTCTTGCATTGTTGGTGGGAATACAAATTGGTACAGCCACCCTGGAAAATAGTGTGGAGGTTCCTCAAAAAATTAAAAATAGACCTACCCTATGACCCAGCAATAGCACTGCTAGGAATTTACCCAAGGGATACAGGAGTACTGATGCATAGGGGCACTTGTACCCCAATGTTTATAGCAGCACTCTCAACAATAGCCAAATTATGGAAAAAGCCTAAGTGTCCATCAACTGATGAATGGATAAAGAAATTGTGGTTTATATACCCAATGGAGTACTACGTGCCAATGAGAAAGAATGAAATATGGCCCTTTGTAGCAATGTGGATGGAACTGGAGACTATTATGCTAAGTGAAATAAGCCATACAAAGAAAGACAGATACCATATGTTTTCACTCTTATGTGGATCCTGAGAAACTTAACAGAAACCCATGGGGGAGGGGAAGGAAAAAAAAAAGAGGTTAGATTGGGAGAGAGCCAAAGCATAAGAGACTCTTAAAAAGTGAGAACAAACTGAGGGTTGATGGGGGGTGGGAGGGAGGGGAGGGTGGGTGATGGGTATTGAGGAGGGCACCTTTTGAGATGAGCATTGGGTGTTGTATGGAAACCAATTTGACAATAAACTTCATATATTGAAAAAAAAACTCTGTAAGATCACTTTCATTAGATTTTCATATTTGCTAGTCAAAAATATGAAGAGGGTAAAACTGGAGGCAGATTTGTTGCCTTTTCAGGGAAGGAAGAACCAACTGCCAAAAATGGAGGAAAGCCATAAATCTGGGCAGTGGCCTAGTGGAGAAAATGGGAAACAAAATAATCGATTCCAATTTAGTCATTGTATTAAAGGCTATGATGGTATCATAATGTGTGTTACCGACACTGTATAGAGTCACCTAAGAGTGACCCAGTTTGACCTGCAAGGGAGCCCTGACTTTGTGGCAAGGTACCTAATCTGGGGGAGAGAGGAAGACCCTGAGTCAGCAAACCATCTCCCCCTACCAGACATTCTGTGGTTCCACTTGTGCAGACTGGGACATGGTTCCCCAATTACTTACAAACACCATAGGGAGGTGCTTTATGGCTCTTAGTCAAAGCAGCTGCTTTTTCTCTCATTTATACTTTTTCTTGCGTAAATTTGCATGGACATAGTTTTAATCTCCTAAGAGGTTTGAATAGAGTGTGTCCGTAAAAAGGGGTAATCCTTCTACTACACTTTAAGTATATGAGAAAAGGTATTTCTTCTTGTTTTTGTTTCATATATTGAATTTTCAAGATCACTAATCCCCAGAAGAAAGCTCACCTGAATACCCACTTTGTTTAAGTTTCACGTGGAAATAGTTTTGACCCTTAACTGTTGAAACATTATGCCATAGCAAGAAAAAACTCCCAGTAATTTCTATAAGAGAATCTTTCTTTTTAACCAGCGACCTGATTCAACTGGCTATAAACCCCATAATTATCACTAATTAACAGAAATGTAACAAAGAACGTTTCAGCTTTTCATTTTGATGGAGAAAATGAGCGATCTTTAAAGGGAAAAATAATATTCTTTACCTTCGGTGAGCTAGAAATTCTGGGAATGCATGACATTGTGAAGTAAGGTAAATGCATGACCTTTTGGTCCCTTAACTGTTAGAATACAATGAGTTCTTTTTCTCTTGGTCTTTAACTTGGGTTAAGTACTATAAGTTCAAGGAGATGTTTGTTGTGAGGAGGGAGTTTCTAATGGGTCCAACGTGTAACCCAGCCTGAGTGTATGCCTGTTTAGACAGGGCCTTGGTAGTGGCAATGTTTTCAGCTATGGCAGCAGAATTTCTTTATCTTTGTAGGTCACCGGATTTGCGTTAGAATGATACTTTTAAAATTCATTAGACCAGTAATAACGCATTGGCATTTAACCTGATACTCAGATAGCACAATGCACTCTCCCCACCGTGCTCTGTTCACACAGTTACACACCAATAAAGGGCCTTTTCACTCTATTCTTTGCCTGTTAGCTGAAAGCCACCGTTTTTTTCTTAGTCACACATCTCGTAACTACACATTCTTTAGCCCATGATAACTAATGTTTCTGGCCAGAACCCTGGTTTAATGGTTTCCCAAACTCATACCCATAGACGGGTCAGGTTGGATTAGAAGACAAAGCACAGCCATATATTCCTCACTCTTGGTTGTGCCTGAGCCCATAGCACAGTGCCTGGCACCCGGACACTCACAAATATTTATTTACCACATGCACGAAAGGGTAAATCCATGCAACTGCCAGCATGGCATGATTGCTAAATGTAAAGCAAGGTGAGATGGCTCAGAACTAAAAGAACAAAATTTACTTTTACTGAGCTTCTATTTTGTCTTCCCAAACAAGGCCTTCCTCAAAACATGCACCTCCACCCAAAATTAGAAGTGCAGCAATTGGCGAACGCTATGTGGTTACATTTCTCTGGTCTGCCCTTACTAGTTTTGTTGGAACAGGTTTTACGTCTTTTTGGAAAATATTGAGGCAGGAATCTCCTTTGTACCTACAAGCCCACACTGACGAGTTCATCATTCTTTTGAGGGCTGAGCTGAAGGCAGACACCCAATATGATCCTCGTTCTGCACATTCTGAAACACAGCCAAGGCTGTCTTAACTAATTATGAGAATTTGAAAAGGCTAAGTAACTCAGCTATGTGTTTTTTTTTTTTCCATTCATACATTGTTGGAATGGAAGGAAAAATAATTGAAATACATATGGACATCTTCCCCCATCATTTCCCTTCCCCCATTTAGTTAGCTACTCTTTCTCTATCGCCTCAGAGAAAGAATATGACTGGAGGAAGCGGAGAAGAGGGTAACTTTTTTCAGTATTTGAGTTTTAAAAGGGCACAGAAAAATATGTGAGGGAATATGGTTGAGTAAGAGCAAGGGCTCCCGAGGTTGCAAGAGGAGGCAGTGTCGAAAATGATAGATCTGTGGGAAACTGTCTTCCTAGGTCTTGAAGAAATGAGGCCCTGCATCAGCTCCTGGCCTCGGCCTGGACTGGAGGGGGGCAGTGGAGGGAGATGAAGCTGGACAAAACTCCAACTAAGTTTTTAAGGTTCAGAAGAAGAGACTGGTGTCTTCTCTCCCAGGGAGAACCTCAGAAAGTAGGAAAATCCCAGGGAAGAAATGGTCTTGGAGAAACTCACAGATGGCTCACTGTGGTGGGAGAAGCAGTATGAGTTCCAAGGGCCCGAGATTGACTTAGAAGTAGGCTAGTGACCCACCCAATCTGAAGATGGGGAAAAGAGAGGACACAAAGGTGAATGGGTTAAATGGGATGATGGATGTCTCAGCAGATGGGAAGTGCAAACAGAAGACCTGAGGGTCAGATAGCCGCCCCCATCCCACACCGCCTGCCTCCAACACTTGGATCTCTAGACACTCTGCAACTTAGATACAACTACAGGGAAAATTTTGAGAGTATCTTAGGACTGCCTGAGGTTCTTTTCTTGATTGCCTTGATAGAAAGTGGGATTAAAAGAGACATGTTCAGTTGTACAGAAATAAAGCTCTGGGGGTGCGTGGCTGGTTCAGTTGGTTAAGCATCCGACTTCTGCTCAGGTCATGATCACACGGTTCGTGGGTTCGAGCTCCACGTCAGGCTGTATGTTGACAGCTCAGGGCCTGGAGCCTGCTTCGGATTCTGTGTCTCCCTCTCTCTCTGCCCCTCCCCGTCTCACGCTCTGTCTCTCTGTCTCTCTCTCTCTCTCTCTCAAAAGTGAATAAACGTTACCAAAAAAATTTTTAAAAATAAAGCTCTGTTTCTTACACACTTGTATTTGTAGGCTAAGATTTAGAACCGATACATTTAAGAAAATAAGAATTGGTTAACACTTATTGAACCACTTGTCATGTAGTGTACTGGGCATCATTTTAAGGGCTGTATGTGGGTTAATTCATTTACAAGAGAGCTTCTTTGTGAACTTTGATTTGACTTTTATAATGTTCTTATATAAGAAAACCTTAAAATACTGCAGTGTATTTCTTTTTATTTTATTTTATTTTATTTTTACTTTTATTTTTTTGTAATCTCCACACCCAATGTGGAGCTGGAAGTCATGACCCTGAGATCAAGAGTCACATACTCTACCAATTGAGCCAGCCAGGGGCCCCACTATACTGTATTTATAACAAGAACAATTTCCATTTTATTATTTAGAGCTGGCTCATTTAAAACAAAGAATTTTATTATAGATAAATTCTAACACATACAAAAGTAGAGAGGATAATATGCAAAACCCCATGTACCCATCTCCCAAGTTTAATAATTATTAAGCATGACCAATCACGTTTTGTATTTTGAACCAAATCTTAGAAATCATATCATTTTATCTATATTTATATTCGGTATGTGTCTCTAAAATATGAGGCTTCACTTCATGAAATATCCAGTGTTCAAATATCCTCAATTGTCTCAAAACTTTTTTTAAACATTGTTGAAGTCAAGATCCAAACAAAGCCCACACATGGCATTTGGTTGATAGGTCCCTTATGTCTCTTTTATTCTTTAAGTTTCCCTTTCCTATTGTATTTTTTTCTTTTTTGTTTTTCTTTTGGGGGGGGGTGGGGGAAAGTCCATGTTACCCGTCTTGCAGATTTTTCCACACTGTAGGTTTTCCGGATCTCCACCTATTCATTTAGCATATTCCCATGACCACCGTTGATTCCTGAGTTATTGCTCATCTTCAGTCTCATTCTTCTGTCTCTTCACTCCTTCCTTCCAGCTTTACATATACCTACAATATAATAGAGCCCTGACTAAAACCAAAACCAATCTGTAATCAAGTTTTGATGGTGGAAGGAAGTTATCTTTATTTTCAATGATTCTAGAGCTTTCACCTGTGAAGTCTAAATCTCATGTGTTTTACTGAATGAGAATTCCCCACTTTCACCCAACACTGTTGTCTAACCAGACATTTATTTGCAGATGACTCACCACCTGTCTCAAAAATCTACATTTAAACACAGATAAACATTAACACACCCGCAAAGCATTAATTTGTCTTGGCTTTTGTGTCCTACGCCTGTGTTTCTAATTTCATTTTGTTTACCAGACAATGTCTGGTGCCCTGGGATCTTCGATATGCTAATCTGTTCCCTATTCACCGTGGGATTGAGGTCATCCCTCAGGGAACAGGCTTTCATCTGATTAGACATATTGAATGGCTGATTTATTTCCATTCTGGTCTCCGTGGAGAAGACAGACAGCAGGCTCTCCCTTGGGAGAAGGTGGGGCTGGTTCTAGACAGCATTTGATATACTCACAGCTGAGAACTCTTGAGAACAAAGCCAGAGGGAGGGAGGGTGTTGTGTTTTATTCAGAGCAGGTAGTTGCAGTGTAGTAATCAGATAAGCTGTCCACAAGCTGACGTATTGTAGTTCACATGTGTGAACGCTGAAAGGTACTATTATTATTTTAGCTTTGACCTTGTGGGTGACAGCAGCATTGACTTCTATCCACTCATTTGGCCTCGAAGCTCTATTATCGCTAATGCTCTTCAAAGCCTAAATGAACTGTTATGTAAGGCATATATGTGCTAGTTGGCTAAATACGTCCTTAAACTGGCTTTGTTATAAATAATCCCCAGTTGCATATAGCTTCAAATCTATGTTATCTTTTTGGAGAGTACAGTTATTTTTATTGCATCTGAGTTCTGGTTTATAACAAGCGAATTTGCAAGCAGAAAAAAGCTTAGAGAAATGAAGACCCAGAACCATGTGCCTGGAGAAAGCACATTTTGTGATTGAATGTTAACTTTTGAAGGAAAATGTTGGTGCGCTCAGAAGCAGAAACTGGTAAACATTGCTGGATCCACCAGCTAGGAGGGCTATCAGAAGGTTGTTAGTCCATCTAAAACCATTGTGAAAATGCCTTTAAAGATTGGAGCGGAATGGAAAGGATGCTGCTTGGGAGGAGGGGAAAAAATTCTTAACTTTACAGGCGTGGTGGTTTACAAAATGCTCTGTCTTACATTTTCTTATTTGAACTTCATGACCACCTTGTGCAGTGTGATACTGTGCCCACTTTTAAGAAAAGTAAATGAGGTAAAGGGAGAGTAAATGACCTGCTCAAAATCAAAGTCAGTAAGTGGCAGCATTTGAAAGTAGGTCTTTGGATACCATCTGCATGTCCCTACACTACAAAGCCAAGGCCTTTGCTTCATGGGGCTCTGCCCCGTGCCCTTCCCATTGCTTCCCAGTGAGCTGTGAGCTGCCTTTCCTGGTTTCTGTAAAGATGACAGGAAGTGGCTTCTGTCCTTACTTTCTCTTGAAATACAGCTTATTATCAATCTGTTGACTTAGCAAGGTATGCTTGGCCAAGTCGTTTCTCCTCACTGGGCCTCACTTCCTTAATCCTTAAGATTTCGTCTACTTGAGAGAGGGGGGTACAGAAGCTGTGCTGTGAAGCTGTGCTGTGAGCACAGAGCCCGATATGGGGCTCAAACTCACAAACTGTGAAATCAGGACCTGAGCCAAAGTTGGATGCTTAACCAACTGAGCCACACAGGCTCTCCTCTATTTTTTTTTTTTTTTTGTAATTAAAACTTAAAGCTTAAAGCAAATGTAAATAATAGCTACCTTTTCTTGAGCACTATTTGGAATTAGGTACTGCACTTAATCTCTTACAGGAATTGTTGCTAACCCAGGACAGCTCTGCAATATTAACTATATTTTATGGTAGTTTTCTAAGCCACAGAGAAGCTAAGTAGCTCTCCCAAAGTCTAAACACCCCATCATCTCTCTCCTGTACCATTGAAATAACCTCTTTTTTTTTTTTTTAATGCTTATTTATTTATTTATTTTGAAGTGGGGGAGGGAGTGCCAAAGAGAGGGAGACAGAGAATCCCAAGCAGGCTCCATGCGGTCAGCACAGAGCCCAGTGTGGGGCTCAAACTCACCAACTGTGAGATTATGACCTGAGCTAAAATCAAGAGTTGGATGCTTAACCAACTGAGCCCACCCAGGCGCCCCTTTTGTGATAGCCTTTTAATTGGTCTTCTGGTTTCCACTTTGGCATCACTACTTCCATTTTCCACACAACACTCACAATAATCTTGTTAAAACTTTAACCAGATCAGGTTCCTGCCCTGATGGCTTCCCATCCCGCTTAGCCATCCAGAGTTCAAACTCTCAACCACTTTCCTCCTCTATACTCTCTGGTATTTAGAATAATGGCCCCCCAAAGATGTCTATATTCTAAATCCTGGAGCCTGTGAAATTGTTACATGGCAAAAGGGACTTTACAGGTTTGATTAAGTTAATGAACTTGAGGTGGAGAATGGCCTTTTGGCTTACCCTGGATTATCTGAGTGGGCCCAATGTAGTCACAAGGGTCCTTATGAGGAAAAGAAGGTGGCAGGGATGGGGTGGGAGACAGGGAGAGGTCATGGAGGGATTTGAAGATGCTAGGCTGCTGGCTTTGAATGTAGAAGAGGGAGTCACAAGCTAAGAAATGCCGGCAACCTCTAGAAGCTAGAAAAGGCAAGGAAACAGGTTCTCACTAAACCTTATAGAGGAAGTGTGGCCCTTCTGATACTTTGCTTTCAGCCCCCTGAACACATGTTGGATTTCTGACCTCCACAACTATAAGATAATAAATGTTTGTTGTTTTAAGTCACTAAGATTCTAGTAATTTGTTACAGCAGCAATAGGAAACTAATACATACTTTATATACTAAATACATACATACACATCAAGCTTGTTCTGGCTTTAGGGCTTTTGCATTTGTTCCCTCTGCCTGGAGTCCTCTGCCCTAAGATTTTAGAATGACCACCCCACCTAAGGCATCCTGCCTGCATGGCACTCTCTGTCACATACTTGGTGTTATTGTCTTAACTAATTTGTTTTCATTTTGTCTCACCCAACAGCAGATATAAGCCCCATGAGAGAAGTGTCTTTATCTGGCTTTATTTGTTGCTATATCCCTGATGTCTAGGACATTGTCACACAGTGTCCCTCTGTCCTACTAGAGGCAGACAGTAAGTGATTTTGGAGGAGGGTTAGCAACAGAAGTAATGGAGCATGTACATAAACTCAGGTCAGTTCACTTCTAAATATTTATAAGATGGAACTATTTTTAAGCCACCTCCTCTCACTGTAGATGATTTCTTCTTGAAACTTGCCAAATTTGGAAATGAGGGAGAAGTGAAACACATTCAGAAAAAAAAATCTCACCATGCCTTTGTCTTCATGGTTGGCATTTTGTTAGTCGCCATGGAAGACTTCCAAGAAGGGAAAAGGACTAGGATTCATTTTAGAGGTCCTCGTTGACTACGACACTCTAAGATCTTTACGGTACATAGGTCATCTTTACTGTATACAGAGCAAATTCAGTATTTATATTTTACATTTATAATTAGAAAACTTGAATGTCCATTTAGCTCCTTTCCAAGAGGCCAAATAAAAAAAAAATCAAGTGATTCCTTACAAATAGAGATTTCTCTTTTTTCCAAACTCCCTTGTGAGAGTATTAACAGAAATATTAATATCATGCGTTTACATAGGGTAACATGGCTCTTCTAGAACATGTCTTCTGGCATTTGTCTGGGAAATATGGGAGTCGGTGGTTTATAGATGCCAATGAATTGTCTTAGGGTATCTCCAAAAACTAGAAAATGTTAACAAGTGGAAGTGTTGCTTGGCCCTGAAGGCCTGGGCAGGAGTCTACACAGGCATTCCCCAATCTCAGCACCATAGTGGTTGACCTAAGTGAGAGGTGGGGAGTGGGGGGGGAGTGCAGAAAAGAAGGGGGAATGGCCCCAGGCATATAGCACTCTCCACTGCTAGCTTCCCAGGGGAAAGAGTACTTTCTCTTTCTCTGTCCTTCCATACGAAATCCCATGAATGGATATCATTGGGTTCTGCACCTGTCCCTTAACCAACTGCTATGGCCAGAGGGTGGGGTACTCTGCTTAGTCAAGATCAGGTCTCATGCTCATCTCCAAATTTAGGGTCAGAATCAATGCCCCTTAACTGCTTCAAGGAGACCTAAGGAGAAGTGCTTTCCTAAGAAAAACAGGATGTTGTTACCAGAAAAAGAAATCAATGCTGGGCAGGCAAAAGCAACATATGTCCTCTACCTTCCCCAATTGCTAAAGGTGGAGTTTCAGCCACCAAGACTTGAATAAGGGTGATATTTTTGAAGTGCTTTTTTTGGGTCCTCAGATAACACCATGCTACCACCAACCTACTTAAAAAGCATTAAAGAGCCATCTGGTCTGGGTTTGACTATTCTATCCATATTGCTTGCAGTTCTAGCTTAAATCCCTTGGCTTGTAAATCAGGTAGCAACATTTAAATATGCTGAATTCTGAAAATGCTGGGATTATAAATAGTTCATCATCTCTTATAATTGCAAACAGCAGTTCTGAGAACTTTAGCATCTCAAAACCTCCAGCAGGGTTTATGGGTTTTCCTGTTTTATTTTGTTTGTTTTGTATAGTTTAAAAAAGAGGATGTTTCGTTTAAAAAAAAATTACTCTTATACTAAACAAACCATATAGCAAGACTTTCTGTACAAATAAAACTCCAAATGCTTATTTTTGTTTGTTTCTTTTTTTTTTAAAGTAATCTCTACACCCAACATGGGTCTCCAACTCACAACCCCAAGATCCAGAGTTGCACGCTCTACTGACTGAACCAGCCAGACACCCTTGCTTATTTTTGTTCCTTAAGATTATGTTCGTTTGAATATTTCAGAATGTATTCATGTTTTTTGGTTGCCTACCCTAGTTTTGCGGAAAGTGAGTTAAATTTAAAGTGTTATTTCTCATGCAAATGAAAAGTGAAGGCTATTAATTGTATATTTTTGAAATGCTTTTTTCTGGGTATTGCTCTGATTTGGATATGCATTTCATGTGCTGCTGATTTGCAACATATAAATTAGATCCCTCTTACCATTTTCTAAATTTTACTTTATAGGGCCCTTGCTTAATATTATTTCTTAATATTTTCTTTTTCATTATTTATATCTTATTGGATGAGGCATTGAAATTTATTTCGCAGACTCTACTTTGGTTAAGGAATACATTTGTAATCTAAATATGCTGCAATCATGTCTTCTATGATTTGCCTGCCACCCACTTTTCCAGGTTCCAATACCACCTGAAGAACTATATTACAGGTATCCGTTGTTTTCATTTATCCTTCATCTCTTTTTTCTTTGGTAAAAGCACCAGCTTTTTCACTGCTCCTCCTCTACTCCACGTGGATCTGGTGGGACTGCTGATTGTGGTAATGCTGCCTTGCTGAGGATTTTAGTAGGTGATCCAGGCTAGGCTAGTTGACCACGTTCCTTAGAACACAGTAATTGGTCCAAGGTGGGCACATCATCTAAGCTGAAACAATCAAAACCTCTTCCCAGCACTTTCTGGAATAGATACCATTCTCATCTCTCTTTGGTGACAAGCAGTCAGATGTCACCCAACAGCTACGTGCATCCATGTTCCCTGCTTTATGGAGAAATTTTGTCTGCAGTAGGATAGAATGAGGTCAAAGGTACCAAAGGAGGAAGAGGTGAGAGAAAGAGACAAGGAATGCAGACAAATATCTTTTCAGGACAATATAATGGAAACAATAATGGGCCAAGAGAGGTGAGCATATATTTAAAGAATTAATTATAGTGCAAGACCGTGGACTCTAAGCTAGGTAAGGAGGAAAAGAAGGTCTGGGGAATGGAGATAAACAGAGTGAAAGAGCAGTAGGGTCAAATGAACAAAGTGCCTAGTGGAGTAGAAGAATTTTTTGAGCTGAGGTATGAAGAGGCATGCACTGAAGTATAGAAGTAATATGCTTGAAACTGAGATGACTGAGGGGGACAGTTATAAATGACAGGTGTAAGGATAACTGGCTTGGTGGCTGAAGTGATGTGGCAGAAGAAAAGATCACTGCAAATAAAGAGATTGGGGAAGGAAGAGGCCATGAGATTGGATAGACCATTCACTGTAGGAGAATGGCAGAGAGAAAGACAGTGAACCCGCTATTGAAATCTCCAAGAACTGTGTGGGAGTGATCTGGAGGACAGGAGAGGGCCACAGAGCAAGGGGGTCAGAAGAGAGGTGCAGTCTGTTGGCATCAGTTTCAAAGCAGTTGATGGGGGAGAGCAAGAAAGGGACAATGATTTGGAAGTGGCAGGGAGAAGCAAGAAATCTGCCTATACCAACTTCTGGCCTGGTGGTACATGGAGTGTGAGAGAAAATGGCTGCCACTCATGAGTGCTGCAGGGAATTCAGTGTCCTCAGAGAAAACCCAGGTTTCCCCCAGAGCCAGAAGGTGAAGAGACTGGTCAGAGAAGAATGTGGGTATAGGGGACTTTCTGATGACAGAGCCATATGGGGATTCGAATTTGAGTGATGAATTTGACCTGGGAAGCTTAGGCATCTTGAGTTCACTGAGATAAACATCTAGACAAGACGGGGTGCCCTGGTGGCAGCTTAAAGGGAGGGGATAATTAATTCTAATTATTCTTGGAACTTGACTCAGCCAATTCTTAGATGAGGAGGGAATAAGAATTCAATTCATTGGAATCCAATTGGTTCTATAATGCTGTTCATCCTTTTTCCTTAATAGCTCAAGTTGGCCCTCTTCCAATCCCCACTGATTCTGTACTGACTTAGGTCTTCAGTACTCCTTCCCTGGGTTATTACAGTTGCCCCCTAATGGGTTGCTCTCACTGATCTTGCTTCTCTCTAATTCATTCTCCATATTTCTGCCAGAAGTCACTCATTTATTTCTAAGTCATTCATTTATTTTTTTTTAAGTTTGTTTATTTATTGTGGGGGGTGGGCAGAGAGAGAGAGGGAGAGAGAGAATCCCAAGAAGGCTCTGCACTGGCAGCTCGATCTTACCAACAGTGAGATCATGACCTGAGCCCAAACCAAGAGTCAGACGCTTAACTGACCGAGCCACCCAGGATCCCCTCTAAGTCACCCATTTAATAAGGTACCTTCTCTGCTCTAAATCCACTGAGGGCTCTTCTAAATGCTTCAAGATAAGATCCAAACTTCTTAGCATGGGGATGCCCCTCAAGGAGCTGACCCTCATTCTGTCCTGCAGCCTCATGGGCCGCAATTCTCCCACAGGCTCAGGCTGTTCCCTTTGTCTGCAATGCTCAGTCCCCCATTTTCATTTGATTATCTTATATTCATTCTTTTCAGAGAGAATTCAAATCTTTGAAAGAATGTACAAGAAAAAATGGCAATCCTGGCTGTTCTGAGAAGGGAAACTGGGCAGCCTGGTAGGGTGGGGGAGGAGGGTAGAAGGGAAACCTTTCCTAGCATTCCCTTTTGTACATTTTGGATTTTGTACTATATGAATGTATTGCCTCATCTTTAAAAGTAATGCAAATTAAAAAAAACAAACAAACAGTTAAAGCATCAATGGACCAAATAAAAGATAAATGTAAGTGTTTCCTCCTCTGTGAAGTCTTCCCTAACTTCACACTTCCTCCATTGAGCTATCACTGTGCTTTCCATAATCCTCTAGCACAGCGTTTATCATTCTGTATTGTAATTATCTGCAAACAATTAAGCAGTCTTAATACTCTCAGAACCTAGAAGCTCCTGGAAGAAAGGGACTTGGTCTTACTCTCTTTTGAATCTCTGGCACCTTCCACAGCTCTGGTACATAGCAGGTGCTCAGTAAATGTTTGTTAAATTTATGAGTGCGTAGAACTTCTGTGTAGAAGGGAAACCAAAGATATGGAAATAATCCTGATCATTTTATAAATGATGAAATGAGACCTAGAGAAGTTACTAATTAAGGATTGGTAGCAGAATAAAATGAGAATCCAGGCTTTCTGGGGTCTAATTTTGGCCCTAGAATAAATTATAAGATTTTCTCTTTAAGATAGTGAACATGGTGTGAACTGTATCTAATTTGACCTGAGGCCCTGGATTTT
The DNA here is from genome assembly GCF_022079265.1 of Lynx rufus. Classification (NCBI taxonomy): domain Eukaryota; kingdom Metazoa; phylum Chordata; class Mammalia; order Carnivora; family Felidae; genus Lynx; species Lynx rufus. The sequence goes on from NW_025814834.1 coordinate 151,195,229, forward strand.
CAGGAAATTTCTGATTTTCAGTAAACTACCGGTTTAATCTCCAAAGGACACCTTGGTCTTAAATTTGGTTTTAGAAATCATGTAACCTGGGCACCTGGGTGGCTCAGTCGGTTAGGCTTCCGACTTTGGCTAAGGTAATAATCTTGAAGTTTGTGGATTCGAGCCCCACGTTGGGCTCTGTGCTGGCAGCTCAGAGCCTGGAACCTGCTTCAGATTCTGTGTCTTCCTCTCTCTCAGCTCCTCCCCTGCTCGCACTCTCTCTCTCTCAAAAATAAATAAACATTAAAAATTTTTTTAAATAAATAAAAATAAACATTTAAAAAGAAAAAAAGAAAAAAAAAGAAATCATATAATCCAAGTAGTTCATAGGCCTGGCTTATATTAACAGAAAGTTCACAGGAGAATTTTGTAGTACATTTCTTTATCTTAAATGTGCTCTTAAAAGTTGTGTTTTATGTTACGTTTTCTTCAAACACATAGTGTGGTAGGCAGAGCCATACACAGTGTCCTTAAAGATGAAAGAAGGGCATAGAAAAAAGTGCCCGCGTCAACTCAAAATGGTATATTCAGTTCTCATTTGTTAACATTTATTTGCTGAATGTCCAGGGCATAAGAGCAGTGACCAAGGGCATTTTATTTTACATAGCAGTCATGTTTTTATGTGTAAAGTGGTATTGTTAATGACTACCTGGACCAGGTATTAATTACCCTAGGGAGATCTTCTCGGGCTTCCAGATCAGTGGTCTTCAAACTTTTTGCTCATATACCTCCCTGAAAGAATTTTGAAAAACTTGTATCCCTCCCACATATTTGAATAAAGTTTATTTATTTTGAGTGTGTGTGTGTGTGCGTGTGTGAGAGAGAGAGAGAGAGAGAGAGAGAGAGAGAGAGAGAGAATCCCAAGCAGGCTCTGCACTATCAGTGTAGAGCCCGATGCAGGGATCGAACTCACCAACTGCCCCATGACCTGAGCTGAAATCAAGAGCTGGACACTTAACTGACTGAGCCACCCAGGCAGCTTCCCTCTGACATTTTTATGTTACCACTTATAATTTTTTATCATAAATTTGTAAAGGGTGTGGTTTCCAGCATAATGCAATTCATGATATTTTAACATAAAGTTGTGAGGTGTTTTTAAAGGTGTCCCAAACAGCAACATGCAGAAGGTTGAAACTAGACCACTTTCTCACACCATTCACAAAAATAAACTCAAAATGGATAAAGGACCTGAATGTGAGACAGGAAACCATCAAAACCCTAGAGGAAAAAGCAGGAAAAGACCTCTCTGACCTCAGCCATAGCAATCTCTTACTTGACACATCCCCAAAGGCAAGGGAATTAAAAGCAAAAATGAACTACTGGGACATCATGAAGGTAAAAAGCTTCTGCACAGCAAAGGAAACAACCAACAAAACTAAAAGGCAACCAACGGAATGGGAAAAGATATTTGCAAATGACATATCGGACACAGGGCTAGTATCCAAAATCTATAAAGAGCTCACCAAATGCCACACCTGAAAAACAAATAATCCAGTGAAGAAATGGGTAGAAAACATGAATAGACACTTCTCTAAAGAAGACATCCAGATGGCCAACAGGCACATGAAAAGATGCTCAACGTCACTCCTTATCAGGGAAATACAAATCAAAACCACACTCAGATATCACCTCATGCCAGTCAGAGTGGCCAAAATGAACAAATCAGGAGACTATAGATGCTGGCGAGGATGTGGAGAAACGGGAACCCTCTTGCATTGTTGGTGGGAATGCAAATTGGTGCAGCCACTCTGGAAAACAGTGTGGAGGTTCCTCAAAAAATTAAAAATAGACCTACCCTATGACCCAGCAATAGCACTGCTAGGAATTCACCTAAGGGATACAGGAGTACTGATGCATAGGGACATTTGTACCCCAATGTTTATAGCAACACTCTCAACAGTAGCCAAATTATGGAAAGAGCCAAAATGTCCATCAACTGATGAATGGATAAAGAAATTGTGGTTTATATACACAATGGAGTACTATGTGGCAATGAGAAAGAATGAAATATGGCCCTTTGTAGCAACGTGGATGGAACTGGAGAGTGTGATGCTAAGTGAAATAAGCCATACAGAGAAAGACAGATACCATATGTTTTCACTCTTATGTGGATTCTGAGAAACTTAACAGAAACTCATGGGGGAGGGGAAGAAAAAAAAAAAGAGGTTAGATTGGGAGAGAGCCAAAGCATAAGAGACTCTTAAAAAGTGAGAACAAACTGAGGGTTGATGGGGGATGGGAGGGGGGGAGGGTGGGTGATGGGTATTGAGGAGGGCACCTTTTGGGATGAGCACTGGGTGTTGTATGGAAACCAATTTGACAATAAATTTCAAAAAAAAATAAAAATAAATAAATAAAGGTGTCCCAAAGAATTTAAAGCCCATAGTAATTTGTTACCCAACATTATTATTTCAATGTATATACACTAGCACTCCTTTAACAGTTAGAAAATTTAAATTTTTGCTTTTTATTCTTGAATTCATATTTTCACTCCATTTTCCCCACAGAATGGTATCTTGTGTATTTTCATGCATGAAAAATTTTTCTTGATCACTACATCATTCTTCATAACAGACATTTTAACTATATATTGACATAATTTTACTTCCAGTGACTGACTCTCTAGGTTCTAGGTGTTAAAAATGTCTCTGGATGGAGTTATCATTAAAATTATTAGTAGTACACAACTGATCAAACAGTGGCTATATTACAAATTGATAACTACCTTGAAACATTACAAAATGAGATTTTATTGAAAATGCATGTGTTAATGAAAGGGATTTCAAATCCTGTGGATTTGTGGATGAATATATTTATATTCTGCTTGTATGATTGGGTTCTGCTTCAATTCTATTCAATGCATTTGACACTGTATAGATAGAAACGCTGAAGTACTTTATCCACAGAAATGAGTAGATGGAAATGGGAGGAATTTGCTGTAGCAGTGTTACTCAGTTCTTCGAATTCTCAATTATATGCCAAGAGCCACGTGATGATTTATCGTTTGAACTACTTGTAATGCTCTATCAGGCAACAGTTCTGTTCATCACATTCCCTCTTTCTCAACACTAACACGGTCTTCAGATTTCCTGTGTTTTGTGAACCTGGGGTTAGTGCACCATGGAAGAAGTGGGGTGTGTGAGAATGACTTTCCTTTGTTAAGTGGAAAAATGGCAATTAATTGTAGGAAGGGGGTGGAAGAGAGACTACAAGCCAGTGTTCAGGCAGATACATTTGAAGAAAAGTGTGGAAATGGAGGGTGTGGAATTGATTCCCTTCAAACTATCCATGTTCTGTACCACGTGGAGAGTCTTTGTGTCTATAGGCAGAGGGTGGTTACCTCAGTTTAAAAATTACCCCTGGGGTGCCTGGGTGGCTCAGTCGGTTAAGCATCTGACTTCAGCTCAGGTCATGATCTCACAGTCCCTGGGTTCGAGCCCTGCATCAGGCTCTGTGCTGACAGCTCAGAACCTGCAGCCTGTTTCAGATTCTGTGTCTCCCTCTCTCTCTGCCCCTCCCCCATTCATGCTCTCCCCATTCTCTCTCTCTCTCTCTCAAAAATAAACGTTAAAAAAAATTTTTTTAATAAAAAAAACTACTCTTCACTAATTAGCCTTTTGAACAAAAATGATTGGAGAGCAACAGAGATAAGGCAGTCCTAAATAGGTTGGTAATACATGGTGGTTAAGAAAAGAGCCCTGTGAACCCTAGCTCTGAAATTTACTTGCTGTGTGATCCTGGGCAAATTATTTAACCTCTCCCTGCTTAATTCCTAATCTGGAAATAAAGGCAATAATGATACCTACCTTATAGGGTTGTTGTGAGGATGAAATACATTCATATTTAAGGCTCTGACAACAATGCTTAACAAGTAATAATCATTCAATAAATCATTAACATTAATACTAGGAAATTATTAAATCTTACATACGCATAAAGATGATAACTCCTAAGTAAGTTAAAAACTTGGTATATACTTTGCTATGACTGAAGTGAACTGCTTTAATTTGTAAATTAAACGAAAACTGAAGTTTCCACAGCCAGTATGTGACAGAGCAAAGCGTATATTTTTGCTCAGGGTTTGCATAGTCTTAACATTCAGACTCTGCTGCCTTTTGAAACACAAGTGCACCAAAAATAAATGAAATAGAGAGTGTGAGTTGTAAAGTTATTCTTCCTAGATCAAAGAATGGCCTATGTTAGGCAAAGTTTATAATATGCTTATTTCCAGCATATATTTCCAGGACTGAAAAGTTTGATATGTTCTCTTCTCATCTTCTATAACCACAGAAAATTTCCATTATTTCCATCTAGAATGCCACCCCTCCCCACTACACATATACTTATTACTAAATATATCATCCAACTTTTGGTCCTAGAGGTTTGGGGATTTTGCCTTGCTACTGTTACCGGGGCCTCAGGCAGATCATGTTCATCAGTTGTATCTTTGTTAAATAAAAATTAGAGGGTTTTTTTCAATATTATTTTATTTCTCTAGTATTGTTAATTGCCTCCCCCATCACCCCATTCTAAATTTGGGTTTTATGTTTGATAGCATACACCATAAGTTGCAAAACATAACAAAGAGCTTGAAACCCCTCATTTGAATAACATCGACTTCAGGAACAGCTGTTAAGATAAAATAAATCCAAGAGAGCTCAGCAACCAAAATGCAATTGCTTTTCTCTTTAAAGGGACAGGCAGATTCACATATGATTTTCAGTCTTAAGCCGTTACTTTAAGTCAATACCATACTTTAATCGATATCAACGTTTTTGAAATCTGAAATTTTATATGGGCAGTTTACCCAGCATATAGAAGATTCTCTTCCATTATATTTCAACTTGAGCACTTATGTGATGACATCATTGATAGAGGTTTATAAAGCGAGAAATAAAATCAGGAGGCAAGCCTCCAGGTTTCTTCCTCGCTAACAATGCAGGAAAAGAAACTTTGTCTGGCAAAATATAAATAATGAAATCAAAAAGAAATTTAAAAGTAAGGTAAAATTGAAATGCTAGTTGCAGAATAAAAGGATATGAACTGTTCATTTCAACACCTCAGCCTTCTGTAATCCGATTCATATCAGAGAAAACTCTTCATTAAAATAGTTACGGAGGGGAGCCTTCGTGCCTCAGTTGGTTAAGGATCCAACTTTTGGTTTCAGCTCAGGTCATTATCTCATTGTCCGTGAGACTGAGCCCTCCGTTGGGCTCTGCACTGACAGTGTGGAGCCTGACTGGGATTCTCTCTCCCTCTCTCTGCCCCTCCCCTGATCATTCTCTTTCTCAAAATAAATAAACATTTAAAATAAATAGATAAATAAATAAATAAATAAATAAATAAATAAATAAAATAGTTACATAAAAGTCTGGGTTTAAAATGATGATAGGTAAAACCCTTTTAAGGATAGCCAGCATATTTAAAATACTATCTTATAGAATGGCTAAGTGATAAAGAGATTATTTGTTCTACAAAGATGTCATTTACCATACAAAAAGATTTATCATAATTTTCTTTGAAACACCTCGTTTCACTAGGAGCTTAGAATAAAATTTGATTTCTAAATACATTATTTACACACGGCTTTTCCTGGAAAATATCTGTAACATAAAGCAAGTATTAGGAAAAAAAAAAAACATAGTGTGGCCTCAAATTTTCAGAATAACAGAAAATTTTGTAAAAAGTTATATTTATCAATGTTATAATTTTTCTGGCCTAATTAAGAAAGAAAATATAATGTAGAAAAATGTTAATATCCTAGATATATATTATAATTCAAATGACAGAAAGTTCCATATTTTTGCTACTTTATTTAATTATTCCACTCAATCAGTCCTTTGTAAATAATTCCCATACTTCATTTTTCACTGACTTTTTGCTCACTTGACTGTTTCCACTTGTGACACTTGAGTACATTTGTACCAATCATACCCTCAGATTACTTTATGAGAATACTATCAGGATGCTTTGAGCTGCAAGGAACACACAGCCTAACTAGTAGTGACTTAGACCACAAAGCATTTATTGTTTACTAAACTCAATGTCCTGGGGAAGGAAGCCTCAGGCTGGTTTGGGAGCTCGGTAATGTCAATATGGACTCAGGTGGCTGGGCAGTATTTCAGCCCAGAAAGTCTGACTCAAGAGCCTGTGGTACACTCTACTTCTTCCCTACAGGACTGTCATTGTCCTGTGTTCCTGGGAGATTCTGAGTTCCTGTTGTGAACAGGGACCTTATATCCCTCAATGCTTGGTCCATGGTAATCATTCAATAAATATTCACTGAACCATTAGGGAAAATTTCAAATAAGAGGAGGGAGACTAGGACTATGTGAAATAAAAGGGTGCGTTGGTGCAGAATTAAATCAGAACTGTTCAAGTCAAGGCTGGATTTTTGTGCTCTGTGGTTTTTAAATAGGTTTCAGTATAACTAAAAAGCATTTGGGGTCATTTATAGTCCCGCCACCCCCACTTCCTTGGAGGATGTTTTGTTGGCTGATCGGTGCTCTGGGTTTAAATTTGCAAGTTTAGAAGAGTAGAATGAGCCAAATTGCTCTGAGAAAGGCTTAGAAGTCACCACAGTTTGCAAGGTTAGCTTTGTGCATGAGTGTGTATATGTACTGGAGGGGATGGGGTAGAGGGCCCGAGTAAAAACAAGGTGGCCGAAGGACAGACCCAACAGGAGATATGTGTGATTGGTAAGTTTTAATTTTTTAATTTTGTTATTATTTTTTAAATTCCAATACGGTTAACATACAGTGCTCTATTAGTTTCAGGTGTATAATATAGCAATTCAACAGTTCTAGACATTACTCAGTGTTTATCATAGTAAGTGAACTCTTAATCCCCTTCACCTATTTAACCATTCCCCCACTCACCTCCCCTCTGGTAACCATCAGTTTGTTCTCTATAGTTAAGAGTCTGCTTTTTGGTGTATCTCTTTTTTCTTTGTTTTATTTCTTAAATTCCACATAGGAGTGAATCCATACAGTATTTGTCTTTCTCTGACTGACTTATTTCTCTTAACACTGTGCTGTCTAGATCCATCCATCTTGTTGCAAGCTTTCATTCTTTTTGTAACCAAGTAATATTCCTTTGTGTATATATATATATATATATATATATTCAGTAAAAATATAAAAAACGTTATACTTAGTATGAGTAGGTACTAAAGAAGATGAGTTTGTGTCAACGACTTATGTTAATGTGATCCAAATGTTTTATATCAGAATTCAAGACAGTCCCTATTAATGCTCAAAATGCTTGCCCATTGTGTGTGTGTGTGTGTGTGTGTGTTACACGCGTGTTCACTGTATTTACTAAAGGAGGTATGTTTCTCTCCCAGAAATAAAGGTTTCGAGAACTACTCCAGTTGATATCTTACCACCTTTCTTGATAATATCTTATAATTGTGTGATTTATTCATAATCAAGTTTTGCATGGCATATTTTTATCAACTTTTTTTTTTTTTTTTTTTTTTTTTTTTGGGACAGAGAGAGACAGAGCATGAACGGGGGAGGGGCAGAGAGAGAGGGAGACACAGAATCGGAAACAGGCTCCAGGCTCCGAGCCATCCGCCCAGAGCCTGACGCGGGGCTCTAACTCACGGACCGCGAGATCGTGACCTGGCTGAAGTCGGACGCTTAACTGACTGCGCCACCCAGGCGCCCCTGCATGGCATATTTTTAAATTAACAAATTGATTTGGGGACAAATGGGAGAGTTGGAAACCAAAGTGTTAGAGCTTAATAAATTCATCAGGCATTCTTGCTCAAAGAGAACCCTTTCACCAAAAAAAAAAAAAAAAAAAAAAATACTAGGGGTGCCTGGGTGACTCAGTTTGTTGAGTGTCTGACTCTTGATTTCAGCTCAGATCATGATCTCACGGTTCATGATACTGAGTCCCACTTTGGGCTCTGCACTGACAGTGCGGAGCCTGCTTGGGATTCTCTGTCTCCCTCTCTCTCTGCCTCTCCCCTGCTTGTGCTCTCACTCCCCAAGTAAATAAACTATTTTAAAAAACATTAAAAAAAATACTAGAGCAAAACACTCAGCAGACTAGACAAAAATCTAAAGCACTAAGAATGGAATACCTGGAAGATTGTCAGGCATCAGGTAATTGTACGCTGTTCTGTATGTTTGTATGTGTCAGAGTAGGGTGGGACAGGTAATGTGAAGGGACAGTTTTCTTTTCTGGAGATTTTCACCTGAGTGGAGATGAAAGGAAAAGGGCACCACAGCGGTCTGTTTCCCTGCAGACGTAGCCAGGACTTTGTAAGTGGCACAGGACTCTCATTTCAAGCCAGACTACAAGTGGCCCAAATCCAAAGGGATTTGCCAGGAATGAATCATGTTTGGAAATGCGGCATGATGTAGAGATTCAGTCAGATAGCTAAGGGAGCCAAATCCAGCCAAGTATAAGGCCACCTTTTAGAAGTCAGAAAGCAGAGCTGGTGGCTGGTCTCAGCTTTTTGTCAAGCTTGCAGGGTGAAGATTGCCACAGTTCTCTCTCCTCTATGGAGGACTCCCAGACCACTGAGCCCACAAGGAGGACTCTGAAGTCTTTGGGCCTTGGAACCTGTCCTACAGTATTTTGCAGTTAGTTACAAACAGCCTTAAATTGATCTTGTAAATAAAATGAGGCCATGGGTAAGAGAATCGCTAGCACAATATCCAGTAAGATTTTGTTTATCCACCCTGCCACCCCTGGAAAGATGGTCTTGGCCAGAACACAGAAATAATAAAAGTGTAGCCATTAAGGAGAAGTGACTCAGCCCATCTTCTCATCTGTTACAGCCTACAGGCTCTGACAAGAAATATTCTCCTCTAGGTCCAGAAATGGTTGCTGTTATTGAAATAGTCCAGATGGTATGAATTACAACAGAAAGGCTTTATAAGTTTGTCCATTATTATCCAGATTTGAATATACACATTAGTAGAAGCTGTGTGGCCTGAATGTTTGCTGTGGTATTTGAAACAGTGGTTTCTAAGGCATGCATATGAGTAAATAGGGAGTGGATTATTAATTTAATACATATACTAAAGTCAGAACCTATTTATTTCTGTAAAATAAAAATATTTTAAAGTTATAATAATACATACTTGTAGAAATTCATGTATAACAGAAGCTAATAAAATGTAAAGCAAATGTTCCCTCCCTCCTATCTCCCTCCTTCCCTCCCAATCTCACTATTAATAGTTTGGTTAGCAACCCTCCAGGGCAGGCATGGAGGGGCTGCAAAGGCGAACACAACCAAGATCACTGTCTTCAGAGGCTTCCATTCCAGTTGGGGGGAGACAGACCATAAGCAAGGAAACAAGGAAACAAATAGAACCAAGCCCAAAGAAAGATTACTTTATATTTGAAAGTGGGGTCTGAATGATGAAAAAGAATCAGAGTTTAAACCCTTGTGGAAAGAAAACTGAATGGCAGGTTCAAGGGACAGAGTGCCACAAAGGGCACCACTGTGGCTGGGACTTTGTGTGCCATAGTGAGATTACCAAGAGGGGGATGGGAGCCAGATCGTGTGTGTATAATTGGTTAGGAAGTTCATGTCATGCTAAATACAACGAGAGGCCATCAAACGTTCTTAATCGGGGGTGGGGGACAGAAAGGATCTGATTTTCATTTTTGAAAAACTGATGTAGTAGGGGCATGTAGTAGGGGCAATGTCTGTAGTCTGCAGACATTTTGGAAGAGGTTCATTCACACATAAACACAAACACATATACATTTAAATATACTTTTTCTGCAACTTGTTATTGGTGTACATTTTTAGAACTCCTCTTTGCAGTTAGGTTCCGAGTCAGTTTACTGTCTTAGAAAATCAAACACATCTTGTTTTTTGACCTTTATCTACCCAAATGCAGCAACTTAGTTGGAAAACACAGGTTTGGCATTTTAGCATGGCTCCAGAATGTGTTCATCAGATTTGGCTCTGAATAACTTTTGGATTGTCTCAAAAATCAGGTTTATTCTCAAAAAAAAAAAAAAGTTCTTTTCAATAAATTCAGTCCCTACTGGTGTGATACCTTTCCAGCAGCATCAATGGAATAGGTCATGTATACAGCCTGCCAAAGTGATTACTTTGAAACGAAAACCACTCATTTGAAGTTATGTTTATTTATTCACCAAATAAATATTGAGCACCAACAACTAAGTACCAGGCACTGTTTTAGGCACTGGGGATACATCAGTGAATAAGCATGTGAGGAGTATGCAGGTATGCAGAGCCCTACTCAGTGATGTCTGGGTTCTGGGTTGCTTTTCCTGAATTCTTCTTGTTTTTCTCTCACTATTGAGGGATATACCACAGCAGCTCCAAACACATCTTGCTCACTGGAGGATGGCCAAGGCAAGAGGTAAGGAAAAGAATTCTTATGGGTTCTCAGGGATAAAACTCTTCCTCCAAGTCTCACACCCTCTTACTTCACATTATTACTCACCAGAATTAGGTCACATGCTCAGGTCCTAAACCAGTTAACAAAGAGGGACAGAGTATCAAGACAGGTTTAGACCAGTTCTCAAAGTGTAATCTTAGGAACCCTGGAAGGAGGTGGCGATCCCCAAGACCATTTCAGGAAGTGTGCAGTCAAATCAATTTTAATCATAATGCTACGATGTTATTTGCCCTTTTTAATACCATTCTTTTATGAGCGTGTAGTGAAGGCGACCTGAAATAGTGCAACAGATTGAATTCAGCAGATGGAATAATCAAACTGTCTTCCATTAGGCCAGACATCAAAGATATCTGCAAACTTTTAAATTAATATCACTCTTTACTATATTGGGGGAATATATACTTATTTTCCATTAAAATGTGCTATTTATGTTAAGATGTAATTTGTATTTTTTTAAAGAAACATTTTAAATTTCTGTTTTAATTTCCAGTACGGTAAGTGTCAATATAACCTATTTAAACAACAGCTCTTTGGGCCCCTCTATCATTTTTTGGAATGGAAAGAGGTTCCTGAAACCAAAAAGTCGAAGACCACTGTTTTATTCAGACTGACCTGATTCATCCTTGGGGGTGGGGGCACGTCTGAATTTCCAGACCTCAGCCTGACCCAAGCCTTCTTTTCTTAGAATCCAAGTCTGTTAGTGATTAGGTCACAATAGGGTGTGCCAGAGGCTGCTTTTTGAATTGCTTGAGCTCAACTCTTATACCAGTTGAAGAGTGAGCACTCCCTTTTTAACTGTGAGGGGAAATGGCCAAAATGAAGCCTTGGTATTTCAAGGAAAAACTGTCATATTAAGTTGCTTCTTAGGATGGGGAGGGGTATGGGATTTTGAGGGATGGATAGTTGAAATTTCAAAACCCTTCTTGGGAACAGGACTAAGCCCCTCGCCCCCATATCGGTAGCCTGGGTTAGGGGATAGGTACGTAATCTTTGGTGATAATTGGTTTCTTCCTCCCCATCAGCCCTGCGCTAATAGCGAGCTTGCAATGATGGCCCCTAACAGGCTATTTGGCTGTCATTCACCTATGCTTAACAACATCTAGCCAGCCTCCTGATGGCTTAGGCCAAAAGCAAAGAGGATTTCATTGGACTCTGAAGCTGTCACCATGGTGTGCTCACTTTCTCGCCTTGATCTTTCATCCAGGATTGGGGGTCTGTGCGTGTACATTGGGGGCGGGGGAGGTGGGAGCACTACACCCTCCCTTGTTCTTCAGTGTTAATATTTGTTTTTGTCTCAATTATTTAGGTGTCCAAGAGCTCTCAGGAGCCTCCTTAAAATACCAAATCTGTTTCTCTCCTCTTGAGTAAATCCATTGGCTCCACTAAAAACAAACAAAATCCATCAAAGCACATCTTTGTGTTTTTTCTAACTCCGCTCCTATGCCTGCGACTTCACCATCTGATCTCTTTCCTTTCCCCGGCCCCTCTTCCTCCCTGGAGAATTTTAGGCTGCTATGGAAGAGGGGAGGAGCCGGTTTGACCCCCGCTACGGGAGCAACACAGGCATTAATTTTCTCTGCACATATTTTGCTGAGTGGGTGTGGGACATTTCTGCATAAACTTCTAGTTCACGAGTGCCATCGTCAGTTTTCTCGCTGTCTTCTGCCCAGGTCCGTTTCTTTGCCCTAATTTTACATGTAACTTTCCCCGGGTTGGGTTGTTTGCATCCATGATTCCCAACGCTTGAACCTCCCTTCCCCTGGGCCTGACCTAATTCTGGGTGCCGGCTGTTGTTTGGTTTATTTCTCCACTTTTGCCAGCGCACGTGGCTCTTTTGGGATGCTTCATTTTTGCTTCTAGGGTGGGTGTTGGGGTTCACTGGGGCTCGGAACACGTGCCTTGAAGCAGCCACGACCCGCTTCCCCCACGGAGCCCAGGGGCCCCAGCCCCGCGGGCGTAAGGAGGGGGCGGGGAGCAGGGCCCGGGTGAATCACAGGGCGTAACAGGTGCCGCAGCCGCAGCTGCGCCCGCATCCCTCTCCGGCTCTAGGGATAAGGTTTTCTTTTTCTCTAGGTTTTTTTGGAGGGGGTGGAGGAGACTCTGGGGGCCAATGCAGGCCACGGTTGTTCATCGCCTAGCAACCGGAGGAGCCAATGGGAGGCGGCTGAGCCTGCGGCGCCGGCGGCGCGGGGGCGGGGTGGGAACCTAGCGAACCTGCCCAGGCTGGGGGTGGCCGCGAGGGGAGGAGCGGAGCCCGGCCAAGGGCGGGGAAGGCGGGAGCCCGAGGCGGAGGCGGGGCCGCCGGCGCGGGGCGCTGCGTGCCGCGGCGCCTGTGCGGGCCCCCGGGGCTACGAGAGCCGGCTTAAGACAGCGAGCGGTGCCTCCCCCGCCGCTCTCGGGGGCGGTGACGGTGAGAACTCTTCCCCCCCCCCCCCCCGCCACGCGAACGGGGATTGTGACGCGCCCGCCCGGAGAGGGGCGGGGGCGCCGGCGGGGCCTGGGGTGGGCGCCGGCTGGGAGCCAGAGGGCGGGTGCGGAGGTGAGCGCCGGCACCTGGCTCGGCGCCCCCGCTCCTCTGCGAGAGGCTTGGCGCGGCCGTTGGGGCCGTTGGAGGAGGCGGGCGAGCTTTGACCCCGGCCGTGGCTGGAGGAGGAGGTGGGAGGTAGGTGCCAGCGCGCGTCCGCTCCCGCTAGCGGTCGCAGCGCTGCGCCCCCGGGAGGAATCCGGACCGCGGAGCCCCAAATCCTCTCCCGGATGGAGAGAGGGTGGCGCCTGGCGTGGGATGACGAGCGACGTGGGGGAGGAGGGGATGGCCAGTTTGGGGCTGCGGTGTGTCGCTAGCGGAGGCTGCGGGGCATGCGGGCTTCGGGATTTGTTGGGGCGAGCCGCAAGAGGCAGTCCTTAGAATGAGTTACTGACTGAGCGGCCCGTGGCTGCTGCGGGGGAAGAGATCCCCGATGGAGGTCTAGTTAAAAGTCAAGGGGAAGAGCTTACATCATCTAAAAGGCAGGCAAGTGTGAAAATATTTTGGTGTAGAATTTTAACAGTAGAGAACGGTAAGCCGAATTGTGAGCTCCCTGCCCGCTTTTGAGCCTGTGCTGATCGCCCTGTTTTGCAAGCCACTTGGGCCCAAGAAATGGAATCTGCTAAATAATTTGTTCCTAGCACGTGTAATGTGGCGATCTTTAGATTATTACCTCATTTCAAGGTCCGTAGTTGTGATTGCCAGATTGTCATTACTTGCAACTCTGATACAGTTCTTGTTGAATCTGAGAGAATCGAGATTTCCCTTTCGTGGGTGGGGCATAATGGGGGAGAGGATTAGAAGAGGCACTCCTCCAAGAGTGGATCTAAACTGAGTGGAAGCGGCCTGGAGTTTGAAATTGCTAAGGCTTCCCTAACACAGATTAGAGTCTGGCTGTAGAGTTGGTGGTGAAAGATGGATGCCTTGGAACATTGCATGGCTCAGGAGGAATTGGTTTACTCTTTAGGTAGAAGAAAATTCTGGTAGCTTGATCCTGAGCTGAAAGGTAGGTATGACTTGACACATTTAGGAGATTGAATAAAACTTGAAAAGAGTGAGAGATCTGGAGAGTGACAAAAATGCTTTTAGAGTGAAACTTGAAGTCAAGCTATCTTGAAATTTAGAAGAAGTTAGAGGTAGATTTATGAACTTGGATTCAGACAGAACTTCCATCAAAACTCCTCTCCTATAGCTGTCATAACACGGAGGCCTAGGAATCTTATGTTATTCAAACTAAACAAGTAAAAAAGCTAATGACCAATTTGACCCACTGTTCTGTTTGCTGTCAGTGAAAGTTCCTCAAACAAAATGGTTCTTTGAAAAGAGGATTAGCAGCTGATAAAATGAAGGCTCGTTTAGTGACTTTGCTGGGCCCCTTCAGCCAAGTCGTTTTATCCCTTCCTTCCCTCCTCTTTCCCCATCTGTGCAATGAAGATAATAAAGCCCTAGGATTAAGTAACATGGGTGAAGCAGCTTGAAGATAACTGCAAAGACTGTTATTCTAGGCTGAAATGTGAAGATCTCCTCATAACACATTGTGCCTTGTGACAAGACTTGTTAAAGTACGTTCTGTTCCAGGCATGCCGAGGTGGCATATATATGAGAACTAAAACGTTAACTGTTCAGATGATTTGTCAGAAGCCTCAAAACCGACACAAAGATTGTATATACTCATGGGTTCTCCTAAAACCCGACCTAGCTGCTCTTTGACAAAGCAGGTTTTAAAAAGGTGGACATTATAAAAGTAGGCAAAAGTATCCTTATATGTGTAGTATGTGCCTACAGATAAAAAGGTCAAAGACATTGTCCCACAAGTGTGTGATTTTAGTTCGTTTCACATCCTTAAATTGGAGCCAGTCCAAAGCTTTTTAAGTAATGTTTCTTTTCATACATTTTACGATAGCTGTGAATATGCCTTGTTGGTTTGTTGCGCTCAAGACACAAAGGGTTTTGATACTTTGAGGGGCTTTTTGTGTCTTTAGTGATGGTGATTATGATTAGCTGGTAATGAAGGTAGATGTTAATCTTGAATTCAGAGGTGACCTAGAGAGGTGTACCATTCACTATTGCTAATGGAAAACAACCTAAAATCATTACTTTTGATAGTGGGTCAGTAGTATACATAGTACCAGCAGATGTACTGAATTATGCTTTAATAAACACTGAGCTGCTGCTTGCCAGACCAAAGGATAAAAAAGATGAGTGTTGCCTTGAGAAGTTTGTTTTGTAGGAAATTAACAGTGTAGGGAGGGAGAGAGCAAAAATAGAAAAGAAAAATTGCAACTAGGAATAGGCTTCAGAAAGGAGAATTTCGGCTCTGTTTTGACAGAAGGAGTTCACCTGGTAAGCGCGTGGTGTCACGTTCTGCCCAATATACTGTTGGGGAAATACTAGTGGATTGGTTGTTGGAGTCAGGTGGGGGTATGTTAGTGATAAGGTTAGAGAACAGAGCTATGACCTTTGACCAGTAGATGCTAGGGAGCTTTTAAATGGTTTTGTTTTGTTTTTTATACATTTTTTTTTTAGTGTTTATTTATTTTTTGAGAGAGAGACAGAGTGTGAGCAGGGGAGGGGCAGAGAGAGAGGGAGACACAGAATCCGAAGCAGGCTCCAGGCTCTGACCTGTCCGCACAGAGCCTGATGTGGGGCTCGAACTCACGAGCTGTGAGATCATGACCTGAGCCGAAGTCAGACGCTTAACTGACTGAGCCACCCAGGTACCCCACTTTTAAATGGTTTTTATCCAGGAGAATTATATTAGATTTTTAGAAGGGTATTTCTGCCAAAGTCAGTACTTTGAATGATCTGAAAATGTTCTGAATGTAGATAATCTAAGTAGAATCTAAGAGACCTCAGCCCTACTCAACAGTTAAATATAGTTAAAAATAGTTTTTGAAGCCCCCAGAAACTGTAGGAAAGAAAAGTGATTATTCATAGAACCAATTTTTATCAAGGATGTTTTACTTTCAAGATTGGGGGAATAGGGATACAAAGATAAATAAGATATAGCTCCATTTTCAAGCAACTTGTAGTTCTGTAAGAGAAATAAAATTATAATGCAGTACAGAAACTAAGTGTCATTAAGGGCTGTTAAAAAACAAAAGCCCTAGCACTGTAGGATTCTGAGATGAGAGAAGACACAAATTGCCTTTTAAATTAAAAATAAGTTCTTGGGGGGCACCTGGGTGGCTCAGTCGGTTAAGCGGCCGATTTCGCCTCAGGTCATGATCTCAGGGTCCGTGAGTTCGAGCCCCGCTTTGGGCTCTGTGCTGCCAGCTCAGAGCCTGTAGCCTGTTTCGGATTCTGTGTCTCCCTCTCTCTGACCCTCCCCTGTTCATGCTCTGTCTCTCCCTGTCTCAAAAATAAATAAAATGTTAAAAAAATTAAAAAAAATTTAAAAAAAAAAGTTCTTGGGACACCTGGGTGGCTCAGTTGGTTAAGTTTCTGACTCTTGTTTTCAGCTCTTGTCCTGATCTCAGGGTTGTGAGCTTAAACCCCCTAGTCGGGCTTCTTGCTGGGTGTGGAACCTGCTTAAGATATTCTCTCTCTCTCTCTCTCTCTCTCTCTCTCTCTCTCTCTCTCTCTCCCCCCCCCTCCCTCTCCCTCTCCTCTCCCCCTCTCCCTCTCCCCTCTCCCCTCCCCCTCTCCCTCTCCCCTCTCCCCTCCCCCTCTCCCCCTCCCCCCTCCCCCTCTCCCTCTCCCTCTCCTCTCTGCCCTCTCCCTCCCCCTCCCCCCTCTCTCCCCCCTCTTTCCCCCTCCCCCCTTTCCCCCTCCCCCCTCCCCCTCTCTCCCCTCTCCCCCCTCCCCCTCTCTCTCCCCCCTCCCCCTCTCTCTCCCCCCCTCCCCCTCTCTCTCCCCCCTCCCCCTCTCTCTCCCCCCTCCCCCTCTGCTCCTCTCCCTCTCCCCCCATCCCCATCTCAAAAAAAAAAGTTCTTAAGTAGAAATTAAGCTACAGCCAGTTAGCCAATAATATTTACAGCTCTCATCTGTTAATTCTTGCTTCCTATATTGCCTTCCCTCCCTCTTAACTCTCCTGAGTCGAATTTTGGTTTTGACCATTCTACTAGTACTTTGACCTTGGGCAAGTTATTACTTGACCTTATCTTCTCTGTCCTTAGTCATCTCATTTGTAAGTTAAGAATAATACATACTTCATGGAGTTGTGATTAAATAATATGTTAATATCCATAATGGTGCCTAGAAAAATAACTTACATTTATTATTTAGTATTTCTATTTGATATAAAAATGCTGCAATTGAATAAGAACTAACTTAAGGACAGAATGTTTTTATTTTTTTGAGTTGCTAGCAGATCTGTGAGCATCTAATAAAGTCTCCACATGTAAGGAGCTCAGTTTTCACATTCTGGGAAACTAACCTTGAGTAAATGATTTATTGTCTCCTTTTCATATTTGCTCATCACTTTTCTGAAATCCAATTTCTTCACCTTTGTCATAAAGTCACTAATTGCCAAATCCACCATATTTTATTCAGATCTTGCCCTTTCATGGCCTTTGCTGCTGTTCATTACCCCCTCTTCTTTAAAAATTTCTTTTCCCTTAACTTTCCTAGAGTCCACCCCCTACCCCAGTATTTATCTCCCCCAGTATATATCCAGGTTCCCTTCACTCACCTGCTACATGTTAATGTTCTTTAGAGTTCTTTCTGCTGCCTCTCTTTTTCTGTACCACATATGTGCTGACGACTCCTAAATCTGCCCTGATGTCTTTTGATCTCCAGGCCCTAGAGTTTATCCCCGTTTGAATGTCTCATGAGGGCATCTCTAAACCCTGTAAGTTCTACACTGAGCTCATTATCACATACTTAACTACACCTGATTTTATTATCTTATTCCTCTGTTCTCTTTAAGTGACACTGTTACCTGTCTAGCACCAAAGACAGATTTTCGCATGAGAATAAATGCCTCCCTTTTGTATACTTGTCATCGCGTTTGTCAGTCCAACTTCCGAAGTGTTTATCTGTCCTTCATGATCCTCATCATCATGGCTAAGTCCATCAGCCGGACCCTGACCATTAATTGCGTAGTTGGCTATTAATATTTTTGTGCCAGGGCTGCCGAGAATGGAACCTTAATGTTTTGGAAACATCAAGTTGGGATGAGATTGCTAGAAGAATATTGCTCTAAAGGAATCCTAGCACTACATACAATCATGTACAGGGTTTTAATGAGTGGCCAGTAGCTACTTACAATCTGAGATGAGTACCGGCTATTGCATATGCCTTTCATCTGAGAGTTAGTGTAGGTTGTAAAGGTCCCAGTCTTGAGTGTGTCAGTCCTTTGCCACTAGATTGTCATCTGCTTGTCTGTACTTTCCTGTCTAAAATTTGGCACCTTCAACATTATTCTTTCTATTCTGTATCCAAGTCTTAGAAATATCCCCACACAAAAGATCTAGAATATAAAATGCAAGAAGACATCTTAGAAATCGTTAATAAGTAAACCCGTCATCAGCTGTGTTATTTTATAATGAAGAGATGGGCCTGCAGAATTCATATCATTTGCTTGGGATACGTGTTGAGTGTCAAGAGGAGGCCAGGATCTGTGAGGCTTTGGAATCATTAATAGCTAGTTTTTATTCTTACCTTCCATACTATTAAATAGCTGGATTTTCATTCCTGCTCCCAGGTTTGTAACTGGGCAAGTTAGTTTAATCTGTCTCAGATTCTTCCATCTATAAATGGTGTTCTGTCTGCTCCTTTCTAGAGCCATGGTAAGGATGGCATAGCTGATGAGCCACTCGGCTGAGAGTTGTTCTCTCCTACTGGTTTCTTGTAATTAACTGGCACAGGAGTTCAGTTCTTCACTCCCTATCCATGCATCCTTTGTAGATCTGTATGGCTTCATAGATCCTTGAAACTATAGCCAAAACTGCTTGTTTTTATACTTTCAGGGGGAAGAATCACTAGCTATCCCTGCCTTAGGAGTTGTCAGGCTCAGGACCCAGGGCTCTTGGTGCCTCATAGCCAGACCAGGTAGAATTTAGTGTTTGACATATTTGAGGGACATTATATATTTAAAAAAAAAATTAAAGGACTTCAGATACAAAGAATTAGTTATATTCTTGGTTCAGGACACATTCTCATAATTAGTCTATTTATTTAGTTTTAATGATAGGCACCATCTAACATAACAGTAGTGCCTTGACAGTAACCTCTGTATAACCGTATAGGCCCTTCCAGCCCTTTTCCCTACCTGTCTCACCTGAGGCAACCGTTTACTGAATCTTATATTCATCATTCCCTTGGTGTCTTTTAAAATACAGTTTTATGGCATCTACGGGTTTTCCAAACACATACACAATTAACAACTATGTTACGTGCCCTGTCTTCTGAGACTTGTTTTTCACTTACTATAATGCAAAATTCATCTACGTGGTATTGCTGAGACTCCTCTATGTTGTGTGTCTCTGGGATTTTCTGATTGCTGCCTAATACTCTGTTTTGCATATATGCCCCACTTTTTTTTTTCATTCTGTTGCTCTTGGGTGTTTGGGTTGCCCCAGGGTTATGCTCTTGTGCTACTTGGCTCATATAAAGAATGTCACTATTTATGTTCATGCCCCTTTGCACAGAGATGCACAAGTTTCTCTTGGATTTATACCTATAAGGGGACTTGCTAGGTTGTAGAGTATATGAATGGGATATATGAATTTCAGCTGCCAAACTTTGTTTTTCAAAGGTGCTCCCTACCTTCCAAGGTTTGTTGAGCCTTAGCCAGGTTCTCTAGGACTGTTATTTTCAACCCTCATGTAGTACTCTGGAACACTTTTACATTATTCTCGAAATCCATTCTGTAGCACCCGTAGGTAAGAATTCCTTTTTGGTATTCCATATTCTAAGTGCATAAATAGAATACTAACTTACACTGAAACACATTCTGTAGAGTATAAGCCACGTTCTCAGACTTGATGCATCAGAATCCCGTGGAGTTTCTGTGAAAACACTGATTTTCTGTGTCCCACTCCCAGAGTTTCTGAATCTTTAGACCTGGAATGGGACTTGAGAATTTGCATTTTTAGCAAGTTCTAGATGCTACTGATGCCCATCCTGAGACCACAATTTGAGAACTATAACCAATGACTGAATTTGGGCTGAATCATTGAGAAATCTATTATACATGATTACACTATTACAAATTCATGAATTATGTTGGGTTTTTTGTTGTTGCTGTTTTCATTGCCTTTACTATGTGTTGTTACCGTAATTATTTTAGGAATAAAATACCGATAAATGATAACTTTTTTATTTGGACTTCTTAGCTCACTTTCAACCTTACTAAGTAAGATAAATTTTAAAACAGTGCTTCTCTTTTGTTCTTAACAATCCTCTTGTAAGAATATGATTGTTGCTTTCCTACATGTATACTGGAAGAATTTGAAATTGGTATACTGTCTCTAAATTATCATGCTCTTTTTTTTTTAATTTTTTTTAATGTTTTATTTATTTTTGAGACAGAGAGCATGAGCCAGGGAGGGGCAGAGAGAGAGGGAGACACAGAATCCGAAGCAGGCTCCGGGCTCTGAGATATCAGCACAGAGCCCGACGCGAGGCTTGAACTCATGGCCTGTGAGATCATGACCTGAGCCGAAGTCGGACGCTTAACTGACTGAGCCACCCAGGCACCCCTAAATTATCATGCTCTTGATTCGTACACTAGATCACCTTGCTGCTTCTATGAGCTGGCACCAATCAAGATTGAATTGAAAGCCATTCTGAGATGCACTATGGCTTAAATGTGGGTTCTTGTCTGTCATCATACTAAAGTAGCATACCTCACACTAATATGTCATTGAACTTAATTGACATTTATTCAGCAAATGTTTTACTGGATCCTACCATGGCTCATTTATGATACATCATAGCAAAGCAGAGTACAAACAGTACAATGCCAGGCCTCTTGACCAGTAGGTCAGTTTAGGTAGTGGGAGACAAGTTTCATTACAGTGAGATCTGTGTTGTAAAAGTTAATTCAAAGTGGGGGCACCTGGGTGGCTCAGTCGGTTAAGCATCCAACTTCAGTTCGAGGATTGGAGCCCTGCATCTGACTCTGTGCTGACAGCTCAGAGCCTGGAGCCTACTTCTCTCCCTCTCTCTCTGCCCCTTCCCTGCTCACTCATGCTCTGTCTCTCTTTCTCAAAGGTAAATATAAAAAAAAAAAAAGTTAATGCAAAGTGACCTGGAAACACAAACAGAAGGGAATGGCAGTTCCAGGAAAGCTTGGCAATTTGGGGTCTATATTCACTAGATTAAAAACAAAATTTTTTGGGGCGCCTGGGTGGCTCAGTCGGTTAAGCATCCGACTTCGGCTCAGGTCATGATCTCGTGGTCTGTGGGTTCGAGACCCGCGTCGGGCTCTGTGCTGACAGCTCAGAGCCTGAAGCCTGTTTCGGTTTCTGTGTCTCCCTCTTTCTCTAACCCTCCCCTGTTCATGCTCTGTCTCTCTCTCTCTCTCTCTCTCTGTCTCAAAAATAAATAAACATTAAAAAAAAATTAAAAAAAAAATTTTTTTTAAATTGCTATAACATGGAATGTTTTGTCTGTGCTTATATACTTCACATCCCAGTTGCTCAGTTGGAATAATTAGTATCTTATTGTAATGTAGTCTCAAGGTGACTTGGCAGAAAAGTGAGTACTTATGTTTGTGTTCAGTTTGAAAAGCAGCTCATATACTGTGTTTTCCCTCCTCTCTTACAATAAAGACAGTAAGTTGTAGTAGTTACTGTGTTGGACTACTTGGGTTTGAATGTTGGCTTTGTCACACTCTAGCTGTGTGACCTTGGGCAAGAAAACCCTCTGGGTCTCAGTTTTGTCATCTGTAATGGGGTGGGGGAAGATAACTATTTGGGCTGTTGTGAGATTGAATGAGTTATTATATTAAAATGCTTTAAATTTTTCCTAGTTAATGGTTTATCCTTAATAAATTGTTATTGTTGTTAGGGGCACCTGGTGGCTCAGTGGGTTAAGTGTCTGACTCTTGGTTTCGTTTCAGGTCATGATCTCACAGTTTGTGAGTTGAAGCCCCACATCAGGCTCTGCACGGACAGTTTGAAGTTTGCTTGGAATTCTCTCTCTCTTCCCCTTCCGCTCTTTTTTCTCTCTCTCAAATAAATAGATAAACTTAAAAAAAAAAGTTAATCTTGTTAGAATTAGGTAGAATCTCTTTTGCTAAACATACGGTTGTGAAGACCATGTGTGCACATTTTTATAAAGAGGAAATTTTGATATGAATAGCTGTACTCAACTCCATATTAGGTCCCATGAGAAATGTAAAAAAACATAGTTAATAGACTCAAAATTCTTTAAAGGTCACCTAGTTCAGCCTCCTCATTTTGCAGATGTGGATACTGAAAACCAGAGAAATGATGACTAGGTCAAGGTTGCTCAGTGAATGACAGAAGTGGCCCCAAGAACCTTAGCCCCTGACACCTGGTCTAGTGCTGTTTCAATATCCTGTGCAGCTTCCTGAAGTGACACTGTCCTGAAACAAACTAACAATTCGATTGGGGAGCCATGACCAGAACAGATAAAAACATAAGCAGTGCAAGTCAGTGTATAATGAAGTATCAGGTGATGGGGAATATCTCTAAGTACATACCTTATGTAACTTAATAAACTGCTCTCCTGACGCAAGGAAGTACATCTTATTGCTGAGTCATAGAAGATCAATAGAGTAAGAGCATTCTTTTTTGAAAAGAATCTTCATAGTTATAAATCCGTGTCAATCTATTTCCCTTCTTTCTCCTACCAAATTGAGATTATAACTGAGCCAGAGGGATAGTCCCTTTTGCTAGGTGTGCCAGTACTCTGTCTTTACTCTTCACAGCAGTGCAGTGGGGGATGGTCTTCCCTGATGGGCTAGATCCCCATGGATATACTCCAACAAAGCAGGGCATCGTTGTGAAGACTGCGTCACCGTTGCTCACTTGTACGTGTGAATAGGTGGGATAGGTGCTAGAAATGTAACTGATTGGTGGAGAGAGTTTATCATTTGTCTAAGTTGATATTTCCACTAAAGGGTAGGGATGCTACCATCTGGGATTGAGGTGGGAGTACTTCCTCATACATTATCTCATTAATTGTGCATGAGCCCACTGCTTTTAAAGATACTACAAAATAATCCATGCTCCTAAAACACTCCAGCTATATCAAAATGTCCTATTAAAGAAGTGAATGGAGGTAGGGTCCACCCCTCCCTACACCCAGCCATCTCATCCCACAGGATTGTCATGTTAGTAACAGTTTGTAACTTTTCTAGACCTTTCTCCTAAAGTTAGGTAGTATTTATATAGTTTGATTTAATGAAACATGGTGATCATACTATTGATATTATCCATACTGGGTTTTTTTTCATGCTGTACATGCACATCTTCTTGAATAATTCCAAAGTAGCCCATCTTTCGGCTAAACTATCTGTATTGGCATTTAACTGCTTATTGACGGACGTTTAGATTGTCTCCAGTTTGTTGTCATTATGGTATGCTTGCTTATTTGTATGATGGGATATGTAGTAATAGAAGCCTTTTATAGATTGCAAATTTTTACAGACTGATAGATCGCCATCTAAAACTACAAACTACTGACCACTGCTAAAGTTCTGTTTCCCTTACATAATTGATTATCTGAGTAGCTGTAGGACTTTTGTATAATTTCTCACTGGTTTTTGCCCAACAGGGCTGCTTGCTTTTGTTTGTTAAGATACTGCAGATGTTTATCATTGTAATTGCCTTTTAAAAATGTGGATTTTTTTTTCATCATCGTAAGGAAAACACATTCACTTACAGAAAACTTGGAAGACACAAAAAACTAACGATTACGCATAAGATCTGTGTGTAAATGAAAGGGATAAAGTCTGGCTCTTCCCCCTCCCTTTTCTACTTAGAGGTTGTTCTTGTTTTCTAGTTTTTTCTGTTGTTATATAACAAATTTCTATCTTTATAGAGCAGAATTTATATCTATCTGTATATACTCTATAGTTTTGGGAGTTTTTTAAAGACCAAATAAGGTCATGTTAGATAATTGTTCTGCAACTTTTTTTTTATTATTAACAAAATATTGTAAAATCTTTTCAAGTTAGTAAAGTATCTAATAATAGCTAATGTTTATTGAGTACTTACTGGGCACTTACCATGTAACCAAGACCTTATGTGAAGCCCTGCACATGCATAAACTTTTAATAAGGCTATTAAATAATTTTTAAAACTAAATATATTTACCCATCTAATAATCTTTTGAGACCAAAGACTCTATACTCTCCTTTTGCAAATGAGGAAAATGAAGTTCAGAGATTTCTGTCCAGGGCCACTTAGTTTGTGGGTGGTGGAACCGGGGTTTGAAACCCGGTGGTCTGGCTTTGGATCCTGTGCTCTTAACCATTATACCATACTGTTACTCATACTGCAGCAACAGTTGGTTCAAGGGTGTATATAAGAAGTTTAAAATATAGCATGTTGTTCCCTGCTTCCGAAGCTACTAAGTGGGTGGCTTTCTAATGGCAGATTCTGGCTTGGAGCTTCACTAAGATTGTATCCCTCAACCCAAAAGGATATGCATGAAATATTTGACCATAATTTGTGTCTTCACACTACTCTGTGCAGTCTTTGCCCAGTTGGAGATCTGGATTAATGAGTGGTGGCCTTTAATAATTGGTAGGAGTATTGCTTCCTGAGCCTTTCATCCACTAAAGCAGCAGCATGTGTTGGTTCAGAGAATGGGCTCTGGAGTCTAGGGAGGGGGTGGGTAGCCTTTCTGTGCCTTAATTTCTTTATCTGTAAAAAGGAAATGATATAGGATTGTTGTGAGAATTGACATCATATGTAAAACATTTAGAACAGCCTCTGGCACATGTTTGTTAAATCAGTTCCTTAACTACTAGCTATGCTGTGCTTTGTTCTTCACCTATTATGTCATTAAATACCCACAACCACCCTCCAAAAAGAGAGTGCTACCCCATTTTCCAGGTGAGGAAACCAGCTGGAGAGACTTGGTCAGGATGTGATCCTAGTCTGTCTGGCTCAGGCCTGTGAGGCTTTCCCTGTTGGCACTGTACTCCCGAACCCTCAGGCCTCCTCGTAGCCACAAACTCAACAGAAGGGATGGTTAAGGGAATGCCACGTTTGGAGTTTCAGCCATCCAAGTATCTATTCAAACTTAAGTTATGAGGAATTTGTTTCTGTGGCAAATTTCTATACTTTTAAACTGTGCCACTCAGATGAGTTACTTTAGGTTTTAAATTTGTAAAAGATAGATTTTCTAAGTTGAATTTGGTGTGTTTCTACACTGATATGCAAACCTCAGTGGTTTTGTGTAAGGTAGTAGAAGTATTTATAATGGAATTTAAATCTGTAGTTTTCTTTGGAGCAAAAATATAGATAGTAGTATTAGTTTTTAAAGTAATAACATTTGCTTTTTGAGAGTAATAACATCTATTTAAAATATGCTGATAACTGAATTTTTAATTTTTATGAGTGAATTTGTAAGATAGGACGAATACATAAAGACATAGTTTTAACAATTTTCTTAACCTGACAATTTGGTGACTCTAACTTTGTGAGATATTAGCGAAGACTTTAATTAGCTATTTGTGACAAATCCTGTGCAATATTTAGAAGCCTAGATGGTATAGTGAGTGTTACTACATTCCTGTAATGAAAAGCTATTATTTTCTGACACTTGATTGAAGTTTTAGAATTCCGATTAGGTAGGCAATTGCACCTTCTCAAGCTTGAATTTCAAGTGAACTTGAAAAGAACACTTAAAATATTGTACTGTGTGAAGGAAATCTTGTAATCAAGATACTACTTATGTTTCTGCTGAGCTCTTTTTCAGTTGGTAGTTGTGTTAGAGATTTGGGGGATGAAGAGAGTAATACTTTTCTCTGAAGGACTCACATCTTTTGCATCTTTTCCATTGCTGTTTTCCTTTGCTTCCCAGAATGAACATGTTAATTTATCATCAGTTATTGAGTATTGTTCTGTCTGTTAAGATTAGTGGAGGGAATACAGGAATGTAAAAATTGTAGTACGTGAGAGTCTAGCTAGGAATGATGACACAAATTAGCAAGTATACAGAGGACCTAGAGAATAGAGTTTAGTGAGCTGTGCGGAGGGGATGATGGTGGTTGTTCTGGGCTTTGAAGAAGTGTTAGTTTGGGGTTAGGTGAGAGACGAAAGCCCAGGTGGAGCACACAGGTTGGAAGTGAGTGGGCCGAATGTGGGATGCAGTTCATTTTATAAACATTTATTGAGCACCTGCTTTGTTTCAGGCACTGTTTGATACAAAGATCCCAACCCTATAGGAAAGTTCATAACTTCCTGTAGACGTTCATAAACTAGTCGTGGGAGGCATCTGCCTATAATAATATGGACAGATTGGGGCGCCTGGGTGGCGCAGTCGGTTAAGCGTCTGACTTCAGCCAGGTCACGATCTCACGGTCCGTGAGTTCGAGCCCCGCGTCGGGCTCTGGGCTGACAGCTCAGAGCCTGGAGCCCGTTTCCGATTCTGTGTCTCCCTCTCTCTCTGCCCCTCCCCCGTTCATGCTCTGTCTCTCTCTGTCCCAAAAATAAATAAACGTTGAAAAAAAAAATTAAAAAAAAAAAAATAAAAAATAAAAAAAAAATAATATGGACAGATGAATTGCACTACTGGATGATATTGTAAAGGTGATTGTTGCACTTGTCGTATATGATGTCACTTTAGTTATGTTTCAGCTAGAGACGTAAATTATGGGAGGGACGCAAAATGTATACATATTTTTTTTTTTACTTGCATTAGTCGTCTCTTGCTGCATAACAAATGACTCCAGAACTTTACAGCTTAAAACGACAGACATTTATTTCCCAATTTCTGTCCATCAGGAATTTGGGTGCCTCTGGCTCAGGATCCCTCGCTAGGCTGCTGTGAAGATGTTGACCAAGGCGGCAGTCATCAAGGTTTGACTGGGGGAGGATCTACTTCTAACCTCACTCCTGTGAGTCTAGGCAGGCTTCAGGTCTTCACTGGCTATTGGCTGGAGACACTGAGACATCAGCTCCTTGCCACATTGGCCTCTGCTCACAATATGACAGAAAGAGGGATCCAAGAGGCAGTGGGTGGTAAATGATCCTATACAGAAGCCACAGCCTTTTTATAACCCAAATAAGGAAGAGAAATCTTGTCACCTCTTGGTGTATTCTCTTTGTTAGAAGCTAGCCACTGAATCCAGCCCACATTCAAGGAGCAAGGGCACCCAAAGGTGTGCACACCAGGAAGCAGGGGTAACTGGGAGTTATCTTAGAGATTAGAGATTGCCTACTCCCAAATTTTACAAGTGATTATTGTATATTGAGACCCCCAGAGTCTTTTGTATAAAAGGAAGAGCAATAACCAGCCAAGGAACTTTTCTGATGGAAACAAAACAACAACAAAAAACAATGGGTGTAATTAACCTGAACTACAAATGTTTTTGCTAAACATCTACAAACTTTTGGTTTTGATGTTGTCTTAATATTTACTCTAGAATACAAAATGGTAAGATGAGTGATTCCACCCTCGTTAAACTTTCTATAGAACTGAATTCATTTCTGAGAATTGTTTTTAAACCTTTTGAAAGCAAAGTATTTCTAAATGAGGAAAAAAGCTGTTGTTTATGGCATAGCAGAAAAGTTTACGCATATGCCTCAATTTAGGTAGTAGATATGTTCTTTTAAGGACTGTATGCTCTGAGTAGAATGATTTCAGGTGAACTATGGGATTCATTCTCTTTAAGAAATTTGATGGAAATCTTTTTTATTCTATTCTACTTTTAATTTAACTCTTGTTTTTCTATATATAGAGGTTTGCATGAACAGTGTGGAAAGGTTACCTGGTGACAGAGTGAAAAGAGCAGTTTTGAAGACAGATTTGTGTCCAGGCTTCACAACCAACCAGAAATGTGGCCTCAGGCAATCCTGTTGGCCTCTCTGAGCCCAAGTTTTCTGTCTGTAATATAGATAAATATATATGAAAGAAAATGCTTTGACATGAAGAATGATAAACTTATGAAACTTACTAAAGTCTTCGTTTTTCATGAAGGGTACAGTTAATTTCAGATGTCTTACTATTTCCCAATTTTCTGTTAGGATTCTAACCTAGAAAATGCCACTAGACAATTCTTAAGTTCTGCATAATAATTTTACCCAGGAAAGACTAGAGTACCCTTGCTTATTTATACCCGAAATATGGCATTGGTACTTTGGCAACATATTAAGGAAGCCAAAGTAGTTCTTCAGAAAAGAGTAAGGTAACATTTTTACAGAAATTACTGCAGTTTTGCTGAAATTAGTAAGATTTTTTGTTATGTAGACTGACTTACTGGAATGTACATTGAGAAATACTTGGAATCAAGAAAGTTTTTTAGATGTCTATATATATGTTACCCACGAGGAGGGAATAAAACTCTCTGATGTAGAGGATAGGAGAAAGAATTTTTATGGATTACTTTATAGATGTTTTCTTTCTTTAATTTATTTCAAGGTTATTCCTCAACAATTTTAGATGAATGAAAGGACTTTTACAGGATGGTTAAATTCTTTAATCTTCAAGATTGCTCATAAAATTCATTCATGAATTTCATCTGTCTTGGAATCCAGACAGCTTCCCTAACCAGTGGTATATGGAGAGAAATGGGGGTTGCAGTTTACTTGAATGTGAAATGATTTACTGTAGACCTTTTCCTTTTCTCCTTCTATAGTGAATCTATAATAACAATGCTAGTATAACCAAGTTTGTTCTTATGTGACTTGTCATGGGTGCTCATGGTTCACTGTGTAATGATTTGCTATGACTTGATTTATCTATTATGTGGAACTTTTCATTGTGTGTTTCAGCACTTGGCTTTAATGGGGTCCTTCTTGGCTGCTTTTGAAGCTTTCAAAGTTGAAATACTTGTGATGGTGTTAGGTTTATGCAGAGCAGAGATATTCCTGTTAGCTTTTTTCTTTATCTTTTGAAGTTAATACTAATTTATTATAATATCTTTATAAAAAATAGTTGGTATCCTTACTGAAATTTAGCTGTGGTTGAGCTAGAAATAACTTGCTTAACTTAGTCTCTTGGTTTGGGGATGTATATTGATTAATAGTCTGGTTGGGTAACTTCTTTTATTACAAGCATTCTGGCGTATAATTTGGTGCATCATTGAACAGAAGAGGATACTTAGAAACTTTTAGATAGTGTGAAGTCAGATACTGTTGGTTAAGTTCTTTTTTTGGTAGAGCTTCAAAGTGGAGTTTTGGTTTTCATTGTGAGCATTTAACTAGACCTGAATATTTCACAGTTGGTTGTTTCTTATTGTTTTTGTTATTTTAATTAACAAATTCACTGTCTAAACCTGTAGACAGTGGACAGAGCTACATTCACAGAAGAATAACTGACTTAAATTACAATTTTAAAGAATGGGTGTATAGCAAACATTTTGGTGTTTGATCTTTCTGTTATGTATGAAGACAAAAGGTACTTAAGGCAGTATTGTGTCTTATTTAAAAAAAAAAAAAAAACAAGAAGGGCTTGGAAAAGTGCCTATTCTGATATGATACCTCCCCTCTGTGTAATGATTACAAAGAATTAACCCACTGAAAATTTGTGTTTTTATGAGGATATCTGCCTCCACATTTTCTCAGGATTTGTGTTCAACTTTTATCATTAAGAGCAACAGGCCTTTTGTTATATAGATTATGGAATCTCCTGTCATTTATCTCAAGCAGTCCAGATCTGTGTCCAGATGATGATGATGGTGATGGTGATGATGACAACTCATAGTAATTATGTGTGTCCCATATGCCGAGTCGTGTGCTAAGTACTTCTTTATGTGCTTGAGCTCACTTAATCCTCAGGGAAAATCATGAAGTAAGCCATTATTATGTCATTTTACCAGTGAGGAAAGTAGGGCTTGGAGAGGTTAAGTAACTTAACCAAAGCAGAGCTGGGCTGGTATAGACGGGTTTATTGTCCCTTAGATCCTGTTTTGTTTATGGCTGCTAGCTCTGAAAGCAAAAAGTGAAATCATTGTCTTTCTTGGTGCAGACCTTTATCTTGCTTATCCTGTTCCTGAAGGCACCCATTTAAGGACAGAGGGAAGTGCAAAATAGTTCAAGGTGCTCTTGCTAAGGCACATGAGTAGAAAAATAGCAAAAATTGGTGCCGGATTGGGTAACCACCTGTAGGTGTGTGACATTGTAACATGTAATACAGCACAGAACATAATTTGCATTAGTATGTATTATAGGCTGCTGTTATGACCTAGAAATCATCCTTGATTTCTCTTCTGTGTATTTTTCATCCCATTTTCCAAGTCCTGAAGATTCTATCTCCAAAACACATCGCTAATTTATCTACCTGTGTCTATTTCTGTTCAAGCTGTAATGTAAAAGTGTCTTCTTGCCTGAACTCATGCAGTAGCCTCATATCTTCCAGCCTCCATTATTGCCCACCTGCAATATATTCAGGGAGTAGAGTAGCTGAGGTGATCTTTTTCAAAGCCTAGAGAAGATCCTGTTGATTTATTGCCTAAATGCCTTCCATGGCTTTGCATTGCTACTTTGAGAAAATCTACCTTCCTACTATCTGTCCTTGTGTACTTCAGAGATACTGGCCTTCTTTATGGTTTTCATTCTTACCAAGTTCATTTCTTCTACCTGGGCTGGAACATCTTGTGGCTGACTGTGTATCATTTAGGTCTCAGTTTAAATGTCAACATTTTGATGCAGCCTTCCTTGATGAATCTAGATACCCCCACTCCAGGACTCTCACGTTACTGTGCTTAGCTTTCTTTATAGTTCTTATCACTCTGTGTTAGGTTAATTTATTGTCTCGTTATCTATTTCTACCCCCCCCCCCCCGCCCCCGAATGTAAACTTGAGAGCAGGGCTTCCCCTGTGCCTAGAAGAGGGTGCCTGGCACACAGTAGCACAATTAAAAATATATTGAATGAATGAAAATTTTCCTCTCATTTCAGTATTACATTATGAATATTTCCATAATCTTAAATATTCAGAACGGGCTGCGAACTCTTTGTTTCATAATCCAGATCCGGCCTTTTATTTGGCTTTATTAAAAAATGTTGTTTGGAGTGTAACTTACATCCAGTTAAGTGCACAGATCTTTAGTGTACAACTTGAAGGATTGTACTAATGTGTATACTTGTGCAGCCATCTCGGATCACTGTGGAAAAGGCTCTTTCACATCCTCCTTCCAGCCACTGCCCCTTCCACAGGGTACTTGCATAATTTTCTAATTAGCTTCTAACATTAGGAGATTTCACAAAATTTCATTTGAATTTTTTTATGGTGTAGAAGTATTTATTTCTTCCATTTTTCTTTATAAAAAAGTGGAAATGATGGTAGGCTGAAACTGTTATATGAAAGGTTCTTATACTTAGTCCACTTCATTCATACATATTTCTGGCCTCTCATGTATTTTTTAACCACCCTAACTCCACATGGTTGTGTTTAAAGGTGTTCTGTTGTATAAATGTGTCATTTATTTAACCAGTCTCCTGTGGAACATACAAGCTATTTCTGATTTCAAGAACAACTTGTAGATGAATCCTTGTACAAATCTTTTTTCTTTTACTTTCAGGTTTTTATTTTAATTCCAGTTAGTTAACGTAGAGTGTAATATTGGTTTCAGGTGTAGAATGCAGTGATTATCACTTAAATACAATGCTCAGTGCTCATCAGAAGTGCCCTTAATGTCCATTACCCATCTAGCCCATCCCCCCACCCACCTCCCTCCATCGCCCTCATTTTGTTCTCTGTAGTTAAGAGTCTTTTTTCCTATTATGCTTCTCTCTCTTTTTTCTCCCCTCATGTTAATCTGTTTTGTTTCTTAAATTCCACATAAAAAATATGGAATGTTTCACAAATTTGTGTGTCATCCTTGCACAGGGGCCATGCTAATCTTCTCTGTATTGTTCCAATTTTTGTATATGTGCTGTTGAAAATGAGCATAAATCATTATTTTATCAGGGTAAAACTTTACAAGTAATTTTTCTAGGTCAAAATGTGTTTTCATTTTTAAGATTTGGTACATATTGCCAAATCGCTGGTAGTTGTATAAATTGATGTGATCTTTGTGGCAAGCAGTGTATGGGAGTATGCTTTTTTCTACATCTGTGCCACCACTGGGAATTGCAATTAAATTTTTTTTTTTTTTTTTGCTAATACAGTTAGTAAAAACAAAAAATGAGAATGCTATCTAAGAAGTTTTTCTTTCTCTTATCTGTATAAATGCTTTGTACTTTATCTTAGAGAATATAATATAGAAATATCTATTAGTACAACAATGCTGTACCTAGATTTATATTCTGAGTCAAATCATGTACTGTGTACTTCGTATATGAAAAAATATGAATACTTTACTAGAACTCTTTATTCCTGATTCTTTTTTTTAATTAAAAAAAATTTTTTTTATGTTTATTTAGTTTTGACAGAGAGGCAGACAGTGTGTGAATTGGGGAAGGGCAGAGAGAGAGAGGGAGACACAGAATCCGAAGCAAGCTCCAGGTTCTGAGCTGTCAGCACAGAGCCCGACGCGGGGCTTGAACTCATGAACCGTGAAATCATAACCTGAGCCAAAGTTGGATGCTTAACCAACTGAGCCACCCAGGCATCCCTCTTTACTCCTGATTCTTAAACACACAAACACACACGTGCATACATGGACACAGATTATCATTCTGCTCTACCATGGGAGTGCAGGAGTAAATAATGCAAAATCCTTCTTTTTACACATTGATTTTATATTTGCTTTTATTTTTGGTTAAATGCTGTTATTTTATGATTTGCTTTTTAAGGAGATGCCTACATAGAAGAGTGACAGCAGCTGGACTGAATGTTTCACTGCTGAACTGGTTCCTCAGGTATCCTGGCTCTGGTGATTGCTATGGGAGAGTGGATGACTGTTACAGATCCAGATCTGTCTTCAGGTACCTGAGTCTAAAATAAGTATAAACTAAATCAGTAATTGTAAAGGTGGATTTTTAAATGAAACTGTAAAATGATTTACCACAGATATTGAAGATGTGACTAGAGAGAGACATAAATAATTGTAAAATATCTAAATTTTTATTTTGAGAAAAATTATCTGGGAAAGCTAAGAATTGTGCATACTTAAGTGGGGTTAAATGCCTTTGATGGATGATGAGTTTGATTGTTGCTATTTTTGAGAGAAACGTTTATGCATTTGAAATGAGTTTATTGGCTACTTCAGTACACTTTGATTTATTCCTTTAATATATAAACTTTGACATAGGTGGTTTTTTTCTGTTATTTTTATAAATCTGAAATAGTATAAACTAAGAATCTATTGTATCTTAACATGCCTCCTAAGGGCACTTGATAGTTGTATCTTTTTGAAAAAAAAGTACAGTTGACTCTTGAATAACATGGGTTTGAGCTTTGTGGGTCCACTTATACAAGAATTTTTTTTGATAAATGTACCATGCTGCATATTTATTTTCTCTTATGATTTTTTAAATAACACTTTTTTTTTCTCTAGTTTCCTTTTTTGGAAGAATACAGTATATAATACATGTAACATACAAAATATGTGTTAACTGCTTATGTTATTCGTAAGGCTTCTGGTCAACAGTAGGCTATTAGTAGTTAAATTTTGGTGAATCAGAAGTTATATACAGATTTTTCAGCTGTGTTGGAAGTCAGTGCAGTGTTCAAGGGTCAATTTTGTGTAGTTTTCTTACAAGAACCAGCTTTGTCTGAATTTGAAAATTTTAAAAAATATTTATATAATTCAACATCTTTGGTAACGGAGATAATTTTCTTTGCATGTGTTTTATAAATTGTTTAAGTAAATACCTTTTATTCTTTCAGAAAGCAAAAATATCTGTCAATATACCTCAGAAACAAAGATGTCTCCATCAAGTTTATACTCACAGCAAGTGCTATGTTCTTCAATACCTTTATCAAAAAATGTGCACAGTTTTTTCAGTGCCTTCTGCACAGAAGAGAATATTGAACAAAGTGTTTCATATCTTGATCAGGTAAAAAATGTTTTGTGAGAAGAATAGCATAAATCATGTTATATAATAGAACATATCGAAGTTATGGGAAAAACACTTGTTAAGCACATGTATGTTGTTATGTATCGGCCTGGGACTTAAACACACTAGAAATGCAGAGAACCACCACCGTGATCATCTAGTCTGGATACATGGTAAATGTTTTTGTCAGGAGCAGGTTGGCCTGCACATCACCCTAGGGGCTCTTCCACTTGGAGTCTCTCCCTTATTTTACTGCTGCAGAAACCTGAGTGCCTTGCTCCAGGATACAGGCAATTGCAGAGCAGAGGCTAAAAGAGCCCAGTTCTCTCTGTTCTTTGTCCTTTGGGATATTTACAGTTTTCTTAACTCAGGGTAGTTTTTATGATTTCTCAGAAAATATTTCTGTCTTTTGTTTCTATACTTAGTTGTCTGATAACCAACTTTGAGGAAAACATTTTCTCCTACCAGGAATTGACTACTTTCGGTTTTCCTTCATTATATGAAGAATCCAAAGGTAAAGACACAAAGAGAGAATTAAATATAGTTGCTGTTTTAAATTGTATGAATGAGCTACTTGTACTTCAGCGGAAGAACCTTCTAGCTCAGGAAAATGTAGAAACACAGAATCTGAAACTGGGAAGTGATATGGACCATCTACAGAACTGCTATGCAAAACTTAAGGTAGAAATTGCATGTCAACCTGTATTTCAATAAGGCAGATGTCTCATAAGCTAAGCCAGATGATAACAATGTTTTCTCTTTAATATTTTTAGGTCTCTGTACATCCTACAGTGCCTACAGGCTAGAGATTATTTTGACAGGGGAGCTGTGGTGGGCTGGAGGGGGTAGTTGGTATACCCTCCAGGTTATAAAAAGGCTGTGGGTTGTGGATAGTACTTTAATTTTAACCAGAGAGGCCTATGGAAGGTCTTATGAATTAGAGTGACTCAGAGTTGTAAGCCTAAGAAGGCAGTAATTCTGCATTAAAACTTTTTATATCTGGATAACCTTGGCTGAGTGTTTTTTAAGTAGATAGTGAATAATTGTGCAATGATATTGATAACCGGGGGCGGTTTAGCCTTTCCCCTAAGGAGTGGTCGCTTATTAGGACAGCCCAGAGTATAGAGTGTTTTCCAGGAAGTCTTCTAATTCAGGGTTTGACCTGGGCCAAAATCAGGTATTTCTCTGTGGACAGAAATGTGTTCAGTGGCAAAAGTTGCTGATCTCTCCTAGTATATGATTCATTCAATTTGTGGAGGAGAATTTATTGAGTATTTTGTGTGCTAGGGTCAATGGGTTTACAGAGGAGTGAACCCCAGTCCCTGCTCTCAAGGAGATTGTAGTCCAGTGGAAGGCGATACATGGAACTAAGATTATTTGCGTCATTAATTGTTCTTGGAGGTAAAAGGAGGCTTCACAGAGACTTAACACTGATCTCAGGTTTGAGGAATAAGTAGAAATTTGCTAATGTTTGGAAAAGACATTCTAGGCAGAGGGTGCAACCTGTTTAAAGCATAGAGGTATGAGAGAGGATTTTACTTTTAGGAAACAGATAGTAGCCCTGTAGGAGCTGAACTATATGATTATGATGAAGACGGATAGGTGGGGCTGGGACCCAGGCATCAGATGATGTGAGCACATTGTGCAGAAACCTGGAGGCACCAAGGAACGTAAGCAAGAGAAGGCATCGTGGGCATCGTGTAGAGATACCAGTTTGGCAGTAGGGTGGAGAAATTATGGGAGAGGTGTAGATTTGTGTTTGGGGTGGAAGTAGGGAGCCTAGAAGGCATGGTGGAAAGGACAGCTGTTAGCAGGCCTTAGCAGCTGTTAAGGCCAGAAAGGTTTTGCCAGTGGAGATGGTAAAAGGGAGATATTAAGCAAACTTAGGAGGTAAAATGGGTAGAATTCTATGAAAAATTGAATTTGGGGAGTAAAGAGAGTCATGAATTAAGATACCAGCCAGGTCTCTGTCAACTTTACAGAGGATGATGGTATGATTTACTGAATTAAGTGATATAGCAGGGGGGTGTACAGATTTGCAGGGATGATAGTGAGTTCAGGTAAAGCACTGATAATTACTCAGAGTGAATCTGATTTGACATGTGGGACATGTCAACTGGCCCAGTGCCTTTAAGTTCAGCCATTCCAAATGGTCTGGCATGATAGGAAGCTTTCAGCACTCCAGAGAAGAAGGTGCCAAAAATTCTGACAGCCTTAGTTATCCAAGTTGTATTCCTAAATTTTATAAATTCCTAAATTTATAGGAATCCATTGTTAAAGAGATTGTGCAAGTTGTCATTTATGGCATTTATGGTCACTTATGCCATAAGTTGAGTGGGTTTTCTATTTTATAAGGATAAGAGGCTTTTAAAAATATTCCAATGGTCTCATGCAGAACTTGGCACATTTCCTCACGGAATGTGTGGAATGAATTCAAAGTGAGCATCTTATCCCATACTGATTCCAGCAATGCTGCCGTTCCTCTCTGGAGAAAATCTTCAGAGGTTCCCACTTGCAAGGGAGAACTAGTATTGTGCTGAGCCTCACTTTTTTTGACCTGAAGGGTTGCTGCTTGCTTGGTCACCCATCTTCTTTAGACTTAGCTCCAAATCACTTTGGTTCTTTCTCAAAGAGTGTGCTGTAGCCATGTTACAAAGTACTAAAAGGAAATTTTAAAAGTGTCCAGTGGCAGCATCACTTGAATAAGTGAAGAGCCTTTCAAGGGATCTGCTTTGAAACTCTTTTGTCAGATACATACAACATTTTGGAATTTAAATAAATTTATAACTTTATAGTATTGTTTGAGAATAATTGTTTTAACTAAACATTTTGTGTGCCGTTGAACTGCAGTTTTAGCTAACGAACCCTAGTATGTGTACATTGTTTATACTGTTCTTCTAAAAATTCATTTGCTCTGAGTCCTGTGTTAATTTTAATCAGGATTGCATGTGGATGTTTTAGGAACAACTGGAAACCTCCAGGAGAGAAATGATTGGGCTTCAGGAAAGAGACAGACAGTTACAGTGCAAGAACCGGAATTTGCATCAGCTACTGAAAAATGAAAAAGATGAAGTGAGTTGTCAGTTATTGAAGACAAAGTTTGAGTGATTTTTTTTTTCTTCTTTGATTTGAGGTGACCATAACGGCTACCTTAAAACAAGAATCATTAATTCATCCTTTGTCAAATTGGTATGGTGGACCTCTTTCTACACCACTGCAGCATATTTAACTGAGGTCAGGAACTCTCTGTGTCATCCCTGCTCCAAGAGGATTCATTTGGTTTAGTGTAGTGGTCCATAGCTTGTGACAGCCAGTGTCCTGTAATGTCTGCCTGGACTCAAATGCATTGATATTTTTTCCGAGGGGCAGGGGTGCTTTAAATGGAGATCTTTTATTCTCTGCTATATCTCTGTTTAATATCTGGCATCCCTCTTCTTTATCTTAAATCCATTATTCATACAGTCAAGCAGTTACTTGACTAAATGGACACAAGAGTTATTGGTTTTTTTTTTTTAAGAGTTATTGGTTTTTAAAAAAAGGAATTCACATTTAAAAATCTTATTTCTGATTGCTAATGATACCATAATTATAATCTCATTTCTGCTATAGTGGTTACTTAGTATTTAGATCTATAGAGTTCATGCATTTGAAGTTATTTTTTAATTTATATATGAAGAAACCATTATGTTCTTACTGCTCTGCAGTTTTTGATCCCTGACCACTTGATAACTGTAAAAATACAATATTTTCAGTGTTGTGTATGTTTTTTTAAACTATAATTAAGGACTTCTAAGGGAGCATATTTCATTAATGACCTTATAGTGATTTAGACAGATTTTATCATATTTGACTGGTAATATATTCTGTTGGTGGATAATGAAATATCTTAGTTAAACTGCAAGATTGCTTATACATTTTCTTGAGTTATTTCCCAGAAAAATGTTGACTTGATGTGCTGATTACACTTAAGTGGTTTGAATGTAGTTAGTCTTTAGTAAGGATTGAGTTAAACGTGATCATCTTCACTGGAGATTAAAAATGTTATTATAGAATAGAACATGCTTTCTATCAAGGGTTGCCTGAGAAACCATAGTAGATCTAAACATTGAACAGTAGGGTGTGGCATATCGTGGGTACTCAGCAAATATTTGAACTGGATTCTGTCTGCTATTTGGGCTTACTCTAATTTGAGAGCTGTTTGTGATCAGATAAATGAACCTGTTTAAAAACAAAACAAAAAAATAAACCTGTTTACATGCTGTGATGTGCTGTGGCTAATTTGTCACAGATTTATAGGGAATAAAGTGGTTCAAGTAAGTAATGTAAGGAAGTCACTACAAATGATCAATTGATTCTTGTTTCAGATGAAGCTCTGATCACTTTAATACTTCTGTAAGAGTTTCTGGCTTCTAAATGATCAGACTCTAAATGTAGAGTAAAAAGGGTAGAAAAAGATAATTTCGAAAGTTAGGAGTTCTGGAAGTTTCAGAATTAAACAATAAAAACTTTGTGGTTCACTTAATGATACTTTTCAAAGTGATTTCCAGTGGTTATTGAGAAGAAAGAATAATCCTAGAGTAAACTATTTTATGAGGAGGTGAATGCTAGGACTTCTATTCTCTTTTGAATTTATAAATTTTAACTGGGGGATTGTCAGTCATAAAGGGACTCATTTGATGGAAAATGCTTTTTTCAGGTACAAAAATTACAAAATATCATTGCAAGTAGAGCTACTCAATATAATCATGATATGAAGAGAAAAGAACGTGAATATAATAAATTAAAGGAGCGTCTGCATCAACTTGTTATGAACAAGAAGGATAAAAAAATAGGTAAGAAACAACTGGCTGAGGTAGAGCAAAGTAAATGCATAAGCTAATATGCTAAGAAAGAAATGTGAATAGATGGAGCACAACAACCCATGAAGTGTTATTTTTATGCCTTATTCATAAAATGTCTCTAGACGGTATATATCCACATAAACTAGAAATTGAGACAACTCCTTAGTTGCATATAAGAATTACATATTTTTTTAATATGGCAGTTGTGGTTCCATAGAGAAAAAACTAAGCCAGAGGATATTCTAATCTTCTATAGCAAAGAACTGATAATATGAAAAGGCAAGATGAGTTTCTGAGTACCAAAAAAAGTATATGATTTTAGAAATAACTTTGCAAAATTATTCTTCACATCAAATCATCTATGTCATTTCCTTTAAATGTAGCTGCGCATTTTTGAAGCAGCTGGTCTAAAGAAGGGACTGTGGACATTATGCTTTTGTTTGTGCCTACGTTTTTTTTTTTTCTTTCTAGTGTTACTCTTTTGAAAATTAATTTACAGCTTACATCATCCAAGCATAATTTCAGGTACATGACATAGATTACAAAGTGGAACCATGCACACAAAAATCGAGCTACACGCAAGGTTTTACTGGCCTGGTGAGATGCAGAACAGGAAATGTGTGCATTTATTTATTGAAGAGTGGTTCCCACGTGGGCTGCAGGTTGTCCTCTAACCTGCACGCTACAGTAATACCCTAAACCGTGGTTTCGGAAACGGAGCTCAGTTGGACTTGCTGACATGACAGCTGATGAGCAGATGTCCCAAGCTGTCACATGGTGGGCCGTGTCCGCTGTCAGCAGGCAGCTCACTATTGACTCAGTTATTCAGCTATCTTATTTTAAACATTACTGAAAATCGGAAGTGGGGTAAGCTATTAAGACAAGGTGGGAAATCTTTAGGTAATCAAACTTAAACTTCATTGGTTAACCTCATGTTCATCCGTGAATTAAATAAAGAGCAAGATGAAATGCCAGAAGTATGAAGTGTACTAATTAGAGAAGTTTATTGAAGATTTAACTCTGGTAACAGAGCTCTTATTTGGTGGGAATCTGGCTGTCTCCTAGTCCAAACCTACCTGGAAGTGGTATTTTCATAATGATTTTATCAAGCCTAAAACTACAGTAACTTATTGTCATCTTCTTTCCTTCTTATGCCAACTGCTTCCATCTCCCCCTAGGATAGAAGAGAAATTAATACTGTCAGGGGCTTTGGCTCCTTTGATGATGATGACAACGCGGGGCTTGGCAGACTTATTCTATAAAGATTCTAATAGTAAATGTGTTCAGGTTTGTGGAGTCTGTGGCCTTTTGTCACAGCTATTCATCCCTGCACTTGTGGTGTAAGAGTATATAAACAAACGGTGTGGCTGTGTTGTAATAAAACTTTATTTCAAAAATCAGGCATCTGGCCTGCAGGCCATAGTTTGCCAACCCCGAAGATAAAATTAATAATGATAATATAATATTTATCAAGTACTTTAAGTGTTTTAGCAACATCTTTTACTCTTCACAACAACTCTTTGGTAGATATTTTCATTATTCCCACTGTATTGATGAAGAAACAGGCTTAGCAGGTAAATAACTTGTCAAGATCTCAGTGTTTATCAGTAATGGAGAACTGGAACTTGAAACCCTGGACTTTCTGAGCCCAAATCCTAATCTGCACCAGGTTGACTTAGGTCTCCAGTGTGTATATAGTGTGTTAGGGTTTTATACACTTAAACGTATGTATGTTAAGAATTGGTTTTGTTTTGCATGTTCATGTTTGTAGCTATGGAAGTTTTAAATTATGTGGGGAGAGCTGATGGAAAAAGAGGC
Source organism: Lynx rufus (assembly GCF_022079265.1). Taxonomy (NCBI): domain Eukaryota; kingdom Metazoa; phylum Chordata; class Mammalia; order Carnivora; family Felidae; genus Lynx; species Lynx rufus. The sequence goes on from NW_025814834.1 coordinate 151,235,885, forward strand.
TCCTGGAGGACGGGTAAAACTGAGGCCAGGTAAGTTCCAATTTAAATTGATACATTTCATCAGACTTTTCTTTCTATAACTGCATTTTCATGCTGACAGTTTCTTTCTCAGGAATGAAGATGAAATGTATAAAATTCTCTTGAATGATTATGAATATCGTCAGAAACAAATCCTAATGGAAAATGCTGAACTTAAGAAGGTTCTTCAGCAAATGAAAAAGGAAATGATTTCTCTTCTTTCTCCCCAAAAGCAGAAACCTAGAGAAAGAGCAGATGATAGTACAGGAACTGTAAGTGGCTCTTTCCTCTCTAATACAGTTTTGGATTGCTAAGTCGAACAATTAAAACATTAGATAGGTATTCCCAGTGGGGGACATTACTGATGTTTTGGACAGGACACTCACTGCTGTACTACCCCCAATCACTGTGACAACCCAAAAAATTGTCCGATATGTTTCTAGACATGCGCTGGGAAATGAGGGAGATGATTTTCCAAGGACTTGATCTGTGCCCAAAACACTGTGTTAAGCTCTTTATGAGTATTGTCTCGTTTCATTCTTATAATTTGATGCTTTTCATATTATAATTATCCCCCATTTTATAGCTGAGGAAACTGAGGCACCTTAGTCTAATTAACCTAGTATCACACAGGACAAAATCAGGATTTAAATCCAAGTCTGCCTTACCCCAGAGTTCATGTTTTTAAGTACTGTGCTGAATATCCTCTAAATAGTTTAGTTTAGGTGTTACGTATTTAAGCATGCTTTGCTTTCCAGAGAGTGAAACATTCATTAACTTTGGGAACCAGCTAATCATTCAGTCCATAAATTTGTTGTCTGGTCCCTGGAAAGAAAAGGCTAAAAGGACTTTGACTTTTTCCTTTGTCTTAGTTGGGGCTGTTATAACAAACTACCATGGACTGGGTGGTTAAAAACAACAGAAATTTATTTTTTACAGTTCTGGAGCCGGGAAGTTCAAAATCTAGGTGCCCATAGGGCCAGTGTCTGTGAGAGAGGTCTTCCAGGTTGCAGATTGCTGACTCCTTGTACCCTCACATGCCCAGAAACAGGAGGATTGCTCACCAGAATCCCTTTGTAGGGGCACTCCTCCCATTCGCGAGGGCTCTACTTTTCATGGCCTAATCACTTCCCAGAGGCCCCACCTCCGCATACCCACACATTGGGTGTTAGGATTTCAACACAGATTTGAGAGAACACATTCAGTCCATTGCATTCTTCAGAAGCTCTTCTGGGGAGAAGGGGCATGTAGAAAAGTAACTGTTACACTTGTTAAGAGCTATAACAGGGTGGTGCAGTGTGCAGAACAAAGCAAGTGAGGCAGTCAAGGAAGGCATCAGAGAGCAAGTGAATTTGAGGTGGTTCTTAAAAATAAGTAGGTGTATGTTTTGGGAGTAGAAAGCATGTGATGCAAGGGGAATGATACGTGCAGAGGTCTGAAAGAACAAGTCACATCATGGTGAAAACTTCTTTTAACTTAATTGCTTTCCATGTTTAAATTCCGGATTCAACCAAGTGACTAAAATCTGAAAATAGCAATGTTGATGGAAAATGCTAATTGTCAGCAAGTCCATCAGAACTTGTTTTTAAACCTACATTTGGGGACTGTTTACTTTGTGGTGTCACAGATCAGTCCTGCTGATAAGTCTACCCTCTTCTACCTCTTATTTTCTTTCTTTTTTAAAAAAATCATTATCTGAGGCACCTGGGTGGCTCAGTCATTAAACATCTGACTTCAGCTCAGGTCATGATCTCACAGTTCATAAGTTCGAGCCTTGATTCTCTCTCTCTCTTTTCTGCCTCTCCTGGGATGCTCTTTCTCTCTCTGTGCCCCTCGCTCACTTGCACACATGCGTTCTCTCTCTCTCTCTCTCTCTCTCTCTCTCTCTCTCAGAAAAAAAAAAAATCATTACCTAGATGTTCTTTTTAAACTCTCCAGTTTGGGACCTTCTTGACCTTTATATTGAGTTAGCCTTTTCTCTCAAAGTCTATCACTTTTTGGTTCGTTGTGAAAATCCACAAATGCCTTCCCAGAGCTAGCATAGTTTCTGTTACTCCTGTAGTTACTTCAGGTTTTGGCCCAACCTTTACAAACAGTACCAGCTTTCAGTCAGCAAGAGTAAGTAGTAAATCAAGGAGACCTTCCTCAGATATTTAAATTTCCCTCTACTCACCACTACTCATCCAGTGGGTTAGTATCCTGTGTAATTCTTAATAATGCAAATGTTTAAGTTTGGAGAAGTACCCTTAATTAAGTATATTTCTTGGTTTTAAAAGGTCTGTTTTTCTAGATCTTTTTTCTCTTATAATTTAAATCAGTCCTTTTAAGGATTTTGGAGCATTTTAGTAAGGGAGTAAGGTATAACCTTAGAATGCCTAGGTAGCCTTCAGGTTTCACTTATTAGTTATTTTCTTACTTAATTGTAGCCAAAATATATGCCCAAGATTCAAGGTAACTTTTTATTTTCATTTTGTGGTTTTAGCATTTAATTTAGTCTGGGGAGTGTAAAGCGATTATTATTATTAATGTTTTAAGTAATGGATTTATAGTATTCTGGTATGCTTTAACACATAGAAGGTATAGCTTCTTGGAAGAATTACTGGCAAGTAGCTCCAGAGGATTGATTGGCAAGAAGCAGAGTCATAGTGAGCTCCACGCTGGGCCCTTCCCCAACCTGCTTCCCCTGGGAGACCTTGACTTTGGCAGCCGTTGCTGACCTCACACTATTGATACAGCTCTCCACACTGAGTCACTCACTCATTCCTGCTGCATCTGCATGCAGGAACAGCCTAACCAGCATTTCTTCTCATCTTCTATGTTTTTTGTTTTTTTCCCCCAGCAAAATATTTACTGTTCAGTTTAGTAAAGTAGATCTCTGTCCACTTTCTTGGATGTTAATAATAAAATAGGACCATGCAGATTGTTATGCAGACATATATATACCTGCATATATATATAATATATGTATATATACCTGCACATTATATACATATTATTATTGTCTAATAGATATTGTTTATGTAGCTATAGATTATTTCGATATATTTTAATACTGTTTTCCTATGTTCTTTATCCTGCTTTGATTCTGTGTGATCATATGTCCGTGGTTGCTATATTTTCCTATGATTAATGTGCTGGTAAAGTAAAAAGGAAAATAATCTCTGGTTTTATTTTTTAAAAATTACATGAAAAAAATAGGATTCACAGTTACTTTGTAGATAACTTCACTGGTTTATTTATTTAAACAGCCTAGGACTGGAGATAAGTTGATCTAACTTCAGATCTCCATTCTGCCTCTTGGCTGTGTGATATCGGGCAGTGTGTCTACTTCTGAAAGCCTCATTTTTCCCACATTACAACATGATTTGAGGGTTAATTAACATATGAGAGCATCTAACACAGCACTGGACAGGTAATGAATAACTTCCTCATACAGCTCCTTGACTCTCATCACTAGATTCAAATTCACATTTGAAGAGACTTGAATTGGACAATTTCTATCTTAAATGTTAGGTCACATATGCTTAAGATATGGTGCAGAAATGATTTTGATAAGGATCTCTGATAATTACTACTGCCTGAGTATCTAGAGCCATTTTAAGATACTGGTCTTTCCCTTTCACCTCTCTCGCTTGTAGGTTATCTCTGATGCTGAGGAAGATGCTGGGGAACTGAGTAGGGAGAGTATGTGGGACCTTTCCTGTGAAACTGTGAGAGAGCAGCTTACCAACAGCATCAGAAAACAGTGGAGAATTTTGAAAAGTCATGTAGAAAAGCTTGATAACCAAGGTAACTTACTGCCTCGGTGCATGCAAAGTGAGTTGACACTCAGCTCTTAATTTCAGTCACTTAGAAAGCCACGTTATGGGCTCAGCTGTGAAGTACTCGAACTCAGTTTGGTAGTTTGATAATCAAGCTTCTATCTACTTCTAGAGGTGAGGTTTGAACCCCACTGAGAAAATACTTTGCCTTCAGAGTGAATCTTTCTCTGAGTGCAGTATACAGTTGAATGAAGTGAACTGAGTGTCTTACTAAATCTTGGAAATGAAGAATTATTAATCATGATGTGGTATAAATATAAACCTGTTGCTTATTATTTCTAGATACTTGCATACTTCTAGGTTCCTAATAATTTATTTTTAAATTATTTTCAATATAATAGAGGTTTAAAGTATCAATTAGGAAGTATATGAAGTAGAATATTCAGGTTTCTGTTCCCTATAGCTAACACTCAACAGTTTGGTGCATATCTTTCTTGATTTTTCTGTAGGCATTTACAAAATTTATTTAAAAATATATAAAAAACAGGACACCTGGGTGGTTCAGTCATTTGAGCGTCCAACTCTTGATTTCGACTTAGGTCATGATCCCAGGATTGTGGGATCAAGCCCTTGTGTTGGGCTTCTCTTGTGCTCTCCCTCTTTAAATAAATAAATAAATAAATAAATAAGCAAGCAAACAAACACATGAAAAAAATATATGTATATGAAAAACAAAAACCTAATACCAGGTATTCTTTCTACACTTTTTTTCACTTAAGAGTGAATGTATTATTTTATTTCCTGTCACCATAGATAGTATAAATTTACATTGATGAATGTATTCTTAACATTTTATATTTTTTGAAGGTTGCATGCTTCTAAATCAAGAAAATTAAGGTTTCTGCTCAGTAAATGAAGTCTGTTGAAAGGAAATTTATTCTAAATGTCAGAAGTCACAAACTCACTGCCAGTTGTCTTTAGTAGTAAAGACTAATCAACAAAATTCTGTACCAAAATTAATTTACATGAGATTTTGTTGATTTCAGTCCCAGTCTATTAGTAAATAGCAAGTATATTTGGACTTTTTATTTGTTGAATTTAATATTGGAGAGCAAGATTTGTAGTGCTGCATTGATCTTTGAAGAAGTGTTGAAAGTAGTTTATGAATTTGTTAATTATTTTTCTCCTCTGTGAATATAGGTTGTCCATTTTTAATTAGGACATAATCTTGAATAAATACAGATTACAAATTAAATGTTCATAGTAGAACTAGTAAAGATATCATTTGAGTCCAAAAAATAGTATGAATTTGTAGTTGTCCTGAATCCTTTATAGTTGCTTTGCTTTTTACATTTTTTCATGGTGGTAAAATACCATAAATTTAATTTTATTATTATAGCTTATGAAATTTTTAGAGGGCAAAGGGAATACATACCTTTTAGAAAACCTGTTGAGATTCTAGAAAAATTCTGAGAGTTTTTTTTTTTAATTTTTTTAACATTTACTTTTGAGAGAGAGAGAGAGTGCGCACCAGGTGGGGGAGGGGCAGAGAGAGAGGGAGACACAGAATCCTAGGCAGCCTCCAGGCTCTGACCTGTCAGCACAGAACCCAATGTGGGGCTCGAACGCACCAACTGTTAGATCATGACCTGAGTTAAAGTCGGACTCTTAACTGACTGAGCAACCCAGGCGCCCCATAAACTGAGTGGAGGCTGTAAAACCTATGTCAAATTACTGGTTTTATGTTAGTTTCAAAGGTACACTTAGAAGGTTTCAATGATGAAGACGTAATCTCACGACAAGACCATGAACAAGAAACTGAAAAACTCGAGTTGGAAATTCAACAATGTAAAGAAATGATTAAAACTCAGCAGCAGCTTTTACAGGTAAATGTGAGTTACCTTTTAAAGCTGTTTTCCCCTGTAAAGGGCCTTATTCCTTTATTTCAGAAGATATGTAGTATTTGACATTTTTCTGCTTTAAACTAAGTTCTGGGCTTACTAACAGGGACATTACGTACCATTCCTGAGGCGGGGCTTTGCCAAGTGGAAAATGAGAGTCCTCCATTGACTTGCTGATTCTTCATCATTTCTGTCCTTCCCCAAAAGTTTGACCTGCCGTCCCTTGCTTTAACTTGGGGTGCTGCGGGGATCTTCTGGAACTTACTATGTTTTAAAATTTAATAGCAGCAGCTTGCTACTGCATGTGATGACGACACCACTTCACTGCTTCGAGACTGCTACTTGTTGGAAGAAAAGGAGCGCCTCAAGGAAGAGTGGTCCCTATTTAGAGAGCAAAAAAAGAATTTTGAAAAGGAAAGACGAAGCTTTACAGAAGCGGCTATCCGCCTAGGATTGGAGGTATCTTAAACAATTAGCTTTCCTTGTAGAGCTTTTGCAAGTTCTGGGGAGGCCCGGCAGAATGTATCGAAGTTCTGCCTTTCATTGTTTTTTTGCCATCCAGTTGTTCCCTAAAGTATTTCACCAGCGATCTTATAAATAACAAACTGGAAAGGATTGTAAGCATGTGAACTATTATAGAAGGGTGTCGTTTTGCCTTTACCAGATTTGGGAATTGAAACTTTTCTTTTTAGGAAACTCTAAGCATCTGTTATCCCCTTCTTGTTGGCTTTCTACTGGTCAGTGTTTAGCTTCACACAGGAGATCTCTCTGGGACATTTGTTATCTTCCCACTGTGGGCATCAAAAAGCAGTACAAAAGTTCTCCCTCTCCCCCTCACCCAGGGATGTGTGCATACACCTTCTACAGTTTGCTTTTTGACTTAACGATATATTAACCTACATATTTCCCTTTCAAAAGTTACACAAGTAATGTGTGAACATGGTTTAAAAAATAACTCCTACAAAAAACCACAAACTGAACAAATGTCCTCCATTCTTACCACCAATTTCATTCCTCAGAAGTCACCACTGTTTGAACTTCGTAATTCTTCTGAGAAGTACTGTTTTAACCTTAGTGTATTTCAGCCTTTGTTTTCTTGATAACAATCTATTGATTACCGGCTATGAAAGATAAGGAATGTAGTGTCCTTACCGCAACTCCCATCTATGCTGTTCCTCATCTCTATATATGACTTCTTCATACATACTTCATACTTTTTTAAAACCACTTTTAAATAATGGTTTCTTTTGGTTGACTTTTTTAAATAATATGTTTGATGCTTCCATTTCACGTGTGCTTGACTTGAGGCAGTACCATATCCCCGCAATGAAAGATGAAGACATTCTTGTACTTACCCTTGTTCCCCTTCTCTTGCCCTTCTACTTCCCAAGTTTTGTCTGTGGTTATTATTTCTCATCGTTGGGTGTTCCCACATTTGTCCTCTGCCCTATGGTGTAATCCAGGTGTATGTACTTTAAGGTTGAGACTTAAAAATGGAAAGAACATTGATGACATCATGATTCTGTAAATATTATTCATTCTGTAACCTACTAATATGTTTGATCACATAGAAAATACTCTATGTTAATAAGACTTTGCCACCTTGGAGAGAATCTTTCGTGTACCACTGTGTAGTGAATCTTTTGACTTTATAGCTTAGGATTTCCTGAATCACATTCAATTTGTAGCTCACACTATCTACTTTCTTGGGTTCCTTTTTCAATTTGCTGTATTAGCTTCTTGAGTAATTTTTTTGTAAGTATTGTGTGAGTAAAAAATATTCTGAATTTTGGGATATCCAAAAATGCACTCATATGTGATTGGTTTGGCTGCATATAGAATTCAGTTTCCCATTATTCCATTTCTTCTGCTGTTTGGTTTTGCAAATAAGCAGCCCGATTATCATATAACCTACAGGCAATACTTTGTAGATATCCTGTGCTTTATTTTTTTCCTTCTCTTCTTCTTTTCTCCTTTTTATATTCTTAAAGTTCCAAAATTTTATGAGGATATATCTAGGTAATTTAGCCTGAAGACACTGTATTTCTTCAATTTGGAGTATTTTCTTTGATTCTGTATTTTTTCCCTTGCATTCTCAAACATTTCTATTAGACAAATGGTTGGCCTTCTGACTACATCCATAGATTGACTTTATGTCCTGAATTTAAGGGTATTCTCTCACCTTTATCTTGTACATCACCAACCTGATATTCAGCACCATCAGTTTTAACTCTTCATTTCATCCAAGAAGTTTTTATTTTAGAATTTATCTTTCAAGTCTTTGATGTCCTCATTTTTTTTCTTTTTGTAGAGCATTATATTGTTTTACAGGTGTTCATAAATCTGGTCATTTGTGTTAGAATATTTTTTCGAAAGGCTCTTGAACTGTTACCTATAGTCAGGTCTCTTTATGTTGGCTCTTTTTCTTTCATGCTCTTCGTTTTCTTCAAATGTCTGGGGACGCATGATTTTGTATTAGTGTTTATGAATGAAAGATATATGCTGTTTAGCTGACATGGGTTTCCTCCACACTTGTGAAAATTTATCTTATCAATAGCTACCTTTCTCAGAAAATAAAATCCGTTTGCATCAGCATTTTCTCCTGTCTTACAGAAACCTTTTTCTGAATCCCTGTATCCGTCCTATTCCGGGAGATCCTCTAGCTACTTTTTGTACCACTCCCAGTTCTCTGCAGGACAGTCTGTCTGCCTCTGGTCAGTGGGGCCAGTGAAGGATGGGAAGGAAGCACGAGAGACCTGAGGGATGAGGGAGAATTGAGGATTATCATTGGCTGTTGGGAAGGGGAAGGTCTGACGTGTGCCCTCTTGTGGTTTAGTGGTGGTGGCTGCTGGTGCTGGTAGATGGTTGGAGGCTGAGAGCGATGCCTGGTGAGGTCATAGCTTCTTTTTCTCACGTGATTAATTTACAGTGGGTATTTTTCTGTCATTTGTAATTTTATACTTACAATGTTCTGTGTGTTCAAAAATTCTAATGTGCTATCTTTTTTTTTGCATTATCCATTTGAATTTATTTAAAATAGATGTGAAAATAACAGTTGGTTTTTAGATGAGATGGGTAAATTTTTATTTTTTAAATATGATTTTCTTAAATGAAGTTTTTCTTAGTTTTTTAAGTTAATTCATATGACTTACAAAATATAGATGGTAGCCAGAAAGCAAACACCAACAGCTACAGAAATCATGGGAAGTGGCACCGGTGTGAATGTTGAAATACTGATCAGTATTTCTTTGGTTTGCTTGTTATGACAGAGAAAGGCATTTGAAGAAGAAAGAGCCAGTTGGTTAAAGCAACAGTTTTTAAATATGACTACCTTTGACCACCAGAACTCAGAAAATGTGAAACTTTTCAGTGCCTTCTCAGGAAGTGAGTACTCCATTAACCCTTTAAAAATTTTTTTTTTCAACGTTTATTTATTTTTGGGACAGAGAGAGACAGAGCATGAACGGGGGAGGGGCAGAGAGAGAGGGAGACACAGAATCGGAAACAGGCTCCAGGCTCTGAGCCGTCAGCCCAGAGCCCGACGCGGGGCTCGAACCCACAGACCGTGAGATCGTGACCTGGCTAAAGTCGGACGCTTAGCCGACTGCGCCACCCAGGCGCCCCTCCATTAACCCTTTAATCTGAAAATGCATGTCAATAAAATACTGTAAATTATTAATATAAAACTTTGGGGATCACCAAATACTTAAAAAAAAATTTTTTTTAGTTTATTTTGAGAAAGACACAGCATTAGTAGGGGAGGGGCAGAGAGGGAGGAAGAGAGAGAGAGAGAGAGAGAAAATCCCAAGAAGGTTCTGCACCATCAACGCACAGCCCAATGTGGGGCATAAACTCACAAAACCGCAAGATCGTGACCTGAGCCGAAAGCAAGTCAGGCACTTAACCACCTGAGCCATCCAGGCACCCCTGGAGATCACCAAATATTTTTAAAACTAAATCCTTCTAGATGTTTATGGAATATGCATAAGAGATGGCAAGATTAGCAAGACTAGAGTCAAGGGCTCAAGTGAACACCCACATTAACTTGTTCTATCTCACACCTCACTACCCTTCAGGTGATCATAGTTAATTACCTTCACTATATTTGATACCTCACCATAGGGACTGCCTTTTTTTCTTCTTTCTTTTAACAGGTTCTGATCGGGACAGTCTTACAATGCACTCAAGGCCACGGCAAAAGAAGCCTCAGAATATGTCTAACGGGTCTCCAGTTTGCACATCTAAACTTACGAAGTCTCTTCCCGCTTCTCCTTCTACTTCAGACTTTTGCCAGACACGTTCCTGTGCATCTGAACATAGGTATTGGTCTGTGGGTGATCTTTGCACATATCTGTACCATTGCTAGAGTTGCACTGCTGAGGGAAAGGTGGCATATCTGTAGTGTTAGCAACAATAGTGGCTTTGGAGAGGAATTTAGTAGATTGATTCATTCTACAAGTATTTATTGGGTAGCCATTATATAAGGACAGTGTTAGGTGCTGGGAATGCAGTAGCAAACAAAGTAGATCCTGGTCCCTGTCTTCTGGGAGCTAAAAAATTTGTTCCCTATCCCCAGGAAACCCACATACTTCTATTACCTGATGCATTTTGGTATTTTTCTCTGTCTCAAATTGTTAAATCATATTCTAAGGTATAATATCACTATTCTACCTCAGAGCCTATTCCAAGATTAAGTAGAAAGAACATTCCTAGCGACAGAGGAATAGCAAAGAACAAAGGGATACCTTGGAAAGTGTGGTGGTGATCTTTCCTTTTTAACCAAAGCAGAGGACAGTGGCATGAGGACGTGCCAGTTTGGTAGGTGCCCCAGAAAGCAGGGGCACGCTTGCCTGTGGTAGTGAGATACTGGTGTGGAGCTAAGTGTTGAAGAAGCCTACTAGCCCTTGGACCAAGAATTGTTAAATAAATGAATTTCAGAACAAAAATATGAAGGTTAAAAAGGATAAGACACTGTACATATTGTTGAGTTTTAAAAGGTTTAAGACTCTAAATATTGAGGGGCAAAAAAGAGCCTGGGGAAGAGTCCTCCAGGCAAGTGTAGGGACCCCTGAGGTGTAGGACACTGGTGTGTTTGTGGAGGGCAAGTGTTGTTAGCTAGCAAGACCAAGAGGTAGGAGGTAGTTAATAGTGGGAGGTAGGCAAGGATCACATCCTATAAGGTCCTGGGTGAGTAGGGTTAAAAAGTTTATTATGCAAGAGTTCAAATATATACCAATGTAGAGAGAATAAGGTCATGGTGCCCTTTATAGCCATCACCCGGCTTCAACAATTACCAACTTATGACCGTGTTGTTCATACATAACCCCACTCTGCTGCCCCCATACACATACACACACCTGGCAGTTCATTTGTAAGGTTTTTTTGTTGCTGTTTTTGTTTTTGTTTTTGAGAGGGAGCACGCATGAGAGTAGGGGAGAGGGGCAGAGGGAAAGAATCTTAAGCAGGCTCCACCCTCAGCACGGAGCCCAACACGGGACTTGATCCCACAACCCTGGGATCATAACTTAAGCCAAAATCACAAGTCAGACATCACGAGTTAGACGCTCAACTGACTGATCCACCCAGGTGCCCCTCATTTGTAAAGTATTTCAATCTCTATTTGTAGGTCAGATACTGTTCTAAGGGCAACAGATAAAGCATTGGAGATTTGTAAGCAGTGGAAAAGATATGTTTTGAAAAGATGACTGTTTTATTGTTTGGAAAACAGACTGTAGGAGTGAGTCCTGTAGGTCAGGAGATGCAGTTAGGAGACATTAATGGAGTCAAGGTGAGGTGACGGTAGTTTAGACAAGGGTCATAACATGAAGGTAGAAATGACTGGATTTGGGATATATTTTGCTTTTCAACCAACGGATTGACTAATGGGGGGAGTATCGGAAGTGAAAGTTGAATTTACAATCAAAAGGTACTGTAAGTTCAGAGTATTTTCTTATACGGAGTGTTATTAAACTCCCAAATTTGACCAATTAGAGTGCTCTATGTAAATAACACAAATTCTAGTCGCCATTTTCAAATAATACATTCTATATCTGAGAGAGAACATAGCATTTGTCTTGGTTATTTTTATGTATATAAAATTCTTTTAAATCTAATTTTTAGTTATGAAATATTTGACATAACATTCCTTGAAGACATTATTTTGTGTTTAGTAAAGATAAGTCCAACATTTAGTACCTATATAATAGGGCGTTATGAGATTTCAGTGATGATACATATAAAGCATTTAAAAACAGTACTTGGGGGGCGCCTGGGTGGCGCAGTCGGTTAAGCGTCCGACTTCAGCCAGGTCACGATCTCGCGGTCCTGAGTTCGAGCCCCGCGTCGGGCTCTGGGCTGATGGCTCGGAGCCTGGAGCCTGTTTCCGATTCTGTGTCTCCCTCTCTCTCTGCCCCTCCCCCGTTCATGCTCTGTCTCTCTCTGTCCCAAAAATAAATAAAAAAATGTTGAAAAAAATAAAAAAAAAAATAAAACAGTACTTGGTCCATTATAAGCCCTCAGCAGGCTATAAACATAAAAATATATGTAAATATAAATGGTTTATAAAAGTGCTTTTCTGTTTCATATATTCCAAGGGCTACACTAAACAACATCAGTGGCATAGAAATAGAACTTTGGAGCATCAAGAAACTCCATTGAGCTATTAATATTTGTGGTTACTGGCCTCTGAATATAAAACACAGAAAAGAGTTGTGTAACTAGTTTCAGGAGAGAAGCTGTTGCAGCTTGACATAGTTCTTAAAATTTTAAGTTATTTGGAAAATTTGGACTCCTTGCTCCTGAAGCACCTTAGATCTGGGTTTGTAATAAGATGATTGCCACATCGAGGTTGAGTTAGTAAACCAAAGTCACAAAAAATGCACATTTATGGGGGAAAAACCCGTTTTTGGGGAAAAAAGATACTCAGTTGATAAAAATATATTTGTTGGCTTAACCCCTTAGATTCGAAAGTAATCATTTAACCAGCTATTTTTGTTTTGAGATGGTCACAGAGCATAGCTCTCAGATTGTGTCATTGAAGGGTAGCAGCTGTGTCCACATTCAGAACCTAAGAGTGTTACTCCCTGACACTTACAATTAATTCAGCACTGGTGTATGCACTTAATGTGTGTTAACTCAGTTCCATCCAACCCTGTGAGATAGATACTATTATTATTTCCATTTTACAGCTGAGGAAGCTGAAGAAACAGTGACATAGTAAGTGGTTCAGCTGGTGTACAGACCTAAACCATCTGACTTCAGAGTCTGGACTCCTTACTACTTTTGTAGGCACTCATTAAATAGCTGTGTGGGTAAATGGGTGGGTAGAGGACAACTTGCATGTACAAATGGATGTGTGTATAAAAAAAACAGATTACAAAATAGTGGCAGGAAGATGGGGACATGGAGGGACATTGGCTTTCAAAGCCCACGTGTCCTGTATCTGACTTAGGCATTAGTTGGGTAGAGCGCTTCCGAGTAAACCAAAGAGATAAATAAAATAAGTGGGTAAACAGAAAAATAATAGATGGATAGATACGATAAAAGTGATAAATTAGGCCATTTTGAAACATTTCTTTGTTCCCTATCTGTGTATCTTCACAATTGACTTAGCATCGGACAAGGGAGCAATCTGACTTTAGACATTCAAGCCTAGCTTAAGTATAAAAGAAAGAGGAGATGGTTATTAAGATCTGCCTTTCTTTTCCTAATAGTTCAGTCAACGTACTGAATATAACTCCTGAAGAAACTAAACCAAATCAGGTTGGAAGAGAATGTGCAAATCAGAAGTGGAGCATGGCATCGAGACCTGAGTCACAGGAAGGTTGCTATAGTGGGTGCTCCTTGACCTACACCAACTCCCATGTTGAAAAAGATGACTTACCTTAGACGTGTGGACTGGAACTGTTTTCATTAACACGTTCATCAGATTTCACATCTAAGTTGAAACAGGGTGTGTCATAAAGTCAGTCATCTCTACTAATTTAAGGTGGTCTGAGTTGTTTGTTTGGACTTTCCTGTTCCTCCCCCAAAGAGCTAAAATGTTAAATCTATTTAAAAGGATATAAAAGCTTTGGATAATGTATTTTTAGTAACAGAAGCATCTGGTTCTGTGAATAAAGGAATGTATATGTTTGGTCGAAAACAGAAGCACTAGAATGAGTTTCCTCTTATAGGTATTAAAAATAGCACTTTTAGGAAACTGATTATTGTAAATGTTTAATTTTGTCTCCTATATAGTTGGCATTGGAAGTTTAGCCTTTACTTGAATGTATACTGTAGATTTTTAACAAAGCAAGTTCTATATTTATTATGTTTAGTGTGATTTGAAATTTCCTCTTTCATATGTTTTAAATAAAGTGAAATTTATGTATGTTTTGTACATAGATATACATGATTATGTTAAGAGGCTTTAAGATTTAAAAATTTTACACATCCATAATTATAGTATTTCATGCCAATAAAATTTTTTTAGTGGTATTCTGTTTACAGATGTATTAGAGCCATTGCCACATTATGTTTAAGAATTTTTTGAATGCATCTGAGCAATAAATACTCAAAAGCTGTTCCATGAAGCTGACTTCTTCAGATAATTAACATTACTGACATTGCATTTTTGAGATTTCTACAGCAGTAGACTTTTATATATGTAGGATATTATAATTTTTCAAAGGACTTTTGATTATAGGATAATAGAGGCAAGATAAAAGTACCGTTGAATAAAACAAGTTAAGAATATCGGTTTAAGATACGTGGGATGATAGAAGATATTTAAGATATCAGAATGGTGATCTTCTCTTTACTAGATGGGGACTAGCACTGCAACATCTGTACCAGCTCGGGCTTTGTATAGTTGCCAGTAATTTTTAAATAATTTTTCAATGGAGTATTTGCCACAAATGATAAAGAAATCTGACAATGTAAAAAGCATCAGATTTTATCCAAATATAATACTCTGGATAAACTTGTGTCATCTCATTTCCAGAACTGATTGCATGTTTCTTCTTGTTACCGATGATAATAAATGTAGGCCCAGGTTCTTTCCCAGAATTTGTATCAAAAAGCTTCAGTGCCTAACCCTGTTTGTCTTTGTACGTAGAAGCCTATACAGATCCCAGTTCTAGCTAGATATTGTAAAGCTTACCTGCCTTCCCATTTTCTAGTAGTTCAACCACTTATATACACTCACCCTGTTAGGGGTGTTCCATTTAAATCCATCATGCTAAGAAAAGAAAAAGTCTTATTTTTGTCATCGTTCACTAGATCTAAGAGTTTGTGTAGCAACCATTTTTTTCAGGGCTGATAGAATATCTTATAAGACAGCGAAACTGCTTGTAACACAATAGCCACGTTTATAGTCTCAAAAAACTGGCTCTTAGAAAGCAAAGCAGTCACTGCCTTCCGTTCGATGCATGGTCACTTCTTCACAGTTTAAAATATTAGAAATGATACAAAATTTCTGAGATTGTACCATATTCCAAAGGAGGAAACAACTGAGATTTTTTTTTTTTAACTATTGAGCAATAATATGATCAAAGAAAGGCAATCAAATTTAGGAATAGTCATTGATCCATTTATCAAGAATTTTTTTGGCAGGAGTTTCCATGATCTACTTTGCCAGGAAAGAACATTTTAATTTTTAAAATAAATCTTACTGCAGCGAATAATGCACTTGACAAAAATGGATTTCTACAAAGCAGCATCTATTTTTTGTTCTGTTTCCATTCTAAGCTGGTTGAATTCTCATATTGGAAGGAACAATCTCTTGAGACTTATTTTGAAATAAAAGGTGTGAAAGAAACAGTCAAATGAAAGCCAGGTTACTTATGTATTTAATAAAAATCTGCATAGATCTGCTAGACATTATAGCTTTTACTGAACAGCATCAGTTTTTGCTTTACTGTAAGTTGCAACTCCCAGCGATTCCCAATCACGCTTAACTTCCCTGATGATTGGAATGCCTTCTGTGTTGGAAAACTCCTGACTTCACACATACAACTCCTAGAATTTTGTTTCCCTTCCCCTTCTCTAGGTATTTGCAAGGTACTAATAATTCAACTATGCTTCGGTCTTACATTAAGCCATGATTACATGATGGCACCACAGGGAGCCTCAGCTTCAAAGTCCTCCTGATAAATGTTTTCTTGTTCATCAATATGTAACTGAAATCTTGTTTGTTTTTACATGGCATATCCATTTTGAATTTTCAAAGGACGAAAACGGTAAAGAAAATTTAAGAGAAAAATTTTATTTCCTACTCTTAAACTTTTGTATCTTGAATTTATGATGATGAGAAATTTAGAAGAATCATAGCAGAAAATTAAGATTAAAATTTAACTTAATAAGTAGGTTTTTTGTTTTCTTGTTTTGCTTTGTTTGTTGAAGCAATGTATTAAAATGTTTAGATGCACAGAATAGTCCATAGCAAATTGTTTTCCTTCTGGTGCAATTAAAAACAGTTGTTACTTGAAAAGAGTTCCACGTTTCCTACCTTTGCTTACCAGACGTGTGTATAGGCTTGTGGGAACACGGCTTTTGTAGGAAAACACATTCCATGGTGCATGATGAGAGTGCCCCAGGAAGCCAGGAGAGGTTGTGTGTGTATAACCAGAACGATGTGAACTAGGAAGCCCTTCATGCAATTGCCCTATTGTAAAAATCTTCAAAGTATGTTTCTAGGTTTGGATTTAAGGTAAGTATGGGTCATGAAGGCTAGTAAATATATTTTTCCCTATATTTGTCCTTAATTTTTTTCAATCTTCGTAAGCATTTATGAAGTACCTGTTGTATTCAGGGCTTACTCTACTACATTCTTAGATACTGGGGTAGGAAGACAGACTAAGTGCACGCACTCTGCCACCAAGAGCCTCTGAGCTGAATGGAAGACTGGCTATGTAAACCAAAATTATAATAAAGAAATAGCATTTACTGCTATTCATTCAGTCTCAATAAAACTTGGACTGGTGGTTCTGTTGCAGAACCGTATATGTCCATTTCGCGACAGTGACGTGGCTGGGCTTCTAATTAAAGAGTCTGCATGATTTCCTATGGGAAGTACTGTGTAATTAGTACCGTTTTGTTTTGCTGGGTTTCCATTTTTTTTTTTTTTTTTTTTACAATCAAAATACTGACCTGCAAAGCGGTGTAAGATTTTCTGCCCACAAGACCATTTAGTACTATGTAATAGAAAATGCATTTGCAGGGGCGCCTGGGTGGTGCAGTCGGTTAAGCATCCGACTTCAGCCAGGTCACGATCTCGCGGTCTGTGAGTTCGAGCCCCGCGTCAGGCTCTGGGCTGATGGCTCAGAGCCTGGAGCCTGTTTCCGATTCTGTGTCTCCCTCTCTCTCTGCCCCTCCCCCGTTCATGCTCTGTCTCTCTCTGTCCCAAAAATAAACAAACGTTGAAAATGCATTTGCAAAGATTTGGGACATGTTGATAAGGGTCCTGAAGTAGGTCATTCTGGTCCCTTTTCTAAATATAATTTTTCAGGCTGGATATAAAAGTGGAGTGGATAAATTGTTATTTTGATAATTGATAAATTATTTGATTAATACCAAACTATAAATTGATTATTGACAAATTGATAATATTTGATGGATTATTTGATTAATATAAAAACTGTTTCACTTGACTGGTTAAGATTGTAAATTTTTAACATTTACACAAAACTGAATTCAGAGGGGTTCAGAAGGTTTTGGAAGGTTTGTGATTAGACGCTGGTAAAAGGTCCACCTCAATATTGATATATTTAAGATTTAGAAATACTTGTACCCAGTATAATGCTTAACACATGGTAAGATAATTTGTTAATGAGACATAAAATACTAAATTAAATGTATCACAGTACTTCATTGTCAGGAATACACTATAAAATTCTTAAGAATGTAAGAACCTTGTTTTATGGTTGAGGCCGGGGGGATGGGGTCCTATTTCCAACCCCATCTAGCTTGATTCTTAGCACAGACTATTAGACCATCTTACAAATAAAAAACACTAAGTCGGTATGGCTCAATACAAAAGCTTAATTATTGGTCAACATGAAATTCTTGTTGATGTGAATTGGGTAGTCTTCCTCCATCTTTAGGTATGCCATCTGGAACTCATGGCCTCAGATGCTGTCAAATCAGGAAAACCATAGTCTAGCAGGTGGTCGTGGATGTTTTTACAGACCAGACCTGAAAAAGACCTGCCTTCTACCTACATTGCTTTGTCCAACACCTAGACGTCTGGAATCAGCCTCACTACCAACAAGACTACGAGGTATAGAAAATGCAGCTATTTGATGAGCATTGATGGTTTGCTACCTAAGGCAGGTGTGTGTGTGTGTGTGTGTGTGTGTGTGTGAGATATTTCATCCACTCAGTCATTTACTTCAAAAAATAACCAGCAAAACCTGTTACCTGGTACAAGGGGTTTATTGCTGATAATTAAAGTCACATATTCTTAATTTTGGAAAGGAGTGTATTTTAAGGAATGTATTTAAGGCTTCTTTTATACTCTATAAAGAGAGTACATATTTTCATAATATAAAGTTTTAAGGAATTCAGATGGTAGTTTTACACAGTTATTAAAATATCCACATTGCACAGAACATTCACAATTTCTTTTGATTCCTTGAAAGAATATTAATCTTTCTGTTTTTGAAGAGTTAATAAGAGACTCAGAATCTAAGATCATGTAGCTAGTAAGTGGTAAAATTGGAACTTAAAACCCAGATTTTTTTTTTAATATTTACTTAGTTTTGAGAGAGAGTGCGAGCAGATGACGGGCAGAGAGAGAGAGGGAGACACAGAATCCCAAGCAGGCTCTGTGCTGTCAGCAACGAGCCAGACACGGGGCTCAAACTCACGAACCGCGAGATCATGACCTGAGCCGAAATAGAGTTGAATGCCTAACCAACAGCCATCCAGGGGCCACAAAACCCAGATCTTTCTGAGCCCTAAATTTCCAGCTTATTCCAGACTGCTACAGGACCTTTTGGTATCCGTTTTTAGGTGAAATTACTCGATTCTTTACCCATAATTCGCCACTCTATAATTTTCTGCACTAACGTGTTGGTCATTCATTCCCAGTGCAAGGCTCACTCTTGTTTTTGTGAATGGTTACCATGGCAGTCCCATTCAGAATTGGACATTTACCTTTTCAAGACAGGGGCATTAAGGATCTAATTCAAATAGCTCATCCCATGTAAACAGAGTAGAGGCCACTGAGGAATCCCAAGATATACCTACACGGCCTGCTTTTTCTGCCGTCTTTGTTCACTCTTGGCAGTGTTAGTGTTTGTGTGCCATGTCCCTCTGTGACTACAGTCACAGTGACCAAAAACACTTCTATTGTGCACAGGTAATACGTTTTTTATTTATTTATTTTTTTTATTTTTGAGACAGAGACAGCATGAGCCTGGGAGGGGCAGAGGGAGAGGGAGACATAATCTGAAGCAGGCTTCAGGCTCTGAGCTGTCAGCACAGAGCCTGATGTGGGGCTCAAACTCACAGACAGTGAGATGATGACCTGAGCTGAAGTCGGACGCTTAACCGACTGAGCCACACAGGCGCCCCGGTAATAGTTTTTAAATGTCACTGTATGGTGAAACGTGGGGCATTTGTGGTTACAAATTTGTGGCACCGCAGTTACAACTGGCGGTGGTGCAAAGCAGCGGGAACATCACATATGGTCCCTCTTCCAACTTCTCGGCTGCCACCTTATCATGAAAGCCGTCATAGTAGGCAAATAAATTAAAATGATTGCATTAGCATAAAACTTTATTATGGTTCCGGAAATTGAATTTCATGCATTTTTACATGCCTCAAAATACTCTTCCTTTGAGGGTGGCAGTAGTGGGCTTGACCAGGCATGGGCTTGACCAGGCACCATCCCAGCTGCTAGAATGGTGTGCCAGGGGCATAACCAGCAATTCCAATCCCATCACGGCAAACTCAAGTTTGACCCTGTAGATAAGTGATGGAAACCCAATTGGAAGTAACTGAGGCAAAAGAATTTGGCAGCTTATCTTACAAACCACCGAAGAAACACTGGTGACGTGCCCCAACAGAACAGGATGCCAAATCTGCAGTTGGAAATACAGGGCAAAGGGTCCCTCCCATCAGGAGAAGGAGCTGGCAAGGCCTGTGGAGGCTGCCGGAACCTCAGGCCCATGGGCAGACTCCAGTCCCCACAGCATGTGAGCAGAAACCCAGTCTTAGGGACCAGGCCACTGTTTCTCATCCACAGCTATGTGGGAGAAATCAGTGACAATAAAGTATTCATGCTCGCAAATGAATTCCTTTTATCGGTGTTTCTTAGAGCAAATTCGAGTTTATCCCTATTGTCATTCCCACACACTTGAACTTCTTTACGTTTCTTGAGAGCAACAGAGGCTGACTGGAAAAAACACAGTAGCCTGGGCAGCAAGATTGCTATCAAGAGAAGACCACTGCAGGAGCCCACATTTCACCACCTCAAAGACTGGAGCACATACAATGTGCTCTCAGGCTACCAACGGGCTGCTGGTGTTGGTCAATTTGCCCCAGAACTAGATGGTTCTCAAGCTACATGTTGAAATTCGTCACTTCTGCCTCAAAGTCATAGAATATTCTTCCCATTGAGGTTTGGAAAAAGTCCAAAGCTTTTTGCTTAGGCTACATTTTCTCCTGGAATTCCTCAGAAAGATGGTCTGACCCATTGCTGGCTAACCATGGGCAGTAGGAAAGAGGTCTGAAATGAGGTCGCCAAAGTCAGGATATTGGGATTACATTATTTACTTTCTGGAAGCTGCCTGTGCAGGCTGCCCTCTTAGGAGACACCGGGGCAAAGTAAAGCGAGAAGAATGGGGGCAGTGGTGCTGATGGCAGGTGACAGAAGCAGGCCGGAAGATTGTAGCTCTAAAGTCCACTTTGTGCTCTCTCGACATGAAGAGGGGAGAACAGGCCTATCTCTTCAAACAATCACCTGTGCAGAAATCCTGTCTTCAGCTCCCCAAAGCTGAGTGTGTGTTCAGAGGATAAACTATTGTTACAGAATTGGCTCAATTTAATATCTGGGGAAACGGAGCTAGCACTGGTTCAGTTTGGTGAGGCTCTTTCTTTCCCCAAGGGCAGGATTATATTTTATGACATCTCTGTATTGGCAGAGTTCTCTGTCCCAACCATTACTGCTGCAACTAGACAGGAAGCTCTGGAGAGGAGGGTCTCTGAGAAGCCTGCAACAGAAGGGCTGTGTACCCCAGGGGTCCTGCAGGGTGGCTTGAGCTCCAATCCCAGACAGTGCTCTTCGGAACTGCTCCTTGAACCTGTGGACCCAGGGACAGGAACTGCAGCCTGCAGGATTCAGCCCTGGACACCCTGCATCACTTGCCTGGGGAGTTTAAAAACTATCTTCCTTCACACCTGGGGACTTGCTTTTTCTCTAAGAGAAGAACCTAATGTGAAAACTCTCACTCCTTTGTTTTGTTTTTGTTTTTTGTTTTTCTTCCAAGATTTTGTTTATATTCCAATTAGTCAACATACAGTGCAGTATTGGTTTCAGGAGAAGAATTTAGTGGTTTATCACATATATACAACACCCGGTGCTAATCACAAAGTGCCCTTAATGCCTGTCACCCATTTAGCCCAACCCCCCCCCCCAATCAACCCTCAATTTGTTCTCTGTAGTTAAAAGTCTCTTATGGTTTGCCTGTTTTTATCTTGTTTTTCCTTCTCTTCCCCCATGTTCGTCTGTTTTGTTTCTTAAATTCCACATATGAGTAAAAGCATATGCTATTTGTCTTTGACTTATTTCACTTAGCATAAAACATTATAGTTCCATCCCCATCGTTGCAAATGGCAAGATTTCATTCTTTTTCATGACTAATATTCCATCGTGTGTGTGTGTGTATACATGATGTGTATATACAATGGAATGTATGTGTGTGTACCACATCTTTATCCATTCATCAGTCGATGGATATTTGAGCTCTTTCCATAATTTGGCTGTTGACAGTGCTGCTATAAACATTGGGGTGCATGTACCCCTTCAAATCAGTATTTTTGACTCTTGGATAAATATCTAGTAGTGCAATTGCTGGGATGTAGGGTAGTTCTATCTTTAACTTTCTGAGGACACTCCACACTGTTTTCCAGAATGGCTGCACCAGTTTGCATTTCCGTAAACAATGGAAATTCATCCTTGCCAACATTTGTTTTTTCCTGTGTTGTTAATTTTAGCCATTTTGAAAGGTGTAAGGTGGTATCTCATTGTAGTTTGGATTTGTATTTCCCTGATAATGAGTGATGTTGAGTATTTGTTCATGTGTCTATTAGCCATTTGTATATCTTCTTTGGAGAAGTGTCTGTTCATGTCTTCTGCCCATTTCTTAACTGGGTTATTTTTTGGGTGTTGAATTGGATAAGTTATTTATGGTTTTTGGTGCAACTGTAAGTGGGATCGATTCCTTGATTTCTCTTTCTACTGCTTCATTTTTGGTGTATAGAAATGCAACAGATTCTGTATGTTGATTTTGCATCCTGTGACTTAGCTGAATTCATATATCAGTTCTAGCAATTTTTTGATGAAATCTTTCAGGTTTTCCATGTAGAGTATCATGTTGTTTGTGAAGACTGAAAGTTTGACTTCTTCCTTGCCAGTGTGGATGCCTTTGATTTCTTTTTGTTGTCTGAATGCTGAGGCTAGAACTTCCAGTACTATGTTGAACAACAGTGGTGAGAATGGACATCCCTCTCATGTTCCTGACCTTAGGGGGAAGCTCAGTTTTTCCCCGTTGAGGATATTAGCTGTGGGTCTTTCATAGATGGCCTTTATAATGTTGAGGTATGTTCTTTCCATCCCTACTTTCTTGAGGGTTTTTATCAAGAAAGATGCTATATTTTGTCAATTGCTTTTTCTGCATCTATTGAGGGAATCATATAGTTCTTGTCCTGTCTTTTATTAATATGGTGTATCATGTTGATTGATTTGCTGATATTGAACCACCCTGGCAGCCCAGGAATGAATCCCACTTGATCCTGGTGAATAATTCTTTTAATGCATTGCTGGATTTGATTTGCTAGTATCTTGTTGAGAATTTTTACATTGATGTTCATCAGGGATATTGCTCTGTAATTCTCCTTTTTAGTGGGGTCTTTCGTTTTCAAATCAAGGTAATGCTGGCCTCATAGAGTGAGTTTGGAAGTTTTCCTTCCACTTATATTTTTTGGAACAGTTTCAAAAGAATAGATATTAATGCTTCTTTAACTGTTTGGTAGAATTCCCCTGGGAAGCCATCTGACCCTGGACTCTTGTTTGTTGGGAGATTTTTTATTACTAATTCAGTTTCTTTACTATTTATGGGTCTGTTCAAATTTCCTGTTTCTTCCTGTTTCAGTTTTGGTAGTGTATGTTTCTAGGAATTTATCCATTTCTTCCAAATTTCCCAATTTGTTGGCATATAATTGCTCATAATATTCTCTTGTAATTGTATTTCTGAGGTGCTGGTTGTGATCTCTCCTCTTTCATTTGTGATTTTATCTATTTTTGTCCTTTCTCTTTTCTTTTTGAGAAGTCTGGCTAGGGGTTTATCAGTTTTGTTAATTCTTTCAAAGAACAATCTCCAAGTTTGGTTGATCTGTTCTACTGTTTTTTGTGATTTCTATATCATTTATTTCTGCTCTAATCTTTATTATTGCCTTCTTTTGCTGGTTTTGGGCTGTATTTGCTCTTCTTTTGCCAGTTCCTTTAGATGTAAGGTTAAGTTGTGTGTTTGAGACATTTATTCCTTCTTGAGAAAGGCCTGTATTGCTATATACTTCCCTCTTAGAACCAACCTTTGCTGCATCCCAAAAGTTTTGGACTGTCATGTTTTCATTTTCACTTGGCTTCCATGTATTTTTTTATTCTTTGATTTCCTGGTTAACCCATTCATTCTTTAGTAGGATGCTCTTTAACCTCCATGTATTTGTGGTCTTTCCAAATTTTTTTCTTGTGGTTGACTTCAAGTTCCATAGCAGTGTGGTCTGAAGATATGCATGCGATGATCTCAGTCTTTTTGTACTGGTTGAGGCCTGATTTGTGACCCAGTGTGTAGTCTGTTCTGGAGAATGTTCCATGTGCACTCAAAAATAATGTGTATTCTGCTGTGTTAGGGTAAAATCCTCTGAATATATCTGTTAAGTGCATGTACTCCAGTATGTCATTCAAGGCCATTGTTTCTTTGTTGATCTTCTGCTTAGATGATCTGTCCATTGCTGTAAGTAAGGCGTTAAAGTCCCCTACTATTATTGTATTACTATCAATGAGTTTCTTTGAGCTTGTTATTAATTGATTTGTATATTTGGCTGCTTTAAAGTTGGGGACATAAATATTTACAATTATTAAATCTTCTTGTTGAATAGACCTTTTTATTATGATATAGTGCCCATCTTCATCCCTTATTATAGCCTTTGGTTTAAAATCTGATGTGTCTGATGTATTCCAGCTTTCTTTTGATGTCCATGTAGCATGATAAATGGTTCTCCACCTCACTTTCCATCTGGATGTGTCCTTGGGTCTAAAATGAGTTTCTAGTAAACAGCATATTGATGGGTCTTGTTTTGTTTTTGTTTTGTGTTTTGTTGTTTTTTTTTTACCCATTCTGATACTCTGTCTTTTGATTGGAGCATTTAGCCTATTTACATCCAGAGTAATTATTGATAGATATTTACTTAGTGCCATTGTATTACCTGTAAAGTTGCTGTTCCTATAGATTGTCTCTGTTTCTTCCTAGTCTTTGTTGCTTTTGTCTTTCTTTCCCGCTCAAAGAGTCCCCTTTAATAATTCTTACAGAGCTGGTTTAGTGTTCACAAACTGTTTGGTTTTTGCTTGTCTTAGAAACTCTTTATCTCTCCTTCTATTCTGAATGACAGCCATGCTGGATAAAGCATTCTTGGCTGCATATTTTTCCCATTTTGCACATTGAATATATCATGCCACTCCCTTCTGGCCTGCCAAGTTTCTGTGGACAGGTCTGCTGCTAACCTTATGTGTCTATCCTTTAGGTTAAGGACCTTTTACCCTAGCTGCTTTCAGAATTCTCTATCATGTATTTTGCAAGTTTCACTATAATATGTCTCGGTGTTCATCTGTTTTTATCAATTTTTCGAGGAGGTCTCTACGCCTCTTGGGCTTGAATGTCTGTTTCCTTCCCCAAGTTAGGGAAGTTCTCAGCTATATTTTGTTCAAATAAACCTTCTGTCCCTTTTTCCCTCTCTTCTTCTGGGATGCCTATGATATGGATATCATTGTGCTTTATGGAATTGCTCATTTCCCTAAATCTATATTCGTGATCGAATAGTTTTCTTTCACTCTCCTTATCGGCTTCATTATCTTCCACACTTTTATCTTCTGTATCACCTATTGAATCCTCTGCTACTTCTGTCCTCATTGTGATCACATCCAGTCGGTTTTGCATCTCAATTGTAGCATTTTTTTTAAATATTAGCATGAATAGTTTTTAGGTCTTTTATCTCTGTCACAAGGGTTTCTCTGGTGTCTTCTATGCCTTTTTCCAAGGTCAGCTAGTATTCTTATGACTGTTGTTCTAAATTCTTGTTGCGATATATTATGTATATCTGTTTTAAGTTCATCCCTGGCTGTGGTTTCTTCTTGATCTTCTTTGGGGGAAAATTCCTCCGTCTTGTCATTTTGTCTAGGTTCCTGTCTTTACATGTTACGAAACCTTGCTATACTTCCTGATCCTGAGAGTAATGCTATATTACGAAGGGGCTCTACACCATCCAGGGCCTGGTGCTTCAGGAAGTGTCTCTGGCGTGTGCTGTGTGCGCTCTTCTGCTGTGATGTGGCTGCTCTTTCCCTCAAGCCGGTCCTCTGCAGAGCTGTCCTTGCTTGCACTGGGGAGCAATTGGACTTGAAATGGGTGTGTTTTGGTTTTGAAAACTCTCCCTTCTAATGTGAAAACTCTCCCTTTAGGTGAATGACTTCGATAAATATGTGAAAATAAAATCCCCAACAGGATTCTAAAAGAATTCTCCTTTCTCAGATTTTTTTTTTTCTGCCAGGGATGGTGTATTCATTCGCCTTGTCCTGTCCCCCAGCAGTCATCTCTAAATGATTCCACTTCCTCTGTTCAAGTCTGGGGAACCTATCTCCCCCTGCCCATGTACATCCTAGGGGGCAGAGGACAGTGCCCTGGCAGTCCAGTTTGGCCCCCAAAAGGGGTTGGTCTGCCCTTTTCTGATAATAAAATCAAATTCAACTAACAGGAGGGATGTGATTCTCTTATATTTGAGTGTGTGCTGTATAAACAGCCAATGTATGCACAAATAAGGAAAGGACAAGGCAAACTGTGATTAATCAAAAGATTCTTTTTTTTTTAAAGTTTATTTTTGCAGGGAGAGAGACAGAGCACGAGTGGGGGAGGGGCAGAGAGAGGGGGAGACACAGAATCCGAAGCAGGCTCCAGGCTCTGAGCTGTCAGCACAGAGCCTGATGTGGGGCTCGAACTCACAGACTGAGATCATGACCTGAGCCAAAGTCGGATGCTCAACCGACTGAGCCACCCAGGCGCCCCATTAATCAAAAGATTCTCACTGCTCGGTCAGGTCATCTTCTCTGGGATCACGTATATATATCCAAGTCTTACAGATTGCTTCCGTGTCCTAACCTAGCTCAGTGCTCAGTTTCTGAAGCTGATCAAGAAAGCAGCAGTGTGCAGACCAGAAGGTGTTTTGTGTCAAACTGACCCAGTCAGTATTTATAAAGTCCAGGTCAGAGTATCTCTCCAAACAGTCTCTTAGATGACTACCAGTTCTGAGACATACAGAAAGAATCTTAATTTCAAGTGACTCATTTAACATAGAAGCAGCCTATTAAGTTGTCTATTTTGAAATTTCAGTGTATAAAATTTTTAAACGGCGTCTAAATGAGTGTTCAGCTCTATTATGGCATGTGGAGAACATTTAAAAAAAAAAAAGATTCTAAATGCAGAAAGAATAATGGGGTCATCCTCCCACTACCAAACATTTAGAGCAGAGCCTAAGATCCTCTACCCCTTTCTCCGTGTCTCCTACATGGGGACACTCACCCCCTGAACAATTCCAAGGGAACTCTCTTTTCCCATCTCCTGCTGGAGATGGGTGCAAGGACAGGTTGGTTATGGACTATATTCCAGTCCTGGGCCTGTCATGGCCAAGCTGTGTGCCTTCAGGCAAGTTCAACTTCTCTGAGCCTTGTTTTTTCAACTGCCGAAAAGACGATTCCAGCACAGTCCTTGATTGACAAGTACGAGACATTGCCACTATGGTGGAAGGATCATCTAGTTCAATGTTGTGTCATGTCTCTGTCAAGCTGCCCATACTCCCTCACTCAGAGGTTTCAACATTAATGCAGGAGAATCAAACATAAGGAGGTACAGTGCTTTCAAGTTGAGAAAATTTGCAAATGTAGCTTCAAGGCTCATTTGGGCCCCACAGCAATCATGGAAACACAACCTCTGGGTAACATTACTATTCCCTGCTAGAGATGAACAAACTGAGATTAGGTGAGGTCAGGTAATCCACTCCTGAGCACAATGCTAACATGTAGCATAAGAAGAACCCAGGCCTTCAACTCTGGGTATTATAGATTTTCTCTTATTCTCCAAAAAAGACAGGTCAGACCAGGCATGGCCCAGCCAGTTTTATGAGTGTCAAGTAGGTGGTGACTTTTACTTCCTAAAGCCTTTATTTCACCCAAGCAGAACTAGAAGGGGAACTCGGTCCTTCTTTGTGTTTCCACAGGGAAAACTCTCTACTAGGCATTGCTGAGTAATGTGGATCTCATGAGATTTTATATCAGTTTGAGGGGAGATGAAGGCCTGAGGATTTGACCTTGTACCCCGATGCCCCACAACATCCTCACCTCCACAGACTAGTCTCTTACAATCCCGTCTCTCTGCCTCAGCCTGGGCCAAGTAGTACAGAGACAGGGAGGGAGTTTACATGTGATGTCACATGTAAGCACTGAAGTTGATTCTCTACTCCCAAACCAATGACTGTAACCAACATCCAGTCACACCCAGGAGAGAGGGACAACTTCAGACTTCCCATAAAGAAGAGTTTTGCTTGACAACAGATGTTGGCGAGGATGCAGAGAAAGAGGAATCCTTTTGCACTGCTGGTGGGAATGCAAACTGGGGTAGCCACTCTGGAAAACAGTGTGGAGGTTCCTCAAAAAATTAAAAGTAGAACTACCCTAGGACCCAGCAATTGCACTACTAGGTATTTGTCCAAAGGATATAGGAGTGCTGTTTCGAAGGGGCACATGTACCCCAATGTTTATAGCCGCGCTATCAACAATAGCCAAGAGCCCAAATGTCCATTGACTGATGAATGGATAAAGATGTGCTATATATATAATGGAATATTACTCGGCAATCAAAAAGAATGAAATCTTGACATTTGTAACAATGTGGATGGAACTACAGTGTATTATGATAGGTGAAATTAGAGAAAAACAAATACATGACTTCACTCATGTGGAATTTAAGATACAAAACAAATGAAGATAAGATAAGAGAAGCAAAACTAATATAACGGAGAGGGATGGGGCACCTGGGTGGCTCAGCCGGTTGAGTATCCGACTTTGGCTCAGGTCATGATTTGTGGGTTTGAGTCCCACGTTGGGCTCTGTGCCAACAGCTCAGAGCCTGGAGCCTGCTTCGGA
The DNA here is from genome assembly GCF_022079265.1 of Lynx rufus. NCBI lineage: Eukaryota > Metazoa > Chordata > Mammalia > Carnivora > Felidae > Lynx > Lynx rufus. The sequence continues at coordinate 151,264,233 of NW_025814834.1, forward strand.
TTCTGTGTCTCCCCCTCTCTCTGCCCCTCCCCCTCTCATGCTCTGTCTCTCTCTCAGAAATAAGAAAACATTAAAAAAATTTTTTTTTTAATTAAAAAAAAACAGGGAGGGAGACAAAACATAAGAGACTCTCAAGTACAGAAAACAAACTGAAGGTTTCTGGAGGGTTTGGGGCAGGAGGATGGGCTAAATGAACATTAAGGAGGACACTTGCTGGGATGAGCACTGGGTGTTATATGTAGGGGATGAATCACTGGATTCTACTCCTGAAATCATTATTACACTATATACTAACTAACTTGGATATAACATAACATAACATAACATAACATAACATAACATAACATAACATAACATAAAAAAGAGGAGAAAAAAAAAGGAGTCTGGCTTGGAGGCCCAAATCTAGCAGGAAGGGGGTGGGGATTGTCTTGAAGCTACATTTGTAAAGCAAGCATGCTGTTTTCATGATGGGACAAAGTGTGTGGAGGAAAAAGAAGACAAAGTGACCGAAGAGACTTCAGCATTCTTCCAGGTGCAAGAAATGGGCCCGAGATATTCCTGCTCTCTGGGGCTCACAGCCTAGAGGTGGGAGATCACACAGGATGAGCCAAACAACATGGAATAAGCTTGGGAGAAGGTGCCAGGCAGGGGCTGGAGCCACACCGCATGACAAAATACTTAGAACCTTCTAGTTATTTAAAGCTAACAGTGAGACCAATTTCCTTTCCTTCCCAACCTCACTGGCCACCACCATCTACTTCCCTCCTGTAAAGGGGCAACTTTGGCTCATGTGAAAAAGACAAGCTTCCTTAGGACCAGAATAACTGGTTTATCAAGCCAAGAAGCATCCAGGCCTGGTTTTTAAGGGCAGAAGGCCCTTCCTCTCTTGTCTTTTGGTCTGTCTTCTCTTCCCATGGGCCAGTTCAACATGAGGCCTGACTCTTCAAATAGCATTAACCAGTTTGTTTAAATACACACTCACCATTATATATAATATTGGGTACAGAAAAAAAGACTATTAGAAACACTTTTAAACACATGCTTATCTTTGAATGGTGAGATTACAGCTGTTTTATTTATTTTCCTTATGAGTTTCTGTGCTTTCCAAATTTTTATTTACAATGAATAAACATTACTTTGGAGAACAGAAAATAATTGGTGTTGCAAAAAAAAAAAAAAAAAAAAGCCAACAGGAGTGGAGGGAAATATGAATACACAGGCAAGGAGGTGAGAAATGGAAACCCAAACCCAAACCAAACCTTGGAAAACCAGGGCAGGTACCTGAAGGGTGCAAGTTCTTCCTCATCCCTGCTAGACAAGCCTTCGGCCCCTCCTGCTGCCGCGCGCCCCGCCCCTCGCGGGCCCGCACCTGCTCCGCCAGAGGGCACCCTGGGACCGCCGCCCGGCGTCCTCGCCCCAGCAGCTAGATCTCTTGCAGGGGAGAGTCGTCCTCCCACCGCCGCGGACCCACCAGCGGGAAGGCGGGACACCCATGCACAGCGAAGCAGGCTCTGTACACAGTGGTCATTGGCGCACCACACCTCACCCTGCCCGCAGGTAAACACCGTCCCGCGCAGCTCAAGGGCCACCTGCGCCCCCGCCCCCGAGGCCTTTCCAGCGGCCCGCGGGCCCGGGTTGCCTCGGGCTTCTGCGCTGGAGTCTTCCTCCTGGCCCTCCCACCAGCCTCCTGCTTGGAGGCAGGGGAGCCCGGCCGGGTCACCTCTGCGCCCCCAAGGCACACGCGGGGCGGGGGAGGTGCTCGCGACTGGACTCCACCGCTCCCAAGAGTGATTGCTTTGGCTTTTGCCATTAAACAAAAATTAGGGGGGCTCCTGGGGGGCTCAGTTGGTTAGGCACACGACTTTGCTCAGATCATGATCTCGGTCGGTGGGTTCGAGCCCAGAGTTGGGCTTGGTGCTGACAGCTCAGGGCCTGGAGCCTGCTTCTGGATTCTGTGTCTTCCTCTCTCTCTGCCCCTCCCCTGCTCACACTCCCTCCCTTCTCTGTCTCTCTTCTCAAAAATAAACATTAAAAATTAAAAAAAAAAAAATTAGGGAAGTAAAACATAGTAATATGTCGTTATGGCAAATCCAAATTATGTGTATATTAAAAAAATCAGTCTCCCTTCACTACCACTTTACCAACTCTCCTCTCCATAAATAACTAGTAATAGGTTCTTATAAATGCACTTCTATGCATGTAGTAAGTATATCGTTGTGGAGATCTGTATGTTTGTCCGTGCGTCCATTCGTGCCTGGAAGATGGATCAAAATGTTAACCGTGGTCATTTGTCGGTGGTAGAATTAGAATGATTTCTATTTTCTCCGTGTTCTGCAGGGAAAATGTTTGTGGCAGGGGAGTCGTTACCATTTTTGAAACCCCTCCCCTCTTAAGACTGTCCTCACCTGCACATAAAGAGACCTAACTCCCGCTGGCCGCTCTGAGACTCTTGGCGTGGAGAGACTCCTCGGGATCCTGTCCTGGCTTCACCAAGCAGCGCTGTGGGTCCCCTAGTAACAACTTGAGGGTTGTGTCTCTGTGATTAATGACTATGATGGACTAGGCTCGGCTCCTGCCTACATATTTACCAGCTTTAAGAGCAGATTCATCCGGAAAGTGTGGGCTGCTGGTTTCTGGGAAATAACAATAGAATCCCAATGATAGTTTTATCAAAACACTGTGGATTAAGAACCCATAGGAAGGGGCTTTTTTTTTTCTTTGTGATTCTTGAAAAGCGATTTTGAAAGTTTTCTGTGATTTTGGAGGCCCGAGAACCCAAGTTCTGAATTCAAGCTTGTTCTAACTAACGCTGACTCTTTATTGTCTTTGAGCGTCATGTGGTAATTACAAGTTTCCTCCTTTCTCCTTCCTGGTTTCTGAAAGGCAGAAAAGGGTTTGGTGCTGTGTTCTAAACACAGGTCTGACCAGGTCTTTTGAGGATCTTTGTGAGGAGTAGATGTGTAAAGCCGAGAGGCTCCCCTTCAAGACTGCCTTTCAAGGGTGGTCGGATTTGAGTTCTGTAGATGTAACCAATTTATTAAAAATACATATATTTTGTTTATTAAACATTTTTGTTAATGTTTGTTTATTTTTGAGAGAAAGAGAGCACGATCAGGGGAGCGGAGGGGAAGAGAGAGAGATACACACACAGAATCCGAAGCAGGCTCCAGGCTCTGAGCTGTCAGCACCAAGCCCGACATGGAGCTTGAACTCACGAACTGTGAGATCATGACCTGAGCCAGAGTCAGATGCTTAAGCCACTGAGCCACCCAGGCGCCCAGCACTACTGTTTTTATAAAAGAAAGGACGCATTGACATAAAAGGGACATGATCTCAGAATAAAGGACTGTCTTAAAGAGTGAACTTTGCTTTGTAAAACATTTTACCGTATTTTCTTTAATTTTTCACGTTTCCAAAGTGAAAGTGTCACCGGCTTGCATTTTGCCCATTTTCATGTGTTAGCCACTAGAGCACAAGACCTGTAGTTCAATCTTTATTTGATCAGAGCTTTTCTTGCACTATTTTAGGGCAGTCATGCTGAGTATTAGTGAACATTGTTAAGTACATGGAGGTGAGAAGTAGTAGACATTTGGGTGAAATTATGCTAATTAGGACTTTACACTAATCCTACGATCCTATACTAATCCTGGATCCAAACCTTCCAACTTAGACAAGTGTACCACCATTTAGTATTTCAGTTTTAGATTGCTTTTGTTGTTTCTGTTGGGTTTGGACTTTTAGTGCTTGCTAGATCATTGAAGGTCCTTCTACTTGGATTCTCCTCAGTTGAAGGCATTTTGCTAATGATCACCCAAAGAACTGAGTCTTTTGATACCATATTCTTTGGCCTAAAGTATTTTCCAAATTAGAATCAGCGAATTTCAAGGAAACAAGTTTTGAAAGTGGGTTATACTAGCCAGCTGCTTAAAATCAGAAGGGGAGGGGAGGGGGGAGAGGAGCAAGGAGTGAAGCCAGAGGAGAGGGGAACAACAATAAGAATCAATTAAAATGAAAGGGATGCTGTATGCCATTTTTTTAACCTTTTCTAGAATTGAAGCAGATATTAGGACCAACAGTCAACCTCCCATTTCTTAAAAGCAATCAGGCCATTAAATCACCCTGCGGTTGAAAGCAGTTTGTAGACGAGGCGCCCTCTGATCTGCATCCCTCACCACACGTACCTCGGCCTGCTGACGTTGCCCAGCCCTAGACCTGTTGGCATAATGACAAGGCAGCTCCCTGGATGACGAGGGAGGCAGGAGGTTTTCCGGGCACAGGCTCTACTGTATTACAGAGTAGTAATGGAAACCACAACCTTCAATATGACTTTTCCCCCCGAACCTAGCATTAGCTGGTGTTAAAGTATTTCAGCCAGGGAAAGCAAAAGCTTTTAGTGGTTTTACCTTGTCTTGAAAGGGAGAGTTTGACCCAGGTCCTAGATGTCTGGGAAAAGGATGCATTTGCAACTTCAACTCTCTTGAGCTTCAATTTCCAAAGAACCTTCCATCAGAATAGACTTTGCAGGGAACTCACACCACATTGGCACTCTCCAGTCTTCATCCTCGACTCTGTTCCCTCATTCTTTTCTGGTCGAGCCATCCCAAACTGTGTCTGCAGCCGTCACATAGACGCACACTCCTGAGTTGGCACTTTTATCCCTGACTTGTTTCCAGAGCTCCAGACGTATTTTTGTGTCTGTTTGCTGAATGTCTTCTACCCAACAGGCGCCTGCAGCTCAGCATATTCCAGATCAAACCAATCAATTCTCTCCATCACTGGGAGCAGCCTCCTTCACCTTCTCTATCCCTTTCTTTATTTTGGTGAGCCACATGATCATTTATCAGATTGTTCAGGCTGAAAACCTTGGTGTCCTCCCCCCCCCCCATTTCCTAATTGTCACCAAGGTCCATCCTCCTGTACCCTAGCGTGTCTCACTCTCCCTTCTCTTTTTCTCCACCTCACTGTCACAGCCCTGGTCCAGGCCTTCATCAGCTCTCACCCGCACTGGGAAACTGCCTTCTAACTGATCTTGGGGTCACAGTAGCATCTCACCAGAAGAGCTCGCCTGCACAGCTGTCAGAGGATCCCTGGAAAACATTGCTCAGTTTCCATCTGTCTCTCGCTTAAACCTATCTGATGGCTCTCATTGCCAGTATGATAAGGTCCAAACTTCTGGTCACACCACATCAAGTTCTTCCCATCTGGTTCCCGGCCATCCCGGTGTCTTCCTGGGACACTCTCTACCATGTGTCATGCAGGAGAGACTACGGTCTGCCCCCCCCCACCCCAATTTATGTTCTCTCCTGCTTCCGGATTAAAATAATGACAATTGCTGGGGCTCCTGGGTGGCTCAGTCAATTAAGCATCCAGACTTCGGCTCAGGTCATGATCTCATGGTTTGTGAATTCGAGCCCCGCATTGGGCCCTGTGCTGACCGCTCAGAGCCTGGAGCCTGCTTCGGATTCTGCCCCTCCCCCGCACTTGCTCGCTCGCTCTCTCGCTTTCTCTCTCTCTCTCTCTCTCAAAAATAAATAAACGTTTAAAAAATATAATGACAATTGCTAATTCCTGTTACAGTCTTTCTTGCAATTCAATGTGGCCAGGTGACAAAGTTCTGGATAGTGGAATGAAGCAAAAGTATCATGAGAAAGTTTCCAAGAACTTTTGCAGGAGGACATGACCTTTACCCCTCCTCTGTTCCCCCTTTCTCCATCCTACAGTCTGGAACAACAGTGTGACGGCTTCCATCTTGGACCATGAAGATGCGGGGGACACCCCAGGGAAAGGAAAGCAGCAAGCTGGGAGGTGCCACGGAGCAGAATTGCCACAGCCCTGGCTGCCTACATCTGGAATTTTCAGTGATAGATGAACTTCTAACTTGGTTGAGCCACTGTTATTCTGAGTCTCTGTCCCTTGCTGCTGAGCCTAAGCCTAACCGACATCGAATCTGCTAGCAGGTAGAAGATGCTCTAGGTAACCTCATGTTTGCCTTTTCTTTTCTCTGCGCTCCAGAGAAGCCAGCCAACCCCGTGGTCTTTCAACTTTTCACTCTTTCCATAAACGTTTATTGCCATAGCGTCTTGGCTTTCCGATGTTTTGGTTTCCATAGACACTTTTTGTCCCAGGTGACCTCCAGTGATCATTTAAATAGCGCTTTTGCCACTGCACACCGTAGACAGGTGGGGTTTGCAAACTGTATCTGACTGGCAGAGTTCCTTCCGGAACCATAACTTCGAGGCATTCTGGAAATGCGGCTTCGTTCCCAGTTCTGCAGAACAGGCAAGCACGCCGGGAACGGCTGTGGCGTGGGTCAGTCCGGAGTGTCCAGCTCATTGTTCTCTGTCCAGCCCCTGCGACACCTCTCCCTTCCATAGACTTCCTTCCGTAGACTTCCCAAGGTGTTTCATGCCTCCTTTAGGTCACTTCTGCATTTTCCTTCTGCCTTGAATCTTGCCCTTCCCCCACCCTCACTTCCTGTGGGTTTATGCTCATCTCCTAGGATCCAAATCCAGTGCCACCCTTGGCAGAACGAGTGGGTCCCGCCTGCTGCGCGGTCTAAGTAGCACTTTGGACATCCTTCGGAAATTGTCCTGGCTGAGTCATGCTCCCTGGCTTACAGCTCTCTCTTCTCTACTAGAGTGTGGGCTCCTCGGGGGCTGCGTTATCAGCACCCGTGTGCCTGTGCCCTTCTCTGCATTCCTCTTTGTATTCTCGGGCACAGGGCAGGCACTGAGGGAATATTTGCTGAACTAGTGAATACTGATGAGGGCTCCAGAAAAAGCTATCTCCTCCCCCCAGACCGTTTAGGGTTGACAGTACGGACTCCCGAGCACAGAACTGCTCGTGTAGTCATCTCAGCTCCTCCACGTGCCGGCTGAGGGCATCTCGGGCGCATTATGTAACCTCCCTGTTGAATGAGTTCAGTAAACCCTACAGGGTTCTTGTGAGGATTAAGTAACAGTTTATGTGGAGCATTTAGCACACAGTACCTGGCCCACAAATAGAACTCAGCAAACACCGGCCATTATCGTTTCGTGGTTGTCTCTCTCTTTCATGCTGGTTCCCTCTTCTCTCCTCTGTCTGTACTTTGCTTTTCAATAACGTTTTGACACAACAAACATCTTCTGAGCCCCAGGACTGTGCCAGGACAAACAGTCGCCCGTGCTGGGGAGCACGCTGGCTTTGGGGGAGGCAGACACATAAACCCTGAGCTGCAGCAAAGCTGAATGATGGAGGTTCTCCCCAGTTTTCGTGGAAGCACAGGGAAGGGGAGAGGGCAGGTCAGGAAATGATTCACAGAGGAGGTGGTCCTCCAGTTGACGCTCGAAACGGGAGTGGGAGGGAGAGGTACCTGCTGGGCAATGAGGGGAGTGTGTAAAGGTGTGCAGATGGCCAGCACAGTGTGGCCTGGGGAGCTGCCAGTGGTTCAGAAGACTAGGCCCATGGTTCTCACACTGGAGCGTGAATCACAATCCCCTGGAAGCCTTGGTAGATTGCTCGGCCTCTTTACCAGTGTTTCAGATTTATCAAGTCCGGGGTAAGTGCATTTTTTTTTTTTAATGTGTATTTATTTTTGAGAGAGAGAGGGAAAGAGAGAGAGAGACTGAGCCGGGGATGGGGAGGGGCAGAGAGAGAGGGAGACACAGAATCCGAAGCAGGTTCCAGGCTCTGAGCTGTCAGCACAGAGCCCGATGCAGGGCTCGAACTCACGAACCGTGAGATCATGACCTGAGCCAAAGTAGGACGCTTAACCCACTGAGTCACCTAGGCACCACTGAGATTTTGCATTTTTAATAAATTTCTGTGTTGCACTCCTGTTGCTGGCCAGGGACCCCCTATGGGTGGGGGCAAGGCACAGGGATGGTGGGAAGAAGAGAGGACTTAAGGCACCAGCTCAGCAGTTTAGTTTTTTTTTTTAACTTATTTATTTTGAGAGAGACAGACAGAATGAGCAGGGGAGGGGTAGAGAGAGGAAGAGAGAGAATCCCAAGTAGGTTCTGCACTGTCAGCACAGAGCCTGATGCAGGACTCCATCTCCTGAACCATGAGATCACGACCTGAGCCAAAATCAAGGGTCGGACACTTAACCAACGGAGCCACCCAGGCATCCCAGGAATTTAGATTCTATAACAATGGTGACAGCCAGAACTATGAAAGCGTTTTAAGGGGAAGAGCATCCAATCAGATCGGTGTGGCGCAAGTAGGTTTTAAGGGCACACGACTTCAGAAGGGAAGGCACGTGAGCAGTTGAATCCCGGTGAGTTGTGGGTGGTCTGGGCCGTGCTGGGCATGGAGCCCAGTCTGTGCAGAAGCCCCAGCCTCCCAGTCCCTGCCTCTCTCCCCTTGCTGCTCTTTTCTCCTGCTCACGAAGGAAGAGGTGCGTCCCTCTTTTCCAGGGCCACCATCCTGTCTCCTCCGGACAGACCGTCTTCCAAACATCTTCAGTTGTTCCCCGACCTCTTCCTGTTGGGCGTAGTTGAAGCCAAACCTTCACACGCACCCCAGCTTCTAGAATCATACTACCCATCACGCACCCCAGCTTCTAGAATCATACTACCCATCGGCTCCTTTTGGCTGCTATTCTTGCTACAAAATTTATTTATTCTGTATTTCGGTATAGTTGATATACAATGTTCCATTAGCTTCAGGTGAGCAACATAGTGATTCTACACGTTTATAGAACATGCTGTGCTCACCATCTGTCCCCATACAGCGCTGTTAAAGTACCGTTGACTATATTCCCTGTTGTACCTTTCATCCCGGTGACGTATTCATTCCGTAGCTGGAAGCTTGTACCTGCCCCCTCCCCCGCCCTCCCCCCCCAATCTGCTTCACCCATTTTGCACCCCCATCCAACCTCCTTTTTTCTGCCAACCATCAGTTTGTTTTGTAGTTGTGGGTCCGTTTCTGCTTTTTGTTTGCTTATTCATTTGTCTTTTTTTAGAGTTCCTGTATTGAAACGTTGATAACTTTGTTTCTTTAACCAAAAACTTCTCAATGAATGGTCACCACCTGCCCGATTTCTTCACCCCAGGGCTTGACTGCCTCAGTCTCATTTGCACCTGCCTAAACAATGAAAGGCAACTTGTTTTTCTTGTTTGCTTTAATAGCATCACCACTACTCCCACCAACATGTCTTTTTTTTTTTTTTTAAGTTTTACTTTATTTGAGGGAGACAGAGTGTGAGTGGCGGAGGGGCAGAGAGAGCAGGGATAGAGAGAATCCCAAGCAGACTCTGAGCCGCCATTGCAGAACCCGAGGCAGGGCTCGAACTCCCGAAATTGTGAGATCATGACCTGAGCCGAAACCAAGAGTCGGATGCTTAACCAACTGAGTCACCCAGGTGCCCACCCCAACCTCCCCGCCACCAACATGTCTTAAAGAGAACCCACATAAAAAGCTCTGACAAAAATAGTTAAAAAATGTGGAAAATGCCTGAACAGAATTGAGTTTTTAGTCCTCCAGGCCTTTGTCAACCTTTCTACTGCAAAACAGCTTACAGGAAACCTGTACGTGGCGGGAATATTTTATTGTCCCTGAGTCAGCCGACACAATCCGATTTGTCTGAACTGATGAAGTCAGAAGAAAATGGAGACTTATGTTAAGTGTCATTCCACAGAGACATTATGTCTTATACTCTCCTGGTCTGTGTACAGCCAGCCCAGTTCCTTAGAAACACGACTTCTTCACCTTTGCACTAATGACGGTAAAGAAGTGGTCATGAATTGTCCACCATTTGTTTCTACATTCTAAATTTTTTAAAGGCTTGAAATAAAAATGGGGCCTTCGGGGGCCTGGGAGCAGAAGCAAAGACTGCTCTTAAAGGTTCTTCATTAACAGTTCTGCACTGACAGTGCCTGGGATTCTCCCTTTCTCTCTGCCCCTCCCCAACTTGCTCGCTCTTGAAATAAATAACCTTAAGACAAAACAACACAAGGGGGGCCTGGGTGGCTCAGTCGGTTGAGCGTCGGACTTCGGCTCAGGTCATGATCTCACGGTTCGTGGGTTCGAGCCCTGTGTCGGGCTCTGTGCCGACAGCTCGGAGCCTGGAGCCTGATTTGGATTCTGTGTACCCCTCTGTCTCCATCCCACCCCTGCTTGTGCTCTGTCTCTGTCTTTCAAAAATGAATAAACATAAAAAAAGTTTTTAAAAAAAGACAAAACAAAACGTTCTTCATTCAAATGTTGTAAACAAAACACGAAATGTTCACTGAATCCAGTTCACCCTCTTGAGTGTGTGACAGGGACTGGCTTCCTTCCTGAAGAGGCTGTTTTCTGAGTGTTACTTATAGCCAGAGATCTCACTTTTCTGTTTTGAACTTTCCCCCTTCTACTGGACCATTTCTCTTTTTGCTGTAAATCCTTGAGGCCTTCTGGTCTTTTCACAGGTACCTTCCAACAGTGAGGGAGCTGAAATATCCCCCAAATAAATTTCTGACTCATTATGTCAATGAATCTGAAGAGCTGGGAAGTTACAGAAAGCAGGCAGAGAGGCCCTTCTCTTATTAGTAAGTGTTCCCCTTTAAATGTTTCTCCTCCGCTTTCTTCCTTCTGTGGCTTTGCAAAAATCCACAGCTTTCTCAGCCATTCGTGTTCTTCCCTGGGAGCAAAAGTGAAGATTCTATTTTTCTAGTCCAGGAGAGCACCAGCAACTCTTCCCTGTAAGCATCTTCTTGGGTGAAGGGCTTCTCTCTTTTTTAAGCCAGCAACTTCCTCTTTTAAACACAATTCTGGATCTACTCACTGTATTTGTTGAGAGGACACAGAGCAAAAAGCCTGTGATCTTAACCCCCAAGCTCTTCCTCCCCAGAGAGCTCCCAGGGAGGCGGGAGGAAGGGTAAGAGACTCCCCGGGAATCCGTGCTGGGAGAGCAGAACTTGGGCTGCGTTCCTGGAGGGAGCCCCGGAAGCCCAGTGGGACAGGGGTGGAGGAGGGGTGGGGAGAGGACAGGGAGGTGTTTGCCCCCCTCCAACTCTGGGGACCCTCTCCAAATCAGAAGAGAAGATTGGTCACATTATTTTATACTTGAGGCAACCCAGTGAGATCCACGTGTTCATCTTTCTGGTCTATTTGTTCTCTCAACTGGAAAGAATTTAGAAGTCTGAAAAAACTGCCAGAATATTGTCTCCTTCACTCTGGCTCCTGCCAACTTAATTTGAAATTGGCTTTCTCAGTTCTCTCTTTCCCATCTGGGAAGAACCCAGACAGATTTCTGCCTGCAGATGGTAAAACTCTGCCCCACATCCACGCGAGATCTGCTTCTTCTAGTCCAAATTAGGAGGTTGGCTCAAAATGATGTTGGTGACCTTTCGGGCCACACTGGGGATTGTCCCAAGGGCAATTAGACGGCCGCCCAGGGCCTGATGGTTTTCCTAAAGACTTGCAGTTTTTCAGAAAGGGCGCGGTAGGGAATGGGAGAGAAACTATAATAAGAGAAAGTCTGAAATGCCCTGGAATGTCTTCAGGTATGACATCATGGAAGTATTGCCAGTTCTTAGAAAGTTATCCCAAGGCTGAGCACACTATAGGCTCAGTCAGACACTTGCTAAATATTTATAGGATGAATGAATAAACACACTGCTAGAATGAACTAAATAAACAATAAATACGAGGGATGTTCTTTATGTTTTCTTTCATTTGTTTTGATCGAAAAATATCTTAGCCGTTTCCCACAATCTTGTTTTCAGATTCAATCTTGTTTCCAAATTGATGAATACAATGGCTGCTGGCCCAAAGACCCCTTCCCACCATCAGCAAAGGTGACCGCTACGATGGCATTCCATCTCTCTGTCCCTGTTAAATTTGAGTATACCAGTGGGAAGGTTGGAAAACATTTCTGCCCCTGAAAATATATCAGACACTATCGTGTGCTGAGGATTCTACAGGCTGCATGTGACTATCAAGAAAACAATCAATCTATGAACCGCAGAGGTGGGTGTGAACACCGCTGCCCTGGGCCTGTTTACATTCCTCCCAGCTGCCAGGTGAAGGCGATCAGATGGAAGGCGGAGATGGCCGGGTGTCATTCCTCTTCGCTGCCAGATGGAGGTGGTCAGGTGACATTCCTCCCAGCTGCCCACTGAAGGTGATCTGATGGTTTTCTTCCTTGTTTGCAGTCGGCATTTCTGGAGTTTGCCCCCCAGGTATGCCATCCAGGAAGACCACGAGCACAACGGGGTGATTGTAGGTAAGACCGAAGATGTCAGCCCTTGCCAAAGGAAGGTTATGGAGAGTGGTGGGGTTGTGTACATGAATGACCTCCCAGTCTACACTCAGGTGGGTCCCAGGACCAGAGCCCCTCAGCACCTTCCCCAGATCAGCACCCCAGGGGTCATGGAACCCAATGCCTACTCTCCTGAATCAATGCCATACTGAGTTGCTCAGTGGTTTTCTTTTCTTTAAAAAACAATTTTTAAAAATTTTTTTGTTTATTTTTGAGAGAGACAGACCGCAAGCAGAGGAGAGACAGAGAGAGGGAGACAGAGAATCCGAAGAAGGCTCCAGGCTCTGAGCTGTCAGCACAGAGTCCAGTGCGGGGCTTGAGCTCACAAGCTGCAAGATTCTGACCTGAGCCGAAGTCAGACACTTAACCGACTGAGCCACCCGGGCGCCCTGCTCAGTGGTTTTCAAACTGTGATCTGCACGATCTGAGATATTCTGCCCAGAATGAGCAAAAATTCAAGCATTCCCACTTCTAAACTGAAGAGCTCTACTTTTTTTTTTTTTAATTGATTTTGTATTTTAGGCTTCCATGCTTTTATTAGAAGGGAATGCTGCATTCTTCAAGCAACAATGATAGCCAGTGAGGCCAAGGATAAGGGGTCTGACGGTTCTAACATAGGACCCTGTTTCCTATAGGCACTTAACACATGTTCATTAGATTGAAGAAGCACTGCTTTTTCTGAACTTCATTTCCAAATTGAAACATTTAGGACTGAGTCTGCATTCTTGTGACTTTCACTGCAGGAAAACTGAAACCAACCTGAAGTTGGACCGTGTTTATTTGCTATCGTTTAACCCAACCAACACCTCTTGTTTACAGAACACCCAGCTCATAGGGAGCACTCAATGAGTGTTTGTTGAATGGATGAGTCAAATGTAAGACGCGTAATCCTATGCAAGGGACTTGCCCTCATTTGTAAAATGAGCCTAAATCCACCTTCTTTGTAGTTTGTAGTGAGGATTAAATGGAAGAAGATAGGTGAGTTGTTTAGCACATAATAGGATCAAGAAATTTTATTTTATGCTCTTCTCTTTCACGTAAGCAATAGATATACCCTGCATGTACTTGAGGGAGGTGATCTCATAAGTGAAGAACCAGGCAGTGAAGAACATGCTGGTGGCCAACAGCAGCATAATTGGAGGGGGAGGACAGCCAGATGCACCGGGCTGGTATGTCTCCTCATGGTCTCCGGCTCTGTTTTGCTGGCAGAAAAGGATCATCCACCATTCTGCCCTGTCTGGGTTTTCATCTGCTGCTCTGGGCCTTCTTGCTGCGGTTCAGGCAGAGGCTGTGATGACATCAGGAAGATTGGCCAGAATGATCCTATCAAAAAGTAAGCTCTGCATGGGAAACATGGTGGCCAAGACAAAAGTTGTCTTTCGGTAAGTTGTTTTTATTTTATTTTATTTTTTTAACGTTTTTATTTATTTTTGAGACAGAGAGAGATAGAGCATGAACGGGGGAGGGGCAGAGAGAGAGGGAGACACAGAATCGGAAGCAGGCTCCAGGCTCTGAGCCGTCAGCCCAGAGCCCGATGTGGGGCTCGAACTCACGGACTGCGAGATGGTGACCTGAGCTGAAGTCGGACGCTTAACCGACTGAGCCACCCCAGGCGCCCCTCGGTGAGTTGTTTTTAAAATCTATGCAACGTGAACAAAGGGGAGCATTGCACAGAAAAAAAAATCTGAATAAATATATGAACACACAAATAACCTAGTGCATGATCTGTCTGCAGACAGTAACGGGACCCATAGAAAAGTGACAGTGATTTCCTTACTCCGTAAAGGCCTCTTCTTGCTCTGGACACAGCCATTCTGAATGCTCAAAATGGACCATGTAATTTCCACCTTGTTTAGGGCTTCCCCTGCATTAAAGCTGGCACTTTTTGTCATAATCTAGGTTTCAGCATAGGGTGAACGGATATACATTAGAAACATAGTATTTCCTTCCTACTGAGCGTTGCCATCTTCAGACAACACACATCACTGTCCTTCAGTGAAACTTTCTGCCTCTCAGGGCTGATTGCACGGACTGTACATATACACTTTAATGTTACTTACTTCAAGGTGAGGAGAACTGGGGAAGAATTTCCTTCTAGTCCTAAAAGATTTCCTAGGAGTTTTAAAGACATTGTGCTTTACTCATAGACTTTCATCCAGTCTGGATGTAAAAATTGCTCCTCTCTATGCACTGTGACAACAAGAGTGGTTTTATAATTTGAAGGGGATAGGTTAGCATCACTACTGAGATGGAGGGTGACATGTATATTTCAGATACGATGTAGGGATCTAGGTGTGCGGTATAAGTTGGGTCATAGTGCCAGTAAAATGTTAAATTATTTTTATATGATTTTTTTAAAATGTTTTTATCTATTTTTGAGACAGAGAGAGAGCGTGAGCAGGGGAGGGGCAGAGAGAGAGGGAGACACAGAATCCGAAGCAGGCTCCAGGCTCTGAGCTGTCATAACAGAGCCTGACGCGGGGCTCAAACCCACGGACTGTGAGGTCATGACCTGAGCCAAAGTCGGATGCTTAACCGACTGAGCCACCCAGTTGCCCCTATGATATTCTAACATATCATCCGTTTCCTCTCTTTGAGTTGATGTTGGCACACCACCGTAATGATATCTGTCAACAAACTGACCTTGAGCTGCATAGAAAAACACACAATAGCTTTGTCTATGGGATCGACATCAAGATAAACAAACAAAGCATTTTGGGTTGGGCATGTCCCCAGCTCAACATAAAATGGACTCAAGGTATGAGATGTTTTCTAGTTACACTCCAGTCTTTGACAAACCTCATTTGGTTGCTGTCCAAGAGACAAGAAGTAAACCTTAAGAGAAGCCTGCTCCACAACTGTCACGTCAGAGTGGTTAATGACCGTCATTGTCAAGTCCTTATTTCCTACACCTCGGCATAGGTGGTGTGCTGATAAAATGCCTCTCAAAACCAAAAACCAAACCCAAATATCAGTTGATTGATTTGTGATATTTGCCAACTTCCATAATGTAAATACTCCTGCTGTGGCTGATTTTGAGCTACCAACAGTTGCTGGTTTGCAAAATCCCTGAATACTTAGCAGTTAGATCTGGTGAGCTGTCACAAGGTGCCTCTGATGAACATTTGTGTCTGTTTCTCTTCCATGCTCTCCTACGTCTGGGGCTTTATACCTGCTCTTACTTCTGCCTGGAATGTGCCGGTGACCCTACTCCTTACTCTGCAGTCTGGCTCTTCAGTTAATGTTGTTGGAATCCTTAAGGGAATTAAACAGTGATATAAAGCACTTGGAAGAGTGCCGGTTGTACAGTGAGTGCTATT
This sequence comes from Lynx rufus, assembly GCF_022079265.1. Taxonomy (NCBI): domain Eukaryota; kingdom Metazoa; phylum Chordata; class Mammalia; order Carnivora; family Felidae; genus Lynx; species Lynx rufus. The sequence goes on from NW_025814834.1 coordinate 151,279,776, forward strand.
TAGGGGATGTTTATTAATATTCTTTTCCTTTAGTGACCATCAAGACTGAATTAGGCATTCCTCTTGTGTGTGCCCCGTCTGCTCTGCTTCTCCTCCTGTGCTACCCGCCCCCCCCAGACTGCGTTGTACTGGTGCTACCCCCCCCCCCCCCAGACTGCGTTGTACTGGTTTCCTTTCTGGCCCTTGTTGGGTCAAGCTTCATAATGGAAGCACTGACCTCGTTTTCTGTTGCATCCCTGGCTAGCATAGTGCCTGGAAACTGGAAGACACTTGATGTATACTTGTTAAGTAATAACCTGTTAGGGCATTGAATCTGTTGTTTACTACCAACTTTTTTTTTTTTTTTTTTTTTTATTTTTGGGACAGAGAGAGACAGAGCATGAACGGGGGAGGGGCAGAGAGAGAGGGAGACACAGAATCGGAAACAGGCTCCAGGCTCCGAGCCATCAGCCCAGAGCCTGACGCGGGGCTCGAACCCACGGACCGCGAGATCGTGACCTGGCTGAAGCCGGACGCTTAACCGACTGCGCCACCCAGGCGCCCCCGTACTACCAACTTAAATTAGAAATTAAGAGGGTAAGGAGCACCTCGGTCGCTCAGTCCATTAAGCATCCAACTCTTGGTTTTGGCTCAGGTCATGATCTCACGGTCCACGGATTTGAGCTTGGTTTCCGCTCAGGTCATTATCTCACGGTCCGTGGTTTTGAGCCCTGTGTCGGGCTCCATGCTGATAGTGCAGAGCCTGCTGAAGACTCATGCTCTCCCTCTCTCTCTGCCCCTCCCCCCTCAAAATAAATAAACATAAAAAAAGACATTTAGAAGGTCAGTGTGCATGTCAGAAATGATTATGAGGAAAGGGTGGAGGGGAAGATACAGTGATAGCTAAAGAAGATGTATTTTCTGGGGCTGTAGTAGGCTTTATTTGTGCTGACAGAAAGGGTGTTCCATTGATTGGAGTAGCCAAAGTAGGGTCTGATTCAGTTTGTGGTCTTCTGGTGCTTCCATGGACAACTGCATTATCATGGAGGATAGTGACTTGTTGGGCATCATAAGAACACTTGTAAGTTCAGGAACTCTCTTTCTATTTAAGACCCTTATCCTGAGTGTGTGTCTTTGCCAGGGAAAGGTGGTAGGGAGAGGTTGTCTCTAAAACAGCTCTAATGAAATCCTTTTTTTTTTTTTTTTTTTTGATTGACTGTAAGTGCTTCTTAACCACTTTGAGGTTACAGATTCCTTTTAAGATTTTGATAAAAGCTTCTAACCAAAAGAATGCTCTGTGTACGTAAATACATAAATCTTACACACAATTTATTTGTGTACTTCCAAAGAACCCCAGTGTAATGCTCCTGTCTTCATGCATTTTGTCTGATTTATCTTCATAATATTTCTTTGAAGTTGGTAGGGGTGGAAACAAAAGAGTGATGAGTTCATTTGCCCAGAATACATAATGGTAGCAATTGCATAATTGATTAGGATGGCATAAATAACGTCACCTGGCCATCCGGAGTGACTACTGGAAATTGAAGTGCTATTTTAAGGGAACTTGCTTTTATTATGAGATACTATCTTTTATTTTTTTATTTTTATTTTTTATGTTTTATTTCTTTTTGAAAGAGAGAGAGAAAGACAGAGTGTGAGTGGGGGAGGGGCAGAGAGAGGGAGACACAGAATCCAAAGCAGGCTCCAGGCTCAGAGCTGTCTGTCAGCACAGAGCCTGATGTGGGGCTCGAACCCACGGACGTGAGGTCATGACCTGAGCCGAAGTCAGACGCTTAACTGACTGAGCCACACAGGCATCCCCATGAGGTAATATCTTAAACATTTAATCAAGTCCTGGAATCTTGTGCAGTTTCATCTGGTCTACGCCATGTTGGGAATCATCATAGTCATTCTTGTGTTCATTACTCACCGTTGCAAACAGACAATTGGATGGGTTTTAAGCTAGCCTGAGACCCAATAATTACCTAAAATTCTATCCTTTCAGTTGTATATTATGTAAGAGCTGGACTCCAAACACAGACATTAACAATGAGATTCTCTGAACTTTCTCATGTTTCTGCTAATGGAGGGTGGGGTGCGGTAGAGGAGGCTAACAAAAACCAGTTACTCTGTATTTGCAGTACATTTGGAAAGCCAGTTTCTTTTCCTAACTTTTTCTTGCCCATGTGAATAGTTTAATGCATCTCTATTCCCTGGAGACAAACCAGGCCAATGGAAGCAAGTCACGTCCTCTCTAAAAGGAGGGATTAAGTTTGTAGTTTCCAGTGTCTCTTCTGTTCTAACATCCCATGGTTGTCTGAAGCTGTCTTGGAGACTCTGGGGACGCAGAAAAAGGCCAAGCAGGATTAAACATGTTCTTCAGATAATCAACTGTTTTCACTTTAGCAATTAAATATGAAAACCTTCTGGGGTGCTGGGTGGCTCAGTCAGTTAAGCATCCCACTCTTGCTTTTGGCTCAGGTCATGATCTCAAGGTTCCTGAATTTGAGCCCCACCTTGGGCTCTGTGTTGGCAGTGTGGAGCCTGCTTCGAATCCTTTCTCTCCGCCCCTCCTTTGCTCTCTCTCTCTCTCAAAATAAGTAAATAAAGTTAACATAAATAAATAAATAAATACATAAGAAAAACTTCCGTTCTCAATCTCTTGCCAAGTTTCACAAGAACAGTGAGAGACTTATTTCTAACAATGTTGTAGACAAGTAGAGGTTTGAGAAATGAAATACTAAGCCTTATATAATGATACATATTTCAGGAAGAAAAATGGGATATTCTGAAACAAAATATCCATGTGAATGACTTTCCAAGGGCAAAAATATAAAGAACCTCTTCACCAGCATCAGAATATTTATTGGGCAGGAGTCGACAATGTTATAAGCATCTTGGGAGGTAAGTGTGACTTGAAAAAAACAGCAAGATCATCAATGAGTACAGCACCATCAAGCTTCTTTTCTCTAGGAGCTAATTCTACTTGGTTAAAAGTTTCATCTAGGATATAATTTTGAATGCTGTTGGGAACAACAGAAGTTTTCTTTCCTAAGCCCAATTCTTCTAAATTCCTGGAGACAGAATTAATATACAAAGTACATTGTACACCTGTGTGGTTTTTTTTGGGGGGGGGGTGGGGGCCGGGGAGTAAAGCTTGTTCACTCACATGTACCAGATATCTGAGTTAATTCTCTGTAGGTCCTGTGACTTACTTTGAAACAGTAAACAAATTACACTTAAGAATGGGAAAATCTTAGATGAGATAATGGAATTATCTGGAGCTTTGGCTAAACAGCTTGAAAGGTTTTATTAGAGCTGTTTTAGAGATAGCTTACCCCTATCTTCCTGCCCGTGCACATACACGTAAGATAAGGAGCTTGAAAAAATAGGGAGAGAGCCCCTGAGTATAGCCAAACCCAAAACAAGGAAAGATATCCCCAACAAAGGGGTAAGTCCCCCACAGGCTGTGATGGCTCCTTATCTCCACGTGAGGGAATGCTCCGGGCCCATGGTACTCTTCAGCAGCTGTGCAAGGGTCAACAAACTGCTGCCTTTCCCAAAACACAGATCTATCTCTTCCTAGTGGTGTTGGCCAAGTTATTGAACCTTGCTGAGTTGTTTCCTCATCTGTAAAATAGGAGATAGAAATAATAATGTCAATAAGAATACCTACTTTGTACAGTTTAAGGATTAAACATGATAATGAATATACGGGGGGAAAATACATCAGTATTATGCCTAGCACATAAGTGCTCAGTAAATGGTATCAAAAAGTCAAGGAACCGAACTTCAGTCTGCCCATGGTACTGTGTTCCCTGGGTGAGAAGGAAGTGGAGACATTCAGTTACCCATTTCAGAAACATTTATTGAATGTCTTTTATGTATCAGACACTATTCCAAGTGACAAGACTTCAGACATGAATAAGAAGAATCTCTTCTGATGGTTAAGTTAAGCCACTCACCAAATAAATGTAATGTTGGTGTTGATGAATGCTTGAAGAAAAATGAGGCCAAGTAGGGTGATTTCATGTGAGAAAGAGTATTAAAGAGAGGCTGATCAGGAGAACTATGCGGAGGTAACAGATGAGCAGAGACCTGAAACAAGTGGTGGGAAAAGCCTCGAGAAGCTTGAGGAAGAGTGTTCTAAGCAGAGGGACCGGCGACTGCAAAGGCCCTGAGGGAAGAACAAGGTAGGATGTCAAAGAGTGGGAAGAAGCCACTCAGCAAGAAAGACTGAAGGCCAATGACAAGCAAAAACCAGCAGTCTAGAGCATTAGAGGTCCTGGTAAAGACTTTGGGTTTAACTTGGAATGTGTTGGATAATAATACAATGAATATGACTTACAATTTTGAAAGATAATTCTGGCTGCTTTCAAGGGGACAAGAACAAAAGTGTTCAAATAGGGGCTATTGCAGTACGTTTGGAAAGAGTTGATGCTTATTTGAAATTTTTTTTTTTCAACGTTTATTTATTTTTTGGGACAGAGAGAGACAGAGCATGAACGGGGGAGGGGCAGAGAGAGAGGGAGACACAGAATCGGAAACAGGCTCCAGGCTCTGAGCCATCAGCCCAGAGCCCGACGCGGGGCTCGAACTCACAGACCGCGAGATCGTGACCTGGCTGAAGTCGGACGCTTAACCGACTGCGCCACCCAGGCGCCCCGAGTTGATGCTTATTTGGACTAAGGTATGATGGAGGAGGTGAGAAATGTTTAGGGGGAGAGCTTGAAGTTGATGGGTTAGACATGGTATGTGGGAGAGAGAAGGGGCTTTGCCTGCACAGTCTGGTGATTGGCTAGGGGATTACTGAGATGGGGAACATTGGAGCAGGAACAGGTTTGGGGGGGGGGGGAATCAGGAACTCATCTTCCACAGGGTGAGTTTGAGATGCCCATTTAATGCCCAAATGGCAGTACAAAGTGGGCCATTAAAAGTGCAAATCTGGAGCTCAAGTGAGAGATTAGAGTGAAGATATAAAGCTGGGAATCATAAGCATGTAGATTGTATTTAAAGTCATGGGATTGATTGAAATTATTCAAAAAGTGAGCATGGATTAAGAAGAAAAGAGGTTGGGGCGCCTGGGTGGCGCAGTCGGTTAAGCGTCCGACTTCAGCCAGGTCACGATATCGCGGTCCGGGAGTTCGAGCCCCGCGTCGGGCTCTGGGCTGATGGCTCAGAGCCTGGAGCCTGTTTCCAATTCTGTGTCTCCCTCTCTCTCTGCCCCTCGCCCGTTCATGCTCTGTCTCTCTCTGTCCCAAAAATAAATAAACGTTGAAAAAAAAAATTTAAAAAAAAAAAAAAAAAAGAAGAAAAGAGGTCAAAGAGGGAGCCCTGGGGCACTCCAGCACAGGGATCAGGAAGATGAGGGCATCCTGCAAAGAAGGCAGGGAAGGAATAGCCACATCCCCACTTGACGATAGAGATACTGAGCCCTGGAATGGGCTCCTTTCTGGCCCACAAGTCCCCCCACCTTCATCCCAACCTTAAGCCCAGTGCAGCCTCCTCTTCAGCCAGCAATGCATTTAAAGGGATTAATCCAGAATCAGTTTAGGACATTGTAACACTCTACACATATTCATTAAATAGTATGTACACGTGGATGAATAGATGACTATTGACAGATTTTATTTTATTCCTCCTTAAATACTTATTTATAAATATTTACTTGCATTAGATTTTTCTCCCTGGAGAAAAGATTGCACTTGCTTTGTTTTAAGGTCTATCAGAGAAAATTTTTGCTGAAGCCAGAAATCTTTTCTGTTAGCTTTTGATGGCATAAGCCTTGGAGAACTTTATAAAGTAATAATGAAAACATTTGTTCTTAAAGAAAGGGATATGCAAATTTTAAATCTTACAATTTCACTGGATAAGATATTAGAGGTACCATATATTAATATTCATTTACTGATTTCATTATGAAACCAAAACTTATGTAATGCTTATTTGTACAAAGAGCTGCATGTAGGATATGGTAATTGATATTCCAGTAAGAACAGTAATGAAAATTAGTAGTAATATGTGTCAGGTCCAAAGGCTTTTACATGCATTTCGTTTTTTGTTTTTTTTTTTTTTTAATCTTTATTACTGAGAGACAGAGAGAGACAGAGCATGAGCAGGGGAGGGGCAGAGAGAGAGGAGGAGACACAGACTCTGAAGCAGGCTCCAGGCTCTGAGCCGCCAGCACAGAGTCTGACGTGGGACTCGAACTCACACAAATAGGGAGATCATGACCTGAGCTGAAGTCGGACGCTCAACCGACTGAGCCACCCAGGCGCCCTGCGTTTCCTTTTTGTTCATGATTCTCATGGCATCCTGTGAGAATCATACTATTATTACCTGTTTTGTACAAAATAAAAATTCTAAGAGTTACATAACATTCTGGTAGTCAAATGATTAGAATTGGGCAGATTTGAACCCAGCTCTGTATGTTGATAGAGCTTGAATTTTTTTTTTTAAATTTTTAATGTTTTCAGTGTTTATTCATTTTTGAGAGACAGAGAGAGAGAGCACAAGCCACGAGCAGAGGAAGGGCAGAGAGAGAGGGAGACACAGAACCCGAAGCAGGCTCCAGGCTCTGAGCTGTCAGCACAGAGCCCAACGTGGGGCTCGAACCCACAAACCGTGAGATCATGACCTGAGCCAAAGCCACCCAAGCGCCCCAACGGAGCTTGAACTCTTAATCACTCTGCTCTGGGACCCCTTTTCACTAATCAACATCATCATCATCTTATTCATAGCTTAAAACCAAAAACATCATTAACAAGCTTGACCAACATAAATAAGCATGTGTCTCCAAACAAACAAAAATACCTAACAGTGAAATTCTGAAATCCACATTGAAGCAAGAGGAAAAACCCATTCACATTTCTATAAAAAATGGTAGCATTTTCTGTAACATCTCCTGGAAAGCGCAAGCCCCAAACTGGGACTTGGGTCTCCTAGCAAAGAGCAAGGGCAACGCAGAGGCTGCAGGGAGGCGCCCCAGCAAGCACCCTGGCAGTTGCTGTCCTGGCGGGAAGCGCCGTGGAGGCCTCCGCAGCAAGAGCCGAAGCAAACACATTTGGAAGAAAGCAAAACCCAACACAGATGGTCTTGGGCCATACGAGCAGTGGTACCAGAGCCCCGATAGCGGCGGTGCAGCCTCGGCGACATTATGCACGGAGCCAAAGGAGCAAAAACCCTAAGGGACAGAGAGAGAGGAGGAAGAGGAAATTCCCTGGCATCTTCACAAAGGCAAGGGTCTAACGTTGGTAGTAATCATGCCACCAAATTCAAGGACTGAACTTCAGATATCTATTTGGAATATGCTAAAGAGACACAATGATCTGAATCTGTGACTGATCATCCGCTGGATGTGTTTTAATAGGACCATACATACTAAAGTGCATTATACACAGCAACATGGCAACTGAAAATAATTACTTATACTATTGCTATTGATGATATAATAGTGATCACAAATATTATTAGTAAATAAATGGGTGATTTTAAAAACTCCATACCAAAGAGGTTTTTGTTATTTTGCCATTATTAATTCAATATGTAATTTAAATGGCCCTATTTTCTATCTTTTTGTTTCTGTGGATAGTCACCATATAGTAAGGTTCTTACCTTGCCAGGATGACCAGCTGGTTGTTATCTAATAAATCTGAGCTCAAGGATATTAATCATTCTGTTTATGATTCCATTATTTCATTTGCCCGGGCCCTTCGCTTTCCCATAAGGATTCTTCCTGTCTTCAGAATTCTTAACGTGATCATTTTAATTGTTCCCCATTACTTCCTATTTTAAATTTTGTTAGATGGCATTTAATAAGGCTTCAGTTTTGATTATAGAATGGACGCTTTTTAAAAATTTTACTTGGCTCTGTTTCTTCACTTAAAATTACAGCAGTAGGGTTCTGTTTCCCATCAAAAGGTATCCTACATAGCTTATTTCCCTTGGTTCAAAGATTCCACCGGAGAGCCACCAATTAATTTCAGATTGCCCCACACATATAAGGTAGGTCTTACTCCTCTACCAATTCTGAAAGAACACATCTTCCAATTGTGTGAATTCCAATCCTGAAAGAACACATCTTCCATTGATGAAGAAAAAAAATCTCTAACTAGGGTTGCCCGGGCAATAGAGATGGGATTTAAGGAATGCACAATTATGGCCACGGCTGTCTGGTTCTCGTTCATACTAGAACAACTCATGGTACTTTTTTTCTTGCACTGGAAAGGAATATTAAAAAAAAGAAAAAAAAAAAGCTGAGAGCCAGGGTTAGATAACTTGTGATTTTAATCAGAATTTTCAACTATAAAAAATAAGAACTTGAAAATTGGGGTTTGAAACAAAAACAGTTATGACATAATATTGCAAAATATTCTTATCGCTTAGTAAAGGCAAACTATAAATTATAAACCTTTTCCCACACATTTGATCTTGTATCAAGTCAAAGCCCAATTATTTCTGAGGAGTGGGTCTTCTTTCAAAGTAAGAGATTGCACTCTCAAAGCTTTAAAAACACCCCCCTCCCTGACACGTACACATAAACTGTCAAAGAAACATTTGCAGAGAGTCAGAGACATTTCTGTAAATCCTATAAGAAGATTGTGCATCCTAGTGTCTTCTTGACACGTATTCTGCTTGCTTTGGGATTCAAAAACGAGAGATGTGAAAAGCAAGGAGAGGCAAAGCAGCAATAATAGCAGCAGCCCCCACAGGAGCAGCAGCCGCAGTGACACCTCTGTCCCTGTTGGTCTCCACTGTCTGGCAGCTGCTAAGTGGACACCTTTTTGGTGGCTGTCCATGCATGCAGACAGAAGCCTTTTTTTTTTTAAAGCTTATTTATTTATTTTGAGAGAGGGGGCGAGGGAGAGAGAGAGAAAGAGCAGGGGAGGGGCAGAGAGAGAGGGAGAATCCCAAGCAGGCTCCAAGCCATCAGCGTAGAGCCCAATATGGGCTCAAATTCACCAATCGTGAGATCATGACCTGAGCCAAAACCAGGAGTCAGATGCTTAACCGACTCGCCACTCGGGTGCCCCTGAGAAGCCATTTAAAAAAGTCAGGCTTTACAGGTTGTCACGTTTTTCCTCAACTTCTCTCATTCGAGTACACGAGGACACGTTGCTTCTGAGTCTCTGCATTCAAGATGGACTGGCTCAAATAAGGCAGGATTTTAAGAGATGAATGTAAAATTCTTTTTTCATGAAACAAACTGCATGGATAAAAGATGAAAGAGACCTGGCTGAACAATATTTCCTGTCAGACATAGCAAGGAGTTTTAGTTGATCATGAATTTATTATGAGCTAAGAGGTATATCACTGCCTAGAAAGCTAAGACATCGTTAATGCCCAGAAAGTGCCCATACGAGGTAACAATTTTGCTGTATGCTGCATTGGCCAGACCATGCCCGACCTAGAATGTACAGATTAGCTTTGCACCACGTCCTTCAAGTTCATCAAAAAAGGTTATGGGTGATGGGGCACCTGGGTGGCTCAGTCGGTTGAGCATCCGACTTCGGCTCAGGTCGTGATCTCGCGGTTTGTGAGTTCGAGCCCTGCATCGAGCTCTGTGCTGATGGCTCAGAGCCTGGAGCCTGCTTCAGATCCTGTGCCTCCCTTTCTCTCTGCCCCTCCCCCGCTCATGCTTTGTCTCTCTCTCTCAAAAATAAGAATAAAAAACAAAAGAGGTTATGAGTGAGATGGCAAAAAGTCTGGAAACTATGTTATAGGAGGAACAGTTGAGGGAATTTGATTTATTTAGCCCCAAAAAGGAAAGCTTTGGAAAGCAGAAGAGGAGGAGATACTGGTTGCTCATCTTTGATGCCTGAAGAGTACCTTGTGGAAAAGCTATCATAGTTGCTCTGGAGGTTCCCAAGGGAAAACCTAGGAACAGTTAGGGTCATAGTAGACAATTTCCAGCTCAAGGTTAAGAAGCTTTTTGTAATTACTATTTTCCTTAAAGTATGCTGGGCTGCTTACTCAATGGGGTGGTCACCTTGTTATATCTGGAAGATCCCAGTAAAGGCTGAACGCTTTCGCTTATAGGAGGGGAAGATGGATGTAAGATGGGACTCTGAGAGTTTCTATTCAAAGTGTGGAAAGGATGGCTCATGGAGAGTTTGGAAGCCATCCTGGCCCACGCTGCACCCTCTCGTGGTGGAGTCTTAGACTGTGTCACCCTAAAGGTGATCCTGTTTTTTCCGTCGCTGCGAAGCAGACTGTGGTCTTGTTATCCAATTTAAATTACCATCTACCAAAATCACATTGCTATGGTTGTTGAAAACGGCCCTAGGAGGTTGTGTTCCTCCATCTGAACTGACGATTCTTGCTCAAAGGTGGTGAGGGATGAGGCTCCCAGGCATCTGACCAGCCTGAGCCTTGTTCTTCTTGGGGATGGAGACTGAATAGCATGGTTAAGATCCTGCCTTTGGAGCTACACTAAGTTCAAATCCTAGCTCCACACATTACTATCTGTATGAAAATGTTTAACTTCTGGTGCCCCTTCATCTGTAAACTAGAGATGACACTAGTTTGAGTGTGTCTCGTGGGTTGTTGTGAGAATTAAATGAGCAAAGGGGTATTACCTACTGTGAACAGAGCCCACTGCTACTTTCATATTTAGTTTTTAACCCGTATGCCTCAGGCTGACACCTGCATTGAAATGTTTACTCCAGCTAGCCTCAAAAATGATTTCAGTACGTGGAAACGCCACTTAGATTCAACCCTAAGGTGTCATCCCACCAAGCTGTAATCAGTTCTTGAAAAACAAATCGGGTTTAGAAGACCACCTAAATATTCAAGTTCCAAAGGACAGGATCTATTGAGGCAGTGGTTCTCAGAGTGTGGTCCTTACATTGGCCGCATCAGCCCCAGCTGGTGCCTTGGTCCTCTCAGGCTGCTATAACAGAGGTAGCAAGGACTGCGTGGCTTAAACAACAAACACGAATTTTTTACAGTTCTGGAGGCTGGGAAGTCCAAGAGCAAGTCCCTGGCAGATTTGGTGTCTGGTGAGAGCCCGCTTCTTAGCTCAAAGATGGCTGTCTTCTCATTGTGTCCTCACAAGGCAGCAGGAAGGTGATGGGACTCTCTAGGGTCCTTTCTATAAGGGCACCAATTTTATTCAGGAGGATGCCTACTTCATGACCTGATTACCTCTCAAAGGCCCTGGCTCCTAGTGCCATCTCCTATTTTCTGTACCCCTCTTAGTCTTTCATGGCGTGCTTCCTTGTTTTGGTAAAACACATTCTCTAGCGGTTGCTTGAGCAAGACTGTATGATAGGTAAATATTTTGACGTTTGAAATGACTTTCCCACTTGACTAATAATTTTAGGTGGAAACCATACTCTTTTAGAATTTCAAATGCATTCCTTCATTGTCTTTGAGCTTCAAGCGTTGCTGTTGAGAAATCTGATGATATTCTGATTCTTGATCTTTTGTGACTTTTTTTTTTCCCCCCCCTCTGGAAGCTTTTAGGATCTATTCTTTGCCTTTTCATTCCGAAACCTCAAGTGCTTCAGTCCTGGAAGTTTTTCTTGAATTACTTAATTGATGATTTCTTATCTGCTGGACTGCTCTCCCAATTTTCTTATCTTTCTCCTGGAAGGACATTAGAGAATTTACCCACTCCAGAGAATGAAACCTCCAGACTTCAGTCGAGATGGGAGAGAGATAGTTGCCTAGAGACATAAGCCTGGAGAAATGATCTGCTTGTTAAACAGCTTTCACCATGTTCCCCCTTATTTTCAGACAGCCTCTCCCCATTCCCCCTTTGCTCTAATTCTCGAGGCACCTCTTGCAGTTCTGGAACATTTTAAGGATTCTGTGGTTTAAACTGGGTTGTTTCTTAGCTTTCCATACTTTTGGGGTTTGGGGTACTTAACCTCTCATGCTTTCCAGCTTCCAAAGTGAGGTTGCTGTCATCTCCTTGTCCTTGTGGGCTTAAGTTTTTACTGGAGTTTAAGCATGAGAGGAAGCAAAAATTAGATGCTTGTATTCAGAACAAGTATCTGTATCTTAAAAATCTCTTAGCCATTCACTGGGGGGACATGATCAAAAAAGATGTTAACTGCCAGTTGACCCATGAGCTGGACCCAGGTGATTGGAGGCTCCTCACCCTCGCCCCTGTCCTTGGAATACAGGTCCCGCTTGCCTTTCCTGGTCCCAGAGGCTGCTCCAAGGACATAACCTTGAGGTGGTGATGTGGTGGTAAAAACATCTGCAAGGTATTATGTGCCTGAGCCCAGTTAGGGCCTCTTGATAAGCTTTTTAAGACGTGGAGGGCAGCCACAGGGATCCATTCGTCTTGTTGCTGTGCAAGACGAGCCTCGTATGTAAGTTCTCTTTGCTGTTCTTAAAACTGCCACCTACCAACCTGGAGTGGCTGCCTCGGTCTTTGGTCTCTCCCTGCCCTCTGTGCATGGGGGCCGGTTTCAGAGCACCCCAGGAGAGCTCCTGAGACGTGAACCTACAGTTGGTGGCAGCCCTCACTGTTTTCCATGTCCCAGCTCATGAGGCACTGACAACCCCCTCTGGCAATGCGGAAGCTGATGCCCCCTGTCTCAGGTACAAGCTTTAGCTAAAGACCCTGCAGTAGATACAGCAGACTGGGTGCACAGGAAGAATGGCCATCACGAGGCCCAGGTGGGATGGTGTATTGCCAAAGATGCCAAAATTGCCCTTGAAGTACAGTGACATTGCTAATGAAGTGACAGGCTATCCCGTGTGTTCTAAACAACACCCAAGGCAACTGCTGAAAGAATCTGGGGCCATTCACTGGAGTTCCCAACCAGTGAGGGACTGGCCAGTTGATCGAATTGGTCCCCTCCAAGTGAGGGTTCTAAATATGCCCTGGTTTCTGTGGACGCAGCATCTGGCCTGACCCAAGCCATCCCCTGCAGCAATGCAAAACAGGCTGCCACCATAAGGAGATTAGAGGGAGTGAGTGCCATTTATGGACACCTTCATCAGATAGCAACTGGGGTCGGGCGTGGTGGTCACATTTCAAAGGTCATGCTGTATAAGACTGGGCAAAAAAAAAAAAGACATTAAATGGAGGTTTCATCTCCTCTATAATCCACCAGCGGCAGGGTTGGTAGAAAGAAAACATACTAAGACAGCATGTTAAATTGTTAACAGATAAAACCAGGTGGAATAATACATTTGAATACTCAGTGAGCAGGGCCAGTTGCCTCATATGCCAGACTGGGGACCCCTGGCAAGGCCCCCAACACGAAAAAGGTGTGGAAATGACGGGAAACAGCCGTTGCCCCAGCTCTCCACCGTGGATCGATATGCTATCTGCTGAGAATGCCGAGCCCCGTTACCCCTGGGAAAGGAATGATTTACTGGAATCTGCAACAGGGCATACCGCCAGGGCTGGTGAGTTCCTTCAAATTCCTGGGTGGGGAGAAACTGCCCAGTCTCCACCGGGGTCCCCTTGTCTTGCCGCAACCCAGACCTGTTGAAATGTACTGTGTCTGAAACAGAACGTACGGCCTGAGAGAGAAGAGAAGATGGGGGTTCCTCTTCTGGCAAATCCTGTCCTCAGTCTATCTCCTCACACCTCACAGTGCTGCCCCCCAGGGCCAACATGTGTAGTGTGCACAACTGAGTCAGGTTCCTAAAGCTGCCAGCCTCCCTCTCCTCAAGGCCAGGTAGACACTGTCTTTCACTGGTTTGATTATTTGGCTACTGTCTTTGCTCCCTCCATAGGCCTGGAGGATGTTAGAGCATACACAGAAGCCCTTACTAAAAAATTCAGTCAGCACGCCCTGAACGATAGCCAAAAAACCACAACCAAAACCAAAAAAAAAACCTGTCCTTACTGAACACTGAAATGACTCTAGTGAGAAAAACTGTCTTCTTTTTAAAAAAATTTTTTTTAGTGTTTATTACTTATTTTTGAGAGAGAGACAGAGTGAGAGCAGGGGAGGGGCAGGGAGAGAGAGGGAGGCACAGAATCTGAAGCAGGCTCCAGGCTCTGAGCTGTCAGCACAGAGCCCGACGCGGGACTCAAACTCACGAACCGTGAGATCATAACCCGAGCCGAAGTTGGACGCTTAACTGACTGAGTCACCCCAAGCAAAACTATCTTCTGAAATAGGATGTCCTTGGATGTTATTACTACCTCACAAGGAGGTGCCTGTGCCATTATCACACCAAAATGTTCTGAGCTCATACCTTACGAGTATGCTAATGTAGATCTTTACCGAATCACATGAGGACACAGGTGAAAATGCCCTGAGTGATCCAACCCCAGGCTAGAAGATTGAATAAATCAATGGCTTGGATCCTAGGGCTCTTAATAGAAAGAGGTGTCACTAATTTGGGGAATTATTGTCTTAATCTGTGTTTTCTCTAACAGGTGCCTGTATTGTTGCTGTGGCATCCTCCTCCGATGCAGCAGATAGCCATCAAAAGAGCCACCTCCACGTTAATGAAACCCCTTGCTGACCATTCAGGCATGTGAGATTGTAAGAGCCTGTTACTGAGGGTGGCGCATTGGGGAATGTCATCAAAAAGACACGCCCGCCCGTTGACCTGTGAGCACTCTGAGGCTCCTCACCCTCGCCCCTGTCCTTGGAATACAGGTTCCGCTTGCCTTTCCTGCTCCCAGAGGCTGCTCCAAGGACATAACCTTGAGGTGGTGATGTGGTGGTAAAAACATCTGCAAGGTATTATGTGCCTGAGCCCAGTTAGGGCCTCTTGATAAGCTTTTTAAGACATGGAGGGCAGCCACAGGGATCCATTCGTCTTGCTGCTGTCCAAGACGAGCCTCATATGTAAGTTCCCTTTGCTGTTTTGTTAAAACTGCCACCTACCAACCTGGAGTGGCTGCCTCGGTCTTTGGTCTCTCCCCGCCCTCTGTGCATGGGGGCCGGTTTCAGAGCACGCCAGGAGAGCTCCCTAACCTGCACCATTCCAACCATGTTGCTCAGTCATCTCTTTCAAAGCCCCCTGCTTCTCATTTGGGGGACTGCTTCCACGTTTATACTGCACGAGGAGTACAAAGGCCACGACACAAAGACAGGCGTAGAGTGCTGAGGGGGTGTCTGTGAGTTTGAGGGAGTGATGATATTTACTTGATTGAGTCAGCAGGTCTGCTGGGGGCATGAGGCACTGGCTTGCCAGGGGAGATGTTCACCACGGCCTTTCTCCTTCACCCGACCTTCATGTCCCCAGTGGCCCAGACTGCTCAGCCCCTCCCACGCCATCACCTCTGCCCTGAGGCAGGGTCCGCCTTGCTGAGAGGCTGGACCTGAGCCACCAGTTGGAGGAACGTACTCCTGCCGGGCAGTGACTGCCGTCATGGCCCTGCCGCTGCTCTGTCGCCTGTGCCTCCAAGCCCGCCGGCCACGTGGCATTCCTGGGCTCGCTCTGCTGCCGCTGCTGGTGCTGCCACTCTGGGCAGGGGCCCGCTGCCCTTGCCAGGATCCAGTGTTGTGCCAACCCATCCGCCACCACCCTGACTTCGAGGTCAGTGCCTCTCCCCTGCCCCTCCAGGTCGGGTCCTCGTGGCCCTGTAAGAAAAGCAAAACTGAGCCCTAAGAAGAGGTGGTGTGGGTGTAGTCACCCACCTTGACCACTCCCTGAGGGCCTGCCTTCAGCCGATGATGAGGAAACTCAGAGAGGTTGAGTATCCTCCCAGGTCTCACAGTTAGTGCCTGCCCAAAAGAGGCAGGCAGGCATTCAAACCCAGGTCTGACCTCAAATGCAAATTTGTTTCATTGCCCTGCTGTGCCCCTTGGGTGGCACTCTGGGCACACTAGCAAGGAAGTAGGATGATGAGGTATTTCCCAAGCAGCACGTTCCATCGTTTTGCAAGAAAATGAATATTTAGTTTGAAAGAATCTCAGCCCTACAACAGTACATTGGAAGGCAGGATGTTCTGCTTACCTTTGCTTTTCCCTATCTACCAGCCCTTTCTGTTAGGTACCTCAAAACAACCCAAGAAGGGCGGTAAAAATCGGTCTTTAATTTTTCCTTTCGCCCACCTAACAATGTCTAAGGCTTTTGGGAACCGTAATCAAACACCCTTTGGCAGGCAGGATGAAAAACCACGTGACACCTAGAGTTTGATGACTCCTGGTTGAACTCCTGTTGAACGAGGAAAGACTTAGTCCTGTGAAAATCGGAAGGAAACCACCTTTGGAATGGAGTCAGGAGGCCAAGCAGGGGGAGCTCTCACACTCGACCACTCCTTGTCAACGAGGAGAGCTGGGGCACCTCGCCTGTGGATACCACTCTACTACCCTAGCAGGGGGAAGAAAGGCTTTCTTCCCCCCTGGCAACAGCCCAGCCAATGAGACGTCGTTACAACTTAGCCAATGAAAGGCCACTATACTTCAGACTCCTAGTTTACTCCGATTGAGTGTTTTTAACAGCCTTCCTAACTTCTTCTTTTCCTCCATAAAAGAGTACTTTTTTCTCCTTTGTTCTGTGGATCTGCCTATGGTTTTGCTGTAGCTTGTTTGTCCTGGTTTGCAATTCTCTGCTATTCCCGAAAAAACTTTTTTTTTCTTTTTTTTTTTTTTTTTTGCTGGTAAAATAGCTGGCAGTTTTATTTTCAAGGTTAATATTACTTAGTGAGCAGAAGTGGGATCTAGAGAAGACCCCCAACAGCTCTGAAGGTGGTGAGCAAATGGGTGCTGGTACCCAGAGAGCCTGGGTTCACTGCTTTCTCGCCCACCCTGGGGTTTGAGGGTAAGTTTTATCCTGGATTTCGAGCTCCGTGCTTTGTGTTTGAATTCTCCAGGCATTATTTGGGATTTGTTTTAAGGCCTTGGGTTTTGTTTGTTTGTCTCTTTTTTTTTTTTTTTTTTTCTTTGTATGAGAATACTCATTTGGCCTTTGCTGGGACTCCTGTTTGGAACCGGACTGTTTCTACTGGAACTGTGCTGGCCTTTGGTTTGATTCCTTTTGGAACCAGGCTGTATCTATTAAAACTGCTGTTTAGAAATTTTTCTCTTTGCTCTAGAGAAAAACCTCCATGAAATGGGATTCCAGTCATCAGAATGCTTTGAGGGTGCCCCCCCCCCCAGACTCTGGCTGGTTTTGTTTTAAAACAATGGTCCCTCCCTGCATGCATTTATAACTAAATGGACTGACTTAACCAAAATTTAGAACATCAATGGCTGTTATGGGGAATTTCTATCTCCCCAAACTTGTTTTACTCAAAATTAAATTAGAAAGCTGAGGCTCTAAAACAAAGCAAAAAACTGAATGGAATGCTTATATTAAATTGTACCCTGAGGCTCCCAGATGTTTTCAGGATTCTAAGTTTGCCTCTTTGCAAGATACTATTTCTAATCTAACTGAGGCAAACCAACAATTGAAAGGAATCAAAATGGCTTCTGAGGCCCCTTTCCCCTCCCTCTTTGCAGACAGGAATCTCTCTCCCCTCCTTCCTCTCCTGAGCCTGTTAAAACCTTCCTCTTTAAAGTTAAGTCTTTTGAGGATCTAAATAAAACCCAAGTTTCTTATTTTCCCTGGACTAAGACCGAATTGTGTGTGAGTCATGAAGTTTCCTAAAGTGAGTGACGACCCCCATAAATTTGCTGAAGAATTTAGCATCGTTTTTCAGACTTAACTTCATTTCTCAGATTTATATTAATTAGTTCACCTGCTTGGTGGTGAGGACCAGGCCAAAGATTGGATGAAACTAGCCCCGAGGTAACATCCTGAAGGTGATTTAGAGAAACCCCTAACTTTTGGCAACAGGGTAGAACACTCACTGGAAATCTCTACCGAGCAATTAGGGTAGCTTTTGTTAAACCTGCTAATTGAAACAAGATTCAGGCTTCCACACAGAAGCCTGATGAACCTGTTCATGACTATTTACAATCAACTCCAAATTGTATTTTAAGAATTTTTTCCTCTTTCTTTAGATGTTGAGTCTACCTGGGTAGCATTTAGTTCTGTTTATTAGTGGGCTTACCTGGGATCTTTCTCTTTTAGTTAAAAGGATCAGGATGAAACAGGAAACTCTCCATTACAGATTTAGTTAATTTGGCAAATCTGCTCGCTCACATCGAGCGAATTAGATGAATCACCTAAAAGACAGACTGCTAAAATTCTCAATTTTCAACTCCAGCAAATGAAGCCCCCTAAACAAAATAAAAAAAAACAAAACAAAACAAAAAAACAAAACAAACAAAAAAAACACCAACCCTTAGTTTCTGTTGTTACTGCAGAGAGCCAGGACATTGGGGAAAAAAGATTTTTATGAATTTAAGTGTTGCAGGTACCTTCAGCCTTCTAGTTGGTCTTTCCAATGTCCTCTTAATTCCCAGTGACAGATCTCCAAGGAATTATAGGGGCTCTTCTCAATCCTCCCTCTTAATTGGCTTCAGAGAAACCACTACCCAGACTGGGAATGAAAATCTCTCTGTTCTTATTGACTCCAAAGCTACACTCTCAGGGTTTAACCCTATTGCTACAAAGCAGTGCCTTAGAGCACTAAAACAGTTAAAATAGTGGGTATCTCTAAAAAACCTCAACAGGATCCTATTTCTGAACCTTTTCCCTTTTGTCTAGGCCCTTGGAGACATACCCTTTTTCTCCTTAGTTATTCCACCCCTATGCATTTATTGGGCTGAGATTTCTTAGATAAGTATCATGCCAAAATATTTCCCAAAAGGGGGAAATAATTCTTGAATTTGACAATAGTAATAAAAGCCAGTCAGGGAAATTAAATTAGCTTCTATTGGCTGAGCTACCCTCCTTTTTATGGGCAAAAGCCTCAATTGACATCGGCAAGATGCACAGTGAACCTCCCATCAAGATTCAAATCTCTTAAACCCTCTCGTATAATTAACACCCTATAAATAAGCCTCTCAAGGAGACATCAAGCCCATTATAGGATATTACAAGGCTTGGGGCTGGCTTCCTTATCCTGCTCTTGGCCTGTAATACCCCTCTTTACCTATGAGAAAACCCAACGTCTGAGGATGGAGGTTTGTCTAGGACCTTCCAGCAGTAAATAACCTTGTTATTCCTTGGCACCCTGTGGCTTCTAAAACCCACATGCCACTAACATCAATTCCCACTGATAGCAAATTCTTAAGTGAGTCATTGATCTATGCGGCATGTTTTTAGTACTCCAGCTGGTGAGGATAGCCAATATCTTTTGGCTTTTACTTGGAAAGAAGGGAAATATACCTGAACAGTGATGCCCCAGCGTTTCTTGAACAGTCCTTTTTACTTTTCATGAAACTTAAAAGCTGATTTGGATGTGATAAAGTTTTATGCAGGCTGTATCCTGTTAGAATATGTAGACAATTTGCTTTTCTGCTCCTCTTTTCAAACTTCTTCACAGGAAGAATATACCTGTTCAAACTTTTTTAATTTTTAATGTTTATTATTTATTTTTTAGAGAGACAAAGTCACAATGCAAGTGGGTTAGGGACAGAGAGAGAGGGAGACACAGAATTCAAAGCAGGCTTCAGGCTCCAAGCTGTCAGCACAGAGCACGACGCAGGACTTGAACCCACGAGCTGTGAGATCATGACCTGAGCCAAAGTCGGACGCTCAACCGACTGACCCACGCAGGCGCCCCTTTTTAAATTTTTTTTTTTTATTTTTAATGTTTGTTTATTTTTGAGAGCGAGAGAAACAGAGAATGAGTGGGGGAGGGGCAGAGAGAGAGGGAGACACAGAATCCAAAGCAGGCTCCAGGCTCTGAGCGGTCAGCACAGAACCAGATGTGGGGCTCAAACTCACAGACCGTGAGATCATGAGCTGAGCTGAAGTTGGTGGCTTAACCGACTGAGCCACTCAGAGGCCCCTCAAACTTTTGGACTTCAAAGGACTTAAAGTCTACAAAGAAAAACTGCAGTTTGCTCAAACTCAGGTTTGATCATTGAGGCACCTGATCTGAGAATAAGGACTACATTTGAATGCAGGCGAAACCCCTCATGACTGCTTGGTGCTGACAGATTACCTTTGAATCCCTGTGGCAATTTATATGAAACTGCTGTGAGTGCAGGTTTTTCATGGTTTACTGACTGATGGTTCTTACCTAAATGATAAACATGATGAGTATGATACTGAATATCCTAGTGCAACTCCTTTTGAAGTCCTTGAAACAGCACCTTTATATTTTGTATACTTCAGCCCAACATGCTGACCCCTATGGCTTTACTTGAATTTATACTGTAGCCAAGGGTAAAACCACAAGCATTTATACTGTTAGTTGGTATGACTTTGGAATATTATGGAAACCATGGGATGTCCTTACTTCCAATGGAAATAGAATTTAAAATGGCTCCTATGTCCAAAATGTATTAGATGCCATATTTTTGTCGACCCACCTGACTCTTAAGGTTCCTGGGCATTCCAGACTCACTCCCTGTAGGCCAAAGTAATCCACCTCACTGATATTTCTGCCAAAATTGCTACTCTCAAGGAAATCAATAGCCAAACCTCTGCCACAGCTCAACAGGCTGTTCTCCCAAATGATAATTTTGGAAAAATTGGTAAGAGATGCCTAATAGCTGGCCCTAGAGAGGGAAAAACAATATTGGCTCCATAATAATAATTGTTGGCTGCATAAAAATAGAACCCTGGTTTGAACCAAATAACAATCTGGCCTTACCGGAAATTCTGAAATTTCCCGTATTTCCCGCTGTACATGCATTGAACCATGCTGACAGAGGATGGCATTTATGAACCAATTTTGGTAAAGAAAAGTTAATGAGGCTGTCCAAAGTGCCTACTATCCAGAGAAACCTATTCCTACAAGTGGATTTTATACAACCTCCCCTCTCATGGCTAAATGTGTTTTAGTAATGGTTTGTATGTTTTCTCACTGGACCGAAGCTTTCTCTTATAGACAGGCTAATGCTTCTGTTTGAAAGATTATACCTGGGGAACCCCTCTCAAACTTCATAGTGATCAGGGAACCTGTTTTACTGTTTTACTATTTTACAGATGTGTTTATAATTCTGTGTGGTTTGGCTGGTTTTACAACACTTCCATTGTGCATACCATCTTCAAACAGCACTATTTAGACCCACCTCTCAAAATTTGTAGAGATCCTCCAAATACCTTGGCCTAAAGCACTGCTGTTGGTCCCTCTAAATCTCGGATCCACCCACACTGGAACTCTGAGGGTCTCACCCTTTGTAATAGCACAGAATACCCAGTGCACTTAGCCCCTGCCTTCTCTGACCCACAGTTAATAAAAGGAAATCCACTTCAGGATTGTAAAAGCCTAATTGCTTCTGTTAAAGATAACCATACTTTGTTGTTTTTTAAAAAAAATTAATTCCAGTATGATTAGCATATAGTGTTTATTAATTTCAGTTGTACAATACAGTGAGTCAACGGTCCTATACATTACTCAGTGCTCATCATAAGTATACTCTTAATCCCCTTCACCTATTTAACCCGTCCTCCAATCCCCCTCCCCTCAGGTAACCATCAGTTTGTTCTCTATATTTAACAGGGTTTTTCTGTTTTCTCCTTTTTTCCTTTGTTTCTTAAATTCCACATATGAGTAAAATCATATGGTATTTGTCTTTCTCTGATTTATTTCACTGAGCATTATACCCTCTTTTAAATTCATAGGGAATGGGCTCCTTTGGAGCTCAATGGAGCTCAAGCTCCTTTCCATTGGTTCTCACAAAGTATGCTTCTCTGGGTGGGGCAGGCTGGTGCCTTTCATCAGTTGAACCCAAGTACCTTTCTCTTTGGCTTCCTTCTTTTTCTGATCATTTTCCTTCACACACTGTAGGAAGCTATCTCAGCTCTTTGAGTTCTTAATATGCTCACTACATGCATGAATTCTCTTGGTAAGAATCTTGCCCTCGTTTACAAAAACGCCAATAACATGCTGGCTAACACTGTAGACTCTTCCAGTTTTGCCATGGTAACGTTTGTGGGGTGTTCTTTTTTGAACAGTGCCCATTCCCTTGATGTCCACAATATCACCTTTCTTGTAGATTCCTATGTATGTGGCTGAGGGAACAACTCCATGTTTTCCAAAAGGTCTAAAGAACATATAGCATGTACCTCTCCTTTTTCCCTTTGTGTTGGTTATTTTGGTGAATTACTGGAAGATGGTTGTTCTGGCTGAAAGGCAGCATTATACCCTTTAGATCCTTCCATGTTGTCACAAATGGCAATATATCATTCTTTCTGATGGCTGAGTAATATTCCACTGTGTGTGGTGTGTGTGTGTGTACACACATCTTTTTTTTTTTTTTAAGTTTATTTATTTTGAGAGAGAAAGAGAGAGTGCACACGAGCATGAACAGGGGAGGGGCAGAGAGAGAAGAAGAGAGGGAATCCCAAGCAGGGTCCATGCTGTCAGTGCAAGGCCCGACACTGGGCTCAGTCCCACAAACTCTGAGATCATGACCTGAGCTGAAACTGAGTCAGATGCTCAACTGACTGAGCCACCCAGGTGCCCCCCACACCACGTCTTCTTTATCTATTGATGGACACTTGGGCTTCTTCCGTAATTTGGCTATTGTAGATAATGCTGTAATAAATGTTAAGCATGCACATATCTTTGCAAATTGATGTTTTCATATTATTTGGGTAAATACCCAGTAGTGAAGTTATTGGATCTTATAGTAGCTCTATTTTTAATTTTTTTGAGGAACCTCCATACTGTTTTTTAACAGTGGCTGCATTTCCACTAAGAGTGCATGAAGCTTCCTTTTCCTCCACCACCTCACCAACACTTGTTGTTTCTTAGCTATTCTGACAAATGTGAGGTGATATCTCTTTATGGTTTTGCTTTGTATTTCCCTGATGATTAGCGATGTTGAGCATCTTTTCATGTGTATGTTGGCCATCCCAATGTTGTCTTTGAAGAAATGTCTGTTCATGTCTTCTGCCCATAAAAAATGGGCAATTAAAAAAATTGGATCACTTGGGATTTACGTTGAGTTGTGTAAGTTCTTTATGTATTTTGGATACTAACTCTTTATCAGATATGTCACCTGCAAATATCTTTTCCCATTCTGTAGGCTGCCTTTTAGTTTTGTTGATTGTTTCCTTCCTTGTGCAGAAGCTTTTTATTTTGATGTAGTCCCAATAGTTTATTTTTGCTTTTTTTTCTTGGCTCAGGAGACATCTAGAAAAATGATGCTATGGCCAGTGTCAGAGAAATTACTGCCTGTATTCTCCTCTAGGATTTTTATGGTTTCAGGTCTCACTTGTAGGTCTTTAATACCTTTTGAGTTTATTTTTCTGTATGATTTGAGAAACTGGTCCATTCTTTTGCATGTAGCTATCTAGTTTTCTCAACACCATTTGTTGATGAGACTCTCTTTTTCCCATTGCATATTCTTGCCTCCTTTGTCAAAGATTAATTGTCCGTATAATTGTGTGTTTATTTCTGGGCTATATATTCTCTTTCATGGATCTATGTGTCTATTTTTTGTGCCATACCATACTGTTCTGTTTTGATTACTACGGCTTTGCAGTATATCTTGAAATCTGGGATTGTGATACCTCCAGTTTCATTCTTCTTTTTCAAGATTGCTTTGGCTATTTGAGGTCTTTTGTGGTTCCAGAGAAATTTTATTATTCTCTTAGTTTTATGAAAAAATACTGTTGGTATTTTGATAGGGATTGCATTAAATCTGTACATTGCTTTGGGTAGTATGGACATTTTAACAATATTGGCCCTTCCAATCCACGATCATGGAATATCTTTCAATTTTTGTTGTCTTCAGTTTCTCTCATCAGTGTTTTATAGTTTTCAGAGTACAGGTCTTTCACCTCCTTGGATGTTTGCTCCTAAGTATTTTATTATTTTTGGTGCACTTGTAAATGGTATTGTTTTCTTAATTTCTCTTTTTGCTACTTTATTATTAGTGTTAGAAATGTAACACTAATGTTACATTTACATGTAACACTAATGTTACAGTGTTAGAGAAATGTAGTTTCTCTATGTTGATTTTATAGCCTATGATCTTACTGAATTCATTTATCAGTTATAGCAGGTTTTTTGGTGAAGTTTTTAGGGTTTTCTTATATTTAGTATCATGTTATCTACAAGTAGTGACAGTTTTACTTCTTTATTACCAATTTGGGTGCCTTATATTTCTCTTCCTTGTCTGATGGCTGTGGCTAGGACTTCCAGTACTATGTTGACTAAAAGTGGTGAGAATAGACACCCTGGTCTTGTTCCTGATCTTAGGGGGAAAGCTCTCAGTTTTTCACCATTGAATATGATGTTAGTTGTGAATTTTTCTTATATAGCCTTTATTATGTTGAGGTACTTTCCTTCTAAATCTACTTTGTTGACAGTTGAATGGATGTTGTACTTTGTCAAATGCATTTTCTGCATCTACTGAAATGATCATATGTTTTTATCCTTTCTCTTGCTGATGTGATGTATCACAATGATTGATTTGTGAATATTGAACCATACTTCCATTCCAGGAATAAATCCCACTTGATCGTGAGGAATGAATTTTTTTAATGTATTGTTGGATTCAGTTTGCTAATATTTTGTTGAGGATTTTTTGTGTCTGTTCATCAGACATATTGGCCTGTAGTTCATTCTCTCTCTCTCTCTCTCTCTCCCTCTCTTTTGGTAGTGTCTGTCTGGTTTTGGTATCCAGGTAATGTTGGCCTTATTGAATGAATTTGAAAGCTTTCCTTCCTCTTCTATTATTTGGAGTAGTTAGAGAAGACTAGATATTAACTGTTTTTTAAATGTTTGGTAGAATTTACCTGTGAAGCCATCTGGTCCTGGATTTTTGTTTGTTGGGCATTTTTTGATTACTGATTCATGTTCATTGTTAGTGATTAGACTGTTCAAATTTTCTATTATCTTCTTGATTCCATTTCAGGAAGTTATAGGTTTCTAGGAATTTAATCATTTCTTCTAGGCTTTCCTATTTGTTGGCATATAAGTTTTCATAATATTCTCATAATCCTTTGTATTTCTGTGATATTGGTTGTTATTTCTCCTCTTTCATTTCTGACTTGGTGTCCTCTTTTTTTCTTTCTTTCTTTTCTTTCTTTCTTTCTTTCTTTTCCTTCCTTCCTTCCTTCCTTCCTTCCTTCCTTCCTTCCTTCCTTCCTTCCTTCCTTCCTTTGATAGTTCTGGTTAAAGTTTGTTAATTTTGTTGATCTTTTCAGAGAACTGGCTCTTAATTTCATTGATCTGTTCTATTGTTTTTTAGTTTCCATTTCACTTATTTCTAATCTTTATTATTTTCTTCCTTCTACTGGTTTTGGGTTTTGTTTGTTCTTCTTTTCCTAGCTCCTTTAGGTGTAAAGTTAGGTAGTTTGAGATTTTTCTTCTTTTTAAAAAAAATTAAAAAAATTTTTTTTAATGTTTATTTTTGAGAGAGAGTGCAAGCAGTGGAAGAGCAGAGAGAAAGGGAAACACAGGATCTGCAGCAGGCTCTAGATTCTGAGCTGTTAGTACAGAGCCTGATATGGAGCTCGAACCAGGAACTGTGAGATCATGACCTGAGCCGCAGTACGATGCTTAACCAACTGAGCCACCCAGACACCCTCCCCCCATTTTTTAAAAATGTTTATTTATTTTAGAGAGAATGAGAGAGAGAGACAGACAGACAGACAGACAGACAGTGTGAGCAGGGGAGGGGCAGAGAGAGAGGGAGACACAGAATCTGAAGCAGGCTTCAGGCTCTGAGCTGTCAGCACAGAGCCGGATGCAGGGCTGGAACTCATGAACCATGAGATCATGACCTGAGTCAAAGTTAGATGCTTAACTGACTGAGCCACCCAGGCCCCCTCTTTCTGAGAATAGCTTTTGCTACATCCCAAAGATTTTGGATGGTTGTATTTTCATTTTCATTTGTGTCTATGAATTTTTAAATTTTCTCTATAATTTCTTGGTTGGCCCTTTAATTGTTTAGTAGTATGTTGTTTGATTTCCATGTATTTGTGGTCTTTCCAGATGTTTTCTTGTGGCTGATTTCTAGTTTCATAGCATTCTATTCAGAAAAGATGCATGGTATGACTTCTATCTTTTTTAATTTATTGAGATTTGTTTTGTGGTCTTACCTGTGATCTATCCTAGACGATGTTCCATGTGCACTTGAAAAGGATGTGTATTCTGCTGTTTGAGAGTGGAATTCTGAGTATATCTATTAGATCTATCTGGTCCAATGTGTCACTCAGAGCCACTGTTTCCTTGTTGATTCTGTTTAGATAATCTATCCATTGATGTAAGTAGGGTATTAAAGTCCCCGCCTATTGTTGCATTACTATTGATTACTTCCTTTATGTTATTTGCTGCTTTATGTATTTGGGTGCTCTCTTGTTGGGTGCATAACTGTTTATATTTGTTATATCTTCTTGTTGGATTGTCCCTTTTATTATTATATAGTGTCTTCTTTGTCTCTTGTTACAGTCTTTTTTTTTAAAGTCTTTTGTCTGATATAAGTATTGTTACGTCAGCTTTCTTTTCTCTTCCATTTTCATGATAAATGCTTTTCAATCCCTTCACTTTCAATCTGCATGTCTTTAGGTCTAAAATGTGTCTCTGTCACCCTATATCTTTTGATTGGAGCCTTAAGTCCATTTACATTCAATGTAATTATTTATTAAAAATTTTTTTTTCAACGTTTATTTATTTTTGGGACAGAGAGAGACAGAGCATGAACGGGGGAGGGGCAGAGAGAGAGGGAGACACAGAGTCGGAAACAGGCTCCAGGCTCTGAGCCATCAGCCCAGAGCCCGACGCGGGGCTCGAACTCACGGACCGCGAGATCGTGACCTGGCTGAAGTCGGACACTTAACCGACTGCGCCACCCAGGCGCCCCCGTTCAATGTAATTATTGATAGGTATGTCCTTAGTGCCATTTTGTTACTTGTTTTACCCTGTTCCTATGTAGTTTTTCTCTGTTCCTTTTTTCTTTTACTGTCTTTCCCCAGTTTTCTGGCTTTCTTTAATTATATACTTGGATTCCTTTCTCTTTATTTTTTGTATATTTCTGGTTTTTTATTTGGTTGATCTGGTTACCGTTAGGTTTATTTATAACATTCTTAGGCATATAGCAGTCTATTTTATGTGGATAGTCACTGAAGTTTGAATCCATTCTGAAAGCACTAAATTTTTACTCCTCTCACCTCCATGTTTTAGGTATATGGTGTCATACTTTACATCCTGTTAGTTTGTGAATCCCTTGACTGATTTTTATAGATACACTTAATTTCACTGCTTTTGTGCTTCCTGCCTTTTAATTTTTTTTTTAATTTTTAACTTGTATTTAAATCTAAGTTAGTTAATAATAGTGTAATAATAGTTTCAGGAGTAGAATTTAGTGAGTCATCACTTAAGTATGACAACCAGTGCTTATCCCAACAAGTGTCCTCCTTAATGCCCATTACCCATTTAGCCCATCCCCCTCCAGCAACCCTGTTTGTTCTCTGTATTTAAGAGTCTCTTATGGTTTGCCTCCCTTTCTATTTTTATCTTATTTTTCCTTCCCTTTCCCTGTGTTCATCTGTTTTGTTTCTTAAATTCCACATGAGTGAAAACATATGACATTTATCTTTTTATGACTGACTTATTTTGCTTAGCATAATACACTCTAGTTCCATCCATGTTGTTGCAAATGGCAAGCAAGATTTCATTCTTTTGATCACTGAGTGATATTCCGTTGTATTTATATACTATATTTTCTTCATCCATTCGTCAGTCAATGGGCATTTGGGCTCTTTCCATAATTTGGCTATTGTTGATAGTTCTGCTATAAACATTGGGGTGCATGGCTTCCTGCTTTCCTTGCTCTTCCCTATGGTCTTTCCTTTCCACTCAGAGTTCCCTTTAACATTTCCTGTGGTGCTGGGTTAGTGGTGATGAATTCCTTTAACTTTAACCTTTGTTTGGGAAACTCTCCTTCTATTCTAAATAATAGGCTTGTTTGATAGGATATTCTTGATTTGTCTCTTTCATCACTTTGAATGTATCATGCCACTCCCTTCTGGCCAGCCTGCAAAGTTTCTGCTGAAAAATTAGCTGATAACCTTATGGGATTTCTCGTGTATGTAACTGTTTTCTCTTGCTGTTTTAAAAATTCTCTGATCATTACTTCTTGCCATTTTAATTACTAGGTGTCTTGATGTGGACCTCCCTGGGTTGGTTTTTTTGGGGGACCCTCTGTGCCTCCTGCATTTGGATATCTGTTTCTTTCCCCAGATTCAGGAAGTTTTCAGCTAGTATTTCCTCAAATACATTTTCTGTTCCTCCTGGGATCCCTATAATGTGAATGTTATTATGCTTGATGATATTGTTGATTTTCCTTAATCTTTCTTTCTTTCTTTCTTTCTTTCTTTCTTTCTTTCTTCCTTTCTTCCTTTCTTCCTTTCTTCCTTTCTTCCTTTCTTCCTTTCTTCCTTTCTTTTCTTTCTTTTCTTTCTTTTCTTTCTTTTCTTTCTCTTCTTTCTCCTCCTGGTCAGCTTGAATGCTTTCCATTACTCTGTCCTCCAGGTTGCTGATCCAGTCTTCTGTTTCCTCTGGTTTACTATTTATTCCCTCCAGTGTGCTTTTTAATTTCTGTTATTGAGTTCTTCATGTCTGATTGGTTCCTTTTTATGTTTTCTGTCCCTTTGTTGAGGGTCTCATGAAGGTCCCTCCACTTGTTTCCCAAGTCCAATGAATATCTTTATGACTGTTACTTTAAATTCTCTATCAGGCATGTTACTTATCTCTGTTTCAGTCAGCTCTCTTGTGGTTTTGTCCTGTTCTTTCATTTGGGACACATTCTTCTCTGTCTTCATTTTGACTCTTTGTGTCTGTTTCTATGTGTTAGGAAATTCAGCTATGTCTTTTGCTCTTGGAAGTAGTGGGCTTATGAATAAGAGGTTCTGTAGTGCCCTGCAGTGCAACATCCTTTGTTCACCAGAACCTGGCACTTCTCTCCTATGTGTGTTGCATGCACCCTACTATTGTGGCTGAGCCATGTTTGCTTTCAGTCCAGTCATCTGCAATGGCTCTTTTTTGCCTGTTGTGGGAAGGACTTAGTCCCTGTGTTGTTAGTGCACCAGACTGGGGCTGCCTTTGGCTTGAGTTGAGTTTGACCAGGTGTTTGTCAGGGATGCAGTAGCATGGAACTACAGGTTACTTGCCCTGTGTTGTCCCTTGAGAAGTTTTCTTTGGTGTGTGGGGCAACCAGATGTCTGTCTCTAGCCCACTGCTGGGCCGTGGTTATGCTGGTCTGTGAAGTTATGTTCCTCTCTCCCCAGGGCAGGAGTCACTTTGGAGTGGTGCTGGCCTCTGGGGGGGGTGCTTGCACACTGCCAGGTTTGTGGCACTACTTTGGATGGGCTCTGAGTAAGGCTGTATATACTGGGGGTCTGGTCTACAGGAGAACGTGGGGGCAGGGGTGTGTTGTGCCAGCAAGGCCTGTGCTGGTCCAGAGTGGGAGAGGATCTGCAGCCATCCAGGAAAACTTCTGATGCCAGCCAACTTGGAGGGGACAGATCTACAGAGACACGTGGGGGTGGGGCATGCTTTTAGCAAGCTAGGTGGAGAGTGTTCCTGCTGCATTTTTTTCTGCCAGTGTCTGTGTATCTAGGCAGGGGGAGGGAAATGGTGCAGGCCAGCTCTTTTGTTGTTGAAGTCTCCCAAAGGTCTCTGCCCTTCCAGCACACACTCTTGAGATTATTAAATAAATCTCCTTCCTGTATACCCCTGGAATTTTTCAAGTTGCTGCTCTATGCTGGATCTCAGTGGGGCTGTTTGTTGTGCTGTCTCTTTAAGGGACAGTTTCCTATTGCCCTCTGGCTCTCTCAGAGCCAAGCCAGCTGATTTTTTAAGTTCAAAGTGTTAAGCCTCTTTGATTTTAAGAACTCCGGAAATTCAACCCTCCCGTTTTCAAAGCCAAATGTTTGTGGGCATTTGTCTTCCCAGTGTGGGTCCTTTGTGCCTGTTGTGGGGTCTACTCCTCACCCTGATACCCAGACCTGCATGGACAGTCCTGTGGGTCAGTTTGGCTTCTGACCACATCAGTGCTTCCTAACCTCCTTGATGTGGCCTCTTCTTTACATTTGGTTGTGGAGTCTGTTCTTCCAGTCTTTAGGTCATCTTCTGGGTTCAAAAATAACCATACTTAGGTAGAGCAGTCTTTTTACCATGCACCCTCAGGAGAAGGTGACCTGAAACATCATCACATCTTGCAACCTGGAGATTTTGTTGGGAAAAAAACAAAAAACAAAAAAACCCCACCTCCATAGAGAGTCTTCTACCTCATTGGAAAGGCCCTTCCTTATCAGGAACTGCAAACCAAGCCTTATGCCACAAAACTCCAGGGAATAGATTCACATGACATATCTAAAGAAAGCACCAAACCATGACCGGACCCGCATACATCTAATGACGTGAAAGTTAAGATTTCCTGGAATTAAAGCGGATGGCATCTGGCAAGACAGCTTTCCCAAGATGTCTGGACCAGGCCTGTATACCTTTTTCTCACCGTTGTCTTCTGTCTTTTTTTGTGGGAAGACAATACCTCATCTGTATTTCCCAAGCCCTTGTGGAAGGGGGAACCCTCTTCTTTTGATTATAGCTTTTTGGAAAGAGCCTTATCATGCTCCTGGGACAAGCTACTTGTTCACTTTATTTTTGAAAGGTAGAAAGTTCAGAATTCACAATTTCATCTCAACTATTAACTGACATTGGATTCTTATCCAGATTCATGGTTTCTGAGTTTGCAGCCTTACAGATTCTTTCTTTCTTTCTTTCTTTCTTTCTTTCTTTCTTTCTTTCTTTCTTTCTTTCTTTTTTTCTTTCTTAGCTTATTTATCTTGAGGGAGAGAGCATAATAAGCAAGGGAGGGGCAGAGAGAGGGGGGAAAGAGAATCTCAAACAGAGCCTGATGCTGGGCTCAAGCTCATGAACCATGAGATCATGACCTGAAACAAAATCAAGTTGGATGCTTAACAGTCTAAGCCACCCAGGCACCCCCAACCTGTATTTTCAGTAACACATTTGGTTCCAAACAGTCTTTTGAGATAAGAATACTGTTTTAAAACATCTTTCAAGTTGTGCTGTTTTACAAAAAATTCGTCAGCCCTTGCTTCAAGTTTACACCTACACTGTAACTTCTCAAGATGCCTCAGTTAATTCCTTTACTGTGGGCTTGCAGTATTTATGATTCTGTTTTCATGGTTTCTTTTTTTTTAGTTTTTAAAAAAATGTTTATTTTTGAGGGGGAAGGGGCAGAGAGAGAGGGAAACAGAGGAGCCAAAGTGGGCTCTCCACTGTCAGTGCAGAGCCCAATGTGAAACTTGAACCCCAAACTGTGAGATCATGACCTGAGCCAAAGTCAGATGCTTAACTCAGCCACCTAGGTGTTCCTGTTTTCATGGTTTCTTTAAGTGGAGCCTTCCAGGAGGCATACATGACTCCACCTCTGCCTACATAGGAAGAACCTTTCTCCCCTAAATTGGAATAAGTGTCAGTAAATATTTCTGTGGCTACTTCTAGACCTAGTGTCCTGGTTTAGAATCATTATACAATTTGGAGTTATGTTACTTCCTCTTTGTATAATTAAATTTCATACTTTGTGGCCTGTTGGACTTTAAAAAAAAATGTTGTATCCAGTAATGTGATGCTGGCTCAACTCTTCGAGATTATTTCCAATAGTAAGGACCTTGAGTGGATACAGACTTTAGGTGGGAATACCTGAGTTTCTCTCTCCTAATCTTTCTTGTTACTCAAATGTGGCCTGAAGTGCTTTCCAACTATAGCGGTACTTTCCCTCTAATACAGGATGTGACAATCAGGGAAGATCCTTCCAGGTATTAGGGACAACATCACTAAATGTGGAAAACTTGCCTCTTGATCAGTGATGCTTTCAAAAAAGGATCTTGATCAAAAGTGGGAAGTGTGAAAATTAATAAAAAGAAACCTCATTTAGACTGGAGTTGGGAGACTGGCAGAGGGAGCTCTGATGTCCTACCTGTCATCGATTGAAGACCCAATGGGGAAGAGCAGAGGTACCCTGCACATGGATACTACTTTATTATCTTAGCAAGAGAAAGGATTTCCTCCTGCCCCATTAATGCCCAAGCAATTAGACTGTCATAACTCAGCCAACCAAACGCCACCATACTTCAAGCTTCCAGTATATTCTGATTGACTTTGTGTTTATAATAGCCTTCTCACTTTCCTCCTTTCCTCTATAAAAGAGCATTCTTCTCCTTTGTTCTGCAGATTTACCAGTGCTGTTGCCATAGCTTGCTTGTCCCAGCTAAACGCAGTTTTTTGCTGGTAAAATAACTGGTAGTTTTTATTTTTATGGCTAACAGTGTAAAGAGCAATTCTATTGTAAAGATAGGGACAATTTCCAGTTCTTAATCTAACTGATTTTGAGGCAAGGCATTTAAATGCCAGTAAAAAGGCATATGTACATTGCTTAAGGTAAGTAAAGGTGGTAAAGTCTTTATAAAGAACCTACTCAGTGTGGAAACCTAACATCTGAAAGACTTCCTGTAGCGCTCAATACCTCTTCATGGATTGGGCAGTGTATGTGGGCATTTGGAAAATCAATTATGCAAAGAAGAAAAATTTTGTTCATTTGTAAGTTCATGGTTTTTTTCTTTACTGACCTATATTCTTCAAACACAGACTACATTGCTCTTTTTTCCCTTATACTTTCAGTTGATTCATCCAGCTATATTTTTAGGATTTGTATTATGTCCCAAGCTTTCAGTATTTTTAAAAACAAATTCAATCTTAATTATTGGAATTAAAATAGGGGATAAGGTTTGTGATGTAAATATGCATCTAAAAACTCCAAAAAATAATGGCCATTCCAATTTCACATTCTGTAATTTTTATTTTAGTGGGAAGTTACCTAGGAGGAAAATGGATTATACATAGTTAATTCTGAAAACAGAAATGAAATAATGAAATGAAATGAAATAACAGAATGAAATAACAGAAATGAAATAATTCTGAAAACAGAAATGAATAAAAAGGAAATAATTTTTTTAAATTGAGAAGATTAAGAAATGTCTGTTTTAACTATTATACCTCCCCTCCCCCTTCCATTCTCCTCATAGTGGCCCAGTGATTATTGATCTCTCCCTCTTTCTCATTTATTAATGCAAATTTTATGTCCCTCCCCTGCTTAAACACTCTAATGGCTTCCCATTACATCTCAGGGTAAAATACAAAATTCTGAGTATCTACAAAGCCCTACTTGATCTTGCCACATTGATCTTTTGGTTCTCTCCTGAGAACGCTCTTTTTTTGTTCATAGGTAACCTTCCATCGTGTCCAGATCATTACCCAGATTTCAGTTTTCCCCCAAAGTGTGTAGCTCTACCCTGCCCTACCAGGGTAGCAGGCCCCCTTCATATGGTGTCATGGCCTCTTGCATTTCCATGCAGCCCTTGACACTATTGTAATTGAACAGCTAAAGGACCTGGTTTCTTTAACTTCTGTCACTAATGTCTAGCGAGGTGCATTCCCCATACCTTATTGGAATTCAATAAATATTTGCTAAATCAGTGAATTAAAACTTTATTTGTAATGAAATTATCAGTGAGACTTCTGTGCTTCTAGAATTATCTGTGAAGGGAAAATACTGGTGAAGCATAACATCCACCACCTTAGAACTTGAGGACTTCTTAAGAAGTTTGTTTCACCAAAAACCATTCGTAGTAAATGCAATTATCTGGTGCGTTTGCATAGAGGCAGTGGCTCCAGCTGCTGCAGCCAGAAACTTCAATATGAATCAACCTCCCTTTCTTTTACTTTACTCATTCAATCATCACAGAATTCTGTTAATTTTGCCCTTAGGATCTTCCAGATCTGTTCATTTATCTGGCTTATCTCTGCTGCTCCACAATTTTAACTGAGGTCACCTTCATCTTTTGCCTGGATTCTTCCAACAGCGTTCCTGTCAGCAGTGCTGCTTCCAGTTTTAGCCTCTCTTCCCATTTCAGCTGAAGGAATTTTTCTAAAATGCATATGTAAATGCATACTTAACATGTATACATTCTTTTAAAACCCTTTCTCTCAGGATAATATGCTAATTTCTCAAGAGGGCTTATAAGGCCTTTCATGACTTAACCCTGCCTAGATCTCTTTGGTTCTTTACTGCTGTCTCCTTCCAAATCCTAGGTGTCAGCTATACTCAATACTGAGTTGCAGAATCACCATGCTTTCTCTGCCGCTAGGCCTTGGCTCCTTCCACATTTCTCTCTAGCCCAACTTTCGAGGCCTGGTTAATTTCCCCTGCCACCAATGATACTGGGACACCTATGTCTTGTTCACTGTTGTACTCTCAGTGCCTGGTATATGATCAGTGTTTAATGTTATTTTGGGTGGTCAGCATTGTATTCTCTTTGATTTAAGCAATGATGCTTATCTTTGTTGTTTTGGCAGGTCTTTGTGTTTGATGTTGGATATAAAACTTGGAAATTTTATGACTGGTCACAGATTACAACTGTGGTAATTTTTGGAAAATATGATCCAGAACTTATGTGCTATGCTCATTCACACGGAGCCAGAGTAGTGCTAAAAGGTGGGTAACAGTTTTTCACTAGATGTGTCCAGCCAATTGGTAAGTTTACTTACATTTCTTGTCATCCTGACTTTCCGAAAAATTCCCTTTTCGTGTTTATCTGGTATGTGCTTTATCATCCTAAAATTAATCTCAGATACTGTTTAATTCATTTCACAGATAGTTATTTTTAAAGAATTAAATAAACCACTCTGATTTTGAGCAAAATGTGAATCCTAATTAGCCTGATGACTTTTAGCTAGTCAGTCTACAATTTCTACTTCTAATTTGAGAATGATTTTACTAGTTATTCATAATGGTTATTTTGGAGATTGAGTAATGACTTTCTATTTTGGTATATTATTTCTCTATTTGGAAAACTTAAATTGGGGGCTTAGTATTCCAAGATAATAAGATGTTTTAAGGTGTTGTGAAATAAATTTCATTAAACTATGAAAAGCACATATGCACAAAAGATGTATATTTCTTCCATAGGAGATATACCCTTAAAAGATATAATTGATCCTACTTTCAGAGCATCCTGGATAGCTCAAAAAGTTAAGTTGGCCAAAGCACAATATATGGACGGAATGAATATAGACATAGAGCAAGAAGCTAATTGTTTTTCACCTGAATATTATGCATTAACTGCTTTAGTCAAAGAAGCCACAGACTCTTTCCATCGTGAAATTAAGGGATCACAGGTAAAAATTCATTTGCTACTTTTTGGAAACTCATTTTCTCTATCAAAATGTATTCATGAAGGTATGACTAATAGAATCTCAGCTTTATTGAGTAGGAAAGAATTTCAGCACATATATCCTAAAAATATTTTCTGGAACTTTTGAGGTTCTTAATTAGAGAAGTTTTAGAGAATTTTAAAGTGCTAAATCTGTTTTCTATTCATAGCACAATACAACATTGAGAATGCCCGACCTACTTGTCTTGCAGCAAGGTTAGAGATATTAAATAGGCAACTGGATTGGCAAGAATCAGAAAGTGCTTAGCCACCCAGGCCCTGCTTTCATCAGTGCAGGACAGAAATCCCTCTTGTCTAAGAGTAGAGGTAGTTTGGGGAAGTCACTTGCTTCATAGGCTCTGATTACTTGCAAACTGAGGTCCAATAAGTCTCAAAGGACTAACTCTATAGAACTTGACAGAGCTATG
The DNA here is from genome assembly GCF_022079265.1 of Lynx rufus. Lineage (NCBI taxonomy): Eukaryota > Metazoa > Chordata > Mammalia > Carnivora > Felidae > Lynx > Lynx rufus. Next base: position 151,315,373 of record NW_025814834.1, read on the forward strand.
GCAAAAGGCTTCCCCACTGCCATAGTGAGCATGATTAGAGCAGAAGATCTTTTAGCTTTTTGCTAAAAGAGCAAAAGGCATATTTACAGGCAATATATAGGTAACAAAAGATAATGTGGCCCTGGATCAGTGATCTCAAACCTGGCCTCATAACAAGATAACCAAGAGTATTTAAACACACATACACTCTCTCTCTCTGCAATAAAGCAAGTTAAATGAATTTTTTTGGCCTTCTAGTGCATATAAGTTATGTTTACACTGTACTGTAGTCAATTATTAAGTGTGCAATAGTATGTTTGAAAAATAATGTAAATACCTTAATTAAAAAATACTTTATTGCTATAAATGCAAACCACCATCTGAGCTTTTCACCAAGTTGTAATATTTTTGCTGGGGGACAGTCTGGCCTCGATGTTGATGGCTGTGACTGATCAGGGTGTTGGTTGCTGAAGTTTGGGGTGGCTGTGGCAATTTCTTAAAATAAGACAGCAGTGAAGTTTGCTGCACTGATCAGCTCCTCCTTTGATGAACAATTCCTCCGTAGCATGCAATGTGGTTTACTAGCATTTTATCCACAATAGAACTACTTCCAAAATTGGAGTCAATCCTCTCAAACTCTGCTCCTGCTTTATTGACTAAATTCATGTAATATTATAAACCTTTTGTTATTTCAACAATATTCACAGCATCTTCACCAGGAATAGATTCCATCTCAAACCACTTTCTCATCCACAAGAAGCAACTCCTCCGCTGTGAAAGTTTTACATGAGATTGCAGCCATTCAATCACATCTTTAGGCTGTACTTCTAATTCTAGTTCTCCTAATGTTTCCACCACATCTGTAGTTACTTCCTCCACTAAAGTCTTACACCCCTCAAAGTCTTCAGTGAGGGTGGGTATCAACCCTCCTGTTCCAAACTCCTGTTAATGTTGATATTTTTTTTCCCATGAATCACGAACGTTCTTAATGGCATCTAGAATGGTGAATCCTTCCCAGAAGGTTTTCAATTAGCTTTTCCCAGATCCTTCAGCAGAATCATTGTCTATGGCAGCTATAGTCCTACTAAATATGTCTCTTAAATAATAAGGTTTGAAATTTGGAATGACTCCTTGATCCATTGACTGCAGAATGGATGCTGTGTTAGCAGGCATGAAAACAAAATTTATCTCATTGTCCATCTCCATCAGAGCTCTTCAGTGACCAGGTACATTGTCAATGAGCAGTCATATTTTGAATAGAAACTTTCTTCAGTAGGTCTCAACAGTAGGCTTAAAACATTCACTAAGCCATATTGTAAACAGGTGTGCCTTCATCCAGACTTTGTTCCATTTATAGAGCACAGAGTGGATATAGCATAATTTTTAAAATTTATTTATTTTTTGGGGCGCCTGGGTGGCGCAGTCGGTTAAGCGTCCGACTTCAGCCAGGTCACGATCTCGCGGTCCGTGAGTTCGAGCCCCGCGTCGGGCTCTGGGCTGATGGCTCAGAGCCTGGAGCCTGTTTCCGATTCTGTGTCTCCCTCTCTCTCTGCCCCTCGCCCGTTCATGCTCTGTCTCTCTCTGTCCCAAAAATAAATAAACGTTGAAAAAAAAAAAGTTTAAAAAAAAAAATTTATTTATTTTTTAATTTACATCCAAGTTAGTTAGCATATAGTGTTATAATGATTTCAAGAGGAGATGCCAGTGATTCATCTCTTATGTATAAATACCTAAGGCTCATCACAACAAATGTCCTTCCTAATGCCCCTGCCCCATTTAGCCCATCCCTCCACCCACAACCGCTCCAGCAACCCTCAGTTTGTTCTCTGTGTTTAAGAGTCTCTTATATTTTGTCCCCCTCCTTGTTTTTATATTATTTTTACTTCCCTTTCCTTATGTTCATCTGTTTTGTATCTTAAAGTCCTCATATGAGTGAAGTCTTATGATATTTGTCTTTCTCTGACTGACTTACTTCGTTTAGCATAATCTTCTAGTTCCATCTACATAGTTGCAAATGGCAAGATTTCATTCTTTTTGTTTAGTAATACTTCATTATATATATGTGTGCCACATCTTCTTTATCCATACATCTGTTGATGGACATTTGGACTCTTTCTATACTTTGGCTATTGTTGATAGAGCTGCTATAAACATTGGGGTGCATGGGGCCCTTTGAAACAGCATACCTGTATCCCTTGGATAAATACCTAGTAGTGCAATTGCTGGGTCATAGGGTAGTTCTATTTCTAATTTTTTGAGGAACCTCCATACTGTTTTCCAGAGTTGCTGTACCAGTCTGCATTCCCACCAGCAGTGCAAAAGAGATCCTCTTTCTCTGCATCCTCTCCAACATCTGTTGTTGTCTGAGTTGTTAATTTTAGCCAATCTGACTGGTGTGAGATGATATCTCATTGTGGTTTTAATTTGTATTTCCATGATGATGAGTGATGTTTAGCATTTTTTCATGTGTCTGTTAGCCATCTGGATGTCTTCTTTGGAGGAGTGTCTATTCACGTCTTTTACCCATTTCTTCACTGGATTATTTGTTGTTTGGGTCTTGAGTTTGGGAAGTTCTTTATAAATTTTAGATACTAACCCTTTATCTGATATGTCATTTGCAAATATCTTCTCCCATTCCATTGGTTGCCTTTTAGTTTTGCTGATTGTTTCTTTCGCTGTGTAGAAGCTTTTTATTTTGAGGAGGTCCAAGTAGTTCATTTTTGCTTTTGTTTCCTTGCCTCTGGAGACGTGTTGAATAAGAAGTTGCTGTGGCCAAGGTCAAAGAGGTTTTTGCCTGCTTTCGCCTCTAGGATTTTGATGACTTCCTGTCTTATGTTTAGGTCTTTCATCCATTTTGAGTTTCTTTTGTGTATGGTGCAAAAAATGGTCTAGGTTCATTTTTCTGCATGTTGCTGTCCAGTTTTCCCAGCACCACTTGCTGGAGAGACTATCTTTATTCCACTGGATATTCTTTCCTGCTTTGTCAAAGATTAGTTGGCTATGTGTTTTTGGGTCCATTTCTGGGTTCTCTATTCTACTGATCTACGTGTCTGTTTTTGTGCCAGTACCATATTGTCTTGATGATTACAGCTTTGTAATACAGCTTGAAGTCCAGGATTGTGATGCCTCCAGCTTTAGTTATCTTTTTCAGGATTAGTTTGGTTATTCAGGGTCTTTTCTGGTTCCATACAAATTTTAGGATTGTTTGTTCTAGCTCTGTGAAGAATGCTGGTGTTATTTTGATAGGAATTGCATTGAATATTTAGATTTCTTTGGGTAGTATTGACATTTTAACAAAATTTGTTCTTCCAATCCATAAGCTTGGAATATTTTTCCATTTTTTTTGTGCCGCCTTCAATTTCTTTTATAAGCTTTCTGTAGTTTTCAGTGTATAGATTTTTCACCTCTTTTTTTTTAAACAAAGGGTAGTTTATTAAAAAAGAATCAAAACAAAAACTCTAAGTACCAGCGTATACATTGTACATATTTAAAAGACTCAAAAGAATGAAGTTTTTTTCTTATACATTAAGATCATACCACCTTGCTGTTTATCAAAAGATATTCAAGGAGAAATCTGACTCCAAACTGCATACAGGACTGCCATCTTAAACAGACCGCATTTCAAACATGCAACAACACCACTGATAATAAAGCTTTGGAATGGGTGTTCATTCTATTATTCGACTACAAACAGGATAGAAAGCAAGATCAGTTGAGAATTTAATCTAAAATAGAATGGCAGCTGTCATTTTCTGCACCAGCACTCCTCACTCCTCTGCTGCCATCTTTAGTCAAAAATACTCCTTGTCGATCTTGAAGAGTTTCCATCCCTCTTCGCTGGACAGATCAGAAGCACCTCTTTTTTTGTAGAAGTTGATCGATGGTTCATTCCGTTTAGCTACCAAGAAGTGCATGCTGCTGCAGCGTCATTTCATGGCAACCTGGCTTAGGTTCTTCAGAATTTCTGATCCTATGCCAAAGCCTCTATAATCACTCATTCCGAAGAAGTCCTCAAGATACAACAGTTTACCAATCCACGGGTCATAGGTAAAGTAGTACATGGCGAAACCAACAACAGTGCCCTTCCGGAGACCAGTGCTCCTTGGGCACTTCTGCAACCAGGCAGTGGTAGAAAGGGTGCTCTCCGAAACCATCCTCTAGTAGATCTTTTTCAGTTAATATTACTTGCTCTTCCATATATTCGTATTTGGCCAGTTCCTTGATCAGCCGCAGGATGTACTGCAGTCTGCGTCAGTGGCCAGGCGGATCACGAATTTAGCCATTTTTGTCTTTTGCTTTTCTTCCCTTTGCGGACCAGGCCCCTGTACTTGAACAGCAGGAGGAGGTGATTCCGCATTCATCTCCCGGGAGCATCCTTTTCTCAGTCAGGCTGGCACCATGACCCAGCGAACCTTTGCAAGTGATGAAAAAGCTTCATCCGACCGCGACTAGCGCTGCAACTCACCTCTTCAGTTAGGTTTATTCCTACGTATTTTATAGCTTTTGTGCAATTGTAAATGGGATCGACTCCTTGATTTCTCTTTCTGTTGCTTCATTATTGGTGTATAGAAATCAACTAATTTCTGTGCATTGATTTTATATCCTGTGACTTGGCTGAATTCATGGATCAGTTCTAACAGCTTTTTGGTGGAGTCTTTTGGGCTTTCCACATACAGTATGTCAGACATGAAGAGTGAAAGTTTGAATTCCTCCTGGCCAATTTGGATGCCTTTTATTCATTTGTGTTGTCTGATTGCTGAGGCTGGGACTTCCAATACTATGTTGAATAACAGTGGTAAGAGTGGACATCCCTGTCGTGTTCTTGACTTTAGGGGGAAAGCTCTCAGTTTTTTTTTGTCCATTGAGGATGATATTAGCGGTGGGTCTTTCATATATGGCTTTTATGATCTTGAGGTACGATCCTTCTATTCCTATGGTCTTGAGGGTTTTTATCAAGAAAGGATGCTATGTTTTGTCAAATGCTTTCTCTGCATCTATCGAGAGGATCATGTGGTTCTTGTCCTTTCTTTTATTGATGTGATGTATCACATTGATTGTTTTGAGGCTATTGAACCCGCTCTGCATTCCAGGTCTAAATCCCACTTGGTCATGGTGAATACTTCTTTTAATGTATTGTTGGATCCGTTTGGTTAGTATCTTGTTGAGGATTTTTGCATCCATGTTCATCAGGGAAATTGACCTGTAGTTTTCCTTTTTAGAGGGATCTTTGGTTTTGGAATCAAGGTAATGCTGGCTTCATAGAATGAGTTTGGAAGTTTTCCTTCCATTTCTATTTTTTGGAATAGCTTCAAAAGTGTAGGTGTTAACTCTTCTGTAAATGTTGGTAGAATTTCCCTGGAAAGCTATCCAACCCTGGACTCTTGTTTTTTGGGAGATTTTTGATTACTAATTTGATTTCCTTACTGGTTATGGGTCTGTTCAAATTTTCTATTTCTTCCTGTTTTAGTTTTGGTAGTTTATATATTTCTTGGAATTTGACCATTTCTTCCAGATTGCCTATTTTATTGGTGTATAATTGCTCATAATATTCTCTTATTAATTTCTGCAAACTAATTCTCTTATTTATTTCTGCAGCATTGGTTGTGATCTCTCTTTCATTCTTGATTTTATTTATTTGGGGCTTTCCTTTTTCTTTTTGTTCAAACTGACTAAGGATTTATCAATTTTGTTAATTCTTTCAAAGAACCAGCTCCTGGTTTTACTGATCTGTTCTGTTTTTTTTATTTCGATAGCATTGATTTCTGCTCTAATCTTTATTTCCTGTCTTCTGGTTTTTTTTTTTTTTTTAATTTTTAAATGTTTATTTTTGGGAGAGAGAGAGAGAAAGAGAGAGGGAGGGAGGGTGGGTGAGGGGAAGAGAAAGGGAAACACAGAATCTGAAGCAGGCTCCAGGCTCCCAGCTGCCAGCCCAGAGACTGATGCAGGGCTCAAACCCATGAAATGTGAGATCATGACCTGAGTGAAGTTGGGAGCTTAATTGACTGAGCCACTCAAGTGCCCCCTGGGTTTTATTTGCTGTTCTTTTTCCAGCTCTTTAAGGTGTAAAGTTAGGTTGTGTATCTGAGACCTTTCTTCCTTTTTAAGGAAGGCTTGGATTGCTATGTACTTCCCTCTTATGACTGCCTTTGCTGCATCCCAGAGGTTTTGGACTGTGGTGTTATTTTCATTGGCTTCCACGTACTTTTTAATTTCCTCTTTTTAACTTCTTGTTTAGCCCATTTATTCTTTAATAGGATGTTCTTTAGTCTCTAAGTATTTGTTATCTTTGCAAATTTTTTCTTGTGGTTGATTTCAAGTTTCATAGTGTTGTGGTCTGAAAATATGCACAGTATGATCTCGATCTTTTTGTACTTCTTGAGGGCTGATTTGTGTCCTGGTATGTGATCTATTCTGGAGAATGTTCCATATGCACTCGAGTAGAATGTTTATTGTATTCCGTTGCTTTAGGATGAAATGTTTTGAATATATCTGGTAAGTCCATCCAGTCCAGTGTGTCATTCAAAGCCATTGTTTCCTTGATTATTTTCTGTTTATATGATCTGTCCATTGCTGTAAGTGGGGGTGTTGAAGTCCCCTACTATTATGGTATTATTATCAATGAGTTTCTGTATGTTTGTGATTAATTTATATATTTGGGTTCTTCCACGTTTGGAGCATAAATGTTTACAATTGTTAGCTCTTGGTGGGAAGACCCCTTAATTATGATATAATGCCCTTCTTCATCTGTTACAGTCTTTATTTTATTTATTATTTTTTTAATTTATTTTTTTAATTTTTTTTTAACGTTTTATTTATTTTTGAGACAGAGAAAGAGCATGAACGGGGGAGGGGCAGAGAGAGAGGGAGACACAGAATCGGAAGCAGGCTCCAGGCTCTGAGCCATCAGCCCAGAGCCCGACGTGGGGCTCGAACTCACAGACCGCGAGATCGTGACCTGAGCTGAAGTCGGACGCTTAACTGACTGAGCCACCCAGGCGCCCCTACAGTCGTTATTTTAAAATCTAGATTGTCTGATATGAGTATGGCTACTCCAGCTTTGTTTTGGCGACCATTAGCATGTTAGATGGTTCTCTATCCCCTTATTTTCAATCTGAAGGTGTCTTTAGGTCTAAAATGGGTCTCTTGTAAACAGCATATAGATGGATCTTGTTTTCGTATCCATTCTGTTACCCTATTTCTTTTGATTGGAGCATTGAGTCCATTGACGTTTGGAGTACTGAAAGATATTAATTTATTGACATTATGTTGCCTATAGAGTTGGAGTTTCTGGTGGCGTTCTTGGTCCTTTTAGTCTTTGTTGCTTTTGGAATTTTTTTTTCCTTTTTTTTTTCTCCCCTCAGAGTGTACCCTTTAAACTTTCTTGCAGGGCTGGTTTAGTTGTCACAAATTCCTTTAATTTTTGTTTGTCTGGGAAACTTTTTATCTCCTATTTTGAATGACAGTCTTGCTGGATAAAGAATTCTTGGCTGCATATTTTTCCGATTCAGCACATTGAATACATTCTGCTACTCCTTTCCGGCCTGCCAAGTTTCTGTGGATAGGTCTGCTGCAAACCTGATCTGTCTTCCCTTGTAGGTTAAGGACTTTTTTTTCCTTGCTGCTTTCATGATTCTTTCCTTGCCTGAGTATTTTGTGAATTTGACTATGATATGCCTTGTTGATGGCCGGTTTTTGTTGAATCTGATGGGAGTTCTCTGTGCTTCCTGGATTTCGATGCCTGTGTCTTTCCCCAGGTTAGGAAAGTTTTCTGCTATGATTTGCTCACATAACCCTTCTACCCCTTTCTCTCTCTCTCTTCATCTTCTGGGACCCCTAAGATTCAGATGTTACTCCTATTTATTTAAAACATTTATTTATTTTTGAGACAGAGAGAGACAGAGCATGAACGGGGAGAGAGCCAGAGAGAGAGGGAGACACAGAATCTGAAACAGGCTCCAGGCTCTGAGCTGTCAGCACAGAGCCCGATGCGGGGCTTGAACTCACGGAGTGCAAGATCATGACCTGAGCCGAAGTCGGACGCTCAACCGACTGAGCCACCCAGGCGCCCCTATTCCTTTTTAATGAATCACTGAGTTCTCTAATTCTTATATCATGCTCTTTTGCCTCAGTTTCCCTCTTTTTTTCCTGCTTCATTATTCTCCATAAGTTTGTCCTCTGTTGAATCTGATGGGAGTTCTCTGTGCTTCCTGGATTTCGATGCCTGTGTCTTTCCCCAGGTTAGGAAGGTTTTCTGCTATGATTTGCTCACATAACCATTCTACCCCTTTCTCTCTCTCTTCATCTTCTGGGACCCCTAAGATTCAGATGTTATTCCTTTTTAATGAGTCACTGAGTTCTCTAATTCTTATATCATGCTCTTTTGCCTCAGTTTCCCTCTTTTTTTCCTGCTTCATTATTCTCCATAAGTTTGTCCTCTGTATTGCTGATTCGCTGATCTGCTTCATCCATCCTTGCTGCCATGGGAACCATTCAAGATTGCAGCTCAGTTATAGCATTTTTTATTTCATCCTGACTAGATTTTACTTCTTTTATCTCTGCAGAAAGGAATTCTATGCTTTTTACAACCCCAGTTAGTATTCTTCTTGTCGAGATTCTAAATTCTGGTTCAGACATCTTGCTTGTATCTGTGTTAAGTCCCTGGCTGTCATTTCTTCCTGTTCTTTCTTTTGGGGTGAATTCCTTTGTTTCATCATTTTGAAGGAAAAAAGAGGATTAATAAAATAAAAAAATTAAAAAATAAAACTTAAAAACTTAAAAACAGCACACACAAAAAATCAAATAAAGGATGTTAGATAGTAGGTATATTTAGGTCTGGTTGTTGAAAGAAGTTTGACATAATAGATTAAAAAAAAGGGAAAGAAAAGAAAAAAGGGAAAAAAAAGGAAAATGAAAATTAAAAAAAAGAATACAATAAAATAGAATAAAGTGAAATGATGAAAGTAAAATAGAATTTCAAAAATTTACAAAAAGTAAAAAAAAGAAAAAATTAAAGAAAAATCTTTTTTATAAAAACGGATAATAAAAATAATTTTTTTCTTTCTGTATTCAAGAATAAGAAAAGGAAAAGAAAAAAAAATGAATAGAGGGACCAGCGAACAGAATGAAATACGATTGAAGTTACATCCATTTTCCCCTAGAAGTCAAACTATGAAGCACTTTATAATCTGTAAACTAAGCAGGTGGAGAGATTTGTGGTGTTCCTCTAGAGTGCGGTTGGCCCAGTTGGATGGGGCTTGGTGTAATGGCTCTGTTGTCCACTAGATGGCACTGCTTAGTTTACTGGGGTGACACGTGTAGGCATATATGCCCTTACACAGGAGGGGTGAAAATGGTGTCACCCAGCTACCTAGTCTCTAGTATCAGAATTTTGTGCTCTCACTGACTGGCAATCATGCATCCTTCCTTTGTCTCTGGCTTCTTTCCACTCCCCACTTCTACACAGTCCATGACAAAGCCGTCAACCACCAGGGGCACCTCCCTCCAGAGTTTTATCTCAGATGGGTCTGTTTCCAAACCCCTCACTTCTGAGGGACTGCGGCTTTGACCCACTCAAACCCTCTGGGGGATGGTCTCGCTGAGCAATGGCCGGGTGCCAGCCCACCCCCTGGAATGTTCATGCACCTGTAACTGCTGCAGATGCCCAGAGACTGCAGCTGGGTGCCAGCCCACCCCAGAAAAAGTTTTCATGATCATGTAGCAGCAGCATTTCAGGGATTATGGTGAATCACAACACACACCTGGTGCCAGGCTTCACCCTTAATATCCTTGTTCCAACACCAGCGAATGTGGCTGCTCTCCAGGGTCTGCTGGGACCTTTGCCTGTGGGGAGGCCACACAGCTTCTACCAACTGTCCTCCCAGCAGGGGAATCGCCTCTCCCCATGTTCCCTGAGGACCCCTCGGATCTTGCTCTCTGCTCCTGGGGATTTGCCCTTCCCACCAGAGCTCCGCCAGGTATTGAACTGCAGAGTTTCAGACTCTGTTCTCCCCTGTTTATAGAGACTTAATGGTATATAAGCCCTCTTTCTACTTTCTCCCCCCACCCCCTTTTTTTTTTTTTTGGCTTGCAGTCCCTTTTTCTCTTTTTTGTTCAGTCCACTCTTTCTCCTTCTCTCCATCTGCTTTTGGGGGTTGGGGAGGGAGTGCTTTTCCTGTACTCTCCCCTGTCTCTGTCCTCTCTCCACAAGCAAAAACAGCTCCCTACCCTCTATGGCTTCTGTCTTCCCCCAGTTCATCTCTCCATGCCATGTAACTGCCAAATTCTGTGGTTCAAGTTGTGCAGATTGTTGTGTTAATCCTCAAATCAGTTTTCCAGGTGTGCAAGATAGTTTGGTGTTGATCTAGCTGCATTTCAGAAATAAGAGAGGCAAAAAAAAAAAGTTCCATGCTGCTCCAGCATCATGGCCCCCTCTTCCAGGTTTAGCATAATTCTCAAGGGCCCTAGAATTTTCATAATGGTGAATGAGAATTGGCTTCAGCTTAAAGTCACCAGCTATTTTAGTCCTTAACAAGAGACTTTGTCCTATGAAGCTTTGAAGTCAGAAATTGACTGACTTCTTTCTAGCTATGGAATTCCTTAGATAACATCTTCTTCCAATCTTAGATAACAGCCTTCTTCCAATAAAGGCTGTTTTGTCAATCTTGAAAATCTATTGTTTAGTGTAGCCACCTTCATTAATTATCTTAGCTAGATCTTCTGGATAACTTGCTGCAGCTTCTACATCAGCACTTCTTGCTTCACCTTGCACTTTTATGTTATGGAGAAAGGTTTTTTTTTCCCTTAAAACTCATGAACCAACTGCTGCTGCTTCAAACTTCTCTTTTGCAGCTTCCTCACCTCTCCCAGCTTTCAAAGAATTGAAGCGTTAAGGACTTTCTCCCTGGATTAGACTATGGCTTAAGGGAATTTTGGCTGGTTTGATCTTCCATCTAGACCATTAATACTTTCTCCATATCAGCAATATGGCTTTTACTTTCTTATAATTTTTACTTTCTTACAATTTTTACTTTCTTATAATTCATGTGCTTACTGGAGTAGCACTTTTAATTTCCTTCGAGAACTTTTTGCTTTCACAACTTGGCTGTTTGGCACAAAAAGTTTAGCTTTTGGCCTGTCTCAGCTTTGACATGCCTTCCTCACTAAGCTTAATCATTTCTACCTTTTGATTCAAAGTGAGAGATATGTGACTCTTCCTTTCACTTGAACACTTAGAGGCCATTGTAGAGTTATTAATTGGCCTAATTTAAATGTTGTTGTGTCTCAGAGAATAGGGATGCCCAAACAGAGGGACAGAGACATGGCAAAAACCACTGGGTTCAGTCAGAACACACACAATATTATGGGTTGTTTGCCATTTTATATGGGCATGGTTTGTGGCACCCTGAAACTATTGCAATAGTAACATTAAAAATAACTATTCAGAAATCAGAAAAATAATAAAAAAGTTGATTTCTTTGACCCATTTGTTGTGTAGTAGCATGTTGTTTAGCTTCCATGTGTTTGTTTTTTTTCTTTTTTTTTTTTTTTTGGTAATTGATTTTTAGTTTCATTCCTTTGTGGTTGGAAAATATGTTTGATATTTCAGTTTTCTTGAATTTATTGAGACTTGTTTTTGTGGCCTAACACATCCTCTATCTTGGAGAATGTTCTATTTGCATTTGAAAAGACTGTGTATTCTGTGTATACACACGTCTATATACACATACCCACACAGATACATATATACGTTAAGTCCATCTAGTCTGATGTGTCATTGAAAACCACTGTTTCCCTGTTGATTTTATGTCTGAATATCAATCCATTGATGTACGTTGGGTTTAAAGTCCCCTGCCACTATTATATTACTGTCCATTTTTTCCTTTAGGTCTGTTAAGTTTTGCTTTATGTAGTTAGGTGCTTCAGTGTTGGGTGCATATTTACAACTGTTATATCCTCTCATTGGACTGATGCTTTCATCATTATGTATGCTCATTTTTGTTTCTTGTTATAGTCTTATTTTAAAGTCTATTATGTCTGAGACAAGTATTGCCCCACCTTTTTCTTTCCTTCCATTTGCATGGGGTATTTTTCCATCCTGTTACTTTCAGTCCATATGTGGTTTTAGGTCTGAAATGAGTCTCTTGTAGGAACACATCAATGAGTCTTTTTTTTTTTTTTAACCATTCTGTCACTCTGTCTTTTGATTGGAATATTTAGACTATTCACATTTATAGTAATTATTGATAGGTATGTACTTACTGCTACTTTGTTGTTTTCTGATTGTTTTGTAGTTTTTGTCTTCTTGCTCTTTTTGTGATGGGTGACTTTTTAGCATTATGTTTTGACTTCTTTCTCTTCATTTTTTTGTGTATCCATCATAGATTTTTGGTTTGTGGTTACCAAGAGGTTCATATATCTTAAGTATATGGCAGTCTATAATAAGTTGGTCAGTTATGTTCAAACACATTTTGTACGTAGTTCATTTTTCTCCCCCTCATTTTATGTATGTTGTCACATTTTATGTCTTTTTACTGTGAGCCCCATCACTACATTTTTAGATATAATTGATTTTACTACTTTTGTCTATTAACCTTCATACTAGCTACATAAGTGATTGTTCTACCTTTATTGTATTTCCTTTTACTGGTGAAATTTTTCATAATTTTCTTCTAATTATGGCCTTTTTCTTTACATGTAAAGAAGTCCCTTGAACATTTCTCATAACTGTGGTGATAAATTTCTTTAACTTTTGTTTGGGAAACTCTCTCTCCCCTTCAATTCTGAATGATAACCTTGCCAGTTAGAGTATTCTTGGAAGTTTTTCCCTTTCTGTGCTTTGACTAGATCATGCCAGTTCTCTCTGGCTTATAAAGTTTCTGTTGAAAACTCATCAAATAGCTTTAACCCTTGTATGTAACAAACTCCTGGTGTTGCTTTTAAAATTATGTCTTTAATCTTTAACACTTTGATTATTGTCTTGTTGTGTACCTCCCTGAGTTCATCTTATTTGGAACTCTCTGATTCTTGAACTTAGATGTCTGTTTCCTTCCCCAGGTTAGGGACATTTTTGGCTATTATTTCTTCAAATAAATTTTCTGTCCTCCTCTCCCTCCTCCTCTCCTGTTTCTCCTCCTGGAACCCCTAGAATGTGAATGCTTATTCACTTGATGTCCAAGATATTCCTTATCATATCCCCATTAAAATTTTTTTTTCTTTTTGCTGTTCAGGTTGAGTGCTTTCCATTATCCTGTCTTCTAGATTGTTGGTCCATTCTTATGCATCCTCTAATCCACTCTTGATTCCCTCTTGTGTATCTTTCATCTCCGTTACCATATTCAACTCTGATTTTTTTTTTTAAAGTTTCTGTCTCCTCTTAATGTTTTGAGTCTATCCATTCTTCTCTGGTGAGCATCTTTATGACTATTACTTTAGAGTCTTTATTGGGTAGATAGCTTATATTCATTTCATTTAGTTCCTTTTCTGAATTCTTTTGTTTGAAGCATATTCTTCTTTGTCATTTTGCTTGACTTTCTGTGTTTGTTTCTATGAATTAGGTAGAACAGCTATTTCTAAACTTGAAGGAATGGTCCTGTGTGTGTAATCATCCCCTGTGTAGACTGTGTGCACCTGGTAATTTTGGCCAGCTGGCTGGAGTGGTGGCTAGCATGAGTTCCCCTGCAGGGTGGGGCCACCCTGGTGAGATGGTCAGAGTTGAAGTGGGCATAGGCTGGGACAGTCCCAGGGTTCTTTGTGCAGAGGGTGCCTTGGCAGGACAGGTGAAGCTTAAGTGGGTAGACTTCTCAGGACATTTGTGCATGGGTACTCTGGCAGGGTGGCTGGAGTCGAGGCAGGCACAGGCCAGGGTGTCTCAGGGTGCTTTTCTGGGTGGAGAATGCCCTGGCAAATTGCCTGGAGCCAAAGCAGTGCAGGCCTGGAAAGTTTTAGGGTGTTAGGCACCTCTGTCACTTTGGTGAGACAGCTGTAACTATGGTAAATGCTGACCAGGGTTGTCTTATGTGCACCGTATTCGATCTGCCTTGTGGGATGGGTAGGGCTGGTGTGGACTAGGAGCCCAGGGCTTACTGAAGTGGTAAGCTGCCTTGGGTACCCACCCAGGCCCTGCTCCTGTTCATGATGTCAAGGTAGTGAGGGAATGTAAACCCTGGTGCTTGCCAACCCTTCTGACCCAAAGATTTCTAGCAGCTCCCCCACTTTTTGACAGAGTTCTAGGGCTAGATTTTGTATATTCTAATTGATTGAATATTTATTTATTCATTTTTGAGAGATAGAGCACAAGTGGGGCAGGGGCTAAGAGAGAGAGAAAGAGAGGAAGACACAGAATCTGAAGCAGGCTCCAGGCTCTGAGCTGTCAGCACAGAGCCTGACACGGGGCTCGAACCCATGAACAGTAAGATCATGACCCGAGCCAAAGTCAGAGGCTTAACCAACTGTGCCACCCAGGAGCCCCTCTAATTGATCTTTTATTAAAAAGTTGCTTTTTTCCCCCTGTACCCCAAGGCAGACAAATCTTCTCATGGTCTCCCAGTATATATCCCTCCCCACTGGAAGTAGCAGCATCAGGGGGGTGGGGACTTCCTTTGTACCCGTGTCTACATCTCTCTTGCTGTCTTCTAGGTGGTGTGTTTCTCTTCTGTTGTGCAAAAGCTGTTCAGTCAGTCGTCAGTTCTTTCAGAGGAACTGCTCTATAAGTAGGTGTAGATTTAGTATGTCTGTGGAGCAGGTGGTTTCTGGGTTTTCCTACATCACCATCTTGGACCTTCCCTCCTCAGACGAATACAGTTTAGATCAAGAATAGCAAATACCGGGGCACCTGGGTGGCGCAGTCGGTTAAGCGTCCGACTTCAGCCAGGTCACGATCTCGCGGTCCGTGAGTTCGAGCCCCGCGTCGGGCTCTGGGCTGATGGCTCGGAGCCTGGAGCCAGTTTCCGATTCTGTGTCTCCCTCTCTCTCTGCCCCTCCCCCGTTCATGCTCTGTCTCTCTCTGTCCCCAAAATAAATAAACGTTGAAAGAAAAAAAAAAAAAGAATAGCAAATACCTGGTACACAGGCCAACATACTCCTCTCCTCACAAATTTTGTTCTCAGAAAACATTTCCTTCATTTTCTAGACTGCTGTTACTAAGAGATTAGAGTTAGTGTAAGGGAAACAACCTCTTTGCTAGCCCAGATTATGCTACAGTGGAAGGGCAGGGAGGAAGAAATTGAGCAGACTTTGCAACAGGAGTATCTATTTCCAATTTTGAGGGGCAAGTAGAACAATTTGGCCTATTATGTCAAATTCATGTATCAAAATTAGTGGAAGGTACAGTTGCTAAAGCATGCCAGATTGTGGAAGGTCCAGAATGTCAGACTGAAGCATGTGCATTTTATTCTGTATGTGGTGTGTTACATGGTAGAAAGTGGGGAAGGTTATTCCATAGTAGTATGTATAATAGTCTAGAGGAGAAATGGAAACCAGTAAATACTAATCCAAGTCTAATAACTTGAGATTTATAGTTTGGATTAGGATGATGGCATAACCCTAACACTCAGGAAGTGTTCAATAAATATTGAATTAATTAATGGAAAGAAAGAAGCAGAACCAGTTATGAGAAGCCACCCAAAGGAAAATGGGAGATTAGTTATGGGTGTGAGAGAAGTCAGATAATAGCTCTAAAGTTCTTAAACTGGCCACCAAAAAAAAAAAAGAAAAAAGACAAATAGAGTCTGGAAGGAGAAATGAGGTTTCGGGAAATGATGATTAAGATTACAGAATTATGCTCTTTTATTAATGTGATGTATCACATTGATTTGAGAATGGATAAAGAAATTGTGGTTTATATACGCAATGGAATACTATGTGGCAATGAGAAAGAATGAAATATGGCCTTTTGTAGCAACGTGGATGGAACTGGAGAGTGTTATGCTAAGTGAAATAAGTCATACAGAGAAAGACAGATACCATATGGTTTCACTCTTATGTGGATCCTGAGAAACTTAACAGAAGACCATGGAGGAGGGGAAGGGAAAAAAAAAATGTTAGGGAGGGAGCCAAAACATAAGAGACTCTTAAAAACTGAGAACAAACTGAAGGTTAAGGAGGGGGAGGGAGGGAGGGGGAGGATGAGTGATGGGTATTGAGGAGGGCACCTATTGGGATGAGCACTGGGTGTTGTATGGAAACCAATTTGACAATAAATTTTATATTTAAAAAAAATTCATTTTGCCTATATATAAAAAAAAGATTACAGAATTATGGTCCTAGAATTAAAGAGCTAGAAATATGCCAGAAGATTTCTTTCCACACAATGATTTTTTTACAGATAGGAAAACCAATTCAGATGTTTTTAGAGACACAGACCTAGTTATAACAGAGCCAAAACTAGAACCAAAATCATTTTGATTTGTCTAATATACGAATGCTGCTTTCTCAAAAATAGGAGATTAACCATGACAGGAAATCCAGGTAAAAATAGTCTTTCTTTTTTCTGAGGGGGAGAGAGGGTGCAAGTGAATGAGGGCAAAGAGAGAATCCCATGAGGGGCAGAGAAACAGAAAGGGAGAGACAGAGAAGTGAGGCTCACACGAAGCAGGGCTCAAGCTCACTGGATGTGGGGTTCGAACTCACTAACTGTGAGGTCATGACCTGAGCCGAAATCAAGAATCAGATGTGTAACCGACTAAGCCACCCAGGTGCCCCAGGTAAAAGTACTAATGCTCAGGAGAGGTAAGGACTTCTACAGTGGATTTGAAATTTTCCTTTTTAGAGGTGATCATTTGGTTTCTCTGTTACTATAGTATAGCTCCATTTTATAATAGGAAGCAGTGATAAAATGGGATTGGATGTGTAAAAAATTCACTTTATAACCTATTTTGCTGTAGTGCTATTGAGGAAAGCTTGTACTTATAAAGCTGAGATTCTGTTAGTGTTAATAGAGAATTACAACTCTTTTTAGGACTTTGTCAAAATTCTATGACAATAAATTGGCCAAAGTGTAAAAATTTTAATTGCATTATCTTAATTTTTGTAATAATTAATGTGTTTAATGAGTATCTAAAGGAAAAAGAAACCTTTAATGATGTTTTAGAACATTTGCCCATATATAAAATAAGGCAAATTAATATCTGGTTAAGGCAATAAATATTTTAAAGAGACTCATCTTTGTTGAAGACTGGCTTACAAAAATGAAAGGTAATTCATCATTCAGGTTTTATTTGAATATTCCCATAAAATAACATTTAAGTGATTTGTTCAACATTTTGAGTTGATTAGTTTATCCCTATAGCCATAAACCACTTTCTTTAACTGTAATGTTGGATTAAACCTATCATGTAACATAATTGAATATTAGACTCCCAACCCAGGACAGTCAACTTGTACCAAGAGATGACCTATCTAGCCCACACAATATTTTTAAAAACTTCTGTACTTGAATTATTTTAGTTGTGCTTACTCTTTAGTTGCTTAGTGACCCATCTACACCCTATTGTCATTACGTCTATTTCTTTCAATCAGTTGAGGTACCAGTCTAGCCTCTAAAGACATTTAAAATTCCTCTTCTACACAGTGCCCTGCTCCTGGTCATTGTATCTGTCCAAATATATGTCTGGGTTAACCCATCTGGGTAAAAATATCTTAGAACTGTTCTACTTCTATAAGCATATAGAACCCTATGTTCATATACGTAAATAGATCTTTTTTTCTTGGGTAGTATGAAGCAAATATATATAATAAAAAACTGACATAATAAGCATATTTGATCATGTTACATAAAATGGTACGTGTTTTTCCACAGGTAACCTTTGATGTAACTTGGTCTCCAAAGTGCAAAGACAGGTGCTATAATTACACTGGAATTGCAGATGCTTGTGACTTTCTCTTTGTGATGTCTTATGATGAACAAAGTCCGGCCTTGTCAGAATGTATTGCAGCAGCCAATGCTCCCTATAAGGAGACATTAACTGGTAAGAGTCCACAAAATGATCACTTTAACATTAAGGTTATTTTAGTATTTCTAAATCATTTGTATACCTTTTCCATTCGTAAAGGTTTCTTGAAACATGAATATCACTTAATTTGGGGAGCTTTCAAGTTTACATAAAGTTTTCACTTAATTCTTCTAAAAATTTTGTGGGATAGATATATTATTAATCCTCTATTATAGATGGGATGATGAGTGTTAAGTTCTCTTTGTATTGCTACTAAGTATTATTTAGTTGGGGCTCAAGCAGGTGTTCTAACTTCAAGTCAAAACTTTTCTCCCAAAGTTACATAAAGGAGATATTTGCTTATCTAGAATTTGACATGATATTTTTGTTGAAATAACCAATGTTAGCTAATAGCAAAGATAGTTATAATGTGAGTAGCTACTGTGCATGATTGATAGAGGACTGTCTTATTTGGCATTTATTATTAGCACCCATGCTATATCACTATTAGAATTAAGAGTACTTCTGATCTATCATTCATATCACATCAGCCAATTCAATAAAAGATTTCTTGCTATCTTTTGGACTCAAGTGAAATTTTCTGAGATAATTGGCCCTGCTTTAAGTATTGATTAATAAAAAAATATTTTTCAATTTAGAGAGAAAAATCTTAGAACCTAGCCTCATCATGTCCAAATTAATAATCTGATCATATGCATATGCCACTTATAATTTGGAAAATAACTGTTAAAACTACAAAGTAATTCATTTTTCCAAACTGTTTCATAAAGGAGATAATTGTGTCCTAACAATATTAGGCTCATTATCAAATATGTTTGTGAAATAAGGCATACTGTACCCCTCTCTTGGATATTTAACAGTACACAATAAAGGCTCTTAAAAACAGCAAATTTACTTAATTCAACTTTCTGATAATCTTGGAACATCTTTGGGTGGGAAAACATTTTGCAGCATTGGGCACAGCAGGGACTGACCAGGAATCTGTTCATATTTCTTTGTTTCCTAACTATAGATTGAATACAGAGTAATTGGGGGACATTTCTTGTCCCTAGCTGTAATTCATACTTATAGAAAGCACAATTGTTCCATGTTATAGAAATATGCTATATGAAATTCTGAGGCCATCCCTGCCAGAGAGTTATATCATGTCTTAGCAGTTAATACACAATTAACATGCTTTCCTGAAATGTGTCATTCTTCCTAGAAATAAATTTTATGAGTTTTTTGCTTCAATTTGATCTTGTTTTAAATGTGTTCTAATATTCAAAACAAATCACTTATGTCATATTAGAGAAACACTCTATTGGTATTTTGCATAAATGTACTTGTTTTTTCAAACTTAGCTTCCGAATGGTTGAATAGCTTGTATAAACCCATTAGTAGAATATAATGTGAAAAAATATGCCTTTTCCGTCCCAACTTGATTAGGGTATGATGACTACATCAAGATCGGCATTAACCCTGAGAAACTTGTAATGGGTATCCCCTGGTATGGTTATGACTATACCTGTCTAAAGCTATTGGAGGTAAGAACAGATTATTTCCTATATGATTTTTTTCTCTATTATATTTTTGGAGCCTGTTTTGTTTTGTATATGAACATAGTTTGAGACTAAAAGGTAGCATTTAATTATTTAATCCCATGGAAGTTTCTGAATGTTACATATTTTCTTTTTACTTTTATTAGGTATAGTCAGGTTATTTATAGTACATATTTTATTTCTAATAGTTTTTGACTACATTTTCTGATTGGGTTTCTAAGACTTGCTTAACTGATAAATGTATAACATGAACATTTTATATTTCTAGGATCGTGTTTGTACCATTCCAAAAGTCCCTTCCTGGAGGGCCTCTTGTGGTATTGCTTCAGGACAGCAGGTGCCCTATAAAATAATTATGAAGCACGTAAATAGTTCTATTTCTGGAAGCCACTGGGATAAAAATCAGCAGGCCTCTTACTATAACTATAAAGTAAGACTTTTCACAAGTTATGAACATTCTATTTTCATAACTGCATGTTTTCATAATTACATATTTGATATTAAGAATTTCTATAAGTTTTCTTTTAGGGTACAACATAGAGTTTAGATGAGTAAACTTGTAATCAGGTACTTTACTTTCCAGCTGAGCAGTTCAACTTATGCTAATAATATAACTTCTTTGCATGGGCCACTTGTCATGTTAGATAAGGTTATAAAAACATGCATATCACAAACAGGATCTCCTGTAATAATTGACAGCTATGTATAACTGTGGCTTTGGGCCAAAATAGGTTACCACTCAGTAAGCCTTCATTTCAAGGTAGCCTAAAGGTTCTGATGAGGCTGTTTTTTATAGGGAGGCATGAGGCTGAGAATAAAGAATGCATCATCATGGAATCAGTGGAAAATGGTATAAACTATGTGACATTAGACAAATTATATTACAAACAGAAACTTGAAGAAGTAGAGGAAATGACCAGAGCAATTCTGTCAGGTAGTGTTTGATAAATAGTAATTGCCATACAAAGAGGCAAAAGTAATATTTTTTATAATTTACCTTTAATATAATACAAACTTTTCCACATACCTCAATTACAAGCCATCTTTGAATTTACTTTGGATTCTGTTACTGTAAAAGGAGCCCTAAAATATGATGTAAGTTGATTCCAGTAGGAATTTATATTCCTTAATAATGGCCTGGTCCCAATTTATGAAAAATATTTAATAAATTTTGCTATACAGGCATGTACATATGTATCAATTATATAGAAAGCTTTGGTGTAGAGATTTCTATACCTTTATATACCCATTAAACTAGGGTATATTATAATCTTGTCTTTGCCAAACAGTGTAATATTTTACACTCTGGGGTACTATTTTTTGTAGTCCCTGACTTATTTTTTTCCTTAATGAATACGACAAATTCTTTAAGGTTTTACAATTCAGGAAGCCTTTTGATAAACCTTTTGAAAGCCATTTATTTAATGGCACTTTAGACAACAGTTTAGCTATAAAACTGTTTTGTTCCTCTTTTTCATTCATTGTAAAATTCCATAGCAACCAAAATCAAGTTTCTTGTTGTGATTGAAGAGAATCGTTTTTGCTTTCTTATGCTGTTTGAGCCATAGCAGCCTCATCATGCACTCGATATTCCCAAAAGCATATCATATGTATGCCTTAATCATGAATAGATCAATTTTACATATGCTCAGTTTTTCATCCTTTCATCCTTCACTACTTTGAGGCATTTGAAATTTCTTAACAGTATCAAAAGGGCTCAAAGTACTCACTAAATAATGGCAAAGAGATATGTGTCTTTGGATTCATCCCTGAACCTGCAAAAATAAATATTTCTATATTTACATAGAGGTTGCCTTTTAATAGTGAATCACAATTTAAAATTTTAAATAGAATATAAAATATGCTTGTAGTAAATGAGCCTACTATACTTAAATATGCCAGTTTATTCATTTACCAAGTGACTAATGTCCTGCAAAGTAGTCCTAATTCCAGTGGTGCTACCATAAATAAAATTACTGGCATCCATTGAGAATTGCCTTTAAAAGTTTCCCAGATGTCTATAAAAATCAGTATAATTATTTAAAATCACAGTTGATTCTATTTTTTATTTCCTATCTTTTCCCCCTTTCCTTTACCCTTTGCCTAGTTTTTCTGTTCCTTTTCTCTTTCTTTTATCCAATAGCTTATCTACCTTCTAGGAGAGACTGTGTTAGTACTAGAGGCAGTTGATGCTGAGGAGGACTTTAAAGGGTGGAAGGTGAGCATAAGACCATTTTCAGATTTTCTCATCTACAAAAATGTGTGTGCGTAAGTTACCCATGGAATCCACACCCGACAGGCTCTTAAAATCAATTCTGTAAGACCTGGAAAAGGAGATATTTTCCTCACCCATTACCTTTTGATATGACTGATTCATCACAGATGAAGTCATCTGCTGAGTTCTTAATTAGGCCCATTTCCAGGAACTGTAGAAGAAAAAAAAAATACATAAACTGACTTAGAGGACCCGAGCAGTGATCCTCCTTAACTGTGTCTGCATAACACAAAACAAATGTATGCCCTGTCATCAGCCCTGAAGATTTTTTCATGTGGTGTGGGTCCCAGTAGTTTGTATTTTTTAAAGCCACACAAGTGTTTCAGATATACATCTTGGTTGATAATCATCAGATCAGACCAAGGAAGGAATCTTAGGGCATGAGAAGGACTTCATATAGAATATATTATGAAGTTCATTTGTTCTCTTCTGTTGTGAACTCACCACAATCATATCTAGAAAGTGTATCACATACAGAATCATGGAAGCAGGAAATACTGTGCCCTAAAATCTTTATTTCATTGTATCATTTTGAGTCATTGGATTTAATATTGTGCTGAATAGTTTAATTTCTTCTTCTAGGATTCTTCTGGCCATCTGCATCAAGTGTGGTATGATAACCCTCAGAGCATTTCTTTAAAGGCAGCATACATACAAAAGCATGGCTTACGAGGCATTGGCATGTGGCACGCAAATTGTCTTGACTACTCTGGAGATGCTGTAGCCAAACAGCAAACCGAAGAAATGTGGAAAGTCTTAAACCCAAAGCTGTGACAGATGAGCATCTTTTGTCAAACTAAGATTTAGAAAAATGATCTGTATAAATAGATCCGTTTCTTGAAGAGATGAAAATGTATACATTTTTGTCATATAATTTAGTTATATTTAAAAGCAATTAAAAGCAGATAAATGCTTTGGTTATCTAAAAACAAAGGTAAGAAGTCAACTTGCTATATTTATTCTTCTGTGTTTAATACTATAATTAGGAAAAATTGTTTTCAGAATTTTATTGCTGATTTTTAAAATACGTATAATTTGAATTGGAAATTATTTGCTTAGACTAGATTTTTTAAAACCTAGTCTTTGAGAAGCAGTTAGCTCTGTACTTTTTGTTTCGAAAATTTTTCTGCTTCCTGATTTCATATAGTACTCAAATTCTCTGAAAGTCTCCAGAGGAAAAAATAAAATATAAGTCATATTTTGAATCAGTATGTTAGAACTACCTAATATTTTTTACCTAAATTATTTTTATGAGGTTATAGCAGAAACTTTCAGGAAAAACTTAGTGTTGATTCTATTAATATTCCTTCATTTATGAACATCTATAATTTCTTCCCATTGTTAAATTTTTTTCTATATGTGCATTTTTCCTTTAATTATTTAAAGACATTGGTTTTTCAACTTTTTTCTCTGCACAAAATGTAAAGAGGTCTCTGTTCTTTTCCTCAGGGCAATTGTGTTACACTTATTAAAAATCTGCATCCTTGAACTCTGGACTTAACATAAATCCTGTCTTCTCTGTACATTTCACCCTCTTCCCTCATTTGGAATAAATGATGATTCAGTCACCTGTTATTGAGAATACTTCCTATTTATCCAATTATTTATGACAGAGTGAAACCAACCATTTTCCATAGTATTTGTTGAATTACTATTGTCTTTGTATTTCTAAAATTTGAATTCTTAGATACTAATCTCTATCATAGCTCTGGATGTAAATTCAATATCCCTATTTATAAACTATAATTTCTAGATTGCTTTTAATCAAATACAATGAATAAATGGTCTCTATTTAAATGCAGATAGATTCTTTAAATCATATTTTAATAAATATGAAATATTGCTATTAAACTTTAAGACTATTTTATAAAATATAGTACTGTAAAATGTGTAATAGACTTAAAAACTTCAAAAATAAGCAAATAGCTAGTGTTTTGCTTTTTTACATCTAATAGTTCCTGAAACATTTTTTGAAACCCACATGAAAAGCGAAAAAAATATATAACTTATGATTTATATAAAGTATCGCACCAAGGAAAACAATGGTTACATTTTTTTGGCAAATAAGTTTTAAATTAACATACCCAATTGAGGCTGTACAGATGTGTTATTTTTCTTCCGTGCCAGTTCAGTTTTCAGCATGCATAAATCTGAAACTGCTTGTTTCCTCACCTACAAAAACAATTACCTTTCAAAAATTAGCTTTCATTTTACTGTTCTAAAATTCAGAGAGTCCTAATTGAATGCTGCTAGTGAAAAGAATCTAGAACTGGGCTATTCAATACAGTAGCTACTTGCCACATATAGCTATATAAATTAACAAATTATATGAAGATTGAAAATCAGTTCCTCAGTCACACAACAAGCTACCTTTCAAGTGCTCAATATCCTTATGTGGCTAGTGGTTGCTGTATCTGACAGTGCAGATATGGAACATTTCCATCACTGTAGAACAATGGACAGTGCTCATTCTAGAAAGGGGTCATTATTCATGTCATAGAGCTATTTCTGATAAAGAAATGAATTTAGAGCATTAATTATATATACATGAAAATAATCAGAATGAGAGACTTACCTTAGAATGGGTTTAAAAAAAAATTGAGCTCAGAGAGCTAAGTGGTTTGTCAGACTTTCATAGAGTCATCCATAAATAAATTACTTTTAAAATATTGAGACTCTACTGATTCACAAGGTCCTTTTGCTTTAATTCTTAGTGAAATTTTACTTTGGCCTTGTTATAACAGGCATCTTTTCACAGGATTTACTTCTTGCATTTTTCTCACTCATGCTCTTGGTTAAGGTAATGACTTTAAGACAATCCGTACTATCTTTAGGCTTTTGATACCCAAAATTAAAACAATTTATTTCAAGATAAATGTCTGATTAGGAGAAATGCAAATTACCTTAGCTTCCATTATGAGTTTCATTTTGTCAGTATCCAGTTTTCTCTTAAGTTGGTCAATAGCATGCTGTACCTCAGTGATCTGGATTATAAGGTAATTCTGTATGAAACAAAGACATTTAGTAAATTCATTTTTATTTATTTTTATTTTTTTAAGTTTGTTTCTTTACTTTGAGAGAGAATCTCAAGCATGCTCCACGCTGTTAATGTAGAGCCTGATGTGGGGCTCGAACTCACAAACTGTAAGATCATGACTTGAGCCAAAACCAAGAATCAGATACTTAACCAACTAAGCCACCCAGGTGCCCCTATTTATTTTTATTTTTAATTGCCTTGCAAACTATCAAGTGATAACAAATACCAAAAAAGCAAATCATAAGAATAACCTATTGCATAAAATAAACTCATTGCTTTGGAGTAAATTAGAATTGACCTTTTTCTTATGTCTTAGGGACCACATTCCCTTCTGTTGTATTACATTTATTCATGTTTTATAAAAATAAGTAAATATTTGTGCAAGTTGCCTTTGTGGTGCCAATTTAATGGTAAGAAATATTACTATAAAAGGAATATACTAGGTTTAAGATACTAGCAAGGCTTTTGAAATTGTCATAACAATTTATCAGCTGAATTGGATAGTATTACTTTAAAATATTTAATAATTAAATACTATATATAAGAAAACCTATTTAATATAAGAAGCTTTTTTAGTTATTTTTGTTCAGAAAAGTTTATGAGGTATAATGGTCAACAAAAACTATTTAAAATTTTAAGCTGCCTCTGTGAAAAAAAACAGCTATGCAAGATAATTAGTATCAGCTAAGATGGATAATCCATAACTTGAGCCTATTTGAGTTTTACATTAGATTTATCTAAAATGGTAAACTTTTACTCATAGAAACAGAGAACAGATTGGTGGTTGCCAGAGGGTAGAAAATGAAGGGAAATGGGTGAAAATGGTCAAAAGGCACAAACTTGTAGTGAAAATAAGTTCTGAGAATGTAACGTACAGCATGATAACTACAATTAACAGTATTCTATATTTGAAAATTGCTTAGGAAATAGACCTTAAAAGTTCTCATTACAAGAAAAATCATCTGTAACTGTGAGATGATGGATGTTAACTAAATTTATTATGGTAATCATTTCATAATACATACATAAATAATTATGTTATATACCTTACTGAGATATAATTGGTGTATAATATTAGTGTAAGACTAGAGAAAAGTTTTATATATTCTTCTTTAGGAGGCAGATAGCCCTACTTGCCATTGGCAACTCTATTGGTACCATGAGGACAAGCAGTCTTATAATGAAGCCAATGCTGAAAATAATAGGTAAGGAATGCCAGAAGCACATAGTCCCTTAAAGATCTCATTAAGCTCCTAATTGTATCCTCTCAGCACCCATTACATGAGATCATAAATTTTCTTATTGGTTAAGTCAAGTTTTTGTTACCCGTAGCCCAAAGCATTCTACCTATGATAATACTAGCAATGATAAAACATGTATTTTGAGTAGAACTTCTCTAATAGAATGTGAACACATTTAGTAATAAGTACCTTAGAGTCTGTGATGTTTGCCAAATTCTTTGGTCTCATCTTAATGTCCCTGGCTTCAAGCTGCATGAGCAGTTTTTTATAGTAAAGTTCTAAATCTTCTCGAAGTTTTGTTAAAACCTCCTCCAACGATGCTGTGATTTTCTTTGTTTCAAAGTATTTTTTCTTCCAATCATCACAGGCTACAAAAAAAGCAAGGACTATAATGTGAGTCTGACTAAAGGATTAAATTTTTCAACTCGGAAAGGACCCTTGAGTTAATTTAAACCCTTCTACTCCCCCACTCTTCCTTCCTCATATGCTGAGGAAATTAAAGCAAAGACTGAAATGTTTATTAGATAATAAAAGGATTGGCCTACAAATATAGAAAATAGTGATGAATCCAGGAACCAAACCAAGTTCTTTAAGCTTGTAATTATTTCTGAAAAATCTTGATTAAAAATACTACCTATAGAAAAATGTGTATATTTATTTTGATTACTTTTTCCATAGTCTGATTTCAAATCATAATTAAAACAATGAAGAGAAAGGCATAATATTTTTTCATCCCCTTAAATGACTTATGTTTTCTAAAATAAGCTGATTCTGATTTATCACTTATTAGAATTATTCCAGATATATCCCCAAATGTATGTAGGGCAGAATTTAAGCCTGAGCCCTGTAGTTGAGAAAATTAGAAATCAAATACTGCCAATTTAGGGAATCATTTTGACCCAATGAGATTCTAAATACAAACTTAACAGGAACACAAACTCCATGCTACTATATCAGAATATGCTTATGCTTCTCTTTTAAAAAATTATCAAAGAAATGAAAACCCCAGATATAAAAGTTGATTTCATTAAAATTCTACAACTTTATGGGATTTTAACTCAAGATTTTAACTATTTATTTCCCTCATGTCCTATATCTAATCCCTCAGCAAGTTCTATTGGTACTACTGTAAAATACTTCCAGCATCTGGCACATTCTGTCTTCTTCAATGCTATGTCCCTAGTCAGTGCACAATCATCTTTTGAAAGTGGATTATGTTTCTAACTGGTCTCTCTGCTTCCATTCCTGCCCCTCTATGGGCTATTCCATACAGCAGTCATTCTGATGTTCTAAAAATATTTTTAAAGTCCTATACATCTCTAAAAATCCTCCAATGGCTTCTCATCTTAGAATAGAATCTAAACTCCTTAAATTGGCCTGTCTGTTCCTTGGTTAGCTTTTGATTTTATCTTCCTCTACATTCCTCCATATTAAGTTCCAGCCACACTGGCCTTATTTCAGCTCCTTAATACTGCAAGTTCACTTCCATCTCTGGACCTTGACATTTTAGTGTTCCTTCTCTTTGGACTGGTTTTTTTTTTTTTCTCTTATCTCTTTAGATGCCTGCCTCCTTATTAATCACATCTTAATGATATCTCCTCAGTGATGCCTTCTTTGAAAATTCAAGCTAAAACATTTTTTTCTGCCCCATCACTCTTTGCTCTTTTAAAGGGACTTTTGAGCTCTAATCAGGAGCTGATATTGTCTTATTTGTTTACATCTATCTCCTTTCATTAGAAGAAAGCTCCTTAAGGGCAGGGCCATGTTCATCTTGTTTACTGTATCCTCAGCATTTAAAACAATGCAAGGAATTGATGCACATAGTAGGCTCCCTACGTATTTGATAGCTGATACATGCCTTTTATCTTGAAACATTCCTGTTGAAATAGAAAGTAATCATTCTCATTTTAAATGTTTATTTTTGAGAGAGAGCAAGAGAGCACATAAGCAGGGGAGGGGGCAAAAAGAGAAAGAGATACAGAATCTGAAGCAGGCTCCAGGCTCTGAGCTGCCAGCACAGAGTCTGACGCGGGGATTTGAACCCATGAGCCATGAGATCATGACCTAAGCCAAAGTTTGACACTTAACCAACTGAGCCACCTAGGCCCCCTGATATTCTCATTTTATAAACAGAAAAAGGAAGACACAAAGAGGAGAAATAACTTGTCTACATAAATCACTGATCTGGTATTAGAATCCTGGTCCTGTGATTTCTAGTCCATTACTCAAATTTGATAAAATCACTTTTAACAGTACGACAAAACTTAGTCATTGCCATCATTTCCAGGATACCACTTAATAAGGTAGAACCTGCAGAAATACCTCCTGACGTTGCCTATAACATTCAGTCAGTTCTAACACTGAAGTAATAATTTTGCTGTAAATTGAGAATCCTACAACCAGTTAATTCCATATATACCTTTTATTCATATAATCCTCCAATACCACCCAAAATGCAGTCTTCTCAAATCCTTTAACATCTCTCTACCCTGGCTTGTTTTTCCATTTCTACCTAGTCCTAGTAACACTTGTTTCTAATTCTGTTGCAGGAAAACTACCTATTTTTCTACTTAATTTCTCTTATTCATTCATTCATTCATTTAGTTTGGCAAAACAGACACACATACCATAAAATTAAGCATGTAGAGAAGACTAAGGGATTCAGGGGATGATTCTAGAGTAATATCTAAGCTGAGATTGAATGATTAGTAGGAACTAGCCAGGTAAACTGGGAAGGGGTGGGTAGAAGGAAAAGGAGATGTAGATGGCAGAGGGAAAGCATGTCTGAAAGCCTACAGCCAAGAGGAGGCACACTTCAGATTTAAGCATATTTAACAGTTTTCTGGGAAGCCTTTCTTGATCTCTTGCATCTAATTTAGGTGTTCTTCTTCTGTACTCCTGTGCATACAATTCTGTAATTCCTTTATCATAGCATCATCAGGATGTATTGTTACTGTTTTCTTATCATTTCCCCAATGGACTATAAGCTCTTTGAGGGCAGAGACAAAATTGTGTCTGCCTATTATCTCCTCAGCCCCTAGAACAGTGGCTAAGTTCAGTAGACAATACATACTTATTTAGTAAATGAATAAAGGAATGTTATAAAAAAATTTGAACTTAAATTTTAAAAAACCTTATGTAAAGTATGTTAATTAATAAAATAGTGATAAAAGATGTAATAAATTTTACCGTGACATTGCTTCAACTTGCTTTGTTCAAATAGTTTTTCAGCTTTTTTAATTAGTTCTTCTCTAATTCTTTCCAGATATCTTCTTTCTTTCTTTACTTGTTTCAGTTGTTCAATAATCTTCTCTCCTAAAAGATTATAACCCGTCAATGTCCAAAAGCTAAAAGTTGGGAGTGTAAAACTTAAAAGTGCTTAAAATAGCAAGAATAAATTTTACCCGCAAATAATATTACTGATTAAATATATGCAGTAATTAACATATAATTCACATACTTTAAAATAATTTAACATTTTTTGTGGTAAAATACACATAATAAAATTTACAGTTTTAACCTCTTTTAAATGTACAGTTCAGTGGCATTATGTACTTTTATGATGCTGTACAACCATCACCACTGTCCATCTCTAGAACTTTTTTATCTTCCGAAATTAAAACTCTGTACCTATTAGACAATAATTCCCCATTAATATTTTTTTATTAAAAAAATTTTTTTTTTTAAATCTTCATTCACTTTTGAGAGACAGAGTGCGAGCAGGGGAGGAGCAGAGACACAGCGAGACACAGAACCTGAAGCAGGCTCCAGGCCCTGAGCTGGCAGCACAGAGCCCGACACAGGGCTCGAACTCACGAACTGTGAGATCATGACCTGAGCCGAAGTCGGATGCTCAACCGACTGAGCCACCCAGGTGCCCCTCCATTAATATTTAACT
Source organism: Lynx rufus (assembly GCF_022079265.1). Classification (NCBI taxonomy): domain Eukaryota; kingdom Metazoa; phylum Chordata; class Mammalia; order Carnivora; family Felidae; genus Lynx; species Lynx rufus. Next base: position 151,345,292 of record NW_025814834.1, read on the forward strand.
TTACCTCACAGAGTTATTTGTACTTACGGTATCATCATACTTACTTTCAATCTGTAATAAAGAGATATCAGTTATTACTGGAGAAAGAGTAGGTTGACAAGGAAGTGAAGGAAAATCAATAAGATCTGGTAGGGTGATGCACTCTTTCTTACCTATCTGTAAGCAAACATGAAAACCAGTAAGATCTGGTAGAATAACACATTTTCACCTGTCTGTAAGCATGTAATAATGTACAACAGCAATGCATTTTTTTTTTTACTTATATGGTGACAAAATCCCAAATCTGTATTTATAACTATAGGTTCTCTCTTGTGCTTCAACTTCTCTATTCCACTATTACTTGGACATTATACACAGGTACTTCAAACTTAAAAGAAAAAAAAATCCATTATTACTTTGTAAACATGATTTCTTTCCAAGATTTCTTATAACTTTAACATTTTTCTAAGATGACTATTGATTTTTTTTTATCTTGAGCCAATTTTGATAACTTATGTCTGCTTAGAAAATAAGAAAATTTATTGCATTTTCAAAATTTAGCATATATTTTATTGGCTCTGTATTTGTGTTTGTGTCACTTTTATCTTTCTTAACTTTTGTGTTTCTACCCTTTTATGATAAACTACCTCGAGCCTTACCAATGTGGATGTCTCTCCCACCATCACTTCATAGATCTTGAGTTGTTTTCAATTCTGCTAGTTTTTTACCTCTAAGTTATTAGTGTCTCCTTCTATCTTCATTAAGCCCTTACTCCTTTGTTTTACTGTTCTTTTTCTGGTTTTTAATGTTATGTTACATTATTAACTTATAAGTTCAGTCTCCTACAGAATAATGGCAACCACCTAAATTACAATCTCTCCACATATCCTTCCAATTGCTATAAAAAGAGAGCAAATAATACCCATAACTTATGTCTACAGCATAACTAGGACACAAAATCCGTTAATTTACATATACTTTAATTTGCATATAACTGGGGAAATAAACACCCTAGACCAGCAGAGTGTGCTCAGGAGCCCACCTCCAAGCAGATGTGGACTGCTTAAGCATTAGAGGCCACTATACAAAGATAACACAATAAACATCAACCATGATTTAGTCTGGAAGGAGGGGGCTCCACATGCATAGGAGAAATCCTGAGAGTAAGGATAAAATCTTGTAAATCAGAGCACTTTTGATGAGGAGGCCAAATGAAAGGGGATTATAAAATGTAGGGGGCCTGAGTGGTAATCATGGGAAGACAGCTTTGAAGAGAGGAAAATACTTTGGAAGAGATATTCCCTCAGGGATAGCTGGTAAGAGAAAAGAAGAAAGTGGCCAAGATAACAGCTCTGCTGAATTAAGTTAGTAGAAAAGAATTCAAAGAAAACAGATCCCAAAAGCCCCATTTATTTAAAAATAAATAAATAACTGCATTTAACTATATGAACAGAAGAGGGAGCACCCAACCTAAGAAGCAAAAGAAACCACCAACACAGGGCTCCCTGTTCCTCTATAAAAATAAAAATAAAAAATATATAAAAATAAGTTATTACTTAAACAGAAAAATTAACACAAATAAACATGAACAATATCTACAAATTATTCAAGCATCCACACAAATTTACATTTTAAAAAAACCTTCACAATTGAGAACTAAAACCAGACAGCCATGAAGCAGAGAAAAACTTAAACAATACTTCCAACACAGATTAAATATAAATAAACATTTGCAGATACCACAGACACAATAAATCAAGAATTTTAAAACTCAGAATAAAAATGGAAAAACAGGAAGATGTGAAATGGAAGTTGGCTAAAGTGAAGAAAGAAATTAAAAAACAAAATTGTCTCAGAAATGAATAAATTAGCAAGTACCCAAGAAGCAACAAATATGACCAAAAATACAGTAAGGATAGTGGAGAATACAAATAAAAGATGCAAAGGAAATGAAACATAAAAAAAAAAGTGAAATAGATCAGAGAAAAAATAACGTATATAAAAGGTAAAGAAAAAATGAAACAATAGATCTGCTACCTAAATTATTTTCTGAAATTATAATTTTAGGAAATGCTCTTGAAATATGTCTGGATTTTCATACTGCAAGGATCCACTGTGTATCCAGAAAAACCTGATCTAGAATTCTGAGCTAAGATTCAGCCCGGTAAAACTAGTACACGTTAAATGAATCCTCTGGCCTTCCAGACAAATATACCCAAGCTAGTTTACAAAGAAAAGAAAACCTGGCATCACACTTTTTAACAGTAACATATACAACATCAGTAGAGCAACATTTTAAAGAAACTCAAGGGAAAAAAAGATGTAAGCCACGGATGTGACATCCAATCAAGCTATCCTTCAGGTATCAAAACTTTAGACAATGATGAACAAATTTTGTAAAGGGCCAGAGAGTAAATAATTTAGGCTTTGTGGGCCACATATTGTCTCTGTCATGATTCTTTTCCTTAAATTCCTTAAAAATGTAAAAAACCAGGGCACCTGGGTGGCTTAGTCAGTTAAGCATCTGACTTCAGCACAGGTCATAATCTCACAGTTGGTGGGTTCGAGCCCTGCATCAGGCTCTGCGCTGACAGCTCAGAGCCTGGAACCTGCTTCAGATTCTGTGTCTCCCTCTCTCTCTGCCCCTCCCCCACTTGTGCTTTCTCTCTCTCAAAAATAAACAAAATAAAATTAAAAAATATTTGTAGGTCCAAGGCCTTACAAAATAGTCTGCAGGCCCTAGTTTGCTGATCTCTGCTCTAGACAAAGTTTTAAATGTGGAAGAAGAGAATATTGTAGCTAGGTGCTTTTTCTAAATTGAACTTAATCCAACCAAGAGATGATTGAAAAGTCTTCTGTAAAAGAACTGGCAGTGTGTTGAACATATTTAATTACAGATCTGAGACTAAAACAAAGGTGAGAGGTTAAGTCTAGAAGTATGGCATATAAATGTTATATGCTCTGACAAAATAGAAGTAACACAACTTAAAATACATTAGAGAAGAAAGATCTTTTTGATTACCCTGAATAGGACAGATCAGTGGATAGTTTTAGAGGTAACAAATGAAAAGCAGAAGCATAAATTTTAAAAAATGGGAAAAGAACACTAGTATACTAACATAAATGTATTAGTGTAAACACTAGAACAAAAATACAACCTTCCTAAAACACGAGGAGAGGGGAAAAGTACAAATAAACCACATAGTAACTCACAGTAACTGTAACATAAAATGACAAATCTTAAGTCAAACACATCAGTCCTATCAATAACACAAGTTGACATAATTCATCTACTAAATAAAAAATATTTTCACACACTCTCACAAAACAAAACCCAACTCTATCTGGGCTATATGTAAAAGACATATCTAAAACAAAGCAATTCAGAAAGGCTGGGGGGAAAAAGTGTGAAGGAAGATGAGGGTATACCAAATAAATGTATGCAAAAACAAAGTACAGGTTAGTATCTTGATATGCAATAAAGGAGAATTCAGACCAAAAAGAGCACTTAAGGAGTCAAAAAAAGGATACTTCAGAGAACAAAAGTGATATTAGTATTCACATAAGAACAACTTTGCGCCAAGTAACACATAGAAATCTAAACAAACCAGAAACCACAGGAGATACAGGGATAAACAGTAACACACTAATAATAGGAGATGCCAATATACCATTCTCAGTCTACGCAGCTACCTAGCAAGAGAATGTGGGAAAAAATAAGGATAAGAAATACTAAGCAAGGTATTCAGCAAGGTAGACTATAGGCACAGAGTAGGGGAAGATACTTGCAACATAAATAAGCATCAAAGAAATATCTCTAGAGTATATTAAAAACTTATACAAATCAGAAACATATGACAACCCAAAAGAAACACTTGAAAATGCACTTCCAAAAAAAGTTACCAAACTGAAGTCCATAAAAATATTAAAACATGATCAACTTTATGGGTAACCTGGGAAATTAAAATTCAAACCACAAATAGCAGTAAGCATCCACTAGACTGACAAAAATTTTAAAGCATGAAGATAGCATATTTTATTAATATCTAGATTTTATTAAAATCTAGCATATTTTATTAATATCTAATTGTCCTATTACGATAGGACAATTATTGCTGAAGATGGTGTGCCTTTTGCTCTGAAACCCAAGAGCTCTGAGCTGTGATTCGCCTACAGGACATGACTCAGACTACACTCAGTACTCCAGCACTTGATCAGCTGGACATTAAAACACAAGTGGCAACATTGTTTGCAATGTCTCTCAGATCACCTTGTGAGCCTTCACTTCCTTTGGGCCCAAAGTTGGCGGTCTTTTGGATTGCTTGATTCAAAAAAAAAAAAAAAAAAGACTGGAGCAGTACATCAAAATGTGGCAAATCTCTCTCCAAATTCCAAAGAGGTCCATCAAGTGACTCATTCTCAGTGATAAATGGGGCAAGATATAAAAACCTGGCTTTCACTTTAGGACATACCTCAATATGTCCTATCCATACCACAGTATACCCAAAGATTTCACTGAATTGGTAGGCTCCTGAATTTTTTTGAGGCTTATCTCCCATCCTCTCACCTCTAAGGTTAGAAAACTTAGACATTTTAAGCTGCAGTTTTGTTTCAATTTCAGTATAAATATTATGTTGCAATACCCCATTTAAACAAAAAATATTTAAATCATACCTGATTGTTCTCTGTTCTAATGGTATTAACTCTATCATCTTCATTTTTCCAAAGAAACAGACTTAAAGGGAATGACAGATTTGAAAGTCATATTAAAAAATGATTCCATGAATATTAGCTTTTCACATTTTATCTTATTTGACATTCTGTAAACACAAATGTAACATTAAAGCCTCAAAAAGCCTGAGAACATTATATTTCAAGCTCATAAACTACATTTAGTATGAATACTAGCTAAACTCAAATCACATTATAATATCTATAGCAAAGTAAAATAAAAATTTTGGAAACACATTTTGTTTGTAATTCTTTTGTGAATGATTGTTTATAAAATCCCTTCTATTAATTTCAAAAGACTGTATGAAAAACTGTTGCCTTAAGTACTGTAATTCTCCATGAAATGATACCATGTGAAACTCAAGCATACTGATTAGTTTCCCCATAACCAAGAATCTAAGTGAGGTAGAACAACTAATTCTAAGAAAGGCAAAGACAAAATTTTCTGTCAGTAGGCTGCCCCTGATGACATAAGAATTATAACAGAAATAAATTTAAACAATAATTATTCCTCATTATTAAAGATTAGAATCAAGGTAATTTTAATTGAAAATCACTAATTTCACTCATATATTTGTTGTAATTAGAAGTCCTTGTAACAGTACCCTGGTTATCTCATTATAGTTTAGATTATGACATGTAGAATCAACATCTATACTAGTTACCTTTTTTTGTTTCTTAAATCACTATTTGATTCTTCTGATGATCCTGGCACTTCAGAATTTCCAATTTGGTTTTTTCCAGTTTGGTTTCCTTTTGGAGTGGCTTTTCCCCCTGCTGATGTTCATGTTCATCCATGGCAAATAAAGTTAATAATATTAAGAAAATAGTAAAATAAAATTTTATACAAATATGTATATATATGGACATACTCTTATCTTGTCCTGTGTCCGTTTCCATGAACTCTACTACACATGATATAAGGCAACAGTTTACAAAGTAAATTTCATAAAACAGTTTATGTGAAAGGAGAATTCTTTGTGTCAATTCAGTTTGAGGAAAAGAAAGGATTAAGAAACCCTACCAGGAAAACAATCACACACCCCCTTGTAGGATTTCTCTGTTTTTATGTGCAATGTGAATCTACAAGATGGGGGTAAGTTAGGTTTTACTTAAACTTAATTGTCTTTAGAAAGCTTTGGCCAAAAGCATCTTTTGAAATTGTATTGAGGAAACTTCTCTGGAAAAGGCTGGTGTAAATACAGAGCATATAATGTCATTTGTTATTTCACATACATTTCTATTTATAAAACCTCCCTTCATTTTAACAGAATTTCCCTATATAGGAAAACTATACAATGTCTTTAAAATGTTAACATTAATGTTCTACATGATCTGTATGAACAAAAGATCCACGAACCTCACAATATTAATGCAGATATTTTTCCTTTGGATAAATCAAATTTTTTAATTTTGAAAAAATTAATGAGTCATGTTAATATTTGAAAAACCATTTTACAGGAGTTGCCACAGAATTTTGCAACCTGAAGCCTGTACTGGTTTAATTTTAGTCTAGCTGCTATATTTCCCAGCTGGTATATTTGAAATAGTCTTTTAAAGACAATAAACAGGGATTTTCTAAAGGATATATTCAATGCAAAATGAACAAAAACCAGATGTATCAGATGCTTAAAGGTTAATAATAAAATACTACTCCCCCCCCACCAAAGAAAGAAAAAACAATGAAAAATTCATTAGATTCTAAGTAATTTTGATAGGGATCTGGCACATGTATCTCATTCATAGTAACAGTCTAGAGCATGATGCACCGCACCATTCATACCTATGCAGTTTAATAAAATAAAGAAAGCAGGCCTATTCACTTTTGAAAAAAATCATAATAGTGTCTTGAGAGCTACAGTAATATATGCATAAAATGTTATAGATTCACAGAAAGGGATATGATAACTGTGAAACTATGTTTTGAACTACGAGATGTTTGCCTGGCAAAGAAGAGAGCAAGAAGAATTTAAGCAAAGAAAATGGCATTTGCAAAATACACAGTACAAATATATGCAGCATTTTTGGCAATAGTGAAAAGTTCAGTGTGACTTTGCATGGTGTTGTAAATAAAGCATGGGCTTTAGTCAAACACACAGGAGTTCAAGTCTTGGCACTGTCACAGCAGGTGTGACCTCAGCTAAGTTATTTTTTTAACCTACGTTTCCTTATCTCTAAAATGGCACGGTGCATGGAAAGCACGCAGCACAGTACCCAATCCTTAGGAGTGTCTTGACTTCAAGTTCTGATTTCTGTTCCACTGCATTTCATATTTCAGATCTTTATCACCTCAATCTATTCTCCATAGTGTCACCTAAGTGGTTTTGCTAGAATTGAAATCCAATCATGTTACTCCTATTAAAACAAAGCAGGAAAGAATACCCACTGGAGAAAAGACAGTCTCTGCAACAAATGGTGTCGGGAACATGCAAAAGATGTAACATGGTACATGGTAACATGCAAAAGAATGAAACTGGACCACTTTCTTACACCATACACAAAAATCAATTCAAATTGGATGAAAGACCTAAATGTGAGACAAGAGAAACAAACCCTAGAGGAGAACACAGGTAGCAACTTCTTCCGACATGAGCCACAGCAGTAACTTACTAGATACATCTCTGGAGGCAAGGGAAAAATGAACTATTGGGACTTCATGAAGATAAAAAGTTTCTGCACAGCGAAGGAAACAATCAACAAAACTAAAAGGCAGCCAACAGAATGGGAGAAGATATTTGCAAATGACATATCTTTTTTTAATTAAAAAATGTTTTTAAGCTTTATTTTTGAGAGAGAGAGAGAGCGAGCATGAGTGCGGGAGGAGCAGGGAGAGGGAGACACAGAATGTGAAGCAGGGCTCAAACCCACAAACCACAGGATCATGACCTGAAGTCAGATGCTTACGCGACTGAGCCACCCAGGTGCCCCTGCAGATGACATATCTGATGAAGGGTTAGTATCCAAAGTCTGTAAAGAACTTATCAAATTCAACACTCAAAAAACAAATAATCCAGTTAAGAAATGGGCAGAAGACATGGACAGACATTTTTCCAAAGAAGACAGATGGGTAACAGACACATGAAAAGATGTTCAACATCGCTCATTATCAGGGAAATACAAATCAAAACTACAGTGAGACATCACCTCACACTTGTCAGAATGCCTAAAATTAACAACACAGAAACAACAGATGTTTTCGAGGATGCAGAAAAAGGGGAATACTCTGACCCTGTTGATGGGAATGCAAATTGGTGCAGCCACTCTGGAAGGTGGTATAGAGGTTCCTCAAAAAGTTAAAAATAGAACTGCCCTATGATCCAGCAATTGCACCACTAGGTATTTACCCAAAGGACACATGCACCTCAATGTTTACTGCTGAATTATCAACAATAGCCAAATTATGGAAAGAGCCCAAATGTCCATCAACTGATGAATAGAGAAAGATGTTGTGGTATATATATACAATGAAATATTACTCAGCCATAAAAAAGAATGAAATTTTGCTATTTGTGATGATGTGGTTGGAGCTGGAGTGTATTATGCTAAGAGAAATAAGTCAGAGAAAGACAAATACTGTATGATCTCACTCATATGTGGAATTTAAAAAATGAAACAGATAAACACGGGGGGAAAAAGAGAGAGGCAAACCATAAAACTCTTAACTATGGAGAACAAACTGAGGGTTACTGGAGGGGTGTTGGGTGGGAAATGGGCTAAAAGGGTGATGGCCATTAAGGAAGGCACTTGTTGTGATGAGCACTGGATGTTATATGTAAGTGATGAATCACTAAATTCTACTCCTGAAACTAATAATTACACTATATATTAATTAACTAGAATTTAAATAAAAACTTGAAACAAACAAAGTTAATATGGCTTCCCATTGCTTAAACATTCCTTAGTTTTGGAACCAAGACTCTTGCAGTTCAAGTTTCTACCTACTTCTTCAGTTGTACTTCATGGTACTTCTTCCTCCCCTTTATCCATAAACTATAATAATTATAATAATAATAAGAAGAATAGTATTACTACTAATAATAGCTAAAAGTTACTGAACCAATTACCACATTAAGCAAATCCTGAAAGCCCCATTCATATCATGATCTATGTGAAGGAAGCCCTCTGGAATTAGGCAGTGAACAATCTGCATGGCCAAACATTTGCAACCCTGGGTTTGAAGTCTGAATATAAAGGGTTCTCAATGCCATCTTAAAGAACTTGGGCCTTTAGTAGTAACCAACGAGTCTTCCAAAGGTTTTTAAGCAGAGAGATAAATAATCCAGCTTGTAACAACAAGAATGATGCTGACTGCACTCTGCAGAATAGACTGGAAAGCAGATTATAAGCAAGGGGGCTACAATACGGTTTTTAAGGTTCCTTTATATATGTGTGTGTGTGTGTATATATATATATATATATTAGTCTACAGTAAGGATTATTTCAAAGCTTAAACAACTGGAAGAGTGATGAAACCAAAGAAGTCAAGAAAGTACACTAGTTTGGGGGCAACAGTGGAGTCAAGTATTAAATATGTTAAAGTTGAGGTATGTCAAAAATGTAGAGGTGTGTAGCACAGACCCATGGGAAAGAACAGAAGACAACTAATGGAAAGAAATACCCACTTCAATATGAAAATGAGTAAAGCATTACTCTTTCCTCCTTCATTAAAGGACTTGTAAAACATACTATGCACATTATTTTAAAAAACTTTTTTTAATGTTTATTTTTGGGAAAGAGAGAGAGACAGAGAGAGACAGAGAGAGAGGGAAACCCAGAATCTGAAGCTGGCTCCAGGCTCTGAGCTGTCAGTACAGAGCCTGACGCGGGGCTTGAACTCACGAGCTGTGAGATCATGACCTGAGCCAAAGTTGGGTGCTTAACAGATTGAGCCACCCAGGTGCCCCACTATGAGCATTGTAACTGTCTATATTTGATAACGTAATGTTAGAGTTCAGATATTTTGCATTCTCATGCACCACTAAAGAGTAATTTGGTATTTTAAAGAAACTATACAACTACCATCAACAAATGGAAGTGTACATATGGGAAAAAAATTAAGGAACTTTATTCACATCACACATAAAAATTTGTTCCAGGTAGATTAATAAACTGAATTGGAAAAGCAAACCAAAACATGTTTGAAAGACAATACATGACCTCAGGGTAGAAAAGGGATTAAAAAAAAAGACATAAATAACACTATCCATAGATGAAAATATCAATAAACTTGACTATATTAAAATGTAAGAACTGCAGTTCCATTTGTGCTCAGGATTATAGAAAGATGAAACAATGCTCCCACTGGAACAAGAAGAAAAGGTAAATAATCAATAAAATAATAACTTTTCTTGAATTCATCAGAGAATTATGGTTGCAGGGAATTGAATTCCAATTCCCTCCTAGGAGAAAATGGTTTCATCTTTGGCAGAGCACAGGAGGAAGTGGTAACTGCTATTAAAAGAAATAAGAAAACAGCTAAAATTTTAAGGAATTCTAAAGGCCAGTGTGGGCTACGAGGATAGTTTGGAATCTCTGGGATCTTCAGACACAAAGGGAAGTCAATACTTAATAGCAAATTCCCTTCCAGGTGCGTGTATCATATGCTCACATGAAAGACTAGGGGCAGGGCAGGAGACCTGGCAGGAGAGCCATCAGTGGCAAAAAAGTATGACATTCCATCCTTCTCAACACTCTTCTTTCACACAAAGCAAAAGCCTTAAGCCAATTGGGGAGGAACTGGAAACTCTTCCATCTCAGGACCCAGGCAAAAATGTATTGGTTCTCAAGGAGGAACAGAGACAAAAGCCATCTGCTTTGGAGGAAGAGTAAGTGACTCCCCTTTCAACAATATTAGCTTTGAGAAGTCTTACCACTGAGGAAGGAGTGGAAAACCTCATCACCAGTCCCAGGCAAAGCCTGAAGGAAGGGTAGAAGCAAAAGCTGTAAGGATTATCTTGGCCCCAGGATCATGCACTGATACAAAGCATTGGTTTACTGCCACTGGGTTGGGGGAGGGGGAAGAAACTCTCTCCTAAATATAAAAATTCATTTTTCCCTTACTTTAAAATTCTTTAAAAGATAACAGTGTAAAATAAAAATGGTAAAAATGTATTGTGGAGTTATATACAGAAGTAAAATATATGACAACGGCACAAAGGAATTGGGGGAGAAAACAGAAGTAATACTGCTGTAAGGTTCTTAAATTATACATGAAGTTGTATACAATTTGAAAGTAAACTTCAAATTTAAAGGCGCCCTGTATATAGTTTAGAGCAAGAGTAGTAAACTTTTCCTTAAAAGGCCATATAATAAATTTTTCAGGCTTATGGACCACTGAGTCTTTGTCACATCTCCTCAAATCTGTCATTGTAGTACAAAAACAGTCACTGAAAATATGTAAACAACGGTATGGCTGTGTTCCAATAAAAGTTTATAAAAAACAATCCATAAGGCATGGATTAAAATAAATAAAATAGGGGTGCCTGGTTGGCTTAATCAGTGGAGCATGAAACTCTTGATCTTGGGGTTTTGAGTTTGAGCTCCATATTGATATTATAATATTAATATATTATTAATAGAGATTAAAAAGTTTAAATCTTAAAAAAATAAGTATAAATATAGATGTTTGATGACCTCTACCTTATAGCAACCACTAAAAGTTTTCTTTTTTAAAAAAAAATTTTTTTAATGTTTATTTTTGAGAGAGAGACAGACAGAGCATGAGCTGGGGAGGGACAGAGAGAGAGACACACACACAGAATCCAAAGCAGGCTCCAGGCCCTGAGCTGTCAGCACAAAGCCCAACACGGGGCTTGAACCCATGAACCACGAGATCATGATCTGAGCTTAAGTCAGACAGTTAAACTGAGCCACCCAGATGCACCTAAAAGTTTTCTAAAATGAGAAATAACTAATGAGACAATAGTGGAGATAAAATTGAATCACAAAAAACTTCTCAATCAAGAAAGAGGCAAGAAAATGGAAAAACAGAAGATGGAAGAAATGAGACAAATAGAAAATAAATAGCAAGATGGTAGATTTAAGACAAACCACATCAATAATAATTACAATGAATGTAAATGGTCTAAATACCCCTAGTAAAAGATATAGATTGCCAAATTGGACTAAAAAGTAAGATCTAAATACATGCTGTCTATAAGAAACCCACTTTGGATATTCAGTAACAGATAAAACAATGGAGAAAGATATACCATGCAAACAGCAATCAAAAAAAAGCTAGAGGGGTGCCTGGGTGGCTTAGTCAAGCCTCTGACTCTTGATCTTGGCTCAGGTCATGATTTCACAGTTCATGGGATCACCCCATCAGTACAGAGTCTGCTTGGGATTCTCTTTTTCCCTCTCTCTCTGCCCCTCCCTCGATCACATGCACATGCCTTTTCTCTCTCAAAATAAATAAACTTAAAAAATAAAAGCTAGAATAATTATATTAATATTAGAGCAATTAACCTTTAAAATAAAAACTATTACCAGAAATAAAGAGAAACATTGTATAATTACATTGGGGTCCGTTTATCAAGAAGACATAATAATCCTAAATGTCACTCATCTAATAACAGCTTCAAATATATAAAGCAAAACTGATGAAGAGTTGATGTCAACACATTTCTTTGTAATTTTAGAGCATGTTGACAAAATTTAAGAATTCCTTTCATCAAAAGAATCATAAAGAGAATAAAAAGAAGCCACAAACTAAAATCTACAATGAATTATATACAAACATACAAACACACACACACACACACACACACACACACACACACACACATGCACGCACACATATGGTGGAAAAAACATATATGTATATAAAATGGAGCTACATTTAAAAGAAAGAAAATGGGCAAATCCAAATGGCCATAAACATATGAAAACATGTTCAACCAAAGAGAACCATTAGAAAAGAAAAGTAAAATATTTGGAATTAAAAATTCAGTGTAAGGATTTAATAGCAGATAAGATACAACTAAAGAGAGAATCAGTAAAATAGATTTGGAAGAAAAATCTGCAGAAATTATCTACAACTTAAAGCAGAGAAACAGGAGACCGAAAATATCTGATAGGATGACAAGTTATGGTTCAATAGGAACTTTCAGACATTGCCAATGGGTACAACCACTCTGGAAAACACATGGGCATTATTTGTAAAGCTGAATATGTGCAAACAATGCCAACGCTAGTTACATTCTCTGAGATCCTCATGGACCTATACATTTAAGAGTCATGTAGAAGAATGTACACATTTGTAATATCCCTAAACTGGCAATAAACCAAATGTCTATCATCAGAACAAATAAATTATGGTATAGTCTTATAATGGAATATTACACAACAATGAAAAAAATAGTATTATATGTGAAACATGACTGAATCTTATAATGTTGAGCAAAAGAAACAAGTCAAAAATAAAATACTTTCAATATGAGTCCATCTAAATTAAATTAAAAACATTCAAAACTAAACTGTTGTTAAGAAATACATATTTAGGGGCGCCTGGGTGTCTCAGTTGGTTAAGAGTCCTATTTCGGCTCAGCTCATAATCTTTCAGTCTGTGAGTTCGAGCCCCATGTTGGACTCTGTGTTGAAAGCTCAGAGCCTGGAGCCTGCTTCAGATCTGTATCTCCCTCTCTCTCTGCCCCTCCTCCACTCACACTCTGTCTCTGTCTCTCAAAAATGAGTAAATGAAGACAATTTTTTAAAAAAATAAATACATATTCAGTTGGTAAAACTATAAATAAAAGCAAGAAAACAATTATCTCAAAAAATCAAAGTCATAGGTTATTGGGGAAGAAATAAGATGTGACAGAGAAAGACACACAAGGTTGGAAAGTGCTTGTAAGAAAAAGAACAACAAAAAATACAGCCTTAGAAACAGCCATTAAACTTCTAAAAAATAACAGGACAAATGCACGAAGTACTTAAAAAAATGTTGCTCGCAGCAGTATTCATAATAGCAAAAACACTAACACAGGGTTGGATACATCAATTATACCACAAGGAATTCTATAATGATGTAGATCTATATTTATTGATATGAAATGTTTATGACATATTCTAAAATACAAGAAGAGGCTTTAAGGGTTCATATGTGCCCTCATTTTTAAAAGCCAAAAAATATTTATTATATACAAGAACTGAAAAAAAAATAACTGAAAGAATATATGCCAGAACACCAACAGAAGCCATCTCTGGATGGTGAAATTATTGTTATCTTCTTTATAGTTACTGTTATATCTAGAACTTTTTAAAATGAGCATATGCTGGCCTCTTATAAAGTATAATTAAACTTTTTGAAGTGAAGCACCAAGATATTAATACCATTTAAAAACTACACTTTCACAAAATTCAAAGGTTAAATATTCTCACCAAAGATTGTTTTGGGTTTTGTGCAAATATCATAATTCAAGAATCTGGCCAGTAGCCCAGGATATGAAATATGACACTACTCACAGCTTTATGTGGGGCAATCGCCTACTTCATCAATCACTTGACCTTGTACTTTCAGGAATACTGGGATTCCACTCTGAACTTTTTTCCCAGGTATTTTTTCCCTTTAACCTTTTAAGTGATATTATGACTGGAAAGCAATATTTAACACTGTAGTAGAGAGAAGACTCGATCAAGAAGGAAGTAAAGATTCTCACTGAGCATCTTGCTGACATCAAATAATAAAGTAGGTGGATCTCATCCACATTTCTCATCAGAAATAGTAAAACACATCAGAAAAGTAAATACTAAGTGGACCTATGATTAAAGAAGGAGTTAAGTTTGAGTTATCATTGGATATAGCATAAACTTAGAATATAAGAATGGTTATAATTGAAGATGGAGAAAAATGTTAGTGGTTAAGAACATCTGTATTTTGCAGCTGTAACGGATGCTGCCATTAACTGGGGGGTGGGGGTCATATCAGTTATAAATATTTAATATATATGCTTTTCCATCACAGTTTATTTCCCATAGGCATTATTTTTTTCAATAGGTTCTTAGACAATAGTTCCACCTTTATATATTTGTTTAATTATCTACCACTTTTTAAGAACTGAATTATCAGTAAATTGATGAAAGTAATCAGATAAAAATTTACAATTCTTTGAAATACAAATGTCGCCCAGCATTAAAATTGTTTTGCTTCTGTTTGATACTATTTTCGTGGCTAAGATCCTTCTCACTTATAGTAATAATACCAGGGTTCTATGCAGTAATCACTTCCTTTCTCCTTCAGCCTTAACTATCTGAAACTATTATAAAAGAAGGTAATGGAGTTTATTTATGTGCTATAAGTATTTTGACTTGATTTTTAACATAGTACTTAAATTGCGTTTTTTTCTCTCACTTGGTGAAACTATTTTTAAAAATCCCCCAATGGACTTGTAGCTTTCCTTTTATACTGCCACATTTGTAAGGCTAGATTTGCCCAGAATTTGCTCACCGACCTGACTACTAAAATGTACTATAATAACCTCTTTGTTTTTCCCATTCCAGTTGAAATCACCTTCTTCTCGATTCTTGTTAAGAAGCTCTTTCAAAGTGTTTACTAAAAAACTGGGATCTGTTCCAGGTTCTTCCTTCACCAAAGTTACACTAACTGGTCTGTGGATTATTCCATCAGCCTCAGCAACACCGGTATTAGTCTGCCGCTCATCTAAAGAAACTGTTGATGCTGAATAAATATTTCCTAAGTGATCCATTATAGGAAGCAAATACAATTCTGGCTGAAGAGCCTAAAACACATAGGAAATTAAAAAAATTAGCTTGTAATTTAAAAAACAGTTAAGTTAAAAAATTAGCATAAGTTTAAAATGTCACATTACATACATATGGAGGAACAAATGACTTGAGTTTCAGTTCTGATTCTTGCTTTGCCTTCACCTAGAAACAAATAAATGAGGAAAAAAATTAAGCTTTTGTATGTTTTCAATTATTTTTAGTCCACTTTTTTTTTTGCAGAAGGCACATATCTGTGACATACAAATCAAACTTAAAAGCTGATAACTGAGGTTAGAGTCTAGAAAATGTAGAATATAATCCTATTTCTATTCACTGTACAAAACATAAAAGAAATTCCATGTCATTTAGTCATAATGACTATGGCTATCACTTGCATGGACTCACTATATGCTAAGCACTATTCTAAGTGCCCTACATGTAATAGCTCAGTTAATCTCTACAGTTTCATGTGATGGGCACATGTTTTAGTTCACAGACAACAAGAGTGAGGCAAAGAGAAGTTAAATAACTTGTCCATGATGTTATAACCAGGAAGTTTCCAAGTTGGGACTCAAAACCAGGAAATCTGGCTTCAGAGTCCAAAGCTGTATACTTTATTTCCTAAATATATAACCCATGGAGTTCATCTGTTATTCATCCATCCATCCATTCATTCATTCAACAAATATTGAGGGCATACTATGGGTCAGGCAGTATTCTCTATGGTAGGAGATACAACAGTAAACAACGCAGAGTTCTTGCTTTCATGTAGCTTCTATTCTACTTACGAGAACAGATGTTAAAGAAACATGATTTAGAACAGTGATATGTGATTTATGAAAACAAAAGAGTGATGGAATACAGAGTAATTTAAGAGTAAGAATATCTAAAAAGTAGGTGGTCAGAGAAGGCCCTTTGGAAAAGATAATACTTGAGCTTGAGACTTGAATTATGAAAAGATGAAGCAAGCTATTTGAAAATCAAGGGGAAGTAATAAATCAGAACAGAGTTTGCTATATTTGAGGACCACACAAAGATTTTTGTGGTTAAAATGGAAAATCAAGGAGAAAAATAGCAGTAGATGAAATCTAAGAAGCAGCTTATTCTTTAGGCCCTCCACATCTCTGGCCTAACCACGGCAAATCTCCTAGTTATAAACCCTGCCTCTAGTCTCTTAAGGCTCTCATCATGTCACCTTTTGATCAAAAACTCCAATGCTTCAGAAACAAACAAAACTCATTAATCTGGCATTCAAGAACTTCAACAAATGACTTTACAACTTGCTCTCTACTATTTCTTTTCACACCATGTTCCAATTAAAAAAAAGAAAAACTCCACTCTTTCTTAGCTGCCTGCTTTTTCCACTTTGCTGCTCATTCTATTTTCTCTTCTCAGAAAGCTTTCCCCACCCAACATCTTTGCAAGATCAAGTATTTATCTTACAAACTCCAAACTGAATATATCTCTTCTTTGTCAAAGTTCTCCATCTCCCCTCTTCTCCTGCTGGAAGTAATCCCTTTTTCTTCTGAATATACAAAATATGCTAATTTAATTTCTCTCCACCACTACACTGAATACTCTTTAAGGGAAGGATCCATATCCAATTCTTTTTTCTCATTTTGTTTGTAGAAAAACATCAATAAATATTTGTTGAAAACAGTAAAATATTAGAAGAATTTTGGAAGTTCACTTAAATTACCTTCCAACCTAGGATTCTGTGATTGATATTGTGTAATTTTAGATATCATGAAAAAGAATAAAAAGTTATGAGAACTGTTCTTATTCTTCTTTGAGAAAAACTTAATGAGTAAATTAAGAATCTACCATACTGAATAGAACTCAAGTGACAAAAACTTCAAATCTAGCTGCTGATCCTGAGAATTCCACATAGAAAATTCCTTAATAGTACTACTTTGGAGGGAAATGTTTATTTTTTTTCCATTATCATTCATTATTTGTCCAATAAACATTTAGATGTCTTTAAGAGCTAAACACCTTGCTAGGCACTGTATAAATACAATAATGAATAAAATAAAGTCCCTGCTCACAGGAAGCTATAGTCTAATGGCAGAGTCAGATGTTAAATAAATAATCACATAAATACATAATAGTGACATAATATGTTAACCAGAGTGGAATAGGAATATACTGACTTTTGTTTAAACATGGAAAGTCTTGATTAAAGAAAGAAACCTCATGTTGATATGAGAAACCAGAAACTTTTGAGATCCAATGGCTTAAGAATTAAGAATTTCAGCTGGAGAAACTGAGAAAAGCCTGCCATTAAATCACAGAAACTACAAATAGGATTGTTCAACAGATAATAGCTGAAACCCTCCAAAATATATGTACATATGCTGGAGTCCTATCATTTCACACCAAATGAAGCTAGCTGTAGCCCAAACAATGAGGATCCATTTCTGTCCAGAACACAAGTACTTATTTAAAATGTCTTTAAACCTATCATTTAAATTTAAAAATACATATTACTTATACAATCACATTTTAACTTTGTCTTCCTTTTCTTCCCAAGGAAACGCACACCTGAAAATATCCCCATCATTTTAGTGTCCAATAATATGCTAATAAGACCCATCTTTTTTTTTTAATGTTTATTTTTGAGAGAGAGAGAGAGAGAGAGAGAGAGAGAGAGAGAGAGAACGAGTGGGGAAGGGGTAGAGAGAGAGGGAACAGAGGTTCCAAAAAGGGCTCTGAGCTGACAGTAGTGAGCCAGACGCAGGGCTCGTTCTGAACTCAGGAACCTTAAGATCATCACCTTAGCCCTAGTTGGTTGCTCAACCAACTGAGCCACACAGGTGCCCCACAACCCATCTTTTCTTAATGATCTATGTATTTAGTTATACTGTCATTTCATTATGATTGATATTACTTATCTCATATTAAGAAGCTGAGTTGATAAGCATTTAAGAAACATAATTTCTTAAGGCATGCTTTCTTTAATCAAAAAGAAAAAATAAGAAAACTTACCACAGCTAGATTATTTCCAATGCATTTCAGAAATAAAAATTTTTCTGCAACAGCATCTTCACCAAGGAACTCACCGAGACGCTCTCTCAGGGCTTGTAAAGTAAGGTGAGGAGATACTCTGAAATATGACATTGCTTTATAATGTAAAATGAAATAGGTTTCAGCTATACTACACATTTGATAACATTAGTCAGCTATCTCAAAAATAAATACTAATTTAATATATCATATATGACTTAATATATTGTGGTTTTATATTGCCTGGCACTTTGTAAAACTTCAGGAAATTTTAAAAAATGATTATACAAATAAATACTGTTTATAAAAGCCCCTTCTCAGGGGCGCCTGGGTGGCGCAGTCGGTTAAGCGTCCGACTTCAGCCAGGTCACGATCTCGCGGTCCGTGAGTTCGAGCCCCCGCCGTTGGGCTCTGGGCTGATGGCTCAGAGCCTGGAGCCTGTTTCTGATTCTGTGTCTCCCTCTCTCTCTGCCCCTCCCCCGTTCATGCTCTGTCTCTCTCTGTCCCCCAAAAAATAAATAAAAACGTTGGAAAAAAAAAAAAGGCCTTTCTGTACTGAAAGGAAAATGCTTGCCTATTTTTCTCATCCACATCTAAATGGTATTATTTTTTAAAAATCTTTGTTATGGAACTTACATATTTTTTACACATATATTAAAGAATGATTTACCCACAGATAATTATTTTGGAAGTTTGACAAGATTAGCTGGTGCTTAAAAATTTCTTTGATGATCAAATGTTGTCAGACTCTACACTTTTGCTCATTTAGGGATACTTCATCACTCAAAATCTAAAATTTAAAGCCATCATTTATGCTATTTTTTTGAGTTCTTGTTATTCTAGGATCTTATGGGAAACATTATATAACTAATTCATTCAACCAACAAGTATTTACTGAGCACCCAGTATGTGTCAGGCATTGTTCTAAGGAATGGGAATACGGCAATCAACAAGAGAGACAAAAATCTCTGCCCTTACAGACTTTACAATCTAATGATGGGAAAGAAAAAATTAACAAAATAAGAAAAACATATAAATTATAAGACATTGCTAAGTACTATGGAGAAAAGTAAAGCAGAGAAGGAAGCATAGCTACAATTTAAAATATAGTGATCAGAGATCTAAACAAAAAAGTAATATTGGAGTAAAGACCTGAAGATGAGTGAGATAGGATACATAAGGGCTGAAAGAGCATTCTAGATTAAGAGAACAGCAAGTACAAGTGTCCTGAGGTCCATGTCTGATGTGTTCCAGAACAGAAAAGAGACTGGTATGCTTGAAGTGATGGGGAAGATAAGGAATAATGTCATGTATGCTTCTGTGAATGTGAAAATACACATACATGTAAATGTACACACACATGTACTTATATTGTTTCTTTTTGAAAAAGTCATTGTGGATACGCTGGTTTAACCACTATTCACAGCTTTCAACAGGTTTCTAATTTCAGATAATTTCTCTCTATATTCTTTTTGTGTGTAACCACAGTAATATACCAGTTATACCTTTTCTGGGTGGCAGTATTATGGTTAAGTGACATCTGTTCCTCCAGTACATATTAACTGTTATATAACATTATTTGTTGATAGTATTAAGTTAGAAACTGGATCCATAACATGGACCAGAATTTTTCACTTATAACCTAAATTTCCAAAAAACAAACAAACAAACAAACAAAAAACCAAAAAAAAACAACCCATTTTTCTCTGCAGAAAAAAAAAAAGAGATTGCTTTTTCAGGCACATCATAACATGACCACAAAATACTTGCCTTATAAATCCAGCTGAAATGAATTTGTTAACAACTTCTATTGAAATGGTATTTAGCTTATAGTTCCATGATCCTTCAGGGACATAGAAAACATGAAGTTCCACCAACTGAATAAATTGAGAAGACATCAGTTAAAATATTTTTAAAATGGAAAAAATCAACTGATGTCCTCTAGAATTTTAAAGTTAATAATCATAATTGAAATAAAGATGGAATACATGTATCCTTCTGAACAAACACAAAAAAGAAAATGAAGAGCCAAAATTTTAAGTTGGCTACTTGGCACTTACAGCACATCTTCTCCCTAGAAACAATGTCATAGATGTGGTCTTAAGGTACCATAACATCCCTGACATACAGTGTTCTTTCTGTGGCTTGAAGTAAGAGTTGCAGACCACCAAGATCAGTTTTCTTTTTTTTTTTTTTTTTTCAACGTTTATTTATTTTTGGGACAGAGAGAGACAGAGCATGAACGGGGGAGGGGCAGAGAGAGAGGGAGACACAGAATCGGAAACAGGCTCCAGGCTCTGAGCCATCAGCCCAGAGCCCGACGCGGGGCTCGAACTCACAGACCGCGAGATCGTGACCTGGCCGAAGTCGGACCCTTAACCGACTGCGCCACCCAGGCGCCCCCAAGATCAGTTTTCTGATTACCAACCTTTCCCTCTCCCTTGATCCCCACCTACTCAGTTCTGTTATAGTGATCTTGTGGAATCCTTACACTTTACATATTGTCTCCCTAACATTGTTGTGATGATTGCTAGTTCTCAGCAACTGCAACTGTGCAATTCTCAACTGTGGTCTGGGAAATAATTTTGTTTCCCAGAATTCTAGGAAGAACCTATTCCTGACAGTGATGGGGGAAGAAATGGTTGTTCTTGTGTAGGGCATGTCTGCCAGCTTAGCTTATCTGTACTTTTAATACCATTTTCTTGGGGGCACCTGGGTGGCACAGTGGATTAAGCGTCCGACTCTTGGTTTGGACTCAGGTCATGATCTCATGGGTTCCTGGGTTTGAGCCCCACATCTGGCCCCACATTAACAGTGCAGGGTGTGCTTAGGATTCTCTCCCTCTCCCTCTCTCTCTCTCTCTGCCCCTTTCTCGTGCTCTCTCTCCAAATAAAATAAACTTTAAAAAATTAATACTATTTTCTTTTTTTTTTAAACATTAAGAAGCTATTTTTAATGTTTATTTATTTTTGAGAGAAACAGAGCACAAGCAGGGGAAGGGCAAAGAGAGAGGGAGACAAAGAATCTGAAGCAGGCCCCAGGCTCCAAGCTGTCAGCACACAGCCCGACATGGGGCTGGAACTCATCAACCATGAGTTCATGACCTAAGCCAAAGTCAGACACCCAACCGATTGAGCCACCCAGGTGCCCCAATACCATTTTCTTTTCTATTAATGTTTTGTTAAACCTCAATTAGAATCCTTCCACTTAGATGAATATTTAGATTACCACAACAGAAACAAAACAATTAGAGCAAATATAGTCTTATCTTTTAGTCTAATGAAGTTTGTTATTCATTGCATATTAAAACTCAAATGATTATACTTTACAGTATTAAATACCTGAGTAAAACTTTAAAAATTTGATTATGACCTACCATTAATATTAGTAATTTTTATAGGAGATAAAATTGGTTCTTGAACTGAATGTTTTGCTCAAGTTGTTTTCATAGACCAAGTAAATTACTTCTATACATTTGATGTGTGTATAGATCTGCTGTAGTTTGAAGTTTGCCATATGCTGTATTTTGAATACCAGAGCATTTAAAAGATAATTTCCTAACTATACTGTACTATTCACAGCTAACACTACACTATACTATTTTTTTTTAAGTTTATTTATTTTGAGAGAGAGAGAGCGCAAGCAGTGTAGGAACAGAGAAAGAGGGAGGGAGAGAATCCCAAGTGTTGGGCTTGAATTCACGAACTGTGAAATCATAACCAGAACCAGAATCAAGAGCCGGACACTTAACGACTGAGCTAACTGGGCACCCCTACACTATACAATTAATACTATAATATTTAATAGCTACATGATTAAATATTTGTAAAACTTTCAGAAGCCTTTAGTAAATATGACCTTATCCTTTATATAAATGCATTAATATTTTACAGGAGAAAAAATATTTATTGAACTAAACATTTTTACTTTGTTTTTATAAACAAAGTAAATTCTGTCAATATTTCTATAATTCATGAACTATAAATCAAAGTGCCTGTATAGATTTAATTCCATAACTGAATGGGTAGGCAATACAGAGAAAATATAGTTAAAACATTTCTTGGACTTTGAAACATTTTGTAATATAAAATAATTTATAGTGGATTTGTGTTTATTTATTCCCTCAACAAATATTTACTGAATGTCTACCATGTGCCAGCACTGGTCTAGGCATTAGAGATATGCAGTGAGTAAGAAAAAGATCCTTGCTTGTGCATAACTCTACCTTCAAATGAGGTAACAGGACAAGAAGAAGAGTGAGGCAAGTGAGGCACTCACCTCAGATGCAAAATTTAAGGCTGCAACAAAACCTCCGTAATCAAGATAAATACAACATTAAAAAAAAAAAACCTATTCAATGTAAAAACTTTCATGATAAGCAAAATATCAAAAATTTAAATAAAGAGAGAAATTAATACTACTATTACAGCCTTAAGCAAAAGGAAAAATATGAACCTCAATACATGTTTCTTAAAAGAAATACATTTCTGGGGGCACCTGGGTGGCTCAGTTGGTTAAGTGTCTGACTCTTGGTTTCAGCTCAGGTCATGATCTCATGGTTCATGGGTTTGAGCCCCACACTGGGCTCTGTGCTGATAGCTCAGAGCCTGAAGCCTGCTTCAGATTCTGTGTCTCACTCTCTCTCTGCCCTTCTCCTGCTCATGCTCTCTCTCTCTCAAAAGTAAATAAAACAAAAAACAAACAAAAATTCTTAATGGTTAACTTTTTCCAGAATAACAAAGTAGTTGAAAAAATACTGAGAATTTTACAAGTACATTACTAAAACTCACAACATTATTTTAAGGTTAAATATTCTATTTATACCAAAACATGAATTTATTATAATTTTACTTTTATGGCTTTCATGGAAGCAGCTCATCAATAATATTTTCATCAAAACTACTAACCATTAAAAAATACATTAAAAGGTATATTTATAGGCACATATTTTTGCCTTTTGCCTCAGGTTCCAAAATGGGCTATCAGATTCTGTTTCTCTTTAAAATGCTATTAGGATTTCTTTTGCATCAATTTTTTCATTAAAAAAACTTGTATTGAATTATTTATCTTAATTACGGAGGGGTCTTTTGTGTGTGTGGGGGCTTAAATTTTGCACCTCAGGCAAGTGACTCATTTGCCTCAGACTAGACCCAGGTCTGTGAGGACACAGACAATAAACAGTAAATATAAAACACTGATAAATTATATAGTACATTAGAAAGTGGTCAGTACTGAAAAAAAAGAATAAGTAGAGCAGGGTGAGGAAAACTGGGAAGATAAAAGAGGAAGTAGGTTTCAGTGTTTTGTTTTGTTTTAATTTGAGAGAGAGAGAAAGAGAGGGACTCTCAAGCAGGCTCCAACACAGAACTGTGAGATCATGATCTGAGCCGAAATCAAGAGTTGGTCGCTCAACTGACTGAGCCACCCAGGCGCCCCAGAAAAGGTGAGATTTAAGTAAAGACTGCAGGTGAAGAAGAAATTAGATGAGTGACGATGTAGAAGTAAAAAGTTCCAAGAAGAATTAAAGCAAAGGTCTTAAGGTGAGAAAGTGCTAGTATGATTAAAGCAGAGAGAGTGAGGGAGAGAGTAGTAAAAGATCAAGTAAGAAAAATGAGGAGGACAAGGAACAAATTAAATAGGGTCTTCCAGGCCACTGTAAGCTCTTTATCTCAGAAAATGAGAAGCCAATTCAGGGTTTTAATAGAAGCACATCTGACATTCATTTTAGATTCTTATTATTTTAATATGAAAAATTCTAAACATACATACAAATAAAAGGAATACTACAAACACCCAAATACCTACTACTTAGATTCAAAAGTAAACATCATGCCACATTTACTTTTTCTCCCCCCCCGCCAACCTCTTTTTTTAAAGGCGACTGCCACATGCAGCACCTTATTTGGATGTGTCTGAAGTCTTGGAAACTTGACTACCCTGCCTTCTACAATCGGACCTTGAGAGCTTGTTTGGAGGTTCTAGCAGGGGAGCAGAACTACTTGTATACCCTTTGACTGAAGAATGATCCTCCTCTATAGGGAAGGTCGTCCTCTTCAACCCAGCACACAACTTTTGGAGGGACACATATGGAGTTGTGAGAGAGAAAGGGGACACCCACCTGTCCAGCCAGATCAGTCCAATCAACCTTGGTCATCAATGGGGTGACAGATGTTACAACCAGATTGTCCTCAATCCTCTCTCCCTCCCTTAACAAACCATTCAAAGTAATCAGACATCATGAAAATATAATCCTAAATACTTTCGCATCCATCTCCTAAAAATAAGGACTTGTCTAATTTTTCACATTTTCACATTTAAGAAAATTAACAGTTCCTTAATGTAAAATAATATCCATTCCACATTCAAATTTCCTTAATTGTCCATTTGTTCTCAGAATGTTTTTCAGTCTAGAATCCAATCAAGGATAACACACTGCATTGGGTTTGTCACATCTTTAAAAATCTTAATCTGCAAGTTTTCCAGACCTTCTCCCCCACCCCCTCTTAATGGCATTAACTTTTTAAAGAGACTGGGTAGTTGTTTTAAAGAATGTTTTGCATTCTGAATTTACCTTATTAACTCCTTAAGATACATTTAACTTAATTCTCCAATTCCTCTCTTTTTTTTAGCATAGTATAGTCTCTTTTTTTAATCTTTTTTTTTTATCATGAAAAGTGTATCCTGTAATCTCCATCTCCTATTTTCCTCATTCCACCCCTTGTTTCTATAGTTTTTGTTTTCTATAGCTAAGAGTCTGTTTCTTGGTTTCTTTTTTTCCTTTGCTCATTTGTTTCATTAAATTCCACATACAAATAGGATCACATGGTATTTGTCTTTGACCTATTGTGCTAAGCATTATACTATCTAGCTCTATGCATAGTGTTGCAAATAGAAAGATTTCATTCTTTTTAATGGCTATATAATATCTCATTGTATATGTGTGTGTACATACACACACATATAATCACTTTTTTTATATATGTAAAATCACTCCTTTATCCAATCACCTGAGCTGCTTCCATAATTTGACTATTGTAACTGATGCTGTAATAAACACAGGGGTGCATGTATCCTTTTGAATTAGTGTTTTTGTATTCTTTGGATAAATACCCAGTAGTGAGATTACTGGATTGAAGGATAATTTTATTTTTAATTTTTTTGAGGAATCTTCATAATATTCTGCACAGTGACTGCACCTATTTACATTCCCACTAGCACTGCAAGAAGTTTTCTTCTCCACATCCTCTCCAACACTTGCTGTTTCTTGTGTTTTCGATTTTAGCCATTCTGACAGGCATCAGGTAATACCTCATTGCAGTTTTGACTTGTATATCCCTGATGATGAGTGATGTTGAGCAACTTTTCATGCCTCTGGTGACCATCTGGATGTCTTCTGCCCATTTTTTATTAGATCATTTGTTTGGGGGGTATCGAGTCATATCAGTTCTTTATATATTTTGGATATTAACCCTTTACCAGATGTCATCTGCAAATATCTTTTCCCCTTCCATAGGTTGCCTTTTAGTTTTGTTGAATTGTTTCCTTCACTGTGCAGAAGCTTTTTATTTTGATGTAGTCCCAATAGTTCATTTTTGTTTCCCTTGCCTGAGGAGACATATCTAGAAAAATATTGCTATGGCCAATGTCAGAGAAATTACTGCCTAGGTTCTCTTCTAGGATTTTTATGGTTTCAGGTCAGGTCTCACATTTAGGCCTTTAATCCATTTTGAGTTTATTTTTTATGTGGTGAAAGAAAGTGGTCCAGGTTCATTCTTTTGCATGAGGCTGTCCAGTTCTCCCAACACCATTTGTTGAAGATTTTTTTTTTCCCATTGAATATTCATTTCTTCTTTGTTGAAGATTAACCATATAATAATGGACTTCTGGCTTTCCTGTTCTATTCCACTGATCTATGTGTCTATTTTTATGTCAGTACTATACTGTTTTAATTGCTACTTCTTTATAATATGACTTGAAATCTGGAATTGTGATTCCTCCAATTTTGTTTTTGTTTCTCAAGATTGCTTTGGCTATTTGAGGTCTTTTGTGGTTCCATACAAATTTTAGGATTGTTTGTCCTAGTTCTGTGAAAAATGCTATGGGTGGGGCACCTAGGTGCCTCAGTTGATTGTGCATCCGACTCTTGGTTTTGGCTCAGGTCATGATCTCACAATCTGTGAGTTTGAACCCTGTGTTGGGCTCTGCACTGGTGGCGCAGAGACTGCTTGGGATCCTCTCTCCTCTATTTGCCCCTCCCTCCTGCTCGCTCGCATGCACTGTCAAAATAAATAAACATAAAAAAAAAATTTGAAAGGGGCTTATAAAAAATTGCTATTTGTATTTTTATGGGGACTGCATTAAACCTGTAGATTGCTTTGGGTAGTTTGGACATTTTAACAATATTTGCTCTTCTAATCCATGAGCATGGGATGTCTTTGTGTCTTCCTGAATTTCTTTTATCAATGTTTTGTGATTCTCACAGTACAGGTCTTTCACCTCTTTGCTTAAGTTTATTCCTAGATATCGGAGTGTTTTTGGTACAGTTGTATATGGGATTGTTCTCTTAATTTCACTTTCTGCTGCTTCATTATTAGTATGTAGGAATGGAACAGATTTCTATACATTTATTTTGTATCCTGTGACTTTGCTTGAATTCATTTATGACTTCTAGTAGTTTTTTTTGATGGAGTCTTTAGGGTTTTCTATATATGTCATTTGCAAATAGTGAAAATTATGCTTCTTCCTTACCAATTTGGATGCCTTTTATTTATGTTGTCTAGTTATTGTGGCTAGGACTTCCAGTACTATGTTGAATAGAAGTGATGACAGTGGATATCCTTATCTTGTTCCTGACCTTAGGGGAAACGCTCTCAGTTTTTCACCATTGAGTACGATGTTGGCTATGGGTTTTTCATATAAGGTCTTCATTATGTTGAAGTATGTTCCCTCTAGACCCACTTTGCAGACAGTTTTTGTCATGAATGGATCTTGTACTTTTTCAGATTTTTTTTTTTTGCATCTATTGAAATGATATGGTTTTTATCCTTTCTCTTATTGATGTATCATGTTTACTGTTTTGTGAATATTGAATCACCCTTTCATGTCAGGAATAAATCCCACTTGATTATGGTGTATGATTTTTTTAATGTATTGTTGGATTTGGTTTGCTAACATTTTGTTGAGGATTTTTGCATCTATATTCATGAGATATATTGGCCTACAGTTCTTTTTTTCTGGTATCTATTTCCTTTTGATATCAAGGTAATACTGGCTTCATAGAATGAATTTAGAAGTATTCCTTCTTGTATTTTTTGGAATAGTTTGAGAAGAATAGGTATTAACTGTTTAAATGTTTGGTAGAATTTGCTGGTGAAGCCATCTAGTCCTGGACTTTGTTTTTTGGGAGTTTTTTGATTATTGATTTGCTTTCATTGCTGGTAATTGGTCTGGCCAAATTTTCTATTTTTTCCTGCTTTAGTTTTGGTAGGTTATATGTTTTTAGAAATTTATTAATTTAATTTATCCAATTTGTTGGGTGTACAGGCTTCCATAATATTCTGTTACAATTGTTTGTACTTCTGTGGTGTTGGTTGCTATTTCTCCTTTTTCATTAGTGATGTTGTTGACTTGGGTCCTCTCCTTTTTAATGAGTCTTGTTAGAGGTTTATTAATTTTGTTGATCTTTTCAAAGAAAAAGCTCCTGGTTTCATTGATCTATTTATTTTTGTTCTATATCATTTTTTTTTGCTTGTGTTCACTGCGTTTATTACTAATATTAAAAAAAATGTTAAAAAGAAAAAAAAATCATTCTCTGTTCTCCAATGGCTCTCATCCTTCCCTCCTGCCCACACAATCCCTGATCCGTTTCTTCAGGGCCAGTTCAAAACTGAGCCTGTGCACTGCCATTTTCACAGAAAACAACCAGTGCCAGGGATGGAGGGAAGAAAGTTAGATGAGGGTGACGGTACTGTCCAGGTTCTACCCAAAGGTAGGCTGGGTGGAGATTCACAGAATTCAGATGAAAGGGCTGGTGGCCTCACAATGACATAGTCTAACTAAAGTGGGCTGGAGAGGAGAGGGTAACCCCTCAGAAGCTTTAGAAGATGTCTCATGGGCTTGTGTCAAACCCAGAAAAACCAACCCCAGAATGGGGAGACCAGGGAGGCTGTCTTGCACAAAGTTTCACAATTCTCCCACATTGGGAGGTACGGAAAGTCTAGAGGGCATGAAGTCTCACTCATTTTGGCAGAAAAACTTAAGTCTAGTGTTGGGAAGTCACAAAGCCACGGGCAGAGAGAGGCTACATACAAAGGGATGAACAGTTTCACAAAGCACTGTGGTCAGACCAGACCAGAGCAGTGGGGATCATGCTACTGATGCAGAAACTACAAAATCCAAAAGCAGGGAGAGTGGCCTTTCAGGGAGTAACTGCACCAGTCATCCATACTTGACCCCAGGTCAACCTGGTGAGTTTCACAGAGCAACTGGCAACTTTGGGGGTAAGGGTTGTCACATAAAAAGGACTCAAGCAGCTGGAAGGCAATGGTATGAAACTGCTCCAGGGCTCTCAAGAATCGAGGGCAGTACCGGGGGCTGGGTGGACAGATGCACAAGAAACTGCACCAAAGAGGTTTCCTGTTCAGCAGTGAGTTAGTGAGGGGGAAGAGGATCTAGGAGGCAGTTGAAGTGAGCAAAGATGAGGTCCTGAAGACAAGTCTCTAGAGGCTGAATCAGACAAAAGACCACACACTGGGCACCAGTGATGAAACACAACTCTGGACCCCAAATGGGAAGGTCACAGATGGGGGTGGGTGTCACTGTCTGAGGGCAGTGGGTGGAACAGCCTCACAGTAGCCATCACAGGGCCACAAGGCAATATATGGCTATTAGGTTACAGAGGGCTCCCGTCAGCCTCGATGGGAAGGCACAGTCTCACAGAGGAGGTCCATTGACACCTGGATGGCAGAAGGCACAGAGGTCCTCATATCGACAGTGGTCCTTTTTGGCAAAATGTCAGCAGACAGGGTGGTAGGATTTGTCTTCCATAACTTGGGGGCCATACTTGGGTGGGTAGGTATTTTTGATAAGAGACCAACTTTTGAGCCTTCGAGGACTTCTCTGCTCTTTGTGAAAGCCTCCCCTGAAAGGACCTCCATGGCTTGGTCCAGGAAAAAGGTTCAGTATTGGCCCTCCACCAACCACAACTACATGGGCCACACCTGGGGCCTAGGCCTCCCCAGACTGGGCCTCTGCCCCAGGAAGGAGGTGAGAGACTCAGCAGTGGTTGAATCATTCATCCCCTTGACCCTGGAAGACCTCTGTGAAGAGCTGACTTAGAGTCACCAGGCTTTCCAGTGGCCATGGGAGTAAGGCCCAGAAGGCTGGGTGGTCCAATGGGACTTCCATGCTCCTCGTCTCCAGTCTCTTTCCGCTCTGGCAGCAGAGGCTGCTGCAGTGGTGGCTGCTGCTGCTAATTCTGCTTCTTTTGTTTCAACATCATGGTTGTGGCAATGGCTGCTTAAATCATTTATTTCTGCTCTAATCTTTATTATTTCCTTGCTTTTGCGGAGTTTGGGTTTTGTTCTTTTTCTAGCTTGTTTAGGTGTAAGGTTGAGATTTTTCTTGCTTCTTGAGGTAGACCCGTATTCCTATAAACTTCCCTCTTAGGACCACACTTGAGGAAAAGATTTTGGACTATTGTCTTTTCAATTTTCATTTGTTTCCAGGTAATTTTTGCCTTCTTTAATTTCTTGGTTGATCCACTCATTGTTTAGTAGCACACTATTTTAACCTCAATGTATTTGTGCTCTTTACAGATTTTTTTCCTGTGGTTTTCTAGTTTTAGAGCATTGCGGTCAAAAAAGATGCACAGTAGGACTTTGATTTTTTAAAATTTGTTGAGACTTCTTTTGTGACCTAATCTATCTGGAGAGTGTTCTGTGTGCACTTGAAAAGAATGTGTACTGTTTTAGGATAGAATGTTCTGAATATATGTTAAATCCATCTGGTCCAGTATGTTATTCAAAACCACTATACCTTTGTTGATTTTCTATTTGGATGATTTGTCTGTTGATTTAAGTGGGGTGTTAAAGTGCCCCATTATTGTATTATTATCAATTATTTCCTTTATGCTTGTTATTAACTGTTTTATGTATTTCTGTGCTAAGTTGGGTACATAAATATTATTATATAGTGTCCTTTCTTGTCTTGTTACAGTTGTTTTAAAGTCTTATTTTGTCCAATGTAAGTATTGTTATCCCAGGTTACTTTTGACATCCATTTTCATGATAAATATTTCTCCAGCCCCTCACTTTCAAGCTGCAGGTGTCTTTTGGTCTGAAATGGGTCTCTTGTAGGCAGCATATTGATGGGTCTTGTTAATTTATCCACTCTGTGACTGTATGTCTTTTGATAAGAGCATTTAGTCCATTTACATTCAAAGTAATTATTTATAGGTATGTATTTATTTCCATTGTTATTTGTTTTATGGCTATTTCTACAGATTTTCTTTGATCCTTCTCTTGTTCTCTTTTATAGTGTGTTGGCATTCTTTAGTGATGGACTGGATTCCTTTCTCTTTATTCTTTGCATATGTATTACTGGTTTTTGATTTGTGGTTATTATTAGTTTTGTATATAACATCTTCTGCATATAGCAGTGTATATCAAGTTGATGATCAGTTTAAGTCTAAACCCATTGTTTATCCCCTCACCCCATTTTAGGTATATGGTATCATACTTTACATCTTTTTATTTTATGAGTCCTTTGATATTTATGATATCAATATTATAAAACAGAAATATTTATTTTTACTGCTTTTCTGCTTTCTACTTTCCATACTCTCACTTATGGTCTTCCCTTTCCACTCAAAGAGTCCCCTTTAATATTTCTTGTAGGGCTGGTTTAGTATTCATGAACTCCTTTAGTTTTTGTCTGAGAAACTCTTTCTCTCTCCTTTTATTCTGAATTATAGCCTTGCTGGATAGAATATTCTTGGTTGTAGATTTTTCCTTTCACCACTTTGAATATATCATGCCACTCCCTTCTGGCCTGCAAAGTTTCTGCTGAAAAATTCACTGATGGCCTTATGGGGTTTCCTTTGTATTTAACAGTCTTTTTTTTCCCTCTTGTTGCTTAAAAACTTTTTTCTTTATCACTACTTTTTGCCATTTTAATTACTATGTGTCTTCATGTGGAACTCCTTGGGTTGAATATTTGGAAAGCTCTCTGTGCCTCCTGGATCTGGACATCTATTATCCTCTTCAGAATAGGGAAGTTTTCAGTTATTATTTCTTCAAGTAAATTTTTTGCCCCCTAACCTCTTCTTCTTCTTCTGAGATCCCTTATGACTATTATGCTTGATGGAGTCACTGAGTTCCCTTGCACTATTCTCAATTTGCATAATTTTCTTTCCTCTCCTTTGCTCAGCTTGGTTACTTTTCATTACTTGTCTTCCAGGTCACTAATTTGTTCCTCTGCTTCATCTAGCCTGGTATTTATTCCATCAAATATATTTTCAATTTCATTTACTGTGTTCTTTATCTGTCTCTCTCTCTCTTTTTTTAATCTCTTTGTCAAGGGTCTCACTGATGTCTTCAATCTTTTCTCAAGTTTGGTAAGTATCTTTATGATCATTACTTTACATTCTCTATCAGGCATATTATTTTTAACGGTTTTGCTTTGGTCTCTTTTGGTGGCTTGGTCCTGTTCTTTCATTTGGGAGATATCTCTGCCTCCCTATTTGTCCGACTTTCTGTGTCCATTTCTCTGTATTAGGAAAGTCAGCTACTTCTCTTGCTCTTAACAATAACAGTCTTATGAAGAAGAGGTCCTATAGTACCTTGCAGTACAGTGTCCCCTGTTCCTCAGGGCCTAGTGTTTCAGGGAATGTTTCCTATGTGCATTGCATGTGCTCTGCTGTTGAGTCTTAGCATCTTATTTCCTTCAGTCCAGTTGTCTGCAGAGGCTCTCTTTGCCTATTGTGGTCCTCAGCAGGAGTGGCATACATTTTAACATGGTGTGTAGTAGTCAGCTTGTGAAATGGGATCTGCCCCTCCTGCTCCCAGAAATAAGGCCCTGCCAAATGTATGTGTCAGCAGATTTGGTGTTGGCAGGGTTTGCACCAGTCTTCTGGGGGAGGAATGTGCAATGTGGGGACTGAGGTAGGTGTGACTGGGAAGGGCTGATCTGCCAAAGCATGAGGGGGCAGGACTCAGTGCAAGCAAGTTAGGTAACGAGTGTAGGCACCACCCTGGTTCCCACAGGTGGCCAGTATTTATTCCAGAGGAGGGGGAACAGGGAAGGGAAATGGTGCCTGTCTGCTCCTTTTCCTGGAGGCATCTCTCAGCAATCCCTGTCTCTCTGGGTCACACTCTGTGATGACAAATCACTCACCCTCCCACTTCCCCTGACATGTCTCAAACAGCTGGTTCTACCCTGTGTCTTCATGGACTGTTCGTTGTGCTCTTTATGGGTGGGGCTTTCTACAGCCCTCTATACTCTTCCAGAGTAGAGTATGCTGATTTTTTAAAATTCCAGGCTTTAAGTCCCTTTGGTTGTAAGAACTCAAGAAATTTGGCCCCTCTCATTTTCAAAGGCAAATATTATGGGGATTCATCCTCCCTGTTTGTAGGTGC
The DNA here is from genome assembly GCF_022079265.1 of Lynx rufus. Lineage (NCBI taxonomy): Eukaryota > Metazoa > Chordata > Mammalia > Carnivora > Felidae > Lynx > Lynx rufus. The sequence continues at coordinate 151,378,369 of NW_025814834.1, forward strand.
CCCAGTGTGAAAGTCTGTTTTCTGCCTTTTTCTACACCTCTCCTTCTCCACCAAAGATGGCCATAGTCCCTTTTGCTCCTAGACCCTGTCTTTGCCCTTCCTACCTCCTTCGATGTGGCCTCTTCCCTACCTTAGTTGTAGAGTTTGTTCTTCCAGTCTTTCTTAGGTAGTTTTCTTGGTTATTTACAATGATGTGTTATCTAGTTGTATCCTTGGATGAAGCAGGCTTAGGGTCCTCCTACTCTACCATCTTCCCAGCCAACCTTGTTCAACAAGCGTTTTTGAAACAAAGACTTCCCTCTTGTAAACAGTTAACTGTGTATAGTCTTCAACTGACACAAATTAGTCAGCTGGGGGCAAGAATACTTTATAAATGGTGCCCTGTATTTCATTTTGCCTTTCAACAGGACACGTACAATGTTCTACTTCCAAAGTTTACTATATTCAATAACTATTAAAGGGTTAATACAACAGGCTGTAAGGGACAAGAAAATGGAACCTGTTATGATGCTATCTGAATAAAGTGTGAGATGATGGTGGCTCATTCCAATGTACTAGCAGAAGTGATGGGAAATGGTCAGATTTTTATATAATTTGAAGCTATAGTTAGTCCATTGGAAATGAAGTTTGAGAAACAAACAAACAAAAATGACTCTAAGGCATGTGGCCACAGATACTCAAAGGATGGATTTGCTATCACCTGAGATGGAGAATGTCATGGGGAGAACATGTTTAGGGGAGGGAGAAAAGATCCATGGTTCAGTTTGAGATATGCTAATTTTAAGATGTGTATTGGCCATCCATGTGGGATGGAAGCTGAAAATATGAATCTGCAGTTTGGGAAAGAAGACTAGATTGAGGATATAAATTTGGGAAATTTGGGAAATAAAGTTGGTATTTAAAGCTATTATACAGAATGAGACCACCAAGGAATGAGTGCAGATGGAGAAGAAACAAAGAGCTGGCCCCTGAAATTCTCCACTATTAAGTGATCAGGAAGAAGAAGAAAACCCAGCAAAGAAGACTGAAAATGAACAAGGAAAGCAGGAGGAAAACCAAGATGTGTATGCTAGAAGCCAAGTGAATTAATTATGTTAAATATGATTGATCAACAGTGTCAACTGCTGCACACAGACCAAAAATATGCAGGATAAGAATTAAACAACAGATTTAGTAATGTAGAGGTGAATTTAACAAGAGCAATTTTGGTGCAGTAGTGGAGTGAAAACTTGATTGGAGCTGGTTTAAAGAGAAAATGGAGAGAAGGTACTGGGGGTTTGAGAAGGTATGAAATAGTTGTCTAGAACAGTGGAAAAGTAAATGAGTGAGTGGAAGACAGTCTGCCTACCAGCAAAAGGTTCCAGTTGAGATTCATGGTCCTGAATTTAAAGTGAGAACAATGTTCATGTTGGTATATTTTTCTCCAGCCACATTCCACTGTAGGCATAGGTATAGCATAGGTGAAGAATTAGATTAACCAGGGTTTTTGTTTTGCCAAGCAGTATAATGAAATGAGAGAGGGCCAAGGAGTCAAAAGTATCAGAAAGAGAGTAATCCAGATCGTTCTATGGTATTTAAACCGCGGAGGGCATCAAAAGTTGATGAATAAGACAAACAGACAAACAAAAACAAAAAACAGGTGATAGGATCAATGCACTGGGAACCCAATAAAATCAGAGCACTTAGAGGAAATGAACTACAGATAAAAGAACTGGGATAAAATAATTGTAATCAGACAATGGGATACACAGTGGAGTTAATATCTAACACTTTATATAATCCATATTTTGCTTTCTCAGAACTTTTCAAAAACAATATTAAGCAAGCTTTTCTTATATTTTCTTATATTTTAGTTTACAAGATTTTCTTACCTCTGATGAAGAAGGTCGGCTTGGACTGAGGGACATATTCACCAGTGTCTGAATAGGGTGATTATCAGTTGGAATTCTGTGGGGTGTTTTACCTTTCTCCATTTAAGTAGTATATGTAAAGGTTATAACAGATTTTTGACTTGTTTAAGATAGCATTCCACTCAATTCTGGTCTCTGATTCATTCAAAAAGTGAAAAGAAAAACACAAAAGGCTTTAAAATACACTGAAAATGAAAACTTAGGAATGTACACAATCTCATAATTTAAAAAGACCTATTACTAGTAAGTCTGTGTGTGTGTATATACATATATATATATATACACATCTATATATGTATACATACATATATATATATATTTTCAATACAACTAAATAAATTGTTAAATTACATTATAAAAGACTTGCGACCAGGGCATATTTTACTATTCTAAACAATTAATTTTCTCAAGGTTGAAAATTAAAGTTAAATATATATGGTATTTTATATAAAGTAGAAATATGTTTCTGGAAGTATAAAGACTAAATTTGTGCAAATGGCTATAGAATGATGAAAACTGTTTTACCATAAACATTTCTTCCTGGGCTTGGATATCTCAAATATAACATGAATAATTATTCCAGATGAAAATGCCAGTTTTTAAGTACTTTAAGCTATGTTTGTGTTGTTTCCTGTATTGTTCTCAGAGGATTTAAAACAGTTTACAAGAATCCACAATAACATTTAAATTATATAATAAAAATTGAAAAGTAAGGTAGCTGAATTACTCTAAACAGGAATTATCAAAGTAGGACAATCCTTAAGTAAACGATGTGATACCAATACCAGAACAGAAGCCTTTTCAAGATTTCAAAGCATTGTACAATCTTGATTTATATTAAAACAGTAAGTGCAACAAAATTTAAAATTTCTGTTATTTGGTATTGATTACAGCTCTATGAAATCATATCAGAGACTACTAATTATTCTAATGGTATCAAAATTAAAAAATTATATCCTGGGACATAACATCTTTTAAATCAAGTTAGTTTCACATATTACTTCCTATGCAAATTTCTTACAATAATTAAAACTTAAAATGTTTTGTTATTTTAACCATCTCAAACATTATTTTAATTACATTAGTATTTTTTTTAACTATTTAGATATTTCCATTTCTATACCTACCCAAAGGCTCTTTCTGCCATTGTACTAATATCAGCCTATATTATGAACCTAAACACAACTCAGATACATATATGGTAATGTCTTTATTATATAAAAATTATTTGTAATAACCTATAAGAATTACAGTCCATGGGCATGCAAATTGCTACTGATGTGAAAACTGGGAGGCTGGGATTGTTAATTTCTGTGCATGCATTAAAAGCTTGTCATTTTTGGGGTGCCTGGGTGGCTCAGTTGGTTAAGCTTCTGACTCTTGATTTTGGCTCAGGTCATGATCTCACGGTTCATGAGATGGAACCCAAGATGGGCTCTGCACTGACAGCACGGGCCTGTGCACATGTGCACATTCTCTCTCAAAATAAATTAACATTAAAAAAAAACTTGACATTTTCATTCAGAACAAATTTTTAATTAAGCAAACTCAAGTCATTAACCAAGACCTGCTTTAATATTGTCCTCAGGTAAACTGCCCCATTACATTATCCCTTCTAAAGGTATAGCAAAGAAGCCATATTTTGAATGATACCTCCATTTTGTCATTTCTGACTGGATCAATGCTGAAGACTAAATCCTGGACAATAAAATGGCATTGCATATAAAGATGAGACCTTAGAAATTAGAACTGGGAGAACTCAAGATTCAGAATTCTCAAAAATAGATTATCATTAGTCAATTATGGGTTTGAGAGGAAGTAAGTGCTGGTAGATATATCACCTGTCATCTTTGATCTGGTCTGTACTTTAAAGAGAACGACCTATCGTACTTTCTCTGCATTACTCCAAAAATCATTTTGGAGTAAGCAGCAGAACTAAAAATCAAGCTTAAAAATTTCTGACACTTGATGATCTGGTGTTGAGAATCCAGGGTACTGCCAGCCTGGCCTACTTCAGCTCTAGGCATCCCACTGGGGTGGCCCCGATGCAGCATGCTACAAAACTCCCAGTCTGTGCCCACTCCAGCTCCAGCCAGCCAGCCAAAGTCACCAGGCACATGCAGTCTACACATGGATGGTTCCTATACAACACCATTCTTTCAAGACTGGGATAGATTGCTGTTTCACCTAATTCATAGAAACATACACAGAAAATGAAACAACATGAGAAGACAGAGGAATATGGTTTCAATGAGAGGAATATTTGTTTAAATGAAAACAAAACCACAGAAAGAACTAAATGAAATGAAGATAAGAAACCTATTTCATAAAGAGTTAAAAAAAATTTTTTTAATGTTTATTTATTTTTAAGAGACAGAGCACAAGTGGGGGAGGGGCAGAGAGAGAGAGAAAGCAAGCAAGCGAGTAGGCAGGAGAGGGGCAGAGAGAGTTACAGAATCTGAAGCAAGTTCCAGGCTCGGAGAAGTCAGCACAGAGCCCACGCAGGGCTTGAACTCAGGAACCGCAAGATCGTGACCTGAGCCGTGATCAGCCTGGTAACTGACTGAGCCACCCAGGCGCCACAAGAGAATAGAATTCTTAAAAATGAGGAAATCTTAAGAGAATTCTGGGACAATATCAAACATACGAACATTTGCAGTGTAGTAATCCCAGAAAGAGAAGAGAAAGGGGCAGAAAATTTATTTGAATAAATAATAGCTGAAAACTTCCTCGACCTGGGTAAGAAAACAGAGAAGTAGGCCCAGGAAGCAGAGAGAGAATCCCAAATAAGATAAACCCAAAAAGGTCCACATCAAACCCCTAATAATTAAAACATCAAAAACTAAAGATTGAGACTTTCAAATATAACAAGAGAAAAACAAGTAGTTACATACAAGGAAAACCCCATAAGGCTACCTATCACCTGATTTTTCAGCAGAAACTTTGCAGGCCAGAGGGAGTTGCATGATATATTCAAAGCACTAAAAGGAAAAAAAAAAAAAATACAACCAAAAATACTATATCCGGCCAGGTTATCATTCACAATTGAAGGAAAGATAGAGTCTCCCAAACAAAAATTAAAGGAGTTCATCACCACTAACCTTACAAGAAAAGTTAAAGGGACTTCTTTAAGTGGAAAAGGCCATAACTAGAAGAAAATTATAAAAGGATATAATTTCACTAATAAAAGCAAACATATAGTAAAGGTAGTCAATCATTCACTTACAAAGCTAGTATGAAGGTTAAACATCAAAAGTGGTAAAATTAATTATATGTAAAAAAAAAAAAAGTAGTTAAGGAAGTCACAAAATAAAAAGGTGAAAAATGTGATATCATATACATAAAACGTGAAGGGGGAAAGAGTAAAAATGTCATGCTTCTAAAATGTGTTCAAGCTTAAGCAGCCATCAACTTATCATAGACGGCTATATACTTAGGATGTTGTATATGAATTTCATAACCACAAACCAAAAGCCTGTAACAGATACACAAATATAAAGACAAAGGAGAACATTAAAGAAAGTCATCACAAGGGAAGAGATCAAGAGAAGAAGAAAGGGGGGCGCCTGGGTGGCGCAGCCGGTTAAGCGTCCGACTTCAGCCAGGTCACGATCTCGCGGTCCGTGAGTTCGAGCCCCGCATCAGGCTCTGGGCTGATGGCTCGGAGCCTGGAGCCTGTTTCCGTTTCTGTGTCTCCCTCTCTCTCTGCCCCTCCCCCGTTCATGCTCTGTCTCTCTCTGTCCGAAAAATAAATAAACGTTGAAAAAAAAAAATTTTAGGAAAAAAGAGAAGAAGAAAGGAATAGAGAACAATAAAAACAACCAGAAAACAATGAAGAAAATTATAGTAAGTACATACCTATCAATAATTACTTCAAATGTAAATGGACTAAATGCTCCAGGTAAGACACAGGGTGACAAAACGCATATAAAAAAAAAAAAAAAGAAAAAAAAAACCCCTCCAAATGCTGCCTACAAGAAACTCACTTCATACCTAAAGACACAAACTGAAAGTAAAGGGAAAGAAAAAGATATTCACACAAATGAAGTGGGAAAAAAAAAGCTAGGGTAGAAATACTTATATCAGACAAAATAGACTTTAAACAAGGACTGTAACAAGAGACAAAGAAGGGCATTATGTAATGATAAAGTGATTAATACAACAAAAGTATATAACAATTGTAAATATCTGTGCACCTAATATAGGAGTACCAATATATATAAAAGAATATGAACAGACATAAAGGCAGAAATTGACAGTTATATGATCATAGTAGGGAACTTTAACAACACCACACTTACATCAATGGATAGATCATCCAGACAGAAAATCAACACAGAGACTGGCTTTGAATTATGCATTAGACCATATAAACTTAACAGATATATACAGAACACTCCATCCCCAAACAGCAGAATATACATTCTTTTCAAGTGCATATGGAACATTCTCTAGGATTGATCATGTTAGGCCACTAAACAAGTCTCAATAAATTTAAGAAGACTGAAATAAAATCAAGCATCTTTTCTGAACACAAGAATATGAAACTAGAAATCATTACAAAAAAAAGGAAAAAATACAAATGTGGAGATTTGAAAACATGTTACTAAACAACCAATAAGTCATAAATCAAATAGGAAATCAAAACCAAGAGATAAATAAAAATGGAAACACCATGGTTCAAAATTTTGGGGATGTATCAAAAGTAGTTCTAAGAGGGAAGTTTATAATGATATAGGTCTGCCTTGAGAAACAAGAAAAATCTCAAACAATCTAACCTTACACCTAAAGGAACCAGAGAAGAAAGGAAATCCTATCAGAACAGAAATAAATGAAACAGAAGAAAAAAAAAATCAGTGAAACTAATAGTGAGTCCTCTGAAAAGATACACAAAATTAATAAACCTGTAGCCAGATTCATCAAGAAAAAAAGGGAGAGGCCTCAATAAAATCAGAAATGAAAGAGAAATAACAAGCTTCATTACAAAAATACAACGAATTATAAGAGGCTGCTATGAGAAATTATATGCAAACAAATTGGACAACCTAGAATAAATTCATAGAAAAACATACAATCTTCCAAGATTGAATCAGAAAGAAATAAAAAATCTGAACAGGCTGATTACTAGTAACAAAATTCAGTTGGTAATCAAAAAGCTCTGGGGCACCTGGGTAGCTCAGTTGCTTAAGCATCTTGACTCTTGATTTTGGCTCAGGTCATAATCTTGAGGTTTTGAGAGTTCGAACCCCACATCAGGGCTCTGTGCTGACAGTGCAGAGGCTGCCTGGGATTCTCTCTTTCCCTCTTTCTCCGCCCCTCTGCTGCTCATGCTTACTCTCTCTCTCTTAAATTTAATAAACTTTTTAAAAAAATTATTAAAAAAACCACAACTATTAAGACTACACCAAAATAAAAAACTTTTGCACAGCATTAGAACCATCAACAAAATGAAAAGACAACCTACTATATGGGAGAAGATTTCTCTTTTTTTTTTTTTTTTTTTTTGTAATTGACATATCTGACAAGGAGTTAATATGCAAAATATATAAAGAACTCCTACAACTCTACACCAAACCCACAAATAATCAAATTAAAAAACGGGCAGATGATCTGAATAGACATTTTTCCAAAAAAGACATATAGATGTCCAACAGACACATGAAAAGATGCTCAACATCACTAATCATCAGGGAAATGCAAATCAAAACCACAATGAGATATTTATTACCTTACACATATATAAATGGCTAGAATCAAAAAGACACGAACAAGTGTTGGCAAGGATGTGGAGAAAAAGAATCCCTCATTCACTGTTGGTAGGAATGTAAGTTGGTGCAACCACTGTGGAAAGCACTATGCAGGTTCCTCAAAAATTAAAAACAGAAATACCATATGATTCAGTAATTCCACTACTGGGTATTTGCTCAAAGAAAACAAAAACATGAATTCAAAAAATATATGCACCCCTATGTTTATTGCAGTATTATTTTATAATAGCCAAGATATGGAAGCAACCCAACTGTTCATTGACAGATGAATGGATAAAGAAGAGGTGGTTTATATAAACAATTGAATACTACTCAGCCATAAAGAAGAATGTAGTCTTGCCCTTTGCAACAACATGAATGGAACTAGAAGGTATTAGGCTAAGTGAAATAAGTCAGACAGAGAGAGACAATCACCATATGATTTCACTTACATGTGGAACCTAAAAAACAAATGAATGAGCAAAACACCAGACCCTTAAATACAAAGAACAAACTGATGGTTGCCAGAGGACAGTAGGGAGATGAGTGAAATAAAGGGAATTAAGAGGTACAAACTTCCAGTGATAAAATAAGTCATGGAAACAAAAAGTACAGCATAAGAATACAGCCAATAATATTGTGATAATATTGTTTGGTGAGAGATGGTGAGTATGCTGATTGTGATGAGCACTGAGTAATGTATAAAGCTGTTGAATCATTATGTTATACACCTGAAACTAATATAACATTGTATGTTAATCATACTTCAATAACCAAAAAACAATCTGATTAAAAAATGGGCAGAGGACCTGAACTCGCATTTTTTTTAAAGACAACACACAGATGGCCAACAGACATATAAAAAGATCCTCAAAATCAATAATCACCAAGGAAATGCAAATCAAAACCACAAGGAGATCACTTCACATCCCTCAGAATGGCTAGTTTCAAAAACACAAGAAATAAAAGTGTTGGCAAGGAAGTGAAGAAAAAGGAACTCTTCTGCACTGTTGGTGGGAATGTAAATTGGTGCAGGCATTGTGAAAAACAGTATGCAGGTTCTTCAAAAATTAAAAATGGAAACACTATACCATCTAGTAATTCTGCTACCTGATATTTAGCTGCAGAAAATGAAAACACTAATTTGAAAAGATATATGCACCTCTATGTTTACTGCAGCAATATTTACAACAGCCAAGGTATGGAAGCAACCCAAGTATTCATCAATGGATGAATGTATAAAGAATATGTAGGGGCACCTGAGTGGCTCAGTCGGTTAAGCATCCAACTTCGGCTCAGGTCATTATCTCACGGTTTGTGAGTTTGAGCCCCGCGCCAGGCTCTGTGCTAACCGCTCAGAGCCTGGAGCCTGCTTCGGATTCTGTGTCTCCCTCTCTGTCTCTGTCCCTCCTCTGCTCACACTCCATCTCTCTCTCTCTCAAAAATAAATAACACTAAAAAGTTATAAAAAAAAGAACATGCAGAATATCATTCAGTAATGTAATATTACTCCTCTCTAAAAAAGAATGAGACCTTGCCCTTTGCAACACGGATGGGCCTAAAGAATATTATGCTATGTGAAATAAATCAAAGAGTGACAAATACAATATGATTTCACTTATACGTGAAATCGAAAAAATAAATGAAGGAACAAACAAAACCGGAAAGAGACCCATATACAGAGAACTTACCGTTGCCAGAGGGAAGGAGGGTGGGGGGATGGGCACAATGGATGAAGGGTAGTAGTAGGTACAAGATTCCACCTATGGAATGAATAAGTCTCTGGGCTAAAAGGTACAGCGAGGAATAGAGTCAACGGTACTGTGATAGCATTGTATGGTGACAGCAGCCACACTTGTGGTGAGCATAGTATTATGAATAGAGTTGTGAAATCACTGTTATACACCTGAAACTAATGTAACATTGTGTGTCAATTATACTTCAATTAAATTTAAAAAATTCTGGATAGATTTATTACTTCATTATGAAATGGGGAAACAGTGGCTCAGCAAAGTTTAAATGGCTTTGGCTTGCAGGAGGGGGTGGGGAGGGGTGGTGGTGGAGAATACAAAGGTAAGTGGTAGAGCCAGAATTTAAACCTTGGTTTTTAACCCTAGTTATTACATCTATTGTATGAATTAAATAAACTACTAAAGCACCCTGTACATTTTTGTAAAGTGATTTAAACTGTTTAGTAAATAATGTTTTATTTGTCAATTAGAGCAAATTATATGTGGATTTTCTCACTACACAAAAAATCTGAAATGTCTCAGTGATTAAATTATTCACGTTTATAGAAAGAAAACAGTAGTGTATTCCTTGATGTACTTTAATCGTTGAATAGGAGGAAACACTTATCCTAAGCGCTGTGACATAACAAATAAGTTTCCATGGGTGAGACATTCATTGGCTGAGCCTATTTTGCTTGATTAGATACTACTGTTTCTCTCTCCAGCAACTCCTCTGAAGGTCAATTTCAAGCAGCAGGTAATAAGCTACCACTGAAATACAAAACAAACTTTCCGGAAGCACAAGAAGTTGTTTTATTTTTTAAGGTATAATAAGCGTTAATTCCCCAAGTGAAGTGGATAACAAGATGAGACGGGTGTAATCTTCTGCAAGTACTTTGGCTACTTCACCACCTCTTCGAGAAAACCAAGAGATAAGAAGCGAGAGAAGCCAAATCCTGAGAAGACGCGCTTTCCCCTAGCGAGCCAGCACCCCTGCTCCCCGCCGCCCCGCTTCCCTCGGTCAGTTACGGCGACCTCCGAGCTCTAAAGAGAGCTTTGGGCCTCAGGGGGGTCTGATGGCCGGAAACTGGCTGAAGACCGGCCGCGCCACAAAGTCGGGTAGCGTTTTAGAGACGCGTCTCTAAGGAGACGGGGTGTCCGTAACTCGCGCCGGCTACTTCAGGCTCCTACTCCTCGGCTGGGCCCTTCTCTTCCCACAACCTCTGCCGCCAAGGCCGTCAGGAGAACTGGAACCTCTTTGTCACCTGTCCAGCAGGCCTTTTATAAACTCTTTCAAGCACCCGCCTTTCCTAACCAGTCCTTTTCAGGTTCCCCTCGAGTGTTGGCGGCTAATGAGGAGCTTTTTCTTTACCTCTCCTAAGTCGGCCTCTCGGGAGAGGAAGATGGGCGACGGGTCTCGCTGGCGTCCCGCTGCTCCTCTGCCCAAACCGCGCTCCTCCCCTTCTCACTCCCTTCTTCCCCTCCCTCCGGCTCTGCTCCTGCGTGGGGAGAGGAGCTGGAACTGAGAGCCGTGGAGGACACGCATGCGCGCCGCGGGTGGAGCCGCTGGGCAAAGAACCGGAAACTTAAGAGACAAAGTTCGGAGCCCCGCCCCCCGCCGCGCTGCCCCGCCGTCAGACCCCGCGGACCCTCTACCGGACCGATTCCCGCAACGACGAATCTGCCCGGCTCTCGCGAGCGCCATGTCGGGTTCCTCCAGCGTCGCCGCTATGAAGAAAGTGGTTCAACAGCTCCGGCTGGAAGCCGGGCTCAACCGCGTGAAGGTGTGCGGGGGCGGGCGGGTGGACGAGGGGGAGGGGAGGGGAGGGCGGCGGCGGCGGCGGATGGGATCTGGCGGCCGAGGTGGCTGGGGCGAGCGGCACTTTTGTCCCGCTCCTGTTTCTTCTGGGGAGGACGCGCGCTCGGCGGCGACGACCCGATCCGGGAGGGCCAGCTTTAGAGAAGTAGCGGCGCGGATCGGCGCTGTTGTTCGGGGGTCGGTTAGTGCGCCTTTCCGCGCCAGGACTTTCCAAGGCAGGCTGGCCCCGGGGCTGAACCACGGCTTTCCGCATTCCGGTGGCCCTTCTCTCTCCCTCCCTCCGCCGTGACTCCGCGGCTGGCTTGGGCAACAGCTGCTCCTCCGAGCGCCGTCCGCACCCTTCTAGTCCTTAGCTTACCAGACTCCACCCTTTATTTTCACTGGACAGAGTTTTACCTGGCTTTTAATTCAGAACAGAACCTATTTGCATGTCGGAACGTTCCCAAACCCACTCCTTGCCAACTCCTCTTATCCACCGAACACTTACTTGAAAACGAATTTTTGCAAACGCAAACTGTAAGTTAAAGAAGCATGTTTGTTTTCGAAACGTCCCCGGTGCCTAAGGTTACCACTGGTGTGTTCTGTACAACCTCATACAAAGCGTGCATTTCATACTTAGTTGGCAGTTTACTGTGTCTGACCTTGGAAATATCTATTGGTTTGCATACCTTAGTGATCAGAGTGGACCATTCTTACTTGTTTTGCCGTCTAGTTAATACTGACCTTGTCTTGGGGCATTTACCTTGCGGGGAGAAACCTTTGTGTGTGTTGGCAGGACAACCTGACATTCAAGTGCTGTTCCAAGTTTCTCCAGATTTTTAAAATCCTAAGTGGATTGGCTTCTTTCTGATGCAGGTCATCTTACAAGTGAAACACTTCTTGTAATTAAAAAAAGAAACAAGAATATAAATCATGCCCTCTGTTGAAAGAAGCAGCCAGTTTTCAAGATGACTTGATTGTGTACTCATCTGGCTAAGTGTTTACTTCTCCCTGAAATGTTTTATGGAGTAAGATAGCCTCCCATTTACCTACTTCCTTAAATAGAAATGTCAGGGACCTAGCTTACTCAGTTGTGGTCACCTCAGGAGGGAAGGGAAATTCCCATCAGTTTGGTGTGGGATTCCCCTCCCTGTCCTTTAAGTGCTGTAGACTACATTGCTGTTTGGAATCCATTTCTCTCATCTCCAGCTTCTTAACTCATCTCAGTGATTTATGGTCAGTCTCGGTTGGATTTAACTCTGAAACTTGAAATCCTATGTTTCTTAACCAACCATTACATTATCACACATGTGCGCCTTTATCACAGGTTAGAGTGGCCCAGGAAAGAAAAAAAAATGGGACTGGGATGCAAAAAAAAAAAAAAAAAAAAAAAAAAGCTGGCTGAAAGTAGTAAGTGTTCATTGGGGGTACTTAGTTCCTTGTCTCGAAAGAAAATGAGATGAAGGCCTCAGATTAAAGTACTCTGAGGGTTTTACTATGAAAACCCCAGCTACTCCAGTGACTCTTCCAAATGATGCCTGCCTCTTGGACATAATTCTTCAGGAGGCTTCTGTTCTGGAGCATTAAAGTCACCACAGGTGGCTTTGGTTTTAGAGTTATTTCATCTCCTACTAGGGATGTAGCAAGGAGGGGAGGGCGTTCCACCTTGGGACTTCAAATGAACTTTTCTTTAACTCTGTTGTAAAGTGTGGTTGGTTTGATTTTATTTTGTGCACCTATTTTATCCATGACTCTGTGCTAGATGCTTTTTTTTGGTGATATTTTAAACTAGCACGAGTTTACTGTTAAGCCTTTATGTTTAACCACAGTTGATAGAAATTTTCACAAATGCTTGACAAACTATACCATATGTAGGGTGACCATGCATTGTATTGCCAACCAGGGCACTTTGGAGAGTGAAAGAGGGCACTAATAATTATGCCAGGATTATAAGGTTTCAATCTCCTGGGTGGTGACTATTACTGTGCTTTAGGGGCTAGCAGCTTGTTTGAGTTTAGAGCCTTTGTCTCAGTTCACCCACTGCTTGGAATTCTCGCTGATGGTTGTTTCTCACTGATAGTTACTTGGCTGGATCTCGTCATTGAGATGTCAGTTTAAATGTCACCTCCTCAGAGACACTTTTCCTTAGGTCAAGATCTAACCACTCTATTTCTGAATAGCTCCTTGTCTGTATTTTCTCCTGAACTGTCACCTCCATAACAGGAACCTGGCTATTCTTATGTATTCTCAGTGCCTAGAAGTATATTTGGCACATAGTGGTGCTTGAGAAGTTTGTGAAAGGGAATTAATTAAGTTGGAAGCCTGCCTACACTTTAGGCAGAAAGTTGTCAGATACTTTACCCTTACTGCTAGTTAATGTGAATGAAACCAAGTTTTAAGATTGTGTAAAATGATACCTTGCATTCCCCACTTTAGCTACACCTTCTCTTGGTGGGTAAGCAGGGTGGCCACTTGTAGCACTTGCTAACAGGTATTTACACATTATTTTACACAGTTGCTAACCTGTGGATAAACTGTTGTATAAGTGGATAAAATGCTGTATAATGTACAAACATTTCAAGGCTTGAGATTCATTTTGGGATGATTATCCTTTTACCAGGTAAATGTCTGGGTTACAGCAGTAATCTGCAGGATTTCTTAGAGTATTTGTGATGCTTTCACCTCCCTTTCAAATGCCCAACTGAACTGGACACCTGCTCTCACCCTTCTTGGGGATAGTTAAAACTGAAAATAAAATGATTGTTTTTCCCATCTTCCTAAACCTCAAGACTTAGGATCTTGTATTCATTTGGAGCATCTTTTATTCATGTTCTACATCTGAACCGTTCAGTTCACTGTTCTGGTATTCTACATCACCTAATCAGAATGTATACAAATCATAGGTGTTTAAGTGATACCTAATTCCTTAAGTGCTGTTTGAGTGGCATTGCATACATATATGAAAATTAAATCACATTTAAGCAAATACACTGCTGCTTAAAGGCAGGCTGCTTGGTGAAGTGGCTAAAATAATTCAGTGTTTGCTATCGGCTTTTCAGTTACATGACACTGAACTGTCCAGTTTTGTAACATGAAACAGCAGATGGTACATAATGCCAAAACAATGAACTGAGTGGTTCAGATTTAGAACATGATGTTCATTTTCTCAGTAATATATATGCTTTCAAGACAGTTAACACCTTTTGTTTGCATCTTGTGTACTGCTTTTAGTAAAAAACAAGATGTTGAGTAACCTGAAGGTTGAGTACCTCTGAAGTTTATTAATAAACTACCCAGATGGGTTTTTCTTTGCAGATGTACTAAATCATTTGATGCTTTTAATAAGCAAGCAAAAGAAAGCATACTATAAACTAGTCCACTGTATGTGCAGTGTTTTGAGTATGATGAGCTCAGTGTGACTCTTTATATGTCTTCTTTTGAGTTAAGAGAAGTGTTTATTGCGGGTATTTCAAAGATTTGAGAAAACCTTCCTGAAAACATTCTCACCTCCTCCCACTACCCCCTCCTTTTGTCTTGTACAGGTTTCCCAGGCAGCTGCAGATTTGAAACAATTCTGTCTGCAGAATGCTCAACACGATCCCCTGCTGACTGGAGTATCTTCAAGTACAAATCCCTTCAGACCCCAGAAAGTCTGTTCCTTTTTGTAGTAAAATGAATCTTTGGTAAGTTTCTTTAATATTTAGGGTTTTTTTTTTTTTTTTAAACTGCAGTGTTTATGGGGACAACTTTGAATACGTGTACTACCAATTGATTTGGATTCTGATGCCATTTCTCTAATAGAAACCAGCCGTAGCACAGCATAGCAGAGAATTAATTGGGAATTGGGAATGCAAGAGAAATTCAGGATATAGTTGAATAGACTGACATGATGTGGACATTTGTAGTGGGGGATAACAGGTTTTACTCTTTATTCTTAGGTAAAGATACAACAAGAGAGAAATGAAGTGTATGAGAGTTCATGGTGGCAGGCAGTGGATTTGATTTCAGGTTTCAGGATGGGTTGGTTTAAAGCATGTATCCATATGTTAATCTGTAGCTTCCATTTCAAGTGTCAGCGTGTGCAAAATTGTATAATGTTAATCCAAGAGAGATTTGACCAAAAAAACATGCTGTGGATAATTTAATATGTAATCCAAGGGTGCTGCTACCTTTTATAAATTCACAGTACTTAAGTCAGAGGGTGTACTCATATTGACCTATGAGAAGCAACCAAACTAATAGTGTTTAAAAAAAAAAAGACTATGGCACACACCCTTTACAAACATTCTAACTCCTCAAAGTGCAGGAAGCCAGCTTCTTAAAATACCATGTTACATAGTTGGTGCCCTCCCTAATTAAGCTTTGTGGATTTGGGAGTATCCAGGAAGTCAGCATGTTTCCAGTAAATACAATGATTGGTAAAGATTTTGAAACACCAGAAACCACCTTTGAGTAACAGGTTTTCCATAAGGAAGTAGCTTTTTTTAACAGCCTAACATGTTCGTATTTAATAGTTAATAGTTCTTTGCTTCAGCAATATTAATTCTTCATGGCAGTTTTTGGGTATTTCATATTTTTATGGCTTATTAAAGATTCTTTTTAAACCTTTGTTCCCCATTGTATTCACTTTATAAAGTGGTTTATTTTCATTTGATATAAAATACTGTTAAGAAATGTGGCTTCTTACCTGGCTGTTAACAGTTTCATTTTGTAGGAGTCTGCAGATAAGTGTTTAAATGACTTGCTCAAAATTATAATATAGCTAGGATAAGAACCCAGATTTCAAAGTAAAATAACAGCTACTAATCCTGGCAGTTTAATAAAACAGGTTTATGGATATGATTTTAAACACCTTGGGCCAAGAAAAGGATGTTTGGATGTAAAAGTATTTCTTCTCAAACTTGAATGTATCTGCAAATTACCTTGTTAAAATGCAAATTCAAATTCAGTAGGTCTGAATTCTAAGGGCTGAAGGATTTTTTTTTTCTTATTAATATTTGTTTTTGAGAGTAACTGCACACAAGTGAGGGAGGACAGAGAGAGAGGGAGACAGAATCCAAAGTAGGCTCCAGGCTCTGAGCCGTCTGCATAGAGCCTGACACAGGGCTTGAATTCATGAACCATGACGTTGGATGCCCAACCAACTGAGCCACCCAGGCATAGGGCTGAAGCATTTCTTACAGATGCCCGGGTTATACAGATGTTGGTCGTCCTGGGCCCACACTGAATGGCCGGGATACATAGATTCTATATTTGAGTCTTTATATTTACATCTTTTAAAAATATATAGTTTAAAGAAAGACAGCATAGATAACTTAGCAGTAGGTTAGAATACAAGGAAAATACAAAGACCATGATCAGCGGACCTAGAGACAATCATTATTAATCTAGATTTCCTTTTAAGAGGGAAAAAAATTTATATGCTGGTTTACAGACAGTGAGTATGTACAGTTTTTATTCTGCTTTTAAAAAACCTTTATGGATGCCTGGGTGGCTCGGTTGGTTAAGCATCTGACTTCGGCGGCTCAGATCATGATCTCACGGCTTGTGAGTTTGAGCCCCACTCTGTGCTGACAGCTTAGAGCCTGGAACCTGTTTCAGATTCTATGTCTCTCTCTCTGTCTCTGCCCCTCCCCCTCTCATGCTCTCTCTCTCTCAAAAATAAAAATTAAAAAAAAAACCTTGAACTTTATTTCATTAAAAATTCTTTGTAAATGAAATTTTTAGTGGCTGTATTATACATCATTAATACAGCTTAAACATCATTAAATATTGCTACACTGAGGCAAATATCTTGGTAGTCCTATGTATAGTTTACCTGTTTTCTTTAAGATAAATTTCTAGAAGTAAGATGATTCAGTAAGGAATGACATTTAAAATTTAATAACACTTGCTAACTGGGAACAAACTTTCCACATGGAGCTCAAGAGTGCTTTCTCTTGAGCCCTTGCCAAACAGACCTCAGCCTATTTGCTACTGTTTTCTACTGATCTAGTTTTTTCTAGTTTTTCTACTGATCTAGTAATTCAAATGTTAACTGAGCTTAAACATTTTTTTCACCATTCTGTTTAAGCCTCTTGAACATTCTCGTTCTAAGACAAAAGAAATTTCCAAATAAGTATAGAGACCCATGTATCTACCATCCTGAATTAAATAGTTTACCTTACTAATTTTTTTTTTAATTTTTTTTAACGTTTATTTATTTTTGAGACAGAGAGAGAGACAGAGCATGAACGGGGAAGGGGCAGAGAGAGAGGGAGACACAGAATCGGAAGCAGGCTCCAGACTCTGGGCCATAAGCCCAGAGCCCGACGCGGGGCTCGAACTCACGGACCGCGAGATCGTGACCTGAGCTGAAGTCGGAGGCTTAACCGACTGAGCCACCCAGGCGCCCCGTTACTAATTTTCAAAAAGAAATAAAAGACACTTTTTCTACCTTTCTGTATAGGTAACTTACTCTGAAGTGGGTATACCCATGTTTTTACTTTTTACTACGTTTCTTGTGTTTTGTAGTTTTAAAACATAGTTACTGTTTTTTAAGGACCAACTATTATGTTTGAGATTTGTGTTGATCCTTGTAGATTGTTTTACCTGCTATCTCTAGTATTCAACGTGTGTATAAACCTCGGTTTGTTTATCCATTCCCCAGCCGAGTTACATTTAGGCTATTCCTAGTTCTTCCCTCTTAAAACACCACGATAGTCAACATCCATGTATGTTTCACTTTATAGGTTTATCTAGGTAAATGTTAAGTGGGGTGTCTGTCCAGTTGAATGGGGCCCCCACATGTGAGGCAGTGATCGGGTGGAAGTTGATGGTGAGGGAGGTGAAAGAATTTACCCAAAACAGAACAAAGGAGATAGAAATTTATTGCATTCACCGTAAGGGACCGGGAAGGCAGGACAGCAGAAAGGCTTGTGCCATGAGGCAGTGGGAATGGAATACACCTTAGGGGGAGCTTTGGGCAGGACAGCAAAGGAGAGGCTTTCTGCAGTGAGGAAGCAGGTAGGGGCTGTTTTTAAAGGGAGAACATGAGGCGGTATGGTGATGTATGGAATCTTCCTTTTGGTAACTGTGCCTAGTTGTAAGTAGCCCATTGGTTAGTTAGGGCCTAAGGATATTTTAATGTGGATCGCCTGATGGGCCTGTGTGTATCCAGGCAGGGGATCCATGTGGGCACTTTTTACATTCCATGGCTCAAGCCTGTTTGCCTAAAAGTGGCCTCTACGTAAATAGAAGTGGGATTGCATCTTCTGCCTTAGTAGAATTTATCAAACTGCTCTCCTCAATGCTATTGCTTATTTTCTAGGGATATTCAGATTTTTCTAAATTTAAGAGATTTTTATGTTAACTTTTAAAAATTAGGATATAGAGTATACTTGGCAGTGATCTTGGCAAGTTAATCTAGAAGTCTGTTTTTTATAAACCATGGGTGATTTGTACTTCAGAGTGGTTGTGAAAATTAAGAGAAAATTCTATTTTATATACCACAGAGATCTATTTCTCATTTTTTCCCTTGAAATCCTGTGATATGTCTGCTTCCTAAAAGGCTTGGTTTAATTGAAAGCACTGTATAAGCTAACATGCAAATGAATGCCCTCAAAGTAATAGAAGATGTATTACTTTTCAGAAAAAACTATTGTGTTTTGGTCCTTTCCCCTAATCCACTCTTTTCTTTTCCATTTCAGGTTTTCTAAACCATTTTTCATGAACCAGTGCATATTCAAAGGAGAACTAAATTTGGAGCCTGTATGAAAGCTTATCCCTATAACACGTGCCATACTATATAAACTTCTACTTTTGTCAGTCCTTAACATCTACCTCTCTGAATTTTCATAAATTTCTATTTCACAAGGGTAATTATTTTATATACACTGGCAGCCACATACAATAAAATACTTAGTGTAAAAGTTTTTTGGTTAATTACTGGTATTGAATATACTGTGTATTAATTTGTTTTGAACACATAAGATAATGGCAATTTCTCAATGTCATTAAGAAGAGGTTTACGTTTTAGGGCTTGTTCTACAGCTCATCTCACATAATTGTATACCATACATATGAAAGACTGTTAGAGAATTAAAGATAAGTTGCAAACTTTTTTCTTTCAAGGTCAGGAGGAGGCTGCTAATACTAGTTTCTACACATGAGTTATTTGCAGGATTAACTTTGTTTTAATAAAAGTTATTTAATAATGAGAAATACTAAAAAACTCCCTTGTGTAGGGTATTACCATTACACCTAGAAATTAATTACTTAATAGACTGCTCTCCGAATAAGGACAGTAGAGAAAAGACATGGGAATATTAGAAGATGTTAAAAACTTCAGAGTTTTACACAATTCTTGAGTGGAATATTACAGTACGATGTAATGAGGTACAAAGTACCAAGAAAAATGGAACTGAAGATTAGCTTCAGTAATTTGCAATTTTGCCTTAAGTCCTTGGTAAACCATTTTGCTTTAAAAATTTGCCATTCTGAAAGGCTTAAAGAAATATTAAAATATCCCAGAAACCTGGCCTCCAAAGATGTGGCAGATCCAAGTTTATTCCGGTAGAAAGCCCCTGGGTTACACAGTATCTACCAAGGACTGTATTTTTTCTCCAGACCGAATGTTCCATGAAAGTACACATGAGAAACTTACTTTGAATCTTGATTCCAACTTATTCACAATACCTAGAAATAAGAGAATTAAATTTTAGGACTCTTAAACTGCAATTTCTAAACTCACCAAAATGACTTTTATTTGTATTTGCTACATAAACAGTGAAAGATAATTCATGGCACTTGTCCAGACATGAAAGGTTTATGAAACCCAACCAGTAGATGCCATTTTGAAAAGATGCCAGAGTTGAAATCCAAGAGGCCCTGTTGTAGCACAATCCAATACTATTCCTTCAGTACTTTATAAATGGAATTTTCTTCTACTTGTATCCATTTCCCGGGGCTGAAAATTAGAAGGAAAAAAAAAAAGTAAACAATGCTAAAAAAAAACCTCTGGGTCCATCTCTGAGACTGAATAGTCTTTAGAAGTTACTGTTCTAATATGTATGTGTGTGTGTAATGATATATAAAATTTTACAGTAAGTACTTAGGTGAAATATTGCTTATTAGAAAAGAGATGGGTTTTAAAATATTTAAGTTTTCATTTAGGACTTAAAGTGATCTCCAAACTTCTATGAAACCTCTATAGCAGTTTTCATACATACAGCAGAATCATAACGCTTATAAACAGTGCTAGGCCCCTAAGTTGCTGATTGAGTAGGTCTATGGCCCAACAATTTGCCTTCTAACAGTGGTGGTCCCACTTTGAGGACCACTGATCTAATTTAGGATACTTCAAATGAACCAGTGTTAGTCATCAGACCCAAATACTTTATCAGAGATTGGTTCTTTCAAGCTTGTGGAGGTCAGAAACACAAGGTATAAGCACTCAGAGCTTAAAATACAAAGTTTCCTTCTCATTCTATACTTTTGAAATGATATAAATGGCTCTTCAAAGAATAAGGCACATACCTTATGGACCCATTCATATTCTCCATACTTAGAATCAAAGGTTCCTTTCTGAAGAGATCTTAATTTTAAGGTAAAACGTGGTCCAAGTTCCTGAATTCCCACTTTCTTTTCACTCTTGAATATGTACCTTCAAAGATAAAGAATTAGGGAAAACAGTCTGAATAAGCCAAATGTAATTTCTTTAATATGACAGAGTTCAAGAGATACTTATTTCTCATCTACAATACTTGTCACAATACATTAGAAAACATTTTATGTTGAAAATGTATTTCATAATTGAAATCAGAGTCCATGGAGTTAAAGAACCTTCCTCACCTGTGAAATCTGAAGAAGATATAGTCCCGTTGATTGTGGAATGTGGCAACTTGCCTTCCAATAAACTGAGGATTATGGGGAAAGAGAGATGCAAACATACGTCCCACAGAATGACCCAGCCGTGTTGTGAAGTTATTCAAAATTATTTCTGGTACGTGTTCTGTAGGGTCTTTACCTCTTCTCTAGAAAAATTATGAAAAAAAATCACATTAAGGAATTAATATCCTTATTGCAAGTTCAAGTTTCAGAATTTACCTGACAAACTGATAAACTTTAAAGGTATCTTTCTTAATGATCAATTACCACAGATAACATCAATTCCATGAAATATAATACTTCTAAAATAACTTTAACATGTAGTGGCTGTACCAAAAAGTCCTACTAGAAAAGAAACTGGTTTCAGAGTAATGAAGGCTATTATTGCCTGTCTGCCATAACTCAATTACAATCTCATAAGAAAACTACTGGTAGATAAAACTTGCTTTAACCAGGAAAGCAAAGGCCATTATAAAAGCAATTAGATCTATATAAGTTACAGAGTTTACTAATCAAAAACTGCAAGGAGACCAATGCCAATTAAGGAACACGTAAAACTTACCTTAATTTCTTTACGCAAGCGAACACTGCTCATTTTAAAATGAGCGGTTGGGCCACTGGGCAAGTGACTTAGAACTAATCCATCTGTTCATAAAGCTAAGAACACACTGAACTCGGTTATTTAAATCTTAAATTGCATAAGTAACTGATCCTGTGTATGTCCAAAGGCTCCTAAATTCTGTAGCTAGATGAACAGGTAGATACATGTATTCCTCTGGGTGAAAAGAAATTTTCTTACCATACCTAAAACTAAAGACCATAAGTCAACCAAATATTTCAGAAAAATAGATTATATTAGTCCCCCTATAGTAGTCCCACTTTGTCTCTTCATGGTATGATAAATACCTCATCACTCTCAAGAGGGTATGTTGCATATTCAACAAAGTAGGTTTCTTCAAAGAGCTTATATACACTACCCTAATAGGAATGATAGACTGGATGGAATTCTAGTATAATGTTTAGGCCTTATAACCCTAAAAATGCATACTTACACATTTGTATGTACATTTTTTTGTACATTTGTAAGTATATGCTGTCAGCTTTGAAATACTGTCCCATAAACCAGAGACTCGGCTCTCTTCTTAAAATCAAGGTTATTAGTGTTTCTCAAAAGACCAGCTCTTACTCTTGGGATTACTGTGCCACAAATTAGAATCAACTATTTAATAACCATTTACTGATTGTCTACCACAAACAGACTTGGTGCTAGACACTCTCAACTACAAATGAAGTATAAGAGCCCTACCTACAATCAGCAGGGGTAGCAGTGCTAGGGCTTTAAAAGTCTGGAATGCAGCTAGCTAAGATAACATTCCTCAAATTTTTGTAACAACTTGATTTTTCCAAATACTGAACCTTAAAAGGAGGTCATAATCAGACTACTTATTTCAAATCTAACTGCACACAGTTTTACAAAACAGAAGTTTCCATTTTTGATAAAGGTATCAACATTCTCCCATTAACCCAGATTAAAAACTATGGTTATCTTCAACTTCCTCCTTCTTCCCTTCCTTGCCAAATCCTATTTACCCTCATAAATTCCTCACTTCCATAACTTCCTCTTCACCCTTACTGCTATTGTTAGTTGAGGTCCTTGAGATTTTCCAACTAGATTAAAACAGGATCCTTGCTGGCCTGACGTCTCTCCCACCATTCCAAGTACATTTCTAATACGGTAAATCGAGTTTGTATAGTAGGCTATGGGATGTGACTCATTGTATCTGGACCACTGTTTCTCATGTGCTAACTGAAAAACAAACTAGATACCTTGAGTCTTGATAACTGTACCTAATGTCAGAATACTCTCATAACAGCTTATCTACAGAGTAAAAACATCACTGTAACACTCTGTGGCCCCAAACCACCTTTCTAATCTGTATGCCTTCCCCATGTTTCCTAACTGGTAGACACTGACAGTCTTATACACCATACATATTAATCCTATCATGTACTTTTGTTCATGCTATTTGAAACACCTGCAATATTTAACTCCTCCATTAAGGTTCACTTCATCAGTGAATTCCTTTATGACTATTATTTTATATATCTGGGTGCTCCCATGTTGGGGGCATATTTACAAATGTTATATATTCTTGTTAGATTGTCCCTTATATTATGATACAGTGCCCTTCTTCATCTCATTACACTCTGTTTAAAAAGTTTGTCGAATACAAGTACTGCTACTCTGGCTTTTTTGACATCCATTTGCATGATAAATGTTTCTTCATCCCGTGTCTTTCATCCTAAGTCTTTCATCACTTGAAATCTGCACGTGTCTTTAGGTCTAAAATAAGTCTCTTGTAGGCAGCACATAGATGGATCTTGTTTCTCTACCCATTCTGACACCCTATTTTTGTTTTGCTTTTTAAGTAGGCTTCACATCCAGCGTGTAGCCCAATGCGGGGCTTGAACTCACAACCCTGAGATTAATGAGTCACACACTTAATCAACTGGGCCACCCAGGCACCCACTCCCCCTATGTCTTTTGATTGGAGTATTTACTCCATTTACATTCAGAGAAATTATTGACAGATATGCATTTAGTGCCATTTAATACTTGTTTTGTCATCGTTTCTGGAGATTTTTCTACTCAGTTCCCTTTAATAATTCTTTCAGGGCTGGTTTAATAGTCACGAACTCCCTTTAATATTTCTTTCAGGGCTGGTTTAATAGTCACAAACTTCCCCATTTTTGTTTGGGGAAATTCTTTTATCTCTTCTATTCTGATAGCCTTGCTGGACTATTTTTGGCTGTAGATTTTTCCCATTCAGCACTTGGAATACATCATGCCACTCCCTTCTGACTTGCCAAGTTTCTGTTGAGAAAGCTGCAGCTAGCCTTATGGGTCTTCCCTTGTTAAGTCAGGGACTTCTTTTGTCTTGCTGCTTTTAAGATGTTTTTATTAGTATATTTTGCAAGTTTAATTACAATGTATCTTGGTGTTGGACTGCTTTTGATTTTGATCAGAGTCTTTCATTTTCTGAACCCCAGTGAGTATCCTTATGATTGTTGCTTTAAATTCTCCAGCAGACATGTTACTTATGTCTGTTTCACTTGTTCTTTCACTTGGGATTAATTCCTCTGTCTTGGCATTTTTTTTCTAGGTCTCTGCCTTCTTCTCTGTTAGAAAAGCCCTTTAGGTTTCCTGCTTTTGAGAGTAATGGCTTTATGAAGAAGAGGTCCCATAATGTCCAGGGCCTGGCACTTGAGGGAATATCTCGTGTGTGCTGTGTGCGCTCAGTTGTGTTTTGGCTGCTCTATCCTTCAGGCCAGTCATCTGCAGAGGCTGGCCTTGCCTGCAGGGGGCAATGTTTAGTCCTTGGCCAGAATGTGGTCAATTTTAACTAGGTGTGCTCTGATCTCCTTATCAAATGAGACAAGATACTACTTCCACTAGAACTGAAGCCCTGCAGAGCAATCAGATAGGGAGATGTGGTATGGGCAGGGGTTTCTGTTGGTTTACTGGGGAAGGGGCTTGTCGCCTTGGGACTCACGCAAGCTTGACCAAGAAGGGCAGTACTGTTATTAAGGCTCACTTCAAATGCCACTTCTTTTTACACAGTTAACATTAAGCTTTAAATCTCAGCTGTCACTGTTACTTAACTATATATAGCACTTGTCACTGATTTGAGTTATAATTATGTAAATGACTTTCTTCCCAACTAATCTGTTAACTTTTGGAAGATACATTTGTTTCTGATAAATACTAGTGCCTACCACATACCAGATTATCAGTAATGTTTGAATTCCTTCTTTTCAAAATTTCCTTCTTTTCAAAAATTCATCACAGGTTCAACTTCTTGAGGTACAGCCAAAAGTATTTCTGGATCATTTGCACAATGAAAAAAAATCACACTCATGGGAGCTAAGAGAGGTAAAGGTAATTTCTTCCAACCTAAATCAACACTTCCAACCTAAATCAAATCTGCAATATCAAACAAATTGCAGATCCCCAACTTTCTAGGACATTGCAACTCAATTGTGGTTTCTGTCAAAACTACAAAATCCAAAATAATCCTTTCCTACGTACCCACATTGTACAAAAGCTTTACTTATACCTAACATAAATTCCTAACTAATTCCTAACATAAATCCTGAAGAATAGGAGTTCATTATCCCTATTTTAGTAACAACGAAAAGAGGTTGAGAAAGGTTAGGTACATAAGCTCAAATTTCAGAGCTAGGTGGCAGATCATAACAGGTGGGACTACACCTGTGCCCAAGCCCTAATGCATAGAGGTATTTTGTTATGATGACTGAGGCAAAAAGGACTTTTAGTCCCCAAAGGCCAAGAAAGCAAAACAGCCTACAAGCTGCCAAAAGTATAGGACAAAGACGTACCTAACTCAAATTTCCATTTAGAAATAATCAACAGAAGATGTTAGGTGTCTCCAGGAAAAACTTCCGCGCTTTCCCCTATACCATAACATTTACTAAAATGCCCACAACAGGACTAAGGTATTATGCCTTAAGAAACATAATACCTTAGGGGCGCCTGGGTAGCTCAGTCAGTTAAGCAAGCGCCTGACTTCAGCTCATGTGTGATCTTACCATTTGTGAGTTTGAGCCCCACATGGGGCCTGTGCTGATAACTCAGAGCCTGGAGCCTGCTTCAGATTCTGTGTCTCCCTCTCTCTCTGACCCTCTCCTGCTCACACTCTGTGTCTCACTTTCTCAACAGTAAATAAACATTAAAAAAAAAATTAAAAAAAGAAACATAATACATTTAATGTGGTCTTTGTGGGAAACCTGAAGATTTAGGTATCATTTCCTATTTTAAAAGATGAGGAAACCAAGTGGCTAAGAAACTTGACAAAAGTCACATGTAATGAAGTCTGTATTTAACATTACATCTGCCTGACTCAAAGCCACCAGACTCAGTTTAGATAGTTGACAAAGCTCTTTTCTAGAGTTAAGTTGAAAATTTATAAGCCATTCCCACCATTTGGCACTACTCTTTTACACAGCAGCCCTTCCGTATCTTGTCATGCCCCATATTCTAATTTCCCAAAGGCTGTACATCCTCAATTCTTTCAAGTTTTCTCCAAGTGTCATCATTAGGGGTCATGATTTGTTATTTGTGAGCCCATGTTAAGTCCCTAGGAATCATACACCATTTCTATTATGTGCTTACAAATTAGTCTCCCTTTAATTATTTGACATGTTTTTTTCTGGATCATGGCATATATTAACCAGCAGTCCTCTTTCTCCCTCCTTCCTCCACTTGCCTGTCTCATATATCTTCCCCCAGAGTAGCAAAGTCTCCTTTACAAGTTTGTGCACATAGTCTTTGAAGCCAGGATATCTGACCTTATTCAGTTTCTACCTTATCTTACAAACTTTTTATCCAAGATGGACTTCCAGGGCCCCCCAGCAATGTCCTCATTAGTCTTGAAGACCATTCTCTGTTAACAGAGAACACAAAAGCAATTTAGGAGGTCTGCTTTCCTAGCTTGTTTCACCAATAATTTGCCATTAACTCATTACTATATATCAATTAGAAAAGAAAATGAAATATCTTTGAAATTATAAAAATCAACATCTAGGCAGGATTATACTGATACAAACTCTATTCATTAGGACTTTTAGAAACTGCTGCATAATTCTATACTCAAAACTTATAATCCTGGGACACCCATACACACCTGTGTGCATATATATTTACGTGTATAGGAGAAGCAATCTCATATTTGGATTACTTCATTAGCCTAGTTATTTCCTTAATATAAATTTGGTCTGTGTACTGATGGTATCTTAATGATCTAATGGTTAACTTACCCTACAAGGTGTCCAATATGGTAATCAGAAAAATATTAATACATTTTGAGTAAAAAGACAATACAATTTTATAAGGAAAAGAGAACATAGCTTTCTAAAGGCAATAGATGGTGTAAGTGAAACGCAGTATCCATATAAAATAGCTCAGATAAAACAAGGATACAATGTTTATTCAATTGATGAATACCTGCTGGCAGCCTTAAAATAATGATGGTTTATTTAACTGCCAAAAATAAAAGAGGAACACAGACCTTGCCACTTTATTTTGGGAGGTAGTTTTAAGAAGGCAGCAACTACATTTTTAAAAACAGACCTCTTCTGGAATAGTTAAGTATTCAAGAGATTTTAGTTATTTTGGTACATTAACCCACAATCCAAGCCAAATTATAATATGGCCAAAAAAACATCACATTACAAAGCTAGCTTTAGTCTATTTTAGTCTCTAGAAAGCAACTCGTACAAGTGGATAACGTCTTTAACTTCTATTGAAAATAGTAAAAACCATAAAAGTTATCTAGATTTTTAAAAAATAGCTTTGACACCATTTTTAAAGCAGTGTTCATTGATTAAAAAAAAAAAAAAAAAAAAGTTATCCTGGCAGCAGGAAACTCCTGTCCCTATTTTTTATGAATCCTTAATAGTTTTAAGAATTTGACCCATTCAACTGATCATCTTTAAAATTAGTGATCTCACAGCCACAATTTGATAAATAAGTAAAACAACAGCAACAACAAATATAGGCATTCTTTATATGATCTCATTTCTGCAAACAGGAAAAAATACCTTGGTTTCAAGTGACACAGTCACCTAGGATCTGAGACTCACAGAAAAAGGATAGAGTATTCTTGGCATCTGAAACAGTAGTAAATACATAAAATGGGCTCAGATCTGCCTCAAAAATGTAATCCTGTGATACCACCTCTGGTAACATAAAATCTAGCCATATCAAACTACTTGCAGATCCCCAACTGGGTCTGCTCCTTAATGCCTCTGCCGTTACAAATGGTCTCTCTGCACTGGGCACTCTTCCTCTGCCTTATTCACCTCATTCGCCCATATTCACCAAACTGAGTTAAGCATTTTTTCCGGTCAAGTCCTTCCTCCCTGATATCCCCAGGGCAGATTTTTACCAGAGTGTGCACTGTATCCTGTATTTCTCTTTAACTGTACTACCCACTCTACATTTTTGTTAGTTTACATGTCTATTTTCTCCTACTAGATTATGAACTCCCTAAAGCTCTTGTTTATCTCTGCATCTTTCACTAAGGACTAAAGTAATGTCTTGCCTATAGCATTTGCTTGAATGAATATTTGCTAAATGAAAAAAATAGTTTATAGATTCTTGGATAGAGATACATAATTTTCTTGTTCAAAAAATTATGTTCTGAAAGTTATAGAAAACATTTCCTTATTCTTTTAAATATGTTTTAAAAGGGGGTGAAGGTGAGACAGGAAAACTTTAATAAAGAAAGGATACTTGGTGTTTTACGATCTTCATTAATAACGATCAGATCTGTGAAATCTCTTGAAATGCACTGTGGAATAATTTTTTTCAGAGCCAATCCCCTTCTGTAATAAACATGTGAGTTTGGTATAACTGTGGAGAGTTGTTCACAGAGTCGTACTGTTCTCTGCAAAACAAAATAATAGAAATCTTCTGAGATGAAAAGGAATAAAAATTTTAAGTTGGTATACATTAATAAGGAAAGGAGCAATGATTAATATGTGTTATTAATAAAGAGCAAGGGTAGGGAAAAAAATGATATCTGAACAGTATTTAATCCTTTATCAAAGACTGACCATCCTAAAGCAGTGGTTCTCAACTGGGGGTGATTATGCCCCACTAGAGGACATTGACAATATCTAGAAGCATTTTTTGGTGGTTATGACTGGTGGTAATAGTAGGGGACAGCTGGTAGTGGTATCTAGTGGGTAGAGGCCAGGGATACCGCTAAATATCCTCTAATGAACAGGGCAACCCCCATAATAAAAAACTACCCAGCCCCAAATGCTAATGGTGTTGAGGTTGATAAACCCTATCTGGAAGAATCATGCTTAGAGAACCTACATCACATCACCAGTATTCATTTTATTTAGCTTACTCACAGGCATTATCTATTAAATTACTAATTAACTCAGATCTTCTGAAAAGAGTTCTTTTAAATAGTCTAAGTAATGTAAGAAAATTAAGAATTCAATAACTACACTGATAGATATGTTTACCCCATGAGGTCTATCTGATGTTGTGATGAGAATCTTGGGAGAAGTTTGTCTGTTGAAGTAAGAAGCAAATTCATCTGTAGCTTCATCATAAGCAACCTGTGAACAGAAAAAGGATAATTTGATATCAAACACTCTACTGGGCCAGAATTTTAAAAGTAGCTCCAGCAGGATCCTATGACACTGACCTCCTTCCTGGCTGATAGGGGATTTGAAGACAGCCAGGAGGGACTTATATTAATGGTGACATAAAGAGGTTGGGTGATTTTCTACCTGTAGAATACAAGTATAAAACTGGAAAAAACTGTCAAAAACAATTTCAAGACACAAACTGAGCTGTGTTTTTTCTTGAAAAATGGCTAGGGCTGTGGGCAAGAACATCAGGAATCTTCCTTAGAACTATTCCATTTCTTCCATCAACATGGCTACAAAAATAGTAACTTTATCAACTTCGGGTCTGATGGTAGGCAAGAACCAGCAATCTTGAATCCAAGGTGGTAAACTGGATTTGAGGAGAGGTGGGTTTGAAAACCCTAGCTTTGCCAGTCTAAAGTTACTGGGCCAGTTCAGGGTAGGTGTGGATCAGCCAGAAATTTAAAGGAGAGCTCTGGAAATGTAAGAGCCATAGAGGAGCTGAGATAATCTCTCTACAAATCCCTGGCTGACAGCTGAACTATACATGGGACAGACCTAAAAAACCAGTGCACACAAAAGGTGAGGGAGACTTGAAAACTGGTTGCAACTTTGAATGCAGTCCTCAACCCACAGGTAGCTCAGTTGATAGGGGCTCAGAGGCTCAAGGTATCTCAACACAATCTCTGCCCGAATCACTGGCTTACGATTGAGCCACACAAACACAAGGACAATCACTCAGGAGGCAGGTTAAAAATAACAATAAAACAAACAAGTGGAGACACAGTGCTGTTAAAGGAAATTCAACTTTTAATGTTTGTGGGCCTTGCTCCTGGGCTCCCAAGGAAGTTATACTTTTACCAAGGTCAGAATGATTTCGCCAAACTTCAGAGCCTGGGATCTATTTCTACCCCAAGCAAATAACCTAAAAAATACTTTAAACCAAAGATAAGAGTAAAAATCTCCCGGAGTGCCTGGGTGGCTCAAGTTAATCAAGTGTCCAACTCTTGATTTTGGCTCAGGTCATGATCTCACGGTTTGTGGGACCGAGCCCCACTTAGAGCTCTGTGCTGACGGCACAGATCCTGCTTGGGATTCTCTCTGTCCCTCCCCCACTCATGCTCATGCACACCCACTCTCTCTCTCAAAATAAATAAACAAACCTAAAAAAAAAAAAATTTAAGGAAATCCTACAAGCTGAAAGAAAATGACACCAGATGGTAACTTAGATCCAAGGAAAGGAAAGAAAAGCACTGTAAATGGTAAACACGAAGTTAACTATAAAAGGCTTTTTGTGTGTGTTGTATGTGTAAATTTCTTTTTTTAAAAAACAATGAGATATTTAAAAAAAAATTTTTTTTAACGTTTATTTATTATTGAGAGACAGAGAGACTAAGCATTGAGCAGGGGAGGGGCAGAAAGAGGAGGAGACACAGAATCCGAAGCAGGCTCCAGGCTCTGAGCTATCAGCACAGAGCCCGACGCAGGGCTCGATCTCATAAACCACGAGATCATGACCTGAGCTGAACTCGGACGCTCAACTGACTGAGCCACCCAGGCGCCCGAACAATGAGATATTTTAAAGCAGAAATTACAACACTGGATTTATAACACAGACAAATGTTATATATGACAACAGCATGAACAAGAGTGAAGGAACAAAGCTATACTGGTGGAAACCTACTGTATTTACCAGAATCATGTCAGTATGTGCTGGAAGTACACTGTGATAAATTAAAGATGCATGCTGTAATTCCTACAGAAACTACTAAGAAAACCCTTAAATATATAACTTAAAAGATTAAGAGGTATTAAAATAGCATAATAAAAATATTTTTTTAATATAAGAGAAAGTCAAGGAGGAACAGAATAAAGGTATAAAATATAGTGGGGCACCTGGGTGGCTCAGTTAAACGTCTGACTTCAGCTCAGGTCATGATTTCACGGTTTGTGAGTTTGAGCCTCGTGTCGGGCTCTGTGCTGACAGCCCAGAGCCTGGAGTCTGCTTCAGATTCTCTGTCTCTCTCTCACTCTGCCCCTCCCCTACTCATGCTCTGTCTCTGTCTTTCTCAAGAATAAACATTAAAAAAAAGTATTAAAAAAATATATAAAATGTAATGAAAAAAAGTAAAAGGGCAGATGTAAATATGACTACATCAATAGTTAACATTAAATATTAATTGTCAGGGGTGCCTGGGTGACTCAGTCAGTTAAGCGTCTGACTTGTACTCAGGTCATCATCTCACAGTTCATGGGTCTGAGCCCTGCGTTGGGCTCTGTGATGAGAGCTCAGAGCCTGGATCCTGCTTCGGATTCTGTGCCTCCCTCTCTCTCTGCCCTTCCCCCACTCACACTCTGTCCCTCTCTCTCAAAAATAAATAATAAACATTAAAAAAATTTTTTAATTAAAAAAATACATACTAATTGTCAGGCTGAATAAAAAAAGCAACATCTGTGACATTTTATCATTATTATTTTTTAAATGTTTATTTTTGAGAGAGAGTGAGAGAGCAGGGGTAGGGGTGGGGAGAGAGGATCCGAAGCAGGCTCTGCACTGACAGCAAAGAACCCAATGTGGGACTCGAACTCACAAACAATGAGACCATGACCTGAGCTGAAGTCTGACACTTAACTGACTGAGCCACCCAGATGCCCCTGTAAGTGACACTTTAAATTCAAAGATATAAACTGGTTGAAAGTAAAAAAGAAGAAATGAAGAAAGTAAAAAATGAAAAAAGAAGATATACCATGTAAACAGTAACCATAAAAGAGTTTAGGTGGCTATGTGTATATGAAACAAAACAGACATTAAGAAATATGGCTATGGACAATCGAAGGGATGGGACAATATGGGACACTGGATTAAGGGTCAATTGAATAAGAAGAGATGAATAATTCAGCAATTATAGTTTGAGGTTTCAATACTCCTCTCTCAGTAACTGATAGAAAATTCAGCAAGAATATAGAAAACATGAACACCACAATCAAACTTAAAACAACTCTTAATATACTTCAAAACAGCAAAATATACATTTTCCAAAGGAACACAGAACATTTTCAAGAATAGATCTTATCCTAAAACACAGAACAGTTCTTTACTTAAAAAGGACTAAAATCAAACAGAGTATGTTCCAGAACCACAATAAAATTGAATTCGAAATCAACAGCAGAAATATATGTGGGAAATCCTCAAATATTTGGAAATTAAACAACATACTTCTTGATAATCAATGAGCCAAAGAAGAAATAACAAGAGAAATTAGAAAATATCTTGAACAGAATGAAAATGAAAACACAACAAACATATCAAAAGGTATGAGATGTAGCTAAAGTAGTGCTTTGGAGGAAAATGATAGCTTTATCAGATTATATTAAAAAGAAAGAAAGTATAAAATCAGTAATGTAAGCTTCCATTTTAAGAAACTAGAAAAAGAAGAATAAATGAAACCTTAAATAAGTAAAATAAACAACATAATAAGAACCGGGGGAAAACAATGAAATAAACGTCAAAGGAAAAAAAAAAAAAAAAAAAGAAATTACCAGAAGAAATGAACAAATCTCCCATTAAAGGAGATACTTAGATTTGAATAATAATGAAGAAACACATCTTAAAACTTGTGCGATATACCAAAAGTAGTACTTACAGGGAATTTTGTGGCCTTAATTGCTCACAATAGAAAGGAAGAAATAGAAAGGAAGATGAAAAATGAGTTAAATAAGAAGAATAAACTCAACAGAGTAACAGGAAATAAATTATAAAGATAATGAGAGATACAAATAAATTAGAAAACAAAATTTCAAGAGATGATCAAAGAAAAAAGTAGTTTGAAAAGAGTAACAAAATAGATGTATCTCTGGTGAAAAGCCCAAATAAATAATATTAGGAATGGAAAGGGACATTTCTGCAGTCTCACTTATAAACATAGATGTACATATTCTAAACAAAGTACTGACAAACCAAAACATGTAAAAGATAAAACATTGTAATTAAATTGTATTTACCCCAAGAATGCAAAAGAGATTTAACATTAGAAGATCCATTTCATTTCCTACATTGGTACTATAAAGGAGAAAAACTACATATTTATCTCAATATTTGCAGAAAAAGTACATAATTATCTCTATTTTCAGAAAAAGCATTTGATAATGTTTCACATTCATTCATGATAAAACAAACACCCCCCTCCCGCAACAAAAAAAGAAATAGATTTTCCTTAACATATAAGGAGAATCTACCATTAATGACACAAACATTAAAGATGGCATGTTAGAAGTATTCTCTTTAAAACCAAGACCAGGGCATAGATGCCACTATTGCGTTTTCTATTTGTTTCACATTATGCTGGAGGCTCTAGTCAGCACAAAAGAAATAAATGATTAATGGATTGAAAGTTATTTGTAGAAATGATTAGCTAAACATGAAATGGAAACAATATTTAGACAACTTATTGGAGACGAATCTAGGTGATCTACTGTTTAGAAGATCACAGTCCAAAAATCAATTGTATTTTTATAAATCAGCAAATAAAACAATTCTCAATGAGATGTGATTTACACTGATAAAAAACATAAGATAGCCATCAATAGCTCTAAAAAGATTTATATGTACACCTTGCATGAAGAGAATTATAAAATTCACTGAATCACATTTTTAAAGACCTAAAAAGAGCAATATACAAATAGATCCCCTGAGTGATCTACTTTAATACAATTTTTATAATTTTATATGGCAGACCAAAGGTCCAAAAAGAGAATGAACATTTCTGAAGAGAGATTTGAGGATGGATGTGGGGAGGGGCATCTTGCTCTAATAAACTTACCATGAAGATAAATAATTATAAAAATAAAGAAGTGATACAGTGACAAACTGACCAAACTGACCAACAGCCCAGAAAAAGGCTGATATTTTGTGTGTATATGTGGCACGGTGCTTGGTGCACTGACAGATGCCAAGTTCCTAAAACAGATCCCAGTACACAGTAGGCAGTCAATAAACATTTGCTAGAAGACTGACTGACTGAATGAATGAATGAATGACTATATGAGGAAATAGGAAAGTATGTCAATAATAGTACGGTTTGAAAGCAAACAAACATAACCAAAACCAAATTCCCTGCACACACACAAAAAAAATTTAAAACTTGATTCTCTCACCATACTGTAACAAACTATTTAAAGGGAAATGTGAAAAGTGAAAAGTGGATGATTATCTTGAAACCAAGAGTTTTGTGAGGACACAAAAAATATCAAATGTTATCCTTATATCAAAATTTCTAGTACTATAAAACTCTATAATGAGAAATGCTTTTCAAATGATATTAAAAACAACAGAAGTACTATAAATTAAATGACAAAAAGTTTACCTGGTCATAAAATATAATACATTTCTATAAAATGAGTAGAATCAGAGTTTTTCCTATAGGATTATTGAGAAATTCAGTTATGAAACAATCTATAGCAAATAATATACCAACATTATAGCTGAATCAGTCCATTATACAACTTCACCAGCCAGTACTTTAAATATCAACATATGAACAAATAATTTGTCAAATGTGGTCATCCAAATTTATTTAAGACTTCCAACATTACCTCTTCATCATTAGGGTCTACTATAGTTTCATCATGCACTCGCTGGTTGTCAATGGTTTTTGGTATAGGCTTTGGTGGAGCCTAAATTAAAAAAAAAAAAAAAAAACAGATTAAGTTTTAGAAGGATTTTACGTTAATAATTTTGCATTTGGGTTAGGGACGAGTAACAGAAATGTGTAAATAATCCAAAGCCTCAATCTGTTCCTCATTTCCATTGCTGTATCAATCCTAATAATAATACTGAGTAAGAGGTTTTTTTTTTTTTTTTTAACTCTAAGCAGAGACCTAAACATACTGGAAGAATTGCTAACTGAATGAAATGGTCTAAAACCATTCAGAAGTAGCAGAAAGAAGAAACTGCGATCAAAGTAATTATACACTAAGAAAAATATCAAATACATTGGAAAAATTATAGTGGACCCTTGATCAACATAGATTTGAACTGTGCAGGCCCACTTATATGTGCATTTTTTATAGTACAATACTATAAGGTATTTTCTCTTATAATTTTCCAAATAATATTTTCTCCAGCTTATTTTATAGTAAGCATACAAGGGCGCCTGGGTGGCTCAGTCGGTTGAGTGTCCAGCTTCAGTTCAGGTCATGATCTCACAGTTTGTGAGTTCGAGCCCTGCATCAGGCTCTGTGCTGACGGCTCAGAGCCTGGAGCCTGTTTCGGATTCTGTGTCTCCCTCTCTCTCCGCTCCTCCCCTGCTCATGCTCTGTCTCTCTCTCTCTCAAAAGTAAACATTAAAAAAAAATTTATAGTAAGCATACAGTATATAATACATATAACACATAAATATGTGTTAATTCACTTTATGTTATCAGTAAGACTTCAGGCCAATAGTAGGGTATGGGATTTTCACATGTGCAGGAGTGGAGTTAGTATTCTGCACCCCAACCCCCATGTTGTTCAAGAGTCAAATGTACAAAGGTACATATATATGGAACTTTGTTCCAATACTTTCAGAAAGCTCTTCAGAAATAAATTACAAGGGTTGCCTGGGTGGCTCAGTTAGTTGGGCGCCCAACTCTTGATTTCAGCTCAGGTCATGATCCCAGGGACTAGGGATTGAGCCCTGTGTGGGGTTCTACGCTAAGCATGGAGCCTGCTTGGGATTCTCCTCTCTCTCTCTCTCTCTCTCTGTCCCTCTCTCCACATGCATGCATACATGCATACTCTCTCTACAATTAAAATTTAAAAAACACCAGAAATAAATAACCAAAGCTACAAATCTATCTGCTGAACTAGTAACTCCAGTTTGAAGCATTTATGGTAAGGTATGAAAGAGAGAAGCAATTTATGAACAGCAAATACAGCAAACATCCAAAAACAGGGTAAAGACTGTGACACTTCAACATAATGGAATATTGTTAGAATTGGAAATCATGTATACTCAGCTTAGACCAAAAAACTGTGTAAATGAAATGCTACAGAGCAGGAATACAGAACTGTAAGCATATACTGACTAAAACAAATTCAAAACATATGGTTTTGAATGTTAGCAGAGATAGGAAGAAATAAGAACTGCTAAACTCTCTAGGATTTCATTTCTTATTACTCTATGAAACAAATATTAAGTTTTAAGTAATTTTTTAAAGAAGGCATTTCTAGGAATTCATTTTTACAGTCCAAAAACAAGAATGGTGATATATCCAAAGGTGATTGGCATATTTGCTATAACTGGCTGATTACTGAGAGTTAAAAGAGAATAACTGCTGATAGAATTCTGCAGGTTAAAACAGTCTAAAACTGGCAATTTCATGTGATTTAACCTAGTCCTATTAAGAGAAGGCATGAAAAGGCAGAGTGTTTAGTTTGCATATAATCTTTACATTTTTCATTTTCCTCAAAAATGCTTATCATTCCTTGGTACCTTATCTTAAGAGACAGTAGAGGAGGAAGAGTTGTATGTTCTAAAAATTTTGCAAGCATAAATCAAAATCTAACACTAGCTATAAATAAAATGAAATTAAAGGAAAACAGCTTAGTTGTGGATGTATTTAGCAGTTCTTTTAAAAATTTTCAGTAGACTTCATTTCTTATCAATATCACAAAAGTAGCCAAATCGTTTTTGGATGTATTATCTTTACTCTCTTCTTTGCCATAGTGCATCCAAGTATCTCACTTTCCTCCCACTTGCCATTCTCAGTCTTCAAAGGGTTAATATCCTCTGTATCAGCTTTCATTCCTACACACCTCAATCCTACAACAGAACAGGCTGCATCCTGCCTTTCCCCAAGAGCCTTTGCTTCAAGTCACAAAAACTCCAACCACAGGCCTAAACTGGGAAGCTTCCCCAAAAGTTTTCCAAAGTCAGAAAGATAAGTCCCTATCTCCCAAACACGTAAAATTAAGTAAAATAAGCAAGTTAAAGTAGACATACCATTTACACAAAATTTTGAAAAAAATACAAAACATCACTATTGTGTTCATTGTTTAGGGACACAAACCTAAAGATAAGAAAGAAATGCATGGAAACAAGAAAATGGCAATTTCATAAGTGGTTAGCTTTGGAGGGGAAAGCAATCAGTAAGAAGCATCCAAAGGACTTCGAAAATTATTTGCTAATGCAATGTTTTCTAAGCTAGGTAATGAATGGAAAGGGGTTTGTTATTTTATTTTCATATCTTTTATACATTGGAAATATTTTATAGTAAGTTTTAAAAGAAAGCGATACAACATAAACATAAGGGAGCATTACTCAACATAAGACAGAAAGCAGGTGGCCAAAAATGTTATTTACCTTATCACCAAGAGCTTCTCTCTCTTTTTTAAGTTTTTTCTTAATTGCCAACTTTTCCTAAAAGGTTTAAAAAAAAACAAAACAGAAAAATATTGAGAAACCATCAGTTATATCACAAACACATACTGAAACTACACATTACTAATGCTACGGCCACTTTATCTCAGCAATCTTTGTAACGCATTAAAGCAAACACCCTGACACAGACTTTCATACCAAAGTTATTGTAAACCAAATAAGCTGGCTAATCAATAAACAAAGGTCTTTCTCCTTCAAAAAATTGAAATTGGCAAGTATGAATATTTAAAGTTTGCCTTTTTACCTTTTACTTTTTATCTTACTATAAAGCCTCAAATTAAGTGAAAATGTGAAACGCCCATCTAAAACTAGTTAACACGTTTTTGTGGCTGTTTTATTTTGCATTCCTAACAAGTTGCATTCTAAAGAAAACCATGATGGCTATGCCGGTTGCTTCTCTTGGAAAATACTACAAGTAAATGAGAATGGGAGATGCGTTTTCAGATTGCTTCCAATAAACCACCATTAGTTATTCATAAATTTTACAATCAAAATATGCTTTTAAAATTATTAAGGACTTGCAAAGTGAGTTACATTTGTACTGTAAATTTGTACCTGCTGGAAATTTCTGAACAGAATGCTCACTTACACACACAGAAGTGCTCTCCCGGGCACGCCCTCCCCCCCAACGCCTGTAGACCCTCCATACATCAAATCTCAGATTATAGTGTTAAGAAGTCTTCGAGGAGGCCCTTCCCGCAAACGCGCTCACCAGAATGAGTTAGATTCTCTACGTACTCCAAAAGCACTCTGGCGCTTATGAGTAAGGCACTATTCAGGGCCTCAAAAGATGTAGTATCTAATAAGAGGAGACAGGCAAGTAAAAAGAATATTATGTGCGGGAACTTTTATGATGTACAGGAATAAACAAATGCTTGCTTCCGAGTGCAACGTAACCACAAATAAGCACTGTGATCTTGAGCTTTATTTATCTCCTCATATCTGTTTATCTCCTAGAACAGTATGAGGACAACGCTACAAATATAATTACCAGAAACTTCACAGAAATACTTTAGGTAAGAGTTGCTGCCCAGGAATCAGAAAAGCATCACTGGATTCACGTACTGCCTGTATTACAGGCTCTAGAAATTTGCCAACGTTAGGTGCACGGGTCGAAGCACAGAGATGGGAGACTTTCTCTTTCCAGGTCAGGAGGGGGATTTTTTTTTTTTTTTTTTTTTTTTTTCCACTGCTAGGAGAGCGGGACTTCTTGCTTTCATTCTCAGCCAGGGAACGTAGGCAGGGGCTGGAAAGAGAATCCTCGTCGCTCAGGCAAAAAGCTGAACCTAGACAGAATCCCCAAAGCAGTGCGAGGGGACCAGGGCATTAGAACGTCAGCGTCATCATTCTAGATTAATTACCGCCTCCGGGACGCCAAGCCACGGCCACCACGCAAGTGCTATTCCCTTCCCCACTGTCGTGCGCGCGCGCGGATGCAGCGCATGCGCCCTGCAGCCTCGGCCCCGTCATACCTTTCGCTGCTGCTGTTTCCACCGCGTGAACATTAAGTGTCGCCGTTGTTTGTTCTTAATTTCCGAAATGCTGAAGCCTGGGGGAAAGGCAGCCGTTTTCGGGGGTTGGACCCCGCTTTCTGTCGCCCCATCCTCAGCTA
This sequence comes from Lynx rufus, assembly GCF_022079265.1. Lineage (NCBI taxonomy): Eukaryota > Metazoa > Chordata > Mammalia > Carnivora > Felidae > Lynx > Lynx rufus. The sequence continues at coordinate 151,417,643 of NW_025814834.1, forward strand.
CTGCGGCCTCTTGAGGTTCTTCGGCGGTTGCTTTCCGCTTCAGGCCTTTCTTTCCTTTAGTGCCGCTCTTATCCCCGGCCTTCGCCATGGTGTTTGCTCCGTAGCGTCTGTACGGAAACGGAAATAGCTTACCCCTCCGACTCCCTTACCTAGTCTTTTACTTCCGGGGTCAGGAAGTTCTTAAAGAAAAACGTGGACTACTTTGTGAGCTTCAGCAGTTTTAGAAGGTGCTGAAATTTAGTTTTGAGGAAAGTTTAGGGGGGCTGCCCAGCTGTATGAATAGTGGAGTGATGAGTTCGCAGAAGTCTTTATTAAGCATCTGCTATCTGCCGAATCCTCAAAATACTGAAACAAAACAGTCTTTGCTGTATAAAATTTACATTCTACTGGAGAAAGACCTGAAATGAGCACACAAATAGTGTGATGAGCTATAAAGTAACACATGGCAAGGAAAAAATAGAACCGGATAAAGGAAGAAGAGAGGGTAGAGGGGCAGTTGCAGCTTTTAAATAGGATTGTTAGAGAAGCCTTCTGGAAAAAGTTACATTGAGCAAAGATTTGAAAGAGGTAACAGATAAACTACTCAATTATTTGAGAAAAGAGCTGCTCGTCTGAGTAAAGCTTTTATCTAGGAAAAAAGCTGTCCATGCAACAGAAACATAAAATTCCAAGACTCCTAGTCTGCAGCAAGCATGGTACGTTTGGGAAACTGTGGAAGCCAGGATTAATATGAGAAAGGAGGACAGTGGGTAGGGGAAGGGTTTAGAAGTAAGAGATTGTGTAAGATTTTGTAAGAGCTTTGGCTTTTATTTTATGTGAGATGCACATTTCCTGGAGGATTTTGAGAAAAGAAACGACACGATTTGACTTACATTTTGAAAGTATCATCCAAGCCCTTCTTTGGAGAATAGACTTTAGGGCAAGGAAAGTGAAGGAGGGGAGAAATGACAAGTGGCTTGAACCAGAGTGGTTCTAATGGAGGTGGTGAGAAGTGATCAGATTCTTTTGCAAGGTATAGTTCCTGATGATTGAATGAAGTGCATGAGAGAAAGAGAAGAGTTTAGATGACCCCAAGACTTTTGAACTAAACAACTGGAAGGATGGGGCTATCATCATTTGAGATGAGACAGATTTAAGGTAGAGCTAATTTGAAGGGTAAGATCAAGATTTCAGTTCTGGAAATAATTGAGTTTGAGACACTTAGTAGTCAACTGATTGTTGTTGTTGGTTGGGATGTATGATTCTGCAGCAGGAGACAAAGGTATGGACTAGAGATAAAAATGTAGGAGTCATTGGAATATAGATAGTATTTCGAATCATTACAGTGAGTGTGGATAAAGAACTGAAAAAAAGAAGAGGACCAAGGACTGAGCACTGGAACGATCCTGCATAAAGAGCTGGAGAGAAAAGGAGGACCCACTAAAGGAGAATGAGAAGGGAAAATGAAGAGAGTGTCATAAGAGCCAAGGGAAGAAAATGTTTCCCCAATGGTTAAATTTTTCTGTATTCTTCATTTTAATTTCATGAAAATTAAACAGAGGCAAAATACTTCCTTTTGGTTTACTGTTAGGAGTTAGTTTTCCAGAAACTGCCTTAATTTGAAATTATATGTTTAAATATTGACATTGAGTGTTTTGATAATCCAATATTTTGATGTCCATACTGCATTTTTTTACCCATTTAAGTTCTTTTACGCAGGATGTTGAAAACATCAAAACTTCATCTTCCAGAATACAAAACCTGCTATGAAGTCACAAGTCCAAAATCGTGATTAGAAAACTAAAGCCAGCATATTTAGATACAAAACTGAATTATGCAATATAATAGAAAGGAAAAGATGTTGAGCTCTAAAATTACTGACATACTTTGGTTTGGCTGCAGTAAGTCATAAGATTTTATGTAACATCTAAAGAGGAACAATCAGATCAAGAACGAGAGGAGGGGGAAGTAAGAGGAGACAAACCAAACTTTATCTAAAAAATATAGACTGCAAAAGTATTTTGGAAATGTCTTCTAGTCTTAATATTTTATTTCCCTACATATAATATATACTTTCCTTATAAGAACACAAAATAATCCTGAAATGTGTTATTTTTTTAATGTTTATGTATTTTTGAGAGAGAGAGTGTGAGTGGGCGAAGGAGAGAGAGAGAGAGGGAGACACAGAATCTGAAACAGGCTCCAGGCTCTGAACCGTCAACACAGAGCCCGATGAGGGGCTCAAACTCAGGAATGGCGAGATCATGAGCTAGGCCAAAGTCAGATGCTTAACCAACTGAGTCACCCAGGCACCCCAATCCTGAAATGGATTTAGATAATTGTCTTAAGTTTATTCAGAGGTACTATACAAATGAGATTATAAGGTGATTAATATAGAGACTTCCTATTTTTTCTTCATGGCTTATTTGTCAAAATAGTTGTGTGAGTTGAATGAAAGGATTTCTGTTATCAGAATAAAATCCATATTCTGCAGAAGTCACAAAAGCATTGTTCAGTTCTGCCAATATATATTTAAACTGCTCAATAAAGGAACAGTGTGAATGAGTATGATTGAAACAGTGGGCTCGGGGCGCCTGGGTGGCTCAGTCGCTTAGACACTATAAAATCTCAATTAAATCACATAATCTCTGTGAGCCTCAATTTCTTGATCTGTAAATGGGGCTAATTATATTGTCATGTAGGTTGTTGAGATAAGGTATGCTAAAGAAACATATCCAATAAATGCTAACTAGCTGTTTTTATAATTCTGGGTATAAAAGACTATGACAAACAGTGTGGAGAAAAAAGATATCATGATTGCCCTCAAGTAGCTTATAGCTTAGAAAAAGTTGAAGCATAATTCTAGTATATGTATTAAAAAGTGGTTCAAAGGGGCGCCTGGGTGGCTCAGTCGGTTAAGCGTCCGACTTCAGCTCAGGTCACGATCTCGCGGTCTGTGAGTTCGAGCCCCGCGTCGGGCTCTGTGCTGACAGCTCAGAGCCTGGAGCCTGCTTCCGATTCTGTGTCTCCCTCTCTCTCTGTCCCTCCCCCGTTCATGCTCTGTCTCTCTCTGTCTCAAAAATAAATAAACGTTAAAAAAAAAAAAAAAGTGGTTCATGTTGAGTGCTCCTTAACTTGATGTCCATTTCGGCCATTTGCTTTTTCTCACTAATTGCTTCATTGTCTGATATTCTCAGGGTACATTCCTGATATAGTATATGTTGTTTTAAAATGAAACAATTTAAATATTTAATAAATATGTTTGCTTATCTGTATTCATTCTGACATATGAGATACCCTGAAATAGAACTCTTGGACACCAGATGAATTCAATGATCCAAACTAACAAATGACCAAGAGTCTGTTCACAAAATTGGATCTATTATTTTACAATATGACTTAAGCTCTTTGTATCACAAAAATTATTCCAGAGGCACAAAATATTAATCCATTGCATAAGAATAAGGGGTACCAGTTTTGGGATTGGAAGATGTTTTATTTATAATGTGGTATAAACGTTTGACAAACCTTTGTTTGACAAACACTAAATTAATGCTTCCTGAACTTGAATTATGCCATATAATTTGTTGGTAAGAACTGTTAAGGAAAAAACAAAATGGGGGCCACAGTTTGAAAATATCTCTAGACTAACCAGCACTCATAGTCACATAACCAACACTTAAACTATTCTGATTTCCCCCAAATACTGACTGACCTAAAGCAAAACTTGAGCTTTTTTTTCAAGTCAGTGTCACTTTGTAGCTTCCCAGCTAATCAGCTGCACACAATTAAGCTTGCACAGTGCTACTACACTAAAAAGACTAAGTTTTTAGTTACCAAACACATTAAACAACAATGTACTCTCTCATTCATGCTTTATAAACTGAGTTGTAACTGCTAAAAGCTGAGCTCCTAACCCCTTTTAGCTTGAAATCTCTCTGCGAAGAGTTTTGTTTCTTGCTCAATAAAATGTTCATATCAAACAAAGCTCTCAGAAGTTTCTTTTGACAAAAACAATAGACCTATTACAGAAGTAGCCTGTCAACTGTGGGTGCTTTCATTGGTACTCAAGAGCTGTTATTGGCCCTTAAACTACTTATCTCAAGGAATTTTGAGAATCCTCTTTTTTTGTTTATTCTATACTTTAAGCTGTCTACATGATTAAGGAGGTTTGTTTCTCGGGCTTTACTGACCAGGAAGTTGGTTGAAAAGTTATTACAGGGATTCATAGTGTCAATAGGACTGTCACAGTGGCAGCTTTCCTGTGAAAGAAGTTAAAGTCAGCAAGAGTATAATCAGTACAATTTTGTGAGATGTTAGAACCACACCCCCTCCTACCTGAAACTCAATTAGTGACTCAAACATGAAGATTTTTCAGATATCAAAGACCTGAAGAATAATTGTATGGTGAATGCTGTCATCTTGGTATACTCCACACTGTGAAAGAGACATAATGCGTGTGCTACCCTTTCCAGAAACTAGAAATATATTAGGAGACCAGAAGTTTTCTTCCAGAAATAAGTCTTCAGATCATGCCTTTGGAGTAATTTCTAATCGTTTCCTTGAGGCATTTAACTTTTTTCAGCATATTCTAAACTCGGCCATGATGCAATAGGATACAAGGGCAGTTTTTACTATATTTCCCGAGTGATTTGATGCTAAGCAATAAGGTGAGCTATTTGGATAAACAGATTCTTTTCTGCCTGTTAATATTTCCAGAGTGTAGGGGTGCCTGGGTGGCTCAGTCAGTTGAGCGTCCGACTTCGGCTCAGGTCATGATCTCGCGGTCTGTGAGTTCGAGCCCCACGTCGGGCTCTGTGCTGACAGTTCAGAGCCTGGAGCTTGCTTCTGATTCTGTGTCTCCCTCTCTCTCTGCCCCTCCCCCTCTCATGCTCTGTCTCTCTCTCTCTCTGTCAAAAATAAACACTAAAAACATTTAAGAAAATATATATTTCCAGAGTATATATAGTTCCACATGTGTCTTACCTGGTGATACACATTCTTAACCCCTACTTGACCAGGGAAAGCAACACCACAATCAAATTGCAGTTTCACTAAAATATCATCTCCTAAAATGATTTCTGGTTGTTTGGGTCATCAAAGGAGCTTTTATGCATATCTTTGAAATACATATGGTGCCTCTGGCTTATGTTTCTGATAATGGAACAACCATAAATATAATTTAAATAACAACCTAGAATGGCTTTTATGTGTCTAAGAACTTTTTCTGTTGTTTCATTCATTCAACACATACTTATTAAATCATACTTCATGCCAGATCCTTTGGTTCTAGCAGTAAAAAAGAAACTATTCCCTTCCATCAAACAACTCCACTTGGGAGAGACCAACAATTACACAAGCAAATCCAAAAAGTAGAAGAGGTTCTATGACTTCTACCTTATTGTGTAATCAACACCAAATTTAGAATGATACCTTCTCATGTCTTCTTCAAAGAGCCGGATTAGATGCATTTGTACGTCCCTCGTTGGTAGCTGAGAATATATTTTCCATAGAAATTAGCCCAAATGTAATGATTAGATCACCCACACTAGAGACACGATTATTCATTTGTTTCTTTTGTTTTCAGCTGTTTAACTTTTCTCCATATTTATGTTTTAATTTTCCATAATCTTAGAAAGAATTACTATGTGAAATAAAATATTCCCTACTATACATTTCACAAACATAAAGTATAGCAAACATTGGGCACAATCATCAGAAACACAATATTTAAAATGAAAGGTTATGAAGCATCGTCCTTGGCTTAAGAGTAGCAGTTCTCAAACTTTTTGTCTCAGAACCCCTTTAACACTCTTAGAAATTATTGAGAACCCCAAAGAGCTTCTGTTTATTTAGATCATATCAATGTGCACCATGTAGAAATTAAAACTGAGAACAAATTAAATATGTATTCATTTATATAAAAATAACAAATCCATTATATGATTATATACACACTCTATGAAAATGTATTTTCAAAAACAAAAAAATTAGTGAGAAAAGTGGCATTTTTTACATGCTTTGCAAATTTCTTTTATGTTTGGCTTAATAGGAAATAACTTGGTTTATATCTACTTCTGCGTTTAACCAGTTGTGACATACTATTTTGGTTTAGGTACATGAAGAAAATATAGCCTCAAAAATGTATGTGATTGGGAATGGAAGGAATATTTAAGAGCTTTTTGAGGTAACTGTGGATATTCATCTTTAATATTACACCAAAAATTGAGAAGTTTTAGGTTTCTTAAAGGTTAGTTGCAATGTGTAATCTGAAATCATATCAACAGGCTATATGTACTCTATCACATTAAAATCTATTGGTCTAGCTTTCATTTTGAATGGATTTTTTACCCATGCATGACTTTGTAACATCATGCATTATAGTGGTCATTTGGAATATATTGGTGCACTGAGTCGTGCATATCTTCCAAAAGTTGACACATTTCATTATACAGTATAAAAAATCACATTTGTTAAAATCACTGCTAATCTCATCAGAAAAGTCTTCAAATACTGGCATTGGTAAGCTGTCCAGCTTACGGTGGTGGGCAGAGGTTACCCGAAATTCTGATTTTCACTGAATGGGTACTTCCTTCCACCCCCACCCCCTGAACCCTCTGTCACTGATGGCAATGCAGGGGGATAGAAACAGGGGTTCAGGGGAGTCATGTGTGATGGCAGCCTCTTCTTGATGTATACTTCACAGGGCTAGGTCATCTCCTTGTTACCTTTTTTTTTTTTATCTGTGGACCCTGAAAGTTGGCTGACTTTTCCTTTGCCACCATTAATTAGCAAGAACAACCTTATCAGAAACCCTGAATATATTTGGAGTGTACTTGCAGAGGAATCCAAGGAGTGCTTTGTAGAGGTTCTTGAACCCCATTAATTTGTGCAGGATGTAAGCTACCAACCCACCATATGAAGGATCCTAAGGCAGGGTCTTGCAGGATCCAAAGTTTGTACTATTTGTTGCTTCTGACAGAGGATTTTTTCTCTTCTGACCCACTGTGAAAAAGAATGTGTTCTCACATCTTCTCTTCTTGTCCTGAGGCAATCAGCATACCTTTTCAATTTTTCTGAAGTTTCCTTTTTCTTTTTCTTTCTGTAGCAACCAGATGAAATAGAAATAAAACGCACCTTATCCTTTATCTCTTTACACTCTAATAGGGATGATGAGGTCTTATATAATGTTGGTCTATGCCTTCACAAAAGCTGAAAAATTGCTAAGCTTCACTTAGGGGAAATAACAAATGTCAGTAGCTTTCCTGGAATTTCCATCACAAGAGTCAGGAAGGCTTCTGGGAGAGAGAGAGAGGTAAGGATATGGAAGAACAGTTTGAGGAACTGAAGATATGTTTATGAGATCAGCACTAACATTACTTATTGATACAACAGTGAAAAAGTGGAGATTAGGGATAAAAGACCTTTCAATAAGTAATGTTTCCAAAAATTTCCACCATGTGCCAGTACACCCCAGGAGATATTATTAATTTAGTTTCCTTACAATTATCCCTCAGTCTGCTGAGTGTCCAACTCTTGATTTTGGCTGAGGTCATTATCCTAAGGTCATGGGATCGAGCCCCGCATTGGGCTTCCTGCTGAGCGTGGAGCCTGCTTCGGATTCTCTCTCTCTCTGTCCCTCGGCCCCTCTCCCCTGCTCACACGTGTTCCCTCTCTATCTCAAAACAAAACAAAACACTGCTGAAGAAGAGTGTTATATCCCTCACCCCTATTAATTTCTATTAAACAAGGTAGAGGTCTTGTTTCAGGCCACAAATTTATGGTTCATTTATAATGATATTTTATTATTGTTATAAACAATATTCTGTTATTTTTAAAATGAAAGCATTAATTGAAAGGAAGACTGAATGGTAAACACCAGTTTGGAAAACTAATATATTTGTTTTATTTTCTATTTTAGTTCTTGCACAGATATGGAATGAGATTCAACAGATTCCCTATCTAACTGATAGACAACATATCAATTTAGGGACCTATAATTATACCTTGTCAGAACAAAATGGCTTTATTCTTCTTCCAGGCAACTACCAAAGAAAGTGATTTTCAAAGTGTAGTATCAGAACCAGTAGCATCCACATCTCCAGAAATATTGTTAGAAATGCAGATGCTGAGAATAGCCCAGACCCTCTGAATCAGAGGCTCTGGGGGTGGGACTCAGACATCTGTGTTTTAGAAAGCCTTCCAGGTGATCCTGATGCATACCCAAGTTGTACACCCCCTGGTCTTGATCCATTATTATCTTCTGATTCCCTTCAGCTGACTATTTAAAGTTCTGTTTCTCTAGTGACTATGGTAAGCTTCCCTAACTGGAAACTCAATCAACCTCTATTTGTGTCTTCATGTATGAAAATGTAGGTGTCCACCCTATATGATACCAAAAGAATTATTCTCATGGATATTTAAAAAAATACCCAAGCAATTACGGTAAAGCTCATATTGATGCAATCATCATCTTTAAGTAAATAAAAAAGGGATAGTGACTGATATAAAATCATGCTTATTTCTTGCCAAAGTTAGTTGAGAACCTACGACTGTGGTATGCCCAGGTAGCTCTTGGGCTTTCAGTTTACTTTTTACTGTTCACATTAATATTTTGACATGGATTAGCTTCATTGCCCAGAAATGGCTGATTTTTAAATCTCAGCAGTAAGACATTAAAGTCTCTTTGCAATGTGGTATATGGATTAAATCTTGGAACTGAAAAAAGACATTAGCAGAAAATGAATGAAATCTGAATAAAGCCCAGAGCTTAGCTAAGAGTAATGTGTCACTGTGGGTCCTTAGTTTTGATAAATGTATTATGGCAAGGTAAAATATTAAGATTGGGTAAAACTGGATGAGGGTGTACAGGAACTCTCTATATTATTTTTGCAATATGTCCATAAATCTATAATTATTCCAAAATAAAAAATATTAAAAAAAAAACCAACAACCCTGACTGACCCTTCACTTAACAAAGCTGTTCAAGTATGAGCAGATAAAAGAAATTAAAGAACTTCTCTATACCGACCCAGGCTGCCCATTTGTTAGGTGGAGCAACATTTGTTTAATTTGTTTTCTTGGGATGCCAGCAAAGGGATGACTACTAACAATCACCAAACATATTTGTTAAATATATAGGACAGGCAATTAAAGCAGGAAAGGTGCTTCCTTTACTCTTCATTCCTTGAACTTTTATGTATAGTTTCTACTTGAGTACTTTGTACTTGGTGATATGTTGTTTTAATAATAATCCTCAAATCATTTCATGGATGACTGTTCCCATCCACCCCCGCCCTCCCCCAGAGCACTTAATGCAGTGTGATGCAGGAAGTAGGCATTCAGAGCTCAGATTTCTCTGACTAACTGACTGACTCAATGTGCTACCTGTAATTATATTTTAAAATTTAATCAGGGCAGTTCTAGGAACTCAAGGGGATAAAGTCAAAATCAACTATTCAAGTTAGGTTTGCATAAATTGTCTAGAATGAAAAGACTTCATCAAAACTTGTCAAAATGCAGAATTTGTCAGTGGCAACCAGAATATCAAAAATTTAAATCATCCATATGAAATACACTCAAGACTGAAGGTGAATAGTTCGTGTGAAGTTAACACTTCTAAAATAAATTTTGGGATGAACAGAAAGTTACCAGTGTTACTTCTTCCATGCTTTCTGTTTTAGTGTATTTTGTTTTTTAAGGTAATCAAGGATCACAAATATTATCTTGGTCTGGCTGTTGATCTGTCTTGGAAAATGCCTGTAATAGAAGGAATGATTTATCTCTCTGATATTCATCAGGAGTATCTCTGTAAACGAAAGCCAAAGTTACTTTAAAATATCAAGAATTATGACACATCTAACCTTACAGATTCTCAAAATGTTTCCAATATATCATTTCAGACCTAAAATTCTTATAAATACATACAAGGCAGGAATTATCACCATTTTTCCAGTGGGAAAGTGGAAATTCAAAGAGATGAAAGACAGCACTCAGATTAAACTACAACTTATAGTACTTAGGCCATTGCTCTTTCAACTGATCATGTGTCATGCCCTTAGATCAATATTACTTAGAGTAAATTATTAAATGAACACAACCCTATACATCTGCATATAACTGCATATTCTTTTTCTTGACTCAGCCGGGAGTGTTTAGGAACGAAGCGCTTGATAACATGTGGACTCTTTAAAAGAATCAGATGCATGAAGGTTGATGTACTGAATGTAAGAGTCATATTTGTTTCTCATTGAACTATTTCAACCCATTTGTTTCTTGCATGTCTGGTGGAGCTTGATACAATTTTGGCACAAGGAGGGGTGCCTGGCTGGCTCAGTCAGTTAAGCGTCCAACTCTTGATTTCAGCTCAGGTCATGATCTTACTGTCTGTGAGTTCGAGCCCCATGTCAGGCTCTGTGCTGACCTCATGGAGCCTGCTTCAGATTCTCTTGTCTCCCTTTCTCTGTGCCCCTCCCCCGCTTGCTCTTTCTCAAAAATGAATACACATTTTAAAAAACAAACAAAAAATAATTTCAGCACAATGAAATTAAGCCAAAAATATATACATTTGATATATTGTTTCCCATATACTTAATTAAACTAGGAAGACTTATTTTGGGGGTTCCCAATTATAGAAAGTGGGAAAGAATAATTTTTGATTCCCTGAGGTGAGGTAATAAATTGAAAATTATTTGGTTAACACAATTAAAAAATTCTTGGTCAGAGGCCAGGAGAGTTATTGATTTTTCTTCCAGATTTCTTTCTCAGGGATAAAAAAAAAATTTTCAGGAATAAGACTTTACATGGTTTAAAATTTGAGTTGCTAAAAGGTGGTTTAACTGGTTTTGAACTGTTAGGAGACTATGCTTTCTACAAAATGAGGATGCACCTAATGTACTTGACATGGCTGATGAAAGACACGCCTTGCAAGGGCTTCTGTACAGTTCTGTGATGTGGGAAGGACCACTTTTGACACCTTACCTTAGCAATGTTCCCACAGCCTCTTGGTGTTAGGGTCCCCTCACTTGGGGTGTGGCCCTCTTGGGCAGTACCAGCAGTTTATTCAAGTTTGGATTTCTTCTCTGGTGTCTTCTGGGAAATCTAAACATCTTGTCACCCTAACTGGTGCTACTTCTTTTTGTTCTCCAATTCTTTTTTTTTTGTTGCTCAGGGTGCTTAGAGTAAATTAGCAAGTCCATTGCCTTGGTATATGTCCAACCTAGCAATGAGATACTTGTATCTTTTTCTTGAAGGGGTTCTTATCTTTACAATTAATTTGATTGAATTTCCTATTTTGGCTTGTGGGAGGGGAAGAGACACATCATTTGCCGCCAGGGACTCCCTTCATATTCCGTGTGTGTGTGTGTGTGTGTGTGCGCACCTGCGCGCATGTGTACACGTGGGTGCACGCACGCGCAAAGCCAGTTCTGTTGAATGTCATTAACCCAGTGGTTATCTTAAGATGATAAAGTTTCATCGATGCCTGTCTTCTTCAGCTTTGGAGCTTTGGAGGAAATTCTGAAAATACAGGGAGAGAATAGTTTGCCATCCTGAAACATTGCATATGGGAGATAAGAGACAAGAAAGTCAAGGATTATTCCCCATTTCTGATCTAGAAAATGAAGGGATGGTGAGACAGTGAAAAGTTAAGAAAGGACCAGCTAGTCAGGGTAGAGGGGAGGCCCCGGCTTTGATTTTGCATATTTCAAATATGAGGTACTTTTTGAAAACCTAACTGGAGTTATAAGGTAGGTAGTTGGACATATGGCCTGGTGCTCCAAGAAGTCTGAGCCAGAAGTAGAAATTTGGGAGTCATTTGGTATATAGATAATAATTAATGTATATAACCAAGTAGAGAGGATATAACATGAGAAGAACAGTAGGTCTAGGACTGATCTTTAAAGAACTCCAAGGGGCGCCTGGGTGGCGCAGTCGGTTAAGCGTCCGACTTCAGCCAGGTCACGATCTCGCGGTCCGTGAGTTCGAGCCCCGCGTCAGGCTCTGGGCTGATGGCTTGGAGCCTGGAGCCTGTTTCCGATTCTGTGTCTCCCTCTCTCTCTGCCCCTCCCCCGTTCATGCTCTGTCTCTCTCTGTCCCAAAAATAAATAAAAACGTTGAAAAAAAATTTATATAAAAAAATAAAGAACTCCAACAGTTGAAGGTTGAATAGAGGAGGACAATTGGCAAAAGAGTCTGAGGAAGAATAGTAGAAGAAAAAAAAGGAGGACCCAAGAGATGGGAGTGTTTCATAAAGAGAGTGTCATCACTGTGTTGAATGCTGCTGAGAGATCAGGTAAGGTGAGGACTAAAATGTCCACTGGGTTTAACAACCTAGAAGCCATTGGTGACTTAGTAACAGCCGTTTCAGGGGACTGGAAATGGAAGTTAGATTGAAGTGGGTCTAAAAAGCAGTGTATAGTGAGAAAAGGAATACAGAGCACATAAATCCGTTCTCAGTTTGTTTGTGGAGGGGAGGACAGCAACAGGGTGGTAGTTAGGGGAGGAGGTAGGGTTGAGGGAGGATGTTTTAGAGGTGAAGAGACTGAGTATGTCTGAAAGCTGATGGGAAGGATCCAATACAGAGGGCATTAGAAATTGAATACATGAGAGAAGGCAGTTGGGGTGGCATCCAGAGCATAAGAAGAGGACCAACCTTAGGAAAACAACTAGTGAGAAAGGGGTTGTGCAATTTTACACAGATGTGTGGATTTCTGTTTGGGAAATTGAGTTTCTGACCTACTGAGGTAGTAGAGGTGAGGTCATAGGGTGAAATTTTAGCTAACTGGAAATAGAGAGTATTCATTATTATTGGTTTGTCATCATCAGTGGTAGCCTTTAGATTTCAAATTCCATTTGACTTACAGCATTTCCCAAGGTAACATGTCTCACTCCCCCTTCAAAACATCCTCACATATTGTTCCAAACATACTAAAATAGCACAGTTATTTTTCCATAGCCAGTAACCTCATTTCACTAATTCATATACATCCTAACAAAGCTAAACCCTAAGAGATTAGGTAGAAGGAAAATATATTTCAGTGATTTCCAAAGTCTTAAGGCTTAATTATCATTAACTAATCTTTGACCCTGGACCTTACAGCAAGTGCTTATTTTCATAAGTATAAAAATACACAATGTCCTTTGTCAATTTGTAATAAAAACTACAGGAATAAGTTTGGATTTTTAAGTGTCTTCCCATAGAAACAAAGTGACCATATGAAAACTCTTAAACAAACTCATAATATTTCTCATTAAATAACTTTTACTGAGTGACCAGCATGCTTAGAAAACCAGGAAAACCAGTTTTATCTAACAGTAGCTTCACCTGGACTTATAGACTTAGGTGAGTAGATGAATTATTTAAATTCCCTTTAATGAAAGTCAGTTTTGGAGTAAATGAGTAGAAACTCTCAGATACATGACTGATTAGTAAACCTTGTAACTCTGATCCCAGGAAACAAGACTGACTGAAAATGTGAATAGTGACTCATGAATTAACTGGATTCATTCATTAGTTCTGATTCCCCACGTTAAGTGGGGGCAAAAATTGTTTTTCAGCAAGTTCAAGACCTATTCCTGCCTCCCTTCCCAACTAAAAGGTGGCCCCCTTTCTTTTTTTGGCCACTCAAATAAAGTAATTACTTTGGACTCATGTTATTATTTTCCAGTTACTAAGTTCTTATGTGAGAAAGTGTATTCAACCATCCCTTTGGTGGATTTGGATTTGTGTCTATTCTCTTTGCCCCCATTTATTTATCAATTCCTTAAGAGTGATTCTCAGTTATAGTGGTTTTGAATGGTTTCTTATGTCCTGATAGTTACTTCACCAAGAACCTGAATCCTACCATGATGAACAAACTCATATTTACCTGCATTATGTTATTATACTTCTCATTTACTATATTATTTTAATGACCAAAAAATTATGATAGGAAGTACATCTTATTGCATTAATAATGGCAGCTAACATTTCTTCAGCAATTTTCACATGCCGAGAAATGTTCTAAGTGCTTTACATCTCTGACTCATTTAATTTCCTCCACAATTCCATGTGTTGGGTACTATTGTGAGTTTCACTTTTATTTGAGGCACAGAGAGGTATTTAAGGCACAGGAAGGTTAAGTATCTTGCTGAGAGTGACTCAACCAGAACCCGGATCCACACACAGGCACTCTGGCTCCTGCATCCATATTCTTAGGGGCTACGCTATAAAATGATCCACTAAATAAAACCAAGTACTTCACTAGTAATTAAAAATATGGTAGGGTCACCTGGGTGGCTCAGTCAGTTAAGCATCCAATTCTTGATTTGGGCACAGGTCATGATCTCGTGGTTCGTGGGTTCAAGCCCCACATCCGGCTTTGTGTTGAGAGCACGGAGCCTGCTTGGGATTCTCTCTGCCCCTCCCTTGCTCTCTCTCTCTTTCTCAAGATAAATAAACTTTAAAATTTTGATAATATTTTAGAGTATGAACTTTACTACTATATTTCTGAAATGAAGATAAATTAAAATTGCAAAAGTAATATCAGCAACTAAAAAGTAGGCAGAAAGTGATGCACTATGCTTGCAAGTGAACATGGAAGAATTTGGGGTGGGGCGCCTGGGTGGCGCAGTCGGTTAAACGTCCGACTTCAGCCAGGTCACGATCTCGCGGTCCGTGAGTTCGAGCCCCGCGTCAGGCTCTGGGCTGATGGCTCGGAGCCTGGAGCCTGTTTCCGATTCTGTGTCTCCCTCTCTCTCTGCCCCTCCCCCGTTCATGCTCTGTCTCTCTCTGTCCCAGAAATAAATAAAAACGTTGAAAAAAAAAAAAAGCTTCAATTCCCATTCCCATTCTCTTCCTTCACCATTCTCCTTTCCCTTTCTAAAAAAAAAAAAAAAAAAAAAAAAAAAAAAAAAAAAAAAAGGAAGAATTTGGGGATTCTAATGAAAACGTTATGTCCTACCTAGACCACTTTTCTCTCCCCACTGGTAGTCTGCATACCCCTAGTAGAGAATTACTGCTTCAGTCAATATGCTGCATGACTCCCTACTGTCTTCTGTGTATGATTCCATGCAGAGTGGGCCCTTGGTGAATATTGGTGTCTGATTGGAAAATTCATTAGTTCGTTCAACAACCATCTGTTCAGAACCTCCCCCCACCAAAACCTCATAGATCTGCAGGAGAGATAAACATATACACAAATAATTACAACACAGTAGAACAAATTTAAAAATAGAGGCAATGTGCAAGACATATAGTGGGGGTACCAAAACAAAGAAGAGAAGTGGTGGGGGGAAAAGGATGACAGGAATAAGAAGGTATCTGGGAGGCATTTCCAAAGAGGAAGTATTTGAATTGGGTGAATGGTTCTCCAGGCAGACAAGGGATAGGGAAGGGCATTCTGAGAAGAGGGTGTGACACGTATAAAGACCCATAGATATGCAATAGGATAATGTGTTCAAGGAACTGTCAATCTCATAGTATTATGAGGACAGAAGTTTCAGGGAAAGAAGGGAATTAAAGATGAACCTGGAGGAAATGGCAGGTCCAGAAGAACATGAAGAATGTGGAACTTTACTGGAAAGAATGGAGAGTCAATAAATGGTTGTAAGCAGGAAAGTGACACGATGTATTTAATGTTCAAATTGAGCTCCAACTCTTCCAATTGATTATCACACATGAATAATGTATTAAAAAGTAATCAAGTATATGAGATTTTTGTATATCTAAAGTGGCCATCTATAGTGGGCCTGCCCAGCATCCATTCTTTCCTTCTTTCATTTTTTATAATAACACCTCAACTTTTCTTTGGTGGGGTGGGGGTGTTTAATCCTCCCCCAATCCCTATAATCTTCTACAATGAGCAAACAAGTTTCATACTCTCTTTAGCTGAAAGTTTAACCAAGGATCTGAGTAAGCTTCCTCTTTTTCTCCAGGAATTTAAATTTTGTGAAGAATGACCCAAGGATGAGAAAAGATTGTAGTTGATCCGCTTGGTGTCAGCACCCTGGAGGAAGCCCATACTTCCCGTTATCCAGACCACCACATTTACTTCAGTCCTCCCCTTTCTGAAGCTGGGTGCTCTCAGATTGTTTTTGATTCTTTGAACTCTCCCATAACCCTCCAATACATTCCATTTTTGCTTGATGGTAATACATTCTTTTTGCTCAAACAGGTGTAGTTTGCTTCCAAGTGAAGGACCTTGATTTATACCTAGCCTGTGGGGGTGATCTGCTTACCTTTCCCTACTGAAAAGAGCTGGAATTCTGTCCTAAAGTTGCTGTACTCTTACCGGTCTAGACACAGCAGGCAGCCCTTTCCTCTGTGGATCTTGCTGCTGGACCAATATGCTGGTGAGAAGGCAGACTAGGTTCTCTTTGCTCTCAGAACCTGCAGACCTCCTCCTCTCTCCTTCTCTTCTCCCCCCAACCCCCAGCGTGGAACAAAGGGGATCTCTACTTGTGAAACTCTTCTTCCCTGTTTGTTTCTGGCCAAGACACTTTTTCCATGTTTAGCATAGAGACTTTCATCTCCTTCACAAAACCACCATGTTCTCCTAAGATCCTGGAAGAGTAATGAAAGACTTACAGGCCTTTTCTACTTTTGGCTTTGCCCCAAAGCTACTCAGAGGTGATAAACACATAACTTTCTATGTACTTGAAATGGGAATAGGGTTGGAGGTAGAAGAAGAAAGAAGAAAAATGAAAATACACAGAAGAAGAAAAGAAGTCCATACTTCGAAACACCCCAGTGGTTCAATAATAAAAATAGTGGGAACTTTCAAGACATCTTTACTACCATTCTTTATTGTATTTTTTCTTTGTATATTTTGTTTTACTTAATACTCATGTATGGAGAGTGTACATTTATTGCTAGAAGTATTCGGTTGTTCTCTTGGGTCTATAGTGGCTCTTTTTAGTCAGTATAATGCCAGCAATGATTAAGCCTGTGTCCAAAGATGGACAATCTTTACTCATTTTCCAAATCACCTGAAAGAGCTCTTGGAAGACAAGCTTCCTGTCTGAGTGTTTGGGGCACAGCCTGTCCACCTTAAACTTTGACTTTCAGGTCACTGGCAAGGTGTTGTCTTAGTCATCTTTTTCATGCACACCTCCAGACATTGTCATTCAAAGCTTCCTGTATACATTTATGCAACATCAGATCCAGATGGGGGACTATATCATGGGGCAATAAATGACTGTATTTTCTTACATTTCATGACTAGAATTTGTAATGGTGGACTTTCTTTCCTAAGGCTCCACCTCTGCCACATTCTGCAATAATTCTCACCAGCTTGCACAGATCTTCTCATAGAACCAGCGTTCAAGGAAGAAAAATGGTTCCTCCTTGAATCGCGATCACACTCTCATTCTCCATTCCCATGGCATTGCTTTCTTCGACACAGAAACTCTGAGCCCTGTCATACATACAGGCTGGAGGCAAAGAAGAGGAGAACAGGCACCAAAAGGGGGGAAAAGCCAAGAAAGGAAGCTGGCGAGAAGGATGAAAAATTTGAAAGAGAAGGAGGACCCAATACTCTCGAAATATTTTGAAAGTTTTCAAAAGCAGATTAGAAGTAGTCAACAAAAACACAAAAATATCACTTATGCTCCTCTCCTTCTGTTACATCTGCACCCCCACCGCCATCCGTCTCCTCCCCAAGCCTTTCTCATGCAAGCCATTTCAGCAGATACAGGAACACTTCACAGAAGTCACAATGGTTTTGCACTTGTTCTTCCAATGTACATATTAGAGCTGTTTCTCATCATTACTTGGGTTCTTCTAAACAGAGAACTGCTTCTGACTGCTTTCTCATTACCAGTAGTGAATAACCTTCTTGCAGAGGCCTTCCAGGGAGGATGACCCAGGAAGGGAATCAAAGTTTGAACTCACCTCTTGTTGTCATTGTCAGGATGGAGCTAGCTTGTCCTCTGGACCTTGTAATGTCATTGTCTATTCTTGTTCATGTTTGTGTGTATATGTGTGTGTGTGTGTGTGTGTGTGTGTGTGGGTGTGGGTGTGGGTGTGTGTATGATTTCTTTTCATCTGTATATTCTCAGTATTATTTTAAAACTTTTGTTTGACTCCTGCCCTTTTCTTTGGATGTGAATGTAGCTGATTGTAATATAAATGGTACTTTGCTCAAGAGTGATGGCAAAGAAAGTCAAGTCCATTCCTTTTAGTACAGGCTTTCCTTCTAAGGAGAGGCTACATTGAGACGGAGGTAGCATTATTTATGCCACAACGGTTATGTGATTGTGGTGTTCCAGTATTTTATTGTTTTTTAACTTTCCGATATAATAATAAATATCTTTCTTCTTTCATCTAGTCACCTTAGAAGGGGATGGTGAGAGGCGGCTTCATCCAATGATGGTATGTCTTTCTTTGGAGATGTGTTTTAATAACCACCTAGGCTTTGATGTCTACGTTTCCATGTTTGTTGCCATTCCTTGATGCTAGAGGTGATTTCCCTCATAACCTTTATCCTCATAACTTTACTCCCCAGAGGCAAAGGACACGCTTTGTGTCTAACTGCATTATGAAATACCTGGGTTTGTCTGACCCATCCCTCCATAGGCTGCACCACCCAGGACACTATGAAAATGAAGTTGCCACGGACTGGAGGTCAGTAGTACTCTGCTGGGTTCAGAAGAGCTTACACCAACATGGAACCCCAAAGGCCAATCTGTAGAGGGTCATCTCTGAATCTGCTTGAAGTAAGTTTTCAGCCACATTATTACTTATTTTAGTGTTGGTTTTGAGATGCTACTTCATTTGGTTTCCAAAAATTTGATGTGCGGCGTGGAGGGATAGACAAAATAGGTGAAGGGGATTAAAAGGTACAATCTTCTAGTTGTAAAATAATAAAGACTCGGAGATGTAGGGTGTAGCATAGAGATAAAGCCAATAATATGTAAAACTTTGGGACAGATGGTAACTAGACTCGTTATGGTGGTCATTACATAATGTATATGAATATCAAATCACTATGTTGTACACCTGAAACTAAAATAAGGTGGTCTGTCAATGATTCTTCAATTAAAAAAAACAAAACAAAACAAAACTGATGCTCCATATAGAAGCAGGAGATGTCTAAATGCAGGACTTCACAGAATGATGGTGATCATTAGTAGGCTCTCCCTTTTTCCTTTGTTGATATTTTGACTCAGTGTCTTGGGAGAAATACTTCCCAGGATTTAACTCCATTTTATTTTGTAGCACTATAGCCAATAAGAAAAAGTTTTGAAGGGGAATGGAAATGAAATTTAAGAATCGATTAATAAAATACATACATTTTAGGTTTTACGTGGCTCACTGCTCATCTTTATACTATCATCAATCTGATTCTCATAGATTACCCCAAATATTATTCATTCAACAAACATCTATGAAATCAGGCACTTTGCAGATAAAGAGGGAGAGATTTTTTTTTTAAGTTCACAATAACAAAGTTTTACTAAATGTTTGTTCCATCATCAATATTCAACTTCAAAGATGCACCGAATTTGTGGAGAATCATACAAACTATGGTTAAGAGGGAGAGATTTCAATCAGAACGTCAGTTCCATGAGCACAGGATTTTTGTCTATTTCATTCATGGTCCTCCCTAACTGTCAGAACAGTGCCTGGCACAGAGAAGTCATTTAATAAATATTTGTTGATGAATGAATATTAGCATTTTTTTTTAAAGAAACTCATTTTGGAGTAAGATTTATACTAAGCACATTTCACCCGGAACCGTAAATAGCGAGCAGCAGAAGGCCCAGCATTCAGAAAAAGACTCTGAGGAAGACGTGAAGCATCCAGGTGTCAGAGAAGGCACACTCCTATATGTTCAGGGGGGCAACTATTTCACGTCCCAGACTGGTTTTGCCTCAGAGGTTAATTTCATTGCTATTTTACTCTTTTGGAAGGTAAAAAGACTTTGAACTATAAAAACAATGAATTCATTTTATTCGTTAGTTTTTTCTGTGTGCACTTAGTTCTTGTCTCTAAGGAATTCCAAGAGAATCTTCAGATGGTTATATTAAACCTGGCAACTCAGCACAGAGGTTGTGAGCAGAGGCATCCCTTAGGGTGGGCAGTGTGGGCTTCTGCCCAGAGCTCCGTAGGCAATGCCAAGCGGACTCTCGTTTCAGTCTCTGTGTCTGAATTTTGTATTTGCTGTTCCTCTATTTCTGTATCCTTTTAGGTCCAGTGGTAAAGACAGGGGGTGGGTGGAGGACTTGGCTGGCACCCTCTCTGTTACCCACTTTCTCACCTGTCTAGCTTGCTCAGGACATCTTTTTTTCCTCTTTGCTCTTCCAGCAGCATAGTCAATGTGGGAGCAAATGCAGACTTGGCCAAGGGCATTCCCCAGGTAGGAGGGTACTATCGCCTCCCATTTGTAGTCTCAGAAGCTAAGACTTGAGAGTGACTTTTCCTGGTTACACTGTGTTTGCAGCCGCAAGACCTGAAGTTCTGTCTGAGGCTTGAGCAATTATACTGCTCTATAAAAAGCACACAACACAGCCTAATACTTTTATGTTGCAGTTGAAGTGTTATGGGATTTCATTTTATAAGAACCTAAGTCCAACACATAAATCTCTCTCAGGTCAGCGAGCCTTTGTATTTTGTTTTTGTTTTGGTTTTTGGTTTTTTTCCTTCTTCTCTTGTAACTCACTCTGAGTTCATCCAAGGCAAATATTTCTAAACCAGTCAGTTGGTTGGAAAAGACACTATGGTGTAGCGGGAAAACATAAGACTGTGAATCAGAATCTCAGTTCTAGATTGGACTCTGTAGCTAACCAGCTGAGTCTAGACTCTGTGCCTCATTTTCTTGGTTTATAAACTAAAGGAATTGTGTGAGATGAAGGGTAGCAGCATGTTCAGCTCTGATGTTCTGTTTGAGCTCCAGACCCTTAATCCCTCCCTTCTAGCTTCTTGAATAATGGAATATAAAGTGTGGGAAAGAACCCTGCCATCGGTTAAGTTAATGTTAATGTTAAGTCTGAGCTAAACTGAATCTAAACAACCTACTTAGTGTATAGAGGAAGAAGAATCTAGGTGAGAACAGAAAAGTCAAGTTACTTACCTAGGTCACACAACTAGTTAATAACCCAAACCCGACATTTTTATCAATCAAGAATTTTTTTGTCAAAAAATTTTATCTTTTTTTGGCGGTGGGGGTGGGGGTGATAATGTGTGGAGAAGAGACAGAAGTTTTCATAAAAAGGTGGAACTCCTGTTTCTGCTAAGATGGCTTCACCTTTTAGGACGCTTCTTGTATATCTCATGCCAAAATATCGGTGACTGTTGTGCAGAGGTTTTGTTGGCTGCTTAAGGGTTAAACACAAAGAACCCTACTCTTTAAGAAACTAACACCCTAAGGGGTGCCTGGGCAGCTCAGTTGGTTAAGTGCCTGACTCTTGATTTCCCCTCAGGTCAGAATCCCAGGGTTGTGAGATTGAGGCCCAGGTCAGGCTCTGTGCTGAACATGGATGGAGTCTGCTTGGGATTCTCTCTCTCTCTCTCTCTCTCTCTCTCTCTCTCTCCTCTGCCCTTCTCCTCCACCCCCCCCCCATAGAAGTAATAATAAAAGAAACTAACACCTTAAAATGTTTTTCCTTTTGGGGCACCTGGGTGGCTCAGTTAGTTAAGCATCAGACTTTGGCTCAGGTCATGATCTCACCGCTCCTGAGTTCAAGCCCCGTGTCGGGATCTGTGATGATAGCTCAGAGCTTGGAGCCTGCTTGGAATTCTGTCTCCTTCTCTCTCTGCTCCTTCCTGTTCATGCTCTGTCTCTCTGTCTCTCTCTCAGATATAAATAAATATTTAAAAAAAAAAGGAAGAAGAAGAAGAATGAGGAAGACTAAGATTCTCTAGGCTCATGCCGATGCTACCTCTCTAAAGTGCAAGGTGCCTTAAAACAAAGGAACCAGGGGCGCCGGGTGGCTCAGTTGGCTAAGCGTCCGACTTCGGCTTATTAGTTTGAGCCCTGTGTGGGGCTCTGTGCTCACAGCTCAGAGCCTGGAGCCCCTTTGGATTCTGTATGCTCCTCTTTCTGCCCCTCCCCCACTTGTGCTGTCTCTCCCTCTCTCTCTCAAAAAAAAAAAAAAAACATTAAAAATAAATTTTTTTTAACATTTTTCCTTCTGACTTGACTTTTAAAATCATGTTCATCGTTCAAATAGTAAAAGAGCTCAGAAAAATCTGTTCAGAGGAGCAAGAACCAGAAGTTTCAGTTCAGCCTCTGCATGAGTTTTAGAAAATCTGATGGATGAGTAGCGTGAACTAGTATAAAAATGACAACTCTGGGCCACATAGTTTTCCTGCTCTGGAGTGAGTGTTGTCTAAATATGAACTCATCTTGCTCTGGGAGGCTGGCTTTTCCTGACTTCTCTCTTTGATCAGCATCACTATTCTCCAAATTACTCACGGTTTCAAACCTTAGTCATCCCTGACCCCTCCCCTTTCTTTGATAATGTTGAAATAGTCACTAAACTCCATGGATTCCTTTTTCGCAAAGTGTCTTACATCGGTTTTTCTTCTTCATTCCTATTATTTTTCACATGTGTCACCTAAAGTCATATTTTGTGAGCAGTTAAGCACATAGCTTTGGAGTCCGGCAGAACTGGGTTTGAGTCCTAAGCTCTGCCACTTCCTGCCTGTGTGTCATTATTTAACCTCCCTGACCCTTAGTTACCTTCCTTGTAAAATGGGGTACACAGCTGTATGGGCCTCAAGGGGTTGTTGTGAGAATTAGCTGAGAGAATGTATGTAAAACATTCAGTAGAATGCCTAGCACATAATCAGTGTTGAACACATAATAATAATGATCACTGCTCAGTACTCCTAATTCATTCTACTTTCTGCCCTCAGGTTAATCCTCTTAAAGTCCAGCTCTGACTGGACTTTACTCCCGAAGAGATGCCTAATCACAGGGTGATGAAAAGCTGTCCTTTGCAGTTGGACTGCCTGGGTCATCATTTACTAGCTCTGTGATCTTGAGAAGTTTCTCACCTTCTCTCTGCCTCGGTTCTCTTATGTACGATGGAGATAATCATATCTACCTCAAAGGGTGATTATGAGGTTTATAGTATTTAATATTAACAGTTCATATTTCAAAGTACCTGGTACATAATCTGTTAATATTAATTTTTGATAAATAAAAACCTATGTTGGTTTCTTTTATTTGCTCTTTCATAAGCAAGTTCTATAGTCATTTCTCTGGTGTTACCATTCCTTCTATCCAGAATGCAGCATGGTTTAATGGAAAGAGTACTTGCAGCGCAGGGAAAGTAGATTTCACTTACATGCCAGATTTGACTTAGTAGTTGTAGTTACCTGGATTACTTGCAAAGTATTCCGAGGCTTTGTCTGATCTCAGTATGTGATTGGCCAGTTGTGTCTCCCACGGGCCCTGAAGGGAGAAGTGGAGATAACATCCTTACATTTTGCACAATAAAGAAGTCATAGTCATTTATAAGAATCTCAATGCTTTCACAATAAAAAATATACAGTTTAGGGTGAAAAATAAATTTTCTTAACACTGATGGCTAAAGGAAAGAATTCTCCATGGCTCTTCATAAACAGTGTATTTCTAACTGCTTTATATATTGGAATTCATTTAGTCTTCACAGCATTCTCTGGGGGAGGTACTATTATGTTTTCAACCTCTTTTTACAGATGAGGAAGCAAAGATACAAGGAAGTCAAGTAACTTGCATGAGATCATGCAATTCATAAATGGTAGGTCTATGATTTGAAACCTGGGAAGTCTAGCTCTGAAATCTACACCTTTGGCTGTCATACTAAACATTACTCTTGTTTGGGGGGTTGCTTTTTAAGTAAATCTAAATTAACTTTAAAAAGAAGGTAACTTATGCAGTACTTTCAGAGAATTAATTCTAGAAAGGCCCAAATCTTGGTTCAAATGTGTATCTCTCTGATGGTTTGGTTTGATACAATAACAAAATTGAGAATATCTTGAGCAATGGATTCAAGCCACTCCCTAAGAGGGCACAGAGGTTTATCTGCATCTGACGATGGTGAGTGGCTGAGGGCCTCTGAGCACCCCCCCCCCATTTTAATCAGGGTAGCTTTATTTATTTAAAAATTGGGGTTCTGAATATGATTTGCTTTGAAGAAAGCAGTCTTTGCCTTTAAGAAAGTGAAAAATCACTAATCTAGAGAAACAAATGGATAACATATTTGGGGGCAACTCTTATTAAATATTATTTCTGGTCAGTAAGCTGCCAGTGTGAGTTTAGCAACAACGTGTGCAAAATTATAGTTTTGGAAAGAAACTGGAGTGCAAATAATGTTATGGTCAGATACATTTTTTTTTCTGATACATATTTATTGATGGTCTGTGGCACAAAGGGCAATGATAATATTCTCTAACAAAATCTGGAGTACCCAGCTTGGACTCACATAACAGTCACTGGGATGTTCCTGTACTCACTGGGTCATTCCTTGAATTCTAGTGATTTATATGTTGAAACGAAGTATTAGGTCTCCATGTAAACACCCAGTTTCTTTATCTTTATTGTTACTGAGGAGCACATGTTTAAGCTCTTATTCTTGCATAATAGATAGAAGTATTATATTTGGCTTCAATGGATTTTATCTTATTTTCACTGTTCAATTTTTTTAAAAATCCTGCTTTTTAATACTAAGGTGTGCCCAGGTTATCCTGATATTGGAACAGTTTCCTGTAATCTACTTTTCATCAAATTAAAGCACATGTCAACCTTGATTTGGAGTAGAGGAGAGAACTGAAAAGGAGGAGATAAGCAACAAATGGAAGAGTGCTCCTTGGATTTACTCCTAAGAATCCAGGGAAGGCTCTAAACATACGCTGCTCCTCTCCAGGACCAACTTGTCAGAAGGCAAGTCATTGGGTTACCCTGGGTCCTGGATTAGGCCTTTAGGCATATACCTCAAAAAGGTCATGTCTTCAAATAAGGTACTATTCTATTAGCAACCAGTATCCTAGGAAGCAGGATTGTGGTGCTAGTTATTTAAAACTTTAAGTAGCTTGTCTGGTCTTGGGATATATTTGTATTATTATCCTGTACTGGATTTTCATTCCTAATTATGGTTGGCTTTAGGTGGGTGATACTTATAATCACTTTAGTTTGAGAAGCACCTGTCAACTGGGAGTAGGTCATGTGGGTTTGGGAGAATGCCGATAGCAGCGGAAAGCCAGACTGGTCTTGACATTCTATGTAGAAAATGTACCAAAATAGGAATCCACATAGGGAATAACTGAGAGTTGATTTTACAAGCAAAACCCATTACTCTTGTTGATTTGTGGCTTTGTTCAGCCGTAACTCCACCATCCATGCCATACCTTGTCAATATCTTTATCTCTAAGAGTGGAATTAAGATTCTGATAGAGCACCAGGAGGGAAATCCTCAGTGCTCACCACCAGCACTGCCAACAAAGCCCTGGATAGCTGCAGACTTAATTTAAAAGAAGACTTTACTTCCTGCTGAAACAAATTTAACACTTGAAAATTTGTAGAATATAAATGCCTGCTTTTGTTTTTTCATTTAAAGTTACCTTTCAAAGGCATTCTTGAAACAGAATCTTATAGGAGCTCTTGTGGAAGGCAAAATTGTGATCTGAAACAAGGTTGTGTTGAGTGAACATTCAAACAAAGCACCTTCCAGTGGGGTTTTATAAATGCATTTGGGTTGGGTTTCTTGCAACAACTTTCATTTAGAAGGGAAGAGTTTTGGAGAAGTTGAACAAGTAGTCATATGGAAAATTATGCTCGTTCTTTCTGTAGTGGTTTTGGGTGTATGTTGATGATTCATATCCATGACTTAGCTAAGGAAGTAGAACCTTCAGTTTTTCTGAGCAACACTGCCTCCTTGTGTAAGATAATTACTGTCTAGTCCATTAATTGATATATTTTTTTTGGAAGGCATTTTCATTTGAATTAAGTGGCTTAAACAATCCAAACCAGATAGGGTGCCTTATTGAAGAAAGTCCCTTCATGCCCGTGTTTGACAGTTTCCATTTATAAAACCAACCATCCTTTTCTCTTTTTTCAGGTACAGTTTGTCCAATTTGACATTACCTATATTTTTTGCTTTTACTCCTAATCCCTTTTATTATGCCCCTAGAGTGATAGAAAGGAATAGAGAAAGTGGATGAAATGCAAAGCAACATTTTTTCTACTTATTACATCATCTTTGGAAATTTTTGTGGGAAGATAGAAACCCTTGGATAAATGAAAAATATTTGCTAATCAGAAGCTTCACATTATACAGGTGTTCTAACTTTGTCAAAAGCAGTTGATCCAAAGTAGTAAAGCCTAATGAATTTAAGTCACATATTTTCTCACCTTTTTTCTATTTATTCTTGGTTCAGGAGCTGGTGCTATTTGACTTCATGCAATTCATTCAACAAATATCTATGCATATCTGTTAGATACCAGGCACTCTTTTAAGTTCTGGGGATACTGCAGGGAACAAAACAGAGAACTACCCTTCGTCTCATACAGCTTATCTCCTAGTGAGGGGACAGATAAAAAAGATAGTAAGGTAAACTATTATTTTTTTAATGTTTATTTATTTTTGAAGGAGATAGAGACAGAGCACAAGTGGGGAAGGGGCAGAGAGACACAGATTCTGAAGTAGGCTCCAGGCTGTAAGCTGTCAGCACAGAGCCAGATGCAGGGCTTGAACTCATGAGCCGTGAGATCATGACCTGAGCCAAAGTCAGACACTTAACCAACTGAGTCACCCAGGTGCCCCAAATATATATATTTTTAGATGGTGATTAGTGCTAAGGAGAAAAAATAAAACAGAGAAAAGGGGTCAGGAATGTCCAGAGTGAGAGTAATATTACAGTGTTAAATAGGGGAGATGTTAGGTACTGAGGAGGTGACATTTGAGTGAAGTTGTGGAAAAGCAGAGCAAACTACAAGGATATTTGGGATAAGAATGTTCCCTGCACAGGTAACAGCAAGTGCAAAGGTCCTGAGCAGAGTGTGTGTGTGCCTGGCTTATGTAAGGCCAACACAGCTGGAACAGAGTGAACAAGGCACAGGGTCATAGGAGATGAGGCCAGACAGGATCTTACAGACTATGTAAGGATTTGGGGTTTTAGGCTGTTGTAGGATTTTAAGCAGAGGAATGAGGTCTTCTGACTTCTTTTTTATTATTTTTTTATTTAAAAAAATTTTTTTATGTTTATTTATTTCTGAGACAGAGAGAGACAGAGCATGAGTGGGGGAGGGACAGAGAGAGAGGGAGACACAGAATCAGAAGCAGGCTCCAGACTCTGGGCTGTCAGCACACAGCCAGATGCGAGGCTCAAACTCACAAACCGTGAGATCATGACCTGAGCCATAAGACGGGCGCTCAACCGACTGAGCCACCCAGGCGCCCCGACTGACTTCTTTTTTAAAAGGATAGAAAGAAAGCAGATAAGGGTGAAAATAGAGTGGATGGCTAGATGGCTGGAATTAAAAAAATTTTTTAATGTTTATTTTTAAGGGGTAGGAGAGGGACAGAGAGAGGGGGAGACACAGAATCCAAAGCAGGCTCTAGCTTCTGAGCGGTCAGCACAGAGCCTGACGCAGGGCTTGAATCCACAAGCCACGAGATCATGACCTGAGCTGAAGTTGGTTGCTTAACCAACTGAGCCACCAGGAACCCCAGAGATCTTGATTTTATAATCATCCCATCTATACTGGAATATGCACACCCTCATGAACCAAGAATTTGTTAGTAATGTGCTTGTCATGATCAAGGTTTGTCATTAATAATGAGTTACCATATAATATAAAAGTTGAACACTAACCAGGGAATAATTTTTAAAAATACTCAACAGTTGGCTCAGCAATAATCACCAAGGAGATTGTTAAATGAATGATTAGACTTATGAATAGAAATGTAAATATGATTCTAATTAACATTCTGTGTTTGTAGAAACTTTCCCCATTTTCCAAAATTTAGGACGTTTAGGAGTAGTCCCTCCTTGACTGTGTTAATCTAGTCTAAAAATTCCAACTAGGAAGTTCTTTTGATAAGAAATGGAATAAAAACATGCTTTCTTTTCTTTTATGTATGGAAACTCAGCCTTCACACCTGTTCTACTTTCCAGCAAAGTCTTTATTTGCATTGCCATTGTTTGTATTTTCCTAGAATTATTTGAAATGCACTGCATTGTCACTGTAGTCAATCAGTTTATTTTTTTGTAATTAATTATTGGAAAACTTTAACACTGCTATGAAAAGTTTGTCCCTGAAAGCAAACAGTATGTGTGTGCTAGCATACTTCCAGAAAGGGCTTAGCACATTTTTTGATATACAGAGATCTTTCCACAACCCTTTCACACAGGAATCATTGATTCTGGGTATTAAAGTATATAATAATAATGATGATGTTCAGCTAACACTGATGTGGGGACGCTCAAAGATTCACCCTGTGCTCCCAATGAGACTTTATTGGTGATCTCAGGTCAGAAAAGACTTCAAAAATCCCATGGCTTAATACTCACAAAAATTTTTCATTATTTGTTCATTCGGCATATACTTATTCAACACCTATTACATGCAAGCTGCTGTGGAGAGAGTACAGATATTCAAGAATCAAAAGAAATAGCCTAATAAATGTATGAATTATCTTCAATCTATACTTTTTTTTTAGATTTAACCAAATTTTATTTATTTATTTATTTATTTATTTATTTATTTATTAATATATGAAATTTATTGCCAAATTGGTTTCCATACAACACCCAGTGCTCATCCCAAAAGATGCCCTCTTCAATACCCATCACCTACCCTCCTCTCCCTCCCACCCCCCATCAACCCTCAGTTTGTTCTCAGTTTTTAAGATTCTCTTATGCTTTGGCTCTCTCCCACTCTAACCTCTTTTGCACCAGCAATCTATACTTTTCTACTAATAATAACTTTACCACTGACCTTAGGCTTTACTGTTCATAAGCTAAAAATGAATCCTTGTCACATAAAATATTACAAATATAGAATGTTACCTTTTCTGTATTGACTCTGGATTTGAGAATCGCTGTCTTCTCTCTTCCTCAGACTTAGAATAGACAAGGATCTAATATCCCTATCCTTCACTTCCCATCCATGCCCAAAGTTCTTAAACATATATTTCATCTTATCTAATCACAGTCGCTGATTTCCTCTGATTAGCCAAACTTATTTGTTTGACACAAACCTTGTATTCAAACCTCTGAGGAATTTCTCTGTCAATTCTAGGAGGGATTACCACCTGTGTCCCCTTAATTATGTTTCCTTGGATACCAAAAAAAAATTCAAGCTTTTTGCCTAAACTGTGTTTAGGGCCAGTTTTAGCCGAAGTGTGGAATTTTCCTAGGTGTTCATAGCCTTGCTCAAGGCCCCTCTCCCTTGCAGGCTCTTTGAGCCCCCCTGATGTCCCTCCACAGTTTGTGCTCCCCGCTTAGGATCACTTGATAGGTCCTCTTCCTCCCCCAAGCAATCTGAACTTCTCCTAGCTGCTGTTCTCCTTCAATTCTCCATCTAGAATCTTTTAGGATAGATTATTGAACAAATAAACCCTTGTGGATCTTCTTAAACCTCAGCAAATCACCGCACTCCACTTTGGGGGTAGTTGCTCTGTAGATTTATAATCATAGCTTATTTTTAAAACTAGAAAGAGAGGCACCTGGGTGGCTCAGTTACGCATCCACCTTCGGCTCAGGTCATGATCTCGTGGTTTGTGAGTTTGAGCCCTGCGTTGGGCTTTCTGCTTTTAGCACAGAGCCTGTTCAGATCTTCTGTCTCCCTATCTTTCTGCTCCTCCCCTGCCTGCACTCTCTCTCTCTCTCAAACATAAAATAAACATAAATAAAATAAAATAAAAAATAAAATAAAAAATAAAATAAAATAAAATAAAATAAAATAAAATAAAATAAAATAAAATAAAATAAAATAAAATAAAATAAAATAAAATGCCTGGTCTCATCTGCAGCCCATTTCCCTAATTGGGTGTTTGACTTTCTTATTTAAAAAAATATAATCACTAAAAAAATAAAATAAAACTATAAAGAACCTTACAGCTTTTCCATTTTTGTTTGTTTGTTTGTTTTTAATTAGCACAACCTTTTCTTAAAAGAAGCCTTACTTGGAAATCTAGTGTATAAAAATAAGTAAGCATAGAGCCGTGCCAGACAGAATGGCAATCAGTCCCTGGCCTCCCCCAACCTCTCCCCCTCCACATACCAGAGCAGCCCAGAGACCATTGAAACACTCTGCCACAAAGACCTCTGAAAATGGCCTGGTATGCTAGATGGGGCTTGCCCAAGAGCTTCATTTTGTACTTCTTCCAGCCTCTTGGAGGTCTGATCTCTGTTCTAATGAAACTGAAGCTGTAACTTACCTGCCCCCAACTTACTTGGAGAGCGAGGGGCCAGCCCCCTGGTGGTCACAGGCTTAACACCCTTCGTAAGCGTCATGAGGCTAGGTTTGATGGAGAAGGGTCCCTGAAACTATTCCAGGAGCCTGCACCTCAGTGCTAAGTTTTCACTCATTAGAACATTGCACTCTTAAAAATATTAAGCAAAAACAGAGACTTGTGAAAATGTCCTCCTTTCCAGTGACTTTGGTGGGAAAGTGCTTTCCTGTGAGTTTACAAAGACACCAAACATTTCACATTCTCACCTCAGCTTTTGACCAGCAAAATCCAGCTGCATTTCCTTTCAGATCAATTATCTTTGTCCTCGGAGGAATCTAAGCTTATTTTCATTACTTTAATGGAAGCGGAGGGAGGATTGGCACGAAGCTGATAGTGGTGATGGGCTTTTGGAAAGGTCCACATTAGAGAAGAACATATTGTTTTATTTGCGTGGCCCACAGGACAATTTAGGACAGATAGAAGACAATCAGGAAGGCTTGATTGTAGGCAATTTCCTTCAGTTTAGGTTCTGATTTAAAAATAAGGGGCACCTGGGTGGCTCAGTTGGTTAAGCATCCGACTCCAGCTTTCTGCTTAGGCCATGATCTCAGGGTTTGTGAGTTTGAGCCCTGCATCCGGCTTGGCACTGACAGCAAGGAGCCTGCTTGGGATTTTCTCTCTCTCCTTCTCTCTGCCCCTCCCCATCTTGCACACATGCACACTCTCTCTCAAAGTAAATAAATAAACTTAAAAAAGAAATAAAATGAAATCTTAAGTTTAATGGTGAGGGAAGAGGAAGGGAAGAAGGGGAGGGCTCTTTTGTTTTTTCTTGCTTGTGATTAGATTTTGTCATCCCATTAGACCACACCCTTCTGGCAAGGCAATGGGGTAGTGGAGAAAGCACGTGAACTTTCAAGTCCTTTTTTCATTTCTTTTTTTGTCATTAATTTATGCTTTCTCTTCCTTCCTTTTCTTTTTCTTAACAATTTGTTTTTAGGCTCCTAAAACGTGCTTGGTGTTGTTAGCTGCCGGGGGCATAACACTAAATCATACTTTATAGTGCTTATAGCCTGGGGAAGATTCGAATTCCATCTTTACCATTTACTCCTGAGCATTCTTGGGAAAATCACTTAATCTCTTTGAGCTTCAGTCTCATCTTTTGTAAAATGGGAGTAACTTCTCACAGAGTAGCAACAATTAAAAGGGAATTAAATGAGATAATATATACAAATTACCTCCACAGAGTGCCTGGTACATAGTAGGAGCTTAAAAAATTGGAGCCTATTATAGATTCCCATCTTTGTAATCACTATAACCTGATATTTTGGTTCATCTTGCAACATTCCATGAGAAATTCTCTGAGGGTTTTGGTATTTGGCTCTTAGTTTCATTCTGCCTCATAGAGACTCAGGAACGTTCCCCTCCAGTAATTCATAGACCAACAATTGCTTTATCCCAGAGATCCCAAGTTATCAAAACCCCTTTCAGACTCCAGCTTCTGTCCTTTAACCTCTAAGTTTACTCTCCCATTAAATGGGTTTTTCTGTCCCTTTGACGTCTCTGGTCGCTGGATCTCATCTTATTTTCCCAAACTGTCAGCCATACCCCTCCACCCTCCACCCTATCCCTTTTCTTCACACCATCTTCATTTTCTTTCATGTTCCTCCTGCATACCACAGCCAAATATTCACTGCCACAATCTCACCAAGACAATACTCTTTGTCCATTGCATTGGCCGTGGCAATCTATAACTCTGAATCATCCTACTTATTTTTTTTTTCTCATGCCTTTGGTTTACGTGTAACTGCTGGAGAAATGCTACTCAACTGTGTTGATGCTCATCTCCTTCAGATGTATATTTGCTGTCCTACTGTCCCCTCTGTACTGCCCAGGGAGTCTTTTACAAATCTTTAATAGGTTTGATTTTCCTTTTCTCATATAGCAACTGCTCTAGCACAGAACCTTTACCTGTCTCCTTAGACCCTCATCTCAGTGTGGTCCTCTGGAAATCACCACTCCCGACCACCATTCAGAAGGCACGTCCTTTCCTGCCGTCCAGCTGTCCCAGAAGAAGATGTATTCTACTCTTTTCCAAGACTCAGCCTGTGCTCTTGATCCTTTCCCCTCCCAACTTCTCTTGAATCTGTGAACCATTCATTCTTCTCTTCTCTGTCTTTCCCTCTTCACCGGCTCTTCCTCATTAACCTCCACACATATGCAAGTCAGCTGGTCTTAGGGAAGCTTTTCCTGCCCCACTCTCTCCTGTGGGCACCACCCTGTTTCTCTCTTCTACTTTACTGCCAAATTTCTCCATAGTGTTGTTTGTCCTCAGTACTTTTACTTCCTCATTTATCATTCAAATGGTCACTCAAATGGGGTCTTCCCCTCCACCACCGTATTCTTTCGGGGACACCAGGGACCTCCTAAATAACAAAGCCAATGGTTTCTTTAAGTTCTTATACTTCTTGGTTTCCCTTTGGTTTTTGACACTGTTGACTTCTCCCTTCTTGAAATTTTCTCCTCCTTGGTCAAGCTGATAATAGTTTCTCTTGGCTTTCCTCCAAAATCTCTGAGGATTCTGTCTCAGTTTCCACTAATGGCTCTCCTTTCTGCCCATTCTTTAACAGTTGGTGATGTTCCCCAAGTTCCCATGCTGAGCCCTTTTCTCTTCATTCTATTTTCTCTTTTGATGACCTCACCCACACCCATGACTTCAACTCTGACATAAAGGTTGATGATTTTCAAGTCTGTAACTTCATTTCCCAGCCCCTCTCTTGAACCCTAGTCCCTCTGGTCATCACTGACTGGACAGGTTACAGGCCTTTCAAATTCAGTGAGGGGCATCTGCCCCTCCATAATCTGACCACCCAATCCTTACCACTTATCACTTGTCTGGGCTTTCAGTAATTTCCATGGTGAAAGAAACTAAAACCTTTGTGGAGTTCTGTTTCTTGCCCTCTTTCCTCTATTACAAGCACCTGGTGATGAGCAAAAGTTACTGGTTAATATTATAAGCAATTCCCTGCCTCAGGCCTTTTCAGAACCTCAGATGTCACCCAAAGAGCTGAAATTATCACGGTGAAAAAGGTCTTACTTTCCAGACTCACTCTGAGTTAGAGATGAAACAAAGAAATAGCCCCAAGCAGGGAGAAATCTGGCACCTGGTCAAAATTTGCCTCCTCTGGTCACACCTAGCAGGAAAGAAAATATTCAGTGTTCTTTCAGTAAGTTTATAATATCCTTACCAATTTTGCATTTAAAGTCTTAATCTTTTTACTAAAGATGTCTAATCGCCTTTGTTTTTAGTGGTTTTTTTTTTTTTTTTTTTTTGGTTTTGTTTTGGATTGAAAAAACAAAACAAAACAAAAAAAACAACCTGGCTTCTTGGTCAGCAGGGGGAGCACTACTACTTTGCTCTGGCAAGATTTTTACCAAGGCAACAACTATCTTTAATATAGACCACATCCTAGCAACGAGAAGGAAAAAAACAATGATACAATCAATACCTTTGCTCCCTCGTGGTTGCAATTGTTAAAAATAGCTTTTTTTTTTCGCCTTTGTAATTCAATAGTGTTTGCTTAAGAAGATGTCATCTGCTGTCTTTTCATCCTCTCTGTCTTGCCTTTCGGTCACATTCCAATTAGAGAGAGAGAGGTGTTTATTTAGTCCAGGAGATAGGCTTTTAAATGGGTCACGGAGGCTAGTGTTACAGCACCTGGTCAGCATTTAGGCAGTGTGTATGTGACACAGAAACAGACACTGATTTGCTCAAACTGGCCAATACAGTGAAAGAAATCAGTCAAAACCAGATTTTTGTCTAAAATGACCTTTTGTTTGAGTGAATGGATTCAAGGAGATCGCAATGGGGACGCGGTGTCCTTCCCACACTCAGCTGGAGTGAATCCTATCAAGCAAGGGTGCCAGCGCCGTGAAAAGGAACAGTCAGACCAAGTTCTCATCTGGATTCCGCTCGTGATCACGGATGATATATTTCACCCAACTCTTTGTACTATGATTTCTTCTTTTATTAATCTCACAAACGTTTTATGAAGAGGAAATGATATAATAGATTTGAAAACATCTTGAAAGATCAAGAAATAGCTATGCAATAATTTACACTAAAGATCTCATTTGACACGTATAGTGCATGTGTACTCCACGTGTGTGTGAGTACATACATGTGTATGTGTATATGTGTGTGTATGTGTGTGTATACGTGTGTGTGTATGTGTGTGTGTATATATATACATATAGCTAAATAGATATATTTATATCTCTATAATAAAAAATATGAAATCTCTCTCTGTATATGCAATCTATACACACAGAAAGTAAACAGGTGAAGACAATTTTTTCTGAAAGTGTTACACTGTTTATAATAATTATTCATTCCACCCACTCACTAAGAACAATAATAGCTTACAGGCAGAAATAATAAAGAATCCAGGACTCTTGATAAGCATTTACTTTCTAAAATTCTTATCTGGTGAGAAGAGGTTTGTATCTCCTATTTCCCATGCTCAATTTATAAGGAGAGAATTAACGATGATGCTTCAACTAAAGCTTATAATACACACCCATCCTTATCTAATGATACACCTGATTAAAACACTGTGTCAGTTCACTTTTCCCTTGTCTTATTTGTACCTTGAATAGAAGCATGGCATCAAAATTTTTTGTAAGCATTTTGAGGGAAATAAGTGGCAAAAAATATACATGATTCTGAATAAAGAGAAATCTAGTTCAATATGATAAAAAAGCATATATTTTATTCACTTAGTTTCTAAAATGGCTGATTTTTTTTTCAGTAAATCTTTCCCTTTTCCCAAATGACAACAAATAATTCAATATGACATTAAGATTGTTATTTCTGAAGGTAGTGAATTTTAAAGAAACAAATAGAACAGCTTTCATTTTTACCAATATGTTCTTCCATCAAAGAATGCAATTTGAGCCATTTGATCTATGGCTGGTTAACTCAGAGGTTAACCTAACCTGCGAGGTTAGGTTTACTCATTACTATGGCCACAGACACATCTCTAATCTTAAGTATTCATTCATCCTACCAATTATTATTGCTGTCCAGATCTGAGACCAGACAATGAAACGTCATCTGAAGAAGGCAAAAAACCATCTCTATCAATAAGAGGCACCCAACTCTAACTGTTTTCAGTATCATCTTGGGACAGCTCTTCATAATTATATTTTATATTTACATAGTACTTAGGAAAGATCGTAGGTTGAAGAATGTTAGGTTTTTTAGTTGAACCCTATAGGAAAACTGATATCATACCAGACAAAAAGCTAAAGTGCAGTGGAAAATATCCAGGACTGGGAGGTAAACATGCAGTATTTGAATCCAACTCTTTCATTTATCACTTTTCAGCACTTAGACACGTCACTTAACATTTTCCAGCCTTGATTTCTTTCTGGAATTGGGGAGAGAAATACCTACCTCCCAGTTTATTATATGAATTAAATAAGATAATGTATGTATATGTAAACTACTTAGCATAGGGTTTGGCACAAAATAAGTAGTCAGTAACTAGTAGCTATCTTTATCCTTCTCGTCATTAGTATAAATCCTACTGAAGAGGTATTGTGAGAATTAAATGAATACGGAATATGGACCACGTTCTTTCTTGAGTTGAAAATATTTTGTATAGTATTAAACACTAAATTTATGGAAGGTATTACTCTCTTACTAGAAGGAAATGATGCTAAGAAAAGTTAAATGATTTCTTTATTAATTTAAAAGTCACTTGGCATGTTATGGTGTATTATGCACAAAATACTGCGATAGGTATCAAAAAGTCTTATATAGGACTTTCTTTTCTGGGTAAAATGTAATAGGTCACAGAAGACCAACACTCCTCCTAGTACAACAACTAGGATAATGTATAACTGACAAAAAATTGTACTTTAAACACATCGGGTTGCTATGGAATCACTGAGGATTACATAAACTAAAATTCCAGAGAGAGTAGAATGCTTTCCAAAGAGAGATGACACCATCTGATATTTTTTCCGAAGGGCCTTTGCTGATTCAGAGTGTTTGATGAGGATGTTGCTTAGGCAGAGAACCTCTGCTGGGGCAAAGAAAAATCAGTAAATGTCTTAGCAGTTATAAAGGGATGATATGACAAATAGGGATGGTGTGACAGATAAGAAGGAGGAAGATTCAAACACGTGGCTGATTTCCCCCATAACGTATTTGTGGAATTCTGGCACTCTGCAGGAGGCTACAGAGCTAGGGTAAAAGCTTCTAAGAGACAGACTTCACTCTTGAAATGCTTAGGAAACAAAGACCCTTTGGGGAGAACCTTGTTTCAAAATGCTTCTAGTCTCTCAAGACATTCACCGGAGAACAGTTGAAGTTGTGGGGGACAGGTAGGCTGAAGAGCTGGTCTGGAACTTCTGAAGGACAGAGCAGGATCTCCTACAATCTGTCAAGTCTGACGAGATGAAGACTCTTAAGCTCAGAAATACAAGGCCAGGAGAGCTAGGCCCAAGGAACAGGGGCTGGTCACAGGTAGAGCAAGCTTAGTTAAACTGCAGCACGGGCCCAACACATCCCAATTTCTCGTGTAACTGAAGGAGCCAAGCCCTTACCCTCTCTGCCTAACAGAAAAGGGGGGACCTTCCCTCATGAAATATAACACTTGGACTCTCTGTGATATTTTTATGTCTAATCCTTGGTATAGGATATAAAACTAATAGACGTGATGAGGCAATAAAATGTGGGTAATGATCAAGGGAAAAGACAGATAATAGAACCAGGACCACTGATTATCTGGATATTGAAAATAGCAGTCAAGAACTGTAAAATAATTCAGAGCATAAAGGGGAAGACAACAAAGGAACCAACAATTCCAATACAGGACAACAAATTATTTATGATTTCGCTACGATTTGTGAGGGAGTGTCCTCCATCAAGAGAAATTATCCTGTTTCTCTCCCCCTTATGTAGGGTGGTGGTAAGAGAAAGGAAGGGATGGTCTTTGGCCTGCACAACAGGACCAGGATCTCAAGTCTTGGGTAGTGAATGAGAATAAATCCAGATTACCAAATGCAAAATTCCAAAGAGAAGCCCAGGAGTATAGCACGAAGTTCAGGAATCAAGATCTGAAGTGTGAAGGTGAGTACTGAAGCAGTACCCTGATCTAACATTCAATAAAGCAGCACACAGGAGGCAGTCTGGAGGAGATAGATATAAGAGGTATTAAGGAAGCAGAATCAAGAGGAAGTGGTAATCGTTTGGATGAGTAGAGGAAGGAAAGAGAAGAATCTCTAATGTCTCCAAAGTTGGGTTACTGGATGAGTGGTTCCCAAACAGGAAAAACAAAAGAGGGGCAGGTCTGATGAGCAGAAAAGAGTCTTGAATATAGGACATTTTAAGGACATATTGCCATTCCAATAGAGATATTTACTGCACTGTTTTACACACTCACCTGCACATAAACACACACATAAGTGAGAACTTTGTCAATAATATATATATGGGTGTCATCAAAGCAATAGTGGATAAGACTGCCTAGGGAGAATGTTTCAAGTGAAAAGAGATCCAGAGATGGAACCCTGAGAAATATTGACACTGAGGTGGAAAGGGAACTTGAAAGGAGGTAGGAAGAAAATAAAGCAGAGCAGTATCCCAGGGACTTGGAGGAAATCATGGCTTATGAAGGGGGGCACAGTGAAACATGCAAATAAAAATGTGTAAAGATAAGATTAACACTTTAAGTAGAGTGCACTGGAAATTAGTAAGAGAAGATTCCTTGGACAAGTGGCCATGAGATTCAGCCCATTCCTAAAAGTTTGATTATGAAGGAAAGGCAAGACATAGGTCAATTCTGGAAGAGCGTGGGGTGATGTAGGGCCTAGGCAGGTTTGTTTGTTTTGTTTTCAAAGTGGGAGAGAGCTAAACATGCTTATATGCTGAGGAGAAAGATCTAGTCGCGAGCACATGGCTGACAGATAACGTGGGAGGAGATAAATAACAGCATCAGGTTCTAAAGGAGGTAGGAAGATATGGTATTATATTTAAAAATAGGTATAGCAGCACCTGGGTGGCTCAATAGGTCAAGCATCTGACTCCAGCTCAGGTTCTGATCTCACAGTTCCTGAGTTCAAGCCCTGCATTGGGCTCACTGCTGTCAGCACAGAGCCCACTTTGGATCCTCTCTCCTTCCTCTCTCTGCCCCTTCCCTCCTGGTTCCCTCTCTCTACCTCAAAATAAATAAATAAAAAAGAAATAGGTATATATGTGTATATATATTTGCATATCAGTAAGCCTATATAAGATAAAAATCAACTCTCTCCACGTGGGATTTTTAATATGGTAACATAGAATATAACTAATATTTTAAGTGGAGGTACTATTAATAGCCACATAGCACAACCCAAACTTACATGGTGACTTAAACATTTTATTTTGAAAACTGATTTTTCCAAAATGCTTTACTTTGCCTTCTTAAACAAAATGTTCTGAACATAATTTGACCTTTTCTTGATGACTCATTTTGAACATCAGTCATTGCCCAATGCTATAATGCTGCCATGCCCTCAGGAACATTTGAGATCCTCAGGGCTGTTAGCCCAATACTAAGTGGTTTCAGACAGCTGTAAATTTAGAGATGTTCTGTCTTCCCACCCTGTCATTTGTCACTTCTCTGCTGTTGTCAGTGCGTCCTGACTCCCTGCTTCTCATGTGTTGCCCTCACTCTGTACACGCCTGCTGGCTGAGGGCCTGAGAGCAGCTCCCACCCCCCAACCCCAAAGCACAGACACAGAGTCAGGACAACTTGTGTAGCTTCTCAGGTGCCTTCACGCGGACCCCTGGCCCCAAGGATCTGGGCCTTCCCGTCTCGGGGCCCCCACGCAGGCTTCAGGTGGGAGCTGAGGAAGCCGCAAGTCTGACTTCTTGGATATAGGGACACACCTGGGAAGCCCCGCAGCTTGGATCGGCCTCCCGTTGGTCACCAGGCACTCTTCTTCCTCCTGGAGGTGGAGAGATAGACCTGAGTCATCAGGAGGCTCTCATGAAACCCTCATCTGCATATGGTCCTGAGCGACTGGGCACTGCTGTAAATGAGTCACGAAATGACTAGTGTTTTATTTCTGTTTTTGTTTTCCTGTCAACGGGGCCAAATTATTTGGTCCCTGGTAGAAGTGGCTAGATTTTTATAGCTTCTTTTCCAGCTCTCTAGGAACCCGTTAACCCCTGACAGATTACCCTGGAGTAAGAAGCTTTGTCTAACCCTCCTCTTCCTTTGGCGGAGCAGCCTACCTGCGCGCACATGCGCGCACATGCGCACGGAGGTAGAGGCAGGTGCTCATTGCTGCCGCTTCCCTTGCAATTGGGTCCGTACGCTGACATCCATATTAACTGCAGGGATGGTTTGACTCTTTCTCTGGCTCCTTCCTTGTTCCTGAGGACTCCCATAGACAAGAAAGAGCTGGCAGTCAGGGTTTCAGAATTGTGAAGGAAACCACAACGTCACTCCGAAATATGCCATTTTGGCAGAGGATTATTTCGAGCTAAAGGCACTTGAAAAACAACAAGTGCAGGAAGGATGCTTCTGACCTTCCCTTTTCTTCCTAAAAGCAGATGAAACTCCCATG
This sequence comes from Lynx rufus, assembly GCF_022079265.1. Lineage (NCBI taxonomy): Eukaryota > Metazoa > Chordata > Mammalia > Carnivora > Felidae > Lynx > Lynx rufus. The sequence goes on from NW_025814834.1 coordinate 151,457,609, forward strand.
TGAAAGATGTTTTCCCAGGAACAGGAGGAAAGAAACATTCTTATCACCAGAATTGGGTAGTCGAAGCTGAGAGAATTCTGTACAGATTGTTAAAATGATTATTTCCTTCCTTTAACCTTCCCATAGTTTCTTAGTAACTCTTCCACAATTGTCTCTAATGATCAACCTACTAGTATAAAAGCATTTAGGTTTTGCCACTTTTTTGGGTCTTTGTTTCCTTACGAGGACTCCCATGTCACATAAAACATACTAAATAAAATGTGTGTGATTTTCTCCTGTTAATGTGTTTTGTGTCCGTTTAATTCTTAGACCCAGCTGAGGACTCTGGGAGGGTAGAGATAAATAAAGTTTTCCCTGTCTTTCAATTACCTTTGGAATAGGATTCCTTTGCCTCTGGAGGAAGTGGTCAGATTTTTCTGTTGTCATCTCCTTTAAAATATCTAGTAAAACTCTAGATGCAGAGGCTTGTATAGTTGCACATCAGGCACAAACATGTAAGTGGAATCACACTTACGGAGGCACCTATGATGCAATCAAGGCTATTGGTAGCAACTGCCAGTGGGTTACTCGGCAGTCAGTTGTCATTAAATTATCAATGGCAAGTGTTGCTAGCCAATGCGTGCAGTGATTGTTAAATCGTCAATAATGAGATCCTGGAGCCTGTAAAAAGTGAAAATAGTTTCCTGTTTCTCTCTCCCCAAAGCAATTTCTTCCCTTGGGTGTTACATAATAAAGCTTTATGGGAGCAGTTGGTTATGGTGGTCAAATCTGCTTCCAAGTAGGAGAGTGAAAAATTAAAATTCCTAAGAACCACTTACATTTGTTAAAAAAAAAATGATACCATGTTTTGTGTAAACAAACATATAGATATATGGATACATATACATAGATATGTGTATACATAGATACATAGAAAATCCTTTAAAAAATGTACGTAAGGGTATTAATCGTAATTTTGTATGGGTGAGGACAGAAGTACTTCGAAAAATATTGACTGGCTCTATAAGGAATACTTTATACACACTCACACAAAATACACTCATTTTAAGCATACAGCTTGAATTTTGACAATGTATACACATTTGTAATCACCAGCCCAATCAAGACAAAACATTTGTATCTCCCCCTGGAAGTTTCTTCACGCCCCTTCTAGTCAATACCACCTCCCCCAACTGCTCTTTTGCAGCGCTTTGTACTTTCTTCCTTTTGCTTATCTGTGTATTGGAATGTGCTTCAGTGAACATATATCTTTTTTTAATAAAGAAAAAACTTATTTTATTTTCTATTCTCTTTAATTCCCAAATTTAATTAAGACTGTAAACGTTTGAAGATGCTCAATGAACCCCAAACAGAAGAAACAAAGTTCAAAACTACATAAAACAAATCACTATATGGTTTAAGAGTATATACATATGGTAAAAACAAAGAAAAACAAACACGAGATTAACCAATATTCAGGATAGTGGTTACCTCTGCGGAGGATGAGGAATGTGGTCAGAGGGCAACACAAAGCTTCAAATGTATTAGTATGTGCTGCAAAAATGTATTTTAAAAGTAAAAATATTTAAAACTGAATCACTAAATTCTACTCCGGAAACCAAAATTACACTATGTGTCAACTAATTAGAATTTAAATAAAAATTTGAAACAAAAAAGTTAAAAAAAGAAAAAAAATTAAAACTCTGATTGAAAATAGGAAAGAAATGCCAAAAAAAATTATCTATAAGGCAAAGTCATTTCAAAATTGATGGCTGTATTTCTCCCCCATAACATATGCATCAAAGTATGGGATTTCCATTGCCTGTTTTGCTCCCTGAACTCTAAAGGATTTCCCTCATCCACCCACCTACACACACCCTAGTCATTTAGCTGACCCAGCGTTGCTCAGAACAACCCATTTCCCCCAAATCAGCAGCTTACCCCTCCCCTCGTGAATCAGTAGCCTCTAGAGGTTACAACAATCTTCTCACTCCAAATGGAAAAAAGTAAGACAGCCCCCTTTTTCAGAAGGTGGTACATATGTGACATTCATACCAACTGATTGTTTAGGACAATCATTTACATTACTCCTTCAATTCTGTTTGAAATACCTTCCAGTCATAGAGTGATAATTAAACATAGTGGAAGCTTCACACAGTCCAAACATAGAAAAGAGATTGCGTTCCTGAATGTCTCTCCTGCCGAACCACGGCAAACATTTTGAGACTATGGGAAAATGACAAACAGTAGTGAATGAACTAGACAGGATCTTGGGATTAGGGGAATATGGTGCAGACCTGGGAAGCTGGTGACTTCCCTGCCTACAAATGCTATAAAAAAGATCCTAGACTAGCTATGGGGTACACAAGGCACTTCCATTAAAGCCAAAACAAATGATCAAATATTTATTGAACACCTGCCTGCCTAATATCCAGATACAAAGTCTTCCTTTGTACCAAAGTACCACGTACGCTTCAGATGATGCAGCCTAGAAACCCTGAGCAGAGCACCCAGTTTTATTTAGTTAACATTGCCCTAAGGGAGTAGGGAGACAATGTCAACTGCCTGCTTTCCTTGTGTAACAATGTCACATATATTACTACTCTTCTTAATTTTCTCCATCTCGCAGATGAGGAAATCAAGGCTTTGAGGGTTTAAGTAGATCCCCCGAGGCTGCTTGGAAAGTGGCAGAACTGGAATTTAAGCCTCCAAAGCCCTGCTCCCCTGAAGGGCCTCATGCCTGTTTACTCTGCAAATAATGGCAGCAGCGCCCTTTAGTCTGCTTGTTAATGTTGTACTGAAAGCATTTTCGAAGAATTTTCATGCACATTGGTAGGGTTTATGCCTGTACTTCCCCTTCCCTGAGAATATTGCATTCATTTCCTCCTGATTTCCTTAAGTGTGAGATAAAGTAAAAAATGACTGGCTTTTATTTGCCTATTTGTTATTGAAAAAACACTATCACCATGGAGAAAGGGAGCAATTCAAATAAATGGCATTCTGTATTCCTTTACTCTATTGACACCAACCTGTTAAACTGATTTCTTCATGGAACCAAGTTGTGGTTTGAATGCACTACAGGCAGAGCTTTTGCTTTTCCCTCAACCTCTGGAGTAATAAGATTAATTAATATAGTTAATATTTGTTCAGATAGTTTAAAATGGAAAATGGGGAAATTTTGTATGTGCTAGGCACTAAGTGTTTTACATAGATTATCTCATTCCTATTATCAACATTCTTGTTCTCCAGTTTAGAAAGTGGCTTAGAGAGGTTAAATAATTTGTTCAAGGTCACACTGCTGGTAATTGCTCAAGATCGACAGAGTCAGGTTTCAAACCAGGGCTATGTGATTTCCGAGCTGTTATACCGTACTATGCTACTTCCCAAATTTAACTGGGCTCTGAAGGGGTAGCATCCTGAATTCATTCAATAACACCAACATATTTAATATTTCTTTCAAAAAGATTCAGAAGAAATGAGGAAAAACAACAAAAATCAAGCAATGTTAGAAATAAATGAGTCAAGTGCAAAGAGAAGAAAGGGAGACCAGTTAACAAGGAAAAGGGCATGAAAAGGGGTTAGGCCAGCAGGGATCTTGATCTCTAACCATCACTGCCTAAAGCAGGGAACTGTATTGATGCTTCAAAGGAGATTCAACAGAGACTGATGAGACATTTTAATTGTTTGGCTGGTGTGTGGCTTCTGAAAGACTTTTGTAAAGAGAAATGTCAGGAAGGGTGGGAAGAATGATACTAAGGGATGGGCTTTTAAAGTGATTAATTGGAAAGAATGGCATTCATTTGTATGTCTAAGTGCTGGCAAGATGGATAAGAAATCATTTTAATCCCTTTATGGTGCTGTCTCATATAGGCCTGGTCACAGAAGGTTTAACAACTGGTCTAGATGGAGTGTGATTCTAATAAGGTCATAGCCATATAGGCCCTTTTGTAATAGAAGACATCTTTTGCACCTGACCACGATCAGCTGGCCACCTGCAGGATAGTGGTGACAAAGGAATCTCAGTGAGAGACTGTGTGTAAATCCATGATCATCATTACACAAAGGCTTGTATTTATCTTGCCAGTGTTCAGTGATGGGATCTTTTCATGGTACAGAAGCAAATATTTATTGAGTACCTACTAATTTAGAATCGAATTCCTGGTAGATTGTTCTTTTCTTTCTTTTTTAATGTTTCTCACATTGATCTTTTCCTATTTCACTTGTTACCATCTTAGGTCAGGACCTCGTCTCTCACATCAGGATTATTGTCAGATCCTCCTAAAATGGAATAGAATAGAAATAAACTGTTTTAGAATGAAAGGGACATCATTTAGTCTAAGTCAGTTTCAAGGCTCAGATTTTATCAGAGACTAACTTCATTTTTTCTCAAGTTCCCAAAGCAGATCATCTTCTTGCGTTGAGCCTAACTCCTCGTGGTTCTCTCCTCAGGTCTGCCTCTGAGACTTTGCGCATACTATTCCTTTCTCCTAGAACATCTTTCTTTCCAATTCCAGCTGTCGAAATTCCACCTGTCCTTGAAGAGCCCTTAATTTCCACCTTTTCAATGAATCCTTCTTGACTCTTCTAATCTTCATTAATTACCCTTCTCTGAACTGTTAGGGAAATTATAATGCATCCCTTGACTTAGTGCTTAATTATAGAATTTCAGCATTGAAAAGGACTTTAAGATCATCCAGTTCTACCTCTCAATCTATGTGTGATTCCCTCTATCACAGCCTTCCCAGTAAACTTTTGCTCTGCACTCAAACACATGTCTAGGCAGATCTTGCCATCTTTACATTCATTCATTCAACTCATATTTACTGCACACCCAGTGCTCCAGACAGGGCACAAAAGACTGGGAATTCGACAGTGAACAGGATGTAAAACTCCACTTTCCCTCATGAAGATCATATCATATAGTGACAAGTGACAAAATAAAATAAATAAAGGGTGTTGCATTAGAGATGCTAACTTAGGGTGGCCAGAAGAGGCCTCTTCTAAGAAATTACTTCAATGCTGATGGCCTCACTGATGAGAAGAAGGCAGCCATGTGCACATATGGGAGAAAAGTTTTTCAGACAGCAGGAACAGTAAAGGCATGCCTTGAGGAATGGGGGTGAGTTTGGAGAGTTTGAGGAAGAGGAAGAATGGCAGTAGGTGAAGTGCAGTGAGTGGGTGGGGGAAAGGTGGGAGACTGGCTGGAGAGTGAGCCTGGGGTATATGCTGTAGAGCTCATGGGTCAAAGCAAGAGGTTTGGATAACACAGCTTGTATTTAATTTGAGCTGAATATGGCTCACTCTATTTTCTATTCCTTTGTCCTGACTCTGCCTCTAAATGTCATAGGGAACAAATGTAGACTATCCTCCACAGAATATATATTTGAAGAAATCTATCCTGTCCCCAGTGAGTCCTTTTAGGGATAGACATTCCCATTTCCTTCCACTGTTCTTTCTGCTGTCTCAGGAACTATACTATTCTGGCCAACGTCTTCTACTCATCCTGCACTCTGTATTCCTTATAACAGTGATTATCTAGGTCACCAATACATGATAGAGGTTGTCTATTTCCTTATCCTTTCTAATACATGTTCTGCTCACACATCTCAAGATTTTATTAGCTTCTTTTTCTCTTTGCAGCCAGTTATAATGACTTTTTGGCCAAAACCCTGGATCGTTTTCTATATCATCTGCTACTAAACTGTACCTCCCCTCAACCTATACCTCTGTGATGGCCATCGTGCAGGGTTTTTTTTTTTTATTTGTTTTAATATTTATTTATTTTTGAGAGAGAGCGAGACAGAGCGTGAGCAGAGGAGGGGCAGAGAGAGAGGGAGACAGAATCTGAAGCAGCCTCCAGGCTCTGTGCTGTCAGCACAGAGCCCAATGCGGGGCTCGAACTCACAGATTGTGAGATCATGACCTGAGCCAAAGTCGGACACTTAACCGACTGTGCCACCCCTTTTTTTTTATTATTATTATTCAAGGGAAGAGTCTTATATTTACCTTTATTGTGTTTAGTATTACTTGGTTTAACCCATTACACCAGCCTTTCACCCTTGGGAGGCAATTTTATCTGCTGGATCTGCTATTCCTTTTACCTGCTGGTCATGTACCAATTTAATAAATGTATTTTCTGAATACTCACCAAATTCATCTAAAAATGTTTATGGAGCAAGGCTAAGGAGAGACTTAAGTATAATATTTATAAGGGCAGAGACTGTCTTCTTCATTGTTCCTTTTGCTCATCACAGGATCTAATACAGAGTATGTTTGATGGAATAAATTGGGAAAAGTGCTTGGATATAACACCATGAACCTCCTTTCACACTGACACAAATCCACTATTACCACCCTTTGAATAATGCATAAGTTCAATGGACTGTATTCACATTCACCCAATGTTATCATCTTGACCATAAGGATATCAAGAGCGACCTTTGTTTTGTTGCTGCTCAAGTATATCATACCTATTGCAATCTTATTATCCACTGGTCTTAGAACTTTTGTAGAAAAGGGAAATGACCCACAGAGAACCTAGTGCATGCTCACACCTGCAGATTGTCTAGTTGATGGCTTTGTAAGTGCTTAAAATTTGGCCCTTTAAAGAGGCACACGGAAACATTCCGGGGATTATGTTTAAGAACACATGTTCCATCTGATTTTGTATATTAAAGTGACATTTGTCTGTCTTCTCTTCTGTGTTTACTTAATGTTCTCTGGTCTTTCAGTCATTTTCACTGTGATTTGTTGAGCTTGGAAACATGAACTCATTGTAGGGAGCTGTGTGCTCTCTTAAGATTGCTTTGCAGAGGTCTGGATTTAGTTCTCCCTGAGCACTTTTTTTTTTTTCTACCTTTTTAGTTTGAATACCAAACTAAGCATCTTTACCAAAAAGACAGAAATAAAAAGACAAAGGTTTTTGTTTTTGTTTTTGGCATTCACAAACTCCTGTTAATTCCAATGTAAATTGTGATTAAATGTAAGTACAAAACTTTTTTTGTTAGCCTTAGCATTTTTTTGCAATAAGTTTCATAGTACAGTTTCACATAATTCAGTGAACAGATTGGTGCCACTTTAAAGAATTTTTCTTGTTCAGTGGGCTTTTTCTCCCATGTTTTAGATGTACCTGTTATAGAGGAGATTGGTAGAAAGCAGGCTGTGTAATTACATTGTTCTCTCCCTTTCTTCCTCATGGAGAAATCACATAGTCAGAATTTCCTTTTGATGATTTCTCAATCTCTTGAGCTATATATCCTTTTAGAATCTTTTGCCATGGAACCATATTATTTTCTGTACCTCAATCTCATACTATCTAAACTTGAACTACATTCAACTTTTCTTTCCCTGATGATCATCTGGGGACACTTTTCTCCTGGGGCACCATTACTTTCATTTCACCAGCGAACTCCTCCTTGCTTGCAAGTCTTAGGTTCTGAGTTGAAACTTCTCTGGTCATTTCATCTCCTCTTTGGGAAATGACATAGTGTATTTAGCCAAAAATTAGCCAAAAATTGTTTTAGCTGAGTGAGACTCTTAGTAAATGTCCAAATATTTGAAACTATAATCAGTACTCTTTCTTATTCTTCCCTACCAAATCCTTCCTAATTCTTCCTGTGAATGTACACTTGTCATGTCGTGCTACAATCTCAAGTGCACCTCCTTTGTAACCCAGCTTCTGTGTTAGTGTGTAAAACATCTGAGATTGTGGAACTTTGAGAGTTGTTTAATGACCCATTTCTCAGTCATTATTTTAATTGAAATGATTTGACACTACATTCATAACTGTCATTCTTATTTCTATATAACTTAGATGAGAATTGTTTGCCTGCAAGAAATAGGTACGTATTCAAGCCAACTTAAACTAAAAATGGGCTAGTTAATGGGAGAACAGAGTCATATGTCATAGAATATGGGACTGGGAGAAGAGCTGGGCTCCACAAGGAACTCATCTGACATCTGGACATTTGGAATTGATATCATTCTGTGCTCCTTAGATCTTGAGGTGAATTTGCACCCTTCTCTGCTTCAGCAAGCACAAGGCAGACAATGGTGATCTGATCTCCAATGGACATGACCCTCCAGATCAAGTGCTCATACCCCAACACTCAGTCTTGATACCCCTACTTCAAACTCTTCTCTGAATCATATTGCCTTGGAATGCCATAAGGCTGATTTTCTTTTGTGTCACAAGCTCACTCAGTCCAGTCATTTGGAGCTGGAGAGGAAAGGGTTGCATGATATAGACTGGGGAAAATAGCTTTTCTAAGAAGCTCACACCTAAGCAGGATGGGAAGGCACAGCAGACATTATTTAGAATTTCGATGTCAGGATTGCCATCTTCCACCCTAATTATTGCCATATGTCTATTTCTGTGTTCAATTTCTTTTCTCTGGAATTACATTAGGTAGTTTCCAGCCAAACACAACCTAACACTTGTTTGTAAAGCACACTCCCATCTTAGACATGAGTCTTTAATTCCAGTATTTTAAACCATGGTTTAGAATTTAAATTTAATTCATCGTTATCTCCCATATCCTCCTCTTCCTCCCAAAGGGAATCAATGAAAACATCCCCTATAATCTCAAATGTTTCAGTGTCCTTCCAATGCTATTATAATTCTGAAGATACTCCCCAGTGTCTCTATAGGAATCAGCATGACTGGGTAACAAGCCTCGGCATATGCGTGAGAAAGATAGTGATACTAGTTTCTTTAGTCTGTTGTAGCTGCTTCTAGCACATCACAATCATGCTACACACAATTGTAGCACGGCGTGGTAAATGTACTTTCAAAGGAAGCCATAGGAAGGATTTGATGGGAAAGAATAAGAAAGAGTACTGACACAGTTTCAAATATTTGGACATTTACTAAGAGTCTCATTCAGCTAAACCAATTTTTGGTTAGTTTGTGGTTAAATACACTATTTTATCTCCCAAAGAGGAGAAGAAATGACTAGAGGAACTACCAGCACCAAGCAAGACACATTCTTTCCTCCCAAGGTCAGTATTTGATATTCTTGAACTACTGAGGCTGTTCAATTCCTTTCCAGCATTTTTTCCTTCCTCAAGGAAGGTCTAGTCACTTCTCTGGGACTTCAGTGGGAAGCACATCGTTAGTGTGCATTGCCAGTGGGCCAGCAACTTCTTTGTTTTCTCTCTGTCACATTCTTATACTCTTTATTGTACAGATTCTGATTTTGATTCTCCTCTTCTTTAGATTCTTCTTTTGAGCTTGAGATAAAACCACTTTTCTGGAAGGACTGGATTTACCTTTTGGGGGAAGCTCATACCTTAGTGTATATTTTCAGTCCAATAGAATTTCTTATTCAGTTGATCTTTGCTTTCTTTCTTTCATTTTCATTAATTCCTATCTGTGCTGTTGGATTAAGATATGACCCTTTTCACCATTAAAGTCAGGATCTTGTACTTTTTGTTTGTTTGTTTGTTTTAAGTAGGCTTCCTGACCAGAGCAGAGCCCAAAGTGAGGCTTGAACTCACAACCCTGAGATCAAGACCTGAGCTGAGATCAAGAGTCGGATGCTCAACTGATGGAGTCACCCAGGCACCCCAGGATCTTATATTTTTAGTTTCTCTTTTAATCCTATTTTATTGGAATTATTTATACTCAGATACTTTATGTGAGAATAAAACATATTTTTCAAATCTCTTCATACATTCAAGCATGTAATTTAGCTAGCTAGTATTCAACAGGCCTTTCTTTAGCTTATCTTTGCTTCCGACAGGAAGACAAACTTAGCTTTTTCTCTGCTTTTCATTGAACTAGTGCCATCATGTCCCATGAATTTTGGTGGTATTAAGACATCATATATATATATTATCCTATATTGCATCATTTTCATTTATTGTCTCTTGGAATATAAGTAAAGAGCATAGCCTTAGAGGTCAGATAGACCTTTTATAATGTTGGGTAAGTTACTGAAGCTTTGTAGACCTCAGTTTCCTTGTCAGTAAAATGGGGATAATGATTCCTACTATGTAGCATTGTTATGAAGATCAAATAAGAAGATGTGGGTTGACTGTTTACTACATAGTAAATGCTTAATAAGTGTTGGCTTTAATTATTGTGATTTCTTTTGTTAAATTGCAATTTTCTTGAAATTGAGAACTATATTTCAAATTTTCTTAAGCAGTTAGTTCTTAATACGAGTTTATTGCTGTTTATTTATATAATAGTCATATTTAGGGATAAGAACTCCCAAAATGAAACACACTAGAATTAAGATTGTTAGATTTGATTATGGCTTCTTTATTGACCCCAATTTGGTGGGTTGTTTTACTTCTTTCTCCTAATCTGACTTAACAATTTTTTTTTGAAAAATATTACTCATTTCTAAACTTCCTCTTGTCTTTTCTAACTTGGGAGGGAGATTCATATTCAAATTCCACCAGTATTTTTAAGTGTCAACCCCACCAGGCTTTGTGCTAGGTGCTTAAACATATCTACACATTGTTTCATAGATGAAAAAAACAAGGCTTAGAGAGTTCAAGTGAATATCCTAAGATCATATGATTAGTAAGGAGCAACTGCAAGAATAATAAATAAGACTTAACCATAAACCAGTGAAAGAACTCTAAGAGGAATATGACTGAGTAGCATGAGGTACAGAGAGAGATTTTTTTTCTTCAACAAGGGATGAGTAGAAGAGTCAGAGAAGTCTTTGTGAGGGAGATGAAGTTAATCTAGGAGATGTTCAGTCAATCCATGAGCAGTTAAGAAGATTTTTTTCTTCCGTTTCTTCAATTCTCACTTGGCTATGTATAATGATTTATGCTTACGGCATATAATTGCCAAGTAGATAAATTTTCACTAAATGGAAGATAAAATGGCGACCACGGTAGAAAATCATTTTATTTGATGATTTGTGACTGTAAGTATACTCACAGGCTTTTAGTATATAAAGAATGGATCTAATGGAAGAAGACCCATTGTCAGTGCTGAAAATAATGGTACATATGTCCTTTCACCAAGTTTAGTTACAGTTCTCATAATACAAAACCAATCCTTGAAATGCATGGTAAATATGCTGATTCTGGGTACAAATGAATCCTCCATTTCTGAAGGCTTGGTATGGGCTCCGATTTAGGTCTCCAATGCAGGTCCAGCGATTTTTGGTCCTCTTTTGGGAAACACACCATTTGGCATGATCCTGGTAAGAACTGAAATAAGAGTGTCCAGATATCTTAATTGCTTTGACATTGTAGACATGGTAAGGAAGGGAGCAGTTTGAAGGAAGCTCTTGTCTCTTTCGCTGCCAGGTTTCTGTTAGCAAATGCGTCTTCAACTGTTGAGCCATCCAGGCTGCAAAGATGTCTAGGGTTTACAGGGAGAAAGATAGTGAGGTTAGTATTTATACTTAGATAAGTCCCTGAAAATATCCTCAGCAATGGAAATCATCATTCGCCCCTGATATATGGATGTCACGAGCACAATAATAACAACATAATTGAGATAGTGGATGGGAGAACATTTTGTTAGTGCTAAAGTGTTATGCAAATAAAAGTTCTTATCACTAAGGTGATATTGGCGTTTAAAAATGTTTTCTGTTCCACACAAACAAGAGAGCAATATATGCTTTTGTCTTGAAAAGATCTTTAGACAGAATGAAGCTAGAGAAGTAACCAGGGGCCAGCTTCAAGGGCTCTTTGCACATCATGCCAAAATGTTTGGATTTTCCTGAAATCAAAGGGAGAATTAAAAAAAAATTAATGTTTATTTATTTTTGAGAGAGAGACAGAGTGTGAGCAGAGGAGCGGCAGAGAGAGAGGGAGACACAGAATCCGAAGCAGGCTGCAGGCTCTGAGCCATCAGCACACAGACCAATGTGGGGCTCCAACCCATGAATCATGAGATCGTGACCTGAGCCGAAGTCAGATGCTCAACAGACTGAACCACCCAAGCGCCCCTCAATGGGAGAATTTTTAGAGAAATGTTAGTGGAAAACTGATAGTAGAAACTGATTTTTGATCATAAATATCAGTTGGGAGGCAATGTGCAGGATGAATTGAGAAAGGTGTATTAGATTGGAGATAGGGAAAACACAGGGTTGTCACAATAATTGTGACAATAAACACAGGCATGGACTAAGGCAGTGGCATAAAGTTTGGAGAGGAAAAGATAAATGTGAGTGTTACTAAGGACCTAGAACTGATTGAATTTGATGACTTGCTAGAGCAGTAAAGAAAAAGGAGGGATCTGGAGTTCTCAGTTGACTCTGCAGAATATAAGAAAAAGAATAGATTTGTGGGCAATAATGATGAGTTTGGCACGTTGAATTTGGCATGGCTATACCACCCCCAGGTAGCAATGTCCCACCCACTATTGAATACTGATGGCTCTGTCAGTCCAGAGGTCTTGAGAATCACCTGAAAGCTTATTGGAATTGCATAGAATGAGTATATAGAATGAGATAAGGAAGAGTGGAAGACCACGTGGCAACCCAGTCACCTAAGGAGTAGGCAGAGGAGGAGGACCTAGTTAAAGAGACTTAAGAGAAGTGGGAAGAAGACCAAGAGACTGCACACTCCCAAAAATCAGGGAGGGAGAGTGTTTCAGGAAGAAAAGGGTTTTAACAGTGCCAAATTCTGCAGAGGCTATTTCTGTCCTGTTGATTTTTGGATCTCTAGTGCCTAATACAGGGCTTGGCAAGTGGTAAGCATTCAGTAAATTTTATCTAGTATAAAAGGAAGGAAGGTAGCAAGAAAGAGGGAAGACAGTGAGGTCAACTAAGAGGGTCACTGGTGACTGGGGAGAGATTGGCGTGTCTACAGACAGAGATGCAAAGACTACAGTGAAGGAGCATTGAGCACGTGAAAGCCCATGAAGAGTCTTTAAAATTATTTTTTAATGTTTATTTATTTTTGAGAGAGAGAGAGAAAGAGAGACAGAGCATTAGTGGGGGAGGGGCAGAGAGAGAGAGGGAGACATGAAATCTGAAGCAGGTTCCAGGCTCTGAGCCTTCAGCACAGAGCTTGACTCAGGGCTCAAACCCGTGAACCACAAGATCATGACCTGAGCTGAACTCGGATGCTTAACCCACTGAGCCAGCCAGGTGCCCCCTGAAGAGACTTTTAGAAAGAAATTTGGAAGAAAAGAAAAAAACAGAGATATAGGGGATCTAGAATTGAGGGAAGATTTTTAGGAATATTTGTGTGCTAAGGGGACCGAGCTTATAGAGTGGGAAAATTGAAGTAGAAGAGGGAGAAGAGATCTAGTGTTTGAATCAAAGTATTCTGAGACTGGGATAGGTTCCAAGGCACAAGAGGTGCACTGCTTCTGTTGGGATAAAGGGAAACTCGTGAAAAGGAATAAAAACAGATAAGATTGTTGAGGGTGTGTGTGTGTGTGTGTGTGTGTGTATGGTCTTTTTAGTCACTGAAAAAAATGTTTTTAAATTTATGTTTTGAGAGAGAGAGAGAGAGAGATCAGGGGAGGGGCAGAGAGAGAGAAGGAGAGAGAGAATCCCAAGCAGGTTCTACACTGTCAGCATGGAACCCAATGCGGGGCTTGAACTCACAAACTGTGAGATCATGACTTGAGCCAAAACCAAGAGTTGGAGGCTTAACCGACTGAGCCACCCAGGCGCCCCAGTCATGTTTAAAAGATGTTTATTTATTTTGAGAGAGAGAGAGTACTAGAGCGAGCCAGGGAGAGGCAAAAAGAGAGGGAGAGAGAGAATCCCAAGCAGGCTCTACACTATCAGTGCAGAGCTCGATAGGTACAAGGTTCATAGGATCCGTGAGATCATGACCTGAGCTGAAATCAAGAGTTGGATGCTCAACCAACTGAGGCGCCCCGGTGCCCCTTTTTAGTCATTTTTAAAAATACAAGTATAACTGGCACACAATGTTACATTAGTTTCAGGTACAGAACATGGTGATTCAACACCTCCGTATGTCATGCTATGCTGACCACAAGTGGAGCCACCATCTGGTCACCATACAGCACAATTACAATACCATTGACTATGTTCCCTCTGCTGTACCTTTCATCCCATGACTTATTCATTCCACAAACTGGAAGCCTGTACCTCCCACTCCTTTTTGCCCATTTTGCCCACTCCCTCCATCCCCTCCCCTCTGGCAACCACCAGTATGTTCTGTGTATTTACGGGTCTGTTTCTGCTTCCGTTTGTGTGTTCATTTGTTTTGTTTTTAAGATTCCACATATGAGTGAAATCTATGGTTTTATCTTCCTCTGTCTGACTTATTTCCCTTAGCATAGTACCCCCTAGGTCCTTCCATGTTGTCACAAACGGTAAAGTCTCATTCTTTTTATGGCTGAGTAATATTCCATTGTGTATACACACCACATCTTCTTTATCCATTCATCTATTGATGAACACTTGGGTTGCCTCCATATCTTAGCTTCTGTAAATAATGTTGCGATAAATGTAGGTCTGCATATATCTTTCCGAATTAATGTTTTTGTTTTCTTTGGGAAAAGGCCCAGTAATGGAATTATGGGATCACATGATATTCCTATTTTTAATTTTTTGAGGAACCCCCATACTTTTTTGGGTGGAGTGTGTTCTTGAGGTGGTTTCTCTCTGGTGATCTCTGTTCTATGAAGGAAAAAGAGAGGCTGAGAATGAGGAGGCAGCGTAATATAAAGGACTTGAGAGTAAAAGAGTCTTAAAATAGCTGCTTAGGGAATGGAAAAAAGGAGGAGACAACTGTGGTCCTGTGCCCAACAGAGGCTGGGGACTGCAAATTTTCACTGACTCCTGGCTTGGATGGTTGTGAGATATTTCCATGGTTGGATCAGCAATTGTGCTATTCAAGCAGAGCAGGCAAATGTTTGGACTAATTTGACTTCCCCTTTCCCTTTCCTTCCTTTTTCCTCCCTTCTCTTCTACTTCTCCATCCCCAAATAATCAGAATAGTTCTGCTATACAATCCAAAGTGAGTCCAACAGCAGAGTTATATATTGTTTGATCATGGTCTTTCATACCGTCAAGAAAAGAACCAGACTTTGCAAAATGGAGGAATTTTTGGCCCCGGGCTGACTGAAGTGCAGTGAGGTGCCGGTCAGGGATCTCTGATGAGCTGGATCTGGAGCACAGCTGGGGCATATGAACGAGCTCCTGGTGAAAGATGGCTGGGATGGAACAGCTATAAATGTTTGGGTTACAGACCAAGAGCTGAGAATCTGAATGGAGGAACAAAGAAAAATTGAGAATTAGGATACAGATGGAAATACTTGTTGATACTATAGATCTTGTGTGAATTAAAAAACACAAAAACAAAAACAAAAGTATTTCTTTTTTAAGCCAATAGCCTTCAAATCACTTTTGGTTGAAATAGTTAACCCTTATTGAGTGCTTCCTACTTTCCAGGCGTTATTCCACAAGTTTTATATGGGTGTACTAACTCAATCCTAATAGCAATTATATTATTAAGTAAGTTCTTTTGTCATTATCCTCTTCATATAGATGAATTAATAGAGAATTTCTGTCACAG
The DNA here is from genome assembly GCF_022079265.1 of Lynx rufus. NCBI lineage: Eukaryota > Metazoa > Chordata > Mammalia > Carnivora > Felidae > Lynx > Lynx rufus. The sequence goes on from NW_025814834.1 coordinate 151,473,068, forward strand.
ATGCAGGGTTATAAAGCTTGTAGTTGATATTCAAACCTAGGCAGTCTGGCATTGGAGACCATATGTTTTTTTCTTGCATACATACATATACAAAAGTAGAGCCCTCCCATGTATTGATCATCCAGCTTAAAGAATAATCAACTCATCAGCATGCACAGCTAATCTCTATGCTATTCAGCTCTATAAACATTACAGGAACTCAATTAGTTAAACTAGGACTTAACTTGGGTGAGAGCCTCAGTAATCCTTGCCATAAGATGGAAATTTGATGAAAAACATATTCTAAACCTCATATATCTAGAGGTAAATCACTCTTTACCACAATTTAGCAGCCTCCTCAGTAAAAAGTGACTGATAAAATAGTGTTCCTACTTCTCCTTCTCCCCCACCATAGTTTTCCAAATCCAAGTATTTTTGGCCATTCCAGCTTGGGATCTTAAAGGAAGATCATCTGACTTGGAGCTCTCAGGTTGGTGGCCTACAGGCAACATGTAGTCAGCACATTTATTTACTTCATTATATTTTGAGAGAGAGAGAGAGAGAGAGAGAGAGAGAGAGTGCACATGCACCCGTGTGTGAGCGGGAGAGGGGTGGGGGGAGGGGGGAGAGATTCCCAAGCAGGCTCCACACTGTCAGGGCAGAGCCTGATGTGGGGCTTGATCCCACAAATCGTGAGACTCTTGATCCAAATCAAGAGTCAGAAGTTCAACTGACTGAGCCACCCAGGTGCCCCCACAATTATTTTTTTAAAATAAGATTGAGATCATATTCTCTTCCCAACTCTCTCACATCCTCCCACCCTAGATTTCTAGTTTCTCTTGAAAAGTATGGAGATCTGTAACCATTAGGTCTGCTTTTCTGCAGAGCCACATTGCAGAGCTGAGGCTTTTGAGGGGAGAGTCAACATCCCTGTTTGTCTCTGTCCCCACTGCCCAAGCAGCGTTGCTTGCCTGTTTCACCCATTTTTGTTACCTGCCAGGCCACGCTAGACATTTGAAAATACCACCCCTGATCAATTTCAAAGACTTCTTTGGTGGATCAGGAAACAAAGGTCTAGTAAGTGAATCTGCTCAAGGTCTCACCATGGCAACGCCCATGTTAGAATCTAATAGAATCTAGGTAACAGAGTGTTAATGAATAGAGAAACGGATGAAGTAATAAATTTATTCATACATTTCCAAATCCCTTCTTTAACACTGCTATCTCTCTCTTTTTTTTTTTTTTTTAACATACTCTAATGTTACCTATTGCTTCATACTGGTTGTACTTAAAAGTTATGCAGATGCCAGATTGTCCATGTCTCCTCCCTGTGGGTGGATAATCATAGCCTTCTTCAGGAGCTGGAGGAAATCTGGGAATAGAATGAATCAGCCAAAATCCTTGCACTCGGTTCCACAGCAGTAAACCTACCAAAGATACAATTAATATAGGTAAATTAGAAAAACAAAGCTCCTTTTAAAGATAGGGTTCAAAGCTGTAACATTTAAGCCCATTTGTACTTCAGGCTAATATTTTACTCTGTTAATAATCACAAAGATCATGCTTGCTTTTCAAAGATTTCAAAACTAACTTGGGCACACATCACATTGCCCCATTACTGATAATAAGCCACCACAAAAGAGAGCCAGGACAGCCACCCTGTGAAGAGTTAAGAGGAATTTCGTGTTGAAACCACAAGGAGAATTTGTTTTGGCGGAATGCAAATTTGCTAAATTGGAATTTGACCTTGTTAAACTACACAGTCACCTGGTAAGCTTCACATAATGAGTTATCTTTACCGCTAAGCAGCTAAGCTGTTTTCAAAAGCCAGCTGAAAAAGAATTGAAAGAGAAAGTATCAAATGAAGAAATGTACTTGCGATAGTTCATTGTAAGACACTGATGGTCACTTATGTGTAGAAGAGTAATCAACTCCACAAGGCCAAAAACAGAGACAGAGAGAATGAAAGAGAAGCCATGCCAAAATGACCCAGTTAATTGTGTTTAGTGAAAATTTCTAGAGCAAAATGACATGAAAACGGAAAGGAAGGAAACAGAAAGATTTTCATTTTGTGACATGGCAAAATGAATCCTACCCAACAGGCATCAGTGACTATTTCTGTGTTTATAAATAAATCGGGATAGTTCTGGTACACTGACTAGACTTTCCAGTTTGCATATGACCATGCAAATATGAAATTATTCATGTTTACCTTATTGTTAGAGTGGAAACCACATGCTTGCCAGTTATTTCTTTTGCAAAAAACACACTTGAAGAAAGCACGCTATTGGTCTCTCATTCCCTGTGTCCAGGTGGAAAACGTCCAATGTTCTGTTGCCAAACAGAGCTGGATGACCTTCAGGGGCCCTCTTCTGCCCAGATGAATGTACTGTTGGCCTGAAATCCTAACCTCCTGGTACCAGTGCAACCGGATGTCAGGGCACCTGTTGCCAAAGAGAACTCCTGCACTTGACATGGGGTCCTGTTCCCTTTGTGGTCTTTTTCCCCAAGCCCTTTTAGCAACGAACAGGGTGGGGGGAGAATGGTGGTTGGCGGTTGTTAGAGGAGAGTTGGAGAATGTGGTGTATTACCAAAATTGCTGTGTTCCAAGCAAATAGGACCATCAGGAGGGCAACTTGGCTAAATAAAAAGCTTTCATTACTCATGATATTTGACAGCCATTACAAATTACGTTCTTAATTGGAGGTGGCAAAAGTGGCAGCCTACTGGCCAAATCTATCCTGCAGATACATATTATTATTCTCAGAGAATATTTCTAAAACTTTGCGTTCATTGCCAACATTTAAAAATTGGGGAGATTTTCCACAAATGCTAATTTTCAACATCTCCTGAAAAATCGCATCCCTCCAAAGCAACCTGAGCACTACCTGTACCTTTTCACCAAACATGCACCCTCCGGTTCTTCAGTTCCCTGCTAGTTTAGTCCACCTGGCTTGCTGACATCCACTTGCCTGCTTCTGAAGCCATTTGAGTTTGGGACCTTCTTTTTTTTTTTTTTTTTTTTTCTTTTTTAAGTTTATTTATTTATTCTGAGAGAGAGAAAAAGGAACTCCTCCTGTCAGTGAGGAGCCTGATGTGGGGCTGGAACTCACGAACTGTGAGATCGTGACCTGAGCCGAAGTCGGACGCTTAACCGACTGAGCCACCCAGGCGCCCCGACTTTGGGGTCTTCTGAAAAATATTTGTTGCCATGGGAAAGTATTCATGATCTATGAAGTTGAAAAACAGGGGCGCCTGGGTGGCTCAGTCGGTTAAGCGTCCGACTTCGGCTCAGGTCACGATCTCGCGGTCTGTGAGTTCGAGACCCGCGTCGGGCTCTGGGCTGATGGCTCAGAGCCTGGAGCCTGCTTCAGATTCTGTGTCTCCCTCTCTCTCTGCCCCTCCCCCATTCATGCTCTGTCCCTCTCTGTCTCAAAAATAAATAAAAAATGTTAAAAAAAAGAAAAACGGTAGAAGATAATCATTACAATAGTTTCATAAAAATGTTTTAAAATACATATTATAGAAAAGTGAGTAGAAAGGATTAATGCGATTATCTAATGGGTGTTAAAATTACAGATTTTTTTTTTGCTTACTGGCATTTTGAATTTTTAAGTAATACATATACATAGTTTATAGAAAAATGCCAAAAATTACTATAATAAAATTCTTAAAATATATTAACTATATATAACAAAAATTACCAAAATATAAAAAATATATTTAAAAGTACTTTCCTTTTTTTTTTTTTTTATTAAAAGTACTTTTCAAAAACGTTTACTTCAAAAGTAACTATACACTAAAAAGAGTGAATTTTACTCTATGGAAATTATACCTCAATGAACTTAACTGAAATGTGTACACACACACACACACACACATACACACACGCGCGCGCGTGCACACACACAAACACTATATAGACTGGCTGGTATTCCCAGTAGAATTCTGGGATTTCTGCTATAGAGCATATATTTTTATGTTAAGAAATAAAGTGGAATTTGTGAAAAGGAGATTTCCAAGTGAAATTATATAATTATAACCTGTGATATAGAAATCAAGAATTTTGATAGCTCAGAATAAACCATTAAAAAGGAAAGCTATCTTTTCAGTGTGGAAAAAAAAAGAATATTCAAGATAGAATATTTAAGAGAATGTTGATTTCCAGTAGAAAAGACAAACCAAGAGGCTTTGTCATACCTTTAGTGTGTCCATACTTTCTGCTGTAATTCACAGATGTAGGGACTCCATCATTGTATATTAGATAGGCTGTGTTGTTATTCTGCAGGAGCACATTAGGGTTATAATGATGTAAATCTTACGCTCATAAATGCTCGCAACATTTCTACCAGCTACCCAGTCTGCAATACAGAGCTTTCATTAATACACATGAGAAATCATCCGTTATCCTAATAGACAGCTTCCCCATCAGACTGAATTCTGTGACAGGCAAGGGAGGGAACAGAAAGTCCATTCTTAACCGTGCATGGTTTCATCCTATGTGACAGGGGCCCTGTGCATCATGATGTGCATGTGAAGGTACTATTCCTATTTCTCTTGGCTGTTTTGGACCTGTGTTTCTCATTTGGCAACCACTGTATAATAAAGGAGTACTTAAATATTTGTTGAGGAACACATATTTGTGTAGGAACAATCGGCCTAGGATTACACCTGGGTTTTTTCCACTGATATAGGCACCATGGCAGAACTGGCTGTCAGGGTCTGCTTTCCTCTGCCTACGTTGTGCTTCACAGCTTGGTCATAGTTTTGTGTTTAATCAGGATTCCTCATTCTCTGCTCCCACTACCTCCCTGCAGGGGAGGATTTCCCTTCAATTCATTTCTTAGTGTCACTTCACCTTTCTTGCTTGATATTTCCCTGCTTAGAAAAAGTAGTGAAATTGAATGTGTGATATTGGATTGCCTCTGGTAAGGCAAAATATGAGTAAATTTTCTAAACAGTTGGCCAAATCTCTGAGTAAAAATGAAGCTATTATTTTGATGGTATCTCTTTTGTCATGTTTTGGAAGCTTGCTTGTATTTATTCTGTGTGGTTCCTTTTCGTTTGTGTCACGATGCAGTGATTTTTACTGAAGCCAATAATATTGATATTAACAAAAATCTCAGGGACATAATTAAAAGCAAGGAAGGAAAACTCATCTCCTTAAAAAAGGCTCTTCTTTTTGTCTCAGGAAAAAAAAAAGCCAATAATTGAGTTGTTTACAACTGCTTAATTATTTGAGGTCATCTAAAACCTTTTTTTTTTTTTTTTTTTATGCACCGTATAGTCCGTGTAGCATTCTCGGCTACTATATTTAGAAATATCCAGGAAAAGAAGCTGTTTTCTTAGCCTCATTTTCACAACTGACTATAGCTATTGTTGGCATTCATATTCTCTGCTGGAAGACCCTGACAGTTGTTCAATGAGCTGGCGTTGAATGTGGTCATGAGGCCATTGTGTGCCTTTGGCGTGCAATGCGAAGGGGCTTTGGGAAGAATCTTTGAGGAGCTTTATTCGTATAATAGACGAAGTGTATTATTCTAACCAGGAGTGTAACAGCTAGCTAAGGTTAAATGGGAGGCAGCCCTAGTGAAGAAAGGCTCTCTGATAAAGGGGAAAGACTATGGACTTAAGGATAGGTAGGCCTAGGCATGTCCTTCTGGACAGCTTTGTTTCTAGAACACATAAGCTGGGTACTATTTTGACTACTGGATGTTGAACAAGACTAGTACAATCTCTGCCCCTAGTCTAGCAGGGAATATAGACAGGCAGGCACAGGCAACTACAATATAGTTTGATAAGCGTTACTACGAAGGTGTATGGAAGGTTCTTATTGACAAAGGCAAAAGAAGGGAAACAATTCCAAATGTAACCCACGTATTGGCCTAGGTCATCTTGACATTTGAGATTTAAAGCCAGTTGCTGTGATCTTGCATTCTGCTTTCTGATAGAATCCCAGACCAGGAGGTGGGGGAGCTATGTTCTCACTGTCACGTCTGGCACACAGACCCAGCTTCCAAAGAACACCCGATCTCACTTAGGTGTCCCCACTATTGTTGTTCCTCTTCTTTTGGCTCTATGCCAGTCAGACACGGAAATCAGCCCCTTCCCTGTCATTTTCTTCCCAGAATCCCTCACTGAAGGCCTTATGTGTGATCAGATTTCACTGAAGGTACAAAACATTGAATGGTTTTACATCACCACCTGGCCTTGCCTCTAGTCTCTCTCTGGGTTTCTTATACTTTTTCAATCCTAGCTTTCATCCACTCTTTTTTATTTTGCAGAGCATTTTAGCTCTCTTGCCCTCCTAGGCTCTGGGGCCACTTTTGTGCCTCCACAGATCATTATTATATTCCGCCAAAGTAAGAACCATCTGTCCCAACTAAGGTAAAAGACAGAGGCTCTACAATGTTGCTCTTTCCTTTCTCTCCCCGGTGGGGAAGGGAACAACAGAAGTGTTTATTTTCTCACTAATGGGTTATGCTCCCAGCCTCCATCCCCAAACTTGGAAAACAGAAGCAGCTGCAGGCAGTTTGGACTTTACATAATAATCTATTAATTGAAAGCAGGGTTGCTGCTGGGTTTAAATAATTTTTAAAAGCACCTACAACAGGGCTTGGTCCATCACGTGTACTCAAACACTTTTAAAATACATTTTTACTTTGTAATTTGGCTCTGAAGGCTGGTCTTCAGTGGCAGACGAATAAAAACATGAGTATTAGTGCACACAGTGACAGCTCTCTGCACATTTTGAGTAAATACTCAGATATGCATGTGCCGCAGCGCTAGGATCTAACACATTATTGTTGGAATTCAATTAATTGACATATGTAAAGGCCTCGCATACCGTAAGTGCTGAGTCATTTTACACATTTACCTCTCTCTCAGTGATTGTTAGGAAGGCATATATGCGTGTAACTGAATATTATTCTATGATTTTCCTTGTCACCCCTGGTTGGGAAGCAGTATCTTGCCACTGAACGGCAGATGGTGCCTGGATCATTGGGAGACTGCCCACATTGAGCCAGCAGGCCTACTTACCTATGCCTCTTTGGCTGGTTAGCGCATTGCCTGATCAAGTCCAGATAGCAGGTTTAATCTCCACTCAGGCAAGTGAGTTCTAGGGCATCGAACTACAGCCCTAGCTCTCAACCTACTACTTGGAAAATGATAAATGAAAAGGAAGACCAGGTGGAACCCTTCGTTTTCGCCCCCAGCACTCATCACCACCATGGCATAAGTAACCCATACTTCGTGGTGTATTAATTGCTGATCTGTATTGCATTATAATGGGAGAGGGCTTCTTGCTATTTCTATTAGAGGTCTAAGACAGCAAGTACGGAGTGAATTGGCAGAGTTTGGCAGCCAGAAGGCTTCCATACGTAGGTAGTTCACACCTTACCCGGTGATGCTATGGGATTTAGTGCTGAATGTGCCCATAATCTGGCGTCGCTGTAGAGTCTGATGACATATTCCTGAAGGTCTAAGATTGATTCAGATTGTGTGCTAGCTTACTTCAAGTTGCTAGGATCAGGGGTTAGGTAGTTCGAAGTCAGAATCTTTTGGAAGCTTTAGATTCTGTTTATGCATTTTATGTGATTCAGATGAATGATAAACTGTAACATACCTCGGAGGCATATGCTTCATAGAGCTGTTGTAATGTCCTTCCCAACACACTGTTGGTGGTATTCATTAGTTGCTTACTCCTCCTCCAGCTCCTGGTTGTAGAGTCTAGGTATAGGTACTCTAGCCCCGTCTGTCTGCTTTCCTTGTCTTGCCTTTTAGGTAACTTATAAAAGGCAAACCTAACAAAGGAAATAATTATGAATTACTAACACTTATTGACAGCTTCTCTGGTGACAGCCACTGTATTAAGCGTCTAACTATATCATTTTACTTATGTTCCCTAAGTCTAAGGAAAGGGATTTGCTCAGGATTTCTGTCTCTTTTCTCGCCCTTATTTTTCTCCTTCCCAGAAAGGAATGTGACTCTGACTGGACGTGTCCTAAGATATCAACTGGCCTAGGGTGGGTAGGGTCCCTGTTGTGGAAGCCCATGTAGGTTGACAGTGGCTCTCTTTTGTTTCCACATGCCATATGGCTGCACTGGGGAGAGAACGAAGCCCAGGCCTGGACTGGAAAGGCCTTGGATGTGTTTTTCTCTTCTGCCCCAAGTGCTTGGCACACTCATCTCTTTGCAGTTGGCTGGCTGGGTCTGAGATTTGGGTTTGGCTTTCAGAGTAGACAGAGGCTCCCTTGAGTCTCTGGCCTAGGCCACGTTCTTTAGCTCAGTTTTTCAGACCGCTCTGCATTGAGGATTCAGGGCCAAGACCAGCTCATTAAGCAAGCATTTTGTTGTCCTTACTATTATCTCCTTGTATATCTTCTTTGCGTATCTCACAGGGAGGGGAGGCGGTTGGGCCCGTATGGCAGGTAGGCACTCTTGGATCATGTAACCCTGGGGCTTCTCAAATGTGCTCTAGTCACATTTCAGGCCAGATCATTCTTTGTTGTGGGGGCTGTCCTATGCATTGCAGCATCCCTGGCCTCTACCTATCAGATGACAGTAGTCCTCCTCAGCTATGCCAATCAAAACTGTTTCCAGACAATGTTGAAAGTCCCCAGAGGGCAAAATCACCCAGGTCTTGCCAAATACCTCTAATAGCAAAAATCCCACAATGAACCATCAAATACCCACAAGGAGGCAAACATTCTAATGCATTCACTATGACCACACGATGACCTCTCACACTGCCCGTAAACACTTCATGTTATTCACTTGGTTCTATTCACTCTTATGCTTCCATTTATTTACACGAGCTCTTTCCTGCCCTGTGCATGCGTTCTTACTCTCAGAACAGGGTCCTCACATGTGGCAGGAAACATAAAATTATTCTTTGGTGCCGACCTGATGTTGCTCTGCCCTTTTACTCTCACAGTGAGTTGTAGCAGCTCGAGACTGTGCCTCCCCGTCTGCTCAGCTCAACATTCTCTCTGACGGGTATTGCTGAGTAATGTGTCCATTCATTTGCAGCAAAAACAAATGTTATGTATTGATCGCAATTCGGTCGCTCACCAGTGAAGGGTTTGAGAACCATCAGGGTCACGGCGTATCAGTTGAAAACTAGTGCTTTTAAACATTTTTCTTGAGTAACCATTTCCAGTTATCTTCTGAAGTTTCCTCAATCTGTTTGTAGCCCACACCTCTATGCTGAGGTCCAGATAAGCCTAAATGCAGAGATATCCCAGAGACTTCCAACTCCGTATTTTTGAAACCAAGTTTATAATATTTCGCTCCAACTCTGCTCTTCTCCTGCAGACAGGGAACACATCCACGCAGTCAGAGAAGCCAGCAATCTGAAAGTCTTTCTTAACTTCTCCCTCTCTCCTACGATCCTCAGCCCATCTGTTACCGAGTTTTCCCAGAGTGTTCCTTCCTCTTTATTTCTACTACCGCGTCTTTAAACTTTAAACTGATGAGGTCCACACATCATCTCATCTGTAATGCTGCAAAAGTCCTTGTGAGTCCATGACTCTAGACTGGTCTCCATGCAGTTGGCCTTCAACGTACCACCAGTGAGCTTTCTAAAATACAAATCTGACTATGTCACATCCCTGCTGGAAGGTCTTCGGTAGCTCCCTTTGACAGTCAAATTCAGACGCTGCAGCCCAACACACAAAGCCCTTCATGACCTGGCCCTCACTGCTCACTGAGCTTACCTCCTGCCATCTCCCACCATTCTCCTGAAGCACCAGCAACACTGTTCTTGAACCTTCTCCACTGCTTTTTGCCTCTGTACCTCCCCATTGCTCCCTCATTGGCTTGAGATGCCCTTGCATCTGCCTTGTTTTTCTAACCAGCTCACGGGGTGCCTGGGTGGCTCAGTCGGTTAACCATCCGACTTAGGCTCAGATCATGATCTCACCGTTTGTGAGTTTGAGCCCCGCATTGGGCCCTCTGCTGTCAGCGCAGAGCCTTCTTGGGATCCTCTGTCCCTCTCCCTCTGCTCCTCCCCTGCTTGCTGTCTCTCTCTCTCAAAAATAAATAAACATTAAAAAAAATCTAACCAGCTCATAATTGTTCTTAAAACTTAGCTCAAAACTAGTTTGGGGACTCATGCTCCCTAGAGGCCCCATCTATACCCTCACCACATAATTGAGCTCCTTGAGGGCAAGTGCTATGTTTCATTCATATTTGTATTTTCAAACCTCAGCACAGGGCCTGGCATGAGCTCAGTAACTGCTGAGAGACTGCGTGTCTCTGTGTTCTCAAGCCTGAAGTTTACACAAAGCTTGATGCCAATCATAATGCTCAACCTAAACACCCTAATTAAAGAGTGAAAAAGTGATCAAAGCGTTAGAAGAATCCATAACCATAATGCAATGCTGTGTTGAGTCTCTTCCACAGTGTGAAGGAGGCCAAGGACCTACCACCCACTCCTGTGCTCCTGTGCTGCCCTAATAAACAAGGTTAACCAAACACTGCTGTGTTCGATCAAGCCCTCTTTCTCATTCTCAGAAGGAGAGGCACAACGTCCCGTGTCAGAAAAAAAGCAATCTGCCTTCTCTCCTTTGCAAATCTCTGAAAGGATGTTGGAAGGGTCCCGTTAGGGAAGGCGCAATGCAATGAAAGGAACCTGCCAACTGGCCCCCCACATCTGGGGCCACCGGCCTTGGCCCTCTGGGAGAAGCGAATCAGGTCCACCAGGCACTGCTTGGCAGCTTTCTCAGGTGGAAGTTCCTTCACTCAGGACCTCTCTGGATATTTGGTCCATGTATGTACTTTAATTTCCCTTCTTTTTAGAAGGGAGAGGGAGGGGGAAGACTCCTTGTGGAACTTTACAGTGAGCCAGTTTGCCTCCCATACTCTGGCTTTCTATTTGCATGCACAAATCCTTCCATTTCATTTACCTACCAATCCACGGCTTTGCCTTCTTCATTTCTGCACGATATTGTTGTCGCCTCCAGGACCCCAAAGAGGGCGAAGAAGAGCAAAGGAAGGGCTGTTCTTAGAAGTCTGGCTGTCATTTTTTTTTTATCTGCCACCTATATTCCACACCACAGCAGGAAACTTGCCCCCCGGATGAGGAGTCTGAGTTTCAGGTCTCGCTCAGGCTGTGCTGGCTCTGATGTTTTGTTTCCGTTTGCCTCTGCTGTTCGCTGTTCGGGCATTTTCAGAATGGGGCGAACCTCATGTAATTGTGTGATTCTGTCACAACATGCCAGCGTGACTCCGGATGCCTTTGTGCTGACTAGTTTGCAAAGTCATCAAAAGTCCCAGCGAGGAAAATGGGATATCCAGTTAACTCTTCTGAGGGAACATCATGTACTATGAAGTTCAGTGGGCAGGGAAACTCCATGTTGATAAGTAGAGGTTGAATTAAATGTATTTCATGTTTTCCCCTCACGATTATCCTCTCTGTGAGTGAAAGCAAATGCTTGCAGTTCACACATTAAGCAGAAATGACAAAACCTTAAGTCTTAGCAAAAATTAGGATCTATCACTTCTAATATTCTCAATCTTAAGTAAACTTTTCCTAAAGTGGACTTCAAAGGGTTGCCTTAAAGAGCGATTTAATTATATTCTACGAAAGATGTTTACGTATTGCCTCCACCTCTGGTTTTAGCCATTCAACTTGGTGCTCTACTTTTGAGAGGCCTTGGTGTCCAATTGGTTGTAATGCAATCAGGTAAACATATTGACCGCTCACCCTTCAGGTCAAATAAAAAATGTTACAAACATCTGTTTTGCCCAAACTATTCTTTCTCACTCTTGAAACTAAATTTGAAGTTGAAAGCCAAGAGAAAATGGCCTATTACCACAATGACTATAAAAAGGTGAGACCATTCTCTTTTTACAGGAGGGGAGGGAGGAGACAGGCATATGAAAAGGATTTCCTTAAGTGTATGATGCTTTTGACTCACTTCTTAAAGATGCTCTCATAATTAGGAGCACTTTACCAGAAGGATAGCTCTGATCTATCCCTTGGATTATGGATCCAGACCAGTCACTTAGGGACCTACACCAAACTGGCATCTTGCAACTCAGATCACTTCTGTGTTGAACTCGAATTGTTCAGGATTCAAGGTTCGTAGGAAAGGGAGGGCCTGAGGCTCTATTTCTCCTAAGACAGAGTTTTGTTTGGGGTGTCTGGACCATGTACCCACATTTTCCTGTGGTGCTTGCAAAAGGGGCAGAATTCTGGGTCTTAGCCCAAACCTGCTAACTCAGAATTCTCCCAGTTGGGCTTAGGAATCTACATTTTCTATAGTTTGTGGTGATGCCAGTGCACTCGAAACTTTGAGGCTTGCTGCCCTGAGCCAAGGCTGTACCTTATCTGACAGGTTTGCAAACAATCAAGTTAGAAAAAAACAAAACAAAACAAAACAACATTTTTTTTCTGATCATTCCTCCATGAGTATCATTTTGTTTTATATATGTTTTTATTGCGTTCAGAAAAAAAGATTTCAGCAACTGCAAACTTTTCATCAATTTTTAAAAATTTTCATAGCATGAGGTTTATTTTTCTAAGTTAAAATGAAATAAAATTATTTTTATCTTGTGATAGCTTTTGGTATTACAATGGTAATAACTAAGTACATGAGGCTTAGGATTTATTGATGCATTTAGAGAAGATAAGCAACTTGTTTGCAGTTATGTAGACTAAAGAACCTTTGTTGAATAGGATATAAAGTAATTCCTATTTTCTCCTCATTGTATGCTTAGCACAGTGCCTGGCCAAAAGTAAATGATCCACAAATAATAGCTAAGATTGTTTTTACTATAACCTGAGCCCTTCCTGTGGTTGGGGGACATCTGTATTGGGATGCTATTTGCTAAATCCAATTTTATTTCAAAGTCTGGAAAAATGCTGTTAGGTTACTTTCTTTCAGATGTAACTTTCAGGAAGCTTTCTTTTTATCTCTCCTTGTCGCTGACCTGATGGCACCGATTGTCAGTCAACAAGCTTTATTATGCAATCACCAGGTATCAAAAGCTGTACTGAGGGGCTCCAAGGATTTCAACATTACCCTAAAGCCTAGATTCCAGTATGTCCTGACTTTCACTAAAAATGGCAAAGTACTGTTATGGAAAGAAACTGAATTTGGTGGACGGAGAAAATGCAAACAGGATAGAATGGTTTTCACGTTACCCTCTTTTGAACCCCGAGGAGCATAAGATTACAAAAATACCACATATACCTTCACGACATGATTACCTCTAAAAATAGCAGAAAATCCCTTCATTATAAGTTGGCCCAGTGTAGTGAACAAGGTAGAGTTCTTCACTTGGTAATAGGCTTCTTATTTTATAGTTGAAGGTTTGTATTCATTCATCTAGTAATTCTGGAAAATCTCAGTCCCGATCTCTTTGAAATTGTGCCTCTTCCACATTCTCCCTTGTCATATTGTCCTGGTACATTCTATGTCTCTTGCATATATTCCGTCTCCGGTGTCTTCATTAATCCTGATTCTTTATTTGGATCTATCTATCTTTCGGTTCTCAAGTTCTCTCTTAGGCAACAGTAACTGTTACTTAATCTATCTCTTTCAAATATCTAATTATTTCTTCAGTTGTGTTAAATCTGTTCCTTAATGCACTTATTAATGCATTAAGAAGTTCACCCTCCCCCGTTCATGCTCTGTCTCTCTCTGTCCCAAAAATAAATAAACGTTGAAAAAAAAAAATTAAAAAAAAAAAAAAAAGGCGCCTGGGTGGCGCAGTCGGTTAAGCCTCCGACTTCAGCCAGGTCACGATCTCGCCGTCCGTGAGTTCGAGCCCCGCGTCAGGCTCTGGGCTGATGGCTCGGAGCCTGGAGCCTGTTTCCGATTCTGTGTCTCCCTCTCTCTCTGCCCCTCCCCCGTTCATGCTCTGTCTCTCTCTGTCCCAAAAATAAATAAACGTTGAAAAAAAAATTAAAAAAAAAAAGAAGTTCTTTGGTTGTTTTTTTTTTTTTTTCCTTCAAATTTACTTAGTCTTTTTTCTGGTCTCTTGTTTTTTGCTCAAGGGAAGGTACACCCTTGTCTCAAGAAGGAGCTATGCTCAGGGGCGTCTGGGTGGCTCAGTTGGTTAAGCGTCTGGCTCTTGGTTTCGGCTCAGTCATGATCTCACAGTTTGTGAGTTCCAGTCCCATATCGAGCTCTGTGCCGACAGCACGGAGCCTGCTTGGGATTCTCTCTCTCTCTCTCTCTCTCTCTCTCTCTCTTTCTCTCTCTCTCTCTCTTTCTCTCGCTCTCGCTCTCTCTTCCTCTCTCTCTGCCCCTCCCCTGCTCATGTTCTCTTTCTCTCGAATAAATAAATAAACGTTTTTTAAAAAGGAGATATGCTCAGTCTTCTCTTTTTATTTCTGTAAAGATACTAAACATATTATTTTATATTTTGTGTTTGGTGATTCCAGTATCTAGAGCCTTTGCAGGTCACACTTCACTGTCTGTTGTTTCTGCAGCTCTCTCTCATGACACCTTGAAAGCTACCCTGTGTGCTTTTTTTATTTTTGGCTGTGAATTCGTATTCTTTGAAGCTTTATCTGTAAGAACTTTTTGAGATTGAGATTAAGTTGGGTTTTTCCACACCCTGGTCTATGCTGGCTTCATCAAAGTTTAGTCATCCTGTGAGGACTTCTGGAAGTCAGGCTGCCGGCTTTGTTTAGTTATTTTCAATAGCTTTTTGAGGTGTGATTTACATGCCAGAGAGTCTATCTCTTTAACTTAATGTTCAAACTTTTACAAGACCACTTCAGATACTGGATAAAATCTAGAATGTGAAAAACCGAAGGAAAAAGTTGATACTCTTGTTGCAGGAGGAAGGGAAGGGGACTTGAATTATTTTGATGAAAATCGATGAGACAAGCAACATGATTCAGGCATTTGTAAAACAAAGAATTGTTCATGAAAAATGTTGTTAAAGGAAGCTGTAAGTAGAATTAAAGGAAGAAGGTCAGAAAATTTTATTTTGTTAATTCCTACTCATCATTCATAGCTCTATGGATGCCAGTCCCTCCTGGAAACTATCTTTGATCTCTCTTAATCTGGTTTAGGTATCCCAGACTTTGCTGTATTTGTTCAATTAGAGCAATTATTACAATGTATTCTAATTACTTGGTTACTTTTCTGAGTCTTCCTCTCAAGAGCGAGGGTCAGCCAAATCTGGCCCACTGCCTGTTTCTATAAAGTTTTATTGGAACACAGTGACACCCATTCACTGATGTATTACGTATAACTATTTCTGCTATAATGGCAGAGTTGAGCAGTTGCAACAGAGACCATAAGGCCCGCAAAGCCTAAAATACCAACTTTTTGATTCTTTACTGAGAAAGTTTGTTCTAGTGTATAACCCCTATCTAGTGTATAATGCCCTGTATCAGGGCAGAACAATGTCTGACTGGTTTGCTATTGTATCTCTAGCACTTACCATGGTGCTTATCACCTAGAAGTGGCTGAATAAGTATAGATGAATGAATGGATTAAATGAAAAAGATTTCAGAGATTTCTATTTTGGGGTTATGTGGAATTTAGGATGAATTAAATCTAATCAGATAAATAAATAAAAATGAGTATGTAGGTAGGTAAAATCCCATTTTAAAGAACGTTATTATAATGTTTTGTCAAGGAGGCAGCTGGGTATAGTGAAAATAATCAGGCAGACCTGGGTTCCATGCCTGGCCCTACCTCTTACACGCCATGTAGTTTTGACCAAACTACTTAACCTCAACAGTATCAACTTCCTTTTCTAAAGGTGGCTCGTGATCTGTACTTTCATAGTATATGCTCTCAGGATTCAGTGAGATACTGTGTGCATAGCCTGTGGCACATGACTAATGCTTATTAAATGCTCATTCTTCCCACCTTGTTTCCTTTTCTTCTGTGGCACAGTTATTTCTTTATCTTTGCAGATGGACTAAAAAGGATCCTTTGGCGATGTGGTTTTAAAGACCACAAATAAACTTATATCGCTCATGTTTGTAGTAGTCCTTACCCAGATAAAAGTCAGTGTTTGACTCAAAGGTAGCGTCTTGTTATTGAAGACACCAAGCTGAATTTTCATTCTGCCCCAAAGGGCAGTCAGCCTTTCATTCTCCCCGTACTTTGCAATGTGAACAGCCTTGCCATACCCACGGAGTCCATGTGAGCTTAGAATTCCCCTGTAATTTTAACAAATAACTAAAGTTCCAGAAAAAGTGGTGGTTTGGGCAGGGGGTACCTCTGGGCATTGGGTAAGTTCAGCCTGGTACAGAGTAAGCAGAATAAGGCTCTTCAGTCTCAGAAGGGCTCTTTTTCCACTGTACCAGCCTGCCTGTTAGCTATGTGGCTTTGGGCAGCTCACTTACCATCTCTGACTTAGTTTCTTTTAAAATAGCGTTCTTCCTCTTAAATTGCAGGGGTTTTTGTTTGTTTGTTTGTTGTGTGTGTGTGTGTGTGTGTGTGTGTGTGTGTGGAGTAGATAAGA
Organism: Lynx rufus; assembly: GCF_022079265.1. Classification (NCBI taxonomy): domain Eukaryota; kingdom Metazoa; phylum Chordata; class Mammalia; order Carnivora; family Felidae; genus Lynx; species Lynx rufus. The sequence goes on from NW_025814834.1 coordinate 151,489,493, forward strand.
TAACGTAGATTCCAATGAGTGGAATTTAAAAAATGGCATAGGAATTCAAGTTTCTGCAGTAACATGGCCATTTCTCTCCTTCTGTTGGGATCAGAATGGTTCCCTTCTTTCTCTAAAGAGTGGGCTAACCATCAAGGGGGTATAGGGATGCTGCTTGTAGTGGGAAAGAGCGTGTCATTTGGAAGCAAATGGACTGGGCTCTCCTTTCCTACCTCTGTCACCTAGTAACAGTGTGACCTTGGCAGGACACCTAACCCTCATATCTCCCGCGGTCAAACTTGGATCAAAATATCCACTTCACAGGGTTCTTACAAAGGACTAGAGGGAATAATATATGCAAAGTTCCTGACATATATGAAACCCTCACTAAATGGTTGTTTTTATTTTCAAGACTTACACATTTGGAAAGACATTATCTTTCAATGTGTGCATTTCAGTAAAATTTTCTTCCAACTGCATTCTTGGAGGTCTCCATTACTTCTTTGCTGTGGAATTTCCTGCCCCCAATCCGAGAGGCTCCTGAGGGGTTTCCCTGTTTCAGTTCCCAGCCCTAAGGCTATTGGTGCTGTGGAGAGGCCGGCAAGAAAATTAGCATTGCCTCTGACATTTAGTGATGACTTTCTCTTCCTTTGTAATAGGCAGAAGTATGAAAATAACTAAGCACCTGTAAATGGATTCTTCATTAGGTAACAGGTCACCTTCTTTCTACCATCATTATGCATATGACTTGTTAGACTGTTTCTGAAGCATCTGCTTGACAAATCCTTTTAGAGTCATACCCCCTTGCTAGCAAAAATAAGCCATTCTGCAGCTTAAAGCAACATGACATTTTCTGCTAGATATCAATATTTTTCCATCTGACATTGAGTAGATCCGAGGCAGCCAAAAAAAATACCAGCTGCTTCTAAGGTTATGATTCACCGTTATTGTTATCCTTACGTATTGTTAAGATCCACCAAAGCGATATTAAAATGGTTCGGATGAGTGTTTCTTTTTCTCACATTAGTTCAGCATCTTTCTCTGAAATCTTTTTGTTCGTGAATGCCCAAGAAAACGTCAGGCAAAGGAAAAACCTGGGCACAGAATTGGAAGAACTTCTCCAGCACATTCCAAAGACAGAGAGAGAGGCTTGTCTCCCTGCACAGTTCTTCCATCCGGACACGCTGCAACGGAGTTGATTTTTATGCCTGTGTGATAGGACCTAAATAGCTGTACCACTTCTACATTTCTCTCCGTTATGGAGGGAAGACACGAGGCTTACCGAAGCTCTTCAAAGACTTAAGAGAAAATGCTAGTCATTTTAAAATTTAAATTTACATGGGGTACTTGGGTGGCCCAGTCGGTCAGGTGTTCGACTGTTGATTTCAGCTCAGGTCATGATCTCACGGTTCGCGTGGGGCTCGGTGCTGACAGTGCAGAACCTGATTGGGGTTCTCTCTCCCTCTCTCTCTCTGCCGCTCCCCTACTCGCTTTCACAAAATAAATAATAAAAATAAACTTAAAAAAATAAAATTTGAACTTACAAAAAAAATTTTTTTTTTAAATCTTCCTTAATATTTTCCACCTCAAACCTATCCACTGGACCTTCTAGAAGTTACCAGATTCCTGGCTAAGAACCTCTCGTCCTGTAGCGATAACCACTAGCACTTTCACCATGGCCTGCAAATAAGAGAACACTCACTAGCTCATTACAGAAGTGAAAAATAAGATTAATTTAAAATCTCTGAGAGTTCTCTCCAGTCTTACTTGCAGATAAGTAATGATTTCCATCCCCTTATCTTTCAAGACACGTCTAAGAAAAAGGGAGTTTTCTTTTATAGAGCCTGGTAAAGATGTATTCCTTCTGATGTTCTATCCAGAGTTTTACTCTGGGAAATTGAGTTTCCTTTTGCAACTTTGTTTCCTGAAGCCACACAAGCCAAAGAAGGACAACCGAAGTATGAAGGCAGAAGGACGCCTTATACTAGCAGCAGTCTTTCTGGACTGGTATGTAACCTGGGGATTTCTCTCCAACAGTGATTGGAAGGACCCTTTGATGCAAAATTCGACATCTAGTTATTATTTATCAATGATAATGACGGCTAACATTTATTAAACACTTACTATTTGTCAGACACTATTCTGAGTGCTTTTTCTTTTTCCTCATGTTATCCTCACAGCAATCCTGAGAGTGGGCACTACTCTTATACCCATTTTATAGATGGAGGCATTGACCTCCAAGTACAGAGCTAATAGGTGGCAGAACAAAGACTCACTCACACCTGTGTTGCCTCATTCCAGAGCCCAGAGCCTACCCTCTCAGCCACCTGCCAACCCTCCAGATGAGAGCGACCTTTCATGGTATCTCATTGTGCAGCTATCATGCACATGGATCTCTGCACCATACTGTGCTTTATACAGGACAGAGTTCTGGCACCTACTTCCGATTTCTTGGACTACAGAACTGGTGGGAGTCTTACTGGGGGGACAGCCTCATATCTGGTCTGGACCGTTATCTGTTCTGTCGGGTCCTACCAAGAGACTTCCGGGCTTCCCACACCGTTCTTGTTCCCTTCTGCTCCATCCTCATGGTGACGTCCTTTTTCTTCTGACTTACTATCCAGCAAGTGTAACGACTCAAGCTCTGCTCCGGTCAGGAGCTTGCTGAGGAGTGCTGACCTCTCCTGTGTACCTCGTGCAGAAACTCCGGGAGGGCTGTGCGGAGTGCTCTGTCTTGTTAAGCAGGGTGAGCACTTTGTGCCGCATGGCTGATTCTCTCTACACTCAGTTTGGTCCTTCCTGGGCCTTTGTTCCCCAGTCGGCTGTGCCTGTGATCTCCAGGCCGTGGTGATCAGACGGCAGATGGCGCCTTCCCCGCTTTCCCCAGAAGAGGAACTTCCTGATTGGGGTTTGAGCTGAAGTGGCAATTCCTGTATTGAAATCTTTTGGGTGTTTCTTGAACTATTCCGTGTCACCACGCAAGAGGTGGAGGTGGGGGTGCACCATTCATTCGTTCGCAACGCGTTTATTAAGCACCTATTTGTGTTCTAGGCACTGTGCTGAGCACTGGGGTTGCCGTGACAACTGAGAATTGTTCCTGCTTTCATAATTTCCCATTTTTGGGCAAATCAAACACATGATGAGGCAATTGCAATATAATATGATAAAGACTGTGATGAGGCGATAACAGTATTTCCAGGGCATACAGAAGGGGCACCAGACCTTGAAGGGCTGGCTGATTCCCCGCGGAAGAAGTGGCATCTGAGACCTGAAGGATGACTTGAAGTTAGGCAGGTGACAGAAGGGGTCAGTAGTTGGGCAGAAGGAAGAGAAAGGGTGTTCAGGAAAGAAGGAATAGCATATTCAAAGCCTACAGGCAGAGAAAGGCTGCCGAGCCTGGGCAAGTACAATCAGCTCAGGATAGCTGAAGCAGAGTTTGAAACAGGCTGTGGCAAGATGAGAGCAAAGTTAGGGATCTGAAGGGTGGCTGTCACTGAATCTTTCTTTAAAAAAAAAAAATGCTTATTTGTGTTTGAGAGAGAGAGAGCCAGCAGGGGAAGGGAAGAGAGGATTCAAATTGGCTCTGTACTGACAGCAGTGAGCCCTATGTAGGGCTCGAACTCACAAACCGTGAGATCATGACCTGATCCAAACTCAGGCGCTCAACCGACAGAGCCACCCAGGTGCCCCTGAATCTATGTGCCATGCAGGAACCACTTGCTTTCACAGACCGAGCTACCATAGCTTAGGTATTTAATGGCAGTGGATAGGACTGAGAAGTAATATTCATGTGTATCCTGGGGCTGATGGACAATCTCGGAGACCTTTGGTTCTGGATCCTCGTTCATGCCATCCAGGGGCCCCCAGCCAGCCGAGTGCTTCCTCTCCCAGGTGGAATTCCTTGTGGCTCAAAAGACACGTCACAGTCTTCCTCTGACTGCTGCCAGCAGTGCTCTCTACTCTAAAAACCGGTGCCTTTACTCAAAGTCCCATCTACTGTCTCTACTGGGGTTGTGCCCACAGCCAGGCCTGACGTGGCCACTTTTGCTGGGGTTGACCTCACTGCAGCTAGGTACTAGAAACTGAGTCAGGCCTTTCACCAGCAACTCCTACAAGTAGGGGTGGTTATCTCCATTTGTACAGCTGGGGAAACTAAGGACTCAGAGCCAACAAAGTATTTGTTGCAAGCCACAAATCTGTAGATGGCAAGATAGAGTTTGAACGTGGTCTGATTCCAAAGCCCCTGCAACCACAAGCAGTGACTCTTTCCCCATCAGTGTTATAGTTCTTATTAAGATCCTCTAAGTCTGCTCTTTGAGTTTTCTCATTGATCCTTTCCTAGAAGATGAGTCCCTCCAAAATTGGGTCAGAGGCTTTTAAGGGGCCTTTCCAAGAGTTGTCCCTTAAATCAGGAGCATGCCCTACCAGGAATGCTGTGTCCCCAAGACTGAAGACAACCTCCCATATCTCCCACTTTCCTTTAGAACATAATAATTTCTGATGTTGGCTAGTATTTTACAACTCCTCCCAGAGGATCTGGTGATGCTTTATGTAAACAAATTTTTAGGTAGCCTATGTGCAATTAGCAGGTGAGGTTCCTCCTTTGTGACCCTCCCCAGACTCTCACTGCATGTTGTTTTTCATTTACTTTTCTTTTTGTCACTTTCTGGCATTATCATCTTAATGTTCAATTTTGATGCTTGCCTCTTCTTTCAAACACCAGTAAAGCCCAGGGACAAATCTTACGAATCCTAGCAGTGGAGATGGATGTATTTGCGCGTGAGAGCGCCAGCTCCAAATAAGGGCACTAATGAGTCAATCACCAGGCTTTTATTAAGTGTCTGTTTGCTAAAAGCATAGCTTTTCCTGCAGCCAGATGGCCTGGCTCTGCACTCCTGAAGGGAATCTGGACCCTGTCACTAATTACTCTTCTTCCCGGCAGCAAGAAGGGGAAGCAATTTTCAATTTTTTTTTAGTGATCATAGGGCATTTTCTCCAGAATATCACTCTGTATAAAAAAAAACAGGATATAATTATTTTCAGTTAACATAGTCACACATTTTTGCAGAAGAATGGCAGTCTGCATAGTGGTTAGGAGAATAAACTTTGGAGCCCACGGATCTGAGTATGGATTGTTGGCTCTATCCTTTACTCGCTGTGTGAAGTAGAGCTAGTCACTTACACTCTGAACCTCAGGTTCTCCCTCTGTGAAATGGGAACAATATTAGTTCAGAGCTGTTCCAAGGATTCAGTTAGCAGTTATTAAATAAAACAGAGTAAATAGTTTGGTCCAGGAGATACTGTTACTATTATTATTATTACTTAATATTATCAAGAAAGCCATCTACCTGTCTGTCTTCAGGTGAGTTTGATATATTTTCATATGATTCTTGCAATTCTCTTTTCTCCATAAAAGTTCCCGTTTTTCTTCAAAGGTAGGATAGGGTCTTGCTTTCATGAATACTCTTAACGCTCACCTTTTATAATTATACGATTAAATCAAGGCTTGAAGAACTTGCAGGTGACTTTTTGTTTTCATGTATCTTTCTTCAATACGATGACAGTGTTTTCATTGCAGAATGAGGAGGTGGAGTTTGTCCGAACCGGCTATGGGAAGGATATGGTAAAAGTTCTCCATATTCAGCGAGATGGGAAATATCACAGCATTAAAGAGGTGGCAACTTCAGTGCAACTTACTCTGAGCTCCAAAAAAGATTATCTGCATGGAGATAATTCAGACATCATCCCCACAGACACCATCAAGAACACAGTTCACGTCTTGGCAAAATTTAAAGGGGTATGTATCATTCTTAGATGCTGCCTGTCTTTAAAAAAATTTTTTTTTAATGTTTATTTATTTTTGAGAGAGAGAGACAGAGTGCGCGTAGGGGTGGAACAGAGAGAGAGGGAGGCACGGAATCTGAAGCAGGCTCCAGACTCTGAGCTGTTGGCACAGAGACCAATGTGGGGCTCGAACTCACCAAACAAGATTATGACCTGAGCCGAAGCCAGACACTTAACCGACTGAGCCACCCAGGCACCCCTATGTTGTTACCTATCTTGATGCAGAATTCACTAAACTATAACATGAGTATATCACTTGCTTACTGCAAGTTCCCTTTACTTTCTAACCCTATTTTTACATTTAGGCCACTAATTCTTTTTCTTTTGGATTCTAAAATTCTCAGCCTTACAGAAAAGCTTTTTTCTTTTTTTCCCCTCTTAATCTCATTTCTTTGCTTTTTTTGGTTCTCAACTTACTACATCTTTTAGGAAGAGAATCTTATCTGACAAATTTACATGTTCTCTCTTAATTAGGATCATTGGCAAATCAAAGCCCTGGGAGGATTTCAGAATAGAATTTTTACACATTTTTTGTCATGCATTTCTTTGATTCCTGTTACCTATTTTTTTTTTTTTTCTTTTAGAATGGTGTACATTTATAGAAGAAAGTACCATTTCTCTTCCTGGTGTTACTATAGAAGAAAATCTTGAGTATAAGATATATTTTGAAATCTATTGGTCCAATTTTTAATGGCTTCCTAATGTTCTCAATGGCATGACCACTTAGTATCCATATATGTTGGTAGCCGTATTCTTCAAGAGAGTCTTGGAGCTGATAGTATCTGATATTTTAGCACTTCAGCTTCTAGTTTAAGTGTGAGGGAAGCTGTGTCGGACCTCCAGCAGATTTCTGGGAAATGCAAGATGATTTTTCTTTTTGCAAAGAAGTCTAAAAAGACAAGAAATGTAGACTAGAAAGTTTCTTTTCTCATGCTTTTGCATGAAATCCACACTCAGAATGCATGAAATGAACCAACTAATTGAAATATAATTTCTGCAAGGCCTAGCTCCACCCCAAACCTTTTTCTTGCTATTCGGAGTGGCCCAGCATGCACAAACATGGCTATAGAAAAAGGCATTGCTCTCTTAAAAAAATAAATTGAAAATAGGCTACGGTACTGCACTACAAAAGAGGGCCAGGTAACACAGATTCTCATATTTCCTGTACTATGTGAAAGATGCAGAAAAGTGAAGGAATGGACCTGGATCTTTTTTTTTTTTTTAATTTTTTTTTTAATGTTTATTTATTTTTGAGACAGAGAGAGACAGAGCATGAACGGGGGAGGGTCAGAGAGAGAGGGAGACACAGAGTCTGAAACAGGCTCCAGGCTCTGAGCTGTCAGCACAGAGCCCGACGCGAGGCTCGAACTCACAGACCGTGAGATCATGACCTGAGCCGAAGTCAGACGCTTAACCGACTGAGCCACCCAGGCGCCCAAGAATGGACCTGGATCTTAAAGACAATTCAAATTCATTCATTGTAGATAGAGTGACCATATAATTTCTTATCTAAAACAAGGTGGCACTTTTTTTTCTTTTGTTTTTTAAAATTGAGATATAATTGGCATACAACATTATATTTCAGGTGCACAACATGATGGTTTGATATTTGTGTATATGGTGAAATAAATTTTTATTTCTTGTCATCAGAAATTTTAAGAGTTGTCTCTTAGCTACTTTCAAATACATAATACAGTATTATTAACTGTATTTCCTGTCTTGTATATTACATCCCCATGATTACTAATTTTATAACTGGAAGTTTGTTTTGACTCCCTTCACCCACTTTGCCTATCTCCTCTCTCCTGGCAACCACCAATCGGTTCTTTGTATCTATGAACTTGATTTTGTTTGTTTGTTTTTGTTTTGTTTAGATTCCACATATAAGTGAGAACATATGGTGTTCGTCTTTTCCTGACTTATTTCTCTTAGCATAATCCCATCAAAGTTCATCTATGATCTGTGTTACCACAAATGTCAAGATTCACTCCTTTTTAGATGAATATACATCATATATATATATATATACACACACACACACTATATATATATATATACACACACACACACCATATAAATAAATATATACACCATTATGTATATTACCAATATATATTACATTTTCTTTATGCATTTATCCACTGACAGGATACTTAAGTTGTTTCCATATTTTGGTTATTAATGCTGCAATGAACATGGGGGTGCATATATCTTTTTGAGTTAGTATTTTTGTTTTCCAAACTAGGACACTTCTGAGAGTGAAATAAGATGCTAAATAATTATTCTGGGACAACAGGCATAAAACAGAACTATCCTGGGGAAACCTGTACAAATAGTCCACCTTAGGCAAGCCATAAATCATCTGTAGACTCTGCTAAGACCATAACACATTGTCTAGAGATTGTTATGAAGAATTTGTGTGGAAGTAGGGAGCTGCTTCATGGGGGTGGGAGTGAGGGATAGTCAATCGAAGGTCTGTTTGCAAAGCAAGGAAGCAGAAGTGGCCCTGTGTTCATGTTTTCCCCTGGGAAACTGGGAGGCCCATTTGGCAACCTCATAGAGACACCAGAGTGTTTTGGAGTCCACCGTAGTATTGTCGGTGGCGTGGGTAATGACTGAGCTCACCGGAAGGAGAATCTAAATGTTAAGTTTTCTTGTGCTCATCCATTGATTGACACATTTCTTCCTGCAAAACAGGTTTCTTTTAAAAACAGGGTAGTCTCACCCCGGTAATAGTGCTGTATTAACTACATTTAGGAGACCTTATGAAAATTTGGGATAAGGACCAATTCATGTCTCATGGTTCTTTCAAAATGTATATTTCTCTGATTCTGAAAAGGATTTGAACAGGAAAGAGAACTCTGGATATTTAAAAAATTATTTTTAAATGGGGCAGGTATTTCTGATCACTAGCATTTTGTTTCACTTTACAGATCAAAAGCATAGAAACTTTTGCAATGAGCATCTGTGAGCATTTCCTTTCCTCTTTTGACCATGTCATCCGAGCTCAAGTCTACGTGGAAGAAGTCCCCTGGAAGCGTCTTGAAAAGGTTTGCTCAGTTATTTGTACTCTCGGTTTAATTAAAGAAATTGGCTTTATGACATATGCTGAAATTTTACTGGAAACGATTTTTTGTCCCTAATTTTCAGAATGGAGTTAAGCATGTCCATGCATTTATTCACACTCCCACTGGAACGCACTTCTGTGAGGTGGAACAGATGAGGAGTGGTAAGAAAGTATTTTTCATGCTTTGATTCTACAATAGCAATTTCAATATATTTTTCTTCCAAACAACTCCGTTTATTAATATCGAGGAAAACTGTTGAGGATTTTGAAGGCATTTAAATCTGAGATGGGAATGAGCACTGTGACTCTGGAGTATATTTAAAAACAATCTCCTCCTTTATCGTAAACACATAAAAATGAAATAATACATTTTGCGAGAAATCTAGGAGTTGAGTGAGGTAGATCATTTTTATTACCTGATTCTCAGGTGAGGGGAAAAAAAAGGCCTGGGCTGACAAAACCCCAAATCTCTGAATGTTCTGACCAGACTTTTTGTACTATACCATGCTACTAATTATCATTACCTTTATAGGAAATAGTAAATAACAATCACGTTTCCTTGACATTTTATTTTCATAATAATAAGACCACTGATATTATTATAATTACTATAGAACGAACCTCATTTAAATAGCAATGACAATTCTGTAATTCTTTGTGTTCACTAAGAAATTTAAAACTTAACCACGGCGCATAATTACAATACGGACCTTATTAGTACTGAGGATTGAATTTAGCAAATATCAAAATTCCCAAAGCTTGTCTTCCACTGTTTGGTTAGGATTGTCAGAGCGGGGCAATAACTGGCCAGAGGACCTCTAGGAACTGTGGAGCCAAATGTGGTAGAAAGGTCTCTATCCTAATAAAAAATGAACTTTCATGATCATTATAAATGGAGAGTGTGGACTCTGAACTTTTTTCCTTTTCAATCATTCTTCTCTTTCTTCTCCTCTCTTTTCCTCTTCTCTTCCATTCCTTTTCTTTTCTGTATCTCCTCTTTCTTCTCTAGCTCTCTTCAATAAGAATTTGAGGTAGCATCTCTTAAACATCAGAAACATTATAAACTTAATAAAATAGAAGTCTCTTCTCATTCTGAATTCTATTGGATAAAGCCCTTCCTCAGACAGTTCTAGTGTATTAGCTGTTATTTAATATTTTTTGCTATCTGTATTAAATTCTAGGCACAGCCAGGGACGTCTTGGTGTTTGATTAACAGTTATGTAATTTTTGCCATATAAAGGAGACTGAATAACTAGTTGTTATATTAAGTTGAAAAGATAATGATTTCTTAATCCCCCAAATGTGTAGTCATATATATTAACTTGCTGATGGAGCTGTTTGTTAGTTAAAATAAAACTTTTCCTTCCTTCCTTCCTTCCTTCCTTCCTTCCTTCCTTCCATCTTTCTCTTTCTTTCTTTCTTTCTTTCTTTCTTTCTTCTTTCCTTCCTTCCTTCCTTCCTTCCTTCCTTCCTTCCGAATGTGACTTTGGGGGAGAAAGAGAAAGAAAGTTTCCCTAACTCCCCAGGTCAGTGTTTTCCTTCTCAAATCACATCATGTTTGTAAAATTATAAACTCTAAGCTGGCATAGTCCATCAGAAATGTAATGCAAGCCACATATGTAATTTAAAAATTTTCTAGTAGTCACTTTAGGAATGCAAAAAATAAATTACTTTTAATAATATATTCTATTTAATCTGATATAGTTACAATACACCTTAAGTATGTAATAAAAATAAATCACTAATGTAATATTTCATATTTTTTTAAAAAAGTTAAATGTTTCAAATCCTGTACATATTTTATATTTACAGGACATCTCAATTCACATTTGCCATATTCCAAGTGCTTAAGAGCCACACGTGGCTAGTGGCTACCATATTGATTAGCCTAGCTCTAAACTATTTTTAAGTGATTTCACAACATTTAGCATAGCATATTCCTCTTTCAACTTTCAAGTCTGTAAAATAATAGTTCTAGATAAGGTCTAGAATTCTATTTTGGGAGAGCTAATTAAAGAATAAGAACATGTTGAAATACTATTCATACAACAATTGGATTTTGAGGGCTTTTTATGTAGCCTAGGGCTGTAAATTCAGAGTTGAGTAAGACTTTCCCTGGCCCTAGTGAGTTTGCAGTAGATGAATAGTAGGAGATAGACTTATAAAAAGATTTATTGCAATATAAAGGCTAAAAACTGCAACGAGGGCATCAAAGTTATGCTAGGGAAGCAAAGAGGTGCAAAAAATTGTCTTCCTAGGAAGAGTCTGGAAAGCTTGACAGGGGAGGAGGAAATATTTCAGTTGACTTTTGAAAAATGATTCAGAATATGCTGGGCACAGAAGAGGAAAGAAAATTACAGGTGGAAGAAACAGAATGTATCTAGGTAGGAGCCATGAAGAAGTGGAAGAGGGAAACTAACATAATTTGGATATCTGCCTTATGCCAACCACCATCCTGGACAAGTGATTTTAGTGTTGAAAGGGCAAAGCATTTGAGGAACAGTAGCAAGTTCAAAGGTCTAGTTCTTAGAATGTAAGGAGCCAAGATGTATGTGAAGAGGTTGATTTGGGCTGGATTTTGAAGGGCCTCATGTACCATACTAACAAGATGAGTATAATTTGGAAGTAGTTTTACATGGCAGTAAACCATACGTATTGGGATCAGACTATACCGTATTTCAATTTGAGCTCCATTACTTAATAACTTTGTGACTGTGAGTTACTTATGCTTCTTCAGTGGTTTTCATTTGTAAGATGAGGATAACAGTGTCCACCTTAATTTCCCAGAGAATTAAAGGAGATAAATATTAATATAGATCATTTTAGCACAGGACCTGGCACATAGAAAGCATTCCTTAAATGATAGATACGATTGTTATTATTTAGGATGGCAATAGAGACCCAGGAAAGGTAGGTGTGTGTGTGTGTGTGTGTGTGTGTGTGTCCTATTCAGTAATTCTGATGAAGGTTATGGTGATCTGGCTGCAGAAACAGGCAGTAGAGAGACATTTAGAAACTTGTTGCAGAGATGGAGAAATGATGGAGTCAGATCTAAGGCAGTGAAAAGTAGAGATGGAGAGAATGACTGCAGAGGTGGAGGAGGGCATTATGTGAGGCATTTCTGAAGGGTACTGAATGAGTCTGAGTGATTGGATAGGGGTGGAGCTTGGAGAGAAGAAAGTTGCCCTAAAGTCGAGGGCTTGGGGGAGTTGGCTAAGGAGAACACGTATGATTAGAAAGTGTTCAGGGGGAAGCTGGTGATTTGGGGGAATAAGAGATAGAAATAGATTTGCAGACCATCAACAGACTGATGGTAGGTAAGGCTGTGGGCAAGAAAGAGCCATTCCAGAAAAACATGTGAAGCGAGAAGAGGAAAGTGACAGGTCCCAAGGGAAATTCCTCAGTTTATGGGTTGGGCAGTTTAAAAAATTAGAAGAAAGGTCAGAGAGATAGAAGGAAGATTGGGGAGAGTGGTGTTGTGGAGGCAAAAGAAAAAATAAATTAAGAAATCAGGGATAGTTATTGTGATAACAGGATGCATAACACACAGGATCCTATGCAGTGGCTCCATACAAGAAGTTCACTGCTTTTTGTAAAAGTCCAGTTCAGTGTGTGTGTGTGTGTGTGTGTGTGTGTGTGTTTGTGTGCACTTGTGTTGAGGTAATGTTCTGCTCCAAGAAGTTACTCAGGAACCCAGGTTGATGCAACCTAACATTTTTATCCTTACTTTTTTTGGGTCACCTTGAGAATAGATCCCCTTACCAGACAACCAGGAGAGGAAAAGAGCTTGGAGGAGCAAAAGGAGGAGACAAACCCCCTCCAGCATAACACCAGGCCTGAGAATAGAGCGCCACACTTCTCCTGGAAGGAACCTAATCTCTCAGCCCCACCCAACTGCAATGGAAGCTGGGAAATGTAGTCTAGCCAGGTACCTAGGAGGAAGAAGAAATAGATTTAGTAAATGGCAAGCAGTCTTTGCTATGGGAAGGTTCAGAAGTCTGGATTAAAAGAAAGTGGAACAGTAAGTGTGCAGTTTGGTAAATGGATCACTGGTGACTTCCACAAGAATATTTTAGCAGGGCCCTGTGGAGTGGCAGAGTATAGGGCTCTGCTGATCATAAGAAGAATACAAGCCACTCTTCATACCCTTGTTCTTTCCAGGAATTACCAGGAGCTATCGTCAGCCTGAATTCTAGTCACCTGTTTGCTACAGAATGGAAAAACTAGTCACCATAGTAAAACCAAAGCTTTTTCTTTCTGCAGAGAGCCACAAAGCCTCAGCATACTGCAGTTGTTGTGGCTGTGTTCCCAGAAGCTCCAGCTTGACACATCTAGAATCCAGAGTCTCTCTGATATCATGTGGGGATGGCAGGGATCAGGGAGCAGAAGAAGCATCTATTGCCTTAAGCGTATGCAGTATATGTGTGTACATGTATATGAGTGTGTGCATATTCTAGTGTTGTGTATATAAAGATGACATTTGCACTCTGTCCCTGTTTGGAGAGTAAAGATCTATGATCTTAGAGCAAAATTCAATTCTTCATTTGCTTTTTATCCAAAAGCTAACACTGCAGATATTGTGAGGTAAGTCAATGTACAGCCATTGCCATAAGAAGTGCCATTGCATAGGCTTAACTGAAGAAAGTAATCATTACACATACACACACACACACACACACGCCCCAATTCGCATGCCAAAGACTGTTACAAACCTGTAAGCAATGCTTTTGATGAGGGGCTAGTTAGTTGGTGAGAATTCTGCCCTGTTAACACATGTACTTAATCGCACATTTAGCCATGCGGCTCCCAATAGGGACTTTTCCCAGCAGGATATGTAACTGACAGACTGGATTCTTTCTTATCAATTGAACAAACATTTATAGAAAGCCTACTGAATCTCGAGCACCATTTTAGACCCTGAGAATTGCTGTAAAACTCCCATTATACTCTTTTCTTAGTGGATATTTGAAAGCTACATCATTAAGTGTACTTTTGCCTGTTTCAAAGTCTGTTAGTTCCATGGGAGAATCTGGAAGGGAGAGACGAATTTTTTCACGCAAAGGGATGAGGACTGTAGTTATGTTTGTGACTTGCCAAACTCAGAGAAGAGCTAGGCTGTCCATGTGATGCAAGTTGTTAGTTTGGGTGTTCTAAGGAGACTGGATCTTCCAAGCTCTTTCTTCCGTGTGTCTCCCTAAACTACAAGCATAGCTGAGTCTTGAAATCACTGGGATGGTTGAGTCACTAATTTGGACTAAATGGTCCCCCCAAACCTCTGCATTATTTGAATTATAACCCACAATTCTTTAAGAATCAAATTCCTCCCAATCTGCCACTGAGTATAGAAATTCATCTGGGGCACCTGGGTGGCTCAGTCGGTTAAGCGCCCGGCTTCAGCTCAGGTCATGACCTCACAGTTCGTGAGTTCAAGCCCCATGTCGGGCTCTGTGCTGATAGCCCAGAGCCTGGAGCCTGCTTTGGATTCTGTGTCTCCCTCTCTCTCTGCCCCTCCCCTGCTCTCACTCTGTCACTGCGTCTCTCAAAAATAAATATTTTAAAAAAAATTAAAAAAAAAAAGAAAAAAATTCAGCGAAAACAGAGCCAAGTAGATGGTAGATGGAAAACACATCTCAACTAAGAGATATTGTCTTCTGGTAGTAAAAAAAAAAAAGATCTATTGACATGGAGACCAGGGGGGCATAGGAGGTGGTTTTAAGGGAAAAAAAGTGATGAAATTGAGGTCCTGGAGGACAGTAATTTCAGAGGCGTCAAGCTGGGCAGGTGGAAAAAGCGAGATGGAGGAAGGGGGAGACCCAGGACCTTTTCGATGTCCTGTGTGTACCCTTTGTGGTGTCAAACTGAAGCACTCTTCAGTTTCTCCAAAAGAAGAGTTTTTGGTAAACACAAGTCCTTTAAACTCACCTTAACCACAACCTTGCTGTACAAAAGCCCAGTTAACTTCCTCCCACATGGCTGATGCCATCTTTCCCCTTCCAGAATGGCATGGAGGGACCTTTCACTCTCCACGCATGAGTGAAAGGGACTCCCAAAGGCAAATGATATTTAGTTTTCACTTTTTCTAGCACTTTACAAGTTTGAGGTTTTCTACTAGAATGATTTAATATGGTTTTAAAATATCCTCCTTTTAGCTATTTGTGTCCTTTTTGGAGGTGTTAAACATGGAAGCAATTATCCTGTTCATGACAGGATTTTTTTTTCCCTTGGCTCAATAAAGCTTTGTGCTTTGTGACACCTGATGCGTAGGTAAGGAATTGGGCTTATTTTCTATTAATTCACAGTGAGTTTCTTCCCCTTAGAGAGCTAAAGGGTAGGATGTATGCTTCTCTGAGAGATAAACCACAATCTGTTAAGTGTGTAGGAGGACACTAAAAGCTAGCAAAGATTATGTTCTAGCAAAGTAAAATGTGAAAATCTTCCTTTTGCATTACCCTATAACCATGGCATAAAGGCAAAAAAAAAAAAAAAAGCTGATTAAGTGGTTTCGTGACAAATAACCTAGAAAAGGACAGTCCTTTTGGTTGAAATAATTCTGCCAGTCTAAGCTGAAGTTGTTTTCAGAGTGCGTAAGCCACTGTACTTTTTAGTCGATGGGTCCATGATTCTGAAAGGCTCAGGTTCGTACCAGTGTTCAGAAAGCTGGGGCACCGCCAACAGGGAAGATAAAATAAGCTCTTCGATTTCATCCAGAGTGTGTAATGTGTGCCAAGGGGGGGGGGGGGCAAATCATATTAAAAGAGGATAGGGTTTTTGTTGTTGTTGTTCTTCATAGAACAATGAGCGCACCAGAGTAGATGATTTGTGTTCTGCCCAAACTGTGGCCATAGTTAATTGTCGTTGGGAGCATAAAACATTTTATTCTATGTGAAACTGAGGCCAACACACATTTAAAAATGCAACTTCTGGGGCGCCTGGGTGGCTCAGTCGGTTAAGTGGCCGACTTCGGCTCAGGTCATGATCTCGCGGTTCGTGAGTTCAAGCCCCGCGTCGGGCTCTGTGCTGACAGCTCAGAGCCTGGAGCCTGTTTCGGATTCTGTGTCTCCCTCTGTCTCTCTGACCCTCCCCCATTCATGCTCTGTCTCTCTCTGTCTCAAAAATAAATAAACGTTAAAAAATAAAAATAAAAATGCAACTTCTTTCTTCATTTTCAGATGCTAGTAAGAAAATAGACATTTAAAAAGTTGCCTAGCAGAACTGACACTCCCCAGAGGTCAATAAATCTCATCCCAGAGCTGGAGGTGGATAGAGACGGCAGGTCAGAAGTGGTTTGCAGAACCCAATGAGCCTTTGTGAAACATGAGAAATATTCACGGGTAGTTAAAGTTGATATGAAAAAGTCAATTATCACAACCTCATGGTCATAACTTTTATAAAGGATTTTCTGTGGGGCAGCCATTTTCCTAAGTCCTTCATGGACGTTATCTCCGACATCTATCAAATTGGTGATCATCTCTCTTTGCAAGATGAGAAACTCAAGGTAAAGAGGGGTTAAGTAATGTTCTGAGGGGAATAGTGCTCATAAAATAGGGGAGGAGAGGCCCTGAGAACACTGAGATTCAAATTCAGGAAATCTTGAGTTGCAAGGCTGTGGTCTCAACCACTGTGCATCAATGCATCCAGAAATCCTTTTATGATTAAGACCATTGGAGGAGCCAAAGTCTTATTGGCTTATATGGATGCTGATGACAATATAGTGCTATGTAGGAAACAATGAAATAGGTAAAATTTGCCTCTGGTTCTCATTCGCTTTCTCTTTATTCCCCCTCCACGAACCCTGCTTGTTCTAACCCCATTCCATATTGCAAACTCCTTATTTCATTTCTATAGGGTTTTTTTTCTAGAAGGGATTACTGTTGGAAATAGATTATATTAGTTTATAAAGGCTTCAGAAGTCACTCCTTTATGGGGTCTTCGTATTTTAATAGGAAATGTTTAAGGAATAAAAAGTTTTTAAGACACCTAGGGGCCATTTCTAAAAATGATGCTTCGGTTTCCATTTCAGGTTAGTGGAGATGGTATTTTTCAGGCTGGGGGCTCTGTCTGAGGCTCTCAAAAAATACTATGGAGGGGCGCCTGGGTGGCGCAGTCGGTTAAGCGGCCGACTTCAGCCAGGTCACAATCTCGCGGTCCGTGAGTTCGAGCCCCGCGTCGGGCTCTGGGCTGATGGCTCAGAGCCTGGAGCCTGTTTCCGATTCTGTGTCTCCCTCTCTCTCTGCCCCTCCCCCGTTCATGCTCTGTCTCTCTCTGTCCCAAAAATAAAAACGTTGGAAAAAAAAAATTAAAAAAAAAAATACTATGGAAGGGAAGATGGCAACCTTCTTGTCTCCTGGAAAGAAACTGTAAAGAAATGGGAAGACAGAGTTAAAGGAAGGAGAAAACATCATGGGGATGGGGAAGTATCCAAAAAGGAGGAGATAATGAAGTGCTGAGTTCAAATTCCACTCCTGCCAGTTTCTAGCCATGTGACTATGGGCAAATGGTTGAAAGTCTCCTATATAAGACTATTTAATAGAGGGGCGCCTGGGTTGCCCAGTTGGTTAAGCAGCCGGCTCTTGATTTGGGCTCAGGTCATGATCTCGCAGTTCATGAGTTTGAGCCCTGCAGAGGCTGCTTGGGATTCTCTGTTTCCCTCTCTCTCTGCCCCTCCCCCCTCTCAAAATAAATAAACAAACATTAAAAAAATAGTTAATAGAATTTGAGGATTAAGTAAGATAATGATTGAAAAAGGCAGCAACTAAATGCATGCTGAGCATCAGGAAGTCTTCAGCTAATGTTGATGTCCTCCCCTTCCCCTGCCATGCTGTGTATTATATTTGGGTGGGGGTGATCAAGAAGGGAAATGCTAAAGATGAGTGGAGGAGAACTGTCTAAAAGAAAAAGAGACTAAGCTGTGAAATACTGATTCTTTGATGTGAATCAATCTTGTTGCATGCATTCACTCATTCATTCAATAGACACTTATTGATTGCTTCTGCAATTCTCTTGTATTTTAAGCTTAGCCTCACTTGGGTCAGCTCTATACAGCATTTAGAAATGCTGATTTTGCAGCATCATGTCTTCACACATCCAGAATCCAATAAACCAAGGCAACTTAAAGCATTAGGCGTTGCTGGTGTCTCTCTTGGTCCTTCTTCAGATATAGTTTCCAAAGAGGACTTCAAAATGTTAAATACCATTTTAGTTGACACATTATCCTGGAGCACTCTGATCAGAACACCTTAATTAATCAGCAGATGTACTACAAACCACTGGCCATTGCTCTCTTTGGTAGATGTACACTTGTGGCTGGGAAAATATCAAAATGTGGTCATTGTTTACCTACTTACGAAACTCCACAGCTCCTGAGTTAGCCACAGCAGTTGAAGCCACATAGATGGTGTAAACTATTGGATTATTAAGAGCTTCCCTGGATTTTAATTGAGGATCGTGAGTTATATTCTTGTTCTTCAACTAAGACCATGTACAACATAGATGCCTGATGCCTCTGGCCCTTGAGTTATATACTAAACAGGCCAAGAAGGATAGATCTTAATCAGGACTAACTTCAAGGCTGTAAAGAGATGACTTTAGTCATCCTGTCATGGCACTATGCTACTGGTGGTTTGTACCCAAGCACTCCTTGAACCTCCAGCCTCATCAGCCTGCACATACAAATAAGGGAATGGTGATGTTAATTCTTGAATTTTCCTGGCCTTATAGTTCTCTCGCCACCAAACTGCTGGGTCTCCCCAGCCAAATTCTCCCACTTCCTGACAGTCAGGAGGTCTGTTTCACACGTGTTCAGGGAGACGTTTGCACCCATTGGGTACAATACTGCTTCACTGGCTCTGCTCAGCACTGGCTGTGCTAGTTGTCCCTGCTCTTTGTGAAGAATGATGCTCTCTACAGAACATTCTACCCTGGGTCTTCCCAATATGACACCTGGTGCCCTGTTCTAGCCAGGCTTCACCAAACTGCCAAAGTGTGTTTCACATAGAAAAAGAGAGAATCTTCCCCTCACTCTCTCCCCCATCTGTCACCTGGGCCCTGAGCGAGAACTGCCTGGCAGACAAGTAAATATCTTCTTCAGATTATGCCTATCACCCCTCCACCTTCCCCATTTGCCACATGGGGTGATGTCAAGGACTGCAGGAGAACCATATCATCCCCTCTATTTTTGCCAACTCTGCCCTCTTTCCCCCAGGTCTCTGTGAACCAACTTTCCTTCTCCTTCCGCCAAAAACCAAAAGCCTTTATGGGTATTCATTTAGGCATATCTATGCCCTATGGGTGGGTCACTGCCTCATTGTCCCAGTCTCTATTTAGGCTGGGCCAGGTCCACAATGCTACTCAGTCATGAAGTTTTCTGGTTTCAGTGAGCTCATAAACACAAGAAAACTGAGGATCTGATGATAGTTGGAGCCATCAGCCAGTGTAGATGATCAACACGAGGACTAATCCTTTCCCATCCTGTAAAGGGAGTCAGAGTAGCAAACAGAAGAACTGCTCTGGGGGAGCTTACTCATTCATTTCATCACGATTATATATTGAGCGAAGTGGAGCCCAACAAGGAGAAAGTATTTGGCTTAGACGTCATTTGTACCTGGAGCTGAGAGGAAGGTATTCATTTCTGTGGGTTTCAACACAAGACAGAGGTTTAGTCTTTGACTTTAAGTTCTGCCAGGGCAGGAGAAAGGCAGGGAGTCGTGGAATCCAGATAGAGAGATAGGCACACCATCCTCATAACTTCAGAGGAGACAGGGAGACAGACAACATGGGTAGTGAGGTAGCTCTTTGTTCAACAGTGCACCATGGTTTAGTGACCAGGATCCTCAGAGCTAGCTGTCCAATAAGAAGACACTATTTTATCCATGACCTCAGAGCCTCTTACCTTTTTACTTGAAACAGGACCTCCAGTCATTCATTCTGGAATCAAAGACCTCAAGGTCTTGAAAACGACCCAGTCTGGATTTGAAGGGTTCATCAAGGACCAGTTCACCACCCTGCCCGAGGTGAAGGACAGGTGTTTTGCCACCCAAGTGTACTGCAAGTGGCGCTATCATCAGTACAGAGACGTGGACTTTGATACTACCTGGTAGGAGTGTGTGCTAAGGCCTGGCGCTGGCTATGCTCTCTTCCCGTTACTGAACCTACGTGGAAATCTTAGCTGCTATTAGCTAAAATGACCTTGAATGGACCACCTAAATTCCCTGACCTTTTGGTTTTTCATCGATTATATCAGTAGTTCTCAAACATTTACTGTGTGTCAGAATTCCCTGGGGGGCTTAGTAGAAGGCAGATTACTGGACATAACTCCAGAGGCTCTGATTCTGTAGGCCTGGGGTGGGGCCTGAGAACTTGCACCTCTAATAAACTCCCAGCTGCTGCTGCGGCTGCTGGACCAGGAACCACACTTTAAGAACCACCATATCAGGTGAGGATAATGATATTCAGCTTTACTCCCTCACGGTAGATACAGAGAGGGCTAAATGAGGGTGACCAACGCATCCCAATTTTTCAAGGGCTTTTCTGATTTTGACACTGAAAAGTCCCACGCCCTAGAAAACCCCTTGATTGGTAGGCAAACTGGGACAGTTGGTCACTCTAGGCTAAACTCGAAACGAGATGATGTTTACAGAAGCAGTTTATAAATGATAAATGTGTTAACAACGTAAAGGTACGCCTATCATTATAATATCCTTGGCAAGCAGGAATTAGGCCTCTGGACTCTGAGTTTGCTTTTTGACCAGGCATCTCTTTCCTCTGCTGAAGTTCTCATTACTAGAAACTGCTACTTTCTGATGAGCTAGTATCTGCCCCCTGGTAGCTTCTTCCCAGTGGTATAGTTCTGCTCTACTCCTTTTATTATGTGATGTGTCTGATAATACTTACAGAGAACTTCACCTCAATCTTCTTTTTCCTGCGTGTTCCCCATTGGCAGCAGGCTGATGTATTTCTGTTAGAGCACAAAATTGAACATGGCAGAGTCAGGGTCTTAGCTGGGCCACCCACTCAGGAAAGGAACTTAGTGTGGATCATATAACTTTCAAGATTCCTCATGTCTAAACTGGGGATAATAATAGCACCTGCCTCAGGATATTGAGAGAATTCAATGAAGCAATCACATAAAACCCATAGCACAGAGCCTGGCACAGAACAAAACCCCTAAAAACATAATAATTCAAGGAACTGGCCAGTCTGAGCAGTAAGAGGGTTGGAGTACTTGGAGGTCCTCTTCATAAGTTCATCAAATGTGATGGAGATTTACCCTGGAATGCCCAGTGGGCCCTAGTTCCAGATGATGAAGATAGCCTAGTGACACTCAACACCTTTGTCACCTAGTGACACTCAACACCTTTGTTGTTTACGCACACACATGTGTGGGTAAAAAAAGGGGGAAGTGAGGTGTTTTTTAGGGGGCATTACCAGATATTAATCTCTTCTTTTTTTTTTTTTTTAACTTTTTCTTAACGTTTATTTATTTTTCAGACAGAGAGAGACAGAGCATGAACGGGGGAGGGTCAGAGAGAGGGAGACACAGAATCTGAAACAGGCTCCAGGCTCTGAGCTGTCAGCACAGAGCTCGACGCGGGGCTCGAACTCACGGACCGCGAGATCATGACCCGAGCCAAAGTCGGCCGCTTAACCGACTGAGCCAACCAGGCGCCCCGATATTAATCTGTTCTAAAACCAGCAATAAAATTGTTTACTGCAGGGAGAGAAGGTCACCGCTTCTTAGCTTTATAATGCACTCCTAAAAGGCCACCCTATGAGTCCTTAGTTGTTTTTTCTGTGTTTTAGGGATACTGTTCGTGATATTGTCCTGGAGAAATTTGCTGGACCCTATGACAAAGGCGAGTACTCGCCCTCTGTCCAGAAGACCCTCTATGACATCCAGGTGCACTCTTTGAGCCGGGTTCCTGAGGTATGTTTTGTCACTTGCCATTCTGAAGACTGAGAGAACTTGTTGTGTCTCCTGTCAGCGCTGACAGAAGAGTTGAGAGTTAAAATAAGACAGTGGAAGACACATGAAAAATGACATCTGTTGTTGTTCAAAAGCTTGTTATAGCAAGTGAGAAGAGAGCAAAAAATGGAAAAATCTGTCCAACCTGAAAACATGGGCCACTGCTGTAGTTCTTTAGTTAGTCGAAAATTCTTTGGGTCCTTACAACCTGCCACAATTTAAGCCTCATATCAGGACACTCAAATGCCTTGAAGGAGGGATAATTCGGCCAAGAGTCTATGTTTCAGGGTAGCCGGAGAATGAAGGATAGATGCAGACAGATTCCATCCATCCATCCATCCATCCATCTGATGTTATTGAGTAGTTATTATATCTCTGTCAGCACATGAAGAATACAAAGATAAATTAGACAGTGTGCCTACCCTTAAAGGGTTCATCATTTGGTAAAAGAAGACAATAAGTAAACTAACGATCCAGTAAAGCGTAAAGCATTATAGAAATACAGAGAAAGGCACCTAACTCAGGTATGGAAGATTGGGCCAGCCAGGCTTTATGGAGGGACAGGTGTTTGAGTTGAGTCTTAAGGGTCAAGTAGGGGTTGGTTATCTGAGTTCACACTCAAGGGTGAGGGAGCATGGTAGGTATAAGACAGGAGCAGCATGGAATAATCATTTGCTGTTGAGGTTTTGGCATATGTGAAGTGCCAGGAATGAACATCTTTCCATGTGCCTAAGGATGAGGCAGAAATCAGACCAGGAGGATCTTTGTGAGTTTGTTTATAGTCTGTATTTTATTTTCAAAGCTCTTAGGAGCCACGGAGGGGTTTAACCAAGGTGTAGCACTACTAAATTTGCACTCTAGAAAGATCACTTTAAAAGAAGGGTGGTAAATTAAAAGGACAGCAGACCACAGATGAGGAGACCTGCAGGGAGGCTATTGGGAGGCAGAAATCTGGCAAAGAGGGTCTGAAGTAAGTAAAGCCATGATGGGTGGAGAAAAAGAGTACCAGTCTTAGACATGGGCAAGAGGGATCCTGCCATGACGTGGAACTTTCCAGGATGTTTTCTGGCTATCCTTTCTCCACTGGATGAAGAGTCAGTGGGGCCAAGGCAACAAATCCTTCACAGGGGCACACATCCCTTTACAGTTTCTCTGGATACCTGCACCCCAGAATTAACTGCCCAAAGAACCCTGAGACCACTTTTAGAACCTGTGCAAACCTCTTCCCCAGATCCACCCTCCGGAGGCAGATCATGCCATCAGTGTGTATACCCTTGGGCCTGTGAGTGGGCAAAGGGGTGGAAACTGCTTACAAACACTCAAGCTAGCATGTCCACATGAGGCCAAGAGAAGGGAAGGGATGGGCCAGGGGCTGGGGTCTGGCTCTTCCCACACTACGACATCCTGCATTGCAAGCAGTCAGAGAAATTTCAATTAGGTTCTGGCTTTCCAGGCTGTTATGAAGGTATATTTGTCAAGTAAGAAGGATAGAACATTTTCACTTAAAAATTTCTTGCTTGGGGGCGTTTGGGTGGCTCAGTTGGTTAAAGGCCAGACTCCTGGTTGTGGCTTAGGTCATGATCTCATGGTTCATGAGTTTGAGCCCCACATAGAGCTCTGCACGAACAGTGCAGAGCCCGCTTGGGATCCTCTCCCTCTCCCTCTGCTCTCTCCCTACAAAAAAACCAAAATGTTGCTTGCCTGATTCAAAACTTTAAACATCTGGCATGTGGGCCTCCAATTGTACTCTTACCCCAGGGTCTGTAAATGTTCAGGATAGGCTAGAGAGGAGGAAACAGACTGAGGAAGAATTTAGGAGGTTGACTGGCCACCACCAGGAGGCCAGTTAATATACTGAAGTTCTCACTGTTTTCTGACCCAAGGAACGCTTACTTTTCTGAAAACCGATTTTGTACTTGGAGGGGGAAAGAATGCGTCCACCATCTAATAATGGGACTAGCAGGAGACAACTGTGTCACGCAGTAGAGGAACATCAGAAAGTGTCTCAGAGACGGAGGTGGAACTTGAGTAATGGACTCACAGGCAGTTGGGTTACTGGGGAGGAGTGACAGAGAGATAGATTCACAGTTGCCCAATGTGATCCATATTACTTTGGATTCCAGATAGAAGATATGGAAATCAGCCTGCCAAACATTCACTACTTTAATATTGACATGTCCAAAATGGGATTGATCAACAAAGAAGAGGTAAGAGAACTTTAAAAATATTTAAAGAATGTCTACCCTCCTACCCCTGCACCCTTACCTGTCTTTATAAAATTGGGATGATAATATCACCAACCAAAACTCTTACCAGCTGTTGCTTTTGGAATATTTATAGTTGCCACTGATTAGAGTCCTCTTAGATTCTGGGCCTTTCAAAACCTGGGGCTGGAATGCCTTAGAGGTGGATGAATGATTATGGAGGAGGGTTGGAAGCTAGAGAGATTAAAAGACAAAGAAAGAACAGAGTGTGCCAGAGAAGACAGCTCGGAGATGTACTTCGAAAAGTGCCACACAGGGTCACAGCTTTGTTATTCTTCCATCATGAGGCAATAAAGAGAAAAAACAAGATTCTATTTCCCTTCTTTCATCATCTTTAACTTTATCTAAGTAGTCAGTTTAAGTAGCATATAAACAGAAAATGTAAACAGAAAGAAAGAAAGACTGTTTCCAACTGTAATTATAGAAAGCAAGATGAGGGGGTGCCTGGGTGGCTCAGTCGTTACACATCTGACCCTTGATTTTGTCTCAGGTCATGATCTCATGGTTTGTGAAGCTCTGCACTGATGGCATGGAGCCTGCTTGGGATTCCTTCTCTGCCCCTACCTCACTCGCATGCTCTCTCTTTCAAAAATAAATAAACAGAAAGAAAGGAAGAAAGAAAGAAAGAAAGAAAGAAAGAAAGAGGGAGGGAAGGAAGGAAGGAGAGAAAGAAAGAAAGACAGACGAGGAAATGCACTTTTTGAAAGGAAACCTTGTTTTGCAAAAACACCCTGACTTGTTTTAAGCCATGGCAGAAGGTTAAACCAAGTGTGTCTGACTAGACAGCCTGAAGTAGTGTGTCCTGGGAGATTGGAACTGTCCTGCCCCTCTTGAGCCATTTTCAGAATGGTAGGATTTCTCTATTCCTGTTTCTGTCCTGCAAATTATGTTAATGGACTCCAGCGGGCTGTGCTACCACAGCTGTAGGTGGAGGCTGGGGAACAGCACTGGGAAACAAAGGCTTAGGCGCCTGGGATAGCTTCTAGAGAACTGTGAGTCACAGACGAGAGCAACATTGATCCCAGGTACTGTTCATTCAACTGAACAGGGAGGCAGCATCGTTTATGTCACTGGAAGGAAAGGATGTCGATTACCAGAATACCATTAATTAGAATTAAAGCCCTTTAAAATCATTACCTTCTAAAGGGCAAGAGAGGGACCTGAAAGTAATCTTGGCCATGTCGACCAAAGGTAAAACAAATGGGCCCCAAACAGAAAAGGGTCAAGCTCATGACTGGAGCAGTGCTCAGCTGAGGAACCAGCAAAGAAACGAGGTCTCCTCAGGGCCCCCAAACACCTGTGACCTGCACTGATCCCAGCTCAAAGACGTGTCGCAGGGCTTGCCAGGTGTGTCCCTATATCCAAGAAGTCAGACTTGCAGCTTCCTCAGCTCCCACCTGAAGCCTGCGTGGGGGCCCCGAGACGGGAAGGCCCAGATCCTTGGGGCCAGGGGTCCGCGTGAAGGCACCTGAGAAGCTACACAAGTTGTCCTGACTCTGTGTCTGTGCTTTGGGGTTGGGGGGTGGGAGCTGCTCTCAGGCCCTCAGCCAGCAGGCGTGTACAGAGTGAGGGCAACACATGAGAAGCAGGGAGTCAGGACGCACTGACAACAGCAGAGAAGTGACAAATGACAGGGTGGGAAGACAGAACATCTCTAAATTTACAGCTGTCTGAAACCACTTAGTATTGGGCTAACAGCCCTGAGGACCTCAGATGTTCCTGAAGGCGTGGTATGATCGCATTGGACATTGATAGGTGTTCAAAGTGAATTCTCAAGCAAAGGCCAAATTATGTTCACCACATTCTGTTTAAAAAGCAGAGATAGATAATGCATTTGAGAAACATTTATATCCCAGTGATTAAAATCTTTCAAACACTCTTAAATTTTCTGGACAATCAACTCATCCCTCCACTATTGCCAGAAAAATAAAGCATTACCCTGCTTCAAATAACTTGACTTTAGTGCATATACGTTTTTCCTATTTAGTGAGTTGTTGTTTTTGGTTTTGATTTAATATGGATTCATAGAAAACAGGAGAGGTCTATTTTAATGCTTCTGAAGTTGCCATGTGGCTTTTCTACAGGTCTTGCTACCATTAGACAATCCCTACGGCAGAATTACTGGAACCGTCAAGAGGAAGCTGACTTCGAAGCTGTGACAAAGTAGCTACCATCGCCAGGAGCCTACTCTCAGTTGAGGATTTCCTTCAGCCTCTTGTGATGCTGGAAATCATAGCATTGTAACCATGCAAATTTTCAAGCTAGAATGTTGACTTATAGTGTTAATTTTCCTCCTGTATGAAAGAATTCTTCTGCTCCTAGCTCAGCAAGGTGTTTTGTGATTAGTAATTATAACATGCTTTATGGATGCAGTTTACTTTACAAATGCTACACGGTATTAGAACAGTCATAAATCAAGATTTCTTTTTAGTTGTCTTGTGCCTTCCTATCTTTGAGACGCTTTAGAACCAATTCACTAAGAAAATAATCATGAATTTTTGGATGTGTCATATCAATTACTTTGTGCACAAGTTCAAAAGTAAGCACTGTTTTCATCCTACTGATGCAAAAACTGCTTTTGGGCAATGCAGAAAATATAACGACAAAATCATCTTTTGAAAACTTTCACCATTGTGACTTCAATTAGACTGAATATTTGGATTTCTAAGAATGCTCTAGCATATGTATCACTGGGAATTTATTTATACTCTAAAAATACTTTTATAATCTTAATGTATTGGTTTTATGACTTTTACAACTCTTAGAAAATATATAGTACACACTGAAAAAAAGTGTAACTTATTTTTCTTTGAATAAGGTCTACTTTGGCACAAAGAACCCATCTAATAAGTGCTGAGTCAATATACCAATCAATGAATATACATATAGAAAGAAGACGACACTCTATACAAATATCAGTGATGATGATTTCTAGATTGTGGGATTAGGAGTGATTTTTATTTTTTGCCATGTGCTTTTCTGAATCTTCCATATCTGAACATTTATTACTTTTATAATCAGAGAAATAAATATAATTGATGATTTAAAGATATATACAGACTTGACTGGTGATTATCTTTATATCAGTTGAGTAACACTATTTATATATATATATATATATATATATGTTATATATATATATATATACTATATATAATATACATATATGGTATATATCATATACCATAGAGCTTCATAAACTATAATTAAACTGTAATTTTAGAAACCCATGATGAAAACCTGTCCACATGAACATGGAACCTTCTTCCATTTAAAAAATCTACATTTATTAACTTTTTTAAATCTCCATTTTTTATAAATGCTTACATACAAGTACTTAGTATTATTTGATAATTCTGCTTCATTCCCCTTTGTAATACTACATAAGCTAGCATGGTATAGTGTTTAATTTCACAAACTCACTTAAATCCTGGATCTACTTCTTTCTAGCTATATGATAAGTATCCTCATCTGTAAAATAGAGGTGAAATAGAATCTAACTCAGAGGTATTTCAAGCATCAAATGGGTTAATGTTTGTAAAGTGCTGTGATAATGTTTATGGCTGACACAGAAAATTCTGTATGGGGCACCTGGGTGGTTCAGTTGGTTGAAAGTCAGCTCAGGTCATGATCTCACGGTTTGTGAGATGGCTCTGGGCTGAGAGCATGGAGCCTGCTTGGGATTCTCTCCCTTTCTCTTTGCCCCTCCTATGCACTCTCTCTCTCTCTCTCTCTCTCTCAAAATAAATATTTTTTTTTAAAAAAGAAATTTCTATATGTGTTTGTTAAATGAAATATCTTGCCTTCTTTTCATGTGTTATTAGACCCAAGTAGAAAATCTTCTTTGGACTTTATGAGTGAGGTGAGAGATGGGAGGCCGGAGAGCAGCAAGCCCTAGAAAATGCTGGAAACCCCACACAAGCTAGTGCCTGCTGGGAAAGAACACGAGATAAGCAGGATGAAATAGTATGATAAGGAAAGTTTTGTGCCACACTGAATACTCATGTTACAAAATGGGCTTCTATATCATGTCACTTGGGTGGCCAAATTGCTTAGTACATTTTATTCCTCTGCTGATTTCATAATCCTGTTTAAAGAGGAATTTAGAATTTAACATGATTTTTTCTAAAAACAAACAAACAACAAGAACAAAAAACGTAGGCCCTTCTTACTAGCTATTATCTTGGTCAGGAAAGTTTTAGAAACACTGTATTTGCTTCAGAGAAGAAACTGATGTTAGAGCAGAATCCTTAGACGTTGTGGCCCGTTTTGAACATACATGCATTGTGCTTCTCCTGAGTCTTAAAACATTTATTGTAGTCGATTGCAAATGAGCTATTGGATGTTGTATCCCAGGTGTTATTTCCCAGGCAGGAGAGCCTGGAGTCTGAAATTTTCAAGGGCCAGAATCCTATTTTGTGAAGAATGTTTTCTTGTGCTTAAAATTGTAAATTATGCTGAAAAACAGGCTTTGGGTTTCACCCGGTTTTGTCAGTGCTGGCAGAGGAGCAGGCCAGCCTGAACTACAGACACCGGCCAGGTAATTTGTATCAAAACATTTTGTAATTTTGTTATAGAAGGCTACAGGCTCTCTGTTCCAGTTTTTCTGGGAACCCACTTGCTCTACAGTGCTTTCTCTTCCCTTCCACCCATCCTTACCCAGGCCCCATCTCAAGTACTTTCCTGGGGGAATAAAGCAGGTGACTCCAGCCCATTTGCTGCCTGGAGGCAGTTTGCCTGGCACCCAACAGAGCAGCTGTCATCTGGGGCTTGTGGTTTCAGCAGCCAAAATTCTAAGACTTAGTCGAAATCCTCTAAATTTCATCTCAGAACTTTCATTGAAACAGCCTCAGAAAATGCATTCCATTCCTTTTCCTTTTTAGTCAGACTTAAGTTCACACCTTTCTTCCCCTTTAGTAACCTGCTTTTTCTCCCTTTGTTCTCAATACAATAGAAATCACTCTTTGGAAACAGTGTTTTTACTTGTTTGTTATTGAAACAGAATTTAGCTTTTTCAACCACGTGCAAAGATTTAACTACAGAAATCTGAACTTCTTTCTAACCTCCTAGGCCTCGGTTCAGAAAGAGCATTGATTTTTTTTTTTTCCCTCCAGACTAGGGACTGGATGGACTTTGCCTTTTGGAGTCTCCTTTGCAAAACCTTTGTTTAACTTCTGCTTCCTTAGCTGCATTTTGGAGGAAACCAAAGCTTCTTTCTAAAGTCATGGATTTCAAGCCTTCTAACTCACTGGGTTCTTCCTGCTTCCAAATAATGGAAACTTATTCTCTTTGAATTTTTCATAGTCTTTGTTCCCATTTCTGTCAGAGTGCAGCTGCCTTTTGTTCTTCCATTTGCCTGGGCTCTTTTTCAGGAATTCTTAAGGTTTTTAGATTCTATGGATATCCCATTGAGAAAGAATGGCTATGGACCTTCTTCCCAGCAAAGTGCTCATTCATGCCTCTACAGGGACCTCAATATCTGCCAAGGCGGTCATTTAC
Source organism: Lynx rufus (assembly GCF_022079265.1). Classification (NCBI taxonomy): domain Eukaryota; kingdom Metazoa; phylum Chordata; class Mammalia; order Carnivora; family Felidae; genus Lynx; species Lynx rufus. The sequence continues at coordinate 151,519,107 of NW_025814834.1, forward strand.
ACTCAATCCTTAAAGTGTAAAAGATTCCATTGGAAATTTACACATAAGGAATATATTCAAATAAACTTGGAAGGAAGGTACACTGATTCCCTTGTATGAGAAAGGGAAAACAGTGTGTTTAGGATAAAAGAGAAGGACCCCAGATATATAGGGGAAAAGACATTGTAGGACATGACAGTGTTGTGAGTTTTACTTGAATGGTGGAGGGAGCGGTGACACATGTAACTCAAATTATTTGATTCTTAGAAAATCATAGAAATTGAATGCTGAAATAAACTTCTGGTTGGATTTGTTTATTTTACATAGGAGGCAATTGAACCAACAGAAGTTAAGAGACTGGCACAGGGTTTTACAGAAAAGTCAGCAACAGATCAGAACCCAGGTCTGCTAACCCGTAGTCCAGGGTCCCTTTCCTCCTCCAATGTGGATCCATAGCTTCAAAGTTTTCCTTTTTAACTCTGTGTAAATTAGGCTAATGTTAACTTACTCCGCATTCTGCGTGCACACCATACAGAAGGTTGATGAATAACCTACAGACATTAGGGTAGCTAGGAGAAGTCACCTTAGCATTAAAAATTAATTAGGAAATCTGCCTGAATAGATAATTAAACAGACTGATGTCAACCTAATTGGTTCAAATTAATGAATGCAGCTCTACTTAGATTTTTAAAATTTTATCTTTAAAATTTTGTTGATGTTTGTTTTTGACCCACACACATCTTCATTAAAATCACAGACGTATCAGAGGGCTCCCTTTCATTAGTCTCACAAAACCATTTTGAATGTCATTGAATGTTCATTTTGAATTAGGGATGAGATGTATTTAGAATTCACCAAATGCCTCAACTAACTTAGGTCTTTGGGGACCAATAAAAACTTATATGCATTTTGCTCAGCACATTTCCCTTAACTCAGCATAACAATTTTTCATGGAGCTTAAATAATGCAAGTTTTTTTTTTCCTTTTATGTGCCCTTATGAAGATAAAGTATCTAAAACCACCCCAAATCCAAGGACCTAAGAAAGTAATTGTTTTATCTTTTAGCAGCATTAGAATGTATCAAATGAACAGTATTTGGACTGAGCATATGTTCGTTAATTCTGTGACTCTTCTGGGCTTGATATGGAGTGAGAGCATAGTAATAAAATCATACTTTAATGTACTTTTCCTGTTATACTAATATCTGTACTATGTACTCTTATTCATTTCTCCATCAGTCTTATGAGACTGGTACGTGAGCTGTTCTGTCCCAATGGCGACGTGCTGTAAGTATGAAATGTGCAGTGGCTTTTGAAGAAGTGTTTTATTATTTTGTTCTTTATTTATATATTTTTTTAAGTTATGCATCCACTTGAAAGGGCATTCCTTTTTTTTTTTAAGTTTATTTATTTATTTTGAGAGAGAGAGAGAGAGTGAGGGAACAGCAGAGAGAGAGAGAGAGAGAGAGAGAGAGAGAGAATCCCAAGCAGGCTCCGCACTGTCAGCGCGGAGCCGGACGTGGGGCTCCGACTTATGAACCTTGAGATCAGGACCTGAGCCGAAACCAAGAGTCAGACGCTTAACCAACTGAGCCACCGAGGTGCCCCATAAATGTATTTTTAAAAGATTGTAAAGTATGTCAATAATTTTGGTATTGTGCATGGAAACGGTAATATTTTGGATATGTTAGATGATTTTCCTGCTCCCTTGTGTGACCACTAGAAAATTTCATAAAAAAATGTGACCGCTAGAAAATTTTAAGTCACACATGTGGCTCACATTATATATTTATTGGACAGTGCTGACCTAGTGTTGCTTTGCTCTGTGTCTGTAGCTGCAGTAGAGAACAGGTGAAGTACCTGAGGCTGAGGGGAGCCGTATAACTGCCCAAGTTCCCCTTTCAAGTAAATGGTGGGGCTGGCCTCAAGCTCAGGTCTATAGGAGCAGCCTCAGTCCTCCCACCCACTGTGGCATGGTGTAGATCAACCCGTGTCATTGGGTTGCGGCACAGGAGAGGAACACAGTCCCAAACACGAATTTATTTGTTTGTTTGCCTCTTTATTTATTTACTTATTTATATTTTAATTCCAGTGTAGTTAACACGTAGTGCCAAACACAAAGTCTTAAAAACAGGAACTGCTGGTTGCTTGAAGAGTTTTCCTGAGCGTCCTTCAAAATGTTTGTAATCGTGAGTTTTATAGTCTTATTTTCAAGTTGTGTATTTCCTGGCACAGAAAAATAAGAGTGTGACCCACTGAAAAAGGAAATGAAGCACAATTTACCAAATGAGTCTGCTGTCTTTAATTTAGAAAGAAGACGTCTGACTTGCAATGTTGCCGTAGATGTCTCTGCCCCACAGATGACAGAGCTGGAGACTCTTGTGGAAGGTCTGTCCTTGCTGCTTCACCTGACTCTTCTGGAAACTTAAGGCCTCTAAGCTCTGTGATCTCAGATGCTTAGACGATAGCATATTCTATCTTGTGGCATATGTTCCCTTATTTTGTTGTTTATAGGTCTGGCTTCCCCAGGCCATGGCCTGCTCCACAGCTACCAAAGGCATTCAGTATTATTTACACCTTAATTCACTGACCTCTTTCCCACCTCTGCTATGATAAAGGTAGCAGCTCTGCCCAGGCACCTCTTCTGTGGAAGTCCGGCACATTTTCCATTTGGAGATTGCCTGGCATCTCCAGCTTTCCGGATTTCTCCCTGAAGATAATGGTGGACAGGAAAACCCTGCACAACTGCGGTAAAGAGACATCAACCTAGCTATGTTCTTGTGGGTAGTCAAAGACTTCTCTTGCTTTTATTCACAGGGTCCTCCATTATTCTGCCCCAGGGCTAGGCAAGATGCAACTCTTTTCTTGAGCTTCGAAAAGATATAACACGGCCGCAGTCACCAAAGAATGAGATGTGATCGTTTTACTCTCTTTCTCTCTATGTAGAACGGCCACCACTGGCCAGCAATGGTACCCAAACCACTTAATTGCCTATGGAGCTACAGCATGAAGCTAACGAGCTGCTCATTACTGTACCCATTGCTCTCTCTTTCCTTCCTGTGGCTTGTTCCTGGTTTAGAAGCAGAATTAACAAGTTTTCTCATAAGAAGCATATCTGTCCTACAGCAGTCAGCTCTTTGAACATTTAACTTCATCTTCCAAATCATTACAAAAAACACTTAATGGCTCTGTGCCCAGGCCTGACCCCTGCAGATCCCATTTGCAATGACCGTCAAAGGCAGATGGATCACCACCAGTAAGTACTCTTTGCATTTGGCTTCCAAATATAGGAGTGGTTGGGCAACTGAGGGTCATTAGACTTTTCCAAATTAAATTCCTTCAAAGATCTATTTCTCTAATGCAACACAAGGACAGCATGTGCCCCTGACTGTGTATGCTAAGCTTAGAGAGACAAAATCCATGTTCTCATAGGGTACTTACTGAGGATAGAACGAGGAGACTGCCACCAACTGGTCTCTGAATATGAAGATTATTCAATAGTCACCATGCCCATTAAGTATCAAAAATGACGCTCAAAGCTGCTGCACATTCCAGCTCAGTGTGTGCCACCTTGTTTTCTTTTCAACCAAATCTACTTATAAGCTCTAGTTCCTGAATTAATTTACTCTGAGGAGGCTCTCTGTGTGTTCTTTGCTTTACATCAGGGGTCTAAATTTCATATACCTTGTAATGACAATGTAAAAGTGTGCAGTTGCTGGCTGCAAGGTATTAGGGAATTAAAAAGATTGTAATAAATTGGAGTTTTCAGGCTCACCTAGAAGACTGCAGATGTAGTTGTAAGAACACAAACATACTGCACTAGCCAAAGGACAACATGTCAGCTTAGATTCCACTGAAAAGAGACCAGTTTGTGACCTTGCCTTTAAATCAATTCATTATACGTCCTTTGTAGAGTCTGAACCTGAGGCTCAAATGCGGGGTGGTGAGGAGAGGTGGAGTGGCAATTATTTTTTTTTTAAATCCTTCATGATTCTGATATCCTGTCTGCCCCTCTGGTTGAGAATAATCAATTTCAACATCAAACAATTCTCACATAAAACATATTGGCATCAAGGCACTCTCATTCCCATTTACGCTCATGAAGTGCTTCCACACGTGTGTGTGTGTGTGTGTGTGTGTGTGTGTGTGTGTTTGCTCCTAGCTGCAGACCTGGATCACATTAACAGAAATCTGGTGTGATGGGAAAGGAATCAGCCGTTTCTGGTTTTACAGCTGTTTGGAGACAAAGGCTGCCTACCTGCTGAATTTCAAGTACTTCCAGCCTCTCCCTATGGCCTTGTTTTGATAACACTTCCTTTCCGTGAATTGGGGGGTGGGGAGAAAGCACCCTCAGTTATTGCCAAGGCACTTAGGCCAGCCCGTTGTAGGCCTTTATTCTGGGTGTAAGAGAGGCAGACTAATTTCCTAATTTTGCCTGAAAGCTGTCAACAGAGGGCTAAGAAATGAATTGATTCTTTTCAGTTTGCTTTTCAATTAAGATATTTTCCTTTCCTTTTTTTTTTTTTTTTCTTCATAAGCATTTATAGAGCAGTCCAGGTCAAAAGCTTAGTTGAGTTAGGTTGGGGTTAGTGAACAAGGCGACTGTGATAAAAGCATCCAAAGACTGCATGGAGTGTAATCCCAAGTTCAAATCTAGAGAAAAATACAACTAAAGATATACTTTCATTTGCTCAAAGTATTCAACTGCCAGCTGACAGTGGTGATAGGACATTGTCCTTTAATATCCCTTTTCCCGTATTGATAGGATAATGGCACTTTTGAGTTTTAGTTGGGCCCATGGGCTCTAAGATTATCTCAAGCCTCTCTTCCAGCTTAGGTATGACACTGTGACTGAATTTTGGACAGCAAGATGGAAGAGGAAGTAGTATGTACAATTTCTTGGAAGTTCCTTAAAGGGAGAAGGTGTCTTCCTTTCCCTTTTCTTCTTCCTGCTGGTTGGAAGTCAAATGGTGATGGGGGGAGCTGAAGCAGCCATCTTGGGCCATGAAAGGATTCTGGGAATAAACAGCATGCATGATGGAACAAAAAGGTAGGAAGAATGTCTGACATCATAGAGGGCTGTATCATCTCTGGTCCCCCTGGCTGTACATTTAAATGAAGAGAAGACACAACCTTCTGTCTTGTTTACATTACCTGGCAATGTGGGGGTGAGAGTGGGGAGACAGTTCCCCCCCCATTGGTATAATTTTATTTATTTATTTTAAATATGAAATGTATTGTCAAATTGGTTTCCATACAACACCCAGTGCTCATCCCAACAGGTACCCTCCTCAATACCCATCATCCACCCTTCCCTCCCTCCCACCACCCATCAACCCTCAGTTTGTTCTCAGTTTTTGAGAGTCTCTTATGTTTTGGCTTCCTCCCTCTCTAGCCTCTTTTTTTTTCCTTCCCCTCCCCCATGGTCTTCTGTTAAGTTGCTCAGGATCCACATAAGAGTGAAACCATATGGTATCTGTCTTTCCCTGTATGGCTTATTTCACTTAGCATCACACTCTCCAGTTCCATCCACGTCCCTACAAAAGGCCAAATTTCATTCTTTCTCATTGCCACGTAGTATTCCATTGTGTATATAAACCACAATTTCTTTATCCATTCATCAGTTGATGGACATTTAGGCTCTTTCCATAATTTGGCTATTGTTGAGAGTGCTGCTATGAACATTGGGGTACAAGTGCCCCTATGCATCAGTACTCCTGTATCCCTTGGGTAAATTCCTAGCAGTGCTATTGCTGGGTCATAGGGTAGATCTATTTTTAATTTTTTGAGGAACCTCCACACTGTTTTCCAGAGCGGCTGCACCAGTTTGCATTCCCACCAACAGTGCAAGAGGGTTCCCATTTCTCCACATCCTCGCCAGCATCTACAGTCTCCTGATTTGTTCCTTTACGCCACTCTGGCGTGAGGTGATATCTGAGTGTGGTTTTGATTTGTATTTCCCTGATGAGGAGCGACATTGAGCATCTTTTCATGTGCCTGTTGGCCATCTGGATGTCTTCTTTATTAAAATGTCTGTTGATGTCTTCTGCCCATTTCTTCAGTAGATTATTTGCTTTTCGGGTGTGGAGTTTGGTGAGCTCTTTATAGATTTTGGATACTAGCCCTTTGTCCGATATGAGACAGTTTTTTTTTTTTATTACTCACAGCCAAATCTTTTCTAGACTCATACATAAGGTGTCAGGTGGATACACAGAAGCATGGCTGGGACATTTGCATGCTATCCCTTTGAGGCAGAGAGGGTTCAAACGTCATTACTATTTCACTTGTGGGAAACTCCTGCAGGGAGGTTAATTCAGTTCTTCATCCCAACTTCTATCTATTGGATCCCATGTTCCTTCCTTCCCACCTGGGTCTCCAGCAGGTGCACCTCTCACTTTTTATCACTACCACTCCTCATAATACTTAACTAAGTTCTGCCTTTTAGTTTTACATGCTTTGTAGACTGTGAGAATGTGGGGATGGAAAATGTCTCTTTTGCAGCCCCTTCTCCCACTTATGCAAAACAAAGCATAATTTAAATTTCAGACACTCCATAAACTCCATAACAATTAATTTGGAAGGCATTTTGAACCCCACCCATTATACCACTTCCCGTGTTTTTGTTTTTGTTTTTTTTTCACTCTCATCTTCAGACTTTCTGGTCTTTACAGAAATCATCTTTGCAGGGGACTGAATTATAACACTATCTAAAATAGTGGCCCTCAACTTGAGGAGGGGGAAGACAGAACTTCAGGGAGTCCATCAACTCTGCAAAGTTTTATATGTGAGAATATGAGCTTTGGTCTGGAGGGAAAGTACACGGCTTTCATCCAAATTTCCAGAAAATCATGACCCTCAGTGGCCTACAGAAAAAAAAAAAAACTTTGGCTAAAATGACACCTAAAATTGGTTGTTGGATGGGGGTAAGAGAAGGAACAAGGCCTATTTGGACAATGTAGTTCATAAAGAAGGTAAACCCACAAACAAATCTAAATGTTTTATATATCCAAAGTTGTTTTTTTTTCTTTTTAGGCTTAACTTTCTTTCCATGGTTTTAAGGAATGACCTTAATCCTTAATCCCAACTGAAGAGGCAACCAAACAGAAAAGATCAAACATACACTGGGAATAAACCGAAGCAATGCTTTATTGTGACCACAAAGCACCAGTTCAACAAGGCATTGACACACAGAGATTTGAACCAATGTCTCTTTGAACAGAGATGTAGCAAGCCCACTTTTTCAAGTTCTTAAAAACAAGTACTCAAACCAAGAATCCAACAGAGCATCAGAGCAATTAAAAAAATATTACACCATCATGAAGGAATATATATAAAAATACTCTGTACTAGTAACAAGGCTTTTTGATCTATAACTCTTGGCAAATTCCTTCAGAAACAAATTCGTATAAATACAAACCATAAAGTGAAAAAATGTTTTCTTCTTCGGAAACAAAGAGCCAATTTGAAAGTAAATCTATGCAGAAAATACCGTTACCCCGTATGAAAGAAGCTGAAGATGGAGGGACATCCCAAAGACACAACAGAGTTTCTCTTTTTCAGAGGTTCTGCTCCTGTAGGGGCCATGACGCACGATCGTCTCAAACATCGCAGTATATCCCAGTGAAACCTTAATAAGGTCAAGTGGAGGACCCTCTATAAAAAAGGGTGTCGGCAATTCCATCCAAATAACACAAGCTCTAAGGAGCAGAGGAATTCAAGGGAGACAGCAATCTTTCTTTTCTCCCCTTCCCCCAAGTGTTCTTGTTTTTAATCTCCCTACATCTGTAACCAAAAGATCATTCAATTCAATCCTTTTTCAAGGATTCTGGGAAAGCAATTTGAGAAGAAAATCCCTTTGGTGGGGAGGGGTGTCTAATCGTGTCAAAGATCACTCAATTTGACAAGATCCACCAGGAAAACCATCCTGTCTATAAGTTATCCTTGCTCCTCCTGGCTGAATTCAGGTCAGCTGATGGATTGCCTAGTCTATCCAATAGGATAACGTTTCATTTGACTGAAATTCTTTACATATACACATGTATGTATTCTGTTTACAAAGTTTCATCACATGAAACTAAATTATGTCATTATGTATTTTTTGAGGTCTAAGACCCCAACTTGACTGTACTATGAAGAGTGGTTCTTTAAATGCTTTGTCTGCAGAGGTTTAACATGATACTCGTAGATTTTCAGAGCAGGCCCCAGTTTTAACTGAAGTCCTGTCAACACGTCATTTCTTGTCATCAATAGCAGGGATTTTCCATCAATTTCCTACAATGGAAGCAAAGGATGAAAGCAACATGTAAGTCCAAATCCAAAGTTCAAAAGAAAAGACATATTGATTGTCTCCAACCCAAAAACATTACTTTTTTATTTATGCCAAATGGAAAAAATGGACTCCTCTATTTTTATGTTCCATCTTCCACTTTTATTTTTGGATTAAATGCAATCCATAGCTGATCTGGTTGTCAAGACCACATTGCTAAAGTTGCATCTTAAAAAAATGATGGCGGACTTGGTATGTATACTTGGTAGGGATCAAAGATATTGTTTCTGAAAGAGATAATGACACTTTCCTTTTATAAAATATATTAAAGTTTATGCGGAATTTCTGTGTACTTAATTTCCTAAAACAACTATAAATTAGGACGGGCAGGGATTATCATAATTTTACAGGCAAACACAAGGAGCAAGGTGTGAAGATCAAGAAGTTAGGCAAAGGTAACAGGATTTGAACTCATCTGCCTACAGCCAAAGCCAATGTTTTTTCCATAACTCCTTTCTGTTTCGCTTGACACTTGCAAGTAAATATGTGTGGTATAGATGAACCAATGGGGCCACAGAGTCCTAGGTTTTCTGGAATCTTGTTACTCACAACAATGGACAATGGAAAAATGATACACTTTTGGTGAACTTCTTTCCTGTCCTTTAAAAGAAGAACAATCCTGCCTCAACCCGAAAATCAACCTCTCGTGTTGCAGGTCCTACCATACTTCCTCTCAGTGGATCCTCAAGATCCCAAATAAGGTAGTGAGGGACAGGGCTCTGCCCCTGTTCTCTCGGAGTCCACTTCCCACACCCTTTAGGTACCCAACCAGAGTGCCCTGGAGACCACAAAGCTTGGAGGTGAAATACAAACAGGTTTCCCATCAAAGACATGAGGATCCCAAATACAGAAAATGGTTTGGAACTTTTGGAAAGAGATCACTGAGAAGGATGCTGAATGCCACCTTATTTTTGTTACTTTTTATTGTGGGGACAAGTGAGCTGGCTCTTAGGGGACCTGGACCCAAGAGATGGACCAACTGTGCATGTTAGGTAAGCCCTGACATGTCTGTACCCACCTCTCCCACTGATGGACAGACAAGGGGACATGGTGTATAACTGTAACTCTACAAAACTGTGACTCCTTCCTACACTGATCCCTAGAACTCCAAATTCCCTTGTGTTTTGCCAGACTGTGAAGAACATGTGCTTTGTACATCTCTGTGTGTGGAGAAACAGCACTGGGCTAGTGGGCTGACGAAACACTCACTTTGTGACCGGTAAATCCCTTCCTCCTCTGTCTCCTTGGTGGCAACGTGGGGATTTGGGGTTTCTGACAGGATTCCATGAGATACTATTCTCGCAAATGCTTCCTGAGCTATAAGTTATACAATCGCTTGTCATTACTCCTCAACAGACCCATGGTCCTCATGTCATTTGTCAACCACCTACCATGAACCAGAGCAGAAGGACAAGGAATTACTTATAACCGCTCTGTGGTGTTTTTGAACTCTGAAAATCTTTATTTTGCCGATTACTAGAAAAAAAAGATCTCACATTAATTTGTGAGAGACAACTAGTCAAAAACATGGTGCATAAAGCAGTTAGTTGACAGGGCAAGAGTGAAAAATTAGATGAGGACATAGGAATGGACGCTAACCCTCAAGTATTTTCTTCTCCTTAAGCAGCTAGCAAGCCCAAAGACTGCCCCTCAGTAAAACCCGTAAGCATAAGAGTTTGCAGAAGAGCTTTTGACATGCGGAAACCACAGTAGCAGTTCTGAAGGCTCTGTGAGGTCACAGGAATCTGAATCACAGGTTCCTTCAAAGCTCGCAGTCTATCTTAGATTGATGGAGATGAACACTGATTCACTTGGAATGCTGTATAAACCAGCAAAGCCCTTCCTGCTCTCCAACTTTCCTTTGTTGTTAAATGACAACAAAGTATGAGCAAATGCTCATACTTAACTTTGTACATGTTTTAAACAGGCCTCAGGAAGAGATGACACTGCTTTCATTTCTACACAACAAGAAAACTTCCTCGACTAACTGAAAGTGAATTTTTTTTTTTTATCTTTGCTGGCAAAAAACTCCTTCTACAACTCAGCATTTCTGTCAGAAGCCAAGTATGTCTGTGAAAGATGCTGAAATTTGGATTTTATTTAAGACAAAATAGAAAATCAAGTTTCATGCTCCAATTTGATTTTCCCTTTGTTCAGTAGCCACACTGAAGTTCACCTCACACTAGCAACGGTAAAAGAAAGCTCCATCTGGCAATCCTCATTTTAAAAATTTGAAATGAATCTAACTCATACATACAACAAAACCTTCCTCTTGAGCCATGACTACAGCAGCTCAAATGAACGGCAGTGGAACACAACATAATGGGAACGTGAGCTTCCAGGTCAAGCAAACTGTTGTCCAAACCCTGCCTCCACAACTTATTGTGTGGCCTTTGGTAAAGTAAAGGACTTGTCTTCCCTGAACCCCGGTTTCCTCACTTGTAAAATGGAAATAAGCCCCTGAAGGATTCTAGAGATTAGAAATAAATCATTCATGGAAGGCACCTAGCACAGTGCCTGACATATGGGAGATTTTCAATGACTACCAAGTGGAAATGCAAAGGCTTTGAGAGAAACAGGATGTGTTCCAATTCCAAATCCATCTACTGCTTCCTTTCTGGAAGCGTGCTCCCTGCCTGAATGCTACCCGTTGCCAGAGGGATGCAGGCATATTCCTGTTCAACTTCAGAAAATTCGGTAAGATTAAAAAAGCTCAAAGACTACATCAAAAATTTTGTCTCATAAAAACTGCAAACACAGAAAAGTTCCTTGATTAAGGAAGCAAATCATTTGTTACATAACTTCTATAAAAGACTGGGATGCAAATGAAATCCGAATTTTGCCAGTCAGCATGGTGTACTAGAATGAGCATGAGATTGGAAACTGGAAGACAGAGTTTCTGATGCAGACTCCACCAGTAATTTTCCACAAGCAACCACTCCTCTATACCCCAGTTTGTTTATTAGTATAAATGAAGGGGTTGGAGTGTGACCAGATCCAGTTAAATAAATAAACATTAAAAAACATCCCATGATTTTGCATATACATCATGATTAAAGTCAAAACAAAGAGATAATTCACATTTTGGGATCCTGTTTACATTCCTGTGTTAAGGGATAATCATTTGTCACTTTCAGTGAAGCTTTGTACATTGCTTCTGTCTTCCTGAAAGAGTAACCAAGTACCTGTTGGGCAATAATATTCATGCAAAAAAAAATGTCTGCATACTTAAGAAGCTCGAGCAAGTACTCTTGCATGGAAGTAAGGCTTAGAGATGATCGGTGTAAATTTCCAATGAGGGCAAGACCCTTGATCTAAAAATAAATGAGTAGGCTCCTTAGATGTTACAGCTCAGTAGATAAGCATGTGTTTTAGAGTAAGACATTATTTTATTGCTTATTAGGTGGGGCTGGGCAAGTTAATCTCTCTAAGCCTCATTTCCTTATCTATATGATGGAGGGAAAGTAGCTACTGTATTTCACTGCTGAAAGGATTACTGCAATAACATACGTGAAGCAGAATGCCTGATACCTACAGAGTACTCAATAAATGCTAGCTATTAAAAAAAGTATATAAAAAAATCTTAACCCATTTACTGTTCACTCTTTCTCTCTGCGAACACTAATCTACACCTTGGTAGCTTTTTCAGTTGAGCCTAATTGTGATATGGTCCGTTGGAAATGTATGGGAAGAAAGATGAGGTGGGAAGAGAAAAGAGAAAGAGGCTAGGAAGAGAAAAAGAGTGGCCGTCAAGCAAGAGGCAAACCGGTTAATAGCAAGGAAGGACAAGGAATAAGTCAAAGAGAAGTCAATGGGCTTTATGATGGTGAGACCCTGCAACTAACTCAGAAAGCCATATTTGTGGTGGTGGTCTCCACCCCCTATACGGTGGAGAGGAAATGAAAGCTCAGTTTAGACCAGAAGACCGGCTAGAAGCCAAACTCTGCCGCTTCCTAGTTTCTTGCATTAACATCTGGCCCATTATTTCTTTCCTCTGTGAAATGAGAGGTTTGCACTAAGCTGGTTTCTGTCCATTCTGCTTTAACACACTCTCAGATTCCAACTCTGTCTTTGATACGCATCAGACTCACCAGCCTTATAGGAAAGTCTCCCTGTGAAAGAACAAAGCACAGACTCCTTACCAATGACGTGGAGGAATCTGATGAAATAGGTTTTCTTTTTCCACTTCGGTCTTCCCCCTCACATTTTCTAGAACTTTCTTTGTAACAACTCTCTTGCCATTCACTATCTGGCTACAAGTGGTGACCAGTCTGAAGTTTCCCATTCCACTGCTTACAAAGGGTAAAAATGTTTCAGAGGAAGGGGCACTTGTTCTGGAGCCCAGGGATACAAACGTGGAAAATCCTGTGTCCAGTATGGGGATCACATCAAAGAAGGAGGAGCGGAATCTTCTGGCCCTACCCATATGACCAGTGGAAAAATAGTCCCATGAGAAGTGGTCTTTGTCTTCAAAGACATTTTGAAAGCCACAGTGTGGCCTCTCAAACCATGGTTCCTCTTTCAAACAGTTTTTGTCCCTGCTGAAGTCCCCTTTATCTTCCATTTTGATGCGGTTTCCTCTGGACTTGTCATAGTTGTTGCGTTTCTTGGCATCAGACAAGACCGCATAGGCTTCTGCTACTTGTTTGAATTTCTCTTCAGCTTCCTCCCTGTTTTTTGGGTTCTTGTCTGGATGTACCTGAAGAGCTAACTGGTGGTAAGCCTTCTTAATATCAGACGGGGAAGCATTTTGAGGCACTCCTAGCACTTTGTAGTAATTCACCATGTTTCTTTAAAAAACCTTTCCTTTCTAAGACACAGAGTTTGTTTTCAGAAGAATTTCCATATAATTTTGGAAAGGAATATGGTGAACTACTCAAGTCTACACCAAGACCGTTTGAATCTCATCACATGGTTGTTGGGACAAACTCTCCTCTGGGGAAGAAATTCCTCTTTGGTGTCCTCTACAATTCCACCCTCTCCATCGGCCCTGATCCTGCAGCTCAATGTGGGGGAGTGACTATGAGCTCAACATTATCAGCCAATGACTCCCAGCTGATGCTGTGCTTGCCTTGCATTCCTATTGGTGGAAAATTTGAGATGGATAATATACATATTAGGAAGACTTCACCTAGTTTAAGAAACCAACACTGAGCAGCTTGTCTACAGGAAAAACAAAACAAAACAAAAAACTGTTTATGTGGCTCAGAAAGAAGTCTACCTTATTTGTTAAAGTAATAGTCAGAACCAAAACGGGTCTTGACCTTAAATCAGACACAAAATCCATTTTGGCTCATTGTGAGGGCTCATGCCTTCAGTGACTTAATGGGTATCTCTGTGTTATTTAATATTTGCTGCTGGCACAAAGTGGGTGATAAAGGGGCTCTATTACAAAAAAAAATCTTGTACACATTTCTGATGAAGGAAAAAGAATGAAACTCACTTCATCAACTGAGGAAACTGGGTTACAGAGATGTCTGCCTAGATTTAAAACAAAACAAAACAAAACCCAGAATAGATACAAGGAACAGAATTAGAAATGAAGGCTTCCCATGTATGGTCAGATAAGGCTTCTTCACTTCAGCTATCTTTTAAAGTTAGCCTTTTTGAAACTTATCTCTGGACTTAAAAACAAAACTAAGTAGCAGCATCACAACTGGAAATGCTTTAAAAAATGACTTCGAGGCTCAAGTGTAGCAAGGCCTGTTGGTGGCTCTTTTTTTCCAGGACACAAAACTACACATTTCTCAAGATTTCCTTGCAATGTGGTATGACCATGTGACCACATTCTGGCCAATGACAGATGAAACGATGATGTGTTTCTATGTGCACCTGGCCCATAAAACCGCCTACGTGTGCCCCTCCTTGCACCTTACCTTTATGCCAACTGGATGTCAATGCCTGGATGATCCTGATCTTGCTGAAGATGACAGAGCCTCCATCAACCTGGGTTCTTGAATTATAGTGAAGGAGAACACTCCCAAGACCACCTTGGACTATTTACATGAATAAGAAACAAACTTCTACTCGGGGTGCCTGGGTGGCTCAGTTGGTTAAGCCTCCGACTTTGCCTCAGGTCATGACCTTGAGGTTTGTGGGTTCAGGCCCCACATTGGGTTCTGGGCTGACAGCTCAGTGCCTGGAGCCTGCTTCAGATCCTATGTCTCCCTCTCTCTCTCTGCTCCTCCCCTACTCATGTGCGTATACGTGCGTGAGCTCTCTGTCTCTCAAAAAAATGAATAAACATTAAAAAAATTTTTTTAAAGAAACAAAATTCTATAATTATGCCATGACACATGTTTTCATCTACTTGGGACAGCAGTTAGTAGAATACACCATTTCTACAACTTCACCTTTACTTCTAGAACTTTCTATAATGTCACTAACCAGAAGACTACAAAATCCTGCAACACTTAAAAATCTAAAATTCTATCTCTCACTCCTCACTCTCATTACACCCACTTTCACATTTCAAATCCACTTTTTCCATGGTTATGAGTCTCCTTCAGGCTCTTTCTTTGTATCAAGTCTGCACCCCCCGGTTGGCACTGGGAACCATTCTTTTATATGCCCTCTCAAACTGCTCTCTTAGGCTATTAGCCATCCACTGTGCCCATGCCACAAGCACCACATTCAGGAGCAGTGTAGCAATCCAGCTTCTCTGACTCCTATACCTGGTGCAGCTGGGGAAAAAAAATCAAGACGCTGTGAAGATGAAACATTAGACGTGGGCACTGTGCCGGTCTCAGCTGGGTCAGTAAAAGTCCTCAACAGTTCTGGGTATCCTCAATCAGATCTCTCTCCCATTCCCCATGGTGGTCGCTCTTAACGGTCACTGCTTTCCTCTAGTTCCTTACTAAACCTCTCCCCATCCTGTCCACTCCAAGCACAGGAGCTTGCCTCTTGTTTAGCAAAGGAAATAGAGACTGTCAGGAACTCCCTTACTGTCCCTGGGGACAAGGGCCATCTTAGCTAGATCGGTATACATCCTCACCTATGTCCCTGGAGCACAGGAAGGATAGAGGAAGAACAGGAAGGACAGGGGAAGATATCCCTGTCTTGCTCAGAATTAATCCCTTCATATTCTTTTTAAAGCAACAAAATAAAATATCTGAATATTTTATCGACCAAACTGAATGAAGTGAACCATGTATATTATGGCCGACATTATATCTTATTATGGTAAAATATATATAACAGCAAGTAGGCCATTTTAATGAACTGTTTTTAAGTGTACAATTTAGTGGCATGAATGTATTTACAATGTAGTGAGATCATCGCCACCATCTATTTTCTAAACTCTTCCATCACCCCAAACAGAAGCTCTATTAAGCAGTAACTCCCCCTGCCCCCAGTCCTTAATAGCCTCAAAGTTGCTTTGTGTCTCTATGAATAATTTGCCTGTCTTAGATATTTCATATAAATGGAATCATATAATATTTAATTGGTTTACTTCACTTAGGAGAGTGTTGTCAAGGTTCATCCATATTGTGGCATGTGCCAGAACTTCATTCCTTTTTATGGCTGAATAATATTCTGTTGTATGTATATACCACATTTTGTTTATCCATTCATCTGTTCATAGACACCTGGGTGGTTTCCACCTTTTGGTTGTTGTGAATAATACTGCAGTGAATATTTGTGTACAAGTATCTATTTGAGTCCCTCTTTTCAATTCTTTGTGGGGAATTATTGAGCCATATGGTAATTCTATGCTTAACTTTTTGAAAAACTACCAAACTTTTCTACAGCAGCCGCATCATTTTATATTCCCACCAGCAATACATGAGGGTTCCAATTTCTCCTATCCTTGCCTTTCCATACTCTTTGATCTCATCCTTTTCCTTATCCTCAGGGAGTTTGCTTTATTTAACTGTCCTCAATTTCATTGAATTTTAACCTGTGTAATTCTTTTGGCTACTTTCCTGCATGTAAATAAGTTTGAGTGTCTCCTCTCTTTGAAAAGAGCTCTCATGTCTATATACTGCCACCACCCCTACCCCCACCTACTGGTTCTCCCTCCACTTGCCTATTTCCTGTTCATTCCTCAGCTTGGAGGAAAGGGTCCTCCACCTCAATAGTCACCAATACTCCCCCACCCCCAACTCCACTGAAACCCCACCATCATTCGCAGACTCCACTGGGGCTTCACCTTTTTGAGGAATTTGACCTTGTCAATCATTTCATTTTTCTTAAAACTTCCTCCTTCATTGGTTTCTGTACAACCCCTCATTACTGGTTCTCTCCTCACCTCCCTGACTTCTTTCTCAGTTGCTTTTCATAGTTGCCTTTTTTGTCCCAACAATTAAAAACCTTGGTGTTCCCCAGGGTGCTGACCTTGACCTTTTTCTCCCCCCGCCCCCCTTCTATATGCCTCTCTCATTCTCATCCTTCTTATGACTGTTGATGACCTCATATCTCTGCCCCTAGGTCTTACTCTTCCCTTGAACCATCTGCTAGATATGTCCACCTGGAGGTACTACAGGCCTTCAGATTTAATGTGTCCCAAACTGTGCTCATTTTAGCCCTTTTACAACTTACCTCCCACAAACATCCTAGTTAATGGCACCACTTTACAACCCACCCAATCTGGAAACTTGGCAGTCACCCAAGTCCCGTTCTTTGCCATCTGTGGGCAGTGAGCTCGGTCTTGGGTTACAGCAGAGAACAGAGATGGGACAAATCTTCACCCTCTATTGCCAATGATCCACTAAATTCTTCTGGCCATCTTCCCATATTTTCGAAGCCATCTTTTCCTTTCCCCAGTGGAATTATTACAGCCAGCTTTCCCACCTTCTATCTAGTTGTCCTCCAAGCCACATTCCACATTGCCACCAGACTGATCTTTCAAAAACACAAATCTCATCCTGGCACTTGCTTCCCACTTAATATCTTTCCATGGTTTCCCAGTGCCTTTCAGGTGAAGTCTTCCGTCTGCCAGGCAAACCAGACTGTCTGTACCCTGGACCCCTGTTTATCTTTCAGGCTTATCCCTTGATGTTCCCTGCTCCACACCTCTAACTACAAGGTACTTGGAATTCTCAAGATAAATCATACTTTTCTCGTGTCCTCATGCCTTTGTATTTGATCTTCCCCTGCCAGGAATATTCTGTGCTTCCTTCAAATGGTTCCCACACCTACAATCATTTCAGGTGGTTTGTTAAAGTAAAATAATACTTGTAATGATGAGCACTAATTACTTCAACAGTTTTATATTTATTTTAATAAGCCTTAGAAAAAGCTACAATAACTATTTAAACAACTGAACAAGTGAATGAGACAAAGAAGCACCATGAATGTACCTGGCTAGGTGATAATGTCTTATAACTGGTCTCATTTCAAATAAATGACTTAAACAACCATTTGGGATTTTGGGTTTATAGAAATATATTCTATTTCAATAAAAAATTCAAATGGTTTCTTCCTTATCAGTTTTGCTTTCAATTCTCTTGACTATTTTCTTATTGTTAGCATCATCCACTGACTTTTTAACTATTTCCCAAATATTTGTGGACTGGAAGGACACAGCGGCAGAATCTGAGTTGCCACTTCCTCTGTTGATTATGTTATAAAATATTTTAAGCATTTCAGGAGCCTCCAACTGTAAAGAAATACCAGGTGTCAAAGCACCTTAAATATTTTCAGTAGTTGGTATTATAAAATGCTTAAAAAGTAATAAAAGTGATTTCTAATTTGTGGGGACTTAACTAATCTAACTCAGAGCTGAATGTACCATGGAGCTAGTGAAGCTTAACTTTTGCCTTAGTAATTGTGTATTCATATTTCCTGATTTTTCTCCACAAGGAGGGCTCTTAAAATTGTAAAAAGCTTCCCAAAACCTAGATTGGTCCTGGGTCTAGTTAGAAATATCCACCAGAATCACTACAGTTGAAATCCATCTGGCAATGACTTCGGCCACTATGCTCAGAGTTGCTCTGATTGGTCTCCCTACTTGACTGCTCCATTTGGAAATAATGTTATTTGGCAATTTGTAGCAGTGAGAATTTGTATTCATATTTGTTAAGTCAGTGGCTTCAGAAAGTTAGCAAATAGCCATCTGAAAAGAAATGCATTCCAAATGAATGGTTTAAACAACCAGTTGGGCATTTCAGAGTAAAATACTGCTCTTAGTCATGTGGTTTGGGGACAATGAGGAGATAATAGAGTAAAATTAATTTGTCACCATGAATTGCATATTACATTGTTATGATACTCTGAGGAAAAAAAAATCTCAGTGATACATATTGTTCTAGAAACAGAATCACCGATGTTACTCACTTGTAAGCTTGAGGAACCTGAACAATGTGAATTATAGGACACCGATTGAGTGGCAGACTGCTGTCTTCCAACTCCTTCATATATAATGTGACTATGTGAGTCAGACAGACAAAGACATGGAGGTGTAGTGACTACATGACGAGCGGCAGAGCTGGCTGTGACCCACATTAGGGTCCAGTCTGAGTGGTGATGAACCGGACTGCCAGAATTCCTTAAATGGCAACTAAAAGCACTCTCAATAGAAGTGGCTTCATACCGGAGAATGGTGCTCATTTAGCCTTCAGAGTCTGACAGAGTAAACCTTATCCTAAATGTTCTGTGAGGGAAGCGGAGATGCTTTTGAGTAAGATTAGTCAGAGGGTTCTCTTAAAAACTAATGCTAGGAAAGTAAAGTCCTTTTACTTCATAAGTACCTTTGACTCTTGAAAACCACGCAACTTGAATCTAAGGGCAAGTGCCATATCATCTAGTCACCCAAATTCAACACTGTATACCCAATATCTCAAGTGGTTTTGTGCTCTGTGCTGTGCATTGAAAGCATACTTCATCAAGGCCAGTTCTAAACTAATACCTGACTATTAGTGCAGCAGCTTGAGCAATATTCTGCTTGTTTACATCAACATTCACTTTATAGAAACCTGTGTCCTAGAAAGGGCAGACTCTTCAGGATCCTCCAGTGATCAATATCAATCAGGAGAAAAGAAACTTGGAGTCATGACTCTAACTAACACTCTTCACCACAGCATGAGAGACCTGTCTGCCAGAAGACACCTGGGAAAATAGTCACCACACCGCGGTGTCCATAGGAAAGAGAGCACTGACAGAGTTGTCATCACTGTGTCCTCCACTAAGGACTCCCACTGCCTCCTGTTCTTACAGGTCAGTGAACCCTCTGGAACACTATGTTAATGGGGCCAGGGAACCAAGGAAGAGTGAGTGATATCACTGGTCTTAAAGGGGACTGACCAGAACAGTAAACAACCTGAAACACACATACGCTATTGACACTGGGTCATCCTGGGTGGGGCAAGGGGCCAGGCAGGGGCTTAGACCTTCCCTCCGGACAGTTCTTTTGGCTTACAGTTGTGGCTTACGCAGAAGGGTCAAAACAATTTTACAGAAGAAAACTTGATAGAGATCACTGTACCAGAAGGAAACTTAATGGAAACCATTGTCATGTGGCAGTGCAATGTGTCTGCACAGGGAAAAGGCAGTCATGCAAAAATCACCAGCTTAACCAGATGCTTCATACCCCAGGAACATGGGACACCATTTCTGCCCTTTGGACAAACCTTACTCAATGGCCTGACATCTTCCAAGGAGGCATGCTACTAGAAAGCCACATCTGTGTCTGGTTGCTACAGCAACAGAATATCCAGTATGGTACTGTGAGGCCATATCACGAAGATGGATATCTGAAAGTCAGCCCAGCTGAAGGTGGACATGTCTGGCATCAATGTCACTATTTTAGCCAGCGCTAAGTTCTGATCACAGTTCTGGAGGCTGGGAGTGCTCACAGTGCCAGCATGGGCAGGTTCTTGGTGAGGTCCTCTTCCTGGCTGCCAGGTGGTATCCTCTTGCTGTACCCTCACATGGCAGAGAGAGACAAGCGAGCTTTCTGGTATCTTCTTTCCAGGGCACTCATCCCATCACGAGGGCCCTATGCTCATGACCTCATCTAAATCTGATTATTTCCCAAAGCCCTCCTAATACCATCACATTGGGAGTTAGGGTTTCAACATACGAGTTTTGGGAGGGGCACAGACATTCAGTCCATAACAGTCAGCCATGAAACTAAGCTCCCCACATTATTGACAACTGTACTATCCTTTCCAGACTTGCTCTTTCCAAATTGGTTTAGAGGGTACTCTCCAGTCCTGTCCTGCTACTGTCCAATGGCAGAAAAGCTTTCCCCCAGGAGATTTCACACTGTGGCGCTTCTTATTGTTTATTAGCTGCTGAGACCTGGAAGATGTACCTGGAAGGGACCTGTGTTTGAGCTGGGGGTGGTCTCAGTCTTCCCATCTAGGATGAACTTGGAGAGTGACTGCTGACTTTTGAGGTTCACTGCAGGAAGATCCTTGGAGGTGAAACATGAATCCTTCTTCTTCTTTTTATTTTTAATTTTTTAATGCTTATTTATTTTTGAGAGAGAGAGAGAGTCCAAGTGGCGGAGGGGCAGAGAGAGAGGGAGACACAGAATCCAAAGCAGGCTCCATGCTCTGAGTTGTCAGCACAGAGCCTGATGCAGGGCTTCAACCCATGAACTATGAAATCATGACCTGAGTCAAAGTCAGACGCTCAACCTACTGAGCCACCCAGGTGCCTCAACATGAATCCTTCTGAGGCATGATGATGGAAGAGGCAGGCTAACATAGTAAAGGATCCTGATCCTCAGTTCTCATGGAAATCACAGCAGCTACTTGTCTTATCAGCGGGGCCTGACCAGTGATTCCCTCCTTTCCCTTCTTCTACCTCCTTTAATGACAGGAGGGAAGATGACAATAATTACACGCAGGAGGAAGACGGGGATTACTTCCAGAGAATAATTCAAGGCAGACTCTTTCCAACCACCCTTCCATGAGAATGAAGGAACTCGAGCTTCTAGACCATTTCTCAGGCTCCTGAGTTGGGTTCAGCACAGTAGCAAGATGATGCCCTTTTTCCCTTGAAGGACTTCTGAATGAAATGCTTTGGGAGAATTTGTTCCCTTTTGCCTCCCAGTGTTGCTGGTACCAGAGTGATGTCATCCTTGGGAGAAAGGGCCTGCTCCTGGGCCAAGCTCAGAGCTGGCCAGCTCCATTCTCAGGTCCTGCACAGAATCTGGAAGGCCCAAAGGACACCCCCCTCTGCCCCCAGTCTGGGACATCTGCCTCCGAGGAGTCTGAGTAAAAGTGCAATCTGAAAAACACTTTTGGGCAGCTGGGAATTTGGCCAAGAGACCTTTTAGCTAAGTCCTTTTTTTGGTTAACCTTTCACAATATTGTTTAAATTTAATTTTAGAAGGGAGTTATTCAACTGTAATGACACAAATGGATATCACTCCATTAAAACCGAAAATAAAATATGTTCCAGCCGATCAGCCTTCGCTTTTCAACCTGAGCTATTCTCCCCCACAATTTTATTATAAAAATTTTCAAACATGAAGTTGTAAGAACTTATATAGTGAAAACCCTTATGACCATCACCGAGATTCTACAATTAACATTTTCTATACTTGCTTTATCATGTCTGTCCATCTACTCATTCCTCTCTCCAACTGTCAATACATATTTGATGCATTTCAAAGTAAGTTGCATAAATCAGTAGATTTTTCTAAATATTTCAGCTTGCATATTCCAAATTGTTTAATTTTTTTATAGTTCTTTTGATTTTGAAGTAAAAGGTAGATGCTATGTAACACACAAATCTGAAACATCATAAACCTGTGCATATGCAGTGCATCTACTGATGCGTATACGTATAATCCAAACCCTCATCAAGACACGAAATGCTATCATCACCCAGAAAGTTCCTTTGTGCCGCTTTCTAGTCATTCTCCACTCCCACCTATCCAGAGGCAACCACTGTTTTAATTCTTGCTATCAATGATGCATTTTCCTGTTCTCAATCTTTATCTAAATGGAATTGTGACGGTCTGAATGTTTGTGTGTCTCCCAAATCATATGTTGAAATCTCATCTCCAGGGGGTAGTAAAGGTAATTGGTAATAGTGTTAGGACGTAGGGCCCTTGAGATGTGATTATAAGGATTAGTGTCCTCACAAAATGAGCCCCAGAGAGCTCTCTCATCCCTTCCTCCATCCAAGGACACAGCTAAACGACAGCTGGCTAGGAAGAGGGCCCTCATTAGACACCCCGTCTGCAGTCTCCTTGATCTTGGAATCCCCAACCTCTAGAACCATGGGAAATGAATGTTTGTTGTTTATGCCACCAGTTTCTAGTATTTTCGTTATAGCATCCCAAATGGACTAAGATAGGCACTCTTCAGTATGAACTCCTGTGTGAGGGTTCTCTTACTCAGTGTGATCCTTTGAGACTCATCCAAACTGCTCTACATTAGTAGTAGTTAGTCTGTGTTAGTGGGTGGTATTCCATTGTGTGACTATACTACATTCTCCCACTGATGGACAGTTAGGCTTCCAGGTTGGGACAGTTATGAATAAAGCTACTGAGAACAGTTTTGTACAAATCTCTTATGCACATATGCTTTCATTTCCCTTGTGTAAATTCTCAGGAATGAAACTGCTGGATCATGGGGTAGATGTCTGAGTATTTTACACCGCCAACAACACTGTAGGAGAATGTGTTTGTTCTACATCCTCATGAACATTTAAATTCATTGATCTTTCTAATTTTAGCTATTCTGATGAGTGTGAAGTGATTTAAGCAGCTATTTTGGCAAACTTTCCAAATTAATGACAACAACAAATAGACACACATACAAACACACACACACACACACACACACGCACGCACACATATATACATATGTAGAGAGAAAGGAGGGGGGGGAGAGAGAAAGAGACAGAGATTAAGAGAGAAAGAGGGAGAGACAGAGATCAGGTTTGAAAAAAATATTGAAGGAGGTTTAGAGATTTATATATTAATATATTAGAAAAGTTTACCTACCCAAACCCAGTGTAGAGAATAAGAGATGGCTAAACAGATATGGAAAAAGCAGCCAGACACATTCTTCAACTTATAATTCTATCAATTATATTACAATACTTAAAAAGTAAATTTAATGCTTAGAAAACTGCATCCGTCACTGATTGGGAGATAGGATCTCTGTTTCCCTGCAGGGCTGGTCTGGTGTAGACCAAACATGCCCCCTCAATTTGCTTCCTCATGGTCAAGGCCCTTTGAGCATCATCCCTACAGAGCTGGCACAGCCTTAAAAATGGAGTCCGAAATCATGCAGACAATGGAGAGGGGACCTGCTTCTCTTTCCCTCTTTCCAATACCAGCCCTGGACCTGAGAGAAGAGAATTAACAATCTGGGGGCAAAAACATTGCGCAGGGCCTACCCCAGGCCCTGTGCATACACAGTCCTTTAATCTTTACACCACTACCCTATTGAGTGAGGCATTGATGGCCGCATGTTGTGGACATGAAAGCAAGACTCAGAGATACAGTAACTTGCCCAAGGTCACGCAGAGTTTAACTCTAAATCTGTACTCTTTCCCCTCTACCTTGCTAAGCACCCAGAAAGCAAACTGGAGGGGGCTTACTAGCTCAGTTGGTGCTGAGGCCAGTAGTACATGGTGCTGCATGTCTCTAGTCAGATCCATCCCTCATTTTCCTTTCTTTTGTGTCTTCTCCTTTCCAGGGTGTCTGTGTTGAAGGGAGGGCTGTCCCATCTTTCAGAAGATGCAGATGTAAATGGGCTTTAGCCCTCCTTGCTTCAGCTGTGACTATGTCCCAGGGCTTGGGGCTTCCTCTGGCAGGAAGGAATCATTAGCTTGTCACTTTCCTTCTGCCCTTCCCCACCCTCCTCAGTATCTTAGGGTCTGGTATGATCAGTGTGTGATGTGGAGGACACGCACAGACTCACAGATCCCTCGCTGCTCACTGGTCCTCTCCCCCCTCATTCCCTGTGCCCACTGTGGGGAACAGGTAACCGTGTTCATTTGTGTCTCTCTAGACCAACTTACCTGCTCCTGAAAAGCACTAGCTTGCTCCTCAAATCCCGCTGTTCGGAAATAGTTGACGACATCCATCACAGCCCAGTCTGCAGGGTCTGGTGGCCTCCCATTCTCCATGGAACTGCAAAACACAAATCCGGACATTTGTCATGGCAGAACATGCAAGAGTGTGTGACCGGGCTCACTTACTCAGACTCCCAGGGGCGGGCCCCAGCCAGCTTGCTAGAACCATGGCCCTCTCTTCCCTCAGAGGCCCAGATCTCAGTTTACCTCTCTCAGGACCATAATCATTCTTGTGTTTCTTGGGTTCAGGAGATCATTACTCTTGGCTCAGTCATTGCTTTCCTGATAAACCATTAGACCCTTCATGAGTGGTTCCATGATTTCTGGCAACTCACAGAATTATATTTATACTCCCGGATTACACACACCAGGCCCTGTACAGGATGGCCCCACATACCTGTCTTTTCCCATCTCCTACCACCTTCCCCATTCCCATCCCCACACACCCTCTCTGCAGCTGTGAAACTGCAGGGCTAAAGCCATTCCCCAATATGCTGTTCCCTTCACAGCTCTGTGCCCTTCACATGCTTTTCCAGCCGCTTACAATGCCCCCTCATTTGTCTCTACTTGACAAAATCTGCCATTCCTACCTGGTTCCACCTAGTTCCCATGCTACCTCCTCTGTGAGGCATTTTCTGGCTCCCCCAGGAAACTGTTTTAGTTATAATCTCCTATGCACTTGAGAACTCCATTCAAACTCCATTGTGGTACTTTCCACACTGGATTATACTCTCTGCTTACTGGACAGTCTCTCCCATCAGAGTGGGAGATGAGGGCTAGGAATATACATCTGGGCCTGAATCATTTTAGTATTCTTAGTGTCAAGCATGTATTAGGAACTCAACCAATGTGCAAATGACTAAACAATGATCTAGTCAATGTCAATGCCTAGACAATGATCAAGGATCTGAGAGGGTCTATGGGTAACCTGCCTCAGTGGATTTAGAAAGGAGGGATAGGAAAAGTAGAATCGCAAGAACCAGCTATTACTGTGACTTTGCCTCATTTCTGTTTTAGGAGTATTTGTCTGGATTTCTCTACATCTCATCCAAAGTGATTCTTCATCTAATCGCATTGTTTCCCTGCTTAAAATCCATCAAAAGCTTTCCATTGCCTTTGAGATAAATTTCAAATAGCTTAACTTGGCTTGGGAGATCCTCAGGACAAAGCTCCTGCCAGCTCTCCAACTAGGAATATACTAACGAGCAAACAGACATGGTCCTTACTCTCGTGGACCCACAGTTCTGTGGGGGTAGACACTGATCAGTAATCATACAACTAAATGCACAGCTAGCTGTATGCTATGGAGGACAGGTACACTGTGCTATGACAGTTTAAAGGGCAAGAAGATACTTTCCTGTGGAAGTTTCTTTTGAGGTAAGGTCTAGAAAGCAGCCAGAAGTTAACTGTATGAAGTCAGGTGAAGATTATTTCAGGCTCTTTCATAGGAATATATACAGTCAGCGGAGCTATGCAGATCTTGGAGGCCACATTGAGGATTCTGGATTTTTGTCTACGAGCAATGGGACTTGGTAAATGGTCTGATATAAAGAGGGTGACCAGATCAGATTCACATTTTGAAAAAGAGAATTGGAGAGGAGCCAGAGGGGAAGAAGGGGGTGCCAGTGAGAGGTGGTCTACTGGAGTCATCCAAGCAAAGTCATGGTGATCCAGACTAGAGTGGTGGCTATGGACAGGAGAGGAAGCGTGTGGATGTGAAAGATTTTTAACCAAGAAAATCAGCATGACTTAGTTGTGGACTAGACATAGAGAATGAAGGATATGGAAGTGTCATGGAACTGGAAGGACAGTGGTAACTTCTCTTAGATGCCACTGCTAGGTTCAGTGGGACACACTGAATTTTGAGTACCATCTATATACAAGCAGAGACTGAATGTGGGATATGTGTCTGGTGGTCAAAGCAGATGAGTGGGCAAGAAGTATACATTTGGGAGACAGAAGCATTTAGAGAGTAACTGAAAACTTGGGAGAGGTGAGAAGAAAACTGGGCCTAGAACTAACAACATGTAGCACAAGTTGAAAGCATTCATGTTACTTTTAATGGAAATGAAATTGCGCAGACTTTGGGGATTCCTGAAAACATTCAGATATTCATAAGTCAAGCTGTACATCTTCCTCATCCCTAGCATAATGGTTTGCCCATAGTAGGAACTTAAAATATTTGATTAAAAAACCAAAATTCTGTCTTAAGAAAAGACAGCCCTTAATCAATGGCACACATGATCAATGATTTATCAACACAACACTTGATTTAAAAAACATTTAGAGACAATGCTTACTAGTTAGTAGTGTTTTCCCTTTAGGGCTTAGAGATTGTGAATCTATAAACACTGCATGCCCATGGACACATGCACTCATATACATGCATGCTCACTACGTGCACACACACACACACACACACACCTTCCTACCATTTAACAGGCAATATACACAGAGAAAAAGCTACTTCAACCTAACCTTGGCAAACATTAACTATGTATTTTAAAGTCAAAGCTAAATGTTTTTTTAAAACATTGTCCACATGCTGGGATTTTCCATCATCCCATTAATGTACACAATCACGAGCTGACAGTGGGCACTCCCTTTAAGGTACCATTTTTCTTCCCTCTCTTGCTTAAGGTGGGTTTGAAGAATGTTTAGAAAGGAGTTCATTTTCCAACAAATCTTTTAAGTTTTCTAACGAGCTCACTTCTAGCAGTGAGCAGAAAGTCCCATCAGATATACTTTTAAGTGTACCAGAAAACATCTGAATTCACTCTCCCCGTGGCTGACTTCAATTAACTGCCTTTCCTCATAAAGAATAGTTATCTAATTGTAATAAAAAAGTATGCTACGTTGTCATGTTAGGATGGGAGGCTTTCCTGATTCTTATTCTTCTGGGATATGACATCATCACTTCCATAAATGTGAAATATTCCTGAGTACTAGCAATGCAGCAGAGAACAAAGACTTTACAACACTGTGTGTGGGTAGCGTACCACGAAGAAGAGGAGCCATGGAGAACCGGCGTGCTTTCATATTTAGGGCAAGGGGATCCACACAGAAGAAACAAGCAGCATGAAACCAATCAGTGCATTTGGTGATTGATCCACCCTCAGTTTAGGCCTAGTAGCAAAAAGCCCCCAAATAACTTAGAAGAAAAATCACAGTGTTAGACTACTCACATCCCAAGAGGACAACCTGTCTATCTGCATCTCTTCAGCTCTCCTGCATCTGGCATAGGTCTGAGGCGCACAGCTGATGCAGAGCAAAACGTTTGTGGACTAAGAACCAGAGAGTACATAGAGTCTGTAATACACTTTTTATACATTTCCTATTAACGGCCTCCCAGCTCCTTATCAACTGGCTACTGTAATAACCTGTTTTTAGGAAACTAAGGCTTAGAAAGGTTAAGAAACTCACCCCAAACCACAGAGTAGATAAATCAGGAATGGATTCCATATATATTTCTTCCAAATCTGTGCTTTTCTACTCTCCTTAACTCACTGATGCAACAAAGATTTACTAAAAGCCTACTGACTTCTCAGTCCTAGATGCAAGGTTACAAGGATAGGAATACATAGTCCCTGCCCTCAAGAGCTAGCAATCTGATGAGGGAAGCAGACATGTAAACAGCTAACTCTAAGTAACACTAGAATTGACAGGTGGGATGCCTAGGTGGCTCAGTCAGTTAAACACCTGACTCTTGATTTTGGCTCAGGTCATGATCTCATGGTTCATGAGACAGAGCCTGCATCTGGCTCTGCACTGACAGCACAAAGCCTGCTTGAAATTCTCTCTCTCCCTCTCTTTCTGCTCCTCTCCTACTCCTCTCTTCTCTCTCAAAATAGAATAAATACACTTAAAAAAAGAGAGAGAGAGAGGTAAACAAGTGCTATTGAAGGCACACGTGCTGGAGGGCCCAGAAAGTTCTGCCTGACTAGGACACCTTAAGATTTTCAATGGCAATTTTGAAAGGCATCTATTGCTCCAGACACATCCTAAGTTAGGCCTTGAGAGAGGATGGCTTGCAAAGGCAGGCACATGCAGGCACATGTTGTCACTTCAAGGTTGTTTATGGTAGAGTATGATGGATAATTTTGCTGGGCCCTTCCAGTGTTTTTGGCAACAGTTTTAAGAAGAAAACTGGAGATGATCAAGGGCAACATGAAAGTGGGGGCTGGGGGACCCGAAGTGCCAAGGCCACATGAAATTATGACTACATTTCAGACAATGGATTTAAGGGTCACCTCTTCCCACTAGGAAAGCCATACATCTCCTAAAGGACTGCTCTTTGTGGCCAAACTAAGACACTTTGTTCCCTTTTAAATGGACCATTCTCTCCAAATCTTTTCTTATAACTTGTGCATGTCAAATTCCAGAAGGAATTTAAATGGCGCTGTTTAAAACACCTCCCAGATGGTGGTCCCCATTGTGGCTGCTAATTTTGTGTTGATGAAATGAGATGGCAGATACAAAAGTTCCATTATCCATTTGATATTTATTATTCACTATCATCAGAGCAAAATGTTTCTTAAAATATAATGTATAAAGATGACAAATTCAGGAATATTTTTCCAGGCATGGGATATTTAAAAATATATATATTTATTTTAACTTATTACAAAAAACTAGCAAGAAATGAAGGATAGAATTTTCTACAATCCCATCACTTAATCAAATCATTTAACACAGTCACCATTTAGTCCTTGTGTATATGGGTTAAGTACATCATACGTATATTGATAAAAATTATATCATGCGCGGATAATTCACACTGGGAAGCAATTATACCTTAATTAAACAATCACCTCACTTTTAAAGAGATCTAGAGACACAATCATTGGGACAGAAATGCAATACATAACAAATCTGGCACATACATGCAGATGGAAACCTTATTATAAGCGTTTTTCATGTTGGCACATTATAATTTTAAGTGCTGGCAGCATAAGTCTCCATTTCTCCTTTACACATTAGTGAAGGCAGGTGGAAAATAGCTGAATCCCTTTCTCAGAATCTAGCATGTGTGTATTTTATAGTACTCATGATATTCTCGATTCTGAGGGTTGGTCAGACCAAAAGGAAACTGTGCATAAATATAATCCATATGAGATTTCAAAACCCCATTATACTCATTAATTGCATTTCTGCTTTAAAGTTCAGAGCAAAAGCTATTTTAGACAGTAGTCAATGTAATATAGTAATATATTTATCACATTACTCCTTTTATACAGCTAATTCTCAATGTTACTTATGTTTCCATTCAGAAATGCATTCTAACTTTGTAGTGCCTTGATCTTTATAACTTATTTTCAAAATGAAATTAAACTACTCTTTGCCCATATCTTAGAACAGCCTTTGGCTAAAAGCAATATAATTCTGATTATAATAAATTAATATTGATTTTTTTTTGCCTATGACATATCTCACAACACAGCAACTAAATGAGCTTTAGTTTTATCTCTACTCCTTCTTCCCTCTCCCTTCAACCAAACTAGCAGGGATCTGGCTAAAAGGAAGGCCTAAAAAAAAAAAGATGATTCAAAGTTTCTTGACAGGCCATTTTTCATTTTTTTAAAACTCTGATAAGTAAGAGTTGACTGCACTTAGCTGCAGCACATTCAAGCAATGAAAGCACTGAAAAAAACAAATAACTCTTCAAGCCTTCTGTATATTTCAAGTTCTTTAGTTTGGCATTCAGAAATTTGATTCAAACGTAACTTTCCAGGCTTATTTCCCATTCTAAGTTTGTACTGAAATCCAACTGGGCAACATCCTGGATTTTCCCATATCCACAGTTTGGTCATGCCATTCAAAGCTCTGTCAGTTCAGCCGACAAAGATTAGAATCCTAATCACTTTTTAAAGGTACTGGTTAAACGTCCTATTCCTAATATCCCAAAGCTCTTATTCTAATCATTAATTAATTTTAACCTGCCTACTCTAAGCCAGGCACTTGATGAGCCTTGGGAACTCTGTCTAGCGAAGGGGAAAATCTCAAGTCATCCAACTGATGAAAAGGGTTATGTGTGTCCCCTGCCTTATTCCACAAGTGGTTAAGGAACAGGAGGAATCGACAGATGGAAGAAGGAGGGCAGAGAAGTAAAAGTCACCATGGCAAGGTGAGTCAGGCCATGCTAGGTGTGGAGAGAGGCTTTGGGGGCCTGAATCAGAAGCAACACAGGAGCGGACCCCAGGGACAGACAGGGCATCTTCCTGTATTTCTTTCCGCTGTACTAGACTCTTCCTTCAGGCTGATGGCTCTCCTCCAAAATCACATGGCATTCTGTCTTTGACATACCTCTGCTGGGAATGTCTCCCCAGCACCTCACCCCATCTTTCCAAAAACAAGGGATTCTGTAACTGCCTCTTTCCCTACCTGTTCTCAACTTATTTGTACAAATAAAGACCTCTGAACAAGTGTAAATAAGGACACTCCTCTCAAGAGGACGCAACGAATTAATTTTTTATTCACTATCAGATACAATTCATGCCAAAATTCCCGCAAAACACAAACACACTTATGTTTCATATCCCAGTCAACACTAAAGACAACTGTGCAAGCACCACCAGATGAGCCTTCCCTCCCTGCTCTGAGCCACAGCCCAGAGGTCACTATTCCAAAGGACTTAACTATGGCTTTATTATTAGACAAGCTCGGCTTTCCTTCTGTAAGGATATCAGTAGCGTGCCAGAAACTAGGTAGAAAACAGCAACCCATCAGAGCCGCTAACGTATAAAAGATATATAATGCATGTGTGTGAATTTTGCTGGATTTGACTGAAACTCCTGTTGTTTTCATGCTTTAAATGATGACATGCTTGGCTGACTCTCTGGTTTTATGCATTTTATGCTTTTGAAATGTACACTTCTTTAAAAAAATTTTTTTTAATGTTTATTTATTTTTGAGACACACACACACACACACAGAGCCTGATGCGGGGCTTGAACTCACGAATGGTGAGATCAGACTTGAGCTGAAGTCGAACGCCTAACCGACTGAGCCACCCAGGTGCCCCTGAAATGTACACTTCTTTAAGGTAGTTGTTTGCAATGGACACAATACAAATAAACACAATAAACAAACTCAATTCTTAACTCAGGTTATCATTTAATTTAAGGGAATAATCAAATATTTGTCATAAGACACTATGACTAAACTGAATTCTGTGCCCCCCCTACCAATTCATATGTAGAAGCCCTAACCCTCAATATGATTGCATTTCAATATAGGGCTTTTAGTAGATAGGACAATTAAGATTAAATGAGGTCATAAGGGTAAGATCCTAATCCAGTAGGACTGGCGGCCTTATCAACCAGCATGCATGCACTGTGGGAAGTCCACATAAAGACCAGAAACACAGGTCTTATCAGGAACTGAATCTGCTGGTACCTTGATATTGGACTTCCCAGCCTCCAGAACGATTTCTGTTGTTTAAACCACCCAGTCTATGGTGTTTTGTTATGGTAGCCTGAGCCAATATGCCATCTGAGTATCATAGTGAACAGACACCATAAAATATTAAGGAATGAATTTTAGCTTCACTAAGAAAAATAAAACTGTACCAGTTACGAGTATCACTATTAACTTCCATATACTATTTGTATTCAAGAAACCATATAGCACCCTAACTTATCCCGCCAAAAATATCTGCAGAAGGGTTACAACATCAGATCCTGATTAGAAAGGTTATTTTTCAAGTTTGAATTATGGGCTCAGTTTACCTCCCCTCCTATTCTCTTTTTTCTTCTTCCCTCCTTCTCACCATTCCTTCCTTCTTTCCTCCCTCTCTTCCTTCTTCCCTTCCTTCTTTTCTCCCTTCCTCCCTCCCTCCCTCCCTTCCTTCCTTCCATCCTTCCTTCTTTCCTTCCTTCCAAACCATTAAGAAGCATTTGGTATTTAGCCACTTAAAATGTTTTAGGAGTTTTGTTTCCCCTGCTTTTAGTATAGAGGTATCTTACCATCATAATGACCCTCTGTTTCAGATTGCTATTCCCTCGAAAGAATAGCATGGTGGGAAACATCACTCATTGTGTTCACATAGAGTCAAGGAGTGTGGTTGTGGGGTCTGGGAAAGGTAAAAACAGACAAGAGGAGCCTAATGGGGAGAGAGTACCCAGGAACTACCCAGCAGATGGATATAATTTCCTCATGGCTTTCAAAGAAAATACATCTAAGGACTACTGATTATTTATGGGGCACCACAAATGGACAGGATTAGGAGCAAATGAGCAAAAGCTGAAACCAGTGATCAGACACACAATTATTTCTATCAGTTTCCTCTTCCTCCTTTGCTAAGGAGCCAGGCAAGGGTTCCAGACAAATAACCAAGTATCCTATATCCCATTAGGTTATTTATTTAACCCTAGATGTGACTGCTTCCCTTAGAGATGGGGACCTGAATGGTGGATTGTTGTACACACAAGCATTGTTAGATAATTTTTATAAGGTTAAATAATAGTAGCCATTGTTGTTACTGTTATATAAAAAGCCTCTCTGATAATTCTACAATGAGATCAGAATTTTGAAATTCTAACAATACTAACAATAACCTTAATATTTACTTCCACCATTCACCTGTTAACCCTAATTCACATGGGCAAAAATGTTAATTTCTTTAACTTAATGCTTAGCTTAATAGTTATTATAGTTAACAGCCTCCCAAAAGTCACTATTAAAGCAATCTTAAAACTTTATAGCACTCATCACAAATAAAAGTATCATATTAAAATTATAAAAGGAATTTTAGTTTCAAAATAAAAAAAAAAAGTCTATGCTTCAAAATGAAACCATATACTGACCACAAAGGCAGGGGATATGGTGAGATATGTGTGCAAGAAAAGGCTCAGCATTAATAAGAAATAGCTTCTTTTCAAAGTCCTTGCTAAACTTTGCTACTGTGAATTTTCTATTGCATTAGAGTTCTCCACTGAGGGGTGAGGGACATGGTGATGGTAGGGAAATAAACCACTTCCTGTTGAAAAGCTGCTAACTTGTTATAAGCGTCTATTGTGTGGGAACATTTGTTCCTCTTCTATCCTAGAAGAAAACCAAAGAAGGGAAAAAAGACTCACTGTTGAACAAGGGAGTAAGACTAAGTAAATGACACAAAAAAACTGATATTGAATACTTGTGATTTGTACAGATAGGCACATACATGTAAAATACCTAGAATTCTTTTTTTTTTTTTTTTTTTTTTTTAGAATTTAGTAAAAATTCTAACATGGATCCAACATGTTCAAACATAGGTCAATAAGAGTGTCATGTATCAATGTTTATGATTAATCTAAAATCTGTGCATCTACAACCCACAAAAACACAATACTGTAATCCCACTTGTTCAATAAAAGCTTATTTTATGTATCCTTTAAGTATATGTGCACATCCCTATGTATGTATGTGTATATTCCTGAACACATGTGAATATACGTGTATGTTCTTGTATGACTATGTTTATACATATGGGATCAGAAAAGTATTTGTATACAAAATGTATAGGATCTAGTCCAAATTATTAAGATGGTTCCCTCTTATTTAGTTATTTTTAAACTTAATAAACAGCCATGAACCCACCAGGCAAAATAAAAGTTAGGATCTTGACAATGACTACATCCATACCCCCTCACTTCCCTCCTAACCTTCCCTCCTAACCTTCCTCCTAGAACATATGTGCGAGAGTTTCACCTGGCTATATACCTGTGAAATATGGTAGCCATTTGACCAAGGAACTGAATTATTAATTGTATTTAATTTTAATTAGTTTAAATTTAAATGTAAAAACTTGAACAGGTACAAAATATGTTTAAACACAACTTCATTGTTTTAGTGTGACAACGTATCACTTTAAATGCTGCATCACCTAGGATACTTTGCTGAAGTTCCCCTATCAGATGCATGTGTCCTCTCTAGTATTATACACAAACACACAACCAATCAAGTTGGTATCAACGGAGTGATTCAGTTCAAATGATTTTTTCCTACACACGCATGTAGCACTGTAATGTATTTGATGCAAACAGCTCAAGTTATAAGAATCTCTTTGTATGTTACATTTGGTAATTAAGTTGACATTCCTAACTACTTTAATTATAATAAATATGTTTTAGTTAAACATAGGAATGGATACAGAGCGCCTGGGCAGCTCAGTCAGTTGAGCATCCGACTTGGCTCAGGTCATGATCTCACAATTTGTGGGTTCGAGCCCATTATCAGGCTCTGTTCAGAGCCTGAAACCTGCTTCAGATTCTGTGTCTCCCTCTCTCTCTGCCCCTCCCCTGCTCACACTCCGTCTGCCTCTCTTTCAGAAATAAATAAACATTTAAAAAAAATTTTAAAAATAGGTATGGATAAATTTGAAAGTTTAAAAGGGTAGCATACTACTCATGCAGAATTGAGAGGAGATGTAGAAATTAGCATTAGAACCAGAAGAATAAAGAAAAAAGGAGGCTGGCTGAAAGTATATTGTAAATTTCACAATGAATAGCAATTGCAATTTGCTGGAGCAGAGCAAAAGGAGAAAAAGCAGACTGTTGTGTAAAAAAATGATAAAGATAATAAAATGTACAGTATTAAGAGACTGTACAGTATTAAGAGAATTTTCATTGAACATATAGATTTGGTAACTTTCTTTTCAACAACCAAAAAGGAACTAATGACATTAGCCACTTGAATTCAAAATTAAATGTCCAACAAAATGCTTTAAAGTGATTTTAAACAGAATCTGAGCTTATAAATTTGTATAGCTATATACGGCTTGGATTCTTGCACAAAAAAGAAAACAATTTTTCCATAGACATCTGGTTATATTCAGTGTTGTTAGAATATTATGAGAAAAGACTAAAAAGGTACTTCACAAAAAGTGAGAGAGTTTTCAGTCAAGCCATCCAACAATTGCCTGAAGAAGACAAAATCTTTTTAACAATATCAAAGATCAACTGGTTAAAAATGTGAAAAACACAATTACTTTTCTTTAGCTTTACAGAAATAGTGCAACATAAAAGACACTGCCCAATTGATACTTGCAGTATGCTTTGTCTCA
Organism: Lynx rufus; assembly: GCF_022079265.1. Classification (NCBI taxonomy): domain Eukaryota; kingdom Metazoa; phylum Chordata; class Mammalia; order Carnivora; family Felidae; genus Lynx; species Lynx rufus. The sequence continues at coordinate 151,554,439 of NW_025814834.1, forward strand.
AAAAACTTCCAAATTTTTGAAGAAATATTGTCAATTTATGGCCTGAAAAACTGAACTCATACTTTAAATATTTTTAAATCTTTTACATCTGTCAAAGAAAAATTTCAACTAGATATGAAAAAATTAAACTCTATTCTGATGGATGTTAACTAAAACAAAATCTGGATTTAATGTAATTCTAAAACAAGTGACTGAGGTTTCCCTCACCGCTTTATTCTACTGTATGATATCCATGTTCAGTTTTCTAATGCAAATTCTTAAAATGTCATAGATACCATTGTTAAATCATTCATTATATATTTGCAAATGCTATGGATCAATGCCAGATAATGGAACTGTTAAACACACACACACACACACACACACACACACACACACACACAGAACACAATGAATTTAATGATGTGTGTTCTTTGCCAATTCTTGTTGGATAAGTCCTAGAAGAATTTTACAAAGATCTACTATACTGTTAAATCCAATTCAAGATTTTATTACATCAAATGAATGCTTGCCAAATATTCAATGAAGACCAAAAAATGGCAAAGTATATATTTTTTCATTGATATCACACTACATGTGAATGAACTAAATTTGGACCTGCCTCCCCCACCCCCCAAAAAAAGGAAAAGCTGGTTTGTGACCAAGCTAAACTGGCATAAAATTTGAAATTGAAACCTTTCAGAGTATACATACAATAGAGCAATAATAATATACCATAAGTATACAATGATAATTTTGTAATTTCCTAACAAATTTTAAGAAAAATTTGAAAAAATGATATATTGACATGGATAAACTTATAGTTGTTCATAAATGTATACACCACTTTGAATTCAATGTTAATGAGATTGAACTGACAAAGTCTTAGTAAATTTATTTAACTTGGACATTTTGAAACTGATACATATTTGCTTCAAAGTCAAATCAAATCTTCTAAAAAAGAAGAACAAGTTGTGTCAATGTATATACATATAATATAAAAATAATTTTTTGGTATTTGATTCAGTTATTAGAACTTTTAAGTATGTTTGAAATTATTTGGGTATGTGATTCTACCTTTTTTAACTGTAAATCTTATGAAATCTAATACAGATCAAATACTTCCAATGAAAATTTTGCATCTAAATTGAGATATAAAGCATAAAATACAAAATGGATTTAGAAAATTGAGTACAAAAGATGTAAAATGCCTTGTTAGTAATATGTTTTTAACTTCCTGGAACATCAGTTTTCTCATCTATAAAATGGGAATAATAACATATACAGTACCTCAAAATATGGTTGTGAGGACTGACAAGTCTCACACAAAGTACTAGATATATGTAGGGACTCCATAAACAGCAGCCTTGCAAAACTAAAGCTCTGATCAGAAGCATGTGGCCAGTGAACAAGGACTGTTATCTTAGGCTTCTTTGGAAGTGACCGTTTGTGACAGTATACTCCCTAGTAACACAATTATTATTTTTCATGCCTGGAAATAAGAGCAGCACAAGCCCCAGTTTTGGTAGGTCTCAGAAACAACCATAAGATCCTATGTTTTGTGCCTTTTGGGATTCTATATAATCTAACTCTACTCTGTCCAACAGGTTAGCCACTGGCCACTTGTGGCTGTATTAATTAACTGGAACTTCTGTTTCTGGTCAAGATGGAGTAATGAGGACAAGATTTATTCTTCTGCCTAAAACAACTAGAAAAATAGGAAAATAAATGTATATGAAAGAATGGCACTCGAGACATTGGACGTATGTAATAAAGGGCACTGATGCCCAAGGAATGGAAAACAAGCAAGATAAGCTCTATCCCATCACTGCCTGAAGAGAATTTGGGCTGTGTACAGAGGAGAGTTCCTAAGATGAGAGAAGAGACAGCTTTCAGCACGAGGACCCCAGAGATCTGCAGAAACTTCTTCAAGTGCTTTGCAGAGTACTGATTATCACATACATGTGAGAAAACTAACCAAGGCTGAGGAAAGAACCACCCAACATAAAAATTTGAGAGCATGATCCTTGGCGATCATGCAGGGATGGGAATAGTGCTTGTCTCCATCTGCCAGAGAGGAAAACCTCATAATTCAAGAGCATTGGCTAGAGTACAAGATGGGCCATGCCTCAGTAAGAGGGGGAAAATACCCTTTGATTAAATGCAGCCCTTGTCCTGCCTAACAAAACTTAAAACCAAGACTTAATAGGATCAGATTGTTTGCAAGTAACTTAACTGCATCCAGGACAGAGATCAAGAATATTTATAGAGGGGCGCCTGGGTGGCTTAGCTGGTTGAGCTTCCGACTCTTTATTTCAGCTCAGGTCATGTTTCCAGGGTCATGGGATTGAGTCTCTTGTGGGGCTGAGTGTGGAGCCTGCTTGAGATTCTTTCTCTCTCCCCCTTCCTCTGCCCCTCTCCCCCACTCACACTTGCACTTTCTTCTCAAAAAAAAAAAAAAAAAAAGACAACTATTTGTAGGAATACCAAAAATATCCAGCATCCAACAAGGTAACATTCACAGTATCTGACATTCAATCAAAAATTACCAGGTATGGGAGTGCCTGGGATGGCTCAGTTGGTTAAGCTTCTGATTTCAGTTCAGATCATGATCTCACAGTTCATGAGTTCAAGCCCCACATCCAGCTCTGCAATGACAACTCAGAGCCTGCTTCAGATTTTCTGCCTCCCTCTCTCTCTCTGCCCCTCCCCGACTCTCTCTCTTTCTCAAAAGTAAATAAACATTTAAAAAAATTACCAGGTATGAAAAGAAGCAGAAAATCATAACCCATTCTCACTGAGAAATCAATCAACTGAAATGGACAGAGAAATGATAGAATTAGTAGAGACACTGAAACAGTTACTTCATATATTATGAAGTTACTATACTTCATATATTCAGAAGCTAGAGGCATCAATGAATATGTTAATTAGAGATGTCAAGGCATAAAAAAAAAGAAAAAGACCCAGTTTGAACTTCTAGAGATGGAAACTACACTGTCTGAAATGGAAAATACAATGAGTGGGATTAACAACAAGATCATACTCTTCAGAAGAAAAGATTAGTGACCTTGAAGGCAAAACAATAGAAACTATCCAAAATGAAACACAGAGAAAAAAGAATAAAAAACAAAACAAAACAAAACAACCGAGAGCATTAGTGAATTGTGGCACAGTATCAAGTGATCAAATACACCATATTTGGAATCACCAAAGGAGAAGTGAGGGGAACCAAAAAAGAATGCCTGGAAAATTTCCATACTTGATGAAAACAAAGTCCATAGAGCTGAAAAACAAAACTCCAAGCACAAGAAAAATGAACAAAACTATACCAAATCTCATACTCAAATTGCTTGAAAATCAATGATAAAGAAAAACATCTTAAAAGCAGACAAAAAGTGGCACATTATATATAGAAAGCCAAAGACAAGAAAAAGACTAAATGTTTTCCCTTAAGGAAACAAAACTAGTTTGTCCAATCTCACCACTTCTATGCAACTTTTCACTGAAGAGCCTACTCAGTGCAATAAGGGCAGTAAGAGAAAATATATTCACATCTGGAAGGAAAAAGTAAAACTGTCTTTACTTACAAGACATAATTGTCTATGTCAAATATCTAATTGGATCTACCCAAAAGCTACTAGTAGTAATAAATGAGTTTATCAAGGTTGTAGAATATAAGGTCAATAAAAAAAATCAATTATATTTCTATATACTATCAACAATTGGATATTAAAATTTAAAAAGCAATACCATTTATAATAGCCTGAAATTATAAATTACGTAGGGATATATCTGACAAAAGATGTACAAGACCTAGAGATGGAAAATTACAAAACCCCACTTAGAGAAATTACATTAGACCTAAGTAAATGTACAAAAATACTGCATCAATGGGTTGGAAGACACAATATTGTTAAGAGATCAATCTCTCTAAGTTGATCTATAATTCAATGCAATGCCATCAAAGCACCAGCAGGCATTTTTTTTGGTTTTGATTTTTGTAGAAATTAACAAACTGATTCTAAAAATCATTTGGAAATGCAAAGAACCTAGGAGAGACCAAACAAGTCTGAAAAAGAACAAAGTCAAATAGATAACACTACTTGATTTCAAGATTTGTTACAAAGCTATAGTTACCAAAACTGTGTTATATTGGCATAAATATATACAAAATTATGAATGGAATAAAATAGTCCAGGAATACATTCACACACATGTAATCAATTATTTTTCAACAAAGTTGCAAGAACAATTCAACAAATGGAGCTAGAACAATTGGATATTCATAGGCAAAAAACCCTACCATCCCCCCCACCACCAGAAACAATTTAATCCTTATCTCACACCATACACAGAAATTAACCCCCAAATCACAGTCCCAAATATAAGAAAATGTAAGAGAAAATCCTTGTGACCTTAGGTTAGACAAATACTTCATAGACACGACACTAAAAGCACTATTCATGAAATAATAAATGGATAAACTGGAGTTCACTGTTATTAAAAACTCCTACAGTTTGAAAGACGCTGTAGAGAGAATAAAAAGACAAGTCTCATAGCACTAGAAAATATTTTCAAATTACGTATATAAGGTACTTGCACCCAGAATATTACAAAAACTGTCTATAAAATAATACATAAACACTAGCCTAATAAAAAGATGGGCAAAATATTTGAACAATATTTTACTTATGAAAGAGGTATGGATGGCATACCAATAAGATGCTCACCATCTTTGGTCATCAGGGAAATAAAAATGAAAACCACACCTAATGTAATACCTAATATGAAAAAGACTGATCACACCAAGTTCATGAGGATATAGAACAACCAGAACACTTACATACCATTGGTGGAATGTAAAAGGACCACCAGTTTAGAAAACAGTTTCCTAAAAAGTTAAACATATACCTGCTATATAGCCCAGCCATTCCATTCTTAAATATATATCCAAGAGAAATGAAAGCATATGTCCACACGCAGACCTGTACACAAATGGTCAAAGCAGCTTTATTTGTAATACCAAAAAAAATGGAAACAACTCAAATGTCTATCAGCAAGTGGATGGATAAACAGTGAACAATCTGTTGTATATCCATACAATGAAATACTACTCAGTCATAATAAATAATGAAATACTGATAGACACTATAACATGGGCGAATCCCAAATTAATTATCCTGGGTGAAAGTAACCAGACTGCCATACTCTCCCCACCCCCCCAAAAAAGTACACTCTGAATAGTTTCATTTATATAAAATTGTAGAAAAATTAAATTAATCTATAGTGACACATAGCCTATCCGTGGTCACCCAGGGATATGGCAGCAGAGAAGAACAGGAGGAAGAGATTATAAAGAGTTATGAGGAAACTTGGGGGTTATCTTAATTGTGGTAATGGTTTCACAAATGTATACAAATGTCAAAACTTACAAACTTTATATTTTAAACACATGGAGTTTATTATGTGCCAATTATATTTCCATAAAGCTGTTAACTTTTAAAATTAATTAAAAGTTCAGTTAGTCAGTTACACTAGTAACTAGTAACATTTCAAATTTTTAAACAGCCACATGTGGCCAGCGGCTACCATTTTGGACGCAAAATGTACAACATTTCCAGTCCTATTGGACAGGACTGCTCATACAAAAAAAAAAAAAGTGCATCTGTTTCTTTCATTTCTCCTACATTTATCTACCTTAAACTTCAAGACTGGGATAAGCATGCCAGCATGGCACTGATACATAAATTACCTGGGAATTTTAAAAGCAGATTTTATTAAGTTTATTTTAATGTAACTTTGCTGTGAAGCAAAATATACCTTCTATTCACAAATAGATAGCATACTCCTTCCTCATATAGATACCATAACTTCTGTGGATTATATTTAATTAGTTTCCTCCAAAGTTCAACTTCAGGGCAATTTTAAACTAAATGACAAGGAAGATAAAACAGATAACACTCTCTTGGAACTTACTTTCTCCTTGTAGCCAAAGTGGTTATAACTTCACAATAACACCTAAATAGGAATATACATATTTTTCATATACTTACAGCAATCTTATGAGTTACCCTGAAATATGTAGCATGTTTTAGAATATGCTACATAATGCAACGGAATTTTCCTTTTTAAAACAATCAAGCATATAACTCACAACAAATATAAAGTTTCAAATGTGAGAACGGACATGAAAACAGAACACTATGTTATGTGCTGAAATGTTTCACATTCGAGGATCAGTTTATAAAATTAGTTAGGGCAGAGTTGTTCAACTTAGTATTCTAACTAAAGCTTTTTCTTTTCTTTTTTTTTTTTTTTTTTTTTTTTTTTACTACAGGTCTCAGTTTTGACAGAGGTGATTTTACTTAAAAAGACTCAAATTCTCTGTTGTGCACCCCCACCCTACAAGCCTATGGACTTGGAAGACAGAGTCTGTTTGCTCGGTGTTTTGTTTCAATATACAGAATGCGGGGCTGAGATCCTCCACCGTCCCTGTTCCAAAGCCTGATACACTAACCCTTTATGCACGGTTTGATGCCTGAGTCATCTCTGTCTTAGAAATGGAATAAAGAAAAAGGCAACTGGGGCTGGGGCGAGAAGGGAGTGTGGTGGCCAGTATAGACCAAGCAAAACAACCCCCAGACAGTGTAATGTAGTAGATAAGCAAGAAGTATAAAAATAGAAACCAAGTCCCTCTGTTGTTTGCAGAAGCAGAACTCACAAGCCAGTTTCACTTACTTTTTTACACCGACAGAGCCATTTTCCTTGTTTTCCATGTCAACAGATAGCATGGGAAGGCTGCAGGGTTCCTTTACTTCAGCAACTAATCAATAAGGGAGAAAAGCTTGTGTTTAATTCTTAGAAAGTGAGAGAAGAATATATATTCTGAAACGGAAATATAATGGTCCCTTTTTCCAGCTTCACACCAGTTCACGTATGTTTGTTTAAACCTCCGGTTCCCTCAGCGATTGGAGAGATGTGATTAAACCTAAAGCACTGGAGGAGACGGACTGGGGTGCTTTCATCTGTACTGGCACTCCCTGCCTTGACAATAAGCATTTGCAAATGAAATTGAATCCTCGTTCAAAACAAGTGCTGTGTGAACTGGCACAGCTTCCCCTGGGTGCCAAGCTCTCACTTAAGACACTGCAACTCATAAATGAGTCAAAGTCGAGAAAAACAATCCCCCTTTTCCTGCCCCTTCAGACCACGGGCTGTGATTTCTTTCTTTTCTTCTTCTTTTTTTAATTGCATTTTTTGTCCACTCACAAACCTTCTATTTTTTCATTGCAATGCAAAAGAACACTTAAAGCTTTTGTCAGCAAGTATTCCCCTACCTCACATATTCTCAACGAAAGCCTCAAAACCTGTCTGTGAGATGGCCATGCTGTGGTAAAGCTGGAAGCTTACAAAAATGTCAGATAGCCCTTAGCACAGAAAGGTGGTGCTGGTGTGTGTGTGTGTGTGTGTGTGTGTGTGTGTGTGTGTGTAAGAGAGGGGAGGCAGCTCATTAGATTTATGTAAAAATCACCAAAACATCCAAGGAAATATAGTAGCATCCATCACTTTGTCTTTTTGTTTAGTAGGATGAGGACTGTGAAAAAATAAAAACCCTCCACAATTAATATGCAATTAGCAAGATGAAAAAGCTATGAACAAAACTGCTTTAAAAAACTAGTTCTGAAACGTGCTTGTTCTACAGCTGAAGCCATAAATTAAATACATTTCCTCTCAAATTACTTTATACTTCGGCACTCCTTCTCTAGGGATTACTCTGACATGACAAGTGCATCATTTAGTATATTCACAAGATTTTATCACTGTTAGAGAAGTAGATGATTAACAAATAATACTGTTAAGTGTGGGATAATCTTTCTCCTGACACACACACACACACACACACACACACACACACACACAAACTTCCAGTTGCTAAACCACTTAGATCATTCATAGAGAAAGCCAACATTTAATATACATATAGATATTAACATACATTCACACACCGTTACAGAGTAGACAGAAGATAGTGCTGCTGCTCCATGCCAAAAGAATGATTTCACTTCAGTTGGAAACTGTTACACATTCACCATTTTCTAAGCATCTCAGAAAAAAAAACCAAAACAAAACACTCACAATGATACTCTGTAACACCATACCACATTGTCTTATTATTATTATTATTATTATTATTATTATTTTCTTTTTTGTGGAAGAGTAAAAAGAAAACCTACCTAGAAGCAACTAAAACATGTCATTTTTTATAGGCTTATCAAGAACAGCCAAAGAAACCCCAATGTTTTCTTTCACAAAGTAGGCTGGCAAAGGAATTCAATAAGGAGGTACAATTTGACACAGTGAAATAAAACCAGGCTGGCTCTCAGCCAACATGACGTTAGGAATCACACACAAGCTGCACCAACTGCCTTCTGGTTCATGGCTGACTTTTTAAAGCTACAGTGTGCCTGTTCACTTTTGCTAACTACCTTCGGCACAATTAGTACAAGTGAATGAATCAGGAGTCCAAAAACTGCAGAATTCTCCCTGCACCTGTCTTGTAAAGAAAAACAAGCTGTATCAATAGCCGCTTATCTCCCCCCTCCCCTTCATTGTTGCTGCATGGTATGTCTTTGCTGTTGTTCTGAGCACAGATGTCATGTTTCGAAAACTATTTTTCTCCCCTGTGGGAGGGAAAAAAAAAACACAAGAGAAAATAAGGAAAAAAACCAAACCCTAGTGTTTAGGGGCTATACCCAGTGAATACTCAGAAGCTGCAGCCCTGTGTTACTCTTTCTTCCTTACAGAGACTCATGGACAAAGTTCCCAGGGCTGGCTTTTAAGTAATCTCTTTGTGAGAATAAGGAAAGTACTGCCCAGCATAAAATCCTTGGCTTCATTATGCCGGAAGAAACATATTTCAGGGGATGCAAAGTGGATGGCCAGATCTCCTGAGAACACCTACATTCTTTTATTTTGGCATTCAACCTGCCAGATGAAGTCAGCAAAAATTCAAAATGAAACAAACCTCATTCTATAAAACAATTAGTTCTGGGAGATTTAATCTTAATTGTTTATCCCAGTTGTACAAAAAGCATAATTCAACAAAGTTAACTAACACTGTCTATGAGCACCGGGTACTAGATTAGTTACATGTGAAAAAGAAGATATTTTATGCCAACCCCCAAATTCATAGAATCTCCCACCATCCAGGAAATGGGAAGGTGGTGTGGAGAGACTAGGCTTGATCTTTTAAGATACCGTGGTCAATCTCCATTTCCTTGCATGGCTGGGAACCACTACTGAAGGAAAACATTCCCATTCCACAAACATGCTGTAGATACACAGGAAGCATGCATAGCTGTCATCGAAACAAACACCAACAAATATTTGGACACTTTCAGGTCAAGATGTCAACTAAACCACTCAAGATAGAGAAAAGAATATAGGTTCCCAAGAAGGATCCTAGAAAAAGGCATCTGTTGCTGTATGACTGTAAAATTCAGGCAAAATTGAGGAGAAAGCAGAAGGTCTCCTTTTTCTTTGGTAATTTTTAAGGGCCCTAGATCAGCAACTATAATCTAAATTTGCAACCTGAATTTCAGAGTCAAAAATTTGCTCTCTTACTTATTCCAAGAATGATATTAGAAATGTACTTCTTGAAAGATCGTCACTGAGAAAGATTTCAAGTGTTCTCTCTGCCCATCTTTACCATTACTCCCTGGAAAAAGCAAACAATAATTTAGGGACAAATTCTAAGTGTTTATTTATTTTTGAGCACCATTTTTTGAGTCTGGTCAAACAGGGGAGTCTTATCACCACTGATCAAAATGATGAACTCTTCTGGATATAGAGAGCCCTTTCACCAACAGATTTCATAATGCTTTGGGACTTGATCTGAAATTCCTGAAACGTGCTCCAGGCAAATTCAAATGAAAGAGTGCTGGGCTGTGAGTCCTGGGGGCAAGGTGTCTCATAGCACTCTCATGCAGTTGCTCAGAACAAAATCAGTCCAGCTCAGCACTCTTGAAAGGAGAGGCAAAGAAAATGTAGTTAACACAGAACTTTTCCTTAGACACCCTCACAGGAGGAAGGATTCTGTGAAGTTTCTCCAAGATTTTCTTCCTATACATAGAGGACATCCCCTTCTGTCTCCCCTGCTGTGATCAAAAGTTTTCCTGTAGGACAAAGGTAAGGGTTTCAGAAGGTGATGTAGGAAATCAATTCCATTTTATGAAAAAAAGAAAAAGAAAAAGCCACGAAAGCATTCTAAATTTTAACCACAGCAGGTTTCACTTATCAGCTAGTTTCTAACTTAGGAATAAATTGACATTTGCGGGTGTAAGTATATACACTAGTTCTCACCCACTTCCTCCTCACTCTCTCCAACTAACTGATTTAACCCTCTTCTCTGCTAATAAAAATGATGTGTATGTATGTAGTGTATGTAGCCTACAGCCTAAATGAAGTGTGTGTGTGTATGTAATGTATGTGTGTGATGAATGTGTATGCTGTGTGTAAGGTGTACGGCGTGTGTGTGGCGTGTGTAGCGTGCGTGGTTTTTGTGCGCGCGCGTGTGTAGGGTGTACGTGTAGGGTGATAGAGATGCAAACAAGAGCTTCTGATCCAGGACATTATGGGATGTGCTTGCTAGAATCACTTGGGAGATCCTCATGTTGGGATTCTGAAGCAGAACTGTTGGGCACACTTGGGCATGGGCTTAGGAGAGAGGATGGGTCAGGAAGTGTGGGGGAACGGGTGCCTCCGATGGGGCTTCTTTTATTGCGCAGCACTCCTTCCTTCCCTCCACCCCGAGGACCAGAGCTGTCCCAAAGGAACCACTCGCCCCTGGCCTCCCGTCAGGGAATCGGCCAGCACAGTGTCCAGCCCGCATCGCAGAGTGCAGACCTGGGTCCACGTGGCTGCAGAAGAAATCTCGAGAAGTCGCCGGAGGGCAGGGCCGAGCTCACCGCCTCCCTAAGGGCGTCCCAGGGGAGAAGGGGGAGCGACCTGGAGAGCGAGCGGTGGGGGGCAAGACTGAGGGCAGGAGAGGGGACGCCAGGAAGCCCCTCGGACGAACGGCGCCGTCCGATAGACAAACGACTCGCTGGTGGCACCGACGACAAGAGGGGAAAAGTTTCTAAGACTTTCAAGAAGAAACTGTTTGTCTTTGAGTTTGGGGGCTCCCCAGGGAGCCCGTCTGTGGGAAGGGAGCGTGGGGGTGTGGCGCTCGCTGGGCGCCCAGCCGAGCCGTGCCACCACCGGGTCCCGTCCTGAGAGCTTTGCCCCGCAGCCACGGCGAGCCGCAGCTCTCCGCCGGAGCCCGGCACGCTTCTCTGTCCCCAGTTCCACTCCGGGGTGACAGATTCCACGCTCATGGGTGCAACAAGCTGCAGGAGCACCGGACACACAGCAGAGACGAGGGAGGGCAGGGCGGTGTTTATTGTGGTTTTCTTCGTTTCCTTCCATCCTGGAGAGGGGAGAGGGTGGCCGCGTTCCCAGTGCCCTCGCAGCACGAGCGGATCACTTACCTCCCCGCACGGCCGGCGGCGGGAGGCTTTCCCCCGCGCAGAGCTCGGCGGCCGCCACGCGCCCAGCCCCGGTGCAGCCGGCCGGCCGAGCGCGCGGGGCACGCCGGGACTTGTAGTCCTCCGCGGGCGGGCGGGAGAGCGGGCGGGGCGGGGGTCCGAGGGCTGGGGCCACCAGGAAGCGGAGAGGTCAGGAAGGGAGGGGACTAGGCGGGGGCCCTGCGAAAGCCTGGGAGGACGTTTGCTAGAACGTAAAAACCGCCAGGGAGCTGGCGGGGAGGGGAACATTCCTAGAGAGAGTTTTAAATTGGGGGTTTTCAGGCTAATACCATTACCGCCCTGTCTTACTCGCTCACGTCCCAGTGAAGTTTTAGGCTGGGTTTGGGCAGTAATGACAAGTAGACATCTCCCCGGCCAAATTCATATTATTTGGGGCCTTACGCTTCCTTCGCCCCGAACACAAACGTGGAGTTCTCTGCTTGGAGCACCTGTACTGTCACTCACAGAATAACTCAGGGCATGCAAAGGTAGGGTGAATAAATTGCACTTTACATTTGCAGAGCACTCTGCAGTTTACAGAGCCCCTCTCCCTTGGTTCTTTATGTTGGAATCATAAAACAACACTGAGTTAGGCAGAGAAAACTTAAGATGTGGGGAGTCTTTTGTATCCGCTCTATTCATTTCCTCTTCTAACCCTGCTCTTAGCAGCTGGGAAGAGAGTGGGGAGAAGGAAGGCTGCTGGCAGATGTGGTGGGCGCAGTGAAAGACGGGCCTGCTGTGAGGGACTTTCCTGAAATAGCTGGTAAATAAATCCTCACTAAATAAGGAGATAAGTAAGACCAAAGGAACTTATGGATTGGAAGAATGGACTGGGAAAGAAAAGGCAGGTGGGATAGAGATAGAGACAGAAGGGAAGACTGTGATAGAGGCTAGAGGTCATATGGAAACATGGTAGTTGAATATTGGATAGGGTAGGAAGGAAATGACAGGATAAATATACAGACTGAATAGAAGGTTGTGGTTAGACTATAGGTCTAATGAAATGAAAAAGTTGTATAAAAAAAAAAAAAGCAAAACAATGGGATTTTAGAAACCAGATAGATCTGGCATCCTGGTGTCACTTCAGGGCTAGCTCTGTGAACTTGGGTAAGTTATTTAACATCCCAAACCCCTTTTTTCTCATCTTTAAAATGTAAGTAATAATAACTCCTACTTTATGATGTGGTTGTGCAGATTAAAAGAGATGGGAAGCATTTAGTATAATGCCTGGTATATAATAGGACCTTTAATAACGTGCTTATTAATAAAGTGCTTATTATATGCCAGGCACTATACTAAGTATAAATAATACTATTATAAATACTAATCATACTATTATTACTTCCTTTTGTGGAAATACCAGAAGAAATTGGAGTAGAAGTACCAATTAGGAGGCTGTGACCATATTCTAAGTTACAGGTAATGATAGCTTGAACTACAGTAATAGAAAGGAAGCGGATATGAGACACTTCCAAGGCAAACTAGACAGAGCAGTGCAATCAATTGGACGTGGGTGTGAGGGGCGGGGAAGAAAGATGGTTGTCATTTCTAGACTGAGTAGGTAAATAATGTTGTCATTCACATGAATAGGTACAACTGGTGGAAAAACAGGTTTTCGAGGAAGATGACTAGTTTGATTTTGGACATGTATAACTTGAGGCTTTCTGTGTATGAGTGACAGAATGTCAGTTGGGAGTGTGGACTTGGATATCCTGTGTAGAAACGGAACTTTGAGAGTGGATGACTTAGAAGAAGGAGTTGAAGATCATCTGGAGTGGGAAAAGGAAGGGCAGCCGAGGTGGGCAAGGGGAAGTGAGGAGTCAGACAGTGACACCTGGCAGAAGCTGTGGAAGGAGACTAGAGGAAGCTGCAGGAGTACAGTGACACATAAGCCAAGAAAGGAAAGAGAAGTGAAGAGTTGTTCATTAACAGGTCAAACACTGTAGAGAGGTAGCCAGTGACTGGGCCACTGGAATTACAGATCTAGTCTGTTGGGATGGATCTGCCCCCAGGAGCTGTTTTGGAAATTTACCAGAGTGATTTTGCTTGTCTCCTGATTGGGGAGGGAGAACGACTGGAATGTAGTCAATGGAGCCAAAGCTGCTAGATATCATGCAGTACCCAGGCTAGTACAGCACAGCAAAGAATTGTCCTGCATTCTGCGTTGCTTGACTGTTCTCCCGTTCATTTGTGTAGATGAAAAAGCTATTTATATTTACCTGAGCCTAGAATCTATTTTATATATAAACATACAGTGTTTTTCACACAGTTTTAAGATATATTGAGTTTTCCTGGAATGCAGTACGTAGAATGGCAATACAGTTTTTGGAATTTGAATCACCAATACGATTCATTTAATGGCTGTCCATTTCATGGTGATTCTACAGATGAATGCAAGCATCTGATTACTTCCTTGTGCCTTTTAGTTTAGGGATGCCTGAGTAGCTCCATAATGAATCACACATTTACTTTTTCCTTTATGTTTCAGTTAAGGGATCACTTTGACTTTTTTAAAAAATTACAAGCTTGCAAGCGTAGGTAGTTTACAACCTTGCTTTCACAATGTTAAAGAGCAGATTGCCCCGTATTTGTTATTAAAAAGGGTGTTAGGTTTGATAAGGCCAAGAATCATTTATTCGGTCCATCAACAAATGTCTTTTGAATGCCTACTGTGTGCTAGGCACCTTTCTAGATGCTTGATCTACATAAATAAGTGAAACAGAAAAAGTTCACTGCCCTTAGGGAGCTCACGTTCTAATGTGAGCGTGGGTGAGGCAGACAATAAATAATAAACATAAACTATGTTAGTAAATTCTATGGTATGTTAGAAAGTGTTTTGGGGGCACCTGGGTGGCTCAGTTGGTTCAGTGTCCAACTTCAGCTCAGGTCATGATCTCACAGTTCATGGGTTCAAGCTCTGTGCTGACAGCTGGAGTCTGCTTCAGATTTCTGTGTCTCTTTCTCTCTCTGCCCCTCCCCAACTCATGTTCTGTCTCTGTCTCTCAAAAAAAATGAATAAACGTTAAAAAAATTAAAAACGTTTTTTTTTAAATTTTTTTTAACGTTTATTTATTTTTGAGACAGAGAGAGACAGAGCTTGAATGGGTGAGAGTCAGAGAGAGAGGGAGACACAGAATCCGAAACAGGCTCCGGGCTCCGAGCTGTCAGCACAGAGCCCGATGCGAGGCTTGAACCCACGGACTGCGAGATCATGACCTGAGCCGAAGTCGGACGCTTAACGAACTGAGCCACCCAGGTGCCCCAAAAATGTTTTGAAAAAATAAAGCAGGATAAAGGAGATTGGGAATACAGGAGAGTGTGGGTTGAAACGTTAAATATAGTGATCAGGATAAATTGTATTGAGAGGATGACATTCAAGAAACGATCTGGAATTGGTAAGGGAATGACCTGGTGGATTTCTGAGAGAAGAACATTCCAGGGAGACAGAACAGTTAGGCATAGGTCAGAAGGTGGCTGTCTGGCTGGAGTTTTTAAGAAACAGTAAGGATGCCATTGTGGCTGGATTGGAGAGAGCCAGGGTGAGTAGGAGGAGAACTAAAGGTAACCAAGTGGTTGGGACAGGTGATGTAGGGCTTATAGGGCATTGTGGGGACTTTGGCTTTCATGCTGAATGAAATGGGCAGCTGCTCAAGAGTTTAGAACAGAGGAGTGACATAATCAGGCATATTTTTAAAGGATTATCCTGGCTTCTCTATCTAGAATAGATAGAGCAATGGTAGAGGCTGAAGAGACAAAGAGATATTGTAATAATCCAGGCAAGAAGTAATGGTGGCTTGACCAGAGTCATAGCAATGAAAACTGATATGGGAGAAGAATCATGAATTCCAGAAGGCTCAGTGGTGGAGTTTCAGGGGTAGGGGAGGGCTGGAAGATGGAGACAGATTATGGGATGTTGGAACCTTATGGGAAGGAGACTTTGGGAGAAGTCTCCTAACATTTCTTTTATTTATTTATTTTTTTATTTCTTGAAGTTTTGCTTTACATGTTTAAATACTATATTATTTTATATATGAAGATTCATACTAGCGATAACTTCATTGTGAGTTGTATATCCCTTGCCATTATAAGAGCACCTGGGTGTCTCAGTTGGTTAAGTGCCTGACTCTTGATTTTGGCTCAGGTCAGGGTGTCAGGGTTCCTGGTATTGAGCCCTGCTTAGGATTCTCTCTTTCTCTTCTCTGTCTGACCCTCCCCCACTCAATCTTTCCCTCTCTCTTAAAAAAAAAAAAAAAAAAAAAAAGAAGCATCTGACCTATTACCCTTTGCCATTATAGTGTCTGTCTTTGTCCCATGGAATAATTTTTAAAAAATAGTTTATTCTACTTGAAATTATTTTAATTAGATATGTTTAACCTTATCTGTTATGTGTTACATTTTGAATGCTTATTGTTTCTTTGTTTTCTTTTTTGCTTTATAATCTGTTTTCTTTGTTTTTTTCTGTTTTTATTTTTACCTTCCTCTAGGTATTAGTTATCTTTTGCTGTGTAACAAATTACCCCCAACCCTAGCAGCTTAAAGCAGCACGTGTTTACCTTGTACTTTCTGTGGGTCACGAATCTTGGCATGGCTTAGCTGAGTCCTCTGCTTCAGAATTTTTACTGTTCAGTTTTCGCAGGTGTTGTACCACTTTCAAGCTTAACCACATGGCTGTTGACAGGATTTAGTTCCTCATGGGCCCTAGAGAGCCTCAGTTTCCTGTCACGTGGGCCTCTCCACAGGACAGCTCGTGACATGGCAGCTGGCTGAGTCAAAGCAAGCCATGGGAGGAAAGGCAGAGAAAGAGTGTAAGCAAGACAGAAATCAGTCTTTTTATTTTATTTTATTTTATATTTATTTTGTTTAGTTTCTTTATTTTGAGAGAGACAGACACAGTGTGTGGGGGGGGAGGGACACAGAGAGAGAGAGAGAGAGAGAGAGAGAGAGAGAGAGAATCCCAAGCAGGCTCCAAGATACCAGCTACGGAGCCCGGATATGAGGCTCGAACTCACACACTGTGAGATCATGACCTGAGCCAAAACCAAGAGTCCAACACTCAACCGACTGAGCCACGCAGGCGACCCAGATATCACAGTCTTTAATAGCTTAATTCCAGAAGTGAAATCCTTCACTTTGCCACATTCTCTTTGTTAGAGATGAGTCATTATGTCTAGCCTACACATGAGGGCATGATACCAGGAGTTGGGGATCATTGGGAGCCCCTTTAGAAGGCCACCTGCTATACTCTAGCAATTTAGAAGTTGTAAAGTATATTAAATAATATATTTATATTTATGTTTCTCAATTTACCTTAGAAATGAATTGATGATGAAAGATGATGAAATTAATCTACTTAGACTATTTTTCTTCTCTCCCCACCTTTCTGTTTGGAGAGCAAATATTGATTATTGTCCCTGTCTATTATCATTAAAATATTATTCTTTATATTATATAATTTTTCTTTAAGCATTATAGCAATTATTTTTCATTTTATGACTTAGAATTTTAGTTACCTAAATATAGTTTTAGGGACGAAGAGGTTTAAAGCTCATCACTAAACCTTTTCGGTAGATGTCTTTCTCATTCATGTCTTTCTCATTCATGAACTTCTTATTGTTACTCATCTGTTCACTGTCTTGATTTTTTCCTGAGAGATTTTCCAGAAGCTCATAAATGTTATGTTTCTTGAATTCTCATGTATTTGAGAATTTCTTTTTCTTACCATTACATATGAAAGGTGGTTAGAAATTTTCCACCAGGTATACAAATTTTTTCCCCTTTAATATTCATTAACCACAGTTCCATTTTCTTCTAGCATCTAATATTGTCTGATTTCTTTGTTTTTGAGGATGACTTTTTCCTTCTGCTTAGATGACTATAGGATTTTTTTTTTTACAGTCCTTGAAGTTTCAGATAAAAGCTTTTATTAAATTTTCTTGGAATGCGGTGAGCCCTTTCAAAATGTAATTTTAAGATCTGCTTTATTTCAGAAAATTCTTCTATTATGTAAATTTTTTTGGTTCCATGTATTCATTCACATCTTCAAAGATAGCAGGCATTCATGTGCCGGTTCTCTATTGTTTGTTTTCTGCCTCTTCCAGCTCCTCCCTCGTCACTTTCATTCTGTGTCATTTTCCACTAAATTCTATGTGATTTTTTTCAATAGCGTGCCCTCCATATCCGATTTTCTTTAGTTTAAATTCTACTCCTGATGCTCTTAGTGTGATTTTCAGGGATTTAGTTTCTTCTCCTTGTTTATTTCCTTTGCTTTTCCAGATTTCTTTTATTTTTACTGCTGCATGGGTCCCATGCTATTTTTTTTTCTGACTTTTCTCTTTTAATCTTTGAAGGAAATCAGTGAGATCTAGTTGATTTGCTCAAGAATAAAGTGAGCGTCTTGCTTCCCCTTCCCTTTTTGCCTGTGTACCGTTTGAATCGTCTATCGAAAATGTAAACCAGAGTACTGAGTGTTGATGGTTCATAGTCTTTGGTCAGTCATTCAGTGATGGATGAGCTGGGACAGGAGGAAAATCTGCTGTGAATGAAGAGAGACAGGGAGAAAGAAAGTGGGGGAGGGGGAGGAAGAGAAAGAGATTTACTTATTTCTTTGGCTTTTTTTTCTACTTATTGCTAACATTTTTGAACAAAGTATTCAAGTGCCTTGTAATAACATAAGAGGCAATTTTTAAAACTGTTTAATATCCACATGAAAATAAAATGTCAATACCAGAGGAGAAATAAAAATGCAAATTAGTAGCTGCAGCATTCTACAAAGTTGTTAAAATGAAATTGTGACTGAATTTTTAAGCTTCCTGGCAACCAAAACAAAAACAAACAAACAAACAAACAAAAAAACCCCACATAATTAGATATATGGTTTTCATTGACTCTAAATGAAAACCTATGGGTTATTCAGGGGGAAAATTTTTGTGGCATTTGCTTCCAGCGGGGAAACAAAATCAAAGGGGGCAAGGTTCTTAATGAACTTGATTAGTAAATACAATAGTGGCATTCATTAAGCTATTTCTCGTAGCATTGTTTAATGAAAGATAAAAACCTGGCATCTAAACAGAGTCCAGAGAAAGCGAATTCCTCTGGTTCAAAGATAGTGGGATCCAAACCTATTTGGAAGATAAAATCTTCTCTTTGGAGAAACAAATGATGTTAACTGGGTTGAAATGTGTCCCCCCAAAAGATATGTTAAAGTTCTAATACCCAGCACCTTAGAATGTGACCTTATTTGGAAATAGAGTTATTGCAGATGTAATTAGTTGAGATGAGGTCACACTGGAGTACGAGGTGTTCTTGTAAGGAGAAGTGAGACAGGGAGAGGAGGGTGCTATGTGAAGACAGAGGCACAGAGGGAAGATGGAGGTAGAGATTGGAGTTAAACTGCCTCAAGCTAGGAATCACCTGGGCTGCAAGAAGCTGGAAGAGGCATGGAGGACCCTGTCCTAGATGGGTCTGCCAAAACCTTGATTCAGACTCCAGCTTCCAGACTATGAGAGAATAAATTTCTGTTGTTTTAAGGGACCCGGTTTGTGGTATTTTATTACAGCAGTCTTAGGCAGCTAATACAGATAGACCGCATTTCGTTCAACGGTGTTTTGTAAACATTAGTTCTCCCAACCAAGATTTGGTATTGGGCAATTTGAGACTGGATATCGACATTTGGTGTTAGACAGTAGAAAGTTTGTTAAGAGACTCAAGGAGGTTTTATGTGCTGATATTGAGGATAGGTCTTTATGCTTTAAATGAAAAACTTGTAAATGTTGGTAAGGTAAACATTCCTTGTGAACATTCTTATACCTGAAATTCACACCTAGAGTGCTACCCATAACACCTATCTGTATGAAGGGTCAAGTGTACACTTGAACACAAATCCACGTGTTTTTTAAATTTGTTTTTGTTTTTAACAATGTGGGATCTGTTTTATCACATGAAATAAAGAAACAATTGCTGAGATGATTTAGTCTAGAAAGTTTATAAAACAGGTAATACCTGTCCCTTACTGTAAGAATTGGACTGACACATGGTCACAAGCCATATCAGTTAGAAAATGTAGGATGGGGGTGGCTGGGTGGCTCAGTCGGTTAAGCATCTGACTCTTGATTTCGGCTCAGGTCATGATCTTATGGTTTGTGAGTTTGAGCCCTGCATCAGGTTCTGCACTGATAACGTGGAGCCTGCTTCAGATTCTCTTTTTCCCTCTCTCTCTCTCTCTCTCTCTCTCTGCCCTTCCCCTGATTGCTCTCTCTCCCAAAATAAATAAAAATAAACTTTTCAAAAGAGAAAGAAAATGCAGGATAATTTTAGAATAATTGATAAGCCAGGATTTATAACAATGAGTAGATAGTAGATCAAATTGTTGTTGAAACTACCTCTAATTATGAAAACTCATCATTGCAATACAGGATACCTGCCCCCACATTCCCTACATATGTCCCTCCATAGCGGAAAGGATGTATATACAGACTTTCCGAAAATTGTCTTCCTTACTTTCTTATTTCTTCCTGCCCAGAGACTTTTTATTCCCAGGCAGATGGTATTAAGAAGCAAAAGTTTGTATAGTCTCATCTCTTTATCTAAAGGTCAAACTTTTGGACATTCTCCAAAACACAGCAGCAGTCTAGAGATATGGAAAGGAGGGGGTAGGTCATGAGAGTTAGGAATAATCTTAAACTCCTGAATTAAAATCAGGAAGTTTGCAGTACAGATATGGCCAGCTGGAGACAGACTCAGTGACAGGACAGACACACTAAACAGCAGAGTTAGGGTGATTGGTTTACCTACAGTAGTGGGGGTTATATAGTGATATCTGGGCCCAATGTGATAGCTGGACACAATTAAATATCTAGGGGCAGGGAAGGATCCAGTATTAAGTTTCTTATATCCTAAGGTATAAGCAATTTGAAATAATAAAATTATTAAATAAAAATATACAGAGGACTTCTCTTACTCTGAAGCACTTAACATAAGTGATAAAATATATAAATCATCTTTTAAATGCATGAATAAATTTAAAAGTAAAATGAATGTTTAATATGGTAAAATAAGTTATGAACGAAATAAAAACTGAGGAAAGAAAAAGAGACCATAAAAATATCCATCACATTTGAAAAAGAACAAAATAGAACTTCTAGAAATGAAAGATGAAAAGATTGAAATTAAAAACCCAGTGGAAGAATTTAGAGTGGAGGAAACCATAGACAGAGAATTAGGGAGTGGGAAGCATAGACTGGAAAACCTTATACAAAATGCAGCATAGAATCTGTAGAGGTTTACCATGTCCCTGTGTTCTCAGCATAGAGAGATAATCACTAGAAAATGTGACAGAGAGGTTGAGTCATAGAGGATAGAAGGAGAAGGCTCAGTATGCCTGTAATCAGAATTTCAGGAGATAATAGAGAAGAGGACAAAGCAATATTTGAGGACTCAGTAAACGAGGCATGTGTAGAACTGATGAAAGATAGTAACCTCAGATTCTAAAACCCAAAGGACCCTCAGACATAAACTTAAACAGATGCAGACACACACCTAAACACATTGTTGTAAAACTTCAGAATGCCAGAGACAAAGAGAAGATACTAAAATTAGCCAAAACCCCCAAAATACGGATTACTTGTAAAGGAATGACAATGAGACGGGTGAATTCTGAGCAGCAAAAATGGGACAAAAGATTGTGGGAAAATATTTTAAATGTGCTGAGGGATAGTAACTGAAAGAGAATTATTTACCCATTAAAACTACCTGTCAGAATAAGTTATTAGGCTGTGGTAACAAATTAACTCTGAAACCTCTGTGGCTTAACATAATCAAAGTTTATCTCTTGCGCTTTGCATCAAGGATAGGTCAGAGGGTGCCCTGCTCCGCCTGGTCACTCAGGGACCCAGGCCAAAAGAAGCTCTGATCTTTCTAGCTGCATCTCCCAGAATTACATGAGCTATCAGGTCATTTCAGGAGGGAAAGAGGGACATAGAGGAACACAGATTTCAAAGACCTTTTTCTAGAAGGGAAACATGTTATTTCTCCTCGTGGTCCTTTGGCCAGAATAAGTCCCAGGTCCCAAACTAACTGCAAGAGAGAGTGAGAAATGAAGAGAATCACGTGGATATTTTAGTAAATACTAACTTTCTCTGCTGCAACTGTTTTTCAAAATGGGGATAAAATAGAGGTAGTCTAGATAAACAAACACTGGGAAAAATTAACATCAATAACCTCTTAATAAAAGAACTTCCAAGGATGTCTTCAAGAAGAAGGAAAATGAGGGGCATCTGGCTGGCTCAGTTGGTAGAGCATAGGACTCTCCATCTCAGGGTTGTAAGTCTGAGCCTCATGTCGGGTGTAGAGATCACTTTAAAAACAATCTTAAAAAGAAATAAAAAAAAAAGAAGTAGGAAAATGATCTAGAAGGGAAGTTTGAGTGACAAAAACTAATGTCAAGTAAAGGAAAAGGCAAATGGTTGCGTCAACCTGAACAATACAAAAAATACAAATAATAAATAATAAAGTACAGCTTGTAGAATTAAAAAATAATGGCTTTTAAGATGGAGTGATGATAAGAGTTAAAACATTCTCAGGTCATTATGTATTTGGGAAGGTTGTAAAGATAACAAGTACCGGCTTTGTTAGGTTAAGTATGCATACTCTGATTTCAAAGGAACTAGTTAATGAACAAAAATAAAGTTTATAATTCCAAAACTAGAGAAGGGAAAATTTTGGAACTAAGAAATTGAATCCATTAAAACAAGACAAGAAGGAGAAAAAAGCAACAGAGAAGTCAGAACAAAAATTTTAAACTGGATAGTTTAAAAATTGGTGATAGAGGCGCGTCTGGGTGGTTCAGTCCTTTGAGCAGCTCAGGTCATGATTTTACCCTTGGTGGGATCGAGCCCTGCATCTGGCTGTGCATTGACATCTTGGAGCCTGCTTGGGATTCTCTCTCTTTCTCTCTGCCCGTCCTCCCCCCCACCCCCATCAGCTCACGTTCTCTCTCTCTCTCTCTCTTAAAATAAATAAACATCAAATGTTCAAAAAAAACTGATGATAGAGATAAATTAAAATTATCAATATCATTGAGGAGGGCACTTGTTGGGATGAGCATTGGGTGTTGTATGTAAGCGATGAATCATGAGAATCTACCCCCAAAACCAAGAGCACACTGTATACACTGAATGTTAGCCGGCTTGACAATAAATTATATTAATAAAATAAAATAAAATATATCAATAAAAATAAATGGACTAAACTTCCCATTGAAAGTGAGATTGTGAGATTGAATTAAAAAGTTAAATCTATGTATATGCTGGTTACAGAGACATGCCTAAAATGTAAATAAAGAACAGCTGAAAGTAAAAGGACAGAAAAATATATTTTAGGCAAATATTAACCAAAAGAGTTGCAGTTTATATATTATATAAAATAGACTTTAGGGCAAAAAACTTGATAGACAAAGGAGATCATTCAGTGATTATAACAGACTTGATTCACTAGGAGGATAAAATGACTCTATTTTTACATACCTGATAGTGTAGCTTCAATATCATAAAAGGAAATGTGACATAATTACAAAGAGAAATTGCCAAATTCTCCACTATAAGGAATCATTTAAATGTATCTCTCTCAGTGATTGATAGATAAAATATTCCAAAAAGCATTAAAGATATGATTAGGTGATACAGAGTGCTTGACCTAATGAATATATAGAATTTTGCAGTCTAAATTAAAGTACACAAATTAGTTTGGGTCATGCATGGGATGCTATAATAATTTGTCATGAATTAGGCCATAAAACAAATCTCAACCAATTTTAAGGAATGGACTTTTAAAAAATTATATTTTATGACTAAAATTCATTAATATAGATATTAACTGAAAGATAATGTTAGAAAACATTCATTTAGAAAATTGAAAAATACACTTCCAAATAACTCATCAACCAAGGAGTAAATCACAGTGGAAAACAGAACATCTCTAGAGTTAAATAATAATAAAACCAAAAACTTCACCAACTTTACTAAATCTTAAATGCAGTTTAACAAGGCTGAGAGAGAAATTTAAGCCATAAAGTCTTATATTAAAAACTAAGAAAGCCTTAAAATTATTGAACTAAGCATCCATGAGAAATTATAAAAAGAACAATAGAATGAATTTAAAGAGAACAGAAGAAAGGAAATAATAAGGATGAGCCCAGAAATTAATGTAATAGAAAACAAAGATAAAATAAGGCAAATGCTGAAAATTAGGTTTTTGAGGAGGTGAATAAAATAAGCCTCTAATTTAACTGATTTAGGGGAAAAAAAGAGAAGGCAGAAATAAGCAATTTTAGGAATTTAAAAAATGCAGAGATACAAAAAAATGTAAAGTAAAAACAATTTGATGCCATATTTGAATATTAAGACAAAAATATCAAATTACTAGAAAATGCAGCTTACCAAAACTGACTCAGGAAAAAAATAGTAACTCTGAATAATTTGAAGGCCCTTAAAGGTATTGTTTCAACAATTTTGAAATCTTACCACAAAGAAAAGACTAGGCCCAGGTGGCTTTATAGCCATATATAGATAAATATGTTCATACATATATAATGTTCATATATATTTGTTCATATATATAGTTTATATATATTTGTATATATAGAGATATGTATGCATATATGTGTGTGTGTGTGTGTGTGTATATATATATACACAAACACAATATACATATATATATATATATATATACACACACACACACACACCCAAGGAACATAATTCTAATCTAAAACACATTCTTTCAAAAGAAAAAAGCCTATGTATTTTATGTAATAAAATATACAAAAATAATATAAAAGAGGAAAATTACAAATGAGCCTCACTCATGAACATAGATGCAAAACTCTGCAAAAACAGTTTAAAAAAACTTAACCTGACAATGCATGAAAGATAATACATTATGGCAAATTGAGTTTATTCTTAGAACACAGAATAGTTTAACTTTAGAGGCACCTGGGTGGCTCAGTTTGTTAAGTGTCCAACTTTGGTTCAGGTCATGATCTCACGGTTTGTGGATTTGACTCCTACATCAGGCTCTGTGCCTGATAGCTCAGAGCCTAAAGCCTGCTTCGGATTCTGTCTTTCTCTCTCTCTCTCTCTCTGCTCTGCCCCTGCTCATTCTCTGTTTCTCTCTCTCTTTCTCTCTCTCTCTCTCTCAAAAATAAATAAACATTTTTAATTTTTTTTTAACGTTTATTTATTTTTGAGACAGAGAGAGACAGAGCATGAACGGGGGAGGGTCAGAGAGAGGGAGACACAGAATCTGAAACAGGCTCCGGGCTCTGAGCTGTCAGCACAGGGGCCCGATGCGGGGCTCGAACTCACGGACCGCGAGATTGTGACCTGAGCCGAAGTCAGTGCTCAACCATTGAGACACCCAGGTGCCCCAATAAACATTTTTTAAAAATTAAAAAAAAGAATAGTTTAACTTTAGAAAATCAATTAATGTAATTCACCAAATTATAGTTAGTGAAGAATAAGCACATACTATACTCATCTCAGTAGTTGCAAATAAATCATTGTATAAAATTTAATATTTATTCATGTTAAGACAATCAATCAAACAAAAACTCTTAGTAAATTAGAAATAGAAATTGCATTCTTTGAGTTGATAAAAAACATTTGCCAAAGACTCACAACAATTTTACTCACTGGTGAAAAGTTAGAAGCATTCCTTTAGAAATCAGTAAGAAGTCAAGAATGCCTGTTAATGTTACATCTAGCCAACACATACTGGAAGTCCTAGCCATTCAGTTAGTAAATAAAAAGAGTAACAAGTTTTTTAAAAATTGCCATTACTTAAAAGATGATGTGATTAGCCAAATAGAAAAATAAAAAAATCGATGTAAAATTATTAAAATTAATAATATAACTTGATAGATATGAGTTAAATATCAATTACCATCAAAAAAAGTAAGAAAATGTACTTTGAAAAATGTATCATTTGCAAGTACAACAAAAATACAGTATACTGGGAATAGATCTCACCGATTATGTGCAAGACCTTTATAAAAACATCATATAACTTTATTGAAAGACATTTAGAGAATGTCTAAATTAATAGAGATATACCATGTTCATGAATAAGAGTATTCATTATTGTAAAGACTTCAAGTCTGCCACAATTAATGTAGTCACAGTGAAGTTGCAATAAAAATCTCAATAGGGTGTTTTAAAGAAGTTGAGCTGATTCTAAAATGTATAGGAACACAAAGGGTAAACAATATTTAGATACTCCGAAAGAAGAACAAGGATAGTAGGGATGCCTGGGTGGCTCAGGCTGTTTGGCATCCAACTCCAGCTCAAGTTGTGATCTCCCAGTTTGTGAGTTCAAGCCCCACTTTGGGATCTGTGATGATAGCTCAGAGCCTGGAGCCTGCTTCTGACTGTCTGTCTTCTCTCTCTGCCCCTCCCCTGCTCATGCTCTGTTTCTCTCTCTCAAAAAATAAATAAAAACATTATTAAAAATAAAAAAAAAGAACAAGGCCAGTAGAAATTTGTCTTACCAAATGGCAAGATATATTATAGAGGTAATGCATGAAGAAACTGTGATGTTGGCATAAGGAGAAATAAATTGACTAATAGAATATACGCGGAAGCCCAGAAACAGACGTGGCATATGAGGAACTTGATATACAATGTGAATGGCACAATGGTAAGTATAATTGGCTTTGGGACAATTGGTTTTCCAGGTGATGGAAAATGCAACTGGATCTTTGCCTCACATCATATTATAAATATCGATTTCAGGTGGATTAAAAACATAAATGTTATAGGAAAAACTTTAAAATTTTTGGAAGAAAATATAGGAGATGTTCCTTTTGCCAACAGGGTAAGAAAGAATTTTCTAAAGACACAAAAATACAATTTATAAAGAAAAATATTGAAGAAATTTGAGCACAGAGTAGAAACTTTGATTCATGAGAATATAACATAAATGGGGAGAAAGTATTTGTAGTACATTGAATTGACAAAATACTAATATCCAGACGAATAAAGAGTGATTAAAGAATTTTAAGAAAAAAGCTAGCAACCAAATAGAAAAACAAGCATTTCCCGTAAGAGGAAACCCATGTGGCCAAGGAACATATTAAAATATTCAATCTCAATATTAGGACAATAGAAATCCAAATTCTGAGCTATGGTTTCACACCCACCAGGTTGGAAGAATTTTCAAAGTCTCAGCAGGCTGTGTTCTCAGGTGTGGAGCAATCAGAACTCTTACTTTCATAGTGTGATTAATTTGGAAAAGAATTTAGCATTTTGAAGTAAAATTGAAAATCCATATACCCTATTATTCAGCAGTTCCACACCTAGGTTTATCCCAGTGGTAGACAGAATAATTCACACCCTCCCATCCCCACATCCTAATCCCCAGAATTTGTGGATGTGTTTGGTTCCATGGCAAAGAAGTGTGAAGGTTGCAGATAGAATTAAGATTGCTAATCAGTTGATCTGTAAATGAGGAGAGTATCCTAGATTATGCAGGAAGACACAATAATCACAAAAGTTCTTAAAAGTGGAAGAGGGAGACAGAAAAATCAGAACCAAAGAGATAGCATTATAAGAAATTCTTGATCAGTTGTTGCTAGCTTTGAAGATGGAGAGGGCTATGAACCAAGGAATATGGGAAGTATCTAGAAGCCAAAAAATGCAAGAAAACAGATTCTCCCCTAGATCCTTCCAGAAAAGAATGCAGCCCTGCTGATACCTTGATTTTAGCCCAGTGAGACTTATTGCAGACTTCTGATGTCCAGCACCAGAAGGTAAGAAGTTTGTGTTGTGGTAAGCCGCTGCACAACTAAATTTGAGGTAATTTGTTACAACAGCAATAGGAATCGTGTAGGACTCTAGAGAAAACTCTTGCACCATGGCGACAGGTGACCAGTGCCAGATTATATATACCAGCATTGGTCAACAACACAAAAAATGGAAAATAACCCAAATCTTCACGGTTAGGAGAGTAGATCCATAAATAACTATGGAATAGGAATGCAATGGAATAATGTACATCAGAGAAATGAATAAACCACAGGCATATGGACAACATGATATTAAGGGAAAAAGCAAGTTACAGGCAAATAAATAAATACATTGGAATGTCATTTATACAAAATTCAAAAAATGAAAATCCCAATATGTTGATTAAAGATACATAATGGTACATACTATATACATAAAAGGGAAGGAATGACAAATACAATTTAGGGCTGCGGTTGCCTCTGGTGGGGAAGGCAGGGTGCGTAGATTAGAGAGGGGCATTGCCTTAATCATCTGGGTTGCTATAATATCATAAATCATTTATTTCTCACAGTTCTGAAGACTGGAAATCCAAGATCAAGAGCCAGCAGATTTGGTGTTTGGTGAGTGTCCATCCTGGTCCATAGACCTTTTACAGTGTCCTTCCATGGTGGAAGGGACAGAGAGCCCTCTTGAGCCTCTTTTATAAGGACACTGATCTCATTCATGAAATCTTCACCCTCGTGACCTAATCACCTCCCAAAGCCTCTACCTTCAGTAGATTACCATCACCTTTGGGGTTAGAATTTCAGCATATGAATCTGGAGGGGCATAAACATTTGGATCATTGCAGGCATATGGGGAGCTTTTAAGTAGCATTGGCAATGCTCCAGAATAGTGATTTTAATGGGTTTATTGTTATGCTTTATAATGTACATGTATTTCATGTATGTTATTAGCAAGCACCAAATATTTTATAGTGTAAGAAATAGAGGGGAATAGGGGCACCTGAGTGGCTCAGTTGGTTGAGCATCCCATTTCAGCTCAGGTCATGATCTCGCAGTTTGTGAGTTTGAGCCCACCATCGGGTTCTCTGCTGTCAGCATGGAGCCTGGAGCCTGCTTTGGATCCTCTGTCCCCTTCTCTGCCTGCCCCTCCCCTGCTCACTCTCTCTCAAAATAAATAAGTAAACTTAAAAAAAAAAAGAAATAGCAATAAAAAGAAAAAAATGTAACTATGATAGGTTTGTAGCTTGTCTTACAGTGTTTGAAATAATTAACTGAGCTGAGGCATTACAGTTGATCCTGATGTTCAAGTGACTATTAAGTATGTTATTTTTACATACACTCAGTAATTGGGAATTACTATGAGCCCATGTGGCTTAATTGACAGCTGATTTCTGTTCATAGAGTCAAAGCCAAGAAGTCAAGAAAGGTGGCCATCTCACGGAGATTGTCTTAGAGGCCCAGCAGCCTTCACAGCACCAACTCCACTCCTCAGTACTGGTCAACATTAATGAGTGATGCTCTTTCCAGGCACTGCTCCAACCGCGTACGTAATCCTCACAGCATCCTGTTGAGACAGGTACCATTGTTGATCCCATGTCACAGATGGACAAACTGAGGTCCAAGGTGGTTAAATACTTGACCCAGGATCACCCAGCTAGGAAATGACAGTCTTGATTTTTTTTTTTTAATTTTTTTTTTTCAACGTTT
The DNA here is from genome assembly GCF_022079265.1 of Lynx rufus. Taxonomy (NCBI): domain Eukaryota; kingdom Metazoa; phylum Chordata; class Mammalia; order Carnivora; family Felidae; genus Lynx; species Lynx rufus. The sequence continues at coordinate 151,583,473 of NW_025814834.1, forward strand.
ATTTATTTTTGGGACAGAGAGAGACAGAGCATGAACGGGGGAGGGACAGAGAGAGAGGGAGACACAGAATCGGAAACAGGCTCCAGGCTCTGAGCCATCAGCCCAGAGCCCGACGCGGGGCTCGAACTCACGGACGGCGAGATCGTGACCTGGCTGAAGTCGGACGCTTAACCGACTGCGCCACCCAGGCGCCCCGACAGTCTTGATTTAAACACAAACAGTTCTATGCTCTTATCCATCAGTCTATATGGCATCTCAATTGTTTTCAACTTTATTGTAAATAAAATTTACCTTGAAGCACTGGGTTCTTCTGACATAGTTGCTTTGAAGTTGGTCTTCAGATCTTGTATTTTTAATTTAATTTTATTTTTTTGGAAAGAGAGAGAGAAAGAGAGAGAGGGAGAGAGAGAGAGACAGAGTGGAGGGGGAAGGAGAGAGAAAGAATCTTAAGCAGGCTCCACCCCCAGCTCTGATCCCACCACTCTGGGGTCATGACCTGAGCTGAAATCAAGAGTTGGACGCTTGCTCAACCAACTGAGCCACCCAGGCTCCCCTGAAGTTGGTCTTCAAATGAGCCCTGGAATTCACATTGTCAGCTGGTAGCTTAAGCATTTGCCACTAGTTTGACTTCTTTCCAATACCCCTCCCACGAATCGGATCATACCTCTCCCCTGCTTGAATTTTTTCCATGTCTCTCCTCAGCATTAACACTCAAGTTCAACCCTTTTAGTTTAGCATACAAGGCTCTTCAGACTCTGGCCCCAGTCTTGCCCTTTTTGTGTCACAGCCATCCATTCTCCTCAACCCTTTCTTTACTTCATGGTATGGGCCTTCTTCCAAAACCATGTACAATGGCCTTCCACACCTCCATGCCTTAATACTTGCTGCTTTCTCTGCCCAGAAATGATCAGCCTGTCTTCTTCATCTAGGTAACTCCTACCCATTTTTCAAAATTCTGAAAGTTCACTTTACATCTTCACTCAGTATTGATTTAGAAGCCTCTCCTCTGCTCTTCTGTAACAGCCCACACTTTCTTATGTCTTGGAGCTAACGGCACTACCATGTAACCTTCAGTGTATTCAGATATCCCCTCCATTAACAGTCTCAATAATAATAATAATAACAGTCACTTAAGGAGCATGCTAAGCGATGGCATCCCTTAGGTCCTATTGCCAATCCAACTCCAAAAAGCACCTATCGTCAGCTGCGTTTTAAGGTTGAAGAGAGTGAAGTTTAGAGAGTGAGGTAGTAAGTCTGTGGTCTTACCATTTTAATGGTGGCATCACACTCACATCTGGCTCCGTTAATGTCTTGTTTGAGTCCATCTCTCCCGCACCTGTCATTAGTAGTGACATTTTCCTGGTTAGATGGATGTGGATAGATAGATGGCCTGGGATGCCATAAATCCAGGTTTCGAAAGAAAGAAAAAGAAAGCCAAATTTGAAGTCAGGATGAACACTCACGCTTGGGTTCTGCCTCTGCCTCTATCTAGCTGCTAAAATAGGACAGCTCTCGAATGATAAGTATGTCTAGAGGTGATTAGTATGGCAAGTGGACTTCTGGGTAGAGAAAGAACTTGGAACTACAGGCTGCAGATCAGCGGGGAGGCCAGAAAGAAACTTAACTCACAGGCGGGGTGAATGCTGGTGCAAATTTTCTTTGCGGCAGAACTATGTTGTCATGCAATCTTTATCTTAGTTCCCCAGATGGGGAGATAGCGCTTTGCTATCTCTGTGTGCAGCTGTGACCGGGGTTTGTTTGGTCTTAGTGCAAGGGCTTACACAGCACCTACCTTTTTGGTTTGTGTCCAGGGTGGCTGTTTTCTGAAAATAGAAGCTGATACTGCCTCTGACTCAGTTCCTTTCACCTCATGTTCTTTCTGGTACACTCGTTCTAGAGTATCAACCCATCTCAGATTCCTTGCTACATGACAGATTTGCAACATTTGTGGTTATGTGTGAGTTGTTACTGAGAGATTTAAACTTTCTTTTATTAATCCCTAGAAGCTGATGTACTGTGAATCAGAGGAAATATATATATTTATGTTGCTTCCCTAATGATATACGAAGCCATGGGATCTCCTTTACTCTGAGTCTTTTGAGTGAGTTAACAGAGTTCATTAAAGCCACTCCCTTGGGGTCCATACCATCTCAGTTGGCAGGGAGAACTTCTGCTTCTGGATTAACCTTTGTAACTCCCCATGACTTGCTGACTCCTCTTAATTCTTCTGCAAGAGCTCTTTCCACCCCCTCTCTTGTAATATCGTCGTCCTTTTAAAGTGACTGTTTCATGAGGGCTTCTGGGCACCCCATGTAACTGGAAATGGTCATGCTGCAAGTTCAGAGCACCTACAGAGACTCCCTCTGTGTTCTGGTCAGTGGGTCCCAGTCTCTAATTGGCACCTCTGGAGAGAAGCCCCGAGTAGGATACTGCTTCCCCCTCCCTTCCCTTCACCCCCCCCCAACCCACCTTTCCTACCCCTAAACTGTGAGATTTAAATGGTAATGGTCACTTTTTATCTCTTTTTGTATTTTCATTGACTGGCTAGGCTCTGAGCATTTAATTTCCTATGACGCAAGCTCTCTTAGTTGTATGTAACTAAGTCTGTCTATTTCTCCCTGACTTACTATCTCAATCAATATAGTATTGATTGGATAACAGCAAAAACTATTCTATTTTATGCCTCTAATTCTCTTTCCTCTCTGCCAAGAAAATCAGGGATTTGGGGGCAGGTGAGTATCTGGTCCATTCAGTGACTTTCTTCCCTTTCCTTTTTTCATTTAGCATTTTATTATGAAGATAATACGTGCCCATCATCAGTAACCAGTCTCAAACCATAAGAATTCCCCAATCTTATCTCCTGCTAACAGTGCAGTAAATATTCTTCCAGTTATTCCTATGTATTTACAAAAGTAGAAGAAAATGAAATGAAATAAGGCAAAATAAAATTCACACACAAAATACACTTCACATACACAAGTAGAATGCTTACTCAAACTATCTCGAGCAAAAAAGAGAATTTACTGGGGCACCTGGGTGGCTCAGTCGGTTGAGTGCCCGACTTTGGCTCAGGTCATGATCTCACAGTTCATGAGTTCGAGCCCCACGTCGGGCTCTGTGCAGACAGCTCGGAGCCTGGATCCTGCTTCGGATTCTGTGTCTCCTTCTTTCTCTGCCCCTCCCCAACTTGTGTTATGTGTCTCTGTCTATCAAAAATAAATAAATGTAAAAAATAAAAATAAAAATAAAGAGAGAGAATTTACTGATTCATACGAGTGAGGGGAAGAAAGGCAGGGCTGGCCTCAGAAAGGGACATGTCCTGTCGTCAGGATTTCTTCTCTTTCCATTTCTCAGCACGGATGCTCTGTTTTGGCCTCATTCTTTCCTAGAGCAAAACAAACTTTTTTATTCCAGTCAAAAGGGAAAGAAAGAGTTGCCCCTGAGGACACCTTCAGACTTACACCATCTCAGATTTGTCAGCCTGCTGGTTGGGTACCTGTAGCTCATCATTCTGCCTCTCCTAACTGCAGCTCTGTCATGTAAGCAAAGGTCCTTGGCCTCACTCTCCCAAGCCTCTCCTTGTGGCCCAGCCGGATCAGGCCACTCAGCGTGGAAACTGGAAGTCCAGGAGAAAGGCAAACTTTCCGACTGCTCCCATGCAGGTCCCTGTAGGGGCCAAAGGCCCCTCCTGAGAGAGAAACACAACCACATTCTTGAAGGCCACCTGAGGGCATCATCATGGAGTTCATCTCTTCTCATCTGCACCTGGTCTCAGGTAGCCCATGCTGGCCCCTATTTTATTGGGCGCACCTTCAAGGGCACAGGAATAGCTGCCCAAACTATGAGTCTGTGATTGACTGTCTCTCTGAATAGTGAACAGTTCAGGAACTCTCCCACCCAGTTTTTGTGACCAAGACTGCTTTTCCTCCCAGGAACTCCCAGCGTTACATCTTATTATTTCAAAATGATGTTTTCGAGGCCATAACACACTGGGGCCCATGGATGGAGCTTTCTTCAAGTAAATATTCCTGGGCCCTACCCCCCTGACACCGAATCAGTAGATCTGGGGTAAGGCCCAGGAATCTATGCTTTTTAAAAGCAACACACCTGGTTTTATGATCAACAGACTTGGGCAGGACAAACATAAATCCTCCTACATAATTCTCTTATTTAACTGTACCTTTCCAAAGGGCAGAAGCTGAGTGGGTATGGCATAATGACTGGTCCAGGCCAGGTGTGCTCAACAAAAGGCGTGTCCAAGTCCTCCCTGCTTTTACCCAAGTCAGTTATTTTTATTCCCAAGAGACGTCTGAGATAAAATGTTTTTCCTAAGTAGGAGGAGATCTAGGTTCTGTTGAGCCTGAAGTGTATCCAATTTGGGGAGAAGCCTTCTTTAAGGATAAAACAAAGTCTGAATACAAAATCAAGTCTAGAGCCTTGGAAGAGGCTTCATAATTAAGCTTCATTACCTTCATGGCAGTTCTGCCTCTGAACAGCGTTCTCATTCTGCAGCAAATCAAAAGAGCTCCGTTGCTCATATTGTCTACACCTTCTATATATATTAGATGAACTGAATTTGTGGAAAAGAAAAGAAAAACGACTGCAAAAATAGACTGTTTTGGCCTAGATAAGTCTGAAGCCGAGTTTTTAACCGTAGCATGGTGGCATACGTTTCGTTTTTTTGGTGAGTTTACTTGTTATGCTCTGTATTCCCTGAAATTGAAGGGAGAGCAACATGGTTCCTTTATAACCCACATCCTGTTACCTTTCTGTCCAACCACATCCCTACTACTTCTCTCCTTGTTCGCTCCTCTTCAACCACACTGGTCTTCCCAGGCACGCCTGGCACGCTTTTGCCCTATAGCCTCTGATCCTGGGGCTCATCTTCTTAGAATGGTGTTGTCTCCTTGTTACAGAGAAAAGGCAGGCAGCCTCAGAAAAGTTACGTGCAGAGACGTTAAAGTGATTAAAACCCACGGAAACATTCACAGCGTTTTTTCCACTGGTCTCATTCTTGACTCCTCTGTCTCTCTCATACTTCATCCAGTGAGTCAGGAAACCCTGTTGGCTTTTCTGCAAAATATATTCTGAGTTCAACCTTTTCTTCTATCTCCACCATTACCCCTTGGGTGGGACCCCCACCATCTGTGGGAAGGGAGCGTGGGGGTGTGGCGCTCGCTGGGCGCCCAGCCGAGCCGTGCCACCACCGGGTCCGTCCTGAGAGCTTTGCCCCGCAGCACGACGAGCCGCAGCTCTCTGCTGGAGCCCGGCACGCTTCTCTGTCCCCAGTTCCACTCCGGGGTGACAGATTCCACGCTCATGGGTGCAACAAGCTGCAGGAGCACTGGACCCCACCACCTCTTGTCTGCATTACCACCATAACCTTCCAACTTGTCTGTCTGCCTGCTTCTCAGCTCACCCCTTATAGGCTATCTCAACACAGCAACCAAAGTGATCCTTTAAAATATAAGTTAGATTATGTCACTCCTGTGCTCAAAACTCTGTAATGGCTCCCTACTTCCTATGGGTATAAACCAATGTCCTTACAAAGGCCTGTAAAGCTCTGTAGCTATGCTGTCCAACGAGGTGACCACTGGTGGCACCACTTGAGATGTAGTCAACTGGATTGAAATGTAAAACACACCATAGATTTTGAGGAATTAGTTTGGAAAAAAAAAAAAAGAATGTAAAGTTTAGTGGTTACCAAAGGCAGGGGCTGGTGGGGGGCGGTGGGTAGGGTATTGGGGGAATAGGTGGCAAAGGGGTCAAAAGGTATAAACTTGCAGTTGTAAGAGAAGTAAATCATGGGGATATAATGTACAGAATGATGACAATAATTAATAATACTGTACTGTATATTTGAAAGTTGCTAAGAAAGTAGGTCTTAAAATTCTCATCATGAGAAAAATTGTAACTATGTGGGGGCAGAGGTGGTTAACAAACAAAGACAGCATGTATTTGCTTCCTATTGATGCTATAGCAAATTATCACAAATTTAGTGGCTTAAAATACATATCTGTTCTCTTACAGTTCTGGAGATCATAAATCCAGAATGGATCTTATTATTTGACTAAAACCAAGGTGTCAGGAAGCTGTGTCCCTTCTGGAAGCTCTAGAGGAGGATTCATTTTCTTGCGTTTTTCAGCTTTCACGGCTGCCTATATTCCTAGTTTGTGACTCCCTACTCCCTCTTTCAGAGCACATCATTCCAGTCTCTGCTTCCACCATCCTTGGCCATCTCTCTCACTTGGACTCCTCCTGGGTCCCTCTTACATGGATCTTTGTGATGACACCCACCGAACCACCTAATCCAGGATAATCTCCCCATCTCAAGATCCTTAACTTAATCACACGTGCAAAGTCCCTGTTGCTATACAAGGCAAAATGTATAGGTTCTGGGGATAAGGACATGGACATCTTTAGGGACCCCTGTTCAGTCCACCACACAGGACAGTGTGACAGGTGCCAAAGTAGAGATACATACCAGATGCTACGTAAGCACAAATGACAGACCAGACAGGGTGTGGAGATGGAGTGGGACAGCTTTATGGAATAAGCTACTTTTCTGCTGAGGCTTACATCGTGGGAATGGACAATAGGTACCATGTATAAAGGAATATGCAAGGGATAGGAGGTATAAATGAGGACGACTTTTACGTCAGTTATCTGTTGCTGACAAATTACTTCAAAATTTAGCAGCTTACAACAATAAATGTCTGCGATCTCACATGGCTGCTGAGAATCATGAATCTGGAAGAGTCTTGACTGGATGGTCTTGCCTTATGGTCTCTCATGAAGTTGCTCTCAGACGTTGGCTGGGACCACTGTCATCTGAAGGGGCTGGACAAGCAGTACCCCGCTCACTCATATGACTGTCCACAGGAAGTTGCAGTTCCTCACCGTGTGGGCCTTTCCATAGAGTCATTTACATGACGTGGTTTCCTGAGGGCAAGTGATCTGAGAGAGAGAGTTAGTTCAAGATAGGAGCCTTAGTCACTTATAAACTCATCTCGGAAGTGATATAGCACCACCTGTGCCATTCTATTGGTCACTCAGAGAAACTCTGAGACAGTGGGGGAGAAGGCTTCATAAGGGCATGAACGCCAGGAGGTTCGGATCACTGGGGAGCATCTTGGAGTGTGGCTACCACAATCTTCTTGAGGTCAGAAGAGTTTGCCATTGCTGGACTGTAGGGCATTCATGAGAGACTGGCAGGAATGGGGTTGGCACAGGAAAGGAGAGCCAGAGCATGGAGGGCTATATGCTTGGCCAAGGAGCTTGGAGATAATCCTTTTATTAATAGGGAGCGATTGTAGGGATTTAGTTAGAGAGGTCACATGACCAAATTGCTTTTTAGAATGTTCACTGTAAGGGTGGAATAGGGTAAAGCAGAGGGCAAAGAGATTGGGGAGAAAAAGTGGCTAGGAAGCTATGGAATAGTGTAGGAGAGAGAGGAGGAGGCAAAATGTAAGGCAGTGGTGGTCAAGAGGTGCCACGGATGATGGGTTCAGGGTATTTTCAGAAGGCGAAATGGCTAGGGAGGCAGAGGATGAAGGAGGGAGGCCTCAGAGTGAGTCCTGATTTGCAGGAGGGACAGGTAAGAATCAATACATACAGAAGGATGGACATAGTTGACATGAGAGTCAAAAAGAGTTAAGATGACCTACGTGTGAATATATAGAGTCTGAGCTGCTTATGGGACATTGAGGTTCAGAGACAGCTGGGGAATAAAGCTAGTTTAGGCCATCTGTAGCAAGGCCTTTTAAGCATTTCTTAGTCTGTGCATAGAGGCCAGAGGAGAGCTCTTTTCATTCTGTGTTGTTGTGTCCCACCCACCCTCAAATGAAAGTCATTTTCTAGATGCCATCTTCATAATATGTCATCATCCTTGTATGCCTGCTCTATACCGTACTCTGTACTGTGAGCCTTGCATTCATTCACTGCATTTCCTCTTCGCGCTAACCCATTGAGATGTGTCACATCATTATTTCCTTTTTATAGATGAGGAAACTGAAGTAGGTACTACTGTTACCCCATTTCACAGATGAGGAAACAGGCTAGTGTTAATAACATTGCTCGAGGTTATATAGCATGTACATGATGGACACGGGTCTCAAATCCAGACCTTTTGACTGAGGCCCTGTGCCATCTACGGTGTGCTTTATGGAACTAGAGACACTTTCTGGCAAGGTTGGGGTGAAGTGAATGATGATTTATAACCTGACATGTGAAAGACAGCAAATAAATAAAGCAGGATCAAGGTCAGGAATCCAGATATGCAGTGGTGTGGAGAAAGGATCAAATGCCTTCTTCCTGTTAAGTATATGGGGGCTTTGGCATATTGGCAATGCTTGCTAGCTCTTCCCTGGGACTCCCTTCCAGTTTTTTGTTATTTCTGAAAAAAATGTGTGGAATTGTTTTCATTCACTTAAAAAGACCCAAATTGCTTATTTTCTTGTTATGGGAAAGTACAGCGTCCTGTGTTAGCCTGATGGCCTTTCAAGCCTAAGATTGATGCAAAGGGAGTTTTACCACAGAACATTTTTCATCAGAAAAGAGAATATGGAGTGGGTGGGTGAAGGATGTCAGACAGATCATGTCTTTTTCTTGAAGAGGGTTCCCAAAACAGCAGATAAATTGGTCCGGAAATAGCTACCAGCCATTTCTTTATGTAAAACTCATGTTAAAAAAAAAAAAAAAAAAGGTTCCCATATCTAAGGTTATACTGTGGAACTTAAGAGGAGATAAAGGGAATGGCAGTCATGCCCTGTTTCATAAATGGCTCCTAGACTATTCGTTTCCTAGAGAAGATGGCCCTCTGGACCTCAGGCTTCCTGCAGATCAGAGTGTGAGAGCACAGGGTCCCACCGACAGACAAGAGAAACTTCATAGTTTCTCTGCACTCGTCTGGAATTTCCCGGAGAAAGCAAAAGACAAGGCTAAATATAGTCTTTCACCTTGAACTGCCATAAAGGTAATAAAAACAGTGTTATGATAGGTTGGTTTGCAACACTCCCACTTCACCTTCTGTGTGAGTTTCCAAGCAACAGAGCTTTACTGAAACAAGAGAAGTAGGAAAGGAAGTGATGAACCCAGAAAGTTCAGCCATGGAGGTACCCAGGCAGTTTTGGATATCAGAGAACTGCCTGTCCCATCTCCCTAACCTAACCCTCTCTCTCCACTGCACCTCCCTCAGAACCTGCCAAAACCCCCAGCACAAAGTAGCTGTTCAATCAGTACATCTGTCCTTGCCTCATTGTTCCCTGACCATGCATCACAGGTTTCTTTCCTGATTTACTGAGGAGCCATCCAATGTTAGAAGAAAAATAGGTTCCATCTTAATTTTCTTCAGTATTTGTTAGCGAGGTAAATAAAGCAGCTCAGTATTTTGGGGAATCTTAAGTCATTATTCAACTTTCGGGGCACAGCTCTCCTTGTGTATAGCCCATTGACCTCTGTGAAATTTCTGGTCCTGGTTTTGGATTTCAAAACAGTAGTATTTAATTAAAATTAATTAAAAAAATTTTTTTTAATCTTTATTTTTGAGAAAGAGAGAGACAGAGTGTGAGCAGGGGAGGGGCAGAGAGAGAGGGAGGCACAGAATCTGAAGCAGGCTCCAGGCTCTGGGCTGTCAGCACAGAGCCCAACGCGGGGCTTCAACCCATGAAACGCGAGTTCATGATCTGAGCCAAAGTCGGACCCTCAACCCACTGAGCCACCCAGGCGCCCCTTAATTAAAATTAATTTAATGAAAGCTCCCAACTGAATGTTCTTTCTCAACTAATCTTAACACATAATGCTTTTTACTTCTAACTTTTATTTTTCTATTGAAAGAAATGTCTGTTAGATCAAAGAAAATTACGAAACTTTTCCAGGCTGGGTTAACAATTAACATGGTGCTTAGTGTCTATCAATATACTTGTTTGTACTAACATCATAAAAACGCACAAGTTCACATGAACAAGCTAAGGAAAGCAAAAACCACATCAAGACTGCCTAACAGGGAAGTAATCCCCATTTCCAGAAGGCTCACAGTAATAGAGTCAAATGCCAAATATATGAAGATTTATGACATGTTTGCACATTGTTACCACACATTATATTGCTAAGTCAGTCAATTCAGGGCCAGAAGGAAGTCAGTCCATGGATACACTTAGCCTTGAGTTTGCAACTCTTCCATCTGCTACAATCACAGAAACCGCTCAGTGCGGGAAGGTCAGTGCCTACTGGACATTAGCAAATGCTGGCTATGTGTAAGACCCTAGTAACAGTTTTCTATGTGTACAACTTGTCCAAGTTTTCTATAATGGTCTTTGTAATCCTGCGATTATGATTTTTCATATTGAAGAAATCATTTGATGACATCACTGAAGTGGGCATTGTCTGGCAGGTTTTTGGAGAACGAAATAAAATTCCAAAAATATATTCCAGGATGAAATTTGATATATTTGCTGTTCTCCTCCCTTTTCAGGGACACATCTAGCTGTCTCGAGGGAGAGGTGGCACCCAGGAACCACATGGGACCGGCACACTCAGGCTGGCACTCTGTACTTCTGAGGTCCAGATGGAACCAGACAAGTCCCAGCACCTAGCTCTGACTTCCGTTTAACCCTTAGCTTTTCTTCTCCCCAATTTGTCCTCTTGTTAGTTCTTCCAGTTTAGAAACTCTTTTTGAATTGATGGGCTTCCTTCTTCTTCCTACTTCCATATCCTCTGTGTTTTGTCCCCTCTTCTTTGCTCTAGTGCCTGCCTCAAACACGGGACTGAGTAACTGACCTCTCCCACTCAACCCAGGGTCATCCCCGTAATGTGCCCCTGGTGGCAATGCTGCTGCGTGTCCAGGAGACCTCAGCCAGCTCCTGGGTTTCTTTCAAGACTTTCCTTTCTTACAGTAATTTTAGGTTCAGAGCAACATTTAGAGGAAGGTACAGAGATTTTCTGTCTCCCATACATGCAAAGCTTCTGCCATTATCAACATCCCCCACCAGAGTGGCATTCTTGTTACAATGGATGAACCTGCACTGACACATCATAATCATTCAAAGTCTATCGTTTACATTAGGGCTCACTTTTTTTTATGAACATTTGACACACAATATTACATTAGTTTCAGGGGTAGAGCATAGTGATTCAACTTCTCTATATGTTATGGTATGCTCATAACAAGTGTAGCTAACACCTGTTATGGTACAACCCTATTACAATACCACTGACCATATTCCCTATGCTATACCTTTTATTCCCATGATGTACTCATTTCATAACTGGGAGCTTGTATCTCCCACTCTTTTTCACCCATTTGCCCATTCCCTCATGCCCTCTGGTAATCATCCATTTGGGTTCACTCTTGGCATTGTACATTCTATGGGTTTCCACAAATACATAATGACATGTATCATATAGACTGTTTTCATTGCCCTATAAATCCTCTGTGGTCCACCTTTTCATCCCTTTCTCCTAACTAACCCCTGGAAATAACCACATTCATAGTTTTGCTATTCTAGAATGTCACATAGTTGGAATCATGTAGTATATAGCCTTTCAGATTGGCTTCTTGTACTTAGTGGTATGCATTTAAGTTTCCTTTATGTCTTTGTATGGCTCAATGATTCGTTCTGTCTTAGCACTGAATAATACTGTATTGTCTGGATGGACCTCAGTTTATTTATCTATGTACCTACTGAAGGACATCTTGGTTGCTTCTAAGTTTTGGCAATTCTGAGAAAAGCAGCCATAAACATTCATGTGTAGGTTTTTATGCAGACATGCATTCTCAATTTTTTTGGGTAAATGTCAAGGAGCCTGATTGCTGGATCATGTGGGAAGAGTATGTTTAGTTTTGTAGGAAACTACCAAACTGTGTTCCAAAGTGACTCTACATTTTGCTTTCCCACCAGCAATGTCTGAGAGTTCCTGTTGTATACACCCCACCAGCATTTAGTGTTGTCAGTATTGTGGATTTTGTCCAATCTAGATAGGTGCGTGTGGTAGGATCTCACTGTGCTTTTTAAAAAAAAAAATTTTTTTTCAACGTTTATTTATTTTTGGGACAGAGAGAGACAGAGCATGAACGGGGGAGGGGCAGAGAGAGAGGGAGACACAGAATCGGAAACAGGCTCCAGGCTCTGAGCCATCAGCCCAGAGCCCGACGCGGGGCTGGAACTCACGGACCGCGAGATCGTGACCTGGCTGAAGTCGGACGCTTAACCGACTGCGCCACCCAGGCGCCCCGTTCTCGCTGTGCTTTTAATGTGCATTCCCCTGATGACATATGATGTGGAGCATCTTTTCATACGCTTTAAAAAAAAAAATACAGAGCTTTTATTGTATCTTTAAAATATCACAAATAGGCCTTAAGAATCATCTACTGGGGTGTCTGGGTGGCTCAGTCGGTTAAACGGTCAACTCTTGGTTTAGGCTCAGGTCATGATCTCTTGGTTCCTGAGTTCAAGCCATATGTCGGGCTCTGTGCTGACAGTGCGGGGCCTAGGGGCGCCTGGGTGGCGCAGTCGGTTAAGCGTCCGACTTCATCCAGGTCACGATCTTGCGGTCCGTGAGTTCGAGCCCCGCGTCAGGCTCTGGGCTGATGGCTCGGAGCCTGGAGCCTGTTTCCGATTCTGTGTCTCCCTCTCTCTCTGCCCCTCCCCCGTTCATGCTCTGTCTCTCTCTGTCCCAAAAAAAAAATAAATAAACGTTGAAAAAAAAATTAAAAAAAAAAAAAAAAAAAAAAGACAGTGCGGGGCCTGCTTGAGATTCTCTCTCTGCCCCTCCCCTGCTCACACTCTCCCTCTCAAAATAAATAAATAAACTAAAAAAAAAAAAAAAAAAGGATCATCTACCATTTTGTTTCTGTTCCTGGACAACTTAGAAATTATTCATCAGCCTGCTGAACCATTCTTTTTTCAGAGACATAGATCCATCCCCAAATTTTCTGATATTCTTGTTTTCAACTGTTGTGGCTTGGTGAATCAAAGCAGCTGAATTTGATACAAGTTCAATGTCATTTCCTTCTACAATTAACTCATCTTTTCGGGCACAAGACACTGAACAAGCAATGCCTGGTCTCATCCAATCCCTGCAGATGTATTCTTCAACCAGGAAATTTTGGACTTCAATAAGATACCTGTTCTCCTGAATAATGACATTGATGGAGGAAGTGAGCATACATAGACCTCATCTTATTATTTTTTTTTTATATGAAATTTATTGACAAATTGGTTTCCATACAACACCCAGTGCTCATCCCAAAAGGTGCCCTCCTCAATACCCATCACCCACCCGCCCCTCCCTCCCACCCCCCCTCAACCCTCAGTTTGTTCTCAGTTTTTAACAGTCTCTTATGCTTTGGCTCTCTCCCACTCTAACCTCTTTTTTTTTTTTTTTTCCTTCCCCTCTCCCATGGGTTCCTGTTAAATTTCTCAGGATCCATATAAGAGTGAAACCATATGGTATCTGTCTTTCTCTGTATGGCTTATTTCACTTAGCATCACACTCTCCAGTTCCATCCACGTTGCTACAAAAGGCCATATTTCATTTTTTCTCATTGCCACGTAGTATTCCATTGTGTATATAAACCACAATTTCTTTATCCATTCATCAGTTGATGGACATTTAGGCTCTTTCCATAATTTGGCTATTGTTGAGAGTGCTGCTATGAACATTGGGGTACAAGTGCCCCTATGCATCAGTACTCCTGTATCCCTTGGGTAAATTCCTAGCAGTGCTATTGCTGGATAGACCTCATCTTATAACGAAAGCCAAATAGAACACCCTTGATCACGTTCTGTACATGGCTACAGAAAGTGTGAACAGTAGCCAGTTCCTTTCTATTTCCCCACCATTTGTCAACCTAGAACCTCTTCTTTTTCTTTCCAGGAAGACAGAGTTTTACATTGAAGTGCTTTGAAGTCCTTCTGCAGGGTTCTTCTGTGGCTTTTCACAATAACTGTGCATCCTTTCACAGTGATGTTGACATTTTCTGGAATGTCAGTAATCTGACTGCTGAGAATGATCTTCATTCTCACAGTAGATGAGGCAAAGAGCTCATATGCTTATTTGCCATCTCTATGTCTTTGGTGAGGTGTCTGTTAAGGTGCTTGGCCTGTTTGTAACTAGGTCTTTCATTTCCATATTGTCAGGTTTTAAGAGATCTTTGTATATTTTGGGTAATAGTCCTTTATCAGATGTGTCTTTTGCAAAGGTATACTCCTAGTCTCTGGGTTATCTTCTCGTTTTCTTCACATTGCCTTTCACAGAGCAGTTTTGGGGCACTTGGCTGGCTCAGTCAAAGCACGTGACTCTTGATCTTGAGGTTTTGAGTTTGAGCCCCACACTGGGTGTAGAGATTATTTTAAAAATAAAAATAGGGGCACCTGGGTGGCTCAGTTGGTTGAGCATCCAACTCTTGATTTCAGCTCAGGTCATGATCCCAAGGTCATGAGATTGAGCCCCGCATTGGGCTCTATGCTGAGCATAAGGCTTGCTTGAGGTTCTCTCTCTCCGCCCTCTCCCCTGCTTGACATATTCTCTCTTTCTCAAACAAAAAATAATAATAAAAAAGTAAAAATAAAAGTTACCCCTCTTGATAATATTCACAGAGCAGAAGCTTTTAATCTTAATGAAGTACAGCTTATCAGTTATTTCTTTCTTGGATTGTGCCTTTGGTTTGTATTTAAAAGTCATCTCCATGTCCAAGGTCATCTAGGTTCTCTTTAATGTGATCATCCAGGAGTTTTATTGTTTTGTGCTTTATATTAAGTCTATGATCCATTTTAAGTTAATTTTTGTGAAGGTGTTAAGTTCTATGCCTAGATTAATTCCTGGGTAGTACAAGTGCCTTATATCAACAAAATACTAATTCCTCCTTCCCTTCCCTTGTGTCATTGTTGTCATTTATTTTACATACATACATAAGAATATATGCACCCATAAGCTATATTCATAAGCATACATGGTTGCTATTCATATTTTGAACCAACAATTATCTGGCTGGGTCAATTAAGAATAAGAAAAATAGGGGTGCCTGGGTGGCTCAGTCAGTTAAGCATCTGGCTGTTGATTTGGGCTCAGGTCATGATCTCATGGTTTGTGAGATTGAGCTCCACATCAAGCTCTGTGTTGGGCTTGTTACTGACAGTATGAAGCCTGCTTGGGATTCTCTCTCTCCCTCTCTCTCTGCCCCTCCCCTGATAGCTCTCTCTCTCTCTCTTTCTTTCTCTCTCTCAAAATAAATAAAAAAAATTTTTAAAGAATAAAAAAATAGTAGTTTTTATTTTATCTTCACTGTTTCTTATATCTTCTCTGATGCTCTTTCTTTATGTATATCTGAGTTTCTTTTGTTTTTAAGTTTATTTATTTATTTACTGGAGAGAGAGAGAGAGAGAGAGAGAGAGAGAGTATGAGCAGGGTTGGGCAGAGTGAGGGAAGGAAAGAGAATCCCAAGCAGGGCCTGCACTGTCAATGTGGAGCCCCATGCAGGGTTCAAGCCCACAAACTGTGAGATCATGACCTGAGCCAAAATCAAGAACCAGATGCTTAACCAACAGAGCCAGCCAGGTGCCCCTAGATCTGAGTTTCTGATATACGTTCTCCTTCTGTCTAAAAAACTTCCTTTAACATTTCTTGCAAGGCAGGACTATTGACAACACATTCCTTCCATTTTTTTGAGAAAATCTTTATTTCTTTATTAATGCTAATTTTGTAGGGTTCAGAATTTTCAGATGTTTGGTCTAGGTGATTGGTTTAAGATGATTTCTGAGGAAAAGCTGAATATAATTTTTATATTTGTTCCTCTATAGGTAAGATTCCCCTCTCCCCTTTGGCTTTTTAAAGGATTTTTTCCTTCATTTTTGATTTTCTATCATTTGAAAACGACATGCCTACATGTAGTAGTTGTTATTTGCTTGTTTTTTTTTTTTATTTTTTTTTAACGTTTATTTATTTTTGAGACAGAGACAGAGCATGAACGGGGGAGGGTCAGAGAGAGGGAGACACAGAGTCTGAAACAGGCTCCAGGCTCTGAGCTGTCAGCACAGAGCCCGACGCGGGGCTCGAACTCACGGACCGTGAGATCATGACTTGAGCCGAAGCCGGCCACTCAACCGACTGAGCCACCCAGGTGCCCTTGCTTGTTTTTTTTTTTTTTGCTGCATGTATCTTGCTTGTGGCCTCTGAGTTTCCTGGATCTGTGGTTTGGTGTCCAAAATTTCCCCAGTTGACCCTCAGTCATTATTGTTTCAAATATTTCTTCTGTTCCTTTCTCAGTTTTCTTCTCTTTCTGATGTTCCTGTTACACGTATGTTACATCTTTTGTTGTTGTTCCACAGCCTTTGGATATTTTCTTCTACTTTTTTCAATCTTTTTTCTTTGTTTTTGGTCTTGGTAGTTTTTACTGATATATCCTCAAGTGCAGAGATTCTTTCCCCTGCTTTGTCCAATCCACTAATAAGCCCAAAGGTGTTCTTCATTTCTGTTCTAGTGTTTTTTTTTTTTTTATCTCTAGCTTCTCTTTTTCGTCCTTTCTTAGGATTTCCATCTCTCTGCTTACATTGTCCATCCATTCTTTCATGCTGTCTAAATATCCCTTTGAACCATATTAATCCTACTCTGGTTCCTGCCACATCCCTGCTACCTCTGGCTAGGATGTTTGCTATGTCTTCCAAAAAAATTTTTTTTTTTTTGCCTTTTAGTATGCCTTGTGATTTTTTCTTGATTACTGGACACGATGAACCAAGGAACTTCTCTAAATAGGTCTTTAGTAATGTGATGTGAGGTGTGGGGAGAAAGGGAAAATTCTACAGTCCTATGATTGAGTCTCTGTCTCTTAGGGAGCATATGCCTCTGGACTTGGAATTGCACAGGTATTTCTTAGGGTTTTTTCCCTCCTAGGTGGGACAGGATGGACTGGCGTTGGGTATTTCTCTTCTTCCAGGCCATTTAAGCTCTGATAATACCTTAGCAGGTCAGTTTCTGGTTTATTAGTTTCACCTGCAGTAGGCCTTGTTAAGAAGAGAGAGCTCTGGTTTCTTTCAAAATGGTTCCCTTTTCCCTCTCCCTGCTGGAAGCCCAGGGATATTTTTCTTGGCTATTTATTGTGATAACCTGGTCAAGTTCTTGGGGGTAAAATTCACAAGAGTTTGGGGCCTTATTTAAAACTGGGTTCCTCTGTAGTTATTAACTCTCAGATTTGCCCACATTGAGCCTTCTTTAAATCATTAATTACAGTTCAGGTTTTCCTGGCCTGGTGCTGGCTCCCATGGCAGTTTCCACTCAAGAGTCTCTGCTCAGGTAAGCTGTGACTTCCTGCATTTGCCTGTCTCTCTAATATTAGGGGCAGTGGTTTGCCTTGTCCTCTCCTCTCTTATATATTCAAGAAGAGTTGTTTACTTTTTAGTTTGTTCTGCTTTTTACTTGTTGTTGGGACAGAATGGTGATTTCCAAGCTCCTTAGGTACAGAACTGGAAACTGTGCTCCTGAGTTTCTTGCCCTAGCTGGAGGAATTTATGATCTCCAGGCTACCAGGGTCCCAGGTGAGATAGCATGTGCTATGAGTGGCCTTCTACCTGACCATCCAGGCCAAGGAAAAACACTTACATGCTGGAGAATGTTCCCTGCTCAGAAAATATGACGATATGATGGGGATGACTTTCAGTCTCCATGAATTTACTACTCTAGGTACCTCACATGGGTGGAATCATCATGTTTGTTGTTTGTGACTGGCTTATTTTACTTAGCATAGTGTTTTTAAGGTTCATCCATGTTGTAGCATATGTCAGAATTTCCTTCCTTTTTAAAAAAAGTTTTAAGTGTATTCATTTTTGAAAGAGAGAGACAGAGCATGGGGTGGGGGGGGGGGGGAGGAGAGAAGGGAGATACAGAATCCAAAGCAGGCTCTAGGCTCTGAGCTGTCAGCACAGATCCCGACGCGGGGCTCGAACTCACGAACTGTGAGATCATGACCTGAGCTGAAGTCAGACGCTTAACCGACTGAGCCCCCCACCGGCGCCCCAAATTTCCTTCCTTTTTAAGGCTGAACATTGTTTCATGTTTGCATATACCACATTTTGTTTATCCATCTGTCCCTCATTGGACTTCTGGGTGGCTTCCATCTTCTGGCCATTATGAGTAATGCTCTATGAACATGGGAGGACAAATAGCTGTTTGAGTTCTTGTTTTTACTTATTTTGGGTAATATGCTCAGATTTAGAATTGCTGGATTGTGTTGTAATTCTATTTTAAATATTTTTGAGGAATTGTCATGCTGTTTTCCTCAATGGCCACCTGATTTTACATTCCCTCTAGTGACAGACAGGAGCTCCGATTTGTCCACATCTTAACCAACTCTTGTTATTTTCTTTTCTTCTCCTCCTCCTCCTTCTATAATTAGCTATCCCAACGGGTGTGAAGAAGTATCTCGTTGTGCTTTTGATTTTTGTTTCTCTCATGATTAGTGATGTGCATTTTTTTCATGTGCTTATTGGCCATTTGTATATCTTTTTTGGAGCGATGTCTGTTCAAATCTTTCCTCATTTTCTAATCATGTTGTTTGTTTTTGAATTGGGTCTGAAATTTGATTTTTTTTTAAATTGTCTTAAACACATTTTAAATATTGGTTACTAAGTAAATATTTAAAACACATGGGGGAAAAACTCTCAATGATTGTGGAAGTCAGACAAATCCTATCAGCCAGTGGTGCTAGCCCCAGTGCTGCCCGTTCATTGCCTCTGCCCTAGATGGGTATGGACAGCTCTAATGGGGGGGTCGTCCAGAAAACAAAACATGGTGGGAAGGACCAAAGGAAGGGCATTCCCTGTTTAACGAATGTAGTGGTTTCCAAAGTCTTATTTTCTTTCCTTTTGTTTTCAAAGCCTTAACTGTGCTCACCACAGCAATGAAAGCAAATTACGTATTTGACTTTATTTAAGGGAGGGCCTCACCTGGTGAGGAGTCAGAGAAAACTTCCCATTAACTCAATGTGGAGTATCAAAGACCTTTGTTCCACTGTACAGAATATTGCTTTGTAAAACATCTGTGGACTCACTGCAGGAGGAGAAAATGGCACATTGATCTGAAAATATATTAACCAGGTAACTCAAGGAGATGTCTTCAGTACTTCAAGTGGGCTCAGTGGAAGCAACCTGGACTGGAAGGTCCTGTGATTGATTCTGCCCCTACTACTATCTTGCTTTAACCTTCTGTTCCAAGCTCTGCTTCTTTCCCTCGAAGATGGCCTTAATAATACCTTACTGGAGGTGCTTTTGGAAGGAGTAAAAGATTTTTTTTGAAAAGTAGAGGTGCTTTTTAAATGTAACACTCTATGCAGCCCTAACCTTCGAATCTCATTTTTCCATTGGTCCTGGGAGCAAGCGTGGGAGAGGGTGACACTTGTTTGGTTTGGGCCTCCTCGAGTGTTAGACTGAAGCTCCCAGCCCCCTGGACTTTGCCCTTTGAAAGGCAATGAAGTTTTGTTTTGTTTTGTTTTCCTGCTGCAATTATTATCGTTCTTGATATTTTCCACTTCGCAGCTTACATGTCTCTTCCTGGCTTCCTTCGAAGCCACTGCCATCCCTCTCCAACATATCCCTGGCAAAGGTACTGCGATGGTTAGCCAGGGTGGCCTGTGTCCTTCATTACCCACACCATGACAGGCTTAGGATTTGTTCCTGAAGTTCCTGTCAACACCTGCTCGGGACGGAGAGGTGTCTTCCCGCACATGAGCACAGTTCTTCAGGCCAAAGTCTCTGGAACTGAAGCAAATTAAAGGCCCTCTAAAGGAAGAAAGAATTCTCACAGACCCTGAGAATACATTTGACATACATAGAGACATCTATCTCTATGAACTTACTGCTCTCGGTACCTCATGTAGGTGGAATCATCATATTGGTTGTTTTGTGACTCGCTTATTTCACCTAGCATGCCTTTCAGGTTCATCAACAAAGACCTCCAGAAATCTTTGGCCCCAGTGTAGCAAACCGTGTTCTAGGAGGCCTGGTGATGGAAAACAGGAGCGCACATAACAGACAAAAAAGCATGGCCTTACATACCCCAGGCCCTCTCCTTGCTAGCTGCATCACCTTGAGCAAGTTTAGCATCCTCTTCTATGCTACTAGGGAAATAATATCCATCTTCTCAATATGATGAGAGGGCTAAATGAGACATCAGACTGAAAGTGTCAGGAATTTGGGGTCAGGGGGAGCATAATAAAAGTTCGTTCCTTAACCATTTAAAGGTGGAGAAATATATCAGGGGCAGGGCCTGAAGCATTTGCCAGGTGCCAGCCAGAAGTGCGAGCGGCACATTTTTCATTTTCAAGGAGCTGGGGTCCAGGAGGGATCCAAGCACTGGGCATCCTCATGCCACCCACTGAGTGTCTTGTCCTTAATGGGTGGTTTCCTGAGACGTGGGAGGATCGTATTACCTAAAGTCAGTGTCCTACAAGTCCATCCTCTGTCTTTCTTTCCCACTTCTCCTGAGAGACTTCGGAGCCTTTGTACAATACAGCTCCTGGGTGTCTGCCTGATAGCAAAATTGCCCCAGAATGGGGAGGAAGATTGGGCTCCTCACTGTGCCTTTCTACACAAATGGCCATGGCTATCATTATTCAGGGCTGAGCCTGCAGAGAAAATTGTATAACTGTGCAGATTAGGGCCGTGACAAATACGTGGTTTTCAAAATCAGTTAACCCTTAATGATCCTTTTGTCAAGGGTCTGCTCCTTTCCCTATATTCCTCAGCTACTCTTCCAAACCTTTTCAAAAAAAAAATTTTTCAAGTTTCTTTATTTTGAGAGGTGGGGGGGGGGGGGCGAGGGGAGAAAGAATCCCAAGCAGGTTCCGTACTGTCAGAGCAGAGCCTGATGTGGGGCTCGAACTCACGAGCTGTGAGAACATGACCTGAGCCAAAATCAACAGTCTGATGCTCAACAGACTGAGCCACCCAGGCACCCCTCTTCAAAAGCTTAATCCTACAGGAGGGGTGGTGGAAGAAAATCCATTCCTGTTTTTGTTATTGTGTGATCTGAAGCAAGAATGGGCAGAAGGAAGTAAATCTTTCAGAGATAAAAAGAAAGAATTAACCACAAGTCTTTTTTGCATATATATGTGCTCTCTTTCTGTGATAGTAACTTATTGTGTTTATACATACTGTATACATTTGTACGTGTCTTCCATTATCTGCTTGATAGGCAAGGAATGTCACCTATAGTGTTTGCAAAGAATCAGTCAATTATTTAAATCTTCATATTTCAGAAAAATAAAAAAAAGCTTAATCCTTCTCCACAAACCTCCTAACTTACTCTGCCCCCACCCTCTCTGTGTAGGCACTGGCCTCTGATTTTCTGAGAAAACCAGTTTGCTAGATATCAACCTTCCCATTCTCACCTCTCTGCATCTTCAGAGTTGTCCCCTTTGGCACCTTGCCTCCTCAGAGTCAATCCAAAGACTCTTGGCAGAGACATTGAGATGTGGTCTATTTATTTTACTGAGACCCTGGGCCTCATAGACCATATAATGATGGAGATGGTGGGCACTGTCTTTGCTACCACATGGGTACAGACTGCATGAGAAAAGGGAAACAGAGTGGGAGACAGAGACAATCCCGTAATATTTTGATAAATCTTTGGAGGCAGCCATGCCTGGATTTGTTCAGTTGCACGAGTTAACTCTCGTTTACTCTTAAGCTGCTTGAGCTTCTGTCACTCACAACTAAAGGGGACTGAAAGAAAGCACACTCTTCTAGACTGCAAGTGTCACCAGAGGAGGACTATGCCTGTGTCTGTGCTGTTTATTCCCAGCACTTAGGACAGTGTCTGGCACATAGTAAGTTCTCAATAAATATTTATGGGCTAACTCTACCTGTGCCTAGTGTTGATGGTCCCATCTCTTCACCTCAGCTCCATCTTTGTTCCATTTTTTTAAAAATCATTTTCTTTCCTGTGTTTTAAGCCTCTCCCTTCCTCAGATAGTATGTATGTTCAAGTCCCCTTAATCCTTAAAATAGAACCAAGCACATAGTAACAAAATAAAAATCTTCCTTTATTATGGCATTTCTTTCTAGCACCCTGACCTACTTTCCCGTTTCATCTGAGCTTTTCAAAAGCATATTCTTAACTCATTGCAACCTGGCTTCCGTCCCAACTATTTCAATGCTGTCATACTCATTCTTGACATCCCTGACGTGAATGCATATATAGCACTCTCTGTCAGCCACTCTTATTACTCTCCGCACAGTTGATTGATAACCCTTCTTCCTAGGAAGCAGGATGTTTCTCAGAATCTTCTAGACTCCACTTTCTAGATCTCAGCTCAAGGCTCTCCCTTTTGCCTGAAAGTTCTGCTTGAATTCTAGTAACAGAATTTGGCCTTCCACTAACGGATTTTGGATTTTTTCCCCCTGCGTTGGAACTATAGCAGCACAACACTCTCCTTGGCGCTGGTAATTTGCTCCTGGCCTCTGTCACCCAGTGTGTCCAGGGCCCACACGGATGTCACACCTGGACCATCAGAGTTATACTAAGTGGAGGATGGCCTTTGTGACTCCGAGGCTGGTACTCTTCGCTCAATGATTTTCAGAGGCCAGTCTCCTAGGCCCACTCTGTAAGTATTGAACTGGAATTTTCTCTGCAACCCCAGGATTAGGTTAAAGGTAGATTTCATTTTATCTAAGATAGTGTACTATTACCTAAGGCCATTTCGGGAATGAGATTGTGAATGGAAGTACCTCGTCACACTGTTCCAGGAGCCCCTCTGAGAATTAATCCTGGCTGGTTCTGATGACCGGACAAGTAGTGGAGGATTCTAGGCATCTAAGTAGAAAATTACAACTTCACCCATATAACAAATGAACATGCATAAATAATCTGAATTGTATAATTTATAGAGGCTTAAGAGATAAATGATCTCTGCTCATCCTGCTAGCTTTAGAAAACAACAGAGTTCTCCAGTGGCTACATCCATTTCATTTATGCACTCAGCAAATATTTGGCAAGCACCTACCGCCTGCAAGGAGTTTATTATCCACATAGGGATAAAAATCATGCAGATAAATAGCTTTAATAAAATGTGGCATTAAATTTCAAATGGGTTTTCTTCTGCTAAAAGGCTACAAGGAGCCTTAAGAGTAAGAGCTGAGTCAACAAACATGAAGTACTCATTTAATCTAGTAAAGGTCCAGTTCATCTCATTCAGAGATGGCTAAACATGGCTCCGTATCAGAGCCTAGAGCAGTAGCCCACGGCGGACCCTAGGAACTGATATTTCTAACAGTGTTCCTGAGTGATTCTGATATGCCCCTAGACTTGGGCATTATAGGTACATTTCACCCTTTGCCTCAGAACTGGATTTGCCATCTCAGTGTCATTTGATGGGATCTTCTTAGAAATAAGTCCTCTCTTGATTATCTAACTATACTCCCTCTGGTTCTTCCCTGTCTGGTTTTTCTCAGTCTCTTTCCCTGGTTACTAATTTTCTGTCAGCCACATATTAGTTTTCTATGGCTGTCATAACCTCCAACTTAGTGGCTTGAAATCACCCAAATTTATTATTTTACAGTTTTGTAGGTCAGAAGTCCAACACAGGTCTAAAATCAGGGTGTCAGCAGGGCTGTGTTTCCTTCTGGAGACTCCAGGGGAGAGTCTGTGTCCTTGCCTTTCCCAGCTTCTAGAAGCTCATGGCCCTCATCCATCCTCAAAGCCAGCAACACTGGCCTGAGTCTTTTTCGTGCTGCATCACTCTGACTTCCTCTTCTGTCTCCCTCTTCCACGTGTGAAGACTTTTCGATTAGATTGGGCCCACAGGGGCAATCCATGATACTCGGAGCAACTTCGATTCCATCTGCTGCCCCCTTTGCCATGTACTTTAACCTCTTCACAGGTTTGGGCATTTGGATGTGGCTATCTTTGGGTGCAGTTTGGGGAGCATCGCTCTGCTGCTGCTGGCCCTTACTGTGGTTGTTTTGTAGCCCTCCCCTTGCAAACCAGGCCTTCAGAGGCCAAACAGGTGGTGTCAGTGAGCGAAGCTGGACCGGGAGACGAAGCGGTGGGCTGGGGCCCCTTTCAAAGGAACCCTGGCTGATCAACCGGCCAATTGTGGTTATGTGAGAATGTGTGCCCAGTGTTGCCAAATCTTTTGATTTTTCAGAGAAGCCAGAGCTTTTGTTTCTTTGTTACATTCCACAGCCTTTAAATATTGGCAATAAATTTTAATCTTTAAAAGCATTATGTGAGCCAAGCCAAACATATCTGTTGCTATATTTGGCCTTGAGCTGTCCGTTTATAACCTCTGCTCTGTATATTCCCCCTGGAAATGATCTCATTATGCTTAAGGATTCAACTACCACCTGTACTGTGCATGATGACTCCCAAAGCGATCTGTTTATTTAGATTTCTCTGATCTGCTGACAGCTGTATCCCCAACTATATTTTCAACAGCCACAGTGACTCATGCTCCCTCTGCACAAGTCTGCTTCTTGAGCCTGAGACCTGGTAGTCCCTCACTTTCTAGCCCAATGGTCACCAAGTCCTAACAGTCTGCCCCTTCATTTGCACTTGGGGCTGTGATTGCCTCTTTCCTGGATTATTATAATCCTTTTTTGTAACAAAAATTTTTGTAATGTTTTTTAATTTACTTTTGAGAGAGACAGAGAGACAGAGCATGAGTGGGGGAGGGGCAGAGAGAGAGGGAGATACAGAATCGGAACCAGGCTCCAGGCTCTGAGCTGTCAGCACAGAGCCCGATGTGGGGCTTGAACTCATGAGCTGTGAGATCATGACCTGAGCCGAAGTCAGCCTCTTAACCTGCTGAGCTACCCAGGTGCCCCAACACTCTTTTTGCTCATCTCTGAGGATCCATTCTTCCTGATTCCAGCCTATGCTCTAAAATGCAACTTAGATCACATCTTCTTTCACTTCTGTGGAACATTCTGCAGTGATTTCCAATAACCTACAGGATGAAGTCTTTAGACTTTAGTCCATAATATAGCATTCCATGCCTCTCATGTGGTGACCCAGCATTATCTCTCCAACCTCATTTCTTACCACTTTTCCATTGCTGTCTGGTATTTCAGTACTACAGAACATTAATTGCAGTTCCCTGTATATGGGATATGGCTTACCACTCACTGGTCCCTTTGACGGAATGCCCTTTCCCATTGATCCACCTAGAGACCTATTATTCCTCCTTACCCTGAAAATCAGGGCTTACTTAAATGGTGAAATGTTCCCCGACTCCTTCCCTGCAGCCTTTCCACAGACCTTCCTCCCAGCAATCATTGTGCTTTGCTTATGCATTTTTTACTGCACCTGTCTCGTGTGGCTTTAATTATTTGCTCACGTACATTCTCCTATCTTCGTGTCTTAGCGTCTTTGTGACATGAGTACTTAGCAGAGGGCCCTCGCAACAGACACGCCTAATAATATTTCTGAATGAACAAATGAATGAATGAAGGAACCATGCTACACAGATGGCATCTGTCCTATTTATGATCAAAATTACCCCAAGGAGTTGTAATTCTTTGATGAGTTTCTCGTTCGTCTCTTCAAATAAGTTTCTATCTTCCGCCAGCTGCAGAAGCTCTTTGAATGATTTAAAATGCAGAATTCAAAATTGGCTGCCAAGAAATGCCACTTCATTTCCTTTCTAAAATAACGTGATTTTCCCCGTGACCCAGACAAAAGAGCAAGACTTGGCTAATGTGTCATTTAAAAAAAAAAAGATTTTCCAGGGAAAAAGAGGTTAACTTGAGTAGATAAATGCTTTGCCCCTTTCCTTGGCGATCCCTAGGTGTTTCTTCCCAGGTCTGAAGACTCTCCCTGTGTAAATGCACAGGGGAAAGACACTCTAGGTCCTGCTTCTAATCCCACAACAACGCCATCTCAGGAAGTGCCAGGACCCTGTGAACCTTGCAGGCTCCTGCAATTTAGTCATAGATCTGGGCAAGGACCACAATTTACAAGGCATTTCTCTCAGACAGAGAGATTAGTCATCTTTCTAAAAATGGAAGGAACAGGCACAAAGGGGCACTTGTCTTCACAGGAAGCCTGGCCAGCAGAGCCCCCAGCAAAGCCTGTAGACTGACTGGAAGAATTGGGGGGAAGATCAGCTCAAGGGCAGTCCCACGGTCACTCCCAATCTGCCCAACTGTACTAGTACAGACCCAGGGACAAAAAATAAAGCCAGTTCCTGGACGACAGTTACCAGATATCTTTTTTTTTTTTTTTTTTTTTTGAAAAAGAGAGAGAGAGCACACGCATGTGCAGTGGGTGTGTGTGGGGAAGGGCAGAGGAAGAGAGGGAGAATCTTAGGCAGGCTCCAGACCCAATGTGAGGCCTGATGCAGGTCCCACGACTCTGGGATCATGAACTGAGCCTGAAATCAAGAGTCAGATGCTCAACCGACTGAGTCACTCAGACACCCCAGGCATCACTTTTTTGATGCCTGAGGTTTTCTCTTCTCCTGTATCCCTGTATGTATTATCTCCTGCTGTTCCTTGAGGGAAATGGAGAGAGGGAAAGGAATTTACATTCACTGTATACCTATTGTGAGCCAGGAAATGTGATAGATGCTTTAAATGCTTTTCTTTTCTTTTTTTATTTATTTTCACCTTTATTTATTTTTGAGAGAGCGAGACAGAGTGTGAGTGGGGGAGCGGCAGAGAGAGACAGGGGGGACACATAATCTGAAGCAGGCTCCAGGCTCTGAGCTGTCAGCACAGAGCTGGAGGCGGGGCTCAAACTCATGGACCGTGAGATCATGACCTGAGCCAAAGTCAGCTGCTAAACCGACTGAGCCACCCAGGCGTTCCTATGCTTTTCTTTTTTAACTGGCTTCAATTTTTTTTAAGCTTATTTATTTTTGAGAGACAGAGAGAGACAGAATGTGAGGGAGGGGAGGGATGGAGGGGAAGGATGGAGGGGAGGGAGGATAGAGCAGAGAGAGGGAGACACAGAATCCCAAGCAGGTTCCAGGCTCTGGGTTGTCAGCACAGAGCCTGATGCGGGGCTCAGACCCAGGAACCATGAGATCATAACCTGAGCCGAAGTTGGATGCTTAACTGACTGAGCCACCCAGGCGTCCCTAACTGGTTTCAATTTTATTTGCCTTCTTAAATCTCCATTTTACAAGTGAAGAGACTGAACATCAGTGAGGCCAAGCAACTTGCTCATTTCTGAACAAGCAGTAAATGATGGGGCCAAGATATTATTCCGGTAGATGTTATTTTAAAGCCCACACTTTGCTCCACTTATGATGCTGCTGATGTAGAATAGCTGTAAAATCTAATTTTTGTGCTTGTGTGCCAGAATGGAGAGCTTATGTTAGCCTATCCAGAGTATTCTCAGGCCAACATTTGGGAAACAAATCAACACATGTTTTGTGAAGGGACTGTCACGTTGATCCAAAGGGGTGTAAGACCCAACCCCTGCCTTTCAGGACTGGAAGGCCAATCTGGTGAGATGAAGTTCAGGAGTAACACTAGAGCATGTGAGAGCACAGGACCTGCTGCAAGTTAAGCATGTCAGCAATCCTGGACATTTCTACCATCTCTCTGGTGATGTTCCCGTGGGTGACATACTCCCCTGAGGGTTTGTGGAGACATCGCTACCACATCTCCTCTTCTGCTCGCTCAAGAAAATGTGTTAGACGGCAAGTCATTGGGAACGTGCCATTAAAAGGATTACTTGAATCATGGAGGATGTTTGCTATTTTAATCATTAGTAGTGACATACCAGTGGCAATTTCACAACAGATGGCAGTGCATCCATATGTTCAGAACTACTGTGCCCGAGGATCACTGCAGAGGGCAGCCAAATGTCTAATGTGGACAAAATATGCTGTGAGCTGAGATGAGGGGGAGCTCGACAGGGCTGGAGCACAGGGGGGTACCTTACCCAGAAGAGCCGATGATGTAGGCTCACGCCTAGCATCGTGCCTGGCATATGGGAGAGCTAAACAAAGGAACCACATTGAAAAATGCAGGGCACACAATACCAAAGAGCTGCAGATGCCAGTCACACCCAAGGTCCAGCATGAGGTAGGACCCTCCCCCCCTTTCCCCAGTGCAGTGAGGACACATAAGTGAACCGCAACCCCCACCCCCTCCTGCAGACACATTATCTCAGGGAGGGGATCAGGTAGGGGGGAAACTCTCAGAAAAAACTGAATATTTCCTAAAGTAATGGCTTGATTTATTAGTCTGGAGTATGCTTTTAGTCAAATAATATAAAAACTGTTTCTTCCCTCAGCCAGAGGGTGTGGGGTTGGGAGGGGGACTGGATTGATAAGGAGCAAAGGAGTTACATTTTCTCTGCTCTAAGTGATGTGCAAAGTGAAGTTTGTGACTCTGTTACATTGATATTGTTATTTGCTGGTTTTTCCATTTTAGATATTATGCCACTCCATGTTATTTTCCCCCTTTTCATCCTAATCTTTGTTAATTAACACTATCTTTAGTTCTTCTGTCACTACCTTTGTGTAACTTCACATTTTATACTTCAATCTCTTTCTTATTCCAACAACTTTTCAGTGATATCTCTGAGTTCCTATTTTGTCAGGTAAGGGCACTTCTCTCCACCACTCCTTCCACCTTCTAATTTCTGTCATTTGGATAATTAATGTTTACCTTCTATTCTGTAACCATATTCAAGTCTTATTTTATAATATATGTAGGTTGAGTCTAAAAGGTTGAGAATCAAAAATACATTTATGCTGCTTTGACTAATACTTTTCACTGTAGGGCCAAAGGTCAATGTCATGATTCCTGCACCTTGCAGAGGGCATTAGCCCCTAGCTGCTGATGTAACAAATTTGAACACCACAGTTGCTTCGTGGCTTACTCAACACAAATCTAAAGTTTTGGGAGTCAAAAGTCCTCCGGGGGTCTCATTGGGCTCAAGGTGTTTACAGGGCTATTCCTTCTGGAGATTCTAGGGGAGAATTTATTTTCTTGCCTTTTCCAGCTCTTATAGGTCACCTGCATAGACTCACGGCTTCTTCCTCCATTTTCTTCTCTCTCTCTTTTTTTTAAAGTATATTTTTTATGTATTTTTGAGGGGGAGAGCCCAAGCCTGGGAGGTGCGGAGAGGGAGGGAGAGACAGAGAATCCCATGTGGGTTCCACGCTGTCAGTGCAGAACCTGACACAGGGCTTGATCCCACAACCTTGAGTTGATGGCCTAAGTTGAAATCAACAGTCAGACACTTAACCAGCTGGGCCACCCAGGTGTCCCCTTCCTCCATTTTCAAAGCCAGTCATTGTATTTCTCTGATCCTTCTTCCTTCATTACATTTTTCTCTGATCATAGCCTGGAGAGGTTCTCTGTTATGAAACAGTCATATGATTGGATTGGGCCCACCTGGACAATCCATAATAATCTCCCCATCTCTTGGGGCCCCTGGGTGGCTCAGTCGGTTAAGCGTCTGACTTCAGCTGAGGTCATGATCTCACAGTCTGTGAGTTCAAGCCCCGTGTTGGGCTCTGTGCTGACAGTTCAGAGCCTGGAGCCTGCTTCAGATTCTGTGTCTCCCTCTCTCTCTCTGCCCCTCTCCCACTCATGCTCTGTCTCTCTCTGTATCAAAAATAAATAAAAACATTTAAAAAAAGTAAAAATAATCTCCCCATCTCACATGTCCTAATCTTTGTCACGTCTGTAAAGCTCCTTTTGCCATATAAGTTAACGTTGGCACAGATTCCAAGTATTTGGACATGAATATCTTTGAGGAGTCATTATTCTATCTACCACAAAAGATAAAATGTACCTGGTGTTAAATAAAAATGAATTCTTATACTCCATCATTGTTCAAAAGCCACACCATATTTTAACATGCATGTTTCATTTTTGGACTCCAATTTGGATCAATTGCTTTCTAGGTCTGCTGCTCTGTTTTCACGTGGGATTTCTTGTTCTTGAATTCTTGGTTTGATCTCACCATTTCTTATATTCCACATCTTCCGTATCTTTATATTTGTTGCTTTTCACCCCAATCCCCACACAACTTGCCATGAAACAATACATAGGAAATAACCTCTCTGAGTTCTTACACATGATCAATGATTCCTCCACTCCCTAATCTTTTACATTGTTTCATCATCTTGTATTCACTTCATGCTGATTCCTAATATGAGTGGAATTTGCCATTTATATTTTTCCATGAATTATTCATATTCTTTTTTCCAACTTTAAGTTGAGTTCACTTTTGCTAGAACTCTTTTTATGTATAGTGGAGATTAATCCTTTGTAATATATATTTCAAAATTTTCTTTCAGAGTTTATTTATTTTCAAATTTTGTTTATGGAGGTTTCTTCATACATTTTAAATTTATGTTTTAAATTTATAGTGTTCAGGCTTTTCCTTTATTGCTTTAGGGTTTTGGGTTTTGCTTAGAGAGATGCATATATATTCTAAGTTACACAGACATTATTCTGATTTTTTCTAATGTGTACTTTTATTATTTATATTTTGTTTTTAATCCATCTGGAGTTTAGTTCAATGTTTGTTATACTTATTAAAATTTTCTTTCTTTTTTTTTTTTTTTAATTTTTTTTTTCAACGTTTATTTATTTTTTTGGGGGACAGAGAGAGACAAAGCATGAACAGGGGAGGGGCAGAGAGAGAGGGAGACACAGAATCGGAAACAGGCTCCAGGCTCTGAGCCATCAGCCCAGAGCCCGACGCGGGGCTCGAACTCACGGACCGCGAGATCGTGACCTGGCTGAAGTCGGACGCTTAACCGACTGCGCCACCCAGGCGCCCCACTTATTAAAATTTTCAAATGGATAGCCAGTAGTCTCAACACCGTATGAGTATTAATTTCTCCCCCCACCTCACTGCTTGGAAATGCAGTCTTCATCAGATTGTAAACGTCTGTATATTCTTGGGACTGTTTTTGAACTGTTGTCTTCTGTTCATCTGCTTTATGTGGCACCTCACCAGTACCATATTGTTCTTATTGTAGCCTTTAGACATGCAGCGCAATTTACCTTTCCTTGTTATTTTACAAAAGCATCTTGTGAAATTTTATATTTGTATGCTTTCATGGAATATTGAGAATATGTCGGTAAAGTCCTTAACGATTGTCCAGGATTTTGATTGGAAAACATTGAATTATAGATTAATTTGAAGAAACTCTTTATCATATTGGCTTTCATTGAAGAAAAAGTTATTGGGACACTCGTTACACTGGTAAGGAAGGCTTTATTCAGGACTTTTGCAATAGATGTTAAGGCTATCACAATAGGAGAAAGAGATTAGGCTAAACACCGAATACAACGAAGATAGGAGGGGATTTATAGCCAATGAGCAGTGGGAGGGGTTTGGTGGATGAAAAATTACTGAGAGGAGGGAGACATCAAGGGTAGGGGGATTCTTGATAAACTGACTTAACAGGATTCTTCTAAAACTGGGGTAGGCAGGCTGAAGACAGGGCTCAAGGATGAGGTCTAGTTGAAAAGAGGGCTCAAGGACCCTGATTAAAGTTTGGTCAAAGAGAGAGTCTTTATCACTCTTTCCATCTAGGAACATAATTTTTCTCTATATTATTCAAGTTATATTCTATATTCTTCTATAAGGATTTACAGTTGTTTTCAGTCAGATTTTACTCCTTTTTTGTTACATTGAGTCTTTGGTATCATAAGAGTTTTGTTGATATTATGAGTGGGGTTTTAAAAATTACATTTCCAATTATAATTATTTAAATCGTAAGAGTAAATTATTGATTTTTGTAGGTTGATCTGTGCTTTGTCATCTTACTCTGCTCTCTTATTAAGTCTAGTAATTTTTCAACTTACTGTCTTAGATTTTATTTTATTTTATTTATTTTTAAACGTTTATTTTTATTTTTGAGAGAGACAGAGCATGAACAAGGGAGGGGGCAGGGAGAAAGGGAGACACAGAATCTGAAGCAGGCTCCAGGCTCTGAGCTATCAGCACAGAGCCGGATGCGGGAATTGAACTCATGAGCTGTCAGATCATGACCTGAGCTCAAGTGGGGACGCTTAATCGACAGCCAAGCAAGAATCCCTATTGTCTTACATTTTAAACGTAGGCACATTTGGGGAGCCTTGGTGCTCGGTTGGTTGAGCGTCTGACTTCAGCTCAGGTCACGATCTCGCGGTCTGTGAGTTCAAGCCCCACATTGGGCTCTGTGCTGACAGCTCAGAGCTTAGAGCCTGTTTCAGATTCTGTGTCTCCCTCTCTCTCTGCCCCTCCCCCGCTCATGCTCTGTCTCTCTCTCTCTGTCAAAAATAAATAAACATTAAAAAAAATTAAATGTAGGCACATTTGCCCATTTATTTGCCTGTTTATTTTTCTGATGTTATTGCATTGACTAAGGTCTCAAGAAAAGGTTGAATAATAATGGTGTCTTGTTCTTCACTTAAATATGAATGCTTCTAATATCTCACTGTAAGGTAAATATGTGTGATAGGTTTCTTATATATTACCAGTACCATGTTCCTAAAGCTTTCTTCTATTCACAGTTTACTAAGATATTTTAAAAATGGAATGAATGCTAATGTAGTTAATTACAGTAATGAGTGATTTCCTGAGGTTGAACCACATTTGAATTGAAAGAATTTTGTAGGATTGGTCAGTCATTTGCCCCTTGCCCTTGATGTTGTTTATAGGATCATTTCTTAAGAAGTGGCAGTGAAGTTTTTATACCCATCACTTTGGTAAACACAAAGGTTTTCCAGAACACAAAATAATTCTTTTCCATACAAAACTGTTGGTTTTGTTGTTGACAATGTGGAAGATTTTGGTGAACATCCACTTTTTTCCCCTGTCTGACCAGCACACCTTTCTTTGGAAAACCACCCCTCCCCCAGTCCATGTAATTCTGTTGAGGCTGTCAATTCTGTATATTCCCTTGCCCACGCACAGACGTAGGCTCTGACCCAGGCTGGACCAGTCAGAGTTCCCTTTCTGGATTTACACAGTGCCTGAGAGATCTCTGTCTCCCTCATCTGGGACCATACCCACTTCTGAAAGTGCAAGCCTGGAGTGGCTGGTGGTTTTATTTTCTGCCCCAGGGAGAGTGCCTATTGAGGATGAAGTTAATACTGAAGAAAGCTGGGCCAACAGGTTAAGAGAGGGGCAGAGTTTTGATGATATAGTTTGGTCTTTGAGACCTTACGGTGATAGAAGTCCCCCCTCAGACTTCCTGGTCGTGCGAGTTCACGGCTTCCCTTTTTCTGACAAAGCTGCTTTGCATGGTGTGGTCTGTTACTTGCTCCTGAGAGAATCTTGACTACTATCAATTCCAGAAGTACAAAAGCAAGACTCATGGTCTTCCTCACATAGCAAGAATTATTACCAATCACATTTTATTAAGAAGTGTGCAAAACCAGCCTCCAATGACCAACAAGTACGTATTAAGGGAAAGAAAAATAAAAAAAAAAAAATCACTGGCATGCTATCTAGAACAAGGTAGGTAAGACCACTGAGGAGATTCTACGTCGGGTTTTAGGTGTTGAGTATATGTGTTCTGCCGATGCAGGAAGAAAACTTTGGTTTGGTTTGCGATTACTTTCTGAGCCATGGTATAGACAGGAATGAGGTTATCCACAGATCAGTAAGCAACAAAGAGGGACACTGCTACTTGAATGAAAGAGGCTTTTTTTGGATGCCAGGAACCACATGATTTATTCAGAGAGAACAGTCTGCACTTAACTCAGCTGTGTGCTTCCTGACTTTGACTTAGTATAAAGAAAATAGTAAAAAATTTAGTAACAAGTTGGTTGTGCTCATTGAGTATGAGTTTTCAGTGTACTCTGTAGAAATGGGCAGTGAAGTAAAGAATCTCTTTTTTCCATATGGCAATAGTCTGGCTGTTAAAGAGAAGGGTGCTTGTGAGCTTGGGAATGAGGAATGAATGAGATGGAAACATTTCTTCACGGCGATGATAATGCTCATGAGGCCATTTCAGTGATATCTGTTGGTTTGCTCAAAAGCATTATCAGTGATAGAATATCTCATTTTTAATCTTGAAAGAAAGAGTTTGGATTTCTTAAGGAGACAGAACTCTGATGAAAATGACTTAATTGCTAAGAGTGAGTCTCACAATATTTGATTTTTAAAAAAATGGTTAAAAATTTCAGTGTTCCTATTTACTTTTGATTAACTACTTTATCCTTATAAAGAATGCAAGCAGGGGTGCCTGGATGGCTCAGTCGGTTGAGCATGACTTTGGCTCAGGTC
The DNA here is from genome assembly GCF_022079265.1 of Lynx rufus. Classification (NCBI taxonomy): domain Eukaryota; kingdom Metazoa; phylum Chordata; class Mammalia; order Carnivora; family Felidae; genus Lynx; species Lynx rufus. The sequence goes on from NW_025814834.1 coordinate 151,617,658, forward strand.
ATGATCTCACAGTCGGTGAGTTCGAGCCCCGTGTTGGGCTCTGTGCTGACAGCTCAGAGCTTGAAGCCTGCTTCGGATTCCGTGTCTCCCTCTCTTTCTGCCCCTCCCCTGCTCATGCTCTGTCTCTCTCTGTCTCAAAAATAAAATAAAAAACATTAAAAAAAAAGAATGCAAGCAATTCAGCAAAATGCAAGGAAGAAATTATAAAATAACCCCAAGTCTCGCACCACGAGTAACATTCCACGCCTCTTCCTATGCCCGTGTAGAGACAGAAGGCCAGAGAGATGGAGTGACACATCACTAGATAGCACACAATTTATATAAGTTAGATCTTATTCTTTAACAGAAAGCCTTCAATTTAATTTCACTTATGTTATAAAATCTAATTCACCAAAAGAAACTGAACTGAAAATAAATGTAATTGAATTTAACACAAGAAAAAGAAGTTGAAGAAGTAGAAATGAAAACCACAAAGTAGTGACAAAATTATGAAAAATCATCTAGAAGTTAGTTGTTATCTTATTTAACCGCATGTACTAATTTTAGATTCTGTTAGTTGACTTCCTGCAATAAAAGATAAGAAATTACAAGTCTCCCTTCCTTTCCCCATCTTCTGATTTTTCTAGTTATCTTATTCTGATTTTGCCCAGGTTTAAAACGCTTATATTTGGTTGTATAGCTTTACTTACCATAGCTGCTTGTAATTAGTATGACATTTAGACAGATTCAGGGTTCACCAGGGGCTTTTTGTCACTGCTTCTTCATTACTAAGTTCTTTATTTTGATTTATATATCTAGTTGGATATGAAGGACCCATAGGTTTTCAATTTCTTTCTTTTGATTATTAATAGGGACCTGACTCATGCTTTTAAATTAAAAGCGACTTGGCTGGGTGTAATATTTTGGCTAGTACTTTCTTTCCCCTAGAACTTTACAGCCATTGTTTAATTGTCTTTTGGCACAAGTATAACTATGGAGACATCTGAGGCCGGTCCGATTCTGCCCCCACCTTGAAGGTGACTGAATTCTTATGCATAAAATTTCATTGGAGTTCAAACCCTCCCTGGAGCATGGCTTGGTGTTGAAGGTTCTGTGTCCTTTCCCCCTAAAAAATAGTGCCTTCTTTCAATAAGTAAATTCAGTTTTTTGCTTCATTTTAGTGAAAAGTCTCTGTGCCATATATTTGAATATTTTTTTCTGTTTCATTCATTAATTTCAAAGTTCAGGATGCCAATAGTGGATCATCTTTGTTCTCAGTATCTATTACCATTTTTGAATTTTCTTTAATCTCTTTATCTTTTTATTCTGCATTCTGTAATTATCTCATTGTAATAAAAATCTTCTCTGTATGTTACTTAAGTCTGTGGAGTCCTCTCCACTCACCACCATGCGTTTTCCATTCTGTTTCTGGTCTGTGGAGATATTGATTTTTTAAAAATGTTTATTTATTTATTTTGAGAGGGAGAGGATGAGCGGGATAGGGGCAGAGAGAGAGGGAGAGAGAATCCCAAGCAAGGATTCTTTGCTGTCAGCACAGAGCCCGATACAGGGCTGGATCTCAACAACTGCAGGATCGTGACTTGAGCCGAAGTCAAGAGTTGGACGCTTAACTGACTGAGCCACCCAGGCACCCCTGTTGATTTTGTTTTGAATACAATCTATGTCCTTAAAGATATTTTAAAATATATTCTATCATTTCTATATGTTTTGGACCAAAAGAGAAAAGAAGGGTTTGTATGTCATTTAAATTCTACCATGACCAGAATTTTTAAAGCTCTTCTGTGTCTATCTCATTTTTATTCCTAATGATGTTTTTTGGGGGGTATTTTCTTTAAGCTTTCCAGAAGCTATTTCTTCCTTGTGGGACCATTTTTCTTCCCATATACTTTTAGAAGTTCCTAATTGATACCTTCGGTTAAAAATATATATATATATATAATATATTTTCTTTGGAGTGGCCTTTATTTTACCACTGTTGTTCCTTCTCTTACTGTGATGGCTAAGATCACCTTTGTTCTTTCTTCTTTTACTGTGATGGCTACGATCCTTTAGCACAATGTAGAATACGACCGATGATAATGGGAATATCAGAGTCCAGCCAAGAAAACAGAAACCATTCTAGGTATTTCAACAGAGGACATTTAATAGAAGAAATTGGTCACATAGGTGATGGAAAAATAGAGTCCAACAGCTTCACTTTATATAACAAAAAGAGCATTGGTCACATTATTATTAAAAACTTTATAGGGTCGCCTGGGTGCTCAGTCGGTTGAGTGTCCAACTTCAGCTCAGGTCATCGTCTCACGGTTTGTGAGTTTGAGTCCTGTGTCAGGCTCTGTGCTGACAGCTCAGAGCCTGGAGCCTGCTTCGGATTCTGTGTCTTCCTCTCTTTCTGCCCCTCCCTTGATCATGTCTCTCTTTTCTCTCTCAAAATAATAAATAAACACTAAAGAATACATTGAAAAAAACCTTTATAAAAGCAGCTAAAAATAAAGACAGACATTAAAATGGTAAAGTCACCCAAAGACGAGCAGCAGCAGAGAGCTCTATCAGCTGTGGACTGGAGGAAAAAAGGAGGAGCCAGGGTTCACAGAGCTCAAAAACCAGGACTACCTAGTGGAACATAGAACGATGACAGTGACCAGAAGTTGGGACAATGGAGAAGACTCCAGAGATGATAGAGATCACAGAGAGAGATAGGGAGGGAAACACTCTGGTTATACCTTTCTGCTCCTTCCAGTGTTTTACCATCACTTTCCACTAGCCAGGCCTATCTGGTCGCTAGAGGGCTAGGGTGCTTGGGAATGAAAGTAAGGCCCCCTCCCAACCCCCCCCCCCACCCCCCACCTTGCAGTGAAACAGCTGTTTGCCTAGGTGTATAATTCTAAGTTAAAAAAAATCCCTCAGAACTTTGGAGACATTACTTTTCCATTTTTCTGTGTCCTCTTTTTAAAACTTTAGACAATTATCATGTCTTGAGGCTAACTCACCTTGTTTCTTTTCTCTCATATTTTTCTGTCTCTATCTTTGGAATATAAATTCTGAGAGATTTCCTAAGCTTTATCTTCTAGATCACTAACCTTCTGTTATAATTGTATCTACACTAAAATTTATTTTCTTTGTATACTTTTTAAAATCACCTTTACAAAGGTATCGTGCACTCATTTTAAGTACCTGGTTCAATGAGTTTTGACAGGTGTAGACAATCAAATGGGCACTCATGTTGCCACTTGTATCTGTAGTTTGTTCCTTTTTATTGGTGAGTAGTATTTCATTGTATGGATATAGCACCATTTGTTGATCTGTTCATCTGTTGCTGTTTGAATTGTTCTCATTTGGGGACTGTTTCAAAGTTGTTGAACATTTATACCTTTTATGAACATATGTTTTCATTATCTTGGGTAAACATGTAGAAATAGAATGGGTAACCAATCCTATGATAAGTGAATGGCTAACTTTATACAGACTGCCAAACTTTTTTTTAATATCTAATTTTTTTATTGCTTATTCATTTCTGAGAGAGAGAGAGAAAGAGACAGACAGAGCATGAGCGGAGGAGGGTCAGAGAGAGAGGGAGACACAGAATCGGAAGCGGGCTCCACTCTGAGCTGTCCGCACTGAGCCCAACAGGGGGCTCGAACTCACAAGCTGTGAGATCACGACCTGAGCCGAAGTCGGATGCTTAACCGACTGAGCCACCCAGGCGCCCCTGACAAACTGTTTTTTGCGAAGTGGCTGTGCCACTTTATATTCCTTCTGGCAATGCAGGACAGTTCCATCCAGTTCCTCTCCATCTTCACCAACGGTTGGTATTATCAGTATTATTAATTTTCGTCTTTTTATTGGTGTGTAGTGACACACAATTGTGGTGTGTTTTTTTTTTTTTTTTTTTTTTTGTTTTTGGGGGGTTTTTTTGCTGTAGTGATGAGTATCTTTCAAGGCACTCAGAACTGATTTGCTACTCAAGTTCTGTGATAGCGTACTTGAAAATTCACTGCATGCTAACCACTACACTTCAGGAAGCCCACGTTCTCTTTGAATCGTGAAAAGATTGTCTCTAATTCCACCTTAGACATAACCATATTTTCCACCTAAAGTGACATTATTAGGTGTGATAGGCAGAATAATTTCTCCCTGTCCTCTCTCTGCCCCAGAGATGTTCATGTCCAAATCTCCAGAACTTGTGACTGTGATAAGTTATATGGTAAAGGGGAATTAGGTTACTCATTAGCTGATCTTAAAATAGGGTGAACAGCCTGTGTACCCAGATGGCTCAATGTAATCACTAGGGTCTTTAAAAGTGAAAGAGGGAGGCAGAAGAGGATGTCAGTGGGATGCAGCCCAATATTGCTGGCTTTGAAGATGGAGGGATGGGGTCACAAGTCAAGGAAAGTGAGCAGCCTCTAGAAGCTGGAAAAGAGATTTTCCCCCAGCGCCTCTAGAAAGAATCCAGTACTGCTGATACCTTGATTTTAACCCAATGAGACTCATTTTTGATATCAGACTTCCAGAGCTGGTAGATAATAAATTTATGTTGTTTTAAGCCACTAACTTTGTGGCAATTTATTATACTAGCAATAGAAAATTAACACGTTAAGGTAATCATTTACTGTGAGCATTACTAACCACCGAATAATCAGATGACAAACCAACTGGGGTTTCCTCACCACTACTTTATCCTCATTCCCACTTTCCTTTTGGCCATTTCATCAACATCACCATTAACAGCTGCGCAGAGGCTCTAAATTTAATGATTTGTTCAGTTTTAGGTTGTATTAGCACAGCTTCAAAAAGCTTGCTTGGCATAGCTTGATGCTGAGAGTAAGTCTGACCCGGAGTTAGAAGTGCTTTCAGCCACCCATGCTTTCCCCTATGCTCAGTTGCTAGTGTTTTCTGTTTCCTGCTTATATTCCAGAAAAGAAGAGAAATAAGAAAACAGGTGTACTGAGGTTTGTGACCACAATGACATACTTTTTTGTTTGCTTGGTTTTTGCTTATGGTAAATTATTTCAGTTTGGGCCAATTCTAAAGCATTTGAAGTGAGATCAATGCAAGCCCTTCACCATGGGAATATCGTGTACACATGGGAACACCGCAGTGGGTATACCAGTTTGTTAGGACAGCCATAACAAACTACCACAGAGTGGGCAGCTTAAACAACAGAAATTTATTTTCTCACAGTTCTAGGGGCTAGAAGTCCAAGATCAAGGTGTCAGCAGGGTTGGCTTCTTTTGAAACCCCTCTCCTTGGCTTATAGATGGTCGCCTTCCTCTTAGGTCTTCCTGTGGTCTTTTCTGGGTCTGTGTGTTCTATGTCCTAATGTCTTCTTGTAAATTCACTAGTCATAATCGGATTAGGGCCCACCATATGACCTCATTTTACCCTAACTAAAGGTCCTACCTTCAAATACAGTCCTATTCTGAGCTCCTCATATTCTGAGTACTTCAACATATGAATTCTGAACGAACACAATTCAGCCCTTATCAGAGAGCCCTTGTCAAAGGCTATTAAAAAAAGCATATAGAAAATGTTCAGGAAGGCTGAAACGAAAGCCATTTAACTTCACATTCAATATTTGTGCATAAGAGAAAATTTAAATGGATTTCAAATGATGATTTGGAGTGAGTGAAGATATGGCTAGAATTTTATAATTGGTTGTATAAGGAAATGAGAAAACTGGTATTTTGTATTAAGCCCTGACAATGATAAAATAAAGCACTGGTATAAAAATAGTAAACATGGTATTATAAAGTACATCAATATTTGTAAATGTTTGCAGTAACAATGATAATAAAAAATGGTAAGGTGTTAAATACCTAGAAAGTTATTTCTTGAGGTCAAGGACAACTGTAGAAACACATACCAATCAGCTGAAATCGGAAGAGGTACTATGAACCTCAACAACACTTCTGAAGAAAAAGGTAAAAATTCATAGTTCATTGTTCCAATATAAGGATGAGGGCTCCTGCAGTGTCAGTTATTTAAATATGTAAATTTTCAACATTAAGAGTAAGTTAGACTAGTAGCATGAGGAAGTAGAAACACTTTTTAGAAACTACGGAATGAATCTAGTAGTTTCTTAATATATACTCAGTTGGACTAGATTGGTGGGCATTCTTCCCCTATTACTCTGTTCCCATCACCAAAGACCAGAATGAATTCCTAGAAACTAGAAACCTATAGGCATCTGTAGTATCCATGGGAAAGAAATCAAGAGATAAGAGCACCAAATAGAACTCAAGACACCATTTTATCCTTTGAAGATACTTTAATTTTGCTGTTATGATTAATTAAAAAACACAGTTGTTTTCAGCATTTCCTAGCTACAATAGTGCATAGGAAATTCCATTCTAAACAAAGAAGTAATTAATGAAATAACAACACACCTTAACATTTACATTGATAGGTTACAGTTTACAAGGTGCTTTCACATACATTATTTCATTTGATTCTTACAACAAGCAGATAAAACAGTCAGTGGAAAAGAAAAATGATTTTTTTTTTTTTTAGGCTTATGATGAGTATTTTCAGGCCAATGGGCAGTCAATACAAGAACATATCAAAAACAAGACAGCAAACCCACAAGCCACAATATCTGTTTTTGGTAGGTTGACAGTTTGATATCAGTTGGATATTTAGCATCAGTGAAGGAGAAAGGAATCAAAACAGACATAAGGTCCTTATGATATTCAAAAAATTGTAAGAACACTGTAAGAGATAAGGAGAAGAAAGATGCCCTAAAATATCACCTTACCGAGATTTACTTCAAAGCACATTATCCCTTCAAAATGTCAAATAAAAAGAATTTTGTCATGACATGTGAAAATTAGAAAAGACCTTAGAAACCGCCTAATGGAATTCTTCCATTTTGTAGAAGAGAGAGCTGAGGCCAAGGTCAGGCCGACTGTGACAGACCAGACCTGAGACCCAGATGTCTTGACTTTGAGTCAAGGGGTCCCTCCTCTGCAGTGCCATCTCCTTATCATTTACTGAGGAAAAATGTAATTTCTTCTGCTTCAAATAATGTAATCTGAGGTTAAACACTGATTCATTCCACTGATTTCTTATTCAAATTTTCATCCTGTTCTTGGCTAAATTGTGGCTGAAACTGGGAGTTTTATATAACTTGAAGATATTCTAATTCTGCGTCCTTGATTGGTTGGAAATAGACTCCCTTGACATATCTGAAAGCTTGCTCATGTCCTTTAAGTGGAGAGAGAAATGGGAATGGCTAAATAGCCCTCAAAACCAACGCATGCCGAGAGGTCATCTACCTAGGCAGATTCTACAGCAAGTTGTGCAGGGCAAGTAGTAATTTTATTTAAAATGTCTTTTTAGAACTTAGAGAAATCTTCTTAATTGCTGAAAACTAAAATGTAATAATCAAATTGTCATCCCCATGATTTATTAAAATAATTCTACAATAATATACAATAAAGCTACCATGGAATTTGTTGCATACATATAGAATACAACGACCAGCATGTTCTTGGGCCAAAAAAAACGAATGAAAATATTTTATAGAAATGATGGTTTAAATTTATTAACATGAATGACATATTTTTGTCACATAAAACTTGATACAGCAAAGTATATCATATTTTTCTTGCACATTTTAAATATAAGTGGACCAACTGAAATCAGTTATCAGCTCTTAAATGACATAACCATGCAGGAACACTTGACAACCAAAAGATGTACAGATGGATGCAGAGAACATCCCAGACAGGCTTTTTCAATGTCTTCAAAGGTTTTACAAGAGTGTGGTACAGAGATAAAGAAGTTGTCAGTGACCGGCACCAATAATGAAGCAAATAGAATGCTTATATACATTAAGATCAGTCTGATTAAAAACAACTCAACTTATATGCATGTAAATTGATCATAAAAAATGAACACAGTTTACTTTCAGCTCTTTTGGTGTGTTGTTTTAAGATAGGTCACTGACACACGGAGATAAAACCAGATGGGAAAATTTAAAAGCAAAGAAAAAAATACTTAAAAAACAGAGTTAAGCCATGGATTCTCAACAAACGTGGAACTAACTGTGCAAAAATGCTTGAAATTTCCACTGACAGCAATGCTGTTGGCAAAAAAGAATTACAAAAAATTAAACTCAAATACTAACATTGCATCTGCATGATCATACATGCTGTGTACGGAAAGAGGCTGGGAATTCTAATGTGTCTAAAACTATCACACCTCAAAATTAAAATACAGTTGTGGCAGTTTTAAAAACTTTGTCCCTTTTCCTCGTGGATGAGGCATAGGATGAACGCTGAAGCTACAACAGTGCCTCTCCCTCGGGCTGACAGATACTGTGTGCTGGAATAACCTGGCAACAACTCCTTTTGTCCTTAACCGTGACAAAACAAAGCGAAGCAAAACAAACAGAAAAATCCCTATATAAATAAGAGTGTCTCTACACTGCTTACAAGCATCAAGCCATTTGTTGGACTCAGCGAAGTAATTGTCCACATTAATGATCTTTTTTAGTTCGTTTTTTTTTTTTTTTTCCCGTAAAAAATTTACAAGGAGGACTTGTTTGAGAAACTAAAAAATTTGTCCCTTTCTTCATCAGTCGCGTTCTGTCAAAATACTGGCTAAAACCCTTACGGAGGAGCGAAGGTATAGAAATCTTAAAGCCCTAATCCCTACAGCAATGACCAAGTGATGGTCCCCTACCAACTGATGGGACCCACAGCTTTAGTTTCTCCTGTGAGTGAGCTGCATGTGTCACACTGCACAGGTGGTCACCCGATTACTCACTGGGAGGAAAATACAAAAGGTGGTGAAGGGAGACGGAACCTCTGATCTCTAGAAATCCAAATTGCCGGGTGTAGCTACTCTATCCAAATGTCTATCCAAATGTCTCACCAGAGCGGTGAGTTCTGCAAAAGGTATTGTTTTGTTTTGTATAAATTGCCTTGTTGATACGACACTCTGTCTTCAAAAATTGTCAGAAGTTTTGGCAAAACTGAGTCTGAGCTACTCAAAGTAAAAATAATTACTGGCCGTACAGCCTCAAGCCATCGACCAACAACCATAACGGCAAGAACTACCGAAGGTAACACTTACCCTTCCTTTCAAATATCACAGAGCCATAACACTGCCCGTCTGAAATACCCACAAAATAAAATGGAGCACTGCTTGGAGAAAACCCGACGAACATGAAAAAGGAAGAAATGGGTGGAGGGGAGGAGAAAGCCCAACCAGAGGGAAGCGGGAAGGTGTCTAGTTGTGTGTTATGGCACAGACAATGCTTGCTTAGCGGTGCCTTGTTACATAGGTGGACGCAGAGCGCACACACGGACGATGGCAATAAAGACCTCACTCAGTCGCTGGAATGACGGAACTAGGTAACTGCTTCAACAAGGACGGTCTCGACTCCACCTGATCTCTCAACAGAGTGCAAAGACTGAGTGTGAGCTCTGATGTCATCTTGTTGCCCATCTTTAAAATTCACAAAATTCTTTTGCACATTTTTCTGTTATAGAGACACGGATATCTTCTTCTTCATAGTCATCAAAGTTGCTGGTATCTCCAGAGCCTCTGAACTTTGGTATGAATGGTGCTTCCACCTGGAAATGAGACAGAAAAATGAAGCGTGATATTTTGATTTATCATAGGAAAAACGTATTTGGTCTTCACCCTAATCCTGGGCACAGAGCTCCTTAAACTCTTGGATGTCATAAGTGTTATGTTAATGAGGTGACTTTTGGAAAGCCTCTAGGTAACCTAAGGATGGGTGCTGGTTAGACACTCGGAACTTTCAGTCTCACCTCCTAACCTCCAGGAGCGGGGGTGGGGAGGGTGGGGGGCTGGAGACGGAGTTTAGTCACCAATGGCCAATGATTTAAATAATCATGCCTACCTAATGAAGCCACAGGACTTCAAGAGGATGGGGTAGGGAGAGCTCCCAGGCCGGTGAACAAGTGGGGATTGGGGGAGAGTGGCGTGCTTGAATAGAGCAGGAAGCGCTGAGCCCCGTCCCCATATCTTGCTTTATGCCTCTCTTCCCTCTGGCTGTCTTTGAGTTACATTCTTTTATAATAAACTGGTAACAGTAAGTAGTTTCTGACTTCTCTGAGCTGCTCTAGCAAATTAATCGAACCCTAGGAGGGGTTTGTGGGAAACCTCTGATCTAAAGCTGCTTAGTCAGAAGCAGGTGCCTAAGTTGCAATTAATGTCTGCAGTGGTGGTGGGTGGAGGGCACTCTTCTGGGACTGAGCCCTCAGCCTGTGGGGTCTGCGGCTATCTCCAGGTTCAGCGTTAAGAACTGAGTTAATTGAGGGGCGCCTGGGTGGCGCAGTCGGTTAAGCATCCGACTTCAGCCAGGTCACGATCTTGCAGTCCGTGAGTTCGAGCCCCGCGTCAGGCTCTGGGCTGATGGCTCAGAGCCTGGAGCCTGTTTCCGATTCTGTGTCTCCCTCTCTCTCTGCCCCTCCCCCGTTCATGCTCTGTCTCTCTCTGTCCCCAAAAAAATAAATAAACGTTGAAAAAAAAAATTTAAAAGAACTGAGTTAATTGCATGGTGGTATGGAGAAAAAAAACCAAACCCACAAATATTGGAATCAGAAAGAGGAATAATGAATGCCTGACAGTTTCTAAATACTAAGGAAAATAAATTCCCACCATTATTATATGGTAGCATCTTTAAATGCCTTCAAGTCCCTAAATGATAACAGCATTAGAAACAGCAGCAAACAGGGGTGCTCGGGTGGCTCAGTCACTTAAGGTGCCGACTTTGGCTCAGGTCATGATCTCACATCTCATGGGTTTGAGCCCTACATCGGGCTCTGTGCTGACAGCTCAGAGCCTGGAGCCTGCTTTGGATTCTGTGTCTCCCTCTCTCTGTCCCTCCCCCACTCACTGTCTCTCTCTCTCTCAAACATAAACATTAAAAAAAAAATTAAAAAAAAAAAAAAGAAAGCAAACAGTAGGTTTGCTATTAATCTCAACATTTTCATTCAAGGAATGGTACAATACTTAAGAGAGTTCTAGGATAATTAACTGTTGGTATCAAAATACTGGCACTTTAGGTTACAGAACTCCAGATTTTCCTTTATCGGTTCCTTATTTCTCAAGCCTTTATATTTCTATCCTTTTCCTTAATTCCTTTCTCTTGAGGTTACAACCGACCTAACATATACTTGTTTTTTTTGTTGTTGTTGTTTTTTTTTAAGTTGGCTCTAGGCCCAACATAGGGCTTGAACTCATGACCTGCAGATCAAGAGTCACATGCTTCACTGACAGAACCAGCCAGGCACTCCTCTTAATCTTCCTTTTAATTCCCAAGTTTATTTTGTTTAAAATATCTAGCTATCAAAACTTTCTGGGAAGTTGGAAAGAAACATGTCCTTTTAGAAAAATAGCATTGCTGAATTCTGAACATTTTTTCTCCTTGGATCCTAAAATTAAAATGGCTTTCCTTTATTTAAAATAGGGACTTTATTAATATTAGGTGGTGCACTGAATATGTTTGAGGACAAGATTTTAATTTTTACTTTTTTAAAAGTAATCTCTATGCCCAACATGGGGCAGAAACATAAACATTTAAATTATGAGGAATTTTCAAGATTTTGATTTTCTTCTAATTAACATACTGTTATCCCAATTAAGAGCCCCAAAGACAATATAGATATTTGGAGAGACCAATAAAACAGGAGTCCTTGTTTAGTGGGTACACAGTTTTCTTGCGAGATGAAAGGGCTCTGGAGAGGGACGGCAGTCGTGGCTGCACAACAGTATGCACTTAATATGATTGACCTGCAAGATAGCAAATTTTGTTTTGTGTATTTTCTTACAATACAACTAAAAAATATTGAACTATATATTCTTTTCCTTGAACATTGATAAGAATTCCACATATTAAATATACAAATATTTTGGAAATTGAATAAAAGCTACCATCAAGGTATGTAAAACAGTGTGGTGCGTAGTACAAGAATAGACAGAAAGAACCCCTAAAGCATAAAGTCGGAAACAGACCGAAGTATGTAATAATTCAGCATTAGCAAAGGTGGAATTTCAAACAAGGGGTCAAAGAAGAGTTATTCAACAAATGGTGAGAGGGTAACTGGCTAATTACTAAACAACAACAAAAAGAAGTTAGATCAAAAAGCACTAAAAGAAAATACAGATTCAATAAATCACCCAAATAGAATTGCTCTTGACTACATAACATATCCAGTTGAGATAATAATGCTAAGGGCTGTTTCATGAATTTAACGCCTAGGAAGTTTCTGAACCCATCTTATGAGATGCAGAGACTACTGCCCTCATATTGTTTTGGTCTTTGCTGCATTATTAAATTCTTTTAATGCTTTGTTTTTATATTCTTTTCCAAAAGATATAAACTAGGAAAACCGTGCTATTAGTATTAATTTATAGCATTTACATTTTTTTCCTAAGGAAATTCACTCATGTGGCTGCATAGCATTATTAAATATGGCAAGTCTCTGAAACATTAGAAGTTTTGGCTTTATGGAAAAAAAATAAAAAATTAAATATATTCAAGATGACAACACTTTATAAATACGAATTATCTTTAGGCATTTGAGAAGCAATGTTGAGAGAAAAGTAACTCAGCACAGCAAAATCTTTCTTCAATGTCTCAATTTGTTACAACGGTAAAGTGATAAAGACTGAAAAATATCTGATGAATCTAGCTATTAAATGTTATTAAATCCAGCTGTTTGCCAATTCCAGGAAGGAGAATATATTTGTTTATATTTGTCTTTCTAATGCGGCTTCACATCAGTTTTGAAATGCAAACCCTTAGGACATTGTTTACTTAATAATTACCATAATATTGTGAAGAGTAAGAGGCAAGGGTAGGAAAAAGTTGACACTGAACACATTTCAGATTGGGGCGCCTGGGTAGCTCAGTCAGTAAAGCATCCGACTCTTGATTTCGGCTCAGGTCATGATCTCATGCTCTGTGAGATCAAGACCCGCCTTGGGCTCTGTGCTGACAGCATGGAGCCTGCTTGGGATTCTCTCTCTCCTTCTCTCTCTGCCCCTCCTGCATGTATGCATGCGCTCTCTCTCAAAATAAATAAACGTTAAAAAAAAATTTCAGATTGATGGTCAAAATAGAATATGCCTTCTCTTTAATCAAGTAGAAAACTCATTTTTTTTAAAACTCATTTTTAAGTTGTGGGCTGGAAAGGTCCCTTAAGTCCTGCATAGGATTAATTCAAAGGTAAAAAAATTAAAACCACGTGTTAAGTTGAAAATATCTTTACCACATATAATTTAAATACTAACTTCCAAAAGCTTTTAAAGAAAGAAATGGCTCACCTTCCTCTGGTAAATAGCAATCCAATCTGTTGTAGCAAACCACTTGTGAGTTTTTATATCACTCACACCATTCTTCAGGTTTCCAAACCGTTTTGTCAAATCCACCTGCAGCAGGTTCCTTAGAAGGTCCTTGAGATCTGAACTGAAGTGCGATGGGAATCGGACCTGTATGAACACACCATGTGGTCAAATTCACATTCCAGTGGTTATCATGGCCTCACTTTCAACGGACCATAGACATCTGAAGAAAATGCTTTAAAGGGTTAATAGACCCCATTTATGAACTCCTTGCATTCTTACTGTGGTTCTCTACAAGTGCCACCATCACCTTATAACTTGTATCGCGTGTCATGACATTACCTCAGTCGATCTTTATTGAGGTATGTTGTAATATTTGTGTATGTCTGTTTCCCCCAGATCATGAGCTTCTGGGGGGAAGGTAGTGTGCCATTTTGTATTTTTATTCCCAGAATTTATTGTGTCATTTCAAATAATGTAGTTCATCTAGTTAACAATTAGTTATTAAGACCTACTATGTACCACACTGCTCTAGGCACTAGATATATAGCAATGAACTATGACTTATTTGGTGACTATGGTATTAACTCTATTCTAAAGATGGAGAAACTAGGATTTGCAGACATTGTATAACTTACCCAATCACTAGACTATAAAGTGGCAGAGCTGGGACTAGAAATCTAGTCATGATTCCTAGCCTCATAAATTTTGTTCTTTATTACACTCTCTTCAAATAAATATAACTCCTTAACATATATATTCTGAGTTTCCAAAGCGCAACATGATGTGCATTCTCATAGTCTCAAAGTAGAAATTAAATCATAAGCATGCAAAGCTAGACCCTATGGCAAAGCCAGACTCATAACTATAGTCTCCCGACTGCTATTTATGCTATTCTGTAAATAAATGCTTCTCCAAGTGTGGTCCTAGGACCCACTTTCATCAGAGTCAACTGGAGGGGTAGAGGGTAAAAATGCTGATCCTGGGGCTTCAAATGACAGGGGCACTGGGTCTGAAATTCTGAGCTTTTATCTCTATTCATGAAAGCCTGAGAAGCACTATCTTCTCTACTTTGTGCAGAAGTTTTATTTTCTCTCCTAGTGACAGATCAAAAAAATTTTCATGTAAATAATAATCTAAAGTCATCATCATACCAGAGGAAAACTAAAATTTGTGTCCAACAACCAAGGACTATTTGAAGGTTGAATAGCTAATGACCCAACAGGATTTGGGATCAACTCAAATAAATCAGCAACTGAAAGCCTCATTTTTGCAAAGCCCGTATTACCACAGAGTATAAGAGGGTTTATGTTCCAAAAAAGAAAAAAAAAAAAGGCACACGAATTGCTCCTTCTTTAGTTTTTACTTCCAAAAGTAACATTTTATTAATATAATGGCTTATTAGAAGTTAGGCACTGTGCTAAACTTTATGTGCACTGGTTCATAACCTAACATTACGGTAAACATGATTATTATCTCCATTTACAGGTGATACAATTGAAAGTGACACCAAGTAAGTAATCTGCCTAAGATTACAGAGCTAATAAGTGGTAGAGCTATCATCCCAAACCAGGTACTCTTGGCTCTGGAGTATATATCCTTAATTATTCTATACTGTTTTTCATGATTCAATAACCTGAAAAGAGTTATTGTCAGGACACTTCTAAAAGACTGAAATTTTCATCTTAAAAATATTTGCTGCACATTTCCTCATTTATCCCAGTTGGAGTAGAAACTAGAGAATATGGGGTATTCAAAAGGCATAGTGTCTAAAAATAACATGACTTATTTTTATAGTGGTTATATTCCAACTTTGCTTAGATTCCAAAGAAGTAGCTTATATGAAGTAGAGCTGTCTTTGTTTAGAATAGAGTCCGCATGAACTGTTCAACGTAATGTGCCAGTTATTCTCCCTTTCGTGATGTTTGGAATGGTAGACAATAATGTACTACATATACATTATATTCTGGGGGTGCCTGTGTGGCTCAGTTAGTTAAGCGTCCAACTCTTGGTTTTGGCTCAGGTCATGAACTCATGGTTTGTGAGTTCAAGCCCCCATCAGGCTCTGTGCTTGCAGCCTGGACCCTGTTTGGGGTCTCTCTCCCTCTCTCTCCTCCTCCCCTTGCTCACGCTCCCTCTCCCTCTCTCTCTTTCTCTCTCTCAAAAAGAATTAAATAAACTTAAAAAATATTATCTTCTGAGGGGTGCTTGGGTGGCTCAGTTGGTTAAGCGTCGGACTTCAGCTCAGCTCATGACCTCATGATTCGTGGGTTCGAGCCCCACGTCGGACTCTGTGCTAACAGCTCAGAGCCTGGAGCCTGCTTTGGATTCTGTGTCTTCCTCTCTCTCTGCCCCTCCCCCACTCACACTCTGTCTCTCAAAAATAAACATCAAAAAATTGTTTTTAAATTATCTTCTGAATTCAGGTAATGTGCAATAGAGTGCCTAAAGAATATACACACCTAAATAGAGTAGATCTTTATTTTGGAATGCAGATAAAGCGTTGGTCTTGGATTAATGTGCATATGTATCTTTGTAATCTTTAGAACAGTGATTCTCAAATGGGGAGCTATAGAGAAGGGGCTTATGATGGTAGACATTGGCATTTGGAAAACTTATCATATGACAGACATATCCTCTTCACCTCCGTATCACAAGTCTTCTTCCCCAGAGATTCTGACAGGTAGCCCACCTCACGTAGTAGGCATGTTAATGATGTTAATGATGAGAATCTGTCATATCCTTTAAGTATACTGAAGGAGAAATAATGAGAATCATTGTGAAAGCATTTTTTCCATGACTGTTCTGAAATGTAATCAGAAATGTAGTTTCTTTGTTGATTTGACCTTCCAAAGAGCCATGTTGATTCATCAAATTGAAATTAGCAAAAACGAGAAAATGACTTAAACACAATTACGTTTCAGATGCAAGACTTTACTTATGGCATGTTAACTTGGAAACACCAACGGTTTCTATCATGGGAAGCATGATAATTTTTCCTTCAAAACTGTATTAAGAAGAGTATTATTTCTATTATTATTATTGATTATAACTGCTGTAAAAATTGAAATCAGAATCCTAGAATATTGGAGCAAGGGAAGTCTTAGTTTAATTTAATCCAAATCTTCATTTTAAGATAAGGAAACCAAGCTCCAGTGAGACTACCAACTCAGTCAGTTTCATTGTTGGGAAAATAACTGAATCCTCCTGACTCCTACGTCTCTCTGATAGTCCATTATGGGGCAAACAATGTGAAAGTAGCTGTAAAGAGCCAGATGTGGAAAAGAAAAAGTCTGGACCCATTAAACCATTAGATCTGAGAGATAAGATTATTGCAAACTGGCATTATTTAACATGAAAGAGGTGTTTGTGCAATATACACTTCCTAGAGTGTTTATTTGATCTTTTTTGCCCGATATTTCCTGTTTAGAATGCTTTAACAACGGTTAGGGACTAAGTTACTTCTGAGTTTCCTAATCTATTCATGAGAATAAATCTATTTCTACAACGAGGTATAGACATCAGAACAAGCTTTTGACATATAGTGTGTATCAAAAAGTTTGTGACAACTAAAAAAATACATGTTTAGAACACACAGGTGACCACCTGAGTCAGTATCTCTGAGAGTGAGTGTCCACTTCATGAGAGCTTCATGAAAGCAGAGACCATAACTAATTTACTGTATCCAGCACTGTCTGGCATATAATATGAGCTCAATGAATATTACATGAATGCATGAATTCACATCTGACAAATAATGATCAAACACCTTCCATGTGTTAGGCACCAATGTGCTTGGCATATAGTAGTAAACAAAATAAGCAAACAGTCCTACCTACAGAGTTTACATCCTAGTGAGGAAGAGAGATGATAGATGATAATTTAGCAACAAGAGCGATCCTTTTTTTTTTTTTTTAAATGTTTATTTATTTTTGAGACAGAGAGAGACAGACAGAGCATGAACGGGGGAGGGTCAGAGAGAGAACCCGACGCGGGGCTCGAACTCACGGACCGCGAGATCGTGACCTGAGCCTAAGTCGGACGCTTAACCGACTGAGCCACCCAGGCGCCCCCGAGAGCGATCCTTTACAAATGTTGTCATCCTATCGCACCTCACAAAGTCTTACATTGTAAGGTCTTTGATGTTTACTCTGAAGAAAATGGGGAACCACTGCAAGCTTCTGGAAGGAGTAACGGATCTAATTTAACATTTTTCAAGAACCACTCTAGTGACTCAGAAGAGAGCAATATCAGTGGAGGTGGCAAGAAGTGGTTGAATTCTGTGTGTATGCTAAAGATAGGTAAAGATAGAGTCAAAATGGTTTTCCTGTGCTTTAGATATGGAGTGAGGACTCCAGAGTATGTTCGCCTGAGTAACTGAAAGGATGGTGTTGCCATCAACTGAGACGGGAAGAGCAGTGGGAGGAACAGATTTGCCAGGGAAAACAAAAATCTGTTAGTTTTAGACAGATTGAATTTAAGATATGTATTGAATACCTGAATGGAGATCTCAGGTAAGAAGTTGGCTACAAGGGTCTGCAACCCAAGAGTCAGGTATGGACTGAAAAAGTGAATTTGGAAATCGTCAGTTGGCATTTACAGTCATGAAACTGGATGAATCCACCAATGGAGGAAGTGCAGAGGAAGAAGAGGACCAAGGCAAGGAGGATCAACAAGGAGAGACCAATAATGCAGAATAAAACTAAGATTGTGAAGAGTTACTGAAGCTAAGTGAACAAATAATAAATGAACCACTGAACTAAATTCAATTTCTGGCTTTGCCACAAACTACCTTTTATCTTTGGGCAATTCTGAGTCTTGATTTGCCTACATATAGCATAAGGGAGTTAAACTGAATAAAGTTGAACATTCTTACTATCTCAAAAGTCCCACCAGCCTATCACTTCAATAGAAAGAGTACCTGGGTTCTATTCCCAGCTCCAGTTACATACATTCCCTATGCGTTAGGGCAAACTCTTTCACCTTTCTGGTCTCTATAAAATGATGAATAGCCTCAGGTGTGAAAAAAATTAGTTAATTTTTATGAAACTGATGCAAGGCACTAATTCAATACATTTTTAATTTTTTCAATTTTTCTGTTAGAATAATATTTTAGTGATCTGAAGCTGACTTTTGAATCAAAGAAGGAACTTGGAAGGCAACAATATCTATCATTAGATATCTAGACTAGTCTGTGCTAGAAACATCGTTTGGAGGATGCAAGAAGTTCCTTCTTGTTTCATGCTCCACCTGTTCATTTATAGAAAAAGCACTTTCTTCTTTTCTTTTGGTACTTAAATTTGGTAGAGTGAGGGAGAAAAAGGACAACTATGACCCTGTTTTATAAGGACAGCATTGTAATTATAGCTGATACCTTAAATAACTTCATCAAATTTCATTATGTAATATGTTAAACCAACTAAGAAATTCACATCTGAATTCACTCAATAGAACATTGATTCTGTTTTCCGCACTAGTTATACATTTTTTTAAAGTCTATTTATTTGGAGAGAGAAGAGAGAGAGAGAG
This sequence comes from Lynx rufus, assembly GCF_022079265.1. Classification (NCBI taxonomy): domain Eukaryota; kingdom Metazoa; phylum Chordata; class Mammalia; order Carnivora; family Felidae; genus Lynx; species Lynx rufus. The sequence continues at coordinate 151,636,510 of NW_025814834.1, forward strand.
AGAGCAAGCGCATGAGTAGGGGAGAGAGAATCCTCAGCAGGCTCTGCAATGTCAGTGCTAAAGCCTGACAGGCGGCTTGCACTCACAAACACAAGATCATGACCTGAACCTAAACCAAGAGTTGGCCACTTAACTAACTGAGCCACTCAGGCGCCCCTCAGCACCGGTTATAAAGTCTTGTACATTTTGGTTTTAGGAAAATTAGTATTTTCTAAAAATTAAGAGGAAGTTACATCCGTAAAGCAAATCTGATCATATTGTTACCATACCCATACCAGGGGATTTAAATTCACTAACTGCTTTACTTTTTTTTTTTTTTTTTTTTTAGCTTTAGAAATAAAATAAGACCAAAATCAAATTTGTCTATGCTCAGCTTAATCACAGAATTACAAAGTTGGTCTTTGAACAAGAAGGGAAAATTTTTACTGCTATTCTTCTACAAGTGACAGGGAGATGGTTTAACTAGTCACATTACTTTTTATACATTGAGATAAAATTTATTGGCTTAAATGACTCAAAAGAGTTTGCACCCAGCCAACAAACAATAATCTGTTAACTTCTGTCCACAAGCATGCTAGAATAAATTTTTAAAAGTTACCTTTCAAATTAAGTACAGTTTTTTTTTTTTTTTTTTAAGTTTGTTTATTTTGAGAGAGAGGGAGAGCATACAAGACCAGTGTAGGGGCAGAGAGGGAGAAAGAGAGAGAATCCCAAGCAGGCTCTGGGCTATCAGTGCAGAGCCTGATGCAGGGCTCGATCTCATGAATTGTGAGATCATGACCTGAGGCAAAATCAAGAGTCAGATGCTTAACTGACTGAACTACCCAGGTGGCCCAAATTAGGTGCAGTTCTAAGAAATCTGTATCCCAGTAACAAATTTATCTAGCAAAAATGACCACATACATTAGTAAATTTTTCAAAAGGCATAACAACTTTTCATACATTAAGCTTTCTATAGATATGGTACCAACCTCCACACTGGCTCAAAGGACCTGAGGAAACTTAACCAGCCTGGATCTTATATATAAAAAGAAAGATCTAGTACATTTAAAAAATACTTATAAATATTACTACCACAGGGGCACCTGGGTGCATCAGTCGGTTGAGCGTCCGACTCCGGCTCAGGTCATGATCTCACAGTCCATGAGTTCGAGCTCCGTGTCGGGCCCTGTGCTGACAGCTCGGAGCCTGGAGCCTGCTTCCGGTTCTGTGTCTCCCTCTCTCTCTGTCCCTCCCCCAATCATGCTCTGTCTCTCTCACTTTCAAAAATGAATAAATGTTAAAAAAAATTTTTTTTAAATAAATATTACTACCACAGCTGGGCTCTCTGATCTGTTCTCTTATTTATGCAGAAACAGTGGTAGTTACGATAAATCTAGACGGTTCCAGAGGACCATTACCTACCCAATCCTCATTCTTTCCCCTGCAAAACAAATTGCCATCATTTGCCCAAAAGACCGCTAAAGTAAGGACTGTCTCAAAGCAGCTATTAAGAATTTTAAATGACCACAGCAAAGTGTTAAAAAATGGCCTTGGTTTTAGGCAAATGGTAAAACTGCTTTTGAATTTTATGAAAATGACTACTGAGTTATCTAAGTTTCTTTAACTATAGCCACAGCCAAATAAAAGATGGCACCTTAATTTCCCCAAAAGCATTAACAATGGCATCTTAGAACAAGTACAGTAGTATTTCTGCCTATGTGTATGTTATTTAGGAAACAGAATAGTGCAGAAAAGAGCTAATATAGCAGGCTTGGGACTGTTACCTTTAAGGAAAGCCTGTTTTCAAGTTTAGCCTTGGGCAGGATCTGGCAATTGGCATGGTAACAGTTCTTCACACTGGTACGAAACTTTCCCTAAATAATATGAGTGGTTCGCTGTACCTAGATTGTTGGTACAAACAATATGGCTTATGCCAAACATCTACTTTGCTCTGTCAGTTTGGGATGTAGGTATGGGCTAGGTAGAGGGTGTATATGTGATCCCAATAAAATCCTTGGGCACTGAGTCTCTAATGAGCTTCCCTAGGAGACAACATTTACCCATGTTGTCACAATTTGTGCCTGGAGGAATTAAGTTCATCTCTTGTCACTCCACTAGGAGAAGACTCTTGAAAGTTTGTGCCTAGTTTCCTCTAGACGCTGCCCCATGAGCCTTTCCTTTTGCTGATTGTACTTACTATCTTTTCATTGTAAGGTATCTTATAATGAAGGTACTTGTTATAATATAAGGGCTTCATTTCTTGAGTATTGCTGTATGTTGAAGTCTTTGGGTCTTCCTAGCAAATCACCTAACCTGGGAATGGCTTTGGGGACCCTTGAGACAGAAAGGAATAGCTATTTGGCTGCTAATCAGTTACCCTTCATGTGAATATGAATTTCCTTTCAGGAAAAAATGAACTGACTCTTTGATCATTCTATATATATGTATGTTTACAACTTTATATTTTGTATAGTGTCTCCTTGTACATTTTTGGTGCTCATTAAAAGTGGAATAATTTTTGCTTTAAATATAATAGAGCTCAGGGGCACCTGGGTGGCGCAGTCGGTTAAGCGTCCGACTTCAGCCAGGTCACGATCTCGCGGTCCGTGAGTTCGAGCCCCGCGTCAAGCTCTGGGCTGATGGCTCAGAGCCTGGAGCCTGTTTCCGATTCTGTGTCTCCCTCTCTCTCTGCCCCTCCCCCGTTCATGCTCTGTCTCTCTCTGTCCCAAAAAAAATAAATAAACGTTGAAAAAAAAAATTAAAAAAAAAATAAATATAATAGAGCTCAGAAATTTTTTTTAAATTTCATAAGTCAAGGTCTCTAAAGTTATGGTTCCACAACAGCTGTTACTTGACTGCCTTATTCCAAGTATCATTTTTGAACATAATATTAACTTATATATTTCTCAGAGTGATGCAGTTAAATAGAGTTGCTGTAGGAACCATAACTGATTCTTATCATAGAGTATATGGCACTGAAGTATGGAATTTAAAGACTATATACAGAAACTCAGTATATATATTGCTAAGAAATGTCAAATTTAATGTGAAAATTATTAAGACTTTTCTGTCAACTGTGCATTTCTAAACCTGAACCTTGATATCACATGAATAATTTGACATTTAAAATACCACCTCCTCCGTTTTTAAAGGCAAAATATGTGTAGGAGAGAATCTAACAAGCTGATTGATCATCTTTCTATGCATTTAAAAATACCAACTTGAGTTAAAATATTGTAATAGAGAAAATACTTAGCAACCTAATTTTCAAATATGTGTATTTCAGTGAATTAATCACTTCATTAAATACATTTTATTTTAACTTTGATGTTACTGATACCTATAATCTATGGCTTCAGAATGGAGAGAGTAATCAATATAAAATGTTGCATAAAATGATAACACACTTTTAAAAAAATCAGCAAAAATAATTACGATTGAAACATATTTTAAATGATATATCATTCAAATCATTAAAGATTTTTAAATACAAATATAGGATTTGGAAGACCAAAATTTGAGTTTTAATGACTTGAACAATGAAAAAATTTAAATATTAGTTATTCTCCAATTTGGCTTTTATTTACTAACCAGAGAGATAATAACACTTGTAATGTGTTTGTCATGTGGATAGGGATACATTCCAGTTTGGCTTTGAGTGTTGAAACAGATGGTTTTACTGGGAATGGTGCATATGAATATGACTTTATGTTCACACAGTGTAAATCCTAGAGATCAGTTAGTACCAATATTCTGCTTCATGAGTTCTACTTTAAGAGCAAAGGGGAAAAAGGAAGAAAATAACTTTATTTCCAATATGGGACAAGATAATCTGGCACCTTTAGTTAAAAACAATAGTATACCAAGCTTTGCACCATGGCAGTATCGTAGCCAATGAGGTTTTTCCGAGGCGCGATTATTGCTAATTGAAAAACAATAGTATACCAAACATCCTATCATATTTCTAAATAAGTGAAGAAAGATATCAGATACTGTGATAAGATAAAATTTTATGTTGCCATTCTTCTAATAAGGTGACTAGGATTTAAACAGTTATGATTATAGAATATACACAGATTTAAATATTAATAATGGAGCCTGACTATTAAAGTTTGATATGAAATAAAAACATATTCATAAACAGGTAAACATTTTTTTTCCACATTGTGGAATGATTGGCTAGTGAAGGCCTATTCATACAGATGAAGATAGACTCATTTTAAACAAAGCCATTTTTCTAAATAAGGGAAATTTAGTTATGACAGCATCCTTGTCAGAGAGTTTTACTTCTTTTATAAAGCATAAGTGAAAGCAATGTAGAAGCTTTGTAATGACCTATAATTAAATTAGACATAGAATTTCTAATAACTATTAGTAGAATTTCTGCATCCTTGGTCTTTGCTGAACCCTTTGATAAAACCCTGAACCGTTTTATCTCCATACATACACCTGGGATAAAGTTTAGTTTATGAATTAGGCACAGTAAGAGATTAAAAACAATGAACAATTACAACAACATGCTGCAGTAGTAAAAGTTATGTGGGTGTGGTTTCTTTCTCTCTGTCCCCCTCTCAAACTATCTTACAGTACAGTACTCACCATTCTTGTGATGATGTGAGATGATAACAATGCCTATGTGATGACATGAAGTGAGGTGAATGACACAGGTGTTGTGCTGTAGTGGCCGGCTATTACTGACCTTCTGATGATGCCTCAGAAGGAGGATCGCCCGCTTTGGACTGCAGTTGACTGTAGGTCACTAAAACCGTAGACAAGGGTGGACTACTCTATGCTTCTTTCATTCAGTGATTTTAAAGTGTTTCAGTTCTCTCAACATTCTTCATATGACCTTTGGGTCATATTCTTTCTTGAGATTTTACATAATCACCTTTCAAATTCTTAAAAAACTTAATACCTGTCTTGTACACTACTTTTTCTTGATGTTTTGTTTATCTCAAGTTCTTTTACCATGCCTTTGATATTCTGCTGGATGAAAACAGTTACAAGGATAAGAAACCTGAGGCCTAGATACCCACAAATGTAACAAGGACAGCAGTGATACCTAATGACTTAAGTATTCCTTTCTGTCTTTCTGTATTACCTTGGTGTAAATCTTTCAACACCTAGCTTAGTTATCTTTAAGAAGTATTTAATTTTTATTTTTGACATAGTTGAAGTGTAAGTTCTTTAGTTAGTCCCCTAGTTTGTGAATACTGCCATAACATAAAACTTTCATAAAATGAAGGGAAATATAACTGAAAATCTTGTGATCCCTGTAGACTACGTATACACTATAAGATATGGAACAATACCGTGTTGAGATGTGGATTCTAGGGGGCTGGATAGACTCATTCTGTTGGTGTCTTGTCCTCACAGTCCAGCTGTGTGGCATCCATGATTTAAATTTGAATATTGGTAAAAAAGATAAATTACTACATTAGGGACATTCAGGTGATATAGGTGATATAAATTTTAAGTTCATGGAGCTGAGGGTCAGTTTTTACACTAAATGTAAAGTGTGAATCTGGCTGAGGTATAAAGAAATAGAGACTTTTCCCCTATGTCCTTCCAGATTCTCTAGGTTGATTAGGCAATTCTCTGCCTTAGACTAAGGTTACAAAATAGAAAAAAGTCAACTACATCACATCTCAGGGTACTGTTATGTCAAGATTGATGCTCTATTTCCTGGTCATATTCTAAATGGGGCTATGTGATCTAAAGAAAAAAGAAAGATAAACTAATGGGGTGTACCACATGTAGGAATAGGAAAAAGGAAAAAATGGGAAAATATCCCTTCCTATAAACTCTATCATAAATGTATAGAAGGTCTTTTTGGACTTTTTTAAAGCCTATTCTTTCTATGGTGGAAAGAATCAGACTCAACTCTATTAAAATTGACTGTAGTATTTTTTTTTAAGTTTTTTTGTTTGTTTGCTTGTTTATTTATTTATTTATTTATTTGAGAGAGAGAGAGAGAGAGAGAGAGAGAGACAGAGAGAGAGAAAATCCTAAGCAGGCTCCACGCTGTTAGCACAGAGCCCAATGCAGGGCTTGAACTCAAGAACCGCAAGATCATGACCTGAGCTGAAATCAAGAATTGGACGCTTAACCACTGAGCCACCCAGGCTCCCCGACTGTAGTATTTTTTTAAAAGTGTATGCTAAGGCAAGAATGAATGGTTTGTTTTGAGATACTTTTGGAAACAAAATTAGGGATTACAAAAGAAGGAAGGTTTATGGAGTAATTACAAAATGTAAAATACTATGATATAGTGAATCTACTCATGCTCAAAAAAAAGTTATTGCCATATTTGCTAAAGATCAATGGCAATTATAATCACAATCAACATGAACAATTATATAAATATCCTTTCTCTGAACTTCCATTTTAAAAGGCTTATCTATTTTGTATTTGCTTCCAATTTTGTGATGTTTGGCATAATTCAAACAAGCCTCTCCTGAAAAAACAAGGAGATACAAAAATAGCCCCTAAAACTTCTCTCTAAGGAGATACCCACATGAAATAACTAAGTAAGTAAAAATTTACTTACTTAGAGAAATATTGAGAATGACAGGTATGATCCTATATTTTATAAGTGATAAAAAAGAAAATTGCTTTATCTTTTTGCTAACTTGTTTGTAAAACTGCCTCATTTGCTTAAGAAACTTCAATGATTTAATGTTTATTTTGTTATCTTAAATGAATGCTAGATACAAAGACAGGAACTATGGATATTTTTGTATTCTTCCCAATTTAGGGTAATTATTCTGATGACATCAAATGGTTTTAATATACAAATCTTACATTTCATTATAGAAATAACAAGTAATAGAGGAATAATAAAATGTATTACTTACCTTTCCAGAAACAATCTTTTCATAAATCTGAATTGGTTGGTCTGCAAAGAATGGGGGGTATCCAGCTGCCATTTCATAGATTAACACTCCTAATGCCCACCAATCCACTGCCTTATTGTAGCCCTAAGATAAACCAGCAGCAAATATTAGTTATTACTTAATCTACCAGAAGGGAATGAAGTCATAGAGGATTTCAAAATGATCTTCAAGCATATGAAATTTGTTAAAGAGCAGTTGCTGCGCGGCTATTCAGGAGAGAATAAAAAATGAACAAAATGTATCAGATCACACTTGAATTAAACAGGGAGAATTTACAGATATTGGCTATATTCCAATTATATTGGAATTAGAAATATTATTAAATCTCGTTCCTAAAATCATTAAGAATATTGTAGACAATAAATATCCCCTAATTACTTGGGATAATTTAGTTGTTGCTCAACAATAGGAAGGGACTTGCTAAATTACTTTTTCAAGTCCATTCTTGGTCCATAACCTTATAAATCAGGTTTTCTAGAGCATTCATAGAAAGGCCAAAGGTTTTTAAACAAAATAGTAGATACTGGACTTCGTAGTAAACAGCAGAGTTGACTTCAAAATACTCTATATTGTTGACGTTAGGAGGGTGATTATACTAGGGGCATTCTCTTCCACTTCACAGGATCTTAATGAAAGCTACAAGTTTAATTTGGAGCCTAATAAATGTAAATATTTAAGTTTACTCTAGCTATCCTACTGTCTTCTCATCTCTAAAAGGTGTACAGAAAAGATAACTAATCCTTAAGGTTTTTGTAAGAACTTTATCAAATAAAAGGAAAAAATGTAAATAAAAGTACATTGTAAACCAAAGGTACAATTCTAAAGTTATTTTTGTTTTTTTTCCATACTAAACTTGCTAAAATTAAGAACTAGCAGTATTTGTAAGAAAATAAAAGTAAAATATTAACATGTTTATATAGTTTGTTATCAACTATGGTCAATGTCAGCTGGCACAAAAGATTATGGAAAAAAATTCAACCTGTTCACGGAGAGAAATGAACTGAGTTTTTGCCAGATCTGGTCTGCCCTCAAATTACCTTCACCACTCCCCACACTCCAAAGTTTTGTCAAAATTTTAGCTTTACAAATCATTTAATTTTCAAATTATTAGCTAAAATCTAATGTAGAGATTTTTTTCTGCTTCTGTATGTTTTTTTAAAGGGAGACTAGCATAAGATGAATAGCACTTTGTTTTGCTAATAGAAATGGGCATCAACTATGCTTTAATTCTTTTAAGTCACTAATAATGTCATTCATTATGATATTTTTAGTCTAGTGAAAGCACGTGATGTTGAGCTGGATCCTTTTACTAAGCTTTGGTTTCTATGTTGAGATTGTGTGCTAATATTTATAAAAAATATGCCAGATACTTTTAATACCCTAAGTATAGAGAATTAAAACAAATCAGTAAGAAAAACTAAATTAAAATAGATAAATGGGCAAAGGACATGAACTAATAACTCATACACACAGAAAAAACCCATCAAATGTCTGTAAAGCATTAAAAAAATCTAATAATCAAAGACATGAGACTTAAAATAATGAAATACCATTTATTGCCTATTAAACCAGTAATTATTTTATTTATTTGTTTGTTTATTTAAAAGTTTGTTTATTTTGAGAGAGAGAGAGAGAGAGCAGGGGGAAAAGAGGGAGTAGTGTGAGGGAGAGAGAGAATCCCAAGCAGGCTCCGTACCCTCAGTGCAGAGCCTGATGTGGGGCTCAAACTCATGAACCTTGAGATAATGACCTGAGCTAAAATCAAGAGTCGGATGCTTAACTGACTGAGGCACCCAAGTGCCCCATTAGTAATTATTCTGAAACTACAAATATCTAATGCTGGATACAGTGTGATGAAGTAGTAGGAGTATAAAATGTTACAATCTTTTTGGAAAGCACTTTGGCAGTATTTATTGAGAGACTTAAAAATGTTCATACCCTTTGTCCCAGTAATTCTACGTCTGGGAATCTGTCCTGAAAAAATAATTTGAAATGCAGAAAAAGCTTTATGTATAAAATATTTATGTTTATCACAGTTATTTATAATAGCAAAAAAAAAGAAAAAGAAAAAGGAAAAAGGAATGACTTGAATATTTAGCAATAGAAGAATGGCAAAATACTTTATGATAACATTTCAAATAAGCCATTAGAATGTTTGCGTGCTTGTTAGCATTCAAGTGAAAAAAGCTGAATACAAACTGTACATTCACTATATCTCAACTATGATAACATGTACAGAAAAATATATTGAAAAAGGCTACCTTGGGGCACCTGGGTGGCTCAGTCGGTTAAGTGTCCAACTCTTGATCTTGGGTCAAGTCATGATCTCACAGTTCATGAGTTCAAGCTCACGTGGGGCTCTGTACTGATGGTGCAGAGCCTACTTTAGATTCTGTCTCTCCTTTCTGCCCCTCCCCTGCTTGTGCTCTTTCTCAAAAAAATAAATACATAAACTTAAAAAAATTACTTTTAAAAAAAAGCTACCTCTGGGTAGTGAGATTATAAGTTTTTTTGGTTGTTTCTTTTGATTTTTCTGCATTTTCCAAATTTTGTAAATGAACATCTATTACTTTTATAATATATATGCATTTTTTAAAGTTCTGGTGCTTATTCTGTCATCATTATTTGGTAGGTGTACTTACAAAAGAAATGTGTTAACAGCAATGATATTTAGGTTATAAAAGACTAAAAAGTTATAGATGATTTAAATTATAAAGTTGAGAGGAAAGCTGAATGAGATCATTTATTTTATTCTTATTATATAGTTATTTATAGTTTTTCAGGTTGTAACTATCAAGGCATGTGTGTCATCCCTTTCTCTTTCATTGTTCCTGTTTGTGCTCAGTTATTGTTAATTTTTCCTTTCTAGCTGTTTCCACCTAGGGATGGCAGTGGAACGGAGAACAGAATGGAACCATCCTTTTAGGTATGACTATAGACTTCTCTTACCATATTTTCACTGTTTTGAAAAGTAGAACAATCCTCAACAGACTATCAACAACTGTCTTTCAAAACATGGACTTTTTTTTCTTTTTATTACATCTATATGAGATGATGTATGTTAATTAAACCTATTGTGGTCATCTATCCCACAGTCTATGTAAATCAAACCATTACACTGTATGCCTTCTACCTAGACAGTTAGGTCTGGCAGTTACTTCTCAGTAAGACTGGAAGAAAAAAATATGGATCTCGAGATCAGATTTATTCACGTTAATTTTTTTTGAAGTATAGTTGACATACAATATCCTATTACTTGCAGGTGTACAACATAGTGATTCAACATTTTATATACATGGTGAAATGATTACTATGACAAATCTAGTTACCATAGGCCACAATACAAAGTTATTACAATATCATTGACTATTTTCCCTATGTTCTACCATACTATTTCTCTTAGATCCAGAGTTAAAATTGAGAGGTTACTGAGTAAGTGGTAGACTGCCAGTAATTATTATTTAGTAATCAAACAGACATAAATTCATAATTTAGATTAAGTAAAAATGTAATACTAGATCAGTAAACTGTTTTTATAAAAGTCCACAGTGATGCATGCCTTATATTTTTACTCTTACATAATGACATTATAAATATACCTTGCTAAGGATTATCTCTGGAGCCAAATATTCTGGAGTGCCACATAATGTCCAAGTTCTGCCTTTAACTCTTTTGGCAAACCCAAAGTCTGTGACCTATGAAAGAAAAAAAAATTTGTGAATATTCATTATTTCACAATAAATGTATTTGTTGCACCTCAGTTCAAAGTTAAAAATCAGGGTTAAAATTAAAACCATGAAAAAAAATTAAGTCAGTGTAACTGAGACCAATCCATGCAGGCCACTATTAGTGAATGAAGGTTCACTCTGGAGAGCCTTTTCCTGACTCAAAAAAATAAACACACACAAAATGGTAAAAGTAAATGCTTTTAACAAAAATGAAGCAATGCTAGAAGTATTTCTTGAGTCCAAGCATGTGCTCTGCCATTAGTTACATCATTGGCAATACAAAAGTATCAACAGGAGAACCTATTGATAAGTGTGTAAAAAGGGATGTTCTCGTCTATTCACAGAAGTGGAAATAAAACACTCCCACCAGTTCCATATTGGTAGCCAGGGCTCCTTTGGCTGCTGCTGTTAAAGAGCACAGACTCTGGGGACAGCTGGGTTCAAATTCTGACTACCATTTACTGCCTGTGTGATTTGCTGTGCCTTAGTTCTGTTAGCCTCAAAATGAGGGTAACAGCATACTTATGCTTTATAAGGTTATCAGGACAAAAAAAGATGATACATGTAAAACACTCGGAATGATGCCTGGCACTAAATGAGAGCTCACAAATTTAGCTATTCTATGTATTTCTGTACGTAGGAGCCTATGTTCATTCAATTCACAACTGCAGACTATGGGAGGTATAAACAGGTTCTATTCTTGATGGGATTTTTGGTCTCTGCAATAGTGGCAGAACCGTGAGCTCATTTAAGCTATTAGGAAGATTGTTAAGCTCTCCCATATGCCAGACATGATGCTAAGCTGTTAGGAAGAAATAACTGTCTCACTCAAAGAAAAAACATCCAATATTGGTAGTTGAGGTTAAATACATACAACTTTTACCTAGTAATACATTATATATAATGTGTTCAAGTCATACCTGGATATAACCTTGGTGGTCAATTAAGAGATTTTCAGGTTTTAGATCTCTGTAGATGAGGTCTAGTGAATGGAGGTACTCGAATGTTAGCACTATCTGAGCTGCATAGAACCGTGCATGGGGTTCACTGCGAAGAAAAAGAAAACACTGAATTTCTGTAAAATGGGTTAACACACGGTAATTAGTAGATTATGGAAAAAATTAATATAGGGTAGAAATATTTTGGAAGCAAATTTTTTTTTCTTTTAAACATTTAAGAATCTTGTTAGTTTCTGAATATCTACTAAACCTCTGAACTATCTTCAGATAATAGTACTTTAATATGCTTATGGGGCAGCATACATTGAAGAAAAATATAACTCTAAAACAGTCATCTTATTTTAAATTCTTATCGGCCATATTAGAGGCTATTGATGCCTTTATAATTATGTCTCACTTTGAGAATGATTGAAAAGCAAACATGTCAATACGTGGTCTATCAGGCCATTGATAAGCTCCATGTACCTGTCTCATAAATTTCAAGTGCTTAAAGAATTTCACTACACAGAAGTTGTTTAACTGCATTAATCTGCAGACTGATGCCATTTGACCCAGACTATTCCTATTACAAAAACAATATATTCTCATTATTAAAAAAGCATAAAAAATATAGATGGAGGATAAAGAGCTCCCGTAATCCTATCCAGAAAGCATAGATACAATCATGGTGTCTGAATTTCCAAATCTTCTAGTATGCATGTTTACACAGATATATAAACACAGGGGTAATCTGTATGTTTGTGTAAACATGTACAGTTCTTGTATGCACAGATTAGATCAATTGACAGATCAGTGTCATGTTGATGCCACATTCAGAGCATTACTCCAAAGGATGTACTGATTTTCTAGTTTGAGTTTCTCTTTCATCTTGTAGTGTACACAATGAATTCTGTTAACTGGCCTGATAAACTGCAATGACTTTCAGATTTATGTCCTCAATGAATAACATGAACTATGAATAGAACTTCCCTCAAGATGGCTGGCATGAATTTGATCTCATAGCACCAGAAATAGAAATTCCAAAAAAGATTATATATGCTGCTCCTTTTGCTTGTCACTCTATTTCCTAGGTTCTAGCCTAATACATATCAGGTGCTCAGTAAATATTTGTTGAATAAATTAATATGTAAAGAAACAAACTTTGGGGGAGAATATTTTATAATACCATTACAGTTTCAGCCCCATCTCAAAACCATAAATTCTATGACAAGAAACAGGGGAACATTTTAAGGGGAGACTGGAAGAATCATCCTGGTCATTGAAATATCCCTAACTTTGGAAACATTTGACCTGGAAGGCCCCTCCAATTTTCTCCATGCATCTATAAATACAAGATGCACTTAGCATCTTATAAATAGACATAAATTTATCATCACAAATATAAGATGTACTAAGCATTTTATATTTATTTCCACACACTGATATTTGATTGGAGGAACACAAACATTACATAGATCTGTGATCCAATTGTTGAAAGATGAAAGCAAAATATTCTATTGGAAGACTTAATGCCGAAGCAGCTTTAAGTCTAGACAGTTGCTATTTAAGTAGAGAATCATAATGACTGCCCTGATTCTGATTAAAGCCATGCTCAATAATAACTCAATATTCTTCTTGTCTTAAAGTTCCTAGGATAGGAGTTAACAACTTGTCAAGTGTACGTGTAGTATGAGTGAAAAGTTAGAAAAGACAGTGTGTCTCAATAGTGAATTATTGCAATCAACTCGCTTTCCTCCTAGTACCAAGTCAAGTATTAAAGAAATAGGAGTGTGGGTAGTTGCAAAGGAAAGAAGTTAGTAATGATAGAGAATGGAAAAAATATTTTTTGAAGATAGGTTTAGGTGTAATGCTTCAGTGTAAAACTTTGAATTATCAAGGGCAATCTGAGGATGCTGGGCCTGCATGGACAAGGGTAGTAGAAGAGAGGACAACAGGAGGTAAAAGGAAATCATTAAAGATAAACAGAAGTTGCTTTGCATCAGCACAGTGCCTGACACGTATTAGGTGCCTTACCATATCAGCTCAATAAGTGAATTTTGGCGTAGGCCTCAGGTAACTAAGTAACTCTAATGTTGGCTCATAACTGAATACGATCTTGTATTATGATCTGAGTCTATCATCATCTCTTTCTGAATCGGATTATCATCATCAGCCAGTTTGCACTCCTGTACGTGCTTTCAGCATACCAGCTCATAATGTGCTAAATGAAGCTGGACGTGCATTCTTTCAGTGATTACTAATGAACAGTAGTAGCTTACAAATTATTACACAGAGGTAAAGTTAACAGAATTTATAACCTGTTTTAAAAAAATTTTTTAACGTTTATTTTTGAGACAGAGAGCATGAATGGGGGAGGGGCAGAGAGAGAGGGAGACACAGAATCCGAAGCAGGCTCCAGGCTCTGAGCCATCAGCCCAGAGCCCGACGCGGGGCTCGAACTCACGGACCGCGAGATCGTGACCTGAGTTGAAGTTGGACACTTAACCGACTGAGCCACCCAGGAGCCCCAATATAACCTGTTTTAAAAACTGTGTGGCCTTGTTAGCAATAACCTAATAAGGTACAAACTCTTTTTATTTTTAAATATTATTTATTTTTGAGAGAGAGAGATAGAGAGAGAGAGAAGCGGGGGAGGGGCAGGGAGAGAGGGAGACACAGAATCTGAAGCAGGCTCCAGGTTCCAAGCTGTCAGCACAGAGCCCAACACTGGGCTCGAACTCACCAACCATGAGATCATGACCTGAGCCGAAGCTAGACGCTTAACTAACTGCCACCCAGGCGCCCCAAGGTACAAACTCTTTTAAAATTACGTATGTATTTTTAAAATTCAACAAAAACTTTAAGGAGAATTAAATTTGTGCAAAATGAACTTCTTAATCACATCACTATGATGCCATTATTATCTTTTCCATTTATTCCTTTCTTCATCTTTACAAAAACCTCTTCCCCAGAGTTGTAGTATTAATATTTGTTCAATAAGTACTAGTATGTTTAAATTCAATTTTTGCATCTTCTGAAAATCCTCCAAATAATGGATCTTCACAATATCTACTAATGGTAGAATATTTACATGGCTATCATGGTGCTTTTATTTGATTTTTAAAACTCAGTAGGGTGTGGCCTCTTATGAATGTTTCCATGTAATTTTTCATATAGCTAACATATTACTAAATGAAATGAAATAAATTTTTAGCATTGACAATAACTTAAAAAAGATCTGAGGAGGATAAAGTATTAGTTACCTGAACCTTCCAATTCTTCTTAGATGTGAAAACATTTCACCCCCAGGGACATATTCCATAACCATGTATAAATTAGAATTATCCTATGAACAAATAAACCAAGATTATTTCAAGGAAATATTTAAAGATGACACCATGTTCAATTAGAAAAATACAAATTAAAAAACCCGAGAGATTACTAACATTGGGAAAGACAATAAATGGAATACGCTCTAATTTTTCTTCAGTGGGGAATTCATTCCCCACCCCCAGCCAAAGTATTCTTGCCACAAATTAGTCTGGGATATTTGCTGTTCCTGTTCTTGCAGGGAACCCTAACTTTTGAACAATTAAACACTGCAGCCGTGACTTAATACTATAGTGGATGCAAAAGAATAACAGTTAAAACAACAATTTGAAAAAGTAAGAATGTTTACATTTTATGTACTAAACTACATCAGAGAGATGAATGATTTTTAATATCATCCTAAACCTACAGGTGTTCATCTGATTTAAAGAATAACGGAGGAAAAGGGAAAAGGTTAAAATGTTTCATATGAACTAAGACTACGAGATGCCAAGTGTCATTCTAAAGAGTTGAAAAGCTATCAATTTAAAGAATAAATCTTGTTCAACTTTATGAGAACATTGAGGGAGGGCCAAAGACTGTTCTGCCTTACATAAACGGAAAGACTAGAACACAAATTACTAAGGAAAAGAGGATGGTAAGACTGTGTCAGAAAAGGTTCAAGAGAAAAGGAAGTTAGGTGGGCGTATTCATTTGCAAGATTGTAAGAACTGCTTAATAAGATATTACTATGGATTTTGATAAATGGAAATATTTGAATTTATAATAGCATCTCATGAAAAATTACACATTACCTTTAAAATTTTCCCTAGGGAAAGCCAAAACCTTTTCAAATATGAACATAAATGTATAAACATAAAATCTAAATATATTACTTTTTTATTTATTCATATTCTCCACGTTTATCATATGGCTCAGAATCCTATCACAGTTTCATATTTTAAAAAATATGTGAGGGTAAAATTATTTTATTTGAATATTGTAAAATCTACCTTAAAAGAATACTCCAGTCGAACAAGAAAAGGAAAATTCACCGCCTGTAATATTCTTTTCTCATTCAAAGTATGCTCTATTTGCTTCAGTTTAACAACCTGTAATTGAGAGATAAATATATTTAATGTACTTGAACAGAATTTAAAATTTACTATAATTTTAAAAGAATAAAACATAAATAAAATGCTTACCATATAACGAGCTTGGATAAGCAAAATCACTAAGTTGGATAAGGGTATGATAACAACCAATAACTAGGTTTTTATCAGATTCAAATGAAACACCTAGCAGAGGATTTAAAATTTGGTCTTAAGAAGGGCAACTATGATTTTCAGTCAAGAAGCAAGAGCTAAGAAGTAGTACATTACTTAAAAGAAATAATACATAACTGAAAAGAAATTAGTATGTGAAAATACTCAGCTCCTAATTAGTTACAGTCACAAATCACTGCAATAGGTAGGTATTGATTTTCAATCTTCAGAAGATCAGCAAGGAAATTAAGAATTGAAGGAAAGCCAATAATTGAAAAACACTTTCAATTCAAACTGGGTAAAAATGAACAATCTGTTCATTTCCTAATACCTGAATAAATAGAAGATTAAATTCTAAAAAATCAATTTGTGCAGCACAGGAGAGCACACACAAAATATGGGCAAAAGACCAACTATATCTTTATAGCAAATAGGTTATTTAGGATTAATCAAGCTTCTTCTGGATTGTCTACTCAATCAAATACATAGCAGCAGGGGAAAGTGACTTATTTTGACTTCACAAAGACTGTGCTTCTATCCCACATGTGATTCTATTTTTAATTTAAGAAAAGGTGACCTTAGGGAGATATAAATACTTGTCTGGTGTATGTATAAGTCATTAGCAGCTGGCAGTCTTTCTTGCTAGAAGCTTACCGTCAGTGTGGGGCAGTCACCGAATTCAAGAAGTTGAACATAGGCAAAGTCAAGTTACCATCCAGTTATTAGTATATACAATTATAGTATAAAAATAGTAGTGAGCAAAGAATACTTGACTGAGAGTCAAAAGATCTGTATTCTAATCTAGGCCTTCTCATCCAGCAGTTTTGTGGCTTTTGGAGATGTTATTTCAGCTCTTAGGATCTCAGGTTTGTTTTGTTTTGTTTTTGATGTAATATGAAGTGGTTGGACCATTGCTGTCTAAATTCTAACTAGTCACAGAACTAATTAGTCCATACTTATCATAACAAATTATGTAACATTGGCTCGAGAATTACTATTGCTTTGTATTTACTTTTAAAAAAATAGGCTTTTTTTTTTTTTAAGCAGTTTCAGGTTCACGGTAGAATTGGGCAGAAGATACAGAGATTTTCCATATTCCTCCTATCCCCACACACGCATAGCTTCCCCCACTAGCAACATCTTCCCAACCCCACCCCCTGCACACAGGTGTGTGGTATATTTGTTACAAGTGATGAACCTACATTGACACATTTTTTTTTTTTTTACACTGGCATCTTTATCACCCAGTGTCCATAGTTTACACTAGGGTTTACTTGTACTGCCCTAAAATTTCTGTGTTCCACTTATTCATCCCTTTCTCCCTACTAATCCCAGGCAATCACTGATCTTTTTACTGTCTCCATAGTTTTGTCTTTTCCAAAATGTCATATAGTTGGAATCATACAGTATACAGCCTTTTCAGATTGGCTTCTTTCACTTAATAATATGCATTTAAAGTTCTTCATGTCTTTTCATGGCTTGATAGCTCATTTCTTTTGAGCATTGAATAGCAGAAGGTACATCCATTGTCTAGATGTATCACCTTGTTTACTTTTGTATATTATGATCTAGCAGATTTTTAGTTAGGTATTGACAATGCACTTCCTTTGAAATAAGCAATAAAAATTGCAGTAGAGAGGCTTTCTGCATTATAGCCCTAAGCCAACCATGTGTATGTAGGGCATAACAATTAAAAATAGAAATGAATCCATGATATATGAAGTGGCAAAGCATAAATGCTTAGTTAATTTTTAAGTTAATTTAAAAAATTAACTAATTAAAATCTAATTTACTTTTAAGTGTGTGTATTACTACATATGAAGCCTAATAATGCAATCAAGATAAAGACAAGAAAATGTCTACCTTAATGCTGCATAAAATCTATTTGCAAGTATGGTGTATGAATATGTGAATATTAATAAGTGAATAATTGCCAAATGAGAGTTATGGGTTGTAAGTATTTAGACAAGAAAATGTTTATGTTAGGCCTAGTACATCATCTTTTTAAGTTCCAGATTATTCATCTATAAAACACGGATAATAATACCTACTTTAAAAGTGGCTCTGAGAATGCATGTGAAGTGATTAACATGGTGCCTGGCACAAAGTGAAAGCTCAAAAGATGCCAATTGCTATTATAGCCTATTAAAAAGGGTAGGAGTTCAGCAGGGCCTTATAGATGAATAGATGACAAAGGTTAGGAAAAGATAGAGGAAACAGCACAGGGTTAATATCCAGAACCATTACCTGAAGGGGTAAATACACAAAGGTAAGTGCGAGTGCTAGTTTCATTTGACAATAGCTTAGGACAGTGCTTCTCAAGATTTGGTAGTGAAATACCACTAAATGGCAGAGAAAAGTTAATAAGTAACCCTGGGGGGTTAGTCCATGTTCTACTTTGAAAATACATATAAAATTTATATTTACTTCTTAATATTTCTGTTGGCTTAAATATGTATATTTAAAAGCATTTATAAATGATTACTTATCAGCTGATTTATTTTTTTCACCAAATACTTGAGGAGTTATTAATAAGGAAGATGGGGTATCTGTCATCACATGCTCCCCTGTCCCACCCAGCATGGCACTGTATACTTCTGAGGGTCAAGTTTCAATGAGAGAAGTAGCAAATAGAGGACATATAGGGGAAGAGTGTGAAATAAGACTATGGTAGAATATGGAAGAAAGTTATGAAGGGTTGGAAGTAGACTGCAGGGTTCTATTTTTATTTAATAAATATTAGGAAGATTTTTGATTGAGTAAATAAAATTATATGATACGGTGGGGCAACTGGGTGGCTCAGTCGGTTAGGCATCCAACTTCAGCTCAAGTCATGATCTCGCGGTTCGTGGGTTCGAGCCCCACATCAGGCTCTGAGCCCTGACAACTCGGAGCCTGGAGCCTGCCTTGGATTCTGTGGCTCCCTCTCTCTTTGCCCCTCCCGTGGCTCGCACTCTGTCTCTCTCTCCCTCAAAATAAATAAATGTTAAAATTTTTTTTAAAAGTTATATGATATGGTAGGAAAACTTTTCTGGCAGTGAGGAAGGTGAATTAATAGACGGTGAAAAGCCTGAGGTTGAGGAAATTAAGATGTTATTGTGAAAGCCCAGGTAATGTTAATAAGGGACCAAACTAGGTAGTGGTACTTTAGGGATAACAAATACATTTTAAAGGAAAAATAAACAAGGAGTATAGGCACAAAGATCAGACAACCCTAATCAAATTCTTGGTTTATCTTACTAGCCTGTTTGATTTTGGAAAATTTACTTAAATAGAAGGGTCACTGGCTTAAAAGGGAGATTAATATCACACAAAGCTGAGGAGATTCATTGATACAGTAAATATAAAGTACCTAGCAATGCTTGACACAATGTATAGAATGAAGAAATATGATTTTCCTTAATTCCTGCACTGATTTCCTTCCCCTCAACCCTTAAGACAGGAACAGCCAAAACTGAAAGGTTTGTGACATCATTAACAGAAAAAGTGACTATAGAGTGTATTATTTTATTACTCATCTTTGTCAAATTCAAATAAATAAACTTTAAAACATTCAGAGTATAAAATCTTTGTTTTAATTATGAATAAATCTAGAACACTGCCATAGCAGAAATAACTTAGAGTGGCAGCTATTCTTCTGCTATGATTTAACCATGAGGTAACTTTCTCAGTAATTTACTTAACAAGTCACCATCTTGCCAAAAAAAAAAAAAAAAGTTATTAAAAACATATTCCCTAAATACTTTAAACATAAAAATGGCACATTATGTAATCCTTGTAATACATTATGACTAAAGCATATTCTATTAATTCCTTAAGAAAGATAACAAAATATTAGGGGCTATCCAGACACTAACATTTTAATGACAGGTTTAATAAAAAATATTTGATTCAAATAAAAAATTTGAAGCATTTTGTTGTTGTGCTACCAACATGAGTGTACAAATCACCTGCTCTAAGGCCCAATGACCTCATCTAGAAAACAGAACATGAACTAGCTGGTTTCTAAGAGCTCCATGCTCAGATTGTACAAATTAGGGGTGGAGAGTTCAAGGATGAGTCGAAGCTTGGATAACAGTTCAGAGGGAGTGTGCAGAACATGAAAATAAGAAGAGGGGATAGTCCAGAGATCGAGTGTAACAATCTTTAAAGAGTAGACAGAAGGATAAAATAATAGGAAAAGGCACATTAAAGAAGAGCCCAAAAAGGCAGGAGCATAATTTAAAGAACAAGGGGTTACAGAAGGCAAGGGACAAGGGTTCTAAAACAAGTCCTGTGCTGGGAAAACTGGACAGCGACATGCAGAAAAATGAACCTGGACCACTTTCTTACACGATACACAAAAATAAAACTCAAAATGGATGAAAGACCTAAATGTAAGAAAGGAAGCCATCAAAATCCTCGCGGAGAAAGCAGGCAAAAACCTCTTTGACCGTGGCAGCAACTTCTTATTCAACATGTCTCTGGTGGCAAGGGAAACAAAAGCAAAAATCAACTATTGGGACCTCATTAAAATAAAAAGCTCCTGCACGGCGAAGGAAACAATCAGCAAAACTAAAAGGCAACCGACGGAATGGGAGAAGATATTTGCAAACGACATATCAGATAAAGGGTTAGTATCCAAAATCTATAAAGAACTTGTCAAACTCAACACCCAAAAAACAAATAATCCAGTGAAGAAAATGGGCAAAAGATGTGAATAGACACTTCTCCAAAGAAGACATCCATATGGCCAACCGACACATGAAAAAATGCTCAACATCAGTCATCATCAGGGAAATACAAATCAAAACCACAATGAGATACCACCTCACACCTGTCAGAATGGCTAACATTAACAACTCAGGCAACAACAGATGTTGGCAACGGTGTGGAGAAAGAGGATCTATTTTGCACTGCTGGTTGGAATGCAAACTGGTGCAGCCACTCTGGAAAACAGTATGGAGGTTCCTCAAAAAATTAAAAATAGAACTACCCTACAGCCTAGCAATTGCACTACTAGGTATTTATACAAAGGATACAGGTGTGCTGTTTCATTGGAACACATGCACCCTGATGTTTATAGCAGCACTATCAATAACAGCCAAAGTATGGAAAGAGGCCAAATGTCCATTGGTGGATCGATAGATGAATGGATAAAGATGATGTGGTGTGTGTGTGTGTGTGTGTGTGTGTGTGTGTGTGTGTATGTATATATATATATATATATATATATATATATATAATGGAGTATTACTCGGCAATCAAAAAGAATGAAATCTTGCCATTTGCAACTATGTGGATGGAACTAGAGGGTATTATGCTAAGTGAAATTAGTCAGTGAAAGACAAATTTTGTATGACTTCACTCATATGAGGACTTTAAGACACAGAATAGATGAACATAAGGGAAGGGAAGCAAAAATAATATAAAAACAGGGAGGGGGACAAAAACAAAAGAGACTCTTAAATATGGAGAACAATCAGAGGGTTGCTAGAGAGGTTGTGGGAGGGGGGATGGACTAAATGGGTAAGGGGCATTAAGGAATCTACTCCTGAAATCATTGTTGCACTATATACGAACTAACTTGGATGTAAATTAAAAAACAAACAAACAAAACACGTCATATAAGATGAGCAAAAAGAGCCCCCTGGTCTTGTTGATTAGGCCACTGGATTGGTGACCCTCAGTAAAGTCGTTTCAGTGGAGTAGCAAAAGGTAGGACATAAAACAAGGAAACAGCTAAATTGTTGTAAGTTAAAGAATTAATAGGAAGTGATTAAACTATTTTTTCAGGAAGCATGGTTACCAAAGTTACATGATACAGGGCAGTAGACAAAGATGCACAATTAAATGTATTTGTAAACATGTACATGTGTATTTAATTTTAGAAAGACTTAAGTCATTACTCCTTTTCATGTTAGAGGCTAGATTTGTTTTTTGTTTTATTTTATTTTATTTTATTTATTTATTTTTTTCAACGTTTATTTATTTTGGGGACAGAGAGAGACAGAGCATGAACGGGGGAGGGGCAGAGAGAGAGGGAGACACAGAATCGGAAACAGGCTCCAGGCTCTGAGCCATCAGCCCAGAGCCTGACGCGGGGCTCGAACTCACGGACCGCGAGATAGTGACCTGGCTGAAGTCGGACGCTCAACCGACTGGCCACCCAGGCACCCCTGTTTTTTGTTTTAAATCAGAGTTTGGACTGGAACTTCAGACCAGTCTAATGCTGTGCTGTCCAATATGGTAGCCGCGAGAAATTTAACACTTGAAATGTGGCTTATCTGAATGGAGATGTACTGTAAGTATAAAATATACATCAGCTTTTGAAGACTTGGTATGAAGAGAGTAAAATATTTCAATGTTTATATTAATTACATGTACAATAATAATATTTTGGATACAGTGAGTTAAATAAAATCTATTAAAATCAATTTCAACTACTTCTTTTTACTTTTTAAATGTGGCTACTACTAAAAAAATAAAATCCTTTATGTGGCTCACATTATATTTTTATTAGACAGCATCAGTCTAGCCACTACCTATAACCCTGACTACTAGCTCAGTACTATTTCCTCCACATTTTCCTACATCCCAGTAAGCCAAAGTGTTATTCTTGGGAACATAATATCTATAAGATAATCTGTTAAGATTTGCCATTCATCTTTTATGTTCCCTTCATCCTAAGTGATTATCAGGAAAATAAAAGCTTAATATTTAAAGCATAACTATCTTCAGACCTCCTGATTCATTAGACACACCAATATGTGATAAATACTTAAAAACTGATTTTTCAAAATGATTTAATTGACATCTAACATTATATTAGTTTCAGGCATACAACATAATCATTTGATTTTTTTTATTTTTTTAATGCTTATTTATTTTTGACAGAGAGAGAGAGAGAGACAGAGTACGAGAGGGGGAGGGGCAGAGAGAGAGGGAGACACAGAATCTGAGGCAGGGTCTAGGCTCTGAGCTGTCAGCACAGAGCCTGATGCGGGGCTCAAACTCACAGACCACAAGATGATGACCTGAGCCAAAGTCGGATGCTCAACCGACTGAGCCACCCAGGTGCCCCAATCATTTGATATTTTTTATAGTATTAGGATTCCAACTTTTTCTCTGCTTTAACTGACATTTTAAATTAAACAAACTCAATCATACTAAAGTGCTTCTACTGTTGATTAAAATAAGTCACAAAATAAAATCACTAAATTTCTGTTTCCTCACTCTAAAGGTCAAGTACACCTGACCCCTGCATTTTCCATAAGGCAAAAGGTAGTAGAGATACCTGTTCTTTACATGTTGAATTCAAGATTTTGTTAGTAAACATACACATACCTATTATATATGTAATTATTGAAATAATAATGTATCCCCATATACTTAACTATTAACTGTGTATCTTACAGACAAGAAATAATAATGAAAATTAACTGCAACAATAAAATTATCTGAAGATATCAATGGAAAGTCGGTATATTGCATTTGTTTAATAATCTAGCTGATAAAACTGAAGTTTACCTGTCAGGTAAATAATAACAAATGCACTAACCTTCTGCTTATCTAAGATCTTCATGGCATAATACTGTTCAGTGACTTTATGTTTCACCAACATGACTCTTCCAAATGAACCTGTTCCAAGGGTTTTTTTCCTTTCAAAATCCTCCAGCCCGGCATTATTCTACAAATACATGAAAAATAAAAGAAACTTTAAAATTAGAAATTCTCATAAGACTATGGTGACTATCACAGATTTAGTTATATATAATCAGAAGAGATAATTTAATTTAAAACTATCCATTTAAAAACAATACAAAGAGACTACTGAGATCCCAGGTTATTGGTTCTATTTTTCCCTTTGAATAAAAAAAGAATCTTAATATTTGAAAAGAGATTATATTGTAAAATAAAGCATTACATAATATTAGGGAGGAAATAAGAGCCTAAGCTGAAATTAGTACTAAGGATGATAATGAATTCCAATATGAATTCCTAGTATTAGACTCTTAGTATTAGTTCCGTATTTTAATAATTACAAACTGACCAGAAGTATACCGACAAAGGCAATCGTAGACGCCAAACGGTCTCAGTGTACTCACAAATAATTCTAATGAACAGATAAACTGAGGGATCAGAGTCCTTTCTCTGGAGTTACCTCTGAAGAAAGCACTACTTTACTTCATTTATATCTGTGTACAAGCTTATAGGACTAGATAATAATAGCATGAAAGATCCTAATGGCTCTCTCTCTCTCTGATGTTATAATAACCCAGTATTACCTAAAATATAATAATAAGGAAAGAAGAGTTCCTTATTCCCACAAGATAACCAAAAGTCAGAGTCCCAGAACAATAATCAGTCTCTTTTTCTCCTTCAATAGATGCTTTGTTATGAGCAAACATCTTTGTTTGGCTTTGACTATAGCATAGAAGAAAAGAATCGGAGGCATCAATCTATTGAATTTGTTGCTGCCACAACAAAATGAAAATTACTAGGAAGAAATTATGTGCTAAATAGCCACAAGTAGTAATTGCTGACCCATTTGTTTAATAGGTTTTCATTATAAAGATCTCCATGAAAATCCTGGAAAAAAATATGTGTGCACTGTACACAGTCTCTACAGTATTTAGCTTGAGAAAAATGTGATGTAATATGATTCTTATATAAGCAAGGAATCTGGATAGTTACTGCAGTTCACTATAGTTGGATTTAATCTCTACTGCAAATCAAAGCTTGCCTTTGGAGACATAGCAGAGCTTCTTGCTGAATCATTACAGAGAGAGCAAGCAGCTCTAAGTTTTTACTTATAAAACTTGTTTCCATCAAATTTTAATTTCAAAATGCTAATGATTTTAAATTGCTATGAGATTCTATATCAGTGTGGAAAGAAAAAAAACCTTGTAATTCTGATTGAATTATTCAATTTTATGGATTAATGCTTCATTTTTTGGTTTTAGCAAAACAGATTGAAACGTTTAATATAGTCCCCAACTAAGTAATGGAAACTGACTTAAGTAATAGACAAAAAACAGAACATCCCTTTTTGCTAGTTATTAATGCTTTTCATACAAATGTGCCATTTTCCTCACCTCTCTTAAATGTTCCATGTTAGACAATGCCTAACTTTTTGTAATCACTAGAGTGACTATGTTTTAAATTACAGATCATGCTCTTACTCTTAATGATGGTATCTTCCTAAAACATAATATTCAGAATTAAATATTTTTTAGTGAGAAAGACATCTGAAATAAAGATTTTTGTGGTAGGAAAATAGGTGTTCGAAATTTAATCTGTTATTAAAGTTCATTAATTACTTATAACTTCAAAAAGATTTTTTGGCAAATATAAATGGCTCTTTTTATACACAGTTTTTAGATCTCAGCTACAATCTAAAAGTATTTATGTAGAATTTACCTCATCCAATGTTTATGAAGAAGGATCTCTGTGTATTTGGTATGTTGCCAATAGCCAAGTATTTGTGATTAAGGATTTGAAACTGCACAATAGTATCCATTTGTGGTAATTAATAAAGATAACAAATATGCTATCAAAGGCACAAATCAAAATTACTATAATATTAACAAATATCAAGAGTTTGTAGCAGCTTGTAATTAGTATCAAAATTTGTAATTAGATATTATAATGGAAATTAGTTCCTCCTCCAATTTAGGTATATATAAAATTATTAGTTAGCAAATCAAAACATAATGTTATGATAATATTATGGCAAAACTCCCATGTTAAGCTCACTTTTTAAAATGCAACTTGAAAGTTTCATGCTACTTTAAAGTTTCTAAACTAGTAAATTACTTGGGCAAGAATCATGATTTTACATAGGACTTTTAAATCATAGAAAATTTTAAATATTCCTTACCGGAGTAGGATTTTCCCATTTTTTAAGAAAGTCTTCTTTGGCTTTGGCTAGAAACTCTTTCACTGAAAATAGATTAAAAAAACAAACAAATTTTGTCTTGTAAGAATATTTATATTACATGTAAATATACTTTAAAAATACAGACTTATGTCAACTTTTGTTGCCATGAAATATGTATTCATAACCATGATAAACTAGAGAACTATTTAGTTTCTGTAAATAAGAAGCAAATATTTTCTTAAATTTCTGAGAATCTCTAATACTATTTTATATGGAGATCACTCTGATAATTTCAAATCTAATAATAAAAATACTGTTCCTGAAAACATACCTGAAAGTAACATAAAAAAGTTATAAATCAATGTAGACCAAAATACTGATTGCTAGTAAGCCATCAGTGATATTAACAAAGCCGTGAAAAGTAACAAGTTGAAGCTATCTGATGAATGTGAACTCATTGATTTGTGGAGTTTCAAAAATAACTGACTTTGATGGAGGGCTGTTTTCAGGTTTATAAAGATTTATGTTATTGGATTTGTGTTTTCTCTGCTGAAGGCAGAGAGAAAAGGGAAGAACACAGGCTACATATAAAGGATGGCCACCAAAGACAAAAACAGAACAAAACACCAAAAACAAAACACTCAAACAGCTTAAAAAAAAATCTCATTCTAAATTTAGAACAAAACTACATGCCTGAATGCCTAATCTAAAATGTACACTAAAGTAAAGCGTTCAAACCAGATGTTTATCTAGTGATCAATAACAGCCACATTATCAAGCTGTGGTTTGAAGCTTTAGATTTGTTAAATGACGAATCATTTAAAAGGTTTCCTCTTTTTCATTTTCTTTCCACGAAGTTTTCATAATGACTTCTGTTTACAAAATGACTTCAGGCATTTAAAAACAAATAGGAAAAGGATTCCAGAGATAAGATGGCATTAACAAAATGTATTCTTGTTCTTACAGTTAGGTCTGAGAGCAAAACCTAGTGATTCAAGAGGTATTTATTTTAGTATTTCTTTTTGTTTGGAAGTTCTGAGTATTCCTCGGATATCTAAATCTAAAAATGAAGAAGACAATAGAATTTAAATGGTGTTGAAATAGTAAAAGGCTAGGCAAAATGAACTTAGAGTGGCACCCTGGCATTTATTTCAGAAATACTAAGAGTGATGATGATGATGATAAGAAGAAGAAAAGACCAAACATTGGAAGTGAGAGGCTCATAAATTCTTTAATGAGGTCTCTACTGATGTAGTGGTATTGAAGTGAGGCATTTTAAGATATATGTTATTATTTCCTCCTTCACTTTTGTAAAAGAACTTTGCCAAAACACTGTTACTAACCAAAAAGGCTGTTGGCATTCTAAAGGTTTTGAGATTTCAAAATGGTGATGACAAGCACCAAGAGCAGACGTTAGTTTTTAAGTGACACTAAAGTGTTCATTTCTGAAGACATTATTTTACTACTTTATATAAACTGTCACTGTATTTTGCTGTAAAATACTCTCAAAATACCTATTTTAGAAAATTTGAGAAAAATA
Source organism: Lynx rufus (assembly GCF_022079265.1). Taxonomy (NCBI): domain Eukaryota; kingdom Metazoa; phylum Chordata; class Mammalia; order Carnivora; family Felidae; genus Lynx; species Lynx rufus. The sequence goes on from NW_025814834.1 coordinate 151,664,030, forward strand.
ATTTTTAAAATTAGACTCTCCCCCATTGTATGAAAATCTCCTCCACCAAAACAATGAATCAAATAATTGTACCTCATTATGCAGATATGATCTCATTCTTCCCGGGGGTGGATTTGGGGGTGGATAAGTCTTACATTTTGAGTTTAGGATGGTTCAGGCCATCCTACTTCTAAAAGTTAATGTACTAGTTACAACTGAAGAAGAGTGGTTTTATAAGTAAGATTGTGTTTATTTAATTTATGTATTCTTTTGCATGGAGCAGACATATTTGCAATGGCATTGCTTTAGAGATGACAGCTATGATAAATTAAAAACATAATTTCCTGATAAATGCAACTGTGGCTTTTAAGAAACAACAATTTGTGATTCCCAAAATATACATCTGATTTCCTTTGAAAAATGTTTTTGGTTATCTTCTATTTTTAGAACTTGCACATCAAGTTGCAGTATAAACTCTCCAGATGCCTGCATGAGTATAGATAATTTGGAGACAAGCAAGAGAATCAGGGAAAGAAAAAAAAAATTCTCAACATCCTATTTCAGCTTCTCCTGTCACTTCCTGCTAAGTGGATCTGGAGTTAAGAAAAAAGTAACTGGTCAATGGAAGGACTGGCATTATTGGCCAAAGATGGTGCATGTACTGCAAGAAAACTTCCTTTTCCCTACTTGGTGAATGAGCTAGACGAAAAATTTCAGGCACTACTTAATTTCATTTGCTAATAGGATATTCAGGAAATTCTTTGAAATGTTCTCTGTACTCATCAATGTTCCAAGTTCACTGATAAGTAACGTTACAGAAAGGAAGTAACAGTTCTCAAAAAGGCCTTACATGAAAATTATCAGAATAGGTATGAATCAAAGTTATTAAATTTTGTGAATTATTTCAACAAATAAGGAGATTCCCTTTTAGAGTAAGGATAAGCATTAATTATAATGTCATTAAATACTTCCATGAAGCAAACTCTTTTCGAAACATTTTTTAATCACGTAAGTATATATACACACAGAAAATCTCTAGTTTATATGTGCACTACTCAGATGCAAAGATGAACATAGTTAACTCTGTAAAAATATAAGTTAACCAAAATATACATCTTATAAATACAAACACCAGAAATAAAATATTTCACAATATGCTGGGTTATAAATAACTCTAAAAACAATAGGCAATCTAGAACCACATGTATTTGCTTTGGTTTTTATTATTTTTAGACAGTGGTGAATTTCACTCTCTAAATGTTTTTCTCTGGTTGTTTAAAAAATTTATACCCACTGACATAAGGTGTTGGCAGCTAATTAACAAAATAAGTGGTGGGAGAGACAGCCACATTCAAACACTGCAGCACATTCAATCCAGACTTCCAGACTTTAGAACTGGAAGTTCTAAATATTTTGGTTTTCTTATTGTGCTCTAATATGTACACAATATCTACATTTAACAGTTTAAACCATTGTGATAGCCTGAAACAGCCCTAAGTTTTGGAGCTTGGCACATCTGAATTATAATATTGGTCCTAGTATTTCTTAGCTCCACGATTATGGGTAGCTAAGCACCTTACAGTGATTAATAACTCTCCTTAGGAAAAGATCTCAATGAAGAATTTTTCTGCAAGTATATTTTGTTCTGTAACAGTCAATAATGTACTACAAAAAATGAAAAGGGCACACCAAAAGTTAAATCAGTTTCTTCCTAGGAGTATATATTTCAATTATATATATATTTTCCAAATAAATTTATATTCTTTTCAATTTGTATCATTTAGAGATTGCATTGTGTTCTGCAGAAATGAGCATACCACAGGAATCTATTCCTACAAATAGGAATGTTTACCCACACTCATGAGATAAAGAAAGAAGAAACAAAGTGACAATTTTTACGTGTTTCCACAAGTGTACAAAAAATGTAATTCTTATCACCCTCAAAATATTTTTGAATATATTTATACACAGGACATAATTTAAAATTTAGATTACAAAGTTCATTTTAAACATTAGGAAAATTCATTAAAAAGTCAAGTATGGCTTATCTTTATTCCATAATATGCAGATAATTTTACAATGAATAAGAATGTTTCACTAATTAGATTTATTTATTAGGCACTTTTGGTTTCTGTGTTAACTATACTACATTACTGCTTATTATATAACAAGAGCATGTTGTTAGTTATAGGATGCCATTTTCCAATGCTTAAAAGAGGTTATCATTCATGTTTTGAAAGAAGAGTTTAGAAATCTATTACTATTACAGATTACAATTACTCCAGATGTTTCTCTAGTTTATCGTAATGAGATAAGTGTCACCTCCCTCTCTAACACGTCTTTTACAATAAAAACACAGCTTCATTGAACTTTTATTTAATGTATAAATGTATAATGAAAAAAGAAAAGAGAAACAGAAAATAGAACAAAACAATATAAACTCTCTGGGGTAAATATTCAAATAGTAGCTATTTTGTTCAAAATTTACAACAGTATATTTTATTTAAAAAAAACATTCATTAATCTGTGTTATCTAATTTAAGTGGTGTGTATTAATCTTTCTTCTGCTACCCTGTACAACTCCCACTACTTTCCAGTGCTATATTTGTTGTTTCTAAAATATCACATAAAAAGTGCAATATAAATCATTTCTATAGACCAAACTCAATATAAAGCTAAACCATTTCGTCCATCAACTAAAATATGGTATTAACTCTGTATACTTTATAAAAATATAACTTATGAGGAGCATAACAACTTGCAAACAACCAAAGAAAAAGTTGGAAAGGTAACATTTGTTTTATTAAAAAGTAGTTGCCTACCAGATACTTCTGAAGAGGAGCAAGCTTGTATTCAAAAAAAAAAATTAATTAAACAATGATTAAATAACGCTCATGAAAACAACATATTAGCACGAAGTCACCTATATACATTGTCTCAGAATATTATGTATAGAAATAGAACATTAATACAGAAACTCAACATTTTGACAGCACATATTCAAATAGGACATCTTACAATTAAATGCTAAAGAAATAAAATCAGTACTTGTTGTTTAGTGTCAAAATCAATACCATTCTAATTCTTAAAACAACTAACAAAAACTTTTAACTCTCAGAGCAATTGTGCTAACAATATGAAGTGGTATATGTATTGAAATACACAGCCTGTAACTATTGCAATACCATCACTGGACTTGTGTTATGTATTTGAAACTCTACTGTAGGAAAAACAACATTCATTTCAAAACTTCGTTAACTCCCTTTTGAAAGACATTAGTGTCTTTCAGGCATTTACTTCCTTGGTGCCAGTTTTAACAATCTTTTCAACAACATTTATTGAGGAGCACTGTTTTGTGGTGCCAGAAATTGAGCAAGACTTTGGGAACACTACAAAGAACACATATATTTACATTGTTAAAGAGGTGAAAAGCTAACGGGGAGAGAGATGAAACATTAGAATGCAATATGACAAAAACTACAACTAAGGGAATCATAAGGTACTATAAGAGCTCAAAAGAGGAAATTGGTAGGTAAAAATAAGGCATAGAGGACACAGCATTATGTTAAGTCTTAAGGACAGAGTTCCTCTACCAGATAAAGTTGAGGAAGAAGGCATTCTAGGCTGGGATGATCTTGTGTAAAAAGGTATGGAGGAAGTAGGGGTGCTCAGTCCGTTGGGCGTCCGACTTTGGCTTGGGTCATGATGTCTCGGTTTGTGAGTCTGAGCCGCACGTGGGGCTCTGTGCTGGCAGCTCAGAGCCTGGGGCCTGCTTCGGATTCTGTGTCTCTTCCTCTCTCTGCCCCTCCCATATTCATGCTCTGTCTCCTCTGTCTCTCAATAATAAATAAATGTTAAAATAATAATAATAATAATAATAATAAGGTATGGAGGAAGCATCATGGTTTATCCCAGCATTGGCAACTGACTTGCACAGCTGCAGCATAGAGTATAAGTGCCCTGTAGCAGTGAGGGGTGAAGCGTGTAGGTAAGCAGGTGCCCAAACATGAGGGTAACTGTTTGCCAGGGTGATGCTTTTCAATGTGTCTGAAGGAAAGGGGGTAAACAGAGTTAGTCACAATTGCTAGACCCTATTTCTTCTGGAAAACAAGAAGCAAGATCATTTGCTAAGGAAGAGGGCAGCCAGATGGAGTAAAGAGCAGTGATGGTGGGGATCTGAGGCCTGGGGCTGAAACTTTGATGGCTATCTACGTAGGGAATAAGGGAGGGGGCTATTCCTCTAAAATCTCCTGCGAGGGAAGGAGAACGTATCAGGTACTATAAAGAGTGGTAAGTTTCTTAATACCTTTTTTGAAATAATAGTTTAAAACTTTTTACTTTTTAGATTATAATTCATGGGCCTCCTGATCTCTGCAATTAAATTATTTTCATCTTCCTCCTTTACCTTAAAGCATTAGTCTAAGAGTTATTTGGTATATATCAGAAAGCACAGAACAGGATGGAAACTGAGGTTAATTACCTATGAAAACACCAAGTTCTATCAGCAAATAACAGCACAGTACAATCCCTTCCAAAACCTCTGGAAAGTGTAAATCTAGTTAAGTGTCTGTGTTCTGGCGCCCCTATTTCAAACACACCCCTGTTTAGAGCTCTACAATGGTTATTTTTAAGAATAACCCCACACACATACACTGCACTACAAATATTTTCGGTAAACTAAATATAAAACATTCTAGTTGCCACAAAATACCTAATAAAAATGCAATTTATAGCAACAAAGCAAACAGAATTATTCTGTAAAAAATGGTTTCCTACCAGATGCTTCTGATGATTTGCGTGCTTGGTCAAAAGGAATAAATAAGTTAAACAGATTAAATAACACATCAAATAACATACCCACAAGAAGTATCTATCCCATATGCTCATTAGTATATTTACACATAGAAATAGAATGAAAAATACTTGGGCATCCATATTCAAAAGTGTTTTTATCTAAGGCTTACAACACATTCTTTGGATATATATATATATATATTTTTTTTTTTAAACCAGCCAAACCCTATTCTAGAAATCTGTTAAAAAATATCAAATTCTATCCCTTTAATGTGTAGAGCAGTGTGTTCACTTTGCTCAAGGGATGCTTTATTTGCTTCACCATATTCAAGCAAGTTCACTCAGAGCAAGTTCACTATAATCTTAAAATTTATAGTGAGTGTAAAAAATAACTTTACTGCAATTGCATTTGTACATTCCAGTGGATGGGACTAGGCCTACTTTTGTTTTCTAAGATATCATTTGGTCTTGCACAAAATCACAGATGAATGGGTGTTTGGAAATTTAACAGGAGATAAAAACTATATTTCCTATTGTATTATCTATTTTATTCCTCTTTCTTTTTCTTATACTTTTTTTATTGGTTAATTCTTTATCAAGTCTTGGTTACAAGTGAACAGTATAATTGACTTTCACTAACCTGTTACAAAATAATTTTTTGTGAGACATATATTTAAATGATCAAATTACAGAAACATTAATTTATTTAAGTAATATGTACATAGAGAGATGGATATACCATGAATCCACATAGTGTACTAATTCACAGCTCATGTTATGTACATGCTTTCTCTCCCAACTTGCTCTCTATTTAGGGATGCTGTGGATTTTCTTGGCCATCCAAGTCATGTTTGATTAGAGAAGCTGGATGCTGACAGGATGAGGTAATAAAAACTTAAACTAGGGGCGCCTGGGTGGCGCAGTCGGTTAAGCGTCCGACTTCAGCCAGGTCACGATCTCGCGGTCCGTGAGTTCGAGCCCCGCGTCAGGCTCTGGGCTGATGGCTCGGAGCCTGGAGCCTGTTTCCGATTCTGTGTCTCCCTTTCTCTCTGCCCCTCCCCCGTTCATGCTCTGTCTCTCTCTGTCAAAAATAAATAAACATTGAAAAAAAAAATTAAAAAAAAAAAAAAACTTAAACTAAATTTCTAGCCATAAACAACCCAAGTAATCTTTAAAATGCCCTTTCAAGAAATGTACTTTACTTCCCTAATTGTTCAGAGACTTTTTCTTAGAGTAATATTATATCTATCACAGTCATATGCTAAGGATTTTCCATTCAGTTCTGAATTAAAATATTCTGTCTTGCTATCAGACAGTATAGAGCTGGGAGTGGATCCCTAGTTGATAGGGTGTGTAGATTTTCAACTTTACCACACAGTAATACAGTAAGTGGCTCAATATATGTTGTGCAAGTTTATTTTGCCACCATATCTTTGATGACCCATACCCTCAACAAAATGTGTCACTAATATAATGGATATGAAATCATATCTTTTTATGTTTATTTATTTTTGAGACAGAGAGAGAGAGAGAGAGAGAGAGAGAGAACCAGCAGGGGAGGGGCATAGAGAGAGGAAGAGAGAGGGAGAGAGAAAGAGAGTGAGAGGATCCCAAGCAGGCTCTGCGATGTTAGCACAGAGCCCAATGTGGAGCTTGAACTCATGAACCATGAGATCATGACCTGAGCTGAAATCAAGCGTCGGATGTTTAACCGACTGAGCCACCCAGGGGCCCCTGAATTCATATCTTCTTGTTAAAGATTAGGTAAATGTCTCTCAGTAAAATTTTATAATTTTTTTTCTTAAAAGTCTTATTATGTTTTATTAGATTTAGTCCTAGGTTCTTTAGAGTTTGGGTTGCTATTGTAAAAGCAAAATTTATTAAAGCAAAAAGTATTAAAAATTACCATTTGTTTATTACTGATGTATAACTGATGTTTATATATTGATCTTACTGTATCTGGCAAACTCTCTTATTAATTCTAAAGTAACATTGGTAGATTCTCTTGAATTCTGTAAGCAGACCTATCATCTGTGAATAATGACAATTTTGTTCCATCCATTTTTTTATTGCCTTACTTACTGTGCAGGTTATGACTAAGAGTTCAATATTGTACAGAAACAGACAATGAGCATCCGTTTCCTGTTCCTAACTTCAGACACAATGTTTCTAATTAATTTTCTTTTCCCATACTTTACTTGTAAAGCTCTACTTGACTCAATAAATAAATTTAAGAGTATCTCCTCTTTTTCAGTTCTTTGAAAGATTTTGTACCAGACTGAAATTTTCATTCTTTGAATATTTCCTAGAACTTGATTGGAAAACTGCCCAGTCCTAATTTTGTTAAGTTTTGAAAAAAGATTTTAATTATGATTAAATCTTAAATAGGTATAGTTCTCATCAGTTCTTTCAAAAGTCTTTTCCACGAACTAACCTTCGGTTCTGATGGATTTTTATTTTCTATTCTACTGGTTTTTGCTCATGTCTTCCTTAGTCTTTTTCTTCCTTTGATTAACCTTGCCTTGCTCTCTCTACTTATTTCCTTGAGTACTCACATCATTAATGTTCTTCTCCTTTCCTAACATAAGCATTTAAAAATTTGTCTCTAAATCCACTTTAGCTGTACCCCACAAATTCTCATTGATAGCTGAATTTTAACTTCATGAGTTTATTCTTGACCTGAGTTATTTGAATTTTTGTAATCCCTAAATATAATATTTGTGTGTTTGTTAATCTGTTTCATTAGTCTTTTTTACTTATTAAACTTAATTGCTTTGTGGGCAGAGCCTATGGCCTATATGTCAATTCTTTAAAATATTTTGAATATGTTTAGTTGAGTGTTCTATACATTTCTGTGTATTCCCCCATTACTAGGTGATTATACTAGTTATACTAGCATAACACTCTTTATAAATATCCATAAATCTTATATATTTACAATTTCTCCTTCTAAATGGTCAATTTTGTTTTATATGTTTTGAGGTTCTGTTAGAGATGCCCGGTTTTTTTCTCTTACATATATATGTTTTTGTGTGATTATTAATTTTAAATGGTAGTCTGTGACAATTCTACCTCTTGACATTCTTGGAAAAGTCTAATCCTGTTGTATTTGCTGGATATTGTTTATAGTAGATGTGTGTGTATCTATTTTGATTTTGGATTGTGAATTTATGTTTAATTTTTTTAATGTTCATTTATTTTTGAAAGAAAGACAGAGAGAGAGCATGAGCTGGAGAGGGACAGAAAGAGACGGAGACAGAATCCAAAGCAGGCTCCAGGCTCTGAGCTGTCAGCACAGAGCCCGATGAGGGGCTTGAACTCATGAGCCTTGAGATCATGACCTAAGCCGAAGTCGGACACTTAACCGACTGAGCCACCCAGGCATCCCTGGATTGTGAATTTAAAGTTCAGTTGGGCTTTATCTATGATAAACCTGCAGGGTTTGACCTGGGAATATGTTTTGTATTAGCTTCTGCCTGGCATCCCGTGGATGTTACTAGCCTGGGACTGTCACAATAATTTTATTTTATTTTATTGGTGATTCTTAAACCACATAATTAATACAGATTAAAATGTGAAATTTACTGGAGAAGCAGTTGATTACAAACTCTCAGGAGAGGCATCCCACACACATACACACATTCCTCCCATGTCCCCAGGAATCTAGGCCAAGAAATACAAGCTTCCTTATTTTTTCCCTGTGTCAGTGGAGAGGTTTTATTTTCTCAACTATGCTTTCACTGAGGTTACAATCCTTTGAGGATCCTGGCTTTACATAGGGGTCTAAGAAATCCTAAGGTGCATGGATCTAATAAAGTGTCTTCTGTCTCAGTGAGGCCATTTAAAATGAAAGCCCTTTGGCTAGCCAAGGAATGAAAATCTCCTCAGGGTAGTCAAAGTATGCTTCCCCTTACACCTAAGATTTTCATTTACCACTTCACTTTCTGTACACTGAGGGTTTCTATTATATTCTTGTAAATTCAGATATTCATTACAAGGGATGCTTGATACATTTTATTCAGCATTTCTAGATACTATTGTGTCTTCATTAATCTTTGCTCTAGAAAGCTTTTCAAATGATCTGATCTGTTTGGATTTTTTTTCTTTATAAGACAAGTTTTGTGTTAAGTTGTAAGATGCAAAGATAGCTAGATGTTTGTAGAGCTTTTTACCTTAGAAATTCAAAACTTCTATCAGGATGTATTCAGGTATTGGGGCACCTGGGTGGCTCAGTCGGTTGAGCATCAGACTCTTGGTTTCAGCTCAGGTTATGATCTCACGGTTTGTGAATTCAAGCCCCACATTGGGCTCTGTGCTGGCAGCGTGGAGCCTGCTTGGGATTCTCTGTTTCCTCTCTCTCTCTGCGCCCCCCTCCCCCTCTTGTGCTCTCTCTCTCTTAAAATAAAGAAATAAGCTTTTTTAAAAAAGGGATATATTTAGGTATTGGTGTTTGTGTTAATCTTTGTCAAAATACAATGAGCTCTTTGAATCTACAGATTCAGAGTTTTTTTCCAACTAAGGAGTTTTCCTGAATCATATTTTTTATTATTGCTCCTGTTTTATTAGTCATTATCTGTTCTGAAGGAATGCTATTCATTCAATGTAGAGTTTCCTACTTTTATCTGACATACTTTTTACTTCATAACTTTTATCTTGTCCGTTCCCCTGACGTTCTAGTAGGATTTATTTATCAAGCTAGTTCTTCATATCATTAATTTACTTTCCTGTAGTGATTATTTTGCTTTTTAATGCTTCTAAGGCAGCTTTATGTTCTGCAAATACCAGGTTCATCTTCTTATAACCATCCCTTATCATATCATTAGTATTCCTTTTCTGTTCCTGCCTCTCAGCCAGTTCTTTTCATCCTAGTCTCTCTCTCTTTCTTTTATCATTCAAGTAAACACAGATTCATGTTCACTTGGAATTTTTAAGAATTGAACCCAGACTACCTATAATTTCTTGTTTTTAAACCCTTCCCACAAATATTTTCAAAATATAAGTTCACTCTTTTCCTCTTGAAGTCTGTGATTTATCCTTAAGTGATGCATAATCTTTCATAGGCTCCATATTGTTGCTTTTCTTGTTTATCCATTTCTAAACAATGAGAAACCTTTCAAAACTTTACAAACATACCCAAATAAGGTAGTTTTTCTCACCTCCTATTTTGAGAGTGTTAGAATCAACTTCTCAGATATTTTAATTGGTACATGGTCATATTATCAGTTAAATAATACAGGGACTTTCAGAAATGGGAGTGGAGCTAGGACTACAGGGTATCTGGCCGGTGGTGATACCTACCAAGTCAGGGAAGAGCCCTGTTATATCTGGAAGTAGAATAGCCACGTTTTCAACTTGGAATAGTCTGACAAATTCTTGGATGTCCAGACAGTTTTAAAACGAAAGTAATCACTAGTGTTGGATCTTCTACTCATCTCCACAAGTCTCTTTCTTGTAAGCTTCATCCATCCCTCCAAGTTAGTGACAGTGAAACTGCTATCTACTTATTTTCCATGAAGGCAAGCTCCTCAAAGTAAAACTGTTGCTTAGACTTTGGTGTCTGATCTTTAATCTGATAGTGCATATTTCTGGGCAAGTACGCTTTCTTAAAATCAAAACTGATACACTGATTTTCCAGTTTTGTGTCCTTATATTTTTTAATCTAGAAAATATAGACCTAGAAAGGGGAGTTAAGTAAATGTTTGTGATCAATTCTGGAACTTTCCTGTCATTCATAGCAGGGTAAGCTTCTTCAGAGATTTGCTCTCCACTGGAGCTAGGCCAATAAGAGTTCTCATCTGGAATTTTGGAATAAGGGTGCTAGTTATATTCTGATAAGCATATGAACCAAAAATTAAAATACATGACTGGTATTTTTCATTGATAACGTAAGAAAAGTACTCAAATATGGGTAGTTTTTAGTCATTCGTTTATTCTACAAGAATTTATGAATTCATTACTATGTTTGGTGCATAGGGGTAAACTATGGGAAACACATAGATGAACTCAGCACCACTACCCTCTACTGAAGGAGTTCAAAGTTTGGAGACTGGAAACTGACATGCCAGGATATAATTTCAGTATAATACAAAAATTGTTTTGGGAGTATAGGGGAATCACCTAACTCTACAGAGTCAATGATGAAGGCATTTGAAAAGCATAGCTGGTTTTCATAATTTTTATGATAAAATACATACATATGAAAAGGTAGCAAGGAACAATATGTAGTATAGCTAGATCAGAACTTTATGAGAGAGATGCAGATAAAGCCAGAATGGTAGGTAACTGATCTTACATGCCTTACTTTAAGGAGTTTAACCTTGATATTAGATACAATAAGGAATAACTGAAAGTTTTCATGTTGGGTTATGAAATGGGCATATTGGCATTTAAAAAATGGCAGCACATTAAGTGGTCTGGAGGGATATAAAACTGGAAGCTGAGAAACTAGTGAAGCAGTTACTGCGATAAGGCTGAGGATATACAGAATACCTAATCTTAGGCATTCCCAGTGTTAGTGAGACTAGAGAAAATTGAGTGATTTCTGAGACATTTCTGATGTAGAATCAATAGAAGTTAATGGCTGAGTGCATGCCTGGGGTGGGTTAAAAACAAGTTAGGAATGACTACAAGGTTTCTGTTTTAAATTCCTGTGTGGGTCTGGGATTATTAACAGAAATCAGGATCAATGAAAAAGGAATAGATTTGGGATAGAAAGAGAAAATTCACTTTTGAACTGAATGTTCAGGTAACATCTGAAGATGTGGGCATGGATGAGATCATTCAGAGAGAATATAGCATTAAGAGAGGTCCAAAGATAGATTCTCTGAGAAACCTAACACTTAATAGGCAGGAAGGAGAAAAAGAGTAGCTTTTTAACTAGAAAAATACCACGTGCACATAAAAACCACATGTATGGCTATAAACTCAGACGAAAAAGTCTAACATTTGCTTATTTTTACAAATAAAATCACACTTCATTTGTAATTTTCCACCTTTTGATGGCTAAGGCTTGTAACCACTTATGACAGGAGTAAAATTAGTTGAAATTGGACAATACTGAAAAGTCAGAATGTCTAATTGTAATTACTGTGATTCCTGTGTTAGACAAGCCAATATGGCCAAGTGTATCAAATAATACCTGAATAATCCATAGATTCTTCAAAGAGAAATAAAGCAATAGAGAAGCAGCAACAATCTTCTTCAGCTACAACCAATACATCTAACTGTGAAACCTCTAGAACACCACAGTGGCTACCTAAAAATTCTGTTCTATACCGAACTTTCAAAGAGAAAACACGCATTGGCCAGAGTCAAAGAAATCTAATATTTAAAGTATGAAAACCAGGCGTATTCAATTTTGATACCCATAGAAATTCTAAGAAATGTTAACATGTTAATTTTGTAAATATTAGCCCAAATTTAAAACACTAAATCAGAAGGATCTGTCTACTAACAGGAAAATAACAATAACAATTCTTAATGTCTTGCATATAAAAACGTCCTTTAATGTCTAACATCATTTCACAAACAAATACTTAACAGTGTGGAAGAGGCTTATGTTATATGGAAACAGGAGAAAAGAATATTTACTGGCAGTAATGAGGTGATCTTCATTTATGGAAGAAAAGGTACGTCTGTTTTGAATTCTATCATTATATAGCAAAAATCCAACTCTCTCAGGTTCTGGATTCCAATTCCAAATCTTTTAAGTGTAAATAATAGACTGTTACGTTATAAGAAAAATAATATAACAGTTTTCCTAAAAATGTCTTCAATTCAAGGGTTAACTTATAAATATCCTCTTTAGTTAACCAAAAAGATGCTAATGAATTATGCTGTAAGCAAATATTTCTCACTCTAACAACAGGATATCTATTTTTAGCTGCAGGTTTGGCTTAAAGTGAACAGCTCTCACCCTATGATAAAGTGCAGTATATACTGTAAGATATTTTCCCAAAAAGCATTTTTGGAAATGTTTCAAAAAAATAAGTCACATTATAAAAACATAAAAGGAAACTAATGATCATGAAAGTACTTATTCTAACAAATTATTTCCCCCAAAAAAGTATCTCTGAAAAATTTTAATAAAGCCTCTAAAACCAAAATGCACATATTTATTTCATCATTAAATCTCTGTTTCTCAAAGAACTATAGTTAAAAGCAACCAGTAAACCAACAAAATTCTGGCAGCATCTTATTCAAGACTAGGGTTTTTTAAATGTAATAAAAAAGAAGCTAACAAGACTTAACATTAGAATGACAAAGCCAATAAATGGAAAGTTCAATTATCTTCAGGATCAGATAATAAAAAGAAATTCCTCCCTTATCATGGTGGGTCTTTTACTCACTAATTTATAACACAATTAGTAACAACAGTATTTAATGAATACAATAAATCAAACCATAAAGAAAATTAGAAAATGACTATTGGTATCGACTATTAATAGTGGTTTTACTTGTTCACAGTTCTCAATGGATTTTAAAAGCAAATTACTATAATGCCAAAATGCAAAAGCATCAATAGAAAATGTAATTCACTGTAGCTCTGGCTTTACAATTGCCCCTTTAGAAAATATTTTTCCCTCGTATAGTTAAATATTTCTAAAAAAATATAGCTGCAGTGGCTCCGAGAGCATACTTACCACTCATGATGAAAACCAACCTTTCCAAAACATATTGCTCAAAACAACAATCCAACAGCAAAGGGAGTTATGCTAATCTCTAGAGGTGGAAGAACCGATGGTGTAAACACATACACTGGAACATGCAGCACACAGAAAATGAAAATAGCTTTCTTTTGTTTAAAAAAGAAAAGCCCCTAGAAGCAAAGCATAACTGCCCAGCATGAGATATCACTAGTAAACATCAGATTAATGCCAAAGATGTGTATAACTAGATTTAATTTCTTTCAAGCTGGTTATTCTAGCCTCCTTCATATACCACTAGAACAACTCAAAATGGCAGGGAGAAAATGTTCAAACCAGGATGTATAAGATGTTCTCAATTATATCAGCATGAGTTGTTACCACGGCAACATTAGACCAGAATTATCGGTTCACTTGTAACCAAGGAGTAGCTTTTCTAAAGCTTTAATCAAGCAAGACAAATAAAATATCTTTTTATTTTAGAGCCACATGATTTAAAAATTACCACGTTTCTTAAATTTAAGCACTTATCTACCCTTTTTACATCTTTCAAAGATCTAAAAAAAATTGCTGTTTTCTTCAAATACTCACACAATCCCATGTTGAACCTGGCAAGGAACAAACAGCAGAATGATTGCACCTAAACGTCTTTCAATTACACCAGCTCTTACTGCTAGCTGTGGACCTCACTGATATTAAAATGCTGTGTGCTGTTGCTAGTGACTATTGGCGATGAATCTTATTGCCCAGATCGCTGATAGCTTTCATTTTTCATGAGCCAGAAAGCTATACTGCAGCACAAATGTTAACCATTTAAACATTCTGTATTACGGAAGAGACAAAACACAACCCTACAGATTTCATTTATAAAGCAGAATCATAAAATAATGCATTTACAAACTTCTATTCGATTCGGCATTACAAACAGCGTCAGATGCCAGTAACGTGGTTTTCAAAAGGGAATAACATACAAAAAGTTACTGGTGATCATTGTTGAAGTGTGAGATTCCTTAAATCAAAAAGGATTAAGACGACAGATTGTATAGCAAGGTGGGCAGACTGGATGGCATGATGAACAGACTGTTCTGATTCCCAGAGACCTAAATTTTGTACCAAAATGGTACAAAGGATCTATAGAATGGTACCTCATTAAGTGGAACTTCAGCAAGTGAACTTGCCATTTGAAAAGCTCCCAGGTGAGCTAGGACTTCTGGTGATGGGGCCATGAATAAGCCAGAAAATCTCCTACGAAACAACTAAGAAGCTGGACAAAATTGCCAAAAACAATGACTTCATGGCTCTGGGAACCTAGCAATCACAGACAGTAAATTGAGAAGCATTTATTCACAAAAAACTGCTGAACTCTGTATAAGAACGGTGGGAGTCTAAGGTGGTCTTGCTCAGTGCTGCTCCTGTTCCCCCAACAGCTCAGTCAGTGCAGTACTTCCATCAGGTGGGGCTGGCCTTGACAACTAGCAGCTTTGCTGCCAGAGGGGCTGACGTGGTATACAGAGCAGGCCAAAAAATCCCACACAAGTGATGTTGTCAATAAAAAAAGCAAACTGTAGGAAATGAACAGGGCAAGTGTCCAGCTTTGCTAGTCTCAAGTTGTGGCCTTGGTAGGGGTGAGCAGCAGACTGGTAGTCTAGCAAGAAATTTAACACAGAAAATGGAAATGAGAGAGTCAGAGAGGATGTAAACATATCCCTAGCTAACTGGGAAGCTATTCCTGTAGGGGAGACCCCAGAGGACCCTACAGAAATTTAAAGCTGGTACAGACTTGAAAACCGCTTCGACACTGACTGTGCTCCTCAACCCACAAATGCAGACTTGCCCACAGCGTTTGAGGACAACCTTCTGATCAATCACTGAATAACAACTAAGTTACAAAGAGACAGGGTAATTCCTAGCAGAGAAATTAGCAGCCAGACACCATGGGGGACAGTCCATATATTAAGGCCAAAAAAGTTATTAAAAATACATACATACATACATACATACAACCAGGAAGAAAAGAGAATCAGAATCCAGAAGTGCCACAAAAATAGTATTTTAAAACAATCAGTGTTTTTTGACAAAAATATGTGACAATAATGAAGAGAAAAGGTAGTCAATAGAAAATGTCTCTGAATAGGTAAAAATATAGGATTTGGCAGACAAAACAGCTATGATAAATACATCAAAGAATAAAAGAAAATTACGTTTAAAGAATTAAAGGAAATTATAATGACAATGATATAAGAAGGAGAGTTTCAATACAGAGAGAAACTATTTACAACATAAAAATCATAGACATTGAAAGTACAATAACCAAAATTTACAAACTCACTACATAGGCCCAACAGAAGATCTGAGGAGGGCAAAGACTTAATTAGTGAACTTGAAGACAGATGAACAGAAATATCTAGACCGAAGAATACAAAGAACAAAAGACTGGAGAAAAATGAACAGATCCTCACATACTTGCGGGATATCAAGGGTACCAACATACATGTAATAGGAATCCTAAAAAGAGTGCAGAAAGACAAAGGGCAAAGAAAAAATATTTCAAGAATAATGGCTGAAAGTCCAATGTGGAAAACATTACCCAACAGATCCAGGAGTTCAAATAATATCAACTAGAATAAACACAAAGAGACTCATACCTAGACACATCATAGTCAAGTTTTTGAAAGACAAAGACAAAATCTTAAAAGCAGCAAGAGAAAAATGGCTAATCATGCACAAGGAAAAAGCAATACGATCAATGACTTTTTGACAGAAATAAGAGAGGTTAGAAGGCAGTGGAATGATATCTTCAGAGTGCCAAGAGAAAAAAGAAACAAACCTGTTCACAAAAATTCTCTATCCAAAATATTATCCCTCAAAAACAAAGGTGAAATAAAGACATTCCCAAATAAACAACTGAGAATGTTTGTTGCAAGCAGAAATACTTAAGGATGTCATTCAGGATGAAAGGAAATGACACTAGGCAATACTCAATTGACAGAAGAAATGAAAAATGCTGGAAATGGTAAAAATAGAAGTAAAAAATTTTATAAATACATACTTTTCTGTTCTCTTAATTTCTTTAAAGGACTTCAGCTGTATGAAATTGCATTGCTGAGTTTTACAAAAATACACATGTAATATGTGTGAAAATAATAACACAGAGTTGGAGAAGATATGGAGCTATCTTGGATCAAAATAGATTTACTAGATTTAAATAGATTTACTAGATTTATCCTGAAGTAGAATGTGATAAGATAAAATGTACATTATAACCCCTAAATCAAACAGTATGAAAATATCTTTTAAAAATTTAGTTAAAAAACAAAGAAAAATTAAAATGACACCTAATAAATATTTGTTTAACACTAAAGAAATGAAAAGGAAACAATAACAACAAAAACTGTAAGACATACTGAAAACAAACAGCACAGTAGAAGATGTAAATCCAACCATATCAATAATTACACTGAATGTGAATGGAACAAAGATGGATCAAAGGCAGAAATTATCAGACTGGATAAAAAAAAAAAAAGGCAGGATTAAAAAAAGAAAAAAGCAGGGACCAACTATATCCTGTCTACAAGAGCCACACTTCAGATTTAAGGATACAAGTAGGTTGAAAGGAAAAGGAAAAGAAAAAGATATACCATGAAAATAGTAACCACAAGACAGCTGGAGTACCTAAATCAGTATCAGACAAAATAGACTTTAAGAGAAAAAAAAAAAAAAAAGTACTTCAGACAAAAAAAGACATTTCATAATGATAAAAAGGCCAATACATCTGAGAGAGTTAACAATTAGAAATGCATATGCACTGAAAAAAAACAGCCCCCAAATACTAAAACAAAAATGAGAGAATTGAAAGGAGGGCGTCATTATTCAACAATTATATTTGAAGATTTCAATATTCCCCTCTCAATAATTCATGGGAAAACTAGACAGAAAATCAGCAAAGATGGAGAAAACTTTGAATAATACCATTAAATTTTGACATTTATAAAACACAGCACCTAACATCATCAAAATACATAGTATTTTCAAGCACACATGGAAATTTCCACATTAAGCATAGGCTAAATACTATAATAAATTTCAAATTTGAAAGGACTGAAAAATCATTCAAAATATGTTCTTTGATCACAACAGAATTAAATTAGAAATCAGCAACAGATGGAGGGCGCCTGGGTGGCTGTTGGTTGAATGTTGGACTTCAGCTCAGGTCATGATCTTGGGGTTTGTGAGTTCAAGGCCGGCGTTGGGCTCTGTGCTTACAGCTCAGAGCCTGGAGCCTGCTTCAGATTCTGTGTCTCCCTCTGTCTCTGCCCCTCCCCCATCACACTCTGTCTGTCTCTCTCTGTCTCTCTCTCTCTCTCTCAAAAAAAACACAAGCAAACAAAAAAAGAAATCAGTAACAGAAAATTTGGAAATCCTGAAATACTTGGATTTAAATCACAAAGAAATCCAAAGGGCAATAAGAAAATATTTTGAACTGAATGTAAAAGAACCTACAAAAAATCAACATTTATGAAATGTAGACAAAGCAGAGCTTAGAGGGAAATTTGTAGATTTAAACACCTATATTAGAAAAAATGGAAGGTCTCAAACAATAGTTTAAGCTTCCACCTTAAGAAACTCAAGAAAAAAGATAAAATTAAGCCAAAACCAAACAGCAGATCAGAACAGACTTCAATGAAATAGAAGATAGAAAACAACAGAGAAAATGAGTAAGTCCAAAAGTCTTACTGATAAAGCTAGACTGATGAAAAATCAAAACTAACAAAACGTGACAAAACAAAATAAGACAAAATAGAGAAGATACTAATTACCCAAATCAAAAATGAAAAGACAACATCACCCCTGACACTAGACGAATTTAAAAAATTATAAAGGAATACTATAAACAACTTTATCTTGATTATATAACTGAGGTGAGATGGACAAATTCACAGAAAGACACAGGTGCTGGAACTAGCTCAAGAAGAAATAGAAAATCTGAAGATACCCGTGAACAAATTAAAATGTTGAATTAATAATTAAAATTTTTCTCACAAAGAAAAGCTCAGGTCCATAGGCTTCACTGGGGAATTCTATGAAACATCCAAAGATATAATATCAATTCCATATAAACTTTTTCAAAATAAAGAGGAGGATGTGACACTTCCCAACTTATTCCATAATGTCTGATACCAAAGCTAGACAAAGATCAAAAGAAAATTACAGACCAATATCCATCACAATGCAAATATCTTTATCAAAATATTAACAAACCTAACCCAGCAGTATAGAAAAAGGATTATATACCACGACCACGTAGGATTTATCCCAGGAATGCAAGGTTGGTTCAACATTGAAAATCAATTAATGGAATACCCTGTATTAATAAAATAAAAGACAAAACTACATAATTGTCTGAATATACAGGAAGAAGTATTCCAAAAATTCAACACCTGTGATCAAAGCTTTCAACAAATTAGGACTCGTAGAGAATTTCCTCCAGTTGATAAAGGGCAAGTGTGTAGGGGACTCCGTAGCTTACATCACATATAATGGTGAAAGACAGAATGTTTTCCCCCTAAGACTGGGAATAAGGCAGGAATGTCTACACTCACCACTTCTATGCCATTTTATATTAGAGATTCTTGCCAGTGCAATGAGGTAAGAAAAAGGTATACAGATTGATAAGAAAGAAAGCTGTCTTTATTTGCTTTTTTATGACATGATTATATATGTAGAAAATTCTAAAAATCTACAAAGAAACTACTAGAATTAATAAATAAGTTTATTAACATCATAGGATGTAAGATTAATATACAAAAATCAGTTAGATTTTAATTCACTAGGAACAACAATCCAAATGTGAAAGAAATCACTCCATTCACAAGAGTATTAACAAAAATAAAATATTTAAAAATCAATCACACACGCACGCGCGCGCGCACACACACACACACACACACACACACACACACACACACAATGGAATATTACTCAGCCATAAAAAAGAATGAAATCTTGCTATTTGCAACAATACGGATGGAGCTAGAGTATTATGCTAAGCAAAATAAGTCAGTCAAAGAAAGACAATACCAAATGATTTCACTCATATATGGACTTTAAGAAACAAAACAAATGAGCAAAAGGAAAAAAGATAGGAGGGCAAACTAAGAAATAGACTCTCAACTTATAGAGAACAAACTGATGGTTACCAGAGGGGAGGTGGGTGGGAGGATGACTAAAAAATGTGATGGGGACTAAGAGCACACTTGCTGTGATGAGCATCGAGTATTTTATGGAAGTACTGATTCACTATATTGTACACCTAAAACTAATATTACACTGTTAACTAACTGGAATTTAAATATAAACTTTAAAAAATCAATTTTAACAAGACTTCTTCACTAACAAGTAGAAAACTGCATAGAAATTAAAGGCTGTCTGTTAAATGGAGAAATATTTCATCTTCATGGATCACAATACTCAATTCCAGCATATTTTTTTTTAAAAGAAACTGATAGCTGATGCTAAAAATTGGATTAAAAGTGCAGTAAAAATTGGCTAACCATATGAAGAGGAAAAAAAAAAAAAAAGAACTTCACTCCGTATCTCACATCATATACAAAACAACTTAAAAAACGGATTTCTAGATGAGAGCAGAGAATAAGAATCTTCATTGCCTTGGGTTAGACAATGATTTCTTAGGATTTGGCACCAAAAGTACAATCTATAAAGGTAAAAATGATAAATTAGACTTAATTAAATTGCAAACTTTTCTTCTTCAAAGAGATCATTTAAGGGGCGCCTGGGTGGCTCAGTCGGTTAAGCGTCCGACTTCAGCCAGGTCACGATCTCGCGGTCCGTGAGTTCAAGCCCCGCGTCAGGCTCTGGGCTGATGGCTCAGAGCCTGGAGCCTGTTTCCGATTCTGTGTCTCCCTCTCTCTCTGCCCCTCCCCCGTTCATGCTCTGTCTCTCTCTGTCCCAAAAATAAATAAACGTTGAAAAAAAAAAAATTCAAAGAGATCATTTAAGAAAACAAGACAAGCCACAGAATGAGAGGAAATACTTGGAAGTTATCTATTTGGTCGAGAACTTGTGTTCAGCCTATACAAAGAACTTTCAAGACTTGATAGTAAGAAGGTAAAAATCCTAAATTTTGGAGGTGGGCAAAAGATTTGAAAACACATTTCTCCAAAGTAGATACCCGAACAGCTCATAAGAGCATATGAAATTATGCTCAACATCATCAATCGTTAGGGAAATACAAACTGAAACCACACTGAAATAATAGTTCACGTATAACAGAATGGTTATAATAAAAAAGACTGATGATATCAAGTATTGACAAGAATGTAAAGAATCTGGCCCTCATACATTGCTGGTGGCAATGTAAAATGGCAAAACCACTTAAGAAAACAATTTGGAAGTTTCTTAAAAGAATAAACACAAACTTAACATACGACCCAGCAATTCTACTCCTAGATATCTACTTAAAAGAACTGAAAGCATTTGTCCACTCAGTCTTATATGCAAATGTCTATAGAAACGTTATTCAAATAACCAAAAACACTCCTGAGTGCATAAAGAAAATATGTTATTTTCATAAAGCATGCTATAATTCAGCAATAAAATTGTTGATATGTTCTATAACATGGATAAACCTCAAACACATTATTCTAAGTGCAAGAAGCCAGAAACAATTGATTGCATTACATATTGTATAATTCCATTTATATAAAATGTCCAGAAAAGGAAAATCTGTAGGGACAAAAATCCATAGGGATACAAAACAGATCAGGATTTGTCTGAGGTTGAAGTAAAGTGGAGACTAACTGCAGAAGGGTACAAAAGAACTTTTTGAGGGGATGGAAATATTCTAAAAATGAAATGTGATGATGGCTACAAAATTCTATAAATTTATTAATAAACATTGAACTGTACTTATAACAAGTGACTTTATGGTATATATAAATTATACTTAGTTTTTTAGAAAGTTATCAAGTGCTTCTCTATAGATGTAGAAACAGTGATTTGAAGCGGGTCTTCTATGTTCTGGGAAGAATCACTTTAGTGGACAACTTAATTATGTAAATATAAGGCTGGTAGGCATCCATTAGCTTGGGGGAATGATCTAACAAAAACCCTTTGGAGTGAGATAAAGGCTGTTCCTTCCTAATACCCAATCGTAAACAAAACTAATTAAAGGGAAGGAGGAAGTAGATCCGCATTAAAAATAAAACAAGGATTCTAAAAGAAAGGGATTAAAACCTAGACCCCATTCTTTCTAAGATTCAGAATTACCAGAATTTCTTTCATGAATTTTAGTGATAGTATCTGTGGTCCATGAGTAGGAAGGCACACTAAGTAAGCTTTATCAAAGAGGAAAAGAGAATGTGAGTTGGTGATTTAGGCTCAACAATGGAGGCACTATAGGCCAAATTTAAGTGCCTACAGAGGCCATACAGGCAAAACAATAGAAGTAAAGGTTAGCATAAATTAGTATTAATCCTGATTAAAGAGGATATTCATTCAGTGCTGCCCATTTGTTCTTAATGGGAATAAGAAGCCACTGAAATCAACTTCTTTAATATTTCAAGGATATGAAGTCCAGATATTAATATGAAATCTCTAGTTTTAAAACCATTGTATTTTATATTTTTATATAAAAGAATGGTGCCAAATTCAATTATTTTAAAAAATACCTTGAGGACCAAACAAGACATATCTGTGAGCTACATTTGGGTTACAGACAACCAGTCTGCTATCCCTGGATAAGATGTTTAAGAGAGGAAGGCTGGGGCACCTGGGTGGCTCAGTAGGTTAAGCGTCTGACTTCGGCTCAGGTCATGATCTCACAGCTCGTGAATTCGAGCCCTGCGTTCAGGCTCTGCGCTGACAGCTCAGAGCCTGGAGCCTGCTTCAGATTCTGTGTCTCCCGCTCTCTCTACCCCTCCTCTGCTCATGCTCTGTCTCTGTCTGTCTCAAAAATAAATAAATATTAAAAAATTAAAAAAAAAAAAAAGAGGAAGGCTGATTTTGGTACAGGGTGGGGAAGGGCTAAACTAAAAGATAACCTTCTCACACATTCAACCTGACATAGAAGTCAGGATCAAAAGGCACAGAAGTATAAATTAAGGAAACTAAATCCTATGGTATATTCCTTGGATGAGCATAACACTGGAAAGGGTGGTCACCCTCCTGTTTAAGAACCACCAAGATCTCCCCAAGGGTCAGTGTCATCACATCAAGTGCAAGTATACATCAAACCCTTTGGGATCAGTTTTGAACTGTAAAACCACGTAGCAGTGGCAAAATCAACAGAAGCTAAAAATGAGACCACTAGCTTATATACTAATCAAAATACTCCTCTCTGTATCTACACTTTAGAAAGATTAGACTCTCTGTAATGAGTAAACTGTCAGAAGTTTAGCAAGATGTGAAGGGGGCTGGAAGGAGACCCCAAGAGAAAAGCTACTTAGCAGCCCTACCAGTATGAATAGATGAATGCAAATGATTAATTCGAATATTTAAAAGATGAAACCGGGGCGTGTGGGTGGCTCAGATGGTTAAGCGTCCGACTTCGGCTAGATCATGATCTCACAGTTTGTGAGTTTGAGCCCTGCGTTGGGCTCTGTACTGACAGCCTGGATCCTCTTCAGATTCTGTGTCTCCCTCGCTCTCTCTCAAAAAAATGAATAAACATTAAAAAAATTTTTTTAAAAAGATGAAACCTTATTTGTATCCTAAGTGGGTCATACTAGTTACATAACTAGTTAAGAGCATAGTTGAAAGCAGTCATTACTTTAGGGCTTGCAAGTAATATTCAATCCTTCAGAGAATGCATCACTCCAACTTCCAACTTACTGGCTCTTTTCACATGGACATCTTATTTTCAAAGTTCTCTTTCTAGCCTGTTGCTTTTCTTGGTCCTCAAAATAGCACGCTGTCTCTGCATCTAACAGGAAACTTAAGACACAAATCTTCGCTATAGAAGCCAAAGACCTGTTTTTCTTACACACATGTAGAAAGGTTTCACAGAACAGGTATTAAAAGCTGGTTTTTTTAAAGGGTTACATAAACGAATATATGCAGTGTCCTTAGAACAATGCCTGACAGAGAGTAAATAAATGTTTCATGTGATAATGTATATGAAAATATTCCACCCAGGAAATGTGGCAGTGAAGGGACAGGAGTCACTGCTATATTGCACAATCAGAATTATGTAATGTTCTTTATAATATGACTGAATCTCCAACCCAACTAAGTTATACTCTGCTGATTACCAAGGAACACGTAATGATAATGCTCTATTCGGCAACTAAAACATGTCTCTCATGGGGAGCCTGGGTGGCTCAGTGGGTTAAGTGTCTGACTTCCGCTCAGGTCAGGTGGTTCACCAGTTTGAGCCCCGTGTCTGGCTCTGTGCTGACAGCTCAGAGCCTGGAGCCTACTTCAAATTCTGTGTCTTCCTTGCTCTCTGCCCCTCCCCCGCTCATGCTCTCTTTCTCTCTCAAAAATAAACATTTTTTTAACGTTTATTTTTGAGAGACAAAGAGAGAGAGCAAGTGGGGGAGGGGCAGAGAGAGGAGACGCAGAATTTGAAGCAGGATCCAGGCTCTGTCTGAACTATTAGCAGAGAACCCGATGTGGGGCTCAAACCCACCAACCACAAGATCAAGACCTCAGCCGTTGTCGGATGCTTAACTGACTGAGTTACCCAAACACGCCTCAAAAATAAACATTTAAAAGAAATAAATAAAACATGTCTCTCAGACTATTTGCTACTAATAACTGACCAGCTTTGAAAAGTGGAAAATCTGATAAACACTAATAATAAAGGAGAAAATAAAGCATCCTTGACGTGCCAGAAAATTATACTAGGGATTTTAAATGTCTTCTCTGAACATTGAAACAAATTTAACTCCAAAAGGATATATTACATGTACATTTAGGTTGCAATTAATTTAATACAAAAGCCTTAAAATAGTCATAACATTTCTCTAAATTTGTCCTATAAAATATAAAAATAACGTATACAAAGATTTAGCTATAAGGATATTTATTACGGCATTTTTTTATATAATAGCAAAAAATTAAAAACAATCTCGATGACCAGTGATATGTTAAACAAATTGTGATGTATTCTTACAACTGAATACAAAACAGCCATCTTAAAAGATACTGTGGAACAACTCTTTTTTTTTTTTTTTCTGAGGTGGGTCGAGGGTAGAGGGAGGGGGAGAGAGAACCTTAGCACCTTAAGCAGGCTCCAAACTGGGTGGATCTCACCTCGGTGAGATCATGACCTGGGCTGAAATCAAGAGTAATACGATTAACCAACTGAGCCACCCGGTCGCCCTTGTGGAACACCTCTGTATGATTAGCAAAGATGTTATCAAACACTGTATGCTAAATGATCCAAATTTAGGGGCTGGTAGAAATTTGTTTATCTATGCACCAAATAGACTATAGATACACAAGAGATATATAGTGTGTATACATACATATATATATATATATATCTTGTGTATTTATCACAAGACTATATACACAAAAGATGTTAGCAGTGATTATCTTTTGGTGGGATCATGTGATTTTTACTTTTTCCTTTCTTCTTTCCTAAGATTTGCAAATTTTCTCCAGTGAAGATATATTATTTGGCAATGAGATTAAAATGTTACTAGGGGAAAAGTGTCTCTCAAACTTTAATGTGCATATGAATCAGCGGGTAATTTTGTTAAAATGCAGATTCTGACTCAGTAGGTTTGATAGGCCTGAAAGTCTACCTTAACAGGCTCCCAGGTGATGCTGATACTGTTGGATTGCTAATACACTCAGAGTAGCAAGACATTACCTAGAATATATACTTAACCTTCCTTTTTCCCTAACCATAGTAGAATGGCTATTCTTGCAAATATTCTTACAAGCAAGTAAAAGCTACTTTTTATGTTATTACACTATTTGGCACTGCCAAATAGTCCATGGAAACATTTTCTAATTTTAAATCATTTAATATCCCGATTAATTTAGTATAAGGGCTGCTGATTACTCAAATTCATATAAACAATCGTGATCAAAATACACAGGTAACAGTGAAAAGTTTAGTGCCTCTGGCATGTAATATTTTCCAGATTCAGGTCAGCATTTTACTGCTTCTGGTTAATAACCACAGGCCTTTGAGATAAACTGCAAAGATCACAATAGAACAAATTAGAGAAAGCCCGTTAGTGTAAGGCCATGGTGATATTTAATGGCAATCTAACAAAAAACTCGATGTTTATTGAGAACTATGCTGGCGATACCAAAAATAAATTGACAAATTCATGCCTTCTAGGAGTTCAAATAGGGGAGATAGGTAACCTAAGGACTAAGGTAATATAATTTTAAATCTATCAAATAAACCGTATTTTAAGTGAGTATAAGATAATATGAGAACATAGGAAGAGATTATGAATTCTAATAGAGTGAAAAACAGAGGAATAGAATGCTTTGTGATTTTGTTACAGGGATAGTACTTGAGCAGGGTCTAAAAGTACGAGCAGATCCCACCATTGGTAGAAGAAAGGAAAAGGAATTCCAGGTAGAAGAAACACCTTAAATAAGCACTGTTATTATAAAGGGAATCCACTGTCTGACTATTCATTGCCATGTTCATGTAGTGACCAAAAGTCTTGGTTCTAATTAACTGCCCAGCTCAAACAGAATATGTATAGTATCAAATACATTTCCTTGTAGTAGAGTTAGCAAGTTAACTTCTCCTTTATTAGGCAAGTTAAAAAGCAAATTCTTTAGGCTCTTTTAACAAAAGATTGCATACATATTATTTTCCACTTTAAAAAAAAAACTGTATTAGCTCCTCACTATTAGAATGTAGTCCAAAATTCTGAATATCTAATGGATTTCAAAGATCAGATCTACAGACTACGTTTCTGGACAATATCTTACTATGTCTTTTAAGTAAATCCTAAATTTTCATGTTTTCACTTATTTGTGTATGTTGTTTATTTTCTTAAAATAATCTTTCCTCCTTCTTTGAGTCTCCAAATTCAATTCATTCTTTATATTCTTGAAGGTCCCATCTCCCCTAATGTTAATTTCTTCTTACACTAAGCTCCACATTAAGCTACTTATACATTTTTAAGTGACCTTTTCACTATACCTTAAATATTGTTCGTATGTATGCTCTTCCTACTCTTGTTTTGGAGGGTAAGAACTAGATCTTATTCTTCTTAGAGCCTGTTTAGACTATGAGATAGTAAATTCTCAGAAACATTTGCCAAAGGGTGCCTGGGTGGCTGGATCAAACATCTGACTCTTGATTTTGGCTCAGGTCATGACCTCAGTGTCGTGGGATCGACTCTCATGCAGGGCTCTGCACTGACAGTGTGGAGCCTGCTTGGGATTCTCTCTTTCTCACTCTCTCTGCCCTATCTCTGCTCGGTCTCTCTCTCCCTCTCTCTCTTTCTCAAAAATAAATAAACGTCAAAAAAAAAAGAAATTAAAAAAGTTTGCCAAATAAATAAAAATGGATTACTACCAAGAAGCTTATGGAATAGTTACAGATGGAAAAAGTAGATAAAAGGATAATGTGGAGGGTCCTCTAGCTTAGAAGTTACAATGACACAGATTCAGTGGCCTAAGAAATAAATATGAAAGTGAATCATCTTGAAGATTGTATGAGCACTGGAAAGGTAAGACTGGCTAGATAAGGTGGTCTGATAAACCACTTTAGTTATCTTACTCTACCTGAAGAAATCCATATGCAAAATTGCTTATTTGTTTAATATGGTATTTAAATCTAAGATTCACTCATGGATTTGTATCTACCAGAAAAAATAGCCTGTCAGTTAATGGGAAAGGAGAATAAGTAAAGTGTTTGATGGTATTTACCTATTCAGTCCTTTAAATGTTGTTATTAGACATTCATTAAGTGTATGAAGTCTAAGATTTAAAACGCGAAAACTTCAATCAAGTTCAGCATTATATAATTCGATACACCATTTATGATCAAAGGAAGATTAAAAGCTAACCATAATACATTTGCTACAAAGAGAATTCAATGAATGTCAATATTCCCATTCATTCGGAGTCAGAACAAAAAGCAGAATTCCTCCATGTTTTTTTTTCTTTTGAACATGTACTTACATGTGGATGGCATCAGCTGTTAAATATTTATGCCATCAAACAGGAATTCCTGTTACTTAATTTAGTAGTAAAAGATGAAACACAGTTAAACCACCTGGAAACTACAATTTGGCTTTTATTCTGTATTTCTTCCTATACATAGTGTCACTAGAGAAGAAACTTGCATTAAAACTTGTTACATTTCATAAACACCTAAATTGGTAGTTAACCTTTACTCAATAGTTCACACATCTAATTTTTAAAAAATTACATGTAGTTTCTGTGCTTAGCTGATTTCTTAAAATAGCACTTTTGGAACAAGCATATTCAGAGTGTTTGTTATCAGTAGATAGTACATTCCTTTTCCTTGTCAAACAAGTCATACAAGTAGAATGCTTTGAGTAGCTTTGAAGAATGTGGTTTTCATAAAAACTTCATATAGTCAAAATTCCTTCCATAACTCACTCTGTAAATGATAATTGGTGTTTTCAGCACAAAAATAAACCTTGGAATTTTGAAATGATAGGATTCCTCTTTTTCTGTTGTATCAGTGTTTTCTCCTCTATATCAACACATTCCATAGTAGAAGACTAGAGCTCCATGTTAACTGCACTCATCATTAAACATATAACATTATTGTGTCTGTTTTGATTATTTTGGGGATATGAAAGAGAGAAGAAAGTAGAAGAATACTTGATTAATGGATACAGTTACTCTTTAAGTATGCCTATTATTTGCAGGGCTATGAGATCTACATATAATTTTACTTGTGTACAAGAATACTAGTTTATTTTGTGACATCATAATAAAGAAAAATGTTAACAGCATTTTATCAGTCTGCTTTTTCTAAAAGAAATCATGGCTCATGATGTTATCTTCAATTGCCAGGTTTTAAAATGTGTTTCAGAAAACATCAGGCCCCATACATTAAAAAAATATAGTGACAGTACAGTTCAAACATAACTTTTAATTATTACAAGCCTGTGATATTCATTCATTTGAGATACATTTACTAAACACCCACTATTTGGATGAGTAGGTATCAGTGAAACAGAAACTAATTCAGTAGTGTCCTCATTCTTCATTGAACATTTAATTAAAAGGTCTTAAAATGCAAGATTTCCAAAAGGACCTAGGAGATTGCAATTTAACAGAATAGGGCAAGTTGAATGAATAACAAACTTCTGTTGCATGGTAAATTTTAATAATGTAGTATTATTTCAATAGTTAACAGTTCACTGACTTGAAGATATTTGAGATTCCTCACCTATCAACCTGCTATATGGTAAGGATTAATTATAAACAAAATCTTTAGAATAAGAAAAATTTTACATATATATGTTCTTTACTTTCTCCCTAAAACAGCTCCAAGAAGGTAAAAAATTCTGATGTAGTAAATAAATAATTCAAATAAGCTTTTATAGAACTATGAAGGTACTGTAAAAAATAGGGAGTAAATTTTGTAAAGCATTCTTGGTTTGTTTTGTCTTTTTAAACTGTGTTTTTAGACTGCTATGGAATATACAAACAGAAAAGGGCAAAACCTAGTGCTATCTGATTAACAAACACACCAAAAAGGGCAAGGCTACCAAGGGTAATTCTATTGTTCCTTTAATCACAATGACAAAAATACCTTGGGGAGGGTCCAAGGTGAGAAGTGGAATGGAGGCACTGGTATTGTTTATACGTGAAATTTATCTTTTAAAAGTGCACGCCACCAAAAATGGTTACATATCACCATTTTAGCAAAGCAGCAAGTCCAAACATTTTAACATGCCTGGAAAGAATGTGATGTATGCATAAACAACTTTTTCCTCCTTTAACCGTAATTATAAGTAACATAAAATATAATTATAAAAGCTTTTGATATTTCTAATGTTATAAATATAAGATTTCACACTGAATAATTATACTATGCTTTTGTATTAGAAATCCTGCTTGTGAAACTGAAGTAACTTTCACACGTGCATTTAAAAATAAAAAATAGTAAACATAATAGAACTTGAATTATAAATTCAAGTCTTCTGACCTTTGAAATTTAGGACTTATGAACCCAAACAATTTTTTAAAAATAACCTGATTATTATTTCCAAAGTTTAGGCTCTTCACTTTTATATAAGAAAAATAAAAACAAAAAAACAGTAACATACACTAGAGATGATAATAAGAATTTTGTAGAAAGATTTCCTATTGATACTCACTTCGTGGTCAGATATAAAACAAAACAATGAACTACACAATTCAGTTCAACTTATAATCAAGTTTTTGTGGCATTTTGCAACTTCATCCTGCAAAATGTCCTTGTGCAAATCATAAAAGGACAAACAAAACATTGGTCTTTATGTTTGATTCTAAAATTCCAATTAGTATTTTAGCTTCTAGTTAAAAATGTATCATTAAAAAAAATAAAAAACTTACTTGATCTGTCCCATAAGGCAGTATGTTCAGAGAAATGAAGGCTGTCATTTTCCAGAGTTGTTTTCTGATCATGTGCAGTACTTTTAGAATGTCTATGAAATAATCGGCTAGCAAAACCTTCCAATTTCTGAAGAGCAGTTGTACCTGTATACTGGTTACAGGGTAGTTCTCTATAAGCTGCCATTCATGTGCATTTGCACTTTACTTAAAGTAACTGAAAATATTTCCAGAAGGAGCTCAACAACTTCTTGCACAGAAGCTAAGAGCTATGCAAGTGTCAAACTTCCTGTTTGCAGGGTATTCAAACCACTACTGCTGTTCTGTTTCCTGTTAATATAAAACAGTACATTACTGAGCCTTTCTTAGCAAAATTCTTCATTTCAACTAAAGATGGGGACTTTAAAGCCTTGCGATAGCAGCCCGAAATATTTTATACTTAAGACTGTTTAATATTAATAAATAGGTTAATGACAACATTAAATTTAAGGCTTTATATACAGACTGAAAAAAATTTTTAAAAAGGAAAACTAGTTAAACATGTATTACAACCCTATGCAAACAATTCAAGGCCAAACCGCTTTCCAAATATAATAGGTTAAAAAGGTTGTGTGTGGTTTCCAGGAAATCAGCTAATGTACAGATTTTATGAATCTTTATAAGCAGCTAACTTTTCATCAAAAACTCATATAAAATGAATATTAAAAACTTCTGCAAAACAACTATATGACATGTGTTTTAACTAAGAAAAATTTGAACTAGCATTTAAAACAAAGAACTGAATGTTGCTAACTCATTGACTTAAGTCTAATATATACAGGAACTACAAAAACGGAGTATGGGAGTACTGCTTATCAAACTGACAATCTGCTGACAAGTGCCCTATCAGCAGTACATTTTAAAACATTCGAAAATTTGAAAAAAAGGAACAAAATATAAGATTTACAATGATATAAAATCAGCCACAACAAGACATTTCAACTGAGAAAACAAATTCCTTCTAGTTTACGGAAACATGTTAATTTTTAAAACTAAACACTGAGTACTACTGCTTACCTGATCCCTAACTTTAGGTCTAACTTAGAAACAACTCATTTGATTAAAAGTAAATAAAATTTGCAACTGTCTATTTGCAGGAAACAAAGTAACCTGTGGCATTTAATGATGATTTTGAGTACTTGCCTTTTGACACTAATTAAAGGATGAGAAATCTATATGCTTTTCTCCTTGGGAGAGAGAAGAATCTAACTAAAAATATGTTGGTCCAGGGGCGCCTGGGTGGCTTGGTCGGTTGGGCATCCGACTTCGGCTCAGGTCATGATCTCGCGGTCCATGAGTTTGAGCCCCGTGTCCGGCTCTGTGCTGACAGCTCAGAGCCTGGAGCCTGTTTCAGATTCTGTGTCTCCCTCTCTCTCTGCCCCTCCCCTGTTCATGCTCTGTCTCTCTCTGTCTCAAAAATAAATAAACGTTAAAAAAAAATTAAAAAAAAATATGTTAGTCCAGATTTCCTGCCAACTGCTTAATAGGATAGGAACAATCATAATAAATAGAATAAGTAGGAGCAATAATGTAATCAAATTAGGGCAACACATACACATATCCATGAAAAACTGACTAATGAATTTTGCCAAGTAACAGCTCCTTTGTGTACACTTTGTCTTGTGTAATAAAATTAGTATCAATGTAAACAAATGGCCAACAGGATCTATAGGACTAAACTTTCAACATTTTCAGCTTTCTGTGTAAATATGTGTGTACAAGAATAGAAAACTTATTAACAGCTGACAGTACTTTACACAAAACAGACACTGAACAAGGTTCTGCAGTCGTTAATAAACACCTCAGAGTATGGAAGGACTATAGGGGCAGAAGGAGATGAACTTCCTGAATTCTCTGACTTACTATCTTAGGAGAAATTCTATTCATCCTCGAGGACCACTCTGACTGTCACCTCTTCACTGAGTTTTCCCACATATTTCCTAGAAAATAAATCACTCTCACCTGTTTCCACCAATCTTAAACCTTTGTGTTAAAACTTGCTGTTTGTAAATTTATGTCTCAAATTGTGAGTCACTTGAATTCATAAATGTAATACATATACTGCAGACTCAATAAATATGTTGAAGAAAGCATTCATTCTTAACAAATTGAAGGTCTGCGTAGAAATCAAATACTTGAAAATGTTTTAATTTTGTTTATGCAACGTCACTGAACTCTTTTCTGTATATTCAGTCTGTTACTAAATTCTGTTTGTTCTTTGGGTGTCATTTTTATTAGTGCAAATGTTGATTTCTAAAAAAATTTGTTTTCTCTACTTCCAGTCATTTCTTTCAATCACTCATCTCTGACACATTAACCTTCCAAAATATCATACTCATGGTATTCCCTTGCCAAATGCACAAGTTAATCCTAACAATTGTCTCACCATATTCATTTTTAATATGTTTAGCTAGGCATATTCAACCTTGCTCAAGTTTAGTACAGATGATCCAGATTCCTAACTAGAACACTAAGATTAATTTATTTAAAACAATGCATAATGCTTACAGCAAAATAAGCAGAGAAGGAGGAGGAGGGATAGAAGGAGGAAGGGGAAATAAGCTTCATCTAGTGATGAAATCTGGGCTTTTTTTTTTCTTCAATAAAACTGTTTCCATTTGTTACCAAGTCCTTATAGAAAGTAGAACCTTTAGTCTTCAGAGCATGTTTCTATATATGGTAATGTGACCAGGAAGTTGTTGCTATGGAAGTACTTAGGCAATTTGACTTTTATTAAAAAGAAGAACTCTACTGGCATCTACTGATAGAAGGAAACAACTACAGCTTTAACTAAAACAGAATTCCTTCATAATTCAAATTAATCTTAAGAAGTATATTGCTCGTATTTCATCCTGACGGTATTTTCAGAATTTTAATTTGTACTAAGATGTCTAGCGCTGTACTCCAAATTTGATACAAGAGCATATTTTATACTCTAGTAATAATTTAAATAACGTGTGATAATAAAACCGGAGTAATCAACTTTGAGGTTACAAAGTCCTTATTATTCATTCTGCATTAATTTTTGAGATCATAACAATTTTCAGAGTTGAATCTCCTTTGATTATCTTAGGATACCACAAAATCCTGGGTTTTTTTTCCTTATATTTAATAATACTAATGAAAGCTCACATTTACCAATTACTTTACAACATATAAAATGGTTTCCACTGGCTTATCAGATCTTTACAAATTAAGTAGGCAGGACAGGTGTTATTAACTTTATTTTAAGATGAGAAAACAAACTTCTAAACACGAAGTCACTTGCCCAAAGTCACTTAAGTCTTCTGGCTCCTAGATCAGAGCTCCTTCGTACTGCACAACAGTGATTACCAAAAGAAGTAAAGATTTTTTTCAAATGCAGCATTTTTCAAACAAAGATGAGGAAGTGTGAATAAAAGAATAGTAGGGGGTGGAATTAGTTCTTGGATATACTGTCTCGAGTCTAAAAATCTGCTATTAGAATGTTTCCCTTTAGATGGTCGGTCACCTTATAGCCATGTGATTTCAATGTCTACCTTTAGGTTTACAGTCATGCTGAGGCCAAGCATAACTATACACGTCAGAGTTTCGAGGTTAAAAGAAACACATGGAAGCATACTCGATACATAAATGATGTTATTTGTTCCACATAGAGGGCACATAATATGACCATGACCTCTGCTATTCAAATAAAGATTTTAGGGTAACAGTTTTGCCTTTCACAAAATGTTTTAATGGATTCATGGGGCACCTGAGTGGCTCGCTGGTTGAGTATCTGACTTTGGCTCAAATCATGATTTCACAGTTCGTGAGTTCAAGCACTGCATCAGGCTTGCTGCTGTTAATGCAGATCCTCTCTGCCCCTCCCCCACTTATTCTCTCTCTCTCTCTCTCTCTCTCTCTCTCTCTGCTCTTCCCCCACTCATTCTCTCTCCCTCTCAAAAATAAAAATAAACATTTATAAAAAATTTTTAAAAATAAATGGATTCCTGTATTTTATAAATGTATTCAACCTTTTAAGACTGGCTTCTTTCATTTAGCACAATATAACAATTAAGATTCATCCATGTTGTGTTTCAATAGTTGACTCATTTTTATTACAGTATTCCAGTGTATGTTTTTACCACAATTTATATATCCATTCAC
The DNA here is from genome assembly GCF_022079265.1 of Lynx rufus. Classification (NCBI taxonomy): domain Eukaryota; kingdom Metazoa; phylum Chordata; class Mammalia; order Carnivora; family Felidae; genus Lynx; species Lynx rufus. The sequence continues at coordinate 151,698,139 of NW_025814834.1, forward strand.
AACTGAATTACTTTGCAGCTTTGTCAAAAATCAATTAACAATATATTTGTCGGGGTCTATTCTGGACTCTGTCCTGTTCCACTGATTTGATGTGTCAGTTCTTTCATCAATACCCTACTGTGTTGGTTACTGTAGCTTTTGAGTAAGTCTTAAGCCAGATAGGGTAAATCTTCCAACTTTTTTTTTTTAATTGTTTTGACTGTTAGACTTCCTTAACCTTTCATATGTATTTTAAGTTTGTCTATGCCTACAAAAATAATCTTGCTGGGACTTTATTAAGATTGTGTTTATTGAGGGGCGCCTGGGTGGCTCAGTTGGTTAAGCGGCCAACTTCAGCTTAGGTCATGATCTCACGGTCCGTGAGTTCGAGCCCTGTGTTGCGCTCTGTGCTGACAGCTCAGAGCCTGGAGCCTGTTTCAGATTCTGTGTCTCCCTCTCTCTCTGACCCTCCCCCATTCACGCTCTGTCTCTCTCTTCTCAAAAATAAATAAATGTTAAAAAAATTTAAAAAAAAAAGATTGTGTTTATTGAGAGAAATGCCTCTCAATTTCTCAATTGAGAAAACTCTCAATGAGTTTTCAATCCATGGTCATAATGTATCTCTTAATGATACTTGGGTCTTTGATTTCTTTCATTAGTGTTTAAAGTTTTAAGCATTTAGATCCTGCACATATTTTGTTAGTTATACCTACATACCATTTTTTAAATTGGAGCTATTGTAAATGTACTTTAAAAAATGTTTACAATTGTTCACTGCTAGTGTATAGAAATAGGTCTTATTTTCATATTTTAACCTTGTATATTGCAACCTTGCTACGTGCACTTATTAGTTTTATGAGTCTTTTTGTAGATTTCTTGGGATTTTCTATGAAGGCAATCATGTCATCTTTGAACAGATTGTTTTATTTCTAGGACTTCTAGTAATAATGTTGAACAAAAGAGTATCAAGAGTGGACATCGTTGCCCTATTCCCAATCTTAGAAAGAAAACATTTAGTTTTTCATCATTTATTATGTCAGCTGTTGACATTTTTTGTAATTGCCCCTTATTGAGATAAGGAGTTTCTTTGTATTCCTAGCTAGGTATTTTTACCTTACAGGGATGTTAATTTTATCTAATGCTTTTTTAGCATCTATTGGTAATGATCATATGGTTTTACTTCTTTAGCCTATTAATATGATAGATTACAGTTACTGATTAGTTTTCAAATATTGAGCCAGGCTTGAATCCCCAGAATAAATACCTCTTGGTCTTAATGTACTATTCTTTTTATATATTGCTGGATTCAACTTATGAATACTTCTTGAGAATTCTGTGTATATGTTTATAAGAAATATTTTCAAATTTTAATTTCATTACCATTTTTGAATGATTTTGGTATCAGGTTAAGGATGAGGGCATAAAACAAGTTGAGAGGTATTCTGTCTTCTATTTTCTGGAAGAGACTGCAAAAAGGTGGTATCATTTTTTCCTTAAATATTTGGTAGAATTTGTCAGGAAAACTATCTGGGCCACGAGTTCTTTTCTGAAAGGCTAAAAATACCAATTCAATTTCTTTAATAGATATGGTACTATTCAGTTGTCTATTTCATCTTCGGTGAATTTGGTAGTTTGTTTTTCACCAGTTGGTCTATTTCAACTAAGTTGTCAAATTTATGTGAATACAATGTTTCAAATCTCTTTATTACCCTTTTAATGTCTGTGGCATCTGTAGTTATATCCCCTCTTTCATTTTTGATAGTGGTAATTTGCCTACTTTCCTTGGTAAATCTGGCAAAAACATTCTAAGTATTTTTTTTAAAGGAACCACCTCTTGTTTTCATTGATTTTCTCTACCATTCTTTCTGTTTTTAATTTCATTGATTCTTGCTCTTATCTTTCTTCCTTCCTTCTACTTTTTTTGGGATAATACCTAGGATTATTTAGAAGTGTATTGTTTAAATTTCCATCTGAAAAATTTCCCTGGTATCTAGTTCTCTTACTGATTTCTAATTAATTCCATTATGGTCAGAACATGATTTTTAATTCTTTAAAATTTTTAAAGTGTTGTCTTATGACCAAGAATATGGTCTTTGATGGTGAATGTCCCATGAACATTTGAAAAGAGTGTCTTTTATAATTGCTAAGTATACTATAAATGTCAATTAGGTCAATATGATTGATGGTGTTTTTCAAGTCTTCTATATTCTTTCAGATTTTTGGTTTAATTGTTCTATAGATAACTGAGAGAAGATTAAAGAAGTCTTCAACTTTGTAGATTTTCGTATTTCTCTCCTTTCAGTATATTAGTTTTTGCTTCATGCATTTTGAAACTCTGTTATTAGATTCATATATATTTAGGATTGTTTTATCTTCTTATCAAATGGACACTTTGAGCATTATAAATATCCCTTCTTAATCCTGGCTAATTTTCTTGTTAATACTGCCAACACAAATTTTACCGAATAGTATTTGTATGGCATATCTTTCCCTCCAGTCTTTTGCTTTTAAACACTGTATCAATATATTTAAAGTCAATTTCTTGTATATAACACATAGCTGAGTCTTGTTTAAATCATTTACATTTGCTGTAATTATTGATATAATTGGCTTTAGGTCTATTATTTTGTTACTTTTTTTCTGTTTGTTACCTATTTGTTAAAAAAAGCTTTAATGAATATAACTGACATAAAATAAACTGCAAATATGTGAAGTGTAGAATTTGATGTTGACATATAAATACAACTGTGAAACCAGGACCAAAGGCAAGATAATGAACTTTTATCATGCCTCTTCATAATTTTTCCTTCTTTCCATCCTGAATCCCAGCAACTTGATACTTTCTGACAATATAGTTTATATTTTTAAGACATATAAAATGGAACTTTTTCTTGAAATAAACTTTTTATTTTATAACAGCTTTAAATTTACAGAAAAATTACAAAGATAGTACAGAGTTGCTATATAACCAACACCTGTTTTTCACTATTATTAACATCTCACATTAGTATGGTAAATTTGTATAATTAATGAGCCAATGTTGATACACATTTGTTAACCAAAGTCTGTAGTTTATTCACATTTCCTTAGGTTTTAACTAATGTCCTTTTCCTGTTCCAGGATCCCACCCATGATACCACATTACATTTAGTACTCCTGTCTCCTTTGGCTCTTCTTAGCTATGATGACTCATGTTTCCTTAGACTCTTACTCAGATTTCCCTTGTTTTGATGACCTTGACAATTCTGAGGAGTATTGGTCAGGTATGTTGTACAGTGTTCCTCAATTACTATTTGTGTGTTGTTTTCATGATGGCTGGGGTTATGGGCACTGAGGACCAAAGAAGTAAAAATAACATTTATATCACATCATATCAAGGGTATATACTATCAACACGACTTATCAATGTGAATGCTATCCTTGATCACCTGGTTGAGGTAGTGTTTTTCAGGTGCCTCCACCTATTCCATACCGTACTTGTTGGAATTAAGTCACTATGCCCAGTGCACACTTAAGGAATGGGGAGTTACACTCTACTTCCTTCAAGGCAGAGTGGAATTCCTCTGCTAGGGCAATGTGTCTCTTCTTGCCCATTTATTTATTCAATCATTTATTTACATTCTATATGGACTCATGGATATTTATTTTATATTTTGGGCTATAATCCAATACTACATTATGTATTTTATTGCTCGAATCATTCAAGTTTTGGCCATTGGAAACTTTCAATTGCTTCCTATGCCACTTTGATATACAATCGTGTGTGTGTGCATAAGCACGTGCACACATGCATGTATATTTGAACACTTGCTTACTAGCACTATAAAATGGCCCATGCTCATTTTGTATACTTCCTGCATCAATCCTAGAATCAGCCATTTCTCCAAGGAGCTCTAGTTCCTCTTACTGGACAATGGTACTACAGACCAAGATCTGGGAACTAGGTGAGCTTGTTGCTACTGGAGTGTTGTTGCCTTTAGGCCTTCTCAGCTGACAGAGCAGAAAAATACATGTGTGTACCAAATGTGTATATACCCATATCTATAAGTATTTCTACATATAATCATCTGTGTCTATAATAAGGTAAAGATGAGTTCTTTCTAGTATCTCCAACTCTAATTCATTACTGCATGATTCATTTAACTTCCTCCTCTTTCTTACTTGAAAACTCCCACTCCAACCATCCACTATTCATTTACTTACTTGTTCAATTTCAGTATACACATATGGAAATATCAGAATTGTTAAGCTGGTACAGTTAACAACTTAATCCCCATGGGAAACAACTTTATTAACTCAAGTACACTACTATGCAGTTTCTGTTGCCTCTACCCTTACAGATTTCACCTATTTCCAAATTTACTTAGATCAGCACCTTTGGCCTCATCTTCAGTGAGGCTGTTTCATGAGTTTGTAATAAAGTTAGATTGTTTTGTCACAGTCTGCATTTCATTCTGGGATCCCCCAACTTTCTAAATGATGTGTTTTTTTTAATTACATACATAAGACAAAAATTACATACATTAAGATTTACTCTGTACTGTGGGTGCTATGGGTTTGGACAAATGTATAATGTCATGTAACCACAATTACATTATCAACAGAATAGTTTAGCACCTTTATAAATATCCTGAGCTTCCCTGATTCTTAGCACCTATTGATCTTTTTACCACTGCTAGAGTTTTGCCTTTTCCAGAGTGTCAAAATTGGAGTCATACCCTATGCAAACTTTTCAATCTTATTCTATCACCTAGAAATATGCATTTAAAATACATGCATGTCTTTTTGTGGTTTTATGGCTTATTTCTTTTTATCACTGAATAATAACCTATCGTATTGATGTACTTGAGTTTGTTTATTCACCTACTGAAGGGTCATAGTTACTTCCAGTTTTTGGCCATTATGACTAGAGTTGCTATAAACTTTCATGTGCAGGTTTCTGTGTGGATGTAGTTTTTAAATTAGCATAGTAAATTAAATTCCTAGGAATGTGATTGTTGGATTGTATGTTTAGATTCTGTTTAGCTCTGCAAGAAATTGCCAAAATGTCTTCCAAAGTGGCTGTACCATTTTTATTTACCACCACCAATGAAGAGTTCCTGTTGTTCTATGTCCTTATTAGAAATCGGCAGTTTTGTGTATGTTTTAACATTAGCCATTTTAAAAGATGTATAGTAGTATCTTATTATTTCATTTTGCAATTCCCTAGGGACAAATAATGTTGAGCATCTTTTCATTAGGCTTATTTACTTACTATCATTATCTTTAGTGAGATGTCTGTTCAGATCTTTTGCCCATTTTTAAAATGGATTGTTTATCTTATAAATGAGTTCTATCTGGTAGAATTCACTAGTGAATGCATCTAGTCCTGATGCTTTTTCAGAAATTATTTCTTAATTATTTTCAAATTATTGATTCGGTCTTAATAGATAGATTAAGATAGATACATTGATAGATCTATTCAGATTATCTATTTCTATTTGTGTAAGTTTTGATAATCTATCTCCTTCAAAAAATTGGTCTATTTATGGGGCGCCTGGGTGGCGCAGTCAGTTGAGCGTCCGACTTCAGCCAGGTCACGATCTCGCGGGAGTTCGAGCCCCGCGTCAGGCTCTGGGCTGATGGCTCAGAGCCTGGAGCCTGTTTCCGATTCTGTGTCTCCCTCTCTCTCTGCCCCTTGCCCGTTCATGCTCTGTCTCTCTCTGTCCCAAAAATAAATAAACGTTGAAAAAAAAAATTGGTCTATTTCATCTGAGTTATTAACTTGTGGGTCTAAAATTTTTCACAGTATTCTTTTATTACCTCTTAATGCCCATGGGGGTTATGGCGATCTTCAAGCTTTGATTTCTAATATTGATAATTTGTGTTCTTCATCTTTTTTTTTTTTAATTAGCCTGGCTAGATATTTATCAATTTTACTGAATTTTCCCTAGATCAAGTTTTTATTTTTTTTAATTAAAAAAAAAAATTTAAGGGGCGCCTGGATGGCTCAGTCGGTTAAGTGGCCGGCTTCGGCTCAGGTCATGATCTCGTGGTCTGTGAGTTCGAGCCCTGCATCGGGCTCTGTGCTGACAGCTCAGAGCCTGGAGCCTGTTTCGGATTCTGTGTCTCCCTCTCTCTGACCCTCCCCCGTTCATGCTGTGTCTCTCTCTGTCTCAAAAATAAATAAACGTTAAAAAAAAATCATTAAAAAAAAATTTAAGCTTCTGCACAGCAAAGGAAACAATCAACAAAACTAAAAGGCAACCGACGGAATGGAAGAAGATATTTGCAAATGACATCAGATAAAGGGTTAGAAACCAAAATCTATAAAGAACTTACCAAATTCAATACCCCAAAAAACAAATAATCCCATGAAGAAATGGGCAAAAGACATGAATAGACACTTTTCCAAAGAAGATATCCAGATAGCCAACTGACACATGAAAAGATACTCAATCAGGGAAATAACAAATCAAAAGCACAATGAGATACCACCTCACACCTGTCAGAATGGCTAAAATTAACAACTCAAGCAATAATAGATGTTGGCAAGATGTGGAGAAAGGGGAACCCTACTGCACTGTTGGTGGGAATACAAACTGGAGCAGCCACTCTGGAAAACAGTGTGGAGGTTCCTCAAAAAACTAAAAATAGAACTATTCTATGACCTAGCAATTGCACTACTAGGAATTCATCCAAATTATACAGAAATGCTGATTCGAAGGGGCACATGCACCCCAATGTTTATAGCAGCACTATCAACAACAGCCAAATTATGGAAAGAGCCCAAATGTCCAACAGCTGATGAATGGATTAAGAAGATGTGGTGTGTGTGTGTGTGTGTGTGTGTACATATGTATATATAAAATGGAATACTACTAAGTGATTAAAAAGAATGAAATCTTGCCATTTGCAACAACATGGATGGAACTGGAGGGTATTATACTAAGTGAAATAGTCAGAGAAAGACTAGTATCACATAATTTCACTCATATGTGAAATTTGAGAAACTTAACAGATGATCATAGGTAAAAAGAAGGAAAAATAAGATAAAAACATAGAGGGAGGCAAACCATAAGAGACTCTTAAATACAGAGAACAAACTGAGAATTGATGACGGTGGGGCAAATGAGTGATGGGCATTAGAGAGGGCGCTTGTTGGGATGAGCAATGGGTGTTATATGTAAGTGATGAATCACTGGGTTCTACTCCTGAAGCCAAGACTACACTGTATGTTAACTAACTTGAGAATTAAAAAAAAAAAAGGTCTAGATTTTCAAATTTAGAATTAAATTTTTTTTAATTTTTTTGGGGGGGGCAGTGTGCACACAAGAAGGGGAGGGGCAGAGAGAGGGAGAAAGAGGATCTGAAGTGGGCTCTATTGCTGAGAGCAGAGAGCCCGATGTGGGGCCCCACCAAACTCATGAACCATGAGATTGTGACATGAGCCAAAGTTAGATGCTTCACTGAGTCACCCAGCCGCGCCCCTAGAACAAACTTTTAAAAATAATTGTTCTCACTGGTTTCCTGTATTCAATTTCTAGTCTGTATTATTTCTTTAGCTTGCATTGGGCTTAAATTGCTTCCTTTCTCTACATTCCTAAAGTGGAAACTTAAGGTTATAAGCTGCCCTCTAAGCACTGTTTTTGCTGAATTCCCCAAATTGTGATAAATTGTATTTTCATTATCATTTAAATTATTTTCAAATTTCTTGAGACTTCTTCTTTGACTCATGTGTTATTTAAAAGTATGCTCTTTAATTAATTTCTATATTTGGGAATTTTCCAGCTTAATTTCTGTTATCAATTTCTGGTTTAATTCTGCTGTGATCTGAGAATATACTTTGCATGATTACTATTTTTTCAAACATGTTAAGGTGAGGTTCCACCTCACTGATTCTTTCCTCCGCTATATTATTCTACTGATAAGCTCATCCAAAACCATTTATTTGTTAGTGGGTTTTGATTTTTTTTTTTTTTTTTTTTTACTTCTAGCACTTGCTTTTGATACTTTCTTAGTTTCTGCTTACATTGCTCATGTCTTCTTGCATATTGTTTACTGTTTCTATTAGAGCTCTTAACATATTAATCATAGTTATTTTAAGTTCCCTATCTAATAATTCCAACATCTGTAATATCTGAGTTTGGTTCTGGTGCTTTCTTTGTTTTTTCACACTGTTCTTTCTTGTCTTTAGGCATGTCTTCTTTTTGTTGAAAGTTCACCAGTTGGTATTGGGAAATAGGAAGAGGTAAGTAACCATTTACTATGTGGATCTGTTAGTCTGGCCAGGAGGTGAGCTGTGTTTAATAAGTGTCAGAAGCTTCAAGTTCCTCCATTATCTTTGTTTTTTGTCCCTTATTGACTGTGGGCTTCCCTCAATACTTCTCTTCAGAGAGTCCATGGCTTTTTCAGCTGTAATTCTATTATTATACTGGATCCCTGTTATATATCTGCTTATTTGGATAGTTGGTTTTTTCTCTTTTGGTTTTGGTATGAGGGTTTGGGTGGGGGAGGAAAAGCATTCTGTAATATTAGAATTAAATCTTTATTTCTTATTTGGCCTGTTTTTCTGGGCTTTGACCTTCACAGGTGTTTCTCCATGATACAGCTTCCCCCCTCCCCCTCTTTAGAAAGAAAGCCTAGACAGGGCTGGATTAGGAGGGATGCCTCTCCAAACTGGGATTGTCTTTTTTTGTTTGTATAGTTTCTTAAATTCCACATGTGAGTGAAATCAAATGGTATTTGCTTTCTCTGAATTTTTTCACTAAGCATTATACCCTCTAGGTCACTCCATGTTGTTGCAAATGACAAGATCTCATTCTTTTTACGGCTGAATAATATTCCATTATATATATAATGCACCTGTTTTTCAGATTTTATTTGATGGATCAATTACTTTCTAGTTTTTCAACTTAGGCAGCTTGTACTACTTTTTGGTTTTCCTCCCTTATTTATCTTCAACTGACATGTAAAAGTACACATTTTATAAGGTATGGGTAACACACATGATGAAATTTTTTCCATTTCCCTATATTCACTCAACTAGGACATACATTGATGTCTTGAATCAGTAAAATTCTACTAATGAATATTTTATATATATATACATATATACGTATATATATATATATACATATATGCCACATCTTCTTTATTCATTCTTCTATGGACATCTGGGTTGCTTCCATATCTTGGCTATTGTAAATAGTGCTACAGTAAACATAAGGATAAGGGTGCCTGGATGGCTCAGTTGGTTAAGCATCTGACTCTTTTTTTTTTAATGTTTTTATTTATTTTTGAGACAGAGACAGATCATGAGCAAGGGAGGGGCAGAGAGAGAGGGAAACACAGAATCAGAAGCAGGGTCCAGGCTCTGAGCTGTCAGCACAGAGCGTGATGCAGGGCTCGAACTCATGGACTGTGAGATCATGACCTGAGCTGAAGTCAGATGCTTAACCAACTGAGCCACCCAGGCGACCCAGCATCTGACTCTTAATTTCAGCTCAGGTTATGATCTCATGGTTGTGAGATCGAGCCCCCTGTTGAGCTCAGTGCTGGGCATGGGGCCTGCTTAAGATTCTCTCTCCCCCTCTCCTTCTGCCCCACCCATCCCTCTCTCTCTCTCTACCTGAAAAAAATAAATAAAATAAAAAAGACAGAAGGAAAAATGTTTAAAGTTGTATCATCTTTGCTGATTATCTGTTTAATCAATGAATAAAGATAGGCATATTAATAATATTAAAACTGCTGACAGATATTACTTTTCTTTTTTTTTTTAAATTTTTTTTTTTTTTCCAACGTTTTATTATTTATTTTTGGGACAGAGAGAGACAGAGCATGAACGGGGGAGGGGCAGAGAGAGAGGGAGACACAGAATCGGAAACAGGCTCCAGGCTCCGAGCCATCAGCCCAGAGCCTGACGCGGGGCTCGAACTCACGGACCGCGAGATCGTGACCTGGCTGTAGTCGGACGCTTAACCGACTGCGCCACCCAGGCGCCCCAACTTTTCTTAAAACAGTTCTGAATAGATAATTTGGAGGAAATATTGTAGATGGGAGAACTGTGGAGAATGGGATTCAAGCTAGTTATTTCTTAACTGGCTCCTTACACATTGAGTATTTTAAATAACCTAGGATTTATTATTATGCTTGCTGATAAATGGGTTTATGACACTTTGAAACTAACTAGTTATCTCTGTAATCCTTGGTTTCCTCTTTTTGCAAAACAAGATCATTAATACCTTCCCTGAATGTTATTACTGATTTTACGTATGACTCAAGATAATATAAGTGAATTATCTTTGTAAATTGTAAATGTTATGAAAATGTAGACAGGTATTACATTAACACACCTGATTAATAACTATATAACTATTATTTATTTAAGTCATATTAAAGAAAGTCAAAGTATACTACAATATCACTTTTTTATTTAAGTCATATTAAAGAAAGTCAAAGTATACTACAATATCACTTTTTTAAAGTCTAAGCACTGGAAGCATCCAAATTGTTCAAAAAGATTATAAACAGCTATTCCATTTTAATATTTAGTATTTCTGAGAAAGTGGCACATGTACTGCAAGAGTCAATGTATGCAATATGGAAAAAATGGTATAGATATGAGTGGACAATTCCAGTGACACCAAGACAATATTGTTCTTAAAACATGAAAGGCATTAGTTCTGTGTCCTGTACTGTATAACGCCCTGTTTAAAACTGTTTAAACACCCTGTTTAAAATTGTGCTTTTTAGAGGCACTGAGTGGCTCAGTCAGTGAAGCATCAGACTTTGGCTCAGGTCATGATCTCACGGTTGATGAGTTTGAGCCCTGCATTGGACTCTGTGCTGACAGCTCAGAGTCTTGGAGCCTGCTTTGGATTCTGGGTCTCCCTCTCTCTCTCTCTGCCCCTCCCCCACTGGGTGCATGAGTGCTCTCTCTCAAAAATAAACAAACATTAAAAAAATAAAAATAAAATAAAATAAAATAAAATAAAATAAAATAAAATAAAATAAATAAAATTGTGCTTTTTAGCAGATGGGTACCTACATTATGCAAATAAACTTTAATGAAAAATAGATTAGATTCTAAAGAGTCCTAGGAAAAACCTTTTTTTTTCACATAATAAAAAGTTGTGCAAATCAGTTTTCTTTAAATAAAAAATTCTCATTGAACATATATTCATCTTTAATATAATTTTACGATATAAGAATAGGAAATAATACATTTACTCAAAGCATAAAATGTATTCACTGGAAGTATTATTTTTTATTAAAAAATATTTTTAATGTTTTTATTTATTTTTGAGACAGAGAGAGAGCATGAGCAGGAGAGGGGCAGAGAGAGAGAGGGAGACAGAATCTGAAGCAGGCTCCAGGCTCAGAGCTGTCAGCACAGAGCCCGATGCGGGGCTTGAATTCACGGACTGTGAGATCATGACCTGAGCTGAAGTTGGACACTTAACTGACTGAGCCACCCAGGCACCCCAAGTTTTTCACTGGAAGTATTATTAAGACAAACCTGTAAATCTCCAGATAGGAAAATAGTTAATATAGACAATTCAATGGATTATTAAAATAACTTTTCAAAAGTCAGAGTCCAATTAGGAATAAGAACTAAATTTGCTGTGTATAACTATCAAATATAAGAAAAATAAAGCAAAAAATTTTCTCATTTATATTATAGACACAGTAAACCAGTTTAGTATTGTACTAAGAATAACAGTTATGGCAAATGATTAATTGTTCTGAACTCACACTCTTTACCTAATTAAATGCAACTATTAGTAACACTAGCAGATAAAATAACTTCATTCTTCCCTGGAAAGATAGATTTTTAAAATACTGATACAGTTGAGAATACCTACTGCAGAGTTTCATACTACGGCATTTTTGTTCTTGGTTTTATTTTTAAAAAAAAATTTTTTTCAACGTTTTTTATTTATTTTTGGGACAGAGAGAGACAGAGCATGAAGGGGGGAGGGGCAGAGAGAGAGGGAGACACAGAATCAGAAACAGGCTCCAGGCTCTGAGCCATCAGCCCAGAGCCTGACGCGGGGCTCGAACTCACGGACTGCAAGATCGTGACCTGGCTGAAGTCGGACGCTTAACTGACTGCGCCACCCAGGCGCCCCTGTTCTTGGTTTTAATTCTTCCAACAAATAAAGGCTTTAGAATATCTGACTCAATGTCTTACAGGTATTTTTAAGGGGAAATTATCATGCTTACTAATGATATATTTAAACCCCTCTTGCACCTGTTTTTCAGATTTTATTTGATGGATCAATTACTATCTAATTTTTCAACTTAGGCAGCTTATTCTACTTTTTGGTTTTTGTAAAAGTACACATTTTATAAGGTATCTTGGGTAACACACATGGTGAAATTTTTCCATTTCCCTATACTCACTCAACTAGGACATATATTGATGTCTTGAATCAGTAAAATTCTACTAGTGAATATTTTATTCCTTGAAAGAATGGCAGATATTTCCAAAAATGAATCAGTTTTATTAACTTTTCAGAAACTGTTTTTAATATTGGTGTAATGCACTCATTAGTTAGCTTAAGTAAGCTAAATTATAGAGAACTTATGAACTTATTCCTATGGACCTGATTTTTTTTACCTAATCAACAAAGAAATAGAGAATATATAACTATCCACAAATATGTACTGACTGTCCATAATGTCCAAGCATTGAATCATAGAGAATATAAAATAGTTATGTAAGGGTGACTACCCAAGAAATTTAAAAGTCAAGTAAAAGCTAGTAATATCTACTATAGGTAATAACTGAAGATTTATATGACATATAATTAAATATACAGCTGTACAATGGAGGCAAAATTTTCTAAATAGTTAATCTTCTATGGCTTGAGATAATAATTTTTTAACAAAGAAACCTTACTGATACACTAACCCAAACAAACATGTTTGTGAAATACTTCTTACATATCAAGGAACTCCAGCCACTTAATCTATATGGAAGACATCACAGCAAATATAAAAGTAAAGACTGACCATTTTAGAACTCTAACATCCCAGGCTATTAGTATTTTCTGCTTATGGGACTTCAAAGGGCTAAAGGGACTTTTTAAAACATCAAAAAACCTTAAAGATAAGAAACAGTTCAGTGTATACTAGGTACTGAAGAAAATGGAACAGAATATGTAAAACTTGAGAAGGGTCTTGGAGGAAAGGCAGGATTTATAATAGAACAGAAAAAGGAACAAGGGCAATTCAAGAAGATAAATCTATCTGAATGAAGGTTATAGGTAAGAATGAATATGTACTTGATCCTACCTATTCACTCTCCTTCTCAGATTAAGAAATGTGAAGAAGGAAATAAGATACGATAGAAAGTAACTTGCAGGGAGAGGATTACTTTATATAGGGTGATCAAAAATGTCTGAGGAACATGACTTTAATTTGAGTTGTCAAGACTTGAAGTATAAGAAAAGGAGCATATCAAAGGCTGATGGAAAAAGAGTGAACCAGGAAGAAGAAACAGTGAAAGAAAGACTGTGACAAGAAGAATGGACAGAAACAATAGTACTACTGAGCAGAGAATGGATTGGGAAACGGTCTGTGTAAATTGAGAGCAAGAGTGGAAGAAGGGAAAACAACTGAGACTACTGCAAAGTCCAGGGAAGAAATGGTGGCCACTTAACATTGAGATTGTGGTGAGAGACAGAAAGGGAGAGAAACGGCCAGATTTCATTTATATATTTTGGAGAAACGAGATCTGCTGACAGACTGAACCTAGAGAGTGAATAAATGGAAGATATCAAAAATAACACCAACGTTTTTGGTATTATAATACCAATGAGCATGTGGGTAAGGAGTGATGACAATTACTAAGATGGGGGAAAGGTGAAGAATAGGTTAGAAGCATGTTGTCATAAAGAAAGGTTTTATTGGACATATTAGACATCAAATTGGAAATTTCAAAAAGAGTTGGATAGGTATCTGGAACACATCACTGCATTCTAAATTTTATTTTAAAATTATGTATCAAGTGTTTTATATCTCCAGTTGTCCAGGGACAGAAAGAATGGCTTGCATTTACTTAAAATATTAAATAAATCTCCCTCTCAGTGGTGACTGTGAAACTGTGATATGTATACCACAGGTTTAGAGAAAAGGTCCTCTCTTCTCTAAACTTCCAATGTCTTAGTTCTGACTCTCATCATATTTGTCATATTACTAAAACACAATCCTGTGTCATTCCAAAGAAAAACAAACTCAATTGACTTCCCATGACCTACAAAATCTAAACCTTTACTTAGCCCAGTCATCAAGGACTTCTGCCAACCTCAAGCAGACCTCCATTTAGCTCCATTTTACCAATTTATATCTCAAACAATAATAATGCTAACTTAACTGCCATTTCTTTAGTACAACATGCCCTTTCTTATCTCTACTGCCATTGCACATACCTTCCACTGTGGTGCAAAACCATACTCCAAAGTGAAGCAATGGATCCTGTAAATCAATACATGGCTAAAGAGACTTTGTAGATGTAATTAAGGTTACTAATTAATGACCTTAAAACAGATTCTTGTGGATTATCTAGGTGGGACTGATCTAATCATATTAGCTCTTAAAAGCAGAGAACTTTCTCCAGCTTGAAGCAGAAGAGAGCCAGGACAAAAAGTTGTCAGATTCTAAACAAGAAAAGGATTCAATGCATCATTACTGGCTCTGAGGTTATTAGAGTCCATGTGCAAGGACCAGAGAAAGGCCTGTAGGAGCTATGGGCAGCCCCCAGATCACAGCCAACAAGGAAACACAGACCTCAGTTTTATAACCACAAGGAAGTGAATTCTGCCAAAAATATTAATGAGCGTGGAAGTAGATTTTTCCCCAGAAACACCAAATAAAGGCCTATCAGAAAAAACCCTGACCTAAAAAATTGTGAGATAATAAATGGGATTTTTTTAAACCACTAACTTTATGGTAATTTGTTATGGCAGCAATAGAAAACTAATACAAGACTCATATGTATTAAGGTGATGGGGGTGGGGAAAGTGGGATTCTATTGCCAGAATACTAAATATATGAAATATGAAAATATGAAGCCTCTAATCATGGTTGATGCAGCCACTCTCTCCCTCTAACACTTATAGTCCTTTACATTGATGAGAATCTTCCATTGACTCACTACTGATTCACTAGCCAAGATAATGGCCAGGCAGCCAACATCTCCATGCAGGGACGTTCTAAATACTTAATACAGGGGCACCTGGGTGGCTCAGTCAGTTGAGTGTCTGACTTCGGCTCACGTTATGATCTCTCAGTTCTTGAGTTCAAGCCCTGCATCGGGCTCTATGCTGACAGCTCAGAACCTGGAGCCTGCTTCAGATTCTATGTCTCCCTCTCTCTCTGCCCCTCCCCACTCACACTCTGTCTCTGTCTCTTTCTCAAAAATAAACATACATACATACATACTTGATACACAAGTGAAGAAGATGAAATCTAATCCTTCATCTCCCACTACCTCCTTTCACTCAAATGAGAGTCCCCATCAGTCTAGATAGGGGCAAGCTCAGGCCTCAGGTATCCAAATGCCAGTGTGACAGGTCTGGCTCCACAGAATGGGGAGGTGAATGTAGGGGGCTACAGGCTCAGATAACAATAGAAAACTAGTTTACCTTTACCCAGAATTACCACAATGGAAGCCAGATCTTCCCTACTAAAATATAAACACCTGAAAACCCCATTCTTCAGGTGATGACAAAGCATTCTGGGTATGAAAGACGGTATAGTAGTACTAATATGAAATGTGGGGATGTGCAGTTAAACCAGTAGTCAGAAAATTAAGCATAAAAGTCCCATTTACGTAAGATGAGTTTCTCCTGGCAAATTCCTACTTATTACCCCAAGTTTATTGCAATGTTATTCCCTCAGTTCTAACTCCTAAAATACATTAACACCCACATTATTACTGTACTAACCACACTATACAATAATTACATGCTTATACTTCTAACTCTTCTTGTAAGTTTCTTGCATTATTTTCTATCTCTAAATCTAACACAATGGTGGTCACACAGTCAGCATTCAACAAATGTTTCTGAACTGATTCATTTTTTAAGAGATACCATGGCTCTTTTATGATATAATTTTAGGTTTCTCAAGTCAAAGATGAGTCACAGAAATAGAGAGCCTTTATTAGGCCCCAGTATATCTCATATATTTATTTCTACACTACGTTAGGAGAATATGCATTTCCACTATCTTCAATTTCTCTATTCTAACATTGGATATAAAACTGTAAGAAAATATAAACATTGTCTAGGATATTAAATGTTTTAAGATTGATGATAATCCTTAGCACATGTCAGACATTGTTGTAAGCCTTTTGCAGTAAGTAAATAATGCATTTACTTCTCACAACAACATACCTTTAAGATAAATAATTATCTCATTTTCCAGAGGAACAGAGAGGTAAAGCAAGTTGTAAAAGGTTGAAAAATTGTAATATTCTGGGGCGCCTGGGTGGCGCAGTCGGTTAAGCGTCCGACTTCAGCCAGGTCACGATTTCGCGGTCCGTGAGTTCGAGCCCCGCGTCAGGCTCTGGGCTGATGGCTCAGAGCCTGGAGCCTGTTTCCGATTCTGTGTCTCCCTCTCTCTCTGCCCCTCCCCCGTTCATGCTCTCTCTCTCTCTGTCCCAAAAATAAATAAACGTTGGAAAAAAAAAATTTTTTAAAAAATTGTAATATTCTATATTCTATTTTAATTCTTTCTACCTACCTCCCCAGGAGTATATATTTATTTCAAATAAATTATATTTTCAGAAGTGTTAAGCCTTTACCAAAATCTTTTTTGAATAAATGAAAACACACTGAAGAGTCACAAAGCCAAGGATATAAAGTACTAAGATTGCATTACCATGCACATGGCTTCTCCTTTTATTTCAAGCTCTGATAAGTGATTATTGAACCCAACATTAGTTTTTAAGAACTTAGCAATGATTTAAGTAACTTTCATTTCTATATCACTCTCCAAATAGTTTTTTTATTGTGACTGTGACAAATATCTACCAAACTTGGAATGTTTTAATTTCAAGTAATATATATTAATTTTGAGGAAAATGTAGTTATAACTATATACTGTTAAAGGCAATAACCCATCATTGTCATCATGTGGTAGGTATCACATTCCAGTAAACTTTGACACATTTTAGAACTAAGAAATAAATGTGAGCCTAGGGCATTAGAACTATGTCACAGCTCACACTGACCCCATCTGAAATCTCCCAGGCCCAAAAATAAATGATATGGTGATGCTAACTAACCATGGCAGGAACAGTTAGAGGACTCTTAATTTATACCACTAGAAGATATGAAGTGAGCCAGAAGGTGGCAGAATGGGGCCATGTAGGCTTCACATACAAATTCAGAAAAACCTTTTATTGTCATTACCTAAGGTTTTAGCAGTATACCAAACAAGGACAATTTCAGGCCCTAACATAAAAATTTTATGTACTAGAGATACAAAAGAGCATCACTGCATGTATACAAATCAAACTGTAAAATTCCCACATAACCCACTACATTAGAAACTAATCCCCATTTACCCTGACAAATCTTCCCTATTTATACAACTCAATGAAAAAATGAAGTCCTCCAAAGTCCCCTACAACATTCCAATATCACATCTGAATTCACTTACAATGTAATGAAAAATTAATAGTAAATGTATTATGTAATATATTTAATTTCTTAAGTTTGATCATAATTACTACATAATGGCAAAACCAAATCTTTTGTAAGTAATCATATAACTTTAAAGAAAACAGCTGTTTAAAATTTTTTTAAACGTTTATTCATTTTTGAGAGACAAAGACAGATCGCAAGCAGGGGTGGGGCAGAGAGAGAAGGAAACACAGAATCCGAAGCAGTCTCCAGGCTTTGAGCTGTCCGCACAGAGCCGGACGCAGGGCTCGAACTCACGAACCGTGAGATCATGACCTGAGCCGAAGTTTGATGCTCAACTGACAGCCACCCAGGCTCCCCGAAAACAGCTGTTTTTATATTGGGTTTTTCAAATGGGGTTTAGAAACTATGGCTTAGTATGGCAGGTTAACCATATTATTCTTCATATTGCATTTGAATTTACAGTGGATCTGTTTATGTTTGCATTCCCAGTACCTATCAAAGAACCTAGAATACATAAGCCCTCAAAAACATTTGCTCAATTCAGTACAGGATTTCCAGGAGAAAACAGAGCTAAAAGCAACTGAGTAGACACCTAAGACACCAATTGGTATTAAAATGATTCTCTTTAGTTTTCCATCAGGTGACCAGCCCCTCCACACTGAACACAAAAGAAGTGCTAATTACTCTCAGAGACTAAGCCATCTATACAGAGACAAACTAAGAGATCATGAAACCAGATCTGTCAACATTAGCCAACTTACATCAGTGGCAGAAGAGATTCCCGGAGAGAATTGTGGAGCAAGTTATGAGGTAGGCAACACCATCTGGCAGACGTGGTGTTTCACCTTTACCTCAAATCAAGTAAGGGGCTTCTGGGGAAACACTCAGAGATCTGACCTATCTGCTACCCTCTAAAGTCTACAGGAGTTAGAAGCTGTTTCAGTGGACTTACCAAATGCACCAAATGCAGATACTATGGTGGATGAAGCCACCTAGGCCAGGTTGTGGAGTAGAGTAGTACAGACAGCGAGCTTCCCTTGCAATGGCAGGAAAAATGTGTTTATGTCCTAGGGACCCCAGAGAAAGGCGCGTGGGTAAGGGAGTCATAAGTGGCCAGCCAGAAGAGAGGCATTCCCTCATAAAGAGAACTGAAATCCAAGATCCACAGCAGATTAACTGCCAAGCTAAAGAATCTTAAATTTTAGGAAATCTCAGGTGCAGGGGAAAATTATAATGCCCTGGGAGAGACTCTAGCATTGTGTTCCCAAGAATATATGCTTTTGTAAGATTTGCAAAAGTGAGATATTTTTAACTACAATTGATTAAAACTGCTGTCTCCTTACATTCCAACTTCTCCTCCTTCACACTCCCATTATGTCAGGTGTTAAGGAAGTGGCTGCAGGCATTTTAGAGAATTTGCTAAGGGGAAATTGAGATAGGAGTATGTCAGTTTAGCTACAACTGGGAAGAGGTTTGGGAATTTTTCAATAAAAAAGAAATTACAAACTCCTGACTTGAACATATATGAGGAGAACATCCTTTTACATCTTTAAATTTATGTATTACAGAAGTAAGACAATATTTAGATAGAAACATAATGGAATATGAAACAGATTGAAAAGAGCCATGAAATAAATAAAAATTCTTATTTAGAAAAGTGAATCACATGGTGCACCTGGGTGGCTCAGTAAGTTAAGCATCCAACTTTGGCTTGGGTCATGATCTCGCGGTTTGTAAGTTTGGGTCTTGCATCGGGCTCTGTGTTGACAGCTCAGAGCATGGAGCCCGCTTTGGATTCTGTGTCTCCCTCTCTCTCTGCCCCTCCCCTGCTCATGGTCTGTCTCTCTCTCTCTCAAAAATAAACAAAACATGAAAAAATTTTTAAATTCAAAATGATTAATGAATATTATTCATTCAAAAATTACTTAGGATTAAATATCATCAGGAAAACCTGAAATGTCCTGATATCTGATAGTCATATACGAAAGAAATCTGTCATAGGTGTTTCTTCAACCATAAAAAACATAGATGTGAGAACCAGAGGCTAGAGGTCGGAGTGGTAGACCTCACTATTTTATTGAATCTAAGACTATTCAGTTGTTTAAGAATCATCATTATTTTATTTACTACTAAGAAAGAAAAAAGGAAAAAAGTGCAGCAATTAAACTATGAGGTAATGCTTTATTAGTTACAGTTTTTTTCTTTAGAACTACTTTAGACCTAGTTTGTCGTAACTTTCTATCTTATACCACTCGTGCACACACAAGATGAAAAAAACATTTATGTGGTTAAGGGATTCCTAAAACTCCTTCACATTCAGATTCTGACTCTGTGGAATCATTTTTTGACTCATAGTCATTATGGTGAGTTTTTAGACGAATATTGTCCTTTACGACATCAAGAATATTGTTCACGCGATGTTTCCTGCAGTGGTCTACTACCACCTCCTAGATTTTCTTCCAATATTTCTATTCTGATGTTTGTGCATGCATAGACAATTACAAGTATGTCACAGTATTGCCTGACAGACAGTAACTATAGGATACCACCAAGTTTAGGAAGCATCCTAATTTCAGAAACGATAACATACAAGAAAAGTATGTATCCTGGAATTAATGAAAATAGTATCATCCTTAATTATCCGTTTGACGAATGTTTGCTTCCTGTCCCTGTGACTTTGGATGATGTAGAAATTTTAGTGCCCATGGAAGGGATACTCCTACCAAGAACACATAACAATGAACCCCTTGAACTAGAAGCTAAGAGTGTCACCTGAGTATTCTGGTCTCGTCTCCTCTTTGCACTAAAATAACAGGCAAAATAGGGAGTTATTGTTTCTGTTTGGGTGATTAGTTCTGGTTATCACTGAGACATAGGTTCTTGCTATAAAATGTGGGCAGAAAAGAACACGATTGCTCCTAGGAGATCTTGTGGAGTATCTTCTTATAATTTCCATATTGAGTTGTGAAAAACACATAGGTTACCTCAGCATTCCAATATAGGAAACACTACCAAGTTCTCAGTAACTCCAGAATGATGATCTAAACGACTATCCTTAAATAGAAGCCCTTCGAACTTACATGCTGGCAGACGGAACATGGAATGAACAGTGGAGAGGTTATATATATAATACCAACTTCCAGACAGAACTAGGATTGTAGCAGCTACCCTTAAATACTACTTTGCTCTGCTATGTGTGTGCATATGGATGTGTGTGTATATATAAACACATCAATTTCCTTCTGCCCTTTCCCCAATAACTTTATATAAGGTGGTTAACTTAATAATTTAGCACCAGGGCAGCAGAAAATCACTGTGATCTAATAGCTGAGATGAGTATCATCCACAGATTGATACAGGAGCTGATGGAATTTTACATCTCTCCCTTTGGGTAAAAGTTTGAATGTGTTTTCAGTTATACGAAAGATAGCAGCATTAAATTAGATGCAGTATACTGCAGTTGCCATTGTTGTGTGGAAACATCGGTAAAAGGGTATATATAAGTGACAAACAGCCAAAGGAGGGAACCGTACTGGATATTGCAAATTGGCTCATTCAACATCTTTTCCATTCTATAACAGTAGGAGAGGCTGGAAAGCTATAAAGTATAATTCCTGGGGGCGCCTGGGTGGCGCAGTCGGTTAAGCGTCCGACTTCAGCCAGGTCACGATCTCGCGGTCCAGGAGTTCGAGCCCCGCGTCGGGCTCTGGGCTGACGGCTCAGAGCCTGGAGCCTGTTTCCGATTCTGTGTCTCCCTCTCTCTCTCTGCCCCTCCCCCGTTCATGCTCTGTCTCTCTCTGTCCCCCCAAAAATAAATAAAACGTTGAAAAAAAATATATATATATATAATTCCTGGATTCCCTATTCTTAAAGTTTAGATGCAAATAAAGTTCTCTCTGTTAAGTGCACTTCTATGATATATGAAAAGTAGAAATGGGCCCTTTATTGTATATTTCTGATGGCAAGCATAGGTCATGGAAATAAGGTTTCCTAGAGCCAATATTTCAGTGACTTCCAACTCCAGGTTCTGACCATAAAAAAAAAAAAAAAAAATTGTGTCAGTACTGTAAGACAGGAAAGGACAGAGAGACAGACAGACAGAAAGATACAGAAAGAGAGGCAGATAAATCTAATAACATCACTTAAGGTCCTGGATACCACAATTCTTAAAGCCAGTTTCATCACTTGAACTTTCAATTTACTTTATTATTTTTTAATACGAAATTGTCAAATTGGTTTCCATACAACACCCAGTGCTCATCCCAACAGGTGCCCTCCTCAATACCTATCATCCACCCTCCCACCCCCCATCAACCCTCAGTTTGTTGTCAGTTTTTTTTTTTTTTTAAATTTTTTGAGCATGAACGGGGGAGGGGCAGAGAGAGAGGGAGACACAGAATTGGAAGCAGGCTCCAGGCTCTGAGCCATCAGCCCAGAGCCCAACGCGGGGCTCGAACTCACGGACCGTGAGATCGTGACCTGAGCCGAAGTCGGCCGCCCAACCGACTGAGCCACCCAGGCGCCCCTGTTGTCAGTTTTTAAGAGTCTCTTATGTTTTGGCTCCCTCCCTCTCTAACCTTTTTTTTTTTTTTTACCTTCCCCTCCCCCATGGTCTTCTGTTAAGTTGCTCAGGATCCACATAGGCGTGAAAACATATGGTATCTTTCCCTGTATGACTTATTTCACTTAGCATAACACTCTCCAGTTCCATCCATGTTACTACAAAAGGCCATATTTTATTCTTTCTCATTGCCATGTAGTATTCCATTGTGTATATAAATATAAACCACAATTTCTTTATCCATTCATCAGTTGATGGACATTTAGGCTCTTTCCATAATTCGGCTATTGTTGAGAGTGCTGCTATAAACATTGGGGTACAAGTGCCCCTATGCATCAGCACTCCTGTATCCCTTGGGTAAATTCCTAGTAGTGCTATTGCTGGGTCATAGGGTAGATCTATTTTTAATTTTTTGAGGAACATCCACACTGTTTTCCAGAGCAGCTGCACCAGTTTGCATTCCTAGAACTTTCAATTTACTTTAGAAAATTCTCTTTGCATTTTAGTTTCATTAAAAAAATTTTTTTTTAATATTTTTTATATCTGAGAGAGAGAGACAGACAAAGCACGAGCAGGGGAGGAGCAGAGAGAGATGGAGACAGAATCTGAAGCAGGCTCCATGCTCTGAGCTGTCAGCACAGAGCCCGACGTGGGGCTGGAACTCATGAACCACGAGCGAGATCATGACCTGAGCAGAAGTCGGACGCCTAACCAACTGAGCCACCCAGGCGCCACTTTTAATTTTTTTTTAATGTTTATTTATTTTTGACCGAGAGAGAGACAGAGCATGAACAGGGTAGGGGAAGAGAGAGAGGGAGACACATGTCTGAAGCAGGCTCCATGCTCTGAGCTGTCAGCACAGAGCCCCGCGTGGGGCTCGAATGCAAGAACAGTGACATGAGGTGAGCAGAAATCGGATGCTTAACTGACTGAGCCACCCAGGGGCCCCTGTGTTTCAATTTCAAATGGGTGTCTCCTTGCAACTGAAAGAAACTCATTTAATAATATTCCAAAAACAAGTATAATTTTTTTGGATTATTCCACTTTTTAGTTTTTTGTTTTTTTTTAATTTTTAACGTTTATTTATTATTGAAAGACAGAGAGTCAGAGCATGAGCAGGGGAGGGACAGAGGGAGAGGGAGACACAGAATCCGAAGCAGGCTCCAGGCTCTGAGCTGTCAGCACAGAGCCCGACGTGGGGCTCAAACTCACAGACTGCGAAATCATGACCTGAGCCAAAGTCGGATGCTTAACCGACTGAGCCACCCAGGCGCCCCTGGATTATTCCACTTTTTAGAGAAAGCAACTATTTCTGTAAGTAAATGACTTTTAAGAGCTGCTAGGTAATGACAGAAAGTGAGTTCCCACTTTCCTCAAGTTGAAGAAATGAATAATTAAGTGGTTTGAAAAACACCATCAGATTTTATAAGCATGATTAATTGTTGTTGAATAAGAAATAGAGGATGGTAAATGTGTCACATGTGGCTGTAAGATGTTCAAAACATTATAATCTGGAAAGTTGACTAATACTATTATGTGAAACTGCTGTTTTACTATTGCTGCTATCCTTGGGTCTGCCTTGGGCTCACAGGTTTATCACTACCATTTTCAAACTTTTTTTTCACTTTCACATTTTTTTAAAAAACAGCTTTACATTAGGAACCCAAAGAAAAAGATGGCTCTTTTATATTTGTTTCTTAAATTTTGATTTCTTTTCTCATCCTTATTCCCACCACCCAGAAATACTACTTATTGGTATTTTGGAATATTTGCTTCAAGTCCATTTTTCTGTTTATACTTTAAAAAATTAAATAATTTTGAGTTTTGAATAAATTTGCACTGCATATAATACTAAAAGCTCTCCTGATTTCTATCCACATCCCGATTTCTCTGCTTTGGCTCTAAATTTGTGTGTAGCCTTCAAATCTCTTTTTTATACTTTTACATACACATAGCTCCACAGAAAATATTTATAGTACTATTTTTTTTAAATGTACCTGAATGGTGTTATGTTGTACACATCTTTTTGCAAGTTACTTTCTTCAAAGGCACCATATTTTACTTAGCTGTTTCTCTGTTGATGGGCCTTTAGGTTATTTCTGTTTCCATTATTACAGGGAATGTGTATCTCCTCACCACCCCCCGCCATCTCTCTTTCTATCTCTGTGTTTTTCCATTTTGTTTATTTCTCCTAAAAGTCATGATATGCCTCTGGTCATAATTTCTTCCAGCTATCCTTCATACAAGCATTGGCCTACCATCTCAAGCTATAATTTTACAAAATCCCCAGCTATTAACCATTTTTATTTTAGTTTTACTGAGATAGCTTTTATATTCCATAAAATTAACCAACTTGAATAATCCAGTTCAGGAGGATTTTTAAGGTAAATTTAGTTATACAATCATCATCACTATTTCACCTTAGAACATTTCTCTTCACCTCCCCCAAATCCTCATGTTCATTTGCAGTCATTCTCCATTCCTACCACCAGCCTTATACTAATCTACTTTCTCCTTCTGCAGATTTTGTCCCTTTCATATAAATGAAATTGTACAGTGTGTGGCTTTTGTGTCTCATTTCTTTCACTCAGCATAATGTTTCTGAGGTTCACCCATCTTGTCACACGTATCAATACTTTCTCTTTATTGCTTACTTAATATTAATAGTACTTCATTGTATAGATATACCATCTTCTCTATCACCAGTTTAGTGGTTTCCACTTTATGGTTATTATAATTTTTTTAACATTTATTTATTACCGAGAGACAGAGAGAGACAGAGCGTGAGCAGGGGAGGGGTAGAGAGAGAGAGGGAAACACAGAATCTGAAGCAGGCTCCAGGCTCCAAGCCATCAGCACAGAGCCTGATGCATGGCTCGAACTCACAAACCACGAGATCATGACCTGAGCCGAGGTCAGGCACTTAACCGACTGAGCCACCCAGGCACCCCAACTTTATGGTTATTATAAATAATGTTGCCATGAACATTCATGTATAAGTTACTGTGTGAACATATGTTTTTCTCTTGAATAGATTTCTAGGAGTAAAACTGCTGGATGTGGTAATTTGGTGCTTAACATTTTGAGAAACTGACAAACTGCTTCCAAAGTGGCTGCACCATTTTACATTCCCGCCAATAATGTATGAGCGTTCCAATTTCTCCACATCCTTGCCAAATGTCACTTTTTTTTTTAACACATAATTGTTTTTGCACATGTGTTAAGTGTTTCTATTCAGGAGAAACCTAAAAGGGAAATTCCTGGGTCTAGTTTATACCCATTTTTAATTTTAATAAGTACAACCAAATCATCCCAGGAGTGGCCAATCCAATCTATACTCAAGATGCTTGCTATACATGTGACTTGTTCATCTGTGCCCATCTGGAGAATGAAAAAAGGTTATTTTAAATCACATTTCACTGACCACTAGTGAAGTAAAATATCTTTTCATATGTTGATTGATCATCTGAATTTCATCTTTAGTAACTTACCTATTCATATTTCCTTTCTCATTTATTATCTTTTTGTTGATTTATAAAATGTTTTTATTCTGGATATTAATCCTGTTTTATGCATTGAAAATATTTCCTGCCAATCTCTTTTCTTAAGGAATATGAAACCCTGTCATTCAGAGTTCTACATAAAAATATTTCTCTGAACTATCATTTAGAGTCTTATGCTCTTTGATTCCTGTGCCAAATAGCTTAACTATACATCCTAAGAGTACTTTTCATTGACTTACTGGGAGCCCTATGAAACATACATACAAAAAAGACCAAGGTGCCTTTCCTGGCTGGACATAAATTAATTTATTAATGTTAATTAGGTTTCCCTTTAGGAAATGTAGTAGGTTGTTAGTTTGAAAAAACAAAACACAACCAAAAACTTACGTTAAGTGGAAGAAATCTAGAAAAAAAAAACAAAACAAAAAAACAGAAAAGGAATTTATTCACTGGGCACATTATAGAATGGTTAGGAAGAATGGAAAACCAGGAAAAGGCAGAAAACCAAAGAAGGCAAGACACAGTTGAGAAGCAAACTACTTAGGATGCTGTCTATTGTGAAATGAACATTCCTCTCCAATGCTGATGGCAATACACCAATGAGAAGCAATCTACTTAGGATGCTGTCTATTATGAATTGAACATTCCTCTCCAATGCCGATGGCAATGCCACCAATGAATGTTCATTGTTATACTACTATATTCTCAATTCTACAGAATAACCTGTTTGATCTTGCGTTTTGGAGTCAAGCTCACAAGACTCACTTGCAATATTAGTTTCCTATTAAGACATTGCTTCTAATCAAACAAGTCAACCCTGGCCTGAAATTGAAATACATGGTTATAATTATCTCCAGGGACATAACTAGTCTTCTCTACTACCAAGCAGAAGTATTTTGATAGCTATCTTCCCAATCTTATATTTGAAATAAATAGGGGTGCCTGGGTGGCTCAGTTGGTTGAAAGTCCAACTCTTGATTTTGGCTCAGGTCATGATCTGAGGGTCCTGGGATCAAGCCTTGTGTCGGGCTCCACGCTGAGCATGAAGCCTGCTTAAAATTCTCTCTCTGTCTCTCCCTCTGTCCCACTCCCCCACTCATGCTCTCTCTCTCTCTAAAATAAATAAAAATGAAAAAAATGTTTTTTAAAAAGCAGGAAATACAAAATAAAAATTGTTACCAAATCATTCTATAGGGTCAGTAGAGATTTTTTACAGTAATTTTTTGATATAATTAAGTTGTCATGGTTATATTTAAAACAAGAACCTCTCTGAAAAATATTTCAGATCTATTCTTTTTTGCCTATCAAGAAACTATTCATTTATTCAACAACTATTTCATGAGTGCCTACTATGCTACTAGTACTACGTGCTAGATTTCAATCTGAGCAGAAACAAATATTATAGTTCAGTGGGAAAGTTTATATTATAAAAAGAAAAAAAAGTGGCAGGATTCTACAAAAATATAACAGGAGACCTTAATCTAGTGTGGGAAGGTCAGAGAACACCTTCCTAAAAGCATAATGATTAAAATGAAATGTGAAGGATGTGCCAAAAAGTTACTCAGAAAAGGGAGATAAGATAAAAAGACTTCTAGACAGTAGATAGTATGGATAAAGGCCTTAAGGGGAAAAAAAAAAAAAAAAAGGAGGGTGAATTTCAGAAACTATAGCTTTGAAAAAAGCATACTTGCCAAGTAAAGTGTCATCAAAAAATTCGTAATCATGTGTTTCTAATACCATAACATACTATTTATATCCTTGGTTAATTCCTTTGGAATATTTCCATACGATCAAATAATAAAAGAAAAATTCAGGTACAGTAAATCTTCAATAATCCATACTAATGCAAGCTATTAATATAGATAATCCCAAGCAGGAAACAGCAGACAAAATAATTTTGATTTAGTTTTGAATTAACCTGATACATTTTCCAATAGTGGACTGATTTGTTTTGCTACAAAAACAAAATTGACTTGTAATATCTTAATATTAGCTAGCAGTACAGAAAAGAATTGTTTTGTGTATGACATACTTCTGAATACTACAACTTTGGGTGTTAAAGTAGTAACAATGCCAGTGCAATCACAGTAATAACAGTATCTTCTCGTGTCTTAAAAGCACTATATGGTGTGACAGGAAGGGAAAAAAAAATAAGATAAAAGGAATCATGCCAAATCATGACAGGCTTTGCATGCCATGCTAGGAATAGATTCTGTTCTATATGCAATGAAGCACAATAAAAATAATTTTAAGCAGGAGTAACCATATCAGATTTGGGAGATGGCTAAGAAAAATAAAGGTAGGGAGACTAGTTAAGCAACTATTTTATATATCCTGGAAAGGGATGATAAAGATCTGAACTAAGCTAGGCAGAGTAAAATTGGAAATGAGGGGACAAATCATTGATAAGATCCAGTCATCAATGAGAGGTAGGGGAATAAGAAAAATGAAAGAATCTAGAATGACTCCTAGATTTCTGGCTTACATGACTAGGGAAGTTATCCATTTTCACCAAAATAGGGGATGTAGATTTAGGGAAAAGATAATTTCCTCAATTTGACTTTCTAGGAAACACATCCAGTAAAAATTAGCTATGCCTGGAGAATAGAAGAGAGGTATGTGCTGGTCACAAAGATAAGAAGTAACAGGAAGTGATGGTATTTGGAGTAATTGAGTAAACAACTCGCTTGGGGAAACACTATAGAGTAGGGAAACTCTACTAGAAAGAAAAAAGCTTATAGAGTAACAGTAGGATTACTGATGATGCTTGCCAGACACGGATGTGTGTACACACACACACACACATACACACACACACACACACACACAAAGGGGAAAGAAGAGAGCAGAATGTAAGAGCTGAAAATATGAGTAGGCCCTTTGAAGCATACCAAAGATAAAAACTGTAAAATATAAATTTGCTTACAAAAATCCTGAAGTTTTTATAAAGTTAAAGGATGAATAGGAAAAGTGTGTAACATAAAAAGCCAGAAAAGGTTGATAACGGCAATAGAGACATTTACAAATATTTCAACAGAAATATTAGCACAGAATGAGAACAAATTGTTTATTAAAAATATAAAAATTGCCAAACATCAGGTTCAACTTTGCTGGAAATAAAATTAATTTAAGTTAAAAATATGAGATGATATCTTTTACTGAGTAAAGTTGTAAAAGTTATAATAACTCATTTTTGTAATGTTTCAGTGAAACACTCATGTTATTTGTATAATTATGTCCAGAGGAAACATGTATTAGAAGTCTTAAAAAACATACAAGAACATTAGTGTCAATACTTCATATTTTTTTTCAAAAAAAGAACAGAAACAACTTAAATGTCCAACAATAGGAGCTGTCGTTTTTAAAAAGTACACATCCATACAATGGAACACTACATAGTCATACAAATGTGATTGTAACACCCACCAGAATGCAACAAAAAAGAAACAACTAAAAGTTGGTGAGAATGTAGAACAATGAGAACTCTCATACAATGCTGGTAGTAATGCAAGTTGGTATAACCACTTTAGAAAACTATGTGACCATATCTTAAATGTATACAATGGAATTTTACTTGCCAATCAAAAAGAATGAACTCTTGCCATTTGCAACAACATGGATGGGATTAGAGTATATTATGGTAAACGAAATAAATCAGTCAGAGAAAGACAAATATCATACGATTTCACTCATATGTGGAATTTAAGAAACACAACAGATAAACATAGGGGAAGGGAAGGAAAAATAAGATAAAAACAGAAAGGGAGGCAAACCATAACAGACTCTTAAATCAGAAAATAAACTGAGGGTTGCTGGAGGGAAGGTGGGGGGGGGGATGAGCTAAATGGGTGATGGGTATTAAAGAGGGCATTTGTTGGGGTGAGCACTGGGTATAATATGTAAGTGATGAATCACTGGGTTCTACTCCTGAAACTAATACCACACTGAATGTTAACTAACTTGAATTTAAATAAATAAATAAATAAATAAATAAATAAATAAATAAATAAACAAACTGTTTGACCATATCTATTAAAGCTAAATGTCCACACTAGCTATATACTCTATAGAAATGCATACATATGTTCACCAATATATATGTACTAGGAATGTTTATTGCAGCACCATTTATAATAGTCCTGAAATGGAAACATCACATTCCAACAGAATAGAAAAACTATAACATAAAAAAAAGGAATATTACACTGCAAAGAGAAAGGACAATTTCCAAGAGTACATGATGTGTGATTACATTTCTACAATAGGCAAAACTAATTAATGCTATTAAAAGTAGAAAGATGGTTACTATAGAAGTGGAGAGTTAAAAAATTAGTTTGGAGCACCTGACTGGCTTAGTCGGTTGAGTGTCCAACTCTTGATTTCAGCTCATGATCCCAGGGTTGTGGGATTGAGCCGTGTATTGGGCTCTGCTCTGAGCATAGTGCCTTCTTAAGATTCTCTCTCTCCCTCTGCCCCTAACCTGCTGACATGCAATGTGCTCTCTTTCTCAAAAATAAAAAAAATAACCCCCCCAAAATTAGTTCTATATATGTTATTATTTACTAAACATAACATAGTGAAGGTAAAAACAAACAATTCCCTACAAAATAATATCTGACTGCATGGAAAAATTCATGACATAAAAAACAAAAACAAAGTATAAGTCAGTATGTTTAATATGGATGGCAGGTTAGAATAATGGTTAAAAGTGCAGGCTCTAAGGTAAAGACTACCTGGACATCAGGTATGTGATCTTGGGCAAATTACCTAACTGCTTCAGTTTCTTCACCTGCAAATGGGGTTAATAAAACTACAGACCTCATAGGATTGTGAGATGGATTAAATAAAATAAATCAGATTAAGGCATTTATAATAGTGCCTGGTACATAATAAGCACTATATTATTATTATTATTATTATCTCATTTTTTCTTAAACTTCATCCATATATTTATCAAAAAAATATATTGAACAAAAAGTAGTAACAGTGTTCATCTGTGACTAGAGGGATTCTGGTTGAGACATGTCTTCTCTTTTTCTTATATATAAGTAACGCTGAGTGGAACTTTTCATCTTAATAGTGATGAAAATTCCTTTGTTGAGAAAAATAATTTGATAAGTTCACTCTAAGAAAACAAACAAAAAAGCACGTGTTAGACTGGGGTTTCTGTGAAAGAGACAAGTTTCTCTGCAAATAAGGAGGTGAGAAGGAATTGGATGTTCCAAATGAAAATATCCGGAAGGGAGGAAAGTGACCAGGATGGAATTTTGTTCTAGAGAATGGTCAAAAGAGAAGACCTCTAATCAATACTGCAATCAGAAGGACATTTGAGAAAAACTTTAATGTCTCATGAGAATTAAGTTGTTTACCTTTTGGCAAATTGTATCAACTATCCTGAATTTCCTTTAAGAAATGTTTAGTCAGTTGCACTCTGCTAATAACTACATGCTTTTGTGTGAGGGATTTCTTTTATGAAATGCTCAGAGGAGATCCCACCTGAGATGTTTTTAAACTAAGGATTAGTCCTGAACCATACCTCAGATTCTATCATTACTGTAGAATTAAGTCAAGAGATATGCTAACCATAACTGTCCAACTATTAGATGAAAAGTGCTAGGAATGAACTGGCATTATATAAAAAGTCTCTAGGTGTACACAGGTTTGTTAATGATGGAAAAAAAGGGCCCCAGAGTGTCCTCTGGAAAGAAGAAGGACATAGGCAGTTTAAACTGTGATTGAAGGCAATGGTTATTACTGTCTCTGTGAAGCTGGGCAAGTGATAGAATTTTTCTGTATTTCAGTTCCTTCATTTGTGTTTCAGTTGTCTAATGCTATGTAACAAACACCAAAGTTGAGTATTAAAACAATAACCGTATTTTGCTCACAATTCTGTGATTCAAAAAGTTGGATAAGGTACAGTAGAAATGCTCATCTCTGTTCTACAAGGTCTGGTGTGTGAGCTGGTCGCTCGAACAGCTGAAGGATGGCTGGAATAGCCCAGCTGAGAGGTCTAACATCTGTCATCTCACTTCTCACTGTTGGTTGAGTCAGTCACTCATCTGATTTCAGTTGAAGGATGGGCTCACTGAAAGGTCTAAGAAAGCTTCATTCACTTGTCTAGTGCCTAGGGACTACTCCCCATGGCTAATCTTTCACACTCTCACTCACCTTTTATCCTCTCTTTCTCTCTCCAAGTGGCTAGTTGGGCTTCTAACAGCATGCTGGTCTCAGAATAGCCAGACTTCTTACATAGCATCTGGCTTGTATGACAGCAGAGGCTGTCAGTCCTCTCAAAGGCCTAAGACTAGAACTGACCCAGTATCACATCCACCATATTTTATTGGTCAAACAAACACAAGCCCAGCCCAGCCCAGATTCAGATGGGAAGGGTGGTGAAAAATTTGCACCCATCTTTACTGTCACAGTCTGCCCTCTGGCCATATATTATTTACACTCCTTCATTTTCAAAATATATCCAACCCCTCCCAAGGCCCCAAAAGTCTCATTACATTACAATGTCAGCTCAAAATCCAGGGCCTAATCTAAATCAGGCGCAGCTGTAGATGAGGCTCCTCAGATCCAGTTTCTTGGTTGCAGCTTCTCAGGTACACTTCTTCTAATCTGAAGACATGTGGACTAAAGATACAAGTTAACTGCCCAACACACACCTAATATACAGTGGTGAGGAAAGAATAGGAAAATTGCAATGGACACTCCCATTCAAAAAGGGAGTAAACTAGAGGCACTAACAGTCATTGGTCAATAGCCATTCTGAAATCCAGTGGGGTACATGTCACCAGTTCTTTAATTAGTCCTGGCAGTGGTTCTCCATGTCTCTTAGCTCTACTCTCTGGCTTCTTGGCTGCATCCTCTGAGTCATCCTTCATTTTCCATAAGAAATGGCGTGTTTAGAGCTGAACAGCTTCTGAGCCTGCATCCTTTTCACAGGAAGTTGAGAGGTCAGAGGCTTCTTTTCATTATGAACTCTCTCTGCCCCTTTTAATCAATGAGATACAATTTCTGTTAATACTCTGTGGGTTAGGGGGTGGGATCACAATGGCAGAGTGGGATGAGCTTGCCTCCTCCCATGGACACACCAAAATCTGTAACTACATATAGAACAAATATCTCTAAGAATGAACTGAAGACTAGCAGACCTGATCATACACAACTAAGGATATAAAGAAAAAGCCACACTGAGAGGGAAAGAAAGGGTGGAAAGAAAGGGTTGTCAGGACCCATACCCTCAGTACAAGGACCTACAATCAAGAGGGATATCCCAGCTATAGAGGCCCTCCCTGAGGAATGAGGGGTACCAGCCCTTCACTGGACTCCAAAGCCTACGGGACTTGCACCAGTAAGACAAGCCCCCACAACTCCTGGCTTTGAAAATCTACTAGGCTTATGTCCAGGAGAGCTGGCGAATAATAGGAAATCAAGACTCTGCTCTTAAAGGGCATGTGCACAATCTCACCCACTCCCAGTCCTAGGGCAGAGGCAGCAGTTTAAAAAGCACCTGGGTAACACATGAAGGAGATTTATTGACTAATTTTAGGGCATGTGTCAGGGAAGCACCATTGATTTTTTTTCTTTTGGCACTTCCCTTCCCTGCCAGTGTTGGCAGGTGTCATTTCTGATACACTCCATCTAGTGTACTAGCACGGCTTGCCCCATGCCCACATTCCCCTGCACAATCACCCCATTCAATCACCCTCCTGGTGGGTGCTCTGGGCCAGCACCAAAGCTTCTCCTAAGCATCCTTGCCCCAGGGGGCCAGTCCAGCACTCTAGAACACCTATGATAGTCATAATCCAATCTCAAC
The DNA here is from genome assembly GCF_022079265.1 of Lynx rufus. Classification (NCBI taxonomy): domain Eukaryota; kingdom Metazoa; phylum Chordata; class Mammalia; order Carnivora; family Felidae; genus Lynx; species Lynx rufus. The sequence continues at coordinate 151,731,646 of NW_025814834.1, forward strand.
GTGAACCATGCCAGAGAAATGCCCCAACCACCAGGGCATCTACAGATATGGCAGCGAGGCCTTGCAGCCAGCCTCACTAGGAACCAACCCCACACACCAGTATACCTGCAACAGTTACAGCGAGGCCTCTCAGCCAGATGGGCAGGGGGCCAGACCCTCTCCCTAGCAGCCTGAAGCAGTCATGGCTAAACCTTGCAGACAGCTGTGTTGGGGGAAAGTCTTGCATACCATGAGCGCACCAATCATAACCCAGCCACAACAGGGAGGTACACAAAGCCCACACAGGTACCTTCTGGGGCACCTGGCTAGGGTGACCAGGAGTGTCTGTACTACTGTGCCCCACAAGACATCTTCTGCATAAAGCCACTCCTTCAATATTGGGAGACATAACTGATTGACTTAATACATAGAAACTAATAGAGTTAGGCAAAATGAGAAGACAGAGATATATGTTCCAAGTTAAAGAACAAAATAAAACCTTAGAAACAGAATGAAATGACATGGAGATAACTAATATACTAGAGAGTTCAAGGAATAGTCATAGTCATGAACATACTCACCAAACTCAGAAAAAGAATGAACACAGTGAGAACTTCAATAAAGAGATAGAAAATCTAAAAAAGAACCAATCAAAGCTGAAGAATACAACAATTGAAATGAACAATACACTCCAGAGAATCAAGAGCAGATTAGGTAATACAGATGAATGGATCAGCAATCTGGAAGATAGGGCAGTGGAAATCAACCAATCAAACAATAAGAAAAAAGAATTTGAAAAATGAGAATAGTTTAAGGAAACGCTGAGATAACATAATGCATACTACATTCACATTATAGGGGTGCCAGGAGGAGAGGAAGAAAACAAAAAACCTATTTGAAAGAATATTGGCTGAAAACTTCCCTAACCTGGCAAAGGAGACAAACATCCAAATCCAGTAGGCAAAGAGAGCTCCAGATAAGATGAACCTAAAGAGATCCACAACAAGACACATTATAATCAAAATGTCAACAGTTGAAGAGAGAATCTTAAAAGCTGGAAGAGATGAAATAGTTACATACAAGGGAACCTCCATAAGGTTATCAGTTGATTTTTCAGCAGAAACCTTTACAGCCCAGAAGGGAGTGGCATGATATATTTAAAGTGCTGAAAGGGAAAACTTTATAACCAAGATTACTCTACCCAGCAAGATTATCACTCAGAATTGAAGGAGAGATAAGGAGATTCCCAACCAAAAACTAAAGGAGTTCATCAATACCAAAGTGGCCTTACAAGAAATGTTAATGGACTTCATTAAATGAAAAAGGCCATAATTAGAAACTAGAACTGAATCACAAAGAATTAGAAAATCTGAACAGTACTAGTAATGAATTTGAACTGGTAATCAAAAAATTCCCAGTAAACAAAAGTCCAGGACCAGATGGCTTCAAAGTGAATTCTACCAAATGTCTAAAGAAGACTTAATACTTATCCTTCTCAAACTATTGCAAAAAACTGAAGAGGAAAGACACCACACACACACAAAAATTACAGGCCAATATCCCTGAGGAACACTGATGTAAAAATCCCAAAATATTAGCAAGCCAAATTCAACAATACATTAAAAGGATCATCACTATAATTAAGTGAGATTTATTCCAGGGATGCAAGGATGGTTCAATACGCACGAATCAATACCCACGCAAGGATGGTTCAATACCCACGAACACAATAAACTACACACAAAGTTAAACATAAAACTCATATGATCATCTCAATAGATGCAATATAGCATTTGATAAAATCCAATAATCATTATGATAAAAACTCAATATAGTAGGTATAAGGGGAACATATCTCAACATAATTAGTAAATATAATGGAACTCAGCCATAAAAAAGAATGGATCTTGACATTGTAACAACTTGGATGGGTCTAGAAGGTATTATGTTAAGTGAAATAAGTCAGATAGAGAAAGACAAATACCGTATGATTTCACTTATATGTGAAAACTAAAAATAAAATAAATTAAGAACAACAAAAACCCAATCAGAAATGGACTCATAGATACAGACAATCTGTGGTTGCTAGAGGGGAGATGAGTGCAGGGATGAGCAAGTAGGGGAAGGAGATTAAAAGGTACAAACTTTTAGCTTTACAATAAATATGACAGCGGATAGATACAATGTACAGCAGCAGCAGGAATATAGGTAATAATTGGTAACAACTTTGTATGATGACAGATGGCAGCTAGATTTATCATGGTGATCACTGTAATATGCTGTAATGCATATAAATACTGAATCACTATTTTGTACACCTCTAACTAATAGAACTATAAGTCAACTATACTTTGAGAATAATAATAAAAGCTGTGGATTTATTATCAAATTATAATCAACTTCAATAGACAAAAGCTGTATTCACATTTCTTTCTGAGAGGCCATTCTCTACCTAGTGCTTCATGTTAGGCTGCTATAGGACAATGTCCTCATTTCTCCAAATCCTGACTCTTAAGTGAGAGCATCTATGAGATACACACTTAAGGTAAGCCTTTTAAGTCCACTTAAAGGTCTATGAGGCATCACTTTAAATCTTTATGTCTCAGTAAAGGACCTTATAGCATTTTAAATATTATTTATCTAAAGAGGACAAGATGGTCAAGATATAAAAAAGAATTACCCTAATAATAATAGAAATAATAATAATAACTTGTAAGCATCTCTCTGAAACCCTCCTTGCATCTAGAAATCTAGAGAATTATCTTTTATTAAATAATGATCTTGTTAATTATGTAGGCCAAAGCGCCTTGTATTTAAAAGATTAATTTCCTGTTAGAATTTGATGCTAAATTCCTATTAGAATTTCATGAATTTGGGGGTGCCTGGGTGGCTCAGTCAGTTAAGCTTCTGACTCTTGATTTCTGCTCATGTCATGATCTCCTGATTCGTGAGACTGACCCCCTCATCGAGCTGTGCACTGCCAACATGGAGCCTGACTGGCATTCTCTCTCTCTCCCTCTCTCTTTCTGCCCTTCCCCTGCTCACGCTCTCTCTCTCTCTCTCTCTCTCTCTCGCTCTCTCTCTCTCTCTCTCTCAAAATAAACAAAAAAAATAAAAGAACTGTGAATTTGGAAAAGAGGTTCCATACTGTATAACTACCTCTCCTGCCATGTAGAAAGTGCTAATTTTATGCTCAAATACAGTAACTAGCTTCGGCATAGGTTTTCCGGTTCAATCATAGTTCTACCTTTTATTTTGAGGCTCTTGTTTATTTTTAAATTTTTGTTTCAAAGGTAATATGCTTTATGTAGATGTATTCTATTGCAAAACACCTAAAATCTTTTTGGGTGTGGCAACTGGGTGGGGTGAAGTTGAGGAAGTGGCAGGAGTGATCAAAAAATACATGAAGGTTGAAAAGCAAACAGAAGTTCCATTTGTAGCTTGGGAAAATGAAAGCCACTGACCACCTCAAACCCACTCCAGCGTTTAAAAAAAAAAAAAAAAAAAGGTGCCAGTGATGATCACTTTGTGCCAGCTTGGCTAGGACAGTCTTTAATTAATTATTCAAACACTAATCTAGGTGTTGCTGTAGAGGTATCTTTTAAATGTTATTAAAGTCTATAATCAGTTTACTTCAAGTAAAAGAGATTATCCTAGATAATCTGGGTGGGTCGGATTCAATCAGTTGAAAGGCCTTAATAGCCAAACTAAAGCTTCCCTGAAGAAATTCAGCCCCTGGACTGCAGCTTCAGCCTGGCCAAGAGTTCCTGCTTGTCTTTCCTAAATGCCTGCTCTGTGGATTTTAGACTTGCCCTTTGGACTTGTTTAGCCAGACCCCACAATCAGTAAGTCAACTGCTTGTAATATATCTCTTAATATATATCCTGCTGATTCTGTTTCTCTGATAGAGCTCTGACTGATATATTGCCTTACAGAGTCATGAGTTTCCTATCACTGGAAAGATTATTATGAAATAGAGACGTAAATGCAGAAAAAAATTAACAAATTTTTAGAAAAGTAGCCAGTATGATACAGTGGTTAGAAACAGACTCTAGAGTCATGACTTTGGACAAGTTACCTAACTTTTCTGTGCCTAAATTTCCTCTTGTATAAAATAAGAGCAACCATAGTTCCTATCTCAAAGGGCTGTGAAGATTAAATGAGTTATTATACATGCAGCGCTGACAACAGTGTCTAGCACATAGGAGAAGTTAAGTGATATTCTAAAAAGGTGATAGGTAGAGCTTCTAGGGGCCCTTCAGATTCTAGGACAGTCTCAAATGCCCAATTTTTGAAAGAAAATATCATCATCATGTTAGGGAGTAGTGTAACACAGTGATTATGAAGGCCTTGAATTAGATCAACTAAGTTTGTGTCACATTCAGCTCTGCCATTGAGCTACCTGTGTGTTTAACATCTCTAACCTTGGTTTTCTTACTAGAAAAAATGATAACAATGGTATCTACTACATGGGGTTATTGTGAGAAATAAATGACTTAAGCTGCTTCATGTAATTTTTAAAGTTTTGATAGATAACTCTAAAAACTCCCTCTGAATGTTTATCTTTTTATTCTTGACGATCCTGAAATTATGAATATAAATCAGCTACTTATACTTATAAATGAATATAACATTACTCTACTAAATTAATTTGCAGTTTCTAATTGTTCATTGACTGGTAATTCAGACAACTTGCTTAAAAATGTGCCCAGTCTATACAGACAGTGGTTAAGGATTTTCCCCAAAAACTATAGCTACTGTTTACTGACCATCTTCCAGGTGCCAAGAGAAACACATCATATGTGATTTCTATATCTCACAACTCAGTACTATGTTCATTTTGCAGTTTAAGAAAGATTTTGAAATTAGCTATGTGAGCTGATATAAATATGCTATAATATCTGTTGAGCTGATATAAATATGCTGTAATATCTGCTATTGCTTCTCTGAGAACACTTTTATTACTTTCTGGATCTCAGGTGTGATCCAGACACCAGGTTAATAATACTAAGTGTCCAGCTAAGTAACTTCGAATCACCAAAGTAGCTAGCTTCTAAATTCTCATAGGATATTCAGTTAATTTATTTAAAAAAAAAGGGGGGGGGCGCCTGGGTGGCTCAGTCGGTTAAGTGGCCGACTTCGGCTCAGGTCACGATCTCGCGGTCCGTGAGTTCAAGCCCCGCATCGGGCTCTGTGCTGACGGCTCAGAGCCTGGAGCCTGTTTCAGATTCTGTGTCTCCCTCTCTCTCTGCCCCTCCCCCGTTCATGCTCTGTCTCTCTCTGTCTCAAAAATAAATAAACGTTAAAAAAAATTTAAAAAAAAAAAAAGGGGGGGAACCATGTAACTCAATTCCTTTCTCAATTAGATAAATTTATATTTGCTGTTAATAAAGATAATAAAAATACATTCCTCAGATAATAAAATACACAGATATTTTATTCCACAGATAATAAAAATACATTCCTATTTATGCAAGTAGTTGAAAATGAACATTTTTACTATTTATTTATTTATTTTAAAAAATTTTTTTTTCAACGTTTATTTATTTTTGGGACAGAGAGAGCAGAGCATGAACGGGGGAGGGGCAGAGAGAGAGGGAGACACAGAATCGGAAACAGGCTCCAGGCGCTGAGCCATCAGCCCAGAGCCTGACGCTGGGCTCGAAACCCCGGACCGCGAGATCGTGACCTGGCTGAAGTCGGACGCTCAACCGACTGCGCCACCCAGGCGCCCCGAAAATGAACATTTTTAAATTCAAGAACAGAAACATTTAAACTGAAGTTTGTGTATACAGAATATATAAACCAACATGATACTACTTTGTCTTGGCTATATACCATAAATTGAAAACTCATGCCACAAAAACCCATTTGATATATTGTCTTTTCATCTAAAAATTACACTGTTAAAATCAAAATTTTAAGTACTTTGCTAAATTTTTAATAGAATTTTTAAACAGATATTGTCCATATATTTCTTATATTTAACACGACAGATAAAACTGGCATACTTGTAGTTCATTTAATACATATGCTCTTAGAATACATATATACTCCAAACTTTAATATTTAATATCTATATTCACTCAATATGTACATTCCCACCCTACTCTACCTTAGATACTTACTTCAAAGATTATACCCTAGATTCATTTCATTCTATCCTCTCTCCGACAACCATCTATCATTTTAGCTCACTCCAATATCTAAACTCCAACAATCTTCAGACCTTAACAAGATATCCAGTCCTTTTCACTGTATTTCACACCTAAATAACCTCTTTTTCCTCCTTAAAAAGTATACATTCCAAGGCCTAGCATTATAGTAATCTCTTTGCATATATACACTTCCAGGCACTTGCCCCTCTCTCGTTTTAACATTTTTATGTTTTTATGTTGTTACTGAAGTACTTATAGGTAAACTGCACCTTTCAAAAAAGTTGTATTCTAAAAGCTGAACTGCATTAAATATGTTATGTTCTTTTTTTCAAAAAAAAATTTAATGTTTATTCATTTTTTGAGAGAGAGAGAGAGACAGGGTGAGTCGGGGAGGAAAAGAGAAAGAGGGAGAGAGAATCTGAAGCAGGCTCCAGGCTCTTGAGTTGTCAGCACAGAGCCCGATGAGGGGCTTGAACCCATGAACCACAAGATCATGACCTGAGCTGAAGTCAGATACGTAACTGACTGAGCCACATGGGTGCCCCTAAACATGTTATGTTCTGTGCACCATAATTGTCAATATCTATAATATAGCAAGAGAAAAAAGCTCTTTTTTTAAAAATCCTGTTCTCAGGTTTTATCTAATACACATTGACATTACCTGCCTGGCCACCAAAGGCAACTTGAAGTGGCCACATTACTTTAGGCCAGTTCACTTTATGAGGTAAGAGATGAAAAAGGGAAGGGGGAGAACGCAGAGTCAATAAGCAAAACAGAAAGGTAAAGAAAAAAGAGTATACATTTAAAAGTAAATGAAAAGATGGGGTGCCTGGGTGGCTCAGTCAGTTAAGCATCCAACTCTTGATTTCAGCTCAGGTCATGATCTCACGGTTTTTGGGTTCGAGGCCCACGTCAGGCGCTCTCTCTCTCTCTCTCAAGAACAAATTTTTAAAAATTAAAAAAAAAAAAGAAAAGACAGCAAGCTGAATATGAAAGAGAAGAATATGCAATAGCATACATAGGTCCCTGGGAAAGTAGAAGGGTTGAGATCCAAAGTAATGGTGGAGGGATTGGCCTTGTAAAGATGTATCATGTGGTGGCTTTTAAAACAGGTCAAAAATTTATTTACATTCCTCCCATCAAAGGGTGGAATTTAATTCACCTTCCTTTAAATATAGACACATCTAAGTGACTTCTAATAAATAGAAGTCAGCAGAAATGATATTACTTTAGAGGTTAACTCATAAAACGTGATACAGCTTCCACATGGCTCTCTCTCTCTCCCTTAGAACTTAGCTACCATGTTATAAGAAAGCCCAAACCACATGTAGAGGCCATGTGATGTTTCAGCTGAAAATCCAAGCTAATGTTCCAACTACCTACAACCAGCAAAACAAGAACACATGAATGAGCAAGACTTTTGGTGATTCTAGCCCCTGGCCTTTGAGCTGAGCTAGCTGCTGTCAAATAGAGCAGAGATGAGGTGTCCTTGTAGAGCTCTGCCCAAACTGTACTTTCCTAAGCAAAATAAATGCTGTCATTGCTTTAAGCCACTAAATGAAGTAAGGATGTGTGATATAACAATAGATAAAAAGAATAGGCAATTCTTCTATTAGAACAGAATAACAAGATAGATTAGGTTAAAATACAGGAGGTGTGCATGTTTTATAGAAAGAAGTTGAAGGGGTTCTCTCATCTGATACATTTCATTTTCTTTGTGAGATATGAGGCAAAATCATCTCTTAGAAATGAGATAATGGGGACTTCAGAGTGTGAAGTGAATAAAATAAAAATTATAAAGAATGGGAGACAGTGTTGATCAGAGAAATATGGTAGAATTGTCAAATCATGTTGACAGCTTATCTGAGGCTACATTTATAGTGCCCTTCTATGTGGCTTTCTCTAGTATTGCTTAGCTCTTAGCTGAAAGCACTAAGAAAACAGACAGTTGAGTTTATCAGTTAGATTTTTGTCAGAAAGATGTGCTAAAAAGACAAAAGTGCAATGGATTTCAGGGACCATGTAATCGAAACTGGTTAAAAAGGAAAATGAAGTGAGACATGATGGACAAATGGACAAAAGATTCTGATGAAGAATAATAGTGAGGGGCGCCTGGGTGGCGCAGTCGGTTAAGCGTCCGACTTCAGCCAGGTCACGATCTCGCGGTCCGTGAGTTCGAGCCCCGCGTCAGGCTCTGGGCTGATGGCTCAGAGCCTGGAGCCTGTTTCCGATTCTGTGTCTCCCTCTCTCTCTGCCCCTCCCCCGTTCATGCTCTGTCTCTCTCTGTCCCAAAAAAAAAAAAAAAAAAAAAAAGTTGAAAAAAGAATAATAGTGAGAATATTTAAAGAGCAAAGAAAATTGGGGGACATTGTGATCAGAAAATGGCATGTGTACATTGGTGATTATTGAGCAATTAATAAATATGACAAGATTCTTGGTGAGACTGGCTATTTGAAATGAAGTGAACAGAAGGGGATAGAAGATAATGTGGTCAAGGAACTGAGATGCAATGGTAATGAATGGGTCATCCACATAGAATTTGAAGCCACCTAGGATAAATGCAGGGCTTAGAGTACAGAGAAAGATTGTGAGCCCCGTGCCAAAGTTTTTGATGAGTGAAGAAAAGTAAGTAAGAGATTGGTAAATGAAAGCTACAAGGATGGGAACATAGTAGTACAGCTGACTAGTTTAGGCCTTGTCTTGGTCCTGTCCGGGCTGCTATAACAAAATACCATAGACTGGGTGGCTTATTAGCAAAAGAAATTTATTTCTCACAGTTCTACAGACTGAAAGTTCAAGATTATGGTGCCAGCAAATTCAGTATCTGGTGAGAGCCCACTTCTTCAATGACAGCCATCTCCTTATGGCAACCTCACTTAGCAGAGGGGGCAAGGGAGCACTCTCCAAAAGGCCGCACTTTCTAATATTATCACCATGGGGGTTAGGATTTCAACATATGAATTCTGAGGAAACACAAACATTCAGACTATAGTAGGCCTCAAATGAGCAGGGATTTTCAAGAAGTTGGGAGCATAATAGTTTTTCCTAATCCAATGTCTTCCTACCTGAAGTCTGAGACCAATCTCTCCATACCAGTTAAAAGTGACATAATTGTGATATATGTCAAACTACTGTATGCTGAGAAAAGAAGGAAAGAGGTACCCTCTTCTCAAGAAAATCAACTAACAGGCCCAAATAGTCAATACATTGAAGAGAAAGTACCTGTCAACTAAGGAGACAGATGGGGAGTAAACACTTCTACAAGAAGCTCAAATTTTGTATCCATTTAACTATCGATGATTTCAGTTTCCACTATGGGCTAGGAACTGTGCCAAATTTTAGGGATTAAAACACTAAACAAGATAGATACCGTCTTTGCCCTTAGAGATTACAGTGGGAGAAACAATGGAGAAATCAATGCTACTGTAAGTGTTATAATCACAGATGTAAACATCTCCAAAATGGACTCAAAGCCAGTTTCTATTTAAGTTGGTTATAGTCTATCTCCCAAGATGATCTCAGGAATTCAACACTTAATCCTATATACACTCCTACCTTGTATTTTCAGCCTAGTATCAAATCTTAGGCACCTGTGTATCACCCTACATTTTTTTTCATAAATATCTGTATGTATCTGTCTCCCAGCTTAAAACAGGAACCAAGTCTTATGTTTACTCACATATTTGCATTTATGGACTAGCACAGAATCTGATACACAGGAGGCACTCAGTAAATACTGATTGAGAATAACTAAAGGATTGAATGAATGACAAATAAATGACCTTTCTGTCTCTGTCATTCTATCAGATGAACTATGACTTACTTAGTAACTTCAAGACTACAGCCTAAAGAGGGATTCATATTCTTCCCCAATTTAATCTTTCATGGCTCCTACTCAGATAGGAAGCTCTTCTCCTTGGATTAGAGGGGCTAAATTATCAGCAGAATTAGCACCTACAAAAAAAGCTAAGTTATACCTGTACAAACATATTCTCTTAAGTTTGTGGCTTACACACAATAGTTGGATGATGCCGTATGGTCATCTACTTACGAATAAGTAATATAGAGGGGCACCTGGGTGACTCAATTGGGTAGGTCTCTGACTTTGGCTCAGGTCATGATCTCGCGGTTCATGGGTTTGAGCCCTGTGTCAGACTCTGTGCTGACATCTCAGAGCCTGGAGCCTGCTTCAGATCCTGTGTCTCCCTCTCTGCTCCTCCCTTGTTTGCACTCTGACTTTCTCTCTCTCAAAATAAATAAACATTAAACAAAAGAAATATTTAAAGAATAAGTAAGTAATATTGAAATTGAATACTCATTTTACTAAGTAGGACTCTTTTTTTTTTAAATTTATTTATTTTGAGAGACAGAGACAGCAAGTGGGGGAGGGGCAAGGAGAGGGGGAGGGAGAGAGAGAAAGAGAAAGAGAGAAAAAGAAAGAGAGAGAGAGAGGGGGAGAGAGAGAGAGAGAGAGAGAGAGAGAGAATCTCAAGCAGGCTCCGTACTGTCAGCCCAGAGCCCGATGTGGGGCTTGAACTCACAAACCTGTGAGATCATGACCTGAGCCAAAACCATGAGTTGGATACTTAACCTACTGAGCCACCCAGGCACCCCCTTTTACTAAGTAGGACTCTAAAGTGAGATCTCAAGAGCGTATCTTTCATTTTTTGAAGACAAAGTCCAGACGGAGAATTCAGATTTGCCAAGGACTTAAAGGTTTAGATTCAACAGTTATTTTACAAGAAAAAAAATTCAGAAGTCATTGAAAAGTTCACTTTATATGAATAGTGGGCAATAGGGAATATAACCTTAAATCATGGCCATAAAACCTGGGACTTTTCACCTTGTAATAGCAAGTCAGATAAGATACAACATCTACACTGGATTTTCTAAGGCAGCTTTAAGGTCACATGTGCTGGTGCATCATTTATCGTTGTGAATTGTCAGTGCATTTCTCTTTAAAAGAGTCCTAACTTTGATTAAAAAAAAAAACATCTGCATAGATACAGAGCATTACTGAATCTAATTTACATTACAACCAAAAAGTTAAAAAACAAAATTATCACCACAGGAAACATCCTATACTATACGTCCTAAAAAATTCTCATAATTATGTTTTTACTTATCTAAATCTGCCAAAAGACTACGAGCTACATAAAGGCAACTCTTTTATTTTTTTATTTTTTTAACATTTATTTATTTTTGAGACAGAGAGAGACAGAGCCTGAACTGGGGAGGGTCACAGAGAGGGAGACACAGAATCTGAAACAGGCCCCGGGCTCTGAGCGGTCAGCACAGAGCCCGACGCGGGGCCCAAACTCACGGACCGCGAGATCATGACCTGAGCAGAAGTCGGACGCTTAACCGACTGAGCCACCCAGCGCCCCCATAAAGGCAACTCTTTATCTCCCATCGCCAAGATATTTTTTAAAAATCAAATAAATGGGTGAATTATTATTTTTTTAAGTTTATTTATTTATTTTGAGAGAGAGAGAAAGTAGCAGAGGGGGAGAGAGAGAGGAGAGAGAATCCCAAGCAGGCTCTGCACTGTCAGCACAGACAGAGCCTGACGTCGGGCTCAAACCCACGAAGTGTGAGATCATGACCTGAGCTGAAATGAAGAGTCAGATCTTAACTGACTGAGCCACCCAGTTGCTCCAATAAACGGTTGAATTATAATATTAAAGTAAAAACTTAAGCTATACATCCATATCAATTTAAGTAATTCAAGCTATGTCTCCTTATCAGGGAAAACAATTTATTATTTGCATTATAGTAATAAACCTCAGTATTAGTAAGAAAAAGGTTTATCTGTTAATATCAATGACTCTTTTAGAAGTTATAAAAAGCAGAAGGGGTTATAAGACCTATAAAAAGAGTAAAAAAGCATTAAAATTTTCTAGCAATTTTTAAGTTGCTAAAAATACTAGCTGAATTTATAAGCACAAATGTTTTTTCCTTTAAACCTAAATGATTAAAAAGCAGTTAAAAAGACTTATTCTCTAAGCCTAGTTTCTCAAGGTTTTGCTGTATTTTATTTGCTCTACAGCAAGCTTTTTTAAGTTTTGAGGAATATCTCATGAGTTCTTGTAATTCAAATTTAAGTGAAAAATCCTAGCTTTTCTGTCAATGCTACCTGATTTATACATTTTAATCATGTAGCCATAACCTTTTTAGTTTGAAGAGTTTGTTTTGTGTTTTTTTAGCTTATTCTCATACAATAAACCTTCTATTTTCTTACACCTATTAGCTGCCTCTGATCTTAACTTCCCCTGGTTCGATTACACACAAAACATCATAACTACACATAGTATGCTAAGGGTTTTACATTAATAGTAGAATGCTCTGTGTTTTATTTCCACTCCTCTGATGACTAACATTTAAATGATCCCTTTACCTGTAGTAGAACATGAGAATATCTTCAACAATCAATACAGTGATTCATTAATGTTTCCTAGGTCAAAATTCATAGGTTATCATTCTTAAAAGTACAGGTAAAAAATTTCCCTAAATACAGTACCTTATATGTGCTCACATTGAAGTTCATTTACCACTTCTCCACCCACATAATTTTCTCCACATAATTTTCTGAGAACATTCTATAATTTATTCCCAAGTGTTGGTACTTCTAAATGTACATTCTTTCTTTAATAAATATATTGGAATCATTAGATTATAAAACTGGAAAAGACCACAGCCTCATTATCAAGTCGTCTCTTCTCAATTTTACAGTATAGGTTGGAGACATTAAAACAAACACTTGTTCAAAGTGAAGTAATAGAAACTATTAGAAAACAATCTAGATTTTTCTTATTCTAAGTTCATGTCCTTACCATTAAGTTATATCTCAATGTTATAATATTTATTTGAAAGCACTCCAGGGGAACAAAACTGGTATTTACTTAGTAAAATATATGTTGCTACTGTATTTTACATGTTCTTTCCACTATTCTACATGGTTCTACCAAACTCAAAAGCTTACAGGATGTACACTTTAACTGTAAAAGTAATATTTTATCTGATTTTAAGTTATTTTGTTTCTTTTAAAGTTACACTGTTTTCATCAGTGCTTTAGGTTTTACTCTTTTCAAAAAAAGCTACACTTTTAGTAGCTGTAGTTCTGAATTTCTAGGAATTATGTTAGATGTTTTAGTTCTTTTTTTTTTATGTTTACTCATTTTGAGAGAGAGAGAGAGAGAGGGTGAGACAGAGAGAGAGAGAGAGAGAGAGAGAGAGAGAGAGAGAGAGAGAGAACCTCAAACAGGCTCTACACCCAGCATGAAGCCCTACAAAGTGGGGCTTGATCCCATGACTCTGAGATCATGACCTGAGCGGAAATCAAGAGTCAGATGCCCAACCAACTGAGCCACCCCAGGCATCCCTCAGGTGTTTTAGTTCTATAATTTCTAAACAGCTGGCCTTTTTTAAGGGAGCAAAATGAGGATGTTATGTGGAACAGATCCTCTAACCATCCAAGGTCATTTCCCCACCATGACTGGGAGAATTAAAGTAGACAATCCACATATAGAACAACCAATCAGGTATCACTTTTCTTAGAAATGCCATAGGCACCCTGAATTCAATATGCCCCTGAATTCAATACTCCCCAAATCTGCTCCTGGCCTTTTATTCACTTCCTGACTCTATTACTGGCATCACAACCCATCCAAACAAGCGAAAAACTTGGGCATTATTTCCAATTCCTCTTCTTCATTCCCCAAGTACAGTTTGCTCATTTTCATTTTCCAAACTTCTCAAATTTCAGATCTTTTCCTGCATCCCTACCTCTACCGCCTTGATTCAGACCCTCAAAGTCCCTCACTTGCATGCAAGAGTCTTCTAATTGATCTTCCTGCCTTTACTCCACTCGTTCCATAAAGTGACTCATCTTCACACTACCAACCAAAGTAATCTTGGTAAAAACCGAATGTGTTCATGTCTCTCCCTTATTCTGAAGTCCACCACAGCTCCCTAGTATCTATGGGATAAAATTCAAAATCGGAATTTCCATTACATGGCTCTGTCCATTTCTTCAGTCTCATCTTTCATTATATAGTTTCCCCTCTTTCCTACAACCAATTCTATCCTCTCAGTTAGTCACAATGGACAACTTACTTTCCTTTTCCTGTATATCCCATTTTGTTTCATTCCTCTGCATCTTTGTTCACTTTGTGTTCCTTCTACTCAGAGCACACTTCCTCCTGTTGAACACTTATCATTTTCGATGCTCAACTCAGAGCTCACCTCCTTTCTGAAGCCCTTTTAGAACCTCACCCTCCCCACACCAGTGGAAACGACCGTATTTTCTACTGGTTTCCCCACTGAGTTTTTACATAAGTACTTATCACAGCTTTCACCCCATCAATGTGTTGACAAATATGTCTCTAACTTCTGGGATGTAGGCACTATGGAGCAGGTATAGTGTCATATTCAATCTTTACTCCCATAGATTTGCATAGAGTCCATCACATATTAGGAACTCAACTATGTGGAATGAATGAATGGACCAACAAAGAAAAGAACTATATAGGATACTCTTGAAGGAAGTTTTAAAATTAAAATACTCAAAATAATGTGGTACTGACCAGGGTATATTTACTTCCATAAATTCCACATTTTTCTACTTAACATACTTTTCTTTATTCAAAACTTAAGATTTATTCCCCTAAAAAAATCTGATCATATATCTGTACTAACATTATTATCACCTAGGTATACAATCTTGTAAATTATACTAATTGTTTTATTTTATTAATTTAATGGAATACCAAAATGATTTATGGTCAACTCCTGACTCTCTGAAGAATTTTAATAAGTATCATGGCTTACCTAGGATCTTTTCATGGACTGCTTCTGCCACTCAACTGTGGCTTACTTTTCTAAGCTGGCTTTCAGGTCTTTAATTATCCTGTTGCTGGCAATGAAAAGTAACATTCTGTGTAGATCCTAAGTGGAGGTCACTGACCAGGAGAATGGAAAAAATGGTTTCTAAACATGAGATAATTTTATACATTAGATAATCTGTACAAAGTGAATCACAAAATCATGTATCTGGATCAGATAACAATGTATTTATTATTTGGACAGTGTTGCTGTTTGTTGGGACCTTTTGTTTTCTTTCTCAAAAATTTTTAACTCAAAGAAAACTATTCCCAAATACTTCTGCCAATCTAGTAAATTGGTACAAATACCTGCTACTGGTTTTCCCTTAAAAATACCTGATAATTAAAAACTTTAAAGACATGAGTATGATATGAGCTCACTAAATTTCTCCTAATCAACATTTAAATCTACAAAAACTTACAATAAAAATATGTTCACTGAGATTCAGTATTGAAAACTAAAACAAATTAATTCTAGTAGAACCCAATATGGAAATGAACTTTGTAGTGAACTTTATACATGACACACAAATCACTAAGCTACAGTAATGTTCACTAAGTTTATAAAGGCTTATTCAGGGGAAATGCTTTAGAAAGAAGTTACTTCTTAGGATGAGAAAAGATCAGTCCAGCATTCTGTTTATCAACACACACTTGTTGAGTATCTACCAGTTACCAAGATGATGGAAAGATGGATTAGCATTTTTATTACATGTAAAGACAGCTATGTTTTAAATTTGTGCTGTCCACTACACCAAACATTAATAGCCACATGTAAGTTAAAAATTCAGTTCCCCAGTCGTCCTGGTCACATTTCAAGTGCTCAAGAGCCACATACAGCTAGTGGCTACCACATTAGACAACACAGAAACCTGTCCATCACAGCAGAAAGTCTGATTGGATGGTGCTCCTCTAAACCATGGTAAAATGCAAATTTCTAAATACTTTTCAATTTTTTTTTCTTTCAACGTTTATTTATTTTTGGGACAGAGAGAGACAGAGCATGAACGGGGGAGGGGCAGAGAGAGAGGAAGACATAGAATCGGAAACAGGCTCCAGGCTCCAAGCCATCAGCCCAGAGCCTGACGCGGGGCTCGAACCCACGGACCGCGAGATCGTGACCTGGCTGAAGTCGGATGCTTAACTGACTGCGCCACCCAGGCGCCCCTCTAAATACTTTTCAAAATGGCGATACAAGTTCAAATAGTAAGTTTTTGATTGGCTTTTTGTCAGGAAGAGAAAGTATGTATTCACAAATGAGAAAAAAAAATTAAATACAAATACTAATAGTAATGAAGGGTTTAAGTATATAAATCAATTTATATGGCTTAATTTGAAATTATACCATATTAAATCTAAAGATTTTCAAAGTAACTTAATCTTTTGTCCTCATTTTACAGATGAGGAAACTGAATTTAGAGAACAGTACCAGAAACAATAACTCTAAGAATTAAATATATACAAATAAAGTCACTACTGAAAACAACCAAAATTTCCTGTAACTGACAATAAACTGAAACAAAATAAAGTCTGAGCTATTCTGTGTGTTTGAGAATTAGCTTTTCCATTGGATACACATAGGCTGTTCACACAGTGGTTAGGATTTCGGGTTTGGGCTTAGGCTGCCTAGGTTCAAATGTTGCTCCTTGGCTTCCTCGCTGTACAACCTTAGGCAAGTCATTTAGTCTCTCTGAGCCTCTATTTCCTCATATATAAAATGGAAAAATAACTAAACTACTTCACAGACTTGGAAAGATTAAGTGAAATTATGCATGCAAAGTACATAGAGAACCAGGCTCATAGTAAGCCCTCCAAAAATGCTAGTTGTTATGAAACTTGCATTTTGGTTGAACCTAGTCTACTGGAGAATTTCTTTGATTAATTTCTATTCACCTTAAAGTTCCTAAGACAGATACTTGGGAAAACATTCAAAGATCATTATGTAAACACTAGGTTACAAGGTGGCTCTACCACTTGCAGTCACAGGAGAATCTGCCTCCAAGTCTCTATTAACACGTCACCCATTGGTCTCAACACCTTTGCCATGAGAGTGTAATACAAAGCCCCACAGGCAACCTGTGGGGTCTAATGGGTCTTAAAAAATGAAATAAACGAAAAGAACTTTCCCATGATAAAATAGTGGCATCTGCTTTTTACGTTGGCAACTGTGGGTAAAGTAAGAGTGGGAGACTGGATAAGGAGAACCATTTTGGATGGCAAGAGTTTAAAACTTCTCAGAAAATTATATACTCATGTTTCTAAAATTTATGCTTCTGTGTATTAGCAGAAGTTTAAATAACTACATTCGAATTCTGAAACACATATTTTTGAGAGTATTTTTTTTTTAAATACACAGTTAGGTATGTAATGGTAAAAGATGTCCTTTCAATAAGTTTTCAAGATATCTTAATACAATTTCTTAGTTCATGGCAACAGAACAACAGGTACCCAACTTAATGTTATCTCCAGAAAGTGTGGAAATGAGAATGGCATCTCCAAGTCCTATCCTGGAAAATGTTTTATTCCAAGAGTAGAGAGATTTCTTTCCTTTTTTTTTTTTTTTTTTAAGTTTATTCATTTTTGAGAGACAGAGACAGAGTGCCACTGGGGGAGGGGCAGAGAGAGAGGGAGACACCGAGTCTCAAGCAGGCTCCAGGCTCTGAGCTGTCAGCACAGGGCCTGACGCGGGGCTGGAACCCACAAACTGTGAGACCTGAGCCCAAGTCGGACGCTTAACCGACTGAGCCACCCAGGTGCCCTCCTGGAATAGAGAGATTTCAATAGAATACAACAGAAGCACCAAATGGTCAAAGCTTCATTCCTCTGGAATCTTTTTATAATGAAACTCCAGAATCATCTCTATGAGGCATGGTCCTGATCAAACCCCAAATAATAGTCAACGTTATACATTTTAATCATCATTTCAAATCAAACATTTTCCTGTTGGTCATTTTCAGAGTTCTAATCTTACTTTCCATAATGTTAGCAGTTATCCTAATTTACTTTTCAGTTAACTTCAATAAGTACATTTTCTTTCTCACACTACACTGTAAATTTCTTGAGGTTTTACCTACCGAGTCTCCAAACAGAATATACTTGATAGACATTTTCAAAATGTATGTATTAATTATTTAGTGATGCAGAATGGAATCAGAGCACCAGATTCTATTCCTTACTCTGATATCAGTAATAATATGATCTCACCTTCAGCTTCTTCAGAGGTCAGGCTCTTTGACTTTGAAATGGAATGATTATACAGGCTGATCTCTAAGATCGCTTATATTTCTGAAAGTTTATGCTCTTACTACCAGCTAAAGTTTAAATAACTACATTCAAATTTTGAAAGGTATATATTGTCAAGAATAATTTTAAAAAATAAACAGAAGAGGGGCACCTGGGTGGCTCAATCGGTTAAGCCTCCAACTTCAACTAAGGTCATGATCTCATGGTTAATGAGTTAGAGCCCCACATCAGGCTCTGCATTGTGTGGAACCTGCCTAGGATTCTCTCTCTTTCTCTCTCTCTCTCACTCTCGCTCTTTGCCCCTACCCCACTTGCACGTGCACGCACTCTCTCAAAATAAATAAATAAACGTAAAAAAATTAAAAAAATAAAAGTAAACAGAAGTTAGGTCTGTAATGGTAAAAGCTGTTCTTTCATTAAGTTTTAAGAGATATCAATAAACTTTATTAACTATAGAACAGCAGCAACACACATCTGATAACATTGCTCCAAATGAAATTACAAAGTGATCAACACGTGACATTTCAATAATTGTCCCTATGAGACATCATTTGCTATTTTCTTTTATCACTTTACAACATTTATTCAAACTACTATAATGACCTTCAGTTGCCATAAATAAACTTGCATAAAAAGCTGGCTAACATACTTACTAAATAGACTGTCACTAATAGTTAAAGCTCAGGAAAGAATTTATTCATAGGAATAATTTAAATACATATTTAAAGTTTATTCTGTTTTCTGTAAATATTCTGAGATTATCCCATAGTTATGAGGTTCAAATTAGTACTAAGGGAGAATTAGTTTGGTAACTTAATAATGGAAATATACAGATCAGAGAAGAGTCTACTATCACTCTTTTTACAATGTAAAAACATAAACATTGTACAGGCCTGTATTTGCTAATGAAAATCACTGATATGATTCAATTATCAAGCATACTTTTTTGTAACACAATTAGTACATTTTACCTTAAAGGGCAAAATGATAACTCATCAGACAAAAAATTCTTTACACTTTTCACATTCCTATACTTTCTGTACAGTTACTACATTTTTGCAGTTGAAAAAGAAAAGATAACAAAGTTCTACCTCTATATTGGCTTTTAAAAATTTCCCTATCCCATACTAAAGTATGGTCATTGATAATTTGTATGATAGTATCTCAAACTTTTCTGGGGCTCCTGAAAATTAAAACCTTACTGGTGAAACATAAACCATATAATCTGATCTCATTATTCACATTAAACAAAACGAACGACTAAATCTTTCCAAATTGATTCTGCTTTGTTGATATAGAAAAAAAAAAAAAGCTATTTCCTTCATGCCAAATTACAAAATTAACCTAAAACAGGTTACAAACATAGAAACATTAAAAGACACTATTTACACAAACGGAAATAAATGATCTGGCATTCCCTCAAGTGCTGAGATGTCATTTACTCCTGGTGATAAAACAAATACCATTTGTTATCTGATCATTCTGAATTATAAAATCTGAGAGGAACCGGACAAAGACACACCAGTTTTTCTTTCACAGCTATCCTGATTTTATTTATTTATCTACTTATTTATTTGTTTAACTATAAAGAAATTCAATTTGCATGACTTTTTATTATTTGGTGTAAAATGTAGGGTGCCTGCACTTTCAGCTTTCAGAAGAAATTCACCATATTCTGTAAGCACTTTAAGTGAGTGACCTTTAAGTTTACAGACACCGTAGGAGAGTCTTGAATGTCTCAAGAAAAGGCAAACCTGCCTTGCTTTTTTCAAGGAGAAAGTTGCACTTCAGTCTTGTTATATCTTCCATTCCTAATCTGAAGAGACGGAAGGGTCTCTAAAACACAGCCGCTTGCTCAGAATTAACCTTACCTGCGGAAAGCCAGACTAGTAGCCCCTTACCTTGTGATAGGTTGGGCTGGCCCCAAGTGATGGAGGGAAAAGAGCCAACTCTGCCCACAGCACTACCTGTGGCTCCCAAAGAGGTGGTCGTGGGTAGGGGAAGCAAGGGCTTGGATGGTTCTATGGACTTCTTATCCGGACCATATTTGGGGAATTGTTCTAGCGAGTGCGTCCCCCTCGCTCTATAGAGAAAGGGAATTTCGGGGACCACTCTTCTCCCTCGATCTCTCCATCCGGCCCTCCGTGCTGGGCCCTCACGCCGGAGCTGGGGCGGGGGGGGCCGGGGGGATGGAGGAGGAAGGCAGCTGGTCCCCAGGGCCCCCTCGAGCAGCTCCCGGCGGCCGCTGCGAGGCCTGGACCATGCCCGCGGCCTCGGGGCTCCGACCCGGAGGGGCGATCGGTGCCCCGCGCCGGCCCGCCCGGTAGGTACCCAGACCCGGCCCTTGACTCACCGCTCTCCACCTCGCTGCCTTTCTTGGCGGTCGCTGCGTTCCCCATGACTGGGGCGATGGAAAGAAGGGGTCAGGGAGGGGAGGGGGGCCGGGGCCGTCCCCGCCGCTCCACAGGCTCAGGCAAGTCCCGCTTCTGCACCGGTCAAAGCGGTGGGTGCTCCTGGCGCTGGCGCCCCGAGTCCGGACGAGCAGCCTGGGCCGGTTCGGAGGGCAGGGCTTCAGCGAACTCCCCAGCCCCGGGGGCTACAGCGGTAGCTGCGGCGGCGGCAGCGGGCGGACACTCCCCTTTCCCCCGCCCCGCCCCCCTCGCTCGCCCCCCTCGCCGGCCGCGGTCTTTCTCCGCGGGCGGGCGCGCGCGCCGGAAGTGACGTGTCGCCCTGGACGAGGGCGGTGGGGTGAGGGGGCCTGACTCGGGGGCGGCGGTGCAGGCTAACCCAGACAGGCGACTCTGCGGCCCGCCGAACTGCGTGTTGTGGCCCGGGATTGGGTCGGATGCTCATCCCAGAGATACGGGAGGCGGCGTGGGAACCGTTAGCTTCGAGGAACCCGTCGTCTCGCAGCCCTGGAGCGGGGCCTCGGGAGGCCGCAAGGGGGCTCGGGTTGCTTTCTTTGTGCCCCGCAATCCCGCGGCTGCTCGCTCGAAGGTCGCCTTCTCCCCGCAGGCCCGGGCAACCGCACGTGCGCGTAGGAGATCCCAAGCGAGGGGAACCCCCTAGTTCTTGCCTCTGGCGAGTGCGGACTGGTCAGCCTCAGCCGCGGAAACAACCTGGTCCCTAATGTCGACCGTGGCTCGGAACCTCCCTTTACTCCGAAGATTCAAGGTATTCGCTGAGCCCACCACGTTGTCCTCGCGGTTCTCAGGCATCAGTCGCAAGCCCCGTGATGTTTCCAGTGCGGTTTTCATTCGCCATGATTTTGTGGGGTCACTCTCAAGGTTTTATCAGACGTCTCCCAGGTGGCGATAAGGAAAATACCATATCTGCACAGTGTCTGTTGATGCGAGACATTGGATTGAGCAGCATTCTGTGTTGATGTCAGAATAAATGCGTTCACAATTGATAATTGCGTTTTATTAATATACATTATAGAGCACTTGATTTTTCACATAGCTTTACTTACAGGTATGTGGCACTGTAGTATTTTTTGTTACCGTTCCTTTTAACTTTGCGAGCATTTGTGCCAAACTTAATGCAGAAAGACTTAAGTTCCTGAGGGCGAGACCACATAAACGTATTTGGTGTCCTCAAGGCACCAGGCACAGTAAGGTTTAATGGATACCAGGTGACTTTAAAGTAAGCCAAGGAAATTTTTCAGATTTTTTTAAAAAAATATTTTTCATTACTGACAAAAACAGAGTGCTAAGAAGGCCCTCAGTAAATTCTTAGTAACCATTTATTACCAATTACGTTAAATTAGTTTAACAAACATTTATATTATATATATTGATATATATATCATATATATATGATATATTATGTGTACCGTATTCCAAGTACTGTACAAATAATAATTCGTTGATCCTCAAAACCCTGGGAGATAAGGTAGCTTTACTGTCATTATTTAACGTGGGGACAGGTAAAACTGAGGGACAGAGAAGTTAAGCAACTTACCCTATGTTACACAGCTATCATCTGGTGGAAGCAGGATTTAAACCTATGTGGATGGTCTCCAAAGTCACCATTTGTCTATAACATTGATCAGAAACCTGTGGATGTTGTGGTAAATTGCTTTCTCACCATTTGAAATCCTTGACTTGAGCTACAAGAGATACAGTTTACTTTTTTGGGAATTTCATTATACTATAGTCCCCCCTTATCCACAGTTTTACTTTCCATGGTTTCAGTTACCCATGGTCAGGAAGCAGATGATTCTCCTGATGTATCAGCAGAAGGTCAATAGTAGCCTAATCAAGTCATAGTATTTACGTCGTTCACCTTATTTCATCTCATCATGGAAGGCATTTTATCATCTTACATCATCACAAGGAGGGTGAGTACAGAACAAAAAGATTAGATAAAGACCACATTCACATAACTTTATTGCAATATATTGTTACAATTATTCTATCTTATTATTAGTTATTGTCGATCTATTATTGTACCTAATTTATAAATTAAACTATAACATATGTATGGATGCAGAGGAAAACTGTATCCACAGGGTTTAATACTATCCATGGTTTTAGGCATCTACTGGGATTCTTGGAACATATCCCCCATGGATAAGTGGGGGAGGGGGGGTGGGGAACTACTGTATTGTTTCGAGGGTTCCCATGAAATCCAAGTATTATGAAAATAACAGAGAAAAAAGGGTTTGGACTAGATGTAAGGTTTTGTGTCAGCATGTAACAATGTTGCAACAATGTCACATCTTTCCAATCACATTTAGTTTTGTGTTGTGGATGTGACATTTGCCCTACATACATGGAAAATTCAATAAATAGCATTAAGCCACATATAGACCAAATTAAAGACAACTTTTTGATATACTTTATTTTGGAGGGACTCTTTCTAGAATCCTGGAATATTCATACTGTCCTCACTGTTTAAAATGTGTGCCTTTTTAGAGACCAGCTTTAATAGTAAAAGAGTAGTTATAAACATAATTTGTTCCATTCCTTAACATTTTGAGTTCTAGGTCTCTAATAAGAGGGCAGCCATCTGTGTTGCAAATCATTAATTTTCAAAGGAGACAGTTGACAACTGTTACAGAGTTAGATGCATCATAACTGCATTCTGGAAAATTAATAAGCAAAATATTCAGCTTTATGAAATTTCTCCCTTCTGCAATTTAACTTTATCACTGGTTAAGAAAATAAATGAATTACTAATAAAGAAAAAAATGATCAACAATTAGAAATATCTTGTGATTTTTCTTTCTTCCTTTTACTATTTGTTTCTTATATTAGCTTACATGTTTCTCTGATTCAAGGAAGATTATACTTTAAGAGTATAGTTTCATAGTTTTCAATTGGTTGACATTCACAATCATTTAATTATAATTATATACAAGTTGGTTGTTTATTATTAGAGAAGAAATCTCTATAGGTGACCATCATTTATAGCACATAGAAAACTATGTTTCACGAAGATTTTTTATATACTAGAAGAGGCAGAAATTTCATTAACTGTTCAGTTATTCTTGAATGATTAGCGTTAACTAACATGAGAATTGCTATCCTTTGCCATTGATGACTTTCCTATAACCTAGACAAGTACAAATATAGAATTAAATCTTATTTCCCTAGGAAAGCAGACACAGTAAGAAGGGAATCCTATAGAGAAAAGACTTTAAATCCTTTTCCATATAATATTTTACCAAAGAATCTGCAGCACTATGTAGCAGAGAAAATTGTATTTTGCTTTGGAAATAATTAGTTCTACATTTTCTACTACTTTATAAAAACATTTCACATGCCATTTTTTTCAAATCTGACCCTCACAACACACCTATATAAGCTAGAAAGACTAGCCCCATTTTACAAATGAGTAAAATGAAAGTTCAAAGAAGTAAAGTAACTTGGCCAAGATCATTCAAATGGTGTCAGAGCACTAGATTTTATGCCGTTTTGTGCAAGACAAATGTAATCTCAATCCTCATTAGATTAGGTTTTATTACCCCCATTTTACCAATGAGAAGAATAATGCCTAGGACCTAAGAACCTTGGCCCTTTTCTTCCTAGAGTTCTCTCTTCACTCGAGTGGAAAAGTGGAGAAAAATTAGTAAATTATTATTGCTATTTACTTTGTAGTTTTTATTATTATCAACTTGATTTCCAAGACTTTTTAAAACAAAACACCCTCAAAAGTAATGTATGTCAGAAATGTTTTTCGTTTACAATCACCAGGACAGATAAGCTGAAGTTGATAATTATTGGAGAAGATGACCAGGTCATTTATTTTTATATTGCATTTTACATAAAATAAGTGCAAGTAAAAATTTATTAAACCATCATGAGATTATGATTATTTTGAATGATAACTAGTAGTCCACAGAGTCTGATATTTCATTGTTACACAGTATTGTGTGTCCTAAACCAAATGATACCACATTAAATATCAAGCAAAGGGCAGAATAATACTTTGGAAATGAGGAAGTAATTTTATAGTTAATAAGTTACAAATATTATAATTGTTCAAAGCGTTGCAGTACAGTACGAAGTACTTGTACAAGTTTCTTCTTGGGGATAATTCTAACCCCTTTGTTCGATAACAAATTTATTATCTAAAGTTCAGTATTCATCTTTTTGGGTATTTCTTTACAGATGAAGAGACTAAAATAGTTGACTGGTTAAGAAATCTGCTCAAAGTTAACAAAAATGGGTTAGTAACAGTAGAATTGCAGCGTATCTCTTGTGTAAAATTTAGAACACAAACTGAAAGTGATTTAAGAAAAAAAAGAGAAAGCATGGAGGAGAGAACAAAACCAACAACTTTTTTCCTCTCTTATTATGCAATACATTTCCTCAGAAAAGATATGTTTGTTTTTGGATATTCAGGTTTTACTAGTGTGTTTTATCAGACTATGGCTAAATTTCCACTCTTTCAGTTTTGTGCTGTGCATTTTTTGACAGTACCTATAGACCAAAAAGAACACCCAAATCTATAAAACATTTGTTTCTTTATGAAATCATGGAACAGATGGGGCAAGAACTTTCATGAAATCTCAGCTTTTATAATTTGAGCCCATCTTTGGCCAACGTGCATCTGGCCCACTAAATTAAAATTACATTCATAGTATTGACAGTAACAAACCAGAGTGGAGTGTCATGAGTTAGAAAAGGGTTGAGTTTCGTATTCAGAAAAATCTGGATTTATGTTCTGTTATAGCCACCATCTGTGACCTTCACATAAATTATTTAATTTCCCTTGTTCTTTGTTTCCCAAAGTGTGAAGTTATATGGATTAAATGAAATCATCTGTGAAAAGTACTTAGGATAACTTTTGTTATATAACTGTAACCCTACGCCCACCTTGCAATAACATTCAGTGTTTTCTTGTATTTATATTATTACAATAATCATTCGGAGAGTTCCTACTGTATGCAAAGCATAATAAGGGTACAAAGATTAATAAAACCTGTTCTCCTCCCTCAGTTTCTCTGTAAGGCGAGATGGACATGTAAGTCATTAAGTAAAATAAGACAAGTTTACTTTGTACTATAATATATGTATAAACAAACCACTGAGGAAATGTAAAGGAAAGTGCTGTTAAATCTCAACCACATGGAGATTTTAGCATTGGATTTTGCTGTTAAATGGGGTAAGATTACTGAGAACTAAGAACAGCATAAACAGAGTCTTGCAGGACAGTTATCCCTCGATCATACTAGATCAGATGTTATAAAAGGATGTTGTAAGAGTTGCCACCTTCCCACTGAAATGTAAGCTATTTTGTCATCACTATATTTACTGTATCCAGAATGATGTAGGGTACATAGTAAGTGTGCAATAAATATTTACTGAATGAGTGAATAAATGAATGAATGGCAGTTTCAGACTAGATAATGCTAATTTCGGGGAAGCCCTGGGTGGCTTAGTCGGTTAAGCATTGACTTCGGCTCAGGTCATGATCTCACGGTTTGTGGGTTCAAGCCCTGCGTGGGGCTCTATGCTGTCAGCTCAAAGCCTGGAGCCTGCTTCCAATTCTGTGTCTCCCTCTCTCTCTGCCCTTCCCGCTCACACTCTGTCTCAAAAATAAATAAAACATTAAAAAAAAAAAAGTGGGCTTTGTTCACCATGCAATAGAGAACCATTGAGGATATTTAAGGAAAAGAGTAATATAACCTCACATTTTATTAATAAGGTAACTTTGATAGTGTGATGGTTCATACAGGATGAACATAAATAAGGTTGGCAGCAAGCAGACTGTAAGGTAGTTGTTGTAATAGAAGAACTACATGAAGTCATCGGGTAGTGTAGCAGCAGTGGGAGAGAAGAAAAGATACAGGTGAGACATTTGAATGTAAAATCAATAGGATTTAGTAACTGTTAAGGCTCTTTAATATAATGCAGCAAGTGATACAAGCCCAATTCAAAGTAGCTTACAAAAAATTAGCAGAATTTTTGAGTCAAAGAACTGGAAAGTTTAGATTGTCCATGGCTTTAGGCTTAGGTAGATCCAAGAGTTCAAAGGTATTTATCTCTGCTATCTGTCCTAAATCTGTTATTATATATTGATTGTGTTTTGCCAAACAGGCTCTCTCCATGTGACAGATTTATATACTTCCAGCTTAGCAACCTGAAGAACAATGCCTTCTCTTTCCCAATATCCATACATTATACATATTATAGTATGGGGTGCCTGGGTGGCTTAGTCAGTTAAGCATCAAGTTCTTGGTTTTGGCCATGGTTCATGGGTTCAAGCCCCACATCAGGCTCTGTGCTGTCAGTGTGGAGCCTACTTGGGGTTCTCTCCTCTCCCTTTCTCTTTGCCCCTCCTCCCTTGCTCTCTCTCTCTCTCTCTCTCAAAAATAAGTAAACATTAAAAAGTAAATATTATAGTATTTATGTTTCATTTATATAATTATAATAATATAATAAACATTAAATTCTAAATATTATAAATAATTATACATACTGGTTCTGTATAATCCACATGACCATTCCTGTGAAGAGAGGAAGCAAGGTACCATGACTGATATGGAATGAGAGAAGTGCAGTTTTCTAGAAGAAATTGTCAAATAGGGTAGACAAAAGCAACAGATACCCCATACATTGAAAATAAATACTGCTTTCAATCAATTTTCCATCCTGGGTGACTGGATAACAGAAGTCAGGAAGGAAGGAGAGAAACTAGTTTTTAAATTAATGGGAGGTGTATGACTTGGGTCATAGTGAGGTTGAGTTAGTAGTGTAAATGCAGATGATGAATAGCAGGCAAATGTCGAGTTAGATGAATACAGAAGTTGTGAATTCCGTGTAAAGATGAGAGCCAAAGCCACAGCTCTGAATGAAATCTCACTGAAAATGTAAAGAATGAAAAAGCTGCCGAGAATGGACAGTTATAGAACAGGGAAAAGAAAGGGGGTCCAAGAAGGAGCCTGGTGTGGTAAAAGCCTGGAACTGTCAGACAAGCTGGGAGAAAAACAGGAAATGCAGTCACCGAGGTCAAAAAGAATGAGAGGGTACTAATTTGAGTGCATGCCAGGAGTTAACAAATAAAAGCAAAATATGGCAGAATATACAGATGCTTATAGGAAAGAAAAGAAAGCTAAAGAATCAGGCTTGGCGCATTCCAGAGCCAGGCAGCTCCAAAGAGTCGAAATAGTTGTTGCTGATCGACATTTTCCGTATGATAGCCAATGGAACAGCAAAATATAGATTGTTTTCAGTCTTGTTCTTTTCCTACAATTCAGTTTCTAATGAGAGAATTCCATTGGCCTATCTTGGGTTCAGTTTCTGCTTCTTACCCAGGAGAAGGCAATTAGTTAGCAGTCCTGGGACTCATCAGTGGAGAAGCAGAAATTTCCCATCTTCTAGATGAACTAGAAGGTAAGCACTCAGTAAAAGAAAAATGTCCACTAAAAAAAATTTATTTAACAGTGTTAGTGAACACAAGTATTTCTCCTCAGTGGTACTGTAAAGAACTACTCCTTCTCCTCCACCCAAATGTGATGGACTTTATCATAAAATCATAGAATTTTTTGGTTAAATATGTGAGAAATATTCTGTTACCTGATGTGGTAGACAGAATAATGTCCTCCCAAAGATGTCCAAGTCTTAACTACCAGAATCTGTAAATATGTTACCTAAATTAACAAAGGGAAATTAAGATTGCAGATGGGATTAAGGTTGCTAATTAGCTGACATTAAAATAGGGAAATTATCCTGCACTATCTTTGTGGGTCCAACGTAGTCACAAGGGTCCTTAACAGTGAAAGAGGGAAACAAAGAAGTTGAGAGTGATGCAATGTGAGGACACTACGTCATTGCTGACATTAAACATGGAGAAATGGAGCCAGGAGCCTAGCAATGTGGGCAGCCTCTAGAAGCCAGAAAGGACAAAGAAACTGACTTTCTCCTAGAGTCTTCAGAAAGAAACACGACAATGCTGACACCTTGATCTTAACCCAGTGAGACCCAGGTCAGATTTCTGACCTACTGAACTGTAAGGTAATAATTTTGTGTCATTTTACTTACTTATTATTTATGTATTTAAGTGTTTATTTTCTGAGAGAGAGACAGAAAGTGAGCAGGGGAGGGGCAGAGAGAGGGAGACACAGAATCTGAAGCAGGCTCCAGGCTCTGAGCTGTCAGCCCAGACAGAGCCTGATGCGGCACTTGATCTCCCAAACTGTGAGATCATGACCTGAGCTGAAGTCGGGCACTTAACCGACTAAGCCACCCAGGTGCCTAATTTTGTGTCATTTTAAAAGCCACCAGGTATGTGGTAACTTGTTACAGCAGCAATAGAAAACTAATACACCTCACCCCATTTTCCCTG
This sequence comes from Lynx rufus, assembly GCF_022079265.1. NCBI lineage: Eukaryota > Metazoa > Chordata > Mammalia > Carnivora > Felidae > Lynx > Lynx rufus. Next base: position 151,760,705 of record NW_025814834.1, read on the forward strand.
TTTTAAAAATAGAAGAGAGTTAGGTTAAGTGATTTGTTAAATTTTCTGAGGCAACACCAGGACCAAAACCCAGGCTTTCAAGTGCTCTACACTTCACACAGGTGTGTTAGAAATTCTTTCCACTAAAACTCATTATTTGGAAACACTGATTTCCTGGAAACAGGATAAAGGAGGAAAAGGTAGTTTAATTTTCTTCTAAATTATTCTGTTAAAAAACTATCGAGTATCCAACTAAAGAGAATGAAGTTAAATATGATTTTTTAGTTCTTGTGATCTGGAACTTGAAGGAAGGGGTTATTTGAATAATATGTGTGGAATGTGGCAGAACCATGGTAGAAAGTTAAGGTCATTTTTCAATTTCTTTTTTTCTTTTTTTCTTTCTGTCTTCTTTCTTTCTCTCTCTGCTTCCTTCACTCTTCCTCCCTTCCTCACTCTTTCTTTCTTTCTTTCTTTCTTTCTTTCTTTCTTTCTTTCTTTCTTTCTTTCTTTTTTTCTGTCTGTCTTTCTGTCTTTCTATCTCTGGCTTTCTCTAAGAAGTGATGAATCTTGCTATATAAAAGGTACTGGGTTTTTTTCTTTTTAATAAGTAGCTCTGCAAGTTTAGGAGTAGCTAGAGAGAGCTTAATTGCTCAGTTTAATTAAGGGGGAATTCAAATTTTCAGAGTAATCCAGGAGGTAGGGAATAAGGGAGATGGAAGGGAAGAATTAGCAAGATGTCAGGAGACTAAGGTTTTTATATGGAGTGGTACAGACAATGGCAGCTAAAAAATCTAACATGTGATTCCAAGTTGTGTCCTACATGGCAGTTAATCTTGGCACCAAATCTTCAACTAAATTTTTGCTACATGCAACAGCTTTGTATTTGTGGTTGCTCTGAAGGAGATGATAACGTATAAAGAGCCATTTTTACCTTTGCCTTAAAATTATAGCAAAGAAGTGAAAAGTCATAAGGTATTATACAATAAGGGACAAAAATTGCTCAGAAGCACAAAATCAGACCCAGAAAGGTCCATGAAAATATAAACCCATCAGAAATTTGTTTGAAATCATAAGGAGGACCTTGGATACTAAAATGCATGTAATAGGCATTTGAATCAATTTTTTGTCGGGAGTTAAGAAGCTGGATTGACTACAAAATCACCACCACCACCACCACTAACACCACCACTGTCAAGAGTTCTCTTGAACAGAGACAGAAGATTCTCTACATACCAGGCTCTGCACTAACCTTTAAAATATATCACTTCATGTAACTCACACAGCAGTCCTATAAAGTGGGAACTGTTACAGTCCCATTTTATATGATGAACAATGAGTCATAGGTAAAATAACTGTCCTAAGATTTTATACCTAGGAAATAAAGAACTAGATATACTTCATTTGAACCCAGATCAGTCGCATTCCAGAAATGTAATCATTAAAACCAGCATTTCCAAAAGTCTAGTCTAGACCATCTGCATGGATATGATTGGGGAGTGTTTGTTTTAAAAATGCAGATTCCTGGTTGGGGGGGTGCCTGGGTGGCTCTGTCCATTAAGCATCCAACTTTTAATCTCGGCTCAGGTCAGGATTTCACGGTTCCTGAGATCGAGGCCCGTGTCAGGCTCTGAGCTGACAGCATGGAGCCTGCTTGGGATTCTCTCTCATACTCTCTCTCTGCCCCTCCCCACCCCATGCATGCTCACTCTCTCTCAAAATAAATAAATTTTAAAAATGCAGATTCCTGGGTCCAATTCAAGTTTATTAAATCAGAATCTTCTGTGTGAATTGTAATTAATCTTCCTCTTAACAAAGTATGATCCTTATGTATGTGTGTAATCCTAATGTTTAACTTAAGTGTGATCCTTATGCATACTTAAGTTTGAGAACCACTACCCTACTGTGTTGCCTTCAAAGCCAAACTAACACTCCCAATACAAGATTGGTCAGGCAACCTTTGAGAATACTTAGGATAGTACTGGACTTCTGGAATTGGTACTGAAAATTTATCTAGTATATTCATTCTCTGCTATCTCCTTATATAGAATATGGGAATCAGTGAGAAAAGAGTTGAAGGTGGAAAACTTAACAATTATTGAGTCTTACCTTGGGCCATATACTATGCAAAGCCCTTACATTAACTCATTTACTTCAAATAATTATTCAAGCCACCCACCATACCCACCCCCCAACTTACAGATAACACAGAGCTATAGGTCTTTAGATTTCTTTTGTGTAGACACCTGCATTAGCCGTGTAGCCAATCTCCCACACCATCTGTCACCTTTCTCCGTATTTTCTACTAAGTGTTCCAAAATTGTTAAATAAAGTATATCTAACAAAGAATGTGTAAAATATAAATGTACAAATCCAATAATAGTAATAAACCAAAATTAATATACCCGTATCCAGACCAGAAACAGAATATTACGGTATCTCAGATGCATGCTATGAGACCTTCTCATTCATTGTCCCTATCTAAAGATACATAGTACCCTGAATTAGTCATTCTCTTGCTTTCTTTTATATTTATTGTGGGACTTTTGTTTTTATTTGTATTTTGCTACCTAAGCATATATATAGCTCTTAAAATACACTCTTCAGTTTTGCCTGGTTTTGAAATTTATAAGAATTTGTAAGAATTATTCTGTAACTTGCTTCCTTCACTCTAACATTGTTTTTGAGTTACAATCATGTGGATATATATACTATAACTCATTCATTTTACATATTTGTAATATGAGTATACTGTTATATGAATATACCATAGCTTATATACTTTTATATACTTTTATACTGTTAATATATGGATATACTGATTTGCAGACTGTTTCTATGATTTTTAAACAATGTGGCAATAAGTATTCTTGCTTATAAACACACATATTTGACAATTATTTAGGTATATAGCTAATTGTGGAATTGTGGGGGTGTAGAATTTAAGTGTGTTCAATTTTCCTGTATGTAGCAAACTGTTTCCAAAAGTGGTTATACCAACTTATAGCCAATTCCTATTGCCCCACATCCTCATATACACTTACTGTTCTTTAATTTTTCCATTTTAACCAACCTGGAAAGTGGTTTAATTGTCATACTAAAGAAATTGAATATAAGTGCATATATTTGAGAGCCACTTATGCATCCTTATATGTGAAATTTCTATTTATTATTTTAACCCACTTTTCTATTGAGTTCTTAGCTATTTTCTTATTGATTTTTAGGGGATCTGCATATTTACTGAATCCTAATTCTTTATAATCTATACTGTGGCAAATTATCTTCTCTTCATTTATTATTTGAGTTTTTACCTTATGATATATTTAATGTATTTAAATTTTTATCAGCTTTATTGAAGAAAAATTGACATATAATGAACTGTATATATTTAAATGTACAATGAATTTTTAAAAATATACACATAAACACACACCCCTGAGGCCATCACCACAATCATGATATTGAACATATCCATTATCTTCAAAGTTTCAGCATGCCCCTTTGTAATCCTTCTCTCCCACCTCTCCTTGCCCATCTATTTCCAGACAATGACTTATGTGCCTTCTCTCATTATAGATTAATTTGTATTTTATAAAATTTTATATAATGTTCTCATGCAGTCTGTACTCTTTTTTTGCCTTCTTTCACTTAGCATAATAATTTTTAGATTAATCCATGTTTCATGGATCAATAGTTTTTTTTATTGCTGAGTAGTATTCTACATATGGCTGTATTTATACCTATTGATCAACCTTTAGGTTGTTTTCAGTTTTTGGCTAGTTCAATAAGGCTACTATGAATATTTGCTTATAAGTCTTCATGTGGACATATACTTTAATTTATCTTGGGTGAATACATAAGAGTAGAATGGCTGGATTATATGGGACATATATGTTTAACTTTTAAAGAAACTGCTAAATTGTTTTCCTAAGATAGTCTACCATTTTACATTCTCAATAGAATTGTATGAGAGTTTCAGTTGCTCTACATTAGCACTTTTAATTTTAGATATTCTAACAAAATATATTATCTTACTGTGGTTATAATTTACATTTACCTAATGACTACTGATATCAAATGCCTCTTCGTGTGCTTATTGTCATCTATGTGTCTTTTTTGGCAAAATGTCTGTTCAAACTTTTTACCTACGTGTTACTGGTTTTTTTATTAGTACATTTTTGAAAGTACTTTATATATCTTAAATACAGGTGTTTAATCAGATTTGGTTTTACAAATATATTCCTTCAGTTTGTAGTTTGCCTTTTTGCTCTATTAACAGTGTGTAGTTTGCCTTTTGCTCTCTTTCAAAGAAGAAAAGTTCTTAATTTTAATGAAGTCCAACTTATCAATCTTTTTTACCATGTTTTTGTGTCCTATCTAACAAATGTTTGCCCTAACCTTAAGTCATGAATGCCAAACTCTGCTGAATTCTATAAAGCATTTAGGAAAGAAAGAATATCAATTCCACACAAAATCTTCCAGAAAATTAATGAGGAGAGAATACTTCTCAACTCTATGGGGCCAGCATTACTTTGATACCAAAATCACGTAAAGATATTGCAAGTAAATAAAACTACAGAACAGTATCAATTATGAACATATATGTAAAAATTCTAAGTGAAATTTTAACAAATCAAATACAACAGTGTATAGAAGGGATAATATATCATGGTCAAGTGGGACTATATCCTACAAATACAAAGTTGTCTTAACATTTGAAAATCAATGTAATTCACCACATTAACAGAGTAAAATAAAAAACATAATCATTTCAATAGATGCAGAAAATCATTTGACAAAATCCAATTTCCATTCCTGATTTGGAAGAAAAAACAAAACCTTTCAGCAAACTGGGACAAGGGAATTTCTTCAACCAGATAAATGCCATATACAAAAATCCTACAGCTAATGTCATATACAGTGGTGAAAGATCAAAATTTTTTTAAGGTTAGAAACATGATGAGGATGGCTGCTTTCACCCTTTCTATTCAACATTTTACTGGAGGTTCTAATCATTGCAATTAGGCAAGAAAAATAATAAAATCCATCCAAATTGGAAAGGAAGAAGTTATATTTTGTTTGTTTGAAGAAGATTGTGTAGAAAACACCATGAGATTTATAAAAAAGCTTTTAGAACTAATAAATGAGTTAGCAAGGTTGCCTGATACCAGGTGGTTATTTAAAAAAATAAATAAATAATGTTTACTTTTTTTTGAGAGAGAGAGAAAGAGAGCAAGCTCTCTTGGGCAGAGAGAGAGGGAGACACATAATCTGAAGCAGGCTCCAGGCTCTGAGCTGTCAGCACACAGCCCGATGTGGGGCTCGAACCTAAGAACTATGAGGTCGTGACCTAAGCCAAAGTCGCATGCTGAACCGACTGAACCACCCAGGCGCCCCTCCCCCCAGGTGATTATTTTACAATCAGTTGTGGTTTTACATTTTAGTAATAAGCAATTAGAAATTGAAATTTTAAAAATACAATTTACAGTAGCATCAAATAATATGGAATGCTTAGGAATAAATCTGACAAAAGATGTGCAAGACCTATAAACTGAAACCTATGAAACATTACTGCAAGAACTTAAAGAAGAACTAAATAAATGGAGAAATACACCATGTTCATGGATGGAGAAATACACTATGTTCATGGATCAGAAGACTCTGTTTTAAGATGTCAGTTCCCCTCAACATTCATCTGTAGATGCAATACAATCCCAAGCAAAATTACAGTAGGTTTTTTATAAAATTGGCAAGCTGATTCTGAAATTCATATGGATCGCAAAAGATGTAGAATACCTAAAACAACTCTGAAAAAGAACCAAGTTGGGAAACTTACACTACTGGACTTAAAGATTTATTATAAAATTACAGAGTATTAGGGTTCTCCAGAGAAACAGAACTAATAGGATATATAGAGATATATATAAGAGGAGATTTAATATAGAAATTGTCTTACACAGTGCTGGAGGCCAGGAAGTCCCACAATAACTGTCTGCAAGCTGGAGAACAGGGAAAGACAGTAGTATAAATTCAGTGTCTGACAGCTTGAGAACCAGGGGAGCTGATGGTGTAACAGTCTTCAGTTTGAGACCGAAGGTCTGAGAGAGCAAGAAGGTGGCACAGCTGCTATAAGTCCTGGAGTACAAGGGCCCCAGAACTGGGAGCTCGGGTCACTTGTGGGCAGGAGAAAATCGATGCCCCAGCTCAAGAAAACAGGCGTCAACCTTCCTCTACCTTTTTGTTCTGTTTGAGCCCCGAACAGATTGGTTGATGCCCACCCGCATTGGTGAGGGTAGATATTCTTTACTCAGTCTACTGATTCAAATGCTACTCTATTCTGGCAATACCCTCACAGACACACCCAGAAGTTGTTTCACCAGCTAGTTGGGCATCCTTTACTCTAGTAAAGTTGAAATATAAATATTATGTACAGTAAATCAACAGAATGTACTATTGGTATAAAGATAGACAAGAGACCAACCGAACAGAATAGAGAAAGAGACTTATACATATATTTTCAATTGATCCTTCCCAAAGGTGCAATAAGGTTAAGTTACATATTCAGTGGAGAAAGATAGGCTCCACAGCAATTAGATATCCATATTAAAAGAGCTTTGATCTATATGTCATACAATATAGAAAAATTAACTCTGGGGCGCCTGGGTGGCTCAGTTGGTTAAGTGTCCGACTTCAGCTTGGGTCATGATCTCACAGTTTGTGAGTTTGAGCCCCACGTCAGGCTCTGTGCTTACAGCTTGGAGCTGGGAGCCTGCTTCGGATTCTGTGTCCTCTCTCTCTCTGCCCCTCCCCTGCTCATGCTCTCACTCTCTCTCTCTCTCTGTCTCAAAAATAAATAAATATTAAAAAAAATTTTTTTAAAGAAAAATTAACTCAAAATATATGATATACATAAATGTAAAACCTAAAACTATAAGAGGTTTTCTAGTTAGATTTTGCTGTAAGTGTCTAATATTGTTGCATAGTTGTCCGAATACATTCTTCGCATTATTTCACTCTTTGAATTTGTTTATACTTACTTTATGGCCAGTTAAATGGTCAAATTTTTTACATGCTACAAGTCTGCATGAAAAGAACTCTTCCAGTAATAAGTAGGAAAACCTGTTCCATGGCAGCATGTCCTACTGTCAACTCTGAGTTATTGAGCTTCCTCATTTGTGGATTCCTCATTGTCTCAGTGAAGAATGTGTCCTCTGGGCTCTTCTACAAAACAAAGTCAGATGGTGGGTTCTCCAGTCTCACATTAAATATCTATTCAAAATTCTAACATCTGGAGCTTTCTGAGTCTTTCTTTAATACTGTTCCAAAGCATTTCTAATATCTCCACCTCATTTATGTAGGCATCATCATGTTCAAGCTTCAAAATGTTGTCTCAAACCATATTAGGACTGGCTCCAGGCATCCTTGCCAGAATGTTGAATCACAAGACATGAGAAGATGTTCCCTGTGTCAATAAAATTTTCCCTATCCAGTCTTTATATTTCCATACCTTCACTACCATCAATCTATTCCCACAGGTGTTCCTCTAGTTCCTATACATACTTCTTAGCCATAACTTGAAATTCCTTTTGTGTATAGGTGCAGTCAACTCTCAGTGTTTGAGGTAGTTATTTTCTATAAAGTCATTGAGCCATTACTTGTAGGATAAATACATAGTTAGATTTCTACTAGTCTGGAATCACAACACTTTCCTCAACTAATCAATACACACCTTGATTTATGTATGTTTCTGTTTTAAAATACCTTATTTAATATGTATTATTTATTCATTAACCTTGAACTCACAGCCAGTAGCACCATAACTCATGACTGAATGAAGCTAATCTAACATATACATTTACTCTGTAAGACATCACACCTTTCTTTCACTTAGTAACACTAGATAGCATTTCAAAACTACCTTTAAGGGCTATTTTATTTTATTTTATCTTTAATTTTTTCAAGTTTTTTCATTTATTTTTGAGAGAGAGACAGAGAGAGCAAGCGAGGAGGGGCAGAGAAAGAGGGAGAGAGAAAATCCTAAGCAGGCTCTGTAATGTAAGTGCAGAGTACAACGCGTGGCTCGAACTCACAAACCGTGAGATCATGACCTGAGCTGAAACCAAGAGTTGAATACTTAACTGGCTAAGCCACTTAGACGCCCCTGGGGGCTATTTTAAACAGAAAAATCACCATCAAGAAAGACAAAAATGTGAAAACATGACACTAAACAGACCGGAAAAAGGACGCTTGTTTATAGTAGGAGAACTGAAACAAGAAGGTAGAGCGTGGTCTTGTTTGACTTCAGCTTGTATGTATGCAACAAGCAGCTCAAATTTTTTGCAGCTATGTGCATGATGACAAATGACCATGAAAGTGCTGTGAGTACTGATTTTGGGTTACAAATAAATTTTAATTGGTAGGCAAATTCACAAATATAGAGTCCATGAATAATCATGATTGTACTTTCTCTTCAAGCAGAAACTACATATATCTGTTCAAGGCAATGAGGAGTGGAGAAGGTAGGTCTTAATAATGACAAATGTTATCTTTGAGGCATATGTCTCAAATGAGGTTTTTGCAAGATTTTTAGCTAAGGGGAGATTGCTCTCTTCTAACCCCCTTCTAACAAGGGACAGGGGTCTGTTCTGCTCTTTGGAGTAATTCTGATGGGTATTAGTTTCAGGCTTGCCAATGAGTTTTAGGATCCCATCCTTTTCCTATCAGGGCCATGACTTGACATTGGAGACCTGGAAAGGCTGAGCATTCCATATTTGTCATAGCACTGATACTTTACAAACAGATCTTGAGTGTAATTTTCATAGAGCTTGCAGAAGATAAGGATCACCTTAAACAATACTAATTAAGTCACAAATATATGAATTAATAGTTGGATGACCTGAGCTTGTCTTTTTTGTCTTCAAGGCTTCTAAAAGAGTTAACAAAAGTCTACAGCAACTCCACAGTTCTTATAATTACCGTTGTTCCCATACTTGCCAAATGCCATAGCTCTCCTGTAATCCAATCTTTATTTTTCACCTTCACCTATCCCAATCCCAATCTGCCACAAAAAAGAGAGAATAGCCAGCAAAATTCTAAAAACAAAAAGCAAAGAGAGAACTAGCTTTATTTATCAGATGTTACAATATATTTTAAAGCCAAGGTAAAGAAGTTACATCAGCATCATAGTGACATAAGACCACCATGGTTGTTTCTGTCCTCCTCACAATGAAGGGAACAGCATCTGTTCCCTTTGACCTGCATCACTGCCATTTGTTTGGGTTATTTAATTTGTCAGTTTGAGGGAGGCGGTGTAATTTGAGCTTTACAGAATGTTGATACCACTTAAAATCATTTTCTCCTTTATCTCTCTTAATGAGGTTTCCTGATATTCCATCTTCCAGTCTCTGCATTTGGAAAGTGTGTTGGATTGGAGAGTGAAATTGGTAGATTTGAAGTTGTTATTATATGAGACTTCAGTGCTGGTGACATCTTCTGAGGCTCTGCTTGGGTCATACTTGACCCCATGGGGTAGGGGATACAATGAAGACAGGGAAATCTTCTGGGAGCCTGATACCCTTCCCCCTGTAATGCTGTTAAGAAGTAAGGAGGGGGGAGTCTCTTCAGCTTTTGGGGGAAAAATGTTTTCCTAAGTACAAGGAAGCAGTGATGTACCTTACAAATTAAGCTTCATTCAGGTATGAGTTATAGTACTATTGGCTATGAATTTAATGTGTTATTTCCCCCTCCCCAAAAACAAATACGCAGAACCTATCCATGAATAAAAGGGACTTTGTGGGAGCTGTGTGATCCAGCACCACAGCTCTGGGCCAAGGGCATCAGGAGGAGTCTCACCCACCCACGCATCAGGTAATATAGGCAGATGGACCTTGATCTTGGCTAGAGACATTGAAGTGATGCATTAACTAGCTCCAACCCCTCTTGAACCCAGTCCAGGAGCCCCTGGAGAACACTGATTTAGACAATCACCTATGTATGAGAGAGCCATTGTTGAAGTCTAGGTTTCCAGAGGAGAAGATCTAGCACTCTGTTAGAGAAAAATAATGTAAAATTTGAGTTTAGATCCATTGGAGTAAGAGGAACAGTTTGATTTTACCCAAATAACTCCTCCCCCAAGGTGGCACAGTTTAGGGCTAAGAGAGCTCTTCCTGGGCCCATGATTTCTCCTGTGGGGCAAAGGGAGAGAGGTATGAGTGAGCACCCAGCTTCCACAGCTGTGTGGATGCTACCAAAGAAGCTCATTCCTCTCCCACCCCATTTAGAGAACTAAATGCTGAGCTCCATCACTGGAGGGCGGGAAAAGTCTGGGGAAGTGACACATGACTCAGAGGGCATTTAAGGGACAGTGGGGCCTATTTACTGCATTATGAACTCCATCAGGAAGTCTGTCCACAAAGTGCTGAGAAAGCCTCATCTGTGGATACCCCCAATTGACCCATGGGCAACCCTAGCACCTGTGTGTGTCACCTACATAGCCTCCCCACTCTGTGGCCAACACCCTGTGCAAGCTTTTGAAGATGGTGGGCAACAGCAAGCTTTAGAGGATGTCTAGTGAGCATGCAAAGCAGAAAGCAGGCCCAAATCTGCCAGCCAGCTAGAGACCAAAACTTGAGCTGTGGCACCACTTTTGGGAAAACAAAAGAGGCTGTCAGCATTGGGCTTGGTGTGTTGCAGGATTGAGAGAAGCCATAGTAGCTTAAGAATTCTGCCACAAGAGGGAGTAAGATGCATGGAGCAGATGTATTCATGGAAGGTCCGAGAAAAACTCAGAATCTCTAGTGGGTCTGATGGAAGGTACTTCTCACCCAAAGGCATTTACTATAGACTGGAGGAACTGATGCTACTTAAAATGAGCAGACAGCAACACAAAAATCCAAAGAACATAAAAAAATTCAGAAAACATGACACCGCTGAAGGATCACAATAATCTTCCAGTAAATAAACCCAAAGACATGCAGATCCATGATTTACCCAATAAAGAATTCAAATTAGCTTTTTAAAGGAAACTCAATGAGCTACAAGAAAACACAGAAAAATTCTTCAATGAAATCAGGAAAACAATACATGAACAAAATTAGAAGTTTAACAAGTAGTTATAAATCATAAAAAAAAAAAAACAAATTCTGGAACTGCAGCATTCAATGAATGAAATGAAAAATGCAATAGAGAGCACCAATAGCCGACTTTATCAAGCAGAAGAAAGAATCAGTGAAATTGAAGACAAGAAGTTTGAAATTATCCAGAGGAGAACAAAGGAAAAAGAATGAGATAGAGTGAAGAAAGTCTACCTAATCTTCAGGGTACCATCAAAAGGACCAATTTGCAAATCACTGAAGTTCCAGAAGGAGAAGAGAAGGGGGGAAAAAAGCTTATTTAAAGAAACAGTGGCTGAGAACTTCCCAGATGTGGGAAGAGATTTGAATATCCAAGCTCATGAAACTTATAGGTCACTCAGCAAAATCAACTTAAAAGAAGGAGGGTACTTTCAGTGGGTAAGCATTCATAAGCATTCATAAGCAGACCTATCTGGGACTGGAGTGCAAAACATGGGCTAGAATATAGAAGAAAGTAAGTTGTGTGGGTTTAAATTCTAGAGGGCCTATAAGGCTTTTATTAGGAATTTTAATTGGATTGGACTGGCATTTGGAGACCATTTTATAGCATCTGAAAAGGAGAATATGATAGTACAGTTTTTCCTTTAGGAATATGACTCATATTGTAATTTTCAAGTTAGGTTGGCCCGGAGAGTATACTGTCTTTTTGAGACTTCCAATACAGCAAAGTAAATCAGAACACCAAGAAACATTTGTAGTTGATTTAATTGTATTTATCTATCTCTTCTGATTAATATTGTAGTTCCGATGAAAATAAGAAGCCTCGTATATAGTCTCAGTGAAGGAACACACAGAATATGGTAGTGAACAATCAATATAATGTCTTTCCTGGACCCATGCCCCTTTTTAAACAACATTTCCTTTGAAGCTTAAAAATAAGAATAAAGATCCATTTTTCATCCTCAGGGTGTGTGTGTGTGTGTGTGTGTGTGTGTGTGTGTGTGTGTGTGTGAGTGTGTGTGTGTGAGTGTGTGTATGTTACTAGATTTTGAAGACAATTACAAGTTCAAGAAAGTGTTTGGGTTTTTTTTTTACTTTGGTTAGCCTAGATACTAGGTAAAACTAGGACAAAATGCAGTTTAAGATCTCTCTGCAGTGTTGCACTGGCTAATTTCTGACAACTTGCATATTCTCAAAGGCTTTCATATGATGATGAAATATAGTTTCTGAATGGAAATAAAATTTCTATATTCCTTGGGCTTAACAAGCTCTTCAATTAAAGACATACAATATTTATAAGAAAAAAGATCCAGAGGGAGAGTTCTGTGATTCCCTTGAGATGCTAGGTCTAATTTCTGAAATCTAAGCTATTTTTTTTTTCCGGTTTCAGAAAAATAAATTGACAGAGCAAGTAACTTATATCATTTATCTTGTTCTTCTAAAAACACCAGAATATTCCATTTTTATCTTTAGAAAATAAAAGTGGCCCAAATAATTGGGGGAAAAAAGGAAAATAATTTCTAGGCTTTAAATAAGAGGATCTGAATAAATCTAAAATTCATGATTTTTCTCCTGAAATATCAAAGCAAGAAAAAATGTGACTATACCAACGTATCTAGAATATTCTAATTCAATTAAAGGAAAGCATTCTGCCTTTAGAAAGGGCATCTTTAAAAGGGGGCATTAGGCATAATTTTCCAATACAGAATCAGTGACTGTATAAAAATGTTTATGAAGTAAAGAGAATGAAATCTGATTCATGCATTTTTACTTCAGGTATTCTCTTAAGAGGGTATTTTAGGGGCGCCTGGGTGGCTCAGTCGGTTAAGCGGCCCGACTTCGGCTCAGGTCATGATCTCGTGGTCCGTGAGTTCGAGCCCCGCATCGGGCGCTATGCTGACAGCTCAGAGCCTGGAGCCTGTTTCAGATTCTGTGTCTCCCTCTCTCTGACCCTCCCCTGTTCATGCTCTGTCTCTCTCTGTCTCAAAAATAAATAAACGTTAAAAAAAAATTAAAAAAAAAAGAGGGTATTTTACTACAACTACATTTCTAGGATAATGGACGGATGGCCATGGGATAAAACATGGGCCATGACCTAGAGAAACTTGATAGTATCTGGAAGGCTAGATTAAGTATTCTATAAAAGTAGATCTTTAAAAGTGCACAATCATGGGCCATGTCTGGTTCTGGAAATTTCAGAAGTGATTCCAGTCTCCTGAAAGGAGAACATGAGGAGAAAAAATGTGCAATTGAGTAGAGCATAGGTACAGAGCTGGAACTCTGGAGACAAAGATAACAAACATTGCTTTCAAGATCAGTGCTTGTGCTGGGATCAGATGCTTTATATTTTTATTCTATCGACTTTCTAACCCTTATTTCTCTCATCAACAAAATGAGAGAAACTAGTGTCTATAATGTTGCTGTAAAGATTAAAATGGAATAAGTCGTGCAAAATTCTTAACATAGCATATGATACAAACTAAATGCTAAATAAAAACGTTGATCACTTCTTGCCAGCATTGTTGCCACAACTTCTGTATCTGCCAGGTTCATTCAGAGAAGAAATACAACTCTGAGCTATATAGAATAAGGGATTTATGATAGGGGGTAAACTTTACACAAATGTAGAAGCTCATCGAGAAGTCTATGTCAGACTGTGTGGCCTCTGCACCTGGTGGTGGGCCTAACGTCACTATAGGTTAGCTGAGCTGGCAGTTGAAGGGAGCCGGGTGAGAACTGGGGGGAGAGCAAGAACAATCTAGATCTTACAGTGATGGCTAGAACCCATGGGAATAAACTGGATTCCATGAGGACAACTGGAACCTCCATGGTGCGAGGGATCTTTGGGAGAATCTGGTGTTCTTTACTATGGAGTTTCACTCATACCTGGCCCCAGGACACTAGAAGAGATCTGAGGAGAGCTGGAAAAGCTGTATACCCTGATTGTATCCCACACCAACAAGGTTAACTATAAGATCAGCAATAACAAGTCTGAGCAGCCGTGCTGATGGTGCCCCATACCAAACTTTAGAACACAAAAATAGCAACTTTAAAATTTTTTCCACTGAACAGATTTGAGGAAATTTCTCTTGTGGCCAACCTTAGCCTGAGACTACATAGGAAAGGGGATTACAGGAAACAGATCCAGCCTGGATAAGCTGAAACAGTAAAAAGCCACCACAGTTCACCTCCTGTCAACTTAACATTTGTACACACTTCTTTAAACTAGACTTAACAATCAAGTAAAGATGACAGCAAAATCAAGCTTCCATCTAACATGTTGCCAATGTTTCTTATACAACCTAAATCATGCAAACTCTTTCTCTAAAGGAGATACAAATTTCCTTGTACATTGGATCATGTCCATTTTTTTTCTAGATGGATCAGAAACACTTTTGATAACCTATAACTTAAATTCTGAGATACTTGGCTAACTATTATTAACACATCTATGTTAGATAATTTGTTTACTTCCGCAACTTGTCATATAGTTGTAGCTGGTATCTATAATCACTACCTTGTGCTACCTATTTGCCCTCAGCACATACCTTGGTAGGTCATTGTTCCTTCTTTGATGGGTGACTAAAACTTTCATTTCTGCAGGGTCTGGTTCTTTAAGCATCCTGCATATATTGGGTTGTTGTAGTTTTCCATTGACTTATTTAAAACAGCTTTGTTGAAGTATAATTTACATGCCATAAATTTTACTATTTTTTGTGTACAACTCAATGATTTTTGGTAAATTTACTGAGTTGTGTAACCATCATCAAAATTCAGTTTCAGAACATCTCCATTGTCCCAACAAGATCCCTCTTGTCCCTTTGGAAATAATTCCCTATTTCCACCCTCAGAGCCAGGAAACAACAAACCTACTTTCTGACTCTGTGGATTTGCCCTTTCTGGAAATTTTATATAAATGAAATCATATAATATGTGATCTTTTGCATTTGGCTTCTTTCAAGTAGCATAATGTTTCTGAGGGTCATCCGTGTTGTAGTATGTGTCGGTAGATTTTTCTTTTGAGTTATATCACAGAACATGAAAGTATTTTCAGTTGTTCCCAGTGATCTCTTGCATTCCAGACATACTCTTCCTTATTTCATTGTATAGTAGCAACACGATGTTTTCTTGATAGTCAGAATCAATCACCCCAGTAATATATTTAACTCTCTTTCTTGGTGATTCACAGGCATAACAAACCCCAAGCAGGCAGGTAGCCATCTCAACTTCTAATTTAATGGAACTGTTGCTGTGTCTCCTGGTGGAAATGGGCCACATTTGGGAACTAAAATTCTTAACCAGCAAAGCCCAAACTCTAGATTAGCAAAGCCCAAAGTCAAGATCAGCAGCCCAGTCATAGACACAGTAAGCAAAACTTTTCATAGAGGATCACAAAGGGAAGTACCTATGTAAAGAGGGAAAATATGCAACAACAACAATATAAAGCATGACTATATAGGTACCTGAGGTTGCCTAATTTGTTTGCATGCCATTATAATCCACCTGGTGGGGGTGTGATATCCATTTGGGCCCAGGAATTCTGAGCTGATAGGAAATGACTGTTCTCTTTGCACAATAACATAGAGTTATAAGGCAAACAAAGATATTATTTAAAATTTTTGTGTATTATTTATCATTATTTTTGTGTTAGTTTTTATTTTAAAATGTTGCATTAAAATATTAGTATTTATTATTAAGTTTTTTGACACTCAAATTTTGTACTGTAGTTGAGTGCTTCGTTCATTTCATCCTAATTCTGGCCCTGAGGTAATATTGAGGAGAAACATTCCCATTTCAGCCAATTGATTCCCAGGCCTATAAACTTTTGCAAATGGGAGAGCATCATATATTGGTCACTGATTTAGAACACACACTGTATCCTATGCGACATTACCCCAGCCTTGTAAAGTGTTGTCCTCTAGCTGATGCTCTTTTGAAAACATGTTTTACTTTTTAAATTTTTTTCACAGTTTATTTATTTATTTTGGAAGAGAGAGAGAAAGAGAGAGAGAGGTGCAGAGAGAGAATCCCAAGCAGGCTGCATGCTGTCAGCACAAAGCCAGATGCAGGGCTCTATCTCAGAAACCATGAGATCCTGACCTGAGCTGCGATCCAGTCAGACACTTAATGGACTGAGCCACCCAGGCGCCCCCTAGCTGATGCTTTTAACTGAAACTTCAAAAGGCTCTTCCACTTCAGAGTAGTGGAGTACTTGATCAGACCAGTGAATTCCATGTTTTTGTTGCCATACTTCATTCACTATAAATGAACCTCTTGATGAGAAGCAATGTGTGGAATATACAGATGGTGAATAAGGCATTCTCTAAGTTCATAGATGGCTTTGGCAGAAATGTTGTAGGCAGGGAAGACAAATCCACATCTTGAGTATCTATTACAGTAAGAACAAAGTGCTCTGTCTTTCAAGATGTAAATAGGCAATACAATCAGTCAGGAGCTTCTTTGATTCCCCTGGGGAATGGCCCCATATGGTTGGTAGATTAATTAGCCAGCTCAGCCTTGGTGACTAGAAGTCTGTGTTGCTGAGCAAATATATAACCTTTATTCCTGCTGCCTTGAACAATTTGTCATGATTGTACTAGACAAGGATGAGGTGGCTAGGGAAAGAGTTTGACTGATGGCCACAGAATTGGTCATCATGTCCACCTGATTATTGAAAGCCTTTTCTGATGAGCTTGTTCTTTGGTAAGCATTTACCTGGAACACAAATATCGTCATTTCCAAAAACATCAATCTACATACAGTACCTCCTGTCACTAGTTTCCCAGTTGTGTTGCTACCAATTCTTTGACCATCTAGTCAAATCATTAGGCAGTGTTCATGACTTAGAGTAGACTTCTACCTCTGGTATGCCAGAAAAATGAGCAACCAGATACACTGTGTAAAGTTCTACCCACTGGAAGGATTTCCTTTTAAGGCCTCTCTAGAGTGGGGCTATAGTGCTGTAGTAGTCCACACTCCACTTTTGTGTAGTGTCAGCAAATCATGCAGAATAATATGTAAAATTAAACATTTTTTTCCCCTAAGTCAACTGGCCATAGGGAACATCCCATAAGAGGAAGGAAAAATTTTAGCAGGAATAGAAGCCGTGGTATCTGGGCTATTTGCTCATGAAAACTACTTGTATCTTCAGGACCTTCTCAAGACCACAGTCTCATACATATAACTTTTATTTTATGACAGAGTGCTATTGTGCACAGCAACATTTATGACTTGGTGGATTAGACAACACTCAGGTCATGATGGACAGCTCTGGATACATGTTACTTTATGGTCCATGGTAAGTCAATATTCCCTTTCTACTAGGGCCCAGTAACAAACCAGACGCCATTTCTTGAAAGAGGTGTAGTTATATTTTGAGAGTGGCATCACTTTGTTCTAAAATCTTTCATGTCTGCACCGTAGTTCATTTATACATACCTGTCAAAGGCTCCATGTAGCATCCTTGTTTACTACATATACTTTCAGCACCATTACATTGCTGGGTTATATGACCCAAGTGGAAGAGCAGCTTGCATGGCAGCTTGGCCTATTCAAGAAACTTTATTTCTTCCAAATCCCATTCAAAGTTGGCAGCTTTTCTAATTACATAGTAAATAGGTCAGAATAGCACAACCAAATGATTATTATATATTATCTCCAAAGTCCAAAGAAGCACACTAATTGTTAAGCTCTTTTCTTAGTAGTAAGGAGGCCAGATACAGCAACTTGTCTTTCACTTTGGATGGGATAACTTAACATGTTCCTAGAAATGAGAAATTAGAACCCTAAAATTCACTGAGGTGTCAGGCCTCTGAATTTTTGTGAATTTATTTATTACCACCTGACATTCATGCATCTTACCAAAATGTCTAGAAGGGTTTCTACTTTCTGCAGACCAGGTAAATCATCAGGATATCATCAGTGAAATATAGCATAGTATAGGCCTATGGAATGTAGAAGCCATTAATGTCCTAAAGACTAGATGTTGGTATGGGATGAAGAGTTGCTGTAACGAGGTAGGAGCATGAAAATATATTGGTCCTAATAGCTGAAAATAAACTGTTTATGATAGTTTTCCTAATAGGTTTAGAGAATAAAAGCATAAGCTGGATCAACGACTTACATACAAGGCTCAGGGATGTGTTGATTTTCACTAGCAACAACACTTCATGTGAAAGAGGTACTGCAACTGATGTTAACATCTGATCAAGTATACCTTATTCTGCTGTCATTCTCTTCTCCACGGCACATTTATCTTCTGCATGGGTCATGTCTATGCTTGAAACACTCCAATATCTCCCTCAAACTATAGGACAAAATCTAAAATCCATAGCCTTACATACAAGAAACACCTTGTGTTTTTTTCTCATTTTGTTTTAAGAGTTTTAAAGATTTTTTCCCCTTTATTTACTGAATTTACTCTATTTTGAGTATATTTTTTGTACATGGGTAAGTAAATTTTTTCATATGATTTTTTTATGTGAGTTGCAATTTTTTAGCAACATCTATTGAATATTTCATCCTTCCACCAATCATTTCTTATTCTATTCTTGCCACATACCAAGATTCCATATATTCATGTATCTATTTCTGAGTTTTTCATTTAGTTCCATATGTATGTATGTTTTGTTGTTCCCTGAGCCATTGGGGAAGTCCATGGAGAAGGTGGCATAAAGTCTTCCCTAGCTTTATTATTTTTTTTTTAAGATTTTATTTTTAAGTGATCTCTACATCCAACGTGGGGACTGAACTGACAACCCCGAGATCAAGGGCGGCATGCTCTAATGACTAAGCCAACCAGGCACTCCCATCCCCAGCTTTATGTAACTACCTCAACTCTGTTGTCACCCCTGCATGGCACCCATTCCATGGGTTTACCTCCTTATACAAATGTTAAAATCCCAGCTCTCTGTTTTTCAGGACTATATTCAGTCCTGATAACCTTATAAGTTATTGCTCATCCTTGTAACTGTTGAATTTCTGCTCGTTTCTGGCACTTTGGATTTTCCTTTCCTTAATTTTGAGTTCTCCAATAAGTTGAAAACATATTTTGTATTTTATGCAGTGTTGTGTTTAACACAGGTACATGGTGTGTCTTCCGTGTTTGGTCAATCCATCATATCTACCACATTTCTATCATTTGGAATTTTCTTTTCTTTCCTTGAAATTATTTTCTCTGCTCCTAAATTCTCCACCTACTGGTTTTAATATTCACTGCTTCAGGGCAAAGTAGATAAAGCTCTACAACAAAGAAGTTTATAGAAATGTTAAGTGGAATTTTTAAAACAATCAGCAGGCATTACAGCCTGAAACCAAAGAGCTTTTGATTCTCAAGGGCTAGGAATTCAGAGGAAAGTTGTTTGTTTTGGTTTCTAAAAAGATTTAGGTTGGATCATCAAAGCCAAAGCCTGTAGGACTAGAGAATAGATATTATAAAAGATAAATGTTGAATAGAGCAAAATGCAGAATAGACATCAGCTCCTCAGAAGCACAGAAAATAATTGACAATCAAAAAGTCAGTATATCTATAAGGGAGTCACTATAGCAGGAGGCCAGAGAACCCTGTAATCAAAAGTTACAGGTAGACCACCCAAAATGGGGAGACTAGATGAGGATACAACTGAGTCTCAAAGAATCAGCAAGCCTGTGAGAGCCAGTGATGCCTGGGGTAATTATCTAGTCTTACTCCTAGACATCAGATCATCAGCAGGAGAGGCAAGTAAGGATAAAAGGGCATCAAGGGAACCAGAAGCCCCTCTTCCACTATAATGATAATGTCTAACATTTACTGAGCATTTACTATGAGCTAGTACTTGTTCTAAGCATACATACATTTTATCTAATTTAATTCTAACAACCTATGAGATTGGTAGTGTTATTATCTCTATTTTAAAGATGAGACGATGGGGCTCCTGGGTGGCTCAGTCAGTTGAGCAACTGACTTGTGATTTCAGCTCAAGTCATTGTTCCCAGGGTTGTGGGGTCAAGACCTGTGTCAGGCTGTGCGCTAAATGTAGAGTCTGTTTGGAATTCTCTCTCTCTCTCCCTCTGTCCCCTCTCTTGCTCTCACATGCTCTATCCCTCTCTAAAATAAAAAAAGTTGAAAAAAAAAAAAGATGAGGCAATGAAATACAGAAAATTTAAGGTTATATTGCTAGAATTTGATAGATTCAGGATTTTATTTCCTTTGTTTCTAGACACTATGAAGGAAAAAAATGAGATAATGCTTGAATTTCAGGATGAAAAGCTAGATAGGGGTTTGAATTTGAAAATAACTTACACACTGAAGAAAATTGCCCACAATAGTTAATTTTTTCCAGAGAAACAGAGTACATGCGTGTGCACGTGCACACACATACACACACTAATTAATTAATTAATTAAGGTATTCATTATAAGGAATTAGCTCACACAATTACGGAAAAGTTCCATGATCTTTATCTGCAAATTAGAAACACAAGAAAATTAGTGGTGTAGCTCCAATCTGAGACCAAAGGCCTGAAAACCGGGATAACAGTGATGTAAATCCCAGTTCAAAAGCAGAATACCAATGTTCCAGCTCACACAGTCTGGTATAGAGAGCAAATTCTCTGATACCTTGTCTTTTTTCTCTTCAGGCCATCAGCACATTATATGAGCCTTGCCAACATTGGGGAGGGAAATCTGCTTCTCAGTCTATCTATTTATTTATTTATTTATTTATTTATTTATTTATTTATTATTTATTTATTTCAATTTTTATTTCATTTATTTTATTTTATTTTAGAGAGAGAGCATACAAGCAGGGGAGGGGTAGAGGGAGAGAGAGAGAATGTTAAGCAGGCTCCATGCTCTGTGCAGAACCCAACAAAGGGCTTGATCCCATGACCCTGGGAATATGTCAGTCTACCAATTTAAATGTTAATCTCATCTAGAAACATCCTTACATGCCTACTAAGAAATAATGTTGTAACAACTATCTGAGCATCCCTTGGTCCAGGCAAGTTGACACATGAAATTAACTACCAGAAATTTACCCATAAAATTAACCATTACAAGTCCACCCTTTGTCAACTTGGCAGCCATATGCATCTTCTTAAAGCATACTTAATCTCCAAATGAAGACAACACAGGGTCATAATTTCACCTAACATCATACAACTATTCTGTATACAACTGAAATGCACTAACCCTTTCCCCTAAAGGAGATAATATCCTTAAGTCATGTTTACTCTTTTCTTTGATATCCCATAACATAAATACTATGGTGTAAGATTAATAATACTTTATTTATAATAAGTCAATACATCACATGTTACATTATAGGAGAATGAGGGAGGGAAGAAATCAGAGATATTTGCATATATATATATATATATATATGCATACACATGTATACACAAACATGTTTATAACAAAATAAGGAGGAATACTCATTACAATTAAGTGCACATTTCTTTAACTGGTAACATGGTCGTAGCTGGTATTTATAACTACCTTCTTCCACTACACATTCTGTAGTCCCTTCAGAAAGCACCTAAGCTGGTCTTGGTTCTTACCTGGTGGAATGACCAAAATCTTCATTCCTGAAGGATCTGGGCCATTAGTAGTCCTATCTGGATTGAATTATTGTAGTTTTCTATTGACCATAAGTCACAGAACGTGGTAATACTAAAAGATGTCCTGAGGGATTTCTTGTATTTCAGACATACTGGTCCTTACCTCCACTGTGGGGTAGTAGTCCAATTTCGCCTTGGTAGTCAGGATCAATTACTCAGCCAGCACAGTAATTCCCTTCTTCATTTTTTGATTCAAGAGCATGAAGGAGTCCAAAGTGGTTGCAAAGCCCAAACCTTGCTCCAGCCCTGCAAGATATTTCCACCTAGCTGATGTCATAACCAAGTTTTGAAAAGGCCATTCCAGTGTTCTATCAAAGTAGCAGCTTCCTGATGGTGGGGGATCATGATAAAACCAGTGAATTCCATGAGGATGGGCCCATTGCCATACTTCTTTTTGCTGTTATCTTAACTGAATAAGTTAAGATAAGATATATGTGTGGATAAGGCATTCTGTAAGTCTACAGATGGTAGTTTTATCAGAAGTGTTAAATACAAGGAAGGCAAATCTGTATCCAGACTAGTGTCTAAGCCAGAAAGAACAAAATGAGGGAAGCAGTCCAAGGTAATCAATCTGCCACCAGGTAGCTGACTGATCACCCTGGGGAATGGTGTCATTTGAGGGCTCAGTGTTAGTTTCTGCTGCTGGTAGACTGTATACTCATCAGTGGTTACAGTCAGGTAAGCCTTAGTGAGTGGAAATCTATGTTGCCGAACCCATTCATAACCTTCATCTCTGTCATCATGGCCACGTTGTTCATAAGCCCATTGGATGATGCAGGGGTGAGTGGGGAAAGAAGCTGACTGATGGCTATAGACATTTATTTATTATTATTACTTTTAATGTTTATTTATTTTTGAGAGAGAGAGAGAGACAAAGTGCAAGCAGGGGAGGGGCAGAGAGAGAGGGAGACACAGAATCTGAAATAGGCTCCAGGCTCTGGGCCATCAGCACAGAGACCAATGTGGGGCTCGAACCCACAGACCATGAGATCATGACCTGATCCAAAGTCAGATGCTTAACTGACTGAGCCATGCAGGCACCCTTAAATTATGATCTATGATGAACATTGGAATTATCCAGAAATAATTCACCTAGAGGAGACTGGATGAAGAGAAAAGAGAGACACATATGGCCAAAGAGAGTAGAATTAGAACCACTGGCTATATGAAGTTAAGGTCAAACTAAATTCCACTAAATTTAAGGAGGAATTTTCTAGCACAGAAAGCTCTCTCAAATGATGTAGGTTGCCTCAGGAAAGAGTGAATTTCTCATCACTAGAATTGTTTAAACTGATACCGTATAGAATATTCAAATACTGTATAGGGAATTGAGCCAAAGGACATTAGGTTCCCTTTTCAAGCCTGATACTTTTGCCAGTAAATGTCCTCCCCCCTTTGAATTTTGAAGATATATGCTAAGAGCTCTCTATGGTGCATATGGAAGCCAACCAAAGATGCTTAAATGATTAAGGATGAGTATGTGTAAATAATCTGCATAATCCACATGGTGAAATATGAAGCAGGAAAATATCAAAGCCTCAATTATACCAGTCCATTTTTGCTAGGTGTGGCAGTTACAAACAGTCCCAAAATCTTGATGGCTTACTGTAAAAAAGATTTCTTTCTTACTCTCATTACATGTTAGCTGAAGACTAAGTAAACTCTGGACCACATCATCTGATCTTATAGGCCAGACTGAAAAAAGAAGCCTGTACCGGAACATTGCTGGAATTATGGAACCACATGAAGGCCCTTAATACTTCTGCTTATTAAGTATCACCATTTCCACTCCATTTCGTTGGTCACAGCAAGATATATGGCTAAGCCTACCATATATGGCTGGAAGGGTGGCCTTGAAAGAGAGGAAATATCTTGACTACACTTCAACATACTATATGAAATCATGTAGTCATGGTTTGACATTTCACCATTCCCCCAGTGACATAAATGATTCTAGGGAGTAAGAAAAACTTTTTTATATATAGCATTTATTTTGGAAGTGTTTTTTCCCACCAAAAAATAGAGTAACCTGAACACCTACTACCCACTTCACTGCAGAAAGAGAAAATGGAACTCCCAGACATCTAGAGCAGGGATATTTGCAGGAAAAAGGCATCTCCTTACATTTCATCATTGTCTGAAGAAACTTATAGAAATATAAATATCCATGGCTACTTAATATAGTTAATAAAGCCTTTGTGCTTTAAAAATACAATTTTGAGAGGAGCCTGGGTGGCTCAGTTGGTTGAGTATCCGACTTCGGCTCGGGTCACGATCTCACGGTTCGTGAGTTTGCTGACAGCTCAGAGCCTGGAGCCTGCTTCAGATTCTGTGTCTCCCTCTCTCTCTCTGCTCCTCCCCTGCTCACACTCTGTCTCTTCTCTCTTTCTCAAAAATAAATATACATTAAAAATTTTTAAAAATAAAATTTTGAATAACTAATCATAGAGATAGAGACTTCTCTGTAAGTCCATGACCAGAACTGTTTGGATGATGGCTATATGACCCTGTTCACGTGGGGACTGCACAGCTGGGTAGAGGAGCTGGTGGCAGAATTGGATCCAAATGAAAGAGGTAAGAAGAGGAAAGATTTCTAAGGATCTTTTATATCAAACTAAGAATCTGGACTTACTTTGGAGGCTATCGAGAGCTAACAAAGAGGCTTTTTAAGCAGGCAAGAGGCAAGATCATCTTTGAGAGGAAGCTGCTTGTCCTCACTTCCTTGTTCCTTTTCTCATGGGAATTGGAGTGAGTGTCAGTCCTGTAAATAAGGACAAAAAAGATAGAAGAACCCCCAAGGACCTGAATGACCTTGTGGAGCAAAGCCACTTAGAGCCCATCTACCAGCAGACTGTTACATGGAGATCATTAGTTTCTATTTTGTTTTAGCCATTGTATTTGTGTCTCTTCATTATTTATAGCAAGTAAGCCTAATACATGAAATAAGATACCTGGTACAATGTCAATCAACTGTAAAAAACTCCCACATTTTTAAAAGACATAGAAATGATAAAATGTATCATTTAAAGGTGCTGTCTAAAAATTTGATTGTAATTAAGCTTTTATTCCCTTGGTACAGAAATCATCACACTGCTATAACATGCATGTCTATTGTTTGAATTTCACACATCAAATTTATTTGACTTTTGGAGGAATACATTGTGAGTGAAAGTAGGGGATTCTCAAGTATGTTTTTATTTATTTATTTATTTTTTTTAACGTTTATTTATTTTTGAGACAGAGAGAGAGAGACAGAGCATGAACGGGGGAGGGTCAGAGAGAGAGGGAGACACAGAATCTGAAACAGGCTCCAGGCTCTGAGTTGTCAGCACAGAGCCCGACGCGGGGCTCAAACCCACGGACCGCGAAATCATGACCTGAGCCGAAGTCGGCCGCTCAACCGACTGAGCCACCCAGGCGCCCCTCTCAAGTATGTTTTTAAAGACATCATGCCTTATGAGTGTTATGGCTCAGTTGACCCTCAGAAATTGTACCGCGGAGTACTTGTCTTGGTACCAGCACCAACAGAGCTCTATTTATCTGCCAGACAAGGCAGGGAGTCTGCTCCCACAATAAGTATACTGGATGTGTACAAAAGGTTTCAATCTGTATAACATAATGCAGCGATGGTCACAATGCTAGAGAAGCAGGGAAGATAAATGCAAACAAAAAGAGAAAAAGCATTTTTATGTTCACAAAGAGGCCATGTTTCTTTTGCTGCCTGACGACCAAAGCTTCCACCCAAATGTATTGAATACACCTAAGAATTCAGCCAGTGTTATTCTGGTACTTTTTTCATCTCCCAGGTTCTCTAAATGTACACATGATACTAGGTCCCCTGAAACTCCCCTGATCAGATTGTTTCCCCCTACAATTACACCCCTGAATTTATATTTCCATAAATAGAAAGCTGCCAACTGAATTAAATGATAGGTGGACTTCAAAAGATCACTAACCTAGAAGTCAGGCTCCTGGTTCCAGTTCTGCTATGCATTACTATGTGACTTTGGTCTGGTCCCTAATTTTTATTTTTATTTATTTATTTATTTTTAATGTTGATTTATTTTTGAGAGAGATAGTGCGAGCAGGGGAGGGGTGGAGAAAGAGGGAGACACAGAATCTTTTTTGTTGTTGTTGTTTATTTATTTTTGAGAGAGAGAGAGGCAGAGAGAGAAAGGGAGACACAGAATCTGAAGCAGGCTCCAGGCTCTGAGCTGTCAGCACAAGCCTGATGCGGGGCTCAAACTCACAAACCACGAGATCATGACCTGAGCCAAAGTTGAATGCTTAACCAACTGAGCCACCCAGGTGTCCTATGGGTCCTAATTTTTAAATGACAGAATTGATCATTTCCTAATAGCCATATTCTCTTATTCTATAAATATGGGTGTTATAAGAAGAATTTTATCCATAGGGAATCAAATTCTTTGTTTTAGCATATTCATTTCATGAATACTACATACGGAAAAGAATTTGTGGGGTGCCTGGGTGGCTCAGTCAGTTAGGCATCCAACTTCAGCTTAGGTCATGACCTCGTGGTTTGTGAGTTCCAGCCCCACATCAGGCTCTGTGCTGACAGCTCAGAGCCTGGAGCCTGTTTCGGATTCTGTGTCTCCCTCTTTCTCTGCCCCTCCCCCACTCACACTCTGTCTCTGTCTCTCAAAAATGAATAAATGTTAAAGTTTTTTTAAAAAGAAAAGAATTTGTTGCCAAGGGTGTATGCATCATATGTTTTAATGTATTTTAAAGTGGAAATTCCAAAATTATGAGACTTAAAAAATATTCAAAAAACTTGTATTGAGTAACTGCTAAGTATAAGGCAGACTTGGTTCTGTCCCCTGCAGAGCTCAGGGAAGACAGATGTCAAAAGAAATAACAACATGCATGATGAGAAGTAGAGTAAGCTTTGGCTGTATAAATTAGGGGACTTAGGATAGTCTGTGTAGGAGACAGTGTTGGCAAAAAGAGAGAGAGGTAAGTTTGGAGAATGACTTTTAGGGAATAAATGAGCATTTCCTTTGTGCAGACGTCGAGTTTAGAGATTGTGTAGACCTGGGTTTGAATTCCAGCTCTGCTACACACCCTGTCATCTTGGGTAACCTCTCTAAACCACTTTTCGTAACTGTAAAATGGGGATGGTAATAGTACCTACCTTATAAGATTCTTAGCAGGATTGGATGAAATAGTGCTGTATCTAACACAATAATTATACCAGCTAACGTTATAATTGCTGTTAATGAATAGTATTGTGTCCTTGGCTCTCATCTAGCATTGATTTTGGTCTTTCAGCTGTCCTCAGGAGTCCTACAATTGGTGACATAGTCCATAGTTGGACTAGAAATTTTATTTTTTTAGAAAATTTTTAAGTTGCAAATTTGCAAGCAATCTGTAGTGTATGTGAGACAAGGCTTCATAAAACTTTCCTGGACTCTTGCCCCCACCCTTGCCCCAAGATGGGAGGCAGAGAAGGGAAGCAGGAAAGGAATGGGGAAGGAGCAAGGAGCAAGACCTCTCAGGGAGCCCAGCATATGTCCCAGAGCCCAACACAGTGGACCCAATTGCCATCCCAGTGAGATGTGGATTTGACTTTGTTTGCAAGATATAAACCTATGGTAAGTCATGACCTGTTTAATTTCAGATAGTGATCAAAAGAACATGAATTGGCAAAACAGAACAAACATAAAAAAGAATGACAAAAACAATGCTATGAGAGGCAAGAGAAAGTTTTTTTTTAGCTCAATTGTAGCCACATAAGAGAAGGTTGTATTCCATCCAAGTCAACCAGCAGCATATCTCCTAGCTGCTCCCATGTTTCTGCAGGCAGACTTTCCAGTTTGTGAGACAATGAGGTGTATGCAGATACATTTTCATCCCTTCTACTGGACCATTCCAGCTTCCTTGACAGCTTAGTCTTCAGTATTCCAAACCAGCTTCGGTTGCCTGAAACTTCTATCTTTCTATCAGCCATGGTTAATACAGCATAATATGATACACTATAATATGATACAGTATGATATGATAATACTATACAAAAGGACACAGTTAGTTTGGGGAGAGCTGTGATCCACTCCAGAATTAGTATATTAACATTTAAAATAACAAGGTGGTTGACACTCACCTCAGCACCTAATCCGGAATCTGAACTTATTAGAAATTGACAGTAGTTATCATTTATATACGTTAATTTTTTCATTTCTTTTTGCTTCAAAGAAGTAGATAACTGTAATTTAACTTTTCTCAATGTTTTGAGGATTTCTTTGGTAGAATTCTCCCCACAGAGACCCCAACCACTTGACAGAGAAAATAATAATAAATTTGAATTTATTATACAAACCAATAATAAGTAAAAACTAATGAGGTGATGAATTTTATTTTGCATTCAGCCCAATATGAACAATTAGGTATCCTCTCCTTGGGTATTTTCAGCCAATCTCTTTCTGAACTTCTAAATGATACTGACATTAATATCATTATTAACATTGCTATTTCTAATCTATCACTTTATAAAACTTTTGGCCCAAACCACCCTGAAGACCATCACACCTTGATGATTCTGACTTCTGGCATTTCTTTGAACTCAAGTCAGAACATGGTATGGTATGGCAGGAACATTCAGGGGAAACCTCCATTTATGGACACCACATGGCTTCAGTGACTCTCAAATGGAAGACTGAGAGAGGCCCTGGAAGGACACCAAAGTGCTCCTTAGACACAGTTAGTCCAGTCTTTTGGGGACATAGGTCATCTCCTCTCACAAAAGATAAGCATTCAATCTCACGAGAGATGACCTAAGGGCAAAAGCTCTCCACATCCCTTTCTTCATATTAAAATATCATTAATTTCTGCGTTAATGACTTTAATACAAGATGTCAAAGGAGCAATTCAGTAAGACTCAACTTGTATTAATTTGAGATAAATATAAGAGAGGTAAAAATAAAGTGGCTGCAGAGAATTATCAGAAAAGAAAACTGGAAAATAAGGTAGAACTGGAGTAAGATTTGAATCATTTCAAAGATGAATTAAGAAAATAGCTCAAAGAGAAAGGGAAAAATGACAGAAGCTTCTTTCAACTGAAAACCTTATACCTTGAAGTCTTCAATTATGCTACATGGTGACAATGGAAAGCTTTATTTTCCTACTTAACACTCCCTGCAGTAAACCAGAGATGACAACATATCATTTGTTTCTCAAAGTAAAAAGCCAGCCAGACATTAAGAAAAACTAGAATTGCAAGGATTTTTGCCTTTTCTGAGCTAGTTTTTTGGCTATTGGTATTGTTAAAGTAAAGCTCCTACTGTGAGGTGAAATCCAGAATGTTTTAATTTGTAACCTGGGATTTTTTTTTTTTTTTAAGTTCATTTATATATTTGAGGAGGGGGGCGGAGAAAGGGAAAGAGCAAGCAGGGGAGGGGCAGAGAGAGAGGGAGAGAGAAAGAGAATCCCAAACAGGCTCCATGCTGTCAGCACAGAGCTGGACCTGGGGGTTAGTCCCAGGAAGTGTGAGATCATGACCTGAGCTGAAATCAAGAGTTGGTCGCTTAACCAACTGAGCCACCCAGGCGTCCTGTCTACCTGGGATTTGTCTTAATTACACACGGTAGGATGCAAACAGAAATGGCTGTTATGAAGAAAGTTTGTAGTCACAGATCCCTAGAGCCAGAAGGCCCAGCACACTCTGCAGGGCCACATAGGGAATTATCACAGTCCGTCTGGAGGCAAAAGCAGGAGGGGAAAATGTGGGCAAGAACCTTACTATGGTTTCTGAGGTAAGGAACAGGAGAGGTGAGGTAAGCAGGTTTAGGATTTGCTAGTGTGAATAATTTCAGCAGTCTGGGAGATATGGGCTAGTTTTCTGGCACCTGGCCCTGCCTGGTTATTAGGGCAGAGTAAAAGTGGCCCTGAGTTTGAGAGCCCATTAGAGGAAGTGGTTGATTGTGTGGGCTCTTAATTGGTAGTTCACTTATGAAAGACAGGCCAGCAGCTTGCTGTCTCCAGGATTTAGCTTTTCCTATGAGTGGTAGTCCTTCCAGGTTCAGCAAGGCCCCAGATGGCAACGCATCAGTACAGAAGCTAGGCAGCATCATTATTGCACAGAAATATGTCATACTTCATAACTGACTCTGAAAAAAATACAGCCACAATTCATATTAAAAATATAGAAAACTGAAAAATTTTGAAGTTCTCATCAATATGTAAAAGCCATATCTCATTTGTTACATTCACAGATTTATATAAATGGTATGACATTTGACTAAATGCAAATTGTTGCAAAACTAACCACTCTGTACCTTTCTAAAAAAATACTGTAAGAAAAGCAAATACCATTTTTTCATACTAAATTATTTAACTTTGGCAAAATAAATAAGTAAATAGCTCAAAAATCTAGTACAGGTAAGAATATTGTGACTGCTTATTTAAATCAATCATATTTCCAGACCTTTAAAGTGACCAGTCAAATATGGCTCAGTGATAACTGTCAGCGTCAGGATTATACGACCCCTCATATAATCAGGTATCTCTGCGATAATGGACCAGTCTCCTTTGTTGGGCCCTCTTCTTCTTGATCTTTTAAGTTCGGAATGCCTTAGGGCTTAGTTTTGGGGTCTTTTCTTTTCTATGAATATACATTTTCTCAGTACTTTTGGCTAGACTTATGACTTTAAACCCCATCTATATGTTTTTAACTCCCAATTTTATTTCTCAAGCCCAGATATCCCTCCCAAATTCCAAACTCATACATCCAACTTTCTACTTGAGTGCTTCACTTGAATGTCTAGTAAATGTCTCAAACTTAACATGTCTAAAATGGAACTCCCTCTTGTCTCCCCACCAACCCCTGCCCCACCCACCACCAAACCTCAGTTAATGTGTGTCCATATTTCCAATTAGTCAGAATGAATAGGACCTTCTCAACCCCTCTTTTTCTCTCATATCCCACATCCAATCCATAAGCAAATCCTTCTAGACAGACCTGCCCAGCTTTCACAGCTTTTTTTTTTTTTTTTTTTGCTGGTGCAAGCTTGGGAACCTGAAGTTTATTTTAAATCTCAAACAGTTAAGTGTTGTTTCAATCAGCATTCATAGTCTCTTTGATAATAGAATTTCACCAGAAATTTAGGAGGCTCTTGATCTATTTCTCTGCTGAATTTCCTCATTGATTTTTGTGTTCTATTAACTTCTACATTTGATCCTTTATTAACTATGATTATTTTTTAGATTCTGTCTGATAGTTGTGACATTTGTGTTTATTGTTTATTGTTCTATCTCCTCTCAGTAGGTTGTTTTTTCTTGCTTTTTAAAAGTCTTGTTGGGTTCCTGGGTGGCTCAGTTGGTTAAACGTCCAATTTTGGCTAAGGTCATGATCTCATGGTTTGTGAGTTTGAGTCCCTCGTCGGGCTCTGTGCTGACAGCCCGGAGCCTGCTTCAGATCTGTATCTCCCTCTCTCTCTGCCCCTCCCCTGCTTGCATTCTGTCTTTCTCTCTCAAAAATAGATAAAAAATAAATTACAAAATTTTGTTTAAATTAAAAAAAATAAAAATAAATGAAAATAAAAGTCGTGTAATTTTCTTATTGACCTGCGAGACATTATGCGTAGGACAGTAGAGACAAGGTAAATAGTATTTACTCCTGGATAGGGGAATACCTCTTCTTCTGTCAGACCATTAATGGGTTTGAATTGATAAGGTCAAAAGCTGAATTAGGTTTGGGTATTGTTTTTGCTTTTTTTGTCTTCAGTGTAACACGGGCTTAAAATTCAGCAATGGAGCTAGTACTCCTTTGTGCTTGGGATGGGAGACAGAGTGCAGGAGGGTTTCTCTAATTGGTTCTGCTCCACTTTTAACTTTCAGTGTCTACTCACACTTTTGCCGCTCCCCCAATGGTAGAATGCTGTTGCAGGAGGGAGTCTCTGTTGTCCTGTTGTAGCCTCATTCTCTGGCAGCTGGTCCTTGGAGGTTGAGCTTTCTCAGTATGTCCACACATCCTACCTGTGGCAACCAAACTCTGCCTTGGATCTGGGGTTGCTCTTGTGCAGGAGTTTCTTGTCTCTCCTCCAGTGGCAGCGGAACTTTGGTAACATTCAAGATCCAAGGTGGTTTTTTGCCTCTCCTCCAGAAGCAGGTGAATTTTGCTGCTGTTCCTTCCTTAGATGCAATGAGGTTTTGTCTAAAACCTGCAGGTAAGAGGGTTTGCTGCCCCTCCTCCTAGCGACTTAAAGTTTTTGGTTCACAGGAAAGAAGAAAACAGGAAGCAAATAAGGCCTTGTGCTCATTTCCGAACAGTCACCCATTACTTCTTCATACCTGCATATGGCTCTCTCAGATCTCCCTCCCTGCTCCCAGTCTTTTTGTGAGCACCCTATAGAAGTCTATGGGAAAACTTGAGGATGAATGCAATCTCCCTTTGTTTCTGCGATGTTCAGCTCTCCCAAACTGATGCATCAGCCCACATGTGTCTTTAATTTAAAAAAAAAAAAATAGCTATTCTTTTTCTTACTCACTTGCCTGGTGGCAGCCAGTTTTTCCCCTACTCTGCCAAAGGTCAAAAGGTTCATGTGTTCCTTCTCTCCTTGAAGGAACTCATGCCTCATTGCAACTCAGATTACTCAGTTGCCTTGTGATCTCAATTCTTTGAAGCTCAAGGAAAGTTATGCTTTTGTAGATTAACTACACTTTTTCCTTTTAGTTTTTAGCTTTAGTGTGATAGTCCTTACAACTTTATACATCCTAAGTGGACGCTGAATTATGTTCTTTTCCTTTTTTTTAAGTTTATTTATTTTGAGAGAGAGAGAGAGAGAGAGAGAGAGAGGGAGGGAGGGAGAACTGAAGCGAGGAAGGGGCACAGAGAGAAAGAGAGAATCCCAGGCAGGACCCACATTGCCTGCACAGAGCCTGATGTGGGGTTTGAATCCATGAACTGTGAGACCATGACCTGAGCCAAAACCAAGAGTTAGACGCTTAACTGACTGAGCCACCCAGGCCCCGCCTGTTCTTCATTTTTAAGTTATAGAAATTGCTTCTGGATAATTTAAGCAGAAAAGACATCTTTAACATGTTGATACTGGGGAATCAATAAAATCCATGG
Source organism: Lynx rufus (assembly GCF_022079265.1). Taxonomy (NCBI): domain Eukaryota; kingdom Metazoa; phylum Chordata; class Mammalia; order Carnivora; family Felidae; genus Lynx; species Lynx rufus. The sequence goes on from NW_025814834.1 coordinate 151,793,434, forward strand.
GTAAGTTAAAGAATCAAGCTCAAATTATACAAGAACTAGAATAATTCCAAGTGTCCAGACAACAAGGACTACTTAATTATCTTGCTAAGTTACCTTTACTGGAAAGAATGAATTCCAACTATCCTCTAGATTCAAAGTCCTGGAGAATCTCTGCTTTGTTAGTTTTGTCCTCGTGTTTATCTTTTGGTTTTAAGAAGACACCATGTTTATACAAATGGTAGATAGAAATGCACCAAAATAGGTGTCATATCACTGGTATAGGATGAATATGTTTGAGGCAGGCAAGAAAAATAATTTTCTACTATGCTTATGAATATTGCTGATTTGCTGATTTTAATCTGTTACAATCAAGATTTCATTTGTTTGTTCAACAAATATTTATTGGGTATTTGTTATATGCAAGACAATGTTCTTATTGGAATTATAGGCAAATGACCACAGAATAAGAAAGGTTTTATGTATCAAATTATCCATTTTTGGATGTATTCTGTTTTTGTTTGTGTCCTTCCATATTCCTGGTTTTAGTTTTGAATATTTAGATAATAATGAAAATATGAAATGCTAATCTATTTTGTTTTGGCAGTGAGTTACAAGAGAAGAATCGGCAACAATATTAGGGAACCGATATTGCAAAACTATCATGTGAATTATTATATGATACTTTAAGGAAAAGAGAATAGCCTTGGAAGATAAATGTTCCCTAGTTTCAAAAATACTTAAATTTTTTTTAACATTTATTCATTTTTGAGAGACAGAACACAAGCGGCGAAGGGGCAGAGAGAGAGAGAGAAACAATCTGAAGCAGGCTTCAGGCTCTGAGCTGTCAGCACAGAGCCCAACACGGGGCTTGAACTCATGAACTGTGAGATCATGACCTCAGCCGAAGCTGGACACTTAACTGACTGAGCTACCCAGGCACCCCAAAAATACTTTTTAAAATTTTGTGCCATGAGATGAATTTCACTAATTATTCTCTATATCCTGAAAGTATTATGGGATCTATTAGTCTTGGCAGTGATTTAAGCTGAAAGGCAAAGTCAAAGGCAGTACAGAACTATATTTGATAGAATTATTTGTTGTGAGTCAGATTTTCATTCCTTATACTTCTAAGGAAATTACTCTTCTTGGAATGTGAGGGTGAGCCAAAAGGTTTGCAAGTTTAATTTTGTATTATTTGCTTGGCAAATGGAACGGGTTTTCCTAAGGAATTAGCCTGGTGACAAAATGTCATATGTCTGGGATACTTGGATCCACAAATGGGATGGAATATACTAGCTTCTCTTTCTTGGTAAGGCAGTAGAGTGGAACAGTAAGGATGGGAGCTCCTCCACAACGTGGGGGGGCTCTAATTCACAAACCTTGAAATCATGACCTGAACCGAAGTCGGAAGCTCAACTGACTGAGCCACCAGTTGCCCTAGACTGGGTAATTTTAAATAACAAAATTTATTTCTCATAGTTCTGGAGGCTGGAAATCCAAGATCAAGATGTCAGTATGGTTGCCTTCTGGTGAGGGTCCTCTTCCTGGTTCATAGCAGGCACCTCTCATTGTATCCTTACATGGTGGAGGGTCCTAGGGATATTTCTGGAGCTTCTTTTATCCAGGCTCTAATCCCATTCATGAAGGCTCCATCCTCAAAATTTACGCAGCTTCCAAAGGCCCCACCTCCTAATACCATTGTCTTTGGAGGTTAGGATTTGAAGATACAAATTTGATGGGTGCGTAACATTTAGATCACAGCAAGGAGAAATATGGAAATGCTCAAAAGCATTGGAAAAATAAACACTATACTAAAATAATGGGGAACAGCAAAACTGAATTCAGAAGAAAATGTGTTGCCCTTAATTATGGAAGCAGAAAGGTGAACAAAGAAGGAAGGCTTAAGTACTTAATGAATTCTAGTAAGAACAAACACAACAACAACAACAACAAAAATTTGAAGAGGGAATTAATATTGATGAAGGCTGAAATTATTAAAATAAATAAAATAGAAAAGAATAATAAATTCAAAGATGGACTCATTAAGAGATTAATAAAATAGATCAATACCATGTGAGTATGATAAAGAGAATGAAATAAAAATTAAGCAAGATTAACAATGTGAAATTAGGAAAGAGATGAAAAGAATTTTAGGTAAACACTAACGGTGACTCTGGAGCAGTACATTAAAAAAAAGAAAAAAATTGAAAAGAATACTTACCTAGGAAAATGTACATTATCGCTAATGACATAAAAGAGGTGAAAACTTAAGTAGACCAATTATTATAGAAGACATGGAAGAAGTGATTAATGGTCTCCTATTGAAAAAGGCAGCAGGCAGATGGATTCACAGCTGAATTTTTAATCTGACCATTGAAGAATAGATGATTCCTATATTATTTAAACTATTGTGGGACTTGGAGAAATATTGAAAGTTCTCCAGTTAATTTTATGAACCCAGACTGTCTTAAATACCAAAGCCAAAGAGAGAATGCAACAATAGCAACAATGACAAAGTGCAGGCCAGCTTCACCTCTAGCTACAAAAGCCACATGTTTAAATAATATATTAGAGAACAGAATGGTGGAGTGAATCAAAAGACTAACCCACCATGACAAAACAGTCTTTATAAGAGGAATGAAAAGACAGTTCAATTCCAGGAAGTCGATCTACATATTGATTCCATTAAAAATTAAAGGAGAAAAACCCAACCATTATCCATAGGTGGTGGGAAGACATCAAAGGTCAAGCAACTGATGCCAAGGGAAACTTGAAGCAAAACAGAAACAGAAGGAAATTACTTCAAGTAATGAAGAAAAGCCCAATAACATCTTAAATGGCAAAAATTAAATCTTTCACTTAAAATCAGGAATGAGGGGCGCCTGGGTGGCTCTGTCGGTTAAGCGTCCGACTTCAGCTCAAGTCATGATCTCACGATCCGTGAGTTCAAGCCCTTTGTCGGGCTCTGTACTGACAGCTCACAGCCTGGAGCCTGCTTCGGACTCTGTGTCTCCCTCTCTGACCCTCCCCCGCTCATGCTCTGTCTCTCTTTGTCTCAAAAATAAATAAACATTTAGAAAAAAATAAAATAAAATCAGGAATGAGACAGGCATCGCTATAATTACTTGTATTGGTGATTCCAATAAATGTAAATAAAATAATGGATGTAAGTAATGGAAAAAGAGATAAAGTTCCAGATACTGATGATATGCCTGTCTTCTTAGAAAACCCAAAGATTCTCCTGAAGAAAACAAGTAATAAGAGACTTTGGTGTGTTGGATTAATAAAAAATAAATTATAGAAATAACCAATCTCTCTCTCTATTCAGGTCAAAATCTCATAGAAGAGGAAATGGGAAGAATATTTCATTCAGAAGACAAATGCTAAAAAAATAATTTGGTAAGAAAGGTGCAGAACGTATATGAACAAAACTATAAAAATATTCTTGTGTGGGTGGGTTTGGGGTTGCGGATTCGAGCCCCACATTGGGTGTAGAGATTATTTACAAATAAAATCTTAAAAAGTAGAAAAATGTTCTTGGGAAATGCAAGATAAAATATAAACAAATGAAGAAGCCTATTTATGTTAGATGGAATAACTTACTGTTACAAACATGTTAATTCTCCAAAAATTAGTAAGTTAATTTAATGTTGTTTTATTTTTTATTTTTTATTTATTTATTTTTTTTTTCAACGTTTATTTATTTTTGGGACAGAGAGAGACAGAGCACGAACGGGGGAGGGGCAGAGAGAGAGGGAGACACAGAATCGGAAACAGGCTCCAGGCTCTGAGCCATCAGCCCAGAGCCTGACGCGGGGCTCGAACTCACGCACCGCGAGATCGTGACCTGGCTGAAGTCGGCCGCTTAACAGACTGCGCCACCCAGGCGCCCCAATGTTGTTTTAATTTGTATCTTTTTTCTCTTATGTAAAATACCATGTAATAATTGAAAAGAGTTCCAGGTATCTACATATAATAGTAATTGTGAATGAGCATAATCTTTAACTTGAGAGTTTTTGAAGAATTTTCAAAATGATCAAAGTAATACTGAAAAAGGCAGTTAACAATTTTTTTTTAATTTTTAAGTTTATTTATTTTAAGAGAGGGAGAGAGAGAGAGAGCGAATAGGGGAAGGGCAGAGAGAGAGGGAGAGAGAGAAATGCCCAAGCAGGCTCCCCATTGTCAGTACAGAGCCCAAAGCAAGGCTCGAACTCAGAAAACCCTGAGATCATGCATGACCTGAGCTGAAACCAAGAGTTGGATGCTTAACCAGCTGAGTCACCCAGGCACCCTGGCAGTAACAATTTAATAAATACATTTTTGTATAATAAGTGTAATTATGTATAGTGGGTTTCATTTATCTTTTTAAAGTTTTTATTTATTTATTTTGAAAGAGAGAGAGAATGGGGTGGGGGTGGGGGGTTGCAGAGAGAGAGAGAGAGAGGGAGAGAGAGAGAATCCCAAGCAGGCTCCACACTGTTAGCGCAAAGCTTGATGTGGGGCTTGAACTCGTGAACTGTGAGATCAGGACCTTAGCCAAAATCAAGAGTCAAACGTTTAACTGACTTCAGCCACCCATGCTCCCTGTATAGTGGGTTTTAAATACTGGTCTCCCATTTCCTTTTCAACAAGTGGTGGGTGGGGTTAAAGGGTTAAGTGTAGCAGACTGGACGTTTGTGAGCCACATGTTGTTCTTGTCCTGTATGGTGTGGTCACACTGGTCAAATGATTGTGCATTAGAATCACTTATGGTGCTTAATAAGAATACAGATTCCAAGGTCTCACCCAAGAGTTCCTAAAATGAGAATTTTTAGCAAGAATTTGGAAACACTGGCTAACTCTATGCTGCAATGGTCGTTTCTTGTTTCAGCGTTTCCTTTCTGAGCACAGAAACCTAGAAAAGGGTACCCAATGTTTCCACTGGGAAGACTCTCATTTAAATCCTCTTTAAGAAATGACTCATTTCCTTTGAAGAATGAGAGTTGAAAATAGATTTTAAAACACATACAAAATAGATTTTCTATTGTAGAGGAAAATGCAATGTACAGCTTGCTTTCTATGTAGCAGGAGGCAGTAAAAGTATGTGGAGAGTGATGTCATGCATTGGTTTGGGTTTGAAACCCGGCTTTGCCACTTTCTAGCTGTGTTACCTTTGACGAATTAATTGTTGTAATTCTCAGTTTCTTCATCTATTAAATGAGGCTGAAAATGGTACTTCACATAATAATAATAATACTTACCTCAAAAACACTATGACTTAAAAGGTGATAACTAGGGGCGCCTGGGTGGCTCAGTTGGTTAAGCGTCCAATCCTTGATTTCGGTTCCGGTTGTGATCTCATGGATCACAAGTTCTGACCCTTCATTGGGCTCTGTGCTGACAGCACAGACCCTGCTTGGGATTCTGTCTGCCCCTCCCCTGCTCAGGCTCTTGCTCTCTCTTTCAAAAATAAATAAATAAACATTTAAAAAAAGTGATAGCTAAAAGCAAACAGAAATGACACTATTAAATATTCTCAATAAGAGTAACTTGGGATGTTAACATCACCACACACCTTAGTGTGTTGGCCAATACATAGTTTGTATTAATATTTTTTTCTGGTTATGCTGCTATATGTGTATTTTTTAATTCCAGAGAGAATTTATCCAGTTCTGTAAAACTTTGAACAGTATATTCCGTGAAGATCCAGAAGAAAATGATTTGTATCAGGCCATTGCAAAGTAACCACTCTGCTGCGGCAGATCCGGGAAGTGGGGCAGGGAAGTGTCAGCTCTGAAAACCGCTTCCCCAAATGTGGGAAGGAGCTGCTGGCTTCAGCTGTTTCTCCGGAGCGGGACTCAAGTTTTGCAGACACCAGCACTGGTAAGATGCCTCAGGACTCCCAGACATTTCCTTTATTTGACAATCAGCATTTAGTTCTTATCCACCTGAACTTTCTGTAGATTTTTGAAAGTGGTGACAGGTACACAGGTAACCAATGTATAGAGCTTGTTTGGTGAATCCTCATCCTTGTTATGTTTTCTAGACAACTGCACATGGATATGGAATGGAACATCCCTTATTCCTTTGGCCCAGACAGCGTTGTTGAGCCTGCTGTCAATGCACATATCTGCCGTTCCCCTTTCTTTTGTGGTAAGTTTCCGGATCTCTTTGAGCGCCCGAGGAGTACATTTCTTGAAACCCACTCCATCGTTGCACTTGTGGAGGTTGATGGTGTATTCTCTGGTCACTACTTGGCTGGTAGCAGAACGGCCCTTCTGTCACCCTTCTTTGGGGGAGCCATTCTGAAGGGCCAGGTTGGAAAGGAGTTACTTAGTTATTATTGAATCAAAAAGTTCAACATGGTGTGGCTCACCACTGTAGTTTTATCAAAGGTACTAAGTATTTTCTTTCTCTTTGGCTCTCTTATTAATATCATTTTAAAAGTGATATTATTTGAATGTCCGCATGTCATGCTGATTTTGTGAATACAAATAAATTCACCCTAATAATGCTGCCTAAATAAGATTTAATAATCACCTTAAGTTTAATAGTCATCCCTTCCCACCCCCAAGCTCCCTCATTTAGGACAGGAAATACTCAGCTGGGTCTCCCAGGTGCTCCAGAATAATTCCACTCATGCTCTACGGCTCTGGGTTCCTAGTCAACACATTTGACTGTATATTGGCCACCAATGCCCTTTATGAGAATATGCCTTCACTGGTGGAGCCATTCCTTATTGGTGGCAAGGTTGCACAACGGTCTGTGGCAGACTGGGTGAGAGAATGGCCCTCTCCCTGGCTCTGTGTCACTAGGGCCCATAGTAATACATCTTACACTCGAAATCCCACAAAGTCATTTGTGAAAATAATTCCTCAGTTTCTGGCCCTAACTTCTTTCCCCAACATGCTCAAAAGCATTTGCAGACTCTGTGGGAGAGTAGGGAATGCAGGCATCACACCATTCCCTCCTTTCCTTTTGCCAGTTTCTCAAGGTCACGGGCACAGCATGTCCCCTTCCTTCTTCATTTAGAAATATACACTCCATGAAGTTCAACTTATACAAACGGATGGCTGGAGATGTCACTGATAACCAGGTTCTAAATCCCAGCGTGGTCTCAGGTAAACCACCTGAAACCTTATCCTTCTTTCTTATATCCCTGTCAATCAGACAGAGAATACTAATTCCAAAGGCATCTTGGCTACTTGTCTCCTTTTGTGTCCCCTTTGAAAGTGAAACAACTGCATGTGGAGAGAAAAGTCACACATTTCGGAGGCTGAAGCCATCCCCACCCTGAGTCATAGCTGCCTGGCCTCACTAGGGATCTAGACACAGGCTCCTCAGCAACATGGAGCTCTGGGGATTTCTGTTTTGCTGGGACTGATGTGTGAACATTTACAATAACAGTCAACATAAGAACAATGACACAACATAGGTAAGGATTTAATTTTATTCCTTATTTTTCAAAAAGCTTCCTTAACATGATGTGACAGTTACTAATGCCCTATTACTTTAAGTTCTGCTAAAGTATATGAAGACCCATGACATTAAGTCCATTTAAAAACTCTTGTTCTTTTCTGGGAAGAACAATAGTGCAAAGTATAATATTGAACAATAGTTTAAGGGTAGTGTAAAGCACAATACAGTGTAAATGATGATGTAAAAATGATTAACAAAAAGGCAGTGGAGAATTTCTCCTCACCTTCACATGACCCAAATCATGCATTTTTTGTTTGTTTTGAAATTGATGTTTCCACGTTAGTTCTGGGGGAAGTACAGCCTCTTCTTTCTGATTCCTACTCCTAACCTCAGGGTGACATCCACCTTAGATACTTAAGTATCCGCAGTTTTCATAAAGAAAGGATAAGTAAACTCACATTCAAGGACCAATCATGGTTATGATAAAGCTTAGTATATGTTTCCCTGAGGCATTCTAGTGGAAAGGCACTAGTCTGATTGCAATGCTTCCTCTGCTGCTCATTATTTATGAGATGTGAACCCAGCATGACAAACTTTCTGAGCCTAGTCTGCTTAAAAACTAGCAATGATATTGGGGCACCTGTGTGGCTCAGTCGGTTAAGTGTCCAACTTCAGCTTAGGTCACGATCTCATGGTTCCTGATATAAAGCCCCGTGTCTACCTCTGTACTGACAGCTCAGAGCCTGGAGCCTGCTTCAGGTTATGTGTCTCCCTCTCTTTGCCCTCCCCTGCTTGCACTCTCTCTCTCAAAAATAAGTAAACATTAAAAAAAAAACAAACCTACCAACAATATCACCAATTTTACAGGAGTTTTTAGAAGAATAAATGTGGGAATGCAAGCTAGTGCAGCCACTGGAAAACAGTATGGAGGTTCCTCAAAAAACTTAAAATAGAACTACCCTACGACCCAGCAACTGCACTACTAGGTATTTATCCAAGGGATACAGGTATGCTGTTTCGAAGGGGCACATGCATCCCAATGTTTATAGCAGCACCATCAACAACAGCTAAAGTATGCAAAGAGCCCAAATGTCCATCGATGGATGAATGGATAAAGAAGATGTGGTATACACACACACACACACACACACACACACACACACACACACACACACTGGAGTATTACTCAGCAATCAAAAAAGAATGAAATTTTGCAACTACGTGGATGGAACTGGAGGGTATTATGCTAAGTGAAATTGGTCAGAGAAAGACTAATATATGACTTCACTCATGAGGACTTTAAGAGACAAAACAGATGAACATAAGGGAAGGGAAACAAAAATATAAAAACAGGGAGGGGGAGAAAAACATAAGAGACTCATAAATATGGAGAACAAACAGAGGGTTACAGGAGGGGGTGTGGGAGGGGGGATGGGCTAAATGGGTAAGGGGCACTAAGGAATCTACTCCTGAAATCATTGTTGCACTATATGCTAACTAATTTGGATGTAAAGTAAAATAAATAAATAAATAAATAAAATTAAAAATTAAAAAATAAAATAAACATTGAAAACAAAGAAGAATAAATGAATAAAACTGGAAACAGTCTCAGTACAGTGTTTGGTCCATAGTATGTGCTCAGTTTATGTTAAAAGATTGTTAACTCAAAAACGGACAAATCTTAATCCAGAGAAAATGGCTTTTAACTGTGGAATTTCTATTGGGGGGGGATGTATTTTGAGGGTCTTTTTTTTTTTTTTTACTCCATTAAATTACATTTTAAAGGTAGTTGCCAACTCTGTTTTTTTTTGTTTTTTGTTTTGTTTGTTTGTTTGGTTTGATAAAGAAAACTATACACTTGTCTTAAATTTTACCATGGTCTGAAATGAGTCTGCTTAAGCCTGGTTGTGACCTGGGCCGGGACCAAGGGACCACAAACGGGCTTTCACAGCAGTCTAAGACATGTCCTGGTGGGAACTTCTCTTCCCAGCTCTATGAAGTTCATTTCATATTAGGATACTATCTCCTCCCCTTTCCCAAGACACTAATCTTTAAAATGGTGAACAATGAACCTGACATATTTTTTACTTTCTTTAATAATCTTTTATAGAGCTGTTAAAGGGGCTTTCTAAATCCACATTTTTTTTCCAACTGCCGTGGTTCAACATTTGTGGAACCACTGTAAACGATTCAAAACTGTCCCTTATTTTCCTGGATCTACAACTCACCTACCGGATGGGGCCTACTTGATTTTATTTTCTAACTTTCAGGCTGGGCGTGGATACCTTTTAATTCTTTGCTCCACAAAGATGCTTGGGTAAAAGGTCTGAGGAACCCCTTCAAGGACTCGGATGCCCCCTCTGATTTGTGGTAAGACGTCTGGAGTAAGATAGGCACCAGGAACTGGCGCCACCGGGCCCCACCGCGGAGCAGAGGGCGGCACGAAGGCAGGGCTCAGGCCAGCGCCCTTTCGCATCCCCCCAGGAGGGGACACCGCCCAGGCGCACCCGTCGCTAGGTCCACTGTTTGCCGCGTTCGAAAGGAGCCCTGAGCGGGACCAAGGCAAACCGGGAGGGGGGGGGGGTGCCCGGAAAATCTAAAGGATTGTGTTCAGTCCACAGCCAGGGAGAGCAGGGGCTCCTGGGTTGGTACCTTCTGCCCCCCACCCCCTAAGCCCTCCCGGCGCTGCTGGGCGGCGGCGGAGTCCCCTCGGCCTTGGTTTCTCCCAACCGTCGCCGGGCCTGGGCGCCCTCCGCGTCCGCCCCTCTCCGCACGTCGCGCACCCCCGGTCGCAGCCCACTAATGGTCTGGCCCGTCGGTAGCCGCCACCCCCTTCGGCAGCGACAGCTGCTCCAGCTGCTCCGGGTGGAGCGCCCCAGCCCCGAGCCGTGGCAGCCTAGGGTGGCGGGCCCGCGGAGGGGAGCAGCGGACCACCAGCTCTGGCTGCGGGGTCCGGGGGCGACCGCCCGCGGGGATCCGGGACGCGGGGGAGCCGCAGACGGACCGCCTGCAGCGCGGAGGCGAGGACCGGGGCTGGGCTTTCCTCACCCGGGTGAGTACCTGCTGCTCCGATCCTCCCAGACCCCCTTTCACTGCCCCACCCCACCCCGAGGTCTCGGCCCCCCACCGGGGACGGTCACAGCTCTAGGGACACTGGCTCCCGTGGGAGCAGCCGAGCCGGGAGCTCGTACTGTTAGGGCTAATGATTCAGCAGCATTCGTGCCCCGAGAGAGATTTGGGCAGAATGGGGGAGGGCAGGGGGACGGAGTCAGTTGCTGTGCTCTCACCTCAGTTTCTAGGCTTCAGAGGTGCCACTGGGCGGGCAGGGTCGGGTGGGGTGAACCAGAAAGCTCCCTGCTGGCTTGTGCTGTATTTTGTCCTTTTCCCACAGCATGGTACGAACCTCTGTGAGTGTGCGGTGCAGTCTTCAAAGTGTGTCACATTAGTGTGGTTTTCGGACTTGCGAGTGAAGCAGGGGGCCCTTGTCAGTTTCTTTACTTCTTGCTCCATTAGATGCCTAATTCATGCTTTCGTCCACTCAGTTTTTCTTCGCCTAGCGTTTCCCCGCTAATGTATGAAATAGATGCTGTGTGCAAGTTGTCTTGTGTTCAGAGTGGGTTTGATTGGTCTTGGTATAGGAGGAAAAGATTTAAGGGAGGTAGGAAATAATACTTGCAGAGCCTGGACACTTACTTTTAGATAATATTATTTCATTAAATCATCACAACAACCTAGAACCAAAGGTGGAAAGTGAGGAGCCTGGAAGTTAAATTACCTCCTCAAGGTCACAGAACAGGAATTTGAATGCAAGTCTCCGTGACTCCAAAGCCCATGGATCTTTCACCGTAAGGAGGAGTTGTGTGTCCCAGTGTAAGTGTACCTATATATGGTCTATTAGATGTTCAACATAAAATTAATTTTCATGTGAGTAGTCTGAAACAATAGCAACAACCTGTAAACTAACTGTGTATGGAATTATTGTTCTTTTAGTATGAAAGAGCATTCTTTGAATTGCATGGAAAAAAACCTATTTTCTTAGAAACCATATGCCAAAAAATAATATCTGGATAACACTGCATAGAAGAGCTAGGTCGTAGCAGGAGATGTTTAACACAGTTTTGGCAGTGATAAATGGTGGTTGCTCAAATGTTGGAAAAACCAATTAGGAAAGTTAAAAAAAAAACGGGAAATATTTTTTTTCTTCTTAAACTTTAGAGAAAACATTTGCAATGAGAACAGTATTTAGTTCATGGGATGTGTGACTGAACTATTTTTGTGGGGTGTGTCATCCCATGATAGGGTGACAGATAAACTCAGACTGATAATGTTATTTGATTCGTTACAGCTGTGATTTGGCATAGTAGGTGATAACTCCATTTTACAGACTAAGGAACTGAAATACAGAGAAGACTCAAGATCATATAGCTAGTGAGTGGTGGAATCTGGACAAGCATTGACTTAGCAAAATGAGTGTTGTAGCAAAATGTGGTTCTGTATAGTGGGAAACTGCATTGATTTATTTTTGCCCTGCCCTTCAGAGTCAACAGTTATAATTGACCTGTGTGCTCTTTCTGAAAAAAATAATGGATGCTGGGTTTTGCTTTGTCTATTGCTTGGCCATTTGGTTTGCTTTCACTTACGATTTATGTATTCTCTTTTACGATATGAAACTCTTGTTGATGTCTCTGGGGGCAGGTTGCTATAGTGCAAGTGCTCATTATTCTTTTAGTACTGGAATAATATTTGATGGCAGATAGGAACATAGTCATCTTAGTCCATCATGTATAGAGTATTGAACTACTTACATTGGAGAATTATTAATGAGGATATTGATAGACTAAAGCCCACTGCCTAAATAAGGCCATAAAATGGAGACACAAATTTGTATTTGTTGTTCACCCAAGACCTTAAGAGAAGTAGGATCTTGTGATTAGTCTTAAATTTGATTCCTAGGAAGTCATTTCTTTTTGTTCTTTATATGGCTGTAGACTATATCCTGAACCTTGGTGAGGCATCTTGCAGTCCAATCTGTTTAATTCCCAGGAGGATAGCAGACTTGGTAGGAATAAATAAGCAAAACTACGATCCCACTGCTGTTAAAAAAAAGCAAAAGAAAGTACATGTCCTAGTGGTGAAGGGTCAGCGGGAAGCTTTTAAAACCGAGGCAACACATTTTATTTAGATAACATCACCGAGTATGAATATAATACCAACCTGGCTTTAGCACTTCATCTTTTCTCTCTCCTCTCTCTCTTCCTGTATGTCTGAATGTTTTGTCAAATGACTATGGTCTGCAAACCATTCAAATTCTTGACTTCAAGGACCTTAAAGTGTAACTGGGGAGATACTTACTTACACAGGAGTAATTAACAAAATAGTTAGAACTGGTCTAGGACCAGAAAAAGGTGGTGCTATGAATGCTATATCAACAACTTAAGAAGGAGAAATCATAGAGATGGGGGTTCATAAGAGGATCAGGAAACTCTTCATGGATGGAAGTGAATTCAGTCACTCTGCAAGATGGGAAGGGTTTGGATAGGTAAAGAGAAAGCCAGACAAGGAGGTTCAGCTAAGTGCTCATAGACTATTTGGCTACCCAGTGACAAATTGTGAAGAACCTTACATATCAGGCAGGGAAATCCACTCCTCATCTGGTAATCATAGGGAACTAATGTAGGTTACTAAGCTTGCTAGGTTTCTCTTTGGCTAGTCTTGCTCACATTCTCCATATTCCTTGCTCCAAGTGCTCTTCCGGAAAATACTGTATTTCCTGGGTTCTGATATTAAAAAGATCAGTTGTCAACTCAACCCAGAAGGAGTTTTCTATTCAAGTAACATTTTTCCTCTTTCAGAGAAGCTTGCCTTTCAAAAAGCTTTCCCTTTCCATTATAGATTTATGAACAATTTGGAAGCTAGAAGAATATGAAAAGGCAAAAAATCACCATGCTTGTACTAACAAAGATAAGCAGTATTAATATTTTGATAGGATTCTGATGTTTCCTCCTCCTATTTTTTCTGTGCATAGTTTTAATCATGATATATATATTCCTTTTTAAAATATTTTCACTTTACATTTTATAACATTAATTTTCACTTAATTACAACTAGACAGCCAACTTCTAAAATATCTACATAATATTCCATTAGGTAGAGGTACCATAATTTCTTAACCATTCCTCAATGTTGCTATACTATTGACGATAATAAGTAATACTGTGATGAACATCTTTGTTCATAAGCTCTTTTCTATATTTTAGAAATTGGTTTCTTAGGATAGAGTCTCAGAAATGAAATTCTAGGTTAAAAAGTATGAATTCTTAGTTTAAATTTTTTTTTAAAATTTGAGATATAATTGACATATAACATATTAGTTTCAAGTGTACACCATAATGATTTGATATCATTTGATATTTACATATATTACGATTGATCACCACAGTAAGTCTAGTTAATATCTGTCACCACCCAGTCACAGCTTCTTTTCTTGTGATGTGTAGTTTGGCTACTTTATGCAAGTTTTGAAGCTCTATTGGATTCATCATGTTCTCTTTGGACATTACAAATTAAATGTAAGATATTGGCATATTATTAATTAATAACAGTTACTCCTGTCTGTGGTTCCTCAGATCATACTTTTTCAGGCAACCTCTTCTTTTGATTGGAGAAACTACTTAAATTATTGGTACTGGGCAAAATAGGTGAAGAGGATTAAGAGGTATAAGCTTCTAGTTATAAAATAAAGAAGTCATAGGGATGAGAAGAAACAACTGAATGTAGTCATAGAGAATATAGTCAATAATATTATAATAATATTGAATGGTGACAGATGATAACTACACTTATTTGGTGTAGTGGTGAGCATTGCCTAATGTATAGCGTTGTTGAATCACTGTGTTGTACACCTGAAACTAATGTAATATTGTATGTCAACTATACTTCAGTTAAAAAAAAAATCTTGGGTAGTGAGAAAGGCAGGCGTAGGGGGCCACTGTGGAGAGATGGCAATAGGTTGGAGAACATGTTTGGTGAGAGCCAGCCAGACAGAGGTGATAGTCAGAGAAGGGAATACATGACTTTCTGGTTTTAGCACTGTGTCTGCAGACCTTGACTCCCTCCCCTTTAGCCTCCCCTCCGGCATCTACCCCACCCTTATCTCTTTCAAACTTCACCTTCTTCTGTCCGCCAGTATCAGGTTTCCAGGTCTCCAACTTCAGTATCCTGGTAATGCGAGGCATATGAACACACTCTTGTACTCTAATTTAGAGACTCCACATAGGTGAGGGAGGGAACTTCAGATCTCCTTCAGGTTCTCAGCAGAAGCCCTGGGTATAAGGTACAAGAGAGTGTAGTGAACATTGATGATTTCTGCCCCTTCCCCATGTACACTGCTAGAGACGGCCTTTGAGATCAGTGTCCAATGAAACACACAGAGAACATTCCCAGCATTTCCCTTTGGGATTCAGACACTTCCCTTCTCTTGTTGTAACTCTCCACCGAAGGAAATCTCCCTCAAGGAGAGAGACTAACCCCTAACCCCTAACTGCAGCAGTTGTAGGGATGGAGTGACATTACCTCCTCTGCTTTGGCCATCTCTTATTCCCCCAGTCTCTCACCTTTGCTTCCTCTGAGTCCCACCTCCACCTACTTGGAATACCGGAAGCCATTGAGGTGGGGACGTCATTAAGTTTCTCTGAGGACCAATGGAAGGGGAGTCACTGGGATGTGAATATGCTTTGAGGGCACAAGTAGGGAACCTGCACAAGTATGTAATATGTCATCAGTTTTGGGAGATCTGAAAGGAAACAATGAAAACTGAACCATCAACTTTACAAATCCAAAATAGGCACCCTCTTCCCCTTTTTAGGACCTGACAGATGATTTCTGGTGGAAGCCGGGCATTGAGGTACACAGTATTTTGGGAAGAATTTGCCCTGTGCTTAGTTGAGAACTGTTATTTAAAACAATTTCCTTAAACTTTCAGAAAGTGGTAAATTTATTTCCATTCCTCTCAGGCATTATCTGTCAAAGTTGAACTGGGCATAGCCAGCCGTTTCCGTAGGGTTAACTCAAAGTTAAAAAACTTAAATTTAAATAGGCTTGCCTATTTATTCTCCACTACCCTTATTTCTGTTAATTCCCATTTGACATTTATTTGTTAACACACTCCTGCCCATAGTACGCATAGTAGTTAAGAAAGCCAAGGTGTTGAGATTGTTTAGGCTCTGAGAAGGTGAGTGATAAATCTTTTACTCTTTTTTCCTTCACTCTGTACTTGCAAGTGACTGGTTGGCCTATGTTCCTTTGACTCCTTTGAAAGTTTAGAGTTAGGTGGTCAGGTGATCACTGGGTCTTCTCTAAGGCTGACTGAAAGCTCTGTGAGAACTCCTTCCTTTGAAATTGATGATATTCTTGTTCCGCTGGGTGTGCTGAACTGTCCACATTGTTTGGTTTTTTAAAATTGTGTTGTGGCTCCTGAGCTTCCAAACTTCCATGTTATTTTTGTTCCTCTGCTTAGCCATGTGAAATGGAACATTATTTTTGACAAAGGATTCTTTTGAACATTTCCATCTCTTTTACTCACTACTTTGCAAAGCCTGACCTATGTCAGGTCTAATTCAGCCAGATGGAATTAGCTTATTTTTACATGAATTCTCCTTTTCCTCCATTAGTGTATTTCTGTGAAGTTGACTTCTTAAAGTAAATTCAGCATTTGTAGATTTGGAAGATGGATCAGCAGTAATCCAGGCAGCAGGTTCAAGATTATTTTGAGGTTTTTTTGTTGGATTAGAATTTTAGAGCTGCTTAGATATATCTCTCTTTTAAGGTAGCACTATCTTTCTTTTGTAAGAGGAGTGAACCCACTTAAAACTTATTTGTGTAAAATCTGCTTTAATTGATGTGGTCCTAGTACTAGGTTTGACTGATTTTGTGTTATGAATGGTTATATGTGTGGAGTATTGGTAGGAAAACGTGGATTTAATTTACATCATTGCATTCGATGGGAAAATTTTCATGTGTAATTTTGTCGTTATTATTTAAGCTAGTTTTTTCAAGGTACTTAATAAATAAAATCTGTAACCATGTGTGATTCTCATAGTGATTGCTAAAAAATCAGGACAATAATTTTAGCACACATCTCAGTTTATATTTAGAATCAGTCAGTCTGCAGTTACCCAACAAATATGTGCTAGCTACTCTGGAGAGGAACGATAGAAATTGGACACTTTCTATATTCAGCTTAGTTTACATGAAACCAAATGGGGGCATTTTCATTTAGCTTTTAGATTTGATCACATGCAAGATGACAATATGGTATTTAGGTACTTAGCATGTCTCAATCGAGAATATTAAATATTCTTTCCTCCATTTCAACAATATAAAAAAATCAAGTGAGGAAAAAAAAACGGGCATAATTTTCATGCACATTCATTAAAATTGGTCTACAGCTGCCCCTTTAGATACTGATTTTGACAATAGATGCTAGCATTTACTCTTATATGTAAATAAAAGGATAATCTTTATTCATTTAATGGATAGTTTTAATGGTTTTACTTTTAGGGTATTTGAGGAAAAAAAATAGCTTGTCAAATTCATTGAATACTTTTTAAAATCTCTGACATCTACATTTACTCCATATCAGCATCCCCTTTGGTCAGCAAACACATTTCAACCCATTATTTTTGGTAAGTTGAAACACGTTATTTCTGGAACTTGCTACAAAAGGATACTAGATGTCTTAAATATTAAGGAAAGCTTGATGTGCAGGCGAGGGGGATCAGTGCTTAAAATCAAATGAACTGTGTGCATGTAGAAAAGCTTTTTCACTTGTCAAAACTCAGTGCCAAATGAGTATTTTGGGAAGAAAGAAAAGTTTACTGCTCCATATGTGAGGGGGCTGTCATTTCAGAATAGAAGGCATTTTGTCTTTTAAAAATTTATCTTGGGTATAGAATATGTGAGAGCTATTTTCTTCCTTAACTAAGGAATTAAAAGTTAAATGTTCTTCATTAGTTATAGTAGGGCATACTTCAATAACATGCTTGAGAGTGTGTTTGTGAATTTTGTTTTTAGTATCCATAAGGAACCAGAATAACTATAAATATGAAGTAAGGTTCCTAAAGTTAGCTTCTACTGGGAATAAAATTAAGCAAACATACTTAGCAATATCTATGAATATATATATTTAGATGTCCAAATAAAATTACCTAATGGTCCAAGAGTTTTCCTGTCTTTAATATGACTGTACATATTATGGTGGTATGAGAGTGATTATCATGTTTTCTAGAAGAAAAAAGTAATAACTTTTTCTTTCAGAGCAGTATGAAAATATTGTGATTTATATAATTATTTGGGTTATTTCTAACATTTTGTAAGTATTCCACAAATGCAACTTTTCCTTCCACTTAATATTTGGTATTATTTTTATATAATTTTTTATTGTGATTAAAAATTCATGACAAAATTTACCATGTTAACCATTTTTAAGCATACAGCTGGTAGTGTTAAATATATTTACATTGTTGTGAAACAGATCTTCAGAAATTTCTCATCTCACAAATCTGAAATTCTGAACTAATTAAATAACAATTCCCTTTCCCCCCTCTCCAAGCCCTTGGTAGCCACCCTTTTATTTTCTACTTCTATGAATTTTACTACTTTAGATACCTTAGATAAATGGAATCATAGAGTATTTGCCTTTTTGTGATTTATTTCTTTCACTTAATGTCCTAAAGCTTCACTCATTTTGTAGCATATGTGAGGATCACCCTCCTTTTTAAAGCCTAATAATATTCCATTGTATATGTAAACCACATTTTGTTTATCCATTCACCTGTGAATGGACATTTGGGTTGCTTTCACTTCTTCACTACTGAAAATAACATAGCTGTGCAAATATCTCTCTGAGACCCTGCTTTCAATTATTTTAGATACGTACCCAGAAGTGGTATTGCTGGATCACATGGTAGTTCTATTTTTAATTTTGAGGGAAACTTTCATCTGTTTTCCATAGTAGTTGCACTATTTTACATTCCCAATAGTGTGTAAGGGTTCTAATTTCTCCACACCCTCACCGACACCAGTAATTGATTGATTGATTACTTGACCCATTGTAGCCATCCCAGTAGGTATGAAGTGATATCTCACTGTGGTTTTGATTTGCATTTCTCTGGTGGTTAGTGCTGTTGACGTCTTTTCATGTGCCTGTTGTCTGTCTGTACATCATCTTTGGAGAAATGTCTATTTGGGTCCTTGGCCCATTTTTTAATGGGTTATGTGATTTTTTTTTTGTTTTTGAGTTGTTGGAATTCTTTCCATATTCTGGATATTAACCCCTTATTGGGTATATGATTTTCTCCTACTCCATAGGTTGTCTTCACCATATTAATTGTGTCCTTTGATTTACAGAAGATTTTTGTTTAATGTAGTCCCATTTGTCTATTTTTGCTTTTGTTTTTTATATAGCATTGATTACTTTGAGCAGTTTAAAAGTGCATTGACAGGGGCGCCTGGGTGGTTCAGTCAGTTAAATGACTTAATTTCGGTCATGATCTTACAGTTTGTGGGATCAAGCCCTGCGTAGGGCTCTATGGTTATAGTGCGGAGGCTGCTTGGGATTCTCTGCCCCCATGTGCGTGCGCACACTCTCTCTCCCATTCTCTATCTCTCAAAATAAATACATGAACTTAAAATAAAGTATATTGACAGAATTATTTCAAGTTGCTGTTTATTAATTCTTTTCCACCTTATTCTTTAAAGTCCACATGATTATTTTTGAGACCTTATGTGATGATGACTAGTGTAATTATTTAACAAATTAAACTGACTTTTGATGGGAGTCCCTTTTAAAAATATCCAGTGTAGTATTTATTTGCTATAATTTACCATGCGTTAATAGGAATTGTCTTAAACTTATGTATCAATTTAGGGAGAATTGACATCTTTACCGTGTTGATTTTTCCAGTCTGTAAACATGGAATGTCTTCACAATTTAGGTTTTTGGTTTATTAGCAATTTATAATTTTCATTATATAGATATTACCAATGTTTTGTTAGACTTATACCTAATTACATCATTTTATTTGGAGTGTCTGTAAATGATATTCATTTAAAATGTGTTCTCATTACTTTGTTGTCGATATCTAGAAATGTAGTTGGTTTTTGTGGGTTGATCTTGTATCCTGAAATTTTACTGAACTCACATTTTGGATCTAGGATTGTAGGTCCTTTGAGAGTTATTTATTTGTTTATTTCATCATCTGCAAACAACCACAGTTTTCTTTCTTTCTTTCCAATATGTTAAGGTTAAAATAAATCTTTAATTTTTTTTTTGCCTTATTTCAAGAGCTAGAACTTCTCGTATTGTGCCAAATAAGAATGTTGAGAGTAGACATTCTTGCCTTGTTCCCAATATTAAAAGAAAATTATTCAGTCTTGTACTATTAAGTATGATGCTAGCTATAGGTTTTTTGTAGATGTACTTTATTAGGTTGAGAAAGTTTCCCTTCTGTTTCTAGTGTGCTGAAACTTTTTATCCTGATATTGGATATTGAATTACATCAAATGTTTTTCTGCATTAATTGATATGCACATATGATTTTTTTCCTTAGCCTATTGGTATGGTAGATTACATTGATTAATTTTTAAATAGTGAATGAGCCTTGCATACAAGGAAGAAATCCTGTTGGGTCATATATACACATGACACACACACATACACACACACACACATTGTTGCATACAATTTGCTAAAATTTTATTAAAGATTTTTGCATTTAACTTCATGAGAGATGTTGGTTTATAGTTTCCCTTTTGTTGTGCTTTCTTTATTTGGTTCTGGTTGTTAGAATAGTACTAGCCTCATGTGGCACTAAGAAACTACAGTTTGTTGAGTTTGGATGTTGTATCAAATTCAAATATCCATAATTAACTGAGGAGACTATTAAAATACTTCTTTCTCCTACTACATATCTCTATGAGGCCATATACTTCAACCAAAACAGACTCTCATAATGAATTCAGAAGCAGATATGAGAATCTCAGCTCTGTGAAGAGGATATTACAAAGATGTTAAAAAGTACAAAACACCACTCATTTCTTTTTTTGAAAAAATTATAGTTATTTTAAAGTAAGATCTGTTTTTGTTAACCCATAATGGTTTTAAACATCTATCAATTTTAGTTTCTTATAGGGTCAATATTAATAGGTATAACCAGAATCAAAGTCAACAAAATTAAAAAACTGTAAAGGGTTCCAACACCAAAAAAAATTGAGGATCAGTACTAAGACAACCAAGGCAAGGAGAAAAGTGAAGCCAGAAGTGTGGGCGTGTGCGTCTCACACTCGGCTCGGGGTTAACCAACTTGTTCCATGTGTGCGTTTTCCTTTTTTCTCCACTAATACTTCCATTTCACAAAAGACGCTTTTTCCTCCACACCTTCTCACCAATATGTACTCCTCTCTCTTAGAATAAATATGGTAAAAAGGCCAAGAGAACCCTCCAATACAGTCTTTACAAAATGAAATCCCTTAAAATTATCCCCACTCTAACGTTAATAAATCCACATATGTTTATGCAACTGTTTTAAGCTATAAGTTATAATAAGATAGAATAACAATATTACTTCAGCGATTGCTTATGCAAGGATGAAGTAATTTAGAATGTTTTGTCAAGAATTGACTCAAAGATGTTATAAGAAACATTTCAACCGCTGTCCTTTGATTTTGATTATTATAAACGGCTTTTCTTTTGTACTTTACTACTTTTTAAAGTATAATTTATATATAGTAAAATGTACAACTTGGTGAATTTTTGCAAGATTTTGGTAAATGCCATTTGAAAGTACATAGTTTGTAATAGGATGTACATGTAAGATGAGATGAAAAAGAATCTGAGAATATCGGTGAAGAAAAAAGTGAGATGAAATGAGCTAGGGGAAACATTAGCTCACAAAATCCTGAAATCCGGTATGTTTATTAGAACTGGGCACACATTTAATTCCAAAATTTCTAACTGCCAGGCAAAGAGGAAAACATGAAAGATTTAATGATTGAAAAGCTCATTTATGAGACGAGCAGACCAATTGCCTAAGAGGAGCAAAGTTTTTCCTGTCTAGAATCCAGAATGAAGTTTCTGCTATATATATATATATATATATATATATATATATATATATTTTTTTTTTTTTTTTAAAGTGGATTCAGTATAGCATAATGCAAAATGTCCTCAACAGCCTTACACTGAAAGTCAGCAGGATTCTTTGGACTATTATGTCCTTCATCTAGGCCCATTGTGTGGCTCTGTGTCTCTGGGAGAAATAACCTTGCAAGACCTGATTATTTTCTTCTCTAATATGAGAATAACATCTACCTTGAGAGCATTGTGATGTAGGTAAAGATTGTATGTGCTCAATGAATAACCGTTCTTCCTAAAGAAGTTCCGTTAGGGTGGCCGTGACCAGCAGTGTGGTGTGGCCAGGCACACAACTCTGACAATCTGGCTTAATCTAGGGAATGGCCATTACAGTGGCTCAAAGAATGAAGGTTATTCATATCTTTTCAGAATTCCTTCATACATACCATTTTTCTTAGCTGAGATTTTGAGGGGTAATGCATTTGAGGTTTTATTCCCTCAAATTATTTGTTTTTGGCCAAAGAATGCCATGATTTGGGAGTCTGCTGGGCTGAGTGATGGGAGGTTACCTAATATATGGTACCTAAACAGAAGGTCATGCAGCCCTGCACTGAAGTAGATGAAAGGAATGACTCTAGACTAGTTTTAAAACTTCCTCCAAAGTTAATTTGACATTTGTTCCAACACACACAAGTGGGTGATGGAAGTCGCAAACTTGTGACATGGAATTTGGCTCCAAATGCCCGTCTAAGCACAGCCTTCTGTACACATAAAAGAGTTTCAACTACCACTTCCACCTCTCTTACAGAGAAATGTTATTTTTTTTTTTTCCTCAGACCAAAATATTTTGTCTAGAGTGTTTTTTAAACCACCAGTCAAATCTCTATTGAGGGAGGCTGAAACCAAATGGTTGGGGTTTGGTAAATTCTCAGTTAGTAGAAGTTGAATTAGGCCCTAGACTTTATGAACAGAGCAGTAGAATTAGTTTGTAGTAAGTGTGCAGGCATTCCAGAAGGTTAGTTTGCTTCCTTAGTGGTCTTTTAAAGGCAACTCTCAGAAAAACATAATAGGTGTTTGATTTTTTAAATCTTCTGAATCTTTGCTAGAGTAGAATTTTCTGTCAGTAGTAATCCCCTGAGAATGCCTTAAGCCTACAGTCTGTATATATTTTCCACATCATTAAAAGCCTTTTGGGGCTACCCACAGAGGACTAACTCAGATTCACTGCCATGTCTGCAGGCTGCTGAGGGTACATCACGTTCTCCTCTCTGCTTCCTGGGGCTTACAAGATAACGAAGGGCCCAGATCTTTCTTGTCAAAACTAATTTAGTAGGAAAGTCATGGTCTTAAGTTCAGAGCCAATTAGGTACTTTTAATATGTGTTGAACTAACAAATGAATTTAGAATCAAGTTTATATCCTAGGCCCCATAACTGTTTTGAAATTATAAGCAACTAATTTGATAATAACATAGCTAAATGTCTTTCATATTAGAAATTTCCGTTTTCATCATTGCCAGATTAGAATTTCTGGGTTTAAATGAATAATCATTTATTTATAATATAAATAATATAATGTAGTCTTACTAATTATGTAATTATTAATTATTAACAACTAATTACTAATATATACTGTTATATATTATAATACAATAAATTTTAATTCTCACTTACTACTTCTGCAAATATGAAAACAGCTCTTGCTTTATTGGAATGCCTTCTGGTATACTCTTGATTTAAACTGATCCTTAAGGGGCGCCTGGGTGGCTCAGTCGATTAAACATCCGACTTCGGCTCAGGTCATGACCTCACGTTTCATGAGTTCGAGTTCCTCATCAGGCTCTGTGCTGACAGCTCAGAGCCTGGAGCCTGCTTCAGATTCTGTGTCTCCGTCTCTCTCTGCCCGTCCCATGCCCTGTCTCTCTCTGTCTCTCAAAAATAAATAAATGTTAAAAAAAAATTTAAAGTCCTCAAAAAATGGGTTATAAAATGAATTACAAAAGTCAATTGCAAAGAAGTTTTGCAAGATTGAAAGATTAGATTTGTGCTAATTATTTATTAATCTTGCTTTCATCATCATATTTGTAGTGTCTCATAGGAAAGCTAGATGAGTGCTTGATTTTTGGCAAAGAGCATTTCTTCTCTATAATATGTAAAATCTCCAATATACCATTTTAGAGGGTGATTAAGAGGGACAACCAAGAGGGACACCTACCTTCCTTCCTTCTCTCCTTCCTTCCTTCCTTCCTTCCTTCCTTCCTTCCTTCTTCTCTCTCCCTTTCTTTCCCTCCCTCCCTCGCTCCCTCTGTCCCTTCCTTCCTTCCTCCCTCCCTTTCTTTGTGACTATAATTTATGTGTCTCATTTGAGTTTTGGATGTGGTTCTGGTTTAGGGTCCCTCTGTTAGGTTGCATCCTTTAATTTCTCTGAGGAGCCAGCTAAATGGACTGGGAAGCTGAGAAAGAAAGCTTCTTTGGTTCATATAGCACCCTCCCCCCCTCTTCCCACCAGCACATTTGTAACTCAATCTCCCTTTCTGACTAGTGTTCACATCATTTTTATCCTGATGGTCTGCTTATGCAGTTTGCCTCATATTCCATAATAGATGAAGGGTTATTATTTTAACCCTATGATGTTTAAGTATATATTTGGTGGGTGAGATAAATATTATATGAAATCTAATGCACTAAAATGAAGAAATAAGAAATTATTTTGTTATAGGCTTCCTAGAGGGAGTTATATTTAAAGTACAAACCTAGGGGCCCCTGGGTGGCCCAGTCGGTTAAGTGTCTGATTTCGGCTGGGGTCATCATCTCTTGGTTCATGAGTTCAAGCCCCACATTGGGCTCTGTGCTGACAGTTCAGAGCCTGGAGCCTGCTTCAGATTCCGTGTCTCCCTCTCTCTCTTCCCCTCCCCTGCTCATGCTCTCTCTCTCTCTCTGTGTCTCTCTCTCTCTCAAAAATAAATAACATTAAAGAAAAATTTTTTAAAAAGTACAAACTTATTTAGTGTAGAATAGGTGAAATAGTCACATAACTCTTGTTAGTGGAATTAAATGAATAAGGAAAACATCGTTGTATCCTAAAAACATACCTAAGCTGTCCAATCTTAGGGTCACAGTATGGCTTTGGAAATTATTACTCTGTACCGCCCCCCACGCTTTTTTTTTTTTTTTTTTGCCTCCAAAGCACCACATTTGAATTAAGATTCAAATGTAGCAAGCTGTAAGCTATGTCTACTTACAGTCCTTCTGTTTATGCTCCAAGAGGAAATTCTTGGCTTATGACCAATTCTTTACCCTCTTTGGACATCATCAGAACTGTGGATGCTGCAGCCTTTTCTTCCTGAGATGAATCAGCGATGCTGTCTGGCAGTCAGCTCCAGCCGTGGCTGGCTTTTGACTCTAATAGTTGGTCCCATAATGTTACATGAAGATGCATAATGTAGAAGATCGCTGAGCCACTTGATTTGGGCCAAAAATTTGAAACAAAGAAATGGTATGTGGTTTTCTTTTTCACATTTTAAGATTGCATAAATTTATAACTACAAAAATTGAAGGCTAACTTTGCAGAAAGACTGGCAGAATTTTTTAAATGGATTCCTGAAATAGATTTTTATGGAGCATGCTCTCTGGCATTCTTCCAATTTTAATTTTCATTTCTATCTTCTTATCATTTTAAATTACTTTCTTTTAATGCTAAATAAACTTTAGTTCTAGTTTATTTAAATTTATATGTTGTTTCCATACTACCGGGTACTTACTAGATCTAGCGAATGGTATCTGTTAAACGTCTTGATTATTCAGATTACTGTGATAATATTCGACTTTTGGAATATAAAATATTAAAACCATATTTTTGTGTATTTGTATACATATATTTACATGTTTTACGTATTATATATATTTTTAAAATACTTTTTTGAATAATTACATGGTTCTAATATTTCAATAAAGAAATGGGAAAGACCTGAGAAAATGCCTTTATTTAGATGAACATAGGTGATAAAAAGACTACGATGGAGTTCAGAAGTTAAGATCAAGAGAGAGTAAATGGTTTTTTGTTTCCTTTGGATTGGCATTTGAGTAAAAATGTTTTTTCCCTATTACCATTCATAAAATGGAAACGAACCACAACTTATTTAGGGTATTTTATTTGGTGAGTGTTCAACAAATCTATTTTCATATCATTTCATTTTATTGCAAGTATAGAAACAGGAATTAGAGAAGGTGATTTAATATTAAAATAGGCAAGAGAGTAGACTGGTATAAACCATGTAAGCTAATCCATTAGAGTCAGTTTCAGAGTTTGTCCTCCTTCTTTTTTGATGTAGGCTTTGGCAGACAAGAATATCATCTAGACCAGGTGTGGATAAACCAGATATTAAAGTACCTCTGATGCTAATTTGTGATTATTCAGAAAGAAAATTAAGATTCATTCTTAGTTCTGTATCTCCAAAATTTCACGAGTAAAATAATAGATAGCTGCTGTCCCTAACTGTAAAAAGTATTAAGCTTCACTATGTATCAGGCTCTGTGTTCGTATTTCTGAGAATGAGAGACACTGCCCTTTCCAACAAAGAACTTTAAATCAAATACTTTAAAAATATGATACAGTGTGGTAGATGTTGTAACAGTGGTGATGCGCCAAAGAACCATTAATTCCATTTAGGAGATAGAAGGCAAAGAGGGACAACTAAGCTGTATTTGAATGCTGGGTAGTGAAGGAAGATGTTCTAGGATTAAAGAACAACATAAGTAAATGGACGCAAATCAGAAAATGAATAACTATTTCAGGGTTGTATTTTTATCCTGTAATTTTATCCCTACCTACAATAACTTTCAAACATATTTGGCTGCAACTCATGGTAAGAAATACTGTTTACTACTTGCCATAGCATACACACACGCACACACACACACGCACACACACACACACACAGATAGAAATAAAAGTTTCTAGACTCAGTACTTACAGTTAATACTATTGCATGCAGTGCAGTCTGGCACTGTTATATTTTTATCTCTTCTGTTATTTCATTTAAAAATGCTTACTGAGGGGCACCTGCGTGGCTCAGTCGGTTTAGCATCCGACTTCAGCTCAGGTCATGATCTGACAGCTCATGAGTTCAAGTCCCACGTTGGGCTCTGTGCTGACAGCTTGGAGTCTGGAGCCTGCTTCAGATTCTGTGTCTTCATCTCTCTCTGCCCCTCCCCTGCTCATGCTTTGTTTTCTCTCTCTCTCTCTCTCCCTGTAAAATAGATAAACATTAAAAAAATTTTTAAAAACTGCTTACTGAATGTCACTAAATTGATTTCATGAGCCTCTGTGGGTCAAGGTTCATTTTTGAAAGCAAAATAAAAACAAATACCAAAGCTCAGAAGGGCCTCATGGGAGGCCCTTTCAATACCAATATGCAGATTTGCAAAGGAACTATTTGACTTTTTTCTCAGCAGAGTTTGAGAATTGTAAGAAACAGACTGATGGCTTTGGGATATTTGCAGTTCAGAAGGCAACATGGTATTGTGCAAAGAAAGGTTTTGAGAGTTGAACAGTTCTCTCCAAGTCTTTGGCAAGTTACTGACTGTATCTCTCTGAGTCTCAGTTTTCTCTTCTATAAAATGGAATTAGTAAAGTAATCCATAAGGACTAAATGAAATAACGTATCTCTTTAAACAGCAGTTGGAGTGCCTGGGTGGCTCAATCGGTTAAGTGTTCGACTTTGGCTCAGGTCATAATCTCGTGGTTTGTGAGTTCAAGCCCTGCATTGGGCTCTGTGCTGACAGCTCGGAGCCTGGAGCCTGCTTCAGATTCTGTGTCTCCCTCTCTCTCTGCCCTTCCCCTGCTCATAGTCTGTGTCTCTCTCTCTCAAAAATAAATAAACAGTAATAACAGCAGTTGTCAAATTTGGCTGTACATTTAAATCACATGGGAGATTTAACAAATTTCTATGCCCAGGTTGCATCCTAAACCAATTAAATTGGAACGTTTGGGGCTGGGACCCAGGCATCAGTATTTGTTTTTCTCTTTTGAAACTTAATGCTCTTTGAATAGCAGCTTTCCAAATACCCTCCCTCCGGGTCTTGGCAGCTACCATTTTATTTTGTGTTTCTACTTGTCTGACTTTTTTAGATACTTCATAAAAATGGTACTGTGCAATATTTTTACTTCTGTGACTGGATTATTTCATGTAACATGATGTCCTCAAAGTTCATTCGTATTGACATATATGGCAGGATTTTTATCTTTTTTAAAGCTGAATAATATTCCATTGTATGTATGCACCACATTCTTTTTGTCTGCTCATCCACTGATGGACATATAGGTTGTTTCCACATCTTGGCTATTGTGAATCATGCTGCAATGAACATGGGAGTGCATGTATCTCTTTGTAACCTTGATTTATTTTAATTTTTAATATTTTAATTCCAGTTAATTAACATATAGTATAATGTTATATAACTCTGATTTAAATTATTTTAGATAAATACCCAGAAGTGGGATTGCTGGATCATGGGGTAGTTCTTTTTTTAACTTTTTGAGGAACCTGCCTACTGTTTTTCCCAGTGGCTATACCATATTATATGCCCCTAACAGTGTGCAAGAATTCCAGCTTCTCATCCTCATCAACATTGGCTATCCTTTGGTTTTTCTTTTTTTGATAGTAGCCATTCTGATGGGTGTGAGATGATATTTCTTTGTGGCTTTCATTTGCATTTCTCTGATAATTAGTGATGTTGAGCAACTTTTCATATACCTGTTGGCCATTTGCACATTCTTTGGAGAAATGCCTATTCAGCTCCTTTGCTCATTTTTAAATCGTTTGTTTGTTTGTTTGTTGCTTTTGAGTTGAAGGAGTTTCTTATATATTTGGATAATAAACCCTTATTAGATACATGGTTTGAAAATATTTTCTCTCATCCAGTAGGTTGTCTTTTCACTTTTTTTTTTTTGATTGTTTCATTTGCTGTGCAAAAGCTTTTTACTTTGATGGAGTCCCACTTGTCTATCTTTGCTTTGGTTGCCTGTGCTGTTGGTGTCATATCCAAGAAATTATTGCCAAGACCGCTGTCATGAAGAATTTCCCCTCTTTTTTCTTTTAGGAATTTTACAGTTTCAGGTCTTACATTTAAGTCTTTAACCCATCTTGAGTTGATTTTTAATGTATTGTGTAAGATAAGCGTCCAATTTCATTCTTTTACACGTGGCTATCTAGTTTTCCAACACTATTTGTTGAAGAGACTATCCCTTCCCATCGTTTATTCTTGGAACTCTTGTTGAAGATAAGTTTGCTGTATTTACATGGCTTTGTTTCCGGATTTTCTATTGTTCCATTGGTTTATATGTCCATCTTTATGCTGATATCATACTGTTTTAATTACTATTAAGTTTGTAATGTCTTTTGAAGTCAGGAGGTGTGGTGTCTTCAGGT
The DNA here is from genome assembly GCF_022079265.1 of Lynx rufus. NCBI lineage: Eukaryota > Metazoa > Chordata > Mammalia > Carnivora > Felidae > Lynx > Lynx rufus. The sequence continues at coordinate 151,822,370 of NW_025814834.1, forward strand.
TTCTTGTTCTTTCTCAAAATTGTTTTGGTTTTTTGGGGTCCTTTATAATTTCATATGCATTTTAGGATTGATTTTTCTATTTCTGAAAAAAAGGTGCCTTTGGGATTTTGATAGGGATTGCACTGAATCTGTAAATAATTTTGGGTTGTATGGACATTTTAACTGTATTAATTCTTCCAGTGTGTAAACATGGGATTCTTTCCATTTGTTTGTGTCTTCTTTAATTTCTTTCCTCAACGTTTTGTAGTTTTCGGTCTTTCACATCTCAGTTTATTCCTGAATATTTTACAGGCATTGATATTTTTTAAAACTCCTCTGGTGCAGCCTATGTTGAAATGCCTCACTGTGAAGGCTATATAATGCAATGTGTGGAACACAGAAAGCATTTGGATCATGTCTGGTTTCCTTGGTGAATAATATCAACAATTATGAATAGCTAACTTTTTTTGTGGTGCCTACTATGTTTTAGGCAATGTGCTAACAAACACATTTCATATCATGTAGAAAACACTGTGTTTTGTTTTTGTTACTGTTCTGCCAAATAATAGATTACCATATGGCTGACACAAAAAGGGAGAACACTGCTTATTAGAGAGGAAATGGCTACTTTTATCAGGAGCTTAGTTACCCACATAATTATTTCAATGAGTTATGGAGTTAGCTTTCATTGAACAGCCTCAATAATATAGATTGAATACTTTAAAATCATTTTAGATTAAAGTTTAAACTTTACAGAGTGATTTACAGGGCAGATAGAACAAATTAATTTGTTACAGAAAAATAATACCTCAAATATGTAACAATCCTAATTTTAGCAGAAGTATATTGACATTACATAGTGTATTGTATCTGGTATATATTTTCTAGATTGTACAAAGAAGTGAGTATTAACCTACAAATGCTTCTGCCATGTTATTATACACTTGACACCCAAATCTGTTAGGCTTAATGTCATGATGACAAGAACATTTTTTTATGTGTTTATTAGCAAGAACTATATTTTCCATTGTATGAAGTAGGTATATTTAGTAATTTTCTGTTGTTTGTTTTGATTTTGGTCTTAGAAAGCTTATTTATTTTACAATATTATTTTTCTATAGTAACTGCTTTAAAAAGAACATGTTAATTATTTATTTCAAATATATAACTTATTCATTTTTTCATCTAAATAAAAATTAACTCGTTCTTATTGTAATCTTTAGTTTGCTTTTTTTTTTTTAAGATTTTATTTTTTAAGTAATCTCTACACCCAATGTGGGGCTCAAACTCACAACCCTGAGATCAAGGGTCACATGGTCCCCCAACTGAGCCAGCTGTTTTTCAGTAACAGCTTCTATAATGGTGGCTGAGAAGGCATTCTTTTAAAACCTGTATTTGTAAAATCAAGGGGGAAAAAAAAAGAAACCATTCTTTTTTCATGGATGTATGTGTTCTTTACATTTAGTATATTTTCAGATAACAACAACAAACCATTTCCTCTGTCCAGTAAATAGATTTGTAAATTGCTACATCAGCTTTGCTTAGATGAAATGCAGTCTTATTTTACCTTTTCCTTTGTGTATTTTCTTTCAATCTATTATTAAATCATTTGTAGGATACCTATAGTTCTACATTTAAATGAGTTAATAGATGTTATGTTATTAGAATAGTATCTGGTGCTTATTAAGCATTTAGTACATGTTACTCATTGTCTAGTGCTAGTGACTTACAAAAATGCATAATGCAAAAATGTGCTATGGTAGAATCAGATATTTGCAAAGGAAGTTAAGGACCTAAGTTTTGGAGCGTCTGGGTGGCTCAGTTGATTGAGCCTCTGACTTCGGCTTAGGTCATGATCTCATAGCTCCTGAGTTTGAGCCCCTTGGGGTCTGTGCTGGCAGTGCAGAGCCTTGCTTGGGATTCTCTCTCTGTTCTCTCTCTCTGACCCTTTCCAACTTGTGCTTTCTCTCTCTCTCAAAATAAATAAAAACAAACAACCAAATGAGAACTTTAAGTTTTGTGACTGAGAATAAACATTTGTATTTCTGCTTGTTAGTGCACCTAAAAATGAGATGCTTAAAAAATCAACAGGCATCGTATATTCAAAGTTGAAATTAGATATTTAAAGTTGAAGTGTCTGATTGTATGTAGAAGGAGAAATTAGGTTTTTGAGGTTTTACAGATAATTTAGCTTAAAAAACTTTGCTATTAAGGATATTAAGAAAATTAAAGAATTTTAAGCCCTAAAGAAATGTTTAATCCTATGCTTTTGTTAGCCTTTGTAAGACACAAGATTAAATTCACTCAAAAGCAATAGAACAGTTTGGAGGTAAAATATTAGAGAATGGAGGAACATTTTCTGAGTGTAGGTTTTGAATGAAGGATTATTTTCTTCCAGAGCATTCCAATATGATAAGAACCATGCTAGGGATAATTCCCTTGGATTGGATTCTAGAGTTTGTGAGAAGTATCTAAACCATGGAGTTGAATTTTATGAAGACTGGCATGTGTCGTCAATGTGATTATCCGCCTTGTCGTCTTATTCTGCTGTCATCATTCTCAAATTATCTCCTCTGACATTGTGGAACTATAAGAACCTCTTGTGATTGAAAATTGAAATATAGAATGTGTCACACAGATAGGTTTTATGTCAGAGGCCATGAGATTTACTTAGGATTAATGACTAAGCATGTTTTGTAGAGGGTAATGAAATCATATTTCCTATGTGGCTGAAAAAGCTGGCTTGATTTTGCTAGGAAGAAAAATTTAACTTTCCACCCTTCCCTCCCACCTTCTTTCCTCTTTCCTCCCTTACTCTTTCTCTTTCTTCTTCCTTCCTTCATTTCCCTTTCGGAAAAATTAACTGCATCCATATTCCCCCGTTCCCTTTTATTACAAGCTTGAGATGTGTTAAAATGATGCTAATAAAAAATAAACCATGGCTTTGTTGGCCATTAGCATACAACTATGTGTTGTTTAAGGTGCTCTGCCGTGTCTGTCCTTAACTTTATTGATTTCTAAAATGAAGGTAGTGCTGATTGAGAGTTTACTGTGCAAGTCCATCATGAAAGGAGAGATTTGGTGAATCTGAATGTGGATAGCAGTAGAGGGATAAATTTGGGGCCTGGTTGCAGGGAAGTAGAGGGATCAAGGTTTTAAAAAAGCAATGAGGGGTGCCTTGGTGGCTCAGTTGGGCGTCAGACTTTGGCTCAGGTTGTGATATCCAGGTTCGTGAGTTTGAGCCCCGTGTCTGGCTCTGTGCTCACAGCTTGGAGCCTGGAGACTGCTTCACATCCTGTGTCTCCCTCTCTCTGTGCTCTTCCCCCACTTGCACTATGTCTCTCTCTCTCTCTCTCTCTCTCACTCAAAAATAATTAAACATTAAAAAAAATGTTAAAAAAGCAATGAACTTCGTGCTGGATCTGTGTTCTAGTTGTAACTGGTATTTTGCATGGCCTTAAGCAAGTTAACTAACTTCTTAAATATCAGTTTCTTCATTTGTCAAATGAAAAAATAAACAATCCTATTAAACCGGTCTTATGGTGTTGTGAAGGGCAAAGGCATTAAGAGTGTGAATGCCTGAGTAAAACTGTTCTCTGCACATAAATGGAAGGACAGGAGTCTTACCACTTGTGGCAATGTAACTTCTCTATTCATATGCAAAATGGGAATGATAATAGTACTAGTCTCAATGTGTTTTTGTATCATGTAATTATACAAGGGTGACCTACATAATGTATTTAGCATAGTGCTTGGCACAGAGCTTCATTCACTTATTCAATAAATATTTACTGAGAGTTTACCTTGTCCCAGGTGCTTTTTTAGGTTCTTGGAATACACCTGTGAGCAGAGTCAAACAAAACCCCTGTTCTTTGCAAGTTTATAGGCCGATTAGATTAATTAAAAATAATGTATAATTGGGGTGCCTGGGTGGCTCAGTCGGGTAAGTGTCTGACTCTTGATGTCAGCTCAGGTCATGACCTCACGGCTTGTGAGTTCGAGCCCCGTGTTAAGCCCTGCGTTGGGCTCCGCGCTGACAGTGCAGAGCCTGTTTGGGATTCTCTCTCTCTCTCTGCCCCTTCCCCGCTTTCTCTGTCTCTCTCAAATAAATAAACTTGAAAAATAATGTATAATGACTACAATAGGTGCTGTGAAGGAAAGGTACCTAATGCTGTGAGAATAACGTCAGGGAAGTTGGGCTGTCACGAGGCAAAGGCCAGGAACAGATGGGGGTGGAGTCCTGTCAAAAAGAATAGCATGTATAAAGTCTATGTAGTGGGAATATGCAGTGGGTGGTTGCGACACTGAGAGTGGCTGAGAATCAGGCTGGAAAGATAGGCAGGCTGGTAGGCACTTGTATCTGTTAAGGGTTCCTCCCATCAGGGAAGCAGAATCACTAAAAGGGATATGGAATAAGACATTTATGATAGAGATAGGAAGTTTACAGAGGGCTTGTATCTTGTATCTGGTGGTAGGTCAGCAGAGCTGGCAATCAGAAAGAACAACTGGACGTGAACTAGAACCCACTAGGATAAATTGGAGCCCATAAGCACAGACTAGAGCCTGTCGCTGATTCCTGCCCCCTCCAGTCTTGACGGTGGGGGTGATCTCCAGGAAGAGCTGGTGTTCTTTGATATGGAGCCTCACATGTGCCTGGCGCAGGAGGCTAGGTGTGCCAGGATTCAGGAAACTGAAGAAGATCCGGCAGGAGCTGGAGGAGCTGCAGGCTCAGATGCTTTCCTCCGTCCACAAGGGGAGCAAGCACGTCGGTGTCGACACGCACAAGCTCCGGCAGTGCGTGGTGCCTTACACTGACTTTTAGAGCATAGTGGCTGTTGCTTTACTTCTGCCTTCAAAATTGCATGCAGATTGCCTTTTTGGTGAACTAACCTGAAACTCATGTCTAGGAAATTATTTTTAACTCACTGGCTCTCAAACATATTTGAGTTTTTTTCTCCCCACTAAAACAAAAACCAAAAACCAAGAAAACCTAAAACTTACCTGTAGACCTTCTTTCTGTTAAACTACACACCATCTTTTTTTCCCCGTTACTACTTTTTGAAGGTCATCTCCTCCTCCTGTCTAGTAAACCCATGGTAATCTGACTTTTTCTGTTGCTATCCTCAAAATAGTCATGACCTCCACTTTCCTAATAAATGACTACTTCTTGACCTTTTTCTTTTTGGATCTTTCCTTCTGTAGTACTCATATGGTTGCCTATACTGTATCTTTTTGCAAGCCTTGTTCTCCTTTGAATTCTGTGACCCTGGAATCTCTTCATCCTCCAATTTCTGATGATTATGTATTACTACCTTTCTAAAACTTGAGGTCACAGACACACAAAAATGTATGTAACATATATAAACTTCGCAGATCCTAAGGGTACAGCTTGATGGAATTTTAAGCATGTATACATTTAGTAAACATCACCCACGTCAAGATATGGAACATTTCTAGCATCCCAGAATGTTCCCTCATGACTGTTCTCAATCAGTGATCCCGAATCCTGCCTAGACTTGGCCTTTATTCTGATTTCTATCACTTTAGACTTAGTTTTTACTGTTCTTTTTTTCCCTTTAATTCCAGTATGTTAACATACAGTGTTATATTAGTCTCAAGTGCATAATACAGTGATTTAACAATTCTGTACATCACCCAGTACTCATCATGACAGGTGCATTCCTTAATCCCCATTACCTATTTCACCCATCCTTCCAGCCCCCTGCCTTTTGGTAACCATCAGTTTGTTCTCTATAGTTGAGTCTGTTTCTTAGCTTATCTCTTTCTCTTTTTTCCCTTTGCTCATTTATTTTGTTTCTTACATTCCACATATAGGTGAAATCATATGATATTTGTCTCTCTTTGGCTGGCTTATTCACGTATTGTTATACTGCCTGGCTCCATCTGTGTTGCTGCAAATGGTAATATTTCATTCTTTTTTATGGCTGAATAACATTCCACCCATTATACACACACACACACACACACACACACACCCCACATCTTTTTTATCCATTCATCTATTGATGGATACTTGGGCTGCTTCCATAACTTGGTTATTGTAAATAATGCTACAATAAACATAGGGGTGCATGTATCCCTTTGAATTAGTGTTTTTGTGTTTTTTGGATAAATACCCAGTAGTGAAATTACTGGATTGTAGGGTAGTTCTATTTTTAACTTTTAAAAATGTTTGAGAGAGAGAGCGACAGAGCGTGAACATGAGTGGGGGAGGGGCAGAGAGAGAGAATCCCAAGCAAACTCCGCACTGTCAGTGCAGAGCTCAATGTGGGGCTTGATCCCACCAACCATGAGATCATGACCTGAGCTGAAATCAAGAGCCTGATGCTTAACCAGCTGAGCTGCCCAGGTGCCCCTATTTTTAACTTTTTGAGGAAACTTCATACTGTTTTCCCCAGTGGCTGCATCAGTTTGCATTCCCACCAACAGTTCAAAACAGTTCCTTTTTCTCCACATCCTCACTGACACTTATTGTTCCTTGTTTTGTTTTGTTTTGTTTTGTTTTTTCCATTCTGACAGGTATGAGGTGATATCTCATTGTAGCTTTAATTTGCATTTCCCTGATAATAAGTGATATTGAACATCTTTTCATGTGTGTGTTGACCATCTGGATGTCTTCTGTGGAGAAATGTCTGTTCATGTCTTCTGCCCATTTTTAAATTGGATTATTTGTTTTTGGGGTATTGGTTTGTATAAGTTCTTCATATACTTTGGATGCTAACCCTTTATCATTTGCAAATATCTTTTCCCATTCTGTAAGTGGCCTTTTAGTTTTGTTGATTGTTTCCTTTGCTGTGCAGAAGCTTTTTATTTTGATGTAGTCTCAATAGTTTATTTTTGCTTTTATTTCCCTTGGCTCAGGAGACATATCTAGAAAAGTATTGCTATGGCCAGTGTGAGAGAAATCACTGCCTGTGTTCTCTTCTAGGATTTTTTTTTGAAAAATTTTAAATGTTTTTATTTATTTTTGAGACAGAGCATGAGCAGGAGAGGGACAGAGAGAGAAGGAGACACAGAATCCGAAGCAGGCTCCAGGCTCTGAGCTGTCAGCCCAGAGCCCGATGCGGGGCTCAAACTCATGGACTGTGAGATCATGACCTGAGCTGAAGTCAGACACTCAACTGACTGAGCTACCCAGGCACCCCTCTTCTAGGATTATTATGGTTTCAGGTCTCACATTTAGGTCTTTATTCCATTTTGAATTTATTTTTGTGTATGGTATAAGAAAGTGGTCCAGTTTTAGTTTTTCCCATTTTTGAACCTCATGTAAATGGAATCATACAGAATATATGGGCACACTCTTTTGTACCCGGCTTTCTTCACTCATCATTATGCTGTGTTAAATTCATGTTGTGATTATCTGTAGTTAATTCTTTTGTATTGTGCAGTTCCATCATATAAATATACCATGATTTATGTATTCCTTTTACATTGATATTTGGCTTGTTTCTGGTATTAGGCTATTATTACTAAAGCTGCTGTGAACATTCTCGTCTAGGTCTTTTGGTAGACAAATGCCCTTGTTGGAATTGTTTTCATTTTGAGATAGAAAATGACAGTAAGTATGAAATGTCTGAGGGAAGAGCTTTGACAATAGGATCTGGAGTTCTATGGAGAGTTAGGAACTAGAGGTCTAACTGGTCTAAATCCATTCATCCCATCTCTTCTTTTGTCTTTCTCTTACCTTCTAATTTTAGGATGTCTAGGACTGTTGATGGGTTTTGAAGGGGACTAGAATGGGAAGTTTCTTACTGGAGGGGCAGAGGCATCAAAACCTTAGAACTAGAAGAGCTAGAAGATAGGACTGAGTGGGCTGTAAAACTGTAGGGTCCACAAGATGCATTCAGGGATGGGGTACAGAGCCAAGAGTGTGGCACTCTCCAGGGAATGCAGTAGAGTTGACAGTCAATTAAGGTTCCAGCTGTGGGCCACTGAGAGGTATCCTGTGGGTGTGAACCGCATGTGACCATTCTCCATCAACTCCATCAAACACACGCACGCGCGCGCGCGCACACACACACACACACACACACACACACCACAGACACCCAATCTAAGTAAATGTAGAATACCTGCTATGCAAATAAACAATATAAACAATTAAAGTATACTTGCTGTGCACTACCAAATCTCCTAGTACCACCCACCAAAACCAGATTGTCATTCTTAAATCCTCCACATAAAACTGGATCCCAGACCTTGCTGAGAACCAGTGCTAATATTTTAACTTGTTTTTATATGATAGGTGGGCCATAGTAGATGATCTATTGGTTGAATTGAAAGGGCATGTGTGGATCCATCCTCAAGTAAGTGATAATTGAAGTCTTGGGCACAAATAATGTAATTTAGGGATAGTTGTTTGAGTAGAAGCTCTCAGTGCCTTGCCCATATCCCTGGCACCTAACCACTTCATTATGCTCTTCCTACTTCCAGTTGTCTGCCAATATCTACATTTCTTTTCCTAGGGCTTTTGAGGACTTTTCTAGAAGCCATGGGACTAGGGGCCCCTTGCCTGTACAGGCTGCCTTCCCCCAACTCTCACTCTCACTCCCCCAGGAGGACTGGAAGTACCAAGAAATTAATACCCACTCTACCCCTATAGCAGCCCTCAACAAATGATTGGGTTAACTTTGAAATGGTTGTATTTTACCCTGCTTCTCAGAGTTCCCTAGGGGATTACACTCCAGCCACCCACAATGTAGCTGGCTTTGTAACACAACCTTTATTGGCTGCCTTCCTTTCCCTGTCTCATTTCTCTGCTCCATCAGTATTTCCTTCACTTCTCTAAATAAACTACTTTTATGTAATCCTCATTCCAGAGTGTGTTTCCGGGGAACTCAAAACTGAGACAGATTTTTTGGATAATACCCACCGTAAAAGGCAGGAAAGGGAAGAACTACATGTCATCATTATTATCATTATTACTTTGATTAGCAATTATTTTAATTTCTGACTGTGTCCTGGAGTTTCTGTGTTGTGGACATGCTGTTGATGACCTCAAACCTGACATGGCCAAACTGAAATCAGTACTTAAAAAACACAATGCTCCTGCTTTGATTAGGAGAAGAGTCCTAGGATTTTACCTTATTTTGATTTGTCTCTAAAAGGAAAAAAAAAAATTTAATGAATTCAGTATGTACTACATGTTCCTAATTTTCTCTGATTTGGGGTGTGAATAGCACTTCAAACAAATATAACCTGTACTGTAACTTCACTGCTAGCTATTTTTACTTGACGATCTGAGTCTTGGCTTGAATTCCTGGGATCTGGGGTCAGTTAGTTTACATTTTGATTTACTCCAGAGGTGTTAACTTCAGAGGTAGTTTAGCAAATATTCCAAGTACCAAAATAAATGTAAAATATTGTAATCCACACTCACAATGCTTGTGTACTACTTAGGAATCAGTCTCTTTTGGAATTAGTCAATTTTATAGATTTCTTTTAAAGGTTTTTATTATTATTTAGAAAAATTCATCTTGGCATTGGATTCCTGATTGATAATTTCCATACCTTTGCTTTAAAATATCCTGAACTTTCATAAAACAAATGTGATGTGATGTGACATGGAAGGTAGATAGATGGTGAATATAATATCCCAGTTGAGGTTTATTTGTTTAGGTTTAGTAAACTAAAGTGGATCTTCTACAATTGTATCATTCATGCATGATAAAGTAAATGACATTATTTAAGTTATTGTGAATCATCCATATTCTTTCTCAAATAATGTGCCTGCCACATGAGTAAAAGTTCATCATAGTCAATTTTAGTGACCATGTAATAACCCATTGTTGGCCAAATCATAGTTTACTAAATTTCTCTGTTGGATACATTTAGGTTGGTTTCAGTTACAGGTATAAATAATGTCTTGATATACATCCCTGTTCACTAGTATTCCTCAACATATTAATTATGGATTCCTGAACAATCCATCAATATTTTGGGTGATTTTATTAGGATAGATTCCTAGACGTGGAATTAGTAAGAGCATAAATGCATTACATATTTCAGGTTTTTGCTGTGCTTTTTAGTTGCTTTCTAGAGTACTTTGCTTAGTGACTGAAAAAAATTATAGGCTATTTAAAATAAGTAAACTTACTGTTTTGAGTTTGATTTCAGTTGTTGGGATTTTAATTTATTTTGCTAAGTTTTCTAATGTTAACAGTACTAAAGTCAATTGGTTGTTCTTAACATGATAATTTATGTCCACAAAAGTGATACGTATAATTTTGTATTATCTGAGCTATTACTTGTAAATAGCACCTCAAATTTATTGATATAAAAATCAATAACATTGATTGGAGTCAGTATTACCTAGAGAGTAAATTGTGAAATTTAACCAGTGTCTGTCATGACTAGCTTGTTCTAGTGTATTTGCATCCTTGCTAGAAACCTAAATATTTTATATACCAGATTACTTTATTACCTCATGGTCATTTTACTGACAGTAAACCTGAGTAATGTAACCAGGAAAGTACTGACACTGAGTATGATTAAATGGATGTTTTTGATAAATTTCTAACAATATCCATGTTTACTTTTAGGTCATAATTGTAAACAATAAAATTGAATAGAAATTTTTTGCAATAATTATTTAAAGTTATGAATTTAATTCAAGACGTATTTATTTATGGAGTGTCTACAATGCTCAGAAGGTGTTTCTGTATTCAAGGGAAAAGTACGCTTTTGTGTAAGTTTTTCTTATTTTGCATTATGTGGATAAGAATATTCTTATTTTGAGAATATAGATTTTTTTACTTTTTGTTGATTTTTTTTTGAAAGAGAGAGCACACGTGTGCACAAGTAGAGGAGGCATAGAGGGAGAGAGAGAGAGAATCTTAAGCAGGGTCCATGCCCAGCAAGGAGCCCAATGCAGGGTGGGGGGGTTCAACCTCACCATTGTGAGATCATGACCTTAGCCGAAATCAAGAGTGGGACACTTAACTGACTGAGCAACCCAGGTGCTCTGAGAATATAGATTCCTTATTAAAATAAACATCTGCTTATCTTTAACTCACTCTTGTCAGTAAGAAGGATAAATTATATAAAAATAAAGTATAATTATTATAATTAACTATACAACTTTAAAGTTCATTATTAATATTTCTCACTACAGCTTACTGTCTCTTTGGGTGAAGGAAACTTCCATTTGACAGTGTTATAGACTGAGATTATGGAGTCAGTGTTCTTGTTTTTCTTTGACAGCATCAGCTGGGACTTCTGGGGGGGTTGGGGGGTAATCATGAGGAAGCCTGAGTTGAGAAAAATACCTCTGTTCCCTAGCCTCAGTGTCACAAGAGGCCAAAGAAATGATAATTTTCTAGGCCAGTATCCTAGCTGACTTCTATTAGTGTTTGTAAACCTCTTCTTGGAACGCAGCTGCTTCACAGTCTCCCCTAACTAGAATCCCGTTGTTAGTTCTACTTCTTAGTAGATAAAATTGGCTTCCGCATAGCCAAAGTGAGTAATGTCTTCATGGAAAACATGAATTCAGATATAATCTGTTTGCCTTTGGATCTCATATTAAAATTCTTATCCTCTTAGTGGGTGGGTGAGATGAGTAAGGAGGGCAGAGAAGAAAGGGCAGGCAACTTTATTTGGGGATTAGGTGCGATGGAGGGTAGGTACTCATGATTCTAGTATTTTTCTGGCCCAGTAATGTTAGGCAGGGTCGCAACCACGACAGCTGTAATATTGGTCGTCTCTGATTATTTGCCATGGAGCTTGCCGTTCTTTTTGACAATACCTGTGGGCATGGTGCTTTCCCCCACTTTGCTCCAAATCAGGTCAGTTCCCTATGCATCAGAACTGGTGCCTTTCATGCTCTTCTCAGCCCTGGTGAAACTGCTGCACTGATGGGCGTGGAGGGTGGTGGTGTATGGGGACAGCTCCAGGCGCAAATGCCACTTCCACCGCTCTTACCCAGAGTTCAGTATCAGTAGTTTTTGTTGAATAAAACTTTCTTGTATGCCATTGGACATTTTGCAGGGTCCTGAAGAGGTTTTCTGACAATTCTGTGCAGTTTTATCATTGTTGTGGGAGAGGAGAATTGCTGAACTCCTCACCCCACCCCAAAATAGGAAGTTTCGCATTCAGGGTCCAATTTTAATGGGAATGTTGGAAGTTCTATTGGGAGCAAGGCCTGAGTAGTAAACCTATCCAGATCACAAATGCCCTAAATTATCCTTCTTTATTCTTTTTCTTTTCTTTTCTTTTCTTTCATTTTTTTGAGGCCAAAGATTTTAGAATTTTAGAGCTAAGGGCTCTTAATTTCATTTTCTCTTTGTTCAGATTAATAACTGGAAATATCAGTGCCTTATGTAGTTACCACACAGGTTGTTGGTGTCAGAATTGGATTTGGACATGGATCACTTACTCATTACTTCCCCTTGCCCTGTGCAGGAGCAGGTACTGTTGTCCTTTCTCTGCAGGCTTAACTCTTTGCCCCTGAGGCAATCGTGCCCAGTTCAGAGAGTACATGAAGATTCTCAGTCCTGCTGGAGAGTGAGGTCTTCTATGAGTTGGGCTGCCTTGAACCAGATTGGGGCCTAGCAATCTCATTCAGACTCTCCAGGAGATTCTGGTGCATATTTAATTTTAGAACTGCTGGCATATAGTAAAGGCCTGAAACGTTGTTGCAGTTGTCATTAGTTCTATACAGTACAAAATCTTTTGGCCAATATACCATTATTTTTCATCACAGTTAAGACCATGTTCGTTGTAAGACACGTTGTTTTATTTACTTGGGAAAAAAACCCTCTGCAATTTCAATTATGGAACAATGCTTACTTAGTATAACTTTATGCATGTTGGAAGAGCCTTTGAAAGGTAATTTTAAAAATAGCATTTGTTACTTTATGCGTACAAAAAAGGAAAATATAAGTAAAATAAATTGATCAAGGTATTCCTTAAACTTCATTTTCAAAGACAAACACTTGAATCTCTTCTTTATTCACTGTCCATGTTTTTCTGAACAACCTCATCCTCTGTGTCATGAAGAGTTGGTGATGCAACATTTCTTTTTTTTCTTTTCCTTTTCCTTTTCTTTTTTTTTTTCTTTTTAAGAGAGAGAGAGAGAGAGAGATGGAGGGAGAAGGAGTGGGGGAGGGTCAGGTGGGGGGAGAGAGAATCACAAGCAGAATCACATGTCAGCATGGAGCCTGACATAGGGCTCAAACTCATGAACCGTGGGATCATGACGTGAGCTGAAAATCAAGAGTCGGATGCTTAACTGACTGAGCCACCCAGGCACCCCACCTTTTTTTAAAGGGCAATGCAACATTTCTTAAAAGAGTGTTCCATTATTATGTTTGGGGTTTTCTCTCCACTTCTGACATGGATTCTGCAGATTTTGATGTGTATGTGCAGGCATATGATAATTGTGTCAGGATTGCCACCTTGTAAGATCATCACAATTTTAGATGTTGTTAAGTGTTAAAAAAAACAGTATGGTTTAGAATCAGAGAAATATGGTTGTAATTATGGAGTACTCTGTGTTATCTACTCACTTCCTCACTTCTGTTCTAGACATAGGTCCCATAGTTTGTTCTTTATACAGTGTCCCATTCATTCTCTGTATGATAATCTGCTAACTTTAAGTTGGTCTGTATTTTCTTCCAGAAAGTTCTTGTCTGAAGGAGTATCTTCAAATGGATTTTTAGTCTCATGAAATGTAGCTGATCCTATGGAATAATGAATGTAGTAGTCAGGGTTCTCTGGAGAAGCAGAACCAATAATATATATATGAAGAGAGGTTGAGAGGGATGGAAGTGGGGAGAGGGAAAGAAAGAATGAATGAGTATGAATTGGGTTATGTGACTGTGGAGGCTGACAAGTTCAAACTCTGCAGGGTAGTTTGGCAAGCTGTGGACCTAGGGAAGAGTTGACGTTGCAGCTCAAGTCCAAAGGCAGTCCGAGGCTGACTTTCCCTTCTTGGGGGACTTCAGTCTGCTTACTCTGAAGGCCCTCCATTGATTGGATGAGGCCAACCCACATTTTGAAGATGTGAAGTGCTATTGAGAGTGCAGAATATATACACTACACAAGAAGCTTATATTGTAGTTGTTCAAAGAAGACCTTCAAGTGAATCAAATAACAGCAGAGGAAAATAATGTAGGTAGAGATAGTATTTAAAATTGCATGTCAAGTATATATTGCTATTGTAAATTCATCTTTTTTTATATTTTTAATGAAAAGAAAACTGTTTAATAGATTGGGAAAATATAAATGAAATTAAAAGAAAATAATCTGTTGGTATAAGTTCCAACAATGTAACATAGTCATCAAAGCCAGTTCAAAACAGAAATAGATGATAATTCTGCAGTACAATAATTATAAAATTGCTGTAGAGAATGCACATTTTTTTCTAGACAGGCTTATATATGGATAATTTTGAATACTAGGTAAGATTAAAAAATAGTATACCCATGTGCCTATGAGGCACAACTGAAAATCAGCTTTGTTGATTTAGTATAATCCTTAACTTATAATACTGAGATGAATGTTTTGGATATATGGTTACATGCATAATTTTACAGATACTTAGTTAGGGTCAACTTTCATTCTTGAGTGTATTTATGTTGGTATTATTGTATGTCATATAGGTTTTCGATGACTTCTTGTCTTTTGATTGGTTTGGAATTTGCTAAGTAATTTCTCTAAAAGCAAATGTATGTATTGAAGGCCAGGCACGTTTTTTCTCACTAGAGCACCTACTAAAATGATGGTATTAAAAAATGTTTATTGCCTGAATTAGAAATGTAATGAAATAATGAAGGGATAAGTAAACTTTTAAACAGATTGGTGATACACCTTTATAGTATTCACTTACTCCATGTAAGAAGGAGAAGTTGAGGCTAAGAAAGAACAATTAGACAAGTTTGTACTATTTGAGAGTATAGCATCTGTGGATATTATGTCACTGTGTTCTGGTTAATTTCAGGCACCATTTCTGCATTCCATTAGTGTTTGCTAGAATAAAAGACCAAAATAGTTCTTTTCCTTTGAATTTCCATAAAAGGACTAGTTTCTCATCAAAGATCATGGTGCCAGATAGATACAGTGTTTTTAAATGCCTGGAATGACTTTTGGTAAAGAGTCTTACTTTTTTTTTTTAAGTTTTTGTTTTGTTTTGTTTTGTTTTTAGTATTCTCTACACCCAACTTGGGGCTCGAACTCACACCCCTGAGATCAATAGTCTCATGCTTTTTTGAGCCAGCCAGGTGCCCTGAAAGATTCTTACTTTAAAATAGGCCAAGTTTATTAAAATATAGTTAAATTTAATTATTTTTCTTCATAGTGGGCCTGTCATAAAGGCTACTAGTATTTTATTTCTTTCCAAAGATTGATTTTATAAATCAATTTGCACCTAGCTTAGTGATCTAGAAACAAAATAGCCTAGTTATTCTTTTCCTCCTTGGGTCTAATGGTTATACACATCTTATTTTAGCTGATGGAGGTATGCAGCGCATTATATGAACTCAGCCTGTACATTTTCCTTTTCCTGTATTGATTTTCTAAACTTTGACTGCATGAGTCTCAGACCATGGCATAATTTTACTGGGCTTTAATTTAATTTACAGGGGTCTGAAAACTATGACAAATATACATGACACCAGAAGTTAATAAAATTGAAAATTTCTTACTTAAAGTTCAAAACCTCCCAACAAATTGTATCCCTCTGATGTGGTAACTTCAGGCTCTGTGTCTGAGATTGAAGAATATGTAAATTCAAAGACATTTTTAAAGCTGCTGCCTGGGAGCCAATTGTCTCACAGAGGAAACATACAATGTAGCCTCCTCTTATTTCACTTGAATTGTGGCATTTTATGCAAGGATATTTTGAAGTAATTCTCTTTATTTAAAAAACAAAAATGGAACCTAACTTCATTAATATTTGTATTGGTTAGGCACCTGGTTTAAGCAAAAAAGAAATTTGTTAGTTTATATGACTGAAAAGTTCAGGAATGTGTTATCTATCTTTCTGCCTCCTTTATATAACTTCATCCTCAGGTTCTGTGTAGGGGTGAGATGGGGACCACCAGTGCAGGTACGTATGTTCTCAGATTCAAATCCAGCTCAAGAGAGAACCTATATTCTTTAAGAATCTGAAAATGAGTTCTTGGCTTGAGTCTTGCTGGTCTTAGTTGGATCCTGTGTTCATCTCTGAACCAATCCCATGGTCAAGGAGATGGGATTCAGTAATTTTAGATGTAAGTCATTTGCCCAGTGTTGGGGCTGAGATCAGCATCCACCCCATTCAAAGCACATAGATCAAGGCGGAGTCGTGCTTTATCAGAGGAAATTCAGATTACTGTTCACAGAAAATGGGTAAGTGTAGGCTGTGGCAAATGATAAATGATAAATGATAAATGATCAAGGCGGAGTAGTGCTTTATCAGAGGAAATTCAGATTACTGTTCACAGAAAATGGGTAAGTGTAGGCTGTGGCAAATGATAAATGTCCAAGGGCAGTGTGCTAGTGACTTTGCATTTAGGCTGCTATATCTTGTTCAGAAACCAAAATAATAATTCTACTGGAATAGCATGTCCAATACAAGGTTCATTTAGACGGTGGTAACAGAAACGTAAAATAACAATAGCTTAACAAGATGGAGGTTTATTTTCTCTGGACATAGTCAGTCCAAGACTGATAAAGCATTTCCATGACAAAACCAATTTTCTTTGAATTGCTGCAGCTCCTACAATTGCATTTACATTCCAGGATGGAAGAAAAAAAAAGCAAATAAAATGAGTGTCCACCAGTTGTCTACGTTCCTGTTTAATAACTCCCACTTATATCTCATTGGCTGGAACTTGGTCATATGGCCATGTACACTTGTAAGGAAGTCTGGGAAATGTGGTTATATAGGTTGGTACAATGCCACCTTAATAACCCAGTCAATATTTTGTTAGTAAGGAAGAACGAGTGAATGGCTATCAGGCAGGCAGCTGGTAGTCTTTCAACATGTGTTAACTTATTAACCGATATGGATGACATAGGAGGCTTGTTTAAAAACCCAATGAATTTTATATATTTAAGATTTAAAACTTGTTTTAGAAATAGATAAAAATATAAACAGTAAAAATAATCATACCCTAAAATTGGCAACAAGGTGTGCATTGAATCAGTATCAAATAAGGTCAGAGGAAGAGTAAAACATGATTCTAATTTATCTGTCTCTGTTTGGCTATAGTGAGGTCCTCTGTCAAGATAAGGAACATAAGAGGAGTGCCAGGTTTTCAGTGGAAGTTAAAGAGTTAAGTTTTGGACATTTAAAACTATAAATGTTGGTATCAGATGACATTCGGGTGATGTCATTTGGTCACCAGCTAAGCAGCTGCACATTTTGATATCTATTGTGCATTTTCTGGCAGAGAACAGAGAACTGGATATTTTAGAAATTCTCCATTTCCCCCACTCCCTCTGTTTCACCTTGTGATCTAGGTTACTGAAAGTTAGGGAGAGCTAGGTCCAAAGGACCACAGTTCCAACTCCGTAGCTTAGAACAAGAGAAGTCTTTGTGTCGTCAAGCATAGGTTGGGTGTTTTGAGGATATGAGGTTCAGCTGTCTTAGATTTGGTACTGTTCTTTGCAGGGTGAGGGAATGGGAGGAGGCAAATGGATTCACAAGAGTGAGTGATATATGCAAAAACTAACTGATAACATCACATGTTATTCCTAAGGAGCAAATGAGACTTTTTTTAGGCTACTGGAGAATTTTATAGAACTGCAGTATTACATTCTAAAGGAAATGTACCCAAAGAGGATTTTGACTCTGCTTAAGCCTTTGATGGTTACATTATCAAGTCACCTTGTCTTTTGTCACTTTGTTGACTGAATTATGGATGTTACTTCTTTGAACTTTATTTAGTTCAACATTTACTGAGTAGGCTTTTTGCCTTTTTTCATTATTCTAAGTACTGAAAATAAAACAACTATTAATAAGGGGAAAATGCCTTCAAGGTATGCTGTGTTATCATTTCCTATTTATCAGTTTCTATTGTTTTCATGTCATACTAGGCTAAATTTAAAGACAAGACATTCCACAGAGCCTAGTGGACATTTTGTATGGATGCTGTAATTTAACCAAAAACCTTGAACCAATACTAAGTAGGGTAAGGCGATTTGGAAAACAAATAAGCAGTACATTAGTGAGAGCTACTGTTGCTCAAAGTCAATATTAATTGTTACTAGAATGAATAAATAGTTCTTCTGTTTATTCTTATATAATGTCACACTTGGCTTTCTTTCAGGTTTTTAGAAGTGGTTGATCAAATGTTTTTTTCAGGTCTAAAACACTACAGAGCTAGCTTTTGGGAATATACCCAGTCTGAGAAACGGACACAAAAGTTTCTGTGTTCAGGAAGTAAGTAGCTTCTCTGAAAACCTTTTTAATTTATACACACAATGAGGGGTGCCAATGTACTATTGTTAGGACGGTTGTTTGGGTGATGTCATTTGTTCACCAGTCAGGCAGCTGGGCGTTTTGAAAATCTATTGTAATTTCTTGGCAGAGAGCACAGAAATGGGAGCAGTCAGCTTTGGAATGGACCTTTCTATGTTTAATTAAAATCATTTTATTTATGAAAGTAGAGGTTTTCCTTATCTACAGTCAATCACTCATTCTGTTGTGTTATTTTCTATTTTTTGTCTATCTGTCCTTTTCTGAAAATATAAAACTGAAATCATCTTACCCTACACAATGACTCTTCCTTCTGCAGGCATTCTCTTGATGACTGGTGCCCGCTTCTACCCAGATCCTCTAAACCAGAAATCTCCAAGTCATCTGATATCACCTTTCCTTTCTTGATCACCAACTGTAGTAGCAGTATCCCTTTGCCCTGTGTCTGTTGCTTTTATCTGTGATCAAGCTCGTACCATCTCTCTTCTGGAGAAGGATGTCTTTGTAACATCCTCTCAGGACCGGGTCTCCATTCTTGTCCCGTCCTATCCAGCTCCTGTGATTACTGCCAGTGTAATCGATTAAAAAGAAATTTAGGGGATGCCTGGGTGGCTCAGTCAGTTAAGCATCTGAGTCTTGATTTCAGTGCAGGTCATGATCTCAGGGTTCGTGAGTTTGAGCCTCACATTGGGCTCACTGCTGTCAGCACAGAGCCTGCTTGGGATCCTCTGTCCTCCCATCTCTCATGCGGTCTCTCTTTCTCAGAAATAAACATTAAAAAAATATTGAGATTGTGTTACTCCTCTTAAAGTCCTTCAGTGACTCCACATTTCTTACGAGTTAGGATCAGACCTAAATTTCCGACTTAGAACATAATTCTATTCTAAGGAGACATGTGATGGTTCAAATGAAAGTATCTTGGCCATTTTACTTTCCCTATTGTTTCAGAAGGCTAAACCATGATAAGGGTGCATTCATTCTTTATGTTAAGAATGACATATTCGATGCTCATCCTCTGTAGAACAGGACTGGCTGTTGCCTCCTCCTCCTCCTTTCTTATCTTCCCCATGTAGTTCTTGACACTTTTATTTCATTATATGTTCATTCCTAAGTTCTCTCTCTCCCTCTCTCTCTCAATATATACTATATGTTATTTATGTACTTTTAAACCTTGTATAAATAATATACTACTATATGTATTCCTCAACTTTTTTTCATCTGCGTTATTTGTGTGATTCATCATGTAATTCTAGTTTGTTTATTTTTACTGACGCATAGTACTTTCGTTGCATGCGTGCAGCAATGTACCACAATATTGATGTTCATCTGCAACCCCTCTCCCCATTTCTCAGCTATTCATGACCGTTTCAGATCAAGTTACCATGCTCCTGGCTCGGTGCTTGAGAGCAGAGGGTATATTTTTTTTAAATTTTTTTTTCAACGTTTTTTATTTATTTTTGGGACAGAGAGAGACAGAGCATGAACGGGGGAGGGGCAGAGAGAGAGGGAGACACAGAATCGGAAACAGGCTCCAGGCTCTGAGCCATCAGCCCAGAGCCCGACGCGGGGCTCGAACCCACGGACCGCGAGATCGTGACCTGGCTGAAGTCGGACACTTGACCGACTGCGCCACCCAGGCGCCCCAAGAGCAGAGGGTATATTATTAATCTTTGTGGTTACTGTTAATCCTCATATGTGTAATGATTTTTAGTAGACTGCTTATCTTTAAAATGAATGTCTTGATTGGTTACCATTGGTGGCTGATTTGGGCTCAAACAGGGGTATCAGTTGCCTTTGTAGATTAATAAAACCTCACCTCACTTAGCTGTCTCCAGTAGTAAATCCTTTGTAGTAAGGAGAGATCCTTTGTAGTAAGTATCTTCCTTTCCAGCTGTTCAGAGTCCTGCTTGGCAAATGCTTTCTTTCTAAGTCATGCACATGTTTCTGCTTAAAAAGACCGGTGGGGAAGGAGTAGACTCCAGCAGTGGTGTCCTCCACTTTCCTGGAGTTTGCCTCTGCCACCAGCTGTTGGCCCGTAGTCCAGTAGTTCTCAAACTTTAGTCTACATCAGAATCACCTGGAGAGCTTGTCAGTTGTTGAGCCTCACTCACCCCTGGAATGTGATTTGAAAATTCCGGGCTTGAACCCAAGAAAATGCTTTTCTAATAAGTGCAGGTGATGCTGATACTACTGTTCCTGAAACCACACTTCGAGAATCCCTGCTCTAGGCCAACATTTCCTAATCTTTATTTTATTTTCTTGACTCGTGGAGCCCTTTAACATTAATATGTAATTTCATATCACGTGAATTTTAAAATCACTATATAATTTTGTAATTTTTATATGTTATAAAGAAGGACTTTAAGCTTAAAAAAAAAGTGTCAGCTTAGTATTAAACATTGTGGTCCCCTAGAGCCTTGCTACTCGAAGTGTGGTCTGTGGAGCAGCATACCTGGGAAATTGTTAGAAATGCAGCCTCTGAGGCCCCACCCCAGAACTAATGGATCAGAATCTGGACTTCAACATCGTAGTTATATAGTATTCTCAGATGATTGGTGTGCACATGAAAGCTTAAGAAGCCACTGGTCTAGAGCTCACATTAAATCCAATCCTGATAATATCAAAACAAATAAGAAACATTTCAAATTTTAATGTTTAAAAATTGGCGCATATTTCACTTACTTTCATTTTCTTACTGTCACTTAAGAAAAGCAGGATCTCAGGGCGCCTGGGTGGCTCAGTCGGTTAAGCGTCCGACTTCGGCTGGGGTCATCGCCTCTCCGTTCATGAGTTTGAGCCCCATGTCAGGCTCTGTGCTGACAGCTCAGAGACTGGAGCCTGCTTCGGATTCTGTGTCTCCCTCTCTCTCTGCCGCTCCCCCACTCACACTCTGTCTCTCTAAAATAAAATTTGAAAAAAACATAAAATAAAAAAAGAAATGCAGTATCTCTTTGCAAATAAAAATAATATATCAAATTTGGTTTGGGGACCAAGTGCTAAAATTTAGTGATGTGTTACAGCACAAAAATAGATGAATGTATTCATGACCTGATGTCTGGAAATATTTCTTTTCCCACACAAAAAAATCAGCTGCCTCAGTGTGCCTGTGTGGCCCAGTCGGTTAAACGTCTGACTCTTGATTTTAGCTCAAGTTATGATCTCAGGGTTCGTGGGTTTGAGCCCGCATCAGGCTCTGAGCTGACAGTGTGGAGCCTGCTTGGAATTCACTCTTTTTTCTCTGCTTCTTCCTCTCTCGTTCTCTCTCTCCCTCTCAAATAAACATTAAAAAAAAAATCAGCTGTCTCATTTGATAATTTTCATGAAGTAATAGATTTCTGACTGCTACTTGTAGTAACCTCTCTGCAATAATACGTTATGTGTGTGGAGAGTGTTTTTTCCCCTAAGTAAAAGCCTGATTGGATATGATTTTTGTAACATTATTTTTCAATTATTTTGAAGTAGTACTAGAAACATCTTTCATGAGATAGTTACAGTTTAGGAATCCGGAGAGGATTATTTTGAGGCAAATTTGCAGAATTATCATTTAAAAATGTTCTTTTACCTTGTGTTTCAATATCATTGTTCATCGTACCTCTTTTCTTTTTTTTTTTTCAATTTTTTTTTTTTAACGTTTATTTACTTTTGAGACAGAGAGAGACAGAGCATGAACAGGGGAGGGTCAGAGAGAGAGGGAGACACAGAATCTGAAACAGGCTCCAGGCTCTGAGCTGTCAGCACAGAGCCCGACGCGGGGCTCGAACTCAGGAACCGTGAGATCATGACCTGAGCTGCAGTCGGACGCTTAGCCGACTGAGCCACCCAGGCGCCCCAGTACCTCTTTTCTTCAAACAGCTGTCTATAGGGATAATAATAACGGCACCTTTTAGGTTGTGAAGATCAGAGTTTTAGATGTAAAAACCTAGACGAGTGCCTGGCACATAGTATGCTTAACATTAAATGACTGAAATCACCCGATCCCTTCCCTTTTCTTGTGTTCTTCCTCTTCCTCATCAGTGTTGTTACAGTCCAGAGCAGGCGAAGGATAGACAAATTTAATTATCCATTGTATAAAATTAAGGGGTATACTGGGCCCAGTACAGAGTCTCGCTATCTTTTTTTTTTTTTTTCTCCAGCAGAGGAGAATACTATAAAGTGGAGCTATGGAAAACTAGAAAATAGTGCCTAGGGGGAGGTAGCAAGGTTCAAATAGGGAGTTTGTGATGGTTATTAGTGTTACTGGTCATATGATAAGATTGTACTTCCTAACTCTTGTTGGCTGGGGTCATGTGACTTATTCAGGCCATTGACGTGCGAGTAGAAATTTTGTGTGTCATTAGTTGCCTATATAAGAGCCTCCAAAACTCTTTCCCTCTGGTACAGTGACTGGTTTTAGGATGATGGCTGCTCTAACAGCTTGGCTTCCTGTGTGACTGTGAAATGCAGAGCAGCCCTGCCAGTCTTTGGTTGATATGTAGCATGATTAAGAGATAGACCTTAGCTGTTTTAAGCTCCTGAGATATGGGGGATATTTATTATTGCAGCAAAATGTAGACTCTTCTAATACAGATTGTTGTTTTGAGATCTGAAAAGTCATATTATTAGTAGGATAGCAAGTATGGAAGGGGGACAGGAGTAACTTAGATGCCAAAAACTATGATGCTAGGAGACAAGAACCCAAGAGAGTCATCAGCAGTGTGTGCAAATCTAATGTCTGTCCTGGGGACACAAGGTGGAGAGAGGGGTTGGGATCTCCCTGCCCCTCTTCTCTCCTTCTCCGTCAGAAAATTGATACCCTATCAAAAGTACATAAAACTCGTTATATACACTGTGAAACATGTTTGTTCTCCTTGTCAGTGTGAAAATAGTAATTTTAAAACCAATGTAGAAAATAAATACATAGGAAAACCAGGATTTAGGAATAAGAACCATATTGGAGGGCTTAGACATTGTTCAGTACCACAGAAATGGTATGTCTTCTCCATTCCTTCCCCTTCGCACATGTTCATATCCTCATATGCTTACAGGCACATATGTGCACATACAAATCAGATTTTTATCAACTCCATTTGGATTCAATCCATCTGGATTCAAATTTCAAATTGCAACTCTTGGGGTACCTGAGTGGCTCAGTTGGTTAAGCATCTGACTCTTGATTTCGGCTCAGGTCATGATCTCATGGTTTGTGGGTTTGAGCTCCGCATCAGGCTCTTCGCTGGCAGTACAGAGCCTGCTTGGGATTCTCTCTCTCCCTCTCTCTCTGCCCCTCCCTTGTTCATGCTCTCTCTCTCTCTGTCTCAAAAATAAATAAACTTTAAAAAATAAAAAATAAAAATAAAAGGCTCTTCGTTAAATAAAAATAAAATAAAATTGTAACTCTTCTCCTTACTTTCCCCCCACGTTCCTGGTCTCCTAATCAGTTGTGTTCCCCACCCCCCCAGTACTTAGCATTTTCTGACGTTTACTTATTTAATATGTTTGCTGTTACTGTTAGTCTCTCCCCAACTAGAGTGTAAGCACCACAAAGAAAATTTTTTTTTTCCTATTTTGTTCACTAAGAACAGTGGCTGCTACATAAGAGTATTTGTTGAATTGTAATACCTTCATGAAGGAAAAAAACAGGAAGACAGTCTAGATATGGATAGCTGCATTGGGGTTCTAAGAAGACAGATTAAATCTGATGCAACTTTGTGATCTCAACTACATTTTAAACCACAGCTTGATTCTCTTGCTCTCATTCTCTAGCTTTTAAAACAGCTCCACTCAAGCAGAATTAAGCTTCTTTGTGAAATCTTCAATGTGTCATGTTTAAAGACTGAATTTTGAAGGTAGCATACAAAGTGGGAAATGTCGTGGGCTTTAAAGACAAGCCACTTCATTGTCACCTATTAGGTGTGACTTTGGGCAAGTTACTTAGCCATGAAATCTAAATTTTCCTATATATAAAATGAGAATAAAACATACCAGGGCATTTATTAAGTGGACTAAATACACATGAAGTTATGTGAAAAATGCTTAGTACACAGGAGGTACTGGTTTATATTCCTTTCTTTCTCCTTCCTTCTCATCATAAAAACAGCTTTTATTAAATTTTTATTTAATATAATTTTACATATTTTCAACTTAACCCTAATTTTGGTTCCCACTGACCTTTGGTTAAGATTACTAAAATTTAGTAATCTATGGTAATTAAAATTCTGCCAATACGTTTGAAGAACCCATTCTATATAGCATTCACTGGGCACAGATTCCTGGGGATGTTGGGAACATCGGAGTTTCTCTCATAATTTCCACAAAAGGTGTTTGGTGTCAATCTTATTATCAAAAATACCAACCAATGAAGATAGCATTGGTTGGTATTTTTGACTCTAAGGCTGGAAAAAGTCAATTTCTTCCTTTTGCACAGTAAGAAATTAAGTCATGTATCTGTTAAGTGGCAGAATAAAGGATAAGAATCGAAACTGACCTCTTGTTCAGTGCTCTTTCTATCATATTGTATTTTGATCTAAATGACACGCAAAGTTTGGTGGGTTTGTTATTAACATTGTAATGATGAAACAAACTTTTATCACATGTATCTTACTTTTCCAAAAGGTAATAGCGCGGGATACTAATGGGTGTACACGAAAGGGTGTCTCCTTTAGCTGTGCACCTGCCACAACAGGCTGCCACCACTCAATGCATATTTCCCACGTGCTCTTCTGTTATTTTACCCAGATGTAAACTTCTGGGTACTTTGCCTTTTTCACTTAAAAATGTGAAAGTAATATATTGTAAATGATATGTGTTTGTTTCTCAGAGCCCCATGACCACCTCTGGTTCCTGCCAGGTGGCATCATGAACAAGTACTTTCTTGGCATTGTGTGAGGCAATATTCTAGGCTCTGGGAGTGGAGGATTGAAGAAGATAGAAGAAAACCAGAACCACTTGTCTTCACAGAGCTTACCTTCTTAGTTTGTGGTTGGTGATATGATAGGGGTACAAATAATGGTCTCTGTGATAGACCAGAAGAGGGAGTAATGAATTTCTTCAAACATAATCAGAGGAAGCTCTAAGGAAAGAGTGGAAATTGGTATCTGGACTTTAAGTGATGGGTTGTAATTCGACAGAAAGGACTGGGAAGAAAGAGCACTCCAACACAAATGTATTGGAATTACAGCTTTTTGTGTTTTAGTCTTATGTATCTATTGTTTTGCATGGTAGCCCTTGAACTTCTACATTCAAGGTGCCCATTTGCTTGACATTTTTGAGAACTGAGTCCTTCTGGAAATGGCTTATTTGCAGAACAAAATTGCTTATTTGTCTTAGAAATCAATTTCTGGTGATCTTCTAATTCTTTTTTTCCCCAATTTGTTTACTTCAACTAGAGATGAAGATTTTAATGGATGATCTTTTCTTTCTTTCTTTTCTTTTCTTTTTTTTTTTTTTTAACCTATTTGGCCTTTTTAAATATAGGTTCCAAAGTTTTCTTCTTTGTTTTACTTTTTTCTTGTCTGTGTATGTTATAACTATTATTGGCTTCAGTGTCATTATGTGCTCGCAGCAGACGTCAAATTTGGCTGCATGACACAATTATATGGAGAGCTAAAAAAATGCTGATGCCTGGGCCCCACTTGGGTCTGGGGTGTGGCCTTGGCGCTAGGAGTTTCAAAAGTTTCTCAGGTGATTCTACTTTGCAGCCAAGCTTAAGAAACCCTTGGCTTGAAGTATTTTGGAGGTAACTGAAACATGCTGTGTGCTTCTGGAAAGTAGGTAACCATGGCTCATTTAAGTGATGTGATCAATCTTGCCGTCTCACATCTTTCACTAGGGATACAATGAAATGATTAGAATTGAGATGGTAGGATGAAGTTCTTGAGTTTGTTAAAGCACTCTTACTGTTATTCACCAAAATATAAATGCAACTAAGTAAAGCATATAAAGATAGACTAAATTTAAGGCCTTTAAATTCCTGTGTGGTGAGTGAAGGGGTAACAGTTCCTGTTTTGAGCTCTATACTAATCAAAGCTGTTTGGCTCATTATTTAAGTCAGAAATTAACAAATCTGTTTTTAGAGCTGATAATAATTACTAACTTATTGTCAACGTAGTTTGGCAGATGTTGTCTCAAACTCTTCTTGACTTTGTCACCTACTTTCGATGTAATACGTACTCTGTTACCATAAGAGAATCTTTGTTTACTCCAGTAACAAGATGTTGGACAAGGACTTGTAAACCCAAATAGTTACCTCCCTGAGGTATCAAAGAGCTTCCAGAAAGAAATCACACTGAACTTTAGACCACTCCTTTCTTTTATTCTGAAAAGTAATCTAGTCTATTTCCAGCTTGGAATTGGGAGCTGAGGTCAGGCTGGGGATGTTTACTGTGACTTCACTGTTTGATTTTGAAGTATTGTGATCTCCCACAATACACCCATATCTGGCAGTTTGCACTGCAACTGGGTTACCAAGTTTTTGTGGGTTTTTTTTGTTTGTTTTTTTTTTACATCTATATAGCATATTAGCACGGTGTCTGAAAATAGTGGGGCTCTGTGAACAGTATGAACAATCAGTCAGAATTGGGTTCAAAGCCTAGGTTTCTATTTATAAACTGTGTTACCTTGATATATTTAACTTATTTAGCCTTGATTTCCATGTCTAGAAAATTGCAGAAATGGTATCTCAATTCCAGGTGTGTTAATTAGGTAAGATATTTTAGATTCTTAACAGTGCCTGTCCACAATTGTTCTGTAATAAGTAATAGTTAACTAGTTTTCATATTGAATTATTCTAGATAATTATTCTAGTAAAAATGATACCCAAAAACTAAGTTCTAAATTTTCTTTAATAATGAATCCTATTATTAGTAATGACTATTGAGGGTGATGTATTAAGAGTCACATTTTATATAGCTGAATTTCTGATAAACCTGATAACCTCCTGATAAAGGTATCGATACCATACCTTTGTTTATCATGATAGGCTTTATAGTTTTTCATTGTGCTTAGAGACATTTTACAAGAACTTAAAGATTCTTACAACATGAAGGGAGAAATTAGAAAGTTGACAGTATAGACTGGGCAATATAGTATAGTCAGGGCATAAATACCTAGGTTCATACATACACAGTGAAAATAAGTGGACTGTAATATAGGCCATGCTGAGGTGTAGCCGAATCAAATGAGCTCATTAAAAAATGTTTATTGCATTCCTCTGTGTGCCCAGATAAGATCAGCATAATGATGACTCCTCTCATTTTCTGCCTTTCAAAATTGTGTTCATTTTTTAAGGCACAATTCAAATGTGGTCTACTTTATGAAGTCATCAACTCCCTCCCTACCAACAAGCCCCCCCTCACCCCCGCCACCCCTTCACTAGGAATCGCTTTTCTCTGTATTTCGTTGTATGTGATCTCTGCCTTGGCAGTCACTTCGCTGTGTCATATTAAAAGTGATGCTGCATCTAACTTTCAGGTGTTGGGTTGAAGGTTGTGTGGGGTCCTAGTTAAGGCACTGACTTTGACACCAGAGGGTTGTTCACTTTAATCTCCACATTGTCACTTTTGTGTGAAGATTTGCCCTTTCTGAGATCAGTTTACTTAACTGTAAGCTAGGGATAAAAGCTTCCACCTCATGGTTTTGCTGCAAGATTAAATGGCTTAAGTGGCCTACGATAGCATTCAGTAGATGATAGCGAGTGTGGTTATCATCATTATTTGTGTATGGCATGCTATTTATTGTGTGTAAATATGATATGTAACTTAAATAAAACCTCCTCCTCTAGACTACACTTTTTAGGACAGGGAACTAACTATCACTTGGCATTTTGTGTAAGGTTTTATAAATTAACAAACATTTGTCGATTGAGTACAGTAACTTTCACCTTCACTTGACTTTTAAAGACAATAGAAAAATTTCGTCAGAGTTGTTTTCTAAAATGACTTTGTTTTAAAATCCCTACAGGTACCTTCTCATCCCATAACTTCAGTGTCCTGAAATTTGAGGATTCCACCAAGATAATATGATAGGAACTTTCAGTGATTTGGAGCTGTATCCTACTTAGACTCATGCAGGCCTTCCAGATTTCCTGAGAGCTTGGTCCAGTAACACACACTGTCACAGGCACAGACAATAATGCCATCTCTGCCTCAAGAAAGAGGTAAGCAGATTGACTTAATCACACTACAAAATATACAAAATTATAGATCATCACTGAATTTTTTTTTAAGAATTAAAAATTAATTGAGGACTTTTAAGTAGAATTTATAATTTTACTTTTTTTTTTTTTTGGTGGGGGGGCATTTGTGTTCTCTGCTCTGGAATTTTTGTTATTTCAGTGATATTTGGCTGGTTTACATTTCTTTTAAAGTTATTCAGGGACCCTCTCCCCTGGATCTGAATACAGAATTGCCTTATCAAAGCACAATGAAAAGGAAAGTCAGAAAGAAGAAAAAGAAGGGAATCATTACAGCAAATGTTGCTGGGACAAAGTTTGAAATTGGTAGGTCTCCTCAGAATCATAATTGTTGGGGAAACTGGTTTGATGTTGAAAACAATGTAGACATTCTGGAGATAATGATCTTTTGTGTAATTGATTTTTTTTATGTTTATTTATTTATTTTGAGAGAGAGAGGGCGAGCATGAGTGGGGGGAGGGGCGGTGAGAGAGGGCGAGAGAGAATCCCAAGAAAGCTCTGTGCTGGCAGTGCAGAGCCTGATGCAGGGCTCAAACCCACCAACCATGATATCATGATGTGAGCCGAAATCAAGAGTCAGATGCTTAACCAACTGAGCACCAGGTGCCCCTGTAATTGATTTTTAAATGTATTCTATAAAATTTTCTATTTTATGAGACATTTAACATGTTAATAATCAGAAAGAACATCAATGTAAACATTGCTAAAAGCTTTAGCTATTAATGGGATAGTATTCAATAGATGTGATTTTGATTAATACTTAGTTTTTAAATCAAGTATCAAATCAACATGAAACAGATTAAAATGTTAGATGCAAAATAAAAAAACACAAAATTTGAGATTTTTTATTAAACAATGAGAACCTGGCTTAAGGAGTAAAAACATATTTCTCTCTGTGTTTTAGAAAATTCTTTTGATGATGCTGTTGCTTTTTATTAATGAAATTGCAGTTCTTATGTGTAAGCAGTATCTGTAGTATAGAGAATAGATAAGAATAATCATTTTAAATTAAGATACATTTGTCCAGCATTGCAAACAAAACTCTTAACAAATACCGTAAGTACTCAAATAATCTTCCTCTCAACCATTTTGCACTAAAAGTTAAGGAAAATCATGTGAACCTCAAGGATGTTAATTATTCTTACCCTTATTAATCTTTGGGAATCTCATTTCATTTGCAGTAATTCACCAAAGTTCTTGAGCAATCAGTGGAATACTTCAATGGAATTGAGGTCCCCTGATACTCTGTTCCAACAAGTGGTCCTCAGAGGAAGGAACTTGAAGCAAGTTAGCATGGGAGGGTGAAATATGAAAGATTCAGGGTTTATCTGCAGCATGTTTTCTAGGAACAAGAGTAAGGCGACTGTTGTTAAAGTGATTGATGGGTGGTGTTAACTTACCCTCTTGCTTTTACGGTTCTGGCAGGGTTCATAAGGAGCCTTGATCTATAGGAGAGTGTTTCAGTGCACTTCCCCGTCACTTTCCCGGGAAGTCTTCCCAGGGCTGAAGTTGCCTTAGCATTCTTTATAATGATTCCTACCTCCTTGCTGAGCCTGCTCATTTGTGTTTAACAAAATTCCTGTAGGGCCTTGAATCGGGGACCGTTGAGAGGATACAGAGCTAAGTATAGGGGAGGGAAAGAGAGAATGGACCATGTGCCTAGGAGAAAATGCTACCTTGCTTTTCCCTTATTTAAGCTAGTGAATGCAACAGCGTACTTCTTAGAATTTAATTACTGCTTCCTTGACAGTTGACTTATATAATGGAAATACACTTAAGCCATAAGTCAGCACACCTGTGTTTTTGCCCTGGTGTTGCCTATTTCCTCAGGCAGAAAACCTTGCTATAGTTTTAATAGTAATTTTTTATAACCATTGGCCAAACATTTCCACGTGTATTATTTCACTTAATCTTCCAAATAACCCTGCATATAGGCTGCATTACTCCCTTGCTCCCTTTCCCCCTGTCTTCCCTCACTCTAATAGTGAATTTGAAGTGGCTAATAGCCATAAGAAAATATGCATGGAAAAATAAAAACAGGAAAATAGGATGAATCTTGTGGCTGATAAGAATACAAAATACATTCCTTGAGACCCTCTATAGTTAGAGATGGATTTGACTCGGAGCCTCAACTGAAGCAAATATTAAAACACAATCCACTCTAGAATGCACAGCAGGAGATAAAATCATACTGGTTATTCAACGGATATAGGACTTCTGTGTTCCTGTGTCTTGAGAGAAATTTTTCTTATAGTTCCTTATGAAGACACATTGTGGAATAGTGAAGTGCTTTCCCACAGTTCTATGATTAATACATTATGACATTTCACATGATTTTCTTAATATGTCCTTTATAGCAGAGTTGAAGAAACAAGCCCAGTGAGAGTTAGCAACTTACCCAAGTTCATACAGATGGCGAAAGTGGAACTTGAACCTGAATTCATTTCATTCCAGATTCAGTTTTCTTTCTACTATATCATGCTGCCTAAGTAAAGTATGAATTGAAATTTAAAATGAGAAACAAATGTATCTTCTGTATCTAAAATTTAGATAGTTGCATGGATTCCTATTTTTAAAACTTCTGCTTAGCCTCTGAAAGCTCTATGGGTCTAGGGAAAAAAAATCATGGGACAAATTGTGAGGAATGTATTTTTGGTAATTTTTATTAAATGGGGACAAAAAAGATCCGAGAAGCAGGTATGTGATATGCAAAGGGAAACGTGAGAAAGTGATTCATATGGTTATCTCTATTGTTCCAGCAGGGTGTTTGGCTTGATAGAAGTTCAATATGGAGGCAACTGTTTTACCTCCTTTTTAAAAGAGAGCTCCTAACACATCAGCCTTGTAGGCATGGAGTTAGGCTTTAGGTGTCAACAACTTTCTATTTTGAACCGACACATTGAAGGGGTTTCTTTTCCATGTATTGGAGGATGATATACTTAAAAGATTCCAACTGATTTCTAAAATTTCAATTCAAACAAAAATTTGATTAAATAAATTAAACTTACTGGAGAAAAAAGTGACATTTTAACTCCCAACATTGTATTTTGAAGTTCGACTTTGTCAGCTCTCCAAGCTTTGAACTTCATAATAAAAGAGACTTATATATGACTGACCTTACATATTTGATTTTGTGAATCTAAGGAAAGAGTAGATCTTTTCCACTATGGCTATGTAACCTGAATGTCCTCAGCCTCACTGGTTCATGTATACATTTATGACCACGTTTGAGTAGCTCATTATACGTCCTCCCTCTAATTGCCACCCGCTCCAATCCTCTCTTTAAGGTCTTCTCAGTGATTTCTGAGCAGCCCCAGACAGTGTCTCTCCTATACTCAGGAGCAGGTCTACTCTTGGGCTGATGCTCTGGCCTCATTATTTTTTTCTGCTTATGAGTCAGTTAAAGGAGTCTCCCAGACTGTGTGGCTATTGCCCTTGCCCTTCCTGGGAGCCCCACGTGGCACGGCAGGTGCTGAGGCCTCAGCTCACCAACGCTGCATGGTGGCCTGGGGCAGACCAGAGAAGAACAGCCCTTTTCCCAACTCTTGCTTTGTACATTTTTACCTGGGCCTTCAGAACAGCCCCAAAAGTTCCCAAGCCTCTCATGGAAAACTACCACTCCAGCTCCACATTCCTCCCCCAGCCCCAACTTCACCCACCACCAATCACTGTTCCCTCCTTTTATGTCTGGGTTCTCAGAACCAGTGCATAAAAAGCCCTTTCCTTCTCCTCAGCCAAATAAGCAATCAGAGTCTCTAGGACTTGAGACCAACAGGTGTCTGTTCATCAGTTTTATGCCTGAGCCAGGTAGATTCAGACAACTGACCCCCAATTACCATTTCTCCCTTTACGAAGGGTACCAGTATGTTTAAAAATATTTAAAAATAAAGTGTTGAAGTGCGTCTATACAGTTACACCATTCTATGAAGACTCAGAATTTTTATTTAGTTTTTAAAAATATTTATTTATTTTTGAGACAGAGACAGCGCACGAGCGGGGGAAGGGCAGAGAGAGGGAGACACAGAATCTAAAGCAGGCTCCAGGCTCTGAGCTGTCAGCACAGAGCCTGAAGCGGGGCTCAAACCCACGAACCGCGAGATCATGACCTGAGCCCAAGTCGGACTCCCAACCGACTGAGCCACCCAGGCACCTGTGCTTGTCTTTATTCTGAACTTGAAATTTGTGGGATATTAATTGTGATATTCAAGTCAGAGAGGGGCATATAAATAGTTTGTACTAAAAAACAAGCTTTCCTCTGAGCATACATTCTTTCAATAGGATTAAAGGGTTAGGAGCAGATAGGAGGGCCAGTTTCTAGATCTCTGCTGTGAATTCTGCTTCATTATTTCATATCCTGGGTCAACACAGCTGACTTGGTTTTAACTGCTAAAAATAATTTGAACTGGGGAGGTGGAAAGTAAAGGATAGGTCTAATGATCAGGGACTATTATTACCTTTTCCCTTTTGTACCTAGCCCAAGGTCACAAAAAAGCCCTGAAGTACATTTTCCTTAGTGTTGTCTCAGCTGTGTGTATGTTTTCACTGTGCCATGAATAATCCCTGAACTCTTTAGCAGTGTTGTGTATCCGCTAAATCTCGAAGGGCTGAAACCAGGGATTTTGAGTGCAACCTAAAAACAGTTCTCAGTTACTGTGAGTATAATTTGGCCCTAGATAAATTGTTGTAACTAAAAACAAGGTTATGCTATAACTAATGGATATTTTGCAAGTGAAATACTGTGAGATAAAATTTGCACAGATCAGAAAATGTTTCCACAACGAATATACTTCAGAAGTATTTTAATTTTCATTTAACGTAACCGTTTACTTGCAGTTCGTTTAGTAATAGATGAAATGGGATTTATGAAAACTCCAGATGAGGATGAGACAAGCAACCTTATATGGTGTGATTCTGCAGTTCAGCAGGAGAAGATTGCCGAGCTGCAAAATTACCAGGTGGGGAATTAATCATGACCAATTATTGGTTATCAGGAAAGTTATATGAATTCCATTATAATTTTACTTAGATAGGGTTGGTTCTTAATGTGTTGACATATTAAATTTCAGTTCTAACTTACCCAAACAACCTGTTTTGTTGCTGTCTGGTTGTACTGACTCGTCACATAAGGCCTGAATTCTTTCAAATCAAACTTTTAACGTACCATGAGATCATGACCTGAGCCAAAGCCAAGAGTCAGACGCTTAACCGACTGAGCCACCCAGGTGCCTCATAACCTCTTTCCATCTTTAAGGAAGAATGAATAGGAGAAAAGTCTTCCTACACTGCTGCTTTGTGTTATGCTTAAAGATGGGTGATGTGGAGTAGCTTGCACAGACAGATCAGGAACTAGAAGTACCTTACCATGTCTGCTATGTGCAGTCTGGCTTCATTCTTTGATTTTTAGAATGTAATGCAAGCATATTAAAAAAATAGACATCAAACTAAAAAGCCAAATACCCAGAACTTTAGACAACTGACATTTTGTACAGTTCTTTGTTAGTGTGGTGGGAAATACAAAATTGACCATAGGGAACAAACAAGGCCATTTTCACCAATATTTATACAATGCTTATCTGTATGAATATAGAAAATTGAGGATAATAGAAATAATTTGGACATAGAATTACTAGTTATTTGACACAGAAAATTGTAACTTTGATACCTGTGTAAATATCCTTTTCTGATTTCTGAAAAAATTTGCAATTTCATTCTTTGCTTATTGTAGATTCTTGAATTCTACAGATTCCTTGTAGGTCATTTGATTTTAAATGTTTTACGTTAATAGCTTTAAAAAAATATTTAACTCAGAAGATGGATGTAACTCTATTATAGTATAAATGAATATATTCATTAAGTCAATGAGAACATTAATGTTTACCTTTTTATTTTCCAGAGGATCAACCATTTTCCAGGAATGGGGGAGATCTGTAGAAAGGATTTCTTAGCAAGAAATATGACCAAGTAATCTTCATTTACTTATAATAGAGAATTTCTTATAATTTTTGAAAGTTGCATTTTCAATATTATAGTGTATCTTTCACCAGGTTACATTGATTTGAAATGATACTTTGATGGAAGAGAGAACTGTAGAGTTAGCAGGGGTTAGAAGTTCCCTGGTTCTTCCTTCACTTTACAGAGGAGGTAACTGAGTGTCACAAAAATGAATATCTTGAACAAGTCAAACAAATAGTTAATAGCAAACCTGGAGCAGAATCCTAGTCTCCAGAATCTTGGGCTTCTTTTTACTGCAGTTTGGCAACATAATACACTGTGTGTGTGTGTGTGTGTGTGTGTGTGTGTGTGTGTGTCTATTCATATACTGGTTGTTGAGCATCTAACATGTGCAAGACACTGTAGTAGGTGAATTTGTGCGCATTCATACATATAGACACATGTGTATGTGCCTACCCAGGGATATACATAAATTTGTCTGAGACCAGTGTTTGGAGTAAACAGTCTGCTTTTATAGGAAACACTGTTCATAAGTTCTCAAGTGCTATACCAAATGAACTGCAGAATTTTTAATGTGATGTATATTTATATTGATTACATTGTTTTTAGTTTAAGGAAGTTAAGTGATAATTTGAGAACATTTTTAGAAAGAAAACTCAGAGAAAGGTTAGTAACCTTGGTGTGTAATTAGATATTTATATGTATCATGTGACAGTTTATACATCCATTCCCTCAACAAATATTTTTTGCATATCTACTGTAGACTAGAGACTGCTAACTTTGAGGTAAAGAAGACAAATAAAGCCTAGTCCCTGCCTAGAACTCAAATTTTAATAAGGGAGAAAGAGTGATACATATAATACAGTTTGATGGTGCCACATGAGGGGCAGAGTCAGTGTATGGCGGTGACAAAGATGATGACAGAGGTCATTTCTAGGAGAGCAGGGAAGGCTTTCTGGAGAAATGAAAATCAAAATGGATATTGAAAAGTATATAAGAGTTTATTCTTTGAAAAGAAGTCAAGGAGTCTGTAGGCAAAAACAACAGTGGTAGAAACTTTATGGAGGCTTAAACCAACATGATGTGTTTGGGGAACTTTTAAGCAGTTTCTGTGGTTGTATAGGGTGTCAGGAGGCTTAGCCTGAGATGATACTGGAGATAAATGCAAAGGCCAGGCTGCGGATGCCATGTAACTATATTTTGTTCAATTATTTAATTATTGATTCTTTAATGTATTTAACTACTCAGCAAACATTTCTGTTTATCCTGAGAGAAGTGAGACTTTTTTTAATGGATTTAAGCAGAGAAATGATATGTTTTAGATAATCTTTGTGGGACTATAGATAATGGACTCAAAGAATGTAGAAAGGAGGAGAAAGCCCTGGAGTAGGTGATTGTCAACATCTAATACACTAAAGGAGAGAGTGGTAATAGGGAAGAGAAAATCCATCTGGAAAATACAAAATAGATAGAATTTACAGGACTGGAAAGCTGCTGTGATGTGAGAATCCAAGGGGAGTAGAGAAATGTTCAAGATGACTGGTAGATAGCCTTCTGGTTTAGGAGATCATGAAGGTACAACACTTTAGTAACATAGGGATTATAGGAAGAACGGACATCAGAGGAACAGGAATTACCTCTGTAAAGTTTGGGACATGTGTTTCACTGAAGTCATTTACTTTCATCTAACACATATTTATTAAATATAATTTTTATATGTGAGCCACTGTGCTGGCCTCTGGGCTCATGAGGTGATCAAAAGCAGACTTGAGGCTTTTACAACATTGGGTTGCAACTGTGATAAGTGCTGTGAAATAAAGGTACACAGTTGTAAGTCAGTGCATAGTGAAGGACTTCCGGCTTAGGGAGGCATTGGAGAATTTCCCCAAGGAAGTGATGTGGAAGCCTAAATCTGAATCCTGAGTAAGAGTTTATTGGTAAAATGGTATATAACAGCTTTCTGGGCAGGAAGAATAGTATGGGCTAAGGTCATGTTTGTGCAAGAAAGCAGGAATAGTCAGGATACTGAAATAAGGCCAAGTGTAGCTAGAGCACAGAGACATAGATGGGGACCAGGAGAGATTAGTTGAAGCGTGATGTTTAGGATTATAGTCCTTATCCTAAATTCCACAGGAGAGGAGGGGGAGGTGAAATTGGTAATATGATGAGATTTGCATTTCGAAAAGATCATTCTATCTGTTTTGTAGAGAACAGAAGCCTGTATGGTCAGGAGAGTCAAGAAAGTTGAATGTAGACCCATTAGTAGGCTATTAAAAATAGGCAATTTCTTATTTTTATAGAATCTTTGGAATTCTCCTTAAGGAAAAAATAATCTTCTATTGGATTGAAAGTTATGACCTGTTTGAGAATTAACTAAATTACATGTTTAATATCATTTAGTAAATCCATGACAGCTATGAGCAGAAATTATTCCATATTTCCAAATTCCAAATTTCCAAAAGAGACTGCATGTTTCTTTTGAAGCTATCCATTTTTACATCAAATGATTTGTGCTAGATTGCTAAATGGAATAAAGTGTTTCTCTTCAATATATGTGTGCTTGGATTTTTTCCAAATATATGTGTGAAAGAATGGTATCACTCATAAATACTATATGATTAGTTTAAAATAGATTATTTTAATGAAAACTTTAAATTGATCTAATATCATTGTTAAAAATATAATAAATACACTTAAAGGTATTGGAAACAAAAACATGGACATTAGCACTGTTACTGTGCTTCCTTTAGATATATGTGTGTGTGTGTGTGTTTTCCAAACCAGTCAAAGTTAGCCTATATTGTACTGAAATTAATTAGCTTGTTGGCTTATTCTGGATTTGATAGATGGAGTTGGTAATTACTTCCCTTATTATAATGGAAATGTAAGTTTTTTACAGAGTTCTTTTGAAAGAGCACTTGAAATATAACCATAGGAGCCTACAGTTTGGAGGCCAAGTGGCTCATGCATTCCACACCCTCCTTTTAGAATTTAGGCGCTACCTCTGTGCATACCATATATGGTGCTTCCATTTTAGTTTTGACTAATCTCATTTGAAGACAATATCATCTCATCTATAAAAGACTTATGTACATTTATTAAAAAGAACTTCCTTGAAGCAATCAGATTTTCTTTGATTATATTTTAAAATATATTCATTTTTAGTGGGAATCAATATGTACAAAACAGTTAACAATCGAGATTAATCAAAAGTAAACATTTTATACCTAGTTTTATCCTTATGTTTCAAATAGGCAGCCTGGTTTTTAGCAAATATAAAAATATCAGGACATACGTTGCAGCCATAAAACCACATGTATAGGCATATGTAGTTCATATGAACAAGAAACTTCTAGTATACTTAGGCTTCACATGGTTTTCTCAGAAAGGTAGTTAAACTTCAAAAAACACTGGAGTAAAAGATGATCAAAGCCACTCCTTGAGGACTCAAAATCATCTTTAAAGAAGCAATATGAATGGCACACCATTTCCTGGTACCTGTCCTGTCATCCCAGATGCAGAGTTAATTACTATTTCCACATATTACCTTGCCATGTATGTCTTTATTGTATCTAGCACATTGTATTTAATAGCCTATATGTGAATTCTTTAGAGTTAAGACCGTATTAAATTATCCTAATATCCCCAGTTCCTAGCATAAAGTATATACTTAAATAATCTACCAATATATAAATTAGTACATAGGACAGAGGTTCTTGTCTATTTTTTTTCACTGATGTATCCTTCCAGGGTCTAGAATAATGCCTAGCACATAGTAGGTGCTTTACAGACATGTGTTGAATGAATCAATAAATGAAAAGAAATGGAGGGAATTTAAATCCGTGTAATAAATGTCAGTAGCACAGAGAAAGAAAATTTAGACAAGTTTGAATGGAAATTACTTTTCATATTATCTCTAATTTACAGAATGATCAAGTCCCGGCCTCTGGATTATACCTTTGTTCCTCGAACATGGATCTTCCCTGCTGAATATACACAATTCCAGAACTATATGAAAGAATTGAAGAAAAAGAGAAAGCAGAAAACTTTTATAGTAAAACCAGCTAATGGTGCAATGGGTCATGGGTAGGTATTTATCACCCAGAACATATAAAAGTTTTTGAAAAATTGGGGAAAAAGAATAAATGTGAACATTCATTCATGGTTGAATATGAAAAAAATAATAAAATGGGTCTTCATTGCTTTTTTGGGACTAAATATAAATATTTAATGAGCCATTTTACCCTGTCCCACAGGCTTCAGTAATTCATTATAAAAATTAAATCAACAGGTTGTGAGACTTTAATAGGAGACAATAAAAAGATGTCTTCTAATTTTTTCTTAAACATAGAATTTTGCATTTATAATAATTTAAGAGTAAACTTGGAGGGTAAAATTCAGTTGATGCGGTAGACCTAAATTGACTCAAAGAAAGAAATGGCAAGGGACTTACTCTTTCAATACCTAGAAATTTTAAAGCAAAATATGTATCCTCTTTGCTTTACAAATAAGTTTTTTTCTTTAGGTACCATGGTAATTGAATTGAAATTGAATAAATCACATTTTAAGCTAAGACATGTTTAAGAACTAGACATGTTAGCTGAGCATAGATTTTACAACTTAATATTCCTGTTTCCTTTTGCTTTCTAATGTTACTTTACTGCAATGTTTGTTTGTTTGTTTGTTTGTTTCAAAGAAAATGTGGCTGAGGTTGCTTTTAATAAAAACACATGAGTTATTTTAATTGTTTGATTAGAAAAAAAATTTTTTAATGTTTATTTTTGAGAGAGAGAGACAGAGAGACAGAGAGCAAGCTGGCTAGGGGCAGAGAGACAGGGAGACACAGAATCTGAAGCATGCTCCAGGCTCTGAGCTGCCAGCATAGAGCCCAACGTGGGGCTTGAACTCACAAACTTTGAGATCATGACCTG
This sequence comes from Lynx rufus, assembly GCF_022079265.1. Taxonomy (NCBI): domain Eukaryota; kingdom Metazoa; phylum Chordata; class Mammalia; order Carnivora; family Felidae; genus Lynx; species Lynx rufus. The sequence goes on from NW_025814834.1 coordinate 151,861,821, forward strand.
AGCCAAAGTCAGACGCTTAACGACTGAGCCACCCAAGTGCCCCAGTTGTTTGATATTTAAAATGCTGTGGTGAAAAAAGATGTTTGGAAATGTAACTGCCAGGTAAATTATTGTTCAACAAATTTCCTTGTAATTTTTAATCATAATTTAATAATTTAATCAGAAATTATTATAACCATGGCTTATGTGATATTAGTGGGAATTGTATATTAATTGTTTAAAGTTGGCTTGCTAAATGCTTGTATCAAAGGAAAATTTTTTGGGCGGGGCTTAGTAGATGTTTACATTTTTTCTAAATTTTAATGTTAATCATGTTTATATTTATATGTGCTAATATTTAATGTCGAAACATTATAAATAAGTAACAATTTGGTTTGATGACAGTATAAAAATAGCTGAAAAAGCATACTGTATACATTCTGTGCTGCCAGAGTTTATCTCATGTAATGTAGCTGTACATAGAAAGGGACACCTCTCTCTGTGGTGTCCTTGCTGGTCTTCTGTTTAGTTGTTCTATTCATTATTGAAAGTAGAGTATTGAAGACTGTAACTGATATTGTTGAACTGTTTCTTTTTTCAATTCTATTGGTTTTTGCTATATATGTTTTGGAGCTCTGTTGTTAGGTGCATATATGTTTATAATTACTATGTCTTATTGATACGTTGTATTTTTTATTATTATATATTGTCCTTCTTTGACTCTTGTAATAATTTTTGTCTTAAAGTCTATTTTGTTTGATACTAGTATAACTACTCCAGCTCTCTTTTGGTTACTGTTAGCATAGGATATCTTTTCCATTTGTTCATTCTCTTTGAATCTAAAGTGAATCTCTTGTAGACAATGTGTGGTTGGACTATGTTTTTTTGTTTGTATTTATTTATTTATTTATTTATTTATTTATTTATTTTTAATACATTCTGCCAAGTCTTGGCTTTGCTTCTATATAGCTCTGTCCTTTATGTTGTTTTGGTCATGAATTATATTTGCATATATTGTGTGCCCATCAACATAGATTTATAATTATAGTTTAATGCAATTGTATTTTAAATAATATAAGGAAAAAATAGTTTCAAACCTAAACTACATTAATAGTGACTTTTATATTTACTTATGTAGTCACATTTACCAGGTGTTTTTTATTTCTTTGTGTGGATTTGAGTTACTATCTTGTGTCCTTTCATTTCAGCCAGAAGGATTCACTTTAGCATTTCTTATAGGCCACATATACTAGTAGCAAACTCTTACCAGTTTTTATCTGGAAATGTCTTAATTTCTCCTTCAATTTTGAATATTTCTACAAGATAAAGAATTGTTGGTTAGCAGTTCCACCAACCCCCTCAACCCCCCACCCCTTTCTGTCAACACTTTGAATAATAGGTCATCTCACTGCCTCTGGTCTCCATTGTTTCTGATGAAAAATCAACTGTTTATCTATTGAGGATCACTAGGGTTTGATAAGTAGCTTCGTCTTGCTACTTTCAAGGTTCTCTTTGTCTTGGCCTTGGACAGTTTTATTATAATATGTTCTAGTGTGGATGTCTTTGAGTTTTATCCTACTTGGAGATCATTGAGGTCTTTGGATGTGTAAGTTAATATTTTTCATCAAATATTTTTCTCTCCTCTCCTTTTGGGATTCCCTTTTGAAGCTCTGTTCATTTTTTTCATTCTTTTTTTTTTTTCCTGTTTCTCAGACTAGTTAGTCTCAATTGACCTAAACTTTAAATTCACTGATTTTTTTTTTTACTTCTTAAATCTTCTGTTTAATCTCTCTAATGAATTTTTTGTTCCATGAATTTTTTTTAACTCCAGAACTTCAGTTTGGATCCTGAAATAACTTCTATCTCTATGGACATTCTCTATTTCGTGAGATATCATTCTCATGATCTCCTTCAGTTCTCTGTACATTGTTTCCTTTAACTATTTGATTTAAAACAGTTGATCTAAATAGTTGATGGTCTAGTAAGCCCAATGTCTGGCTTTCTATTAATTGGTAATTTTCATGCCTATGAGCCATACTTTCTTTTTTCTTTGCATGACTTGTAAATTTTTTTATTGAAAACTGGACATTTAGAATGTTAATAATGTAGCAACTCTGGAGATCAAATTCTTCCTCCTTTACAAGGCTTTTCTTGCTGCTTATTTTGGTTGTTCTTTATTTGTTTAGTGATCTTTCTGAAATAATTTTGTGAAGTCTGTATATTTTGTTGTGTGTGGCATTGAAGTTCCTGTTCTTTTAGGTCAGTACTCACCTAGTAAATGAACAGAGCTTTTCTCAAACACTTGCAGCCAAAGAACAAAGAAACAAAAACCCAAGAAAACCTCCCCCAAACCAAACACTCCCAATCTTTGCAGATGGTGTGTGTGTGTGTGTGTGTGTGTGTGTGTGTGTGTGTGTGTGTATGTATATTGGGACATGTCTTCAACACTTAACTAGACAGTCTACAACTCTGCCTTATTCTCATTTCCTGCTCCTTCATTAACAACCAGAACCTGATGGACCTCTCAAGAGAGCTTTGGGTCTCTCAAGTCTTTCCTGAGCAAGCACTCAGCCCTGGGCATACACAGGTCTTCTAAATTCTCAGAAATGTCTGAGTTTTTCAAAGCTTTTATTCCCCCAAGATTCTCATACTTTACTCTTTCTTCCCAATCTTTTTAGTTAGTATATTGGTTTCCCCAACCTTTATTGGTTGCCATAGGCAGCAGGAACTATAATGCATTTGTCTTTAAAGGTTTTCAATAATGCACTCCCTCCCCCCACCTCCATGTAGCTGCCTCAACACTGGGAGAGTTCCCGTTTAGACAAAATATAATCAAGTCCTTTGAGTTCCTTCAGGAAATGACCACACAGGTGAAAAACAAACAAACAAGCAAAACAAACAAAAAACTACCACAAGAATAAAGTCTATTCTGCACTCTAGAACCAGTACTTGTACTAGGAACATGAATTATTCTTCAAGGCCACTGCTGAGCCGAGGTTGAGGGATGGGACCAGAGTGAGTTAAAATGCCACAAAGCTGTTTTACATAGATTCAGCTGTTTTTTTGTTTAAGTGTTCCCTGGTTGTCACAAGCTTTTGGTCAGTTTCCAGAGTTCCAAAAAAAGCTGATTCTGACAATTTTTTGGCTGTTTTTGCTTTTGTAGGGGGACAGACTTTGGAATTCCCTACTCTACCATTTTTCTCTTTAGTATTATCTGTAGCTTTTTAAACATCTTGACACCATATCAAATTATCCTTTTAATTCTTTTTTTTTTAACTTAGGATTTCTTTGATAAGAAATGGTGACAAACTTCCATCTCAGGATCATTTGATTGTTCAAGAATACATTGAAAAGCCTTTCCTAATGGAAGGTTACAAGTTTGATTTACGAATTTATATTCTGGTAACATCATGTGATCCACTGAAAATATTTCTCTACCATGATGGACTTGTGCGAATGGGGACAGAGAAATACATCCCACCTAATGAGTCTAATTTGGTAAGTGACACCAGCTAGAATCAATGATTTTATTCATTTGTTCAACATGTACTTTTTAAAGTACCCATTGTATATAATGATTATATGAATCCAAGTCCCTTTTCCCCAGTTTTTATAGTCAAGAATTGTGTGCATAAACAAGACTGCTTCTAATTTATAGACAGCTTTGTGAAAATTAGAAAAAATGATGTCTCCTCCAGCAGGCTAATTAGGAGAAGGCACTCCCTCTGGGTGCTGTGAGCATAAGGATAGATTTCAAAGCACACACGTGTATCTAATGGGCTTGTGTAGAAATGACATATAACACATGTGTATACAGTGACCCTATATAAAAATGGATTTCAAAGCACATATGTGTATACTTTGGATAGAAATGACTTATTTAGAGATATATGTAGAAATAATATCTCATTGAGAAGTACAGACAAAGTGTCATGGGGTTGAGTTTAGGGATAGTTTGTGTTTAGCTCCTCATGGAGAAAGCTTTGAGAAAGCTTTACATAAAAGGTACAGTTTAACATGTAGGATGTGGGAGAAAGTGTATGAAACAGAGGAAGCAAAAGTTATCAGAAAGTAGAGCTGTTAAGTTTTGTTTGCACAAATGAAAAGATGGTAAATTTACATTCACCAAATGTGAAGTAGAGACATAAATTGGCAGTTTCTGGGTGCATTTTAAAATCTATTAAATGGAACTTCCTGTAGTTATTTTTCCATTAAGATTTCCTTTGTGCTGTCATAACATATATAACATATATAACTTTATAATTTATGAAGGTCAAGCTGTAATTCGTTATGACAATTTTTCATGCAAATAACAAACTTTATAGTAAACTGTAATTTATTATCTATACTTAAAAGTTTAGTTAACCTCTACCCTGTTTTTGGATCTGCTAATTATAGTAAAAGTTACAAGTAATTAAGTATTGTTTCCCATTTTATCAAAGGCCTGGTTATTGTTCTCTTCCAATGTTATACACGGAATTAATTGCATTAAGAGTGGTCATATTTTAAAAATTACATAATGACTGATCATAAATGTTGCTATGTTCAATTAACTGAGAAATGTAAACCTGGCAAAGGAAGAATAAGGGAACTGTCAAATAAGGGAACTGTTTCCACTGGAAAGGAAGATAAAAGAAAGAATCGTCTCTTTAAAGGTCATAAAGTGTGAATATATCCAGTCACCAAGTAATATTTGAACTCTACTGCGTTCCAGGCATTGTGCTGGTTTTGGAAAAACAGTGACCAAGACAGATACAGTGCTTGACCTCTCAAAAGCAACAGTCTAGTGGGGAGGCAGAAAATAAAATAAGCAGTTATAATACCTAATGGTAAGTGTAATGGTCTAAGAAACTGAGGGTGCTATGGCAGTGCATAGCAAGAGCATCTAACCCAGTTGGAGATAAAGGTTAGAAAAGGAGTTTGTAAAGTGAAATACGAACAATGAAGGGTCAGCCAGGCTGGGGGCGGGGTGGAATGGAACTCCAGAGAGAAAAATGGCCCAGAGATACGGTATATCTGGAGAAAGCAGACATGTTCAGTACTGCTCTATACAGACTATGAAGGGGTGGGTGTTCAGAAATGAGTATGAAGATCCTAGAGCACAGATCTTTCAGAGCTTTTTAGGCCATGTCTAGGATTTGGGGATTTAACCTAGGAAGAAAGGGAACATTAAAAGATTTTAAAGAAGGAAAGGAGGAATGAGATTTTTGTCTTCAAAAGTTCACCTGGTCTGTAGTGTGGGGAATGTGAGATGGGGGTGTGGATGGATGGGGGAGGTGAGGGTAAGGAAAAAGCTGTTGTTTATACTAACCACACGTGAGAGAAAAGATGGCCTTATTTGAAGTAACAGTAGTAGGGCTAGCCAAAGAATAAGAACATAGATCTAAGATACATTTATGATAACATGGATAGCATTGATATAATAATATACTGCGAGGTTGCATTTGTAGAACAAAGGAAAAGGAGAGAGAAAGTAAGGATAAAAACTCAAGATTTTTGGCATGGGCAGTCGGGTAGATGGGGTGTTATTCACCATGATAGGTAATATAGGGCTATTAAAGGTCTTGCAGGCTGGTGTGTTTGGTTCGACATGCCCGCAAGGGCCTCCAAATGGATCTATGCTATAAGCATTTGGATGTATAGTATAGGTGTGGAGTTGAGACAAGAGAACTGAGCTATAGACCCAATTTGAGACTTGTCAGCTCTTAGATTATAATTAAAATAATTGGTGTGGGGAAGAATGGGTTATAATACATGTGAGGCAGGTAGTAATGTTTTAAGAGAAAAGAGTAAGGGAAGACATAGGAAAGGGTGAGATATGGAAGCTCATTTAGGTGACAAAGTGATTTATTCTAATATTTTAAATTATATGTATATGATTTACTTAAGTACGCTGAGTTAGGAAATCATAAGGAAAGACCATGAGTCAGCAAATGTATCTCACTTTGCCAAGTGCTTTTGAATCATGTACTCTGTGGCTCTGGGTCACATGTACAAAGAATGATCTCCTAGATAAATGTCAATGTTCCTTACATATCTTTAAAATTCAAAAGTTCACCTTTTTCGACTTCACGATCAAGTTCCTAGATTAAGATATGAAAAAGTAAAAAAAAAAAAAAAAAGTACAAAATTTTATCTAAAGTGAGATCACAGTTATGTAAAAGGTAAGCTTAAGAAAAAAATGCTGGAAAAAATAAACCAAAATGCTCTCATTGGTGGTTTTTGGATGGCATAATGCTGCATGTTTGTTTCTTTTTCCTATTTCCAATTTTTAAAATAGTGAGCATATATTTTATAAAGAGCTGTGTGTGTTTATAAGAAGTAAATATTGGTAAACTGCATATAAGGAGATCATAAGACAGAATTTCAAACATTGAAATATAGTAAACATTTATTTTTTGCTACCAATGTAGCAGTTGGCAGGTTCTTGAAAAGTTTTGTGTATCCCAATTCATTGTATTGAGCCTATATGCTAAAAAATAGGGTGGAGAATATTTATATCCTATTCATACCTTGCAGGTTGCTATTTGATTTATAGCTGTTTTCACTGCTTATGGCTAATGTCCAACTGGCAATAAAATGCTTAGAAGGGGATTTTTGTCAAGGTAGATGTGAAATTGGAATTTCTAATCCTACTTACAAAGCTACTGTTTTAAGAAAAATGCAAAGTTCCATTTCTTACTCACTTTTTTCATTAGGATAGCTAGAGTTTTTATGACTGCTAATATTATTTATCTTAAAAAATTCTTGCCAAATAGAGAACCCCCTCAAAAATTATTTTCCAATTTTTTAAAATTTAAAAGTGATTTCTATTTTGGAAACTAGGAAGTGCTGTAGTTTGATTAATTTCCTTTTTCTTCAAATCAAGCAGTTAAAATTAGACAAGTGTAAGATTTATGCTCTTTCTTTCAAATATCACTTAGTTTAAAGCTTTTTCCAAGTTTCGTTAGGGCAGGGACTGTGTCTGTCTTGTTCATCTTTGTATCCTCAGTGCCCAGTACAAGTTCTTGCAGATAGTAAGTAGGCGCTCCTTAAGTATTGTTTAATGATGAAAAAATAAATTCTTAATTAGCAATGGTGCATGGGTTAGTAAACAGCATGTAGCTGAGATGATAAGTTCTGCACATTTGCATCAAAGATGTGAATACTGTAGATGGAAGTAACTGCAATGGAAATAAAATATGATGCAAATATACTTTGCTATTAACAAGCCTAAATAATAACCATGTACATGAAGTATTTGTTCATTGTGAAGCACCCTGCTATTTAAAGTAATTTCTGAGAATAGGCAGAATTTATAGATTTGACGAATGTCTATGATAGATTGGTAGGGAACCATTAGATGTGTCTTAGTTGACAGTTACGAGAGGTTTTAAATTTTGGATTACTTTTCCGGTTTATTTGAGGATAACAGTATCAACAAATGTAAGACTATAAAGAGACCAAGGCATGGCAGCTCCAATAAACAGCACTATAAATTTATACTGTTAATCATTTGGACTCTGTACAGCATTGTGTGGTGCCTCTGTTTGCTGGCTGTAAGTGCATTCTGTCTTGCGAATGAGTTCAAGTGGCCTCCTGGTCAGCGTGGGAGGGCAGAGGTTGTGTTTGGTAGTCCTGCCTTTTGGTTTATGCTACTTACTTGAACTTTCATTTTTTATTTTTCTTTTAAAAGATATAGAATGCTCTGTCAGAAAATGCCCTTCCCCAAACAAATTTGGGTGAAAACTGTAAGTGACTAAAGATGTTAAAAATAAATATGAAAACAAATAGCATTTTTCCTGCTTAGCAATGTAGAATTTCATGCTTTCATGTAATTACTTTGTATATTTGTATTATTTTAATACTTTAAAAAATGCTTATTTATTTATTTTGAGAGAGAGAGAGAGAGTGTCCAAGTGGGGAAGGGGCAGACAGAGAGGGAGAGAGAGAATCCCAAGCAGGCTCTGCACTGAGCAGAGCCCAATATGGGCTCAATCTGATGAACCCTGAGATCATGACCTGAGCCGAGATCAAGAGTCAGACACATAGCCAACTAAGCCAATACTTTTTATGGTAGATACATTTTGAATAATATATAAAGTAACTTTGTAGATGACTATATTTGTAATCCTTTTATTGGAAATTTGCTGTTTCGCTTAATTTGAAACCTATCTAAGTCATCGTGAAATTGTCAATTTGTATGTTTTAAATTTTAAAAATGTCTTTCATCTTTGGATGCTTTATGTTCTGTGAAACCTCACAGTTCTAGAGTCTCATAGGTGATAACTTTGGTTCTTACTTGTTACAGACGCAGTTATACATGCATCTAACAAACTACTCTGTGAACAAGCACAATGAGCGTTTTGAAAGGGATGAGACTGAAAACAAAGGCAGCAAACGTTCCATCAAGTGGTTTACAGAATTCCTACAAGCAAATCAACATGATGTTGCTAAGTTTTGGAGTGATATTTCAGTAAGATTATACCATTTCACAATTATAAGTGTCTTTCCTCAGATTAATTTAAAGGATCATCAGCATTTTAAATAAAGAACAGATTACATTAGGTTGAACAAATGAAGTATTGTCATGAAGGAGGTAGGAATTATGACAGACCTTGATGAGCAGTGTTTCTACTGCTAGGGATGGGAGAGAGGGGTACTAGGTATAAGCAGAAGCATAGATGTAGGGGAATAGGGAAAAGTGGCCCAGGTCAGCACATATGGTATTTGTGGGAATTTTGTGGGGATTTATGGCTGAAAAGATATGTGGAGGCAAAATTTTAGGTCTGAAAATCAATGGTTAACTTGGTAGGCAGTAAGGATTCAATCTTTCCAGATTTTAAGGGAGAAGAGAAATAAGGCCAAAGACCCTGAATTTAAAAGATAAATCTGAAGATGGGTGTGGGACGGGTTATAGTAAAGACTAAGAGTAGGTAAAGGAGGGCACCGGGGTGTAGTTTAAGTGAAAAGAGTGGCCTGAGGTGAACCAGCTCAGAGTAGAAGAGGTGACAACGAAGTAAACATTGAGGTTAACTGAATGTCCAAAATCGGGGAGAAGTATTCAGAGATTCCTCTGCAGTTTTAAGGAGGAGTTATAGGGAGCATGGGTTGGTTTTATCTGAAGTAGAGTAGAGAGGAATTAATTTTGAAAAGATGTAGAGCTTACTTTTGCAAGTGAGGGAAAAGAGTTCTATTCATTTATTCATTCCATTCATTCTTTCAGTCACTCAGTAAACATTAATTGAACCCATAACCTTGTTTCTGACTGATAATTTGAAGATTTAGAAGATACAGCTCCAGTCCTCAAGAAATGTAAGAGTTTTGTAGGAAAGACCCACATACAAATTGTTAATAAAATATACCATAGCATGTACAACAGAGGCATGTGTTGGATTCTGTGGGAATGTAGAGGAAGACCACATATAGTAACTTTCCGTGGGAAGGGATAGGAGGAGGACTCCCAAGAGGCATTGGCACCCGAACTAAGTTTGTAAAAGTTCATGAGGCTATGATAATGAGATCTAGAGATTTATTGTACTTGAAATGTTTTCTCAGGTAGAAAGATTAAGCAGGTAGTTAAAAGTGCATGTTTGAAGTGTAATTGATAATTAAAGCCATGGCAGTGGATGACACTGAAAATAAGGGTAAAGAGGGAAAAGAAGCAGATCTGAGAAGATAACCTGGGTGAAACTGCCCCTTTATAAATCCTAGCAGAAGTATCACAATGGTATTCAAAATTAGAAGAGTGTGTCTCTTGAAAGTACTTAATATGATAGGATTATGCAATATGATTTAGCTTTTCTTTGGGAGTGGATACTGTATAATTTAAATAAATCTATCATGGAAAATGCACATGAAAGTATAGTTAGTTGAATTTAGTTCTCTTGAGATAATTAGAAAAATCAGCGTCATTATACTTATCCTTTTCTTGTTTTGTTGGTTGGATTTTTTATACCTTATTTTCTATATCACAGAATGTAAATCCAGAGGTCCTTTTGTGTCAGATAAGTAAAAGGAGTGAAATGGTCTGGATAGAAGTAAATAGAGTATGCGGGGAACTATGGTAACTTGAAGTGTATGAGAAGTCTGAAGGGGGTGGACACTACTCAGCACCAGCCTTTTGTTGCCACATGGTATTGTGGGCCCAGTGTGGTTCATTCTCCTAATTTGACAATAGAAGCTCTAAGTCTCCTGATTTATTAAAATGTTGACACCACATTTAAAACTTTTTGAAAATGTAGGGGCTCCACCAAAAATGTGTATCAACTGGATTTTGTTGGAGGCCCACCAACTTGTTAACTCTCTATCCTATCTTCCTGGTGGCCTAAATACATCCAAACAAGAAATTTGATGACAATTAATTCTGTGTTTATTTATCTACTTATTTATTTTATCAAGGCCAAGTTTGCAGAAATTCAAAAAATATTTTAATAATGATGGTTTATTATGTCAGATGCATCAGAGGTGTGAAATTTGTTATTGCACGAATAACAAATGGAAGATCATACATGTTGATACCTGGATGATTTAATGAATGGATCATTTGATGAATAGCTCAGCAAGACCAAGAAGGTTTATATGCCCTGTGATGCTCCTTTTTTGTTGTTGTTTTTACCAAATTTGTCACTTCCATGTGGGTTTTACTTCTTTGGAGAAGGGGGTGTGAAAAGGTGGAACTTCTTGGACTGCCTTGGTGAGGAATGTGTAGAAAGAATCAGAGAGAAAAAAATGAGTGTCATTAGGTTTATATCCATTGGTTTTAAGTGGTACTTCCCGTACATAATTAATTAGGAGAAGGTATAGAAGTGAGACTAATATTAATAAGAGGGTATGGAAACGGACCTTTCTGTGAGAGCCTAAAATGTAACATTCATATATAACTTGAACATGGCCAGTGTGTGCCTATTAAGTTCTGACACATTTGTGATATCTTCTATAAAGGGGTAAATTCTACATCATTCTTGCTTACATTAGTTATAATGTGTAATAATCTACAAATAAGCAATTAGTTAATATTAGTAAATTACTAACTTTTCCAAGTATATATCTTAAAAAAATTTTTTTTTAATCTTTATTTTTGAGAGAGAGAGAGAGAGAGAGAGAGAGAGGCAGAGAGAGAGGGAGACACAGAATCTGAAGCAGGCTCCAGGCTCTGGGCTGTCAGCACAGGGCTGTGAGCCCGACGCGCGGCTTGAACTCACAAACTGCGAGATCATGACCTGAGCCAAAGTCAGACGCTTAACCTACTGAGCCACCCAGGCGCCCATCAAGTGTATATCTTTTAATTATATTTACCTTTATTAAGAATTGCATATAAAGATATCTGTTTAAGATGAGTTAATGAAATAATATAAAAAAAGGAGATAGAGAAGGCAGTCAATCAGTAAGTTTTTATCTTTGTGTCATAGTTTACAAATTTCATGAATTTAACTTTGGACTTTTTTTTCAATGACCTCGTTTTTGGGAGGCAATTTCTCTAAAAAGTAACTGTCTGTATATGAAAACTGACGTTTAGTACCTCCTGTGTAGCATGGAGATGTGTGCTTTTGTGCTGGTCAAGAATGAGTGAGAAAACGGGGCTCCTGGGTGGCTCAGTTGGTTGAGCTTCCGACTTCGGCTCAGGTCGTGATCTCGTGGTCTGTGAGTTCGAGCCCGCATCGGGCTCTGTGCTGACAGCTCAGAGCCTGGAGCTGCTTGGGTTTTTGTGTCTCGCTCTCTCTCTGCCCCTCCCTCGTTCATGCTTGTCTCTCTGTGTCTCAAAAATAAACATTAAAAAAATATTTAAAAAAAAAGAATGAGTAAGAAATCAATAGAAAATCAAGCCATGGAAGTTACTCATAAACCCCATTGTCTCTGAATTCTTTTTATACACTGTAGATACAGATCTACAAATCATATTTCAGAGCAATGACAGTATGTTGGAAATTCTCAAAAAACATCAGTGGAGTTTGATTTGTGTTTGGTTATATCACTCTTGATTTTCACATATACCTGTAGTCTTACCTTTGCATTCCTAAAAGTGTGGTGTTTTATGCAGAAAAAGCACAGATTTGTAATTCTTCAGGGTCAATTAATATTCGATCTCCTCTCCCCGGCTCCCGTCTGAATTGTTTCATGCAGACATTTATTAGCCAAGGTTTTAACTTTTTTTCCCCTATTTTCCAGTATCTTCACTAATACATCCAAAGATTTATATTAAGTGATTTTTTTGTCTTTTATCTTTATATACTTTAGTGTTTTTGGTGTTCAATTTTTTACTTTGAGTAAAATTTTTCTGAGACTAACCTCTTATAACATCTCTGATACTTACCCCAAGTATGATCTGGGTTGGGATTCTGGATAACAGCAAGATTAATCTGTCTCCCATTTTTTCTCCAGTATGACGAATATTGCTCCCACCAGGTAATGGAATGTTTGTTTCTGACCTGAAATACGAAGTGGAGTGAGGAATGGCAGAATAATTATAACAATAGTAGTAGTTAACACTTACTGAAGGTTTACTCTGTTCTAGGCACTATGCCAAGAGTTTTACATGGAGTCTCATTTTGCACTTACTTCAGTGTTTTGCAGTAGGTATTATTACTATTTCCCCTTTCCCTTTGGGAAAGTGAGATTCAGAAAGCTTAAGCAACATAACTGAGGTTGTACACCAGCAAGGAGCAAAGCCAGGAATAAACCCAGAAAGTCTGATGTTAGAGCCAAGTTCTTAACTGCCATGTTATATTGCCTATGCCTGTAGAGAGGGACTTAAAAAGACAATATATTCTAAGGCAAAAATACAGCAAAACCACTTTTCCACAATCCATAGTTTGTTCTTAAACTTCAGTAAACCAACCTTTTGTTTTATTAGCATTAGTAACTCATTCTAGTAGTATTGTGTGTCCTCTTGTCTCCAGTAAACCTTATGAACTGCAAAATCATCACCACACAAAGAAGCCCACCTTTCCTAGATTCTGTCCCATCCTTTCAGCCATTGTCTCAGTGGAGGTTCCATAATGCCGTTTGTGAAGTAGTTGACCCTCGCTGTAACTTTTCTTCGCTGCCACTCCTAAACCCTCCCGTATGGTTTCTGAGAAGTCTAGCATGTGCTCCTACCCTTATTTATTTACCAGATAGAAACCACATTTGTCAACTTGATTTTTGTTTTTGTTTTTCTTGAGAGAGAGATAGACAGCATGAGTAGGGAAGGAGCAGAGGGAGAGAGGGAGAGAATCTTAAGCAGGCTCCATGCTCGGTGCAGAGCCCAATATGGGGCTCCAACTCAAGACCATGAGATCATGACCTGAGCTGAAATCAAGAGTTGGATGCTTAACTAACTGAGCCACCCAGGCGGCCCATATCCACTTTTATGTTACTTAATTGTTCACAAATATATTTGAGCATCTACTAAATGGCAGGCACTAGTGTAGGCACAAGGACATGGCTGTAATTAAAAAAGAAAAATATCAGCTGATTCTATGCTGTGTAAGATGGTACAGTAAAGGATAGTCATGACTACTTTTGACTCCAGGGTCAGGGAAGGCCTTTCTGAATATCAAGGAGCCAGACATGGGAATATTGGGAAGAGTGTTCCAGAAAGAGGGAACAGTTACTGCCAGAGACCCTAAGCAGGCAAGCGTGGCTGGAGTGTAATGAGTAGGACAAGAGTTGCATGAAATGGAATCAGAGTAGCGGCAGGGGCCACGTGTCATACAGCTTTGTGAACTTGGCCAGTGTGCTGCTCTGTAAGTTTAGGCCTTATTTCCACATATGTAAATAAGATACAAAAAAGTAAGGCATTTTCACCTTTTTTTTTTTTTTTAATCACTCTATTTGCAGGAATTGGTTGTAAAGACTTTGATTGTAGCAGAACCTCATGTCCTGCATGCATATCGAATGTGCAGACCCGGTCAGCCTCCAGGAAGTGAAAGCGTCTGTTTTGAAGTTCTGGGATTTGATATTTTGTTGGACAGAAAACTAAAGCCATGGCTTTTGGAGGTAAGGCATTTATATAAGAAGAAAGAGAAGTTACTACTGTTCTTGTGCATTAAAACAAATGTTTTTTAAATGAGTAGTTGGCACAGTTGTCTCATTAACCGAGCAGAAAGAGGCCTGAATGGAACATGTGGGAGGAAGAGAACAAAAATTCAGAGAATAGAACAGTTCCAAGAACGGACCAATATGTGTTTGATATTACTTTTCCCAAGTTAATTTGAGTGCATTTCTGGGCCAGGAATTTTGAATGTATGTGTGGATCTGCTTCTACTGATTTATCTACTTTCTCCGCTATTTCCTCAGTCTCACGTCCTTCATTACTTCATTACTCCATGACCTCTGGATGTTGTCTTTCTTCTGTGTGGGTGCCTGGGCTTGAGGACCATGGCCTCCTTATCTTCATTGGTTTCCTATTCAAACTCTCCAAGAAGAGAGAGACTCTGATTGGTTCATTAATCAGTATTCAGTACCTTATACCCCAGCTGTCATGGCTTCTCCCTGAAGGCCATATTATATGCCTGGGACTCCCCCCATGTCCAGTCTGTTAACTGTGTGCCTTTGGGTTTGCTGCCAGTCCCTGGTATGGTCAGAGTCGTCATTATTTTTCTCTCATTATAAAAAATCACTTAATAATTAGGAAAATATGAAATGATATAAAGGAGAAATAAAAATAGTCTCTTCTTAAGATTTGTGTACCTTTCCTTCCAGTCATACTTTATACTACATCCAGAAGAAAACTTAGAAGTTTTCTATCCCATTCAGCAGTTTCCTCTCAGGCCCTTGATCTAGAGTCATAGAGTGCATGGGCACAGAACACTGTGTTTAGGAAACCTTATCAGGAAAATAGCACATATCTAAACAGTGTTTACTAGACTAGTTACATTTTGGAACATATTGCTATAGAAGGTATAATCAACAAGTACCTTTCATTTTATGCTGATTATCTCTCTTTTTTTGTTAATGATTTCGAAGGTGGAAGTTCTGCCTATAACGTGCAAAAGCAAATTGAATGAGTGATAGATAATCAAGACATTCAAAATATATTTTTAGGAAGGAGCACTTTTCCAATTAGAGGGCTAATGGGTGTGTGTGTGTGTGTGTGTGTGTGTGTGTGTGTGTGTTCAATCTGCTCTGTTCCAGCATGTTATATTTCCAATCAAATACAGATGTCAGATGTTCAAATTTTATTCCTGCTTGGGTCCTGGAAATAAGATTTTGCTATCTTTTTGTGTCCTTCATCACTTGAACATGAAAGCATTTGACTCTGCGCCTTACTAGGCCTGACATTTTCTTCCCTAGGTTTCATACTTTGTCTGCAATTATTCTTCCTTGTTCTTAACTGTATTTTCCCCCTGCTCCTGCTACTTGTCTTTTATCCTTGACGGGGTGGAGAAAAAGTGAAGGCACATGCATGAAGTGGCACTCAAAGTATAGTAGGGAGTAATGACTATAGATAATTTAGTTACTTGTTTTTAAAAGCATTTGTCTAACTGGAGCTTTGTATGAGCTTGGTAAAGCAGAATTGACTGAATGGTTGAATTCTATATTTTTTCAAAGGTTCAAAACACCATTGTTGGCATTAGTGTTTCTTCATACTTCGTTCTCTCCTTTATCATGTCCAGATGAATAACCATTAAAAAACTCCACAATACTCAACAGCTAACTGGCACTGTTTGCATTAGCATATTTTCATTTTCAATTCATTTCTTTATCATTTCCAGATCAGTCAGAACCATTACAAAGACTTTATAGTAATCAATCACTATGGATAATGAACATTTATTGTATTAAAACAGTTAAAGTTATCTTATTTAGATCTTGCTTCTTTGTGTTTTCTCCCAGCTGCAATTGTAGTGGTTCTAACATATGTTGTTAAAAACCTTTTGGCACCATCAAGTGGAATAAGATAGAAGGTGCATCTGAGGATATGATAACTTTTAGTTAACTGGAATAATTGCAGGTAATGATTCATAGTGACAAAATGGCAGAAATTTTCAAGCACAGAAACATTGTTAGGGAAAAGTATGAAAACTGGGCAGGGTATGAATATACTGCTAATACTTTAATTACCCTTGAATTATTTCAACGAGTCATTGTGTCAGGGGGGTGGAGATAAAAGAAGACAGAATACTTGCCCTGGTTTAGTGGGGACTCAGATATGTGTCTTATGGTAATATTTACAGGTATAAGTAGGGAACAGGGTACCAGCACAAACAATAGAGTGATTAATCTCTCTATGTACAAGTGTGTATTTGACAGTTAAAAAAAATCTTTGCAGAGGAGGAACTCCTGAGCAGAGTATTTAAGGCTGTAGAAAGTACGGTGGGGACTGGAAGTTGGGAGAGATGGGGGTGGGATGAGGAGAAGTTACTGGGCAGAGGGAATAGCATTAATTTGTGAGCACAAAATCTGTTACGTATACTTTGTTATGTGCATGAAATTATTGTGCTTGTTTTGATAGTAAAACTATCATTTGGTTGGTTAATAAATAGTATTTATCAATTTAGTCTGCTTTCTGATAGTTTTCATTTTTGTGTGCATTTACAAGCTGCTGAATGTTAAGACCCTAACATCTGCAGAGTTTTGTCTGTTCTAGAATTGGGGTAGGAATGAGAGCCAAAGAAGCTGTCAACATCACAGAGTAGAATTTTGACTGGATGAAACCCTAATTTTCAGAGTTTCATCTGTCTTTAGTTTTTACTTTACCTTTCTCATAAAACTTTTGAGAAATCCAAAATGTTAATTGCAAAAAGTTTTTCTACCTTTTCATGTATTACTTGATCTTGTGTGAGTACATTTGTCCGTAGACCAATTTCTTTTTTATGGTAGTAGAGGGAAGATTCTGACATAGGTAAGAGAGGACCTGAGGTCACAACCATCCTGCAGGAGGGGTATGTCTGGCAGAGTTCCGGATGACAGTTTTGGAATGGAACACCCAAGGAATTCTATAAAGATATATTACATTTCAGTGAACCACTTAATCATTGTTTCCTAAATGTCTGGTTTATTTTATAATCCTGTTACAGGTAGCAGCTGAACTATCATTAATTGTATTACAGATTCCAGAGATTTGAATCAGTATGGAATGGTTAACTTGTTTTTTTTCACATAAAATACATTGCCCTTTCTTTGCACTTGTAAGAGGAAATACTTAAAGAGTTTTGAAGTCGTGGATTAATAAACTTCCTTTCTTTAAAAAAATTTTTTTTTAAATATTTTATTTATTTTTGAGAGAGAGAGACCAAGTGCAAGTGGGGGAAGGGCAGAGAGAGCGGGAGACCTAGAATCCAAAGCAAACTCCAGGCTCCGAGCTGTTAGCACAGAGCCTGACATGGGGCACAAACCCACGAACTGCAAGATCATGACCTGAGCCGAAGTCGGATGCTTGACCGACTGAGCCACCCAGGTGCCCCGGTAGACTCCCTTTCTTAAATTTGCCTGGAATAAATGGAGGTTCTTGTAGTTACTAAGCTATTCCTTTCTCCTTGGGACCACATCACATAGGCAGAAATATGTCCGTCACCTTCTAAATCAGAAATCAGCAAAAGCATAATGTAGTTTGGCATATCTCTATAAATGGAATACCATGCATCAAAATGATGGCATGAAAGATTTTCATGATATATTGATAAGGGAAAAACTTGGACTATAAAATAGTATTGTTAGTATAGGCATGTATTTAGAAAGTAAAGTGAAAATTATAAATATGCATGCATGGCAGATACTTACACTTTATCAAATGGTGAGCAATACACTATCAAATAGATGACAGTATGCTAGGTGGTGGGATTACAGGTGATTTTTCTGTTCTTTGTTTAGCTTCTCTTTATATACTTATAGTTATACTTCCTACAGTTGCCAGAGTTGTAAAATGCATACTATCAAGTTTTTTGTCTCCAATGGAATGGATTTGTAAAAGACAATCCTCTTTCAGGACTAGTAGTATATTTTTTTAGATCGTCTGTGGTGTTAGGTGGTGGTCATGAAAGCTGAGCTGTAGTTTAGAACTCAGCGCATTCTAACCAACCGAGTTAATTAATTTTCTTAAACACTTGCTATTCCAGTTACATTTTTATAACAACAGCAACAACAAACCCAATAGCAGCAAAGACAAAGACAGGAGCTCCAGCTCTTGGGGTGGTAGCATATTGTATCATGGGTTTCAGGGTACATATAGTTACTGTTACTTCTTATTTTTCATCTTTTTTTTTTTTAGATGTTTATTTATTTTTGAGACAGAGAAAGAGCATGAGCAGAAGAGGAGCAGAGAGAGACAGGGAGACAAAGAATCAGAAGCAGGCTCCAGGTTCTGAGCTGTCTGCACAGAACCCAACACGGAGCTTGAACTCATGAGCTGTGAGATCATGACCTGAGCCAAAGTCGGACGCTCGACTGACTGAGCCACCCCGGCCTCTCTTTATTTTTTATCTTAATGAAATCCTGGAAATGATGTTGGAAAGAACACTCACAAATAACTCACTTATGCCCAGAATCCTTATATAGTTAGAGAAACTCATAGAGATTAGTCTGCAACTACCTTTAGTGGTATCTTCTGAGTTATGCAGTTTTTGGAAATGAAAAATGATAAATTATTGTTTG
This sequence comes from Lynx rufus, assembly GCF_022079265.1. NCBI lineage: Eukaryota > Metazoa > Chordata > Mammalia > Carnivora > Felidae > Lynx > Lynx rufus. Next base: position 151,880,355 of record NW_025814834.1, read on the forward strand.
ATCCAGGTAGAAAAAAAATAGTTTATTTTTTAGACAGCAATAGACGAATTCATTCAGAAGATCTGAAGTAGTGAAAAGAGGGTACTGATAGTTTCCGTATGCTAAATAAATGCATGAGTATTACTATATTGGTAGCATGCATATCTTTTTTGTTACATCATCATTATTATTGTTAATACTGGTCTTCTAATCTCATGTCAGAATGAGTCACTTTTAACTTCCCTGAACTTAAAACCTAGAGCATGGGGTGTTGGGCTGAAAAAGGGCGGGGAGGAGGGGGAGGGCACATAGGCGACTGAAGATCCTGAGCTAAGGCAGCAGGGGGAAGAGGGCCATGAGAGCAGTCAGTTCCTTGACTTAGGGTGGCGAGAAGGGAGGTGTGACAGTGGTAACTGGGCCATCTAGTATGTGGAGCTTTGAGATTTATTGTAGAGTTTTTCTACTGGTTGGAGATCTTGCATTAATTTAAAAAATAGGAATTGAATATTTACCAATCTACCAACATTTGGCCATTCTCATTGTTTCCTTTGTAAATTTCAGATTAATCGAGCTCCAAGCTTTGGAACGGATCAGAAAATAGACTATGATGTAAAAAGGGGAGTGCTGCTAAATGCATTGAAACTGCTAAACATCAGGTAAAGTCTTTCCTTCATTGTTTGGAAGGTTTCCAGCACATTTGGCCTGGAACAATCACTTGTACATGGGGTTGGCTTGTAACTTTTCCATATTTTGTGTTTTAAATTTCTTGATTCATTCTTCAAACCCATTTAGTGTTTTCTTTTTAAATATCATTTCCTCTCCTCTACATACTGCTTTTCCTTCTCCCTGTATCATGCTCTGAATCTATAGTAAATATGGTTAAATTACAGTGTTGGTATAATTATTCAGTATAGAGTATAAAGTTGAATTGGAGACTACCTGAGGAAAATCTCTAGATTATCTTCCTCACCTTGCAAGCAGAACCTAAAGCAGAGGTCATTCAGCATTCAAGAAGTAAACAACAACAACAACAACAACAACCCTCAAACACATGGATTTCCTACCTTTCTGTTCAGAAGTCTTCCCACTATATCATGCTGCCTGGGTAAACAGAAATGAGATGGTTATTAAGACAGGATTAACCTTGCCATTGAAAATCATAGGCAGGATTTCTGGGGCGCCTGGGTGGCGCAGTCGGTTAAGCGTCCGACTTCAGCCAGGTCACGATCTCGCGGTCTGCGAGTTCGAGCCCCGCGTCAGGCTCTGGGCTGATGGCTCGGAGCCTGGAGCCTGTTTCCGATTCTGTGTCTCCCTCTCTCTCTGCCCCTCCCCCGTTCATGCTCTGTCTCTCTCTGTCCCAAAAATAAAAAAAAAAAAAAAAAAAACGTTGAAAATCATAGGCAGGATTTCCTATTTATTTATTTGTTTATTTATTTATTTATTTTTTAAGGCCGGATAACATTCCATTGTATGTGTATACTACATCATCTTCATCATTCATCTGTTGATGAACATTTAGGTTGCTTCCGTGTCTTGGTTATCGTGAACCATGCTACAGTGAATGTGCGAGTGCAGACATCTCTTTGCATCCTGATTTCAACTCCTTTGGATATATACTCAGAAGTGGGATTGCTGCACTAATATTATGATTAGTGTTGTTATTAGCTGGTTGCAGTGTACATGATCATGGATCTCAAATATTGGAATTGCTATTTTGTGGGAAAGCTTTTGGCTCATTATGCAACAAATTTGTTAGAAGTTTAGTTGAAGTGCTTAATGAAGTCGTGAGTCACGTCTGCTTTTATAAGTGTTCAAACAGTGTTTAGGGTGTTGGATTAAAGGACCTCTGAGGTTATTTGAGCCCAGGGATCTTATGAATTCAGTTGATTCCCACTGTCATTTAAAGAACTCTAAATGAGTTGTGGGATGCTTCCAAGCAATTTATTTATTTTAAGTGTTTTCAAGCAGTTAGCAGATGCCTGCATGAGAAGTAGCTTTATATGGAAAGCATTATTGAAAGAAGAGACTGATACATAAATTTGTTTAGAAATTTTCATATGGCCCCTTCTTTTGCTTGATAAAAAATGATTGCCTAAATTTAACTGATATTTCAATTACCCTAACAGAAATGAATAGAAGAGATGTAGAAGGTGAAATTTTTGTTTATTTAGCTTACACAAGTAGTATGCCCATACATGGTTTTAACATTTACTGTTATCGTATAAGTAGGCCTAATGGTTTTTGTTTTTGTTTTTTGTATGTCATTGTCAGTGATGTTACCAATTTAGGACATAACCTATGGGTGTTTTGGTCTTTTTAAAAGTGAGATATATACAGTTCAAACAGTGAGAAATTTCTAGACTTAAAAATAAAGGAGAGTTGGAATTAATTTTCCTTATTTTTCTTTGTCTTGTTCCACAAAGAGAATTTAGTATAATTCTTAGCATTTACAGCATGTGCTACTGAAGCTTACGTTGCACATGTGCCTTTTCTTCCATCCAGATGGAGTGCTCCATGGACATATACATGTGTTAGACTTGTATTTCAAATCTGTGCACTTCTTAATACAATGTTTTACTTACAGTATGGTTCCACATACACCCAAAGTTCATTTTGTGAGACTATTCTTTTAATCTCAAGGAAATCCAGAAGAATGTAGATTGTTCAGAGTATTCTATCACAAACCCTGGGAGTACAGAACCTCAACTACAGGGAGACCATTATTCAATGGATGATTAGATGAATATGATGTATATGAAGATATATATGTGTGTGTGTGTGTATATATATATTTAATTTTGGAGAGACAGAGAATGCAAGCAGGGGAGAGGGACAGAGGGGTAGAGAAAGAGAATCTTAAGCAGGCTCCATGCTCAGCTTGATGCAGGGCTTGATCCCATGACCCTGGGATTATGACCTGAGCCAAAATCAAGAGTTGGATGCTCAAATGACTGAGCTACCCAGGTGCCCCTGAATATAATAAACATTGATTCATATTCCCACGTTGTCTCTTCTTTTGTTAATTCTCCTCATAGGAATAAGATCAGGGCTTATTTGAATTCCTATGTTTTATATTTTAGGACCAGTGATAAAAGGAGAAACTTGGCCAAACAAAAAGCTGAGGCTCAAAGAAGGCTTTATGGACAAAATTCAATAAAAAGGCTCTTACCAGGTTCCTCAGACTGGGAACAGCAGAGACATCAGTTAGAGAGGCGGAAAGAAGAGTTGGTATGAAAATGTTAACAACATACCCACAATTTGAATTGCATAATTCATTGGTCAGATTTTATTTGTAAAATTTCTTCATTTTTAGAAAGAGAGACTCGCTCAAGTACGAAAACAGATCTTAAAAGAAGAACATGAAAATCGACATATGGGGAATTATAGGTAACTGTGTTTCCATTTTCTTATAGATGGAAGAAGTAAAGTGTCAAAACAACTGTTCTACATTTTTTAACCTTTTAGACTTATTTTGAGCACTGTTTGTTTCATTCTTGCTAGCTAGCTTCCTGGATGTTTATATGAGGTCTTTTAAACCTGATACTATCCTGTGGCCTTATTTGCTTATAATGAAGTATTTTGAGAAAGTCAGGTTTCAGGTCTCCTAGTTTTCTTTCTGTCAGTTCAGAGTGATTGCTCTACTTTGGTTAAACTTAGATGTGTCAGGAACCAGGCAAATAGTGAAAATGTTTGAAGGAGGCAGGTGTGAGACGATCCAGAGGAGTGTGGACTGTGTTGAACTGGAACCCTTCCACAATATCCTTTGACAGGATAAAAGAGGATCCCCCCCTTTTTAAATTCCTTGTGTCCCTGGAAAGACTGCCCCACCTCCCAACCATTAACAGAATTAGGAGGATTTGGGGCCACAGAGCTTCTCACACTCTTAGTAAAACATTCTTTCCTGCCTTAACATCCTCAACAGCAACAATGACAACACATTCCTCTCATTCTACCTTTTACTCTGTTCTCTCCGTCAGAGAGGCAAATTCCACCACCCCAAAAGAGAACCTCAGGATTAATGCCTGCATTCTTGTATGTCAGTAGCCACACTATACATGCACAACTTCCAGACTATCGCTCATTACCTGCTCACTCTCATGAAGATCTGTATTCCTTCAATATGCCCAGTTGTAATTTTTATCCAACCACTTCCCCACAAAAACCCTTATGCTATGCCTTCGGGAGCTTCATTGTTTAATGACCGTTCTCTAGATAAACTTTAATTTGCGTAGGTAAACAATGACAATTTGTGAATTTCTTATACCTGCGTTCATCGTTATTTCTAGCACCTAGTAAAATGACTGGCAGAGTAAGTGGTCAAAGAGTATCTATGTAACTGACCTTAACTCTTGTACTACGATAGCTTCTTTTAAACAAGTTGGTTTGTCTGATTTATTGTAGACGAATTTATCCTCCTGAAGATAAAACTCTGCTTGAAAAGTATGAAAATTTGTTGGCTGTTGCCTTTCAGACCTTCCTGTCAGGAAGAGCAGCTTCATTCCAGCGAGAGCTGAATAATCCTTTGAAAAGGATGAAGGTAAAGGAATGAATGTTTATAAAGAGAAAAATGAATGAAGCCAAACAATATGTTTTTAAAAACAACCCACCTTAGTCCCACGTATAAAAACATTTTAGTTTTAAGAGGCATTTCCCTTCTATTTTAACCGTTGGTAGCATTTCGTAACCAACCAAGTGATTTAATAAATTAGACGTCTAACAGGACAAACTATGTAGCAGAGAATGTTGATATTATATTGTAATATCAATCTATTGTAACATGCCTTCTCACAGAGGCGTGTATATATAACTGAATAAAAAAAATCCATTGAATTAGCCTAGTGGTTTGTGATGCTCTTGTTATTTGGATTGTAACTAACATTATACAGTATTTTTCCCTGATATACTGCATAGACCTGGCATATGGGAAGTAATTAAAACACACACACGCATACACACAGAGTAATCTGTTTACCAAAATGTCTATCGGTTTTCTTTTGTAGCATAATAAACCATTTATTTGCTCATATTCTGTACTCTTGGCTAGTGTCAGTTGAGTGGCTCTTTGTTTTGGCTTACTTGGAGTGAATCATATAGTTGCTTTTGTCTGGAAGCTTACCTGGGCTGGAAATGCAGGAGGGTTTCACTCCTATGTCTGCTGCCTCAGTTAAGATAGGTGGAACATCTGGGGAGCTGGCTGGATGTTTCTTTCTCTCTACATGGTCTCTTAGCAGGGTACCCAGATCCCATAATATGGTAGCTTGGAGTTCTAAAAGGAAACATTTCAAGAGGATAAACCCAGTGTGCAAGTGCTAATCAAGCCACTGCTTGCATTGTGCTTGCTAATGTCCCATTGGATAAGTAAGTTTATGTGGACCTATTAAAACTGTTAGTACTTTATATTACTGTCATTTCATTACAGTGATAACCTCCATTGCTTGGATACACTGTTATATTGAGTGATTCAAAAGTCATGATAAAGTTTATTATAGATAGATTTTGCTATGGGCTTTTCACTCAAATTCTGCGACAGAAGGATATAAAGCCACTTTCAATCTGGCTACACCTAAAAGACAGAAGCATAAGGAATAACGTCTACTGCAATGTTCTTTTCCTCTAAAAGTGTTTCTTTTGACATACGCAGATGTTTCCACCATTAGAATTATATTCTGTGGCCCATTTGCTTTTCTTGATCAAGACATGGGAGACTTTGTTCATTTTCCTTCACCTGTTCTGCACTGTTGTTTGTCTCTCCTGTGGACACAGCGTCTGTTTCATCTTGTCATTACTCTGTTCCACAGTCCCACTTTTTCTGCTAGAAAGCCTAGGGATTTTGGAGCCAGATAGACCTACATTCAAATTCTAGTTGCCCATGCAATAATTTTGTAACCTTAGACTAAACTATTTGATCGATAGTTTCCTCATCACTAATATAGTATTGTTAAAACTATACTTGACAGGTTAGTTGTTAAAATAAAATTGAAGTTAATTAAAGTAGTCTGCGTAAAGTACTTGGCACATAATAAATAGGCTTCAAATCTTAATTCCTGTATTCTTTGGATTCTTCAAAATCTAGTTTAAATGTCACCCCTCTGCCTGTCGTATTCCATTGATTTGTGAACCTCTTCTTACACAAATATCATACTATCTGTAGTACTGTTGCTTTTGACTTTTCTAGGTCCTTTATGCTTCCATATAAATTTTAGAATCCACTTGATTCTAGATTTTGATTAATTTTTATATTACAAAGTGGTTGCTGGGATTTTAATTGGGACTATGAGGAATCTATAAAATAATTACTGGGGAATTAACATCACTGAGTCTTCTGATCCATTAATATGGTATATTTCTCCATTTACTTGAGTCTTTACTCATCTGTGCTTATAACTTTTGGTATATAATTTTTGCACATGCTGAACTAAATATTTTTTTAAATGTTTAGTTTGAGAGAGAAAGAGTGTGTGAACAAGGGAGGGGCAGAGAGAGAGAGGGAGAGAGAGAATCCAAAGCAGGCTCTATGCTGTCAGTGCAGAACCTGACATGGGGCTTGATGTCACAAACCTTGAGATCAAGACCGAGCTGAAATCAAGGGTCAGACGCTTAACCAACTGAGTCACCCAGTTGCCCCTAATTAAATTTATTCTTAAGTATTTGATGTTTTTGCTACTATTGTCAATAATACTGTTTTCAATTTTTTTCATTTTTAAATTTGCTTCCAGGATGTAAACATATGATTATTTTTGTATGTTGTCCTTATATCTAGTAATTTTTTAGTATTGTATTTTTATTAACAGCCACCTCAAATTAATTTCTGGTTTTAATTTGGTTATTTATTTATATATTTATTATTTATATATTTGGAATATATATTATATATTTGGAAGTTTGTTGCTTAATTTTCTTACATTAAACATTTCTAGTTTTATTTTTGTTAAAAATTTCTAGTTGATTTCATTAGTGTAAGAAGACATTCTGATTTCAATATTATAAAATGAATTGATACTTGCTTTAATTCATAGACTACTTATTTTAGTGAATGTTCCAAGTGTACTTGAAAATAATGTGCTGCTACAGGTATTGGCTATAGAGTTTTATACATGTCATTTAAGTAAGTTTGGCTATTAGCATTGTTCAGATATTCTATATCTTTCCTAATTTTTTTGGCCTACTTGTTCTAGCAGTTACTGAGAGATTGTTAAAACTTCCAACTGTGATTGTGGATTTCGTTTTGTCAATTTTTGGTTCATATACTTTGAAGTTACGAAGGTGTTTCTCTAATTAATTCATTTTTTAAAATTTCTTTGTTATAAAGTGCTCATCTTTCCCTTGTCATATTCTGTGTCTTAAAATTTACTTTCTGTGACTAATGTAGCCGCACTAGTTTCTTTCTTATGGTTACTGTTGGAATGGCATATCTTTTCCATCTATTTATCAACTCATCTGTGTTCTTATATTTAAGATGTCTCTGGTAAATAGCATGTAGTTGGGTCATATTTGCTTTAAAATTCAGTCTGACACTATCTGTGTCTTGATCATTTCACACATTTACTGGAATAGTTGGGCTTGTTTTCTCTCTTACCTTTGTTCTGTATCCCATCTGTTCATTATTCCTTTGATGTTCCCTTTATTCTATTGGAAAAATCAATTATTTTTTGTTATGTTATTTTGTCTTCTCTTTTGGCTTTTTGTTATATTTTTAGCATAATGTTTATAAAAGAAATTACAACACACATCCTTTCATTATAATAATCAACCTTGAATTAAGGACCATAACAATTTCATTTCATTTAGTGAGTCCCTCTGACTTTGTGCTGTTAACATATATTTTACTTTTACATATGTTATAAACCTGAAAATAACGTTGTTGTTAGTGTTGTCTAAGCAATTAGTGGTCTTTAATGGTTTTCTAACTAGCTTTTCCTATTTATTCACATTTATACCCTTTCTTGTATACTTCATTTTTTCATGCAGATCCATGCCTCTAACAAGGGTTATCTGTCTTCAGTTTGAAGAAACTTACTTTAGTATTTCATATTCCTTCTATTTTATTTTATTTTTTTAATAGAAGAAAATTTGGCATACAACATTGTGTAAAGACACATTTACATATTTAATATGAGCCTAGAGCCCAGTTCAGACTCTGTCTCCCTCTCTCACTGCCCCTCCCCCACTTGTGGGTGTGCACGTGCTCTTTCTCTCTCCCCTTCAAAAATAGACATTAAAAAAATATTTTAAAAATTATAAGACATTAAAAATAACAGGAAAAAGTGACCCATAATAAAAAGGAAAAAACACTTTAAAAAGCAGGTCTATAAATGATCTCCATGTTAAAATTAACATACAAGGATTTTAAAATAAATACTACACACATATTAAAGAAAATATACATATAAATAAAATTGATTAAAAATTAATAAAATGAATGGAAGATGGAGAATTTCAACAGAGAAATGAAATTTCAAAAACAATTGAAAATATTTTTTCAAAATACAATCAAATAGTGAGCTGAAAAATACAATAAAAAATTAAGAAACGACCAGATAGGCTTATGGCAGACTGGGCAGAGCAAAGATATATCAGTGGAAATTATCCAAACTGAAGCACACAAAAAGATAAAGAAAGGAAAAACAGAACAGAGTTTCAAAGATAGATGGAATGCTGTCCAATGATCTAATATACATGTAATTAGAGTCCCATAAAGAGACAAATACAAAATAATGAAGCAGAAATATCTGAAGAAATAATGGAGGAAAATTCTCCAAAACCAATAGGATACATTAATCCAGAGCTTCAGGAAATTGAGAAAATTACAAGGAGAATTCATATAAAGAAAACTACATGGACACATGTGTAGCATAAGTGTGGTGGTGATTAATTTTCTCCTTTTTTTTTTTGGTCTGAAATTGTCTTTCATTTTGCCTTCTTTCTTAAATGGTTGTTTGGGTATAGAATTCTATCTTGGCAGGCTTTTTTTTCTTTCAGCACTTTTATAGATGTCTTCTGGTTTCTATTGTTTCTATTCAGAAATCAACCATTATTATTCTTGTTTTCCTTCTGGATGTAATATGTCTTTTTTCCCCAGCTGCTTTTTTTTTTTTCTCACTCAACATTTTTACTTTGATGTGTCCATGTGTCACTTTTTCCTGTTATTTTTAATGTCTTATAATTTTTTTAAATTTTTTTTAGTGTTTATTTTTGAAGTGGAGAGGGAGGGAGAGAGTGCGCACGTGAGTTGGGGAGGGGCAGTGAGAGGGAGACACAGAGTGAATTGGGCTCTAGGCTCACAGAGTGAATTGGGCTCTAGGCTCATATTAAATATGTAAATGTGTCTTTACACAATGTTGTATGCCAAATTTGTTTCTATAAAATGAAGTAAAGTAAAGTAAAGTAAAGTAAAGTAAAGTAAAGTAAAATAAATAAAATAAAAGTTGAACTAGGTCCAGGCTGGGTTGTAGTAGTTTTATTAGCTTCTTGTTTCAAATGCGTCAAGGATAGACATCACTTATTGATTGTTATAGACCTCATTCTCTATCAGTATCTAAAATCTGTAAGGTTTCAGAGGAGTAGCACTGACTTTTACATACCTCTATCCTCCTACTCCACTACATATTCACTAAAATTGCTGTCAGAGAGACCCAGCTCTGTGGGGCTCCTCTAGATGTTACATTAGCCCACATGACCATCGAAAACTGTTGGATTCTCTTTATCCCACTAGAATCTCTCTATTATAGACATGGTCTCTGCCCTTCTGTGTGCAGACTAGACAAATGATCCCAAAGTAGAAAGTGGCTACTCATGTCTGCTTACCTACAAGAACTTTACCCCCTCTGGTATTCAGTTTCTTTTACATTCCTTTTAAACCACAGCTTTCTGATGTCTTTAAAAAAATGTGATTGTTTAATTTATCTGTCTTTTTCTAGCTGCTATAATGAAAGTATTAGCTATTATGACCTTTTTTCTCTTAAGCAGAAATAGAACTCTTTGAGTTTCTTTTTCATTATCTTGTGTTGCTGTCATTGGAATTCATTGTAGGGTTATTATTTAATCAAAACACTATAACAAAGGTATTTTGGTATTTTAATAGCTAAACTTTATTGGATTGGGATGAAGAGTAACTTATTTTACAAATTTCCATTGTACCATGAGATTTCTATATTTTCAAAAACCTTTTTGTAAGGGACACTGAAATATGTCATAATACATAAGTGAAGATATGATATATTTATAGGTTGAATAAATAACTCAAAGAAACCATAAATTATACCTCTTTCAGTGTAGGTATTATATCATATTTCTCTGGTTTGCTCAAACATCTACTTCAGTATATGGTTTTATAACTTTTCCCTTTGACTTTAAAATGACTCTAGAAGAGCGTAAGGGAAGATACTATGCCCATAGAATGAAAACTTTTGATAAAGATACTCTTTCATAAAGATACTCTTGAGCAATAGTTAAAATAGTTAAATAGTTAAAATATTTAAAATTTTGAAAGAATTTTCATTAAATTGTGCCCATTAACCAAATACTAACATTAGATTGTTCTAAATGAAATTATTAGGCCAATCGTCAGTTTTCTTCCTGAAGTTGTAATATTATTTTGCACTAATTAAATAGAAATAATTGAAGAAATTGTGCTTTGGAAACTAGAGTGTACTTTTAGAAATTTTAAAATGTTCAATAGGCTAATTCATTGAAGTATTGTACTCTAAGATTTTAGTAGTGTACTAGAACCTAAGGATACATTTATTTATGATATTAATACATAATAGATTTCAGGTATGTATTTTTTATATTGCCAGATTTTAGTGAAGTTTTCTTCAAGAGATTTTTCCATGACCCTTTATTTCTCCTTTGATCTGAGCCATCTTCATTAAATAGTTCTAGGACTCTTTGTTGTACACTATTTTATAGAGATTAATGAACTTGGAAAAATTCTAGAGTTCATTAGTGACCACAATTTTAATTTGTTTTTAAGGAGGAAGATATTTTAGATCTTCTGGAACAATGTGAGATTGACGATGAAAAACTGATGGGCAAAACTGTCAAGCCTCGAGGACCAAAGGTACAGTACCTCTACATTCTTGTTTCCCTCATTTTTTTTTTAATAGTTTCCCTCATTTTTTATTCTTTCCCTAATGCTAGTGAAAACCCTATAAGTTAGGGCCAAGAGGGACTTAGAACTAGTACCTTTATTGTATATTCTGTATTACGTTTTTCTCATATCCTAGACTTACAATGATCAGAGATGTGTAGCGTTACAGATAAGGCAAATCATGACTCTGGAGATCCTTATAGGAAGCCCCACTTATCGTTGACCCGGCAACATTGAAATTGTGTTCGTTAAAATAGGTATGGTTTCTAGGAATAAACAGGAAGCTGTCATGCAGGCAGAAATGAGCAGGTGGTTGCTTTACCTTCATCTGCTCTTTAGTGATGATAGCTACATGCTATTTTTTTTTTTTTTCATATGTCAAAGTCCTTGCTAGTAGAGTAGGAAAATATTGAGTTTGTAAAATCTTGGAAACATTTTTTATTGTTTTTTTAAAATATGTTTTTTGTTTGTTTTTAGTTTATATTTCTGCAATACAAAGCTATCTCTATGTCCTTACACACATCAGCATGCTCTGTCATGTTTTCATGCTTTTTTCATGCCTCTGGAATGCCTTCCTATTTAAAAAAATCATTCATTACTCGACTGATTAGAGATCCCCTTCTAATCTAGCTGACCCCTTGCTGCCTCTGTGTAATCTTCCCTCACTCCCCTAGTTAGACTTCCTTCTTCTGCTTCTTCTGCTGTGCCACAAGTAACACTTCGTAGAGCAGCTGTGACAATTGTGTGCATATTCGCTTTAGTATGAATTTGTAAGTTCTTTGAGGGTAGGAAGCGTGTTGTCATTTTTATACCTCTAGCACCTAGTACAGTGTCTGGCACTTACAAGGTTGTCAAAAACCATTAGTTTAATTTGTTGAATGTGTCCACCAAAACCTTATTGGCTGGTGGAAGAAAAAATAGGTGCACCAAAACTCACATATATTGTGGCAAGTGGTGTAATAAAGGGAGAGGAAAGGGCGACACTAACATAGAGAAGAAAAGGATTGGTAGACTATGAATGGCCTCGTAAAGGAAATGCCAATTAAACTGGGTCTTGAAAAATGAGTAATGCTTTAATCTTTTACAAGCAGGAGAAGGAGGGGCACCTGGGTGGCTCACTCCGTCGGTTAACCATCTGACTGGCTCTGGTCATGATTTCACGGTTTGTGAGTTCAAGCCCCACGTCAGGCTCTGTGCTATGAGCACAGAGTCTGCTTTGGATCTTCTGTCCCCCTCTCTCTCTCTGCCCCTCCCCTGCTCGTGCTACCTCTATCTCTCTCGCTCTCTCTCTCAAAAATAAAATAGACATTAAAAAATAAAAGAGCAGGAGAAGGATGTTCAGGGTAGAGGAAATATTTAAGGCAAGGACATGGAGGTGTGCCATTGCATAGAGTATTGGAAAGAAAAGAAAGAATTTGGAATGACTCAAATGGAAGATTCCTGAGGAGTAAAACAGTGCAAGATGAATCTGGTGAAAAACATGTATCTGGTGGACAGCAGAGACCTTGGATCTTAGGCACCATTCTTCTGAAATATGTACTTTATACTGAAGAATTGTGGAAGATGTTGTTGATAATGCCTTTGGAACAGATATATTTTAGACTATAAAAGTGAATAGTTTTTAAACTTTATGTATTAATTATTGCAATTCAGCAAACCAGTTATGAGACAACTCGGGGACACAATATTTATGTTAGAACGACAAGTGCAAAGGCCCTGAGACAGCCTTCTACTGTCATATTTTTCTTTGCCTCATCAAATAAGGCTTCTCATTCAAATAAAAATATAAGCTCCTGGAGGGCAGAATTCATATGATGTATTTTTTTCAACCCCTCTTATTTCTAGGCAAGTGGTGGAAACTAACTGTATTTGTTGAAATGAAATGAATTGGTTGGTTTCTGTAGTTATTAATGTCAGTAATATTTCCAAGTGGTTGAAAGCTGCATAATCGGTCTGAAGTAAAAGCATTTTTATACCTTTTAACTTTATGTACACTGAGGGTCTGGGCTGAGCCAAACTTCAAAGCAGGCTTTCCTTTTTAGAGGAAAAGACATCACAGGGACGCCTGGGTGTCTCAGTCGGTTAAGCCTCCAACTTGGGCTCAGGTCATGATCTCGCGGTTTGTGAGTTCGAGCCCCACGTCGGGCTCTGTGCTGACAGCTCAGAGCCTGGAGCCTGCTTTGGATTCTGTGTCTCCCTCTGCCCCTCCCCTGCTCACACTCTGACTCTCTCTGTCTTTCAATAATAAAAAAACGTTAAAAAAAATTTTTAAAGGGATGATATCACATGCTACACATTAATTTCCAGTGTGTTTATAGTAGAAGAATAATTGAAGATAGTGCAGGTTAAATGAAATGCGTACTAGGAGAAATAATAATTTTCCCTTATTTGAGAAACTAAGAAATATTAATTAACGATATAAATAATAAATACCACATAAAGTATTAGCTATTAGCATTGTTCTTTTTTCTTTTCAGCTGAGCGGTAGGGACATAAATATTTGTTTTACTAATCTTTCTGCTATTTATATATTTTTATGTCTGACCCAATTCATAATAAAATTGGACATAAAAATAAGTAGTATGGTTTGCGTCCTAAGTCAATGCCATTTTACAGATTCCATTTTGTAATTAAGGCACTGTTCAAACTTTATGCTATGACTTCTTATGAATTATTGCTTGAACAGTGTGTTGGTCAAAAAGTCCCAAGTGCACATATGACACAAAGGTTCAGCTGTCTGCTTCCCCTTGTGATTCTTTATAGGATCAAATAACTCATTACGTAGTCAGCTCTTTAAGAAACCTTAAAGCTGTTTGCCTACATGAAAGAGGGCATTACTAGCAAGCCCGGTCGTGCTAGTGTTTCTTCTGGTTCTGTGAGACTTCTGAAGAAACGTGTTTCCTGTAGAATTCATATTCCCCAGGACTGTCAGAATGTTTGATGATTGTGTACTAGTCAGTGTTTGCATATATATCTCTTTGAACATTGCCAGTGCTCAGTAAATATTAGACTATCAAAAGGAAAGCATACTTTGAAATACAGGTTGGTACCTTAGCGTATGAAATTACTTTCCTGCTTTTGTTATTTTTCATCCTGTGGAAAGGCAGTAACTTTAAGAGGATCATGCTTTGGCTCACTGTGTATTCCAGGCACTTCATGAAATGCTATTTCTCTCTTTATCTTTCATCCTACACTGATGCACAAGAAGATATACCTTGATATTTCAGTGAAATCCCACGGTAACCAAGGATTTCATTATGGTGTATGCTAACATCAAAGCATTTTTGTTTAATGGAGAACAAGAATCTAGTATACAACTACAGGCACCTTTCCCAGCAGGAGTAAGAGGCATATGGTTTGTATAATAAATAGTCTCCTAAAATGACTAAGTCAGAAAAATGTCTTATTCTTGGTTGTGCACATTCTTTCTGAAGTGAAGCTGTCCCACTTTCCTTTTATTCCTTCGGCTGGCATCATTGGAGACATATTGATTGGGAGGTTGGGAGACAAGTAATTCTAATGGAGATTTTGGAACATAATACCATTTTGAATCATTACAGATTTTCCCTTCTTCTTGGCACCTGTCCTCCAAAAATTCATGCCATATTGATTTTTACATTATTTTTTTTTTTATGTAGCATGGGCAGTGAAAAGCAGTGTTACTCCATTATGGCCATACCTATATGTCCTAGTTAGAAATCCTATGAGAAAAGACAGGAATTGTTCATGACCAATATGGAAAGTAGATAATTAACTAAAAATGTTTATTTGTGAAAGTATCCACAGCAAATTAGACATGTGAGGAATACCTTGCTTCTTTTTACACGTTATCTGAGTGGATAGGCTCATAGACTCTGTTTTATGATATGACCTTACTCGACTTACAGTGATTTATGTTACTTTACTTATAGTGGTTTAACTGGCTGCTGCTTTCTTACCCTTTTTTGCCTCTCTTCCCCTTGCCTCTCTCCTTCTCTCTTTCTCTCTCAGAAGCAACATACATTCACACACACAATTATTGAGTGACTCTGAACATCAGTGGTACAATAAAAGTACATCTTCGTGTTTTGATGAGTACTAAGTAATCTCTTTGTATGGAATGAAGAAAAGTGGTTATGCAGAATGATTACGTTTCCGATTTTTATATTTTCATATCAAATATTTTATTTTGTTATTCTGTGTGAATACTCTGGTCATTTATTCAAATCATGCAGAAACAGCATTCTCCTCGTTATGACTGAACTGTATCATTTAAGAAGGAATATTTTGCAGAAACGAACAATTAGTGAATAGCACTGTAGCAGTCATACTTGGGGGATTATCAGGCTTTTGTGAAAAGCAGCAGGCATAAACAGGAAATTAAAAATAGTAGCTAATCATGCTAATAGTTTGTTAATTTTTTGAATTCTAACAGAATAACACATTTCCCTCTATTTTAGCCTCTGTCCTCCATGCCTGAGAGCTCTGAGGTAATGAGAAGACAGAAATACTATAGCAGTGACAGCAGTTATGACAGTAGCAGCAGCTCTTCGGAATCAGATGACAATGAAAAGGAAGAATACCAAAATAAGAAAAGAGAAAAACAAGTTACGTATGACCTGAAACAGTCCAACCATTACAAGTTAATTCAACAATCCAGTAAGTTAATTTCTTCTAATTTAGTTGTTATATGAAGAATTATGGAACTGAAATTACTGAACTCAATAAAAGGCCTCGGGCCAAATGAACCCTTGTCGTGTGTGAGGAGACCTGGATTCTATCCCGCTTCCGTCCCTAAGCGGACCTGGGCACAACCCACAATCCCTTTCAGGCTCTGTAGATAGAAAACAAAAGGTTTGAGTCAAGGATCTCTTACAGTCCATTGTCTTATATTTCATAGTTTTTGTTAAGTGCTAGATTTTTGCATGGATTTTATAAAGCGTGCCTCATGGCTGCTAATCTGCTAATTCATTCTCTTTTAAGACAGTATGTTCTCTCATTCCATTCCCCATTTTCCCTTCCTCCTGGTCACCCATTTTAGTTTATATTCTCACCTATAAAAATGTGTATCTCTCTAGGCATTTGACTTGATCATCAATTCTGTGAGCCCACAGAATTGTGAAATAGTTAAAGTTTTGTTCCCTCATTTCCATCAGGGCTAAACACTTATGTGAGGGCTTTTGGGTTGCAGCAAGTATTCAGGAGAGTAGCCGACCAGCTGCTGTGTTGTCTTCTTTCTGGTTTCCTCTTTTCTCTTTCTTCTTTTATTTCTTTTCACATTTTCTCTCTACTCCATTCTGTCGTTCATTCCTTCCTTGATTCCAGAGGTGTCCACAATTCTTCTTTCATTCCCAAGTGTCCAGTGTGGTATTGCTCTTTTCCCAGGCTCATTGGATACTCCAGTGCAAGGCTTTCCTTAACTCCTATCTCTGCTGTCTCTCCCTTGTTCTCTGTTGTCCCAGGGCTCTACTAAAGGGACCAGTTCAATCATGCAGTAAACACAACTGTGAGCCTTTGTTGATCTCCAGCAATGGTTTGTTTAATATGTTATTTCCCTGGTATCGAGTGGATTTTAAACCTGGCCTTCCATACTTTGGCACATAACATAAGGAATACAGCACAAACATGAAAATGTTTAATTATTCTTTTACCAAATTACCATGAAGATTTTTAATGGTCTTTCTTTTCTTTTTCCTTTACTTTCTTTTACTGAATTATTCCATAAATATACATGCTAATATATGTCCTGTCTTTGAGAGTTTATGTGTTTGGAGGGAACATAATGCATTATGTTCCATTTCATTTATTTAATTACTCATTTAAGATGTTTATTGAGCACTTGTTCTAGAGTTTGCAAGCTATTTTATCAATTACTTCCTTTTTTTCTTAAAGACACCTTAAGTACTTTCAATATGTCTATACATAAGGAGGGCTCTGTTTCTCTTTTGGAAGCTGACATTGTCCTGCCTAGATTTCATCAGTTTTTTTTAAGCCCTCTTCAGTTGCTTAAGGTGTGCATTCCTAAGAGCAGGAGCTGACAGAGGATAGCATAGAGAATATGTTGCTAGGATTTCTATAGCTCTGAGAGTGTTCTTTGTTCTCAGACCAACAGGCTAATAAATTGAGATCAGAAAAATAGTGTATTAAAAATGTTTTTAAGTGTGAATTCACATTTTAAACATAGCTTAATTCAGTTACATATCTTTTTCTTTATTAGTTATATTTTATTTTTATAGTCATTAGGAATTACCTCAAAGGTTTAAATTTGTTTTGTATTCTGTCTTTAATATTACACTAGGGAATAGCCACAAACGCTTCTTGAGGCTTCTCTCCAAAGTAATGCTAATGACAGAGGACAAAATCCAGATTATGTGTAACATTTGTTAACTTAGGAAATTCAAACTTGCTATACTTTGAGATATATTTTGGGTTGATATAAGATGTTCATAAATGAAAAACGATATGAAATATTTTCTCACATAATTTGTGTATGCAAGTTATAACCATTTTTTGTTTATCTACTTATTGGCATGTCTAGTGATTTAATTATTCTGTCTGAATTTCCAGTGTGTGCAGGGGAAAAATGGGAATCTGTGGTGATTCAAGACAAAGGATATTTTTCCTTCTGCACCTGTGATCAGGTTATACAGGTCCAAACTGTCACCTTAAGCCCTCAAAGAGAGCAGGACCAAGGCGTAGGAGTAGCACACACTTTTGTGTGTTTTCTTGGTAGAAGGTTGAGCAGTGGTGTGTTTTCCACACAGCCCTTTTCTAGAAGTATAGTCCTTTCCAAAAAAAAGATACGACTTTCAGGTTCAGAAGAAAGTTAATAGTTAGAAAAAATGGAAGGTTTTTTTTTTTAAAACACCTTTTATAATAAGCTTTAACGAGTATACTTTTTTGTACTTTCCAGAACTACATGGTTTTAGGCTTATCGTGTACTCAAAATATCCATTAGAAATACATCCCTAAATATAAGGTTTATGTCCATTGCCTTTATAAAGGTTTAAATTTTTTTCAACAGCTAATGAAGAGAATTATTTGGGTATTCAACCTGCCTTCATGTGAGTTTTATTAAATTATTTAATTAGTGAAGACTGATATATTCCCCAAGCAGAGAGAAAATATAGAACAGAGGGTATAAAGAATATATGAACTAAAAAGGATATAAATGTATACTATTGAGTGATATTCTATTTCCCTGTGCGAGGAATCAAAATTTACCTGGAACAGTTGGTTCTCTTTCATAAATGGTCTCAATATGCATTGGGGAAGATATTCTATGGTTTTCCCTAGTTTGTTCTGTTAATCCTCTAGATCCAGACATTTTTTTTCTTGACTTAAATCTTTACTATGAGAATTTAAACCTATTTTTTTTCCTGTCCTGTGAATAAGAAGACTATCTGTCTAGTCCCACTCTTGTAATAACCAATTATATACTTAAACTCCATTAGGATAATCTTTATGTTTTTCTTCTGTTTTATGTATTTATTTTTTTCATGGTTTCTGAGATATAACATCCATTTATCCTGGCCACTCTCTAGACTCCTTTGCATCCCTCCCTATGAATCTTGCTATAAAGTATTCTATTTTTAACCTATTCACAGATTATTCTAATAAATTGTCAGTCTAATCCAAAGATAGTAGATGGCATAATGCTTTAGAAAGAGGGAGGACACTGATGTTATGTAGGTCAGGACTTAAACCTGAGCTTTGCCACTTTCTCATCATGTGGCCTTGAGAAAGTTCTTCCTCTGAACCTCCAGGGGATGGAGATTCCTACTTTAGAGGGTTTCTGTGAGGATTAAGATAAAAGTGTATCACCAGGCAAGATGCCTGGCTTATAGAAGATGCTCCATAAATGTTAGTTTTCCTTCCTTCTGGTTCTTTTATGTCACATTTCAAGAACAGAACTGTTTAAGAATTGTTCTCATGGTTGCCATTCTTCATACATGACAGGGGTTCTGCACCAAATTTACTGTTTATATTGAAGAATTAACTTCAAACTCATATTCTCATGATGATGTCTATGTTTTTTACATTTATGGCCATCCTGCCACCATGTGGTCTAATTGTTAGTTTAAATGAACCCAATGAAGTGGGAAACTTCTAACTCGCTACTGTACTATCATCCCTCTTCTCCATCATAATAGGCTCTATTAGGCGTTCAGTCAGTTGCCCTCGGTCCATCTCTTCTCAATCACCTTCCAGTGCAGACAACCGGCCGTTTTCTGCTCAACAAATGATATCAGCATCCCGGCCGGCTTCAGGGTCTCGATCGCATTCCTTAAACCGTGCTTCCTCCTACATGAGGCCTCTGCCTCACACTAATGAAGCCAGCTCTACTAACTCTCAGATGGTAAGTCATCTATTTCACTCCGAGATTACAGGAAGCACTACACTCAGGATTTAGGTGGTAAAGGGATCAGTGGAGAGGAGGACAGGTTGAACCTCAGATCCTTTCTATAATTCAACTCATGGTCTTCTGGAATTTGAATTATTCATCCAACTTAGCCTATAACTTAGTATGAGTTCTTCAAAAGCAGACTCTACTATATCATAGAACTTGAGGATGGACACTGAGAATAACGTTTTATGTCCATTTGCTGATGGTCTAGGGTAATTTTGTTGAAAATCATCTGAGTAAATGTATCACCTTGCAGTGTATTGTGCAGTATATACGTAAATTTGGGGGAATTTGTTGGATAGTAAATTTTCCTTAATGGGATGATTGATTAATAGGTTAAAAAAAAACCAAACCATTGATAACTTATCCTTAGGCTACTGAAGTATAACATAGTTCATAATGTTTTCTTCATGTTAACATACAGCATATTCCCTCCTTAGCACGAATCCCAGAGATTCAGTGTTAAGGAGGTCAGTGAACTTATTTTGCAACCAGGCATAGTTGTAGGTGCTCAAATAGATATCTCAAGGCACCTACACACAGGCCAGGGATTTATTTGTTTATTTAATGTGGATTATGTTCCCAAAGAGAAAAGTCTAGAAAGTATAAATGGATGAATTTCATTTGGTAACTATCAATAATTATTTTTTCTAATCAAGAATTGCATAAGGTATATGGAACAAATGGAACCGACCAGGAAGTCTTTTTTAAACACTTACATTTTATTTTAGTGTTTTGTGCTAAATAAACTACAACTGTGTGGAAGTGTGAAAGACATTCTTGGAAAATCATATCCATTTAATCCTAAGAATAAATGTAAAAAAAATTTTTTCTTTTTGTTATTTTTTTTAATTAAAAGTGCATCATTTTTACCTAGAAATATCTTTCAGATTATAGTGGCACAATGAAATAAGACCCCCTCCAAATATCTGTATTCTTTCAAATTTAAGAGTGAGTCTTTGCGGCAACCGAGAACAAAGGAACAAGAAGACCATCTAACAAGTCAGACCTTATTTGTCCTCAAGGACATGAAGATCCGGTTTCCAGGAAAATCAGATGCAGAATCATTACTTCTGATAGAAGATGTGAGTATTTAATGTATGAAATTCCAAGGTGGTTGCACCTTTTTATTGTTCTTCTTAAAATATTAAAATTTATTTCCTGATAGCATCATTCTGAATGTCATGGTAAACTTAATGTTCTTTTCAACCTCCACAAGCTTTAGAAAATACAGGGGTTATTTTAATTTTTATGATTTATGAGTAGTGAGATCACCATATCAATAAAGCAGAATATCTTTTAGCGTATAGTCCTGTTTTAATATTAAAATGATGAAATTGCCTCATAAGTGAGAATAATTAGTGTTAAATAATTACTGTTCGTAATGATGAAAAAAATACCAAGTTAAGCCTCCTTCTGTAAAGATTTAGAAGGATCTAACATGGAAGGAATTGTAATGAAAAAAGTAGGGCCCTCAGTATAAAATATCAAGAATATTTGAATGTGGCTCCTTGAATGGTTTTGGTTTTGGTCAGATTTTGAAATGGCTTATGTTGGGGGTTTTTCTTGTTATAAACACATTTGCACCACCCAGTGGAACATTCTAAAATGACACAGTCCTAAAATTCATATTAAAGTCAAGGGCTTTTACTTACTTCTATTTTAGAAAGAATGTCCAACTTTTAGATATTTCTGGTGAAAGAGCATTTCTTCAGTCACAGATTAATTTCATTTAAACATCTATTTCAAATTGACATGCTTAGATAATCTCCCAGTAACAGAAGGCTGTTTTCTGGTTTCCCTGTTCTGTTTGGTTTGGTTTTGGTTTTGGTGGGTTTTTGTTTTTTGGGTTTTTTGTTGTTGTTGTTGCTGTTGTTGTTGTTCCAGAGAAGAAGACACCATCTAGTGGCCAATTGTAGGATAAGAACCACAACAATGCACTTGGCCTTTTTCATGTTTTAGCATTACTTTAGACCTATCTAAAGGAACTGTCTAGAAACAAAATAATAATAAAAATTTAACTTTCTTAGCTAAAAAATTAATAGTGGCAATTTCTATTTTGTAATCATGACATAGTTATAAGCAAAACCCCCCAAGTATTATTCATTGTATTGTTATATATATATTTTAAAAAGTGAAAATGATATCTTGCTTACAAAGATATTTGTTACATTGAGGAAAAAGGAGGAAAAGTGAACATTAATTATAAAGCTTTATGTACATTTGTTTTTATTTACATATTAATCTTATTCAATCAAGTTCTGGGTAAAAACAAAGTTTTTGTACATAAATTTTACTTAGAGATATTAGCTACATACCACCCTTTTGAATTAGGTAGAAGAAAAATTAGATAGAGAGTAGAACTAATATTTGTGGCTGATGTGATTATTTTATAAAGAATATATATGGGCTTATAGGGACACCTGGGTGGCTCAGTTGTTTAAACATCCAACTCTTGATTTTGGCTCAGGTCATGATCTTGCAGCTGTGTGATCGAGCCCCACATCCAGCTCCATGCTGGGAATGGAGTCTGCTTAAGATTCTGTCTTTCCCTCTCCCTCTGGCCTTCCCCCGTGCACATGCACTATCAAAACAACAAACAAAAAACCAAGAAAACAAAAAATAGAGAGTATAAATAAAATGTAACGAATAATTCTATAAGACATTAGACTGTTTACTATATGTTCACCATACGCAGCAAATATTTTAATCTGTTTGCTACAGTATATATTACTGGAATATATATTTAGAAATTTTGAAGCTTTGTACCAATAAAAACCCAATAAACAAAACAAAGGGATAATAGATTATATATGGGCTATCTTTTAATGTGTTGTTCAATATTCTGTTACTATGGGTGCTGTGTAAATAGAGCTCTTAAAATTAAAATGGAAAATCTGTGTTTTGGGCTTCTTCCCAAATCTTATGTACCTCAAGACATTTGACTTTCATTTATTAGAGACTGTGTGCTTTTAACAGCAAAAAAGAGAAACTTTGGATTCAGATGGCATGTCTTTATGAAAGTAAACATTCTTTGTTGCAAGTAATATTACAGTGCTTCCGTTTCACAAATTAATAATATTGGTTTCACCCCATTTATTTCTCTTTTGTTACTTTTAAGGAAAATTTTAGATTAAGTTTCTTAATCTTTCTCTCCCAAAACAGATCATTGATAACTGGAGGTATCATAAAACAAAAGTGGCTTCATATTGGCTCATAAAATTGGACTCTGTAAAACAACGAAAAGTGAGTAATTCCAAAAATAGTTTTGCCCTTTGGGATTATGTATTAAGATCATTCATCCATATCCATAATCAAGCTATATACATCTTCATTTGTTTACTCATTTCTTCCACAAATATTTGTTGCACACCTACTGTGTTTCGGGCACTGTTCTAGGTTCTGAGGATAAAAAAAGTGAATTTAAAACAAGCCCCGTGGTCTGATAGAGCTTATATTTTAGTTCAGGTGTTTGATAATAAACAATATATAATAAAATGAAGGGCAATTTTACTGGGTAAATACCTGAAGTAGGGTAAGTACCTGAAGAAAAATAAATCAGAGTGAAAAAAAGAAAGAAGGTAACATGGGAGCAGAGACCTTAATGAAATGCTACTATGCAGATAACTGCAGTTACAATGTATCAATCAGGCAGAGGGAAGAGCAGATACAGAGGGCCTGTGGTGGATGTTAGCTTGAGGTGTCCCTGAAGCATAGAAGGACCATTTTATTCCCTTATTTATAGGATCATTGGCTTGTGTTGGTCAAGAGTGAGTGAGGGGTGGTGAATGCTAAAGTTGGGTATATGGGCAAGGGTCAGATCACAACTTCATGGGCTGTCTAAAGACTTTGGATTTTATTCCAAGTAAGGGGAAGCCACTGAAAATTTTGAGCAGAAGAGGTATACAGTCCATGTACTTTTTGTAATCTAGAAGATGGAAAACTGTAGGTAAGTTGATAATTAAAATGAAATAGGCCAGAAGCAGATTAAAGTATTTATAAGATACCTATAAATAAATACTTATTTATAAATACTTATAAAGTGTTTATACAATATACTTATAATACATGATAAATGTGACATTTTAAAGACTTGAAGAAATGACATTTTCCCCCCAAAATGATACTGAAGCAATTGGCTACCTCTTTGTAAGAAAATTAAGTCAGAGTCTTATCTCTCACCATATGCAAAAATAAATTGCAGATAGACTGCAGTTTATATGTAAAAAAAGGAAAATATTAAAAGTTTTAAGGAAAAGGATATGTTTATAACCTTAGAATGGGGGAACCACTTCTTAAGAAAGACTTTAGACCCAGAAATCTTAAGGAAAATACTGACAGATTTGATTACATGAAAATTTAAACCAAATTAAAAGGCAGAAGCTGTGAGGGGCATGGGAGGAGGGGTGTGGAGGAAGACAGATATTTGTAACACATAAAACACAAAGTAATACCAATAAACCAAAACTTTCTACAAATCAACCATCAAAAGACAAACTATCCTATAAATATTAATAAATAAAATGGCAAAGTACATAAAAAGGCCATGAAAAGACAATTTATGGATCTTCAAATAGCCAATTAACATGTAAATAGATCCTTGGCCTCACTAATGATGAAGGAAAAGCAAGTAAAAGCCATCGTATTAGCAGAAATTAATCAGACAGATAATATCCAGTGATGGAAATAGTATGGATAAAGGGCCTTTGCTATATCATTAGAGGGAGGATACATTGATACAACTCCATAGACAGGTGATTTGCAGTCTCTATTAAAATTACAAATGTTCATAACCTTGATGCAGCAAAACCACTTACAGCATTCTATCCAACAAAATAATTGTCTGTGTATATGAAAGATTTACATGTGTGAGCATTCATTGCAGTGGTATGTGTGAAAGCAAAACATTTGAAGCAGCGTAAATATCTTATCAATAAATTTATGGTTAAATATAGTGCATCCACACTATTCAGTTTCATTAAATTGAATACTATTCTGGAATCATAGATCTTAACCTGAGAGATAGAATCAGATTATGGCTTGTAACATATGAAACAAACATACATTAGTAAAATCAGCCAGTGGTAACTAATCACGAGTGAAAGGATACAATCAGTTAGGTGTCACCCGAAGGCCATGAGTCCATCCGCTATCAGGCATCCCTTTTCACACGTCCAGAGGCATTCTGGCTTCAGAGTGATCAGTGCCAACTATGTGTGGTTCACCTGCGTACGGAGGGAGCCTTCCAAATGTGGGTGGCCTTCATTTTTCTTCTCCATTAGTCACCCATGTAGTCTTTGTGACTAACTTCTGTTCTCCAGTCAGCTGAAATAAAAAGATTGATTTACTATGAATGTTGTCCGATAGAACTTTCTGCAAAGATGCTAATATATGCTATATTTGTGATGTCCAAAGGAGTGGTCACAGACACGTATGGCCATTGAGTGAGCACTTAGAATGTGGCTATTGTGACTGAGGAACTGAACTTTTAATTTAAATTTAAATTTAAATAGCCAAATGTGTCTAGTGGCTACTGTAGTTGACAGGGTGGATCTAGACAGATCAGGGGTAGCCTTCTAATATGTTCTTAGATAAGAACTTTCTCAGTTATCTTCCTGCTGAGAAATTCCATTAAAGGGTTTGCAAGAGTGTCCAGTAAGGTCGTGATCGCCTTGGGCATCTCGAAGAAGGAGCACCTCTGTCAACTGGTTCCCTTCTATATGCCATCCAAAAGGATATCAGGATAGTAAATTAAACAAACGTGTCATGTCGTACAATAATATGTGTTGTCCCATTTTAAGTGACTTATGTGTATATACTATTTTAAATATATATATCTAGCATAAAAAGTTTTTAAAAACTAGGTACCAAATTGTTGAGAGGATATATTTCTAGAGGGTAGACTTATTGAGCCACAGGAAGGAAAGAGGTGACATTTGCTGTCATTCTTACCTTTTTTGTAGATTTCTATACTTTTTTCAAGTTAAAATAATCTTTTCAAAAGTGGCAGAATGACAGGGAGACACAGGCATTCCTGTGAAGCCTGTCTGGATTCCCCTACAATCACGTGTTATGTTTCCCTATTCTAAATCTTCATGGCACTTTGTACTCAGTTGTATTTATGATCTGCCTTGAGAGATTTTTCTATTAATTTTTCCCCACTTCTCTAAAAGCCAGGTGCTTGTCTTACTTTGTAGTTACCTGTAGGAAGCTTTCTGTAACCACTTAGTAAGTTGATTCAATTCTAGGTTCTTTTATGAACTCTGTCAATGGCAAGCTCACTTCTCTCTGCCTCCTCCTTTCTTCACTAGTGATGTGTGTTTATTTGAAAATTTTTTTAACATTTATTTATTTTTGAGACAGAGAGAGACAGAGCATGAACAGGGGAGGGTCAGAGAGAGAGGGAGACACAGAATCTGAAACAGGCTCCAGGCTCTGAGCTGTCAGCACAGAGCCTGATGCGGGGCTTGAACCCACGGACCGCGAGATCATGACCTGAGCCGAAGTCGGACGCTCAACCGACTGAGCCACCCAGGCGCCCCGATGTGTGTTTATTTCAACAGCAGCTACAAACGAGGACGCCATTCTGTTTTTTCACGTGTGATTTGAGAAGGTCTGATAAACATTGTAGAGGATGATCAGAGGATGTGTGTGAATAGTAATGACTTTTGTGAACTGGAAGAAAACTATTTCACATTTTAGGATTGTTATGTTCAATTTGGTTTATAAATTTTGAGTAAAATTAAACAATTGCTTGTAAATTTACTTGCAAGTACTTTTGCCAGTACATCTACTTCTGTACTGATGTCCTCTAAGAATATTTGGAGTGAGTTGTGTTTGTGTAGCCCTTTCCTTCATTTCCCAGATGTGTAGCCACATGTCCATGTTTGTCATACACTGTCATGTTACAGGAGTGGAAATGCCAGTGTGAGGGGGCAGAATTTTTTAATACAACTTACATACCTAGGTATCCTTTCTTTGAGCCCTTCCATTCTGGCATAAACCAAAAGTACTCTGTGTCCTCTATGCTTGTAAAAAGTAGTAAGACGTCCCATCTTCAATGCACAACGTGTTACAGTCCCATAGCTTACACTACCCAAGCAGTTACAGAAGTTCTGCAGAAGGTAATTTAATACTTGTGTTTTTGGCAGAAGAATCTGTAGCTGAATATTGACTCTCAGAGAACAGAAAGGGCTGATCTTAGCTAGAGCAAGTTTATCCTGCCACGTTGCCTGCTTTCAAGGAGGCCCTGAAAGATGGCTCAGGAATAGTAGGCCTAGGCTATGATGGAAAGGAAAAGGCCAGAATTTACACATCTACAACTTGTTTGCAACAATTTTTCGTGGTGACGTCATGATCACTGTGTTTCTTTCTCTTCCCTCAACCCTTTTTTTTAAGACACTGTTTTTCCAAAACAAACTCTAGTTTCTCAGATACATCATGAAAGGTGAAGTGCTCCTGGGAAAAGAAACAGAAGGCAGCTCTCAGCAGCATTTGTCATGTGATGACACTCTCCCCCTCACTGCCAGGGCCACTGAGGAGCTATCACCCATGAGGAATTATTGGGATAATAAGGAAATGAATTTTTGTAAAATTTCTCCTTTTTGTAAAATTTACCCTGCCAAATGTATGTGTTCTTTCACCCATGCCCACAAAATAAGCATAACAAATACACATACCGTGAATGCAAATCATAAGGCCAGCCAACGGTGGAGGTCTTGAGCTCTAAGAGACATAAACACAGAGTTTTTAATTGGGATTTTTTTGTTGTTGTTTTTATGTTTTGTTCATTTAATCAATAGCATTAGAATGAATGAAGTGAAGTACTTAAAATTTAGCCCAGATAGGATAAGTATAGAGATATATTATAAAATAATCATTGGGACAAACTTAAATATGTTTGTCTGCTCTAGTTGTATATATGTATATGTATATATTATAATATATAAATACTTTTTCTCTACCTCTTCCCAATCTTGTTTTGTTTCAAATGAAATCAAGAGGTAAAGTGAGATAAGAGAATGACTGAAATATTTTTTTTTCTTGCAACAAGAGAGCCAGTATAATAATGAGTTGAAAAGTACATTGAAAAAAAATTAAGCTTTATATGTTGATAAGGGGCAATATTAGATAGTGGAAAGAGGTATTGGACTCGTAGTCATGTGGATTTGAGTTAAATACTGCCTCTGTCCTTTACTTGGGACAGGTAACTTTTCAGAATTTCTGAGATTTTTAACCTTAAGATTTGGAGGGTTTTTGTGAAGAAATGAGACATCATGTGAGAGGGTGTTCTGCCTTAGGAGGTATAAAATGCAGGCTGATTTTGTTTTCCTACTAAGGATCGTCATACCAGGCTGTTTCTCCAATGTGTTTTATTTAACAGTGCTTCCCCCTTATTCGCGGGGGATTCCGAGTCCCCAGTGGATGCCTGAAAATGGGGATAGTACTGCATCCTGTAGATATTCTGTTGTTTCTCATACATATATACATACCACTGGTAAAGTTGAATTTATAAACTAGGCACAGTAGGGGATTAACAACAATAACTAATAATGAAATAGAATAATTATAACAATATGTTATAATAAAAGTTGTATAAATATGGTTTCTCTCTCTCTCAAAATATCATATTATACTGTACTCACCCTTCTTCTTGTGATGACGTGAGATGATAAAATGCCAACACGATGAGATAAAGTGAGGTGAATGCTGTAGTTATTGTGATGCAACGTTAGGCTACCATTGACCTTCTGAGACTACGTCCGAAGGAGAATCCATTTGCTTCCGGACAGTGGTTGGCCTCGGGTAACTGAAACTATGGAAGGTGGAACTGCAGACACAGCGAGACTACTAAGAGTTCAGTTCTTCAGATGTAGAATTATTTTATGTAGAATATGTGGAAATGAGGTATAAAAAATTGTCTGTGGGGTTGTAATATATTAGCCATTTATTTGACCATCTGTTTGAAACCTGTGCTATTGCTTTTTAAAGCCAAAAACTGCATCCAAGAAAACAAAAAGAAACCTAGAATGCGGGTCAGCTGTTGAACGTAGAATTAGATATTATAAAATGTTACTTATTCATAAGGTCATGCACTTAACTAATTTACATCTAGATGTGGATTAATCAGCTCTGTGCTTCCTTGGGCTGGGATGATAGTGATCATTGGAAGGCTGTGTCCTTTCAGTCTCCTGGGGAGCAGACATAAGACAGATTTAGAAGTGAAAGAGATTTATAAGAGAAAACTCACAAGAAAGATAAAAGGGTAAGAGAGTTCAAGTAGATAGGACAGGCCTTCAGACTGCAGTATAGGTCTGACAGCTGTGAATGGAAGGCAAGAGGGTTGGGAGGAAGAACCTGAGACTAGTGAAGTTCTCAGAAAGCCTTGTAGCGCTGGTGGGGAGGCAGAACAAGCACTGCCTGCTAGGCAGAAACGACGCCTCTCAGGTGTCCCAGCCATGCCCAACCATTTGGTTGGGGGCAGTCAGAGGAGAGCATAAGCTTGAATGATGCAGTGGATCCTGAATGGGGAGGCTAACTCACTCTTGGAAGCAACTTGACCCAAATGGCACGTCTTCATGGCTGCCACAAAGGCTGCATGTCATGCAATTTAATTTGACAAACATTTATTTGTTGCCATTTTGTACGATTACTGTGCTAGGCACTACTGGGGATTTTGAGAGTTGTTCATTCATTCATTTAGTTACTTGCTCATTCTAACATGCATTCAACAATATTAATTGAGGGACTATCATGTCCCAAGCACTGTATTCGGTGTGGAATGCATAATTTAAAGCTCTTAATTCTATTTATAGACCGTTGTTGAAATGTGTATCTCACTTTTTCTGTTCCAGGATCAAAGCATTTGCTGGTTGCTCATTAAAATGTTATAAAACTGTAAGATTAGAATCCTCATACACAAACTCTTTCACGTGCCTTATTTCAAATTTTCCTTATTGGATGTAAGCGTTAAAGGTCAAGAATGAGGGAATTAAATACTGAACAGAATCCTCACCAGGTGAAAATGGAAACAGCTAATCTTATTTAATATCATGTTGTGGTAACTCCACACTTGCATAATACAGCTTTCTGCCAAGAATGCAGCTGCTTTCTATAATTTGTAAGGAATATATGAGAAGTATGAAAATACTGCAGTGCTGGCGGGCTGTGAAGAATGCCAGATTTGCTGAGAAGCTTATTCTCTGACGTGATACCTAGGCATAAACCTCAGATTGGAGGATGAAGAGAAATAAGTAGTGATATTAAGGTTAGACCATATTTGCATTTATTTGGGGGTTCTGAGATCCTTGTTTATCAAGTATTTCTTCTCTACATAGCAATTTCTTTTTAATACCTACTGTAGCTGCTTCTTTGTGCATTTTGATGTTATTATTTCCCATCTCTTTTTCATTTGAGCCGACATAGATGCTGCACGGAGCTGTTCGTGTTGCATCAGCAAAAGTGCCTTTCCCCCATAGCCATGGCTGCTGCATGCATCATTAGTACAGCATGTAGTGATTTTAATGTTATTTCTAAACCTCCCTCACCTCATGCCATTATTTTAATTTAGAACCAACTGTTCAGCCATATGGAGCAGTTTGTCATTCAACATCTGTATGTTCTTGCAAAATATGAATTTGTGTGCTCTATGCCTTCAATGTGCTATATTTCATATGGAAAAGACAAATCTTTTCATTTTATTAATGTTTTCATTGACTGAATCTCCTATTTATTTTTTCCCTTGGAGAGCTTAATGTTAGATCGGGGTGCTTTTAAAAGTCACAATGTCAGGAAATGCATACCTGTATTCTATAACTTAGCCTCACTTGAGTCCACAGATAAACACAAAGGGCAACTTGCTGACCATTTGTTTTCGTGTTTCACAAATCATTCATCTACCATTTTGTTCTAACACCAAAGCACCCAGATATCCAAAATAGCATTGCAGATAGAACTGGCACTAATTTACTTCTTTCCAGTCTGATTTCTTGCCTGTCTGCCCTCTGCCTTCCTAAGATTATTCAGTGGATGTTTTGCTAAAGGTGCAGTCACTGTGTGGCCATCTGTGAGCCTCTTAAGCAGACTAGACCCTTCACCATGGCCCTGATAAAGGGCGTGTCTGGGCAGCCTTCTTTATGTACAGTAACCCAACCCATTTTCCCAAGTATCACTTGATTAGAGGCAAATCTGAATCTAAGAAGTAACAATTTGATTCTCTTGTAGAGTTTGCTGTTCACACCTGGGCAGATCAAATTAGTTGTGAGGCAGTGTTGGGTAGTGCTTCCCCAGAAGCTCTGGCTACAGAACTGTCCATTTACTAGCTGTGTAATCTTGGCCAAGTTATTTACCTGCTCCATGCCAGAGTTTTCTCATCCATAAAATGAGATCCAGAAGTGTTCTCAGAACGTAAAAATGTCCAGGGTGCCTGGGTGGCTCAGTCAGTTAGGCTCCAACTTTTGATACTGGCTCAGGTCATGGTCTTGCAATCGTTGAGACTGAACCCCGCATCCGGCTCCACACTGAGAGGAGCCCACTTGGGATTCTCTTGCTCCCTCTCTCTGCCCCTTCCCCACTGGCACCCCCTCTCAAAATAAATAAACAAAAAAATAAATGAAAATTTTTCATAACCGTTAGGCAGCAAAACCTAACCTACTTGAATTTGTTTGATGACAATGACTTGACAGGAAGGTATGTGTTATTTTTGTCTCATGTCTTGGTTTGAATATTCATATATTTTCCTGCGGAAATAGAAATATTTATGATTATGGAATCCAGCCTCATGATTTTTTGGAAAAGGATTGTGGATCAATTTGTACCTACTTTATGTTTTTGTTCTGAGGATTACGTGAATTGTTCTATGTAAAAGTGTTTAGAACAGTCCCTGGTTCACAGTGAGGTCTATAGGAAGCTCTCAAAAAGTGTGAGCTCTGATTTTTACCGTGTCTGCACAGGTTTCACTTTGATGCAAGGAACAGTTTCACTAAGATAAACACCTATTGAGTGCTAGACCTATCTTCAGCCTTGAGGACATGATACGTTTTTTACCAAGATGGGCATAATGCCTCCCTTTATATGGATTAACAGTCTATATTAGTGAAACAGGAAATTAAAATAAAGCAAGGTAGTTATTAATAGAGGAGGAACCGGGGATTAAGGGATCATAGTTTAATGGCAGGTAAAGTTGTCCCTGAGTAGGTTCACCAGGTGAATAGATAAGGAAGACTGTTCCAAGCTGAGGAAAGAGAGCATATGAAGGCTCAGAGGGAAGATGCAGGGATTCAGGTACTTGTCCCCTCGGTTTACATGCCCTCGTGCCCTCCAAATTACAGGTCTCTCTAACCCCCTCCTTTCTCCAGGAGCAGAGAGCTTGCCTCCTTTAAAATTGAGGGCAGGGGCACCTGGGGGGTTAGTCCATTCTTGATTTCAGCTCAGGTCATGATCCCACAGGTCGTGGGTTTGAGCCCCGCATCAGGCTCTGCACTGACCTCGCAGAGCCTGGTTGGGATTCTTTGTTTCTCTCTCTGTCTGCCCCTCCCCCACTCGCCCTTTATCTCTCTCCCAAAATAAGTAAATAAACATTAAAATAAAATAAAATAAAATAAAATAAAATAAAATAAAATAAAATAAAATAAAATAAAATAAAATAAAAATAGGGCAAAGAGAAGCAAAGTAGAATGTATGTTCCCAGTGGGCTGCTCAGGAAAAGAAGGAGCAAGTTCCTGGGTTGCCTAGACCATGCTAGTCTCATGATTCTGGGAAATCATTCAGGCAGAGATACTTGATGTGGTGCAAGAGGCCTAGCAAATGTATTCATCTCTCCATTTTGGAGGAAACATTAGGAGTAGAGCACAAGCATTCACCGCCCCTAATTCCCTAGCTGCTTTCTGGAGTTGCCTTCCGTCATGTGTGGGCTAGGATATTAAATGATCATGGTTTTAAAATTCCCTCTAAACTAAGACTAAAACATGTACAGAGCAGTGGCCAAGAGGGTCTCCACTAAATAATGCACCTAGTATAGTGCTTAGTATAGAGCAGGCAGGCTCTTCTCTTTGGTTCTTATGCATTGTGTGCATTTTATCATAAAATGTATTCAAAAAGAAATAAACAAATAACTTATAATCTCAAATGCTTTAAAGTTGAATAGCTATTTATTAATAGAATATGAAATTAACGTTAGCATGGCTGCTTTTTAAATTTGTCCTGTGTTATGACTTTTGGCCTGTTATTACTCACTAATACATAGAAAGTAGAAAGGAAAATTTACTGAAATTTATCATTTACTGCTAGTGTGGATTCTTCCATCACATCAGTCATGAGTACTGCTTTCTACATTAAAAAATATAGAGTTTGGGGTGCCTGGGTGGCTCAGTTGGTTAAGTGTCTGACTTCAGCTCCGGTCGTGATCTCGTGTTCGTGAGTTCGAGCTCACAACAGTCTCTCTGCTGTCAGTGTGGAGTCCACTTCAGATTCTCTGTCTCCCTCTTTCTGCTCCTCCCCTGCTTGCTCTCTCAAAAATAAATAACATTAAAAAATATACATATGAGTTAAACTAATAGCTTAAATGAAAATTGTAAAAAATAAAAGGTGTTAATCAATACACATATCAGTATTATTGTGAATAATTCATATTAAAAAAATTTTTAAATACTTCTTAATTATTAAGCATTTGTTATCTGTAATAACGAGCTTTTCCAGGACAATTTTTTCCCCAGGCGACTTTATTACAGATTGCATTCTCTCTCCTTATTCGCTGCCCCTTCATCTGACATACCCTTAACCTGCAGTGGGAGTTGCAAATACTGTTTCCACTTCATGGTGAACAGGAAGGGAAGGCATGAGGCTCACACAATTCATCATGAGAAGTTGGAGTCGACCTTCTTCTCTAAATAAAGTGTTTTGAAAGTTTTTTACTAAATTGATTTTAAACAGGTATTTATTCTACATTTGCTTTCTCAGAGAGAACTAGTATCACTTCTTTAAATATGGTTGTTTTAAAGACAGGCAAATTAAATTCTTCCTCTATCTGCCTCCAGTTCTCTCTACATTTGTGCCAATTGAGGGAAATCTGTCTTCCTTCAGCCTTGATGTTTGCAAGCTTCTTTCTCTTCTCACCACTCACTCACATACTTCCAGGCAGTTCCTTCAATTAGATAAATAAAATACAAAGTAAAAGTCTTGAATAACTGTTTGAATAACTGTATTTGTTGGTGCTTCCTATTTTTTTAAAAGACTTTTCATTGGAAATACTGCATTGTATAATTATTAAATAGATGTGAACTGGGCAAAGTCAATTTTTGGGTTTACAAATTTTTTTAGAACCTCTAGGATTTCAGTTGTCCAGAATTAGATTAATCATGTTCTTATTTCATGATACTCTCTCATTAATGGTCTGTATATGACCTGCTTTTATTTAGTGTTTGTAAGGTCACTGTCCCGTTTGTGACCCCCACATCTAAAACAAAACTTATGTTCCTGGCAGTGACCTGTTATTCAATCACATGACTCTACTCCATTCCCCTGGACATCCTCCCCATATCTCAGGGAGCCATTTTCTTGAATTCAGGATTTATTAGTTCTTTACTTTCTTTCTTTATAAATTCTTATTTGTCTATCTTTATTCCCCATAAGCATTTTTAATATTTAGTTGTTTTTACTTCTATTAAAGGGATTTCATACTGTATATTATAACTCAGGTTTGCATTTTTAAAAATGTACTATTATATTACTAGGATGCTTGTGTTTTGCATGTTGTTGTATTTCATTCATTTTGATTATTGTATAATAGTTCACTGGAATGAGGGTATCAGTTTATTTGTTCAGTCTCCCATTGAAGGACAATTAGGATGTTCCCAGCTGTTTGCAATTGTGAACAGCTGTTAGAACATTCTTGTACATGCCTCTTGTTTTTAACCTCTGAGAGGATTTCTCTTAGGACCAACGTTGCTGGGTTATAGGGTATATGAATTTTTAACTTTAGGAGATAATGCCAAGCCATTTTTGAGTGACAGCACCAATTGCTACTCCCACCAAAAGTGTCTAAGAGACCCTGCACGTCCCTGTCTCTCCAGCACTTGGTATTGTCAGACTTTGAATTTTTGTCAGTTAAATGGACATGAAGAGATATCTTATGGTTTTAATTTTTGTTTCTTATGTTTATTGGGCAAATTTATTCCCTCTTTTGTGAAATTCCAGTCCATGTATTTTTGTGCATTTTTTTCTAAGTTGGTGGTGTTTATGTTAACAATTTGTTAGGCATTCATTATGTATTTCTGATATTAATCTTTTGTTGGAGGTATATATTTTAAATCTATTTTCCCAGTTTGTAATTTGATCCTTTATTTTCTTGAAGGTATTTTTTGATGGCCAGAAGTTCTTAATTTTAATATAATCAATCTATTATTCTTTCATGGCCCACACTTTTTTGTGAGTTAAAGTAATCTTTTTATAACCTAAGGACTAAAAGATATTCACCAATGCTTTTCACTAAGATATTTAGTGGTTTATTTTTTATTTTATTTTTATTTTTTAAATTTATTTTATTTTATTTTATTTTTAATATAATTTATCGTCAAATTGGCTAACACACAGTGTGTAAAGTATGCTCTTGTTTTTTGGGGTAGATTCCCTGGTTCATCGCTTACATACAACACCCAGTGCTCATCCCAACAAGTGCCCTCCTCAATGCCCATCACCCATTTTCCCCCTCTCTCCCACCCCCTTCCACCCTCAGGTTGTTCTCTCTATTTAAGAGTTTATTATGGTTTGCCTCCCTCCCTCTCTGTAACTACTTTTTCCCATTCCCTTCCCCCATGGTCCTCTGTTAAGTTTCTCAAGATCCACAAATGAGTGAAAACATATGATATCTGTCCTTCTCTGACTGACTTATTTCACTCAGTATAATACCTTCCAGTTCCAGCCACGTTGCCACAGATGACATGATTTAATTCTTTCTTAACGGTTTATTTTTTAAACTTAAGACTCTAATCCCTCTAGAGCTGATTTTTTAAATCGAGTGAATGAGGATTCAGCTTTATTTTTTAAGTAAAGCTTACTATTTTTCAATCTCCATTTATTGATTTAATTTGCATTTAACTTAAATTTTAACTTCAAACTTAATCTCTTCTTACTCCAATGGTCTGATTTGCCACCTGTGGCATACACCAAACTTACATAAATGCATGGGATTTTTACTCTGTGCTGTTGTTTAATGAATTAGTGTGTGTGTGTGTGTGTGTGTGTGTGTGTGTGTATTTATGCTTGAATTACATATATTCATCTTAGAATTTTAGACACACACTTACTTAGATTTTGAAATAACTTTTGTTTTTCCACTAGGTTTTGGACATAGTAAAAACAAGTATCCGTACAATTCTTCCACGCATCTGGAAGGTACCTGATGTCGAGGAAGTAAATTTATATCGGATTTTCAATAGGGTTTTTAATCGCTTACTCTGGAGTCATGGTCAAGGACTGTGGAACTGTTTCTGTGATTCAGGGTAAGTTCTAAATTATCTTTTATTATTGTTACTTTTAACATTTTATTATTTGGTTAGAGGAAGGCCAATAAAATGTTTGAATTTCCATAATGATCTCTTAAAATATGGATATTTTTTACTGCATATAATTTTTTTGTACTCAGCTGTAGTTTATAGCAGTTGAACTGATTTAGATGAGATAATGAATATGAACATAACACCTAACTAAATTGAATTCAATGGAGAGAAAGTAGTCTTAATGAAAAATCTCAATTACGAATCAATATTCTTAATGTTCTTCTGCTCTTTCCTTCGTACAACAGACTTCCAAAATATGGCTACCGTCCCTCTCCAAAATTTCAGTCCTGCCAAAGCTATTGTGATTCATTGTTTCTTTAGCCTTAAGATAATTTAAAACCAAACATTCCCTACCTCTTTTTCAATTAGAAAGGGCTACCTTTCTGGCCTTCCGTTAATCCCTTTGTTATGCAGGTTTGATATTTTAGGGGCTTCTGCATCTTCAATTGTTTACTAAATCCTGTTAGTTTTTCTGTCACATTCCCATGGGGCTACTTTCTTTTTCATTGTTCTTAGCTATTGTTAGTACTTATTACCATGTTGAATATTTTTGGAGATACAGAGTTGAATTCCCCACAGATCCCTGCAAGACTCTTAAAAATGATAATAGCTAAAGCTATACTACTTACTGTATGCCAGGCATTGTTCTAAACACTTTATGTATAATGAGTGATTTAATCCTCATAACAGGTTTTATGATTTATCACCATTTTATAGACAAGGAAACTGAGGCACAGATAGGTGCTAAGGACCTAGTGCAACTGGGATTTGGCCTCAAGGAACCTGGCCCAAGAATTTATGGTCTTAACCAATAAGCTTTGTTGCCTCTAGTAGACAAAAGAAGAGATATAAAAAAAATAATGATTATAAAAGAGACATAAAGTATTCTAGCCATTTATAGAAAGGCTAGGTAAGATTAGTAGATTTCTAGACATTTTTGCCTCCAGTTTTTTGTTTCCCATATCCATCCTACTGTCAGGGGTCATTTCCTAAAATCTGTAGTGAGTTCCCTCATTTATCATTAAAGTCTAGAGTTTTTATCTAGAGACACAGCACTCTCTAATATGCTGATTCTTTCTTATTTCTCTAGTCCTCTTTGTCATTACTTTTCTACTTAAAGCTTGTGCCAGAAAAACAAGCTCGTTATTTTCAAATATCTTTAAAATGTTTTCTTTTCTTCATCGGAGCTTTTGGTGTCCTTAAGTGTCTGACCGGGCTGCTTTCCACAACCCTATCCCTCCAATTCCCTTTGCATTATTTAAATTCAGTGTAAAGACCCAGCCTGTACTTCCTTTTTGGTAAAATCATAACAGCCTATTGTAGTCTGAAATGATGTCTGAATGTCCTCCATTTAAATATTCTGGTTATCTAGTACTGATTCATTCATATCATTTGCAGACTTACTCTCACTACTATCTCCTCAGTAGCCATTCACAACAGGAAGACTTTCTAAGGTGCTCTGGGTTTGGGTAAAACCTGAGAGAAATCTTGGCTATAAATTATTTCCTCAGAGAGTTAAGTGGAATATTTGAACTATGCTCTATGGCCTGTTAGTTGTTGCCTCTTTGTAGAAGTTCTCTCAATCTAGACTCACAGTTGGAATGTTTTTTGTTTTTTGTTTTTTTTTCTGTTTGTTGATCCATTGGTTGGAATGCTACATATGAATCCCAGCTATTTTTCACCAGGGAAAACAGTCAGACAGTCTGCTACTGAAACTAGTGCTGGTAGCTTTAAGTTCATGAGATAATCTCCAACTCCAGACCCTAAAGATGCCCATCAAGTGGTTCTTCTTTGCCTCTAGGGCTCCTCTTCCCTGAACTAGTTTGGTAAAATATTAATTGATTCAGAATCTTTTTCTCTTGTGTTTTGCACAATACTCCCCTTAAATTTCTCTGGTGGTATCTATTATTATTGGTATTGATGATGAGAGTTAACAACATTTATTGAAGACTTACTAAAAGCCTGACGTTGTTTTACATATTAAATAGTCTTATAGTTGCCACTTTAGTGTTTTGAGTAAATTATTATTGTTATTCTCATTGTATAGATGAGGAAATTAACACATAGAGAGAGCATGTAGTTTATCCAGGTTCTTATAGTAACTAGGTGAGCATGGATTTAAACCCAGGTTGTCTGAGACAAGAGCCCCCAAGCTCTTAGCTGTGTGTTTCACTGATTCCCTTCAAAGCAGCATTCCCAGTGGTTACCAGACTTGCTTGATTGCAAGTCCCATAGCCTTAGTCAGATCCCCAGCCCCACCACATCTGGGCAAATAGAGCAGGAGTTTGAGCCCAATTTGACCTCCATACTCCATCCATTTCTTTAAAATTTTGGTGGTTTGTAGAGGTGAGTTTAACACTGGGTTTTATTTTGCAGCCTTACGAATGGGTTTCTTAGGCTTCCTCAATTTCATGAAGTCACACAGCATTGTGTTTGATTCACAGGTTAGACCCAGAGTAGTGTTAGTAATCCTTTGAGTCATGTTTAGTCAATGCATACTCCTTTAACGTTTGGCCTAACAGCCCAATAGTCAAGGCAAAAATCTACTCTAAACTCAGTTCTAAGAGAATGATTTTAATAAAAACACAACTGTCATTCACAGTTAGGTGTAAAATCTTGGAAAAATATAATTCAAATAAGTCTGGGCCACCTTGATTCTTTCCTCTGCCCATCAACACCCCAATAACAAAGCAAAATAAATAAACCACTCCCTGTCCACATCCAGACACATCAAAGAATATCGTAGGAAACTTTGTGGCAGGTTTCCCTAGAGTTGGCCCAGAAGTTTTACTGATGCACCAAATAGAAAACACCCTTATCCCTCTTTCTTACTTTTCCAGGCTGCTAAAGCCCATGCTCAGTGACCCTTGTTGTTACATGGAACCTTCTCTTGTTATCACATGATGCCCCACATTCTGAATGTGTTCTCTGTAGGGGAATAGCTCTTAGAATTTTCATGAATAAAATTATCTGCCATGTTTTGCTGGGATAGAGGAAGTCTTGGTGCTGTGGACTCAAACTCAGGTCTGAGAGCTCATGAAAGGTAGCCAAAGGATGTAACATTTCAGCTGAGACTTGTAGGAAGAGGAAGAATAGTTTTCCAGGTAAAACAAAAAAGAGGAGGCAGGGGGAGGTATGGGAGAAGAAATGTATTATTTGGAAAAGCCTTTTCTCCACTCAAAACTATGATCTATACACCCCAAAGAAAGAGAATCTGTTTGGACCTGTTAGCCAAAGGCATTTTCTAGTGGAAGTTTTTCATGGAAAAGCTTTTTCTCTTAGAATCTTCAGGCAAGAAAAATGATAAGGAGTATTCTAAGCAGTCTGCTTTCAGGCTGAATTATATGCCTACTTAAAAATATATGCATAACATATAGACTAAAAATGACATGAATCTTCCTGTTCTCATATCACTTTCAATTGGATGTGTTGTTGTTAGTACTTTTCAGCTCAATTGTTGCTGTTTATTCCGTTGGTATAGGCCAGTTTTTGTTTTGTTTTGTTTTTATTTTCCTTTCTCCTTTCTGCTACTTAACTTTGGTCCACTCAGTCATCCATTCTGACTTCTATTAGAGAAGGAGAAAAAAGATGAATCCGTTTTACTTTTTAGATAACTACTTTTAATATTTTGATGAGAAAGTTGGTGAAAAATACTGGATTGCTGGATAATTAGAGGCTTTTCAAGTCTCTGGATTTCATTAATACCTCCCCTTTATTGCCAGAAGTATTCACTATTCTGTATCTTATTGTTATATTACTAAAAATGGTTGTTTAAAGTTGTTTCCTGTTATGTATCTCTGAGCATTAGGGAGTACCAAACAAATTTTTAACCAGTTAATTTTTCTTTTTCAATTTATGGATTTTGGCTCTTCTGTTTTTCGGAAGTTAGATACAGAAAAAAGGCAGATAAGACCTTGGGTTCTTTAAAACGGAACTGGTATTATAAGTTATTTTTACATCCTTTCACCTTCTTATTTCTATATGCCTCTATATGCCAGGTGTAGTGGATAGGAGGTGGGGGACATAGTTCTAACATACTCAGTTTGAAAGATAGGTTTCCTTTGTGCAGAGAAAGTTAGCCTAGTACCAAATGAAGCAATTCCTATCCATTTTCTTTTTTTCTTTATGAACACTGGTGCGCTGACACTTAAATATGAATTAATAGAGTAGAATGTGGTCTTTGGCCTGTGGTGGTGAACATACACAACAAAAATTGGTAAAAGACTTTGATCCACATATTTATTTTATTTTTATTTTTTTTTTTTAATTTTTTTTTTCAACGTTTATTTATTTTTGGGACAGAGAGAGACAGAGCATGAACGGGGGAGGGGCAGAGAGAGAGGGAGACACAGAATCGGAAACAGGCTCCAGGCTCCGAGCCATCAGCCCAGAGCCTGACGCGGGGCTCGAACTCACGGACCGCGAGATCGTGACCTGGCTGAAGTCGGACGCTTAACCGACTGCGCCACCCAGGCGCCCCTCACATATTTATTTTAAATATTTAAGGAAGAATGAGAGATTGAGAAGCAGAGCTGGTGATATAACTTATATAATATTCAGACTGTTCCATCAAATTCGAGTGTTATAGAAAAAGCTCTTTTTACCTTGCTTCCATTTTATTTGTTCTTTTCTTACCTCTCTATACTCCAAATCAGGAAAAGAAAAATTGCCATGATGTTTGTAACTTGATAGTGGATCTAATCAAATGGCTCCAAAGGATCAAAATAAAAATATATCCAAATTAAGAGAAGAGGATGTAGCAATACTCAATTTCAGTGGAGAGAAAAGTCCTAAGCAGACAGTCGTAACACAGGATGTTTTCCTGAATGTATTTGTATTTATATGAAATTTTTATTTATCTGGACCTAAACATGTAGGACTTTGAAATTAAGACATATTAATTATAAACACATTCTCTAATTAATTGGTATTCTCCAATATTTTTCTTGATCAAATTAGGTTAAGTCAATTGCACACACACACACACACACACACACACACACAGGTATATATGGGTATATACAAACATGTATGTGTTATATCTAGTTTTTCTTATATTTAGTAATAAATTAAAACTTATTTTAAAAGTTAATTTAGCTAGCACATTACTGCTTCTTGAATGCAATAACTTTCTTAAAATAATAAAAACAGTATTATATTTAGTCCTGAACATCTCAGAATATGAAGAAAATTTATTCCTTTCAGTCTATTCATTTGAATCTCATTCCTTTTAAGAAAACCTGTCATTCACTGATGACATGCTATC
The DNA here is from genome assembly GCF_022079265.1 of Lynx rufus. Classification (NCBI taxonomy): domain Eukaryota; kingdom Metazoa; phylum Chordata; class Mammalia; order Carnivora; family Felidae; genus Lynx; species Lynx rufus. The sequence continues at coordinate 151,921,628 of NW_025814834.1, forward strand.
TTTTTAGGACCACATTTCTCGCGAAAAAATAAACAGTAGCCTTTCTGCTAAAAAAAATGCCTTTCTGAGTTTTTAAAGCATTTTTAAAAATTCCAAAGATATCAAATATCCACAGAAAATTGAAAATGGAGTCTTTGAATTTCCCACTGGGAAGTAAATTTCTTCAGAAAAATATTTTCCTTAATATTTTTTTCTTTCTGAAAATCTACTGTTTTCTTTCTCTGAGGGTTAAGCGAGTTGGTTTATGTAAAACGAGACCTGAACCATTACCAAGTCTCAAATAAAACTTTCCCCTTGAGACTTAAGAAGAGTTTCATTTACACTAAGGAAATAAATCTCTTTCTCTCTCTCTCTGTGTCTCTCTCTCTGTGGTGGTGGGGGTGGGTGAGGAGGTATTTCCTGATTGGGATCATCATGGTAAATTTAGAATTGTAAGTATATTTATATATATTTGTGTACCTGCATGTGCATAGACACACACACACACACACACACACACACACACACACACACATATTAAGTTTACCAAGAAGTGTGTACTACTACCTGCTTTGGTATAAGTTGAGTGCATGAAAGGAGGAAGAACACTATGTTTAAGATTTCAGTCAGGCAGTATTCATTGAGATAACATTACTTCTAGAATAGAGAAACTGAGCTCTAGAAATATCATGGATATATAATTACATCTGAAAGGGTTTTGAAAGGAGTGGTCATAGTCAAAGGATTAATTTACATGTTCCTAGCACAGAGACCACAAATGAAATCACAGCAAATTTTAAATTCTTTTGTGGGATCATTATTTTTTTCTATTTTTTCATCTTTTATTTTTTCCCCCTTTTTAAAAAAAATAAATTTTAGTTAGCATACAGTGCAATATTGGTTTCAGGAGTAGAATTCAGTGATTCATCACTTACATAGAACACCCAGTGCTCATCACAAGTGCTCTCCTTAGTACCCATCACCTTTCTGGCCCATGCCCCACCCACCTCCCCCCATCAACACATAGTTTGTTCTCTGTCATTAAAAATCTCTTGTGGTTTGTTTCCCTCTCTTCCCTTCCCACCTCCCCTTCTCATATGTTCATCTGTTTTGTCTCTTAAGTTCCACATATGAATGAAATTTGTCTTTCTCTGATTGACTTATTTCACTTAACATGATCCATTCTAGCTCTATCCATGTCATTGCCAATAGCAAGATTTCTTTCATTTTGATATCTGAGTAATATTCCATTATATATATGTATGTATATGTAATATTCCATATACATATATGTATGTATATATATATCACATCTTGTTTATCCATTCCTCAGTTCATCAATTGATGGACATTTGGCTATTGTTGATAATGCTGCTATCAACATTGGAGTGCATGTACCCCTTTAAATATGTATTTTTGTATTCTCTGGGAAAGTACCTAATAGTGCAATTGCTGGATCCTAGGGTACTTCTATTTTTAGTTTCTTGAAGAATCTCCATACTACTCTCCAGAGTGGCTGCACAAGTTTGCATTCCCACCAGCACTGCAAGAGGATTTCCCTTTCTCTGCATCCTTTCCCACACCTGTAGTTTCTTGTGTTGTTAATTTTAGCCATTCTAACAGATGTGAGGTGGTATATCATCGTGGTTTTGATTTGTGTTTCCCTGATGATGAGTGATCTTGAGTATCTTTTCATGTGTCTGTTAGTCATCTGGATGTCTTCTTTGAGAAAGTGTCTATTCATGTCTTCTGCCCATTTCTTAACTGGGTTATTTGTTTTTTGGGTGTTGAGTTTGATAAGTTCTTTATAGATTTTGGATACTAACCCTTTATCAGATATTTTGTTTGCAAATATCTTCCCCCATTCTTTGGGCTGTCTTTTAATTTTGTTGATTGTTTCTTTCACTGTGCAAAAGCTTTTTACCTTGATGAAGACTCAAGTAGTTCGTGTTTGTTGTTGTTTCCCTTGCCTTCAGCAACCTGTCTAGTAAGAAGTTGCTGCAGCCGAGGTCAAAGAGGTTGTTGCCTGTTTTCTCCTCTAGGACTTTGATGGTTTCCTGACTCACATTTAGGTCTTTCTTCCATTTTGAATTTATTTTTGTGTATGGTGTGAGAAAGTGGTACAGTTTCATTCTTCTGCATGTTGTCGTCCAGTTTTCCCGACACCATTTGTTGAAAAGACTGTCTTTTTTCCATTGGATATTCTGTCCAACTTTGTCAAAGATTAGTTGACCATATAGTTTCTGTTCTGTTCCATTGATCTATGTGTCTGTTTTTGTACCAGTACCATATTGTCTTGATGACTGCAGCTTTGTAATATAGCTTGAAATTCGGAATTGTGATTCCTCAAGTTTTTTGTTTTTTGGTTGTTTTCAACATTTGGTTATTTGGGGTCTTTTCTGGTTCCATACAAAGTTTAGGACTGTTTGTTCCAACTCAGTGAAAAATGCTGGTGGTATTCTGATAGGGATTGCATTAAATGGGTAGATTGATGGGTGCCTGGGTGGCTCAGTCGGTTAAGCATCTGACTTAGGCTCAGGTTATGATCTCGGGGTTTATGGGTTCGAGCTCCATGTTGGGCTCTGTGCTGACAGCTCAGAGCCTGGAGCCTGCTTTGGATTCTGTGTCTCCCCCTCTCTCTGCCCCTTTCATGCTCATGTTCTGTCTCTCTCTGTCTCCCAATGATAAATAAACACAAAAAAAAAATTTTTTTTTTAATGGGTAGATTGCTTTGGGTAGTATAGACATTTTAACAATATTTGTTCTTCCAATCCATGACTATGGAATGCTTTTCCATTTTTTTGAAGAATGCTTCTTCAATTTCTTTTATGTGTGTTCTGTGGTTTTCAGAGTATAGATCTTTTATCTCTTTAGTTAGATATATTCCTAGGTATCTATTGTTTTTGGTGCAATTACAAATGGGATCAATTCCTTGATTTCTTTTTCTGCTGCTTTGTTATTGGTGTATAAAAATGTAACAGATTTATTCACGTTGATTTTATATCCTGCAACTTTACTGAATTCTTGTTTTCGTTCTAGCACTTTTTTTTGCAGTTGAACTTTCAGGTTTTCTGCATAGAGTATCATGTTGTCTGCAAATAGTGAAAGTTTGACTTCTTCCTTGCTTATTTGGATGCTTTTATTTCTTTTTGTTGTGTGATGCCAGTACTGTGTTAAATAGTAATGATGATAGTGGACATACTTGTTCCTGACCATAGGGGAAAGACTCTCAGTTTTTCCCCGTTGACAATGATATTAGCGGTGGTTCTTTTGTATATGGCCTTTATGATGTTGAATTATGTTCCATCTATCCCTAATTTATTGAGGGTTTTTATCAAGAATGGATGCTGTATTTTGTCAAATGCTTTTTCTGCATCTATTGACAGGATCGTATGGTTCTTATCATTTCTTTTATTAATGTGGTGTATCACATTGATTGATTTGTGAATATTGAACCAGTCATACAGCCCATGAATAAATCCCCCTTGATCATGGTGAATAATTCTTTTAATGTACTATTGAATTTGATTTGCTAATATTTTGTTGGGAATTTTTGCATCCATGTTCTTCAGGGATATTGGCCGGTAATTCCCCTTTTTAGTGGGGTCTTTGATTTTGCATTCAAGATAATGCTAGCTTTGTAGAATGAGTTTGGAAGATTTCTTTCCATTTCTATTTTTTGGAAAAGTTTGAGAAGAATATGTATTTACTCTTCATTAAATGTCTGGTAGAATTCTCCTGGGAAGCCATCTGGCCCAGGACTCTCATTGGGAGATTTAAAAAAAAAAAAAATTTTTTTTAATGTTTATTTATTTTTGATAGAGAGAGAGAGAGAGCGAGCGAGCATGAGTGGGGGGAGGGGTATAGAGAGAGGGAGACCCAGAATTCAAAGCAGGCTTCAGGCTCTGAGTTGTCAGCACAGAGCCCAATGCGGGGCCTGAACTCATGGAGTGCAAGATCATGACCTGAGCCAAAGTCGGATGCTCAACTGACTTGAGCCACCCAGGTGCCCCTCTTGTTGATTTACTGATTCAAATTCTTTGCCAGTTATGGACCTGTTCAAATTTTCTGTTTCTTCCTGATTCAGTTTTGGTAGTGTGTTTCTAGGAATTTGTCCATTTCTTCCAGATTGCCCAGTTTGTTTACATATAATTTTTCATAATATTCTCTTACAATTGCTTGTATTTCTGTGGCATTGGTTCCTCTTGCATTCATGATTTTATCTATTTGGTTCCTCTTTCTTTAGTTTTTGATAAGTCTGACTAGGGGGTTATCAGTTTTGTTTATTCTTTAAAAAAACTAGCTTTTAGTTTCATTGATTTGTTCTACTGTTTTTGTTTGTTTGTTTCTATATCATTTATTTCTGCTCTAATCTTTATTATTTCCCTTCTTCTGCTGGCTTTAGGCTTTATTTGCTGTTCTTTTTCTAGCTCCTTTAGGTGTAAGGTTAGGTTGTGTATTTGGGACCTTTCTTGCTTCTTAGATAGGCCTGAATTACAGTGTACTCTTCTCTTAAGACTGTCTTTGCTGTATCCCAAAAGATTTGGACTGCCATGTTTTCATTTTCATTTGTATTTTTATATTTCTTTAATTTCCTGGTTAACCCATTCATTCTTTATAGAATGTTCTTTAACTTCCATGTATTTGAGGGCTTTCCAAATTTTTTCTTGTGGTTGATATCAAGTTTCATAGCATTGTGATCTGAAAGTATGCATGGTATGATCTCCGTCTTTTTGTACCTGTTGAGGGCTGATTTGTGACCCACTATGTGATCTATTCTGGACAGTGTTTCATGTGCACTGGAGAAGAATGTGTATTCTGCTGCTTTAGGATGAAATCTTCTGAATGTATCTGGTAAGTCCATCTGGTCCATTGTGTCATTCAAAGCCATTGTTTCCTTGTCGATTTTCTGCTTTGGTGAGGTGATCTGTCCATTGTTGTAAGTGGGGTATTAAAGTCTCTTATAATTATGGTATTGTTATCAATGACTTTCCTTATTTTCATCATTAACTGATTTATATATTTGGTTCTTCCAAGTCGGGGGCATAAATATTTACAATTGTCAGATCTCCTTGATGGATAGGGCCATTATGATATAATGCCCTTCTTCATTTCTTATTACAGTCTTTGTTTTAAAATAGAGCTTGTCTGATTAAGTATGGCTATTTTGCCTTTCTTTGGACATCCAGGAGCATGATAGATGGTTCTTCATCCCCTCACTTTCAATCTGCATGTGTCTTTAGCTCTAAAATGCTCTTGTATGCAGCATATAGGTGGATCTCATTTTTTATCCATTCTGATACCTTATGTGTTTGGATTAGAGCATTTAGTTCATTTATATTCAGAGTGTTAATTGAAAGATATGAATTGAGTGCCATTGTGTTACCTGGTGATGCTCTCTGGTCCTTTCTAATCTCTGTGCTTTTGGTCTTCCCCTCACTCCCCCTCAGAGTCCCTCTTAAAATTTTTCGCTGGTTTAATGGTCACAAACTCCTTTAGTTTTTGTTTGTCTAGAAAACTCTTTATCTCTCCTTCTGTTTTGGATGACAGCCTTGCTGGATAGTGTATTCTTGAGTGTATATTTTTTCCATTAGGCACATTGGATATATCTTGCCACTCCTTTCTGGCCTGCCAGGTTTCTGTGGACGGATCTTCTGTTAACCTGATCTGTTTTCAGGTTAAGGACTTGTAGGTTAAGGACTTTTTTTCCCTTGCTGCTTTCAGGATTCTTTCCTTGTCTGTTTATTTTGTGAATTTGACTATATAGCTTGGTGATGGCTAACTTTTTTTCAATTTAATGGGAGTTCTCTGTGCTTCTTGGATTTTGATGTCTGTGTCCTTTCCCAGATTAGGGAAGTTTTCAGCTATAATTTGCTCAAATAAACCTTCTTTCCCTTTTTCTTTCTCTTCATCTTCTGGGACTCCTATGATACAAATGTTATTATGTTTTAATAAATTGCTGAGTTTCCTAAGTCTGCCTTTGTGATCCCTGGCCTTTGTTTCCCTCTTCTTTTCAGCTCCATTATTTTCCATAATTTTTATCTTCTTTATCGCTTATTTGCTTCTCTGCCTTATCCATCCTCGTTTTTATGTCTTCCACTGGGTTGGCATCTCAGTGATAACATTTTTAATTTCAGCCTGACTAGAATTTAGTTCTTTTGTCTCTGCAGAAAGAGATTCTCTGGTGTCTTCAATGCTTTTTTCAAGCCCAGCTAGTATCCTTATAATCATTGTTTTAAATTCTAGTTCAGACATCTTCCTTATATCTGCATTGATTAAATCCCTGGCCATCATTTCCTTCTGTTCTTTCTTTTGAGGTGACTTTCTCCATCTTGTCATTTTGGAGGAAGAAAACAACAACAATAATAATAGAATGAAATAAAAGTTTAAAAATTTTTAAAAATAAAATAAAGGAAGCTAGATCCTAGGTGTATTTTGGTCTGCTAGTTAAGAGAAGCTTGATAGGAAAAAGTGAAAAGAAAAAAGAAGAGAGAAAAAAATTAAAAATTAAAAAAATAAATAAATAAAGTGTCCATTCTGTATCCAAGAAACAAAAGAGAAGAAAAACACAACAAAAACAGAGGCACCAACAACAAAATGAGCCAACTAACAAAAAAACCAAATGAAACTAGATCAGGTTTCCCCTAGAGCTGAAACTTTGCAGTAGTCTATGGTAGGCTAAACTCAGGGAAAGGATTTGTGCTGGGCTTCTGGGAGAGGGGTCTGCTGCTCAGATTCTCAGGCCAACTTGTCCTAATGGAGATGTGCCTGGAGGGCACAAGGGGGCCTTTGTGTAATGGCTCTATTCTCCACTTGGAGGCACTGTTTAGCTCATTGGGGTGGATCAGTGTTGGTGGGCTAATAATGATAAATGGCTTCACCCCACTCTCTAGTGTCCAGGGAGGGAAGTTTGCGCCCTCACAGATGCATGATCAGCCACCCTTCCTGTGTCCACTGCTTCCATCAGCTCCCTGCCTTACCCCTGTCTGTGTCTGAGCTGTCCACCTATCAAACAGTGCCTCTCTCCAGAGTTTTATCTCAGGCACAGCTGTGTTTCAAAACCCCACACTTCAGAGACCTTTACAGTTCAGACCCTCAGTGATCTTCTGGGGGAGGATCTCACTGCCCTGTGGCTGGCTTGTCCCAGGAAATGGTCATGCCACCGTTCAGTGGCAGTACTCAGAGTTTATGGTAAATCACAACACACAGCTGGCTCCAGGATTTGCTGGCCTCAACTGGCATCTTTCTTCCTATATCGGTGGCAGCTTGATGGTGCCCACCTTGTCTTTTACCCAGAGAGAGGTTGTATCACCTCTACCAAATGTACTCCAAACTGAGGAACCATTTCTCCCTATGGGACCTAGGGGATCCTTAGGCCAGTTGCCTGCTCCTGGGGCCCGGACAACACCAGAGTCTGATCTCTGAAACTTCAGACTCTGTGCTCAGCTGTTTAATAAAAAAACTGGCGGTATTGAAACCCTCTCCTTCCCCCCCCCCTCCGGTGGTTTTGGGGAACCATTTTCTTGTGCAGTCCCCTGTGTGTGTTTTCACTCTTTCTCTCTAGCTGCTTTCAGGGGGGTGTTTTCTTATGCAAACCCGAGTGCTGCTCTCTCCCTGCAGCCACCTCTGTCTTTCTCCTCTCCATGAAAATAGCTCCCTCTGCTCTGCAGCACCGCAGCTTTTCTCTCCCCCAGTTCACCTGTCTGCACCAAGTACCTGCCTCTGCCTTCCTCTGTGTCTCAAATTATGCAGATTGCTCTGTTAATCCTCAGATCTATTTCCTAGGTGTTCAGAATGGTTTGATGTTGGTCTAGCTATGTTCAAGGGAAGAGACAAGTATAGGGTCCCCTTACTATTCCACCATCTTAACTCCTCAGATCTTGGGATTATTATTAATATAAAGGTAAAGATAACAAGGACTTTAGAAAGCTTAAAGTTTTAGAATACCTAACTTTTGAGAAATAAGCTCGATATTTTACATATACTTTAATATAGAGTAATGGAAATTTTTAGGAGGTGTTGGGAAGCCATGCTGATAGCTACCCACAGTTGATATCAGTAAAGTCTTTAGAGACAAATAGCATATGAATTCTATGTTATGTTTTTTAATATAAAGATTAATTTTCAAATATATATTTATCTTATACCTTTCAACCACCTGCAGTCACTTCACATGTTCTGAGGCCACTTCTACTTTTCCTTATTGGTTTGTTGCTAGGTAAGTGATAAAGCTGGTTGCCTTTTTTAACAGCCACATGAGGTCATGTCTGTTTCCATGCCCACAGATCCTCTTGGGAGAGTATTTTCAGTAAAAGCCCGGAGGTGGTGACTCCTTTGCAGCTCCAATGTTGCCAGCGCCTGGTTGAGCTTTGTAAACAGTGCCTGCTAGTGGTTTACAAGTATGCAACTGACACAAGAGGATCACTGTCAGGCCCTGGTACTGATTGGAGTAACTCCAGGTACTTGTTTACATTTCTACACCCTGTGAGTTTTATATAAAGTAATTCCACAATGCAGTTTGCAATTGAAAGTCTCTTTTCATTTATATAGCTAGAGAAAAAGCTAAAGACCAAAAATTCATACCCGCTATTATCTACAAAAGACTTTTAATTTGCACAGTCTTCACCTTTGAAGGACCAAACAAGGACAACAGCCACAAACCTGAAGGTGACAGAAATAACCTACATGGAAATGAGATTATTTGGTTTATATACTTTTGCTTTCAAAAGCCAAGTAAAAGCATCCAAAAAATGGTAATTAACTTTTTGCTCCAATAAGGATATTTCAGATTTATCCATCAGCCTGATAAGTTGGGAAGATGCCTTTAGTTTAATTTTTGTTGTTCAGTATGCCTCCACTACTCCTTTCATCACCAAACAAATCTATGGGAGGTGAATTTTGTTAAGTTCCATTTAAAAACTGAATTTTAATAAATATTGTCCAGTTAAAATAGGTAGTTTTCCAAATCATAAAAAATAATGTTGTTTTTAAGCTGCAAAAATACACAGAGTAAAAAAGAAGTACATTTTAGGATTTTTCTGTACAATCATAGTTCCCATTAGAATTAAAGATGGATATGCGACTTCATTTTTAGTATATATACATTGAAGTACTACTCAAGATAGAAGAAAATAAACCAGGGGCGCCTGGGTGGCTCAGTCGGTTAAGCGGCCAACTTCGGCTCAGGTCATGATCTCGCGGTCCGTGGTTCGAGCCCCGTGTCGGGCTCTGTGCTGACAGCTTGGAGCCTGGAGCCTATTTCAGATTCTGTGTCTCCCTCTCTCTGACCCTCCCCTGTTCATGCTCTGTCTCTCCCTGTCTCAAAAATAAATAAAACGTTAGAAAGAAAGAAAGAAAGAAAGAAAGAAAGAAAGAAAGAAAGAAAAGAGAATAAACTATGACTTTGAAAAACTAAGTGATAGTCAAAAGATGATAGTATTCAACTAACAGTTGAATAGGCAATGAGGAAAATAGAACCACCATAGCTTGGATTTTCTTTTTGAAATACCTAGAAATTAATCTGTTTATTATAAAAATCACAGAGAGTATATTAAAGCTAACTTTCTATAAACTGACTTACAACAGCAGAATGGCTTGGAATATATTTAACAAAAAGTATTGAAAGATGTATTTTTAATCTTTGTGTTGGATTCTGACTGTTGCATTACCTTTAGAAGCTGCCTGATTAGAACAACGGTAAGGATAAAGCTAGCCATTAATATTTGAAATATGTAAATATCAAAACAATATTCTACAGTTTAATGGTTTGAAGCAAATTATTGAACTACAACTTATATTACTTTCATTAGTATTTTCATATGGTTTGAAAGAATGATGGTCATCATTGAAATATTACAATATATAAATGAAGAGGCTTCATTTTAAAGAGTGATACTCTGGAAGGATGATCAGAAAAATCTTAAGTTCCAGTCTAGGAAGCATGGTTTCAAAATCTTTAATGTCACACTTGCAATTACAGATTTTGTAACCCATTTTCTGTTGAGGGATCTTATAACTTTTGTAGACAGCCAAAAATAGGATGACGTCATTCTGGAGGAAGAAGTTACACCTTGCAGTTGGTTCAGGCCTTTTTATTTTCTCCCCCTTTTGGTGGTCAGAAGAGATATTCTTGACTCTGGAACCTTGAGTTCTGGACTTCTGATAAATGCTCACTATAACCCAGGTATGGTGATTATAAGCATTTTGGGGGATGTATATTAGTACACACACCCTCTATTTCTGCCCAAGTTCAGAACCATTTGAGAGAGAAATGTAGGAATCAGACAGGTAATCATCAGAATGTGGCTTCGTTACTGAGTAAAGCTACATTAAAGGGCATGGTATAGATTTGATCCAAGTGAGTTCTCTAAAATTGACTTTGTGAGAATTAAATGTACTGATCCAGTCATAAGCAGAGCTGGATCAACCCAAACCTTCCACACTACCCCATAAAATCTAGTTCTGTTGGTGTTGGCTAAAGAACAAATAAGGATGCACCCTTTCTGCAGATAGACTAATCCAACAAGAGAAGGGGGCCAAGCCAAGCATACCTGATTCCTTCTTTTAAACCTGAAAATCAGGGACCCCTGGGTGGCTCAGTCAATTAGGCGTCCAACTCTTGATTTCAGCTCAGGTCATGATCTCACAATTTGTGAGATTAAGCCCCACATCGAGCTTTGTGCTGACAGTGCAGAGCCTGCTTGGGATTCTCTGTCTCTCCCTCTCTCAACCCCTCCCTCTCTCTCTCTCTCAAAATAAATAAATAAACTTTAAACCTGAAAATCAGATAACTCACTTCTGGGAAAAGGTCAGAAAAATTTGGTGGAAATTCTTCTACTTGGAAACCACAAGGAGGGAAGAGAAATGAAACTGTCCTCCTGATATCTAGCTATTAAAACCCAAGTCAGTGTCACATTAATTTAAAAACATGTGACAACTAGCCGTATCTTCTTTCCCTTGTCAATTAAGAACCTATAGCATTTTACTTTATATGTAGAAGTCACTTAGGGGCGCCTGGGTGGCGCAGTCGGTTGAGCGTCCGACTTCAGCCAGGTCACGATCTCGCGGTCCGTGAGTTCGAGCCCCGCGTCGGGCTCTGAGCTGATGGCTCAGAGCCTGGAGCCTGTTTCCGATTCTGTGTCTCCCTCTCTCTCTGCCCCTCGCCCGTTCATGCTCTGTCTCTCTCTGTCCCAAAAATAAATAAACGTTGAAAAAAAAATTTTTTTTAAAAAAATAAAAAAAAAAGAAGTCACTTAACTTATACTTATTAATGCATAGATAAATTTCATTTATTAAGTTACCTAGTAAAGTATAAATTAATATTTATAATTTAATATATACCTAATATAAATAATGTATGGGGTATACCTAAATACTTTATGAGGAGATATAAATTTAGTTCATTTATCTATAAAATTAAAAGAGAAGAAAATAGAGATAACATAATAGAGATAACATATATATGTGTTATATATGTTATATATATATGTTATCTCTATTTTCTTCATATATATATCTATTGTATATATCTATATACACACACACACACATATATATATATGTATATATTTTCTCTCTCTCTCTCTCTCTATCTCCAGGATACTAGAATCAAAATGTGTTTCTATATTTCATATACTGAGCTTCCATATAAGCTCATTTCACAAGGTGTTTCATGGCTAAAAACATTTTTAGTTCAAAACATTTTGAGTTCAAACTTCTGCCTTCGGTAATGAGCACTAGGTTTTTGGACAAATCTTCCTTTTAATACGAACTAGAAAAGCTAGACAAAATACCGATACCTTTGCTTGAAGACATTGGAGAGTTAATTGGGTACATAATGAGTGCTTGTTAGTATTGAGTAGTACTTTTTTTTTTTAATGTTTATTTTTGAGAGAGAGAGAGAGAGAGAGAGAGTGAGGGAAGGGCAGAGAGGTGGGAGGACAGAGGATCTGAAGCAGGCTCTGAGCTGAGAGCAGAGAGCCTGATGCAGGGCTCGAACTCACAAACTGAGATCATGACCTGAGCCAAAGTCAGACACTTAACCAGTTGAGCCATCCAGGTGCCCCAGTACTGAGTAGTACTTTTGATAGACTCATGGGCCTAAGGGAAAAAGTAGCAGTTCAAGGTCTGCCAAAGATGGGGATATTGGTAAACACCCTAGATTTCTAGGAGTAACAGTCATCCAGATGTTTTGCAAAGCAGAAGTTAACAGAATTACAAGGAAAAATAGATCTACAACCATAGATGGAGATCTATCTATCTATATATATATAAATTAAAGATATAGAACATCTTAACAATATAACAGACTTAACTGTCATATATATGACTTAACTGTCATATACAGAAGTGAATCTAATAATCTCAGAATATAAAATACCAAGCACACCAGGAATTTTTACAAAAATCAATCATATTGTGGAATAACAAAACATATTTCAACAAATTTCACAAGACTTAACTCATACAGAGTTTTTTTTTCAGACCCCATGCCATTAAACTACAAAATAATAGCAAAGATTATAATTGGAATATCCATACTTTGGAAAGATAAAAAAAATTATGCTTCTAAGTAACTGATGAATCAAAGAAGATCAAAGATCTTAATGGTCATAAGAAAATATTTTGAATGGATTTATAACAAAAATACTATAATAAAAATTGCAGTATATAAAAAATCATTATTATAGGCATATTTATAGACAATTTATATAAATTGGCATTAGGCAAGAGGAAGGCACAAATTTAATGATATCAGTAACCATTTTGAAAAATGACAAAATGACATTAAGATAAACCCAAAGAATACAAAGAAAGGAGAGCAGAAATTAACAATAATGAAAGAAACAATAAAGATTAACTTGGCCAAAATGTGTTTTTGAAAAGACTAGTAAAAATGATGAGCAACTTGTGAGACTGATCAAGAATACAAGAGCCAGAAATAGTTAACATCAAGAACAAAAATGGAGACATTACTACAGATCCTACAAACATTGAAAATTTTGTAAGAAAACAGAAACAATTTCATGCCAATAAATTTGGTAATTGAGATTAGGTTAACAAATTCCTGGAAAAAGACATATGTATTACCAAAAGTGACACAACTTCTTGTTAGGAAGTCTTATATAGAAATTATCAAATAGTGTTGACTATAGAAGAAATTGAATCAGTAATTAAAAACCCTCTCAAAGGTCACTCTAGATTCATAGGTTTTCACTATCCAATTCTATTAAGCCCATCTAGAGAACAGACAAGGAGGGAACATTCTCCAACTTGTTTTATGAGGCCGCCATACATTTGATACTAAAACCTAACCAGGACATTATGGCAAAGGATAGTAACAGCTCAATCTTATTCCAATGTAGATGCAAAAGTCTTAAATGAAATATTAGCAAAATGAACCCAGAAACTTTAAATCGGATAATGTATATCATGACCAACTTCTGTTTATTGCTTCAATTTAAGGGTGCAATAACAGTAAAAAGTGGTCAATGTAATTTTTATAGGATAAAAGATCATTTTAAAAGATAAATATACATCACTTGATAGAATTCAGGGCACATGTTTTTTTAAAAATGCAAACTAGAAACAAAAGGGAAATTCTTTAATTTAATGAAGAATAACTACAAAAAACCTACAACCAACATGCCTAATGATGAAATGTTGAAGGATTTCCTTATGAGATTAGGAACAAGACAAGATTGCCTGTTATTACCACTTCTATTTATTACTGTACTAGAGGTCCTAGCTGGTTCAATGAGGCAAGCAAAAGAAATAAAAGGCACTAAAGTAAAACTCAATGCTAGTGGATATGATTATTTCATAGAAATCTAAATAAATCTACAGATAAATTATTAAGTAAATTTAATAGTTTTAATGAAATCAAGGTCACGAAAATCAATTGTATTTTTTCTATATAAACAGCTCAAATATGAAATTTTAGATACGATATTATTTTCAGTAGCATCAAAGAATAGTTAATACTTAGGAATAAATGTAACAAAAATGTGTAAGACTTTTAGGTAGGAAAATGTAAACTCTGGAAAGATATACCTTGTTCATCATTGGAATCAATATCATCAAATGTCTCACATAGATCTGAACATCTCTAAATTCAGTGTAATCGTAGTATAAATTCCAACAAATTATTTTTTTGGGGCGGGGGCACAGTATTTGACCAAAGCTTATTCTAACATTTATATAGAAAAGCAAAGGGCCAAGAATAGTTAGGACACTCTTGAAGTAGAAAAATAAAATGGTAGGGTTTATTAACTATAGTGTACTAAGACTTTTAATAAGTTAAAGTAATTTAATTTAATAGTGTAATATTGCCAAATAGATAAATAGACTGACGGAAGCATTCAGAAAGTCATAAGTAGACCCGGGCATATATAGAGACTTGATTTATGAGAAAGGGAGGTACATTTGATTTATGACAAATGGGAAAAAAGAAATTTGTTTTAAAAAATAGTGTGGAGGCAATTAGGTTTCTAAATAGTAATAAAAAAAAGGAAACTTGAACTTACTGATACCATGTACAAAAATCATTTCCAGTGAATTGACTATACAGATGTGAAAGGCAAAACCAAAGATTACGCAGATAATATAGTAAAATATTTTCATGACTTTGAAGTATGCAAAGATTATAAAAAATAGGACCAAAAGTGCACATCATAAATGAAAAAATGAATTTTGCTACATTAAAATTAAGAATATGTGTTCATTAGAATATATCCTAAGAGGGTTAAAAAATAAGCCACTGAATGGAAGAAGGTATTTACAGCCTGCATAACCTGTGTAAGATTTTTAGAAAAATCTTACAAACTTCTAAGAAAAATCAGAACAGTCTATAAAAAAAATGGGGAAGACACTGGAAAGGAGAGAGGGTGCTATAGTATAGGGTTCTAGACTGTTAGGAATATTCAGTTATTTAACCTGGGTATCAGTTTTACAAGTAATCACTTTATAATATTCATTAAGCTAGACGTTTATGTTTTATACATTTTCAAATGTGTACTATACAATTGAGTTAAAGACATGGTACCATTATGGCCCTAGGCCAAGATAGCTTGAAACATCTATCTCAGAACAGGGGTAGTCCTGCCTAGTGAGGCTGATTTCATAACACATAAATAATATTTCACCTTTGTGCACTATTTCTTTGGCTCTATACTCTATTAAACAGGCATGGCAGAATCTATTGGACTCTTCAGAAGAGAAAACTGAAAACTGAGGCTCTTGGAGGTTAAATAGCTTATCTAAATCCACATTGCTAGCAATGGCAGAAGTGGGACTAGAGCTTCCCCCACCCCGTACCCCAAATCAAAATTAAATCAGTGGGACAATCCACACTCATTAGGATGGCTGTTATCCCCAAAATGCAAAATAATAAGTGTTGGTGAGGGTATTTAGAAGTTGGAACCCTCATGCATTGCTATCTCAGAATGTGAAGTGATGTGGCTGCTATGGAAAACAATTTGGTAATTGACCAAAAAGTTAAATATAGAATTGCTGTATGACCCAGCAATTTCACTCCTCAGTATAAACCCAAAAGAATTGAAAACAAGTACGCAAACAGATGCTTGTACAGCAATATTTATAGCAACATTATTCACAATAGCCAAAAGGTGGAAACAACTTAGGTGTCCACCAACAGATGAATGGATAACACCATGTGATATATACATACAATGGAATATTATTCAAATAGTCTATATAAAAGAATAAAATTGTGAGTCATGCTACAACATGGACAAACCTTGAAAGCATGCTAATTAAATAAGCCAGACACAAAAGGACAAGCATAGTATGATTTCACTTATATAAGGTATCTAGAAAATATCTAGACAAATTCATAGAGACAGTAGAATAGAGGTTACCAGGGAATGGGAGGAGGAGGAAATGGGGATTTCGTGTTTAAGGGCAAGGAGTTTCTGTTTGGGATGAAAACATTTGGAACTATATCGTGGTGATGGTTACACAACCATTGTGAATGTATTTAATGCACTGATTTATAAATGATAAATGATAAAACTTAAAAATGATAAAACTAGTAAGTTCCATGTTCTATATCTTTTACCACAATAGAAAAAAAATTAAACACAGGAAAAATATTATGATGAGTTTCATTTACCTTTGTTCCCCAAACTAGGAAGCTGAGTTTATTTTGGGGTCTGAGGGGCCCTGATCTTACTCTAGGACAATCTTGGAAGGTGGGTGTAGCTTAAGTTTTCAAGGCTAATTCCCTACCAGTCTTGTAATGCTCACATTCCAGAGATCCTCCGTGGTCAGCAATAAGTTGGCATTGACAGGCCAACCAATTCTACGTCAAGTAGAAATTAGACGAATACATGTTTTATGTCTATGTGATGGATATGTGAGGTTGTACACACCTAGCCTCAGAGATGAGAAGTGAGGGTATAAGTGTGAGGTATTTTTCCTTGGTATCTACAAATTAGCTATTTTTGTACATCAAGAGTAAGCTAGAGTAAAGGTAGAACTAAACTTTTCACATTTTTTTGGTGCTTTAACACAAAATCTTTAGATAGATATATATAGGCTATAAATGTACTTCCCAGAGATCTTCTTCTTGCTAAAAATGATCAAATTGTATTATTTAATATCATTGCAAAGAACATTTCAAAAATAATCTTTGATGTTCAGCTAGTGTGGAATCTCCCAAGAGATATTAATGGAGATTTTAAGGCATATAACCCATTGTGTTTCCCTGTTATGCTTTAAAATATCCCACAGCACTTGCTTTAGGGAAACAAAGTGTTTCTTTCAATGTAATTTCATATGCTTTTTTTAGTTCATACTGAACTTTTTTCCTTAGAAAAAGTTTCATTTTAGCTTTTTCTGCCTCTATTAAAAAGTTTAGGTTTGTGGATGTATAATTTTTTTCTACTTTCTAGGTTATTTTACACTTCATAGTTTTGAAAAACTGAGTATAATCATTGTATCCATTGGTTTTAAAGTTGAGATTCACACAGAGAAATGGCCATATAATACAGTAGCTAGGAGCACTGATTCTGGAGTTGGTGCACATGGATTTGAATCTGAGCTCTGCCATTTACTGGCTGTCTAACTGTGTGCAAGACATTTGACCCCCATATGCTTTAGTGTATTCATGTGTAAAATGAAGCATACAATAATATCTACTGTATAGAATTGTTCTGAGAAGTAAATGAGTTAATATTTGCAAAGCAATTGGAATAGTGGTGAGCACACAGAAAACACTAAATGTTACATAGGTTAAATAAAATAGTATAGCTACCCCTGGACTTCGTGTTCTTATTTTATTTTTTTCATCTGCGGAATGGAGATCTTTAACTCAAACAGATATGTGGATGTTATTGTAATGTCAGTAGTAACTATTGCTCAGAAATTCTTCAAAAGGAAGTTGGTAGAAGTTATTGTTTACTCTGAAAATTATCAATATAATCAGGATGCATTTTCAGTAGAAGAATAACTCTCAACCAATACAAAGTAGTGGGTTTTGGTCAAACACCTTATTTTCTTTTGCACCTCTGCCTTAGATAGGAAGGGAGTCTTTTCATGACAGAAGACATCAGATTAATCATCATGATTCCACTAGCTCTTGACATAATAATTAATCCATATAAATTACCCAAGTGATATTAAGAAAATAATTTATATAATCTGTGATGTGAGAAATCAATTGTTTCATTATTCATCACCCATTGTGCAATTTTGATTTAATTTGGTTTGTTGTATTATTTTACTGCTCTATTAACTTAATGATTTGAGCAATTATTTATAGTTTGTGGTACTAGGTAATAGATTTAGGGGATATTATTAGATAATTCATGATAAAGTGATGTTTATGAATATTATAGAGAATTCTTCCATTTTAATTTGAATGCTGTATGCAACTTGATCATAATGAATTCATATTCTTCTATAAAATTCATATAATACAACTATAAGTGTAATTTTCTGTTGACATAGAGGTATAGTAATTATCAACATTATTTAATGTAGAATAGGTAGCTAATTGTACTCTTGGCTGTCAGTTTCTTTGTGTATCTCTGGAAGTGTGATACCGTTGCTGTTCTAAAGTCAAGTGAAAAAAATAAATGAGTTGATGCTCTACCATTGTTTATTTTTTCAAAAATTTCAAACCTCCTTCTATTGCTGACTATAGTTTTGGAAGTTCCTCATAGATGTCTTTGTCCTGGCTTTATACCATGTCCTTCTCATCATTACCAAGACTTATACTTTTAATAGCTATGTTTATGTGCATTTGCTCATGTGGATTTCCTTGTGGATTTCCATTTTTCTCTAGATATATAGATTGGAGTGGCCTAATGCTAATCAAAGTTTTTCCAGAGAGAAACAAATTATACAGGTGCACATTCTTGTTTACAATTCCTTATTCTCAAATCTCTGAAAACTAAAAAGGAAGAGTAACCTTTTTATTGGCAAATCTGACCTGACCTGAATTGACATGAAGTTATTTATTGTTTTCATCCTGTTTATTGTAAGTATGCATACATTTAAATACAGAAATATTAATGATTTGATTTCAGGATGCTGCCCCAAGCCCCCATGGAGATATTATATCATATATAGTATATACACTATATTGTTCTAAAATCTGGATAATTCACGTATTTTCAAATACGTTTGGCTGCAAGGATTGCATGTAACCTGTAATCATGATTGTTTTTGGTGTTCTGTTACCATAAGAACTATGTGGTCCAGGAATATAAATTTTATAGTTATGAATTTTAATCTTTAATTTTTCTCTTAGATTACCTTAGTCCTAATATATTGATGAAATGTTTTTAAATTATAACTAGTGGTTCCAACATCCTTGAAACAAACAATTATTACTAATGTGGCTAGCCAAATTCTCATATCACATACTTTTAAGAAATATTTGACTAGTTTCACACATTATTTATAGAGATTAACAATGAATTCCAAATTAACATGAGCCATGCAAATAGTTTCCTAGCATGTGAGTATAATGGCCCTATATGGGATGTCTTAGGACACTGAGATCGTCATATATTGCATCTATAGGCAGCTCTTTAGGTAAGGCTTTTATGAGCACCTTCCCACCTCCCCACCTCAGTCTGGGAGAGGGCATTTTTTATGTTGAATGCATTGTTGTTATAGTATTGTTTTTCATGTAGGATATATAAAGTATTAACCAAGAACACTTTAGTGAGACATGTTCATATTAACTTGTTTGTGAAAGTATAACTTTTTAACTGTCATTTATAGGTATTTATTACCAGGAAGTACACAATTCTTCATGAGAACACCAACCTACACCTTGAAATACAGTTCACCTGGAATGACTCGCTCCAATGTTTTGTTTACGTCCCGATATGGCCATTTGTGAAACAGAAAGGAAGATCACCATGGATTATGCATAATAGCAATTCATTTTTTCCCTCCAATTTAAACATGCAAAGAAAGTGACCATTAAGTGCTGTTTTATGTATATATGACATATATGTGTGAAAATATATACACATGTGCACTCAAATAATACATATATATTTATTATAATATATGAAAGAAGAATTAGCAGAAAACTGGATATAAGACTTAACCTTTCTGGAAATGTAATAAACCATGCTAAAATTGTTTACACAAATATGTGAATGTCTAGAATTTGCTAGGTTTATAATTAATACGTTCCTACTAGAAATGTTATTTTTGCTGCAGAATATATAAAACAGAATTGATCTTGAAGATCCCATTTCAGTGTTAAATTATTTTCTAGACAACACATCTTTTGACTTGAAAAAGCATTAATAGTATAATACCTTATTAATTCTCTTATATATAGTAGCCATTTAAAATGAAAAACAAAGCTAGAAGCCTGGTGTTGCTTGATGATAGGATTAAATATAAGACGGGTTTATCATTACTACAGCACACTGCAAACTACTATAAAAATCCCAACCTGAAATTCCCAACATTTTTATTTCTCCATATGAAAATTTAGCTACTTGTGATGATGTACATTTTCAGTAAGGATCTAGTAAGATCATATAATGATCTAAAATGGAAGACAATCCAGTGGGTTAAAGTAAACAAAACATAAACTAGCTTTCATTTTTTATGTTTCATTGGGAGTCACATAAAGGAACAGAAAATGATGGTAATAACAAAATCTTTCCATCTGATTTTTGTATCTCATATCACTCACTTTTATTTGGAAAGTATATCTCCAATGGGTACATATGGTTAAATACAATTTCTTCTGTTCTTCAGAAGTAGAAGAGTTGACATTTCAAACTCATTTTGGAGTTATAGGGTAATGTGTCACACTTACAAGTCTCTCAATGTTGAGACCAACTAACATTGCAAAGTCTAATAAAGAGTTTCACATTGTACCATAGAAAATAATCTAAATTATTGCAAATGGAAGATTTGGATTACTAAATATTATTAGTCATGGATGTACCCTTAAGAATTTTCAAAAATCAAAATAGAGTATGAAGTTTTCTTCATGTGTAAAGTTATTCTGCATGAATTTCTTAGCAGTTTACTTCCTTTTCTTGCTTACAGTTTCAAAAACGATGGGTGAGCATTCAGTTTTCCATAAAAATATCAACACAGCAGTATCATTGACATGGAAGTCCTTAGAAATTGTGATATTCATCTTATAGAAGTTTGTTTAAACTTCTCCCAACGGTCTTATTTTCTCACAGATGCTAATTATTGGCAAAATGTAGGAAAGTTTTACCTTTTACTATCCTAGAAACTGTTTTCAGTAAATCAAGAAATGGCCCCAAAGCAGGAGAACTTAAGAGAGGCAAACTGTCCGGTTTTAATTTACAAATTGGATAATTAGCAACCTGAAGTTGTAAGTTAGATACATTTTGCTTTTAGAGCCATATTCTGAGGCTGTGATAGGCTAAAATAGGTTTTTCCTTAAATTATCGCTACTTGATTCTTTATGACTAGCTAACATCCATATTCCGATAGATACTTTTCCTTGCTAGATGCATCCCAAAGAAGAATTTGTTATTATCTTTGTGGAAAAAGAGGATGAGGATGTCAGGATAAAGGAAGTTACATTTTAACTCTGAGTATTTGTGACTCCACTTTGTGAATTACTAAATTTATTGCAGATTTCTTAGAATTAATAATGTAAAAATTGGGATATTACAAAATCATTTTAAGAGTGATCAGCAAGTGGGTCTTTTCATGAAGTATTTTTTTAAATCATCTTTCTTTTAAATTCATGATTTCTCCATGAATGAGACATAATTTCAAGTGTCTGGTATATGATATCAACCCAGTTTGTTGGTCACTCACTTGCATTAATTTAAATCAAATGGTTATTTCTTATGCTAGAGTGGGTGCTTTGGAACTTC
This sequence comes from Lynx rufus, assembly GCF_022079265.1. Taxonomy (NCBI): domain Eukaryota; kingdom Metazoa; phylum Chordata; class Mammalia; order Carnivora; family Felidae; genus Lynx; species Lynx rufus. The sequence continues at coordinate 151,942,972 of NW_025814834.1, forward strand.
TGTCCTTAGTGATAGAAGACTAAAATTTTTATTTAAAACAAAAAAGAAGAATGTTTAACATAGGGATGAACCCTCTCCCCCTAGAAAACACATACACACACACACACACACACACACACACACACACAATTTAAAAACCAAAAGTAAGTTAAAATGTGTGAAACTACCCAATGAACAAATTTCACTTCTCTAGCTACTTAGAGCTGGCTTTTTTTGAACACCAGAATTTTATTGCTCACATTTGCATATTTATACTGATCTAGTTTGATGTGATAAAGTTGTGAATAAAAGCCATGTGCTCATTATTTATATATGCTACCTGGTATGCTGTGGACTATGGTTGCTATAGTGCTTATTCCCTAATGAGAAACTAAGAAGAGAAGATACACTAGTAAACCATGAAAGTCTCTAGCGGCCACGGAAATGTTTTAGAGGTATAAAATATTCCTTAGTTTTTATTATAAATTTTTTATTCATAGGGTTAAAACATATTAATATAAGTGATAGTACGGGTCTGATTCTCTCTCTCTCTCTTTTCCAGGAGAGAAAATAACTTTATTTGAAAAACTCCAGAAGTTACTGAATATTCACAGGAGTTTTTAATAGGGAATTTGGGTTACTTAAGTTGAAAGTGTATTTTCATTCTGTTAGAGAAAACATATCTCTACTCATTCTGTTAATCTAAGATCAGAATGCTTTCCAGAACCGTATATGATTGCAATGATTTCCAGAATTATATAAAAAGCAATCTTTATTTTAAATCATCATCTATGAATATGGTATGAGATTACAGATTTGTTTTCACTTTAATTATCAAGCATTGTAATTAATTAGCATTTGCTTTATGTAATCCAACTATTGTGATTCATATTTTTATTTATTTTTATTAGCAACAAATTTTATTTTACTAGCATTTCATTTACCTTGTGTGTATGAAAATGAAGCTATAACAGGATCAAATATGGAAATAACCTCTGCCAGATGCAAAGACTTATACATATTTTTTCCGTATGTCTAAATTAGGTCTAACTACACAAAAATTGCCTACTAATTTCTCCTCCCTAAAACTAAAATGAGCCAAACTCAGACAGAAACAAACAAAAAAACACTCAATTTTCTTTTCATGTAGTATTTACAAACAACTAGATGATAGTGGCTTGTAGACATCAAGGATTTCATTCTAATTCTCTTTTTAATTTGGAAAGCATATGATTATAGAATTTCAAGTTGGAAGTTATCTAACTTGAAATTTCACATTGTAATATAAGTTAATCCAAGTGCTTTTGTCTTTAGCATGTCAAAGCCATTATGTAAAATTCTTTTTAAATCTAAACATACACATTATTTGACCTTTTCAGTGTAACAAAAATTGATAGTTGCATAAACTCTATTATTTCTAGGTTTCTATAAAGCACTGATTCATTTTTAAAAGGGTATTCTTTAAAAATAATAGCAAATACCTCGAGAAGAGTGACAGAAAATACCTTCCTTTTCTTTTCTGTAATGCTAATTTACATTTCAAATCTTAGCTTACCTAGTTTTAAGGGCTAAGCAATAAAAAGTGTAACTTCAAATAGTTGTGTTGCTGTGACTTAATTTTTGAAAATTGGCTTTGCTCTTTAAATTGAGAAGTTTATGTTTTCAAGTTCTGAATTAGTTATCTAAATATTTTGGGTTAATAGTACTTACAAATAAATTAAAAAAGTGGAAATATATTCATGATGAAAATTTTATTTCTTACACTGCTTTTTATTTCTTCCTTTTTTCTTTGCTTCTCATCTTCTTCACTTTAAGCTCCTTTTGAAGTTTTGACCTTTGCGTGGAGAAGGTCAAGAAAAGATATCTGCTGCCTTTTAAATATTGGTTTTCCTTGTATTTTATGGTGGTGTATTTTTGCCTCGGCAACAGTAAAACTTAGATAAAATGTGTTTAAATCAAGTTCTATTCATCTGCTGTTTTTAAGAACCAAGTTTCTACTCCTAGAAAGCATGGATTGTCTAGACCATTTGAACCAAGATGTATGGATACAAAGAATAACCTTGCAACCAAAAAGTAGTATATTAAAACTTATTGCACTCTTTGAGATTGTTGCCCTTTTTTGGTGATTTTTCGCCATGTCATAAATGGGTGTATGGTATATTGAAGGAAAATGATTCGGGTAACACATTTTGTATTAACTGGGCTGTATTATCTAAGAAGGGCTACATAAAACTTTTATTTTATCCATCCCTACTAACTTGAAAACTGTTGGTAAAATCATTATTCAACAGACTAATATTTTTTAAATAAGTAAGAAGGCTTACTTTACAAAAGTAATCAGATAATGCTCTTATTTCTCTTTCAAAGGCTAACAATGGCAGTTCTTGGTCCTGAACTGGTTGGTTCATCCAATTAATACTGTACACGCTACAATATCGAATATTAATAGATTTGCTGAAGATTCTGGGTTTCAAGAATAGCTTGAAAGCAATACATTTTGCTACCATGAATCATGACTCAAATTATCCCCCCATGTGCTTTACTACCTGTGTATGAATGCAAATGTTGTTACAGAAAATATGCTTGAAATGTCAACACAATGTGCAATTACTATTGCATTGTCATGCTTCAGCATGTGATATCTGTATGGTGAAGTTATTTCAATTACTATAATAAAAATGTTTAACATAAGAAAGCTACAACATGTCATCAAATGGTTATTTCTGTTTTACACATACACACCGTGTTTTTAGTAGTGGAGGAGACTGGTCAATTAAGCTTTCAGGTAATGAAATATATTTTCACAGTAATTTTCTTCTGCTGTGTAGACAGCAATAGCACTATGGGGATAACTTTACCTTCTATTAAAGTCAGGTCGAGTAAACAAAATTGGTGTCAGTTCTTTTCCTAGTTAGCTGAAAGGCAAACCTTTCTAAAATTTAGAAATGATATTTTCATATGTCTCTAGTATCATTCCTTATAACAAAGTATTACTAATCTGAATAGAATTATATTAGCATCTTAGTTATGAAGTTTATTTTTCTTAAGACTTTATCATTTTGTCATCGTTAAAACATCATACTAAGCCTCAGTAAGAAGCATATCCTAGTCTCATCGTCATTCATACCATTGTTCTTTAAGGTGATTATACAGAAAGAAGTTTAGAATATTTTTCCTTTAAAGAAAGGAAGCACTTCGGTTAAAAATCCTGTCACGTGATAGGAACTTGAATGCATGAATGCCTTCGTTTTTGGAATTGACGATAACATGGTATAAATATTGACTTAAAAATGGTTTTAAAAATTTTAAATTATTTTTATAATGTTAAAGTATTCCATGAATGCCTTAAAAGTTAATTTTTTGACTTTTTTTTTCAGTGACAGGTAAAGATGAGGCTAGTGTGGGTAGTTTGGTATCTCCTTATTTTATCAAATAATTTGTAAGATATATGTATAAATTCAATTAAATGACTAGACATCTTTTTAAATTATAAAATAAATCCTGAAATAATTTCAAGTGTAGAAAACTTCATACAGTGCCGTAAAACTAAAATAACACAGCTATTTTGCAGAGAGGAAGATAATAGATCTTTAAATTAATTTGGAGAGCGTTATCCCTTCATGATTATTCATGTATGTATAGAATATGGTGACAACAATGCCTATCATCATGATCCTGTAGGTTTGTAAAACATTGGGTGTAAAATTTGGGTTGTGTTTCTCTACTTTCAGGACCTGAGTCCTTAGTATCTTAAGATATGTTGAGAGTTTTCAGCAAGAGATTAGAACGTACATCAGTTTCTAAACTAATTTTACTATGGTACCTTTCATTGAAATTCATTTCCCAGGACTAATCTTCTGTTGACCAAACTTTGGAAAACAAAAAACTAAACCATTCATTTATTAATAAAGTAATCAAGGTATTTACTTAATCATTTATCAAATATGCACTGGTGGTATAATTATGAACACTGATAAATCTAGTGCAGGAATTTACTTGAACCTGTCAGTTGAGAAAGAATTGGTCATTTCCGGAGGAATCTTTGAAGCAGGGATTCAACAGGGATGGCTTGATCCAAGAATGATGGTCACAGGTAAATTACCTTAATGGTAAACCTGAGCTGTATTAGACATTTGCAACACAATTGTGATATGCAAAGTGATATAAAATGCTTAAGAATGTAGTCAGAATGAGGTCCGAGCTTTTAGAAAAAGATATTAATGATTTCTTGGGTCTAACATGATAAAAGTTTGTCTCTAATGACGTTCTCTTGTCACCCATCAGCAGATAAGAGCTTTGTACGTAACGCACAGTCTATCTAGAAGCACTTGCCATTTGAAAGCATCTTCTTATGCAAACAAAAAAGGCCTCTTGGTTTACAACAAATTTCCCTCAAAGCTGGAATTGATTAAAAGTTTGTTGGATTATTTATGAGAGGCAAGATTTATTGAACCAAATTTTCCCCATATCTAGGTTTTCTTTAAGCAGTATGTTAGACACTTTGGAAGCCTTAAGAATTTTCATCACATTCAGTTCTGTTTGGTCCCATGTGAAATATTGCCAAATTAATCTCCCTCCTAAAAATGTAGTAAATCTATGACTATTCCGTGTGTCTACAGAGTTGTATATTGAGTGGTACTAAGACTGATCTAAACTGAACTGTCTTACGTAGTTATCAAAAATGTTGAAATTTTGACTTAGAAAGTAGTGTCTTGACTGTTGCAAGGAAATGATGCCATTTTCATATCTTTACAGCAAGCGGGTCTTCAGTATTTGATATAGTAATAAAAACATACAGTAAGAAAAAGCAAATTCCAAATCTTGTCCTAAGAACAGGTGCAAGTAGACATAAACCTTTTAAGTACTAAATTGACACTGTTATGACAAAAACTTGCAAGGATGATTCAAAGCGATATAAATTTAGCCAAGCTCTGTTATATTATAGACAGACTGTTGCTAGCATTAGAATAAATAACTTTAAAAAGGTCAAGGAACATAATAAAATTCATTTTCAAGCCTGCAGTATTCTGTTAGGAGTAAAAATATATCTACATGTGTGTAATATATTTGATTTAGGGGAAAAATGTATAGCACAGCATATGTGAAAAATCTAGAATATATAAACCTTAATACAATCTAAGAAAATACCATTTCAGCATATAACTTCATTTTCATTAAAATGATGAAAATGTGAAGTCAGAAAATCATTTAGTCCTTAGGCTAAAAATAGGTAGATCATCAAAACCTAATATCATTTTAGCTCAAATTGGTATTTATTCAGTAAATGTTCTACATTTTTTTGATTCTTCCCAAACTGAAGCAATAGACTTGTCATAAAACATTTAGTACAAATAAAGGATAAGTAGATTCCTCAGAAATTAGCTTGATTTTATATTTTAGCCTCAGGTTTCTCAGCCAAAGATTACTTATAATTTGCTTTGGAATTTGTTTTTTCTGACCATGTCTACGTTTCTCCATTTCATCTCATTCCGTTCCACGTTTCCCATGTGATGCATTGCCATGGTGCCCTCACTTGAAGAATGGTAATCATTGCCTACTTTGGTTGTTTTAACTAAAACATTGAATTCTTATCATACATGTATGGGAAGAGTAAAGGCAGATCCCACTTCTGCATTATTATTTGTACTTTGGATTAATATTTTTTTTTAGCAATTTGGCTTACAGTCCTAGTGTCCTATTTCTCTGGATAGCAGATATATGGTCACCACTTCTCTGTAAAGTTCTGTGGCTTCTTGGAACCTCTTGAGACTATATGCCCTGGAAAAACCATGAGAGGCCACTTCTAGACCTTGCTTCGCCCTGCATTTGCTAAAAATTTCCACAGCAGTTTGCAGATCTGACCTAGGTGCGTAATTATTAAATGGGGGTTACAGATTTCTGAAAGACTCCATAGCACCATAACACCTTGCCAAGTAATCCCAGGGCTTTGGGAAAATGAAATTAAACACCTTACAAAGACTGGAGTCTTTACTGTCTTCCGTAGTTTATTATTTCTCATCTACCTTTTAAATTTACTTTTCCTACATAATAGAAAACACACTGAATAGGAAGCAGATGACATAAGTTTCAACCTTGGTTTTGCTGTGAACTTCCTGGGTGGGAGAGAGTTCATTTCCTAAAAATAATAGCAACTTTGTCTACACGAGAGTCTTGTTGTGAGGAAAATAGGAAGCACTAGTGTCGGTAGCAAACTATTGTAAATTCCTCATTGTATATAAAAAAATGTCTCACTGATGATCTGAAGACTCTATGATTCTAAATCCGGAGGGCTATCATTGGGCTTCAGGTTCTCCAAGAATGGGACTAAGGAAACTTGTTACTGGGTGGTAATCCTCTTCATTCATTCAATAAAAACCTTTTGCAGACCCACTAAATTCACTTTCAAAATCACAAAGTAAGGCATTTACACAGCGAAGAATTTTAGACAAAACAAAACCAAAACCTTTAGATTTTGTTATTCCCAATTAAGTAAGATGCTGAGTAAAAGAGTGACCTCAGACGCCAGACGACCTGGGTTTCAATGATTCTGGGCCTCAGTTTCTTCATGGTAGAGTAGGGCTTTCTCTGCAGTTTTGTGGGGAATTATTGGAATGTTCTATGTAGAGTTCTGAGCCTGGCACTGACCTCCCAATAAATGTTTGTTGTTATTTTTATTTCCACATGAAACACAATTCTGTTGATATATTTTAGGACTGGGGGCTCCTAAAGCCAATCTGGCATCTGGGGCATCCTTCAGGGTCTCCCACTGCACATTTTCCAGCCTTGCTCTCTGCTTTGTTCTTTCTTTTATAGTATGCCAGTTTCAGACAAGGGGCAGTGTAGTTGTTCATTTCCCAAAAGGTTTCTCTAACCATTGAGATCTCTGAGTAAATACTGAATTGAAGGGCGAATTGACCAATCGGTAAAGAATTAGTCATATTTGTTCTTAGGAAATGGTAGTTATAATCATTATAGAATTACCACACACATGCCTCTTCTGAAACAAGAAGGTGTAGAGAAAAATCAATAAATGAAAGATTTTTATTGGCTATTCCTGGTTTTGTTCAACAGGGCCTGATGAGCACCACAAACAAAACTAGGCCTCCTATCTGCCAAACACCACTGAACTGTGCTCTGAGATAAAAAGAACTCATATTCTTGGTGGGGAGATACATAATCACTATTAGATAATACTAATGAAGACATGTAGTACAATGGAGATACGAGAGGGTATGTGGGAGTACAGCAGAAGTAATGAGTATGCTGTGTGGGAGAACTGGTGTCAGTGTCACAAGGGAGCAATTGAGTTGGGTTGAGTTGGGTTGGCCTTGACATGTGAGCAGGATTTCAACATACAGAGCCAAAAAAAAAAAAAAAAAAGGACTCCAGACACAGGGGGATGTCAGAGGTGAGATGGCCTGACTGACTGAGGCAACAGAGAAGCTTAGTGTGATGTTGGGGTGTTGATGGAAGAAGAGAGGTAGGTTGGGGCCAAATCACGAAAGCCTTAGATGCCACTCTTCAGAGTTTGGGTTTTACCTTTTATACAATGGAATCAATGGACATTTTTTATATCAAGTAGTGAGGAGATGGGATCTGCATGTTATGGTGTTGCCTATGTTGGCCTTGTGGAGAGGGAGGAACACAGGCCTTGGAGACAGGGGAGTAGGACACTGTGACTGCAGGGCCCTGTTAGGACAAGGGACTAAACTTCAGTGGGGTGGAGATGATCCAGATTTAAGAGGGGTTTCTGAGGAATAATGCCTCAGACTTTTTGATCTATTTTGTGTGAGGAATGAAGGAGAACAATCAAGGAATTGTCTAAACATGTTTTCGTTGTTGTGAAAAAAAAATCTTATTTGGTCTAAAAAATGATTGTGTGTTTAATATGCAGGCTAAAGGTTGTTTCCTTCAAGGCTGCTTACCTTGGCTATGGCATTTAATTTCATTTTGACAAACACGTATTGAGTATCAGCTCTGTGTCAGGGACCATGCTAAATACCAGAGAAACAAATTATTATTAATAAGATAACGCCCTCACTTTCCATGAGCTCAAATTCTAGTACAGGAAAAAGTCACCTAAACAAATAATTACAACAAAAGGTAATTATTTGTAAGGAATTGCCTAAAATGTTCTACTGCTGTTAGCACGGAACACCTCTAGGTAACGTGAGGACCTAGCTCTGGTTCCCACATGGAATGGCCCTTACAGCAGCAGGGGTAATGAGTAATGCAGAAAGCAGAATTGATGTTTAATGCTGTAGACTCTCAGGAGGCGAAAGCAGCTCAAGATAAACTTTCTCTTCAGAAAGAACTCTGGACACTCTACAATTTTATCTTTTTTTTTTTTTTTTTAAATTTTTTTTTCCAACGTTTATTTATTTTTGGGACAGAGAGAGACAGAGCATGAACGGGGGAGGGGCAGAGAGAGAGGGAGACACAGAACCGGAAGCAGGCTCCAGGCTCTGAGCCATCAGCCCAGAGCCTGACGCGGGGCTCGAACTCCCGGACCGCGAGATCGTGACCTGGCTGAAGTCGGACGCTTAACCGACTGCGCCACCCAGGCGCCCCACTACAATTTTATCTTTAATCCAAATGATGAGAAGTATGCACTGTGGTAGCTAAGAGGCAGGATTCAGGAAGTGAACTGCCAGCATTTGAATCTCAGCCCCGTCACTTCCTACCAGTCTGCTCTTTAGTAAGTTCCTTAATACCCTCTTTCTCATTTTCCTAATCTGTAAAATGGGGATAATAATGATAGTAGAAATAGGGTGGTTATGAAGATTGATGTGTGCATTTCTGAAGACATCAGTGAGATGAAGTCTTATGTTCATTTTTTATGATAGGGAACCTTCAGAATAACTATACCAGAAGTCAGGTTTTTATTTTATTAAATAAATACCTTAGTGAATTGGTGCAGTTTTTAAAAAGTTATCTTATTGTATGGTTTCACAATAGATTCTGATTATATGTTGTATTTAAAACTGATTCTCATATATCTTCAACTTAATGATTTGTAACATTGAAAATTGCACTCCCATTGATTGTTCTCCGCAGTGATAGCTCTTTCTTTCTATGTTACTGACACGATGATCTTCCTGTCCTTCTGTCAATAATATTAGAAACAATCTTACATCACTAGATATATTTCCATTCCGAGGGCTTAATGATAAAGAGACAAGTCTTGCTGCTTTAACGATTATATTTTCTCTAACATCTTTTTTGTCTCTAAAATACACTTTTGTTACTGGTTTTCATCATGAAGAAATACATGGAAAGATTAATTTAAAAGGCACTATATCTGCCCTCGATGCCTGGTACTATTTATCAATTGCTCAGCTGTGCTGTCACTGTTAGTGACATTGTTGGAACCATTTAACTGAACCATCCCTCAATTAGTCTCTTGCCATTATTTATATGTAATCATTAATTAATTAATATTATATTATTTTCAATAAAATAGTCACCTTGAGGTATAACATCTTCAAGTGGGTCCAAGGGGAAGGCAAAACTGGCCTAATAATCAATCAAACCTTCCCTTGAGAATCCTCCCCACACAGTGAACTGGACCTAATGTAAACACGAGCTGCTGGACCGTGCATGAAGAGTTCATTTCAGTGCCTTTGACGTACGTGAGCTGCAGAACACTGTGATACTTTAGAAGCTGCGTTTTCTTGTCTTGTACAAAGGATGCTCTGCTGTGAAGTTTAAACAGCAAAACAGTGGTTTCCTGAGTTTATTTCTTTAAATGTACGAGTAAGTCTTTTAAGGGAAAGGAAGACTGAGGAATCTTGAGTCTTGCCTCCCAAAGGTGAGTGTACCCCAAGGAGCACACAAAAAGGGCTTGGCTTATGGAACATCATTTTCAAGTCTTTGTCAAACAAACTTTGGCTTACATTGTATATGCCTTAATTTATGCCATTGAACATCCTCTTTATTCAGTCTCGTATTAAAAATAACAAAAGTGTGCAGAACACTCATATTAGTTGAGTGTGGTATTTTGAGAAATTAAAAATTCCCAAAGTTTACCCAGCTCTATTTGACTGCTGTAGGGAACTGGTTAAAAATGATTGGTGGGGCACTTAGGTGGCTCAGTCTTTTAAGCATCTGACTCCTCATTTAGGCTGGTCAAGATCTCACAGTTCATGGGATAGAGGCCTGCCCACTTGGGGCTTGGCTTCCACAGAGTGGGATACTCTCTCTCCCTCTCTCTCTGCCCCTCCCCTGCTCTTGTGTGTTCTCTCTCTCTCTCTCTCTCTCTCTCTCAAAATAAATAAACTTGAAAAAACATATGATGGAAGTGCGTCTCTGAGAAGAATCTTGTTTTGGAGGGGAGAACATAAAGAAATAGTCACGGTGAATAGTTTCTATTCTGACAACAAAATGCCATAAATTGTTGGATTTATAAGTGGTTTAAAGAGAGGGGGAAAGATGCCCTTTTGTTTCAGCTACTACACTAAATTTGGTAGTATCTTCACTTATACAATGGTTAACATGTAATGATTTCTTCTGAGAGATCCTTTTTCAGTCTTCTCATTCATTGCAATGCAGAAAAGTTGCTAATTATGTATCAATTATCATTGATCAAAGGGAAAGGTTTTTTGTTTTTTGTTTTTTTTTTTTTGGCATGCTTTTTCACATTTTGGCATTTCTAGTAGTATGCTGGTAACTGATTACAAGCTCCCCAAACACACACACACACACACACACACACACACACACAGAAACAAAACCCTATTTTATAGTGTTTGCCAATTTCTGCAGTTTAAACACTCCCGCCATGACAGATTTCAACTATCAAAGCTATGTCACTAAACATGCAATTCGGAAGTTGTGAACACAGTTAGCTCTTGCAAGCTGGTACCAATCGGCTCCACTAAATCACTGGTTCTGATTTGAAAATTGGTGATCACCCAAGTTTTTTTTCTTTTCTGTTTTTTAAACATTTGTACCTTCTGCTACTACTTATGTCTCTCCACTAAATTTTCTTTTCAAATGGATTTATGGTTTGTTACTGCAAACATGTTAAATCGGTAGAGCACTTACAAGACTGCAATTATATTTACCTTCTTCCAGTCAATTAGGTTTCAGTGCTGAGTTTCTTTCATAGTTAGTATCCTCCTATCCATTCCCTTTGCTACTTTTGTTTATTATGAAATGAAATTTCCTGTGAGTCCATAAATGAAAACGTTTGAGTGTGTGCTCTAACTGGCTTTTAATTCATGTCAATTTAGAAACTCAGAATTATTTAAAGCGGTTCTAACTGTTCTAAGGTTAGCAATTAGCACTTTAATTTGTGCAAATGGCACTGAAAATGCTGTATCAAAACAAGACTGTTCCCCTTAACAAGAAAACCTTTAAGAAAGTTTAAAAAATCAGCGGCACTCAATTTGAACAGTACTACTTTTTCACCAAGAGAGAGCAACATAAGCACACTTTACAAAAATACATTTCCACGGCCATAAGTGGTGGCATCGTGTCCATGCTTTATTTAGGAACCTATTACTTTACCTGCCTCTGAACTTGACAGACCAAGTGCAGTGATTAGTTAGGAGTATGGCAGTTGATGATGCATTCTGTAAAGGATCATATTTTTATCTCCAGGTATTTTCTATGCACAACATGTTTCTTCTTTATGATTTCACTTATCCATGTTTATGAGTTTCTGAATATCGGCATTGTTTTTCCTGTCAGAAGTGGTTTTCGACAGGATCTATTCTCTCCAACCGGTATAATGAAGTTAAGTAAAACTGGAAGAGTTTTAGATTGTGTAAGTGGTGGATTTTTAATTTTTATATTGTTTCAACATGATCAAGCTGCGTCATATCTAACTTTAAGAGAACTGGTATGTCTGGAGATTTTCTTTAGGAAAATGTTAGTACTATTAAGTGTACTTGCAACTCTGAATAAAAAAAACGAAAGCGTGAAGATTTCACCAATAAAGTGTGTACTTTCAAATCATTAATTGTGATTAACTTTAAAATTTTTGCTAGATTCTGTGGCTTAAAGTTTTACCTTAAGTATTTTAAGGACACTATTTCCTCTCAAGGTTTTCATACTTCAGTAAAACACAGTGTCTTTAGATTGCTATAACTAAATATCTAACTTATATTGCTTCCATATAACAGCAGGAGTACCTGCAAAACATATCAGTTAAAACTCGATAAGGCCAAATCTTAAAAATGCCAGTGACAAATGATTTATTATACTTATTACATTCATGTTTTATGGATCTTTAGATACTTGTCAACCTCTGGGGGGTCATTTACCAGGGTGAGGGCAGAAAAAGAAAAAAAAAACAAGGTCATGGCTACAAATAAATGTATCAATTATGTGCTTTTCAGAAAGTTATTTTCATGTGATTTTAAATTCAGAAAATTTTTAAAAATTAAAATACATCTGAGGCATTTATTTTTAAGAGGTTTATTTTTAGAAGTCTTTATAGGAAGAAGCTTGTGGATTTAAAAAATTCCATGTAAATATTTGCCTGGTTTCTGTAGCTTGCTCTCAGGAATATTGACGGGCATAAGTTAGGAATATTAATGCCACAAGGAGGCGTTGCCTTGTGTCTTTGTACCCTTGAGGTCTGATGCTGCTCTTGTCCTTTCAATATTTAGTTTTGAAAAAACGGTAATTATATCTAAGACCCTGGGTCTAATTCTATACTTGACATAGTTACCTCAGAATATAATGAATTTTATGTATTCAATGAGCCACCTACTTTTTTTTTAAAGCATCCCTGGATCCTTTTCAAGATCCCTAGAGCCCGAGATTAAAGCATCCTGATATATCAAATATATATAGTCAGTGAATACATGTATATATCAATATACATATATATTTGATCACCAAAATAACTGTAACTGACAAAGTCATAATTTTATAATTATAATTTAGGAATTGTTCTAGACATTAAAAAAAAATTCACTTCAAAAAAAATTTCACTTCACAGTTCCTTTACACAGAATGCTCCCCTAAAGAATTTAATGATAGATTTCATCTAAAGAACAATTCATCTAATAGATTAGATGAATGAAATCTTGACTTACAGACTTGAAAAAAGGCTCAATCAATCAAGCCATCAAACAGGTATATACTGATCACATACTACGTTCCCGGCAGTCTTGTAAGAACGAGACATCCCAGTGGTAAAATATCTCTGCCAATGAAAGAACATTCCATTGAAAGGTCCTGGAATGGTACAAGATGGTGTGTTGAAGGAACAGAGAAAGGCCAGTGGCTGGCCTGTAATGAGTCAAGGAGGGTGGTACAGATGAAGATGGAGAGGAAGGGGCTATTCACACAGGGCCATCTAGGCCATGGTGTGGACTCTGATTTTAAGTTCAGTGGGAAGCCATTGGAAGTTTTAAGCAGAGGAGTGATACGCTGCTATGCCTTTTAAGAAAGATAATTCAGGGGCACCTGGGTGGCTCAGTCGGTTAAGCGGCCATCTTCAGCTCAGGTCACGATCTCGCAGTCCGTGAGTTCGAGCCCCGCGTCGGGCTCTGGGCTGATGGCTCAGAGCCTGGAGCCTGCTTCTGATTCTGTGCCTCCCTCTCTCTCTGCCCCTCCCCCGTTCATGCTCTGTCTCTCTCTGTCTCAAAAATAAATAAACGTTAAAAAAAAAAAGAACGATAATTCACACTCCTATATGGAAAATAGATTGTAGTGTGACAAGAGTGAATAGAAGAAGGTCAGTTGAAAGGCTACTAACGTTGATGAACTAAGAAGTGATGGTAGTTTTGATTAGGGTGGGAAAGAGGTGAAGAAAACTGGAACATTTTGGAATATATTTGGAACATAGAGCAGAGGAAACCCGCTCATGTTGGGAGTTAGTAAAGGCAAAGAAACAGGATGTTTTAAGATTTAAAAAAATTTTTTTAAGTTTATTTATTTTTGAGAGAGGAGAGAGAGAGAGCACAACACGGGGACGGGCAGAGAGAGAGAGGGAGACACACAGTCTGAAGCAGGATCCAGGCTCGGAGCTGTCAGCACACAGCCTGATGCGGGGCTTGAACTCACTGTGAAATCATGACCTGAGCTGAAATCGGACGCTTAACCAACGGAGCCATCTAGATGCCCCTGGATGTTTTTAGATTTTTTTTTTTTTAATTTGAACATCTGAGTGTATGATGGTGCCATTTATTGACGTGAGGAGGAACAGTTCTGTGAGGGCTAGGGAATATAGAATTCAGTCTGGGACATGTTAAATGTGATACGCAAAGTGGAAGTATGGATAAGATGGTTGAATATAAAAACAGCTACTATTATCATCTCCGTTTTCAGGGAGAAGTGAGGTATAGGAAGGTTAAGCAGTTAGCTCAAGGTCGCCAGCTTAGCTTTTAGTCAGTGGAGCTGGGATCAGAACCCAGGAAGCCTGGCTGACCCAGAGTCTACACTTTTAGTCACTCCTCTGTCATTTTGGCACACAGGGTTGGAGAGACTTAAAACGCTGGTGTTGGAATGGGCTCACTTGGGAAAAGAAGTTAGGAGAGTAGAAAGACAGACCACCGTGCCTGTGTACTCTTCCATATGAGGTGGCCAAGGAGATAAGAAGGGAGACTGAAAAAGAGCAGCCACTGGAGTCTGAGGAAAACCAGGAATATAATGGGCCACAGGAGCCCAGAGGAGGGATTATTTCAAGGAGATGAGAAAGCTCCATCGATGTGGAGGAAGGTGAGGAGAGAAGTGGAATGGTCAACAAACATGGGGCTGTTTGTGACCATCACAAGAACAGTTTCAACTGAGCGATGGGGAAGGGAGCCTGTTGAAATTAGGTGGAACATACTCTGGGAAACACAGGCACAGGCACAGCCTTGAGAAGGCATCTCATGTTGCCATAGGTGTGTAATGTGGACAGCGAATTGCATTCCATTCTAAGGCAATAGTATGGAGAGCATGGACTCTGGAGCCAGATAGACCTGGGTATTAATTCTCTGCCATCTTAAGCCTTTTACATAACCTCTCTGAGCCTCTTTTTTTAATCCATAACGTTTGTTTCATGCAATTCTTGGAAGAAGCTGTTGTTTACTTCCTTGCTTTTCCTTTTGTAAAATGCTTATTCCCTTTACCTGGAACCTGTTGAGATCTCTACCTGCCTCTAACACCCTCCTGAATAACTGCTTCAGTCCTTTATGTTATGGCTGATAGGTCTTTCTAAAGTTGCATGAAAATTTTTTTTTTCTGCGATTATTCACATACTTTTCCTCCTATTAAATTGTGTGCTCATTAATTAAAACGAGGTTCCTCTCTTTGCATTTTGTATCTCTAAACACCCATCAGATTGTGTGCACTGAGTATGCACTCCTCAGGCTGTGTGAGTTCAGCCGGAAGTCAGCGCCGCCCAGGGTGGGGAGAAGGAGAGAGCAGCGAAGGGAGCTCACAGGGCTGGAGGTAGCCGTGCGAGCGCACAAATCCACTTTCAGTTTAAACTCCAAACGCAGACAGGGGACAAAAGAGCCTTAAAACTTCTCATCACACGATCCAGAGAGAAGGCAGCTCTCAGAACAAAGGATGGAAGGTCCCCACAGAGCAAATTCAGACTTGTGTGCGGCCTCAGAGAAACAGGGAGCTGCCTCAATCCACAGCCGGAGTTCACGAGCAGATTGGAGGTAAAATTTCCAGGAGAAACGAGTTATGGTATATCCACTCAATGGTTTGAGCTAAAGCTAAGACTTAATAATAAAGAGTACCCAGGGGCGCCTGGGTGACTCAGTCATTTGAACTTTGGACTTCGGTTCAGGTCAAAGGTCAAGGTCAAGATCTAGCATTTGTGCGATCAAGCCTCCCCCCTCCCCCCCTCAAGGCTTTGTGTTCACAGAGCAGAACCTGCTTTGGATTCTCTGTCTCCCTCTCTCTGCCCCTCCCCCTCTCAGGCGCGAGCGCGCGCTCTCTCTCTCTCTCTCTCAAAAATAAATACAAACATTTAAAAAAATAGAAGAAAAAACGTCCCAAAATAAGAATGAATGAAGTGAATAACCCGATTTTAGAATATTGGGGTTTCATAAACTAGGGTGTGACAAATATACTTGTAAAACTTGATTTCATTTTGTACCGGAGAGTTAATTATACAGGGGCATGAAGTAGATAAAACGGTGATTGAGCCAGGTTTGTTCATATGCTATTTTCCAGGTATTACAGAATTTTTCTTTTTGTTCGTAATCCATCCATTTCCTGATTTCTTTTTAAGGGTATTTCTTATTGCTCTCAAATTGAATCGCTTTATCCTGGCTCACATATTATGAAGATAAAAGAAATCGGGTCAAGCCTAATGAAACTCATAGACTAGGACTTTTCCTATCAGACAATAAGTAGAAATGAGAAATGAATGTAATCATCCCTCTATTATTTATGGGTTTTTATTATTATCATTGTATTTCATACGGGCCAGTTGGGGATAAAATCTAAGCATATGCATATGTACATACACACACATACACACAGACACACACAAAAACCTCAAATCTGTAAGTTCAGAAGATAGGGAGTGTATTTTTCTGTCAAGTTCTACTGACATGTAGAGGGTGAAAATCATATAAAGGCTACATAAATAATAAAGAAAAGTTAAGTATAAAAATTGAAATTTAAGATCACAAAAATGTAACAAGTCTAAAAAATAAGATGCACCTTCACTTAACTCATTCAGGAAGAGAGAATAAATACGAAGAAGTCTGAGGTGGAGAGGGAGAGAATCAGAAAAAGAAATAGGCCTCAGACATCATATGGAAGAGACAAAGAGAGGGAGAATAAGATTTCTCCTCAAACAAAACGATGTAAGTATGAATGCAAAGTTTCACATGCATGCTCTCTTTATTTGGATAAATTGCATGGAAAAAAGAAGAGAACGCCATATAAATACACCAAATAAAAGAGATTATGAACTTCCTAAAGGCAAGGCTTGTTTCCCATTTATCTTTGTGTTCTCAGCTTCTAGCACACCAAAATAGGGTTTTGTAAATGTTTGTTAAATTGTTGAAAAAACAGAAAGCAATGTAATTGAGTACCATCTTATCTTATAGCCTACAAAGCACCTTGCAACTACAGGCATGAATAG
This sequence comes from Lynx rufus, assembly GCF_022079265.1. Classification (NCBI taxonomy): domain Eukaryota; kingdom Metazoa; phylum Chordata; class Mammalia; order Carnivora; family Felidae; genus Lynx; species Lynx rufus. The sequence goes on from NW_025814834.1 coordinate 151,960,004, forward strand.
ATTGTATAAACTGTAGTGACTTCTCCAGGGACTATAAGAAATTAACTGAATGTTGAAGGTTTTCCACCTATGCTTCAGCCTGTTAATATGGAAAGCATTGGAAGATAGGGGTTCTGACTTGGAATTGTTGAGGTCAGCATTGATAGGTTCTGAAATGGTCAGTACAAATTCATTTCAAAAGACCTTATGGAAAATTTCTCTGAGACTGAATGTCATACATGCTTGTGAATATCCAGAGAAATGTGGAATGCGCTATCAGTGTTTTCTAGGACCTGGTAAATTTTAGGTATTTAATTTTGAACATGGAGTATTACCAAATTCAGTATATAGTGTGTCTAAATACCTGTGTGGGCTTGACTTCAGAATTCCTCATAGCCATACCACTTCTACATATTTTCCTTCTTCTTGGTTTTCTTTTGATAAGGCAAGAAACATATTTGACATAGCTTCTAGAAAAGAATTGAAGTATTCTTGTTACACTGTTCTTAATATATGAAACCAAGGGAGAAATTGGCTTGAAGCCTGGCTCCCCAGGAAAGCCCATTTGCCCACTTGTTCAGCTGGTGAAAGGGGTTGTAATAGCTGATGTGAATAACTTGTAGTACGTGAGTATCTTGCCTTATTCTGCTTTTTCCAAATTGGCAGGTTTTATTTTTGTTGTTGTTATGCTTTTCTACTAGGTAAACTGTGATTTATTGTTTTAAGGTGTGTTTAGACCTAATCCTAAGAGAAACAATATACAGCTTTGGAGTTTTGGCATGGGATGCTGCTAGGGGCATTGGGTGAAAGTAATCGCTCAACAGAATCCATATGAAGAAGTTGAGGGCTGGTGGCATCTCCTTTTACTGGGATACTATCACTTGAAGACTCTGGGACACTGTGTTGGGACTTTCAAGCGTCCTGAGCTGCTGAAGGGTCAGGGGGAGGGGGTGGATTAGACACAAAGGATGATTCACTGTGGGGCTGAACATATAGGCAAGATCACCAGGTGATAAATAGACTGCAGTGCATAGTAAGTTCCCAGATGGTAATGGAAAGACCTGCTGATGGAATTTCTCAGCATAAGTGATGTGCAGTGGTCCATTGGATGCTCTTAGAATAGACATAGGCAATAACACGCTTCTCTATGCCTCTCTGATGCTGGTAAAATATGGCTTTAGATCTGGAAAAGGCTGGGCAGTTTCTGGGTGCACTGTGTTTTTCCTCCAGGCTCAGGCCCCCATCCTGGGCCTCACTGGTGTCTCCTGCTGGTCACATTCTCCTCTTCCGGCCCTCTGCATCTTTATCTCCTCTGGAGTGCCGTAACCAGGCTCTCTTTTGGTCTTTCTAATTAGTGTTTATGGCGTAACTTTATGTCCTGAGCTTCTTCAGTGCTTTGCCTTTTTATTCCTTGCCCAATTCCCCAAACCATGCTTTCTGAGTTAAAAAAAAAAGTATATAGTTCCTTTTTTGCAAAATAGCCTGGTTCTTGCAAGGAAAAACTTTAGCCTTCACACTTTTGTCTCTGCTGTCGGTTTCACAAATGTACTTTAAAATTTAAAAACTGAGCATCAACTGCTTCTTTTCTCTTTTCATTCCTGTTACAATGAGGCTGATCTCCCAGAGACAAAGAAGGCTATTCATTATTGAGTGATGGGTTCACCAGGATTTTGTGGGGCTTATGCAGCCACCTGTGCAGGGAGAGGGGACAGCATTCAGGGAAGCCTCTGCTCCCATTCATCTGGTGTCATACAAATATGTATTTTCTGTAGTGCAAGGCACAGAGTACCAGGCTCTGGCTGCTTTGAGGGGACTTGTGTGTGTGTGTGGGTGGTAAAAAGTTAGGGGAAGAGGGCCCACATTAGTGCGGTAGGGGCTTGTAGAAGCCACAAATGGACTCTGAAAGAAAGATAATGTGAACATCCAGATGGTATATAAATAGTCAGGAATAGTCAACACAGAGCTATAATCAGCACCACCTAGGTGAAAATGTTTTGTCCCTTTCTCTAGACATTCCTTGTTTTGCTCCAACTCTAGCAAAGCCACAAATAGGTAGGTGACGGAGACGAAAAGAGACCATGCCCTGCTTCTCCTTTACAGGAGCCTGGCGTCAGGTTGGGCCTGAGTCTGTTGGCGGAGGGGAGCAGCTTTGAATGAGATGTGAGATTAAAGTCTTAAATTTAACAGAGCCTTCTACTACCTTGAAGTGAGCCATAATTACCATCACGAGGCCAATTTTTGTTGTTGTTGCTGAAAATGACCAAAAAGCTCTGGAACTGCCTGCGATGTCATTAAGGTATGGGAAAGGGGAATCTGACATATTGAAAGGCAGTGGTAGGAGGAAAATACAGCTGCTTCCTGTTTGTACTCATTACGTTCAGCCCTTTTCAATAAACTGGTTACACATCTATTGATTCTTATGTAGTTCTACAGTGACTAATAGCAACCCACACTGCATCTCAATAGCACGAGAGCTAAAAGACAGAGAATCATAGGCAGAGCATGGAAAGGTTCTAATTTCCCAGCCTATGGAGACGGATGGATGAGCTGGTCCATGTGTCTGTGCGTCTGGGCCTGGAACGCAAAACTCTCTTTCTCCTCCTCCTCAAGTCCCAGGCCGCATTTGTCAACATTTTCCTTTTAACCTCTTTCTCATCCCATGTTTTCTGATTTGCTTTGACAAGATCATCTTCACCATCACCTAAGCTTGACTTCGCCTTTGACGCTCCTCTTTGCTTTACCACTTATGTTTAACAGGCACCCAACCTACCTGGTAGCCCTCCCTTACCTGTGGTTTTGCGTTTTCTGGTTTCAGTTACCCAAGGTTTTGAAGCAGATGATCCTCTTTCTGAAGAATCACCTGAAGGTCAATAGTACCCGACCAGTACGTCACTATAATGCTTATGTCATTCACCGCACTTCTCATCACATAAGCATTTTATCTTCTCACATCATCACAAGACGGGTGAGTACGTGTAATACGATGTTTTGAGAGACAGAGACCACATTCACATAACTTTTATTACAGTATATTGTTATAATTGTTCTATTTTGTTATTTGTTTTTGCTGTTAATCTCTTACTGTGCATAATTTGTCAGTTTAACTTTATCATAGATTTGTATATGTAGGAGAAAACACAGTATATATATTGGTACTATCTGTCGTTTCATGTATCCTCCATGGATACGGGAGGACTAACTACAAATCTATCTCGGCAACAGCCCTCCAAACACATCTCCCTGCAAAAATGATTCTCACTGAGCCATTTATTAATTTATTTACAAATGTTGGTGGGCTCAGTGCAAGTGATAAAGCTCACAGCTGCACAACGCTTGCTTCTTGTTTTCTGGGCGCTCGTGGTTTAGATGGGTTTAGATGGATTTAGATGGGTTTAGATGGGTTGGATGCCATTCTAATGCAGTGTAATTGAGTGTGCTTGTGGAGATATGGTCAAAGTTTTATGAAGTCTGGTGAAGTGAATAGCTAGCTGCTTAGGATAGAGACGGTTTGTCAAGGGGGACGTTTGAATCGGTCCTTTAAGACGAAAATACAGGCCCACCTGGGTGGCTCAGTCAGTTAAGAGGTTGACTCTTGATTTCAGCTCAGGTCATGATCTCACGGTCTGTGAGACTGAGCGTTGCATTGGGCTCTGCGCTGACAGTGCAGAGCCTGCTTGGGATTCTCTCTCTCTTTCTCTGACCCTCCCCTGTTTGTTCTCTCTCTCTCTCAAAATAAATAAACAACAACAAAAAAAGAATAAGATACGAAGAAGTGAAAGCAAGGGTGGGGGTAAGTGAGCCAGCAAGAAGGTACCAAGTAGAGGGAGGCCACTAATAAAGGCAGAGAGTCGATGAGGACTGCAAGTAGTTCCCTGCACCGGGAGGTGGGGGCAAGGTGGGAAATGACAAGAGATGAGGCTAAAAAGAGACATTTTAATATTTTAGATGATTTCTTTAGAATAAATTCCAGAATCAAAATGCTAAATGTTGTTGGGATTTTTTCTGGAAAGGAAGGGGAGCACAGAGCGTGCCAACAGAGGCTGAATGAGCTTTAGTGACATTGGGAGTGTGTGTGTTATGCACACACATTTGTGCTGAAGCAGATAAAGCAGGAAAGGTAGGCTGGACCAGCTTTTGACTAACCTAGTTTGCCACATCCTCTTTAAAAGGCAGTGTGGAGAGGTGCCTGGGTGGCTCAGTCGGTTGAGCGTCTGACTTCGGCTCAGGTTATGATCTTGTGGTTGACAGACTTCGAGCCCTGTGTCAGGCTCTGCGCTGACAGCTCAGAGCCTGGAGTTTGCTTCGGATTCTGTGTCTCCCTCTTTCTCTGCCCCTCCCCCACTCGTGCTCTGTCTCTCTCTGTCTCAAAAATAAATAAACATTAAAAAATTTTTAAAAGGCAGTGTGGAGCCCTACATAGTTTTGAAGTAGGCTGGTGAGGAGCATACATACGTTTTAAAAACATGATTCTAGCATTAATGAGGAGTGAGGCAGCATGCTATTATATTCCAGGTGACAGGTAACCAGGGTCTGAAGTAGTACTGTGGGTGTGGGTAGGAATTAAGGAGACAATTGAATGATGCAATCGAAAGCAGCCAAGGCTTCACCTAGCTATTGGCTGAGTTTCCAAATGGCCTGTGGGTGATTAAACCAAACTTTGGAACCATAGCACTAATTGGTCTGGCTTTGCCTCCTCTTCTGTTTTCTTTTACATGTAGCTATGATCCAGCGTAATCATTTAGGCTGTAGTAGTAACTATGAATTACAGCCAACTACCATTAGTACTCTCCTACAAGTATCTTTTTTGCCCCTATACATGTGCCACTACCTTCTCCTGGAATGATCTGTCTCCTCCTTTTCCACTTGTTCAATTCCTTACACATCCTTGGAGTACCAACCACCTCAACTGAAATCGGTCATGTAAAGCTTTCCCGTATCTCTCCTCCTTCCTCACATGACCCTGCCCTGCCTCCCCCAGTGGATGAGATGGTAATCCTGTCCAGTGCTGGACTTTTCCTCAAACTCCAGAATAATTTACCTATAATTTACTTATGGGACCATTGCCTTCTACCTTGTAATAAAGTTATAATGGATATATCTTATCTCTTCTATCAGGCTGTAGACTCCTTAGGAAAGGAATTATGTCTGGCATATAGTAGGTCCTCAGCAGGTAATAAATAAGCAAATATCAGTATTCTTTATCAACTCATGATTAAAGAATGGTATGAGTTTTTTTCCTTGTTACTGGGGGAGGTACAACAACTTTAAAAGATGTAAAATGTAGTCTTTTAATGAAGTCTTCAAGTTTGATCAGTACATTTGTATAATTGTGCACAATTGAGGAATATATCTTCTGACTTTAAGGTCTAAATATATCAATGCTATTCATGCCTTTATTTTAAGTGGGGATTAATTCTCTTTCAGGGGAAAACTATAATCCTTTCATGTTACAATTCACAAAAATGAGTCCCATAATTCTGTTCTAAATAGGAGGGAAAATCTCAGAAAAATAAATGTTATCAGGTAACTGCATCCATGTTATTGTGATGTGTTAGAACTCTCCAGGGAGCGCATATTGGATAGCTTTGCTATTTTCCAGCAAGCATCTTTATTTTTTCCCCTGTATACTAAGTTGCTTGCTTAGAGTTTACTAGAATGCTAAATTATTTCTAGCAAATTATAAGCAACATGGATGAATGGACATGTAGTATTTCATTTTTGCCTCATTATGCTTTAGATTTGGGATCTCCAGTTTTGTAAATGATAACTACGATATATCACTCCATCTTTACACGTGCTTATGCTTGAATGCATCCTGCTTCTCCTCCCATATGGAACGGTGTCAATCATGAGATACAACTGTTAAGATACGTCTTGTGTCTACAGAAAATAACCCATAAGTATTTGTTATGGAATAATGTATAACATTGCAGGAAAACACGAGAGAATTAATATTGGCCTTAAAAAAAGCAAACAAACCCCCAAAAACCTCTGGCGTAGTTTTAGGTGGAAGGATGTAGTAGGTTATTCCCTTTTCTCAAGGATACAGGCTCCCCTCATTGCTCCTCCTATTCCCTGGGTGACTGAGATGTTTGCCATCATCATCTGGTACCTCAGTTTCTTCTCTGTAAATAAGACTTAGAGTTGACAGCATTTTGGAAGAAACAACAAATAAAAATGCCTTGAAAGAGCTTTGCGAGTCTACAGTACTCTAAATGCTTAATGATAATAATATACAGTAGGGCATCTTCCCTTGAAAACAGCAGGAGTGTTTCCTTACATAATGACCTGACAGATGGGTTATGGTGTCTAATCCCCTTAAACCCCCAAAGCTCTTTGATAGTAGATGTTGTAAAAGGCCAGATTAGAGCACATGCTGCTCTTTTATTGAGCCCTTTCTTTCAGTATCTATGCCATATTCAATTGCTTCCTTCTCTAAGTACGTTATGTGTTAACCTACTACCTGCAGGAACAATTAGGAGCAAAAATAGAGACTAAAGGACAGTGCACTCCAGTAGGAAAAATTAGTTAATGCTTGTTGTCCCCAATATTAAAAATCCACTTTGGCCTTTACATGTGGCTTTTATCGAAGGTTCCTGCCCTCCTAATTCCTGACTATTAATCTCAAGCTGTGGGTATTTGTTGATGTTGAGCACAGGCTGTGTGTGTGTGTGTGTGTGTGTGTGTGTGTGTGAGAGAGAGAGAGAGAGAGAGAGAGAGAGAGAGAGAGAGAGTTTTGTGTGTGTTGAGAATGGAGTATTGATATTAATTCTAAACCAGCGAGGCTTGCAGAAATCACAGGCAGTTAAGAATATGTTCAGCATTTATGGAAGAGCTGGAGCTTTAATCTGTTCAAAATGAGCAAAGGATGATTAGCACTTGTTCTCCTGTAACCTTAATTCTGCTCTTGAACCTGATTTGGACCGAGAAGTTCTTTTACATTTCCCCTTATTGCTGTGCTTGTCTTTTGAGAAAAGCTATTGGAGTTATCAGTTTCTAAAACCTTTGTCACAATTCCTTGACCCAAATCCATCATCTTTCATTAGTTAACAAACTTTGCTTTCTTTGCATGCTGGGAGAAGGATATGTTGTTATAAAATCACCCATGGTGTGTAATCTGTGTAATCAAAAAAAAAAAAAGAAGAAAGAAAAAGGAACAGCAATGATGTTTGTTTGACAACTGAATATAACTGCAGTAAACATTTTAAGTGCACTACAGTAAACATTTTAGGTGAACTATCTTAACTTGGGATGTTTAAAGAAACCAGGATGGTTGCTCAAAGGCCTCCGCTCATACGCTGGATCCTCCCATCTCTCACCTTCTCAAACATATCACTTCTGCATTTGTGTCCGCTTCCCCTACATCTTCATATGCTTCCTCTTTTCCAAAACATGGCACAAATATTCCAGAATATCACCCAACTTTATAAAAGCAGCCTTATCTTGATTCCACCTTTCCTTCATGCTCCATCTTTCTGAATCTCTTTAGAGCAGAACCTCCCCAAAGAGTTCTCCCTATTTGTCATCTCTACTGTCTCTTTTCCTATTCTCTTTCTACTTCTCTCTCCTTTTCTAAATCTCTCTGTCTCTTATTGAGATGAATCTGAATCATCCCCAACTCCTTAGGCAGTCAGTCAGTGTTCTGATTTTTCATGGCCAGATTTGTTCTCCCTGCTTCTGGATTTTGTATAAATGGAATAATAAAGTGTGTGTTTAGCTGTTTTTTGCCCAACATAATGCTTTTGAGATTCATCCAATTGCTGCTTATACCAATAATCCATTCTTTTAGTTATTGTTCAATAGTAACCCATTGTATGGATATACCATCGTTGTATCATTTTGTTTGTTTCTACTGTGTCCTTTTGTTGATGGATATTTGTGTGGTTTCTATTTTTTTGCCTATTATGAATAAGGCAACTATGAACATTCTTGTACAAATATTTTTGTTGACATATGTTTTTATATCTGTTGGGTAAACATCTAGGAGAGAAACTGCTAGGTAATTGGGTAGATGTTTGTTGAGCTGTGTAAGAAACTGCTAATTTTGAAAGTGGTTGTAGGGGCGCCTGGGTGGCGTAGTCGGTTGAGCGTCCGACTTCAGCCAGGTCACGATCTCGCGGTCCGTGAGTTCGAGCCCCGTGTCAGGCTCTGGGCTGATGGCTCAGAGCCTGGAGCCTGTTTCCGATTCTGTGTCTCCCTCTCTCTCTGCCCCTCCCCCGTTCATGCTCTGTCTCTCTCTGTCCCAAAAATAAATAAACGTTGAAAAAAAAAAAAAAGAAAGTGGTTGTAGTATTTTTATATGTGGTATTTTTATGCCAGAAGTGTATGAGAGTTCCAGTTGCTGCACATTCTCACCAACATATGATGATGTCAGTATATTAATTTTAGCCATTCTAGTGTGTGTGAAGTGGTAGGACATTTTGGTTTTAATTTGTGCTTCCCTGATGAGCACCTTTCATGTGTTCATGTGGCCATTTGCATATCTTTCTGTAAATTGTTCAAATCTTTAGCCCATTTTTAAAAATGGGGTTGTTTTTCTTTTTATTATTGATTATAGTAGTTCCTTTGATATTGTTTCCCAATCTTTTGTTAGATGTTTGTATTGCAGTAACTTCTTGTAGTCCATTGCCTGCCTTTTTATCTAATTAAATTGTATATATTTTTAAGAACGACTCTTTAATATTGAAGCTCTCTATTTTATCAACATTTTTTTTTATGGTCAGTGTTGCTTTTCGTGTTCAATTTAAGAAACCTTTGCATACTGCAAGGTGATGAAGATGTTCTTTTATGTTTTCTTCTCCAAGGATTTAGCTTTTACATTTAGGTCTATAATCTATCAGAAATTAATTTTTGTGTACTGAGCGAAATAGAGGCTGAAGTTTATTTTTCCATAAAGATGTCTTATTGTTTCAGTACCATTTGTTGAAAAGATTTTTTTTCTCCCCATTGAATCATCTGTGTACTTTGGTCAAAAATCTCTAGGGGCACCTGGGTCGCTCAGTTGGTTGAACATCAGACTCTTGATTTCAGCTCAGGTCATGATCTTACAGTTTGTGAGATGGACAGCCATATCAGGCTGACAGCATGGAGCCTGCTTGGGATTCTCTCTCTGTCTCCCCCCCCCCTCTCAGCCCTGTGCCCCCTCCTTGTGCTCTCTCTCTCTCAAAATAAATAAACATGAAAAACAATTTTTTAAATCTCTTGATCATAAATATACATACCCTCAACATATCTTTTTCATAGATTTTTTGGGGGGTCTATCTTTACACTGATACCACATGCATATCACTTTATAGTAACTTTATAGTAAAGTCTTGAAATCCAACTTTATTTTGCTTTCTTTCTTTTTTGATGTTGTTTGGCTGTTTTAAGTCCTTTATGTTAAAATATAAATGTGAAGATTTATAGATAATTTTAATAAAGTGCTTCTGGGGTTTTGATTGGGATTACATTGATTTTACACATCAATTTAAGCAATTAACAACTTGACATTAATAAGTCTTCTACTCTATAAACATGGTTTATTCATCCATTTGTTAAGGATATCTTTAATATTTCTCAGAATTATTTGAATTTTCAGTGTCTCACTTGTTGTTTGTTAAACGTACTGCTAAGCATTATAAGTTTTTGGTGCTTTTTAAATGGTAAACTCTTACCTTCCAATCTTCTGCTAAAAACTCTTTCTTTCCAATTTTTTACTACCAAGATATAGACATATAATTGCATTTATTATCATGTATCCTAATTTCATAGGGTAGAGTCTTTATCCTTCATATTTCTGCCTGGGATGAGAGCTTCTGAGTGTATTTCCTTTTCTATATAACATGGCTTCTCAATTTCTGGATTTTAATTCATTTGTGGTTGTTTCTGTTTTCAGTATTTTAACTGGTTTTTTAATACTGTGATTTTGTAGTTCATCTGATCTGCCTTGTCTTGATTGGTAAAGTTAGAGTGATGGTCTTTTGCAACTTTCTACATATAAACTAGGAGTGGAGTGGCCCTAATATGGTTTTCATGTCTGTAGGGTCTGGAGTGGTCGCCCCTCTTACTGATTTGCTTTTCTGTCTTGATTTCTTGTTCAGTTCACTAGAAGTTTATGAATTATTTTAATTTTTCAAACAACCATATTTTGATTTTGTTAATGTTCTCTATAATTTGTTTTCTATTTTACTGATTTCTGCTTTGATGTTTATTATTTCCTTCCCTCTGTTTGCTTTGGTTTTCATTTGCACTTTCTTTTCTAGCTTCTTAACGTAGAAGCTTAGATCACTATTGTTATACTCTTTTTCTTTCTAATATATGTATTTGAACTTATAAATTTCCCTATAAGCACTACTTCAGTTGCATCATACACATTTTGATGTATTGTATTTTTGTTGCCATTCAATGAAATATTTGATTAAAATCTATTTCAATTGAACGAAAACAGTGATTTATTTTTGGCTCATGAGTTACTTAGAAATATTTTGGCATTTTGTAGATCTTTTTCTGTTATTGATTTCTGATTTACTTCCATTGTGCTCAGATAACATATTCTATAAAATTTTAGTCTGCAGTTATTAGCTTTTAATTAATTAATTAATTAATTAATTATTTAATTTTATTTTTTTGTAAATGTCAGTTAGGTCAATTTTGTTATTCAAATCTCTATTATCCTGATTATACTGACAGATATTTTTGTTTAATTATTCCATCAATTCCTAAGAGAAGGATGTTAATAAAAAACAACTTTGATCATGGATTTGTCTATCCCTTTCATTTGGTTAGTTTACATTTCATGTATTTCATTTCATATCATGTATTTTGAAGTTCAGTAAGATTGTTATATGTGTATTGAAGGGCAAGATCAATAGACTGAAATGGAATGGGAGAAAATATTTACAATTCATATATCTGATAAGGGATTAACATACAGAATATATAAAGAACACCTACAAATCAATAACAAAAACCAAACAACCCAACCAAAAAAACGGGCAGAGGAACTGAATAAAACCTTTCTCCAAAGAAGACACAGACAGTCAATAAGCATATGAAAAGATGATCAACACCACACCACACCGCTAACCTTTAGAGAAATGTGAATCAAAACCACAATGAGATACTACTTCATTAGGACAGTTGTTACAAGAGAGAGAGAGAAAGAGAGAATGAGAGAGGAAGGAAGGAAGGAAGATAAGAAGGAAGGAAGGAAGGAAAGGAAAAAGAGAGACCTGGGTGCCATAGTTGGTTAAGTGGCTGACTCTTGATTTCGGCTCAGGTCATGATCTCATGGTTCCTGAGATGGAGCCCCAAGTTGGGTACTGTGCTGACAGTGCAGAACCTGTTTGAGATTCTCTCCCTCTCCCTCTACCCCTCCTTTCTTGTGCTCATGCTCTCTCTCTGAAAAATAAATAACATTAAAAAAGAAATAAAGAGTGTTATTGAGGATGAGGAGAAATTGGAACCCTTGTGCATAGCTTGTGGAAATGTGAAGTGGTGTAGCCACTGCATAAAATAGTGTGGCTATTTCTCAAAGAATTAAACATAGAATTACCACATGATCCAGCATTTCCACCCCTGGGTATAAACCCAAAAGATTTGACAGCAGGTAATTGAACAGATATTTGTACGCGTATGGTCATAGTAGTGTTATTTATAATAGCCAAAAAGTGGAAACAACCCAAATGTCTATTGACAGATGAATAGGTAAACAAGATGTAGTATATACATACAATTGAATGGTATTCAACTTGAAAAAGGAATGAGATTTTGACACATGCTATGAAATGATTGAAATTTGAAGTTATTTTCCCAAGTGAAATAAGTGAGACACAAAAGGAAAAATATTGTATGATTCCACTTATATGAGGTGTCTACAGTAGTTAACATCATAGGGACAGGAAATAGAACGGTGGTTGCCAGAAGATAGTGGCAGGGGGGAAATTGGAAGTTATTGTTTAATGAATGTAAAGTTTTAGTTTGGGAAGATGAAAAAGTTCTGGAGATGAATGATGGTCATGGTTGCATAACACTGTGAATGTACTTAATGCCACTGAATTGTATACCTTAAAGTGGTTAAATAGTACATTTTATGTTATATACATTTTATCACAATAAAAAATGATTGTGCTGTCTTTCTGATGAATTTACCCTTTTAATATTATGAAATGTCCTTCTCTGTACTGATAATGCTTCTTGTCCTAAAGTCTCTTTTTGATATTAATATAGCCATACTAGGTTTCTTATGGCTAGTGATTATGTGATACATTTTTTTTTTTGCCATCCTGTTACTTTCAATCTTACTGAATCATTATATTTAAAGATTCTTATACACAGCTGTTTCTTACAGATAGCATATAGTTGGGTCTTGCTTTTTAAACCAGACAGACAATTCTGATTTTTAATTGGTTTAGACCATATGTAGTTAATGTAACTATTGATATGGTTGGATTACATCTTCCATCTTGCTATTTGTTTTCTATTTGTCCCATCTGTTTACTTTTCAATTTTTCCTGTATTGCTTTTCTGTTTTTCAGTATTCCATTTTATTTTACTCACCACCCTACTTTGCTCACTCTACTTTATCCACTGTAGTGAACAAGCCAAACACAGTCCCACCTCAAGGCTTTGCTTTTATTTTCTCTGCCTATTAAGTTCTACCCCCATAAATCCTTACAGTTCGTTCCCTCACTTCTACTCTGCTCAAATGTGACCTGGAGAGGCCTTCCTTCATCACCCTTATTCATTATCCCTCTTACACGGCCTTATTTTTCATTATAGCACTTGTCACCACCTGATGTTATATTTATACTTGTTTGCTGATTTTTTTTTCTCCTCAGACTAGAATGGAGGCTCCAAAGAGTAGACCTTTGTCCTTGTTTTGTTCATAAATGTATTCAGCTTAGAAGAGGATCTGGCAAATATAAGGCTCCCAGGAATATTTTTTGGAATAATTGAATTAAAAGGACATGTATAAATGATTGAAAGAAAGATATTTAATCACAGCAATTAAAAGAAAATGGAGTCGACTTGTACTATTAGTGTCAATCAGATTAAAACACAAATTTTATTTATTTATTTATTTATTTATTTATTTATTTATTTATTTATTTTTGACACAAAATTTATTTAATTGTTAAGGACTGATGGTATAATATTGAAAGAAAATAAAAAAAATACTCCAGAACCTCTTAATTGTTTTTGCTTCTGTGTTATTTGTGAAGGAAACTAAACTTGAAACTAAATGTGGTAGAGCTGAAATTAGAGAAAATAGAGCCATGGAGACAAAGAAATTTTAAGAACACCAAGATATTCTACATGATGTTGATTCTCCTAGCACAGAAGGTTATACTCTAAATGTCATTGTTCCCATGACATTGGAACATGTTAGGAACCCAGAGATTTGGTGAATGGCAGTTAAAGAAACTAAGAAGAATACATTAGAACTTATAGAAGAGCTACTCTTTTTTAAATTATTGTTTTTATGTTAATTCCAGTATAGTTAACATACAGTGTTATATTAGTTTCACGTGTACAATAGAGTGATTCAACAATTCTATACATTACTCAGTGTTCATCACCGTAAGTGTATTCTTAATCCCCATCAGCTATTTCATCTGTTCCTCCCACCCACCTCCCCTCTGGTGACCATCTGCTTCTCTATAGATAAGAGTCTATTTCTTTCTTTCTTTCTTTTTTAATATATGAAATTTATTGTCAAATTGGTTTCCATACAACACCCACTGCTCATCCCAAAAGCTGCCCTCTTCGATACCCATCACCCACCCCCCCATCAGCCCTCAGTTTGTTCTCAGTTTTTAAGAGTCTTTATGCTTTGGAAGAGTCTATTTCTTGATTTCTCCTTCCCTCTCTCCCTCCCTCTTTCTCTCTCTCTCTCTTTACTTTGCTCATTTGTTTTGTTTCTTAAATTCCATATATGAGTGAAATCATATGGTGTTTGTCTTTTTTGACTGACGTATTTCACTTGGCCTTATAATCTCTAGCTCCATCCATGTTGTTGCAAATGGCAAGATTTCATTCTTTTTTTTTTATGGCTGAATAATATCCCATTGTGTATACATACCATATCTTTATCCATTCATCTATGGATGGATGCTTAGGCTGTTTCCATGTCTTGGCTATTGTAAATAATACCACAATAAACATAAGGGTGCGTGTTTCCCTTTGGATTAGTGTCTTTGTATTTTTTTTTTTTTTGTAAATACCAAGTAGTACAATTATTGGATCATAGGGTAGTTCTATTTTTAACTTTTTGAAGAGCCTCCATACTGTCTTCCACAGTAGCTACGCCAGTTTGTATTCCCATCAACAGTACACAAGGGTTTCTTTTAATTCACATCCTTGCCAACACTTGTTTCAGAAGAGCTATTCTTATCCATGGTGAAGCCAGAACGTCATCAAAGGCCTTTAAATATAAGAAAAGTTAGCAAATTCTAATTCTAGCCAGGACTCTGGTAATGCTAAGAGGCCTTTTAAGGTGATAGGGTGTGGCAACAATATGTAATTGGTAAGTCATATTGCTGTATAAAGTCAGTAAAAGGAATATCAGAAGCAGAACCCAGTCTCTGGCTGGCAATAAAGAGAAAAGTCTAGTACCCTAAGCCTATGAATTAGTGATAGAACTCAGTTCCAGTTAAAAATTGGATTCAAGAGTAGTCAGGTATATACTAGCACATAGTCCAATACATGAGGTCAGTGTTAAATAAAGGGCTGGAGGTCAGACCTCTATCAGGGCACAAAATTTATTATAGGATCACACAGACACAATTTTGTACACACACAATTAATTGGTTGGGAGGGATAGGACTTTGCTATTATCACCTCAGGGTTCATTCAAGGCTGATCCTGTCTATAACTGGAGGTTATTTCTGGCTCATCTGGAATGGAGAACTTCTTGGACATTTGTGTAGGAATCAGAAAATTAGAAACAGATAAATGCCATTTTGATTTTTCAAAACCGGAAAAAGAGTAAATTCACCAAAACATAGACTCATTCATTTAGCCAACCAACTCACCCACCAAACAACCAACCAACCAATCAACCAACCAACCAACTTTTATTGAGTGCCTACTGGATGCTAGGCACTGTGCATGGCTCTCAGGATACAAGGCAGTTATGGGCCCCATTCTCATGAGCTTTCAATATATTAAATTTAAAGATAAACTCTAGAAATTAATGTCAATTCCAGGCAAAATTCTAGAATAGCCATTGCATGGATGGATGGATTTACTAAAAACAAAACATGTTAATCCAATTCTTTCTTTTTAAAAACAGTTTTGATGGAAGATGTGGAAGCGTATGATTTTATTTTGACTTTTTCCAGTTGTATCCTGATAAATTTAAATTGAGGAGACAAAAAGACTGTATGGACATAAAATTAGTGTCATAATGAGTTGAGCAATTACATACAAGTATTTCTGATGAGTGAATCAATATTAATCTGATAACAGGTTTGTAAAATTCTGTCTTTGAACCGGTTCTATATAACATTCTATTAATAGTTTGCTTAATAATAGGAAAGGCATGATTTTCAAATTTTCTGGTAAGGTGAATATCAAATATTTGATGGATGGAGACACCAAGAGATGAATTGGAAGACCTGTCCTCCACATTTTATTGGTCTCCATCAGAAGTTTTCTTGGTTTTGTGAAATATATTCAGCAAGTACGTCTTTAAGCACTCACCTCCAAGTAGATTCCTGTTCTCAAGGACTCTCCTGTGTAAGAATTCTGCAGCCCCTTTGACTTGGAGGACAAAATTACTAGTGTGGATGAAGATGTTGACAAGTTGAAGGGATAAGCAGAATCTAAAAAGACAAGTTTTTATCAGTTAACTGTAAGCTTATCCATGTGAGTCTAAATAAAAATTAAACAAACTGCAGTGATACAGAGTTAGGGAAAGAGGTAGGGAACTAGCTTGGCAACAACTTCTGTTTAAAAAAATGATTTGGGGGCACCTTGGTGGCTCAGTCTGTTGAGCATCTGACTAGGTTTTGGCTCAGGTCGTGATTTCACGGTTCGTGGGTTTGAGCCCGCATTAAGTTTTGTGCTGACAGTTCTGAGTCTGTTTGAAATTCTCTGTTTCCCTCTCTCTCTGCTCCTCCCCTGCTCACTCTCTTTCTCTCTCTCAAAATAAATGGATAAACTTATTAAAAATTTTTTAAAAATGATTTGGGGTTCTTTATCAGTGGACCCTGTGTGATATATCCACCTATAAGCTACTGTGATCTTTGTTTGCACAATTGAAAGTACATAATCTGAATGGATCAAAGATCTAAAACTAATAGAATCAACTTGAAGAGCATCAGAGAAAGGCAGCCTGGAAGAAAAAGGGACTTAAATCTTTGCATCAGGGGAAAGATTAGCAAAGCTGGAAATGACTGGCTTGGAGATGGTTTGAAAGTGGAGATGGAGATTGGGTTGCCTGAGTGGCTCAGTCGGTTGAGCATCTGACTCTTGGTTTCAGCTCAGGTCATGATCCCAGGGTTGATCTCAGGGATCAAGCCCAGCATTGGGCTCTGCTGAGTGTGAAGTGTGCTTAAGATTCTGTCTCTCCCTGTGCCCCTCCCCCACTCATGCACACACTCTCTCCTCTCAGAAGGACATAGAAGGACAAAGTAGTTGCCTTTATGTATCTGAAAGCTGTTGGGGAGAAGAGGGAAGAATCATTATTCATTTTACTCTCAAGAGTTAAAATTTATATCAACGGGTATAAATCTACAGTTTTAGGACATTTTGAGTCAATAGAAGGAAGATCTTTCTAATATTCAGAATAGTCTGAAGGTGGAGTGGGATGTATCAGAGTGACCTAGAGAGGTTGTGTAAGTATATAGATACCTAGGCCCACCTCAGAATTCCTTCTGGCATTGGGAGTCTAGGAGTTGTATTGTTTTTAAGCTTCTTTGATTATTTTGATATAAAACCAAGTTTGAGGGTACATGGGTGGCTCAGTCAGTCAACAGCATATGAGTTTTGATTTCAAAAGTCACAGTTGGTGAGGTTGAGCCCCACATTGGGTTCAGCGCTGGCAGCATGAAGCCTGCTTGGGATTCTCTCTCTCTCTTTCTCTCTCTCTCTCTCTCTCTTTCTCTCTCTCTCTCTCTCTCTCTCTCTTCCTCTCCCACTTTAAAATAAATAGATAAACTTAAAACAAAAACAAAAACAAAAAACCAAGTTTGGAAACCACCAGGTCAAACAATATTTTTCAGATATGATATGTAATAAGATACCAATAATTGATGGGAGGAGGCGGGTAGCGATGGAGTTGGACAAGGCTATCTGTAAAGCCTCTTAATTCCCAAACTCATAAGGTGGCATTTGTCTTTGTGAATTCACTTTGGCTCAGGCCCTGACCCTCACCCTCGCAGGCTTAAGAATTTAAGTTGGTCTTTGTCTCATAGGTAACCAGATTTGGGCCTCCTGAGTCATGTTAGAAAAACTCAGGACAAAACTAAAGGTTTGTCCAAAAAATGAGCAGAAATTCCACAGACTTGAAGAAGATATTTGCAGAAGACCCATCTGATAAAGGACTGTTATCCAAACTATAAAAAGGTCTCTTGAAATTCAACAATTAGAAAGCAAGCAACTGGATTAAAAAATGAACCAAAGACCATAACAGAAACCTCACCAAAGAAGATATTCAAATTTTTAATAAGTATATGAAAAGATACTCCACATCCTAGGTCATCAGGGAAACGCAAATTCAAACTAGATACCATTACACACTTATTAAAATAGCACAAATCTGGAGCACTGACAATACCAAATGCTGACGAGGATGTAGAGCAACAAGAATTATCATTCCTTGCTGATGAAAATACAAAATGGGACAGTCATTCTAGAACAGTTTGGAGTTAATTACAAAACCAAACATACCATATGATCCAACAATTGCTTTCCTTGGTATTCACCCAGAGGACTTCAAAACTTATGTCCACACAAAAACCTGTACATAGATATTTATAGCACCTTTATGAATAACTGCCCCAACTTGGTAGCAACCAAGATGTCCTCCAATAGGTGAACGGATAAGTAAACTTCGGTGCATGCAGATAATGGAATACTATTCAGGGCTAAAAAGAAATGAGATATGAAGCCATGAAAAAACATGGAGGAAACTTAATTGCATATTACCAAGTGAGCACTGGGTGTTGTTATGTAAGTGATGAATCATTAAATTCTACCCCTGCAACTAATATTACACTGTATGTTAACTAACTGGAATTTAAATAAAAACTTGAGAAAAGTCAATCTGAAAGGCTATATACTGTATTATTCCAACTGTGTGACATTCTGGAAAAGACAAAACCATGGAGACAATAAAAAGATCAGTGGTTTGCCAGTGTTGGGGAGAGAGATGAATATGTGGAGCACAGAGGATTTGTAGGGCACTGAAACTACTCTGTGTGATACTATAATGATGGATACATGCCATTATACATTTGTCCAAACCCACAGGATGTAGAACACCAAGAGTGAACCCTAATGTAAACTATGAAGTTTGGGCGATTATGATGTGTAGGTTTGTCAGTTGTAATAAATGTACCACTTTGATGTGTGATGTTGATAATGCAGGAGGCTATGTATATGGGGGTAGGAGGTATATGGGAAATTTCTGTACCTTCCTGTCAATTTTTTTGTGAACATAAAATTTCTCTTAAAAAAAAAAAACAACCAAAGCTATGTCTTTAAAAATCTGAAAAAAAAAAAAAAAGAGAAACGTTTGCTACCCTATACAAAGTTATCAAATCTGTGTCATTATTTAGGGATATTTCTAGATAGAATGTTTAAATTCACCAGTATTTAGAATGATATGCTGTATTGGACATGATGCAATGAATTTAAATATAACTGCAATCTCTTTAGGGTCAAGCTGGGTCAGATTAATTTTTTTTTGTCTCTTGCAGAGGTATTTGCCTGGAAAGCCAGATATGCTAGATCTAGTTTCACTAATGGCCTTTCCCCATTACCTAATTGTCCTGTAATTGACCTACTGTTTATTAGAAGATGTACAGTATGAGATAGTCTCAAGTTGAGAATATTTACATATTTATTGTAACTCGTACTTATTGAATCTGGGCCCTCCTCACATGACTAGAGAATAAATTCTTCATTTTCTCTAAACAATTAGAGCTAGAACATGAAGAATCAACTTACAAATGATTGGTCCCTTAGATAGAGAGGATCTAGCTACATGTTTAGCCTAATGTCTAAATAATATCTACTTGAGATGCTATGTTTCTAGTAACAAATAATTCAGCATGTCAGCCTGTGGATACCAATTTAATCAGATAAGAGATTCACTATAAAGAGGACAAAGTATGTGATACTAGTGACAGTATGTCAAATGAGAAGTCGAATAGTAAAGTTCAGTTCAAAACAGAACTGAGAGTCTTGTCTTCACCCCTGACTTATTAGTTGTGTGAAAATGGGCAAGCTTCTTAACCTTTGAATTCCACTTTCATTGCCCATAGAATGGGGTTAAAAAATAAGCATGCTGTCATATTTTGTACCAAGAGAATGACAGTGACATTATCTTAAGAAAGACTTTGAGACTGCTCCTTTGAGCAGCAGCGTTTCTGCTGCTCCATATGACATCTCTCTACTGAGGTATCTACTGGACATAACAGGATGTCACATTGAACTGTTTCTGTGCCTTGGATATGCAGCTAACTCCCCGAAAATGAGAGCAGTAAGCCTTCCATTCTAGAAACAGGCTCCCCCAAATCCTTGCAGAACCTACTTACAAAATGACGAAACTACCTGTGCTATCATCATCTTCACTCTATAAATTAGGAGCCAAGTAGAATAATTAGAGAATTTGTCAGCTTAGTGGGTGGTACATTCTTGGAGCACCTACCTCTGCCACACACCAAATCGAGTGAGGGGAGATCTAAGAAAACCTCTTAAATTTGTAAGGGGTACTTTAAAAAAGGGGAGACTGGCTTCTTTTCTACAGGTGGACATCTGCGTGTAAAGTGGATTTGCTGATTTGAATAAAGGGAAAAGTAGCTGGTGAGAAATGGGAGTGAAATATTATCAGGAAGAAAGGGAATAGAGATACTGCTTACAGTCACACTACTGTTTGTTCTAGTAGGGGTCTGTGGGTTTCTTTTGGACCTTTAGGCCTTTGTAGGAGCTAGCTAGCCTTGTACCATCTGGCCAGGATGCTGACCAAGTGCCAGATGAAGGGACACCAGCAGCAAGGAGGCGCAGGTAGAGAGGAGGTTGGAAGAAATCATGTCAGGAAGTATCTCCCTGGGGCACCTGGGTGGCTTAATTGGTTGAGGACTGACTCTGATTTCAGCTCAGGTCATGATCTCATGGTTCAGGATCAAGCCCCATGTCTGTCTCTGTGCTGACAGCGTGGAGCCTGCTTGGAATTCTCTCTCTCCCTCTCCCTCTGCCCCTCCCCTGTTCGTGAATGTGCGTGCATGCATGCGCGCTCTCTCTTCCAAAAATAAATAAGTAAACTAAAAAAAGACAGAAAGTGTCTCCCTTACAAGAAAGTATGCAGCAGGACTGAGCCCTTTAGTGTTCAGATTTTTCAGTATATCACTTACACTTGCTTTCCATGGGATTCTTATCTGCAACCCCAACAGGATCACAATAATGGTAGAAAACGATAATCTCTGGCTTAGCACCCACCCTATGAAATCATTGGAACCCTAGTTCCCCCAAATCCTTCCTATCAATGAAAGAAATATCCTGTGGTCTCTTATCAAGTCTTTTGATACAACTCACATCTACCTGTCTCACCTAGTTATTTCTGCTCTGATGTTGAGCAATGGCCGTGATGCTCCCAGGTATCTGTGGTATTCTCTTTTGCTATTTGCAAGTGACTTAGTTCCAGTTGTTATTTGGTCTTGCTCCAGCTGTCTTCATGTGGAAGCAGGAGAACACCCTCTTCTGTCTCTTGTTTTGTTTCTTTCTCATCTCTGATGGCTTGACTCTTCCATGTGATTCAGTATTTATTATAAACATTTTTCTTTGAAGATAATGAGTGTCAGCAAACTGAGAGATGTTCAAAGTCATTTATTTCCTGTGACCACCCACCGCCCTGCCTCAATCATGTCCTTTGGCTAAGTGTTGGACTTCTGCTTTCTCTTTTTAGGATGGCTTCTTTCCCCCATCAGACCATCAGCATCATCTTTATCCCTTCACAGTGTCTATCCAGGTGCACTGCTTGTGGCCTGTGGGACACCTCATTTCTAGAGAGTGCAGGGATCTTAGCCCTGGCCGTCATGTGTCAGTCTCAGTATTTCTAAGGCTTTCCAGACTCTTTGAGTCTTCTTGCAAAAGGACCTGGCTGACCTTCCTTACCAGCCTCTGGGACAAACAAAGCCCATTGGATTTTGCGATAGTATATATTCAGTTTAAAACCTGATTTTGGCAACTCCTCAGAGAGCAAACAACTCTTGCAGGTGATGCTAATGGGGGAAAAGTTCTGAAGAAGAGTGGATGTGTTCATAGTATTTGAAAAAAATTCTCTTCATTTATCTTCTCTAGCAAATCATTGTCTTTATAATCCAGCATTACCATGTTGGCAAATCTAAAGGCTTTGTTTTCAGAAACGCCAATAGCCACAGGTGATTGCTAACAACCATATATGTTATGTTGTAATATAATGAATAGTTACAGAATTTAATAAAAGGGAAAGGGCCAAGCAAAAATTTTGACAGATATAGGGAAATGGAGCATTTAACAGGATTTGTTTTCAAGCTGTTATTTGGGAGATTTAAATAAATCCTCTTAAGTGCTCCAGTTTTTGAGCCCTTAAGTGTGCCTTAGTTCATTTTAAGATTTTTTTTTTTTTTTTTTAATTTGGTATATGGCAGTCTTAGGAAAGACCATCCCGGTTGCTGGGTGAGATGAAGACGTCTCTCAGGTCCATGGATGGTTTTGCTTCTACACTAATTATACTACTTAAAAAGCTGTCTGCAATTCTTGGGGCTTTTAAAGACAATGACAGTATCTTCAGGATTCATCCATTTTGAGATCAAAGTCCACATTCCGGGTCAGGCTAATTTGGGCAGAAATTTCAGCGCTTAACAATCATAGATGCACTCCTTAACTATAAATTTCAGTATCCTGGCATAGAAACCCCAAGAGTATATCTGTCAAAAATGTAATATTTAGATTAATTGGGGCTTTGCAATGGCATCTGGCCCAGGAGGACCTAGTCACCCAGGGTAGGTTGTGGATTGTCCTTTGGAAGACCTCCAAGCGTGGAGGTTCCAAAACCTTCTTCAGTTTTTCTCATCATTGAAATGTCCTGTGCACTTGAGGACTTCCTTTCCTAATTTAATTTTCCCCTTTTTGGGGAAGATAAAGGACAGCTGGTCCATATCTGTATAAAATTCCTTTATTCATGATAAAAATGATTAAAAAATGAAATCCTGGTTTCTTTATTTGAGATATTCCTTAATTAATTAAAAAATGAAACCCCAGTTTCTTGTAAGTTTAGTAAAAATTCCTACTTATTGAAACCATAGGGAACACAGTGTTTCGAAAAATGTCATTTGCCACTAAACAAAGTTTCAAGTCTCATTGTAATAAATATTTATTGAGCTGAGCAGTTTTCTTACAAGAAGACTGTCTTTTTGGAAACTTAGGTAATTGGATGTGAACCATGTGGTACTTTTCAGAAGGCTTATTTTCCAGAAGGTCCTCAGAGACCTTAAATGACACTGTTTCCTACAGGGTCCCAAATTTACCTAATAACATACAAGGTGTGACCCTGGTCATTTTATTAATGCTTTTAACTGGCTAATCCTGATGTGTGAGGATTAATTTAAATAACAGTGAAGTATTGAAATAGCAATTAAGAGAACAATAAAGGGGTGCCTGGGTGGCTCAGTCAGTTAAGTGTCCAACTTCAGCTCAGGTCATGATCTCATGGTTCGTGGGTTTGAGCCCTGTGACAGGCTCTGTGCTGACAGCTCAGACCCCGAAGCCTGCTTCAGGTACTGTTTCCCTCTCTCTCTGCCCCTCTCCTGCTCTCTCTCTCTCTCTCTCTCTCTCTCTCTCAAAAATGAATAAATGTTAAAAAAAAAGAGAACAACAAAATCATGTCTAACATTCCTAAACTATCACAAATCTTAATAATTTTGTAGTTGCGTGTGCGGATAAAGTGTTTAAAAGTCAACTTTTAGTTTACAATACGTAGATGTTCACAGCTGTGCAAACTGGCTTTCCTCATATTTCTCAATTTATGACCATTCAAAGAGAATAATGTTATTTCATATCTAGAGACATTTTAATAAAAGCCTTCAGCATTTTATGTCCTTTCTTCAAATGTTTAACAGATGACAGTGTATCACTCTTGATTCTTAAAGAGACAACCTGCTTTAAGCAGTATGAAAAGCACGAACTTAATGTAAAACATTAATGTATATTTTTTGGCCAGAGGCTGAAGACAGAAAAAAATTGCAACGATGTAAATGGGGGATTCGTGTCCTTTTACAGAAATTTCCTACATTTAACAATGCAAGTGAAAGCAGCAGTATAAATTATTGAGTGGTTCTTATGTGTTGATCATGGTGCTAAGCTCTTTACAATATTTTATGACCCTAAGAGATAGTTATTACCTTCTCTACTTATGGCTGTATTAAATAACTGAACTTCCACAGGATTAGTGATTTGTCCAAGGTCATTCATTTAATAAGTGGCTGAGCTAAGATTTGAACCCAAGGTATCTAACTCCAAAGTCATACTTTTAAGCCATCTGATGTCACTTCATTTTCCACTAGAGAGATATATCAGTTATTCACTCCTTCAGGTCTTTAAAGGTTTTCCATTTTAAAGCTACAAAGTCGTATGTAAGCAGTTTAAAAGGATGTTGAGCTCAGCCATCCTGAATGTCAAGACCTTGTCTTTTCCTGGGAGATTTAGTCTGGTCACCAGTGTTTCAGAGACACGTATTAGTTGCAGCAATTATATTTCTCCATTAGCAGAATTTGGAGAACAACACCTTATTCTAAAGGTGTTTTTTTTTTTTTTTTAATGCCTTGGAAGAAGACCTTAAAAAAAGTTAAGCCTTTCCCTAATTTATGTGGAAGTGCCTACACCCAGTCTGTCTCGTGTTGACCTTTGCTCATTAATTTCATTTCTCTTATCCCAGAAGGACTAGTCTGTGATTAAACAATTTGAATGGACATGATGACTAAGAACACCTCACATTAAGTCCAGTCTGTTAGAGGATGAGTTGTGGATGGGGGTGCTTCAAATATATCGCCTATCTAAAGATTGTGACCATTTCTCTTTCATTTTTTGTTTGATTTTTCTGTGACCAAAAAGCACTCAAGTCCTATGATTCATACCAAATGTAACTTAGGGCTACAACCATCTTCAGCTTATCATATCTACAGTTTGCTAGCCAGAAAGTTCTGGTTCCCTCTAAATACTGCAATCCAAAAAAATAAATAGACCAGTGAGAAGCTGTTTTATAATATCCATTAGTCTTATTATTAGAGATTCTATATACTGGAAACCACCCTCATTATTTATACAATTGGAGAATTTCAAAATCCAGTATATTGTATAATCAGGGTTACTTACAGTTTAAATTAGTATTGAATTCTTAAAATTAAGACCCTATAGTTTCTCCTAAATTTTCAAGTTCAATTTATAAGCACTGTTATTGCTAAAAGGGTACATTTTTTTAAATAATTAAGAACCATAACTTTAAGCAATTGATATATATGTTTGGTCAAGTTAATAAACTAATTTCTCTTGTAAATAATCAGTATCATTTGCAAATGTGGGCATTTTAAACTACAGCTATAAATGTAATATATTCCATTTTCTTTTTAAGCACTTTAGGTGTTTGACCAAACAAGTTTATGTCTTTAATGAGCAGAACTGTCTTGAGAATTTAAATGAGTCATTTCAGTCTAATAAATTACTAAACTTATAAATATTATAAATCTAGTTCTCTTAAATACTCTTATTCTGTTTACAAACTTCGTCAAAAATCTTACATCTTCAACTTGAACCACAAGTCAATTACATATTTTAAATTGGAATCACAAGGCTAATCTGTCAGAATCTCTATTATGCCAGTTCTAAATCATTACAAACACTTTAAATACTGAATATAGACAGATTGTCCCAATGATTAAAAACCTATTCCTGAACTTGACACAAAAGTATTAATACTTCATCATCTGTATAATTAATACTAACCCATCCTGGATTTGGAAAGACACTCATGAAGGGAAGAGTTTATTCAGCTCAGATGTGTAATCTGAGGCTTTGCATGTTCAGGGTTATTCTTTTTATCTTAAATATGGACACCTGGAGCCCTTTTTAGTAGTTGCTAGGAAAACAAAGACTTCAAGTTACACCCTTTACTTGAGGTTTGTCTAGTAGCTCCTATCTTTTGGGTTCAGGATCTGTTTTTATCAAATTGCCTCAGATAATTTGGTTTGGTGCCAGTCCCCGCCCCCAACCAGGATATAACGAACTGCTCTTTATTTTCTAAATTTCCTGATTAAATTCTGGATCATTTCACTGTCTCCTTGCCTTTTTGGGCCATAGCACTTACAGATATTTTAATCACGTCTAACTGTATTCTGCATGTTTCTCATACCTGTCTGATTCTACATTTAACTACAAAGACATACTAATGACACATACATATTTTGGGGACATATATTACAAATTGAAAACTAATTTTAGTACATTTTTTGATCAAAGATAAGTAATGAGGATCACAGAAGACTGCTTTACTCTTTCTAGGTTTGATTAATAGTTTTTCTTTCCAATTAGTTTGTAAGTCAAACTTTAAAAAAAAATAGGTATCTTTCAAGAGGCTTTTTCAGACAGACCAAAAGCACATGCAAAAAGAAAAAGTAGATAAATTGGATTTTAGCAAAATTAAAATTTTTGTTCATCAAAGGACACTATCAAAAAGTGAAAATACAACCTGCAGAATGGAAGAAAATATTTGCAAATCATATATAATAAGGGCTTAGTATCCAGAATACATAAAGACCTCTTACAACCCCACAACAAAAAGACATAAACCCAATTAAAAATGGGCATAGGTCTTGAATAGATGTTTCTCCAAAGACGATATACAAATGTCCAACAAGCACATGAAAAGACACCCAACATCATTAACACTAGAGAAATGTAAATCAAAACCATAATGAGTTACTTCTTCATACCCACTAGGATGGCTACAATTAAAAAAAAATACAGAAAATAATGTGTTGATGAAGATATGGAGAAATTGAACAGTGGCATATTCCTATTGGGATTATAAAATGGTGCAGTCATTGTGGAAAACAGTTTGGCAGTCCTCAAAAAGTTAAATATAGAATTACCGTAAGACCTAGAAATTCCACTCCTAGGTATATACCTTAGTGAATTGAAAAAAGATGTTAAAAAAACCTTATACATAAATGTGCATGACAGCATCATTCACAATAGCCATAAGATGGAAACAATTCAAAAGTCCATTTACTATAGACTCAACGATGGAGGACAAACTGGGGATTGATGGAGGGAGGTGGGTGGGAGATGGGCTAGATGGGTGATGGGTAGTAAGGAGGGCACTTGTGATGAGCTCTGGGTGTTGTATGTAAGTGATGAATCATTGGTTTCTACTTCTGAAACTGATATTGCACAGTATGTTGACTAACTAAAATTTAAATAACAAAAAAGTCAATTTACTAATGAATGGATATACAAAATGTGGTAAATCCATACAATGGAGTATTATTTACTCTTTAAAGGATCCATAGATGAACCTTGAAAACATTGTATCAAGCAAAAGAAGCCAGGCACCGAGGTCACATATGACATGATTTTTTTTATATGAAATATCCAGAATGTATTAATCCAGAGGGACAGAAGATAGGGGGTTGATTTTCAAGGGCTCAGGAGTAGTAGGGGATGGGGAGTGACTGCTTAATAGTTATGAAATTTCCTTTAGGGCTGTGAAAATGTTTTGGAAGTAGGTTGCACAACATTTTGAATATATCAAACACCACTGAATTGTACATATTAAAATGATTAATTCTTAAACTTTTGTTGAAAGAGAGAAAGCATGAATGGAGAAGGGGCAAAGGGAAAGAGAGAGAGAAAAAGAGAGAGAGAATCCCAACTAAGCCCCACGTTCAGTATGGAGCCTGAGGCAGGATTCGATTCCATGACCCTGGGATCATGACCTGAGCCAAAATCAAGAGACGGATTCTCAATGGACTGAACCACTCAGACACCCCTTAAAATGATCAATTCTATGTTATGTTATGTGAATTTTACCTCAATTTAAAAATTTACAAAAATAAAAAAGGCTTTTTCAATGAAGTCCCATTTTTTTTCTCTACTAAGGGTGGTATGAAAAATCAGATTAGGGGATGCCTGGGTGGCTCAGTTGGTTACATGTCCGACTTCGGCTCAGGTCATGATCTCATGGCTCGTGTGAGTTTGAACCCCACATCGGGCTCTGTGTTGGCAGCTCAGCACCTGGAGCCTGCTTTGGATTCTGTCTCCTTCTCTCTGCCCCTCCCCCACTCACATGCGCGCGCGCGCGCGCTCTCTCTCTCTCAAAAATAAATAAACATTAAAAAAAAATTCAGATTAGGACTTTCATTCTTTCTCATAAGTTTTCTGGTGGAATTTTGCCACGAATTTGGAGGCTCTCTCATCTGTGTAAGGGGTGAATTGTGTTCTATAGAAATAATTGCTCCCAGCTTTATAGGAGCAAAGTGACCTAACTCACACCTATAAGTGAAATGATTGATAGTAATGACATCAATTATGACTTTTCTTTCTCATTTGGGCCACCAAGGAGCCAGTTTCTTCTGTTCTTTAATAGAATTTTTACTAAGCACCAAGGCACATAATTACTCAGGATTGAGATCGATAAAATTTTCAAAATGCTTCATATATGACTCTCTACACCCCCCTTTTTTGTTTATAGATCTGTAAATTATCTTTTGCAAGTGAAACGGTTCAATTCTTGTGGTATCATGTGCTAGAAACAGTGATATTAAAAATTCATAGCACATTGGGGCGCCTGGGTGGCGCAGTCGGTTAAGCGTCTGACTTCAGCCAGGTCACGATCTCGCGCTCTGTGAGTTCGAGCCCCGCGTCAGGCTCTGGGCTGATGGCTCGGAGCCTGGAGCCTGTTTCCGATGCTGTGTCTCCCTCTCTCTCTGCCCCTCCCCCGTTCATGCTCTGTCTCTCTCTGTCCCAAAAATAAATAAAAAACGTTGAAAAAAAATTAAAAAAAAAATTCATAGCACATTTAGTCCTCAGAACAATGTTACTAGATGTGAAGTATTTTATCCCCATTTTGTAGGGAGGAGATTGAGGGATGAAGTGTTGAAGTAAATTGGGCAATACACTTGGTGGTGGATCCCTACTAAGTAGCTGTCACTCAAACCCAGTCTCACTTCAAAGCCCAGATTTTAAACTCGTGCTTTTCTACCCCCTAGAATTGCTTATCAAAGCTCTCATGTTCTAAGTGAAGGAAGATAGAGCAAGGGTAATTTGTGCTCCCCAAACACCCATATGCTTCTCTATATTTTCCAGCTGGATTTGCAGTTGAGTTGCAGTCATGTGACTAAATCTAGTCTATTCACTTGGATTAGAAGTGATACATATCACTTCTACATATTAGAAGTGAATCTAAAGCAGTTGAGAGTGAGGGTGAGTTCTCCATGCTCTTTCTTGGCCATTTGCAGAGCTGGAAAGGAAGAACGTTTGAGATGTTGGAGATGCAAGGTAAAAGCAGTCTGGAGGATCCCTGAGTCACTGTTAAAGGACAGTTGTCTCTGTCTATCCCTAAAATAGCTACCAGACCCACATCAGACTTTGACATGAGTGAGGAATGAACCGTCAGTATGTTAACCCATGAGTTAATTTGTTACCAGAGCATATCCTAGTCTCTTCTGATTGGCTCAGGATTGTCACTGATAAATGACATAAAGTCTTGATGGGATTTTTCCAAGGGCCTCCTGGTGTCTCCTTTGTGATTGTTATGGATTGAATTGTGTCTCCCTCCCTCCTTCCCATATGTTGGGAAGTCCTAACCCAGAGTACCTCAGAATGCGGCCTTACTTGGGAATAGCTCCATTACAGATGTAATTAGTTAAGATGAGGCCATTAGTGTGGGCTTTAATCCAATATAACTGGCATCACTATTAAAGGGAGAGATTTGGACACAGAGGCACTCACACAGGAAGAATGCCATGTGAAGATGAGGACAGAGAGGAGAGGCCTGGGACAGATCTCTGCATCCTTACCACGGTCAGAGGGCACTCTGCCGACACATTGGTCTCAGTTGTCCAGCCTCCAGAACTGTGAGACGATAAGTTTCTTTGTTTTAAGTCACCCAGTCTGTGGCTTTTTTATGTGGCACTCCTAGCAAATGAATGTAGTGATCCACATATGCCCTGTCCACGAGGGACGGCAGTCACACTGCACTCGCGGCTCCGCTGACTGACCAGCACGTGGGCACTGCCCACATGCAGCTATCCTTCCCCCACTAAGTCCATTAACAACTACCGCAAGCCTGTCGAGAATCCTTTGGGACACTGGATAAAACCGCTCAAATCAAGCAATAATTCCTCTGTTTTAAAACAAAATCCCTTTATAAACAAACACGGCAAGGATTATAGGGTGAAAAAAGATGTTCAAACAGTGATAGGAGGTGTATTATAAAT
This sequence comes from Lynx rufus, assembly GCF_022079265.1. Lineage (NCBI taxonomy): Eukaryota > Metazoa > Chordata > Mammalia > Carnivora > Felidae > Lynx > Lynx rufus. Next base: position 151,989,664 of record NW_025814834.1, read on the forward strand.
ACATGGTATGGACAGAACTTGAGGCCAAGCAAGACAATTTTAAGGTCTGAAATTGAAATTTTTCATTAATAAATTCTTTACCCTGTGACAAAGGGGAGTCTCAAATGGGAGAGCTCACTAACCCCTGGGAGCTTGTTCTGACACTGATAGCAAACTCAATCTTCTTGGACCAGGCAGAGGTCGAGCCCAAAATGGAATCCTTTTTTTCTTTCTGCCTGTGGATTCTAGCTACTCCCCTGACTGAGCTACTCTCTCTGCATCCTAAGTGAGCCTCGTAGGAAAGAAGGATGCCTTCCTCACCTTGGCAGCCTGAGCTTGCAAAAGGAACAAGCTTCAAATTCCAACCTTAGAAAGGAAACATTCTGGTGCAAACAGCATCCTTGGAACAAGTCCATACAATCCAGGAAAGGCCCTGACATAAGGATCTAGACCTAAAAATGGTGTGAAGAATAGTTTTTCTTTGAGCAAAAACTAAGAAGATGGTTAACCAATCACCCCCAGATAACCCCAAGTGCTCTGTCTTGAATCTGAGCCGAGCAATCCAGATCCATGTGCAATTTACAATCTTTATTGTTTTCACCTCACATACTAAGAGTTGAAGTAGATTAACCACTATGAAACACAGTTGTTCTTTGCTATTTATTTATATAAAAGGTTTTTATTCCCTAAACAGAGGTTTTGGAAAAGTGGTTTTGCTTTGCCTGTGTACTCCTCAGGTTCCCTGGCTATGCCTTTCTGCAAATACCTTCCAGCAAGATTTGTTTAGTGAAGGTTGTAAGTAGGTAAGATATTGATCGCCAGGGGGATACTACAAACCAACAATCCATCCTAGACAGGGACATGGAGGAGCATAATGAGTTATAATTGTTGGCTGGGACCATGAAGGGAAGGGAAATCCTTTACACAGGACTTGTATTTTCTCTCCAGATAGTACGAGACTGCCATGGCTGTTTTCCCACTGTGTGCTTCCTTGTGCTAAAGGAGGAAAATCTGAAAACTGGAAATAGTTGCCTCTGTGGTCTCTGAACTCAGGAAATACATGCCAAAGTAGCAATCCTCACCCTGTAGTCAATCAGCAACCATTTAATGAGTTCATCTGTTCAGTTCAGTTCAGTTATTAGTTGGGCTGTCATTAGGTGCAAAACAGTGGTAGGGGCTGTAGAGATGTAAACTTGAAGCAAATAGAGTCCTGACCTGTGGAAATTCATAAAGAAGAAACACTTGATATGCAGGTAACTAACACAAGGCATATTGCGAAGAGTATCCTAATCTAACCCAATTTCGTTGAGCAAATATTTATTCATTTCTTACAAGGAGCATGGAAGGACACTAAAAGTAAAACTCTGGTTGTAAAAGTAAAATTTGGGATGACCTCATGGAAGAGGTAGGGTTTTAGCGGGGCTTGAAGGATGGGTCTTTGACTGATCTAGTAGGGCATTCCCAGGTGGAAAGGGTGAGCGTAGACTTCCAGGCTGGAAAGTTCAGGACCCTGGAGGAGAGATGAGTTGCTGGGGAGAAAGGAACTCAGGATGCATCCTCAGGAGGGTTGTGAGCATGGTGACTGGGAAGGGGACATATCTTAGAAGAGATTTCAAGAGTGATCCACATAGATCTCTGCTTTGGAATAGTAGCCCACTGTTTATATAATTTGAGGGGCTTTCTTTAAAAAAAAGAATAGGGGGCGCCTGGGTGGCTCAGTCGGTTAAGCGTCCGACTTCGGCTCAGGTCACGATCTCACGGTCCGTGAGTTCGAGCCCCGCGTCGGGCTCTGGGCTGATGGCTCAGAGCCTGGAGCCTGTTTCCGATTCTGTGTCTCCCTCTCTCTCTGCCCCTCCCCCATTCATGCTCTGTCTCTGTCTCAAAAATAAATAAAAATGTTAAAAAAAAAATTAAAAAAAAAAAATAAAAATAAAATAAAAAAAAGAATAGAAAATTGTGGATGTAAACTTACATATATAAATTCGAAATTATTCAGAATGAGAAAAATAAACTCACCAAATTATTGGATCCTTGAAGATTCAGATCTCCATTGTCTAAGATTTTTTTTAGGTGAGTTACCAGCAATGCATACATAGAAATGCTCATGAATGCAACCTTTACTCCCTCTCCACCAGGACACTCTATAACTCCCAGCATGTCCAAGACTTCCAGGAACTGTCTAGTAATGGGCCCTAAGGATTCAACCTCTTGAGCTTCATAGTAAATGTACCTGTGCAGAAGTCTCAACTTTTGCTTATAATTAACCAGTAAAAATTTTGAGCATGTAGCTTGGCTGTGGCAAAGGGAATGGAGTGCCATAATTAGCCCTTTCCAGGTGAAGTGCTTACCCCTGTGTTTAGGAGGGGATATTTATGATTAGCAGTACCTTTCCCTCAGCCTGAAACACATGGTTTAATCGGGAACCAACAGTTCCCTAAAAGAATGGAAGCAGAGGGATGTTTGCACCAACCAAATAGTATTTAGAGAGAAAACCAAGGTAAGGTTGTAATGAAGAAACTGGAAAAGTCTTTAGGTGGGAGTCTTGTTAAACAGGTCTGAAATGATAATGCCTTAGATGAAGTTCTTGACTGTGGGAAAAGAAATGAAGGAGCAAAAGGGATTAAGAAAACTTGGACTGTGGGGAGCCTAGGTGGCTCAGTTGGTTGAGTGCCCAACTCTTGATTTTGGCTCAGGTTATGATCTCACAGTTTGTGAGTTCGAACCATGTGTTGGGCTCTGCATGGACAGTGTGGAGCCTGCTTGGGATTCTCTCTCTTCCTGTCTCTCTGTCCTTCCCCTGCTCGCTCTCTCTCTCTCTCTCTCTCTCTCTCTCTCAAAAATAAGTAAATAAGCTTTAAAAAAAAAAAGGAAAAGAAAACTTGGACCTCACAGCATTCGCCACCATTAGTATATCCGTAATAGCTAAATGCTAGCCACTCTTTAAGTATAGATCCAGCTGTTTTGAGTTTTATTTCATATCTACTTAAAGTGAGCCCTGTATGCTAGCTGTGACTTGTTTCAAACTCTATAAACATATGCCCACTCACCAATTCTCAGGGTAGAAGTTCTTTCCTTTTTCTCTTTCTTCCAGTGGGTCAAAGCATATATTGTCCCTGTACATCAAGGTGGCAGAAAACTAGTGCCTTGATTACTCAAAACGATCTCCTAGGACAATGTTCGTCTCTCTTTGCAATAGCAACATTATTATTTTTTGAATATCAGTCTGTGGCCCCCTTGTAAGTAACAGTCAGGTCAGCTTCCATATGTAATGGCTCCCACTCAGGCTATAAAGCTTTGATATACTTAAACTAGTCTTTCACCAAAAGTTAGCAGTAAACAACTGGCCTATAAAGCTTTCTAAGAGGCAAGAGAACACCCGCTCTGTTGCTATAATTATTACTTCTCTCTTTGTGATGACCCTTGAGGAACATAGTTAAAAGGCAGAGATACTACCTTTCTATTTTTCTCCATCTGTTTATTTTGCACAGTAAATTGCCAGCTCTGTGTTTGACATAGGAGTAAAACACTGCTGTGCTTCTTATCTGTAACTCTTGAGAGTGCAGCAAAGCATATACCCTTTAATTCCAACATAATCAAGAATTTACTTCCCACAAACTACATTTTATCTTTTTCCCCTCTCACGTGGCTGTTGGTATTTGGAGCAGTTTCAAGTTGTTTGAGAATGTGCTTGCATCAACGAAATCGGCAATTTATTTCTGCACACAGTGTAAAGACAGAGAAATGGGGATTCCAGCAAGGGTAACGGGAAACCTACCTGTGGCAGAATTGTTCTCCTGGCCTGTGACACTATTACTCAAAGTATGCTTAATTAGGCGTCACCTCATAACAATAGAAGCTGTGATCATAGAAGTGGCAGGCCAAGTGACTAGGATGCTAGCATCATTTTGTGTATCTCAGAGCCTTCACAGCTGAGGAAAATGGAACTTTCCTCATTACTTGAGGCCCAGTTTGGCAATATCAGTTAAGCAATTGTGCCTCTGAATGGCATTGAGTGGGGCAAGCTCCTTCCTCAGGAGAGTTTAGAAAGTGGAATAATTGATTGTGCGCTAAGTAGTTATGCACTCAGAGATTGTTGAGATGCTAATTAATACACACATCTGCAACCATCAGTTCAATTTTATTCAACAAATACTTATTGAGGTTTTTATCTTCTGTACCAGATACCAACATTATGGGCTGAATACCCAACGCTGAATAAAATCCGGTCTTATTCTTCTCTCAGTGTGGATTCTGTTGGAGCAAGAATAGCTCACAGATTATTTTAATGCAGTGTGGCAAACTCAGTGACAGCACGGTGTATGATACTGATACGGGGTAACTAGGGATCAGGGGTGCCTGCCCCGGTCTCCAGGGGGCTGGAGGGGGAGGTCAGGAAGGCCTTACTGGAGGAAGGGCTGCTGGAGCCAAATCTTTGAAAAGGTGTAGGGTTTAGGGAAATGGTGAAGACAAAGGCTGGGAGGCATAAAACAGCATGGAGCCACAAAGCAGCTTGAATTGCTAGTGATTAGAGAGTGAGATGAACAGTGGAGGAGATGAGGGTAGAAAAGAAGCAGAGAAACATCCTTGCCATGTTAGGTGAAGCAAGCCATCATCGGTGGTAGTAGGAGGGAGTGGGGTATTCAAAGTAATGACGTGAGTGACTGGTATGGTTTAGTTTGCGTTTAGCAGCTTGGGTGGGATGGATTTGAGATGGCAAGACTGGAGGGGACAAGTGACACTTTAATAGTCCACAAGAGAGCTGATGAGAACGTGGGGAAGGACAGTGGAGGAGGACAGAGGGAACGGCACACACAGGAAGCTCACAGGAGAGTCCAGGCTGGAGAGGGAGACCTGGGAATCATTACCAGGTAGGCCATGGTTCAGGCCACATTAAGCACACACATGGAGTGTGTGCAGTAGGGAGAACACGAAGGCAAGCTCAGTCCTCTGGGAGATACAGCCTCTTTGAGCAGACAGAGAGAAAGAATGCCAATGAAGGAGACCAGGTGAGAAGAAAAATGAGAATCAGCAAAGCGTGGGGTGACAGAAGCCAGGTGAGCAGAGCTGATGATGTTTTAACAATGATGTTGAATCATCACATCTGTCACCGTCCTGCTAAAGCGAGGAGAAATTAAGTCATTCAACAAATAGTCACTGAGTACCAATTACGCATCATGCACGTGGTAGTTGACGGTATTTTTGGCTTCTAACTTTCCTAAGATCGACTTGCAAATCACTAGCAAAATACAAGCTGCCAAATCAGTTTGTTGGATTCCGCTGTGTCAAGTATTTCTCTGCTATTTTGTTTTGGCCCCATCGTTGTTTGTCACTTATTTCCACTTGTATCTTAAAACATTTTTTTTACACAATACAAAAATGGCAGAGACTTCCATGTGAGCATGGCATTCAGAAGGGCAATGGCAGAGATGTTGACTGCTGGTGAAATAAATACAATAGAATGAGAAAAGCAGTTGTTTTTTTCTGTTCCTCAAAGTAAACAGGCTGGGCTGTGTGGGAAGAGACTTGGGTGTTTCTCAATGTTTAATGCAAAGATGGCTCTTCATTAGAGTTTTCCTCTCTTTGTGTGTGCTTCTCGCCTCCATAATGGTCTGTGCAAATGTGTCGTATTCTTTCCACATTGTCATGTGCAAACCTACACTTAATACCTGCTCACTACCTGACACTAGACGCCGAAACCCTACTCACTTAGGCCAATCTTCATGTCAGACTAGTGAATTTTGCTTCTTATAACAGTCTCCTAATGTAGCAGGAAGGAACTGAGCTATATAGAGAGACAGTTAGGGATGTTTTATTATGTAAATAGTTGGTTTTTATCCCTTGGCATGTCCAAGCTGCACCCTCAAGTAAAAGAATCATCACAGATCTGCTGATCAATGAGACCAGTCGTTCCTTAGTCAACAGACTTTTGCTGAGCAACTTGTTAGGCCCACACTGGGAGCTGGGGTAACAAAGATGGATTAGTTTTACTTATGGCCTTTGAATTATTCATGGTGTAGTGAGATAATTCATATATGTCAGAGTTCTTTGTAAACTCTTAAGTTCTTTCCCTTTACCACCTGGCCCTTTAGATCTCATACATCCCAATGTGCAGATAAAAACAAGATGGCTCACATGAAAGGCACAGCATCTGTTGTAGGCAGTTGCTGGTCTCTGCCATGGCATCCTTGTTTTGGGGGACTGATTTCAGCTCCCTTCAGACTTCTTTTTCTTGCACAGCTCCTGGCTCTATTCTCTGAGTTGGCGGGCCCTGAACTGTCACGGATGAGACATTCTCAGCTTCTGTCATGGCCTCACAGGACCCTCCGCTGGGAGAAGTGAGTGGGAAGATTCATATTTCTGTACAAACATTAACATCAGTAATTGTACATCAAATGCCAATATCACCACATTTGAGCACTTGTAATTTCATGATGACCAGTATCTTATTAATTAGTAAAGGACTTGTTTAATGTAATATTCTTAGCAATATGCCATGTTCTCCTTCTAGCTAAGTGTTTATGTATATGGATTTGTTTTTATGGTAAAAAATCTTATAATTACATTCTTTTCATACTCTCAAAATACCATTTGGCTTAAAGAACTGATGTTTTCTGTGGTAACTTCCACATGGCATCTGCTCAAACTACCCTTCAAATTACTGCATTAATTTGCTAAATGTTTATCTCTTTGCACTTGCCTTGTGGAAACCGATCTTTTACTGGTTCCCTTTCCCCTAAATCAGCAAAACTTCAGTCTGTTCCATCTGGCAATAAAATCATTTTCCACTTGGCAATATAGTGTAGTGGGTTATGAGCATAGGCATTAGAGTCCATGAGGCCTGTGTTTGAGTCCTAGTTCTAGAACCTTCTAGACATGCGATCATGAACAATTTACTTCCAACTCTCTGTGCTAGGCTTTCCATAAGTAAAATGGTAAACTAATGATAACCATTTTATAGGGTTATTGTAATGCGAGTAGCACAGTGTCTGGTCCAGAATAAATGTTTAATAAAATCTTTTTCTTTTTTCCTAGTTATTGTTACAATTTTCTTGGCATGGTGATAAGCACACACACATTGAAACCAGATGGACTTGTTTGAACTATGTCACTGGGCAAGCCACTTGCCTGTTTGAGTCTCAGTTTCCTCATCTGTTAAATAGAAATAACAGTACCTTAGTGTGATAACATACTATTACAAAGCCTGAGATAAAATATGTAAAAAAATAAATCTGATGCCTGGCATGCCAAACTGATAAATATGGCTTATCAAATCTTGTCATGGATTTCTGCCATGACTCAATCCCCACACCTAAAACTTCCCTCCTTATAATCAATTGCCATAATCTACAAGAATATTAGTACCAAAGAAGGTTTTAGTCCATGTAAAAAATGTGGTCTCCTTGAGATCACAACCAGCACAGCAGAAATAAAAACAATAATAAGAGAATACTATGAACAATTAAATGACAATAAAATGGGCAATCTGGAAGAAATGGAAAAATTCCTAGAAACATATACACTACCAAAACTGAAACAGGAAGAAATAGAAAATTTGAACAGTCCCCCAGAACCAGTAAATAAATTGAATTAGCAATCAAAAATCTCCCAAAAAACAAGAGTCCAGGGCCTGACAGCTTTCCAGGGGAATTCTACCAAACATTTAAGGAAGAGTTAACAGGTATTCTCTTGAAACTGTTCCAAAAAATAGAAATGGAAGGAAAACTTCCAAACTCTTTCTATGAGGCCAACATTATCTTGATTCCAAAACCAGATAGAGACCCCACTAAAAAGGAGAACTATAGACCAATTTCCCTGATGAACATGGATGCAAAAATCCTCAACAAGATACTAGCCAACCAGATCCAACAGTACATTAAAAAAATTATCCACCATGACCAAGTGGGATTTATACCTGGGATGCAGGGCTGGTTCAATATCTACAAAACAATAACGTGATTCATTACATCAATAAAAGAAAGGACAAGAGCCATATGATCCTCTCAATAGATGCAGAGAAAGCATTTGAAAAAATACAGCATCCTTTTATCCTTGATAAAAACCCTCAAGAAAATAAGGATAGAAGGATCATACCTCAAGATCATGAAAGCCATATATGAAAGACCCAATGTAGTATCATCCTCAATGGGGAAAAACTGAGAGCTTTCCCCCTAAGGTCAGGGACAAGACAGGGATGTCCACTCTTGCCACTGTTATTCAACATAGTATTGAAAGTCTTAGCCTCTGCAATCAGACAACACAAAGAGATAAAAGGCAGGAGGAGGTCAAACTTTCATTCTTTGCAGATGACATGATACTCTATATGGAAAACCCAAAAGATTCCACCAAAAAAACTGCTAGAACTGATTCATGAATTCAGCAAAGTTGCAGGATATAAAATCAATGCACAGAAATTGGTTGCATTCCTATTCACCAACAATGAAGCAACAGAAAGAGAAATCAAGGAATCGATCCCATTTACAATTGTACCAAAAAGCCATAAAAAAGCTAGGAATAAATCTAACCAAAGAGGTGAAAAATCTATACACTGAAAACTATAGAAAGCTTATGAAAGAAATTGAAGAAGACACAAAAAAATGGAAAAAGATTCCATGCTTCTGGATAGGAAGAACAAATATTGTTAAAATATCCGTACTACCCAAAGCAATCTACATATTCAATGCAATCCCTATCAAAATAACACCAGCATTATTCACAGAGCTAGAACAAACAATCCTAAAATTTGTGTGGAACCAGAAAAGACCCAGAATAGCCAAAGCAATCTTGAAAAAGAAAACCAAAGCAGGAGGCATCACAATCCCAGACTTCAAGCTATACTGCAAAGCTGTAATCATCAAGACAGTATGGTACTGGCACAAGAACAGACACTCAGATCAACGGAACACAATAGAGAACCCAGAAATGGGCCCACAAATGTATGGCCAACTAATCTTTGACAAAGCAGGAAAGAATATCCAATGGAATAAAGACAGTCTCTTCAGCAAGTGGTGCTGGGAAAAATGACATGCAGAAGAATGAACCTGGACCACTTTCTTACACCATACACAAAAATAAACTCAAAATGGATGAAAGACAATACAGGAAGCCATCAAAATCCTCGAGGAGAAAGCAGGCAAAAACCTCTTTGATCTTGGCCGCAGCAACTTCTTATTCAACATGTCTCCGTAGGCAAGGGAAACAAAAGTAAAAATGAACTACTGGGACCTCATCAAAATAAAAAACTTCTGCCCAGCAAAGGAAACAATCAGCAAAACTAAAAGACAACCGACAGAATGGGAGAAGATATTTGCAAACGACATATCAGATAAAGGGTTAGTATCCAAAATCTAGAAAGAACTTATCAAACTCAACACCCAAAAAACAAATAATCCAGTGAAGAAATGGGCAAAAGACATGAATAGACACTTCTCCAAGAAGACATCCAGATGGCCAACGGACACATGAAAAAATGCTCAACATCACTCATCATCAGGGAAATACAAATCAAAACCACACTGACATATCACCTTACACCTGTCAGAATGGCTAACATGAACAACTCAGGCAACACCAGACGTTGATGAGGATGCAGAGAAAGAGGATCTCTTTTGCATTGTTGATGGGAATACAAGCTGGTGCAGTCACTCTGGAAAACAGTGTGGAGGTTCCTCAAAAAATTAAAAATAGAACTGCCTTATGACCCAGCAATTGCACTAGTAGGTATTTATCCAAGGGATACAGGTGTGCCGTTTTGAAAGGACGTATGCACCCCAATGTTTATAGCAGCACTGTCAACAATAGCCAAAGTATGGAAAGAGCCCAAATTTCCATGATGGATGAATGGATAAAGAAAATGTAGTATATATATATACAATGGAGTATTACTCGGTCATCAAAAAGAATGAAATCTTGCTATTTGCAACTACGTGGATGGAACTGGAGGGTATTATGCTAAGCAAAATTAGTCAGAGAAAGACAAATATCATACGACTTCACTCATATGAGGACTTTAAGAGACAAAACAGATGAACATAAGGGAAGGGAAATAAAATAATATGAAAACAGGGAGGGGGACAAAACATAAGAGACTCTTAAAATATGGAGAACAAACAGAGGGTTACTGGAGGGCTTATGGGAGGGGGGATGGGCTAAATGGATAAGGGGAATTAAGGAATCTACTCCTGAAATCATTGTTGCACTATATGCTAACTAATTTGGTGTAAATTTTAAAAAATAAAATTAAAAAATAAATAAATAAAAAGACAAAATAACAAGACATAAAAAAAAATGTGGTCTCCTTGACTGGTATTATGTGCTGTCTACTAACCTTGGATCTGTTTTCAAGTTACTTCTCCTTAGGTACATGTATAAATGTTTTAATAGAGAATATTTTATCTCTTAGCAGTCTTGAAATTGTCTGTAGGTTATGCTATCTCAGTTGCTTACCTTAAAGCACTGCTGGGTGTGAGCCAATTCACACATATATTCATTCACTCATTCAGCAATATTTGTTGTATATCTACTATGTCTTAGGCTGTGCTCTAGGTGTTTGGAATAATTAATAAACCAAACAAACATGTTGTTCCTTTTTTTAAAAATGCTTATTTATTTTGAGAGAGAGAGAGAGAGAGAGAGAGAGAGAGAGAGAATTCCAAGCAAACTCTGCTGTCAGTGCAGAGCCTGATGTGGGGCTCAAATTCACAAACCATGAGATCATGACCAGAGCCGAAATCAAGAGTCAGACACTTAACCCATTGAGCCACCCAGGCACCCCTAAACATGTTTTTCTTTACACAACTTATATTTCAACGAGGGAAGACAGATTAAAAAAAATAAACAATCAAAAATGTAAATCATATAGAATGTTCACAGTTATACTGATACGTTTTATGAAAAAAAGAAAGCGTAAGGCAGCTTAAGGGATCAGGAGTCTGAGGTGAAGTTGCAGTTTTAAATAGTGTGTGTTCAATGTGCAATGGACATTAATAAGGGCACTTTTTGGGATGAGCACTGGGTGTCATATATGTAAGAGATTAATCACTGGGTTCTACTCCTGAAGCCATGACAACACTGAATGTTAACTAACGTGAATTTAAATTTTAAAAAAAGTCCAAAAAAAATAGGGTGAGTTAGAAGTGACCTCATGGAGAAAATGACATTTAGGCAAACATTTGAGATAAAAGTTACTCAGAAGCAATTTGAAGAGTGTACTGTACTTTTTCTAACTGAGCAAAACCTCCGTACTTCTGACTTTGTTGCTTTACCCTTCCATGGACCCTGATCTGCCTTGTCTTACTTGGGTGTTATTGTGGTACCCTTGCCTCCTTCTGGTCTCCTCAACCCCAGCCTTGAGTCTTTACAATTGGCAGTTCCACACTGCCACAGCGATATTCCAAATGATATTTGATATTTGCCACAAATAATATTCCACAACTATAGATTGAATTGTGTAACCTTTCTCCTCAAAGGATCTAGTGGCTATCTCCCTTGGGGCCCACACTTCATCCACTCTGGGCCTCCTGCTCTTTATACCTCTTTATCCATTATTTATGCCATTATTCCCATCAGAAATACTTCTCCCCACATTTCATGCTTATTAGAAATTGTATTCATCTTTCAAGTCCCAGCTGTAATGGTGTCTTGTTTATGGAGACTTTTTAAAAAATTTTTAAAAATGTTTATTTATTCTTAGAGAGAGAGAGAGAGCATGAGCAGGGGAGGTGCAGAGAGAGGAGACAGAGCATGAGCAGAGGAGCAGAGTGAGAGAGGGACACAGAACTGGAAGCAGGCTCCAGGCTCCGACCTGTCAGCACAGAGCCCAATGTGGGGCTCGAACTCCTGAGCCGTGAGATCACAACCTGAGCCGAAGTCAGATGCTTAACCGACTGAGACACCCAGGCGCCCCATGGAGCCTTCTTATGCCTTCCAAGTGAAGTCAGTTGTTCCATGCATTTCTCCATTTCCTATGCCCTGAATGCTATGTAGTTAGTGGGTTAGATGACTACTTTCTCTTGAAATTTCCAGTTCTACAGAAGATGGTTCTTACTTACTGTGGGATCTTCTCAGTTTAGCACACTGCTTGGTCCACTGGAGACAACCCTGTTTTCTTGAAATAATCAAATTGAGCAAGCCACCTACCAACTTTGATCCCCAGTTTCCTCACCTTAAAATGGGTTAATACCACATTTTCATGAGCTCTAGTTAAGGATTAAATGAGATTACATGAGATAATGAATGGCTCATCATTTGAATGCTTCTTGTGGTGGTTGGCATGTAGCATGCCTTCAATAAATATTCTAAGAATCTAGTTTTGTTTTCTAGATTGTCTTTGAATAACAGGGTTTTGTCACCTAACTTTGTACTCTCTTCATTGCATGATGGTGTCCTAATTGTCACCATTCTTTCTTTCTTGACTTCTGGAGGAAAACGCTCCTTTAGTTTTTTGTTTCTAGATGACTTTCATATGTTCCCTCTCTTTCTTTAAATTAATAGCTTTTATTTCTTAGAGAGGTTTTAGGGTCACAGAAAAATTTCATGGAAAGTACAGAGAGTTCCCATATACTCCTGACATGCACAACCTCTCCACTATCAACATCCCACACCAGAGTGGTATATTTGTTAGAGCCGATGAATCTACACTGACACACCATTATCACCCAAAGTCCACAGTTTACATTAGGGCTCACTCTTGATGTTATTTATTCTGTGTAATTTGGACAAATGTATAAGGACATATAACCACCATTAAAACATCATACAAAATAGTTTCTGTGTCCTAAAACTCCTCTGCACTCTGCCTGGTCATGCCTCCCTCCTCCTTAACCCCTGGCAACCACTGATCCATTCTTTTACTGTCTCCATCGTTTTACCTTTTCCAGAATAAAATTATACAGTATGTAGACTTTTTAGATTGGCTTCTTTCATTTAGCAATATGCATTTAAGATTCCTCCATATCTTTTCATGGCTTGATAGCACATTTCTTTTTAGGACGATAAGTTTTAACATAATACATTTCTAAAATACACTGTCTTGACCCAGTTTTGAGGCTGTGGCCAGAGACCATTCTGTTCCCCTTATTGAGCAGCTGATTAAATCCACATCCCCAGTCATCTCACTTATTAGGCTCTCACACTCTGGGCCAAGTACCAGACAACCAGGGACAGCCCCTGTGTCCTAGGGCCAGCTGAAATTATTCAAAGCAGTAGTATGTATTAAAGCAATAGGTGAAAGCATATTGACTACTAAAACCACTGTTGCCACTTACCAGATGTCAATCAATCAACTAACCAATCAATCAAATATTATTTGGCATTTAATATTTTTTAGACACTATAGGAAATAACAAGGAAGTAAAAAGGAAGGACCCTGCTTCCAAGGGATTTATAGCCTACTTTGAGAGAGAATTTAATAAAAATGTAATGCTGGCTTTGTGGTACTACTATAAGTACAATAGAAATGCAGACAACACTTCATATGGATTACAGTCATTGAGAAAAGATTCATGGATGGGTGCCATGAGGAGCGACCTAGGCCTGGAAGGTCAAGTAACTGGGGACAGGTGAAAAGAACAAATGTAAAGCACCAAGTAGAGCACCTTTTTGCTAACTGCCTCAAGCACTATAAACACAATAGTTATATTAGATGGCTAGCTCCTCAAGACGGCAAAGCAGAGAGCCCCTGCTAAATAGTTGATTTGAGGGGCGCCTGGGTGGCGCAGTCGGTTAAGCGTCTGACTTCAGCCAGGTCACGATCTCGCGGTCTGTGAGTTCGAGCCCCGCGTCAGGCTCTGGGCTGATGGCTCAGAGCCTGGAGCCTGTTTCCGATTCTGTGTCTCCTTCTCTCTCTGCCCCTCCCCCGTTCATGCTCTGTCTCTCTCTGTCCCAAAAATAAATAAACGTTGAAAAAAAAAATAAATAAATAGTTGATTTGAAAGAGCCAAAATACCTCAATCCTGTATAAAAATATTCCTACTGCTGTAGACAGTATTCTGTCTATATTCATCCATATTCATCTGTGTTCACCCCATGTTCATATGTGGACATCCTAACTCCCATTGTGATGGTTAGGAAGTTGGGCCTTTGCGATATGATTACATCATGAGGATAGAGCCTTCATGAGTGAAATTAGTGTCCTTATAAAAGAGACCCCAGAGAGCAACTTTGCCCATTCTGCCATGTGAAGACACAGCGAGATGATAGTCATCTGTGAACCAGGAAGAGAATTCTCAGCAGACACTCACTCTGCTAGCACCTTGGTCTTGAATATCCAAGCCTCCAGAATTGTGAGAAATAAGTTTCTGTTGTTTAGGAGTCATGTAGCTTATGGTATTTTTGTTGTAGCAGCCCAAATGGACTAATGGACTCAGATGCTTACTACTTATCTACTCCTACTAAACGACACTATTTTATTCATTTGGCTCTAGAAAACATTTAATCTTTAAGAGACATTAGTTAAAAGGAAAATGCTTCTAAAGAGTAAAGGGATAGTTATAACTTAAGTGGCATCATTCTTTTATGTAATATTTATTTATTCAACAAGTATATGTTGTGACCCTACTCTATGTCAAGGATTATGCTGGATCATGGATATAAAAAATGCGTAGGCTATAATCCCCACGTCAAGTAGGTCAGAGTCAGTGAGAAAGGCAGATATGTGTACCAATGGTTATCATACAACGGGATTCATGCCATTTTAAGCATAAGAAAGGAGTGATGGGGGATTCTGGAGGCCAAGGAGTAGTGTGAGGCTGGAGCTGAGTATGGAAGTTGATCATGTGGGGAAAAAAGGGGGCAGAGGGTTTCTTCTTTTTCTTCATGTCCCCCCTTTGCATTCCCTCCTGAACAATTCTCCACAAAGCCTTTAGGGAGGACCGAGCCTACCAGTTGTGTTCAGGAGGTAAGAGGAAACCTCTGTGGTCCTTCCAGCCGGGAGGAGGAAGGTATCCACGCAGCTGGTCACAGCCCAGTTTGGGATGTTGGAGCCAAAGCGAGGCAAGCAGGGCTGCCCACAGGAAGTGTCTCCATGTGGAGTCAGGGCTCAAGCATGGGAGGAAGGTGTCTGCATGAGGAGCTTGTGGTGGCTGCTGTACAGATGGATCAGATAAGTAAATATATTCAGTATAACGTGAGGCAGATTTTTCCACTGCTGAGATGGGAATTCTACATATGAAAATGAGAAAATGAGGTTGAACACTGTAGTGTTGTATTAGAATTGGGGGTTTCAGTATGAACTCATGATCTTCAGTATGTGGAGAGATACAGGAACAAATATAAGAGTGTGTATTGTTGGGTTTTTTGTTTGTTTTGGTATGTGTATATACATATTTCCCAGTCTTGTACATCAAGGGTCACACGCCAATAGCAATGGATACACCAAACACTCAGATCTTTGGCTGATTCAGTAGCAGGGGCAATGGAAGAACAAGATGAGTCCCAAAATCCTGTTGCTCTGGAAGCAATGAGTTCAAAGAATGATGAGAACATTCTTTGGGCATAGGATCCAGCCTGGTAGGGCTCCCGCTGGCCAGTCCCGGGACAATATAAGCATCAAAATGAATAACACTGGTCACAGATTCTATACAACCTTTTGAATAAACTAGGAATCTATGTACTCATGCTGGTATACATAACTGAATAAATACATTGAAAGCTTGATGAACTTGATGAGGAACATAGGCTGCATAATGCCTCACAAAATGCTAATTAATTACAAAAAGAAAGAAAAAAGCACTTTTCAGTGGAGAAGCCTGGCAGAAACTACTTTAATTAAATAATTAATGCCAATACCATCAGGAGTAGGAAGACCCAAAGTCGTATGCAGCCTGATGATACACAATGAGACACACACAGCATCATTTTTCTGATATTTTGGCCAAAGGTATACAAATGTGACTTTTACCAGACAAAGATAAAGTGAGATCCATTCTGTAAAACTGTCCGGGAATCGTTGAAAGTATTGAGGTCACAGAAATCAAGAAAATACTGAGGAACCATTCCATGTTGAATTAGACAATGACAACTAAGTGTATTTCGTTGATTCTGACCGGACTCTTGTCCAGGAGAGGATGTTTTTGGGAAACTGAGGGGGATCTGTGGATTAGATGGTGGTCATGTATTAGTGTTGGTTCCCTGATGTTGATGTTTGTATTTGACAATGTAAGAGAAACACATTGTCATTTTTAAAAATAATGTAAGAGACTTTACCTGTGTTTATAGGACACATAAACTAAAGGACATAAGGATCCAGGCTGTCATGTTAGTAATTTATCCTCAAATGCTTTAGGGAAAATGGCTCTTTGTACTATATGCACAACTTTTCTACAAGAGTGAGTTTATTTTTATAAAAAGTTGGGGAAGGGAAGTGCCTAAACATGTTATTAGCTAACCTGTTAGTGGGAGCTTCTTGAATAGTCCACTGAGAACAGAACTCAGGGATTTGCTCGTGATGGCTCTGAGCACACAGCTGGGGTGGGGGTTCTACGGCGATGGAGGCCAGTCCTGGCTTTGCAATTTAAAGTGGAATGTTTTTAGAGAAAGCACCTACTTTCTCTGGATGGCTCTTCCCTCATCTGTAAAATGAGAGGTTGCTGTAGCTCTCTTTCAGCCCTCAAATTCAACCCTCTGATTCCATTTTTTCATGTATTATAGCTCATCACCAGCTCTGTGGTGGTCTTTGTTTCAAAGTTCTCAGTTCTCTGTATCTAGCCATCCCAGGGAGGTCTCTGACTGACGTGGTGCTGCCCAATTTGGCAGTTTGGTCACCTTGGCCTGATTCAATTCTCCTCAGGCAGGAGGATTAGTGTCTCTGACACACAGAACTCCAGGAAGGGAGCACACCCAGGTCTAATAGCGCAGTGATGGCCTTCGAGATAAATCCATACTCTCTTCTGGCATGAATAATTCCAGCAGCGTGACTCGAGGTTCAATTGGGTACTGGCCACAGAGAACATTTCCTTGGAGGGGCTCCAAATATTAATTCTGGAGATATTGGTGGAGCCAGAAGGTGACGAGCCAGATGGGCAACACTGGTCCACGAAGCGATTCTCATCTCCCCACACTCAGGCCTGTCTGAGTTTCAGAACTCATGAGGAAACGTGAGCAACCTCCGTACGCACACATGCCAACCACACATAAAAATCAGTCATTCCAGTTGACATTTTGCCAAAGGAAATTAATATGCCGTGGTGTGCTGAGAATCCTCTTGACTTAATAATAACCAGACTTAAGAGAATGAGAACAAGATGCAAGACTACTGAAAAATAAAGGGCAATAAACTGTGTGTCGTATTTTCTCATATAGTGTAAATTTCCAAATTCCAAAGGCAGTGGATTTTATATACAATTTAACTGGAGATCTTTTTTGTTTGGTAGTTGTTAAGAATCAGTGATGTGTCAGGAGGACCTGGTTGCTTCAGAATGAACACCAGCAGGGTTTAGACATTCCTTTGCCAAATTGCCCCAGTGCCTGGCACAAAATTGTTGCTCAATATCCATTCGTTGAATGAAGGCATAAAAGAATGTGTTAACCAGTGGTGATGATATTCATGGAGGTGGACTCAGGCTGCTGACTATGTTTTAAAAACCTTTTTGCAATTTAGGTTCTTCTTAGAATTGCAAAGCAAATAGAGATTTAATAAGAACTGGTTGAAACTAACAATAAATGTTTCCTGAATGAAAGGGAGAGCTCGACACGAGAGATCTTCTTTCATTAGCTGGAATTTTGTTTCCCTTTTTGTTTTTTCAGCTCCAGGTAAAAGAGTTTTGGGGATGTTTCCTCCTCCAGACCCCACCCCTCCCATCCAGCAGGTGAGGGCCCCGTAAACTAAACGATGCTTCTTTATGTGTGCTCTGAGATTTCTCTGTGTGGCACAGTCCTGCCACAGGGCTGATGGCTTGTTTATAAATCTTGGGTAGTGAATAGCCCAAGATTTATTTTTACATTTATTTGGGACAATCTTCTCACGGTCACTGTGACAATGCCATCAGTGTAACTAGATGTTGCATAAAAGAGTACAAACTTTGAGGAAAAAGAAAAAAAATGCCTGAGCTTAAATCTCTGCTCTGTCACTCACCAATTTGCATGGGGCTGGTTGTTGAACATATCCGAGCCTCATTTTCCTCACAGGGTTGTAGTTCCAGTTAAACCAAGGTCACATCTGTACAGTGCCTGGCCCTAGTAGCCCTGTAGCGTTAATTCTCTCCTAATTTCCTGTAGGCCTACTTTGCTTCCCATCACCTTGGCTTTCCTGTTTCATGCCTATCCTTCCCTGTTCTTCTCTCCTGTCCCTAACCTGAGGCAAATGATCACTAACGTACTCCACAGTTGGACTATTCCTGTGGTCAGGACCATTTTTCCGTCAGTGTCTCCTTGTCCATCTCATGGGGGCGGGATGAGAGTTTGGGATTCTTGGAGGTGCCCTAGGTCGCCTTCTGCCAGGACAGAAGTCTGTTACTTTATACCATAATGGTTTCAATAGAAACATGTGTACTTTTTAAGTTTACATTTATATTTTAAGTTCACATTCCTGCTCAATTCATATAGCCCCACTGTAAGATTTTCCCTTAGGGGCAGGTTTGAATTGTGTTGGCTCAGTTTCTGTGTGTGCTGAGGGTGGAGATACTAGCAATCAGTGCAGTTGACATTCAGTACCCGTTACCTCCAATCCACTGAGTGGCTGTCACCAATCATTAGTAGGATGAGATATTATGGTCTATCTATCTATTATTTTTTATTGAAGTTTACTTGGCCCAAAGTGTTACATTAGTTTCAGGTGTACAACGTAGTGATGGGACAAGTCTATACATTATGCTATGCTCCTGATAAGTTATTGTGGTCTATTTTTGAAACAGCAGCCAGAGTGGAGTGCTTCCTTTAAATTTGTCAGATAATAAATACTGGCCTGCTCAGTGCCATCCAGGGGCTTCCCATCTTACTAGAATCAAAGTCAGGGCCTTACATCTCACGGCCTAGGTGCACCTTAGGTACCAGGCTCTGTTTACTCTACAATCTCATCGCCTCATTTTCTCCCTTCATCGCTGTGTCCCAACCCCATGGGCCTCTTTGCTATTTCCCCGCCTCATAGAAGTCAAGGTCCCACATCAGGACTTTCCCATTTGTTGCTCCCTATGCCTGGATACCCATCCCCCTATATAGCCATGGTATTCCAGTCTCTGCCCAAATATCACTTCTTCAGGGAGGGCTTCCCTGACTACTCTGTCTATATTAGGGCCAGCTAATTAGCACTACTACTTTCTGTCCCTTAATTGGCTTAACTCTTCTGTACATAAAAACATGTTTGTTGTTTGTTTAAAACATGTCTTTCCCTCTAGAATGTAGGATCTCTAGAATGTAGAGGGATTTTATTACCTTCACTATAGTAGTATCTCCAGAGCCTCGAAGACTGGTGATTGAATGAAGAGATAGATTAATTTAGGATTAGCCCTGGTGTCTTCTGTGGTTTGGTGAGATAAGAGCTGTGGAAATGCTTTTGCTCTAAAGACATGGAGATACTAGAGTACATTGCTAAATACAATAGCAATGTAATAGTTTCAATTTCTTGAGCATTAGGACGCCTTGCTCAGTAGAAATCTACAAGTTGTTGGTGATCATTCATGACCTTATAATTTTATCACTTTTGTCGTGGAAAAATTTGCAAAAGATTATTGTAAGATTATTACAAAGAAAATGTGCAGTCTTTAAACGACTGTACTAAGATAGTGCATCATGAAAATTATACTCTTATTGATGTACAAAGAATGTTGTGTCACATAAAGTCCTTTTACAATCTTAGTCCTTTCCCTAACACATGCCTGGACACTCTGCCCTCATACTTCCTTCTATCTCCTGCTAAACAAATCTAGACAAAGCATCTGGGAGCCTAAGTTTGGGTTCTGAAACTTGAGTGCTAGAGTGTGACAAGTCTGTCTCAAATGTATATGACCTTGAATAGGTTACTTAGTTTCTATACCTCAACTTCCTTATCCCTTAAATGGGGAGAAAAATAATACCAACATCATAGCTACATACTATGTCATGAGTAAATGAAATAATATATACTGTGATTAGCATAGTCATCACTCAACAACTGTTGACATTAAAAACGAAGGGGGACTAAGTATTTGAGGATTAAGAAAGTCAGTTCTTGTCCCTCCCTATAAAATGTTCTTCTCTAACATGAGACAAAGAAATACTTCTCTTTAGGATATATTTAAAATCTCTACAATCTGTAGAGATTCATACAGATTTGCCAATAGGCAAATTTAAAATGGTGGCAGATTTCTGCTCTATAAAATGCCTTTTGACTCTAACGTATGCTTGTACTTACAGTTTTGACTATGGTCACCTACATGACCATAGCACCTTCAGGTCTCAACCTTTGGGTGATATGAGTGACTCTTCAGAATTTGAGAATTTAATCAATTCTCACTGATTTTTTTCCCCCTTATTTGTTTTGGTTTCGATTTTGTTTTTATTTTTAGCACAGTTTGTACCAATTGCTCACAGAAAACCTTTTTCTCCCTCCTGAATAGTGTAAGAGAAGTAGTTCCAGGAGCAGGCCTAAGGGATGGCTGGTTTGCCTGTGCACGGGGTCAGATGAGAGGGCTCACTGGGAATGGATTCAGCCCAGGGCCTTTTGTGTCACTCAGAGAGTGGTGCTAAGAGTTCACGTCCTTCTCTTAAACCACATGTAAAAGCACGCATTACTGACCTCGCCTAGGTACTAGGGCAATTTCATTAGTATTCCTTTTATTTACTATAAGCTTTTATTTGGAGGAAGAAATATATATTATTTCAAATGGTTAAACACACACACACACACACACAAACACACACACACACACACACACACACACACACACACACACACACCTGAGGCTGAAGAAGATCCAGAGAGACTAAAAAATGTAAGATAATCCAAGGACATATCCCTGAAATGATCTTGAATCAACTTTTCAAGGCAAAAATTGCTCAATAAGAAAACTTGGCTCTCCAGGGGAAATTTTACAGTCATAAAGGAAATGTTAGGGCAAAGGTCTACAGGAGCCCAGGTGTATATGTGTGCATGGCTGCAGGGACCAGGATAAAGGGAGGACAGGGAACAGATATTACTCCAACAGAAATAATTTCCCAGTTCTTGCATATCCTCCCATTCACAATAAAATACACTTTTCCAAATTACACGTCAGCTGTTTGCAGTGTCTGAGACCAAATGCCTAGGCTGTGATTTTTTTTTTTCCCAGCAGGAAACTAGGAAATGAGTCATAAAACATTAATACTGCCTTAAAATAACTTAGGGTAGGGTGATCCCAAGATGAACTCGAGTTGAGAACCAGAGGGAAAGAAGCTGTACCTCCAGAGGAGACATTTCATTAAAGAGGACTTGCCCTTTCTGTGGAGAGTTCTGGGTCTGGCTTCTTGAAGCTGGGCACGCTGTGTCATGCTGAGTGGGAATCCTGGCTGCTTCACACATCTGTGGAGTGTGCTTTGTCTCAGAAACAGAAATAAGTGAAGAAGTGAGGCAACCTCTTTTTCTAAACGAAGGGATTCTAACACATCAGCTGTGCCCATTATAAATGTTTTTTAAGTTTCCATGAGCTCGACCAAATTTAGGACTTCACTCGTTCGGGCATGTGATGACTTGGGCGGAGCGAGGCTGAAATATGGGGTAGTGGTTAAGAGCACAGGTTTGGGAGCCAGACAGATCTAGGTTAGAACCCCGGCTTTGCCTTTTATTAGCTATGTTCTTGAACAATTTGTTTGCTCTCGGTTTGTTTTCTCTTCTGTAAAACTGGGACAGTGGCAATTATAAAGTAATTTTGAGGATTAAATGAGGTGATGAATGCACAGTAGTTCATGATTAAAAAGTAAAGTCACATTCCCTTTCATAAATTAACCCTAAGCCCTTATCTTAGTGGTTATAGGAGGTCCAGTTTTCCACTGGATCCCCTTTCTCCAAGTCATTTCTGGGAATACCAGAGAAAATACTTACAAGTCCTGCAAATCAATCCTGATTTCCAGAGAAATCAAATTATTTCTCTGAAGGATTTCTGCTTCATGTATATCCTGTAACCCCATGCCGTTGTGTAACTCACATCTCTGTGCCTGAATCACTTAGAATGTAGCCACAGCTAGCCCACATAGGGCTTTTGTATGCATCAGCCAAAGATGTCCCCTTGAGATAGGGCCATGGACTCCATGAGAAGACTAGGCCTTTGGATGAATGAGAAAAATGGTGTCCTCCCTATCCAAATGGACTCAGCTCCATCTCAGGATTCATGGTTTGTTGAGCGGGTCCAGGTTGGATTTCAGGCCCCATCCCTCTTATTCAGCCAGATACTTTTGGGCAATGAAAACACAATACAACCATGACAAACAGGGTAATCCCTTGCTACATGTAACAGGAAATCCCAAAGCAATACTGGCTTAAATAAAATAACAGTCCTGCTCATGTACATGAAGTAGGCCTCCTAGGACTGATTTGACCACTTCATAGTGTCATGAGAGCACTAGGTTCCTGTTTTTCTGTTCCACCATCCTCAGTATGAGGCTTCCATTGTCAAGGTCATCTAATGGTCCAAGATAGCTGTGGAACTCACACTATTTTATTCAAGTTCTAAGTAGCAGGAAGGAGGAGGGAATGGAGTGGGCATGACCCTGTATACATAAGGATATTTTGCATAAATTTTATTCACCAAAAATTAATCATATGACACACATGTCTGAAAAGGAAACTGAGAAATGTTGTCTTTTTAGTTGGGCACATGGTTTATATGGTGATTCTATTACTAAGGAGGAGGGGAAAGTGAATGTTGGAGGTAGGCAACCGTAATTTCTCAAAAGGCTTTTCTTGTTCCTGGTTCTACTTTGCTCTAAACATGGACCCAGTCACTCCGTTACCATTATTCCATCTCCCAGCTCAGAACCACTGTCTTATTTGATGAAGTCTAATTGAATACAGAGAAGAATAAGAAAATAATGCTACAGAGAGCTGAAGGCAGTTAAGATGATCCAGTTAAATGGGTTCTAGAATCAGATTGCTTGTGTCCAAACACTGGCTGTGTAATAATTCTTAGCTGGAAACATTTGGCAGCTTTTTCCAAAACTTTCTGGGCTTCTGGTTTCCCAATCTGCAAAATAATAACCTTGTTAAGAAATTAACATTCTAAGGGATATAGGAGCAGGCAGGCTGACAGGCCTCTGGCCATTAATTTCATGTAGATACCATTTATAAGAATGTTGGCATATCCTTCCATTCTGCAGGGATATTTATGAGGGCCTTCTTACTGTCAAAAGACCTACCAGTACCCTTGGTTTGCTTACTGTATCCTTGATGGACAGAAAACTTGCATTTGAACAATTGAGTATAGTTCTCATTCTTTGTGGCAAATTAAAACCCTTATTTGCTTACCTTTGTCCACTATTATTTGTCAAAACTATTTGCCAAAAATTCATGGCAGGAAGAGAAGCAACAGAGGAGTGAAGAGGACAGATCGCGCTCCACTCTGAGAGTGTCTGCAGCATCCAACCCCCTCGTTCCTCGGCACCCCCAGCTCTCATGTATTATCCACATGGCAGTATGTGGACTATCTTGGATGGCCAATTAAATGCTTATGTTCTAATTTTTTTTATTTTGAGGGAATTATTTTAGAGACCGACAAATACGAGTCACTATTGTGGCCAGTAACATTAAGGGATTAGAAGCATATATAAAAATCACACTATTTAATTAAGAGAAAGTCCTCAATAAATGTTCAATGAAGACATAAAAATGAGAATATATACCACTGTCAATTGTAATTACTTCAAGGTTCATAGGCTCTTACTCCCATTGGAAGGTCTTTGCTTTTCTTTCCACTGGCTTCCATGAAGGAGAGGCCCCTCTTACCATGAGAATGTCCAGAGCACTCATGGAGCTTCTCACTTCAGATCCATCCCCCCCCACCCCTGTCTCCATCCTCAGCATGAGATTAGTGGGGAGCCTCCCCTCCCTCTGTCTAAAGCCATGTTGTTTCCTATTTGACAGTGGAAACTTTCATTTCCTTCAGGGAATCTCCTAACCCCACCAAGAGGTATGGTCTGAACTCCATTGTCCTGACAAGACAATCACAAAAGTTGAGAGTATGTAGCTCAAAAAGTAGGCTTTTTCCAACTTAAGCAATGTTATGTGTGAGCTCTAAAATCCAGTCTAAATCTATATTTTGGAAACACATATTTTGACACTTGCTAAGATGTAGCATAGCTAAAGCTCAATCTAGTTTATATTGTAGAAATAAACAAGACACTCACTATCTTAGTTTCATCATCATTAAAATTATGGCAACATCCAGTTTTTTTCTCCCAAAAAGTTGATAAGAACTTGCTTTGCATTAGTAATAGTACATTTTCCTGGTAATAATTTCAACCTCCTACCCCCAAAAGGATGTTCCAAAGGTCTCTGTCTGGAGAAAGTGCAAACTTTAAACCATTCCCAAATTGTACTTCTGTTGCTTAAAAGAAAATAAAAATTCCTCCTTTACTGGAGACCTCACTACATATAAAAAAAGCTTGCTAGTAATTAACATATAAGCGTTAAAACAGTAGCTGTTGTTCCTACCTGATTTTTTTTTCTAAAAAAATACTTTTCATGGCTTTGAATAAAGGATTGATTTAAAATAGGGTTACATTATTGTAAGATCAACATCATGTAAAAGAAAAGATCTATTTTAATTGTAAAAGACAGTACAGTACTGTGAGTTTCCTTGTAGCCAGAACAAAGAAAGAAAATGTCAAGCTTTATAACTCAGAGATGACAAGGCATACTTATTCTTCAAGGAAGCAATTTTTTCACGGCAGTACCTTCTAAAAGATATCTCTTATATGAAATCTTCTATAAACAGCACTGAGAGGCATAATATTTAGTGTCCTTGAAAACAGATTTACAATGTTTATACTAACAGATTTCATATGGCTATTTCTTGTAAGAACCGAGAAAAGCTAAAGGCACAGGGCTTTTTTGCAACTTAAGACAATTCTGAGGGCAGCTAGATTGCTGTGGAGGTCTACCTGGACTGATGGAGAGACACAAGAATGCCTCAGGAAGTAGATGTGAGGCTTGTGTGTTAGGCTTGCTCCCCCAAATCTTCCTTCCTCTCTGAGTATGGTGGTCATTTGAGGATGAACTGTTTGTCCTGTAGCTATTATTTTCAGAGTGTGTGATAAACACCAGGAAGTAATTGACAGAGTTGAATTTGACCTTTAGACATACCTTTAAAAAAAAAAAATTTGCTGGAAAAACAAAAACAAAAACAAAAATATAAAAAAATAAAAGATTTGCTGAGTGCATTGAAATATAGAGATAATGTTTATAATTAAATGCAAATTTATCTTTTCAAGTTTTTTTATTGAAAAATATAATAAATACAATACAGAAAATTAGTTAATAAAGAAAAAATTACCAACACTCATAATCATAATATGATTACTGTGGTGATTTAAAAATATATCCATAAATTCTTTGATACTCCTCCTTTCAAAAAATATAAGCTAATTCCTCCCCTTAAGTGAGGGCTGGACTTAGTGCCTTGATTCTAACAAACAGAACGTGGTAGCAGTGATAACGTGGGGCTTCCAAGCCTCAGTCATAGGAAGTATATGGCTTCCTTCTTGCTCTTGAACCATACTTTCCTCTAGAGGAAGATAGCTGCCATTTTGAAAGGGCACCCAGGGAGCCCTATGGAGAGGCCCACTTGGGGAGGGATTGATGTTTCTGACAATAGACAACTGGGAAGTGAGGCCTCCCACCATCAGCCATGTGATTGAACCTTCTTGGAAGCAGATCCTTGAGTCCAGGCAAGCTTTCAGATGACTGCAGTGTTAGGTGACAGCTTGACTATGACCTCATGCACCACTGTGTGATTTGTAGTTTTACTTTTTATTAGTGTCTTTTTATGCGTAAAAGTTTTTAATTTTCATAAAGTCCAATTTGTTCATTTTTTTTCTTTTGTTGCTTGTGCCTTTGATCATATCCAAAAAATCATTTACCAAGTCCAATTTCGTGAAGCCTTTGCCCTGTATTTTCTCCTAAGAATTTTGTAAGTTTCAGGTTTTACATTTAGGTCATAGCCAATTTTGAGTTGATTTTTGTATATTGTGTAATGTAAGGTTCCAACTTCATTCTTTTGCATGTGGATAGCCAGTTTTACCAGCTCCATTTGTTGAAAAGATTATCTTTTCACCATTGAATGCTTATGGCACCCTTGGTGAACATCATTTGACCATATGTGTGAAGGTGCATTTCTGGACTGTTCTATTCCTTTAGTCTACTTGTGTGTCTTTGTGCTGGTACCATCCTATTTTGACTACTGTAGCTTTACAGTAAGTTTTGAAATCAGGAAGTGTGAGTTCTCCGGCTTTTTTTCCCCTAGGATTATGAAATATATTAATTTTAGGATGAATTTTTCTATTTCTATAAAAAAATCATTGGGATTTTTGATAAGGATTACATTATTTCTGGAGGTTGCTTTGGGTAGCATCAACATCTTAATGTTAAGTTTCTTAATCCATGAACATGGGATATCTTTCCATTTAATTGTCTTCTTTAATTTCTTTCAGAAATGTTTTATTGCTGTCATTGTACAGTATTTTACCTTACTGGTTAATTCCTAAGTATTATTTTTTTTGATGCTATTGTAAATAAAATTGTTTCCTTAATTTCATTCTCTAGATTAATTGTTAGTGTATAAAAATGCAACTGATTGTTGTGTCAACTATGTATCCTGCTCCTTTGCTGAATTTAATTAGTTCTAAAAGGGTATTTTTTGTGGAATCTTTAATTATATATAAGATGAATCATCTGTGAAGAGAATCATTTTACTTGTTCTTTTCTAATTTAGATGCCTTTTATTTCTTTTTCTTGCCTAATTGTTCTGTCTAGGACTTCCAGTACTATGTTGAATGGAAGTGGTGAAAGCAGATCTCTTGCTTTGTTCCTGATCTTAGAGGAAGAGCTTCTAGTCTTATACCATTAGGTATATTTGCTAGGTTTTTTTTTTCTAATATACAACTTATTATCAAGAGTTAGTTTCCTTCTATTACTGGTTTTTTGAATGCTTTTATAATGAAAGGGTGTTAAATTTCTGTATCAATTGAGATGACCATGTGTGGTTGTTTTTTTTTTTTTCCTCCATTCTGTTAGTGTGATGTATTATATTGATTGATTTTCCTATGCTGAACAATCCTTGTATTACAGGAATAAATTCCACTTGCTTTTGGTATATAATCTTTTTAATATTCTGCTGAATTTGGTTTGCTGACATTTTGTTGAGCATTTGTACCAGTGTTTATAAGGGATATTGATCTATATAGTTCTTTGGTTTTTGTTTTTCTTGTAGTATCTTTGTCTGGTTTTGGTATTAGGGTAATGCTGGCCTCATAAAATGAATGACAGAGTGGCCCTTCCTCTTCAAACTTTTGAAAAAAATTTGAGAAGACCTGGTGTTCTTTGCTTTTTTTTTTAAAGTTTTATTTATTTATTTTGGGAGAGAGAGAGAGAGAAAGCATGAGCAGGAGCCGAGAGAGGGAGAGAGAGAATCCCAAGCATGCTCTGTGCTGACAGTGGGGCGTCCGATGCAGGGCTTGACACAGGCTTGGTGCAGGCTGGATGCAGAGCTTTTTCATGGGGCTCGAACCCACGAACTGCGAGATTATGACCTGAGCTGAAATCAAAAGCCAGACACTTAACCCACTGAGCCACCCAGGCGCCCTTTTTAAAACTGTTGGTAGAATTCACCAATGAAGTCATCAGCTCCAGGGAGTTTTGTTGTTACTGTTGGGAGATTTTTGAGTACTGATTAAACCTCTCCTAGCTATAAGTCTATTCAGTTTTGTTTTTGTTTGTTTGTTTGTTTGTTTTTGTGGTTTACTCTCGGTAGGTTTTGTGTTTCCAGGAACTTTTCCATTTCATCTAGGTTATTTAGTTTATTGGTATTTAATTGCTTATAGTACTCTCTTATAATCCTTTTCATTTCTTTTTTTTTTTTTTAATTTTTTTTTTCAACGTTTATTTATTTTTGGGACAGAGAGAGACAGAGCATGAACGGGGGAGGGGCAGAGAGAGAACGAGACACAGAATCGGAAACAGGCTCCAGGCTCTGAACCATCAGCCCAGAGCCCGACGCGGGGCTCGAACTCCCGGACCGCGAGATCGTGACCTGGCTGAAGTCGGACGCTTAACCGACTGCGCCACCCAGGCGCCCCAATCCTTTTCATTTCTGTAAAATCAGAAATGTCTGCACTTTCATTTTTGATTTTAATAATTTGAATATTCTCTTTTTTTCTCTTAGTTCATCTAGCTAAAGTTTTGTCAATTTTGTTGATGTTTTTGAGGAACCCACTTTTGGTTTTATTGATTTTCTCTGTTAGTTTTCTATTCTCTATTTAATTTATCTCTGTGCTAATCTTTATAATTTCCTTCCTTCCACTAGCTTTGGGTTTAATTTGTTCCTCTTCTAATTCCTTAAGTTGTAAAGTTAGGTTGTTGATTTGAGATCCTTCTTGTCTTTTTTTGTGTCTCTCTTGAATCTTTGTAGTAGTAGTGTGGCATGTAGGCTGAGTGTGGACAGCTTCTAGTGGGATCCTGGAGATTTCAGGTATTAATTTCAGTTGAGTTATGCTACATCAAAGCTCACAAATGTGCCAAGGTCCAGACAGCAGGGATGGTGGTCCCAGATACCTAGGAATCAAGACACCTGAGTTCAAGTGTCAGTGCTGCTGCCTACTAGCTGAGGTGTGTGACCTCGAATAAGGTCAAGGCTCATTTTTCTCAATTATAAATTTATGGAATAATAACCCTTATTTTATAAGGGGTATAGCGAAGACACAATAAAGTAGCTTTGTCACAGTACAAAGTAAAAATATAAAGATAGTTATTTCTAGACCTATGAGCTACCTAGAGGCAGGGAACTGTGCTTTTTTCCTCCTTTTAGTGAATGAGTTCTGTAGTGGCTATGATTGTGCTTCAATTACAGATAGGGGCCACGTATCTCTACCACCTGGCACAGAATGGGCACTCAGAAAATGGCAATTGCATGAGTGAATTAATTAATTACTCTTACCTAGAATGGTGACTTGTGCGACCTTTGCCAAGTCATTCGCCATCTGGATTTCTTAGTTCTGCCCCAACTAGTGCTCCAATAACAGGAATCCCTTCAGGGGTCAGTTCTCTTCACAGCCAGATCTGGCCATGGCACTAATGTTTGCCATTCTCCAGGGAGAGGCCCCAGAACTTCACTGGATGCTGTCCACTGGATGACTGAGAAGAAGCAGGAGAAAAACAAGTCAAAGGAGGAGTGTCAGCTTGTCTCAGCATTTCTTCATCTGCTTTTCATCTTTCTTGCTTCCCTAACACACACACACACACACGCACACACGCACACACGCACACACGCACACCCATCTGCTTTCTTCCATGCAGAAACACACATGCACCTTCCAAGTATGACTTTAAGTTCTGGAATCCAAAGTCTTCTCTTATCTGAAATTCACGGTGCACTTGCCCCTTTGGCAGAGCCTGCAAAGAGCTCAAGTGGGTGTTTTTATAGTCAGCACACACACAAACTTGCCACACCACCAATAAAGTTTTCCTTATTGTTGTAACTGTTGGCAAAGGCAAAAGTCTGGGGAGATTGACTGCCTGCACAGCTTCATTATACTGCAAGAATATTTTTGATAAAATTTCAACAGCTCCTGACTGACTGTCAACTTCACTGTGTGGCTTTTTAAAGTGATCCCCCCACCCCTCCCTAATTGGTCCTCAAACTCACAAAAACATTCAGGTCAGTTGTTGAATATCTGAATCTTTCCAAGTAATTAGCAGGTAGAATTACCAGGTAGCAGGCGTGTTTGCTTTTATCTGTCAATAGGGTCTGCAGTAAGGGGTAGTTGTCATCTTGAGAGGCCTTGCAACCATGTCTAATTTAAAGTGTCAATAGAGAGTTTATTTCTGTCTTTTGTTCTCACTTCCAGGTTCTGAGTTCTCCCTTTAGAATTGAGGCTCAAAGTAAGACAGATATTTGGAACATGTGAATTTCAAGGAAAAATTTTCCCCAGAAACCGAAAATATGTAAAAGCATTTAGGCTCATCCCTCTATCCGCATGACTTGGCTAGGTTATATCAACTTACATAGTCAAGCCAGATACACAGTATCTGATAAATGCAGAAAAGGACATTCAGTCTTTACCAAGCAGAAAAGTTACATTTTGACAACTGTGATGGGGGCAGGGCGCTGGGGCAGGGCGCCGTTTGGATGGGGGTCTTTTAATGCTCGCTGACACTTGCCTACTAGTTATCAGTGGCTGCTACCACTGTTAGGCTTTTTGTTTTTAACTTCAATCCGTTCTCTCTTCCTTACTGTTTAAACAGCTTTCCAGTTCAAGATCTGCCAAAGCAACAGAGCCTATGTTGCATACAGAACTGCTTAGATTTACAGAGCACCAGTTCAGGAACACATTTTTCTATTAGCAGAGTCTGGTCTTGGCTCACACAAAGTTTTGTGACTGCTCTTGGGATCAGTCTTGGGGCAAGCTGCTGTGAGGTCCAGCTGACTGCTTCATTGTCATAAATACCTTCCCTCTTTGAAGCCCCCTTGATTGGAGAAAATCATTCCATGTTTCATATTTAAAGACAGGATCCCATTTTCTTCCTTTCATTCTTTCCTTTCTTCTTCTTCTTTTTTTTTTTTTTCCTTCTGACTCACATATAGAACCAAGATGTTGGGTTCCAGAAGCCCATATGCTAATTCACAGATGGCTTTTAAGAATGATTTTTTTTTCCATTTGAATCATTTAAGTAATGTGCTTTATTTTCCAATACAGGATTAAAAAAAAAACATTCTAAATAGACATTAGTGTCATAGGATGCCTAACGATTTCTTCAGGTATGGCGATCAATGTGGTAATGGTAGTGACTGAGACACATATTTTACTGTGAGGTTTTTCTTGGACTTGCTTTCTTCAAGATTTCATTTAATGTTGAATTTCAAAATGTGGCTGATACAACAGCTGGTATTCAGCATTCGATTTGAATTTATATCTTACCAAGATAAATAGATTCTCTTCCTAGGTACAAGAAAAACTAGTATGGGGGAAAGAAAAAAGAGTGATGTACTTGAAGCCAACACATACATTCCATTAAAAATTTTAAACTTTAAGTCAGTATAATCACTTTCTTACCAGGAAGGAAACATAAGAGCATGCAGAGATGAGTGTTTTCCTGAGGCTTGTCATAGGCATACAATTTCTATTTGGCTTTTGTAGGTCATCATACAAAGGACCGAACTTGAGGGAAAAAAAAAAAAAAAAACACACTGGCAACTTACTTCTGTAACATTCAGATGATTAAAAATCCTATCTCCCCACCCCACCCGTTTTATTAAGCAGCCATCAGTGAACACAAGGTTATCCCTGTAACTTTTGGTATCAAGAACAGAAAAGCATTAGAAGCCTGGCCATGATATAAGTAAGCTTCATTGCCTAAATCCCACTCTGATGGGGATTTCTGATAAATTCTGAGACAACCTGACAGATGTGTCATAATATCTAATCCCTTTAAACACCCAGAGCCCTTGGAAAAGTGGATGTTTTAAAAGAGCAAATTGGAAAACATGCTGTTTTTTGTACTGAGCTTTTTCCTTCAGTGTCCATCCTGCCCCTAAATCCCTCCTTCGGCAAAGTGGTAGGAGATAGGCAAGATGTAAATCTAGGCATTTAAATAGGAATAGGAAAACGGGAGCTAGATGGAATTCCCCTGCAGCTGAAACAATAACAATATAAAGAGGTGACCCTACCTGAGCTTGCCTTTCCCCAACTAAGACCCCACAGCTCTACCATTTTAATCAGAAGGCCTCCTTCAGCTGAACCACTCCGTGGCAGCGTGCCTGTGTACCTGAGTTAAGGAAATGCATTCTGGATTGGAGTCGGGGAGGGCCAGAGAATAAAAATGGGGTTACTCTCATAATGAAAGAAATAAGAGCTGCCCCCTAAAGGCCCCCCCAAACCTACACGATATTTCTGAGCTCTGGTCCACATTTCTGGATCGTATAAATCTGTTCTCAGAGCCCGGCACAGTGCCAGATTCCGTGGAGGCCAGGAGGTGCTTTCCCGGAGCGCGGCGACACCCTTGGAATTGCACACAGTTGTGAGGTCTGCTTCTCAGACATTTGGACAACTGCCACGAGGAAGCAGGAAGGGAGGGAGGAAATTGGGCCGGTTTGCGTTCTGTTACAGACCAGTCTTTTGGATGACAGAATTCTTTCCAATCAAAATGCCATGGATTACTCCCTGCTGTGAGCTAATAGGGTGCTAATTAGCATATTTCATTTATTTACTTAACTGGGATAGAAACCATTGGGCACGTGGCCCACTTAGAATGGTTTCCTGGGGAAGCCATGAACTGCTGCTGTAAGTGCTACCTCCTTGCATTAAGGAAACCAGTTCACAGAAGCACAATGCTACCCTTCCCGCCCCACTTCTCCTCTCTCTTTCGTGCCCCCCCTCCTTCCAAACATGCACATAGAGCACAGACTAGGGCTTGAATCTAATCTGGCCTCGCCTCACTAAGAATCTGAAAGGAGAGCTAAAATTGCACGGCCATTTCCAATAGTTCATCTCCATGGATGCTTTTTGGCAACCACATGGACCACTCTAGACTTTCTGCTGCACCTCTAATGACTCCTGACCATGCAGCACTAGGGTGCTTTTAGGCTCCGTGTCTGCTGATCTCCCTAATGGTATATTTTCAGTTTATTCGGGGCAAACCATTAACAATGTGCAATGAAAACAAAGCAGCCCAAACCCACGAAGTAAAGACAGATGGATCCCAATCTGAAACTACTCAAAAAGCAATCTCACACAGTAGGGGTATTTCTCAGTAACTTGGTAAAAATAAATATTTATAAAAGACATATGCACAAAGGTCTTGCGGTGTTTCTGCATAAACCTTTATTTACCAAAGGCTCAGTTAATGGCACTGTGATCCACCCTATTGTCCAGGCCTGAAAATCTTGGAGTCATCATGAATGTTTCCTCTTTCCCTAATCAGTCACTGAGTCTTGCCATTTTTACTTCCTGACCACTTCTCAGCCATGTCTTTTCTTCTGCTTTTCCACTGTCACCGCCTAGTTCAGGCGTTGGTCACCTTGCCACCGAAAACATGCTCCATGGACAGGAGCATCAGCCTCACCTGGGCGTTTGTCAGAAACTGAGAATGCACGGGCACCTGGGTGGCTCAGTCGGTTAAGCGTCCGACTTCGGCTCAGGTCATGATCTTGCAGTTTGTGAGTTCAAGCCCCACGCCAAGCTCTGTGCTGACAGCTCAGAGCCTGGAGCCTGCTTCGGATTCTGTGTCTCCCTCTCTCTCTGCCCCTCCCTGGCTCACACTCTATCTCTCTCTCTCTCTCAAAAATAAATAAACATTAAAAAAAATTTTTAAAAGAAACCGAGAATGCAGTGACTCCCTCAGCACCGGGAAAAATCCAAATTTGCATTTTAACATGCCCCCTAGGTGATTTGTGTGCGCGTTAAAATTTAAGGATCACTGAGCTAGACTACCAGGGGCGGCTGTATAGTTTGCTTCCGCCATTCGGTTCCTTTCTGTCAGCATTCTCCCACACCTTTCTTTATGATAGATTGATCTGATTATGTCACTCTTCTGCTTAAAATGTTTCTATACCTTAAAATGTTTCATTATCTGCAGAATAAAATCCTATAGCAGATATGATGTTTTCAGTCTCCAATATGGAGTGGTCCCCAAAGATACAACCTTGTTTTTGTATACAGACCGTAACTTCCATGTCAGGTTTTCTATACTCTTGATGGTGGAAAATGCTTCTAGTTAGTTCTAGATGACCCCAGTCACTTTGTGTTTTTCTTAGTCATTTCACATCAAAACTCAGTTGGTCGTGATTTGCCCTTCTTTACTTTTCACCTCACTTCTCCTGGCATCAAAATTTCTAGGGAATTACTTAGTTGTATGGCATTGTCTGAAAGTTCATGGGCCATTCAGTGGTGTCTGTCTGTGCCGGGGCAGGTCTTGGGGCATGATCACCGCCCCTTGCTGGTGTTCATCAAGCAGCCAGATTCCCGTGTTTCTATACTGTCCCCGATGTTATGGTCTTTGCTGCTTTCTCTTGTGGTACTTCTCTGTGACAACCAGGGAGTCATGTTTGGGCCAGCTGGCTTTCTCTCTTTTTCAGTTAATTTATGAGCCCATCTTGGGGGATTGGAAAGACTTCAGTGCTTTTTTTTGTAGCTGAGAGAGATGTAGCGGGGCTGCCCGGATCCTCTGTAATCTAGACACTTCCACAGCTGTCTCTATTATCCTCTAGCATTTGTGCCTGGGCACCTGAGGCTGTTTTTTTAATCTACTTTTCAGCTCTTCTTCTCACTTCTTCTGCCACCCAAAGTGTAACACTGTGCCTATTGGAACGTTTAGCAACTGGAATAGCAGATTTCTCCTCTGTACCATCAGTTTTTTGAGAACACGCCTTTCACAGACACTGCACATAGGCTCACAATCAATCGATCAATCATAAAGATATCCTACAATATACTTATAAAATGTTTTGTGCATTGCACAGCTCTTTAAAATTCTCACCTCCCCCTACCCCAACTCATTCCATTCACATAGAAGCCCTGTGAGATAGGCAAGGTAGATATCCCAGGATATCACCCCCAGATGGAGAAACCTTATTTCAGAGAAGTGAAATAACTTTCCTGGAATCACCTGATGCCTCAAAAGTACAGGGAAAAATAACCTTGAGGACTTCTGACTCTGGACCTACCAGTATTCCTTGCAATGTACTATATAGAAAACTAATTTCTAGTTCTCCCACTCAGCTCACGAGGTTTTTATGCAGATCGCTTAGATTCTCTGCATCCCTTGCCAATCACATTGCGAAATGCTTATGAGAATGATACTTTCTGCCAGGTAATTATGATGTGCTGTGAGCCCCCTGGGAGAGAGAAAAACTGTAGGTAGCATTTGCATTTCTCAATTCCTCATATTTTGTCCAGAAATTTCTTTCCACTTTATTTTTACACATTTTATTTCACCTCTTAGATATTAGGCAACCTGTTGGGAAAGGACTATTTCCATGCTTTCTTTTACATCTTCCTGGTAATTAGTGCAATATGGGGTAGACAGTTGGTACCTAATGAATGCATATCAAATTAATAAATAAAGAGAATCCTGTTCCTGTATTTGCTGAACCATATGAAAGGCTCTATATCTCTGTGAAGTTTGTGATATGTCTTGTTGCTTTATTCAAAAGTGTCTTAATTTTAATATCACAAGCTGTTTCTTAATTTAAACCACTGACACTCAACTTCAGAGTTCCAGCTGTATCTTGCCAGAGGGTAACATCAAGTGTTCTTGTGGAGGGCAACAGCCTTCCAGAATGAAACAGCTGAAAAGTTTCACTTTTACTTGTGTAAAAAAATTACTTATTACTTGTGCATATACTATTTATTTATTTATTTATTTATTTATTTATTTATTTGTTATATGCAACAATCTAATTGTTCTCTCATTTTGGAACCTCTAAGTTCAGCTGTTGACACATAATTAATCACAGAATTTACTTATTTCCCCCAGATTTACTTAAATCCTTTCCAGAGAGCAACTTCTGGAAATCTTACCTAATTTCTCAAGACCTGATTTGAAGTTTCCATCTCCATGAAGCTTAAAATCCTTTTTGTTGGTCTCAAAAGAATGTGATCCTGTATTTTAAAAAATTTACTGTATTTTAGCATATGTATACTTTTACTGTTTTTCTGACCAGATTTGTGTTCTTTTAAGATCAGAAACAGTATGTTGCTTCTTTTTATGGCCTACAAAATGCCATATTTAACTGTCCAGAAACTATTTGAATTTGGTTAACTGAAATAATAAGCTTTTCTAGTTTTATTTTTGAACATGAGAAAGAGATTATTTCTTGGAAGGAATATTACGGTAACTATCAATTAATATTTTAATCGTATAGCCTACTTCTCCTTCTAAGATTCCATCTTAGTAACTGAGCTCTCAAGAAATACTGGAATACGTTTCAGTGAATACGCTATTTGCAAGAAAATTATGGGAAGAAGGGAAAGAGGAATCTCTGATTTTTTCCCCCTAGTGCCAGACTGTTCTGGGCTTCAGGATAGAAAGAATTTATGATTCACTCAAAGTTGTTTTTCACATATTAATACAATGATTTATATACCTCTCATTGCCAGTGCCTTAAATCATGAATGTGTCAATATCTGATATTCATTCTGCTCCTCTAAGAGTCTACTTAAACTTTCTGGAAAAGTAGTCATGGATCTTATGAACTGATAATGGGTAGCCCGATTGAAGACCCAAATCAAGAAAATTTCCTCTATAGAGAGAAAGCTACCTTTTAAACTAGATACTATCAGTTATGAAATACATAACCCTAGTTAATATATTTAAAAATGAGATTGAGACTACATTTTCAGTGTCAGGGAACACATTGAAAACAGGTGAAACTATCTTCTCTATGTTACAGAAATAAGATAAGACAAGTTTAGGGCAAATAGGAGGTAAAATATTATAGTTGTTGAGAGTACTGAACTAGCTTGGAGGTATAAATGGGCTGGGGTTTTCCTGATACACTCAGAGTTAAGACCTGATGAGGAATGATGTGATGGTAGAGTTAAACTCCTATGTCTAGCAGTCTGGGCTGTGCACTTTTCAAATGATCAAGTATTCAAGCTGGCCAACACATCTCAGTGTACGGTGGATCTTGGTGTTATAGACTAAATATTTGTGTCCCCCCAAATTTATATGTTAAGCACCCCCCCACACACACACACACTATGTGATGGTGTTTGGAGGTGGGGCCTTTGGGTGGTAATTGGGATTAGATGATATCATGAGGGTGGAGCCTCCCCGATTGGAATTAGTGCCCTTATAACAATTACTGAATCTTGCTTCCTTCTGCTATCTGCTGTGTGAAGATACCATCTGAGACCCAGAAGAGGGCTCTCACTAGCACTGGACCATGCTGGCACCCCAATCTCAGACTTCCAGCCTCCAGAACCGTGAGACAGAAATTTCTATCGTTTATAAGCCACCCAGTCTATAGAGCTTTGTGCCGGCAGCTTGAATGGACTGAGACACTGGTGCTTCCTTCCTGAGTACTCCCTTTGTTAAGTAGAGTATGGTAAGCAGAATACGAGGAGGATGTTCAGGGAAAAAGGAAATTGTACTTGGAAGACCAAAAGCATTAGTGAAAAACCACATATATCCCTCCCCAGCTTCTTTCTGGGGCTTAGTGGTATGTATGGGTTTAGAGAAAAGCCAGACTGCCTCCCATGAAACAGCGTATCCAGGAACTTCTGTTAAATGATGATCCCACTCCTCGGCTTACCCATGGATTTCCTAAGGGTCATTCTAAGGACACGTTGTTTCCTACTGAATGTAATATGAGGAAAGGGAGGGTTCATATGGCTGGAAGCTCTAGTTGCTGTTAAAAGGAGTGCTGTGGGTTAAAGAGTGTGGTGAGTTACATAAGCCAAGGATGTGGCTGGGTTTGCTATGTGTGGGAACTGGGCAGTGGGAACTGGGCAGTTATTCTTCAAGGATCCAATTTATAATAATTGATTGTTAGCCTTAGGATGGGTAAATCAAAACTTGGACAATATTAAATAGTTCTCTTATGAGTTTCGAGACCTTCCAGGAGCTGCAGTTGAATTTTCTGTAGCACAACAGTCCACAGAAGCAGGAAATCTCTTCAGTAAGCAGGGGTGGCAGTAACAGGTTGGTGGAGATGAAATCTCTCATATTCTTGTTTCTAATGTAGGGCTTTTATCTACTATTTTGACGTACCTGATACTTGTGAAATGGAAAAGGAAAAGTGCTTGAAAAATGATGACATCCCCCCCCACCCCAGGATTCCAGAACAATGTCACCTGCTATAGTCTAATAGCCTGTAATGGGATAAGCTAAGAGGCAATATGAGATTTTCAGGAGTCAGACATCCAGAAGAATACCAACTCAAGTGGAAATAGAGGCTCCCGGTACTAAACGTCTCTAGACCTACTCGCCATATTGGAGAGTGCATGATGTTTGGAGTAAAGAAAAATAAGGTCTTCCTTTCCTGGGATGCAGCAGTGGCCTTTGGGCCACACCAGAAAACAATATTACTAGAGAAAAATATACAAAAACAGTAGAGAATAAGTGGCCAAAGACAGAGACCCGTGTAACCTAGAGTGGCTCGGTGTCGGGTTGCCCTAATGACATCTGGGGCAGAACTCCCTTCTGGGAACCTTCTGGTGGACAGATTTTATTCCAGAACACCACCTCAGTGTTTTCAAATACACATATCTTAGAATTGACCTGGAGGTGGTAGCATTGGGTAGTTGATAAAGTCTCTGGATCATGAAATGTCAGCTAGACCGAGCATGTTGGCATATCATCAGGTCATGTCTCCTTAGTTTCAGGAGGTTAAGATGTTTAAGATGTTTTTCAGTGAAAGCTGGGTTGTGGTAAAGTTGAAAGGTCACCTTTTACTTATCATCAGATATCGATAGGGTTGTAGGTGTCCTGGACATCTCATTTTGTAAAGACTGTCTTTTTGGAGCCTCTGGATCATTGGGCACTGATAATGTTCTTAGACAGGTAATATTCACATGGATCACTGGGGTTTCCTGGCAGAAGTAGAGTACCCATTTTTTAGAAAGATCTGGGACCCTTATAGGGGGAATGAAAAGCTTGATGGCCTCCTTCTCTGAGTTGGTGTCCATACACTTGTAGAACATCTTGTTCTTGAGTTTGGAGAGAGATAAGGACATAAAAATGTAAATTCTGCATTATGTGTAATCATATTTGCAACATGGGGCCAACCCCTTGGGTTTATTGCTAAATGAACTTACCTAAGAATTTGTAGTGGTTGATATTAGAGCAAGGGGAATTCAGTACTCAGCAAGACAGGTAGACAATGATGGTGGCAGATAGTTGAGATCAAGAGAAATCCTGGGTTTGCAGACTTTTTTATCAGACTCTGGCTGATAAAAGCCTGGAAACAAAGGAAAATATAGACATCAGGTAACGGAAAGCACCAGTTTCTCGCCGTGCCCAGTTTAATGGCAGTGGTCTCTTAGATTATTGATATCCCAAGAAAGGAGCCAGGGGTTAGGACAAGGCAGTAAGTTGACAAAATGGCCTAGAATCTGGTCTTTGTACCTGCCATTAGCCCCTCAGACTGTGACTGTTCATCTCTAACACAGGACCAGTCAGTCAGACACTTTGAGCACCATACTTCCCCTTCTGGTGGCTAAGGACTAATGTGTGACAGGGGCTGGAGCTGGCAGCTTTCTATTAGGGTGGGTGGCACTTCTCTGAAATGTAATCTGTCAATAATGGTGGACATCACAGTAAAGGAACAGGACATCACAGTAAAGGAACAGGACATCACAGTAAAGGAAAGGAATCTGAAGGCACAGGGTATCCTTAGGCATCAATAGGGCTATGACTGACTGGCATAGGTTTTTCTGTCTCTAGGTCATGGTGGCCTGATCTACTAGCTCCTAGGAGCCTTAATTTCAAAGCTTGGGTTTTCTGAGTCTTTTATGTGACTGGACCACTGGGCAAGTGAAGAAGAGGACTCCTTAGAGCAGTGGGACGCATTCCCAATCCCCTTGGATCCTGCCAGTGTATCATTGACTATCTCTTGCTAGGCTGGCCACAGTAATGCCACATGTCTGTGGTCTGTGTGGCCAGAGAAAGACCTCCTCCCTCTCTCTATTGTCTCTGCCTCATGAAAGGGCCAACATCTGCTGCCTGCTACATGCACATACACACACACACACACACACACACACACACACACTGCATATGCTGCATTTAAACCAGGCACTTAGTGTCAGAATGACTAAAAAGTTAAGGGCATTTATTGGCTCAAGTCACTTGCTAATAGGAATAGGTTAATCTGGGCCCTTTATAAGTATGTAAGCCACCATTTAGTTTTGGTATTTTAAAACAAAATATATATTGATGCTTAAACATACTTATCACTTTTAGAATAGCTGGATTGTTCTGAATGAGAATACAAAAGAAATCTTAGTTTTCTACAAATTCCATAAAATATTAGGCAGAGTATAAAAGACTTAGCAATTTGGTCAAATTATTTTGTAAAAAAATATATTGTGGATGAAGTTGGTTGAAATTACATTCCTTGAGGATTTTGAAAACACTCTATCTTCAAATAGATGCCTGGTCTGCCAGATATGACCTATGTGAAATCCTGCTTTGATACAGGAGGATAAAACAGATAAAGTCTCAGAGATCCCTCTGTCTCTACAATACTAGGAAAATGCATAAGAAAGATTCTGCATTCTTCCTACCACAAAGCAAATAGTAAAGCCACACACTTGAAACATAATGTCTTAATCTTACAGGCTGCTGTAACAAAACACTACAGACCAGGCAGCTTGTAAACAATACACATTTATTTCTCACTGTTCTGGGAAGTCTAAGAACATGTCACCAACAGGATCATGTTCTGCTGGAGGCCCTCCTCCTGGTTCATAGCTAGTGCCTTCTTGCTGTGTCCTCACGTGGTGGGAGGGGCTAGGGATCTCTCTGGAGCCTCGTTTATAAGGCACCAATCCCATTCATGAGGGCTCCGTTTGTATGACCTAAGCATCTCCCAAAATTTCCTCCTCCCAATGATCTTTGGGAGTTAGGATTTTGCCATGTGAATGTTGAGGGTACACATTCAGACCATAATAGCACATAGCTTTTGTTGTTGTTGTTGTTGTTGTTGTTGTTGTTTTTGGTGACTTGCTATTATAGTCTAAGACAGTAGATAAAAGCAGGAGACAGGAATCCAGGTAAACTGACTTTTGATCTCTGCTGTGCTCTGTATATGCCAGGTTACTTTGGTTAAATCATGTAACCACTCTTAACCTGTTTCCTTACCTATAAAATGTAGATAATAATACTTACTTTTTTTCTGCCTCATCAAGTTGCCATGAGGATCAAATACAATATGTCTAAAAGTGCTATGAAAACTGCAAAGCCTTTCTGAATAAGATATTCTTATTACTATCACTATTATCTTACTGATAAATTTACCTGAAAAAATTTATAGTGTTGGTCAAGCTATTTAACATCTTTTACTCTCATTTTCTATCCTTATCCAGATTGGTCTCTAACAGCTCTTCCAGCTCAGCTTTGTTGTGTTCAATTCTATTTTTTTTTTCTGGTAACTATTGAATAATGTTTGCCCACTTGACAGAGTTAAGGGGGCACAGCAGATTTACAATGGCCAGCTTTGGCCAATAATGCTGAGGGTCCACAGCAACCACATCCCTGATGCAGTTCCTTGGAATTTTAATGATAATAATTATAACAATGCACAGTATTTGTTTGGTGCCCTGAGTTGGTTTATTTTTTACGCACAGCCTTGGGCATATATAAGTTTATAGGTTAGTTTGTGGACGTGCTTCCTGAGGAAGAATGTGCACGACTCAGAGAACTGATGAGTTAGCCAAGGATATTTAATTTGGTGGCAATTTCAGGATCAGAAATCACATATCTTGATCTTCACAGGGAAGGATTTGCAGTTATTATACTTTTAGTTTTAAAGGAATAACTAGAGGCACCTGGGTGGCTCAGTGGGTTGAGCATCTGACTCTTCATTTTGGCTCAGGTCATGATCCCAGAGTTATGGGATCGAGCCCTATGTTGGGCTCTGCGCTGAACATGGAGCCTGCTTGAGATTCTTTCCCTCTCCCTCCCACTTGTGCTCTATTTCTCTCTCTCTCTAAAAATAAAATAAAATAAAATAAAATAAAATAAAATAAAATAAAATAAAATAAAATAAAATAATAAAAAAGTAATAACTGAGTTAGTGAGAAAATGGCCTCCAAAGCTAATGCAGAAGGGTTGCCTTTGATGGTGGGATGTTTTGAGCTATCTGGATGGTTAGGAAAATGAGAAAACATCTCAGAGATGTAGGACCTTAGAACAGTGAACTGTTAGGTTTGTGAACGAAAGACGTGCTCTGTGAGAATCCTGCCTATGCCTTCATTTTAGACGGAGCTTTTATCTGTTTATGTTTTCAGACTATAAATAGGGGTTCCTCTGGCAGAAATGATGATGGGGATGATAGCCACTCCATAACAATACCATGAATGTGCGTTACTTGTTCTCTGCCGGGCCCTAATCTAAGTGCTCTACACATATTCTCCCCATTGATCCTAACTACAATTTCATGTGGTGGGTACTATTATTATTTTCTCTTTGCACGTGAGGAAACTGAGGCACAGAATGGTTAATTAACGTGTTTGAGAGCACATAGCAAAGTAACGGACAGAGCTGGGGTTCAAATCCAAGCAACACTGAAAGCACACTTACCCAGTAGGACATACCACTTAATGCCATCACCACCAATTTGAACAACTAACTCTACTGATGTCTTTACAGTTGTGGGCATGTCACTTGTTAACTTATTTGATCCTGATTACACTCCTATGCAGTGGGTCCTATCACTATGACCCATAGTCTTATAGATGTGAAAACTAACGACCAGAGGAGGGGGCTCCAGAGTTTGTGCTGTTAGCTATTATACTATAACAAAATAATATAAAACAGTGATGGTAAACACCTTAAAAATAATAGCAGCAAGTACTTGTTGGGTGATTTTTACAGGCCAGCTATAAAATGCATTGTAAATATTATCTATATTATAATTATATTCAGTGGGAATGGCTTTTAATCCCCATTTTACAAAGGACAAAATTGAGACTTAGAAAAATTAGGAAGTTTGCCCATCATCTCATAACCTCATAATTTTGGAACTGGGGAATCAAAACTTTGGAGACTGATTCCAGAGCCCATAATCCATGCATTATTTTATTTATTTATTTTTATTTTAGAGGGGGAGAAAGAGAGAGTGTGAATGGGGAGAGAGGCAGAGGGAGAGAGAGAGAGAGAGAAAGAGAAAGAGAGAGAGAGAGGGAGAGAGAATATCAAGCAGGCTCCATGCTCAGTGCAGAGCTTGACGCGAGGCTTGATTCCATGACCTTGGGATCATGACCCGAGCCAAAATCAAAAGTCGGATGTTCAACCGACTGAGCCACCCAGGGCACCCCTGAACACTGTTTTGAACTATGTTCAGCTCTGGATTTGAGATACATCATTATGAAGTATTGGTTTTGACCATGACATATATTCATTTATTCATTCAACAAGTATTTATTGGGCACCTATGTACCAAGTGGTATGTCCCCATGGCTTCTAGAGAGGTTAAAAAAATAGTGCACAATGTTTCCTCAATCATAGACAGCCTCCAGAACGATAAATAAATTATGGCGAAGATGTTTAATCAAATGCAAAGGTAGGGGCACCTGGGTGGCTCAGTCGCTTAAGCGTCCGACTTCGGCTCAGGTCATGATCTCGCGGTTCGTGAGTTCAAGCCCCGCGTCGGGCTCTGTGCTGACCGCTCAGAGCCTGGAGCCTGTTTCGGATTCTGTGTCTCCCTCTCTCTCTGACCCTCCCCCGTTCATGCTCTGTCTCAAAAATAAATAAACGTTAAAAAAAATTAAGAAAAAACAAATGCAAAGGTAGATCATTCTAGGCTTGATCCCAGAATATACTTAAATTCACTAATTTCATCTTAAAACAAAATATTTAAGTTAAGCAGCAGCCAAAAATTCACAGAAATACAAATATAAACTGATCAGGGTAACAAGTTCAAACGCTTTCATAAAGAGCCCCCTTCACCACCACCCCCCATTGCAATAACTAAGTCATTAAGTCACAGAAATTACCTCATTCTGGGTTTTGAAAGCTCACTGAATAGGTTCTCCCACTATTTTACTTGCAGAGTGTGAATTGGAGAAGGCCTTGGTCTTTGTGATGAGAAACTTTCTGGGAGCCACGAGTGGCAACGAGAAAGTCAGTCACTTTATGACTAGGAGAGGTCACAGGTGTCCTAGCCAAAGGGCCTTTGGGTGATCAATGCTATCCTCCCTCCCCTGTTGACCTTTTATTTACTTCTAGTGTTTCCTACCTGCTTGATGGCCTTGGGTTTTTCATTTCAAGGAAACTAATTTCTTGGCAGGTGTTTTTCGTTTAGGTGTAGGAATAAGTCTAGTTGTTTTTTTTCTTCTGAGTTTTAAGAACAAAACTATTTCCTAATTGTGCATTAGCTGTGAACTATACAGGTTTCATAAAACTTTTGTTAACTAACCAGCTGGCAGAAATAGGGCTACGTGGCTAAAGGTGTGTATCTATCTATCTTCCTCTCAATTTCAAACATGTGGCATTTTTCCAGTAGTGCCTTCTAAATAGTAGGTTTGTTAATATATGCTTGCTGATTTGGAATTTAAAATTAAAAAAAAATTTTTTCATGTTTATTTATTTTTGAGACAGAAAGAGACAGAGCATGAACGGGGGAGGGTCAGAGAGAGAGGGAGACACAGAATCCAAAGCAGGCTCCAGGCTCTGAGCTGTCAGCACAGAGCCCAACACGGGGCTCGAACCCACGGACCGTGAGATCATGACCTGAGCCGAAGTTGGACGCTTAAGTGACTGAGCCACCCAGGCGCCCCGGAATTTAAAATTTTTAATTGACATATAATTAACATACAACGAAATGCACACATCTCAGTTGTTCATTTGATGAGCTCTGACAATTCTTTCCAACCCTGGAAGCACTGCTCCCACCAAACACAGAACATTTTCACCACCCTCAAAGTTTGCTCACATCTCCTCATCAGGTCCCACCCCATGCTTGAATTAACCACTTCCTACTTCCATCTCCATAGATTGGTTTT
This sequence comes from Lynx rufus, assembly GCF_022079265.1. Classification (NCBI taxonomy): domain Eukaryota; kingdom Metazoa; phylum Chordata; class Mammalia; order Carnivora; family Felidae; genus Lynx; species Lynx rufus. The sequence continues at coordinate 152,034,460 of NW_025814834.1, forward strand.
GCCCATTATTAGAATTCAGACAAATGAAAACAGGCAGGATATTTTTGCATCAGGATTCTTTTTCTCATCTTAATGTTTTTGAAATTCATTTGTGTTGTCGCTTGAATTGGTACTTCACTGTTTTATGACTGAGTAGCATTCTGTTTTATGAATATAATACAATTTGTTTATCCATTGTTTGGGGTTGTTTTTAAAGTTTATTTATTTGGAGAGAGAGAGCCGGAGAGCGCAATGGGGTAGGGCAGAGGGGGCAGGGAGAGAATCTCAAGCAGACTCCTCACTGTCAGTGCAGAGCCTGACGCAGGGTCTGAACTCATGGACCGAGAGATCATGACCTGAGCTGAAGCTCGATGTTCAAGCCACCCAGGTGCTCCCATTGTTTTGTTGATAGACGCTTCAGTTGTTTCCAAGTTTTGGCCTATTGACAGTCTAGTGCAATTGTTTTTGTGGATAATTTTCTCTTGGTAAGTCTCTAGGATGGATTTCCAGGTTTATAGGATGGATGTGTATTTGACTTTACAGGAAACTGCCATGCAGTTCTTTAAAGTGGTCGCCCCATTGTACACGTCCACCACTATGAGAGTTCTAGCTTCTCCACATCCTTACTGATATTTGGTGAGGATATTTCAATATTTAAAAATTTCTTCACTATAATGGGTGTGGTATCATATTGTGGATTTAATTTGCATTTTCCTGATATTGAGCACTGATGGGCACTTATTGACCATTTGTTTATATTCTTTTGTAAAGTGTCCCAGTCTTTTGCTCTTTTAAAGTTAGCTGCCCTTTTATTCTTGATTTGTAGGAGTTGTTTATGTATTCTTTATGTGTTTATATATTTACATGCCCTTTCAAATAGACATACAATATACATAGGTGTTTTAAATAGTTTTTCCCAATTTGTGGGAATTCATTTCCTCAATGGTGTCTTTTGATAAGCAGAAAAAAATCATTTTGATCAAGTCTAATTTATCAAATATTTCTTTGATGGGAATTGCTTTTCATGTCCTGTCCAAGATATCTTTGCTTAGCTCAGGTTTGTAAAAACATTCTCTTGTGTCTGTGTTTTCTTTTAGAAGCTTTATGGTTCTGGGTTTGGTTTTTGTTTGTTTGTTTATGTCTGTGATCCATTTAGAATTAACTTTTGTGCATGGAGTGAAATAGGGACTCAGATTTGTTATAAGTTTTTCATATAGCTATCTGGTTGTTCCCAAACCATTTGTTAAAAAGATGTTCTTTCCCCATTAAATTGGTACTGTGGTCTAAAATCAATTAGCCTTATATATGAGGGTCTATTTCTTTCCTTTTCTTTTTTTTTATATTTTACTTATTTATTTTTTAATTTATATCCAAGTTAGCATATAGTACGATAATGATTTCAGGAGTAGATTCCAGTGATTCATACCCTATGTACAACACACAGTGCTCATCCCAAGTGTCTTCCTCAATGCCCCTTACCCATTTAGCCCATCCCCCTACCCACTACCCCTCCAGCAACCCCCAGTTTATTCTCTGTATTTAAGAGTCTTTTATGTTTGGTCCCTCTGAGGGTCTATTTCTTGACTGACTTTTCCATTGATTTGATAGTCTGTATTAGTACCATGGTATCTTGATTTTTGTGGTTTATAATAAGTCTTGGAATCAGGTAATATAAGTCCTCTGGCTTATTCCTTTTTTAAAGATGTATTATACTATTCTGTATCTGTCCTATTCCATTTGATGTTTAGAATTAACTTGTCAATTGCTTCAAAAAAGCCTGCTGGAATTTTGATAGAGATTGCACTGGGTAAAAGATATATATAAGTGTGGGAAGAATGGGCATAGAAACACTATAGTCTTCCAACCCATGGGTATGATATATCTCTCCACCTATTTATGTCTTTATTAACTTTACTGAGCTGTGTTTTATAGCATTCGGTATGGTGCTTTGCATATTTTTATTAAATTTTTTCCTAGGTATTTGATTTTTTTGGTACTATTGTATATTGCATTTTTTTTAATTTCATGCTCCAATTGTTCATTGCTAATATATAGAAATGAAATTGATTTTTAATATTGACCTTGTATTCTGTAACCTTACTTACTCAATTTACTTATCAGTTGTCATTTTTGTGGATTCGTGGGGCTTATATTGTCTATGTCTAATGCCAGTTTTATTATTTTTTCAATGGTTCTGTCTTTTATGTATTTGTCTTCCTTTATTGCACTAGTTAGAGCTTCTTTTTTTTTTTTTTTTTTTTTTATTTTATTTTTGGGACAGAGAGAGACAGAGCATGAACGGGGGAGGGGCAGAGAGAGAGGGAGACACAGAATCGGAAACAGGCTCCAGGCTCTGAGCCATCAGCCCAGAGCCTGACGCGGGGCTCGAACTCACAGACCGCGAGATCGTGACCTGGCTGAAGTCGGACGCTTAACCGACTGCGCCACCCAGGCGCCCCATAGAGCTTCTAATACAATGGTAAAATGAAATAATAAGAAGAGTCATATTTACCCTGTCTCCAATCTTAACCTTTGACAATTAAATATGATGTTAGCTATAGGTTTTTCTTAGATATCTTCATCAGAGTGAGGAAATTCCCTTTTATTCTTAGTTGGCTGAGAGTTTTTAATCATAGATTGGTGTTGCCAATTTTTTTCCTGCTTCTTTTTTTTTTTTTAATGTTTATTTACTTTGAGAGAGAGAGTGAGAGACAGAATGAGCAGGGGAGGGGCAGAGAGAGAAGGGGACAGAGGATCTGAAGCAGCCACAATACTGGGCTTGAACTCACTGAGCTGAAGTTGGGCACTTAACTGATTGAGCCATCCAGGCACCCCTTTTTCAGCTTCTATTTAAATGATCCTCCCTGTCCCCCCACCCCCCCACCCATCTTCTGCTAATGTGAATTACATTGATTGATTTTCAAATGTTGACCTGACCTTCCATTCCTGGAGCAAATCCATTTATTTGTTCATGGTATGTTTTCTCTTTTATATATTTCTGGATTTAATTTGCTAATATTTTGTGGAGGATTTTTATATCCATCTTCAGGAAACATATTCATCTGTAATTTTCTTCTCTTGTAAAAACCTTGTCAGATCTTGATTTCGAGGTTATGCTGGCCTCATAAAATCTGTTGGAAAGTATTTCTTCTTCTTCTGTATGCTTAAATAAGTTTTTGTGGGATTAGTATTATTTCTTCCTTAGTTGTTTGATAGTATTCACCATTGAAGTCTTCTGGCCCTGAAGTTTTGAAGTGAGAACATTATTGCACATTCAATAAAAAATGAGTTTTATTTATTTTTGCTGGGATGGCCTTCTGAGGGAGGGAACAGAACATCTTGGGTGTGCCTCTGCTTCCTCGGTCTTCTGCTGCCTCCAGAGAGAGCTTTAACACCCTTCACCACCCCCCCCCCCCCAGGTATCCTGCCTCCATCTGACCCTCTGTCCCCCTCATGAATTGTGTTCATCGCCCTCCATATTGGAGAAGTCACCCTGTGGCCTGAGGAAGAAGATTGATCAGACTGAGAAAGGACAGTTTTCACTCTTAGAAGAAGGAAAGATGGGAAAATGTGGCAGGTGTGAGGAAGCCTGGGGACAATGTCTCTTGTTCTGACCCAGGCCTGTCCTCCAGGTGTAAGTAATTACCACACACTTAGTAGCTTAAAACATCAGGTATTTATTACCTCACACTTTCTGTGAGTGAGGAAGATAGGCATGGTTTAGTTGAGTTCTCTCCTTCAGCCTTTCTCACAAGGGTGCAGTTGAGGTGCTGGACAGGACTGAAGTCTCCATCGCTCAACTGAAGAAAGATCTGCTTCCAAGCTTATGCGGGTATTGGTGGGATTTAGTTCTTTCAGAAAATATGCGTCTCAATTCCTTGCTAGCTGTTGGTTGGAGGCTCCCTCAATTTCTTGTCATGTGAACCTCTGTACCTGGCAGTTTCACTAAGCTGACAAATGAGAGCATCTGTAGAGAGTCTGTTAGCATGACAGGAGTCACAATCTTATATAACACAATCAAAGAAGTGACATTCCCTCTGTTTTGCTGTATATATGATTAGAAGCAAGTCATAGAGGTCCCAGCCACTCTAAAGGGAAAGGAATTACATAAGGGCATGAATACTAGGAAGTATTGTTGGGTAATTATTAGATTCTGTCCACTACATATGGGGCTACTTCAGATTTTCCATTTATTCCTATGTCAGTTTTGTTAAGGTGTGTTTTTCAAGGAATTTTTCATTTCATCTAAGTTGTCAAATTTATTGGCATTTGGTTGTGCATAGTATCCTCTTATCTTTTTAAATATTCATCAAGTCATATCCCAGTTTCCATTCTTGATATTAGTGACTTGCATCTTCCCTCCTTTCTTTGCTTTATCAGTCTTGCTAGGGGTTCATCAATTTTACAAATATTTTCAAGGAACCAACTTTTGACTTTGTTGATTTTTCTGTTTTCTCTGTTTTCTAGTTTACTGATTTCCTAATTATTGTATTATTTTCTCTATTTACTTTCGGTTTAATATGCTCTTCTTTTTCTAGCTTCTTTAAGTCAAAGTTTAGATCGTTGATTTTTAATTATTTTTATTTTTTAAAATATAAGCAAAATTTTCAAAACAATGTGACTGTGTGAATAACATTCTTAGGGTTCTAGGCAGGACTTTGGGAAGCGCCTATGCAATTGAGAGGCTGAAGCTTCATTAGGCTCATAATAATCCACCTCTTCTATTACCGCCTTTCAATTATTTTAAGATGGACATTTCTGCCCCCTGACCCCACATTTTAACATCTCTGAAAATGGAACATGGCTTAGAAGCTGTGGCATCTTGTAATTGCTGTCGGCCAGGCAGAAGTCATGGCACAGTCGTTGTTGCCTATCTGCACGACCTTCGTCATGGCTGGCTATCCACACCGTCACCACGTCTGCTGAGTCAGACGCAGTTTTGGTACCTATGTTGAGTTTCAGTGCGAAATATCGCAAAAATGATTACATTATGATTCAGCACAAAAATCAAAAGGTAGTGTCTGTCCAGAAAAGTTAAGAAAAGTCAGTAAAATGTAATGTTCGTGAAGCAAATGGTATAGGAGGACCACTCATAATAAAGCAACAACCAATTTATTTCACTGTGTTTTCCTTTTTATGTATGTATAATAGTAATATTGGAGCTGTCTAAATCATAACGAAAATGAAAATTTTTAGTGATAAGAAGGCGGTGAGCCATAGTTTAATCGGTTGTATTTTCTTTTTTTCTGATGTGACTTATACGTTGACTATGCCTTCGATGGATGAAATATTAGGTAGCTCATTTAATTCCCACATAAATGCCCATGAACTGACTTACTAGTATTATCCATTTTTAGAGATGAATAAATTGAAGTATTGGGGGTTGACTTGTCCAAGGTCACAGCTAGTCGGTGACAGATCTGGGATTAGAACATAGGAGTCTAAGGCTTAGGTCTACGCTCTTCAGAGCACACTATGTTGTCTTGGTACATAAGGGGAAGGGAGGAGCAGTTTCTCTTTTGAGATTCTCATCAATTAAACATATTAGATTTTCCATGGGGAGCCTGGATGACTCAGTCAGTTAAGCGTCCGACTTCGGCTCAGGTCATGATCTCATGGTTCATGGGTTCAAGCCCTGCATTGGGTTCTGTGCTGACAGCTCAGAGCCTGAAGCCTGCTTGGGATTCTGTGTCTCCCCCTCTCTCTGCTCCTCCCCCGCTCATGCTCTCTCTCGCTCTCAAAAATAAATAAACATAAAAAAATTTTTAAATATTAGATTTTCCAACTATTGGCTTTGTCCCTCTCCTACTGAGAACTCTTCATTAGCTCTGTTTTATTTTTAAGTTTATTTATGTATTTTGAGAGAGAGAGAGAGAGACAGAGACAGAGAGACAGAGAATGTGGGCACATGAGTGGGGGAGGGGCAGAGAGAGACGGAGAGAGAGAGAATCCCAAGCAGGCTCCAAGCTGTGAGTATGGAGCCAGAAATCATGACCCACAAGATCAAGACCTGAGCCAAAATCAAGAGTTATACACTTAACTGAGTTACCTAGGCGCCCCTAATTGATCTTCCTTCCACTCTTAAAAGCCTCTAGCTGTTTTTTGCTTATCTGAAGTTGTTCATGTTAACCCCTTGTGCAAAAAAGAGTTGATATAGCAGTCCTAACAGCTATCATTTGTAAGGCCTGGTTACAAGGTTGTCCCTGGCTGGCATCTGGAAATGTGGATTTCAGGAGGGTTCCAACCATTCCTAGAGCTGATAATTATGCAAATAATATGGTTCATGCTGAACACTCATTTTCCTTCTGAGAGTCTGGAATGTTGGTATGTTCTAGATAGAGGATGCCTGTGTGGCTGTCCTCCAGTAAAACTCCTGGGCTCTGTGTCTCTAACAAGCTTCCCTGGTTGACAACATTTCACACATGTTTTCACAACTCTGCTGGGTGAATTAAGCAGACCCTGGGTGACCCAGTTGGGAGAAGACTCTTGGAAGCTTATTTGTGGTTTCTCCTGGAACCCCGCCCAGGAGGTTCTCTTTGTATCCTTTCACTGTAATACTTCACAGCTGTGAGTATATGCTGAGTCCATATGTCCTTCTAGAGAACCATAAAACCCGAGGAGGGTCTCGGGGACCCCAGTGCAACCCCTCCACTCGAAATCCCTATTCACCTGCATAACCTTTTCCGAGGAGCTACCTCTAAATCTCTGCCACAGCATCCTGCTGTATTTGGTGTTTTTCCTTGGAACTATTGTAATATACTGTCGCTGTCTCTATTATTGTACTTACCATATCATTTTATAATTGTAGGGGCATCGTCTTTTAGTCCCTTGAGTTTCTTGAGAGCACAAACTGTGTTGTTCATCTTCGTATCTGCACACATGTCATGTGGTGGTGGTGGATTAATATTTGTTGAATAAATGAACACTGGACAATCTGGGATGCCTTCTGATTGTTAGTAACATCCATAATAAAAATAATTGAGATAGAAGTTAGGAATGTGCTTTGAGGACACTTTTTTTTCTTTTTGCATATCCTTGCCTACATAGTTAGTTATTAAATTGTTTCTTCATTCAGTAGATGCTTACAAAACACTTATGTGTCTTTTATGTTAGACGGGGGCTTGGGGTATTTAAAAAGAAAGGAAACCGATAAGAGGTCTGAGTTGATGTTAAGAAAATTAGGAGAATTAAATGTAGGCCTCAGCTTTGTGATTCTGCAAAATGGTGCTAAGGATACCTGCTTTGATTTAAACCCACAGTCACAACAAGAAATAAAGTAGCCTAGGGTGATGCTTTGAGAGGAGGTACAAGGCAATTCCAAGTATTTATTAGTAACTCGTGCTTCATTAGTTCCAAAGAAAATACATCTATCTTTTTTCATAGATTGCTCATTGGCTGGAAACGTATACTCTTACTCTGGGGCACTTCATTTCTTTATACCTTCATAAAGATGGTATTTAGATTTATTTTTTCCTTCCTTCATTGTTTGCTAATGCCTTACTTTTCCCTCCCACGGTTATATAATCAGCTTGCTATTTTTAATACTGCTTTTCTGACAAAACCAAGTCTAAGCTTTAAGAGATACATTTTCATATCTTGGAAGTTGCCTCAATGATTCACTCTGCTATGAACTGAATACATTATACATTTTTTGATTGTTCTTACTCTTAAAAGGGATGTTGGGTTTCCTGAGATGTGATTTTTCAAGTTAAAATTAGAACTAGGAACAGATACCCTCCTTTTGGGGGCTGGGGGGCTTGGATAGCAAGGAGTGGAAGTGGTTGGTAACTCAGGATAGACATAGTGTCAGTTAAGCTCAGCCAACATTGTAATTACATCTTGTATTTTCCATTCACAATATGGATGAATATGTGGAAATGCCTGGTGTGGAATTCATCAGTTTCTGCACCATTCATTTTGTTAGGACTTAAACTGATCGCAGTCTGTTCAAAACACCCTTTTTATGTACTCTCCCCGGACATTAATGACCGTTATCGCATCAAGGAGAAAATAGTGCTTGAGACCCTGCTTTTGGCCATGTGAGGCTCATGAATTTAAAGCCATCCAGAGAATTGCTTACTTCTTCTCTTCCTTTTGGCTTCTATACCAAATCATCTACAATTAAAAAAAAAATTATTACACATGGGGCATGGGAATATTTTGGATTATTGTTTTAATACTAGCGAAAGGAGATATTTCATAATAGAAAATCCAAATTGAGGCTGAATAATTCAGATATAAACTTACAGAAACTCCTGAGAAAATCTTTTAAAAACCTTTACTTGAATTTTTGTATTGCTCAAGCATTACTTAATTTTTACCAAGAAAAAAAAATTATGTCTAAGTCAAGTCTATCATCTATATGACACAGGAAAAAAATCCACAGAGGCTAAATAATAAAATTGCATTGGGCAAAGAATGGGCAGCCTCACTCCCAAATGTTCTTGCACTGGCTCTCTTTCCTTCTTTCTCTCTCGCTGAATTATACCATGGAGTCTTTAAATTCTCTGTTTTCTAATCAGAGGCTTTTTAACCTCTTTAAAAACACAAAGTCGGCAGACTTTTGGTGACGCTTTGATTTTAAATTTTGACATAGTTTGGGGTTTTCGTTTTTTTGCTGGATCCATGCACTGGCCCACATTTTCGTTTTGTGCTTCTATTTACAGCTATTGAACGATGCCTAAGTGGTATAGCTTAGTATAATCCTTTGCAGATTTTTCAGATTTTTTAAATTCTGATACAGTCTTCACTGCTGACTGTGGTACTCTTTCAGAAATCCTATCTTCAAGATGTTTCCTTTATGAAAGGAACAACTTCCTCAAATTCTGATATTGCAACATAAAATTACAGTTTTGCATCAGAACGGGAACTGAACCAGTCTCACAAATTGTATGGTGAAGCGAACACAGCATAATAGCTGAGTGATGCCATCAGTCTGCTTGCTTACTTCTGTTTCTTTTCACAATGTTATTGCTCAACTCGGTAAAGAAGCAGGAACAAAGACCTATTGTATTAGCGTAGTTTCTCTTCTACAGGAAAACAGCTAAATGTTCAACATCTCAGTGTGAAAATAACTATTGGAAGAACAAAAGAATCAAAATGAGAATCTCTAACTCCTACTCGAAGAAATATTTTGGCAATGAAGTTTATGCTGCGTTATTCATAGGAAGCTGACTTCTTTCTGGTCCTAAACACTGATCTGTGAACCAATAAAGACTATTCTAATTATTATTGCCCCCTGCCCCAAGATTTCTCATCCCTGCCTTTACATTTCTGATTTCTTATCAGAATCCCAGCCCTCTGAGGCAGGCAGACTCTGGGCACTAACAGCTCCGGGAAACTGAGCGGCGTCTGAATCCAATGATGGATTCTTGCTCTAATTGAGATGGCTTTGAACGAAAAGTTACCGTAGGAGAAAGATTACTTCTTTTAAAACAACAACCCAAATCGTCATATTTTCAAGAACACTGTGGCTTGATAATCATCATTTTTCTACATTTGCAATATGTTTGTAAGTCTGAAGAAAAAAAACACAGCATTGGCAAAAGACTAATTGAAATGTAAAGATATGCGTCTATTATTAGGGTAGTCAAGGTATTATTTTTCACTGCCTGTTTTATGAACATACATCTCATGTTACACGTTGCTTTAATCTTCTTTATTAAGACTAGCTGAAAGGTCCTGTCATTATTTGTCGTTTCAATGCCTCAGGTTCCATGTTTTGTTCTGAATTTTCTATGCCAACTTCTTTTGACATGAAAGTGAAATATTGTTGTTTGGGTAGATGTGCGAATGGGTCTAGGGTGGGTGTTTTATATAAAAACAATCACAGAAAATCAGTTGTGTGAGCAAATTCTATCTTCAGGCAAAATAACACTTTTGCTGCAAATGCTATCCTACTGCAAATGTTCTCTGATCATAGCTTTCTCTGGGCTAATGTGATCCTTTCTCATCGCTTCCCCTCCCTGCCATGCCCCCCAACTCCAATAAAACTGGAAATAGTATGGTGCAAATGGAGAAATGCACAGACTTCTCCTTTCCAGAGGCGCTTTTCTCGAAAAGGGAATACACCACAAACTGTTTTACCACTTTGACGCGGCTTCTGTAAGGAAGAAAGAGTAACTTCTCGGTCTGCAGCTGATCCGTGCTTAAGCAGTTCACTGGGGCATCATGGTTATAAATGTGATAGAGTATCCCAGGAGCCTTGCATGAGTTTATACTATTTTTCATAAATAAGTAAAAATGCATCAGAAGGCCTTCCCACTTCTCAAGGAATGCACAATTAAAGAAAGTGGGGGCGGGGGGGGGGGCAGACCCGGGATATGGACTCCGGTTTCAGTCCTGTGGAGGAAAATGCATTCACTTTTTGTTGCTGTTGTTGTTGTTGTTGTTTGCTTTTGCTTGCCTCAGTCCTCTGATTGAGTAATGACAGTAGTTCAGTAGGAAAGCACACAGAAAGAAAATAATGCCCCAGAGCACATCAGTAGTAAAAGTAATTAGTTCATTGTTAACATCAGGGTGCTGTTAACAAGCACACGGGCCTTGCTCTCTGGCTAAGCTGCCACATACTATGAGAGTCAACTCCAAAATAAAAATGATTTTGTGCAGACGGAAGGAGAGCAGGGATTATAAGCTTGGAAAAGACTAAATTTGGGGATCGGAGATATTTTTCAAAAGCATAATCAGAATCCACAAATGCAGTCTTGCCTCCCAGATCTGGTCATTATGCACCACATGTGTATTCAAAGCATGCATGCTTATGCGGAACACAGAGACACCGAGAGAAAGAGAGGGAGCCAGAGCAAGCCAGCGAGTGCGGGAGACAGAGCAAAAACCATTATTATACACAGCACCCAGGGAACACAAGATCTAATTGGAGAATCAATAACTGAAACCCCATTTTAAATATTCTGCTCTATTAATTCTTTAGGTTAATAAAAACTGCCCGCATGATGATATTTTGGGATATAGATATTCAGAGTTGGATTACTTTTGACAAGAGCGTAAGGAATCTATTCAAAGCTGATTTTTCCCCCTTTTGTTCACCGAGGACCTGCAGAATCTAAGATAAAAATGGCAGTTGTCCTGAGGGCACCCTGAGGCATGTCATTAAAATCGGAATTTGATCCTCTTTTCATGGTTACTTGGGACAATCAAGCACAGGAAACCTGAAAACTCATCAGTTTTCCAAAATATGACATGCCCTTGACTTTGTCAGTATTGCTGCCATGTAGCAGCCCTGGCTATTTCAAAATCCCTTTAGATGTCACTCTGTCTTCAAGAATGCACGCTGCACATCTTGTGTGAGAGATGAGACTTAGTGCTGCCTCTTGGCGCCTTTGCCCCGTTGAAACTCTCGCTTCTCTTCTTCCCATCAAAGACAAACTCCATCTCAGTCTTCCAGGAAAAGGCTTGTGTTTAAAAAAGAAGAAGAAGAAGAAGAAGAAGAAGAAGAAGCAGCAATTTACTAATTGTAATTAATGTCAGTCTGAGAAGTGTTTTCAATGCACTTGTTCAAGCATCCCAGGTAACGGGTTACTTTGGTTTTTAAAGCTGCAGATTATGTAGATTAGGTGGATTACGGGACCACAGAGAATCTTGGAGATACTTCGTTGCCATATAAAATTATAGGGCTTACTATTGTCCATTTGTTTTTGTTTCTCTGCTCTGCTTTTTAATTTTAATTCCCACTGATAAAGGCTTTTTTTTTTTTTCCATTTTCTTGTTTGAATTATGCAAAGTTGGTGACTCCATAAAACTAGAAATGTAGCCAACTTGAAGCGTTAGGAAAATGAAATGTGCCGCAAGGCACTCTCCAGGCACCAAAGTTTTCTTTTAACTAAAAAATCCTTTTTTTTTTAACTAAAAAATTCTTAAACAAATCTTTGAACCAAGGCCTCTTCCCTCCTTCTACCCTAACACTTGTTTTTCCAGGATGAATGGCGAAGAGAGTCCACACCTCTGAGCCTCCTGTATTGCCTTGCCCTGAGAGATATTTGAATATTCCCAGCCTTGAGAACAGCTTTTCATGAGGAAAGGCCAAAACTCTAACCCCAGGGCAAACAGGAGGCCTTCCTGGGGAGGGAGCATATAGGTTACCTATTTTGCCCCTTGGCTTAAAAACGAATTTTGCTATTTATAGAAGTGAAAATAAGAAAAGAGGTTTGGCTACAGAAGTTTATCTGCCCATGAAAGCCACCTGCATTTTGGTAGATGCTGCCTGTAGCCGTCAGTTCAAGACTGTACAAGGGGCAGCCATGTGATGAACCTGTGTGGACTATAGAATGAAGGTAATTCAGCATTGCTGGCGAGGACATTCTTGTTGTGCTTGGGCCTTATACTTGGGATACTCCTCTGCTTACGTAGAATTTTATGTGGTGGAATTTAAAAAAATTTTTTTTAATGTTTATTCATTTCTGAGAGAGAGAGAGAAAGAGAGAGCATGAGCAGGGGATACACAAAGAGAGAGGGAGACACAGAATCCAAAGCAGGCTCCAGTCTCCGAGGTGTCAGCACAGAGCCCGACATGGGGTCGAACTCACCAGCCATGAGATCGTGACCTGAGCGGTAGTCAGATGCTTAACCAACTGAGCCACTCAGGCACCCCTTGTTAAATGGAATTTGATTGGTTAAAGCTAGTGTAGCAATGGGAAATTTCTTTGTGAATTTAGCTCCTTTGTTGCCATGAATCTACTATCCATCATATAATAAAATTCACCTTTGGCAAACACGGTTAGGAAGAACCATTTCCACAAATCATCTCATTCCACAGGGCTAGCTTCTCGGAACTTTTTGTTAGACTATGGTTCTAGTTCTTAAGCTAAATAATGTGTACAAAAAAGAGTAACTTTGAGCGAACAAGGTCTTGTGCAAATCTTTGATATTGTGTCTTGTTATTTACCAACCGTTTCATGTAAGCTAATCTACTTGTCTTTTGCTTTGCTTTGTTCTATGGCTTTGCATGTTTTCCCTCCCACCTGGGATGCCTTTTCTTTTCTCTTCCCCTCTACATACTCCGCTCTCAAAAACAAGCTCTAAACTCAGCTCCTACTAAAAGCTTTTCCTGATACATTCGACTTGACAAGGATCACTCACCTGTGCTTCTCATTTTATCATTGGGGTGATGTTAAATCTCATAGTTTATTACTGCAGAAACTTGAATATATTGTAGGTTAACACATGTGCCCCTGAACCTAAAAGGAACATTCTATTATAACATTTTCTGCTGCCTGGTGTTAACATTATCAAGGGACTGCTGTGGACCAATTAGCCCTCTGGGTTTGTTTCTTGAAAAACTCTTTTCTCAGGTGTGCTGTTGAGCATAAGCAATCAAGGCCACCGTCTTCTTTTCCTTTATGTTCTGTAGGGTGCATAATATAGTGCCTAGCACAACTTATAACTCCTCAAAGTAGTACTGAGCACTAACTACGTACAAAGCCCCTGAGATAACATGATAATGATGACATATCGCTCTCTGGTGGTCACTTAGATATTAGATCAGGGATTGACAAACTGTACAGCCCCAAATCTGACTTGCCATCTGTTTTCTAAAATAAATTTTTATTGGGGTGCCTGGGTGACTCAGTCAGTTAAAGCATCCGACTCTTGATTTCGGCTCAGGTCATGATCTCATGGGTGATGAAGCCCCATATTGGGCTCTGCACTAACAGCACGGAGCCTGCTTGAGATTTTCTCACGTGCGCCCTCTCTGTCCCTTCCCCACTCGTGCTCTCCCTCTCTCACAAAATAAATAAATAAACTTAAAATGAAATAAAATAAAATAAATTTTTATTGACACCCAGCTCAGCCCATTCATTTGTCTACATATTGTCTTGCTGATTTTGTACTCCAGTGGCTCAGTTGAGTAGTTTTAACAAGGACCATATGGCCCACAAGGCTAACTTATTTATTATCTGGCCATTTACAGAAAAAGTTTGTTGACCCCTGACCTACATCTTTGCATTGACTATAGTAAGAAGACAATTACTGGCTTCAAGTACAATAAAGACTAGTGTAAAAATCAACCCGAGTGAACCATTAAAAGATAAATTATACAAATGTACAGTCTTGGACAACTTTAAAAGGCAGCTGCTTTCTATAAATAAATATTTTGGAACTTGTATTTTCAATGGGAAAAAAAACCCAAAACAAAAACCCAAGGCCTTGAGAGTTGGGGTTATCATTCCTCAGATCTACTTAGAACAAGTGCTGTTCATATAACTGCCTATGAAGTAGTCATTCCATGTGTTTATTCAGTAAGAATTTCTGGAGGACTTGTTTTGTTCCAGGTACTGATGCCTGGAATTCACGGTAAGCCAAAGTGGGAATCGATACTCTATTCCGCATTTCTGTATGAGAAAACTGAGTATCTGCAATAAATGGCATAGCCAGGACCAGATCCAAGAGTCATTCAAGTCAGTAATCATTGCTATGAGATATGAAGGTTGGGAAAAATATTGTACAGATTCATTACAAACATCATTTGTTCATTACAACAAATTCAATGGTAAATTTATTGGTTGGTGGTACCGTGTGTATTTTTTTTCACATGGTTTTGACACTAACTAGCTGTATGACTATAGTTTTTCCGAACCTCAATTTCCTCACCTGTATGAAGGGGGTAAACAATCTCTAACTTTTAGTTTTTGGAAGGTAATATGGAAGGGCACTGTCCACAATAACTGAAAAGCATAGTCTTGAGCCGTTTAGTGTTAAAAATTAGGACTTTTAACCCTAAACTTAGAGAATCTCTGCCACCAAGTAGAACATATATAGATACAGATTCATGCCGATCCTCACAAATATTCATGGAGAGCCTACTGTATGTAATCCAGCCTGGCACTCTCATTTGCCAGCTTGTGACCTGCTTGCTTAACTCCTAATTTGCTTAATACTTTTTCTTCATTGTAAACAATGGGGAGAAACAATACTGGCCTGACAGAGTTGTGAGTATTGTCATGAGATGCATCCATCAGGATGTCAACTCTGTACTAGGGGCTCAACATATGTTAGTTCTCTCTTCTGCCTGTACCCTCTTGACTATTAAGGTGTTATTCCCACAATATTAGAAAGCAAATCAAGTTGTAAAAATATGAGAGGGAAGAGAATGACTACATTTCTTACTCTGCCCAGGTACATGGTAAAAGTGGTCATATTTTCCATGGTGATGGTGTTGATGAAAAAGGCAGGAAATTCCATCTGATGAAAATCCCGTTAGCACATCCCTTCAAAAAATCGTGTTTCTCTGCCTTGGCTTGAAATTTGAAGACAGAAGAAAATGCCTTTTATCACATGAGTCGCCAGGAGTGATTAGACAAATCACACATAAAAATAATATTTAAGGGTCAGGCGATGATTCTAGTAGCTTGGGGGAACTATCTTGGTATTAGAAGGAGCACTCCCTCACCTCTTCTCAGTTCCGAAGCCTAAACTTCTTTAGTGCCAGCGTGCTTTAAAATCAGATGCCACCGCTGCTGGCTGTCGTTCCATGATGTTAGAGAAAGTGTTGAACGCTTAACGAATTCAGGGGTGTGTTTCTAGTGATGAGAAGTGCTGTCTTGTGTTAACAGTGTCAGTACGAGAGACTTGAAGGCACAAAAGACTATGTTTATGTAGGTGTTCTTTCATGTCGGGTGTTATACTTATTGCTTTTGATTAAGATGTATGATTGAGTTACTGGATATGACATTTGTTGAGAGAAGGAAGATTACCATGGGTGAAGTGCGAGAGAGTAAAGAATGAGGTGGTGGATGAAGTGTGAATGAAAGGTTACATGCACTGATGTCTTGTTTATTTGATTTAGGAGTTTGAGATAGAATTAATCTATTTCATTTTTTTAGCATGTTAGGAGAGCTATCTTAAAAATATGCTTTCCAATACGTAACTGAAATATATCAAAACAGAATTCGTAAAGTAGCTTTAACTCGGTTTTCGTTGTACTAAAGTGTGTGTTGGGGAGTGGGGATAAGAGCCGGGACTCTGTTCTTAGGAAAGCCTAAACTGCTTTCACGTGTATTATTCTACTTCTATTCACAATACTCCAGCGCAGTAGGGAAAGCCAGATTTTTTTTTCATGAAGTTTAAATATTCTCAATGAAAACCCATTTTATCTGTGATTTTTCTGGAACACTGTGAACGCAAACCCAAACTCATCATCCCTGAACACAGAAATTAAAGAATGAAATGGGCTATAAACTGAAGCCGAACAATCTAATTTCACTGTTGCAGTTAATATGGTGAGAAAACCCTCGAAACCATGGACATTTAACGGACAGAAAATAAATGCAGTGTTTGAGGTTGAATTCTCTAAATAGCACCTGGATTTTGGCAGCTGAAAACGATGCTAGAATTCACAATGAAGAACTTGAAATTCTCTCAGAATGAATCATGCCCTGAATGTTGATGCGCTCTTTCTCAGACCGTTTGCTAATTCTGCTTTGCTAAGGGGTAAGCTGGGCATATTACTGCCCCCATTTTGCAGATGGGGAAAAAGAAGAGTGGAGTTCTAAACTCTCCCAATTTACGAAATGATTCCATGGCAGGGTCAGAATAGACCTCTCGGTCTTCTCACTCGCAGGCCCTCCCTCTGACCATTCTAAATACGTTGGTTTATTTGCATCTACAAAATGGAGCACAAGTGGCCGGATAAATCTGCAGTGCCCTTCCACTGGCCTGGGCTGGCTTCCCACTCCCAGACGGCTGACATCCTCAGAGGAGACCTCGTGCCCCTGTTCTGGTTTCTATCAGTACTGTCTCCCCCACCCTGAAGCCTATATACTTCATTCTGTTTTGGACGGTATTACAAAATGACTAAATAGTTCTTGCTAAATTAAAAAAAAAAAGAACTTGGAAAAGTGGAATATAGTTTTTCAACTGTGTATGTCTTCATCTTAGAAAATTTTGAAAGTAGAAACAAAATAAAATTTCATAGTTCACTAGGAAGTAAGTCCTATTACGAACAAAAGAAAACATCTTAATTTTCATTTTTCACTAATTCAGATGGTTTTCCTTTTTGGTTTAAAATTGGTTTAAAATGGGAAGTGTTTATTGCATAGATACATGTGTATATATGAATGCATATGCCTTTATAAATACTTATACACATACACAGAATCAAAGGAAATATTTATCCTTTCCTACTCTCCATTACTATTATTTTTTCTTGATTTTTCCATCCATTTAAAGAGAATGGTGTTGCTAGAAATGTGAGGAGGAGGTCAGTAAGTCGGGTTGTGAACTTCCTTTGAATCCCAGGGCATAGAAACCAGCCCTAATAAAAACTCCATTTTTCCTTCTCCCCCATACAAGGTAATTTAAAATTGCATTCATTTTAGAATTTCTGTTGAAACACACAGAACCAAAGGCCTGAAACTGTCTATCAGAACAGCCTGGAATTTAGAGATGCCAGCCTTGCTCAAATGACTGCCTGACTCACTGGGACCCCTGATCAAGTGATGTGCCAGAGGGCATGGACAGAATCTGATATTAAGGCAGCCTATTGATTCTTTAGATTACCTCCTTGGGAAAATAATTATCATTTAATCTTTATATGGGTGAATTTTTATATTTTAAAGTCTACTTTTTTTTTGTCAACAAGAGAAATATTAGTTTTGATCCTCAAAGTTCTTGTCTCTGATTTTAAAGGGATATTGCTTTAGTTCTCCATCCTTTATGGTATCAATAAGCTAGTGGAAATGGTGGCGAATAAATCCCATAGAAAGTAGTTAGAGAAGATCAAACATAACCTTCACTGCAGCATAGAGGTGCCTATTCTTTTTTACTCAAAAAAAAGATCCTGACTTGGAGATGCCCTCTTCTTTCAGAGAGCCAACGTATTCTCTTCTTCTTTCACTAATATTTACACGAAAATAAACTGTTTTATTGTCTGCTGTAATGGAATGAAAACTGATAAATAGGGGCAGATTTAAATCACAGACCCAAAAGCTCTATTAAGTGTATTCTTAACCAAGTATCATTATAAAAGCATAAATAATACCATATGTTTGGCCACTGGAGAAAGAATATTAATAAATTATTAACTTTTAATAAATGAGAGTGCTAAGGATTTTAACACAATTTAATCTTGCCGCGGTGCATTCAGCCGTGTTTAGTTAATAAATTACTCTCCAACTTGAATGTTGGGGGGGTCATTTCATTTTTCAATGCCATGAGCAGAGATTTAAAGATATTTCAGAAAGATTACTCTTTGAAGTGTATTTCATTTACCTTCCTTTAAACACATAAAACATGAGTTTTTCACTTAAAGTTGTTTGTGCCTTTGGAATTTCCGAATGCATACATTTTATCTGCAATATCCTATTATTATTATTCCGGTTCGAGTTTTCATGACAGAAATAACTTAGTGCCTTGGCCAGAAACGTTATCGCAAAGAACTTTATGCTAACGTGGCAATTGGGTAATGAGGGGTTTGTAAACCGAGTCAGAGCATGTAATTCTCGTCATAGGTTGCTCTCTATCTAGATTTTATGACTTTAAGTACTTCATGATCAGTAAATAATAAATTCAATTTACCGGATAGAAGTTTTGTCACTTAGAAATACTCACTTGGAATATATATTTCTTAATTGGCATCAATGGCACATTTCCCAGGAAGCATAACAAAATGGATCATTTAATAGATGCCCAATCTCTCCATCCATCTATCTATCAGTGCGGCACATGATGTTTTGACTTTAATATGGTAATTATCTCAGGCTGACTTCAGAGCAGGAAGCTGCCTCCCACACAGCAGTGCTTAATTACTTTAGACTTCAGCTTGCCAAGTGAAAAATTGACTGTTTTTTTGCACATTGCATGGAATTGAAATGATTTCATTGTCATTTCAGTTGAAATACAGCCTGACATCAGCATAGAATCATGGGAAAGATAATGCAAAATTTCTCTGAAATTCTAAAATGGTCTGAAAGCTGCCTTATTTTTTTATGAAGCTGCATTTCATTTTCAGAATGTTAATGAAGATCCACTTCATCTTGAGAGAAGCAAACTTTTAGGAATTCACTTCTGTGAATAATTCCAACGGCAATTCAATAAAGGGCCTACGTTCCTAAGTAGCTACAACTGAATGTGCACTTTGACAATTAGGGGGCAGGAGGACAATTGGAATTGGTATTGACATAATCAGTAGGAAAAATTGTTAGCTTGGGCATGCAACTAAGAAAATAAAAGCAGTAATAACTGCCTTTCTCAGAAAATTTAGGAAAGTGCACCTTTATGCGGATGCTGCCTACTTCTAACATGCTGTTGTGTGACAAAAACTAAACATTTGTGCAACAAAGTGGGAAAGTAAATCCAGGCTATATTCGGTTTGAAATTTCTTAAAACTTTTTTTTTTCTTCAGATTTCAGCTGTCAATCACGTGCTACTAATTGAATAATTTTCATGATACCAAAGGCAGATTTCATGAATAACATGTCCACAAAAATGTTGGAGAGAGGGAGAAAGTAAGATTATGAGGGAAGGCATTGGTGTAATGGAGCAAATCATACCCAAGCTTTTCCTTTGGCCAGAAGCACTCGGCAAGTAGCAATGACACCTTTGCCATGTAAACCGCAGGGGAAAGTAATTAAATTTAACAGAAGCTGCCCTTGATTTAAAGCCACAGGGGAAGTAATTAAATTTAATAGAAGCCACTACTTCTAAACAAAGATGTATGGTATTTCTATCACCAAATGTTACCTGATTTTTTTTCAAATGTGCCTACAGCTTCTGGTAGCCTGCTTGTAGAAACAGTTCCAGTTCCAGAACACTTAATGGGCAGCCTATGATGGACTGTTATTAGGAGCCATACTGGTCAATAATCTGATGCGAGCACCTTTGAGTTGCAATTCCAGAAATGGCGTGGTGCTGATCTCTGTGCAGCCTGCTCAAAACCAACACATGGCCTTATGATGGAAACAAGACAGTTTGGGGAAAAAGTAGACCTGCAATTTTGGGGGTCCACTCGGATGCATTTTGTGTATCTGCTTAAACCGGCCCCCAACCTCAGCCGCTGGGGCTGCCATTATCTTGTTAAGCCAATTCGGTGTCCTGGCTTGGGAAGAAACAAAGGTCTCCTTTCCTGAAATGTGTGCTTTTATCATCAGGCTTCTCCAAGCTGGGCCACAGGGACCCATATGTTTTCTTCCACGTTGGACCAGTGCAGTCCTGTATAGGATGCTCACTGAGAATGGTGGTCTTTTCACCAACCCTTCTCCCTGGGCTCTGACAGCCTGAATGAAGGAAAGGGTACCTTCTAAATTTTGTGTAAGGGGGGAGCGTCTGGGTGGCTCAGTCGGTTAAGTGTCTGTGTCTTGATTTTGGCTTGGGTTATGGTCTCAGGGTTTGTGAATTCAAGCCCCTGCATCGGGTTTGGCACTGACAGTGCAGAGCCTGCTTGGGATTCTCTCTCTCCATCTCTCTCTCTGCCTCTACCCTGCTCGCGTGCTCTCTCTCCCTCAAAATAAATAAACTTAAAAAAAGTAAAAAAAAAAAATAATAAAACATAAAATGTTTTGTAAGGATCCCCTGCTTATCAAGCCATGCATCTTCTGGATTTTAACTCACAAAGGCCCATGAGGGCCAGCACAGCGGGGCTGCTCCTGTCTTCCTTTCCACGTTGTGTTAAAAGCACCAACAATAATTGTTTTTCTGCTGTTTTTACCTAATCATATTGGGAGGTGTAGCATTCATATAGGGTGAGAGGATTCATTTCTCTCCCTAAATTTAAGACTAAGAAGACCAGAGATACCCTGCTTCCTTAGAGTCTATGGGAGAAGCAGCAGTGGAACAGGTAGTAATCCATAGGAGCGGCCCTGGTGACACTCACTTGTTAAGACAGTTTCAATTTTAATTCAAGGTAGTTTACAGAGGCAGAGTGATGAATAGCTGGACTCCGTGCCTCCACTCATTTTATTGTCTATAAGGTGGAAACAATAACAGTATCTACCCTACAGACTGTGGAAAGGATCAAATAGGCTCATATATGTAAAGCGCCCAGAACAGCTCCTGACACACAATAAACACTGTCTAAATGCCGACTCTTATTCCATACAATATATGCTGAAGTTCATTGCCTATTGATGGTAACAGTTCCACATCATACCCAGCACCATAAAAGAATATCCCCCATGGTTTTATTTGAGTTCCACACTCCAAACTACATTGTAAACATGGATCCTTGTATATTATGTTTTAAGTGGACTCTTTATGCAGCCACAGTTCCTTTTGCTCAGATAGAAGAGTGAAGTTGGGTGGGGGGCCGGGGAAGGAGGGCGGGTGGAGGTATTGAGGGGATACGATGGAAGATAAGGTTATCTAGGAGGTATAGTGTGAAAGATGGAGGTCAGTATATCTTGGTAAAGCAAAAGCCCAACACTGCTTCCCTTTCAGTGTGGATTATGCCAGTTTTCCTGGTTAGTCCAGAACCGGCACCACATAAGTGAAATCAGTCACTCTTCCCTCCAGGGCCGAGCGCATAGTCACAACACATTTGTCAGCCATATATTTTCCTGTCAAGTAGTTGTTGGATGGAAAACCACTGAAAAAGAATTTTTCTTTGTCAGATAAACTTTTCACCATAGAAGAATGGAGTGAAGGCTTCTGAAATAAATCTAGTGGCACTGGGGAGTTTACAAATACTAGCATATTAATATACAGCTAAAATAATAATAAAAAACACCATGCTGCTAAAGATGTTTAGTATTATCAGCTCACTGCAGGAGTTTATTAGAAACTCCTGCTTTCTTTTATTAAAATTTCAATTGGCTTGGTGAATGAGATCCTATGTTAGTGTCATAAAGTGAGAAGCCAGAAGGAGAGGATATTGGCATTTAAGTGCAGATTTCATTTTAAAAACACTTTACATTATAAAAGAAGATTGCATATTGTAAATATTACATATAATGGTAGTGGTGTTAAAAGAAGTGTTAGTAATTTTTAAAAATTCATCAAATTGTCTTTGTTTATGATGATATCTGGCAGATTTTGTATTTCTGTAGTAAAGCGAAGTTTTAAATTTATCCCAAGATGTTTTTAGTTATAGGCACCAAACATGGTTTTAGAAAAGTTTTCGTGGAATGATGCATGAGTGTGACTTAATGGGAATCCTCTTTGCCAGGAGCACATGACAAATGCTCAATTTTGTAATTAGCTGATGATTTTCCCTCTGCATTTTGGAAGCTTTTGTTAAACTAACTTAGTTTATCCAGGCAGCTGGATGGATCGCCAACCTTAATCTATGGTGGAATGTTGGGCTGGCAGTGTCGGAGTAAATGATATGGAGCACTTGCTGAAGGAAGCCCACGATTTTCTTTGCCGGCATTAAATGGTCACTGTCCCTTTACCTGGTGAAAAGCTGACTGTGACGATAGCAGCAGGCAAAGTCCGAGTTGCAACAGCTGGGAAGCCAACGTGAAAACCTCGCTTCCTCGTCTCAACATCTGGAGTCTTCATGGAAGTAGGAAGTTTGCAGGTTTGCAGCTGCAGCCCTTTCATGACAAGTTCGGTAAATTTTACACATGGTTGCTTGCTTCGAAAATATTTTCCAGATTTAACATGTTTACAGCATTGACATTTGAAGCTGAAGCCCCTTCCTTCTTGATTAGAGCGCAGAGTACTCAGGCTGCTTTCTAACTTTATGGGGCTGGAAATCTGGGAATGGGTCATTTACAATTTTCAAACAAATCAAACTGCACTTTGATCTCTAGTCCAAGTTTCTTTAAATGCAACGAGTAATAATAATAAATTAGCCCAACGTAGCTATTTTCCCCTTAAATACGGTCATTTTTTAATGTAATTATTTTATTGCATTCTAAAATCCAACCAACATATTTAATCCATCTTATTCAAAGTATATATTTTCTGAGAAGGAACATTAACTCAGCAAATTAGGTAGAGGAGAGGCTGTGAGTGTGTGTGCTTGTGTATGTGTATTTTTACATTTTAAGCTACATGCTCTGTGAGAATATGTATGAATAATAAAAGCGACATTTACTTTTGCATATATTTTCTCATTGGAATCTCTTGCTTTATGTACAATCCTTTAGGTGCCCTGAATGTTGTCAAAGCAATACATGGAACGTTCAGCAATAAGATACATTCAGAACAAAGACAATGTGCTCTTTAACTAAGTTCCCTAGTTTCAAAAAAAATTTAGTAGGTTTTACATTAATAACATCAGTTGTGGTTAACGTTGATTTTGGTCTTGCATTTGAAATAACATGAGAAATAATTTATATTGATACAATAGAAATTTTTTCTAGAACCATAAATATTCAGTCGACTCTCACAATGCTCCTAAATTGTTAACGGCATGAAAACAGCGTTCATATGATGTGATACATTTTATCATCCTCATCTCCACAAGTGTAAACTCTGTTGCTTTAAACTGGATTTACTGGAGTCTAGATATTTAATCCTAAGAATTTTCCTTAACATTAGTTACATTGTTGAATACAATGTATCTCCTTCATGATTGAAGATAAAGGCTGACACATACCACATGAAAAAGGCTTTCACAGAATAAACTTTAGGTTATGTTGTATCAAATACAAAACAAAAGCCACCTCTATCCCTCCAACAGAACAAATAAAAGCAAAACGCCTTGCCACTGTGAAAAAGTGCATTAGGTAGGTATCAATATTGCTCCTATAATTTGGAAGGGGCAAGGACAGTTTGTTCTTTTCTGTGTACTGTTTTCTTCACCTTCCCTCTCTCCCAATAAATAGATATTTGCTTTGAGTAACATTTAACACAGTCCAGCGTTGCCTTATATGAGCAAATGGCTTGTATTGATTTTGAAACTCATACTTGTAGGAGGATATTTTAACAGGTTTTTTGAAAGAACACAGCACTTCAAAAATCAAACGCATTTGGGACTAATTGCAGAGTCAAACATCTTAATTTGAACTAGGAGAAAGACAAGAACAAATGAAAAAATATGAAGATCCATAATGAAAAGCAGTAAAATAATCTAAGTGAATCATTTTATTAAAATGGCTGTTTCACTATAAATAAGGAACCATAAAAAATACAATTTGTATATTCTGTTACAAAAAGCCTCACTCTAGGCAGCCAACTACTAAAATTTTATATGAAAAAAAAGATGCTCCCCTAAGGAAAATGTGCATATCTGCTGTTTCTTTTTAACAAAGATTGAGATGCTTATAAAGAACTTAGCAAAGTCTTCTAAAAATAAAACCTATTTCACCGTCCCTCACCCCCTCCACTGCACACACTGTGTATGTGAGGGTTTTCTTTTTTTTCCTGTTCACGCGGAATTGTCTGACTCCAATTTAAATTGCCAGTCAGTGTTTCACCGCTTTGCACAGCACTTTCTAATCTTTTCCTCTTGGGCATCTCTATTTGAAATGAAGCTTTACTGTCTCTCGTATATCCGAAACAAACAAGTGTACCTACTTGATGGTTTAATCGTAACTGGCTAAGCTCAAAAACTGAGCAGTGAGTTCAGGAAAAATGCATGGGACACAACCAGCCGATGAAATCAAAACCCTCAGCAGAGATGCAAATGATATTTTATTATTTGAAACAGCTGCTGTATAGCCTCAGACACTAATGTTTTTTTTCTTTACGGATTTTTCCTGAATAACTTTATGAAGGTGTGGTATATCCTTTCATGATTTCCCTGGTGACCAAAGCTTTCATGCCATTTTTACCTTGCTCCAGGTAATTTGGGGAAATACCACAGACATGTATCATTACAGAGTCTGTATTGTTGTTTAGTTGCTAATTGATTCTCAAAGGAAGCAGAATGATGCTGTCACTGTAGTACATTAAAAATCCTTCAATTTAAGCATGGGTATTTTCGTGAAATTAAAACTGCTAGCTATTCTGTATATTTGACTGCAGAAAGCTTTTACGGAGGAGGTTATAATAAATTTTGCCTTTTATTAGCCGAAAAAAGGAAATCTGTGCAAGTTTTCAGGACTGAGATGCTTTTCCACTTAAAAAAAAAAAATTATACTCTGCTTTTAACTGTTGAAGAACTTGACGTATGTCACGATAAAAGCTTAATCTGGATGCTTTTAACCCGTGGTCCAAGAGGACTCATGCCCTGTAATGAGAATCTCACAGGGCTGTGCAATAAATACTTGTTTTAAAAATGGTTTCATCTGTCTTGAGTCTTTACCAGGTAATCCTGTTGTTAGTGTCTGTGTGGTAATGAATGCTGTGATATAATGGAAACTTTCACAAATAAAGCGTCCTTACTTTAAAAACTGAGCCTGGTGTCGATTTTTTTACAGGTACATTATTTCTTCGAATGGGTTTATCAGCAGTACAACAACATTACAAGACAAGCTAAGCCATAAAAAGGATTAAGTGGCGCTGTGTAATACTGATTAAGTAACAGAGCGATACAGGCGAGCTGTGAGTAACTAGTTCTGCCAAGTCTTCTGAAACAACACAGTCATAAAAGTTTACTTTCCTTGCAGACCCGACTCTTTCCTCTGGGACCTTCTCTAACTGTTCAAACGTGAGCTATTCTACGGTCGCTAAATTCTGCCTCCGTTAAAAACAGTCATCAACAACAAAAATCCTTTTTGGGTCTTCCTGTTTTAATAATGCTTCTGTGATATGCAGTTCAATTCGTGGCTGCCACTTCCCCTCGGGTGTGATTCTTAACCTCTTCGGTTTCCTTACCTGTAAAATGAGGGTAACAAGACTACCTGAAAAGGCCAATGTGAGGATCAAAGAGATAATGCCTAAAATTCCTTAATACAGTACCAAGCCCATTTTAAGCACAGAAAATCTTAACTGTTATTAAGGGAGATAATGGACAAATCATTTTCCCCAATAATAAATATGTTATGAGCAAGAGACCTGCATTTGTCTTTTAAATCTACAGAGATACTTCAAGTTTTATTTTTATTACAACACTGAAGAGTGGCAGATACCCCCAGGAATATCGTATAATGCCGTGCCCTGAAATTTAAGATCGGTGCAAAAGGAGATTTCAGATACACATACATTTAAAATGCTTTTTATCAATGACTTGGGTTATTTGCCCAAATAATATACTTAATGTGACGAATATTCCCAAACTGGAGTTGACTCGCTGACGATCCTTTACCTGTCAGCTGCTTACAAGAATGGTCAGCCAGCTCAATTTTTATGTGAGAAATTAGTTTCAGAAGATAATTTCATCCATATTACTTGAAATGCTTTTCATATGGGCTATGGAGTGTTATAAATTCTAATTTAATATAAGGCAAAGGAAAAAGGGGGGGGGAGAAGTCTGTGTATTTCACACAAGGAATCCATTCCACATTGTTTTCACTAGTTTTTCCAAGACCCTGAGGGAATCCAACAATAGGTTATATCAAGTGCAATTAGAATCATAATGCAGAAGCCAGTAAATTAAGACAGATGTTGATATTTCAAAAACTAGTCTGTTGTCCTTATATTTGGACACAATTCATGAGATGCATTAGGAAGAAACAGTGTCTCCTCTTGAATGCATCACAATTATTTTCAGAAAACAGGAAGAATCACCCACCTATCAGTGCAACTCCAAAATCTCACCCCGAACCCTGATTGTACAATAGGATGACCGTAGATTACGTAACTGTACCCAAACCTGGAACCCTAGATTTTAAGTGTTTAAACTTCACTTTGCCTGTCACCTTTCTGGGCTGTGCTGCAAACAGGTGTGGGCTGGAGTGGGGTGCCTTGGGGAGGAGGCCGGGGACAACACGGGTAATAGGCTGAGAAGCACCGAGCAACGCTTTGTTATTAGACATCAGTGTGCTGTTACCGACAGAGCGAAACTGCCTTTGCTTTGGGAGGGCCTCTCTGCTCCGGCTGGAGAAAGGAAAGAAAACTGGAGAAGGAGGAACCACCGTGGACGTGGGCTGGGGAGGGGGCAGGGTGTCAGCGATGGAAACGGCTCCTGCGGAGGAAGCAAGCTGATGGCAGGCGAGCGGCCCAGGGAGGCAAGCCGAGGGAGAGCGGAGGCACCAGTTCCTGAGCATTTCCTAGAAAACTACTCTTCGGTTTTCTGTCAAAACAGAGAGTAGCAGTGGAGGGACCAGCCCCAGAGGACCTCTTCGGCGAAAGAAACTCTGACTTTGGGAGGTATATTTTTATTTATTATCACAACACAGACTATAAATTTAAAAGCCAATTTGAGTAATTTCCCCGAGGAAGAAAGCTGACCCCGTTCCCACGGCTGCCCTGCCCTCCCAGTGCTAAGTGTGCCACAACACGTTTGGAATGCTTTCTTAAAAGTTCCACATCAGGGGCGCCTGGGTGGCGCAGTCGGTTAAGCGTCCGACTTCAGCCAGGTCACGATCTCGCGGTCCGTGAGTTCGAGCCCCGCGTCGGGCTCTGGGCTGATGGCTCGGAGCCTGGAGCCTGTTTCCGATTCTGTGTCTCCCTCTCTCTCTGCCCCTCCCCCGTTCATGCTCTGTCTCTCTCTGTCCCAAAAATAAATAAAAAAAAAAGTTGAAGAAAAAAAAAATTAAAAAAAAAAAGTTCCAGATCATTCGACGACTCCCACTGCAGCAAGTCTCTCAGTGCTGGAACTCGGGCTTATGTCGGAGGGCGGGCGGGCAGTGGGCAGGCCTGGCAGCAGCTGTGAGGCTGGCCCCCACCCCAGGAGGCTTGGGGCAGGTGGAGGTGGAGCGGGAGGTAATGACCGTTCGGAGACAACCTATTTAAGCCACTGTTTGTTCTATAATAAAAATGACTCGGTGGCTCTGAGCATGAACTCTCAAAGGGAGGGTGCTGCAGGAGGCAGGTGGAGACTTTGTTTTAACCAAATGAACCAACAGGAGCTTGGGGCTTTGTTGTGAGGAGGGTGGGCTTTGCAGTGGTCCTTCCTCCCTTCCTCAGGCTTGTTTGCTTATAAGGCAACTGCTGCCCCTGAGGGACTCTGTGGATGAGGCAGCTGCAACAGAGGACACAGGGTCAAGGATTGGGAAGGGCTAAGCATAACTCAGACACTTCAGGAAGGGGCTGAACGGAACACAGTTATGTGAGCCACCTTCCAAAACACACAGGTACATAGCACGTTGTCTCCCTTCTGTTATGCACATGTTTTCACAACAACAGGAGCAAAATAACACCCACACCATATCCTAAAGGGCACAGAGTCTGAGCTGTGGCAACTGTCAGAAGCAATGATTTCCCGAACCCAGGGCCCCAGGGAGAGGAATCTCATAGGCCTCTGGAGAGGAGAAGCCCAGCTGAACCCAGTCCCCAGGGAGCCTCTCGTTGCTGCCCCAGAGACACCAACCTTCTCCGAGACTGCACGGGCATCAGGATGCGTGTGGATGCTGCAGGGGAATGTTAGCATCACAAACCCTGAGCCTCGCCCCATAACCTTCCCCCCAACCCCAATCTGGAATGATTTTTAATATGTGCTATTTGCTTATTTCAGGGAAAAGAGTCAATCTAGGTGCAAGAGGAAGGCAAAGAGAGTCCAGAACATTGGAGCAATAAAAGTGAGGTCAGACAAAACCGTGGAGTCTCAAAGCTTTCCTACAGGCAGGGTTTCCGTATGGATTTTTACACCAAACAAAAGACAAACGACCCATTTGGTCCCGGGAATCACAGGGAGGGCAGCTCTGGTGGCGGAGCTGGGCTGTGGAGGGGTGTTCTCATAGTGTCTGCGGCTGCGGGTTGGAGCTGCCCCCCAGCCCCCCAGTCTCCGGGCGTGCAAGGCTAGTGATTGGAGGACTCAGTCTCTGTCGGCCATCTCTCTGAAGCCGATTCCTGGCTCAGAGAATCTCCCTGCTGGAGAGATAGGGAGTCTCCTGCAGGTCTCTCCTGCAAGCTGTCTCGCCCGCTTTGTATTGTCTCCTGGCGTTTGCGTGCGCCCTGCTTGCATCTAATGTATATTTATTCTCAAGGACTGGGAGCCTCAGCGGGCAACTGAAATTTAAGTGAGTGAATGGCACAGCAGTACTGGGGAAGATTCATTATCTGTACATTTCTAGGTTATTTGACGTGGGAGATTTTAAGCCGTTTATGTGGCGAGGAGAAGGCAAAATGACAATGCGCAAACCTCCTATGATATGCAAAAAACATGCAGCCGACACAGAATTGCCGTTTATTAGATAATAAATGTGATGCCAGATTTTTCTAAAGAGCACTAGGGAAAATAAATACTCAAGGTATGGGCCAAAGTCCAAGGGCCAGCGCTGAGTCCTGCCCGTGGCTCTGGCCACCTCCTAGGGGCTCCACTCCTCTAGATGAGATTTGGTTCTCTTCACTGCAGCATTATGAAGCAGGGACACTAAGACGACTCCTTTGAACATGAAAAATAGAAAGAAACCCCTTTTTAATCTTTGTTTTTATGGCTGCAAACATGATTACATAGAGGAAAATCAATCCCTATGGAACACGATAGATAATACAAAGTAATTGATTGGCCTTTATCATTTTCCGTTACGATATTAAAATAACACCATAATATCAAGCGGCAGCCACTGATACATAAAGGAAAACAGGAGCTGATTATGTCTAAGGGTAATCAGGTCAGGGAAGTGTGAAGGTAAGATAAATAAGGTAAATACAAAAATGGAAAAAGGCTTAAAAAAAGCAAAAGGGAGTTGGTGGCAAAGAGTCTACATAATAGAAGGGAGATCTGATGTTGGGAATATCATTAAGCAATAAGCCACGAGAGACAGTCTATTGCAGCTGTGTGATTGCAGCATGTCTCGGTTGGTGTCCCAAGCCATAGGGGCCAAAGCTGAGTGACTTTAACTTCTCAGGAAGTGCAGTAATCCTTTCAGAATACAATGCCTGCAGCCTGACTGCTATCAGGCTATGAAATTTAGAAAATAAAATAGGGGAAGCATTCAGCAATTGGTATTTCCCAGGCACTGATGCCACCAGCATGGCATCACAAGCAGCCACTTAGAAAACCTGCATTTGCAGCCAACTTTCCAAACTGCCAGAGACCAGAGTAGCTTTGTCAAAACCCCAAATGCCATGGTTTGTGTCCTAATGGCAAGTAACTGAGGCAGAGCCGTTGAGAAAAATTGCATCAAAAGAAGGCATAGGTACATTATTCTGTGTTCTCGCCTATTTCCTCTTTCCGTGTACATTTATTCTCTCAACATGTATTCATATTGACAAATACATGCATAGAAGTTATTAATTATACCATTTTACACACCTATACATATATATATATACACACATATATATTTTACATATGTATGTGTGTGTTAAATAACACAAACACATACATGCTTCGTGTCTGATCAATAAATAAATACATTTAGGAGCTAGCTCATTAAAAATATACCAGATATTTGTTTTGGTCCCTGTGTTCTAATTTAGATTTCTTTTTTTTTTTTTTTAATTTTTTTTTTTTTCTTTCAACGTTTATTTATTTTTGGGACAGAGAGAGACAGAGCATGAACGGGGGAGGGGCAGAGAGAGAGGGAGACACAGAATCGGAAACAGGCTCCAGGCTCCGAGCCATCAGCCCAGAGCCCGACGCGGGGCTCAAACTCACGGACCGCGAGATCGTGACCTGGCTGAAGTCGGACGTTTAACCGACTGCGCCACCCAGGCGCCCCTCTAATTTAGATTTCTTAGCACAATGTCATACGTGTGTTAAGCAGCCATCACAAATAACCCTGTTGTGGCTGGAAGTCAGTTTTCATATTCACATTTAAAACACAGTATAAAAATGTCATGCCCACCAGAGTGATCCAGCCTTTTGGCTAAGCAGCAATCAGGAATATAGCTTAAGGTGGTGAAATAAATCACCGTATGGGCTGTGAGTATTAGAGCACTGGTTAGCTGTGATACCCTCAAGAGATGTGGGAAGTGGTTGTTTACTCAGCAGAAGGACTCCAGATAGTATAGAATTTGTTCTTAACTTTTCTAAATCCTGGGGAGTTGAACTTACTTGTTCATTCATTCACTTATTCATCCCACTAATTGAAGGCCTATTACAGGTCTAGAGCTGAACTTGGTGCTGAGGTGGCAGAGATGATCTCAAGGGGCATACAGGCAATTAGGGAGCATTGCTATATTTGAACAAATATATGAAAAGGTCCTAGTAGATAAGACACAGTTGCTATGAAACACAGGGCAAACAGAAGTCAGGGAAAGGATTCACAGAGGTAGGTATGGATGGAAAGATCATTTATAGACAGAAAAGATGAGGAAGGGCATTTTAGGTAGCATGACATTCATATAAATGGTCCAAAGACATAAAGAGGGGCAATGTGTTGGGGAAAATAGGAATGGCTGGAATGGTGTGCTGAGTGCATGGGATGGAGTGAGGGGAGACTGACAGTTTTCCCTCTACAAAATGAAAAAGCTGTAGATGTGGTTAAGCAGAGATAGAGTCTGATTGGATTCTTTTAGAGTGATGGCACTTTGCTATAGGGTAGAGAACAGTTGGAGTGGGGAAAAGAAGGACTATCACACCATGCAGTAAGACACCGACCTGGGTGAAGCCTAATGAACTAGCTGTGCTAAGTGCAAAACGATCCCATCAAAACAGTCATACCATGTACATCAAATGTTCTCGGCAGCAAATGACAGAAAGCTGAAGCAGCATCTCGTCTATGAGAGGTTCTGTATGTGGCCTGTCAGGGTTCCAGCTCCATTTCTCAGCCATTCTCTTAGCCATGCCTCTTCCATGTGCTGACTGTCCTTGGACTGGTGACAATATGGATGCAGCAGTTCTAGCAGACTTATCTGAATATACAATGTCCAGAGGACATTTTTTAGTGTCTCTTTATTAGGAATGAGGAGTCCTTTCCGCAGAATTTTCATCAGGCCTCCCCTCATTTTCATTGGTCATATGAAGTCAAATGCCTATTCCTAATCCAATTACTGATAGATAAGGTTTTATAACAGACATCAGAGAGTCAACTACTATTCATGTCGTGCTTTCCTTTAAACATCTTTCCTTTTAATCTTGTATCTCTCCTACTGAAATAACTTCTAGGTGGTTCTGTAATTAGAATTGCATTATTCCATGCCATCCTATGTACAAATACTGCTTCATTTCTTTATCAAAATCAGATTACATCTTGTTAATCACCATCCATGAGGATTGATGAGATGTCTTCTATCAATTACTATGCATGGTTTTCCTTCCTTCCTTCCTTCTTCTTCCTTCTGATGCATTGGAATCCTACTGTTTACACAGATCTGGAAGATGCAAGAAGGTCCTGGCTCTCAATCCAGGGTGCCTCCCTGTGGTGCGCCTAACTCAACCTTTGAAGTCTACTCAGATGTGGTTTAAGGTCCCCACATTCTCTTAAAACCTGTAAATCCCATCTTATTTTCAGGGCCTGGAGAACCAAGCCCTATCTGGTATGGAGGGTTAAGTTCTTCAGACAAATTCAGTGTAATGGTCTCAGTTGGTATGCATAGGTCTGTTAGTGATTGTCTGCTGAGATCCATCTCTACCTGACAAATTCCCCCCAAACCTTGAGGACCCAAAAACCTGGCACCCTAGTGGGGGAGACAGGAGGTGTGCTGGGGGAAATTAATTTCATTTCTTCCTGATGAGCCTAGAGCCAGCCAAATAAGACATAATTATTCAATTGTACAATGTACAGCAGTAAGAATTCTTAAATGCCCTGATATAGTGCATCAGTGTCTTGAAGGAGTAAACACAGCCATCTTGGGCCAGCTTGAGTCTAAATTGGTCTTTTAGAGGAAGTCAGATTTTGAGGGTTTTCTAATCCTGCATGTCCAGTATTTCCTTCTTCCATTACCTTTGCTCTTCAAGACCCACCCCCCCCCCACACACACACACACAAAACCCCAAAATCAATTTCCTGAGTTTACCGATTTGAGGTGCTTATTAGCAGGGAATGATTTGATTGACTAAATCACATGAAATATGAACAACTGACAACCCTGATTAAAGTGATATTCTTACCAGGGGTATTTAAAATGTAAATCTCTCTGGGGCACCTGGGTGGCTCGGTTAAGCAGCTGACTTTGGCTCAGGTCATGATCTCGAAGTCCGTGAGTTCGAGCCCCGTGTCGGGCTCTGGGCTGATGGCTCAGAGCCTGGAGCCTGTTTCAGTTTCTGTGTCTCCCTCTCTCTGACCCTCCCCCGTTCATGCTCTGTCTCTCTCTGTCTCAAAAAATAAATAAACGTTAAAAAAATTATAAATAAATAAATAAATAAAATAAAATGTAAATCTCTAACCCAGATGAATTAACCTCTAATGGTGGTTTTCAGGCATTAGGGAGGAACCTAATTACTAGGAGAGTTGCAGGTGCGACCTCTTAAATTCACACTATATGGTAGAGCAGCACCTTTTAAAAAACCTCTATTTAAAATATCGGCTGAAGGGGCTTTCT
The DNA here is from genome assembly GCF_022079265.1 of Lynx rufus. Classification (NCBI taxonomy): domain Eukaryota; kingdom Metazoa; phylum Chordata; class Mammalia; order Carnivora; family Felidae; genus Lynx; species Lynx rufus. The sequence continues at coordinate 152,067,751 of NW_025814834.1, forward strand.
TCCCCACAAAACAGTGACTCCCTTGAGGGCAAGACAATGGCTCAGCCGCTAGCACAATTCCTGTCACACAGCAGCTTCATGTTGTTTGATGGTTGCTTAAAGCATCTTTTTACAATTAATCTGTTACATGGGCTCTGGGGGAATCAAAAGGAAAATGAAGAGATCACTTTTTTTCTTTTTCATTCATTAAATGATCCATATTTTCTTAATCTCTCACTGCATTTATATTCTGTAAATCTCTATGTTCCAGTTTGAACTGTCTTAACTTCCTCACAATTCCCTTAAAATGCAGAGTTCCCATCAAGGCTTAGTATTTTCTATCTGGATCTTTAAGTGACCAGTGAAGAAATTCCCATGGTTGAAGTATTTATGCATTGGGTTTGTGTACCAGAGGACTTAACTTGCCTCTTAGCTCCTTTAGATGCCCAAATGTGTTTCATAAAGATTTCTTCCAGGTAAGATTTCTCTGAATTTTTTAGGTCATTTTTCTAAAGAGTTAAAAATCTATTTCAGCATGAGCTTGTGGTTTGGGTTTAAATTTTGAGGGGTTCGTTTCCTTTGAGCTGTAATAAGATTGTAAGTATATGTAGGTTCTAGGGATAATTCTCACTCGTTCTTTAGCAGAGGTGACACTCTTGCAAAGTGAACCAGCATTAAGGCCTCATACACTCCCCTGGCCTACCTCCAAAATGCTTCATGCTTGTTATTTCATGTTATAATAGATCATTGTGTTGTCTGTTCACCATCTTTTTCTCTCACCAGTTGTCCCTTCCAACCTGGTGAAGGTGTTGGTCACAAGCTGTTGCCTCCTCTGCCATGGTGGCAGGCATGTGACTCAACCTGGGCCAATCAGGTTACTCTCCTCTGCTCTTGTGATTGTTCCATAAGTGGGCACATGACCCAGACATAGCCAATCAGAGTCATCCTCAGGAATTTTGCTGAATTTGTTAGGGAAGAAGCCCTTCTCTTTGCAATAAACTGTAAAGATGACAGAAGCTTTGAGTTAATTTACTGGGGACTATTTTTGCCACCAGGTACAAAGAACTTACCATGTTCAAAGAGAAATTAGAACCAAGAGATGGTTGGATGGATGAAGGGAGGGAGATAAAGAGAAGGATCACTGATGACAGTGTTCGGGGGCCTGACTCCAGCCATATCCAAAAATTTGAACAATTATCTTTTTTTTCTGTTTAAGCTAATTTGAACTAGGTTTCCATAAATTATGTCAAGAAGACCCCAAATAAGCAAACAAATATGTTTCCTTTTTATCTATATTAGTACAAATGATATATCTTTACAAGATAAAGGTGCATATATACATTTTTAAATTTTTTTTTAAGAGAGCACACAAGCAGGGGAGGGGCAGAAAGAGAGGGAGAGAGAGAAAGAGCATTCTAAATGTGATAAGAATGGTCTGTTAGTTACTAGAGCTTAATTTCACTTAGCCCTCCTAATTTCTCTGTATTATTATTTCCATTATATAGATGATCATATATGGAAAGCTCACAGTGAGCCAGGCTTTAAAACTAGTTCTAACTTCCCAACTCACAGCTCTTTGTACAACACTACTTAGAAGAGTAACTTCAATCTGAAGATTTTTCAAGCAAAGAATAAATTAATTTATAGAAGAAATTATTTATATCCTTGACAAAAAAAAAAGATCAATGCATGAATCAATAAAGTTTAATTCAATTACACTCATCTCTCAATTATCAGCAATAGAGAGGTTATGAGGAAAGCAGATTACTTGCAAATTTTATGTGGCTAAAACTCATAAATAATATGTGCATAACTGAAAGCTGCCAACACACGGCACTCTCAGCTGTAAAAAGAGATTGGTTGTAAGTGAGGTGTGATGATTGCCATGTTAGGTCAACTTACTCCTCCAGAGTTTATGGCAAATAATTATTTACCAGATGGATTTTTCCCTAAAAAATTTCATTTACTTGACTTCCTCTTTACTTACCTTATTTCATCATAAGGTTGAGTCTATTTAAAAATAACTTCTGGGATATTATTTGGGAGAGAAACATACACTTACTTTATTCCAGAGGGAAAACAAAAGATTGTCTAAACATCAGCCTAATCCGTAGAATGGAGTAGAGGCACTATGTCTATTCTCCATGAGGAAGTCTGAGAGAGCAGAATAAATATTGTGTGGAAAATCCAGAAGGGACCTCTGTCATAGAGTCTAAATTATGAGGTGTTTTCAGGAAACATGCATTTTATCCCAGGTCAAGGCCAGCTGGGGTTGGAAAGGCAGTCTCCAATGATTTGACATTTTCCTGATACCTCCTGGAGGAAATATTCAGGTTCCTAGAGGGGAGTGTGTTTTGGGCTGACAGCTCATGTCTATTTTCAAAGCACCATTACCTATGGCAGGTGATGAAATACTCTGTAAGTTCTGACATGGTGAAGGTTGGAATAATTCAACAGGGTCTTGCCCTCATAGGTTGCGATTACTGCATTCCCTATGAGTCTTTACAGACCCCTACCTCATGTGTCTACATACACACACAGACACAGAGAACCATTCACACGCACACACATGGGCATGCACACACAGACACATGCGTGCCTTTTCACACATGCAGACACTGCTAATTTCTTAACTTTGCACCGTTAAAAAAAGTCTTTTAATTTTGGTGCTCTGTAGTAGGGATAATATTGTAAAAATATTAAGCTACATATTTTATTGCCCTTTAAATCTTCTTCCCTTGAAGTGTTCTACCTCCAAGGCTGAGCACGAATGGTATGATCCCTGGGAAAGTATCAGTTAGGGAATGTACCACCCAGAATAAAGAAATCAAAACTGTGATTGCTAAGAATGGAATGTGTACACCCCACCCCCACCCCGTTCCTATATTGAAACCCAAATCTCCAATGTGCTGGTATTTGGAGAAGGGGCCTTTGAGAGGTAGTCAGGTCATAAGGGTGGAGCCTTAATGATGGAATTAGTGCCCTTTTAAGAAGAAACATGAGAGAGCTTGCTTCCATTCTCTCTCTCTCTCTCTCTCTCTCTCTCTCTCTGTCTGCCACATGAAGACACCATGAGAAGATGGCTATCTGCAAACCAAGGAAATGGCTCTCACCAGGGACCAGATCAACCACCACCTTGATCTTGGGCTTCCCAGACTTCCGAACTATGTAAAATAAATATTTGTTATCTTAGCCACCCAGGCTATGGTAATTTGTTACAGCAGCCTGAGCTAAGTCAATGATGAAAGAGATATTCTGGTTATGGAGGAAGGGATTGTGCTTTCTGTCCTATGGGATGTAGAAGGAGAAAAGGTGGGGCTAAGGAAACAAATTTAAAACCTGTTCTGAGTGACTGATTTGGATCTGGGTGGTTACCACAGGTAGGTCACAGATCTCCAGTTGGGCTAGTGAGATCCAATTTTGGAAACAGTCATCAAGGGAGATGGCCTAGTTGTCCAAGAGTTTTGCTGATTTACAGCTGTTCATTTCAAAGGAGCACAATCAGATGTCCAGCCAGGGCACACTCAAAGGCTAAGTCTGTCAGCCTATCATGGACATCTGCCATGAAACCGAGAACTCTGCATCCCCCGATCATGACGGCTGCAACTCATCCTCTATATCCAAGCACCATCTGATGAAAGAGGGGAAAGGAAGAAGCAGTTTCATTAGGGATCGAGCTTTGAATCTACTGAAAAATTATCCCCAAAAAACTATGTAACCATGAGGAGCTGAAATGTCATTAATAGGCAGATTTAAAGTCAAAGCCTATTTCTACCCACCCTTCACCCCCATCAGCAGCTACCCAGCAGGGGGAGAGCTTATAAGAAAGATTCTATCACTTGTAGACAATAACGAAGTTCCTTTTTCTTTGCACATCTGGTATGTTAATTGTGACCCTACCAACATAAGTAATACCTGCAGCATAGTTTTCGAATCCCTGCTAGGACAAATGGCATTTTCTGAGTCTGTCATTCTCTGGGCCCAGGAATAGCATCACTAAGTAAAACTTACCAAAGCACCCCATGTCTTTCCCATTTAGCTTCAACAGCCTTCCAAGTTTGGTTGGTACTTGTTCAGAAAATGAAAAATGCCTTTTGGCCTACGTTTCCCGGCACAGATAAAGATCCTAATTGTGCCATTACAAGCTGGTACATAAATCTGTGTCAAGTTTCTCATAATATTATATCTGCAAGTGAGATCTTGAAGGTATTGTTCTTCGTTTCACCTAATGACAGAACAGAATGCTTCATTGAAAGATGGTAAAGAAGGATGATTGGGTTCAATTCGGCCTGAGCATTTGAGTTTGTGTATTTTAGGGGAAATGGACTCAGAAAACAGACCAGAGTTTTTAAACATACCAACAAGACTGGCTGAAACATCTGGAAAAATCCCTTTGAGATTGAAAACATGTGATGCACAACAAAGGCAACAAATCTATGTTTTTATGGTTTTTTGATTGCAGTGGAGAAGCTGAATTGCCAGCCATCCAAGATCCTAAATTGGTCCTTGTTAATACCTGGGGTTATTTGCCAAGATATCAGGATGGGGGGGACCAAAAACCTCTGAACAAGGAGAAAATAAGGTGTTAAATATTTAATATACACTCCTTACAAATTTAAGGGAGTCAGAAAAAAAATAACCAAAACATCTAAAATAATTGGATTAGGAGTTAGTAGATTTCGCCCAAATCTCACTTTTATTGTGGCTTTTCTTTTCCCCTGCAAGGATATTTACTATAATTAATAAGAAGCTTTTGTATTTATTAGCATCTTTATTCCAAGTAGCTCAGAGGCTCCACAGACATTCTTTTATTATTTCTCACAACATCTCTGTGAGATTTTGGCAAGAGGATGGGTATTATCCTTGTTAAATCTGGTGCAGGAAAAGCAACTGTTTTCAAATGAAATTTACAAAAAGCACCTCTTAGGCTGAAATCTAAATTGCTGTTAAGGAATTCTCCCTCGGGAATGTTTTTCTCCCCTTTCCTCTTTAATTTAAAGTGTGAGACTGTCATTTCTGTCATTAGTTATTGCAGTAACTTTTCCCTCTTCAGACCAAGGTCAAAAGTCCCCCGCTGTTAGTCTATCCATGAAAGTGCTTGAACATACACAGCCTCATATCATGCATATTTATGCTGCAGAAGTATTAGAGTAAACATAAGAGGGATGAATTATTAAGGGCAAAGTAAGACTGATGAAATGCTGTTAGTTTAGATATTTGACTGATTTGTACATTTATGAGCTGACAGGAAGTATTTGAAGGCAAAGGAAACAAACTTGGTCTTGCTGCTAAACCAGCTTCTTAAGAATAATAAATCTTAGGGATTGAGAACAGAACAAAATCTATCTATTTATCTATCTATCACCTATCTATCCATCTATCTATTTGCACATATATGTGTTTACATAATTACATATTAATGGCTTATTTCAAGAAATGCACAAAAGCTTCCACTCCATATTTATCAGGATGCCTAGGCCCTGAGTATTCTGCTGAACTGAGGCTTCCTTTGGCCCTTTGTTCTCCTGTAGATCTTTAGTTGCTTTGGACTTTTAAAAATAAAATTGAAGAGTTAGTATTTACTTCCAAGGCCACTTATACTTAATCATCAACCCCCTTGTCTGGAACTAAGGTTCATTTCCAGAACCTTGGCTCTGATGTGAATGGGCAAACCTCACACGATTTCCAGGTGTCTCTTTGGTGACAATTCTTCTTCCATGTTAAACAGCTCCAATTGTTTGGTGCTTAAGGGCCATCATGCATTACAAAGCCTAATGTTAACTCTATTGAAGACTAAGAAGCTGGTAAACAAGGGTCAGTAGATTTCAAGAGAAAATAGGTCAGTCCTTTTATCTGCTATACTTGTTCTGCCTTTTTTTTATGGGGACTCCTCTCTGATTGCTTCGGATCGGCTAGACAGGGACTGCTGATAGCTCCTGTCTGCTGCCGCAGTTTGTTAGAATTGGTGTAAAGGGGTGGCAAAGCTGAAAAGACACATTGGGCAAGAGACGATTTTTCCTGGTCCCTTTTGTAGGTGTTCTGTGAACTAGGTGCTGAAATGACCCTGTGGGCTGGGGAGATGTGGGGCTGAGGATAGGTGGATGAAAGGAGCCAGTTAAAAGGCAGGGGCCGAATTTTATGCTCAGGAAGAGAAGGACAGATTCTAATTCCCAAAGCTGAGTCCCATTTGATGCAATCTCTCAGTTATTTTTCTTTCTGTAATTGAAGAGGTGGTAAGTTACCAGAAAGAAAAAAAAAAAAATCAGAAAATAAAACACGCCACCGAAGTGATGACCTGGAAAAGGCTTTACTCTTTAGTTTTGCATAAAGGGAATCAGAATCATTTTCTCCAAATCATGGATGTTATTGTCATCTGATGGGAGCGAAGAGGTCTTTCTCCCATGCTCTTTAGGAAAATGGCGACAGTGACCAACAACTTATTGCTTGATGTGTTTTGACTCTTAAAATTATTTTTCACACTGACAGACTCCTTAAGGCACTCAGGGCAGGAGAACCATGTCCCCACCAAGTAGACACATTTCACAAAGTTCCATTTAAATAGAAGAGTGTCACATTGTCCAGGTAGTGCTTATCATTTAAAAAATAATTATTTCTTCCCTATTGCTTATAATGACTACTTTAAAGCTCAAAAGTGAAATCTATTTCCTCACCTCAATTTTCTCTCCTCCATCAGGTTTGCATACTCTGTGGGGCTTCTGGCGACTGCTGGGCTGCTGGCATTGATCTTTTCTTTCCCTGGGGGGGAAAAAAGTGGCCTTGAAATTTTTCCTTTGGGGAAAAATAGCACACCTTTTACCAGACAACCAGGTTTTCTCTCCTTTCTTCTGATTTGGGTTATTTTGTGTTATTCAACAGTCTTGTGCTGTCTTGGCAGTCATTTACATATTCCTTCATGTATGTATACACTTAAATATTGATCTATTCATTCATGGAATATTTTGATGCCTCTCACGCACCAGGCATTGTGCAAAGTGCCGAAGATGATGCAGTGACTATAGCAGACGTCGCACTTACCTTCATGGAGCTGTAGGCCCATTAGGTTCCATTAAATTGGGGAGAAAATTATACCCACTATTTATTGTGTAGTTGGTTGTTCTCATTTCCATATAAAATGATAAGAATATTTTTGCCAAAGAAGATAGCTGTGATAAGGAGCTTACCTTTGGATTCACTAATCTTGACAATAATCTACTAATTACTCTGTTCAGTTCTCCCACGGTGTAATGGGCTTTTAGAGATATTAGAGCAATTCTGAAAGGTGGGGAAAAAAAAGAAGTCATGGTATATTTAGACTTTCAGAAGTTATGTGGAAGACTAGGAATTAATATAGTATATTAATTTCTCAGTCAGTTCACCTGATTAGTGAAGAGAATTTCAATCGCTTTATTATGCATCTTAAACCTGGATCGGACCTTGGTGCTTTTTTAAGCACTGGAGAAAAGTTAAGTTTTTGTTAACTAAAATGCACATCTCTGGATCCCAGTGTTTGACCTCCACAAACGCTTTTGAATTGTGTGCCTCAAGTCAAGGCCACGCAGGGTGGCAGCAGCCTTCGTTTCCCATGTGTGAGATTTGGTGAGCAGGATTTGACTTTGGTCTGTGGTTTTACTGAATGCAGATTTTTCTCCTGGACTCTGAACTGTGGACCAGAGGAAGGTTCTACTGCCAAGAGAGTGAAGGGCAAAAGGAGACAAATACTTTTCTGACCTCTCACTTTAAAGCCGCTCACCCCTGTTTTATTGCTCTTTCAACACTGCATCAAAGCAGGAAACTTTAAAGTCTCAGTGAAGCAGGAGGATACAGCTTTTCCAGGGACCAGGGTAGCTTTAATTAAAATTGGGTTGTATTTGGGAATGTTTTGCTTTGTGTTTGAACCAAAAAAAGAAGTGAAGTAGACAGAGAGAAAAGTACAGCAGTGGATTATCTCCCTAATGGCAAAAAAGATCAATTAATTTACAATGGGGGGGGGGAGAAAGAACTGCACTACAGATTTACAAAGTGTTCATTATCTATGGACTTTGGATATGAACCATCATCACCCTAATATCCAAGGCAGAGATCTGACAGTGCCCACCCTGAATTCAGGGGCCAGTTGATAAATTAAAAATCATTTTAAAATTTAATATTAAAATTGATAATTGCTCTGTGGGAAATAGATTTTTCTGAACTTCTACCCTTTTCCTGCAGTGCTGAGCAAATGCAAGGCGATAAACTGTCCATTTGTCACAATGATAGATAGACAAATCCTACTTTTGCCCTTGTTCCACAGTACTCCTACATTTCAATTAAGGAGAATAAGTGCTACCATTTGTAACATGTAGTCATATTGTCCTCTATAGCCTTTTAAGGCTCACAGAATTCTCTTTAGGAATGGGAAAAAGTCCCTCGACATACCGTTACAACCATTGGGATGCACTGCCCATGTCTTCAAGGGACATGGTAGGGGGGCTAGAGAAGAAGGCTGGTGATCAAACATCACCTGGGATGGAAGAGATTGAGAACCTGATAGATACTGAGGGTCAACAGTGGAGGATGGGAGATTCTGATTAAACTGATTTAGGATTCTTGCAAAATTGGACAATGCAGGAATGAACACAGCAGCCCAAAAGTTAGGTGCTAGTTGTCAAAAGAGTTCAGGGGAACCTGACTAAAATTTGCTCAAGGAGAGACTGTTTCTCAAGGGAGCTAGAGTAGGTGGCATATATTTCCCATTCCATCGATGTTAGGCTTGGCCACCTGCTTTGCTTTAGGCCATTGGACCATTAGAGGATATGACACTAGCAAAGGCCTTAAGTATGCTCATGAGGTTGGGCCTGCCCACTTGGGTTCCTCTGCTCATCATGAGGAGAGCAAGTCCTATGCTGTTATTGCTTCTTCACCTGGGGCCCCAGAATGAAACACACAGAGCAGACATGCATCTGACCCAAGACTCGTAGCCAATCCCAGGCACCCGAATCTGAAGCAGAGGTGCCCCAGACAACCTGCCGATCTGTCAGCATAAGAAGTGCTTGCTGTTGAAAGCCACCAAGTTTGGAAGGTGGTTTATTACACAGCATTAATTGCAGCCATAGTTGCCTAATATATCATTCCTCAAGGAGAACCTCCAACGGCCTCAAGACTATGACGCATTGAAACATTTATCACGACTGTAATGAATCTGTATCTTGTTTACCACTCTATCTTAGCACGTGGCATACAGGAAGTTCTTCATAAGTGTGTGTTGAAGAATAAATGAAGGCTTTTCCCGGTCAAGTTTCTCTCTATTTCATAACATACCCAATTGTCTTGCCTCCTAGATAATGTTCTTAGTAAGCCGTCTTGAAAGATGTGACTTTGTTTTCAGCTGTGTCTGTCCTCAAGTATTTATGATTTTGAACAGGAGATAATATGGATTAGTAAGTACTGTGAAAAAGAAGTGTTTGGAGAGCACAAAGTTTGGGGACTGGATTCAGACTGACAACAAGGTCGTTAGGGCATGGGGAATGTAAGATGTCCCAGTAGACCCTGGGGAGGAAATGTTTGAGTCATTTTAGAGATGTCAGTGCCAAATATTGAAGCTAATAGTAGTAGTTAGGCATTTGCATTAAGTGCTTTACATTAAGTGTCTCATTGGAGACAGATATTCTGATTATTCTTATTTTATAAATGTGGGAAGTAAGGTTTAGAAACCTCAGGTAACTTGCCTGAGGTCACAGAGCCAGTAAGTGGTGGAGATGGGCTTATATCCAGGGCTGATTGACCCCAACATCAACTTATAAGATCAAGCAGTAACTATACTATCATCAGTATAGTTATTGATCCTGGGCCGCTGGACCCAAGCTGCTGTTGTCCTTGATCCTTGATTTTATTTCTCTTATTTGGTTCATTATCTCCTGTCCTCCTCCCTCTTTTCTTCAAACAAATCCATTCATAACTATAGTTGTGGGTGGGGAGAGAAGTGCTCTTGCTCTGTGCCCGTAGAGAGAAGAGAATATGCAGGAAGGGGGCCACTAATTAGCTGGTCCCAGCCCTTCACTAGGCTAGCATGGTTTCTTTATTTTTAAGGCTTCAAGGCAGGGACCAGGCTGGGCAAAGAACAATGAGTAAGTCATGGAGGTGATGCTTTTAATGATACATTCGCTAATGAAATGGCACTCCATGGGTTCACTTATTAGTAACTTAGCTCAAACAGCCATGTCCTACTGTCAGCTTGCCATTGACGACTCAGTGTGACCTCAGAATTGTCAACTCCACCTGAAAAAGAGCAAATGTTGCAGAAAATACAGGAGCAGCAGCATAATTTGGAGTGGAAAGATTAGCAACAACAGAGAACCTCTTGAATCTCTGTATTTCTAGTTTGCTGTGGAATTGTGCCAGAAGTGTAGTTATTTGAAGAACAGGCTAACCTTGCAGTATTTGGGTTTGCATCTGATTTGTAAACAACTGGATGACTTGATTGAATGTTTTCGAGGCTGTATGACAGTGTTGGCACTGGAGGAGTGGCTAGCAGAACTCCATTCTCAACTAATTATATAGGGTGGCTCTTCTTTATGTTTTCCAGGGCATTGGGGTTTTTAACTTGATGTTCAGAAAATGATTTATGGGGAAAATACTTCCGTACAGACCTTGCTTAATGACCGGAGGATCAGGAATGACACATGGATGTGAAAGTTTATGATTCTTCCTATTTATGTAACCGCATTTATTTGAATAACTCAATGCCCCTTATGTCAATGATTGAATTAAACCTTTTAATAGCCCTCTGTCAAATGGGAAGTATGTATTTATTTACTCTTCATTTTACGGTTGGCCGTAATGATTTGAACTTTCTTTCTTGGGGGACGAACCAGATCTTACATTCATGTTTTGCATCCCTCATTAAAGGCTGCTCCCTAAATCGGACACTCATACACGAAACGTCCATTTTTAGGCCTCTATACATTCTCATTAACCATTCACGATTCCTGTGCATTTGGTGCTTTCTTGGTGCAAAGCTAAATGAGCACAGTTTTATTTTGTTTGCTTCTGAGCTTTGATGGTAAAACTAGCGATGTTCCAGGGTGAAATGAATTCCTGGGAATAGTATCGCATGAAATCTGACGGTTTTCATTCTCACTGGTGATTACGTCGTGTTTGCTAGTGAGGAAATCACGGGACGGGCAACGTACCTGAAGCTTCCTCAGCAGCGTGAGTCGGAGAAGCTTTCCCGGTATCGTGCACATGGTGGACACACGTTGGAGCCAATCCCTTTCTCGTGCCATCCTCTCAGAGTTTCTCTTCAAGGCTTTGCAGGTCCTGTGTCCTCTCACTTTGTCTCCTGTGACTTCAGGGTGATCAGCTCATTTCTCTGAGCCTCTAAAGCAGCTTCATTCACCACCAGTTTCCACACCCTCCCTGCCTTTGGCTATCTAGTCACGAAGCCAAGCAGTAATGAAAATGGGTTTCATTAAACAGGAATCCTACTTATTTTCTCAAACCACTATGCTAATAATCTCCCTTCTCAATATAAAGGCTTAAACACATACCAATATAACTAGTTTTTTTTTTTCCAGCTATTTTTTTTTTTTTTCTAAAGAAGATTATTTCCTGGGGATAAAAATATCTCTATTCAAAATCCAGGACTTTGTTGTTAAAAATGAAGATCTAAAGTATATAGAACTCTTTTTTTTTTTCTCTAGAAGCGAATGGAGCTTGAAACTCCCACCTTTCAGTCATTCGGTTTTGAAAATGACCACAAAAGAGATCTGAAGAGCTAAAACATTTCCTCACTAAAGCATGAATTTTGCAGGCCCTTATAAATAAATCAGGATGAATATTAGAATACAGAGACAGTTTGTAGGCATATGAATGTGGGTGATAGAAATATAATTTTGTTCCCGCAACAACTCAAACACGTACGAGGACACACACTGTATAATACTGAAGGAATAACAAGTTCACGTAAACTCGGATGGGCATTGTGTCTTTTTTAAAGAAAGCCACCCACACAGTTCAGGGTCATCCTTCTCTCTTGACAGGCTGCTCGTGCAGATGCCATCTTGATTGGGGTGGAAGTTCTTCAGCCTCTGCACCCTCTATCTAATGCCTGTGGTTTCTAGTTGAGTATATAACTTCCTATTTATCTGGAAGCCTGTTTCAAAATCGGCCTCCTCGGTAGTTATCCTGACATTCGGAACTGCGGCCTCAATCTCCCTTTTTTTTTCCCCCTTGTCATGAAGTTTGTGATCATCAGCAAAAAGTCAATTTTGACTCTTTCGCTCTCTGGAGCTTTTAGAGCTCTTTGCAAATACCAGGAGCATGACCCTGGAAATTTCTTTTCCCCCAGAAAAGGAAAAAGCTCCACTTGTCAATCAGTCATCCTGAGCATAAATTCTTACAAAGGAACTCAGAGCAGCCCCTGTCTAAATCCATCAGGATGGAGGGGAGATGGGGGAGAGGGGGTCAAGTTACTAAATAACTGTGATCAGCTTTAAAGTCTAGCTTCAGGGTTATTACTTACATTGCCTTTCGAAAGTAGCATAGATGCACAAAAGAATGAAAGAACACCAGCTCCTTTGTTACTGGACAAGTTGGAGGAGCAAGGCATTCTGATTAATGGAACTTCTGGTTTGTTGACTGTTAACCTATTTATGGACAGAGCTTACCGAGGGCAGGGGTTTGGCTGAAGATCACAGAAAGATGAATGTCTCTTTTCAGATGAGCATAATTTAACAAGTTACCCCACACTACTTTGTATTTTTCTTCATATTGGTTTTGTTTTATAGTGAGTTGTCCATATATTTCTCTCACCCAGGAGGTTACAAGCAATTTTGGAGTAGAAGTGTTTCTTTCCCTCTTTGTAAAACCTGTAAAATATTTCACATTGTAGATATTCATTAAATATTTGCTGAGTTATATTGATTTTCCCCCTCTAATATGTGTTTAGATATATTGCTCTACCAATGACAAATGCCCACGATGTACATCAATGCCTTGAGTATGAAAAAAAAAAAGGCCTGAAAAACATGTAGTGTGTACTTTGATGACTTCTATAAAACTTAAAAGCAAAACTTTTCCTTAAAACCTCACATGTTCATAAAATAATACCTGAAATCCTGATATATACGCATACTGACACACACACGCACGCACACAATCTGTTTGAAATATATTCTACCAGAAATGTAGAAAGATAAAAGTGGATCATAGAACAATGAAGGCCCTAGGAAATACCGGACGTATGATTTAAAGAGACTAAAGGTGAGCCAATAACAAATACTCATTCAAGGTGTCCTAGCTGTACTGTGCCATACTAGGTACTCTGAGGGTACAAAAATAAGGAAACTGAACATAGGGCTCCTACTTTGTTTTACACACTGTTCTAGGTCCATAAGTACATCGAGGATAAAAAAAGAGATTCCTGCTCCTTGCCGCAGAGCTAAAGAGGAGAGCCCAACAGTTAGCAATGAACATAGTGATTTAGCTAGGTATGCAGTGGCCAGAAGGGGGTACATACAACAGACAAAGGAAAAACAGATCAGGGTAAATGAGAGGGCTGCGTAGCCAGGTAAACAGCGTGATCAAAGTTGGCTTTTTTCAGAAGGTGGTATTTGAGCAAAGACTTAAAAGAGAAGTTAGCCAAGCAGATACCTGGGGAAAAGGATTCCAGGCTAAGGGAATGGTCAGTACCAACGGTGAGAGCAAGCTTGGCAGGTTGAGGGACAAGAAGTAGGCCAGGGTGGCTAGACAATAGCAGGGCATGAAAGCAGGAGAGTTTCACAAGGTCAGGTGGCAATGGGGTCCCCCAGGACCCTGCAAATGAAAATGAGTAAAATAGAGATCTGTGGCAGGGTTGTTAGCAGAGAAGCAATGCCATCTGATGTATACTAGCTGTTGTGCTGAGGACGGGCTATAAAGGTGCTAGAAGCAGGGAGACAAGTGCAGATACCGCTGCTGGCTGTATGATCCAGGTGCAATGTGAGTATGTCCGATTCGTCGTCTTCTTCCCCCATTAGATTTCAAGCTCTCTTAGCAAAGGCGCATCTTGTCCAAGTATCCTTTCTAACATAGGTTTTCTCACAAAGTAGGTTCTTAACACATATATTTTGAATGGATGGATATGTAACTTAAGTATATTATAGAAAATGACTAAAATCCCCCAAAAGTTTAAGATATAGTGCTCCAGACATGCAGAGGAGAGCAAAATCATCTGTAACTTGCAAGGTTTGTAGTGGAGGAAATATTTCACTGATTTGCGTGATGGTAGCAGCTGTAGGGAAAATAGCAGCAGGTACCATTTATTGAGAACACGCTACATCCCAGGCTGTGTGCTAATGTTTCGCATGTATCAGCAATAGCAAACCAGAGAAGGGAATCCCCTTCTCTGGGGAAGGACATAAGGCTGCAAAGTTCGGGGTTTGAATAGGTGGCTGGCTAATCATTTTGCTTTGTTGGAAACCTGATGCAGAATACATGATGGGAGGTAAAGCTGGAGAGGTAGATTGAGGCTAGATCATGGAAGACCTAAAATTCACACATTATGCAGGTATTTTGGATATGATTCAGGGTTTTGAAGTTTATTTGTTTATTCAGCAGGGGAGTGATAGGTTTAAAGCTGAGCTTGGGAATGATTAATATAACTCCTAGATTACCTTTGGATCATTTAGCTAGAGAATAAAACTAGATGAGCAGTTGTTGCTAAGGTCAAAATTACAGCTTTATCATTTGGAAGCACTGATGTAGAAAACAGAAAAATGACACACCCTGATATCTGCACGAGCCTTCGCAGTTTGCAAAGCTCTCGCATTCGCATTATCCCACTTGATCATCACAGCAGCTCTGCTAGGTGGCATTGTTATCACATTTTACAAATTGAGATGATTTATGCAAAAGCGATCGGTGCACAGTCTGGCCTGTAGTAGATACTCAAGAAATGTTAGCTGAAGTGGAAAAATAAGGAAGTACAGGCTTAGAAAGCCTAAGCATATTGCCCAAGGTCATAGAGCTGAAAATAAATGACAGAGCCAAAACTTAAAGCCAGTTTGTCTGAGTCCAATTCTCTTTGCTCATGCCCTAACTGCTTCTCTGCCACCCACCAGAGCGCCTCAGAAGTTCTTGGAAAATGACAGGTAAAGGAATCTAGCGTAATACCTAGTTAACTAACCTAACACAAATCCCAATATGGAAAATGTTACTTAGTATCTTGTATAAAATTTCATTTTAAGGATTTCAAACATACACATAATATGTTTATATTACATGTCTCTGCTTTGATATGTTCTATTTTTATATGTTAGTGTATTTGCATGTACATATGAATGTGTGAGCAAAGGTGTATAGGTATATATAGATGTGAAGCATTAGTTTGCTAGGATTGCCATAACCAAATACCACAGACTGGGTAGCTTAGACCACAGACATTTATTTTTTCATAGCTCTGGAGGCCAGAGGTCCAAGACTATGGCGTGGGCAGATTTAATGTGTACCGAGGCCTCTCTTCTTGGTTTGTAGGCAGCCCTATTCTCTCTGGGCCCTCTCATGGGCTTTTCTCTGTGTGCCTGCATTGCTAGCATCTCTTTGCACGTCCAAGTTTTCTCTTCTTCTAGGGAAACCAGTTAGATTAGGGCCAACCAGTTAGATTAGGGAAACCGGTTGGATTGGGGCCAACCCTAATGATCTCACTCTAATTTAATTACTTCTTTGAAGGCCCTATCTCCAAATACAGTCACATTCTGAGGTACTGAGGGTTAGAACTCCAACACATGAATTATGAGGGGGATATATGTCAGGCTACAACATATTTATTACCACTGATTTGTTACTTTTTAAATTTTTTGCTCATAAGCCTTTTAGAAGTATTTGTTCATTAAATATTTCCTGGGGACAATTAAGGCCTTGGCACAATGACATGGGCACAGTGTGGTTTATCAGTGGACATAGTATGAGCTTTGGACACCTGTAACCTTGGTTTTAATTCCAGCTCCATTGCCTTTTTTTACCTGTGTGGCCTTGGGCTAGTGACTTAACCTTAGTTTCTTCACTCATAAATTGTGGGTAAGAGGGCCTTCTTAGCAGGTTTGGGTGAAGGTTAAAAATAATTTATGTAAACACATCTAGCACAGGGCCTGCCTCTTCAAAGGGGCTCAGTGAACGTTAGCTCCCTTTTCCATCACGGCCCTGAGCTCACAGGGCCCTGCTCCCTCGGACAGAGGGAGACATGCACACAGATAATTTTACTGGAAATTGATATATGCCACGAGGGCTGTATAAAACAAAAGACTGTGTTTGCTGGGATGTTTTTTGGTATTAGCTTAACCAGGATGTTTCTGTAGTAAATACAACAGGAACCCAGTTTACCATTCTGTTGAAAGATCATTAGCTAAACTAACAAAAAAAAAAAAAAAATTAAAAAAAGAAAGCTATGTGCTATCCAAACCTTCAAGGTAAATAAAAATTGAGTAATTATAAACCCCAGACGGTTTATCCCACCGCAGTAGGGCAGCCTCTAAAATTTCCCTCAGTGACCGCCCGCCCTTCCCCGCCCTGTCCCATCTCCTGGTATTCTCAGCCTTGTGTGATTCCTGCCTCCTCCGAATGTGGGCAGGATGCAGTGATTCTACCCCCCCCCCTTTTTTTTAATGTTTGCTTATTTTTGAAGGCGAGAGAGACAGAGCATGAGTGGGGAAGGGGCAGAGGGAGGGGGAAACACAGAATCCGAAGCAGGCTCCAGGCACTGAGCTGTCAGCACAGAGCCTGACGCTGGGCTCGAACTCCTGGACCCCGAGATCATGACCTGTGTGGAAGTTAGACGCTCAGCTCAGCCGACTGGCATGCCCAGGCGCCCAGGTGATTCCCTTCTAATGCACATAACTTGGCAGAAGTGGGAAGGCACTTCTGAGGCTGAGTTACAAAAAGACTGTGACTTGCTTCCTGACTACTCTCTGGGGCGTCTCTCCTACTCACTCTCATCTCCCTCTCTCCCCCTGTTCTCCGTCTCTTTCTCTAATGGCCAGTTGCCCCATTGGGAGGACGGTCGCGCAACCCGTGGAGAGGCCCACACGGGTGGATAGGAAGTGCTTCTGCCTCCTGCCAACAGCCTCTCGAGCAGGACTGGGAGCAGGTCCTCCACTGCCAGCTGAATCTTGACGTGACTGCAGCAGCAGCCAACAGCTTGACCCGCCTTGAGCCCCAGGCGCTCAGGTCAGCCACACCTAGACTCCCAACCCACAAGAGCTCTGAGGTAATGAACTGTGGTTGTTTAAGCTGCCAAATTTGGGGGTAAATTGTCACACAGCAATAGGTAAGTACTTCCCACAGGGATATTTACACTTCGTTCAGCTTGAATCTTTTCACATGATAGTGGAAATCTACGTTTTATTTCTTCACGAGGGTCTTTGCACTCAGGTATCGCCTACACCATTAAAAAAAGAAGAGGAGATCTAATCAAAGGATGATTTTATATGAATTTTTCCTTTTACTTAGTAGAATCATTGGATGGAATATTATTAGACTTCATAGAAGAAAAAAATAAGCAAAGATATTTTATTTTTACTCACTAGTAAACAAGTCAGGCATGACATGGCATTGCTAAAAAACACTTTGCATATCACAGTACGAAATCACAACACAGTTTAGGGGCAGTGCTCACAAACGGGATCTGTGCGTGGAACTCTGCTTAGAAAGGTGTTGGAAGTGGGTATTTGGGTGGCTCAGTCGGTTAAGCCTCTGACTCTTCCTCTCGGCTCAGGTCGTGTGATCTTGCAGTCATGGGATGGAGCCCTGCATGGGGCTCCATGTTCAACATGGAGCCTGCTTGGGATTCTCTCTTTCCCTCTCTCCCTGTCCCTCCCCCACTTGCTCTCTCTGTCTTTCTTTCTTTCAAAATAAATAAAATATTAAAAAAAAAAAAAAAAGAAAGGTGTTGGAAAGAAACCATAACAGTGGGATCTCAAGAAAAGAAGGAGCTATATAACTGAAAGCCAACATACTTAATTTTTACTCTACTAGATAAAAATGCAAATAGATTCCTCATCCACCTTTTAAGGGATAGGTGCAAAATACATAATGGCATTGACAAGTTGTATTTATAAGGCACCTTCATGTCTGTTCTTTATATCTTTCCTATATGACCTATGCTGTTTCATAGTTCAGTTTGAAATAGGTCAGATTCAATGTTTTTTGCTCCATTTTACAGATGAAAAATAGAGATGTGATTCCAGTACCTTGGGAATACAGATTGACTAAACCATCTTTCATTGCAACAATTTGAAAATTTTAGTTCGTACCTCATAAGACAAGTATCTATCTGTCATTTCTATCTATCATCTATCTATCATCTATTTATCCATCCATCTATTCACTCACCCACCATCTTTCTATCCTCAGTACTTATCTACAGGTCAGTTATCTGACAGTTGCAACCTTCTGAAAAACAGTCATGAGCCTGGAGGTAGGAAAATGTTCTGGCATTGGCTAAAATATGAGCCAAAGACACTTGAGCTAAAACGTAGGCTCTGAAATGGTAATACTAAACTCTTTAAGAGTTTCTTAGACTTTCTATGCAGAACCCGGAGGCACTTTTAAAAACACAATTCTAACAAATTTGGGTTGGTTAATTTGTTTGTTTCCAAGACTGGAAAAAACTAAGTGAGGAGACACAGAAATGGTAGTGAGAAAGGCTGACACAGGGACAGAATTATCTGATAGCCAGGAGGGCTAGAGAAGTATTTTTAAAAGCAACCATAAAGCCAGAGAAAGCAGTTTAGGATACTTTTATAGCAATAATAAACATTGCGACTCATTTCAAAATGCTCTATAATAATAAATGCTCATAATTTATTAAAATCATTAAAATGTCAAATGTTTAAGGAGACAAACAAATTGTAGCTGGCATATTTGGAGTATTTACTTTGTAGCAAAAACCATGCTAGGTGCTTTACATCCATTATCTCTAATCCTCTCAATGCTCAAGGTTTTGGAGATAGGAAATGAAACTTCCAGAGTTTAAACCATTTCCTTAAGGTCATACAAGTGCTAATAAGTGAGCCAGGATTCAAACTTAGATTTCTCTGATTAAAAAATCTCCACTCTGTCCACTATTCTACACAACCTGAAAGATGCCAATCAAAAACTGTTTAAGATTAAAAAAAAAAAAAAAGTATCTTAGTGCCTAAGGGTATAGTGTGCTAATCTGGAAACTGAATCAATCCTGTTCTATCCATAATTCCCCCAAAATAACACATAAGTGAAATGTTAATCTTTGTGTACTTTTTGGTGGGGAGAGGAGTATATTTTTCTGCTTGACATGAACAGGGTATTTTTTAAAAAGTTAGACTTATAGCAGCAAACAGGCTGCTTTGTGAGGCAGTGGGTTTCCCATCTCTGAGAATATCGTAGCCATCACTAACACCTTCCAGGAATGCTGAAGATGTTATTTCTATACAGAGTAGGAAGTAGGTTGCTAAAGACCTGCCTCATTTCTAAGAATCTGTGTCTCAAAAATCCTATTTCATCCTGATATGCAGTATTTCTAACTTGTAAGCGGGGAAGAAAGATTTGCTACTAGATGAATTATTATTCTTTAGAGCACAAAAATAGTGAGTTCAACCCCCTTGGCAGTTGCATTTAGCTAACCAATTTTTTGTGTCTTTAATTCTTTCGTGTCAAATGGATCACTGAATGTTCAATGCTTAATTACCGAATCTTCATCATCCCCAAATACTTCTGTGCTTAATATTTATTAAAACCCTTTTTTCAGTGAGACAAACCTCATCTACCATCTGAAATCTAATTTTCTTGACATTTTGTAGCTAGTCGTTATGAACTAATAATATACAGTGCTGTTTGAAATCATCATTCCTTATGTTATACTATGAAATTAATTTTTCCCTTTTGATTTTTAATACATTTCTCTTGTTCTATTCAAAGAATGGTAGGGTGCCCTCCTAGTGATAATTTTGACCATTCATTTTAAATTGCTATCCAAAACAGACTGAGTAGTGTTTCACATGAACATTTTTATTAAATTTCCCATGATGTTACATATGATTAAAAAAATAACTACTGTGGCAAAAAAAAAAAAAAAGGAAAAGAAAATAAAGCCAAAGGAATATATAATCAAACATTTAATATCTTAGAACAGATGAAATAAACCTAAATCAGCATATGTAAGTAAAGATAAATATTTGTAAGATGACTTTCATTGATTAAAAAATTTGGCCATTTATTTCAGGAGTGGCTTATCTGTTAGGCTCAGTATGCATAGTATGTGGTATCCACAGTATTTTCAGGAGCACACAAAAATGTTTTAGTTTAAAATCAGAAGGAAAAAATTAACTTAGGTAACTTAGGTAAAAGTTTCAACGTTTATTTATTTTTTTTGGGACAGAGAGAGACAGAGCATGAACGGGAGAGGGGCAGAGAGAGAGGGAGACACAGAATCGGAAACAGGCTCCAGGCTCTGAGCCATCAGCCCAGAGCCTGACGCGGGGCTCGAACTCACGGACCGCGAGATCGTGACCTGGCTGAAGTCGGACGCTTAACCGACTGCGCCACCCAGGCGCCCCAAAAGAAAAAAATTTTTAATGAATTTTTAAAAAATGTTTATTTTTGAGAGAGAGAAACAGTGTGAGCAGGGTAGGACAGAGAGAGAGGGAGACACAGAATCCAAAACAGACTCCAGGCCCTGAGCTGTCAGCACAGAGCCCGACACAGGGCTCAAACCCACAACCTGTGAGATCATGACCTGAGCCCAAGTCAGACGCTTAACCAACTGAGCCACCCAGGCGCCACAAAAGAAAATGTTTTAATAGATGATATTAATATATTCATCTTTATACCAATATGATTATAAGATAGAATTTAAAAAAATGGAAAAAAGTGACCCAAGAAGGCAGAAGTGCCCAGGGCCCATGCAAGATATTATGTGGTCCAGATTCACTCATTCTAACAGGATTTCTGAGCTCCCTGCTGTTTGTCAGGGACTGCACTAGAGCCGACGTATGTGGGGGGCCGAAGAAAGTGGGGTGAAATGGTACACGAAGAGGACCCAGCTTTTAACCTCAAAGAACGTGTGAATTGCTAATGAGTAAAGAAAGTATGAGAATGGATCATTACAATACAATGTGGCAAGTGGTATTATAGATAAAGACAAAGTGCCAGGGGGCTACTGAGAAGGCAGTAACAAGTTGTGCCTGGTGGCCGTGGGGGAGGCGGGTTCATACAGCACGTGGTAGTTACACTGAGTTTTAAGAAAGGAGATTTCTCTTTTCTTTCTTTCTTTCTTTCTTTCTTTCTTTCTTTCTTAATGAAATGGGTTAATAAGGAGGTAATGAGGGGGCTGTGTTCTTGGCTAATGGATGGCATGTGCAAAGGCCTTGGAGCATGATAGGCCTTGGTATTTTCCAGAAACTGCAGATGGTACATTATGCCTGCATAGAGTATATGCAGGTGGCCTTAAGGGTGTAGAAAAGGTCGGCAGGGTGCCATCCTTGCCCTGCTAATGAGATGATGTTATATTTTATAGCACAGGATGTATGTTTCTTAACCTTGGCATTAAATACTTTTCCCATTTGGCTCCCATTGGTGGTACCACCCCCCCAAGACGCTCTACCAAAATGCTCTAATGCCAGTCGCCCGAATGGACTTGCTTTCCTACTTCTGCTCTTTTGTACATGTTCTCACTTTATCTGTAATGCACTCTGTCCTTCTCTGACATCATAGACTTCGTCCCTGAAGCCACCTTAGCCCCAGGCAGCACACTTACCAGGTCACACAGTACAGAGCTGAGAAGGGCCTGTGGGGTTATCCAGTCATTAACCTTCATTTTGCTAATAAAACTGAGGCCCAGAGAAAGCAAGCAACTCGTGCCCGTTCCCACAGGAAGCAAAACAGAACCAAATTCGCCTGACTTTTGGTGGTACCGAATTCTGTAGCAACTGTCTCCACATTTGGTGATTAATCATGTGCTGTCTTGACATAGCTGGTGTCATCTTCAAAGATTTACTTTTACCATTTGATTTGTTTATACATTGTTATGGTTTTCCATCCAAATGTCATTCCCCTGTGGGCTGGAACTGCCTCTCATAGTGATTTCCCACAGGACCTAAAGCAGTAAGCCCTTAAGTAGTTAATAATCTGGTTTAGGTTTCTCATCGTCATGAAATGATTTGCCTATATTATAGAGAGTATTAAATCTATGGCAAGAAAGGAAAAGCAAAAACAAAAACAATCCAGCACCTGTCTTAATTTGGGTTTTCAAGGATCAGAGCCTGTGACATTCCTGTGCCCTTGATTTATTGAGTGTGTTCTTCAAGAAACAAAACAAAACAAAACAAAACAAACAACCTGTGAAAGGGTGAGGCTAGAGATGGGGAAAGGGCAAGTCTGGCCTTGGCAGCCTGACCTGTTTGAAAGAGGGAGTTCTGGAGCATTAATAACTGTGCAAGTTGTCCAGAAGGGGCAGCACAAGCCTCTCCCACCTCCTTGCTCTAAGTAAGACACTGTGGGCTGCCTCCTGGGGGCTGGGGCCAAGAGGGGTGTGTGAGTGTAATTTCCTCGGTGAGAAGGGGTTCTTGTCTGCTAAGGACAAGTCTTGAAGTTAGGGCCTGGGCCGCTGTGAATCACCATACACCATAATCACAGACGCCCGGGACCGGTGGACCTATTCGGTAGAGGGAATCTGAGCAGGGAACCAATTGCATCTTTCACCACCTTCACCTGTGGGACAAAAACCCCCAACAAACAAAACAGCAGAAGAAAACAAAACGGAAACAAACATGATAGAACCCAAGAACCCATCTTCTCCATCTGCAGTCTGACCTCTTCTGGGTCGCTCATAAATTTTCTCAAGATGGGGCGCCTGGGTGGCGCAGTCGGTTAAGCGTCCGACTTCAGCCAGGTCACGATCTCGCGGTCCGTGAGTTCGAGCCCTGCGTCGGGCTCTGGGCTGATGGCTCAGAGCTTGGAGCCTGCTTCCGATTCTGTGTCTCCCTCTCTCTCTGCCCCTCCCCCGTTCATGCTCTGTCTCTCTCTGTCTCAAAAAAAAAAAAAAAAAAATTTCTCAAGTTATTCCCAAGCAGCTTCACCTAACCTAATGTCCATAGTGACCCCTTTTCTCAGAAGAACAGAGTTAATGTACAAAACAAATGATTCAGTTCTTCTAATGGTGTGGCTTACGATGTCAGGAATGCGATCACTGCTGGGGGTAGGAAAAAAAGCTGTAGATCATCAGAAATGTGATCATTTCCAAGGTTTTGAAGAACAGATACTGCAATTTTTTATTCTGCCTCCAAATAGCCACAGTGACTGAGGAAAACACCAAACCCCCAAATTAATCCTCTCTGCACATCGCAGAAAAAAAACACCAAATAATTTGTCCCACAGCTAACAACAGCAACAAGAAAAAAAAAAAAAAAAAAAAACAACAACCCCACAAAAACAAACAAACCAAAAAGCAAACAACAACAATTAAAAACAAACAGGAAAACAACTAAGGCCCATATAAATGGAGAGTTTTCTTTAAGATCTCATCAGGCATAAAAAATGTGCAGAGGCACAGCTCTGAAATTAAAACACAATCTGCCCAGCAGTGTGGGGTCTGGCCGTGTGTGACAATTCCTGAAGACACCCTCCCTTTGAACCTGGAAAGTAATTTTGCTAGTTCTAATCTTAGGTTGAGCCCGGCAATTAGGATTCTTTCAGGTCTCTGCTACTTCAAATGGCTCCTGTTCTCATTCCCATTACTCTCAAAAACGAAGTCCACATTTTCCTCAAGCCCTGGGCACCTCCCTTTACTCCTCTAAATCTGCATTGCCTCCAATGGAGTGCATGGTTCTGCATCTGAATGTGGGATGTTAGCAACCAAAGCAGGCTTTGTGCTTCCAAAAGCTTCGCCCAGCGACACCAGGAAGCAAGGAAACCACTTGGGCCCATTGTGTGGTTTCTTTCTCTGCAGTAATCTTTGCCTGTTGCTCCTGGGTTGATTTTTAAAATCTTCATTATTTTGTATCCTTCTCACAGTGTGAGATTTAGAATGATTCAGCTTTCTGTTGGAAAGATATAGGGAGAGGTTCTCACGGATTTCCTTGAGCACCCTGAAGCTTAGAGGGGATCCCGGCCTCCATGCTATTTCCTTTCTTAGCCCCCAGTCAGACTAGATGCCAGGCCATCCCTGTGGCTTTGCACACGAGGTTGTGGATATCGATTTGGAGAAAATAATAACTACTAATAATTTCTAAGAAAACTAGGGTCAAAACTTCTCTAATGTCTACTTTTCTGTGGAATTTGTACCTGTTACATTATGTTTAAAATATGACAAACTCTTAATGCATTTGGCATAGAAAGAAAAACCAGTTAGCAAATGGACATTCAAAAATGTTTCTCTGAAAAACCATTTATCAGGCAACCTCCCTAATTACAGTTCTTTAACCCTCAGATTGTGTTGGAACTCATGAGAAGTTAAATAAACCGTCAAAATGCATGAATCCTTCAAAATTCCCTAGCTTGTACTTTGCTTTGCACAATTTTTTTTAATTAAAAGAAAAAAAAAACACATTTAAAGTGGGTACATTTTCCCATGACCTATTGTCAATAATAAATTATTCCCAATCACAAATTTATTTTTACCAATAATAAATATTACCAATAATATTAGCAGAATGAGTTTTAACTAAAAGGTTGTGGAGGAGAGAATGGTCTTAGGTAACCCCAGCCACAGAGGCTGGAGAACAGGAGCAATAATGAATGGGAGTTTGGGAAAGCGAACTATTTTGGTACCAAGATGATGTTGATTTTGTATATGACGTATTTGAAGTGACTGGGGACATCCAAGTGGAGACTCCATTAGGAACTATGAAGGGAAATAAAGACGTGATGAAAAATCTGGGAGGCATGACCATCTTTTGTACCTGTGGACCTCTCATAAACGTCACAGATTTGCTTGTCCCCATTCATTCACCTGTGTTTAAGAGAAAGAATGTGCCAGGCACCCAGGGGTTGCACAACAAGTTCCAAGTGAAGCAACAGGCCTGTCCGGACCATTGAATGACAGCCGAATCAGTACATCCTTGAGGGCCAGGGGAAGGCTGCTGAGTGACTCCTGCAAGCCCCACTCTATATGCTAATGCTTTTAATGGGTTTGTCCTGATGAGAATTCAGAAGTTAGAAATTGGCCAATTTTCATTCCCATTCAACTGATAAGGGGTGGTCAGTGAGCTACTTTAAGCCCCAGGAAGATTATGGGTTTTGGCTTCGCTGCCCACATGTCTAAAGGAGGCGACAATTTCTGATAATTCCTACTCCTGGAGGGGAGAGAAAGGGAATGGAGAAACTGTTAGTCTGGACCTAATTCTGAACCACAAGGGGGAATTGGTTGATGAAGTGGAAGTGATTGAAACTGAGGGGGAAAAGTGTCCATGGTGTGTCAGGCTAAAGTGATAACCACGAGTGAGGAGGTTGGGCCTGGCGGATGTGTTCCTTGGATCTCAGAAGGACTGGCATCTTAACAGGAGAGGAGAGCAGACAGATGTAATTCCACAGCAAAACTGTGAAAGGGAAGGAATTTTAAGAGAACTGGAAAACATTCAGGCATAGGATTCTAACTATGCAGCTTCAACTTTATGGAGGTATAATTGACAAATACAATTGTAAGCCATTTAAGGTAGACAATTTGATGATTTGATACATGTATGCAGTGTGAAAGGATTTCCCCCATGAGGCTAATTAACATATCCATCACCTCACATATTTTCCTCTTTTTCCCTCTTTTTTTGACATTTAAGCTCTAATCTCATAGCAAACTTTAATTACACAGCACGATATTATCAACTTTAGTCACCCCGTTAGATACTCAGACCTTATTCACGTTACCAAAAGTTTACACCTTTTTACCAGCCTCTCCCTATTTCACCCACCTTCCAGACCTTCGCAACTTCTTTTCTACTCTGTTTCTAGGAGTTCAACTTTTGTTGTTTTAGATTCCACGTATAAGTGATATACAGTATTTGTCTTTGACTGGCTTATTTCACTTAGCAACATGCCCTCCAGATTCATCCATGTTGTCATAAATGATAGGTAATAAAAAAAGAAGAAATGACAGGTAATATTTCATCACACACACACACACACACACACACACACACACCTCACACTCTATCCATTCATCTGTCGATGAAAGACCATTGTGGATAAAAACTGTGCCATTTCAAATGATCTTAGAGTATAAAAAAGGGAGACTTTTATTAATCAGAGAACAGAAAGTTTCTGACAAGCCCAAATTTTCATTTGGGCTTTTAATAAAAGAGGCATAATTCATCCAAATGAATGAAACTTCGGTTCTCAGGATACTAAGATTTGTTTACTTAGACTGAGCTTTCTGATTATTTTTTCTACTCTTGTTATTTTAGTTGAGGAAGACTGAGCCCAGAGTCTCTACAAAAGTGGTTAAGGTCCGTTTCTTATTAGTGATACACCATGACTGCAGCCCAGTGTTTCTGATTCTTAGTCCAGGCCTCTGTCTGCCACGTGACTGGTTTGTCAACAAAACCAGTCTGAGAATTTGAAGAGATCTGAAAGCTTTTCTGGAGTGAAAGGGACGCCGAGTGAGCAGTGCTCCTGTTGGCTCTCACCCCTCACCTCCCCATCCTGCTTTCAACAAGAGTTTACTTTTCTTTTCATTTCTTTTCTTTTTTTTAAAGGTTATTTATTTTGAGAGAGAGAGAGAGAGAGAGAGAGAGAGACTGAGAGAGAGAGCACGTATGAGCAGGGGAGGGGCAGAGAGAGAGGGAGAGAGAGAATCCTAAGCAGGCTCCAAACCATCAGTGCAGAGCTGGGCGCAGGGCTGGAACTCACAAACTGCGAGATCATGACCTGAGCTGAAATCAAGAGTTAGATGCTTTACCGACTGAGCCACCCAGGTGACCCAACTCTCCTCTGTTTTATAAATACGGTGAGAAGGTATGATTTTATTTTGAAAGGCAGTTGTAAAGTCTTTGAAAACCTGTACCTCCCCAGGTCATTTCATTGGTTAGAATTCCAAAAATAAGAGTATTGAACCAGATTCTGTGTGTGTGAACAATGATTAGGATGGAGACTCAAATAAATATATGTTAAAAAAATTAAGTACAAATTTTATTCTAATAAAACCTAGGGCATATAAGCAAAGAGGAGAGAAGGAGCCAGATCTATAAGAACCTCCAGAAGCCTAGAGCTAGGAATTGATTGGAGTTTCTAAAAATGGCAGTGAAAATGCTCTTCTTAAAATTATATTTGGAAGATGATGATCAAGGACCACGACTTTGCTAAATTTTGTTTTGTTTTGTTTTGACTTGATTCTGATAACTGGAGTTAATCTCTCTGGATCTCTACCACATATGTAGGCATCTAATTACAATCATAAATTAAAAATATTTTTTAAATATTTAACCACAATTTATCCTAAATTTAATGGCTTTTAATCTGGCAGTCTTAGACAAACACTTTTGAAAAATCAGATTCATCTTTCAATCTCCATGGTTAAAGGTTTGGCCAGAAAGTGTGTGAAACTTGGCACGTTCCCTCAGGTGTTCCAGTTTCTTTTCTTCGCCTGCCTCTACCCCCCCGGGTTTATTTTGTGTGCATGGCTAATGGAGTTAATGATGGCCCTTCAGCTTTGGGGCTGCTGCACCTGGTTAACGGTGAACCCAAGCCTGATTGATTGATTGATTGATTCATTCATTCATTCATTTATCTAGCTATCTATCTATCTACTTATTTATTTATTTATTTTGATTCCTCCTCCAGAGAACTCTTCCAGGGTGCTTCGTGACCTGCCAGCTTCTTGCTTTCTGCTGAATCTGCTTGTGCAGAGGTTGGATCATGTCAAGTCCTTGTCTCACCTGGCTGCCAACAGACTTCTTGCTCAGCACCTCTTGAACCTGCTCATGTTTATTTAGAAAATAATTTTGGTCCAACCAAAGAAAAAAAGATGGTTTTCTGTGACATTGGCAAGAGGAATCTTCATGGGGATGATGGCTGGATTCCTGCCTCAGAAAGAAAAGGTGCATGGGCCCTGTAGGCCATCTGCTGCTGGACATCAGAACCAGGGTGTTCTATTTCATTTTTTCCAAGATTGCTATTCTACCCTCTGCTCTGAACTAGTGCCAAATGTCCTGAGGGGTTTGCCTTATGTGAAATGAGGGCTGCAGCATCAGCCGATGGACATTATGCTTTTCATGCCTTTGTGTATTTCGCTCCCCTGGCTCTGACTCTGCCCGTGATCTCATTCATTTGACTCCCAATTTTCTCTTCTGAAATGTTTAATTCATGCAGCTCGTGACCCTAACCTGATCTAATATCTGCAGCCTCATCACCCTGTGCTCTGGCCACACTGAATTAACAACTGATCACTAAACCTACTAGACCTTGATGTGATTGTGCATCCTTGAGAGCTTTTTTCTTCCCTCAAATGCCCTGCACCTTACTCACCAGGCAGACTCTTGCACTGCTGCCGAGAGCCTGTTCGATTGTCTTTCCCTTTGTGAAGATTTTCTGAGCCCCTCAGGCAGCTTGCTTTCCTGTTTTGATCTGTCACAGTATTGGACACATTTCTTCAGTTTGTTTATTCATTCATTGATTCAACACGTTTCATTAATTCGTTACTGTGTGCCAACCACTGTAGGGCACTGTGAACAGAGTGGTGAATAAGGCAGATATAGTTTCCGATAGCAATGATGATCAAAGGCATACATGATTTTAAAAGTATCAATGATTAAATTAGCGTGAAGAAGTATATCACATATGGGAACACAGATTGGCGGAGGGGCAATGTAATTCAGGGCTTTGAGAGGGCCTCAGGTAGGAACAAATGTTCGAGCTGAGAGTTGAACCCTCGGTGTAGGCAGAACGGTTTATGCACCGTGTGTCTTCATACATAGCACCTGACAGTCACTCAGTCAAAGCTTGTGGAACCAATGAACGACTGAATGTACTATAGAACCACAGTGGCAGTTTGAGGACTTGCTTAGAGTTTAATTTCTTCCAACTCATTTTTTTTTAATTTTTTTTAACGTTTATTTATTTTTGAGACAGAGAGAGACAGAGCATGAACGGGGGAGGGTCAGAGAGAGGGAGACACAGAATCTGAAACAGGCTCCAGGCTCTGAGCGGTCAGCACAGAGCCCGACGCGGAGCTTGAACTCACGGACCGTGCGATCATGACCTGAGCCGAAGTCGGACGCTCAACCGACTGAGCCACCCAGGCACCCCTCTGCCAACTCATTTTAACAGTGTAAGGGCTCTGTAATATCCAGATAAAATGTGCATATGTGTATATATGCATATTCAGAGAGAATTTAGTTAATACACATACATGTATGCCACATGACCTTGAAAACTGCCAAATATTAAGCTGGTTTGAGAGAAGCTACGACTCAGGAAACTGGCTTTGTAGCAGACACTGCTAAATCTGGAGCTTCATCTCCCGCGGAAGGAATGAGTCTCCCCCAGCTTCTGGGAAATCTGTTCCTTGAAGGCCTCAGGCCTCAGCCCTCTCAGTGCAGTGTCCTTGGCTGAAGAGAGCAGTCTCACTCAAGGTCACCCCCCTTCCTTAGCATCCAATAATTGGTCTGTGGTGAAAAGCAGAGGCATAAAGGCCCAGCCCCTTCATCCCAACTAAGTAGAACTCTGAAGGGACCATCTGAGGGCCTGAGCTCCTCATATAGTTGGTTGACGGCCTTGTTTTCCCTCTGCCCAATCTGGCTTCCTTCTCTTCTGTCACAGGTGATATTCCAATAGCATTCCCTAATAAACTTCTAGTACACTAGTCTCTACCTCAAAGTCAGCTTCCCAAAGGAACTGGCAGCAGGCTCAAGGGGCCCAATAAATAGCATCTGTCTTACCTGCTTGAATTCTGAGCATACCCAAAATAAGACAAAAGAATAAAAGAGATTGGAAACCAAAATATCATTGTTATTACTGATAAAACTGATATTGCAAAATGTGAAATACAACCGTGAACTGTGCTGCCTCATCCTGAATAATAGATTGAGACCCATGTATTCCCTAGCGGCACAAGGCTGGGCAAGACTGACCCCACAGAGACAAAGCCTCATCCTGTAAATTACAGTAAAGCGGGGCTTTGAGAGGGATCCTGCATGCTCAGATCTTACACCTGGCTTGCTCTTGGAGAGGAGTGAGGGGGTGCAGAAAGAGGCCGGATGGTTACCCTAGTGGCACTCCCTCCCTGTGAGAGGAACACCAGGAATGGGCAGCGGCTCCCAGCCCTCTCCTCCCGTAGCACGACCAGAGAGCCAAGCTCCTGGTTTCAGGAGCAAGAGAGGCCACAGTTCTTGCAGGGTACTACAGGGTAGTGGATGTGCTTTTGACATTTGTTTCTGTTGTTCAAAAGAAATGGTGCAATTACCTACTGCTCTCTTAGGAATGGAAAGCACAGAACCAAAGAGAATTTTCAATGCTTAAGTTCAAGACTCCAGGATGAATTCCTTTGCTACTCGTCCTGAGTGGCGCTGCTCCTGTGTACATTTTGATAGGATCTATTTTCGATGGAGGAGAACTGACGTACATGTGTACATATTCACACAAGTAAAAAAAAAATGCTTATTTTATGTCTATATCAATATACAGTGGAAATGTATATGGGCAAAGAGAAAGAAATAAAGACTAGCTTCTTTTTCTCCTAGATTTAAATTTATTATAAAAATAATAGTATTAAAGGAAATTTTAGGAGAAAACAATTGTGTTTTGCTAAAATTTTATCACTGCAACATGTTTTGTATTTTCATCATGTTTTGTCCATAAATATTAGTATTTTTGCATACACACAATTTGGAGCACTTTCCGTTTTGTTACTTGGTCTTTTTAATGATCACTTTTAATGCTACATTAATATTCCATCTCGTTAATTTACCATAATTTATTTAACTATTCCCTTCCTACTGGATATTTAAAGTGTTTCTAAATTTTGCAGTGATAAATACATCTGCTTTTAAAATTAGCAGACACAAATATAATGCAACAAGTAATTTTAAAAACTACTCACTTCAATTATTTTACAAATGTACAAGCCATAAATACATTTGAAATCTTAGAATAATGAAAGTTTGAGCTTTACTTTAAAAGAGGGAGTGGGCCTAATGGCAACTGCTTATCCTCGCAGTTAGATCTCTATACCATGCTTGTTGATGAGAATGTAGATGCTTTGGTGGCAGTGACCATATCGTGTAACCTTATTATCTGGAAAGCTTGGTAGAATGTCAACTGCATAGTAGGCGTTCAAGGAATGTTGGTGCATAACATAATTTAATAATAATAATAATAATGAAAAAAAAACAGATGAACATATGGAAATCAGGGGGATAGAGAAGAGAGGGAAACAAACCACAGGAGACTGTTAGTGATGGAGAACAACTGTGGGTTGATGGAGGAAAATGGGTGGGGGGATGGGCTAGATGGGTGATGGGTATTAAGGAGGGCACTTGTGATGAGCACTGGATGTTTTACATAAGTGATGAATCAGCGAATTCTACTCTTGAAGTTGATATTGCACTGTATGTTAACTAACTAAAATTTAAATATAACAAACAGTAAAGAATGTAGGGAGTGGGGAGTGATGACAGATAAATCCAGATGGTCTGGAGGCAAATTTTCTTCCTCCTTTAGGTAGCTTAGCAGAGAGCTGCCTCAGCTTGATCAGAGAAAAGACATTTGGTTGTTGGTGGTCCTGCCAGGCAAAACTGTTCCCAGGGACCTCAGAATAAAGACCTTGACGCTTGGTCCATACACTTCTTAGCAATGTTTCTGAGCCTGGAGATCCTTCCCTATCTTTGTTAGAGATCTCACTTAGAGAAGCTAGGTGTTCTTTAGCTCTTCCTAGGCTATCCTATAAACATGTATCACAGTGTGGAGCAGAGCTTGTTCTGTCTTGCTGTGCTCCTGGGAGCAAGTCCAGCCTGCTGGCTGAGGCAGGCCCTGCTTCACTGAAGCCTTGTTGTTTTCATGTAAACGTATTTATGGAACAGACATGGATTCAGGGGCAGTGTGCTTCTTTTCTGCTTCTAAGTGTTTTCCAAATAAGCCCCATATCATACATACACTGTGTAGCTTTGGGGACCCCCTTACATAACAGGGAGAAAGAAATAAAGTCATGGAAGAGAAATAGGCTCTAGAGATAGGTTCAGTCAAGAATCAGATCCAGAGACAAAAAAGAAAAACTAACAAAATCACAGAAAGGAGAAAGATAATCATATAAAGATATTAAAATTAGTGGAGTTAGGGGAGCCTGGGTGGCTCAGTCGGTCAAGTGGCCAACTTTGGCTCAGGTCAAGATCTCATGCCTCGTGAATTCAAGCCCTGTGTCGGGTTCTGTGCTGACAGCTCAGAGCCTGGAGTCTGCTTCGGCTTCTGTGTCGCCCTCTCTCTCTGCCCCTCTCTCGCTCATGTGCTGTGTCTCTGTACTTCAAAAATAAATAAATATTAAAAAAATTTAAAGATTAGTGGAGCTAAAATTGAAGTATCAAGATTTAGGGTGTGGTATTTGTGCAAAGGTGGACAAATAGACCAAAGAGACTGAATAAAGAATGCAGAAACATACCCACACATATATGGCCACCTACTCTACAACCAAGACACCATTGCAGTTTGGTAGGGGAAGGATGGACCTCTCAGTGAAGGGTGCAATGGGATATCGATATTGAAAAATAATTTATTTGAGATGGATAGACCTGAATGTGAAAGGTAAAGCAATAAAGTTTCTAGAAGAAAACACAGAAGAATCTCACAACCTTGGAATAGGCTCTCATTTCTTAAAGAGGACACAAAATTCACTAACCATATAAATGAAAGATTGATAAATTGAACTTCAATAAAATTTAAGACTCCTTTTAATCAAAAACACCATTAAGAGGGAGATTGGAGGGAAGATGGCGGCGTAGGAGGACGCTGGGCTCACCGCGCGTCCTGCTGATCACTTAGATTCCACCTACACCTGCCTAAATAACCCAGAAAACAGCCAGAGGATTAGCAGAACGGAGTCGCCAGACCCAAGCGCAGACGAGAGGCCCACGGAAGAGGGTAGGAAGGGCGGCGAGGCGGTGCGCGCTCCACGGACTGGTGGGAGGGAGCCGGGGCGGAGGGGCGGCTCGCCGGCCAAGCAGAGCCCCCGAGTGTGGCTGGCAAAAGCGGAGGGGCCTGACGGACTGTGTTCCGACAGCAAGCGCGACTTAGCGTCTGGGAGGTCATAAGTTAACAGCTCTGCTCGGAAAGCGGGAAGGCTGGAGGACAAAGGGAGGGAGAGCTGCTGAGCCCCCGGACGACAGAGCTCAGTTTGGTGGGGAACAAAGGCGCTCGCCAGCGCCATCTCCCCTGCCCATCCCCCAGCCAAAATCCCAAAGGGAACCGGTTCCTGCCAGGGAAATTGCTCGCAAACACCCAACTCTGTGCTTCTGCAGAGCCAAACCTCTGGCAGTGGATCTGACTCCCTCCCGCTGCCACAGGGCCCCTCCTGAAGTGGATCACCTAAGGAGAAACGAGCTAAGCCTGCCCCCCTGCCGCCGTGCACCTTGCCTACCCACCCCAGCTAATACGCCAGATCCCCAGCATCACAAGCCTGGCAGTGTGCAAGTAGCCCAGACGGGCCACGCCACCCCACAGTGAATCCCGCCCCTAGGAGAGGGGAAGAGAAGGCACACACCAGTCTGACTGTGGCCCCAGCGGTGGGCTGGGGGCAGACATCAGGTCGGACAGCGGCCCCGCCCACCAACTCCAGTTATACACCACAGCACAGGGGAAGTGCCCTGCAGGCCCTCACCACACCGGGGACTATCCAAAATGACCAAGTGGAAGAATTCCCCTCAGAAGAATCTCCAGGAAATAACAACAGCTAATGAGCTGATCAAAAAGGATTTAATATAACAGAAAGTGAATTTAGAATAATAGTCATAAAATTAATCGCTGGGCTTGAAAACAGTATACAGGACAGCAGAGAATCTCTTGCTACAGAGATCAAGGGACTAAGGAACAGTCACGAGGAGCTGAAAAACGCTTTAAATGAAATGCAAAACAAAATGGAAACCACCACAGCTCGGATGGAAGAGGCAGAGGAGAGAATAGGTGAACTAGAAGATAAAGTTATGGAAAAAGAGGAAGCTGAGAAAAAGAGAGATAAAAAAATCCAGGAGTATGAGGGGAAAATTAGAGAACTAAGTGATACACTAAAAAGAAATAATATACGCATAATTGGTATCCCAGAGGAGGAAGAGAGAGGGAAAGGTGCTGAAGGGGTACTTGAAGAAATAATAGCTGAGAACTTCCCTGAACTGGGGAAGGAAAAAGGCATTGAAATCCAAGAGGCACAGAGAACTCCCTTCAGACGTAACTTGAATCGATCTTCTGCACGACATATCATAGTGAAACTGGCAAAATACAAGGATAAAGAGAAAATTCTGAAAGCAGCAAGGGGTAAACGTGCCCTCACATATAAAGGGAGACCTATAAGACTCGTGACTGATCTCTCTTTTGAAACTTGGCAGGCCAGAAAGAATTGGCACGAGATTTTCAGTGTGCTAGACAGAAAAAATATGCAGCCAAGAATCCTTTATCCAGCAAGTCTGTCATTTAGAATAGAAGGAGAGATAAAGGTCTTCCCAAACAAACAAAAACTGAAGGAATTTGTCACCACTAAACCAGCCCTACAAGAGATCCTAAGGGGGACCCTGTGAGACAAAGTACCAGAGACATCACTACAAGCATAAAACATACAGACATCACAATGACTCTAAACCCGTATCTTTCTATAATAACACTGAATGTAAATGGATTAAATGTGCCAACCAAAAGACATAGGGTATCAGAATGGATAAAAAAACAAGACCCATCTATTTGCTGTCTACAAGAGACTCATTTTAGACCTGAGGACACCTTTAGATTCAGAGTGAGGGGATGGAGAACTATTTATCATGCTACTGGAAGCCAAAAGAAAGCTGGAGTAGCCATACTTATATCAGACAAACTAGACTTTAAATTAAAGGCTGTAACAAGAGATGAAGAAGGACATTATATAATAGTTACAGGGTCTATCCATCAGGAAGAGCTAACAATTATAAATGTCTATGCGCCGAACACCGGAGCCCCCAAGTATATAAAACAATTACTCATAAACAGAAGCAACCTTATTGATAAGAATGTGGTAATTGCAGGGGACTTTAACACCCCACTTACAGAAATGGATAGATCATCTAGACACACGGTCAATAAAGAAACAAGGGCCCTGAATGAGACATTGGATCAGATGGACTTGACAGATATATTTAGAACTTTGCATCCCAAAGCAACAGAATATACTTTCTTCTCGAGTGCACATGGAACATTCTCCAAGATAGATCATATACTGGGTCAAAAATCAGCCCTTCATAAGTTTACAAGAATTGAAATTATACCATGCATACTTTCAGACCACAATGCTATGAAGCTTGAAATCAACCACAGGAAAAAGTCTGGAAAACCTCCAAAAGCATGGACCCACTAACGAATGAGTGGGTCAACCAGGCAATTAGAGAAGAAATCAAAAAATATATGGAAACAAACGAAAATGAAAATACAACAATCCAAACGCTTTGGGACGCAGCGAAGGCAGTCCTGAGAGGAAAATACATTGCA
The DNA here is from genome assembly GCF_022079265.1 of Lynx rufus. Taxonomy (NCBI): domain Eukaryota; kingdom Metazoa; phylum Chordata; class Mammalia; order Carnivora; family Felidae; genus Lynx; species Lynx rufus. The sequence continues at coordinate 152,103,355 of NW_025814834.1, forward strand.
ATCCAGGCCTATCTCAAGAAACAAGAAAAATCCCAAATACAAAATCTAACAGCACACCTAAAGGAATTAGAAGCAGAACAGCAAAGGCAGCCTAAACCCAGCAGAAGAAGAGAAATAATAAAGATCAGAGCAGAAATAAACAATATAGAATCTAAAAAAACTGTAGAGCAGATCAACGAAACCAGGAGTTGGTTTTTTGAAAAAATAAACAAAATTGACAAACCTCTAGCCAGGCTTCTCAAAAAGAAAAGGGAGATGACCCAAATAGATAAAATCATGAATGAAAATGGAATTATTACAACCAATCCCTCAGAGATACAAACAATTATCAGGGAATACTATAAAAAATTATATGCCAACAAATTGGACAACCTGGAAGAAATGGACAAATTCCTGAACACCCACACTCTTCCAAAACTCAATCAGGAGGAAATAGAAAGCTTGAACAGACCCATCACCAGCGAAGAAATTGAATCGGTTATCAAAAATCTCCCAACAAATAAGAGTCCAGGACCAGATGGCTTCCCAGGGGAGTTCTACCAGACGTTTAAAGCAGAGATAATACCTATCCTTCTCAAGCTATTCCAAGAAATAGAAAGGGAAGGAAAACTTCCAGACTCATTCTATGAAGCCAGTATTACTTTGATTCCTAAACCAGACAGAGACCCACTAAAAAAAGAGAACTACAGGCCAATATCCCTGATGAATATGGATGCAAAAATTCTCAATAAGATATTAGGAAATCGAATTCAACAGCATATAAAAAGAATTATTCACCATGATCAAGTGGGATTCATTCCTGGGATGCAGGGCTGGTTCAACATTCGCAAATCAATCAACGTGATACATCACATTAACAAAAAAAAAGAGAAGAACCATATGATCCTGTCAATGGATGCAGAAAAGGCCTTTGACAAAATCCAGCACCCTTTCTTAATAAAAACCCTTGAGAAAGTCAGGATAGAAGGAACATACTTAAAGATCATAAAAGCCATTTATGAAAAGCCCACAGCTAACATCATCCTCAACGGGGAAAAACTGAGAGCTTTTTCCCTGAGATCAGGAACACGACAGGGATGCCCACTCTCACCGCTGTTGTTTAACATAGTGCTGGAAGTTCTAGCATCAGCAATCAGACAACAAAAGGAAATCAAAGGCATCAAAATTGGCAAAGATGAAGTCAAGCTTTCGCTTTTTGCAGATGACATGATATTATACATGGGAAATCCGATAGACTCCACCAAAAGTCTGCTAGAACTGATACATGAATTCAGCAAAGTTGCAGGATACAAAATCAATGTACAGAAATCAGTTGCATTCTTATACACTAACAATGAAGCAACAGAAAGACAAATAAAGAAAATGATCCCATTCACAATTGCACCAAGAAGCATAAAATACCTAGGGATAAATCTAACCAAAGATGTAAAAGATCTGTATGCTGAAAACTATAGAAAGCTTATGAAGGTAATTGAAGAAGATTTAAAGAAATGGAAAGACATTCCCTGCTCATGGATTGGAAAAATAAATATTGTCAAAATGTCAATACTACCCAAAACTATCTACACATTCAATGCAATCCCAATCAAAATTGCACCAGCATTCTTCTCGAAACTAGAACAAGCAATCCTAAAATTCATATGGAACCACAAAAGGCCCCGAATAGCCAAAGGAATTTTGAAGAAGAAGACCAAAGCAGGAGGCATCACAATCCCAGACTTTAGCCTCTACTACAAAGCTGTCATCATCAAGACAGCATGGTATTGGCACAAAAGCAGACACACAGACCAATGGAATAGAATAGAAACCCCAGAACTAGACCCACAAACGTATGGCCAACTCATCTTTGACAAAGCAGGAAAGAACATCCAATGGAAAAAAGACAGCCTCTTTAACAAATGGTGCTGGGAGAACTGGACAGCAACATGCAGAAGGTTGAAACTAGACCACTTTCTCACACCATTTACAAAAATAAACTCAAAATGGATAAAGGACCTAAATGTGAGACAGGAAACCATCAAAACCTTAGAGGAGAAAGCAGGAAAAGACCTCTCTGACCTCAGCCGTAGCAATCTCTTCCTCGACACATCCCCAAAGGCAAGGGAATTAAAAGCAAAAGTGAATTACTGGGACCTTATGAAGATAAAAAGCTTCTGCACAGCAAAGGAAACAACCAACAAAACTAAAAGGCAACCAACGGAATGGGAAAAGATATTTGCAAATGACATATCGGACAAAGGGCTAGTATCTAAAATCTATAAAGAGCTCACCAAACTCCACACCCGAAAAACAAATAACCCAGTGAAGAAATGGGCAGAAAACATGAATAGACACTTCTCTAAAGAAGACATCCAGATGGCCAACAGGCACATGAAAAGATGTTCAGCGTCGCTCCTTATCAGGGAAATACAAATCAAAACCACACTCAGGTATCACCTCACGCCAGTCAGAGTGGCCAAAATGAACAAATCAGGAGACTATAGATGCTGGAGAGGATGTGGAGAAACGGGAACCCTCTTGCACTGTTGGTGGGAATGCAAATTGGTGCAGCCGCTCTGGAAAGCAGTGTGGAGGTTCCTCAGAAAATTAAAAATAGACCTACCCTATGACCCAGCAATAGCACTGCTAGGAATTTACCCAAGGGATACAGGAGTACTGATGCATAGGGGCACTTGTACCCCAATGTTCATAGCAGCACTCTCAACAATAGCCAAATTATGGAAAGAGCCTAAATGTCCATCAACTGATGAATGGATAAAGAAATTGTGGTTTATATACACAATGGAATACTACGTGGCAATGAGAAAAAATGAAATATGGCCTTTTGTAGCAACGTGGATGGAACTGGAGAGTGTGATGCTAAGTGAAATAAGCCATACAGAGAAAGACAGATACCATATGGTTTCACTCTTATGTGGATCCTGAGAAACTCAACAGGAACCCATGGGAGAGGGGAAGGAAAAAAAAAAAAAGACGTTAGAGTGGGAGAGAGACAAAGCATAAGAGACTCTTAAAAACTGAGAACAAACTGAGGGTTGATGGGGGGTTGGAGGGAGGGGAGGGTGGGTGATGGGTATTGAGGAGGGCACCTTTTGGGATGAGCACTGGGTGTTGTATGGAAACCAATTTGTTCAATAAATTTCATATATATATATATATATATATAAAACAAAAAAACAAAAAAAACAAAAAAAACAAAAACACCATTAAGAGGGTGACAATGCAAGCCACAAAGAGAAGAAATTGACAATACATCCGCACAGCTAGAACTTATATCCATGATGTATTATAAATTCCTAAAAAAATTCAATTTAAAGACAGGGACGGACCACCCAATAAAGTGCTGGACAAAAAAATTAAGTAGGCCTTCACAGATGAGAATATCAAAAAGGTCAACAGGGCTATAAAAGATTGTGCAATAATCATCTGGAAAATGCGAATCAAAACTACAGTGAGATGTCACTATGTACATGATGGGTACACTTAAATAGACAGATGATGCCAAGTGTTGACAAGGATGTGGTGCAACTTGAACATTTATATTTTTCATGAAAAGGTAAATTGGTACAGCCACTTAGGAAAATTGTTTAGCAACACATATTGAGACTGAACATACATTTATCTCGTGACCCAACAATGCCATTCCTAGATAAATGCCCAAAGACTATCCTGTGCTATATAGTCATGTACTATAATGCACTACTCTGTTCATAGCAGCTCTATCATCCTCCTTCCCACCCTCCTCCTCCTCCTCCTCCTTATCATCATCAAAACAAAAATCAATCCAAAAGTCCATCAACAATTGAATGGATAAATTGCAGTGTATTCATACAATACCCCATAGCAACAAAAATATGTACAATTGCTACCTGCAACAACATGAATAAGTAACACAGATACAATATTGAGTGAAAGAAGCCAGCTACAAAAGAATGCATACTGTATGTCATTTACATGAAGTTTGAGAAAGTCAAGACTAACTTATGGTGACAGAAATCAGAATAGTGATTATCTCTGGGGGTGGAATATTGACTGTGAAGGGGCCTGATGGAGACTTTGGTGATGCTGGAAATGTTCCATATTTTCATTTGTATATGTATATGTATGTATATGTGTATGTTCCATATTTCCATAATGTATAAGTAAAGAATTTGCTGCCCTATTACTTAAGATATTTGTATTTATTGTATATGTGTTATACCTCAACAATAATAACAACAATTGTAGGTTTTTCTTAATCTCATATTACCAATTATCACTAAAGCGTAACACCAAAAACGAAAATTGCCTGCCTTATTCTCATCCCCATCCAAAGATATCACTGCGGTATATAGCAGCTACATGGGTGCTCAGGTGAAGTAGCACGTGATTAAGGAAAGTTAACTGGTGGCTTAGTCAAAAACTTGATTGTGTCTGTAATGAACAACTAATCCCGACCAGATCACTCTCATTGGCTAGAGTCCCACTAAGTTCATTTTAGTTAATGTCTGACTCTTCCCTCTCCTCCTTCTATTGCTAGGACTGTGCTGTCTGCTCACTTTTGCCAGATTACTGCTACATCCAACTCCAGCTCCAAGTTCATGAATTCAAGCGATAGCTCTGCTGATAAATTCTTCAGTGGGTTTCACATACCGTCTCTCTTCCAGCCTCCACATACGGTACTCGGTACTCGTGTTGGATTGTCTTCTCTTAACATTGTTTAACCATCTGTTAACCCAGCCTCCTGCCCAAGGGGCTTCGTGGGGAGGAATGATTTGAAGTTTCTGCTGAAGTGCTTTACAGTTGGGGATAGTCCATTAATTGTTGATTTTGTTTGTATTCAGCATTCTGCTTCTATCTGTGGTTTTAATTGATGTGAACGTGCCCAGAGGCTTGTGCTGGACCCAGCTGTATAAATCAAATAAAGAAATAAAGAAATAAAGAAATAAAGAAAAAAATGAAGTAAATCTCCCCTGGAATAAATAGATAACACAGCTTTCTCAATCTTTTTTTTTTTTTTTTTTTTCTTTCAACAGTGCTTGTAAATGTGCCCTGGGGCTTATATGTGAGAAATGTATCCAAAGTTTAAAGACGTAAATAATAAGCATCCATAGCCAAAGATGCAATCACATAACAATCTACACTCATCGTAGCATGGACGCTATGGGGAGATTTGGAACATTTCCTTTCACCTCATTTCACTCACCCCTTTATTCTAGATTGTTCTGAGATTGCCATTTCCTCTGATAGTTTCTTTCGCAGGTAAAACAAAAGCAAAACAAAATGAACAAGCCAAAAGTAAAAGGAAACAAAGTCTCAGTGGAGTAGTACCATTCATGGGCAATGGAGAATTCATAAGAACTGATTTTTTTCTCTACCAGGGGAATGGCTGAACTCTGCCGCGGTTCAAATGCAGGCTACTGAGCGGGCACAGAGCCTCCTCTGGCGGAGAACTGAGTGCAAGCAAATACGAAGATGCTCACATCTGAAACAGAGGCTTTACATGTGCTTTGGAGCTCCTGCCCACACATGAACAACATGCCCAGCTAGCGGTTGCTCCCTGAACTTGCAGCCCAGAATGAGAAGCGAGGTGAGGCCAACAGAACCCTACTGGCACCCAGATCCCTGGGTGAGATAAAGGTTTTTCTGTTGTGAGATGCAGATTTGGGTGGGGGCGTGTTTGCAGCAAAAGCCACCTGATACAGAGACTATGGCTTCTGCAAATTTCCAGAGATGGGACTTATGAAGTCTCAGAATAAGTAGTCTTGCTTACGGCAAGTACCCACAGTACCCCTGGGGTTGGTCACACTTTGTTCCCAGAGCTTAGTTTCAGGGCAAAGTGCTGACTGTTAGAATCCTCCTTAAGTTCGATGGCCATATGTTGGGAGGCAGTTTTGTGTAAAGAACCTAGACTTTGAAGTCAAACTCAACGACAACTTCCTGATGCGGTAGAATAGAAATACTACTACACAACTTCATAGGATTAAGTGAGATGGTGTATATGTACACCTGGCACATAGTAAGGACTCAAGAAATGGCTCTTACTCGTCTTCCCTTGGACCTCATAATCTAATCCATCTTCTATAGGGCGAACTTTCAAAGAGTTGGACACTCTTTTTCAGCCACTGTTTTTGTACAATTGGTTCTTTGTACCTCGGTTTAACTCTATCCAGAAAAAATCTGTTCTGGCTAGGCGTGGCTCACTGGTGGCTAGCTTTTGAGATCCGAATTCTGCCACCTAATGCATTCACTGTAACTCTTGGCTTCGCATCAACCACAAATTTGATCAGTATGTTGTCCATTTCCTCATCCTAATTGTTAATAAATATACTGCAGGTGTTTCATTAGACAGGCTCTTGGAGTCTTTTGGAGCTGTAAGCTCACACGCATTCACACGGCACTCAGATGTTCAAAGAAAATGTAGTTCCTTTATTTCCAATAACCGATCTAATCTTCCTTATGAGCTTCTCATCCCAGTGCCTTGCAGATGAAAATAGCTTTATTTTAAACTTTTCCAGTCTGAAATATCTCATTTTTTTTTTGTGGTTAAGTGGTCTTGTTTTGAACGCAGTCTGGAGGGAGTGAACGCTCAGCCTTCCGGATTTGCTTTCCTCCCGGCTCTTTTTTCAGATGTGACCTGGTAGAATCTTATGCGACCTGGTAGAATTGGGTTAAAGGGCTTGGACCCTCCTAACCTTGTGCAGGTCCTTGGGCTGGTCTCTCCTATGGTGGTAGTCGGAGGTGCTCAGTTTAGTAAGTGTGCCCTGGTGAGTGTGCCTGTTGAGGTGTGGTAGTTCTGCCTCTACCCTGTTGTCCACACTGAAGTTAATAGCTGACACAACTCAGTGTCTGCTGTCTTGCATAGATAAGACTCTCGGAGAGCTTGGTCCCCTTCCTTGTCAACTTGGACTCACTTTACTCCGCTCTGGCTCTGTGCACCCTCTAAGGTCTGGCTCTGACTCTCATCAAGTCTCAATTTCAGAGGCCCAGTCTGTATGCATTGGCCACAGGGTCACTCAAATGACACTCACTCAACAGGTTTCTGTTGCTCAAATCCACAGCTAGATTTTCAGCTAAGTTCTGTGTCCCTCATCAGAGTAATTAAAGAAACCTTCATTAACAGCACGGACTCTGGAGCCAACCTGGGTTTGATGGGTTTGATGTCCAACTCTGCCATTTACGAGCTTAGTAACCTAAGACAAGCTACTTAACATAACTGTGCCTCCATTTGCTCCTCTGTAAAATGGGGTTATTCATAATACCTACCTTCTGGGTAGAAGCCTTATGAGGGTTACAGGAGTGACTACATGAAAAGTGTTTAGAATTGTGCTTGGTAAGCACAGGGTACGTGCTTAGTAAGTATTAGCTAGGAGAAAACTAGAAAATAGGATGTGGCAAGTTATTTAACCTCTCTATGCCTAAGTGTTCCCATATGTAAAACAAAGATCATAATAACTCCCTCATAGCTTTCTTTGAAAATTAAATGACTTAATATGTAAAGAAATTAGAACACAGTTTGGCACAAAAGAAGCCTTATCACTGTTATTTTGTTGTTGTTCCCAGGCCGCAGGAGAGCCTAGGGCAACGTGGTTCACTCTCCAACTCAGACTCCCTGTCTGTCTGCCCATGCTGTAGGTGGCCAGTAGGACGGCTGGGACAGTCCTTGAGAATGGGATAAAAGCCCCTTCTCTGCTTGGATTCAGCTTTCCCCTCACTTTACTATCAGATGTCAGCCTGAAGCCATGCCTCTCCAAGGTCACTTTGACTCTGTGTCTCCCATTTCCCTTTTCCACCAACCAGATAGGACAAGCTCTCCTCTTTCTTATCTTTCCGGAAGGCACCTCCCTTATGTAATACTCTATTGTCAAGTTGCTCATGTCTGACTCTGTTTCTTGGTTAATTAAAACCTAATAAAATTAGGATTCCTTTTTCTGTCTCTATAAATTTGATTCTCAAGTCTATTTCCAGTCTGCTGACTCAAAACAGGAATAAGCTTTGAAATGATGACCCTCAAGTGGATAAATACCATTAATTCAATGAGGGGAATTCACAAGACAATGGGATAAATGGAAGATGAAAGTATATGTGAAAGCATTTAAAAAATATTCCGGTATGACTGACAATGATGTCATTTAAAGAACCCTCTGACACCTTCATTTTAACTGCTGCTGTTCAAATGTGCCCTAGAATGGCCAACCCAGGAGAGGGATGAGGTTTTCAGCCACAGAGCATCTGGGAATCAGCATTTATTTCCTGCTTCTGCAATGAAGACATGGAAAATAACACTGAGTACCTGGTTGGTGTCAGTCACTATACTTGGGGGTTTACACATATTCAGTAATTCAAGATCATGCATTGAGCCTCTGATATGCCCCACGTGAGTCATAAAACAGTAGGGATGTAGTGGTGAAAAGGATACGTTCTATTAGAACTAACAATAACTCTATGTAGTGGTATTATTATTGTCTTTATGTACGGAATGCCGGGATGAACGTTAAGTGAAGTTAATGGACTTGGTTAATCTCGTGGAGCCGGTCTAGCTGCCAGGCCCATGCTCTTTCCATAAGGTGTAGTAGTAAGCTTGACTACTGGAGCAGGTTGACACAGACTCTAGGGACTTGAGTTCTGGAATCTATGGAAGGGTTGACTAAGAAAAAAAAAAACATGAGATTTAATGCAAAATTATGCTTGCGTGTTGATATATGCATTTCTTTTTCTGGAGAGAGGATCTATAGCTTTCATCAAATTCTCATGAAAGCTCTGTCAGTGCAGACCTGTTTTTTTCCCTAGAGTGTTTGTGGATAACTTCCTCTTGGCATTACCACTGCTCTAAATATGTATTTTCTCAGGCCCACTGGGAAGCACAGTTCTAAGCAAATCTATTGCTAGATAGTAATGGAGAAACACAGAAGGTGGGGAGAAAGTGGCTTCAGAAACTGATATTCAGATAAAGCACTGAGTCTTTTATATAGTCAAACTCTAACCAGCAAAAGGGTGGGGCCACCACTTGTCTTTCATATGCCACCTGCTTGAATGCTGCCCTCGATGCTCATTGTCCCTGGTCTCCCTGCATAAAAAACTGGATATGTGTGTTAATTTGCAGCAATGATGAAAAGAACAACAGTCTGATTCACTTTATGTCCTATTCAGGCTGGCTCTGGCCTACATCCTAGCAACTTTATGACATGCATGGATGAGACTCATTGGGAAAAAGAAAGAGGGTATGTGGGGCAAAAGACCAGGCACAATTGACTGCTGGTTCTCCTCATGTTGCCAAGACCTGCCTACTCAGCATCTGAAAGAGGTTGACCACGTTCTCCTAAATATTATTCTGTCTGTGGACTGGGCATCAGGGACTACTCAGGGAAGTGGACAGAACAATAATTTCTATTCTGATGTGGGGCAGCCATGTCTATAAACTTCCAGATGGAAAGAAAAAAACAGAGCCGATTATATACCCTGGGGTACCCTGGAGGGTACCCCGTAGTGACTTGTTTATTATTGTTGTTATACTTCATATCTTCTGATTTCTTCCTTCCCCAGCAGGCTAAATACTCATGGATAATCCTCATAGATTGCCAACGGACTTGTGACATTGTCTATAGTATTTTTTAATCTAAATAGTGTATCCCTTGAGTGCTAAATATATTAGTTTGGATGGATAACTTTTAAAAACAATATTATCGTAGCCTTCTCTAAGCACCTTTAAATATAGAGGACAGCAACAACAAAACCTCCGTCTCTTTTATTCTTGGAAATATGATTTAACCAAGCCAATGTTTATTGTAGCATAAGATCTGGAAACAATTAGAGATGTCACATATATTTGCATTTTTGATGACATTTGCAATGTAAATGATAGAATAATGGAAGACTTTGGGAGAGACATTTGTTCCCCTCTGTGCCCCGTGTACGTCTTCCCACAGAGGACACTGATTTAAGGAAAGCAGCTCCAAAAACAGAATAGATAATAGAGGTGAGAATGTTATTTTAATTTTAGATTTATGCATTTCTCTTTTATTGGATGAGGTAGAAAGGCATAGAATAAATGTCACCCAAATGACAGGTGTTAAATGCTTTTAACGTGTGTGCATGTATTTGAGCATGTGTCAGTACCAGAGGGGGGTGTCTTTGGAGGTATGTTCGGGTCTCGGTGTCTTTGGCTGTTTTGTGTGTGTTTTGGGATGCATGTCGGTAGCTGTGCAGGTGGTAAGGGGATGGCTCTTGAAGAGCATCTGGGAAAATCTTTGGGGGGCCGGATATCTGTGTGCATTTATGGTGGTAGCATTTTATGTGTATGTATTTGTTTTCTATGGGTGTATGAGTGGGTGTTTATTGGGAATGAGCGCTTGAAATCATCATCTCTGATAATCACAGGGGTTTTTGCAGGTCATTGAGTGGAACCTCCCAAACAGAAATCTCTTGTCTATTGGGAAGATGAAAGACTAAGCTGGAATAAATGACCAAACGGTGAGGCACTAGCCAGCGAGTGGATATTTGATAAACAGCTGTGTATCGGGCACAATTCTTGACAAGGTGGATGCAGTGACAAAGGAAGTAGTCCCAGTCTTCAGAAAAGTTTACAGTCTAGGGAAGAAGACAGTCATTCAACAACAACAAAGAAATCAATTATTTAATTATGTGTCTACAGTGCCACGGAGGAAGAGTACAATATTCTAAGGAAGCATATAACAGGAGACCCAACTTGAGTGGGATTAGGAAAGCCTTATAAAAGGATGTGACATTTAAATTGAGAAATCTCCAGTCCCCCTGCATGGCAGTTGTTCAGTGCCCTCTCACACCCACCATGGGAGTGGTGACCAGTGCTGCTCTAGCCCCTACCTCTAATGGTAGGACTCAATGCCACCCACCTCTGCCTCTCATCTGCATTATGGTCACAGTGCTTCATGTGAAGTCTTTGGTTATCTTCTGCTCCATATACTGTATATCTTACTTATTTTGGTCATCTAAGCGAAGAGCTTGTGTGTCTTCACATAGGCCGACTGCCAAAGCAAATGACAAGCTAAAAATTCACAATAGAAGTTGATATCTTGTTTATGCAACAATTAAGAATAGGCATTCCTCATTTGGTGTGCTCCTGAATTGCTCTCATCTCAGCAGGGATGGAGGCTCGGGCTCCGTCCATATTGAGCCTCCATTCTCCACAGAGTTCTCTACTTTACTTCCAGGCAGAGGACGAACAGAGAATGGAGTGTGCCTGCAGGAGATTTTGTGGGCTGAGGCTTGGTGGGGGGCACATCTCTGCCGCTCAACAGCTACCTGGCTAGAACTCAGTCAGACGCCCTATCCAACTTCAGGGAAGAGTGCGAATGTAGTCCAGCTGCCTTCGCACAAGGAAGAGAGTTTGGGTGAAGACTTGGCAGTCTTCACTATGGTTTAGTGAATTTAGTGAATTTCTGTGCAATGCCCCAGGCAGAGTGTGGCAGTACCTTTAGTCTGAAATGGAGAGCCAGGTGTCCACTTTTTAGCAAGGGGAAGTGGATGACACAGAAAATCACAGATGAAATGACTTTTGATGCACTAAAACCTGAACTAATTGCTTTGACGGGACAGATGTTGTCTTAACTTTCAGAGGGCTTTTATTCTGTTCTGTAGTACCTTGTAGACACGAAAGTCTTTGGAGGGAAAGACACAATTGTTTGTATTTCAAAATTGTGATTCATCTGAGAATGTGCCATGAAAAAAAATCCACCATGGATAAAGTTGCTTTACTAATATTCCACTAGTTATGTTATAAATCCCATTACCAATCCACATACTACCCATCTCTCTCTCTCTCTTTATCAGGATTGTTGGCATATACACAAACCATTCCTCCCTGCTTCCAGTTTAAAAATATTTCAAAGCAATATTGAAATATTGATAGGTAGTCATGATTCTCAGAAGGAAGATACCTTGTTCTACTAAGCAACAGAATTTCCATACAGTCAACTATTAGGCTGCGTGGTATTTGTAGCTTATTGTTTAACATGATCATAAGATCACTGCAAAGAGAGAAAACAAGTTCTTCCCAGGTTACCTGGAAAACAGCATTCATTCTGCAAGAATCAGTTTATTATCTCTTTGTCATACCTCCTTTGACCCACTTGGGCCAAGTTGAGCATTCCCTCCTTTGTGCCCACATTGTATCCGGAACACGCTGGATTGTTATAATTTAGATCAGCATAGGAGCTCTCTGATACCATATTCTTATCCCCATATATTATTTCAAACTCCTCCTTTGAGGAACTATTTCCCTATCAGATGACTGCTCTCGTAGGGGCTCAGGAACTATTTGACGAATAAAAAAGTGGGCTAATGAATGCAGTAGAGTGGTTTACGTGTAGCTTTAATTAGAGGAAATAAACACACCTCATTCCTTTGGGTTAAACCAGACCTGACATTGGAGGATCCTTGGTTTCCTGAGCCAGCTGCCTACATTGCTGGCCTGCCTCACCTGTGCAAACAAACAACACTTACAACGGCTCTGCACGTGTTCACACTGTCCCATCTGGCAAACCGTGTTCAAGAGGCTTGGCTTCACTAGGGAGGACACAACAGCAAAGAAAAATGCAGGGAGTGTGGCCTCTTTTCTAAAGACTTTTCTTTCAAGACAGTGAGAGAGGTCTTGCCAGATTTGGATGACTTCTTCCATAAAAATGGTAACAAGGATTATCGTGAGAATGAATCCACATAAAAAGCTTAGCCTGAAACTTGGTGTGAAGCACGCATTCAGTCAATGCTGGCCATTCTTCTGATGCTGTCACCACTGCTTGTCTTACTATTTTAACACAGGCCTTATGCCACCATCTTTCTAATCCAGCACACCCTAACTCTGGAGAATGGGGAGAAGGAAGTCAGGTCCCTCCATCGTGTTCCATCAGGTTTCGTGAGCTTTGGTTATTGACCACAATGGCGTTCATTAACTACTGCTATCAAATACTCTCGACGACAGGCGGAAAATCTCAACTTTCTGATAGCCATCGGTTGGACCTCCCAATTTCACATGCTGAAACAAGAAGCTGACCATTCAAAATCCCACAAAGTCGTTGTCTCTGGGTAGTCTGCGATTGTGTTGAAATATAGAAACTGTAGCTAGACCCAAAGTTAATAAAATTGTGTGACACATAAAGCTCTATGATGGATGGCAACCAATAGTCCAATACTGTTTTATTCTCTCTAATATACTGTTTCTCTGCAAAGGCCAAGAAATTAAAGAACAGTTTTATTCTCCCCTTCCAGCCTGTGCAGGGTAATTATGTATTATTAATAATGCAGCAGCACAAATGATATTAAATGAACTACATTTGTTAATGCAGATCTTATCTAACTGCTTTTTCCATCAGTGGACTGTTTCTCATCAGGGGGTACTAATTAGCTGTAATATGTAGAAAGATGGGACAGAAATCCAATCAGATAAATGGGATCTATTTGGAGAGATCCAGGAAGGGGGAAGAAAGGCATTCATGATTCTGTGAGAATTACTACAAGTGGAAAAGATGAAAATTTCTGCCGTTTCAACTTCATTTACATTTTGTGGCCGCAGAAGTTAAAATGCAGTACTGTTGGATTGGCCAAGCTGCAAAGGCCTGCAAATAATTTTATTTATCATGACTGTAACAGTGTTGTCTTTTGCAGTAATAAAAGTGCATATGGCTCTATAAAAATCCCGAATGGTTTACATGGCCCTTGCAAACATTAAACCTAATGTATTAGGGTAAAAACTGATGTTCTCCAGCTTTCCCCAACTATTGTGGGCTTACAGGAAATGCTGGCCTCTAAACTTTTTTCTTAGAGAAGGATCACCTGAAGCCCTCAGATGATATATTCTTGATAAATCCCAGGCTACTATAAACCTACCTTCCAGATTCTCACCCTTCATAAATCTCTTGGGAAAGTCCCCACGGTGAAGGGTTGTAAGATCCTTTTTGGATTTCGCATCAGCTAAGTTGGGTGGACGTGTGGCCCAACTCAAGTATTAGAGCATCACTGTTCATCCCGTTTGCTCACCTGAGCCAGCTCCTACTCACCAGTGTCTGGGCTCCATCAGTGAGCCATTTACAAATGAAGTGCCTTACCAATCCGACAACATATTTATCACTGCTCTTGGGGGGGACTGTGGTCTCTTTAGGCCACCTTGAGTGGGCTGGTGGGGACATAGGGAGTGACACGTACTGCCATGTGAAAACAGATGTAAATGTGAATTGTTTCATTTGGGCTAGCTCAATGCCTCAAATGTAGAGAAAGTCTTCCCTACTCAAAAGCTTGCTAAGAAAAAGGCTGATCACTAAAGGTGATTCTTAGATAAAGCCTCCCACGCCCCCTTTTTTTTTGCCAGCCTATGACACCTTTTTGCTACTTTCTAAATCCTAACCCAGTAGGCACCCCAACACTGACTTATATATTAGAAAAAATATATTTCTGGGAACTGCTATCTCTTTACAGGGCTATCCTGATCCAAACCACAGCACGCACAGTCAATGCCTGAAACTCCTGGGATGGCATTAATACATTTAAACCTCTGAGTATCTGAACTTACTTATATGAATCCTTCACAATTATCAATTGAAAACACCTATTTTTTCAGTTCTCAGTGACTCTGCAAAATGGCACAGCAACGTTTTGAAAAAATCGGCCTCATATTTTAACTGCCTTTAAAATGTGACATCATCATTAGTTGGAACAGAATCGGGATGGACACCAAAGATTTTACTAGCTGAGACTCCCCTGATCATTGGAAACGAATGAAATGTGACCTGGTCAGATAGAATGAGACCTGATGCCTCAGCAATCTGCAAATATTCAACACCTTTTTAGCAAAGTAATCATGAAAATTCAGGAGGCATCATTATAATATAAAATCATCCAGGCATCAAGGGAAATATATTTGTATACCTCATGACAAAAGTTGAGTGGAAGCTCAGGAGTACTATTTACATTTATATATACTTATATCATGTAATTAAAGCCAACAGATAAACACATCAATATGTTAAAACAGATGTAAAAATATATAGATAGACATATTGCACTGAAACCTTGATATTGCATCCAAATGAAATCCTGTATTCCAAATATGCCCCGTAGGAGTTTTGCTCAAGGCTATGCTTAGGTATACTCAAAAATTCCCGATAGCGAGTCACTGGGGAAAACATGTTCTTTTACAGATAATTGCTACTGGCAGCCAGAGACCTAGAGAATTTGATGTGCAGTAATGTGACCTGACTATGTATTAAACTTTTTTGAAGGACATGTGTAAAGTAATTTTTATGTGTCTCACACACCTTGGGTTTTTTTTCCCCCACTTGCTAGCACATTTTTAAACAACTTTTCTATTTCTAATATATCTACTAGATTTTGTCCTAATAGTTCTCAACCATAAAAGATATTGGTATTGTTTTCTTCTTCAAAAAAAGAAAGCAACCCAGAGACAAGGAAAAAAAAAATCCCATCTGAGTTGTAGGGAATATGTAAACAAAGCCAAGTTATTTTATTGGTAATGAACTTCAGGAAAAATGTGAGAAATAATAGTTGCTTGTTTACACAGACAAGAGAAATTAGAGATTAACTGATTTCAGTAAGGTGGGGAGGCATCTCTACTGCTATTTAAGGCAATAATCACCAGCTTTTCATTAAATCTAGGGATGTTTAGGAGATGGCTCCTGAGGTATTTTAAAAGATACTGCTTCAGAAGCTATAATTAATAACTTGAAAAAATTATAAATTGCCAAGTACACATATGTGCAATGATACAATTCAATGAAGAAATATCATAGCTGCTAATTACTCTGGTTCTGTTTTGTGTGTGTGTATGTGTTATTATGCGGTCCTCATTTTATCGTTCAATATTAACATGTAAACCTTAATTAAGAATAATGTCAGAAGGTTCCAGGAATATAGCTAAAGATTGCACAAGGTAGTTCAGAGGCTTGTTTGGAGAGAATCCTTGGATCAACCAGGGAGTGTTATCTGTAAATAATGCACTTTTGTGTCACGAGTTACATGAATCATTACGAGCTGACATTGGAAATTAGCTTTTAAGAACAAAAATCCAGAGGGGAGAAAAATGAACTCAAACCAGCATGTAGTACAAAAATCAGGTGTGGGGACAGACTGCAGGAGTTGGGAATGTCACATTAGTTCCTTTAATGACAGGCAAGTGGCTCATAGATTTACATGCTTGTATTCTGGTGCCAGGGAGATGAACATCCAAAATGACAACTTATCAGGAAAATGATATATTTCTAGTTTCCATTAAGATCATTAAAAGCCACATTCCTTCTTCAGATATGCAAATGGATTTTCTATAGAAATCCATGAACAAGAGTAAGATTTGGCCTATGTTCACTAAAGAGCTGCAAAAAAAAAAAAAAAGAAAAAAAAAGAAAACAAGATTCTAGATATTTGATGGATAATCTAGGCCACATCTTGGCACTGTTTTTTCACTTGTGTTTTAGTTATTTCAGGGTCAGTTAGTACTAATGCAAAGGAAAACAGGGTGAAACTAAGGTGAATAATTTTGTCACATATTAAGTTGTGATAAAGGATGTAGTAGGATAAAAATCAAAGTGAGGGCAAAATTTAGTCCCTCAAACTTCAGGTGGCCTTCAAAGTTTAGCAGGCAAAATCAGGATGTAGTTGTCATAGTGAATTGTCCAATATCACTTCCGTGCAACAGTGCGGCACAGGGTTAAAAGTCAGTCTTTTCAGCCAGAATGCTTGCGTTGATCACTACTCCCTATGGGCTTGTTAGCTGTGTGACCTAAGAAAATTTACTCGACCTCTCTATGCTTCAGTTTCTCCATCTGTAACGTGAGCGTGAATACTGTTTCTGCCTCATGGAATTCTTGTGTTATATGATGTCTTACATGCAAAGTATTTACCAGTATCTAGTACATAGAAGGTGCTATATAAATGCTCACTATTAATATTTTTCAAATCCTGAAAAATATCTTTCAGGACTTCACAAATCAGTGATTTGTGCCTAGAGGTTTCTTAGCAATGAAGCCATAGTGTTCCCTTAGTTTAAACTTTGTAGAAAAGTCACTTCCAAAAAACATACAAAACATGATGGAAATATAATCTACATCATGCCCCTTTTTTCGTTATAATACTTAAAACTTGGTCTATTAAAATTCTATAAACAGAGGAAGTTCCACTTTGCCAGTTTTTATTCATTAGGAGTATATTCTCCTTGAGGGCAGAGAGTATATAATTTTATAAGTTCTTGTGCAAACTGGGAGCACTTCATAAATGTTAAACTAATCTCAAAACAGATTGTGTTGGACAGGCAGTGTTTTAAGGAAAGAAACCAGACAATGTTAAGGAAAAACCAGTGCATAAAAGTGGAAAGCAATCTTTAAAAATTTTTTTAATGTTTATTTATTTTTGAGAGAGAGAGAGAGAGAGAGACAGGTCATGAGGCGGGGAGGGGCAGAGAGATGAGACACAGAATCTGAAGTAGGCTCCAGGCTCTGAGCTGTCAGCACAGATCCCAATTTGGGCTCGAGCTTACAAGCTGTGAGATCATGACCTGAGCCGAAGTCGGACGCCTAATTGACTGAACCACCCAGGCACCCCGAAAAGCAATCTTTTTAATAACTGACTTCATTATAAATATGTCCAAATTTTATAAAAACTGACTCTAGTGACTCAATCATGTCAAATCTCTTGAAATGAAACTAAAGAATCACATATTCCTCAATGGCAGTGTTCTAAAATTATTTTTCAGAGTGGTAGAAAACAAAAATCTGGTGTCATTTCTTAACCAAATTTTAGAACAGCAATGTTCAATAGAAATATAATACAAACCATGTCATTTTAATTTTTCTATTCGCTGCATTGAAAAAAGTAAAAAACTGGCAAATTTAATGTTTTAAATTAGAAAATGTTTAATGTTTCTGTATTTTTGAGAGAGAGAGAGAGAGTAAAGCATGAATAGGGAAAGGGCAGAGAGAGAGGGGGACAGAGGATCTGAAGTGGGCTTTGCACTGTCAGTACAGACCCTGATGTGGGGCTTGAACTCATGAACCATGAGATCGTGATCTGAGCCGAAGTCAGGCGCTTAACTGACTGAGCCACCCAGGTGCCCCCAAAATTAATTGTAAGTAACATATTTTGTTTAACCCGGATGTCCAAAATGTTTTCGTTTCACATGTAATCAGTGTAAAAAATTATCAACGAGATATACCATATTCATCTTTTTCCATACCATGTCTTTGAAATCTGCTGTGCAGTTTCCAATTATGGCACATCTCAACCCACCCCGACCACATTTCAATTGCTTGTAGCATCATGTGGCGAGTGGCTACCAGACTGCACGGCACGGTTCTAGAGCAAGGGGTGCGGGGACTGTGCTTTAGAAAGGCAGCAAGGTGGCATCTGTTGGCCTTGGTAAGAGCTATGCTTCGAGTCTCTACTCAAAAGGAAATGTTAGGAGGGCCTTTGCCTTTCCGTGTCATCGGTTTTGGACGCATCACCATTTCTGTTTGTTAATTTTTCTTTTAAGTGTTTACATAGTACTCGTGTGCCTTTCTGACGTCTTGTAGCGAGGTCTGTTCTTACAGAACAAATGGAAATCGGCTTTGGAATTCATGTGCCTGAAGAAAACTCATCTCGACAGCTGCTGGGGCAGCTTCAAGCGCACGCAAGGTGAAAGAAAGACACCTGGGATTTTTTTTTTTAATACTAGAGGTGAAATAAGGAGATGGAGGGATGCCTTCTTATAGTGCCAGATGAGACAAACAGGTGGCACAAGGAAGGAACAAATAAAGGATGAAGGGAAGAGCAGCAGGTTAAGGCCTCGGGCAGAGCAAATACAAGATTCAGCTGCTGCAGGTTCAAGCCTGAGGCAGGATAATAGAGCTGACTGTGGCAGAAAGAAAATCAGACCTGTCAACAGTGCAGTTCATCCATGAATGTAGATGGGTAGAACAGTGTAGAAGGAATGCAGTGCCTCTTAGCATCCATGTTCGGCCTCAGCGTCCATGAAAGCCACACCACCTCAGGAAGCAGCTCGAGACGCCTCCGGTATTAATCAGATGACACCTACACAAATGAAATTGTGATAAGGGCCACGAAGGCTTCCTATTGTTTAAATTTTTCTTAACTCGGCACACCGAAGGGCTACAGGCAGCCGGCCCCCAGAGCAAGCAAATACACCGTAACTGGAAAAAATATGAGGAGAAATAAAAATGTTTCCAAAAATATTTCTCCATGAGGGGCCCTACATATAAATGAGGAAAAACCAATAACCTCACTCTTCTACACAAATAAATCATCAGAGAGCCACCCCAATGCCTTCTGCAATGAAGCCCAGCACTAAGAAAAATAAATCCCTAAAAAATAGAAAGTATGTGCAAAACTGATCGTAGATCAGGGAGTGAAGCACGTTTTTCTTTTTCTTCCCTTCACATCCACACACACTCAAGGGATATAGGAACACAAACGGCAAGGAACTGGCAAGACAGCACCAGTGTGAAGGGCGGCGTAGAGCTGCGAGGCCTCGCCTTCTCCCAGGAAACCCAACGACGCGGACTTAACACTGATGTGCTCTGGAATTGCCTGCACCAAATTTCATGGACAAACAGTTCTTCAATAAGTCCCAAGATATGGTATGCTTGGCATAAAACTTAGAGAAATCACCTGGTCTCAAAGTAAAGGAAGAGTAGCCTTGAGTTTTGGAATGGGTCCAAATCCTGCATGGAATTAGTTATGTTCTCAATGCTGTTTCTTTCTCAAAAAGAAAAGGAAAGGAAAGAAAAGAAAATAAAAAAGAAAAAAAGAAAAGAAAAGAAAGGAAAAGAAAAGAAAAGAGGGGAAAAAAGGAAAAGAGAAAAAGAAAAAAAAGAACAGGGAGAAAATGTGCCTGAAAGCCAACCAGTTGAGTCCCCTCTACTCCACTCCACTTCTTTTCTCTGAGTCCTTCCCTTGTAAGAATGACCTCTGAGGAGGTTCTTCAATTTAACTCATGAGCCCCAAGATCAGACTCTAACCCTCATATAGCTATTGAAAACTGCAAACGTGGCCTTGCACGAGAATAGGCCCCTTTATCTGCAGGGATCATGTGAGGGGTGGCCCCACCCCCACTCAGAGGCCACTCCGAGGAGAATGGAGAAAACTGAGCTTCAGGTGAGAGGGGCCAATATATTACTGATGCCTATCTGCCCGACACCAGGGCCCAGTAATCAGCCGGGCTGCTTTACTCTCAGCTCTCCTCACATAGAGTAATGGAGTGCTTTGCACAGCCTTTCCCCGGAATCCCAATATTTTACTTATTTTTTTAAATGTTTTTTTTAAATTTATTTTTGAGAGAGCACCAGCAGGGGAGGGACAGAGGATCTGAAGTGGGCTCTTCACTGACAGCAGTGAGCCTGACGTGGGGCT
Source organism: Lynx rufus (assembly GCF_022079265.1). NCBI lineage: Eukaryota > Metazoa > Chordata > Mammalia > Carnivora > Felidae > Lynx > Lynx rufus. The sequence continues at coordinate 152,123,719 of NW_025814834.1, forward strand.
TGAACTCACGAATGGAGAGATCATGATCTGAGCCGAAGTCAGATGCTCAACTGACTGAGCCACACAGGTGCCCCGGGAATCCCGATATTTTAGCATCAGCTTGTATCGTTAGGGTCAACTTTTCTCATAGATAAGAAAATTGAGGACCAAGGGGAGTACACTGTTAGCTTCCAGGACCTGGATCATAGGACCTCTGTGTTTCCCACTGGCCCCTTCAAAGTACACAGACAGGCTTCCATACGTCTAAACAGAACACTCAGCTGTTGGTAGAAGTGGGAAGTCATGTCAAATAAGAAAGAAGGAAGATTAGGTGAAAGCTAGAAAGATCCTATGTAGACAGAGTAATGACCTATGCTTGCCCTTATCCTGGGAACCTGTGAATTGTTCTCCTACTTGGCAAACGGATTTGCAAATACGGCTAACGTTAAGGGCCTTGAGATGAGATTATCCTGGATTATATGGGTGGGCCAAATCTAAACCACATAAATCCTTACAGAGAGCCTTTTCAGGCCGCATAGAACCAGAGAGATGGTGGCATAAGAGAGAGTTTCAACTGGGCTGGATCTGAAGATGGAAAAGACCAGGAAATAAACCCTCCCCTTGAGCCTCCGGAAGAGAACACAACCTGCTCCTCACAGCTTGATTTTCACCCAGACAGAGCTGGGTCAGATTGCCATCCTACATGGCTATAAGATAATTCATTTGTATTGTTCAAAACAACAAATTCATGGTAATTTGTTAGAGCAGCAATGGAAAACTCATACAGACAGAACTTCTCATAGCAAATATCTTCTCCACTCAGCAGTTCTACCTTTTTTAAATTAAAAACAAATTTTTTAAATATTTATTTATTTTTGAGAGAGAGAGAGAGAGACAGAGTGTGAGTGGAGGAGGGAGAGAGAGGCAGAGAGAGAGAGACAGAGTGAGGGAGACGGAGAATCCAAAGCAGGCTCCAGGCATTGAGCTGTCAGCACAGAGCCCGACGGGGGGCTTGAACCCATGAACCATGAGATCATGACCTGAGCCGAAGTCAGATGCCCTACTGACTAAACCACCCAAGCGCCCCAGCAATTCTAACTTTTGACAGACCATGGCTGGTGAAGGAGATCCTGGGGTGGGCCAGCGGGTGTGAAGTGGATGGCATGGAGGCCAGGAGGGAGGAGCCCAGGGACTTTGAAGGTAGTAACAGTGAGCAAAGATAGTAACTACCGTACCAAACTAACTGCCCTCAGGGCTGAGAAAACAAAGGGCAAGGGTTGGAGTTATGAGAAACTGGAAGTTCAGAAGGGGGCCCATGGAGCTGGGGGGGACTCAGCCCTTGGAGGGTGGGGGCATGATGGGCTGGTGAGAGGACTGGAGCCTGGGAGAGCTGCTGCCGAGGGGAGGGTTGGGTGGTAAAGGCCCTGCTGGGGCAGTACTGATGGGAGCAGCTAGCATGTCCACAAAGCAGATCCCTCCTCCCGCCCTTTATCTGCACTCTCTCTCATACTGTTCAGGCTGCCATTAACAAAAACCACCACAGACCGGGTGGTTTACACAACAGACATTTATTTTCTCCCAGTTCTGGAGGGTGGAAAGACGAGATCAAGGGTAGGCAGATTTGGCTTCTCCTGCGGCTTGTCTCCTTGGCTCGCAAAGGGCTAGCTTCTCACTGGTTCCTGAGAGGGCCTTTCCTCTGTGTACATCTCTGGGGTCTCTCTGTGTGTTCAAGTTTCCTCCTTTTATTAGGGTACCAGTCAAATTGCATTACGGCCCATCCTAAAGGCCTCATTCTAACTTAATTACTGCTTCAAAGGCCCTATCTCCAAATCCAGTCATATTCTGAGACATTGGGCACTAAGACTTCAAAGTAAACAATTTGGAGGGGTGCAGGGGGCAAAATTCAGCCCAGAACAGTCTCCCTCTCCAAATCCTTGTTGGCAAAACCTAGCAGGGTGCCAGCTGACAAATGAGAAATATAATTTTCCGAGTCCCAGCATCACAAAAGCAGAGTTATAAACAGGTAGGATTTGGAAATTAGCAACTGACCAAGGAAGGGGCTGACAATGGAAAGAACAGCCTCGGGAAAACCTGCCTTTGGGTAGTGAGGTGGAAAAGCAGTCTCACAGACCCCAAGCAGGATCTATGTGGATCTGGTGAGTCAGGTGACACATGTGGCTGTGGGGGGGTGGGGGCAGCCACCTGTTTCTATCCTACCCCCTTCCCCGTTGGAGGCCAGCCTCTCTGAGAAGCAAGGGTAGAAATATGAGCAAGCACCTGTCTCCTAACTGTCGTTCTTTGTGGAGCCAGATGGTGATTGCTGAGGAAGAGTTCTAAGGTCATCGTCAGGAAAGTGGGCCACCGAAGTAAGGTGTCAGCATCTGAACTGGCCCAGCAGCTCAGCAGCATGTCAGCGGATGGGAAAGAGTGGTTTCCTCAAGGGCCTGGATGGATACAGATGTCAGCAGGTACTGTTGAGGTGACTTCCATGGGAGTCAGGAAGAGGCCGGCCAGGTATGACTGCCAGGCCCTGAGGGGTTAAATACAGTGGACAGAGACAGAATAAGGGAAAGATATAAACCAAAATCCATGTTGGTCCACTTTGCTCCCTGCTTCCTTAAAGGGGCCCCAAATGAGACAGAAAGATGATCCTTTTCTTTCCTTTTCTTTTCCTTTCTATTTCTTTTCCCTTCCCTTTTATTTTCCTTCCTTCTTTCCTTCCTTCCTTTCTTCATTTGTTCCTTCCTTCCTTCCTTCCTTTTCTTCTTTCAATAAGGTGAATTGAAATGAGTGAAGTAAATCTGAGGTAAGTGCTAGCCCCTGAAAAAGGCCTTGAGTGATCGTAGAGTTTAGAATCCCACGGAAAATAAATGACAGGTATCAGTCTGGGGCATGAGACCACTTTTCCCAAGGTCATCACCACTGCTTCTGCATGCAGTCCTCACAAATGATCTAGAATTGTAGGGAATATTAGATATACAATTCTAGAGTAAGCTTATTATTAAAAAGAGAAAGAGAAAGGGAGGGGCACCAACTTTGGTTCAATAGGATGAGCTCTTGTTCTACAAAATGAATGCCCCTGTTGCAGGCAAAGAAATAAACGTTTAACTTTTTCATTCATTCAACCAACATTTACTGAGTGATTACCATGTGCCAGGTATAGTGAGGTGGCTTCTCCCTTCACTGTGTACCTAAGGAATAGTTATTCTGGTGACATAAAGCTAATAATAGCAGCTAACTTTTAGTGAGAATATGCTATGTGCACATGTGCGATCTAGTTACAATGCTAAGTATTTTACATACATTACCTCATTTAATCCTCAGAATAACCCATAGAGATAGGTATATATTTCCCATGCTTTCCATTTGAGCAAACTGGTATTCAGAGACTTTGACCTAGCTGCTCAAAGTCACAGAGCAATTAAATATCAGAGTGAGAATCCAAAGTAGTCTTGTGTAATTCCAAAGTCCATACTTTCGGGTCAACTCTTTTTTTTCCTATTATGGTTTCCTGGGCAGTGGGCCCCATGATTTTTCAAGGTAGTAATGACTAAATTTGAACACTATACTGACATGTGAATAGAGATGGCCAAGAACAGTCCACATGAAACTCGCTAGACGTAGGCTGCCAAATATAAAATACATTCTAAAGAGCCTGTGGTTTTTTGGGGGTGGGGTAGAGTCAAGGGAGGGAAGAAAAGCAGGAAGGAGAGAAATTATAGAAGGCTAGGAAGAAATGTTTAGCAGCGATGGATACGTTCATTATTTTGATTGTGGTGATAATCTCATGGGTCTATTCACCTATCAAAACTTATCAAGTGTATTCTTGAAATATGCAAAGTTTATTGTACCTCAAAAAGGTTGTAAAAAAGAAGATAACACCTATGTAACAGTTGGCTATCACTGCCTAACAAACGACTCTCAAATTCAGTAGCTTGGAACAACAATCATCATTTTTAGAGCTCATGTCACTGTGAGTTGTGGCTAGAACTTGGCTGATCTAGGCTGGGCTCAGCTGGGGCAGCTGTGTGCCAGCATCTCATCCTCCGTGTACCAACTAGGGCTACATGGGTATAAACTTCTCATGGTCATGGCAGAGGTACAAAAGGGCAATCAGAAACATGGGAGGATATTTATTGGCTTAGAACTGACTTATTGTTACTTACATCCACTTGTCATTTGTCAAAACCAAATCTATGACTGAGCTCAAAGTCAGAGGTGGGGAAATGTTCTTCCCACAGCGAAGCTGAGACAGGGGTGTAGATGCCGGGAGGGGTAAATTAGGGCCAATCATTTCATCTACTACACAACATCAGAAACTTGCAGAGGCAGTTTGAAAAGATGAAAAGATGGGATCTCAGAATCCAGAGACAGTTACCTGCTTTTCTAAAAGTCAGTGTTTGAGGACCTCTCTGGCCTCAAAGAAACAAGACCCAGAAATATCGGGCGAATATGAGAATGCTCATATTAGGGTATCTCTCTCCAAAGGAGTCACTGGTGTTCTCAGAAAAGTGACGGATTCCCCTGTGAGCTGGGACATAATACGGGAACACATGCAGGGGCAGAGCACAAGTCCATTTGGGGAAAGAGCACTAAAGTGTTATCGTCTTGGAAATGTGATGAGTAAAATGCATTATCAAAGGTAATTAAAACAACATGAAGGAAGCAACTTCCCTCGGTTAATTTATTCCAAGCAAGGAGAAAATCTCCGAACTAAATTTCGTGTTGGAACCTTTTAAGTCAGTTTGCCTTTCTTCAACTGCAGCTAATTTGTATAGTTTGGATTGTCCTGAAAGTTCTCATTGTCATCAGTGACTTAAAAATACTGCTACTGGGCAAAAGAAATCAATGATCTCTACATTGCAGGCTGAGTAATTACATAATAATGATTTGCATTAATGAAAAGACAAGTTGGTCCAGATCCAGATGTGCCAGTGACCACAGTTCCCTGCAACGTCTAAGCAGAATGCTGAGGTCGGAGAAATTTCAGCGTCAGTTGTGAGACAAAATGACTGGTTAAAAAGTCTTCCCTAATCAACATCACTTAATAGCTCTTTAATGACTGACTCATCATTTTTCTCCAAGTAAAAGTAAATTTAAATTTCAAAATAAAGCAAATTTTACTTATATCTTTGGCACAGAAGCAGATGTTTCCCTGACATGTGCACACAAGCTGTTGACTGTGACCTTGCAGGATAAAGCAGTTTTGAAAATTAGCTTTTGTCTCCCAATCTGGGGAAAACAATGCTGCAGTGAAGATTTAATAAAAAGTCATAGCTTCTCGCAGAAGCTTATTTCAGCAAAGTAAACTATTAATTAAAATAACAAATGTCAGCTGTTTTGGAGGCTGACAGTTAACACAACGCAGCATTTGCTTACCTTGACGTACAGGATGCATGGGACACTGGAAGGATCCATAATTCATTCTGGGTATGGCTCTCTCATGCCCTAATATAGTGATAACAGAGTGATAAATTAGCTCCCGTTCAGCAGTTTCGTTAGCAAAAGCACTTGGGGACTTGGGGAAAACCCATCTAGAGAGGGCCTTTCGGCAGGCTGAAGGAATACACGCTTGAACAGCTTGAGTGAAAGTTTCGTGGCATTCCTGGGAAACTTGAGGACCAAGAAACGCAGGTGGGGAAAATGTAAAACTAGGTGAGAGACAGAGTAAAAGCAGTGCATCACAATCTGCTCTTGGCCACAGTGGGGGAAAAAGTTATTAAGTGTGGGAAAGACTGTATCACCTCCAAGAGACTGGGGGAAAAAAGAGGTTGGGGGAAAAGAGAGGATCAGATTTCGGAGACAGAGGCTAGATCAGGGAGGGAGGGAAGGAAGGGAAATTGACAAACATCCTTCACCATCTCTGAAGTCAACAACTTAAGAGGTTTGGGGGCAGATGAGGCAGAAGTAAGACATGTGAGGAAATTGGTTCCAAGCTGTTTCCTAATATGATTACATAGGTGAGAATAATAAATAGAAAAAGCTACACCGACTCTACGAGGCATACTGGTGGGGAAGTCTGTTTCAGGGCTTTTTCACTGAGACAGCTCAGTAATACATTATACAATTAAAGAGAGAAGAAAAGTCCTTTTAGTTGGGGCACCCTGTAAAAATGTGTATGGAAAGCCTGAAGAGGTGACAAGTGGAAAGGGAAAGGTGATCTGGAGGAAAGGTCTGGGCAAAGCAGATTAGCAGGGCGGTGGGGGTGGTGTGGGCCTGGTGGGTGGTGCTGAGGGAAAAGCAGTTTACTATTCAGGTAGGTGCACTTAGGGACATGCAAATCGCTTCAAGTAAAAGTAGTTCTGCTACCTCTCTCCGTGTTGCAGAAAACAGAACAAAAGCATGCATCCCACAGTTCAGGTATTCCGTGCTTCTTTTTAAAAGAAAAGAAAAAAAACTTACTAAATCGGAACCAATTAAACCAGGAGCTGGCTGTGTGAGGAACCCGCTATTTTCTTTTACAAAACCTAGGATGGGCCAATGAGAGTTTCATCTTCTCCCCCATTTCTGGGACGGTTTTAATACGTTGTTACAGTGGAGACATCTACATTTTAAAGCTCACTTATTATCATTTCTACTGGAGTCAAAACTTAGTGCATCGTTAAGCATGATCCAGTTCACTGGTCCAAAATGAACCAATAACAATTAGAGTCCAGAACAACCCTCGTGCATCATTCCTGTTCCTCCTTATTCTCTCGTTCCTCATTGGCTTGGGGACTTTAGCTAAGGTCGGGGCTGTAGATGGAAGGTATTTGGCATTCATAAAAGTGAAGAACATCACAGGCACATGAACATGGTCACGGACATGGGCTTCAATCAAGCTAGAAGCCTGCCCCAAAGTAATGACAGGAATCAATATGCAAGGCACAAAGGAGGGTAGGAGGGTGAGCCAGTTTGGATGAAATCCTATCTGACCCTTTATGTAAAATACAAAACAAGCAGGATCTTTTCAAATGATCCAAGAGTCAACAGCCTTCAACTCTGAGATTTCTTGTTGGCGGCCAGAATTCTTGGTACTGGGTAGTGCTGTCTTTGTTAAGTATGGCGGAGCTGGGCCCTAAATGCTCTCTCACAGGAGGCCTCCTCCAGACACCAATCACATGCAAGGGCTACAGAGCTACCTGCTAACCAGGGGTCCCCCAAGCAGGGAGCACAGATTTGCATCCGTTGTAAATCTGGCAGGGGCTTCATGCCCATCTCCAAAAAGGATCCTATCAGCTCACACCTCATGTAAGAAACCCCTCCACAGCATAGCTCTCCTTTTCTCGCTTTGCTTTTGCTAAAACACCGTGGAAGTTTTAAGGCAAGTTGGCTCTGGACAGTGTTACTACAAACACCCTGAGCACTGGAGAGAATCTGCATTCCCATTCAAATCTACTGAAAGCAGCCTAAATCAAGGGCAGCCGGTATTGGATGATTTCTGCTTTCTCCCTTTCTTTTTCCCCTGCAAATGCTTCTGCAACACTAAGTTATCCCATTTGATGGGCAATTTGCTTCTGTGCCGTGCTGCCATTAGCACTTGTCTCCAAAGCGCTTCTCCCTCAAGGGGCTTTTTCACCAGAGTTCAAATCTATGGCAAAGTGCTGGCTGCAACCGTAAGTTTAATGCTTGCGTAAGATATGCAAAAAGAAAAAAAAAAGGTTGGAATACCATTGAAAAACTAGGACATGGATCTTTGCGTTGCATTTATTTTGGGAGGAAAACCGAATTCTGTCACTGCTGCAGTGTGTGGATACTTTACCTCTGTGTAATCGCTGAGGAATTAATGTGATTTAATAGCCACAACAATAAATATAGCCTTGACAAGGTGATTATCCCATAAGACTAGAATCATGATATAGCATAAATCAATACCAGCCTAAGTATGTCTCCGAAAGGGGTATATATTTCTACATTCACTGCTAGCTGTTGAACTAATTTTGGAATTAGGAGCTGTATGAAATGCAAAAGCTATTTTTCTAAGTGAAAAATTACAGAATATGTATGACGATCACTCAGAATATATATTGCTCATAAAACGAGTAGAAGGAAATGAGTAGGTGGGAGTAGTCAAACTTTTAAAGCTAGCTCAAGTTCATATCTCCGCTTCTGGGGGCATGCTGCTCTCACGCCAAACCGACCCAACTCAGCTGAGGCCCCTGACTGTCCTGTTTCTGCCCCGTCTCCCGCCTGCGGACCACCAGGCCATCTTAGAGACCTTTCTTGCAGGGACGAGCCCTCTCGGCCTATGCTACTTAGGCAAGTCAATTGATTCACTTGCTTGAGAGAGCTCCGCCTGGTGCAAAGGCCTCTTAGAGAGTCTCTGTGGCTGGAGTTGAGTCATACAGAAGAGGGTATTGATCAGGAGCAATCTGGCTTAGCACTTCTGGGGACGTTTCCCCAGGGACACAGGCACTTCTTGATTTTTGAAGGTCAGTGTTAGCAACTCTCTGAGCTGTCCGCTGACTGAAGTAATCCCAGTTGAGCTGGCTTTTCTGGAAGCCTGGCTCTGTGCATTTCAACCACCCCCTCCCTCCAGGGAAGGAAACTTGGGTAGAAACTTACTTGTAGGCCAACTGCCCCCCAGCCTCGTCAGTCCTGTTCAGACACAGGGACCCCACCTCGCCTGGCTGCCGGTGCCCCGCCTCTGCCCAGCAGAATTACACTGGTGGGCACCAGACCCCTCCCAACCTCCGCAGCAGCTCTTGCTTCTTGAAGAGGGCCCTAAAAAAACTATTTAAAGCCTTAATATATGAAGTGCCTTCTTTGAGAGCTGAGTTTCCCACTGCCAGATAAGTGCCGCCTTAACTACATTTTTGTGGAGTAGCTGCAGTAGCACTCGATAGTTGATTATGTTAATCCTTTAGGGATATTCGAGAAAATATCTGCAGATTCTTCCTATAGGAGAGTAATCAAGATTTGATTCAGGTATCAACCACCCGACAGGCTTTCTGACTTACATGTTCTCAGTGTGCCACATATTGTATTTTCACTTTTCAATATTGTACATTTTTCCTGTTTGCTCCCCCCTCCCGCAGTGCACACAAAGATTTCCTTAGTCACAAAGGATTAAATAATTCACCTCTGAAGAATCCTTTTAAAGCATCAGTGCCTGTCTTGAAAATTGCTTCCCCTCCTTGCCTTTTTTTTCCCTTGCAGAACAAAGAAAAGTGTTAATCTTTTGATAATTGACTCTATTTTTACTGGAATTTCTCTTGTGATTATTTAATACATCTCCAGTCAGTTTCAAACAGTATCTGTTTTCAGCATACATCTCTAACCAGAGACAAGTTGTCCAAGCAGGGTGCTGGGGAGGGCTGGTTTGGCAGAAACAAAACCCTAACACAATAATGAATGCAGCCCGAGCATACTGTTTGAAAATGAAATTGGCATTACTTATTTAGACAAAGAGACAAATGCACTTGTAGCTTCATTTACCACACAGAGCTCTCACAGAGACTGTCTGCAAAGGGACTGAGAACTTCCTACTCTGATAGGCGTATCAGTAGGGATTTTATTTCGTGTCTTCCTGTAAATGCAGGAGAGCTCAGCTATTGATGACTTTAATTCTACAGGCACCGGTGGTTTGTAGTTAGCCTGAGAAATAACATTAAGCGAGCTGATCGAATGGGCCCCGAAAGGTTTAGCAGTGCTGCGATGGACTGGGGTACAATGTGACTACGTGCACGTTCTGGAACCCCTTCCTTTTTCGCACCCCCCAACCCCTGCCATTCTTTACACAAATGCAGAAAATTCAACGGATGTACACTACTTCCTTCATTATTTAGGCTAATGCCGCACTACCCATTCAGTCTGTGCTGTCGAGGTTGTGAAAATCTGTATTAACACATGGGTTAAATGGAAAAATATTTATTTAATGTTTTTGTTTACTCTTCCTCCTGCTCCTGACCCTGGGAAACACGCAGAGACAGGAGAGGCCCCAGCCGGGTTCTGTCTGGCTCCTTCCTGGGTTAATCACATTTCACACATCCCCATTTCTGGCAGATGCAGCACCTGACCTCCCCTTTGTCCCTCTCTGGATGAAAGTGTGAGGCTCCGTAATTTCCCTCAGGCACAAGAACAGTTTGCTTTCCTGCTGGAGGTGAAACTGACTCCCTGAGAAGGCACAGCTGGGGCTTTTATCTCCCCTCCAGCCAGTACCCAGCGGCTGATCTCTCTCACTTTGCATGAAAATAAGGCTGAGGTTAGAGCTGCTTAATTTGGCTCTTCACAAAGTCGGGGGCAGGGGTGGGGGGTGAGATGAACCTTGGGGGCTTGGTTCACAGTGTAGGAATTAGTCTGGGAAGGGAGCCCGCTCCTCGGGAAGGAGGTGGCGGTGCTCCCGCCAGGGGCCGCGCTGTGCCGCTAATGCCACTGCAGCAAATGGAACGTGCTTTGCGGGAGTGAAAAGTGTTGGCACAGCTGTGAGAGCTGCAGGAACTGCCTTAAGGGTGGGAGGTGGAAGGGACAGGTCTGTGACAGCAACTTGCGGAGCACAACCGATCAGGAGCTCACTTACAAGGGCACTGCTCACCCTGGACAGCTCAGTGATTTATCGGAGAGGCATTTCTCTCCCTTCTTCCTTCCCACTGTTTTAAACACTCGGTAGGCTGGCTGACCCTTGCTCTCCACGGGTTGGCCTGCTGCGAAGTCAGTAGCCGCTCTCTGTGGGACTGAAGTCAGCAGATCCATTAGGTTGACTAATGGTGATGGAAGGATCTGTGGCCATTGGGTTAGGGTGACATTTATATTTGGACACCCTATTATTACTGGCAGGCCCCCGGGTTGCTTGCAAAATGTTCTGGGAGCTGGGGCTGTGGAACACCTCCCTGCGAGGGTGGCAGGGGTGAGAGACGAGCCGTGACAGGGAATGTGCCCAAGTGGCAGCGTCGCGTTGGAGGCTGTGCCGAGTGGCAGCCGCTCGCAGACGCCTGGCAGTGGAAGGCCGTGTCCTAAGGTGTTCTGCCGACATCCACCAGAGCAGCTGGCGCCTGGTGGAAGGCAGATGGTGTTGGATCCCCCAAGTGTCGCTGTCTAGCAAGATGCCATGTCCACTGATTAAAAATAATTAAACATTCCTTCCTCCAGTGAAGGAGAATGGCACGCACGCCAGGCAGGGAGGTTGACAATGGCATTACGCAGCAAGACATGGCAGCAGCAGTGAGCGCCCAGGGTAGCAGGTGCGCCTGGCTTGGAGAAGGTGGAGTGGGAGTGGGGCGCCTGGTTGAACAGTGACAGCAGGAAGAGTTTAGTGAGGATGCATATGCATGAGGGATGCATGAATAGGATCATATTGGATGACTTTCTACTGCTCAGCTAGTTTATGGAGAACATTTTCTAATTTCTAAATGGAAATAACAAATTTGATGTTCATGACCTAATCAATGCGCTGATCACCTGGTATGTGTCTCCGGGCCAGGTGCTTCTCGAACAGAATATACTAATAGATGACAGTGTCCATAGCCTCGTCATCCTTACTTTAACTGAATCTACTCACTTCGTTTCTCCATCCATGTTTTTTCTTCTGCAGGAAGAGAGGCCTGGAAAGTTTGACAAAAGGGTCAATGATTCAGCTGTATTCTTGTGAATGAGATGGTTTTCCAAATCTACCCGGGCTATAAATATCCCTACCCTGCCGTCTTCCCGTACCACATCTCATCTGCGTACAGCCTCTTTCTTCCCTTTTGTGGGTAAGCTCCTGAATGTTCTCAGGAAGCGACTGAAAAGGCAGGTCGGTTTACCGTTGTATTTGTCAGTTATTTTGAATTTGTAAATGGCTGACTTCTTTTCCCAAGCTTCGAAGACAGGAAAGATTTTTTTTTTATAATTTTTTTAACGTTTATTTATTTTTGAGACAGAGAGAGACAGAGCATGAACGGCGGAGAGTCAGAGAGAGGGAGACACAGAATCTGAAACAGGCTCCAGGCTCTGAGCTGTCAGCACAGAGCCCGACGCGGGGCTCGAACTCACGGACTGCGAGATCGTGACCTGAGCCGAAGTTGGGCGCTTAACCGACTGAGCCACCCAGGTGCCCCAACATAGGAAGGATTTCAATTTGGACTGAATGAGTCTGATTTCAGGCCAATGGGCACGTTCTAAGTGCCCATTGGCTCTAAAAGGAAGTTTCCTCTTCTTATTTGTATTTGAAATGATCAGTATTTATTTGGTAAGTATCTATTGTACGGGCATTATGTGCCACTCCATTGTGAGAGGTGAGCTGCACGAACAGTGTAACATGTATATGAAGCCAGAGTAAATTCTTGTAAAACCAACAGCACTCAGCCCGGGGGATGGGGAGACTGAGGAGTTTGGGATTGAAGGGGTGATCACAAGATGATAGTGTTACTTCGGGAAGTGAGGTATAACTTGGCTCTTGAAATCTGGGTTTGCACACATATTTGTGATAAAGAATAGGAGAATTTCCTAAGAGAGATTTCAGCAAAGGCAGAAAGAAAGGAATGAGTGAACCAGAAGTTTGACTTGGCTAATGGAGGGAGTCCACATTTGTTAAAAGAGACCAGGAAAAGAGTACTTCCTTGAATATTATCCAAGTAAGGACAGCTGTCTACCCAATAAGGCATCCTTACAGTGTTCTGTAAGGACTGAGGGAGAGATGCTGGAATGTTGACATCTCAGAATTCCCTTGGGTGGACTCTTCTTGGCTCTTTCAATACCCATTCTTAACGGTTTCCTAGCTTGAGTCTTACCTCACAGTTACTTGGAAAACTAAAACTTACATTTCTCCAAGTCCTTTGTAGCTAAGGTTTTCTGCATGCTCTAAGTAGTGCTGAATTCGTGGGACTTAGAAATGGAGATGAACTCCATGAGGCAGCAGATGCCGGAGGTAAGACCCAGTCACCAGGTAAGCCCAATGACAGGGGTATCTGGTTCTTCAGGGAAGCCTGGGTAGAATTTCTAGAGTTATTCTGGAGTGACTAAACAGCAGGTGCCAAGCAGCAGGTCTGGCAGCAGTGGTGTTTCTCTAGAACAGTCCTTAGTGATTAAATATTTTTCTAAGCTGCACTGTTCCTGGTGGTAAATCTTCTAAGCATGGTTTTCTGGTTCTACTTGAGATTTTATAAGCTATCTGATACCTTTTACTAAAACTTTTTTTTTAAACCTTAAATTAGGTAGCTATTGCCCATAAGAATACTGATTATTATAATTTCCTTATGAGTGTTCCTTCTACATGGTTCTAGGTAAATGAAGAAATATTAGGTACATAGAAGTGACCCATGTGACATCCCACCCCACCTTGGACACAACTGATTGGATCAGGGAAAGGCATCTGACCCAAAGAGAAAATTGATTGGTTGATTAGTAGCCAAAGGGGTGGCCTTAAAAGAGACATTTGCCATATAGGGCCAATAATTAGAAACTAGACCAACCAGATCTTCTTTATCAAGAGTTTGAACTGCAAATACCCAAAAAGTCAGCTGACAGGGAAGAAAATATAAAAGTCTTACAGAAAAGGATGTAGCCATGTATAACAAGAAGCCACAGGCACATACAGAACATAGTGCTCTTTGGTTAATAGTAGCAAGATTAGCAAAATAATGTTCACGGTTTTTAAGAGTATGTCAAACACGGTGCCTGCTATACCTAACCACCCCTTCTAGATGACTCTACCTCATTCATAGCCTCCTGCTTCAGGAAGCAGGGCTAGTCTTTTTTGTTTGTTTGTTTTGTTCAAAGACAGCCATGAAATTGGACCAGGGGCCCATCTGCAGGTTTGCAGGTGATTTATGGGATCACTGGTTTGAGGTAATATTAGCCAAACCAATCAGACCAGTTTATTTTGGGTTGGGTTGGCAAGACAGGAATGAGATGAGAACAGAGCAGACATGAAGAAAACGCAGAGATACATGAGAAAGAGAGAGAGCGAATGAGTGAAGCAGATCCTAAGCAGCCTCTGTCTGGCATGGCTTTTCCATCTCAGTCCACGTACATCTCTAGGACAGCCCCTTTGCTGAAGGTGGTATCAGGGAGCCCACTTGTCCAGCCCAACGGGGTTTCTGAGCACATGACCACAGCCAGAATGAGGCTGATTTGCAGAAGGGCACTGGATCCTAACTAACCTTCCAGCCTCCAAACTCTCCTGGCTCAGCAAGACCAGCTCCATTATGCTTTCTGACACTCTGCTGGTTTAGTTTTCTAAGTTTTTGGTTGTTGTTGTTGTTGTTGTTGTTGTCTAGGCCTGGCTACCCAACTGAGATGGGTACCCCCTGTTACTATGAAAATACCTGAGGTTATGCTCCCATCTCACCCACAGCACTTAAGATACCTTGAGAGCCTATTTCTTGCATCCTAATGAGCCCAGATAACATAGCACATTCAACTTAAAAAAAAAAAAAAAAGACCATTGTTCTGCTTTGCTCTCTTAGAAATTTCAGAAGTGGAAAAAAGAACAAAGGCAGACATCCTTGACTTGGATTTAGAAAAATCTGAAATGATTTGATTTTAATTCTTCTGCATTTAAATGGAGGTGAATAACCTTTGGGAACAGAATGTTGCCCAACTGATATGTGGGCCACCACTTAAGTCCCCCTTTAAATGTAGTACTTGATTACCACGCCTACTGAATAAGAGCTCACAACTAACATTATCATCAATAGAAGCCACATGAGCAGATCTCAACACAAGAGTGGAAACGTACCCTTAAATTAAACTATTTTGGCCTCTTTGAAAGTCAAACCATTTTTAGAAAGTTCTTTCTGAGGCCTCATTATTATTATGACTAGTACTAATTTATACATATATAATGCACTCTGCTTTACTGTATTCCGAACATTATATTTCAGAATAATTTTACCCACCCGGAGAGAAGCACAATAGCTACTCCATAGCACTCAACAATGTCTCAGGCCTGGCAGTGAACAGAGGAAATGGCTGTAAATATGCCATTTACAACGGAGAGGTGGAACATTCTCCCAAAGAGAGCTTGGCTTTGATGGGTGGTTCAAGCTATTTGGGAGGATTGTGTTTCTTCATCTGCACCTGTCATTCATCCTGGCCTAGTTGGGTGCAGAAAGACACCCATCAGCGATTTTTAACTTTGGCTGAACACTCAAATCTCCTGGGGAATTTTATAAAATATCTATGCCTAGGTCTCAGTCTGACCAACTGGAACTATCTCTGCAGGTAAGGCCAGGGCTTAAGTATTTTCAACTTCACAGATTACTCCAGTGGACAAGTGAATTTGAGAACCACTGATCTACAACACTGATTTTCAAATTTTGGTTTTCATCATAATCACCGGGGAAGATCCTACCCATACTTAATCACATGATTCTGATGCACAATAAAGTTTGCAAACGACACACTTACACAGAAAGAATTTGGTTCTTTCTGTCTCAAGGCTTCTGCTCCTCTCTCTCCCCCCCAAATCCTGCCCCAGTCCTGGCAATAGCTACCATTATATATCCTGGTTAAAATGCAATAATCTTAATTGGAGTAATAACATATCAAACTAATCAGCCATCATGAGAATATTCTTAGCGGAGTGCAGAGCCCTGAAGGAATGAACAAAGGACGGGAAAATTTTGCAGATAATAAGTGTGGTCCTCACTTCATCAGGTTCAAAACACATCCAGCAATCACAGTTCTCCATAATCAAACACCGAGTCATGGCTCTTTATTTTTTTCCTGGCAAAAATAGAAAAAATATTTGTTATTTCTTAAGGGATTACTCCAATACTGGTATTATCTCTATTCTTACCATAACCTCATTAGGTGTGTATAATTATTTTCAATACCCAGATGAGAAATCTGAATTTCAGAGAAATTAAGTACTTGTCTAAAGGCTTATTACGATTGAAGATCAGACCTCAAGCCCCTAGACCAAGGCTGTTCTCTTGACTTCCATATTATCTTGCATCTGGCGGATAGTATAAACAGAGAAGAAATCTGGGTTCAAATCCTTGAAGGGCTGCCATACAGAGGGAGCAGAACTAGGCTGTGCTGTTACAGAGAATAGAATATGGCTCAGTAGGTAGAAGTCAAGAGAGACATGTTTTGCCTTAATCTATTATAATTAATATCAATTAAAGTATTAATGATTGCTATTTCTTGAACACTTTGTGTTCAGCGCTGAATATTAAATTAGTGCATCTCACCTGAGACTCACAACAACCCCATGCTAACAGAGGTACTATTATTAACCTTATTTTGTAGGTCAGGGAACTGAGTCTCAGAGAAATTAAAGAAGTCACTGGTGGCTGTCATGGCAGAATCAGATGTAACATGAAAGAGAAAAGGAGTTGGAGCCAAGAACCTCAAATCACTTAGGACAGGAGTTCAGAGTTACCACCAACGTATGCCACATGCTTGGACTTGATTATCATGTCACGTTCACAAATGAAGATTTTCCTTATGATTCAGGATCCCCATCCTAACGGGCAAAGGAAGTTCTGTTGCTTCATTAGTAACCTGGCGCTGTGTGTGGTGGAGATATCCCATCGGTAGAGAGTCCAGCAGCCTTCAGGAAATTCAGCGAGCGGAGCGTTCCAGGAAGGGTTACCCCCATTCATGTTCACACTGGGACACACAGTGTCATTCCGTGCACTGAGGGGCAGGCAGAGCAGGAAACTTCATGGTGAGATCTAAGGGGCATGGAATCTGTACCTGCCCTCCTCTCTCATCTTAAAATGTGTCTCTGTCATCTTGCCACAGAGGCTTCCAATCTGTTCACTCAGGGCTTTCCAAACTTTTCTGAGAGTACACCTAAAACTATGGGTAATGAGTGGCTCTCAGTGGCTGCCTAAGATAAGATATTTTCCAAAACCCAGTGTTTTAAAAAGTTTCTTATGAATCTTCTTCTGCATATCTACATGTGATTCATTATGAAAAAAAGTTCTTTTCCGCTATTTTTGAGTAAAACATATCTGTCAACATCTATGTCATGTTTAGTTTGTGATGAGTGTACCCTTGATAGGTCAAAGTTTAACTTGGACACAGCATGGCTACTGTTTAAGATACCGTGTCTCGCTGAATATTCTGTGAAAATGTTAAGTTTCTGGAGGAGATGCCCTAGTAAGCCCTTAACACCTTAGCCTAAATCTACTTTCATTTTTCTTAAAAAAAATTTTTTTTTAACATTTATTTATTTTTTAGACAGAGAGAGACAGAGCATAAACGGGGGAGGGTCAGAGAGAGAGGGAGACACAGAATCCGAAACAGGCTCCAGGCTCTGAGCTGTCAGCACAGAGCCCGATGCGGGGCTCGAACTCACGGACTGCGAGATCATGACCTGAGCCGAAGTCGGACGCTCAACTGACTGAGCCACCCAGGCGCCCATCTACTTTCATTTTTCTAAGGTAATTTTTATATTTGTCAAAATATTGCATACATATCACTAAAGATATTAACTACTAAGAAGATCCCTAGCCCCTCTTTGCCATGGGCTTTTCCTAGACATCATTGATTCTACTAAATAAAGACCTCTTGGAATTATTTCCCTTTAAGTGGGGGTAGCTCCACATTCTGGACAGTCCTGAATTATGTTTTATCCCAGTGTAAATTATTATCATTATTTCACTCCAAAGTATCTTGATTTGGACCTAAAATTACATGGTCGCTGTACCCACCCAGAGGCTACCTAGCAGTTACCTCCGTGTGTTTCAATTTATGGTTATGTCCTTGTTTCTTCATATTGCGTCTAATTTAGACATTTCCCACTGACTTCCTGCTCTCATGATTAAGTATTTTGCTCACATATACCTCCATATCTTCTCCTCACTTCCTCTGAATAAATACATTGCTCTTTAGTTCCTCTGCTCATTAACTTTGTAACTCTATTTCTTGTTCCATTTATTATAGATAATTTCTCTTGAGTTCCTAGTTTTTATGATAAAGGTATTAGCCCCTCCACACTTTTCTTTACCTGTCTTCCCTTTTTCTTTTACCTTCACATCCTCAAAGTTGGTAGCATTTACATTCTGTCCTATAATCAAAAATTAATCCTGTGCCTAACCTATAGGATGACTCTGACACTGAAGATCAGTGGTAGCATTTATGCTATTATCCATGTATTTATTCACTACTAAATAATAAAACAATGTGCTGTAATTTCAGGCTTTTTTTCCCCCAATGACTTTCTGTCTGCTTCAGAATTTCCCCTCTTGTATTCTCTGCCTTTACTTTTAAATTCTTTCAATGTCTCCAATGTACCATCTATTCTATGAAGTCATCCCTCTCCTCAGAGTCCTCCCTTCTGGAACCATCTGTCCTCCTGCTCCAGTCTGGACTTAGTGCTCACCAGATCTGCTATAAAACCATCATCCTGAGATTTGGCTTCCCGGCACTTCTGGTTTCAATGCAACATTCCTCAGATTCTATGTCTCCCTCCTTCTTGGTTTACTCTCTTTTTCCAGTGGGCATTTTGATGGCCACACAAACATTTGTTTCATCCACCTCCATTGTGTAACAGCCATACAGTCTGAGAAGGATTGCCCTCAATACCAGTTTCAGAGGTTGGCCCTAATGGGTTTAAGCCAATCAGGATAAGCTCATCCCTCTTGGTCACAATGATAGTTTCAAGCTGGGCTGAGGGGGCGGGGATCTCTAGGCTTCTGGAATGTCCTGCCTGATAGGAGTGTCTCTGGCCACCAGGCAGCCTAAGAATGTGATTTATGATTTATGATGGGGGCTTTGGGTCATGTGGTATCATTTCCTACCTCTGAAGGGACTAGAAATCAGTCTGACCTCTGGACGGGCAGGAGAATAAGGGTCAACCATATAGGCAGTATGTGGTCAAGCCCCAATAAAATCTGGACATCAAAGGCTTGGATGAGCTTCTCTGATTGAATGGCAATATCCTGTACATTGTTATACATCATAGCCAGAAGGAGTTAACACTCTCCTTAACTCCATGGGGAGAGGATAAGTGGAAGCTCTACATTTGGTATTTCCCCTGGACTCCGCCCTATGCATCTCTTCCCTTGGCTGGTCGTAATCTGTAACCCTTTCTTGTTTTGAACATAATAAATGGTAACCATGAGTATCACAGCTTTTAATGAGTTCTGTGAGTCCTTCTAGTGAATTCTTGAAACCGAGGGATTTTGAGAATCTCCCCAGTTTGCACTTGGTATCAAAAGTAAGGGAGTCCGAGGGACTAACTTTACAGTTGGCTAAACTCCTGCAGGTGGTGAGGACAGCTTTGGAGACTATGCCCCCAAATTCTCCTCAGGATTTAACCTAATCAGGCTATGCATTCCCCCGGATGCAAAGGTGGCCTAAACAGTGTAAAGCTTATGATTTTAGTACAATGTTTGAAGCAAATCATATTCCCTCTTCTCCTGGATATTACTGAAGCATCATGTGGCCACCAATGCTACTGCAGGCATATTATAGCCATGAGGAGCCAACCTTAGGATAGAGCCAAGGAGGGCAGACTGAAAAATCACAAGGAAGCACAGCCAGAACTCTGACTGAATTGCACCATGAGTCTACTCTGCTTCCGATCTTTTCAGTTCTATAAAGGACTAAGTCATCTTTATTACTTCATATCAGTTTGTCTTGGGTTTTCTGTTCCTTATAACTGAAAGCATCCTGACAGATCACTAATTTAACTCATCTACATCCTCAAATAATTTCCTAAGAAAGGGTACAAGTGAGGTAAACTTTTTTTTTTTTTTGGTCCTGGAATTTTTTTTTTCTTATTCAAGAAAGACTTATCTAGAGATTACATTGTGACATGTTTTTAAAGGGATTTTATGAAAATTAACTCATTTAGTCCTAATAGCAACACTGAACTTGAGGGCTATTATGATCTTCTTTTGACAGCAAAGGAAACTGAGGCACAAGGAGGTTAAATCATTTTCCCAAAAGCACAAGTTATTCATCATAATCAAATTTGAACACAACAGCTGGTTCCAGAGTCAGGGCTCATTTTGTCATTCTTCTGGGCTACTGCTCAATGACTAACATGTCTTTACTCTTTGCTTTTGCTTTAAATCCAGTTACTGATGGAAAGTCTAAGGCCAGTCTGGTTGTTGTTCCTTTACCAATGTTACTTCTTGCTTCCAATCTCTACTTCTTAGGATATTCTCTTTATTGTCAATATTCTGAAATTCCACAGTAAATTGTTTAAAATTTTTTTAACATGTATTTATTTTTGAGAGAGAGAGAGAGAGAGAGGGAGACAGAGTGTGAGTGGGGAGGAGCAGAGAGAGGGAGGGAGACCCAGAATCTGAAATAGGCTCCAGGCTCTGAGCTGTCAGCCCAGAGCCCAATGCGGGGCTCAGAATGGTGAGATCATGACTTAAGCCCAAGTTGGATGCTTAACTGACTGAGCCACCCAGGCGCTGCTCACAATAAATTGGTTAATGATGGGTCTCTTTTTTCAGTGACTTCGGTCATTATTTACAAAATCCTTCGAATTGGAAGATTCATATCCCTCTTCAACTGTAGGAAATCATTTTTGTTCTTGTCACTGAAGTTTTTGCTTTCACTGTTTCTCACATCTTTCTAGAATTCTTATTAATCACATATGGAATCTACCATGCCTCTTACATCTCTTATCTTTTATCATGTTGTCTCTTTGTTTTTTGATTTATTTTAATCCCAGAAATACTCAGTGAGCACCTTACTTCTGAGTGAGGGGCACAGAAAATGGACAAGTAAGCAAATAATCTGATTTAGAAAGAGGTAACTATATAAAGAAAATAAAGCACAATATTTGGGGTCACTTGTATTTTTGTTTTATCAACTGTGAGATTTCCTATGCTTTATCCATTTCTCTATGGAATGTTTAAAAAAATTTTTTTAATGTTTATTTTTGAGAGAGAAAGGCAGAGTATGAGCAGGAGAGGGACAGAGAGAGAGAGAGAGAGAGAGAGAGAGGGATACACAGAATCGGAAGCAGGATCCAGGCTCCAAGCTGTCAAGCACAGAGCCCGACATAGGGCTCGGGCCCACGAACCGTGAGATCATGACCTGAGCCAAAGTTGGACGCTTATCCAACTGAGCCACCCAGGCGCCCCGGGAATGTTTAACTTTTGACAATGATAGTTTCGTTTCCAAAAGTTCCTTCTTGTTCTTTTTCAAAGACGCCTCTTTTTGTTTTATAAATGTAGTGGTTTCTTACATGTCATGGCATCTCATGATGTCATATCTCTAAGGATAACAAGATATTGTGAAACGTCTTTTTAATTTCTAAATAATTCCTAGTTATTCTACTTTTCTCCCTTCCTATTTTTCTTATTGTGGTATTTCTCTTTCACATTTCTGGCTTTTCTCAAATGTCTTGGCTTTCCATTTATTTTTAAGAATGAGGCTGCAGAGAGGTTATCTGGGAGCCCCGTGGATGTGGTCATGGATTGTCAACTGGCAGGCCATAGTATAAAGGAAGCATGAGTGCTAAGATGCCCAAGAATTTTATCTGGGATGCTGGAACTTATGTCATAAACCTTGTCTTTTCAAATGATGCGTTCAATTTATTTTAAGAATATCCCTCTAGTTTTATTAAGACTGAGATATAATCTTGTGGTTTTGGATCATCCTGTATACACAGGTGAGGAAGGGACATCAGGGGTGTTTCCATTCCAAATTAACCCCCATTCTCTTTTCACTCCTGCCCTCAATTGTAAAGACTGCCTTTGCACATCAGGCCTAATAAGGATTCTGCTAGGCAGGTGGGCCATCTCTTTGCTGTACCTCTGACATCAGGGAACCACAGCTTCTTCCACTCTGTTTCAAAATTTCCAGCTTCTAGAATATTTGAAAAAACTCTCATCTTTTTATGGCCTCCCACTTTTGTTATTTTTTTCCTTGACTGCAAGTGTATTGGGATTTTAGAAGTGATAGGATAAAAATGTAGCTGTTCAGCTTACCATCAAATTCTCATAAATATTTTTAGAAGGTGGTATTATAAGGGTGAGTTTTAAGTCCTGGGAGAGAGGAGCTCTTCATGGGGAAAAAAAAAAAAAAGGCCTAGAAAGATCTGAAGAAATACTGTTCCTGGGAAGGAAAAGCTGGGCTTGAGGGGCTTCATGGTTCTCAAGGAGCCATTTGTTATGGACTGAATTGTGCCCCTCTAAATTTGTGTGTTGAAGCTCTAACTCTCAATGTGACTATCAGGAGATAGGGTCTTTAGGGGATAATTAAGTTTAAATGAGACTATAAGGGGGAGGGGTCATACTCTGATAGGACTATAGAATAAGAAGAAGAGTAAGAGGAGGAGGAGGAAGAAGAGAAGGAGAGGAGGAAGGACTCTTTCACCACCATGTAAGGACACAGTGAGAAGGTAACTATCTGCACACCAACAAGAGAACCCTCACCAGGGATCCAATCAGATAGCACTTTGATCTTGGACTTCCCATCCTTCAGAACCACAAGAAAATACATTCTGTTGTTTAAGCCACCCAGACTATGAAGTTTTGTTATAGCAGCCTGAGTTGATGAATACATCAGTGATAAGCACAAAGTTCTAGGAAGAAGGCACAAGAGAAGTTGTTGACATATTTATTGAGGTTCAAGGTACTCTTAACGAAAGAGCCAGGAGACCTGGCTCCACTATTAACCTGCATGGCATGGGCAAAATCGCTTAACCCACCAGCCACAATTTTCTAATCTAGAGAGTGAAGCTAATAATTCCTATCCTGTGAGTCTTGGTGTGAGTATTAAATCTGTTGTGTTTTATAATAATCATTTATTGTACCTAACTATTTATTCACAGTTGGCTTCCATGACTGATCTGTAACAGACTTGACAGTTGAGTTTGTGAGCTAGAAAGCACAGACATGTATTAATGAACAAGGCCAGCATCGTGCTTGGCACTCAGTAGGTACTCAATTCAAATGTAAAGTCTGGTAAAACTAGGTGGTTATGAAAGTTTGCGGCTTTATGATGGCGATTTACCACCAAGTAAGCTCATGGAATTCATGGAAGCTACCATTCTTTGGAAGGGTTGAAGGTCCTGCTGCTCGCACTTGGCCAGTCCAAGACAGCACTTCTGGCCTCACCACTGCTAAGTATCTTAACTCAGCTTTCTGCATTGCTGGGAACCCCTATCTCTACCTATATTTAGCATCTTTATATTTAATACTTTTAATCAAAGTGATCTAGTTAACCCTTATGTCTTTCTTTCTAGACTGAGATCTTCTCAAGGGTGTGGACTAGCCCCATAGCCCATCAAACAATAGGCACTCAATATATATTTGATTCACTGGAAATTCTTATCTCGGAGACATCAGGACTTCTGCTTTCAGCAGCTTGTTCTTTAGAACTGTTTGAGGTCCTTCCATGCTTGTCCATCTTTCTGTATACGTCTAGGACAATAGGTTTCATTTCCAGTTGCATTGAACTAAATGCGATCAGACTGTGTGACTCCAGGGCCATGTTGCTGCCATTTTTAACTTTATATTTGATGTGAATTATGGCACAGTGGTGGATTCTGTTGAGACTGTTGAAGAAGCTATACGTATCATGTGTGGCAGCATCTGTTCCCATTACCATAGACAACAATGAACACAACTGCTATGCAACTGACCTTTAATCTGAGTCTGGAGATGAAAGCTTTGTTGACACTATGCTTTGTCAGCCGTTCTCCCGAAGAACATCCTGGCCTATCGATACCTTTCCCTACTTTGAATATAACACATAATCTGTCATTGTTCTCTCAAGGAAGTGAAAGTGGAGGCAATATTCAATTCTCCATTTCTAAGAGCAATATTGGGATTTTTTTAGTGTTAAGTGATGTTAGATCACTTATTTCTTAGATAATTAGAGCATGGCACTTTATAGAATCTGCAAACTGGTTTAGAATTGACTAGTTTGTCTCTGGTGTTTATGATTTCAGAACTTAACAGATAACTGTAATAAACAAACTCTTTCATTTGTCTTCCTTTGTTCAGCAAACATTTATAAAGAACCTTCTCTGTCAGGTAAAGTATGAACTTCCGGCCTTCTTAAACTCACCTTTTTTTTTTTTTTTTTTTTTTTAATTTTTTTTTTTCAACGTTTATTTATTTTTGGGACAGAGAGAGACAGAGCATGAACAGGGGAGGGGCAGAGAGAGAGGGAGACACAGAATCGGAAACAGGCTCCAGGCTCTGAGCCATCAGCCCAGAGCCAGACGCGGGGCTCGAACTCACGGACCGCGAGATCGTGACCTGGCTGAAGTCGGACGCTTAACCGACTGCGCCACCCAGGCGCCCCTTAAACTCACCTTTTAGCTGGGGATGTTCTCAAGCTATTAAGCTGAAAAAAAAAATACAAAAACATTTGGCTACTTCTAACATTAGGTCTCATACAGTTTTCTGGGTAGTAATAATATCTATTGTACAGAAGCATATCTGTATAAGTATATATCTGCACACTTATGTTCGTATATATTGCTAATACTAATATCTTCAAAAAGTACATGGTGGTTTGTTTTTTTTTTTTTTTTTGATTGATAAAGTACTTACGCATTTTTTTAAAACTAACCCAATTTCAGTAACTCTGGGAAGTATTCAGGATGCATGGCATTTCCACATGACTAAAATGGGTTTCAGACTAGATAGTAACTTGCCCAAGGGTATAGCACCAGTAAGTGGCAGAACTGTGCTGGGTTGATTATTAAGGTGATCTTCTTTTTACTTGAGGCCTTTGCCCTCAAGCACTTGATGGTTTAGATGTTATTTAAGACACGCGTGCACACACACTAATGAGTTAAACACTGCTTGGCAGTATGTGATTACATGCCCATTGTAAAATAAATGCAACATTTTCAGAGACAAAGCAGAGTGGCACCGGCTGGAATAATTGAAGAGCTTCATGGAGAAATGGTAGATCTTGAAGAAAATATATACTCAGGGGTGAGGAAATAAAATTGGTTAACTCAGTTGAGAAGAGAAAGTACAGTCTTGAATATCAGGCTGAGAACTACAGAGCTTTATTCTGTAATACTAGTAAAGGTATTTGAATAGATAAGTAGCTTGTCACAATACATAGCTTCTCTGCGACAATCTGCAGAAAGGATGAGAGTAAGAAGATTCTGGAGATTTTGAGTTTTGTTGTATGGGAGAGTGGTGACAATACTGTGCTGTCTAGTTCTTAACCTTTCTATCTTCCTTTGATCCACAATTGGGACCATTTGGGGCCTGCTCTGTCTGATGAGCCCTGCCTGGCTCCGGTGAAAGGCTGCGTTTTGGGTCTCCACCTTTTGAGTGTATTCATTCCTGGTCAGTGAACCAGAGTGAGCCTGTCTCAGCCTGAAATATGCCTGTGCCATGGACTTTGTCCATAAATACTAAGACAGCTCAAGTCTCAGTGTCTTGATGAGACGCTCTAAGAATCCAGGCTAATTTACTAGCTGATAGATTCTTAATCTATCACTACTGACAAATATGACAGGTACACAAGCTTGAACATATTTTTGGTGGGTCTTTATTAAAATGAATCCTAGCAGGATCTCTTTAAAATTTAATATTGCAGGATTTCCCCCATATTACTTCAGTCAGCTTAATTTTCTTTTTTCTTCTTAAAGATAACAATCCAATATTCTCAAATACTGGGGGCATTTGTGTTGCACTTATTTGCTAAAGGACAATATGAGTATATATTTAAGTAAGCCCTGTCAGCTCTTCTTGGAAGCTTGTCAGCCGAGATCATTTGTACCATATGGAGATGTGGCAAGGAGAGGGGCCCTCAAATAAACAATTGCAGTGTTACAATCTTGGGTGATGAGGGTTGAACTTCACTCACGTAAGGCCTGTCTAGGGGCTCTAGAAAAGGGGATAACGTTAGTTTACATGGAGAGGGGTTGTGGTTAATACAGGACCACTGACAGGTGTGTCATGGGGCAATAGTGTTATCAGATTGGATTTTAGAAATGACTATGGGTTGTGTGGATGAGGAAGTAAAGAAGGGTAAGAGGGAAAGGGTCCTGGAAACAGGAGACCAGTCAGGGGCTGTATTAGGGTTCTCCAGAGAAACAGAACCAATAGGAGGTGTATGTGCGGGGGTGTGTGTGTGTGTGTGTGTGTGTATGCACGCATGCGCATGTGTCCGTGCACGCGGGTGAGGCTGGCAAGCTGGAAACTCAGGGAAGAGTTGATGTTGCAGCTTGAGTCCAAAGGCAGTCTGGAGGCAGAATTCCTTCTTCTTTGGGGGACTTCAGTCTTCTTTCTCTTAAGGCCTGACTCTCTTAAGACTGATTAGCCTACCCGCCCCCCGCATTATGGAGGTTAATCTGCTTAATCAAAGAATACTGATATGAATGTTAACCTCATCTAAAAAATAGCTTCACAGCAACATCCAGACTGGTGTTCAGCAAACAACGGGGTACCATAACCTAGCTACATGACACAAAAAATTAACCATCGTAGCAGAGAGTGAAACGTTATCCTCCAGGTGGGAGAAGGATCATACCAGAATTTAACTGGATGGACTTGAGCAATTGGATGAAAGTTGTGAGAGAGCAGTCTGAACATCTGGGGAATGGATCCCATCCTGCCGATTTATCCGTAGAGATGATCCCTTCCCCCTTCCTCCTTAGTTCCCTAATTCTATCCATTTATTGAGCAACAATGTGCCTGGCACTCTGCTAGGAACTGGAGACGCATGTTGATAGAACACATTGCTTACCTTAAAGGGTCCTGTAGTCTATCCATAGCTCTGCTTGCAGCTTTGCAGACCAGACTAAGAGCCACTTCATACATTTAGCCATTCCTCCTGCCACTCAGGCCGTTACTGGAAATGAGGGCAAGCATGCATGGTCAAAACAAAACAAAACAAAAACCAAGCAAACCAAAAGCAACGCAATCTTGTTTACACTACTTCTAGTACCTTTCTGTATTTGTGGGTGATGGTGGAGTCCGCTTTGCTCTATTAGCAAGTTGGTCACAGACTCATTAGTCCTGCAGAGAAGACCAGTGTGGCAACTGATCCACCTATGCCTCCTCCCTCCTGATGAACAAACAGGCTTGCTCACTGAAACGAAGGTCATGCTGTAGGGTTCTATGCATTTCCTGCAAAAATGGAATCTCCACAAATTCTTTTGTCCTGGTCCCTAAGAGGCTTACAGAAGTTGCAATCAGAATGACAAGAATAAGAGGAGGAAAAAAAACAACAACAAAAGATTCTTCGGGGAAAGATATACTTTAAAACGTTTAGTATAATGTTATATGGGATTCCACATCTGGTTTTTCCACATTTATCATGCCAATAAAACATGCACCTGTTAGTTTTTCATCACAAGCCGTATTTCTCATCTGTCTTGTTTGACCTTGTCACAAGGCATTTCCCTTTTAGCACTCACTTGGATTTTTGTACTGAGTAGAAGTTGGAGGTGATTGCAAAGGAAGGCAATTTCTTTTGACATCTTGTGTATGACCCATTTATCTCCTTATGGAATATAGGGAAAGTATTAGAGGGGAACACTAGAGAATAATAGATATTTGTACAAATATGTAAGACTCTAGTTTCCTCTTAGGTCTGTCTTGGTGAACTTTGCCAAAAGATACGGTGTTAATTGTGTGGACGTTTGGATCTGGAGATTTGGTATACTTTATGGGAGGGAAAGGGACAGTAAAAGGCAAACTGTTTTCTAGATTCCTATGTACTGGCCTCTTCTTATTCTTCTTTTTTCTTGTTTTCATTCTTATTTTTCATTTTTATTATGGAAAATTTCAAACATGTAGGGAAGTAGAGAGAAGAGTATAACGTACCTCATGTACTCATCATCTAGCTTCAACAGTCATCAACAAAGGGATAAACTTACTTCATCTCTACCCTTATTCGTCCCCACCCCCTTTTGGAATATTTTGAAGCATATCCTAAATATGCCATTTCATCTGAAAATGCATATGTGTATATATGTCCCTAAAAGATAAGTAATTTTTTATAACAAAACTAAAATACCATCATTAGACCTAAAACACGATTCCTTAATATCATTAAATATCTAGCCAATACTCAAAATTTCTTGATGGCATCATTTGTTCAAATCAGAATCCAAACAAGGTCCAGATACTGCATATAGTTGATATTTCTTAAGTATCTTTAAATCTAACCCCTAACTTTTTATCACCTTTTAATTTATATGTTGAAGGAACTGGGTCATTTGTCATGTAGAACTACTCATACTCTTGATGCACTGATTGAATCCTATGATATTACAGAATGTATTTCTCTGTCTCCCTACCAGCCCCCAAGTTGTATTTCCTGTAACCTAAGATCTGGAGGCTTGATCAGATTTGGGTTAGAGTTTTTGGCAGGAATACCTCATAGGTGGTGTGGGGAATGGTGGTGGCATCACAGTAGGAGGCATATATTATCTGTCTCTCTGCCCCTTTTTGGGTGATGTTAAGATTGATTGATGGGTTTAGGTTCTGTCAGGCTGGTCCATTAATATCAAATTTCCCACTTAGCAAGGGTCAATGACCACTGGCTAGCCCTAGTTATATTTTCATTAGATACTGCAAAGTGGTTATATACTATGTTTATCATTCCTCCTTCGGTCAGTGGGAGACTCTTTGGTTGATTTCAAAGTCTTTTTGATGTGACCAGATTTTTTAACACAAAAATTAAGAGTTAAATGTTTGTAAAGGAAGGAAGCATATTCAATACTGTCATGCTGAGAGGGAAATTCAAAAGCACTGATAGTTCCTTAAAGCAGTAGTTTGACTTGCAAGGACTTTCGGGAAATTCTAATAGTTGAATGTTTAACGCCACAAATAAAACAAAGGGCAAAAAAGTGGGAAACGAGATGCCCGCTGACAAGAGGAAAACTTGAAAAATAATCCTAAGGCAAAATGCCAACGAAAGTCGCTACTGAATTAAAAAATTAGCAACTCAAAATGTCAAACTGGTAATTTAATTTCAAGGTGTTCAACCAAATTAGAAAGATGAACATAAAACCACTTTTACTGCTTTTCTTTTGATCCAACATCGTTTATATCTGGATAACTCTAAGAGACACTTTATTTTGGTTAAAAAAAATTAAAGGCTGAAATGCATATATTTAGATAGAGGAATGTATGATATATTTGCCTTTCTGGGTGATTTCAATAATTGTGGCTTATAGACATTTAATACGTCAGAGTGGTTTCCCAAGGTTTATTTTCCTGACTTTGTAAATTTTCCTTTGAATACGGCAGCTGTTTACAAGATCTATTTGTGTCCACTTTCCCTGAAATTGAACCAAACCTTATCTGACTGTTTCTCTTCTCACCTGCAATTTATCAGATGTGGGACAGCAGTCTAAGCTGCTATTTAACACATTAGGCACCGGGTCACATCCATTGAGTTAAGAAACTTGACTTGTTCGCTCCAACGCTGTAGAAGTTGGGAGGTGGAGAAAGAGAGGGAAAGGCAGAAAAGCTATTCAGTACCTTTTAAGTTCCATGCATGTTGCATATCCATTTAATCTCCTCATATTTGGGTGGTTAGGGGTACATATATGTAACTTTTTATAAATACCACGAGACTCCCACTCTTGCTGGATACGTTCACTAAGACTAAGTGTTGAAGTCATCATAGAACCATATTTGGTAAATATTGTTATAGTCATTTTGGAGACAAGGAAACTGAGACTCAGAGCATAATCTGTGCAAGTTCAAACAGCTAACAAGGATCACAGTCAGAATTTGAACCTACACATCTGTCTAACTCATAGGCTGGCTTTTCCCCCTCTGTCTTCTGCCCGCTAGCCTAATGTCCAAAGAAGGGGTGAAAGGCAAACTAGATCAGTTTTCAGAAAATGTGCTCTATCAGTCATTTAGTATAGATTTTATACTTACTGGATGTCACGATAAGCTTTTATTCTTTGTGAAGAATGCCCTGTCTAGGAGACAGCATCTGCCAAGGAGGTGCACACTGCCCGAACTGTGTCCTCATTGGAAATATAGAATGTAGAATTATATAAAATAGGGGTAACTTGGTATGGTGTTAGGTGAAGTGGAATTCTGTAAGTTCTGGCTCAAGCAAAAAGTCAATACATTAAGAGCCAGGAATCACCAAGGAGCAATGTGCTTGGAAACTCAATACAGTAATAAGTAACTCAGTATTGTGTCTGTGAATGATCTCTTATTGTCCACCAAAAAAATGTTAATGCACTGCTCCTTGGTGTCAGTCTTGCATTTTAAAATATCACATAAAATATGTCAATGGAGGGTTTTTTCTTCCTTGAAGTTTGCCACATAGTCGTGATGATTAAATTACCAGGGCAAAATTTTTAGATGCTTTTGTTGCAAAATTGAAATTAAACTGAGTACATTCAGAACAAGCATTTTTGTGTAAGGTTTATAATCATATATGTATAATTAAAAATTAAGAGAATAAACAAGAGTGAAATCTTTCCATTTGTGACAACATGGATGGATGTTGAAGGCATTGTGCTAAGTGAAGTCAGAGGAAGACAGATACTGTATTATCTTACTTACATGTGAAATCTAAAACAAACAAACAAGTTCATAGATACAGAGAATAGACTGGTGGTTGCCAGAGGTGGGGATTGGGGAGTAGACCAAATAGGTGTAGGGAGCAAAAAAAGTGCAAACTTCCAGTTATAAAATAACCAAGTCATAGGGGTGTAATGTACAACATGGAGACTATAGTTAATAAGACTGTGCCGCATATCTGGAAGTTGGTAAGAGACTGAGTTTTAAAAGTTCTCATCACAAGTAAAAAAAATTCTGTGACTATGTATGCTGATGAATGTTAACTAGATGTATTGTGGTGACCATTTTGCAATATATACAAATGTTGAATCATTATGCTGTACCCCCGAAACTAATATAATGTTATATGTCAATGAGACCTCAATAAAAAATAAACAAAATAGACTTGTTCTCCCTACACAGAATACTTTATTTCTATTATTAAGTCAGCATATAAGTGGTGATTATGAACATAGCCAACGATAACAGACCCTCTGCATTTCATAGTTTTGTACAGCCAGGCACCAGCCCACCTTCATCAGGACTCTTGATGACACCATGTGTTTATGGAGTGCCTACTTTAATGCTAGGATCCTGCTAGGCTGTGAGCAAATGACGAGGCATACGACCAATTGCTTCCTTGCCTTGGGTCACGTATTACAGGTGAGGACAGTCCTACGAACGATCAATAATTGTATTGTGTAGTGAGTATTTTGGCACTTTCAGAAGCATATAACAGTCATCAAATGTAGTCTGGGGCAGGGGTGAAGAGGGGTTCTGAGAAAACTTGTAGGAGACAGTGACACAGCTGAGAGAAGGAAATTTGGAGTTGGTCAGACAAGAGAGTGGGGTAGAAGGGGCAGGTGGGGGAGGCATGCACGTGCCAAAGTGAGTAGCCTCTGGTGAGGTCTAGAGGCTAGTGAGAGCATGGAACGGTCAGGAAGGTGGGAAGGAGGGCGATGGGAAATACAAAGGGCTGGCCCTGGAATGGGAAGTGAAGAGATGAGGCTGGAGAAATCAAGAGCCTTGTACATCATGTTCAGATGACTGGACTGACTCTGAGAACAACTAAAAGGGAAGGTGAGGTGGTCCAGTTTGTCCTTTCGAAAGGACATCTGGCTGATGGGGCTAGAATGGATGAAAGGAGGTAGAACCACTTGGGAGGCTTTGCAGCAATCCAGGTGAGATATGATGGTGGCCTCACTTGGAGGACAAAGGTGAAGACAACGGACCGAAATGGGCAGCTTTGGTAGTTGACGGGACATAGTGATTGGCTGAGGATAGTGAGAGAGGGGATAGACTCTAGGGTGATGCCTGGTTTCTGACTCGGGCACTAACTGAGGCGGTGCAGATAGAGATAATAAGATGAGGAACTGATTTGCAGGGGAAGGTGATGCATTCATTTCGGGACATGTTATGTTTGAAGTACCAGCAAATCAATCCTCTTCACTTTCTAGTATTTTCTAAAGAATGAGCTGCATTGGCCCTGGGAAATAACGGATCCACAAACTCACCTGACTGTCTGTGTCGGTGCAGTGACATTCAGAAGTCATAAGAAGCCGGCTTTCTGATGCTACTCTTTTATACTGACGACAGATACATGTGTGGGCCCTCAGCATTCACGAAGAATGCATTCGGATGATCCCTTTGATAGTTCTAGCTGGCTAAGAATTATAAAAATAGAAAAGCTGCGGTGGCAGCGACGGGTGAGGAATCACTTCTCCAACCCCCAACCCTGCGCCCTCTCTGCCTTTCTCTTCTCTTCCAGGGATGATCAAGGATTTCAAGGATTTGATTGGGAAAGACGCGGAGCTGCACTGAAATGACTGTGACTCACTTCCTGGGACAGGGGAGGCTGCGGGAGTTCCCTGAAGAGAGTGACTGTTGGGTTTATTTATTTTTAAAAATAGCTTTATTAAGATTTCATTCACATGCCATACAATCCACACATTTAATCAGTTAATTAATTTTTCTTAGGGGTTTTTATTTTAATTCCGGTGTAGTTAACATACAGTGTTATATTAGTTTCAGGAGTACCATATAGTGATTCAACAATCCATACATCACTCAGTGGTCATCATAAGTGAGCTGTCAACCCCCCTCACCTATATAATCCATCCCCCCGCCACCTCTCCTCTGGTAACCACCAGTTTGTTCTCTATAGTTAAGAGTCTGTCTCTTGGTTTCTCTCTCTCCGTCTTTTCTCCTTGGCTTATTTTGTTTTTTAAATTCCACACATGAGTGAAATCATGTGGTATTTGTGTTTCTCTGACTTATTTCGCTTAGCATTATACTCTCTAGCTCCATCCATGTTGTTGCAAAGGGCAGGATTTCATTCTTTTTTTTTTTTAAACATTTATTTTTATTTTTTTTAACGTTTATTTATTATTGAGGGACAGAGAGACAGAGCATGAACAGGGGAGGGGCAGAGAGAGAGGGAGACACAGAATTCGAAGCAGGCTCCAGGCTCCGAGCTGTTAGAAACCGCGAGATCATGACCTGAGCCGAAGTTAGGCACTTAACTGACTGAGCCACCCAGGCACCCCAAGATTTCATTCTTTTTAATGGCTGAGTAATATCCCATTGTATATATGTATATACCACATCTTCTTCCCAAAAGGTGCCCTCCTCAATACCCATCACCCACCCGCCCCTCCCTCCCACCCCCCATCAACCCTCAGTTTGTTCTCAGTTTTTAACAGTCTCTTATGCTTTGGCTCTCTCCCACTCTAACGTCCTTTTTTTTTTTTTTTTTTTTTTCCTTCCCCTCCCCCATGGGTTCCTGTTGAGTTTCTCAGGATCCACATAAGAGTGAAACCATATGGTATCTGTCTTTCTCTGTATGGCTTATTTCACTTAGCATCACACTCTCCAGTTCCATCCACGTTGCTACAAAAGGCCATATTTCATTTTTTCTCATTGCCACGTAGTATTCCATTGTGTATATAAACCACAATTTCTTTATCCATTCATCAGTTGATGGACATTTAGGCTCTTTCCATAATTTGGCTATTGTTGAGAGTGCTGCTATGAACATTGGGGTACAAGTGCCCCTATGCATCAGTACTCCTGTATCCCTTGGGTAGATTCCTAGCAGTGCTATTGCTGGGTCATAGGGTAGGTCTATTTTTAATTTTCTGAGGAACCTCCACACTGCTTTCCAGAGCGGCTGCACCAATTTGCATTCCCACCAACAGTGCAAGAGGGTTCCCGTTTCTCCACATCCTCTCCAGCATCTATAGTCTCCTGATTTGTTCATTTTGGCCACTCTGACTGGCGTGAGGTGATACCTGAGTGTGGTTTTGATTTGTATTTCCCTGATAAGGAGCGACGCTGAACATCTTTTCATGTGCCTGTTAGCCATCTGGATGTCTTCTTTAGAGAAGTGTCTATTCATGTTTTCTGCCCATTTCTTCACTGGGTTATTTGTTTTTCGGATGTATACCACATCTTCTTTATCCATTCATCTATTGATGGACACTAGGGCTGCTTCCATAACTTGGTCATTGTAAATAATCAATAAACACAGCGGTGCATGCATCCCTTTGAATTAGCATTTTTGTAGTATTTGGGTGAATACCTAGTAATGTTATTGCTAGATTGTAGGATGGTTCTATTTTTAACTTTTTGAGGAACTGTCGTACTGTTTTCCACAGGGGCTGCACCAGTCTGCATTCCCACCAACAGTGCACGAGGGATCCTCTTTTCTCCACATCCTCACCAGTACCTGTTGTCAATTCACACATTGCAAGTGTACGATTCAGTGTTTTTTATTATAGTCACAAAAATGTGTAACAATTACTAGTCACTGTTAGAACATTTTCATTACCTCAAGAAGAAACCCCTTATTCTTCAACTATCACCTCTTTATTCCCACTTTCCTCTGGCTTTAAGCAAGCAGTAATTTATTTTCTGTCTCTATAGATTACCCTGTTCTGGAATTCATATGGATGGCGTCATATGTCACGAGATCTTTTGTGACCAGTCTCTCACAGAGCATAATGTTTTCAAGGTCATCCAGGCTGGAGCATGTATCAGTACTTCACTTCTTTCTTATGGCTAAATAATATTCCTTTGTACGGACATGTCACATTTTGTTTATCCATTTGTCTGCTGACAGACATCTGGGGTGTTTCCACCTTTTGGCTGATGTGGATAGTGCTGCTATAAACATCTGTGTGTATAGTGATTGCTTTTTATTCATCTGTGTGCCTCTAGGCTTAGCTCAAGGAGGAATGACCCCTTCTGCCACTGATACCCACGCAGAGAGCATCCATACAAGCAGCTAGTTCCTAGGCACAATGGTGAAGTGGGAGCATTTCTTCTTGTTTCTATTCTTTGATGTATGTGTCCTCTTCTTGCCTCCCTTCCTGTTTCCATTAGTACCCTGAAAGTCCGAGGGAGCCTTGATTGCTTTCAAGAACTGCTCTTTAGGCTGTCCAAGTGTCTGCCACTCTGGCCTGCTCGGATCCACACTTCCATTCTTTAAGGGTGGCTAAACAGCTGATAAATCCACATGGAGGTGTGAATGAGGCTTCAGACACAAAAATTCTTTTGCCTTTTTTTCACACAGGGGCATTGGCTCAAAGCAATCTCTTACTGTAAGAGGAGAGGTTTTTTGTTTTTTGTTTTTTTAATTTGAGTTTGGGGAGCTTCTAAGGTCTCTTGACTGCATCCAGAAACTCCCTTATCCCGTATCTCCCAGATCCTGTACTTCCTGGTCTTTGTTAAGTCTGAGAATTAAGCCATGAGGCATTACTTGGCCTGAGTGCCTAAGTAAATTTTATTAAAAAAAGTAAATACTCAAAAGTAATAGATCTGGGAATGCAACCAAAATCTTTTACTATTTCAAATAATTAATAAAATGGAAATTGGACAATAACAGACCATGTGTTTGTGTGATCTACATCCCTTGGAAAATGTTCCATTTATAGAGGCACCCGTTAGCTTTGCCTGAATGTGAAGGAAGATTTAGCAAGATTCCTGAAAGTATAATCTGTGTGCCAAGTGTATCCAGAATCACTTTGAGTGCCAACTCCAGGGGCCCCATTCCAGCTACTGAAGTAAAATCTCTGGGGGGATGTGGCCCAAGCATCTGTCCTTTGAACAAGTTCCTCGGATGATTCTTGTTCACATTCATGTATTAGGGCCGTTCAAAAATATCAGGGCTTCAATTATACCCATGCTAGATAAGTAGGGGTTGCCATAATATTTTTCATCTAAACTTTGGAGAGTTAAAGGAGGTGCTATTAACAATCTTGCAGGGAATACAGGTGTAAACGGACTGCCCTGGCAAACTAGAATGTAAGGTCACCTTGCAAATAAATAAATATCACCCTGTCCAAGTAAGAATTTATTCTGCTGTCTTACTGTGCTTTTCCAACTCCCCAGAGCCACATTCTCAAAGCTCACCTCATGAGTCCATGCCTACAAGCTTCCTACTTGTGTTGATTGCATGTCCTCTACATGTAGTCAACTTCACCGTGGCAGTCGTTAGTGCAGCTCCATATTCCCCGGTCCTCTTCCCTTTTTGACATAGACAAGGCTGGGATTTCTGGTTGGGTCCAGTCATGGGCTAACATCAAGGTGTCAGTGGGGCCACACTCCCTCTGAAGATTGTAGAGGAGAACCTGTTCCTTGCCTCTTCCAGCTTCTGGTGACCGCCAGCACTTCTAATGACAGCATCCCTCTAGTCTGAGGCCAGCATCCTCAAATCCCTCTGTCCTCATCTTTCTATCACCCACTCTTCCCTGTATGTCTAATGTCTCTCTGTGTTACTCCTACCAGGATACATGTGATTGAATTTGGGTGCCCTCCCCCCACCTTGGATAATCTGGGATAATCTTCCCATCTCAAGATCCTTCCTTTAATCACATCTGCAAAGATACTTCCTCCAAATAAGATAATATTTACTGATTCCCAGGGTCGGGACTTGGTACCTTTTGGGCCATTATCTGCCCATCACAAATGGCAAATCTTTGTGGATGGTGAGAGCAGACAGACATCATCATCTTCATTTCGCAGTCAAGGCTGAGGTTGAGGTTCAGAGAATTTAAGTGACTTACACAAGGTCATGAGCCTGTCCGATGGGAGACAAGGAAGTAGAAATCACTGTGCAATTCCCTTTAAGCTGTGCTGATTCCCCAGGAGGGACCAGAAGATAGATGGCATACAGTCTGCCTCCTGGCCTTCCTGTACACCATTGGACAATGTGCTCCAAAAATCTAACACAAAAAAATGATCCTTGGGGCTGACTTGATGATGGAAACATTAGCCTGTGTAGGACTTTCCTGGCACCAGTAGGAACCAGCAAAATGCCTGGTGTGGAAATCTAGGTCCAGCTGTGCCATTAATAAGTTGTGTGAGTGTGGGCAAATTTCTATGACTTTCTGCTTTTCAGATTCCTAATATTTAAGCCAAGGGGATTGGGCTAGAAGATAATATGTTAAAATATAGATACCACTGAGTGTCCACAATGCACTAAGAATCTCCATGCTGGACTAAGAACTTGGCTTATGTTATTTCATGCACTCCTCACAACCTAATGAGAGCGGCATACTTATTATGTGCATTTTACTGGTAAGGTTTAGAAAGATTGGACAATTTGATCAAAGCCACACCGGAAGCTAGTGGTGGAACTAAATGTGATCTACCTGTTGGA
Source organism: Lynx rufus (assembly GCF_022079265.1). Taxonomy (NCBI): domain Eukaryota; kingdom Metazoa; phylum Chordata; class Mammalia; order Carnivora; family Felidae; genus Lynx; species Lynx rufus. The sequence goes on from NW_025814834.1 coordinate 152,160,700, forward strand.
CTCCAAAGTCTTCTGGCCTTCTGCCTGCTCATTCTCAGCATACTCCCCATCCATAGGACTGTGATACCATGATGCTGGCCTGGCACAGGGGTCTGGACGATATAATGGCCAAAGACATAATATAACTCTCGTGTCTCTGCTATTTTCCAAGGAGCTAGCTGATGGATGGCAGCCAGATGCAGGATAGTCCTTTATTTAGAATACTGTGTGAGAGAGATGTGGTTCTGAGGGAAGCTAGGAATTTACAGGGAAAATTCTCTCATGGGAATGCCACAGGAAGCAGAACTCTGTGGAGCACAGGCAAATCATGGTCTACTTTTATAAGTTAAACAGCTTGTACTCAGTAAGTATTTGGGTCTGTTTTGGTCTATAAAACCTAGGTTCTTTATCTCTGTGACTTTTGAGGCAGCTTTGTAGAACCATTGGCAGGTCAGGCAAGGGAGAAGCCCTGGGGGCAGGGTAGTCTCACCTCTACATTTTGCATTTGAAGGAACGGAGGCATAATTAAAGGAAATTTATTTATCCAGGGAACATTTCATGAGAACCTGTGTTTTGTGTATAGTGCTAAATGCCGGGTACAGAAATGAAACAATACAATCACTGTTCTAGGATCTCTGTGCCTAGTGGAGGAGGCAAGCTCTAAACATATAATTTCAATAAATACGGTAAACACTGCAACTGTGCTGAGAATTCCATGGGATCCTGAGGGAGTCAGCAGAGACTGATGTTTGAGCTAGAAGAAGGAAGTAGGAAAAGACAAACCAGGCAAGGGAAACAGGATCCTGGTTGGGTCAAGTGTATTCAGAGAACAGTGAGATGTTCATGGTGGTTGGAACGTGAGGTGATATGAGAGGAGGTCACAGGGGCTGGGGTGAGACTTGCCCAAAGTCAAATAACTTCTGGGCTGTTGAGATTGAAGCATTTCAGTCTATACCCTCAAGTAGGTTTTAATGACATTTTCCTTTCACTGGGTCTATTTTATGCACCTTGATTTTACTAGGCTAGACTTGGCATCCTTCACCAGGGACACAGGATCACTTTCACGTGCTGCAGAACTTCTTAGGGCATCCGACAGGTCTGCTGACCACATGGAACAGTTTTGTGATATGTGGGAATCAGCTCAGGCTCTTGTACCTTGTTTTGTTTCTGTATCTCGCCTGCAGCAAAGTCCTAGCCCCTGCCCAGCACGGAGGCCTCAAGTTACACTGTGATCCTGAGAGTACCTGGTACATCTATCTGGGTGTGGGCAACATAGTTGAAAATGCCTTTTGAATACAGTCATTGGTTTTTAATCGCCGAAGAAGAATAACTGAAAATTCAGAGATTTGCGACTGTTCCATCTCCTATAGAAAGGGGAAGAAGGATGTACTGCTCCTTCTCTTGATTTTGAGATTAATCCACGGCCCTTTTTAGCCCGCTTCCAGGTTTTCCTTTAGAATTCACTGACCACAAGTTGGTTTCCTGTCCCCGCGGTGCCTATGTATATTTGATGTATTTTACTGGCTGGCTGAACAGCACGATGGAAATGAAGGTGCTGATCCACTACTACTATTGGTCCCATGGCTTTCCCTTGTCCCTTAAAATTGGGGGATCCTGCCAAATTCCTTTCCATTAATTATAATAACAATAATAACAAAAGCTTCTTTGGGGGTCTCCTCCGTGCCTTTACAATGCAGTTCTTTCTCTCCTATATTCCCCTTAGGATATTTTCTACTTAATGAGATGCAGTGATACATATTCTTTCTTGCTGTTTCTCTTCTGGCTGAATGTGATTTTTTTTTTTTTTGTACCTACAAAGGCCCCACAGTTTGAGTCCTGAGTGGCAAAAAATTATTGCTTAAAGAAGGAAAGCAAATACTGAGGCCGAAACTGTGAACTCTGAAGAACTATTATTTTCTTCCTGTAGCATGTTTGGAGAGCCTACTATATCCTCTGCTAGATTTTGAGGACATAAAGATAAAGCAGTCTCTGTCCACAAAGAAGTGAGTTGCATGCAGAAGACTAAGGAGTAAACCAACAGACACACAGACAGAAAGGATGGGCATCCCCAAAGGGCTGTGGGAGCATGGAGGAAGGGCCATTTAGTCTGGGTAGTGGGTTGGAGAACACAGGGAATCCATTTCCAGAGACATGCTGAGTTGCTTCTTCTTTTAAAAAAAATTTTTTTTTAACGTTTATTTATTTTTGAGACAGAGAGAGACAGAGCATGAACAGGGGAGGGGCAGAGAGAGAGGGAGGCACAGAATCGGAAGCAGTCTCCAGCCTCTGAGCCATCAGCCCAGAGCCTGACGCGGGGCTCGAACTCAAGGACCGTGAGATCGTGACCTGAGCCGAAGTCGGACGCTTAACCAATTGAGCCATCCAGGCGCCCCATGAGTTGCTTCTTAAAGAATAGAACTGAATAAGTATTGGGTGGAAAACTAGGAGGAAGGGGAGGAGAGAAAATGGAGGAGGGAGAGATGGCACAACGGACGGTGGAATAGAAGGAAACATCATTTACAAGGAACTGCGGGTCAGAAATTACATGGCATGCAAGAGCAAGTACAAAATGATGGGTTAAGGAGAGGATAAAGATTTTTAACTAGTATCACTGAGGGCTTACTTAATAGCCTTTCGTATACCATTATCTCACAAACGGTTGGATAAGTGTCTGTGGTAGATATTACTGTATCTAGATAAGAACACTCTAGGCCGAGGACATTAAGTTGCTTTCGAAGTCCTTACAGCCACCTGATAAGTGAGGGAGCTGGGATCTGATTTCACTTCTCAGGTGTTTGGTACAGACACTTTGCAGTGGCCTCACGTGCATTTGCAGAAGCCCTTGTCAGGCATCCTTTCCCGAAAGGAAGGCCCAGCAGCGAGATGGGGGTTAACAACCACATTCCCTAAGATGTTGAGGAAACTTTTGTAATGCGTGTGGTTACAGGTAAGAAATTGAGGGAGGAAAAAAGTGGCTCTTTAGAGGAGGATGCTGGATGAGTTAAAAAGAGAAACCAAGGATGAAGGAGGTTAAGCAGTGATGAAGGAAAGGAAGAAAGTAATTAGAGTTCAGTGAGCTAAAGACACAATTTAAAGACTTTTCAGGAAGGAGCCAAGGTGGGAATGGAAAAGATTACATTGCAAGGTTTCTATGGGCTGGTGAAAGCTTTAGGGTAAATCAAAGGACTGTTACCCATTCAATAGAATTTTATATTATTTTAGGAAATCGAGTAACAGTCCATTAGCTGCAAAGTCCAGGATTAAGAAGACAGCTAAAAGACGGGGCAAGTTCTGGAAGCCTCATATATCTAAGGGTTTCGGCTGTGAAACATGTTGATGTTTTAAGAGTCTTGGAGATCATCTCCTGTGACTTTCTGACTTTGCAGTTGAGGAAACTGAGGCCAGAGAGATGTTGTTATTTTTACATAAGATTGAGCCCCCTTCTAAGCAGAGACTGGATTATAACACTCAATTTAGTGCTCTTTGCAAGACTGTGAATTTCAGGCCAGGGCATGGGTTACCCTACCCTGTGGTTAGAACACCAACACTCTACTCACAGATCAGTCGTAGAACAGGGGGTTCAGAATCAGAGTCCTGAATTACAAAGAGCAACGGCTTCCCATATGGAAGTGTGCCCCAGAAAAGCAAGCACTAGGAGGAAATGACACTACCACAGAAGATTTGGGACATGAAGGAAGGTCAAGTGGTGGTAAGGATGAGGATGGAGAAATACAGAGGCGAGGGAAAGGGCTGGAACATTGTTAGGACATGTATCAGAAAGACTCTAGCTCTATGGAGAGGAAGTCCTCACTTACATTTTGTTAAACCATTTTTAAAAATAATAAAATGTGGACCTTTTTACAGGAAAGGGAGCATAGTATAGCAGGGAGGTTTGTGGGCTTTGACCTGGGTCAGTCCTGATTTGCAACTCCGACTCTGACTCTGTGGTGGCGTTCAGGCAAGAACACACAAACCACCAAGCTATTCTGACAGAGATAACTTACTTTAGGGACGCTATTAAATATTATTGAAAGATGGAAAAGCCTAAAAAAGGAACACTACGGAAACACCAAGCTTCCAGAAGGAGCTGCAGTTCCTTGGGCTGGGGGCAAAAAAAGGAAAGGCCTGGGAGCTTTTGAAGTCAGAAGCTTGAGGGAGGGGCCCCCACAGAGACTCCTGAGAAGGGGACGACTCAGCTGCTGCTGGGGCTGGTGCCCTGCAAGGTGCAGACTCAGACCACAGAGGAGGGGGTATCATCTGCAGGGTTCTGATATCCGTAAGGGGATGTAACGACACTGATTTTAGGAGCAGAGGGGGGAAAACACACAGGTATTGGAAATAATTGCTGCTACCGGGAGCAGCTACTGCCAGGGTGCATTGCTGGAAGGTGCTGATGGGAACAGTTAGAGAGGGGAGGGGGTGTGGACCTTTCTCCTCCTCCAGTCCTCCAGACTCCCTCTTGAGTCCCCTAAGGGCAGAACTTAACAAAGGGCAATCAGAAATGAAAAAATATATGGCTTGCAGAGTCTCAGACCCAAATTTGAAAAAGTGAAGTATAGAAGAGTGAGTTTGGGACCAAAAAGCTGTAGCTTAAAATGAACACAGCCCCTCGGTAGCTCTGTGATCCCCATGGGCATAGATCTCTGATCCTCAGAGATCAACCTCCCCTAGTGTCATAACCCTTTCTGGTTCTGACCCCTTAACTCCTGTTCCCTTTATGGAAAAACTCCTCAGAATGGTGGTCTGGCTTCAATGTCTCCACTTCCTCACTTCTCATCTTCTCTTGAGACTTTTCCATGTGGGCTCTCATCTGTAACACTCCCTGGGAACCAGCCCGTTTTCCAATCCAGAAAGCCATTCTGCCTCCAGTTGTGATTCTAAGTTTTACCAATGGGATGATTTTAGAAGGACATTCTTCTAAAAACGTATTGCTCTCTAAAGAAAAGCTGTAGAGGCCAGAAGGTCAGGAGTACGACTTGACCAGAAAAGCTCGTGGAGGAAAAAAATGACAATAAACCCACCCACTTCTTATTTCATACCATTTTTAGATTGGCAAAGAGTAGATACATCATGCAGGTGGAAAATATTCAGAATTACTCGGAAAGTTTTCTTGAGGAGAATGTTAACATTAGCTCCGGCTTTTTTTTTTTTTTTTAATTTTTTTTTTCAACGTTTATTTATTTTTTTGGGACAGAGAGAGACGGAGCATGAACGGGGGGGGGGGGGGGAAGGGCAGAGAGAGAGGGAGACACAGAATCGGAAACAGGCTCCAGGCTCTGAGCCATCAGCGCAGAGCCTGACGCGGGGCTCGAACTCGCAGACCGCGAAATCGTGACCTGGCTGAAGTCGGACGCTTAACCGACTGCGCCACCCAGGCGCCCCTAGCTCCGGCTTTTTAAATGGCTCATTTTGGAGGCTAATCAAAGGTTCAGAGAATTGAAGAAAAATCTGAATTTCTTTCTAGAGGGAAAGTATTGATGATGAAACTTGTTCCTCATTCTGCTCCCTTTCTTTGACAATATCACCATCTCCTCCTCCTTCTCTAATTTATCAATGCAGTTTAGGCTGCAGAGAAATCTGAATAGCCATACTGATTTCACAAATTAGGGGTAAATCCTACAGTTTCGATCTCTCCATAAAATCCCACCAGATCTGAGCAGCACTGAAGCTACTTTTAATCCACAAATGACACTAATCTGGGCTCTATATTCATGGGGGGAAAACACACAGTCACCCTGGAACCAGAGCTATGTATTTTCTTTTAAGTAAATAGTTTGAATATAAGCTTTGACAGGCCGGAGAAGATTTCTTTGAAAGAAGCCTTACAAAACATCTTTCTATTAGAGCAATCCTCACCCACCTGCACCCCTTTAAATCCTCCTTTAAACCTTCTCTTTTACTTCTTCTTCCTATATCCTTGACTTAATACTATAGCTCAGTTTTCCCACATCTTGCAAAGCATATCTTGATCTTCATCATCTGTAGGAGATGAAGTTTTTTTGTTTTATTTGTTTTTTTTGTTTGTTTGTTTTTGTTTTTTATTTTTGAGAGAGAGAGAGTACAAGGGTGAGGGAGAGGGGCAGAGGCAGAGGGAGAGACAGAATCTTAAGCAGGCTCCATGCTCAACACGAAGCCAGACTCAGGGCTCTTGATCCCATGACACTGGGATCATGACATGAGCCGAAATCAAGAGTCAGGCGCTCAACCAACGGAGCCACCCAGGCATCCTGGAGATGAGGTTTGGTGTGAGAATTAAGATACTATTGTGAATATGGAAGCAGCCTAAGTGTCTGTCTTCAGATGAATGGATAAAGAAATGTAATATGGGGCTCCTGGGTGGCTCAGTCAGTTAAGTTCCTGACTCAGTTTAGGCTCAGGTCATGATCTCATGGTTCATGAGTTCAAGCCCCTCATTGGGCTCTGTGCTGGCAGCAGGGAACCTGCTTGAGATTCTTTCTGTCTCTCCCTCTTTCTCTGCCCCTACCCTGCTCATGTTCTCTCTCTCTCTAAAAGAAATATTTAAGACAAGAGAGAGAGAGAGAGAGAGAGAGAGAGAGAGATAATATATATCACAGGGAATATTATTCAACCAAAAAAAAAAAAAAAAGAGAAAATCTTGCTATTTGCAACAACACGGATGGACCTTGAGGGCATTATGCTAAGTGAAATCAGACAAAGACAAATACTGTATGGTCTCACTTATGTGTTGAATCTAAATAAAAACAAAAACAAAAGAAGAAAAACACATCCCTCCCTAAAACAAAACAAAAAACACAGCTCAGATACAGAGAATAGATTGGTGCTTGACAGAGGCAAGGGTTGGAGGTGGGCAAAATGTGTGAAGGTGGTCAAAAGCACAAACTTTCCAGTTACAAAATTAATAAATCCTGAGGGCATAATGTTCAACATGACTATTATAGTTAATAGTACTGTATTATATATTTGAAAGTTGCTAAGAGAGTAGACTTTAAATGTTCTCATAACAAGAAAAAAAAATGTGTAACTATGTGTGGTGATGGTGACCTACAATTAATGTTATATGTCAATTATATCTCAATAAAAATAAATAATATTATGAAAGAAACTGGTCTTTTAGAAGCACTTGGTAAATGTTTGTTTATTCTAGCTTTAAAGCTGTATTCTAGTTTGTGTATCCGCAAATAAATTTTATTTACTTATTTATTTATTTATAGAAAATTTTTTTAATGTTTCTTTATTTTTGAGAGAGAGAGAGATACAGAGCGTGAGTGGGGAAGCGGCAGAGAGAGAGGGAGATACAGGATCTGAAGCAGCTCTAGGCTCTGAGCTGTCAGCACAGAGCCTGACATGGGGCTCGAACTCATGAACTGTGAGATCATGACCTGAGCCGAAGTTGGACGCTCAACCACTGAGCCACCCAGGTGCCCCTCCACAAAAGAATTTTAGGAATCTGTATATTGTCTTTACTTCCAAAGAATCTTCCAGAGGCTAGGGGGGTTTGCATGACAGCCTCAGATGACTGAGGCCAGCCTGACCTGCTCTGCATTTCCAAGAAGTTCCAGCCTTTCTAGGAATAGATGCTGTTAGATTCAGGGCGTCAACTGGCCCCTTTTTGCTTTTATTCAAGGCATGAGATAAGCTACCAAGGGACTCTCCACACTGCAATGAATATTCAGACTCCTAAACTGGTCCATGATTGATTAGGAAAATGAGAGCATCTACAGATGTTCTGGTGTCCTCATGGAGGTAATTGACTGTGGTAAGACGCAATGTCGAAGATGAGACAATGGAACAGAATAAGAAAATGTATTTGTTTCTTGATATGGCAATAGGCACATGGACTTTTAAAAATAGGGTTAAATTCTGGCTTGCGAACCATAATCAGAGCAATGCCAATCAGTTACCATTCAGAAACATATAGCAACCAGCTTTAAGTACCCTAGATTAGGAAGCACCTTAAATAATATGTAGGATTCATCTATTTCATATTTTAATAATTTTGCATCACAAACACTTCTATTGTACTGTGCAGGCAACTAATACTTCCAATTTTTCAACAGGTGCAGGATAAACTATTTAATTGATAGTGTAATTACCACTACCCTTATTTGGGTAGATGGAAATGTAACTTTTATAAGACGCTTGAAAAAACAGTCTAGGATTGACCGTAGTTATTTTGAAAGCCCTCTTGGGCAATATTCTTTGATTGCATTCCACCGATATTTTAATCTTGTCATTTTTGTTCAAGGACCAGCAGTGACTCCCTATTGATCCTGACATCCGATACAAGCGTCTTCACTGACTGCCAATTGCTCAGCCCATCTTTCAAATCTAATTTTCATTACAACTCAACATTAACACTCAGGTCTGTCACGTTAACATGCTTCTTGCTTCCCCCAAAGCCAATTACAGAATTAAAGAGTTTCTTTAGAAAGACCATCTAGTTTACTCACTCCCTTATTTTCAGATAAAGACAGGCTAAGAGTGGCTGACTCAGATGGCTAGTTACTAACAGAACAAGACTTGGGCGCAGGTCACCTTATGTTCCAGTTAGTCATGGTTCTCCCTGACTATGCTACTGCTTGACTCTCATTTTTGCCTTTGTGTTACTGATGAGGGCTGATACTGCCCCAAATGCCATCTACTTTCCTTTTAAGATGTATGTCTTTCCAACATTCCAGAATACTGCTCCAAAACTTGGCTCCTCTAGAACCTTTGCCCTTTAACCCCAGGTAGCTCTCACATACCTTTATGTCATATCAAAATCTGTCCCCACATTCCCCCAGGGCCTCCTGCAAACACTTCATTCATGTCAAACCAATATGACTTTGGGTTATTCCACTTCTTAAAATGATGTGATTTTTGGTTCTCTAATCACGAATTCCTTAATAAGGTCTTCTCTATCCCCACCTCCTATCCTGGTGCCAAACACAGTGGTTTTTCACACAGATAGAGCTCAATATTTATTGACAGTAAAGCAGAATGGCGGGGGGCAATTTGCCTCATCTTTTCTACATCCTATTGCTTTTACAGCATATAGAATTCTCTCTCTATTGATGCAGTGCCTGTTCAAAGCTGCCCATACTAGACCAAATATATTCTATGTCAATTCTTCTTGGCCTTAGAACTGTGACATGGTTGAAAGGTACATTGTGAGTAAATTATCACTAATAATAGTTATAGCACTGACATTTGGAAATGATTTACATATTTCTTTAAACAGAGAAAATTCAAAGTTATCTAATATTACCCTTACCACTTTACATTCATGGAAGTTTAGAAAGGGGTGGAGTCAAGGCTTGAAATTAGCCTCCCTTTTTATTTTTATTTATTTTTAATGTTTATTTAATTTTTTTTGAGAGACAGAGAGACACAGAATGTGAAGAGGGGAGGGGCAGAGAGAGGGGGACACACAGAATCCGAAGCAGGCTCCAGGCTCTGAGCTGTCAGCACAGAGCCCGATGCAGGGCTCAAACTCACAGACCACGAGATCATGACCTGAACCAAAGTTGGATCCAGGCGCCCCTGGCCACCTTTTTAAAGGTAACCTGGCATAGCTCTGCTCTGCTCTACCATACATTAATTTCGAGTCCAGTTTATTTACCATATTTCTCCATTCTTAGAAACATGTAGTCTGTCAAGAATAGTGAAGGAGCTGAGATTCCACCCTATTTACCAGCCACCAAGTTGGCCTGCCACAGTTTCATTGATGCCAGCAGAAGACATGAGATCCCTGAGTCAGAGACAAAGAATAGTTGATCGCTTACAGCAAAAGCAGTAGTATTAGCATTGTACGGGTTCCCAAGCTCTGTTTCCTATAGAACAACGAGTGTGTTGTGTTACAGAACATTGAACTTGAGAAATCCAAATGCTTTATAATAGGCTACATTGATACATTGGGAACAAGCCTACCCAACCTTTGCAGTCAAGGGAGACATTGTCAGTATAACATCATCCTTGAAAAAATAGTCTAAACGAAAGGTCATCAATACCTCTGTTCCTGAGATATAAAGAAAAGGGAGATAACCATGGAGAACTGCCTCCTAACTAAGCTCATTGCAACCTTTGTACCAAATACATGGCTTCTTGTTCATAGATTAGAGCCATGGAAATGACTATGGTAGGCAACAAAGGCCACATGGAAGGTGTTATGGGCCATGACAAGAAGAGGACCCTGGATAAATCTTTGCAACTGAAGGGAAGGAGGCAAGTGATATCTTGCTTAGTTAAAGAGGCAAAAGAAAGGCAAATATGAACGAGTTGTTATGTATAAAGGCCTATTTCACCATTCAAATGAACAGGACCATGGTCCATGGAGAATAAGTGGTAGTGACAAAAAGGAATGGTGAACTAACCCAGATGGAGACCAAAAAAGAACTTTGATGAGAAATGAGTAAATGCAGAAGGTGAAGTAGGGGACAGGGGGAAGAGACTGGGACAGAGACAAAATGTTGCTGGTTGACAAAGCAAATGAAAAACTCATCAGCTTTAGTTTTGCATCTATCTCTCTCAAGGAGAACAATGCTTACAGTAGAATTGATTATATCAGGGGTCAACAAACTATGGCCTGTAGGCCATAAACTTCCTGCTGCCTATTTTTGTAAATAAAGTTTTATTATAACACAGCCACCCCCACAGTTTTTTTTTAATCTTCTATGGCTGCTTTTGTATTACATGGGCAGAATTGAGTCGTTGCTACAGAGAACAAATGGCCTTAAAACCTATAATGTTTATTATCTGTTTTATTATAGTAAAATTTGGTAAACTATGACTAGATGAACCTACTCAGCTGGATTTGAATCCTGAGTGGCTTGGGCAGAATTTATGGCAAAAACCAATAACTGACCACTAATATCTATTCTCCCCTCTTTTGGGCACACAGCCAGGCCATTTTCCCAGATTCTTTTGTTGGTAAGTGAGGCCATGCAATCAAGATCTCTCCAATGAAATGCGAGCAGAAGTGACGTGCCACCATTTTGACCGGTTTATAAAATCTCTACACATGACTACTCCTTTATTCTCCCTCTTTTGGCTTCCTGGGACTTCAATATCCATCATGAGCTTACAAGCTATGTGTCGAAGACAGGGCTTGGGTCTCTGAGCTTCACTGCTATCCCAAACTCTCACCCTGGACTATTAAATGAAGAAGAAATCATCTTCTTGTTGGCTACGTTGTTCTATGCTGTTGAAATGTTGATATATATATTAGTTATAGACATAGACAATTAGATATATTACTGCAACCTACTCTAACACTAATTGAGAGAGAGCACTTAGCCAAAATCTATTCTCATTGCACCTATGGGAATGTTTTTCTCCTAACAGTTAATCTGACTGTGGGGTGTGGTTATTCGTCTTGTTGTTGTTTTTCTGCAGCATCCAAACAACTTTACTACTTTAAGAGAAAATCCCCAAAGAGATGGAACAAAGGGCCCTCCCTGTCTCAATCTATGGATGCCAAAGTGGGGCAGATATTTCTTTTCCTCATCTCTGGCAGCTAGCATAGGTGTTTGACCACAGCTTGACCCATCAGATACTCTACCACTTTGAATCTTGAGCAAGTGGTACAAAGATGCGAGGGTCCTCAGAGGTTTTTCATGGCACTTTTGGTGTCAAAAATTGTGTTGTGTGGGACTGAATGGCCAGTGGTGACGAGTAGTGTTGCACCAGCAGTGTCTTTCCTTCTTTCGGAATGTTCTTGGCCATGTGTTGTTTCTGTTCCCTTTTCTTAACTGTGGTAGTTTATACTGTTCATTTAAACTATGTCTTCTAGAATTTCCTTTTCTGTATGTAACAAGTTATAGTGGGCAAAAGAGGAATTTGTGGAGAGCCTGCGTGTCTCAGTTGGTTAAGCATCTGACCCTTGACTTTGACTCATGTTATGGTCTCATGGTTCGTGAGGTGAAGCCCCGCATGATCTATACAGATCTCTCTCTCCCTCTCTCTCTGCCCTTCCCCTGCTCTCTCTCTCTCAAAATAAATGAATAAGCTTTAAAAAAAAAGAAGAATTTGTGTAAGACTGTGAACTCGGAAGGCAGAAGTGAAACAACAAACGTTACTCTCTGAAGGTCTTCATGACTAGATGCGGTGACAGAATTAAAGGTTCCAGGCAGTACTTGCTCTCTTACCTCCCACCTCCAGCTTTTCTTCCCAATTAGTGGCCCTTTGACTAACAGCAGCCTCAGGACCACCACCATTCATTTGGTGTGTGGCTCGCTGAAGAGAAGCCCAGCTTCCTTAGGTAATCCCACAAGCCTTGCGATCCCACTTTGGTGGCTGAATGTGCTTGGTGGTTGACTCTTTTCTGATCCTCCACTTCCTACTGGACGCACACTTCCCAGAAACTCCTATAATTGTCTTTTGGCCTAATTTCCATAATAAATTCCTCATCATAAAACACACATGGTTCTGCTTCTAACATCTCCCTGTTGATCTCTGAAAACCCACACTGTTTACCCTGGCCAGCAAGGCCTTCTGTGACCAAGGCTCTGACTCTCCAGCATCATCTTGTGAAGTTCTTGTGCTTCAAACTGAGTTTCACTCTAGAATACTCTAGCCTCTGTGTATCTTATATAGTTTCACACCTCTGTGCTTTTTGCTTGTTCTGTTTTTCCCCTCAAAATACACTCCTTTTGCACTTTTGTGTAATTAATTTCTGTTGCCTCCTCAAGCTTAGGCCCAGGTATTATCTCCTCCAAGAGTATTTGGCTGTCACCATGGACCAGGTTAAGTGCCCCTCCCTTGGGCTTCCATTGGCCTCTCCATGATGTCCTATATACATTGTTTTGAACCCTGCTATTTCCCCTCCCTGGACTATGTCTTTCTCGGAGACAGGAGCTATGTCACATTTGTTTTTTTTTTTTTTTTTTTTTTCAACGTTTATTTATTTTTGGGACAGAGAGAGACAGAGCATGAATGGGGGAGGGGCAGAGATAGAGGGAGACATAGGACCGGAAACAGGCTCCAGGCTCTGAGCCATCAGCCCAGAGCCCGACGCGGGGCTCGAACTCACGGACCGCGAGATCGTGACCTGGCTGAAGTCGGATGCTTAACCGACTGCGCCACCCAGGCGCCCCAACATTTGTTTTTAAATCCTTAGTGTCTGTACAGAGCCTAACACAAAATAAGCTTCCAAAGTGTTTTTTTTTTTTTTTTTTCCAACGTTTATTTATTTTTGGGACAGAGAGAGACAGAGCATGAACGGGGGAGGGGCAGAGAGAGAGGGAGACACAGAATCGGAAACAGGCTCCAGGCCCTGAGCCATCAGCCCAGAGCCCGACGCGGGGCTCGAACTCACGGACCGCGAGATCGTGACCTGGCTGAAGTCGGACGCTTAACCGACTGCGCCACCCAGGCGCCCCCCAAAGTGTTTTTTAAAGTGAGCAGAACTAGCTGTTCTAAATGAGTTTGGCTTGATAAATTACATCTCGGTATCTTCAGAAAATCAACACAATGCTAAAACACCATGTATAATAAGACCAAGCAAATGGAGGTAAATATGGTAGAAAATGGGTGGTTAAGGTAGTGGATTTTATGCCCCAATAAAGAAAGAAACAGTAATCACTGGAAATCAGCAAAGGGTCCCCAAGAAAATATTTATTGGTTCCCAGTCATTTATGAAAGATATTCTTTGAGCCAGGCACTGTATTAGACACTCAACATACAAAGGTAGCTAATTTTAGCCCTGAAGTGAGTTCAAGTTTCATGGGACAGCCACACCTGAGCAGCATCTGCATAGGTATAGTAATAGCTGCCTTCAGGACCTATGGAAAACTTTACCCTAAAGCTGGTGATTAATAGATCAGTGTTTACCCGAAGATACACTTAAAGTAACAAGCACTGATCTTTTTCTCTTTTCTCTTCACCTACTTTTGTTAGTGATATATATCATGATATTGGAGAGAGAGTTATATCGGTGGCTGAATCAAAGTTGGGAGGGATGGTAAAGATGGTAAGTAGGATCTACAACTCTTTGTGGTTGCAATAATAAAAACAAAATTCAATCAGATGAATGTAACGTTCTGTACACGAGCCTTAAGTCCCAGTGTCCCTAGGTAGAGGTTACCACAAGATGCATTCCAACGGGAAAGAACTTTCTAACAATAGGAGCCATTGTCCAGAAGTGGAACAGACTATCCTGGGAGATCACGTGCTGCCCTCACCGGAGCTCTGAAGCAGAGGCCGGAAACCCCCGTGGATGCGGTGAGATCTCAGCGTTGTGTTGTTTCACACACCCTGGCCTCAACCACATGAAGAATCTTATTTGTCTGTTGTTGGGTCAAGAGATGTTCCCTCCAGCTGTTGAGAATCTTGTCGCCTGGGTAAAATAACAGGGCATATTTTACAAGAGCTATTAATATGGGCTGTAAGTGTGCTGTGAGGCACCAGGCCAACAGCTGGATGGAAATGGCAGGTTCTGGGCCAGCTGAAACCCTGCTTTCAAGTGTTGCATGTTGCGCACACACACATAAACACACACACATGTGCGCACACGCATACACACAACCAGCTTGGGAATGTTAAACGGCTCCAGATTTATTTTTTAATATGAACTAAAATGTGGAGTGTGGCCTAGAGGTACACAGAACCCGGCGAGCCTGCTCCTTCACGCCACAGGCCGGAGGCATCTGGCCCAGGCCTAAAAGCTGCTGGAGCTCCGCGAAGATGAAGGGTTCGGGAAGGCATGCCCTCCTCCTCAGCCAGGTGACCGGGCAGAGGAACCGCAGAGCAACCCGGGCCGTCACAGCATCTGGGTGATTACCTAGTCAGATTGCCACCGCACAACAGTGAGATCTCTCTTCTTCAGGCAGTCAACGTCCCTTGGTGAGTCATTAGAAAAAGTAAGATGCTACCTAGATTCTACATAAAATACAAACACTTGTATTTTATGTTCCATCCCTCAGCCATCATGTTCCTGTCTCACAAAAGTCACAGATTTACTCCGGTCATGACCGAAAGGAAAGGGCGGCGGAATGGTAACACATTGCTCTGCAGCTTCCAGAATGTCGTCTTAGGGAAACGGGACTGGGGACTGCCGTTTGCAAGCTTTCGGTTTAAAATGATTAAGGGGAGGCGGGAGGCAGGAGGAAGAGGTGTCGTTTTTGTCTCTGCTATTGTTCTGCAGTCGTTTCTGTGATGTTCAGAACGACACTTAATCAGTCGGGGCCCCTGTTTATCAGCTCGCCCAAGACAGGCCACGGGATTTATTTTGTCAATGAGCCTTGTTGTCTTTCAGCAGCCTCCATTCCAGAGAGGAGCGTTTACTACTTGGCTCTCTGAACAATGTCTGATAGAGCTAATAGCTTGAGGCTTTTTATCCGTATCCACATTTTCTATCTCGCCCATAGTGCTGAAGGTGGAGTTGAGTGAAATGTTTGCACTTGCTGAAAGTCTGAACTCAGACAAGGCGTCAGGATTTTCTTACTGGGACCAGAGGCTGTCAGGCTGATTTGATAGGGTGCTATTGGCAAAATCAAAATACATCTGAACAGGTATTTTTAAGTCTTCATTGAGGACTTTTCTCATCCTTCGTCAATGGTCTTGATTTCATTAAACAAAAACAAAAACAAAAACAAAACTCCGCCTGGCTTCTACTCTGTCAAAAGCAGACTTATTGTTACCCTAAAACGGTACAGCACTTGCCAGTTGTGTTTTGGTTTTCAAGCTGTTCAGCATCTGAGCACAGAAATGTATTGTTCTGTCCCAAATAACCTCTTTATATATTTTGAAGACTCAAAAGCAACATAATTAGCTTATATACTTTTACTCCTAACGTAATTGTGTATCAATTTTTGTCATTTTCAAAATACTGTCACAGTAAATCTGAAATGATATTATCAGGAGTTTGTTATTTGGGATCCCATGCTGTATTTCAGTAATTATGCAAATTAATGAAGTAAGACAATCTTATTTGGAAGCGATTCACATGATAAATGGAAAATAGAACACAAGAACATAGTTAAACTCAATTCTCATTTTTACAAGCTGTGCCTTATCATATTACTGGACTGAAACACAGGCTTTCATTGTGAAATGCGGCATCTGTAACAAGTAAGATCATTATTAAAATTAAGCATTAAAGAGTATATTCTTTGCTCTTTCTTTATGCAGCTTGAGAGCATAATGTGTTCTTCAAATTGCTACCATATTGTTTCAGAAACGCTTATCAATGTGAAGTGTCATTCAATTTCATGGAGTCCTCTGTTCCCATTCCCTCAATTGTAAACCAAACAAGAAAACAGATGCGTGATTGCAGCTCTTTTGAGTATTAACTTTCAAAAAGATGTGCCTTTCCGCCAAATTCCAAATATTTTTGTTTTGTGTTAAATTACTCTCACTCCAGATAGCTGCTTCTGATGACTCGGAGAAGCAGCAGTCAAAGCAGTACCATGAGAATTTGTCTTCAGAACCATCAGACTTCCCTTGCCTTTGGAGACATACGCCTCTCCCTTCTGCCTCCATCTTCGGGAGCTCCATGCTGTCTCCTGTGCTCGCCTACCTATTATAGCCGGTGCCGAGCAAAGAAGGTAACATCACTTATTCCCTAGCAGGGTTCCGTGCCCGTGATTCCAGGGGGTACTTGCACTTACTCTGTAGAGAGTTAGAAACCCTATGTTGGAAGGGATCCTTGCAGGCTGATACACCGTT
The DNA here is from genome assembly GCF_022079265.1 of Lynx rufus. Taxonomy (NCBI): domain Eukaryota; kingdom Metazoa; phylum Chordata; class Mammalia; order Carnivora; family Felidae; genus Lynx; species Lynx rufus. The sequence goes on from NW_025814834.1 coordinate 152,177,305, forward strand.
TTCTTCTTGTCACTTCAAAGACAGTTTGTTTACTCTTTTTCTGCCATTGTTAGTGAGTGTTGTTTTGTTTTGTTTGGTTTGTTTGGATGTTCTTGCTTTTGGTGAGCTAAAAAAATCGGCCTCTCTGTACTTCATAATCACTAACCTTCATTTGCCTTCTAGGGTAACACGGAACAAATCGACCTACCTTCTCCACTTGACAGCTTTCCAAATATCTGAGGAGAGTAACCACATCTTTCCTTCGCCTCCTTTTAGCCAAGTTAATCATTCCCGGTTCTTTCATTTGTTCCTCATTTGACATGGTTTCCAGATTCTGCCAGACATTTTCCCTCCCCACCGCCCATCTGGACTGCCAACTCTGAACAAACTCTAGTTTCCCAATGCTATGGAATATGGTATCAGAGACGGAACACAATTCTCCAAGGTTCCAGAACTGACATAGAGATAGCACATGACCTAGAATTTGGTATCTATACTTCCTTTGATGGGGTTTGCTAGCTACCCCAGCTTTCTTTCGGTGAAAATTTTTTAGACATACTGTGCATCAAGCATGGCACTGGAGAGACAATAATGAACAAGACCCAGTCCTCACCCTTGAAGAATCTGTAACAGAGATCCACTCACCTATAAACATCATATGAGGTGAACACACAGCGATAGGCCCGTGGATAAGGTACAGGAGGGAGAGGTTAACAGTGACGGACTTTGCAGAGGAAGTAGTACTAAGCAGAGATTCGACTGCTGCCAAGCCAGGTCTTTCCTTCTGATTGTAGATTTTCAAGTATAGAAGTGCACTTTTTTTCTGGTAGCTGTCAAATGACAGACTGTTCACTTTTAAAGGGAGTTCAGAGCTCCAACTTCAGTGACTATGGAACTTCAACTCCACCTTCTCTAGGATGAGACCAGCACAGCCAGTGCACCTGGAATTCTGAAGAATTCTGCTAGTAGATATCATTTTGTTACTTAAAAGGCCTCTAGAACTTATACTTGACGTGATCTTTTCGCCTGGTACCAGCATCCTGTTAGGGACCCTTGGTCTTACATCTCCAAAAGGTGATAGCAAAGGTTCAAATCTACAAAGTCAACCATGTTGTTAAGGAATACACACTTGCAGATGCCACTTTGGGAAAAAAATGTAAACATGAATTTATAGCAAAGGCCTGTCACCAAATTCTGGCTTGGTGACTTACCCCAGGAATTGGGTGGCTGTTAATAATTTTCTGCTCTCGTATCTAAAGCTGAAAGCAGGGGTGCCTGGGTGGCTCAGTCAGTTAAGCATCTGACTTTGGCTCAGGTCACGATCTCATGGTTTGTGGGTTCGAACCCCGCATTGGGCTCTGTGCTGACAGCTCAGAGTCTGGAGTCTACTTTGGATTCTGTGTCTCCCTCTCTCTCTGCCCTCTTCCACTTGCACTCTGTCTGTCTCTCTCTCTCAAAAATAAATAAACATTAAAAAAAATGTAAAGCTGGAAGCCGAGATAAAGTGTCGAAAACCAAACTTTGCATACTGAATAAAACAAAGCAGAAAGATGTGTTTAGTGCAAGGCTTCAACCTGCAAGCCAGGAAACTCAGAGCTATAGGAACAATGAGCTGGGTTGTTTCCAGACTAAGGGATTTTTGGGGGGCGGGGAGTAAATGCAGAAGTTATTTGGCTTTTCAGCTGATTGGTTTCCCAGTGGGCTTCTTTCTTATTTGGTTCGGGGCAGCTAAACAAGGGAACAAGGAAGTCCAGAGATGGCATGAATAGATTTGGCACTTAGGGTTTGACTAGTGTTCTCTGCTGATATCTGAGAAGAGTTATAAATTCCTGCAAGGTTAGGTTAGGTTTCCTTTATGCTCCTGTGTTGACCATCTCCATTGTTCCCCTGACATACATGACTCCATTTTAGTTTGGTTCTGTAAAAGATAACCCCAACCTACCTCTATTGTGTGCCCTGCCTGGAAAACAGGAATCAGTTCCGTACGCATCTTATCACATTACTGCTATTGATTTGCAGTTTCTTTGCTTTTCCCATTAAACTCCAGCCCTTTACAGTGGCCCATTTTGTTTCTAGCTTACTTCATTGCTGCTTCTTGCTGTGGCTGAGGGTGGGCACCAAGGGAGGGTTGATGAGTGATGTAGTGAAGCGGGAGGGAGGGTGGAAATGTGGGAAGCTGGACAGAGGACTTAAAATTTCCTTGAGGGTAAATACTGCGTATAAAAACATTTCTGGGGATTGAAGCCCAGTGTATTTGGCAGGAAGCAGAAAACATTTGCTTATTCTGCTTGACAAGGTCTAGCCTATGTGAGGCACCATGAGAAAAATACTGGTTGGCCACCTTTCCCACATACAGTTTACTTTGCCTTCTGTGTGTACTACTGCTGATAAAGTGTAGATGACCATAAGGATCAAACACAGGGGGATAAACAAAAACACTCAAGGAAATGCTTTATTTATGTTGCCATTTACCTCTGTAATCATGGGCATAGATCTTTCTTACATAGGGTTGAAATACAATTTCATCTTCTGTTGTTAATCTCTGAGAGATTGGAGTTTTATGGCTCTGGGCTTTAATTCTTTGGCATCAGAGGTGACCTTGACAATGCCAAGTTATAAAAATGGCTTAAATTTGTGCAACACTTTAGAGTTTAATAAAAACACGGCACAGGATAATGTTTGCACATTATGCCACTTTGAGTTAAATAGAAAGTTGCTATTTCTGTCTTACAGGAGAGGAAACTGAGGCTCAGAGGGGCTCAGAGTTGCTTCAAGGTCATCGGTGGTAATTTACGGAGTTGTTGGTATGTGCAAGTCTTTGCATTCTGGCTCCAGAACTTTCTCTGCTGAACAACACTGCCTCTACTTGTAGTAGTGGTTATAGTTTATAAGGTCTCAGTGCATGTCTTATTGTAAGTGATCCTCACAATGTCCCTCTAAGGGAGATTAGGCAGACATTATAAGGCATATTGCTTCCTTTGCTCAATCAATTAACAGGCTAAACTAGAAAGAATCATGCTTAATTAAAACTCAAAGACATCTTTTGATATCCATAGTATTTTATTTGGCTTTCAAAGCTCTAAGGCTCTTTCATACCAACATTCATGCAGCATACCTACTATTTAGGGAAGTTCTATGGCTAGTATCAGTTTTTATTTGAAGAAAGAGATACTACTAAGTAAGAATTGACACTCTGTGGTTTCCAGGTAGGTCTCCTGGATGAAAGCTGGCTGGCAAACTGTAAAGTCACATTGTTAATCTTTCTTTCTTTTCTTCCTCTTGCATGGCTACACTCTTCTATTTCTAATAACATTCAAACTCAGTCACCACCAGCAGCTTATGACTTGTCTACACTTTGAGACAGTCATTCATTACCAGAACAACGTTCTGGCTACCTGTGCATTTTTCCTGCTGTGACTGCCAGCTGCCCCCACCGGACAAAGTTCTCTGCAGATCAGCTCCATGGGCATGACACCTGTGAAGCTGCACGGGACATCATCCTCAGAAAGATCCCATGCTTGAGTGCTCCACTGTCACCAACTTGAAATTTTTACTAATTTTGAACAAGGGGCCCTGCATTTTCATTTTGTCCATGGCCCCACAAATTATATAGCTGGCCTTGGCTATCCAACCAAACTCACTGCAACATACACAGACATTCACATTCTTGTTCCCTTCATTTAGTTCAGAGGTGTAGACGTCTATCTAAGATACCAGAACTAGTCTTTGGCTGAAAACATTTTCTAAAATACAAGGGCTTGTGGTTATATTTTCTTTCTTATAAGAAAACAGAGTTACACAGCTATCTTTTAAAAAGTTCTTACAGTAAAACTCGGGCTTCTGTTGCATAAGAAAGTACTCTACTAAAGAGGTGTCCTGGTTGACATAGACAGAGAGAGACAGAGACAGAGAGAGAAAGAGTGCCAGATAGGGAGAGGAGTCATCTGCAGATAGTTACAAGTGAGTTTCAGACTCCTGTGCTTGGGGACTGAAAACCTCAGAAAACTGGAAAACACAGGAAATGTTGAACTTTTTCTTTTTGCTCTCTCCTTCACTCTGGTGCTGACTTCTCCATAATCCAACCCCATTGCTTTTTCTTTTCCTATTTTCTAGTTCCTCCTCAACTCCTTTTGCCCTCCTCTTTTTCTTCTCTCCTCCTTCCTCTCCAAGATGCATATTCTTTTATTTGGGTTATTGACTATAAAGGTATGTCCTTTGTTCTTAATTCAAAAAACAACTGACCTGCCATATGATCTAGAAACTCCACCACTGGGTGTTACCCCCAAATAAAAAAAACGCTAATTTGAAAAGATACACACACCCCTGTTTACTGCAGCACTATTTAAAATAGTCCAATTATGGAAGCAGCCTAAATGTCCACGAACAGATGAATGAATAAAGAAGATGTGGTACCTACATACAATAGAGTATTACTCAGTCATAAAAGATTCAGATCTTGCCATTTGCAACAACATGGATGGATCTGGAGGGTATGACGCTAAGTGAAATAAATCAGAGAAAGACAAATACCATATGATTTCACTCATACGTGGAATTTACGGAAAGAAACAAGTGAACAAAGGGAAAAAGAGACAAACCAAGAAACCGACTTAACTATAGAATAGCTACCAGAGGGGAAGTGGGTTGGGGGTTGGGTGAAATAGGTGAAGGGGATTGAGTGCATTTATCATGATGAGTACTGAATAATGTATGGAGTTGAATCACTGTATTGTACACCTGAAACTAATATAACGTTGTATGTTACCTGGAATAAACATTTTAAAAAGAAAGAAAAAAAATAGAAATTTTATACATTCCCATTTTTTTTTTTTTTGAAGCGCAAGCTGAGGAATAAAAAGCTAAACTAGAATTACATTGGAAGGAAATACTTAAGAAGTTGACTAATTGAAGAGCCCATGATTTTGTATAAAATAATTGTTTTCTTGTCAGTTGCTCCTGGTTAGTTATCAAGTTCTCCAACCCAAATTTATTTAATGACTATATAAGCATTTTTTACTACATCAGACTGCCTTCTCATTAATGGAATTGGATTATAGAATTAATTTAAAAACCCTAAACGTAGCACATGGTTATCTAGGTTCTATAGCTAGTGAAATTTGCATCTTCCCAATCTGAGTAGGGCACAAAGAGAGGCATTAGAGTGAATAAAATGAAAATGCACGATCCCTCCCTGAAGAAATTTACGGAGTAGTTGGGGGAAAATGCACCAATAATTACAGTGCAACGTGAGAACCGGTAGTCGGGAAATGGAACCACAGTACAGGAACAGGGCCTTCAAGGATGTGAGTATCATTAAAGTCTCGAGTGAGATCGGAGAAGGCTCTTGAACAGCACAACTAGCAAACAAGGAGGGGCATGACTTTCAGCAATTTTCAAAGTTATGAAAAATAAAAAAAATCACACACTTGAATTCTGATAGGAACTGGACTCTTCCTTTTGCTGGGAGTTTAGAAAGGTCTGATAAGCACTGTTAGTAAGATAATTTTGGGAAAGCGATGGAGGGTGGCACAGCTTTTTAGCTCGCTCCTCAGGTCTGTGACAAATATTAGTAATTAATATGATTTAGAGTAAGTTACCTAACCTCTTTTATGCCATTACTTCCTTACCTGTAAATGGGTTTATGAAGAGTATTTATCTCATGGAGAATTGCTATGAGGATTAAGGGAATTTATATGCTTAGCAGAATAAAAGTATAGTCAATATTAACATTATTATTATGTTGACAGTTTCAAAGGAGTGTTCACACTTACAGGAATTTTCTTCATAAGCAATCAAGTCAGATACAGATTTTTTTCCCTTCATCTTTTAAAGCTGAGTGTCTGGAAGGCAAATTTGAGGACATTTTCTTAATCAGTGGCATTGATTCTCACTTTTTCAACATATCATTGCTCGTTTGTATTGAAACTTGATAGTAAATGCTAAAAAAAACCTGTTGACCATTGGCTGGGTTACTGACAGAGTCATGGAAAGAGGGCCAATAATTAAGGAGGAACTTGGCTTCACTGGCTGGTGAATGGGGCCACGAAAAGAGTATTTTCCATGGTTCACACGTGAGTGAAAAAGGTGGGCATCAGAGCCTAGGAACATTTTGTGCTTTCCAGCCACAAAACCTTGGGCAAGTCATTAAGCAGCTCTGAGCCTCTGAAAGAAAGAAAGAAAGAAAGAAAGAAAGAAAGAGAAAGGAAGGAAGGAAGGAAGGAAAAAAAAAGGAAGAAGGAGGAAGGAAGGAAAGAAAGAAAGAAAGAAAGGAAGGAGGAAAGAAAGAAGAGAAAGAAAAGAAAGGAAGGAAGGAAAGAAGGCTACTCTGCTTTCTTCACAATATTATGTTGAGCTTTAAATGGAAAGATGTGGGGCACCTGGGTGGCTCAGTGGGTTAAGCCACCGACTCTTGATTTCAGATCAGGTTATGGTCTCACAGTTGGTGAGACTGAGCCGTGTGTAGGGCTCTGGGCTGGCAGTGCAGAGCCTGCTTGGGATTCTCTCCTTCTCTGTCTGCCTCTTCCCCTTTCTCTCTCTCTCTTTCAAAATAAATACATAAACTTAAAAAAATAAATGGAAAGGAGTGTATAAAAGTAGCATATAATTTGGCCCTAAAATTTTAATTTTTTTTCATAAAAAACTAAACTTGTATGTGAACAGTAAGATTATGTTTACCTTTGTCTGTGTCAAGTGTTTCATTCTTCCTCCTGCTTATTTCCTAGTCATGGATAATCTAGGTGAGCGTTCTGTTACAGTGGCAGCACATTGGAATACCTCAGGGGTTTTAAGAGATGCAGATGTGTGGGCCCTACACTTAGGTACCTTGACTTACATTTTCTGAGTCCAGCTCAGTCACTAGCAATTACAGCAGAGGAGAAGGAACACAAGCTGTCTTTGTGAAACATTTATGAAAGAGGCAGGGTTGGAGAATGGTTGAAGCTTTGAACTAAAGAGGAATTCACAACATGTTCTGCTTAATTTTCTAAAGCACCTTTTCAGAAGCATGACCTATGAATTAAAGCATGTTGGTGGTGGACCTTTTCACCATGATGACTTCACTTTGGCTTCTCTTGTTTGGCTCCTCACAGCTGTACTGAGAAGAGTTCTCATATTTTCTACATACTTAAGTTCCATATTCTATAGGTGAATTCAGGGAATGCTATATTACCTACTTGTTTTGCATGAAGTCTTTTCCAATGTCTTATTACCTGTTTTTTGTTTGTTTTGACTCAGAATCTCTTCATCTTCCTCTACACAGACAAGAACTTTTGCCTTCTGGGATGTCTGTATGAAACTTTATTAATCCCCCTTGGGTGAAATTCTGTAGCACACTCCACATTTCCCATTCTTTGCACTCTGCCCTCTTCTCCCTACCTGCTATTCAAAGGGTAGAGACCATGAAGTTTCCTCTGGACCCAGGGCAAATAGAGAGGTAATAAATGAGCGTTTTGTAAGCCCCAGTTCTGGTACTGGTGATTATCTTCCTTTATGAGAAATCGAGAGGCCATATCTGGGTAAGGAATGGGGTCTCCTCAGAAAGTGAGTAGTCAGCAATTTATTTCTAGATTTGGATGCCCAGGAAACCAGAGAAACCTGATTTACCAACATGATTTGTTATCTAGCATAAAGGGCATTTTTTTACAGCCCCTGGTTCCCTGTTCTGAGAGACTGGCTATAACTTTCAGGAGTATCTAGTTTGTGGCCAAACACAGGTCCATTTTGACTTATTAGGAGAAAAAGCAACTTGGGGACAAAACAAACTGCTTTTAGAAGGGAGAAGAGTTGCTTCTAGCCATAAAAGTAATCCACACTCATTGGAAAGGTTTTGGAAAATGAAAGAAGATATACAGAAGTAAAATAGACTGAATATTCACCAGCAAGAGATACAAGAGTTGTTAGCATTTCACTGCATTTTATAACATATTTTCTCTACGCATGTAGAATATTTTATAAAATTAGAAAATTCTAAATATGAAGTTTTGTATCCTATTTTATACTTAATTTTATCTTATTAGCATTTTCCACATCAATAAGTATCAGCTAAAATTCGCACTTTTTTTCCTTAAGTAATCTCTGCACCCACTATGGGGCTTGAACTCATGACCCCGAGATCAAGAGTCGCATGCTCTACTGACTGAGCCAGCCAGGCGTCCCTCAAAATTGCACTTTTAATGACTGTATAATATTCCACTGTGCATGCTCTTATTTTTAATAATAAAAACCTTACATTTTAAAATATTTGGGGTCTTTTTATTTAGTATAAATGAAGCCTAAAATATATCTCCATACACAAACTTTTAATGGGTTTCTCATTTTTTAAAATGGGTCCTGAAAAGAAGGACTATGGGCCCTTGGTCCATGTTCCCAGATTTCACTGGGGTGAGGTTGTTTCTGCCTCAGAACATGCAGAACATGCAGAACATGCGTTGCAATCTACCTTTGCTGAGCAAGGCACACTTTACTCGAAACCACATTTCTGGTTCATTTCCCTATAATGGATTACAAAAAACAGAAAGAACCCAACCTAAGACTCCATCAGTTCTAAGATGTACCATTATGTAATACAGCAACGAGAAAGAATGCTACTGATTCAATTAGGATGCACCAATTGTAGGACGTATCTAAAATGCAAAAATGTTAAGGTTTGTAAAAATGTGCAACTCAGAAAGGAATATGCCTTTCATTTTATTCTCTTTGAGAGCATTTCTTTGGACCTTTTGCAAGTGGATCAAGATGGATCTGACATCAAATTCAGGGACAATGGCTGTCTTTGTCTGATGCACTGACACAGCCTCTCTGCCTTCTCTCCGTCACTTCCCCACCCCCAACCCCTCTCCAGGACTATCCCCACCATAGCCATCATTACAGTTCTTCTGATGACCCACCTGTTGTTCTATTCTCTTCATTATGCTTCAGAATCATCTGGCTGGAATTAAGAGAGCTATCTAGGGGTAGTGGGGGGAGTAAGAGTAGAGTTTGAATATTGAGTCATTTGAAATTTTAACCTACCCATCTCTTACAACATATTTGGATTACCGAGTTATTTTTGTATGACCACCCATGCTAGCCAGTTTTTGCTTTTATAGGTCAATTCCTACTGTTCTAAAAACTAACTCCCAAATTTCATATCTATTCTTCCCTATTTACACCGGGAGAGAAATGCACACATACACACATAAGTTATACCACCTTCCCTCCTCTCTCTGGAGTATGTGTATGTGATGTAGATACATATGTACATATCATATATACATATACACTTCTATATATACTTGTATGTGTATACTTCATGCTTATAAGTATATATTTTATACTGTATGCCTTATACTTCTTGGAAGAAAGAGGACACTCATATATACGTCCATATTGAGAAACACATACCCATACTTTATTAATCTACATATTTCATAGAAAAATGTACACATTTATCCATAGTCAGCACCGTGGAAGAGACTTTAGCTATATCCTTTTATTTTGTTTTGTAAGTGGGTCAATATCTAATACCTTTCTTTTCACCACCAGAGTTCTGGGCTAGTTGAGATAAATAAAAGGTAGATGAAGATAAAAATATCATTTTATTTCTAATTAAGCATTGAGCTGAAGAATGCAGTATAGACATGAGGCACAATAGGCTTACTACTAAACATAGCCCAGAATTCAAAGAACTCTGCCTTTAGTCACAGACAACACTGGACCACTACAACCTTCCGTCTCCCCCAAGAGGGGCAGAGACTTAATCCCAAAGGTTACTGCATGGTGCAGAGCCGATGAGAAGATGTGCTTTCCAAGGGCAAGTCATTTCCTAAACACAGTGAGGGGGAAGGGGTGAGCCAGCCATGCCTGCTTTCTCTGCGTAACTCATCTGTTACTCATGTCACTCCACGACTGTGAGGAGTGGTGCAGGAGACCAGAAGCATTAGAGAAGAAAACGCTCCTCTTGGAAGCCTGATGAGTGGGAAAGACACATTTCTCCCCCAACACTGGATTTTATTTTAGAGGAGAAAACTGAGGCCAAGAAAATTTCATCCACTTTGTCAGAATCATGTAGCTAGTTAATGGCAGAGCGGGTCTTAACATTTTTCTTCTCCTGACTCCTACTTTCCTTTTCTTTTTCAGAGGAGAGGGAACCAATGGGCTAATTCATAATAAAAATAAAACCTAGTAATTCATTCAACTAATACTTACCGAACACCCACTGTGTGCCAGCCACTGTCTGGTCTCTGGAGATAGTGCTGAACAATTTAGAACAAGTACCTGCCTTCTTGAAATTTACCTCCTAACTGGGGAGACAGATAATAAACAACCAGCTTCAAGTAGGCCACATGGTACAAAGACAAGTGAGACAGAGTGAGAGTGACAGAGGCTACTCTTTCCAGAGAGCATCCTGGGAAGGCCTCCCTGAGGAAATAAGATTCGAAGAGAGGAACCAGCTATAGAAATACTGCAAAAAAAAGCATTTAGGTTGAGGGGATGGCTGATGTCTTAAAGACCCACTGAGTCCCAATGTGTTGGGTTTTGAATGCGTGTTTGTGCTAATTTAAAGAGAGGAGGAAGGGCAGAGAAAGTAACAATCAAATGAGTAGACACTTTGGACCCCACATGGAGGATGACTACTTTTCCCTATTCCTAAGGCTAATCTTGTCAGCAGATACCAGTGATTAGAATCCTGGGTGAAACATCGCTAGAAGACCTTGCAAACTCTCCATTTTAATTCTCAGTTGAGCAGTGTTACTCTAGGTTACTCATCTGGAAGAATGCCTTGAAATGATCTTTATTGTCCTTTGGTTCTCGCACGCTAATAAGGCAGCATGCTCTCCAAGCAGGGAATGCCATACACATTCAGGGCTAGAGTCTCTCAAAATCCTGAAGCCGGCTGTATTGCTGGTTTACTGTCATCCCTTATTAGTGAAGGTGTCACAGACCTGACTCATGTCCCGTTGGGCATTTGGTATGTTTCTAGTGAATGCTTATATTACATTGATTTTGAATCACCAGTGGTATTAAGCGGTAAACAACACAGCTTTAGAAGAAGTCCTCTGAGCTTTTGGATATTAAGATATTCTTAACTTCTGCTCTGTTTTTGTTACAGCCAAGTCTCCGGTAAGTTCCAAAGGATTGTATAGCCTAGCTCATCATTAGGCTCGGGATCCATAAAACTTATGTTTCAAGCTAGTTACTACCGTCACTACAGTGTGACACGATAGGGACCCGCAGTGGTGTGAGATTTCTGGGAAACTGCACATTAAGAGCCAATCCATTCAGTTCACCTGGAAGAAAAGTCGTTGGGCAAGAAGTGGGAGGGTAGCAATGCCCGGGAACATTAACTTGCTCAGCATGGTGCTGAGCTAGTGTCTGCCAGGGGGGCTACATAATTAAGGTACATGGACTCCCCTAACTATGGGAGGGGAGGAGAGGTAATGGGGACTGGAACAGATCTGGAAAAAGCCTAGCTGTGTATGCATTAGTGTCTTTAAAAAGCACAGGTGAGGGAAATGCCTCTCAGAAGTAAGGGAAGAGAATTGAGGTGGCTAATCACATTCCTCTCTACGTTCCATCTCTCTGTGAAAAGCCAGGATAGAAAAGATGGGGAGATAAAAGTGCACTGTGAATTAACAACAAAGGAAGAGCCCTGGGTTCAGGCTGAGTGTGTCGTGCCCATCGTTGTATTCTCCCCTCCCCCAGCGCTCTCTAACACAGCGCCCCGCGACAATAGGAACTTGATTCTTATTTGTTGAAAGAGTTAGTAAATGAGCGAATAAATGAATGAGGTATGGATTAGGTACCTCGAATCAAAGCCCAGTATGCTTTTCAGGGCCTACCTGATAAATTAGTCTTTATGTAAAAATGAATTGTATAAAGGCAGGCTATGTAAGTGAACTCCAAAGTCACATTATATTTGACAGGATGACTTTGAATGTACTAATCTCATGCCTTCAGAAAGTTTAGAGAGGACTGTGCTCATGAGGCAGAAGAATAAATATGAACCTGTTCCTAGATTTAATATGACACAGAAATATTTATACGAAGTCTTTCAATGTAAGGTTTGTTATACCACTCAATTTAATATGGGCAAAATTTTGCTATTTATACACACAATTCACTTCTGCTGAGTTTAGCAGGAACTTCAGAAGTGCCTCCAAGACCTATGTAGGTTACACAAGATCCCTGAGACAAAGAAGGCCTTATCCTCTCTGGCCAGCATATTACTTACTTGTACTCAATTATCTGGATAGGTGTACATTTATTCACATCTATCCACCCAGCCTTCATATTCTTATCTATCCATATCCATCCATTTCTCAAATTCTCCATTCCTGAATCTATCCATACATACATCCATATATCCATCCATGGATCCATCCATCCATCCATCCATCCATCCATCCATCCAATTCATACTTTATAAGCACATGCTATATGCCAGGTCATGTGTATTGGGAATAGACATAACAAAGACGTGGTCTTTTGTCCCAATAGCTCATTATCATTTTTGTTATGAGCTACATCTTGGGTTGATACAGCATGTTGTTTAAACTTCTATTGTACTCTAATGTGGTACATTTGCCCATTTGCACAACTACAAAATTAGCTGATTAGGACCATGATTTGTTCCGATTTTCTAATCATGTCAATGAGAAATCTGTGCATCAGGGGAAGTATACAGTTTGCCTTAAGTTCTCCCAACTGTTGATGGCAGAATAGAAACTAAGATGTAGGTGTTCTTTATTATAATTCAGGGTTCCTTCTATCACCTCCTGTGCGTAGCTAAAGTGGGTGTTCACTTCCTGAACAGAATGTAGAGTCTATGGAGAGTCAGAGGTCCTGGGTCTAACTATCATTCAGGAAGACCCTGCAAGCCTTGGGAACCTAGAGACCAAAGAGTCTTCAAGAAGCCAAAAAGAGATCGTTGCTACAGCATCTTTTAATTTTTCAAAGAATATTTATGATGTGTCATTAGAAGCCTTCAAGCTTACACAAAACACTGCATTTACACATGACACCCACTTCAGTAAGAGCCTAAGGGGGGACTCATTAGCAGACAATTAGTTATTCAACTTGTTAAACATTAATTCCTCTTATGCCTCTGGTCTGCCCAGCGAAATATAACAGGGGGAAATATAGCAAACTAGAGTTACCGGTCCTTGTCAGCTGGCCTCCTTTTATTCTATAGGTCTAAATATTGCTTTGGTATGTCCTTCCATACCCCAGGGGCTCATGGAGGAGGAGGGCCACTAAAGAGAGGGGTAATGTTTTCTTTAATTTTTTTTTAAATTTATGAATGGATGCTCCTTTGCATGCAAGTACCATGGTAGTCTCAAGCTCCCACCATAGAGGACAGCCCCAGATGTCTCGGATGCTAAAGTTTTTAAGACTTTTGGCACATGAGGCTGTTGGTACCCACTGACATAATGACCATACTATGGGAGAAAAGATGATCCAGTAGTGAAGATTTGGCAAAGGAAGTATGGAGCAGAGAAAGGGAAATGAGAGCACAGATTCTAGATCCCCAGCATCTAGGGATCTTTGGGCAGGAGAAGGGAAGAACATGTAGGGAAAAAGAGGCAGAAAGCCAGAGGACCAGAGATGCTGCGTTCCGCAATGGAAAGCTTGCAGAGTCATGTCTGCAGAGGCATGGCAGCTCTTCTGAAGCATGGTGCAGGGTGAGGCTGATAGGATCCAGGCAAGGGGTCAGGGCATAGGCTACATGCCACAGGTATGGGGCAAGACTTCAGAATCAGCAGTCCACAATGTAGCTAAATAATCAGGGAAGGTTGGGTAGAGAAAGACCACCAACTTGCAGGGCCAGAACATTCCCAGACCTGCTCCTGGTTTCTGAGCATCCAGGTGGTCTGCAGGGCGAAGATGCACTGGTCTGAAATGGCCTATGTACTAGGTGGTAAGGACAGTGAAAGCCAGGGATTCTCAGTCTTATGAAAGAAGCCAACAGTTTGGAGACAGGACGTTGACACCAAAAAAGAAGGAGAACCAAGAAATGAAAGAACGGGGACAGCCTTGGTGATATTAGGAGGAGCCTTTACCCAAAGTCAACTGTGCCTCTAGACTCAGTTGTAAAAGAATCAATGCATTCTCTCCTTCTGCTTAAGTGACTTCAGTTGTCCTTTGTAGCATTTGCAACAGAAAGTGTCCTGAACTAGCAAGTTCTGGTTTCTTCAGGTTAGGACTCGCCTTGAGCTAAATTTTAAGAAATCACTGTTGTCATTCTCTGAGCAGTTTCTGGACCAGAAGTCCAGGACATACTCACAACTCCTCTTGGTAGAGACCCTTCTTCTCATTTTATAAATAGGAACACCCAGTCTCAGAAAGGTGGTCTCTTGCCCAAGGCTACAAATCTGGCAAAATTGTAAAGCTGATTCCAACCGACTCTGAAGTTCTGGTGTTTTCCCCCCTGCCATATTGCCCCCAGCCCCACCCCCCAGGTGAGGTTAATCCCCAAGATTTCTGATGACTCTTTAAGGCTTCCATTCCACTTTCCTGCCTGCAGCACTGTTAGCTTTATTTCTCCCCTTTTCTCTACTCATCAACACATACGGTTCTCAGAATAGGCCCCCAGGATCCTTGCTCATGGCTGGGGATGGCTAACTAATTATCTGTGCGTAGCATGCCAATGAGCAAAGACACCCATTATATATATATATATATATATATATATATATATATATGTGTGTGTGTGTGTATCTATATATCTATATCTATCTATATATGCTATTATATATACATAGAAGCTCTCTCTAGGGGCACTTGGGTGGTGGCTCAGTGGGTCAAATGTTTGACTTTGGCTCAGGCCATCATCTCCTTGTTTGTGAGTTAGAGCCCGCACCAGGCTCTGTGCTGATGGCTCAGAGCCTGGAGCCTGCTTCAGATTCTGTGTCTCCCTCTCTCTCTGCCCCTCCCTCACTTATGCTCTGTCTCTCTCTCTCTAAGATAAACGAGCATTAAATTTTTTTTTTTTTTAAAAGCAGCTCTCTCTCTATATAGAAGTTGCTGCTCGGTTGATGTTGGTGATATAACTCAGGAGGGGCACATATTTTCTCTTGGAAGCATTTACTGAACCCCAAGGCATGATGCTGATGCAGGCTAGGGGCAATAGGGTCTGGAGAGGAGCCCCCTGTCCTCGCCTCTCTCTCTCCCAGCCTCATCTCAGGTAGCTGAGCCGTGCCCTGCATGCCTGTCTGCCAGCCTGCCAGGTGGGTCTTCCCTGTTAGTGCCAGCCTGCTGCTTTATGTGGCACCGTGTGACTGATTTGATGACCTGTGACCTGACTGTCCATCTGGCCACTCAAGAGTTCGCCCGGCTGTTTACCTTTTTTTGCTGTGACTGAATTTCCATTGCCTCTCTCAGCATCTGACTTGCAAACCATTCTGCTCTGTCTGTTAAATGGATGAAAAGAGAGGGTGACCTCCTGCTGCCAGTTCCGCCCTGTGCCCTCCCCATCTTCGATCAGAATGCACCTGTGCTTCGGAGGCTTCCGCTTTCTCCTGAACTTGCCATTGCCTCCACAGCCGCCATCCCAGCTTGCCATGTGTGCGGTGCTCTGTGAAAGGAGAGACGTTTCATTTTGTACTTGGCAGGCGCTGAACTCAACTGGACAGTGAGACCCAGGAAATATGACACCATCTGCTTCCTGCCATGTTCTGGCTCCGGCACTTGATGTCAGGGCATCAGCTGTTACCTGAGCGCACTGGGTCCTGTGAAGTGAGCCATTCAGGAAACACCTTTGCTAACACTTTCCTCAACAGCACAATTTATACTGGCCAGCCTCCACTGCTGAGCATTTTTTCCTTCTTGACTCCCAAAGTAAAAATGTCTTCCTGCTTTCTAAGTTTTCCAAACAGAGTATATATGCATAATTATATAGGCACATAATAGAAATGTTTGCTTATTTGGCCATCCTTTTGTGTATGTGGACTTTTTTTCTGCTAGAGAGGTAGCTTTCTCAGATCAGTCCCTGGCTGCCTTGAAATGTATCAAGTGCTCTGTGCTTTGGTCTCCTCCCCATTCCAGGAGGTAGTGACGTCCTTAACTAGTGGTTAACTGAGGATTAGGCAGTCCAAAAGGAGGATTAAGCGAACAACTGTGTCATGGAAAATAGGAGAGACTGGTTGGGCCTCCTCCATGCTGGGAGTACCTAATCCAGCTGGCAGCACTCAGGGCTATAGGAAGGAATAGGGACTGTTTCCCTCTTGCCATGGTCCCTGCAAATCTCAAATTTCCCTGAACCCCTGACCTGCTGCTCTTTAGTTCTGGAAGCTGCCAGGCAGGTGGCATGGGTGATGCATTCAAGGCTGAGTTCTTTCCTGACTCAGTGGTTGTAATCCCGTTGTGGACAGACAAATCAAGCCACCTGTGCGGAATATTAAAAATGAAACAAAACGCAAAAAACAACACTGCCGATCTGTTAATGAATTTTCAGACTCAAAGTATGCCATCTGGAACAGACACGCTGGCTTCTGGAATCTGTGTTGCTTCTTTCCTCTTTCTTATGATTTTGACATGGCTTTGGTTAGCCATTTCTATTTTGATGTTTAAAGAGTGATATTACACAAAATCTGAATCTTAATTGAAAATGTATGCTTTTCTCATTTAAGTTGCTGACTCTTTGAAGAATTATAGCATTGCAAAGTTTTCCTGGTGGGGTTCCTGAGAAAATTCTTTTTGGTCACCAGATTGTTTCCTGAATTAGCTGAAGCCTCTAGGTCCTAGGTCATAAGAAAAAATGAAACAATTTGTCACAGTGTCGAGTATGACGCTAGAGAAAATGCTGTGTATGGATTGTAAGCAATGCATTGTTTTTTGTGAAAGACTGAGAGAATGGGTGGGCTGCTCATGAACATACGCTGCAGCCCCTGACAGCCAGACCATTACCATGACTTTTTAAAAAAAGTTTATTTATTTTGAGCGAGAGCACATGAGATTGGGGGAGGGGCAGAGAGAGGGAGAGAATCTCAAGCAGGCTCTGCACTGTCAGTGAAGAGCCCAACGTGGAGCTCGAACTCATGAACCGTGCAATCATGACCCGAGCCAAAATCAAGAGTTGGATATCCAGCCAAGTGAGCCACCCAGGCGCCCCATTGCCGTGATTTTATAAAATTTTTTTTAATGTTTATTTATTTTTGAGACAGAGAGAGACAGAGCATGAATGGGGGAGGGCAGAGAGAGAGGGAGACACAGAATCGGAAGCAGGCTCCAGGCTCTGAGCCATCAGCCCAGAGCCCGACGTGGAGCTCGAACTCACGGACCGCGAGATCGTGACCTGAGCTGAAGTCGGACGCTTAACCGACCGAGCCACCCAGGCGCCCCCCCACCCCCATTACCGTGATTTTAATAAGAGTCATGGCTATACTCAGCCAGCTCCACCACCCACTGGACTTTCCTCTGGGAAGCCTGATGAAATGCACGTGAGCACCATACATTTATGTGTGAACACACACACACACACACACACACAGTGTATCCATGCCATTGTTTTTACACCTGCTAGAACCTATGGACAGAACTGCTGTCTCCTCCCTGTGACTGATGAAGACAACTCAGAGCCCCTTCTGATCCATCTGCCTCTGCCAGGCTAAATTCTCCCTTTTGTGGGATGTTGAAAACTATAACCTATACTCTGGTCCTAGAGATGGCAGAGGTGGCATTAAAAATTTGCTCATGTTTTCAACTCAGAGGGTTAGATAATTATGTGGCTTGAATCGTCGCATAGACTATGGTTTGCTTAATTACTAATTTCTGGTGAACCATGTTCTATTGTTTAAGATCCTATTGTTTAATATGTCCTGGCCTTTGGACATTTGTAGAAATATCTGTGTGAACAGCACGGTAGTTCTTCACTGAAAAGAAGGCAATACAGGCGTGGTCCTATGCAGCAGTGGCCACTTTGTTGGCACTAAATGATAACTACTTTGGGCATCTTAGAGGATGCCATGTTCTCGTCAAAGAGCCCACCACACACAGAGAGTAAAGGATTAGGAGTCCCATAATGGAGATCCATTAAATGTTGTAGTGTTAGAAATAATTAAGGAGCATTTTATGATAGCACCAGCAGGCTAGTCAAGTGAATAATTCTTTTCAGGGTTTGCTCTTTCTCTCCATAGGTAAAGGATTTAGATGGATTTATGACATTGGCTGAAACGAATCAGTGGATAAACGATTATAGGATTTGAATGTGGTTAAGCCAAGATTAATGCTGCCGATTCTTGAGAACATAGGAGATGACTGTCACCCAAGTAAGTGAACTTGCAGTTCAAGATGTACTGTTGCTGGCCAACAGTTCAAATTCTCTGGGCACATCGACGTGCACACACTCTCTCAACCCAAACCCAGTATTCCCGTGTCACACTGTGAAGGGTGGTAAGCAAACAATAATGACAGAGGGCTTGAGATGTGGTGAATAAAGTACTCAATGTGACTAAACTGCTGCTTACTAGCATTCTCAGGTCACCAGGGTACCATTTAGGCCGGGGCCTTAACGAGGTCATTTACCTTTACCTACACCAGAACCATTACCTTAATTGCTACTCAGCCTTCATGAAAGTGTTTATGGGTAAACAGTTTTCACCAAGGGAGTTATTAACTACCCCCTGGATTACCATAGGATCAGGAATCATAAAAATAGTAGCAATTGTAGTCATAATAACCTATGTTGTGTAAGTATCTGTTATAAATGTCTTAAATTTTCACCACCACCATCACCACCCAGAGCAGCTTTAGGGTGAAGCACAGCATAAGAAACAGAGCACTGGTTATTAAAAAAACATGGATGGATGAGAGGGTCCTCCTTATTCATCAAGTCTGGAAAGCATAAAAGAACAAAAGGGCTGCCATACCTTAACCTACCTATTATCTCTATCTTTTTATACTTGTGCTGAGGAACTAGTAGTAGACATGTGGATTGTTCTCACCTTAAAGAGGGGGAAATGTGCTAAGTAAATATATTTTACATGTGTGCCCAAGGTCAAGGGAGAGCCAGAGTTTTGCAAATAGTGTCAGTTCCATCGTCATTGGCTCATTCTATGGCTACATGGCACCCAAATAAGTTGAAAGCAGATATTTCAATCCATGCCCCAGAAGTTTAAGTAAATTAAACAGGTGGGGGCTGTGGAGACCTAGCTATCTCTTTTTGTGGACTGCTTTTCCAGTCCCTTGCCATGCGTCTACTTAACAGTAGATTTCCTGTAGACTGAAAAATACCTAGACTGAATTCTTGGTTGAGTCAACCTGGAAATATTTCCCACATCAGTCCTAACGTGTCTAAGCTGATGTTCCACCCATATGGACTCATAAAGTCCTTTCTGCTTCTGGACCATTGTGATACACTTCTTCTCTCTCCTTAGTTGTCTGCATTACCTACAAAATAAAACTCAGCCTGAAAGAGTTTCATTCCATACACTCTGCTTTGGACCCTTACCCTTTTCTCTAGCTGTCACTTACAACTTCCCTACACATGTAGCACTCTGGATCATTTAGGCCTCATTCTGTATGCCTGCCCTACCAGAAGAAAGCAAGATAATGTAGTTAAAGAATTTATCAAATTGATCAATAAAGAGATAATCTTTAAATGAAACAAATGATCGTACATTTCCATACTGACTTCTTAAGTACAAATAAAAAACTTGGTATGAGCTGCTTCTTCTTCTTCTTCTTCTTTTAAATATGGAATGCTTCACGAATTTGTATGTCATCCTTGTGCAGGGGCCATGCTAATCTTCTCTGTATCGTTCCAATTTTAGTGTATGTGCTACCAAAGCTAGCACTGGAATGAGCTTCTGCAAGGACCCTATAGACTGAGTACGATTCTCTTTCTTGGTCAGTAGCGAACTAGATGGTTCTTCTTCCAAAGGGAGCCTTTGAAATATTTGAGGAAAACAATCATAGATCCTTCAAGTCTTTTCCTCATCAGGGTAATATTTCATGTTTCTTCAGCTGCTACTTACAGGAAATAGTTTCAAATTCCCTTCCATTCAGCTTACTTCTCAGATGAAATCCAGTTGTGTAATGCCTTTCTTAAAGAATAAACAGTATGGCACACAGACACATCATTCCCTTGATCCGGATTCCACACTTCTAGAGTTGTCTTCTCAAATTGTTAAAAGACGTTTTTGCAGCCACATCCTATGCGATTAACCCACGTTGGTCTTGCTGTCACCTAAAAAGCCTATATCTTTTAAAAACACACGCATGACTATCTTGAAGCCATCCCTCCTTCATTCTGTATTTATGCAGCTGGTCTATTGAGCATAAATGAAGGCCTTCACATTTATCCCTGTTGAAATCCATCTTGTTAGTAAGCCCAACATTCTAGCTTCTCAAAGTCTTTGATGATCCTGGTTCAGTATTTCGATCCCCTAACAAGTTCTCTCAGATGAAAATTGATCTACATACCATTTTTGTACTTGGAAAAATGTTGCTGTCACAGCCTTACACTCGAATCAAAGGAGACCTGTCTCAGCCTAGGTTATGAACTAAAAACTCAACATCTACAAGAGTGAAGAGGAAGGTAATAGAGAGTGGTAAGACCAGAGTGTGTTAAGGTGTCTTAGTTCACACCTGAATCACAGTAACAATATGTGGACCAACAATACCAAGTGAGCCTTGGCAACTGGTGGGTAAAAGTAGCTGTGTTTCCATGGGGTCACATTCCAGTGGCATTTAAAGTATGTCGAAACTAAGGCCAAATAGCTCCTGCTGTTTTTGACAACTCAAGCTGCAACAATGTGCAGTATATTTTTCATCTTAAGATAGTGCTCATAATACAAACTAATTAAAACAGGGCACAACAAAATCATGGACTGATTCTCCTACCACGCAAGGTTATATACCTTGCTCCTGCCCTCATGAAATTCTGCCTAACAACAAGGAGATCACAAGGAAGAACCCCCTGGAGACAACAGCCAAAACTTTCTACATTGCTAGTGGTAAATGTGGCCCAGAGAAGGGGCAGAGCAATTTGATTATGTATCACAGATTAGGTGAGTGTCCAGACACATGAACAAAGGGGTGATTTCTCAGGAAAGCAATAACTGATCCACACTGTTGTTGTTGTTGTTGTTTAATCAGACAGACACACACACACACACACACACGCACACACACACACATACACGCACACACACTGAATGAATGAATGAATGAATGAGGAAAGGGCCTATCCAAAGTAAGCTGGGATAAACTCACTGCTGTTTTCCCAGGTAATAAAGATGGCTATGTTTGTCCAGAACAGATGCTATGAGATCATGTCTCCAAGAGATGAACTGAGAATGAATTCACTTAAATTATGATGCTTACAGAGAGGATTTTAGCTGAACATTTGTTCATATGATTTATGGCACCCTCCATCCGGTGGAGTCAATGTGAAAAAATGAAACTTAATTACAGCATACAGACAGTTTGCTTAAAAGAGAGCTAAAAGTTTGTGGGGATTTTTTTTTTTTTATGAGACAGGAAGCTTATCCTAAAAGAAAAAAAGAAGAAAGCTTTATAAAACATTTGCAACTCATCAGAAGTGTGGGTCTGGTCCTTAATGTTGGGGGAGGGGAGGGTTTGGGCTGTGACTCCCCCTAGCCTCTAAGCAAATTACATCCAACCCCAGGTCCTTACCCAACTCCTACTCCAAAATTAGCCTCTCCAGGATTCTCTTTTACTTTAGTCTTGGCTTTCCCTTTAGGGAAGAGAGTAGTATTATTGTCCTTTCTCCTTGGCAACTCAAGTCTGGAATTTTAAATTTATAGCGAAAGAACGGTTCCGGGTTTATATGGCTCAGAGGGCGTTATTATCAAATCCAATTAAAAACATTCCTTCTGCTAATAAAAAAGCCAGCACCTTCCCTTTAAACTAGGACCCACCCTTAAGTTAATTAATGGCTGTTAGCACCTTATTTGCTTTCAAGGGTCTCTCGGGTACCCAGCTTCTGAGGCAAAGCAGAGTCTAGTTGGTAGGTCAGTGGCTTAGTTTGATTCACATGCCTGACCCCCAACTTGTTCTACGTCTGAAGTTGAGTCTCTTCAACTCTTTATGTCTTGAGATCTCCTCCTGAGATCCCATCCAGAGAGGCCAGGTTAATGGTACTTATTTGGCAGAGTTTTTTAAGATCTACAGATGAACCTGTCTGATGAATAATACTAATGCTTAGGATACTCATCGAATGATAATTGGCCCTCTTTGGACCATTTAGGATTCAAATGCCTCCACCCAATCATTCCGTGAACAGCAGCCAGCCTCTGAGGGTTAGATTTAGCTTTTTCACTTAAATTTGCAAACTGGTACTGCTTTCATCAAGAAAGAAAATACAACAACGAAAAGATACTAGCTAACATTTGGATAGCATTTTGTATTTTCAGCATGCTTTCAGATAATACATTATGTAACTCACAAGCAAACAGCATTTTATCTTTTTCAGGCATGCGAAGACAGCAGGATTCCTGAATTCTCAAAAACTAATCATGAGCACCTCTGAGACCGACTGTTGGGTCTATTTTCAATAGATTTTGCAGTTAAAAAAGTGATCGATGATTCCATTTCCTCTCCAAGAGTCAAGTGAATTTATCAGCTTCTGATTCCTGCTTTCACCTAAAATAAGGTGCTGGTCTGGGCGTTCAAGCTCAGTTTCGGGGGGAACCCACCCAATTCATCCTCTTTTCCTTATTACTCACCTACCAGTTCTTTCTCACCGCCGTTGCTGCTCCGGTAGCTTTAATGGAGGGCAGCAGCACCGAAGAGCTGCTCTACAAATGCAGGTGTCTTCCCTGCACGGAGGAAAGAGGAACCTCTATCACTGAAGCCTCACCTACAGACAATTTATCTAACAGATTCTACTTCCTGCATGCCATTTGCCAGTATTTATCCTGTGTGTGGGCTCCCATGGAGGATCCTCATAAAGGATGGTCTTGATATAACCTAGAGTCATGTTTTTCCATCTAAATAATGAAGAGGCTTCAGTTCCCTTTCTCTTTTGTTTCCTACAGCTTAGACAAGATGTCCATAACCAGAATGGTTAATATGAAGGTTGTCCTTTTTTTTTTTTGCCTAGAAAGGGGCCATATTTGTACTTTCTTTCCTTAAAAAAATTGAATTTGACAAGCATCCTTCCTTCTTTCCTTCCTTCTTCTCTCCCTCCCTCCCTCCCTCCCCCTTCACTTCCTCCCTCTTTCTTCTTTCTTAAATATCAATAGCCAGCTTTTTCTATGTCAAAGTGTCTTCCTTTAGAGATTAAAATATACAATAATAAAGTGCCTTTTATGTATAATCATTTGACAGGTAAACTTCTTTGTCTGACAATATTTTAAATTAACAGTAACCTAAAAAGCATACAGGACTCTCCATAGGGAAGTTTCTTTCTTCTTCTTCATTTTTTAGTCTTCCAATTGCAAGCCATTCATTTTTACATTTCCATGTTAAAGATAGGACACTAAAAGTACATTACCTTAATAATCAATAACTCAGTGGGAGGTCCTAATGGGGAGAATTCACTGGAAGCTACATTCCAGTTGAAGTAGCAAAGGACCACCATAGGCCTGCAGGCTATAATTAGACAACCATAAAACTAGGAGGTAAAGGGTGGCAGACTACATTAGCAGTAAAATGCTAACTTGCAAGTAATAAGTCTCGAATCTTTCATGTCTACTCGAGTGTCACTTATACTTGAACAAGGAAAATGTTATGTTAAAGAACAAATTTACATTTAGGATCCCTAAAGCTTAAGGACTGGTGAAGGTTAGTGTGGCAATGAGAAAACAAATGAATACAAATCTGCACACTTCACAATTTTCCCTCAGTGCTCTCTTCCCTCTCCCTTTCTTTTCCATCCACCCGTTTTTCATCCCCCTCTAGGGTCTGAGAAACATCACAGAATTTAAACACAGGAAACCAATATAAAAACCCTCTCATGCAAAGAAACAGTGCGGCTGACTTTACATTGTTTCTATTCATGGCTCGCTAGTTTTACATTTTCTGATCAGTGACTGCCAGTGAGACCAGGAAACCAGTTTCTTCAAGAGCATCAGTGGACTGTCTGAAGGCCTTGCATTATTGATTTTCTGCTCGTAGATTCCAGTTGCTCTGTCAATCATGGGCCAGAAATACAAGATGGCAGTCAATAAGCAAAAGGACTGAGCTCCCATGAAGACAGCAAAATAATTCAAAAGATCTGATTGAAGCAGAAAATGCCAAAATCCTCAAGAGAAAAGAAATCAGATAAGCCTTTCTGGAAACTAAAGTCCATAGTACCCCCAAAGGCACATTGTTTTCGAAGGGGAAAATATTCTTGCCAAGTGAGTCTGAATCTGTCCACCAAATGAATGCATTAATGCAAACATGTGTTAGGCAACATTATAGGTGGGGATGTCATAATGAGGAATATTATTCTGCTGCCATTGGATAGAAATGTATAGGGCAAACATGAAGTTGTAAGAACATGTGCTGAGGACTGTAGTAGAGGTAAATACAAGTGGATTTGTGACTACAGAGGAAGGAGATGCGACAGCCTGGGCAAGTCAGGAAAGATCCCAGGGGTGACAGTTGAATTGCATCTTGAAGAACGCTTAGGAGTTCTACAAACAAAGGGGGAGCAGAACACTTCAGGTTGAGGACTTAGCATGCGGCCATCACCCTACACTTGCTTACGTTTATTCATACAGATTAAATGAGCATATGAATTATTGAAAAAGGCATTCTTTAGAGCTATGAACTGAACACTCTCTTATGTTGGTTTTCAACTGTTTAATGATTTTTTCCCCTCGTCTTCTATGAGCTGTAATCCCACAGTGTCTATCTCATGCTTTGTGCAAAGAAGCTGCTCAATAAATATTTGTTAATGGATTGATCAGGAAGAGAAAGGCTAAGCATGAACTGAAGGAAGGCAGCAAAATATCTTTAAGGAGTTATTAAATGTCTTTAGGATCCTTTAATGTGACTAAAAATATTAAAATTACTAAATGATGAAAAGACAAATATGAAAATTCAAGAGTAAAGTATCTGCTACAAATCCAATGTTTGGATAATGGGGTTTTCTGCTTGATGGGATTTTCTGGTTAAAGAAAAGCTAACCTAAATCTTTTAAAGTTGTATTTGTTCAAGTTACTACCATACCTGCTAGATAGGGGGCTAAGGGTTCTTCCCATCATTTCCTGAATAATCAGACTCCACTGCTCCCACCCATCAATCTCACTCATTGGACTCCAGCCACAGTGGCTCTTGCAGAAGATGCCAAGCGTCTTCTCACTTCAGGATCTTCTTAATACGTTATTCTTTCCACCTGAAACATTTCTTCTCCTAAAAGGTATGAGGGGTTTACATGCCCCGGAGAGGGCTTAGGCTCAATCTCACTGAGTTCAGCCTGTAGCACTAACTTCTAGGAGGTTGCCACTAACCTTTACAGCTGCCTAGATTGCACAGAAGCAAATGACTTGCAGGAGCTCACCTCAAATCCTCTGCAAACCTCCTCTCTGCAGTCTGGCCATGAATCTTTGCACCTGCCACTGGAGAACACCACTTTCTCCTCTTTCTCTTCTTCTCTGCCTTCCATTTATTGTCTAACTCTAAACTGGGTCCCCCAAAGGAAGAGGATTCTGGGAAATGTAGTTCCTCATTCTGCTAAGCAGTGAAATTGCAATAGAAGAGGCGGTGGCTTTTGTGAGCTCTTTATAGATTTTAGATACTAGCCCTTTGTCCGATATGTCATTTGCAAATATCTTTTCCCATTCCGTTGGTTGCCTTTTAGTTTTGTTGGTTGTTTCCTTTGCTGTGCAGAAGCTTTTTATCTTCATAAGGTCCCAGTAATTCACTTTTGCTTTTAATTCCCTTGCCTTTGGGGATGTGTCGAGTAAGAGATTGCTACGGCTGAGGTCAGAGTGGCCAAAATGAACAAATCAGGAGACTATAGATGCTGGAGAGGATGTGGAGAAATGGGAACCCTCTTGCACTGTTGGTGGGAATGCAAATTGGTGCAGCCGCTCTGGAAAGCAGTGTGGAGGTTCCTCAGAAAATTAAAAATAGACCTACCCTATGACCCAGCAATAGCACTGCTAGGAATCTACCCAAGGGATACAGGAGTACTGATGCATAGGGGCACTTGTACCCCAATGTTCATAGCAGCACTCTCAACAATAGCCAAATTATGGAAAGAGCCTAAATGTCCATCAACTGATGAATGGATAAAGAAATTGTGGTTTATATACACAATGGAATACTACGTGGCAATGAGAAAAAATGAAATATGGCCTTTTGTAGCAACGTGGATGGAACTGGAGAGTGTGATGCTAAGTGAAACAAGCCATACAGAGAAAGACAGATACCATATGGTTTCACTCTTATGTGGATCCTGAGAAACTTAACAGGAACCCATGGGGGAGGGGAAGGTAAAAAAAAAAAAAAGAGGTTAGAGTGGGAGAGAGCCAAAGCATAAGAGACTGTTAAAAACTGAGAACAAACTGAGGGTTGATGGGGGGTGGGAGGGAGGGGCGGGTGGGTGATGGGTATTGAGGAGGGCACCTTTTGGGGTGAGCACTGGGTGTTGTATGGAAACCAATTTGTCAATAAATTTCATAAAAAAAAAAAAAAAGAACATTACCCCTAAAAAAAAAAAAAAAAAAAAAAAAAAGAAGAGGCGGTGGCTAGGTTGAATTGACTACAGATAATCCAACACCCTGGCCAACTTCTACCCATCCTTCATTTTCCCAGACTATTTCCTGACCCCTAGACAAGATTATGCTCCTCTGTCATAGTATTTTTCTTATCGACACTTAACACAATTGCAATATTATGGTTATAGGTGTAACTATGGATTAAATGTTCCTCTTATCCACTAAAAGCACTCGTTCTTTGTGTTTACCTAATATCCTCTCACCCTCTACCGCCTACTAGGCTCTCCATACACATATACTGAAGGCACGAATGAAGTACCTCACATTTCAATGATTTATACTTCTGCAGTGCCTGAAAGTCATCCTTTCTGAATGTTGTACACAGGTGATGTTTTGATGTTAAAGGCAACAAGGGGAAGGGACTGGCTTAAATCAATGATTGAAGGATAAACTTGGGAACTGTTTTAAAGGTTAATAGTAGGGGGGACGATTTGGTATTCTCTATCATAAGTTTTTAAAATATGTCTATCCTTTGACCTAGAAATTCTAAGAATGTATTCTAATGACATTTTAGGCTATGAAAGAGATTGATGTATAAAGATTATTCATCCCATTATTCATTGCAGTCTCTGGAAAGCGTTGTCCTTACTCTGTGTTTATACTTCAACACCTCCCACTCGCTTCTTAAACCACTATTGTATGGCTTCGGTCCCCATAAACCCACTGAAAAAGTCTGTCTGATGCCAGTAATGACCCTCTTCTCATCAAGAAACCCAATGGATATTTATAGTTTGTATCTTACTTGACTTCTCAGAACACTTGGCCTGTGGATAGTTTTCTCCCTTTTAAACATCCTCTCCCTCTGGCTTCTAGTACTTGACTACTCTTCTGCCTTCCTGGCCACCCTTTCTCAATCTCAATCTCTGCTTTGTGTTTTTGCTCTGGGTTTTCATCCCTTTCTGCTCTCTCTGGGCAAATCCATTCTTTCCTGGTATTTCCATTACCTCGCACATGCAGAAAAATCTCAAGTCTATCGCTAGACTGAAAGGATTTAATACATGCAATTGGCTATTGGATATCTCAATTCGGCATGCGAAACTCAACTTACTTAAAACTGAATATACCTGGGGCACCTGAGCGGCTCAGTCAGTTAAGCACCCAACTCTTGTTTTCGGCTCAGGTCATGATCTCATGGTTTGTGGGTCTGAGCCCCAAGTCAGTGCCCTGTTAGCGCAGGGCCTGCTTGGGATCTCTGTCTCTCTCCCTCTCTCTACCCCTTCCCCACTCTGTCTCTCTCTCTCTCAAAATAAATAAACTTAAAAAAAAAACAAACTGATTATGTCATCATTCCCAGCAAATGTGCTTCATTCAATTACTTATTCAGCCCAAAGTAAGTGTGTGTGTGTGTGTGTGTGTGTGTGTGTGTGTGTGTGTGTGTGTCTGCGTGTCTGTGCATACGCTGTGGAAATGGAGATGAAGGGTCTTTTTACTTACTTTCAGGTAGGCAAGTGAATGAGCAGCAGGGCATAAGTAGTCCATGATTATTCTTTTTAATCTAGTTCTGTTTTCTTCACAGTTAGTAAATTCATTCCAGATTTGGTCAATATAGTACCATCAAGCTCTAATTTAGAGTGTTTTGGGTTTTAGACTCCTCCTCTTTTTGTGAATATTTTAAGATATTTTAGATAACACAAAGAAAGCTTGGTACCTTTCAAACCAGAATCTATAAGCTTCACCTTTAATGGCTGCATAATTCCATCATATGGGAATATCAGTTTATTTAACCATGCTCCTATTGGTATATTCTAATAAAAAATGAGTTCAGAAGCATTCTAGTGAAGCAGCCCAGGTTAGTTAGGCTGCAGTGAGGGTAGGCTTCATTATATACTAATGTTCACATGAGTCTGAAGATATTTAGAGTTTGATTTGAAAAAGGAATTTCTAGCAGGAGTATATTCACCAGTATTTCTGTGTTCCTTTAAAAGAGATCTGCTTCAATATTCTGAAATAATCTGTCAGAAATAAAATAGAACACCATCTTTACGAGCTTGGGGGATTATTGTGTGCTCTATGCAAGAAGGACTTCATACTTTACATAATTATGGGAATGTTTGGCTCTGCCTTGGTTGAAGATTACAGAAGGATATTTTTCAAGATATTTTTGCCTTATCGACATTTCATAAGTCAATTCAAATATGAATAAATCTCTGGAAGCTTGAAGAGAGAAGGAAGATGGTAGCTTACTTTCCAGAGGAATATGACTTTAGTTTGATTCATCTGAAAAATAAGTGAAGTTTTAGGGTGATTTTTAGTATGGTCAAATAGCTGTACATCTAGCTATTCGATGGCTTGCCTTTATGTCGACTGAGAAAACACCAACATATATGCATAAGGTTTAAAGTGACACCAAGCTCTTGCTTGCCCCCACTATCTCTCCTTAATGCCCACATTTGCCTCTCAGCAAACTTTTTCTGGCTTAGCAGTTGCTAAGTTATAGTAACTTAATCAAGTAGCGTGTAAATAATAAAAGTTTATTCTGTCACTCAGGCTAAGTGTTTGTTATAAAGTACATAAAGGTACAAAATACCGACATTCTTCAAGGAGAAAATAATGTTACTGAGAATGCATGAAAGAGGTGGAATATAACTTAAATACATTGGCAATCCTAAGCTGACGATGGAAAGACTGAAAGACTTGGCAGAATAAATGCTGCAATAGTGGCCGCGTGAACTGAATGATTCAAGATGTTCTGTTGTTATACCACAGGGTGGGACTGGAAAAGGAGTGGGAGTTGGAGCAAGTTATCTTGGAAATTTAAGTCAGAACCGACCTGAGAGGAGAACGGCTCGTGTTGAAAGAGAATGAGTTTCCTATTACTAAAGTCATTAAGTCGATGCTGGATAGGCACTGATTGATGCTGTTATGGAAGGGGTTCAGGAGTGAGATAGGAAGCTGGACAGGGGGAACTTTAAGATCCATTGTGACTCTGAGAGTCTATGCACTGCTTACGAAGCAGAGATCATGGGACTTCCTAGCAATTAGATAGTATATTTTACAGTTAATGCAGAACTAAGACATTATTTTAATAGACTTGAGTGAAGCATTTCTGTTACTCTAGAAGTAACAGGTTGTGAAACTGTCATTACATGCATTTTTTTTTTCTGGGATATTATCCCCTGGCTTTACCAGATTTTCAAAGTTTCTACAATCCCAAACACATTCTGACCACAGCAAGAGAGGGTTCAGCTTAAAAGCATTTACGCCCACCCCTCATTTTGTTTCAGCGAGTGGAACTTCAGGTCTGCTAGTGGGAAAGAAGAACAGAAAGGAAGTTGTGAGACCTGGCAGTGTTAGGGAGTGGGGGTGGTGGTGGTGGAGACCTGGAGGGGGTATGAATTTTTTTTTTTTTTTGCATTGGCTCAAAACTGAAATCATCTTCCTTCCTCAGGGCAGCTCCCTTTCCATTTCCACAAATTGTACCACTGCATAATTTGTACGGTGTAATGTCAGGGTTCTCCAAAGAAACAGAATAAAAAAAGATATGTATATTTATGTTTATATATGTGCATACACATATGTATACACATGTATATATATGTATATGCACATATATACACATATATATTATAAGTGTTTATGTATGTAAATATATCCTTGAAATACATCTCTTACATATAGCAAGTATCTCTTACATAATTGGCTCATGTGATTTTGGGAATTGGCAAGCACAAAATGTGTAGGTCAAGCTGGCAGGTTGGAAACTTGGAAGGCATTGATGCTGTAGTCTTGAGGCAGAATTTCTCCTCCTCCGGGAAACCTCAGTTTTTGTCGTGCTCTTCAACTGCTCAGATGAGGCCCACACATTTCATTGAGGCTAACCTCCTTAATTTAAAGTCAACTGATTGTAGATGTTAAACACACTTACAAAATACTGTCATAGCAACACTGGGATTAGTGTTTGATGAAATAACTCGGGTGCTGCAGCCAAGCTAAGCTGACACATAAAGTTAAGCATCACAACCACTATGCTACTATCTTCAAGGCCAAAAAATTTAAAGTGATCATTCTTTGCCATGAAATTTCATTGTGCTTTTATCTTAGGAAGGAACACGAGAAAAATTAGTTTTTAGTGGAGGTGGAATGCGGTGAATGGAATACCAAGAAAACACACAGAGCCTCCTTCACAGTTGTGTCTAGTGTTGGCTTTGGTAAATGGCGTTAGCAGTTGCTAAGCTATTGGCGCCTCTTTCCAAGAAGTAGCAATAGATGTGCTCTTATTCATTTTATTTTGTCTTTGTGGGATGGACGGCTTAGATTACGCATAAAATTTCTGGTTGAGTGATGTAATCCCACTCTAACCCTCTACGCTGTCTGGAGAAACAGCAGATATTAACAAAAACCCGTTAATTTTGCGCCTGTAATATATCACACGAACATCACAATAATAGCTGCAGCAGTCGGTTGTCGCTGCATATCAAACAATTGCAAAATCACTTATTTTCACTGGTGTGTGTCTGAATCTGCCTGAGTTTGGCTGTAGGTCCTGGGTTCACTTCACATGTAGTCTGTTACTACTGGGCCATCTGAGACACATCCATTTCACAGTTCTAGCAGAATAGCAATGCAGGAAGGTGGAAACGGGGATGCCTCTGAATGCCTGGGCTTGGAGCCTACATACTGTCACCCCCACCCACATTTTATTGACAAAAAAAGTCACACCACTGGGCTGAGGAAGTGCATTCTGTCTCTAGTGGGAAAAACTGCAAAGTTACAGGGTGAAGATCATGGATCCAGGGAGAGGTGAAAAGTTGGGCCATTAATTTCATCTATTAAATTTGTGATAGGGTCTTCGTTTTCTATGGTTTCTTTGACAAATTACCACAAACAGTGGCTTAAAACAACAGAAGTATGTTCTGTCACAACTCTTCAGGCCAGAAGTCTGAAATTAGGTCTGGGGTGAGATTAAGATGTCCTAAGAGGGGCGCCTGGGTGGCGCAGTCGGTTAAGCGTCCGACTTCAGCCAGGTCACGATCTCGCGGTCCGTGAGTTCGAGCCCCGCGTCAGGCTCTGGGCTGATGGCTCGGAGCCTGGAGCCTGTTTCCGATTCTGTGTCTCCCTCTCTCTCTGCCCCTCCCCCGTTCATGCTCTGTCTCTCTCTGTCCCAAAAATAAATAAATGTTAAAAAAAAAAAAAAGATGTCCTAAGAATGTGCTCCCCTTGGGGGCTCTAGGGGAGAATCCATTCGCTGTCTCTTCCAGCTTTTGGTGGCTGCTGGCATTCTGTGACTTATGGCTGCTTTGCTCCAATCTCTGCCTCCATGATCACATTGCCTCTTCCTCTTCTGTGTATGTGAAGTCTCCCTCTGCCTCTCTCTTTAAGGATACATGTGATTGCATTTAGGGCCTATTTGGATAATTTAGGAGACTTCTCTCCATCTCAAGATCCTTAACTTAATCATATCATTTGCGTATAAAGTAATATTCAAGTGTGCAGGATCTAAGGCCTGAAATCTTTGCAGGATATTTTTTAGCTTATCATGGATAGGAATAGCATCCATAGAAAGCTCACCACATATAAGATACTAATCTAAGCTTTTACATATGTTAACTCACTTAATTCTCAAAACGACCTTTGATGTTGTTTTAGTTATTATCCCCACTTTCTAGATGAGAAAAAGAAGGCAAAGAGAAGAAAAACAACAACTTGCCCAAGTAGAAGAACCAGGATTGGAGCCCTCTGGCTCCAGAGTCTCCCTTAAGCACTACACTCTACTGCTTTTCAACTTTGCTTGTAAATCCACAGAAATACAGATGGGAACTGTAGCCTCTAACACTGGGACTTTTAGCGCTGAGCTTTCAATATCATTAAGTGTTTTGGTTTCTCATACTGGGAAATATGGAATGAGCTTCTTAGGAGTTCAGGGAGTGACAAAAAGAATGCCGTGGATGCTGTCAGCAGTTGTTCCAGAACTATTGGACTGGGAGCAGTAACCGAATTCCTAGGTGATATTCCAGTGGCCAAGTGCTTAGCAGAGCTCCTCAGTTTAGAACATTTCTGCTTTGTAAATGCTTTTGTTTCTTCTCTTCGAGATTACTGAGATTGTGATGAATGTCTGTCAGAGTTTGTGTTCTTGCTTCCTTCAGAATGCTGAATCCAACGAGGCTTAATATGCACAATTTCACAGGAAACAAAATTGAGGGAGGATGATGGTTCAGTTATTTTGAACCAGTCATTCAACAGAATGATGTGCTTCTTAAATACACAGGCATTTTTCGGGATGGAAATGCTGAGTTTTCATAGCTTAGCTTCTGATCTACCCTCCACAAGGGATACATTAGTTTCATATACCAGTGTGTTTCCTATCCTGGTTTAAATATTCACAAAATCTAATTTATTATATTACAAAGAACCCTAACATTTCGTAAGAAAAGGTGAATCTGACCAGATGTGGTGTGAGCCAAGTAGGGATTTTTCTACTGTTTATGCTTTACAAGGACTTTCCTCCCTTCACTCTTTAACCGACATGTTTTTGAAGGTCATTAATTGGCACATCATTTAATAATTTGTCCCCAATCAATCAAAAATGTTTTATATGTAGGTAGATATTTATTTCCAAATGGTTCTCTTGGCTCTTTAGGTATGCTAAAGATTGTTCTACTACACATTAAAAGCCACTATTATTTTCTCCAAGAGTAAACACATTTAGATCCATGAGCTTTAAATAGATTCCAAACTTATCAAAACTACATCCTTAAGTCTGCCAAAATGGCTGAATGGTAAAAAACAATTCTCACTTAGGCTTCTGGAAGTTGAGACAAAAATCAGTTTCTAAGGTTTATTATAAACAGTAAACTCAGAGCAAGACTTTTCCTTCAATTTTTCAGTTTCTATCATTTGTAGAGAGCTATCATTTGGATCAATCCTAAAGAGAAGACAGAAGATCAAGGCTAATAATTGAATATCTGCCATAAATGAAAGTGCCAAAAATTAAACAAGGTGCACGAATCAGGGAAGCAGAGGGGGTTTTATATCTACCTCTTCCCTGAATATTACTGTAGGCACAGAGGAAAAACATCTAAAATATTAGGAGGTTTGGGATGTTTGTGTGCAGTGGATGGTAATGTATAGGAATTTCAGAAGAAACATGAACCCTCAAGATGATGGTGATACATCAACATGAAGCTCGTTCCCATGTCAGATGTGAGCACTCACTCTCCTCCCTTACTGGAAGGATCTCAAGTCAGGTAGTCACATGGCTCTAACCCTACTTCAATCAGATCTCCACTCAAAGAGTTCTCTGAGGTATGGACAATCCTATGAAAAGTAGCAACTCCTGCCACTTCACCCTTGTCTCTGTTTATTTTTTCTTCTTGATATTTATTACTACTTCACTTTATTACTACTTCACTTTATTATAAAGCTTGTGCATATTAAGCTAACAAGCATATTAATAGCTTGTGCATATTAAGCTAACAAGTTGGTGGTTAGCTTGTTTATTTTCTGTCTCCAGCCCATGCCACACACACACCTGGAATAGTGCCTGGCACAGAGTGGGTGCCCAGGACCCATCTGCTGTTCCTGGTTCCTGTTGAACGGTCATCCTACATATACTTCAGTTATAGACACACTCTATCTACTTGTTTGCTTTTAATGGAGTGCTTATGCACACTTTGGAATTCAGAAAAATTCATTTGAAATATTCCCCCAAATTCAAAAGCAATGAACCAGGGGGCATAAGATGTAAGAGGTCATTTTATAGACAATGAAAATGAAGCTCCAAGAGGAAAAATGAATAGTTCAAGGTCACAAGGTAAAGAATTGGGAAGTTTTGAGGTTTTATCTTACTGACAAGCTAGCAAATTAGCCGTCCATACTGTCATGGATGCCGGCAGAGGCATGGCATTCCTGGGTTGGAAGCAAAGGACTTTATTCTCTTGGCCTAGCAAACTTCATGGACATTACATTCGCATCATTTCTCCTTGTTCTCTCTACCTGCCCACCAGCCTCATGGGAGTGAAGTGGAAGGTGCCCAAGTGGATGTTACATGTACACACAGTGGGTTTGTGTCACAGCTGAGGAGCCCTGAGCTTAAAGATTTATATCTTTTATAATAAGCAGTAAGCAAAGCTGACCCTTGTTTCAGAAGAGTCACTATCTCTATCATTCAATGCTGTATAACATACGTGAGAAGATACAGGGAGTTCATACTCCTGTTCATAAGACATGAAGAAATGCTAGAGATCCATGGGGAATTGTCTCCCAACATAAGCTAGTTAGTAAGAACAATGGGGAGTCATGTTCTCTTTAAAAAAAATTTTTTTTAACATTTATTTATTTTTGAGAACAGAGAACAATCAGGGGAGGGGCAGAGAGAGGGAGACATGGAATCCGAAGCAAGTGCCAGGCTCTGAACTGTCATCACAGAGCCTGATGTGGGGCTTGAACCCACAAACCGTGAGATCATTACCTGAGCTGAAGTCGGACGCCCAACCAACTGAGCCACCCAGGCGCCCCTAACTCTTAATTTAATCATTTCTTTATTAAATTACACACAATCTGTATGGTGCTTAGTACATTGTCTGGCATAGTAAATACTCAATAAAAGAGCACTTTTCTCATTTCCCAAACTGCCTTTTCATCTTTGGGTTATATATAAATTTCTGCTTTATTTCTGATTATGTGTATCATAGATATTGGGGTCGGCTTGACTTTGTAAAAAGATACACTTAAAAAAAAGAATCAGCCATAATCTCAGCAACATTGAACTCTATTCTGAACACCTCGATACAAGAAGCCCACTATAAGCAATCATTAAACAACTTTAGATACATCCCGAATGTTTCATACCTTGTAAACATAATAAATACGTGGGATCTTAGAGTGGGGACCTTAAAGATCACCTCCCCCAACTTGCCCTTTCCCCAGATTTGCCCATTTTCTAGTGAGGAAACAAGTTGAAGGTCTGGATAGCTTGTCCACAGACATATTGAGTTAATAGCAGAGTGGGGAATGTAAGAGTCTTGGTGTAATAGCATGCCTGTAACAATAACTTGAGTCTTATCTTCTCATACTGCTTTTTAAAAGGGCATTCACAGTATGAATGGTCTGAGTTAATTGCCTCTTTAAGTACTTATTCAGGATAGTGAGGGGCTGCCCAGTTCTGAAGGTGATGAACTTGGGATATATTGCAAAAGAAGCCAGTGGCTGCATTAAGAGTACAGATTAAATGCTATGAAAAATCTTAACAGCATCAATTAATCAGTACTTATCTACTGAGTAGGAGACACTACATCATAGCAGATGTAAACTCGAGTCGGATGTGGGTGTGAATTCCTATTTTATTTACCTCTAAAGTTATTTAACACTGCTTTGCCTCAGATCCTTCATATACAGTCTGAACATAATAACTTTCTTAGATGATTAAATGATAAAGGCATACATACTATTTAGCATAGTACAAATATAGCAAGCAGTCGGTAGTAGTAGGATAACTTACATATTTTGTACCCTAGATTTTATAAATCATTTGGAATGGGAATTATCTGTTGCTCCTTTAGATTCTTTTGCCAGCCTTCTCCACTCTGCTTTGTGCACTTGGAGAAAGAGCCATATGGGCCACCTCAATAAAAACCTTGGGTTCAAGTCGATGGGGAGCCCTGGCAGGGATTGGAGAAAGTAAGTTCCCACTGTGTCTCACTGTGAAGTCACTGAGAACCTTAACTTCCATCAGACTGCCCTCTCCATATTACCTTCTGTACTGAGGGCGTTCTGGCAACTGTTCTCACCTCCTTGCTCATCACCTACTAATACCAGCCACAGGTACCGCATTGTCTCTTGTGGCCTCCTAATACGTTGCTCTGGCTTTAATAAAGAATCCCTTTGTTCAATATTTCTCAAATTATCTGAATGTGAATGTGCCCTTTAATTTTTGCTGATTCATCATCTCCCCATTTGATCTTTACAACAACTCCATCAGTTGAGCATTATTTTCATTTAACATAGGAAGGTACTAAGGCTCAGGCAAGTTAAACTAATTTCCCAATGTCAATTGACTATTAAATGACAATGTCAAGACCAGAATCTAGTTTTCCTGGCTCCAAAGTTCATGGTCATTCCAATGTGCCATGTTGATATGCATCTATTGCATTCCCTAGATTATATTCCTCAAGGGCAGGACCAGGGTTTATTACTTTTTTTAAAGTTTATTTACTTTTGGAAGAGAGTGGGGGGTATGATGGGCAGGGAGAGAGTGAGAGAATATCCCAAGCAGGCCCCTCATGGTCAGGGCAGAGCCTAATGAACTGTGAGATCATGACTTGAGCCGAAATCAAGAGTCAGAGGCTTAACTGACTAAGCCACCCAGGTGCTCCTAATAATCTTAGTATGTATTCCCACTTCCTTCCAAGTACATAGTTTATACTCACTATATACTTTAAGAATGTCTATCAAATATAATTTAAAGGTTATTTTGGGGGGAGGTGTATGCTACTTAATCAATATTACAGTTCATATAGTTTGAACATATTGTTTTATTATACGATAATAATCTTATTACTCATTGACTGCCGAAAAATAGCACACAGTTGATGAGGGAATGCTGTTGGTGGGTGGTAGGGGAAAGAGGAGGATGACTTCACAGTAAGCCTGGGGAGTTTTCTGGTTGAATTCCTCAGTTTTTTTCCTGGGTTTGGCTCTGAAATGTAAAGAGCTCTGGGACTCCGGCTGCAGATGAAAGAGAGGTGGATTTTTGTTTTGAAAGAAGCTGAGAGGGGTGGGTGTGTTTTTCTGTGTTTGAGTTTAGTTCTTTTCCTGCATTACAGAATCTGATTTCCTACAGAAAAGTTCAGCATCTGTTTTGGGATTGATGAATGGCTTTGAGCTGTTAATTTAATTGCTTCCTAGTAAGACACTAATGACCTTTTTTGTTCCACTAAATACTAGTGTGTTTAGTTATAAATTAACCATAACTAAACACTTGGAGCTCTAATACTTACAATTCATATCGCTCAGGTTTAAGTTGTAGCTACTAGAGTTAGAGATAACCATGGCCTGTGGGTTTTGCTTCCAAAATCTCTAGTTGGTGGGAAGGCCACTGACTTGCTCACAATAGCAAATTTAGGGGAATTCACTGCAATATAAGCAGACAAAGGAGAAGAAAAGAGATAAATACCCCAACACATTTCTAAGTCTAAGAAATCTCATTTGACGTCCTCAGACCAGGAGTTGGAGGGTGGAGTTTGAATCTTTCCAATCCCAGTTACCTGAGAATTACTTGTTCTCTGGTAGCCGCAACCATGGGGTAGGGGAAAGGGAGTTGAGCTAAAAGCTGACTCTCATATTTACTTATTGATCACCAGGTCTCAAATGTTCTTTCCAGAGTGAGGACATCTTTATATATTTCATGGGAATAAATATTAATTCGGCACTTTTCCAGGTCTTCTGTCATGGTCACTGAGTGTTGATTTGATTGGTAATTGAAATTAGGGCATTGCAACTCCCATTGGACTTTAATCAGCTTCCTCTTGGAATACCGCCAAGTAAGATCTTTTCCTGAAGGGCCTCAACTAAACAAGGAGGCCACGGAAGGTTCGAGTCTGCCTCTAGCAACTGGAGTAATGCAATTGCTCGGGACGTCTGTATCATCAAGAGATTTATTTCCTGCCTCCTTTGAAATAGCACTTTCTCACCAACTAGGAATTCTCCCCAAGCTCCAAGATAAATATTTTTGGAAACGTAATGATATTTGATTTTCTCAAAACGGAGACAAAGATAAGGTGCATGTTTGGGAAGGAAATAGGCAGGAATCTCAGTCCCCACTCCTAGCTGAGGCATATTTAGTTTCCAAAATGGAGCAGTTGAAAGAAATTCAGAACAAACTGTAGCTTAAGTCAAAGGGTTTCACTGCCCCTTCATTCCCTCCTTCATCTCCAGGACGTAGGGAGGGCTGCTGCATGGAATGTGGACCTCCCAGATATGGGGCTGATTTTATGTCAAGGCTGGTATGAGAAACCAAGGGACACTTTCACCAGAAGGAGCAAGCATTCTTTAAAATTGAAGGTTTGTGTGGTGTGTTAAGAGAAAGAGGGAATGAGTGAGTAGCATGTGAGCAATCTTTTTCTCTTTTTAAATCACCCTTACCTCCAAAGTAAAAACATTTTATTCAGCATTTCAATTATCATATTATGCTTTAGGTAAAGTGATACCTTACTACTGAGATAAATTTGAAGCCTTTTAAAGGAAGCCTATGAGGATTGATAGCATTAAACCTCAGGCTCCCTATCTATTCAGCTATTAGAAAAGAATACATAACCACATTTTTGAAGGAGTGATTTAAATTTTACATTTTTCTGGAAAGATGTGTTTCTAAGCTTAGAATTCACTCATAGCTCTCATGTTAAGCACAGCCATGCAGTTCATATTAAGGATGGCTTTTAACGTCTCTCCAGGTAAAACTCTACATTGAACATGTGAATCAGTAGCATCGGGTCCATCAGCAAATATTGTTACTTCAACCATCTAATCAATCTAGAATTAAACTGCTTCTCACCACTGTGCTGCTATCATTCTGGTCTGAACCACTGTAACCTCTTAAAATCACTTCCTGGCTGGACTCCCTG
Source organism: Lynx rufus (assembly GCF_022079265.1). Classification (NCBI taxonomy): domain Eukaryota; kingdom Metazoa; phylum Chordata; class Mammalia; order Carnivora; family Felidae; genus Lynx; species Lynx rufus. The sequence goes on from NW_025814834.1 coordinate 152,216,495, forward strand.
GTTCCAACTCTGATTCCCTTTAGTCTCTTCTCAACTCAGATCCGTTTTACCAAAATAGAAGATTACCCTTTTGCTCAAAGCCTTCCAAGAGCTTCCCACACCACTCAGAGTAAAAGCCAAAGTTTTATGCTGGCTTTCAAGGTCCTACATGATCTGCTTCCTAGCCTACCCTGTTCTCTTCCATCTCATACTGGGTTCTGTGCAGCTCCTCTGGTCTCCTTGCTAGTCATCAAATGTGTCAGGAAAATCTCAGCCTTAGTTATGTCCTTTCAGAAACACTCTTTCCAAGGTGCTCTCTCCCTCTCTCCCCCCGCCCCTTCTTTCTCATGTCTTTCAACTCTACTTAAATGTCACTTTCTTAGTGTGGTCTTTTGTTACTATTCTATTAAAAATTGCAACCCTCCCCTTGGCTGCTTCTATTTCCTTTGCCTGATTTAAATTTTTCTTAAGATTGCTACTCAATACAAACAAACAAACTTTTGTTTATAGTCTGCCTTTCCCAGTGAGAAGATAAGTTCTATGAGGGCGTGCTTCCAACATTGTGGGGTTCATAGTAGGCATTCAGAAATATTTTTGAATGGGTGAGTAAGACACTATATTTTTACTCTTTGCAATCCTGCTAAAGATTCTGACTCCAAGCCCAATTCTGATCACCAACACAATTCCAATGTGTGTGTAGGGGGGGTGACCACACCAATTGCCAACAACAGCTGGGTGTCCTGAAATTCAACTAAATTCTGACACTATCTACCGGAAGATAGCATGAGATTCTGCAGGTTAAGGACTCAGTCCCTCAAGACTGCTCCAACCCCCCCAACCGTCCACGTCCACACCAGATGAAAGAGGGGAAAACATGGGGAAAGGTTATGGAGCCTTCCATGCCTTTTCCAGGCATGCCAGTCTTCTTGAATCTCCATGTGTTCACCAACCTGGAAGCTCTCTAAACCCCCTCCTTTTGCGTTTCTACTGGGGGCTTCATTACATAGGCCTGGTTGATTAAATCATTGGCCCTCGGTGATTGATTCAAACTCCAGATCCTCTCCACTCCCTGGAGGTCAGGTGGGTGAAATTGAAAGTTCCAACCCTTTAATCATGTGGGTGGTTTCTTGGCAACCAGCCCCCATCCTTAGGTATTTTCCAAAAGTCACCTCATTAATACAACAAAAGACACTTTTATCTCTCTTATCACTTAAGAAAATTCCAAGTTTTAGGAACTCGGTGCCAGAAACAGGGTTGAAGATTAAATGTATATTTCTTAGTATAAAACACAATATTACACCTGTAAAGTGTTCTCAAGGTCTAGTCTAAAGAGGGATACAAAAATACAAGGTATGTGGGTATGTAATAATAGCCCAAAGGAGGAATTCTCCAATAACAAGCACCCACCTGCCCAATACATACTAGGATCAAGGAATACCAGAGTTTTTAACAATATTACATTTTCCAGTATATAATTGGATTCTTGAGTGTCTTGTCATCTTGCTCCTATCTCAGCAAATTATGATATCTCAGGACAAACCACAAATCCAACTTCAGGTGCATTAAAGACTAATCTAGATATTTCACTGAAGATTTCTTAGAAACACTGAAGAATATAACATTTTATATTGGAAAAAAAAAACCTTCCTAAAAAAGTACTGCTTAACTGGGGTGCCTGGTGTCTCAGTCAGTTAAGCATCTGACTTCAGCTCAGGTCATGATTTCATGGACCATGAGTTCGAGCCCCACATCAGTGTCTGTGCTGACAGCTCAGAGCCTGGAGCCTGCTTTGGATTCTGTGTCTCCCTCTCTTTCTGCTCCTCCCCTGCTCACGCTCTCTCTCTGTCTCTCTCTCTCTCAAAAATAAACAAACATTAAAAAAAAAAAAAGTACTGCTTAACTATCTTCTTTTTCCAAGACTTCACTCTAGGGCTTTCCATACACTCTCTTGTCTCTCTCTCTTATTTTATGGTCCCCAGCAACTTCTTAAGATAATTTGGAGCCATGACAATACCTAGATCAAATCCCCTTGGCCAGATTCTGGTATTAATCATGCCATTATTGTCCAATATTTCTTCATTCATACATATAAAGTATAGTTCCCTGATTAAAACTTGTCTATTGCCCAGAGTATATAGTATAAACTTAAAAAAAGTTTATTTATTTATTTTGAGAGACAGAGAGAGTGAGAGAGGGGCAGAGAGAGAGAAGATCCCAAGCAGGCTCTGTGCTGTCAGCACAGCACCCGACAAGGGGCTTGATCTTACCAATTTTGAGATCATGACCTGAGCCAAAATCAAGAGTTGGATGCTTAACTGATCAAGCCACCCAGGCACTGCTGTGGTACAAACTTTTTAATTTTTTTTTAACATGTATTTATTTTTGAGACAGGGAGAGACAGAGCATGAACAGGGGAGGGCCAGAGAGAGAGGGAGACACAGAATCTGAAACAGGCTCCAGGCTCTGAGCGGTCAGCACAGAGCCCGACGTGGGGCTAGAACTCACGGACCGCGAGATCATGACCTGAGCCGAAGTCGGCCGCTTAACCGACTGAGCCACCCAGGCACGCCGGTACAAACTTTTTATAGCAATCTTGACATTGCAATGTCTTGACACTGCTAAACTTGCCAAATTTATCTCTAGCAGGACTCCTCCCAATTTAAGCTCCAGTCATACTGGAGTCATACTGGATTCATTCCATTCTGCAAATATGGCCTTTCATATTTCTTAGCCTTTGTTCAGTTCCTTCCATGTGTAATAACCTCACTTCTCATCCTTCTAAAGGATTTAAATGTTTATTTATTTTGTGTGTGAGAGAGAGATCGCATGAGGGAGGGGCCGAGAGAAAGGGAGAGAGAGAGAATCCCAAGCAGGCTCCATGCTATCATCACAGAGTCCTACACAGGGCTCGATCTCACAAACAGTGAGATCAGGACCTGAGCTGAAATCCAGAGTTGGACTCTTAAATGACTGAGCCACCCAGGTGCCGCTGAAGGATTTTTTTCCTCTAATTTTTAATGGTTATTTATTTTTGGGAGACAGAGAGACAGAGAGAGACACACAGAATCTGAAGCAGGCTCCAGGCTCTGACCCATCAGCACAGAGCCTGATGTGGGGCTCGAACCCACGAACCGTGGGATCATGACCTGAGCTGAAGTCGATGCTCAACCGACTGAGCCACCCAGGCTCATGTGGATTTAAGTGGAGAAACACCTCACCTATGAATTTTGTTGCTGTCATCTTTCACAGGTAGAATTGGTCCTACCGTCCTCTTCACTCTTCCTCAAATACACAAAGCCTACTCCTACGACATTTGCATGTGCTATTACTTCTGCCTGGAATACATTTTTGCTCACTTAGCCACATGGCTTACTCCCATATTTTCTTCAAGATCTTTGCTAAATATTATTGTACTAGGAAATTGTTCTTCACTGGATTTATAAAAAAGAGCTAAGCCTACCCTGATCCTTACTTTGGCACTATCCATTCTCCTACCATGCTTTATCTTTTCTCCAAAACACGAATATCTGTATGGTATACATGTACTTGTTCATTTATTCTCTTTCTTCCTCCACTAGAATGTATGCTCTATAAGGCAGATTATTTAAATGTTCTCTTCACTGTTATTTTCCCATAATTCAGTACACAATGTTAGGCGTAGGTGCTCAATAAATATTTGGTGAATTAACTGATGAATCAATGTTTAACTGTCTCTCTTACAACATGGTCTATAGACTCTGTGAGGACAGTTACTAGGTGCATTTTATTCACAATTATACTACATAATGTTTGTTTAATGACTGGATAGATAAATAAAGGTATTTTATCTTGAGTATTAAGCACAAAGTTTGTCACACTGCAAACATTTTTATGCCTATATGAGGAAAGACTCTTCTGGGTAAAGAGAACATCAAATTCAAAGATCAATGGTACCTGTACACTTCACATATTCTAGGAATAGTAGTGTCAGGGTGGATGGAGAAAATTTAGAATAGTAGGAGCTGAGCTTTAATTGAAGTATATCACTTAGAACATTGTAGGGGATTTTAAAGAGCTTAAATTTTTTTAAAAATAAAAAGACACTGGAGGAATTTGAGTACAAGAGTTACATAATATGGCTGAAAATTTTAATAGGACATTTTTTACTTGTTATTTTAGGATAGTAGATAAATAGATTGCAAGTGGGAGAAGGGAAGTCAATTATAAGACTATTGAAATAGTCTTTGAGAGATCATGGTGGTTTGTACCCATCATTATTTGGTAGCCATAGAGATGGTAAACAATGGTAAGATTCTGGATACATTTTAATGGTAAATCCAATAATAATTTCTGATGGATTGGATATGGAAGCAAAAGAAAAAAAGTTTATGTTAATTCTGGCTTATGGACTTCCACTTCTGAATAACATGGAATAACAGACTAGATTTATATTCTCACGTGAAACAACCAAAGGAAAAAAAAAATAAAATATATGAAGCAACAGTTTTCAAGACCCTGGGTATACCAGGCAATGAAAGATGATCTGTGAGGGAAGGAAGACATGAAGTGAGCCCAATACCTGTCCACGGTTAGTACCTTACTTTTCAGGTTGTGGTACAGGGAGGGAGAACCCAGGATAATCCCAGAAAACTTATTTAGCTGAAATGGAGCTCGAAGTCTGGGGACATCAAGCTGGTTAGAGTTTGCAGGACAGAATAATGCAGAAGAGAGAATGAGAAGGGGAGGAAGAAGGAGAAAGAGAGAGATAGAGAGAGAGATCTGGAGAATTGCAGAGGGTTCCTCTTGATTACTCATCAGAATATTGATTAGTACAAGTATGCATGCATGTGAAGAAACTACCTGAGGGGCTGGGGAAAGAATCTTCCAAAGGGATCAGAGATAACAGTATCCAGTATTCACAAAAGGCTAGGGGCAGCCAACCTGAAAAACATCATAATTCATGGGGCAGTGGGTAGAACCCAAAAGTCTTGCCTCAGTATTTGGGAATAATTAGCCCTCAATTAAATGCTACTCTGGTATCACTTAAGAAATCTTAAAAGCAAGACCTAAAAGTATTAAACTCTTTCAAGTAAATTAACTGCATTTAGAACAAGGCTTAAGAAGATTTATAGAAATACAAAAACAAGGTAAAATTACAATTTCTAACATTAATAAAAGATTATCAAATATGAAAGAAACAGAAAAGTATGACCTTTAATGAGGACAAAACTCAATCAGCTAAAACTCACCCAAAACCGACACAGGTGTTAGAATTATGGATGAGGATATTAAAACAGCTATTATAATTGCATCCCATTTGTTCAAAAAGTTAAATAGAAACATAGAAGATATGAAATGGATCTAAATGTAATCTCAAGAGAGGGGTGCCTGAGTGACTCAGTCAGTTAAGCCCCCATTCAGCTCAGGTCATGATCTCACAGTTCATGTGTTGGAGCCCCTCATCGGGCTCTGTGCTGACAGCTCAGAGCTTGGATCCTGCTTCAGATTCTGTGTCTCCTTCTCTCTCTGCTCCAACCCTGCTCTGTCTCTCTGTCTCTCTCTTTCTCAAAAATAAATAAACATTAAAAAAATAACTGTAATGTTAAGAGGGAAAAAAAACTACAATGTCTGATGTCGAGATGAAAAATATCCTGTGTATTACTAGCAGATTATATCAACTTTCTCAACCTTTCTTATTAACACCCCCAAGGAACTTTTTGGATATCCCCCCACCCTAAAACCTCCATCTCTCATGACATTTATAATCACACATATACTGTAAAAGACATTTTTACCTCCCAAGAACTAAATTTTGCCTTCTTGGAGAGATAGTCCCTCCATTGAAAATGCATGGATTTAATATTGCCAATGGAAAGATGAATGAAATTGAAGGCATAGCAACAGAAACTATCCAAAATGAAATACACAGAAAGAAATAATTTTTTTAAAAAATGAAAAGAGCATCAATGAGCTATGGGACAACTTCAAATGACACAGGGTATATACAATTGAAGTGCTTAAAAGACAGGAGGAAAGAGGGAGACAGAATGAAAATGTTTGAAGAAATAATGGCTGAAAATTTCCACGTTTAATGAAAATTGTAAAGCCAAAGATCAAAGAAGCTTCTTAAACCCCAAGTAAAAGAAACATGAGGAAAACTACACAAGGAAACATCATGATCAAATTGCTCAAAGCAAAAGATAAAACAGACCCGTATAGCAGCTGTGAGGAGGCACATTAAAAACAGAGGAACAAAGATAAAGATGACAGCAGATTTCTCAGTGGAACAATGCAGTAAGAAGGCAGTGGAGCAACATTTAAGGAATGTTGAACGTGGGGCACCTGGGTGGCTCAGTCAGGTAAGCATCCAACCTCAGCTCAGGTCATAATCTCCTGGTTCGTGGGTTCAAGCCCCGTGTAGGGCTCTGTGCTGACAGCTCAGAGCCTGGAGCCTGCTTCAGATTCTGTGTCTCCCTCTCTCTCTGCCCCTCCCTCACTCATGCTCTGTCTCTGTCTCTGTCTCTCAAAATAAATAAATAAACAAAAAAATAAAAATAAAGAACACTGAAAGAAAAAAAATCTATGAATTTAAGTTAATCCATCCAGTGCAAATATCTTTTTACCAAATAAAGTAAAATAAAGATTGTTTTCGTATATACAACAACTAAAAAGTCTCTTCAACAAATGGCATTGGGAAAGCTAGATATCCACTACGTAAGAATGAAGTTCAACCTTTCTTGTATTAGTTTGCTAGTGCTATCATAAGAAAATATCACAGACTTGGTGGCTCAAATGATAGAAATGTTTTTCTCATAGTTCTGGTGGCTAGAAGTCCAAGATGAAGGTGTGGGCAGGTTTGGTTTCTCCTGAGTCCTCTCTCATTGGTTTGTAAGTGGCAGTCTTTTCTCTGTGTCCTTCCATGCCCTGTACTCTGCTTGTGCACTCTGGTATCTCTTTTCATAAAGACACCAGTCCTACTGGATTAGGGCCCCACCTTATGACCTCATGTAACTTCAATTACCACCTTACAGGCCCTATATCTCCAAATACAGTCACATTGGGGGTCATGAGTTTAATATATGAATTTGAGGAGGATGAAGTCAGTGTATAACACTTACTTTAAACCATTTATAAAAACTAAGTCAAAATTAACTAACAACCAAAATGTAAGGCCTAAAACTACAAACCTCCCAGAGGAAAACATAGAGGAAAAGCTTCATGATTTGGATTTGGCAATAATTTCTTGGATATGACACCTGAAGTACAGACACTAAAGGCAAAAATGGACAAATGAGACACATCAAACTTAAAAACTTTTGTGCATCAAAGAAAATAATCAGTAGAGTAAAAAGGCAACCTATGGAATGGAAGAAAATATTTGCAAACCATATGTCTGATAAGAAGTTAATATCCAGAATATATAAAGAATTCCTACAACTCAACAACAATAATAAAAATCAGCTAACTTGATTTTAAAATGGGCAAAGGGTGGGGCGCCTGGGTGGCTCAGTTGGTTAAACTTCTGACTTCGGCTCAGGTCATGATGTCTCAGTTCACGGGTTTGAGCCCTGCATCGAGCTCTCTGCTATCAGTGTGGAGCCTGCTTCAGATCCTCTGATCCCCTCTCTGTTGCCCCTTCCCAACTCACTGTCCAAAGAAGATATACAAATGAATGACAAGTGAATGAAACGATATTCAATATTACTAATCATTACAGAAACGCAAATCAAAAACCACAATGAGATATAACGCCCCGTCCATTAGGATGGTCATTATAAAAATGAGAAAGGGGCACTTGGGTAGCTCAGCTGGTTAAGCATCTGATTCTGTGAGATCTAGCCCCACGTGGGGCTCTGAGCTGACACATGGAGCCTGCTTGGGATTCTCTTTCTCCCTCTCTCTCTGCCCCTTCCCTGCACACTCTCTCTCTCTCTCAAAATGAACAAGTATTTTTTAAAGATGAGAAAAAAACAAGTGTTGGGGAAGATTTGGAGAAATTAGCACCCTTTCATATTGTTGGTAGAATGCAAAATGGTGCAACTACTATGGTAACCAATATGAAAGTTTCTCAAAAAATTAAAAGTAAAGCTACTATAGGATCTAACAATTCCATTTCTGGGTATACGTCTACATAATTGAAATCAGGAACTCAGATTACACACCCATGTTCTTTGTAGCATTATTTACAATAGCTAAGAGGTAGAAACAACTGAATGCTTATTATGGATAAATGAGTTTTTAAAATGTGGCATATAAATACAATGGAATATTATTCATCTTTAAAAACAAAAACAATCCATCATATCTTATCGCATGACTGAACCTTGGGGACATTATGTTAAGTGAAATAAGCCTGTCACAAAAAAAATATATTAGTATTTCACTTATATGAGGTATCTAGTCAAACTCATAGAAGCAGATAAAATGGTGATTGCCAAGGGCGAGGAAATGGGGAGTTGCTATTCAATCAGTAACAAAGTTTCAGTTTTGCAAGATGAAATAGTTCTGGAGATCTGTTGCACAAAAATGTAAATACACTGAACATTACTGAACTTAAGATGATAAAGAAATAAAGAACAAATAATAACCTGAGAGAAGTCTTTGTCAGTAGGCTCGGGAATTCTTTGCTGATAGACTCACACTATAAGAAATGTTGAGGAACTGCTTCATGCAGAAGGAATAAAAGACAACAGATGGAAATGTGAATTGACACAAAGGAATAAAAAATTTTAAATTTCTTTAAAAGATTATTGTTTTGTCCTAAAGAAAATCAGTATTTTAGTTAGAAACAAGAGCCAAATTATAATTATTTTCAAATGTATTATATGCTATACTATATAATTTTCATTTTATAAAGTTTATAAATTTCAAAGAAAATTCAAAATATAAAAAAGCAAAAGGAATGTCACCCATTATTTCATGATTGGTATAGGAAGAATGTTAACATGTTAACACTGGTAAAAGAATGTTATGACATTTTTTTCCTTTCAGTTATTTTTCTATGCATTTTTGTGTTGCAATTTTTATATCTAATTTTAGTGCTGTATTTTAGTTTTTAGAGCTTATGAAGATATTTCTTTTAAATTAATTATGTCATGGTAAGAACACTAACATGAGCTCTACCCTCTTAACCATTTTTTAAAATGTTTTTCTTTATTTTTGAGAGATAGAGAGAGACAGAGAGACAGAGACAGAGAGCAAGCTGGGGAGGAGCAAAGAGAGAGCAAGACACAGAATCTGAAGTAGGCTCCAGGCTCTGAGTTGTCAGCACAGAATCCCACGCGGGGTTTGAACTCAAGAATTGTGAGATCATGACCTGAATTGATGTCAGATGCTTAACCAACGGAGCCACCCAGGCGCCCCACCTCTAAACAAATTTTAAGTGCACAATACAGTATTATTAACTATAAGCACAACCCTGTATAACAGATCTCTAGAACTTATTTATTTTGCATAACTGAAACTTTAAACCAGTTGAATACCCACTCTTCATGGTCAAAAAGAGAAGCAATCAAAATAGAAATTAGAAACTACTTAAAGTAGGTGAAAATAAAAGCACAACGTATCAGAATTTTTGGAATGCCACTAGAAGACTACTTGGAGAGAGAAACTGATAGCACTAAATACGTCAGAAAGTGAAAATGGTCTCAAATCCATGATCTCAGCTCCCATCTTAAGAACTAGAAAACAACAACAAAGTAAGCAGAAGAAAGAAAATACTTATCAGAGCAAAAACAAGCAAAAGAATTAGAAAACAAAAACAGTCACTGAAACCAAAGGTTATTCTTAGAGAAAAAGCAATAAAACTGATAAACCTCTTCCTAAATTAATACAGAAAAAAGGAATAGTTTCAAATTATAATATCACAAATGAGACAGGTGACATCATTAAAAATTCTATAGATATTACAATTATTATAAAGAAATATCATGATTGATTTTACACCCAAAAACACCACAATTGAGAGGAAAGTGACAAAATTCTTGAAAGACACAAACTTTCAAAGTTTGTTCAGGAATAATGAAATGATCTAAGTATCTCTATATCTGTTTAGAAATTGAATTTATAGTTAAAAACCTTTCCACAAAGAAAAGTCCAAAGAGATAAGGCTTCAGTAGTGAATTCTACAAATTATTTAAGAAAGGAATTATACTAGTACTACACAAATTTTTTCAGAAAATTGAAGAGAAGGTGCACCTGCGTGACTCAGTTAAGTGACTTTGGCTCAGGTCATGATCTCACGGTTCATGAGTTCGAGCCGTGCGTCGGGCTTTGTGCTGACAGCTCAGAGCCTGAAGCCTGCTTCGGATTCTGTGTCTCCCTCTCTCTCTGCTCCTCCCCTGCTTGTGCTCTGTCTCTCTGTCTCTCTCTCTCAAAAATAAATAAACATTAAAAAAATTAAAAAGAAGAAAACTGAAGAAGAGACATTACTTCTCAATTAATTCTATGAAGCCAGCATTATCTTAATACCAAACCAGATAAAGATGTCATAAAAAGGAAAACTACAAACCAATATCTTTTATAGATGCTAAAATTCTACATGATTTAAGCAAAATGACTCCAATAATAAAGGATAATACATTATGACTAAGTGGATTTATCTGAGGCATGCAACATTGATTTAACAATAGAAGATCAATATATGCAGTTCACCACATCAACAAACTAAAAAAGAAAAAAAAAAATACAATCCTCTAAATAGATGCAGAAAAGCATTTGACAAAAATCCAACATCAATACCTGATAAAAATTCTTAACAAACTAGGAATAGAAGGGTACTTCCTTAACCTGATTAAAAGACATTTACCAAAAACTAGGCTACATCATACTTATTAGTTGAAGACTGGATGTTTTCCCTTATGATCAAAAACAAAACAAGAATGGCTGTAATTGCTACATCCATTTAATATTGTGCCAGAGAGTTTGGCCAGTGATTTAAGGTAAGAAAGAGATTAAAACAGGCATATTGAAAAAGAAGAAGCAAAATTGACTTTGAGGACAACATAATCATCTATGTAGAAAATCAAATGAAATCTACAAAAAACCTACTTGAAAACCAAGTTTAACAAGATTACAAGATATAAGATTAATATATGAAATTAATTTTGCTTCTATATAGTAGCAATAAGCAATAAGAAATTGAAATCAGAAACTTTTAAAGTTTATTTATTTTTGAGAGAGAGAGAGTGGGAGAGTGCACACGAGCAGGGGAAGAGCAGAGAGAGAGGGAGACAGAATCCAAAGCAGGTTCCAGGCTCTGAACTGTCAGCACAGAGCCCTACACGGGGCTCAAACCACCAACCATGAGATCGTGACTTGAGCCGAAGTCAGACACTTAATCCACTGAGCCACCCAGGAGTCCCTCTTCAAAAGAAATTATTAAGAAAATGTAAAGGCAAGTCACAAACTAGAAGAAAATGTTTGTAAGTCATATACTTGATGAAAGGCTTATATCCGGAATAAAGAAATCTCAAAACTCAATAATAAAAAATAATCAAACAACTGCATTTAAAAGTAGGGAAAATATTTGAATAGGGACTACACCAAGAAAAGATGTGTGAATGGACAATTAGCATTTGAAAAGATGTTCAACATCATTGTTCATCAGGAAATTGCAAATTAAATTCACAAAAAGATATCAATACACACTTACTAGAATGACCAAAATAAAAAAGAATAATCATACCAATGCTGAGAATGTAGAACAACTGGAACTCCCATACATTCCTGATGGGAACGTAAAAAGGCGCAATCATTTTGGAAACCAGTTTGGCAGTCTCTTAGAAATTTAAACATATTCCTACCTTGTAGCCTCTTTGAAATTTATATCAGTTGTATTTTATTATAGTCCAAAATGCACTTGATGTCCATCTTGCCCGTTCAGATGGGAGAAGAAACACCAGAAGTCCTATCAACTCCAGTCATGGCCAGACCCACCAGGGACTGGATACACTCAAGGGTAAGAATGTTCTCTTACCATTCAAAGGAAACTGTAGGACAAGTAGTTAACAAGCACTACCCCAGAGATATATATAATCACCAGATGTACCTAATGAGTTCTCTAACATCAAGAATAAAGATACTTCTTTCTTAGTAGAATCCAAGTCTCTTGAGGTGGGCAAAACCTCAAGGGGACCAGATGAAGCAGCACCAACACCAGCTAGAATGACCTCAGGGGTCTCCAATCAACGACACCCATCTTCTCAGGAGGGTGTCCTGCCCCAAATTTTGCCCTTAAAAATCCTCACTTGCAGGCCATCAGGAAGTTTGGAACTTTTGAGCATTATCTCCCCTTTCTCTTGGAGGACACGCCAACAAATCACCTATCTTCAAAGCAAAAACTCAGTGTCAGTTTATTGGATTGTTGGGCATCAAGTGGATGGACTGTCCTTCGGTTCAGTTACAAAACCAAGAAACAACTCAAATGGCCATTAATGAAGAAGGGGCAGAAAAATAAGTGTATATGGAGACAGTGGACTACTACTCAGAAAAACAAACAAACAAACAAACAACCCAAACTCGTGATAAATGCAAAGGCGCAAATGAATCTCAAATTAATTGTGTGGATTAAAAGAAGAAAAAGCACACACTGTATGACTGAGATGGAGGAGACTATGGGTAGGTAGAGTAGCTTTGGAGGAAGATCAAGAGTTCAGTTTTGGATAAGTTCTATTCGAGGATTTGTTAGATATCTCAGTGAGATCCAACCAGGCAGGAGAAAATATTAAGTCTGAAGTTCAAGGATGAGTATGGTCTGGAGATAAAAAGTGACCACACAAATAATATTTAACGCCTTGGTAGGCATTCAATAGGTATTTGTGATTGCCTTAGGAAACTCATTCTTGAGTCATCCAACATTTACTGACCATCTACTAAATTTACTATGTAAAATTGAGGAGTGATACATAATGGCTCTATTATGTAATATACACTGTTATATAAGTGGTTTGTGCATGAGATTTTATTTTCAGTGAGAATAACTTTTTTCCTCTCTCTCTTTCTCTCTCTCTCCCTCTCTCTCCCTCCTTCCCTTCTTTCCTTCCTTCCTTCCTTCCTTCCTTCCTTCCTTCCTTCCTTCCTTCCACAACGTGGCTTTGTCTGTTTTGAATGTGTACTAAAAGCTCCCTAGGACTGTGCTTGCTAAGGGAGCTGAGGGTCTATCTAAGAGCTTTCTTTAGTAAGTGGAGTTTGAAAGCCAGTGCTTAAAAGTCCATGCTAATGACCTAGTAATTGTTTTAATGGATTTTCAATGAAGTGTGAAGTTCTCTGCTGACTTTTCAACAAAGTGTAAAGAATGGTAAAGTATGTGAGAGAGTTATTCTCATTCCTGTGAATTTGTCTCTATCTGTTTACAGAATCAAGAAACATCCCCAAGTACAGCTTTGGTTACTCTATCAATACAAATCTGCTTTGGGAGTGTGAGCATTCAAGCAGCCTTTCTCTGTTAGGTTTAGCAGGTGGAATGGGGTGAGGCAGTTGCCCTCACATGCACCTTCATTCTTTTTGAGTAAAGAAAAGACTTCAGCATCTGATAGATTTGAGAACGGGGGCTCTAAAGAGGCCAGCCTGGGTTCCTGGCAGCTATCTTGCTCAAGACTTTACCTTGCCCCTCACCTGGAAGGGAATAGATGCTTCTCCAGGCTTTCTCACTTTTCGTTTTTAATATATTTTTTCTAGAGGCCAAGAAGTTCCAAATGTGGCTTCCGGTCCCTATGAAAGAACTTTTCCATGTAATTGACGTTAGTGCTTTCATTTAGTTTTACTGCTGTGTTAAGCTATTCTGCAGTGATCCTTTACACCAGCCCAGAAATGATTCAGGGCAAGAAAACTTTCCTCACAATGCTGAAGGCATAGGGAATGCACATTTTGTGTATTGTGAAACCTGTTTTCTTCTGCCGTTGGTGGCATCTAATAGATTTGGAGGGCATGGAATGGTCAAATGTTGTTTTTTTTTTTTTTTTTTTTTAATTTTTTTTTTTACAACGTTTTTTATTTATTTTTGGGACAGAGTGAGACAGAGCATGAACGGGGGAGGGGCAGAGAGAGAGGGAGACACAGAATCAGAAACAGGCTCCAGGCCCTGGGCCATCAGCCCAGAGCCCGACGCGGGGCTCGAACCCACGGACCGTGAGATCGTGACCTGGCTGAAGTCGGACGCTTAACCGACTGCGCCACCCAGGCGCCCCTGTTGTTTTTTGTTTGAATCTCTAAGGCTTGGAGCCTATGCCCTCTATGTTGGCTCTTTAGTAGAAATACTACTAAGAATACACAGAGGCCACTGACAATGCTACTCTTCGGTGAAATTCAGCCCAGGGCAAGGCAGTTGTGCCTTAGGCCCTTGTCAATAAGTTTTAAGGGGTTATTATGAATGAATCAGTCTCATAGATCTGAACTACATTGAGGTTCTTAGTGTTGCAGTGAATTAACAGAGTGTGACTGCCTTAGGTTGAGTTCCTTGGAAACAGACCCTGAAGCAGAGATTTGTATATAACAGGTTTATTGGGGTGCACTCTCGGGAACTGCACAAATCAGAAAATGAGGAGACTAGGAATGGCTGGGGGGAGAAGTTGAGCTGGGGCTTAGCTGCAATAGCTTAGTTCATCCCACGGGGGAACCCTGGATCTGGAGTCTTGCAGAGTTTTTCCAATTTGAGGCAAGATAGTAGGACTTTGTACTTTCCTATTTGTCAATCACTGGATGCCCTTGGGAGAGAACTTAACCTTAGGGTGGGGTGTGTGTGTGGGGTATCCCTTTGGCAGAGGGCAATTCTTGGATGTGGACACAGAAATTAGTCGATGTGCCTAGTGGATGGAAGAATGAATACCTCAATCCTGAAGGGGAGATCTGGGTTGGATATCACAGCACTGTTCACACAATTAATAACATAGGACAAGACTAGATTAGCTATATTTTTGACCACGGTAGAATTTTATTTTGCTTTGAATTCATGTCAGCTATTTGTACTAATAATAACAAAAATAAATTATTGAGAGCATACTTTACACTAATCCACTTCCACATACTGTAGTTTTTGTTTTTCTTTTTATCCTTATAGCAACCCTTGAAATAGATATCATATTATCATTTTTCTTAGAAAGTATTTTTTTCAAGGAGATGAATTGCCCAATGTCATACAGTTAGTATCTGATTCACATCACATGTTCTTTTCAAGTTACACTGTTGTCTCTGTACAGCCATATTGAACATTTTGTGTGTCCCAAATTTATCTTGCTTCTCCTTGCTTCTTTGCATTTGCATGGTGTTCACCAGTTAAACTGGGATGCTGTGCCTTGTGTGTCTGCCCATAATTCACCTGTCAAGGCTCATTCTAAAGATGATTTCCCCTGTGAGGCCTTCCTGGACTTCCTCATAAACAGTTACTCTCTCTTCATCTGTGATCTCAGAACACTTTGTACATGGCATTCAATAGGTGATTAATACATGTTCATAAACTGGAGGCATGGGCTCATATTTTCAGTCATGTTGCTTTACTTGGAAGTTTGCATGTTTAATTTTTTTCAATCTTCATGGAACAAACTTTGATTTTTTTTAATTTTTAAAGTTTATTTATGTATTTATGTTGAGAGAGAGAAAGGGAGAGAGTAAGCGAGCACTGTGAACAGGGGAGAGGCAGAGAGAGAGGGAGAGAGAGAATCCCGAGCAGGCTCTGTGCTGTGAGCGCAGAGTCCAATGCGGGGCTAGAACCCACAAACCATAAGATTGTAACATGAGCCGAAATCAAGAGTCAGACGCTCAACCGATTGAGCCATCCAGATACCCCAACCTTTTGACTTTTTATGAAGGCTTTGTGCTCATAAACGGGTCAGGATCTGGAAAATTTCTTCCATCAAACCAAGTATGGATGTGAAGTAAAGATATATGCTGGAAAGTGCCTTTTTGCTCCAATTTGGCTCTCACTTTTCCACGTGCTTTGTGGGGGCTGTCATGAGTGATGCAGTGTAGACATAGTCATAGAGTGAGTGCCACCTGCTCGGCAACTCTTGTGTTGAGCCTAACACAAGTCCTGTTGTGTTCCTGGCACCCTCTTATATATGTCCTATCTATGTTTCACTAAACTGGCTTCTTCTGATGACAAATCTCTTTCTAAACTGAAATTACATATCTATTTATGTCTTGTATCGCACTGCAGTGCTATTCACTCTAGTAAAAGGGTGATTCTAAGTGGATCTATTAGAATAATTAAATGCAGATCTCCTAAGTGACAATTTACAACCCAGGAGTGGCTTAAGTATTGGGAGGGAGAGGCTGGTCTCACATGTCTTACTGCATTTCTTACCACTGACCATACAAAACAAATGGAACTAAATCATTATTAATGCTAAACCTTAAATATTTCTTCTAGTCATTTCTCTCCCTTTAAGGTGCCTATGCTCATAAATACAGTGTACCTTAAATATTAATCCAGCTTTGTTATTTAATCAAAAAGCTTCTGTGTTCTCTTCTTACTTTACATTAGCCTTTTGTGAGGCATAATATCAAAAGCACCAAAAGACTACATAATTTATATCTACATCTTCTTTTTTCTCTTTCAATCCCCCATTTTTATGGACAAGTGATACTTTTGAGACTCCTTGGAGACTCTCTATCATTAAATCATTCCCCCAGGTCAGCCTTTCTTTTACCAGTCAATAGTACAATAAATCAGTATTCTCAAGGTTTGTAGAAGATGTTGAAGATCTCTCTCAGAAATCCAAAGATTATACTATTTTTCCAAAAGTTTTAAATTGCAGTTCTTTAGCCCTTTAAAGCATCAAATCCTTATCTTCAAAGTATTGTCCCAGTTTTCCTCTTGGTTAGTTTTGCTTTAGGATCCAAATTGTCTTTGTTTTCCTGTTTGTTTTAGTCATTAACCCTGCCTTACCTTACCCTTAGCATGTGTCTATGTCTTTTAATGCATTGCCTGCAAAATGTTTGGTAAATGTACCCACATTTACTTATTCAAGAAAAGTTGATTTGGGGCCACTGTCCTGTCTAAAATGTTAGAAATGATAGGACTTTTAGAGGATCTTATCAGGGTTGCCTACACTCACAAGGGCTCTGCTCTGCTTTAAGTGTTTTGGCATAAGTCAGGGAATGAAAGCAAAATGTGGCATGGCAACTACCTGTGAACTGGAGAAAACAAGTGTGGAAACAGATGAGCACTCAGATAGTCAAGGGCATAGAATGGTGGGGAGACAGAGAGATGAGGTATCTAACTGCACCTGCTGAGGGTCCATAGGCTTCTCCTGGAGGATCTGATATCTAAGCTAAATCTTGAAGGGAAACACGGATTTCTCCAAGTGAAGAAGGAATGGAAAAATATAGCAGGCAGAGAAAACAGCCTAAGTACAAGTATGGTGACTTCAAATATGGTGTAGTTGGAATTACAAATAATTCAACATTGCTAGAGTGAACAGGAACAGGCAGAAACTGGGGTTAGGGTGGGTGGGGAGTCATGGCTCTGGAGGGGGGCAGAAGCCAGACCATAGCAAACTTTCTGTGCCATGATAAGTGGCTTGGTTTTTGTTCTACAGGCGACAGGGAGATGAGAGAGTTTTAGCAAAGGAGGAATTAGATTTGCGTTTCAGGTCCCTTTCTGGGGTGAGGAGAACACATTTGATGAGAGTGAGTTCCAGGGCAGGGAAACCAGTGTGGAAGTGTCTGCAGCTGCCCAAACAAGGCGTGAGAATGGCTGAGATGTGAGTAGAGGTAGTAGAGATGGGAAGGAAGAGACCGGTTTGAAAAGTCTTTAGGAAATACTCTTGTCTGTGGCATGCGAGTGGATTGGCCATCCTGTCATCCATCTGTGGTGGTTCTCATGGTGAGAAAGGCATTGTCCTTTCCCAAAATGATGCCCAACACCTCAGTGCACTGTCAATACATTAGGCATCTGATTCCGTAGGGGTAATGCTCACGAGGCACCAAATTTCCTGCAGTGGGTCTGATGCATTACTCACAAGTTTTCTTTTTTTCTTCTTGAATATCTGAAGCTTAATCCCAGTGAGGAGAGCTGTCATTTTCTTCCCAGACAGGAAGCTGAACTGTCTTTTCGAATACCCCGGGGCTTTCTGAACTCACAAACCTTTCATTATAAGCACTTGTCTAACTTACAGGGAAGTTACACAGTGTTCTCACCATGCACTACGCTTAAGATGCAGTTCACATGTCTGTAGTTCTACCCTTGGTGCATGGGCCCCTCAAAGTAAGCTGCCTCTGCAGAGGTCAAAGGAATTGTTCTTTGAATTTGGGAGGTGGGTCTCAGTGCTGGTGGTTGTTGTCTATGCCTAAGACTGCTGGTAGATATGCTATAGAAACTTAGAAATCTATAGAAACTTAATATAGTTGCCAGAAGAAAAAAATGCCCAACATTTAAAAAATTAATTCGTTTATGAATTGAAGTATTTATTAAGAATCTACTCCACGGTCTGGTGCTATATTAGGTATTGACTGATTTACTCTTCCTCTGGGATTAGATAGCTGGCAGGGCTGGGAGATGGGTCATGAGAGGCTGGTGAACAGGAGTGGGTAACTACCCAGGATAGCCCTAAGGAGGAGTAGCAGGTTGGGGCGATCTAAACCAGAGTCCTGGAGCAGAAGCCAAAGGTCAGGGACCAGCAGGTCCACATGCAAGTGTGAACTCACTCCAAGGGGGAAGAAGAAACATGGAGATGTGAACACAGCCAAAAGGTGGGAGCAAACAGGGATGGCTCCAAGCAGCAGCAGGTTAAGAATGAGAGCGAAGGGTCTGGGGACATTGCTATAAGTGCAGGTGTCAGGGAGAGGGTCACTGTATGGGAGGTGAGGCACTATGGATGGATGCTTCCTACTGGGTTAAAAAAGCACAGTTTTTTGGCAGACATGACTTTAGAGGAGCAAGAGAAGGGCTCTTAAGAAATTACTGTCTGCTTGTGGCAGATAAGACTAAAGCAAATGGAAACAAGCAGTGACAGAGCGCAAAGAGCAGCCAATCGAGTGCACTATTGTGTGTTGGAGGGGCCTCGAGGAAGAGTTCATGGCGGGCCAAATTCATAGGAGTTTGGTGGATGAAGTAGAGGTTAAGTTGGAAAATTATCCTGCTCCAAAACCTTGTTGTTTTTATTTTTTAATTTTTTAATGTTTGTTAATTTTTGAGAAAGAGAAAGACAGAGCTCTAGAGAGAGAGGGAGACACAGAATTGGAAGCAGGCTCCAGGCTCTGAGCTGTCTGTCTGCACAGAGCCTGACGCGGGGCTCGAACTCACAAACCATGAGATCACGGACCTGCGCCGAAGTTGGACGCTTAACCGACTGAGCCACCCAGGCGCCCCAAAAACCTTATTGTTTTTAAAGCCAAACTCACCAAATCTCTCCTGACTCCACATTATTCACACTCCTGGTGTCAACCTCTACCTGTGACATTATTCTTCAATCTTCTGCTCAGGAGCGACCTCCTTCATGAAAGCCCACTTGGATGTCACTGAATCCACATCAACTGCCCTCCTTAGAGCTTGTAGCCACCTCCTCCTGGCTGATAAGTAGCTTGAATAATTGCCTTTGATTGATCATGAGTTCCACAAAAGAGTTATTACTCACTGTTGATCCCTCTGGACATCTAGTCCAACAGATGATGGACAACACTTCCCTTGGGCCCTACAGATCTCTACCAACTATCACCCCACCATCCTCTTTCCTATTCCCACAATTAAAAAAAACGTTCATCTTTCATTTCTCTTGAATCTGCCCTTTTGCTCCAGGCACACCTTTCCAGCTTCCACCCCCCGCACACGTTTAATTACTTCCAAACCATCTTCGCTTGATTTTCTCAACTGTACTTCCCTTTCCTCCTTCCTCCTTCTTCCTCCTGCCATCAGCTTCTTCTTTTCCACTTCTTGTTCATCCATTTTTCTGATCAAATAGTTAAAGCAAACGGAATAGTATAAAGCAAACGGAAACAAGCAGTGACAGAGGGCAAAGAGCAGCCAATTGAGTGCCCTATTGTGTGTTGGAGGGGCCTCAAGGAAGAGTTCATTGTGGACCAAATTATAAGTTATAAGTGCCTACTTTGAGCCAGAAACTGTGTTACTGGAGGCATGACAGACGTTATGATGCAACTCCTGTTCTTCAAATGTTCACGGTCTGGCTCATTTGTGTTTTCTCCCTATTTGAGTTTAAAAAAATATTAAACATGGCCATTCACATTTACTTCACAGTTTACAATAAACTTTCAGACTTTGTTTCTTGTATAATTTTCTTTTTTTTTTTTTTTTTACAAATTTAAATGAAATTGATGATTTATTTGTTAATCTAATTGCTCTCAGAGTTCAACATTGGTGGAGATAGACACTGGAGTTCAGCGTGGACCAGACACACATGATTATCCACAACAGTGCCATTACCATGTAGAACTGCCTCTTGTTCCAACCTGTGTAATTCAATACAATTTAAATCAATCCCATTAAACTAACATTTACTCATAATTGGCAACATCATAGGCACTTGGAGTGTCAGGAAGAATGATGCTCAGACCCTGACCTCTAGCAAACTCAAGTAGTCTTTTTTCCCCCTCCTTCTATGACATTTTTTTTTGTCCTATTTCTTTATGATCCTGGAGGGATGTAGGCAAGACATCAATTATCTCTTTTTTTTAAAAGAAAAATTGGTTGACATGTTTTTCTCTTTTGTCAACAGAACCCTTTCAGTCTTAAGCATGTCCTTTCTCTGGCATCTGGCACATTTGATCACCCTATATCGGTCCCAGCTCCCCACGGAGAACCGTGAGAGGACCACAAAAGCCATTTTATTTGTTTCAACTCAGTTGTGTTCTTATAACTCACCTTCCAGTTGGACACACATTATAAAAAACGAAAAGCAAAGAAAGTAAACGTCTGAACAGGCTTCTCAGAAGAATAACACTCTTGAAAGCCAGCTGATTTGTTCTACCTCTTAATTCTCTGCATGATGGAAACAAGTGCCTAAGTGATGTAGTGTTGACATGATTTCTCTCTGAATGTACAGAATGGCACCTTCATTCTTCTGAATATGGGCTCCACCTCAGGGGGTGCATTCACACTGAGATGTCTGATCGGCTGCAAAACTTCTCCTCAGATATTAGAGCAGCAGCAGCAGGTCCAGGGGTGTGCCCAGGTTTATGAAAATGAACCCGTGGATGCCCCAAGAAGGGGAACATAAATTCAGCAGCCCTCTTAGCTTGTAACACTAAGAAAAAATTTCATGTTCTGTGCTAGCAATGAGAACAAGAGGGAGAAAGAGCTTAAGGAAGTAAAAAAGGGAGGGGACGAGCTCTTTTCCTCTAAGTTGCAGAAAAGTCACATATTTTATATATACATTCCAGCAACAATACAGATATGCAAAAGCGTTTGTTTGTTTCTTTTAACTTCCTAGAAGCTTCAACTATAATGATCTGTTTCAAGATCTTTCCCAGCCATGAAATGATGAACTGGTAGAGTGAGGGGCCCGGAGCAAAGTGCAGGACTAAAAGCCTAGGAAGTTTTTATTAAATGACTCATAAATACCAGGGAGAAAATTACAGTAGTAACTATAAACTCATTTTAATTAAAGTGAACCTTGTGTTTTTTTCCTGATGTGGGACTGTATTCTTACTCCATCACTACAGAGTCTGGTTAATTCCACCACTCAAGCATTGATGGGCTGGATGACTTTTCCTGCTTAGCCATGGAAGTGCTGTGACCTCAGCTGTGCTTTTTAAGCTCTCTTAGCATTTTTTTTCCATCTGCAAAGTGGAAAGGGATGTTGCAGATGTCTTATGAGCAATGCTTAAATAGCAAAAGTCTTTGAGGAGAGGGATATAGGAGTAATGATGTAAGTTTATGTCTTCTTCTATGCTTTCTGCCCTGGCCAGTCCTCTGTTGTCACAAACTCTCTTGAGCTGACTTTGGGGCCCCTGCTCCCCTTTGTATAAACCTTCACACCGTGGGGCCCGCTTGGGTGGAATGGGCCTGTGACAAATATGGACATTAGAGGCACTTGAAAAAACACACTGGGAACACATTATGTACCTTTTACATCCAACGGTAGGCAGAATAATGCCCTTTCACTCCCCAGGATGTCCACATCTAATTCCTGGAACTTGTGAATGTTGTTATCTCACATGGCAAAGGGGATTTTGTAGATGTAGTTAAGGATTTTATTGAGATAGGAGATTATCCTAGATTATCTGGGAAAGTCCAATCTAACTACAAGGTTCTTCTAAGTAACAGTGGGGGAGGTAGGAGAGTAGGTATCAGAGTCAGAGGGAGATGTGAAGATGCTGTGTTGCTGACTTCAAACATGGAGGAAGGACCTACAAGCCAAAGACTGTAAGTGGCTTACAGGTATTGGAAAAAGCAGGGAGTGGATTCTCCCCCACAGCCTCCAGAAGGAACCGGCCCTGCCAACACCTTGATTTTAGCCCAGTGACACCCATGTCAGACTCTGACCTCCTCCTGAACTGTAAGATTATGATGAATTTGTGTGGTTTGAGGCTACTATGTGGCCATTTGTTACACACCAATAGGAAACCAATATACATCCCGAGCTGATTATTTCATCATTTGAAAAAAGGACATTGGAGTGAAAAAGTCCTCCATCAGCTTCTTCCTTTACAGGTAGTCTACTACTGCAGGACGACCAAAGCTGATGAGAATGGACTGAACGATGTAGCCTTACCCAAGTGCCTAGTGTATGGAGATAATTTGGCTTAATTTTATTCATCTCTAGCGTAGCTAAGGCGGGAAGTAGTGATAATAAGGTTGACAGATGTGAAATACGACATTATAGGCTTTTGCTACTGTGCCCTAGATTTCCTGATAAGGTTGTGATGTCAGAGGCTTGGGGATATGGAATGACTCTCCTTCTGTAAATGTGCATAGACCCCAAAAGTTAAACCAGGCCCTTGCTATTCTTGTCAACAGGTCACATAGATTATGTGCCTTTCCTAAACAGTCTTAGGAACTATTGAAGAAAATAGGTCACCTTATATAACTTTTTTGTGCTTTAATATGTTATTTTTATGGTTCTATGATTTCTATGGGGATCCATTTATTCCATTCATTCAGGGAGATACTCAACAATTGTCTGCTAATTACAATTCTTTGATGCACATTTTCTTGAGGAGAAGTAAATAACAAGCTCAGCAAGGGCAAGTCTATGCAGGTACCCACCAGAAAGAATCCAACAATTCTGACATTGTCACCAAATGCACTAGAAGTTTACTTAATGTTATCCACAAGGCCTAATCTTATCAAAAGAACCCACTGAAGGAATGGGTGGGGCGGGGGAAGGGCTGAACTGAAGTTTGGGATTTGGGTGATTCAGTAGAATCGCATGAGTTCACTCTTTACTCACTCTCTGAATGTAGAAAGAGGCACATTCAGATCAGATAAAGGGAAATATCTTCTCATGCTGCCTAACTGCCTGCCGAGTTAGAGTCAAGATAGCAAATTTGAGAATTCTCACAGGCCTGGAAAAGCTGGTGGCTGTTGATGACAACTGCAGGGAACAGAGGAGGTGGCATGGTGAGAGGGGCTCTGGAGATGAGGTGCCCACTTTGCTGCTGAGACTGGTATTGCTGGCTGAGCAAACCCTGTGTTTGAGGCTGTGGTTATGAGGTATGAATGGACAACAGGGCACTGATGTCCCCATGAAGGGAAACAAAATGAAGAATTATCCAGAGGTCTGACTCTACAGGAATTCTATGGTTCCCCAACCTCTTTAAAAAAAGATTATTTTCGGAGTCTATTTGTTTCACTGCTGGATATCAGGGAGCAAGATGTAAAGGCTGTTTGTCAACTCTCAGGCAGAGAAATCACTAATTCATTTCTTTCTGAGGTCAGGGAACATGGTCTCCTTTTATCAAAAGAAAATTACTTCACAGAGAAAGTACTGTCATTATAAGGAGGCCAGGAATTAAGCAGCACTGAATTTGCAAGCTGCTCATTTGCTTCTGTTCTTTAATTGAATTTTGAGCTGGGGCTTACTTGCTAGCTTTCTGCCTAGGAGTGTAGGACTAGCTTCCTATATGATCATAGGGAGTCACTAAGTAACTTTTGTTTATAATGAAAGTGCACATATCAACAACACATGCACACTCACACACACCTCTGTTTTCACAGGTCACTTTTGTCTTGAAGGTTGAACCTAAATTCAATCCATGCAGTGAATATATGCTATGTGCCAGGTACCGTGATGAATGCAGGGGAAAAAGAAAGACATGGTTCATGTCTTCATGAGCCAACAATCCTTTCAGTAAGAAAAGAACTTGGAATAAGAAAGCATTCATTCATTTAACCATTCACTCAACTAATATGTACTGAAGGCCTGTTGCTGACCAGATTGTGTCCTTCCCAAATGCATATGTTGAAGCTTTAACTTCTAATATGATATTTGGAGATAGAGCCTTTAGGGAGGTAATTTGTGTTCAATGAGGTCGTAAGAGTGAGGCCCTCATTCAATAGAACTGGTATCCTTATAAGAAGAGGAAGAGATACCAGAGAGCTCTCTCTGTCCATGCATACATGAAGAAAAGACCACATGAGGGACACAGTGAGAAGCAAGGAAGAAAAGCCTCACCAGAAACCAACGACAGCAAGAGAATGTTGGACTTGTAGCCACCAGAGCTATGAGAAAATAAATTTCTGCTGCTTAAACCCCATAGCCTGTTGTATACTGCTATGGCAGCCTGAGCACCCTGACAAAGGACCTATCACATGCCAGGCACGAGAAGAGTGGGGAGAGTACAGCATTGAACACAACATGCACAGTTTCTGTTCTCAAGGGATTTCTTTCTAGTGGAAGACGGTTAAGTGTAATGAATGCTATAAGAGCAGATGTAGAGTTACCTATGGAGAACTCCAGGAAGGAATCTGACTGATTTAGGAGTCAGGAAAAGTCTGCATCAAGTGATTTTCTTGACCTCAAGAGTAAGTTCAAAGATGGTGGAGGATGGGTTTAGGGAAGTTCGGTGTAGATAATGGAGACAGTCTGTGTGAGAGACTGCTTGCTGGCAGGAGAGGCCATGGCTAGTCTGAGATACTGGAATGAGTCCAGCATGGCAGAGCTTAGCTGGCCATGGAGACGGACAGGCATAGGTCAGATCACACACTCCTGAGGCCACGTTCTGAAATGTGTACTTGAATCCAAGAGCTCAGGAAGGATTCTAAACAAGAGAAAGGAATTAAACTGGAGTATTATGGGTAAACTCTAGGGGTGGGTAAGCAAGTCAGGAAAAATAAAGCCCTCAGATCCTAATGATTATGACAGCCTGGAGCATTGTTTCTCAAGGTCAGATGGAGTATGTGGAAAAGGTGATTTTGTGGAGAAATAGTCATTTTTATATGCCTAGAAGGATCAATCCCTTGGGCATATTTTGTAATTGTTCTTTCTGTAGCCTGCCAGGAAGAAAGTGCCTAAATTATTTCAAAGAAGGGTACTTCAGGTGTTTGTGGTTTTAAGGCCATCAAATGCCACATCAACCATACCCAAACCGACTATTCAAAATACAACGTGTTGAAAGACATGTATAACTGAATCATTCACTTAGAAATGTCTTTCTTTACTTGTCGGCTGTAGAAATGGTTGGAACTGATAAATGGTCTGCTAGAGAATTTCATTTGTTGGAGGGAGATGTTAGCAATTACACTCTTCTGACAGGGTTCAGTCCCACACCTCAGAGAAAGCTTCACCAACAACCGAAAGTGTTGATGGGATGGTGATCAGTTATGGTGAAAACCTGGATGTTATTGCTAAGTAGTCACACATTCAGCACGAATGTCATTCTCCAGTCCAGTGAGGAGCTGAAAGGAGGTTAGAAAAGGCTGGGGTTTGGAATTATAGCTATAGGAAAGGGTGAGTGTGGGAAGAAGAAGAAGGGGAAAACACATTAGGGTGCCAGACCCTTGGAAGGGTTTGTGTAATTAGTTCCTCATTCCCCCCATATAGCTAAGCCATCCCAAGCTAAGCACATGAAACATTCTTCTTAATGCCCTATGAGTTCCACCAGAGTGACTTTCTGGAATCGAGTCAGACAGTTCTATGATTTCCCTGACTTATTTTTCTTTTTCTGGTGGATTCTGTTCCCTTAGTTGCTACTTCGCCTTGCTTCATCCACCACATAGCACATCAGAGAGTCTTTTATACAATTCCTGTAAGACTTGAAAACCCTGAACTTTGTAGTCATAGCATTTCCCTCAATTGTTGATATTATGTTTGCTTATTTCTTTTTCTCTCTCTGGAATGCCCAGCTGGGCTTGGACTGAATTCTCCTCTCTGATCTGTAGCATGGAGTTTTCTATACATGCATTCTCCAGTGGGCCCTCCCTGGTTATCAGTGGGAACTCTGCCCAGACAATAAGAGCAGAGCATGTCCTAGAAGGCTACATGAAGGCAGGAGACAGGTTTACCCTTGGACTGAAGAGAACAGTAAATTACCATGAATAATTCTAGCTCTTGTCTGTAATGTTTGGCCCACTAACATGGGGGATGGTTAGAAAACCTGGTATCTTGAAAACTGAATATTCTTTAAATGCAAAACGGACGACATTGCTAAATAAAGAGAGAAATGGCAGAAGAATTGTTTCAAGGTGAATTTGTCATTTATCAGCATAATATTTAGACAACCTCTCTGTCTTTCATTCCTTTCTCTCACTGACCTAGTTTTAATTATGCCATGTGAAAAATGTACTTGGTCTTTACAGCCATAAATTAAGTTGCTTCTTGTAACTGCTTCTAAATTTCGGGGGTAAAAGAGTTGTGCTGGTCTTTGATCATGTACTGCACAAACGTCAAAAGACCACAAGAAAAATAGGCAAGGTGAAAGGTTCAATTTTAGCAAATTTCTTTTTCTTTCTTTCTTTCTTTCTTTCTTTCTTTCTTTCTTTCTTTCGTTAGTTCATGGCTTCTTCAGTCACAAATTGATTAGGTAGTTACATTAAATTAAGATTAACATAAAACTCTCCCAACCATTCTATTGGGTTTCAATGTTTCCTTTTGGTTTTCTATACCTATGTGTGCAGAAACCTGTTGAGCTTATTCAAGTTGCTTTTTCCTCAATTCCCAAGCTGACACTCCAGAACTATGGGTCACTGGCACTTTGATTTTGGAAGGAGCCTTGTTTTATTTGTGTACTGTGAATGACAGCTTTTTGCTCTTTCCTTAATGGTGGATTACATTTTCTTTGCTCCTTACACTTTTAGGAGATCCCCTTCTCCCCGCCAACATTCCTTAACGCCTTTGTCTTGAGCATGCATAAAACATTTTCTTTGAAGCGAAGTTCTTACTTAGCCAAACCAAACTGGTTTGGGCTTACAAAAGAGGCTGGGCTTGAAAACCACCAAGAATGGGAATTATAATTGGAGTTCTTTCCCAAGCCAAGAAGCTAGTAGGCTAGCTAATCTTAAGTGCTTCACTCTGACCTCCTAGTGTGTGCAAAGCACTGAAAATGTAGCTGTACATACTTTATCTCCTTTATCCTCACAATAATTTTAGAAGTTGGGAGGTGAGCACTTACATTTTACAGTTAAGGAAACTGAGCATCAGAGATGCTCAAGGGAAGTCTGTAAGTGGGACACAGATGGGATTTCAGCAGGCTTGGCAGCCTGTGCTCTTCCCGCCCTGCCTAACTGCCGGCCAGGCTAGTGTAAGGGACCTGTCCTTGAGTCTGTGCTGACCAGCAGTTGGGGGGACGAAGGAGACTCCAGCTTGGGACAAGTGGGAGGCAAACTTGTACTCAGATTACAGGGTCAGGCTAATGTTCGAAGAGTTACTAATCTCTGTACCTCAGGCTTTTTATCCGTAAAATGGGAAGAATAATAGCATCTACTCACCGGGCTGTTGTTAAGACTGAATGATCCATGTAAACTATTTAGCACCTTGTTGGTCCCAGAGAAAACTGTAAGCAACTCTTATTTTCTTTCTCTGCCTCTCTCCCTTCCTCCTTTCTTTCCAACATCAATCATTCATTGAGTATTTACTCAATATTTATTCATTATTTTAGACATGGAGTCAGCAGATGTGAATATAAATGAGTCCTTGAAAATCAAAGATCTTAAACTCTTAAGTTTGGTGGGGACAATAAACAATGAAACAACAGGACACACACTACTGTAAAAACTTGAGTGATAAACTAATGGCAGGACAGATTTTCCCAGATGGAGAGACAGAAGAGAAGGTTATTTGGAGTGGAAAAAACAGCACATGCAGAAACACGTGGCAAGTGGCTCGATGTGGTGACAGGTGTGAAGAATG
The DNA here is from genome assembly GCF_022079265.1 of Lynx rufus. Taxonomy (NCBI): domain Eukaryota; kingdom Metazoa; phylum Chordata; class Mammalia; order Carnivora; family Felidae; genus Lynx; species Lynx rufus. Next base: position 152,244,691 of record NW_025814834.1, read on the forward strand.
TGGTCAGGAGTGATGGAAGGTGAGGCAGAAAGGTAAAGTGTAGGCAGTGAAGGGCCCCCCATGCCTTATGTGGGGTAATTATTTTATGTCCATGGCAGAAGGTGTGTAATTCTTACTACATGTAAGTCACTGTGCTATGTTGGTTATTAGTATCAGCTCACTTAATTCTCATAATGAGGTGGAGAAACCGAGATGCAGTTCAAATCACTACTTAGTCTCCATACTTAGTAGTTGGCAGAACTGGGATTTGAACCCAGACAGTTTGGCTCTGGAGCTCTCGTTTTGACCATCTTGCTCAGCTGCTTTGCAAGTGTGCATCTAATCCTGAGAAAATGGGAACCTATGCGACTAATCTTAGGCAGACCTGGTATGTGATTTTGTTTTTAACCTTTATAGGAAGATTGTTTTGGTGGCATAGCAGAGTGAATTGGAGGGGAGAGACTAAGAGCAGGCAGATTGGTTAGGAGAGTATAATAACCTGGGACGAAAATGATAAGGGCCAGGCCTGTCACATTGGGTGATAAGTTTGAGGGTCAGTTTGGAGGCATGATTGTGGGGAGGTAGGGAGGGGAAGGAGGAGAGAGAAGCTGAAGGGCACTCTGGTTTCCAACTTGGGTGTTTGGAAAAATGGTAGAATGAACCATTAATGCTCAAGAATCAGTCATGTGGAAAGGGAGGAATTAAGTAAAAAAAAAAGAAAATTCTTCTAAATCCAGGAAATATAAAATGCATCATTAGATAAGAGTAATTATATGGTTTCTCAGAATGCCAGTTCGAACCTCCTCCCAAACACCCACAGAGTTTATAGGAAGAATGAACGAGAATGTATATATATCACAAAATGGAAAACAAAGGCCAACAGAAACTAGAGAAACTTGTTTGGAAATATTTTTCTCTTAGCATGAAAATGAAACCATTTGTGGCATTTCAACATAGCAAGAAGGGGGGAAGGTGGCAAACAGGGTGAGCACAAGAAGGAGGGTTGGCCAAGTAGAAGCAGGGCTGAGAAGCTGTATAACCATTGCCTATGTGCAGCATGGCCTCCTTACCGATAGTTATTACCTTGCAGGACCAGCAAGGAGAAGGAAAAGCAGCCAATGAAACCACCACAAAAGCTGATTTTGTTGGTCTTAGTCCCTGTTCTCTTCTCCCTCCTGGATTCTATCATTATCCTTCTCTCTCCAACTGCACAAGTGTATCTTCTCCTGTTAAAACTCATAGTGGGGCTGATGCCTTCATTGTTATGTCAGGAGGTAAGAGAACCTTATAGGGGATGCTCTGAAACTTGGGGCAGAGAGGAATCTGGACTATCAGAGAACGATATACAATAACTCAAGAGCTCTTGGCATAGGTATAGCCCCCCAAAGCTCACTGCTTTTTGCCTTTCTACTTCGCATGTCCACAAAGCTGTCTTACAATCGTGGAAAAGCCTTGAAACTTTGCAGACCATTCGGACTACAGATTGGAATATAGTTGCAAAGAAGTAGATTTACTGTGCCTGAATGCAAAACCAATCAACTCAGAATGACGATTTCGTATAGGATGTCATTAATGTTACCAGCTGCATGGCTTTCTCTGAATGCCGGCAGCAGAGGAAAAAACCCACCTCCACAGCCATTGGCTCTCCTCTTTTCCACTTAGACAGCTATTGTACTGCCAAGGCAAATGTGAAACAGGCTCCCACAATAACAGCAATTTCCCCAATGCCCTGTTAATTTTCAGTAAACCAAAATAAAATGTGTTATTATTTATTAAGAATATGCACTACATACGGTTTCCAGATGATAAGTATTTCAGTAAAGTACCACACTGAGAACAATTTGGGTTGGCTTGCAAGCTGTAACCTTGGACTAATGGGTATAGCCCAGGGTCAGAATTGTCACTTTTATGGAGTTAATTCAATGTTCATGGTTTACAGACTATGATATAGGACCAGTGAAAAGTTTTTCCGTCCCTAGTATCAGCTGCATTATCCATATAATTTTACGTAAAAGAGTAGCGTCCCGTATATCATTATTTATTCATAATGACATTCACTAAACAACTGCATGGCACGGGATGATAGTGTAGTCTGGGGTATAGGATATGGAGCACAGGTTCCAAACACTGGGTCTGAGACAACTCCCTTCAATTATGTTAACTTTAGAAACACAAAATCAAAAAACATAATTTCACAGTTGCGGGAGAGTGTGTCATTATTTCACAACGAGAATACAAAAATGTGAAGGATCCCAGGTTTGGGGAATTTTATGGGCTCCCTTGCGGGCAGTTTAATACATTAGAAACCTTCTCTATTCCACTGGCCCCTGATTCTCCACCTGGGGGCCCCTGATCCAACCTCTGGTTTCTAGAACCTTCCACACTGTGAGGAGAGGATGACTACAAGCAGCCAGGACTCTGGCGGTCCCGGGGCACCCCCTGGATCTGGCCCTTGCCAAACTCCTGACATAGTCTCCTGTCTCAGCTTCATTTCTTCTCTGGGCTTCCAGGTTCTCACAGCTGGGTCTGTGATTTCCTGACCTAATACTGCCTGGGCTGTGGAGCGCTTGGCCTCAGTTCCTGCTCTCCCTGCTGGCCTTGCTGCTAGATGTTTGCTCACGCCAGACCTAGGTCTGGCGCCCTGTGAAGAGTCTGGGCTATGTCACCACCTCCCGTCCTGAGGTCAAACCTTTCTTGTTCTCACGGCTTCAGGTCATTAATTAGAATTCCATTTTGGTTCTGGCTATTTGCCTTGAAGAAAAGGAACTTACAGTGCTTTTTAAAAAGTATACATGAAATACATATTCATTTAGGAAAATCATAAAATCCTCTCGAAAATTACACCAACTCCCACTGCCTGGTGATAATCACCATTAACATTTTGAGGTTTATTCAGAATAAGATTTTTTTCTCTGCACATACATACAAAAACTTACTTGTCTTACAAAAATGAGATTTTATATACATGTGCAGTTTTTCTTTTCTTGCATAAACAGTTCAATATGAAAACTGTACTCCACAACATTATTTTTAATGGCTGCTTAGTATTCTAATTTACTTCAAATAAATTTTGAAAATCCAAAATGCAAGAAGAATGCATTGTTCCACATCCTTTGCTTTTATTACCTCATCTAGTTTTTTGTTTCCATTTCTGTCGTCTGAATGAAGCCTCATGCTGGGTCTCTGTGACCCCCAAGAGGAATCACCGTCCTTCTAAGGCAATGAATAGAAGAATCACTTCTGGCACTTGTTTGAAGTTTACTTTCCCAGGTCCTATCCACAGGTTTTTCATTCAGTGATTTGGAGTGGGGTTCTGGAGTTTTAAGAGCACCTGAAATGATCTTGCTTTAGCATTCTTCACATCACACTGTAAGAAACACTGCTGGAGGGGAGCCACGCTCCCTGGTGCCCCTCGGCCACTGCACCTGGTAACCCTCTGCTTAGAGCCCCACCCCCCCCCTTGGTGCCTGGGTAGCTCCTTCTCATCTCTATGGCTTAGTTCTCAATTCACCACACCCAGCAAGCTTTTCCTGGGCTGATCAGGCAGTTATTTTCTCCCTTCTGTGTGTGTGCTTGATATCCATTACATACCTCTATTTTTATACCTGCCACGTCTCTCACTAGACTCTGGGCTTCCTGACGGTCATGACCCTGTCTATCCTGGGTATGTGCCCAAGGCAGGCCTGTGTCCCACATAGAGTAGCTGCCCCAGGGATGCTTGTTGCATGAAAGGAGGAAAGGAAGGAAGAAAGAAAGGAGGGAACGAGAGACAGAGGGAAAGGGAGGGAGGAAGGAAGGAAAGGAAGGAAGGGAGAATGAAGGAGGGAGGGAGGAAGGATGGACAGAAGAAGGGAAGGAGAACCACTTTATTGTGAGGAATCAGGGAAAGCTTCCTTTAGGGGTTTCTATTTGAGCTAAGCCTTAAAAATAGGTGTCCTTTGCTGAGCGGTAGCTTCTTTACATTACAGTGGCTCCCTGAAACCTCCCAACAGCTCCTATCATTATAGTCGTGCATTTTACAATTTCCAGAGTCACTCCTGAGTTCATGGAGATCAAGTATCTTGTTTAAGGCCCCAGTGCTTTAAAAGCGAAGGATTTGAACCAACACGATCTATGGGGCCAGAGAGAATGGAGTTAGGAGAAAAGATCCTCTCAGGTGCATGGAGCACAAGGAAAGACATGGAGTAAGGAAGGATGATTGTGTCCTGGGGTAATGATATCACAGAGTAACTCAGTGATATCAGTTGTCACAGATAACTCAGTTTACCTTGAATGTTGGGTAGATAGATACACAGAATGGTAGGATTTGGGGCTAGCAAGGTGGTTCAGAGCTGAAGTACTGAGTTTATTTCACCAGACTTTGGGGAGTCATGACATTATTCTCAATAAGAAAGTGTGTGCTCAAAGCTTGAGGCAGTGTGCTCATTAGATTGGAAGGGAAATACACAGAGTGTGAGGGGAGGTCAGTTAGGAGCTCACTGCAAAGGTCCAAGTGGGAAGTATGAGCACCTGATGTAGGGCAGGGGCAGTGAGAGTGACTGAGACATTTTAGACCTAGAACATAAAAACTTTAGTAACCTACATATACAAACAAGTTTGGAAGAATCAGTCCAAGTAAGTTCTAGGTTTCCAGTTTGCAAAATGTATGTACCTTGAACAGAAGTAGGGTGCAGAGGGGCACCTGGGTGGCTTTGTCAGTTAAGCGTCTGCCTCTTGGTTTTGGCTCAGCTCATGATCTCATGGTTTATGAGATCGAGCCCTGTGTCAGGATCTGCACGGATAGCGTGCAGCCTGCTTGGGATTCTCTGTCTCCCTCTCCCTCTCTCTCTCCCTCTCTCAAAATAGAGAAATAAACATTAAAAAAAGAAGTGGGGTGCAGAACTGCTGTGAGTGCTCTGTGTGGGAGGGGGCAGTGTGAGAAACTACATTTTGGACCTGGTGAGTTTGAGGTGGCAGAGGAACTGCTGCAGACAGAGATACACAGCAGGTAGTCGGGGAAGAGGGTGTCAGAGGAACTAAGACAGACTGGACAATTACCACGAGAAAGATGTAGAAGAGCCAGTGACGTTGTAAAATATGCCAGCAGGTAGACTGGGGAGAGTGAAGAGGAACCAGTGTCACACAGGGAAGCAGGGTGAAGGAAAAGGTGAAAGACATATAGACGTGATTTAATGACGCCTTGCTCCTGGGTGTGACCATGGAAGAAGTGAAAATAGGTATCTCATAGGTATGAGTCTCAGAGATTCCTTTTTGCATTGTTAGAAGTTTTTGCCTTTTTTTAAAAAAAATTTTTTAACGTTTTTATTTATTTTTGAGACAGGGAGAGACAGAGCATGAACAGGGGAGGGTCAGAGAGAGGGAGACAGAATCTGAAACAGGCTCCAGGCTCTGAGCTGTCAGCACAGAGCCTGACGCGGGGCTCGAACTCACGGACCGCGAGATTGTGACCCGAGCCGAAGTCAGCCTCTTAACCGACTGAGCCACCCAGGCACCCCTAGTTTTTGCCTTTTAATAAGGCTAGATACTCTTGTGGACCCTGAATTCTATACCCAAGGAATAACTTTCCAAAGGTAGAATCTCAGGTATCTAACAAGCTAGTGGGGAATGTTGTTTAGGGTCCAGGGATCCTATGAGCACACATAATAATAGTTACCATTTATTGCACTTGTGTTAAATGAGCTAACTCATTTAATTCTGACAAAATATCCCTATGGGGTAAATATTATCATTCACTCCATTTTAGAGTTGAGGACAGAGAGGCACAGAGAGGTTCAATAATTTGCCTAAGGTCACACAGCTGGTAAATGCGCACTCAGAATTTAAACAGCCGGCCTCCGCTGCCTGCATGCTTCACTCTTACACTGCTGTTCTTTTCATCTGGATACCATAGCTTTCTTACTCATCTAGAGTGAGCACAAACCCAGTGCTGCTATCCCTCAGAACAGGTTCTCTCTTGTTTTCCATTAGCTTTTTATTTTTCACAGGTGTAGACAGGTGGGACATCGGTGGAGAGAGGCCTGGGATGTCCACTCCCTAGCCTGGCATCTCTTCTTGAGTCACTGCCAGGGTATTCCTTTGGAGTTGGCTACAATCTAAGATGTGCTGGATGGGATAGCTATATTCTCATTTTCTTTGGTCTGGTGCAGAAGACATGGGAAGCCTCACTCCCACGTGCGTATCGTGTGTGTGTGTGTGTGTGTGTCCACACGCACAACATGTGTCGGCTTTGCCTCTGAGTGGGACGAAAATACAGAAAGAATGGATTCACGATTCATCCAAAATATTTTTCACTTGATGCGCAGCTCTCAGGAGTGATGATCATTTTACATGAGCATTGATAGTTTCTTATCTGCACGTGGAATATATATATATAAAGAACCATTGTTCTCTTGAGCTGTGCCTCAGTGAGAGGGAAGAAACTGCAGCTTCAATGCATAATTGAAATGTACGTATCAATGTACAACTGGAAGCCAGCTTACACTTTTCTGACATCCTCTACTTCAAGAAAACAGCCCTCTGACACACGACTAAAACATTTCACTGTGGCAGAATCGACGGACACCCCCTACAGGTAGCTGATGGGTCACGTGATTGGTAGATGAAAGGAACAAGAAACCTCCTGTAGCTGTTGGAGGAGGTGGTGGGGACGCTTTCATCTCTCCCTTGTCGCAGGTCTACTTTGTTGGAGCTGAGCATGCTCTCACCTGCCTGCCCCCAGAACACAATCGCATTCCGGAGGCTCCACTTTAATGCTGCCAGGTGGCTTCTCTCTTCTTCAGCATGTACTTGGCGCTCTTCTTGAAATTAAACGGTGACCTCTCACTTATCTTCAGGTCTAACTCTGGGCCGGCTCTGATCCTGCCCCAAAGCTTGTCTCCTGATTCATGTAACCAACAATCAGAGCTCATCAATAGTGAGAAGGAGGCCTTTGCTCTTCTGTACTTGTCATCAAAGCCAAAGGAACTCACTTTCCTCGGGGCAACATCTGGCTAGAATTTATATGGCGGGCATGGAAATATTCTTTGCTAGATATTATGATTTCTTTGCTTTGGCATCGCTGAAAATGGCACGCTGCCACCATCAGAAACTAACCATGTCATTTTCTTCATGTCAACAAGCTTCTTGCCAATAATGATTTCCTGTCATTCCTTCCCTGTTGATGAAGGGGCGGCTGCTCCCTTGGCAGTGTACTTCAGGGAACAAAAAAATTAAATCTAGCTGGGCAGCTCTTGAGGTAGGGAGCTCCTATGCTGGAGGAAATGACGTCTTTAGGACTCATGCTACTCTGACAACTACAGTATGTAGTTGTCATGCCTCCTGCTGCCTTACCTGCACCTCCTTCTGTAATCACCCACGACCGCTCTGCTCCCAGCCACTACTGAAATGCTATTTTGGCTCACTTGCTATTCTCATTGTCCTTTCCCTCTATTCCTTACTGTTATTGGCTCTCTCCTTCCCAATGCTCTCTCCTTTTTGCTTTTGAGCCCTTTGATTTTTCTTTTTACTTTGTCCTTGTTTCTATTCTACTTCTTATTCCTTTAGCCTCCTATCATGGGCTATGTAGACCTTCAAGTATCCTGTCCTTGGGACTTCTCTTCTCTACTTACACTGAAAGGTGATCCATACTCATCGCTTTACATATCAACTTGGTGATACTTAAACCCTTAACATTTCTACAAGTCTTGATAAGTTCCCTAAAGGAAATCCTTCATACCCTGCCATTTTCTACTTGTGGCATCCATATTCAATTCTTTTAACTGAATTTTTTACGCTCTTATCTCTAAGTCTTTATTTTTTATTTTTAAATTTTTTTTTAACGTTTATTTATTTTTGAGACAGAGAGAGACAGAGCATGAATGGGGAAGGGTCAGAGAGAGAGGGAGACACAGAATCTGAAACAGGCTCCAGGCTCTGAGCGGTCAGCACAGAGCCCTATGCGGGGCTTGAACTCACGGACCGCGAGATCGTGACCTGAGCTGAAGTCGGACGCTCAACCGACTGAGCCACCCAGCCGCCCCTCTGTAAGTCTTTAAAAATGATCCTTATGCGGCTATTTCTTTCTTTCTGTTTTTAAGGTCTTAGCTATTGCCTTCAAGAAAGAGTCTGAAGATTTAGCCTTTCACATGTACCACATCATACCTATACACTCTTCTCCCTAGTCTTCCAAAGTTGTTATTTTGTAATTTGGGATAAATGAATATTCAGCATTTATATTTGCCCATGAAAATGCTACTTATAGTGGAGATTTATAATATCTTATGATTATTTTGAGAGGCAGCATGTAGTAACTGTTAGGAGAACAGCTTCTAGAGCCCAGTTGCCTGGATTCAAATTCCAGAAATGGTACTCTCAGGGTCAGCTCAGGTATGTTCCTTAATATCTCCATGTCTCAATGTCTTCAAACGTAGAATGAGGGAATCATAGTACTTACAACATCAGATTTTTGTGATGATTAATACTGAATTAGTTAATAAATAAAAACTTAATAAATATAAAGAGTTAACACAATTCCTCTCATATAATAAGCACTAACGTGTTAGGAATTTTTGTTTTTATTATTATTATCTTTCCCTGCGCAACTTTTTATTTTTCTTGGGATTAATAACAATGATAATAACAACCATAATAATTTCTATTCTTATTTGCATAGTTTTCCACATACTTATGGCTAATTTATCCCTAATCTCTCCTCAGTAAATCTCTTCTCAATTATATTCAAATGCATTTGGTGATATATTAATTTCATCTTTATGAAGTTTTTCCTGGAGTTTTTGTGTCTGCACTGGTCCATTCTGGACAACGTTTGAGCTGCTGCAGATTTGTTCTCTCTCTCTTGCTCTTCACAGTCCCCTTGAAGAGTTCATTTATTTCTTTCGTGTTTGGTCACCTGTTTCCTAGGTCATTTTTCCCCCTCTGACTTGGTTTATCTCCTCATTTAGTAGACTGTATCTTCCTGAGAACAGATTAAAGTAAAAAAAAAATTTTTTTTTTAGATACTGCATGTCTGAAAATGTCTCTATTCTAACTTCACACTAAATGGCTAGCTAGAGAGTTCTAGGTTGGAATCATGTCCTCGCAGAATTTGGGAGGCATTACATCATTGTCTTTAGCTTCCATGTTGCTGTCAAAAAGTTCTATGCTGTTGTAATTTTGATTCTTTGTATGTATACAGTCATTTTCTCTGGAGACTTTTAGAACCTTCTTATCCTCCAGTGTTCTGGAATTTCATGATGTACTTTCATGTAGATCTGCGTCCATCTATTATGCTGAACACTTGATGGACCTTTAGTTTGGAAAAATCACTTGAATTATTTCTCTGATGATTTCTTCTCCATTTTCTCATTTTTGTTGTTGTTTGTTTTGCTTTGTTTTGTTTGTTTTAAATAGAATATTATTTGGATTTGGAATGGTCCTCTCAGTTTTACACCTTTACTTTCCTACTGTTCATCTTTTTGTCTTTTTGATCAACACTCTGTAAGAATTAGTCAAATTTTATTCCAATGCGTCTACTTTTTAAGTTTCTTCTAGGGGCACCTGGGTGGCTCAGTTGGTTAAAGGTCTGACTTTGGCTCAGGTCATGATCTCATGGTTCATGAGTTTGAGCCTCACATCAAGCTGTCAGCACAGAGCCCGCTTTGGATCCTCTGTCCCCTCTTCTCTCTGCCCCTCATGCTCTCTCTCTCTCAAAAATAAACAGTACAAAAATTGTAAATTTCTTCTATTTTATTTTTAATTTACAGGATTTTTTTGGTTTCTGAATATTTTTTTCCCAAGAAAGTGCCTTGCTTTTATTTCATTGATGCAATGTCTTTTTTTTTTTAATTTTGAGGATTTTAATTTTAAAAGTTTTTCTATTGCAATATTGTCTGTTTTGTTCAAGTCTTTTAAATTTTCACTTGGTTTCACATCCATCTTTTCTTTTGGAGGCTTTCTTTAAAGGTCTGGTGACCCTTGGATGTTGGCTTTCATTTGGGAGGGAGATACTGAGAAATCTCATAAGAAAGTCTGTCTTGGGTGGGGGTTTTCCAAGATATGATTCAAGCTGGACCATTAAATTATACAAGTCCTAAGGTCAGTATCTGTAGGTCTTTATCCTGGGTGGATCAAATTCCCCAGAGAAGGATCTGATTTTCTACTTATGAAATATAATCCCTCTTTCCAGATGGAAGGACTCTAGTTGAACACTTATTTTGAAAACTTCCATTTAATTTTAGTGCTGCACTTGGTTTTAGCTCTGTGCCCAGCCTTCAACTGTGCCTGGTTATCTACTAGCTCAAAGAACTTCCATTTTACCTAGTCAGAGAACGTCCAGTCTTCTGCTGGGTGGGGGAAGGACAGCTACCCACTCAGTAGGGGAGGATTTCTGAAAATCTGTTTCTTAGAAGGGCTTGATTTTAGTTCCACCTCCTACATTCACAGGAATCTGGTACCAAGAACTCCTGAGTCTTTTGCGACTTCTGTGGTGTCGAGTAGGCTGTTTCTCAGCCTTTCCTTGGCTTAGGTTTTAGTTTTCTCAGGCCTGTCAATTGCTACTCACCCCTCTGCTTTGTGCCTTGCAATGTTTTGTTGCTTTTCTTTAATTTGGATTTATGCCTTTAAAAAACACTATTACCATCATTTTAGTAAGACTTGAGTGTGCAGAGGGTAATATGTAAGGCAGTATTAATGAAGACAGATTTTCACCAAATGAACACATATATCACTACAAATTATAAGAAGAACTGTAAAGAAATATAGTAAGATGGGTTGAGAGAACAGTAAAGAGGGACCTAATTTGGACTGGTGCTTCATGGCACGGCTCTCTGAGAAGGTAATACTTTAGCCAAGACCTGAAGACAAATGGGAGTTAGTCAAAGAGTATAGGGAAAAGCTGGGGTGCCTGGGTTGCTCAGTCGGTTGAGTGCCAACCTCAGCTCAGGTCATGATCTTGCAGTCTGTAAGTTCAAGACCCACATCGGGCACTGTGCTGACAGTTCAGAGCCTGAAGCCTACTTCAGATCCTGTTCCTCCCTCTCTCTCTCTGTCCCTCCCCCAGAGAGGCAAATTGCACTCTGTCTCTCATTCTCTCAAAAATAAAATAAACAAAAAAAAATATAGGAAAAAAAGAGTATAGGGAAAAGCATTCCTTTCAAAGGAGCAGCCTTGAGATGATAGAATAGTCAGGACCTGGGCTACAAGTGATAGAGGCCTGAGCTTAAGCTAAAAAAAGGGGGTGGGGTGGGGAATTAATTAGTACATATAACTGGGAAGTCTAAGATGGAGAGATAGTGAGGCTTGGCTGGATCCAGGGATTTATATGAGATCTCAGGTCCCCCTCTCTCTGTCTAGTTCTGCTTGTCTCCATTGGCCTCATTCTCAGAGAGACTTCCTTCATTTGGTAGCAAGTTGGTTACTAGAAATCACAAGGTTACATCATCCTTATGGCTCCTGACCCACAGAAAAAGAGGAAGATTTTTCTCACATCTTTTTTTTTCTAACTAGCATCCATATACAGTGTCTCAACGTTTCTTGGAATAATCACAAGAATGGAGTTCTGTGTTTGACCGGACATGGGCCCAATTCTATAGGCAGAAAGTAACTTGATTCATGCAAAATACTGGGATATTTGCTATCAAAATAACTGTAAGAGATAAAATTATAGAGATTTAAAGCATGGTCTTGTGAGTGATGTTAAGCATTTGGCATTTATACTAACTGAAATGAGAAGAGATTGATGGATTGTAATCAAGGAGTAGCGTAAGTGCTATTGCTGTTAATTCAATCCACACTAAACCACGTTCCCTTTCCCATCCCCTTACCTGTCTCAGAAGCACTACCGTTTCCTACTGCCTTAGCTTTACATTTTAGACTCATCTTTGAAACCTCTCAAGTTTATCACTCATGTAAAATTAGTCACTAAGCCCAAGAGGCTTCTCGTTCCTGAAGTCTCTTGGATTTATCCTTGCTCTTGCTTCATGTACATTGTCATACTGTCTCAGGCTCTTATCAACTTGGACTTGGTTTTTGTGATAGTCTCCTAACTGGCTCCTCTTCTATTTTGTCCCTGCTTCTAAGTCATCACACATGGCACTGTCACATTGTTCTTTTGAAAATACCACTATCTTCACGTCACTCGTCTACTCAGTAGCCTATAATGCTTCCTTATCATTTAATGAATCAAACCCAAATGCTTCAGCCCAGCATCCAGAGCCTTCTATCATCTGACCCTGCTGTGCCTACCTAGCCTTATCTTCCCGTTTTCCTTCCACCACAATAAGACTACTTAGGGCCCTGACTCCCCAGCTCCTCACCTCCAGGGGTGGGAGAAAGATAGACAGTTATCAATTGCTTTTCAGCCAGAAGAGGGCAGAGGTGGGAGGAGGGAGAGGAGGAAGGGAGAATGTGAGCGATTCTAATGAGTCACAGCTGCATTAGATAAAGAAAGGCTGTGGATGTGTGACTACCCTGAACTTGATGGTGTGGCTGAGCTAGCCTCTGAGCAGCATGGGCAGATGACAGTGCCAAGGAGAAATCTCAAAGTATGTGTTTTCAAGGTGAGGCTTTGGCTGGATGGAGGATGTTTGCTCAGGCAAGTCTTTCCAGATCGTAATAGCCACTCCCTCTGACAAAATGTGTGGGCCTAGCTCACAGGTTTCTGGGAAATTGTCCAGACTTTTCAGGGTCAGTTGGTGCTGCAGAGCAATGATGGATTATCCAGAGAGGTGTGAATAGTGTCAGGAAACATGACCAACCCTGGTGGGAACTCATTACTTATTTTTGCTTAAGTAGCTTTTTGGTGGGGGTTTGGCATAGTGTTTGGAATTTGCAGAAGTAAAGTGCAATTACAATGGGAAGGGGATCTGCCAACTGAAAAAAAAAATGTTTGGAGGGAATTTGGGTAAAAGTTTGTATCTGAACCCTAAGAGGAAACAACAGACAAAAAAGTTGAAGAAGTCAGCACAGAATAACTATTATCAGTACCTGGGACTGATTTGGTTAACTCCTTACAACAGTTATTAATCACCAAATGACATGGATAGACATAATTGGTTCACATTTTATAATAATTTCTATAAGACTTGAACTGAAGTGCAAAAGAGTTTATCTTAGATGTTAAGGATTGGAGGAGTTTTATTCATCCAAGAGAACATTTCCAGTGAACATGATACAAGGACATAGTAATTCTGTGGTAGGAAGAATAATGGTTCCCCAAAGATGTCCACACCCTAATTGCTGTAACCTATGAATATGTTGGCTTGCACGGCAAAAAGAGCTTTAGAGATGCTATTCAAGCTACAGACCTTGAGATGGGGAGAGTAGCCTGTATTATCCAGGTGGGCTCAATCTAATCACCTGATTCTTTAAAATCAGAGAACCATTTCCAGCTGGGGCTGGTCAGCCGGAACTGTGATTATAGAGTAAGGGTTAGAGAAAGGCAACTTGCTGGCTGTGAAGATGCAGCAGGGGCTCATGAGCCAAGGAGTGTGGGAGGCCTCTACAGGCTGAAGAAAGCAAGAGAATAGATGATCCCCTAGAGCCTCCAGAAAGAAACACAGCCTTGCCAACCCTCGGTTTTGGCTCAGAGAGATCTGTGTTGAACTTCTGACCTACAAAACTGTAAGAGAATACATTTATGTTGTCTGAAACCACAAAGTTTGTGGTAATTTGTGATGGCAGCCACGGATACTGCTATTAAGGCAAATTATTTAGTAAATGAATGAATGAAATTAGTCTAAAGAATTTGTAAGAAAATCATGTAAACAGGCTTCTTTTGTTTGGACTGGTACTTCAATGTGCTTTTTATTAGTGATTCATTTTTTAGAAGTTTATTTATTTTGAGAGAGAGCAAGTGCAGGAGGGGCTGAGAGAGAGAGAGAGAGAGAGAGAGAGAGAGAGAGAAGGAAAGAAAGAATCCCAAGTAGGCTGTCAGTATTGAGCCCAATGTGGGGGCTTGTATGAATCGTGAGATCACGACCTGAGCTGAATTCAAGAGTCAGACACTTAACTGACTGAGCCACCTAGGCACCCCTAGTGATTCATTTTTAAACTTACTTGTTGAGCACTTACTCTGTACTTTCCTTTTTGAACTAAATCCTCACAATGATGACATCATTAGTATTAATCGATGATGTAATCTTTCCATAGTCACACAGTAAGCGGAGAAGTTGAGTTTTGAATCTGGAAGCTGTAGAGCTTACTGTTGTTTAGTTACCACAATGGTGGTTCCCACATTTAGCTGCATATTAAAATCACCTGCAGAGGTTTTACAAATCCCAATGTCCAGATCACGTCAATTAAATCTGAATGTTCAAGTTTGGAGCCAGGCAGCGGTATTTTTTAAAGATCTCCTGTGATTCCAATGTGCAGTGAGTTTTGGGAGCCACTGCATTTGGATGTACTCTCTCTCAAACTACAGTGTAACCTGCTGATTCCAACTCATGGAAAAAATTAAAACTCAGTTTCTTTAAAACTACGATCTAGATGATCTTGAACTGTAAATTGGTGGTTTTATCATTGTGAGTACAACGACTGTTGGATAAAAGGGCAGTTGTTAGTTAATCCAAAAGACTACAGTAGAATTGATTTTGCATGTAGACACAATTTGGATTGTCAGTCAAAATAATGGAAGGCCAGGAGTGGGGAGACCTTTTCCAAAATCAGACAAGGAGGAGAGAGAAACAAAGATCTTTATCTGGTATCTAGAGCCAGAGAGAATGAAGAGCTGCCAGATGAGATCGGCAGTCAAACTGCCTGTCTGGACATTTGTCACCAGTTTTGTTAAAAGTCTGTGCCTTTATGTGTCTTCAGCATCAGTCAGGAGCAGCTCCACTCTCCCATTAAGATTGGCACCATGCCTGTGAGTTTACATGTCCTCTCTGTTGCCATCACTTGGCTTCCTTGTGCCACACCGGATAGCTTCTCTAGGGTCGCCAATCTCCATCAGCAGGGCAACATCCCCCTTCTGGTCAGGGAACAGACTGTCAATCGGGCACTGATGGAAGTTTGGCTGCAATCCTCTGGCTGTCATGGTGGCAGATGACAGTTCCTCCCTTTAAATGCCATTTCCATAAGGTACAGCACCCAACTCCCCCTTGGTCAGGACAGGCTCGCTCTGTTTCTTAATCTGCTGCAAAACTTCTTAAACTTTCTCAATTAGTTTTGCAAACAGAAATTGGTTCCGCAGGTTTCAACTGGAAACAGGTGTTGACAGTGGTGTCCAAATCTTTGATTCAGGTTCTCCTCTCCCCTTTGCCAGTCTTTCCATGAGAGTAATGAGCAGGCCTGTGTTGGACGTAGCAGATGCACCTCTCCACATGGGCCAGAGCTTTTGCTTCAAATCACACAGATGACAGTCATAAATTAAAGTGCACTTCTGTCTCACTGGTAGTAATTGCAGACCCCAGTACATCATCTTTGTATATGCTAAGCCATAAACTTGCTTCGGCCAGGATTACTTCAGGATACCTAATTGAACACAAGGCAGTCTTTTTGGCCTAAGTATTCCCAACTGGCTATATGCTCTTTGTAATTTCACCAGAATGTTGCCAACACTCTACTCCAGTGTGGGCTGTGTAGATGTGGAAGGAAAAGAACTAAATCAAAAGGATGAAAGAAGCAACTTTACAAATTTTGCATGATTGGCATTACTGGTTTTCTCTTGGATTTACTCGTGTCAGTAAATATTACAAGTTATAATTTGGCTTTATTTTCATTGATCCTTATTTACTTTCTAGCTTTTTTAATTGGTCAAGAAAGGAGTCTGGAGTTCAGAGAAATTACTCCCAATGAGATTACAGTCTAACTGGAATAGAGACCTTATTGCTTATTTGAAGGATTTGTATAGTATAAATAGGCAGACATAACAGTCAAGAAATAATCTTGGGGCAATTGCATAAAACTCTATATTCTCATCACACAATGTTGCCCTGAAACATTTTTAAAAAATCACCGAGAATTGAGATCTTTCATAAATCATAAATTCCTTACTACAAATTTCCTTAAACTAGGGAAAAGCAGTACTGTTTTCTGAGAATTCCCTTCTACATTTTCCTTGTGGTTAATTTCAAATTTCTGTTTTCTCAAAACTGATTTATATTTTACACAGTTGCTAAGTGCTATTGTATGCTTTGCATTTTTCAAAGAGTTATATCGTTTTTCTCTTCCTTGGAGATGACTTTGACACAGCTTATAGACAACCATACACACACACACACACACACACACACACACACACACAAATAAATTTATCAGCCAATATCCGTAAATGACTAAAGTCCTGAAGAAACTATTGAAAATTAAACTTGGTTATAGTACAATGGTATCTGCAATGTATTGGCTACTTATCCATGTTTATAAATAGGACACAAAGAGCTTAATTTTATCATAATTGAAGAGCAATTTTGAGAAAGTCATGTAATTTAATGGTTTAACTGTCTTTTATTGCTGTATGTAAATGGACTAAATATCAGCAGTAAATGTTGAACACAATCTAATGCACTACAATTTCTTTGGAACACAATTTAAATTTCAAATTATGTTTAATGCTTTTGTACATATCACAGGTCTCTTTTTTAAAGCTAATCACATGGAATTGATTTATTCGAGGAAACTGGCATTTAGGAAAAATAGAGAAGTAGAGTGGGTCATTTGGAAATCCGACCAAATATGTTTTAAAAAGTGTGTCATTTATTTTTAAATAATCTTTTCCTTCCATTACTTTGAACCTTACCAGTATCTTCCTGTGTTACATATTTAGATTTCTGAATAAGACAACTTTTTCCAATCGCATTGTGTTACTTGGCCTCAAACATTTCCTTTTTCTTTTGTATAGGTTGGCCTAGAGGGGGATGTTGATGCATAAGACACAATGTATGTATAGGTTAGGCCACTTTTTCTCTTCAAAATGGTTCACTAACTGGCACCCTTTGATTCTGTTCTTGGTGTTGTCTTCAGGACCAACACATGTTTCTGTATGAAATAATGTTCAGTGAAAGAAGGGAGAAAATGCTGTTCTCTTTGTACCCCATCTGATTTCAGAATGTTCCAATTAAGGTACAGACATGAAGGTCAGATAAAGAGGTTAAAAAGTAAAAAGTTCTTTTGGGAGGCAGAGTTAAAAGACTCTGATGAGATTTTAAGATGGCAGTGTTAGGAAAAAAGCCAGGCTGTCTAACCTGCATTTTCATGGACTGCCATCAACAATGGATAAACTACCCTAAAGCAGACTCATTCATGAAATTTATAAATCTTAGAAGGAGAGTCCTTAAAGTATATTGTGCACACAACGATATACATTGAACTCGTGAAATTTTATTTTGTAAAAAGTTAAGTTCTGCGCTCACAGGAGGACTGCAAACAAAACTGAGAAAATATGGAACAAGTGTGCTTTTAGGTTAAAAAGAAATCCACAAATCTACCATAATAAAATCATTAAAATTTTCCAGCACTTAATTATTAATGCTCTAATGGGAAAAGTCTTGTTTTTCCTCTTTTACTTTCTTGGGGCGAAGCTTTTTTTTTACTGTCCATCAACTTCTTCAATCTCCAGGTTGGCTGGTTAAATGAACAGGTCTCATTCATTCATCTGTGAATTCATTCTTATGGTGTGCCAGACTTTAAGGATTTAATGGTGGACCAAACAGTACTAGAACTTAAAGGCTTATGAGAAGGACAGATAATAAACAAACGCATATATAATTATAATAAATTCCTAAATCGAGACTGGAAGATTGAGTAAGAAGGGACTTGCTCCTTTCTGTTGGTTCCTGGTTCCTGTCAAGATGAACCCGGCTCCTTGAGGTTGGCTTGGTGGCAGCAATCAGTAGCCAAATGGCTCCAATTTGCCATTTTTCCAATATTCACAGAACAAGCCTAATCTTCCCCTACCAGCATCTTTCCTCAGAGGACTGACTCCAGCTCTGTTTGCCCTCTCTGCCAAGCTTCTGGGTTTTAATAACACCAGTCTCTTCCCTTTGTTCCCTAGCCCTGGGTATGCTTGTTGCTTCCTGTATTTCCACCTCTGTGATGCTTTGGTGTCCCCATTTGCCTGATTTTCAGTTCTCTAGTTCTCCAATACCCAATTAACAACCTTTGTATTAAATTCTCTCTGTTAAAATAGTTTGTATGAAATGTGACCGAAATCTGTCCTGTCATATAGTTGTCAAAACTCCACCATTAATCATATGTATACCTTTTTTCCCCCCTAAAGACCTATGTTAGGTATGTTGGTAACATATTCACATATTCAGGATATCTGGAAGGGTATTCAATTAAAAAAAGTCAAATGAATAAACCAGACACTGTGGTGGGCTTTGGGAAATTAATACTGAGTTTATAAGTTAATGGAACAGATGGTAATATAAACAATTGGCTATGGAACAATTCAAGAACTGTAGGTACAAAAGGTGTTTTTGAGGCCATGCCTGCCTGAAGGTAAAGACAACTGGACAGATAGTGGAAAACATATTACTCCTAACCTAGCTTTACTTATAAACTTTATCCATTAAACTAGGCTCTCTTCTGGCTTCAGGTGGGTGAAGCCCAAAAACAAATATTAGGGGCATCTGGGTGGTTCAGTAGGTTAAGCATTTGACTTTGGTTCAGGTCATTACTTCACAGTTTGTGAATTCCACCCCCCATCAGGCTCTGTGCTGACAGTTCAGAGCCTGGAGCCTATTTCGGATTCTGTGTCTTTGTCTCTCTCTGCGCCTCCCCCACTCATGCTCCGTCTCTCTCTCTCTCTCAAAAATCAATAAACATTAAAAAAGTTTTAAAAACTTGGTTTAAAAAGACCCGAATATTAAATCCTGACCAAAAAACAGGAGCAGTATTGTAAATAGGAAATGAAACAGATAAGTGAACCTGACACATTTAAAGAGAGTTGGGACAGCAACCTAAATGATCATTGGAGATTCATATCAACTTTGTTATGCTTTGGTGCATGGACATTTTGGAATAGTTGAAAACCCTTTTGGTCACCCCAACACTGCTGGTCTGCATGGATGGCCCATTTTTGCTGCGGCATTGGAATCTTCAGCATTAGTATCTAGGTAACTGGGTCTATACTCTATTTTAGAGTTTTGAGTTCAGTGCTAGTTCCTGGCCCCTTATAGTTAGTCTTACTTGGTCACAACTAATTGGAGAAGCTCTCTGATGCCATCTTCATAGGAATATCCCAGTATCACTTTATGCTTAATATATAATAAAATATCAGTTGGTAATAAGCGCTATTAAATAAAGCAGCATGAGGGTGGTATTTTAAATAGAATGCTTAGCAAAGGTCTGATTGATGAGGGGCCAGGTGGGTAGAGTCTTAAATTAGATGCAGAGGCAAGCCATTAGATCAAGTGAAAGAATATTCCAGGTAGATGGAAGAGCAAACGCAAAGGCCTGAAGTGGACATAGTTTGGGCCTATTTGAGAAAATGCAAGCTGAAGTGGAGCTGAAGTGGAATGAATGAGGAATTAGTGACAGGAGAGGATACTAAAAAGGTAGGCAGAGATAGGTGACATAGGACATTGCAGGTTGTCATAAGAACTTTGGATATTCTTGTCAGTGTGGTAAGAAGCCACTGGTGAGTTTCAAGCAGGGAAGTAATATGATCTGACATATTTTTTTTTTAATTTTTTTTTCAACGTTTTTTATTTATTTTTGGGACAGAGAGAGACAGAGCATGAACGGGGGAGGGGCAGAGAGAGAGGGAGACACAGAATCAGAAACAGGCTCCAGGCTCTGAGCCATCAGCCATCAGCCCAGAGCCTGACGCGGGGCTCGAACTCACGGACCGCGAGATCGTGACCTGGCTGAAGTCGGACGCTTAACCGACTGCGCCACCCAGGCGCCCCTGATCTGACATATTTTTAAAGGACAACTCTGACTTCTGTGTGGGACGAACCATTGGCCCCTCAAGACCAGATAGAATGTCATTGTTGTGGCATTCCCTACAGGGACAATGATGGCTTGCAATAAAGCTGTTGAGAAGTGGTTGGACCTGAGATACGCTTGATGTTCAGATGGCTGACTTTGCTGATGGTTTATATGTGAGGCCCAAGAAAAACTGAACAAGTGATTGAACAATGTGCCAATTACTGAGATGAAGAAATCTGTTGGGGGAGCAGAATATCTAGGTATGTTGTGTAGGGGAACCATATGTTGTGCTGAGATGCTTATCCGCTATTCAAGTGAAAATGTCATTAGGCTGTTACATGTTCAAGCTGAATGCTCAGTGGGGAGTTCGGGCTAGAGATGTAAATGTAGATACCAGTAGGAGATTCTGCAGGTCATGTGATTAGACAAATCTGTCTAATCTCCATCTAGGAGATGGGTATATAGAGAGAAGAAAGATGATGAAGACAGACTCCTGGAGCACTCTAACATTTAGAAGTCAGGGAGAAGAGGGTTCAACAATAGAGATGGAAAGGAGGGTTAAAAGAGCAGTTCTTTTTTTAATGGTACATAACCATATGCATAATTTTATACTTATGAAAATTATTTGGAAAAGAGGGGAAATTGATGATGCAGAAGAAATAAGTAAAAAATTTAAGGACAAAGTCCCTGAGTAGATAGACGGGAATAAAATGTAGTATAAATATGTAGTTGGGGGGGGGGCACCGGGGTGGCTCAGTTGGTTAAGTGTCTGACTCTTGGTTTTGGCTCAGGTCATGAACTCACTGTTCCTGAGTTCAGGCCCTCCTGTTAGCACAGGGCCTGCTTGGGATCTTCTGTCTCCCTGCCTCTCTGACCCTCCCCCACTTGATCTTTATCTCTGTCCCTCAAAAATAAATAAATAAGTAAATATGTAGGGGATTGCCTTTGGAAGGGCTATGGACAATTAATCCATTATAACATGATGGACAGAAGAGTGTATGAGCACAGATGTACGTAGGTCAACACGTTTCGAGGTGGGAGGAGGACACAGAACTAAGATGACAAAAACACCCAAGGAAGGCATGTGTTTCTATTTTTTGTTATGGGGGTGGTGGTTAAGGGTTCATAGTTTCAAATGAGCATGGGGGTGGGGGGAGAAGTGCCACATACTGTCAGAAAATTTATCTCTCTTCTATGAAGAAAGATTTCCACAAAGGATTTATTTGTACATTGTTAGGAAGAGTTAAATATCCCATGCCTTAGAGGAGGGATCATCCCATTGCAGACATGTTTGGTGAGTCAGTGTTAAACAGGCGCCGGAGCTGGCAGCACACCAGTGGTGGGGGGAGTGAGTGTCATCTGTGTTGGGTGCAGCAACTGCAGAAAACATAAAAACAATAATAAAACTCATTCGGTTTTCATTATACCCATGTGCTGGCAATTCTAGACATCAGTAACAAAACACTTCTCTCAAAAAAAAATTCTTTTTGGTTAAGTTCTAGGCAATTATAATGGTGACTTTTAATAATGTATATGTAAGCTTCAAATTAGCACGTGTTTACTACTTGTCCTTTAATAAACATTGTTTTGTATGTGGAAGTTAATTTGGAAAGCTCCCAGTTATACAGTCTGTTCTCCTACATATGGATTCAGCTGTGCTTGTTTGGAGAAGTTTGTTGAGGATTTGGAATGTTCAGGCACAATTTGTGTTGTTCTATTCCTATAGCACTACCTGTTCCTGTATTTTAAACAGTGGATTTGAAATAAATGGTGATAAAGTACTTGTAAAAACAGGAAAACAACGTGAATTGCTTCAATTCTATCCTCCTGTGTGACCCTTTGGATTTTTAAATTTGTCTTTAAAATGTGCAGTGTGAACTGCAAAGTTTTTCACTGGGAGGCAAACTTTACTTCATAGATGAAATTTTTTACTGTGATTGAACAATAGCTTCAAAATCCAATTTAACTGTTTACAATGGTTTTAAAACTAAATAACAAAAAATGCAGTGTTATATCAGAGGTACAATTTAGTACTTACTTAAATTGTATTTTTTACGGATGTCTCCATTTTATTAAAATCTACTCATTAGTTACTGGACAATTGCTTACATAACTTATATGTGATGTTTGATAAAAGACTGTCTCCAATTCTTTTCTGAACATTATTTGTTTCATTTCTTGATGATTCCCGAAACTAATTTTGTCATGGAAAGGAGGGGGTGTTATAAGAAAGACCTGCTCTGGGTGTCATATATGCTAGATTTGCCATTAAGTGGAGCGTTTCCATTAATAGAATAGAGATGCATGTTTTTCTCATTATGGGGTATAGCTCCCACGGAAGATTTAGGATCAAGTTGCTCAAAGTACTTCAAATTTTTGGTGGAGAGCGCAGAATACTTGCATTTGGAAAACTAGGTAGTAGAGATTCATTGGCAGCATAGTTGTTTTGGTTTGTTGTGGGACGTATTGCAGTGAGTTTTATGTCTAGCACCCTGACTGTCAAAGGCCAGGAGCTAAAACAGAGAGACCATCTTCAGAATCACGCAGACCTGTGTTTGATTCCAAGTTCTATCTCTTCCAAGCTGTGTAGTCCTGAGCGACTTAATTTCTTTAAGCCTAAGTTTCCTCTCCTATCAACATGTAAATAAAATACAAATATATCTCAGAGGATTGTGGAAATTGAACGTTCTGCTAAGTGGAAGCACTTAGCTGATGCTCCGCCCATAGGACATGAAAATGAAATGTTTCCTCTTCCTCTACTTCTTTTAAATACTCCGTTCAGTCATGACCTCATTCTTTGCATAAGTTTTCACTAGCTAGACAATCCTTGTATTTTGTGCTGATTTTTAAGCACTAAGGAGGTTTGAAGTACATTTGCTAATAAGTTGTGATATGTGACATCAGTTTCTTAATGTCTTTGTTAAAGTTTCCACAAATTATTTATTGTCAGACTTAGAAATAAAATAAATAAATGGGAAGCATTGATTTTTTTTTTTTACTGTATCAAACATGTATATAGCTGTCAATTATAAATGGGATCTTTCAGCCTCAAGACTGGAGGTCTGGGGAAGGCATGGGGAGTGCAGAGTGCAGGGGTAGGTGGTAAGTGGGGATTAAACAAAAGTCGATCCATTGTAACAATTTTATATCACTCTCTTCCCAGGGAAGATTTGTATTGGTGGCCCTGAAGCAGAGAGCTCTGTATCCCATTACCAGCCAATGAGTCATTCAGTCTCCCACAGATCCAAATAAAGTTTTACAGAATACCCTATGGCATGCCTTTCAAAATATATGAATGCCATAAAATATATCACTTATTTTACCATATGAACTGACTCTGTCCCTTTTTCACCATTTGGGATAGCAATCTCACCATGTGTTTTTGGCTCTTAGGTTATCATCAGATATATTGGAGTTCTCTGAGCTTTTCCATTCTTAGTCCCCATGGTATTTTCAGGAGTTTTATAACTTGGTTGTAAAAATTCACTCTAAACTGAAACTTGGCAAACAATATATTAATCTGGGAAGTTAATTTCGTTTATAAAGTCCAGAATCTGTTTAGCCCCTCTTTTGAGTTTTCAGAGACCTTGGAAAAACAAAGTGAGCAATTAAAGTTTTTTTTTGTATCCTAAAAAAATATAATTGCATTTTTTTCCAAAATCCCCTCAACCCTATTTTTACAGGTGAACAGCTTATATTTTGGACTGAGTTCTGATATATTTTGAATCAGATTTTTTTTTTTTTTGGCACAGTGAAATAGAGTAATTAAAAAAGGAAATAGGCTGAGCTTACCCTTTACATCACTGGAATAATAAAATATATTTAGAAAGTGGAGCCTTTCTGAATTTGCAAAAAAGGAGTAAGATGTTAATATCATTGGATGTTCAGGAACCTACAAATAAATCAGTAAGAAGTATCACTTAAAATACACAACGCACCCTCAGTCTTGTAAGAATTACTAAGAGGTGCTAAAACTTCTGTTTGCAGTTGATTTGCAGGACTTTGGGAATGACTTTGCCACCAGACAGTGCCAGCAAGTGTGATTTAGACTTGCACATCCTCTTAGTGCCTTACCATGTCCTCCCTTTCACTGGGATAAAGCTCTGGGATGAACTGACCCAACAAGCTGACAGACTAAGTGGAACCCCACACTAATCACCTTCTCACCACAAAGACAGGACCAGGGACAAAAGAAGCTCAACAAAGACAAAGAACAAAACAAAGGAGCATTTAAAATGAGGCCTTACCAGCTTCAAAATACTTCCAGATATATTTTACTGAGAGAAGGCAAACGAAGGTTCAACCGTGGTCTCTGGAATTGGGCAGACCTGATGGCTACTAGTTCTGTGGTCACGGGACGATAACTTAATCTTTGCAAGTTTCACTTTGCTTATTCCTTAAAGTAGAAATAATAATGGTGCATACTTCTTTGGGTTCTAGTAAGGCTTAAAATAGGAAAATATACATAATGCAATTAACCAAATGATTAGCAAGCAGTAATTAATCAATATTAGCCTTTGTTATTGTGAATACTCTTTAATTTTTTGGTTGATCTTATGAAGTTGATTTCATTATCATCACCATTTACAGGTGAAAAATATTTAGGTTCAAAATAGGTTTTAACTTGTGCAAGATCTCAGCTGGGTAAATATCCTTACCTTGGTCTCAAATCTGTTTCTTGACAATAAGCCTAGTACATCTTCTTCTGGTAACTGTAGTGCATATTTGAAGACTTTCTTACTCAAAAAGTTGGATAAGTAATTGTTTCATAGAGAACACAAACATTTTTTTTATATTGAAAAGTACTTAATTTTTTTTAATGCACAGGTATCAATGTGTTGTTTACTGGGTAGAGTTTCAGGGTCCCTGAAGTTTTTTTTTTTTATTAAATTATATTAACCATGAACTAAAACTGTATGTAATGGATTCGATGTATCTGGTATCGTCTGTTGTGTTAATAGCACCTGGAGTTCCCAGTGGACCAGATGGTTTAGAGTGAAATGGTCATAACAGTTTAATAGCTTATTGATTTCTGTATTCATGGAATTCATTTAGTAATGTAGGTCTTGTTCCACCTACAGTGATCACAAAGTCTGTAACATATAGCTGGTTCCATCTACATAACTAAGTAGGGTAATCTTGGAGGAGGAAGGAGAGTCAGGGAACGTTTTTATTTTTAATATAAAGTTAATCTGGACTTATTTAAAACAAAAGAAGAATGAAGCTGGGTTCATCAGACTAGTGGTAGATGAAGTGGGATGTACTAGTGTGCCCAGACCCCTTTTCGAGACCGATCATATATTCTTGTAGAGTCCAGTACCTCTCCCTGCAATGATTCTTAGATGAAAGGAGCTGCTTTCCCCCACATTTCCTCCCCTTCCTGGAAGGAATGTTGGGTCTTGAAGGCCTGTCCCTTTTGCCTCTAATTTGAGATAACTTTGACATGCCACCCAGCTTCAGAGCTCCTGTAGGATTGGGTGAAGCCCTTGGTGCAAAAGCAATATAGTTCAACTTGTCCCTCTGCCCAGCCCATCCTACTTCCCTCACTTCCTTACAAGTGATGTTCCACTCAGTGCTCCCAGTAAACCTCCTACATGCAGATCTCCATCTGGGGGTCTGGTGCCTGGGAATCCCAACCTAAAGTTGTGGCTTGTATGCTCAAAAGAGCTAAGAAGGCTCATCAGAAGTCCCAAGGAGAAAGAGCATCTTTACAGTGACAGAGAAAGTGAGAGGAAGAGTCAGAGAAAAGACAAAGCAGATGGATGAATTTGAGTAGAGGCTATGGAGTGCCATTTAGAGAGGCAGAAAAAAAAAAAAAAAAAACCAGACTGGATAAGATGTTTTAGAAAAGCTGGGCCTGTATCACCATAATGTTTTTTAATATGATAGATCAGAGCTCAGTATGACACTGGGCTAAGTGTCAATATATTCAATATACTCCTTGCGTGGCAGCTTGGTGAACACAAAATTGGAGGTCAGACAGCTATAGACCTGGGCCTTAGGAATGGTCACACAAGTGACTTTTACAGTGATGCCCAGATAGGCAATGTGATCCCTGTGTGAGGTGTGGCAATTAGTAAAACTCTCTTTTGTAGCAGTTAGGGCCATACAATGCTCACACTGCAGTGATGAGCCTACATACCAGGCAAAGACATGGGGTCAATCTTTATACCGCACTGGGCAGAGTTAAGTGGCAATTAAAAAGAAGCCAGAAAGAAAGAGCAAGGGAGGGGTCCCAGTCTCAGACTAAATGAGGTAAAGGACCAAAAGAGGAGTCGAGGCACCAAGCACGGGGTAGGGATCCAGAAACTGGAGCAAAATCAAGTCCAGTGCCTGGCAAATTCAGCAAGAATAACAGGATTCTGAGTCTGCGAGAGCTGGACCAGAGTGATTTTAATTCAGTCTATGTGCTGATATCTCCCAAATCTCTATGTTCAGCCCCAGTCACTTTCTTTTTAATCTCTAGACTCACGCACGTCTACACTGGACATCTTCATGGGAGTGCTCTGTCAGAAATTCATGTTAAAGATGTACAAAACATATTTTCTTGTCCAAACTTTACCATCCAGTTCCCACCCTTGGTTAACTATATTACTACTTCCTGGTTACACCATTTGTTCCTGTCAACATTATACAAGAATTGAACATAGCCTCATGGAAAAGGTCTGGATGAGCAAACTTTGGATTCTAGTGTAGGACTTTAGGAGTAGAGGGAGATATGGGAGTTTCTAGTTTGTCTCCGGTCCATTCCCAGATCTCCTACTTTGGTTCCCAGTCTCAAGACCATGATCCACTGTTATCACAGTCTCCACATCAATACAGAGTGTATGTCGGTGCCCCCTAGTATCTGGATTTGACCCTCAAACCCTCAGGACCATAGTAGGTGAGGTGTCTGTGTCTTCGGTCCTCTGTTTTGATAAGTTCCATGAATTAGTTTTGCTTTGACATGTTTGATCACAAAAAACTAAGGGGAAAGTGCCAGAGGAAAAATGCGTTGTATTTATTGAACCTCTGACTACTCAAAAATCATGTGATGGTGTCTTTGAATAGCACAATGTTTAACGCAGTGGAATTAAAGATAATGCAAGTAGTGGATCACTTGGCAATTGCTTCCTTAGCTTTCATACTGGATGAGAGTCACCATTTATCAGTGTTTCCCAACTGATTAAGTTGAAGGGCAGTGTTGATGGCACGGAGACTCCTTAGCCTGTCACTCTGCCAGGAAGAATGTTGAGCACAAGAAAAACCAGAGTTCCCAGTGGGCTAAACTTGAGAAGTGGCTCAAGGTTATCTTTTATGTATTCATTTATTTGCTAAATACCTATCAACTTCTCTGTGCCTTTGGTGACTCTACCTATTTTGAATCTTTTCTCCTATATCTTCTCAAGTACTCACTGTTCTTGTTTCTTTTTCTCTACTGCCAACAAAACCTTCTCTTAGCTTTTTTTCACCCAAACTTTAGAAGCAATTAAGATGTTACCTTACTGTGGCAAACTTGTAATTTTGCAATCCAAAATCTTAAGGTAAAAACTGAATTATGTATCAATTATTGTGAACTCAGGAAATTTGGGCCTTCCCAATCTCCCTGAAATCACATTATCTAACTGATCCATTCAGTAGACTGGCCTTAGGCCCCCATGCCCAAGGACATAGGCAAACCAGAAGTGGAGTACTATAATAAGAAATGTGTCGGATGAGACCAGCAAAGAAATTCTCACAGAACAGGTGGCTATGTAGAGCAGGGTAGCATGATTTTTGGTGTTTGAAAGAGCAGACTTTGAGGCTCAGGTGTGAACCTGGTTGTGGAGGTTCTGCCTGGTCCCTAGTCTGTCCCTTTCCCCTTTCTCCTTAAAATCCAACCATCCTGTAATTTCTCTACTTCCCCAAACTCATAAATTCTTTCTGACTCAGGGACTTTTGCATATGACACTTTCTCTGTTTGGACTATTCTTTCTCCTACTCAGAAATGGCCATTGAATGGCGATGGGGAAGACAGACTTCACATTTAAAATGCTCCACAAGACCTACATAACTCATTTTAACCTCAAGAAGTATAAGTGTATGTATTTGCATTTATTGATTTGTATGCCATATGAGAATAGCTTTGATGGTGACTATTATCTCCTTATAACCCTTGGTTGCATGTGGACTGAATACACCCATTTGGATCCATATGGGACAAACATCTACTTAGGTCTCCTCTAGTAAGTGGAGACAAGTTCCGTTTTTATCAGTGTTTATAGTCTCTTCACTTAGTACAGACATAAACTGTAGATCCCAAAATGATGGAGTTTGGTTTTTCATACCATGGAATTAATATTAACCAAAGCTGATGAATAAAAAGGGTGACATCTCTAGAATAGTTAAAATCTTTAAAATGCTCTTCCTGAGGATTCTGTATTCCATATTGTATTTTTTCTGCAGGGAACATCATTGGTTTTCGACAATGCTGCTCTGTAATAATGTGCAGTGCAACAATAAATTTCTTTAAGTGTGTGACTAAAAGCTGCCTGAAAGGCTTTGTAGTCATTCAACCCATCATTCTTCATAAACTTCCGCATTGCAATTCCATTTGTTTCTTGGTTATTTTGTACAGTTTCCCTTTAGTGAATGTCTGTCGACTTCTTTGCATCTGGATCCAATTAGAGACCACTCTTTATGTGAATCTAATTATCTGTCCCTACATGTGCTCAGCAGAGACACAATTATTAATAAGAGTTTGAACGTGGCTTTCCATGTTCAAATTGCTTTGTCCTTTTATTAGGCAATCCTCAATAACTTGAATTCCAGCCTTAATCCTGACTCTGGCTTTTAGACATTGAGAAAACTGGGGCACCAGCAAGTAGAGTAAATTTGTTCTTTCTTAGAAGTGGGTCATATAGGGTGCAGTCAAACAGGGCTGACTTGACTCCTCTGTGATATAATTTCAGGGGTACAAGGGAGGACCTTTGTTCCAAAATGTTCTCTGCCTCGAAAACATTTTTCTTTGCCTTGATGGTTTAATCAGTTCTTGCTGCTCTGCTACTCTCTCCCCCTCTAATATCAAAAAGGGTGGTAGATTTAAGCTTATATGTTGCTGTGGGTTTTTGCTAAATTTTGACTGCCATGTTTCTATCTTCTCTTTTTATTTTTAAAAATTTTTAATGTTTATTTATTTGTTGAGAGACAGAGAGAGACAGTGAGAGTGGGGGAGGGGCAGAAAGAGAGGGAGACACCAAATCCAAATCCAAAGCAGGCTCTAGGCTTTGAGCTGTCAGCACAGAGCCTAACTCTGGGCTTGAACTCAGGAGCCATGAGATCATGACCTGAGCCGAAGTCAGACCCTTGCTTAACTGGCTGAGCCACCCAGGCACCCCAGTATCTTCTCTTTTTATTAACAAAACTCAAATTTCCTTTTGGAGAATTACTCCTTTTACGATCCTGTGCGTGGCAGGGGTGCTGGTCCACACTCACCTCCAGAGGTGCACATGGGACTTAACGCTGGCCATTTAATATTCCTTGTGTTCGTCATAGGGATTGGTTTAGTAATGAGCTATTCTAGTGAGAAAAAGTCAAGTCTTGAGTCTTGGGGAACAGCTACCAGAAAACAACATTGAGCTTCAAAATACATATGCTAAGGTACTAGAGCCACTTGTTTTCTTTCCAGTACAAGGTGAGTGATATCAGAGAATGCAGCCAACCCAGAGGAAGCACAGCTGCAAGAAGAGAGAGAGAGACCAGGTCTTGGTGCCATTATTTGAACTCCCGGATTGATCCAAACCCAATGTTACAGTACCATTTTTTTTTTAAAAAAAAATATGGGAATCAAAATATTCCACTTATGCTTAAGATTTAGCTTAGGTTACTATTGATTGCAATGGAAGGACTCTTAATTGACACATTGATTATTCATATTCTAATTTTCATTTTTTTAAAACATATTTGAAACCAGAGAATTGAAGGAAAAGGTAAGATAGTAATGGATGTACAAGCATACGTGGAAATAAATCCAGTGATGAGAAAAAGGGGGAGAATGGAAAGCCCTGAGGTTCAGATTTAAAGCTTAAAGTCTAAGGCTTTTGATTTTGTGCGGGGACCAATTAGATTAATCTCTACTCCTAACTTCTGACAAGTGCAACTATTTGTAAATGCAGAAGACACAAGAGAATAAATAACAAAGAGTGTTGCAAAGTATTTATTATGGGCTGAATTGTGTCCTCCCAAATTCATATGTTGAAGTCCTAACCCTCAGTACCTCAGAATGTGACATTTAAAGAGGTAATTAAGTTGAGTCCCATAGGGTAGGCCCTAATCAAATCTGACTAGTGTCCTTATAAGAGAAGGAAATTTGGATGTATGAAGAGACTCCAGGGATATGCACGCACAAAGAAAAGACCAGGTGAGGACAAAGCAAAGAGGCGGCCATCTGCAAGCCAAGAAGAGAGACCTCAGAAGAAACCAAACCTGCTGATACCGTGATCTTGGGCTTCCAGACTTCACAGAATTGTTTAAGCAGCCAGTCTGTGGTATTTTGTTATGGCAGCCCTAGCAAACAAATACAGGATGAATCTCCTGTTTCTTGTTCCCTTCAGAAGTAGACTTTAAATTCAAGAGTAAATGCATTTTTTTTTTTTGGTAGGGTTTGCTGATTATGTAAAAAGGTGCATCAATTATGTGAAAGGATGGGGAGTAATTGTAGTAGAGTGGGCATTCCCAAATAGAAGACAAAATTTGGAATGCATAACGTTTACAGTCATTTGGGTACATAAGCCATTTGCATGTGTAAAACAACCAAAAAACAGGCATAAATCAAGAAATGGCAAATGAGTAACATAAACATGACTACTCTGGGGATGCTCAGGAAGGGGGGGAGGATTATTTTGAACTGGAAAGGCTGGAAAATTTTTGTTAGAGAGGTGCCATTTGAGTCTGAGTCAGAAGAAGTTTTAGTTAAGAGCAAAAAGAAGAGATTCTGGGCAAGGAAAATTTTCACCAAAATAAGAAAGTACACAAGATGTTTGGGGAGTAGGAATAAACCAGTGAGGCTAGAATAGAGAGTTTCTATAGACAGTAGCAGAAAAAATAAGCATAGGAAAAGAGTGTAGAGAATTTGTCAGATACATTAATTTGGATTTTTTTCTTAAAGGCAAAAAAAAAAAAATGGGAAGCCATTGATGGTTTTTCAGCAAGAAAGTGCTGATAAAAGGTCTGTTTGTTGAAGACTTCTCTTGGCATCCCAAAGGAGGGTGTTAGAAGGAATTCAAGGTGAGAGACTGGGGGCAGGAGATAGGCAGTGTTGGCTGTGGTCTACCTAGGAGATTGGGGTCGATGAAAGTTCCTCTTAACTCTCACCTAGAAATATGTGCCCAAGTGTAACTTTTAGTTTGATTTGCCTCAGGCAATGTGAACAGCATATTAACCCTTTCTAAACATATTCTAGATTCTCTTTTAAATGCTAAGTAAGTCCTTGTTCAGCTAACTTGTACATGAGACTTGGCAAACCCTAATAATAATATACTTTCTTGAAATAAGATCTTTATATTCTTCTGTTACTAATTCCCCCTGGTGCCCTTGCATAAAATGCATGAAATCTCCTCATTATTGCTTAAATGCCCTTGCCGATATAAAACTATTTATTTCATTGTGGGAATTTTCCTTCAAACACCTGTTCTTTTTTTTTTTTTAATCTGCAAATTCTCTTTAGTTCAAGGTTATCCTCCCCCTCCCCTTTTTTTGGTAACAAGTATTCAGCCCACTGAATCAGTTTTCTCAGAGTCCACTGAGGAATGTACTGATCTGCTTTCTCTTTCCAGATGTGGTTTAATTGTTTAACATAAAGACATATGCTGAGATTTAGGAAGAACTCCCTCCAGAACTCAGTATTATCATTATGTGCCAATTTAAAACCATCAATGATCAACCAGAGATCTTTTCTGCCCTTCAATTAAAACATACTAGATGGGCAGGATATGGTAAACCAGATGCAATAATTAAGAGAATAGTTTAACTGTTCATATTGCACATTGCTGTTTGCTACAGCATGACCATTAAACAAAAAGGAAAGCCAAGAAGGGTTGTATGGCCTCATAAAAATTCCATTTGGCTTGGAAATACAGTACCATTTTACATTAATGTTAAACACTCCAAGAGATAATTACACAGTCATGAGTCAACTGTGTCAAATAATTAAATACAGGAAATGGATCAATGAAAAAAAAGTACCCCTCCTTGACTTCGACCCTTTCCAAACAAATTAAAGAAAAAAATATTCGCAATCCATATAAAAGAATTCTCTTTGGAAGGCTGATCCCTTGGGAACTGCAGGTGGCAACAGGAAAAAGATATTAATTAGTATTACATTCCACATACACAGAAACCATTTCCTCTGGCAGCTCCAAGATTCTGCAACAAGATCAATTATCTAGGAAGAGTAATTATTTGGCAAAACCATTAAGTGATATCAAAGGGTTGCATAACATTTATTAAGTTGTATGGTGAGATAAGTTATTACTTTCTATTTAGGTGATTATGGTAAGTTATTCCATGAAAATCTAATGGAAGCCTTTCTGATTATACAGTATATAACAGGATAATTCTCCAACTAATTATTTCTGAAGATAATCATATTGCCAAATATTCCATTTCTGAGTACTTATCTTGAAAATATTCATTACTTTACTTTGAAAATTTCCTTCCTTCCCTCTTTTTTTCCCTCAATTTCTTTCTTCCTTTGCAGAATAAAGATATCTTTTTGCTATCTAGTTTGTTAATGACAAACTACTCTGTTTTGGAGTGGATTGTGGAAGTTTAAACACATTTGTGGCATTTCTCTTATGAGGGACAGAGGTATCTAACTTCTCTTTGATAGCAGGTAGTTAAGCCCATTAAAATCGCTTTTCTTTGGGGTTTTTAAAGGTCCCTGAAATGAGAGTAGCTCAGAATTCCCTTGTCTCCAATTAAGTTGTTGAGGAAAAAGGTAACCAGGGTTCTCCTAAGAGCCTGATGTTCAGGGCAAGAACTAGCTGTTAACTTAATGAACCAATCAAAGGAATTTATAAAAAGGTGGCAAGCATGGGGGAACCAGAAAAGCAACTGGAAAGGGAATTAATCAGTTACTTGAAAATCAAAAAAGTGAATTAAATCAAATCTACTGAACTTCTAAGAAGTGATAATTTCATTTGAATTGAATTTGACCTTAGTTTTTGAGGATTTTATAATAAAGAATTATGTACTCAGCTCCTGTTGGCTTTCTACCAGGGAGTTAAATCCCAAACCTTAAGGGTTAGAAAAGTCCTTTTCACCTCAATTATGTGTGATTCATACATTAATATTTGTACTGTCTGTAGACTTCCATTGTTGTCTTTTATAGAAGGAACATTTTAATCTAGATCAGCAACTCAACCATGGTAATGAGCCAGTTGGAGGAGAGCCCAGAATTGTGCATGATGAAGAGACACTCCTATTAGGAACCTTCCAAGTTAGGGTAATAGGTAGTGTGATCCAATGATGAGTTATACATAATGCAGAGTCCCATTCTTATAATACAATTCCATAGAAGCCAACTGGACTATACTCAAGAGAGTGTGGATTTTCCTAAGGCACTGTGATAGTTTCTGGGAAAGATTACAAATTTATAGCATGACACCATAGCTGGGGTCAGTTGCTATTAAGTAGTATCATGAAAAGGCCATCTTGTTGGAGAATAAAATGAAAACCAACCATGATTTCCTTCTATTCTTTGGTTCAGTTGATTACCCTTCACAGTAGACATATGGTTGCCCAGTCATCCTTCCATAGTGATTCTGCTAGTCCACATGGCCAGAATGGGCCTCACATGTCTCTAGGGGTGGGCACAGGACCCAAGTCAGGTCAATCAGAATCCTCCTAGGGCTTCTCTGAGTTCTTGGTAAGACCTGCTTACTATTTTTCAGTGAACTTGAGCTGTAAGGATGCTGCAGACATCTTGCTGCTACATAAAGAGAACCGGATGGAGAAAGGAGTCTAGCAGAAAATAAAGCAAGCAAAAAGGAAAGGAATAGGAAACATGAGCCTGATGACACTTAACTCTAGAATCATGTTTGAATCCAGCTCAGCTTTTCAACTTTTAGTTTTAAAAAAAAATTTTTTTTAATGTTTATTTTTGAGAGAGACAGAGAGAGACAGAGCATGAGCAGGGGAGGGGCAGAGAGAGAGGGAGACACAGAATCCAAAGCAGGCTCCAGGCTCTAAGCTGTCAGCACAGAGCCTGACGTGGGGCTTGAGCCCACGAGCTGTGAGATCATGACCTGAGCTGAAGTCAGATACTTAACTGATTGAGCCACCCAGGCACCCCTCAACTTTCTAGTTTTTTGAGCCAATTACTTTCCTTTTTCAGTTAGGTTTTTGTCATATACATCCTAAAGGATTCTAAAACAATTTTCAAACAAGGAACATTAATAATAGTGTTTGAGACAGGGTTATCTGTTTCTAGCTTTAAGGGATAAAAAATGACTTTGGACTATTTCAAAGATTTCCAGTGACTACTAACTACTAGTTGGGTGATGGATTCAGATTGTAGACCATTCTAGAATATGTATCTCCCCAGAGATTTTGGTTATGTATACCTGGAGTAGCGCCAGCTCAGCTCTACTAATGAGCTCCCCAGATCTAGACAACGGTACTGATAATTGATAGACTGAGAAAGAATAATTGTATCATGGTATTATATTTACTGTAAAGACGGGGCAGTGTGACCAGTTCAAAGACCCTTTAAAACACAGACAGGATTATGGTGATTAACACCATGGTAGAGGATTTTCCTGAATCATCTCCCCACTATTTCATTAGAATGCTAGTGTACAGAGTTTTAAATGAGTTTAGAATCTTTTCATCCTAACTTCTATGTGGTGCATTAATTTACCCCATTATATCCCTATTAAGATATCATTTAGCTTTTGCTTGAACACCTCTATCAATATTTATAATCTCCAAAGAGCTCTCATTCCATTTTGGGAAGGTTTTATTAGTTGGAAAGCTTGCCCTCATACTGAACAGATTTTTATTGCTGCTTAACTTTAACCTATTATACTAACCTGAAGATTTACAGAATGAGTCAACTCTCCCTTTCATACGATACGTGTTTAAGTATTTGAGGACCTCTAGCAGGGCTTGACAGCTTTCTTCCTTTGGGGTATTTTTTGGTCAGTTTTTTCAAGCATGACACTAATGCCACAGCTTTCCCAAATGTTTTCATCCTGGCAGCTGTTTTCTGAATGTGCTCCAATGTATTAATTCTTCTTAAGAAGTATGCTTAGAAACAAATAGTACCCTTGCGATGAAATCTTAAAGCAGAGAAAGAAATTCTAATATCTTCCCTGGTTCTGGACATCAGACTTCAATTTATGCAATTTAAGATAACTTATTAACTTGTTTTGGCATCTCCATGACAGACTTGATTTGTTTTGAATTGTACTTCACTGAGGCTAATTGCTGAAGCACTGTTAGATCCTTCACTGTGGTTGTCCCTTTAAGAAGTTTTTGATACAATTAGGTCTAGTAGGCTTGTCAGTGACTCCCTCAATAGCACTCTACATTACTAGAAACCATCTGAAGTTTTACAAGTCATTGGTCAGAGAAAAGAGTGACCCTATCATTTATCATCCAAATTGTAGCTCTTTTGAGTGTGTAAGAGTAATTATTAATAATTACTTTGGTGTAAATATGAATCGACCCAGCCAAACAGGGATTATGGTTCCCCTAACTGTAGGGGAATTAGAACTAATATTTACACCTGCTTTAATCTAAAGGAAACTGAAATCAAACTTACCAGTTTGAAACTTTTGTTAACCACTACTAAAAATCTCAGTAGTGTTACTTTATTTACTTAACCGTGGTTCATTATTTTAGTAGAACTGTTTGAGATTTTTTTTTCAGTTATGCTCCTTCACTATGGGTGAGTTTAAAGGATGCTTTCTTTGACCCAGATTTCCAGGTTGGCTAACCTTCTCTCCTTCAGAGCAGTATATGCTCTGAACCCGAATCTCCAGTTTCCAGCAAGCTTTTCCAGACATCCCCATTTCCTCCCCTTGGTGCCCCCTCCAGTTATCTCATGGAGTGTTGTTTCCTCCCCTGTGAAATAGTCTGGCCAGTTGAGGTCACTTGGCAAACATTTAATTAGCAACCATCAGTTGAATGCTGTGTGTCTGGGCTCCACCCATGGTCTCCAAGCTCAAGATCTGAAGAATTCCAAATCCTCCTAAAATCCCCTTTGAGTGTAACAAGGAAGAGCCTGTAGGCTGAAAGCCAACTTGTCCTCACCTCAACTCAGTGCTCATCATCCACTTGGGAACAGGCAGTTTTAAAACAAAACAAACAAAAAGCACAATCCAACCCTTTCTCTAAATAAACTTTGTAGAGTATCAGATTGAAACAAAATCTTTTGTGCTTTTTTTTTTTTTTGCATTTTACCCTTCCTCTCTGGGTGCTGCATATGGGCTGTTTCCTGCCTTGTAGTCAGAGCCAGACTTCAGGCTTGTGTGAAATTTCAGAGGTTAAAAAGAGACATGCTTCTGGGTGGAGTTGAGGGTTAGGGAAGGGAAGTGGAGAGTTGGGGAGGCTTTGAAGTCAGATTTCTGTCTTCTCCCTTTTGCTTGGTGTTTTGCAGCAGTGTTTTACTAATTGTAAATATCTTCTGAAAACTTGTTTGTAAGAAGTAAGCTAGATTTGCAGGTCACTTTCAAATTTGAATTCATAAAAAATGTTACATAAAAATGGAATTTATTCCACACCGTGGAAGGGAATATCCTGTTTCTGCTTCTCTTCTTTGGCACCTCAGAGTGATGTCCGAAGACATCAAGGAAAGCACATGATCTACATAATCTTCTCAAACCCTATTTCTGAGGCTACGGAGATGCATACCACAAAAGACTAAAATTTGAACATTAATGCCTTTACTTTAAAAACCATAGACTTTCTATTAAAGAATCTTAGTAACAGGAAGATGAACTCAAAATTATTTACTTGTTGTTTGATTTAAGTGCACCAAATGCTTAAGAGCTCCTAACCTCATGTATAAAGTACAAATGATGCAGTAAAACTCGAGCCAGAAGTCAGTCCACTCTGCATGAAGCCAGACCCGAGAGATTTAATCTTATCTATATTTCTCCAAAAGTGAACACACTGGAACTAAATCTGGGTTTTTGGGAAGTCATTAAAAAAAAAAAAGGCAAAAATCATAGCAACACATTCAGCATGGTAACACTGTCTCTCTGGCTCCGATCCCAGGTCATGTTTTCCTGAATGCCCAGTTTGCAGGAAAGCTTCTGCTGTATCTGTTACATCATCCATATATGCCTCCTTTGATACAAGCAATGCTAAATGCTCCTACCCCCACTAGGGGTGCTGCCATTATTTCATCATGGGCAAAGCTGTTCCTAAGAGATATATTTTATAGAAGAGATGAAATGGTTTTTTCAGATTCTAAGCACAGACTGTCTTTGATGGTCAGAAAATAGCCAAGAAATGTCCCATATCTCACCTGAGAAAGCTGTCTTGGTAAGTTACACAGAGCCTCAAGTTCAAAATATTAATGGGATGGGGTCAGCAGAGAATTAGTATGCTAACTCCCCATATTCAACCTCTCCACAGTCCTATATACACATATAAGGGGAATATGTATAGACTTGAAAAATGTTTGGCTGCTTTTGGACAGATTCCATGAAGCACTTCATAACTCAACTAGATTTTAAGGAGTCCACACCTCATGGGTAATAATTAATATATTTTCTGAATTAGACAACTTGAGCCCTCTGAATGATGAATTTAAACATATCAAAGTTTAAAATACATTTTAGTTTCTCAATTTTGGCAGTTTTTTTTTCCATTTCTTTATTACTATTCTGTGATTGTAGAAGTATAGTCAGTTGGTATAGAAAAAAATTATCATTCCAGAATATAGAGAATTGAATAATTAACAGAAAAACACATTTATAGCTCTTTTGCCTGTTTTGTTTTTACTTTTAGGAAGTTCATCTGCTTGCTTATTACTTTATTTCTAAATAAAAGAGCATGGGATTCAGTATATAGTGCAAGAATTTGCAAATAAAAAACAGGTAGAGCAATTTTATCTATTCAGAATTGTGATTATTAGCTAAGATAGTGGATATGAAAGTATTTTGTAGACATTAAGCAATACATTAACATCTATTATTTCATTCACCAAACACTTATTTAAGGCATATTATATTCCAGGCCTAGTATTCAATGCTGCTTATAAAACTATGAACAACACAAAGTTTTGCCATGAAGAAGCTTATATCCTATTGAGGGAGAAGTGTTCCATCATCATCATCATTGGTATTTACATTGGTATTTACTCCATGAGCACTGGGAATCAGGCTCATTTCTCAGCCCAAAGAAAAAGTCATGAAGAAACCAAGTCTCTGCCCTCTTTGAATTTAGAAAGACAGTAAATAAGGAAATTAATATACATTTTTAGATAGTGATAAAAATTATGAAGAAAATAATGCAGGATAAGGGGATAAAGTAATAGATGACTATTTTTGAAGGGAAGGACTCTTCAAAGAGATAATGCATGAGTTGGGACCTGAATGCTTTTGAAGAAGAAGCCATGCAAAGATCTAGGATCTGTGAAATGGCCTCTAAGGGAAGAGGGAAACCAAAAGATTGTGTTGAATTGGAAACTAAGTGAAGAAGGAAGGAGAGGTCAATTCTTAAATGATACTAACAGGCTGATTAAAATTAGGAGTGAGAATTGAGCCTTATCTGGCTAAAATGGAAGTCAATGGTGGCCTGTTAAGAGTGGTTTGGGCAAATTTCTGGGAAAAACCCTGATTGGAGTAATTTAAAGAAAGATTGGTTGTAAGGAGGTAGAGCCACCAAATACAGACACAATTCTAGAAAATGTGCTTAAAATAAGAGAGATAGAGAGACTGTATAGCACCTACCAAGGGACATAGAATCAATCCAAAGTTTTTGAAAATTCTATTTAAAAAAAGTGTTTTTTAATGTCTATTTTTGAGAGACACAGAGGGAGAGAGTGCAAGCAGAGGAACGGCAAAGAGAGAGAGACAGACAGATCAAATCTGAAGCAGGCTCCAGTCTCTGAGCTGTCAGCCCAGAGCCCAATGCAGGGTCGAACTCACAAACTGTGAGATCATGACCTGAGCTGAGGTCAGATGCTCAACCGACTGAGCCACCCATGTGCCCCATTTTTGAAGATTCTTGTCAGTGGTTCTTAAGCTTTTGGTTTTAGAGTGTCTTTAAATATAATTTATATAGTTACTGTTATTTAGTGTATTAGAAGTTAAAATGTAGACATATTTAACATATTTGTTAATTTATTCAAAAATAACAATAAGCTATCACATGTTAACATAACACATTTTTAATAAAAATAACTATATTTTCCAAAGCAAACAAACAGCCAAGTTTTTACATAATTTTACAAATCTGTTTAATGTGTGACATAATAGAAAAAAAAGATAGGTTCTCATATCTGCCTCTGCATTCAATTTATTATAATATATTGCTTTGGTTAAGTATATGAAGAAAATCAGGCCTCATGCAGATATGCATTTCAATAGGATTTTCTGATCATTGTGAGTGTATCATGTAGCCTGTCCTTAAAGGCTGAAAGTGAAAAATGCAAATAATGTCTTTGTAACTTTATGAAAATAATTTTGACTTCACGGACACCTGAAAGGGTCCTGGGACTCTCAGGGGTTGCGAGACAACACTTAGAGAACCACTGAATGTATTTTATATCCAATAACACCCGAGTTTTGTTTTATATGAAATATTGTTAGGGTAACAAAAAGTGAAAAAAACAACAGTGGCAGAGAGTATGTGAAAGCTGAAATTTCTTTTCTTCCAAAAGAACACTGACTATGGTATTATATAGAGTCTTGTAGGGTATACCAGTTATAAGATTTACTGTTTGGCAGTCTCCCCAGGTGCTAACTAAAAATGACATAACTTAAGTGGTGACTGTTCTCCCCCACCCCAGCTTTATTAGGGTATAATTGACAAATATAGATTATATGTATTTAAGGTATACAACCTGATGTTTTGATATACCTATACCTATAGATTGTGAAATGATCACCACAATCAAACTATTCAAAATATCCAGCACCTCACACAATTACCTTTGTGTGTGTATGTGTGTGTGTGTGTGTGTGTGTGTGTGTGTGTGTGTGTCTGTGTGGTGACAGTATTTAGGATCCATCCTCTTAGCAAATTTCAAGTACACAATAGAAGACTGTTAACTATAGTCACTGTAGGTGGTGGCTGTTCTTAAAAGAGCATTTCTGATGACTAGTGCTTTCCTATGATTTGTAATAGATTTTAGAAATTGTTATTTGTCCTTTTCTTTCAGCTATGAATTATTTTGGGGTGATAGATGGATATGTGCTAAAATGCATTAATTTTAATGTGTTTCTTTATTTTTCATGTCATAAAATTAGAGATGGAAGAGACTTCATGAGTTGGGCAGTCCATCACTCTGGCATAACATCATGGTTCTTTCTACAAAGGCTTTGTCTGGCTCAGTTTTAAATGGAAAAGGCAATTACACTCCTATTAGTTCCCTTGGGAGACTATTCCATTTACTGATAGATCTCCATTTTGAAATGTTGCCCAACATCCAGCCATGTTGGATGAAATACTATTAATCCTAGGATGGATAAGCCCCATGTGGTACTCTCTACTGGAGAACTTCACCCACATTACTCCTGCGGTAAATGTTCTAGCATGCAAGCAATCCGGTCTATGAACTGTGCAACCCAACTGGTTATTGCATGTACACTGGCTTGTAAATTCTCTCCTGTTGAATCATCTGATAAAGAATTTATGATGTAGTTGTAAGATTTCTGCGAGGGCATTCATTGGACAGTCACTGGAGACTGTCATACACAGAAAATGGGTGAAAGGGTGGTAAGAAAACTTTCATACACAAAAAGGAATGAAGTGTTATTGTGTCATTCTACATATTAATCAAACAATAGCCTCAAGTGATTTTTTTAGAGTCACCCTAGAAAAATGACTGCCATCTGAATAAGTGAATAAACATCTCAGGTATTTGTAGTAATGATGATGAGATAATTTCATAAACTTTTGAAAGATGAAATATACAATTCTATTTCCATACGAGAAAGTCAAGATGTAAATCTCCAGGGGCACGTTTTTAAAGAGAATAATTTTTTATGCCTTGGGGCTATTTATATGGCTTATTTAAACATTATTTTCTGAAAGCATAAAATTTGAATTCCTGATTTCTTCATGCTTAGCTGATTGGGTGATGGTTTGGGAGACATTATGCTGTCTCCTTTATCTTGCATTTAAAAATTTATTTCCACTTACTCTTATAAATCTAGATTATTTTGTCTTCACTTTGAAAGCAATTTCAACAAATCTCTTGATGTAGTCCAGTAAACATTCTCATGTAAAATGATCTTTAAGTTATTCTTTAAGAGTCAGATTCCTCCTCATCCCCTCCCCTTAATGACATAACTTTACGATTTGCCCAAGAAGAGGAAAAAGCAACACACCAGAAATGGAATTATGCTTATTCTATTATTCTAGTGCCTAGCATGTGGACAGAATGTGGTTGTTTTTTATTAATATAGAACTTTTTCTTCCCCCCTTCCTCCCTTCCAGCTAGCTGCGTGGTTTCAGTTGGATTTTGTTGTTGTTTTGTCTTTAAAAGAGACTGTTTGGATGAGTCAGTGAAGCAATAATGAAAAACAAGAGGCTGGAAGTTCCCTCTCAGCCCTCCCAGACAACATAAAGCAAGGCAAGTGCTCCACATGATGTTTTGGAAAGAAATCCAGCTCTTAAGATCTCTGTTAAATGTATAAAAATAAAACAAAAACAAACAAAAGAACCTAAAGGCCCTTCCGTGGCTGCTAAAAGGATCTTTATTCAATCTGGAAAGGCAAATGACTTATTATTCTTTTAGAAATAGTGCTTTATAGTCTTTCAGATTTGTTTCATAAAATTTATGGGAAAGCCAATGCCAATACTCAGTGACTCCATTATATACATACAAACATTTATACTCTTTATCAGGAAATGAATTAACAGGAAGAGAAGGTAAGATTACTAAACTCTTAGAGGAATATCCAGATTCTCTTTGCTATTTCAAATAGTTTTCAACTCTTGGGCATATTCTTAGCTCTATGAATTCATTTAGGAAACAAGAAATAAGGGGAAAATAAATTTAACTGAAACCTTAAACTGGTATATATGCATGTATGTGTGTGTGTGTGTGTGTGTGTGTGTGTGTGCACGCGCACGCGTGTGTTTATATACTAATTCTCAGTTTACAAATATGAATGACAACATAATTTCTCTTCGCAAATACAAAATGGGTAGTCTCCACTCATAGATCTGCATAGAAAAATGTCTAATCATTTCAGACTCTAGTCTGTAGGTGACCTTAAGTGTCTTAGGTCTCTGCTACAGAAATTCAGCATTCTACTCACCTGAGATTTCTCACCGATTTCCACAATATTATGGAAAGTCATTATGCCAAATGTGATACTCTAGAAAGCAGTCATTCTCTTATGGACTTGGGAATACCAAGAGAAACCCCAAAGCTCTTCAGTGGAGCTAAAAGAGGCCACATGCCACATATTTAGCGTCACTCATTTGTTCATTCATTCACTCCTGCAACAACTATTTACTTTTTATATACAAGGTGCCGTAGGGAGGGTAAATATGAATTGTGATTTTCTCTTTATGCCCAATTATACATAAAAATCATGTAATTCCTGCCTCCTGTCTTCCTTGAGTATGCCAAAAACTGCAAAGAAATTAATAAGAATGAGAACCAATTTTTGGTGATGGCGATTCAAAGGCCACCGGTACATTATGAAAGAACATTTTTCAATACGGTAATGAGGGGACAGACTGAAGGAGAATAAGTTAAAATAAAGCTGAGGCTGGGATATAGTAATACAGCTGAGAGACTTTTTGAAATAAAAGTAAGA
This sequence comes from Lynx rufus, assembly GCF_022079265.1. Taxonomy (NCBI): domain Eukaryota; kingdom Metazoa; phylum Chordata; class Mammalia; order Carnivora; family Felidae; genus Lynx; species Lynx rufus. The sequence continues at coordinate 152,287,485 of NW_025814834.1, forward strand.
AGAGTATTTGGGCCAGAAAATATGACAAGGTTAAAGGAAATGCTTTTCCTCTCTACTAAGTAAATCAGATTTGATATGCATTCAGTCAAAGAGGGGAAAATAATAATAGTGGAGACAAATATCTGGAAGATGCTGTTGCTGGGAATGGTAGTAGTGATGTATATATTGTGAGATAATCTGAGTAGACCTAATTCCCAGAACAAGTGAGATGAAATGGATACAAATGTTCCCCATGTTCCCCACCCCCACCCCTGGGGATGCTCCTCTGTGAGCAGGGCACCGTCACTAGGTGGTAGACACCCCATGGGGATGGGGGTCTGCAAAGCCCTTACAACCGTCAGAAGGCCAACTACTTGTCTCTTGGTTTGTATAGCTATCTCTGTGAATTTCAGAATAGGCTATCCTATACTGCAGCTAGACCACGGGGCTTGGTTTTTAGAAACTATACCAACTAGCAAGTTACTTAAATTCTCTATGCTCTGGGAACACTGAATGTAAAATGGGGATATTAGTAACAATCTTCATAGTTTGCTGGGATGACAATTAGATCCATTAATATACATAAATGTATTAATAATATACATGAATATACACAAAGCACCCTAGAAGAGCTCCTGGCACATAATAAGTACACCAACTGTACCACTGGTATCTTTCCATCAGCCATATCACCAGTAGGTATATTCAAATGATTTACCAACACTCTGTAGCGTTTATATTCCTGAGAATGTGGCTTTCAGAAAAATTCTGGTATAATCCACTACCATTCTAGAATAATAGTTTGTTAAACGGGGCTCATAATATACTCAAATAATTCAAGCACTTCAACAGTTAGTACATGAATTCCCTTTTCACCAAAAGGCTCTAGTTTTTCTAAGTTTGAATTTCTCTAAAATTCAACTTTTATCACGGAATTTATTTTTCAACACTAAAATCATCTCGATTATATAAAAATGCTTTAAAATCCCCTCTTTAAAATAACTACTTTTTAAAATATTATTTTACTATAATATTTTATTTTAATTTCATTTTATTAGAGAGAGAGAGAGAGAGAGAGAGAGAGACAGAAAGCGTGAGCAGGGAGAGTGGCAGAGGAAGAGAGAGAGAATCCTAAATAGACTCCATGCTCTGCCACACAGAGCCCGATGCAGGGCTCGATTCCACGACCCTCGGGTCATGACTTGAGCTGAAATCAAGAGTTGGACGCTCAACTGACTAAACCACACAGGTGCTCCTAAAAGAACTCTTTTTGACACCACATTCCCCCTCTAGCTACCACCCCATTTCTTTCTTTTTCTTATAGAAACTCCTTAAAAGAATTATTTATGCTGTCTCGGATTCCTCTCCTTTTCTCTAATGAACTGGATCCAACAAGACTTGCACCCCTACTGTCCACTGAAACTATTCTTTTCAAGATTACCTAAGAGCTCCATGCAGGGTGACCCACTGGTGAATCTCCCCATCACCTTACTTGACCTATTGGTAGCATGAGACTAGCAGCAGTTTACTCCCTCCTTCTGAATCAGTCTTTTCCTCTTAGCTTCCGTTACCTTGCAAGCTTCTGGTGTTCCTCCTGTTTCTCAAACTTCTTAATCTCCTTTGTTAAGTCCTTCTCATCATCCCAATATTTTCAGGATGAGATGCCCCAGGGCACGCTCCCCAAAACTCTTTTCTAGGTGCATCATTTTACTGTAAACTCATCTGGTCTCATGGGTTTAAGTGCTGTTTATATCCTCATGATTCTGAAATTTACCTTCAGGATCCAGACATCTCCTTTGAACTACAGGCTTCTCTAGCTCCCACCCAACTTTTTTCATTTGATTGGCTAATAGCAATCTCAACTGAACATGCTCTAAACCAAACTCCTGATCTTCCTTGCAAAAGTGGTCCTCCCACTGTGTTTTCCATTAAATTCATTGCAACCCTCCATTTTTGGGCTCTCAGGCCCCAAACTTTATATCCATCCTTGAATCTCATCCCCCACCCCCATACTCTCATCTAGTCCATCAACAAATTCTATCGTCTTTACCTTCAAAGTATATTTGAATCATATCATTTCTCACCACTTCCACCACTACCACTTTTGTCTATGTCATCATCCCCTCTCTGGATTATTGCAATGCTTCCTAACTGTTCTCTTGGATGACATGCTTGTCTCCTGTGCTATTCTCTACCAGAGATACTGTTGTTTCTCCACTCCTGGGTATTTCATCTTACTCAAAGTCCTTTATCAAAGTCCTCAGCAAATACTTTGTCCACGTTCAAAATACTGCATGGTACTTAAAAAATGGTTAAACAGAAGATCCAGGGACATAACACTTTTTCCTCTTCTGTTCTTATGCCACGTTACTTCACTTTAACAGAGATACTTCATGGCTGTTACAAACTCTTCTGCTACATCTCAGTCTTTGGCACTGATGATGGGGTGAGAGTGAAAGAGAAATGCAAATAAGAGAGGCTGAGATAAGTACAGGCAATAAAATAATACAAGTACCTGTTAATGAAAAAGCATCCTTGCGCTTGTGTTCTCAAGACATAGCCTAAAACAAGGTAACTGCTGCCTAATGGTCACTTAGGCATGTTTCTTTCACATTCTGTTACACAATCTTGGTAGTTAACACACTGGCCTTTAAAAAGATCATTGGCTAAATGTAATCATTGTTTTTAGGGAAAATCAAATAGTATTAAGTTTACACCAACAAATCTGATTTATAAATATCTTTTCAAATAAGAATTTTCAAGCCCTTCTCTGTAGTGATAGGAGAAAGGCAGGAGACAGATGGCTGAGAACACACAAACTGAAGTAGGGCTGTTGAGGGCATAAAAGCTCGAAACAGAAACAGACTATTTGTTAACATCCCAGAAGAGTGCTGGAAAATGATTGTGATTGTTTTCTGTAAATACAGGAGACCCTTTCTCCCATTTATCTTCTTAAAATAAGTTTGTACAAATCATTTTCTCCTTCAATCTGGCATACTCTAAGCTTATGCTGGGAGTAATTTAACAGAGATTATAAAAAATTGTTGCTGGGTTACTGTATCTGAAAATTTGTATAGTGTTACTGACAGTAAGAACTTTTGTCCAAGGATTTCAAATGACAAAAGCAGCAACAGAAAATCATCTTTACTGGGCACACACTCTATGCCAAAGATAAGGATAGAAGATTTGAGAACATTATCTCATTCTGTCCAGGCTCAGGGCATGTTCATACCTGCCAGCAGCCCTTCTAAATTTCTTCTCGTCATCTATCCCTCTAGCACTCTCAACAGTGACTTCAGAACTTTCTACTCTGCTCAGACTTCTGACCTTGTCATCTTTCCTCACTCTTGGGAAATGACTTTGCCTTCTACAGCGCACAGAAAACAGAAATCACAAAAGGGAAGTGTCTCAAGTTTCTTCCACCAAGCTAACTAACTTGAGCACACCCAAATCTCCTTTTTCTGTTCTTTTCTAACATGAACACTCTCCAATATCTGCTGGTTCCAAAACAACAATATTAAGACATGCTTAGATGGTCTTCTATCTTAAAACAACAAATGGACATGTAAATAATCAAACACTCCTATCTCTCATCTATATCTCTTTATTCCCCTTCAGAACCAAACTTTTCTACTAATGGCCTCCACGTATTCACCTTTCTTCTTGAGGCCATGACTCTGTTTTCCCCAAGGTCTCCCTTCTTTGACCTCCTAATTGCTAAGTCCAGTGGTTCTTCTCTGTTCTTGTCTCCCTTGACTTCTCAGTGTCACTGATCCCTTTCTTCTTGAGGTGTTCTCTTGCACTGACTTCCACAACTGTATGTTTTCCTGATTGTCCTATAAACATCCCTTCTCATTCTCCTTTGTGTAACTTTTTCCTCTGCCCAGTTTGATGCTACATTGCTATTTCCTGGAGTTCTGGCCTAGAGCTTCTCTGTTCACTATATGTATCCCCTGGCAATCTCACTTGAGCAACGAGTTTACAATATTGATGCTTTGACCTTCTCCTTTTATTACTATAAAAATTGATGTTCAGGGAACCCGAACTCCTATACATTTCGTGAATGTTTCTGGATGCCTTGTTTGTGGAGAGTAGAATTAATATTTCCTTCTCATTATAGGAACAAAAGTAGCATTTTCTTGGATGAGTTCTGATTTTGAGGACTCTCCCCAATTATTCTATATCACTTTTCTTTAGGTCTTATTTCAGCTTCACCATTCACGTCTCCTTTCTTGGGGCAGGTTAGCATCAATGATTTCACCCTCTACCTCCTTCTTGCACTCTGTGTAGATTACAGCAATGAGTATGTTTCCAGCCACAGATTTGCTAAACAATGTGGTAGACAACTTGTCTTGATGGATTTACAGAAGCATGAACAGAGATTCTCTTTAAGGAGGATGTATTCAGATATTTGACACAATAAAAATGGGGACCCTGTGTGATCAGAACAGATGGGATAGGGTGTGTGAACAGTGGCTCTATAGTTTGAAATGAGCTGTGATTTAACCTATAGGCACAAATACATAAACTTGGTCTGAATTTTGGAAGATGAATGAATTTCTTGACAAGATGTTACATACTGATAATAGCTTTGTAATAGAAATACTAAATTAGCAAAGTTTATTAGTGGCCCTCAATATATCCACCTAGCATGAAGAGTTTCAATAGGCCACCAGGTAGAGAAATCACTCATATGATTGAGTTTTCTTTCTGCAAAATTTTGTCACAAGGGGCACCTTGATATGGATTAAAAAGCTATTGAAATAGAAATAAATGATCTTTTGAGTACATCATAAACACATAGGTCATGTTGTCCGAATATAGGCTTACATTTTTCACACATTACCATATGTTCTTCACACATTGTATACCGCTTATTCGGAATCTTGGCCACCACTCAATTCTGCTCACACCTGCCTTCAACTACACGAATATATGTTTTTTATTTTTATGTACAGCATATTATGTAGGCAAACCAATATCCCCTCTTTCAAAGAGATTTATTCACTTGGGGAAGGCCTACCTTCCACTCACTGTGCGTGCATAACTCAAATGAAAGCTAAGGTGGGTTATGTTTTTATGTCTTGGGAAGAATAAACTTCTTAAATGCTTTACAAGGCTTTTATTTTGGCACTGGGACAGGACCACCTTGTGTTCTCCAACTCTCTCAAATAGGAAATTGTCGGTTCATTTTGGTTTCTGAAGGCACTTTTTTTTTTTAACAGCAAAGAGAGGTAATCTCAGCATTGTGATGTGTTAAACACCACAGTATATTGAAGCTAATGAGCATGTTTTAAATAGAGGCCACTAGTAGCAAGAAGATCCTTAAATGAGGAGGAAAAAAAATGTCTAGTTCAGAGCCCAGAGCTGTTGTGTTGTTAGGAGCCAATAACATCTGGTGTTTCAAAAATATATTCAAAATGATAATATGTGAGGGAAGTAGCTGAGTTTTGTAAAAGAGGAAGTTGAAAGTGCCTCTATTGTGCAGCAAGTGAACCTTAGATGAAAAGGCCCACTGGGGTGGAGAGAAAGGTAAGTTTTCCACATGGCTGTGCACTTTTTAATAAATAAACTAAGATCATTTATTCTTCCTGTGTCCCAATAGCCACCTCTCTGCCATCTTGCAGTTCAATTTACAGAGCCTCTGTGACATGTTATTTTTATCTTCGTAGTGCAAACATATAGTAGCACAAGGCAGCAACAGAAATGCAAAATCACAGCTTTTCTAATCCAGATACTTAGAGTTAAAACGTGTCTGGGGCTTGCTTTTGTTAAAGCCACACTATATGTTTGGCCAGCAGCAGGAGGCATTATCACATCAGAGCCAGAAGAGGCTGCCGGTCTTCCGACTTCTTAGATGTCCCTTCTATCTGAGCCAAATAATTCCTCCCCTCTGAAGCCACCCTTTCCATTGCGATCACATCGTCTGCACAAAGACAGTAGGGTAAGTGTCTCGCATTAGAAGGTAAATCAACTTTCTTTTATTTTACATCTGCAATGAGGCTAGATGGGTTCCGGCCCTTCATTATTTTGAAATTGTTATAAGCTGAATTTACAAGACATCAGCATAACCCATACATTTGGTCAAATAGATCAATAGAGTAGTCGGATAAAAAGCAAAAAAAAAAAAAAATATCATTCAATCCATTATTTTCAACAGCCAGAAGAGTCCAACCTCAGCATCCAGTAATCCCGTGTAAACAGGTCCACTGAGTTTTCACCTCCCACCTGAAATCTGCCACCCTAAGGAGAAAGGGCTCTTGTAACATTCTTACACGTCAGCCAAGGACAGCTCAGTGTCACTCCAAGGCAGCCCTATATGGGCTGCATCATTTACGGCCATCTTGCACAGATATATAGATAGCTTTTTTCACTGCACAAATATCAGCACAGCTCCAACCAAATTAATCTTTCAGATGACACTGTCTCTGGCTCTGAAGCCTGTAACTTACAGACTGCAAGAGGTACCCATGGAAAATGAGGAGACATTAGTTTATTTAACTTACTGCAAAGATTGGAGCATACTTTCTTTTTAATGACATAAGTGTGTGTGCTAGGATTCCTGGCTACATGAGCATTAAATTCCTTTTATAATTATGCTTTTTATGTAATCATGCTGGGACACAGCTCAAAATATTTGGATTCACACATGATGTAGAAAAGGGAGTTTCTACACAAAGAAATACTCTAATTATATACAATGCCTGTCTCAGATAGGTGGCATGAAAGGCAGTGGAAAGAAGCTATTGCTTGCATTCTCAGGATTTACCGTACCCATCGGTCTATTTCATCATGAAACTTCTTTGTGCCCAGACCATTAGGTAAAGAAAAAAAATACATATTTCAAAGTGTGTGCCAGATGGTTGAAAGGTCATCCTTTACCAAATAAATCTTAGATCAAAACTCTTGTCAATGCTTGGCTCATTGAACTCTGATTTTAAGATAGGCAGAAGGGTGTGTGTTCCTCTAAAATGACCTTTGGCCCAAATGACCAGGCCTATAAGCACAGATCCTGACTGCCAAGTTCCTATCTAGCACTTGGCTTATTCATTTCGTCTTCCTTCTGGTGACATCCCCCCCCCCCCGCCCCCCACCCCAATTAAGCAAGCTGCTTTAGAGTAAAGTAAGACTTGCTCCTGCAAGGAGTTGGTGATACTTTTTTTGCTATTCTTATATATTTTCTGGGCCACACTCTGAAATACTCTTTTGAGGTAAGAACGGAGTCTTGCCCATTCCCATTTCTGTTTTTTTGTCTGGTACTTCAATCATGTAACAAATATTTACTAAATATCTATTACATGCTAGGTATCAACTACTAAGAGAACAATGATGATTTTTATTTGCATTTCCTTGACGATTAGTGATGTTGAGCATCTTTTTATGTGTCTGTTGGCCATCTGTATGTCTTCTTTGGAAAAATGCTTATTTAGGTCCTCTGCCTATTTTTAATTGGATTCTTTAATTTTTTGGTATTGGATTATAGGAATTCTTTATGTATTTTGGATTTTAACCCCTTAGTGGACATTAGGGTTCACATTTAATACGATAAATTCTAGGGGTGTGGACAACTGTATAATGACATGTATCAATCATTATAATATCACACGGAATATTTTCACCTAAAAATACTCCATGTTCTGCCTATCCATCTGTCCCCACACTCTGACCGCTGATATTTAGTGATCTTTTATTGTTTCTATAGTTTTTCCTTTTCTACAGTGTCATACTGTTGAAATCATACTGTATGTAGTTTTTTTCAGATTCGCCTCTTTCATTTAGTAACGTACATTTAAGTTTCCTCCAGTCTTTTCATGGCTTGATAGCTCATTTCTTTTTAGCTTGAATAATATTCCATTGTCTGAATGTACTACAGTTTATTTACCCATTTAACTATTGTAGGACATCTTGGTTGCTTCCAAGTTTTGGCAATTAAATACAGCTGCTGTAAATATTCACGTCCAGGTTTTTGTGTTGACATAAGTTTTCAACTCCTTTGGGTAAATACCAAGGACCACAACTGCTGAACTGTATGGTAAGATTATGTTTAATGTTATAAGAATCCACCAGTCACTCAAGTGATTAGATTGGGCCCACCTGGAAAATCCAGAATAATCTCTCCATCTCCAAGTCTGTAAGCTTGATTGCATCTGTAGAATCCCTTTTGCCATATAAGGTAACATTCACAGGTTTTTGGGCATAAAGCCTGGACATAATGGGGGCTATTATTCACCTATCACAACGACATTTACTTCCCTGTGTCTCAGCTTCTTTATCTGTGCAATGGGACTAACAGCTCTCATTTGTGTTGTTGGGAAGATCCACTCACTGCCTTATTATATCAACTGACAAGATCTTGAAAGTGATATACAATATATTTGCCAGTATATTGTAATACTTGTAATATACTTGCTAGACCTTCTTACTTGACCTTGGGGCCTCCAGCAGAGGAGGACCCAACTCTCAATAAATATTTGTTGAGTGACAGCTTGAATAATTATTACTATTATTATCTTTTATCTGGGCAGATCTCATTTTTGTGGGACTTTAGGTTATACAATTTATAGCAGCCTCTTTAAAAAACAGAATATGAAGTTACAAGTGTACAATTAGGTATAGGTGTTTGTTTTTTGGTGTTACCTATCTCCACTTAAAACCCCATGCCTCTGATTTCCTGCTGTCTCTGTCTTTCTGTGATGATAACAATGTAAGAAACAAATGCGCAATTCATGTATTTAACATAAATTCATTGAATATCCTCCACATGCCAGGAACTGGACTTAAAGCTGAGGGCACTATGATGACACCGTATGTCATATTTCACAAGGTGCCTGGTTCTGACTGAGCGAAGGATAGCAGAGGGTCCCAGGCAGGGATTTACCTAAAGTAGCCTGAAGAAAACTTAGCTGGAACAGAATTAGCACCATTTTTAAGAAGCTAGTCTCAAAACCCAACTGGAAGAAGGATATGCAAAAATGGGAAGGAAGAATATATTTAAAAGCTGGAGAGTATATTTAAAGGCAAGCCAGGCCTTGTACATGTGAGGAAAGGGTACAGGAGCCCACATCAGAATTCAGATGCTGAGGCCCCTAGGACACAAGGTGAATCTAGGCCACACGGTGTGTGGGTGTGGTGCTTAAAAAGAACATCATAGGGCAACATGCCAATTCTAAAGTTGCTCTTTATCAATTCACCTTGAAATCTTAATTTGGCATCAAAACCTCTTTCCAGAGATTTTTTCCATCAATCTTTTTTTTTCCTCATGTCAAGACAAACTTAGGTTATTAATCTCTCATAGACATTGTGATGTTTGACATATATTGTATTACTGGAATAAATGGAATTATTAATAGAAATTCCAGGGAACTTGAAGGCTCCTGGGAAACATTTAAAATCAAGGAGACAGGATTATTTTATTTTCTGGAAAGCCTTTTAATAAAGTCACAGAGAGCACACACCCCATATAACCTTGGCTGTATCTAATACCACACATTTTGTGTTTAGTATATGCTGGCACATAATATACATTTGTTTGTTAAATAATTGTGTGGGGTATTATGTACATGAGGCATTTTCACATGTTTTATATTGTTTTTTTTTCCTATAAAAACTCTGAAAGTTAGGGAAAGTGGCATTTCTTATTCTATTTGGAGTTTGTTCTTGCCATCATTGATTTACTCTCTAAATTCCTGATACTATCTATTTTGTTCCAAAAGCTGTGCTATGATCTAAGGATACTAAGACAAATAGATCATAATCTCTGCCTTTTAGAAATTTCCAGCCTCATGGGGGAAAAGACCATCAAATAGAAGAATGTTATGTGTCTGGTGAAACAGACCATAGAGAAGGACAGGCTACCTTCCTAAAGAGTCAGAAGAGAACTTCCTAAAGGCTGAAATTTTGTAGCTGTGCCTATAAGGTGAGTGGGAATTTCCAGGCAGATAGAATTAGTGGGAGGAAATAATTACTTAATCGAGGTGAACAGGAAATGGGGTTGAGGAAATGGGGTTATGTGAGGTCATACAGATGAGGGTTTTCAAATAGTTTAGGTGTTTGGAGGAACAGGAGAGGGTGGCTATTATCAGGTGATCAGGTCATAAAGCCTGAGGCGTTGCAGTTATAACAGATCTTTCAACATTGGATTTAAATCTTTTGCTTCCACCACTGGACTGCGTCCTAACTAGATTGTTTGGCATCATGTCCCTGAGACTCAATGTCTGCCATACTGTGGGCATTCAAGTACTACTATGGGAGAATTAAAAAAAATGAGTGGATGAATACCACATTGCTTCTGAACTTATCTGAAGTGTCTTTTCTACTTTGGGGCACTGTGGATAGACTCATTCTATTTCTTTGTTTTATTCTTTCTTATTATGTCCTCTCCTTCCCATTCTCTTTCAAGTGCTCTCTCTCTCTCTCTCTCTCTCTCTCTCTCTCTCTCTCACACACACACACACACACACATACACACACACAGCTAACCGTGTCCATTCTCATTGACAAATTCTTTATACTTCTCAAGTATAAGTGCATTCTGGAACTTTCAAATGCATTCTGAATTAGTCAACAGTTTTGTAGTCAGCTCTGGATATGTGAGTAGGGGAAAAAGTTTATGTAGGATGTCCTATTACAGAATAAATTTGTAGCCAGAACACCACCACGGAATTTTAGGGAGCAACAGTTTACATTTTTCTTTTTTTTCTCCTAAATTACAACTTTGAACAACTTCAAAGCACCCATTAAAAACGGACTATATTTCAATAATGATCTCGTCTCTGCTTCTTCTTAACTAAAGTAGAAGTGCTGAGGAAGAAACATAACATCTCCTCATTGGTTTCCTCTCCTCAGAGCTATTTTTCCACTTGGCCAAAGCAAAAAAAGAAACATCTACACATGGATATCATACTAGCCCTGTTGACTATTGAATTTGATTAAAAGCTGGAAATTTTCTACATGTTGAAGAAAATGTGAAATAACACTTCTTTTGAAATTTTTCTGGTTGTGACTTATTTAATGCAATACTTAATTGGTCAGGTGGTTTTCAGTAAGTTATTTTAGTTACCATGTACGATCTATATACCCTTTTCTTAGAAAGAAGACACGCCAAATAGCATTTGAGCACATTTTCGAATGTAGATTTGACAAGTTTTATGCCTATTTTCTCCCTTCACTACTTTGTTCATGCTACTTCTTGATCTGACTTCTCCAGATAGTGTCCTTTTCGTTCAGCCTTCCTCCAGCCATACTTTACTGTCTTATATTCCATTCCCTCATAGTTTTGCTCTCTATGGAATGATAGAATTCAATCTGTAAACCAAACCACGTTTTGGAATAATAGCATACGAACATGTTAACTCTCCACCTGAAAACCCTGAGTCATGGCTATCACAGTGGGAATTTTATGTACTACCTGGCCAGAGAAGAGTGCTTTTTCTGTTTAGCTACAGAGAAAGTATTCTCTCTCTCTCCAGGTAATGCATACATGAAAAGAAGAGAAGTTGACTATGGCCTCAAGTTTTAGGGCCAGACGGAGATGCGTAGGATGATTTCAGATTCTAGAGCTTCGAATTAAATGTTCTCTTTTGCATCCTGATGAATGCAAATTTCTTTTCCTTACTCTAAAAGACACATTAGATCTGAGAAAATACCTGTGACCCTGAGACATTGCCATATTTCTAACGACATTTTAGCTTACATAGACCTTCTGAAAAGACTCTTTTACAATGATCTTTCCAGCTGCTTTAGCTACAGAAAAAAAATAGATGAATCACTTTACTAACAAGGGTATTTCCTTAACAGCATGGATTGAGTGGATGGGGTGGAGGGAGGTGGCAATGAAAAAAGAAACTTGATTGCTTCTGTTTGAAATAACTATCTGATTAAAACAACAGCAACAGTAACACCACCAACAAAGAGGAAAATATACTCTACCACCAAAAAAACACAACAATTTTCACTCTGGATGGACCATTTCCTTTGAAATGAAAAGTAAAAATGAAGCAGTTACACCATGGGTGTCCCTAGCACAAGATGTATCCAACCTATAACTTCTGATTACTCAGAAATTCACAGAAAGTAAATCCAGATAGGATTAAGAAAGCCCCCAGGGACTAACAAGTGAGAGAATATTTATTTGTCTGTACCAAATAGTTGACTGAATAATGAATAACTATTAGCTTAAGTTGCAATAAACACAGTTATTTAACTGAGATCTAACAGTTTACATTTTTCTTTTTTTCTCCTAAGCAGCCTCTGAACAGCATCTTGAGAGTACCTCACAAAGAGGATGACTATGGTCCTTATATCTGAATAGCAGCATTGTTTTCAGCAATTTTCGGATCCTTCCTTTTGTTCCCTAAGATGATGCTTGTTAGAATACGAGAACAGACCCTCACAAAAATCTTTTCCTTGTTTAGACAAGAGTTAAGGTTGGCTTTGTCTAAAAATATCTGTCTTCTACAAGAAAGTGACACTTTTAGACAGAGAAGACCAGGTTCTAATTCAGAATTGGGCCTCCTGATCACTTATCTTCACTGTCCTCTCCACCTATATCTTTTGGCACTGAATATATTAATATTAAAGTTTATCAAGTTATATTAATTGATACATTTAAATACCTATTTGTTTGTTTGTTTATGTAGGATATCCCATTATAGAATAAATTTGTAGCCAGAAAACCACCATGGAATTTTAGGGAGCAATTCTTTAAAAGGCAGTGGGGAATGGACAAGGTGTTCTGGAATCATTGAAATTTTTTATGTATACAAGAGAAGGAGGCGGACAAGGATGCTTATTTTGCACAGAGAATGGAGTATAAAAGGAATATTTGTGCACAAGGATCTAGGATAGTAGCTTTATGTGGAGTAAGAAGGCAGAGCTTGTAGCCCCAGTGTAATGAAGGGGTTATAATTGTATCTTTTGAGTTTTTAGGTGTATCTAAGATAATAGTTTGCAATATTAATCTAGAATCTTTTTCTTTCTAAATCACTCCTTTTTCCTCCCATCCAATTCAGGGGAGGTGTGCGAAAAATACAGAAAGTAGAAATAGCTTACTAAGGCTGTTGGGTTTTTTGCTCATCTGTTTGTTTTTCAAAAGCCCCAGAAAGGAGAAAATTGGCAGGTCGGACAAAGTATCTTGGTCAGAAGCAGCAGGTAAGCTGGACCCAGCCCCTTAAGACTGGAGAGATGTGTCTTAGCCTGGATAGAGAAAACAAGATAACATTTATAAGCCCTGTGTGGGAGGGACCAAGTCCTCAGCCATCAATAGTAAGGATTAGCAGTGGCAAAATCTCTGAGAGGAAATAGCTGTGTGTGGTATTTGAGAAGACAGCATCTATGCATAAGGTCAGAGAAGAGTTCCATGTCCCAAGTGCACCTGAAAGAATAAGTGAGCCACACATATAATGGAGTATTACTCAGCAATCAAAAAGAATGGAATCTTGCCATTTGCAACTATGTGGATGGAACTGGAGGGTATTAGGCTAAGTGAAATTAGTCAGAGAAAGACAAAAATCACATGACTTCACTCATATGAGGACTTTAAGAGACAAAACACATGAACATAAGGGAAGGGAAACAAAATTAATATAAGAACAGGGAGGGGGACAGAACAGAAGAGACTCATAAATATGGAGAACAAACTGAGGGTTACAGGAGGGGCTGTGGGAGGGGAGATGGGCTAAATGGGTAAGGGGCACTAAGGAATCTACTCCTGAAATCATTGTTGCACTATATGCTAACTAATTTGGATATAAATTTTAAAAAATAAAATTAAAAAAAAAATAAATAAAAGAGAATTCTCTGTAGACGACTATCCAAAATAAATAAATTTGTACTTTGATTAAAAAAAAGCAAAGCTACTCTTTCTTACAAGTGAATACATTCATTAATAGAATCACAAATGTATCCATGTTTGGATTAAATTTGCTCTTTCCTACATTTAAAAAAAAAGAAAAGAAAAGAAAAGAAAAGAAAAGAAAAGAAAAGAAAAGAAAAGAAAAAGAACAAGTGAGCCAGGAAGCCAGAAGGCATTATGTGGATTGGGGCTGAGGGCATCTGAGTGGCTATCTATGTGGACAAATGCTTGAAGATTGGAGAAGTCCAACTCCTGAATTCCAGGGCACTCTCAGAGCCCCACAAGGAGATAGAAAATTATGAATAGGACTGAGTTTAAGTTTCCTACTACCTCTGCGGGAAACATGGGTGTTCAAATAAAAATTGAGTTTTATAAAGTATAGAATTGTGTATTTCTTGCTAATTGAATTTGTGGGATGAGCTTCGTACATGTTAATAGGGCTAAAGAGGATAAACACCCTAATATTGGAATGATGATATAGCAGTTGGGGTTGCAAAGGGGCAAAAGGAAAGGAAAAAAATCATTATCCATATTGGGTGGCAGGTAGGTATCTGAGCCATCTTGTCCTGGTGCTCTGAAGCCAGGGAACACCCTGAACTGCCTATGCAGGAGACTGAAAGGATTGAGTATTAATTGCTTCCATCAATGCAGGAAGCCCAAGTGTAGCCCTGAGGGCACAAGATCAGTGCACTTCCCTGAAATCAGCTGGGTAACACTTTGACCAGTGAGACGATCACAGCAGGACCTGTATTGATTGCAGGATACAAGGAAGTGGTTATTGGAGAGACTGTAGGCTGGGGTGTAGAAGTCTGTAATATCCTCTTTTTAGTGCGTGTAAACCACGATGATTATGAATAATCCAGGGGAGTGAGGAACACTAAGGTAGAGAAACTACTTGCCTAGAAGGCAAGTAATACTTGATCTATAGATGGGAATATAGACATGTCTGCACTAAAATTTTGCACAGCAATTCATATAGGAATGATCTATATAAAGTGATTGTCTTAAATAAATCTGTTCCACATTGCAATGCTAATCCTCTGAATGTCAGAGGATTTATTTGGGTTAATTGGTATTTAATAATTTCATGTAGCAGATACAAATTTAGTTCATGTCAAGGTTGTTTGGTTTGTTGAATCAAGTAGAAGAGTGGGTTAAGAGTATTAGGTTGGAGTCTGGGCTCCAACTTTTAGGAATCAGAGAATCTTGGGTATGATCTGTCTGTAAAATGAAAAAAAAAAACAAAAACAAAGTCTAAGGCAGAGGGAAAACTGGGAATGAAGTGGAAACAATATTTCATATCTGCTTTTAAAAAAGGCTTTATTTTTTTAAGTGTTTTATTTATTTTTGAAAGACTGTGAGCTGGGGAAAGACAGGAGAGAGAGAGGCGGGGGCAGGGGGGGCGGGGACAGAGGATCTGAAGCGGGCTTTTTGCTGACAGCAGTGAGTCCAATGTGGGGCTCCAGCTCAGGAATCATGAGATCATGACCTAACCCAAATGCATAGCCTTCCCCATTGTCAACATCACTCAACAAATGGTACATTTATTACCAAAGATAAACATATACTGACACATCATAATCACCATAAATCCATAGATTACATTCGAGTTCACTCTTGGTGTTGTACATTCTATGCTTTTTGACAAAATACATAATGACGTATCCATCATTATAATATCGTACAGAATATTTGCCCTAAAATCTTCTCTGTGCTCTGCCTATTCACCCCACCATAATCCCTGGTCTTTTTTACTGTCTCCATAGTTTTGCCTTTTCCAGAATGTCATATAGTTGGAATCATACAGTATTTAGACATTTCAGACTGGCTTCTTTCACTTAGTAATATGTATTTAAGGTTCACCTATCTTTTCATGACTTCATAGCTCATTTCTTTTAGCACTCAATAATAATCCATCATCTCAATATACCACAGTTTACTCATCCATTCACCTATTGATTGTTTCCAAATTTTGGCAATTATGAATAAAGTTACTATTAACATTTGTATGCAAGATTCTGTGTGGACATAAATTTTCAACTTCTTTGGGAGTTGAAATCACTAAAAAATGTGATTGCTATATTATATGTGAGTGTGTTTAGTTTTGAGAAAAAATGCCAAATTATCTTCCCAAATGTCTGTACAATTTTGAATCCTCAATATATATATGAGATTTCCTGTTCCACATCATTGTTACTATTTGGTGTTGTTAGTGGTCTAGATTTTGGCTATTCTCAAGATATGTGGTAGAATTTTACTTGCTTTAATTTGCATTTCCCTGATAACTTATGAGGTAGATCGCCTTTTATTTGCTTATTTGACATTTCTGTATATTATTTTGGTGAGATGCCACTTGGTTGTAATTGATAATTCTTTTTCTACTTTTTGTGGATTAGATTCTATTGAGGATTTTGCATCTATATTCATGAGAGATATTGGTCTACAGTTTTATTTTCTTGTAATGCCTTTGTCTTATTTTGGTGTTAGGGTATTGCTGACCTCAGAGGATGAGTTAATAAGTATTTCCTCTGCTTTAATCCTCTAAAAGAGATTGTAGAGAATTGAAATCACTTCTTCCTTAAATATTTGGACCTGGTGCTTTCTGATTTGGAAGGTTATTAATTTCTGCTTCAGTTTCTTTAACATATATAGGTTCATTCAGATCATTTATTTCTTCTTATGTGAGTTTTGGTATATCGTGTCTTTCAAGGAATGGGTGCATCTAAGTTATCAAATTTGTGGGCATAGAGTGTTCACAGTATTCCCTTACTATCTTTTTAATCTTTGTGGAATTTGTAGTGATGTCCACTCTTTCATTTTTTATGTTAGTAATTTGTGTTCTTTTTCTTTGTCTGGCTAGACACTGATTTTAATGATCTTTTCAAAGAACTAACATTTGGTTTTATTGATTTTCTCTATTTCCTCTTTTTCAATTTTATTGATTTCTGCTCTAATTATTATTTCTTTTCTTCTGCTTAATTTGCTCTTCTTTTTCTTGTTTTAACTTAGATTATTGATTTTGGATCTTTCTTCCTTTCTAATACATACATTCAACACTATAAATTTCTCTGTACCACTTTTGCTGCATCCCACAAATTTTGATAAGTTGTTTTCATTTACTCCAAAATATTTTTAAATTTTTACTGAGATTTTTTTTCTTTGACCCATGTATTATATTTAGAAGTATGTTGTTTAATTTCTATGTATTTTGGGATTTTCCAATTATCTTTCTGTTACTGATTTCTAGTTTAATTCTTTTGTGGTTTGAGCGCAGACATCGGATACTTTCCGTTTTTTAATTTTTTATGTTGGTTTATTTTTGAGAGAGAGAGAGAGAGAGAGAGAACGTGAGTAAGGGAGGGGCAGAGAGAGAAAGAGAGGGAGACACAATCAGAAGCAGGCTCTAGGCTCTGAGTTGTCAGCACAGAGCCCGACATGGGCTTTGAACTCACAAACTATGAGATCACGACCGGAGCCGAAGTCGGATGCTCAACCAACTCAGCCACCCAGGCGCCCCTCTGTTCTTTTAAATTTAAGGTATGTTTATGGCCCCAAGTGTGGTCTCTCTTGGTGAATGTTTCATGTGAGCTTGAGAAAAATGTATACTCTGTTGCTGTTAGATGTAGTTGTTCATAGATATCAATTATACCTAGTTGCTCAATGCTGTTGTTGAATTCAACTATATTTGTACTGATTTTCTGCCTTCTCGATCTGTCCATGTCTGAGAAGGGGGGTATTGAAGTCCCCAACTATGGTAATGAGTTCATCTATTCCTCCTTGCAGTTCTATGACTTTTTGCCTCATGTAGTTTGAGGCTGTGTGATTAAGTGCTCCTATGCTAAGGACTGTTGTATCTTTTGGGAAAATTGACCCCTTGTCATTATGTAATGCCCTTTATTATCCCTGATAATTTCCTTACTTTGAAATCTGCTCTGTCTGAAATTGACATAGCTAACTCCTGCTTTCTTTTGATTAATGTTAGCATGGCATATATTTTTCCACCCATTTACTTTTAATTGATATGTGTCTTTATATTTAAATTGGATTTCTTGTAAACAACATCTAACTGGGTCTTGTGTTTTGATCCAGTCTGACAATCTCTTTTTTTTATTTATTAATTTTTTTGTTAATGTTTATTCATTTTTCAGAGAGAGAGAGAGAGAGAGACAGACAGACAGAACATGAGTGGGGGAGGGGCAGAGGGAGAGGGAGACACAGAATCCAAAGCAGCTCCAGACTCCCAGCTATTAGCACAGAGCCTGACACTGGGCTTGAACCCACAAACTGCGAGATCCTGATGTGAGCCAAAGTTGGATGCTCAACTGACTGAGCCAACCAGGCATCCTGGCAATCTCTTTTAATTGGTGCCTTAGACCACTGATGTTGAAAGTAATTATTGATATAGTTGGATTAATATCTACCATATTTGTTAGTGTTTTCTATTTGTTACCCTTATTCTTTGTCTTCCAATCTTTTTTTCTGCTGTTTGTGGTTTTAATTGAGCATCTTATGGTTCTCTTTTTTCTCCTTTCTTAGCGTATTAGTTATACTTCTTGTTAGAATGCAACTATTGCCAATTTTACAATTCAATGGGCTGGAGAAGACATTATACTAGGGAAAATAAATGAGTCAGAAGTAATATTTTGGTAACACAAAACCTGAATTTGTGTACTAATAGAGAATTTGCAGAGTTCGTAGGACCTGGTAATTAATTGGATATGAAGTTCAGAGTGAGAGGGTATGTAGTCACTGAAGCCAATGGTTTTGGTCTTGACAAATGGATAGATGCTGAAGCAGTCAACACAGATAGGTAACAATGGTAGAAGAAAATGCTGAATTTATGGCGTGTGTTGAAGATTCAGATGGCAACATCTAATTTTGCAATTTAGCAAACACTTGTTGAGCTTATTTTGAGCCAGGCAATGGCTAGGTCCTAGTCTGAGAAGTCACAGCCTCCACCCTTACACAGCTAAACTATGTAGTGGAAAGATTATAAATGCGATACAGATTGAGAAGATGATTTATACATAGGTGCTAGATAAGACCATAGGAATTGATTTCTTTATCTAGTAGAAAAAGTATTCTGCTATTTCTCTAAAATAAAGTCTAACTCGGAGTTTCTTTACATAGGCAAATAGTGCTTTGGATTCAGAAAGAATGGATTGCAATATTGTGATTCTGAAAGCTTCATGCTGATATATATATGCTTCACACTGATATATTTTTAAAAAGGGGGAAAATAAAAGGCAAATAGTTAAAAGAATTATTATAATTTCTTTGTTTAGGATGATGTAGAATAGCAAAACTCATAGGGCATCGTGACTTGCTATGTATTAATGGATTCTTCCCTGCTAATGTTAGTACAATTTCAATGGCAGAGAAAAGAAAAATAAATATAGTTTCTTCTCTTGATGTTATTTGCCTAGTTTGTAAATAGTAATATTTTTTTGTGTCCTGGAGAAAAAACAATGGCTGAATTGTGTTTTGAAGCTCAGGGGAAAACACTAAAAATATGTTTCAAGCATTGCTTAAGTTTTGGTGTGTGTGTGTGTGTGTGTGTGTGTGTGTGTGTGTGTGTATGCAATATTTTAATACAATTTAGGTATCAGTAATCTTTTGTTTTCTTTAAAGGAAGGCAACATAGGGCTCTGCCATGATAATGTACCACACTTTCCTCAGCTTTCTGCATAAATCTTGTGAGCCTTTATTTGTATAATTGAAATAATACTGTTTTTGAATCACTTAATCATCTTTTTTAAAGAGCGTTTTGTGTCCTGGTTTATGATAATTCAAGAGATACGGGCTACCTGCCAATATGAATTACATACTCTTATAGCTTTTAACACTGTGGTGATTTTTAAAAAAATTTTTGGGCTATAATATATCTTAAATTATCCATTTCTAATATTACATATACTTACAAATTTCACTCCAAACCAAATGATCTCTTTAAGTATATTTACAGCTGTGACATTTTAATATATAGCATTTCTCCCTGATTTATAATTTTTGTTATTTCTTCAGTAAATCAATATTGGTAAGTATACACAGAGCTTCTATGTAGAATAACATACTTTAGGCTTAAAGTTCAGGTCTGCTGGGGGGTTTATTCACATGGGAACAAAAACTCTGATTTACCCACACTTTCAATAAACCCTCCAGCAGGTTGCTGCTTCCTTGCCTTTGGTGAGTAGGCACAGCTATGATGAAGTACCCAAATGGTTTACACTGGCAAAGAAACTCTTTTCAAAGAACCCAATGGGACCTTACACTTGGCAGCTGAGAATCCTGTAGGACTTGGGACCCTAAAGCTTTATTCCTTCTCTGTGTTGCTCCTTCCTCTTGGAGGATAAAAATAACCTTACCCACATTAAAGAGATTTGTATTCTTTATGTATGGTGGTGTTTTTCTGAGAGTCACATCCTTGTTACCTATGTGGCAGCAACATGCAACTTACTTTTTGCCAAAATTCTAGGTAAGCACCGGATATACAGTGCTGTGGAAGGCATTAAATCAGTAAATACTCAAAAACCAGGAGCATAATGGGATTGTAGTACTTCTCAAACTTTTGGTATTGACTTCTTTACAGTTTAAAAAAATCATTGAAGGCTTCAAAGACATTATTATTATTATTATCATTATTATTTTCTGTATGCAGATCATACCTATCTACATTGGAAAAAAGCTGGGAATGTTTTGAAAATTATTCATTAATATATTTAAAATAACAATAATAGGTTCATTACAAGTTAAGTATAATGCCCTAAAAACCAAAAAAGTGTATCAATAAGGAATATGCTTCAAAAAATTTAGCAACCTAGAGATTATCTGTGAGCTTAATAATAATAAGAGTTTTGGTGAACTAATGGGAGTTAAGGCCTGATTACAGTTGGATTATAAGAAAAACTGGATAGATTGAGTCTAGACTCCCCTTTTCAGTTCTTTTTTCCTTTTTGCAGAGACTAGAAAAAATAGTGATAAGTGATAGGAAGAGTGAGTCCAGTAACAGGTAGGATTTTAGTTTGGTTTTAGCTGTTTTTAATCTTTATGTTTAAAAATGTTTATTTATTTATTTTTGAGAGAGAGAGAGGGAGAGAGAGAAACTCAAGTGGGGGAGGGGCAGAGAGAGAGGGAGATAGATGATCTGAAGCAGTATCCAGGCTCCGAGCTGTCAGCACAGAGGCCAACATAGGGCTTGAAACCCATGAACCCTGAGATCATGACCTGAACCGAAGTCCGATGCTTAACTGACTGAGCTACCCAGGTGCTCCAGTTTTAGCTTTTTGAGGTAGGAGAATTAATAGCATCCTTATCTGCTAAGACACGCAAAATAAATGGACTGATGCCTTTGAATGGGTAATAGGGCTTGGTATCTAGTATACATGTGGAAGGATTGGCTCTAGAAAGACTGCAGAAAATTCATCTTTGAAAACAGTCAGAAGGGCAGAGTGAGTATAGATGCCAGTGGGTGGAGGGGATTGGGAGGGTCCATTGGGGACCCAGCGGGGGTCTGAGCAAGTTCTCTCTCAGTGAAGGAAGAAGAAAGGTGAGCTGAGAATGACAATGGAGAAGCAGGTATTTGAGTTTTTTTTTTTTTAAAAAAAAGGAGGTTCAGAAGAGTCACCTAAGAGTAGACTGGGAATGAACTAGAACAGGTATTCTAAGGATAGCTCCCCAGACCAGCACCAGCATCACGCAGGAACTTGTTAAAAGTAAAAATCTTCAGGGCTTACTTCAGGCCCATTGAATGAGGAGCTCTGGGGGTGACCAGCAAGTCTTCCAGGGGTTCTGATGCACACTGAAGTTTGCGAGTCACTGGATGGATAGTTACTGCATGCATTTTGGGTCACCCCAGCTACTCTGAATGTGGAACACATGCAAAGTGAGACCAGTTAGTGTATTTCTCCAGCCAAAGTCAGATAATATTTATGGGATAAGAAAATAGTTGGATTTACAGGTTGTGGTCACTATTTTATAAAAGATTAAATGATGGGTCCGTAAAAATTACAGTAATAAAGATTTTTATGGGTTGAATTGTGTTCTCCTCCAACATTTGTATGTCAAAGGTCCTAACTCCAAGTACCTCAGAATGTGACTGTATTTGGACACAGGACCTTTAAAGAGGTAATTAAGGTTATGACTGGTGTCTTTAGAAGGAAAGGAGATTAGGATACAGAAAAGCATGAAAGGAAGATCATGTGAAAACACAAGAGATTATAGGGCCATCTCTAAGGCAAGGGGAGAAGCCTCAGAGAAACCAACCCTACCAACACCTTCATCTTGGACTTCCAGACTCCAGAACTTTGAGACCATAAATTTTTGTTATTTAAACCACCCAGTATGTGGTACTTTATTATGATTGTCCTAACAAATGAATACAGAGATACCAGAAAAAGTTTCTAAACACTTATGATAAAGAGGGCTGACTTCACTTACGAGATCAGTACTTTGGCCAACTGACTTACTCGTAAGTGTCTTTATTCCTTTCTTAAAGGGGGATGATAGTGGCATCCACCTCAATGGTCCAGTGTGAGGACTGAGATCATTCAGGTAAAGCCTTAGCTCAGTCCCTAACCCATGAGGTCCTTGGAAATGTTAGCATGAAAAAAATGGCATCACCTCAAATGAACATGTGTGCTCGGCCAGGGCAGCTCTCCCCCGTGAGTCCACAGTTACCACTCAAACTGCAGTCTCCGGGGGAATCAGGCTCTGCAGCTGTCGATTTGAGGTGTGTGTTCCCGAACCTCGTGGCACTGCCCTTTTATTCTTCTTTGGGATTGATTTCTGAAGCAGCCCTAAAGGCCACAAAGCAGGGTTGGGACTCCTGGATTGATTTTCTGTGTTGACACAGCAGGCCAGGCCCTGTCTGGTTTATAAACTGATTCTATATTATTTCCAGGTCTCTTATGAAACTGAGCCAGGAAAATCACTGTGGCAAGATTGTTGGATTTTCTTGTGTGATTTTGTTGAGGGGGCTGTGGAGGCAGGGGAGGGGCACGAGAGGTGACTGAGAGCAATTCATTTTCTCCTCCCAATTTTGTATTTAGCCATTTCAAAATGTCATCACACTGAGAAAATACTGTTTAATTGGCGATATGATAGCTTCTTATATAAGACCCAGTCTAGGCTCAGGATGCTACTTACTGTGATTATCACTTCCGAGTGTGATGCTTTGTGGTATTTTTCCTCCACAAGCAGTTATTTGCTGGTAATGGATTTCTGTAAGCCAAATTATATCCCCCCTTTAAGGATCATTGCGACTGTGTATCTACAACACCCTTTTCAGAAAGGGCTAATTATTATTGACAGGGATGATAGATTCTCCCTGTTCTGGGCAATTAAATAACCTTTTGTCCCAGTTTACTTTGTACAGATCTGTTGTCGAACCAGCATCCTGGATTTGTGTTTAAACTACAATAAAAAAAATGTGGGAAGTCTCAGTTTGCGCAAAGTCCAGTGCTCCTGTAATTTTAAAGCCTTTTTAAATTTCTGCAAGTATGCTGTTTGTGGATTCCATAGCCTGTTCTTAGGGTCACTCAATATAAAGTATCTCAAGTGCCATATTTGTCCATTAAGGCAGAGAAACAAACCGGTGGATTATGGTTGAATCAGTCTTACATATTTATTTATTTTAATTTTTTTAAAGTTTATTTCTTTTGAGAAAGGAGGAGAGAGAAAACAAGCAGAGGAGGGACAGAGAGAGAGGGGGACAGAGGATCCAAAGTGGGCTCTGTGCTGACAGCAGAGAGCCCAATGTGGGGCTTGAAACCACGAACTGTGAGATAACTACCTGAGCCAAAGTCAGACGCTTAATTGAGTGAGCCACCCAGATGCCCCATAGTCTTACATATTTAAGAGCTTGGTTCATTTAATAGATTTTAGTGTTTTTCTTTTGGTTATGTAAGACTTTGACTTAATAAGAATCCTAATCCAATATGATATATTTTACATTTATTCAAAAATTTTCCCACAATAGTACTGGAATTTTAATTTTATTTATAGTATTTTCTGCAGTGAGTAATATAGTGCTTCTATATCCATAAATCTATTTATATATTCCTTTTTGATGTAAGGCAAACATTTACATCGTTTTACCCTGCCCCACCCCGCCCCTGCCCCCCGCCCCCTGCTCAATAATTATTTCCATACCTTTCTATTTCTTCCTGACTTGAAATGTCTTCTTGGGGTGCCTGGATGGCTCAGTCGGTTGAGCGTCGGACTTCAGCTCAGGTCATGATCTCATGGTTCATGAGTTTGAGCCCCGCATCGGGCTTTGTGCTGACAGCTCAGAGCCTGGAGCCTGCTTCGGATTCTGTGTCTCCCTCTCTCTCTGCTTCTTCCCCACTCACATTCTGTCTCTCTCTCCCTAAAAATAAATAAACATTAAAAAAAAATTTAAGGGGCGCCTGGGTGGCTCAGTCAGTTAAGCGTCCGACTTCAGCTCAGGTCACGATCTTGCGGTCCGCGAGTTCGAGCCCCTCGTTGGGCTCTGGGCTGATGGCTCGGAGCCTGGAGCCGGTTTCCGATTCTGTGTCTCCCTCTCTCTCTGCCCCTCCCCAGTTCATGCTCTGTCTCTCTCTGTCCCCAAAATAAATAAACGTTGAAAAAAAATTAAAAAAAAAATTTAAAAATGTCTTCTTTATTATGTAGTACTTTCGTGTTTATGCTAAGTAATATCTATCAGATATGTGTTCCGTGATTTTTAGGCTTATTCTTTTATCACTACCATTCTGTGACTGGAACTTTGGAGTACACTTTCATATATGGTAAGGATAGTCCTCATCCATTACTCTTCTCTATCGAAACACATTATTTACTCATATCTATCATTTCAAATAAAATTTTAACATTGTAAATATATACATAATACATACTTTTAATTATAAAAAATATTCAATGTGGAATTATATCAGGCAAAAAAGTAAAAAGCCCCCTTTTCAATCCCACACTAAAATCAAACATTCACTTCCATGAGTGTACTTCTAGATCTTTTATAATTATTTGCATATATGTGTTTTCAAAAGTTTGTTTTTACCTGAAGTGTACTAATATATACACATACTTTTTCAATACATACCTGTGGAACATCCACATTTAGTAGGTACTGGGACACGTCAGTCACCAAGGCAAGCAGAGATCACTGGGCTTGTGAAGCTTACATCCTAGTGGAGAAAAACACACAATTAACAACATAAGATTAAAATCATTTGGGGCGCCTGGGTGGCTCAGTCAGTTAAGGGTCCGATTCTTGATTTAATCTCAGGTCATGATCTCACAGTCGTGGGATCAAGCCCCACATTGGGCTTGCACTGGGTGTGGAGCCTGCTAAGATTCTCTCTCCCCCTCTACCTCCACCCCTCCCTGTCCTCCCTCTCTCTCTCTCTCAAAAAAAAAATCATTTAATGTCTTAGAATATGGTAAATGCTATGGAAAAGCAGAGGAGAGTTAAGGAGTGAGAACTTCTTGTGTGTATAGTGATGAAGAGTGTTGCAACATTAATAAAACGGTCAAGCAGCTCCACTGAGAGTATCATTTGAGTAAGACTTGTTGGGGGCATTCAAAAACTTGGTTTTAATGCTTAACATATCTTGAAGATTTTTCTTGTCAAGACACAAAGATCCCTTCATTCTTTCAACTGCTCTTTAATATCCTATAGCACTTTAATGCTTCTTTCTTGGAAGTTAATGAAGTACAGAAGATTTTAAAAAACACAGTTTTTAACATTTATTTACTAGTCACAGAAACATGTAACTCAAATTAATAATATGCATTATGTTCTAACGGTATTGAAATATCTACAAATAATTTGCCAGGCATTAGGCATTAATCAGCATCTCAAAAAGTTAAAAAACAAAAATAAATAAACAAAAAATTAAAATGAGTATCATTCAGGCTATATCTTTAAACCCAATGCAATAAATTAAAAAACTGAACAATAAAATAATAGCCAACTAAATATATTCACATAGATATTTTTAAAAATCTATAACTGTTATAATTTTTTCTTGACACATAACTGTTATAATTCTTTGTTGGTTTCTAAGAACAATTTTGATGATCAAAATTCATATTAGAAACTTTAAAATCAGTGAGCACACTGTTCATCAATTCCTATGAGATACAATAAAAGCAATTATTTGGAATTAATTTTAGAAAAACCAAAACACTTATTTGAAAATGACATAGTTTAAAATAAAGTATTATACTCAAAGTCTATCAACAGAATAAGCAAAATTCAAGTAAAATAGAAGATTTTTTAAAGAAAAAATAATAAATTGAACAGTGTTCAAAATATATATAGTTATTTGAAAAGACCCATCCTAACTTACTTTGTAAGTCACTCGAGGGAAAGAAGATAAGCAGATATAATTACAAATAAGAAGAAATTTTTTTTCAACAGAAAAGAATGGCATATGTATATGTAAAATAATACATATACTTTTAAAATGTAGAATCCAAAGTGCCTAGTTTCTATAAAAATATAAATTACTAACACTGAGTCAAGATGAGCAGATAATATTAACAGAACAATTCCAATAAAATAAGCAAAATACAGTCAAAGATATTTCCTTAAAGAAAGGACACTAAAAAAGCCTCCAATTTTAATATGGCTAATTATAGTCAAATTTCCCATTTATTCTCCCAAATATGTAAACGAAACCAGAAAAATAAGAAACAAAAATGCAAAATCATTTTTGTTGTTTTTGCTCTTGTTGTTGTTGTTAAAACAAGCAAATTACTATATTCTTGAACAACAAAATAGGAGGAACAACAACAAAATTGGCTGCCCCAATCAGTAAACTTGTAACAGTAGTGGAGAAAGATGCAGGAAAAGAACGTCCACGATATCAGAGCTCGGAAAATATGGTAAAACATGCTTTTCTATCCTAAGAGGTGCACTCCATTGCAAAAACATTAGTTTTTTTTTTTTTTTTTTTCTTTACAACAACAGGACCAGGCCCTACGGACTGTCAGTGGGAATTTTCATGGGGTTGGTTCTGAGGAGAAGGAGAAGAGAAAAGCTGCATGGAGAATTTTAACAGACAAACTGCATTCATTGGTAGCAGGATGTCGGTGGGGTAGGGGTTGTAAGGAAACTGCACTGTGATCAGCTCTGCAGAACTGATTTTGGCAGACTAGGGAGATGCAAGGCTAAAAGACATATCATTTTGTCTTTCTAGGCTGGAACATGACTCTGTCCGCTCTGTACGTATTCTGAAAAGAACTGATTCTGGATTTTTAGTCAAAATGAAAAAGATGAGCTAAAAAAATAGCTAGTGTAGTATTTATGCAAGATACTATTAAAAAAAAGCAGGAAGAGAACATAAAAAACAAAGGCAGATATGCAACATTCAGTAAAACAAAACTGTTTTTCATAGAACAGCAAAAGTTGTTACTAAATACATCATATGAGATTGAAATATGACTGAAAGCAACTGTTTTCATAAAACAAAAGCACAAAGAAGATCTACAAGAGTTTAGGAAAGACATGAAAAAAGTATCGAAAGAAATTCGAGCTTGCAGGGGTTAGAAAAGAAATAGATTATAAATAATAAGTAATCACACCAAACGACGAAATAGAAGTAGCACAAACATGCATACAAAAAGTAGACACTACTGAAATCACAATGAATAATACCAAATGATGCAGATGATGTGAGTGATACAAAGCAAGCAAATCAAATGGAAATGAGCAAGAGTTTAAAAGGGTTAGAGAGAAAATTATAATAAAAGAAAAAAAATCATATCCCCTCAAAAACAACTGAAAGCATGAAACTGAAAATGCATTTTAAAATATAACTCAAGAAAATTTCCTTAAACCAAAGAAAACTTACAGTTGCGTTTTAAAAGGACATGTTAGATCTCAGAAAAGATCAACACAGATTAGGCCACACAGCATGTTCTATTATAGTTACTGGATTTGAAAGACAATGATAGGCTCACCAACCAGGAAAAAAGTTAAAGTCCTCCAGGAGAAAACATGAGGGCAGCCTCATTAGCTCCACGGTGACATAAAATGCTAGTTAGTAGAAACAATGACCATAACCTCTAAAGAAAAGAAAACGTGTTCCTTAAGGTTTCTACCCAGAAAAACTGTTATAAAAAGCGATCAGAAAACTTTTGCTTATCACAGTGACAAAGATCAACAAGTCTGATAACATGGTATATGTGGGCAAGAGTGTAGGAACACAGGGGTTCTTATACATAGCAGGTGGGACAATCCAATGGTATAATTTCTAAGAACAGTATGACAAGATGTACTAAAATCATACATAGTACTCTTTGAATCAGCAACTCCACTTGAATTTTTCTTACAGAAATAATGCATAAAAGTGCAAGGATATAAGTACAAGAATTTTCATGTAATATTTTGGTTATAGAAAATGACTGGAAGCAAACTAAATCACTACCATTAGAGGAATATTTAAATGCATTATTACATACCAAAAAGAATATTTGGACAAGGTAAATGCATTTCCATTGTAAAAGGCCAGATGGCAACATTTTTGATCAAGGAATGGGCCTTTCTGTTTCCTGGCTGTGTAGTCAGACTCTTAAAGGTCATGATAATTGGGAAGAAAGCTATTGTAAGCATCTCCCTCCACTTTATTTTAAATGCCTTCCCTAAGCCGTGCTGCCTTTCCCTAGGCACCCTCATATTCTTTCCACCTTTTGACCATGAAAGCTCTATATTAAGAAAGACTATGATGAATTCATTCTCTTTAAAGCATAAATGTCGCATAAAGTAATTGCATGACTGGGGGGGGGGACTGCATGACTTGCTGTTTGAGAGAAGACAACATTTAAGCCAAAAGAATATGTAATTTCAGTCTCCATGTCAGCTTGCCTGTTGATATAGTTCGTGGGTGGTGGTTGGGAATCTAGCCCTCTCCAATATGTGCTCCGCTAGATTGTAATCCTGGCCTTGCCCAGAAAACACACATTTGCATACATTGGGAGAGAGAGTTTTCCTCTTTTTGAAGTTCCGTGAGGTTGTTCATCCTCTCCCTTGGGCATCTGTGTAGAGAGTTTGTTTATTTGTTTGTTTTATGTCCCCTCTGCCACATTAGTGTGCCATTGCTGCATTCAACAAATGGCTAGGGAATTCAATATAGATTTTTTTTAAGTTCAATATTTTATGTGCAAATCGTGTATAAGCATTCTCCTGAGCATTATGAAGAACATTGGGGATTTTGCCTAAGCTCTTTCCAGAGCTTAAGATTTACTGGTACCCTTCCCACCATATTGTCTCAAATGTCCTCTTTTACTTTCTCCATGCCTGCTTTTTCCTAAAAGACCAGCTACTTTTGTACCTCGTCCACAAAGCCTGTATTACCTCTCCAAACACAGGAATCTCTCTTCTCTGAACTCATAACCCTCATTGAATAGGTCTATAGTGTGATACTCTAGCAGACAGTAGCTTATGTGCCATCTGCCTCTCTGGTGTGACTGGTTGATGTTTCAGGGTTAGTATTTTACGAATATGCTTCTTTCATTACAATATGTTGTGTTCAAGAATTTTTTTTCGTTGAATGAAGTGATGTCATTCCACACACAAAAGTCTTATAAGCACTATCAGCACAATATTATATTAACACACTTAATTCTTTAGTATTTTATGAATATGCTTCTTTCATTACAATATGTTGTGTTCAAGAATTTTTTTTCATTGAATGAAGTGATGTCATTCCACACACAAAAGTCTTATAAGCACTATCAGCACAATATTATATTAACACATTTAATTCTTTTTAAACAATAGATAATTAACATAACTCAGTGCTTGCTAATAGGAAGCCACACTGTCCCATCATGCTCGCACTGAGAAATTACTAGCTTTGTGACACTTCATCAAGGTTTTCAAGACGGAGTAAAATGGGGAAATCTCACTTGTGCTTCCTTGCCAGAGAGGCAGGCGTTCCTGATTCCCAGAATAGAGTCTGCTCCATTCCTGTCATTGGTTGGGTGGTCCCTCCTCTCCTGACTGTTGTCTTTAGCAGCAGATTGGCTTCATTCACTGACTTTCAAAGTCCGGAAGGCATGTTCAGAAACCTTCTACTTCCTAAGGGGTGGATGGACTAGACCATATGTTTTGCTCTTAGTGTTATACTTCTCTCTTTTTTTCCCCCTTATGTCAAAGTCTTCCCCCTGTGGTTTTGTTGGCAAGAACAGTGGCTCTTCCATTCTCTCTCTCTCTCTCTCTCTTTTTTTTACCAACACCAAGACCACATTTCCAGTGACACCTGCTAGAATGCTATTCACTGGTTATGCATTTGAGATTTACTATTTTGTGTGTTGACTTGCCAACTAGATTTTAAGCATTTACATGTAGCTAACACACCTTCGTATCCTCCCTCGGCCCTGCCCAAACTTTCAGCACCTACCACAGAGCTGTTGCTTGTCGATTAGTATCTATATTATCAAGAGATGACATGTAGTCCATGCTTTCAGGGAAGGGTAGGAAGAATGGCTCAAGTATTTTGTTACTGCTGTCCCGTAACTGTCTACCTTTCCACACTTAAGTTTTTAAAGTGATGTTGACAAATGTCATTTCTGGTAGCTGATCAACTTATGGTGAATGAACACAAGCATCTGGGGAGAAAATATGCCAGGAAGCAGTCCAGATTCTTCTCCCCTCTGGACTCAGATCCCTTGCAGAATTGGGCAGAGTTGTTATTTTATCTAACCTATCCCGAAAAAGAAGTTAAAGCTATTTTTACAATGTCCCAAACACCCATTGATCTAGAACTCACATCCCTTTTACAAATCAAATCTGCTAGTAAATCATTCTCTCCTGACATATCAAACAGGGTGATTTCCAAAATTCACATTAGTCATAATTTATCAGATAGGATCTATGTCTCAAAAGACTTTACTAGATCTGTATTTTGTAAAAACAATATACAGAAATGGCATGTTCTTTTAAATTTAGAATAAAATTAAACCATGATTTCATTTTATAGATCAACAAGTCATTCTTAGTAAGTCAGTAACTATTTTAAATTGTTTTTGTTTTTTTGCTGTTAAGATGATTTAATACAAAACTCAGTTCACCTCTATTATTCCCAGGGCAAGTGGAAATCTCACTGGATTTGAAAATTATGGATGATTTTTTTCAGTTCATGGAAAATTTGGCAAAATAAGATTAAAATAAGATACACGGCAGTGAATTCTGTGCACAGTCCTGAAGCTTGTTTAATACTACATATATACAGCTCTTATTCTCAGAGGATAGCTTAGAAATGTAAGAAAGTGAGACCTACAAACCTCTTTTTAAAAGAATACTGTACCTGCCTTACAACTGTATCCTCCTGGAGAAAGATTATTTATTGAAATAATTGTAGAAGTTGACAATTTTTTTCCTGAGAAAGTTAGAAAAGTTTCCTTTGTGTTTTATTCATAGAAGAGGCAGTCAGAGAAAAAGGTCTCCGTTGACCTAGATTTCCTGTTTTCCTGTATGCCAATAATTCAAAGAACCCAAATTTATGCATCTGACACCATCTCATCATAAATAACAATATTCCTGCATATATAGTATAGTGCTCTTCAAGATGTGCAAATCATTTCACACACATTTTCTCATTAATCCTCCCATGTTATTATCCCCAAATTTCAGGGATGTGGAAATTGAGATGGAGAGAAGTGGAGTTACTTACCCAAAAATATGTACTATGCTAAATAAAGAGCTTGGGAATGAATTTCCGGACTGCTCTTTGTACTAGATGTCAGTTCTGCCCTTCCTCACAGCATCATTGAAATGTTTTCCTGCATAAAGTACCACATGCTTTAAATAACTGAGGATATATTTTTAAGCCAATTAAACACCTATCTAATTTATTTACAGTAGCCACAATGTCTCATTTGGGAGATCAATACCTCACCAATACTGAGCCATGAAGCATAAATTCTTTTGGTTAAAAGCAAACTGCTTCCCTTATCGATTTATAGAACTTGGCTGTTAGCATCATGGCCCTGCCATCTTTCCCATTGGAATGAGCATGGATAATTTATTTTGCCAAGGGCAAGATTTATACACATGAACCATTTTTACTCCAATAATGAATGTATTACTTTCCCTCAAATATACAGTGAAAAATTACTATGAAGTCATTACTCAGGTTCAGTTGCTGATAGGCCTGGGGATGAAGAAATAGTCCTTTCAAGTTTCTCTCTCTCTCTCTCTCTCTCTCTCTCTCTCTCTCTCTCTCTGTCTTGAAACCCTGTTCTCCCATAGGTGTGGGAGATACACCTGTAAGCTCTTCTGAGGAGAAGCCTCATTGCAGCTTCTGAGGAGATGCCTTACTTAATCTCCATTTGACCCTATTATTTGGAGTAATTGGAAGGTTAGAAAGTACACTTTCTGGACTCCTTTGCAGCTAAGTGAATCACTTATATGCACTTGAATAAGATTCAGAAGCCAGAAGTTTGGCATGGGCCATTTTCTCACAGATGTAGAGGTGACAGGTAAATTCTGACAGTTGTGAGGAATCAACACGACATAGTCATGGAATAGTCATCAGGGACGCTGGTGGGAGGAGGCTGTGGTGGCCACAGTTACAAGACTGGCAGTAGTTGCTGTGTGTCATTTGGGTTTCATGTGTAGTGGTAGGACCTTAAAACTGAAAGTTCAAGAGCAGACCACCGACATCGATTCCTCCAGCCCTTCCAAAGATTTTGTAAGCACGTACTTCCCTGCATGAAATCACTTTCTGCTTGATATGCTTTTAGTGGTTTTGGAACCTGACTGAGGCTACAGTTGTTCTCCCACTTGTTTTAAGTGCTGAGGAACAAGATAATTGAGGGTTGGGTCACCACAGAGTGAAAGGTCAAGCATATTTGGGTCCAAATCCTGGTTTTATTTTTTTTTTTTTTTTTAATTTTTTTTTTCAACGTTTATTTATTTTTGGGACAGAGAGAGACAGAGCATGAACGGGGGAGGGGCAGAGAGAGAGGGAGACACAGAATCGGAAACAGGCTCCAGGCTCTGAGCCATCAGCCCAGAGCCCGACGCGGGGCTCGAACTCACGGACCGCGAGATCGTGACCTGGCTGAAGTCGGACGCTCAACCGACTGCGCCACCCAGGCGCCCCAAAATCCTGGTTTTAATAATTCGTAACTCTGAAACTTTGGTTCTATATTTTAATCTTAAAAGTGAATCTAAGAATACCAACTTTACAAGAGTTTTGTGAATATTATAAGTAATAAGATGTATAAATTACTGATTCAATCAGGCCAATTTGGTTTTAATAATAATTTAATTTAATAAATTATTAATAATTTAATTAAGTAATATTAAAAAAACACTTTTACTAAAACTGGCTTAAATAATAAGGACATTTATCATCTCAAATAATTGCAAGTTAACATATATAATTCCTGGGGCTCCTCCTGCCCCAGGAATTATAGATGTTATGTAACTCAATAATATCAAAATGGTTCAGTGATGTAAATAGGCCAATGGTTGTTTTTTAGAGTCAAATTTTACTGAGCCACAATCATGCTACTCTGGTGATTTCTGCACTAGAGTGGCCAAGTTGAATAATTGCCATGGGAACCATGGGCTATCAGGTCAGCAAAGCTAAAGTATTTACTATTTGGCCCTTTGCAGAAAGTTCTTCACCCCTTAATATAAACAGTGACACTGTTGTCCTCAGCAGTAATTTCATCCCAAGGGTAGATCATTTCATGCCCACAAAATGGCTGCCAACAGTAAAGGGAGGGCGGGTAAGAGATTGACAGAAAAAACTATCTCCTTCAGGCATAGCACATTCTGTCCCTTAAGTTTAATTGGATCAAATTATGTGACAGTTACTCCTGGACCAGTAACTGTTGTTAGGAGACCTGGTGGGCATGAATTCATTTACATTAAACAGAATGCTACTTTGGAGCTACTGATGGTCTGCTTATGTGAAAAATTTGCAGGCCTATAAGGAAGAGGAAATGTTTGTTCAGCAACACACATTATTTACCACAAGCACTTGACAAAGTACCTGAAAACATCATAAGTACTCAATATTTGTTCATCCCTTTGCCCCACAATGCTGGGGCCTGCTCAGGTAGAGTAAAATGAGCACTGGGCTAGGAGTTGGGAGACATTGAATTTCATATTGACTCAAGCTAAGATTAGCTTGTGACCTTGGAGGAAAAAAAGCACTTAGCTTTAATCTTTTCACTGGTACATAAAGGGCTGTGGATTAGACAATACCTAAGGACCATTCTGGGCATTAAATGAAAAGTATTCATTAAAAGACCTATAATTATATAATGCATTAAAGTTTTCAAATTGATTTCCATATGCATTAGTAGGAAGTTTGTTGCAGTAATAGAAGGGAGAATATCCACAAGTTTTAAGATTAGAATGCATGTTTACTTTTTGATAGATGCACATCTTTACTGGGGCTTAATGTCAAGGAGAGGTGGGAGATGAACCCTCCTACAGAATAATTCATTCACTCATACAACACATATTATTCAATGTCTACTATGTGCCAGACTGAGCTAAATAGAGAAGAGGCCCTGATCTCATAAAGTCTACATTCAAATGGGAGATGAAGAATAGTCAGTAACCACATTAAAACACACACACACACACACACACACACACACACACACACACACACTCTCCAGATAGTGATAATATGCTATGAAAACAAGAAAGCAGTGAATATGATAATAAATGAGTGTGGCTGTTACCACATGTCAGGGGGTCAAGGTAGACTTCTTCGAGACGCTGTTAAGATGTGAATAGGTAAAGCCAGAGGAAGAGCATGCCTTTCCTTTTTATATATTTTGCCTCATTTTTAGATTCTATTGATATGACTGTAATTTTCCATTTCTCTCCTAAAAATGTTCTCTGTTGGGAAGTTCTTACAAGTCTTCCCTTGGGAAAACCTTCTGTGTTGGAAGAAGGAAGGTTGGGGAAGGAAAATTTTTTAAAGAAATTTTTGATTTATTTCAGAATTCTAGAGCTATGTCTTCTGAGATTGAAAAATTCTTCTTCAATAATTAGAAAAGTTAAGCTCATGTTTTCTAATTTTGGAAATATATTTTAGGCAATAGAAACTGAAGCACCCAGAGACCTACAGCAATATCTTTCTATTCCAGTCACATCGCATGATGAGGCAGAGAGACAACACCTCAAATTTACCCACTCTTGGGTAACATAATTTCTCAAGCTTCATAAAAAAGGCACAAAATCCTTCAAGAGGCAGCAGAATTATCTTTCTTGGAGTCTAAACTGAAAATGGCTTCCTTCTGAGTAGACAATGCTTCACGTTATCTCCACCTCTCCCCCCACCCTCCAACAGGAATTGATGCTGAACTGCTAAATTGATTCTTGTTCACTAAAGCAAGGGTCTTATGTTACATATAGTGATCCCTCATTCATGCTTCCCACTCTTGTATCGCTAAAACCTTATTTCCACTTTTGAATATGTTTTTCAAAGCAGCTTAAAGCATTTAGACATTTGAATATATTTTTAAGTGACACTTACCAAAAAAAAAAAAGTGTTAATCTGGGAAATACAAAGCAATGTGGGAAAGAATAATTCTACTTCCAGGCAAAATGATGCAGTTAATGTTTGTAATGATTGGTTTGCAGGGATACTGTAAAAATCAGTTTTTTCTTATCTGTGGCTGAGTCCACATGGTGAAAAAGCAAATGATTATTTCAATTAATTTGGTGACTCCCTTTCCTGCCCCAGAAAAAAAGTTATCCTGTTTTGTACTGCTACTCCCATGACAAAATTCTGAAAATATCACTTAATCCCTATTGTGTAAATGATTAAGTTGGTTTGAGGTCATGAAAGCCAAAAAATGTTGAAGATAAAAATACACAAGATTAAATCGATTGGAAACCACATAAATACATATATGTATGTAAATAATATAAATAATAATAATAATAAGAATAAGAATAAGAAGAAGAAGAAGAAGATATCTTGCATGTTTGCAATACACCAGACTCTACCACTATGCAAAGAATCATTCATGTAGATAAGTTCTTTAGAGATTCTAAATCCAGACCCTAAATAGTGCCCTCCCCACCTAGGTGACTTCAACAATCTCCATACTGGCCGGGGGAAAAGGCAAAGAGATGGTAGGTAGGAATATAGGTCTGTAGAGAATGATTATAACTAACCCATTTTAGAGTTAAGAAAACAGAGGCTTAAAGAGATTCTAAGTAACTCCCCCAAAGTCACATAATTCATAAGTGAAGTTTCAAGCTCAAGTCTTCATAACACCAAGCTCCCTCCATTATAGTAGGATACCTGCACTGCTATGCTTTTGTATCTCCTATTATGTCTAGGACATATGGAACCCACACAATTATTTGCTGATTGAATGAAATAATGGCAATACACACAAAATTTCAATGAAATCATTACATCGTCCTTTTGATTTCCAATCCTTAATTATTTTCACTCTAAGGGAGTTACAGTCTCAATTGGGTTTGGCTTGTTTTTTAGTTTATTTATTTACTGTTTGTTTTTTGAACTGCTGAATAATAAATATTTTAGGCTTTTCAGGCCATACATCTCTGTCATAACTCCCTGCCCTTGTAGCGCAAAAATAGTTATAGATGATAGCAAATGAATGGACATAGCTATGTTGCGATAAAGCTTTATTTGTAAAAACAGGGCTGGCCTGTGGGTCTAGTTTGCTGGCTGTTGGTCTAGATATTAAAACTATTCCACTTTCTATTGAGTACTTTCTCCCAAGTATGATTCCTGTGGCTTGCAGCACTCATTTTCTGTATCCAGGTAGGCAGGGCTAACTTGGGTTTGGAATGGCCTTGTATATACCCTTCCTTGTATTTATGACTGTCCCTCTTATTGTCGCTAGTGAAAATTATGGGCAGTGATTACAAATTAATAACTACAAAGGACTGAAATTTGCTCTTAGGACCATTTACTTGGTGTTGTTCTTTTTAAGAAAGTATGAAATAGGAGAAGTCCTTACCTTCATTTTAAAATAATGAACTTTTATTAAATTTTAATTTTCCAAGCTGGTCTGACTTCATTCATTCCTTAACATTTCCTTCATCAGAATCCCCTCTGCTACATCCAGCATCCAGGCTAGGATGACTTTAATTACTGGGCTTTTATATTTCTCTATATGACTAACTAGATAAGTATCACCCAGGCAACCAGTTCACATACCATCACCTTCTCTCTTGTCTGGAGCCTATCCTCAGAAGAAAAGAGGTACACCCAAAAGCCTTATTTGAAACTTTTAGAAAGGAAGCCAAGCATTTGGGAAGTCACTTTGGACTCTCTGGACAGCTTGAAACATAATCAAGGATAAGAAAGCACTAAGAATAGGAGTGAGAAAGGGAAGGTAACATATCGGTTGGGATACCTGGTATTTGGTAGCATTTTTACAGCCACAAAACATATTTAATATCTTATTTGGTTTGTCTCATTCAACCTTCTGAAGTTTGAAACCTGTCTATATTTTGAAAATATGTAGACTCAGAGAGAAAAAGTGAGATGTCAGTGTACGAGGTAAATGTTGGAGCTACAGCTCCTTTGATATCAAAATCCATGATATTATGGCATTTTATCCAGAATTTTAATATTAAACCAGGAATCATCACAAAGTCTATTACTAAAATTATATTTAATATATGTGTATTAATCCTAACTATACTGTATTTCTCAGTATTTGTTGAACAAATATATATTAACATATATATATATAATCTATATTAATATATAATGGTCATGCATAGTCTTATATCTATGGAAAGATGATTTTCATTCTAACTCTAGGCACAAATGTGTTCTGCTCTATCAGTGATAATAACACCTTTCCCAGTGACCCTGGAACAGAATCTCCACAGGGCAGTGAATAGAAGGGTTCAGGTGCTATAAACATGGCAACACAAAGAGCCTCTGTACTTCTGAGTCATAGAAAATACCTTTCAAATACTCTTTGGGTCAAAGATAGCAAATAAATGGTATTCATATTACTTCATTTCTTTTCCTGCTCATGGCCATTATTACACCTGATAGTTGCCATGGACTAAGAGGATGTTGCAAAATGAGTGCAATTTATTTGCTATCATGGACATTAATATTAGGGGAGTCTTAGATCAGCCATTTGCTAAGCATGTTGACAGCATTGTCATTCATCACAGAAGTGACCTCAGAATCCTTAACACAGAACTCTGGGTCTCCAAACCAATAAGTAAGATTTTGCATCAGTTTAAAGCTGCTTGTCAACCCTGCTATAGATACCAAAGGTCAACTGTTTCATTATTGGGATGGGTTCTGGAAGTGATTCATTCTTGCAAACACATGATGAATGTGAGTTCTAGCCTATCTCTATGGTAAAATTTTGTTACACAGAGAGGGCATTCAATTTATATTAACTATGAGTTATACCAGGAGCTATACTTAGTTCATTTGGACTTCATTTGTTCATCTGCTTTTTGTATTTCACTCAGTATTTTTGACCAGACTGAAATAAAAACAACAACAATGAACTTCAGTATAATTTATTATGCTGGATATGGCATCTAGAGATAAAGGGAGAGTGAAATTGTTCCATTAATCTAATTAATGGCTCTTTCAAATTATTCCCTTATTGTTTGTAACCGATTTAATTTCATAAGCAGTATTTCTGTGAAAATGTATTTCTACATTTACTTTAGAATTATAAGGCATTTCTCAGAAATATTTTCTGTTTGTTACTTGTTTCATGTTTGGAGTTCAATTCTTTGTTTTTGCTTTCAGATCTGTTCTATTTTGATATAGTCACTAGAGATAAAGTTGAACACGGAGGGCAGCCTAGCAAAAATATGAAGTATCTTGATACTGAAGTCATATAGTTTAAAAACTTTATTTGAGATTTATGATTTCATACAGTTATACAATAAACCCCAAACTTGAAAATTAGTTATTTTCTAAAAGTATCCTAGTGAATTAGTTGTTTGACCACTGCAGTTAGATTTTTAGGCTAACTTCCAAAGTGTAATTAACATATAATATACCTTAAGGGTTTATAATGTAATATATGCAATAGAATGTCAACTCCAATTGGATAAACTAGTGTACTATTTATTTCAAATATGTATAGCTTAATAAGAAGCTTGATTACCAAAAAGAGAAGGAAGATATAGTTGATATATTTTATAGAAATTCTGAAAGGGAAGTCAGAATATTTTTAGGAATTTTTGAAGATAAAGGCATTGGTTTTTTTTCTAATTATATATAAATTACCTTTGAAACATGGCTTTCTTTTTATTTGAATTATTCTTGTATTTTCTGTTCAAATTGGGGCCATTTCTGGAATTTATAGAAGAAGAAACAGAAAAATGGAATAGAAATTTTAGTCAGGTAAGTGGGGAAGAGTTGAAAGGGAAAAGGAAGCAGTAAAGATGGTTAAATATGGATGTAGGTTTGTCTCAGGTGAAATCAACAAAGTTTTAAGTGATGAAAGTCAGAGAAGAAAGAAGAACATCTATGCATAACACCCTTAATTAGGAGGAAAGGGAATGCTGAGAGAAAGATAGGATTACTGTTCACAGTGCAGTTATGGTTGATATCATTGGCTTAGAATGATACATGTCCCCAGTGAGTGATGAAGATGGCTCAGAGGACACAGACACTTTGGAAGATAGTTTGACAATTTTATCATAAAACTAAACATGTTCTTACCGGACGATCAGCAATTAACTCCTTGGTATTTACCTGAAGGAACTGAAAACTTATGTTCGCACAAAAATGTACATATGGATGTTTGTAGCAGACTTATTCATAACTGTAGAAACATGGAAGCACAATGTTCTTCAGTAGGTGAATGGATGAATAAAGTGTGGTCCATCCACACAAAGAAATACTACTAAGTGCTAAAAGGAAATGAACTACTAAGTCATGAAAACACATGAAAGAAACCTAAATGCATATTACTAAGTGAAAGAAGACAATCTGGAAAAGCTACATATTATCTGATTCCAACTATAGGACATTCTTTAAAAGACAAAACTATGGAGAGCTCCTGGCTAAACAAGAACAACGACAAAAACTATTATCTTATGGTGAAAAGACCAGTGGTTGTTAGGACTTGGAGCATGGTGGGGGGGGGGGGAGGGGAGGATGAATAGGCAGAGTCCAGAAGATTTTTAGGAGAGTGAAAAAACTCTGGATGATATCAGAATGATGGATACATTTCTTTATACATTCGCTCAAACCCAAGGAATGAACACACCAAGAGTGAGCCCTAGTAATAACTATGGACTTTGGGTGATTATGATGTGTCAATGTAGTTATATCAGTTGTAACCAATGTACCACTCTGGTGCATTACATGGACAATGGGAAAGGCTACACACCTGTGGTGGCAGGGGTATATAGGAAATCTCTGTACCTTACCCCTAATTTTGCTATACACCTTAAATTGCTTTTAAAAATAACCAAAGTCTTAATAAAAAGAAAAAACCTTACAGATAGTATCAAGTAAGGGAAATAATCCATTATTAGTTGTTCACAGCTAAGGAATATTGAAGTTTCTGTAGTTCAAAAACAACAACAGCATAATGAATACATCAGTCTTCACTTTTGTGCCTCTATGAATGAGTTGGGGAATGGGTCACTTCATTCCCAGTAGGACCTTACAACAAGGAGTTTGCTGCCATATAGAAAAGTTAAATGGAACACACAATGAACTTCCAGGTTAGGTTGATTTCTGCGGTGTCGTCCGCGATGGTGTCTTCCTAGAAAACTGTTAACTTAACCAGAGTTTTCCTGGTGATGACCACCGCTGCTTAAAACCTTTCATCTTTTCCTCTAGATTGAAAAATCTCTTTTTTGTTCATGAATTTGTTATCTTTGGTGCAGTAAAAACTTACTGAGGTGCCCCTGAGTTGCCCCATGTTTTTTAGGAGGACCAACAATTATTTATCATGAGTGACTGCATCTTTCATATGTGATTAACAGAAAAATCTTCCTTGAAATATTAGAGACTTACTTACAGCCCCATATTAGATTCATTCTCCATAGACTTCTATTGCTGCTAATGAGCTGTTTGTGGATAATCTGATTAATTCAGGTAAATGTGTTATTAAACTGCTATTGATTATATTCATCTTCTTTCATACATTCCATGTTTCTTGCAAAAACATGTAAAGAGAGAGGATTTAAATGCCGAGATTCTTAAGAAGATATTGCCTATTTTTAAAATTAATTTGAGAAAGAATCTATACCTGTTGTCTGGGCACTCATGGCCCATCTTATAATAATCACTTCCTTATTAGATGAAAAAAAAGTGGCTAAAGTGTTTTGTTCATGTCTAATTATCTTAAGCCTGTTTTCTGGCTCTGAAGGCCTCACAGTGAAACAGTCTTGACATGCAGAACACATCTTCCATATTATATTTTATTTAAAGAATTTCAGAATAGTCAAGAACACCAAGCTCTTGAGACAGATGATTTCTTCCACATTTTCTGGGCAGAGGCTTTCTTTAAAAAATGACAGATATAGCTATAACAAAATAAACTTCGGGATACTATACATTTTATATTAATTAAAAATTGCTAAGAATATGATTATCTTTCTAGCATATTGTAAATAAACATTCTAAAATGGTGTGGTAAAGGGAAAATTTTCTTAGATACAGTTAGAAGACACAGGAATTATTTCTAATTTGTTAATTAAATAAATACTATCAGATACAAGTAGAGCCTGTATGTTCAAACTAAAATATGGATTGAGTGAACTATCAAGTACTGATTTAGAAGGGCTGAAGAAGTGCTGGTGCTTCCACAATTTCTGTGGATAGGCAAAAGAATATACATGCTGACTGTGCAACTGATGGATAGTAATAGAATTCTCTCTGAATAACATTCAGATGAAAGAGTGTTATAGAGGGGAGATGACAGGACACTTGGGAACAGAAGCCAGTCCTAGATGCTGAAGCTTGTACAGTGGCTGGATAGGGCCATCAGTGTGGTGAGGATTAGCATTTTTTCCCCTAAATTCCTTCTGCTGGACCCATTCTGTGAGCTATAGAACAGAGTAGGGCTTGACGAGACCCCACAGGGTCTCATTATTTGCTTGAAGACTTATAAGATTCCCCTCCTTCTTATTTAGCAAATTTGTGGAAAGAATTAACACATATTTCAAAAATATTTAGTAGAGTTTGGTTTAATAGCTCTTAAAAGATACTGATTTTTTCTTTAGTGAAAAAGAGAGTGTGTTCATTGTCCTCCTCATTCCATACTTTAATTAGTAACCCAAGGAACCATACTATCATCACTGGAATTAATAATTCTAAAGCTCCATAACCCAAATCTTATGTAGATGGAATATTCTATATGTCAGCATAATGCCCTGGAACCAGCAAATCTTCTCTATGGCAATATGAATGCCACTGAGCAAAGATAGTAAACCTTTGGAATATAGAGTCAACTACCTCATGTGATTTGAAAGATGCTAGAATGTTTCCCTTGTTTCTCCTAAATCCTTTTCCCATCAGGTAACTGAGTTAAAAATTCTATTAGGTATAAATACCTTTAGTTTAAAATTTTGTTTTATATTTAAATTGCCTCTTGATTTTGTGGAGAAATAATTATTTTTATTAGGTATACAATTATTATTGGCAGAAATAATAATGATGATAAGAAAACATTAGAATCATTTATTGAGTGTTTGTGTGTCAGTCACTGGGCCCAGATTTCCATAAACTTAAGTCTTTATAAAAGTAACTATAAAGAATGCTCCAATGGGGAAGTGTTCTTCTTATCCTTATTGCATAATTGGCAATATTACAGAATAGAGAGTTAATCCCCTTAGCCCAGGTCTTAGTCTAGTGATTGAAGGCAGAACATTTAGTCCCAGAGGCCTTTTTCTTGATCACTCTATAGCTTGTTTATTACCTTGTGTAATCATTTTTACATTGCTAAAGATAATGTCCTGTGAGAATATAAAAAGCTGAGAATGTAAGAATGTTCTTGCATTGGCTCATGCAGTTTTCTCTACCTTTGCTTTCTCTGTCAATTGAAATCTTTTATAATCATCCTTCCAGATCAGTTCAAATGCTATAGGCTCCAAGAAATTTGCCTCAGCACCTCCCAGCTATTCCCATCCAATTTGTTGGAATTATTCCTTCCTCTTTGCCCTAGGAGCATATTATCTATGCCTAAATTACAGCACATCACATTGGGCTTATATGATTGTTTCTGTCCCATCCCTGAAATTGCCTATTTACTCAGGAGTATGAACTGTGTTTGTTATCTTTGAACCCCCAGACCTTAGCTCTTTTATCCATTGTACATATGCAATGAACAACTGTTGGCAGATTTTAATTTATTCCACAATACAGGGTGCAGGAAATATAATGTTTCTTCATTTCCTCTGAGTCACATCCACCTATAGGTGGAAAATCAGTGGGAGTGTGGAGGAGAAAGGAACACAGAAAGGGGAGCTGACAACAAGTGCGCTATATTCTGATTACTTCACATTTTTGTTAAGAGACAGACCAGAGAAAAGAAGTACTGTTAGTCTTGCTTCAGGAAGCAAATGACATACCCAAGAGGTTAAATGAGCAGATTTGGAAAGACTTTGGGCAGGGGACAGGGTTTCTCTAACCACAGTGCTCTTACTTGTTCTAAGATTTGGAGAGCAAATACCTGACATTTAATAAGAAGTTTTGGGGCACCTGGTAGCTCAGTCGGTTGAGTGGCCAACCGGCTCAGGTCATGATCTCACGGTTCATGAGTTCAAGCCCTGTGTCCAGCTCTGTGCTGACAGCTCAGAACCTGGAGCCTGCTTCGGATTCTGTGTCTCCTTCTCTCTCTGCCCCTCCCCTGCTCATTCTCTCTCTCTCTCTCTGCTCTCTCTCTCTCTTTCTCTAAAGTAAATAATATTAAAAAAAATAATTTAAGATAAAACAATTGGAGTTTGGCATATCCTAAAGGTTTGAACTGGGTAGACTTGGATTTCCTCACCAAATCTCAGAATATTTTAAAGTTTATATAAGTTTATGGATTCCTAACATATTCTTAATGGAAACAAATGAGAATTGAGGTACATACCTGACCTTTTGAAGTTAATATGATAAACTCTGCCCTTCCCCAAAACTTTCCAGACTGTTCCTATAAAGATTAAAAATGTACAGAATAGTAGCATATTTACCTCTGAAAACGAAAAAGGCAAAAAAACAAAAAAAAAAAGCACACATTTCTTCTTAATGGAGATGAAAATTAAAAGCACATTTATTTATTTTTTTAAATTGATTTCTTACATGTATAATTTGCAATTTTAAGGAAGGGAGAGACTCAAAATTTGAATCATGGCAGATGTTTAATGGAGGCTTGTTGAATAAATAAAT
The DNA here is from genome assembly GCF_022079265.1 of Lynx rufus. Classification (NCBI taxonomy): domain Eukaryota; kingdom Metazoa; phylum Chordata; class Mammalia; order Carnivora; family Felidae; genus Lynx; species Lynx rufus. Next base: position 152,331,648 of record NW_025814834.1, read on the forward strand.
TGGTGAATAAATAAAAGAACTAAAGGAACTTCAGAGATAGGAAAGCAAGGTGACCCTGTGGTACCATGTAATATTCCTACTGACAAATCTTAACCAGTGACTACAGTACCAATTCAACCAATTTGCAGTTACCATTTTAGAGCAAACCAGTATAAAAGTACAAATGAGGGGGGACCTGGGTGGTTCAGTCGGTTGAGCATTCAACTCTTGATTTTGGCTCAGGTCATGATTCCAGGGTCGTGGGATGGAGCCCCATGTGGGACTCCACACTGAGCATGGAGCCTGCTTGGGATTCTTTCACTCCCTCTCTCTCTGCCCCTCCCCCACTCACACTCCCTCTCTCTAAAATAAAAAAAAGTGCAAATGAGGTCATGTAAATCAGACGGAAAATTGATGCCTTATCGCCATTAATTTATTAATTTATTTTATCACTTTATCTACAGATGCATATTTATTTTACTTCCTTTATTTACTATTGTCTTTATGTTTTCTTGCTCTGTCTCCTGGATTTATCTACTGACTTCAAGTGAAGCCCACTGTGGAATGGCCAATCCATTGGCTATTATGGCTGGTAGTGGTGCTGGTTGCAGCTCCCACTGGAATAGCAAATCGGGGTCAGAGTTTTCATTATCTCTGTGAGAGAATATTTTTTATGCTTAAATGCATACTGCCTGTATTTCACTGTCTTTTTCTCTAAATAAAATATTAAATCATCCTAAAACATGAGATTTAAAAATGCTGGAAAGGCTATAGGACCCATGACTTTAGATTTGGTGGTTGCATATGGTATACCAAAAGGTCTGCTTAATTACGAAGTAATTCCAAAGTACTAGTTGGACCATTTCTCTTGAAAGGAAACTTGAACTAAATGTCAAAAAGTCATCACTTACTGAATGCAAATTCCATGAGTACATCTCTGTGTGTGATACTCTTCTTTAAGAAATAAAATTCAAAAGAGAAACTCAGCTTAGATGTAGAGGGCTCCTGACGTCTCCCTTTGCTTTCTTTTTAGTTTACTCAGGCCCTGTGCCTTCTGGGTTCATTCCCAAGTTTGCTACATTTTGCTTTGCAGCATTACCATCAATTCAATTCAGACTGGGGCATGTGGTCTATGTTTACAAAGTACGAATGCTTTCATTTGGGCTCCCAGTCTTTCTTTCTGACCTTCATGCAGAAAGAGCCCCACTCTTTAAACAATAGAGTCATAGACAAACATCCATCTCCCCTCAGAAGTGTTTCTTCACAGGCCAGACAGCAAAGAAGACATTAAATACCAAATCCAAGGTTGCTTTTCCAGACAAAGGGTAAAGTCAGAATCGTGAATCTACAGTCTGTTCATACCCTCAGACAAATGGGGTTACCTTTTGAGAGGCTAGTGATTCCTAAAAATTTTGGTTAAGAAGCAAGAGCACCTATGAAGAAAAAACAGACTAATCAACAAGTAAATGTTGAATTTTTCATAGGCTCTAGGTGATCATTATCATAATGGACATTAAAAGACAAATACATCTATCAGCCCATTAAAATCAATGTTATTATCCAAATAGATCCACAAACATTAAATACATCTTCCCATAAAACATAAATAAAGTACTCTGGTTCTGACCTTTTTGAAGGTCTGTGTGAAGCAGAAGAAATGTTCATTACTGTTGCTGGCTCACATCCAGGTCTGAGCCAAGAGAAGTTGGCTTATTTATAAACAAAAGTCCCAATAACTTGCCTTTGCAGGATCACAAATTCCTACCATGAATCATTCTGTATTGTCTGATATATTTTCTAAATTTAGGGTGCAATTCATTATCTAAATCCTTGCATGTTTCAAGACTTTCACCCTTTGTTCTTCAATGTGTAAAAATAAAATAAAAAGTCCCTAAATCTACAGCACAATGTAACACAATAAAAAGCTCTTTGTTTTAGAAAATTACATGTCAGTACTGTGTAATCTATGGCACCAATTAACCACCAATGATAATTATAAGTTTTTAAAAGCTAGCAAATTTGTTGCTATATCTTGGAGATGATGTTGATTTTTTTTCATATTCTTTTGAGATTTTCCCCTTACTTCATTTCATAAGCCCCCCACCCCCCTTTTAAGAGCACAAAGCTATTTATAACAATAAATGTTTTAGGAACTGGCAAACTGTGAATTCCTAGATGGAATGGCATAATGGCCCCTCAAGGAGGGAATGGACTTTATTCTTGGTGAGCTCCAAATACACAAAAATAAAGGGCTTGCCAGTTGCCAGTGGGAAGTGAACATAATTATGACTTCACAGCTGCTTCTCCTAAAGAAAAAGGCGAGAGAGGGAAAAAAAGGAAGACTCATGCTTTTTTTTGTACTGCATCTAAAAAGAATATGCACAGAGGGAATATATTTATGCCAGATATAAGAAGCCATAATCAAAGTAATACTGTACTACCAAATTCATGCCAAGAAATTCAAAGATAAGAGATATGCATGTACAGTACTCTAGTAATTAGAGCAAAGTATGGAAAATTGAGGTCCCCAAATACGTTCCCACTTGCTTGTTTTTTCCTGACGTAAGTGGAGTGGTCTTTCAGCAAAACTGTCATCATCTGCTTTCCTCATCTGACTTTTGCAAAGTGACCTGTTCAGAGAAGAGTTCAAAACTTGATGTGTGGTCTTAAGGAAGGACATTTGGAAAGTTTTACTTGGGATCTTGGAAATTAAACTTTATGAGTGATATAAGATAGTCAAGGTTACTATTCATACCTGCCAGGACTGATCTATTGTTTAATCTAGAACCGTTGTTGGCAAATTTTTTTGTAAATGGTTACATTGTAAATATCGTAGACTTTGAAGGCCATAGAGTCTCTGTCCCAGCTACTCAAGCTTGGCAGTTGTAGCATGAAAGCAGCCATAGACAAAATGCAAATGAATAAGGGAGGAGGTTGTATTCCAATAACACTTTGTTTATAAAAACAGGCAGCAGTTAGATTTGACCACAGGGCCATAGTTTGCAGACCCCTGAGCTAGACCCCCTCAACAGTGTTATTTATTTAATGCCATTAGGGATTTTAAGAGTCACTTTTAAATGTGAGTAATTTCCTTGAAGTTTTTTTGTCAGTTAGCAGTGGTTTATCAAAAACGCTGCAAAAATACTTTGGTTACTTGTTTACAAAAGCATTGTATCAAGCAACTGCATTCAGGAACTTATATTAAACCCCAAACTCTAAATATTTTTTTTATCTTCATTGGTCTCTAGCAGATGTAACAAATAAAAAGAAAGGATGAACAGTGAACCTGATTTCTGTATAGACAGTTTGGGGCAGGGGAAAAGGAGGTGCTGGATGAGTTGCAGTTAATTGTGAATCTTCTTGAGGACACCTCATGGAAAAATAATCTCTTTAACCTGCCTACTACATTCACAGGCTAACTCAGCCTTCTGAAGAAATGTCAAATTATTTGAGTGATAACTGTGAGTCCAGAGTGATGTCTTTCCCCGGTTCTTCAAGTAATCTGCTGTTGACCTCTATACGCCACTTAACTTGTATTTGATCTATTTCCCAATTTATAGAATAAAGGAGAATAAAGAGATGTCTGTAGAGTGGTTTGAAAACCTGAGTGAAAGGCTCTCTAAAACAGGATGGCTGGGCTTCAAAGAGTCAGGAGAACACTTTGGTTATTGAGAATACATTCTAAATCATGTAAGTGGACACAATAGTAATCTTGTGAATGTCATATTACTCAGCAGTATTCCAGAGGGTCAAATACATAAGGATGACATAAAAGTTTAATATTCAAGTTAAACCTTTTAATTAAAATAGATACAAGAAAAATATATAGCAGGAATGAGTTTTGAATTGAAAGTTGTTATTTCATGATGTCAGCAGAGACATAAATTCACCTAGCCACTTTTCAAAAGTTCTTTTACATATAACTTAGACTCTGGGTTTTTGAAACTGTGTTTTATTTACTTTTTTTTCTTACTCTCTTTTCCTTCATATTTTCCTCTTTTCTTTGGGAGATAACTACCATGAACATTTTTAGTAGTCCTGATAATGCTATAAAAGTTGATATCATAGAAGCAGCAGAAGTAGTGGAATTGTACTGAACTCAGTATCAAAATATGGATCTGTCATTTTCTTTCTTGAACCTTTAGTTTCCCTATCAATAAGAGAGATAATAAGAAGCTTACAAGAAAGAGTTCTTTCAGAGGGTTAAACAGGGTACTGAATGACGAAGTACTTAACAGTTACAGGTGTTTAGTAGTCAAGACTTGAATTTGAGTTTGAATGAAAGATGCTGTTTGAGATAAACAGACTTAGTTAATTTCTCCAATAGGAAAATGAGAAGGAACAAATAATTGCAGTTTTCCTAAGAAAGGAAGTGTTGGTATGCGGGCACAATTTTCATTGTGTCTTAAAGTTCTCATGGATGGCAAGGTATTTAACATCCCTTGTCTTCATCCCAAACTGCCAAGAGCGCTCTGCCTGTCATGGTAAAGACAAAGAATGACCTTTTATGTGTCTAAATACCCTAAAGGGTGAATACCAAACCTGGGTGATAATATAAAGCATATGCGAATTCAAAGAACACTGCATTATTTGGGCACGAAAAAAAGTTACAGATAACACTTGTGAATATACCAGCATACCTGGACCTTTTTCTTTAATAACCAGGGAGGGATCTGCTTAGAAGTAGAGCAGAAGTGAAAATGGAAAATTTCATAAATTAAAATAAATACTCAAAAATAACTGTAATGATTGAAAGGACACAAACACACCCACACTCACACCCACCCAACATGGTTCAGTAATGTAGAACCATGGCGAAATGGTCACATGTCCCTGTATCACCCCAGTGACACAAAAATGGAATGGCTCAGGGCAGGTTAGGGCAGCCAGAGTTGGTGACAGGTCATCAGAGTTAGTAAGACTTGCATTTGTTGGTTGGCTTTTGGTCACTTTCCATACACATGAGGGAAGTGAGGGAGATTATGAGGCAGCAACCAAAGGAAGTTCCTTTGCCCTATGCTTAGTATGTTGTTCATCAAGGAGAAGAAAGGAAGAGGAGACATTCAGACTTAGAAGATTTATTTAATCATCTGATCCAATGTTGGGGCAGTACTGAGTTTTTTGTTCCCACTTTAATATATGGCAAAAATAAGAAAGTGAGGCAAGGTGGTTTTAGTGTTCATAATTAACTCAGGGTAGATACAGGGGAAGCTTACGCTAAATAATTTATGAAATAAACTTTTCTCTCCCCTGACTATTTTGATTTTACTGTGAATAAGGCGAGAATTTCTTCTGAAGGTCTATTCGGGTTGCCTTCAAACAGAAATACAGAACTGATCAATCTGGTGAAAAGTATTCTAGCTGCCTGTGCTATCAGTACCCATTCATTGGGGTCTTTGTATGTCTAGTTATTATTTTATATACTTAGTTCCATTCTTCGCAATACATCCATAGGGTTGATACTGTCATTGTCTCCATTTTTCAGATGAAGATACAGAACTTGGAAAGTCCTATATCTTACTTGAGATCACATAGTCAATAAGAGAAAGAACCTGGAATCAGAATCAGAGCTACCTGATGAGGAAGTCATACCCTATTTGGTGGGAGCATATGGCAGGGGTGATATGGCAGGGGTGATATGAATGGCAAAGCAGAGGAGTGATTCCAAATAGATCTAATAGTGCCCACACTACTCCTTGGGATCCAGGATGCAGAGCCCTAGAGAAGTCCGCAGTTCCTAGATTGTGTAGATGCCCAGATCCAGTGCTTATCTGTTTAGTTTGATTAAAACTCTGCATTACCCCTAAGGGGAATGTGAGTCTATACCACCCACAGTGAGACAAAGTAAATCAGCAGATGAGAGGATTATCTGCATGGCCCTTTAAAGAAACTCCCCTGTCCCCCAGCCTGTCATACTCTATCTGCAGGAAGAGTCTTTCAAAGGAAGAACTCAAAGTATACAGGGTGGTCATGAATTTCCCCTTGACTCACAGGTAAAAGAAATTTGACTCTTAGTCACCAGGAAACAGGAAGTTTCCCCCATGGTCTTTTGATCTTTTGTTGCTCTGAGGAGGCCCACATATCATTGCTCTGCCACTTCAGGCCATTAAACCCATTTGCTCCTTTATATATCTGCTAAACATAGACACTGAAGTGAAGAAATACAGCCTAAATAAAGATACCAATAACAGCCTGCAGGAAGTATTAAAAACAATTCTGTAGAAGGTTAGGAGCCATGCTTTTTCCACTGTGAGCTTTAAAGATTCTCTTTTTGATCAGCCACAAGGTCACTTCACTACGGGTACAAAATCAGAAATGTTGAGGACCCGTTGAGTACTGAATTTTCACAGTGGATCAGTTAGAGGCTATTAAGCAGAGAATGCTCAAGTCATAATATACTGAGAAGGCAGGAAACTTCCTCCTGCCTCCATGTCCTAGCAGGGCCACTTACAACAGTAACCTCTTTCTGTGTCTTATCTCTTGGTTATACAGACTGTGCTTGAGTCTCTAAGAGGAAGGACCTATGGAAAAGCCACAAGCTTGGAAGTCTGCCAAACAGACCAGGACTACAGACACAAGAAGTTCTTCTCCAAAAGCAGGTGATGATGGACCCTGACACATTGTCAAATTACTCATCAATCAGGGCTTTGGGGAGGCAATAGGGCATAATGGTTAAGCTCAAGTATTTTGGAGACAAACAGAGCTGGATTTGATTCCTGATACTGCATGGACTGATTATGTGACTATGGGAGAACCACTTTATCTCTATAAGGTACAGTCCTATTTTTGGAATTTGTATTTGTACTCCCTATATAGGATTGCTAAGAGACTTAAATACTTAATGCAATGTCTGGCCCATAGTGGTGTTTCATTCATGGAGGTTATCCTTATGGAGCAGCTTATTGTGTTCACATTACTGTTTGGAGCACTGGAGCAAATATAGACGTAAAAAGCCCACGTTTTGCCCTCAGAATGAGTACAGTCTAGATCGATTCACAAGAAAAATCCATTTGCAGAAAAATTAAATAATGTTAAGTAGTATACAAAAAAAATGTTAACTGTGTAGCATGAGTAATGTATTTTATCCATTTACTTATTCATAAAACACACAGTGAGTACTTCCTATGTGGAAACACTGTGCTAAACACAGATTTAGGTAATGGAGCTTAATCTCCATAGTTAGCCCTCTATTTACTATGGAATAACAGGCTTAGAGACAAAAAGGAACACATTCAATGTTTCACAAACTGTAAGTTGCAAGGCTGATACTTGAATCCAGGCTGGTGTGACCTCAAAGCTCATGATCTTGTAGAACTGTTGTTAAGGGCACACAGTCTAGAACCAGAGCCACCTGGCTTCACATATGGACTCTGTTGCTCATTAGTTCTGTGATGGCAGGCAAGTTATATAACTTCTCTGAACTAGAGATTCCTCATCTGGAAAATGAAGATGTTAGTATTTACTTCATGTCTTTGTGTGTGTGTGTGTGTGTGTGTGTGTGTGTGTGTGTGTGTTTTGAGGATTAACTGAGTTAATACATTCAAAATCTTATCTCATGGGGCGCGTGGGTGGCTCAGTCGATTAAGCATCTGACTTCAGCTCGGATCGTGATGTCACCGTTCATGAGTTTGAGCCCTGCATCATGTGAGCTTGAGCCTGACTTTGGGTGAGCTCGATCCCCCCCTTTGGGTGAGCCCCGCTTCTATCTCCCTCTCTCTCTTTTTCTTTCTCTGCCCCTTGTGGGATTCTTCTCTCTCTCTCTCTCTCTCTCTCTCTCTCTCTCTCCCCCTCTCTCTGCCCCTTGCTCACTTGCACCCTCTCTCTCTCTCAAAAAAGAAAAATAAAAAAAATAAACAACACCTTTAAAAAATAGTAAAAAATAATAAAAACTTATCTCAGTGTCTAGCATACTATAAAGACATATAAGGTCTATTGTTATTTAAATAGGGAGCACTATAAGTATTTCTATCTTAACTGAGTTATGACATGTATGTAGAACAATATAATAAGCACTATGCTATTATTATCATCATTATTATTACCCAATAGGTTATACTACACTCGAATAGTGTGCCTGCCTTCAATCAAAATTATCATTCTCTACCATTAAACCTCCATACTCCCTCACTCTGTTAAGTGGTATTATAATACCCCTCATGATACTATTTGAAAAAATTGATGTCTTAGTTGACTTTGACAGATAATCACAGAAATTCTAGGATTAGAACATACCTTGGTTTAATTTCTAAATCATAATGAAAATTAGTGCATGATTACATGTCAGTGATTATAGCATATAGTACATCCTCAGTAAAAATTGGTTATTGTTAGTATGATGAGTTCATTTACTTTCCTTTAACACATCACAGTCCGTGAGTCCTGTCACTTTTCCTTTAAAACATTTTTCATATCATTCTTTCTTACAAATCTCCTTACAAATCTTTGGGCTTCCCTCTAGGTACAATCCACGTTGCATACCATTGTTAGTGCCTTCAATACTTGAGTTAGACTAATACTACCCTTGGCAGTTTCCTATTTCCTATGATGTCAGACATTCTGCCTGATGGCCAAGGTCTTCTTTAATCCAGCTCGATTTTGTCTGACTTATTTTACTTCTCACACAGCCCATTCAAAGGAGTCCCTCATTATAGTCCTGTCTTATGTTGACTTTGCACTGCATTCAATGCTTTCTCGTTCCACCCTGGGGGCCCTCCGTTTCACTCTCTGCTGACTCAAATCTGCATATCCTTTAAGGCCAAGATCATGTACTACCTCTCCCTTGAAGCATGCCTTGACTATATCTTTCCCTATCAACCTTTCCCTTTTCTGAACTCCTATAGCCTTGACTCCTCTTGCCTACCACATTACATGATGCAGGGTGACATTATAAAGAGGTTAATTTAAGCACACAGTCTCTTGACTCCTATTATCTGAGTTCCAAACTTGGCTCAACCTCACCCTATCTATGGGATCTTGGGCCTCAGTTTCTTCATCTATTAAGAGGACATAAGAAGAGAACCTGTCTCAGGATGTCCACTCTCACCACTGTTATTTAACATAGTGTTGAAAATGGGCTCCTGGGTGGCTCAGTCGGCTGAGCATCCAACTTTGACTCAGGTCATGATCTCATGGTTCATGAGTTTGAGCCCCGTGTTGGGTTCCGTGCTGACAGCTCAGAGCTTGGAGCCTACTTCGGATTCTTTGTCTCCCCGTCTCTGTGCCCCTCCAGCCCCCACTCTCTCTCTCAAAAATGAATAAACTTCCAAAAACTAAAAATAAAAAAAAACCTCACCACCTGTTTGAATGAATTAATTAAATTATTCTCTTTTATTTCCACCCAGCTTTATAATGTCCATGTTTATTTTTTATTAGTTTTTTATAATGTCCATGTTTAGATACAATATGCAGACAGGGCAAGAAATTTGATACTCTGACGAAGACTTATATTTATGTTTACTGTTAGCATGTTGTTAGAGTCTTTAGTGTCATAGCATACACAGTCAGAAGGTCTAAATGCTCTCATCTTATTCTGGGTTTATCCCTCGCCCACGGATCCTTGTTGCTGCCCACCCCTTATTCGATCATTGGAGAAAGGAAGAGAGTGGTGTTAGATTTCAGATTACTGCAGATGAAATGCACAAAGACAAACCCAGGCTTTCCCATTTGGAATATAGAGAATGCTACGGGGGAAATCTTTTAAATTGAAGTCATTTTCCATTTAGAAAGCATAGAGGGGTCAGTGGTTTAGAATCCAGAAGAACAATAGACAGGAAAGGTGCTCTCCCTGCACATAGAATTAAGGACTATCTTGCAAGGCCTTCTAATGTAGTCAGAGCTTCAAAGAGGTTATCAGGCCTTTCTCCCTAACTACCTGCTTTACTTTCTTGTGGCAGTACTTGTGCTCTTCTGATTTTTTTTTTTGACTTAAAAAAATATTTTCCCTATCATTCTCTTTTTTCTTTTCTAATCCTATTTCTTTTTCTCTTTAATGGTCAGGCTTTGTTGCCGACCCCAGTGTACCCTTTTCAAGGGCACTTAGCAGAGCGATTGTCTCAGGCTTGGGTTTTCTCCATTCTCTGACCAGTAATAGAAGGACAGAGGCTAGCTCTCCAAGTAAAATCATCTCTTCACTGAAGCTTTGTTCTGCTGCCTTGGGCCTTTCCTCTCTGATTCACCGGCCTTGATCTTGAGCAACTTTTTCCATTTCTCTTCTTTCTGTTACTTCCCAATTTCTAGAATGAATAAATTAGACATATTATTTCTGGTTTCTCATTTCTTATAAATTATTTAACACATGCTACTAAATTTGGGGGGAATATGGGAAGACAGAAAAATCAAACCAATGCCAATCTTCATATCTAGGCTCCTGCTCTAGCTTGGTGGTCACAGCCCCAGGCCTGCACTTCTCCTAAACCACCTCCAAGATTAGCCAAACATCCAGGGCTACTGGAATCAGACTAGCTGGTGGAGGAACTGGTCCTATCTTCTCAACAGTCCCCTCCCTTTTGGGACCTGGAAGCAGTTTTGGAGGGCTGTGAAAAGGGGCTCATCAAAATTCAAGGGTGTACTCACTCTATTACCATTTAAGGGAGCCCTGTGACTCCACGATTCAGTGCCTACTTCTCCCTGCTTCTTCAGTCCTGCAGCAGGCCTAACAACCTTGGCCCACCATATACCCCTTCCTTTCAACATTTATTACCTCCACCTTAATTTAAGTCCTCACTATTTCTTGACTCAAGTATTCTAATACTTGTATTAGTTTCCTCAAGCTACTGTGAAAAGATTACCACAAGCTAGGTGCTTAAAACAACAGAAATTTATCCTCTCATAGTTTTGGAGGTTAGAAGTCAGAAATCACAGAGTTGTCAGGGCCATGTTTTTGCCAAAGGCTCTAGGGAAGAATCTATTCCAAACCTTTTCCTTTATTAAAATTAAAAAAAAAATTTTAAATTTATTATTGAGTGCAAGTGGGGGAGGGGCAGAAAGAGAAAGAGGGAGACAGTGGATCCAAAGCTGGCTCCAGGCTGACAGCAGCGAGCCCCAGCCTGATGTAGGGCTCGAAGTCACAAACTGTGAGATCATGACCTGAGCTGAAGTTGGATGCTCAACCAACTGAGCCACCCAGGAACCCCAAACCTTTTTCTTAGCTTCTGGTGTTGGCGACAATCCTTGGCTTTCCTTGGTTTGCAGCTGTATAACTTTAGTCTCTGCCTCAGTGGTCACCTGGCATCCCTGTGTCTCAATTTTGTTTGTTTCTTATGAGGATAACAGTCATATTGGATTAGGGCCCACTCTAATGACCCCATCTTAATTTAATTATATCTGCAAATACTCTTATTTCCAAATAAGGTTATATTCACAGGTACTGGAGGTTAGAATTTAAACACATCTTTGGGGGGGCATAATTCAACTCATAATAATCAATGCCCTAATGGATCTCCCTGGCACCAGTGTTTCCTTCTTCTATTCCAATCTCCTTGTATATAATTAGCTTTCTAAAACATGTATTACATCATTCACACTTGAAAAAAAATCTGTTCACTCTCTACTTCTTTCAAATAAAACCTTCAGAATTGCATTTCAGGACCTTCTCATGTGAGATTCCATGTTTCTTTCAGGCATATTCTTTCATTCTCTCTATCATAGACCCCATCGGCTTACCACTATGACTGTTGAAACATTTGAGCCCTTATATATTTTCTAGCTTTTGCTCACCCAAGTCCTATTCCCTTCTTAAATTAATCAATGCATTCTAGGTTTATTTATAACCCTTTGTTATGCTGCTACTAAAGGATTTGTCACATTGTTCCATTATCTTATTCACCCTGAATTTCCCACTGCCTGGTACCTATTATCTATAAATAAACGATGCTGAGTAAACTATTTCAGAGAGGAATAAACTATTTGGTAATTAATGTTGCAAATCTTTTTTTTTATTCTTGTGCTCTTTTTGAGTTCCAGAAAAATTGACAGTAATTTGTCAATATAAATATCTCATTCAGATATTTTTAGTATAGTAGATAAGGAGGCAGGTTTTGAAACCAACTTGCTTCAATTAGAAGGTATTGATTATGAGTCCTTTACGTAACCTCCCTAACCTTCAATTTTTTCATCTGTTAAATGACAATGAGTTCCTAATTTATAGAGTTGTGAAGATAAAATATACAAAATCCTTAGAGCCATGACTGATACAAATTAGTTAGTTTTCTTAGGCTATCATCTTTATAACTACTCTTACTGTTATTCTTATTAGTCATCACTTGTGGAGTGAGGATTATATAATGTGTGGCTCAGGGTTAGTAAATGACTCTCTTTTCCCACCAGAGATCAGAACCAAAGGCAGATATAGTCATCAGGCAGATGAAAGTTAAACTTCAAGCCTTATTTCTGATAAGCTTGTTGGAGAACATAGCTTAGATGTTTGGCAATAAAGGGCCTCCCCATACTCCAGCCCAGAATTGATTCTTTCCACCCAGTCTCAGACACAGCTGAGAATATGGAGCTCTCTGCAGACATTGAGTGCCAAAAGAAGAGAGCCATGTATGCCTAATTCCTTCCAAATGCTCCAGTCAGACAATATCACTTCCTCTGCCCCCTTGTGTTCTTCCCCACCACTTTTTCAACATTTGTGAGAGTGAAGAGAGGCCAAGGGAGATTTTTCACACAGAAGTAAGAGAAAAAGGGAGAGAAATATTCCCCCCGACATATTACAGACCTCCTCACTTCATATGTGTTACAAATATTATATCTAATCTTTAAAATGAATCTGTGACATAAGTGTAATTATCACCTTCATTCTAAAGATGAAGAATCTGTGGCCCTGAAAAGTTAATTAACTTACCTAAAGTAACCTAACAGCAGGTAGGAGAAGCATGAATTGAATCCAAAGTCCTCTGTCATGGTATGTCACCTCCTCTCTCCCCCAACACAAATTATAATATTATATCCATATAGATGAAGGAATTTCATTTCTTTTAATTTTTAAATTTAGAACTTTATAATCACAACAAAAAAGTATTGCTTAAAAATCAGCCCTATACTCTATAAGGTATATGTAGGTATATGGAAATATATGCAAAGATACACAATATCTATAGGGAACATTCAATGTGATCCTTTTAGCTTGCATGTCAGCATAGTTAAATTGGAAAAACCATGGCCCTTTGTGGCCATGGGAAATGTTTTTCTCCTAAATCCTCTTTCAATATTCTGCTTCATATTATTTATTGGTTCTTACTGTGTTTCATAATATTCTCTACTCTATGGCAGTTTCTATTGGATCACTTCTTTGCAGAAAAACCTTTGGGTCATTTGCCCAGTTTTCACTTAAGAACATTGTTAAAATGTCGATACTACCCAAAGCAATCTAAATATTCAATGCAATCCCTATCAAAATAACACCAGAATTCTTCACAGAGCTAGAACAAATAATCCTAAAATTTGTATGGAAACAGAAAAGACCCCAAATAGCCAAAGCAATCTTGAAAAAGAAAACCAAAGCAGGAGGCATCACAATCCCAGATGTCAAGCTATACTACAAAGCTATAACCGTCATGACAGTATGGTACTGGCACAAGAACAGACACTCAGATCAATGGAACAGAATAGAGAACCCAGAAATGGACCCACAAACGTATAGCTAACTAATCTTTGACAAAGCAGGAAAGAATATCCAATGGAATAAAGACAGTCTCTTCAGCAAGTGATGCTGGGAAAACTGGGCAGCGACATGCAGAAGAATGAACCTGGACCACTTTATTACGCCATACACAAAAATAAACTCAAAGTGGATGAAAGACCCAAATGTAAGACAGGAAGCCATCAAAATCCTCAAGGAGAGAGCAGGCAAAAACCTCTTTGATCTTGGCCACAGCATCTTCTTACTCAACACGTTTCTGGAGGCAAGGGAAACAAAAGCAAAAATGAACTCCTGGGACCTCATCAAAATAAAAACCTTCTGTACAGCGAGGGAAACAATCAGCAAAACTAAAAGGCAACCGACAGAATGGGAGAAGATATTTGCAAATGACATATCAGATAAAGGATTAGTATCCAAAATCTACAAAGAACTTATCAAACTCAACACCCAAAAAACAAATAATCCAGTGAAGAAATGGGCAAAGACATGAACAGACACTTCTCCAAAGAAGACATCCAGATGGCCAACCGACACATGAAAAAATGCTCAACATCACTCATCATCAGGGAAATACAAATCAAAACCATAATGAGATACCACCTGACACCTGTCAGAATGGCTCACATTGACAACTCAGGCAACAACAGATGTTGGCGAGGATGCGGAGAAAGAGGATCTCTTGCATTGTTGGTGGGAATGCAAGCTGGTGCAGCCACTCTGGAAAACAGTATGGAGCTTCCTCAAAAACTAAAAATAGAACTACCCTACGACCCAGCAATTGCACTACTAGGCATTTATCCATGGGATACAGGTGTGCTGTTTCAAAGGGACACATGCACCCCAATGTTTATAGCAGCACTATCAACAATAGCCAAAGTATGGAAAGAGCCCAAATGTCCCTCGATGGATGAATGGATAAAGAAGATGTGGTGTATATATATACAATGGAGTATTATTCGGCAATCAAAAAGAATGAAATCTTGCCATTTGCAACTACGTGGATGGAACTGGAGGGTATTATGCTAAGTGAAATTAGAGAAAGACGAAAATCATATGACTTCACTCATAGGAGGACTTTAAGAGACAAAACAGATGAACATAAGGGAAGGGAAACAAAAATTATATAAAAACAGGGAGGGGGACAAAACAGAAAAGATTCATAAATATAGAGAACAAACTGAGGGTTATGGGAGGGGTTGTGGGAGGGGGGATGGGCTAAATGGATAAGGGACACTAAGGAATCTACTCCTGAAATCATTGTTGCACTATATGCTAATTTGGATGTAAATTTTAAAAAATAAAAAATAATATTAAAAAGAAAAGAACAAAGTATACATTACTGTGTTTGTAGTCTTAGTTTCTCCTTTTCCAGTGTCTGCCCATTCTTGAGTCTATTAGCTACTGCTACCCCCAAAATAATTTTGAACTCCCTACCTCATACTTATGCAACTCCCATGGTTTCTTTCCATTCTCTCTCTTGGGTAAACTGTGACATGGAAATTAAAAGATTTATCTGCCTTTGGCACTGCTATATCTCTTGTGCCCAAGCAAAGTGCCTGGCCTAAATTATTTATCAATCAGATGTGTTGAATAAGGTAAGATCATGATGGTGGTGATGATGATGGCATTATTCTTTAGCTTTTTGGTAGGATTAGAGTAGCTTCCAGTATAAAAAAAAATCTTATTGTTGGAGCTCTTACTATAATTGTCATTTTGTATCACATGATCCAACATTTTTTCAGCTCTAGTAGCTAAGAATTTTTCTCTTTAACTATTTTTCTACTTAATTCCCTATGGGCTATAAATACATTTTATATCATTAGCCTCAATTATGACTAGGAATATAATACATCATTGCTTCTCTCCAACCACCCAAAAAGTAAAGTGTTGAGTTTATTTTACATTCCAGATGAGCCCTGTGAGACAGAATTAGATCATGGTGGTCTTGAAGTGTGGTTTTGGGTTTTAGAATGATGGCTGCAACTTGTTCCTTTAACAATGATGTTTGGTAGTTGTTATTAGTAACAGCTACCCACACTTCATTGTCTCTGCAAGACACTGCACATATGCTGACAGAACACAATCTTGATATGTATTCATATGTGACAGTGATTGCAAATTTTATTCATGGCTCCATTGAAGTGCCTGGTATAGAGTGGATTCTCCACAAATGGTAAATCTATATAATAATAATAATTTGACAAATAATTTCATAACAACAATAATAATGGATGATGAGGACCCTTCTCCTAAGGAGGCACATTTGCCTTCTGAGGCTCTGAATACAACTTATAAGTCACATGGAGGGAATCTTTGGGAAGTTTTTTCATAATCATGTGTGTAGTACTAAAGATTAGATTCTTAAGAAAAAGCTACATTCACATTGGTAATAAGATTTAATCTAATTTCATCAGCATCTAACATGGGGCTCATTTTGGTTTTCCCAATGAAAGAAGAGGCAGTGACTGAAAATTTGGTCTTACAGTCACTTTCTTTCTCTTTCTCCTTTGATGTACATTAGTTCCCATGGAAACTACATTGGGATGGCTTGAGAGTGACATCTACAAATGCAGTATAAGGTCATTTTTATCTAATGCTTTGAAATTTAAACCATGATTTGTGATGTACAGTGAGCCTTCCTTAACATATTCTGAAGGACTATGAAAAGACAATATTTTGAATGCAGAAACAAGACACGTGACTGCATTATGCCAGTTCTCAGAAAGTTCAACATTGTTCTGCACAGAAAAACAGAGAGAGCCTCAATTCCCCAGTTTGCCTTCAGGAGATCCTGGCAATGCAGCTGGCCTTCTTAACATGAAGGGGAGAGAAGCCCCTCTTTCTTCCTCCTTCCTTATTGCTAGTAGCCAGTGAGGCCAGCAGCTAAGAGACAAACACGTGTTCAAGAGTTTAAATGCTACAATAAGGAACTGCACATGGACTATGATAAGGTTGCAGGGATTTTCTTTTTTTCCAAGTAGTTTCTAGCACGACCCCTGGCCTGCCCTTCTTAAGGTACTGATGTGATTTCCTTTATTAATTTGCCAGTGTTTCACTTATGCATTCCAGGTACATTTCAAGGGAGATATGTTTCTAAAGAGAAAAAACTAGAGCCCTCAGATAAAAATGACTTGAGTTTAGTGAAATTTGATCATCTCAAACTTCTAAGGTGCTCTTCAGAGAAGTAAAGTCTGAATGCCTAGTCAAGAGGTCTGGATTCAAATCCTGACTCATTCCCTTTCCAGAGATTTGCCTTGAGCAAGTCAAAACTTTTCTGAGCCTTAATATCATGCTCTAGAGAACACAGTGAGGGTCTCTGGGTGGCTCAGTCATTTAAGCAACCAATTCTTGGTTTCGGCCCAGGTCATGATCTCACGGTTTGTGAGTTCAAGCCCCATGTCAGGCTCTGTGCTGACAGCATGGAGCCTGCTTGGGATTCTCTCTCTCTCTCCTTCTCTGCCCCTTCCCTGCTCACTCTCTCTGTCTCTCTCTCTCAAAATAAATAAATAAACTTAAAAAAAAATTAAAGAACACAATGACATTTGAATGGGTAAATATGTGAGAAGGAGATACTGTAGAAAGAAGTGCTTAGTATAAGTTACATGCTAGGAGCTCAATATATTTGCACAAATGAATTAATTATCCCATAAAACTTTGTTAATACCTATCTTTGTTCTCATTATAGTCCTTTATGCCATAAGTTGTGAAAATGTCCATCTCTTGTCTTATATCATAGTTAAATGTGAGTCGAATGGCCATCTCCATTTGACAATCACCATCTGGAATACAGCCTCCAACATCACTTTTGGCAATGAGAGAGAGGGCTCCTCGTTGCCTCAACCCAGAAGTGACATGTATCACCTCCTCTCAGGCTACAATGGATCCTAACCTAACTTCAAACTTAGTCTGGGAGGTGTCGACAAGCATTTCAATAATTGGTGCACAGTACCTCTCTCTTCCACATTAAAAAGAAAAGTTCAATAAATCTCATTGTTTAAAACTGATGATTAAAATTTTAAAAAGGGAATCATAAAGCAAGCACATTTCAAAAATTGGCAAATTCTGTGTTCCTGATGACATTTTTGTATGATCTACTGTTCCAACACTGCTAATTTTATCTACATGGAGAAAAAGAACAATACATTCTTCATTGATATAGTAAGTCACATTTCTTCATGTCTCCTGCCCACAGACTTAAATTTTAAGAGGCATATAAATAAGCAACTTAGCATATGTGACCTCCTGACCGTGAAGTGTTAAATTCCAGGAACTATATTACTCCACCACTTTTATTCGTCTGTGGGAAATCACTTGATTTATGCCTGATCCCAGGATACAATAAAAATGTGCAGGTATGCCAAACTAGAACGATTGGAACCTGTCAAATAAAAATTTTAGTTGCCCTTAGAATCTACAAATAAAAGTAACTTTTGATTAAAGATAACACAGTTTCTATCATACTTTTATCAGTGTTCAGACACAAAACATATCCAAATAATTGAATTTCAATATAGCACAATGCACCACAGCCTTTGGAGAGAAAGATCCCTGTATGATGAAAAGGAAATTTTCTTATATGGGAAAGAGTTATGGCAGAAAAATGGTTCTAGCCAGAAGAAGCTAAACCAGTATAGACAAGGTATATTAACAGAAATATTCAGCCAAGCAAGGTCTGAATTTTCTCAAGTTGGCTTGTTTACATTGACCATTCATTCTTAGTTTATGGGCTTTAGAACTTCAGATGGGGTCCAGCTAGGATTATAAACCAAAGTGCCAAAAAAAGAACCACAAGACTTTTGGAAAGGAATTCCCAGCTAAATTTTCAGACTCAAGAGTTTGGCATCATTCTAAAAAGATTCTCAGTTCTCGGATTATTTTAGGCAGGTCCACATTGATGCAGTGAGTCTCAAAAGCAACCTGGAGAATTTCCATCTCATTAGCACTTCATTTATAGTATATCTATATCAAGGCTAAGCCTTGGGGTTCTGGTCTTAGCTTAAACATGAGGAAAATAAAATTTACTCTAGTACAAACTGAGTACATATTCTGTCATGTATAGTCATGGTTGAAGCATGCTCACGTCACCTGTGAATTGCGACTGCTCACTGAGTGATCTTCAAAGGATGAAATATTTCTTCTAAAATTTTTATGCATTTATTATTTCTTTGCCATTAAATGTCATATATTTGTATTCTAGTTCATTTTTTAAAGTGGAATTTCTGAGATATAATTGACACATAACATTATATTAGTTTCAGCTGTACAGCATAATAATTTGATATTTGTATATATTGTGAAATGATCACCACAATAAGTCTAGTTAACATCCGTCACCACACATAGTTAAATTTTTTCCTCATGATGAAAAATTTTAAGATCTACTATCTTAGTAACTTTCACGTATACAATTCAGTGTTATTAACTATAGTCACAATGCTCTATATTATATCCCCTTGACTTATTTATTTTGTAACTGAAAGGTTGTATCTTTCGACCTCTTCATCCATTTCACCCACCCCCAAATCCCTGCCTCTAACAACTACCTACCTCTTTTTCTGTATCTATAAGTTCAGGGGTTTTTTTTGTTTGTTTGTTTGTTTTTTTTTTTTTTTTTGGCGGGGAGGGATTTAGATTCCACATATAAGAGAGATCATACAGTATTTGTCTTTCTCTGTCTGACTTATTTTACTTAATATAATATTCTCAAGATCCATCTATGTTGTTACACTGCAAATAGCAATATTTCCTTCTTTTTTATGGCTGAATGATATTGTATTATGTAGATATGCCATATAAATACGTGATATATGTGATACATATATACTACATTTTCTTTATTCATTCATCCATCAGTGGACACTTAGGTTGCTTCCATGTCTTGGCTATTGTAAATAATGTTGCAATGAACACGGGAGTGTATGTATCTTTTTGAGTTAGTGTTTTCATTTTTCTTCAGATGAATATCCAGAAGTGAAATTGATAAGTTATATAGCAGTTTCATTTTTAATTGTTTTGGGAAACCTCCATACTGTTTTCCATAGTGGCTGCACCAATTTACATTCCCACCAACAGTGCACAAGGGTTCTCTTTTCTCTACATCCTTGCCAACACTTGTTATTTCTTGTTTTCTGTTAATACCCATTCTAACAGTTGTGAGATGGTATCTCATTATGAATTTAATTTGTATTTTCCTGATAATTAATGATGTTGCATCTTTTCATGTGCCTTTTGGCCATCTGTATGTCTTTTTTTGGAAAAATGCCATTCAGAGCCTCTGCCTATTTTTCAGTTAGAGTCTTTGTTTGTTTTGGGCTATTGAGTTGTATAAATAAAATATAAATATATAAAAATATGTAATTATATAATAAATATAAATTATATTTATGTTTATGTTTATATATTTTGTATATTAGCTCCTAGTCAGAAATATGATTTGTAAATATTTTCTCCCATTTCATAGGTTATTTTTTCATTTTGTTGATGTTTCCTTCACTGCACACAGCTTTTTAGTGTGAGGTACAAACTGGATTTCTGATGGTCAGTTATTAAACAAAATAACGTGGGTTTTAGGTCATGGTACATCTTTTTAGAACATGTCCAACCTTACTCTGAAAACACCTTATACAACTTGGGGTTCAAAAAAATGTCACCATGGAAACTTCAGCAGTGGTTTGACAGAGATATCCTTTATTCATCTTTGTGCCCTAGTGCTTAATACAGTATCTGTCAAGTACAGATACTCAATGTTTCAGAATGAGGAAATGAATGAATGAATGGGAATGAAATTTTCTTGAATGCACCCACATTTTATTCCAGATAGACCTTGTTCAACACTCCCGTGTGAATCAGAATAAGACCTCAGTCAAGCTGCAGACTATATAAGATGGCGCATAGGGGTGGTGGCAGTCTGCAGGGAGGCAGAGAGACCTAGAAAGCTGTCAATCTCTGTGCAGATTGTATCAGAAAGTGATTTTTAGCCAATTGTTAGGCTAGAGTTCCCGTAGCTTCATGAATGCATAGCTTTATAAGTTCCTAATAACTTTCAGTAACCTGATTCCAGGAGTGATCAGACCACACAAAGTAGCAGGTACTTGCAAAGTTGTGTATATTAGGTTTGATATATTATGAATCAGATTTATATTTCTGGTTGTGACTTTCATGGGCCAAGACTAACATCAGTTATTCTCAGTTTTTTTTTTGTTTGTTTTATTTTGTTTGTTTTTCATTGTTATTGTTATTCTCAATTTTATAACTCAATTTGACTAAAGACTATTTGAGATTAAAAATGTGAAAAATTCAAAGATAAAAATATCTACATATACACACATACACATAGATGCACACATGCATAAATATACTCGTGTATAAGCACACACACATATACCCCTATAAAGCAACACTCATCTAATTCCATGTTTTATATAATATATATATTCCATAGTATGTATGGAAACATATATGTGTGTATACATGTAAATATGTATTACATTTAATATGGAATTTTATCAATGTTATTATGTGAGTGTGTGTATATATACGGACATATGCATATACAGTATGTGTATATATATATATATGTATATATATATATATATACAC
The DNA here is from genome assembly GCF_022079265.1 of Lynx rufus. Classification (NCBI taxonomy): domain Eukaryota; kingdom Metazoa; phylum Chordata; class Mammalia; order Carnivora; family Felidae; genus Lynx; species Lynx rufus. Next base: position 152,352,865 of record NW_025814834.1, read on the forward strand.
ACACACACACATTAAATATATGTATACATTTTATACTGACACCATTGCCTTATTCACCAAATATTATTGAATATTTACTGTATCTAGGCACTCTACTAGGTACTTAGAATACAAAAAGTCAATCTTTTCCAGTCCCTGCCTTAAAGAAAATCACAATTAAAAAAGTGAGGTTAGAGTGGGAGAAAGCCAAAGCAGAAGAGACTCTTAAAAAACTGAGAACAGAGAGATTTAGGGAAGATGGCGGCGTAGGAGGACGCTGGGCTCACCGCGCGTCCTGCTGATCACTTAGATTCCACCTACACCTGCCTAAATAACCCAGAAAACCGCCAGAGGATTAGCAGAACAGAGTCACCGGACCCAAGTGCAGACGAGAGGCCCACGGAAGAGGGTAGGAAGGGCGGCGAGGCGGTGCGCGCTCCACGGACTGGCGGGAGGGAGCCGGGGCGGAGGGGCGGCTCGCCGGCCAAGCAGAGCCCCCGAGTCCGGCTTGCAAAAGCGAAGGGGCCTGACGGACTGTGTTCCGACAGCAAGCGCGACTTAGCGTCTGGGAGGTCATAAGTTAACAGCTCTGCTCAGAAAGCGGGAAGGCTGGAGGACAAAGGGAGGGTGAGCTGCGGAGCCCCCGGACGACAGAGCTCAGTTTGGCGGGGAACAAAGGCGCTCTCCAGCGCCATCTCCCCCGCCCATCCCCCAGCCAAAATCCCAAAGGGAACCGGCTCCGGCCAGGGAAATTGCTCGCTCCGCGCGAACACCCAACTCTGTGCTTCTGCGGAGCCAAACCTCCGGCAGCGATCTGACTCCCTCCGGCTGCACAGGGCCCCTCCTGAAGTGGATCACCTAAGGAGAAGCGAGCTAAGCCTGCCCCCCCTGCCGCCGTGCACCTTGCCTTCCCACCCCAGCTAATACGCCAGATCCCCAGCATCACAAGCCTGGCAGTGTGCAAGTAGCCCAGACGGGCCACGCCACCCCACAGTGAATCCCGCCCCTAGGAGAGGGGAAGAGAAGGCACACACCAGTCTGACTGTGGCCCCAGCGGTGGGCTGGGGGCAGACATCAGGTCGGACTGCGGCCCCGCCCACCAACTCCAGTTATACACCACAGCACAGGGGAAGTGCCCTGCAGGCCCTCACCACACCAGGGACTATCCAAAATGACCAAGCGGAAGAATTCCCCACAGAAGAATCTCCAGGAAATAACAACAGCTAATGAGCTGATCAAAAAGGATTTAAATAATATAACAGAAAGTGAATTTAGAATAATAGTCATAAAATTAATCGCTGGGCTGGAAAACAGCATACAGGACAGCAGAGAATCTCTTGCTACAGACATCAGGGGACTAATGAACAGTCACGAGGAGCTGAAAAACGCTTTAAAGGAAATGGAAAACAAAATGCAAACCGCCACAGCTCGGATGGAAGAGGCAGAGGAGAGAATAGGTGAACTAGAAGATAAAGTTATGGAAAAAGAGGAAGCTGAGAAAAAGAGAGATAAAAAAATCCAGGAGTATGAGGGGAAAATTAGAGAACTAAGTGATACACTAAAAAGAAATAATTTACGCATAATTGGTATCCCAGAGGAGGAAGAGAGAGGGAAAGGTGCTGAAGGGGTACTTGAAGAAATCATAGCTGAGAACTTCCCTGAACTGGGGAAGGAAAAAGGCATTGAAATCCAAGAGGCACAGAGAACTCCCTTCAGACGTAACTTGAATCGATCTTCTGCACGACATATCATAGTGAAACTGGCAAAATACAAGGATAAAGAGAAAATTCTGAAAGCAGCAAGGGGTAAACGTGCCCTCACATATAAAGGGAGACCTATAAGACTCGTGACTGATCTCTCTTTTGAAACTTGGCAGGCCAGAAAGAATTGGCACGAGATTTTCAGGGTGCTAGACAGCAAAAATATGCAGCCAAGAATCCTTTATCCAGCAAGTCTGTCATTTAGAATAGAAGGAGAGATAAAGGTCTTCCCAAACAAACAAAAACTGAAGGAATTTGTCACCACTAAACCAGCCCTACAAGAGATCCTAAGGGGGACCCTGTGAGACAAAGTACCAGAGACATCACTACAAGCATAAAACATACAGACATCACAATGACTCTAAACGCGTATCTTTCTATAATAACACTGAATGTAAATGGATTAAATGCGCCAACCAAAAGACATAGGGTATCAGAATGGATAAAAAAACAAGACCCATCTATTTGCTGTCTACAAGAGACTCATTTTAGACCTGAGGACACCTTTAGATTGAGAGTGAGGGGATGGAGAACTATTTATCATGCTACTGGAAGCCAGAAGAAAGCTGGAGTAGCCATACTTATATCAGACAAACTAGACTTTAAATTAAAGGCTGTAACAAGAGATGAAGAAGGACATTATATAATAGTTACAGGGTCTATCCATCAGGAAGAGCTAACAATTATAAATGTCTATGCGCCGAATACCGGAGCCCCCAAATATATAAAACAATTACTCATAAACATAAGCAACCTTATTGATAAGAATGTGGTAATTGCTGGGGACTTTAACACCCCACTTACAGAAATGGATAGATCATCTAGACACACGGTCAATAAAGAAACAAGGGCCCTGAATGAGACACTGGATCAGATGGACTTGACAGATATATTTAGAACTCTGCATCCCAAAGCAACAGAATATACTTTCTTCTCGAGTGCACATGGAACATTCTCCAAGATAGATCATATACTGGGTCAAAAATCAGCCCTTCATAAGTTTACAAGAATTGAAATTATACCATGCATACTTTCAGACCACAATGCTATGAAGCTTGAAGTCAACCACAGGAAAAAGTCTGGAAAACCTCCAAAAGCATGGAGGTTAAAGAACACCCTACTCACGAATGAGTGGGTCAACCAGGCAATTAGAGAAGAAATCAAAAAATATATGGAAACAAACGAAAATGAAAATACAACAATCCAAACGCTTTGGGACGCAGCGAAGGCAGTCCTGAGAGGAAAATACATCGCAATCCAGGCCTATCTCAAGAAACAAGAAAAATCCCAAATACAAAATCTAACAGCACACCTAAAGGAAATAGAAGCAGAACAGCAAAGGCAGCCTAAACCCAGCAGAAGAAGAGAAATAATAAAGATCAGAGCAGAAATAAACAATATAGAATCTAAAAAAACTGTAGAGCAGATCAACGAAACCAAGAGTTGGTTTTTTGAAAAAATAAACAAAATTGACAAACCTCTAGCCAGGCTTCTCAAAAAGAAAAGGGAGATGACCCAAATAGATAAAATCATGAATGAAAATGGAATTATTACAACCAATCCCTCAGAGATACAAACAATTATCAGGGAATACTATGAAAAATTATATGCCAACAAATTGGACAACCTGGAAGAAATGGACAAATTCCTGAACACCCACACTCTTCCAAAACTCAATCAGGAGGAAATAGAAAGCTTGAACAGACCCATAACCAGCGAAGAAATTGAATCGGTTATCAAAAATCTCCCAACAAATAAGAGTCCAGGACCAGATGGCTTCCCAGGGGAGTTCTACCAGACGTTTAAAGCAGAGATAATACCTATCCTTCTCAAGCTATTCCAAGAAATAGAAAGGGAAGGAAAACTTCCAGACTCATTCTATGAAGCCAGTATTACTTTGATTCCTAAACCAGACAGAGACCCAGTAAAAAAAGAGAACTACAGGCCAATATCCCTGATGAATATGGATGCCAAAATTCTCAATAAGATACTAGCAAATCGAATTCAACAGCATATAAAAAGAATTATTCACCATGATCAAGTGGGATTCATTCCTGGGATGCAGGGCTGGTTCAACATTCGCAAATCAATCAACGTGATACATCACATTAACAAAAAAAAAGAGAAGAACCATATGATCCTGTCAATCGATGCAGAAAAGGCCTTTGATAAAATCCAGCACCCTTTCTTAATAAAAACCCTTGAGAAAGTCGGGATAGAAGGAACATACTTAAAGATCATAAAAGCCATTTATGAAAAGCCCACAGCTAACATCATCCTCAACGGGGAAAAACTGAGAGCTTTTTCCCTGAGATCAGGAACACGACAGGGATGCCCACTCTCACCGTTGTTATTTAACATAGTGCTGGAAGTTCTAGCATCAGCAATCAGACAACAAAAGGAAATCAAAGGCATCAAAATTGGCAAAGATGAAGTCAAGCTTTCGCTTTTTGCAGATGACATGATATTATACATGGAAAATCCGATAGACTCCACCAAAAGTCTGCTAGAACTGATACATGAATTCAGCAAAGTTGCAGGATACAAAATCAATGTACAGAAATCAGTTGCATTCTTATACACTAACAATGAAGCAACAGAAAGACAAATAAAGAAACTGATCCCATTCACAATTGCACCAAAAAGCATAAAATACCTAGGAATAAATCTAACCAAAGATGTAAAGGATCTGTATGCTGAAAATTATAGAAAGCTTATGAAGGTAATTGAAGAAGATTTAAAGAAATGGAAAGACATTCCCTGCTCATGGATTGGAAAAATAAATATTGTCAAAATGTCAATACTACCCAAAGCTATCTACACATTCAATGCAATCCCAATCAAAATTGCACCAGCATTCTTCTCGAAACTAGAACAAGCAATCCTAAAATTCATATGGAACCACAAAAGGCCCCGAATAGCCAAAGGAATTTTGAAGAAGAAGACCAAAGCAGGAGGCATCACAATCCCAGACTTCAGCCTCTACTACAAAGCTGTCATCATCAAGACAGCATGGTATTGGCACAAAAACAGACACACAGACCAATGGAATAGAATAGAAACCCCAGAACTAGACCCACAAACATATGGCCAACTCATCTTTGACAAAGCAGGAAAGAACATCCAATGGAAAAAAGACAGCCTCTTTAACAAATGGTGCTGGGAGAACTGGACAGCAACATGCAGAAGGTTGAAACTAGACCACTTTCTCACACCATTTACAAAAATAAACTCAAAATGGATAAAGGACCTCAATGTGAGACAGGAAACCATCAGAACCTTAGAGGAGAAAGCAGGAAAAGACCTCTCTGACCTCAGCCGTAGCAATCTCTTACTCGACACATCCCCAAAGGCAAGGGAATTAAAAGCAAAAGTGAATTACTGGGACCTTATGAAGATAAAAAGCTTCTGCACAGCAAAGGAAACAACCAACAAAACTAAAAGACAACCAACGGAATGGGAAAAGATATTTGCAAATGACATATCGGACAAAGGGCTAGTATCTAAAATCTATAAAGAGCTCACCAAACTCCACACCCGAAAAACAAATAACCCAGTGAAGAAATGGGCAGAAAACATGAATAGACACTTCTCTAAAGAAGACATCCAGATGGCCAACAGGCACATGAAAAGATGTTCAGCGTCGCTCCTTATCAGGGAAATACAAATCAAAACCACACTCAGGTATCACCTCACGCCAGTCAGAGTGGCCAAAATGAACAAATCAGGAGACTATAGATGCTGGAGAGGATGTGGAGAAACGGGAACCCTCTTGCACTGTTGGTGGGAATGCAAATTGGTGCAGCCGCTCTGGAAAACAGTGTGGAGGTTCCTCAGAAAATTAAAAATAGACCTACCCTATGACCCAGCAATAGCACTGCTAGGAATCTACCCAAGGGATACAGGAGTACTGATGCATAGGGGCACTTGTACCCCAATGTTCATAGCAGCACTCTCAACAATAGCCAAATTATGGAAAGAGCCTAAATGTCCATCAACTGATGAATGGATAAAGAAATTGTGGTTTATATACACAATGGAATACTACGTGGCAATGAGAAAAAATGAAATATGGCCTTTTGTAGCAACGTGGATGGAACTGGAGAGTGTGATGCTAAGTGAAATAAGCCATACAGAGAAAGACAGATACCATATGGTTTCACTCTTATGTGGATCCTGAGAAACTCAACAGGAACCCATGGGGGAGGGGAAGGGAGAAAAAAAAAAAGACGTTAGAGTGGGAGAGAGCCAAAGCATAAGAGACTGTTAAAAACTGAGAACAAACTGAGGGTTGATGGGGGGTGGGAGGGAGGGGCGGGTGGGTGATGGGTATTGAGGAGGGCACCTTTTGGGATGAGCACTGGGTGTTGTATGGAAACCAATTTGTCAATAAACTTCATAAAAAAAAAAAAAAAAAAAAAAAAAAACTGAGAACAAACTGAGGGCTGATGGGGGGTGGGAAGGAGGGGAGGGTGGGTGATGGGTATTGAAGAGGGCACCTTTTGGGATGAGCACTGGGTGTTGTATGGAAACCAATTTGACAATAAATTTAATATATTTAAATAAAAAAATAAGTAAAAAACCATTAAAAAAAGAAAATCACAATTTACTAGGGCAAAGACTCATAAACGTATAAATGCCGTTTAATGGCAATACAGGCAAATGCTCCTAGAATTAGACAATGTTCCAAATATTCACTAGTACCTTCCCCTTATCGCATGCAGGTCTTTCCTCTTTTATCTAATCCTACCCATCTTCCAAGTAATGAGTTTGCAGGTACTTTTTACCTTGATAAAATCTCAAAATGGTTGCTAAATGTTGGTAGCAAAGTTTTGATTTGTCCCTCTAAGAGCCATAGCACCTTTTGCTCTTCACAACATCATACGAAAATCTGTTGCTTGAACTTTGGAGAGGATTCATTCCTTTTGAATTTCTTCCCTTTTATCATATTGTCATTTATGAAATGCAATGATTCATTAATGGTTTTCTTGTGATTCTTCTAAGTCATGACATTTATAAATATCTTAGCAACATTCAGAGAGTATATGAAACTGTACATATCTAGGAAGTAATTATATACACAAACATATGTATGTTCAAATGAAAAAAGGATAGCATAGCTGTCTGTATCATGATCTATGAATGCAGGTATGATTGGAAAATTTAATATATTCTGAACATTCTGTGTTAGGGTTTTCCATCTGTAAAATGGAACTAGCATTCCCTTCCCTTCCCATTACATAAGATTGCCATGAATTTCACATAAGATAATATGAGTAAGTGGTTTATGAGGTAAAATATACTATACAAATAGATGTCTAGCCAAGATATGAGGGCCATCTGGCTGCATGTCAGATTTTCACAGGTTCCTAAACTACCAGAATGGCTTCTACAGGTGACTACAAGGAAACTCAAGTATATATTTGATATTTATAGTCCTCTTTCAAATTACTTTTCCACCTTTTTCAAAAGCCCAATTCTATGCTCTTTCCTGACCTTCTTGTATGTATTCTAGTTTCTATCTTTGCTTCTGTCTTTGAATTTGATACTTTCTCTGGTACCAACACTGGTTCATTCTAAGTAACATGTGAATAAGCAACCCAATCTAAGTTGCCTCTCTATCACCTTTCCTAGGTTGATGTAGGTTGATGCCCAGAAGCTGCCCCTTTCTTTCAAGTAAGATTTTGTATCACATGATGTTTCCACTGGTTTGCTCAAACATTTCTAAAAGAGACCCAATAGGTGTGGGGAAAATGATGGAGTAGGAAGATGCTAGCCTTAGCTGGTTCCATGGAAACAACTAGATAACACCCACATTAGTGTAAATAACTCAGAAAATGTTTCAAAGACTGTTAGAACAGACTCTCCACAGGCAAATATAGAGAAGAGGCCACATCAAAGAGAGTAGGAAGGGCAGAGATAGGGTCAGTAGCCAAATGGGTCTGTGGGAATGTGGATGGACACTGTGGGCACAGAGAGGGAAAAGAAGTAGACTACACATCAGGCACCCTAGGCATGGAGACTCACACTAGGAAGACAAATCTCCCATAACATTTGGCTTTGAGCACGGGGGGGTGGGGGGTAACTTCCTAATTTATTATAATCAGTGGGGCTTAACAGATGGAGCTTTAAATATCAGTGTGCTCAGCTCCAGGAGAGCTGGAGAATGATGAGAAACTTGAAGAGATAGCACAAAAACCCAGCCCCACAGAAGCAGGAGTTTGAAAGATGCTCATGGTATACTGGAGGAAGATTTGTTTGCTAATCTCAGGGCCTGTGCTGGAGGGGCAGGAATCTTTTAGATACTTCTCCAAGAACAAGGGAACTGGTAGGTGCCATTTCCCTCCCAGGACCCCCATCTTAGATGCAGGACACCTGTGGGAATTAATGCAGCATGAAATACTCTCCACCTAGCTTGCTAACAATCCACCCTGTTCCCACATATTTCTGTGGATCCATTCCCTCCAACTTGGCCTCCTCCCACAGCAGACTGTGTAAAACTTGCTAACACTGTGTGTCCTGCCCCTGCATTCTCCTGTGGACTCACCCGCTCCAACACACCCTCGGTAGGAGTCTATCCAAAGCTTCCCCACAAGCATGGAAGTATGCAAGCAGCCCTGACAGGGGTCAGCACCACCCCAAAGTGACTCCTGCCCTCAGAAGAGGGGATGATAACCACACACATCAATCTGACTGTGACTCCAGCAATGGGCTGGGGGCATACACATGGTCTGACTACAGGCCCTGCCCATCTATGAAAGCTTTTCAGGTGCCAACACAAGGAAAGCATCTTGCAGTTCTAGGGACAGAACTCTGGCAAACTCCTTATCTGACCCAATTCAAGCCCCAGACTGGTCCACTAACAACATAGGGACTAGCCCTGCCCACAACAGGCAAAAAGAGCCATTGCAGACAAATGGACTAAAGGCAAACGTGACTCATCCACAATAGCAGGGCATACCCAACACACACAGGAGACACCTCTGAAGTGCCAGGTTTTGGTGAACAAGGAATATTGCACTGCAAGGCACTACAGACCTCTTCTTTATACGGACATTACTCTCAAGAGCAGGAGACAGAGCTGATCTTCCTAACACACAGAAACAGACACAGAGAGTTAGACAAAATGAGGAGGCAGAGGAATATGTACCAAATGAAAGAACAAGACAAAATCACAGCAAGAGAGCTAAGCAAAATAGAGATAAGTAATGTGCCTGACAGAGAATTTAATGAAATCATCATAAACACTGGAATTGAGGAAAGAAAAATGGAGGATATATTGAAATTCTCAACAAAGAAATAGAAAACATAAAAAGAACCAATCAGAGATGAAGAACTCAATAATTGAAATTAAAAATACACCAGAGGGAATAAATAGATTAAAGGAAGCAGAACAGATCAGTGACCTGAAGGACAAAGTAACAGAAAGCAATCAAGCTGAATAAGGGACAGACTAAAAATAATAAAAATGAAAATGGACATAGAGAACTCAGTGACACCATCAAGCATAATAACATTCACATTATAGGGATCCCAGAAGGAGAAGAGAGAGAAAAGAGAGGGGGAAGCAAATATATTTAAAGAAATAATAGCTGATAATTTCCTGAATCTGGGGAAGGACAGAAATCCAGATCCAGGAGATGCACAGAGAGCCCCCAACAAAATCAACCCAAGGAGGTCCATACTAAGACACATAGTAATTAAAATGGCAAAAAGTAGTGAGGAAGAGAGAATTTTAAAAGCAGCCAAGAGAAAATAGATACCTACAAGGGAAATCTCATAAGGCTATCAACTTATTTTTCAGCAGAAACTTTTCAGGCCAGAAGGGAGTGGCATGGTATATTCAAAGTACTGAAAGAAAGAAATCTGCAACCAAGAATACTCTATGCAGCAAAGCTATCATTCAGAATAGAAGGAGACATAAAGAGTTTCCCAGACAAACAAAACCTAAAGAAATTCATCACCATTAAACTAGCCTTACCAGAAATGTTTAAAAAGGAGACATTTTGTGTGGGGAAGGAAAGAACTTAAGTAGAAGTAAGAAAAATGGGAAGCACAAAAGCAGTGAAATTAAGTATATGTATAAAAGTCAGTCAAGGGATTCACAAAATAAAAGAATGTGATGTATGATACCATATACCTAAAATGTGGGGTGGGGAGAGGAGTAAAAATTTAGTGCTTCTAGAATGGGTTCAAACTTAAGTGGACCATCAGCTTAACATAGACTGCTATATGCTTATGATGTTATGTATAAACGTAATGGTAATCACACATCAAAAAGTGGTAATAAATATGCCAAAAAATAAAAGGAAAGGAACCCAAGTATGTCACTAAAGAAAGCCAGCAAACCAAGAGAGAAGAGAGCAAGAGAAAAAAAGGAACAGAGAACTACAAAAACAAGTAACGAAATGGCAATAAGTACATATTTATCAATAATTACTTTGAGTGTAAATGGCCCAAATACTCCAATCAAAAGACATAGGGTAGTAGAAGGCATAAAAAATAAGACCCATCTATATGCTGTCTACAAGACACTCATTTCAGACCTAAAGACACATGCAGACTGAAAGTGAAGGAATGAAAAAGCATATATCATACAAACAAAAGTGAAAAGAAAGCCAGGGTAACAATACTTACTCTGGACAAAATAGACTTTTTTTAAAAATTAAATTTACTTATTTTTATTATTTTTTACGGACAAAATAGAGTTTAAAACAAAGACTGCAACAAGAGACAAAGAAGGATATTATATAATCATAAAGGGAATAATCCAACACGAAAATAAACAAAAATTGTAATAGTTATGCACCCAACATGACAACACCCAAACACATAAAGCAGCTCATACCAAACATAAAAGAAGTAGTTCTCTACAATAATAGTAGAGAACTTTAACCCTGCACTTACAGCAATAGATAGGTCATTCAAACAGAAAATCAACAAAAAAACCTTGTGGCTTTGAATACACACTGGAACAGATGGATCGAACACATATATATTCAGAACATTCCATCCTAAAACAGTGGAATACATATTCTTTTGAAGTACACATGGAATGTTTTCCAGGATATATCCATTAGACCACAATACAAGTCTCAACAAATTTGAAGAGACTGAAGTCATACAATGCATCTTTAATCACAATGTTAAGAGACTAGAAATCAACCACCAGAAAAAATCTGGAAAGAACACCAATACATGAAGGTTAAACAATCTGTTACTAAATAATGAATGGATTAACCAAAGAATCAAACATAGAAAAAAAAAAAAAAAAACTACATGGAGACAACAAACAAACAAAAAAACTACATGGAGGCAAATAAAAATGAAAACACAATGGTCCAGAACCTTTGGTATGAAGCAAAGTCTGTTCTAAAATTGAAATTTAGAAATACATGTCTACCTCAAGAAGTAAGAAAAATATCAAACAACCTAACCTTACACCTAAAGGAACAAACAAAACCAAAACCAGTAGAAAGAGAGAAATAATAAAGATTACAGCAGAAATAAACAAAATGCAAACAAGAATAGAGTAGATCAATGAAACCAGGAGCTACATCTTTGAAAAGATCAACAGAATTGACAAACCTTTATCTAGACTCATAGAAAAAAAGAAAAAAGACTCAAACAAGATCAGAAATGAAAGAGGAGAAATAACAACTAACAACACAGAAATACAAAGGATTATAAGAGAATGTTATGAGAATTATATGCCTGCAAAGAAATGGATATATATGCCTAGAAGAAATGGATAAATTCCTAGAAACATATGACCTCCCAAAACTGAAGCAAGAAGAAATGGAAAGTTTGAACAGATGGTTATCAGCAATGAAATTGAAGCAATAATCAAAAAATTCCCAACAAACCAAAGTCCAGGACCAGACTGCTTCAAAGGCAAATTCCACCAAACATTTAAAGAAGAGTTAAAGTCTCTTCTCAAACTATTCCAACAAATAGAAAAGGAATGAAATCTTCTAAATTCATTCTATGAGGCCAGCATTACCCTGATACCAAAATCAGATAACAACACTACAAAATAAGAGAACTACAGTCCAATAACTGATTAACATAGACGCAAAAATCCTCAACAAAATATTAGCAAACCAAACCCAACAATACATTAAAAATGTTATTCACCATTATCAAGTGGGATTTATTCCTGGGATGCAAGGATGATTCAATATTCACAAATCAATCAATGTGATATAACACATTAATAAGGGAAAGGATAAAAACCATATGATCATTTCAATAGATGCAGGAAAACCATGTGACAAAGTATAACATCTACTCATGATGAAACCCTCAACAAAGTAGGTTTAGAGGAAACATACTTCAACATAATAAAGATCATACATTAAAAACCGATAATTAACATTATATTCAGTTGTGAAAACCTAAGAGCTTTTCCCTAAGGTCAGGAACAAGACAAGGATAGCCACTCTCAACACTTTTATTCAACATAGTACTGGAAGTATTAGCCACAGAAATTAGACAACATAAAGACATAGGAAGGATTTAAATTAGTAAGGAAGAAGTAAAACTCTATTTGCAGATGATATGATACTATGTATAGAAAACCCTAAAGAATCCACCAAAAAAAAAAAAAACTACTAGAACTCATAAATTAATTCCATAAAGTTGCAGGATACAAAATAAATGTACAGAAATATTTTTCATTCCTATACACTAATAATAAAGTAGGAGAAAGAAATATTAAGAAAATAATCCCATTTACAGTTGCACCAAAAATAATAAATACCTAGGAATAAACTAACCAAGAAGGTGAAAGACCTATAATCTGATAATCATAAAACACTGATGGAAGAAATTGAAGATGACACAAATGGAAAGGTGTTCCATGCTCATGGATTGGGAGAACAAATATTGTTAAAAATGCCCATACTACCCAAAGCAATCTACAGATTTAATGTGATTCTTATCAAAATACCAACAGCATTTTTCATAGAACTAGAATACATAATCCTTAAATTCGTATGGAACCACAAAAGACCCCATTAGCCAAAGCAATCTCGACAAAGAAGAATAAAACTGGAATCACAATCCCAGATTTCAAAATATACTACAAAGCTGTAGTAATCAAAACAGCATGGTACTGGCAGAAAAATAGATATATAGATCAGTAGAACACAATAGAAAGCCCAGAAATAACTCACAATTATATGGTCAATTAATCTTTGACACAGGAGGCAAGAGCATGCAATGGTAAAAAGAGAGTCTCTTCAACAAATGGGTACTGAGAAAACTGGAGAGCTACATGCAAAAGAATGAAACTGGACCACTTTCTTACACCATACACAAAAATAAACCAAAAATGGGTTAAAGACCTAAATGTGAGACCTGAAACCATACAAATCCTAGAAGAGAACAAGCAGTAATTTCTTTGACATCAGTTGTAGCCAACATTTTTCTAGATATGTCTCTTAAGGCCAGGGAAACAAAAGCAAAAATAACTATTGGGACTACATCAAAATAAAAAGTTACTGCACTGCAAAAGAAGCAGTCAACAAAATAAAAAGACAACCTACTGAATGGGAGAAGATATTTGCAAATGACATATCCAATAAGAGGTTAGCGTGCAAAATATATAAAGAACTTACACAACTGAACACCACACAAACAAATAATCTGATTAAAACTGAGCAGAAGATATGAAAAGTGATTAATATAACTTATAATCACTGAAATGCAAGTCACAACCACAATGAGATATCACCTCACACCTGTCAGAATGGTTAAAATAAAAAATGCAAGAAACAACAAATATCAGAGAGAATTTAGAGGAAAAGGAACCTTCCTGCCCTTTTGGTATGAATGCCAAGTGATTCAGCCACTGTGGAAAACAGGATGGAAGTTCCTCAAAAAATTAAAAATAGCATTATATGACCCAGTAATTCCACTACTGGGTATTTACCCAAAGAAAATAAAAACACTAATTCAAGAAGATATATGTACCCCTGTGTTTACTACAGCATTATTTGAAATAACCAAAGTATGGAAGCAACCCAAGTGTCCATTGATAGACAAATGGATAAAAAAGAGGTGGTATATTGGGGCGCCTGGGTGGCTCGGTCGGTTAAGCGTCCGACTTCGGCTCAGGTCATGATCTCACGGTCCGTGGGTTCGAGCCCCGCATCAGGCTCTGTGCTGACCGCTCAGAGCCTGGAGCCTGTTTCAGATTCTGTGTCTCCCTCTCTCTGTGACCCTCCCCCGTTCATGCTCTGTCTCTCTCTGTCTCAAAAATAAATAAACGTTAAAAAAATTAAAAAAAAAAGAGGTGGTATACAGATACAGTGGAAGGTTACTCAGCTATAAGAAAGAACAAAATCTTGCTGTTTGCAACAACATGGATTGAGAAGGTATAATGCTAAATGAAAAAAGTCAGAGAAAGACAAATGCCATATGATTTAACTCATATGTGGAATTTAAGAAACAAAACAAATGAACAATGGAAAAAGAGACAAACAAAATGCAGACTCCTAACTATAGAGAACAAACTGATGGTTACCAGAGGGGATGCAGGTAGGGGCATGGGTGAAACAGATGAAGGGGAGTAAGAGCACTTATTGTGATGGACTCTGAGTAATTTACAGAACTGTCGAATCACTATATTGTACACCTGAAACTAACATAACACTGTATGTTAATTGTACTGCAAATACAATAAATGAATACATAAGTAAAAGGCAGACAGTAATACGTACATTTTTAGAATTATCCAACCCTATTTAATAATGGCAGAAGTGCTAAGCATTTACTTTCCAAAATGGCTCAGGCCTCTGAGAAGGGTAGAAATTTTCTAGGTACAATTAGTTATAAAAAATCTTGCACTCTAGACTCACGTGGGGGTAGGACCCTTAATAACTCATCAGATGATTGTAGCATTGCTTCCAGTGCTCCACTGAAACAAAAAGGAAAATATCTGAATCTGATTAGAATCACGTAGACAGATAGAATATGGTCTTTTGGTTAAAAGATCTTCCAGGATGCATTTTAGTGTGATGTTTAACACAATTGACTATTGTTTCAGAAAGTTGATTTTGAGTTTTGGCCATGATATGTAATAGGTCTATGATCAAGAACAAGTTACTTGGCTTCTGAAAGTCTCAGTTTTCTCGTATAAAGTGGTCCTGGTTGGCTACTTTTTTGTTTCCAATGTAGAAAGATACAAAACAATGTCACTCTATCATAACATTAAGAAAAAAAATCAATGAAGCCATTCTTCCCCCCCCCCCAATTTTATTTTAAAGACAGAGAGGTGGTAGGGGAGAGGGGCAGAAGGAGAGAGAGAGAGAGAAAGAGAGAGAGAGAGAGAGAGGAAGAGAGAGACAGAGACAGAGAATCCCAAGCAGGCTCTACATTCAGCACAAAGCCCAGGGTGGAACTTGATCCCTTGATCCCTGGATCATGACCTGAGCTGACATCAAGAGTCCAAGAGTGGGTTACACAACTGACTGAACCATACAGGTGCCCCAGAAGCCGTTATTCTTAAAAACACTGGAGAGATAAGACTTCTAATCACATGAATTGACTTCTAAAGGCAGAGAAATCTCCAAAGAGAGATGAAGCAAATACTGTTGCCCCTTTGGAAAAGCATGGAAGAAAGAGGTGACTGCCAGTTTCAGCAGGTAAGGAGAAAGGCTAAGTATGAGTTAGGATGACACCAGGAGTCAAAGATACAGGTGAAGTCTGTAGTTTCTCAAATGTGTTCTTTGCAGGCTCCCACTGGTGCTCACAAGAAATATTCAGGGAAGAGGACAACTAAGTGAACTCCCCTCAATGGTGCATCTTTACATTTCTCTCAAATGAAGTAAAAGTCATAAGCTACCAATAAAAGGACAGGTGACCTCCTCACATCCCATCCTTCAAAAACATGAAATACTTAGGATACATCTAAAAATATATCTGCAAGATCTGTAAGCTAAGGATGACAAAATGTTAGAGAAATTTAAAAAGATCCAAATAAATGGAGACATATCCTGTGTTCACGGTTCAGAAGACTCAATATTTTTAAAATATCAATTCCTCCCAATTCACCTATCAGACTCCATGCTATCCCAATGAAAATCTCAAGACTCTTCAGTGGAACTTATCAAGCTGATTTTAAACTTTATGTGGAAAAGCCAAGGGCCAAGACTAGCCAAAGAATTTTTTAAAAGTACTAAGTTAGTGGACTCATACTACCTGATTTCAAGGCTTTATTTACTAAGAGGGTAAATAAATTACACTTTAATAAATCTTACTTTTAAAAGTGTACATAATAAAGCACTTACTTCAAAGGGTTGTTTCATGAATTGAATGAGGTGACAGTACCGACACAGGGGAAGTGCTCAATAAATGGTAACTGTTGTCACTGGCATTTGTTATTTGTTAGAGAGTCATAAATTGTAATTCCTTGTTCCCTCCTGCTCCCCTTCCCTAACCACAAAATGTTCTGGAATTAAAACAGGTCTTTTTATGTGCAGCATTATAAACTCTTTTCCTGGGTTCTCTCTACAGACTTAAGTCATTAGTATGTCTTGGATATGTATTCTGATGTTCAGCCTCAGAAGTAAGCATCCTTCATTTTACCTGGTGAGTGCAACTGTGGAGGCTTGGCTGGAAGGATCATTTTCATGGTGAGATAAATATGGCAGCTCCCCAATTCGCTCTTGTTAACATGGAGGCACTTTGGGGGTTGAAGCACATTTGCTATAAAGAAGCCTAAGCTTCAGATCCCCTCACTTGCACTTGTTTCTTTCAAGGTCCCTGGGAGAACCTAGCAATGTATTTACCTGGTCACAGGTTGCTGTAAACTTTGTAAAAGTGAAACATTTTAACCACAATTGTGAAAACCCACCATGTCTTTCCACTCTGCCCTGCCATCTATCACACTTGCCTTCATGTTGGGTAGGATTAGAGTGGCAACAGGTTTTTTTTCTTCTTCCCTCCCTTCCTTCTTCCCTGTCTCTGTTTCTCTTCTTTTTGCATTTTGCTAAGGGAAAGTTGAGTTGGAGGTACTGTTTGATATTTTTAGTCACTTCCAATATAATTAATTTATTGTTAATCTGAGTTTGAATGCCTTCCAGGAATATTCCTACAGTCCACTACGCTGACTTATCCAAATCATGATATAAAGGTACTGGGGGAAGATCATGTTGTAATATGGACATGAACTATAGAGTTCGGCAATAAAAGATAATATTTTGGGAGAAATAAAATTTAAAATATATGGAGCTAGAAGCTAGTCTTTGAGAAATTCTTCTGAACATCAGACATGAAAAATTGTGGGGTAGGGGGTTGGAATTAACTTTTTGTAGATAGCTAGTCAAAATGGAGTTCCTCTCCTAGTAGAAACACACCTCAAGTGCATACAAGTATATTCTCTGTACATATATTTTATAGGACTTATGTAAAATAGTATTTATCAGATTTCTTGTATTTATAGGCACAAACCTAGAGCAGTATTACACCCCTGGGTGAAAGCTTCACACTATATCTGATCATATTGAGTGTATCACATATATCTTATCTTGATGAAACCTGGAACGCCCCCCCCTGCCTGCTCCCCCCCGCAAAAAAATGCCCACAGTGTCGAAAATTGCTATAGACATAGTTGAGCAGCCTGTAAAAACAAGCGTCCCTGTGACAAAGCATCTACATACACTCATCAATAAGTCAATGAAAGTAGTATATAAGAACAATTTGATTACATAGTTATCTAGCTCCATACAATATAGAAGACATTACAAAATGCACTTGAATTTCTCCTATGTATGTCATAATTTCAACTAACTCTATATACTTTCAAAACTATCGGTCATATTATGTAGAACTATAAAGATTAAAGGTAACGTATATATACTCTATAGCATGATGCTAGGCACTCGGCACATGGCTGCTTCATAAAAAGCAGCTACTAATTATTATTTCGATACTGTGAGCTTGGCAATTAATATATAGCAACTGTTTATTCTTGGTGTTTCTGCCTAGTTGATGACTAAAGATTCTTTTGGGGAGTTTCCAGTAGAAGATGCGGCAGACTGGCATGGGCCTTTGAGCAGCAGACATTTATTTTTGTAGAAGAGTTCTACATCCACAGAAGCATCCTCTCAGACCTGTCCTGTGCCAGTGTAGTCCACAAACAACCCCTCATTTCTTATTGCTGCAGGCCAGATCAATCTACTTGCTCTTGTCAAATCCCTAAGAGAATTTCCAAATGCTTAGATCTGCAAAAGCGTTTCTTCTTAATTATTTGGAATATAGGAGCAATGCCAGATGCCACTGTCACTGGTAGAAAGAAAAACAAGGAAAACAAGAGCAGAATCTCTCTTGTTTTCTTCTGCTGGCAAGATACTAGGTCAACAAATAAATGATACTTAATTGTTCAGCCTTAGAACTCCAGAGATTTTGGCACTGCAACGTAACATAATGATTCTGGAAGTAAACAGCTACTGGATACGTTATAGAAAGAATGAGAACTACTTTATATTCCATAACTCTTCAAATTCCTTGATAGCTTAACTGTGGAATAGCTGAACTTAGTATTTTCCAACCTTCACGCACCTTTTATATAAACAATTCCAGCTTCCTGAAGGCACACCAGTAATAGAAATGATGATGGAGACATTAAATTACCATTTATCTTTGTATCTATTTTGTGTAAAACATAGTAATTCTGCATTTGGCTACACGCAGCCATGAAACTTAAAAAAACTTAAGCCACAAAACTTAACAATGACTTAAACATATGGAGGTTTGTTTTTCTCAGCATGAAGTTAGGAGATAGTCCAAGTCTCTATACTGGCTTCATGATGGTATTAGCAACTCAGGCTGCTATAAACTTTCCACTTAACTCTCCCAAATATGTGGCTTTATTCTTACAGCTACCTTAGAATCAAAAGATAGCTGTTTCACTTTCAGCATCATATTTCCTTTCCAGGCAAGAATAGAGGGAAGAGTAAGGGGAAGTACAACATGCAGGTCAGAACTGCCCTCTTCTGAAAATATTTTAAGTATCTTTCTTGTAAAGGTCTAATCTTCTGCTTGTATCTCATTGGCCAGCACTGTGCCAGATATGACATACTTGTCAGTCCCCTTGCTGCAAAGGAGGCTGAAAAGTTGAGTTCCAGGTATGTAGGCATGTGCACATGCATGCACATATTTTTAAACATATTGTTTTAAAGTTTATTTTTATTCTTTTAAAAGTTAGAGAGAAGGGGGACAGAGGATCCGAAGCAGGCTCTGTAATGACAGAAGTAAGCCTGAAGCAGGACTTGATCTCACAAATCATGAGATCATGACCTGAGCCAAAGTCAGATACTCAAAAGACTGAGCCACCCAGGTGCCCCTTAAAGTTTATTTTATAATTTGTTTTGAGAGAGAGTTCAAGCCAGGGAGAGAGAGAGAGAGGGAGAGAGAGAGAGAGAGAGAGAGAATCCTAAGCAGGCTCCACTCTGTCAGCCCAGAGCCTGACATGGGGTTCAATCTCACAAAGCTTGAGAGCATGACCTGAGCTAAAACCAAGAGTCAGATGCTCAACTGACTGAGCCACCCAGGAGCCCCTTGCACATATTTTTAAGAACACACTGCCACAAACAGATTCTGATAGAAGGAAGGGCAGACTGGATCTTGAGTAGGAAACACACAGGGTCCGCCTTACACAGTAACCTTTATAAAAGTCCTAGAGGATGAGTGTTGTTTTTCGCATCAAGAACAGTAAAAGTTAATCTTTCAAATAGGTTGCAAAATTTAAGTTTGCATCTAAGAAGTCATGTTGGAGGAGAACTATTACAGAGAACTTATCATTGATATGCTTCAAAGGAATATGGAAGAATCATAAGAAACTTTCACAGGCTTAGAATTGTTTGTGGCTTGCAATTTTCAGTTTAGGAATACTTTTCCGCTTCCATCTTTCTAAGCTTCTCTTGGTTGCTCTAACACTCCATGGGGCTTTGTTCTTGTTATTTCCTCTGTTTTGAAATGTTTTATCCAGTGTTTAGGCTGTCCAAATTCTTCTTTTCCTTCAGGTTTCAGCTCAAATGCCATCTGCTCAGAAAAGCCTTCCATGAACTCCCCATCTGGGTGCTGACTATCCCCAAGTCGGTATCACATTATCTTGGGGTTTCTTTCCTACATAGCTTATTAGAGTAGTCCCTGTGTTGTCTATGGGGGGTACATTACAGGTCCCTGAAACCACAGATAGTACTGAACCCTGTATATACTATGGGTTTTTTCTATGCATACATACCTATGATGAAGTTTAACTTATAAATTAGGCATGGTAAGACATTAACAACAATAACTAATAATATGATAGAACAATTGTAACACTACATGGTAATAACAGTTATGTGAATGTGGTCTCTCTCTCTCTCTCTCTCTCTCAAAATCTACTGTACTCACTGCTTATGATGTGAGATGATAAAATGCTTATGTGATGAGATAAAGTGAGGTGAATGATGTAGGTGTTGTGACATAGCGTTAGGCTACTACTGACTTTCTTATCATATGTCAGAAGGAGGATCATCTACTTCCAGACTGTGATTGTGGGTAACTGAAACTGTGGAAAGTGAAAACACCAGTAAGGGAAGAGTATTGCACTATCCAGAATTATTTTGTGTATGTTTTTACTTATCTCTGTATTTGTGCCCGCGAGACTATAAGCTCCTTGGAAGCATAGATTTTTGTCTGTCTTTTTGCTCACTGATCTTTGCCTGGTATCAACTCCAATGCCTGATAAATGGTTGACTCTGAAGACATGTTTGTTTAATTTGGGAATGAATAGACTCTGAGGAGTAGGGCTAGTGACAGTAGGAAGTGAGAGACAAGGGTGACAGACACTATTTTCTAGGCTCTGGGTCAGTATTTGTACTCTTGTAGAAGCATGTGTGGTGTTGAGTGGCTGGATTTTGGCCCTAGGTAGATTGTTCTACTGAGCACAGTAAAGGCAAAGAGTGAGTGTGAACTATTAACAGACCAAAGTCCAGCCATCAGACCCTTTTGGCATAAGAGTGGTCTGGTTATTAATGGTGTTTACGTGGAATGGTGGGAAGAGAAAGCACAGAATGTGCTGTGTCTCTTTGAACTTTCAGAGTGCTTATTGCATAGACATCCGGCGTGTCTGGAAAGAAATGCACAGCTGAGCAGAAGGCACCAGTTCTTAAGACATGTGGGTGACATGAAGTATAGTTCTGAGAAAAACCTAATTCAACCCAGAAAGCTCAGGAATGAACCCTTCAGAAATATTTAATTCGATGGTTATGAAGCATTTACTTGAGTTGAATAACAACTAAAGTGTTTTCTTCTTGTATAAGAAAGGGAACGACCTTTATGTTCTTAAGCAACATTTTCTTGCCAAGCTAAGAATTGTGACCTGGCACATTGCATTTTGCCTACAGATGTTATAAGGAACAGCAGAAACCACTGGAGCTTCTGAAACAATTGAAAAGGTTACAATTTTGATTTAAGAACCAAGTTGGTAAATTGTGCTTTTGTCACCGATAAACATTTTATTTTCCTCAGATTTGGGGCCAAAGTGTGGTGAAAAACTGTCTCTTTGTTCTTAAATTATGAGAGATTATTTCGATGATATCATGTGCTATTATTATATTGTCTTGGAGTAAGATTTTTTAGAAGGCAAAACCACTTGCTATATTCTGGATGGAGACTTCCCTCTGGCTTGTGTTGACAGTAATCTCAAGGTAATCCTTTGAAATAAAAACCTATAAAAAATTCTGTGACAGGACAAAGAGATAACATGTGTGGCAGAGGAAATGAAACTAAAGTGTTTATTTTTCTGATAAAATAGGAGTGTCTCCTCTCTCCTGGTTGCAGCATCATGACTCAGTTCAGTGAGCTATATAATCCTCTCTGGAGCTTAATTAGAAACCTTGTAAACTGAGTGCAAGAGACCAGAATGTAGGTTGGATGAACACAGAAAAGGCTTTTTGTGAAAATAAGAATTCCCCCTGAATCATCTTACAGTGGGATCTAATGACTTTGTAATTGAATTGCCCAATTTGGGTTCAAAAGAGGGGACCTTCTGTTTCTAGAGAAAGATGATGAGAAACGAGGACATCACATGTTTATAAGAAAAGCATTCTTCTTTTGCTCCCTAAATTGCAGAAGCATAAAACACATTGGTCCAGATCCTTCCGGTAGCTGACTTGTGGGCTATGAACTACAGCACTGCAGTGGTTTCCTAAATGGTACCCTAATGAGCTGAAAGAGGGTATAGAAAGGGTATAGAAAGACCTTGGCTCGGTAAAATAGATAGATAGATAGATAGATAGATAGATAGATAGATAGATAGATAGATAAAAGAAAGATAATAGGCTATCTGGAAGGAATCTAAACTTGTTATTTTCTCCACCCCCCCACCAGGAGAGAGAGAGAGAGTGGGGGAGAAGCAAAGAGAGGAGGACAGAGGATTCAAAGCGGGCTCTGTGAGAGATCATGACCTGAGCCAAAGTTGGACCCTTAACCAACTGAGCCACCCAGGCACCCTTGAACTTGTTATTTCCTTGAGTAATTGTGTGAAGTATCTCTTCCTCTGGGTGACAGGGGGCTCTCTTCAAAGGGGTCAGTTGGTTTCCTGTCACTTGAAAGACAGAATCCATTTTTTTTTTTTTTTGCACTCAGGTCCCTTCTAAATCTGTTTGTCTTTGTATTTTTCCATCCCCTTACATTTTGCTTCCCTCCCCAACCCTCCATGAGGCCCCTGCTTCAGCTTTTGACCTGTTTACTCTGTCCTAATATGAACTTATACTGTTTTTACCATTAGTTTATAAATTTCCATTTTGGAAGCTATTAAGGTTTAATGAAAGCTGGTCTCCATTTTGAATCCCAGCTTGATTTATTAAAAAAGCCTGTTTGCTGGGAGGGTAATTTTATTGAGCAAAACAGCCATATTCTTTGCCCTGGACTTTACAGTCTAGTGTGTGGAAGGACTTGAACGACTGTTCTATGATTTTAGAGGTTCTAAGCACCAGTGGTAGGAAATTATTCTCTAAAAATAAGTACACTTTGGTATTCATATTATTCACATTTTTATAAGTTGCGTCCATTTACACATTATTATGCATGTTCAACTTCCATGATATGAATAATAGTGTAAAAATGGATGTATACTTTTAAAGGTAGCCTGTAATCATAAAAACACACATAAGTTTGGCGCCTTGTCAAATTCTTTCCCTCATCTTTTCAATTCACCACATCTCCCATTTTCTGAAATACGTTGGAAGATGCTTACACTGCATCTAAATAAATGTCCTCAGAAAATATTTTTCTATTTCTTGAACTTTTTACATCATTACATGATGATAATGCAAGTATTTCTATGTGCCTTCCAGGGCTGGTTTGGTGTTTTTGATCTTTGTTTTCTTCTTCATTCAACTGTCTAACTGTTAGGCCTGGGGAGGAGGAGAGAAAACTGATGCCCTCTTCCAATCGCAGCATGCCCCATGACATTGTGTACTCCAACTCCCTTTTGCTAAAAAAAGAATAAGTCCAATGATGATTTAAGATGGATTTAAAAAGTTTTTCTATCCCAAATCAGCTATCCTAGTTCTCCAGGTTACTTCAGATGCCACTCAAACCCCAATTTTGGCTGATGTTTTTGCCTAGTACATGTAAAGGTATTCAATTAGCATTTTTTCCTAGTACCTTTTACTTGTAAGTATATTATGCTAGAGATTAAGACATAATTCTTGCCCTTCATAAATGGAGGCAGAATGAAACAAGGACAAAAATGACTGTACCACAAAGTAGAATGAGATGCATGCCAAAGAACAGTGTTAGTGAAGTAACACTGTGCGAGGCACAGAACCCCAAAGAGTATATGCTCGGTAGATGCTGGTTCCTCCCCACTGTGGTGGGAAATGGCACATCTGGTTAGAAGAATAAGTAGAAACCGTATGGGTAAGATGACATTTTGGTGAAAACAATGTGAGGAAGTGTCTGTGGAACAGAAAGCACTTTAACTAGACTTGAAAGCAATGTAAGTATAGGAAGGAAGTTGAAGTGATTTTTGGAAAGGTGGGCTGTGGCCTGATGTGCAGGACGTATTATGTTAGGGGAAGACATTTTAACCTAATTTGAACAATGTTAAGAAACCATAGGGGGTTTCAAAGTAAAGAAAATCATACTATGGCCTGTGTTTTAGAGACATATTATGAAAACTGTGTGAAGAATAAGTCAGAGAAAAGGACAAAAAGATCATTTAGATTAGTTGCATAATAATAACTATAATCTTTATCATTTGATCTAATGCCTTTTGTGGGCCAGGACTTTTGCATATATAATTTTACATACTTTCAGCCATCTTAAAAGGTAGATATCTCCATTTTTACTGGTTAAGTATTTGAAGCCCATAGACTTAATAAAGGCATAGCTAAGATGCACACACACACACACACACACACACACACATTAACTTACACATGACATAGCTACTAAGTAGTGTATGGAATGTTTAAAGCCACAATTCTCTGACTTTATAGTCCATGATATAAAGTAGGATGCACACTGTTCTTAATAAAATGTGATTTTGCATGGGTCCTTCAGTTTGCCCAGGACTCAGTTTCTCCATGAGGAGGCAGATCAAACTTTAAAATTCTATAATCTATCCATACTCACACATCCAATTCTTATTATGGCCAGTGCTATGTGTTTGTATCCTAAGTAACAAAGGAATCAAATAGAACCCAATATGAGATTTTATCAGAAATTATTTTCTAACTAAGAGCAAACTCTTCAGGCTGAAGTATAATGAATTCTAACAAATTTTCATAATACAATTTTTATAACTAAATGGCATAGGAAATTTACATTTATAAGTCATATAAATTCTGTGGGAATAAGATCACATTTAACTATAATTTTATAAGAGGCACATTTAAAAAGATCCACTCCACGACATTTCACTTGCAGATATTCTAAAGTTAAAAAGGAAAAGTTTGAGGAAAAATATAAAAGCCCTAAACCCCTTATTACTTCAGTTCAACAAGGAATCAAGAGCAGAGTTCGTCAAAGAGATAATTGAAGACACCCTGGGAAGAGGGGACTGAGGTTTTCAAGTTTATCATAAATCATTCAATGCCTTTGGCAAAGCCTTAGTGGAAATTAGGAAACTGAATATTGTAATGTAATTTAAGTTTTCACTAAGGACTTCATTCTGATTCTAATGGGAATTTTACCCAAGAAAGGACTGCAGAACTAAATCCCAAGAGACAGAGTCTATTGATCATGGTAATGTTTTGCCTTTTGCAAAAAGGTGAGCTGCTGTTTTGAACCCAAATGAGAAGCGTTTTCAGAAGCACCCCATCTATTCCTTTTATACTGAGCAGGAGTAAACCAAGAAGAGGACATGAAATCTATTCCTCTTCTGGAAAAAGGATAAATCAGAGTACCTTTATTTGTATGGGACCGAACTTAGAAATCGCCTCTGAAATCTATATCAAGTGTTTCTAAATAGTATAGGCGTGTGCATCAGTGATGGCTCAGTAGATCTAAACCTGTCTGAAAATCAGAGCAATTGGAAAATGTTTGTGCTCACTCACCTCCTGACAAAGGAAACAATAACTAACACAGTAGGAAGCTGCAGCTATCTTCTGACACATTATGTTTCCAGCCCCAAAATGTCACCTGAAACCACTGAATGGAGATGAATGAAAACCAGCAGTGGTCGTGAAACATGCAAAAGGAGAAAAAGCCCCAGCTACAAAAAAGGCCGAGGTTCTTCAAAGCCCAACAAGCTGTTGACTCAGACCTTTGCAAAGTCGAAAGCGTATGTTCTCTGGTTAAGGCCCAGGGTCTTATAATTGACCAGGCAGGGAAACTTAAAATGTCTAATTTGAGGTGTAACTGCAACATGTGAAATCTTTGCAAGAAGCTCTTAAAGAACTACAGTACCTGAGAAAGATTTTCCATTTCTCTGTCATTTGAAAATGTAAAGAAAGATTCCGAAGCATATAATGTTCAAAGGAAAAGGGACCCAGGAGCATCCAGAATTCAAACTTATTGTGTCAGGGTTGATTCTAAAAATTTTTCATCAAGTGTCCTGTGACACTAACAAAAGAATCCTTTGGAACTTTGTGAGAGTTGAAGACAGTTGATAAGTGAAGATGAGTTATTAACTTTAGAGCAATATCCTTCCTGGAGCTTTCCTAGATCACTATTTTGGGAGCCAACATGAAATTTTTTTAAGGACAAACATTTCTTAATGAGCAAAGTTAGAAATGCATGCTAGCTTGAAACTGAAGGGGAAAATGAGAAAATGGGAGTTCTCCTTCATAACTTTTAGACATTTGTTGGCTGTTTGAGCCAATAGCATAGTTTGGGACTCTGCTGAGGAAAATTACTGTGATCGTACAAAGAAATATAATTGAGTTTTATGTATGTGCTGGACCTCAGAATTTTTCCATTCATCCTAGTTTGCTGTTTTCATGGATTGTTTGCTATGAATTGGTCTAGATTAAAAACTTGGCTATCTTTTGAATGGGTGTACAAAATAACACGAATGTCTTCTGAGATCCAAGAGTGATTGGTTTTATCATGTGCATGCGATCAATGTTTTCCTGGGTTAATATAAAGCACCAAGTTTTGTAACTTTTCCTGTTCCAGAAAGGAAGTGTTAGTGACTTCAATTATTGTTCAGTTATTGTTTTTACTACTGTTTTGAATTATTATTATCTTTTCAAGAACATTAACACTCAGACAATCAAACTGAAGTCACATTTTGAAAATTGTGTAGATAACTTCATTAATTGGGAAGACTACTTTCAGTTAGATGACTGGTTTCAAAGGTGAGAACTGGAAAGAGAGAAAGGAAGAGCTTCACATTAACTTTCTAGCTGGACTACCCATGCTGCTGAATTGAATAAATGAATTCCATTTTGACCTTAAAGGAAGTAGAAGTCTTCTAAAATTTGAGGAATTTCTTGTATTTGTGATAGGCATATTTTAGGATAGACTATCTTTATATTTATGAATAAATCCTTAGATTTTCTCTTATAAGGATCTAAGATTTCATTAAAAATTTTTCCAACACTGTGGTATTTGAATGCTGGTGAAATATGCACAGAGACTAATATATGTCCACATTTTAGCTAAAATGAAGCATTAACATTAGGCTAGGTAAATAGATTCCATTGGTCCTCATCACCAATTTACAGTTCATAAGTAGAAAAAAAAATGGATCCTCTCTGATTTTTTTCAACACTTAGAGCTGTCAGAGTTCAGTAACTGTTCCATGATTAATGATAAAATGACTCCCTTCAAAAATGGAAATATGCTGACTTTATTTTCCCAAGAACTTGAAATCCCTTTGGCAGGAAACCCAATACGATATATCACATGCTAACCTGAAATTCATATAAAACATTACACATTTACAGCTACTCCTTTAATTCTCTAAAACTTCATTTTAGTCCTGTAGGTATTATTTTCTGCTATTTTAGCAGGAGTAGGCAAAATATATTATTGGAGAAATATGCTGGAATAGTAAAGAGAACAAGAGTTGGGGCTATTAAGTTATATTAACAGCTTTCTTTAGCTTTATTTAAAAAAATTGATGCAATAAATGTCATTTTAAATATTTTATCATACATTTAATCTGGTAGAGTAGGGCTTTGACAATTTATTCTTGAACATAATGTTTCTTAATGAGGTTTTCATACATGAAATTCATTAGTATTTAGGACAAGGAAAAATAAGTGAATCTGTACTCCTATGTTGTCAAGTTTATGATCTGTTGGTACACTAAGGTAAATAAATATGGTGTATACACTAATAGATTAATTCTACATACATTATACAAGTGAATTCAATTTTCCTAATTTTATTTTTGACATCATGTGTGCTAATTATGTATGTGTCTAAGAAGTGATTGCTCACATTTTAATCATGTGAGGTACTAGTTTATAATGAATTTCAATCTCTTTGTTTTGTGATTTGGAATGTTCCCAGATACATAAATATCTAAAGAGATTAACTGAACCATTCATTTATTCATTCATTTACTCAGAGATAATGTGTTGCTTGCCTAATATGTGCCAGGTATTCATCTATGTTCTGGGAGTACGATGGTGAGAGGGTGCGGTTCCTGCTCTCCAACAGTGTGGCTGCCTCAGAGAATGATGAAAACATATAATTTAAAGCTTAGCTAATGCCTAAACTCAGGGACTACACCTTGTAGGGCTGGAATGCTCTCTTTCTGGATGTGTATGGTGCTGTGACCCTAAAAGCCAGAATGCACAGATCCAAAAACCAAGAAGTAGAAATTGGCCCCTTTGTTGTCACTCAGAGTGGCCCATTGGTGGAGTCAGTGCTTCCCATGCCCATAATTCAGACTCTTCTGGCTTAGAAGTCTGGTTTCCATGGGGCAGGAGGGCACTTCATGAGGGGGTCTACAAAGTGTTTCACAACCTCGAAACTACGACTACTTCTTGGTCATTTTGTGCTTCTCATGCAAGCGGCTCCAACAGAAGAGAAGAAAGTGATCATGTTGGTGGGGATAACTGAACCTGATTATAGTGAACATCTATGACTGCTGCTACATAATGGTACCCTGGGAGAGTATGTTTAGAACCCTGGGGTTTCAAGGGTGCCTGAGTGGCTCTGTCAGTTGAACAGCTGACTCTTGCTTTTGGCTCAAGTCATGATCCCAGGGTTGTGGGATCTAGCCCTGTGTCACGCTTCATGCTTAGCTTAAGATTCTCTCTCTCTCTCTCTCTCTCTCTCTCTCTCTCTCTCTCCCTCTGCCCCTCTCCCCCCATTCCTGTGTTCTCTCTCTCTCTTCCTAAAAAAAAAAAAAGAACCCAGGGGTTTCATTGGAGCTTTCCTCATGCTAATAGAAAATGGACCATTGTAAAGACAATGGCTTAATCAGGGTAACAGGGTAATTGACAATTCTGACCTCTTGGGTAAGAAGGTCTGTGTCATCCCTCCAAACAAGTAAGTCTAGACCAACTGGGATAGTAAGCAAGAATGGGAGAAGCAATGAATGGGGATGAATGGAGAAAAAAGATGGTTACTGTCAGTTATGGCCCAGGGACAAGTTGCAACAGGAGGGACTCTAGCTTTGTCCACAAACTTTTCTATATTGAGTTGATTGTCTAGAAATTACCACTGGCCACTAACTACCTTGAAGGTTCTTTGAAAGGTCTGAGTGATGCAAGAAGTGGGCTCTCTTAGAAAACTCTTACTTCCACGTCACACCCTTTCATCCAAAGTTTTTATTTTACCATTGATACATCAAAAATTAGGTATAACCAGCCAGCACGTAGTCCCAACTTTTGCCTGAGGGCTATTTTTTAGAACACCTATGGGACCATCTAACCAAAATCCAAAGGATGACCCTTGAATAATGGGGACAGGAGCCTATGAGTCAGGTAGAAAACTCTGAAGTGTATTACACAAGGCTCCCCAGAGGATCCCTAGTGATGCTGAGCCCTAATTATCCCCATTGGTTAGCAACTTGATAATGCACTGCTACATCAGCTTTCCTTCCTTTCCCATTTCACTCTTCTCATTTTTCTGCTTCTGTTTTTGCTATTACTTCCAAAAATTAGTTACCTACATACAAGGTTCCATCTCAGGTGTTTTTTCGGGGGGGGGGAGTTGGTGGTGATATAGGAGAGATGGTGAGAAGATTTTATAGAAAAGGAGGGAATGGGGCATAAGAATCTAGAGAGAGAGAGAGAGGAATTGTATTTAAGGAGACATCGAAGCAAAAGGATAAAGCATATGGATATTCAGTGGAAGAACACTGAAGGTGGATGGAACTATAAGCACAAAAACCCTGTGGAAATTTTCCTGACACATTTGAGAAGCAGCAGGTGCCTGGCGTGGCTGGAGCAGAATGAATGTGATAGAGAAAAACAGAAAATAAGTTTATAGAGACAATTAGACTGACCTAATAGAGGCTTTAGTGGCTATATAGGCATATTTAGCATCTCTGAGCTCTCATTTATAAGTGGGGCTAATAATGGTGGTCTCTCATGGTCTTGTGAAGTGTTCGAGAGACTGTAGCAGCTAGAAAGAATAAGCCTGTTATCCGTCCATCTATCCATCCATCCAATTTATCTGTATTTCACTTCTTAATTGTTTTATTCTCTTCCATCTCCCCCTTTAGCATAGCACTCATTGATACACAGTCTACTACGGACTATGGCCATACAGGCATTGATGTCAAGGCACTGGAGAGCTAAAAGCCTTCAGAGGATAGGATTCTTACCTATGTATATGTCACATTACACCATTTCCCTCCCTTTTTCCTGTGTCTCCCTTCGGTCTCTGGAACTTTGTCATGTTAGACTAAACATTATATACTCCCAGGAAAACTTACATCCTGTTCACTTGGAGGGGCATACCCTTAATGATGTACTTTCTTTAAAGGAGCCTGTTGAACTTGTGGAAACCTTGACCTTGTCATGTATAATTAGTAGCAGGAAGGCCCCTACTTTGTTGACCCTTGTTTTATGTTACCTTTTCACTCGGGCTATGAAGAAAATGTAAGTCACCATTATTGGAAAAAACAAGGTAAAGGTGAGTAAATTGGGGCTCATCAGAATATCTATAAATTATTTGACACTTCCTAGAGCAACAGACTTTATAATCTGTTACGAAGCTACTGTGAAGCTGTTCCACACTTGGGCTATTCACACATCTGTTCACTTTGTATTTGGTGACTTCATTCGTTCTTGGTGTTGTAAATTTTACTGCTTACAGACTATGTGAGATTCATTTAGTAACTTATTTGCCAGGTAATGTTTAATTTTATAGAGTTGTAAGAACTGTTATGATTGTGATGTGGAGGATATTCATACCTTGTCATGCTCTGCAAAATTTTTTCTGACACTTTTTACTGAGGCATATTGGACCTCTCACTCTTTTCTTCAACAGGTATACAAGAATGGCTGATATGGTGTCAGGTAAGTGGGGCTATACCAGCTTACATGACTTGAGCTTTCATGAGATTCCGAGTCTTGGGACTGTGCTATTTGAAAAGTAGTTGTGGCAAAGAAGAAGTGCAGGAGTCAGAAGAGCTGATAAGAGAGAGACTGGCTGACTATGGGCAGTTCTGGGAGTCTCTGTTGTGCTATGTTCCTCATTTATCCACTAAACCTGCCACTTGAAGTCTGCTACCAATAATTGGAGTAAGTTAGAAACTCAAGCTGGAAGAAGATGTCGTTTGCCAAAAGGCAATGTGCCCCTGGGAAACCTGGGGAGGAAGTTCAGCAGAGGACTTCTGCAATGGAAGAGCCTAGGAACCCCTTAAAGATAGGCTGCTCAGAAACTCAACTTAAATTCTGAATTGTGAAGTTGGCTTTAATCTGGAATTAAACTAACAAGATGGTTGCCAAATTGTTTTGTTCTGCTTTATCTTCTTATCTACTCCTATGTCCCCACTAAAACGAAAACCATGTGAAATATAAGAACTTAGATAAAATTGGCCTCATATTTGGCGGTCCTTCAAGTTATAAGGGTACTGACATGACTCCAAAATTGACGCATAAAATTATATACAGTTTAAATAAGGCCCAAATCACAAAATGTGTCTTGTGGCCTAAATATTACAGAGTTCACACTCCCACAATGTTGGGAGTAGGAATTCCAAAGACAAGACCTTCAGCCTGAGAGAATCTAAACCCAGAACAAACACAAAATAAATAGATAACAGGAAATTCTAAAATTGTAGTTTTTATAGTGTCAAACATTAAAAACTATACCTGTGTGCCCCAAAGAAAGCATACATACGTGTGCTTATACTTGACTGATGTTACATATACATAACACTATAAAAAAGATTAAAGGAATTTCAAAATAGGTTTTTGGAATCTCAACAGAATTAGGACAAACTTGAATGTTCATGACACCATTCTAAATAAAGAGATTTCACTATTGGTTCTGTGCATGTTTTAATCAATGATTGTACGAGTCAGATAATTTAGATCCCAAAGTAAAAATTTTTTGTTTAAATACATTTAAATGTATTCACTACGTTAAAACACCATGCTATTTTGGAACAAATAAATGATTTTCAGAAATAAATGCATACTTTTTATCATCCATCACCCTTCATTTATCTACTTGCTTCATTTGGCTTCTAGGACACTGCACTCTCCCCAATTCCTTCTTTCCTAACTAACTGACCATTCCTTCTCAGTCCCATTTGTTGAATTCTTCTTATCACCTTGAAGTCTAGTGAGTGGCCAAGAACTCCATCCTTGGACTTCTCTCCCCTGTCTGCACTCCTAACCTCACAGTCTCAAGGATTACAATGTCTGTAGTGAGGGTGTGCCTAACTGACAGACTCCTATAGGCAACTGCTTACTCAACCCCTCCTCCTGTGTAGCTAAAGACCAACTTCTGTCCTAACTGCCCCCACCAAATGTGCTCCTTCCCATTTTTTTCTCCATTCAGTAAATGGCGATTCAAACCTTTCATTTGCTCAGGTTAAAAACTTGGGATCATTCTTGACCTTTTTTCTCTCTCACGTTTTTATCCAGTTTGCCAACAAATCCTGTATACTCAAACTTCTAAATTTATCCAGAGTCTGGCTTCAGTCAGACTGCATCATCTCTTATCTGGCTCATTTTAATAGCTTCTTGACTAGTGTCTATGCTTCCACTCTTATTCCCAATAGTCTATTGTCAAGGTAGTTTAGGTGCCCCTAAGTCGTGAGGCAGATCCTATCACTCTTCTGCTTGGAATCTTTTGATGGTTTCCCATCTGAATCAGGGTAAAAGCCATTCGGTGGACCCCTCATCACCCTCACCTCCACACACACAAACCCTGCCATCACCATCTCTCTGACCTCATCATCTGCAGCTCTTCTTCCCTTCATCTTTCTGCCTTAGCCACACTGTTCTCTCCAGTGATCTTCAGATGCTCCAAGGAGGCTCCTGTCTGGAGCTTTTGCATTTACTTTTCCCTCTGTGTAGAACATTCTCTTCCAGCCACTAGCTGCATGGCTTGCTACCTCACTCCTTCAGAACCCTTTGCTCACATGCCACCTTTTCAGAGAAGCTCTTTTCTCCCTGATCAGTCCTTCTTTTCCACTTTATTTTTCTCCATAACAGTTACTACCATCAGCCAACATACCACACGCTATACTGCATCTCCCTATTACAATGTAAACTTTACTGAGGCAAATATTTGGTCAGTTTTGGTCATTGCTGTTTTTCCATGTTGAACTATAATTTTAGAGAAAAGTTACTAATGTGCACACACCCAGAAGCATGCATATTACACATTTAAGAACTGGATGAGGTGC
The DNA here is from genome assembly GCF_022079265.1 of Lynx rufus. Classification (NCBI taxonomy): domain Eukaryota; kingdom Metazoa; phylum Chordata; class Mammalia; order Carnivora; family Felidae; genus Lynx; species Lynx rufus. Next base: position 152,385,883 of record NW_025814834.1, read on the forward strand.
ATGGTAGCATGGGGACTTGGCTTGGAAGCAAATCATGTGCAGTTAAGATGCATAAAATGACTTAAAGATCAAGACTTCCGCTTACAGCCATTAAAGAGTTAAAAGGTATATTGTTTAAACAATCATGGAAAAAGTCACAAAAACCTACTCCTCTAAAAATATCATTGAAGTTGAAAATGTTTGTTTGCTATTTATGTTAACACTGATTATCAGCATAATTAAATGTGTTAATAAATCATCTAAATACCAAATACCCAAGAATGGTGAAACAAACTTCCAGAGTCAGATCTGTCTTAAATAGAGTAGATAGCTGACTATCACAGAAACAGTTCTATAATCCACAGTATGAGACAATTTCTCACGACCATTAAAAATCTCTACAGGTCCTGGGGGACTCTAAATTGAAGCAGGCCAGACATCATGGCATCCATGCAAAATCAGGTATGACAATTCATTAAAAGTATCTTTTGGGGAGAACTGATGGTTCTCCTAAATTGGGAACTACAAAACAAAACAAAACAAAAAGATCAAATCCTAATATCATGCTTAACTGGCTGACATCCTTTCTGTCTTTTTTTTTTTAATAATAAAAGGATTTCCAGTGCCACGACACCATATTCATTGCCAAACATAAGAATGCTGTGCATGCACAGGAAATAAGCGGAGATGAATATGGTATGCATCATTGTCCATGCGAATTTGTGCAGTTGTGCATATTTACAAACTCTCACAGCCCTGCGCTTTGCATTCCCGGTAATAATAATCTTTGGAATTTGGGACTGTTTGTTTACCATTTAGGAATATAGTGTTTCATTTTTCCTGAGACTAATGGGCCCTATTAGCAATGGCATCGTCTTATGGTGAACACAAACATTTCTCAATAAATTCACAGCTTGGTGCTTTGGCAAAGTGGAAATGCCATTTAAAGGACAGAGTCTGCAAACTGAAATATGATGCAGAAAAACAGCAGTGAGGAAATTATTGAAAATGAAACTCATCTCACAACAAGTTAGACAGCATTATCGAACCAATCAAGATTGCAATTTGGGGGCTGATTTCACCTGCTAATGAGTAAGCCACTCACAAGTCCTAAGGTTTTGAATTCAGATTTTGTATCTTTCACAAATTTAAACACTAAAGCAGAGATGGGGCTGCTTTCCCTGGCTCCTTTCTGTGTCCTTAACTTAGGTGAAAGCTTTGTTAGGCAGCCTGGCTGTCTCCACTGCTAGATAAAGTCGAATTGCCGTGGTGTGATAATTGCTCAGAAATTGAACTAAAGGCAGCTCTGTCCATACAGTGTTTCATCAGCCAAATATTTCAAAAAGAAATATTGAAACTTAGAGAGGCACAAATGATCTTGGCTGTGGATGTCTTAGGATTTCAACTCCAATCAAAGGGAACAGGACACGCTTAAAAATAGTCGCCTCCATGCGCTGCAGCCTAAAGTTAGACCTGCATAATCACAGACAGTCCCTGTCAAGTCAGTGTAAGGAGCCCCTTAAAGCAGGAATGCACACACAGCTCGCGAGGCGGCACATTTGGATGATTTGTGGCACAGGATCAGAAATCGCTTCAACTTGTTTGAAAGGAAAGAGCAACATACTTTAGAAAAAGAACACAAAATCCCATGTGATCTTGATTCTTGGAAACACCTATTTTCTTACTGAATGTGAAGCATGGAGGAGTGCATCTTGTATTATTTATTCCTGGCTGGGCGTGGATGTCAGAGTGGAAGGGCTCTTTTGTGCCGGCATCCAGGATTGGAATGAGACAAACAGAGCAACACAAATATTCCATTGTTTGCCTCTGTAGACAGAGGGGCTGGAGACAAAGGCGCTAGAATGCTGGAGAAGCACTTCCGTGGAAATGCTGGTGAGAAGCACTGAATGCTATCTTCCCTTTCTCCCTAGCTTGCTTGCATTTTTCTAAAGCTGAAACAAAACAAAAAAAAACTTTCAACGCACACACACGGAAGAGAAAGGTGACGTGCCAAGTCGCAGTTATAAACAATCAGAGCACTGTTATAACATTTACAAAAATGAGAACCTACTCGGAGCCCCCCTCATCACCATGCATACACCCTCAATTAAAACAATGCCCCTGATAGCAGGCAGTATAATCTGCATTTTATTTCACTCATGAGCAAAATAACAAGTTACTCAGGCCTGCGGCACTCATGAGTGATATGGGGCGTGTAATATCCTTTCCATTGAGTTTCCTATTATTAAGCTTGAAATAAGGAGTTCAGAATTAACTGTGACAATGATTTTATCTAGTGTTGGCATCACCATTAGCTTTTGCAGTTTACTGCTAATAAAACTTTAAATTTGCTATTACTTCTAATAACCTTCTTGCCACCTTAGCTGTAGAATTAGACAAAGAACCCTGCTGACATGTGGCTAGTGACATTTTCTGCAAGTGTAGAAAACTCCGATGACAACAGTGACTGTTATTTACCAAAGTATAATAAAGCCAGGCCCTGCTGGCCTTCAGCAGCCTAATTTAAAGCACCTGTTCCTGGGGCTTGAAGAGGCCTATAAAAGAACAAAGCATAAAATTTTGGTTTCTGTGATTGTTGTTCCAAGCATCAGAGTTTTCTTTCATAGCCATCCAATATATTCTGAAGTAGGAGAAAAAAATGACTTGTGATCAGGCCTACATGGGTGACATAGAATATTAAAACAAGTCATTATCTGGTTAACTCAGAAACCCAAACGTATTCCTGAAGCACCAAAAATTTCTGCAGTGACAGACACATCTGTGACGTGATCACTTTCTGTCAGATCTCTAACCTCATTCAGCCCTTCCTCTGTGATCCTGGATGTTACCTTCCCTGATAATCAGGGTCAGGAATGTTCTTGTGTTTTAGCCTGTCAGCAAAATTAATACATATATGGCTGTTACGACTTTGGTCACAATTCAGATCTTTCTGGCAATGCCCTCCCAACAAAATTCCCCTAGATAAACAAATAAGATATGAATGAGACAATGGACTTAACCATTCAGAAAAAAAAAATAGTAATAAGTCTATAGAAAATATTTTTAAAGCATTTGCTTTTAACCACAGAGGAAAGAATTAGTTGTTTGCCAGACTTTTATTTGGGAATCTGTAGTAACATTCAGTCAGGTTATGCTCAGCATTTAAATTCCTGCCCTCACACATTTTCGTCTCAGGGCATGCTGTGATACTGGAGAGTTTGCTCTTTACTCTCATTGGGCAGCAGAGTGATTTGACGAAAAAGTCTGCATTCCTGAAAATTGGGGAATCAAAGTGAAGCCTGTTGGCCAGTGAAAACCCATCTTTTGCAAGGATTCCTTTCTTTTCTGTCTTCTCCAGTCAACTCTTCTCACTTTAAAGAACTGAATTTTATTAAGAAACGTGAGGTCAAGAGGAAAAGTTGTTCCCCCAAGGCACTCCACCGAGGACGTGCTCTTGGCCAAGTGAGGAGTCAGCACTTGTAGCAATACTCGGAGCGAGACTGGCTGGAAGTGGGAGTAGAGCAGTTAGACAGCTCTTGAGATTTCCTGAACTGTGAAGGAGTAGTTTATAACTGGAGGAACACGCTCAGACCATTGTCAGCTTTTACAAAGTTGATAACAGCCACAGCGTATGGTGGTAGTTTCTTCCTGGAGTAACTTCAGGGTTAATCTTCCCTTTCTGGAGTACTATTATAATCACGACCTGTTTGAATGTTAAGCATGCACCCACCTCTTCTTCCTTATTCTCTCTCAACCCAACACTCAACAAAGGAGGTTCTGCTACTTGCCTTTTCTGCGCCAGACTTTTAAAACTAGATGAGAAGGTTTATGGGTGCCAACACCAGGTCTAAGTAAGAGACTTGAAATGCCAGGAAGGCAACCAGGGGGGCAAGTTCTCAAGGAAGCACTTGGAACCGGACAGGACATTTAAACGATATCCTCTTGTTAGGGCTTTCTCGGTGACCCAGGAAGTTTTCCTTATGGATTTTGTTAAAGTTCCCAGTTCCCTTTCAACTCCAAGAAATGCTATCTTGGGATTCAGAGCCAGAAAGGAATAGTGTCTTTCCTTTAATGAGCCAGGACTTCATTCACTGTGAATGTGAACTATTCTTTGTACATCTGGGATTCATCTGTTCAACCACAAAATGTCGGTTAAGAAAGAAGGAATTTAGTAGAGAAAGTGGTATTCAAGGCCAGCCCATCTTTGCCGGCTGGGAATTTGCTTCTAAGAGATGAAAAATGACTGAGGACCAGGTGAAAACTACCGGTGGCTCTACAGTGAGCTGTCGCCCCTCAGTGCTCACCCCTCAATTATACTCCATTCCTCCTTATTCAAGAGTAAGTTTCTGCCTTCATTGCAAGTATCCCATCTCTGAAAATTCTATTTTGTTCCTCCAATTTACAGACCTGAGACTAGGGGAAGGAGGAGGGAAGAGGGTATTTCGCTTTAGCGCCCGGAGAAACCTGCTTCTGACGAGCTCCATTTTAGGAATGATTGCAAGTTTCCAAAGTATCCTTGTTCGAAAATTGTGTTTAGACTCAAGTCAGAGCCGTTAGAAATTAAATTGTCACTAGATGTGACATTACTCATGTGAAATAATGCATTTGGGGATTCCAAAATACCTCCTTTCAACAGAGATTTGGGAAATACAATTGATTCATAAATTGTTTTCGCCAAACTGCTGGTTGTGCTAATTTCTATAGATTGCCTTGGATTTTATTACCTTTTGATAGCTATGAGTAATTCATGTTTGTTCAATTCTTCTTTCTTAATATTCAATTGGTTAAAAAAAACTTTTCTAAACTAGTTATTTGTCCCATAAAACAGTACTGAAATTGCATGTGCTTGTCCCCAAATTGCTTTCTACTCAAGTAGCTACTATCCACTTGGACTATTCATTTCAATTGCTGAACCACAAAAATAGGTGTCTTTTGTTATATACAAACAGCTTTCAATCTGCTAATTAGGGCTAATTAGAGGGCAATTGAACTTTACTCTCCCTGTGTCTTTCTCTCTTTAAACTGTAGGCTGATGGCATTTTGCAGACTAATAGAATGAGCAGCCTTCCTGAGCCTCATACTCTTTCCATTATGCTATTGCGACTATACATTTTCTTGTCAGTGCTGGTGTAGAGAAACCCTAGGAGTGCAACTGTGCTTATTATACATGCTAAGGGAGACTAATTTAAGGTGACTGGATAAAGCTTGGCTGGTTCTAAAGAAAACCTTCAGTGTGGGGTGGGAGAAGGTGGCATGGCTAGGCAATCCCTTATTCTCTGTGTTGTTTAAAGTTATGTTTCTCCCTAACAGGAAAAGGCACTAGACTTTTCTGTTACTCTGTTCCACATTAACTGACACGATTTCCTTTGTTGCTTTTATCAACCCTGTGGAGAGAGAGAGTTTTCTCTGTTCCATTTGTTTGAGAGACAGAGGCGTGGGGAGTTACCTGGAGAGGGAACATAGGAGAAGCATGGTCTTTGGAGTCAGACATCCAGGCATTCAGTTTCTGCTCCACACTTTCTTTTGTGTACTTTGCAATACTACTGAAACACCTGGGAGTTTTATTTTCCTTCATTTGTTTCTATAATGATACTGTCCCAAAATTTGGTGAGACTGAGTCAAGACTTCTATTGAGTTGAGCTCAAGTTTCATTTGTTCACCAAACTCTAATTGACATTCTACTATGTGCCCCTTATTTTAATATGTTAGAAATACAAACACAAAGAAGATGCTGTCCATATCCTCCAGGGAGTTTTGACTCTGTGAAGATGGTCAAGCCAACAGAAAACCACAAGACAATGGGATAAGCACTGTGGTTTTTATGGTGGCTAGAGGTGCGGATCACCTGACTCAGGTTGGAGGAATTCAGGAAGGAATTCTGGAGAAAGTGAAGATGTAGCTGGGTGTTAAAAGGAGGGACAAGTTAACAATCAAATGACAGGTGGGGTTAGGGCAACAATCATCAGGAAGCAAAGGAGTAATGGCAGATAGCCATAAAGATAATTCAGGGAGTTATAGATATGTAAGTTATGGATGAGAATATAGGACTTGGGGGAGTGACTTGAGTAGCAGTTGGTGGAGTAGGGATAGGAGAGGTTTAGGGTCATAATCAGGAAGGAGTCAGTATTAGAAGGCAGATTTTCAGATTTCAAATACTATCTTTTCTTATCACAGTCCCTTCCCAGCCCAGCACATGTGTGTGTGTGTGCATGTGGATGTGCACGAGTGTGTGTGTGTGTGTGTGTGTGTGTGTGTGTGTGTGTAGTCAGATGTTTGGAATGAGCACTTCACACATATTTTTACCGCTCAAGAGATGGTCTTTTCTTTACAGCTAACATGTGGATACACATTACAATCCTGTACTAATGGAACAGAAATGTCAACATACTTTGAAAGAAGCCTTTAGCTATATTTTCACTTCCCGTTATCTGTACTTAAAAAAAAAAAAAAAGAACAATTCAAGCCATTAGAAGCTGTTTGTGAAATATTTCAGCCTTAAAAAGTTGTCTTTGATGGGAAAGAGTACCAGCAAAGAAAGAAAGGAAAGCAAACCTAGGCAGTAGAGAGTTACCATTTTATCCTAGGTGAGAACCAACCATCCTAATGGGCTTAATAACTATAAATATTTCTCCAGCAACTGGTAATCTGGAGACAGAATTCTGCAAGTAGGCTACCTTTTTCATTGAATTATTACATTGCATTAAATTATTACATTTAGATTTCATAGATAGGTGGATAATAGGTAGGTAATTTATCTAGATAGGGAAGGAGCTATTAACATGTGTCTTTTGAAACACAACCAATATGTGTGTAACATAGGACCTGGATCCTGTACAGAATGTAAATTTTCTGGTACAGCATCTTACTTTGCTAACTAAAATAGACAAATTTGTGTATTTCAGGGGAGAGCCTGTGTTATTCTAATCTTCTGACCCAGGCCATTTGATTGCAGAAGGCACAATGAAAACATCTGAGAATGACAAAAATAACACAAAAATAATCTATCCCATATCTAATACTTAACAGATTCAAATATTTCTAGCAAATGGGCTCCTTACAAGGGTGTGATTTGAAAAAAAATACCCCAGAGTTCATACACATTTTAACTTTGCTCTGGCAAACACATGACATGGATATTTCTCCCTTTCTGGATACAATGCATTATATTAAAATATAATCTATGACTGAATGTCTACAGAAAACCCAAGTTTCCTGCTGTTTTTCTTGTAAACTGGAAGAATATTTCCATAATCTGAATTGGAAGTTTTTTTTTTAATGGGATGGGGGTGAGGGGAAGTGAGGAAGAGGTGAGTCATTGCCATGGCTCCTGGGAACACTATCACAGTATTTGTACTTGCTGTAATGTTGTATTTGCTAAGAAGTAGAAGGCAGAGGTTAACAGATTCCCATCTCTTTTGTACTTCTTCATTTAATTTTGTTTAACTTCTATTCCTCAATATCTTAACAGTTTCTTCCATGCTCATAGATATTCTTATTTCATACTCACAGCTCTCCCAGCCAACTCTCCTTCTAAACTTGGTCAGGATGTGTTATATGTACAGTAAAAGAGTTCCATTTCCCAGTTCTGCTGCAGCTGAAAAACAGCAATTATGCTGCCAATTCTAGAAGCACAGAGCATATATCTAAAGTAAAATATGACTATATGCCCTGTGATGCGGCATTGTCCATCTGCCCCTCCAGATTATTCTCCGGGTTTCTCCCCTTGTCCTCTATCCCAGGAGACAAATATGAAGCACCTATGAAACAAAGTTTCTTTCACTCTGGCTTTCAGTGGGGCTCAGCCAATGGGAGGCCCTGGTAGCAAAGCGGAAGCCATGAGGAAAGACATACAGGAGTATTTGTTCCCTTGACTCCCGCCCGCTGGTTCATGGGTTGGCAGTCTCTGGGTGCCTCTTCCTTGGGCCACAGCTCCTGTTGGATGACTCTCCCGCCAGACACAGGCCCCACTCTATTCGAAACCCACCTCCTCTTGCCGCTTCAGCCCTGGTGGTTGGAAGGCTCAGGAACGCCTGCTTTACCCTCCGCTGTTGGTTTCCCTTAACACTGCCCACCCTTTGTGTCTTTATTAAAACTCACTTTAAACACTTGAGCGTGCCATCTGTTTCTTGCCAGAACTCTGACTGATACAACTTCCCAAAGCCAAACATGAAGAAAACAGTGGGAAAAAAATATCAAATTTGGGCACTGAATCAGCTGTTTTTTTTTTCCCATACACTGCATATAGCAAATACATGTGAATAGGAAGCACATGATCTCTGAAAAAAGAAAAAAAAGGGAGATTTCCAGTCTAGGAATTTTAAGTTGTTCGTATTACACCATGTTTAGCATTTGCTATATACTAATAAAAGCATGCAAGTGACATCAATTTGCACTGAAAAGTAAAATGTTTTTCTTCTGTCCTAGATGACCTTTTCTTTTTTAATATGCCAATATTTTCATGCAAAAAGGCATACAAAAGATGGAAGAGCAGAAGTCAACCCGAGATGGCTTCAAAGTCATAGTATTGATCATTTTGGAGGCTCTTCAATCTATTCTTCAGCATACTCTGATAATGGTAAAATCCTGCCCTCCAACAATGGGCCTGTGCTTGAAAGACAAGGTTCACCATGTAAGGACTTGCCACTGCTTCCATTAATGCAATTTTGGGGGTTTGTTTGCTTCATTTTGTGGCTCATTTCTTACTCCACACAGCCTTGGTCTCCAGTGCTGCTTCCTACCATAAGTTAGAAATGAATTTTTTAAAATAAGCACTTGTACTTTGAACCATAAAACAAAATCTGAAGCTGAAATCAAAGGAAGAAGGTAAATTACTTTTAGTGCTCTGCAAAGAAACTTTCACTTGGCTATTTCCTGTTGTTTTGAAACTCTGAAAATCAATACAGAAACATATCATATTCTGAAGGCAGGTCATCTGTGCACTAGGTGTTTTTAACAGTTGGCTTTGAAGGGGATACTTATGCCCCCTTGACATGAATCTACAGTTCTTTACACTAAGTGTCCCCATGAAACTACATTTTTGCTCGAGCTATCCATCTCAATGGTTATTACTTTTTACTGTTCCAGGCTCCCATCTTCTATTATAGATTCACTGATAGATCAATATGACAGAGGCAAGATAAAAGTCAGTTAGCCACACATGTCTATTATGAGCCTGAAAATTCAGACACACAGTTCTCCTGACAAAAGCCAGGCACGTAACTGAGTCGTTACGTGTCTGGGTGGTTTTCTAGTCCTTTCTGTACAAACTCGCATTCCTTGACATCTTTCTTAATTTTGAGGTCCTCATGGCCTGTCAGGGAATTAGGAATGAGTGGTTCCCTAGGGGAGAGAGTGATTTTAAAATACAATCTTCACTTTTGAAAGGAGAGAACAAAACACATTTGCTGCTACACTGAGGCTGTAAAAAGTAGTGCTGACATGCTCAGTTTCTAAACCACAGACAAGTGGACTGTAAACCCATACGATGGTTCAAAGTCAAGGAAAGAATCTTTGTAGTCCTCTGATGGGTAATGGGAATGACAAAACTGGCTTTGGTTTGGTTGGAGACCTCAGTTCCCTCTGGGGCTGATCACTTCAGCTATGAATCAGCAACCGTTTTGAGAAAGAAGTAGGAATCTACTAAACATTTCAGCCACTGTCCACACGATGGTCCACAATATCCACTAGTATTGTAGGGAGAGTGTGCTCAAGCAACACCTCAGAGGTGAAATTAATGGTTAGCTTAAGAGGCGAAGATTCAATGGTTTCATATTTTAAGATTTTAGCTCTTATTGCAAGTGCTCATGGTGAGATTCTCGACAAGCGATGTGAAACTTGAAAAGTCCACCAAAGGACATTAGAAGTTCAACTAAAATATAGACCTTTTAATTCATTAATTTATTGTCTCATGAACGGATTTAATAAACATTTACTGAGTTCTTACTGTGTGTCACTTACTGTGTTTCACTCTGCAAGGTGTTCAGGTTAAAAGAGGCTGGTTTCCTGGGGTGCCTGGGTGGCTCAGTCCCTTAAACTTCTGACTTCAGCTCAGGTCATGATCTCACGGCTCACGAGTTCAAGTGCCGTGTTGAGCTTTGTGCTGACAACTCAGAGCCTGGAGCCTGCTTTGGATTCTGTGCCTCCCTCTCTCACTGCCCTTCCCTTGCTTGCTCTCTCTCTCTCTCTCTCTCTCTCTCTCTCAAAAATGAATAAACATTAAAAAAAAGAGGCTGATTTCCTGCCCTCAAGTGGCTTATGATTTAGAAGCTGAGACAGACAGGTGTTATAGGCAACCGTGTGGAAAATACACACATAGAAAACAATACACTACTTTCATAAGGACTTAATCTAAAATCAAGAATCCATACACATTATAGATCCAAAGAACACATTACGTTCCATGGGGGAAATGGCAGGAAGAAATGGGCAGAAGGGGATAAATGAATCAATAAATAAATGAATGACAGTGAAAAAAGAAAGGTATTGCAAAGACTGATAATAGTCTGCTATGGACTGAATTTGGTGGGGGGGAAACCCTAGACATTATTGTGCTGTGTGGTGTGTGCACACATTGCAGGTAACAACTAGGTAGGGACAGGCACTCAGCCCAGATGGGCTTAGGAGAGACCTCTTGGCAGAAGCAGGAATTTCTGGAGGATGAGCAGGGGGTTATCGGGTGAAGAGAGGTCTGTGAAGATATATCTGTGTCTCCATAAGCATTGATATATTTATCTATTTTTTTATTGTGGTAAAAATTCGTATTATGAGATCTACCCTCTCAACAAATTTTTTTTTAACGTTTATTTATTTTTGAGACAGAGAGAGACACAGCATGAACTGGGGAGGGTCAGAGAGAGGGAGACACAGAATCTGAAACAGGCTCCAGGCTCTGAGCTGTCAGCACAGAGCCTGATGCGGGGCTCGAACTCACGGACCTCGAGATCATGACCTGAGCCGAAGTCGGCCGCCCAACCGACTGAGCCACCCAGGCGCCCCCCTCTCAACAAATTTTTAAGTGTACAGTTCAGGATTGTTAACTATAAGCACATTGTTGAACAACAGATCCCTAGAATCTTTTCATCTTGCATGACTGAAACTCTATATCCATGTAACAGCAACTCCCCGTTTCCCCCTCCCTCTAGTATATTCATCTATTTTGAATTTTAATTTCTCCCTCTCCTCCACCACCCACAAAGATAAGGGAACACTTATTTAAAGGCATGAGGGGAGAGCATGATGAATAAGTAGTTTACTGTGTCAAAGGGGAGGGATGGCAAGATTTCATGAGATTGTCACATCATAAAAGGCCCTGCAAATTACACAAGGAAAATTTTATTTTATCTGGAGAAAAAGAAAGCCAGTGAAACTTTTTGTTAAAGGGCATGAAACGGTCAGGATATCCCCTTCACAACTGTCACTCTGAGGACAACTAGAAGGGGGAAACCAGAAGCAAGTGAAGGAGTTTGGAAGAAGTAGTAATTGAGACAAAGATAATGACGGCCTGATGGAAGGCGTGGTCATGGTGGGGGTGGGGAAGGGTGGTAGGACCGGCTCTTAGATGAGAAAAAATTTCAGGCTGGGAGCAGGGCAGGTGACAGTGTTGTGGACTGTCCATTTACTCAGTTTCACAAGACAAAGCAAGTTAAACCTCAAATCTGCTGCTTGGAGACAGGCAGTGAACACGGAATCAGGAGCAGCTCTGAGCATGCCCAGTTTGCCTGTAGTTTCCCCACTGAAGTTGGACTCCATGTGCAAGTCTCCCAATCTCACAGGGGTGTCCTTTCTTCCTCATGGATCAGTTTTAAGAGCAAGCAGAGCACGAATGAATATTGCAGAAAACAAGGAAAGGCGGAGCTGGAGTTCTGTGAAAACCAGGGTCTACCACTGAACATCAAAAATTCTTCATTATTTCGTTTTTAAACTCTGTTATATATATTCAATAAGCATGTAGTTCTTTTTTAATTTATTTTTATTTTTTTAATGTTTTTATTTATTTTTGAGACAGAGAGAGACAGAGCATGAGCAGGGGAGGGGCAGAGAGAGGGGGAAACACAGAATCTGAAGCAGGCTCCAGTCTCTGAGCTGTCAGCACAGAGCCTGACATGGGGCTCGAACTCAGGAGCTGTGAGATCATGACCCGAGCTGAAGTTAGACGCTTGACTGAATGAGCCACCCAGGCGCCCCAATAAGCATGTAGTTCTAAAGAAACAATCCTAAGAGTTATGTTTTATTTTGGCTACTTAAGTCTTCCAATCAATAAAGATAAATGAAAGAATGACCAAGGTCCAGAAATTTGAGACATATATAATGGGAGGCTAAGATAAAGACCAAGCCGTGCTTTGGTCAAAGGTGGGATAAGCATTTATATATTCATATTTTAAAACAGCTTTATTAAGATATAATTTACATATACATAAAAATCACCCATTTAAAGTTCACAATCAAATAGGTCTTGGTATATTCATCACCATGATCTAATTTTACTTTTTTATCACCCCCCAAAAAACTCATACTCAGTAGTCACTTCCCATGACCCCCTGCTGTTCCTCCTGTGCTAGGTAATGTCTAGATCATTATTTCATTCCTTTTTATTGCTGAATAATATTTCATTGTATGGATATGTCAAATTTTGCTTATTCATTCATCAATTGATGAGCATTTGAATTATTTCCACTCTTTGGGCATTTGTGTAATTCTCTTATGAGCATTTGTGTACACGTTTTTGCATAGACCTAGCTTTTCATTTCTCTGGAATATGTATCTAGGATGGGAATTGCTGTGACGAACTTCAATGAACTGCTAAACTATTTTCCAAAGTGGCTGCACCATTTTACATTCCTACTAACAATGCATGAGGGCTCAAATTTCTCTACATCCCTGCTAACATTTGTTATTGTCTGTTTGATTATATTTATTCTAGTGTGTGTAAAGTGGTAACTCATTGTAGTATTGATTTGCATTTTCCTATAGGTTTGTATTTAAAATCTGTTGACTCAATCTCTTTTTCATTATTTATAGAGTATATTTCTCTTGCAGTTTTTTTTAATCTTGTGAAAACCTGGTGAAAAGTCACCATTCATACATTAATACAATAACTGTATAATAAATAGTATAAAACTCAAGGGCTTGAAACATGACACATGTATTAGTCATGAATCCATGATTGAGGCTGGGCCCAGCTTGGCAGTTCTGATCTGGACTCATTCAGATGTTTGGTAGTTAGCTGATCACTGGCTGACCTAGGCTGGCCCTGACAGGACAACTCCACTGTCCTCCATGTGTCTCCTGCCCTCCAGCAAGGAGCACCAGACATGTTCTTCCCAGGCAGTGGCAAGTATAGATGTTTTTCTGTGCCTTTGCTTCTGATACAACTGTCTCCATCTCATTGGCAGAGCAAATAGCATAGCTAAGCTCAGAACTGTGTGGCAAGGAAATATGTTCACTTCATAATGGGAAGAACTGCAAAGTCTCATGGCCCAGGGCATGGATACCATGGTTGTGAAGCATCTAGGCCATTCATGGTATCAGTCCACCGCATATATTGCACTGTCACTCAGAAGAGAGATGGACAAAATCGGTAGACCAGCAGCTGTTGCCCCACTGACCTCCTATGCCAGGGCCACATTTGTTCTTAAGTTTGCCTGTGTGAAAACCAGATTCATTAGCTACTCTCTAGGGTTAAATATTCTCCTGTTAACAACGATTCTATTTTTAGAAAACAGGAAAGATGTTTTTGTGTCAAATGAACATTCCATTGTTGAAAACATCTCCAGTGCTATAATGAGAACTCAGGACAAACCTAGATCAAATAGCAGCAGGTACTCTGAAGTATTCTGGGAAGTGTTTAAGCCTAGGATAGATGGCATTATTTAAGTATTTATAAATGTCATATCATCTGTTTTAGGAAAAGCTAACAGAATGTCTTGCAGACATTTCAGGTCCCCCCAAAATGCTTCTGTAATCTATTTCTATGGAATCGGCAAATGTGGAAGCAGACATATTATGGGTCAATACCAGAGAAAGGACTCTCTGCACAGATATAGGATTCACAGTCCATTAAGCTTCAGGTCTGCCCTGATGTGGATTCCTCTGATGTATTACTATTATATCCTATTTTTGTTGACTCAGTTACTATGTCAGCAAAACCAAACATTTTGGCTTGTGGCCCAGCCTCGAGCTGTCTATGGAGGGTATGTTTTTGCCTTTACCACCATGACAGTAATAAGCAACTGGCATTAGTTTGATTTGCATAATTGTGTGCTTCCAACTTAGACTCTGTGTCAGTAGGAAACAACTTATTGTGATGATACCCACAGCATATTATCTGTTTTGTGCTATCAGCATTTATTTATGTAAATTCCATCATTACAAGGGGTCATTTTCCAACCTTCTACGACGAATCACATTCTCTGCCAATAAGCAGGAAGAAAATACTATAGCAGAAAAGCTGAGCATATTTTGTCATTCGCAGCTGCTGGTCAAGGAGTGGGAAAGGGTATCGTTGGTGGTTGCTTGTTTGTTTTTTAGGCTAGTTTGCTTTAAGGACTAATAGATACAATGACAATCTGAAAGTCGGTCTATGACCCTTTAGAACTAATGCCATCAAGTAGACACATTCTCTTTTTCTCCCACATACACATATACATACACACCACAAAGAGTGTCCAACTCATCTAAGATTTTCTTTAAGAATAATTTATGGTCTAAAAAATATTTTGTGTTCCCTAGATGATGAGTCGAATGTTTTCTTTGATAAGGAGCAGAACTCTGTAATTTATTCATGCAAGAGATAAAAAGATAGAATAACTAACTAGAATACCCCACTTGTAAGAAGTACCTGAAAGAATGGGAGGGAACCAGGCAGAACTTAGATTTTGCAAACTAAATTTCACAACTCTGTTCACAAAAAAATAGCCAAGGTCAACTGTGCATTTTGTCATTAGAGGTAGATGAGTATCCTATGTGTCAGTGTAACTGAAGCTGTAATTTATACATTCTTTGATAGTTTCGCTAGTTAAGCACAAAAAGATGTCAGCATTTAACCCGACTTCAAGGAATGACAATGCAGAAAAAAGGGGGAAAAAAGACAGAAAACGCAGCAGTCAACCATTTTAAATCTACTTGACACCTGTCAAAAAGAACCCTTACTAAAAGGAGGATAATTAGAATATTGCTTTATTGTGAGCTTGTAGTTTCCAGCCCGGCCTGTATCACGCTTCGGGCTGGTCAGAGATGAGAGAGAGGAGGGAAAACAACAAAAATGAAAAAAATCAACCAGACATCAAATCTCATACTTCAGCAACCTTAGGTCTAACTGTTGTCTTTGCAGAGGCTCTTCATGGGAGCCCAGCTGATCATTCAGCTCAAAATGAACTTAGAAATGATCTTTTAAGAAATGCAAGATGAAAACCACATTTGGGAAAGTCTGTAAAGGAGAATACATGGGATTTCTCAAGAAATCTTTCCACGCCTCTGTGTTAAATTGAGAAAAAAAACAGAAAGATATTCCAACAACCCCAAATAATAATCCTTTGAAAGAATATCCTATTAGAGATGTGTGTGGTGGTGGTGTGTGTGTGTGTATTTGTATGTGTGTTTTCACGTAATTTTCACACTTTGACAGGCATTGATTCACAAGTGTACAAGACCCAATAGCATGGAATATTCTTTCCTCTTGTAAAAACATTTAGAGCTTCAACTCATAACTAAAATGTTTATCATGATTTTCACCTCATTCTCTCCATTTCGATTCTCCTTCTCAATAGTATTTTCCTTATTCTGTATTGTATGGATTAAATGCCTCCTCCTAAAACATGTAGAATCTCATGCCACTCTGACTTCTACTTGACCACCTGTGGCAAATGAAACTGAATGAGGAATCAGTGATCAAATGACAGCTGCTATGACGTACTGCGCAAAACATGCGATTGGGAATGATTATACAGGATTTCATTCCCAGCCATTTGCACTATTTATGTAGCATTTGTCAGCCTTTTAACATGTTGGCTCCTCAGCGTCTTCGTTTGTAAAATGCAGTGGGGAGCTGTAAGGGTCCTTTTAATGTGATCTTTGAAACGGTACCAGGATTTATGTTATCATTTGCTCAATTGCTTGCATTGGGAATAGAACTAGGAATGGAAAAGTGAGGTCTCTTGATGTTATTTCTTGTGTGGACAAGTTCTCAAAGGGAGAGGAAAAGGTGCTCAAAGAAACATCAAGCCAGGCAAGCAGAGCACACATTCTCATAGGAATACCTCCTCAAAAAGAGTTTAAATAAGCGGCCGAGCAGAAAGGCAAAGCTGGTTGTGGAAGAAAAGCTGGGAGAAGCAAAGGTCTGGCTAGCGCTTCATCTACAGTGGAGGAGTCATACCACACACAAGTCAAAGAGAGAAAACAGGCTTTCTGAAGAGCCCACCATGTGCCAGCAAAGTGGAAGTTGAAAGGCAATGTGAAATGTTACCTAAAAGCCACAGGGGCAGAACAGCAGCACTGGGAAAGCAATGCCAATCCCAAACGGGGCCAATGCCCAGAAGTATGTAGTTTAAGGAACGAAACCGAAGGAGACCCATGTGGGGCAGTTGAGCAAGAAGGACTAGAGCAAATGACAGTAGCAGTTAGAAAAAAGTTAATGTATTTGACCACAGGGACTGACGGAGGCATCTGGAAACAATGAAAAACACAATTTATTTTTCTCTCGAAGTTTTCTTTGAAAATAACCCTCCAGTGCAACAAAAACCATAATAATATCCTTAACATTTCACTTTTTATGTTTTAAAAATTGATGCAAGAAACAAACACAAAATTCTGGTTTTGTTAATTAAGGGGAATCACGATTTATAAAACAATCCCTTGTAGACTTTTTGATTTCATAAGGTCTTACTCCACCTAAAAGAAGCCCAGGGCATAAGAAGAGAGCTTAAGAAATACTTTTTCTCTATATTCCCTATAGCCATGCTCTACTCTGCTTACCCTCTTTTGGACATATGGAAACATAATGGGGAATGAACAGAAGACTCAATGATGTCTTTTCTTGGTAATGACAAAGGAAAAAACCCATGCTGATCATTTATCATATGTAATGTACTCATATCAAAGATAACATAATCAGAGGAGAGTGGGTTACAAACTACCCAATTGACTCAGCAGGTATCACCAAAATATTTGCAGGTTGCTTGGTAACCCAATTAAAAGTCTCTATTTAAATCCCAGATCATTAGTGACTGAAAATCACTATCATTTGATGGCTCATCTCAGTCCAGTTCTTAAGGGAGATTTTCCTACATCAAAAAACCACCAACATATTTGGCACTAATTGGCTCCCTTGGTGGCAATCTCAGCCTATAGGCCAAGAATTGAGTGGACCTGGGAGGCTAAGCTATTTCCCCAGCCTGAGAGTTGGTGCTTCTCAGCACGGGCTGAAGGACATTGGTGGGTTAATATGAAATTTTTACATGGATATTACCTGTCTTTGGATTAATTGAAATGTTCTATATTTAAGGATATCATATTGGCGGCAAGTTCTTTTTTTAAATTAGGTCCCATTTAAGACTTTCCTATTAAAATATTTCTCCTCTCCTCCTCCTCCTCCTCCTTTTTTTTCAGATCCTTTCCCAAACCTGTAATAATTAACAGGAAGAATATGAAACTTTATCATCTCAAAATTAGAAATGTGAATTACAGATATTGATGCTACCCAAAAGACAGAGCCAGATTAAAGGGGAAATTGTTTTTTCAGTAAAATTAATGGGTTGATGCCCTTGTTACTCTGCTGGATATGATAGGAACTTCAGTAGAGATAGATTTCCACAGTATTCGTATAAATATATATGAGACTTAGCATTGAGTGCTTGTGTGTTGAAAATCAGACTGAAATTGATCTTTTGAGATAAGTTTTCCATAGATTATGATATTGAAAGTAGAAAAATTCAAAATCAGTGAAGAGACATAAATAGGGGGAATATATAATTGGCGAATCCTAGGTTTGTTACCGGTAATGACATTATAACTAAGTATGTCTATCTTGGACATATGCATGATACAGAGTATTGCAAGATAAATTCATTACTTTCATGCTACATTATTTGACACACACACAAAACATAATGAGGGCTGTAGAATAATGTTGTAAAAAGTGAAAGCTAATACAAAAGAACTGGACTAAGAGAAGGACTGGGCTTCAGACATATCACTGCTATCTCTTTGGTCTTGTCATTATTTTTTTGTACCTGCAAAGCTGCAAATAAGGACCTGCAATACCTCTGTTTAGCTCAGGAACTATGAGATTCCTTTAGAAGAGATTCCTTTTTTACTGATGTCTACTTTTGGTGTATTGGGATATGAAAAGTCAGCTATGTTTTGTCCTCAAGATTTTTAACAAAAATTCTAAAATGACAAAACCTGCTGAATTTATTGGATTGCAGCATTTTCTGAAATGAATCTCAGAGGATTCTCTATAAGAAATATTTAACCAGATATATGGATAGTTTTAGTTTCATTCGGCCACAGTGCCACAGAGAAGAAAAGTGGACTTACTGAGTAACATTGAAAGAAATAGTGAGGAAAACCTCTAACATGTTTATAACAATGAAACTTTCTCAACACAGCAGGCCAGACCACAAAGATGCCATGTCTGAATTGATAAAGAGCACTAGCTTCCAAAACACTTACAAATCAGAAAGATTGTTTTTTTCCTTGAATTATTTATGGAGAGTAACAGATTACAATACTTTCTTATTTTCCACCTTCATTGTTAATAATTTTTGTTGAATTTGAGACTAGCATTTTGCAATTTATTTTATGCAGGTAATCTTTCATTCAATTACCTGCAGCAAAGGCTTTGAGGGGGCAAGGTTCTAAGCACTTATTCTCCAACTGACTTCTATGAGAATATGTATAATCAATTTAAGTCCCATAGGCGCTCAAATAGATTTCTTTCTTTGTCTATGGCTGCTGTGTATGTTCAGCTCATACGGTAAAGATGAGCCAGTGCTAGGGAAGTACTGGAATGTGTCATGAAATCATGGAAGAGACTGCAGTGGTTGTCTCAAACCATCTTTGGTTCATGAATTCTCTATAAAACACATAAGTTCACCAAGTAAAGTTTGTAAAATTCTAGTCCAAGGAGACTGTCAATTAAGAAAAATAAAAAATAAAGGTTTGGTGTTCTATTAATCTAGGGAATGTAGTATGCTATACCCTTCCAATCAGAGAATCACAGACCATAATAAAGTCTTTGAGAAATCCTGAAGTCTGAGGCAAGCATTGTTCATTTGCTTAATCTAGAATGCTCTATATAAATTTGATCATAAATCTGTATTTCTCTTTAATGTCTATGTATTTTTATTCTAAAGTCTCTAATAAAGCAGCTAGGCACCCTCTGCACGAATACTAAGAGGTTTTCCAGAATACTGTTTTTTTTTTTCTTAGTAAGTTCTTCCTTACATTGAACTTTTTTATTGCCTTCACCTATTCATTGTTACCATGCATCCTAATGATACACAGTGAATAATGACCTGGTGGAAATATTCAAAATATTTTAAATCAAGAGAGGAATATTTTCTTGTCTATGAAACATCTCCTGCACACTAAACATCTTCAGTCCTTTAGACATTTCTTCATCCCACAGTTTCAGGATGATTCCCCTTCTCTGAACATGCTTCAATTTACCATTAGAAGCAGCACTAACAAAGGATACAGTATCCCAAGGGAGTAGAACAGAGGAGAATGGAGGGAAACTATCACCTTCCCTGTGGAATAGTCAGTAATTTATCATATGGTCAGGATTACTTGCTCTGCTTTTGCTAAGGAAGACTTTAACAGATGTCCAGTGTGGTAGGCAGATTTCTAAGATGGCCCCAAGATTTCCTGCCTGCCTCTTGTTCATTCCCTAAACAGTCCCTGGGACTATGAATATGATGAGTTTTATCATAGTTAATTACCATATGGTACAGTTAGTCTTAGACTGTGGTGGCTCCAACATAGCCACATTAGCCTTTTAAAAGCAGAGAGTTTGGGGGCACCTCGCTGGCTCACTTGGTTAAGCATCAGACTCTTGATCTCAGCTGAGGTTTTGTTCTCAGCGTTGTGAGTTCGAACACTGCACTGGCCTCCACATTGGGCATGGAGCCTACTTTAAAAAATAAATAAATAAAAATAAAAGCAGAGGGTTTTCTCTGCCTGTTCCCAGACCAGTAAGTCAGATATCCAAAACAGGAAAGAGATTCAAAGAGATGTTGCTGGCTTTCAGAGGGAGGGGGCCACACAGCATGGCATGTAGGGGACTTGCAGGAGCTGAGCACAGCCACTGGATCATAGTCAGCAAGGGAATAGGCACCTCAATCCTAAAACCACAGGAACTGAATTTGGCCAAAAACCTGAATGATCTTGGTAATGGATCCTTTCTCAGTGACTTGAGATGAAAACTTACTCAGGCTAAAAACTTGATTTTGGCATTATAGGACCCTGAGCAGAAAAGAGAATAACACTGTGTCAGATAACTGACCTACAGAACTCTAAGCAAATAAATGGTATTTTTTAAGCCATGAAATTTGTAGTAATTTGTTACACAGCACTAAAGCCCTAATAAATCCAGATGATCAAAACCCGCCATCTTTGCCATATTTTGCTTTGATGTGTGTTTTGTGATATATGTCAGTAATGGATTTTCTCTTTTTTTCTGGCTGAACAGCTTTAAGTATCTTACATAAACACTCTTACAAGCCCCCTTTTCTTTGTTTCCAATAAGATGCTGCCAGCATACAGCCAGTCTCTGATTCATGGATTCCCCACAAGTTCATATTTTATGGACATAAAGATCTATCTCACTTTTTAGTACTTTCTTTGGACTTTTTCATAAAGATATACTATTGCAAACCTAAATTCTAAGCATGAGACATATGACATAACTGATTAAATACTTAGGATAACTATTTACCTTCTTCTACTAAAACTATAAGTTTACTCCATTGATTATCCAAACCCCAGTATTGTTATGCTGATTGACCTCAAGTATTGATTATGACCTCTTTTCTCATTTGCTTTTTTCTTGAGAATTACCAGGCATCTTCTCTACTATTTTGACTCACAGTTTTAGTCCTTAATAACTGGTATTAAAGATTTGTCTTTCATTTCTTTTCCTATATTTTATTTTCAGCTTGAGCAGCTCTGCACAACTCATTCTTCAAACAAATATCTTGGTCCATCATCGCTACATCTTTAGTCAAGATCTAAGACACACCTATTATCTGTACTATGGTACAGTTTGGTACAGAAAGTTCTTTACTGCCCATAACCTCATTTCTCTACCAAAATTCTAGCCTTGAAATGAGTGAAATGGTGGAAGTGCTATCTGGGGCCCCAAAGTCTTCAATATTATATCCCTGAAGGTATTTGTTAACCCTCTTCTGTTGGTTTTCCTTACCCTGCATAAATAAGCAATTATAGATAATAGTTAGAGGGTGTGGTAAGCCTCAAAATCCTACAATAATGGGTGGCTTAGTTGAGTAAGCCCAATAATGGGTTGGGTGGCTTAGTTGAGTAAGCATCCCACTCTTGATTTCGGCTGAGGTCATGATCTCTCTGTTCTGTTGGTGAGTTTGACCCACGTCCAGCCCCATGTGGAGCCCCACATAGAGCCCCCCATCAAGCCCTGCCTCAAACCCTGTGCTGACAGCATGGAGACTGCTTGGGATTCTCTCTCTCTTTCTCGCTGCCCTTCCTCTGCTCAAGGGTACATGTGAGGGCACTCTCTTTCTCTCAAAATAAATAAGCATTAAAAAAAGAAGCCTACAATAATGCATAAACCCTCTTTGAGAAGTAGCAATTTCTGAATGAACAAGTCACTGAAGAGGATTGCAGCCACATCCTCCTTACTTTTACTTCTGAAAACACTAGCCATTCATTCTCAGTCTCCTTTGTTGGCTCCTCCTCTAATTAGAACTCTGTACTCACATCTCATTATGAGTTCAGTTTCAGCATGTTCATGTACATGCTTGGTTGGCCAACAGTAATCTTAGCAAACAATGAAATATCCCCTTCTCTTTTGTACTATTTTTTTTTACAAAAATGTTTGTTTGTTTATTTATTTATTTATTTATTTATTTATTTATTTATTTTGAGAGAGGGAGGGAGGGAGGAGGAAAGAGAGAGAGCGCAAGCAGGAGAGAGGCAGAGAGAGAGAGAATGAGAGAATCCCAGGCAGGCTCCACACTGTCAGTGCAGAGCTTGATGCAGGGTTTCAACTCACAAACCATGAGATCATGACCTGAACCAAAATCAAGAGTTGGACACTTAACTGAGCCACCCAGGAGCCCTTTCCCTTTTGTACTTTTAATGGAAATTAAGAAGTTATATTTTGAAAATATAATTCCAACTATCTGATTTGCATATGGTTGGTGATCTATGCTACTAAATACCAAAGATTAATATCCTCATTAGGCTGAATTTTTACACCCACCCCATTCATATGTTGAAACCTCATCTCCATTGTGAAGGTATCTGGAACTTTGGGAGGTGATTAGGTCATGAAGTTGGAGCCCTCATGAATGGGATAGTGCCCTTATAAAAAGACCCCAGAGAGCTCCCTTGCCCCTTCCACCATGTGAAGACACAGCAAAAACACAGCTGTGTATGAACTAGGAAGTCATCCCTCACCAGACACTGAATCTGATGACACCATGATCTCGGACTTCCCAGCCTCCAGAACTATGAGAAAGAAATGTTTATTATTTAAGTCACCAGTCTATGGAATTCTTGTTACAGCAGCCAGAATAAGCTAAGACTAATCTAATGATATTTGCCTTAAATTGCCACACGGCTTCTAGATGTCAGGATGAGGTAGAGGTTTGTCTGATTCTCCAGATAACAAAGGTCATGGGAAGTTCTCTCTTTGACATTATCCCACAGAGTAATTATTGAGTTCAAGCAACTCAATTAACCCTTGACCTACTCCAATAGTATCTGTCTTTTGTAACTACTATTTAATTATCTAGTTGCTTTAGATCTGAAAACTTGAGTAATTGGTGGGTGTGCACATGCATTTATGGGGTGTACAGGCATATATGGGGTGATTCTTTTTCGTTATTATATTTTTCTAAGTATTTTTCTATACTTTCTTCTTTGTTCATTATGAAACTCATAACTATTATTTTGCTTTCTCATTACCCTATAAATGTAGTAAATACACTTGATTTTGCTCTAGAAATTTCCCAGTTAATCAACATCTCCCTAATTAGTTCAACATTTTCATTATTTACGTTCATTAATATCTATATTCTCCTTCAACTTCAATTCCAAACCACAAGATCTCAAAATATGTCTTTAACTGCAAAAATTTGGCAACTTATCATTACAAATTCTCTCTACCCTCTCTTTTCAATGACAATAAGTAAAAATTATCTGAGTATGTTTATACTGCTTATGCAGCATTTTGCCTTGTCATATGTTCTCTTGAAGAATAACACATTATTTTCTGTTACATACTTTAATCTTACAGCAAAGTGATAAATTAAATGTGAGCAGGCTCTAAAATAATTGAGGGAATGATATATATACCCACCATTTATATATATATATATATATATATATATATATATATATATATATATGAATATATTCTTATATGTATATTTTACATTATTCTATCTAGCCATTAAAAATCTCTTAGAGAAAGATTACATTGAAGATTGGCAAACCAATATTTTCATTCAGCATTGGAACAGGTTTTGTTTCCTTAGTTGAGTTTCAGATGAAATGGCTGGCATGAATTTAGGGGGCATGTTGTACTGAAAATAGGTGTCTTTAAATGATGGAATTGTGCTTCATTCAGTGATAGACAATGACTGGATGGAAAGCCAAATCACGTCTCCATCTCTTACTCGTTAAAAAACTCATGCTTCTTTATTGGAATGTGGCAAGAATCTTCTGCAGTTATTAAATTGTTCTTTCTTTTCTCCTTGATTTGCTTACTCTCTCCTTTTGTGGAAGACTGCTGAGTTTACATAATTTAAATCTGTAGATCAAGTGAGTACACTGCACAAACTGATACATTGGTATGATAATAATTTTTTAGTTGACTAACCTTAAAATGATGAGACAAAATAAAATATTTTTCATTTCACTTACTCTTATGATACAGTTTAAACTTTTGGTTTTATTTTGTTTTGTTTTGTTTCGTGAGAAAGGACAAAGTGAGGATTGGAAGATGAAAGAAATTTAAGATTTATCGAGCATTTATTCTATGTCAGTAATTCTACACGTTGTATGCCATCAAATCTTCAAAATAATCTCAAAAATGCAGTATTTTACCCTTCTTATGGATTAGAAAACAGACTCAGGAAGAGCATTTGCTGAAGGCCATACCACCAGTAGCTTCTCTACCGGGAAGTAGGTTCTGAAGCCCAAGTCCTCTTCATGCTCCTGTCTCCTAACCTTATCCCTGTTTTAAGATGAATACTTTTAGGACAGCAGGTTGAGGTTTCCAAGGTTTTATTAACTCTACCCATAGACCAAATACAGCCATTTTTACGTCACTTGTAAGAAACAGGAAATTTATTCCTTGCCGTCCTGATTCGTGTCAGAAAGAGGTCTAATATTTTATCAAGAGCTTTTTGAACTACAAGCCAGGTGCCCTTTTTTTTTTTTTTTAATTACTGGAAGTCAAATGTTGACGTAAACAAAATGGAAGTACCTCAGACTATTAGATTAAAAGCAAGACTTCAACCCCTAAATTTATACTCATAATGATATGCTATAAGTATAGCAAAGCATATTTTGTTTATACCTTTGATTGCCTAAAGTTAACATTATAAGCCCAAGCATGTTTCTTCTTTTTAGCACTTTTCAGGTGTGTGTGTGTGTGTGTGTGTGTGTGTGTGTGTGTGTGTGTGTAGCTTCTAATTCCTCTCGACAATTCATTGATAGAGTATCTACTTTAAAAAATACCGGTATTTCTAGAAACTTTTTTTCTATACAAATCAGCATTGTATGTAGGCCCATGATTGAAGTCATACTTACATCCATGATGCCAATGATTTCATGCAAAGTTAATATGTTTGCTTTAAAACTGTAAGAAGTCTGGTAATTCAAAATAAATTAAACATTAATTTCCCAATTCTCTTAAAAAATAGTTGAGACAGCGGAGGAAACAAAAATCCTTTGGACTTTAGTGAACTGAGGAAATAAATCCCACTCCATATAGATTGGCTTCCTAATGTCACAAGTCAATTTAGAAATTATTCACAAGATAAATCTCTTTCCTCTCATTGCACCAATGTATTTAGCTTAATCACGAGCATCAGTGCAGACAGAGATTGAAAAATAAATTGTTCAGTGTCTCCAAGACAAACCCCAAATAGGAAACTTGATATTCTGCATAAACTCTGTCTCTGTAATATGCTTTTGAAAAAGACCCGGTATAATTATATGTAGCATTATGAGACTTTTGTGTTTATAAATATTTTCAAAAGCCTTTGAAATTGTTTGTAAATCCAAAGTTTATAAATGACTTATGAAATCCACAAATTTGCTAAATATGTCCTGTATTTTTGTATTATGCTCTGTGATTTTTCTTTCTATGTGGTGTAAGTCAAAGAAAATGATATACAATATGACTAGATGGGACTAAAATTTCCAAACAAAAGAAGCATCTGTTTTTCTAATTTAGTTTTTGAATTTATGTTGGTTTCACAATTGGTTACGCTGCAAACAATGTGGTTCAAATGACAATGACATTGATTACAATTCTACTTTGCACTACGAGCACTTCTTATCCATGATTGTCAACCCCTTTAACTAGCAATAACTAAGCCTTTCTGCACCTCTGTGCCTTGGGTATTGTTTTATCCAATCTGAAGCAGATTGGACTGTAACTTTGCAGGAGGCTGACACAGTTTTTATGAAGTCAGAGATGGCTAGAATTTTAAAGAATGGGCTTTAATAGCTTATCTTTTGATGTGTATTTAAAAAGTTTTGAGCAAGCTACTTATGACTGTGGTTTCTCCACTATTCTCATCCTTCTAGTACTTTGAAATGATTCCTAGTACAGGGACCACTGGCCAAATGAGCTTTGCCTCATCACTAATTCCTTTCTTTGTTTCTGTGCAGTGTTTTCCTACTTCCTCTCTTAGCCAGCAGAAGAGGCTATGTCATAAATGGGCAACAAGCCCTCTGAGTATCATCCTGCCAAACAGATCTTTGATTCCTAGGATAGTTTCCATAAATTGCTTTAGTCCAAAATTTCACTTTGCAGATTATCTAAATATTCATATATGTACCTCAATTCTTTTTTTAACATTTATTTATTTATTTATTTATTTATTTATTTTGATAGAGAGCACAAGCAGGGGAGGGAAAGAGAGAGAGGGAGACGGGGGATATGAAGCAGGCTCCGTGTAGACAGCAGAGAGGGGCACCCAGGTGCCCCTCTGCGCCTCAATTCTTAAAAATCTTTTATGTCTATGCTGTGTCCAAATAGACTGTGTGTCTTTCTAAACAGGGAGAAATCTGCATTCCCTGTATCTTTGTACTAATCATTTGTTCATTCAGGAAATGTTTATTGAGTGACTATTATGTTTAAAATAGTGTCTTCAGTGCTGGCACATAGGAGCAACTGAACATGTTTCCTTGCTTAAGATATTTATTGTTTCAATAAGGTAAGAACTCTAAGGAAAACTCATTGGCAACTGAGTTGACTAGTGTGCTCTACTGAAATATTTTCACACTGTAATTTGTATCTATAATATTAGAACATTTACATTGTATAATTTTGATAGTTACAAGATCTTTAGTACTGATGACTACCATTTTGTACTTTTTCTGTTGAGTGGGGATTGTATTACTCTATGAACTAGAAATGGAAAACTCTGAATCATCTCCCAAGGGTTTTGTTTTTACTGTGATGCCTTTAATGATTTCATTAGTTTTTAGTTGTATATTAAAGTACCATTTTTGTCTTATAAGTAAGATAAGCTTAATGGGCATTTTTTAAAATGACAAGAACAAGATGTTATTATAAGGTATTAAATGGAAATCATTTCTCAACAGTGAAACCAGACTAGTTTTAACGTATGCTTTATCAAGTGGTATTTTCTACTATAGCAAGAAGAAATTGCCAGCTAAAGGGTTTAATTAATACCTCACCGAGGGAACCAAAAATGGCTTATTACCTGAATTCTTTTCATGCGATTTTTGACATTCCCAGATATATAAATCTTATTTGAATGGCCTTATAATGAAGTGGATAACCAACCCAAGTCTGGAATCAAACAAAGTTGGGTACAAAACCTGCTTTTGCCTTTCACGAGCTGTATAGTTGTGAGGAAGTAATTTTGTCCCCTGAAAACTCAGTTTTGCAATCCAGGAAATGGAACGATAAAAAAGTATTTTCATGAGTTAATGATGATACTTAGAAAAGAGCTTAGTACAAAGCAACCACTCGAGAAATGTTAGCAACCAGTGCTATTACAGTGGGTGTCAAATCAAATTTTTGCTAAATTTATTGGAACAGATGAATCAAATCATATAAGATCATAGATGAATTAGTAAATTATTATTAACTGGTTAGGAAGAAACCGGTACTTTTGGTGATTCCCCATCTATCTTTATTATGCAGAGCCTCAGCACAGTTTTACTGAAGTGACCATAGAGGTGCTTAGTAACTCTAAGAGACATTTAGTCATTATACCATCACAATACCACTATTGGGTAGATAAGATGGTATTTATTTGAAACGTGAGGAAACTGAAGGCCAACATGCAAAAGTGACTTTTCAGAATAAAACAACTGTCAAAGGGGCAGTCCAGGGATCTAGGTACATTAACTTCTACTTATTGCGTGCTTTCCAACAGCTAGTCATTCTAAGTAGCATTATTTATTTATTTATTTAAAAAAAATTTTTTTTAACGTTTATTTATTTTTGAGACAGAGAGAGACAGAGCATGAACAAGGGAGGAGCAGAGAGAGAGGGAGACACAGAATCTGAAACGGCTCCAGGCCCTGAGCTGCCAGCACAGAGCCCGACGCGGGGCCCCAACTCACGGACCGTGAGATCATGACCTGAGCCGAAGTCGGACGCTTAACTGACCAAGCCACCCAGGCGCCCCAGTAGCATTATTTAAATACAATTAGCAACTAGTCAGATTTGTCAAAAGTCAAATCATTGCTGCTGATCTAATCATTCTTAAGTGTATATTACTTGCTAAATACTATGCACCAGTCTTCAATACACATTTTTATGACATAATCCTTTGGTCATTAGCTATATGTATTGGGTATCAATTCTGCTGCTATGCTAGCTAGCAGGAATACTCCAAAAATGACACATTCTTAACTATAAAGAGCTCACAATGCTATAAGGGAAAGGCAGAGATAATCATGTTATACTAGAATACAGTAAGTGTCACTACTGTGGATTTCATCCCATTGTCCCCATATTATAGGTGAAGAAACAGAGGTTTATTGAGATACCTAAGCAACTCTAAGAGAATGATTAATATGAGGAACAGTCTGGATTCAGACTCAAATCATTCTACTGCTTATCCTTTTTTTAAGATTTCAATATGCCATGCCCATATTCATTGCCAGTAATGGATTTCTAATGCTTAGAGACACAACCCGTTCTGTAGCTGCATCTTGATCGGTGTGGTTCTAGAACTGTCTGGCTCTAACCTAAGGGAATGCTTTATGACACAGAATGAATATAAAATATGGCAGACCACTATTGCTTGCATACTAACCACCACTTCCCACCTTTCTCTTTATTAAAAAAAAATTGTTCAAGTATCTCATGCTCATGCATTTCTGGATTCTCCTTAGCTCCAGATAATAAATCATGATTGGTCAAAAGACCAGGGCAAGCTCATTCCCCTTGATAGTTTAAGGTTAGTCCTATCATGTACTTCTGGCAAATAGGTTGAGAAGAGATATCTGCTGGGAGCCATCTGGATGGAGCCCATTAAAGACATACACAGAAGGAAAAGAATCCATTTTATACCCTTCTACATTTTGTAGCCATCTTGGGTCCATAAAAGGCAAACCTACTCACTGAAGATGACAGATCATAAAGAGAGAAAAAAGTGAAGTCATTGATGATGTCAATATGCCACTGGATTATTCAACTCTCAAACCACTTAACCTCCAGACTTCTAATTATGTGAAATAATGATTTTACTTATTGCTTGAGTAACTTTATCCTGGATTTTCTGATTTTTTTTTTTTGCAGAAAAGAATTGTAAAAAGGTATTTTTGTGGGATTCATCACACAGTATCTTAAAAAAAGTTTCTTTTTCCTTGTTTGAATTTTTCTCATGTTCCTTCTCCTTCCTAATATGATATTTTAATGACAGGTACATCTTACAGTCATATTGGGAGGGGGTCTAAGATGAAGTTTAAATTCTTTTATTGGGCCCCAATTTGGCTATCAAATCTTGATTTGTTATTAAGGCTATAGTTACTAGGCACATATGAGACAGTCAAAGACACTTACGGATTGTTTGGCTTAAAGGCAATTTAATCTGGATATATGTCTGACTATCTAAGAGTACAGAGCAGGAGCAGGGCAATAAACCTAACTGTAATATATAAATTTGGATGGCAAATCAATCAAAAAATGGTTCCCCTTTACTGCATTTTATTGCGGGAACAGAAGGTGAATACAACTAGAAGAAATAAAAACATGCAAGAGAGAATGACAGAATATTTTGCTACATATATGCGCTAAGCTATATTGTTGTGATACTCGGTCAAGGTGTATCAGTACTGTTGGAGGGACTGTAGAAAATAAATACCTGCATGCCATCCTTTTTTGTGTGTGACTATATGATAGGTACTTAATATACAAAAAGAGGGATGCAACCCCATCTTTGCGTAGACACAGTAGCCAGCACGTGGAAATGTGGCAATTGGTGGACAAGTAACTGAAGAGCTACAACGCGCAGCCATAAGGACTATGCCAAGGTAGTATTTCCAGGGATGCCTAACTGTCTGAAAATTGATGGTAGTGGATTACCAGTGGGTTAGAGAAAGGAAGTTCCTCAGAGAAGGAAGCGCTTGATCTGAATCAAGATCAAGAATGCACTCCAGGAACTGCAAACAGCGAGGATAGCCAGAACGCATCTTCCCTGTGGGTGTGTGGCGGGAAATTAAAGTGAAGAGGTAGGTAGGAGCCGGATTGTGAATAGGGTAAAAATCATGAGGAACTACATTAAGGTACCGAGGAACGGAAATAGCTCATCTGTAGGGTGTCTCTTTAACTCATTAACTGTATCGTCCAAACTAGAATAATTTTTAGAGGGAAGAAGAACACAATTATTAATTGTGATGGACAACAGGTACAAGTGGGGACTTTTGGGTGGTAAAGTAGGGTGTACAGCCACCATAGTCAAACTGGAATATATTCAAGAACTTTTTATTTGACAGGATTAACAGTGCAGAGTGGCCGATCTGTTTTGGGAGTGGTGACTGAGGATAAAGAGCGTAGTATCCTCAAGCTTTTGATGTAGGCAAGACTAATGGTGATTCCTTTCACTGAGTTAAGAAAAATGGAAGAAGAAACAGGCTTTCAGGGAGGGAAAATGAGTTCTATTTTAGACATGTTGAGTTTAAGATGCTTGTTGGAAATGTGAGTAGCCATGTCTACAGAAATCTGAAATGTGAATTAGGGAATCAATAGTGAGATGTTCAGTACTAAGATAAAAATTGGGGAATCATTAAAGTAAGATAGGATTTAAAGCTGGAGGCAGGGTAACTTTTGCCTTCTTGTCTCTATACAGAGAGAGGTGATAAGCAAAAAAAGAATTCTCACAAATAACGACAACAAACGTGTCACATAAAAGAGGAGAATCCTATGGATAAAATGGGGAAAAAGTAATCAAAGAGACAGGAAGAGTCCAAATTTTAGGATAGATACTGAATGGACATCTTCAGTTGTGTCTGTGTGCCTGTGAAAACAAATGACAGAAAAACCTCATTCAAAATGCAGCTGGAAAGCCCTGAAGGGAAAGCTCTCACATACACAGTCATCAAAGCTAACTACATATGCCAGCAGGAGGAAGGAAGGTTTTCTCCTTTCTCAGCAACAACCCAGCCAATGAGAACCTCCACAACTCAGCTAATGACACGTTTCCACACCCCAAACTCTCTCCTCTCATTAATTTTCATTCCAAACAGCTCCTTCCAACTTCCTCCTCTCCTCTTTAAAAGAATGCTCCTCTCTTTTGCTCTCCAGAATTGCCTATGGTTTGTTGTAGTTTATATGTCCTGAATTGCAATTCCTCTGCTATTCCAGAAGAGGCTCATTTTGCTCAGAAGTGACTATTTTATATTTCAGTCTGACAGTGCCTATTCCCTTTATCTGGTAACAGAGTAACCTTATTTGTGAGAACCCCATCCCCTGCACTCCCTCTCTCCCTCTCTCTCTCTGTCTCTCTCTCTCTCTCTCTCTGTCTCTCTCTCTCTCTCTCTCTCTCTCACACACACACACACACACACACACACACACACACACACACTTCAGCACAACTGATCATTTGATGTCAATGATAGCCCATCTGTTCCAGGTAATGATGACTAATTCAGAGGTAGTCGTGTGAATTAAATCTATTTCTCCAAGGCATTTTGATCTTGACCTAACTGGCACATGAAACCATGGTAGTGAGAGGTGAATTATTCTAATACCAGAGTTCAAAAGAGACTATCCATGAGATTCTAAGATCTATGACTCAACCCTGATTCCTGTATTTCTTAAGCCCTGGTTATTCTGTCTTTCCTTAGATTCTGTGAGTTAATTGTAACTTTATAGTAAAAAAAAAAAATTATCTAAGACTGGTTTCTATTGTTTGCAAGCAAAGAACTCCAGATATACTAAAATAGGCCATTTGAAGTGTAGTTTACATTTAACTATGTCTAACAAATTGTTGGTTAAGTGGAAGTGGGATACAAGAGAATTAAGTTTTCTCTCCCAGAGACATTGACAAACTTCTAAAAATAGCAACTGTTTAACCTATTATCTGTTGCATTTTGTGAATTAGACTATGTGCTAATGAAGATGAAGCTTCAGTACAATATCAATATCAAAAATGTCAAGGGGCTCCTGGGTGGCTCAGTCAGTTGGGTGACCGACTCTTGAAATTGGCTCAAGTCATGGTCTCATGGTTTATGGGTTCAAGCCCCACTAGGGGTCTGTGTTGACAGTGTTGAGCCTGCTTGAGATTCTCTGTCTCCCCCTCTCTGCCCTTCCCACTCATACTCAAGCTCTCTGTCTTTCTCAAAAAAATGTCAGCGGGGCACCTGGGTGGCTCAGTCGGTTAAGCAGCTGACTTCGGCTCAGGTCATGATCTCGCGGTCCGTGAGTTCGAGCCCCGCGTCGGGCTCTGTGCTGACAGCTTGGAGCCTGGAGCCTGATTCAGATTCTGTGTCTCCCTCTCTCTGACCCTCCCCTGTTCATGCTCTCTCTCTGTCTCAAAAATAAATAAACGTTAAAAGAAAAAAAATTTTAAAAAATGTCAAGATGTTGGAAATGTACAGGTTTCTTAGCATGGTCTTTAATATGGTTCTACAAAAAAAAAAAAAAGGAAATATCTTAGTCTGAGCTGGTTCATATAGAAGCAGAAAAATAAAACTATGTAGCCTGCCTTAAAAACATCAATTATGACTTTGGCTAACAGTTGAAGGTGGTTGTAAGTTTGCTAATCATTCCCTTTGTTGAATGGAAAAGCCAGATTCTCTTCCCTCACTGAAATTAATGTGAACCTAAGTAGGGGCAAAGAGATTTGGTAGTAGATAAATTTGGGAACAGAGAGGAATTAAAGAAGATAACAAGAAGGGACAAACTGACCTCCTCATTTTCTACCACAGACCTCCTGCTGCATGTTTTCTGCTTGGTAAATAAAAATTATTATCATTAATGTAAAAAAAAATGAAAATAAAAGAAATTCATGGATGTATGGCCAAGTGGCAAATGAGAATATTAGAGTAAGAGTGCTTTACAATTGCTGCCTACTGCTTAGTACTTGGTATTTTTCTCTCCTGAGAGAGATTTAAGATGGCACTTAGAGGGATGCCTGGGTGGCTCAGTCGGTTAAGCATCCAACTTTGGCTCAGGTCATGATCTCACAGTTCATGGGTTCAAGCCCCACACTGGGCTCTGTGCTGATAGCTCAGAGCCTGGAACCTGCTTCAGATTCTGTGTCTCCTTCTTTCTCTGCCCCTCCCCAACTTGTGCACGCTCTTTCTCTCTCTCTCAGAGTAAACATTAAAAAATAAAGTAAACCAAACTAATTATCAGCAAATTAATTTGAATTTGCTATTTGGGTTAAACTGACAAACTAATTACTGTCATTTACTTTCTGACTTTATAATCCTCTAAAATGTCCCTTACTCTCCACATTCATTTGAACTAATCATTTTTTGTGAAAAGTTTCTTGAATGGTAAAAGAAATATACATTTTCATTGTCAAAAACCATGATATAAATGAGTTGACATTTTGAGATATTTTCTTTGAATCTTTAACTTTGCAAATTTAGGTTTATAGACACCCTGATAGCTGAATATATTTAGATAGACACAGACATAGATACAGTGAAAGTATCTATTTTTTGACATCTTCACATTTCACTTGAACTTAACAATTTCCATATTATTACGGAAGCTATCAAATAGAACATTCTAGGACTACATCTTAATTAATTACACTATTCCTCTATTACTGTACATGCCATGCAGGTCATATTCAGGTTTTATTTTTATAATCAGATAAATAATATAATCACCATTCATAAATCTTGTTCACATTTCTGATTATTACTTGGGGATTTTTTTTTAATAAATAGAACTACTGAGGAGGCGCCTGGGTGGCTCTTGACTCAGGTCACAATTTCGTGGTTGATGAGATCGAGCCCTGCGTCAGGCTCTGTGCTGATGGCATGGAGCCTGCTTGGGATTCTCTCTCTCTCTCTCTCTCTCTCTCTCTCTCTATCTGCCCCTTCCCTACTCATTCTCTCTTTCGCTCTCTCTTAAAATAAATAAATAAACTTAAAAACAGAATTACTGGGTCAAAGAATGTACAAGTTTTTAAGCTTTATTTTTATGCAGTTTAAAATTGCTTTTCAGAAAGATTGTACTAAATTATTTTCTCACCAGAACAATGTGAGAATGTTATTTCATACCTTTGCCCACAACGGGAAAAATGATTTAAGAAAACTTGCTAATTTAGAGAGCAAAGTTTTTAACATATTCATAATTTAATTTGCATCTCTTTTTTGTGTGTCGAACTTTTTCATATATTTATTGACTATTTGCATTTTTCTGTAACATATCTTTTGTTCATATAATTTATGGTGTTTTTGAAATTGACTTTTGTGTGCTCTTTTGCTACTATGGCTATTAACACTTTGTTCATTATTTTTGTGACCACTATTTTTATGACTTATTGTTTTAATCTCATATATATACTTTGGGTTTCCTTTCATTTTCTCACGTTAAATGTTTGTTGCACTTTTTAATGAGATAAAGTACCTGAGTTATGCCACTGAAGTTGTGCTGATAATATATCAGATAGCTTAAATACTGGCAAGTAACTGGAAATCTACTGAATTTTTCATTTTTCTTATTAGTAATATCAGTGTCTAAGTCTTCACTGTATTATTTAGAATATAAGTGTTTAGAATGAGTAAACACTGATTTAAAATAAAAGGAATTGAGCAAGTGTGCTCTTTGCTGATTTTGTATTGCAAACATTCTGCTTAGTAGAGATGAAAATAAGGTTTGACCTTCAGTTTTCTGCTCTAATCATTGCCTTTATTCAAAGAAAATTTTAAGCAATTAAAATGCAATCAGTTGCAAGATCCAATATAAGCAAATCCTGTGGCTCTGATCTATTTGCTATTCATTTAACAGTGTGATTCTGCTCTCAGAGAGGTTCACTCTTGCCAGAACATTTGCAAATCTCTGATCTTCAACCTATAGAAATGCTTTTTAGATATGCATAATATAGGTGTTTTTGACTTTTGCAGAGAATTAAGTTTGGTTGTATAAACTTATTAAAATTATATTCCAA
This sequence comes from Lynx rufus, assembly GCF_022079265.1. Taxonomy (NCBI): domain Eukaryota; kingdom Metazoa; phylum Chordata; class Mammalia; order Carnivora; family Felidae; genus Lynx; species Lynx rufus. Next base: position 152,420,910 of record NW_025814834.1, read on the forward strand.
GCTGGGCAGTAATTAGCCTAACACAAAAGAATTTAATGATATATATGATAAAGCCAAATATATTATGATCTAGCTAAATATTACTTAACCTTTCCCAATATTCATATTTGTTGTTCTTAGATGTTCTTATTTACATGGTGTACATATCACATGATTGTGCAATTATTGAGTTAAGACTTTAACCTGGTGTAATTGAAGTGAAGATATATATGTGTGTGTGTATGTGTATATATATATATATATATATATATATATATATATATGTTTATTTATTTTGAGAGAGAGAGAGAGAGAGAGAGAGAGGGCATGCATGCGTGCACATGAGTGGGGGAGGGGCAGAGAGAGGAAGGGAGAGAATCCCAAGCAGGCTCCGTGCTGTCAGTGAAGAGCCAGATGTGGAACTCCATCTCATGAAGCATAGAGATCATGACCTGAGCTGAAATCGAGTCAGATGCTTAATGGGCTGAGACACCCGAATGTCCTAAAGTGACAGATATTTTTGAGTAACTGCTTGTTTCCAGTATCTACAAAAGATATTTGAACCAAACGTCATATGGTCCGTATCATCTCATCTTTCAATTAAACTCACATTAAAACAGTTCTGTGTGGTTATTTGGAGGGAAACATTGGAAAAGGCTCTTGATAGGTTTATGAATATTGCCAAATACCTTTTCACCGGAATATGAATTTACTGCATCCTAAGATAACTGTAATATACTACAAAATAGGTGATGTAGGCCACACAAAATAATATTTTATATGCTAACATACAAATTATATAATTCTAACAAGTAGAATTTACAAATACATTGTAGTTCTATACTTACTGTAACACAATACATTTCTTGCAATTATTTTTAGAACCAAATGGACAGAATCTCTAAAGCAAAAGTGCTCAAGCACATGCAATGCTGTGCCAGCATACAGCTGGTGACTCAATAAAAGATGACACAGTGATGGTACAAACCTTGTTGGAAAGTTTAGGGCTACATTTGTTAATTCTGGACATTTCAGATGTGAAGACAATAAGCCTAAGACCCCAAACCCATTTTCTTCAGCTCCTCTGGCTGTCTGGGCAGATGCTTCCTTTGTCCTCACACCTCCATGTGTCACATCCCCCAAGCTGCACACCTGAAGGAAGCAAATGACCTTTTCTTATTCAGTAGTAGTGTTCTTTCTCTAAGATGCATCTTCTCCATTCTAGTGACCACTAGTCTAGTTCAAGGTCTTTGCAGCTCTACCTTAGATTATTTCAGCAGCTTTCCAAATAGTTACTTTATTTCTAGTTTCATTTCTAATAGCTCTCAGATTCATTTACTTAAAGCATAATTACAGCATCCTTCTAATTTAAACTCATAAGAAAAAAAAAACCTTGGAACCCTCATACTTTGCTGGTAGGAATGTAAAATGGTGTAGCTATTTTAAAAAAAAATGGTTTGGCAGTTTCTTAAAAAGTTAAGTACAAACTTACCATATGACCCAAGAATTCTACCCCCAAGTATCTACACAAGAGAAATTAAAACATATGTCTATGCAAAGATTTGGATGTGAATGTTTATAGCATGTTACTTATAATAACCAAGTAAACTCATGTACTATTTCTCGTGGTCCCTTAGACATTTTAGACCAAGTCTTTTTTTTAAATGTTTATTCATTATTGAGAGAAAGAGACAGAGCACAAGTGGAGGAAGAGCAGAGAGGGAGGGAGACACAGAATCTAAAGCAGGCTCCAGGCTCTGAGCTGTCAGCACAGAACCTAATGCGGGGCTCAAACCCACTAGCTGCGAGATCATGACCTGAGCCAAAGTTGGACACTCAACCAAGCCACTCAGGAGCCCCTAGACCAAGTCTTGAGTCTATGCCTTTGCTTATTCTCCTACACATGAAATATAACTCCCCACTATGCCTACACCCCCAACTCCTTTACTAAGCATTCTTCTTACTCATCCTTTAAGCTTCAGCTTACGCCACATCCCTAAAGAAACTTACCTTGGTCTCCATGTTTATTCCTCCAAACCCCTAACCACGGAATGAAATGCTGTCCCATATGTTCCCATAATATCTTCAAATACCAAACAATATACGGCTGTTTATTTATGAATCTGCCTTTTTTTTCAATTCTGACTTTATCATTATCATTATTTTTGGCATCTTTAGAACCTAGTGCAGTGCTTGGTAACAAATAAATGCTCAAAATGTTTGTGAAATAATGACTCAATATATGCACAGTGGCTAGAGATTCAGAATCTGTGTTTATGGGGCATTCTTATCCAATCTGACATGAACTACTTCCTCAACTTTATTTCTGGCAGCTGAATTCCAGGAGAGATGACATAATGACATCTACATGAGATCACAGGTTAAAATATTTCATTTATGGACTCACATCAGTTCATGTTTTCCAAAATGTGAAATGGCAATCTTCTGACCAAATCCATCACTGGCACATAGGATGGATCAAGTGTAGGCGTGTTGTGACTGGTAACTCGCTATAATGATAGATCACACTGCCTAACAGGCTGTCATTTCCTGACATGATTTACAGTTCACAGTAGAGACCACAAGAGAAGATGAACGGCCACTTGGGGACCACCTGCTACAGGTGAGGAATGCAATATCATTTTCAGCTGTTATGAAATCACCTCATCAGGAGGATTTGGAAGCTAGTCGATAGGCAGTGGGTAAACAAATAAGCTGGGCAAACTAAACACTACCAAATGACGGATTTCAGACATGGGAGTTCAGATAAAGCTAGAAGTTTCACACCGCTTCATTTAGTATTACTAGGACTATGTAGGAGATTGTGGCATTACTAAATTCTGCTGTACATTGAAATGAAGCCACAAAAATGAACACTATTTCCTAGGGCAGTAATACCAAGACAATATCATTCTATACAGTATAAGTGATTTGTTTGTTTCAAGGCTCTAAGGATTATGATTGAAAACAAAATGCATAGCAAATGTTCCAATACAAACTGGGAGCAGAAACATGTTATTTATTCATAAGCCTACAAGAAAACATAATAAAATCTTTTAGAAAAGGGTAGAAGGAACAATGTGTAACCTTATGAATTTTTGGTGTGGACTCACAGATTGTTAAGTAAAATTCCATGCACCCCTGTAGGGCTATCTATTTCAGACTTGTGGAGAGGGCAGCTATGTCATCCTAAAAGTGCACAGGATTTCCTAAAAATGCAAAGGGAGCCTGGCTACACAAGGAACAAGTGCTTCTATTGCTTGCAACATGGAAGTTTAATTGTTCTTGCTCAATTGTAAATTGTTTTAAAATTTATAAAGAATACAGGATGTAATTAAAGATGGCAGAGAAAAGACATTTCTACCCTGCTCTTTGCAACCAACTCAAAACCAAAATGCAGAACAAAGAAGCAGAAATGAAAACTTGGAGGGCTGCCAAAGTGTTGTGAAATTTATATCTAGGTGAAATGAGGAAAGCAGCAGGAGGTGTGTGTCTCCATGTTTCAGGAAGCAGGCAGAATTATCCAAAGGTAAGTTGCACTTTCTGAAAGGTCAAGTCAGTGACCTCTGCTTTGGAACAGCAAGGGCTCAGTGGCTTTGTAGGCAGGCTGTTGAGCCATCACTAATTCTGCTGGGCAGAATAGAATGACAGAAAAGGTGAAGCTAAGTGCAGTGCCTGCATATCATCTTTGCAGAAAAAAAAAGGCAACCAACCTGTGGGGGGGTGGGGGGTGTTAGGGGTGGAAAGGGAAGCATGGTGGCAAGCAATCTTCCAGCTGATTATTTGGTACAAAAGTAATACAAACTCCAAATCACTATGCAAAAGCTGGTGGCATACTTTACCGTGAGATATGGAAAGCATGTGCTAACCCAGAAAATAATCAAAACTCTAGGATGCCCATTTGTTGGGAAACATTTCAGGACAAGGGATCTGAATTCAAGCTATCTGAATATCCACTGCTCCACAGAGGCCCTTTCTAATATGATCCTCTAAACACATAGTTGGCCTGGGGAAAACAGCAACACAGATAAACAGAAAGAGAGCACATGAGAGATATGTAAAACATTCTGTATGAGAAAACATTGAAAAAAGGCAAAACACATCAAAAATATTTTGTGATAAATGACATACAAATTATGAGAAAATTCTTCCCTGAGAATTCAAAGTCTAAAAATATAGTCCTCTGAAATACATATAGTCAAGCTAACTGCCAGGAAATCTAAAAGCAGAGAATATGCTTTCCAAATGAAGGACTAAAAGATGGGAACGACTAAAACATACACACACAAGAAACATAAACATATAGTAAAAATAAATTTAAAAACCCCAAATCACATTAAGCCATCAAAAGTATAATGAAATGAAATGCCAGAACTACTTGGTATATCAGTAAATATAAGTGGGATAACATCTTCTATTAAAAGTAAAAGACCCTCAATTAGGATCAAAAAGTAACATGGGTGCTATATACGATATTCATCTAAAATTAAAATAAGGGTCTGATGTAAAATACAGGTTAAAAAATTCAAACTAAAAGCAAGTCAGGGTCATTTTATTAAAATTACACAAGGTCTAATTTTTTAAAAATTTTTTTTAACGTTTATTTATTTTTGAGACAGGGAGAGACAGCATGAACGGGGGAGGGTCAGAGAGAGAGGGAGACACAGAATTTGAAACAGGCTCCAGGCTCTGAGCTGTCAGCACAGAGCCCGATGCAGGGCTTGAACTCGCGGGGCTTGAACTCACGGACCGCGAGATCATGACCTGAGCCGAAGTCGGATGCTTAACCAACTGAGCCACCCAGGCGCCCCACACAAGGTCTAATTTTAAGAAAAGCACATTAAACTATTAAATGAAAGACATTTAATAATGAAAAGACCAGAATCCATGATTAAGATTTTTTGTGAATCTTTCTAAAGTCAATAACATAGCATCAAAATTCAAAATGCTAAAATTTCAGCAAATAAGCAGTAGGCAGAAATCCAGTAATGGAAGGAGACTTTAATTAATCACTCTCAGTCTTTAGCAGATATATTAAACAAATATTAAGTAATGTTTAGAGGAAATCAATAGCATAGTTAAAATAATTATTCTTGATAAACAAAATTTATACTTACAATTAGACTATAGCCTTTATTCAATTACATTGAAAATTTATGTATTGACCATGTTTCATTCCACAAAGATAACCTCGATAAATCCACCAAGTAGATATTGTACATCCACATTCTTAAATCAAAATATCACAAACCAATAACAAATATAGAAAACAAACCCTAAACCACGTAGAAATTAAATATATATATTAAAACAATACTTATGTAGAGAAATAAAAAGTTATATTGTAGTATAAGTAGCAATATTAATTATAAAACTTTATAACTCTATCAAATTTTATAAAATAGATGTAGTTTCAGTGCTCAAAGTAAATTGTATCACACAAATACTTGTGTTACTAAAGTAGTAAATAACTGAATTAAAATTTAATATAAGTAGAAAAAGTCCAATAAAAGCATTAAATAAGCAGAAAGAATAAGTAAATGAAGGCATACAGGTTAAGACAATAAGCTGCTACTATAGTAAACTAGTATTTACTAACAAATAGCATTTATGAATAATGGCTCAAAATTCCTAAAAACTACACTGGCAAATAGAATCCAAAAGCACTTTAGAAGAATCATATATCATGGCTAATAAATGGCTTTCCCTAGGAATGCAAGAGGTTCAGTGATGGAAAATGTTTACACCTAACTTATGGTAAAAAAGAAAAAAACCTGGTTCCTTCCATAGATTCTGGAAACATGCATTATAAAATTAATATTCTATTAAAATTTATTTTAAGAAAGATATAATAAAATATTAGTTGATGAATGGAAATTTCCTAACACACACACACACACACACACACAAAGTGAGCATCATCATCCTTATTGATAAACACTAGAAAATTTCTCATCAAATTCAAGACAAACAAAAGACCGAATCACAAAACAAGAATCTTGAAAAAAACAAGTGAATGAATGTAAGTATTCAAATATTATTTGGCCATATCATCTTATGCAGCAAAAGTATTTGACAAAATCCAACATCCATTTATGATCAAAACTCTCAACAATAGGAACAGAAGTCAACTACCTCAACTTGACAAAGAGCATTATAAAAACCCTACAGCTAGCATCATAATTAATAGTGAAAGACTGAATGGTTTCTAAGATTAGTGAAATAAGATAAGGATATACATTCCTAACTCATCACTCTTATTCAACACAGTACTGGATGCTCTAGCCAGTGCACTAAGGCAAGATAAATAAATAAAAGGCATACAGGAAGAAAGGAAAAAAATAAAACTGTTCTTATTTTCATGATTGTCTATGTGGAAAATCATCAGGAATCTAAAAAAATTTTATTTACATACCTCTAATATGAGTTCAGCAAGATCTCAAGATAAAAAAATCAACACACAAAAATAAAATTTCATTTTTATATATCAACTATGAATATGTGAAAATAATTAAGAAGACAATGCCATTTATAATCACGCCAAAGAAAATGAAATACTTAAGTAGAAACTTAAGAATACATATACAGGATCTGTATGCTGAAAAAAATAATGCTGATGAAAAAAATTCGTTCAGATCTAGAGAGATACACTGTGTCTAAGGAAGGTAAGATAACATATTAAAGATGTCATTTCTCCCCAAATTGATATACAGGTTCAACACAATTCCCACAAAAATCCTAGCAAAGTTTTTGTAAATGTAGACAAAATCATCCTAAAATTTCTATGAAAATGCAAAAGAACTAAAATAGCCAAAACCAATTTGATAAAGAATATCATTAAATAAATTAGTCTTCTTAAATGCTATAGTAATGGTGTGATATTGGGAAAGGAGTAGATACACAGATCCATGGAACAGGATAACCTAGAATAGGTACACACAAATATGCCCAACTGATTTCTGGCAAGGGCGCGAAAGCAATTCAATAGAAGAAGGACAACTTCTCAATGGAGCAAATGGACCTCTATAGGCAAAAATGAACCTCAACTTAAACCTCACCCTTTATACAAAAAATTAACTCAAAATGGATCAGCCTTAAATGTAAAACATAAAACTAATAAAACCTGTAGAAAAAAAAAAAACCTTAGGAGAAAATCCTTCAGAATCTATGACCTGGCCAAGTGTTCTTACTTGATACCAGAAACATTATTAATAAAAGGGGAAAAAGATAAATTGGATTATCCAAATTAAAAGTGTTTGCTTTGTGAAGGACCCTGTGAAGAGTATTAAAAGCTATACACCAGAAGAAATATTTGACAATCGCATATTCAACAAAGGATTACCTGGAAAGTAGAGAGTACTGTCAAAATACAATAATTTGTAAATAAAATGAATTAGAAACAGAAAATGGTCTAAAGATATGAAGAGACTTTCACCAAAGAGGATATAAAAAAGATAAGAAGCATGTGAAGAGATGTTCAAGATCACTAGTCATCAGGGAGATAAAAATTAAAACTACAATGAGATGTCACTACACAGTTATTAGAATGCTGAAATAAAAATGTAGCACCAAATGTTGACAGGTATGCCAAGGATCTGGATCACTCATACATTGCTGATAGAAATGCAAAAATGTGCAGCCACCCTAGAAGTGAATGGCACTTTCTTACATAACTAAATATGTGCTTATTATATGACTCAGCAATTTGCTGAGCATTTATGTCAGAGAAATGAAGACTTGTGCTCATGCAAAAATTTGGACACAATTGCTCATACAAGCTTTATTTGTAATAATCCCAAACTGGAAAGAATCCAAACATCCTTCAATGGCTGAATAGATAAATAAACTCAAACATCCACACCATGGAATATTACTCAGCAATTCAAAGGAATGGACTATTGATACATACTTGTAAGGATCTCAAGGGAATTACACCAAGTGAAAAAAGCCAATCTCCAAAGATTTCATACTGTATGGTTCCATTTATAAAACATTTTTTAAATGGCAAAATTCTACAAATGGAGGACAGATCTGTGGTTGTCAAGAGCTGAGACGGGCAGAGGGAGGAGGGGGCTGTGAATATAAAAGGGTAGCAGGAGGATCCTTGTGATGGCGTTGTTTTGTATCTTGGCTGTCTGGTGTTCACACAAATCTACACATGTGATAAAATGCTTAAACATACACCCATACACATGTACAGGTGAATGTAAAACTGGTGAAATCTGAGGTTGATGGATTATACCTGTGTCAGTTTCCTACCTGTGGTATTGTACAATTGCTATGCAAAATGTCATTAATGAGGAAAACTGGGTGATGAATGCATGGAATGTCTGTAATTATATCATATAACTGCATATGAGCCCACAATAATCTAAAGGAGTTTAAAAAGATCAAACCATATTAAAAAAATAAAATTGACAGAAAAATAACAAACTAAAAAAATTGAGAAGATGTATGGCAAAGGGTTTATTGCTTCTAACATATTAACTTTGAGAACAGTAGAAAACCAGGCCAAGATTATGAACAGATAATTCATAAAAAGAGAAACAACAACAATCTTTTAAATATGTGAAAATATACTCATATTTTTTCATTATAACACCAACACAATTTAAACTGCAATAAGATTTTTTTTTGGAAGGATCAAAAGGTTTGATAATAAATGTCACTGGCAGGTGGCATGAGGAAAAAAGCATTTTGGGGTACTGTGGGTCATAAAATAAAGGGGTATAACCACTTTGAAGGATATTTGGCAATATCTAACAAAATTAAAAATTCACTTGCCATTTAACACATATTTCACTTCTATAAATTTGTATAAGTATACTAATCCATTTATAGAGCCCATTATGCATTAACATTGTATGTAATAAGGGAGGACTGGAAACTTTGTAAATGTCCATTAAAGGCCAGTGATTGAATACATTATGGCAGAATCACACAACAAAATATGCTATTAAGAAAAATGAGGTAGCTCTGTATATTCTGATATGGAATATTCAAATTAGTGTGTTAAGAAAAAATCACAAGGTCATGAACAGTATATATAACATATCCATAATTGTATACAATTAAAGGATACATATATATGGATATGTATATATACAAACATATATATGTGTATATATGTGTATATGTATATACATAAACATATATATGTATATACATATATGTGTGTATTATATATATGAACACATGTATGTACTTGCATATACATGTGTTTCTGGAGAGTTCACAAGATAGTAAATAGTGGCTGCCTCTAGGAAGGCAGCAAAGGTCTTCATTAAGAGCTGTATCTATTCTGTTTTAAGCCCACTGTCTGGCTTGAGATAGTTAATATATAATAGTTAATATGTATCTTCATTATTGATGTTTCCCCCAGTGTCTAACATTTGCTTAGTGCATTGTAGTGTTTAAATAAATGCTCATTGACTTGAACAGTATTTCTATGTTACTCGCCCATGAGGAGTAACTCTTAACATTGCAACCATTAGTTACTTTTCTATATTATACTTTTACTATACTTTTCACAACCCTTTCCTAACACATGATCTTACTTGAGCCTCATATGTTTTTCAATTTATACAAAGTATTTATAAGTTTTATCTAGGTATATATTTTGATTATATCCTGCAATTCAGTCTTTGGTACCTATACAATTGCACACCTTTATAAACTATTTTCACACTTTGTTGCCTTTCCTATTTGCTTTACAGCTTTTTCTCCTGTAACTGTGTTCACCCTTCTAGCCAGTTCCTCTCTTTATCCTTATGCATTAATGGCCTACCACCGTCTTCATTGCCACATTTAAAATATATTATTCTTGTTCTTTCTGCTTTCTTTTTGTTTATACCTTTAAAAAAAAGGTGCTTTAGCTACTCCTCGTTGTGTCTTTCTAGCATTCCTTTGAAATCTATTTAGAAAATGTGTTACAGTTTCTCTTCTTCACCCCTGCATGCACCTAGCTTTCTATAGAGCAACAATTCCTTCTCCAGGCCAAGAATTATTGGCTCAGGTCAGCAGTTTGTCATAAAATATTCTACATGACATCCATGCTTTGTCCTAGCTTTTCTATTTCCTGCAGCCTCTTAAAGATCTTTTTTAATATCCTTACTCTCAAATCCATCAATTTCCGTGTTATAAGGAGAAAAGACCTTTGCAATTACTCTATGTAATACTTTCCTGACTTCTTTTTTAAGGATCTCATCTTGTATGCCTCTTTCTGCTTCATTTGATCTGTTCTTTTGGAAAGTTAGCCTTTTCTGTTTAGCCCCATCTAATAGTACTATTTACATTTCTGTTTCCATAATCTGAGCCTTTTACTTTTCTCCTAAATTTTTTAAAATTCAGGTACTCCACTCTTAAAAAAATAGAAGCACACTGTGTCCAATTCCAGATTTTCCCCGATTTGGATCTGTTGTTTACGGTGAACCAACTTTGTACTTTCAGCTATTTAATTTCTTACTTTTGAAATAGTTAAAATAGTTAAAAATAATTTAAAACAAAACAAAACAAAACACCTCACAACAAAGCCCCAAAGCTCTTTCGTTACGCATGCTCTTGATTTGACTTCCATTTTTATCTCTCAGGCTCAGTGCTCCAGCCTTCCTGACCACTCTGGGGGGTTCCAGAAATTTCTCGGTATTTTTTCTCTTATTTGTGCTCTGGGTGTTCAAGAGTTGGTTTAGTTTGATTCCTATTTTTTTTAAGTTTATTTATTTATTTTGAGAGAGAGAGAGAGAGAGAGAGAGAGAGAGAAAATGAACGGGGGAGGGGCAGAGAGAAAGGGAGACAGAAAATCCCAAGCAGGCTTAGCGCTCTCAGGGTGGAGCTGGAAGTCACAAACTATGAGATCATTACCTCAGCCAAAATCAAGAGTGAGTCACTTAACCGACTGAGCCATCCAGGCACCCCTGACTTTGATTTCCTTAACGATCATGTCTGCCGATGAAACCTCCAAAATTTCTGTTTTTAACTGTAGCAGTCAAGATAGGTCTGGTTGCTTTATTGGCTATGATGCTACATAACAAACCACCTTGAAATGCAATGGTTTATTAAAACAAGTGTTTATTTTTTCTCAGTCATATGCATATAGGTCAGTGGGGACATTTTTAAAATTTTTTTTAAATGTTTTTTATTTATTTTTGAAAGACAGACAGAGTGTGAGCAGGGGAGGGGCAGAGAGAGACGTAAACACCGAATCCGAAGTAGGCTCCAGGCTCTGAGCTGTCAGCACAGAGCCCGACATGGGGCTTGAACTTGTGAACTGAGAGATCATGACACGAGCTGAAATCAGTCGCTCAACTGACTGAGCTGCCCAGGTGCCCCCCATGACCCCCCTTGCCTTTTTTTTTTAATTCTCAAGTTAGTTAACATACAGTGTAGTCTTGGCTTCAGGAGTAGAACCCAGTGATTCATCACTTACATATAACACTCAGGGCTCATCCCAACAAGTGCCCTCCTTAATGCCCATCACCGATTTACGCACCCCCCCCCACAAGCCCCATCAACCCTCAGTTTGTACTTTGTATTTAAGATTCTCTTATGGTTTGCCTCCCTCTCTGTTTTTATCTTATTTTCCTTCTTTCCCTTATGATATGTTAAGTGTCTCAAATCCCAGTCAGTAGGGACATTTCTGCTCTAGGCCAAATGTTGGCTGACCTTGGGCCCAGCCTTTGGAATTGGCTTTGGGTCTGCTCCACATGTTCGCATCGTCCTTGAACTGAAGCTGGTCACACGCTTCTCATGGTGAAGCACCAAACACCCATGAAAGTGTGTTTAAAGTCTCTGTTCATGTCACCTTCCTTTCACTTTGCCCTGGCCAAAGCAAGCACAGGTATTCTCTGTTTCCTCTGCCACACTGCACAGGAAGGAATGAAGAACTGAGAAGAAGCATGAAACCTGCAGCAGCTGTATATAGTTTGCTCCTTTGGATACCCTATGTCTATGCACTCCTTTCTTCCTCTTTCAGCAGATAAAACCCTGATGTCTCCCCTGCATCCTACTCATGGGTCAGTCTCTCTCTATGATGTCCAATCTCCTCTATCAGGTTTTGATTTGGTGGCTCATGGTTCAGTTAAGTACTTTTATTCATGTAAACACAGGAAAAGCCTCTCTGGGGCACAACAATCATCAAATCTTGCTGAGAAGAAATGCTGCAGGCTCCCTGCCTTGGCTGTGGAGTGAGCTCTTCAGTTTGTCCATCTGGTGGCCCCAGGTTCTGCTCTTCAGTGAGAACTCCCTTGTTAATTTTCCCTGGTGGCTCGTGGTCTGGCCCTCTGAAAGAGCTTTCCTTCTCCATTATCCTGTGGCTACATCTGAGGTGGACATTCAGGAGTGTATCTTTCTTAAGGATCACACATATAGAGCAAACCAGTTCCTGTTATTATTTTCAGGATCTGTGGATTCTTTTTGGACAGTAAGCTACCCTCAAAAATGTGGTGGGCTGGCAGCATAGTGGCTTTTTGGTCATCTCCAAGCGTGAATAAACACAGTCAAAATTCTTGGATAAATGGAATTTTTAAGCTTGAGGACACTACTAGTCTTTTATTTATAGACCTCTGTGCTCTGCCCATCCAAATAATTTCCAGCTTGTTTTCTACTGCATTGAAGACATCTGAAATAATGTGTATCTTTGCCAGCAGGCTAACTACTTTTGAATGGTGGGGCACCAGTCATATTTATTGCTAAGATTAGAATTTGCAGACACTTCTTTTAATTGTTTCAACTAGGGATATACACAGTTCTCTTTTCTATCTACCTGGAAAGTTTTCAAATTATCAGTGTCTCAATCAGCTGAGGTTGTAGGTCACAGGCAAAGAGTTTCTTTAATGTTAATGAAGATGCAAGTACTTTCTCTTTCAACTCAGACTGGCGTGCTGGTTCCACCCTAAATTCATCATTCTCTTAGGTTTTTACTGACAACTTATGCCAACGTTTTGCACAAATTTTACTATTTTTCCTAATACCACATTATAGTGTTAGCCAGCATATGGTTGGTTTTCCAGTATATGGCAGGTAATGATTTGACTAAATATTTTATTGATATGTAATAAGGGTCTTGAGATTTTCAGTTTTCATTATCTGTATCGCTAATTTGTACCTACCTAGCTCTGCCTCCAATCTAGTGCCACATCTTAGTCTGTGTTACTTGAAGCACCTCCCTTCTGGGTACTATATCAGTTGGACTAAGTTTTGAATTCATATAACTGAGAAAAGAAATAACAGTGGAAATAATAGTGGCTTAATTGAGACAGAAGTTTATTTCTTTCTCATGTAAAAGAGAATTTTGAAGATAAACCATCCAAGGCCACCCTACTGGCATCAGATACAATGTTATCAGAGACCATTGTATTTTCTTTCTGCTACTCCACTTTTAGCATACGACTTCTTTCTTTGAGGTCACCTCATAGTCTAAAATGGCTGCTGTAGCTCCAGACATCACTTCTGTGGTAGCAGAGGTAGTAGGGAAGGATAAAAGAGTATCTCTCTACCTTGAATCAGTTAGCTCCCTTTAAGCAGTCTTCCCAGAAGGCCACTGCAAAATCACAAGCTTATTATCTCATTGCCTAGGACTTAGACATACAATCTCATCTTGTTATAAGGGATAATGGGAAATGTAGCAATTTATTTGTTAAATGAATACAACTGGGATTTGGTTATTAAGGAAGCAGAGAATTATAGGTATCAGGATTCTGCAATTAATAGTCTCTACCAGAGACTCTGCCTTGAGACTTTTAATTTGTTAAACACGTGTTCAGTTAAGTTTTGACATCTTGAAAGGACAAAAAATATTTTCTCTTCTTTATCATCCTCATATCATAATTTAAGTCATCCCTATTATAACAGCAATTTACTCACCCTTCATACACATATGCCACATTTCCAACCTTTGTAAAAATTAATTTCTGTCATTACTCTAGCCTTATTTAAAAAGACAATATTTTACTTCATATAGCACAACAGTAATTCTTTTACACAGATCTTTTCAACATGACTGGTCCATTTCCTTTTCTTTTAAGTATATTCTGGACTGCTACTCTGTTTATCTAAATATATTTTTTAATTGGAAATGATCTTAGTGATTATCTATTTAATTCTTTCATTTTGCAGATGAGGACGCTGAGGCCTGGAAAAAGTACCTCAGGCTTCTCATCTTACACAGCGAGGAATTAATAGACAATCTTTATGCCTAGATCCTTGAATTTGTTTGCAATTAAATGTGTCCACACATTACCTTTTCTTTTCCCCAATCAAATTTCTTTCTACCTTTTTTAGTTATTCAGTTAAAGTCTTCTTGCAACATTCTTATTATATACAGGAGAGAAGTCATGACCCAAAATAATATTTCCTTTTCAAATTTCTGTTATGGATGAGGATGGAACATAGTATATTCATAAATCTGATATTTCCTCTCACTGAGGAAATCACACATACGATCATATATCTTGCACTTCAAATCTCATATATCTTTGAACATTTACATTTGTGTGATTGGCAACCCTTCTCCCTTTATGAATTTTTCCCCCTTTTGGCCAGTGTAAAGAGCCCTGAACTAAGTTCCTATCTATGTGAAAGTAAATTCCCTTCTAGGTCCTTCTTCTTAAAAATTCATTACCACTGCCCCCCCCCAACCCCACCGCCCTATTCATTCTATCTGTTGATTAAGTTAAGAACATTTACAGGGAACACTTTTACGTGCAAAGGTTCCAAGAAATCCAGGACTTAAAGTGGAAGCACGCGATACAAATAACATGAAAACATGTATTTTGCTTGATCCCAGGAAATTTCCTTTCAATTCCCAGATCTCTTTCCCTATTGTGGTTTTCTTCCTACTGGCTTCTCTTTATCACCAGAACACAGCATGTAGTAAGCAGCCATACATGTTTTTGCATTATGTTGAACCTCAGACTCTGCTATGGCAACATCCCTTTCTGCTTTCTTCTTTATCCTTCAGCATCTCATGTGCAGCAGATAAGCAACATGTAGTGGTTACTTGGCTGGGAGACTGGAAGTTTGGGTTTGGTGCCCCACAGGGTGAATTTAGGACTTCGCATGTTCGTGCACACTTCTGCTTTTGGTACTGTTGCTATTGCAAAGTTTTGTTCTGTTTTTCATATTAAATTTCACCTGACCATGCTCATATAATACTGTCATCTTTTTATCCATCTCTTGGAAGGTGTGCTTGACCTCGAACCCCCCTGCCATTTTCACTTTCCTAATTCTTTTCCGTTTCCAAGCCCCACCCATTTCACCTTTTCCCCAGACAGCTGCATCAAATTCCTTTCAAACTGCACTACTGCTTTCTGTATTATTGATAATCATGAAGATGGAGCCCAACATAATGGCTAGCACTCAACAAATTAAAACTGTTCTTCTTTTCTTTATTAGATGATCTTCACCATAATTCTGTATGGTAGATCTGACTGGCCTGGGATGAGGTAACCACAGTGTAAGATATTGACATGGTAAAGACTACCCTGCAAATTATTATTACAGCAAGGCAAACAAATAGACTTAAATTCTCCCTCATTGACTTAGACCAAATAAATGACTTTATTCTTGCAAACCACACTCTAGTCACACAACTCTTGTTCTTCTTCAGTTTCTAATATGTGAATATGAGACATAGAAGAGGCAAAGAGTTTACAATGAAACACACCTGAGTTTAAGGCTTGGCTCTATGAGTCACCATCATGTGAAACTGGCAAGCTACATGAACCCTTTGCAGCTCAGTTTCTTTTGGGTGTGAATCAGGGAATACAATACCTACCTCACTGGGATGGTATAAACATTAAATCGGAATTACCATATCCAACTTCCCTGAGACATGAAAGAAGTGCCACAAAAGTGGCCACTCTTTTGTACAGCACTTACCCGATACTAAGCCAGTGGCATTTACTGGATACTACTCTTAAAGTTGGTATATGGATCTCCTTTTTTCTTTTCTGTATCCATTTATAAAAGTCTTACTAAGTATCTTTCACTTATTTTCTTAAAAGTTTATAAGAGGAAGTATGTTCTTTCTCTTTTTTCAAACAAAAACAAAAACAAAGACATCAAGGAAGAAGAAGAAAAACTAACATGAGAAAACGACTTTTAGCCTACATTCAACCTATTGCTGGATATACTTATTTCCCTGAAAGTTGAGGTAAAATATGCTGCTTCCTGGTGGTAAGGAATTGATGTGATTTTGTTTTGAATAAGCCTTGAGGAGAAAAAAAGCCATATTTCTTCAGCATCTTCTCATCCTATCTATAGAAAATGGCACCTGATTTAGATTAAAACTCTTCTGGAACTGGTCTTGTAAACTTAGGTCTAATAAACTAAATGTCAATGTGATAAAAAATATCCTTACTAGAGAAAAAATATCTACTTCGTTCCAATTCTGAAAAATATGCTTTGCTGCAGTTCTAAGAGATTCTTTTTGATATACCATTGGGGTCCATTCACTTACTTTTGGTTTAGCATAAGCTTCCATGGAGAATTTAGGTAAAATAGCTACAGTTCTTTCAGTAGATAGTGGCAATGAAACAGGAGAAAGATTTGTGTTCATTTCACCTCTTGATGAGCCCTCTTCTTCCTCCACTGATCTGGCTTGCACAACTCTGAGGAAGAAGGGCTCCTGCTCAACACATTCACAGGTGAGGAGAGTCTAGGATGTAAGTTTGATAAAGGGACAATGATGTGCTAATTCCAATGAAAGGCCATTTTACAGAGAATCCTGCAACATCATCTAATTAAAGGTCAAAAGTGGATTCTACCAGCACAGGATAGTAAAGATGTGTTTTACTAGTAGCAAACCCTGGGCAATAAACACTGTTTTTTAAGAATCTTTTCACTAGTACCGTTCCCTCTCAAGCCCTTCCTTGATTAGCACAACTGCTGACCTCCTCCTTAACTATGCCTGGCTATTCCGCCCTCCATTTTGTGCTCACTGTTCCTTCCCATAATATTCAACTTCTCTCGGTTCCTGGAGTACTTCCTGTGCCCCTATTTGACTGGGACCTTCGTATGTTATTTACTTTTCCTGAAGCCTTCTTCATTCTCTTTTTTTGCATGAATAAGTCTTACCTATCATCAAAGTCTCAGATGAAAAGCCTGAGAAATCTACTAGGCTTCCGCACCTCCACTGGGTAAGGTGTTTACAGAGAATCCCCAGCTTCAGCTATTTTATAACCAGGACCTGCTACATCACTTACAGGTCCCAATGACAAAATGAAAATACAGGGTCCTAGTGACAGCAGGGGAAATCATTCTTCCTTCTAATGGACTGCCATCTCTACACATAGTGGACAAGTGCTCCCCAAACAATGCCATCTCCATCCTGGGATATGCCTGATGGAAGACGGGTATAAATCACCTACCAAGTCACCAGCTAAACCCACTATGGCTCTGCCAACCAGGGCAAATAACATATTTATGCAAGCCCCCACCCCTCCCCAAAGATGCCTTGAGGTGTGCATCACACCTGACTCTCTTTGTGCTCTCACATGGGCAATCCCTAGATGTGATGGTAGAACACAGGCTTTCATTGGCCACTGCACCTGTTATGACTCCATTGGTGAGCAGCAGTGGTTGGGGTGCCAAAGGGAAGAAAGCTGGGAGCTAAGAACCCTCCCGGTGAGGGGGACGAGTGGTGAGAGGCCAGGCTGCACATGAACTGACATAAGCTCTGTTGTTTCCACAGGAATTTACTTACAAAATAAATTCAAAAATAAAAGTATTAAACATTTTAAGACAGCCACTGCAGGGTTTAAACTTCAAGAGCTTGGCCCTTCTGAACATATGGCCCAGTGCGACTGTCCTGGCTGTGTGCCTGTGAAGCTGGCTCTCTTCATAACTGATCACACTGTATTTTTATTGCCATTAAATTGCATTTCCCCTTCCCTACTAGACATTTATAATACAATCCCAATGTATTTTATACGTTGCTTTATATGGAAGCATATTTTGTGATTTATATGGAAGCATATTTGTCTTTCCAAATCCAGATTAAATATCTAATGACCTGTCACTTCTGTGAGATCTCTTTAGACTCTACCATCAGTTTTGGAGGGCAGTGTCTCGACCTACTCTGTACATCAAGAGTCCTTTCTTATGCCATGGCATTTGGGCTGAGTAAGTGGTCAATCAAGTTAAACTGTAGCCTCTTTTATTCTAGAAACAGAGTTTCCATTACATCAACTTTTTTGATCCTGCTTAATAATGCTAAATTCAATTAACATTGCAGTTTACTAGTTTAATATGCTATAGATTAAAGGTTTTTATGACCAAGATCTATGTATGTTTCCCAGGGAAACAAACAAACTAAAATGATTGATTATGAATAGTCTTTCCCCAACACACACAGAAGTGCATAACTATAGGAGAGAAAGAAAAATAAACAAAGTCAAATTCAATACTACCAACACTGTACTAGACACAAGAAAACAGGTGTCTTTGACAGTTGATGTATTTACAGAATTAGGAAAATCATAATGATGAGGAGAGTAGGCACTGAAAACTCTTGACTGTTCTGTAAAAAAATTAGTTTCTCGAAAACAGAAAAGCCTATAGAATAACTTGAAAGTCATTCAGCTGAAGAGGAATTTAACTTATTTTGCACATTTTTAGAGGATAGAAATAGAGAAACAATAAGTGGAAGTCATGAAGATGTGGATTTTGGATCAAGGCAAAGAAAGACCTTTCTAGAAATGAGGGTATTGAAAATGGGTCCTCAAGAGGTGAAGATTTCTCCCTTGTTGGAGTGACTCAAGTAGATGTGAAATGGCCAGCATCCCTTGTTGACTCTGTAAAGTAGAATGAAATGAGAATATTTATGATGGATGATTTGGTGTAGCAGATCGTGGGGCAAATATCAGAAAATCAGAACTTTCGTCCTGGCACTTCATTTTCCTGATCACATGACACAGGTGCTGATCTCTGTGATTTCATTTTCTCATCTGGCAAATGGATACAATAGAATGTACTTCAGATAACTGTGGTGAGAACTGAATGGCATCAAGTACTTGAAGGCACTTTAAAAGTGCTATGAAATAGGAAGTAGTAATATTTATGTTGATAATAAGAAAAATAATAATAGTCATATGCATTACTTCAGTCTCTGTGGTCCTAGAAGATAGACAGAATAATTATCTTCTTACACATAAGAAAAGTATCAGATTATAAGTGTCCGTCCCAAAGAGACATAGTCAATGAGTGGCAGAACTGGGAGTCAAGACTTCTCCCATAGAGATAGTAATTATTTCTCCTGCAGCACACTGCCTTTATGATGAAGGAGTCTGTGACATTTTACAGTTCCCAAAGTACTTAGGACTGAAGTCACTCAGTAATAACAGACTCTGTTTAGACATCATTCTTTAAGTGGTATGTTTATGTGACTTTTCACTCAGGGTACCAGGGTAAGAATAACACATGTTGGCTAGATCTCCCCTTTCTTTAGTAAACAACACCTTTAATAAACATTGACAGGACTTTTGTCAAATAGGAGCTTTAAAAAGACACACCAAGTGATTACTCAAGACAAACTGAATACCCACTATGGAATACCACACGTATGAAATTATAAATGATATGCCGAACAAGTACTATTACTTTTAATGTTAATTACCACCCCCTCATTATTTCAGTGACTGACTGGATCACATTTCTGTTCTTGTCCTTTTCATTGACACTATCTTTACTCTGAATGTCCTCTTATTTAAATGTTCTAGTGCTCGATCCCATGGTGGCACATAATGAACATCATTTCTCTGTGACAAGGGAGATATATACTCTCTACAGGATGTTCTCAGTAATGATTCAGTGTTCAGTCATATAAATGCAGATGGTTTCTGCCAAAACTATTCACAATTTAGAAACTATTTTGATGTCTATTCCTAATTGCTCTTAGATAAATGTTTCAAGGAAGGAAATTTAGGAGATGTGACTATCTTTGTTCTCTATAAAAACCCAATATTCTTTGTGAAAATTTTCTGGGGTTTCAATGGCAAGAATTTTTATGGTTTTTCCTTGCATTTATGGGTGGAAAATGAATACCTTCTAGTCAGAGTGCTACTTTGTACCCCTCTGCTATTACTTTTCTTTCTTCTGTCTTTCCCCATTTTTTTTGCCATAAAAAGTTTCTCACATATCCCCACCCATTTATAGAATTTAGGATTAAAAGCTATTTTGCTACAACAAAATGTTTTTTCAACAGGAGCCTGTTGTTTAACTGTTTGAAGACCACCACACTTCAGTTGTTCTTTTATATATTTAATCTCATAAATATACACCGGAAAAATTGAGAAAGTGGTTAGATACAATCAATTCTTTGAAAAAATGCCACATTTGATTTTCTTTTTCTGTTAAAAGCTCACAATTTACTAGCTAAGTAGTTTGTGAATATTTTTATATTCTTTTTATCTGTCAAAATGTACAATTTTAAAGGACTTATGAATTGTTTAATCCCACGGAGTTTTAATGCCAACTTTTTGCACTGGTGAATAATAGCCTAGGAAGAAGGTCAGTAATGAAGCTTTAACCCCACCAATAATTCAAAATCTCAATAAACTGGAAAAATCCCCTCCTTAGGAAGTCACAACAGGGTCCTCCATCCCTTTTAGATCTGTTATATATATATATATATATATATATATATATATATATACACACACACACATACATATATATACATATATACATATACATATATATACATATATACACAAATATATACATATATATAAATTTTGTAATGTTTATTTATTTTTGAGAGGGAGAGGAGGAGCAGAGACAGAGGGAGATACAGAATCCGAAGCAGGCTCCAGGCTATGAGCTGTCAGCACAGAGCCTGACGCAGACTTGAACTCACTAACCTAACCATGAGATCTTGACCTGAGCTGAAGTGGGACCTGAAGCTGACTTGAGCTCAACCGACTGAGCCACCCAGGCGCCCTTATATTGTTATATATTATTAATATTAACACATGTTTATAATGGATTTTATAAATTCATTGAAAAGGAAGCATACATAGGCTTCTTAGCAGTAAATCTTGTCATTGTCTTTGACTTTAGAATGGAAAAGGGGGAAATCCAAAATTCTTCTATTTTAAATAACCTAGAAGGAGAAGAATAACAATGGCACCAATCACAGGGCCCTTTCTCTTTTCTTCTCTAAAAGCATCTGAACACGCAGGAAGAGACCCACTTTCCCCCAGGCGGCAGTGCTGTGCATGTGCCATGGTTTTCACTCTCTTGTTCAGGGGCCGTTAGAAGTACTATCCACTTATATTCCATTACAATCGATTGAATATTATACATCAAAAAGTAGAGAGAAAATGTTTAAGATTTTATGAATGCAAGTGAAATGATTAGAGCTCACAAAAGCTTTGAATTTTCGAAGCTTAGCTTCTATCTTGTCCTTACATAAGCGTCTTTGATCTTCTCTTCACCCAGCTTTTAGATGACTTTTATGTGGTCTTCTAATTGTTTTATTATTTTAGGAGAATTAGTCATGGAGACTTCTTTTTTAAATTTTTTCTATAGAGGTTATTTTTAAAAGAAAGTTTCCATTCCATTGCAAGTCAGGGGATTTCTCAAACCAGATGGAATTAGTGTTTACTCTTCTGTGCGTTGTAAGGAATAAAAGATGGGAGAGTTAGGTTCTAATCTTAGATCTTCCATAAAATAATGTTGTGACCTTTGGCAAATCATTCATCTGTTCTGCTGTAATTTTTCTCTTACTGTAATGGACTACTTGTCACTTTTTTTCGAGATTAATAGAGTTAGTCAATTCTGAAGAGACTTGAAAACTATTTTACAAGTGTGAGGCGTTACTAATGTAAAAATCCAAGTTTTAAGGTTAGGTTGATAATAAACATTCTTTAATAAATAAGAAGAAACTGCGCAAAGGACAGTTAGCCTCCCTTCAATTTGTATTGTTTTCCTGCTAATAACCACCTTCAATTGTGCCTTCACATACACTGGCAAGTTGCCAAGGCTTTGCAAACTTTTCCTGTGGGGAACCCCTTAAGCATAATCTCTCAGAATAGAGACAGGATTCGGAAACACCTGGAACTCTTGATTTCTGTAGGCCAACCATTGGAAAGTCTCCAAATAACAGAACTGTCTTTATTCCTATGGTTCTATCACCATTGATTTACTATTTGCTCTATTGGACAAATGATTTTTTTCGTACTTTCTCTGTGATAAGGCACTGTTCTACACACTGGAGATACTATGGTAAACAAGACATCATGTCCTTCTACTTTGAAAAGGAAGCAGGCTCCAAGAGAAATTTTGGTGAAGCAATTAGCAATTTTCCAGAAAGTCAGAGGTAGGCTCTATTTATAATACAGAAAAAATTTACCTTCACCTCTGTTTTTCTTTCCTAGGTACATACTTGAGCAAGGGTTTCCATTCTCTTTCTGCTTTTCATTCTTCCTGACTTGAGTAATACAATCAGTCCCCAACCATGGCACTCCTTGTCACATCCATGTTTTGTCATTAGTCTCTTTTAGTATTTTGATCAGTGCCTGTAAGGCAATTTTTTCCTAAAGTATTTGCCATGAAAACAAACTTTGAAGGCTCTGAGAAGTCCTACAGGACAGAACTCTCTTTAACATAATTTAACAAAGAATTTCCCAAACTTATTTGACCACAGATTGTGTTTCACCCCAACTCTCCCCTAATACTATCCCTTGGTGCTTATTATCTGAGTATCACATTCTAGGAACTGCTGCATTAAGCAAGCTTCAAAACCCTCTCTAACCTCTTTCCAATAATTCTCTCTCAAAGACAAGGTCTTGATAAAAAGTTTGAAACAAGAACATGTTTTCCCTTAGCAATATGTTTCCAAATTAAAAAAAAAAACATACGGCAAATATATAACTATTAGATTATTTGTTTTAATTACTAAAAGACAAGAAATACAATGCATCTGTTTTAAAGATTAGCACATTTATTCAAAATACATTGAGAATAGAATTAAACAGATCAGCAATCACTGTAGTATTAGAAAATGTTGATGGTTTGAAAGAAAAAAAGGTTAATTGTATGAGGAAGGTGCTAAAATGATAACAGCTAGAAGTTTGCAAAGTATAGCTAGGTGAATCTAGTAATATTTCTAAAACTCTTGGAGATATCACCTTGAGATAAAACACCACTATTTAATATATAAACTAAAGCTCTTGTGGAACATGAAGACATGAGCTCAAGTCTGGAATTCATGGATTTATTCCATTCTTTCCGTTTTTTTTTAAATTTGTTGAGAAATAATTGACAAATACAATTGTATTTATTTTATTTGTACAATGGGATGATTTGTTATACATATACAGTGTGGAATGATTACCAAGATCAAGACAATTAACATGATCACCTCTTCACATGGTTCTCTTTCTTTCTTTTTCTCTCTCCTTTTTTTTTTTTTTTGTGGTGAGAGTGCTTAAGATCTATTTTCAGCCACTTTCAAGTGTACAAATACCATGTTATTAACTATAGTCACCAAGCTGTACATTGGATCCTAGAATTTATTCTTTTAACTGAAAATTTGTACCCTTTGACCCACATCTTCCCATTTTGCACCCCCCAGGCCCCCAGAAACCACCACTGTAGTCTTTATTTCTATGAAATCAGCTTTTTGTTTGCTTGTTTTTATTTGTTTCTGGTTTTACTTTTAGATTCCACATAGAAGTGATGCCATACATCACTTGTCTTTCTCTGGCTTATTTCACTTAACATAACGCCCTCAGGATCCATTCATGCTGTCACAAATGGCTGGATTTCTTTCTTTCTCATGGATAAATAATGCTCCACTGTATATACACCACATTTTCTTTATTTATTTCTTGAAGGCATTTCTTTTTCATTCATCTGTTTTTTATTCTTATTTGCTTAGTTAAAATTCTTATAAAAATTTCCTGATTAGACTGCCAATTCAGTAAGCTTCCTTAACAGTACTGTGAGTAGATATCATTCAAATCTTTTCTGGCATGCAGTTGTGTTATACAGATGCCTACAAGGATCTGAGGAATGATGAAGTCTGATCTCTCAATCATAGATGAGAATGTCTTTTGCAAGGACTGGCATCTATGTCCTTGCTCACCCTTCTTGTTTCTTAACTCTGCTGTTCCTCAAAGTTCTGCCATTTTTTGGGTCTTCTCTCTTCATTCTAAACATTTTCTTTGGGCAATCCAGCTATCATAACTTTGTATGATATTTCATATATTTGACTCTGAAGAGATATATCTTTAACCAAGATATTTCCCTTCAGCTCAAGTCTAAATATCCACCTGAAGATGACCCTTCTCTCTGCCACAGTCCACTCATTTACAACATATTAAAGCTGAATGCTTCATCTTTTACCTTAACCCACACTGATACCAAGGAGATAATGTGGACCAGGCTTTATTTGCACTTCACCTTTGTCCTTAGCAGACCTCTATCCCAGCATCTATAGTATTTTACTCTTCTTATCTATTCAATGATAATCTCCTCTTATTACATTCTAATGTTCTCAAGAACAGTAATTTAAAAATATACTTTTATTCTCTTATATCCTTTTGCAAATAGTTTATCTTCAGTATATGGCATAAGTCCTGGCACATAGAAAGTTCTTGAGTGGATCTGCATTGAGTGGATAAGTCCAAGGAAAGAGACAAATTCAGGTGATGGGCTACAGGGAAAGTGTGGCACTGTGGTCTGGGAAGACATATTATCCTGAGAAGATAAATCTCTAACTAAGAGGTGAGTCCCAGGGGGGAAAAACATAAGATACCAGTTATACTATAAAAATGGGTGAAAGCGAGACTGACAGCCCTTTACTGAACATGAGTCAGGCTGCTGTCATCAAAGAGCCAGAGGGCTTTGCCTCTACTGTCTTAGCAATTAACAGAGTATATTTGTGTTGCCTTTTTCTCTTCCCAAACTGGGACTTCATGGAGGGCAGAACCCTATCACAATCATTTTTGTGTCTATGGTCCTTAGCTTAATGCCTAGAACACAGTAAACACTCAGGAAATACTGTTACATAAATAAATGGCCTAGTTAGTAAAACTGCTTGAGTCCCCCTCTTCTGATATGTAACTTAGAAAAAGTAATAACTATTTTAGTGGTTATTTTCATAATTAAATGGAAAGGTAGAAGTAAAACAACACTCACAAAGAGAATGGAAAGTACTATAAAAATATGTCATGTTCTTTAATGTTTGCTACTCTAAGACCGGAATTGTTTCCAAGGTTTGGAAGAAAAAACAAAGGAAGAAAGAAATGATAACATGTTTTGAGGGTCTACCAAATGTCTGCACTTTCACATGTTCCCGAGACTTCTGTGAAGGAAGTATGCCATTCCCAAGTAAGAAAACAGATGCTTCAGGCAATTAAGTGCCCAGCCCAAATCCAATAGTTAAAAGGAACAGCCTTGGCATTGAGAACTATAGCTTCTGAGTCTGACTCATGAGCTCTTTTGACTGTAAGGAACAGGAATTAAACTTCCTCGGTAGCAGTGGGTAGGTGGGTCAGACATGGAAAATCATATAGGAAGCTAATGTTTGGCCTCATATAAAGTAAACTGATTATGTTAACTGTGCAGGGAGACTGCTATAGCCACAACAAAAGTTTTCAAAGAAACTGATACTAATTAGTAATTAACCAATGTTCTCTTCACCAATCGTAACTTATCTTTAAATGTCTCTGTATTCCCAAGAACCTCTCTGACCTTTAAAAATACATGATCTAATATTAATCACTGGAAGAAAGAGGTGGTATTGAGAAGAAGCAGTGTCAATATGTAAAATCTCTTCTCTTGGGAATCTATGCATAATGACTAGCATATTTTTTCCCAATTTGAGGAGCATTTCCATTCTATTTCCTTGTATGGGAAGACAACAGTTTTGTGGTTGATAAATGGATCTTTAATCACTCCCATTCCTACTCCTGTCTTCTCTCCTCCATCTCAGACTTGCTTTCAGGTCTTTTAAGTTCTTCTTCTTGACTTCATTTTTCTACATTAACAGATTTGGCAGAGCAGCTTGGAAACCCTCTGGGAGCAGAAAACCAACATATTTAGATGTTTATTGCAGCTGGGGAATTATAGTTACATCTACTCCCACAGACCGCAGTGTTGCCATATTCAAATGTCTGAAGGGTAGCTTCCGAGGGTTTTAATGCATTGTCTTTCTTCACTTAGGTCCAAAAGACTCAAACCTATATAATGTCCTACGTTAAATTGCATGATAGACCAGTCCTGTTAGCCTATTTGAAATAGAGTCATATTTGTTATTTTATAGTCTACATGCTCAAACTGTCACACATGAAGTTTTCCTGAATGATTTTATGAATAATAATTTAGCCATGTATTATGTAGACTCAGGAAGCAATCTCTTCCTTACTGATTCTTAGAAGAGACTTAGTTCTCATGTGGTAAAAACTGCTTCATATGTCTTTGGAATAATGAAATAAACATATTTTTTTCCTGATAATTAAAACCTTAAATGAAACATGTATCATCCTCTTATAGGATAAATTAATAATGAAAGCATTAAATTCTCTAGAAATGCTTATTGTGGTATATGTTCTTCATTATTTTAATGTAGTTTGAAAACAAGAAGTGGTCCTGGGTACCATAAATGTAATATTAATTATATTAACTATGAAATCAATAAGAAATTACCAACAGAAACAAAACTAGTATTGGATGCATGACATAATACAGACCTAGTATCTATTGTATTTAAAAATGGAGGCAAGTATTCTTATTGCTGGGCTTTAAGAGAACAACAAACTCTAACCTCCATGAAAGCAAAATCAATTTTTCATTATCTCCTTTAGTTTATACTCCCACAATAACTTGCAGTTTGGATTAGTACTTAAAAGCCCCCAGTTCTAGAGCCCAACTGTCAGATTATAAACAGGCTCTTCCACTTAAGGGCACGATGCCCTTCGGCAAGTCACTTCACCTTCTTGTGCCTTGGTTTCCTTGTCCATGGTACTGGGAGATGAATAGTACCTACTTCGTATGCAGACTGAAGGAGATAATACATTAAGAGCACTTACAGGAGTGCTCAGCACATACAACGCCTATATAAATATCTGCTATTATTGTTGGTGTTTCTGTTGTTGTTATTTTCATTATCACTGGTATTATTGACATACTGGCTTACAATTAACTGATGGCAAATGATGAGGAGGAATAAATTAATGAATGTACCCTGACATACATTCTTTTTCTTTTCTTCACAAAATAAACGAACAAAAACTTCCACTGCAAGGTTGAGTACATTTGAGCAGCAAGTCAGGCCTTAAACAATAGAGCACACAAACACACACACATTGTGAGGAGTTCTATGAAAGAGAAGAATAGGATAAAATGATAGAGACTAGAAGGGGGTGGGTGAGAAATTAATTTAGACTGGATTATCAAGAACAATACCACTGGGAAATTGGCATTTAAGATGGCACATGGAGGATGAAAAGAAGCCTGTATGTGAGGAGTTGAGGGGAGAACCTTCCAGGTGGAGGAAACAGCATGTATGAAGAATGGCAAGGGAGTCTGTTGGGGCAGGCCACAAGATAAGATTGAAGAAGTCAGGAGGGCTGGGTCCCCCAGGAAATTGGAAGGAAGTTAAGAACAGTGGGCTTTATTACAAGGGCAACAGGAGACCTCTGAAGGATTATAAGCCAGATGGTGACATCCTCAGGGTTTAAAATGTAAAAGCTCATTACAGATGCTTCCTAGATAACAAAACGGAGAAGGTAAGAATGGCAGAGACAACTTAGGAAAGTATTGCCATATTCCAGTCCAGGGCAAAGTATATACACTAGTGGTAACAGCAAACAATGGGAAAAAACGTGAGTAAGTAATGCATGTGGGAGGTAATAGTGACTTACTACCGAAGCATTTCATATAGGGATTGAAGGAGAATAAATCAAGGACTCGTATGTTTCTGATATGAACTGTGGGGAGACAGTTGCCCCAAAATGAGAAAACTGAGTGAGTAAAAGGTGTTGGTGTTGTTTGAGTCTATTTTTATTCAAGTTATAAGCATGTGGAGGTATCAAGAAAGCAGTCTGATAGAAAAGTCTGATGCTCAAAAACAGGAATTTTAGCTAGAGGTGGAAGTTAGGGACCCATAAGCAAATAGATAATATTTAAAGCTGTGATGCTGGATGAGCTCAGTTACAGACAGGTGGAACTAGAGAAGAGTTCAGTGAGGCAGTCACTCTGGGACAGAGAGGCAGAGGCAATGACGCTATGGGATGCGAATGAGAAGGGCTGGTTACACAGTGCGCAGGGGGTGGAATCTAGGAGGGTGAAGTCATGGCATCCATGTGATATTTCATGAAAGACTGAATGCTCCCGAATGACTTGAATGCTACTGGGAAATCTAGTAAGATGAGAATGGAAAAGTACTCTAGATTTGTGATGTGGAGGCCATTTGTGATTTAGGCAGAAACAGTTTTATTGGTGTAGTATGGTTAGATGTCTTATTGAATTGCTTCACGTTGACAGGTAAGAGAGAATTGGAGACACTGGTTGTAGACAACATTTGTATTTATGAAAATTGGTCTTCCTTGTTTTTGGGGAAAAATGTTTAATCGTAATGTAATTAAAATCATGCTGAAGAAAGCAGCATTTATTAAAATACACACTCCTCTGATAAGTGTTCTAAATCTTTTTTTTTTTTTTTTGCCACTAGAGACCTCTTCTCTCCTGTTGTCTCACATTCCTCCTCCAACAAAAAAGATATATATCAGAATTGCCATATGGTGAGAAGGAGCAGGCAGATAGAAAGATGTTTATAAAAACAAAATAAAACCCGGGAGAGACAATGTAAGCCAAAAGAAAAGGGGCAGATGGATAAGCTTACACAGAAGAATTAGCCCTTAGCCTCTGCACAATCAATAAATGTTGACTGGCTATTGACAAGAAAGGGGACAGGAGAGCAAGAGAAGCACATTGGGGGGAAAGGCATTTCTTCATAACAGCTGCCGTTGCCACCACCAAGCAGCTGTTCAGGTCCACAGCTCACAACTTTTTGCTCCCCTTACAACTCTCCTCAGAGGCCCAAACTCACACCCTGATACTGCAGTCTTAGAAGAGATGTCATGTGTGATTTATAATGTACTGAGCCAGAAACTGTTAAATCACTGAGTAGGCCAGGAGAAAACTGTGTCTATGCAATGAGTGAATGGAGTTTATGCTCTGCTTTCTCTACACCCTGAGCTTTGGTGATCCTCAAAGCCAAGTGGTAATACGCAGTCAAACAGAGTTACGACATTTCCAGCTATAAAGACGAAACCATATTTTAGAGATTTAGAAAGGGAAAAATTCTCTCCTTTCCTCAGCAGGATTACATTTAGAATGGTTAAGATGAGGTTAGGTTTAAATTATTGTACCCTACATTCACCCATCCATGTCTATTGGGAATAGTGTTCTTGATTATGCACAGTATCTTACTTGTGCTTTTCTATGCCCCAGATGAAGAAGCTCTTTTACTGTCTATTACATAGTTCATATGATCCCTTACCCACAGGGAGCTGAAATACCAAACAAATTTCTTTTATTTTAAAAATACAAATACTAATTCATTAATTATTTAGAGGTGTCCTAAGCAGGAGCAAGAATATTTCAATCACCATAAAAGCATCTATCTCAAAATCAAATATACAATCAACTGTATTGTTAACCAGGTTATCTGCTTGGTAAATGTGGATGTGGTGGGAGGCTCCTCTCTGGCTGTAAGAAAGAATGAGTCGCCGCTCAACCCCTCAATAGAATATACCTCTATTGACACAACGATGCCTGTCCTCTGGATAGCGTTGTTCATTTTAATACCAGAGGACAAAAATGACACTACTAAATATTTTGTTATTTTTTTCACGTATCACTAAAATATCACTAGCAATACTAGTATTTTTTTAACAAACAGGTTCATAATTCACGCATTTTTTAAGTGAAAATCAATATGTATTACATTTCCACACAAACATCTCACCACATGCATCTAGTATTATTTTGTGGAGGAAGGGCAAAGGGGAATGACAGGAGGCCAATGGCTTGTAGGAGTTGAGTGCGAAAGAAGGCTGGGAGACGACACGGAGGATATGAGAGGGGGAGGCAGTGACTGGAAGGCAGAAAAGGATAAGAATGAGAGCACAGGAGAGAGTCAACAAAAGTGAACGAAACTACTGATGTATATCTGAAACAACTGTAGTGCACATATAAAAATAGTACGAGTTCGATTTTTAAAAGCACAGAATATCTGAAGGCCACTATTACATTTAATAAAGAAGTCAAGAGAAATACTGGTGAACATTTGCCTTTTGCTTTCCTTTCTTCAAGATTTATGCAAGACCACCCGGAAAACTCCTATTTATTCACAGTCTATAATTACTAGGTTTCATCTTTACTTATTGCTTCTGACAAATAAAAACATATGTTAACGTGCTCTAGTCTAAATACTAGTGTTCGGCACTAATGATTTAATTACCATGGCATGCAATCTATGTACACATTTATTCTATTCATTTCCTGCATTAAGTAAATCTTCCATGACCCAGACTTATTTGGAAAGTGACAGTAAAATGCAAGAAACTAATCCAAAACATTGACTGTTTCATCTGGGGGAATTGGACCATGTAGAGAACAAAAGCAGAGGGAGATGAGATTAATCCACTCCTTGTATATTTATTGAGCACTATACTAAACATGAGGGAAACGCACATGAATAAGTGCAATTTTTCCATCAAGGAACTTACCCTTTAACTAGGGGGTGGGGAGGAGTGAAGATAATAAACAATTAAATCAGATGTGACACATGTTAGGAAAAGGGTGAAACCAGGTGCTATGGGAGGGATTTTATCCCAAATTAGAATGTGAAAAGAAGGGAGAAGTGACAGAAATGGCAGAAGGAATGAGTCCTAAGCTGAAGTTTGGACAGGGTGTAGGTGTATTAATATTCCAGCAGAGCTCCATGAACAATGGGAGTTGAAGAAGACAAGACAGGTTCAGGGAGGTGAGATTAGGTTGTTTGTGGAGCAAGGTTGGACATGAAATCTATATCAGGGAAAACCGTGAGGGGAGCATGGAGAGGAAAGCAGGTGTAAGACCATTACAGGCCTGCTTTTGCTATTTGAACTGAACTGAAAAACCATGCAGAATACTGGGAAAAGATGAAGAAAGGAAGGACAGACATATACTTGCACTCTAGAAATAGGTCTCTGACAACATTAAGGAGGATGGATCAGAGAAAGTGATGTGCTGAGAGATGGGTGTGTTCCAGGGTAGTTCAGTGAAAAATTGGAGGATACCTGAGTAATGATTAGATACTTGTATAGTGAGCAGAGTAATGGCCATGAGTATTAAGCTAAAAGGACAAAGAAGAGAGTGACTGAATGATGAGAAGAGAATCGGGGATCCAATCATGTATCCATGACCTCAAAAAACAAATGTAGAATAAGGGAGGAGATGTGTGTGTCATGGGAAAAGATGGCCTAGTTATGGGAGGAGTAAACCAGGATTGAGGTGAGAAGATGAAGGGAAAGCCCTTGAATACTGAGAATATCAGAGAATTTATCTGCTTTAGAATAGGGATCTCAAAAGAACAGTGTACCGAGAGAGGAAAGAGCTAAGATTAGAGGTGTGAAGAATAGAAGAATAGCATGGGGGTTATGTTCATGGATGAGGACAGATGGCCGGAGGAGTTTGATTCTGGTTATGACAAAAGATGACAGGGGCGTGAAGCATCTCGGGTTCTCTAATAACTCTTACATGGTCACACAGATGGTGAACAAGAGAGCTGGTCATGTATCCCTGCTTTCTTAACTGTCAGTCCTGGTATATTTACAGATTTGTCTACACACACGCACACACACACACACACACACACACAGATATATGCATGTGTGTGTGTGTGTGTGTGTGTGTGTGTGTGCACCCATTTAGTTTCAGGATTTATCATAATAAGACAAATGCATATCCTTTGAAAAGAATAAATGTGAAACTAGTGACAAAATTTTACCCTAGTTTTCTAAATAGAGATATTGATATAAAAAATGTAGCTTTTCCCCAAAATTTGAACCCTTTTAAGAGAACTAATTATACATTAAATAAACTAAGAAGGAAAGAAGTTCCTTCAACTATTATATATATCAAAATATCTGACAGCCTCTTAAAGGCTTTTAAACAGTACAATTGGTTTTATTAGTTGAATTGTTTTAAAAAGTTTATAGGAAAATGTTTTGTAGCCTTCCAGGTAAGGGTGAGAGTATGGGATGAAATTCAATTTAAATGACAGATAGTATTGAAATAGAGAAAAGCTGTCATCTATATTAGAAACTAGAGAAGGTTGCCTTCCTCATAGCAGACCCTTCAAGGAACATCTAAATGTATGCAGGTAAGGGGGCGCCTGGGTGGCTCAGTCGGTTGGGTCACGATCTCGTGGTCCGTGAGTTCGAGCCCCGCGTTGGGCTCTGTGCTGACAGCTCAGAGCCTGGAGCCTGTTTCAGATTCTGTGTCTCCCTCTCTCTGACCGTCCCCCGTTCATGCTCTGTCTCTCTCTGTCTCAAAAATAGACATTAAAAAAAATTAAAAAAATAAATGTATGCAGGTAGGGACAACTGAATGCTGGAGCATCCTACTAGAAACCAACTACTTTTCCACTAGTTAAGTGAGGAATCCCTCACTCTCAATCCTGTGCATACACCCTGCATACTTGTCTTTTGTATTTACTTGGCCAGAGATAATTTTCTATACTTTTAGGATGAATTTTGCAGTTCTATTTTTTTTTTTCAGCAAACCACCCTTTATGTCCATTGTTAGTTCATGTGGTTGGGATGGTGCTGACAGTATCTGTATTAAAAAGTATTGGATTTAGCTGTAAATGAAGGAAAAATCCAAGATAACAGTTAAAGCAAAGTTGA
Organism: Lynx rufus; assembly: GCF_022079265.1. Classification (NCBI taxonomy): domain Eukaryota; kingdom Metazoa; phylum Chordata; class Mammalia; order Carnivora; family Felidae; genus Lynx; species Lynx rufus. The sequence goes on from NW_025814834.1 coordinate 152,453,792, forward strand.
AATTTATTTTTTCATGAAAATTAAGACTGAAGGGAGACCAGGATTGGCAAGGTGCCCTTTGATGTTACAGATCTAAACTCCATCATTTCTGTTGATCTACCAACCTGTCCCATTAAGTTTACTTTTCTGAAGTGGTATATACCACTTATTACTTGCTATTGATCAGAACACTGCCACAAGCACATATCTAGCTGAAACAGAGGCTGGAGAATTAAGCCATGAGGCCAACTAAAATCCAAGGATTGTCTTTATAAAGTAAGAAAGGGAGAATGGATTTTCAGTGAAACTAGCAGTCTCTGCCACACCACTCTTGGTTCTAGAGTGGACAATCAGAGCATTGTATGTCCTTGGCTGCCATGATTGGTTCAGAGATAGGTTCACGTGCCAAGCCTGTGTACTACAAAGTGTACCAGAGATTTTAAGAGAAATGACAAATAGAGCAAGCCAAGCAGGTAAAACTAAATTCCAGGAAACTCTCTTCCTCTAGACTTAATAGTGGATCAACATAAGCCTGGAGCTGCTAGAGACCACCATAAGAGTAAAGCCAAAAAAGAAAGCTGATTCAAGAGATGGAGAGATGAGAATAACAACATCTGAGCCTGGAACTGAGCCTAAATTTTGGCTAACTTAGATATTTCAATTAAGTGAGTCAATAACTTTCTGTTGGGTTTTTAATACATAGGATGAAAAGTTTATTGATGACAAGAGAGGGCTGGAGATAAGGGAAATACAAAGGTAATATACCACTTGTATTCTATTTTACCACCATGAATCATTTCCATTTAAAAACTAAATCTGGGGGCACCTGGGTGACTCAGTCGGTTAAGCATCCAACTCTTGGTTTCAACTCAGGTCATGATCTCACAGTCATGAGATCAAGCCCTGTGTTGGGGTCCATGCTTCGTGTGGAGCCTGCTTAGGATTCTCTCCCTCCCTCTCTCTCTCTTCCCTTCTCCCACTCATGCTCTCTTTCTAAATAAATGTATAGACGTTAAAAAAAAACAACAACCTAAATCTGGTTCAGGATGGTGCACTTCCATTCACAAAAATAAAAGACTTGGGGCGCCTGGGTGGCGCAGTCGGTTGAGCGTCCGACTTCAGCCAGGTCACGATCTCGCGGTCCGTGAGTTCGAGCCCCGCGTCGGGCTCTGGGCTGATGGCTCAGAGCCTGGAGCCTGCTTCCGATTCTGTGTCTCCCTCTCTCTCTGCCCCTCCCCCGTTCATGCTCTGTCTCTCTCTGTCCCAAAAATAAATAAATGTTGAAAAAAAAATTAAAAAAAAAATAAATAAAAGACTTAAAGAACAAATAACCCCACATCCAGACACATTCTTGTAAAGTTTTAGAATATTAAGAAAACTAAAGCATCCTAACATTTTTCAGAAAGAAAAAGGAATTGTCCACAAAAGAATAAAAATCAGACTTTCATCAGAATTAACAGCAACATTAAATGCGAGAGAACAGAGACATGTTTATAGCATTGAAGGAAAATAAGTTTAAACCTTGAATTCTAGCATCACAAAAAGTTGTAACCAAGTATAACAAAGTAAGATATTTGTAGATGTTTAAAAGCCTAAAAATCTTACCACTATCTTCTTTTTTTATGTATAGTTTTTTAAATGTTTATTCTTGAGAGAGAGAGAGAGAGAGAGAAACAGAGACAGAGACAGAGCATGGACAGGGGACGGGCAGAGAGAGAGGGAGACAAAGAATGTGAAGCAGGCTCCAGGCTCTGAGCTCTATGCACATCTTACACAACCTGTGAGATTGTATGTAATTTGTAAACACAGATTACACAACCTGTGAGATCATGACCTGAGCCGGAGTCAGACGCTCAACTAAGTCACCCAGGCGGCCCCCACTATTTTCAATATATAAGTGTTTTCACTAGTTCGCAACTGAGATCAGAAATACCAGTTGCTCCAATGGAATGTTTTTCTGACTTCTTTGTAAAATATATTTGTAGCCAGCATTCATATTTGTGAGTAAAATATATGGTAACGTGGCTAGTATAGCAGTTCCACGATGTCACCTGGGGACCCAGGTTCTCCTCTTTTTATTGTGTTGTTCTTAGTGCATGGCTTCCATATTCAAGATTGCCTCATGTTTCAAATGACTGCTGGAGTTCCTCCCATCACTTCTGCATTTCAGTTAGAAGTAGGTGCATGTGTGTCTGTGGAGAGCTTACCAGCTATTGAAGTTGCACCCAATGCAACTAATTCTCACTTATTAGAATTACCTGGCTGCAAGGTAGAATATTTTATTTGTTCACTTGGTGGCCTAAAAAAATAAATTGGGACTGTTCCTAAGTAAGAAAAGAAGGATGGATACTGAGGTCATTAGGTGTCACATCATCTAATGAACAGCCAGTTACACCTCCCAAATCTCATTCTGTAAAATTAGCTGAATTTGTACACTGAGTAAATGAGCATGTAGATTAAGAAATAAAAAGATATAAGAACAAGGAAACTAAGAACAATAAAGAAAAAACCTCTACTAAAATAAAAACAAAAACAAAACCAAAAGTACCTCAGGATGGCAGTGATCTGTCAGGCCTAAAAGTGGTTGATTTAGAATGCAGTGGCAGTAGAAAAATGGTGGCCTCTGTGAGAGTCATGAGAGTGGTCTCTGAAGGTAAAGGTCTTGAGAGGAAGTGTGCGATTAAGGAGAATGAGCAAACCTGAGGCAAGAGAAAGCATGTTATTCAAGATAAAAGGAAAAGCAATACAAAATTCCAGGAAAAAATTAAATTGTATATAAACAATTGATTTCAAGCAATTGTTGGGATGTAAGAGAATTCATCTTTGTCTTGATGCTCCTAATATTCTCTTCCAAGTGGCTCAGGAGTTATGGTATTGTTTACATAGGAAAAGGAATGTAATCCTAGTGCTTATTCATAATAATATAATAATGTCTTAATGGTTTTCAGCTTTAGTCAACCCATGGACAAACTGTGTTAAGACTTAGTTGTAAATGCAGAAGTTAGAATGTAAATATTAACAAAATCCCAGCATAACTGTAAAATAATAGCCCACAGACAATGGGAAGTGGAAGGGTAGAGGAATTATGAAAGAGAATAGAGGCACATTTAAAACACTAAATAAGATCTAATAGCCAATAGAGTAATCACACACACACACACACACACACACACACACACACACACACACACAAATACTATCAAGAATTGAGAAGGGAAGGAAGGGAGGTTAAAAGTTTACTAAAGAAAACTTTTATTTTATTTTATTTTTTAATTTTTTTTTTCAACGTTTATTTATTTTTTGGACAGAGAGAGACAGAGCATGAACGGGGGAGGGGCAGAGAGAGAGGGAGACACAGAATCGGAAACAGGCTCCAGGCTCTGAGCCATCAGCCCAGAGCCCGACGCGGGGCTCGAACTCACGGACCGCGAGATCGTGACCTGGCTGAAGTCGGACGCTTAACCGACTGCGCCACCCAGGCGCCCGAAACCTTTTATTTTTTAATTTCAGCAAATCAATACTTGTTTGGAATGCTTAAATTGAAACAGAGATATTAAGTATATTATTTAGTGTTTCGAAGGTAACAAAAGTAAAACAGGTTGCTCCTGGGGAGAGGGACTAAGAGTATGAACAAGTATGGGATGGGGAGGTGTAGAAATTATGACAGGCTAAACTTATTATTTGATTTATTCACACATATCTTTATAAATATGGCAAAAATAAAAGCAGCAATACTAAAAGCCTTCAAGTTTTGCCTGGGAGTCTTACAAAGTACAGATCTCACTCAGCAGAGAAGCAAGAGCTTGTCACTGGGGTAACAAGGGCTTCTGTTTGATGTGGTGTGTGACAGGTAGGGAACTGGCCACAGACACAGTGTGAACCTACTCCAGCCAAACAGAAACTGGATACCAAAAATTGATCACTGGTGAAGTAGCTTTACTAAACACAGGAGGAAACAAGCATAGAAAATGTTCCTCTGCCGGGACTGTATTCAACTTGGACTCTCTCCTCTCAGGTTGTTGCATTACTTAATTATTGATTTAGATCTACCAGTTTTGTTAGCGTGTTTGGAAATTCTAACTATAGTCAGGCATATAGTGAGTGGGGACGAGGATATTCTGTTTAGAGATGTATACATCTTAGATAAACATCATGTGAGGTCAATGAAAATATTCACAATATAAGAAAATAGATTAATACTAGTTATTATGAAGAAATAGATTGCAATTTTAGAATAATAATGACAACCAACAGAATTAAATTGTACAAATTACTGAAATGTTAGGAGAAGATTAGGAATGATTATATGGTATATTAGTCAGGAGAGGCAGGTGTTGCTGCAGTAGCAAATAGTCTAAAACCTCAGTGACTTAAAGCAAGATGATTTTATTTTTTGTTTATTTCACAGATTTATATGGGCTGAAAATGGGCTCTGTTCTACATTGTCTTCACTTCACTTCACTTCACTTCACTTCACAGGATAATAAGGGAGCCACTACCCTATGTGGAGTAATGCTGATCACAGAGGTACATGGTTTATAGAGAAGAGTATGGCCAATATCACATAGCTCTTAAAGGCATGTAAGCAGTAAGATCCACGTTTGTCTTCCATTCACAGTTCACACACCAAATCAAGTGACCTGGCCATAACTGATTAAGGGAAAAAGTACAGTCCCTGTGGCCTGAAGAAAGAAAACTCAATATGTGTAAACAGCCTTAATCACTTAATATTATATTAGAAAATGAAAAAGGGATTTCAGAATGAAATTCACCAGTAGAGGAGCGCCTAGGTGGCTCATTCGGTCAAGCGTCTAACTTCAGCTCAGGTCATGATCTCACAGCTCCTGAGTTTGAGCCCCATGTCGGGCTCTGTGCTGACAGCTCAGAGCCTGGAGCCTGCTTCAGATTCTGTGTCTCCCTCTCTCTCTGCCCCTCCCATGCTCATGCTCTGTCTCTGTCTCAAAAATAAATAAAACATTAAAAAAAAAATTTGGAAGTCACCAGTAGAAATTCAGAATTGAATTGTAAACTTGGAAAACTAAATGATTAATTTGAAGGACAAATGATAATTACTCCCAAAGCGTAGTAGAAATATTCATAAACAACAAGAATGAATACAGAAGCTACTGAAGGCCAGAGACAGCAGACCCAATGAAACATGCAATATTTCTTAATAAAGAAGAAAGGAAAAACACTGAAGAAGCTTTGGTCTGAGAAAGGCCCATGTGTACAGATCAAAATGCTCACTGAGCAGTAGGAAAGGTTAATGGAAAAATCAAAATATTTAGATATATCCTGGTTCTGTTTTAAAACCTCAAGAATAATGAAAGAAACCTGGGTATACAGAAAGGGATTTTTTTTTAATTTTCCTGAAACTGAAATATAACATAAAGAAAAGTGCATAAATTGTCATTGAACAGCTCAATTAATTACCCATGAGAATACAGTTGTGTTCACTACTCAGGCTAAGAAATGGAACATTCCTGTACCTTAAAAGACATTCCCATGCAGTCTTCTCCCCAAAGATAACCACTATCCTAACTTCTAAAACTATTTTAGTTTTGCTTAGTTTCAGACTTGATATAAATGGAACCACATAATGGAGGTTCTCTTACATGACTTTTTTTTTGTCTTATCATTATGTTGAGATTCCAACATGTTGCTTTATTATAATTGTGGTAGATTCAGGTTCATTTTTGGATATAATTCTACTATGTGAATATACTAAAATATTTACTTATTCTAGTGTTGATATACTTGATGCAGTTGTTTCACGTTGTTTGCTGTTACAAATAATGATTCTTTAAACATTCTCATACATATTTTTTGCCTCACTCACATATTTCTGCTGGATATGAAATTGTGAAATTTGATACTACATTGTTATCTTTATTGGAGGCCATCTCTGGCTGCCATGTTAAAAATTACAGTCCTCTTTTCTCTTAGAGCTCACATTCCCTTTTCTCTGCTTTATTTTCTCCACAGCACTCAATCCTCATCAAATAAACTATGTACTACTCATTTATTTTGTCTACTCATTTTTATTGTCTGTAGTTTGCTCACTGAAATATAATCTCCATTAGGGTTGAGGTTTGTGTTTACTTTGTTAATGGCTGTTTCCCCAACATACAGAAGAGGTGCTCAATAACTTTAGTATGAATTAATTATTTTATATCATTATGAGTGAGGCACAATATTGAATCATATATTTACTGCACATTTGTAATTGTTTTTCTGTACACTGTCTGTTTGTAGCTCTTGATTCGTCTTCAAGATCGTATATGTGCATCTTGAGAATTTGAAAAATTTACTTTGTGTCTGTTACGTGTGTTGAAAAATTGTTTTCCAGTATGCTGTTGGCCTTTTGACTTCATTTATGGTAATTTTTTAAATATATGTTTTATTTTTATGAAGTTGATGTTATCTCTCTTTTTTTCTTTCTTTAGGCTTCTAGATTTTATGTTCAATTTAAAAAGGCCTTTCTCATTTCAATATTATGAATAAATTCACAGTGTTTTCTTTCTAGGACTTTTATGCTTAGTTTAAATCTTTGCTCCATAAAAATTTATTTTGTTTTGAGGAATGAAGTGAGGATCCAGCTTTACTTTTATCTAACATAATTTATAGAATTATCCTTGTCTTCCCCACTAATTTGAAATGACATCATTACCTTACTGTAAAACAAATCATGTTTCAATCAATTTATTTTTGTTTTACTGTTTCATTGTTTGGCCTAACTAATCTCTAATGTTATTATAAACAGTCATTCATCTCTAGTGCTCATATTTAAATTTTTGCTTATTTGTTTGTTTTAGAGAGAGAGCACATGAGTGGGGAGAGGCAGAGGGAGAGAGGGAATCTTAAGCAGGTTCCACGCTCAGTGTGGAGCCCAACACGGGGCTCAATTCCATGACCACTGGGATCATGACCTGAGCTAACATCAAGAGTCAGACACTCAGCTGACTGAGCCACTCAGGCCCCCCTGTAACATATTTGAAAGTTGCATATGTACCCATCTCTATTATTAGAATTTTCTAATTTCCTCCATTGTTAAAAGATGTCCTAAAAGATGTTCACATTTTTATTTTACAAGATGAACTTAATATATTTTGTTTAGTTTCATACAACATGCAAAATCAAATCCCAAATTAAACACTACAAAGAAAGAAGCATGCAAACAACAACAAAATCCTCTTCTTTGTTAATTGGGTTTGTGTTGAATATATAAGTTAGTTTAGTGAGAAGTGACATAACGATGGGAATGTATCTTCCTATCCAAAAGCATATATCTTTTCAGTTATCTAAATCCTCTTTAATGAGTCTTCATAGATTTTTAACAGATTTTTAAATTAAGTCTAATGCAATAATTATAAAATTTATATCTAAGTATCTTTCCATGTTTTCTTGTTGTTTTGAAACAATATACTTTTTCTAACATTCTGTTTTCTATTGTTTGAACATAGGCAATCTAAGGCTTTTAATGCATTAACTTTCCATTCCATCACCTTATTAAATTCTAATATTCCTCTAACAGGAATTATATCCAATTCTAAAGGGATATAGGCATTATTTTCTGTAACTATGATAATTTTACCTTGAAAAAAAGAGTTGATAAAAGCAGAATTTTATTAATACAAAAGAGAAAAATATATAGAATTGATTTATAAATCTGAGATTTAAGAATATTAAAAAATCCAATTAAGAGTATTGATCAAATACGTACATATTAGGGAGGCCTTCCAAAGAAAAATACAGAGAGAGGGAAAATAAGCAATATACACTAACAGATCGAAAAAATCACTAAAATGCTAAGTATAACCCTTTGTTTCTTTTGCCCTAATTTTTAGGTCTATGATCCATCTGAGTTAATTTTTGTGTATGGTCTGAGATAAGGTCAAGGGTCACTTTTTTCTTTTGGGATATTCATTTATTCTAATATCCTTTATTAAAGATACTATTTTTTTATTTTTTTAATGTTTATTTTTTTTGAAGGAGACAGAGTGTGAGCAGGGGAGGGGCAGAGAGAGAGACACACAGAATCCAAAGCAGGCTCCAGGCTCTGAGCTGTCAGCACAGAGCCTGACGCGGGGCTTGAACCCACAAGCTGTGAGACCATGACCTGAGCTGAAGTCAGATGCCTAACCAACTGAGCCACCCCTAAAGATACTATTTGTTCCCATATTGATATGGGGCACCCCTAAAGATACTATTTTTTCCCATACTGATATTATGCATCAATGGATTCTCTTCTTTGTGTGAGAACACAAATCCTATTGGATTATGTCCCTATGCTTATGACCTCATTTAACCTTATTTACTTCTTTAAAGGCTCCATCTCTACTGCCACATTGAGAGTTAGGGCTTCAACATATGAATGCAAGAAGGGGGCACAATTCTTTACAGAACAGTGCCCAACCCAAAGGACTTTTGCTTCCTATGTTCCTCAACAGTTCTACTCTTCTTCCTTCCATCTCTTAAATACAAGGCTAGCTTAGAGCTATGTATCAAACTCTCTTTGCTTCTCATTCTGACCTAGCTCTTCTCTCACACTCTATTTCACATTCCGTCTACAAACCATTTTCAAGTACATAAAACCCATCTACCATATTTCTTTAACAGTAATATAGTAATAATAGGAGATGTAACAAGTTCTCTAAGTGGCAATATCACATCAAAGTGGAGGTTCACATCACACTGAGACAAGGGGTAGATGTGGGACTATCTTCAAAGTGACTTTTAGGTCCAGTCTTTAACAACCAAAAATGCTCATCTGAACTTGAGTTTCTAAGTGTTTCATTTGATATCCTAAGACACAACACTGCAAGTCAACGTTTATTGGGTGTTTACTATACACCAGGCACTCTTCTAGGAGATTTACACGCATGAATTCATCTTTGTAATCCTCATGACAATTTTATCCTAATGTTATCCCAACTTCACAGATCAGGAAACTTAATCATTGAAAGGTTAACTAAATTATGTAAGTTCACACAACTTGTAAGTAACTGCCATTACTTTGTAGTCTGAGTACTGGGCTCATACTACCAACCCCTGTACTAGAACTATGATTATGTACAACACATCCTATGATGAAAGTGGCATTTTTTTAAATTTTTTTTCAACGTTTATTTACTTTTGGGACAGAGAGAGACAGAGCATGAACGGGGGAGGGGCAGAGAGAGAGGGAGACACAGAATCGGAAACAGGCTCCAGGCTCTGAGCCATCAGCCCAGAGCCTGACGCGGGGCTCGAACTCACGGACCGAGAGATCATGACCTGGCTGAAGTCGGATGCTTAACCGACTGCGCCACCCAGGCGCCCCGAAAGTGGCATTTTAAAACAAGATAAGGAAGTTTAGTAAAAAAAAATTGGGATAATTAGAATATTACTTGAGAAAAGTTAAACTATTATTAATTTTTGTTCATAGTAGATGCCAAATGAATTAAAGACTTGGATATAAAATGTACATCCATTTTTTTATGGCTTATTTATTTTTGAGAGAGAGAATGAGAGGCAGAGAGAGAGGGAGACAGAGAATCCCAATGTGGGCTTGAACTCACGAACGGTGAGATCATGACCTGAGCCAAAATCAAGGGTCAGATGATTAACTAGCTGAGCCATTCAGGTGCCCATAAAATGCAAAGTCTTAAAAAGTAGAAAACGTACAAATGTCCTTTAGAATACCTTCATTGGGGGTGGGAGGGAGGCATTCCTACACCTGGATTTACATGCTGAAAACAGATAAAGTTAGCAGATTTGATTACGACCACTTATTTAAGAAAATCCTATGCTATCAAATGCCACAAACAAATGAAAAGGTATAAAACAGGGAGACTGTAATTGTGGATTAACAAGAAAAATAAATGCTACAATAGAAAAACAGTACATAACATGACAAATATCTCACAGGTGGGTATATGTACATGTCTCATGAACATACGGAATCACCATACAAATAAAAACTAAAACAACATGTTTTTTCCTCTCAAAAGGTAAATCTATGTTTTTAATGGAAACTCCCAGTGTGGGTGTGGGTGTGGTTGTCAGAAATTTTATAATCCTATGCTGTTGAACTGGTGGGATTGTAATTAGTAAAACTTTTCTGGAGTACAATTTTATAATAGATATTTTGCCTTAAAATTGTTGATTTGTCTTGCAAACATTGTTACCTTTATCCTAGAATTTCTACACCAAGAAAACTATAGGAATATTTGCATTTCTGTACATTTATTTTGTATGAAAATTTACTTAGGTAAACTATAGCAATGAAATACTGGTTATAATCTAAGTAGTCCATATGAGAGGATTGCCACAGTGGGCTGGAAAATTAATTTTATTAATCTGCCCTCAAATATATAACACTCCATTGCATGCATCAAGGTTGCTTTCAGAGTAGAATCTCCACACTGCCAAGTCAAGGTTTGAATTGAAAACATAGATGGTACAACATTTAGAGGCCTATGAAAACATTCAAGGTAGACTCCTGGACTATGTCTGGAAATCCTATGGCTTTTGACATAATGTGATCTTATTACATCACATAACTTGAACTCTGTTACACACTTATTTAGTTTACCAAATGCTGGGTAAAGTAAAACTTTTTCATGTCTCCCAGAACTGCTACAAAGATGTAGCTTCCCTTGAGAAAACACCCATATCATCATCATCATCATCATCATCATCATCATGGGGGTGATTTTCACTTCGTCAATTTGGTTAAGTCAGGAAGTACAGTTCTCTAAACTCCCTTCTCTTCTAGCTCTGGCTTACAATTGGCCAACAGTTATTTGCATGAGATTTGGAGAGTGGAATGAAGCACCAGCCATTACCCTTTAAAGCTGCGTTAGTCAGATGTCACGATGGACAAATGCAGAAATAGGTTCCTGTTTGTTTTTACTTTCCTCTGCTCTCCTCAACTGATGACTCTGTTGACCAAGAGCAGCTCCACGCCTACCACTAAATGCTAGTTTGTAGACCTATGGTGGTAAGACCTACACAGAGAAGATATCTTCTCTTGGACTTCACAAAGAACTTGCCCTTCATCGTCTAGGGTTGCTATATAAAACACATTTCAGATAAGCAACAAATACTTTTTTTGTCTAAATATGTCCCCATACTTTAAGAGTTGATTATAGCAGTGAAATACTGGTAACAATCTAATATCCCATAATAAAGGATACTCCTTAATGAGTTAGAAAACTAACATTGACACTTTATCCTCCACTGTAAGTACATATTGATCCTTAAAAAAATATTTGTCGGGAATGCCTGGGTGGCTCAGTCGGTTAAGCCAACTCTCAATTTCAGCTCAGGTCATGATCTCAATTTATCATCTATGAGATTGTAAACTGTTGTCTTGACTGTTGTGCTAAGCAAAACTATGTATCTCTAAAAGAGAAAGAAAAATAAATCTTGACACTCAAAGAATCAGTCTCCATTAAGTTTCTATATCCTGCATGGAAACATTTATTATTGATCAAAATGTCCAAATGTAACTCACTCCACAAGTTTTAATATTTATTTTAATCCAAGAAGCTTACATATCCCTTTGTTGTTCTTACAAAATCAGATTTTATATTGTTTATGAAACATGTGTCTGAGTTTAGTTTCTAAACATAAGCATGGTTGTCACATAAGTGCCTCATAAGACTTGAACAATGGGTTTTATATAAAACCCAAAGAAGATATTTAAAACAATCTCTTGGAATTTCTTGCTTTATCAGAAGATATTTATTTGAGAGTGACAGAAAACTTTGAGACCAAAATTAAAGAAAAAAAGAAAATGGCAAATATTTGAAGAAGTGAAATGAACTTAATTGATATAAAGATTACAATGAAAGAGTAACACTATCCTTAACGAGTCAAATCTGAAACAATCTTGTAGAGAAAATGTGAATCCAATATAATTCCAAGCATTGCTATAAAATCTCTAAGCATTCATAAAAGTATTTTTCATTTGTTATCTAGCTGATCAAATATGGGATTTCCAGCCACAGGTGTTCACTTCCCCCTCTTTTTCTGATTTGGGGGATATTTGACCAATACAAGTCATTTTCTCCTAGAGGTCAATCTCCCACATAATCCTCCACATGAACCATATATAGTAGAATATTTGTTTTGAAGAAGAACTACTTATTTGGTAACACCCTATCTAATGTCCAGAATGGAAGACAGAGGGAGAAAGAGGAGAACTTTGCTGAGACTAGGAGGACTGATATCAAGGATCTGGCTTTAGCTTCATGAATTATTATTTATTTTCATAGCATGTATAAGCACATTCCTTAGCTTAAATTAGGTATAGTGATTTATAAAGGTTATCTTCTAATTTCCATAGCAAGGCTATCTTGCAAATTGCCTGCAGTATTCCAATAAAATAATCAATTACAAGCACATTGTGCAGTGACTTAGAGCAGTGTTTCCTGAACTATCTGTGATGAAGGCTAGTTTTCCTTTCTGATCCACTGCGAACCAACATTTTGTACAATAAAATAAACACAAATTACTATAAAATAATCATGTATCTGGATGTTGAGACAATATCAAACAGTTATAAAAGTTTTCAAATACTTATGTTCAGTTTCTGAACTTATTTTGTTATGGACATGCTCCAGTTGATGGAACACTCATTGAGTAGCATTCCTTTAAAGTACAGTATAGTCTTTGATACTCTGTTGCTTGGATTCAATTCCTATCTCTGCTATATTCCACTCACCTTGGAATCTTGTTCAAATTACTTAAATGGGAAATGAAAATAACACTGATACCTTCTTCTAAGGTTGCCGTGAAGATTTAATGAGATAGTCTAGGTGAAACACGGGGAAGAATGTCTAGCACCCACTGCAGAGTCAATAAAGGTAAGCCATTAGAACTACTGTGTGTGGTTTTACAATATACAAGGTGTTTTCACATACATTTCATTTACTACTCATAAAATCTCTATGAGGGCAGGTTAAATAAGTTATTATTATCCTCCACTTCACATTTGAGAAAACCAAGGATCAAGTGTTTGAACGGTTCCTCAAGCATTTAAATGGCTGTACAGCTGGTAAATAATAAAGCTAGGAGTTATATTTGATGCTATATTCTATCCTACTCCCCCCAAAGGCATGTCAAAAGGTACACAAAGTAGTTTTCTTCATACAGAACAAGTTTTCCCACGGGATTCCTAAGCCTCTTGGCCTTAAGACACACCTTGACAGGGCCATTCTAGCAATAGCCTTGATTGTCTCTCATTTGAGTAGCCTCTCTCTTCCCTAGGAGAGGTTCCTGCTGACCCCGCACTTACATTTCCTTTTCAGAGCTACTGAAGAGAAAGATGTGTACAACTTATGCTGTTAGCACACAGTGGTGTCTATCTGGGGTTAATATGATGGCAGCTATATTTTAAGTGTTTGAAACAATGCTTGGAAAGTAATTTCCAACCCAAAGATGAAAGTAATGACCATCACTTTTTTTATGTCAGTGCATGGTCTGGCTTACTTTTTCTACTTGAACACATTCAGATGATATGAAGGTTTCTTTGTTCAAGGCTTCAGTGTCTTACTTCTTAGGTCCAAAGAAATATTTATTTCTTCCTGTAGTCAAATCATGCATATGAATTCTCAGAAGTAAGGAACATAAGAAATTCATATGGGACATTAAACATTCTAGTAATTATGATATCTATTTGATTCAGAAACAAAGGAAGGAACCAAATTCAAGATGTGTTAAGAGAATAAAATTTTCCTGTGTTAGTAAATTAAAAAGGGAGTTACAAAAAGCAAATACTGCAGATGCATTTTCTCCAATAATGCCTTCAGGGAAACTTACTTTCAGGAAAGAAAACTCTTCAATTATACAGCAGCATAAAATGAGCTTAGTGTAAACAAACCATTGTCCACTACTCTAAATAAAGTAATGAACATCCCATTAGCTAATCTAAAAACCAAATGATAAAATGACTTTTAAAATTGTGTAGAATAAAGAAACATGGGTGAAGGTAACCCCAAAGCATTCAGAATTATGTCTATGTGCTCCACTGCATATATTAAACCTCTACAGAAATTAGTCCTTAAGAATGAAACACTCGCTCTCTCTTCTGTCAAAAGTGTCAAGTAAATGCAATAACTCAACCACACTTGTTTGGGAGCAGCCCTGTGCTCTCAAAATTCCGGGCTGAGGTCAGGAGTGCTATAGCAACCATGATGAAATGTGAGATTCCATTGTGCCCTAGACTCTTGTTTACTGCACATAAAGACTGTACTAGATAAATATCGAGAGTTCCAGGCGCTGCACTGTTAGTGGCCAAAAAGCAAATAACCTTTAGTTGGAAAGTAAAGCTGTCCCAGACCTAATAGATGGGGATTGAGAGCTGACTGCATTGAGCATGGTAGAAACTTTATTTTATTAAAGGTGAAGAAAGATTACCATGGTGGATACAACGTTACCTGCAATCTGCTTAAATATTCTCTTTGTTGTACATTCTCAATAGGTGATCCAAAATTCTGAAGCCAGAATAAAAGCATAGACATATATGGGAAATAAGAATTCTAGTTAGAAATAAAAAAAAATCCATGATTAGTTTGAGTTCCCTCAGAAGTAGACCCTGAGGCTAGGATTTGAGAAGTAAGATATTTGGCAAGTGATCTCAGAAAACATTGTTAGGAGAGTGGAGAAATGAGTCAGGAAAGGGAAAGGGTAAATTTTCAAACCAGTACCATTGGGACAAACCAGAACTCTGGAGTCTCTATAGGACAGATTCCTCCACAGTTAGCTCAGTCCAGGAGCCTAGGAGCTGGGGTATTTGTACACTGAATCCATCATTGGTTGGGGAGGGGAAGAGATTACATTTTAGAAATACTGATCTGATGTATTTCTACCTTCAGGCAATTGGGTTTCCAAGAGCCTTAAAATGGTAAGGCCTCAGGGGTTACAGATAAGAAATCTCCTACAATTTGTGAAGCCAGATTTCTTTTGGATTTTATAGCAATTAGTACTATATTCTTAGAAATTTAAACACACATATACAGACACATTTGACATAGGAATTATCTTCATTTGCTTTTAAACATAAATGTGCCTCTTGCATAAAGGCAGAGAACTCTGAGACAAGATGATGTGCAAGATAATAAGTGGAAAAGAATAAATGCTTTGGAGTTAGATAGACCAAGATTCAGATCCTAGTCTTACTAGCCAAGTGAATTTGGGCAAGCAATTTAATGCACTTATCCTCATTTTCTTCATCAGCAAAATGAGTAAATAATATGAATTCTGCAGATTTGATACTATAGTGCAAGCTCCTAGCCCAATGCTTGCAATACACTAGTATGTCAATGAAGATTAGTTATGACCACCAACATCTACACAAGCACTACCACCACCATCACCATAGTCAGTAACAGTATCACTAACATCATCATCATCATCAGCAGCAGCAGCAGCAGCAGCAGCATCCTTAGCATCATCATTTTTTCTTGTTCAAAATGCTTGGTGGTTTCTCTGCAAAAAAGGAATATACTTCTTTTGATGTAATGGTGAAAAAAATCAGAACAATCTTCAATCTTTAAAAATATGTGAGAAGAACTCAAGACTTCTCTGAAATGAAATGTGTCATATTTTTTATTGCACTAAGCATTGGGTGTACAGCTGCTTATGCTGAAACACTTAGACAGGTACTAATTAACAGGCACTAACAGCTTCCAGGGAAAAGAGTCATGTAAATACTTATTTAGAAAATATTTAAAGTAGTCATTACAGAGATTCTTCAAAATGCCACATATTTTATGGTAATCTATTTTCTAAAATGAATCAACAGGACTAAGCCATTCTGTTAAAATGCCATTTAGTAACACCATATAACTGGCTGCACCGTCATATGGATCCAAATTACAGATTTAACACAGTAATTCCTTTTCCTCTCTTTGGAAAATTATGCCATTACAGACAACACTAGTCACTTGCATAAAGTAACTATACTAACTACATATCACTGACTGAGTCTACATACATGAAGAATTTGGGTAGTTTAGGTTCTCAAAGACATTTGACTGACATATATCATTAACTGACCGAGGAAGTCACTGTTTGATACCTCAGTGTTTCAGATGTGAAAATCCCAGAAATTGTTCTACTTTAACTGAGCAATCCAATGATCCTGATAATAACTAAAGATCTCCTTATTGACTTCACCCAGCTCTATGATTTTAAACACCAACCATCCAATTGCTAATAATTACAAATTTTTATCATTAGTTATGACTTGTTAATCCAAATATCTCTCTTCAACCCACCTCCACTTCAATATCTTTATCATGATGACTAACAGGTATCTCAATATTATATACATTAAAACAGTGGAGTTTATTTCGCCTTCTCTACTACCAATGTATTTTGCTTCAAAGCAAATCTTAGGACGTCATCTTTGTTTTTTCTCTTTCCCTCTCCCTTCATTTCTAATACATCAACAAGTTATAAAGGCTTTGCCTCCAAAATATTTCCTGACCATGTCTACATATTATCACTCCACTTCTCCCATGCATTCCAAACCAACATCTTCTGTTACCTGAACTTCTTCAATGATCTATTCATTGGACTTTCTTCTCCAAACTGTACTTTATCAGCCAATGTAGAAAGGTATCTTTTTACAAACTTCTTTCAGATCTTATTACTTTTCTGCTTAAACCCTTCCAGTGGTTTCAGCTCATACTCCAAATAAACTTCAAAGTGCTTACCAAGACATACACAGACCTACATGGCCCTATGCTTCTTGGAACTTTTTTTTTTTTTTCCCTTAGCACTCTGCTACTTACTTTCCAGGCACAGTAGCATCCTTCATCAAGTACATACCAAGTTTATTCCTTGCTGTGGACTTGCCTTTCTGGACATCTAGAATATTCTTCTTCTAAATATTTTTATGGCTACGTCTTTATAATTCAGCTCTGAGCTCAATATATATATTGAGCTTACTTCAGCAACCCTATTTAATATCTCCCCCACATCCACTCTAGCCAAAATTCATGTTTTTCTTCATATCACTCACAACTCCTTGAAATGGTCTACTCTATTTATGAACTCCCTATTGTCTATGACATCCACTAGAACATACGATCCATAAGAGCATCCAGTGACTAGAACTCCATGACCATAAGTGGAATTCTCTGGGTGGGATAATGTGCCCCTCCCAGGTTGTTCTTCTCATGTAGTTGAATAGTGTTACCCCATCTGCTTAAAAAGACTCTGAGATGCTGTCCAGAACTGATTATCTGGCCACTCTGAGTTTTCCAAGACTTGTTTCCTGGTATCAAATAAGCTATCTTCCTGAAGAGAAGTGGTGATATTTGAAGTTCTAATACTCTCCAATCTCAGAATTGTTTTATTTTCATGTACTACTACAACTGGAATATGTCAGTCATGTGTCAGTCATGCTAAGTCAAATGCCCAGTTGGGTGGCCTGGGACTTGGAGACACCGTTGCCAAGCTTAGACTCTTTGGCCAGGGTTTTTTTATATAATACAATCACTTTGATTGTTGGCTACTCAAGAGGATACTACACTCTGACCAGCATGATGTTTGATATGGATTATTACCAAGTAGAAAAGTAGAACAATGATGTTCTACATCTAGTAATGGGAAGAATGGTTATCTAAGGTATCCCAATAATAATCCTGGGACCTTTTCTCTTGGAACCCAGGCTTGGGTTCCCACTTTTGATATAGTGGAAGGCTTCAGGTGTTATTGCTTGAATTGTTTCATCTCTATTTACTGTTGTATCCATCTGCCAGAGTCTACTACAGCTATATCTGTACTAGCACTGAAACTATTATGGGTTCAAATTGTGTAAGTTGCTGATATATTCGTATATGGTCTATAGAGTCCCCCTTTGTGATCAGACAGAGGATATAAACTGAGAATAAAAAATTAGTTTGTCCAAAAATTCTTTGCAATTTGACCTCCTAAAAAATTCTAAAACTGGCCATAAGTGAATGTTTAAGGCAATCATTTTTGGTAGAGAATTGACAGAGTAAATCAGGTCACTCATTTACCATGCCATATAAGCTATAAGGCTCAGACCCTAGGTCTCTGGTCACATTAGTTATATTAACTATCTATTGTTATTGTTACATAACAAATTACTTCAGAACTTCGCAATTTAAAACAACAAATAGGGGCACCTGGATGGCTCAGTCGGTCAGCTAGGCGGCTGACTTCAACTCAGGTCATGATCTCATGGTTCATGGGTTTGAGTCCTGCATCAGGCTCTGTGCTACCAGCTCAGAGCCTGGAGCTTGCTTCAGATTTTGTGTTTCCCTCTCTCTGCCTCTCTCCCACTTATGCTCTCTCTACCTCTCAAAAACAAATAAACATAACAGATAAATAAAACAACAAATATTTATTATCTCACAGTTAGTTTAAGTCAGAAATCCAGGGGTGACTAAGCTGTATGGTTACAGTTCAGTGTCTTATGAGGATATAATCAAGAAGAGGCACAAGTCTGGTAATTTCAAGACTTGAGTAAGGGAAGATTTACTTCTAAGTTCGCTCATTGGCCTTTGGCAAGATTCAGAAGATTTTTTTCCTAGGTCACTCCCTTGGGTTTCACCACAGGGCTGTCCCATGACATGGCAGCTGGCTTCCTCTACAGTGAGCAATTTAAGAGAGAGAGAGAGGGAGAGAGAGAGACAGAGAGAGAACCAAAGATTGAAGCCATGGTCTTCTTATAATATCATCTAGGAGGTGATATTCTATAGTATTCTATTCTTTACAGGTGAGTCAGTAAGTCCAGTCAACACTTAAGGGGAAAAGGAGAAAATAAAGGTCTGAACACTAGGAAGTATGAATCTCAGAAACTGTCTACAACAGTTTAGGGGGGTAGGTGATCCTATCCATAAACAGTATGCAAATACAATAGAGTTGGTTTCCACATCATCTTACCACTGGATCTCAACCACTGATAATGCCAGTAAGTGTTGGTGTTTCCTTAATCATGCAAGTTGAAATTCCTCTCCCAGTTTGATTTCTGGCTCCATTAGATACCTATGGGCTATCCAAGAATGGAATTGAACAGTGAGGAATCTAAGCTTCTACTTACTGCTTCTGTCTCCATGATTTTCTCCGTCACTTATCAGCAGCTCTGTTAAGAGTGACTTGTTGCTATTTAAGCAGAGGTGGCACATGCCATCATTTGCTTCTATTGTTGTTGCCTTAGTATTATATTTACCGTCAGTATTTCAAACCCAACCTTTCCCTAAATTGTGCACATTTACTCTTACTAGATTAAATCTTATTAAGTTTTAATTGAATTTTAATAGGATTTTAACAGAATTTAATAGATTTTTAATAGGATTTATTGGACAGTTTCTTTAAGAGAAAAAAAAAATCTCTCCTGGAGATTTCTGACCTGCTACAAAGCAACTGAATGGGATTTTCCATTGTCATCATGCTGGAGATAACTTTAAGTTTCATACTGTAATGGATTCTCTATTTTCTGGATTATTTACCTCCCTTTTTCTTGTATTTTGATGTTTAAATTCATGGGTTCTGTTTTTCAGTAGCTTCTTGGAAAATAGTACATTGAAGTAAAATTGTAAGACATTGCTATGAAATACTGGATTGGAAACTTTTTTTTTTTCTCTAAATTGTGCAGCCTTGTTACACTCTTTCTTTAGGTTAAAAATATTATTCTTCAAAAGTCAATATTTTTGTATAAGGCATGGTTTTATTTTTGTTTTACCTCTCAAAGCTCCTTGTCTTCAGTGCTTTGAAATTTTATAATGATGCCATTTAATTCAACTATATCTTTTGGTTATTTGGTAGGCTCTTTAAATCTGGAAGCTCTTATCCTTTACTTCTGTGAAGTTTTCTTGACTTATTGATGATTTCCTCCCCTCTGTTTTCTTTTTTCCCACTTTATGGAATATACATTTTAATTCTTTTGTTACCCCTCATATTCTCTTTGATTGGGGGATTAACATCTGAAAAACCATTTTGAGCAAGACAGAAAAAATTTTTTGCTCTTGCTTTAGTAGGCTTATATAGTGTAGGGGATGGACAGAAGTTAAATGCTGGTATTTAGTCAATCCTTACCTGGGCATACTGAATTGCTTTTTTTTTTTTTTTTACATTGATATATTGGCATCCCTATATAAGTTTAACTAGTATTTCATTTAAAACATTAAATATACTTATTGAGTTATATCCACTATTTTTTATATTCATATATATATATATATATATATATATATATATATATTTCTATTTGTGTCCTTTGATTTTTGTCCTCCTTTTTCTGCCTTCAATGGAGTTAAACTGGCATTTTTTAGTATCCCTTCTATTGTCCCACTTGTTTTTTAGCTTCTTTTCTTTTCACCATTCTGTTACTGTATTACTCTAGATATTACGAAGCACACACTTAACATTCTCTTAGGAGTTAACATTATATACCTCCTGTAAAAGTAAGAACTGTGGAGCATTACAGTTATAGTAACATGCCCTCCTGTTTATTATGTTATTGTTATACTAAATTTTACTTTAAATCTAATCTAAGCCCCATAAAAGTGTCAATATTTTTGTTTAAATTATGAATTAACTTCCAAAGAATTTAATGAAAAAATAAAGCTTTTAAAAGTCTTTTATTTTTACCCATGTTTACCATTAAATTACTTCTCAGAGATTTATATTTCTATCTGATATCATTTCCCTTCAACTTGAGGAGTCTCCAGCATTTCTTATAGTGTAAGTCCATGGACAACACATCCTCTAGGTTTTTATTTTTCTGCAAATATATTTATTTGACTTTCATCTTTTAAGGATGATTTCCATTTTATATTATCTTAGGTTAACATTTTTTTCTTATAGCACTTTAAATACAATGTTTCCTTACCTTCTGGCTTCTACCCTTTCTGATGCAAAGTAATTCTTATTGTTGTTCCCTTGTAAGTAATGGGTTCCCACCTCCCCCCAACCAATTTTTTTTTCCCTTTTCTTTGGCATGCATAAGTTTGACTATGATGTGCTTAGTTTCATTTGTTTGACTGTTTTGTTTTTATATTTGTTCTGCCTAGGGTTCTCTGACCTTCCTAGATCTGTGAATAGAAGAAATTACCTTTTCTGCCCTGTTTTATCTCTCCTCTCTTTCTAGAATTCCAATTACATTTGTACTGTATGGCTTAATTTTGTCTCATAAGTCATTAAGATTTTGGTCATTTGTTTTAATCTTTTTTGTTTTCCCTGATGATTCAACTCCACCCATTCTTCTATTATGCAGTTTGCTGCTAAACTTATCTAATACATCTGATTTCTCATGTCGTTTCGTTTTTTTTCTTCTTCAAGTTTACAGTTTCCATTTGGCTTTTTTGTTGAATGTCCATATCTTTCTGAACTACCTCATATCTTCACCCATTATCATTATCTCTTCAATTTTCTAAATTTTTATAAAGGGTTGTTAAGTTTTGATCATTCATGCAGATTAACAACTGGAGGCCTGGTTTGAAATTTTAGCATGAGTCTACTTTGGTTTTCATTTTTTCCTTGGGTATAGATTTTTGATGTCAATGGAAAGCACAAGGTATTTACTAAGCCCTTTTAACTTGGCAGGACTGAATTCTAAACATTCTCTCAATGGTAATGGACCCCTACTGAAATCTCTGCTCAGTTCTTTAAAGTTTCCCACCTGTTGCTTTCTGCTAGTGTACCTGAAGTCTTGAGTTATGCATGTTTAGGGTTAGCCCAAGATCTGAGAGGAATGTGTATGCATATGTGTGGCCGTTCTTTTTGTAGCTTTGTCTTTCTGAGGTGCTTCTCTCTCAATTTCACTGTTCTGGGAGCTGTGAACTCAAATATATGATTTCCCAACCCAATAAAATTGCTGCTTTCTGCTGGAGTTCTGTCCCTTCATGTACCACAAAACCATCAGGGTTCTGAGGGAAGATGTCAATACTGAGTGTGGATCTCACCCAGTGTGCTTCCTTTCTTTCAAGGGCAATACCTTCTCCACATTCTTTTATTTATATACAAAGAGATTTATCATAAGAAATTGGCTAAATGATTATGGAGGCTGAGAAGTAGATTTGTAGTTGGCAAACTGGAGACCCAGAAGTGCTGATGGTATAGTTCTAGTCAGAGTCCTAAGGCTCAAGAATGAGGAAAGGCAATAATGTAAGTGCTACTCTGAAAGCCAGCAAGCTCAGGACCCAAGGACAGCAGATGTTTCAGTTTAAGTCTGAAGGCAGGAAAAAACTGATGTCCCAGTTTAAGGAATTCCCTCTTATGCTGTCTTTTTATTCTGTCTAGGTCTTCAGCTAATTGGATAAGGCTAACTCGCATTGGGCAGGGCAATCTGCTTTACTCAATCTATGTTTTCAAATGTAAATCTGATACAGAAACACCTTCACAAATAAACCCACAAAAATGTCTGACCACCACAAAAATGTCTGACCAGATTTCTGGGCACCCTGAAGCCCAGTCAAATTAACACATAAAATTAACCATCACCCTACCCTCCCTAAGTAGATGTGAGTTCAGTGACAGAAGAAAGTTCTCCAACCACTTATTTCTTACTTAGGTTGCTTTCTCTCAGATATAAATTGTCCCACTTTTTGAAGGGCTGAATATATTGTTAGGTGGAAAGTTATGGGTGAATTTTGGCATGGCAGGTATATACAACTGATAGATGGCATTCCTTAAAATAAGGTCATATTTAGGCTAAGGCTTAAAGAGCCTTAGCTCTTTATATAAATAAATACCAAGCATTATGATATTTATTTATATTTTATAGTTAGGTATAATGAAAAAGCAAATAATATTGACTTAAAAATTAGAAATAAAAGGGCTTGTTGAACTTCATTTATACCTTATTCAGGGTTGTAGTAATACATCTCTGAGACTCTTGTGGCTCTGCCCTGATTAGTGTATCACCATTGTTCTCAAGATAGCTTATTTTATAGGCACATGATGGTTAAAGAAATTCCAGCCTCCATAGCCACTGTCAGAAAGAGTAGAGCATTAGTGTCTCGGAATTATATCATAAAACCTTTATAATATTCTTTAAATTATCCCATAAAACTTTTCAAAATACTCTAATTAAGTGATCCCCTACCTAATATCTTAAGTAAGATAATACATGTAATGAGTTTGTTTTAGTACTTGGTACATTATTAACAAATATTATCAGTTGGCACCACTGTTTCTTTCTCTTCTAACTACTTCCACATTTCAGGTCACACTTCTTTCCTTATGCTCCCAAAGCAGGGTAAAAGGTAGTGATTTTGATCTCTTCTGTCCTGTACCTGACATTTTAGTGTGAATAAAATTTGCCTATTTTCTCTGCAAGGAGTAATTTGTTGGGAATGGGACCAATTTATGGTAATGATGGTGGTGATGATGATGACAGTCTCATTTGGTCAGTGAATGATGGCTTACCAAGTGCTTTCCTACATGTGATCTTATGTAACCCCTATACCAATTACAGTAAAATGAATCTCTCTTGGAACCTGCCTATTTATGGAAATGCAGGAATTGCATAGTACCTCTCAAATCGGAGATAGGCAATTACTGATTCTGCACGTCTATAAGAACTGCCCTACTTGGGACTCCAGTGAACATTAGAATTCCCAAAGCTACTCCAACTATCCGTGATTGTCTCAGAATCAACTCACTCTCTGAATGGATGCTCTGGATTAAATTTTGTCCAAGAATATTGTGGATTTTCCTGCTCTCTATTTGATAATTAATTCCTGTATTATCTTCCAAATTTAAGGTGAATTACAATTCAATCATTTAGTCTGAGGTAGAAACTAATATGAGGTCATATTTTTTGGTATGCAAATAAGAAAAATAGTGATATTTATCTCAATTAAATAAATTACATTTATAGAAATTATCTCACTTGATCACCACAATTCTTTCATACAGGAAAGCTAGTGGAATAAATATCTGTTAAGTGCATATTATGTGCTAGATAGACCTAGACATTAAAAAACACACGTAGTAGTACCCAGGTGGCTCAGTCAGTTAAGTGTCTGACTTTGGCTCAGATCATGGCCCAGCAGTTCGTGAGTTCAAGCCACTTATCGGGCTTTGCACTGACCGTAAAGAACCCACTTTGAATTCTCTGTCTCTCTTTCTCTCTCTCTCTCTCTCTCTCTCTCTCTCTGACTCTCCCCCACTTGCATTTTTTATACATAAATAAATAAATGAATAAATAAATAAACTTGAAAAAATACACATATAATATAAATAACTCTAACTCTCTGAGTGCAAAATGTGTGACTTGTTAATTATTGATTTAGATATAAGAAATTAAGGGTTTAAGGCTCAGAGAGGTTAAGAAACTTGCCCAATAGCATGCAGCTAACAACAAGAAAGGCTAGAACTCAGTCTGGGTCTTCTGACTCAAGTCTTGCGAAGTCTGCATTATCATAATTGCTGCCTCTGACACTAATGATTCACATTAGAAATATATTTCTTCAGCTTTTTCTGTTGGTTGGCATTTTAAAATAGATTCAGAGAATAATTTACTGTGTGTGTGTGTGTGTGTGTGTGTGTGTGTGTGTGTAAAGCCTTTCTCCATTTACATATGCTTCTATTTGCAGATTCATAGTCTAGACGGCCACGGCTGCAAGTATTCACTGGTGGGCCATTATGATGATGTTTACCCTTTCTCACTAATATCATAAATGGGTGTAAGGTTTGATAGCTCTAAGTGACAGAAAAATATTTTTATAGGTATAGCAGGCACCCATGTCTTTGTAATTAAGCTTGCCTGAAATAAGACCAAATGCATCAACATATTTATGTCTCTGATTGTGCAGTTTCTTTTCATGTTATTTTATTAACAAAAAGGGTGCCTTTAATTATGCAGAGCTACAAACTGCATTATTGATATTCTATAAACATTAACTACACCCGACTCTAATGAAGCAAAAATAAAATGCGGTCTCTTATTTTTTAAGATTCTTAGAAAGTCTATGCTATGAAATAAAAGTAGTTGGAGGCATTATCTTCCTTGAGTTGCTACTATGTATGGATATGGATAGACTCGTTTTCATTGTTGGGTTCCTAACTCCATACTTTTTGTTCAAATTTGCCTGAATTACAGTAACATTTAAAAAATGATACTGGAAATTTGTCATCGGACTCTACTCAGCACACTTTTATCTTTTAACTTATCTTATTCCAATGTAGTCCACAGAGAGTTTTGTGAGAATATCTCAGAAGGGTTACTTGACTTGGCATTTGATTTGGGACTCTGAAATCTGTCAGTCAAGTTAAATTCTTAATAGAGTTAAAGGAAGTAGCTATTTTCAAGGATCAAGTACACTAAATGCCTTTTCATTCAGATTTGTGTTGCTTTGTATTGCTTTAACAGTTGAGTTAGGTTTTGAGAGAGAGAGTAAGAGGGAGGAAAGGAAGAGAGGAGGACAGGAAGGAGGGAGGCGGGGATGGAGAGAGAAAGAAAACAGAGAAAGAAAATAACTGCCCACTTGCAGATGAAAGGTGTTAAACTCCATAGTCTATTGTATATAAGTCATATGGGATTTACTGACATTAGAAAATATTGTGGAATATCATGAAAAAGGGAATCATAAAAATAATGAGTATTGTCTTCCAAGCTTAAGGAAATTACAAGAATTGAAAAGTCAAAGGGCTTTGTCTTGTTCACTCTGCTATATCTATGACACTTCCAGTCAAAAACCCTTTCAATATTAGGATTAACTATGAAAAATTTAAAAACACTTTGAGTAAAATGACTTCCAATATTATATAGCTCTAGTAGTGAAATATATATATATATATTTATATATATAGTGAAATATATATATTTTTATATATAGTGAAATATATATATTTTTATATATAGTGAAATATATATATATATATATATATATATATATATATATACATACACACACACACACACACACACACATACAAATCATCTTTATATTTTGGTCTTGGTTCAAAACTTGGTTACAAGTATATTTATGAGCTTTTTAAAATGGCATTGCTTTTGAAAAACATGGGGTACTTAGGAACTTCATTCCTTCTCTCAGTAAGTACATAATAGGTATTTTCTCTCTAGGTAAAGAAGAGAACCAACCAGTAATGATCCTTACATTTCTAAAGTTTATGGTCTTCTTAGGTAGAAATACATAATAGAGAAAGTCACAAGAACAACTGCATATTTTGTGATTAGAGTACAAGAACTTTAACATAACTATTAAAATATATTAAATAAGCTATAGGATGAAATATATATGATGATTGAAGATGGGGAATTCTGGAGCAATATGGAAAGCATAAGAAAGGAAAGAAGGAGAGAAAGAAAGAAGGAAGGAAGGAAACCAGGTGAAAATTCTAGAAATGAAAAATACAGTGTCTAAAATAAAAATAATTCATTTAAGAAAATTAAAAGCAGGGGCGCCTGGGTGGCGCAGTCGGTTAAGCGTCCGACTTCAGCCAGGTCACGATCTCGCGGTCCGTGAGTTCGAGCCCCGCGTCGGGCTCTGGGCTGATGGCTCAGAGCCTGGAGCCTGCTTCCGATTCTGTGTCTCCCTCTCTCTCTGCCCCTCCCCTGTTCGTGCTCTGTCTCTCTCTGTCCCAAAAAATAAATAAACGTTGAAAATTAAAAGCAAATTGGGACACTGCAGAAAAGAGGATCAGTAGACTTAAAGATTTATTAATGGATATTCAAAGACTGATGCATAGAAAGCATTATAAAAAAGAAATAATGAACAGAGCCTCAATTACCTGATGAGGCCATATCAAGCCATTTAAAATATATGCAATTGGAGTTCCAGAAGGAGAAGGGAGAGATGGGGGCCGAAAAAATATAGGCAGAAAACTAATGCCTGGGGAGGTGGTTCAAGACGGTAGCATAAGAATATCCTGAACTCACCTCTTTCCATGGACACAACAAATATATAGCTACAAATGGAACAATTCCCTGTGAAAAGAACTTGTGAACTAAACACTTGCTCCACAGAAATGGTAAAAGGACCATACCAAGAAGTGTAAGAGAGGCAGAGACACATTCTTGCCCAAAAGCCTACCCCCAGTGCAGCAACGCACAATCAGGAGAATCTCAAAAACAAAACAAAACAAAATATAAATGGAGCTTCTCCCTAGAGAGGAAGAGGTTTGCACCCCACATCAAGCTTCCCAGCCATTGGGTTCTACACTAGAGAGACAAGCCCCTAGAATATCTGGTTTTAAAAACCAATAGTGATTTTGTTCAGGGGAACAAAGGGTTATAGAGAACAAAGCTTCCACTCTTAACGGGCTTCCACACTGATCCACTTGCCCTGGGACCCAATGCAAAAAGCAGCAGTTTGAGAAAAGCCTAGACCATAGGTTAAGGAGATTTACTTGCTAAACTTAAAGCATCTAACAGATGGGCAGAATCTGTTAGAACTCCCTCTGGGGATGCAACACTGGTGGACACCATTTTTATTGGCTCCCTCTACCTTACTGGTGACAGCACTGGTCAGACTTTCTTGTAACCTCACTCTAACTAGTTTAACAGGGTGAGTAAACACCACTACCCCCACCCCCTAGTCCTGCAGACACAGCAGGGTGGGTAAACAACCCCAATACCTAACCTTATAGGTACGGAAATCCCAGGCACAGTAGTCAAGCAGCCCCCGCCCCCCTGCACCCCCCCCCCACAACTCCAATACACATAGTAGGTAATTAACCCTGAAACCCCCATATGCTGTGCATAACCCTATCAATGCCAATGAGCATGTACAGGTCACATAAGTTGTCCCTTGAGGCTCAAGTTGCTGAAGGGATTGCCTTTCTGGACCCCACTGGTCAGAAACAATCAGAGAGAAAGTTTAATTAAGATATAGGACAAGGTTCTTATTTTCTACACAGAAAAACTCCTTCAAGACAGGGAGAGATAGCTATTTTGCATCATATACAGAAACAAACACAGAGAGGTAAGCAAAATTAGGAAACAGAGGAACATGCTCTAAATGAAGGAGCAAGGAAAAAAATCTTCATGAAACACAGATGAGTGATTTACATGATAAAGTGTTCAAAGCAATGGTCATAATGAGACTCACTGAACTCAGGGAAAACATGCATAAAACACTAAAAACTTCAACAGAGATAGAAAATATAAAAAATTACCAAACAGAACTCACAGAGCTGAAGAATATAACAGAATTGAACAATGCACTAAAGAGAATCAACAGTTGACTAGATGACACAGAAGAATGGATCAGTGACCTAGAAGACAGGGTTGTGGAAATCACCCAAAGAGAGGAGCAATAAGAAAAGAACATTTTTTATATTTTATTTAAATCCAAGTTAGTTCATAATAGTGTAACAATAGTTTCAGGAGTAGAATTTAGTGATTAATCACCTACATATAACACTCAGTGCTCATCCCAACAAGTTCCCTCCTTAATGCCCATCACCCATTTAGCCCATTCCCTCATCCAACACTCCTCTAATTTTAAATGAGGATAGCTTAAGGAATCTGTGGGACAACATCAAGCATACTAACATTCACCATATAGGGACCCCAGAAGGAGAAGAGAAAGCAAAAGGGCCAAAAACTTATTTGAAAAAATAATGGCTGAGAAGTTGTCTAACATGAAGGGAGAAACAGATATCCAGGTCCAAGAGGCACAGAGATTTCCAAACAAGAAATACCCAAATGAATCTACATGAAGATACATTATAATTAAAAAGTTAACAGCAAAAAAAAAAAGTTAACAGTAAAGAGAGAATCTTAAAAATATCAAGAGGAAAACAACTACTTACATACAAGGGAGCCCCTATAGAACTATAAGCTGATTTTTCAACAGAAACTTTACCAAGTTAGAGAGGACTGGCATAATATATTCAAAGTGCTGAAAGGACAGAAACTTTGAACCAAGGATACTCTACACAACAAACCTGTCATTAAGGTGAAGGAGAGATGAAGAGTTTTCCAGACAAGCAAAAACTAAGGGAGTTAGTCACCACTAAATCAGCCTTACAGGAATTATAAAAGGACTTATTTAAACTAAAAAAAAAAAAGCCATAATTCTAAAATAGATGATAGATAGATAGATAAAAATCTCATGGGTAAATTCAAATACATAGTAAAGATATTGTATCCACCACTTAAAAAGCCAGTAGGAAAATTAAAAGAACAAAAGTAGTAAAACCAACCATAGCTACAATAATGAGCTAAATATAAAAAACAAAAAGATGGAAAATATGATGTCAAAAATATAAAACATTGAAGGAAAAGTAAAAATGTAGCGCTTTTAGAATACAGTCAAATGTAAGTGACTATCAACTTTAAAAGGTTTGCTATACATACATAGGTTATTACATATAAACCTCATGGTAACAACAAACCAAGAATATAATAGGTACACAAAAATAATGAGGAAAAAATCTAAACATAACACTAAAAAAGTCATTAAGTCATACCGGAGAGAGGAAGAGCAGAAGAAAGGAATAAAGAATTCCAAAAAACCAGAAAACAATCAACAAAATGTCAGTAAGTATATGCCTATTAATAATTACTCTAAACGTAAATGGAATAAATGCTTCAATCAAAAGATATAGGGTGACTAAATGGATAAAAAACAAGACTTATCCATATGCTGCCTAAAAGACACTCACTTCAGTTCTAAAGACACACAGATCAAAAGTGAAGGGGTGGAAAAACTCCATGCAAAACAAACAAACAAACAAACAAACAAACAAATAAATAAATGGGGAAAAAAAGTCAGGACAGCAATATATCACACCAAATAGACTTTAAAACAAAGAGTGTAACACAAGACAAAGAAGGACATTACATAATGAAAAAGAGGTTAATCCGGGGCTCCTGGGTGGCTCAGTCTGTTGAGGGTCTGACTTCGGCTCAGGTCACAACCTCGCGGTTCATTAGTTTGAGTCCCACATCAAGCTCTGCAATAACAGCTCAGAGCCTGGAACCTGCTTTGGATTCTGTATCTCCTCCTCTCTCTGCCCCTCCCCTGCTCATGCTCTGTCTCCCTCTCTCCTTCAAAAATAAATAAAGAAACATTAAAAAAGAAAAAGAAAAAGAGGTTAATCCAACTAGAGGATATAACAATTGTAAATATTTATCCACCCAACACAGAGAACCTAAATATATAAAACAAATACTAACAGAAACAAAGGAAGAAACTAGTATCAATATAGTAATAGTAGGGAACTTTAATACCCAACTTGTATCAATAAATAGATAATCAAGACAAAAAAAATCAATAAGAAGACATCAGTCTTAAACAACATATTGACCACAAGGACTTAATAAATACAGAGAGAACATTCCATCTCAAGACAGCATAATCCACATTACCTCAAGTGCACACAGAACATTCTCCGAAATGGATCAAAAGTTGGGCCACAAAAACAAAACAATACATAATAAAAACCAGCCAACCAAACAACCAAACAACAACAACAACAAAAAACACCTCCATAAATTTAAGAAGACTGCAATATCAAGCATCTGTTCTGACTACAATGGTGTGAAACTAGAAATCAATTACAAAAAGAAAATCGGAAAAAATACAAATACATGAAGGTTAAACAATATGCTACTAAACAACCAATGAGTCAGCAATCAAAAGGGAAATAAAAAAATACCTTGAGACAAATGAAAATGGAAACACAACATTCTAAAATCTATGTGGTGAAGCAAAGGCAGTTCGAAGAAGGAAGCTCATAGCAACATAGGCTTACCTCAAGAACCAAAAAAATTCCCAAATAAATAATCTAACTTCATAGGGATAGAAGGATCATACCTCAAGATCATAAACATCGTATATGAAAGACCCACCGCTAATATCATCCTCAATAGGGAAAAACTGAGAGCTTTCCCACTAAGGTCAGGAATATTACACTGTTATTCAACATAGTATTGGAAGTCTTAGCCTCAGCAATCAGACAACACAACGGAATAAAAGGCATCTGAATCAGCCAGGAGGAAGTCAAACTTTCACTCTTTGCAGATGACATTATACTCTATATGGAAAATCCAAAAGATTCCCCAAAAAACTGCTAGAACTGATTCATGAATTCAGCAAAATCGCAGGATATAAAATCAATGCACAGAAATCGGTTGCATTCTTAAACACCAATAATCAAGTAGCAGAAGGAGAAATCAAGGAATCTATTCCATTTACAATTGCACCAAAAACCATAAAATATCTAGGAATAAACCTAACCAAAGAGGTGAAAAATCTATACCCTGAAAACTGTAGAAAGCTTATGAAAGAAATTGAAGAAGACACAAAAAAAAATGGAAAAATATTCCATGCTCTGGATTGGAAGAACAAATATTGTTAAAATATCAATACTACCCAAAGCAGTCTACATATTCAATGCAATCCCTATCAAAGTAACACCAGCATTCTTCACAGAGCTAGAACAAACAATCTTAAAATTTGTATGCATCCAGGAAAGACCCCAAATAGCCAAAGCAATCCTGAAAAAGAAAACCGAAGCTGGAGGCATCATAATCCCAGACTTCAAGATGTATTACAAAGCTGTAATCATCAAGACAGTATGGTACTGGCACAAAAACAGACACTCAGATCAATGAACAGAATAGAGAACCGAGAAATGGACCCACGAACCTATGGCCAACTAATCTTTGACAAAGCAGGAAAGAATATCCAATGGAATAAAGACAGTCTCTTCAGTAAGTGGTGCTGGGAAAACTGGACAGCAACATGCAGAAGAATGAACCTGGACTACTTTCTTACACCATACACAAAAATAAACTCAAAATGGATGAGACACCTAAATGTAAGACAGGAATCCATCAAAAGCCTCGAGGAGAAAGCAGGCAAAAACCTCTTTGACCTTGGCCACAGCATCTTCTTACTAACACGTCTCTGGAGGCAAGGGAAACAAAAGCAAAATTGAACTATTAGGACCTCATCAAAATGAAAAGCTTCTGCACAGCAAAGGAAACAGACAGCAAAGCTAAAGGGCAACCAACGGAATGGGAGAAGATAATTCACAAATGACATATCAGATAAAAGGATAGTATCCAAAATCTATAAAGAACTTATCAAGCTCCACACCCAAAAAACAAATAATCCAGTGAAGAAATGGGCAAAAGACATGAATAGATAGTTTTCCAAAGAAGACATCTAGATGGCAAACAGACACATGAAAAACTACTGAACGTCACTCATCATTAGGGAAATACAAATTAAAACCACAATGAGATACCACCTTACTCCAGTTAGAATGGCTAAAATTAACAACTCAGGCAAAGACAGAGATGTTGGTGAGGATGTGGAGAAAGAGGATCTCTTTTGCACTGCTGGTAGGAATGTAAACTGGTGCAGCCACCCTGGAAAACAGTACGGAGATTCCTCAAAAAGTTAAAAGTAGAACTACCCTATGACCCAGCAATTGCGCTACTAGGTATTTTTCCAAGAGATACAGGTGAGCTGTTTTGAAGGGGCACATGCACCCCAATGTTTATAGCAGTGTCATCAACAATAGCCAAAGTATGGAAAGAGCCCATGTACACGTACACACACACACACACATACACACACACACACCATACATATACATACAATGTAGTATTACTTTGCAATCAAAAAGAATGAAATCTTGCCATTTGCAACTACATGGATGCAACTAGAGGGTATTACACTAAGGAAAACTAGTCAGAGAAAGACAAATATCATATGACTTTACTCATATGATGAATTTAAGATACAAAACAGGTGAACATAAGGGAAGGGAAGCAAAAATAATATAAAAACAGGGAGGGGGACAAAACATAAAAGACTCTTAAATATAGAGAACAAACAGGGTTGCTGGAGGGGTTGTGGGAGGGGGATGGGCTAAATGGGTAATGGGCATTAAGGAATCTATTCCTGAAATCATTGTTGCACTATATGCTAACTAACTTGAATGTAAATTTAAAAATAAAAATAAAAAAATCTAACTTTAAACCTCAAGGAATTAGAAATAAAAACAGAGAAAAAAATGAAGCCTCAAGTTACTAGAAGGAAGGAAATAACAAACATCAGAACAGAAATAATTGAAATAGAGACGAAAAAACAACAGAAAAGATCAATGGAACCAAGAGCAAATTCTTTGAAAACAAAATTGGTAACCTTTAGCTAGAACTGTCAAGAAAAAAAAAGGAGAAAGCCCACATAAACAAAATCAGAAATTAAAGAGAAATTATAACTGATACCACAGAAATACTAAAAATTATAAGAGACTAACTTGCATAATAATAATACACCAACAAGTGGGAAAACCTGGAAAAAATAGATAATTCCTAGAAACACAGAATCTTCCAAGACTGAATCATAAAGAAATAGAAAATCTTAACAGACCTATTATTAGTAATAATATTGAATTAGTAATTAAAAAAAAACTTTCAAGAAACAGAAGTCCAGTACCAGATACCCTCCCCAGTGGATTCTAGAAAACATTCAAACAGTTAATACCTATTCTTCTCAAATTATTCCAAAAAAATGATAAGTAGGGAATGCTTCCAAACTCATTTTACAAAGGCCATCATCACCCTGATACCAAAATGGAACAAAGACACCACAATAAAAGCAAATTACAGGCCGCTATCCCTGATGAACATAGATATAAAGTCCTCAACAATATATTAACAAACCAAATTTAAAAATACATTAAAAGGATCATACATGATGATCAAGTGAAATTTATTCCAGGGAGGCAATGATGGTTCAAGATTTGCAAGTCAATAGTGATTTATTATATTAACAAAATAAAGGATAAAAAATCATATGATAATCTCAATAGAGGCAGAAAAAGTATCTGATGAAATTTAACACTCATTGTGATAAAAACTCTCAACAAAGTATAGAGAATATGTAGGGTATAGAGCGAATGTACACCAACATAATAAAGGACATATACAACAAACTCACAGTTAACATCATACTCAGCAGCAAAAAGCTGAACGCTTTTCCTCTAAGATCAGGAATAAGAGAAAAATGCTCACTCTCACAACTTATATTCAACATAATGTTGGAAGTTCTAGCCTCAGAAATCAGGAAAGAAAAAGAAACAGAAGGCATCCAAATAGGAAAGGAAAAAGTAAAATTATTGTTATTTGCAGATGACGTAATACTATATATAGAAAACCCTAAAAACTACATCCCAAAAAAACCCTGTTAGAATTAAAAAAGGAATTCAGTAAAGCTGAAAGATACAAAATTAGTATGCAAAAATCCGTTGCATTTATATACACTAATAACAAACTGTCAGAAAGAGACATTAAGGAAAAAGATCCCATTCAGATTTGCACCAAAAAGTTTTGCAAAACACCTAGAAATGAATTTAACCAAGGAGGTTAAAGTCCTGTACTCTGAAAACTATGAAGTACTGATGGAAGAAACTGAATAAAACACAAATAAATATAAAGTTATAGCATTCTCATGGATGGAAAGAATTAATATTATTAAAATGTCCATTCTACCTGAAGTTATCTATATATTCAATGAAATCCTTATGAAAATACCAATGGGATATTTCAAAAAACTAGAACAAAAAATCCTAAAATGTCTATGGAACCACAAAAAAAACTCAAATGTCAAAGCAAACTTGAGAAAGAAGAACAAAAATGGAGGTCTGATTTCTAACTATACCACAAAGCTATAGTAATAAGATCAGTATGGTACTGGCAGAAAAAACAGATGTTAATCAGTGGAACAGAATAGAAAGCCCAGAAATAAACCCACACATTTTTGGTTAATTAATCTTTGATGAAGTAGGCAAGACTATATAATGGGAAAAAGCCTCTTCAATAAATAGTGTAGGGAAAACTGAACAGCTACATGTAAAAAAATGAAGCTGGACCACTATCTTACACTATGCATAAAAATTAACTCTACAGGGATTAGAGACTTAAACATAAGACCTGAAGCCATAAAACCCCTAGAAGAAAGCTAGGTATAAGCTCCTTGGCATCGGTTTTAGCAATATGTTTTTGGACTTGACCCCCTTGCCTGTGGGGTCAAGTCCAAAAAAATATTTAACAATGAGTACAAAAAACATGAGCTATGGGTTTAAGTATATCTCTATTTTAATCTCAGGTATGTGTTTTGTAAGCAGGGTAACCTTGGATGTGTTTTGTCACCTCTCTAAGCCTCAATTCCCTCAATTGCAAATGGGAATAACAGTGCCAATCACAAAGCTAGACATGAAAAGTAAGCTATTTTATTTATTCAAAAATAATGGATGTGGGCATTCAAGAACTGTTTAGACTATTAACTTGCCCCAACACCCTTCTACATACTAAGTTACAAATGGTCTCTGACTTAACAATGGTTCAATTCATGATTTTTCAACTATACAATGGTACAAAAGGGATATGTATCCAGGAGAAACCGTACTTTCAATTTTGAATTTTGATCTTTTCCCAGGCTAGCAATATGAGGTATCATGCCCTCTTTGTGATGTTGGGCAGTGGTGGTGAGCCCCAGCTCCTGGTCAACCACGTGATCATAAGGGTAAAACACCAACACTTGAAACCATTTTGTACCTATACAATCATTCTGGATTTCACTTTCAGTATTCAATAAATTACAGGAGACGTTCCATACTCCATTTGAAAATAGGTTTTGTGTGGGGCACCTGGGTGGCTCAGTTAGTTAAGCGTCTGACTTTGGCTCAGGTCACCATCTCATGGCTCGTCGATTTGAGCCCTGCATCGGGCTCTGTGCTAACAACTCAGAGCTTGGAGCTTGTTTCAGATTCTGTGTCTCCTTCCCTCTCTCTCTGCCCCTCCCCTGCTCATGTTCTGTTTCTGTCTTTCAAAAATAAATAAATGTTTAAAAAATAAAAATAAATAAAATAGGCTTTGTGTTAAATGATTTTGCCCAACTGTAGGCTAACAGAAGTGTTCTGAGTTTAAAGTAGGCTAGGCTAAGCTATGATATTCGGTAGGTTAGGTGTATTAGATCCATTTGCCACTTAGGGTATTTCCAACTTATGATTTATCAGGTTTATCAGTTTATCAGGATGCAATCTATAAATCAAGGAAGATGTGTATATTATTTAGACTGTTTATCTACTCGTGCTGACCACATAATCTAGTTCTATGTAAACTCACAGAACTCATGTTACAGCATTCCTGTAAACTCATGTTACACCATTCTACTCACTCCTTTCTATTAAGCCAATGTTCTAACTTCATTCAGTTTAAAATACCCCATCAATTTTTTGGATGACTCTTTGCATATACTATTGGTTCTACTAGGAGTATTCTTCCATAGCCTTACTACAAGATAAATCATTTAAGTCCTTTGAAATCTAACTCAGTCCGAAGGATATTTTTCTTAAGTTTCATCCTTCCTCTAGTATTTCACATCTGGGGCACTTCTAGAACATGCATTGTGTTGTAATCTAGTTTGATCTAAACACATAAGTCATGAGCTACATTCTAAGTTAGGAGAGCAGTGACTGAATTTTTCATGTCTCTGAGTCTCAAAATTTCCTATGACCTTGACATATAACATGTGTCCAACAAATACTCTCTGAGCACGTGAATAAATGGATGAATAGTTTTGGTGAGACATGGCACAAATGAAGGGACTGTCTGATTTCAGTCCCAAAGACCTACTTTCACACCTGAGACTTGCAAATTCAAGTCACCTCATCTCTGTTTTAGTTTCCTCAACTGAAGAAAGGGAATAATATCTTCCTCCTGAATTGTTAGAATTAAATGACACTAAATACATGGAAGTAGTTGGAAAACTTTAAAATAGTCTGTGTATTTACATATTACTTCTTTTATTAAGAATCAGTAAAGGAAATTTTTATTTGAATGATTTGTTAAAATGATTTCCCAAAGCAGGCAATGTCCATTTTGTAATCCAGTATCTTTTGTCATGATTCTTGGCATATACCTTGAATGTATGACAAGTTTTCCCCATGGACTCGGCTCTTGGGGGAGTGGGTAAGTGGGTTAGGAACAGCCTTGAAAGGAGGATGATTTTCAATATTTTTCTAAAACCTCTTTAATGAAGTGCATAAGGATTTAGGAAGAAAAAGTCAAAACAGAAAAGAAGAATGTTCAAAGATGAGGAAAATTTTTGTTTAGTTTTGTTTTCCTGGAAAAGACTTTAAGTGAACACTTGTTTACAAATATGTTTTATTTTTAATTATGTATCACACACATACACACACCTTCACATACATTGTTTACTTGTATTCTTAGGTAAAAGAAACTTTATATATATATATATATATATGTACACATACACATATATATATAAAACTTTATATATATATAAAACAACTTTATATATAAATATATATTTATATATAAATATAAAATTATATATAATATATTATAACAGAATAGAATATAATTATATATAATATAATATAATAATATAATATATATAATATAATATAATAATATAATATATATAATAAATATATATATAATTATATATAAATATATAAACATATATAAATATATAATTATATATAAATATATAAACATATATAAATATATATAAAAAATATATAATATATATATATTCTTACTTCCATTTTTCTGTCTCTAGGCCTCAATTCTTTCACCTCTAAAATGAGAGAAATAACATCAATCTCATAACACTTTGTGTATATCAAATGAAATAATATATAAAAGTGCCTGGCACATGATAAAGGCTGCAGCAAATATTTTTTGTTTTATTATTTCAGAAAAAAAATGTTTTTCAATAGTCAATCTACTCATTAAGCGGGATATTTCTGTATCAAGACTAAATGCAATCTCTCCTTAGTCATCGTTGTCATTCTCACTGGGAGCAAGAAATAAAACTTAAGAAAAAACAATTCCAAAATCTCTCATATGCAAGCAGGCAAGTCTTTGAAGTTACCTCACAGGATTCCAGAGATCTGAAATAAAAGTGGAAATAAACAAAAGAAGCTCAAAAAGAATGAGAAACAGAAAGCTATGGAGAAAGGACAATAGTGACAGACCATGGAAATTGGGGGAAAAAAGAGACAGAATTTATGATTGAAGCACACTGAATAATTCTGGTTTGGTTTTTGTCCCGAGGCTACCGATAGTTTGTCCTAAAGGAATAATGCAGGATTTTCATTGTTCAAATAGTTAAGAACATTTGGGTGACAGAGGAATGGATTATTAGTTGAAGTAGAAACTTCATACCTTCCCAAATGGGCTTTAGGTGTGAAATACTTTAATTAGAAGTAATCTGGTTACAGAAATGATTCAGTCTGACTTTTTTGCAATAAAACAGCCCGTTGGAAAGAAAAATCATGGTTTTTTAATTAATTTTTTTAAGGCAGAAGCACTTACAAATGACCAAAAACATATAATAAAAGATTTCACCTTACTAACTATAAAAAATACTAATTAAGATGGTGTTTAACTGTTTTCCATACATCAGGATGATAAAAATTATAATAAATGATTATTGCTAATGCTAGTGAAGAATAGGGAAGATGGGCACTTTTAAACACAGCTGTTAAGAGTACACACAGGGATCAGGAAAAGAAGCATTAAAATCTGTATGGAGGTAGAAAGTGGCAATCTCTAGGTATATTGTATTCTTTTTTAAGGAGTTTATCTTAAGAAAATAAATTACGTCATGATCACATAATAAAATTAAAAGTATACATAAAAACAATACTGCATAGGAATATCTAATGAACAGAGACATGTTTATAATATAATTCCATGTTTAAAAAATAGGTTTTCATTGTATGTGAAACATTTATGCACATACACTCCATGTTAGTATTACTCTGGACGTAGATAGAAATGAACCTGATAAGGGCCTATTTTTGAATCGTGGGATTACCCATGATTTTTTTCTTCATTCTGTTTACTCCCCTTCTCTGTCAAACCTTCCTAATATGAAAATGGGTAACTTTTGTAATCATAAAAACACTGTATTTCTCATAATGAAAGGGTCTTTTCCCTTTCAACCCAGTCTTTATATCCTACTTCAACTTTTATTATTTTTATCTTACCATGCATGTTTCACGCAGTTCATTTCTGTAGATTTGGAATCCCTATTCTACATTTGGAAACAGAGGGCTGTCAGTGACTTGGATGGGCTGAGAACATCCCAAGTAAATTTTTTCATAAACTAAGAACCAAAGCACATTTTTTAGTCATTCAAATAAGGAAGTGATTGTTCACTGAAAAAAAAATGCTATCAATTCTTGCAGAAGTTGTTGGGTCTTGGAGCCTTTCATGGGAAGCGTGGAAAGAAGCACAAAAAAAAGTGGAACAAGAGCCTGCAGTGTGTCAATGAAACGCCATGGGATGCAAAGCGACAACATAACGCAATGTGACGCGTCTCTGCAATGACATGTCAACCCTGTATAATTCAAAGGCCAGGCTTTTTCTAAAACCTTGGTGAAAGCATGGTTCCAGTTAGTTGCATGTAAGGGACCTTCAACATTCAAAATAATGTTTATTAACAAAATGGTTTCACTATGGGAAAATCTTCCTGTGACATATATTACC
This sequence comes from Lynx rufus, assembly GCF_022079265.1. NCBI lineage: Eukaryota > Metazoa > Chordata > Mammalia > Carnivora > Felidae > Lynx > Lynx rufus. The sequence goes on from NW_025814834.1 coordinate 152,493,255, forward strand.
AATGGAAAAGAATGGTTTGAATTGCAATTCTATAAATGAAGCAAATCCCCCTAAGCACTGCATTCCAATAAGGAAACTTCAAAGTAAAAGAAGACACTATTATTCCCATCTTTTCAGTGCCTATATTCAAATGTTCTTGCAATCTGATAACAATATCTGTTTACTGTCCTGTTTTACTTGGAGGGCAAGAAATCCTGGAAGCTTTGCTTTTCTGATTATTTACCTTCCATCACGATATTTTATTTTATTTTATTTTTTTTCAACGTTTATTTATTTTTTTGGGACAGAGAGAGACAGAGCACGAACGGGGGAGGGGCAGAGAGAGGGAGACACAGAATCGGAAACAGGCTCCAGGCTCTGAGCCATCAGCCCAGAGCCCGACGCGGGGCTCGAACTCACGGACCGCGAGATCGTGACCTGGCTGAAGTCGGACGCTTAACCGACTGCGCCACCCAGGCGCCCCCATCACGATATTTTAAAATCAAACACTATTATGCCAATTTTAGCATTAGTCCTTCAGGTTTTCTTTGTTTTTGCTTTAACATTAAAACGAAAGACATGAGAGACGGATGCCATGCTTTCCTTTTTCACATGCACATTCATGTTATAGCTTCTTCTATGGTTGCCTTATGAGAAAATGCCAGGAGACTCCATCATCTGATAAATAGATATACATTTTTCCCATTCTACTTACTACTTATATTCATGGAATTTTATTTCATGGTTTCCCAAAATATAACACTTTGTTGAAGCCACTAAAGTTGGTGACTTCTTCATTCACTTTAGGTTTTCTACAGATATTTTATAATATGGGCTCTGGATATTAAAGCAAATACTGCATATTTTCAAAAATCCCCATGAGAATTGTCTGTGTTTAAGTTCTTGGAAACATCTTTTCCACTTTTGATTCTTTTAATGTGGTCTTAAAAATATATGTAACAGACCACAAGGAACATGTTTCTTAAGAGTACCTACATTAAATACTCAGAAGTGAGTAGGTAATGCTATGCAGATGTTGTCATGGTAAATACTCATGATAACATGCTTGAAAATGGCCAGAACTCAAATTTAGATTGAGCGCAGTGAGACTTAAATTACTGGCTGTTACTTTTCAAAACGTTTTCCTTTATTTTGGTCTTAATGAATAAATGTTTTCAGATATGATACAATAATGTTCGAATTCTGTTGAAACCACAATTTTCTTCTATTCCGCACCCACCAGAAATGGTATGGAGACAGAACTAGGAGGCTGTGCTTCCCTATAGATCTCCTTTTGGTACACTGACATGGTTTGGGTTATTTTCCTCACAGTTTCAAACTGGTCTGCTAGAGAAATCTCATAAAAGGTAGTCTGGAATTGTTTCCTGAAAGAGAAGGTCTTTTCTCTTTAAATGATTTTGGATCCAGTTATTTATTGGGAAAACAGAATGGAGTACTGACTAAATGCAGAGTTGCATTTAATTCACAACAGACTTTCTCTTATATAGAAAAACATATTAAAAAAAAAAAAACACTGGACAAAAAAAGCCACTGAGGTTCTTTTATCCCTCTGAATCTTTTATAGTGGAAATGGAATTACTAGACTTGTGTTTGTGCTTCATTAATAGCATCAAGTGAAAGGCGATGAAAAATCTAATGATGTCTATTGCTTAACAACTGACATTTTATGCAAGCTTAAAACTCATAACTGGAATTATCAGCTAAAGGGTTCCTTGGAGGGGCGCCTGGGTGGCGCAGTCGGTTAAGCGTCCGACTTCAGCCAGGTCACGATCTCGCGGTCCGTGAGTTCGAGCCCCGCGTCAGGCTCTGGGCTGATGGCTCAGAGCCTGGAGCCTGTTTCCGATTCTGTGTCTCCCTCTCTCTCTGCCCCTCCCCTGTTCATGCTCTGTCTCTCTCTGTCCCAAAAATAAATACACATTGAAAAAAAAAATTAAAAAAAAAATAAAGGGTTCCTTGGAGATCTTTTTTTTTTCTCATTTTCTTTAACATTTATTCCTTTTTTGAGAGACAGAGAGAGTGTGAGTGGAAGGACAGAGAGAGGGAAACACAGAATCTGAAGCAGGCTCCAGGCTCTGAGCTGTCGGCACAGAGCCCGACACGGGGCTCAAACCCACAAACCGTGAGATCATGACCCAAGCTGAAGTCAGACGCCCAAACGACTGAGCCATCCAGGCGTCCCTCCTTGGAGATCTTAAATGCAGTCTCATCCCAGAAGGAAAAACCTGAAAGTTCTCGTGGTCAGGCTCTAAGCTCTCTGCTAGATGGAAAATCTCAAAGCTCCTGGGTTCTCCCCCTAGCCTTTCATCACACAGAAGATAGATTAAATAGTCTTGCTTAAACTTCTTACAGACTTTGTACCCTCGATTAAGCCTCTGAATGAGCAAGGACCTCAACTGTTTTGACTCTTAAATGGGATTCATATGTCTTGATACTTTTCAAGGCATATAGATTATTGATTTACTGCCTTGAATTGCTTGCTGATTTACATTGCCTATGAAATATAACAGGATATATGATGTGATATATGATATGATATGATATGATATGATATGATATGATACGATACGATATGATACATATTTCTTCTTAGTACCTGGTATCATGCTCAGCACTTAGTGAGTACTCAGCAAATGTTTGCTATTGTTGATGGTGTTCTGTATCTTACTCTTACCTTCATTTCAGAGAGCAGTGTTAGAGTTGACACACATTAACCTGCCTTATCTAAAATGAATGCTTTCTTTTGCCTTTAGTGATAGCATGCTGTTAACAGCATGCTCTGTTACCTAATATAATATGTGAAGTTTAATCACCAAAAGTAGCTACTTCAGAATACACCTAGAGGAATGACCTGATTAATGGGGCTTATTCCTAAAGCAGAAGCTATGCCATCAACAAATTCTAAAATGCAGAACATGAGTTTACATGAGCAACAAGCTTCAGAATACAAGTCCTCATTCTGTTATTCATTTTGTTCAATCACCTGTGAAAAGAGCCTTAATCTGTGATTGTTTATGACAAAACATATTATAGTATGTTTATATCCTTCAACTTCAGCATGTGTAGCAGTCAGTCACTTTGTCCTGGGCAATCAGTGCTTGTGAAAAACAGCTGAAATATTTCCTTTCACATGAATGCAGAAGTCCTTCCAAAGAATCCCCTCTGGGAATGTGCACAATAATATCAGAACATGGGCTAGCTTGAAGTCACAAATGCTGACAGTTCCTGCCTTTGGGGACAAAGAGACAGTGGAGACTTCCTGACAAATGCTGTACTTGACTTACTTCCCCCTTATCTGTTCACAGAACAAGTGTCACACAAGGGATTACAAAGTCAATGTCAATTTCCCTATTTAAATACTCTAGGTATTAGGCTGAGTTCCAAGACGGAAAGAACCAATCATATACTAATGCTTCATGGCCTGTCAGGCCCAGAGCATTTCAACCATATAGTTAAAAGTAGTATATAACACGATGGCATTAGTTTTTAGCACAAAATAAAACTGATGTATTTAGAAAACAACCAGTACACAAGACTGCTGAACTGAACCAAGAAGAAGAAATTTCTACAGATGTAAGTTAGCGGTAATTTTAGCATGCATTGTAGAAAGTTTCTTTGCTTGGTTTGGTTTTCTATAGAAAAATAAAAGCAACACAAAAAACAAACACAATCAAGTAGAATGTATGACTCCACGGTCTCCTCTAGGCAGCCTGGTGGCCCAGACATCCAAGGTAGTCAATTGCATCCTCCTGGCCCATTGCTACTAAAAATGTGCACTTGAAACTGCAGAAACATACATAAGGATGGGAAAGTTGTTGTTGACAGAAAACCAGCAAATAATACCATGACTTCTTTCTGATGGCCTGCAATTTCACAGGTTTTTAAGTATTGCAGGGATAGAGACTCTTCTTTTTAATGAAACTCGTCCATTCTGTAAAACTTATGTTGTACAAATTTTCCTGAGAAAAATTAGATGGAAGTATGGTAACTTACACTTCTTCCCCAAGTGTATTTGGAAATGAATCAGATTTAGAAACCAAGGAAATACTTACCATATGTTGGGCAGGAGGGGGGGAGGGATGAAATGAAATTGGATGTTTCTCATATGTGAATATAGTTTTGCTTCAGTTAGTGTAAAAAACATAGAAAAGCCAGTGCATTTGTCTATTTCATTTAAAATATCTTTTTATTTTACATAAGCCTGCTCTTAAACTTGTACTGAGCAGTTGCATTAATTTTCACATTTTATGGTATAAAACCAACACATATAAAAATTCCTCTACGAGAATGAACACCTGAAAAACAGTGCATGTGGGCCTGGCCATCCAGTATATGTTACTAATTAGAATCAAACAAATAATAGTTTTAGGATTAAAACAAAACAAAACAAAACACAGGTATAATGCAAAAAACTCCAAAGCATTCTAGGCAGAAGATTAGTCTAGTCACAAGATTACTACATTTCTTTGATTTCTGCCCATGTGGGACCTCCTGCAGTGGTGAAGGTCTTGATAATATGAATGCCCACATAGCTAATTCACAGAACCTTGGTGTGGAACTCCCTAATTCAAGAACCCCAAGGAAATACTGGCTTCCCTGGTGAAAAAGCCATAAAATGACTGTTTATTTAAATGAGTTAATCTCCAGCTCTTTAAAAGTATCTATGGGATTCTCATTGTGAAGCCTGTGCCTTCTTTCAAGGTATTGGCTCTTTCACAAAACAAAAATCCACTCGTTTTGAGTAGGTGCCTAATAGTTCCAGAGCATTACACTTTTAATTACCTTTATTTAAATAACAAGCAATTTTATTAAATAGTTAAAGGCACAGCTTCTCAAATGTTTTCCCATTTCTAAACCTTTTCTTATTCCAATGAATTGGCTTGAGACATGTAACTTGGATGAAAATATTTCAGTCTGTAAACTCCTTACTAATGGTTAAACACACTGCCCATTTGATGCCTAGCCTGACACTCAGATAAGACATTATCTGACTTCATTACCACTAAACTCACCTATTTTATCAGATGAGTTGAGCTTCAGTAATTCAGACAATGATTAGATGAAGAGCAAAACAGCCCCCAGCAATTAAGAAACATATTTAAAAGCACTTTACACCAAATGTACCTCTTGTAGAATTTTTTTTTCCTTCATTCTCTTTAGAGCATTTTCAAGACTTGGTCTATAATTGAAAGAAAATTTAATCCTGCATTAACCATATAATCAGTTTGCAAACTAGGTTCTGGAACTCCTCTTTATTAAAGTGGGTTAGTCCAGAATTTGTGGATTAATGATTTCAGACCCTATTTAAAATCTTGTAGACTTAGCACACCTCACAAAGTCTCTATTTTCCTTCTTATTAAATCACTGGAATACTAATTCTTGGCATTTAGCACCTTTCTTTTAAAAGTACAAAGTATTATAAGAACTTTAGCAAAAGAGAGTTAAACTGTATTACAAAGCAAAATTAGTATATTCCTACTTTCTGTTCAGCAATCAGATAATATAGAAACAAATCTATAGCTATTAGGCAGACTTCTTGACCAGGAGATAAATCAAGTAAGTTCTCTCAAAGCAACAAGGATAAGGGTGCAAGGAATTAGGTGCTTATTTAAGATGGTGTTTATTTGAGTAATAATGCCAACAAAGTATTTCATTGTTTTTTAAAAAAAATTTTAATGTTTATTTATTTCTGAGACAGAGAGGGAGAGAGAGAGAGAGTGTGTGTGTGCAAGAGGGTGAGGAGCAGAGAGAGAAGGAGACAAAGAATCCAAAGTAGGCTCCAGGCTGTCAGCACAGAACCCAATGTGGGGCTTGAACTTGTGAACTGACTCTGATCATGACCTAAGCCAAAGTCAGACGCTTAACCAACTGAGCCATCCAGGTGCCCCAGTATTTTATTCTTAATTAAAATAATTGTTCTGTATTTTATCATATAAAAATGATAAAAAATAATAGTAGTAACATATTTGCATAGTTATTTGCATTTTTAAAAGCTCTTTTACATGCTTTATCTCATTAAAAATTTCTAATACATTTCTAAGGTGTTATGTCAGTAGATGTTTTGAGTATTTATGATAGAATTCAAGGAAAATTGCTTTTTTTTCCTAATGCAATATATTTTTTAATGTTTATTTTTGAGAGAGAGAGCATGAATAGGGGAGGGGCAGAGAGACAGAGGGAGAGAGAGAATCCCAAGGAGGCTCCATACTATCAGCACAGAGCCCAATGCAGGGCTTGAACTCATGAATCGTGAGAACATGACCTGAGCCGAAATCAGGTTGGACCTCAACCGACTGAGCCACCAAGATTCCCTGAAAATTACTGTCCTAAAGAAAAGCAGGAAACATACTGGCTCATGAAACATACCAAAAATAATTGGCTTTAAGCATTTGAATTCAGAGATTCAAGATAAAGTGTTGCCAACCCCAACCTCACCAATTTTCTTCCTCTCCATTTATCTTCATTCTCAAAAAGGAGCACTCCAAGCAGTGACAAGATGGCCACTGGCAAATGGAAGTCCATTTTTTCTCCTTGCTCATAATCTAAGAAAAGGAAGTTTTCTTTCTAGTTAGATTCAGTGAAAGTCCTAGGACAACATTAACTGGTCTAGCCTGCTTCAAATGTCTATTCCTATACCAATTGCTGGTGCTAATCCCTGATTGGCCAAGCCATGTGTCTACCTTTACAGAATTACACCAACTTCTCTCAAACCACCCGAACTAAAACAAATAAACAAAACAACAACAAAAAACCACCTGAACTAAGTGATTTTACTGTGAGACAGGTAATGATAGGTGTGGAGCAGAAGTTGGAAGGAAACAGGCATGGGTTTCCAAAATGGGGCTCCAGGGATGATATGCATATATTCATTGCTGATATTTTATACTTCTCTTTTACAGATGAGGAACCTGAGAGCAAAAAAGATTAGGTACCTTGATTTGTGTTTTCAAACTTCTTAAAATAATTTAAAACTATGAGTTAGAATTACCTTACTGAAGGAATACCCAATTGTTTCATTTTATCAATATTTTCATTTTATCATTTTATCAAGGAGAAAACTAAGGCCTGCTAGGAGAGGTAAAGTGTGAAAGTTATAGAATCAAACCACAAGTTTGGGTTTCTTGATGTCCACTTGAGTACTCTTCCTATCATTCCAGACTATTAATTATATTCCTCTTTTTTAGAATTAATAATCCACAGTTGTATGTATTGGCTCCATATATGCTAAACTGTTATTAGACAGCAATACTCTCTACTATCATTGTGATATAGTTCAGTGCTTTATAAGGGATTATAGCACTAGCCCTAGAGTGTGAAACTCTTGTTTCCTGAGCTGGTATTTTGAGTGTGAATATTTTTTTCACGATCAGTAATTGAACGCTAAGATCTTTAAGTGCTGAATTACACTTGATAGCCTTAACTACTCTTCTGAGATCTCTGATACGTAGAACAGAAGTGAATTACATTGGAAGAGAAGTTGAAGCATTTTTTTTGCACTAGAAATCATCTAACAGCAAGGATCTACTAACATTGCAAGATTTTTCAGGTCTTTCATCTCTAGTCTGTGCACCAATTCTGATATCCTGCCATCTACCATGAATCTGTATCAAGAAGGTGCTTAACACGATGACCATCCTCTCCTGGCATTTAGAGCATAGTGCTTGTATGGACCTTTTCCCATATTTCAGATCCAAAGATGTTTCTGATCCTAAAACCATTCATTTGTATTTCTCTTCAATCCTAGATAGTGGCCTTTCTCACATGAAAAGGTCCTGCTGCCTCAGAAGCCTTCCCTGCTTGCAAAGGGGCTGGGCAGAATCTAAACACCATTCTGAATTGAGAGCTGTACTGACTTAGAAGGAAGCTTCTGGTCACAACTGGGAATATTATTTTGCAGATGCAGTACCCTAAGAATATCTCCTTGATAACTAAGGCAAGTTCAAGACAAATTTGGAAAAGAGAAGAACTTGCAACTTTTAATTTTTTTTTGCAGCTAGGAGTCCTTGAGGAGAAGATGTGCCTTTGTTGGGGAAATTCTTTAGTGTGTCTTTGGGAGCAGACAGGTAAGAGGAGATGAGAAGAACTGGAGTGGAGTGTGCAGCTATTCATACAAGTCAGGATTCATATTCCCTTTATGAAATTCCAGAAATCATCTAGAAAATCAGCATTACAGAATGCTCTGTGATGCAGTGTGTGTGTGTGTGTGTGTGTGTGTGTATTTGTGCACATGTGTACACACACACACACACACACACAGTGAGGTGGATGGGCTCTGATGGAAAATAGCACATGGAGAATCAAGAGGAAAAATATAGAGAAAAAATGTTGAGGAAGTAAACTCCTTTAAAACCACAGAAATTTCAAGCAGGATGGAGGATTCTCACAGGTGGTAGAGCTGGGATTCTCAACAGCTATAGCCAGCTTTCTGAGAAGATTCTATCTTTCCTACTTCATAATTCTCTCATTGTCTAAAGGGACTATATCTTTGGCCCACACATCAACTATCTGAACATCTGCAACTCTCTATCCTACAAGGTCCAAGCTCTATTAGAAATAAATTTTTTGTAAAGTTCTTGAGACTGTTGGACTGCCTCTCACAGTAAGTAACAAAGCCTAAAACAATGATGTTTAAAGAACGGGTCACTTACCAGCTCATGTAAGAGGAAATCAAGTTCATGGGGTTAGTGCTGATAGATCCACCAGCTCAGGAAACTTCTCACTGACTTCATCCTGACTCTCATTTCTTCAAATATTTGAGATGGATGCTGAAAGTAATAGGGGCTACAGATTTCCTCATTCACAACCATGGTGGTGGGGGGGGGTGAAGAAAAAAGCTTTCTGATTCACTCTGAAGAGAAAGAAAGAACTTTCCTAGGGATCTTTCATAAATCTTATTGCATGGCCTATTGGCCCAAAATGGTCGCATGTCCATTACTACGCCAATCTCTGGTGAGTGACTTGGATCAATTAAACTAGGATCAATTAAACCCACCTCTGGATCTGGGATCAATTCCCCCAACTATAGTCTTGCTACTTCAGGAGGGTATTATTGCAACTACACTGTCTCCACTACTAGATATTATGTTAGATAACAGGGTAAATGGTGGTACTTACACTTTCTACCTAAGAAATTTCCAAATAATGAGAGGACAGGCTCTCAGTTGCTAAGACAAATATGGAAACCTGACCATAAACCTGATTATTTTTTCAATTCCAAATATTCTAAAGAATCCTACTCACAATGAGTAGGACTGACAAAGAGATTCTAAGATATTATTAGAAATACTCTATGACTTTTTTGAGTTCTATAAAGATTTTTTTGAGTTCTATAAAGATTTTTTTGGGGCTCCTGTGTGGCTCAGTTGGTTAAGCACCTGACTTAGGTTCAGGTCGTGATCTCACAGTTCATGAGTTCAAGCCTCGTGTCGGGCTCTGTGATAACAGCTTGAAGCCTGGGGCCTGCTTCAGATTCTGTGTCTCCCTCTCTCTCTGCCCCTTCCCTGCTCTCTCTCTCTCTCTCTCTCACTCAAAAATAAATAAACATTTAAAAAAAAGATATTTTTTAGACAAGTCAAAGTGTTTCATTTCTTTGCACCTTGATAAAACAAAGGGCTTTTCTGAATTGTTCACCCGTAAAAATGACAGAGCTCAAACCTAAAACTTTGATATAAATAGGCAAATCAGGAACGTTCTTTTATATATCATATTTCCTGCAGAAAAATTATCCTCAATGTAAAGGGAAGTCAAGATGAACATTTTCCCTCTCAACCACTTAGATTGCAATGCTTTTGCAAGAGACCTCATCAGGAAGGATTACGTAAATTTCTCTGAATATTTTCACAGACCAAAGAGGGAATCTACTCAAGGAAAGTGCTGGGTAATGGTTTGAGCTCCAGCAGAGAACACCTTCTCTGATGACCGTTGGCTGCACCCATGTGTTATGAGTTTGTTTATTTTTTAATTGCTCCACAGTTGTTCCAGAGTGTGAGAAGTCGAGTTCCATTGAGCTGGCACTTCTAGTTTTAATTTATGCATGAGTATGTACATTGTTTTTCTCCTGCAGTTCTCAAAGAATTTTATGGGCCATTACTGAGTGACTAAAATGGGTGCAGATTTTGCAAGCCTCTGCCAGAAGATGTTTATTACTGTCATCATTCTTAGGAAAATCATGTTCCAGCAGGTTCAGGCAGTGTGCAAAACGTGGCACATGTGTGAATTGGCCATTTCACACCGCTCTTACAATATTGTCAGTAATAATAAAACCAAGGGAAAGACCTTGGGGAGGGGGATAAGCTACACATTAATTTGGTCATGAAGCTTTGATATGTGATCTTTGTTAGACCCAGAGATGCAAAGTACAGCTTGTTTTGTAAACTTCTCACCAAGGGCTAAGGCAATAACTTTATTTTAAAGGTTCTCACTCCTGAGGTTCCTATCTCATGAAGTCCATATCTAGAATGTAATATCCCTGGAAGCTTCTGGATGATTTTGTCTCTCTATTTGTTTTGTTAATTTTGAAACACAGCTTTCATGTGGCATCTAACACTGTAGTGATAAGGAAAGCAAAATTCATTCAAGGTATTTCAAATTATAGCATATCACTAGCTGTATAAAGCCTACCACAACTTCTTTCATGTTCGTCTGCCCACCTGGAATCCCCAAATTTCTAGAAGCATGCTTTACCTTCTTTTGGGATGGCTATTTTGGGGGGATTGTGGACAGAGGACAGTCATATGAATTTGAGAGAAAAATTCAGTTGAGTATCTCCAGAATCTGTGTTTTGGGGCTATTATTCTATGTTGCCCCTATTCCTGCTTATATTTAAGGTTTCAGTGTCATTTCCTTTTTGATTTCTCAGAATGGCGCACATTATGAAGCCATTTTTATATGTCTTCAGAAACAATTTTCATTTTTATATTTAATTATTATATATAATTTATTGTAATAATTAAAAATGGGTAATACATGTTTAATATTATCCCACAAAATGTGAGCCTTATTTCAAGAGGTCTAAATTTAAAACTCCAGAATTTGTGCCATTCATATAAACATGCAGCATATCCTGTAACTTCTTAGTACCAGCACGTATACATTAAGAAGCATGATTTGGGTTAAGGTTTCTAAGGAAGCCATATAAACAGTACCTCTTCCCTCTCAAGTTCTGCAAGTCAAGGGGGAAAAAAGAGTCGGGCCTGGAATATAAGTTTGTTATTAATAAAAGCTAAGTTAAGGGAAAATCCTTAAAACAAGAGTCAAATGAACTTCCTAAGTCTGGAGTTAGAGACTTTATCCATGCAGTCATGCACCTTGGACCAAGAGACCCCTTGCCCGCAACAAGAGACCTGCCCCTTGAGATATGAGAGGGAGCTTCTTCCTAAAAACAAAACAAAACAAACAGAAAACAAAACCAAAAACACAAAACCTCCACAACAATACAGAGCTTAGCAAACTCTTGCCAAATTCGGCAAAAAAATCAATAAGGAGGCAGAGAGAGAATTTCAGGATATGTCCTCCTCATTGAAACCACGTTATGTTGAACTGATTTCATACAATCTTGGATGCATGCAACTCAAACCAACTGGCAATCTTAGTCTTATCTTTATTTATTTGTTTCATATAGAAGTTGTCTTGATTTTTGTGTATGTGTATTTCAAATAGATCAATTTGGTATTGAAGTTAACATGAAATTTCAAGTACAGTGTTTTAAAGGGCATTTTATACTGAAAAGTACTCATGATTTATCTGAAATTTAAATTTAACTTGGTGTCATGTATTTTTACTTGGTAAATTTGGCAATTCTAATTTCAAGGGATTTTGTTTTGGTTGAAAATGTTAAAATTAATCTTTTTTGTTTGTTTGCTATCATAAATTTCCCCATGTTTTATCCCCAAGACTTACTGTTTTTCCAAGCTGTTTAAAAGCCAGGAATTTGGACCTAAAACCATAAGCCTCCTAGAAGAAAACATAGGCAGTAGGCTCTTTGACATAGGTCTTAGCAATATTTTTTTGGAGCAGTCTCCTCATCCAAGGGTAACAAAAGCTAAAATAAACAAATGGAATTACCTCAAATTAAAATCATTTACACAGCAAAGGAAAATATCAAGAAAACAAAAAGGCAATCTACTGAATGGGGAAAGATATTTACAAATCATACATCCAAAAACATTTTAATATCCAAAATATATAAACAACTCATACTACTTAATATTAAAAAAAGTCTGATTTAAAAACTGAGCAGAGAATCTGAATGGACATTTTTCCGAAGAAGGCATACAGATAGCCAACGGGCCCATCAAAAGATGCTCAACACCACTAATCATCAGGGAAATGCAAATCGAAACCATAATGAGATGTCATTTCATACCTGTCAGATGGGCTGACAAAAAACAAGAAGTGTTGGTGTGGACGTGGAGAAAAGGGAAGATTCAAGCACTTTTAGTGGGAATATAAGTTGGTGTAGCCACTAAGAAAAACAGTTTGGAGTTTCCTTAAAAAATTAAAAATAGAGCTAACATACAATCTATCAATTCCACTTCTGGCTATTTATACAAAGAAAACAAAAATACCAGCTCAAAGAAATGTATGTACCCCAATGTTCATTGCAGCTTTATTTACAATGGCCAAGATATGGAAGCAAACTAAGTGAATATCAATATATAACTGGATAAATATATGGTATACATACACAATGGAATAGCACTCAGCCATAAAAAAGAATGAACTCTTGCCATTTTTGACACTTGAGAGTGTCAAAGACAGATACCATATGATTTTACCTATATGTGGGTTCTAAAAAACAAAACAAATGAACAAAAGAAACAGAAAATCAGAAAAAAAGCAGAAAATCATTCATAGATACAGGAAATAAACTGTTGATTACTAGAACAGGGGAGTTGGTGAGGCAGGAAAAATAGGTGAAGGGGATTAAGAGGCACAAAATTTATTACAAAATAAGTAAGTCATGGAGGTGTAATGTACACATGGTATACAGTCAATAATACTTCAATAACTTTGTATGGTGACAGAAAGTAACTAAACTTATCATGGGTATCATTTCATAATTTATAAAAATATCAAATCACTATAAAGTATACCTGAAACTAACAGGATATTGCTATTCATTATACTTCCATTTTTAAAAGGCCATGGGTTTGGAAGTTAGAGATTATTATTATACCCTAGGCTCTGGGGATGATTCCTGATAGGTCTAACTTTGCTGAGGTAACTCCATGTCATTTAACTTAGTGCTTGATTCCTGTACCTGAAGTTTACTCTAATCAGCATATAGCATTTCTTTGTCCACCAGGAATTTTTCTGGATGGACATATGATCAGTTTCAAGGATTTATTTAAGATTCAAGAAGAATTATTCTATAGACATCTAGGAGAGAGGAAGATGTACTATAAAGGTGTGAAGCCTGGAATTGTTAGTCATTTTGCCACCATGAAAGATATATGCACCCCCAGGTTTATTGCAACATTATTACAATAGCCAAGACATAGAAGCAACTTAAGTCCATCAATATATATAAAATGTTATTTAGCCATAAAAACATGTCACAAATCTTGCCATTTGTGACAACATGGATGGATCTTGATGACATTATGCTGAGTGAAATTAGACAAAGACAAATACTGTATGATCTCACTTACATGTGGAATCTAACAGAAAAAAAAACAACAACAACTAAATTCATAGATACAGAGAATAGATGTGCCAGAGGTGCCAGAGGCAGAGGGGTGGAGGTTGGGTGAAAGTTGTAAAGGGGGTCAAAGGGCACAAACTTTCAATTATAAAATAAATAAATCATGGGGATATAATGCACAGCATGGTGACTACAGTTAATGATTGTATATTTGGAAGCTGCTAAAAGACTAGATCTTAAATGTTCTCATCACAAGAAAAAGATTTTGTAACTATGCATGGTAATGGATAGATTTATCATGGTGATCATTTCGTAACACATACAAATACAGAATAATTATATTGTACATAATGTTAATATCAATTATAACTCAGTAAACATTTTTAAAAATACAAGATCTGATCATCATTAGGGAACAGAAGAATAACTAATATCAGGAATGAAAGAGTGAAACTCACTACAGATCCTATAGACAGTGAAAAGATAATAGGGGATTATAATTAATAAATATCCCAATAAATTTGCTAACTTTAAGGACATGCACAAACTCATTAACAGATACAAATTTTTAAAACTTGAGACACAAAAGGAAAAAGAAAACCTGAAGCCCTTAATCAATACAAACAAATCAAATTCATGGTTAAAGGCTGTCCCATAAGCAACAGTATAAGCCTCAATGGCTTAAGAGCTGATTTCAACCAATGACAATTACATGCAAACTCTTCCACAAATAGAAGGAACAATTCCAGTTTATTTTATGAAGCAAGTGCATGCTGATACTAAAACTAGTCAAAGATATTAAAAGAAAACTACACATGAACATAGATCACGAACACAGAAAAATCCTTAACAAAATATCAGCAAACTGAATTTCAGAACATATAAAGAGGATAATTACGTTGACTGATGTATGTATGTACGTATGTATGAATGAATGACGTATACCTCAGGAATTAAACAGCTGATTTAATGTTTGAAAAATAATCAACATAATTGACCATTTTAATAGAATGAACAATAGAGCATATGTTAATTTTTAGTATGTGCAGAAAAACACATTTGGAAAGAAACCATTCATTTAAGTTAAAAATTTTTCAACCTTATAGAAGGCATGTATGAGAAACCTGCCATGAGCATCATATACAACATTGGAAGTCAGAATGCCTTCCCCCAAGACTGGAAACAAGGCAAGATGGCTGTTTTCTTCACTTGTAGTCAACATTGTACTAGAAATTCTATACAGTGCAAGAAGAGAAGAAAAAAATAAACAATATAAACATTGTAAAAGAATTAATAAAACTGTCCTTGTGAAGAGATGATTCACAAGGAAGAGATGATACATGATTACATATATATAAGATATTCTAACGAAGCAAAAACAGCAAAACTGCTATAAAAAACCCACTTAACAGAGTCATAGGATATAAAATCAATATAAAAAAATCAAGTGTATTTCTATCCTAGAAAAGAATAGTTAGAAAATAAAATTTTAGGGGCGCCTGGGTGGCGCAGTCGGTTAAGCGTCCGACTTCAGCCAGGTCACGATCTCGCGGTCCGTGAGTTCGAGCCCCGCGTCAGGCTCTGGGCTGATGGCTCAGAGCCTGGAGCCTGTTTCCGATGCTGTGTCTCCCTCTCTCTCTGCCCCTCCCCCGTTCATGCTCTGTCTCTCTCTGTCCCAAAAAATAAATAAACGTTGAAAAAAAAAATTAAAAAAAAAAGAAAATAAAATTTTAAATAAAACATACTATTTGTAATGGCATACAAAATCATGAAATATTTAGGGATAAATTTAATAAAATATGTTCAAGATATATATGAGACACAGTGAATAATTGAAACATTGTTAGGACAATTAAAAGGAACCTAGTTATGGAAGACTCATCATGGTTAAAATCCCAATATAATTCATCACTTTTTCTTTTTTTAGCATTGACAAACTGATTCTAAAATTTGTATGAAAATGCAAAGAACCTACAATAGCCAGAACAATTTTCCAAAAGTGGTTTACATGTTTGATTTCAATACTTACTCAAAAGCCACCGTAATCAAGACATTGCAGTATTGGTGAAAGAAGAAATGTATCGATCAATGGAAAAGAATGGACAGAGTAGAAATACACAAACATACTCATAGTAAGAGATTTTTTTTAAGTCAGTAGATTTTTAAATACTGTTTGGAAAAGTGAAAAAAAAACATATTGCAGTTATTTAATGGGGAAAAGATAACATTTTCAACAAAGAGATATCCTTATGGAAAAAATGAACTATAACTCTTACTTCATAACATATATAAAGATGAACTCCACACTTAAAATTTTAAACTTTAAAATATAAACTTTGAAATTTATTTTAAAGTTCAAACTTTAAAGTTTATAATTCCAGATGATAATACAGGAAAAAAATAATTATAATCTTAATTAGGCAAATGTTTCTAGGTAGAATGCAATATCTATATCTACATCTATATAGATATAGAGATAGATAGACATATAGATATATTGATAGATATATTGATACTATATATATTATCATTAAAAAAATGAAGGGCGCTTGGGTGGCTCAGTCAGTTAAGCATCTGACTTCTGCTCAGGTCATGATCTCACAGTTCGTGGGTTTCAAGCCCCACTTCAAACAGCTCAGAGCCAGGAGCCTGCTTTGGTTTCTGTGTCTCCCTCTCTCTGACTCTCCCCTGCTCATGCTCCATTTCTCTCTCTCTTAAAAATAAATAGTAAAAAAAAAATTTTTTAATTGAAAGGGCAACACACACTAGGTGAACACATTTATATTACATATAACTGACAAAGGACTTCTATCCAAAATATAAAATCATTTTTTCCAACTCAAGAAGAAAATTAGAAACCCAAAGTTTAAAAAACTGGTCAAAAAATTCAAACAGATATTTCACCAAAGAAGATATACGAATGACCAACAAACACAAGAAAAGATGCTCAATGCTTTCAAGCCTCAGAGAAATAAAAAGTAAAACCATGAGATACTGCTATAACAACTAGAATGGGTAAAATTAAAAATGCTGAAAATACAGGTGTTGACTAAGATACAGAACAACTGGAAGTTTCATACACTACTGGTTATGAATATAGAAATGTATAACCATTTTGGCAATCAATTTGGCAATTTATTACCAAAACACTAAGCAATTCTACACCTATGTATTTACCTAAGAGGTATGAAATGCCTTGCACAGGAATGCTTATAGGTTTTTTTTCTCAATAGGCAAAAACCTGTAAACAACCCAAGTAAATAGATAAGCATAGGATATGCATATAATGGAATACTGTTCAGCAATTAAAAAAAGAAAGACAGTACTATGATACCCTAGCTACATGAATGAATGAACTAAAGAAGTTTTGTGCTGTCCGATTTCATATACACAACATTTAGACCAGGCAAAATTAGTCTCTGCTGACAGAAAGCATATCAGTAAGTAGTAGAGAAACTGACCTTAAAGGAGTACAAAGGAAGTTTTTGAGTGGTAGAAATGTTCTATATTTTGACTGTGATGATGACTACACTGATGTAGTTAAAGCTTTTCTGTTAGTCTAAGTAAATAATTATAACAAAAAAAAGAAGAAGAAAAAGAAAAAGAAAAATGTGTGATTTAATAAGCCTGTAACTTTAAACCCATTCAAAAGGAAAAAAAAAAAAAAAGAGCAGTGTGATTTGGGATTAGTTCCCTTTTCCCAAAGGCCTTCATTTTTGTCCACGTTAAATGAAGAAGAGTTAAACTAGAAAATCTTTAAGACTCATCTTATTATGCATTTCTAAGGAAAATCTTAAATTTCTCCTATTTTTTTCATATAGAGGAGAAAGCTTAACGCATTAGACAGAAGTTGGTCTTGGATCCAGGAAAATCATGATAAATATTGGGACCCTCGCACTTACTAGATGCCTGAGCAGGAATTCAACCTTTCACAGTTACAATTTTTTCCTCTACAAAGTTAGGAGAAAAATCTATGCCTTATACACTGGGTGTGAAAAACCACATGATTCCAATATGTACAAATGTCTTTGATGCTCACTAGCTGCCTTTCACCAGAGAAAATTTTAAGATTCAAAACCAAAAATAAAGTTAAACAGGATTCTTCCAGAAATCAAATATGTACCCTTATCAACTGAATCCTCCAAGGAGGACATTTGAGTTTCTATAAGAGATCCTGTCTTCTACTAACTGCCTTTGCAGATGCTCTGAGCACAGCACCTGTCATGCTGTTCAGGGTGAGAAGACAAGCATTAAGGAATGGCACAACAGTGGGAATAAGATAGGCCATCCTCAGGGAGCCTTCACTCTGCACTGGTTTCTCACGCTGAGTACCCTTAGACAGCTGAGCCACATGAATCTTTTCTTACTTTCTGACTCAACCGGAAGACTCCCAAGTGAGCTATAAAACTTATTTAGTGCACTTTCTTGGGGCATCTCAAACGTATAGTTAAATTCAAGAAATTCCCATTAAAAAATCCTTTTATTTTGCTTTGGTTACTTTTCTTTTAAATTAAAAAGAAAAAAAATCCTAGCTACCAGTGTCTACTAAAGCCCTGAAATCACAGGTAGAATAACTTAGTGTCTTGAGAGCCTACATTACTTCGCCTTGTGGGAAGGAAAATATGACATTTTCTTAAATATACAACAATATTTTCTTTCTGGGCAGAGACTTAAATTTTTACCAGATCACAAGGGGACAAAAAGTTTAAATGAAACTTCAATGACATACCAAACCAGATGAGAAAAATGTAGATACCTCTAAACTCAACCACCACCTACAGGCATAGAACATTTCACAATGTATGTATCAACCAACCACTGCCAATGGGGTAGTTTAATCAACTCCTCTAGGGCCAATTTAAGAGGGTAAACATGAGCAAAGCTTTTATTAATGCTTCCCTTCATCACAAAAGCAATTTCCCACTGTCATTTGAGCTTTTTACGATGGCCCACTACCAGCACAAGCCATTTTAGTTTACCTCTGACTGTGCACCAAGCAGAAAAGAAAACAAATCAAATAATTAAAATGGTCAAAAATGTACCATTTCAAAATGGCTCAGTCTTTTAAAACATTTATAAAAGTACCCCCCCCCACACACACACACACACTTTTTTTTTTTTCTGAAGAGGGCAAATTGTGAAGGAGGAAGAGAGAAATGGCTTTCTTCTCTTCTCTAAATATGCCAATGAATTCTAAATATTTTCTTTTATAAGAATGTTAAAGGGTCTTCTAACATGGCTACTGAACCAGCTGTTGCCTATCTTCATCTTTCCACTTCTAAGCAACATCTCTAATTATAATCTTGTGTGCCAATGCTTTTGGGACTAGCATGGTTTCTGACTGATTAAAAAATTCATACCAGTTTCTCATGCTGAGAAGTGAAGATTATTCCCATTCAGCCATAAGAGGGCTCTGGCAGAAATAGGGTTAATTTTCTTTCTCCTGAGCCAGTAGCTCCCACACCTGTCAACCATCAAGGTCAGGCTTGCCAGGAACCTAGGAGTGAATGGGCATGGGCGCAGCTGTAGCAAATTAGTGTATCCTGAGGAGGTCCAGCATAAAAGATGTGAACTCTTGCATATGTCTCTATGGGGTTTTGACTGATCCAAAAACTATGTTGCTATGGGGAATCAAGAGTGGTAGGAGCCTCAGACACTTCCACCACAGACTTCCCCTGATAATACATAATATGTAAAACTGTATGTGCGCCTGTATGTGTGTGTCTATGTATTTTTATAAGGCCCTTTGGGATAATAGCAGAGCAACAACACATATATAATTCTGTAAACCATAAGAAGTAATTTAGAAAAGGATATAGTAATGATGACAATGGTATTTTAGCTATCTCCATCACTAGATATGAAAACCACATAATTATTGATGACACAATAGTTAATGATTTTCATCAATGCTCTTTCTCAAGAGTATATAGATATCGCAATATAGCAATCATACACGTGGATGTTTTAAAGAAAGTGATCAAAAAAGAGTAACTGGGGAAAGAAAGACACTTGGCTCAATTGTGATAATATCTTAGTATTGGTAGACACCATTTCCTTGTAATTTGGAAGTCTAAATTCTGACTTGGTTTATCTTCTTATTTTTTTGTTAATGTGAAAAATATCCAAAGTTATGTCATAATCAAGTGTCTTGTATTCTTGCATGAGTATAAGATGTTCTAGGCCATTGAGCCCTGCCCATTTTCAGCTTTGTGTGTAACATGAGAAGAGTAGAATTGTAGGAAGGATAGAAAGGTTATATGGAGAGAAAAACATAAAAGGTGAAGGGAACATAGAAGAGATGCTTAAACAGTACTTTACATTCCTGCACTCATTCAATTTCTCTAGTGGAATGTGAAGTCAATATTTCAAGCAATAATAGAATAAAAACATTGCAGAATGCTGTGTGTTCTCTTTGCACTGAACAGGGACTAAAAGAAAAGTGGGGGCAGAGGGATACATCTTAGTGATTCCACAAAGCCAGTTCATATTCTCAGAAGAGGAGCAAAAAAAGCAAATACGTCTAATTGCTTGTGAAAGTTAGGCCCATTGACTACAGTTTAATTACAGTCTACAGCCAGATCCTACATTAGTGTAAGAAGTACAACCCTAAAGAATAAAATAAAATGACATGTTGGCTGAGCAAAAGTTCCAGAATCCTACAGGGTCATGATTTAACATTTCACACCCTATAAGCATCATTAATAGCAAAGACATTATGAAATCAATTTTGAAAAAAGATCATCTCCCAGGGCTCTCTACTTAGACGTGAAGTTTTTGAAGGGGAAGAGGGCAATTGATGGGCTAAGCACCAGCCTGGCCCAGCACAGTCACTCAAAGCAGAATTAAGAAAAAAAAAACAACTATCTAAATTCTTATTTGACAATTGAAGAAACAGAGATAATTGATTTAGAGACTTCTCAATTTATCAAAATACCCTGAGCATCTTAAGAAGTCACTTATTGGACAGTACTTATTATTGGACACTGTAGAACCTATTTCTTAAAGTGGCTATTATTGGACACTGTAGAACCTATTTTTTAAAGACCCGCAGAGTCTGCAAAATCCTGCTGAGCAGATCACACTCTGCAGTGGAGAAGGGTAGCTGGGTCCTAACTGACTCAGCACGACCTAACTGACATGCAGAATAGGAAGTCCATGCCCTTACTTTCTTCTCTTTCCATTGATACTGACCCATGATTGCCACTCCCGCTCTGCCTTCGACTTTTCTTGACGAGTGGAGGAAGTACTGAAGAAGAGTGAAGTAACTTGCTTCTTCACCAAGACTGCCAACTCATGCACACTGCAGTGTTTTGTGATATGTGTGTTTTCAGTCACCTTGGGGTTTTCACCAGAGAAGCAACTTATTTCATATGTGCTTGTGGAAAGGTAATAAAGATTTATTTATTTATTATTATTACCAGTTGAGTTCAATATAAACTATTGACGTAAGTATGTTCTACTTATACTATTTCTTTCCCTTGAAGGATACCCCAATTTAGTAGTGTAAAAACATAACTGAATGAAGGAAATGGATCTCCAAATTGGAATTTTGATTTCAAAAATGATTTAATTCAATAAATTGTTTAAAAGTAAGAATTTTCCATAATAAACTTACTTGGCTGACTACTAATGGTCTTTAGGCAATGGTAACCAAAGGGTATTTGTGATAATCTCCCACAGAACAAAACAAATATTGACAAGTATTAACAATTTAATTATGTAATGACCATGCTGCAACATAAGGGAAGTACAGGTATGATCGCTCTTTCTGATAGTCATTACAGTTGTGATATTATCCCATCTGATGTAGGGATAGAGTCAGCAGTAATGAATCAGTCTCTTATTTCCTTGCTCAGTGCTGACATTTGTTAGAACTTTGGTTTTAGGGGTGCCTGGGTGGCTCAGACAGTTAAGCGTCCGACTTCGGTTCAAGTCATGATCTTGCAGTTCCTGAGTTTCAGCCCCACGTCAAGCTCTGTGCTGACAGCTCACAGCCCGGAGCCTGTTTCACTTTCTGTGTCTCCCTCTCTCTCTGCCCCTCCCCTGCTCATGCTCTGTCTCTCTCTGTCTCTCAAAAAGTGAATAAACATTAACAAAATTTTTTTTAAAGAACTTTGGTGTTAGATAAGAGAAACTAGCAATTACTAGTGTAGAGTGGGTAATTAAAATCCACATATGCTAAACTTACATATGCAAAAAAGTAACATTCTTTTTTTTTTTAATATACAACTGTTTGCATAGTTTTCTCAAGCTTAGATTCTCTTTAATGGTGGTAGGAGAAGCTAAGATGGATGGGATTTTAAATACGTCACTTAAAGGTTACTTATTTTTTCCTTTTAAAATTGTCCCTTTGGTGTTATCTCTACCCTTTTCTCTTTCTTCTAGCCAAAGGGTACCTGGACATACCATGGAGCATCACAAAAAACCCAAATTGGGTAGCAGCCTTCTCTAGGATGTCCCTAGACATCCTACTGTTGCTCATCCTACTGTTGTCTATTCTCAGTATTGTGGCTAATGAAAGTCATGTTTAGGTTTTATTTTTTCTCTGCACAGTCAGTGCCTAGAGGTCCCTTTTCTTCTACCAACAGGCTCCACTACTTTGATGTGGCCCTGCCTCAGCTTTCCCCGACACTGCTGCTCTGCTGAATCTCAGCCTGATGCTCATTGGTCCCTTCTTTAAGAGCCCCTCCCTAATTAACCAATGATTTCCCTGTTCTTCACTGAGGACACACAGTGACTTTGAGACGTTTCACTCATTATGCACAGAATTTGTGCAAAGGTAAAAGTATGGCTGGTGTAGTCTGTGGTCTTTTGGCCATCATCACTCAGCTGTGTGTGTCCACGTTGGTGTGGGACATTCAGCCAAGTGGCCTCCTCCTTAGATCTGACAAATTGTGGGGCACCAGGCTCCTTTCCTTTCAGCATCCCCCACATACACATATACCTCTGGGGTTCCCCTATCATTGCCCGATCTTCATCTTTAGGGTTATCCTCAGCTGAACTATACTGGGGCGGAATAGAGAACTAAAGACACAGCATCTGATCTTTTGCTCTTTTCTCTCTCTGTTACCCTATCCATTTCCATAATAGTCCATGATCTTTTTCTGTATACTAAAATAAAAATTTCAGATCTCCAATTGTTTTAATGTGAGAAAAAAGGGAATTTATAAATTTGTCTTTCATTTAACCTAGACTGCAAAGCTACTGTTTTATTGGAACACCAAAGCCCTAATTTACCATACACTTGACATCTTTGTTCCAGATTACATGAGTCTCCCCTGGATGATGGAAATGCTTTTATTTAATGGCTGGGAAGTCAAGAAGGCTATAATTTAAAGAAAATGCAAAATATATGACTTGATATATTAAAAATATTATGCCAGTTTTCTAGCTCAAAAATAATGTAAAATAAAATACAAAGATCCCAGCATATTTTGCAAACAAAAGGAGAAACTTCATCTGAATCCAGAGTTGCCTGGTGTCAGGGCTTACTCAACACACTGTGAGAAACCTCATGTGTATATTCTATCTTACTCTCCAGATATTTTTATGGCTTCTATATTCTCATCTCTTTTATCAGTTTTTGTTTCTTTTATGGACTAGCTTTCTCTATATCCTAATCTAAAAGCGGAAAATATGGGATCCCTATTAAGATCTCTAGTTTTTACATCTCCTCTTCAAGAATCCAACTTTAACTGGGATTGGAACACATTGCCCTCTTCCCTTTCCAGTTTACTAAATAGAAAATTTTAATTACTCTCATTTGGATCATGATCCCATCTTTCATTCATCTTTTGGTGTAGCATAAGTATGGAATAATTCTCTATATGCATCAGAGTGGGAGTGAGATTACTTTTCCTTTTTGTTTGTTTGTTTTTGGAAAGAATAAAAGGGAAAAATTTATAAATATCCACTATAATATTCTTCCTGTTATTTCTATTGACTTATTATAGCTATTTATTTATGAAATAAATCTGACACTTTCTTGTGAAGTTCTGAAGTACACGTGGAAGCGTTATTTTACGTAATTTTTTTTTTGAGAACAAAAACAAAGAAAATCTCTTGGGATTATTTATATGTTCCAAGGTAAAGGTTATAGCTTCCAGGATTTATTTTTTATTCCTTTCTGTTTTCCAGGACTATGGAATTTTTCAAAATCAGTTAATTATCTAGGATATTTTCTCAGTGCATGCTGTTTTAACTAGTAAATCCACCTTGCATCAGTCTGGTGTCATTTTGAGATCATGTAGATTAACCTGTATCTTGACTAAAAATAATATTTATTATTAAATTTTTTTTCTGCTTTAGTTTGCTGACATGATGAATGATATTGTATTCCTAATAACAAGCCATCCTTGCATTCCAGTTATAAATCTTTTATGGACTATGTTTATTTTTAAAATACTGGTAGATATCAATTCTTAATTACAATCTAATTTTATTTTGGATTGTGTACTAACATTAAAAAATGATCTTAAGGACCTTTTGTTGTTGTTGTTGTTATAAATATTATCTGCCTTTGACAGAAGTATAAATGTTCTGATTTCACAAAAGATGTTGCAAGCATTATATTCTTAGTTCTTTGCAACAACTTAAACAGAATTCAGATTAAAAACTTAAATAGAATTAGCAATACTGGTTGGTTTAAGTTTTAAAATGATTTGAACTTAATCCCTGGTGGGGGCTGGTGATGGCAGTTCTGGGGTCTCCAACATTTTCCCCAGTTGTGGTCCTAAATCCGTTGGAAGCAGAGGCTGTGAAACTTGAGGTTCTTGCTGGTGTGAAATGACTGAGTAAAAACTGGTGGCAGTTGGAGCAGCTGGTGTTGGGAAAAGCACACTGACAACCCAGCTAATCCAGAACCACTTTGTAGATGAATGTGATTCCAACATAGAGGATTTTAACTGAAAACAGGTGGTTACAGATGGTAAAACCTGTGTTCTGGACATAATGGATACAGCTAGTCAAGAAGAATACAGTGCCATGAGAGACCAATACATGAGGACAGGTGAAGGCTTCCTCTGTGTATGTGCCATCAATAATAGCAAATCATTTGCAGATATTAACCTCTACAGGGAACAGCTTAAGCAAGTAAAAAACTCAGATGAAACAAGTGTGATTTGCCAACAAGGACAGTCACCAAAAAACAAGCCCACAAACTGGCCAAGAGTTACGGGATTCCGTTCATTGAAACCTAAGCCAAGACCAGACAGGGTGTTGAATATGCCTTTTGCACACTGGTAAGATAAATATGCCAGTACCAAATGAAGAAACTCAACAGCAGTGATGATGGGACTCGAGTTTTTATGTGGTTCTTGTGTGTGGTAATGTAATGAATACTTTTAAAGTTGTAGCATCAGAAAAGAGCCACTGTCAAACTGCACTGACACCCTGGTCTTGACTTTCTTGCGTAAGTATTCCTGTTGCTATCTTGAGTCTCACAGGAAGCTCCTACTACCTCCTCAGCTCTCAGTAGATCAGTACAATATTCTCTACTTGAGAAGCTCTCTAAATAACTACCTCCTCACTTGGTTGCCTGACCAGAGAAATGAATCTCTTGTTACTCCTCCCTATTTTTCCACCCTGGATTCTCCCCCAACACACATAAACAAACCTCTGCCATCCCAGGTTTTTCATCTGAAAAGTAATTCATGCTCTGAAACAGAGAACCAAACTGTAGACATGAAATGCTGTAAGAAACTATGTCTTGAGGTCTAAGGTAGCAACTGCTGGTTGTTTTGTTTTTCATTTTATTGTTGAACATGGCACTGTGTTGGTTTTTGGAGAAATGTCATAAATTACTGTTTTGCTGAGAATATAGTTAAGTTGCCATTTGGTTTGTTTTTAATGTTATTGGCTATACTCTATACCTGGCATCTGCTCTGCATTCATAAATACTATTACTACTAATGATAATAATAATTAATAATAATAATAATTTGTACTTAAATCTTTACCTTCTTTACCTTCACTTTTGGGAGGTTTCCTTTGTCCATTTTCCAAATTTCTTCTACAGTGATTTTTGTTTCTTTGTTTAGGTTTGATTTCTTAATTTTTGTCAATCAATTTTTGCTGGCAAATCACATACTTCATTTAGATTGTCATATTCATTTATATAGAGTTGAATGAATATTCTCATTTAAAATTTCTTCTATGTTTTTCATTTTTAAATGTGGTAAAAATCATAATAAAGAAAACTAGATTAATACTACTTATTCATATAAGGGAAGAAATATTAAAAACATTATAAGCAAATGCAACTCGATAGTTGATGAAAGTGTAATCTGTCATAAGATAAACAATTTGGTCCAATGAAGTCACATGGATTTATTGTTGAAGTTCAGTTTTTGACTTACTAGTTGTTGAATCTTACGTAATTTAACTTCTCTGAGTCCCACAATTAAAAATACTGAGGAAAGAATGCCTGTAGTTAAATATTTTGTCAGAATCACTGAAATAGTCAATATAATTGACTAATAGAGCAATAACACAGAGTTAATGCTGAATAAATTTTATTTTCACTCAAGATAGAGTTTACTACTAGACAGAGTTTATATTAGAAATCCAAGGACAATTCAATGTTTGAGTTTAAATAAGAAGCTCAGTGATCACCAAGTGGATGATTATGTCAAAACCAATACCCCATCCTAATAACAACAAAAATTATATAAATGATACAGAAAACAATATTGAATTTATCTTTCATAATATGTTGCTAAAAGACTAGTGATATAAAAATAAGTCACATATTTTAAATCATTAAATTTTAATTAGATAAAATATTAATCAGGGTAAATTAATTAAATGTATCAATTAAATGAAATTAATTAGACTAAAATTAATTATTTAAAACTTTAATTGATTAAATACGAAATGCAAATCAAAACCACAGTGAAATATCATTTACACCAGTCAGAATGGCTAGTATCAAAAAGGCAAGAGTTAACAAGTGTTGGTGAGAAAAGGGAACCCTCATGCACTGTTGATGAGAATGTAAATTGGTTCAACCATTTTGGAAAACAGTATGGGGATTCCTCAAAAATTTTTAAATAGAGATACCATATGATCTAGAAATTCCACTGCTGAATATTTATCCAAATCCCAAAAGCACACTTTGAAAAGATATTTATACTCCTATGTTTATTGTAGCAATATGTACTATAGCCAAGATAGGGAGGCAACCCAAGTGTCCATTGATAGATGAATGAAAAAAGAAGATATATATATATATATATATATATATATATATATATATATATCTCCAATATCTTCTTGGTAATATATATATATTACCGAGCCATAAAAAAAGAATAAAATCTTGCCATTTGCAACAACATGGGTGTACCCTGAGGGTATTATGCTAATTGAAATAAGTCAGACAGGGAAAGACTAAGGCCATGTGATTGCATTAATATGTGGAATCTAAAAAATGAAACAAATGAACAACAGCAGAAGAATTCTAAATACAGAGAACAACGGGTGTTGCCAGAGGGGAGGTAAGGGCAGAGATTAGCAAATGGAGGGAATTATGAGGTACAAACTTCCAGTTATAAAAGGAAGAAGGCACAGAGATGAACAGTACACCATAGGGAATGTGGTTTATATTTGTAACAACATTGTATGGTGACAAATGGTGACTACACTTACCAGAGTGAGCACTGAATAATGTATAGAATTTTCAAATAAATATTCTTTACACCTGAAACTAATATAATATTGCATGTCAGTTATACTTCAATGAAAAAAGTTTGCTCAAAATTGAAAGAGTCCTGTTATTCTGTTCTGTTCTCTCATGGCTGCATGTTATGGCTGCTAAAAATAGGAAATCTGGATTTGCAATGCAAACTTCAGTTTTTTTTTTTTTTTAAATGCCCCAAGTTAACCAATATATGACAAAAAATCACCCAGGTCAAGCAGTGCAATTGTCTGATGCAAGATGTAGACTGCAGTAGGACATGTGCTAGAAGTCAAGGACCAACAGAATTGCTTGTGAAACAGTAGTTTGTCATGTCTTATGTTTGGGAATTTTGCCTTATCCCTGACCAAAAAGCTAATACCAAAGAAAGCTGTACTATCTTATGATTTTGCCATGGCATATCTCTTAAAAATTTCATAAATGTACATGTACATGCGTACACATTCATATGTATTTTACCAAATGCATACCCATGTTGCTGTTGAGACTGGGTCAGGGTAGGTGCAACTTCATATGGTCACTTGGGCCCTAGTATTTGATGCCTGATCCTTTGCCAAAGTTTTCCCCTCCTCCATGGTAAATTTCCCTAGGTAGGGATTTGGTGGGTATTGTTAACTTTGCCTACCAGCTGGCTTTAATCAGGACTGTTTAATTATATGAGACATGATTCAATGTTCATCTCTGAAGGTAGAAATCTGGATTTCAGAAGCTTTGGTTCCAGAAGAACCTGGATTCATTAACTAGTTTTACTCACACTTTCCCAGAGAATTTTTTGTGCCATGCACTATACATATTTATGTGTGAGTAATGGAAAAAGAGGAATCACCAGACATGCATATATAAAAATGCTATTACTGGCTGAGTCAAAATGACTTGTTTGTCATCAAATTTCCATTCTGATGACCTAGCTAAAACAAATAAAATATGTTCCAATGTGACTGGATGTCCCTAATGGCTAACATTTAAATAAAATTTCCCATCACTAGGACCTGTATAAACACATTCACTCAGACACACACACACACACTGATTTTAAATTACATCTTATTGTACTCTAAGCTCCACTGAGGACAACGATTTGCACATTGCTGCATTCTGACCTCTAACACAGTTTCTAGTACATTGTATATATTCAGTAAAAGTTTGTTAAATTAATAAATTAAATATGCTTAGGATAATATCAAAAATAATTCATAGATATATTCTAAAGCAGTGCCTACATAAAATTTTGTTGGAAAAAAGACTTGGCCATTCATTGATACATGGTCTATAGTCACTTTCTTATTATAACAGCAGGTTCCAGCACTTGTAACACAGACAGAATGGCCCTCAAAGCCTAATGAATCTACTATTGGGCCCTTTAAAGAAACCCATATGCCAGAGGCATACTCTTTAAATTTACATGAATAAACATAAATTAAATAAATATTGTTATTGACTACTATTTTTTCATTTCTAGCAGTACAGTAATACCAGACACAGATTAAAAACAAATAGAAAGATGCAGAACAAGATAAAATTATGGGAATATATTATATTTATTTGAAAGGCAAAAATTAATTATAAAATAATTACAATTATAAAATAGTTTATTGATAGTGACCTAATTAATTAATTAATTAATTTGAAATATGTTTTTGAGTTCATACTGTTCACCAGACTTTGTACTTGGTAGTACATATTTTTTTAAAACTTATAAAAGATCACAATTTTTCTTTTTACCTTCTTTCCATCATCTTCTTTAGCCTACACAATTGCAACCACTCTTCAAGTACCTCTGATTGTATCCTTGTTCGGAGCATACACTTTACAACTAACCAGGTCATTTCCCTGCCTTTTGGTGGTTACCCCTTTTACTTGGAATAAAACCCACTATCCTCACTGTGCTTTAAATAGTCTTTTACAATGTTGTCTCAGTCCAAGATTCTCTCAAAGTATATGTCCAGTGGTAAGGGTCATGGGCTCTAAACTCACCCAGTTTGTACTCAAATCTTGACTCCACCTCTAAACAAACTATATAAATTTGGACATGTTACTTGTTCCTTCTCTGTCTTCATTTCTTCATCTATAAAATGGGAATAGAAATTATGCTTATGTAATCAGTTGCTGAAAATCAAATAAGATAATTTATGTAATGTGTAGAGAAAATTTCTTGAAACACAGTGAGCACTCAATAAAATTAGTCTGTGATTAACGACAATTTCAAGTCTTCCTAATTCATATCCCCCACCCCAGGTTTGCTTCTGTAATACTGAACAAACTAAGCCTATGAACAGGATAGCTCTTTCCTTAAAATGCTCCCTTTGACATCCCCACTCCTGTCCTACTGTGGCTTGGCTATGTCCTACTTTGACTTCAGGTATCTGTCCAGCATTCTGAAGGACCTGATATGTAACTCTGTAAGTTAACCAGTTAGCCTGCCCCA
The DNA here is from genome assembly GCF_022079265.1 of Lynx rufus. Classification (NCBI taxonomy): domain Eukaryota; kingdom Metazoa; phylum Chordata; class Mammalia; order Carnivora; family Felidae; genus Lynx; species Lynx rufus. The sequence continues at coordinate 152,523,021 of NW_025814834.1, forward strand.
GTTTCATGGTTGCTGGCAGAAGACATGAGATTCCTACATCAGAACAAAAGACTTTATTACTCATGGTAATAGAGGAAACAGTTTTAGTATTTGCTCCGGTTCTCTGAGCCCAATTCTCACAAGATGATGCAAAGAGGGTCGAATGACACATGCAATATGTAGATCACCTTACAGGACAGCAATCTTGAGCTTAGAGAAGCTGCCTTTTATAATGGTCAGTAAGCATGTCTGTCTTTGCTACCAAAAGAGACTATATGTTCCAAGACTGTAAACAAATCTGCAGTTTGCTCTGGAATGAAACACTGTATCTCTATCTTCCAAGGCTATTTACCGTACAACATCAGTGAAAAGATAGTTGTGAACAAAGGTAGTCACTGCCTCTACTAGCAAGAAGTTTAGAAATGCAAGAGAGCCAAGGGACAGTTGTGTTCTGACAGTCTCAATAGAACTATTCTGTTTTTCCTCAAGATAGTTATTGACCCATGTTGACCATCAACTACTTGAAGACAGATTCTCTATATTTTCCACCACTTATCCCAGTGCCTAGCATAGTCCCTTGCACATAGTAGGCATTCAAAAATGTTTTTGAGCAAATTAGAGAGTCTAATGTAAATGCCGTTATTTTTATTCCTACCATTACTACCATAACCAGTAGGAGAATAAAATTTAAAAATACATCTCATTCATATGAGCAACAACTTATAAATACTTCAGCATTGTGCATACTTCATGAAAAATGTGCACTAAGTATATATAGAAATCTACAAAATGACTTTAGTGAGATAAAGATTTTGGTATATAAAGCTACATGCATAAAGATAGAGCAGCACAGGCTCTGAATTGCAATGAGAAAACGTGTATTTTATTTGCATCTTTGCAACTTAAAAAGATACATGCTCTCAGATTAAAAGGGGAAATCTTCACAACTTTTTATGCATCTATTCAACAATAATTTATTGATGCCTTAAATGAGTGCCAGGCCCTTTTCCAATAGGTATTGTCCCTATTAACCAACTCCCATTGTTAAGAGTATCTCCTTACAGCAAACTTGAAATTGATACAATAAAAGCAATTTTTATTTCTAAGCTTGGTGACCATATAGGAAAAATGTTCATGTCTTCATAATAATGTATTTCTACATAATAATGTATATATTGTGTATTGTGTGATATAAGCTATCCTATATATTATATGAATAGTATCTTATTCACATAATTAAATACCATTTTACTCTTGAAAAGAAAGGGCAATCCAAAATATAAAAATTTGATATTTGTTCTCAAAGCTACCCAAACCAGATAGAAAGCTCAAAAATGGTACAAGTTTAATTATCACAATAAAGGTAAGAGCTGTACACACCATTTTTTCCCTCAGTATGGATAGAGCCTCCTTGGGGAAAAAAATGTGACTAATTAATTATTTTACACCACACAACTAAACGATAATGTTCTGTATTGGTGTAATAACCAGACCCCTGGACAAGACAGTCTCATTATCACTCCCAATAAAATAGCACTTCAGTATTCTGCAAGACTTCCATTACTGTCAAGGATCGTTGGGTGGTGTTTACAAATAGTTAACCAGCCTTCCTCACAGCTGTTCAAAATTGAGGGCTCAGGAACACTTATGCAAGCAGAGTAAAATCTTATAAGCACAGATGAGCAGGAAGAGCGGTGGTACACCGAATGCATAACAAATAAGAATTTTAATTCATCTCATCATGAAAACAATAAGAGATGAAGAAAGAGAGGACAGAGGCCTTGGATGCCCAGAATTAGAGACTTAACTCGGATCAACAGTGCCTGTCAGACTTAATGAAGATTGTTTATAAACATAAATTTGGCATATTTTAGAGCTGAATGTAAGGAATAACTACTCAAGTGCTATTCTAGTTGTGTGGCTAATGTTCAGGGATATTTTTAATTTAATCATCACTTTGACAATGGGGAATCTAGGCCACAAGGCATTCAGATACTTGTATAATTAAAGTTTCTATGGGATACTTCCCCTGCCATGTTTTAGAAGATGTTTAATACTCTCCTAAGATTTGGTTACTCAATTTAAATTTGTATGTGAAATATACTGGCCCAAATCCTTAGGTAATGGTATGTTTCTATTTTAATCCATTGTAAAAAGAATGAAGTAGCAAAATCTCAATTATTATTTTGTGATTTTTAAGACTAAGTCCAACTTCCTCACTTTAGAGAAAACAGACATGTGGCAGTTCAGGTCTTCTGAAACTTAGTCTAGAGTTATTTCTACCATTCATCATTCTTTCAAAGTGAGGTCATTCTATAAGTGAGAATGTAACATTCTAGGAAATCAAATTTATCAACAGATACAGCATAAACAAACCCAATCTGCAGATGCTGCTTCTGAAAAGCAATGGACCTTGATATTTCTAAATTCTCAGTTTCTTTCCCTATTCTCATTTAATGGCGATGGCACATTCATACTGAGGAAGACTTAGCTAGATGAGATGGGATACTAAAATTTCATGTAGATCTTTGTTTTCAGACATGTGATTTAGAATTTAGTTTCTCTCTACCTAATAAGCAAATTTAGATTTGTTTCAAAATACAAACTTGCATTTTTATATATCTTCTTAGTTAAGTGTACATTGATCAGTGGCTTCCAAAGTAGTAACATAAAATAATAATTTGGGAGAGTTTCAAGCAACTATATTTTCATTCAAATATGAGCTCTATTTTGCAGATTTTTTTCAGTAACTGCATTTATTTTCTGTAATCCCATTGATGGTAAAATGGTAAGAATTAATAGGATATTTTTATAATTAAATTTATTTAAATTTTATTAGCCAGCAAAAATTCAATGAACCTCTCTATGATCCTCAGGTAAGCCTTGCAGTGTATGTAAACTATATAATCATTTTCTACTTTGAAATCTTCTTTATAGTTTATGCTGATTGCAAAGTTAACTCTAACCTGTTTAATACACTGAATTGGTGTAGCACCAGCTTTAATACCTCACATGTGGTCACTATTTTAATACCTTAAGAGTCTGAGTTCATGAAAATATTATTTGTCTTTACATTTCCTACAAAGTTTAAATTTATAATACATCTTTTTAGAGTGCCTGGGTGGCTCAGTCGCTTGGGCGTCCAACTTCAGCTCAGGTCATCATCTCACAGCGCATGGGTTCAAGCCCCGCGTTGGGCTCTATGCTAACAGCTCAGAGCCTGGAGCCTGCTTTGGATTCTATGTCTCCCTCTCTCTCTGCCCCTCTCCCTCCCTCTCTCTCTCTCTCAAAAATAAATAAAAACATTACAAAAATTTTTTAAAGAAATCTTTTTAACTGTTCATGCTTTTGCCTCACATATTCCTTGCTATTCTCCAGCAAAAAAATTCTGTTCCATACAGGCAAGTCATTCTATTAACTCCTCACATTTAGATCATGCATTTGTCCAACAGATATTTATTGAAACAACATTGCTATGTATAACGTGACAACTATAGTAACAACTAAGTTATGAAAAATAACTTAGCAATCAACTAAACAAATATAAAAATACTAGTACATTAAGATAGCATGTTAAGTACAGTATACACAAGTTATTTAATGGACACTGTGGGAAATGCCTGAGTATGATATAATCACTGCCTGAAATAATGTTAATGCCCAGTGAAAATATTAACCACATTAGAATCATAAATAAACATAAAAATGTAGTTAAATTAATGGCTTAATTGTTATTATTTATTTTTCTAAAGGTATAGCCTTTTCTTCTAACCCTTACTCCCATCTCTAGTTGCAGAGTTCTCAATGTATATAATGCTAACACTAATTCAAAGAAAACTGAAGTAGCTGTATAATTCCAGACAATGCAGACTTAGAATAAGGATTATTATAGCACTGCATAATGAAAAGGAATCAATTCTCCAGGAAGATATAACAATGCTAAAGGTATATACACCTAACCACAGACCATCAAAATATATGAAGTGAAAACAGAACCACAAGAAGAAATTTAAAAATCCACTAGTGTATTGGAGATTTCAATGCCTTTCTGTAAGGCCAACCAAAAATTAATACACAAGCAGACAGAAAATCAGCAAAGTTATAGATTACCAGAGCAGCACTATTAATCAACTTGATCTAATTAATATTTATAGAATACTCCATCAAACAACAGCAAAATACATACTCTTTTGAAGCTCTCAGGAAACACTCACCAAGACAGAGTATATTCTGGGCCATAGAACAGATCTTAACATATAAAGAGGAATAGAAATCATACAAAATTTGTTTTCATATAATAGAATCAAACTAGAAGTCAATAACAAAAAGATATCTGGAAAGTCCTCAAATACTAACCCAGTTCTCAATAACATACGGGTCAAAGAGAAAGCTCAAGAGAGATTTTATAAAAATATTTGAAGTAAATGTAAATGAAAGAACAACCTATACAAATTTGTGGGATATAGTAAAAGCAGTGTGGAGAGGGAAATTTATACATTAGACATATACATGAGAAAAAAGTAAGGATCTAAAATCAATACTGAAGCTTCCATCTTAGTAAAAAAGAGAAATAAGTACAATGTATGTATGCCTAAGTCAACAAGAAGAAAAAATAATGATTAGAGCAGAAATATGTGAAATTGAAAGACAAAAATGATAGGGAAAATGAAATTAAAAGCTGAATATTTAAAAATATCAATAAAACTGATAAGGTCTAGCTTGATTAACCAACAAAGAGTGAGAAATAAAAACTATGTGCATAGAAAATGAGAAAAAAAATCACTACTGATCCCGTGTACATTAAAAGTATAATGAGGGAATACTATGAAGTCTATGTTCACAAATTTGATAATTTAGGTGAAACAGATAAATTCCTTGAAAGACACAAAATATAAAATTCACACAAGAAAATAATCCAATTAACCTATGTCTACTACATAAATTAAATCAATAATTAATAACCTTCCAAAAAAGAAAGCACCAGGTCCAGAGGATTTCACAGGGGAATTCTACCACACATTTATGGAATAAATAATATCATTTTTTTTCACAATTTCTTCCAGAAAATAGAAGCTATAGAGAATCCTTCCATACTTATTCTGAATCCAGCATTATTCTAATACTAAAGCCAGCAAAAACATTATAAGAAAACAAAACTACACAATAATATCTCATGAACATAGACATAACAATTTTCAACAAAATATTAGTAAATAGAAGCCAATAAAGAACTACACACAAGAAATGAGGATTCATTCCAGGTATTCAATGCTGGTGCAATATTTAAAAATCAAGCAATAGGAGGGGTGTCTGGGTAGCTCAGCTGGTTCAACATCTGACTCTTGGTTTTGGCTCAGGTCATGATCTCAAGGTTCATGGGTTCAAGCCCTGTGTCAGGCTCCACACTGTCAGTGCTTGGGATTCTCTCTTTCTCTTCCTCTCTCTGCCCCTTCCCCACTTGCTGTCTCTCTCTCTTACAATAAATAAATAAACTTTTAAAAAGTCAATCAATAGAAAAAGAAGAAAAATCCTATGTTCTATCTATTTTGGCGGGAAAAGTTGTGAAAATACAGCACCAATTCATAATAAAAACTCTCAATAAACCAGGAATAGAGAGGACTTCCTCAGCTTGATAAAGAACATCTACAAAAAAAAAAAAAAAAAAAAAAAAAAAAAAAAAACTAAAGCCAATATCCTACTTAATATAAAAATCTGGATTTGTTTTTACTTAAGATTGGACATAGCAAGGATGTTTTCTCTCACTACTCCTATTCAACATGGTATTGGAAGTCCTAGCTTTTGTGGTGAGACATGAACAGAAAGTGAAAGGCAAGTAGACTTGAGAAGAAAAAAAGAACTGTCTTTATTTTCAGATAACATGATTGTCCATGTAGAAACCCCCCAAAAATTCTGAAAATAAATTCCTGGAATTAATAAGCAAGTATAATGAAGTAACAGAATAGAAGTTGATAAGCAGAAGACAATTTATTTTGTGTATAGGAGAAATGAACAATTGGAATTTGAATTTTTTTAAAAAAGCACCACTTACAACAGTACCAAAAATATGAAATCATTCAGTATAATAAAATATGTACATATTTATATCCACAAAAATATAAAACACTAATCATAGAAATTTTGAAATATACAAATGGGAAGATACTAGCCTTTCCTTAGATATTATACTTTCCAATTCATTTTTCTAAGGAAAATGTAATACTAGATTTTATAGGGCTAGGACTACGAATGAATTGGGGAATGATCCCAACACCATATGAGTAGATAATTCCTTGAAGAACAGTTCTTCATTTAGTGGGTGCTCTAGGCTAAGAGAAAGAAAGAAAGAAAGAAAGAAAGAAAGAAAGAAAGAAAGAGAGAGACAAAGAAAGAAAGAAAAGAATAGTGGTGATGGTTGTACAATTTTGTGCATATAGTAGGAAGCACTTATAAAAAAGTCAACATCAGATACTTGGAGAATAGACTTATCTACGTGAATCTTAGGATAGAGGCACTGCTATGTATTTTTTTCTGCTTTTTTTAAGTTTTCATTTTAATTCCAATTACTTAATATACAGTGTTATGTTAGTTTCAAGTGTACATTGTTTTTCTTAATTTTTCTCATGATATATGTTTGAATATTTAAATTTTAATTGCAATTATTTACTCCAAGGACTAATTTTTTAGTTTATAGAGTGAGCTACTCTTTGTAGAAAAAAATTGGGAGATATTTCATGTTTCATGAATTAAAACTTTCAGTATTGTTAAGATGTTAATTACTCTCACCTTGAGCTATGGATTCAATACGCTAATCAAAATCTCAGCATGTATTTTGTAGATACTGACAAACTGATACTAAAAAGTTATGTGGAAATCAGAGGACATACAATAGCCAACACAACACTAAACAAGAACAAAGTTGGGGAATTATTGTTATCCAATTTCAAGAATCGCTATTAACCTATAATGGTTAAGGCAACGTGGCACTGGTGAAAGAAGAGCCACACGGATCAATGGAACAGAAAACAGGACCCAGATACAGCCCATACAAAGGTAACCAACTGAATTTTGACAAAGGTGCAAAGGCAATTCAATGAAGAGAGAATAGTTTTTTCAATAAGTGGTTCTGGAACAATTAGTCATACAAATACAAAACAAACAAACTAACAAACAAACCCTAGACACAGATCTTACACATATCAAAAATAAAAACTAAATGAATCACAGACCTAAATGTAAAATGGAAATTATAAACCTTATGGAATAAACCAGAGTAGAAAATCTAGGTGACCTAGGTTTTTGTGATGAGTTTTTAGATACTCATTACCAAAGCATGAGCCATGAAAGGAACATTACAGGTTTGACTTTATTAAAGTAAAAAGCGTCTTCCCTGAAAAAGACGCTATTAAGAAAATGCAGAGACAAGCCACAGAGTGGGAGAAAATATTTGAAAACATATATTTAATAAAGTCTTGTATCTAAAAACATACAAAGAACTCTTAAAAATCAGCAAAAGGAAAACAAACCACCCAGTTCAGAAATGAGCAGATTTGAACATACACCTCACCAAAGAATATATCCAGATGGCAAATAGGCATATAAAAGGAGCCTCAACTTCATTTGTCATTGGGAAGAAAGGGTGGAATATATGAGGCACAGAATATTTTTATGGTGGTCAAACTATTCTCTATGATACTATATAATGGTGAATATAAAACATTAAGCATGTGTCGAAACTCACAGAACTTTATTGCATAAAACCTACAACTTAATGTATGTAAATTAAAAAAAAAAAAAACTAAGAAGTTGAAGAATTCCAAGATGGAATGCATACTGTGACAAAAAAAAAATCTAAATGTATTACAACTGTGTGAAATAACCTCACTCAATGGGGTGGGGGAATAAATTGCTGCCCTAAACAATTTTAGAAATGAGTTCAGTCTGTAAGACTGAAGTCAAAAAAATATATAATCTAGTTGATAAAATTGTTTCATACAGGGGTTTGAGCTAACAATTCTGAAGCCACTATACATGTACACTAGAATTTGACAAGCAAGTAAGTGAATGGAAGAAGGTGGGCGCTAAGTTTCTCACTGTTGGAATGAGGTTTCAAATAAGCAAAGGGAAAGGCCAGAATAATCCATATGGCAATGAATTAGACAGAAATATCAGTATAAATTCATGTTTAGCTTGATATATATATAAATATTTATAGATATGTGTATGTACATGAGGTAGTATGCACACATATATTTCTAGCTCTTGCAGATGAGAGAGCCTGGAAGCAACAACACCTCATTAATAGCAAGTACACCAAGTACTCTGCTCTTGGTTTCTAATACCATTATCAATCAAAGGAACCAGGGATCCTTGGAGAAAGAGCTCACTCTAGGACTGGAGCAGAAAATTTACAAGATGAACATTTTCTACTGCATGGAAACAAGGAAATGCTAACACACGCTAACACACGCAAACACACACACACACACACACACACACACACACACACACACACACAGTTATGTTAAAGGGACATAAAAGCCAAGTAAAAGAGCTCCCAATGATCAAAAGGAGAAAAATGTAACCATCAAAATAGTGTTGGATTTAACTCAAAGTATAAAATAAACACCAATGAGTACTCTTTGGGACTGAGTATGTGTCTTCCCAAAATTCATATGTTGAAGCCTTGCCTCTCAATGTTATGATGTTTGGAAATGGGGATTGGGGAGATAACTAGCACTAGATGAGGTCATAAAGGTGGGGCCCTTGGAAGATGGGATTAGTGTTTTTATAAGAAGAGACACCAGAGAGCTCTACCCCTGTGTCCACCCAAAGAAGAGGTCATGTGAGCACACAGCAAGAAGGTGGTCACCTAAAGCCAAGAGAAGAGCTCTTAGAATGAAACCTACATTGTCAACATCTTGATTAATATTAATCATATTAATTAAACATATTATATAAATAAACACATATAAGTAAACATATTAATTCAATACATGGCTGAAAAAATAAATGAATAAAAAAATTAGACAAATCTTCCCCACATAAAAATTAAAAATATGCATGTAAATACTCCCCCTCAAAGAAGTAAAGCATATTTCCCTACTCCTTAAATGTAAATTCTGTAGAGTGACTTCTTTATAAAGTATAAGACGGGGAAAAATTGTTCCCTTATAGGAGAAATATGACAAACATCACCTTAGCCAGATGATCAAGATTAACATCAATAGTGATGAGTCATATTGATAGTATCTATCCTTGATATGATGTGATGAGAATAACACTTTACCTCTGTGGTCCTCCTCCCCAAAGCCCATAACCTCAATCTAATCATGAGAAAAATGTCAGAGAAATCCTAATTGAAGAGCATTCTACAAAATACCTGACTAGTACTTCTCAAAACTGTCAAAATCTTCAAAAATAAGAAAAGCCTGAGAAACTGTCACAGTAAAAGAGCCTAAGGAGACATGACAACTAAATGTAATATGATATCCTACATGGAGTCCTAGAACAGTAAATGGATATTAGGTAAAAACTATGAATATCTTAATAAAATGTGGACTATAGTTAATAATAATATATTGATACTGATTCACTAATTGTGAAAATAAACTATACTAACATAAGATACTAATAATGTAAATCTAAAACTACACTAAATTTAAAAAGTTTATTTAGGGGTGCCTGAGTGGCTCAGTTGGTTCAGCAACCAAGTCTTGATTTCAGCTCAGGTCATGAATTCACAGTTCATGGGTTCAAGCCTGGTGTTGCACCCTGAGCTGACAGCATGGAGCCTGCTGGGGATTCTCTGTCTCCCTCTCTCTGACCCTCCCCTGCTCACACTCTCTCTCTCTCTCTCTCAAAAATAAATAAACATTAAAATTTTTTATTTAAAAATAATTTGGTAACATTGTCAATAGTCTGAGACTTCCCATTTATCCCTGTATCCTCTCTGTGATAAGAGTATACTTCTTGAACCACTGATGTTATAACTTGCTTTGGCTAATCAGACATGAGGGAAAGTAGTTAGGGACCCTATGACAAAACTCCTACAGAAAGCATCTATTGTTATGTATTTATCTTGCATGAAAATATCAATGTCCCAAATAGAGACTCTTCTTTCAGCCTGGGTCCCAGAATGAATATATCTCATAGAACCGAGCTATAACTGATTCAATCTATATGTATCACTTGATGAGAATGACAGATACGCCTTAGTTGTAATAAGCTACTAAGATTCTCTCATACTGTAGTATAACCTAGCAAAGATGACCAATTAAGAAACCTGAACTTGTGAATAGTGTTCTGCTGAAACAAGCACACCAATATATGTGCCACTGGGTTTGGACTGGGAAGATGGTGAGAAAGTATTTACCGTTGATTAGACAGAGGGCAACCCATTGTGCATGTGCACAGGTGAAACGTTACATAACCATTGCCTCTCATAACTTAGAGGATAGGTAATGTACTGGATGAGTTTTGTGGGTGAATAAGTTGGAAAACAGAAAGCTGCACATGTGCTATTGGCTGCATGTGATAAGGTACTTTAAGAAAGAGAGGAACTCAAAAATAATTGGCCAATTTACTAACAGGGATGCATGATGTAATTTTTTCTTAATTTCTCTCAGTAAAATATAATATTAGGAGATTTTAATGACAGAGGCCAATTAAAACTCAGCCTCATGGCAAAGACTAATTTGGGGGGAGCTAAAACCTGTTGCTAAAACTCAGAAGTCATTAATGTGGCACTCAGTAAATCCCTCCACTTGGGTTAAATGTCTCAAGAAAAAAAGAGTGAGACTTTCCCATGGAATCCTGGCAAGTTTAAACTATTGGCAGTTAAATCTAGAGAGAAGGGCATCTTACAAGGAAGGGAAAAATAGTATATCCATAGACACTGGAAACTGACTGTAATCAAATAGTTAAAAATCTTAGTATGTTTTTGAAACAGTTGTGCCAGCACCCTAAATTAAATACTTTCCTTTGAGACTTGAGATTACCTTTGTGTACTTGTGTTGCCAGAGTTAGTAAATAAAAATACGAGATGCCTAGTTAAATTTGAATTTAGATAAAAAATATTTTTTTAGTATAACCATGTCCTCTACAATATTTGCAACATACTTATATTAAGATATTTATGGTTTATCAAAATTCAAATTTAACCAAGAGTCCATATTTTATCTGTTAACCCTATTTGGGGATCAAAACTTCTATAGGCATAAAACAGACTGAAAAAATTTCTGAGCTCTCAAGGAGGGAATATTCTTTAATATCTTCTTTAGATGTAGCCAAGGAATAAAATGAAATACTGTCCTTGCACAGCCATCCAAGAGCCATCACAAATAAATGACTGAGGAGCTATTCCCAAGAAATAACACCCCATCAAGAAATGTCCTAATTCCCTCTGTTGCTATGTGATCTACACTAGCAGTGAGAGGATGGATTCACCCCATTGAGGCAAGTTTGGAATGTGACTGACTTTGATCAGTGACATGTGATTGCAAGCAACTTGTGACACTGATAAGCAGCAACCTAAAGCATAATCACTGGATGTGGAATTGCTCGTTTCCCTCTGCCACAAGATCAGCAACATTCCAGCAAGGAGCCTCTCCTTTAGCCTGGATTCCATGATGAAGGAAACACATGGAGCTAACATGGAATATAAACAACAAACTGATATTTTGGGGGAGGAAGAAGCGAGACACTAGATTTTGGTTTTAGGGTTAATCTAACACAGGTACAAATGCATTCTGGGAAAGCATTCATTCATCTTCTTTCCTTCCTTCCTTCTTTTCTTCCTTTCTTCCTTTTTCTTTCATCCTCCCTCCATCTTCCTTTCTCTCTCTCTCCCTTTTTTTCCTTCCTTCCTTTTCTTTCTTTCTTTCTTTCTTTCTTTCTTTCTTTCTTTCTTTCTCCTTCCTTCCAGTCACAATGGACCTGTAGTTTATTACAGCTATAACAGTTAAATGGTTAACTAAATCCAGATTAAATGGTTTGTCCAAGATCATAGAGTAAGACAAAACTCAGATTCAGTTATTTATTTGGCTCTTAATGTGGGCTTGTTGCTGGTCAAGTCTCTACATATAAGAAAGTAAAATAGTCCCTGACTTCAAAAAACTAATCACTTTAGTAGGAAGATAAGTTTTATGTGTATGTGTACATGCACACACAAACACACATAAACATACACACTCTCCATGTTGCTTGAGTTATTGCCCTCACATGGTTCATTACCCCCCCCCCCACTCCCTCAAGTGGCTGTGTCTGCTGTCGCTCATGCAAGCATGTCTTGGATGTCTCTTCTTTCACACTTAAACACCATCAGTATATTTTCTTTCTTCCCAAAAGAAGCTCTGCCACCTGTTTTATAGTAACCTATTTGTCATTTCTAATACAAAATAATGTGCCATGTTACAGTTTTATAAATGTAACTTGGGCCTGATATTACTAAGATTTTTGGCAAGATGCATCAATTTATCAAATAAAAGTGCAACAAAAAATAAAGTTTGTTCTAATCAAATCATTTTAGTTGTAAAAAAAAATAAACATCCCTTGCAACAACACATTCCAATGAAAAGAAATGGGAAGTTTTTTAAAAGGTTGAGAAAAAGTGGACTCATGGAAACTAACACATCTTCAAACAGCTACATTAGCCACATGTCTTTCTGATCGAGAAGGTCTTTTATTTCTGAGCATCGTTCCTTTTTTTTTTTTTTTTGTCTGCAGTTGAGATTTTTCCTTCCTACTCATTGTTGATTCATAATTTTGGAGGTGGTATAAATTTGCTATGATGCTGGTTCTAGCAAAAAAAAAAATGCGTAACTTGTTTAATCCAGAGCTCTTTGTCTTCTGACTAGTTTCTGTGACTCTTATTTCAGATGACTGAGGGGGAAACTGATTGACTACTGATTAGATTCCCTTAAATGGGGTATCCACTCCATTCTATTACCTATAGCCATGGAGGTGGGGTCATCTTATACGTTGGATATCTCTTCTAAGAATTTAAAGAAGACAAGGTATGTTAGTAGAAAATAAGTATGGCAGGCAAATTAAACTGACATATCCAACACAAAGACATGGCTTCTAAAAGCAAAACACACATACACATGCATACATCAGGAGACAAAGTGACAAATAGATCATATTTTGGCTTTATTCTGCTTAACATACGTTCTAATATTGATTTTTTTATTAATTTAAATTTCACATGAGAGTCACTTGTTGAAATTTAGGAGGTAGTTGATGCAATTAGAGGCATTTTACTTATTACTTTTGCTTTGATCTGTTGGTGACTTGAAAATTCTTAATTTCTGCATGAATTATGAGATAATTTTACTGCTTGAGTTTATCTATTTCTGTATAATTAGGATATAGGAATTTAGTTTATATCTTTCTGTTTAATTGAGTTAACAATGTCTGCTGAAAATACAATACTATTAGGTGATTTGAAGGAAAATCTATAATTAACTTTCTTATTAGGACTGATTGGATAAGAGTGACTTTTATCAGAGGCCTCTTGTCTTCTGAATTTCAGAATGAAGTACTATCAATGAATTTAAAAAATGCACTGAAAAGAGTCTGCATTCATTGACAAAACCCCAAGGGTCTAATGAATACATTTAAATTAATGGTGAGCTTAAAAAGATAAAATGTATATGTATAACATTTTAAGAAATATTTTGCTTGTGAATAATGTGCATTTAAGAATAGGAATGCTGGAGCGCCTGGGTGGCTTAGTTCCTTAAGTGTCCAACTAGGAATTTTTAGGAAAAATTCTCAATTACTATAAAATGACCAGCAGATCAAAATGCTAGAGATAGGACAAACAAGTTTATGAGAAACTTGAAAATAATGATGTTCTCCTAAAGAAAAACTATTTTTGAGGACTTTGTTTTTCCTTTTTCTTTCTTATAAATCTCCAAGGTTTCCATTGAAATTTATATCATGTCAGAAGTGAAAAACAAAATGGAATAGCTATTTTTTCCACCTCATAACTTTCATGAGTAAAACATTCATCTTTCCTGCTAAAGAAAGGGAAGAAAAAAGACACTACCTTCATAATAATTCTTAACTTTTTCTTCATGGTACTTTGCATCAGAGAAGACAATAGATGGACTCTAATAGAAAAGATTAAGATAAGGGTTTCAAATATTTTGATATGTGATGAGAATAATCATTTATTCAAGTTTTATCACCCAACCCTAGGTAAACACAAAATATTTCAAGGCATAGTGCTGAGTTTGCTAAGTTTTCATTCTTGTTCCAAATGAATGGAAATCATTGAAAACATTTACAATATTGTCTCTTAGTCATAGATCTGTAGATAAAGCATACCAGAAAATATTTGTAGTTGGATGTTGTAATAGTAGACTACTGTAAATAAGCATATAAATAACACTATTTAAATGGCAAAAATATTCTATGAGCCAATTGGTTTGAGTCATTTAAATACCTTACACTGTGCCTGCTTCTTGGTAATTATACCAATTAGATTGGAGAATCATTTATCAGGGTGCCAATTAAGTGAATTCTACACTTCCTGGGACTTAAAAAAAATCTAAATTAGACATACTAACAACTCCTATGTTTATGGGTACTTTAGTTGACTCTTGATCATGTAACATGGCGATAATGTAACCAGTGTTTCTTCTTACTCCATTTACTAAGGATATAGTTAGTTAGTTGGGGGCATACTTTATTCATTCAGTTCACTCTGCTGTTCGAATATCAAAGTGAAAAACTTTAACCAAAAAATATTGGCTTGGAATCTTACTATTAATTTTATTTAAAAACTTATTTCAATGAACATTTTCCTTTTATCTGAAACCTGAATTTAAAGGTTAATTAATTTAATGATTCCTGGGTTAGTAGACATGTAATTATTATTGATTGCAAATGTGTGATTTTTTTTAGTGACACATTTTTCAGAAGATGCAGAAGACTGAGTTAAGAATTAACTAACATTCAATAACAATAGAAAGGAACTTTTAAAATACTTATAATAAAATTATTGGTAAAGTCCTTTTAGCCAATAAAGACTCTATACTATTTTTTAAATTATGAAAGTTAAAGAACATTTCTAAAGTCTTTTCTACCATTTAATAGAGAAGGGAGATGTTACCCTATGAGTGGTTCTCTCTAATCAACCATTCAATATTAGGCAGGGTACAGCAAAAAATGTGGTAGGGTGCCTGGCCTTTGACAACTCACTTCTCCATTTATTTTTTAGAACATTTATAACATTTTAATTATATAATAATAAAAACATGAGAGATAAACAGTTCTGAGACAGAACTGTTTTTTGCTAAAATATCTCCAATCTATTTTTCTGTGGCTAGTATCCATATACATAAATGTTTTCACTAAGTCATATGAAATGTTAATGGTGGTCAAAGAAATCCTAAAAATTGTTTTAAGTGAAATATTTGTTGTGATGCTAAGTAACCAATTAAATGATTATCTTGTACATCAACTAGCTCTTTTTACAATCATGTAGATCAACACTATGAATGTCAATGTAGTAGGTTTTTTTGAGAGCATTATATTGTTAAAATGTATTCTGATAGTGTAGAGGAGTTCTTATACATTTGTTCAATAAATAAGACAGTATTCACAGGTTGGGGAGAAGTGAGAAGAAGAATTAAAATCTTGACTGAATTTGCAGAAGCATAAATGATGAGCAGGTAAGACAGATACCCTTTGAGTAGTAAGTGTTACATTAACTGAAAAATCATGTTTTATAAACCTTGTTGAAAGATCATGCTTCATAACTGATGGAATATCACAAAAAACAACTGTGGCACAGAGCCAGAATAATCAAATAAATAATTTCATATCTTGAGGTTAAGGTGTCAATAAACCAAGTCTAAATTATATATAAGCAAATTAGTTTACTTGCAAAAGTCAGAGATAACCTATGATTCTTAATTACAGTCCTTGTAACATTTCTTTTTATACATTTAATCTTATGAGTTGTACCAACAAGAAAACACTTTGAAATTAATATACCTAATATCCATAAAGAAAGAAGACTTAGTATTTGATCAATTTAATGCAATGTAACATACACTTGAGGATCTGCTATGTGTGAAATATTATCCTGAGGACTTTAGGAAGTGTAAATATGAACATAAAATACTTCCTACTCATGCAGTTTAAAACCCAAGAACTAGGATAGAAAAAGTTCACAGGTGAATGATTTATATTATAGAATGAGTATCACAGTACAAAACAGTTCAAGAGTTTACCAAATGCAACAATAATCTTAGGTTGTTAGAAGTAATCAAGAAAAATGCCCAAAGGAAGTGGGTCTCTGCTTATTCATCCATTTGTTCATAGCCAAGAGTAATTTGGAACATGATGAGAAATGCCTATGGTCCAGAATTGTCAAAGTGTAGTGCAAGTGGAGATAGATAGAAATGGGAAATAAGAAACGAAAGATTGAAGCTAACTTGGAGAACTCTGAAACTATGTTGAGAAGCACTAGCCAGAAAAAGCGACATTTCTTCTTCCACCATGGAATAGATTACAGTAGATATTTCTATGAGAGCAGACAATTCTTATGTTGAGAGAGGATATAGAAAACATGATGCAGTCTTTAAGGAATTGATTTAATCATCAGTCACTCACTGAAGGCCAATAATATGTCAGTTCTGTTGTAATTCTGAAATTTGTGTCCTCCACGGCAGCTTCAGAAATGAAAAGTAAAGCCTTGGCCCTCAAACAGTACAAAAATGAGTGATAAAGACAAACAAGTGAGGAAATGGTTAAAATGTAGTATAAACAGTATTAGGATATGATCAGGAAACATGATGGTGTTTTGGTTATCTACTTCTGCATAAGAAGAAACCCCCAAATAATGATGTTGTGGAATAAATTGTTACTACCCCCAAATTCAAATGCTGAATTACTGATTCCCCAAATCTCAGAATGTGACTATGTCAGTATGCTCTCTAAGAGGCATTAATTAATTCATTAATCAATTAATTAATTTAACTTAAGGCTAAGTCATAAGGGGGGGCTCTAATGCAACAAAACAAGAGTCTTTATAAAAAGACATTAGGATACAGATCAACAGAGCAAAGACCATGTGAAGACACAGAGAAAGGTCATGGACAGAGGCCTTGGAAGAAACCAACGCTGCCGACAATTTGATCTCAGATTTCTAGTCTCCAAAACTGTAAGAAAATAAATTCCTGTCATTTAAACCACTTAGTCTGTGTTACTTGGTTATGTCAGTCCCAGAAAACTAGTACACGTGGCTTTAAGACAGTAACATTCATTTAATTTGCTCTTGAATTTAGGGATGATCTCATCTAGGGATGAGATCAACTAGAAAGTTCTACCTTGTGACTTCTCATGTGGTTGTAGTCATATGGCTCCTCCCTCTTCCCACTCTCCCTAACTTCTCTCTCTCCCTCTTTCCCCCTTTTTTCCTCTCCCTGTGGTCTTTTCATGTGGTACTCTAAGAGTAGCCAGATTCCACCATGGCAGCTGAAGATTTCCATAGCAAGTGTCCTCCGAGAAACCAAAGCCGCATGGCCTTTTGTAACCTAGCCTCAGAAGTCACACAGATTCACTTCACTGAGATGTGTTTGTATAGGCAGTATGTGCAGATGTGTTTTAAAACTGCTTCTGTCTGTCCTTTGGCTAAAAAATGCTTACAGTGTTCTCACATGCAAAATACACTTACTCTTTCCCCGAATCCCATAGAAATCTCATCCATTATGGCATCGGGTTTGGGCTTGAGGTCCAGGATTTCACCATTCAAATCAGGTGTGAGTGTGGATGAGGTCTGTGAGCCAGTTCCTTGGTTATACAGCTCCTTGAAAACATTTCTGCTCAATCTGAAGCCATATGAAGTAAAGAGACAACTTATCTGTACCTTTCACTGTATATATAACATATCATAATGGGGAGACAAGGACAAGATAATTGCAACCAATCTAAGAGTGGAAAAAGCAAAGGACACACACCAGTTACTGGTCCTCAGCCAATTCTGTAACCCAGCTTGGTTTATGCTGCCAGTTTCTTGATTAGGTCTCTGTCCTGTGTGGGGCTAACTCTCCATGGCTCTTGGGTCTGCCTTATAAGCTCATAGTTCTACTTTCTGAATTCTCTTTACTCTTCCATAATATGTAGGCTTGTTTGGAGCCCAGTTGTTTTCTCAGCGTGCTTCTTGCTTGAATAAGTTTAGGGGTCAAGACGTGCCGTTTTCATTTTATTTATTTATTTTTATTTTAGAGAGAGAGAGAGCACATGCAAGTGGGGAAGAAGAACATGAGGAGAGAGGAGGAGGGGGGAGAGAGGGAGGGAGGGAGGGAGGGAGAGGGAGAGAGGGAGGGAGAGAGAGGGAGAGAGAGAGAGAGAGAGAGAGAGAGAGAGAGAGTCAGTCTCAAGCAGGCTCCCCACTGAGCACAAAGCCCGACACAAGGCTGTATCCCACCACCCTGGGATCATGACCTGAGCAGAAATCAAGAGTCAGATTCTCATTTGGCTAAGCCACCCAGACAGCCCATACCTTTTTCATTTTTTAATCTCTCTCCACTTAGAGTTCAAACTGGTAGTGTTAGTCCATGTATAAATCTCTTCAAACTATTGGGTTTTCACCATTACACTACACAAAACCCACATTCAAAGTAAAGTATTGAATGGGTTGGCTCATCTGAAAGCTGAAATATCTGCTTCCAAGGTGGGCCATTCACATAGCTGTTAAGGTGGTGCTGTATCAGCCAGAAATCTCAGCCATGACTGAGGGTTGGCAACCTTGGGTTTCTCTCAACGTGGGCTAGTCTATGTGGCCTGGACTTCCTTTGTTCAGTTTCAAGTGTGATAATTTCAAGAGAGAGAGAGCCAGATGAATGCTCTATCAGTCTTTATCACCTAATCTTAGAAGTCTCATAGCTTTGCTTCTGCCATATTCTATTAGTTGAGATAGTCAGAGAGTGCCACTCAGGTTCAGGGGGAAAGACACAGATAAATAATAAATTTAATAAGTAATAAATTATTAATTAATCTCAAACATTCTAAGGAGAGTTTTAGGCTTCATCTCATTTAATGTTAGCAACAATCCAAAGTGGTAGATATTATCTTTCTTTTTCATTGATGAAGTAACTGAGCCTTAGAAATACTATTTAATTACTAAAGTTCACACTATTATAGTAATTTCTAGGGTATGTTCAAATACTGATGGAACTAATCCTCTACAGATAGGGTGGTAAATGTGTTCTAGAAAAGATAAATAACTCCAGAAATTAAATTCCTGAGTTGGCAAAAGGGGATGTGGCCCACTACATAATCAGAGAGTCTGGCCATATTAACAAAGTTCAACAGTTTTAATAGGTGAGAAGACAATATATATGGGCATAGATAGAAATAACTGGTTAGATTTGGTTGTGATGAGATGAAGTATTTCATTTTATGATTGCTTCCATTTTCTGAGTGAAATAAGAAGCAACACCTTCAGCTGACGCATGGCTTTTGAAGTCTGATCATTGAACTACTATGAAACAATCAAGTTTAAGAATGCAGAATGGGGCATTAGATAGTCAGTGCATAGGATCCACTTGAGATTTACGGTATGAATTTATCTGAAAGTACTCAGCAGAGTTGAAGGTTTTTCTCCAGCCAAAGTTCACTATTAGGTTTAGATGCCAAACTGGAGGGGAATTGAGGTTTAACCAGGGTTTAAATTTCCCAGATAAGCATAAAGAAAGGAAAGGAGAAAAAAGACACTGGGGATATGTGTAAATAAATAATTTTAGTGACTGACCTCACAATTTAATTAAGGTAAAATGGGTACTAAAACATGAGATATGATTGACAGGAAAGAAGTGAAGGTCTGTGTGTAGTAGAATAATGTGCGGTAAAATAAACTCCAAGGTAAAATAAACACAGTAATTCAGCTTACCAAAGAGATCAATGAGTATCTGTAATGTCAGTTCCTGAACCTTTTTCCTTCCCTTATAATCCCTTTGCCCCTACTTCCAAATGAAAGAAAAAACTAATAAATATATTTGGCTTGAGCACTCTTGTTTCCTCTGTAGGCTAGAAGTATGATGGAATTAACATCCTGATGAGCAGACCTCAAACAAAGACTGATGGTAAATAGTATATAAATACTCCAAATCCCTCTCCCCTTGAGTGAGATAATTCTGAGACATGTTCTGCACCATTTTCCAGATTCCCCCAGTTGGATTAAGCCTCAGTTACCCAGGTGGGAAATTGCATGATAATACACATTTAATTGACTCTACTCCTTCTGTGTCTTACTTCCTCACTGTCCTGGTATTTCTGAGAAACATCTCTCAAACGAACTAATTAATGTCAAAATCTTGTCTCAAGGCATGCTTCTGGGGGTACCATACTAAGAAAACCCCTGTTATGTAGAAAATCTTTATTGAACACTCCCTTTAAGCCCCTAGAGCTCCTATCATAACACTTATCAAAATATTTTTGTCTTATTTGTCCTTTTCCACACTAGACTGTTCCCCCAAAACAGAAAGGTCTCCATCTCTGTAGAGCCTTTTCGTTGTACAGCTCTTTTTACCTAATAGGATTGAGCTACTTTTTAGTAAAGATAACTGAATACTCAATAAAAACTGATAGTTCTGCTGACCAATGATTTGAAATATCTTTTTAATCCATAAAGACAAAATTAGATCAGGTTCACTATATCATGAATGTTAATTATACCATGTTTTTTGCATTATAATTCTTTGAAAATTGATAACTCACAGTACTTCGAAGGTCAAATATTAAATTCTGACTAGCCAGAATATATCGTTACTTTTAGATTGTTACATTTGAAAAAGTTGAATAATATAATATCATCTCTTCAGATATATATATTTAACAAAGTTAGGGTGCTGTGACACTGAACATTTATCACTTCTCTCAAATCACTTTATTCTAGGAATTACTTTAATTTCAGCAACAAAGAAACAACCATAGGAAAATGTTTATTTTTTTACCTCATAAATACCTAATGTACAGGGTGCTGAATAAATATATATAGGAAAACTATTTTTGAGACAAGAAATTATCATTGTAAAATAAATTATTGTTGGAACTATATTAAAATGATTTTTAATTTGGGAAATAAAAGCACAGTAATAAGCTCTTTACTTTTTTTTTATTGTGATTTGACTATCACTTAAGTAACTGCTATTCATACACCTGTTTGCTACTACTAATTACTTTATAGAAGTTCAATTACTATAATGGCTAAATATCACAATTATTGTGTAACTCCACAGAAAGCCACAGTAGCTGTGATAGGGATACATTTGTGAGGAATCTTATTTGCATTTGTAGATCTCAACAACTGCTCAAGTATCTGCTTTCTAGCAATTAGGCAGCTGCTACTTAAAATCAATAGTGGCAAACTCTGGTTGTGTTTGGTTTGAAAACTGAGTATGTTGTATGGCATTCTGGTACTTTGCAGTGTATTAATGAAGCCACTTTGCTTCACGCTGTCTCATCACCACTGCTTAACATCCTTTCTTCCTCAGCTGGCTATTACATTACTTCATCTGTTTTCATCTTTTGTCTTATTCACAGGCTTTAATTTTAAAGTTGTGAATTTTCCCTCTAAAGAGTTAATTCACAGCCTTAATAATGTATAGCTATGGAGTCTGACTTGGGTGAAAGCATGTTAGGTAATTTAATACCAAAAGCTTTGTGTGAGATATTTGGAAGTTCTGTTTGCATTTCCTGAATAGTTGGGGAATTAGTTTCATGGAGGACACAAGGCATACATGGTGAAAACTGGCAGGCAAGTGGATGTTAATTGAGAAGATAACTGCAACTGTAGTGGCTTCTGCACATGAAAAACAATCTATTTTGAGTAGTGACTTAAAACTTACTGTGTGCTAATAAATGAAATACATAAAAATAACCATTCATATCAAGTCTCCCATATTTATCACCTTTGAGATTTTATGGTTCATACTTAATGCCAGTCTTTTTTTTTTTTTTTGGCCTTGTTATGGTTTGTATGTAAGATTCTAGACTAGAAATGTGTTTTAGAAGTATAAGAAAAATTGGCTGAAAAACATAAATTTTGAAGTTAAACTAAATGCTAATGGAATACTGCTCTGAAGCTTCTAAAGATACCTTGCTGCTTCATAACTCCCCTCCCCACCATCCCCTGCCTCTCACCCACCCCAGGAAATTCTGCATTTATTTCTAGTCCCTGCACAAATCTCACCTCAACCTCCCAGGCAAAGTGGGATAGTCTACCCATCCTCTTTGATCCCACTGTATTTGGCCCATGGAATTATTTATGTTCTAAGGGGCTTCAGAAAGATGATAAACGGTCAATCTCATAACTTCCTATTTTTGTTAAGTATATATCTAAGGACATGATATTGTATTTCCATACCAATCCTCACTATTTTACATAGTTAAATTAAGTAAACAAATATTTTTAAGTGCAATGCTTTACACATATGTCTCATAAAACCTCCTATTTCATTTCACTTTAATTCAGGATGTTACATTGCTGTGTTGCTGTACAGACTTTGGGATGTATCCTCTTAGATCATTCTTGTAACTCTTTTTCTCTGTCACCTGAAGTTTCATTGTTCTGGATCTTCACTCCTGTCCCTAAGAAGCCCCCTTAAAAATGGGGAAAACTGGTGCACCTGGGTGGCTCGGTCCATTAAGCATCTGACTCTTCATTTCAGGTCATATCTCATAGTTTGGGAGTTCCAGCCCCACATCAGGCTCCATGTTGACACTGCAGAGCCTGCTTGAAATTCTCTCCCTCTCTTTCTGCCCCCACCCCAGTTGCACGCATGGGTGCATGTGCTCTCTCTCCCTCAAAATAAATAAACTTAAAAAAGAAAGTCAGAATTGTAATGAGAGGCAGAGAGCAATTTATTTCCTGTTATAAGCCCTGGAAGTACCCGCTGTTGAAGTAGTTTGAGTTGACGCTATTTCAAAACCACAATCTTAAAGCCCAGTACAGCTTAGTGAGATGTCATCTGCTGATAGAAAAACCTTTAAAAACATACAGAATGTACAGACCCATCCTGTATTTGATTATGTCAATGTCTATAGTTTCCTTCTCTAATTCAAAATCAATAGGACATCAATGAAAGATGCTATTTGTTTGCTTCTCATTGTGTAAGAAATTACATTACAGTGGCCATTGTAAAACTAAATTTTATTTTACTGAGTCTAATAGTTACCTTGGCATTGGAAAGTTTAATGCTTTACAGGCATAGTCTACTCAAAATATGCTAATTCTTTACATCAATTTTAAAGGTGGAAATGCATACTTATCTTGGAGCAATGACTGTAATAAAAAAAAATTGGTCATTCTAAATATTCTCCTATGTTCAAACTATAGATCTGTGAAAAATATAGACTTGATTGACTAATATTGTATATTGTCCTTTAAAGGTCAATAGACTTGAGTTGAGTCGGACTAAGAAGGTTTCTGAGTTCAAAGATTAAAAGCCTTCCACTAACAATGTCATGATGATTAAACCAAAACACTTAAATCTGGGTTGTACATAGAAATAATTCAAATAGACAACCATAGAAATGAGAAGTAACTTTCAGGTGTTGGTTACCCAAATTGTCTCTACTCCCTACATTTATCAATAGTTGTACTTTGGAAAGTCTGTGATTTAGAAATTTGTCTATTTTTGTAATCAGCTTTTCCATGATGAAAAAAGAAAAGGCACAGACTGGTTTGCTAAGGTCCTTGAGTGCTGAGTGCTGTCATTCAAAAATGTGAATGTGAGCTTACCTCAAGTTGTGAGAAGCCCTAGGCACAAAACAATGACTCCCACTAGAAGATAAGCTGAAGCCTTCAGGAACTGGGGACTTGGTTTCAAAAAGTCAGAAAAACAAGGAAGGAAGCAGAATTACCATTCCAACTCAAGGTGTATTTATCCAGCTTGTCGGAAGTCATAGCTAGTCTCCTTACGACTTTAAAGAAAGTGAATATCCTCAAAAGTTTAAAATATTCCAAAAGTGTAAAGCGTTAACTTTTACTTGTCTTGGTGTGCACATGCACATGTCTTGGTGTGTGTGTGTGTGAATCTGATCTTACTGGAATGTAGATGGGTGTTTAGCTCTACTTTAACAGACCCTGACACCTGCTATTCTGATGAACTTTCCCTTTATCTCAATCCTTCGCAGCATTAGGTTTCTTTGAAGGCTATGAACCTGGTTTGCAAGATGATGCTAGTTTGGGGGAGCTTCACATAATTGAGACACGAAGTTGGAGATAGAAGTTAAACATTTAGTTAGAGATAGGTTGACAAAAATAAGAAATTGTCTGAGGAATAGCAGTGATTATTTCAGGGCCAATTTATATTATGTGAATTTAAGTCTTGAACTGACTGTTAAGGATTGTGAGAACAGACTCATTCATTCATTCATTCATTCATTCACTCATTCATTCAACATTTGCTAAATATTAGGCACAGTGCTAGTCATCGGCAGCAGAAAGAAGAATAAGCTAGAATTCTATTCTCTAGAGGTTGAGAGCCAAGACTTGGTGGAGGTGGTTGGGTAAAGATGGAGAAAAAAACAATACCCAAACTTTTTATTGCACTTTTGTATTTTCATGCATATGATGAGGTAAGAAAAAAACACCTTTTAAAAGATGTGGTCTGGCTAGACTAACATGTACACTATGAAAATATCAGCAAGGTTAGCAACAGGAGTTTCTTGATAGAGGGAAGAGGATTAAAGGAATGAAGTCATGGAAGTTTTACATAATCTGGTGTATCTAGGAGTACCTACTACTAATTACTATGGTTGAAGCTTGGGAGGTTACAGTAATAGATAACACTGGACAGCTAAGTTCCTGCACACACGTCACAGAAGAGGTTTAACCACGTGCTATACCTCCAAGTATGAGTGTATAGGCCTTCCCTGATACAAAAGGATCTTGTAGAAGTTACTATACCTCCCCTATTTCTTCATCTTCTAAATGTTTTGGACCATCGAAAGGTACTGGAGAATAAACATGCCAAATGATCCATATGAAAGACAAGTCTTGGGGCATGAGTGCCATCTTCCTGAATGAACCACACATGGCATGCTATTGATGGGAGGGCAGACAGGGCAAAAAGGAACAGCCAGTATGGAGGTAAGCACCAAAATAAGATATTGGTTTGGATTCCACCATTGTCATGGCTCCCATCCAATGACATCATGTACCCCCTAGGCTAGCACCCAAAATATCCCTTGAGTTCTCTTGATGCTGCCCTCTCACTGCTCTTAGTCACAACTCATGCCTCTTCTCCAGGGTACCAATATTCTAGAACATCACTTCTCATTCTTCCACACTGTCCTCAGCCTTGGTGATATTCTTCGCCTTATCTCTCCTAGAGTGGGGGCTGGATTTCAGTGTAAAAAACTCTGATTCCTTCAGATTTCCCAATTTGGTTTTCAATCCCTAATTATTGACTATTTTCTTTCACTTAATTTCAGTCTTACCATCTCTGGGTTGCGAATGCTGTTAAATTACCCTTAAGTAAAACTAACAGTAAATTACTTAGCAGGCTAAAGGAAAGCATGATGATTAATATGCAAGATATTATATAGCTATCCTAGTAATGGAACACATTTATCCTGAAGATAATGATGACCCATTGAAATATTTAAAGAAGGAGGGGGGAAAACCCAATGATTTGCTTCTTAGAAAGTTCCCTTTGCCTAAAGTGTAAAGGGTAAGGGTAGATGGCAGTAAAGCCCGATTAGAGACTAAGAAATGTGGGCAAACTATTGCTCAGACCAAGGATAGAGTAGATAAGGTCCAAAATGAGAGCAGGAGCTGAAAGGATGGAGAGGAGGTTTACACTAAAGAGATGTTAAAGGAACTTGGAGACCTATTTTCTGAGAAATAAAAGGGAATGAATAACAATAACACACAAACGAATTAAGATGATGGCCCTCAGTCAGACATGGAATACAGAAAAAAAAGCCTATTTGAGCAAAAATTATTATGAGTTCAGTTTTGGACAAATTGAGCTTGTCCAGGAGAAGATAAATGTATATTTATAGTTCAGCAGAGGAAATTCATATTTCGATATCATCTAAAATCATATAATAGTCAGTGCTCTGGGTGAGAATGAGATAAAGAATAGAAAACTTACAGATTAAGCAGCAAGCCAGTGACAGAACTTTTCCTCTTTCTTCTCTTACCTCCTATACAGAATTAGGAATGACATTAATGAAATCAACTTTTCCTATATTCCTCGATCTACTCCACTGGGATTTAGGAGGAAGATATTTTCTTGATCCAGTGGTATCTGTGAGGGATTCTACACATCAGTAACTGAACACTTGCCAGATGGCTTAAAAAGAGAAATGTGATCAAATAAAATGTGGGGTTTTACCTGAATTCAAACTTTTATAGATCTATTGAGGTAGTCAAATATAAATTGACAATGTTAGGGGAGCTTCTATCAAAATAGAATATTTCTGCCTACTCTACCTATAATTTTATTCCCATTTGCAGTAGCAAAATGCCCAGGAAAATGCCAATGAAACATGTGTAGTGTATATTTGAAGAAAGTTATCAAAAAGAGAATTGAAGCAGAATTAAGAAATTAAAAAAAAATACCAAGCTTTAGATAAAAGTGATTCATAAAGATAAATTCTCATTCATAATTACTTTATTTGCTGTAATTTCATTTCAAATTTAAAAATATAATTTTTAGGAAATAGACATTATAATTTAAAATTTTATATATTAAAACCATGTATAAAATTAAAGGGATGTGCAAGACCTGTCAGATATTATATATTTACAAAACCATAATATTTAAATGATCATAACACAATTAGATGGGCATAGATAAGTAATACAGAATATACACACATCATAGAAACACCACAAACCACTGAGCAAAGGAAGAATGATTTACTAAAATGGCTTTGGTAATCAGTTTGCTACTTAGAAAGTGAGGAATTCACCAACTTTATTTATTAACCAAAAATTCAAAGATGACTTTGGGGAGAAATAAATATAGTAATTCATTAAACCTGTTCAGCTAATAAGGTTTTTATAAATGTAAATGTGTTATCATAATAAAAATAGATTTGAGGTACATATAACTAGAACCTTATTTTAAAGAAATGCAGAATGAAATAATATAACTTAAAAAGTCATAATAAGAGAGTATTAACATTATTAATATGTAGGGATCTCACAAATTAATTTAAGATGTCCTGTAATCTAACTAGATAAGCAGCCAATGGATATGACCTGATCTTTAACAAAAGAGGGCATACATATGGGAAATGTTCTACCATATCAGTGTTCAAAAGGCAAATAAAATCAAATATAAATTTTACTTCTCTGTAAATTAAACACATATGTAAAATTATAGTATAGAATGATAAATGTGTGGCCAAGTATAATGTAATAAAAAATTATCTCAGAAACAAGTCAGGACTATTGTGAAAATTTTAAATACTTAATGCAATTTGATCTGATAATTTCACTCCTGGGAATCTATTTTAAGAAATTATTCATAAATTCTAAAATAAAACAAAACAAAAAAATTGGCACAAATACTGATGACAGAATTGTTCTTAATAATGAGAAGTATAGCAGCTTGTGGTAGTTAACTTTATATCAACTTGACTGAGCCATGGGGTGCCCAGATATTTGATGAAACATTATTTCTGGGTGCGTCTGTGAAAGTGTTTCAAGATGAGATTAGCATTGAATCAGTAAAGCAGACTGTCCTTCCCAATTTGAGTGAACATCATCCAAACTGCTTAGGGCCTCACTAGAACTAAACTGGAGAGGAAGAAAGAATTCTTTCTCTGCCTGACTGAGCTGGGACATCAATCTTCTCCTTCCCTTGGACCGAGACTTATGCCATCAGTGTTCCTGGTTCTTGGACTTACAGATTTTGGACTAGAACTTACACAATTAGTTCTTCTGCTTTCTGGCCTTTGGTCTTGAACTCATACCACTCCATCAGCTCTCTTGGGTTTCCAGCTTGCCAACCACAGACTGTGGGATTCTCAGCTTCCATAATCATGTGAGCCAATTCCTTATAATAGATCTATCTACCTACCTACCTACCTATCATCTATCATCCATCTATCTCTATTATCTATCCCATTGCTTCTGTTTCTCTGGAGAACCCTGATTAACATACAATCTAAATGTGTAAGATAGGATTATGATTAAATAATGCATAGTATATGTACTCTGTGAGCTCTTATGAAACCATTAAGTATTGTTTAAGAGGTATCAGCTCCTGGAAAAACCCTATTTCATTTTCATAAGTGAAAAGGAAAGATTTAAGGTTGCATATTCACTATAAAAAGAAAACACATAAATATAAAAAACAGGCAAGTGAAAATATGGTGGTGAAAATATGGGTAGTTTATTTCTTTTTTTTTCTTTTTTTAAAGATGTTTATTTATTTTTGAGAGAGAGAGAGAGAGAGACAGCAAGCAGGGAAGGAGCACAGAGAGAGGTAGACAAGAAACAGAATCCCAAGCAGGCTCCATGCTGTCAGAGCAGAGCCCAACACAGGGCTCGAATTCACAGTGAGATCATGACCTGAGCTGAAATCAAAAGTCGGACGCTTAACCAACTGAGCCACCCAGGTGCCCTATGGTTAGTTTTTTTTTTTTTAATTAAAAAATTATTTCCAGATTCCCCAGTATAAGTGTATATTAATTTTAAATGGAAAAAAATTAACTTTAACAGAGGAGATTTATTAACCAGATAAAATTATTAAGTAAACTTGATCAAACACATATTTTTATGCCCTGAAGAGAACACTGGAATACACAGTGGGACTCACACATAAGTACACACACACATACACACATAAGTACACACACACATACTCTGTCTACTATCCAGATACACTCACTGAAAAAGAGAAAGTATTGGCCTATTTGACTGCTAATGCTTTCACAAGTTCTGTACTTAAACTTCATTTAAATGCAGCCACTTAAGCAGGATGGGGAACATTTAAAGCTCAAATGACAAGAAATCACTTCTCTTGGCATAAAGTGGCTTCCAGGCAAGAAACACCCCAAAAGGGACCACTATGGCTCGTTATACACATTTCTTACTAGAATGTGCCCCAATTTGCTCCTTTGGTGAAAAATGGTGACATCCTTCCAAACAAACACTCACATTCACATCCACACATAATTTTTCTCTCAAGCAAATAGATGTATTAAATATTACTAAGAAAATTTTTTTTTTAAAAGTGAGGGTTTTAGGATAAAAATAAAGTGGAAAAGCTACGGATATTTTTTGAGCATCATTCTGATCAGGAAAAGAAAAATCAATATGCAATATTCACCTATAAAATTTATATTACAAAATTAATTACTTTTCTAAGAAATGTCAGTAATTTGTTTTATTGCATATTTATTATAAACAACCTCTAATGACTGAAACTGACTCCTTTCTCATTAATGTAGAACATGGGAATATGATTTTAAGATATTAATATGTGATTAACTTGTATGAATGCAGGTCTATATCACAATTTTCATAAAAATTATAGATAACGCAAAATACAAACCAGTTTGCCATTCTAGCTTTGTTACATTTGAATAACTACATATGTTTTCCCTCTATTGTTTAATGCTGGCACCAGGCCTCTGCTGTGCCAGAATCGTATCATCCCCATTGCCTCTAGGGAACCCAAATCTAGAGTAGTATCTCATCAACCCTGGCTTATGAAGGACATTATGTTGGTACCATCCTCACTAGCTCATCTCCTATCGATTTACCAAATGGAGAGTCTTTTAGGCTCTCTTTGGGAAAATAGGTTAGACAGTGAATAAATTCATTCTAGCATGCCCACCGCTCTAAATATTTTTATGTCTTCCACACTCTTCCTACAAGGAAGTTCCAATATCCACTTACTAGAGGCCAACATTTTCTAAGCTTTATGAAGCCATGCCAGTGGCAAGTTAGGACAAGCTCTAGATATCCTTGCCAGTATGTTAAATCTGAAGTCAACAGATTGTAGCCCATATTTACAAACTTTCCTTTGTACAGCCTTACATCCTTCATGCCACCCAACACTCCCTTCCATTCATCTACCACCCTCAAAATCCATTCTTGGGACCTGTCAGTGCATATTTTCAAAATCTTAGAGCTCTTTTGGGAGAATAATACCTTTCCTCCCAGAGGAGTTACAGTAGTTTACTGAATTTTATACTAGCTATTAGTCTAGAAGTGTTGAGGGGAGGTGGAGGGAAATCTTGAAGAAGGCACTTATCATCTTGGGAGGCACCTATCTTAGTAGAGGCCTCTGCAAGGTCTCCAGGCAAGGGAAGGCTGTTATTATCTAGGAAGGAACATGGGCTTCTTCTGTAGCCTTGGAGCATTCAAGAGTATCTGTAGATACAAGATTCTCAAGTGTATCCACACAAGTGTTCCCATCTCAGTTAGCTGGGGCCCATTCCTTTTGCACCTTTGTACCCATTCTTCTGGCCCTTTCTTTAGCATAGGAGACATATCAATACTGGGAATCATGCCTTCTCTGTAATTCGGCTACTCTCACAATTAGATCCTGGGTCTGGTATTGGCCTGGTTTGCCCTCCAATTAGATCCTGGGTCTGGTATTGGCCTGGTTTGCCCTCCAGTTGCAGGAAATGAGAGTCCCTTTAAACACCATGAAAGATACCCTTCAGCCTTTCCTCTCTGCAGAAGCTGTCTGTGAGTCTCAAAGCTGTCTTTGAGTTCAGAAGCTGAAGTGAGTTTGTCAATTTTATTTAGCACATCAGTGAAGTTTTAAAATAACTAAATACTGTCACAGTCTTTATAATCACCATAGCCATCATATATCTCAAATGTCAAAGACACTGCATATATCAGCACATCTTCTTCCATAGATATTTCATTTCAATTTACCATTGGTGAGAGACTTATCAATGGTTATGCTACAGAACACCAAGGATTATCACCATCCCACCTATCACCAGTAATGCAGTCTTTCTGCTATTTGGCTAGCCAAGGACCCAACCATACAGTTCTGTCTGGAGATCTGTTTCCTAGAACCATTTATAACTCCCCTAGCAGGGTTCCTCTTGGAATCTGACTCTGAGAGGAAGACTGTGCATTCTTAGTTTGAGAGGTGCAAGAAAAACAAAGGAGTATAAAGTTAACGTAGTGAACAAAATACAGCTTGTCAAATTGTTACTAAGCATAATCTCCAGGGAATATCTAGGAAAAAGGTACTAAACACATTCTTCAGAATTATTCTGACCACTAAGTGAAGGAGCTAGAATATTTACATTCTTGAAGCCATCAGTAAAGGGCTGCTCTCAAGGAATTGTTAATTCCCAGACATTTCTGATCATCTGTGCACTGGCAAAAAAGGTTCTGGCAACAGAAGGTAGCCTTCCAACAAAGATGGCAAGGTTAATGATGAGAAGTCAGCTTGGTACTCACAGAAGAAATAAGGGATTCAAAAGGATCTGGGCAGAGAATTGACAATAATAAAAAATAAGTTTGATGTGGTTTTTAAAAATACTATGCTAAACATAGTCTTTAGTTTCTGAGTAAAATACACATTTTTTTGTAAACAAATCAGACAATTCTGCTACATTACTTCACATATCACTGATAGACCACAGTAATCACTATATATATAATGGAAATACAAAAAAGGAGCAGACACCCACATAGCCAGTTGTTGCAATAATTTATTTATTTAAAAGTATTTATTAAATGCTTTTCTAAGAGCTGTGTATACACAGGTGCACAACACAGTCTCCACTATCAGGTATATAATAGGTGATCAATTAGTGCAAACTCATTATTATTGATATAAATAAAGTACTTAGTATTAAGGTATTTTAAAGAAATTCTTTCAGATTAATGATTTTCCCCCATGGGCTAATACTTAACCAATAATAACTAAATCAGTAATAATACTTAAATGCAACAATTAGGAAAACTTTAGTGTGGACATTCGCCATAAACTGACCCACAATTCAGAATATCCCATCACTGTAATGTTACTGGTGGTATTTAAACCAATACAAAATACCTGTATTCAATCTTTTAATAATTTAACAAAGCATTTGTCAGGAACATACTATGTGTTGGGCACAGATCCAGACACTGGGGAGACAGCAGTGAATAAAGTAGTGGAAAAAATCTTTGCCTTTCTAAACTTGAAGTTAGAAAGTTGTAGTTTCCTGGTGATTATACCTAAGTGCTCAAGTATCTGATGATTTCATTTTTTCTTCTAGTGTTGTTCTGAGCATTAATATAGAGAAATAATGATTTTATTATATTTTGCCTTTATTCTTCATTTATCCTAAATTTAAGGCGCAGCATTAAAAATATATGTGTATAGGTATTATCTTTGAATTTAATTTCAGGATAGTAGAGGGAACATTTCATAGTATTATATAAGGAGACATTAAATCTGATTGAGTTGATAACAACCTCATTAAATTACTCCCATTCTTAAACTCAGGAAAGTGATAAGATCCTTGGGATCTATTATATGGATAGCATCCTGAAAGTTCCTGAAGATTCTAGAGTAAGTATCCTTGTATCTTCAAAAAGATGTAATGTCCACTAAAAATAAATAAGCTTTACTTTTAAAGTCATTTTGTCACCAGAGAGAAAAATATAGTATAAACTTCTATAAAGTTTTTCAACTAGAAAATATCTATTCTCTCACACTTCAGAAATATCAATTCTCCATAGCTGTACAGTGTTGAAAGTATACAATGCTACATTTCCAATTCTTCCATTCTCCCTCTTCAGTTACAAAGAGAGTTTAGCACTTCCCAAGTCTCTCCCTATGGTCCAGTTC
Source organism: Lynx rufus (assembly GCF_022079265.1). Taxonomy (NCBI): domain Eukaryota; kingdom Metazoa; phylum Chordata; class Mammalia; order Carnivora; family Felidae; genus Lynx; species Lynx rufus. The sequence continues at coordinate 152,555,798 of NW_025814834.1, forward strand.
CCTTACATATGTCAAGATCCACACATATATTCCACAAATGGAGATCCCCATTTGTATATCCTGCAGTCATCCTGAATCCCAAACTGAATTCATTTCTAATTGCCATTCCCAAATTTACTTTATCTTTGTGGTAATGTGAATGGCGTGAGGACATCTACCAGGTGAACAGTGAGAAACTGAATAATCATCCAAGATATCTTCCTCTCACTCATGCTCAATCCATCTATATCCTAATCCCCTCTGAACTTCTCAGTCTATTCTAACTGATACTAACCTATTTTAGAGAGGCATCATTTCTAGCCTAGATGATGAGAAAAGCCTCATAAGTTGTCTATCTGCCTTAGCACCGTCTGATTTTTTACCATTTATTTCCTGTCCATTGTCCTCTCTCTAGTACCCAGATAATCAATCTAGAAAGCAACTCTGAATACGTCCACATTAAAATCTTCTCAATACCATCACATCACTCTTTGGATAGAGTTCAAAATGTAAAACAGTATCAGATTTAATTCTCCAGCCTCTATTTTCTCTAACTCCAATTTTCTACTCATAAACCCCTACTTATCATTCAGGTTTCCTTTAAGGTGTCACTTCTATCATGTAATCCTCTCTGATCAGTTCTAGGACAGACACCCTTTGTATGTGCTCCCAAAGAATCCTATCCTACAGTCTTCATTGTACTCATCATAATACACAGCAATCAACAGTTTTTCTCTCTAGCTCTCTGTCTGGTATACCTCTGTCTCCTTCCTAATCACAGATATAGTTTTGGTTACAGTAGGTGCCCAAATATGTTAGTTTACTTAATAGATACAAAGAGAAAGAGAAGGAGTAAAGAGAAAGAGTAAAATTTTTAATTAAAAAACTTTTTTATTGAGAAGTTTTAGGCTTACAGAAAAATTGAGCAGGGAGTATAAAGAATTGACATTTAGCCCTTCACGTTCATCCCACTTTCCCTTATTATTAACATCTTGCATTTATGTGGTACATTTGTTACAGTTGAGCTAAAATTGATATATTATTATCAACTAAAGTGCATAGTTTACATTATGATTCATTTAATTTCATATTTTTCTTTGTTTCTGGTATTTCAGAATAAATCAGAAAATGGCATTATGTGTTTTATAAATGTAAACTGAAATTTCTATAGATTTGAGCTAAAACATGGGCAAACACTGAAGTGTATCTAATATACTTAATTCATTAAGTATTTATTAAGTACCACAAATATGTAAACTACTGTGCTACATACTAATGACTCAAAGCTAAATAATATGTGGCCCCTTCCTTTACTGAACTCCCAGTTGTAAAAGAGAACATGAATGCATAACCTAATAATCAGGTGGCAGGACATTAGGTGCTATGGTGACATACCTAGAATGCCACGTCAGTAAAGGAGAGTTTTAAAAATTAGACTTTTGGTGGAGAAAGTGATTAGGAAAGTTATCATAGAGAATATGATAATTTGATCTTAATGTTGAAATTTGATAGGATTTATCAGAAAAAAATTAAAGAAGTAAAAGCATCCAATTTGAAAAACAGCATGTGTGGATTCATGAAGCCTCAACCCATAGGACATGTTTTGGTGGCTAAAGAAATGTAGAACAGATGTTACAAAGAAAGAAAGAGAGGAATAAATCAGTTAATGAAGGGCCTTTGTTTCTTTACTTTTTTTTAAACATATATATATATATATACATATATATATGTATATATATATATTAAGTTTTATTTATTTATTTGAGAGAGACAGCAGGGGAGGGGCAGAGAGAGAGAGAGGGAAGGAGAGAACCCCAAGCAGGCTCTGCACTGTCAGCACAGAGCCTGATACAGGGCTCAAACTCACAAACTATGGGATTGTGACCTAAGCTGAAATCAAGAATCAGACGCTTAACCAACTGAGTCACTGAGGTGCCCTGAAGGGCCATTGTTTCTAAGCTAAAGTGCCTGACTTATCTTCAGAAATAGGAAGCTAGAATAGGATGTGGAGAAATGAGATTATCAGTTTTGTTTTATTAAAAAGTTCATTCTGTATTGCTAGAGTAAAATATGTTTAAAATATGAATTCATATAAATGTATGCATGCGACCAAAATGTTAAGGTAGTAGAATAAATATAAGATATATAAATCTCAAATCACTAGAGAACCAAAGACTAAAGAAACTTGGAGTAATTTAGCAAAAGCAGTGAGCTGGGGATAGAAGAATAGTGTGAAAGCTAAAGAGCATAAAATACACCATAAAACACAAGATTAATGTGTTAAACCTCACTACTTGAAAACTTTTAGATTGCAAAACAAAAGGCAACCAAAACACATGAAGACCTAAAACTCAAAAATACAGACAAAATAAAAATAATATACAAAAAATTAAAAGTAAAATCAATTTTATGTCAATGTTATGCAAATGATCATCACCACTTCCATTATTATAATCATCATTGAAATCCTTATTTATCATGTTGTCATATATTATTAACTTATTTGTTTTTAAAAGTTTATTTATTGGAGACAGAGTGTGCACAAGCAAGCAGGGGAGGGGCAGATGGGGAGGGGGAGAGAGAATCCCAAGCAGGCTCCATGCTTTCAGTGGAGAGCCTGATATGGGGCTCCATCTCAGGAACCATGAGATCCTGACTTGAGCCAAAATCAAGAGTCAGACAGTTACCTGACTGAGCCACCCAGGCGCCTCAGATATTAAAGATGTATATTTCAAGATAATATAACATGGGTAGTCACCAAAAACATTTAGGAATCAAATAATGTATCACTGTTTTGTAGTGTAGCATATAATCTATCCAAGAGAATGTTCCATATGTGCTTAGGAAGAATATGTATTCTGCTGCTGCTGGATAGAATATTCTATAAATGTCTGTTACGTTCATCTGGTCTAATGTGTAGTTAAAGTCCAATGTATGTTTCCTTATTGATGTTCTGTCTGGCTGATGTATCTATTGATGAAAGTAGGGTATTTAAGTGCTCTACTATTATTGTTTTGCTGTCAAATTCTCTCTTTATGTCTGTTAATATTTGCCTTACATATTTAGGTGCTTCTACATTGGGCACATAAATATTTGCAAACGTTATAACCTCTTGTTGGATTAACCCCTTTATCATTATATAATGCCCCTCTTTGTCTCTTATTGTAGTCTTTTTTTTAAGTCAATTTTGTTTGATATAAGGATAGTTGCCTCAACTTTCTTTTGGTTTCCATTTGCATGCTATATATATATTTTCATCCCCTTCACTTTTAGTCTATATGTATCCTTAACTCCTAAGTCTCTTGTACATATTAGAGTTGAATCTTGCTTTTCAACCATTCAGCCTCTCTGATACCTTTTGATTAAAGAATTTAGTCCACTGACATTTAAAGTATTGATAGGTATGAACTTACATTACATTTTCATTAATTTTTTCTGACTATTTTGCATTTGGTTTTTTTTTCCTCTTTGTCTCTTTGTGTTTGATGATTTTCTATTTTAGTATGCTTAGATTCCTTTGTCTTTATCTTTTTGCATATCTACTATAGGTTTTTGCTTTGCAGTTATAGTAGGCATACATAAGTCTACTTTAAGTTGATAAGAACTTCAGTTTGAACGCACACTAAAGCTCTATATTTTTAGTCTCTTCCACAATAGGTTATTTTTTATTGTCACAGTTAACGTTTTTTACCTTGCATACCATTAACAAATTATTGTAGTTACTTTTATGACTTTTGTCTTTTAATCTTCATACTAAATTTATAAGTGATTTTCCCAACCACCATTACAACATTAGATTATTCAGAATTTAACTATATATTTACCCTTCATACTTTCATATGTTTTCTTATTACTAATTACTAATTATCACCCTTTCATTTCAGCTTCAAAAGCTCTCTTTAACATTTCCTGTAAGACTGGTCTGGTGGTGATGAACTGCTTCAGCTTTTGATTGTCTGGAAAACTCCTTACCTTACCTTTAGTTCTGAAGGACAGCCTGGCCAAATAGAAAATTCTTGGTTGGCAGCTTTTTGTTTCATTTTTTTTTTCTTTCAGCACTTTGAATACACCATGCCACTCCTTTATGGCCTGCAAAGTTTTTGCTGAAAGATTTATTAATGGTCATTTGGGGGTTCCCTTGTATGTAACAAGTTGTTTTTCTCACGTTGCTTTTAAGATCCTCTCTGTCTTTAATTACTGACAATTCATGTCAATATAATATGTATCAGTGTGTAGGTCTCTTTGTATTCCTTTCATTTGGAACTCTCTGGGATTCCTGGATATGGATGTCTGTTTCTTTCCCCAGGTTAGTAAAGTTTTCAGCCATTATTATTATTATTATTATTATTATTATTATTATTATTTATTACCATCGTCATCTTAATAACTTTCCTGATCCTTTTCTCTCTCTCTTCTCTTTTTGAGGATCCTCCAATGTGAATACTGGTTCACTTGATGACATCCCAGTATCCCCAAAGTCCCTTAAGATACATCCATGCTTTTTCATTCCTTTTAATTCCCCTTTCTGATTGGATGAATTCTACTTCCCTGTCTTCAAGTTTGCCGAACCATCTTATGCTTGATTTAGTCTGTTGTTGAATCCCTCAGAGAATTTTTTAGTTCAATTACTATTTTACTCTGGTATGTGATTTCTTGATACTTTCTTATATTTTCTGTCTCTTTGTTGAAATCTCACTTTGTCTATGCAATATCCTCCTAACCTTGGTAAGCATCACTATCACCATTAATTTGAATTCCTTATCAAGTAAATCACTTATCATCATTTTATTAAGTTCTATTATTGGACTTTTATCTTGTTACTTTTTTAGAACATATTCCCGCTTCTACATGTCCTGTGACTTTTTGTGTTAGTTTCTGTGCATTATATAAAATAGTTCCCTCTTCCAGACCTGCAGGAGTGGTCTTGTGCAGGAGATGAACCTTATAGTACATAATGGCCCTAGCTCTTGGTTGTCTCTCAAACCTGTGTGATTATCCAAGAAGACTTTTTGTTACTTAATGGCTCTCAGTAGTTGAGGGTGTGTCAAGACCTGTCAGTGTCACAAAGGGAAGGATCTCAGTCAGTCCTTAGATGCACATTGATAGAAAGGTGCATGCTCAGGCAGAAGGTTTTAGAGTGTGCAAGTAGATCTCTTTCAGGGAAAGATTGGAGCTGGGCGTTTTTCTACTCCCTCTGCACTGAGACCTGGGAAGATAGCCAATTAAGAACTGATTTTTTGTTTGCTATTGTCCCATGGGACTTGCAAAAGAAGCTCCTCTGGCCAAGAAGCCAGAGGATGAAGGGGTGTGCCCTTTGGCATTAGTTGCAAAAGCCAGTGTGCAGACATATATGTACAAGCTTGTTTCAGACTGAAAGATGGCTGCTTCTGTCTGTTGCCTCTGCACTGAGCCCTAAAGAGACAGCACCCCAAACAGTCCTTGCAAGCCCATTAAAACTGCTTCTTTGTTTACTATAGTCTTGTGGATCTTGTGGACACAAGCACCATTAGCTTTCAGAGTTATGCATTTTCAGATCTCATCCTTCAGGTGAAAGTCTTAAAAATCTGGACACTAGATACTGGGTGCAAACCCTTCACGCCTTAGGGAGAAGCCAGAAGTTGTGAGTTTTCCCTTGATTATATGTCATTATGCCAGGGATGAGGTTTATGGCAACAGTATGTCACAGCCTTTCTTACCTGTTTCAATGTGGATTTTTTTTCTTATTATTTTTAAAAACATCACAGTAAATTTAGAAAGATTGAAACCATATAAAAGCATCTTTTGATTGAAATCATATCAAGCATCTTTTCTGACCACAGTAGTATGAAACCATAAATCAGTATGAAGAAGAAAATGTAAAATTCACAAATATGTGGAGATGAAACAACTTGCTACTGAACAACCAGTAGGTCAAACAGGAGATTGAAAGATTAGTATAAAATTGACATAAATGAAAACAGAAATACAACATATCAAAACTTAAGAGATGTAGCAAAAGTAGTTCTAAGAGGAACTATCATAGCAGTATATAGCTACATTAGAAAAAAGACCTCAAACAATCTACTTAACTCTACACAGACCAACAAAGTCCAAAAATAGTAGAAGGAAAGAAAGAAAGATCAGAGCAGAAATAAATGAAATAGAGACAAAAAAGACAATATAAAAGATCAATCTTTATTGAAAATGATGAACTGTTTTTTTAATCATAAACAAAATAGAGAAATTTTTAGCTAGACTCACCAAAAAAAAAAAAAAAAAAACCAACACACAAAGAAGAGAGAGAGAGAGAGAAGACTCAGATACTTAAACTTTATTAATGAAAGTGGAGTGCCTGGGTGGCTCAGTTGGTTAAGCATCTGACTTCAGCTCAGGTCATGATCTCATGGTTCATGAGTTCGAGCCCCACATCAGACTCTGTGCTGACAGCTCAGAGCCTGTAGCCTACTTCAGATTCTGTGTCTGCCTCTCCCTCTTTGTCCTCTCCTGCTCACGCTCTGTCTCTTTCTTTCTCAAAAACAAATAAACCTTTAAAAAAATTTTTTTTAAATCATTCATGAAAGAGGTGACATTACAACTGATACCACAGAAATACAAGGAATCATAAGAGACTGCTATGAACAATTATATACCAATATTTGAAAACCTAGGAGAAATTGATAAATTTCTAGAAACATACACCTACCAAGAAAAATCATTAAGAAAAACAAAACGTGAATAGACCAATAAATAGTAAGATTGAATCAGTAATCAAAAACCTCCCCAAACACAAAGTCTAGGACCAGATGGCTTCACTGGTGAATTCTACCAAACATTCAAATAAATTTAATATCTATCCTTCTTAAATTCCTCCAAAAATTGAAGAAGAGGAAATATTTCTAAATTCATTTTTCAAGACCAGTATTACCCTCATGTCAAAACCAGACAAGGACACTATAATAAAATAAAATTATAAACCAATATACCTGATGAACATAGATGCAAAAATCCTCAATGAAATACTACCAAACCAAATTCAAGAATACATTTAAAAAGTCACACACCATGATCAAATGGCATTTATTCCAGGGATATAAGTGTGGTTTAACAACTGTAAATCAACCAACGTGATACACAACATTAACAAAATGAACAATAAAATTCATATGATCATCTCAATAAATGTAGAAAAAGCATTTGACAAAATTTACCATCCATTCATGATAAAAACTCAGTGAAGTGAGTATACAGGGAACAGATCTCAACATAATAAAGCCATATATGACAAGCCCACAGCTATCATCATACTCAATGGTGTAAAACTGAAACTTTTTTCCTTTAAAATCAGGAATAAGAAAAAGATGCTCACTTTTATCACTTTTATTCAACACAATACTGGAAGTCTTAGCCAGAAGAATTAAGCAAATCAAATAAATAAAAGTCAACCACAGGAAACCATCAGAACCTTAGAGGAGAAAGCAGGAAAAGACCTCTCTGACCTCAGCCGTAGCAATCTCTTACTTGACACATCCCCAAAGGCAAGGGAACTAAAAGCAAAAGTGAATTACTGGGACCTTATGAAGATAAAAAGCTTCTGCACAGCAAAGGAAACAACCAACAAAACTAAAAGGCAACCAACGGAATGGGAAAAGATATTTGCAAATGACATATCGGACAAAGGGCTAGTATCTAAAATCTATAAAGAGCTCACCAAACTCCACACCCGAAAAACAAATAACCCAGTGAAGAAATGGGCAGAAAACATGAATAGACACTTCTCTAAAGAAGACATCCAGATGGCCAACAGGCACATGAAAAGATGTTCAGCGTCGCTCCTCATCAGGGAAATACAAATCAAAACCACACTCAGGTATCACCTCACGCCAGTCAGAGTGGCCAAAATGAACAAATCAGGAGACTATAGATGCTGGAGAGGATGTGGAGAAACGGGAACCCTCTTGCACTGTTGGTGGGAATGCAAATTGGTGCAGCCGCTCTGGAAAGCAGTGTGGAGGTTCCTCAGAAAATTAAAAATAGACCTACCCTATGACCCAGCAATAGCACTGCTAGGAATCTACCCAAGGGATACAGGAGTACTGATGCATAGGGGCACTTGTACCCCAATGTTCATAGCAGCACTCTCAACAATAGCCAAATTATGGAAAGAGCCTAAATGTCCATCAACTGATGAATGGATAAAGAAATTGTGGTTTATATACACAATGGAATACTACGTGGCAATGAGAAAAAATGAAATATGGCCTTTTGTAGCAACGTGGATGGAACTGGAGAGTGTGATGCTAAGTGAAATAAGCCATACAGAGAAAGACAGATACCATATGGTTTCACTCTTATGTGGATCCTGAGAAACTTAACAGGAACCCATGGGGGAGGGGAAGGAAAAAAAAAAAAAAAGAGGTTAGAGTGGGAGAGAGCCAAAGCATAAGAGACTGTTAAAAACTGAGAACAAACTGAGGGTTGATGGGGGGTGGGAGGGAGGGGAGGGTGGGTGATGGGTATTGAGGAGGGCACCTTTTGGGATGAGCACTGGGTGTTGTATGGAAACCAATTTGTCAATAAATCTCATATATATAAAAAAAATAAAAAATAAAAGTCAACCAAATCAGAAAGAAGGAAAACTATCTCCATTTTAAGATGGCATGATATTATATATAGAAAACCCTGAAGACTACACACACACACACACACACACACACACACACACACACAAATTATTAGAACTAATAAGTTAATTCAGTAAAGTTTTAAGTTGCAAAATCAATACACAAAAGTTACTTGAGTTTCTATATACTAACAGTTAACTATCAGAAATAAAAAATTAAGAAAATAATCCCATTTACAATCACATGAAAAAGGATAAAATACCTAGGAATAAATTTAAGCAAAGAAGTGAAAAATCTTTATGCCCAAAACTATAAGATCTTGACGAAAGAAACTAATGAAGTCACAAATAAATGGAAATATATCCTGTGTTCATGGATTGGAAGAATTAATATTGTTAAAATGTCCATAGTACCAAAACAATCTACAGATTCAACACAATCCCTATAAAGATTCTGAAGATATTTTACAAAGAAATAGAAAAAAAAATTAATTTCTATGAAACTACAAAAGACCCCAAATAGAATAATCTTGAGAATGAAGGATAAGTCAGGAAGCATTTGCTTCCTGATTTCAAAATATATTACAAAGCTATATTAATCAAAATATTGTTGTATTTGAATAAAAACAGACACATAGATCAATGGAACAGAATAAAAGTCCAGAAATAAACCTTTCCATATAGGGTAAATTAATTTATAATAAAGGAGCCAACAATATACAATGGGGAAGGAATAGTCTTTTAAAAGTTGTTGAGGGGGGCGCCTGGGTGGCGCAGTCGGTTAAGCGTCCGACTTCAGCCAGGTCACGATCTCGTGGTCTGTGAGTTCGAGCCCCGCGTCGGGCTCTGGGCTGATGGCTCAGAGCCTGGAGCCTGTTTCCGATTCTGTGTCTCCCTCTCTCTCTGCGCCTCCCCCGTTCATGCTCTGTCTCTCTCTGTCCCAAAAATAAATAAACGTTGAAAAAAAAAAAAGTTGTTGAGGGAAAATGGATACACACATGCAGAAGAATGTGACTGGACCCTATCTCACACCATACATAAAAAGTCAACTTAAAATGGATTAGACTTGAACATAAAATTTGAAACCATAAAACTCATAGAAGAAAACATAAGGAGTAAGCTCCTTAGTGTTGGTCTTGGCAATGATTTGTTTTGGATTGGATACTAAAGGCAAAGTAAAATAAAATCCAACTAAAATAAACAACCAGGACTGCATCATACTAAAAAGTTTCTGCACAGCAAAGGAAACCATTAACAAAATGAAAAAGCAAGCTAAATAATGGGAAAATTTTTTGAAAATAATATATCTAATAAAGGTTAAATATCCAAAATATATTTTAAAAAACTCATATGGCTATTGTTGAGAGTGTTGCTATAAACATTGGGGTACAAGTGCCCCTATGCATCAGTACTCCTGTATCCCTTGGGTAAATTCCTAGCAGTGCTACTGCTGGGTCATAGGGTAGGTCTATTTTTAATTTTTTGAGGAACCTCCACACGGTTTTCCAGAGTGGCTGCACCCATATGTTATCACTCTTACGTGGATCCTGAGAAACTTAACAGAAACCCATGGGGGAGGGGAAAAAAAAAAAAAGAGGTTAGAGTGGGAGAGAGCCAAAGCATAAGAAACTCTTAAAAACTGAGAACAAGCTGAGGGTTGATGGGGGGTGGGAGGGTGGGGAGGGTCGGTGATGGGCATTGAAGAGGGCATCTTTTGGGATGAGCACTGGGTGTTGTATGGAAACCGATTTGACAATAAATTTCATATATAAAAAAAAAACTCATATGACTGAAAACCAAAAAAATCTGATTAAAAAATTAATATAAGGATTGAACAGACATTATTCCAGAGAAGATGTACACATACAAATGGCCAACAGGTACATAAAAAGGTGCTTGAGTCTCTTAAATAGAGGACAAACTGAAGGCTGCTAGAGAGGAGGTGGATGGGGGGATGGGTTAAACAGTGATGCGCATTAAGGTGGACACTTTTCGGGATGTGCGCTGGGTATCATTTGTAAAAGATGAATCACTGGGTTCTACTCCTGAAGCCAAGACTACACTGTATGTTAACTAACTTTAATTTCAATGAAAAAAAAAAGGTGCTTGACATTACTAATCATCAGGGAAATGTAAATCAAATCCATAATGAAATATCACTCCACATCTGTTAGAATGTCTGTCATTACAAAGATAAGAGATAGTAAATGTTGGTGAGGATGTGCAGAAAGAGAACTGCCGTGCACTGTTGGTAGGAATGTAAATTGGTATAGCCACTATGAAACAGTATGGAAGTTTCTCAAAAAATTAACTATAGAGCTACCAAATGATCCATCGATTTCACTATTGGGTATATAACCAAAGGAAACAGTATCACTATCCCAAAGAGATATCTTCATCCCCATGTACACCACAGTATCATTTACCATAGCCAAGACATGGAAAAAACCCAAGTATCCATTGCCAGATGAATGAGTGAAGAAATATATATTATATGTTATATAAATGTTCATACAATATATAAATATTATTCAGCCATAATAAAGAAGGAAATACTGACATTTGCACCAGCATGGATGAAAATTAATAGCATTAGACGAAGTCAGAAAGAGAAAGACAAATAATGTATGATCTCACTTATATGTGAGATCTAAAACAAAAACAAAAACAAAAACAACTCATAGTTAACAGAGAATAATAGATCAATGGTTGCCAGAGGTGGGAGGTGGGGGTATAGGGGAAGGTGGTGGGAGAAGTGGGTAAATGATGTCAAAAGTTTCAAACTTCTAGTTATAAGATAAATAAGTTTAGGGGACAGAATGTACAGCATGCTGATTACAAAGAAAGAAAAAAAATAATGTATCACTCAACTATAATAAAAAAGCATTAAAAATAAAAAAGATTAATGGGAAAACAATTATTTTTTGAGATTTTCTCTATGATGATCAAATAATCCAAAATCAAATAAGGAAATTGAGAAAATGAATATAATTAATATTGTAGCTCCTAGGCAGAAAATAGATACTTTTTAAATATTCATAAGGCATATATAAATATTGATCATATCTTGAATCTCAAAAAATTCCCAAATGGAAAAGAATAAATCATACCAATTCTCTTTATCTCATTTCAGTGAAATAAAGATTCACTTTAATAATAAAAGCATTACTTAAAAAGTACATTAAACCACAAAAGAATCAAAAAACAGTAACTAACTTGAGTCAAAGAGGATATCAGCTTCTCAAGTCCGAATATACTAAAAAGCAGAGGATACAGACAAACATGCACTCCAGAGAAATTATACCTGCAGAGTAGGAAAAATAATAAGTGAACAAAATGTTCTACTCATAGGAGTGTGGCAGTCAATTCTATGTGACTCTCTGGTAAATATATGCCTTTTCCCCGTTATTCAGTCAAATACCTGTTTAGATGCTGCTATCATTTTGTAAATGTAATTAAGGTCTCAGATCAGTGGACTTTAATATAGGAAAATATTCTGATGTGTCTGGCTTAATCACATGACCTCTTTAAATCTGATACAGAGGACAGGGACAATAGGTAAAGTTCCAAAGAATGGGGAAGGATTTAACACACTGGTGCAGATCTGAAGACATAAGGCCACATGGACAACCTCTATTAGTTGAGTGCAGCCACTAAGTGACAACCAAAAAGGACATAGTCCTATAACAGCAAAGAACTGAATTCTGAAGATATAACAAGAATGAGCTTGGAAGCAGACTTTTTTTTTTCTACCTTAGAGCCTCTAGGAAAAGACAGCCTGGCTGACATCTTGACTTTTGCCTCATGATACACTGAACAGAGAACACAGCAATATCATGCTAAACTTTTGATGTGCAGTGAGCTAATAAATGGGTATTATTTTAAGTTGTAAAGTTTGCTGTAATTTGTTCCACAGCAATAAATACTAATATGGTGATAGTAAAAGTACATTGAGATAATCCCTAAGAACCAGTAGAAAAGTTATAAAGATGAAAACATAACTTAATAAATAAAAAAATTAGAAACAAAGACATGTCTAAAGCTAGTTATTTGAAAACTATAATGAAATAAGTAAACCTGTAATGGATACCGATGGAAAAGTGTGAGAATAGCAATTCATAACATTACTCATGAAAAGAGAACCCCAGACACAGAAAAATTCTTTTTTAGATTACGTACATGAAATCATGCTCATGGAATTTAAACACTCAATGAAATAGCAAATTTTTGTTATAAAGTTAAATTATTATATAGACTAAAGAAATTTCTCTGTTTCATAACCCAGATAGTTTCATAGATGAGTTTGTATAAAATTTTAAGAATACACAATTTATTTGTTTATCAATTTCTTCCAAGGTACAGAGAAATAAGAGAAATTACCCAATTCATTTTATGAAGATAATATAATGTTGCTTCCCACTCCTAACAAATACTAAATAAACAGAGCAAAGCAGAAGTGACACAGATAAGTGGACAAAGTTATTTTGTGGATATAAATACAAAAAGGACACATAGCAGTATCTCAAATTTAACAGAATATTAAATTAATAAAGTACTATTATTAAGAGAAACTTTCTGTGGGAATTCAAGGGCTTTACATTACTAGAAAATAGACTACCATAACCAATCATATTACATGGGCAAAGGGGAAAAAATTCAATGACCTTTATGACAGATGCCAAAAGACCTTCGATCAATTGCATCCAATTTCTGATAGAAAAGAAACATTTCCTTATTAAATACTACCATGATTTTTTTTCCTTTGACAAGGTAAAAGGGCAAACATTTAAGCTAACACCAATTGGAGTTGAACCAGTGAAGTCTTAGAAGATTTCCCCATTTTGAAAACAGTAAGAATAAAAATGACGTATAGGGGAACCTGGGTGGCTTAGTCGGTTAGGCGACTGACTTCGGCTCAGGTCATGATCTCACGGTTCGTGGGTTCGAGCCCCACGTTGGGCTCTGTGCTGACAGCTCTGAGCCTGGAGCCTGCTTTGGATTCTGTGTCTCCCTCTCTCTCTGTTCCTCCCCTGCTCATTCTCTGTCTCTCTCTGTGTCTCAAAAATAAATAAACGTTAAACAAAAATTTTTTTTAAATGATATATAGAGTAAATAGTGTCAAAAGGTGTATGGTTCAAACAGTAGCAGGAATATGATAAAATAATAACTTCTTTTAGTTTATAATTAGTACAAGATGAGTTATGTAATCTCTAGGGTAGTCATTACAAAATAGTTATAGAATATAACTATTCTTTATATATCAATTATTATATTAAATGTAAATAACCAAATTCATCAAGTAAAAGACTAAGATAAGATAGTCATAGTAAAAAATAACTGTCAACTATATATTGCTTATAAGAGACACACTTTATGTATAAGAACACAAAACAGTTGAAAGGAAGGTGATAGCATGAAACACTGACCAAGAGAAAGCTGGTGTTGGTATATTAATATAAGGCAAAATAGACTTCAAAGAAAAAGATAAGAAGGCCATATTAATATATAAAGGAGCGGGGAGACTGGGTGACTCAGTAGGTTGTGTCTGACTTTGGCTCAGGTCATGATCTCATGATTTGTGAGTTCAAGCCTCACATGGGCTCTCCACTATCAGTGTGGAGTCTGCTTGGGATCCTCTGTCTCCCGCCACCTCTCTCTCTCTACCCTTCCCCCACTTGCATGCACACATGCACACTCTCTCACACTCTCTCTCAAAAAAATAAACATTTAAAATATAAAGGAGTCAATACAAAATGGATATGTCACAATATCAAATCTATAATCATCTAATATCATAGATTCATAGATTCATATTGCACAACAAAAAGAAATCCACAAATAATATACTTCCCACTATAACTGATAGAATTGAGCAAAAAAAAATCAGAAGGTATGAAAAATTAATTTTTTAAACATAAACTAATTAACATGTAGAGACTATTTCACCCAAGAACAACAATATTTATTCTTAAGTATTCACGTATAAAATTTACCCATATGCTAGGCCAAAACTAAAGCTACAACAAAACCTAAAAATTGAAATTATTCAGTTATGTTCTTTGATGAGAGTGAAATTAACCTAGAAATCAGTAATAAAAGTGAAATTAGAAAAAAACCTAACTTCATGATATCAAACAATGCATTTCTAAATACTTCAACATGCAAATGGAAAATAAAAGCAGAAATTAGACAATATTTTGAAGTGAACAGCAATGAATATATAACAAGACAGTATGTGCGTGGTATAATACGTCCACTTCTAGCCAAGCTGATATAACACCACCCTCTCTTCTTTAACAACTAGGAAATGGGGAGACAATATGAAGCAAATATTTTCAAACATTGGACAACAGATAGCGCAGGAATGTGATCCAAGAGAGGATTACAAACAAGGTGAGCCCTAAAATTACAGAAACCAACTACTCAGAAGCAGTTTCCAGCCTGCGGCAAAGAAGAAACCCAAATTTAAGGGCTTCCTGAATCAAGGAGCCAGTGAAGGGAGGTGGGGAGGCCCCATCAGTAAGAATTTGTAGGGAAGTTATATTCTCTTATTATATTTTAATTGTTATTGTTACTATACTGAAATAAATACAGATATAGAAATCAACATTTAGAAATTTATCCATGTATTTACTTTAGATACATGAGAAAGTAAAAAACAAACCCATTTGTTACACTAAAACTTTACTGATTTGCATGGTCTTGGTTCAAATGTGTGAAAAAAGTATTTGAGTTGGATATCATTTTTTACACATAAGTTTTTGTTCAGTTACAATTGAATAAAGTCAAAGATTGAGTATAATACTAATTGTCTATACTAATAAGCTATATGGATATACATTTTAAAAGAACAATTTGCAGAAATTTGTATTTCCTTTTTCTGTATAATATTTCTTGTTATATTTATTGAAATGTAATTTTATGTCTATTAAATATAAAAATAAATAATTTTAACTTGTGGATGTCTTTTCTCATTTTAGTTTTGTAGTAATTTACTGTTTTTTAACAAAAATATTGGTACCTGAGGTACTTGGCAGTGGGGGAAAACAACCAAAAACTTGGTTCTTCACCACAGAGACTTTGAAATGCACTGTCTTGGAAAGGGAATACATTTCTCTTGACCAAACTTTCTTAGTATTGTTTTATATCTAAAAATTATTTCACTACAGTATATATACTATGCTCAATTCGTATTTCTGGTTGAGACTTTAGGGTGAACTTCCAAATTAATCATACTGAAGAATTTAAATATCAATGATGATATCAATATAAATCATTTAAATCAAAACTGTTTACTTAGAGTATGCTTTCAAAAAAAAATCTCTTCCACGAGACCAATGAAATCAATTGATTGTTTTGAATTATGGACAAGGCTACTGTTATGAAGAAGAGAATTTTTTGGATTTAATTTCCCAGTTGTTAAACTCAATCATTCTCCTATCTTTGTTAGTAGACATAAATGACATACATGGAGAAAAACAGACACATAAAACTCGAAGAATACTGAAGCATTTGAGTATCTGGCTCATATGCTTCAAACTAGTGAGTGGCACTGCACTTGACTTTCCTATTCCCCTAACTACGTTAGTTCAGCCAATAACTCTCTTTGTCCTAGCTGATCTAAGGTACGTCTGTGACATATATAAACAGCCTTGAGAAATACAATAGACATGTTTTCCCCTTAGTCGTTCAGACACAAAGATAGCATATTTTTTTCTTGTTCATATATTCACATATTCAGATAAAGTCTTTGGTTCTTCTATCTCCACTGCATAATGTTTACTGTTGAAAGGAAACTATGACGTAAGTCTGGAGTTCATTAATAAAATCAAGTTATATTCCATCTAAATCCCTATAGTTAACCCCCAAAAATACTAGTATAGAGTCAGGTTTTTTCTAGTTTTTCCAAATAGTCTTACTAATGTTTTATGTCTAAATTTCAAAGAGTATTCTTGGAATTCTTCTATAAATGTTTATAGATTGGAGGGATGCATGGTTAATATCTGTTCTGAAAACTTTCATGATAGTAAGCTGATCTGTTCCTCAGTAAACTATAGGTCCCTCATTCTTCTCAGTGATCAGAATATGGCAGCTCTGACATCTGACAAAAATGCATTTGTTTCTTTTTTGGATTGTATGAACTCATTGGTTGTTGCCTAAATATAGATAATTCTTCATTCACTCTCTCACTTAGTAACATTTTCTTGTGCCATATTGGAATAAAGCATAACTTTCTCCCCAAGAGAGATCCCAGTATTCATCTGCAAAACACTGTGATGATTTCTTCAAAGAGGTAGTGTAGCATATTGGCTTTAGAGTCTGGTTCAGGAGCCAGACTCCCTAGGGTTGAATCCTGACTCTTCCACTTGCTTGCTGGGTGACACTGGGCTAGAAATATTACTACTATTACTACTACTATTACTAACACTACCACTAATAATGTTTACCACTACAGAGTAATTGTGCGCTAACAGAAGACAATATATGTAAAAAGTCTTAGTGCCTGGTACACAGTAAGCACTCATTACATGTTAACTTTTTATGCCAAATAGGATAAAGAAAGAAATGATCACATCTGCTCAACTGGTGTATATTGTGAGAGATGGACAGTTGGAAAAGGCTTAATGAAATCAGAGACCCTTGATTTTTTTTTCACTCAAGTACTAAGAGGATAATCTGTGCCACACGCTATTTTAAGCACTGGGGATACAGCACAGCAGATAGACTAAAAGTTGTCATGCTCTGAGCATATTCTAGTCCAGGAGATGGACAATAAAACGTAAAAAAACTAAATGATATAATATCAGTAAGTAGAAAGTGTTATGAAGAAAAAAAACAGGCTAAAGTTATAGAAAGTGATGTGGTTATCAACTACTTTATAGACAGAATCATAAGGAAGATCTCTCTGGGGAGATGACATTGAGCAGAAACTTAAATGATATGATTAAAGCTTGTCAAGTTCTAGTAAGAGATTTTTCCAGATAGAAGAATAGAATTTGGCATGTTCAAGAAACAACATGGAGTGGATTTGGAGGGATAGTGAGGGGCTAGATGACAGTCTATTTGGTGCTAGTAAAGACTGCATTTCATTCTGTGTTAGAAGTTCCTGAAGGGAGGGGGATGCAGTTTAAACAGTTGTGTGATATCATGAAAAGATCCATCTGGCTACCATGTGGAAAAGATGACAACAGAGAAAGAGCAAAAGCAGAGAAACCACTTAGGTGGGGTATTCCAGTAGTCCAGGACAGAGGAGATGATGCTTTGCACTTCAATGCAAAGATAGGGAGAATTTGCTCACAGCATGGATGCTCAAGGTGAGGAATGGAAAGGTCTTCCAGAATAGAATATGGATACTAGAAATAACATATTCTGGAAAATTATACGTTAAAATCTTGCACACTTTAAATAATT
Source organism: Lynx rufus (assembly GCF_022079265.1). Taxonomy (NCBI): domain Eukaryota; kingdom Metazoa; phylum Chordata; class Mammalia; order Carnivora; family Felidae; genus Lynx; species Lynx rufus. The sequence continues at coordinate 152,573,787 of NW_025814834.1, forward strand.
GTCTTCTACACATCTTACGATAGAGTCCCTATAGGAAAATGTGATTTGTTCCTGTTTTTAACGTAGGAAAATATTGCTAGAATTTTTCTTACAGCTATGTCTAGACTTAACACCACACTGACAGTTTCTTAATGGAAACACTAATCAGCTGTGAGATCGGTGAGGATTTTATAATAATGCTTAATTAGAAGGAACAAAATTGGAACGAATATTCACATGCTTTGGGGAGGATAGTTTAGCCCCAGGAAGATTCTCTTTCTTTGCCTTGCAAAATATTCATAGAAATAAGTCATCCTTCCAAAAAGCTTGCCCAATAGTTTATTTTAGAAACGGGAATATAGGAAATAAAAGTAGACAGGAATAAGATCTTTCTTACCAAAAAAGATGCCTGTTATTATTGTACAAAAGCACATTTACTTGTAGGATTGATTGTTGTATCTAGAAGATCAATGTTTTAATTATTATTTTTTTTATTTTTCCAGGATTTTGAAGTTCTGATTTAAAATAAAGCAAACGATTTTTCAATGTAGGAAAAATTAGCAATAAAGTCATAAGCATTTCACACCATTCTTCATGCAAAAAATTTAACACCTCCCACTGGTATAAAATGTAGAAATATTTTCCCAATGTGAAGAAAATATTAGATGTGTTTTAAAATTACAATATGTGACCTTCTGGTTATTGTCAGGATTTGATTTGGCAAGGTCTCTCTATGTTCATAAACATGTTACCTGCACTCATTAAATAATTTATATTTTTATGTTAAATTTCCAAAAATAAGAAAAACTCCCAAATAAGAGTAACTCACTGAATATATATTATCATTTTCCCACTTGAAATATTTCATTAATAAAACATTATTAAAATAACCATTTTTGTGATACATTTTTTGAAAATAACATTTAGAAATTTTTTTTAAATAAAAATACTACTTGATCTTTCATAAGCAACATTTCTTTGTTTAAAAAGAAACAGCTTTTAATATTTTATTGTAAAAGTACATTTCATATGTCGATTAGGACTACATTTATACAGATTAATCTTGAGTAAAAAGTAAACCACTTGCACATATTCTGAGAGCTGACTTTCATTACTAGATCCAGATGGAATAATTTAGATATTAACATAATAAAACAGGGTTTATAAATAACTCCACATGATTCACAAAAGGTCAAGTTTTTCAACTTACTAAGTCAATTATAATAAAGCCAGAACTTTTGTGTCCTTTGCTTTTATGATAGAGGCAAATTGATTAATATAAAACAAGTATAGAAAGGTATTTAATAATTTAAAAAATACCTTTTGGGTTATATCCAAGGGTCATTCAGTACAATCTACTCTCTCTCCTAAATTTATATCTCTATTTCTCATAATGAAAATTGATTATCAAAGTGATAACCATAAGCATCACAGTATTTTGAATCATCAGAAGAGGTTATATAATGTCCACTATCATTGTGTTTACTGAGACAGCAAAAAACACTAAGAGTTTAGTAAATATATTCTACAGCAGTGACTGAAATTTTACAAAGGGTCTGGTTAACCACAATATTTACTTTATTAGAATGGTATATTACCTAAGGATCCTAATTGAGCCGAATTTTATTAAACTCTTTCTGCAGAGTACTTGAAAGATGAAATGCACCATTAGAATGGTAACATACTACTTATCTTTTGTTTCAGACCTTGAAAGAAAAGTAATTCTCATGAAAATCACTCCTAACATGATAGTTTTTATCCTCCCCTCCTTAACCTAAGAAATTAGCATCAGATTCCACAATTTTCTGCAAATACTGATGACTACAATATTTTGAAAAAAATCTGTGCCTTCCCACACGTTCCCCAAAATACTGTGGCCTTCATCTTAAGCATTTTAGTGACTTAGCAAGCACACTTGTTCATCAAGGTGTTATCACCATTGTTCTACATTAATAAATACTTTATTATTAATTAATAATAATTATTAATTTATTATATATTTATATATATTTGTTATATATATTATTAATTTATATATAAGTTATATATTATATATTATTAATTTATTAATTAATATATTTATTATATATTATTAATTTATGTATTTATTATATATTATTAATTTATTAATTAATAATAAAGTATTTATTAAATAATAAATATTAATCTATTCAATCGGTATTCATTAAAAGGCTTCCACTTACTTGACACTTTAGTAAACATTCACTAAGCAAGCTTAAACAGAAACATATATGATCTCATGGAGCTTATATTCCAGCGAGGACAACAAATGTCCATCAATGAATGATGCATAAACAATTATACAATTGCAACTCTGACAATGGTTACAAAGGAGAGGTGCTCAGTGGTACAAAATTCTGTTATAGGAAGATTTGACGTAGCCAGGAAATCCAGTAAGACTTCCCTAAAAAATAGTATACAAGATTTAGGTGAGAGATGAATAGAGGTAAACTTGACTAACGGGAAGAAAAAACATTCTTGGTAGAGATAATTGCATATGCAAAATCCTCATGGTGGGAGGGAGCATGGCTAATCAAGAAATTGAAAGAAGTCCATGGTGATGGCTCTGTGGAAGAAGGTAAGGTGAGAGAAAGCTTGGAGAGGTGGATAGAGTTCATATTACTTACAACCTTAGGTCATTTTACCCCTCTGTCATGAGGTTCTTTAATGAAAGGTCATACACTTAAGAGAAATGGAAAGCTACTGAAGGGTCTTAAACAGCAAGTGGGGATTATACAAGCAGATCAGCATTTCAAAAATATCCTTCTGCTATAGGGTGGAGAATGAACAACTCTCATGCCATTTCCCTCATCACCTTCCTAAATTTATAGTTATCTAGAGGCTTTTCAGCTCTGAGAAGCACAAAGAATTTTCAGTAACATCTCTTGTTAAATCTGAGAGATCTACTTCTACTGAAATGGTTGGGTATTATTGGACATTAAGGACACATTCCTCACCACCTAGAATTCATGTTCTAGAAGACTCATTTCTGTCATCTTGTCCATGGTCTAACCTAAGACATATTATTTCAAAGCTCAACCTATTTCTACCACAAATTTCTTCTGTTTTCCTGGCCCTCTACTGTAATTCACTGTCCATATCTTAGTACTTTCTGCATGAATACCCTTTTTTCTCTCTTATTTATAAAGCATTTGGTCCATATAATCATGTGGCTTTCTTGCCTTTCATCATGCCTTTCACATACCTAGGATGCTGATACATTTAACAGAATTTATTTTATTTGCTTTATGTTTATTTTTATGCTACATTGCTGGTCTCAGACCATAAGCTCCTAGAGGGAAGGTTATATGAAACCCAGAGAATGTTTTGTGGTGTAAAATTAAAAGCTTAGAATTAAAAGCTTAGATGATAAACTATTTAATATGGGTAATATCATGTATATTATTATCTATATATTTATTAGAAAGAGAAAACTATGTCACCATTTATTGTATATCTCAACTTTACTGTTTTCTTCTTTATTTATCTGTGGTTTTACTAACTTCTACTTCTGCTTCTCCTTCTCCTCTTCCTTCTCCTCCTCTTTCTCCTTCTCCTTCTTCTCCAGCAGGAATATATTATTTCAGCTTTTCACGGCTTTTTCTATAACAAGAATGGCATCTTCAATGGTATGTAATCCTTCTAGACTTTCATAATGTTCTATCTGGGTTCTTTTCCACAACACTAATAATTCTTTCCATAGACTACCATGTGTATTGAGCCTGAAAGGTCCTTATAATACCCTAATCTAGAGACTGAATTAGAGACATTGTGTTTAGGTGCAAACAAACCACTTCAACACCATTGTTGTTAAACTCACAGGGTTCTGGGTGGCTAGGGGCATTGTCTAATATCAAAAACAAAAACAAAAATTTTAAAAGACAGTTCCTTACTGGCAAGGTACTTCTCACTTCAGGGACAAAGCACTAATGGAAGCAATCCAGAAAAAGGGTTCTCATTGTTCAGGCCACTATTTTCTTCTTGATTTACCTTATTTGCCCAGGCCTAGATAAAAGATGAACTTCCTCTCTTTCAATAGATTATAATCTCATTTGTGACTGACAACTTTATATCCTACATCAGTTAGTATAGTTTAAATTATGTCACAGTAACAAACAACCTCCAAATCTTGGTTTTTGTTCATATTTAATGCAGCTGGGTCAGAGTTCTTTGTCTCAAATCACCAGGTTAATAAATGTTCTAACATTTTTTGAAAATCCCATCTCAGCATCAGTCATAAAGGTTTGCCATGGCAGGAGAGAAGAGAATCGAATAATAGATCACAAATAAACAAATGCTTTTTTCTAGAAGACACCTCCACTTACATTTTATTATTCAGAATTAATCGAATATCTATACCTAGCTTCAAGTGGGCAAGTAAGCACAGTCCTCTGTGTACTGAGAAATGGGGGGAAAATTCATTAATCAACATTATTCAGTATGTTCTGATGATATCATTTGCCTACTAGTGGGGATACAGTAATTACCTTTTTTACTCTATTTAAAAAATTCTTTGGCAACAGAAAGTATGTTCAATTTTTAAACACAGCAATTCTTTCTCTGTATAACCTCTATATTCTGTAATTTTTGTCCTTTTGATAATTAAAATTGTTAGTGCTTTCACTTTAATCAATTATTATAGGGAAAAAGCTTTTAAATTAGTTACCTTTTGTAAGTCATAATATTAATATTCTTACCTTACAGTTGAAAACATTTATGTTTTGAAAGACTAAACAATTTTACCAAGAGCTTACAGCTTAGGATTGAACCCAAGCCTATTTAATGTTTAAATAGTAAATAATGTAGGTTCTTTAGTTTAAATTTTAAGCCATATTCTAAAGTTCTCTTCTATAAGGTTTCCTAAACCTTTAATCCCCAATGATCAGTCTTTTCCCTCAGCTTTTCAAACACCTGTCTATGTACACATTTTATGTATGCCAGCATATTTGCACTAAATTTTATCAAACTGAACTCAACCCAATAGTGGGGTGAATACGTTAATTAAATTAATTATAAATTAAGTTCATGTCTCTGTTTCAAGCTTGCATCTCGTTGCTCACTTATTGTAGAAAGGCCATCATTCCTGTTTTCAGTAAGAACTCAATTCTCTCTATGGTTACTTGTAGCAAGACTACCAGCCAAAGTCTTCTATATACAACTCCCTGTGTATATAAACACAAACACCGGGATACAGATATTAATATAAATATACTCTGTACCCCAACAGCATCTGAGTTCCAAGTGAGATCTCAACATGAACACTGGGAAAATGGAACTGCAACACTGACTTGAGCTGCTAGCACCTCTCTTCCAAGGACACTCACCCCAACTACACTTTGGCCCACAGCCACCCATGCACCTGTCACCACCATGATTTGTCCACTGTTGGATTCATAAACTTAAATACCTCACTCTGAGCACAACCTCCTACCCATCCAGATCTCTTGCAGTTACTCTCCCTGCCCACACTTGTCCATGTAACTGAGTGAAATTTCCAGAACCCAACCTCTTTCCTTTCTCCCTATCACTACCTTCCTATTTTCACTTTCTTCCCATCCGGCCTGCATTCCATGTTCCGCTGTTTCCATCTGCATCAAATACATGTATATCTCATAGAAAATGTTAACTCAACAGGTTCGCAACTGAAATCATCTCTACCACCAAGACTCACTCCTCTTCCTACGTCCCAACAAATGGCACCACTATTCATTCTGTTGTCCTGGTCAGAAACTAAGCACCATCCCTAAATATTCCCTCTCCTCCACTTCACACAGCAAGGCAAGTCCTTTACTCAGCTGATTCTGTCTCTTAAGTATCTTTCAAATCCATCTTTCCCTTCTTCCTGCTACTATTCCAGCTGAGCCCTGGATCATAACCTATGTGGATTGCTGCAACAGATTTTTAAGTGGTTTCCCTATTTTCAGTCTTGTCTAGCTCCAGGCAATTCTCCAGACTGCAGCAAGACTGACCTTTCAAAAATACAAATCTGATGATGTTAAATTCCTATGCAAAACCCTACATGACTTCCCATTGCCCTTCCAACAAATTTGAAATTCTTTAGCATGTGAGCCCTTTCAAGATCCTCCATGGCTTACTTCACAGGCTAGTGTCCTTCTAATCCATATCACCCATTTAATTTCCAGGCTTTAGTTCTATAGAACTTTCAGACTCTCCAAATGGTCACAATTAAAAAAAAATCCAGGGCCACACCATCTTCAGTTGTTTCTTGGGATGAAACATTTCCTTTTTCCTGTCCTTTCCACCTTCATGTCCTTAATTCTTTCTCCTTCTTAAGAATCTAACATAGGTTTGTTTCCTTTTCTGTAGACCCTTAAATCTGATTTAGAGGTTCCTTTCATATGTTTTAATGAACATTAAATCTCCCCAAGGACTTCACATGGAATTATATTTGCTGATTTTCCTGATCACCCCCTACACAACTCACCCTGGAAATGGTCCCAGCTGACTTGCCATGCATCTATTCCAATAAAATTTCCATTAAACCATCTTCATCTATTTTTGTATTTCTAGATGAAATTCCTTGTGCTACCTCCAAAACCATTTTCTCAAATAATGTTTAAAGAGTGCTTTAAATATTTTAGATCCCATAGGAAATATATTATATAAATTTGGAAAGTATATATAAAGCTCATCTTTGAAGTATACTTCTTCTGCAAAAATACTTGAATGACAGAATCATAAAATAAGGTAGAGTTCTCTCTTTCTCCAATTAAAGGTATCCAATTATGTTGTAAAACTGCAAGTGCTGTTAAGGTACAAAATATGCATTTTGATAAGAAGGGGTTAACAGGATATTTTTATACTAAGTTATAAAGTCACCTAGAAGGACAATATTTTAAGTTTCTGTTTTACTGTCAGTGACATCCATTTCAATTTTGCTTAGCTTACAAATTGAAACAAAAAGAAAGTTTTTTTTTTTCCTAATTGCTCACATTGCAAAGTTTGGAATATGAAAAATCAAGCTGTGTTCTCTCTGGTTCAATATCACCTCAAGTAATAAAGTTTCTGCAATTAGCACTTTACTGACAGTTTGGTTGATGATGCATGAGGCAGAATGGAAGCCAGCTCACTCTTCCATAGCTGTAATATCGTAGCATAGCTAAGGGAAGTGTAAATTTTGAAAGAAAAGCCAGCGGATATGTCTTGAAGACACCCAGGGAGCTAATATGCTGAATAAGAAGGTGACATTTTTTATGTAGTTAACTTTTCTGAGTACATCCAAACCACAACTGCAACTCATGGTTATCAGCATTTTATTCTTAGTAAATGGAGCTTGAATCTTTTGGGTTCTTATAACTCTTCAAATCTTTACAGTATACATTTTATGACTTGTAATTTGTATATGCTTTATAATTGTTTCCAAATTAACCTGGATCAATGTAACTAAAATTAAAATATTTCCAAAAGTCTGTACAACCCTTATGAAACTGGGCCATTGCAAAACAAATTGTTTCCTTTTCCATCCTTTAATGGAGACAAAAAAAATAATAATCTACGTTTACAAAACCATTGCAGCAGAATATATCCTTAGATGTAAACTAGAAAGCTCTGTGAAAAATAATTGAAAATTGACTATTTTTTCTCATGTCTTTCTGACCTAATTTTATTTTATTTTTCATTTTTTTAATGTTTATTTATTTTTGAGACAAGGGAAGACAGAGCGTGAGTGGGGGAAGGGCAGAGACAGAGGGAGACACAGAATCTGAAGCAGGCTCCAGGCTCTGAGCCATCAGCACAGAGCCTGATGCGGGGCTCGAACCCACAAGCTGTGAGAGCATGACCTGAGCTGAAGTTGGACGCTCAACCAACTGAGCTACCCAGGCGCCCCTTCCTGACCTAATTTTAAATCTATATACATTATCATAGAACTATATGAAGAATTCACTCGAAAACATATGGCACAGTCCCTTAACCTTTCTCCAACTTATTCTTACTCTAAATTAAAATTGCCATTTGTTTATCTGCCCATAAGAATTTATAGTAACAAATACCTCACTGACATACAGGTGGTCCTAAAATTTCATTTGACTTTCAAAGTGTCCTCTCTTTCTTCATTAGATAACAACTGCCAAACTGGCTTTCGCACTACAAAGAGGACTTTCATGCAAAGTGGAGCCATGATGAATTTGAAACATCACATGGAGGCACTGCCTGCCCATCAATGATTCAGTTGGCTCCTTTTGAGTTTCATTTATGTGGAAGGACAGAGCTTCACTGTTACATAGTATTCCAGAGAAAATATATAATGTTAATCCAGTTTATTATTTTCTCCTTACTATAAAATTTAGAATTATATGCCTATCAGTAAAAGAAATTCTCCAGAATTAAGAAAAACTTTTGTGGAAAAGGTGGACATGTCATGCTAAAGAACTGGGTACAGGGCAGAGCATACCAGAGTTACAAGAAAGCCACTTTCAGTTGGTTTGGCAATCTTTAGCACTTTACTGTCCAAGGGTTTTTTAAACACAAATGCCAATATGTTTTCTCCTTTTGAGCCAGAGAAATAAGTCAGGCTTAAAAAGCTGTGAAAAGTATTTGAAAACTGACCATTTTTACTCATTCTTTGCTGATCTATTTTTAATTTACATTCATGATCATAAGAAGTCTGTTCTACAAATCAGTGATTTATAATTCAATATAAAGATATTTACTCCAATAATTTAGCTCATTTCTGTCTCTTTGTCTAGTTATCATTTACGAGAGCCTGCCAAGTCACTTATCAATGCTATGTCCTACTGGCCAACATGTGCATCATAGTAGGAAAACACTTACATTTGAAACTTCAATATATCTAACATAAGTCTGTGCACTGCTTTATCAATTTCTGAAAGTTCAATTGCAAATAAAATTATTTGACTTATAAGTTTTCTCCCTGCCTGCCCCCCACCATCTCTACTAAATTTTTCAGGCATATATCTCAGAAGGAATTATAAATAGAAGTTTAATTTTGATAACATTTTCCAAGACTTAGGTTGGTAAATTTATTTTTACATTATTTATTTATACAGGTATAGCATACTCTAATATAAGACAATGTTTCGAAAAAATTTTACTGAAAGCAAGGGTTTCATACACAACACTCTGAATAATACTGAAGCAAAGATTTGGAGAGAGATTTTTCTATTCTTTCTATTTAAGTTACAAAACTATTCTTATAATACTTTTGTTTCTAAGTCAATTAAAAATTGCTTTATAGTAGTGTTGCTTCTCATGGGGTCACTTAACTTACAGGTATTTTTTGCATTATTTGGTTACATAATGGAGGCTGGGTTATGCACAGATCTTTCTAATGGTTATATATAAAGCACTTGAAGTCTATTATTTTATAATAGGCAATACCTAGATGAATAATGAATTGGACTCATCTTTCTTATGTGACTCTAAAGGTCAAACCACACCACCTGAATATTTTTATCCTCTATGAATATTTCCATTTAAGAGTTTATTTAAAAGAATTTTTAAATCTTCTCATTATGTCTTAACAGCATGATATCATACTCTACTTTTTGACTTCTCCATTTGATACGGAATAAAATTGCATCATATGGCCAAAGCACATTCACTTAAAGTCTTCAATTTAGAAACTTTCCAGAATCAAACTGAGTCAATCTATGCTTTAAAAGTCCCTCACAAAAAGAATCCTACATAAATTACTGTGTGTTTAAAGGTTTCTGATTTTAATCTAATAACTGAAATATCAAAACTACATTTTAATTCAGGCATTTGTGCGTCACTAACAGGTGTTCTCATCAGATTTAGGAACCCTGCAGCAAGATTTATCAGTGTCAAAATGCTAAAATCCTAAATTTAGTGCAAGAATCCCTTTCAAATGGCATTTATATTTTGATATCTTAACCTACTTTGAATCCCCTGAGCATCTTGTCTATTTTTATTAGATTTTGCTGATTTTTTTAAACTTTTCAAAGGCTCTTTAAATTATCTTAAAGTCATATATTTACCAGGAGAAAGCAGGTGTCTTTTTAGAGTGTAGATGCTTAAGTCGCTCATAAAATTAATTTCCTCAGGTTGGAAGAAGGTTTTTAAACTCTAATTTGAAAACCCTAATCTGGCATTCTGAAAACACTGTATCAGCATTCAGATATAATAAAAATGGAAACATAACAGCATAATAAATTTAATTTGTTCTAGTATAGCACAAGTGTAGGGCATTTTTGCATAATAAACTAGAGAGTTTTTAGAGTCATACACAGAACAGTGCCTTTGTTTTGGGGGACCTATTGCTACCTTATGCCTTAAGGATGCTATCTTGCTCATCAATTCAGTTTCATTTCATGCTATCACCTGTTCTGTATATTGTGGACTATGTTCTAGACAGAGGTACTTGACATTCAATGGATGACTTCAATAAATGCTTTTATTAATTTATTTATTTTAAATAAACAGCTTATAAAATAAACAAATAAATTTAAATTGAGATTGTCCCAGAAACTGGAATGCATTTTTTCTGTACCCATAGCATTTGAGGTTTTCTCACTTTTATGTAATTAGAATGTAATATCATATACTGAACAATAAAATTATACTGTACGTAATTTAATCTTTGGTGATTCAGAAGGCACTTTAAGCTATTACAGTTTCTCAAACTCCACATTGGGTACTTTATAATTTTTTATTGCACTGGTAAAACAGAGACATTGATTAATAGAGATTTCCAGTACCCACGATGTTTTATAAACTGATTTTACTATATCTTTTCTTAACATAGACATGATCAGAACACAGATAAATTCCAGGTATCTCACTTTAATATTTCCAAAAATTGAGCACTTTGCCCTTAAATCTCCTCCTCCTCCTTCTTCATTTTGACCTCAGCTTATATCTCCAAATACCTGGTCTCCAAACCTCAAAATATCAGGGTCATCCTTATTTGCTCTTCTTTTCTCATTCTCTGAACCCAAATGGTTACCAAAAGCTATTCCTGCTACCACTTAAAAGTCATTTGCATTTTCTTTTTTATTGGATTGCCCACCATCTCTCATCAACGTTTACTTCAACTAGAAATGATGAGTTGAGAGTACTACATGTGCAATACTTGCCAGACTTTAGGCTAAATCCTAAACATTCATCATTTATTTAAAATTTTAAAGTAACTGCAATTTTTATTCTCCCTTAAGAGATGAGTCTAGGGGCGCCTGGGTGGCGCAGTCGGTTAAGCGTCCGACTTCAGCCAGGTCACGATCTCGCGGTCCGTGAGTTCGAGCCCCGCGTCGGGCTCTGGGCTGATGGCTCAGAGCCTGGAGCCTTGGAGCCTGTTTCCGATTCTGTGTCTCCCTCTCTCTCTGCCCCTCCCCCGTTCATGCTCTGTCTCTCTCTGTCCCAAAAATAAATAAACGTTAAAAAAAAAAAAGAGAGAGAGAGAGAGATGAGTCTATCAAGGATTAGGCAAGTTTGGTATCTTGCCCAGTTTCAGAGAGCTAGATATTGATAGAATTGGAGGCTGCTTATAACTTCTACATTCTACTGCAACAACCACCAAACTGTGACCTTCTCATTCAGAGTAAAATCCTGACCTTTGGAATGGTACCCAAACTTTTTCATGAAAATTCTCCTTTCTCATCTCAACTCCCATACTCCACTCCATGTGTCTGATACACCTGTAACATGAACTTTTCTCCAAATCCAGAAAATATCGCCAACTTACAGTGCTGTATTACTGCACAGGGTGTTCTTTCCAATTCCTTTTGTCAAAATTCTACTTATTTCTCAACACTCAGTTGAAATATGAAGTCCAACATTGTAACCTCCAGACTTTAGAAGGCATGATTTAAGTGCTCACTAGAGAGCAGCATATAGCATAGTGACTTGTGAGCCAGACTTTCTGGGTTTGAACTCTCTCTAGAGTATTAACCAGTGTTTTCACCTGGGGAAAATTACTGAATATATATATTTGTTCCCTTATATGTAAAATAAGGCCTATTATAGTACCTACTTCATAAGGTTGTTATTAGCATTCAATCAATTAATATATGTGAAAAACAGAATAGTACCTGACACATTGTAAGCAATGTCTACAAGTTTGCTGCTACCATTGATTCATTTCCACGCCTCATTCCCAAAGTAATTTGGAGGGTATACAAAATTTATGTGTGGTATAATGACACCATGGATTGTGACTTAAATAAAAATTATAAACACATGTGAAACACAAGTATTTACAAAATTAAGAAACTATGAAAGGAAAGATTAATGCAATTAGTGACATATAAATTTTAACTGTTTTTATACTAAAAGTCAACACAAACAAAACTATAATGCACGTGACAAACCAGAAGAGTATATTTACACCATATATCATAGATAAGGATTTAAAACCCACATCAAAAAAGAGCTCCTACAAGTAAATACAATTTAAAAGTAAATTAATAAAATAACAAGCAAAAATAATCAAATAATTTGCAAATATCCAATAAACATTTAAAATACGTATTTAAATAACCTCTGATACTACTGCCCCTTAAATGAGGTAAATTTATAAAGATCAATATTAATTTTATTTTAGCAAGGGTTATAAAAGTGGCCAATCTTATTTTTAATGACAGTGTAAACTGGAATATTATTGAAGGACATACAGAGTCTATTAAAACTTCCTGGAAATGGATATATCTTTTGTGTGTCTCATACACACACACACACACACACACACACACACACACACACACACACTTCATACATTTGAATCAGAATCCTAGCTACTGCTCTAACCTCATGTAACTTCCTATTATTCTTCCCCTCTCTCTCTTATGCTATCCTACTTGCTGTCATTTAAGCACACACAATGCTTTATTTTCTCAGGGTCTTTATATTTGCTATTACTTTATCTAGAATTCTGTTCCTTCAGATACTTGCAAAATTCACTTCATTTCATTCAGGTACTTTATTCAACTATGACTTTCTCTATGATGTCTTCCCTAAATACCCTGTGTAAAATAATACCCCTGTTATTCTTTATCTCCCTCTTCTGGTTCATTTTCATTTACAACTCTCATTAGTAACTGATATTAATGTTATTTAGTTGTTTATTTGTTCTCTGTTGCCTTTATTTGAATGTAAGTTTCATAAGGTAAAGACTGTGCTTTGGTCAGAGCTGAATCCTTAGCATCTATAACAATGTATGTTATGTAGTAGGTATTCAATGAATATTTGTTAATTGAGTGAGCAAATCCCTAGGCTTCCTTGCTTCCACTGACTGGGGTCAAGAAAGAGCATCAAATATCCATACTCCCTACTAACCATGCTTACAGACGTGTTACCATCATGTGCCTAGAATCCGCCAGAATTAATTTCTTCTATATTTTATCTTTACATAGTTTCCAAGGCATCTCTCACTTCCCAAACCCAAATCCCCATAATGCTCTGTACACCCCACAGTCATACCCCTCTATACCTTTCCATCTTCAGATAGTCTTCCATTGTGTTCTCTGGAATTCACAGTTGATCCTTAGAAAAATTCCTTACATCTACAACCACTTTTCTATTGTTTAATTTGCTCTCTTTGTCTAATGAAAACGTGGCTCTCTCCCAAAGGTTCTGGTTTCCCTGCAAATCTGTCAGATGATGGCTCTTTTACTCCTACAACCTTTCTCTTATTGGAGCTGGAGTTGGAGTAGGTGCATTTTATTCTTCCTCGTTACTCCTTTCAAAGCAGTCTCTTTGTCCTCTTCCCCCAAATTTCCTATTTTTGAACCTCATGTCATCTAGTGCTATCATTTAGTATCCCTCATTGTTACTTTGCCTTACATTCCTAGACCTATCTGATTTGGTTCTTGACTTTGAGATCCTGGCTTCTTTTCTCTTTTACCCAAGCCTTGTTTTCAATTACAATTTCAATATTTCAGGTAGGTCATTCTGACACCTTAAATTCTCTGATCCTTGAATTCCAACTTCCAATGATCTGGTCCTCCACCTGCTTTAAGTACCCTGTCATGTTCATTATCAAAAACTACAACCCCTCCACAATTTCTGTTACATGTGTCCCTCTCTGATCACCATCTTTCTTTTTCTTTTCTTTTTTTTTTTTTTTAAGTAATCTCCATGCCCAACGTGGGGCTTGAACTCACAACCTTGAGATCAAGAGTTGCATGCTCCACTAACTGAGCCAGTCCAGGTGCCACTCTGATCACCATCTTTCTAATTTGTTTTCTCTAGTTCCAAACACCAAAAGCTCTGATTCCACTGGAAAATCTAATCAATTGATTCAACTAACTTTTTACTGCCCCTTATCCCTTTGATGTTCTCATCCTTCCCCTTATCCAACTTAAATTCTATGGGTAATCCTTATAATCACTTCCTGATCTACACCCTTAACTGCCTACCTGAGTTTCATTATTTTTACTTGTTTGGCAAAACCATAAGACAAAACTTGTTTGGTTAAATCCAGATCACCATTCTCTATGCCTACAACTCTGCAGGTAAATGTATAGAGAAAAATATACAACCATACTTACTCATCTCAAATTTAAAATCATAACCACAAATCTAATGGGATCTCTTAATGCTAGTCAGGCAATCATGAAATTTCCAATTCCCTTAATTTTTCCACTCTCTTATTTCAATTTTCACATTTGCTCTTCCTGTATATTTACAACACCTCCTCCCCTATCTTCACTCTGAGCTGATGACTGTATATACAATTTAATGAAGAAAACTTAAATGATAAAGAGACTATCATAGATTCCCACCAACACATCTACCCACTTACCATATATGAACCCACATTCTCTGCTGCTCATCTTGTTGCCAGAGGAGAATTACCTGTACCACAATCTAAAGCCAATTCTTCCACATGTATTCTAGATTCCAGCAGCTCCTATCTACCCCCAAATTTTCCAGCAATGCCCCTTCTCTCTTGCAACATCATTTCTCCCATCTCTACTGGATCATTGTACATCAGCATACAAATAGTCTATTAGTTGTCCTCCAATCTGACCACATTTTCCCTCTTTTATTTCCACTGCTCTGGTCTGGACTCCATTATCTCTTCCCAAGTTATTGTAAGGGCCTCCTCACTGGTTTCTCTGCATCCACCCGCTCCTTGTCCCCAGAATGATCTATTCTCACCATAACGGTCAGAGAAAACCTTATTAAAAAGAAGTCAGGTCATATGCCTCCTCTTCTAACACCCTCCTTGGATCCCCATCCCACTCGAAGTAAACTCTCAAGTGGTCACATGTCCTACAAGGTCTTATGCAATATACACCCTTTTCTTCCCCAAAAACACTTTGACCATCTTGCCTAGTGCTCTCCTCATTTACCACTCTGTACCACCCATGACAGTTTATTGTTCTTCCTTCCATATGTCTGTTTCCTTCCCTCACGAGGGCTTTCCTACTTGTTATCCCCATGCTAGAAGTGATCACTTATCAATGGTTAGCTTCCCCACTCATTCATGTCTTTGTCCAAGTGTCACTTTTTCAATGAGCTCTACCCTAATCATTTTATTTAGAATCCATACTCCCACGCCTTATACTTCTACACTACTTATTCTGCTCTGCTTTCCTTTTTCTGTAAGATTGGTCACTTTGTAACACACTGTATAACTTTTTTCTATTTATATTTTTTAATTAGCTGTCTCCACCATTAAATTTTAAGCTGCAGAAGGGCAAGAATCTTTGACTCTCTTGCTCACTGATGAATCACAAAAAATAAGAAGAAAAAGGAAAGAAAATGAAACAAAAAAAACCCTAAAATTATCAGCCTGATAGTTTCCATCAATTAATACTTATTACTGAAAAAAATGTATATTTCACTAAAAATATATGTATAAGGACATTGGGTGTACCCTTGTTTTAATAGGAAAAAATGGGAAAATATCAATAGAGGAATGGTTAAAGGAGGTTTTATTTATTACATGAACATAACATCATTTAAAAAGGTGACATGGTAAAGTTCCCAGACATACAAATTTTAAAAATAAAATAAAACATATACTAAAATCCTGTTAACACATTAAAATTATACATTTATATTTTTCTCTATGTATAAATAGATCTAGAAAGAAACACCAAAGTGGTTTGTAACCATGAATACAGTTAGGCAGACTACAGTTCACCTAAAGAGAAGGGTCAACATGGAATTTTTAATTAATTTTAAATTGTTTGAATTTCTATACTGAAATTTACTCATTTTAAATTTTAATTTTTATAAAATTTATGGTGCTCATAAATTTAAAAATGAAAAATTAGGGCAAAGAAAAAATAATACAGGAAAAGCAAGATGAAATCAAGAGTGAAATTAATACCCAAATATGCATATAAAATTCTCTACACTTTATAAACTCAGGTCATAAATTTTACTCTTGTCTTTTCTGTCAACAATGACCAGTTAAATCATGGTGTCAACATGATTAAAAACAAACTACTTATTCAGGAGATACACACTACTCCTGGGATCAGTACCTGAAAAAAAGATACTATCCTGAATTTCTACTGAGTGATGTGTGAACAGCAACTTTAACAATATCTTTATAGAAACTTCAGTGTATTTTGCAGATCTTTTTCTTTTTAAATTTTTTTAAATGTTTATTTATATATTTTGAGAAAGAGAGAGAGAGAGAGAGAGAGAGAGAGAGAGAACGAGCAGAGGATGGGCAGAGAAGGAGAATCCCAAGCAGGCCCTGTACCTTCATTGCAGAGCCTGACCCAGGTCTCGATCTCACCAACCATGAGATCGTGACCTGTACCAAAATCAAGAGTCAGAGGCTAAACTGACTGAGCCACCCAGGCACCCCTCTTTTTAAATGTATAGGAGACTGCTAAAGTGTAGCTCAGTAACACCAATCTTACAGGTCTTGAGGGCTTATAGGAGGAGGCTGGCAATGGGCCACCAAGTAATGTGATCAAGAAACATGGTTCTGATATCTTGCTTATTCCAAGACCTCTATTTAAGTAGGAGAGAGAGGGAAATCGGGATATGTCGGTCAAAGGGACAAAGTTTCAGCTACATAAGATGAATGATTATGGAAATCCAATGTACAGCATGGTGACTATAGTTAATGATACTTTATTATATACTTAAAATTTGCTAAGAGGGTAGATCTTAAGTGTTCCCACCACATGTACACATACATACAAAAAGAGCTATATTTAGAGTACCTTAACCTATGGTTCATTATTTTGTATTCTGCAAAAGTAGATTCCTTGGTCAAATATTTGAAAAAAAAAATCGATATCAAACCAAGTTAAATATGTTTCTTTACATTAGGGGCTTCCTAGAGTCTTTAATATGCACATATGCATTATAAATCTTTTAGAAGGAGATAGAAAATATTGTTTGCCGATCAAAATTATGTTTTTAAGAATCCACACTGTCTTTAAGAGCATCTCCCAGGGCGTTGGTCCCACACATCACACTTTGGGTGAGCAATATGAACAGAAGGCCCCTCATGTTAAGCAAGTCTCCACAAATAGGGTTTTGTTGTCCTTGTTCTTTGTTTGTTTGTTTTCCTTCAATGAGGCTACTGAGCAATAGACCTTCTCTTGATCCCATATTTGATTATAGCTCTATTATTATACTTTCTATTTTGCTGAATTAGACTTTTCTTCGTGTTCTCTACCACTTGGGAAGTTTATCAAGAATAGTTTGTGTTATTCAGTACCTAACAATGCCAGCGCCTAGCACAGTGTTTATCAAATATTTATTGAAAGAAAATCCTAAAAAAAAATATGTTCACATGAAGAGCAAAAATCCATGGAACATTATTTATAGTTCTAAGGTATTTTCCATACTTCAAGGCTTTCTACGTATAGAGAGTCAAATGACACATTTCTTTTTCTTTTTTTTTTTCCTGAAATGATACCAACCCAATGTGTCAAAGATCATGCCGGTCAGAAACTCTGATTTGCAGCTGTACATTTATTTAATAATTGGGGGAAATGATAAATATAGTTTGCTTAATAAACAAAATTTTTTAAAATATGAGATCTGACCCAGATAATTAAAATAGTTCATGGTGAAAAAAAAAGTTGAAAAACTAGTCCAGCTCTCTTGCTTTACAGGAGAGGAAATTAAGGCCAATGAGGTGAAAGAGGTTTGTCCACTATCCCATGAAGGCTTTAGAGCAGTGTAGGCATTAAAGTCTACCTCTCCCGACTTCCATGAAGCAGGGTCTTTTCTTTTTTCTGCCTCTTTTCTAGATCTGTTTTCAGGTTTCATTGTAACATTTCTTTCTCCTTCTCTTATCATTTTTCTTTCATTTGCATAACATGTGACATTCTCTTGCACATATCAAGGACTCTTGCCATCTCAGAGCCGGGAGGCCCCGCGAGGTGGCAGTTGAGGAAGCTGCATTTCTGCTCATTTATTGATGGGAAGCACTACTTCTGACAGAGCTGATGCACAGTGACGGGGCAGACTGGCTGAAAACTGGTAGGAGGATTTGGCAACAGCTCTGGGGCCAAACCGAGGCCACAGGCCATATGTCTGGCTCCTCTGTCATAAACGGATGACCAAGTGTACACATTCCCAGGGGTAATGTCACTGGGACCTTATTTGCAAACATATAAACGTATGACATTCAATTATGTTCAGAGGCAATGTTGTCAAAACCACCAAGGAAACAATTTACTGCTCTTACACAGTATGTGACTCAGAGTGCATTAGCAAGTTCTCACTACTTAGTTGTGCAAGATGCATTTGAAGAGGTTCTTTTGCAGCCTGTTGTAGAAGCATGATCCATACACTTAGATAACAGACATTGATCTGATGAAGTTGAGGGTTATTACAGAATTGGCTCAGGTGAAACAGAGCTTATATATGTACATATACATTAAAATCAGACATTTCTTTGTAGGCACCAGCCAATTAACGGAAGAAAGGTTTTTTACAACTAGGGAAGCTATCTGCTAATACCAGTTGGTGACAAATTGATGAAAGACTTAAAATTTTGGCTCCATGAAATTCCATTCATGCTAAATGGTATAACACTTTCTATAGTAAAAAAGAAGACCCTTAATTTATAGAAAATGTGGTTATAGAACAAGCAATAACGTTTTTAACTTTATAAGAGGCCTCATAACATCCTTATAATATTCTTGAAACAAATGCCATTAAACTGAAAGGGCTGATTCCTAGGTTTCCTTATTGACACTATTACTAGTGCTGATAGAAAACACTCAGAAAATTCAATCAGGGAGGTGAATTAGAGCTTCCTACAATAACAACAACAACAACAACATAATAATAATAACAACAACAACAATGTGCTTGTACATTGGCATTATGTTTTTGGGTATATATAAACATGAATTACGTCCTCTAATTTGTGCGTATTAAATGAAATGCAACATTTTGGGGAGGCAGCTCCAAGGGAGCATATCCTCATTGTAATAATTTTTTATCATTCTTATTTCACAGATTACAAAACAGATTCAGAGATATTCGAAGAGTTATCCAAGGTCATACCCCAACAATACTAGAATCAAAAGCAGGTATAGGGTGAGTCTTCAAAATCCTAGGGCAGAGTGTTTTCTCACATGATGCTATCTTTCCCATCAAGATCAAAAGGTCTATTTTGTAGCTGCTGCTGCCATAAGGGTTAGGAAAAAAATCGATCAGGAGAGACAGGAGGTAGCTGAATCATAGAAGTCTAAACCCCTGAAAGATGGGCAGTGTCAAATGACAGAAGAAAAATGAAGGGAATTTGGAGAATGAACAATGATTGACTGATTTAATTAACATTAAGCACTAATAGGCACCAACTAGTGTTCTAGGTACTATGATTCACTTTTGAGCAAAAAAGACAAGATCCCCAACTTCATGGAGCCTACACTGTAGATGGAATAAGATACACTAAAATAAATAAGCATATTTTTAAAATCAAATATTAATGTCTATAAAGAAAAAAAAAATAAAGTGCAAGAGAGTGGTAGAGGAAAGGAGTGTTTTCTCCAAGTGGTCAGGGAGGGCCTCTCCTGAAGATGACCTTTTTAAAAAAATTTTTTTTTAATGTTTATTTTATTTTTGAGAGAGAGAGATGAGTATGACTGGGGGAAGGGCAGAAAGAGAGGGAGACAGAGAATCTGAAGCAGGCTCCTGGTTCTGAGCTGTCAGCACAGAGCCTGACATGAAGCTCAAACCCACGAACCCTGAGATCATGACCCAAGCCAAAGTTGGACGCTTAACCGACTGAGCCACCTAGACACCCACTGTAGATGAACTTTGAGCAGACACCCAAATAAGTAATATTTAGTCTTACAAATATCCCTGTGAAGCATTTTTCAATAGATGAAGCTAGTCATAGAGCTGGGGGTCCACTGGGAAGAACCTTATAAATGATGGGGTTCAGGGCAGGCTGCTCCAAATATGCCACCTTGGCATATTAGTTATTTTGAATTAAAGTTATTTAAGAAATAGCTGATATAAGAACATTGTGACTTACTTCTGTCTTTCAGGAAAGCAGGAAATAAATTTCCCTGTGATGAATACCCTCCCTGCAGGTAGAGGGTAGAATGCATCCTTATCACCACAAATAGGGAATTCAAGGCCAAGAAGGCTGGAGAAACAAACTTTGTTACTTCTTCATTAATTTGCTAACTTAAGCCCAACTTCTTTGTCCTGTCAATTCTTCAAAAATTTGTTTCTTTATTTAAAAGGTATAAAATCTGCCTGCTTTGGTCACTTCTTTAAGTCTCATATTTATATGAGCTCCCATATATATGAAATTAACTTTGTTTTTCTCCTGTTAGCTTGTCCTATATCAATTTAATTACTATACCAGCTAAAGAAGTTAAAAGGGAAGGAAGGAAAAGTTTTCCTCCCCTACATAAGCTACACTTAAAAACAGAGTTTGTTCTTAAGTGTAGTAAGAAGCCATTAAGAGGTTCTGATTTGCTTTTTTTAAAAGATCATTTTTAAGATTTAAAAGATAATTTTGCTTTCCTCACAAAGGTTGAGAGGGTGTAAGGAAAGCAGAAGGAAGTAGTCAGCATCGTCCAAGACAGGCACCTGCTCTGTGAAGGCAACGGTGAGCACGGTGTAAATGATCAGTTTGGGTATGTATTCTGAAGGAAAGACAGAGAAAATTAATATCTGGTAGATTGGCTGAAGTAGGAATTTTTTTGTGGGGCAGGGGGAGGGTGAAATGACAGATCAGGCCTACCTCCTAACTTGTTGTTTTGACTATTTGAACAAATGAAATGAACAAGACTATAAACATATATAGTCAAGTATATGAGACAGAAAGGTTGTGAGTTCGTGCATGGCTACTAACAGAATATATATGCTGATGAAGTTAAGAAACAACAGTTGACTCCACTTGGAGCTGTGTGTTTAATGCCACTGGGCTATCCTAGACTGCCATTGGACTGTCTTAGACTGCCATTGGACTCTCCTAGGTAGGACCATGAGAAACCATGGGCAGAACTGAAAGAAAGGAGATCTGCAACCCAATTGTACCTTCTTGAGCAATAATCTCATCTCTTTGACACTCATTTTTATTGTCTGTAATAAGAGGTTTAGCCAGATTAGTAATGTTAAATTTATTTCAGGTTCTGGACTACTTTTAGGAACCTAATGATTATTAATGACTCTCCAGGAAAAAAAAAAACTGCACATATACTCAAAATTTCAACACAGAGACCTAAGGACTCAGCCACTAAACATTAGCAAAGGTTCCTCCCATTCAAGATGCATGATTCCATACAACATCAAAATAAGTCCCAAATCATACAAAACAATATGTGTCCACTGCAGTGTGGCAGACAGCTTGCAGCAAAATTTGCTCAAGCATGTGAACTAGTAAATGCCCTTATCTTTGTAGCCGTAATGTCAAGGACATTCAGCTTCTCATTCACTGAATATTAGGAGAGAGAATCAAGAGTCACAGGTGAGTTTTTCACTGGAGATGACCCATGTGCCTACTAATCATACTTATTTAGCCCGATTTAATCATCTGGCACCTGACCCCTAACTGCAAATGGGATAGATGACAGAGGCAAGCACGTTTGGTAGGCATTATATTTTCTTTCATATATGCTTTCTTCTTACACAGAAGTTTTTCTAGCTCATGTAGAAACTTTTGGTTAAATAAGTGTAGACTTAATCTAAACGATGGAATACTATGAAACTGTCAATAAATTCGTAAAGACCTCTAAGGCAAGAAATTATGTGAAAAAGCAAAATACAAAACCGTGTGGATAGTAGGCTGCCACTCATGTAAGAAAGAGAAAATCAGACTTAATGTTTCTGTTTGCATGTACACAGAAAATCTCCAAAGGATAGACTGAAGAAGCTAGCAGAAAGGATTACCTGGTTATGGTGATAAAGATCATGGATGGGAAAAGCAGGTGAGAAAGTGAGACTTTTTATTGGTTACTTTTTTTTTTACTATGTTGATTTTTGAACTATATGAGTATATTGCCAACTCAAACCATTAAAAGTTGAAAAAGAGTGGGGAATAAAAACTCATGTTCTCACCCTATGTCTGATCATCTTTATTCTCTATGCTGGCGGGTATCAAGACATGAGTGGCTAATTCCAGAGCTCCCACTCTTATTTATTTATTTTTTCAGAGCTCCCACTTTAAAAGAATGACAGTGTCTGATGGAGTAGGACGGTAATGCATCACTCAACAGCTCAAGCATGGCTTCATTACAGAGTAACGTGCATCATGTCTTGTGTTACTGGTTACTTAACAGATCTCTTTCCATAGTATGGATTAACCAAGATAAAGTAGCTAAATACTGCCTGAGATTCCCTGTCTATAGATAAGGCTTCCATTTGTCAGGATAAGGAGTAAAACTAAGCAACAGATTGGCAGATTTCCTGCTCATTTTATCACAATGCTAATATACAAACCTATAAGAATTTCTGAGTCATAGTTTGATATGGGTTTAATCTTACAAAATTACTGACCTGCATGAACAAAGTTACCCAAGGGAAAATTATTTTTCTTCATAATTTTGTATACTATTCCAATTTGTTATGCATGAAACTCATTATATTTTCATTATTAATGGCTTATAGCTTTCAAAGTAAAAACAATATAAAATTGCAATGAAAAGTATAAGATGCTGAATTAGATATGGATTAAATCCCTACTTCTGGTAGTTGTGTTTCTATGAGCTTTTCACTTACTCTTTCCAGAGTTTTCATTTCTCCACATGTAAAGTGGGAATAACGTTAACTCCTTTATGTAGTTGTGATAACTGAGGTTTGGTATTTAAAACACTTAGCACAACACCTCATATAAGAAAGCGTGCTCTGTAACTGGTTGCTATCATTAATATTACAAAGTGGCTAACAAATCACAGTGTCCTAAAATTTATTTGAAGTTAATACTACAACAAAATTCAGAAATGAGTCAGATATTACTTCTCTTTCCCAAAGTTATGGTGAGACTTTCAGGGTAGATAACAAGTTCCTTTTACCCCTATGGTAACCTGCCAAGTTAGGAGTGGCCATGCTGGAACGGCATACGGGACAGGAAACAGCATGGACTGCGGGATCAAGAAAAACACTGACATCTGGAAAATGTGGATTGTTGTTCAGATTAGTTGAGATAGTTTTGGAAAATCACTTACCACATTGTAAGCTCTTATTAAATAGAAGTTCTTTTTAGCATTTTATGGTAAAACGAGAGGATAGATAATTGAGACCATTAAGTCAAACCATGATTCTAAAAGAGTCTGTCATTTAGGAAATGGTCTATATTTGGGGGAAGTTAGTAGAGAGTAAAAATATTTGAATAATGTGCCATTATGGCTTAATTTTACCATATTATTAAACTTCAGTATTTTGTTTTCTAAAATCTTTTCTCAAAGTTTTGAGCTCTGTAATATTTTAAACATGTTTCTTCTTTATTTTTAAGCCCAGTCTCTCAAGGGAAATTTAATTTGTATGTTTCTGATTCTTTTACACTTAACTCATCCAAAAGTTATTTTGTAAGAATTCTTTGATGTCCAGAAAACCTTATCATTTTCTTATAATATATTCAAGATTTCTTCCTTTGGAAAATAGAAATCATGTCTTGCTTAAAGTAAATAAACTAAAACACCCAATTTGGGGAGGGGTATAAAATCCCCCCCCACACACACACACACCTCATTTCCTTTCTCTTTATAAGCCTTCTCTGTTAGTATCTTGGCTTCCAGCAAGGATCATTCTAATTCAGGAAGGAATTGGAGAGTTTAACCTTCCTTAAGTCAGAAAACTCAATAAATATTTTTTGTTACCTCTGATGTATGGAGAAATATGCAAGTTTCCGTGGGTGATAGCAATGAAAATGAGACAGAAAAATAAAATATAGTGCATAGTCTCATGAAATTTATATTCCAGTGGTAGAGATAGGCACATATTAAGGAAATTATAATATTTGGCTGAACAAAACACTCTGAAAGAGGTAAAAAAAAAGTTTTGTCTAAATAGTACAAGAAGAATTGTGAATTCAGTCTGAAGAACTGAGGGAAGATTTTCACATAATAGATAAAATTTAAGCCAGCCATATTAGAATTTCAGAGATTTTTCTCATTTCAATGAGTGAAGAAGTTGGGGAAGGTGGCCCTTTCTCAAAGCCACTTGGGCATAACATATAAGCTGAAGCCAAAAACTTGCAGCACTTAAAAAAAAAAACCAAACAGGGTGGGGCGCCTGGGTGGCTCAGTCGGTTGAGCATCCAACTTCAGCTCAGGTCATGATCTCACAGTCCGTGAGTTTGAGCCCCGAGTCGGGCTCTGTGCTGACAGCTAGAAGCCTGGAGCCTACTTCAGATTCTGTGTCTCCCTCTCTCTCTGCCCCTCCCCTGCTCATGCTCTGTCTCTCTCTGTCTCAAAAATAAATAAAAACATTTTAAAAAATTAAAAAAAAAACAAAGAGGAAAAGAATCTGAATGTTCTTGAGGAGAACAAGTAATACAAATGCACAAAGATAAAGCTGGGGCACCTAGGTAGCTCAGTTGGTTAAGCATGTGACTCTTGATTTTGGCTTAGGTCATAATCTCACGAGTTCATGAGTTTGAGCCTCGCATCAGCATGGAGCCTGCTTGGGATTCTCTTTCACTCTCTGTTTCTCTCTCTCTCTCTCCTTCCCTCCCTTTATCTCTCTCAAAATTAATAAATAAACTAAAAAAAAACCAGAAGAAGAAGAAATGAAAAGCTGATGTAAGTATGAAGGGTGAGAAAGAGATTAGAGTCAGAAGGTTCAAAGACCAAGTCTCCTTGTGACTACTTCAGTAGTTAAAGCAAGGATCAGTGAGGATATCAACTATTGTACGAAGAAAGAAAAGATGAGGAACAAAGAAGGAAGAATCAATAATCGTTCCTGGATTTTTAGTTAAAGTGTACATTAGTTAGAATATAGGCCAAACTGACTACAAAAAAGAAACCTTAAGAAGGAAAGAAAAGAAAGCTAAAAGCAGGGCCTTTCAAACAAGAGAGAATTTGTATTTTCTTCTCCAGTAATAGTACAGAAGTAGGGGCATGATTTAGGATGGAGTGACTATTCCACAAGGTCACACACAGGGTTGCTGAAATAGTGAAAGCTGGCTCTCAACTGTCCCCCCTCCCCCCATCCAATCTCTGGAAAGAGGAAAGAGGAAGCAAGAACTTTCCTTTCACAGAAGTGATCCTGAAATTGTATGCATTGCATCCATTCATATCCCATTAATCATATGACTCCAAGAGAATTTTCTATTCAGAATCTAAAACTTGGCAGAGTTCAAGAGACTGTTTCCCTACATCATATGCTTATATCACTAGTGGAGTTTGAAATTATTTTTTGCTGATAAAAAGTAGTAGACTATAGATCCCATAGATGGCAAGGTGAGTGGAGGCAAAACAGATGGGAGGGAAAAAAAGATAAAAGCCCAGATAAGGCAGTTTATTTTTCTTGGTTTGAGGCCAGTGGCTTGGTCCTGATACGAAGATTCTGAAGCTAAACAATCACCCGGCTACAGGTTCCCTGTGCTAGACTACACCAGTAGAAGTAGGGATCCAGATAGATCCTATATAAACATCAGACATGAATGATCATCACACTTACCAACAATGATTTTAAAAACTGTGTAGCTGGGGCGCCTGGGTGGCTCAGTCGGTTAAGCGTCCGACTTCAGCTCAGGTCACGATCTCGCGGTCCGCGAGTTCGAGCCCCGCGTGGGGCTCTGGGCTGATGGCTCAGAGCCTGGAGCCTGTTTCCGATTCTGTGTCTCCCTCTCTCTCTGCCCCTCCCCCGTTCATGCTGTGTCTCTCTCTGTCTCAAAAATAAATAAACGTTAAAAAAAAATTAAAAACAAAACAAAAAAAAAACTGTGTAGCTATTGGCTAATGCCTGACACCTGAAAAAGATCATGAGCTCCAGGGGGCAGGGCCTTTATTTTTCTGTTCAATACTGAATTATCCCAGTATCTAGGGAAGTACCTGATATATTTTAGAAGCTAGGTATACACACATATTTTTAAAACTGTAACTTGAAAAGTGTCAAATCCACAGTAAAACTGAGAGTACTACAATAAATACAAACGTTCACTAATTGTTAATGTGTGCCACATTTGCATATTCCTTTCTCTTTCTTCATCCCGAATCCACTGAAAGTAAGTTGCAGATGTTATAACACTATTCTTAAATAGTTAAGGAAGGAAGGAAAGAAAGAAAAAAGGAAGGAACAAAGACATACATGCCAGCTATTCTTTTAATTCCTTTACTTTTAAATTTACCAAATCTTTGTGTTTTACCTTTACTCCCAGGATAACTTAGCCAAAGTATTTTCTTGTTTGTTTCATAGATACCTTTTACAGGATAAACTGAAGTCATTTACATGAATACTATTTCTGAATATTCTGCAAAAATATATTCAGTTTAAAGATAATTTAAGAAGCTACTATAAACCAAATGATTCTTAAAATTAAATTTTTATTTAAATGGATGCATTTTAACCAAAAAATAATTCTTAGTTAAACAAGAAGAGAAAAATTGAAAAAAAGGCCAAAATTGTGATGATCTAGCTTTTCTTCACTTTGACCTCTAGAAACAGTCTTTACTGGGTGCTTTTGCTTTACTTTGAGAAGAGTGACTTAAGAATTGAGGTACTTATAAATAGAGATAAGAAAAAAGTTATCTTCAGAAGTTTCAGTAGATCCTAAAGAATTTCTCTCTGGTAGAGGAATAAATTATCAACATTTTGATGGCATTCATAGATGGTCCTAGAGGAAGTGATAAAACATCAGTAAATTCAGGACAATACTATAATTAAACTTTAAGAAATTGGTAGTGGAGGAAAAAAAATCAAAGGACTTGTAAAAGCATAAAACTGATATTAGGAAAATAAATCTGTAATTGGTTTCTTCAAAAGAATAAAGAACACTGTCATTCATAAAGGACCTACTAACTTTTCAGGGACTCAGATCTAGTAAATGGTAATATAGAGATAAAAGCTTAAATTCACCTGACTACATTTTACTCTACCCTAATATATAGCCTCCCATATACCAAGGAGACTATTTAAAGAACAGAAGAGGAGTCTTGTTTTGGGAAGGTTTATATATTGTTCCTTCAAATTAAATGGAACTACTATATTGTATATGAATATTCAGTATCAGAATATTGGCCAACAGATTTGTTGATGGGGTGCTACAGTGCAAAGCAAATGCTTGCCTTATTTACATTCAGAGCTCAAAAGTTTCATATGTACATATATATATACATATATATATATATATATGAACTGCATATACATGTTTTAGCTTTTTAGTTAGTTGCTTTTTAGCAGTGCAAAGCATATGCTTGCCTTATTTACATTCAGAGCTCAAAAGTTTCTTATGTACATATATATAGATATATATATATGAACTGCATATACATGTTTTAGCTTTTTAGTTAGTTGCTTTTTAGCAGTGCAAAGCAAATGCTTACCTTATTTACATTCAGAGCTCAAAAGTTTCATATGTACACACACACACACACACACATATATATATATATATATATATATGAACTGCATATACACGTTTTAGCTTTTTAGTTATGGGATTTTATTATTACAGTGATCCTGCAAAGGAAGTCATAAAACTACTAGCATTACCATTTCAAGACAAGGTAACTAAGGAACATAAAGATTAAATGATTCATCCAATGTTACTCAGTTTGTTAGGGCTGCTGCAAAGACCACCCATACCCACTGGCTACCCCTTGTACTTTTTTTTAATGTTTATTTATTTTTGAGACAGAAGAGAGAGAGCACAAGAGCGGAGGGCAGAGAGAGAGGGAGACACAGAATCCGAAGGAGGCTCCAGGCTCTGATCTTTTGGCCCAGAGTCCAATGCGGGGCTCAAACCCATGAACCGTGAGATCATGACCTGAGCCCAAGTCGGCCACTTAACTGACTGAGCCACTCAGGCGCCCCTGGCCACCCCTTGTATTAAGCAGTTTGTTACCTAGGGATTCAGACTTTTCAACATCTTTCTTACTATTGTTAATGGAGAGACTAAGCTCAATTAAAATTACAAATACCTTCCTTGGATGGCAACGAGAGCAGAGTTTGCCATGAAGGCTTTGGGCACCCCGCAAAAGTACAAAGTGCTGGGGTGCTGCCTGTCCACCCCCAAATGCCGCATTCTGCCCCTGTACCACATGTGAATCCCTGCACTTGATGCTGTGGCCAAGTCCCGCTTCTCCTACTCTGTGTCTCACCTGAAGAAGATGAAGAAGTGTTCAGGGCAAACTGTCTACCCTGGACAAGTGTTCAAGAAATCCCCCTTGAGGGTGAAGAACTTCAGCATCTGGCTGTGCTATGACTCCCGCAGCAGCATCCACAACATCTGCCAGGAGTACCAGGACCTGACCACTGTAGGTGGTGTCACCCAATGCCATGGTGCCATGGGCGCCCAACACCATGCCCAGGCCCACTGGATCCAGATCATGAAAGTGAAGGAGACTGCAGCCAGAAAGTGCTGCCCACCGGCAGCCAAGCAGTTCCACAGCTCCAAGATCAAGTTCCTGCTGCCCCACCGGGTCCTGTGTCACCAGCACAAGCCACGCTTTACCACCAAGAGACCCAACACCTTCTTTTAGGTGTAGAGCCTCCCTGTCCCCAGGTCTGCCCAAATAAACTCCTTGGGAAAACCAAACTATAAAAATAAACAGATAAATAAATAAATAAAATAATAAAATTACAAATAACTAACCAGATCTATCATAATTAGGAAGTTAATCTAAATGTCACTGATCATACAACCTTTTTCTAAATAAGATTCCTTAATCTGACATTACACCTGTCTCACTTGCCATTTTCAGCACTGGACAGAGCAGGACTTCTCCCTTATCCTAATGTATAAAGCAAACATCAAGAGAAAGTGGAGTTATGCCTACACCTCAGAGTTATTACAAAGATCTTAACTGTTATCTAGATAAACTTTCTTAGTATTTTTGGAGTCTCTTTAAAAAATCTGATAGAATGCATGGTGGCTGTTTGAGAAAATGAAATAAATAAAACAAAGCAAAACTGAAAAAAAAACCAGGAAATAAAAAGTGGGGGCAGATATAGATGGGACAGTTCATTCACTATAGGTTAAGAAACCCTGGTCTGGGAATATGGGATTGAATCAGTGCACTAGCTTTGGAACATAGTAAGAACTGAAAGACTAATAGATGACAGAGTTTTACAGATGAATTCACAATGAGTCACGAAGGAAAAGGAGACCAATGGCAAGGATGTAGAAGAACCTGGGCCAGAAATATGCTATTCCTTCAGTAGCATGACTTAGATAACAATCTGTATCACTCCTTTCATTCCCCATTTCTTATAGAGACTATCTGTGGGCTATTTCACTTACCTGAATATCTAAAATAAACACATTCAAGGGAAAAGCAATAAAGGTAAATAACACAACATAGAAATAAATGAAGAAATCTTAAAAGTACTTTAGATCTCCCCAAAATGAAAAAAGAGAAATGTCTTCAGAGATATATATACTATAAAGAGAACATTTTTTTATCATGGTTAATAGAGTTATAACCAGAAATAAATGGAAGAAGTCATATATGTGCACGCATTTTTGTGAAAATTAGTACACGTGCCTATGCACACAAATTATGTCTGTGTCTTTATGTGCGTGAACGTAGAATATACTATTTATCTATCTTTCTAGCTCTTAATATAATTTCTTTGACAATCTCATTGCTAATAGATTCAGGTGCAGTCTCTCAAGGGAAGTGGTGGAAAATATAGCTCTTTTTGAAGAATGATAAAATAGACTAGATATTTTGTGAGCAGATTGGTGTGTACAATTTCCAAGTAAACTCGAAGGCAGTAAAATATGGAGATTAAAAAAATAATAAAAAATAAGTTGCTAAAAAGGTGATGGAATTTTGGAAACATACCTAACTCACTGAATTAGAATTTCCATATATTCGATTGCTATAAATATGCCTAAAATGTTAGTTATTAATTAAACTGGAGTTATAAAATAAAAAGCCACTCATTTTAGAATTTTGCCAGAGTATCTCAGTAAACATGAACATAGTTCTAACCCATCGTGAGATGAAGAACAGGCTGCCTAGCAACCGTTTTAACTAGTTCCCCAGAGGTTCTCAAGAGAAAAATGGGTGTTTGGAGGGAGAGCATTTGTTTTTGTTTTTGTTCTTATATCAAAGTTGCAGGATCATTTCTAGCTTCTCTAGTCATTTTTCTTCTTGTCCTCATCATCTGAAAGAAATAATGAAAAAGAGGAAGCAAAGAAGGAAGCGAGAGAAGGAGGAAGAGAGGGAGGAATGAAAGATGGATAAAGATCAATATGGGCCGTCTGAAGCACTCACTCAGGAATTCAAACATAATAATGGAAATCGAAGTCAGGTTCTTCTGTTTATCATATACAGGCATATACACCTTTTTGTGGAATGCTCACAAATCAAATTCAAAGTAATGACATTGGCTGGAGAAACTACACATTCATTGAAATGTGTGACAGGAAAGAATATATGTTGGTGGCATTTCTTGACCCAGGATTCAAGGGCAACTTTGAAACTCTATGCCTACTTCATGAAGCCATAGATCACAAGGAAGATGTTCTCATAAAGAAAATGTGGCAGGTTAGGTCACTCTCCTCCTTCCAGACTTCCTGGTTAAGTAAAAGCACACTCATAAAACATTCACAGCATAGTTTCATAGGATGTCCTATCATGTAGGTCCCTGACAGGGGAGGGAAGAGAAAGTGTTTGATGCTGATTCCAGAAACAGTAGCTTTAAGTGTTTCTTTAGAGACAGGGAGAGAGAGGGAGAGAGAGAGAGAGAGAGAGAGAGAGAGAGAGAGAGAGAGAGATGCACCCAGTTTTTACTATGTACCTTTCATATAGCCTTTATGAGTTTGGGAGGGAAGAACAAAGATGATTTCAGGTCAAATTCCAGAGTTAATGATGTGTTCATGAAAATGTTGAGAGCAAAAATTATGAGTTAAAAAGGTTATCATCTCAGGCAAAGCCGAAGCAGTGGTGGATCTGGAGCAGGATGGGTAAGTTATATACATGAGCTGCTTAGGAATATAAAGTACCTATATTCTTATTTTATGCAATTGTTTTTATGGCTTTTGACTCCATTTTAAGACTCTGTGGCCAGTTGGGTTTAGTGAACATCATTTTGCAAGCCAACAATGCAAAAGTGCTTCAATGATAAAAACTGGGCTTTATAATCATTGTAATATAGAAACAATGTTCCTTCTAGAACTTACTCTGAGCCCTGGGTTCATTTGTAGTTCTATTATTGACCCCATATGAAACATGGAATTTATTTGCTGTTTAGTACTTTCCTGAAGAACAGAAGAGAAAGTGGTTCCATTGCTTTGAATTACCTGAGAAAATTGCCATAATTTGCCATTTCCCAATGCAAAGCTGGATTTCAAAAGTTAGATTCTGACCTCAATGATGAATGTAAGTGCCAAGACTGTATTTTAACTATGCTGAGGCATAAGACTTACATGTAACTCCATTTGTTTAGGTTATAATGAAGATTTATTTTGACACATTATTCTATGTATTTCAGCATCTTATCATTGATTGGGACATTATCAAAACAAAACCTTTTGTGAGGTAGGGAGGCTTTTTCCATTTTCATATTTTTTTATATTCTAGTTCTTCATGTTTCCTAAAGGTAAATAATACATGAGAAAACCTGCAGTACCCTGACTAGCATTTTTCTTTAAATATTAAATACTGCTTTTGAAAATGTTTGAACTATGAATAGTTGTGCCCAATAATTTTCCGTTTAGAAATAAAGCTTGATATTTATCCATTCTCCCTTTGATGTCGTAGCACACTAATGCTATGCAGCGTGGTTGACTACTGAATTCCTCCCAAAAGTTATGAAACTTACAATTTCATGAAAAAACAAGGATACAGATACTCTTTGAAGGAGTGGTTTACATGTTTAGCAGAAGGTTGTTATTTTTTTTTTTGGGGGGGCAGTGGCTTTGGTTTCTTATTGATGTTGTTTTCACAGCTAAGGATATGTTCGATTTTTTTTTTCAATAAATGTCATGACAACCCTAAATTAAGTCCACTAATGTATAAAGGAAACGATTCCATGGATAATACCAGAGAGTACTTCACTTCAATTGCTGTAAACCTTCCAAAGGACAGTTTAAATTGCTCCTACCTAAGGTAAGTATCTTATTTGAAAAAGTCTACAGCTTAGTCATCCAGGTTTCCTACAAAGATTGAGAAAAATCCTCAATTTATGCAGTTGAGGATTTTTATAATGAGGAAAAAATTACAGTTGTTTACAAGTAAGCGGTGGTGCAGTGGCAGCTATTGAAGTAAGACATGAGTTGTATTCTAAAAATTTCCCAAATCATTCAGAATACTTAATACAAAGTCCTCTTTCCTTCCTTACTTAGGGTTAAGGTGTTCTCATAAGGTCTCCCCACTGGGGACATCTTTACATGATTCACAGAAATCTCATATATAGCACAGGAAGAGTTGTAACAGGATAATGGTAATATACACGCATGCTGGAGTCAAACTACCAAACTTACTGACCATCTGACCTGGGAAAACTGTTCAATCTTTCTGTACCTCAGTTTCCTCATCTTCAAATGAAGATAATAACAGTACCCACCTCTAGAACCGCTGAGCAGTAAATGAGTTAATATCTGCCAAGAATCAACAAGTGTTTGTCTGAAACATTGTATTATGGTATGACAGCATGGCAAACATTATCTAATGTTGACAAAATACTTCATCAGCCTTATAATTTATTGCTTTGGGGTTTGACCAAATTTAGATTTTAATAGGTGAGGGGGAAGAGGCCATCATTCAATACCTATCATTCCTTTACCAAATATTTATTGATGATGCACATTTCAGTTGTGAGGTAGTTAGAAAGATCAAGTCCTTGAAACTACTAATGTTACTAAAGAACCAGAAGTACAGTGAAAGGAACCTATCACTGTTGTCCATGTCCCAGAACAATCAATTAGGATGTGTGCATCTGTTGGAGTTTTGTTGTTTTCATTTTTTTACGTTCATTTGTTTTGTGAAAGACAGCAGGAGTGGGGGAAGGGCAGAGAGAGTGAGGCTCCCCTCTGTCAGCGCAGAGCCCCAGGCGGCTCGAACTCACAAAAACGGTGGTGAGATCACGACCTGAGCCAAAACCAAGAGTGAAAAGCTCGATGCTCGACACACGGGGCCACCCAGGCCACCCCTCCGTTAGAGTTAAATGCCTTTTGTGGGGAACTGTCTTTTGGGGTAGGAAATGGACACAGCTTTAAAGTCATTTTATAAACAGTCAAATCGTAGCCAGGGTGCCCCTTTAATAATTTACCCAATTAGAGTATTAACAATTTATCCAATCTCAGCCTCTAAAGATACAATCTGAAATAATATTTTAATTGCCTAAGATAAGTAATGCACTTATTAGGAAATTCGCTGGATATTCTATCTTATGTGCTTTTGATAAGCCCAACAAGAGCCCATTCTGCGTTGACCTCTTTACTGAGGGCTATTCATCCGGTGATGACCAAGACTGGTTCCTCCTGGCAAGATGCTCACAATCTCACAAGTGCATACAGGTGAATGTGAAACGAACTTTCATACAAAATATCTGCCACAGTGCAGCGTTGGTGGTACAGTGGTGAGCATAGCTGCCTTCCAAAATTACTGCTATACTTTTATAAGGAAGTGTTTTGAATTGCACAAAGAGCAGTGAAAGTCTAGTTGGCTTAAGCAAGGGGTTAGGTCAAGAAAACTTGAAAAGTTTACCGTGTGTTGGGCAGATGAGCATTCTAACAGAATATTCAGAATCCTTCTTAACCATCTTAAAAATCTTTAAGGCCCAATAGGATATACTCAGTCATATGCCTTAATTTGCCAAAGACCAATGGTCTCCAAACAGCCGACACTGAACCTGGTAAATTAAGTCTCCCACATGTACAAATTCAACTGCTACATTACGATGCCACACAATGAGGCCTAACTGGATAGAAAGAGGAGGGGGGGTGCTGAAAGAAATCACAAGAGCAAGCAAAGTGCGGCCCAAAGGCTGGGACTGAACAAAAGGGCTTACCGGTTAGAGGAGGCAATGCGGTGAAACCTCGAGGCCGTGCTGGACCTGCTCGATGCAATACACCCTCTTCCATGTCCAGGTCGCGCGCTGAGCAGGAGAGACGGAGGACAGGCGGAGGAACCGAGTCACGAGTCCCTCAAAGGTGCTGCTGCAGAAGCGCGCCAGAAAAACCTTGGGATGTGGAAGGTGACCTCTCGCCAACCTCATAGGGCGGGAAAAGAAACCAACACAAAGGAACACCGACAACGCGAGGGGGGAGGGGCAGGCATCCTGAGGGTGCGGGGTTTGCAAGGCGACTGCGCAGGGGAGGTGCTCAAGCGCAGGCGCAGGCGCAGGCACAGGCGCAACGCGGGTCCCTGGGAAGCATAGGCCCCCCAGCCCTCCGCCGAGCGCATCGGCTTCGCAGAAGGGCTGGAGACCACGAGGGACACGCCGGACTCTAGAAAGAAAAAAAGGTAGGTCACTTAATTTGCAGCAGCATGAGAAACCACAGTGGAGGAAAACTCCTTGAGAGGAGTGGAGCAGTGAGCAGCTTCAGGAGGGTTTAGGATTTTGCAGAATGATTTAAGGAGGGATTTCAGAAATGGAGCTAGCTCTGCAGTTTCCATCAAAAGGAGGGGGCAGTTCAGTAACTGGGCACGTCGGCTATCTGTTCAGGAGGTGAGATGAGCTAACCTAGAAGCAATTTCCGTGTGCCCTTGGGCATGTCCTTTTGGAAACTGTTGTCTTTTGATCTTGCCAGTGACCTGTTGGAGACATGGTTGATGTTTGTTAATAGGAGGGTTCCATACCTAATTGTGCTGGTTTTCATTTCCTGGAGTGTGAGATCCTTGGAAAGGACAGGGCTTCAAGATCTTAAAATGAGTAGAGGGACAACGGATTAGGGTTCCAGTCTGAATTTATGCGCGCGCGTGTGTGTGTGTGTGTGAGTGAGATACTAGTCTGGCTGGTGAGACCAAGAAACTTGCGGATTTTGTGTCACCAGTTTGAGCAGAGTTGTAGTGGAGAGCACGGTATGAGGAGCCTTGGAAAAAAATACATTCTTTGATCTTTCAAAACAATGTCCACCAACTATGTGACATTCTGAAAAAGGCAAAACCGTGGGGACAGCAAAAACATCAGTGGTTGCCAAGAGTTAGAATGGGGGGAAGGGATGAATAGGTGGATCACAGAGGATATTTAGGGCAGTGAAACTACTCTGTATGATACAGTTGGGGAGGCAGAACTTTATCTTTACCCTCTTTGGGTTTTTCTTCTGGGCCTGAGAATTGAACTAACACAAAACAGATTAACAGGGGAAAAAATACGGATTTATGCAAGTTTACATGGCACGGGAGTCCTCATAAGGAATGAATACCCAAAGAAATGGCAGACTTACATGCCTTTATCACTGGGCTGTGCAGAGAGAGACAATTATGGAAGAGTAACTAAACTATACAGGGAAGCTAAGGGAGATAAGAATTGTTATTGTTTTAACAAAGTTTGTTTTTACAGAATTCTTTTGACTTTGATTCCCCCACTGAAGATGGTTTCTTCTAGTACAGAGAGGCCATCTTTCACATGGGAATTTGTATTTCCTATTTTTTTAATGTTTATTTTATTTTTGAGAGAGCGAGAGAGAGAGAGAGCAGGGTAGGGGACTGCTACTTGTTAAGAACTTAAGCATTTGCCAGTGAAGTGAACAAATATTACATGACTTTTAAATGTTTGTGAAAATGAATTTTTGAACACTCAGCTGACCAAACCACTAGTGGGTCAATGTGATAATTTAGTGCTGTCTTAAAAAGTTATACCTTTGCATTTCAAAAACAACCTTATCTCCTTCCCAAAGTTCCACATATTAAATGAACCGTTCATACAAAAATAAATAAATAAAATAAAATAAAATAAAATAAAATAAAATAAAATAAAATAAAATTAGATAAGTACTGTAATCAAGCATAACCTATTTTCCTGTCTGACATATTTTTTTTACATTTCATTTTTACTGAGGCATAGTGAAAACATGACTGCTTAAATCAATTGTGTGATAACCTGTTTCTGGGGAGAAATGGCTAAAAGTAGGAATTAAAAGGTAGGAAGGTCAGACCTTTTAAGTACCCTAGTCAAATCTCATGTTCTAAAAGCGTTCTGTGATACTAATGAGAACAAAGAAAACATCCTTTCAGTTTTGCTTCTTAAAAACATTTTTGCCATTCTGTATTATGTTTGGTTATTTCTGTAATTCTCCTTCAGTAGTTTGGCATTTCCTCAAGGATTGGACAATATCTTTATATCTTTTTATTTTTTTTTTCGAGAAATACACTTCAACATTAGTTTCAGTCTTTTATGTTGGAATTGTGCAATCAGTGTTGCTGAATTTACTTCTGCATTGCTAAGTTGCAATTTGCTGGAAATATGGTCTTTAGTATAAAAGGACTTCCTTGTTGCTTTCCATGTTCATTTGAGTGTGATTATCTTACCTCTTTCCTGCATACATATTTACTTCTTCCTGCACTTCATGCACCAACTCCCCCCAACTTCCCACATGCATATTTAATCATATTTTTTCATCAGAAAATCTTGTAAACTCCTTCAATTTAATAATAAAATCTAGTTATGAAAATTACTCAGTCCAAGAATGCATTGACATTGGATTCTCCTCCAATGTGAATCTTGTCGGTTTTCTTCTTTAGACATCAATGTGCATTTTCACTTTAAACATGAGAGCACGCTGCAGTTCCCTTTGATTTGGTTGCATATTTACAAAATTAAATGTAAAGCAAATGTAGCTTTGTAAAAATCACCTCTCCCATAAAACAAGATAATGTGAGAGGGGAAGAAACAACATAACAATTAGAAGCAAACTGTCTTAGCAAGGTGATGGATTCTTTGTACAGTAGAAATGTATAATCATCAAAGAGTTTTATCTCCGTCTGAATGCTACATCACATAGGCATGTGTAAATGCCAACACACCTGCCTGAACATTGAGAAAAACACAAAGGCTCCATCATTCATTCTTATACTGGGCTCAGTTTTTACCCTGAGGTGCTGTAGGCACTCATGTAGCACCGCATATTTTAAGACATTGAACACCTTGCATGAGTGTTCCTGCGCCAGAGCAGATTATTCAAAATAATAGCCTGGAGTGGTGCCTGTACACTTCAGAGGACTGCCTAACCCGTTGTTTGTTTCAAAAGAGAGGCAGGTCCCTGAGAATAGATATTGCCTATCACATTTCAATGTTGTACCAAGTCCTCTAAGGAAACCAGAAGGTTGAGAGAAAGGTAAGCATTTTCCTGCTTGGAACTGCATTAAGCATTCTAACCTAGAAAAGGCAGAACCAGCAATAAATAAATTATCCATAGACTTGGAAAAGAGCATATTGATAATCCAAGAAATCAGAGGTAAGAAAAATATTTCTGCAAACCTAAGTTTTGATTGAAAGAAGAAAGCAATGACAGAAAAAAGAGAGAATGTTTTCCTCCAAGATGTTATAACAGAAAATCTCTATGAGAAATGTCCTCCTTCAGATCGTTTTGCTTCAATTTAAAAGCCTTTGTTTAATATTGTTTTTCTTGTGATCAAGTTTGAAGAACACAGTAGATGATGTTTTGGGGTGATGGTACAGTTGAATGTAAGCATCTTAGAAGTCTGGCCTTCCACATCTGAAAAGATATATCAAATTCACTAGACTAGTACGACTGTAAATCAGTATTATTACTCCTTTCCTCCTGGAAATTATACACAAACAACAGTGAAAATATGTAAAACTCATTTTCAAAGAACCCGGGAAGTGTGCAGTCTACTGGTTTCTAAATAGATGTAGGGCTCCTAAAAGCAGCTAAAGAGCTAAATGTATGTGGGACTGTTAGAAATAGAGAAGCTTAGAAAATGGCAAACAGGCTCAGTGGTGATAGATTTCAGAATGTACTGGTAAAACTCTGCTTTAACAGGTTAAGGACTCACCGGAAGTTCTAGCCATGAACCTGGTTTGAAATATGAAGTGAGGAAGCAAGTGTGAGCAGAATTTGTAATGAAAACTCTCCTGGAATTGATTTGTATGGAAGAAAGGGAGGCATCAGGAATCATACAGTAAGGCCATGTTTGTGGATAGCTAAGTATCTCTGGACAACAGAGTTACCATCCTTGGAAGTTACAACCAACCAGAGTTACAAATCCTGGAAGGCTACCCTGCCTCCTTTTCTTTTCGCAAGAATGAAGTCCAAATAACCAGTCTAGGAAAATTCACATCATTCTATAAGAATTAGTAGAAGACATATGGTAACTGGCACAAATTGATACAAAGATACTATAAGAAAAATGGAAGAAAATGGCAGCAACACATAGTAACAAAGGAGAGTCATCAGAAACAGTACAAGACTACAGTTTTTAGTAGAAAAGACATCAGGTAATACTGTTTCTGTAACCTGTTCTTGAGAAAATTACTAGTGTTCAAATTTTCAATCAACCAAGAGATTCTATAGCTGGAAGTACTATAGCAGTTGGATAATGAGAATTGAATATATTTGAATGAAAAACTAGTATTAAAACAAATTTGGAGAATACTGGCAAAATTAATGTAAATAGTACATAATTGATAATAATTCGGTGATAAAACAACTTCTATACCAATTGGGAGGGCAACAAAGAAAGAAGGTAGAGGTAGAGTAAGTTTTCTGTTTGTCTCTTTTGTAATAACTGGAATATTATTTTTTCCATTGTTTGTTAGGATATAATTTTTTTTCACACAGTTCTACATTTTGATACATGCATGCAGTGGTATAAAGACCACAGTATCAAAATATGGAACAGTTCCAACACACACACACACACACACACACACACACACACGCACACACACACGCACACACACACCATCCCCATTTTGTAGTAACCATCCCTCCCAACTCCAGTCCTTGGAAGCCACTGATGTTTTGTGTCCCTATAAACTGTGTTTTTTCCAGAATGTCATTAAATGGAATAATAGAGTGTGTGGTGTTTTGAATCTGGCTATTTTCATTTAGCATAAGCCATTTGAGATCCATCCATGTTATTTTGTATGTCAACAACAAATTCTTTTTAATTACTAAATTGTATTCCTTTATATGATTCTCTCCCAGTTTACCTTGTTACCCTAATTGAGGAAAATCTCCGTTGTTTCCAATTACTGGCAATAACAATAAAATTGCTATAAAAATTCATGTACAGATTTGTGTTTGAACATATATATATTTTTTTTCATTTCACTTAAATAACTACAAGTGAAATTTCTCGGTCACATGTTATGTATATCTTTATAAAATCCCAGACTTTTTCCCAAAGTTTCTGAACCATTTTGCTTTGCCACCAGAAATGAATGAGATGTGGGTGCCTGGGTGGTTCAGTTGGTTAAGTGACTGATGCTTGATTTTAGCTCAGATTGTGATCTCAAGGTCCATGAGTTCATGTGCCACATTGGGATCTGCACTGCCAGCACAGAGCCTGCTTGAGATTCTCTGTCTCCCTCTCTCTCTGCCCCATGCATGTGTTCTTTCTCTCTCTCTCCCAAAAATAAATAAATAAACAAACTTAAAAAAAGAAAACAACTAAAAAAAAAAAGAAATGCATGAGAGTTTCAGTAGCTCCACACCCCCATCAACACTTGGTGTTGTTTCTTTTTTGTTTTATTTTAAGTCACTCTAGTATGTGTGCAGTAATATCCATGTTTACATTTCCCCATTTCCTAATGATATTGAGCATCTTTTCATGTGTTCGTTTGCCATCTTTAAAGTGTTTATTCAAGTTATTTAAACATTTTTTAGACTGGGTTGTTTCGTTACTGAGATTTTAGAGCACTTAATAAAGTATGGTTACAAATCTTTTATCATAAAAATAATTTGCAAATTTTCTCTCCTAATCTGTGGTTTGTCTTTTTAGGTTCTTAGTAGTGCCCTTCAAAGAACATAAGTTACTACTTTTAAGGAGTTCATCTTATCAATTTCTTTCTTTATAAAGAATTGTGAAAAAAACAGAATTGTGGTTTTTGTGTGATCAAAAAAAATCTTTGTTTAACTCAAGACCACATAGGCATTGCTTCATTTTTTTAATAATTATTTTAACGTTTATCTATTTTTGAGAGAGACAGAGCATGTGTGAGGTGGAGGAGGAGCAGAGAGGATGAGACAGAGGATCCAAAGTGGGCTTTGTGCTGACTGGCAGAGCTGCCTGATATGGGGCTCAAACTCATGAACCATGAGATCATGACCCGAGCAGACGTCAGATGCTTAACCAACTGAGCCATGCCCCAGGCATTGTTTCATTTATCTTCTGATAGTTTCATAGTTTCAGGTTTTAGAGTTAGGTGCACAATCCATTTTGAGTTATGCTATATAACATATTGACAAAAGTTTATTTTATGCATGTGGATATCCAAATTTTCAGTGTCTTTGTTGAACAGTATCTGCACTTTTGTTGAAAATCAATTGACTTTATATGTTTGAGTGTATTTCTGTATTCCCTATTCTCTTCAAAGACAAGAGTTACTTGGTTACTCTATGTTACTGTAGCTTTATAATAAATCCTTAAATTAGATGATATGAATCCTTCCACTTTGTTCTTCTAGTTCAAAATCATTTTGGTTCTTTTGTCTTTCCACAAACATTTTAAAATTGGCTTCTAATTCCTGAGTTGGAATTCATGTGTATAATTTTATTTTTTTTAAGATTTGTTTTGTGGCTCATGATATGATCTATCATATATTCATATTATATATCATATTCATATCATATGTTCATATGATCGTATTCTATGTGAATGTTCCTTTTGTACATGAAAGTGATGTATACTCTGTAATGTCCATTAGGTTAATCAGTCGATACTGTTTCTCTGCTCTTTTATATTTTTACTAATTTTCTGTCTTCTTATTCTATCAATTCTTAAGAAAGGAGTGTTGAAGGGGCGCCTGGGTGGCGCAGTCGGTTAAGCGTCCGACTTCAGCCAGGTCACGATCTCGCGGTCCGTGAGTTCGAGTCCCGCGTCAGGCTCTGGGCTGATTGCTCAGAGCCTGGAGCCTGTTTCCGATTCTGTGTCTCCCTCTCTCTCTGCCCCTCCCCAATTCATGCTCTGTCTCTCTCTGTCCCAAAAATAAATAAAAACGTTGAAAAAAAAAATTTTTAAAAAAAAGAAAGGAGTGTTGAAGTCTCCAAATACAAGTGTAGATCTGTTTATGTCTGCTTTCAATTCTATCGGTTTTTGATTTGCATATTTTGAAGTTATGTTATAGGTGGATATATGTTTAAGATTATTATTTCTTCTTGATTAATTGATCTATTTATCATTATATAATAATACTGTCTAATATTAATATAGCTATTCCAGCTTGACTAGTGTTTGCATGATATCACTGTTTCCCATCCTTTTACATTTAACCTATTTATGTCTTAGTTTCAAAGTCAGTTTTGTGTAGACAGCTTATAGTTGAATTTTGCTCTTTTATGTAATCTGATTATCTTTTAATGGATTTGTATAATTTATATTTATTTATTTAAGTTTATTCATTTTGAGAAGGAGAGAGAGAGCACAAACAGGAGAGGGGCAGAGAGAAAGACATAATCTCGAGCAGACGACATGGGACTCGAACTCAGGAACTCTGGAGATCATGACCTGAGCTGAAATCAAGAGTCAGACGTTTAACCCACTGAGCCATCCAGGCACCCCTGCAATATATGTTTAATTAATTAATATGTCTGCCTTTAAAGAATATTACTCTACTTTATATGTAGTTAAAGATCTTATAGATACATACTTCCAGTCCATTCCTTTCATCTGTTTTGCTAATGTTGTCATGCAGTGTAGTTCCTTGCTACTCTTTTGCTTTAGGTAGCCTGTTATCTTTTAGAGCAATTAGAAATAAGGGCGAAAAAAAACCGCATTCATATGTTTACCTTTATTATGCCATTTCTGTTACTCTCTTTTTTTTTTTTTTTTAATACAGGTGCCAGAATCTCATTCCCAGAGATTTTTTTCTTATTTATTTAGTGAGTTAGTTTTATTGGGTTATAATTGGCCTAGAGCATTATATTCTATTACTGTTGATTTTTTTAATTTGTTTACTTAAATCCAAGTTTATGACTAATGTCATTTTTTTTTCCTGCCAGAAACGATCCTAAAATATATCTTGTTTGCTGGTCTGCTGACAATAAAACTCTTTTTGTTTCTAAAGATTTTTTAATTTTCTCTTTTTTTAAAAAAAGATATTTTCTGTAGCTATTGAGTTTACTGAGTTTTGGGTTGACAGTTATTTTCTTTCACACTTTAATGGTATAACTCCATCTTTCCCTTGGACTGCATGTAAGAGGTCTTCTGTAATTTTTTTTCTCTGTTCCTTTGTATGGAACATATTGTTATTTTTAATCTAGCTACCTGGAAGAAATATATCTATGTGTTCAGTTTTCAGAAGTTTCAAGAAAATATATGTATGTGTTTCTGTTTTTGTTGTTGTTTCGTTCTATTTATCTTGCTTGAAGTTCTCTGAATGTTCTGGATCAGTGGTTTTGTATATTCCATTAAATTAAAACATATTTGAACCCTACCACTTAAAATATTTCTTCATCATTCTCTCTTTCTTCTTCTATGGGATGCTGCTTATATACTTTAAGTCATTTCTTATTATCCCACAGTTCTTGAATAGTCTGTTCCTTCCGTTTTTGGGTTTTGTTTTTTTTTTTTTACATTTTTTCCTGTGTTTCTTTTGCTTATTTTTTTTAACCTCTTGCATGTTCATGGATACTTTTCACAGCTGTTTCAAGTCTATTATGAGCCTTTTAAAGGCATTCTCCTCTGCTATTATGTCTTTCGTGTCTAACATTTCCCATTAAATTACCTCTTAAAGTTTCAACTCTCTGTTGAAGTTACTTATCCAATAATGCATTTTGTTCCCCTTTTCCGCTCAAGACTTAAACATATTGATCATAGTTGTTTTAAATTCTGTTTGATAGTTCCATTATCATTGTCATATCCAAGTTTGGTTTTATTAATTTTTTTGTCTCTTGAGAGCATGTTGTTTTTTCCTCCCTTTTTCTCTTTCTCACAACTTCTTTTTGAGAGCTAGACATACTGTATAGGGCGATAGACTGTGATAGATAGTATTTATGCCTGAAGAATGGAACCACTTCATCCTGTATTGTGACATGAGGAGGTTGTTCCCTGTTGTCCTTGTTTAGCCTCAGCACCAGGCATGTACTATGGCACTGACATCAGTGACTGGGGCCTTCTAAATAATGTTTTCTCTTCCCTATAGGAGACCTCTAATAGTCTAAGCTTACAATGTATTTTTATTTCTCCCCATGAGTACAGTTTTTGTCCGTTCCCTACCTCCAGATGCAGTGGGTCCTTCTCT
Organism: Lynx rufus; assembly: GCF_022079265.1. Taxonomy (NCBI): domain Eukaryota; kingdom Metazoa; phylum Chordata; class Mammalia; order Carnivora; family Felidae; genus Lynx; species Lynx rufus. Next base: position 152,617,665 of record NW_025814834.1, read on the forward strand.
AGGTTTGATACCCTTCCCCAGCAGGTTAACGCTTTTGTTCTATGAATGTGATCCAGAAGTAGAATCTTGGCAGGACTAATGACTTTTCTACTATAGCTCCTCTTATTTTCCCTTCACCCTGAAACCCAGTGGAGGCATTCTCTTACCCTGCCCCAGCTATTCCTCATGGTCTCCCAACTCTGGTGTTCATGAGGGAGAACTTCCTAGTGGTTGAAAATTCTCCTATGTGCAGCCCCCAGCAATTTGGTACTTTCATAATAACCCACTTTTACATTAGCCTTGAGGAATTCACTAAAAATTTGCATCTGAATTCTTACATATTTATATGGCGTCTGGTTTCTAACTCAGGGAAATAAGCCCTTTCATGCTGTCTCTCATTGAAGGTCTTTTCCTCAAATTTGTTGAATTTTTATTTGTGGTAGTCTATAATCAATAAATTTCTACATGTAGATGTAACACTGACCGACATTCCCTCACCACAATGCAGGCTGTAAATTTCAAAGTCTATAACAATTCTTGATTCAAAAGGAAATATAAAATAAAATAATTAAATTAAAAAATGAATATATTACATATTCAAATGTATGTAATACAATGTATGCTACTACTAAAAGTGCTTCCAGAGGAAAACTCATAGCCATAAAAACTAACATCAATGAAAACAGAAATGGAAACAAAATAATCTAACATTCGACTAAAAGTATTGAAAATAACAATAAAACAAAGAAAACATTGGAGAATAAATATCATGGCAGGCAGAATTCCAAAGTGGCCTTCTAAGATTTTCCCACCCTAAACCCTGAGGCTGGGAAAATGAGTGCTCTTACTCTGATTTATGTTATATTACATGTGAAGAGATTATTTTGTTTTGTTTTGTAGATGTACTTAGAGGAATAATCAATTAACTTTTAGTTAATCAAAAGAGAAGATTATCTGTGTGTGCCTATCCTAATTCCATGAGACCTTTAAAAGCACTTTCCTTTATCTGATAGCAGAAGGGGAATTCAGAGAGTCAAGGCATACAAACAATTTGATGTGCTCTTACCACCTTTAAAGATGGAGAGAACTACCCAGGATGGACTTTTGAGTGTCCTCTAGGAGCTGAGAATGACCTCTGGCCAATAAAACATGAGCAAACAGGGACCTTCTACAATCCCAAGGAACTGAATTCTGCTAACAACATGAATATTTTTAGGAAGTGATTCTGTCCCAGAGCCTCTGGAAAACAACCCAGTCCAGCTGAGCTGATTCCTTGACTTCAGCTAGTGACTATGAAATAATAAATAATTTTTGCTGTAAGCTGCTAAATTTGTTGTAATTTATTTGTTACACAGCAGTAGAAAAGTAATTGAAAGAACAGAATTTAATGAGTTAGACAACGGAAAAGTAGTAAAATAAAAAATAAATAAGCTAGTTCTTAAAATATGTTTTAAATTTTTTTTAATGCTTATTCATTATTTGAGAGACACAGAGCACGAGTGGGGGAGGGGCAGAGAGAGAGGGAGACACAGAATCCAAAGCAGGCTTCAGGCTCTGAGCTATCAGCACAGAGCCCGACGTGGGGCTCGAACCAATGAAGCATGAGCCCATGACCTGAGCCGAAGCTGGACCATTTAACCTACTGAGCCACCCAGGCACCCCTAAGCTAGTTCTTAAAAAAAAATTTGTAATATAGGTAAATCATTCATAAACTAAGCAAGAGGGAAAAAAAAGGAGGAACATCAAATACACGTTATCTTACTTGGGGGAAAAATAACAGATACGGGGGAAATCAAAAGAAACAGAAACTATTATTTTGCAGAACAGAGAAAAGATAAGATATATTTATATTTTATTGTATATGCTTAAATAAACTCTGGAAGAACACAGAAGTTATTCACTAAATTAAAGCAGAGTGGGGGTGGAGCTGAAAACAGAATCAATGACAGACAGTTGTGGGAGGTAATGTACATTTTTACAGATCTGTGTATTTTGTTCTTAAACTATGAGGGTTTATTTCCTTCTCAAAAAAGCATTAATTATAAAAGAAATAAACACATAAATAAATCTTACAACATTACTAGATTACATTTTGACCTACACCACTGTTGGTGTTATTTAATTACATATATTTCAATTGGTCTTATTTAAAACAAATATAATTCTTGTATATAATTTTCATTACATTAAAGTAAATATATGACAGGTAATTGTCAAAGCCTACATACCTTCAAACCCCTGGGGAGTGTTTTTTTGACAATACTCTTTTAATTAAACAAGGTGTCCTTTGGAACAGCTAAGATAGAAACATTCGGAAATCTCTTTTCACTCCTCTGTGGAAAGTGTGGGAAATGAATAATGGGCATAGGTAATTAAAATGAGAGTTTCTGAATTACCTAAGATGACATTCAGCAATACCAAGAGGACATCCTTGGGAACATGCAGAAAAATCAAAAGTCTTCTTAATAGGTATGGGAAACAGGAGAACAAGAAGGACTGTTTTATTTAGACATGATGATAATGGTATTCCTTCTAGATTTGGTTCCTTGGTAGGAAAGAAGAGCTTCTTGTTATGTGGAAAAGGAAATTATTCTAATAAGATTAATATAGCAGGATGATAAAAATAAGAAAGGAATGTGATTGTCATTGCTTTTGTAACTTTTTATCCTAAAATATATCATGAAGAGAAAAGAGAGGAGGATGTAAATGTCTTTATAATGAATATATGCAGAGACCATATGGTAAAATTGTAGCTTCCAAATGGCATCAATTTCTAGATGGTGCTTTAATTTGGAATATTACTTATAACCTAATTTTGGATCCATTTCAAATCCATCATTGTGTTTATGTCCAAAAGAATCAGGAGACTACATTTTTGGGAGAAAAATTTTTTTTTAAAAAATCAAACTTCACTCTGGTGATTTTTAAATGCATTTAAGAAAAATAAGCAAATGATTCAAGTTACAATAGTGTGTAAGGACACATGGTATGAGGAAAAAATGATACGTGGAATAGGAAGAAATGATGGATGAGAGACCATACTGATGCATGTTATTTTTTTTTTAAATCTTGTTTTTCTTAAATGAGGACTGTTTTTGAGCAAATATTTAGATCATGGGATAATCAGAAGTAGTGAGTTCTTGCAGAGTACATGTGTGTACCATGCACACACACACACACACACACACACACACGCACACATACACACATACACTATGAGATTTTTTTTATTATTATAGCCAAAGATGGACGCAGGTAATAAAAAGCCAACTCATCTCTACTTACAATAAAGCCCTAAAATAAAGAACAAACCTTATTATAAGGACATGAAATTTCAAATGAAAGTATAATTGGCTTGCTGCATTTTAAGACTGCATTACTGAGCTACAACATTATTGTTGTAACTTTATTACATACATTTAAAATTGAGCTTATTCTAAAGCAGTTTGGATTCTCTGTCTCTTTCTGGCTGTTTCATCATTCAGCCCGCCTCTGCCACAATCCCTGAAGAACAAATATCTTTGCTGATTTCTCAGGCTGTATGGGTCAGAGTTTACTCTCAATTTCTAAACAGTGTCACATGGTTTCTCTAAGATTTTCAGTCATAATCATTGCAATATATCATATATGGACCCTCAAAATCCTGAAAATGTTCTAATTGTGTTAAGTATCAATTCTCAGCTAATGATGTCATGAAGAAGACATCTCCCTGTCATGACTGTTTGGAAACTTGAACACGTTCAAGAATAGAACTGTTCAAAGTCTTTTTGCTTTGTTTAGAAATGGCCAGAATCAGTCAGGAAAAACAAGTTTTACCAAACTAATATATACATCTTTTTACCGTTAAAATTTGTCATGATCATAGAACAGCTTAGTCATTTTTATTTTAGTTCTAGCCTCGTGAAAGATGACCAAAGTAAAATAGTTCTACTTGGGGAAAAAATGTGTTTCATTATAAGTGTAAAAGCTATCGTTAAACAAAATTCATATTTTAAACAAACACAGAACTTGGGGATGAGCAATTTATGAGTCTACCATGGAAGTTTAGGATAATCCATGTTGTGGATTCAGACTGCCTAGTCCCAAATTTTGATCCACTGTGTGACCTTCAGCAATTTCTGAACTATAACATGAAAAAAAAAGGAAAAGAAAAAGAAAAACACTTCATAAGATTGTTATGAAGATTAAAGCAGATAATACTTGAGAAGTGTTTTGCACAGTGCCTGGAAAATTAATTAGCACACACTTAATGATAGTATGATTATTTTATAAACATAAGAGTCATCTAGGACAGACCTGAACCACCCTGTTACCTTCAACAACATTTTATCTTCCATTTTTATATGAAATGGGAAAGGCAGGGAGTGAAGGTGAGGAGAAAAAATAAGACAAAGGAAATTGCATGTACAAGAGGCCAGAGACTTTTCATCGTTAAAGGCTTTGACTATACAGCTCTTACTATAATCTCAACACATTCTGGTCCCATGAAAACTCAAGAGAAGCTTACACAATTAAAACAATCAACCAAAAAAGCATAACCTTTCTCTCCTGCCATTGCCTCTTTGCAGTTACACATCTTTAAATAATAGAACCTGGAGGCCACATTGATTTGCTTGGGGTCTTAATGCTCCACCTGTGACAGAAAGGCTGCAACCAAAATGTTCTCCCTATATGCCATTAAATTTCTTGGGCATATTTCAGTCTTTCTCTTCCTTCAACCTACTTGTTACCTATCTATCCTTATTTTAGTTGAGACCTATCTCTTGTAATATCATTTGATGTAGTAGACCATGCCCTCTTACTTGACTTCTGTGGCCTTGCCTATTTTTTCTCCTACCTTTCTGAGCTCTCTCTCCTTCCCTGTTTGCTTTGCAATCTCCTTAACTGGTGATGTTCTTTTAGCTATGTCTAAGCCTTCTCTTTCTACCTGATATATAAGGGAAACCTTATTCACTTCCACATCTCCAAGATCTGCATTTTCTACCTGGACTATCTCCTGAGCTCCTGACAAATCTACCCCAAAGCCCTCTGAAATAGCCGCTCAAATGTCACAAAATACCTCAAAGGTCAGTGGTTTTAAACTGAACTCTTTCACCATCCCTTGACCCTTGAAACTGCTCCTCTTTTAAACTTCTCCAGCTCATTAAGTGTTCACCAGTGTCTGGTTGCTCAGGCAAGAGACTGAGGAAGCATCTGTGACTCCTTCCTATACCTTAGAACCAACATCCAATGAGATGCCTGGGTGGCTCACTTGGTGAAGTGTCTGACTTTGGCTCAGGTCATGATCTTGCAGTTTGTGAGTTCGAGCACTGCATTGGGCTGTTTGCTGTCAACACAGAGCCTACTTTGGATCCTGTCTCCCTCTCTCTTTGCCCCTCCATTGCTCTCTTTTCTTTCTCTCTCTCTCAAAATAAGAAATAAGAAAAAGAAAAAAAAAAAGAACCAACATCCAATCATCAATCAGTAAGCCATATCTCTTATATCTCATATTGCCTGTATCTAATCAGCTACATTCCTAGGACTCTCATCATAGTCTAGCTACCAGCATTCTACCTGAATTACTATACAGCCACATGCTTTCCAGGCTTTTCCCATTCGTTTCCCACCCTTATTCAAATATCTACTCTTTAAAAATGAAAATCTTTGAAGGTTTTCCCTAGTACAAGCTCTTTTATGTCTCTCTGAGTTCCAAGACGTAGACCAAAGTCATTTTGCAATTTGGCTCTTGCTTACATTTTTCCAGGGGATTCCTTTGCCACTTTCTTATGTCAATCTTAACATTTGCTTTTCTGTTCATGTAATTGCCTGTTCTATTGTCTCAGGTTTTTTTTTAATAGGTTATTTTTCTTGTCTGCAACTCTCAGACTCCTCCAATCTCTAATCATCAGACACTACCATTGTCTCTCTTAGGTTTAATGTCACTTCTTTGGAGCAGGATAGGGATTTTCCTCTCACTAAGGTATGTCATACCCCTCTATCTCAGCTACCAACTGGATGTTCCCATTGTAGTTCGGAGCACAGACTACTCTTTTTTCCACCAATATTCATTATTAGTGGGTGTGTTTTAATTAGTAGAACTCTCATGTTCTAGCTACAAACATGACAATCCAACTTAAGACGACATTTCCAGCCTTCCATTCAACTCAGGGAAACCACATAATTAAGTTTTACCTATGAGTTGTAAACAGAATTGATGCATGGTACTTCCCATTTGTGCCCTTAAAATAGAATGTGGATCCATGCCTCTGCCTTTTTCCCTCCTTCCTTCTGAAGGGAAGATAATGAGATCTGAAGCAGCCAGCAGACTCAGAGATAGAGGACACATATTGTTCCATGAGCCCCGGACAACTGGTCTCCCCACATTTGTATGTGGCTTGTATCAATGTATTTTCAAGTCTTGTCATAGCAGCTTAGCCTGCACTTAATTCATACTATAGTTCCTTTATTGTAACCTATATTACTCTGTATTGTGATTTATTTATTTATTTATTTATTTATTTATTTATTTATTTAAAAAATACTTAATGTTTTTTCTTGAGAGAGAGAGAGAGAGAGAAAGAGAGAGAATGAGCAGGGGAGGCGCAGAGAGAGAGGGAAACATGGAATCCAAAGCAGGCTCCAGGCTCTGAGCTGTCAGCCCAGAGCCCAATGTGGGGCTCAAACTCATGAACTGTATAAGATCATGACCTGAGCTGAAGTCGGACACTTAACTGACAGAGCCACCCAGGTGCCCCTTGTGATTTATTTTTTAATGTTTGTTTAATATCATACTCCATATGCAAATCACCATGATGTCCTTAGCTCCTAACACAGAGTCCTGATAAAGATGAATGAATGAATCAATCAAAGGAAATCTATAAGGTAAAGTTGGGGAGGTGGTAGAATTAAACCTTAACAATCTCCTGATTCTTAGTCCATTGTTCTTTGCATTCCATAATATTATTCCTCACAAATAAGTGCCCCAGCTATAACTTGAACCCATGACATCACTTCTCCCACCATATACACTGATATCAAGCACCTTGTGCTGAGTGGAAGTTCCAAATATTTCCTCACAGATATTGAATGATCTGAGCAGTAGAGCCCCTTAAATCAAGGTTCAGAATGGGCCATTTCTTGCTGACATGCTACATTTCCTTTTTGCTTAGAGTGAGATTATACAGCACACTGAAATGATACCTTCAGTACTGAATGATTTGGCATTCAAGAGAATTAAAAAAGGCTTTCCTTTATGGTTAAAAGTAAATTACAAAAAAAGGGATACTGGCAGGCAATTACTCTATAAGCTATAGAAATGAAAGGGATTTCACAATGTGAGTAGTTTAGATTCATATAATGTGAAGAGCTGTTGGCAAGTGGGAAATCACTCAGCAATCTAAAGGAGAGCACTGAGGCTATGAATGCAATCTCTCTCTCTCTCTCTCTCTCTCTCTCTCTCTCTCTCTCTCATGCACACTCATACACACTCACAACCCACACGCACTAAATGCAGATGTTCCCAGGTAAGGATGAAAAGTTTTAGCTCAATATGTATTATATTTCAAAACAGCTGAAAATATATATATTCTGACTATTTGGTATGCAAGAAGGTAAGTTACAGAACTAGAGCTAAAATAAGATCATCTGCATTCTGTTGATATTACGCAACAAAATTTAAAATGTAGAATTAATAAATATGATGGCCTTGGAAATACCCTGTTATGGATTGAATTATAATTCCTCAAAATTCATATGTTGAAGTCCTAACCCCCATTACCTCAGAATGTGACCTTATTTGCAAATAGAGCCTTTGCAGATGATCAAGTTAAGATGAGGTCATTGGGGGTGGAGGGGCAAATCCAGTATGAACTATGTCCTTATGGAAAGGGGAATTTGGGATACAGGGATGCACCAGCGGAAAATACCATGTGAAGATGAAGGCAGAGATCAGGATGATGCATCTACAAGCTAAGGAATGCCAAAGAAGGCCAGCAAACAACCAGTAGTGAAGAGAGAGGCCTGGAACAGATGCCGCCTCTCACCCTTGGAAAGAATCAACCCTATTGAGACCTGGCACTCAAATTCCAGCCTCCAGAACAGTGAGACCATGGATTTCTGTTGTTTAAGCCACTCAGTTTGTGGTCCTCTTTACAACAGCCCTAGCAAACTAACACAAACCCCGATGATCTTATGATTCTTCAAATTCCATCTTTAATTTTTTAGTGTCTGAAAGATTCATGGTCAGCTGAGCAAAGCCTGCAAATGCTATATGCAGCATTACTACCGAAGAGAGAGCATCAAGAAGAGGCAAATGTCAGGGTACCTGGGTGGCTCAGTCAGTTAAGCATCTGACTTTGGCTCAGGTCATGATCTCGCAGTTTGTGAGTTCAAGCCCCAGGTCAGGCTGTGTACTGACAGCTGGAGCCTGGAGCCTGCTCTGGATTCTGTGTCTCCCTCTCTCTCACTCTGCCTCTCCTTTGCTTATGCTCTGTTTCTCTCAAAAATAAAATAAACATTTGAAAAAAGAGAGCTAAATGTTTAAACTCTGTGCTGGAGGGGTCCAGGTCCTAATGTGCAACAGTCAAGAAACCTAAGAATTATTTTCCAGGGTTGTGACATATCATTGTGCAGTCTGAGCACTGCATAACCGTAGAGCTCACCATTCAGACTGTAACACTACAGATTTGTACATTTACTAAAATAAGTTTCTGAAAGATGATGTCAATGTCTCATATCCCAACACAATCAGTGCATTGTAATTTTTTTTTTTAATTTAAAAAAGTTAGTTAACATATAGTGTAATCCAAGTCAGTTAACATATAGTGTAATAATGGTTTTAGGAGTACAGTTTAGTGATTCATCACTTACACTGAGAAGAAAAGCTAGTAAAAGCAAAATAAAAGGGGCCAGACAGATGTCCGAGGCTGGATATACTCCCCTTGTATACTTTCGGCTTCTGTAATCTTTCTTTGCTCCTGTGTCCACCAACTGCCCACATAGCACCACTGATAAGTGCTCCCTCCCCTTTTCCTTTGTCCCTCAACCCCCTACCATCCCAGCCATAAAAGGAGGCCGATGCCAATGTTTGGGGCTCAGCCTTTGGAGGTGACTCTGCTGGGACAGCACCAGTGCACAATAAACAGTCTTTTCCTGATTCCTCAAGTGCGTGTGGTTTGTCTCTTCCTAGGTGCCAAATATTTGCTGTAACAACATGTAACACCCAGTGCTCATCCCAACAAGTGTCCTCCTTAATGCCCATCACCCATCTTGCCCATCACCCCTCCCAGTACCCCTCCAGCAATCCTCAGTTCGTTCTCTGTATTTAAGAGTCTCTTAAAGTTTGCCTCCGTCTCTGTTTTTGTCTTATTTTTCCTTGCCTTCCCCTATGTTCCTCTGTTTTGTTTCTTAAGTTCCACTTACGAGTGAAATCGTGTGATATTTATCTTTCTCTGACTTATTTCGCTTAGCATGATGCACTCTAGTTCCATCCACATTGTTGCAAATGGCAAGATTTCATTCTTTTTGATTGTGGAGTAATATTCCGTTATATATGTATACCACATCTTTATCCATTCACCAGTCCATGGATATTTGGACCCTCTCCATAATTTGGCCATTGTCAATAATGCTGCTATAAACATTGGGGTGCATGTGTCCCTTCAAATCAGCATTTTTGTAGTCTTTGGATAAATACCTAGTAGTGCAATTGCTGGGTCCTAGGGTAATTCTATTTTTAATTTTTTGAAGAACCTCCATACTGTTTTCCAGAGTGGCTGCACCAGTTGGCATTCCCACCAGCAGTGCAGAAGGGTACCTTTTCTCCACATCCTTGCCAACACCTGTTGTTTCCTGAGTTGTTAATTTTAGCCATTCTGACAGCTGTGAGGTGGTATCTCATTGTGGTTTTGATTTGTATTTCTCTGATGATGAGTGATGTTGAACATCTTTTCATGTGTCTGTTAGCCATCTTGATATCTTCTTTGGAAAAGTGCCCATTCATATCATCTGCCCATTTCCTCACTGGATTATTTGTTTTTTGTGTGTTGAGTTTAATAAGTTCTTTATAGATTTGGGGTACCAACCCTTTCTCTGATATGTCATTTGCAAGTATCTTTTCCCATTCCATCCGTTGCCTTTTAGTTTTATTGGTTGTAATGCATAGTAATCTTCTGACACATGGAAGTAAAATTCCTTGAGCAACAGGCATCATTTTCTAATTTGTATGAAGGTTATAGGCAAGCACTTGTCCTGGTATGTCCATTCAAAACTGTTGCTTTCAAGTAATATTAATGACATCTAAAGTGGTTATTATTTTGTTCTTTAAATTAAAGAAGTTGTAAATTGTCAGCTTAAGAGTCACATATGGCTTGCAGATAATCATTTTATTTTGCATTACTTCCCATTTTAAACATTTGAGCCAAAGTATAAAAATTGGATAATTTATGGTAAAACCTAGATGTTTGGCTTCTTTTAAAAAGCAATCAGGACATTTTGCCACGTGGGTTTACATTCCTGCCTAAACTGGTGGGGCGAAGAGGTCAGATTGGGTGTGTGCTCACTCCAGCCTCATCACAGTCCTAGACACCAAGGCTGATTACCAGGTCATAAGGCATCAAGTTATACTTTTGTGTATCTTACAGTAAAATAAGCAAACAAACATATTTCTTTGGCCACAGGTCTTGGCTGAAGTGGGAAAGTACAACAGACTGACATTTCAAAGATCATGAAAGATTAGCACAAGTGCCAGGTCACTTCACTCTTGTTAGTGTCTCACTGGATCCTCAGGAGTTTTAGTTTGAGACCCCCCACCTTGAGGCATTATTCTGCTTAAGTGCAGACACTCCTGGGAGGAGCTATTTAGCCTTATCAGTCATTAGCAACTCCCTGGGAATGTGCTAATCAGATATCCTGCGGCCCCTCAGGCTGGTGGTGAGAGCAGGTTTGTTGAAAGAGAGAAGGAAGGAAAAAGCATCCAGGTAAGGTATCTGGAGAAGGCCATCCCGGGGTTGACTCCAGATCATGACATTCTTGTGATAATTTTATCTTAAAATTGGAATTATTTCCTGTTCAGTATATTGAAAATAAAAAAATCATTTAGTGTTTTTACTGGTTTCAAGGTTTCACCCTTACCTAGCACATACTCTTTTTTTTCCTTCTATTTTATTTATTTAAATTTAATTGAGTTAGTATTGTTGTAGTATTGGTTTCAGGAGTTAGCATATGTTCTTAAATAAACATTAGATTTGATTCAGCAATATCATAGTCTTTGTACCTGAAATTTTATCTTTGTTTGTGACATTAGTCTCTATAAATTAATTGTTCGGTAGGAACTCATGTATTATTTCCAATGCACAGAGGGCATTGGAACAAATATGTTTAAACGTATAAAGATACTTATTATGAAATTATAAGCATCTGAGTTATCAGTATATTGATCCAAATGTGAAACAGCAGGAAAACTAGACCCCAGAATCAAATGACTTAATATGCAACGTACTATTTGTGTGGGTTTGGTCAAGTTATTTAACTCTCTCAGCCTCAGTTTATCCCTTCTTGAATCCCTGCTTATATCCCAGTCTTGAGATGAGCATCAAGAATAGCGGATGACAAATGTTTTGTAAATGATGAAGTATGGTTCTGTAAATACAAAACATCATTACCAAATCAAATTTACTGCAATTAGAAAACTTCCATGTAGATAGTCTTCATGTATGAGTGTATGGGGGTGCACGCATTCACATGTGAAATAGTTCAACATATGAGGCAAATTTTAATCTCCTATGTTTATGGTGAAGCTGAGAGCAAAGAAATTTACACAATTATATGGTTAATAAGAGAAGTCTCAGGCTCCAAATCCAATTCCAAACAAATTATCAACACACCGAAACTATAAAGTTCCAGTGATTCTCATTTTCCACAGTAGTACTTATGAAGGCTAAATAATGAAGAATATCAGAATATATCTGCCACCCCACGATATGCTATTTTGACAAATGGGGTATTTTGAGCTGAAAGCAATTGAGAAGTAACAGATGTAGAAAGAAGCCTTCTTGGTTTGGGGAGCCTGGGTGGCTCTGTCAGTTAAGTGTCTGACTTTGGCTCAGGCCATGATCTTGTGGTTTGTGAGTTTGAGCACCGCGTTGGGCTCTGTGCTGACAGCTCGGAGCCTGGAGCCTGCTTCAGATTGTGTGTCTCCCTCTCTCTCTGCCCCTCCTTCACTTGTGCTCTGTCTCTCAAAAATGAATAAACATTAAAAAAAAAAAAAGCCTTATCTGACTAAAAACAGAAACTTTTAAGAAAGGAAGACTAACTTAGGGTGCCTGTGTGGCTCAGTTAAGCGTTCTTTGATTCTTTGATTCTCAGGTTATGATCTCACTGTTCCTGAGATCGAGCCCCGCGTAGGGCTCTGTCTGCTGTCAGCACAGAGCCTACTTCAGATCCTGTCTCCCTCTCTTTGTGCCCCTCCCCCCTCCTCTCTCTCTCTCTCTCTCTCTCTGTCTCAAAATAAATAAATAAACATTAAAAAAAAAGGAAAGAAAGAAAGGAGGACTAAGAATTCTCCTCTCCAGAACAGTTTTATTGTCACAAATAAAAAGTTGGCATCCAAATGAGTCTACACAGACAAATCTTACTAAAGTAACCTTTATCTTCCATTAGTTTTCCCAAACATTTGCCTTCTCATAATTTACCATCCATAGAAGTCCCAACCACCTTTCTTTTGTTTAGTCACTTCTCTATAAATTATTGTCAGTTGTTAAAATGGCATATAAGCTTCAAAGTCTAATTGCTCTTTGGGTTGACTATTCTCTTCTGGGTAGCCTCTGTGCACGTAAAATTAAAATCATCAATTAAATTTACGTGACTTTTTCTTTTGTTATTCTAATTTTTCTTGTTATTGTCTTGTTTGCTAGTTTGATTCACAGTCCCTGGAAATAGAACTTAAGAAGGTAGGGGAAACATTTTTCCTCTTGTACAATGGCATTGTATAGCATTTGATATAATCATATTTTTAGAAACATCATTATTGTTATTTTTTTATGAACATTTTCATTGTCTTGATTTTGACTCGAATTTGATCTTTACATATACTTTTAAGAACGCTGGGTCAGGGGCACCTGGTGGCTCAGTTGTTTAAGCCTTAAGCATCATGGTCTCGCAGTCTATGAGTTCGAGCCCCGTGTCGGGCTCCGTGCTGACAGCTCAGAGCCTGGAGCCTGCTTCGGATTCTGAGTCTTCCTCTCTCTCTCTCTCTCTCTCTCTTTCTCTCTCTCTATCTCTCTCTCAAAAATAAATAAACAAAACAAAATTTTCAAAAAAAGAACACTTGGTCAAAAATGGACAATACACAACAAACATGTAGAAGTTTACTTAACCTCAATATAAGTCAAAAAATGTAAATTAAGCCATGATAAAATCTTTTCAGCCATCAGATTGACAAAAATATGGAACAGTCAAATTTCTCAAGGATGTAGGAAAACAGGATTAAATATATTTTTATTGAAGATTAAAGGGAAATCATTTTAGAAATTGGTCAATGTCAATTATAACAAAAAAATCTATCCTTTGTCTAAGCAGTTCCACTTTGGAGAATCAACCCTACAGAAAAACAACAAAATCAAACTCCTGTCTATACATATACTATAAGGAAATGTATATGAAGTTGTAAACTGTTAGTGTTTTTTTTTTTTAATATGGATCAAACAAAATAGAAACACCTGAGCACCTATCAACTGGGAAATCAGTTGAAAAATATAATCTAGGGGCGCCTGGGTGGCTCAGTCGGTTGAGCGTCGGACTTCGGCTCAGATCATGATCTTGCAGTCCGTGGGTTCAAGCCCCGCGTTGGGCTCTGTGCTGACAGCTCAGAGCCTGGAGCCTGTTTCAGATTCTGTGTCTCCCTCTTTCTCTGACCCTCCCCTGTTCATGCTCTCTCTCTGTCTCAAAAATAAATAAATGTTAAAAAAAATTTTTTTAAAAAGAAAAAGAAAAATATAATCTGTAGATCTATATAATATCATACAGCTATTTAAAATATATTGACTTGGACAATGTTTCCAAACTTAAATGAAAAGGCAAAATAAAAAATAATACTTTTCATAATCTTATCTGTATAACAAACTAAAATAAGAAAACACCTTTTGTACCCTGTCTTAGCATGTGTGTGTGTGTGTGTGTGTGTGTGTGTGTGTGTGTGTGCGCGTGCGCATATAGGCAAGAGTAAAAAATCATCAACCACCTTTTTAAAAATTTTTTTAATGTTTTATTTCATTTTAGATAGTGGGTGAGGAGGGGCAGAGAGAGAGGGAAACACAGAATCTAAAGCAGGCTACAGGCTCCAAGCTGTCAGCATAGAGCCCAACACAGGGCTCCAACCCACAAACCGCAAGATGGTGACTTGAGCCAAAGTCAAATGCCCAACCCACTGAGCCACTCAGGTGCCCCTGTCATCAGGTACTTGTAAGCTGCAGTAAGGCATCGAAGAAATGATAGAGATTTTTTCCATAGAAGTGTTTATTTTTGGGAGAGTGCAGTAGGGGAGGGGCGGAGAGAGACAGGGACAGAGGAACCAGAAGTGTCACTGTGCTGACAGACAGGCTGACAGCATCGAGTCCACTCTTTGTGGGGTTCAAACTCAGAAACAGCGAGATCATGATGCTCAACCAACTGAGCCACCCAGGTGCCCCTAAAAGTCCTTATTTTTAACATTTGTTTTGTGACTTATAATGAAATTAGTAGAGTTTTGAAAAAAATGACTAGCTTAGAGTTTCCAGTCTTCTTTGGTGAATGGAAAATTTGAGACAGCCAAACAAATAAACAATCTAGACCCCTTTTGGGAAATGATAAAAAAATAAATTAGAGGTGTCTTCTTGGATGTGTCCTTAGGTAAGGAAGGCAATACAGTTAGTAATACCACAGCTTAAAAATGGTATTCTTCTCACTACCTGTGAAGGTTAGTTTTATGTGTCAACTTGGTTAGGTCATAGTACCCTTATGTAATCAAATGCTAATCTAAATATTGTTGTGAAGGTATTTGTATATATGGTTAGCATCTATAATCAGTTGATTTAAGTAAAGGAAATTACTCAATAATGTGAATGGGCTTCTTCCAATCAGCTAAAGAGCAGAAACTGAGGTTTCCTGTAAAACAAATTCTACCTCACAATTGCAGCATTAACTTCTGCCTGAGTTTCAGTCCTGCTTTCCTCCTTACAAGTTTTGGACTTTCCAGCCTTTGCAATCATGTGAACCTATTCCTTAATGTGTGTGTGTGTGTGTGTGTGTGTGTGTGTGTGTGTAATATACTATTGTTTTTGTTCCTTTGGAGAACACTGACTGATACATTACCCAACTTTAAAATGTTGCCTGCCTTTTATAAAATTATTACTCTAAACAAATTTCAAACATTTTTTAAAAATATGCTTTAGTAGTGAACATTAAATCAGTACAAATGGACCAAAGTTTTGATTGCTTTCTGTAGTTTCCATGTAAAGGTTTATATCAAAACTAATGCTGTTTATAGCTGTGACACCATCAGTAGGCCCTCAAATCATCTCCTGGACCTTCAAAGAAGAGATACACATCTGTTAACAGAAACTTTCTGGGTCTCCCCAGAAATATCAAATTATGTTTTAATAAAGATAATAATTTCTTATGAGATTCTCAAAGTGCCCATAAGTAAACAGTGACCTAAAAGTGAAGATAAGCAACCAAATGAACAAACAAAAACTTCATGGTGAGTCCATTTTAAAAGGATTAAGATGACATTCATAAAAAGTATCATAAAGTAATAGTTAAATATGGGACTAATACTCTAATACTTTTATGTAATTAGTTTTATCTTTCAACAAATGAGTAAATAAAATAACATAATTGTGAGTCAGCTTTTCATCAAGTACAGAAATTCCTCTAAGCAAAGATTGAACTAGACAGATAAGATTTTAAATTCTTGCAATTTCAGTGAAGATTGCAATTTTTTTTCGTGTACTCAAAAAGGCCTTAAGCACATAGACCATTATAAATAGTGAATCAGAAAGATTGTTTGACATAGGGTTATCTCCTTTTCATTTATCTCCCTAGACCCATCTCCTCATGCTAGTGCCCTCTGGCCTTATTTCCATTGGTAATAATCTGTAATTTCTGCTATTTTCTCTTTTCAATACCACTAAGAGTCAGATTTTCCTTAGGACATATTATCTATTTATAGCCATTTAGAACATTTTACACCAATTGGCACTCTGGAGCTGTATCTGGCGGTGTAACTAGCATTTACAGGGTTTCTGTAGACTTTTATTACATGGTGTGACATTAGATTGATGGACTGTCTCAATCTTATTCTCTGTCAATTGTACACTGATCCATGACAGCATAATGGATATGTGACAGTGTTTGGAAGGGTGAGAACGACTACAATAACATTTTGGGGAGGATGGATATCAGAGTTCCTTTTAATACTCTTCTTAATTTTCCGCTCATACTAAAATTTTTAAAATCTGCCAACATAGGATATGCCAATTTTCTTTATTAGAAAAAAAAAAGTGGTACCTGTTTTAGACAAACGGTATTAAGTATGATGGCAAAATAGCTGTCGATCATGCTGAACAGGGCTATTAGGCATTCCCTGTAGCAAGGAGACTTCCAAGGACCCTCTCAGAAGGGAATCATGTTATGCTCCAGTCTGGGTCAAAGGGTATTACATCTAGGAAGATAGTCTCTACTGAGGGAGGAGAAGAAGGGCTTACTGCTCTCACAGCGGAGAATTACCCACGACTTGCCTGAGGAGATAGTTGAACCTTTCCCTAAGCAGGCATTTGGAGGCTGTGCCAAGGAACATGCTTCTGTGACTAGCCAGAGAGCCTCTGAACACGCGACAATTTCAAATTTATTTACTGTTTCAAAGTTCCACCAATGTCCTCTCTTGAGGGGTAGGAAAGAGGGCAGACATGTTTTCAGCCCTTTTCTCCCTTCTGAAATGTCATAAATAATACCCTTAAGCCTGTGCTTCTTGATTTTGTTGGTGAGACAGGTGCCAGGACGCTTCAGGGAAATGGCAGAGAGAGGACAAGTTAGTTGAGGAGTTAGTAGTAAGTGAAAGGCAGTGAAGAGGAAAAGCTGTGACCTACCCTCGGCTTTGTTTCAGCAGGAACAGGAGTCCTGGTTAACAGAGCTCAAACAGGCAGGGTGGCAGCCTGCAGTATGTGATGTAGTAATGGATAGAAGACACAGAGCCTGGGAAAGATGCTCAGCTAGCAAGAAATAACCAGTAAGGGGAGCATGCACTCTGTCCTTTGTCCAGAGAAGCTCAACTGAAGGTTTGCAAACTGTGAATCAGTCTTCCTCACTTAAACTTTGCTGGGAGCCATATGATGCTTTTATTTTTGGAGCAGATGGGTATTCTGAAATTTTTATTCATGGCAAATGTATGTCTCTTTCATTGCAGTGGGTCAATGCTAAACATGGACACACACACACACACACACACACACACACACACACACCTGCTCAAGGTTCTCTCAGTCTTAAAAGAAGTGAGAACAGTACATAGAACACAAAGATAACAAAGGCCCTGAATGTGCCAGTGGATTGGGCCAGAGAACAGGAAAATTCAGGACTCAAAGTCCTTGTCAACAGAGGCAGGAGAAGGCATCAGTCTTAACCCAAGCTGTTGAAAACTGAGTGTCCAGCTACAGGAGGGTTAAGACAATTGCAATCACGATCATGACATTCTCCTGCTCACCAGGACTTGTTTCCACTCACAAATGTATAACTTGACCCTCATTCACATACGTATAATTTCCTGTGACTCCAAACCCAGTGGAAATGATCAGCATGACTCTGATTCAGGCAGATAATAGAATACCCAACACAAAATACTGTAAGCAATTAAGAATTGATTTATGTGGGGGTGTCTGCGTGGCTCAGTCAGTTGAGCGTCTGACTTCGGCTCAGGTCATGATCTCGCGGTCCGTGAGTTCGAGCCCCACATCAGGCTCTGTGCTGACTGCTCGGAGCCTGGAGCCTGTTTCGGATTCTGTGTCTCCCTCTCTCTGACCCTCCCCTGTTCATGCTCTGTCTCTGTCTCAAAAATAAATAAACGTTAAAAAAAATTTAAAAAAAGAAGAATTGATTTATGTGATCAAAAAAGTTCAAAGGAGGGCTGGCTTTAGAGAGGCTACTCTAACAATGTGACCAGATCCTTCCCTGCTCTACTTCTCCAGGATTCTCTTCAAGATGGCTGCCAGTGGCTGGTTAGACTCAGGCTTTCTCTTTCACATCCGATGAAGTGTGGGATGGAGTGGGCAACATGTAGATGTCATGGGAAAGGATGTTTTTTTTTAATTTTCTATCAAAAAGAAGAGGAATGGGTACTGGGGTACAATAAATAACGAATGTCAACTGCTGATCGTATCATTATGCTTCCTCCCTCCCATTTTACCTTTTGAGCTTCATTCTCCTTCATATCAATGATTAATTGGCCAGTCTTTCATTTAGCCAATTAATCAGTCTGCAAACAATTATTGAGGGTCTGTGTAATAGGCTTGTGTAATATGGCTTGTGTAATATACTAAGGGTACAATAATGTATTTCTACTTAAGGAACTCTCACTGTAGTGAGAAAAATACTAAGTTTAAGTTAAAATATTACGCATAAATGCTGGTTATGGGGATATGTACAAAATACTGTGTCTGTGAAGGAAGATGTCAAAAGAAGATTTCACAGAAGCTGGATTTAGACTTTGAGCCCAATAGGAGCTCTTCAAGCCAGAGACCAGTTATGGGCAGAAGGAATAGTGTGTGCACAGGAAGGAGTTGGAGTGATAAAATACCCTGTGTTTCTGAGGAATAGTGAATGCTATGTAGTAGCTGGAGAAGAGATTATAAAGATAGGAGTCCTAGAATTTAAACCTACAGAAATGGGCAGAGTCCTGCAACTTTCAGTCACACCAGTTGACTGCTCTGAGTCTCTACTCACTCCAGTCATCCTAGACGTGGGCAGTCATAGGGAACTGTTTGATGGTGATCCGGAATGGGGCCAATCTGATCTGGGATTGTTCAACAAATGTTTGCCAAATGTCTGCTATGTGCAAAGCCCTGGACTACCACAATGTGGCTTAAACGGAGCCCTCCCACCAATAGGAAGTACTCTGAATCATTTCTCTAAACCATGTCTTCTGTCTTTAAGCCTGTGTCTACTTCCTTTGCTCATTTTCTTTTAAGGTGATCTTTCCTTTTTAAATGACTGAAGATATTCACACCATATAGGAATTTTTGTATTGATCTTAGTCTTCAGTATGTGTCTCCCTTTATATATTTTTTTTCAAACTCTAGCATACAATTTCTGATAATATTTTTCTCCTCCTCTTCCCTGGTTCCCAGCTGTCAGGCCCCCCACAGGGAATGCTCAGCACTTCCTGATGAAAGATGCTCAGCCAATGTACTCACTGGTTATTTCAGTGTTAAATATGCTCACGATTCTGCCTGAAGGAGTCCGATATGGTGAGACCCTTCCATCTTCTCTTGCCTCCCTGGTGCTTTGCTCCATCATTTATTACTTCCTGCTCTTATTATCTTCCTCTCCACTGACTCCAGCCCATTGACATTCAGAGATGCTCAGATAATTCATCCTCCCCAAACAAAGAAACATTAAAAAGTATATATTGATTGTAGTCTCCTTTCAAAATCCTTCTTTATATGAGAGTAGTTTATCCTTGTCCTCTTTGCATCTTAACTATCCACTCATTCCTTAAACTATTGAAATGAACTTTCTAAATAGAACTGGCCATATGATTTGTGGGGCCCAGTACAAGAGGAAATTATAGGGCCCTTTGTTCACAATGCAGGAGAAAGATTTCTTCTTCTCTAATTCAAGGTATCTTTCTTAACCTGTCATAAAGATGTTTATTTGTCTTTTAATGTCACACTTTCTTGGGCACAGGGATACTCAGAGAATGAGTGCAGATCCTCACAGGTGCCCAGGGTTCCATCTTGAGACTCAGTACACAGGGCGTGTGCCCAGCCTCAACCTTCCCCACTCATGTCTGCCCCCAGGAAACCTCTGGGGTGAGGGGCAACAGGGACAGCACAGTATTCAGGCAAAAACCCCAGTTAAAGGTGTCATCAGCTCTCCCCTGATTATTGCAATAGCTTTCTGCACATTTCTCTGCACTGCCTCCCCAGAATATTTCCAACAAAATTATTGGAGTCATCTTTTTAAACATGTTTAAAGCCATCCCATCTCTCTGCACAGAATCCTCCAATGACTGATTTCCCTCTCACTTCAGGTAAAAGCCAAATTCCTTAGAAAGATTCTAAGACGATGTGATTGGCCCCTTGCTCTCTCTCTTTCCTCATCTCCTGGTTCTTCTTGCCTCACAAACCACAGTGACCTCTCTGCGATTCCTCAGCCATCCAAACGTGTTCCTACTTCATGGACTTTGCATTTGCTGTTTATGCAAAAAAGGAATTTTATAGTCTTACATATGTTGAAGGTTCCAGGTTAAACAACCATCAAAAAAGGCTCAATCTCGGCATCAAGTAACAGGGTGAGGAACCTGACTTTCAGTGCTGTGTCCTCAGTGATGGCTCCATTCTTGCCTCTCACAGAAACCCAAGCCTGATCAGTTTAGGAAGACCAACAGATAGAGTGTCTGTCTCCAGTAGGTCCAGAAAATGTGCGTGAGAGTTCATATTGAAACTTTAGGGGCTACATGCCCACCTCAAAAAACAAAACTGACTAAAGTATTTGATACTTTGACCAGACCTGAATTATGTGCTCACACCTGGAGTCCTGGGAAAGGAAAAAGAGTAAGAGACAAGTGCTTCCTGAAAGGAAAATATCTTATTTCTCAACATAAAACATATGTCAAATGCAGCTATTTAATGGAATATAGTGTTACCATTAAGACTGGTTTTTTGAAGAATGTTATATTTAATGACATAAAAGTCTCATGATATAATGTTAAATTTAAAAGTAGGATATTAAATTATTAAGAGTGAGAGAAAAAGAATGTGCATTCTAGTAAAGAATAAATGAGATATTAAGAGAATAATCTTTGTAGGATTTAGGCAGGATTTCATTTTTATATCTTATTTCCTTGTGTTATTAGTATTTTCTTTTTTTCTTTATTGGAATATCTTTATTAGGTGTTAGCATTATTATTTTTTTTTCCTTCCAATATTTTATTTAAATTCAAGTTAGATAACATTGGTTATTGATAGTATTGGTTGCAGGAGTAGAAGTTAGTGATTTATCACCTACTTATAACACCCAGTGCTCACCTTATGTTATTAATATTTTATACTGTGATCATGTATTTCACAAAAACAGGAATCTTCTTAGATGCTTAGATAAACACATGAGGATAATCTAACGTACAGTGGGGCAAAGCGTTCCTGAGCATAGCTTTTGGAGTCTTGGCTTTGTGGGTGCTAACCCTGGATTCACCAATGACTATATGTGTAACCTTGTACAAGTGACTTTGCTTTTCATACCTTAATTTCTTTATCTGTAAGGTGCAGATGATAGTGCCCAGTTCACACTGTTGTGACAAGGAATAAATGATGTCTATAAAGTGCAGCACTTGGCCCCATAATAAGTGATGAGGTTTGGGAGTGGTGGAGTTTTGGAGCTGATGGCAAGGAAAGAATTCTTGAAGACGTCTTTAGTGCAAAAAGGTGATTGTATTAAAGCACGGGGACAGGACCACAGGACCCGTGGGCAGAAAGAGCTACACTGCGGTTGTGAAGAGTGACTGGTTATATACTATGGAGTTGGGGGAAGTAAAGGCAAAAGTGGGGCCTCCTGAAGGACTTTGATATGCTAAAGAGGACTCAAGGTTATTTTCCTTCTATAATGCCTTCTAGTAAGGCATTAACATTAAGATAGTCAGGAGTTCTGGAGAAATGTTATATACTCTGCCTTTGCCTCACGTGTTTATCACTGGGCTGCTGGTTATAAAGAAATTTGATTTTACGTGTCATTTCCTTCTTGCCTTTGTTTCCCACATCCCTATGGAGAGGAAGGTGATAGTAGGGCTCCAGGAAACTGAGTCCACAGGTTTCTGGAGAGTAGGCTATTGATAAGATTGCCTTTTTCTTGTAACTTACTGAGACAGTTATAAACTGATGGAGACCCATGTCCTGTATGACTGTGATCTCTATCAGTTAACGATTTGTTTTCTTTCCTTTCCTCTGTTCTTGGGCAGCCAGGAGTGCCTGAGGAATATCACACACATCCCATGTTCAGGGGGGCGGGGAGGGGGAGCTAGCTTTTGCTTTGCCCTCAACTTGCCTTATGGTCCCTCATCAGTAAGAACTCAAAAATATTATCATCACTAAGGGTAGACCTGGGTAGAGGTGGGCAAAAAAGCAGAGACATACTTCACCATTTTATGTGAGATTATCCATTCTTACAGGATGATCATCTTATAACTTTTTAAAAAGTAACATTTCCGTTCACTTTTATAACCAGTGGCCGTCTAGATTGAACCAGGGCAATAAGAACCCCTCAGCCACGTGAGAAAAAGAAAACCCCATGGCTTAGTTTTACTTTTTTTTGCCAAGAATTAATCTGGGCTCCTTATTCAAACACTAAGAATATCAGATTGCTGTCATCATGTCAGTCATCAGGGGATCAAGAGGGAGATAATGTAGTGATTTAAGCCATTGCTGTGGGCACCCTTCAGGTAATTCTGCAAAACTCTTCATTCCAGCAAGAATCTCCTCCCACCCCCATGCCCCCTTTTCTTTTTATTTGCTTCACAGTGAAATCTTTGTGGCCCTTGTGTCAACTGCCCCATCCATGAAGTAGGCGCCTAATTTTTTAAAGAAAACAATTTTTAACTTGTGCCTATCAGATGAGACAACAAGAGAGAAAAATGTCACTGGCTGCTGCCTATCAAATAATTGGAGTCCTCGTGAAGAGGCCCTAGATGACACAGCAGTGTTAAATAAAAGATAAAATGGAAACAAGACTCTTTGAATAATACTGCCTGAAAGCAATTTCCTTCTTGAACTAGGGCGCTGTGGATCTGAAAGCCACAAATTTTAGAGAATCATGCAGGGCCTGAGACTTTGATTGTATAGTTAATAAAGGATAAAAAAAAATCTTCATCTCATGCAGTTGATGACATGCAAAACAAATTCAAGATGTTCGGTGACAGAGTTGCAAGAATTCCAAATAAAAAATGAAACAGGAGCTAAGGCTGTTCTTTTAACTGTTCACAAACTTAGACCTATAGACTCAGATGAATTTTTTTAACCACTGTATTGAAGTTTGGGGACAGAGACTTATTTTAGATATTAATTCTCAAGATGCCTGTGTCATCTTTATTCCGCCAGAGATTTGACAACAAAAATGAAAGGCCTAAGGACTTCATACTGTATCAAAAAAAAAAAAATGTTCTTCAACTGAGAGTGTGTTTTAGGAACACCTCTCCTTCCTTTCTTCCACTTGTTCTCTAGAATCATTGCCACTGTGTGAAGGAAGCCAGTATATTTGACTTTTAGCTCAAGCCAGTTAGCCCAAGGCTCCCTGATAGCTCATGTTCTTTCCCAGAATCATTAAGTTTGAACTTGAGAGAAAATAAATATGTTTTACATTTTTAAATGTAGTCGATCTGTTATAAGCACATTCTTCTGCCAATATTGATGATATTAAAAGGTTAATGACCAAAATATAAGGAATGAGCCAGCCAGTAAGACTCCAGGCAGAAAGAGGATTGTCTGGCCAGATGATATAGTTCCAAAAAGATAAAAGGGGTTAAGACTCCATTTAGTCAAGTACAGCAACAGGATACCAAAGTTCTGAAAATTAAGTTTGATGGATGTAAGCAAGAGAGGAACATACCATCATTTTTAAGAAATGAAAGAGGAAATTTCAGAGATAGGGCACAGAGGTGAACAATGGGATGAATCTTGCCTTGGTGGCAAGATCTGTGGCCCTTCCTGCCAGATTGTCTGTAATTGTCATAATCATTTTAGAAAAATATCTTGAAAACATTCTCTTAATGTATATAATTTTGCTTCTTTTTGCAAATTCTGGGAATATCTTTAGATGTGGTAAAGGTCACTGAACTTTTTTATTTCTATTTAATGAAACTCTTTTTATGTTAAGTTCCTATCAATGTGAATATTATTTCATGCTTTTAGCAATCACAGAGTGTTTATGTTCTGCTCATTGCATCTTCTTAATGAAGAGAACTTTGCTATAGTCTTGACCTCTTTTTCCCCCCAGGCTATTTTCAACCAGGGTAGGCCAATTGAACTTGAATCTGTTTCTCCTCTGTGCTTGATCAAATCTGTAATGGGGGCCAGGGGTTGGGAAGAGGAGAATAGAGGCCTGTGCTGTGAAAAATGGCAAATGAGTTTAAAGGTGGTGTCCTCACAACCCTTTTAATCTTGTCAAGTCATTGTTCTTTTTGTTTTCCCCCTTTAGGAATTATTTATGGGTGGAAATGGAGATTTTATTCTACTAACATAATCAGGGTGTTCAGGGACAAAAAGCAAGATTCTTGGCCCTTGGGCAATGATCTTCTTTGACTGATATTATCATCTGATCTTCCCTGTGGAAGTAAATAAAGAAATCTAAAATTTCGTTGCTTAATTTTCCTTGTAAAGAGAAATATGACTGAATGTCTAGCAGCTGATAAGAACTAATGCTGCCATGGGGAAAGTTGATGGCTGGTATATTTTAGTTTTATTATGAAATTACTTAGACTTAATGGTAATAGGGCTTCAGGTATATATTCAATCGTATACACACACATTAAAATTTCATACTTTAATATGTAATTAAATCAGTCTTTCATTTGATAAATTCTAAGTTTTTTTTTCAAAGTTTTATAAGGAACTTATTTTGTATGACAGAATGAGGGAATCTATCTTTTCTGTGAATATCGTAAGTGAGAAGCAGTTTTAGAACCTTCTGAATTTGTATCTGTAAGTATGAGAGAATTTCCTCCTTTAAGAATGACTCAGTATAAAAGATCTAGCGAGGAATCACTGAGCAGAATACAATGCAGCAGTTACCAACCTCAGGAGAAGACTCTGAATGTTTCAGTCCACTGCATCTTGGTATTGGCATTGCCAAAGAAAACACAACTCAGTCAGACATTGAGTGTGACAAGGCTTTGATCACATAGAGAAGAGAGAGCAAGGTCAGCTTCCATAGTGGTTATTGGTTCCCGTTGGCCAGTAGGTTTCTCTCAGCAGCCCATCCAGGACAACTCACCTAGGCTCACCCCTCTTGTGCTGCAGTGGAAGGACTCCATGTTCTCCACGTGGAGAATAGATATAGCAGTGGGGTTGGTCAGGTCCATATAATGCACATGCGTAAACAGAGCAAAAGGGTACACGCTGAACATGAAATAGCAAAAGATATTCCCACTCAACATGATAAGCCTGGCACAGGCTATGTAGGCCCTTATCACTTGGTAAGGAAGTATTCTAGGCCCAAGGTCCATTCTTATATGCCTGAGTGGGGGGCAAAAGACATGAGACTGCCTTTTCCAACAAGGATGAACACAGATGTTGGTCCGTATTTGGCTGCAAGGATAGTTGTCCTCCTGGTTGGTAAGTTTTGGTTATAATTGTGAGGAAATGGAACCGTTTAGAAGAGATGTGTTATGGTCAGAGTCATACCTTAACTATGTTGTGTATTCTGATTGACAGGACCATTTTCTCATCCAAAGATCAAGACACTTTCTGTATTCTGGGCTAGATTTATTATCAATTTCTTTTCTATCCGTGGGCACCAGGATGACTTTTGTGGTTCTTGTCCTGAAGGAAGGCTTAGTTATATGTGACACAGATTGGAAAGGAGGCCCAGATCCATGCCACTCAGAATCAGGGTCAGGAGAAGGATGGATGCTAATACACAGGGAAAAGTTAAGTAGATTATTTAGGGCTTTCTAAAGAGTATTTTATCCAGTTTCCAGTTGAATTCAAGATTTAGGCCACCAAATATTCATGAGAAAAGCAATCTACAGGAAACTATAAGTAGATGATAGACCGTGGGCAGGTGCAAAAGAAGAATAAGATTTCATAACCAGAGATTAGAATTTAGTAGTAGAACAGTTACTCCTGGTATTTCTTTCTTTTTTTTTTTTTTTTTTTTACACAATTGGGATTTATTCTGAAAAAAAAAAAACAAAAAAAAAACAAGTCAAAAGCCGAATCACCAAAAAATTAGGGCATTTAAGACCTGAGTAGAACCAGACATAAAGCTGATCATGTTTCATCAGTGATTTAGAGTCATTTAAATTATCCATTTTGGGGGCCAGGATTGATTGTAGAACTTGAGATAAAGAAATGCAGAGAACATATCAAAAGGGAAAGGTGAATGAACTAGGCATACCAAAATGGTCAAGCAAAATCAGTGTGTGTATGTGTTAATTCTTCCAAAAATTGCCATCCCCACCAAATCTTATTTGGCTTAGTTGAGTTATATAGATAGGTCCCACATTTTTCTTAATCCTAGAAACCCAACAGGTGCTGAGACTAAGAAAATAGTAGACTGAGGTTAGGAATTCTCCCACAGCATCCTTAATCCTAAATGGTCTGTTCTTGATTTAGAGAGACAGTCATCCATTGCCTAACTCATTGATTAACGAATTCCACAAGCAAACAATTATCTCCACTGAGAGTCCAAATCAGCAGCATCCCCTTTTTTCTCTGAAGTTGGAGTCAAAATCCTAATAAAGGTCTTACCACAGGACATGGGTTGAGTTCTCTGAGTAGGAGACTGAGAAGAATCAAAACTTATAGAAGGGGGTGGGGGGAGCCAGCAGGATCCAGCAGTAGTTGAGTTTTAATCTTGGCCTGATGACAACTTCTACCAATGACCAACCCCACGGAAAAACTCTGGAGCTAGAGCAACCCATTAATGTTGTTGTGCATTGGATAGACTAAAATGACCTGGCATTTGTATAAACCTCTCATCAGTCCCATGATGGCATGACCTTGAGCAAGGAAGTTCTCTGCAGCTGAAGCCTTCCCTGAAGGTGCTGCCAACTGAAGGAGATCTAGAGACAGCACTACCACGGGTTCCCTTTCTGTTGTAATAATGCTGTGTTGAGTTAAAAAAAAAAAGTGCATGTAAGAGTGGGTCTCTGGTTACATGTAAGAATTCATTAAATATATCATTTCCAACTTATAATTAATACATTTTCTCCCTTCATAAAGTAAGGTTTTCTAGGCATTGTTCTCTAAGTAGTGGTGGCAAAGTGCCTTGATCATAGAATATATCAGTTTATGGTTATGGACTTGTTTTTTGCAAGGGCGGGGGTGGTTATTTGTTTGTTTAATGCGGGAGCTGTCAGTTGGGAAAACTTATAATCAAGAGAGACTCAGGGAAACTTTAAGTGTTAGAGCAACAATATGCACATTCATAGTGTATAAATGCACAGCAGTGTAGTAAACTTCATGGTTCAAAATCCATTTAAGGTTTTAACAGTTTTAAGGAAAGCAGTTTCAAGACCCACAATAAGAAGGGAGTGTCTCTAATGTTCTATATTTCTAGCCTATCTGATAAAGTTTCTACCCCCTAAAAGACCATTTTTTTTATTTTTTTAATTAGTGAAATATTATATTTCCTTACAACCTAAGATCAGAGCTGACTTAATATTTCCCAAGTAAAACACCATCAAGTGTAAATATTACAAAGGATCTGTGAGTTTTCTTAAGTGGTCTACATCATGTTGTGCAATTTAAGTATATACAATTTATGCAAATAAAAGAGAACCATTCACTTTAAATAGACTATTCTGAGCACTCTTGTACTCATGCAGTAGTTGTAGCCAAGGATCCCAGTTGGAGAATAGCTCTGCAGAAACCCTCTTAAGAATAAAAACCTGTCTCCCTGGCCGCTGACATGGAATGTAAGCGTAGAAAAGTAGGTAGGTCCCTGGACTGAGCTCCTTCACAGAGTTCTCCTGCACCCGTGGGGACCACAGGTGAGTCTACACTGCCTAATCCTAGGATCCACATCTGGGAGAACAGACCAAGTTAATTTCACCCAGGACAACTGACTTTTCTCTTTATTAATTCCTTATTTAGCTGAAGTATAAATATTATTAAACATTTGCTTATGAACTGCCAGAGCACCATGCTGTTCAACAGATGAGGTTGGTGTGTTTTAATTGTATACACTCTGAACATGCTTAGTTTATTCCCCCTCTGCATTCCACATTTTCCTAAATTCCAGTTATTGGAAAGATCTTTTTCCTTGCGACTCAAGGCACAGATTTTCTTAATTTTTTTCTGTTGGTGGGAGGTGGACGGTTGGTTTGGGGGCATGTGTGAGAACAGGGGGATTATGGGGGTGGAGTGGGTTATGACACATTTTCATTTGCAGCTGCTACGACTCCCCTGTCTTAATCCAGCCCAGATCTCAGTGGAAACCTAACACCACTCTAGGGACCCTGGAACTGCACCAGTGCCTCACATCACCAAATAAGGTAAGTCATTTGTTATCTGAGCCATAAATATTTACATCCACTAGTGACAAATGTATAAAGAGTGTGGAGTGACTGTGTAATTTCAGCTGCTGTCCTCAAGCCTGTCAATAGTTTCTCTTATCTCCTGAAAGCCCTAATGACCGATGTGTGCTAGTTGAATAAGAATGTGCTCCCCAGCTTGTTACCCTCCTCTGATTGTTCATTATGACCACATTAGTCACCTAGGAAGTTTTTATTTATCTTTTTAAATTTAGGGTCTGTTACATGAAATTGTTCAGACTGGCAGACATTTGGCAGCCTCCTGATCTCCCTCGTTCCTTCATATGCTCCATCCCCACTGATGCCCTAAACCATTTTTTTTCACCACCACCTTTTTTTCTTTCTCACTTTACTAACCATAATAGCGACAAAACAAGTCCTTTTTTCCCCCCATATTTTTCTTGCATATCGATGACTTAGGAAGTTAAGTCTTAGTTCTGTGTCTAAGCAGTGCTTAGACGTACCCATAATTTTCTAAATCTAACAGGTGACCACACCGCAGAGTGGTTAGGACATGAAAGTGGTTTCAAGCAAGCACAGTGAAAACTCTTTCAAATATTAACTGGCCTGAAACTGAGCATACTAAGGGCAAAATGAACCTTGTTTTATTCTTCTATTAAGAGCTGGAGTAGTAAGAAAAATGGAAAATCAGTAAGATCATGCTGTTGGTCTTCTCAACCAGAGAAGATGCAGAGCTTCTATTTTCATATAATTTTATATAATTACCAGATAAAGAGCTCCAAAGGTTAGACAGGGTGATAAAAAGATATATTCAATTTGAAAGATGAGAGCTAACAATGTCTAAAAATTTGGAGAATTCAACTTTAAAAGACCGGAGACGTTGTTGAAAGGAAGAGTGGACTGGTACTGACTGACTGAACATACACCTCCATCATAAGCATAACCTTTGAGGAAAATGGCTACAGATGTCCCTTAAAACACTGTGGTGGCTTGATGGCTTAAATTCAAAGGCCAAATGATGGATAGATCAGCTTCTATAGGATTTTTCCTGTAAATAGAATATGGACTTAGTACGAACTTTAGCAGACCCCCAGAAACAGTGGAGTTGATAACTTACAGAATCATACCTGTAAAGAAGACTCAATTCACAATGCTTTGCCCATAATTTTAGTGTAAAAAAAATACTAGTTGAATGAATGAATGAATGCAAAAAGTTGAGAAAAACAAAAAAGAAGGGATCTTAAGAGATAGAGTGATAGATCTTTAAAAATCTTCATTGGAAAACGTGTCAGGAACTTACCTCTTCGTGTGTGTGTGTGTGTGTGTGTGTGTGTGTGTGTGTGTGTGTGTGTGTTGTGTGTTTGCATAGCAGTGACTGATTAGGATAACACCGGTTTTCATGAGTCAATGACTTATAGAAGATTAAGCTAGAATGGACTGCAGAGATGGAGTTCACTTAGGGAAATTTACATCTATAGCCTTACAAATTATTTGGAATTCAGTTGCCTGAATTAACAGCCATGTGCTCAAGATAATTTTCAGTAACACATTGGAGGCTATTCAGGCTCAGGGGCATAACTTGCCTCTAGGATGCAACTACCTTTTCACACACTGCTCTGCCTTCTACTTTCTAAATATTCAGTGCCCTCAATATTTCCTAGCTGAACAGAGTTCTTCCCTTCCCACCAGGGCTTTATATTCTCCATGCTTTCAAATTATCTTTTACTCCCTGCCCAGCAAAGCTTCCTGAATTACTTCTTTTCAGCTTGATATTCATGTGATTATTAAAATAATTGTCACTATGACTTACAGATTTCATCTCCCCAGGATATTTGCTTTTAAAAAGAGGAGTTTGCTAATCCAAATTAATTCCTAATTGTTCAAATATTTATATGAGAAGAGATGGAAATGTTTTAATTAGAAAGACTTCTGGTGGCTCATGTCTACTCATCCTTCTCTGGGCTGGGCATCTACTCCAACACTTACTCAAGACCTCCACCAACTAGTACAGTATACAGATCAACACTGTTCAGTTTCATGTGGTCATACTCTCCTATGTTCTTTAGCAAGTGTATTTTTACCACAAAATCCCCAGTGGAAGGAGAATTATAGCCAGACAGATGCAATAAGGCTTAAAGGAGTTATCATTCATTCAGAATAGGAGTTACAATGGGGAAGGGTATCCAGTGTTGGAGATACTGCTCCATGGAAGCAGACCACCTGAGATCGAGATATATGACCTTGGGGCACTCATTTGATTGCTTACTTTTCTTATCTGCAAAATGGGAATAAATGCTATTGCTCTGTGGATCTAGGAAGAATATATGTGATCACAGCGAGTAAAATAAACATCTTAAATATAAACCATTGTTGTTATCAACCAACAGAGAGTTTAAGAATACTTCAGATATAATCACTACTCTTCAGCCACATCTTCTCCTTTAAAGAATGAGTCATCTGAAAAGAAAGTATGATCAGTATTTCATTGTTTTAATTATTTTCTGCCCTTAAAATAAAATTCAGTGTTGAGGTTTCAAAATAAAGAAGGAAATCACTGTTTTTCTTATTCTTATTCTGTTTCCCAGGCTTTTTTCTTCTTTTTTTAAGTTTAGGAATGAATACTGTGATATAGTATGTATAGTATGTGGGGAGACCTAATAAATTGATTGGAGCACAGAACTCACAAATAATGATCAGAAGCCCTCAAAACTAGCCTTAATGGTAGTCTTTCAACAATAGACTTTGAGAATGTCACCGAATCTCACTGAGCCTTGGTGTTCTTATTGTTTAAAAGGAGATAAGTCAGGGGCACCTGGGTGGCTCAGTCAGTTAAGCATCTGACTTTGGCTCAGGTCATGATCTCATGGTTCGTGAGTTCAAGCCCCATGTTGGGCTCTGTGATTACAGCTCAGAGCCTGGAGCCTGTTTCGTATTCTGTGTCTCCCTCTCTTTCTGCCTTACCCCTGCTTGCACTCTGTCTCTTTCTCTCAAAAGTCAATAAATGTTAAAAAAAAATTAAGAATAAAAGGACATAATTCAGCCATTTATTCAAGAAATACCTTACACATATTCTAAGGCATCAGTGATGGAAATATAATTTAAATCTTGCCCTTGCCCCTGAGAGCTCACCTTCCCTACCTACCTCATAACAATTTTTTGAGTATCAAATCAGATGTATAACAATGTGCCTTGGCAACTGTAAACTTGGCTATAAATAGATAAAGTCTTTTACATGCAGAGAGCTACTTTTAAGAATATTAAATAGAGATTTTTAATCTTTAGTGAACATATAACTAAAGGCATAGGTATTTGCATATTCTAATAGGGCTTCCCAGAAGGTCTGTGGAGGTTTTATTTTTTTCAAATCAACAAAAGACTTAAATGCCCAAAAAAGGGGAAGGGTGAGATAAACACTTGAATACTTCCTCTTTTTCCTTTCTGTGATCCTATAAAAAGCAAATGTCAGCAACAATAGCTGGACAATATTTGAATAATAATGCTAACTTTTTTAAAATTTTATTTGAATGTGCTCTAAACAGAGCCATCTTAAGTGGTCACCTGCAACTTAGATAAATCCAATTTCAGTTAACTTCTTTGGAACTTACAAATCATGAGCTAGTCATTCATAACAACAAAATCCTCTAAAACTTAATTTAAATGATTCATTAGTAAACTAAGTTATATAATAATATATTTTTATAGCCTCAAGTTTAAAATTAAGGACTTGGAATTATATATTAAATCTCAGAGAAAAATTATAGCTAGACAAGTGAGTGAGCTAGACATGTCTTGATGCCTTCTGGTCTGAGTCACATGTTTAATGATGAAAATAGGTTGTGTGTCTGATTGGTTGGCAAGAGTTCTTTGTTGCCCCATTTGGAAGGAGGCTGATTTTTTTCAACCAATATTCTTACTTTCACTATTGCCTTTGAAAGTCCCCCACAGTTCTAGTTACATGTGTGCGTGTAATATTTCTACTTTGAATTGATTCATTATAGTCTAACGCTTATTTCAGACAAGATTTCTACCTGCTTTAATACAATGGAAATACGTTCTATGTGATTCAAAAAACAAAAATAAAATGAAACAAAACAAAACAAAAAAAGAACTGTGGATCAGAGTGTCATGAAGAAAACATTGCAGATCCTGAAACACCTAATCAGGTTGCAGCTAGAAGGGTTCTCAAAAATATCAGTGACACGAGAAACGTCTTTGGGAATATCTTCATTTTATATATATGTGGGTTTTTTTTTTTGTTTTTTGGGTTTTTTTTTTGTTTTTTTGTGAAGTGCTTCATTATTCATATATTATGAACTGTTCATAGGACTTGGCATAGATCCTCTCCTCCAGGCACTTTGGTCTCCAGTGACCTGTTAAAATGGTCTTAGCACGTTCACAAAGCTTTTCATTGCAGTCCAGCCTGTTTGTAAAAACGATCCATCAATATCATGTTCAGATGACAGTCTATGTAGAACCTGCCTTTGCTTAACCAGCCTGTCTAATGCTGAGAGCATAGAATTCTATCCAGGAATGACATCTTGAATAAGTTTGGGTTGGGGCATATTGCATTCTTCTTCAAGACTATTTTTTTTCCTTCCCTTCAGACATTTCCTTGCTTTTACAAGTCTATAAAAATAGGAACACATTTTTCTTTCCTTTGAAATTATGTTGGCCCCAGTTTTCTTCTTCTCTGGGGTACAAGATAATTAAATCTGTGTGCAAAGAAGGAAATGTTTACAAAGCCATGATTTTGATGTCATGTGCTGTATTCAGCCCCAATATCTATGACAGCCCATCCAACTTCTGCTTGTTGACATCAGCTGAATTATCTGGGCTGACATTTATGGAGGCTATCATTTATAGGGCTTTATGGTTGTCTTCCAAAATAATATGCAAAGGAGTTCTCTAAAGGTAGTTTCACAATTGTTACCCATAGTCTGACTGATTCCTGTACTTGCAGGAGAAGACATGACTAATTAGACTGAATTAAAAATAGCCGAGAAAGCTGTCAGTGACAGATATGCATTACATACACTAGCTCTAGTCCAGATGCTGGAGATACAGCATACTCTCCTCCTTTTAGCAGCCCTTAATTGAGCTTCGAGTTGGTTTTGTGTATTTTTGAAAAGTTTTAATGGTTCCAAAAAGAAAAGAAAAAAGGACTCACTTTTTGTTCTCTTTAACATTGCTACTCCATTAGTAATCTTTTCCTCTCCCAGGGTGGGCTGGCTGACACGCAGCATGTGCCTCTTCCCTAGATGTGATGCTGTTGAAAGGGGTCCCCACCACTTCCTTTCTGCCTTCAGCACTCTTCACTGCATGCCCTAAGTCAGCTTATGTTCTTAATAGTAAAAATGCAAACAGACCCCAAAAGGTATGAGTTCATATGCCAGGGAATTGAAAGGAGGAAGAAATCCAAGAAGAATATAAAAATACTGTTTGCCACACATCTTTGTAGTCTGCAGTAACCCAACCTTTTACTCTAGAGGGTAGAAGGCTGAAAACAGCTTACTTATTTGTCATGCTTAGAAAGAAGTGATACCATACTTGGATCCCTTCTTTGTGGCTTGCCCAAGAGTGTGTTACCATAGCTGCATCTAACTTAATGACCATAGATGCCAAGCCTTGCATTAGATACGTTTAGAATATCACCTTATTGTTAATCCTTTCAACAACCTTGTGAGGAATATACTATTATTATCCTCACTCTACAATCATTGAAAGTGAGGCTTAAAGTGATTAAACATTTTTTCCCTAAGGTAAGAGAGCTAAAAACATGGAAGGAAGAAGACTCTGGGCCTGTTATGTTTGCCCCCAAAGGTCCATGATCTTAACTGTTTTATTATATTGCATTCTTGGAGTCACAGAGTAGAGGAAAAGTCTATTTTAATACCATTCTTTTATGAATGATGAGAGTAAGGTATGCCATTTTTGTCTTGTTTAGTGGCAAAACTAGAATGCCAGTGTGCAAGTCAACAAACTTGAGTCCACATTTTGGGTAATAAGCTTTCTCGTAATAACAACACCTCCTTGAAATAATCCTGTTAAAATACACTATCCAGATTAAACTTAGGTTTTACATCTGTTTACCATTTTAAACCTAATAAGTAATAGGTATTCAACATTGCCCACATATTAAGATACAGAATTCTGACATTTAAGACTGTAAAAATCATGGCCCCACTTCACCTTGAGGCATGTGTCCTAGTGCATCTCTGCATAAACACTCCTCTCTGTCATATGGCTTTACTCTTACCTCTCTGAAAATTTCATGTGCATATTTCATTGTGTTATTAACTCTGTTTGAAATGTTTCCCCATTTCCTCTTCCCACTCTTACAAGGTATCATTATCATCATGTTCCAAAGGAAGAACTGAGGTTCGGAGAGGTAGAGTAAAAGTCGCTTGGCTTATTTAAATTGTAACTTCCTTAAGAGAAGGCAGCGTGGTGCTGTATGAGATCAGAGGTTTCCGCATAAGAGAGACCTAAAGTTGGTCTCTGCGTTTTGAAAAGCTTGAGTTATGCAAATTTAGTTAATTACCTCCACCTCTCCAAACCACAGTTTCCTCATTTGAAAAATTGGGGTAATAATACCTAGCTCATTGAATCGCAAGACTCAGAAGTGACAATGTTAGAAAAGCACTCAATACATGGTTAGACTCTCAAAAATGTTTCATTCCTTCTATTTTATATTCCATACAAATACCCAAGAAATGTTTGTTGTCAGCCATAAAACTTTGACTCAAGGGTTCATTAACATAGAAAACAGCCTGAGTAAACCACTGTTTCCCCAGCACTTAAAAATGCTGAGTATCCATTTGGGAATATGGATTCAAAATGGAATGAAAGAGCCTGGCAGGAAGATCTCTTTTCACAGTTGCTTCCAGCCTTATTGAGAAAGCAGGCAGACTAAACCATTCCCCAATTTCTTCACAAAGGAATATAAGTCTGGAATGTACAATGGTCAGGAAAGAAGAAAAAGGAAGATTAGGGAGATACCTGATGAAAGGGTTAATTTCCACTTGACTTATGACCATAGGAAATCTGGGCTAAGTCATTGGGTTCAGGCCCATATGCTTTTTTAAAGCATCATCCATAGATACAGCTTCCTCAAACACACTATTTCATCAGATGATACTAGGAATTGGATTCAGATTATAGAATTGTTTATATTCAACTACAGTTTTTAACACCCATATAAGATAAAAATTCAAATGGATAGTATTTGACAGAAAGATAGGAGGAAAAATATCTAAATCACATATGAACTCCCATATATTAAAGCTGTGACTGATATATTCCCTTACACC
The DNA here is from genome assembly GCF_022079265.1 of Lynx rufus. Lineage (NCBI taxonomy): Eukaryota > Metazoa > Chordata > Mammalia > Carnivora > Felidae > Lynx > Lynx rufus. Next base: position 152,653,386 of record NW_025814834.1, read on the forward strand.
TGCCTCCCAGCCAACAACATTAATAATAGCAATGAACTCTTACAGCCTTCTTACAGTGAGTACCATTATCCCTTTCATAGAAGAAGAAACTGAGATTGAGGGGAGTGCACTGTGTTTCATGGTCTCAGTCAATGGACTAAATTGTGCCAAACACTAGAAAACATGTTTCCTTTCTTTTCTGAATCAAAGCATCATTCTGGTTATGTGATGATTGTGTTTTTAACTGCAACCTTTGCTCCCTAGTCTTGAAAACCACAGAAAAAAGATGAAATTATAACTTTATTTTTTGCTCTCTATATGAAACCAATTTAAATCTCTTCTTAAAATCCATATATAAACTTTTTTGTTAAGTAAACTTTCTCTGTGTAGGATACATAGGAATATTCAGAATTCATTTTCTAAAGAATTCTGTCACCAGTAATTTGTAGAAGTGGCTGGATTGCTAAAGTATATTTAGGACATTACTAAAAATTACGTTGTCTTGAAAAAATTAGTTAAGTGGAAAATTGCTCCCTATCCAGCTCCATTTGGTCAGGTCATCAACTGTATAGTTTCTCCACGGCCAAGTTTTCCCCCTGACCCCAAAATCTTATGATGTACATTGAGCTTCAAAGGTGACTGGGAAATTTATTAAGTGAGATCTAAGTCAAGTCTTCCCAAATAGAAGGTGGCTTGTGCATCCATTAGAATAGGCTGTGTTATGCTGTGGTAACAAATAACTGCAAAAACTCAGTGTTCTCAAATGATACATATTCCACTTAGGCTACATGAGCCTTCCTGATCAGCAGGAAGGCTCTGCTTATCACAGCCATTCAAGGGACCTCAGCTCACAGATGCTGCATCTCAACATACATTGCCACAGTCGCTGTGGTAATGGGAAGGGAACACGGCACATGACACACTGGCTCTTGAAGCTTGTGCGTAGGGGAGACACCCTTCACTTCTCATATTTTATCGGCTAAAGTGAGTCTGTGGTATTCCAGGTATTCCACCCTCCCTTGGCTGCTGGTTTGGTGCCATTTGCCTTGCTGTCCCTCTCACAAGGAAAGGTCAAGATACATACTTCAGAAGAGGCTAAACACCTTTTTGCCAGCCCATAGGTGGCTGGCCTTCAGGTTTTGGCAAGATGATATGCTTATTTTGCCATGCCTAGGATATGAACTTACTTTACATCTTTGACCAAGTCCACTGTGACAAAGCAACTTATTTTATGTATTAAGAGAAAAATTTGAAGATAATTTTTTAAATGCTTAGGTAAATGTCAGTCACTTGGGCCTCATAAATTCACCTTTATTCTATCCACAGCACTTAATTTTGACTAGCTTACAAGTAATGGGATAAGCATAAAGACCAGAGTTAGTTTTTACATTGAGGAAAATATGAAAGTACAATCCAGTAATAATTACTTCAGTTTGTAACAAACAATTACTAGAATAATTCTCTAAATTTAAGTAGAGCAAATAATTGTGTTTTTCGATGTAAAAAAAATACCCTGTTAAAACACAGGAACTTGACTGTAAGATAAAATTCAAGGTAGATTAAGAGAGGTATATTGGTCAAATTGTGTGATAACACACACACACGTAGTGGAATATAAATAAAAAGATTTGAAGGTATAAATGTACTTAAAGAAGGATAAGTATAAAGTTAACATTTAATATTTTTAACTTTTTTACTACTGTTACTTTAAAAAAGGGAAATAAAACTTATAACCTTTATCTCAGGAAAAATGTGCTTATTTTTGTTCAGACTTCATATTACATTGTCTTCTGGTTCCAAGGCACCCTCATATCAGGAACACAAAATAAGGACCTTTAATTGCTGCATATGAACGCCTAAGGTAACGAAGTGAGAGTTAATGACAAAATAGCTAGGTCCCCATGAGAAGCTTCTATTTCTGTTGTTCCCAACATAATAATATTGAATGTCATGTAATAGTTTTACTCTTACTCTGTAACACATGTGATTATGTGACAATAACATACTCTTATGTCTAAGGTAGCCTACCCCTTTTTGGATGCAATCCAAGACAAATTTGTGCAATTCTAATACACAACACACACACACACACACACACACACACACACACACACACACATATTGTACAGCTTTTAGTAAAGCATTTAAAGATTGATATTTAGATGATGTTTGGCCCAGAAGGAGTTGGAATACTTTGATACTCTTAAAATCATCATCATTACACCACAAGGGAACTATATTCACAAAAGGAAATACATGCACCAAAGACAAATCTTGTGAGTTTAATATTACTCCAAGACTATGGCCCCAAATCATAATATAGAATTTCTGTGAAGTAGACATCCACATGTGTGGACATGATTTTTCCTAGATACAAATCATTCTCAAACTGGATTAAAAGCAAATTCAGCTGTCAGCTCTTTTCTTTTTCTCACTAAAACTATGCTCCAATAATAAAAGGGAAAAAAAATAAAGGTAGGTATCTCTGATTTAGGTAGGCCTTTGGGAGTGGTAGACATTGAGAGTCCAGAGGGGTACCCTTAGGACTTGCTCACCTCACTGTTCTGACATCCCAAGAGAAGAAATGAACTATGATGTATGTTTATCATGTGTCTCTTTGGTTAACCTTTAGGGTGGAATGGGATTAACCAATTTTGAGGGTAGTGTAGCTGAGCTGTGGATACAGAAGGAATATGCTGTGATTATTCTGCACTTCTTAAAATAATTACATTATAAATAGGCATTTATTTATAAGGGCTAGAAAAGAATGGTTATACATTCAAGTGTATGACCAACAGTGCCTTCTACATTACAAACACTTAAAAACTTTGCCTTGGGGCGCCTGGGTGGCGCAGTCAGTTAAGCGTCCGACTTCAGCCAGGTCACGATCTCGCGGTCCGCGAGTTCGAGCCCCGCGTCGGGCTCTGGGCTGATGGCTCGGAGCCTGGAGCCTGTTTCCGATTCTGTGTCTCCCTCTCTCTCTGCCCCTCCCCCGTTCATGCTCTGTCTCTCTCTGTCCCAAAAATAAATATAATATATAAAAACGTTGAAAAAAAAAGATTTAAAAAAATAAAAAAATAAAAACTTTGCCTTCATTTATTTAAATTAAAAAACAATGTTTAGAGAATAGCTTATTTGCAATTCCAGTTTTGTAGATTCAAGGGTATACCAAATCTTTGCAGAAATTAACCATGTACCCATTGCCTACTAATTGCAAACCATGAGTTGATCTTTTAATTATTGCCTAAAGCATATGTGTTGAAGTCACATGACAATAAAACATTTTGTCCTTGATGCTTGTAGTGGTCTTAATTTAAGCATACCAAATGCCATCACTTTTCACCTCCCCCCCCCCCCGACATCTACATTTATTAGTCCCAGTGGAGTTATCTTTGATAAATCCAGTATCTGGGGTGTGTTTCAGGCCTAAATGGTAAGAAATAATTACAAGTGTTAGATATCCAAATCACATCTTCCAATTTAGAAGACCTATTGTTGTAGAGGACCTTGATAAGTTTATTTAACTAACTATTGAGAACTATTTATATGTTAGGGACTGGAATTAGCTACTTAAATATATGGTATTGCCCATACTCAAAACTGCCCTAATAAATACATAAACTTATCAGTATTTTATTTTATTTTGTTTTTTAGGAATTGTATCTTATTTTATTTTATTTTTTTTTAATATATGAAATTTATTGTCAAATAGGTTTCCATACAACACCCAGTGCTCATCCCAAAAGGTGCCCTCCTCAATACCCATCACCCACCCTCCCCTCCCTCCCACCCCCCATCAAACCTCAGTTTGTTCTCAGTTTTTAAGAGTCTCTTACGCTTTGGCTCTCTCCCACTCTAACCTCTTTTTTTTTCCTTCCCCTCCCCCATGGGTTTCTGTTAAGTTTCTCAGAATTCACATAAGAGTGAAAACATATGGTATCTGTCTTTCTCTGTATACCTTATTTCACTTAGCATAACACTCTCCAGTTCCATCCATGTTTCTACAGAGGGCCATATTTCATTCTTTCTCATTACCACGTAGTACTCCATTGTGTATATAAAACACAATGTCTTTATCCATTCATCAGTTGATGGACATTAGGCTCTTTCCATAATTTGGCTATTGTTGAGAGTGCTGCTATAAACATTGGGGTACAAGTGCCCCTATGCATCAGTACTCCTGTATCCCTTGGATAAATTCCTAGCAGTGCTATTGCTGGGTCATAGGGTAGGTCTATTTTTAATTTTTTGAGGAACCTCCACACTCTTTTCCAGAGTGGCTGCACCAATTTGCATTCCCACCAACAGTGCAAGAAGGTTCCCGTTTCTCCACATCCTCTCCAGCATCTGTAGTCTCCTGATTTGTTCACTTAGGCCACTCTGACTGGCGTGAGGTGATATCTGAGTGTGGTTTTGATTTGTATTTCCCTGATGAGGAGCGACGTTGAGCATCTTTTCATGTGCCTGTTGGCCATCCGGATGTCTTCTTTAGAGAAGTGTCTATTCATGTTTTCTGCCCATTTCTTCACTGGGTTATTTGTTTTTCAGGTGTGGAGTTTGGTGAGCTCTTTATAGATTTTGAATACTAGCCCTTTGTCCAATATGTCATTTGCAAATATCTTTTCCCATTCCGTTGGTTGCCTTTTAGTTTTGTTGGTTGTTTCCTTTGCTGTGCAGAAGCTTTTTATCTTCATAAGGTCCCAGTAATTCACTTTTGCTTTTAATTCCCTTGCCTTTGGGGATGTGTCGAGTAAGAGATTGCTACGGCTGAGGTCAGAGAGGTCTTTTCCTGCTTTCTCCTCTACGGTTTTGATGGTTTCCTGTCTCACATTTAGGTCCTTTATCCATTTTGAGTTTATTTTTGTAAATGGTGTGAGAAAGTGGTCTAGTTTCAACCTTCTGCATGTTGCTGTCCAGTTCTCCCAGCACCATTTGTTAAAGAGGCTGTCTTTTTTCCATTGGATGTTCTTTCCTGCTTTGTCAAAGATCAGTTGGCCATACGTTTGTGGGTCTAGTTCTGGGGTTTCTATTCTATTCCATTGGTCTGTGTGTCTGTTTTTGTGCCAATACCATGCTGTCTTGATGGTTACAGCTTTGTAGTAGAGGCTAAAGTCTGGGATTGTGATGCCTCCTGCTTTGGTCTTCTTCTTCAAAATTCCTTTGGCTATTCGGGGCCTTTTGTGGTTCCATATGAATTTTGGGATTGCTTGTTCTAGTTTTGAGAAGAATGCTGGTGAAATTTTGATTGGGATTGCATTGAATGTGTAGATAGCTTTGGGTAGTATTGACATTTTGACAATATTTATTCTTCTAATCCATGAGCAGGGAATATCTTTCCATTTCTTTAAATCTTCTTCAATTACCTTCATAAGTTTTCTATAGTTTTCAGCATACAGATCTTTTACATCTTTGGTTAGATTCATCCCTAGGTATTTTATGCTTCTTGGTGCAATTTTGAATGAGACCAGTTTCTTTATTTGTCTTTCTGTTGCTTCATTATTAGTGTATAAGAATGCAACTGATTTCTGGGGCGCCTGGGTGGCGCAGTCGGTTAAGCGTCTGACTTCAGCCAGGTCACGATCTCGCGGTCCGTGAGTTCGAGCCCCGCATCGGGCTCTGTGCTGACTGCTCAGAGCCTGGAGCCTGTTTCCGATTCTGTGTCTCCCTCTCTCTCTGCCCCTCCCCCGTTCGTGCTCTGTCTCTCTCTGTCCCAAAAATAAACGTTGAAAAAAGAATGCAACTGATTTCTGTACATTGATTTTGTATCCTGAAACTTTGCTGAATTCATGTATCAGTTCTAGCAGACTTTTGGTGGAGTCTATTGGATTTTCCATGTATTGTATCATGTCATCTGCAAAAAGTGAAAGCTTACCTTCATCTTTGCCAATTTTGATGCCTTTGATTTCCTTTTGTTGTCTGATTGCTGATGCTAGTACTTCCAACACTATGTTAAACAACAGCAGTGAGAATGGACATCCCTGTCTTGTTCCTGATCTCAGGGAAAAAGCTCTCAGTTTTTTCCCATTGAGGATGATGTTAGCTGTGGGCTTTTCATAAATGGCTTTGATGGTGTTTAAGTATGTTCCTTCTATCCCGACTTTCTCGAGGGTTTTTATTAAGAAAGGGTTCTGAATTTTGTCAAATGCCTTTTCTGCATCAAGTGACAGGATCATATGGTTCTTATCTTTTCTTTTATTAATGTGATGTATCACATTGATTGATTTGTGAATGTTGAACCAGCCCTGCATCCCAGGAATAAATCCCACTTGATCATGGTGAATAATTCTTTTTATATGCTGTTGAATTCAATTTGCTAGTATCTTATTGAGAATTTTTGCATCCATATTCATCAGGGATATTGGCCTGTAGTCTTTTTTTACTGGGTCTCTGTCTGGTTTAGGAATCAAAGTAATACTGGCTTCATAGAATGAGTCTGGAAGTTTTCCTTCCCTTTCTATTTCTTGGAATAGCTTGAGAAGGATAGGTATTATCTCTGCTTTAAACGTCTGGTAGAACTCCCCTGGGAAGCCATCTGGTCCTGGACTCTTATTTGTTGGGAGATTTTTGATAACCGATTCAATTTCTTCGCTGTTTATGGGTCTGTTCAAGCTTTCTATTTCCTCCTGATTGAGTTTTGGAAGTGTGTGGGTGTTTAGGAATTTGTCGATTTCTTCCAGGTTGTCCAGTTTGTTGGCATAATAATTTTTCATAGTATTCCCTGATAATTGCTTGTATTTCTGAGGGATTGGTTGTAATAATTCCATTTTCATTCATGATTTTATCTATTTGGGTCATCTCCCTTTTCTTTTTGAGAAGCCTGGCTAGAGGTTTATCAATTTTGTTTATTTTTTCAAAAAACCAACTCTTGGTTTCGTTGATCTGCTCTACCGTTTTTTTAGATTCTATATTGTTTATTTCTGCTCTGATCTTTATTATTTCTCTTCTTCTGCTGGGTTTAGGCTCTCTTTGCTGTTCTGCTTCTATTTCCTGTAGGTGTGCTGTTAGATTTTGTACTTGGGATTTTTCTTGTTTCTTGAGATAGGCCTGGATTGCAATGTATTTTCCTCTCAGGACTGCCTTCGCTGCATCCCAAAGCGTTTGGATTGTTGTATTTTCATTTTCATTTGTTTCCATATATTTTTTAATTTCTTCTCTAATTGCCTGGTTGACCCATTCATTCTTTAGTAGGGTGTTCTTTAACCTCCATGCTTTTGGAGGTTTTCCAGACTTTTTCCTGTGGTTGATTCAGGCTTCATAGCATTGTGGTCTGAAAGTGTGCATGGTATGATTTCAATTCTTGTCTACTTATGAAGGGCTGTTTTGTGACCCAGTATGTGATCTATCTTGGAGAATGTTCCATGTGCACTCGAGAAGAAAGTATATTCTGTTGCTTTGGGATGCAGAGTTCTAAATATATCTGTCAAGTCCATCTGATCCAATGTATCATTCAGGGCCCTTGTTTCTTTATTGACCGTGTGTCTAGATGATCTATCCATTTCTGTAAGTGGAGTGTTAAAGTCCCCTGCAAATACCACATTGTTATCAATAAGATTGCTTATGTTTATGAGTAATTGTTTTATATTTGGGGGCTCCCGATTTCGGCGCATAGACATTTATAATTGTTAGCTCTTCCTGATGGATAGACCCTGTAATTATTATATAATGCCCTTCTTCATCTCTTGTTACAGCCTTTAATTTAAAGTCTAGTTTGTCTGAGTTAAGTATGAACTTACCAGTATTTTAAAGTGAGGATTCTGAAACTGGAAAAGTAACCAATTTGATGAGTCAAAATGCAAGACAGCAATGAGATTAGAATCTAATCCCAGACCAGCAAAATTACATAATAACTGCAGTCCCCACTTTCTTATCTGTTAAAATGAGATTATGGTGTATATTCATATGGGTAGCATGAGGATTGTGCTAAATACTATATCTGAACAAACCCAAGGACTAAAATCTTCAACAAGGACCTATAGTCATGTTGCCAGCTAACACCCCTTACAAGTTGGTGATCCTGGGCACTATAACTTTACATTCTCTGTTGTTGGTGGTTTTTTTCATCTGCAGAATAGGCAAAATAATAGTACTTTTTCCATAATTTTTTTTTGTAAAGATAAAGTGAGATTAGATATGTCAACTGCCTAGAATTAGATCTAGAATAAGAGTAGTAGGAGCTTAAGCAAATATTTGTTAATAAGTATTTGTAAATGTTAAAATATTTACTATCACTTGATCTAATATTAATAATACTTAATAAGGGATGAGGATGAATTTGCTTAGGGTTTCACAGAGTTCAAAGTCTTATTTAGAAGTTTGGATATTTCTCCTTATTTTTATTTCTTCATTTTGATTTGAGATGGGAAGACTGATTTTTCTCTGCGGGCTTTTACTAAGACATGCTAACCTTCTTGATGTAATTTCCTATACATCAATCAGTGTATCATTGGATAATGTGCTGAGGAGTATAGTAACAGCATCTCAAGAGACATTGCACACTCTGAGCACTCACAGGGGATCTCATTTTGTCATGCTCTTTAAAAATAATCTCTACACTTAATTCTCCGCTGCCATCCATTCTATCAGTTCGGGTTGCAAGTGACACTAGGTGACTAAAATTTTTTAAGTTCTGGTTTTTTTATATTCTAATTTCAAAAAACTGATATATATGTGATAAAATGTATATGTTAGCCTCACTTATTTGAGCCAGCTGGTCCAACATGGTGTTTTTGTGAAGATTTTAAAATACTAAGCTTAATAAATTCTTTAACTATTTTTTTTTTGCATTGCATTAAATTACACTTGGAAGTGCTTGCTGATTAGCCACTTCACAGAGACAGTGAAGTTAAAGTTATTAAAATATCTTCAATGCCTTGGAGGAAGTATGTTATTTAGAGAAATAACAAAAACTGAATTGCTTATAATTTTACTCAATGAATGTTGTATCTCCCCCTGCCTCCCCTCCCTGAAATGCCTTCGTAAGTACAAAGAGTCTGGGTATTCAGGGGCGCCTGGGTGGCGCAGTCGGTTAAGCGTCCGACTTCAGCCCCGACTTCAGCCAGGTCACGATCTCGCAGTCCGTGAGTTCGAGCCCCGCGTCGGGCTCTGGGCTGATGGCTCAGAGCCTGGAGCCTGTTTCCGATTCTGTGTCTCCCTCTCTCTCTGCCCCTCCCCCGTTCATGCTCTGTCTCTCTCTGTCCCAAAAAATAAATAAATGTTGAAAAAAAAAATTAAAAAAAAAAAAAAGAGTCTGGGTATTCAGGAAGATTTTGTTTCTTATTCTTGTATATTTTTAAAAATGCTAATGGACCACATTTAAATGTAATTTTAAGTGTTCTGAGAATATGTACTTAAAATTAATTTAAAAATATAGCATATAGCATATCTCTGTTCTTTGGCATGTTTAGACATGAGAGATATATACACACCAATGTGTATTATCAATTTTCAAAAAATTAGAACAGAAAAAAACTCAAGCTTTAGATTTCACATAATACAACCTCTCTTTAATGATTCAGAAAGCATTTAAAGACTGAAATGCCATGGTCAATATTATGAACATAATTTATCTCTAGAATGCTTCTTGACTACAGATTTTTAGAGGTGCCAAATGAATAGCATACTCCAGCTAATCAACTATTATATCCTTCCTTTTAAGAATTCTAATTTACAGCAGTGATTCTCAACGTTTCCCCAGACCTGCAACATCAGTATCATCAGAGAGCTTTGGGCCTTTTCTCCAGACCTACTGAATCAGAAATTCTAGGGATCATACCCAGCAATCTGTTTATCAAGCCCTCTGGGTGATTCAGATACAGCTAAATTTGAGAACCACTGAATGAGAGATTCGCTATGGAGTAATGAAACATGTGCTTACGACTTTGATCCTTTGGGTTATTGACATTGGAGAAACAATGTCAGGCATTAGGCAGCCCCTTTAAAGTGTGGGTCTTAAGCAGCAATAAATTTGGAAGGAGAAATTCTGTTTCTAGTAGAGGCAGTAGATAGTTACAAGGTTTGAAGAGCCTCATGAGGAATGTTACCCTAGATTAAAATTTTTATGAACATATAACCACCTAACATTCCCTTCACCTCAACTTGGCCTGAGTTTTAGGGCATCCCAGAAAGGTGGGAGTAATTATAGGCCTTGGTGGTTACAGATTTCACTTGTTGCCTTAGGAGATTCACTTAGATTTCTCCTCTTTCTTTAGCATGAAATAAAGAATGAGGAGCTATCTAAGGTTTTTTTTTAAATTAGAACTGAGGACAACTCAAGTGACTATAAAATAAACTAAATTTCAGGTGTAGGAAAAATAAAAGAACATTAATTGAATGCAGGCTTGCCAGATAAAACAAGATGCTAGGTTAAATTGAAATTTTAGATGGCCCCCAAATGAGTTCAGGCATATCCCATGCAATATTTGGAGGCATATTTTTACTAAAAATGCATTTGTTATTCATTTGAAATTTAAAGTTAAGATAATAATCCTGTCCTTTTATTTGCTAAATACAGCAACCTTAACGTTGTGCCTCCATTTCTAATTAATCCTCCCAGAAGTCTTTTGGTAGTGTCATACTTACCATACTAGACAATAATTACATATTTTTGTGTGAATTATCTTCCCCTACAAAACTCTCTTGTATCGTGTGTGATTTTATTTGGTATGCAAACTAAATATGATTCCATTTATCTTCCTAGTTTGTAAGAAAAAAAGTAGCAAACACATTTATTTTTAAAAATCTAACATTATTTCAGATAAATTCTGGAGATTTAATATTTGCAGTATAGGTGGTGAACAGTTTCTAAAAGTGAGAATCTTACATTTGGATGATAACAAGAACACTTCATTTATACACTATTATAGTAGACAAAACCCTTTTATACAAATTATGTCTTTGATTCTTCCCATTTTGATTTGTGAGACTTGGTATAAGAGAATATATTACATGAATTATGTTTACCAGTAAGGAAATCGAGGTGGTGAAATGCTAAGAGATTTTCCTAAGATCATATTCTGGAAAAACTATTCTTTTTTTTAAAATGTATATATTTATTTTGTCATTTTTTTAAGTTTTAATTTTAATTCCAGTCACCCAGTGCTCATCAGGACATGTGCATTCTTTAATCCCCATCACCTATTTCACCCATCAACCACCCTCTTTCCCTCTGGTGACCATCAGTTTGTTCTCTATAGTTAAGAGTCTCTTTCTTGGTTCCTCTCTCTCTCCTTTTTTCCCTCTGCTCATTTTTTTTTGTTTACTAAATTCCACAGAGTGAAGTCATATGGCATTTGTCTTTCTCTAACTTATTTCACTTAGCATTATACTCTTTAGCTCCACCCATGTTTTTGCAATGGGAAAACGATTCTTAATATATGTGTGATAAAAAATAATATTGTGTACTTCTCCTGAGATTAGCATTTCTGCATGCTTACTTACATCATTGACTTCTCTTAGACACCCAGTGTGAAAAAGAAGAAAATTATACTTTGCCCCTTTACAAATAAGTAACTGTAGGCTCAGAAAAATAACTTGCCCAGGATTATAAGATCATCCCATAATAAATGAGGGAGCAGTGACATAAGTATAGTGCTCTATCAACCATGCAAAAGTAGAACCCTTTTGAAGCATAAATAATGAATCCTTTATCAATTTTCTGAAGTTCAGGAGTTGTTTTATTTTTAGAAACTATAAACCAAGATTGTCTTAAATGTTTTTTTCCTTCTGTAGTGAACTATCACAATTCATTTAAAGCTTAGGAGGAAATAAAATATAACATAGGACCCTGATTAATAATAAATTCTCTCTGTGACAGCATGGAGTCAGATGACAAAAGTCTAAAATTGGTCTTTAAATAAAGATCCACAAATTCATAAGACCAGAATTAAAGTCTTACCAAAAATCCATTTAAGTTCTTTCTTCTGCCTAAGATGTAGGACACTAAAAAGAACATTGCCGCCACCTTTACAACAAGAAAGAGCTAGACAATCTATAAAATCATAAGTTTTTATAGACCCATTAGACAGTTTAAGATGTAGGACAACCAACTAGCCTGAAATCTAAAAAAAGACAGACTCCTCCAAGGAGATAGGACGTGGGGATTGGCTTATCTGGAGTAAGTAAGTAGCCTAGGAGGAGGATGGAACCATCGTAAAAGGAGGTCATGATTTTGTGTAAAATATTTAACTAATTGTTAATGTCAGAGTATGAGCTAGCATGAAAGTATAGAATTCCTTGCAGTTGTAGACCCAAGAAGAGTTGGCAACCAGTCATAGACCCTTCTCCATAGACCTAACCATATACTCACAAGAAAGGATGGGGGCTGGGTGGATAACAGAGACAGCTTCCTTTGGTGGTGATGGCCTTGGAAAAGGGAGCAGTGTGCAGGAGAGGAATGATGCCAAGACTGGATAATTTTCTCCTATTTCCCCTATGCAGCAAAAGTTTTACATAATTGAAGGAAGGGCAACAAGCTCTCTTTGGGTCTATACAGGTGAAAAAGCATTGAGTCCAGGGGAAGGGAACAGCAAAAAAGCCCTCTAAAATGGTGGAAAGGCAGGCAATAAACTAGGGACCAGACCTGTTAGAGATGGTCTCACCAGAGGGAAAATAGCAGTAGAAAACTCTCTTCTATCCAAGACCTGTTAAACATACAAGGCAGAGTCTGACTGCCATGGGGAGGAAGGACAGTATCACTAAGAAAGCCTCACCCCAAGGATATAAAGACACAGGGCTGGACTAAGACAGAATCAGAATGGGAACAGCAGAGTAAACCCCCTGAAAATCCCCGCTAGGCTAGCAAGCATGAGAAAACAAGTAAATGTAGTCTACTGCTACAGGAGATGGAATAACTTGGAGCTCTCTTTGAGATACATACCATATGAGAAAGTCTAATGTTGACCATAGAACAGAAACATTGAGTAAAATGTTCTGGCAATCCAAACTCCAACCCAAATACAAGTAACACAAAAGGGATTTGATGCCTGCAGTATGCTGAAGCTAATCATAGGAACAATGACAACAAAAACAGCAACAATAAAATCTAGCTCATTTCCTAGATTAACCAGATTAACTCAATCTGCCCACAATAAAGACTAAGCAAAAGAAAATGCGTGTTCATTTTCTTAGCCTCAGCTATCCTGTGTGATGTGTCTAGTTTTATAAAAAATTACATGTCATGTGAAAACAAAAAGCACTGTTAAAGACAACGCATCAACCCGGTCAGACTCAGATAATAGCCCAGATTTTGGAATTATCAAACAATTTAAATATATGTACAAACAACCTCAAAAAGATAGTACAGAGCAAAGGACAGTCATCTCTCCGCTTGCAAGACACGTAAAAAAATGGACACCAGAGAATTGCCAACAATATACATTACCCATTTCTATACTTTCTTGGCTTCTGGAGAGATTTTTCTTGAGTGTGCCATTCTGTTGCCCACTGACTATTCTGCCTGACAGAAGCTAAGAAGACCAACTCCATTCAACTTGTATCATAAGGACTCTGAGCAGAAGTGTGAGTCTAACTAGTATTATTAGACTTAGGGATGTCCCCAGGCTCCTGGAATGAACCAGCTGGTTTTTCTTAGAAAGCCAGATGGCTTTATCCTTAAGTTTCTATATTAACTTGCCCCCTTGGCCTGAAGCATTAATTCAGGTACAGCAGGGTGTATTAGTGGTTACACTAACTCCCTATTGGTCCACAAGGAGAAAATCTAAAGCAATTCTGTATCCATACAAACCCTAAACAGTAAGTTGAGACTGAACTAAGTGCTTTTCAGGATTGAGGTAATGTCTTTGATTACTTCCTTCAATTAAGGGACAATTTCCTTCCCACCTTTTCTAACCAGATGACATCATCATAGAGTTAAATACCTAATTGATTGTCATAAATTAAGCGTTATATATCCTTCTAGGAAGTCCTCCTAAGTAACCAAGGATAGTCTCAGTTTGGGGAGATCTTTGCAATCTGCTATATGTGCAATCTGCTGGCTTTGTTTCCTTAAACATTTCAAGGTCTCTTATAACCATCCTTGAGATATAAGTCATAATGTCTTGGGGAAGGATGCCTGCCTTCCATACCAGAAGTAGAGTCCCTGTGATAAAATGATGTTCACAATTATTGGGCACCCCAAGTGGGACTTTCCTCAGTAGGAAGACACAATTTGACATTGCTTCCTAGTTATCCTCCTGACTGGCTGGCTCAAAACCTTAGAATTCCCAGATCAACTGAAAAAATTGAAGCTTAGTCCTTTTGTTTATTTGTTTGTTGGTTTATTTGTTTATTTAATTAATTTATTTTTATTTTCTGGAGGGCCTATCTGAGGGCAATAAGTCTAACTGTTCATGTTTATCTGCAGGACCAGCCAGTTGGCATTTATCCACCCTGCAAAATTACTGAGTGATGGCAATAATAATGAAGATGAGAAAGATACCAGGAATTTTGATAAATGTTTTGTGTTGGAAATGTAAGGACTGGAGCCAATTCCTAGGGTTTCCAATACTTAGTAAGGTTAAGGGAGCTGGTGGTTACATTGCGTCAGAGCCATGTGGCAGGGAATGGCAGACCCAGCAGTCAATTACATTTAAGGTGCTTGCGGAGGCCTCATCAGGGCCTTTTCCTTCATGAGTTAATCTTCAAAGGTGATTTTGAAAGACAGAAGTCATTAATATCATTCCCTCCCCTCTACTTCCTGGGGTCTGAGTTGTTCTGTCTACAGATACCAAGGCTTTGCTTTCCATGTTTCACCCCAAAATTTGTTCCTTTTCTGACAGTCAAAAATTTATCTTTTTTTGCAGTCAGCCTCTGTTTCACCCAGACCTTTTTTTTTTTTTTTTCCAGAAGGAACAAGTATAAGCAGGATTGGACATTTTTATAAAACTGACAAAAAATATATCATGTCCCCCATTTTTTGGACATATGGGCTGCCGTAGGGTCATTTGGAGAGAAATGTCATTGACAGTATGGCCATTATCTATGGATAATAATATAAGATCATGCCAATCCATAAGAGAATCTAAGTACCTGAATCCAAATTATTTGAATTATCTACACCTTCTTTTGGCCAGGTTGACACTCAGAAAGTATAGCAAATAGGCTTGTATGTCAGGGAAAAGAAGGAAGAATCATGCCCAGGAATGGTTAGGACAAATATCAAATTTTCAAAATAAATCTTTGTTTTCACATCCTGATTATTACTCAGGAAGTGACTAGGGGGATGATCCTTTCCTGGAGACAGCCACATTCTATGACTAAACCACTTTCCAAAGGAAGAGTTAAGGAAAGTTGAGTCAGAAATATTTCTAAGTTAATTTTTGAGGAGGCTCTGTCAGTGCTCAAACTTGCCAGGTACCTGAGAATGATGCAGAGCATGCAAATCCATCCGCTTTGCTGTGTGGATCATCCAACTGCAACCGATTCAGAGAGCCACAAACATGACACAGGTTAGGATCAGGGACCACAGTAGTGTGGCCAGAGTTGGCTGATTAGACTGGAAGAGCAACATGGTGACCTGGAAAAGTGAAGTCAGTGGTGAGGCATCACTGGTAGCCCAGAAAAGAGGTGAAAGGTCTGACTTAGTCATTTGTCAGGAATGAATGAACATCCCCCCTGAAATGTGGCCTCACTCACCACGAGAATACAGGTCAACTTGATGACGAGTCACAACTTCTGGCATGCACTGGTAATTTCTGCATCAGAGACAACCCTTTCTTTTGTTCCAGTCTACAATGATGGATATGTAGCAGTATCTAGTAGCACAGTGGATCTGGGCAGCCATGGTAGCAATTTGGGGTGTGAAGTTTTGATTCCCCTAGATCTCATCAGAGAATGGGATCTTATCATGGACAGGAGAGACCTATACAGTTTGACCTGTAGCAGTTATTTATTTCTGTAGTTCACAGCTTTAAAAAAGAAGCCGGGGGGGGGGGGGAGGGGTGGTGGTGATGTTTCATTTGTGAGTTTGGAGCTTTCTGTAACAGCTGGACCATTAGCAACAGTCGGTAAAAATGTTGCAAAGTTCATTAAAGGAAATAGTGACCAGAGCTGTGAGAATGGCTTTGAATTCGGTCCACAAAGTGGTGCAAGCACACGCATTATTGATTCTGCATAGCTGACCCTGCAGTTGAATGGCTGCAGCAGCCCAGGGGACAACATCAGGTTTCGGCCTAGCTGAACCATCAGTGAACCCTGCCCAGACTTTTAGGGAGCCTCTGTGAATTGAGAGCCCCCTGGAGCCAATAGCTTTTCTTCACGTGGAGGAATGGAGTATAAAGTTTCTCACAGAGGAATAGCTATCACTATTCTTATAAAGCCAAGATGCCTCTGAGACCAGCTGTGTTTTAAATATACCATTTACAATGCAAAGCTGGTTGGGCCTTCCCACCTTGTTAGTTGAGTCCAAGTTGATATATACTCAAATGGAAATATCAAGAAAGAGTGTCACAAGGGTTCCATGGGTCAGGAGTTCAGTTTTGACAAGAGCCCAGTAGCAAGCTAACAGTTGCTTTTCAGGAAGGGTAGTAGCTGTGTCAAGGAGGCGATAAGTCCAAACCCTAAAACAGCTCCCTTGAGTGGAAGTTGCCTTTCTTTGACAGAAACCTGTAATTGGCAGAGTCATTAGTCACAGAGACTTGCAACTCAAAGGGGTCATTAGGGGAGTGGAGCCCCAAATGTACAGAGTGTGCCACAGCTTCCTGGACCACTTCCAACACAGCCTGTTGTTTGGGGCCCACTTAAACCAGGCTGATCTGTGGCTTAGCCAATACAAAGAACCAAGTAGAATGCCCAGAGGGGGCACATACTGTCTCTGATCCCCAGGCAGTCCAGTAAGGGGTTTGGCCTCATTTTGGTGGTGGGAAACTGAAGTAACATTTTTTTTTTCCTTGACTGCCGAGGGGTTGACATTATGAATCTGCCCATATCGTTTCAAGAAACTTGACTTGGTGACTCATATCATGCCTTATCATTGTTCCTGTGGGAAACACTCAATCTTCCAAAGCTGCTTGCTATGCAAACATGCTTGAAAGATAGCCTGGAAGAAAGGGCAGTCAGTGTCTCTGCTCGCAAGAAATGCAGAAACACGAGAACCCATGGAGAATTGCTTCTCAGCACTGTACACTAAAAAGGATGAATTTTATTGCATGTAAATTATATCTGATTCTTTAAAAATTTATTTAAACTTTCATTCAAGAAATCAGGGAGGATGGGAGTATGAGGTAATCTGGAAATTGTTTCTCCTTCAGTGTCGTCAAAAGATTTATATCCTATGTGAGTTTTTTAAAACATATAATTGAATTGGAAACAAAACAGAAAACAAACAAAAAAACATGCACATTCTTAAGTGAAAGGACCTAACAGGATGCCAAGTACTCAAATGCCATTAACACTAATTTATTAAATTGAGCTCAGTCAGCTCTATGTACCTTGAGAAATCTACTGAGATGTATGAATACATATCCCTTGATATTGCAACTACTGATTATTCTCAAAAAGGGCAAAATTTATGATGATGCATTTGTTAGTAGTCCACTGGATCTTATATAATCAGGAAGAAATAAATCTTGAAGAATTCCATGAGAAGAATAGAAGTTTGTAATTTATTACTCTGAAACTCAATATTTTAGTAATATAAAAATCAGTTATTCTAGATTATTTCACATACAAAGGCTTTTGGGTCTTTGGCTCATATCAGTGGTTCTCAACTCTGCACATAAGAATTATCTGGGGCGCTTTACAAGTAATGATGCCAGATTTCATGCCTACAGATTCTGATTTAATTGGTCTGGGTTGGGGCTCGTGCCTTGGTGGTGTTTTTTTTTGTTATTGTTTGTTTGTTTTTTTAATTCCCCTAAGTTATTCCAGGGTTATGATGAGACTTGAGAACCACTGGCCAATGCAATGGAATATGCTACCATGCAATTCTCTTTAGTTCTTTGAGCTGTGAGAAAACTTCTAACACAGACCCTTAGTGTTATTTAACTGTCTGAAAGATGAAAGCACACAGAACAATTTTATTTTATTTTTTTATTGTTTTAATGTTTACTTTTGAGAGAGAGACAGAGTGCGAGCAGGAGAGGGGCAGAAAGAGGGAGACCCTGAATCTTGAAACAGGCTCCGAGCTGTCAACACGGAGCCTGATGCAGGGCTTGAACTCATAAGCCGCGAGATCTGACCTGGGCCAAAGTTGGACACTTAACCCACTGAGCCACCCAGGTGCCCCAAAGCACACCGAACAATTTTAAAATTTTATGGCTTTGATTTTAAAATTCAAGATGAAAAGTGAGTCTCAAAATATTAATTCATTTTAGCATTCCTTAATTTTGGAGGTGGAGGTGGCAAATCAGAACCATCTGGATCACACTTTCAAATTAAAATAGCCATGTTCCCACTAGGACATTCAAATATTTGGAAAGGGACACGAGTGGAGGAGGGGGAAAATAAATGATAAGAGTTCTCTACGTGATTCGGATCTTCACTATGGTTACCTCTTCTCTTGTGGAGAACCACCGATTTATCTCTTTGGTTTCTAACTTGCCAGAGTAGTTGGATATGTGCTAAAAGCATTGGTGGTCAACCCCAACTCTCTAGTCTCTTGTTATGTAATCAGATTAATTATTTGGGAAACCTCAAAATACAAATCTGACAAGAGGAGTACTATTGGTTAAGAGAGAGACTACAAATTAAAGCATTTTAGGCATAGAAATAGCCAAATGCTTCTCCACTCTACAAAATATATATAACATTATTCTAGGAACAATCACAAACTTGTGCTTACCCTTAAATGCAAAATTTATACAATGAAAAGAAATGATCGTATTAGTAAATTAAAAGTATCATATTCTGGAACCCAGATTTCTCAAAAAAGTTTCTAAACTAATGCAGATGAAGCCACCAAAAAAAAAAAAAAAAAAACACTTTTATTACTTTGAAACCCAAAGAATAATAATAGTTTCAAAACTTCCTTTCTATGGATACACTATGCTTGTGCCTTGCTTCAAGAGAGAAAGTGATCTCTGGAGTCTTTTAACCCCATGCTGCTCCAAGTATGCTTTAGCAGCATCCTGTCACCTACAACTTGCTAGAAATCCAGAATCTCAGGCTCCACCCCAGGGCAGCTGAAGCAGAATCTGCATTTCAACAGTATCTGTAAGTGGTTCATACGGACATTAAAACTGAAGAAGTGCTGTTCCATCCCATTGTTTTAAGATGGACATCTAAACACGTACACACAAACCCTAGTGCCCATCAATGTCTGTAAAACAAGTAGCACAAAAAAACATCCATTTTAACAGAATTATTTTAAAAAGACAAGCATAAGACATTTAAAAACCTCTTTAGTTCTTTTCTTAAACCATTGAATAAGATGCCTACTACATAACACGGTGGGATTTTCATCTTTTGCTTTGAATGCAGTCCATAGATGATAGAGCTGAAGTTAGCTTGCTGGTGAGGATGGTAGTGTTGGCATTTTGTGTTTTGTTGTTATTCTTTTTATCTCGGTTTCCCGTTCCTATTTCAGAAAGTGAACACAACAGGCTGCAATTTGCTAACAAGCAGAAGTGCAAAATGCTCTTGGGAAAAAAAAAAGAACAAAACACAACCATAGCCTCCACCTGTTCTTTTTATTTCATATCAATGCTACATAATGTTATTTGTCCAGATAACAAACATCAAGGGGAAGGAGTGGGAGAGAAAACTCCAAACTTAGTTGTGTCATCTTAAATAGAGAAATGGCCTTATATTTTCCACTATAATAATTAAAATCAAGCTAATTTCCAAAAGCAGCCCTGAACTTAAACAATAACAGTAATTGTAATAAAACAGTAACAACAATAGCAAAAGTATGTAAAAGCACTTTTCATTCTTTCTGGTACATCTGAACATTTCATCACGTGCATTTACCCACTTTTATTAGCGTGTTCTATATCCCCTTCAGTTCATACTGTGACCTCCAGGTGAGAATGCTTTCATATAATTTTTCTCACCCCGTTAAGTTATGAATATTATCATGAGAGTAAAACTCTAGACTTTATGTTAAGATTTGCACAGTTAGTATTTTGAACTGGAGACCATGATGTCATGTACATAATATTTTCACAAGCTGGCAGCCAGAGAATTTTTTTTTCTTTTCATAATACATAAAACACAGAATTTAAAATCTTCCAACTTATGTAATTTGGTCTTGGTGGGTAATTATGTCACTAATAAACACCATGCCTTAGAGTAACATAGAGAAAATGCATTCAGTAAAGCCCTTGGAAAGCTGTGCCAGTATGTGGACCATGTATGATGTAAAGGGCCAACCCCTAATAAAGACCATTCCTTAGAAAGAATGCAGTGTGGATTGGCCTGATATACACAGAAACAAGTCTGCCCTCTCAAAGTAACACCTTGTGCCAAAATTCATAACATGAGATGTTTGGCTCAATGCCACTCTAGTAGATTCTACCTATAACTTGTATTTCTGCAATGGCTTTAGGCCAATCTCCTAATCTCCATAAATAAGTGATTGAAAAGGCAAACTATGAAAAGAGAAATTAGAATAGCATGTAATTAAATCACTAGTTTGCCTTGTTTGCTTATTTTTACCTCTTATGATCACCTTCCTTTTTCTTGTTTCAGGGGAGCACTTTTGCATTATGGGTTGAGAAAAGAAAAAAAAAACAGCTGGACTTTCCATATGTTTTAAATTAATGATCTATTTCCCTAAGTCTGTCCCAGTCTGATTTTTGGTTTCATGTCGTTATCAGTGGCAGGAGAAATGAAAATTTAAGAAAGCTACTCTTTTGGGAAATGGTAGGGGGCTGGGATGAGTCCATCATTACAAAAGGAAATTTAAATTGAATTGAGATCTGGGAAGTTATTGGTCTGAGGTTTACTATATGAGGCAAAATTAGATTATTCAGAAAAAGATGGGTGTCAAATTACAGATAGAAAGTTTAGGCTGCAATAAAAAAATTAAGAGAGGGCAAAGGAAAGTATTTCTGATAGTGCCTAACATAGTGTGTAACACCTATTATTTATTGATCAAATGAACAAGAATTGCAATATTCCATCATTTTGCATTGAATTAAAGACAGCCAGTTAGATATCCTTGGAAAAGATGTGTTAAATTTTAACTTACATTCCAATTGTGCTAATAAAAATAAATTACAATCTGATGGAAATATCTTTGTTTTGTCATATGTTACTTTCTGTCAACTTTTGACAGTGAACCACATGCTTCTTCCAATGCTGTCCTCTTTTGGAATCCATAGTCCCATGATTTCCTTTTTTTTTTTTTTCTTTCTTTTTTTTTTCTTTCTTTGTTTTTCTTTCTTTTTTCTTTCTTTTTTTTCTTTTTTTTCTTTTCTTTTTTTTTCTTTTCTTTCTTTCTTTTTTTTTTTTTTTTACTTTACTAGCTGTTCTCAATGCTTTTAGCAAACATTTACTCTTCTACTCTGTCACTAAATGGTGGAGGCCCTCTGAAAAAAATCCAAATTTATGTCTTCAGCCCATAACTTTCTTCCGAGCTCAAGTCTGATGCAGCCAAAAGCTCAGTTGTCTTACTAACTCGGAGTCTCATTGGCTCATAGGTAATAAAATTCACATATTTAGGAGGACAGTAAAAATTAATCCTCCAGACTTTTCTAGCTCACAAAGTGGGGCCATCATACACCCAATTACTTCAGCTGAAAACCTAGGTAGAAACCTATGCTTGATTTCTGCCTTTCTTTACCCCCTCGCCAATATATAATCCATCAGCAATCACTATGACTTTTAGCTTCATATCTTAAAGCTGTGTATGTTTCTCCATCTCTACCATCAGCCCCAAACCTTCATCATCTTGCTGCTGGCTTACTGCCAAACCTGTGTTTGCATGTCCACTCTTCCACTTCCAGTCCACACTCTCCAAGCAACCAGAGTGGTTATAATTTTCACTAACTTCCCTAAAGCAGTTCCATGGCTTCCCATTAAAGTCAGGAAAAATAAGTTCAACTCCTGGACCTCTGAGATCTTGCACATACTGCCTCCTTCCACCTCTCCAACCCCATCTCATGTCACTTTCCCCCTTGCTCCCCAAGTGGCAGCCACTCTGGCTTCCTTTCATATTGTGCCAAAATATTTCTTTTTCAGGGCCTTTCATTTCCTTTTCTCTTTGTGATGTTTCTCCCTCTACTCTTGCTCTTGGCATGGCTGGCTCCTTCCTATACTGAGGTCCCAAATTAACCTCCTTGCCTTGTCTGACTACTCTGCCTATAGTTTCGTGGTGGCTTTTTTTTTTTCTTTAATTGCCATGGCTTTTCAACTGATTTGCTTTAAAATATTTATCACAACCCATAAATACCTCTCCCTTCCTATTCTTCTTTCTTTTTTCCTCCCTCTTCCCTCCCTTCTTTCCTTCCTTCCCTCTTTTTTCCACTTAAATGTAATCTCCATGAGGATAAGAAGCTTGTCTGTCTTATTTACCGTCGTATGTCCTATGCTTTATAGATTGCAAATGTTCAGTAAGGAATTTCTTCATAAATAAACAAGGCTGTGAAAGAGTACTTCTCAATAGTACTTTATTAATTTCACAAATTAGAATTCATTTTTTTCTTACATCTCAAAAGATAGCAGAATTAACCATGTTCTTTCTTTTCTTTCTAATTTCTTTCTTTTTTTCTTAATTTTTTTCTTTCTTTCTTCTTTCTTTCTTCTTTCTTTCTCTCTTTCTCTTTCTTTCTTCCTTCTTTCTTTATTTTAAATTGTACCGTGTCTAAAAAATTTATATTTTGTGAACTTATAAGGAACTACTTTCTGCTCTTTGGGATAAATGGTGGTAGTAATGGTTAGGAATGATTACTTTAGAATTTTCATGTTTTTAGTTAATTCATTTATTTTTGAGAGAGAGAGAGAGAGCACATTTGAGTGGGAAAGAGGCATACAGAGAGGAAGAGAGAAAATCCCAAGCAGGCTCCGTGCTGTCAGTGCAGCTTGATCCCATGAACCATGAGATTATGGCCCGAGCCAAGTTGAAGTGTCAGACATTTAACCAACTGAGCCACCCAGGTGACCCAGGAATGATTGCTTTAATCATATAGTTTAGATTGTTTAAATATGGAAGTGCTTAAATTAAAAATTGCTGACACCCCTTAATTTTGGGGTTCAGGTTTGTTATACCTCAAAAACCAACTGCATAGTAATAAATTATGGTAATACAGTTAATTATTATTATTTGCCATTTGTTGAATTCAGATAGTGAAGTTAGGTCTGTAGAGAACTGTTTAGAAAAAACATAGGACTTGCTACAAAAAAGGTATAGATGATTCAAGGTTTGCCTTTCTACTCCTCCCATATTTCTGTTTTTTCATTTCCTTTTCTTTCCTTCATATCCTTGTAAGGCTAAGATATTCTGAGCATTCTCAGTGCTCTGTTCAGCAGATGTTAGCATGCATATGCTAATTCAACATACTTCCTTCCTACTCATCCCTAAATTCACAACATCTTCAGTGTTTCTAAACAAAATCACTCGAACTATCCAGATCAAAAAAAATACATATATATATGTATATATATATATATATATGCATATATATATACACACATATATACATATATATGGAATATATATATATAAATACATATATATGGAATATATATATGTATATACACACATATATATATGGAAAAAAACTTAGCTACAGGGTTTTTGTTTTGGTTTTTTTTTTCCCCTTACAAGTTTTGAATTTCCTATAAAATTGCTGCAGGTCTAAGTGAGTTTTCTCAGAGTTTTCATCCTCAGTGTGTGGGTATCAAGAAAGGACAAGGTTTATATCTGATAAGAAAATAAAACAATATGTGTTTTTACATAATTACTTAAAACTATTCCTTCATGTGGAGAATAACTCAAGTGATTAAGAATATACCCAAACAAGTGAATAAAACAACATGAAGCTGTGCCCTCTTGAAAAACCAGCCTTGAAATACTTCTCAAAATTAGCCACTTTTTCAGAACGTGTTTTTATCATTTTACTTTCCATGTCCTGAATTTTCATATTTGTTTATTCATCTATTAGTTCAGCATTTATTAAATACCTGCTTTGTGTAATAAAGGATATATTTTGTAAAGTACAATGACTCAAGAGCTCTCTTCAAGGAACTTATATTTCAGGTAAATAGACCATTGAAAGTTAAACAGGGCCATTAAGAAATGTAGAAATAAAATTATTTGTTTCGATCTTCTGGAAGTAATAAGATCTGATGGATATTTGGCATTAAGAGACAGAAGAAATATGAGTAAAGTTGGTGATGAAGAACCAAGAGAAATTGTGCTCAGAAATAAATAGAATAGTTGTGTGGACATAAATTGGAGAAAAGAGAATAATACAAATAAAATAATAAAACTATATATTGAGACCAACTTAAGAAAGACCATTAATGTCAGCAAACTTGTGTGTTTTATTCTATAGGAAATAAAGAATCATTGATAATGTTTAGGTAGGAAAAATGCTTGACTACATGTGTTTTTATAGGATTAAGATGACAGACAAGATGGTTATGGGGAAGTTACTTAGAGACAAAGAGTCAAATAAGTAACAAAGTATAACAGACAACTGAGATGGTAATTAGGAAGTCAACTGTTAAATGAATACAAGAGAATAGATGAGATAAATATTACAGATGTAGAATGGATTTGGAAATGAATTAGACATGGATGTAAAGGAAATGGAGATTTTGAACTTGAATGCATATGTTGATGTGTTCCTATAAATGATATCTGACAACTGAAAAGAAATACAAGTATGAGGGGGAAGATAATAAAATCATTCAAGGCACGTTATGTATGTAAATATATCCAGTTGACAGATGGTAATGTTGGACTCAAACTGGGATGGTAATTGTGGGAATAGGAGACTAGAAATAGAATTGTTAGTTTTTCTGAGCTCACTTTAGTTTCAGGAGTGTGCCTCTAAGTGATTTAACTTCCACAGAGCTTTTTGGTATTCAAGGTTTGCTGGAGGTTATTTGGCCCAGTTACCCATGAACTAGGAAAGTGTCATTCCTCCTTTTTTTTTCTTTTTTTCACTTCCCTAGTCAATAGGAAACCCTTTGTATATCATAATTATCATAAGAAACTCGTAAGATGAATACTAATATCAACATTTTACAATTGAGGAAATAGAGTCGTAACATAACTAGGTAAGTTACTAGTGAAAGGTAGATCTAGAATTCCCACTCAAAATCTTCAGTCTAGGGGCACCTGAGAGGCTCAGTCGGTTAAGTGTCCAACTTTGGCTCGGGTCATGATCTCAGAGTTCGTGAGTTCGTGCCCCATGTCGGCTCTGTGCTGACTGCTCAGAGCTTGGAGCCTGCTTCAGATTCTGTGTCTCCATCTCTCTCTCTGCCCCTCCCCCGCTCATGCTCTGTCTCTCCTCAATAAATAAGTGTTAAAAAAAAATTTTTTTTAAAGAAGAAGAAAATCTTCAGTCTACAGTTAAATCCCACCCAGAATCTTGACTCTTCTCAAAACCAAGATTGTCAGGAATCGTTCATGCCTTGGAATTAGTCTCATGGCTCTAAACCAGTTATTACATTCTTGGAGGGTGTGTCATTGATTTTCACGTGTCTACTGAGTTTCAGCCTTCACCATCAACTCTGTTAAGTTTATTTTGTGAGGCTCAGTTTGCTTTGTGGCATTGGGGCCCTGCCTCATTCTCTTGGTTGGAATCTCACTTATCCTGGTGTAGTTTTTTTCTGCCTCCTCACACAGTAGGTCAGATCTTGATCTTCATAACTCCAGTCAATAGCTTGAGATTTTCTTCATCTGAGATTAATGGTGCTGGAAGGATAGTCTATAATTCAACTCACTTTGCTTAGAAATTCTGTACCTCTCTCACCAGAGAAAAATCCTGTTAAAAACAAACAAGTAACTAAAAGAGAGCTGAGTTGCCACCTCCTCCCTTGAGGCCACTTCTCCAGGCCTGCTGAGGAGTACAATTAATCTGGCATTATACTGGGTATGCCATTATAAAAGTAAGGTTGATACAGTCAGGAGTGTGTTTAATGGTCTTCTCCAAGAAATCCCATGATGGGCATGTTTCTGCTTAATAAGGGTAAGCAGATACTAAACAGCTCAGATATTAAACAATAAGTATACTTTTCTCTCAAAGAAGCATTCTCATTAGAGTCTTCCCATTGCTACAGCACAAGGCAGAATGCAAAGAAAGATGACTGAAGGACCCATGGGATGGTGTGAGAAGATAAGGTAGCTTAGTAGACGGGAAATGGACATTGAAACTCGTTTTATGACCCTATCCGAGCAAATTTCTCCTGTCAGTCTACTTAAATGTAAAGTGAAAATAACTATTTTATTTGTTTTTGTGAGACTTAAATGAGATAATTCTTATAAAACACCAAGTATCATTCTTAGGGCTTGTGGAGTCTAAATAAATGGCAGCCATTATCATCCTCATCATTACTTTTATTATGAGGCAGAGGTTCAGTCCATGAAAAGAGAAGCTATTTATCAGTGATAAGAACTAGCATCTGGCAATTTCAAAACCATTTGGGAAGGAAACAACCTTCTATATAGATTATAATCATTAAACTTGAAGTTCACTTTAAGCAATTTTAAATGGAGAGATGCAGAATTTTCTGCAAATAGGAAAAAAGAAAGAAAGCAGTGACATACTGGCATAGAAACTTAGAGGAAAAAATAACATGTGAAGAATTCCTATAGAACTTGAATAATGAAAGGCTGAGAGAAATCTAGGTTGTATTAACAAATGAACAAACAAACAACCACAAACTAGTGAGAAATGGAACTTAATATCAGAACCTCACTGCACCATATTCTAGTTGATATGATTATGCTTTAGATACCTTTACATTTATCTCTGTGCACTTTTCATTCTCTAGTATGGATTGTTTTATTAATTGCCATGATGTCTTCATGAAGTGCATAGGTTGTTACCTGGACAAGATAAACGTTATTCGCTCATTCTGATTAAAATTTTCATGCTCCTACTGAAGTAAGTGGCTGCACCCTTGTAGAATGGGCTGTTGTTAATCAGTCAGCCCTTCAGAAGACACTTATACAGTGTTAATAACATTGGGCCACCTAGTCGCTTCTTGAAAAAAAACAATGATAAAACCTCTTTTAACGTGTGGAAAGTACCGATAAGTATAGGATAGGTTAGGCTGAGTAACAAACAACTCTAAAATTGTGTTGGCTTACAATAATAAAAGTGGTTTCATTTTCACCCATATTACATGTCAGTTGAGAAGTAGCTGTAGCCCTCTCCATGTGATTTTTCACTCCAGGATCCTGGCTAACAGTGTCGATAATCAAAAAAGGAAAAGGAAAAGAGATTTGGGGTAACCACATACTGGTTCTTCTTCTTTTTTTTATAATTCACACACAATGTTGTATTAGTTTCAAATGTACAATGTGGTGACTCAACATCTCAATACAATATGCTGTGCTCACAAATGTAGGTACCATCTGTCTCCATATCACACTACTATACCATGATTGACTATGTTCCCCATGCCATGCCTTTGATTCCCATGACTTTTTCATGCCCTAACTGGAAACCTGTATCTCCCACTCCCCTTCACCATTTTGCCCACTCCACACCCCTTCCCTCTGGCAACCATCAGCTTATTCTCTGTATTTATAGATTTGATTCTGCTTTTTGATTGCTTATTTATTGTTTTGTTTTTCAGATTTGACATATGAGTGAAATCATGTGGCTTTTTGCTTTTCTCAGTCTGACTTACTTCACTTAGCATGTATTGCTTCTTACATCTTCACAGATCTTAACATTTTATTGGCCAAAGCAAATCATGTGGCCTAGCCTGACATTAGTGGAAATGGGATGTGTAATACTTTCAAAGAGAGTGAAAACAAACATTTTTTAACAATAATTCGATCTATCACAGGAAGTTAGCCTTTGTCCCACTGAAGTGTGTATTTTAAACTCTTCTTCCTAGTCATACTTTCCCATGTCCCTATAAACATGTAACATTTTAGTATTATTTTCCTTTAAGCTGTATAGTTGAGAACCACAACCTAACCGTTATTTTTCATATTAAATGATTTTATTTATATCACAGCTACTTTCCTTTTTAAGAAGCCTAGAGTCACAGGAGCTGAAGCGTAATATCTAATACTGTTTTCTATGCATCACAAATCATGGGTGAACCATTTATGGATCAGATTTTCATTCTATGTGAAAACTTGGTAATTTTACCACATACCTTCGGAAGGGTAACTGTCATAATTCAGCAGAAGACAGTGTTAATTTTAAGGAAGTGAGGAACAGATGGCACTTCGGAGCCTTATTTTTAATGGAGTTATGTAATAAAAAACACATACCAGCAATTTAATAATGCCAGTCAATGTTAAAATTAAGTAACAAAAGATGGTTACTTTTAGGAACTTAAATATTTTCTCCTGTAAGCAGACACTTTTATTAAGTCAGGTCTAACCCTCTGACATGTCTGCTGGTCTTAAGTGGAATCTTCTCATTCTTTTTTTTTTTTTCAACGTTTATTTATTTTTGGGACAGAGAGAGACAGAGCATGAACGGGGGAGGGGCAGAGAGAGAGGGAGACACAGAATCGGAAACAGGCTCCAGGCTCTGAGCCATCAGCCCAGAGCCTGACGCGGGGCTTGAACTCACGGACCGCGAGATCGTGACCTGGCTGAAGTTGGACGCTTAACCGACTGCGCCACCCAGGCGCCCCTGGAATCTTCTCATTCTAACTATGGTAGATATTCCTAGAGGCAAGAACAGGAAAGAAAGAAGTGAAATACAGGAAACTATGTCACCAAAGAATAATGTCAAAATAGACTTTCTTCTAACTCTTCCAGATCTGTCGTATATATTTGCAGAGTGAGGTCTTGGCAGGGAGTGGTTTGTACAGGAAAGGGAAAACTATATTGGAGTAAGGAATTTGTGGGTCCATATGGTAAACTTCTATTTTATTTCTTATTGATGGTAGATACTGAGTCTTGCTCATCCATATAAATGAGGAGTAGAGTCAGTGGAGATTGATTACAGGCCAAGTGTATTAACACACATATACACACACATGCAAGGTTCTGTTAAGAAAGCGTAGAGCAGCACTCTGAAAACAATCCCCCACACCAGTGGGGTCCTCTACCAGTTTTTACATGGCTACCAAATTAAGATTGTATTTTATATATTTAAGTGACTGAAAATTAAGAGAAAAATTTAATTTAATATAATGTGAAAATGATATGAAATTCAAATTTGAGTATCCATAAATAAAGCTTTATTGACACCTGTACTCTTGTTTATTCCTGCTTTGACGGAGACCATATGGCCCACAAAGCCTAAAATATTTGCTATATGGTCCTATGCAGAAAAAGGTTGCTCACCTCTGACTTAGAGTCATTCTTAAATTAAAGTTGCAAATGGTTGGCAGATAGCTTCCATTTATGTTTGGACAAAATATGAAAGATGTCAACAATCTAGTAGTTTTATTTTCTAAGAAATTAAGTGATTGACTAATTGTGTCCTCTGCTACTAAATAGGAAAGGTTACTTAAGTTAATGGTTAGGTTAGGAATTTTGGAAAATGAATAATTTAAATGTTTGTTTTCTTCTGTTGAAGCAGACTCCTTGTACCATTTATTTTAGAAAATTCTTCATTATTTTCTGAAATTCAGCAATTTAGTTATCATTACCTTCATACTGACATTTAGTAAATGGTACTTCTATTGTCATTTTCCTAATAACTCCCTGGGGTTTTTAGCAAGATCTTTCTACCATGAACATCTTAGTGTCATAGTTAGGTGAGTGAGTTTCACAAGTTATTTCCTGAGTGTGCTGTAATGAAATGTTAGATTCTGTGAATCTAAATAAAGTTAGTATAATATAAAAGGTGAGATGATAAAAGAAAACTATTAAAATGTAAAAGTATTTACTGGTTTTGCCTGCATTCCAGCATGTTATAGGTTTCAGAGGAAGATGTCATAACAATTATAGGTGTATAATTTTCTGAAAAAAATTTGTATAATTTGTGTGATATAATAAAAAAAAATACATATTTGGTCTCTGCTCTTGATTCCTGACACAGAGCTACTAAATTTTTTGGGATTTCCTGAGCATTAGAAGCATCTTTTGTTCTAATGAAACAACTCTTTCTGGGCTCCTAGGTCACTTCATGATGGTGGCTGGTCACCAGAAAAACCAGGTCATGATTAGACACTATGAACTTTCAGCCTCACCCCCATCCTGTAGGGAGGGTGGAGGTGCTGGAGATTGAGTTAATAGTCAATCATGCTTGTGTGATGAAGCCTCCATAAAAATCTGTAAACAATGGGGTTTGGAGAGGATCCAGTCTGATGAACACATGGAGGTACTGAAATGATGGCATGCCTGTAGGGTGTTGGAAGCTTTGCATCCCTTCTTCATATCCTCTGTGTACTTCTTCATGTGGCTGTTCATCTTTATCTTTCATAATATCCTTTACAATAAACTGGTAAATGTCAGTAAATGTCTCTCTGGGATTTGTGAGCCTTTCTACATAATTTTAAACGTGGGGAGGGGGCTATCAGAACCCTGATTTATAACTGGTCAGTCAGAAGTGCAGGTAACAATCTGGGACTTGTGATTGGTTTCTGAAATGAAGGGCAGTTTAAAGGATAATTTAGCTGGGTATAGAATTCTAATTATATATATATATAAAATATATAAATATATATATTTATTATTTATTATATATATTTATATATAATATATAATATATTATTATATTATTATATTATTATAATATAATATACACAATATAATATTATATTATTATATATTATTATATATTATATATTTATTATATATTATTTATATATAATATATATATTTATATATATTATATATATATTATTTATATATATATAAAATATATATATATTTTACTTTCAACACTTGAAGTATTTCACTCCAGTGTTTTCTTGCTTACACTATTTCTTATGAGAAGTCCATTGTAATTCTTAACCCTTGATCTCCTAAGGAAAGTGTTCCTTTTCCCTTAGACTCCTTTCAATATTTTCTTTTTGACTTTAGTTTTCTGTTGTTTGAATATAATATAGCAAAGTGTAGATTTTTTGATATTTATTCTACTTGTATTTTGAACTTCCTGGCTGGATCTATGACTTGGTGTATGCCATTAATTTTGGAAAATTTTAACCATTATTACTTGAAATATTCTTCAGTTCTGTTTTTTCCTTAGTATTATAATCACACATACATTACATTGTTTGAAATTGTCCCACAAATCTTGAATATTCTCTTCTGTTTTCTGTTTTATTTTGTTTTTAAGTTTATTCATTTTTCTTTTTGTTTTTCTCTTTGGGAGGTTTCTATTGATGTACTTTCAAGCACACTAGTTCTTTCCTAGGCCATTTCTAGTCTTCTGATGAGCCTATCAAAAACTCTTTATTTGTATGACAGTGTTTTTGGTATCTTTTTCTTTTGACTCTTTTTTAAATTTTTTTGGTCTCTCTTGCTTACATTACTCTTGTTTCTTCTGACTTATCAACTTTTTCTATTAGAGCCCTTAACTTGCTAATTATAGTTATTTTAAATACCCTCCCTATTAATTCCAAAGCCTATGTCATATCTGAGGCTGATCCTAATGTTCCCTTTGTGTCTTCAGATAGTTCCCACCTATTGCTTTTTAGAATACTTAATTATTTATTGAAAGCCAGACATGTCATATTAAATAATAGGACACAAAGTATATAGTGACTTAATGTGAGGATTTATGTTAAACTGAGTAGGAACAAACATGAAAGTTTGCTGTATCTGTAAGTTCCAGAGGCTTCAGATTTCTCTAGTGTTCTATTTTTATCTCCCTCTTGTCTTCAGTTTTCTTGAGTACTCCTTCTTAATGAAAATCTGCATCTTGAATGAAGCTTTTTCAGCTATAATCCATTGTACTACTTTGGAGCACTCTTGGTGTAGTGTGAAGGTAAGTATTCTACAATCTTATGATTAAATGTCAGTCTTTTAAAGCTTCTGCATCTCTGGCCTGTGACCTTCACGTGTATTTTTCCAGTTGAATAGCTTTTTTCCTTCTTCCATGAAATATAAAGGCTGGTCAGATAGAATGGGTGGAATGAACTTCCCCCAGTTGAAATAAGACTCTGGTAAAGTCCTTTTGCCTTGAGAGTAGACCTTTGATACGGAGAAATCTCTAGTTGTATTTCACAAAAGATTAATCGTCTTCCCCTGCCAGAGGCAAGAAAATGTCTTTCTGGAATTTTCACTGTGAAAATCTTAAGGGATTCCTGGTGGTAAAATCCATGAGAGTGCCCTTCCTCCTCCCAACACTACGGTCTCCAATAGTGTCTCTGTCAAGCCAGTCCACATTCAGACTCTGGCCAATTGTCATAATTACCATTTAAATGTTCGTACCAATTTATGGCTCTAGTGGCTTCTGCTGCAGTTGGATCTTGCTTGTTATTTTCTGGCTTTAAGTCTCCCCTGATTTGGGGTGTCTGTCTGCCTTGCACCCTCAGTTCTCTGATGAGTCTAAGAAAAGTTATTGATTTTTAGTCCCTCTTTTTTTGTTGTTGCTGTAAGGAAAGAAGTGACAACTTCCACACCCTTTATACATCAGTGATGAAAACAAAAGTATCCCATTCTATTTTTTTATTTTAATTTTTGTTTTTGTTTTGTTTTTGTTTTTATTTGTTTGTGGTTTTTTTTGTTTTGTTTGTTTTTTGCATGGCTTTTTCTTTAAGATCTCAAATGGCACGTATTTACAATTATCTTTCTGTCTAAAATAGATACCTTCTAAGATTACTCTCTATATAGCACAGGGGTGCCTGGATGGCTCATTTGGTTAAGCGTTGGACTCTTTATTTTGGTTCAGGTCATGATCTCATGGTGATGAGATAGAGCCCCTCTTCAGGCCCCATATGGGACATGGAGCCTGCTTAAGATTCTTTCTCTCCTTCTACTCCTTCCTCACTCATGCATGCACTCATGTGCTCTCTTGCTCACTCTCTTTTCCTGTCTAAAAAAAAAAACAACAACAACAACAACAGATTCCTTTGTAGCACATCACTTTAACAATTAAAAATTCTGTCAATTTTGCAGTTCCTGGGTGGCTCAGTCCGTTAAACGTCCAACTTCAGCTCAGGTCATGATCTCATTGTTTATGGGCATGAGCCCCACGTTAGGCTTTGTGCTAATAGCTTAGAGCCTGGAGCTTGCTTCAGATTCTGTGCCTCCCTCTTTTTCTGCCCCTCTCCTGCTTGTGCTCTGTGTCTCTCTCTCTCTCGAAAATAAATAAATGTTAATTTTTTTTTTAATTCTGTCATTTTTAGGTTTGGCCTAATTGGTAGGAGTAGTCTCCTCTCCACACTAATATTTGAAATCACAAAGTTCCAGAAAAGCCACTACTCTGGAATTGAGATTTACAAGATTAAGAAATAAACATTTATTGTGTAAAGCCACAAACATTTCAAAGAAGACAATTTTTGTATGGCTAACGTGTATGAACTATGTTTCTCAGAAGCACCAGCCAGCTTCTAACAGGTTATATGCTTAGCATATGTTTTTTGTTTTTGTGTTTTTTTTTTTTTTTACTTAAATAGCTATAATAGAGTAGATGTCAGAGGTAGAAAAGAGAAAAGGTAAGAGGAGATGTGTCTGAACATGATTGACCATTACCAGCATCCCATGGAATCCCTGTGTCTTTGCACTCTATAATCCTAGCATAAGGTAAATGAACGGGTTTTTAAAAGTAGAAACTTGTTTGGAGGTAGGGTGGATAATCAAAGATTAGCTGTACATCCCAGATAACTACTCCTATTCCCGTAATTATGGAGGTAATCAAAGATTAATATTCCCTTCATGAAAAATGGAGATGGAAAGAACATGTTGGCATAAATCTTGTGTATAAACCAACAGGAGTTCAACAGTCTTAAAAAGCAATTTAAACTAAAGCACTTCTGAGCTTTGATTTACATTATATAGGCAGCCTGACTATAAAGTTGGCAGTTCTCTTATTACAAATGTAACTCTACCACGGTTCAATGAAACATTTTCTTACTTCTAAACCTAAGTCTCTTTTTAGAAATAAATTAACATTTTGGTTCTTTATACTGTATTTTAGATGCTTTACTTTAGAAGCAATATAATATGTTTCATTACTCCTCAAACACTACAGAGAGCTAAATTTATGTTTATTAAATTTTGTATAATCATTAATATAAGCTGCAGCAGCCAAGAACGTCAATTTGGATTATTGGCAATTACTTGAAACACTGTAGATAGGATAACAGAAGTAAGGCTTTCCCTTGGTGACCCTTTTTATTTTTTTTTTTATTTATTTTATTTATTTATTTATTTATTTATTTATTTATTTATTTATTTATTTTTATGAAATTTATTGACAAATTGGTTTCCATACAACACCCAGTGCTCATCCCAAAAGGTGCCCTCCTCAATACCCATCACCCACCCTCCCCTCCCTCCCACCCCCCATCAACCCTCAGTTTGTTCTCAGTTTTTAACAGTCTCTTATGCTTTGGCTCTCTCCCACTCTAACCTCTTTTTTTTTTTTTCCTTCCCCTCCCCCATGGGTTCCTGTTAAGTTTCTCAGGATCCACATAAGAGTGAAACCATATGGTATCTGTCTTTCTCTGTATGGCTTATTTCACTTAGCATCACACTCTCCAGTTCCATCCACGTTGCTACAAAAGGCCATATTTCATTTTTTCTCATTGCCACATAGTATTCCATTGTGTATATCAAACCACAATTTCTTTATCCATTCATCAGTTGATGGACATTTAGGCTCTTTCCATAATTTGGCTATTGTTGAGAGTGCTGCTATGAACATTGGGGTACAAGTGCCCCTATGCATCAGTACTCCTGTATCCCTTGGATAAATTCCTAGCAGTGCTATTGCTGGGTCATAGGGTAGGTCTATTTTTAATTTTCTGAGGAACCTCCACACTGCTTTCCAGAGCGGCTGCACCAGTTTGCATTCCCACCAACAGTGCAAGAGGGTTCCCATTTCTCCACATCCTCGCCAGCATCTATAGTCTCCCGATTTGTTCATTTTGGCCACTCTGACTGGCGTGAGGTGATACCTGAGTGTGGTTTTGATTTGTATTTCCCTGATAAGGAGCGACGCTGAACATCTTTTCACGTGCCTGTTGGCCATCCGGATGTCTTCTTTAGAGAAGTGTCTATTCATGTTTTCTGCCCATTTCTTCACTGGGTTATTTGTTTTTCGGGTGTGGAGTTTGGTGAGCTCTTTATAGATTTTGGATACTAGCCCTTTGTCCGATATGTCATTTGCAAATATCTTTTCCCATTCCGTTGGTTGCCTTTTAGTTTTGTTGGTTGTTTCCTTTGCTGTGCAGAAGCTTTTTATCTTCATAAGGTCCCAGTAATTCACTTTTGCTTTTAATTCCCTTGCCTTTGGGGATGTGTCGAGTAAGAGATTGCTACGGCTGAGGTCAGAGAGGTCTTTTCCTGCTTTCTCCTCTAAGGTTTTGATGGTTTCCTGTCTCACATTTAGGTCCTTTATCCATTTTGAGTTTATTTTTGTAAATGGTGTGAGAAAGTGGTCTAGTTTCATTCTTCTGCATGTTGCTGTCCAGTTCTCCCAGCACCATTTGTTAAAGAGGCTGTCTTTTTTCCATTGGATGTTCTTTCCTGCTTTGTCAAAGATGAGTTGGCCATACGTTTGTGGGTCTAGTTCTGGGGTTTCTATTCTATTCCATTGGTCTGTGTGTCTGTTTTTGTGCCAATACCATGCTGTCTTGATGATGACAGCTTTGTAGTAGAGGCTGAAGTCTGGGATTGTGATGCCTCCTGCTTTGGTCTTCTTCTTCAGAATTCCTTTGGCTATTTGGGGCCTTTTGTGGTTCCATATGAATTTTGGGATTGCTTGTTCTAGTTTCGAGAAGAATGCTGGTGAAATTTTGATTGGGATTGCATTGAATGTGTAGATAGCTTTGGGTAGTATTGACATTTTGACAATATTTATTTTTCCAATCCATGAGCAGGGAATGTCTTTCCATTTCTTTAAATCTTCTTCAATTACCTTCATAAGCTTTCTATAGTTTTCAGCATACAGATCTTTTACATCTTTGGTTAGATTTATCCCTAGGTATTTTATGCTTCTTGGTGCAATTGTGAATGGGATCAGTTTCTTTATTTGTCTTTCTGTTGCTTCGTTGTTAGTGTATAAGAATGCAACTGATTTCTGTACATTGATTTTGTATCCTGCAACTTTGCTGAATTCATGTATCAGTTCTAGCAGACTTTTGGTGGAGTCTATCGGATTTTCCATGTATAATATCATGTCATCTGCAAAAAGCGAAAGCTTGACTTCCTCTTTGCCAATTTTGATGCCTTTGATTTCCTTTTGTTGTCTGATTGCTGATGCTAGAACTTCCAGCACTATGTTAAACAACAACGGTGAGAGTGGACATCCCTGTCGTGTTCCTGATCTCAGGGAAAAAGCTCTGTTTTTCCCCATTGAGGATGATGTTAGCTGCGGACTTTTCATAAATGGCTTTTATGATCTTTAAGTATGTTCCTTCTATCCCGACTTTCTCAAGGGTTTTTATTAAGAAAGGGTGCTGGATTTTGTCAAAGGCCTTTTCTGCATCGATTGACAGGATCATATGGTTCTTCTCTTTTTTTTTGTTAATGTGATGGATCACGTTGATTGATTTGCGAATGTTGAACCAGCCCTGCATCCCAGGAATGAATCCCACTTGATCATGGTGAATAATTCTTTTTATATGCCGTTGAATTCGATTTGCTAGTATCTTATTGAGAATTTTTGCATCCATATTCATCAGGGATATTGGCCTGTAGTTCTCTTTTTTTACTGGGTCTCTGTCTGGTTTAGGAATCAAAGTAATACTGGCTTCATAGAATGAGTCTGGAAGTTTTCCTTCCCTTTCTATTTCTTGGAATAGCTTGAGAAGGATAGGTATTATCTCTGCTTTAAACGTCTGGTAGAACTCCCCTGGGTTGGTGACCCTTTTTAATTCAAAGGACCGGTGCTCACAGTCTGAGACTTACCACTTCAAAAGACAACAGAGACAATTAGAATCAAATTACCCAAATGCTGTGTTTCTTCACCACCTTTTTTGAAGCAAATTTTGATAACAAATATGGCACCGTGGTTAAGAACATGGCTTTCATTGTCAGCTGGAACTGGGCTTGAATCCCTGACCCTGCTACTTCCTAACTGGTCTTAGAGAATATAGAAGTCTTTTCCTCTTGAAGCCTTAGTGTACTTTCTCCTAAGATATATAATATTAGTACTTACCTCACAGGAGTGTTTTAAGTACAGAAAAAGATAAAACCATCAGTGTGTTATTGGGACTCGAACAGAGTAAGAATTCAAAAAATATTAACGTTATTTTAATATTGTTTTAGACAGAAGCCCTAAAATTTGTAATTTTCTTGCAAACAAACATTTCTGGGGGAAATGGTCATCAAAAACAAAGTTGGATTAATTCAGTTATTCAGGAAAAAATTATCTAGTGAAGTGATTCTTTAAATTTTGGTCTGTGACATTTTATCATGCAGCTGGTATGTGTGTGTGTGTGCATGTGGGTTTCATTTTTGGCATGATAGCCTCCATTCCTGCTACCATGGATACTCTCCTGTGTTCATGGGATCAGTGTGCAAGCGCAATATAGCCCAATATAGCTAAGGACAGAAGCTAGCTGACACTCACTGCTTGAATCATTTTGTCCAGTGGTTGTCCAGCATCTCCTCTGAAGAGGCACTGTGGGCATTGATGCAAAACAGAAAGATATATACACTTAGTGCCCATTCCTGTAAGTCCCTGTCTCTGAATCTCTATCCCCTTCCTCTGTCCTTTGCCAACATGATTCTTACATTCAGTGTTGCTTATTGTGAGCTATCTGTCTCTAAGCTTCAAGGAGCCTTTATAGGCCTTTGTGAGGATACTGGATTCTGAATCACAGGAGATTGCCCTATTTTTTATAAATCTCCCCTGTTTTGCCTTATATTCTGAACCCTTCTCAGTGCAACACTCTAAGGACATTTTCATAAATAAACTCTTAATTTCTGCCACTATGTATTATAAAAGTTCTTAAGAATTTTGGCGAATAGTCCATACGAAGGATGGACCTTGCCCATTTATGCCAGGGGAGGACTTGATCCTAAATATTGATCTGGCATTACTGGGAGAGAGGCAAGTATAGAGTCTGAGGAGGCAAAACATTCTCTGTCAGGCACTGACCTCACGTGAGATCTTTAAATGGTGTCCAAGCAAGTAACAATGCTTTCTTTCCTCTGGCAATGATGAGGGGAGAGGTAGGCATTGAAAGTTCTTAAGCTCGTTTACCCATTAAATGTCTCATTCAAGGTCTTGATGTCTCACTTCTCTCCTATCCTGGCCCTGACTTTGGCATAGAAGATTTTCTGGGGCTATGAATTTAGATTCAATTGAAATTACATCTCTCCTATGATCAGATGATAGACCTAAATG
Source organism: Lynx rufus (assembly GCF_022079265.1). Lineage (NCBI taxonomy): Eukaryota > Metazoa > Chordata > Mammalia > Carnivora > Felidae > Lynx > Lynx rufus. The sequence continues at coordinate 152,691,863 of NW_025814834.1, forward strand.
TCAGCCTGTTCTGCACATCAGCTGCAGAAAAGGATCTCAAACACTGCCATGAAAGTGTTCTGCCTTTACAGCTTGGGATTGATAGTTGGCTGACCTAAGGCTGCCATTCTTTTTTTCAAGGCTTTTATGTCAGTTATAAAAAGTCAATCTGCTCCACAGTCTTATATTTATTCTCATTTCTTTCAAGTTCTAGAGCATTATCTCTTAAACTTTGCACTGCATTAGAATTCTTGGAGAGCTTTTCAAAACACAGATTTGGGGATCCCAATTCCTGAGTTTCTGATTCAGTAAGTCTGGGAAAGGGCAAGTGCCCACATGATACTAACACTGGTGGTGCAGGGACCACACTCTGGGGACCAGTGTCCTAGACCTATTGAAAGTCAGAGCTTTCTCTTCCTTATTTCTCTTCCTAATCCACCATATGTAAGAATGTATGTAACTGTGATACTACATAATGACTGAATTATAACATTCCATTTTCCGTCAGAAGTGTGGTTCTAATTTCTCTCTGGTCAGCAGGCAATTCAATTCTAGATTCTTATCCTGAGAACCTGCTTTCTAATGTGTCTACTATAATGAAGAATTTCAGCATGGATTCCCTCAAGCATACCCTGAGACAGAGATTTGGGTACAAGTAGTTTATTTGGGAGGTATATGGGTCTGTATCCAATCAGGACTCAAAACTCACACAGATATTTAAAAATGGAAGGTTTTATATAAAGAAGTATTAACTATATGATGAGATTGGAGTAACAGAGATGAGCTAATAAGGAGTAAAGACAACTGTGAAGAATATAGACATAACAGATACAAGGAGTCGCCTCTATCCCCCCAAGCTGAGATAGAGTGCCAAAGGAAGAACCTCTGATAGAGGGTCTCCATCACTCCACCACACACCCACACCCCCTCCCCCCCCCCCACACACATTCTCTCTCTCTCTCTCTCTCTCTCTTTCTCCGGATGGCCAATATCCAGACCGTTTTGAATGGGATGCAGCTTGGATCCATGAGTTCACTGAGGCTGTAAAGATGCCTAAGGGGTGCCAAGGAAAGCCATCCATGGGGAGATAATGTACTAATGCCACTTCACTGCAAAGCTGCTCCAGGAGCTGCCATGGAAAATTATTCATAGGAGATGCTGGGCTTGAGGCACTTTGCTGCAAAACCGTCAGAGAGGTATGCCAGGAGAAGCTGTTTATGGAGAGTTGACTGCCAGATACTGTGGAAGCTTCATGTGCTGCTGCAGCTTACCTAGTGGAACATACTGGAATCGGGGAGAAAACTTCCTTCCCCTCCATTGTGTCTCTCCAGCACCCTCTACTGAAACTGCTTAATGTTATTACAACTGGCAGGGGAGAAATTCTAAAGGCGTCATCTCTATTATCACAGAGTCAGAGATAAAGGGTAGATTGGGGGTGAATGAATTGATACGTGGCACAGGAAGCAACGTGTGGGAGTGAGGAAGTTATAACGGGAAAAGAGAAAATTCATAAAACCTTAATTTATGAGCAGGTTACTCTTTTGGGAAACTGGAGTCCATACCTACTGGGGGTCATCTGATAGGATTTATAGAACACAACTCAGAGTTGCCTCATAAAAGAGGAAGAAGCTGGGGTTCTTGCTTACAAATTCCCTTTTCTCATTAGTCGAAGTGACTCCTAAGGGTGCTTCTTGGCTTGTACTTCTGGTCTGCTTGCACAAACCAAGGTCACATCTATAGCCTAAACATGATCCCAGGCAAAGATACAGTTAAAAGTAGGCTCACATGGAAACTTTGTGAGGTCACGGCTTTTGTAGCCCAAGCAGACATGGGCAAGCACAGCATCAAGGGCATTAACTGCATCATCATGAAATCCTAAAAAAAAACAAGACCTACCTCACTCAGAACTAGAATAAAGTGGAAAACAAAAAAAGCAATATCCAGAATTCCTGTTAAATAAAACTGTGTAGGCATTTCAAATGGTCTGTATAAATTCTACAACTTCTACCCAAGCTCTAAGACCTTCTGATAATGATAATGGTCGTTAACACACATCAAATACTTAGCATATTCCAGGCACTGTGCCAACTAATTTGCTTACCTCATTTCTTACTCACAGTAAAAGAAAAAGTTAGGTACTATTATTATTATCACATTACAGCTAAGGAAACCTTGGTTTAGAAAGTTTAAATAAGTTGGCTAAGTCTCCAACATCAGTAATTGCTGACTCTTACCTCTGATCCTTAGATTCCTAATCCCACGTTCCTGACTGGCTGTGCTCAATTTGTGTTTGCTTTGTACATTGTACTCACTCAGAAAATGTTAATCAATAATGATGGTCTTCAAAATGAGAATTCTGGAATTCAATCATCTAAGAAATATTAAGTGACAATCTCAGATACCATGAAAACTGCCAGATTTGCCTCCTTGCTTCTCATCTCTTCAAATTCAAAACATTCTCTATACTCAGTCTGAATACTGAATACTCTGTATTCTCAATATTTTTTGAAATACTTGCTTCTTTTATATCTTCTCTCTGATACATACAAATCAATGTATTCTGACTCAATTTTGTGAATCTATTCCAATCCAAAATATTTATTTTATCTTTTAAGCCATATAGTGCTCTTTTATTTCTAGCTAGTTACATACTTCCTTACATTATTGTTTTATTTTTATATTAATGTTATATTTTGTTAGTCTTTTAATCTACCAGATAATAAACTCATTAGAGTCAGGAATTCTATATTATGAATCATTTGTATTTGCTACTGTGTCAACCATTGTTGAGTCCATATTAATTCAATAAGGACTATTGGAATAGGCATTATTAAAAGTAGGGATAGCAACAAGAAAATATGGACCTTTTAGTCTTAAAGAGAGAATTAGCAAGAAAATCCCATTATCCAAATTCAAAGTGTTCCATTTAATCAAGGTTCTACTGTACTATGCTCCTTCCCTTTTCTGTGTAATTAAAGCCCTCCCAAGCAGATTAAATAAGCAGAGATAGGGTTTTCCTTAATTTTATTTTCTCTCTTAAATTCAACCAGCATTAAACAAAGAGATGTTCCAATCTCCCAGTAAGAATTAATTTCTTCCTCTTCTAAAACAACTCTTATAGCCTCTGGATTATAATTACTCAGTGAACATCACAGAGCAAAGCTTACCTTCTGTAAGAGTCATCTATGTACTTACTTGTGTTACTCACTAGATTGTGAGATCCTGGGGTTCAGGAACCCTGTGATTTTAATTTTGAATCTACAAGCAGAGGAATTAGTACATGAAGGCACTCAGTAACTATTTGATGTATCTAGTTGTATCTACTGGTATCTGGAAATGTACCTAACAATATAATAGTTGACGTACAAAGCTGTAAAAGTTTTAACATACTTTCCTATTCTTATCTTCTCATCAATATGTAATGTAAGTATAGAATTTCCATTTTGACAATGGGGAAACAGTCACATAGAGGGTGAAGTTGGGAGTAATAATATTTTGAAACTCCAACCACACATTGTGTCCTTTACTATGTTTTATTTAACCATTAATTTTGTACTAGTAACCAGGCAATAGATGCCCATGCCCATATTGTACTTAAGTATTCTATTTTTATCAGATGAATGGTTAGATACTACCAAGTAAGTCTAAGAAACACATAAAAGGCATGATTCCTGACCTCAAAAAGTTTACAATCTTATTTATGAATGGATTTTGAAGGCCAGTGGAGTTAGGGAAAGGCAGCCCAGGTGATTGTTTTTTGTTTTTTGGGTTTTTTTTCCCCCCTGTAAAACACTTTCTCATCCTAAAGGTCATAATGCTTTTAGAGTAAAGGTCTCAGGTTTTAGTGTGCATAGTGATTACCTGAAGCACTGATTAAAATGGCAGGTTCTTAAACTGCATCCTCCCAGCTTCTACCATCCAAGTTAATAATGATGGCAGATCACTTCTTCAGAATCCTGTGGAAAGGCTCAAAAGAGAAGTGACCAATACTGAGTTCTAAACTGAATGCACAGCCAGAACAAAAAGCATGAGTGGATAAATTGGCCTTCCATCTCCCCAGACTCCAATATAAGACAGAAGAAACAGCTCTCAGAAAAACCAAACCAAAACAATAAACAAATAAAAAATAATAAAAACCAAAAACACACTTATTTCTTTTGTACCAAGTCAGGCTGTTTCATACCAAGTCACAGAGGCTCCACTTTGCAGCTCTTAGCAGGAAAGGGAGCACCATGAGGGCTTCTGAGAACACTGCGTCGCGGAAGAACTTGTGAGCACCCGGTGAGCATCTCTTCAGATCGTCACCGAGATACCAGCCTTAATTAAAGGAAAACAAGAAAGAAGGCAGAGAGGGAGGCAGAGAGGCAGAAAAGAGGGGGTGTAGGCAAGCCTGAAAGAAGGAACAGGAAGGGAGGGAGGGTAGAGGAGAAAATGAGATGGTGAGTGTCAGAAATTGCAGTAACAGAAAAACAAGAATAGATTTAGAGAAGAAGGGAACGATGCCATGCTCTACTATTATAATCTGGAGAGCCAGAGAGGGCAATTCTACCGCATGCTTTATGAAACTGACTTCTCCATTTCTCCCCAGGCTGGACTGCACAGAGGAAATTCATTAGCTCCATTTAAATGCACACCCCAGAGCCCACCTTCAGTTTCCAGCACAGCACAACACGTTTCACATTGGATAAACCACTATGACTCTAGAGAATATTTTTTTTTTTCTTAAACTTAAATCAACCTTCATGGAACAGTTTGTATTCTTATGATTTTTTCATTATAAGTGAAGAACTACTCTATAGACAAGGACTGGGTAAAGTCATTATACTAAATAATTCATGGTAGAGAATTTTGTTGTAATGAGATCAACAAGGCACTAATGCTCTAGGCCATTGGCCTGGGCTTAGAAATAATTTTATTATTGCAAACTTCTTTCCCCTGTATTGGTTCTTGTTAAAATGGAATTTAACTGTGCAAATAAACTTATATATATTTACAACTCAACAATGAATACCAGTTATCCATAGTCAAAACTTTAGAATTATTTTTAACTGTTCGTATATTATACCCACATCCTATAAATGACAAAGTTCTATTCTCTACTGTTGTTTTTTTTAATTATTATTATTCCTGTTGGATCTTCCAACAGTGGCCTCTCAAACTATCAATCCTTCCCTGTCCCTTAAATGTTGATCATCCTTTGAGACTTTTTTCTCTTACTATAGACTCCATTAAATTGTCCATTCTCGTGACTTTAATTACCATTTATATCTTGATAACTTTCATAGTTATATTTCTAGACCACCCCACTCTCCTAAGAGTTATTTGTATATTATCAACTGTGTTTTGGTTATTTTATATGGATGTAACACAAACTAATGTCCCAAACCAAATTTATCATAAAACCCCCAAGGCACATTTCTATCTCCCCCTGTAATCATTAACTCAGAGAATGACACTACATCCATCTAATTGGCCATGCCAGATGCTCCTTACTCCATCATCCCTCATTCAAATTACCACCATTTGAGACATTTTTAAAAGGGGAGGGTGATGCCTCCCAACACTGGGATCCACTGACCAAAGAAGATATAGCTTATTATCAATCAGTTATATCAATCAATATAGCTATATTATTCAGTGACTTATTGGAGTGACCTCCTTCTAATCCCATCAGCATTCAAGATAGGACAGAAATCAAGTTCAGACCAAACAGCCTTGGGAAATGTGACATTCAGGATCCAGGCAGTAAGTCACCTTCCTAATAGCTGGCTGACATACTGAACAGATTCTTCCCCATCATACATACTCTCCCATATCAGCAGAGTCCTAGACATTGACCCCAGATACCCACTTCCCCTGAAGAGCTCTATGAAGAAAGAGCTCTACAGAAGAGAAGAGAGTTCTTTCATCACGTATTCACAGGAGATGCCATTCAGTATTAGCTCTGCATCAGTAAGCATTCTTACACCTAAAAAAGAGATGTCAACCATTATTTTTGACACTATAGATCTATAGATTGAGAAATTTTAGGACTAATCTACACTGGTTCTAACTGGGAGCAGACAGCTTGCACAGTGTGAAGCACAAGATGCCATAATGACTGGCACACCATGCTTCAGTAGACATGTTTCAGGTGAAGAGAATTTCTTTAAGGCAGGTGAATTTTGCAAGCTGTCAGAATTTATGTTAGTGATCCTGTGTGTGTGTGTGTGTGTGTGTGTCTGTGTGTGCGTGTGTCTGTGTGTGCGTGCACATGTGTGTGGGTGTGTGTTTCTTCTAGTGGAGTATATGAGTCATTTGCCTGAATGCAATCAAGGCAGTCCGAATCATCATTGATGTTAGAGTCAGAGACCTCTAAAAGAAATGACTTCTGTGCAGCCCCTTAACATTGGGAAGGGAATTTTCCCTGGTTCTCCACAAGGGATCAGAGGAATTCAACTTCCCTAATAGTTTTTGTAATAAGAAGTCATCTTACAGATGAAATTTATGAAAAAAATGAAGAAATTTTATTACATACTTTCTGTTTGTTGTTATAGTTCCTGACTCCATAAAGGATGTCCACAGTCATCACTCCCAGGGCCTTGTCACCTTTATTTTAAAGACTTTTCTCTGTGTGATAAACTTACACCCTCTAACAGATAAGGGAAAGTGTCTGTCCAAAGTATTTTTTTTCTTTCTTTTTTCTGATAACAGAATCATCAGTTTTCAAACATTGTGAAATACCCTATATGCTTTTTACCTTTATATCTTTAGATTTTTCAGACTAGAAAATCATTTCTGCAATCTTGGCCCTGGAGACCAGAGAGCTGGCAGTATTGCAGATGACAGCATTTCTTGGCTGTGACATCCACATCTGACTGCCTGCATTTCTCCTTTTCCCGGGCTTAATGGGAACCTTGAAGCCATAGTCAAAACACAATAAATGCTGTTCTTAGCCCTCCCTCCTGCCCCGTTGATACTTTCCCTGAATATAATATATTTGTTTCCATTTCTTCTTTCATCCTTTTTCCTTTTTTCTTTTGTGATTACCTGGAGAATTATTTCTCCTAGTTTCAGAAGAGCAGCTGCTGCTATAAAAGTCCACTGAATTTTATCCCTGTGACAACGAATCTTACACTGTCATAAAGATACCTTTAGCATCCCTCTGCATCCTTAGGCACAGAGGAAAGGAATGCATCTGGGAACACATAGTTGCAAATAGCCTGAGTGTTGCCAAACATCAGAGAGCCAAGATCTGGCTAGTGGTCAGCTCAGGCCCTGGCATCTTGCCAAGGAATGCTGGGAGACCTGGAGGGGATTTAAAACTATTAATGACTCCAGCCAATGTGTTTTTTGCAGTAAAATTAGAATAGTAGTGTCTAGTCAATATCAACATTACATTTCAGGGTTTATTTTCTTTTGCAAAGCTTTTTGAAAGTCCACCAGTCACACAACTGGTAAGCAATGTGATTCCTACAGGTCACCTGGGAATTATTATGCTTACATAAATTAACACAGAAGCAAAATAAATCATCTGTATAATGTTTCTAAACCACCACTTCATTTTGTCAATGTAGATTTGATGTAACTTATTGTAGCATTTATTAAAATGCCAATAATGGTCTACTGAATCCGATATTAAAATGTGTACCGACACTGCTTTTGATTGGCCTCAGTCTGGGAACTAGCGGTCTCAACAACGTTCTCAAGTCCCCATATAAAATGTTCCATGTGCCTGGAGATGCTATGCACTCCAGATTAAGACCCATACCTAGAAACCAGTTGCTACCACATCAGCCTTGACTCAGTGCCCAGCTCTGACAACAGGATATATCTGACTCCCCAGCCCCAGTCTATTCTATGTGTTGTGTTTTTACAACTGAGCCCCATTTTTTTTTTTTTTTTTAGTTCTGGTAAATGTCCTAATAATCATGTCTTCTTTTTAATCAGTGCTGTGGCTTTTTAAAACAACAACAACAACAACATCTTAAACTGGGATGCCTGGGTGGCTCAGTGGGTTAAGCATCTAACTCTTGATTTTGGCTCAGGTCATGATCTCATGGTTCATGAGTTCGAGCCCCACATCAGGCTGTGTGCTGACAGCATGAAGCCTGCTTAGGATTCTGTCTCTCCCTCTGCCTCTCCCCCACTCACTCATGTGCGCTCTCTCTCTCTCTCTCTCTCTCTCTCTTTCTCTCTCTCAAAAAAAAATTAAAAATTTTTTTAAAAATAAAAATGTCTGAAACTTCATGGGTTTGTGGATTCTGCCATTGTGTAAGTCTTAATGAAAGCTGGGTCCCTGATGGACAGCCAAGGAGAAAGAAGATAGGTTCTGTTTTAAAAATAGAAAAAAAGCAGCTAATAGGAACTCACATGTGATTTAAATTTGTCCCATTTGACTCTTCCTGCCAGGGCATTTGAAATAAATGTTCACAGAAGCATGGATGATTCAGAATTCATTTGGGCAGAAGTAGTGCCGCATCCTTTATAGACTGATAGTAGCAGCAGTAACCCAGCTTCATCATTCCCGCCCAAAGGGCTCCAGGTTTAGCTTATTTCAGTTGATTGCAACCGAGAAACAAATCAGAACTTTCTTTGTTTTTGCAGCCTGGATCCCGAAATCCAGCTAGCAAGAAGCTGTTGACTGGGGAGACAGGTCAACTTCCAAGTGTCATTCAGCCAGGAGTCTTCCCACCTACAGAAACCAGCAACTAAAGGAACTATTCCACATTGGACTCCCATTGCCTCTCTACTTTATTCATGTTTAATGCAACTTGTGTCTGATTTAACCCGTACACCTTGTGCCTGCCCTGGATTCATCCTTCTCCAGAAGCACTTGCCACTGGGTCAACTCTTCCAGGACCAATCCTGTTAAAGTGAGTGAGACTTCGTCAGAATGGGGCTTCTCTTGGCCTGTTTCCTGGGGAACAGGATACATTGGCTTCAGAGAATTGACAGTGTGCAAGTGTTGCGATAAATGTGGGAGTGGGGTAAAATAGATCTTACAGGAAGCTCAAAGAAACTGAGCTACTCTAAGCCAGTCGCAGAGTGGTGTTGCTTCAAAATTATAGGGATTGACTTTCAAAATTGTTGAAGAGTAATTGATTTTTATTATGAATTTTATTGGAGAGGCGGCATAAAAATTTCTAAAAATTTGCAGAGTTCTTCCCATAGGAAAACTTCCTAATGTTCCCTTGAAGCCATTTTCTCACTGCAGCTGTTCCTATTCATTCCATCCCCCCACCCCATCCACCAGGCACAGCTCCTTCCCCCTAGTTATACACTCCCAGTCACCAACTCCTCTGAAGGTCTCAGGCAATATGCCCTCCAGGAACCTCTCCACCCAGTTCTTTCACACCTCCTTTCCCATAAATAATAGCCCCTGAGAGGTACAGTCCCTTTCTACTTGGTCTTATTTGGTTTTGCTAAGAGTAGCCAGTTAGGAATTCTGGTTCATCCTAGGAAAAAATACTTGTTGATTACCTATCGTACCCAGCTGTAGATTCATTACACATAGAAATTAGGTTGGGGTGGAAGGAGACCCCTGTGGCTTACCTGGGATCAATATCTGTATGAGTTTTGTCCAGTAGAATTTACTGATAGTTCAAAGGATATCACTGTGAATCGAATACATTTCTTGAAAGAGCATTTTAAAAAAAAGTCATAAGAAGAATTTTTTTTTTTCATTTTGTTTTGTTTTGGGAGATTTAAATTTTAAAAGAAACTTTATTGGAGTGAAATTATACATGACTCTTAGTCTATCCTATTTTTCATCATCCCTGAATTAAGGATTTTATAATATATGATTTCAACATCTAGAAATAAGAAAACAGTTCCCTAAATCTGGGTTTGCTTAATTCTTTCTTTCTGAAAATCAATGGGAAATTCATATAGTTTACATCACCAAATAAAATTTAATAGGTTATATATGAGGACTGAGAAGCAGGGCCTTGTAGCATGTTCACTGTTGGGGAAATCATTTTAAATGGCTAGAGGAACTGAGGAGTTTCTGACCCTGGAAAATATCTAAAAGCTGCTGAAAGAAGAGAGATAAACATTGACTCTGACACAACTCTTTAGTGGCTAGGGAAAAAAAAAAACAGTAACAAAAGGTTATTTTACCAACAAAATAGCCAATTTCCTAACTGATCAATATGTGTGTATAAAACACATGGGAGGGTCTGCCACCTCACGGTTACCTTAACAGCCTTAGTTCCTGCTCTCATAAGCACCCTTGTGAGCCATCTGTTAAAATAACTCAGTTAACAGAAACTATAGAGGGGTCAACTCACTAATCTAGGTGGAACTGATGAGGGAGCATAAGGCAGGCTGAGGGCAAAGTACAAACTAGCACCCCCTTCCCCCCACACCCCCACACCCCAGCCACCAGATGGGATATGTGTGATATTCCTCAGTCACTCCTGGCTGCCCAAGAACAGAGGAAAGGAAAGAAAACAAATGGTTAACTGATAAAGATCACAGTCATATAGGACATGGGTCTCCATCAGTTTACAAATATCTTAGTAAATTACAAGAAAAAGGCAATCTTATCAATAGCCTAATCTCCAGAAACCTGTAAACTAACTTTCCTGGAACCCCAACATCGCCCTCCCCTCCATAGCGATGTGGGAACAAAGGCAAGAAGGAAATGGCAGGTAAAATTAAATTTCTTTATGACCTGCAGCCCATGGACAAATACTGAAGCAAATACAGTGTGTAACATTTCTCTAGGAACCCCCTACAGTCCTAATGTTACTGTCTTACTAGAAGAAAAACAACCTTAGCTTGACAATAGCAAGGCTTCTGACATCTTAAGAGTTCTCTTTAGCGTATCAAAGTCCTTCCAGAAACCTCAGTTTTGACTTTACCTCTCCCAACTCCATAGTAAATAACCAGTCACTCTTTACAACCCCAGTGCAGCTCTTTCTGCTCATGGATCCTATCCCCATGTTTTAATAAAATCACCTTTTTGCACCAAAGATGTCTTCAAGAATTCTTTCTTGTCCGTTGGCTCCAAACCCCACCCTCACCCCAAAACTTCATCAGAACTGGTCTGTGGGGCCTCCTGAGCACTTCACAGAGGAAGGAACGGGAATCACCAAGTGTATCAGGAAAACCCAGAAGGAGGCATATCTTATTCCATCTTTAAAGTACTCTTGGAGGGGCGCCTGGGTGGCTCAGTTGGTTAAGCATCCGACTTCGGCTCAGGTCATGATCTCGCACTCCATGAGTTCAAGCCCCACGTCAGGCTCTGTGCTGACTGCTCAGAGCCTGGAGCCTGTTTCAGATTCTATGTCTCCCTCTCTCTCTGACCCTCCCCCACTCAAGCTCTGTCTCTCTCTGTCTCAAAAATAAATAAACGTTAAAATTTTTTTTTTTTTTAAAGTACTCTTGGAGCAGTTAATGCTGCCTTGTGGCTACTGGGATTGTCTGTTCTGGCTAAATCCTCAGGATCTGCCTATGAAAAATATGAAGGAAAGCACCTGCATACTTTGCTCTAGGAATGCAGAATTGTGCAAGAGTCTAAAAGACAGGGAAAAAGAAGGTATGTGTCAAGGACTCAGTGGCTGATATAGGAAAAATGAATTGGGAAGAGGCTAAGAGAGAATCTCAAGAGAATCACACCTTGTTAATCAGCCTATGATGAATAAAGGTCAAAATGGCACCATTATCTGTATAGTAAACATCACAGAGAATGTTATTAAAAGACTATATAACAGGAACTGCTTAGAACAAGAAAATAGATTCCAGGGGCTATTCATGGAGAGAAGGGTTGATATGGTGGTGAGCAAAGTAGTTTTTAAACTACCGAGTCAAGGACCACCAAGCATCCTCTGGCATGGAGTGAACAGTGTATCTTGAAAATTATGCCCTGCTGAAGAATTCTTAGAAATAGGAAACATTCTAGCAAATAATCTGCGAATAACCAAGTGTGCCTCCTGAGTAAATTGTTAACCTTACCATAAGCAAGCCTTCTCAAAGAATTATATCCATCTTACAAAGCCACAAGACTATTCCTGATCCTGGAGATAGAATGATACAGCCTAGAGAATGGATCTTCTCTCATTAGTAAGCGTCTCAAACTATATACATCTAACCTATAGCCAATTCCTTTCTCTTAAGTATGTTCTCTATTACAAGAAAGTTCTTTATGTATTTACTTATGGAATTGTACATTTATTTAAACAAAAATTCTCCAAATATCAAGATAGTCATATGAGGATCATAACCCAAACTATTGCATGACTTTGGCAATGTTATCTAACTTCTCTGGGGATCAATTTTCTTATCTATAAAATTTGAAAATACTGTGCTTGCCTTACAGGATTAATCAAGAAAATCCACGTAAAGAATTTTGAGTTTCAGTATCTAGGTATGAGCTCAATAAAATGTTAGGTATTGTTGCAAAATTTGTCAAGATTCTTATCACCACAATTATTTAACTAGAAAGACCAAATGCAACTATGTAAACATATGTTTCTTGTTGTATTTCATTATAAGACCTGAAGAATGTGGAGTTTGGGAAGTGATGACCATGGGCAAATATGCTTTGACGTACTTGCCTTTAGTAGAAAATGTGATACATAGTTAGAGATGACAGTTGGTGATTTATGATCACCATTACCAACAAAATGATACTCAATTAGTCCAAGTCATAGAATTTTGGGCAAAAAAAAATAAAGAAGAAAGAAGTGGCAGAGAGGAAGGGATTAAGAGGAAGAAACAATAAAGGAGGAAGAAAGGAAGCAAGAAAGGAAAGAAGGAAGGAAGAGGTTATATTGTATTTCTGGTTACTGGAAGAATTCAAGAAAATACAACTGATGATACATATGTTAGAACCTAAAGAGAAGATTGACTTTTATCTAACATAATAGGATTGTCATTTGCTATGGTCTGAATGTGTCCACCCAAAATTCATGTTGAAATCCTAACTGCCAAAGGTAATGGTATTAGTTGGTGGGGCCTTTTGGAGGGAATTAGGTCATGAGGGTGGAACCCTCATGAATGGGATTAGAGCTCTTACAAAAGAGGTTCCACCTGTGCTCTCCAGGCCCTTCTGCCCTGTGAGGCTTTAACAAGAAGTCTGCAACCTGGAGGAGGGCCCTCACTTGACCATGCTTGTACCATGATCTCAGACTTACAGCCTCTAGAACTTAGACTAATACATTCATGTTGTTGATCAACTACTCAATCTGTGGTATTTTGTTATAGCAGCCTAAACAGACTAGGACACCACTTCTTTTAGAAACTGGAGATATATGGAGCTGATAATACTATTAGTCTTTCCTTCATAGTTTGCTTTGTTGCTGATCACACAGGCTCTTCTGCTTTCCAAGTTTCCTCCCAGAGTTGGTGGGCTGGCAGCTGGTGAGGAAGAAGTAGGTGGAACTAAGGGCACTTCAAAGTAGTTATTTTAGGAGACAGCTGCAAGCCACAGAGTTTTATGGACTGGGTCCTCACCTCATGAAAATTCAAGAAAAAATTAAAGGAAAGATAAATGTGGAATTTGTGTTTGGGGGGGGTGGTAAGTGGAATCAAAGAAAATCAAAGTTTGTATCAATAGAGTAATAACAGACTAAGTGGGGGGAAAATGCAGCTTGCATCTTGAGTACTCCACAGAACGTTGGCTTGTCTTGTTGAGGGAGGGACAGTGAACAGACTGAGCTAAGCCAGAGAATCATCAATCCAGCCATCATTTGAAATGCATTTTATATTCTTAAAAAAAATTAGTTTTAGTTAAAGTGAGCATTTATAACAATTTCTATGGGGGAAAGACAAAACAAAAGTAAAACACAGAAATCCATCTGATCCCAACAGCTGCATCAACAAGAGAACAACATTTAAAACAAATTCTGCAAATGTTAAGAATTTTATTAAAACATTTACCCAGAAACCATGCATAATTTCCTAATGTTGCCCAGAAGTGATTGCCAGACAGATCTCAGAAACCAACAAGAGGAGAGTTTTTGTTTTGTGTGCTGAGCCAAATCAAGTAGTGTTTAGGCAGTCATGTTCTAGAACATAGAGTTCAGTAAACACTAGATGAGCACCTAGCAGATGCTGAGCATTGTATGAGAAGAGAAGACAGATGATCTCACAATGAATCTATGAATGTGGCAAATAGCACAACAACCTATAGGGACCTATGAAATCCGAGTGCCACTGCCTCAATTTCTAGGACATGAAAGAATCAAAAAGAGCTGAACTTTGTGTTTTAGCCACAACTGTATTTAAGCAGTTGCAGACATTCCTATTATTCTCCCTATAGACTTAGGGCTGCTCAGCTGTGAATTTTAGAGAATCTCAGTGGAAAGAACCAATATGTTATCAAATAGAAAATACTCTTGATTGCAAGGTACAATATTCAGTGTTTCCCTAAAAACAAAGACAGAGCATGAGAAAAAGTAGGGGAGAGGGAGAGGCACATTTTCTGGGATTCTAATAGTTGATTTCTGCAAAATCCATCCTAAATCCTCATTGCAGAGGTAAATAAGAATTAAACCCAATGTTCAGAAAAGGACAGTTAGGGAAACTTGTATGTTTCAACATTGACACTGGGTAGAGGAAGGGAGAAAAATATCTCCCATGAAAATTTGAACTACAATCTTTTGCAGGTATGCAGTCTGAATTCACAATGCTCATGTGGTCCCAAAATCTTTAGTAGAGGATTTAATTTGAAGTGGTCTCAGCTTGATAGTGCCCCCAGGTGACTGGCAAAAACAAACACAAAATCTTCCACAGAAGGAGGAGAAATGAGAGTTCAATCCGGGACAGTAGAAGATGCATCAAATGGGAGGGGTATCCTGATTTCAGAGATATGCAAATGTGAATAAAGTGCATCCTTAATCTGAAGAAATCAGGCAGCTGGTGTGAAATTCTGCTTGGTCAAGCACACTGGTTTTCATACATGCTCAGTTATGCAAAGACCATGTGGAATTTTGTTTGTTTGTTTGGACTTGATTTGAGGCTATTTCTTTGTTCCTAGCTGCTGTTCAGATTTTGGGCATCCTGGAGCTTTGACCTAATACATCTCTATTTGCTTTGATTGCATCCTACTCTTTGCTTCTTTTCTCTGGTTTTATCGTACTTTCCTGAATTTCTACTTTTTCATTAATTCATTCATTCAAGAATATTTATTCAGATGATTCAGAACTTTATGAGACAGAAGGATTCTTGTCTTCATGGAGTTCAAAGACCTACCTAGGGATTTTCAGACTTTAGTAAATATTAAGTTCTTATGAAGACTATTGAGAAGGAAAGTGTTCGTGTCCCTCTTTGGGTGGCTCTGATTCAGAAAGTCAGGGACTTGTTCTTAGTAGCTGCATTTTTAACAAAGCTACAAATTAATTTGATGCACGCTAATGTTTGAGAACTCCAGACAGTGTGTGCACTCCCATCTCACCTCCAAAATACCAGAGTTGACTGCTTTGTTTCTGCTCCTCACAGTCCTGGGCCTAAAACAATTAGAATTAAAACTTGTCCATGAGAATTCTTTAAGGCAGGTGTTACCCAAGCCAACAGAATCAAATTATTCTATAAAATTAGCTGGATTTGATCAACTTAATGGACTCAGCCATGCAATTCCTACTGTATTGTTTGCTCCCACAGCAGCTGAATTCCTGGAAAATGGCCCTGATCTTCCACTTTGAAGGACTCACCCCCAAAACACAGAGCAGAGCTTTCTGGAATTCCTATTGTGTGGTGAGTTCTCTATGGATGTTTTTTGAAATAAATGAGTTGGAGTCTCTAGAAGATTCTTCAGTCCCTTCTGAGTGATTAGGGAAAAGTTGTATTAGAAAATGAGTTTTCCGAGGGCATCTGGGTTATTCAGTCAGTTGAGCATCTGACTCTTGATTTCAGGTCATGATTTCACAGTTTGTGGGATCGAGCCCCACTTGGGATTTTCTCTCTCCCCCTCCCTTGCGCTCTCTCTTGCATGCACTTTTTCTCACTCTCTCTCCATCTCTCAAAAATAAATAGAAAGGAAGGAAGGAAGGAAGGAAGGAAGGAAGGAAGGAAGGAAGGAAGGAGGGAAGGAGGGAGGGAGGGAAGGAAGGAAGGAAGGAAGGAAGGAAGGAAGGAAGGAAGGGAGGGAGGAAGGGAGGGAAAGAAAGGAAAAAAGAAAGAAAGAAAATGGGGTGTTTTGCTAATAGCAGAGAATTATGGTCCTGTGAGGTGAATTGTATTCTTATTCCCTGGGGATACATGACTAATTGCTAGTGTGTATAGAAAAATCAGAAAGTCCCATTTTATAATCATGTCACACATTAGACACTTTTCTGTTTTGCTTGTTACAAGCACATTTGCAAAGCATGCCATGTTAAATACCCTGATCATTTTTCAGCTTGATTATTGAGGTAGAAAGAGAGGGAGAATGAGCAACATTTCAAAGTTCTGATCCTGGCTATGTCACGAGCAATCTTATACTGTGGGCTTCAATAACCACACCTGTAAAATGAGAAGACTGACTTACATGCAGTCAAAACCCTCAGGTTTACCGTACAATTCCTGTAAATCACCATGTGACAAACATGAAATGCAAGGTAGAGCTATCATTACTAATAATGTCATTAGAATGAAGGGAGCAGCTGTTGTAACTTGGTTACTTTCAATAACAGAGATTCAAACTATGACTGGAAGCATATTATAACCTGTTTGCATGCTGAGTAAATACATGCACCTTCATTCACTTAGCACCTCTGTAGGTTTTCAGATTAGGAAATAAACCATGATACAAACTTAAACTTGACATTGCTCCACACCTCTCAATCAGGATTATCTTATATCAGGTTATCAAAAAAGACACACCATCCACTTTCTTGGTGACATCTCCAGTCTTTCCTTTATTTTCACTGTTCGTCGACACACTGTGCTTGTGGCTGCGTTCTCAAAAAGGAATGAAGGAAAGTTCAGCAGCAGGCTGTGTAGCTCTGTTCTAAAGGCAAACAGCCTTTCAGGATATACCACTTTTCTTCTTCTGTGTGATATTGTATGGACCAGAGAAGTGTGAGTGGGTCCTCAAGGTGATGGCAGATCGTGTGATGACAGATCAGTTGCCCCAGAGAGCACTGTTAGTGACTTTATATTCTTTGACAAGAAGGAGATAGTATAAGTCAATATTTCTAACCATTTCAAAAGTTTCAAATTCTACCTTCAAAAAAATCCAAATCATTTCCTTCGCGCTACTCCAGGTCTTAATGACAAATTTTGCAGTTTGTCACGTGCTTTACTATTTGGTTTAGCTACTTAAGTGTTATTATTACTACTCCATCACAGTTACTATTATTAAAAAAAAACAGTTTCTCTCTTAAGTGAGTAAGAATAACATTCCAAATCTGGATGTTATACAGACTTTCCCATAGGGGCACTGTTGACTGGGAGAAGGGGAAAAGAATATTTCACTGCAGTGTTTATTGGAGAGTTTTTCCAATAATATTAATTTCTTAAAAAAGGGCATCCCATCTTGTGCTGGGGAAATTGGAAGCCTGGCACCACAATCCCATAGGGATTGAAACAGCCATCCATAAATCTGCACAGTGTGTCTGATTCTGCCCCCATTGAGCAACTGTAATAGGAGTTCTATAGACACGGCAGGGGCTGAATCAAGACTACTACCGAGTGAAAGAAGGCTGCTGTCAGCACTGTATATGCATTAAAAGACAGTAGACAGCTGCGCATGCATCCTGGGGTTGTACAGTTTCCGAATGTGCTAAGTCCTAGATTCTAAAACTATTTGTGTTTATTTACCAATACCTTGCTATGCTATTTATTAAGTTTGTCGCTAAACCCTGTTTTGCATACACTGGTACTTGCTCATGCATGCCTTATGAATATAGAAATTAGCATCTCATTAACTTGATAATTAGGCCAATGATAAACAGCTGTTTGGTTGCCGTGTAGGGCAAGATTTCTACCGAAGTTACTTATCTGCCATACACAATAGTGGTGCAATTATTTGTCACACTATCAATTATAGACAAACAACAATAGGAAATAAACTTTTCTTTCACACATTTGCTTTCATTGTAATTAAGATCCAAATTCATGCTCTGCTTTTGGAAAAACAATAATGCAGTGTTGTCTAACAATCTTGATAATGTAAATTTTCAGCTTGGCTTTTATATTTCACACACAGTTCAAACATCTCACATTGTGCATTCTGCTATAAATGACTATTTCCAAGATGTCTTTTTTTATTTTTTTAAAGCTCTCCTGTTTCCATTTTATGATGTTGAGAACACTGATCATTGAGAATTTCTCAAGTTGTCTGGTTTTGCTCTAGTTTCTGTCTCCCTCCCCCTCCAAGATTAAAATCTATACTTTGACCTTCTCTTGCTTATAATAGGATTTGTGCTGAGAGAAATCATCTGAGAGACGTCTGGAGTGCAATGAAAGCAATGACAATGTTTTCTCGATTGTTTATGCATAGCTCAATCCACATTATTTCTGGAAGAAAAGAAAAAAGAAAAAAAAAGAATAAAGAAAAAGAAAACAATGCATTTCCCTTCAATCCACATGGATTTAAAACTGGAGATGTAATTTAAAAAAAACAGAAGCAAAAAACAAAAAACAAAACCAGAAACTGTTCTTTCCAACTAATAAAAAAGGAACTCAGTGCTGTGCTCACAGCAAAGTCGTGGAAGATAATTTGAAACTTCAGTTAGCTTCCTGTAGAGAAAAATAACAACCACCAAACTAATGGGTAATCAATGGCCAATTGCCTCAGAAAAGAGGCGCCCCACAGAATTCCCTAGAAATTAATGTGCTGCATAGGAGGCATTGGAAAATATCTTAAGACTATCCTAGTGAGCCCACCTTTCTTAACAAATAAGTAAGGTCTAGGGTGCTATCTTTGCTAATAAAGACCTGGAGACGAAATGCAGTCTTCATTTAAGTTTCCATGTGCTGTTCTCTGAACCACTATATTAAAAACAATCTTCCCCCATGATTTCTAGTGCTGTAGTGGAGTATAGTTTATGTGAAAGTAAATCTGGAAAGATTACCTTTCAAAACTGCCAGATGCTTCGCATTTTCTGGTAGAAATCTGGATTCTAGGTCTGTAATGATATTTCCTGCTGTGCTCAACACTCAATCAGAACGTATGCTTCTTGGAGGGCAATATAAGGATTCCAAGGCTAACTTGGTCGTTTGGCTTTTATATTTTTCCAATCCAGCTGGGGGGTATAAATTTAAATTTTGGGCCTCCCAAGCTAAACTTCAGAACGGGTCTTTGTTAATTTTAGATCTCCTGCAGTTGAAACCCCTCCTTGCATAAACTTTCCCATGCAGTGCAGTTTATGATTATATTTATACCAATGAATAAAACATACCTTAAAAAAAAAAGAAAACTAAATTACGGCATTAATGATACAGGAATGTATGGATTCTCATTGCCCTTGGCTCTCCCATGTTTAGATTCAAGTTCCTTCCTCTACCTAGTTTGAATTACATTAGTGTCCCCTTCCCTCTCTTCCTTCATCCATCTTATACATTCTTTAATAGGGTATCATGGTTCTAAGCACATACTCTGAAGTGTATAAGACCATGGTTAGAATTTTGGCTCTTTCATTTTAAATCTGTTGGACTTTGGGGATGATTAACCTAATTTCTCTGATCAGTGGTGTGCTCGTCTGCAAAATGGGGCTAATAATAGCATCTACTTCTTAGCGTTATTGTGAGAATTAAGAGAAATAATATAGAGAGAGCACTTAGCACAGTGCTGCACAGAGCACACGTATCAGTTAATGTTAGCTGCTTTCCCTAACCAGGGGACAGCCTTACAGAGACGCAACATTGAGGGGGTGGGGGGTACTCTTGCACCTGCTTGCCTTGGTTCAAATCCCTGCTTTAGTGCACTCTACATGTGCCACCTTACACAGCTATCAACATCTTTGTGTCTCAGTTCCCTCATTTCAAAAATGAGAATGATAGTAGTACCTATCTCATGAAGCTATTGTGAAGATTAAGCGGATTAATGATTGGTCAATAGTGAGTTCTATATATGTTCATTAAATAAACCTGTTAAATATTTGGTCCAACTCAATTTGGTCCAGACTCTTCTCCACCCTACTGCTATTCATCCATTCCTCGCAGTGCTTCTCTTAAAACTCTGGGCATTTACCTAAACAGGCTCTTCCTGTGCAGGACACCATACAATAGTGTCACCTGAACCAGAGGTGACTGGTGAGGCAAGCAGGTCATTGAAGGCAAGCAAGCTAGCCTGGAGGTTATGCAGTCACGTACTGTAGGCTGATAAGAGCTGCTTAGCTCTGGGGATTCTTACTTTGTAACACCATTTTTTTCATCCAAGGACCTTCATTGTTTTCCGGGCTCTCATCCTATAAAGTACTGCATATAGAAGGTCTAGATCCCTTACTACTGAGATGCTTCTTGTAGTACTTCCAGCCTAGACACACTGGGCCTCAAAAACCTTGCTGAGGTTTATAAAGGCAAGTCTGGAGCATTGTACTTCTCTGCCATTTCCCTGCTTGTAAATTGCACCTCATATACCTTTGTATATATTTGTATCATATTAGTATCTCTGTCATCTTTGAATGACGGTTGTATCATGATTTGTCTAAATTTATGTGTATTATTTTCCTAGTTAGCCAGAGAATTCCTCAGGAATACCTGACATGATGCATGACCTCAAAGCCTGGCACTATCCTTAGACTGTCACAGGTACTCAGTATACTTTTGTGTTTGGATAATCCTGATAAAACCAGTGAGAGTTAAATTTGGTTATAAGTATCAGAAAAAAAAATGACCATGGTTTAACTAAGATAATATATTTCCTTCTTACCCTCAAAAAAGATGTAGCCTAAGGTCGGTGTGATGGCCCAGAGTGCCATATTGGTTCCTTCTGTGTCATTCCTTTGACTTCAGATCATGGCTCTAGCTCCTGAGATCATCTCATGGTCCAAGAAACTATTGAAACCCCAGCCATTGTTTTCCCATCACAGAAAACAGAAAGGTAAAAGGGGAGAATACCTCACTTGAGGAGAACTTGCTGGTAGTTGAACACTAGGCACATTTGTCAGCATTCCATTGGCTACTGGACCACGCATAGCTGCAAGGAAGATGGAGATGAGGAAGCATGGTCTTTGTTCTCGGTGGTGATGAGTCCTGCTAAAAGTCACAATTTGATGACTAAAGAAGAATGGGAGAGTAGACACTGGGGATGACCCTCCTGCTCTGCCCTAGCTGCCATGGCTTTTTAGTTCCTGGTTCCAGATCCTTCCCATTTCCCAATCTTTTTGCTTTCTGTTCACAAAGAGAAATCACTTTGATTTCTGTGATTAAATGTAACCAAAGAAGTCTAAGCAGTAAGCAACATATCCACGTAACCATGGACAATTTACCTTATGTTTATTAATTTTTCAGAATTGGCAACATATTACCTAGCCCTTTGCCTATGTTTGCTATGCAGAGTTGTAAAAAGTGGAAAAAAATAATAATACCCAATGCTATATACTAGGGACCTGGAGATACCTATTTTAATCCTTACACCAATCCTATGGAGCAGATTTCATTACTTACATATAAAGATAAAGCAACTGAGGAGGTTAAACTATGCCTCAGCCATACTGTTGCTGATGAGCATAACTGGGATTGGAGTCCAGGGCATTCCAACGCCTGCATGCACCGTGTAACCTCTTTGCAATGCTTAATAAAAGTTAACTGTTGAACTGTGCTGTAAATCTTGTAGATGTAGTTCTGCATCCTACCCATTTTAATTATCTGATATGTGATTATTTTTCTTGATGACAATTTTACATATTCTTTGCACAGCACAGCAACATATGGAAATCTGACATGATAACATATACCTTTTAGGAATGAAGGCTTAATAAATCATCTCAAAATTTCTCACAGTTTTGTTGCTCTTACCATTAGAACGTTCTTTATTCAAAGTTTGTGTCTTATAGATCATAGAGTGAATTAGAGGCATCCTTTCCCTCTTGATTTTCCTGCTATACTCTAGCATGGTGAGAATGAGCTAGAACAGATCATTTAAGCTCTCAGAGCTATGCTTAGAAGGACCAGAGCACATGGAGCATAATAATCAATTGCCATAGTTGCTTACTCAGCATTTTGTGAGATGCAAATTCTCTTCAAAACTGTTCTCTATATCACCCTTTGGTGTGACCATGTTAAAAATGAAAAATGAAAATAGTGTTCCAGAGGAGCGGGGGGAAGGCTTGAGTTTCAAAATAAAGGGATATGGAGGGGCATCTGGGTGGCTCAGTTGGTTAAGCATCCAACTTTGGCTCAGGTCATGATATCGCGCTTCATGGGTCCAAGCCCCATGTCGGGCTCTGTGCTGACAGCTCGGAGCCTGGAGCCTGCTTCAGATTCTGTGTCTCCCTCTCTCTCTCTGCCCCTCCCTTGCTCACACATGCTCTCTCTCTCTCTCTCAAAAATAAATAAACATTAAAAAAAGGGTTATAAAATGCTCCCATCTACATTAATCTCTCTTTCATAGCTATGAAAAATGAAATGCAGAAGACAACTACTGGGGCAAATGCTCACCTCAGTCTCTATCCTTTCAGAACTGCTTGTCACATGTCAACCCCATCCTTGAGATCTGATAACAATGTTTGCCACGTATGACGCCACAGCCCTGGCCATAGGTAACTGGACAGGTGGGGAAGTTCTCCTGCCTAAAACTAGAGCAAACAGATTACCTCTGCCTCAGGAGTTTGTAATAAGGGCTGAGAGGCAGTCAGTCATTTTAGGTTTAGAAATGACTTTTTCTTTCCACTATGCAAAGAGATGGAGAAAGCTGAACTGTAGAGAGTCAAAAGTGAAGCACATGTGTTAAGAAGACCAAAGATATAAGATGGAGAGGTTGAGTGCCCTGCATTCCCTAAGGCTTTTTGCCTCCTGGTTCCCTCATCTCTTTCCCTTTTGCTTGCTTTGGCTTGATTTGATTTCTGTTATTAAATGTAACCCAAAGAACCTTAACTAATTCAGGCGGGAAACAATGTTAAGAAAGGCAGAGCGGGAGAAGTACTTCTAAAATAGGTTGCTACTGCACAGAAATGAGGCAGAAAAACCAAGACCCCCAGAGATCTAAGGCAGCCTTGTTGATCATACCCCCCCCCTTGTCCCCATTCAGAGTGGAGACCAGTTTTCTCACTTGTCAGGCTACTCATGACAGTATCTAATCACGAAAATCTCTTCCAGAAAGGCGTTCCAGGAACTTTGCCCTGAAAAATATTTGAAACTGAACTGTACAAGCTTATAAACAGACTCCTAGTATTCGCAGTGTAATGGAAACAACAGGACTCCCCATGCATATCTTCAGGCAGGGAAATCTCCTAGAAGCTATGAAGCCTGAAACCAAAGATTCTTTGGAATATATTGCATGAAGACGATCTTTTTCTTGGCACTCTTCCACAAGCCTTCAATCACTCTGTGAACTAAATTTCTTTCCATATGTTTTTCATTCATTTACATTTAAGATAAAAATTATTGGCTCTGAGAGCCATTTGATGAGTGGTGATTCAGTGATTCTTTCATTGTGATCTCAGTTCAGTGATGATGCCTATCGTCCACAAGATGTTCCAAAAAAGTGGAATCATTACTGATGCGACTGAAGTCATCACTTGGTAATAATAGACTTGCATAGTTTCTTTTAATCCCCAGCAAAGAAGTCTGAAACAGAATCAATATCTGTTCCGTTGCTCTATTTTGAATTCATTTATTTTGAGTTCATTTATTGAAAACCTAACATTCTAACTAGGACAAAGAGCCATTGTTTAATTTTTGGAAATTGTATGTCTATCTTATACTAGTTGCTGCTTCCAAGAACATACTAAGACACAATTAAAACCTGTCCATCTAATTTTGGCACCTCTGGCCTTAGTTTATATTCTAGGGAAACATCGTTATTTGATTTATTTTTCATTATTAAAAGCAGTGAGGGGCACCTGGGTGGCTCAGTCGGTTAAGTGTCCGACTTCAGCTCAGGTCATGATCTCACAGTTCATGGGTTTGAGCCCCAAGTCAGGCTCTGTGCTGACAGCTCGGAGCCTAGAGTCTGCTTCAGATTCTGTCTGTCTCTCTCTCTGTCCCTCCTCCACTCTCACTGTGTGTCTCTCTCTCTCAAAAATAAATAAACATTAAAAAAAATTTTTTAATAAATAAAAGCAATGAAAAACTTTTTGATATGGTCACATTTATGCTACACTGAGCGATTACTTCATTTCTTCTGCTGACATTGCCAGTATGTATCATAACATTCAAAATATAAGCATTAAAAAAAAAAACTTTAAAAAGCAGCCACTGGTGTAAAATACTTGAGCTGTTCATCCTAGTATCTGCCTTCCCATATCCTCTCTTTGATGAAATGCAATTTCTCTTTTGCCTTCTCTGAAGCTGTATCTATCTACCTGATACCAAATCGTTGTGATAAGACAGTCCAAAATCATGACGAACATCCATTTACCAAGTCCTACAGTGACCCATAGCCCTACATTTTTTCTTGATTGGGATTCTAGATAGGGAAGTTTGTCTAGATGTAAAGATGAAATAGAGGTGGTCTTGGAGAAACTATTTTCATCATTTAAGAAAGAAATATATATTCCTGAGCCTTCACTGGAACTGTCCCACTTGGGTTTTTAGAATGACAAAAGGCATATTTTGCCTCATTTGCCTGCGAAAATATGCCTTTTTGAGTGCATAGAAAACCTATATTATTTGAAGTGCAATTTGATAAGTGTTTCATTTTTATGAACCCCAGGAAAACGAATTTATTCCATTTTTACAAATAATAAAGTTTTTTTTTTATTCTTAGAGCCATCTCTTCACTAGAAATTGAGATCATATACTGAGTATTTCCTATGTAGATGAGAATTATTCATAAAAGATAGGAGAATACAAATTTTCTTATGACCTTATTAGAGCTAACTTTGAGGTTTTAATAAGTGCCGAGTATTTCACAAATGTTATCTCATTTAATCTTTCATAACTCTAAATGCCCAATTATTAGCCCCACTTTACAAACAAGAAAATGAAACTGTTAAGAGTTTAAATAACTTAACTGTAGTCACATAGCTGGTAAGAGAAAGAGCTGAGACTCAAGCCCAAATTCCAAAAGCTGAAGGTCTGAAGGTATATCTATTATAAATTTTGAAAACCACCACTAAGGAGAAAGAGATACCAGGATGCCAGGGCTACCCTGCCATTTTATTCATAAAGTGGGTTTGAGAAAGGCAAGTACTTCTGCATATATTTTTTTGTCTTTCAGTAACACAGGGATGATAATAACTTCTGTGCCCGAGAGGGTCAAAGAAGGTAGTCTTTATAAACGTACTCTGATTCTGCCAAGTGCTCTTCATAGATATGATGGAACTATTAAGTTCATCTACATCTGCAGTCTTAGAGCTTTGCAGTATGTGTTTGCTGTTTAAGGTCACAGATGAGAACCAATGTGCACTGGGCAGCAGGGTTACATATTCTTTTTGAGTGAGGAGTGATTGGCACTGATTGCTCCAGCTTTTCAAGTCATCTGTGGAAATAGAAAATATTGTGTTTTATCTGAGGCAACAAGATACTGTTTTTCAGCATTCACATTCTCATCAATTTCTCTTGAAGAACATATAATTATACAATGGGTGGATCTGAATCCTGAGAGTAAAGAGTAAGAGATGGAATTGCAGAAATCTGTAAGATGTGAGGCATGTGATAGAAGACGCGTATTTGCATCCACTTCCTTCCCGGAAATGATGGTTTCATTTTCTGAAAGAGAAATGGTAATGATAGTTTATGAGAGAAATAGACTATTCTCTGAAACATCCTGAAGAATATTTTTGCTCAGAATAAAAAGTGGTTACAGAACTGTTCATAGATCCTATATATATATATATATATATATATATTTTTTTTTTTTTGGTCAACTTTAACGTTTAGAAAAGTTCATTGGATGAACTAATTTTAGTATTGGCATTGTCTCTCATGTATATGTATATGTACATGTATATGTACATGTACATGTATATGTATATTCATATGTATATGTATATGTAAACAAATGAGAGACAAGGTAGCATTGGTATTTGGAAAACCACTTCTTAATTAGCACTTATCATGTACCAGGCAAAGGCCTTCTTTTCCTCTATCTTATTTAATCATTCCTACAATGTTGTAGGTGTTATATTCAGATGAAAAGTAGAGGCTTGGAGAGGTCAGTGACCTCCACTCTTTACCTCTGCTAATAATCATATTTGAGAGCCTGTTATGTGCCTGACATTTTACATACATTATCTCCAGTCCTCACAACAACAGTACAATGTAACTGACATTGTTCTCATTTGCCATTGTAGACACTAATTCTCAGAAGACTTGAAAAAACACTAGAAGTCATACATCTAGTAAGCCACACAGCTAAGAATCCATGCCATGCTGGACGGACTTCAAAACCCAAATCCACACTTCATGGTACAGATTATAAATGGTCAATAGGTTCACTAGCAGTTGGCAGAATTCTGTTCCTCAAGGTATCACCTCACCTCTGTTGTGTGGTGCTGTCTACAATATAGCATTTTGCCTCTCTAAGACCAGCTACAGGACATCTTTCTTTAGGGTGCTAAAACAGTTCTAAAAAATATAATGTAATAAATAGAATAACATACCATCACCTTTGGCATGTAATGTAACCTCATCAAGAGAGTGACATCTCATCGCCTTTATTATATTCTTTTGGATAGAAATAAGACACAGCTTCCACTTCAAGGAGAGGGGATGATACAAAGATGTGACACATGTCAGGAGGAAGGAGTGACCACTAGCTTCCTGCCACAGCTAGTACACCAAATAATTTTACTTAGATTAGAATTATTATATAACCCAAACCCTATTATTCTGTTTTGTATCATTAAATTTACAAATACTTGAAGGATCAAAAACGGATACAATTTTCTTTATAAAATTATGTAGCCAACATAATACATACTAATGATTTTGTCATCACTATTTCCCCACATATCTAGTTCTTGATAACCATTTTGTACATAAAAGTAAGTGCTCACAAGCATCACTAATTACTACAGTATTTTATTCTTTCAGTGATTCTTTCACATTTATATACTTCAGTTGATTGATATAATTTACCATATAAAACTAAATAGGAAATTTTCTTTCAAGTTATATCTAAAATGCTTCCCTTGGGGGGATTCTGGGAAGATGGCGGCGTAGGAGGACGCTGGGCTCACCGCGCGTCCTGCTGATCACTTAGATTCCACCTACACCTGCCTAAATAACCCAGAAAACCGCCAGAGGATTAGCAGAACGGAGTCACCAGACCCAAGTGCAGACGAGAGGCCCACGGAAGAGGGTAGGAAGGGCGGCGAGGCGGTGCGCGCTCCACGGACTGGCGGGAGGGAGCCGGGGCAGAGGGGCGGCTCGCCAGCCAAGCAGAGCCCCCGAGTCCGGCTTGCAAAAGCGGAGGGGCCTGACGGACTGTGTTCCGACAGCAAGCGCGACTTAGCGTCTGGGAGGTCATAAGTTAACAGCTCTGCTCGGAAAGCGGGAAGGCTGGAGGACAAAGGGAGGGTGAGCTGCAGAGCCCCCGGACGACAGAGCTCAGGTTGGCGGGGAACAAAGGCGCTCACCAGCGCCATCTCCCCCGCCCATCCCCCAGCCAAAATCCCAAAGGGAACCGGTTCCGGCCAGGGAAATTGCTCGCTCCTCGCAAACACCCAACTCCATGCTTCTGCGGAGCCAAACCTCCGGCAGCGGATCTGACTCCCTCCGGCTGCCACAGGGCCCCTCCTGAAGTGGATCACCTAAGGAGAAACGAGCTAAGCCTGCCCCCCCTGCCGCCGTGCACCTTGCCTTCCCACCCCAGCTAATACGCCAGATCCCCAGCATCACAAGCCTGGCAGTGTGCAAGTAACCCAGACGGGCCACGCCACCCCACAGTGAATCCCGCCCCTAGGAGAGGGGAAGAGAAGGCACACACCAGTCTGACTGTGGCCCCAGCGGTGGGCTGGGGGCAGACATCAGGACTGACTGCGGCCCCGCCCACCAACTCCAGTTATACACCACAGCACAGGGGAAGTGCCCTGCAGGCCCTCACCACACCAGGGACTATCCAAAATGACCAAGCGGAAGAATTCCCCTCAGAAGAATCTCCAGGAAATAACAACAGCTAATGAGCTGATCAAAAAGGATTTAAATAATATAACAGAAAGTGAATTTAGAATAATAGTCATAAAATTAATCGCTGGGCTGGAAAACAGCATACAGGACAGCAGAGAATCTCTTGCTACAGAGATCAAGGGACTAAGGAACAGTCACGAGGGGCTGAAAAACGCTTTAAATGAAATGCAAAACAAAATGCAAACCACCACGGCTCGGATGGAAGAGGCAGAGGAGAGAATAGGTGAACTAGAAGATAAAGTTATGGAAAAAGAGGAAGCTGAGAAAAAGAGAGATAAAAAAATCCAGGAGTATGAGGGGAAAATTAGAGAACTAAGTGATACACTAAAAAGAAATAATATACGCATAATTGGTATCCCAGAGGAGGAAGAGAGAGGGAAAGGTGCTGAAGGGGTACTTGAAGAAATAATAGCTGAGAACTTCCCTGAACTGGGGAAGGAAAAAGGCATTGAAATCCAAGAGGCACAGAGAACTCCCTTCAGACGTAACTTGAATCGATCTTCTGCACGACATATCATGGTGAAACTGGCAAAATACAAGGATAAAGAGAAAATTCTGAAAGCAGCAAGGGGTAAACGTGCCCTCACATATAAAGGGAGACCTATAAGACTCGTGACTGATCTCTCTTTTGAAACTTGGCAGGCCAGAAAGAATTGGCACGAGATTTTCAGTGTGCTAGACAGAAAAAATATGCAGCCAAGAATCCTTTATCCAGCAAGTCTGTCATTTAGAATAGAAGGAGA
This sequence comes from Lynx rufus, assembly GCF_022079265.1. Classification (NCBI taxonomy): domain Eukaryota; kingdom Metazoa; phylum Chordata; class Mammalia; order Carnivora; family Felidae; genus Lynx; species Lynx rufus. The sequence goes on from NW_025814834.1 coordinate 152,720,731, forward strand.
GATAAAGGTCTTCCCAAACAAACAAAAACTGAAGGAATTTGTCACCACTAAACCAGCCCTACAAGAGATCCTAAGGGGGACCCTGTGAGACAAAGTACCAGAGACATCACTACAAGCATAAAACATACAGACATCACAATGACTCTAAACCCGTATCTTTCTATAATAACACTGAATGTAAATGGATTAAATGCGCCAACCAAAAGACATAGGGTATCAGAATGGATAAAAAAACAAGACCCATCTATTTGCTGTCTACAAGAGACTCATTTTAGACCTGAGGACACCTTTAGATTGAGAGTGAGGGGATGGAGAACTATTTATCATGCTACTGGAAGCCAAAAGAAAGCTGGAGTAGCCATACTTATATCAGACAAACTAGACTTTAAATTAAAGGCTGTAACAAGAGATGAAGAAGGACATTATATAATAGTTACAGGGTCTATCCATCAGGAAGAGCTAACAATTATAAATGTCTATGCGCCGAATACCGGAGCCCCCAAATATATAAAACAATTACTCATAAACAGAAGCAACCTTATTGATAAGAATGTGGTAATTGCTGGGGACTTTAACACCCCACTTACAGAAATGGATAGATCATCTAGACACACGGTCAATAAAGAAACAAGGGCCCTGAATGAGACACTGGATCAGATGGACTTGACAGATATATTTAGAACTCTGCATCCCAAAGCAACAGAATATACTTTCTTCTCGAGTGCACATGGAACATTCTCCAAGATAGATCATATACTGGGTCACAAAACAGCCCTTCATAAGTTTACAAGAATTGAAATTATACCATGCATACTTTCAGACCACAATGCTATGAAGCTTGAAATCAACCACAGGAAAAAGTCTGGAAAACCTCCAAAAGCATGGAGGTTAAAGAACACCCTACTAACGAATGAGTGGGTCAACCAGGCATTAGAGAAGAAATCAAAAAATATATGGAAACAAACGAAAATGAAAATACAACAATCCAAACGCTTTGGGACGCAGCGAAGGCAGTCCTGAGAGGAAAATACATTGCAATCCAGGCCTATCTCCAGAAACAAGAAAAATCCCAAATACAAAATCTAACAGCACACCTAAAGGAAATAGAAGCAGAACAGCAAAGGCAGCCTAAACCCAGCAGAAGAAGAGAAATAATAAAGATCACAGCAGAAATAAACAATATAGAATCTAAAAAAACGGTAGAGCAGATCAACGAAACCAAGAGTTGGTTTTTTGAAAAAATAAACAAAATTGACAAACCTCTAGCCAGGCTTCTCAAAAAGAAAAGGGAGATGACCCAAATAGATAAAATCATGAATGAAAATGGAATGATTACAACCAATCCCTCAGAGATACAAACAATTATCAGGGAATACTATGAAAAATTATATGCCAACAAATTGGACAACCTGGAAGAAATGGACAAATTCCTGAACACCCACACTCTTCCAAAACTCAATCAGGAGGAAATAGAAAGCTTGAACAGACCCATAACCAGCGAAGAAATTGAATCGGTTATCAAAAATCTCCCAACAAATAAGAGTCCAGGACCAGATGGCTTCCCAGGGAAGTTCTACCAGACGTTTAAAGCAGAGATAATACCTATCCTTCTCAAGCTATTCCAAGAAATAGAAAGGGAAGGAAAACTTCCAGACTCATTCTATGAAGCCAGTATTACTTTGATTCCTAAACCAGACAGGGACCCAGTAAAAAAAGAGAACTACAGGCCAATATCCCTGATGAATATGGATGCAAAAATTCTCAATAAGATACTAGCAAATCGAATTCAACAGCATATAAAAAGAATTATTCACCATGATCAAGTGGGATTCATTCCTGGGATGCAGGGCTGTTCAACATTCGCAAATCAATCAACGTGATACATCACATTAACAAAAAAAAAGAGAAGAACCATATGATCCTGTCAATCGATGCAGAAAAGGCCTTTGACAAAATCCAGCACCCTTTCTTAATAAAAACCCTTGAGAAAGTCGGGATAGAAGGAACATACTTAAAGATCATAAAAGCCATTTATGAAAAGCCCACAGCTAACATCATCCTCAACGGGGAAAAAACTGAGAGCTTTTTCCCTGAGATCAGGAACACGACAGGGATGCCCACTCTCACCGCTGTTGTTTAACATAGTGCTGGAAGTTCTAGCATCAGCAATCAGACAACAAAAGGAAATCAAAGGCATCAAAATTGGCAAAGATGAAGTCAAGCTTTCGCTTTTTGCAGATGACATGATATTATACATGGAAAATCCGATAGACTCCACCAAAAGTCTGCTAGAACTGATACATGAATTCAGCAAAGTTGCAGGATACAAAATCAATGTACAGAAATCAGTTGCATTCTTATACACTAACAATGAAGCAACAGAAAGACAAATAAAGAAACTGATCCCATTCACAATTGCACCAAGAAGCATAAAATACCTAGGAATAAATCTAACCAAAGATGTAAAGGATCTGTATGCTGAAAACTATAGAAAGCTTATGAAGGTAATTGAAGAAGATTTAAAGAAATGGAAAGACATTCCCTGCTCATGGATTGGAAAAATAAATATTGTCAAAATGTCAATACTACCCAAAGCTATCTACACATTCAATGCAATCCCAATCAAAATTTCACCAGCATTCTTCTCGAAACTAGAACCAGCAATCCTAAAATTCATATGGAATCACAAAAGGCCCCGAATAGCCAAAGTAATTTTGAAGAAGAAGACCAAAGCAGGAGGCATCACAATCCCAGACTTTAGCCTCTACTACAAAGCTGTCATCATCAAGACAGCATGGTATTGGCACAAAAACAGACACACAGACCAATGGAATAGAATAGAAACCCCAGAACTAGACCCACAAACGTATGGCCAACTGATCTTTGACAAAGCAGGAAAGAACATCCAATGGAAAAAAGACAGCCTCTTTAACAAATGGTGCTGGGAGAACTGGACAGCAACATGCAGAAGAATGAAACTAGACCACTTTCTCACACCATTTACAAAAATAAACTCAAAATGGATAAAGGACCTAAATGTGAGACAGGAAACCATCAAAACCTTAGAGGAGAAAGCAGGAAAAGACCTCTCTGACCTCAGCCGTAGCAATCTCTTACTCGACACATCCCCAAAGGCAAGGGAATTAAAAGCAAAAGTGAATTACTGGGACCTTATGAAGATAAAAAGCTTCTGCACAGCAAAGGAAACAACCAACAAAACTAAAAGGCAACCAACGGATGGGAAAAGATATTTGCAAATGACATATCGGACAAAGGGCTAGTATCTAAAATCTATAAAGAGCTCACCAAACTCCACACCCGAAAAACAAATAACCCAGTGAAGAAATGGGCAGAAAACATGAATAGACACTTCTCTAAAGAAGACATCCGGATGGCCAACAGGCACGTGAAAAGATGTTCAGCGTCGCTCCTTATCAGGGAAATACAAATCAAAACCACACTCAGGTATCACCTCACGCCAGTCAGAGTGGCCAAAATGAACAAATCGGGAGACTATAGATGCTGGAGAGGATGTGGAGAAACGGGAACCCTCTTGCACTGTTGGTGGGAATGCAAATTGGTGCAGCCGCTCTGGAAAGCAGTGTGGAGGTTCCTCAGAAAATTAAAAATAGACCTACCCTATGACCCAGCAATAGCACTGCTAGGAATTTACCCAAGGGATACAGGAGTACTGATGCATAGGGGCACTTGTACCCCAATGTTCATAGCAGCACTCTCAACAATAGCCAAATTATGGAAAGAGCCTAAATGTCCATCAACTGATGAATGGATAGAGAAATTGTGGTTTATATACACAATGGAATACTACGTGGCAATGAGAAAAAATGAAATATGGCCTTTTGTAGCAACGTGGATGGAACTGGAGAGTGTGATGCTAAGTGAAATAAGCCATACAGAGAAAGAGAGATACCATATGGTTTCACTCTTATGTGGATCCTGAGAAACTTAACAGGAACCCATGGGGGAGGGGAAGGAAAAAAAAAAAAAAAAAAAAGGACGTTAGAGTGGGAGAGAGCCAAAGCATAAGAGACTGTTAAAAACTGAGAACAAACTGAGGGTTGATGGGGGGTGGGAGGGAGGGGCGGGTGGGTGATGGGTATTGAGGAGGGCACCTTTTGGGATGAGCACTGGGTGTTGTATGGAAACCAATTTGTCAATAAATTTCATATATATAAAAAAAATAAAAATAAATAAAAAACAAAATAAATAAATAAATAAATAAATAAATAAATAAATAAATAAATAAATAATAAAAAAATAAAACGCTTCCCTATATTTGAAAGTGAATGTTTGGATATCAACAATAAACGTAAATGATATACTTTGTCCCTATTAACATAGTTACAGTGATTACGTGCAATCGCAGGCTATTACTTGTGATAGGAAGCTATATAATCACATAAGCACAGATCATGTAGAAATCCAGGCATGTTAGATATAATGTTGAAGTAGGCATGAGGCTATTCAGCTTCTAAAATGCTGAGTTTCAAATTGAACCCAATACCAAGGTAAAAGCTGTTAGTGTTGTTTCTACTGATTTTCACTCATGGTAGCTTTAGAATTGTTGTTGTAGCTGTAGTTGCGACCCATTTTTCATTCTTATTTTCATTTACTAGTGCATCCTCATTTTTTTCTTGATTAATTTCACCAAAGCTTTGCCTATTGGTTTTATTAAAGAATTGCCTTTGGCTTATTTTATTAAATTTTTCTATGCCTCAAATTCTCTTCTTGTAAAAGTGGAGATAATAGTTCTCCTTAAAATTTGTTTTCTATTTCAATTAATTTATGTTCTTATTATTTTGTGTTTTCTACTGTATTTGGGTTTATCCTACTCTTCCCTAAGTTCAATTCTTTACTTTTTAATTTCTTCTTTTTGAATATGGGTATTTAAAACTATATATTCCCCCAGCTATTGCACAAGTTTTGACACACTTTAACTTCATTATCTTTCAGATGTAATGTTTAAATTTTTTAGTAATATTTATTCTCTGACCCAAGAGTTATTTATAAGTCTGAGTTCCAATTTAACAGATGTTTTGTTTTAATTGACCTTTTCATTGCTTTCCAATTTAATTGCCCTGTGGTCAGAGAAAATGATATGACATTTCTTTTTCTGAAATTCATTGACACTTCCTTTATGGACTGGAATATGGTCAATTTTTTAAGTTGCTGAACATTTCAAGAAGATTATATATTATTTAATTGTTTTTATTTGATAACCCATGGAAATCTTAATGAATTAACATAATAGAAGCTTCTCTCTCACTCAGGTTAAAGTCCAGATATTGGTAGTCACTTCAAACTGTGATTCAGGGTTTAGGCTGCATCCAACTTTAGTTCTGCCATTTTTGAAATGTGATTCTTAAAATGACCCTATAGACTATCTCCATTCTGAGTACACGAGGGAAAAAAGTCACGGAGACCAGCTTGGTCACATGGGTACAAATGACTAAAAAAGCAGCTGAAAAATGTAGTCTAGCTCAGAGCCAGGAAGAAGAGCAATAGATTTTGTTGATTAGCTACAGCACTACCTCAGTTCTGATATTTTTTAACTCTATAAATTAAACACTTCTATCATTTTGTTAAACACAGAATTACAAATATTTAGATTTTCCTACATGTCTGCACATACCTTTGTTCATCATTTTCTTAATTTGTTTTTTGTTTTTTGATTTTTTATTATTTTTTTTTTAAAAAGGATAGGCAGGCGATACAGTAGGGACCAATTAATACTGAAATCTCATTGGGTTAACCCATAAAAAAATTATTTCTCATTCACACTAAATGTCTGATAAGGTGAGTGGAGCTGTTTCTCCTTAAAATCAGTCAGGGACCTCATCATATTGTGCTGTTGCCTTGGAATTACACGTGCCACCAGTCCTGTATGTCCCTCCCTCTTATGGCTCATTAGTCAGAACCCGTAGTATGGCCTCCAGCTGACTGCCATCACCTCATAGCAGAAATTGGGTGGTGAGCACACTGTCTCTGTCACGCTTCCCTCTGGTTTCATTTTCTTCTTTCCTTTAGAAATTTCCTCCTGTGAACTTCTGTTGGTTGTAAACATTCTTATTTTTTGTTTCTCTGAATATGTCCTTATTTATCTCCAATATTTAAATATAGGCAGTTTTCTTAGAATTACAGTTATAGGTTAATTACAACTTTCTCTTGACATTTTGAAAATATTATTCCATTATCTTCTGGCTTCCACTAGGCTTCTAGAAGTAGATGACATTTTACTCTTTTTTTTTCCTGTAACTTTCAAGTTTATAAATTTTTAGCACAACGTGTGTGTATGTATCTTGTTAATGACGTCTGGAACTCAATGGTCTTTTCTTGAATTTCAAGGGTTTTTTTTCTTCAGTTCAGTGAACTGGTATTCTGTTATTTCTTTGCTCATTGTTTCTCATCTGTTCCCTTTTGTCCCCTAGTAATTATATTATTCATACATTAGATATCCCAGATCTCTCCTCCACATCTCATATTATTTTGATCATATTTTCTGTTTCTTTGTGAATTTGTTCTGCATTGATGGTTATTTCTTCAGTTTGATCTTCCAAGATAACTAGTATTCAAAATAACTATTTCCTGCCATGTTGTCTTTCTTTGGAACTGTTGTATCTCTTACCTTCTTCTTTTCACTCAGGGTAACCACCATACTTCTCTGAGTACAGAAGCTTCTGGAGAGATCTTCATCTTCCGACTACAAAATCTGCAAGTAACTCTGTTGCACCTGTTTTCTTTGCTTTTGTCCCTATTGCAGTGGTCAAATACACTATCTGTACTATAAATCCTAGTATCTCCCATATTATAATTCTTTTTGTATTATCATTCATTTCTCTATATTTATTTGCTTATATCAGCAAACAACCATACTATAGTAGCAGGGAATATAACATGGTGCTTCTGAAATCAGACTATGGAGATTTAAAACTTAACTCTGCCAATTTCTAGCCTTTGGGCCCTAGATAATTTAATTGTGTTTGCTTTATATCTCTTTATATGCTTTTATTAAGGGAGGAAATACCAGTATTTGCCTCTTGGTATTATTAAGATGAAATACTTTATGAATTTGAAGTAATTGGCATAGTGCCTGACCCATCGCACTAAATAAATAGAACTTAATATTTTTAATCTTAAAAAGTAAAAACAGGGATGCCTGGGTGGTGCAGTCGCTTGAGTGTCAGATGCTTGGTTTTGGCTCAGGTCATGATCCCAAGGTCGTGAGATTGAGCTCCAAGTCGGGTTCTGCGCTGAGCATGGAGCCTGCTTAATATTTCCTCTCTCTCTTCCTCTGCCCCCTCCCCTACTCACATTTGCTCTCTCTCTCTCTTAAAAAAAAAGTGAAAACAATGTCACTTGACCTACAGAAAGCCCTGATTTCTACCCACTTGTCTGTTCTTTGTCATATAAAAACTGTTCTCACAATGTGTCCACAAACTCTCTCTCCTTCTCTGAATCACCCCATGCATTGCTTAACTTGAAATACAATCGACACGCTGGTAACTCCCAAATATCTCTCTACCTGCCAATCTCCTTTGCATCCTAGACTCATATGTGCTTATTCAGTATCTCTATTTTTATGACTCTTTTGCATCTTACTTTTAACATGGCCAGAAATCAATTCTTGACCTTGCCCCTTCCCCCTCAAATAGTTTATTTTTCCACTCTTTTTGATCTCATTAAATGTCACCACCACATACCCAGTTTCTTAAACCAGGCTCTTAAAAATTATCTTCGATCACTGTATTTCCCTTACCAACCACATCAACATGTATAGTTGGTTTTACCTCCAAAATGTATCTTGCATCTGACATCCTACTACTGTCTCCAAGCCACAACCTTGTTCAATCCAACATCATTGTACACACATTGCATTTTACAATAGCTTCCTAATTACCCTGTCCATTTCCATTCTTGCACCAATAGCCTCTCGACCTATTCTCCAGATAATTGCCAGAATCTCCCTTTAATAATTCAAATATCATCATGTTGTGATCCAACCTAAGATTCCTACTTTTTTTTTGTAGCCTAAAAGTTGAACCAGTATATAACTTAACACATCCCTGCCTGATCCTCTCCTACTGCCTATCTCTCCTACTTTATCTTGATAATTCTCCTTACATTCACCATGTTCTAACTACCCTGTACTGATAGTTCATAGAGAATCTGAGCTCCTTCCTGTCTCAGAGATTTCAAGCTTAGTTTCCCATTACAAGAATAATATCCATTTGCCAAATCCCTCCAATTCTTTGGGACTGTGCTAACACCTACATGGAAAGGATTTTTCTACAACCTCACATACAGTAGTTCAGACCTCTCCCTTTATTCCCTATCTTAGCACTGTTCTTATTGTCTTCACAATATTTCATACAGCCTCTCATTTTCTTATATTGTGGTCTCTTGTTTACTTCCTGTCTCCCCACTTAAAATAAGTTTCATAGGGCAAGGCCACCTGTCTTGTACCCTGTTGGATACACTGTGCCTGGTACATAATAGATTCTGAGTGATTTATTCACTAAATAAATAAATGAAGACTAAATTATTTCTGAACAATATTATTTTGTTAATTTATCTTTCAAATTTTAAAGTAAAATAATATGTCTTATTTCATTTCCAACAATACATTTTTGTGTTTTAATTATCTCTCTTCAAAAAACTGTATTACAGTGGTATTCAAATTTTCCCTTTCTTTCTTTCTTTCTTTCTTTCTTTCTTTCTTGTTTTCTTTCTTTCCCTCTTTTCTTTTCTTTCTTTCTTTTTTTATTCCAATAGTTCTACTTGTACAGAACCACCAAGCTGGTTCTTTGGCTTGCTTTCCTTCTTCTGATTTATTGTATCAATATAAATTGATTGTGATGGTTCCTTAGCTGGCCATGTTTGAATTGGCCAGTGGTTGATGTGTCTCAGGCAGTGGTGGACTGGAAGTCATTGAAGATAAAGAAGTAAATTCTTTCTCAGTGAGTCAAATGAACTGTAAATCAAATGAATTGTAAATCAGGGAACTCTATTTTAAGTCATGTGTGATGCAACCTCCCTGTTTTTCAGGTGCAGGTACAGACAGACTGTTCTCATCCCAGCACTGCAGAAGGTACTAATGCTTCCTGTATTAAAATGAACAAAAATATTAGTCTTTCCTAAAACAAAGCATCAAAAATTGACCAGAATAGTCTCCTCCCTGTGCTGAGAGGATACTCCTATGTTTGCACTTTTCGTAACCCTCATCAGTCTCCTCCTAGACTTGAAAAGAAAGGTACAGCATATTTCCAAGCTTCCTGGTTCTTAATATTTTCTACCACCTTGATTAATCACACTGTTTAAACAGTTACACGCTGTTCAGGTACCTAATAAATTAAGTCTGGATATCCAGATGTATCAGGACTACCTCCATGGTCAACTATGATAGTATCAAAGGGAAATTAGGAGATACAAAGGGTCAAGAATGGGTTTTCAAACCCCCATTTCCCATCTGTGTTTTATTTTGAAAACCTGGTTTGAATCAAAAAAGAGCAAATGTTTCTATATGTCCCTATAACATTAAACTTGACTCAGGTATGGAAAGAAATTTAGGTTTGGGATGAGGGCAAGGGTAGTTGAGAAGAGGTAGCATGAAGAGTTAGCTAGAAAATTTAATGACTTTGCAGGTGTTTTTGACAGTGGAAAAAAATGTTTCAATTTATGTCAATTAATTGCCATCTAACAGTTTAAAATTTTTTAAATTTGTTGCGATGCACCTTATAATGTATTATAATGTGTTATGTGTATGATGTATATATGATGTAAATATGTCAAGATCAAACACTTTGGTATTAAGTAGTTTCTGCTGGCTGGTGGATTGCCTTAGATGTTCACCTTAAGCAGATAATATCGGTAAAAATACCTTGGAGAATTTGTAAAGAACTCTTCAATTATGATTTAATCTGGACCTCAAAGAATAAGTTTGATGTTTATCTTGAGGTTTTTTCAGTGACAAGAGGTAGCAAAAGCTAGACCATAAGACAATTAATACACAAACAATGTGATTAAAAGAACTAGCACAGTTCAACTAATAGTATACTTCCCTGCCATTTTTTGCAGTTACTTCTCTCTTGATCTACTGTAATTCCAGTACTTAGCACAAAGTGTGGGACACAGAAAACACTCACTGGGTAGAATGAGTGACCTATGTTCTAGAATGGAGAATTTAGTCTATGAGTTAATGATTATGGATTCTATTCTTCATTATAAAATGTAGCAGTCAGAAAGAAAATTATGCCAGGGGTGCCTGCATGGCTCAGTCGGTTAAGCATCCAACTTCAGCTCAGATCATGATCTAGTGGTTCGTGGTTTCAAGCCCTGTGTCAGGCTCTGTGCTGACAGGTCAGAGCCTGGAGCCCGCTTCAGATTCTGTGTGTGTCTCTCTCTCCCTCCTTGGCTCATACTGTCTCTCTCTCAAAATAAATAAATTTTTTAAAAAATTAATTTTTTTAAAAAAAGAAAGAAAATTATGCCAATGCTCAAAAATAGTATTGGTTTTATAAAAGTAATAAAATATATAATAAAATAATTACAGGGAAGAGAAAGAAGAATACAGATTTTCAGAAAGTCAAAAATCAAACTAAAAATCCAAAAGTCAAGAAAGAACCAGAAAAAATAAAACTCTGAAGAAAAAAGTATGTTATAGAAAGCAAACTGTAAAAAACAGAAATATTAGAATATTTCCCTCTTCTATATAAAAGGTCTATCTATGCAGGTATTCTCATTTAATAAAACTAATCAAAGGAATGTGTCCAGGTAATATGACATTGATATGAGCTCCCACAGTTGGAGAAGTCATTGTTTTAAGGCAATTGGTCTCGCTCTCATTTTTCTGTTACTATTAAACTAATCCAGAAATAATAATTTAAGGGAAGAATGAAAACTAGGAGGTCTGTCTGGGTGGAAGCCTTTACTTTTTCTGAGCCTTGATTACTATTGGAACAAGTTTCTTTTTTAATATACTTCTCGAAAACAAAAAAGGCCTTTTGTGGGAATATTGGCAAGTTTATCCTTTTAGTATCCTGATAACTGGCTTTATTGACACTTGAATTTTGGAACAAGCCCACAAATAAATTTTGATGAAGGGGTACAGACTACATGGGTGGCAAAGGATGACACATTTACCCTTAGTTTGTTTCTATTTAGAGAGGATGATTTTTCTTGGCTGAATTTCTGCTGAGTAGAGTAATTTCTGGACTAAAATGCAATGCTTTAGAAGTATTCCTAGCATTTGGAAAGGGCTCAAGAGCTGGTACATTATCTTAAATGTTATTTTGATGGCATAATGGTATTTAGATTGATGTGAAAATGCCTCCTCCTGCATCCTTTGTGGGAAGGCACTGTGGGAATGTGCATTTGGAATCATCCCATGACCTCTTGCATGTTTATAGTGATAGCTGCTTTAGGACAATGAGAATCTGAAGTTTATGGAATCCTAATTAATCTGATAAGATACAAAACCCACTGTCTAGAGATGAACATGATCGTATATGTCTGAGACATAGCAGCTAAGCCAGAGAATTCTAGAACAGAAGAATTAATAAACTAAGAATGCCAGGTATTGGCATATACGGGGTTGGAAACATTCAATTTTTGCTAAGGCAAAGGGAATAAATATATTGTTTCTTATGGTGTTACTAGGGAAAAGATGGCTGGATTTAAAAAGAAAATCAAAATGACAATAATAATAGCTAAGGTATGTTGAGTACTTAACTAACATGTTCAACCAGCACTTTGTGGTCAGCACTTCACAAGCAATAAGTCATTTCATTGTCTCAAAAACCTAATGAGGCAGAAATTGTATTATCCCTATTTTAAAGATGAGAAAACTGAAGCTCAGGGAGATTTAATGACTTACTCAAGATGACATAGATATAGACATAATGCAGCTGGACTTTTAACCCTTGAGTCTCTGATTACAAGATGCTTACAATATGCATGTATTAATCTGTATAAGATCCAACACCTGCCTATTCTTCTAAATTGAATTGTCTTCTGATGTCTACAAAGAGCAGCACTTTTGAATCTAGAACAAAAAGCTGCCTTTTCATTTTGGCTTAACTATGGGTTGTAAAATTTTAATTACCTTTTGTTTAGAAAGTGCTATAGAACCTGAACTTGTAATCAGTGCTGGAAGTAGGCACACCAAGGGGTTGTTGATTTCCCTAGTGAATTTGAGTATCATTTATGGAAATGTAATTACAGTGGAATCCTGTTATAACGATCAATTTGGGCAACCCCCATTTGATCATTACATCCAAATGATTACCACACACAGACCATAAAACAGCGAGCCTCTCAAACCAGACAGGCTCAACAGTAAAATATCCATCTTGCAAAAACAGTATTATTACCACTAAGTACTTCAGAACCAGCACAGGTCAGTCGAATTATAGGCTGTAATTAGCCCTTCTAAAGGCTATAACATTCTTTAGCTAAATCATAACAGCTTATATGAAAGGTTTGAAACTCAACTAAGACAACAAGTATTTATTATGTACCTGCTGTGTACCCCCACAGGAGTGAGGCACTGAGGAGAATGTAAAATAAATAGGAATTTCTTTTTGCAGCCCACCATCCACTTAGGAAACAAGTTGCATAAACTCCTCGAACAATCTTGTTTAAAATGAATGGGTACTCACAAACCCCCATATTACACTATTGGTTGGTTTCAGAGGTGAAAAAATTGGCACCAGTAGAAAATAGTTTGGAGAGTAATCTTTTGTCACAAAACTGACTACAAAAAGAAATGGGATGGGAAACGGAAATAAGTAGTTCCTACCTGCAAAACCAGCACCTTAAGTCAGAGACAGCAAAGGGGAATCATCTCACATTCCAATTTCAATGAAGTGTTACCTAAATCTGGGAGAGCAAGAAGATTTTATCTCTCATATCAGTATTGATGAACTGCTAATGGATGACTGAATTGTTGGACTGAGAATGATCTTGAGGCCAAATCAAGACTCATGGGAAGGTGTATTTATATGGATGAGTAACTCCAGGCATGGGGATTACAGGTGGAAGTCATAGGTGAAATACTGAGCATTGTCCTATCTTGGACTTCTTTAATTTCAAGATCTCTGAATTGACATGCCTAGTATCTAACTACACTCCTAGAATCATAGCACAGAAAACACTGTACTGTGTATTGCACATAGTAGGTGATTTTTTTTGCCTTTTCTACTTTTCCTTCCTTTTTACTTTCCTTTGCACTCACACTCTGTTGTAGGAATTAAACAGAATCCAAATTGCTACTCTGTCCACATCAATAATCCCCAACTGACGACTCTTATTTCTGTACTCAACCCGGATACTGTAATCCACCACTTAAACATTGCTCTAGGGGCCCCTGGGTGGCTCAGTCAGTTGAGCATCCAACTTTGGCTCAGGTCATGATCTGACAGTTTGTGGGTTCAAGCCCCGCATCGGGCTCTGTACTGACAGATCAGAGCCTGGAGCCTGCTTCAGATTCTGTGTCTTCCTCTCTCTCTCTCTCTGCCCCTCCCCTGCTCACACTCTGTCAATCTCTCTCTCAAAAAATAAATAAACATTAAAAAAAAAACATTGCTCTAAGAACATAACATACCTTATGTCCTAAGCCCTTGATAGTCAATATTTTTCTCAAAGCCTGTGACTCAAGCCAGTAAACATGTAGAGCCCAGCAGAAAACCTCACCACTCTATCCAGGCAGATACTTTCTCTCTCTTCTCACTTTTAGGAAACCACAATTTATGCAAGCAGTGGTATCTGTCTACTTAAACTGCTATCTTTCCCTGTAACTACATGTTTCTAAACACCTGCCTATCCCTTAGGGTAGACGGCAGTTGCCTTGTATTTTGATTGTTTCCAACACCCTTCTTATTTCCCTTTCCTCTCCAGAGAATCCACTACAGAATATTCCCTGATGATTCTCCAATGTATTATATTCCTGAACTTCAGTCCCAATTCACATACATTGTATTTTAGCACGCAAGGTGTATTCTGTGAAGCTTCCCTTAACCTCTCAATCTTTTGTATAACCATTATATCTTGAAATGTGATAATATGGTATCAGTATAGAATATTATGATGATATCTTTTCACGTCTATCTTTCTCACACAACTCTGAGCTATGTCTTTTCATTTTGGGGTCCTTATCCCCGGGAAAAATTTCAGACAGCTATTAATTTTCCCAGGGTACTTTTCTAAAGCTCTTTGGGCGTTTTAAGAAGGAAGACATAACCAGGCTTCTTGGCCATCATTGTTTTTGATTTTTAACACATACTTTAGAGAAAAGAAATATGGCACCCACACATTCAACAGCCTTCTAGACTAAACTAAGAAAACCTGTTGAGAATGCTTACCTTATGGAGCTGACCAGTGATATTTGACCTACCCATCAATTATCCCCATTACTATAGCAATCAGAGATAGATTTCCCTTAACTCTCTGATAAGGGTAAAATCATACATGAGGACTAATTATGTACTGAGCCATAACAAAACAGGGACAAGGATTACATTTGTCCCAGCAGCTTTCGTGATTATTAAGGTTTCTTGGTCATAGCAGTCATGGTTTTTTCAGCATATAGGGACCCTTATGCCCAGACCGGCAGCTCTGGAGGATAAAACTCGTAGTGTAACATGTAGTGTGTGTTTGCTCTGAGGGTGGGGCAGTAGTAAGGCAGGATGTAAAATTAAGGAATAACTTGTTAAAGTTCAGAAGAAGTGAAACAGCCATTTTTAAAAAATAACTAGTGAAAAGGAGATCAGTAAATTTCATACAGACAAGAGAACAGAGAAGGCTAAGACGGTAGCAGTCAAAATAAATGTGTATCATCTTGGCAGGCCTATGGGCTGGAAAGGACAGCCCAGAGAGCCTGCACGGAAGCTAGCATTTTAAGAAGTGTATTTTGTAATGGTATTCCCTCTCTCAGAAGCCCTAAGACAAGGTGGGGGCGGGGGGAGGGGGGAGACAGATTGGGATCTATTGAAACTAGGACTTCCTCCAATACTAATAGTAACTATGGTAAAACCAACCCATCCCATTTTTGACTGTGACTTTTCCCATATATCGTTTTCAGAGACACAGAAAGTTTTTCCACTTTTACAGATCCTGGAATGCAAATGACCCCTTCTACTCATTTTTGCTGATTTTCTATTAGAGTGGTTAAACCTGAGGGTATGGGCTGCAAACTGCTTGGGTGGTAACTGTAGTCCTAAACAATTAAAAGAAGCACAAGGGTGTGGGAAGGTTTAGAATAGGCGAGCTTTGAGCTCAGCCTCAAAAGGACAAGAGAAAGACATGACAGCTTCCCCATCATCTAGCCTCTCACTGAAGTAGGACAGCAGGCTTGGAACCGAAGCCCAGTCAAGAAAAGGCACTGGGCATTTGGTTGGTTGGAGTGTTCTCTTTGTTGTACTTCTTAACCTAAGAACAGTAGTTAGAGATTGTTTTCTGTATTGAGCACTTGGCAGACACATGATCCTAACATGATTTCCAAGTTTAGTAATTAGTGAGTGAACTTTCTGAATTAAATAGGCACAGAAAAAAACCACTGACTAGGTCAGATTTGTTGCAGATCAAAATGGTCAAGTGGCAGCAAAATTTTAGATTAGGGGGAAAAGCAGGAAAATAGGATGGGGGTGATGGAGGGAGTTTTTAAAAATGTTAATTTTGACAGAGAGAGTACATGCGTGTGAGCACAAGTCAGGGAGGAGCAGAGAGAGAAGGAGAAAGAATCCCAAATAGGCTTTGTGCTGTCAGCACAGAGCCCAGCGTGGGGCTCGATCTCATGAACGACAAGGTCATGACCTGAGCAGAAATCAAGAGTCATACTTTTAAGTGGCTGAGCCCCCCAGGCACCCCTGAGAGATTTCTTGAGTACACATTTTTCCATCCAGTGCAGATTGCCTGCCTACTGTATACAGCAAAAAGCAGGTTGAATGATACACTTCAAATGGTAATTATAGATCTTCCATGGAACCTTGTGGCCAATTTTTGAACTTCTGAATGATAAAAATAGGCCAAATAGTGCTTTCCTACCAGAGTTGTAAGGACTCAGTGAGACAGAGCAAAATGCTCGGTAGAGAGCTTGGTGTGTATGTAGCCATTCATGCATGCTGTTTCCTTCCTCCTCTTCATTTCCCTCCATTTTTATTAGGTTATGCAGAATTAATCTTGAATATTCTTATGAGTTTGGTTTGAGTTCCCAGAGCTGCTATATCAGTAATCAAGGAATCCTGGGGGCCAGCACCCCTTCCTTTGCCACCACTTGCACTGCAGGGTTTGATCCTTTCAGTCAGCCTGTGAACCTGTGTTTCCAATGTAGGTTGTTTGTTTCCTTCTCTGGTTTGCATGAGAGCAAGAAGATAAGAGCCCTGAATTTGTGGAAGCTCTTGTGAGACTAAGGCCAAGCACATGATTTCTGCAAGTGCTGGCCCCTCCTTGAGTGAACCAACTTAGCTTTAAGCAGAGTTATTATGTGTGTCATTTGGTGCCATTGCTATATCCAAGACGAATATAAGATATCAACCTCAATATTGTGAAGATTGTGGAATGCAGACATTGATGGATGACAAAGACTCATTCAATTACAATTAGGACAAAACAAACAGCTTTTTGAAATGAAGCTCATGGTGGGAAGGGAGGGGGAGAAATTCCTATCCTGTTGTACTGATAGGTTTCCTTTTCTAAATGAGCATGGCAGCAGACAGGTTATACAGAAATGCCTCTGGCAGTAGAGATGACAGTGACATTAACAGCATTTGGGAAAGAAAACAAATTGGCATCATCAAAGTACAGCATGCACCTTGTAAATTTATTTCGTTATTATTTCTTTTACAACTTGCATAGCATACATATGTATCTATAATAGCTGTTGAATGTAGTAACTGTGTAGTACAGAATATTCAAGAACTGCATATAGATATGTAGTTCAGTGCACTAATTATGGCATTAAGTATTGCCTCTCTAAATAGAGGATTTGGCATAGTAAGGGTCAATTAAAGCAAAAGACAAAAACCAAAAAACCAAAAAAGAGGAATAGTATGAGTTTTAGAGTGACTCAGACCTGGGCTCAAATTTCTGCCTCTACCTCATCGTAACTGTATGCCTTTTCCAAGTGTCATTTTTTTCCCACTGGAAAATGAGAATATTAACACCTATCATGCGAGGTAGTTTCTCTTAAAGAACTGTAATGAACACTGGCTGTCTTGTGTTTTCCTAGTTAATTCCTACTCTCTTTATAAACTAAAATACGAACTTGGACATCCATCCCTAAGCCCACCAGAGAATTAAGTGGCCCTTAATTTGCGACGTTTACCTCAACTACTCGGAATTATAAATGCCTGTTGATTTTGCTGTCTCCTGCAACTAGACTGGGAATTTTTTGAGAAAAGGACCCAATACATATTTTCTGTAAACATAAATTAGTGCCTGAATACTTTAATTAAACAATCAAAAATTAGGCTCCTCCTGCTTCTTATCAAACATTATCAACTCCCTGACATTCAGTGTTAAAAGCGGTAACCTCAAATGGTATCTACTAAATCATTTCTCCAGTGAGCCATCAGGGAAAATCAGCTACCAATGTAACTTTAGCTGACCTTCATGCTTAATTCACCCTCAGATGGATGGGCATAATATGAAATAGGTTTTCATATTTATTTTGAATTTAGAAACAAGATCAGAATCTGGAATTGGAAAGTTTCAACCTTTTCATGAATAACCACTTTTTTTCCAGAATTGTTTGTCTCATTTATATAGATAAATAATAGTATATCTTTATGTGTGACTTATCTTTATAAATCCAAGTGCTATGTATTGGAGATTAGAAAAAGACAAGTAATTATTCATTAAAATTTTTTTCTACTAAAGGCTCTGAAAAACTAGTTCTATAAACACAAAATGTAAGATAATAATCCAAATAGTGCTATATACTTTTAGGAAGGGAATAAACAAGTGACCAGATGGCTGTTAGCAAAATTTTACTTGGGCCTGAAAGCAAAGGTCTTTGCATAGTTTATGGAAAATTTTCAAGCTTACAAAAACATTAAAATATTATATATGTGTGCATATATAAAATATGTAATGTATGCATATTATATATGCATATAACATATGTGTATAATACATACACATATATTTTAATGTTAAAATATTTTTATGTGTATAATGTATATATGCATACACACAAATCTACATGTGGTAGGGTTATGACCATGCAGTTCTCAAAGGAGATAATTATGGTACCATTCCATTCATGACACAAATGTTTTCCCCAGTAAAAACAGTATAGCATATAAAGGTAGATATTGGGCACAGAGGTGCTTTTTTTTCAATGAAATTACATTTTTTCCATAGCTTAGATTAGATTATTTTCAAAGGGTTAATCAAACGTATTCTTAGAAAACCAAGAGAGAATAAGATACACACACAAATCATAATAAAATTTCAGGATGAAAAATGCTGCTCAAGTTGGTCTTCCTCACCAAATGCTGCACCACTTAATGGTGTTTTGTCCCACTCAACTAATAGTTTTCCACTCTAGGCTCTCCACATCTTAGAGAAATCAGAGGCTAAGAAGACAGTTTGCAAAGGTTTTTCTTGACCCTGTGAACTGCCTTCTTTGTGGCCCCTGCCAACCCCCATCCCTGGATCAGCATTCACCGTGTTGAGAATGAATGGCACTGATAACATTGTGCATTCCATTTTCTTCCTCTTAGACTTGGATTATTTAGATGCACTGAACCCATACAATGTTATGAGGTAAAAGCTACACTCGTGACCTGTAAAAATAAATGTCACTTTCTGAGATATTGGGGTAGGGCTGTGCCCTGGGAGAATGTGCTGCCCTCCCTAACTGCGATGCATGCATCACTGTGATGCTCAGAAAGTAACAACGTTCTCTCTTCCCAAAGAAGAATGGAACATATGTGAAGCAGTCATTTTACTCACAACAAGGTCAGAGAACAAAGCGCTGCGAAACCAAATGAGGAAATTGGGGCGTGAAGATAATTATTTTAGAATATTTCTGGAAATATGTTATCCAGTCAAGACGGCATTTATTCTAAAGTGTGGCATTATAATTTTGCATGGGAATTTTTTTATGAGCATTTTTTGTCACTTTCAGAGAGATGTATTATGATATGTAGTGCTGAAGGGAACATGTTGACATGTCTGAGAGCTAAAACAAACGTGAAGAATGAAGCTGAAAATAGCAGGCTGTGAAGAAAGCATTAAAAAGCACTGGGTGGCACTCAGCATTGTACATCTAGAATTCAGAGATGTGTTAGGAGAAGGCGTTAACATGGCACTCGTAGCACGCTTTTCTGAGAAGGAATTAAGAAGGGCACATCATTTGCTATTATAGACTAAGGTAATTGGTGTCTACATCTCTATGCTCTTCAGTTGCCAATAGGGAAGCACATGAAAAAGATGCAGTGCCTCTCTCCCTGCATAGTGCATTCCTGAAAGCTCTACGCAAATCAGATCCCGTCATAAAACCAGAAATGGTTATTATTTTCTGATTAGTCTTCAGTAGAAATCGCTCCTAATATTTAACCTTTAGGATCCTTTGCCTAAGCCACATGAGGTTCAACTCCCTTTTCTATGGTACCAGTTCCTAAGTATTAGTTCTTTTTTTATTATTGAGATATAATTGACATAAAACATTGTTAGTTTCAGACATAGAACATAATGATTCAATATTTGTATACATTGTGGAATGATCACCTATAAGTCTATTATATAAAGTTACAGAATATGCAATATAATATTACTGACTAGAGTCACCATGTTGTACATTACATCCCCATGACTTACTTATTTTATGAATGGAAGTTTGTGTGTATTGTTCTCCATTTTCCATTTTGCCCATCTCTAAGCCCCCTCCAGCAACCATCAATCTGTTCTCTGTACCTATGGATTTTGTTTTCTCATTTGTTTTTTGGATTCCACATATGAGTTAAATACTATGATATTTGTCGTTCCCTTTCTGACTTATCTTACTTAACATAATACCCTCAAGGTCCATCCATGTTGTCATAAATGGCAAAATTGTATTCATTTATATGGCTTAGTAGTATTCCTTCTTTATCCATTCATCTGTCAATGGATGTTTTGATTGTGCTCATATCTTGGCTATTGTGAATAATGCTGCAGTAAACATAGTGGTGTATGTATCTTTTCAAAATAGTGTTGCTGTTTTCTTTGGATAAATACCTAGAAGTAGAATGGCTGTGTAATATGTTAGTTATTTTTTAATTAGTTGAGAAATGTCTGTACTGTTTTCCACAGCGGCTGCGCCAATTCGTATTTCTACCAGCTATGAACAAGGGTTCCCTTCTCTCCACATCCTTGCCAATACTTGTAATTTCTTGTCTTTTTGATAATAGTCATTATGACAGGTGTGAGGTTTTGTGTGTGGTTTTGACTTGCATTTCCCTGATGATTAGTGATGTTGAGCATCTTTTCATGTGCCTGTTGGCATGTGTATATCTTCCTTGAAAAATTATCTATTCACAATGTCTGCCCATTTTTTTATTCGGATTACTTGGAATTTTGTTGTTGTTGCTGTTATTGGGTTCATATGAGTTCTTTACACATTTTGGGTATTAGCCTCTTGTCGGATATATCATTTGCAAATGTCTTCTTCTAGTCAATAAGTTGCCTTTTCGTTTTGTTGATGGTTTCCTTTGTTGATGGTGCAGAGCCTTTAAGTTTGATGCAGTCCCATTTGTTTATTTTTGCTTTTGTTGTCAATGCCTTGGGAGTCAGAGCCAAGAAAGTATCTCTGAGAGCAATATCAAGGAGCTCACCACCTATGTTTTCTTCTAGAAGTTTCATGGTTTCTGGGCTTATGTTCAAATCTATAATCCATTTTGAATTATTTTTTGTGTATGGAGTACCAGAGTGACTCAATCTCCTTTTGCATGTGGCTATCCAGTTTTCCAACATCATTTATTGAAGAGATATCCTTTCCCCATTGTATGTTCTTGGATCCTTAGTCATAAGTTAATTGGCCATATATGTACGGGTTTATTTCTGTGCTCTCTATTCTGTTCTACTGGTCTGTGTGTGTCTGTTTTTATGCCAATACAATATTTCATTTTGATTACAGCTTTGTAATATAGTTTGAAACAAAGGAGTGTGTTACCTCTAGCTTTGTTCTTCTTTCTCAAGATTGCTTCAGTTATTTAGAGTCTTAGGTGATTCCATACACATTTTAGGATTGTTTGTTCCATTTCTGTGAAAAAATGTCATTGGAAGTTTGATAAGAATTGCACTGAATCTATAGGATGGATGCCTTGTGTAATATGGACATTTCAACAATATTAATTCTTCCAGTCCATGAGCATGGAATAGCTTTACATTTCTTTGTATATTCTTCAAATTCTTTCATTAGTGCCTGTCATTTTCAGTGTACGGGTCATACAACTCTTTGGTTAAATTTATTCCTAGGTATTTTATTATTTTGATGCAATTATAAGTAGGATTGTTTTCTTAATTTTTCTGACAGTTTATTGGTGTAAAAAATGAGACAGATTTTGAGTATTGGTTTTGTGCCCTGAAACTTTACTGTTTTGTTTCTTAGTTCTAACAGTTTTTGATAGTGTCTTCAAGGTTTTCTACATAAAAAATCGTGTCATCCACAAATAGTGTCAGTTTAACTTCTTCCTTTCTAATTAGAGTGCCTCTTATTTCTTGTTCTTGCCTAATTGCTCTGGCTAGGATTTTCAATACTATGTTGAATAAAAGTGTCATGAGTGGGCATCTTTGTCTTGTTCTTGATTTTAGAGGAAAAGCTTTCAGATTTTCACTGTTAAGTTCAATGTTAGCTGTAGATTTGTCATATATGGCTCTTATTGTGTTGAGGTACATTTCCTCTATACACATTGCTTTCAGAGTTTTTATTATAAGTGTATGTTGAATTTTTTCAAATGCTTTTTCTGCATCTGTTGAGAAGATCATATGACTTTTATCCTTAATTTTATTAATAGTGTATCATGTTGATTAATTTGTGGATGTTGAATCATCCCTGCATCCCAAGAATAAATCTCATTTGATCATGGTGTATGATTTTGTTAAATGTATTGTTGAATTTTTTTTGCTAATATTTTGTTGAAGATTTTTACATCTATGTTAATCAGAGATATTGGCCTATAATTTTCTTTTTTCTTGGTCTGATTTCAGTATCAGTGTAATACTAGCCTCATAAACTAAGTTTGGAAGTGTTTCCTTCTTTTCAACTTTTTGGAAGAGTTTTTGAGAAATTGATGTTAAATATTCTTTAAATGATTAGTAAAGTTCACCAGTGAAGTCTTTTGTTTGTTGGGACATTTTTGATTACTGATTCAATCTCCTTGCTGATAATTGATCCATTCAGATTTTCTGTTTCTCTGTTGTTCAGTCTTGGAAGATAAGAATTTGTTTCTAGGAATTATCCATTTCTTTTAGGTTGTCTAATTCATTGCTGTATAATTTTTCATAGTTGTCTCATGTTCCTTTGTGTTTTATGGGAAGTTGTCACTTCCCATCTTTCATTTCATGATTTTATTTATTTGAGTTTCCTCTTTTTTTCTCCTCAGTGAGTATAGCCAAAAGTTTATCAATTTGATCTTTTCAAAGATCCAGCTCTTAGTCGTTGATTTTTTCTATCATATTTTTAGTCTCTATTTCATTTATTTTTGCTCTGGTCTTTATTATTTCTTTTTTTTCTTTTTTCTTTTTCTTTTTTTTTTCTTTTTTTTTTTTTTTTTACTTCTACTAACTTTGGGCTTTGCGCTTCTTTTTCTAGTTCCTTTAGGTGTAATATTAAATTGCTTATTTGAGATTTCTCTTGTTTCCTGAGACAAGTCTGTATTGCTTTGAATGTCCTACTTAGAACCGTTTTTGCACATCCAAATTAAATGGCTCTTTTATTCTAAGCTTATGTATTTTTTTTAACCTTTTGCTGTTAAAACAAGACTTTTTTTTTATGAAATAGTGCTGATAAGAGACATTCATTTTATTGTGTTGCTTGAAATTTTACTAGATCATGAAATCCAAAACTATTTGGACCACAATATACAATCACACAAACAATTTCAATGAAACCTTCATCAAAAGTTATTGCATGTTTTAACAAACAAATAATTATAAGACCTTCTTTATAGTGAAAATATGCCATGCCTATTTTGTAACACAAAGATAAGTCTTCTGGCATTTCTGGTGTTTAGCATATTCTCTTTTTTTCCCTTTTAGCAAACTCATCTGACTGGTGATAAGAATAATAATAAGGTCTATACACTTGAAATATAGTAATTTAACCATCTTGAAGTTCACATTACATTAGTCAGTGCTCTTAGTTACAAGAAACAGAGTTTTATTTGTTTACTTACTTACTTACTTACTTACTTATTTAGTAGGCTCCATGCTGAGCATGGAGCAAGCGTCAACACTGGGCTTAAACTCACAACCCTGAGATCAAGACCTGAGCTGAGATCAAGAGTTGGGTGCTTCAACGACTGAGCCACTTTGGGGCCCTAACAAAAAAAAATAATTGGGGTGCCTGCGTGGCTCAGTCAGTTGAGCATCCAACTTCAGCTCAGATCATGATCTCACAGTTCATGAGTTTGAGCCCTGCATTGGACTCTGTGCTGACAGCTCAGAGCCTGGAGCCTACTTCAGATTCTGTGTCTCCCTCTCTGTCCCTCTCCTGCTCTGTCTCTGTCTCTGTCTCTCTCAAAAATATATTCAATAAACATTAAAAAAATTTAAAAGGAAACAGATTTTAAATATTCCCTAGCCTTTAAGATCACTTATGAAAATTGAATAAGATATTGCACATAAAACACATAGTCAAAGCTAAAAATGTTAAGTATTATCACTTCCCTGAAGAATTATTTGGTGGTGAAAAATGTTGGTTATCTTAGCACAGCCATACTGCTTACAAAAAAAACCCCACACACACAGTAGACTAAAAACACGATGCATGTGGTAGCTGACATACTGATTTTCTGTAAAGAGTCTGTTCTGCCAGAGCTTAACATAGGATGTTGAGTGCTTCTGTTCTTGGTCATGAGTCCTAGTCACCATTTCCCATCCTCCAAAGGAGATATCCTATTCAGCATCCTATATCATAGTGCACATTTTAGTGGGAATGACAGATATTAATACATCACTGAAATATATCATTATAAATGACAATAAGTGCTGTGGCAAGAAACATACATGGTAAAGTAAAAATGTATGACCAAAGGACCTGATGTGTATCAGCAGCTTCCTTGAGGAAATGACATTTGAACTCAGATTAATAGGATAATTAGAAGTTAATGAAGTATCCCCTGCAAGGGTAATGGTCAGGATCAGGAGCCAGGAGGGAGTAGGGTGAATTAAAGAAATTAAAGGTCAACATGGTTGTAGCATAGTGGGTTAGAAGATGGAAAATGGTGTCATGATAAAAGAAGAGGCAGCTTCTCAAGCAGTATGGTGGGACAGACTTATTTGAACAGACCCCCTTACCCAAAAAGATATAAATGCTTTATATATAATAAAAGGTGATTTTAACTATATTACCAATACCTGAAGGGAGAAAAAGAAATTTCCATAGGCAGAAATAAAGAGATAAATGAAAACTAGAGTGGTTAAGACTTGTACAGTACTGATCCACTAGGTTTTCAGATCAGATATTGACCATTTCTACAGCCCATGTAGAGACAAGGGACATATCAAAGGGCTTTGTGAGATGTGGAATAGGACCACACTCCCTGCAGAAAATCTGAAGGACTGGAAAACCCTGAGGCTTCCAGCAGAAGAATATTCTGGTATGTTGTGGAAGAAAACATTGACAATCTAGGGTACATGAATACCTCAAAACTTTAACAAATTAAAATTCTACTGAAGATGAATTCCCAATAACAATGACAAACTGAGGGGGGTGCCTGGGTGGCCCAGTCAGTTGAGCATCTGACTTCGGTTCAGGTCATGATCTCATGGTTCAGAGCCCCACATCGGGCTCTATAAAGAGAGCTCAAAGCCTGGATCCTGCTTCAGATTCTGTGTCTCTCTCTCTCTGCTCCTCCCCTGCTCATGCTCTGTCTCTTTCTGTCTGTCTCTCAAAAATAAATAAACATTTTTTTTTCAACGTTTATTTATTTTTGGGACAGAGAGAGACAGAGCATGAACGGGGGAGGGGCAGAGAGAGAGGGAGACACAGAATCGGAAACAGGCTCCAGGCTCTGAGCCATCAGCCCAGAGCCCGACGCGGGGCTCGAACTCACGGACCGCGAGATCGTGACCTGGCCGAAGTCGGACGCCCAGACGACTGCGCCACCCAGGCGCCCCGAACATTTTTTAAAAATGATAGACTGAGGATTGATGGAGGGAGGTGGGTGAGGGATGGGCTAGATGGATGATGGGGATTAAGGAGGGCACTTGTGCTGAGCATGGGTGTTATATGGAAGTGATGAATCACTGAATTCTTCTCCTGAAGACAATATTGCACTGTATGTTGGCTAACTAAAATTTAAAATAAAAAAAAAAAGACAAATCATATCATAAAATAAACTACCATGGGGGATGTATGTCTCTTCAAAGATCATGGGAAAGGCCTTGATAATATGTCCTCATGGCCATGTATGACTTTATAAAATTTTCGAGTAAGATATTTTAAGATATTTTAAGTGTAATCAGTTTAGACTGTTTTCGTTTTTTGCTGTAATTTCCCCTCCGTCACAGTTCCTCTTGTGTTGAGTGGTAGTAGGGTGACCTTAGAATATTTTGGATCCATTTAAAGGAAATTGAAGTTTACTGGGATATACTCATGTGATTCTCAATCACTTTCTTGTGTAGGTAAGTTATTACTCGCTGACCCAATGTAGGAATGATTTCCAGACATCCTCCCAATGCCCACTGGATCAACTCATCTGATGTTGTGCAGGACAAGAAGTTGTATTGCAGAGTTTGTCATCCTATGAAACCAAGCACTCCAGATATGAGGGTAGCAGGAGAAAAAGAGAGAGAGCACAAAGTATTAACAATTAACAAAACAAAATGAATGATACATAGGAGTTCATTTTACTATTCTTGTAACATATCCTAGGAAATAAAAATAAAGTATAAAGTTAGAAAACATGAAATTTTAAAAAGTCTTACAATTTATCATCATTTTAAAGAAATATTTACTTTGGCATCTAAATTTGTATTAGTAATTTTATATTGTTCCCTTATAGAAGGCCCTAAAAAGTACAAATGTCAGATCTCACAATACCTGGATGAGCCAGAACAAATAACAACAAAAAAGAATTAAAGCCTAAAGAAATAGAAATAACCCCCGACATGCCCAAGAGAGAAAAAAAAAAAAAGAACCTGGAGATTATAAAATAAGCATGTTTAACATGCTTAAAGATATTTTTGAAGAAAATTAAATCGTGAAGGGGAAATGTACTATATGAAAACTACAAGGTATCTTGTAAAATAATCAACCAGACTTTATGAAAAAAAAAATATATATATATATACACATAGTCATTGAAATTAAAAAGCAAATAGATGGGATATATAGACATTTTTAATATAGAATTAATTAACTGAAAGGTATAAATATGAAGGGATAACTTTGAAGGAAACAGAGAAATGAAGAGATAAAAATTATAAATAGAATATTAAGATATGTAGGTTATTGAAAGGAAGGTCACAATATATATTTAGCCAATTCCCAGAAGAAGAGAATTTTTAAAATGTTGGGGGAAAAATCTATTCACAGAAAGAATCGGTAAGAATTTTTTTAGAATTATAAGTGATGTTAGTCTTCACATTGAAAAAGCACACTGAATTATAAGGAAAAGTAAAAAGAAATACAGACTTGGACACATCATGCTAAAACAGCAGTTCATGAACACAGAGACTATATTAAGTTACTAGAGAGGAAAAATAGTTTATCTACAAAATAACAAGAATCAGACTGACAGCTGACTTCTCATCAGCAATAATACATGCCAGAAGACGGCTAGAGTAAATAAACTGTGACTATAAAATTCTATAAAGCATTCATTCAAATTTGAGTGTAGGAAAGACACTTGCAAGAAAACAAAGAGGTGTTTTGTTTTGTTTTCACTCCTCACAGACCCTTAACTACAGAACTTCTCAAGAAGAAATAAACTGCATACCAAAAATAATGGTGAGGGGGAAAAAGTGTACATATTAGTAAATCTAAGTAAACACTATATAAATTAAGAATCGTAATTAATAGTTTGGGAAAGGTATAAATGAAGGTAGAAATAACTTACTAATACATGAAGAAGAGCTCCTTTGGCTAGAAAGATAGTGATATTGATTCATTTATTTTTTTATTAAGCTAGGTAAGAGCGCTAAATATTAACAATACTTGTAAATAATAAATTTAAATCTTCAAAACCAAATAGAAGAGAAATAGAGGGGAGTGATTAAGAGAACTTACTTACCTAATAGAAGGCAGGGAAAGCAGAAAAAATGAAGAAAGCATGAAAAAGAGAAAACACAAATTGACAGTAATCATTTGTCAAGAATTATATTAATAGAAATGATCATATGTACCCATCTAAAAAATAGGATTCTATGATTAGATGAACAAAATCTCACTATCAAACTAGATTCAATTTACAAGAAACACATAAAATGTTAAGAGCACAGAAATATTGACAACAAAGGATGGATAATAGTATTACCCAAATAACAACTAAAAGTAAGGTGGCAAAATAACATGTGATAAACTAATGAACATTAACTTATAAACTATCATTGAATGAAGAATATAATTACTTCATATAAAGGGGAAATGACAGAAAGGTGTAATAGTTATGACATTTTATGCCAGAAATATAAATTAAAAAACATTTAACAGAATTATAAGGAAAACATAAATATCAATCATAAATGGACGTTTTGTAATTGAGACATCCATTAGACAAACTATTATTAAAAATAGTAATTTGAACAAAATAATCAACATGATTGATGGATAGATATATATTCCCAAACTCCAATTTGAATGTTTTATTTGTTTGTTTATTTATTTTTGAGAGACAGAAACCGAGACAGAGTGTGAGCAGGGGAAGGGGCAAAGAGAGAGGGAGACACAGAATCCGAAGCAGGCTCCAGGCTCTGAGCTGTCACCACAGAGCCTGAGGCAGGGCTCAAACTCACGAACTGAAAGATCCTGACCTGAGCCGAAGTCAGATGCTTAACTGACTGACCCACCCAGGTGCCCTCCACCAAACTCCAATTTTGATAATGTCTATTTTGTTCAAAGGATCATTTATAGGCATGGATAATTTTTATATATGTTTTCCTGAAAAAATATATTTAAATGAACATATAAAAATATATTTCATAGAGTTCAAACATTTAAAAATAATTGACACACAACTCTGTAGAAAAATTAACAAAAAAATGTTACCAGATAATTTTTTAAGCAATTTTATTATTTATTTATTTATTTATTTTTAAAGATTTTATTTTTAAGTAATCTCTACACCCAATGTGGGACTTGAACTTACAACTCCAAGATCAAGAGTCATATGCTCTACTGCCAAAGCCAGCCTGGTATCCCTACTAGACAATTTTTAAAACAACTTTTCTGGTCAATAAAAATGTGAAAAGTTGTTTATTCATCAGAAAGTTGCCAATTAAAATGAGGTAAAATTCCCTATTTTTTAGGTTGTCCCAAATATCTTGGGACAATTCTGAGCATGTGCGAGGATTCTGAGCATTGCATAATTGTCTGAGTATCTTAATTGTTGGATAGTAGACAGAGAACCAGAAAATTTAAAGTCAAGAGGAAAAATTGGTGCAACTACTTTGAGAGAAATTGTCAACATCGACAAAATATGAAAATACCTTGTGGTCTAGCAATTGTACTTTGAGTTATAAACTCTGGAGCAGCTTCCAAACTTTTTGACGGCAATCCACAGTAAATATACATACATAAGTATTTTACTTTATATGTATGTACATAAATAATAAGTATACAGTTGACCCTTAAACAATATAGATTTGAACTGCACTGGTTCACTTATATGGAGTTTTTTTTATAGCACAGTACTGTAAATTGTATTTTCTCTCCCTTATGATTTTCTTAATAACATTTTCTTTTCTCTAACTTACTTTATTGTAAGAATATAATATATAATACATAGACTATACAAAATATGTATTAGTTGACTATGTTATCTGTAAGGTTTTCAATCAACAGTAGACTATTAGTAGTTAAATTTGGGGGGAGTCCAAAGTTATACATGAATTTTCAATTGTGTGTGGGGTAGACCCCCATAACATCTGTGTTCAAGGACCAACTGTATATAAAAAATACATATGTATTTTTCCCATTGCAAATCAGAATATGCATACATACTTATATACATGACAATTGCACAATATAATACTTAGCCTTTTACATCCTATTTGATAGAATCTTTATTCTCTTCTTTCTATTCTATTCTATTCTATTCTATTCTATTCTATTCCATTCCATTCCATTCCATCCCATCCCATCCCATCCCATTATATCCCGTCCCATTATATCCCATCCATTCCACTCCTGTCCTTGAATGGTTACAAGGCATTCAGTTGATTTCAAGACATCAGTTGGTTGTACCCTTCAACTTGAAAATCATCCTGTTAGAAAAATTCTCAAACATGTTCAGAATTGTCCAAAGGTGTTTGTTAAAGTGTTATCTATAATAATGAAATGTGTGATCAATCTAAATGTCAAAGAAGAGATATATAAATAATTATATATAATCATATAGTAGAATTGCTTGGAGCAGTTTAACTCTCCTGATTTACCTGGGGCAGTCTCTGTTTCCCCTGTTATCTAAGTATTCCAGGTAGTTAGCACCTCCTTTTGCTCTCAAATGTGTCAAGTGTATGATAAGGTCAGGGCCAGATTCATGGACAGATAACCAGTACACCAACAAAGGATCCCATTCTCAGAAGAGGCCCACACTTCGGGTTTAATAACCTATAATATTATCTTTGAATTCAAATTTTGGAAGGAGGTTGATGAGGTTGATGACAATGGACAATAGAATATATGTGGGGCAAGAGAGGCTTGGAGACTCAGGTCCTACATGGTTTCACCTCCTCCCACCTCTTCACCTTCCCTGATGCTTTTTGGCTGCCCTTTTCTCTGCCAATTCCCACCTGGGCCCCCACTCCATGCCAATGGCCATTAACTGCTGCCCTTTCTATTGTAGGCTCAAGGAGTCTTAGGATCA
Source organism: Lynx rufus (assembly GCF_022079265.1). Lineage (NCBI taxonomy): Eukaryota > Metazoa > Chordata > Mammalia > Carnivora > Felidae > Lynx > Lynx rufus. The sequence goes on from NW_025814834.1 coordinate 152,750,982, forward strand.
GTTGAGTTCTCACAGCATCTTGGGGTGGGATATGGTACATGCAACTCATAAACCTCTTGTCCAGCCCTGGTCCCTATGCCAACAGACAAGTTGCAGTCCTTCAGGGGTGACCCATCTACTACAAGTTGGGGCATCAGGTCTATGAGAAGGGGAGATGCCTAAGAAGAAGAATATTTCCATGCCTGAAGAAAGACATTAAACAGCAAATAACATACACCATGGCAGGTAGAGAAAAAGAATATAGAAGAAAGACACCTTTACATTTTAATATCTTTATGGGATTTTAGCATCCTTTTCCTTGCTGCCTTTTGAACAAGTGGCAAACAAATTTTGTAGCTAAACCTGCATAAAATCTATGATATCTTATTTTATTCTTTCACAGAGCAATGAGAAGCCATCAAATTGTTTTCATCAAGCAAATGGCATGATTAGATTTATATTCTAGAAAGATCACCCTTTAATTCCTGTTCCTGCTGTGAGTTCTTGCGTCCATCTTCCCCACCTGAATGCAGTACACTGATACATCCACTGCTTGAGCACTGTTTTTCAATTATTATGAACGTGTTATAATCCTATTATAAACTTGAATCACTGGAAGTCAAAAAAGGAAAGAAAAAGAGCAATCTTCTGCCACTTGTCCTGTCTTCTTCCTACTCCATGTCCACTCCCTTATCAGGTGTTTCTCTTCACTTCTGATTGTCATCCATTTGAGCCCCCCTAATCTGAGTGGAGGGTCCTTTAGCAACACTGCACCTGGAGCACTTAGTGTACATTCTGGTGATTACCTTTGTTGATTAGTTTTGTCAATTCCTCTCATCCTTTCAGCAAATTTAGTTGGGTCACCTTGAGGGTACTTCAGTTTTAATTTGAATACATTTTTTTAACTCGCTTGTGTTCTCTGACAGTTGCTATCATTCCATTTGCTCTGTGAGATATTCTGTAAGTTTATTCTCTGTTTGTTTCCCCTAAGATATACTGAGTTCAAAACCGAAATCATAAAATAAGACTGAAAGTTGGCTTCCAGAGGTTATCACATCCCTTCCCTCTTCACAAGGACTGCAAGGAAGCCGCATCTGAAAAAGGAAGACTTACTCTATTTTCAGAAATTGCTGGAGAAAGAAGAATTCACATCCACTCTCCATACCCATGCTGGGGCTAGCGAGGCTTGTCAGGGAATTTTTTTCTTATATCTAAACTAAATCTAGCTTAATGTTCCTTTCAGGGCAGGCAAAGTACACTGTGTTCATTTAATACTCAACTAAAGCTTTCTTTTTGCTCTGACGTGCCATGCCCCAAGGTGTTTTAGGACGGTGGTTGAACATGTCAGAGAGAAAATAGGTTTTTTGTTATTTGGTGTGAATCTCCATTAGGTGCCTATTTGTCTGGACAAACAGGCAGGAGTGCCCATCTTTAAATAATGAGCTCAGAGTTACCTAGAGAATTACTTACCAATGAGTGTTACCTTCAGGATGAGAAAAAATAGCTGATAAAATCATTACTAAGAGTTATAAAACACCCAGGTGGGTAGTATACGCAGCTTCTGCCTGGATAAATCATGGCTTTCTAATCTAGTTGGAATTTTTGAAAGAGTTAACAAAATTGTGAAGTGTAGAGAAGTAGTGGGCATTAAATATTTAGACATTCAAAAGGCTTTTGATCAAGTCCCTAACCAGAAGACATTTAGGATCCATTTCAGCCTTAGGTAGGACCCGAGAGGTGAGAGGTAAAATTTTGTCTTGTAAAACCTTGATGTTAAAAAAAAATGGATAACAATGAAAATGAAAGGTAGAAATAAATGATGTTGTTAGCCTGAAAGGAGGTTAATAGAAAGGTGCCCCAGGGAATGGTATTGGAACCAGATTTCTTATGTATGTTAACACCAATCAATCTGGAGAGCCTTCTGAATAATGAGGTTGCAAAATGTGTTGGTAACAGAGAATTATTTAGCTAGTTAGGAGTGGGGAATATTTTGAGGAACTCCAGAAGGAAGCACAAAAAGTGGGTAGTTGAATAATCCTTTGTCAGATACAATTGAGCCAAGACAAGAAAATGGTACTTTATATTATGAGGCATAATTTAAGCTACTGATGCACACTGATAGATTTTGAATTACAGTGTAACCTCTCAGGAAAAAGGTCTAACAGTCATTATTTATGAACATCTCAAAAGAGGTATCTGCTCACAGCAGAAAGACTGTAGGAAAGGTCTACAGAAGTGCAAGCAAAATGATTAGATGCACATGAGAAAAGATGAAGAAGGTCAAGATTATTTCATTTGGAGAGGAGAGCAAGCAAGAAGAAATTTGTTAGAAGAGGGTAAAAGTTGAAATCTTAAAACAAAAAGTTCAGCTGAGCCCTCCTATTCACTTCTTTCCCATAATACTAGGAATTCAGTGAAATTAGATAATAGAAAATTTAAATGAGAATGGAGGAAAATGTATATGTAATTCATAGTTAACATTAAGAGCTCCCTGCATGGAATGTCATTGAGCTACTACTGAGCAAGGTATCACATGGGTTACACATTCACAGGGGTGGGCTGAGATCAAACTCTTTCCAGAAGATCCTATTAGAGATGGTGTATGAATGTGTATTCAGTCTCATATTTGAGTTGATTTATGTCTCTTATCCAGTTATAAACTCCTAGAAAGCAGAAATTTTTGTCTTACACATCTTTGTATCCTTTCCCCTCTCCTCTTCAGTGTCTAGTAATATGCTTTGCGTCTACAAAGTACTCAATAAATATTTGCAGATTTAGAGCATGTGTGGCTTGGGATTGAGAAGTGAAAGAGAGGATTTTCTTCCTTGAGTCTGTCTGTCCCACCATTGCCACTAAGTGTCTGTTTAACTCATACAGCAGCCATCAAACAGCAATGAAATGAGATGACATCAGAGAAAGGAAAGGAAGCAGGAAGTAGGATTGGAAGCCATTAATCATAATTAACAATCTGTATGTGCCAAGCACTTTGTTATGCATGTTGATGCATGCCTTATCAACACCTTAAAAAAAAAACAACAGTTGAAGTAAGGAACAGTCACCACTTATTTGGCAAGGAAATGGTCCTAAATTTTTTCCCTGTGCTTGGTCCACTCCTGAAAATATAAAAGAGCTCAGAGAGTTGTCTTTTTTAGAAGTTATTTACCTTAAATGAAAAGCACATAATATTGAACCAATAGGATGTGTGTGTGTGTGTGTGTGTGTGTGGTAGATTTTAAGGAACTTAGACTTTAAGGAATTGGCTCATCTGCTGGTGGAGGCTTGGCAAGTCCAAAGTCTTCCAGGTCGGCTGGCAGGCTGGAGACCCAGAGAAGAGTTGAAGTTTGAATCCAAAAGCCATCTACTGGCAAAATTTGTGCTTTCTCCAGAGAGATCAGTATTTTTTCTGTAAGGCTTCAGCTGATTATATCAGGCCCACTCATATCCTGGAGCATAATCTTCTTTCCTCAAAATCTATGTATTTAAATGTTAATTTTATCTGAAACATACATTCATAGAAACATTTGGAATTATGTTGGACCAAATATCTGTTTAAGTTGACACATAAAATTGACTATCACAGTACAGCTATTATAGTCAGTCGTTGTTAGGGAGCAACTTATAGGAAATGCAGCCTTGGCTTGATGCAGTGGTAGATGGGTGCAGGGTAGCAGCAGCTGAGGCTGTCAGTCAGTTATGCTCTCTTTGGGAGATCTGAGCATGGCAGATCTCCCACTAAACACTAAACTCCCATACAACTAAACTCCCATACACACTAAAGCAGTGATTAAGGCAGGATCAAAAGTGCTGTCCAATATGTAGCTATAAGCAAATGCTATAGAGTTGAAGAAAATCAGTGGACAGACAAATAAGACCAGGCAAGTGTATATAAAACAAGCTAAATGGGTAGCCACAAATGGGGCAATACTTTGAAGCTGAAAAGAAAGCAGAAGATCCAGAAGTGGCAGTGTGAGCAACACCATTGTATAACAGGCACTATGCTAAGTGTAAGCTCATCCAATTCTCTCCCAAACACAATTAAGCATAAAGTAATATCATTGTGGAGAGAAGAGACATTGGCTCAGAGAGTCTATGTAACTCAGCCAGACTCATCTGGCCAATAGTAATGAAGCCAGATGTAGAATTTGTCTTCCTGATCCTGTATCCCATCTCTTTCGACTCTATTACACTGCCTTTCTCATCAGTCTCAGGACCAAGAGAACTGTTAAGGGAAGAGATAGGTATGGGGCAGCAGAAGCAAAACATCTTTGGTATGAAGCACATCATCCGCTTCAACCGAGCAGCATCTTAATTTATTTCCTACGGAGGCAACTTCCAGTCCCTGGGGAAGTCCAGGTTCAGGCCTGCACGTGAAAGCAAGAAAGTAAGTGGATGCAGTCGGCGGAAGCAGTGGGGATGAGGGCAGAGGCATGAGCTGATCCCGACATATCTTTGTGAAATGGGAATGAACTATCAGAAACAGAAGGCAGTTTTCCTTTGAAAGTCTGTCACATTCACAATGAGAGTGATGAAAGACTTTGCTTCCTTGCCTTTTAGGTGACTTCAATATGGCCAGACTTTGAAATCTAATACTGTACTGAATTTTGTATTGAATGTGGTGGTGCGATATTGAACTATAAAGCAGGGGCTGGAACAGTACTTTTCAAATACTTGCTGCTCAGAATCCCTTTGCCCTTTTCCACTTACAGGTATGATCTTATCTATTGATATTTTCTGTCTGAAAAGACCCTCTGTCTATTCTATCAGGTTGCCCTATTTTTCATTGTGTAATAGGCTGCATTTTGAAAATGAATAGCCCAAACAACTTCGATATATTGCTATTACTGTGCTGGTCTTTTGAAGAAATTCTTCACTTGGCATTTGCACTTTAATCAGACTTCAAGCTGCTATGATAGCAGCGTCCCTCCATTGCCAGACCCGACCACCACCCAGGCACTGACTCCTTTGTAAATCTCAATGACTTCTGTCATCCTTAACGCTGAGAGTGCCCCTCCTGACATCCTGAGTTGGTGAGGCGCAGCTGGGGGCTTTCTTCCCACTTCTTCCCAGCAATGCCCACTGCCGCCACTCTGCAGCAATCAGCACACGCACTGTGTGGCTTCCTTTATTCTTCTCACTGCCCTGTTCTGCCCACCTTTGCTCTTGATGCCCACTTGAGATCCTTATGCATCGCATGTGCAGGTCCTCATGGGCACTAGATCTAAAGTGAACATGCCAGAAAGAGCTATGGGCAGGCCACAAGTCTGTGAAAAGCTATTTGTGTTCTAGAAGCATACTGAAGAGTGAGCCCACTTATGTAAACACCGAGCACATTGACATGGTGGTATTCTAGCTGCAGTTGGGAGAATTTCTAAATACGACTGGTCTGGGTACAGAATATAATTATACAGATATGAATAGTCTCGCCAAGCTGTGGTCCAAGTCATGGAAGACACAAAGCTAACAATATAGTGTGGTGAGCATCTCCTTGACTGCGATGGTTGAAGACAGAGACTGAAACTCCCAGCACTCTGAGCATTCAGATCCCCTGCTGGCACCATGGATACTCGGTCAGTGTGTATTTATCAGAACTGAACTTAAAAAGCAAAAAAAAAAAAAAAAATTGTAGTTCTTAAGCTTATTTGTGTGCGATGTGTTTCAGAGTTTGGGACGATCGGGTGAAAGTTAAGAGCCCTCCCTCCAGAAACATACACACACAAAAATTTGCATCAAATTTTAAGTTGTTCTGTTACCCACCTAAGATGCTGCCATGAACCTCATTTAGGTTTTCATATACTCAAGAGTCTAATGTAAAAAATGCAAAAATTAGAGGAAGACCCATGAAATATCAATAACTGGAGTTACATCCTCTTCCGGCAAAAGGTCAATGATCTGACATTTAAATACAACCCTGAATTTCACTGTTTATATGAAAACATTTCTTAACCTACCTAAATCTCATCTGCAAAATAGGGATAAAGCATTATTTTTTTTCTTCTGTATGCTATTGTGGCATTTAATGTGATAATTTATGTGAAATAGTTATGCAACCTGTCCACAAATAGTATTATTATTGAGAAAATCTAAGCTGCCTATTTTATGTCTGCTTGTTTCTTTTCATCCTCTTGTCTTTCTTCTTCTTCTCCTTCTTCTATTCCTCCTTTTCCTCATCTTCCTCTTCCTCCGCTGCTCCTCCACATTCTTATTCTTTTTCTTTTGGCTTGATATTTGGTGAAAAATGTTAGTATTTTAATGGTTATACATGAAGAGTCATGAGCAATGAAAATACCTAGATGTCCCGTTAGCATCTAAGAGATAGCTAGCAGCGTGTATTCCTTAGCTTCCATTGTTTATACAAAAAACGTGGGTCCAGACCTTGAAAGATTGTAGGTTTGAATACTTCCTTTCATTTATTTTGGGAAGGCGACTCAACAATCTTTTTGTACATCTGTACTTGGAAAGCTGGCACTCTTGGAAAATGGGTATAATAATGGTAGGATTTGAGACTTCAAGACTTCATATATACTTAAAAATAATACTTTGCGAATTGGAAAGCATGCTGCAAGAGTCACTTACCATTAGGAAATAAAGATGAGAGAGTGTCAGTCCCACTGCTCTTTCACTGTCTGGATGCTATGAGACTGAAGAGGGCATTTATGATTTTGTCTGCCAGCCCCTCTAATGAGATCTGAATTGCTTTTTAGATTCTACCCTGTTCTGTCATGTATGGGAATGAGAACTTCTCTGTACTCTTCTTCCCAGCCGCCATGACTAGTCCTGGGTTGGCTCAATCAGAGAGTTTTCCTAAAATTTTCCAAATTAGAGTTCACAGAAAAGGAGCGTTTCTTTCAAGGAGCCAAGCTGGGAAGTTTTAAGTCTGGAGCTTTAAGCGGCCATAGTTTAGCCTCAAGTGAAAAGGCTGTTTTCAGAGGATAAAGCCACCATACAACAGGGAGCATGGAGAACAGGACAAAATGGATCCTGAAGTGATTTAAATCCCCGACATCCCAGAAGTCACCCCAATCCCAGAAGCCACATTCTTGAGGCTCAAATGTTCTGATGTTCCTTAGTGATATGATATGTTTCTGTTACCACATTTTCAAAAGTTTCTTTGAGGTGGGTTTCTATCATTTGCACACAGAAAAATGCCGGCTGACACAGACCCTGCATGTGCCTTCATAAGGTACAGAATGTAGTTATCAAAACGATGTCTCTGCACACCTAGAGATGAAAACCTCTCTGGCCCCGCTTTGGTCCTAGCCCAATCAAACCCACTTTTCAAGTTTTGCTTCCCAAGGAAAGCAATATGATCGGTATCATCTGCCTAAAAAGCCAGGAAGATGCGTATCCACAATTTACAAAACAGCCTGTTCCTTAGCCCAGATCTCATGTGAGAAAGTACTGGGCATCTTGTGAATTCATCATGTTTCTTACAGTCAGAGTATGTCTTTAAGAAGCCCAGCTGGGGGAGACGGCGTGAATAGGGCAATTTGGATTGATTGGAGAGGAGACAAGCATGAGGGGGGGGACAACAGCAGGAAAGAAATGATTTCTGAGCAAGAGTAGATTGCCTCTGTTTGGCTCTTTTAGCCCATGGCACCCAATAATAATTTCCCCCAAGTTTCAAATTTTCTTCCAAGCCAGTCCTATAATCACATGTGTAGCAAGGTCTGAATTACTTTGCTAGTCAAAGAGGAGTGTTGTTTATAAGTGGCGAGCTAACATACCTCTCTGCCCTCAAGTCAGGTGAAGACAGATCCTTCAGAATAGAAATAAGGAAATACCTAAAAACTCCCACTTAATGTTAAAACAATCTGGAATTTTTCATTATTCCAAAAACTGATCAGAATATTTTGTTTTAGGCCTTGCAATAATTAATCCTGCCATCCTTTTACATTTGAACTGTGACAAACTAATATATTTTATTTTAAAAAAAGCCATCAACTTGCAATTGCTTGTGTAAACCTATCTATAGAATGTGTCCCTCTCAAAACACAAGATACAGAAAGTAGGGACAAACATTAAAATAGGCTTGCTAACTTTCTCTAAAGCCTGGGAACTCTTTCAAAATTCCACACAATAAAATACTACATTTCTTGGGCCTATGTAGTGTGAATCTTTTATAGGAATTCCTAAAAGTGATAGTCCTCCATTCCCTCTTTTAGTACCTACTCCTGATTCCTACCCTTGTCTACTTCTCTGTTGTTACTATATTAGTGTTTCCTGTGTTCGATATTCCAGAACTTTCTCCATGTTTAAGGAACCAGCTAGTCTAAGGGTTTTTGCTTGTTTGTTCCTATCTTTAGGTATTTAAAAAGCATTTTGTTATGTTAGCCCCTTCTAAGTTTCAAGACTCTCTGAAATGAAATGAATTTATAGAAATAGTTGCTAATTCCTTACTGTTGTACTCATTTTTCTCTAGGTGTTATTGTACATACGTCTAGAATTAATCTTTAAGGTAATTAACTTTATCACTTGCATACCTCTTACATCCTCACATACTCATTAAAAACACCTTGATATTTTAACACTTAGTTTTGAACTTCGTCTTATAGAAAACAAGCATTTTTTTTTCCTTCACTTGTCTAATTTTCTAGTCTTTATATGATACACTTTCCTGGTAACCCCAATCTACTAACGATAGATTTATAAATGTCAGAACAAACAACGGTGCCATTATGTGTATCATTTAATAGATTTTTATTTCTTTCTTTCAATATTCCCTAGGTCCACTCAATTTTTGTTTTAGACAGTTAGATTTTAAACATTATCCTTCAGGTTTCCAAACTATATTGATCTAAATATGATTCATGTTGTCAATTGAGTTTTTAAAAATGTATCGGCCTGTATTCACACATAATTCAAGATGTGTATAGTTTTCTAGTCTTTTGCCCTTTTGCCCTGCATAATGTATAGTAAATCTGTAAGTACAAGTAGCTTATGTCAGGGTGAATTATTGAACTAAAAGTTTAATATATGATCTGGGTAAAATACAACATTTTCACTGAAGACAAACCATAAATCTCTTTGGGGCAATTCACATGGACTCCTTAGATGCTTATTTCAAGTTTTTTTTTTTTAAGACACGCAGTTATATACTTATATCTTTATATTTATGGATGTATTTCATTTTGTTGTTAATAAACAATAACAGTAGAAAATGTTAAAGAAGACATTTATATTTCTGTAGAAACTTTAAAATATATTGGTGTGCAAATGAGTGACGCAACAAATCGGGTGCTTATGTTGACTCACGTATGATTTGCTTTCATGTTTTCCAAACATTTTTTCCACAATATAATTTTATTTATTATAGAAATGATACACAGCACATTCCTAAATTATAATGAAGTAGAAGCATGTAAGAAACATGTGAATATCCCCTTTTATTCTTCATCCCCCAAACTCACACATGCATATACATGTTTATACATCTCACACACCACTGCTGAGCCCCACTTCCATCTATAGATATGATTGCTTTTGTGGTTTAATGTGCTTCCTTTCAGAATATTTACATATATTTAATTAATTTTAACATTTATTTATTTTCGAGAGACAGAGGGAGAGAGCATGAGCAGGGGATAAGCAGAGAGAGAGGGAGACACAGAATCCCAAGGAGGCTCCAGGCCCTGAGCTGTCAGCACAGAGCCCGATGAGGGGCTCGAACTCACAAACTGAGATCATGACTTGAGCCGAAGTAGGATGCTTAACCGAAGGAGCCCCCCAGCCCTCCACCCCCCTTTTTTTAATGTTTATTTATTTTTGAGAGACAGAGAGCAGGAGCAGGGGAGAAACAGAGAGAGCTAGAATGTTTTCACATATTTAAATTCACATATGCAATTATTCCCAAATATATTCCAGCTTGCTTTGTTTTGGCTGGCCATGAGCTTCTACCTAACATATAAATGCTTTACATTGCTCTTTCCTCTTCCTGAAATTGTCTTCCCCAAGATGGACAGCAGGCACAGCTCCTTACTTCTTTTATTTCTAACCTCTCCCTTGAGACCTTTCCTAACTCCCCTGTTAAGAACCGAAACTTCCTCCCTTCCACATATTCTCCTCCATACCATTCTTGTCCCTGACGTATGTGTCATTGTAGTTCTCACCTTATGGCGTCACATAATTTATGTTTTTGCCCACGATGTACCCAATAGAGTGCAAGATCCATCTGAGCAGGTTTTTCATCTGGTTCGTTTATTACTATGTTCTCAGCACCTAGAAGAGTGCTTAATGCCAGTAAATATTTAAGGTGTTAATGAATGAAGATTGTGGTCACTAAAAGTGATTTCTTTGGAGCCAGATTGCCTGGATTCAATCCTAGCTCCCACATTCACAAGTTGTGGGATGCTGGAAACTTATTTAAACTCTTTGCTCTTGGAGCCCCTGGGTGACTCGGTTAAGCATCTGACTCTTGGTTTCAGCTCAGGTCATGATCTCATAGTTTGTGGGTTTGAGTCCTGTGTCAGGCTACATGCTGACAGTGAGGAACCTGCCTGGGGTTCTCTCTCTTTCACTCTCAAAATAAATAAATAAACTTAAAAAAAAATAAAGAAAATAAACTCTTTGTTCTTTGATTTCTTTTTTAGTGGTATGAAGATAATAATAATGCCTATCATCTGGGTTGTTATAAGGATTAAACAAATTTACCATGTGCACAGGGCAGTGCCAAACTTCTATAATCTTCACTAAATTGTTAGCTAGTAAATGTGAAGCAGTAGTAATAATGTCAATAGTAGTAATAATAATAGTAGTAATAATGTGTAACCAGCTCTTTCATTCAACAATGTCTTAGAAACATTTCAGTCATTAAATATAGGTCTACCCACATTTTTATTGCTGCAGAGTATCCCATTGTATGGCCTTCTTTTCAGATATATAACCACTTCCCTATTGCTGAACATGAAAGTTTCCCACATTTACATGTTACAGAGCAGTTGTAATTGCAAGTGATATTCTTGTACACACTTGTGTTTGTGTACAAATTTATGTGATGCCATTGTTATATGTAGTATATGAATCCCATGGTCAAAGAATATGTCTATTCCAATATTCTCTTTCACTTTTTCTTTTTCAATTGCCTTTGCTTTATAGAAATTTTGAAATGTTAGTCAATTAAACCAAGTACTTTATTTATGGCATCTAGATTTGAAAATTATAAAGTCTTCTATATTTTCTTCAAATGTTTTTATTGTTTAACTGAGCACTTAAATCCATTTGGTAGAGAATGTGTTTATATGTGTAGCAAGAGGTTGGCATCTGATTTAGTTTTTCCTTAAAGGAATAGTTTAATTGTCCCAACATAATGTATTAAAATTGCTTCCTTTTCTTACATAGTTGATATTTTATCTCATTCAGATATCGTATCCCAAATATATCTGTCTTTCTGCATTCTTTTCATTAATGTCTTTGTATATTCATATGCATGTAACATATTATTTTATTTATTTATTTATTTATAATAATTTATTTTCAAACTGGCTAACATACAGTGTGTACAATGTGCTCTTGGTTTTGGGGGTAGAGTCCCATCGTTCATCACTTGCCTACAACACCCAGTGCTCATCCCAACAAGTTCCCTCCTCCTTGCCCATCACCCATTTTCCCCTCTCCCCCACTCCCACATCAACCCTTAGTTTGTTCTCTGTATTTAAGAGTCTCTTATGGTTTCCCTCCTTCCCTCTCTGTTAGTAGCATATTATTTTAATTACTATAGCATTATAGTCTGTTATGAAACCTATTTTGTTGTTTTTGTTTTTAATTTTGAAGATAATGTTTTCATTAAGGTAAATTCCCAGGAATTACTGAAGTCCAAATTAGCTTGAGTAGTATCACAGTCCATATTTTTCCAAAAATATTTTTAATATCAATTTTACTTATTAATATTTGCTAAAAGAATAATTCATATTAACTTTAATACTACTGAAATAACTCAAATTAATTATAATATTATAATATCTTAATGTATTAAGCATTCTCAAATGATCTTCATAAAGAACCACACATGAAAACAAACCTTTTAGGCTACGTTTCTCAACATTGGCATTATTGTCATTTGGACCAGTGAATTCTTTGTCCTGTCTTGTATATGTTGCCTACAAGAAACTAACTTCAGCTTTAGGGACACATAGGCTGAAAGTGAAAAGACAGAAAAATATATTCTAAGCAAATAGAAATGAAAAGAAAACAAGGCTATCTATATTTGCATCAGACAAAATAGATGGTAAGTCAACAACTATAACCAGACACAAAGAATAAAGATAAATGATATAACAATCATATATGCATCCAACATCAGAACACCCAAATATATTAAGTAAATGTTAACAGATGTGAAGGTAGAAATAGATGGCAGTGCAATGAGAGGTGGGGACTTCACTACCCTACTTTCAATAATGGATAGATCATCCAGACAGAAAGTTAGTAAGGAAATCATGGACGTGAACACAACTTTAGACCCAATGGACCCAACAGACATACATGGAACATATTACCCAACAGCAGCAGAGATACCAGAGATAATATTTTTTGGCTAACTTCTATCTCTCAGGGTGCCATTTATACAGTAGTATATGCTCAAAGACTTTAATGCCTTTTAAACTCCTGTGATACTGTGATGTAATAACAGATGTAGTTAGCCTTCTTCCCTGGTTCCTGACACAGAGCTACTAAACTTTTAGAACTTTTGTGATAGGGATAGGTCATCTTTTGTTATTCATAATGAGCCCTTTCCAACCATACCTGAGTTTGTGTTAATGAGGTAAGTCTTGGAGGATGAGGGCTTGTTGCCAGAGGAACCAACGATGTTGTTAGAAGTGGGAATTGCAGCTGCACCCCCAGACCTCTGGGAGCAGGAGAGGGGCAGGAGATTGAATTCAGTTACTAACAACTGATGATTTACTCAATTATGCCTGTGTTGGAACCTCCACAAAAACTCTAAACAATGGGGTGCAGAGACCATCCGGTTACTGAACACATCAAGTGAGGTTCTGGGAGTGTGGCACATGTGGAGAAAGTGTGGAAATTCTGCATCCCTTCCTCCATACCATGCCCTGTGCATCCCTCCCATCTTTGTTGTATCCTTTTACAATAAACTGGTAATCCTCTAAGTAAACTGTTTTCCTGAGTTGTCTAGCCTTTCTAGTAAATTATCAAACCTGAGGAGTGGGTCATAGGAACCCCTAATTTATAGCTGCTTCGTCAGCAGTACAGGTGACAACGTGGGGGAGTCTTGTATGACAGCCCTTACTTAGCCTGTGGGAAGTTTGAACTAACTCTGAACAGTTGGTGTTAGAATTGAGTTAAATTGTAGGACACCCAGTCTGTGTCCACTGAGAACTAGAGAACTGTTTAGCGTGGAAAAACCCACTACTGGTTTTCCGAGTATTGAGAGTATAGAGAGAAATAGAATAGTTTACCTTTCCCTCCACACATGATAGGACATTCTGGGAACAATGAATACTATCAAATATTCTTGAGTATTGCCAAGGCATTTTGAAAGTGCAGAAATCTTTGCTTTTAGTTTAAATTTGGCTCGTTCCTGAAAGCCTGCCTTTGATCCCATTCCAAAATTCCCTTGATTGTTATACAGTACATTCCTCTATAAGAGGATGGGGGTGATCCTTATCAAAAAGAATTTTACTGGCTTAGACCAAAGTATCCAGTGAACTTACCAATATATTCTTTTTGAAAATGATTTCAATCATATTAACTCTATAAGATGGATTTCCTAAATCTCAATGATATCTTGATAGCATTTGGAATTTTGTTTAAATCAGTGATTTCACAAAACACTTGAATACCAGTTTATTTTATAAATCACTTCTTAAAATCTTAGCAAGAATTCTCAGACAATTCAGCTTGAAAAACTTGAAATAGAACATGATGGTGTTGCCAGTGGAGTGTGGGACAGATGATTTGGATGTATCCTAAGATCAAAGACTATCAAAGAGCAAAATCTTTGACCCCAAGCAGCCGTCACTCGGATTCATTATTTTGTCAAAGAAGAATGAGGATCCAGTGTACCATTATATCCCTTATCACAATTTGTTGGTGGAGAAGAGGGTTTTGAAAATGAATAGAAAAGGAAAAAATAAAATAAAATGAATTTATCTTAACATACATGCCCTCTTGCCTGTGAATTAGAAAAATTGCATTTACGTACAAAAAAAGCATTCCTTAACCTGTTTCCAGCCTTGATCTGACAGTAGGGAAAATAGTCTAGTGTTAACATCAGCTGGAACACAGCCCAAACCTTCTGTCTTACTCACAGTTGCTGTTCATGCCTGTAACACCCAGCAGAGAGACCCCTGTGTTCAACTTTAGTAGTAAGTGTGGCCAAGAACAGGGCCATGTGGTAAGCACACACAGGCGTCATGAGTGACAGAATAGGAGTTTCCCTATGGATTCAAGCCAGTTCCCCACAAGTCCATGCTGCCTCTCCTGCAATTTCTAAGCCTAGGCTGGGGTGTAAGAGAGAGAGAGAGAAATTCCCTAAACTAAGATATTCTCATTCCAGGCTTTGATCTTTACCTGGAATATACTTTCTTTTAATATATTCAGAAAATTGCTATCACCCTTTAAATCTCAACTTGAGGGGTGCATGGGTGGCTTGGTCAGTTAAGCATTTGGCTCTTGATTTCAGCTCAGATTACGATCCTGCGGTTCATGAGATCAGCCCTGAGTTCAGCTTTTCACTGATAGCACCAGGCTCTGTGCTGACAACGTGGAGCCTGCTTGGGATTCTCTCTCTCCCTCTCTCAGTGCCTCTCCCGTGCTCATATGCTTGCTCTCTCTCTCTTTCTCTCTCAAAATAAATAAATGAACATGAAAAAAATTTTAAAACCCACAAATCTCAACTCTAGCATCACTTTTATACAGAGATTTTCCTACCTGCCCACTTAGGCAAGAACCATCCTGTGTGTTTCTGTTACGGTCTCTATTTTTCGATTTTCTTACCTAGAAAATTTTGCTCACACATACAGAAGGATAAAGAAGACTATAAGAAATTGATCCACAACTGAGAATTAATATTTAATTTTCTTTCCTTCCAGTGTTTTCTTCTGTATGGAGTTTATTTTGTTTATACCTAGTCCTATTTGCATGTGGCCCTGACCTAAGAGAAATACTATCATGAGCTTGATTTACATACTTCAAATCCACTCCTACTTCTTATACACACATACACATAAAAACACCATTAACAATAATATACCATTGCACTGTATATGTTGTACATTTACCAAAATATATCATTTTTCTGTTGACAACATGTTTTTGAAATATATCTATGGTGATAGTTATAGACATAGTCCTTTCTTCTTCATTGCTATGGCTTATTACATAATTCTTCTTCTGTCTTTCACATGTATGTACTTAATCTTATTATGTCTCAGAAAACTTCATTAAACCTTGAGCTTCGTTCACCATTTTTCTTTCATTGCATAGCATAGTACCTGCTATTCTACTGACAAACTGTAGAATACTGAATCAAGTTTGCTTTTACATTTACCTTGAAATGAGTATCTATATATACATATATATATAGACAGATAGATAGAGATATAAAGATATATACATACACATACATATATACTCTCTCTCTCTCTCTCTCTCTCTCTCTCTCTATATATATATATATATATATATATACATATGGAATCATTGAGAGACAGTGTTGATGAAATCTTATTGACTTAACATCTTTGGTCTTAATTTAGAGGGATTTTTGAGAGACTTATTAATGTTATGTATTGCTGGGCACCCAGTAAGCTATGGTAAGCTACTGAAAATGCCAGCTGAGTGCAGAAGAGCTCCTGAACAGGGCTCAGTCCTGACTTCCATGATTCTGGACATACTACTTCTGCTCTCTCTCCCAATTTCAATTGTATCTGTGAGACGTGGTGGAAGGTGATAATACTTCACCTTCAGAATTAAAATAACCCATGTAAAGCTGTTACACAGTGTCCAGTATACCATATGAGTACAATGAACACTGGTGGTTACACAGATTACAAACTATTAAATTCTCTACATTCTAAAATGCCGAGCAATGCCATAAATAACTTCTTTTGTGATATAATCTAATCACATTTTCTTGGAAAGACCTTAGAAACTTACCTTTAAAGTTCACAAATAATATTCACAATACCTTTCTACAATTATTATAATACAAAGAGTAGAGGCTTTGGAATCAACCTGACCTGTGTCCAAGGTGCTAATAACTGGTTAGTTGTGTGACATTAGCCACGCTATTTCTCCTCTCTGAGACTCAGGTTTTCACCTGCTGATCACACTTTCTATCAGGGAGTGTCAAACTTCCTTAGTAATCTATTGTCCTTACTCACTCTGCCTCCAGCCTATCACAGAGGAACTCTGATATGAAAGTGAGGAAAAATAGAGTTCTCAAAACAGACACAATGATACTGGTGAGGGAAGTTTTTGTGAATTAATTAAAGCCATCACAATAAATCTGACTGATATTTGCTTTTCCTTTCCACTTCTGTATTTGCTGTGGCTTGTGTGGCTAGGTCGGCAGTAGGGATTTGGGATCACTCCCCCTCCCCCCCGCATATATCAAAAACAGGAACTGGATTGAAGCCAAATAAAGAATCCATGGAGGAGAAATCTTAAGGCAGTCTTAGGATGGAACCTTAAAGAGGGGAGGCGGGTCTTCAAGAACCTTGTGTGGCTCAACCCCTATCAAGGCAGTATGCCAAGGATGGATATGGGGCAGGCACTTGAGCTGTAAATAAAATGTGTGCCCTTACTTCTAGTAAACTTTGCCTGTAGAGCCTTTGGGAATTCAGTAATGCATGGACCCTTGGTGGCTAGATCAAACTGTAAGGACTTGGGGTCCACATCCTCACCATTTACTTTTCAATAGACCTCATGTTACCACCAACTTCAGAGATGTTATGAGACCTAACTGAAATGATATACAGGAAGTAATTTGCTTATTCTTTCTTGCTACAAGTTCTCCTTCTTAAGGACCTTGGTAGGAGCAAATTCTAAGTAAAATGTCAAAGTGGGTGATGTTGTCTTTGACATTCTCCCTTCTACTTCTTTGTCCCCTGATGTTTTATCTTCTCTCTGTCCATTTTTGCAGATTCTTTGTCTAGCTACACCCAGGAGTAGGGTTTCTAATTTTTTTGTTTCACCTTTGTAAATATGAGACTTTAGGCAGCCCATGAGTAATCAGGAATCTCAGAACCCTTGAGCAAATAATAACATTTAGCAAACGTCTTGCTATCCAACCAGCTAATCATCATGTCTTATCCAAAAATCTGCTTGCTGCAGTTATGATTAAGTATAGACTCCTTAAGAAAGAATTTGCCTCTTCACCCACTCACTCAGAACTACCTATTATGAAAAATAAGCATCTACTAATAAATGACCTTTCACAGATTTTATTTTAAGGGAGGACTCTTGAAGATTAAATAGGATTCAAAGCAATGAGTTGCTATATGGAATTTCAGGTACAGTCTGATGGGAGCAAGTGATTAAGGTTTCTAGGCTATAGCAATTGCTCAATGATGAACAAATGAATGAAAGATATTTTGGAAGGGGATACCTTCATAGAATTCCTTAAACCATTTAAAGATGGTACCCCTGGACTCGATGGCTATTTCAGAAACTAAAAACTCTAACCTATCTTCAACATATCCTTGTTTTCTAAGAATGCCCATGGGAGATCTGACAAAATAACGCATACCAGGGTGGTAGAGGGGAATGAGTTGCTGACCTTATGTGATACCTGGAATGCGACCTACAGACTGGAGTACACCTCTCTTTTAAAATATTTCATTCTTACAAAGCTTGTGTGCATTTATGGCTTTAAGGCAGGAATTCTCTCAGGCTTAAGACATAAATTAAAGCCATGCAGTGTCAGCTTCAATAAGGGCCTCTGTTTTTCAAATTTTTTGACTTCCACTTAGAGAGACAACACTGCACTGGGAGGTTACTCTTTTTGATCAGTCTCAACTTTTTTCCAGCCATTTTCAACTCCCCTTCAAAAGAATCTCCCACTAGAGTTACATGAATATTGTGCCCCCAAGGTGAGCACAATGTTTGGAACAACAACATATTGATTTCCCATTGTGTAACTTCCATTTAATTTAAACCAAAATGCAAGAAGGGGAAAGAGTTGGTAAGAAAGTACACTGATGTAGCCCTTTCCAGTGATCCTTAAAAACTTCACACATTTCCAGTGTTGAATTTTGTTGACAGATACTTCTTTCAGTCACATTTTGGCCTTATATATCTCTTCAGTGCCTGGTTTTGAAAAAATCTAAAATCCTTCTTAAAGTTTGGCTTCTCCAGCCCAGGGTGATTCCAAGAATTGGTATGGTAAACATTAAACTCTAGCCGCCCAATTAAGCCTAATTTATTATAGTTGGTTTAATTCTTAGGACTTACTCCAAAATAGTCTCTAAATTTATTGGCTATTCCATAAATGTATGAAAAAATCAGATCTAATACCACCTCCAGCAACATGTACTTTGTCTTTGCAACACAGTTCTTCCAGTCTAAGAGTAATTTGAAAACCTCTTAAGCAATGTTCTATCATTTTGTATATTCTATTATCTTGCTAAACATTTCCTGATCTGCTTTTCTCCTCATCCCCAAAGATCAGCAGCATTTTCCTATGATATTTTTCTCAACCTAACATTATTTTATAAAATTATATTAAATAAATTTATCATTGGTTATTATTTTTGGGTGTGTCTCTGCTGTATTGCTGAAGTCCTTACATCTGATTGCTTTAGATGGGAGATATACTGAGTATTTTTCTCAGGTTTTATCATTTTTATCACTTAATGTATAAGGTAGTAATTTTTCTCATCATTAACTTCCAGATTTTGTAATACATTCATTATATTCACTCATTTTAAAGTCATTTAATAATGGGGGAAAAAAAGACAACCTACCTCTACCAGACCATGCTAAAAGCATTTTATTTTATTTTATTTTATTTTATTTTATTTTATTTTATTTTATTTTATTTTATTTATTTTTTTAAATATTTTTTAACGTTAATTCATTTTTTTGAGACCAAGAGAGACAGAGCACGAGTGGGGTAGAGGCAGAGAGAGAGGGAGACAGAATCGGAGGCAGGCTCCAGGCTCTGAGCTATCAGCACAGAGCCCAACGTAGGGTTTGAACCCACAAACACAAACTGCGAGATCATGACCTGCACCAAAATCAGATACTTAACCGACTGAGCCACGCAGGTGCCCCTAAAAGCATTTTGTATACACCATTGCATATACTTTTCACAAAAACCTTAAGGAGTTAGTTCTACTATCCTCATTTTACTGATAAAACTGAGGCTCAGAAAACTCAGATAATTTACCCAAATTACAGTGGTAAATAGGAAAAGCAGAATTATAACCAATAACCTTCACTTTCAAAGTCTGAGTTTTAGTCTTCATACTATCCTAAATTTATCAGTGGATCACTATAATGTCTTATAAATAAGACATAATGTTTGCTGGTAAGAAGAGAAAAATAAATTTAGAAAAGATACTGCCTTTTCAAAACTTGCAATAGAAAGAAAACAATCTATATACACCAAAAACTATAATACCTGGTATAAATATGACATAAGCCTGGGAAAGATATAGTTCTTCAAAATAGAGGCTTTTCATAAAATGGAGAAAAAAAAGGTGGGTCAAATTTTTTAGTTCACATAATTGCACAGTTCAAGAGTAGTCAGAGAAGCTTGGTCCTATGTTTCAATGGTATGACCAGACCCATTTTTTTTTTCTCTTCCCTTTCTTTTAGACATTTCTTCAGTATGGGTCCCATTTCCTCTGTCATTTCAAAGCTTCAAGGTAACATGCTTTCTGGTTTACATCCAGCAAGAAAGAGAAAACCTCCTTCCTTAATAACTCAATCAAAAGGCATGGAATTTAGGGGATCCTGATTGGCCTCACCTGAGTTGTCTGTCTATCTCCTAAACCAATCACTGTTGCCCAGAGGTATTGACTTAATTTAATTAGAGATTGCTGCTGAGTTCTGAATGGGATCAGTTAGACTTACAAAGCACACAGCAGAGAAAATCAGGATATTATCAGAAAACGGAAGAGAGTAATGCCAGTCACTAAGGATTTGTTCCCTAAGATTTCATGATTTGTATATGATACATCTTCAGAAAAAAAATAGTATTCAGTTATTTAAAATTGTGAAGAGATATTCTCAAATGCTATTTACCAATATGCTTTTTTTTATTGGGTTTGGTATAGGGTGATTCTTTATAAATTAACAATCTGCTATCATGAGGACATGCCTTATAAGTTTCATCTTCTGATTTTTTTCTTTGCTCGTGCTGTTCCCCTCAACTGAACTACATTCCATCACTCCTCTAAATTCTTAACAAACTAAAGAGCACAACTTAAACCCATCCTTAGAGTGTCTTTCCTGGCCACTTTCCCCCAGAGCACTAATTCTAGTCATATTTAATATCACTGCTTGTTATGTTAGTTATTTGTCTTTATTTATAAGGGTTGTCTCTTCAACCTGATAATAATCTTCCTGAGATCTCTCACTGAATATGCAGGCTACTTGTATATTAAAAATAAAGGGCGTTTGTCATTGCAATTACAAACACAGTTCATTTTTAGCAGAGCAGTGCTTCCCAGCTTGGTGAGATGGAAGAAAACCTAGAAAAACATTAAAATTATTATGTTGTAAAGACACCAATATATCTGATTTTATGCAACTAGATATATTATTTTATGACATGTTAGTTACCATCCTAAAATTTATGTAGGTAAGTAATAAGAAGCAACAAAAATAGAAGAATAAAAAAATTATGAGAGGAAAAATATAAAAATTCTACTAGTGTGTATGTCTTACTGATATGTTTCTGTTGTGTTTTGCCTTGCTTTGTTTTTGGGTGAAGCAGGGGAAGTATAAGCCTTCTAAACTATTAGTGGTACAATTCCTTGATTTAGTGCACAAGGCCTTGGAGTTCTATGGGGTCACACTTTGCAAACTTCTGCCACTGTGGCAAAATATATTTATTCGTACATCAACCTGTGAGGTAATGGTGACACATGTCATTAATTGCAATAGAACTCAGACTAGCTCAGTTACACTATTAAGAGCTTGGTCTTAAAATCAAATCTAATCACTAAGTCCAAAGACAGTGTTTTGAAGGCCTTAGTACATCTTGTTTTGATCTTTCAGATATTTGGCCCCATATTCCTATTTTTCCAGAACTCTAAGAAAGTATATAGAGAGGTTGAAAACGTAGTAAGCATTTTCAGTACTGTTGTGATCTACCAAGACACTTTTCAATCTTTAATAAACAATGGACAGGAGGTGAGAGAAGGCACCAGTATTTCTTTAGTCCTAATTGTGTGTCAGGTACGTTGTATGACTTAATTTATACATTCATTTACTCATTCTTTAACATACATATTTGAGAGCTGGTAGGCAACCAAAAAAAAAAAAAGAGTATTACTGTGATAAGCAAAAATAGACTTATTCCCTATATTCATGAAGAGTTTATATTCTAGTGGGAAAGTCATACACTAACTAAACTCATCATTGTAAACAGTATTGGGAAGGAATAAAATGTAATTTTATCTTTAACAATCCTTTAAGGAGGCATGCTGTTCCCTATTCATAAGTGAGGAGATTAAGGAACTTGTCCAAATCTACAAGGTTAGTAAAGGTCAGCAGGCCTGCCAAGAATTGCTGGGCAAGTGTTGTCCTGTACATCTCCTGGGGGTAGGAGCCATCATTCACATCAACTCTAATGTGACTGAAACTCCTAGAGTTTTGTAGTAGACCACCTGCACAACCATATGCATGGCCTTGAGTCAGATGGGATTCAATACTTTGTCCATATTACCCTGGTTAATGTAGATTTTCAGAGTAACCAGATCTAAAATGTGTTAAATTTGTTCATCAAATCCACTGTATATGAAGTTAAGTTTTATGGGACAACATCTAAACAATACTCTGAGATATAATTCCTCATTAAATTAATAAAAGATTGTTTGGATGCCTCAGGTATGTAAAAAAAAACAGGAAAAAGAGGTTTCTTGGCCTCACAGAGTTTCTAGTAAACGTGGAAAATAAAAGGAATTGAGATTGGCCATTATGACACAATGTACTTAGAAGGCATGGTATTGTTAGTAAAAGATTCTTGTTTCTCGTAGAGGTTCAAAATACTTATAGGATAGATGTTTGGCAAGGCAACCAGAATGCTTGGATAAAAACTTTGGGTTTTCTTACTCTGGTCAATAATGGACCACTGCCAATTTGGGGAAATGGGAGTTCAGTGTATTACACCATTAGGGTGGCTACTCTAGCCATGCAGAGACATGATGGAAACCAAGTCTCAGGGAATCCAGTTATAAGACTTTAACAAAGGGTCAATTTAATGTGACAAGTTCTTATATTATAATAATGAAAAATTTTTTAAAGGGGCAGGAGGATAAATGCAGAAAAACGTACAATTCAGAAGGAATATTGAAGTCTTGCTTCTTCTTGTTTTCTTAGAGTTCAGCTTTATGTACAAGTAACACTTAGTAAATCTTTCTTACTTTTTCATTGTAATATAAATGAACAATTTTACATAGCTCATTTCTCAGCTCGTTTTAATTAGTATCAGAATAGGAGAATGGGTATCTCAGGCTATTAGTAATTTGATATAGAACTTTTCACCTCCAGGTCAATGGTAAGTGAAACACATTTACATATTTTTAAGTGGATTTATTGCTCTTGAAGGGAGCCCAGTTGTAATCCTTCACTCCAGAACATGTTATTGCCATAAAGCCCACAGGCGTTGAAACATTGATCAGGAAGTAACAGGGAGAAAGGGTCCAATTTCAACTGCTCTTCAGTGTTTGGCTTGCAAGATCTTCTTAAATTGTTTTAATTAATCCTAATTATGATTCTATTTTTAAAGACTGATGACAAATTGGATATGGACCAATAATCTAGGCCTATTTCAATTTAGAATATGCGCCATGCAGTTACTAAAAAATAATTATCCATACCAGAAAAAGCAAGAAATTTACTAGAGAGCTCACTTTGTGCTAAGGGGGAAAAGAATGAGTGATAGAAATTCTATTACAAATTTCAGTAATAGGAATATGGCTTTTACAATTAGAAGACAATAGCGTCATTTACACTGATCTTGGCATCAAGAGAATTAGAAGTTACTTTTCCTGGATGTGTGTACCCACTTAACACCCCTAGAAATGGCCATAATGGATTCAACCCTGTCCAGCTTCCCCAGCCTCCAAGGCAACACATCCATGGCAACAACTAAGCATCATTACAGTTTCTCAACTGTGGAAAAATAACAATTCCTTAACTCACTTTAGCCTATGCTCTTCTTAGCAATATAAAAACAAAACAAAACAAAACAAAACCCAAAATGTCAATTCTATCCTCATTGACAAAGCTATATGCTTTGTCAGACGTGTGATTATGAAATGGGCATATAATTATAAATAAAACATAATACCTGTGTCATAGCTTGAAGTGCAAGGAATGAAGGACTTGAGAAAAGAGTTTGCATGTAGATTATTTATTAGAGACATGATCCCTGAGATCAGGAGTGAGAGACAGTGGAGGGAAACAAGGAAGAAGGGAGAGCCAAATGAAGGATTAATGGATTGGCCAACACCACGGGCAAATGGTGTTCCATCCTGCCAGATTTTCTAAGGAGACTTATGACATGTGCCTCAGAATTTTTCACTTGGAAGACAGAAGAGAGATCATTTTATCCATTGGCTCCTGTTCTCCAGTTGTGAAGTGGGACTTTGTGGACATGAACTTCCCCACATTGCCCACTTGGCACATGTATGACAGACACTGGGGAGCAACCATGCTGCAGCATCAGGGAAGCCTCATGGGGTCTAAGCAAGACACTGTCAGGTTCACCTGAATGAGTCTGCTCAGGGCCTGTGTGCAACTGGACATTGTAGCAGAGACTGGAGAAAGAGATCATCAGAGTGAGAGGATTTAATGTGGTCTGGGACAGGTGTCTAACACACTCTGCCCTTTCAGGACTCAGTATTCAAGGTCTCCCCAAGGAGGCACAACTTCTTTTGAGGGAAAGGAGTTGAAAACAAGGAAAATTTTTAAATCTGTAGAAATGTTTAAAGATGCATCCTTTTAAATTATTGTAGAAGGGGCGCCTGGGTGGCTCAGTCAGTTAAGCGTCCGACTTCAGCTCAGGTCACGATCTCGCGGTCCGTGGGTTCCAGCCCCGCGTCGGGCTCTGGGCTGATGGCTCGGAGCCTGGAGCCTGCTTCGGATTCTGTGTCTCCCTCTCTCTGCCCCTCCGCTGTTCATGCTCTGTCTCTCTCTGTCTCAAAAATAAATAAACGTTAAAAAAATTTTTAAAAAATTATTGTAGAGTGCATGGCTAGAGATTGGATACATGGACTTTGGAGTCAGATGAATTGTGGAGTCAGACGAATACTGTCTCAAATTCTTACTCATTGTGTGGTGCCTATCAACTCATTCAGAATCTCCTGATCATGGGGTGCCTGGGTGGCGCAGTCGGTTAAGCGTCCGACTTCAGCAAGGTCACGATCTCGCGTCTGTGAGTTCGAGCCCCGCGTCAGGCTCTGGGCTGATGGCTCGGAGCCTGGAGCCTGTTTCCGATTCTGTGTCTCCCTCTCTCTCTGCCCCTCCCCCGTTCATGCTCTGTCTCTCTCTGTCCCCAAAATAAATTAACGTTGAAAAAAAAAAATTAAAAAAAAAAAAAAAAAAAAAAGAATCTCCTGATCAGTATGGTGGGGGAAAGGAGGTAGAGTAGTTTCTATCCCATGTAACAATTGTGAATATATTTTTTTTAACAATTGTGAATATGAAACAAGATTAGGTATGTGTACAGCATAGTCCATTTTCTTGTAGGGGTACCATATCGAAAGAGAGAGAGAGAGAGAGAGAAATAGCTACTGCACAAGGTAAAGCCTGGCAGTCTTCTCATTTCTTATCTCCATTTATATGTTTGCATGAAATGATGCCATGAAGCCTAGTACCTTTTTAATATAACTTGAAGTTTTCTAGGGTAAGAATAAGTCTCCTCAAAACCGAAAAATAGGGAGCTATATTTTGTCTACAGTCTTTCATCAGAGTTCAAACCAGAAGTTGTTTTCACCTTCATTTTCAATTCACAAAGTTTCTTTAAAGTCTACCTTATGAGAAGAAGGTAGCAGATGATTTGGTGTACTAGTTGTTAAACTAACTTTTTAAAGATTTAAGGAAAAACTGACGTTTGGCTGAGCTGCTTCTTGAAACATCAGTGACCCTGAATGCAGTCTTTACAAGCTAAGAATTCCCCAAAGCTCAGTAGGAGAGTTGATATCTTAACCTACACAACAGAACAGCAGGATCAGGCAAGTCGCTGCGCTGAGACACCACTTGGGGCCAGATTTTAATAGCTGACAACTCATAATGGATTGACAAAAGCAAAACATCATTAACTTGAATCTACAAAGTCGACATTTCCATATGCAAATTGGAGCTAGCACATATGTGCCAGTGTACAAGTCTCATTGCTTGTTTAGTTATCTGTATGTCCTTTAGGTTGCCTTCCTTTGTCTTTAAGATCCCAGTGGATGAGAACCACGTCTGGTAACCCACTTTGCAAAACAACAACAGGTGCACAGATTGGGCCTCACTAAATGTTTTTTATGGTAATGATGGTGATATTGTTGACTTACTTTCTCACACAAGAGTTTAAGATCTACAATGTAATGTCAGCACCCAGGGGTAAAAGGACAGTCGCGAATAATACGTTTGAGCAGTGTAACATGAAAGTTACTGCCTATTTAATTTTTTTTAATGTTTATTTATTTTTGAGAGAAACTAAAGTGCCAGTGGGGGAGGGTTAGAGAGAGAGGGAGACACAGAATCTGAAGCAGGCTCCAGGCTCTGAGCTGTCAGCACAGAAGCCTGAGGCAGCGCTGGAACTCACGAAATTACCATGAGATCATGACCTGAGCCGAAGTCGGCCACTTAACTGACTGAGCCACCCAGGCACCCTGAAAGTTGCTGTATATTTATATAACAAGTACCACTGAACTGATCCCTAGGGAAATGAGTACTAGAAAGAACACTCATTATAAATTTCTACATCTTATTCTAGGTTCCTAATATGGATCCTTACTAAAGATGTGTCCTACGTTGCAAGCTAGGCAATTCTTTCGTGTTTATCTTTCTGGAAAATGATGGGGCCGTGACATTTTACTTTTTAGTATAATTCTTCTTGGTTCAGTGGCATAAAAAAAATTATAGCCAGCCTAATTCTGGCCCATGGGAAAATGATTTAACCTCTCTGAGCATTAAGTTCTTGAGTTGTTACAACGTATCTTACAATCTTGTTGGGTGGATGAGTTAAGATCAAGTAAGATAATGTAAAGTGCTATAAAAACTTAAGCTGTTGTTATCCCCCAAAATGCATCCTTTGGGCTGTGCTTATGTGACTTGAGGAAATAGCCAATTATGCTATTTCCTTTCTGAGACTATGATCTTGGACTTATTGTTCAACATGCCTGTATGAACACACCACAAGGCTCAGCAGCCTCTTAAGATTCTTGACTCATTACTTTCTTTCTCCATTTTCCCCAGTGAGCTGTCCTTTCTTGGCTTGTCTTTCCTTTTCTGTTGTGTATACAAATGTTGTGTGTTAAGATCAAGGGGGTGGACACCTGGTTTGCTTCTCTGAGTTCTATCACTCACTCTCATAAAGATTTTGCTTTGGGCATTGCAGCTGGCATTCCTCTCCTTTCTTTTCCTTGCTGCCGAAGAGTTACACAGGAAAGAATCATGAAGGCTTAGATTCTCCAATCCTGCTTCCTATCTACCTCGCATCCTCCCGTTACCAAAGGGGAAACACATGTTTTTCAAACTCAATTTTTGCTGATGAAAATTTTGTTCAATTTCACAGCTTGACTTCAGAATTTTCCCCACTGATGGTAAATTCCATTCCCTTGCCAAACAAGGAAAAAATTCTACAACCATGTTTGGAAGGAAAACTTAGAAATCTCCCTCCAGCTCTAGTATCAGATAAATATAAGAAAGAAAAGAATTTGTTATGCTAGCCTGTCTGTCATTCAAAACTCTAACATGTTTGATGATTGTAAATTTGGGGAAAATATTTAACATAGGTGAATGGAATTTGTTGTTACAGAAACGTAAAGTTCGAAGCACAGATATTCATAGCAATGGTAGCATTCGGATGCTGAAAAGACCGAGGTATAAGTGAAGCTTGCAGGTGGCTTGTGTTGAATGCATATCTGTTGAATCAATTACAGTTGGAAAGAATGCTCAGTTAGATTTTATTCCTCTCGTGCATTCTATTATTTTGCTTAGAATCTTTTTTTTTAATAACTTACCTTTCCTTGTGAAAACTTATTTCTCTTATTCCTTTTATTTACTTGATAGTTACTTAAACCACTATAATTCCAAGTGCTTTTTTCCTTCCTTAGTGCGCCACAGCCCAGATCAAAACTCTTTCGATAGGTCACTTTCATTAAAGGTGTTATAAAAATAAATGGCTTGTAACAGGTACGGAAAACATGAACCAGGGGAACGGTGCAGAATCTTATTTCCCAGCTGTGCCACAGGAAGCCTTCATGTTCTTTGGGGTTTTATTTCTGTGTTCAGTTCCGGCCAAGTAAAACCCCCTGCCTGGATGTCAAGGGCTAGTACTGAAAGCTACAAAAGGCGGGAGAGACCTTTCTCCCTGAAAGGGGTTTTGGAAGTGAGCTAGTTTATTTAATCCCCAGGCAAACCTGTAGTCAAGCTAATAAGAATGAGGGAAACAGCTTCCTACATGTGAGCTAGGACTGTGAGAAATTGTTTTTCAGGGTGTTTTATAGCCAAAACCCTTCAAGGGTATGGAAGAGCTCTCCAACCAGGGGCACAAATATTCAAGGAGAGCTTGTTTGTTTTATGGTTATTCTTATCCCACAATAAACAGCTTAAATTTGCAGACTATACTTTTTTGACTATAAAGTGGGTTATTTCTCAAGATGCCGGTGCTTTCCGTAACAGATGGAATAAATAGGAGAAAATGCTGAGAATACACCACTGAAATTCTGATTTATTCAATCATTAACAAAAAGAAGTGCAATTTCAATGGTAATAGAATGAAAACCCAACTGTTTCTGCTTTCCTTCTGAAAACTTGTTTTCTATGGAGAATGCTGCTCTTAGGCAAACACCTATTTAAACCTCAGCAATGTATAATCTTAACTTCAGGCAGCATGGTTGTATAGGTTCAGTAATTTGTAATACCTCTGCAACTAGGGATAAAATATTAACTTTCAATAACATAAGCACTCTCTGAAGTACAAATAGTGGGGGGAAATACCACACATGCTATTTCCAAGGAAAGATGTCTCATATATACACGTCATGTATATATCTATATCTATATCTTTATCTATATCTATATCTATATATCTAGACACTTTATACTTGGCTTTCAATGTTTATCAAGGCAGTTGCTTTGCAGTTTGTTAGAGGCATCACAGTCCATGCATAACCTTTGGGGAGTTGGCAGTAAGTAAGAACAATTAGTCCATTGTCTCTGTCTCAAGATACAATTAAGAAGGAGGGGAAACAAAAGCCATTTAAGTGCAACAATGCTTAAAATAATCATAGTGAGGTCAATTCAAGGTTGGAAACCACACTAAATGCTTCCTGGGACAATCATTTGAGTATAATAAAGGCAAGTAAAACATTGCAGTAGTCTTATAAGAAAAACAGAATACTTAAAAACTCCATGATACACACCTATGTATAAAAATGTTCATAATACACACACATACATGCACACACAGAACATTTCTCTGTATTTTCACTGCATATCATAATTAAGCCTGTGGAATATGAAGATTTCAGTATAGGCTTACTTAAACTTTTCTAATATTTTAAAGTTTTTTCATAATCAGTCCTGATCTGGGTGAACCTAACAGAATTTACCTAGTATGGAACCAGTAACCCAGTTACAGTCTGGCTGTGTTACTAATCCATGGTGTGACCTTGGCTAACTCATTCATTTATCTTCCTGGGATCCTTTATTTTAGTTTTTTTCTTGAATTTGGTAACTGGGCTCGTAAATGATCTTACAAGACCTCTCTGGTTCTAAAATTGTACCATCTTGGGGCACCTGGATGGCTCAGTAGGTTAAGCCTCCAACTCTTGGTTTCGGCTCAGGTTCTGATCTCGGTTTTGTGAGTTCAAGCCCCGCATCCAGCTTGGCACTAACAGTGTGGAGCCTGCTTGGGATTCTCTCTCTCCCTCTCTCTCTGCCCCTCCCCAACTCGTGCTGTCTGCCTCTCTGAAAATAAATAAACTTAAAAATAAATAAGTGAATAAAATTGTACCATCATAAGGTTTTCTTTTTATTTGTTGTCAATTGAACATATCCTTCCTTACTTTGAGCTTATTATTAATTAAAAAGAAATCAATGTAAACTTAGATTGGGGTGGTGCAGCCACCTATATTGACAAAAGAGAAAGATGTTTGTGACAAAAACCCTTCAGTTTTGTCCTTTATTAACTTTGGTTTGTATCAGGTGGAAAAGTTGTCCTGTACTAAGATGGCATTTATAATCTATGAAGCTTAGAATGAAAATTCCTGAAGTCATTTGATAGGAGACCCAATTTAATAGATTCACTTCCCCCTTGCTTATCCCTCTCCTTCCCCTTTTATCTCAGCCCTAGCTCAATTCTTAAACTCTTAGAGAACAGACTTTCACAGTAGCCTTTCCAGGAGTTTTCACAAAACTACATATATACATACAGTCTGGTTAAACATTTTCAATCTACATATTCTGAAAGTCGATGTGGCTTCTCCTGTCCTCATGCTGTGAGCAGAACACAAGATTCTTGCTCAACCTAGCAAAATTTTTAAAAATGTGCTGCCCATTTCCCTTCTTGACCCACCAAATAGTTGCCACTATTTTTTTAAAATCTTTTTAGTACTCTGTGCACACAGAGTATCATGCCTATCTTTTTGTGCAGGTGTGTATTTTGTTGGGGTTTGTTTATGATGGTGGGGCTTGATTGTAAAAGCCCTGTATTATGAATAAACCAATGGCTGAAATGAAGTGGAACCTTGATTTATTTGGGTAGGACTGTTTTCCAGTGCTGTAAATCATATTTTGGTGTTCATTTACCTTTGCATTCTTTTTGAGCCACTGGCACCGAGGCTGACGAATGGGAATCAAATGAAGTGTGCTAAGTGCTTCTGCTGGAGGGTTTCATCTCCCCACATGCCGGGGTGTGATTTATCTCTGCAATACATCACGCAACTTATTTTCCTTTACTTATTTTATTTAGTGTTGTCACGAATAATATCAATTGGCCATTGACTGTGAACTCTAAACAGTAGTAAATTAATGAAATAAGCTACATCTACAGAACTCATCTGTCCCCAATTTGATTAGAGCCACTTTGGTTGCACCAAGCCATTTACTAGAGATGAACCTCATTTATTAAACAAGCAGCTTCATGAGTTCTATGTAAATTGTTATGCATAATATTTGCAGTGATTTTAATGAAACACTTAAAGCTGACTCTTTTATATCTCAATCACTAAGAGTACTTTATGTTTGTAGAATAGGCATTTTCAGTCATCCTGTGACGTTAATCTAAGTAACTCTATCTTTAGTAACTGTCCATTTAGAGAAGGAGATGTTCATTCTTTTTTGTTTCTGGGGAAGACAACAGGAGCAAGGAAGAAGCACAGGGATTTTTAGAGAAAGGGCTTTATGGAGAAAGTGTCACATGAGCATGGTTAATTTTCATCACAACACAGAGAAGGTACTCAGAATCTCTGACCAAGCATTCCAGCATTGGGCTGCACCAGTATATCAAGAATTTCCGACCACAGGAATGCATAATTCCAAGAGTTTGATTTCCCTTGGGATTTGGAAAGGTACATTTCACAAAAAGAATGGCTTAATAAAAACAATCTTAATAATTCAAATAGATAATGCCTATGTTTTTTTGTAGTGGCTTAAAAAAATGTAGGGAGTCTAAACATGTCCCAGAAAAAGCACGGAGAGGTAAGTAAAAGCTGTAAATCAAAACCAGGGGAGACATAAGCAAGTTCAGTTTGAAACAAGGTGATAGCCTCTGGGCACTAAGGCAACTGTCTACAGAAACAGGAGAAGGGGTGAGGGGTTTAACCGAGGGGAACATATATCCAGAGCTGTCCTGGAATGGGAGGGGCTAACTATACAATTTCAGTGAAGAGTAGAGGAACAAAATAGAGCAACAAAGAAGTCGCAGTGTATGAGATAAGAACATTCCTGGGAGGTATCTGTATGGGACTAAAGCGGAGTAAAAATTGGAAACATTTGGTAGAGTGTCTTTTTCCAGAACATAAATGAAGGTGGGTGGTGGTGATAGAACGCAGAGTATCCTACACATTCGCTGAGGACATATGCCCTCCTCATGAATCCCCTTGATGAGATCTACTGCAATCCAGATCTGATTAAAGAGCTGTGAGGCATCACAGTGAAGTTTAGTATTAAAGTTAAAAGCATATTCAATATGCTTGCTTTACTAAAGAATTTGATGCATGCCAGCACCTCAAGCCCTCATATATTTTCAAAGAAATTTAGAACCCTAGAATTCTATTTTATTTTTGAGAGACACAGAGACAGAGTGCAGGTGGAGGAGGGGAAGAGAGAGAGACAGAATCTAAAGCAGGCTCCAGGCTCTGAGCTGTCAGCACAGAGCCCGACACGGGGCTCCAACTCATGAATGGCGAGATCATGACCTGAGCCAAAGTCAGATGCTTAATCAACTGAGGCACCCAGGTGCCCCTTAGAACCCTACAATTCTAGAACTTGCAAATTGTAAATGAGGATTTAGATATCTCAGTCCCAAAGATTCTGTTGTCTCCCGAGAGTTATTTCAGATTTTTTCCATATATAGTTATTAATTGAAATCCAATTCACGGATACAAGATCTTTATTTTAAATAGAACTGAAAAGTCCATTGAAACAATCACCTGATTAGAGGGAACATATCGAGGAAAGAAGGAAGAAAGAAGAGAAGAAGGGATGGAGGGCTTGCAGTTGATTTAAGTATATATTTTTCTTATTATTATTACTGAGTGGGTTTTATTTTATACTACAATATGCAACATATAGATAAGATGCAACATTTAGGTTGAGGAAAAAGAAGTTGGAAAATACTGGATAAAATATGTCTAGGGAAGTATGCCCTAAAGTGAGTTTCATAACAAATGTTTACTACTCAAAATATTGGAAAACAACCACAATTATGAATACCTCTTCAATATATACAGTATACATAGTCAAGGTTCTGAAGAATCCTGCAGTAAAGAAAGTTGTTTGAGTTTGTTCTAACTTGCATTTCAAAAACACATTTGAGTAGGGTAACTTTTTTCCATTTAATCCCTACTAACAGCTGTGGCACTGGTGTTCCTTGGAACACATTTTGGGAAATGCTGCTCTCAACACATCTGAAGAACTTACCTACAAAGTCTAACTCTTTCAGAAATTATACGTAGGAAAATGTGTCCAAGGGTAGAGTTATCCACAAGAAAATCAAGGTTTATGAAAGGAATTCTTAACTCTGAATTCTTCAGAAGTGACTGATGATGAATGAAAATCTCATTTTGGAAGTTCCCCAATTCCAAATATGTTTTATTTTTCCCATAACAGAACTTGAAGTTACAAGTTTAGTCTTTAGAACTACAGTAGTATCTCCCAAAAACAAAACAAAACAAAACAAACAAAAACAAAAAACACACTTCAAATCAGAGACTCACACTTAGCAACCTTCTTTCCTCCCGTTTTTGAAGTTGTATACGTGACTGAAACCCACTTATGAAAATTGCAATTTCTGTGCAACAACTTTCTTTGTTACCTGGAATTCACATCCTCTACAGTAATCATGCTGCTTAAATCTCCTTCTCTCAAATTTGCAATTACTCTCTTCTGATTATTTCTCAGATTCAGCTCCCTTGATATTTCAGACACATTCGATAGTGTTGATCATTATCTTCTCACATGTGTTCTGGCCCAGGTCCTCTGTGCCACTCACTTTCTCTCCTCTCACCTCTCAGATATTCTCCTGGTCACTGTTTGCTAAACCAGTGATTTCACTGCTCCCATGTCACAAAGCCCAGGTTTCAATCAAATGTTCATTTCCCTCCATATTCATTCTATTAGAGTCCCCGCTTTGTCTCTCTTTTTCAGTTGTCTTTAAAAATATGCCTGCCCAACGTGTTTATCTCTCCCAGCTCAAAAGCCATCTTTGTAGTATCAAGATTACCAGAATATATTCTCTCAAATACAATTCTGATATATCCAACTTATCAAGTGAACACTAAACTTACCATCTACCCTAAGTCAGTTCCATTTACCAATGATCTTCATGCTCTACGTAGCAACACTGTTTTTCAGTTTAAAATGTAAGTTTTTTTCCAGTGCCTTGTGTACATTTGCTTTCTGCTTGATCGTGAAATTCTATATATCATGCATCAACGGTTTATTAAATCTGTAGAATATTCCACTACAATAGTAGGCATAGATACAAAGTTACTTGACCTTCAGGAAACTCATAATTTAACATGAGAAGTAGGAATATAAACACAGAATTTAAATAAGTCCAATGCTACAAGTGCAAGATATATAGGTTGCTATGGAAGAAAGGTTCCAAAGAGACATGGTGATATGACAGTATTAGAAAACGCTTAAAAAGAAACAACATTTGAGATGGGTCTTGAAGGATGAGTTGAAAGTCACATGAGGCATATGACAAAATGAATGGTATTCTATGCTATAAATATTAATAACTTATTTAAATACATGGCAAAAGGTTTGGTGTGTCTGTGAGGTGGGATAAGGATTCATACAACTTGTTGTGTTTAGAAGGAATGTTAGGAGACGAAACTGGAAAGTTGTTGAGCCTGCTTTACTGTGGACTTTGAATAACTTGCTAAAAAGTTTATACTTGACCCTG
This sequence comes from Lynx rufus, assembly GCF_022079265.1. Classification (NCBI taxonomy): domain Eukaryota; kingdom Metazoa; phylum Chordata; class Mammalia; order Carnivora; family Felidae; genus Lynx; species Lynx rufus. The sequence goes on from NW_025814834.1 coordinate 152,784,949, forward strand.
AAGATGCAGAGATGATCAGAATTTGAGCAGACAAGTGCATAATCATATCTGTATCTTAAAGTTATCATGCTGGTTAAAACAAAAACTAAAACTAAGACAAGAATGGGAAATAGAAGATGGGGTAGAGGACATCAAAATAGTCTCCCACCTAGCTTCTTTATTCTCAGCTCTTTACTTAATTCCAATCCTCCTTGGATGACTCTATGGTACTTTATTGCACAAATATAAACAAAAATATTTCAGCAGTATTTACCTCTTTATTGTTACGTCAAAATTAAGCTCTCTGCCTGACTTTTATCATTTACTATAGACCAAATGTTTGTGCCCCACAAAATTGTTATGTTGAAACAGTCTCCAATGTGATGGTATTTGGAGGTGGGGCCTTAGGAAGGTGATTAGACCTTGAGGGCAGAGTCTTCACGAATGGGGTTTGTGCCCTTGTAAAAGAGACCCCAGAGAGTCTCCCCACCTCCTCCACCATGTGAGGACGCAGTGAGAAGATGGCTATCTTTGAACCAGGAAGGTGTTCTCACAGGACACTGAATCTGCTGGTGCCTTTATCACAGACCTCCCAGCCTCCAGAATTGTGAGAAAATGAATTTCTGTTGTTTAGAGGCCATCTAGTCTATGGAATGGGCTAAGACAGTGTCCTTTATGTTTATTCAAGGACTTGTTATCCTGCATACAGCAAGTTTATTCCTCTCCTAATGCTCACCTTCCCTCCCCCCCCCCAAGCAACATTTTCCTTGCCTTTACAACCCAGTACTCCAGCTGAATGTGTTGCCTTTTTCCTCTCCCATGAGATATTCTTCTTCATGGACTCAGATCAGGCCTATTCTCCAGTATCAAATTCAAATCCCTTCTTTTCCCACAGTCTTTCTGGAAGCTTTACCTATCTCTTGCCCTTGATGTCACTGTTTTTTGTTTTGTTTTGTTTTTGTTTTATTTTCTAAGTGCCTTGGTATATGCTGGATCTCACAATTCATGCTTTGTCTTCACTATTTGCTACATTTATATTTGAGTCTAATTTCAAATAATTTTTTGTTCATTGAGGACAAGATTGATGTACTTATTATACTTCGGAGTTTTTTACTTTTTTATTGGACAAATTACAAATTATCAGCATCCTAAAAGAAATCTACAGGGTTCCTGTTAGCATGTTGTTTTCAATGCAAGAATCTGTAATAAAATCAATGTCTAAATTTATTGAGCACTTATTATATGCAAAGCACTGTGCTAGGTGGATCTATCATAAGCCTTACAACCACTATGTTGTAAGTATTATTATTATTGTTATTGTTATTAATATCATCATATTATCACCATAACCACATAAGGAAAGTGAGTTAGAGATACATTAAGCAATTGCACAAGATCACTAATTCATTCAATCTATCAATACATTTTTATTGAGTTTTTAATAATGTCCCAGGCATGATTCTAAACATCACAGAAGGAACATTGAGCAAAGCAAAACTTTTTTTAAGTTTATTTATTTTTGAGAGAGAGAGAGAGCACACAAGCGAGGGAAGAGCAGAAGGAGAGAGGGAGACACAGAATCTGAAGCAGGATCCAGGCTCTGGGCTGTCAGCTCAGAGCCTGATGTGGGCCTCAAATGCACGAACTGTGAGGTCATGACCTGAGCCAAAGTAGGACAGTTAACTAATTGAGCCACCCAGGCGCTCCTGAGCAAAGCAAAATTTGTCCTGAAAGCAGGGCATTTTGCTTGGGGAATAGACTATTAGAAATTTAAACATTTTAAGAAAACAATTCAAGCAAATAGTCTTCTAACAATATCTGGTGGAATGATGCATGCTATAAAAAATCAAGCAAGGCAAGAGCGTGGAGTACCATGAGTACTAAATCATCCAGCCAGCATGGGAAGGCAGGCTGTCCAACTCTATGTCCTCTGTAATAAGTCCCCTATTATTTATCAGCCTCAGGTACAACTTCATTACTAGCATCTGAAGCCTGCAGTAATCTCTTTCCACACACATATTCTAATGTAACTCAAGTCTCATCAACATCAGATCTACATTCTAATGGGACAAGTACTACTATCTTCACTTAAAATGTACTCACCATGGCTTTTGTGTTTCCCCCAGCTATTCTTTTAGCACATGAACACACACACACACACACACACACACACACACACACACACACCTTTTTTTCTTTTAACACAGATTTAATTTACTTATCCTCTAAAACTGTTTTGTCTATTAGAACAGGAGTTGCATCTTCAATTTTGTTAGCAATCTCCATCATTTGTACTGTTATTCTAGGCAGTTTATAAATATGTGTTGGCGTGACAGAATTCTTCTGAGTTCTAGTTCCTGAAAATTATGAAAAGAAAACAATTATGTCAATATGTGAAAAAGTGAAGAATTATAACTTTGGATCTAACTTTCTGTAGTGTCTGCATCAACAATTAGTTTTACAGTTAAGGTATAAAGTCTTAAAGTTTCTTTGACATAATGGACCTTCTGATTAAGGAAAAACATTGAGGATAAATACATATATGATATGTGTTATGTTAGACTTTGAAGCATTTATTTTTTTTTTTAATTTTTTTTTTCAACGTTTATTTATTTTTGGGACAGAGAGAGACAGAGCACGAATGGGGGAGGGGCAGAGAGAGGGAGACACAGAACCGGAAACAGGCTCCAGGCTCTGAGCCATCAGCCCAGAGCCCGACGCGGGGCTCGAACTCACGGACCGCGAGATCGTGACCTGGCTGAAGTCGGACGCTTAACCGACTGCGCCACCCAGGCGCCCCTAGACTTTGAAGCATTTAAAAAACATTACATTCACGGTAACCCGTAAATCCTTGTATATTACTATTATTTAAATTTTATGTCCTCTAATTCTGAAGAAAATATGAGAACTTAATTAAAATGGTTATTTATGTCATTTCAGCCATTAAATGTTTAAACACATTTAAAAGTTGTCACTCAGTCGCAGTGAAGAGAATGGTTCCTTTCTGAAAAAAAATGAAGCAGGTGTATTTATAGCTAAATAGGAGAAAACCTGTTTGAGAAAAAGCAGAATGCTGAGAATGCATATGGTATTTGCATCATCTCAAACTAATGCTCAAGTGACCTTGCCAACAGTATTTATTCTGAACAACCACATAAGCAACTATCTTCTCAATATAAAAAAGTACTCATTGTTCTTTTTTTTAAATATTTCTAACAATAATAAAGAGTCAGAAATAGGCCTTGGCTAAACTGTGATTGCTGTTCCTGCTTTCCATACTTTTCTAACTTTAAAATATCATTTAAAATACAATTTGTGTATCTTTGTAAGCAAAACAGAGCTTTCACTGTACTCATTAGCAGCTAGCATGTGTTGTTAAATTTGACAGATTCAACCAGAGGAAGAAACACAAGTAGCACGTATAAAGTCCGAACAAAGTTGCCATTATAAATACCACACCCATTTGTTAGGGCTGCTGTGGCAAAATTGAAAACTGTTTGAAATTTATTGACTCACAGTTCTGGAGGCTCAAAGTCAGCTATCAAGGTGTTGGGAGAATTGGTTCCTTCACAAGTCGGTGAGGGAAGGTCTGCTCCAGGCCTCCGTCTGTATCTTATAGTTGGCCATTTTTATGTTCACATGCTGTTCTCCCTGTATATGTGTCTATCCAAAATTTCCGCTTATGAATTTTCAGTATGGGTCCACATTAATGGCCTCATTTTAATTTCATTATCTCTTTATAGGTCTATCTCCGAATAAGATCACATTAGAAGGTACTGGGGTTTAGGATTTCAACATATGAATATTGGGGAGGGGCACAATTCAGCGCATAACTGACACTTTCCTCGTTTTTCTTTTTTTTTTTAAATTTTTTTTTTCAACATTTATTTATTTTTGGGACAGAGAGAGACAGAGCGTGAACAGGGGAGGGGCAGAGAGAGAGGGAGACACAGAATCGGAAACAGGCTCCAGGCTCTGAGCCATCAGCCCAGAGCCCGACACGGGGCTCGAACTCACGGACCGCGAGATCGTGACCTGGCTGAAGTCGGACGCTTAACCGACTGCGCCACCCAGGCGCCCCCTCGTTTTTCTTTGAAATGTCATTTAAATTTTTATTTATTTCTTGCCTGTAATCGAATGGATTATAACACATGTATTAGAAATAGTATTTGGTGACTCTTCAAAACTACTTCGATTTTCCAAATTAGGAAGGAAGAAGTTAAATTACCTTTGTTTGCACATGGCATGATCTTATATATAGAAAACCTTAAAAACTCCACAAAAATATTAGAAATAACAAATTCAGTTAAGTTGCACGATTCAAAATCAATACGCAAAAATCAATTGCAGTTTGATACACTAGTAATGAAGTATCCAAAAAAGAAGTTAATGAAACAATCCCATTTATAATAGCATCAAAAACAATAAGATACTTAGGAATAAACTTAACCAAGAAGGTGAAACATCTGTACACTGAAACTATAAAACACTGCTAAAAGAAATTGAGCAAAACAAAAATTAATGGAAAGGTATATCCTATATTCATGCTTTGGAAGAATTACTATTATTTAAATGTCCATATTACCAAATCTATAGATCCAATCAAATCCTCATAATAATTCCAATGGCATTTGCCAAAGAAATAGAAAAAAAATCCTAAAATTCATATGAAATCACAAAATACCTTCAATAGCCACAGCAATCTTGAGAAAAAGAACAAAACTAGAGGCATAACACTTCCTGATTTCAAACCATACTATAAAACTTCAGTAACCAAGGGGCATGTGGGTGACTCCATTGCTTAAGCATCGAACTCTTGATTTTAGCTCAGGTCATGATCTCACAGTTCATGAATTTGAGCCCCACATGGGGCTCTGTGCTAATAGCGCAGAGCCTGCTTGGGATTTTCTGTCTCCCTCTCTCTCTTCACCCCCCTCTCAAAATAAATAAACATTTTTATAAAAACAACTACCATAACCAAAACAGTACTATATTGGCCCAAAAACAGATACAGAGACCAATGGAAGAGAATACAGCCCAGAAACAAACCCATGTATGTACAATCATCTAACCTTTGACAAGGCAGCCAAGAATACACAATGGGGAAATTATGGTCTCTTCAAAAATTATGTTAGGGGACGCATGGGTGGCTCAGTTGGTTAAGCTTTGGACTTTGGCTCAGGTCATGCTCCTGCAGTTCAATGAGTTCAAGCCCCTCCTTGGGCTCTGTGTTAATAGCTTGGAGCCTGGAGCCTGCTTTAGATCCTGTGTCTCCCTCTCTCTGCCCCTCCCCTGCTCACTCTCTGTCTCTCTGTCTCTCTCTCAAAAATAAATAAACAATAAAAGTGGTGTTAGGAAAGCTGGATATCTACATGCAAAAGAATAAAAATGGACTCTTACTTTACACCATGTATAAATGTTAGCTCAAAATAAGTTAAAGACTTAAACGTAAGACTTGAAACTGTAAAACTCCTAAAAGCAGAGGGGGAAAAGCTCCTTGACATTGATCTTGGCAATGATTTTTTTAGATATGACACCAAAAGCACAAGCAACAAAAGAAACAATAAACAAGTAGGACTACCTCAAACTAAAAAGCTCTGGTCAGCAAAGGGAACAATCAATGAAATGAAATGGCAATCTATGGAATGGGAGACAGTATTTACAAATAATGTATCTGATAAGGGGTTAATATCCAAAGCATATGTGTCACTCCTTGTAGTCATTTTCACGATGCATGCATATATTAAATCATGACATGGCACATCTTTGAAAAATCACACTATACAACCTAAATATATGCAATTTTTCTTTGTCAATCATACCTCAATAAAGTTAAAAATAAGAAATAAATAAAATAAAAGGAAAAAATAAAAATCTGAAAAAACTATATAGATTTGAAATAATAAGTAAAATACTTAGAGTTTATGGTTGTTTGTTATAATTTTGACACATTCCAAGTTCAAATGAGCTGTGAATCAAAAAGTGACTGAACATGGCTATTCAGGTTCATAAGCTAAATAGACAGATGCCTATCATTTGACATGCACTTGAGGTCCTAGAAGTTGTACTTCCAAAATATGTGCATTGTCCATGTCTGGTTAATATCTTATAATTGACTAAAGATTGTCTCACAATGAAATGAACATATTTCAGCAGTGGTAGATCAAGCCACTCATCAATCAGAAAAATTGTGCTGAGAATAACTGTAATGAATTTCTTCCAAGCAGTAGCTCTTCTTTCCCATCCAATAACACAAAGTCCTGTTTCTTCCCCAACCAAGCATCTCTATCATATGTCTGAGATTCTCTACACTGTCAACTTCCAGTCCAACATACTGATGCCTCTTGCCTGAAATAAGGTCTTAATTGGATGAATATCTTAATTCCTTTATTCAGCAATAAATTATGAGGTTTACACCATGTACCAAGCACTTGTCATAGATGCTTGACTACCTCTGTGTGGGGTTTATCTAGGTGGGTATGGAAATGCCTTTTGTTTCTGTTTTTTGATCTCCTTGCAATTTGTTATCCACACAATACCCAGAGTGATCATTTCAAAGGGAACTCTGACCCTGTAACTCCCTACTTAAAGCCTTTTCATAATTTCCAGTTGCTTTTAATTAAAACCTGAAAGCTTTGGTATAGACTTCAAGGCCCTGTGTAATCTAGTTTCTATTGCATTTGCACCTCATTCCATCTGGCGCTCTCCCTCACCCACTCTGTCTGGTCACACTGGTCTTCTATCTAATGGTATCTATAACTAAATCTCTACCATCTCAGAGCATTTGCATACTTGCTTTTTTTCAGAATCTCTCTTGCTCTTCACATCTCCATTTACAACTCTTCCTTCCTGTCTCAGCAGAAACATCACTTCTTCATGGATGGCTCCCTAACTCACCAAATTTACCCAGTATTCCTGTGTCGCCTACTTAGATCTTCTCATGTATACCAATTGTGAATAATTATATATATAATGTTTATCTCTCTAATTGAATTGAATCCAATTAGGACAAAGGCCACGTGGGTTCACAATTTCTTTCTATAGTTAGCACAGTACTGGATAAATAGAAAGTACTTAATACATTTCTATTGAATATAAGAGGAATGAAGAGAAGAGGAAAGAAGAAAGAGGAAAGAGAAAGAATATCCTGAATGCTGATCAGGCCTACATGAAAGTGGAATGAGCTTGAAGTGAGATGAACACTAACTTAAGGGGTAAAAGTTTGGATTCTGGGCAAAAAACTTCAGAGTAAACAACTATTTTAGCCCACATTTTCCAAGTACATTTAATGGCAGACCAATCTCACAAAATGCTTCTCAAAGGCATAATACCATGGTCAAAGTAGTGTGCACAATATTTTCAGATTCTAGAGATTCCAAACACATATTATCAGCTACTCTTAAGAGCTCCAAGAAGACTCCTTGTGGAAAAAAAATGTGTTTAACAACCCCCTATCTAGAATAGCTAGCAATGCTCAGAAGCACTTGCTGGGAAATATGATTGTGAGATTTAACATGCCTTTTCCACTTCCTTGCTTATTCCCTCATAATTAAAGGGATTTAGATGGGAAACCTCATTCTGTATTTTCCCTTGTCCCAAAAGACAGCCTTGGATGACTTATCTTCAGAGGTTTTGTTTTTACTTATTGATTACTAATGTATAGCATCAGGAGTCTTGGCCCCTCTTTACAATATAGGATTTACATAATTGTGGATAATTGGTGTATCCATACATATGGATTTATAGTATTATAATAATGGTCATATGCTTTCCACCTAAAATTTCTTCAGCTTAATAATATTATAGACCAGGAGTCCTCAAACATTTTTCAGTGCAAATTTCTAGTACTTGTATATTTATTTATATATGATAATATAAATGTACCACTATATCTACATATTATTTACTTTATAACACATACCCCAAAATAAAAGCTTTAAATAATGAGGTGAAAAAATATATAATGAGAGGCCCTAATATATTCTTTTCACTACTCCACGGGTCATTTTGCATGGTCCCTATATTACATGCATGTACCTTACTTTAGAGGTAGCTTTTATAAACTCTAACAGGGTTAGAGCTCACCAGGAAATAATGGGACCTATGACTGTTGTTCAAGAATAAGTGACAATGTATTATAAGGCTTATAGTTGTTATTTACCCTGAAAATGACTCAGCTGCTATTTATTGGATGTAGCTTGTTTAGGTGGGTAAAAGGAACTGGATCTTTAGGGAAGATATTGGAATGTGGACAAAGAATACATCTTTATAAAGTTTATGTCAATATTAAGATGTTGCATAATTTACTACCATAATGTTACCAGATAGAGCCCTGTCTTCTTTACCGTGGCTTGGAATGTCAGGAGGGCATAGTTGCAAAGGCACATGGCCCTCCTGGATGACCAAACTACAAAGGCAGTCTGATCCTTTAGATAATGAATCGACCAGGGGTTCAATGTACAGAAAACAGAAGTTGTGAGGATGGAATCAAAGATTTAGCCTAATGATTTTTACTCAGGGAGAGTCCCAAAGAGTAATTTCCAAGTTAGTCAACCTGGAGAACCCTAACAATAGTGCCTGGCCAGATATACTTATCTTATTGTACAAGCAACTTAGTTTAATCCTCTATCCTGGGAGAGACTGCATTCAGAGAAGCTCTTAAAGGGGATTCATTACAGACTTATGAGTTTAAGGGCTCCTTGAGTTCCAGAGTTATTTATCATTAGATAAAAGCATCATAATCATTTGTAAGTAGTATTACAGAATGATTAGGAATGCAGGCTTTGAAGGGAGATGAGTCTGGTGTGAATTTCTACTTTAAACAACTCGAAGGCTGTATGATCTGGGATAAAATATTTCATCTCTCTGACCTACCGTAAAGTGTGAATAGCTATAGTTCCTCAAATCCCACCTTAAATTAAAACACTTAGCACAATGGTGCTATAATTAATACTCACTAAAAGATAGTAAAAATAGTTCTTATTTTTTTTCTTCTCCTCTTTCTTCTTCTTCCTCTTTCCATCTTCTTCCTCTTCCTCCCCCTCCTCCCTCTCCTTCCCCCATTCCCTTCTTCTTCAGTACTATTTTCAGTTCCATGAAGGAAATGAGAATTGTCTATGATCCAAACTGTTTTCCAGGTATGTAACTGAACCCTAAATTTGTTGTTTCCATTTCATATAGATGCACTTGACTACATTAAACCTAGTGACCATATGTAAGCTGACAGCTTTGATTAAGAAATTTTCTATTTAAACTTGACTTAATCTTTAGTTTAAGTGGAAAATCTGGTAGTAAGACTGTCTCTCCTCTGAAGTTTTGTTAAACACTGTGATCCATGGAGACAGAATGGGGAATTAAGCCAAGGAAGCATGGCATAAGTAAAAAATTGTGGAATTGAACCCAGAAGCAATTATGAAATAACTGCAGAAAAAAATACATAATCAACACTGCAAAGCCAAATGACTACTGCATCTTGTATTGGGTGAATTTGAGGGTGAAATAACTTTCACAAAATGAAATTCTTAATGACAATGAGCTACAAATAACATACTCATTAATCTTGATTTTGAATGGTGTTCTAGAACAACATTTGAGTTCTAACACATTTGTAACAATTGTCAAAGTTCTCCACTGAAGACTGGGTTAAAAATTAATTAGCAATAAGTTTTATGTGTCATATTAGTCTAATCAGCTACTAACCCTGCAGAGATAAGTTGTCACATGAAGTAAATTGGAAGTAGAAATGATCGATTTTTCCTTTCCTCAAAGACAAGATAGATCTTTAAAAAGTAATTTTTCCTTTTACGAAAAAGGACTCAGGCTTCAACATGATAGGTTGAAGTAGGCTCATTGATTGCTCTTTAAGGACCTGGAACAGTTCATGAAGCAAGCACAGAATGGAACAGAATAGCTTCAGCAGAGAACTGATGTTCCAATTCATGCTCTTTAGAATTACAAATGGCAATGCTTTCCATTATGATACATTTCCCTCTACACATCTGCAAAGAATTGTTCAATATGTTTGTAAAAATAATTTTCATTGTGATTTTATTTACGGGGGATTTTAGATTTCTTAACTCTTTATTATACTGAAATAATCAAGGCTAAGATGATCTCCTGAAGAAATTATTTTCTTAACATAAAAGTACAGCTAATGGAGAACACATGTAAAACTTTAAACTTTTGCAAACCAACATAATATCCCATGCATGCAGCAAAAATTGACCATCATCAAACACCTTTTTTTTTTTTTCCCTTTGGACAAGTTAAAAAATAGTGCACAGTGGGCTTGTACCACTACAACAGGGCCATCTTTACCAGGGTAAGCATTGGATTCATTAGCCTAACACCCTCAAGGCAAAACTGTAATGACCTTTGGATCATAACAAGATGGAGGTCACAGGAGAGCCATTTAACTCCTAACACAAAGTTATTTATGAAAAAAAAAGACACAACTGAATTGTTTTTTGCATGAATGCTATAAAATATTTTTTATTAAAATAAAAATAGTGATACAAAAAACAGAAGAGAAAATACCCCAAGCAACCAAACATATTTAATAAAGATGAAGCCCATTCTATTTCCCTGGAGAGAAAATGTGTGGTTTAACATATGAGAAGGATATTTCAGTTGGTGTATGTTACCCATCATAGCTGTACCAGCAGGAGCAGCTAAAGAGAACGGTCCATTAGTTTTTCCATAATAAACTCTTTTTTTCACTGGAACACTCTTGGGATTCTTTGACATTACTTCAGTGTAGTTATTGGTGGATGGCTTCAATAATTGGAACTCTCACAATCTGAAATTAACATTTTCCATGTCACTCTAGTATACGTTAAATATTATGAAACTTGATTTTAAAGGCATCTTCTCCAATATATGTGATTCCAAAGGCAAGGTTGTAAATGCAAAATGCTCTCTAAATTTTTGCATTTCACATTTGCATTTTTTTCTCAAATTAACATGTCAAGACACCTATTCAATATAACTTTATCATGCTCAAGGAAGGACTAATGAATGAGAGCTAACAGCTCCCAGTTGGAGTCTCCAATGTGTCTAACTTATACCTAAGGCAACAGCGTCCACACAAGGGAGTTCTCTGAAAAATATGTGCCCTAAAATGTACAAGCATAAATGAAAATTGGATAGAAGTCTTCACTGAGGTTAAAAAAAAATTCAGCACCTAATTTTGCCAAGTGCCAGGAAGAAGACATGGTTCTTATGCTAAAAAGAAATCATAGTCTAATACAGAAGTCAGGCATTTAAGCAACATAGTGAGATAGATTCAGCTGGAGAAATATACAACCATTTAAAGAAGAACACAGAAAGGATGTGATTTATGCATACAAAAACACTCCTTGGAAATTTTTCTTAAAGCTACAAAGAATGTGAGACTTCATCAATTTGACTTTAGGTCCTCTCTAAATATCATGGATAAGATTGAAGCCTAAAGATGTATAATGACTCAAGCAGGGACCCACAGCTCACTGACCTCACATCTCCAAATTCCAAGTTGAAAGTCCTATTGACAAGCGCATACACCTCTTTGGAAATACATGGTAGCACATCCTTAATTCACAAAACCAATTTGCACATTACTGCTCTCTTCTTAAGACTACAGTGAAGTGGGGAGGATGTGGCCTGAGGGACACAACGAATTTCCTACTTACTTTTCCCTTCAATTGTGCTGTTTAATAAATTGCTGAGAGACTAGGAACTTAAAAATGAAGTCTAACTGAAAGTCTGAGAGAATAAGCAAAAAAGAAAAATAGTCGGGGCGCCTGGGTGGCTCAGTCGGTTAAGCAGCCAACATTGGCCCAGGTCATGATCTCGCGGTTTATGAGTTCGAGCCCCACATCAGGTTCTGTGCTGATAGCTCAGAGCCTGGAGCCTGCTTCAGGTTCTGTGTCTCCCTCTCTCTCTGCCCCTCCCCTTCTCACGCTCTGTCTCTCTGTCTTTCAATAATAAATAAGTGTTAAAAAAAATTTTTGTAAAGAAGAAAAATAGTTATTGTATTAGATCCCATGGAGTAAGAGATGACAGGTTCAGCATTTAAAAACAACAATAACAAAACGTAACATCTCTTAGAGAAAAAAAATTTTGAGAAGAAAATAAAAGGAAAGAAACAATAATCAGGAAAATTTAACCAGCTTAGGTAATGTCATCTAAGAAATATTTATTGAACATTTATGTTCATGCACAATGCTGGATACTAAGTGTTGCACAAGAGATGTCAAAATTACTGTTTTTAGAAAGTTATTAGTTTAGTGGGAAATTAATTGAATAATCACATTAATAATTCAACCCAAATCAAATGCTCTGTGACAGGAACATGGTTCTTATGAGGGGTTATAACAAAGAATTCTGACATAGCCAGGAAGGTCAAAGAAGTTTTACTGTACAAACTTATATTTGAGCTGAGATGAAGGATGAATGAGAATTAACTAGGCTAAAAGAATGAGGCAAAGGAAGCAATATCTAAGCAGTTAGTGGAAGAGAACTGGGTGACATGGGTCTGTGAGCCAGAGACCATGTGAAGAATGTAGGTCTTTATAGTAGATTGATTGCATTAATGGTCTCACTCTATCACACCTCCCTAAATCCATGCCCTTCTTTTACTGCCTCCTCGTGATGACTCTGAACTTGCCATGTAGCTCACTTTGGCCAGTAGGACAATAGCAAACCAGACTTAAATAGACTTGAAAAAGCACTTTCATGTTGCTATTTCCTTTTGCTCCACCATGGGAAGATCATGCTTGGGCTTGCCTGCTGAATGAGGAAATGGAGCTGAGTTGCTCATTGTCTCTGCTGAGGCCCACCCAGACCACCTGACCTCCAGCTAAACACCTGCGAGAGCCCAGCCAAGGTAAGCAGAGCAGCCTTGCTTACTGGTAACCAGTGAATGAATTCTGCTAAGCCCTGCTCACATCAGCAAAGCTCCCCAGAAGAGCCCCAAAGAACAACTCAATCAATGCACAGATTTGTGAACTAAATAAATATTTAATGTCTTAAGCCACTGGGATTTGTGGTTGTTAGGCAGCATCAGTATAGCTATAGATAGCTGGCAGAATGTTAAATGTAAGAAAGAGATACGTAGTGGTATAGGTATATGGTGTGCATAAGAGTGGAATGATTTTAAGCTGTTATAGTAAATGATAATGGCAACTTGGACTAAGTAATAGTGAAGATGAAAACAAGACTACACAAGGCAATTTGGTTTAATTCTCTAGAAGATGGTAAACTACTAAAGGCTTTTAAACAGACAGATTGTGACAGGAACAAACCTCCACTAATTTAGGAAAATTAAATTGATCAGGTTTTCATAAATACTGAGTAGAGGAACAGAACACTAGAACAAAAAATTTAAAGAAAAAAAAGTTAAAAGCCAGGAAAGTTTCTCTTCACAACATGAACTTTAATGAACAGCCTCATACAATGAAACCATTCATTCTGAGGCTCATATGTAAGAATAGATTCTCACTCTTCAAAAGATATTCTTTCTAGATGTTAGTAGTTTCATTAAAGGCCCCTTTGACAGCCCAACCTCAATTACTGGAGTCTCTAAAGGGGAGTGGACTTCATGGATTTAAAAAATGATAAACTAGTTCCAAGACCTTTTCCATTCAGTGTTTTTTGTAGATAAGTAATTAAGGTATAAACAGTTTATAGGATAGGGAGTTTGTTTTAATGTCCACTTTCATATTATTGGCAAGGAATCACTAGAGATTAAGAACTTAATATGTTAACAAGTTACTCCTTTCTGACCTTCTAAAATTTTCTCACCCCCATCCTCACAACCATAATAGAAATCATATCTCATAATATAGAGACATATATTATATTCTCTCAGTGAGTGTTTAACCACTCTAGAATATTCATGGGTGCAATATGGACTAGAAACAGTTTAGGAGACTAAACAATGGATTGTAATCTTGTCTCTGTTTGAAGCCAATCCTTCCAATGGTATGTAAATCCCATTTCCTCTTGTTTGTTTAAGGACATCATTCCAGAAATTCCTTGAACAGCCAAACTCCAGCCATTCTTCCTCATTCTTTCTCCTAGGTCAATATTTGTCTCTTTCTCCTCTATAAATGAAATCAGTGCACACATATATAGATATATCTAAATTGTTAAATAATTCTCTTGCTTCATTTTCCTTGTCACTTTGTCCATCATTAGGTTGTATTTATTGAAAAATTCTAAGGAAGTAATCTATTCTTGTAGTTTCTAATTCTCTCCTCCCATTCTCTCCCAACTCACCTTTGGTTTTTGCCCCCATCATCCCATCAAAACTACTCTCACCATATTTACCACTGATTTCTGCATTGACAAGCCAATCACCACTGTCAACATCAACAGCACACCCACTTCCTTGATAGATTTTCCCCATTTGCACTTCATCCCATCCACTCCCTTGCTTTTCATTCTTCACTGTTTTTCCTTAGTCTTGCTTGTTGGATTTTTTTTTCTCTCCAACCTCTCTTTTTTTTTTTAATTTTTTTTTTTTTTTAATGTTTACTTATTTTTGAAGGAGAGAGCGAGCTGGGGAGGAGCAGAGAGAGAGGGAGACACAGAATCCAAAGTGGGCTCCGGCCTCTGAGCTGTCAGCACAGAGCCTGACACTGGGCTCAAACTCACAAGCTGTGAGATCATGACCTGAGCTGAAGTCAGACGCTTGACCAACTGAGCCATCCAGGTGCTCCTCTCTCCAACCTCTTAATGTTGGAAGACCCTACAGCCTTGGTCTTCTCTTCACTGTCTCCGTTCATGTCTTTGGTGATCTCATCCAACCACGTGGATTTAAATATATCTTATATGGCAGCTGCTCACAAATTTATATCTCTAGCCCATCCCTCTATCCCAAATAATAAATTTGTATCTTTATCTACTTAACTATCCACTTAAATGTCTAATAAACATTTCAAAATCCATATGCCCTAAAATAAACATGAGGCTAGTCCACCTGCAACCTTCCACATATCAAATGATAGAAATTCCATCCGTCTAATTGCTCAGGAGGAAAAATTATATACGTACACATATATCCTTAACTCTTCTTTTTTTTTTTTCATACCCCACATCGATCCTATCAGTAAATTCTGATATATATCCAGAACCTTATCACTTCTCTTCATCCCCACTGCTAGCATCCTTGTGTGTGTGGGCTACCATCATCTGTCCCTTGAATTACTATGGTATCTTCCTGACTGGTTTCCACTATTGTCTTCTGCTAGTGTATTCTTTTTTTTTTTTTTTTTAATTTTTTTTAACGTTTATTTATTTTTGAGACAGAGACAGAGCATGAATGGGAGAGGGTCAGAGAGAGAGGGAGACACAGAATCCAAAACAGGCTCCAGGCTCTGAGCGGTCAGCACAGAGCCCAGCGTGGGGCTCGAACTCACGGACCGCGAGATCATGACCTGAGCTGAAGTCGGACGCTTAACCGACTGAGCCACCCAGGCGCCCCTGCCAGTGTATTCCTAATACAGTAGCCAGAGAAATGTTTTTCACCTTTGAGAGAAATCATGTAATTCCTCTATTGAAAAAAGTTTAATGGCTTCATTTTAATGTGGACTGAAAGCCCAAATTCTTTAAAAATATTAAATGGCCCCTACTCCTGTACCTGAATTCAGTTATCTTTTAATTCAGCTCCCAATATTCTCCCCTCAGTAGAGCTGTGAGATCTCCTTACTTTTCCTTAAACATGATGAACCTAGTCTCACATTAAAGAGTTTTCTCTAGTTGTGCTCTCTGCTTAGAATATTCTCCCTCTACATTTACACATCACAAATTCTCTAACTTTCTTTTAATGCCATCTTCTCAATGATGCTACCCTAACCTCAATGTAACATTCTAACTCCCTTCCCTAAGCCCTGGCACTGTTGTTTCCCTTTGTCCTATTCTACTGTTTTCTTTTTTTTCTGTAACACTTATAACCTATGAACACACTAAATAATTTTCTTATTGTTTATATGTTTATTGTTTTTTTCTGTCTCCTTTCTCTTGAACAAAAGAAATCTGAGGTCAAAATCCTTTTTCTGTTCAGTGAAATATCCCCAAGAACACATAAAAAAAACTAAATTATGTACTGAATGAATGAATGAATGAATGAATGAACAAAGTGATATTTTGATGTATTTGAAAGGACATATCCCACTCCCAACTAAGCTCTATGTGTGGGTATAAACTGTTTTTGTGGTTGAAATGAATGCTTTTTTCTGTTGGCTGATATAATCAGAATAATGTTTTAATGTGAATTAAGGCATCCTTCCCTCACTTTTCTCCTTTTTGTAATTTAATTGCCTACCATTACCACCACTTTGTATGCAATGTGGAGGCCCTGCCCTTACTGAATATAAAATGTAGGACTAACTGACAGTACTGAGTGACTTGTGGGTTTGGGGAGTGTGCAATGACAGATAGAAGTCAAAACCCCTGAGAGATAGATAGGACAGAAACCTAGTCGAGTGATTTACCCAGTTACACAGTGAATCACCAATGGAAATGCAAGAATATGGGTTTCCTATTTTCTGGTGAAGGTTATTTTCACTCGAACTTACCACTTAGAGTCTAATGCAAAGTTCTAAAGTTAGTGGCTTGCTTCCTCCAGGATCAGACACCTCAGGCTACAAGCTCTAGGTGATGTGACTTGTTCATCACAGGCCCGTGTTGGACAATCCCCATGGTTTGACCTTTGTCATCCCCTCTGCTCTCTTACATTATGTTTAAGTTGAGGGCCCAAGGTGTTTAAGTCCATGTGTTTCCTAGAGTACTTTTATAACAATTATTTGGTATTTGTGTATGTCATGCATACAACACGGCCCACGTAAAGCTGAAAATTCAAAGAAATCAGAAATGGTGAGGGATTGTCTACGGTAAAAAATGAACAGTATCATGCTGACTTTAGCAAAAAGCACACTTCAACTCTGCTGTTCTACCTTTCTTCTTATATCTATCATGTATGAGTGCAAGTCCTTATATTTTATTTACATTCTCTCTGAATTTTGCTTGAGTTGTTCTATGCTTCGACAGTGAACCCTCACAGAGACTCACCTGTTAGATTGCAGAATATTTCAGCGTCTCATGCTCCGACTCCTGATTCTCATCCAGACATGGCATTGATTGCTATAAATGCGAAATTAAGGATGGAACGAAAACCATAAAATAAATACAAACGAATGAATAGACATGTATGATTAAGTACTGGGCAATTCTCTTCATTAAACAATACCAAATAAATGGTAGCTAATGTATAAAACCAAATGGTGGGAAGGAGTTTATCTTTCTTACAGTAGCTTATTTTCAAGATTTTGGTATTCAACATTTTAATGGCTTTTGAACTATGATCTGTTCTCATATTCGTATGCAATCACCTGCCCAGTAGATACTTATTTTATGCAGAATATTAGATTCTGTTGAGGCTTAGCGAACTATGTACTTCAAAGGATGACATTTGTAGAACCACTATTTGAAACTTCTTCACTACAGTGATTCTAAATTTTCCACCACATGTATCCAAATGATGTGGTTCCTTATGTTCACAACTTCTCGAGGACCATGTCATTTCTTTTCTTTATCCATTTTCCAGTAAATTATCCTCCGTAACACATGTTATTTACCTCTTCCCAGTTTCCCTCAATGATCCTATCCTCTGGTCCAGAATCTTCATGCATTACCTGTGCTAGAAAAATAATTATATGGGTTACCCTTCACTTACTCATATTGTAACTAATTTATTTAAATTTCGTATTTGTTCAAAGCTTGTCTCAAATGCCCACCCACATCACTATTTTTATAAAGACAATAAATTTCTGTGAGTGAAAGAGCATGCTAACCGATTTTTATACAGTAATGGCACTCTTTATGCAAATAAATACAAAACATTTTGATAGTGATAATAGTGATTATAGTAGATTCTCAAATTCACTTTAATAATATTGCCTTAACCAGCCACAAATCAACTATGAGGCGTTCTATAGCATAGGAATATAAAAAAGAGGGCTGAAAGTTGGCATTTTTTGATGACGCCTACATCACCAGATCAGTGTGAGGCTGCCTCTCTCCTCCTGAAATGTGGTTTGATGCTGGCAGTCCTGTGCTGGTGGGCTTGAGGGAACTTAGAAAGTAAGTTTCTTCCTCACTTTTTCTTTTAATGTTTATTTATTTCTGAGACAGAGTGAGACAGAGCATGAATGGGGGAGGGGCAGAGAGAGAGGGAGACACAGAATCGGAAGCAGGCTCCAGGCTCTGAGCTGTCAGCATAGAGCCCAATGCAGGGCTCAAACTCACAGACCGTGAGATCATGACCTGAGCCGAAGTGGGTCGCTCAACCGAATGAGCCACCCAGGCGCCCCTCTTCCTCACTTTTTCATGAACTCATCCTGCAACTGAAGTGGCGTCTTACTGTCATTTGTCTTTTTTCATCATTTGTTTTAACTTTACAGTGATTATAGCAGTACTTTTCAATAACTGTGGCCAGATACTAAGTAAATAAATAATAACAGCCATTTTAAAATACAATGCTATAATAGTAGAGTGCTTAAAAATCTCATTTTTCCCCCCAGATAGGAAGCTGACTTAACTGATGCCCTATTTGGAAAGAATTCTACAAAAGAACTCTGTAATCCATTCTACAATCCATTTATCCAAATGCTATCTCCAACATGAACACAATTCCAGGTGTGGTTTTGTTTTCTCTTTTTGGTCTAGAAAGAAAAGAGGTGGCTTTTTAATACATTTTAAGTGTAGGTTTCTAGGCACAGATAACAGCTATGTGGTATTTTAAAGAATTGCTTAGGTCCACAATGAATACTTTCAAACAAGGGACAGACTTCCATGAAGGAAGAAAGAAGATAGAAGCATGGCTCTCTGACAAAACAAGTTCTGTGAGTGACTTAGAGAACATGTTTGTAGGTGCAATGGAAGATAAAAATGTCAATTTAAAAGGCAAAACTGAGGAAGCCAGAGAGTGATGGTGGAGCAAGACTTAGGACACTTAACAATGGGGCAGAATCTAGATAAAAATTTAAAGTCAGGGAGAGAACTGGAAGAGTTGAGTCCAACTCAAGCACATGTACAGGTAGAGTGAGGGAAAATTTAGGGGCTGTGCATTAAATAACTTTTCTGTGAAAGAGGAAGAAGCAAAATAATCTGTTATGAGTGAAAGGATAAAGATTCTAGGGAGAATGCTATTTGGATGCTACAACAAAAGAATAAAATGATTATCAACAGGCTAATATAAAGCAGAATAACTTACTTTTGTAATAAGACCACTTTTCTAGTATGTCTAGAATATCTTGTTTTCTTATTAGCTATTTGATTAATATTGAGATATTCTGTTGATATTATCATTCAATGTTTAGACATTGTGGGGAAACTGTCATGCACAATAACTAGGATGGTTTGAATTACAGAGCCCTCCACCCAGTGCAGGTCACATATCAGGGATATTGTGCCCAGTTCTAGATGTCTTACTTAAGGGCCACTGACAAACTAAAAGCATCCACAGAGAGTTAGTAGCATGTGAGGGCTCTGGCCAAGCCATCTGAGAAACAATTTAGAAAAAGAAAGCTCTTCTTCCTAGAGAATCAAAGAATTGGAAAGACTCCTAAAGGTCATTGAGTCCAACTGCTTGCTGTGAGAACTTTCAGATTCTTCTGCAGATGCAACACAGAAGTTTTTACTGTCCTTGCTGAGACTAAGCCTTCCAATGAAATTCTTTTTCCTTCTTTTCCTAGAAAGAAAGGATCTGAAGTAGAGACAGCTAGATATGGGAATATAATTCCCTCTTTCTTTCTCTAAAACTATGATGGTGAAATTTTGTTATATAACAATTATCTCTCTGTTCTTTGAAACATAGAGTGTCTTTTGCCTAGTTTTCAAGATCCTCACGTTTTGCCCTACACTATATATATCCTAATTTTATTTCTCTTCACAGTAGTCAGGCTAATCTCCTCATTCCATTTTCTATCTTCCATAGGCAGATTGTTCTCATTCTATTTTAGTGGCTATTTTGGGTTACTATTGCTGTGTAATAAACCACTGCAGAATTTAGTGGCTTAAAACAGCATCTTTATGTTTTATTCTCAAGATTCGGTAGATCAGGAATTCAGGAAGGATTCAAGTGGGATGTTTTCGGTTTCAATTGGCCTCATTAAAGTTCATTCATTTTGTAGTCATCTTTCAGTGTTAGAAATAAAGAGTACTTTTTTTTTTAGTATGGCTTTATTGCATTATCTTTTAGGAAGGTATAAACGTATTTACCCTGATGAGTATTCAGATTATTCTTAATTTTTTCACTATTACTGCCATTGCTGTAATTAATGCCCTTTGATGACTCATTTGGGTTTCTATTGGATACATTTATGCAAGGGGAATTGCTGAATAAAAATATAAGTTCATATAAATTTTAGTATAAATGGATAAACCAACCAATAAAAGGTAGTTCAACGTGGACCAGGATGACCACTTTTCCATCTCATTTCCATTCTGATAGTGAACTGTATTGCTGTTATTTGCATTTCTTTGAACGTTAGTGAGGTTGAACATATTTTTTCTTATGTTTAATGATCATTTGTAATTTTTTCTGAGTTTTCTTTTCATAATATTTCTTCATTTTTATTAGGATGTTTTATTGTTTGTTTTGTTTTATATCTGTAAGCAGTGGGATATAATAAAGATATTAAGCATTTGAGGACTATAATAAATAATCTTCCACAAATAAATTCTCTATAACTTTTTCATAACGTACTTTTCCCATAAAAAAGTATTTAACATGTTTAGAGTAAAATTTGGGTTTTTTTTTTTGTTCTTTTCTAATTCTTGGTTTGGTTTTATACTCTTTCTTTTAAATATTACACAAATATTTGCCTAAATTTTGTTTCAGTGTTTTTGCTTTATATTTTATATAAATATTCCATCTATCTGGAATTTATTTGTGTGTATGTTATGGAAATTTTCAGATAGCTAATCCACTATCATTTATTTAATAATGCATCCTTTCTCAACTAAGTTGGAAAATAACATTCACTGTATCTTGACCCTATTCTGTATCCCAATTGCTTTACTTCTTCATGCACAAATAATGAGCTGCTTTAATTTCTCTAGCTATAGAGTATGTTTTAATATCAGTGACACAAGTCCCTATATAATTGTCGAAATTTCTGGGTATTCATGTAAATGCATTCTTCTAAATGACACTTAAGAAAATGTTTACAGTTGTGTCATATAGTAGCACATAGCTTCTTACTGAGTTAAATTTCTAGATTAATTTGGGGAAAATATAAATTTTTACAATATTGAATCTCGTCATCAAAAAAAACCCCGATATATTATGATTGCTTTATTTTACATTTATATAAATACTTCTTTATAGTCCTAAGTTTTATGGAGTTATTTTATATAGTTATTTTCTTTTTATGCTGCAATAAAATTTTTTCTTATTATATTTTCCTATTATCCTTTCTCTTTTGCTATTAGTAGTATATAAGAAAACTATCGCTGTTTTTACATTGTCAAAATTTTGTGCAATATCAAATTTTTACGTTAAACAAATATTGGACCACTTCATTGACTTAACTATTTCTTTTTTTAATTATGTTTTTAAACATTTATTCGTTTTTGAGAGACAGCGTGAGCAAGGGAGGGGCAGAGGGAGAGAAGGAGAAGGAGACCCAGAATCTGAAGCAGTCTTCAGGTCTGAGCTGTCAGCATAGAGCCCGACACAGGGCTTGAAACCATGAACCATGATATCATGACCTGAGCCAAAGTCAGTCACTTAACTGACTGAGCCACCAGGCACCCCTCAACTATTTCTTTCAACTTGTCAGTTGACTGATAAATTTTTTAGGTAAAATAAATTTTTTATGTTATGCTTAAATAATAATCTTTTGGGATCTGCTTTTAAATTAACAATGTTATTTATTTATTTATTATCGTTTCAGTGTTTATCACATTGGTTACATTTGCTTGAATAAGGTTAAAAAACTTTAATTTGATACTTATGAAAGTGTATTTCTTAAAAAGAATTAAATTTTCTTAAGTGAGTTTATGACATGGTGCCAGGCACTGTAATGATTACCATTGTGTGGAATGAAAATTGAGAATAGCTGGCTATCTTTCTTCCAAGGTGCAATGCATGTAGCGGTAGTTCAGGAACTTATAAGACTGAGAAAAAAGAGCACTGACTTCTTTGGAACAATAAATGGTTCAATTTGAGATTTGAGGATTACAATTTTTTTTCGTTTTGATTTTGATTATTTGTTTTTGTTTCTCCTGGTTGAAAAGTGGTGTTTGGAAGGAAAATAGAGGAAACAGAATAGTAGGCAAGGCAAGAACTGAGATTGATGAGGCAGCCACAGATAGAACTTGAATGGATTCATGAGTGATTATCGAATAATAAGCAAAGATGGAGAAAAAAATGTGTAACTTGAAGGAATGGGCCATGTCTCTCTTGTTCTACTGTTTAATTCTAGCAACGGACAGTATCACCAGCACATAGAAAGTGCTTCATAGATTCTGTTAAATGAATGAATGAATGAATGAATGAATGAAGAATCAGTGCAACTATATGGACTAAGTGCCCGTCTTTGACCCAAATGGCCAGTCTGTCCACATACAAATTATTCCCACAGGTGCATTAAGATCTAGCGTTAACATCCTCACTCCCAATCCTAGTGAATATATGAATCAGTAGCCTCTTCTCCATAACCGAGGACTCTAACTCACCTTTTAGGGCTGTGTCTGGTGAGAGGGGGAGATTCAGGGCAAGACAAGAGAGAGAATTATTTAGTTAAACTGAATAGGTTCTTGGTGTTCCAAGCCATCTTTCTCCTCCTAAGTCCTTTTAAAGAAAATAGGAGAGTAGAAAATTATGCAAGTAGATAGTAAGGGGAATAGCAAACTATCTACCATTGGTTCAAAGTTGCCTGTGATCCATAATAATACAACACTTTAAAGAAACGGGGGAAAATGCATACATCATGTAAATCCCAGGACCCTTTCTCTGAAGCAAGACTACAGAACTATTCATGTGAAAAAAATGTGTAAGGAAAGTTACTACCCATATCACAGCACCAGAGAAAACTTTATTCAGGACCTAAAGACATGTGAGTGTCTAAGATCTCTGAATTGAAAAGCACATTTCTAAGCCTCAGTAACTTGGTAAAGGCTAAATACAGACTTTCTGACCAGGAAGGTTAGGAGCCAGAAATGCACTGATGATTCCTCCAAGCTTTAGGGTACTCGTTTCAAATGCCACAGTATTATACTTCCACATAAGCAGAGAAGCAACATCAAAAAATATTAATTACAACAAAAAGTTCTGAAAACAAAAAACAAAATCCTGTGGCAACAAAAACTGTATAAGGAGATTTCACATGCTCTGATTTACTCATAGCTGTGGGCTTCTTTAATGCTTTTCATATGGTGCATCAGTTCAAACATCCCAGATTACCAAAATGCATATTACTGATTTAAGTAAACTTCTGTATAGACTTTTTTGTACTTTCTGCTAAATTGTATCATATATTGGAAGGAAGGTGGAGATAGGAAAACTAGGTTCTACACTTAGCTCTGATTAGCTCAGTGCTTGTTGCACATGTGATTCATGTAGCCTAATTTCTCTAGGACTTAAATATGAAATGAACTAGCTTATCTCCAAAGCTGGTCCTAAAAGACCTTCCTCATCTAGGTACGGCCAAGTGGGAGTGGGCTTGATATGTCTGAATATTGAAAATTGAACTTAGTAGGGGGTAATTGAACTCACAGTTGTGAAATCCACTAAATTTTTAATCAAGCAATCTAACCAGAAAATCCAGATTAAAAAGAAGAATGGAGTAGGTCATAAACTGATATGGTAATGTGGTTAGGAAAAAAGATGAGACATTATTTGAGCCAGGGAAAATGTATGTTTGCTCTACTTAACAGGTCAATCCAGGGCATTCCAAGCGACTTTATGTGGAGATGTGCTTGGAGGGCCGAGTGGGAGAGAGTTGTAGGTAAAAACACTATATCCATCCTAAAAAATCTGGTATACCCCTCGCCTATAACTTTTATGCCTAGCTGTCAAGCCTACAATCCTCAGCAACATCTGAAAAGACTCCAGATCACAGGTTGTATTAGCTGGGTTTGGCTGGGCTGGATAAGCTTCCAACCTGCTCTGCGGTGGGCTGCTGTGATGTAATTGCAAGAGAAGCAGAAGCGACCATGTATAATGACGCCCACCGGCTTTATCTATATGACCAGGCACAACAAAACAACCCTAAAATGGACTCTGCCCAGCCAACTCTGTTTCCTTGGTCGCATCCACTGCCTGTTTGGATTGTGGGTACAATCAAAGCTCCGCTGCAGGGTAACTGTTGAGAAGTTCTGAATCAGCTATGCCAGGGTGATTTGTTCTGTACTGTCAATGTGGTCATTATCCTCACTTCAAACTCTGTGGCAAAACTGTTGAATGTGGAAAACTCAAGTAGGGGGAAAAGGCTCTTAGTACAATCTGGATTGGGCTATTGATTATGCCTGGGGTTGCTGGGAGGCCAGAAGATTAATAGAAAACGCTCACTTAGAACTCAGTGGAAGATTTTCCAATCACCCTGCAGAAAGGTCTATATTTCACTTTCACATTTGCCCACTTGGGATATAGGAAAGAGGAGATGGAGGAAACAAAGCCAGGAGTAGAAGGGCAAGGGTTCAATATATGTAAATGTTTCTACATAAGTTGATATAAAACACATGACTCTGAATGACTTCCAAAATGCTTGAATCCTATAAGACACACAAAAAAATGAATGATCCGAACACCATCTGTTTGTCCTTTTGGTACATGTGGTAATGGTCACTTATCTGACTACCTGTGGATATGGAAATGCATTTGAAATAATGAAGGACCCTCTGCTCTATTATAATGACAACTACCAGTGACATTTGTAACCTTAGCAGCGGGTTAGAAACTATTTATGTCCACTCCCATTAAGAATTTTACCTCTTTTGACACATCCATTTGGTTCTGTTTGAAAGAGAAAATCATTAGTCTGACCTAAAACCACAAATGAAGACCAACTACTCTCAAGTAATTTGCATATGCTTAACTATTTATGAGTTCCCTGCTGAGCATCAAAAGTGGTTATCAATCTACCTACACCCCAAACTACTATAGAACATTCAGTTTCTGTTAAGAGTATGCTCAATTCCCTATGAAATGAAACTTGAGGTCAGAAGCATAACAGACAGGACTTTCTTTTCCTTGGGGAGCATTTTGGCATTTTCTGCAATGAATAAAGTTTATCCATTCATCCAGCAGATATTTATTAAGTAGCTATGATATGCCGAGCACATAGTCTAATTTTGGAACATGTTTAGATCTTCAAAAGAGTAGTGTATTAAAATTGATCTTATTTATAACCATCTTTTCTTTGACCAGCATTCATAACCATTCCTTCCTCCTACCATAATTCAGTTTGTCATTTGTTGATAGATGGGCTAGATGACAAAATTTGGCAAGCAACAAAACATGGAATAGCTCTTATTTGAAGCATGTGTACCAGGAGAATATCAGATCTTTAAATGTATTCAACATAGCCAGAAATAACAGTACCTCAATATGTACTTATCTTTTCTTACTCGTATATTTATTTCCAGTTTTCTTTTTTCTTTTATTTGAGTTTCCATCTGATCTAAAACAGAAGCAGCAGTTAATACTGTTGTATTTAGTATCATTTCAGTGCCTACAGTGATGAGGCAGCAATCTCAAGGAAATTACTGCTGTTGCGAGTAAATAAGTTATTCACTGTTTTGTTGAAGGAGTTACACTTCCAATATCCAATGCCTTAAACTTTGTTTATTTTACAGTTTTGATGCAAATGACTTGCCATCTTAATCTGGGAGTACATTGGAAACAGAGCCTTAGAGTCTTGGTCAAAGCTACCAATGCTCAGCAAATTTCCTGAAATTACATGGGTCAAATAGCAAGAAGATTGTTTAGAGAGCAGACTAGCATCTTAGAGATTTGGGAAAAGATAATTTTATTTCTGACCACTAATGACTTCTGAAGTCTTTAGTTCACAATAAGAAAAATATTTTAGAAACTAAACAAAAATATGTTTACTGATGCCCCTTTCAATTAGTCTTTGCCTTTTAGTATAAAAAATAGAGTGCATTTGGGTTTTCATTTCAAAAGTGTATAGAGTCTATTGAATTCCAGCTGACACTGCTGAAGGCAAGTTTTAAGATTTTCTCTTATATGATGAAAATTCATATTTACATGGCTTTGAATCATATTTTTGTGCTGTATAATTATCAAATGCACTGTTTAGGAGTTAGATGGGGGAAGGAGTGAGGGGAAACCTAAACCACTTTCCGGGGGTTTGTTTGTTTTTGTTTTTTTCTCTTTCTTCATAAAGTGTTTATAAAATGGGCAAATCGAGGGGAGCTTTCTAATTTGTGGATGGTGGTTCCAAGCTGTGCCTATACAGTTTTATGACTGCTTAGTTCCAAAATGTATAAACACATTACCCTTCTACATAGCAAAATGCCCAGGAGAAGGCAATGTAAAAGAAATGAAGCAGAGGAAAATATATTGCACCATTTTCTTTCTTCCTTTTTTTTTTTACATTTAATTTAAAATTGATATGAAGTGATTGCAGCTTTGAGGAGCTAGTGAATACTTTCCACTTGCTGTTTCCTCATTTTATCTCAGCTGCACTTGGCCAGCAAACGAATCCTACACAACTTCTCAAGCAGGTAGTGAAGGAAGAGATAGTCTCGTCTCTGAGAGTCAGCAGGTGAAGTTCCTAGTATTTATTTTGAAGCTACGTGATTTTTGGTTTGAAGGGTGTGTGTGTGTGTGTGTGTGTGTGTGTGTGTGTCTGTCTGTCTGTGTGTGATTCCCCATAGTCTTACTTTGCAATGCAAACCAGTTTTTCAAAAGGACCTGCAAAGTTCAGCCATCTGCCAACGAAATGCTTGCACATCAGCTTCAGAACAAAATGACTGGAGGTCATATTGCTTTAATGTAGACTTTAGTACACTAAAATACTGTGTGTGTGTGTGTGTGTGTGTGTGTGTGTATCTAGTTGGTATACAACTGAAAAAATGTTCCACGTTTAAGAGGTTCTGTTGTTGTTGTTTGGCTGAAGAGCATGAGTTTTTGGTGAAAATCCATGATTCTGTGTTGATTAATATAAGATACATGAGGAAGAATCCAGGAAAGCTTTGATACATAGTAGAGTCAAATAACATAAATTGGGTTTAGGAGAGCCTTGGTGGTGCAGTCGGTTAAGTGGCTGACTTTTGATTTTGGCTCAGGTCACGATTTCACAGTTTCTGAGTTTGAGCCCTGCCGCCCTGCGTTGGACTTTGTGCCCACTGTGTGGAGCCTGCTTCGGATCTTCTGTCTCCATCTTTCTGGTCCTCTCCCACACAGGCTCGCTCTCTTTCTCTCTCTCTCTCTCTCTCTCTCTCTCAAAAATAAACATTAAACAAACTTTAAAAATAACATACATTAGGTTTGAATCTGAATGTTACAAGTCCTCAACAAATTCCATGATTTTGAGAAAAATAGTGGGGTATACTCCTGCTTGTACAGAGGAAAGGAGTCTGCTTCTTGTCCAAACCATAGAGGTTAACCTAACAAAGCTTTTACTTTGGTACCAACTCTACTGGGAATGTGGCTGTGAGAAGAACAGCAAACACTTCAGACTTTGTTTTTGAATATGAGAGGGGCCCAGAGTCATGTGGCTAGTGCCCATCTCTCCCTGTGCAGCACAAACAAAATTCTTGAAAGGGGAGTTGGTTGCCACTTCTCCTACCTCCCATTGACTCCTTAAGGCATTGAATAATCTGCTACCGGAGTGGCTTTTGCTTTCACTCCCTGTGGAAATTGTTCATTCCAAAATCCATCTGGAGTTCTGCCAGTGGCCAATGAATAGATCTGTTTTCATGACTCATTTTTTAAGATCCATTTGACACATCATCTTCTCTTTGAAACAGACCCTAATCCCTTTAACTGATTTAGTGACTTCCTCTTTTGTTTTCTCATAACAAATTGTTTATAACTCTCTTATTATAGCTACTCTAATGTGTTAGGATTTGTCTGTATGCATATGGCTGCTCTGACCAGATTTTAAACTTTTAAAAAGAAAGAAATATTATTTATTCATTTTTAGCACTAACATATAGTAGATATGCTGACTATCTTAGAAAAGCATAATAAATACTTACTGAGTGCAGAATGAAGAGATTTCTGGCCAGTTTTAGAATAGCCTTGTTGTGCTCTATGATATAGTATGTTTTATCATACATTAGAAAATGGAATCAAAAGATGACACTGGGGCACCTTAGTGGCTCAGTCATTAAGCATCTGATTTTGGCTCAGGTCATGATCCCATGGTTGGTGAGTTCGAGTCCCACATCCATCGGGTGAGCTTCAGCCCTGCTTGGGGTGAGCATGAGCCCTGCCTTGGGTAAAACATAAGCCCCATTTCTGATGAGCCTGGCGGCTCTTTCTCCCACCCTGTTTCAAAAAAAAAAAAAAAAAAAAGGTGACACTGATGCCAGCATCATGGCTTTCTCTCACTGGCATACAGCTTTCCTGTAATACCATTTTTGTCATGCTGAATCTCTGCTCCATCATGTATATAACTAGTAACGTTAGGCATCTATGAAGAGGAGTCTTTAATGACTCCTTTCAGGCTATATAATCAAGACAAAACTCCTTGGAACAGTCTTGCATTTTTAACATGCTTTATTTCTGTAGTACATTCCACCAAAATTCATATATTGCATAGAGGATAATGGTCTCTGACACTATGAAGTGCAATTACTTTACTGAATGTTCCAAAGGTGGTAAATGGAAGGAATCAAGTTAGAAAGGAAGGAAGAAAAGTTTCCTAAATGTATTTCTATTTCCTTACCAGAATAGAAAAGGTATTTCAAATTATAAATTCAGTTTGAGTTGATATTTGATGGCATATGTGTTTAAATTTCTTGATTGTCAAAAACACCAAAATGTAAATTAAAAGCAGAATGTCAAACTGGAAAATAATTATAACAATAATTCAGGTAAAAGGTTATTTCCTTAAGGGGGGGAAAATGCTTAGAATTAAATTTAAAAGTAGACAAATACCACATACAAACACACACATCACAAATTTGAATGACTAGAAACCAATTTAAATGGTACGATGATATTGGGTTATCTATAAACATGTTGATATACGTTTTACATGTAAACATTGTAAAATTTGATTTTAATCTTTAAATTTTTGGCTTGTTTGAGTTTTAAGTTATAATAATCAGTGTGGGCTGGCATATGTTGAAACAAGCTCTCACAAACTGGGAGTTCAACCAGCACACATTTTCAAAATTGGAAAAATCTTTGACAGTGTTTTATTCAGAAGCTGAAATTCTCTATACTGTGCCACAGAAATTAATCAAGTAACAAGAACAGCAACAACAATAACAAAACAGAGAGTAAATTCCCAGGTCCATTTTTGAGTCAACACTGTAATAAAATAAACAATTTTAAACAACTTTGAGAATATTGGGGAAAAAAATTATCAACAGGGCACTTGGATAGCTTAGTCGGTTGACCTACTGACTTCAGCTGAAGTCATCATCTCACGGTCCGTGGGTTCGAGCCCCGCATCAGCTTCTATGCTGACAGCTTGGAGCCTGGAGCCTGCTTCAGTGTCTGTCTCCCTCTCTCTCTACCCCTCATCCACTCGTGTTCTGTCTCTCTCTCTCTCAAAAATAAATAAACATTAACGTGTTTTTAATTATCAACAAAATACTTCCTTAAATTAGTATTGGATTCAAGAGGACATCAAAATGACAAAGTTAGTGACTGCTTAGACCATAATAAAAGATAAATACTTCATATTAAAACTTACCTGTAGATATCTAATCAAGATGAAAACTTCCATTTTAAGAATGCATATTGACCACATATACTATTTTCTTCCTTCCAAAGATCCCTTTGAAATGATAGTAAAGAAGTAAAATAGTTTAAATCAAAGTGACAAAAAGAATTAGGAGCAGGGTTGGGGCGGGGATGATCAATAAGCCTCAAGAGATTTCATCAAATTTCTGGAATGTGGAAAGCAAGTGCAGAAGGAGTAAACAAGAAACAAGCCAGAGGAAACTTCAGTCATGAGTGTAAAGAGTTTCTCAGTCAATTTCTTTTTCATAACCAAAAGCATACAGAAGTTACAAATACTAAATACAAAGGAAGATGTGAAAGAGCCATGGGGTCTTATTGAACTACAAGTTATGGCTGCTCCCCGGACACATTGGACTTCATTGTATCTAGACACTAACAGCTGAAAGAAGGAGTCACTATTGTGTTAGGAATAATTGACTCTGATCAGCATATAAAAGTAGGGCTCCATTTACACAATGAGCATAATACTCCCTTGAAATTATGTAACCATGATAAAAATGGGCAACCATTCCAGCCTGAAGGGTATGATTGCCAATTGTTATGAACTGGACATTTGTTGTCCCCCCAAATTTATATCTGAAATCTAATCCCCAATATTGTGGCTATTGGAGGTAGATTTTTTTGGGAGCTAATTAGGTCATGTGGGTGGAGCTCTCATAAATGGGATTGGTGTCCTTATAAGAAGAGACCAGAGAGCTAGCTTTCTTTCCACCACATGAGGGAACAAGAAGTCCACTGTCCACAACCTGATGGAGGGTTCTCACCAGAATGCAACCATGCCGACACCCTGATCCCTGAAGTCTAGCCTCTAGAACTGTGACCAATAAATATTTACTGTGTAAAGCACTCAGATGATGGTGATCTCTTATAGCAGCATAAACTAAAACAGCAACCTAGGGCTTGGATCCCACAGGATTGAAGGTTTGGGTCATACCATAAGGTAAACCACTAAGACCTCCTGAGGTGATAAATGAGAGAGTGAAGATAATATGGATAGATAGTGGAAGAGGAAGAGAATGAGTTCCAGTTGTGGCCCTGAGGCTACATGAACATTGGAGGCCACAGTTTACCCTATTAACCTCTATCTTTTGTTTCTCCTCAGGAAGAAAGGCCCACAAAAACCATAGAAGACTTGCTCTTCATTCAGTAGATGTGTGAGACACATGGGAAGGATAAAGTGATAATTATAAGACACTGCTCAGATCTCCTGCTGCAGGAAGCGTACTTGATTGATCTTAGCTCCTGCCCTTGTGTTTCTCACCATCATGTTTGCATCAAGGCCACACTATTCACAGGCTGCTCCAACCTAATGAATGAGCACAGCAGGGCTTCCAATGCAAGCCCAATCCTGTGAGATGAGGACTCCTTTAAGATGTATCTTTTGCTCCAGAACTCTCCATTGTTAGGGTCAAACTTCCTTAGAACTGCACAGCCGTCTGAGACTGTTTACCCTGCCCTCTTTCCTTTCCCTTCTCTATCAAAGAGTTCAGACCTACCTCACTTTCTGAAGAAGCCCCTACCTCATGTACTTTCTCCCACTTTTTCCTTCACCAGTGTTTTACCAACAAATCTCTTGCATGTCTTTTCCTGTCCTGGCATCTGCTTCTCAGAGGACCCAAGCTAAAAACTGTTTAAATTCAATTAAAAAAGGAACAATTGTAGAATAATAAGGAGATACTAACAATAAAACATTCTCTGAAAAAAAATTCACTTTGATTTTTTTAAAAAAATCTTTGACAATTAGTGCTGAAAAGAGTGATAGAAAAGATAATAGACATAAAGAATTGATACAGAAGGACCAACATCAAACAAAGAATCTATAAAGTGAATAGAACAAAGAAAAAAGTGGAAGAGAATTTCTGACGGCTGATAAGAAACCCAAAATTTACATTGAAAAATGTCTTACTGAATTGATAAAAAAATGATCCACTTATACTCAGGCATTTTGAAGTTTGAGAACACTAAATATAAAGACAAAAGTCTAAAGCTTTCACATGATAGAACATGTCAACAATGTGAGCATGAATCAAAATGCAATGGACTTCTCAACAGCAGTAGTAGATCTTAAAAGACTATGATGGAATGAATTCTAAGTTCTGACAACATGGTCAGCCCGAAATTCTAAGCCTAGCCAACCTAGTAATCAAGTGTGAAGATACTAATAGCCTGCATTTACTAAATGGCAGGAACTATATGAATGATTTATTTAATCTTTCACAATCTTATGAATTGTTATGAATAGATGCTATTAATATGCCCACTTTGCAGATGAAGAAACTGAGCAAACAAAGGTTTATTAACTTGCTCAAAGTCACAGAGCTAGTAAGTAGCAGTCAGAATTCAATCCCAATAAAATTTAAATTGAAGTCAATACTTTGAACTAATTATATTTCAGTCTAAGCAGTGTAGATTATTGACATTTTCAAGTATGCACAGTCAGAAAATTTATGGTCTATGAACATTTGCTTAAAATTTTTTTTGAAGACATTCAGGGAAAAAATGAAAATAAACATAAAACAAAACACAGCTATGGTCGAGCAATTACACCCCTTTCCCCAGCCTTCCAAAGATGTCCAGTCCTTAATTTCAGGAGCCTCTAATATGTTACTTTACATGGCCTGGAAAAACTGGTTTTGCTGACATGATTAAGTTAAAGATCTTTAGATGGAAAGATATCCAGGTGGGCCCAATGTAATCAGAAGCTTATGAGAGGGACACAGGAGACAGGAAGGGTTTCAAAGATGCTATGCTGCTGAATTTGAACATAGAAGAAGAGACCATGGCCAAGCAATCCAAATTGCCACTAAGAATTGGAAAGGCAGGGAAACAGAGTCTCCCTTAGAGCCTCCAGAAAGAATGCAGTCCTGCTGACCCATTTTGGATTTCTAGCCTCCAGGACTAAAAGGTAATAAATTGTGTTATTTTAAGCTTCTAATTTCATTGTAATTAATTATAGTAGCAATAGGAAGCTAATAATAACAAAATGAAGACTGACAGAGATATGGGGTCCAAGAAGGAAGACAACTCATCTCAGAAAGTAGTCTAAGGCAGCTCAAGGAGATAGCTCTGCAAAAGGCCTAGAAGTAACCACGTTGGGTTGGAAGAGTTGGACACAGGGATTTGTAAAGGAGTTATTTGGTGGAAAAAAGGTATTATAATCCTAGTGGAAAACAATAACTGAGAATATAAGAAGGACGCAGCATGAATAAGTAAAAAGTGATTAGAAATTTCTGGCAAAAAAATATCAAGTAAAGGAAATGCAAACATATACACAACTTCTCTTGGCATAGAACAATACCCACATCATCATGATATGAATACCCTTTTCTGATTTAACTAAAAATAGCTATATAATTATATTGAAAAGATGAAGGACTATAAGGCAATGTGTTATTCAAATGATAAATTTTCATCTGTCATTGGGTAGTTAAATAATATCTAAAATTAGTAAATCAATAAAGAACAGCAATCACATATTCAGAGACATTCAGGGTTAATCACTTGAAAAACAAAGAGTTCAAATTAGTTGTTCCTGGGCCTGGGAGATGGAGAGAATGGAGGAGGGTATATTAATTTTTTGCTACTATGTTAGTATTATATCATATTGGTATTATTTTATTTTAACCACATGAAAATTAATTTAGCATGACTCTAATTTATATAAAAGAAAAAGAAAAATTTAAATTAAAAAAAAGTATGTACGTATTTAACTGAGATTTTAAGCACAAAAGCAAAAACAGCACAGAAATTAGATCAGTGAATGGGATTCTCTCAAGTGTTTGAATTTTTTGAAAAGACCAAAAATACATTAAATTAAAAACAATGGCAAGAGGGAAAATATATTTGCAACAAATATGAATGTATAACTTTAATCTAAAGAACCTTTTGCAGATCAATAAGAAAAGTCCAAACATTCTTATAAAAACACTGGTCAAGTACATGGACAAGTCACAGAAGAATTAGGAATCATCAATAAACATAAAAGTATGTTTAACCTCTGTAATAATCAAATTTATATACATGAAAACAGTGAATGTACCCTTTTAGTCATTATAATTTTTTTTTAACTCTATTTATTTATTTTGAGAGAGAGTGTGTGTGTGAGGAAGGAACAGAGAAAGAGGGACAGAGAGAGAGAATCCCAAACAGGATTGACCTGGGGCTTGAACTCACCAACCAAACCATGAGATCATGACCTGAGCTGATATCAAGGGTTGGACACTTAAGTGACTGAGCCCACCCAGGCGTCCCTCATAAAATTTATAATGCTAAAATTGATTGTGATGGGAGTTTAGTGATGTGGCAACTCTTATAAATGATATAACAAGAATTAATACAGCTTTTC
Source organism: Lynx rufus (assembly GCF_022079265.1). Taxonomy (NCBI): domain Eukaryota; kingdom Metazoa; phylum Chordata; class Mammalia; order Carnivora; family Felidae; genus Lynx; species Lynx rufus. The sequence continues at coordinate 152,819,208 of NW_025814834.1, forward strand.
TGAAAGTATCAAATCACTCTCTAAATATAGATAAATAAAATTATTTACCTCTTTCCTCCTCTTGACCACTGAAAATACTTAAAGAAATATATGGAAAATGATTTTCAAATTTACATTTATACCCATCCTTCTCAGATGAGAAGATATCATTCTTCCTTTCCTTGGCTTGCTCTCTCTCTTTCTCTCCTGTTCCCACATCCCTCTTATCCCAATCTCTCCTTTCAGTCGCAGATCCTTCCTTTCCAGGCACAAGGAGGACAGATCTTGCCTAGATCACATCCTATGAGGTCTCAGCTACGAAGTATGCAGAACCATGGTGAGAGACAAGGGTTTACCAGGAAAGGCAAGGCTGGGCCTCGGGCCTGCTAATGGGGCTACAAAGTGCTCCTTAAGGAGAAATCTAGCAGTTTAGTTACCAATGTATAAACAGATGGGAATGGCTAATGTTCCGCAGCCTGGGAGGCAATGTACCAGCATGAACTAACTCAGGAGGAAGATTCTCTAGGTTTAAATCAAGGCTCTGCCACTTATTAGCCCTGTGACTTTGTAACAGCTACTTAACTCTAGGGTCTCAGTTTCCTCTCATCTAAAATTGGGCTCATGTGACTCATATTGCTATAACCACAGAAAGTTTGTACAAGGACCAAAAGAACAATCCAAATAATTTAGTATAAGGCATCACACAGTAAATACTCAATAAATATTAGTTACTATTATTAATTTCATTATTACCATTACCTGGCTGATCTGGTAGAGTTTCTTTAACCAGATTCATATGGCCAGACAGAAGACAATGGTGTCATCCTTATGTTTACTCTCTGATTTGCAGCCAGAATTCAGTGAATCACCGGAGTACGTTGTGGGTAAATACACCTCCTGGAGTCTTAATGTGCTACTAGCTTGCCTAAGATGACTCTGGGTGAGCCTGCTAATTGAGGAGAGCTTGTGAGAGTTTGTAATGAGGCAACTAGCACAGCGTGGACAGTCACAGAAAGCTCTCCTGAAGAAGAAACATGTAAGATTTGGGTGGGAGCTGGCAGGTGGAAATGGAGAAAGAAAGAGGAAATAGTGGTTGTAAAGGCATCGTGTGGGAAGAAGAGCACAAATAGAAATAAAAGGCCAATGGAGTTAGCATATGGTAAGGAAGTAAAAGTGGCTCAGGATGAGGCTAAAATGGACTGACAAAATCCAAACCACTCAGATCCCATTAGCCATGCTGAGGTAGTCAAAACAAGACCTGGAGAATCTGGAAGGGAAGGGAAAAAGATAAATAACACCACTGTTTCTCATAGTCATTTCCTGTAACCACGCTAACCCTGACAAGTGTTAGAAATGGAGCTGAGGGGTACCTGGGTGGCTCAGTCAGTTAAGCATCTGACTTCAGCTCAGATCATGATCTCGTGGTTCATGAGTTGGAGCCCCGCATCAGGCTTTGTGCTGACACCTTGAAGCCTGGAGCCTGCTTCAAATTCTGTCTCCCTTTCTGTCTGCCCCTTCCCGCTCACGTTCTGTGTCTGTCTCTCACTCTTTCTCAAAAAATAAATAAACATTAAAAAAAAAAAGAAATGGAGCTGAAATGTACACACACATACATGAAAAAAAAAGGACAGATATTCAGAGTTTAGGGACAGGCAAATTAAAAGAGATGGACAGGCTTCTTGTCGTCCTTTCTGAAAGGTAACCCTGTGTGGTCCTCAGTGCCAACAGATGGTAACTAACCTGTTGCTTCTAACACCGAGGGAGTTGAAGAGGGTGACTAGGGCCCAAAGGAGCTGCCAGTTTAATGGGACATAAACATATAAAAGAGGTCAGGAAATTTAGAGCTTCTGGGATGCCTCATAAGGTTCCAAGAAATCTACATGAGTAAATACATTTACTTCCCCAATTGCCAGACTACAAACGAAAGCAAGATAAAATGTAGTTGCAGTTCCCACGTGACTCTCTCACAGGAATCATGCACCCCTGAGAATGCTGAAGAATGAGCTACTGGTTGAGAAAACCTCAGGTTTACTTGTTGGACTGGGACATAAGAGAAGACTCAGTGGAGTCCCAAAGGGTTTTGGACACCTCTCACATCAAACCCTTGAATCACTTCCTATTGTCCTACACCCACATCTGGCTTGAGGACCAGGCTTCATGGGAAGGTATACACATGAGTCGGGTTGAAATCCCATTTAGGTTTAAGATACTGACTAAAGCAAAGTGACCAAAAGCAATGGAACAGAAAGGATCCAGGAGTAGGCCAACTCAAAGAACTGCTATTGCAGTGGTCATATTAATCTAATTAATAAATATTTATTGAGTACCCTCAATGTGCCAGACTCTTCTAAAGCATTGGATAAAAGAGCAGTGAACAAAACAATCTTTACCCACAATTTATCTTTTATTCTAGCTGGAAATGGTAATGCTTATTCATGTGGCTTTGATGTTTGACTATGGCTTTTATAATAAGCAGCCAAATACGTTTCTGGTTAATAATCTCTATAGCCAGAGAGACCTCAAGGCTTTTATGTCAGCCTGAGTCATCTGCATGCCATTGTACACATACAGTGAGATAAACTCCACTTTCATGAATGCCATTAAATTGGCCTGGTCCATCAGTAGACAGTTCGGTCTACACTGTCTATCTCATTCTCACTGTGTGACTATATCAGTGATAAGAGAATTCTCCATATATTCAGAGTTTATTATACACATGCTCTTATTTAAAAAAACACGTTGTAAAAGTCAAATGATAACTGCATTTTGCATTTGGCTTAAAATGGGTGTAATGAAATCTCCAAATTTCCCTTGTTATTTTCCGAACTACGAGTATATAACTAGAATAGAAACACTTGGTAACTCAAAGAGCTACCACATAACTCTCAAGATTATTGCCTATTCTATTTGGACATGGCAAGTGGAAATTATTGGAACTCCTCTGCTTACTAATTTTTTTTTAGAGAAGAATATTTCTGTAATATTTTGGAATGAGTTTTTGTGTTCATTAAGTATTTGTCAAAGATCAGTGTGTTTTTGTTAAATCACTCAGACCCCATAAGCCATGGAGTTTGACAAATTCAAAAAATAGAGGAGTCATAGACAATGATGCTTAATTAATAAATAGTTAATAAGGCATGGAATGGTTTCCTATTTATACTATTTATTCAGCAAACTTGAATTAACAGCCTACTGTGTTCCAAGTGCTTGCTTTTATAGAATTTATAGCCTAGACTAGAATTTAAAAATAATTATGTACATATAAATACACTTACAAATTATATTAAAGTATAATTTTAAAATACATAAAAGGCATAAGAAATGCTGTTTATTACAGTAAAGAAGTCTAGAAAAGTGGCAGATTTGGGGAGGTCATAAGTTCAGTTTTTAACATGTTTAGGATAAGATGTCCATGGGATTTCCAACAGAGAGAGATGTGACATAATATGTGCAGATATACATCTCAAGCTGTCCGTTTGTTTGTTTGTTTGTTTGTTTGTTTGTTTGTTTTTCCAAAGTGAAGATTGATACAGCACAGTAACTAGGAAGCAATCATTAGTCTAGCAAAAGGATCTTTAAAACATTGATGTAACAGTTGTTGGATGTGTGTTAATTAAGGGCTGGACGTAGTGTAATATCAACAATAGATGGCCATAACTCTGCTTTACACATTCCAAGTGGATAAAATGCAGTACAAAGGGACTGTTTCCTCAAACTTGTTTTGGTTTTACAGATCAACACAGTGTGTTTGGCAAACAAAATGCATTTACTCTTTTTCAGGGAAATATACAAAGATAAATACCAAAGGATTTTCATTTGACACTGCTTAATCACCACCACTCTGCTATCCTACCAATGAAGGATTACCCCATGATCATAGATTCCTCACAGAGAAATTACTCAGATGTCTTGGCACACCAAGATCAACATTTGAATGCTGGGGGACTGGCAAGTAGTCCCAAGGAAGTCACTATGAGCCGTCCAATCAGAGTTAAGGGGTCTGAATGGAGAAGGAAGGCTGAGCAGAGAAAAGCAAAACACACTGGCAGAAAAGGCAGAAATCAGAGTGTTTTCCGAATTTCCACCCATTTGGTAGAAAGCCAACTTTCAAAATAGTAGCTCTTCAGTAAGCAGGTTTTTTACTAGCCCTGTAATAGAAAGCTTAAAAGATCATTTACTAATCTGAATTTCTATGAGGAGAACAGCTACACTTGCAGGCAAGTGCTTCCTAGACTATGAAAGATCTTAAAGGTGACTGCTCACACTTTCAACTGTGATGAGCTGGTGAAAACTGACTCAAAACCTCAGCACTGGTGTTGTGAAAGATGTTTGACAGCCCTGGAGTTCAAAGACTGATGTGCTTTCTTCCACTGGCTATACATATTGGAACTAAGTAAAAATCTTGAAAGTGAAATATTCTGAGAAAAGGATCATTCACTTGATCAGTTTATTTTGACTTCTTGAGAAAGAAGAGGGGAGAAAAAGAAAGAAAATGAGATTCAGTTTTTACTTTTTTGGCTGACCTTGAAGGCAGTGATACTAATTTGAGTATAACTTAATTTCAAATAGTTAAATTCATTTAAAAATAAGAAAGAAAGAGAAAAAAAAGAAAGGAAAGAAGGGAGGGGGAAGGGAAGGAGAGAAAGAAAAAGAAGTCTTAAGATAAAATCATTAAGCTCCTAAAACTATAAGTAACCTTAGAGGTGCTCTGGCCCAATTTGGTTGCCAGTTTGGTAATCCCTTCTTCCCCTATAACTATTCTTTCCCTGTCTTCTTCTTGATCAATCACAGTGAAAGGGAACCCAGTCCCTTCTATTGTTAGATGCATCTATTATTCAGTTTTATTCCTTATGTTGAATTTAAATCTGTCTTTTAATAAATTTTACTCATTTTTCCTAATTCTATCCCCTAGACTTACCAAGATATGTCTACTTCCTTTTTCTCATGACAGTCCTTAGTAGATGAGGCCGTATGTTCTCAGACACTCAGAACCCTGATCCATGAGGAAACCTGTCTTAGCAGCAGCAGAGCAAGCAGAAGCAGACCATCCCTCAAAGGGAATACAGCTTTGGGAGCAGTCTATGACATCATCCTGATTAGAGAAAATGTTGTAGCTGGACCCCTGTGTTGCAGAGCATTTGTTAAACATTAAACAGTGAGGCCCATCTCCACAGGGAAACTAGAAACAACCGCAAATGGGGTCAGACTTGCCCAAGGGAGCCTGAGGCAGAAGTATTCTGACATGAGCAGAAAAGATTGATGTCTCCAACACAGTTTGTAAGGCAGTTCTTACATATGCCGTTTGGTTCAGAAACCCTGGAGTAGGTTGATTCTAGCGAAGCTAAAGCAGAAAGTCTACACACAAAGGCATTGTTTTGTGTCGCGCTGGGAGATGGGGAACTAAAGAATTCATGAAGAAGCATGGAAGATGGTGAGCACCGTGAAGCATCCAGCTCAGGCTTGCTCAGATGTAGCCCTCAAGATGATGTACGAGTCCTGTGTATGGACGGTAACCATGAGGATCTTAGTGAACTCGGGGCTCAATCACAAGGAAACCAATACTGAAGATACTATTTTTCTTATCAAAAAGGATGGCTTTTTTCCCCCAAATTTCAGTTGCATGTTTTCTGCAGCTACGATTGAAGGCGTGACAGAGGAAACAGAGCCCAGAGAACAAGGTTTGAAGTGTGGCAGCTAATAGACTTAGAATCATTACTTTGCTTCTATGATTAGAAAAATTCTCCACTTATAAACCCACTAGGTAAAAGGGAAGGGAAAAATACTTGAGATTTAACCCCAAATTAAAAAAAAAAAAAGCAAATACAGTAAAACCTTGGATTGCGAACATAATTTGTTCTGGAAACATGCTTGTAATCCAAAGCACTTGTATATCAAAGCGAATTTCTCCATAAGAAATAATGGAAACTCAGATGATTTGTTCCACAACCCAAAAATATTCATATAAAAATGATTACAATACTGTAATAGAATACAAAATAATAAAGAAAATACAAAATATAAAGAAAAACAAATTAACCTGCACTTACCTTTGAAAACCTCCGTGGCTGGTACGAGGGAGACAAGAGCGAGGAGGGTTATTGTGTAAGAGGATGCTCACTATCACTAATGAAATCACTGCTATCTATTGGCTCAGTGGAATCTTTTTCTTTTCATGCAGCTTTAACAAGGAACCTATCCAATGACAACTGCTTTTGTCTCCTTTTGAGGATTTCCCGGAAATGTGACATTGCATTGTCATTAAACAGATTTATTGCTCACGCTGCTACAGCCTTATTCAGGTGGTGCTTTTCTACCAAATTTGGCACTGTTTCCCACATTTTACACATCTCCCTAATATCATTTGAAGTGAGGGATTCCTCCACTTTTTCCCCTCCTCCTCTCCAGATAAGATGCAGATGTAGACTTCCTATAAAATCTTGCAATTTCGGCCACTCGCGTACCTCATTTGTACTTATCGATGATTTCCTTCCTAATTTCCACCATAATCCTTATCTTCTTTTTTTTTAATGTTTATTTTTGAGAGAGAGAGAGACAGACAGAATGCAAGCAGAGGAAGGGCAGAAAGGGAGACACAGAATCAGAAGCAGGCTCCAGGCTCTGAAATGTCAGCACAGAGCCCAGTGCGGGGCTGGAACTCACAAACTGCTAGATCATGACCTGAGCTGAATTGGACACTTAAGGACTGAGCCACCCAGGCACCCCTCATCACCTTCTTATTGCCTTTTTTTTTTCAAACTTTTTCTGCATATGGGCCATTGCATACGCTCACACAGATGTTGAATATAGTACAGTATTAACAAACTGTCGTATGTGGTATTTAATGTAACTGGCAAGAAAGCAGCAGAGGAAAGTGTCTATATCTGAGGCAACCTGACCTAGAATGAAGCAAAGCTTTCCTAAGCTTACTCTTGTATGGAAAAGCAAAGGACTGTCCACAGTCTTTGAAGTGACAAAAAATGCATTAGTGTTAATTGTGGGCACCTTTCAATGTTCTGAAAAATTACTGATTTCTGCATATACTGCAGCCTGAGACAGAGCATCCGAGCATGGGAGATGATCACCCACAATCCTACAGCAAGACAGAGAGACAGAGAGAGAACTATTGACTCAGTTGTGATCATGTGACATTCGACATCACATACTACTCGTATTGCAAGACATTACTGGTTTATCAAATGAAAACTTATTAGAAATGTTGCTTGTCTTCCAGAACACTCACAGAACAAGTTACCCACAATCCAAAGTTTTACTATACAACCACAGATCTGGTCATATAGGACTAAACACATGGATTATGATGATGTCAAGTTACATCTAATGAAAATAAGTCAGCAGATTGTATGCTCTCAGACTATTAAGATAGATCCTGATGGACATGTGCATAACTCTAGTGAGAGAAAGGGATAGGAATTGTGTGGGGTCAAACATCAGATCTGGCATCAACAATGTTGATACAGCACCAAGAGTAGGAAAAGCTGATGATATATTCTGTAGCTGTATGATTACAAACAAAATGTTATTTGAATTAGGATAGAGAATTTTTCAAGTGAAGCCAAACAAGAAATAAATTCATTGCATTCACAATACTAGTCTTGGAGTAAAAAGTGGTAGGTGGTATTTATATTGCTAAATTAGGCAATGTTATTCTCAGAAATTATGTTGTTTGGTGTGGTTTCTCGACTCACAAATGAACTTCTCAATGGTGCCTCTACCTTCTGAAACAAGCCTCTGATAATCTTGTTTATATTTGTTCCCAAGAGTAATTACATTTTCCATAGAAATTGAGCAGAAGGAATTCTAGTCCTGTCTGGGCTTGTGTTTTGAATGGGGTGATAGAAACTCAGGTATCTGCCATGTGACCTGAGAAGCAGAGGAAAAGCTGGCAGAGGGGAAAATCTGCAATGGGAATGCAAAAAGAGGCAAATATGAGGTACACAGAGTCTTTTCTAGTTTATGGTTTTAATTTTACCTTATAGCTCCAAATTTTTTCTGGACTGAGGGCCAATATATGCCTTCTGGTATTTTTCATGAGCTACCTCTATCTTTTTTTAATAAGTGTCTTTTTTTTTTCTTGAACTAATTTAGATATTTTTTGTTTTTGTTATTGATAACCTGAGTCCTGCATGCTACAGAATAGAGCTGTGTTCCTACTTTTGAGCAAGATTTTCCACAGACCTAACTTGAGATGTAAAATCATGGTTTCTTACCAATGCTTCCCGGAGTTAGTCTAAACAGCCTAGCATAACCCTGGGGAGGGCAAGCCCTTTAGAGAAGGCTTCCAGCAAAATCAAGCATGTTGATTCAATTCACTTTAACCAACATACTTATACATGAAGCACCTGTTAGGTGATTGATTGGGACACCTGTCTGGGTGCTGGAGTTTCACTGATAGACAAGATGCAGTCCTAACTTAAAAGGAGTCTGTAAAGTCTATGGTGAAGACTAAAGAGAAAATTTCAGTGTGGTGTAGTGAGTCCTAAAATAGGAGTAAACCTGAATGATATGAGAGCACAGAGAAGAAACATCTATGCCCTGTAGAGATCAATAAAGGGTTTCTAGGAGAAATGAGGCATAAGACAGTATCCAGAAGGTAAGTAGAAAGTAAGCCAGATTAAAGAGTTAGGGTAAAGTGATCAGATTTGGAGGCCACAAGTAAAGCGTGTTCCAAGGCTTCTGGGTGAGCGTTAGCATGGGTACGTTTTCACTGTGGCTGAATAAAATTCTGAGCAGAACTGGTGAGAAATAAAGCTAAAAGGATAGCAAAGTCCAGCTCCAACGTGAGGACCTCAGATTTAATGCTAAAGGCAGTGGAATATCTTTGACAAATTTCAGGCAGGGGTGTTACAGGATCAAAAGTGTGTTTTCAGAAGACCACACCCCTAAATGGGTTGGAGGATGGAAAGTTTGCCTTCAGTGACACCTGGAGAAGGAAACTGGTTTACTCAGCCATGACAAACATGATGATACCCAGTATTAATAGAGTAAGCATGAGGATTTAGAAAGTGAAAAAAAAAAAAAGCACAGTGAGCTTATTATGGAAGCATTCTGCTGGGGAGACTACACCAAAACACGTGAGATAAAGGGGTCAGGTCACTTCTTACTGTGATCCCCAAACCAAAAGCTTTGATACCAATTGTAACCACATCAGAATATCTTAGAGTTGTTTTCTGTTCCAGAAGGAAACTCAGCGTTGGTAATTTTTATAGTTATCTGAGCCTCAAAGAGCTCCAAGACTGAATCGAAAACTTTACTTAACCACTTTACTGCCACAGAAGTTACAAAGCCCGAGGCCGGCCATAAAGATGTTAATTTAATGAATATTCATAATCAATAAATATTCATTAAACAACATTTCCGTTCCAGGCATGCTGTTGCTCCTGGCAGGTCCCGCCTGCATGGCAGAGTGCACTTGTTAAATGAGTGTTGCTCATCGCAGAAACACCTTATGGGATTTCATGAAAGAAACTGCATTCATCTACAATACATACAGATGTGTAGAGACAAGTTTGAACAAATTCCGTACAAAAGAAAAAAAAAGCTTTTCCTCTTTAGTACAATGCTTGTGTTTCACACGTCAAATGTGTGGCCAAATATGTGAAATTCTATGGGGGAAACCAAGTAGACTTCAAAGGGTTTTATTTCTGTCTCTATATGCTAGGTAAGTGAGTGCAAAGGCAGTGGTCTCTAGCCAGCTCTATGGCTGACTGATAGAAGCCAGTTTTTAAATGCAAATGGAGAATTGTGAGCATAGATGTTCAAAAAATATTTTTTCCCATTGTATGATGGCTTTCGAAAAAGCCATTCATTTAACGTTCCACGAAGAAGCTACGCTGCTATATACATGCCAATTGGAGTGTGTGTGTTCTATTGAGATAAATTATTTTTCTGAAAAATGGAAACCACTACTCACAAGTGTTTCTCAGTAAGAACCTAGCAGAATTCTCCATGACCACCACCTAAAGAATCTCCACGTGTTCTTACACACTGATGATAACTTACAAAACCTACCGAATATTGACAGTAAACAGATAAATACTGCTACATGGTGTTACTTGCTTCAGAACTTCCTGCTTGATAATGCTGTGTAAACAACAACAAATATTCAACACTTCTTTACATTTTTAAGATACTGCAAGACCCTTGCTTTCTGTTGATTCCATAGATTGCCTCAGAGAAATAATTCTGCTCTGTTGTGTTCTAAGAGTGTGACAAATTTCCAGTTAGTATATAGTAATATTATTCTCCTTTCAGATACCTCAGATTCTTCCCCCAAGCCTGGATATGCACAGGCATTACCCTAATTGGTGGGTAGATGAGAAGATTTAAAAAAAAAAAAAACAAAAAACCTCCAGTTGATCTGCTACCATGCTGCCAACCTGGCAAAAAGCATCTTTGGCCCTGGGCTGCAGGCTCTTCGAAGGAGTGAGCCAAGAAGGACAGAAGTCTCATAGAAACTTTATGGGAAATTCAATGAATTTTGTTTATTGTGGTGGTGGTTATTGTTGCCATTGTTGATTTTCATTATTGTGCAGATTCTGTCATAAAACTCCCCTCCACATACTCTTAGCGACCTTCATTTCAAAAAAAAAAAAAAAAAAATGAAAGTTTGCCTGTAGGGGTAGGTTTCTCCAACTCTCACCATTCGACCTTTTATTTTTTTTTTCTTCAAATCTTAGAACTTTGATGAATTCTTGCATATTTCAGGTGAAGTACCAAGGGTCATGATTCAATAGAGACAGCATTTGCTGCCATTTGCCTTGACAGTCCTCGGATGGGAAATGTGAGAGGTGGAAGAGGTCAGTGGGAAGGGCTTATAGCTTCAAACCTACAGATGAGCAAAAAGTCTAAGCAAGGACACTCAAAGGAAAAATGATATCCTTATACTTTTCTGTCTTTGCTTTCTGAATGAGCCTTCTCTTAATAGTCCTCATATCACATTATTTTCCTTTTAAAAAGGATAATGTAGAAACCACAGGCTTCTCATAACCAAAGTAACTGCCTGTCAAATCCAGGTCACTAATTAGCCAAATTAAATTTTTCATATATGCAACAAGCACTCTCACTATTGGGCACTTATTATTCCTCCAAAGGAAGCTCTAATGGTCATCCTATTACCTAAGCAACTTTAATTGCATCTTGTGGCATACCATTAGTTTTATTAGTGAGTTGCTTAAGCTTGCTCATGAATAATAATTATAAAATACAATAAATTTTTAAATACAAATTATAAGAAAAGTGAACTCAAATACTTTTCTTGGAGACTAATTTTAGACCAGCTTTGTCTATAAATTTAATTTTCTTCATTCAGAGAATTGAAAGCCACCGTGGAAGACTTCCATCTAATTTGTCTCCATGTGACACTATATTTTACAAAATTGTATTTCCCTATATTTTAAGGGAAGCGTAACGAAATGACTTGAAAACTATGTATTACTATTAGCACTTTTTTCATGATGATGACTTTGTCTAATTATGAAGTCTCTTCTATCCAAGATCTTGATGAGCTGTGTACCTTAGCAATACACAGGTTATTTCTTGCTTCTAATTCACAGAAAGATAACATTTCAGAGGACATTTTTTTTAATGAGTTAAAAAAATAAAGCTAGGAATATCCATCCTGTCTCCCAAGACAACTCCCTAGTCACTATAGTATTGCATTCCATGTAACAAAGGTCATTTGTTTGGAATGCCACATGAATATTGTCTTCTGGAACAATGCAACAAGGTGGTAAGGACGAAGGAATTGTGTATTTTACATTCAAGTCCTGTGCTGCTTACCTCAAATTTTACCCAATTCGAAATGGTAGTAGACAGTTAAATATGATAATATTTTTGTTGTGGTAGACAGTCTTTCTGTTGATTAGAATTCTAATATTTTTCAAACTTCCCAAACTCCTCTACCCAAAAACTTCTCTCAACTGTACTGTTCTTCTCCAGTATTTTTTTTCCCTCAAATAAATCACAGATATTTTTGCCACCTTGACTTTGCTACAGCTATGTCTCTCCCCACTGTTTGCTCTCCATGTATCTAAGCCCAACAGCTGCAAACCCAAAAGTGTGAAATGGCAGCTTGTAAACCACTAAGGTGTCAATACAGCTGGGGAAATGGAGTCAGATTTTTTTGAGCATTTGTGCTCCCAACTCAAAACAAAACCAAGCATAACAATAATGACAGCAACAAGCCTTACCAAACAGCACGTGTTCTCAGCTTATTTTATCCTGTGAGGAGCCAACCAGTTACCCCTGGTCTAAATCCTATGGCTCACAGCCTGTTAACTCTTGAGGCACTACAGTATGGAGCCAAAGAGCTGAAGCAAGCCTCATAAATACCAAGATGGCTTCAGCTTTCCTCGTTCTGATATATGTGGCTTGGAGAACCAAGGACATAGAAAACAGTGATGTCAGAGCTTGTATCCTGAGGGATAGTGTCTCTTATTCACTCAAGATCTTTCAACAGATCATATCCTGTGGTCTCAGGATCTTTGCTGGGCTTGTTTAGAAACATCTCCTTCAAAACTAAATACCATTTAATTGCTATCATTACCAGGTTACTGATACAACATATGACAGCTATCAGCCAATCGTGTCTATCATATATTTAATGGGAAGCCTTATCGGCCACAGAGGAACCTTAATTAATTAGGTATTCTCCATTGTAAAGTAATACACAAACATTCAGATCACACTTACATGAGATAAGCAGCATGAGTCATAGTACAATTATATACTGGTTATGTGAATGGAGAAACTGAGACTAAAGTTAAAAATGATTCATTCAAGGACAGAGAAATAATCAAGGACGGACCTCAGAAGGGAACTTGGATTTTCCTGTCTCTTGTCTGGTTCTCAGAAAACTCTCCCTTTACCACCAGGGGCAGCAATAGCATTCAAAGGCCCTTTGGAAATATAAATGTTTTGCATACAGATTTAAAATCCACAGAAATGGAATTTTAAAAGCAGCTGCAGGACATAGTAGAGATAGCTGACTCTGCTGACGGTAAACCGATAATCTAGTTGGTTTTCTAATCTCTATTCTCTATGTTCCCCTAACTAAAGGAACAGTGGCATCCATAGCACCATCAAGCCTGGCAATTTGCTTTTTTACACAGATATATTTTGGAAAGATGAAGTATGTATGTCAGTTTGCAAAACAGCGTGACTCTGTTAGCCTTTGCTCGCTTTATCTCGAGCCAAAAAAGTATAGATCTGAAAGCATCTGTTTCTACTACCCATGCTATCCCAATCATCAAAAAAGCATAAGGGTTGGGAAGGAAGTTCTGAAAGCTTTCACATGCCTGTTCCTTACCAGGAAAACCACTTTTTTTCTATGCATTCATTCTGCTTCCCTTACTTGTGTCTGGCTCACATGTTCAACTGGGAGAGAACTTAGGAGAAAGGAAAGGGGAAAAGATCAAGGGTTAAGGATTGTATTAAGTTCCATGATTACCAAAAAAAAAAAAAAAAAAGATGTTAACTATTGTCAAATGAAAATTAAACAGAATGGTCTTTATAAAGAGAGAGAGAAAGAAAAAGAAACAATCATCTTCAGATCTTATGAAAATTATGTTAGACTATACTGGACCAGACATAAGAAATTTAACTTTATTGGAAAACTTCTGGAGACAGATCAAAATGTCTTAAAATACAGTGTAATAAAAAAGGGAAGGAAAAAACCCCATGTGTTTACTACATCGGTTTCCTTGTGGAAAATGGAGGTGGAGGAGTTAGGATTTCTAAAAGCAAATGCATAGAGTGGCATTCTCTTCCTTAATGTTACTTTTTATTTCATTCTTCTTTAAGCAAATGCAATAATAATTTACCAATAAAGACTGGGAAAATGTGAACTTATTTAGAGAAAAGAAAAACTTGTGTAATATAGTCAAACCATTGCACTTAATCTTTTACTTCAAATAACTCAATATATGTGGCAAGAACACGACAGAGAGTCAAAGAGGGACATTTAGAGGAGGAAAAATGCTCTTTTTGTTTTGTTGTGTATGACCTTGAAGAATCTGTTGGCTTCTTAACTCTTTAGCAATGTTAAAAGATATATAGGAATATGTTGAGCACCGGATTATTATGGAAAGTGTTGCAAAGCTTGTTGATAGGAAAATAATCACAGAGGTACAAAGATGTTTTTATAACATATTTGATTGATGTTTTGGAAATAAGTGTATACAAATGAACACAAATTGGTATAATTTCAATAATTGTTTATTTCTTTTGCAAATATTAATAAATTCATATAAAATAATGACCATTTGAACTTTAAAAGGTGTTTAGATCACTGTGATTATTTTCCTCTTAATAAGCTTAGAAATTACTTTCCATAATAATTCCATGCTTGAAATATTCCTCTATATCATTTAACATGGACAGTGGGTTAAGGTCAGTGGATTTCTCAAGGTTATGCACAACAAGCACTTGTGTCTCATTCTCATTATACACTCAGATTAGATTTATTCATACATATTCTTAGATCTGATTCCTCTACCCTTACAAATCTTTCACTTAAAACTTTCAGTGCCGTATTTTTAATATTGGAGAATAGCCTGATCTAATATACATGATTTTGCTTTATATTTATTATTCACAGCTCTTTCTCTTTCCATCTGAAACTTAGTAATAAAAATCTAGTTATATGAGCCAATAACTTTGTGACATTAAGCCATCTGTCTATCCTTATATGTTTTGACTCCATAACGCAATCAATGACTTCCCAGAAAATTAACAGAGGTTTTCACAAGGAATGGAAGGAAATTTGTGTTTAATTATAGTCTTTGGAAAAGTTAACATACATTAACCTCCTAAATTATATACATTCCTAATACCACATTCTTACTTACTGTACATACATCTATCATGATCCTCTATGTCTGGTCTTAAATTTACCCAATGTATTTACGCAAATATTTTAGTGCAGCATCAAACTAAAGAGAAACTATGCAGAAAATGTTTTGGGGTAAACTATCTAGAGTATATATGTATGTATGACATTTAGCACATTTTATGGCAGTTTTTAGCATATTTGTTAAAATTTAATAAAATAAATATGTTTCGTAAATGTGCCAACTTACCAAGTTACTATTTACTGAAATTGCTTCACTCAGATAAAAATAAATCCAGTCATAGAGTAGCCTAACATAAATGGAACGTTGTGTTTGGGTACATGTATCTTTCTGTGCCAACCCCCTAAAAACACCTTCCAAAGACAGACCTAGTGCAATTGGAAGAAAAAAGGCGTCATTACACTATCTTGCCCAGGTGCTCACAAAAATCAGACTGGTTCTAACCATGCATTTGCACGAATTCATTATCATTTGCACTAACTCAGATCACTTAAAGGCACCATAGTCTAAATATGAAAGCTAATCTACTCTGTTTCGGCTGAAATGTTAGTCGTCTGTGCTTCCAAAATAATGTAGAAACAATCATTTAAATATTTCATACCAAAAGACTATGGTCTAGTACTGTCTGAAAAAGGTGACCGCTAAAAAGTAAACTTATTTCATTTTTTACTCAAATTATTAAAATAACTATTCCTTTCTTAAGTATAGAAAAGAGGGAAACATTGCTTCAGGATATGACCAAAATAAAATTTTTATGTATCTGTGAGGCATTTAATTATTTCTGAAAGATTAACATTTTGGAAATAAATAAATTCTATTATAATTATTTAACTGCTTTTTATTGCTTTTTTCCCAAAGTATGAAATCTCAGAAAGGAAGAAACAAACACACAAACTTGAACCAGAATTTCAAAAAATAGTTTTTTACCAAAAACAGAAAGGACGTTGGAGTTTCCAGTACTTAGTTTCAATTCAAATTGGATTATCTTACTTTCCTGTATGACTTTGAAAAACTGTACTAACCTTTCTGGCCCTATTTCGGTGAGCAAGATTATTATGAGAAATTGGAAAAATTCGGGTGATGGGCATGTTATAGCATTCCCACACCAAGTAGGAATTCAAAAAATGGTAATTATTTATTTTATTATTATTTTTAATGTTTATTTATTTTTGAGAGAGAGAGAAAGAGATACAGAGTGTAAGCAAGGGAGGGACAGAGAGAGACTGAGACAGAATCCAGAGCAGGCCTCAGTCTCTGAGCTGTCAACACAGAGCCCGATGTGGGGCTCAAACCCACGAACTTTGAGCTCATGACCTGAGCAGAATTTGGATGCTTAACCAACTGAGCCACCCAGGCGTCCCCAAAATGGTAATTATTGGAAAATTATGGGGACGCCTGGGTGGTTCAGTCAGTCAAGCGTCCAACTTCAGCTCAGGTCATGGTATCACAGTTACGGAGTTGGAGCCCCACAACGGCCAGTGTGCTGGCACCTCAGAGCCTGGAGCCTGCTTTGGATTCTGTGCCTCGTGCTCTCTCTGCCCCTCCCCCTCTCATGCTCTGTTTCTCAAAAAATAAACATTTAAAATTTTAAAAAAATAAATAAATAAAAATTATGTTTCATTTTTTAAATGTAATTTATGTAATATTTAACTTAGTCTGGATTGTCAACTATAATTTTAAATATAAAATCAAAATAATTTAATTACTGGGGCTCCTGGGTGGCTCAGTCGGTTAAGCGGTTAAGCGTCTGACTTCGACTCAGGTCACGATCTCGCGGTCCGTGAGTTCGAGCCCCGCATCAGGCTCTGGGCTGATGGCTCCGAGCCTGGAGCCTGCTTCTGATTCTGTGTCTCCCTCTCTCTCTCTGCCCCTCCCCCGTTCATGCTCTGTCTCTCTCTGTCTCAAAATTAAATAAACGTTAAAAAAAATTTAAAAAAATAATAATTTAATTACTGATTAGGGTTACACATGTATATGAACAAAAAAAAAGATCTTAAATATATGGAGTACTATCCTTGTGTTTCACATTATTTTCAGCTACAAAGTTTTTATTTGTCTACCTGTAGTCCCAGGGTGCTTATGCTTTGTGGGTGTGACATTGTGAATCTCAACATTCTCAATTTCTGCCTTTCCCATGTCTGCATTTGTAATAAAATGACATTAGTAGAGTTTGCAACTGCAATTTATAGAAGGTAGCATATGCAAATAGATGTTCCCCTGTTAGAGATAGGAGTTCCGCCTTCACTGTGTATTGCAAACCACAATGCCATTTCAGTCTTGGAGTCCCGTGAATTGTAGAAAGGCAATAAAGGGAATCCTTGGGTCCTATTATGTTGACTTGGCTGCCCTCATTTCTAACTCATGTCAGAAATTTTGCTATTTGAGGGACAGTAGCAAATATTTCTGAAAAACAATCCAATACCACCTAACAATTATACTAAGAGCGTGAGCTTATTATCATGATCACTATGGTTCTTATGTTAATAATGCAGAGAATTAAAGGAAACACTATTAGAATGACAAGGGGGTATGGGGAATAGGACCAGGGATATTTTATATGATTGGAGCTTATGCTGTGTATAAGCACTGTACTTAGTTTCACCATTTCGTTGCTGTATTTTGCAAAATTTTTCTCTTAAAAATATCAGAACTCTTAAAATAAATTAAGCAATTATTAAGAAAATGTTAGACGAATAAAAATCTCTTTTTTTTTCTTTTCAAAAAGTTTTACCAGCGTATCTAATGAGGAACTCAATATAAGCACAGAAGTAGAGAGTTTGTGCTTTGGGACCATAGTCATATGAATGGGAAACACAGATCTGCCACTTGGGGAAATAATTGAGTCTAGTGAACCTCAGTTTCACCATCTAAAACATAGCATAAGAATAGTATCAGTTTCATTTAATCAGTTGAAGATTAAACTAGATAAGGAATAAAGAACTAGCACAGTGTTTGCATATAGAAAACAATATATATTAGTGATTATTATTAATATAATTTTCCACTACTAGCTATAAATATGGTTCATTTGACCAAAATAAAATTTTATAGGCAACACTTCTCTACTATACTTTTTCAGGTAACGATATTTCTTATCAGTGGGACTTGATGACAATTGTTGCAAAATGAGGACTAAGCAGAAGATACGATGGCATGTCTACAGTCTGTATTGAAGAATGAAAACACATATGTTCAACAGCGCATTATGGCTCAGTGAGATGTCACTGCTGTGACAGGATATGAACTTCTCAATGTGAAAACAAATAGATGTGATATAGCCAGAACTGCCAGATTATAATTTTTTCCATTAAACTGCTTAGTTGTCTGCTTCTCCTTCTAACACACAGTGCAATATACATTGCCCACATTCTCTTGATCAGTGAAAAATTAAGGAAAAAATAAGGGGTCCATGCAAAATCAACTGGTTCTACAGCAAAACAATTAAAAATAGACTGACTAACACATACTCATTCTTCTTTAAACTTTACTGAAGTGACTGACTTTGAAATGACTTGAGGAAGTGAATGTCTTTCTGTGTGTCTAGTACAATGATGTAGTAGTCTCAAAGATAGCATGCAATGTGGCAGTTGCTATGGTAACAAGATGTTTTTCATTGAACAACAGTAAAAAAAAATGGTGGCATATAAATAACATATGTACAGTATATTGTCTTTGAGTGACTGACCTTTGCCCTTGGACCGTAAAAACATGTTTTCTTCTTTTCTGAAATTCTTGTCTATTTTTGATGTGCATATGTATCTAATAGACTGGTGATCAAACTGCCCTCTTTGAAGCTATGCAGGGTGCAGATCTGTGGTGAGGAAATAAAAGGTGGCTCAATATCATATATGCGGTCAAAAAGAGTTGATGGGTTGGAAATTAAAGCACTTGAATTAAGTACCGTGCTGAACACATTTCACACTTTACAAGCCCGCTTTACAATTCAAACTTAGAGTGGGATTATGTTTTCTTATCATTTGATAGTAGGACTACTGTATAGCAATTAATTGTTTACACACGCACACAACCTACAGTATAGCTGTAGGCAGAGAAGTTAAAAATCTCTTCTGTTCAGAGACTTAGTACTGCTGAAGAGACAAAGACACTGCATTTGAAGTACCAAGGCTGGCCTAGGTTTATCCCCCTCCTGCTCTCAGGCCTTGGGCAAGTCATTTTGGGACTGTCTTATCTGTAAGATGGAGATAGGGCTAACCTAACTGTCACAAAGAATAGGCAAGGGTATCAAGGTAGCACATGCAGATGAATCTGCTATGCACATGCAGATCATTGTTCTTATCAAGTATCATGAGAAGAAATACTTAGTAAAGTCAAAGTTTAGAAATAGTCTGCCTTGTTTGGCTTTCAAATGATGGACAAGTGCCAATTGTGATTCAACTATTTTCTTATTTCGTGGTCAACCAGTCAATGTCACTCAGCTAGTAACTGTTGACTTTTTAGATTATAATATATAAACATGCTGGTGGTATAAATGTAAACTTACTTGTGTATTTGATAGTATGGCAGATATTCTGAATGCTTCTGACTGAAATAATCATAGAGGTTAAAATTATGTGTCTTTATGTATATATGTATGTGTGTATAAAATCTATTCATCTATACATGTAGTAGAGAATATATATGAATTACATATAATGTATGAGTATGTATGATGTATTCATGTGCATAGACTTATATATATATATATATATATATATATATATATATATAATACATCTACATATTTCATATGTAAGCCTTTTAGAGTTCCTGGATCCAATTCCAATGTGGGAGGGGATCCCTCTCACACAACATCCAGCAATTCTCAAACATCAACACAGTGTCAACTCAATTCTGAGGCTGTCTACTCAGAGATAGCATCAGATTCCACAGATTAAGGATTCAGTCCTACAAGACTTCCCCCTACTCCTTGCTTCAAATGCCATTGACAAGCCCCAGGCTGTTGCCTGTGCTTCTGACAGATGAGCTAGATTCGAGTTTCCAATGACCTTCTCCTTAAGTTTGATTAATTTGCTAAAGCAGCTCGCAAAACTCAGGGAAACACTTATATTTACCAATTTATTAAAGGATATGATAAAGATACAAATCATAGCCAACTAAAGAGATATACAGGGTGAGGTCCCAGACAAAGAAGCTTCTACCCTCCCAGAACTTGGAGGCAGATTCCTTGGTACATGGGAATGTTCTGGATCCCCAAGGGTGGAAGCTCTCTGAAAAAAAGCCAAAAAGCTGTCCTTGGGTTTTTATGGTAGAAAATCTGTGATTTTGTGTTGATGGAGAACAGGAAAGAACAGGAAATAAACTGTAGCATGGGATGTCTAATAACAAACCCATTACAGAGTAGCCTGGGTGGTTCAGTCAGTTAAGTGTCAGATCTTGGTTTCAGCTCAGGTCATGATCTCATGGCTCATGAGTTCAAGTCGGGCTCTACTCTCTACTCAGTGCAGAGCCTCTTTGGGATTCTCTGTCTCCCTCTCTCTCTCCTTCACTCCCCTGCTCTCTCTCTCTATCTTTCAAAAATAACTCAATAAACTTAAAAAAATCTTTAAGAATAAAAAAAAAGAATGTTACAAAGGTAGTATCTACGAACAAGTACAGAGTCAGTACAAAAGTGAATTAGAAATAAAATAAAGTAAAGCTTCAAAGTATGAGTATGCAACAAGAGACTGTAAAGAATGACGGCATAGATTTGAAAATGATCCAAAGACTTTTAGAAATAAGCAAATCAATAATAATACCATGAATTTTATTCATCCCTTGATTGGAAGACCTACAAAGCACAGTAAGATATCAAGAAAGAAATAAAATATATGCATATTTTTAAAATGTTTTTATTCATTTCTGAGAGACAGAACGTGAGCAGGGAGGGGCAGAGAGAGAGACACACACAGAATCCAAAGTAGGCGCCAAGCTCTGAGCTGTCGGCACAGAGCCTGCCTGACACAGGGCTCAAACCCACAAACCGTGAGATCATGACCTAAGTGGAAGTCCAACACCTAACCAACTGAGCCACCAGATGCCCCTAAAATGTATATATATTATAAAGGAAGAAAACAACATTCATAGTTATTGAATGATGATGTGATAGTCAACATAGAAATTGCAGAAGAAACTATATGTTGGTTATTAGAATTAATAAGACAATTAGCAAGATGGATCAATACAAAATCAATATATAAATATATTAAATTGTATTCAACAGCAACAATATTTTAAGCAATATATTTCAAATATAAAATATTCCATTTAACACCAAATTGTTAAAGTGCCTAGAAATAAATCCAACAAAAAATGCAAGCTTTTGATGTAAATAGGCACTAGATCTTATAGAAATACATTTTTAAAATCTGATTAAATTGAAATATTGCCAATGCTTATGATTGAAAGACACAATGCCATAAAAATATACCTTCCCTAAGTTCAATGAAATTCCAACCAAAATTCAAACATAAAATTTTAGGAAATTTAATGAGCTGAATCTAAAATTTGCATGGAAGATTGGGTGACCAAAAATAGTTTAGATAATTCTGAGAAAGAAGATCAAAGTAGATAGAATGAAGATAGAAAGAAAAAATACAAATATTAAGATCTACTATAAAGCTAAGATATTAAGACAGCGTAGTCACAAAGTTCTAAACAAATATTCACATGGAACAGAATAGAGATATCACAACAGATGTGCACATATATGGAAATTTGATTTATGACAATGTAGACATTATAGATCACAGTGGGAAGAATATTTTTTAAATTTATTTTTAAATAATTTATCCTAAGATAATTGAGTGCCCGTAAAAAATGAAATTGGATCCATAATTCATATATATACAGAAATCAATTCTAAGTAGATTAAAAACTTAAATGTGAAGAGAAAACTGTACAAATGTTAAAAGACAAGCTGAGGAAACATTTATTATAGATATAGTGTACAGAGAATTAATACCTATAAGTCATTAAGGAAAAGACAAACAATTCAGTAGAAAATTGGGCAAAAGAATGAACAGATATTTCACAGAAAGGAAAGCACAACATGTTCTTAATCATATGAAAGTATGTTCCACCTGGTTATCAAGTAAGAGAAGTCAAATTAAAACCATTTTGGTATCTTTTCACATGTATAAGATTGGGGGAGAAATGGAATAGACAATGCAGATATTGGCTGGGATGTGAGTTGACTAGAATGCTCACTTATCTGGGAGATGTGTATAATTGTACAAACATTTGGAAACAGTTTGGCGTCATCTACTAAAGTTGGACATTTGTACATTCTCATCATGAGCATATATATGGTTATATGCCCTAAAGAAAATCTCGTATGAATCCATGGCAATTTTTTTCTAAGTTTATGGTAGCTCCTGTTTAATACAATAAAGCTTTTAGAAATGGTCAAAATGTTGAGCAAGCATAAGATAGATATATGTACATCTGAAAACTTCATAAAATGGAATATTATATACTAGTACAAAGTTAAATTTCAGCTGTGTTATGTATCAATTTAGACGAAAGAAAAAAATTATGACCCATTTGGAATATGGTTCCATTTATATCCATTTCAAACTAGACAAAACTGAACCGTATATTATTTAAGGTTTAATACAAATTTAATAAAAATAAAAGTAAAGACAAAAGGATGCCCAAAATGGCATTCAGAAAAGAGTAATCTTGCTTGGGAAAGAGGAGTTAAATTGAGGGATTCTAACTGGCTAGTTATAGTCTGTTTCTTTAGCTATGTGATGACTAAATAGAAATTTATTTGATTCTTTTAATTGTAATAGACACATGTTTTATATGCTGTCATATGTATACTTCATAATAAAGAATAACAAGATATCATCCAAATTTAGTTTACTCCTACATTAATTTAACACAGTCATTGAATGCCTTTAATCTGCCATTGTACTGATGTTAAATTGAATAGACAAGCTCTATCTTTTCCAAAAGCTAAATATCAGTATGGTTATAGACAAGCACACCAGAAATAACATTACAGTATTATCACACATTCCATGATAAACGTCTGCAGGGAGAAAAGACAGTTAAGCTGGTCTGGAGTTTGGGGTTTTGTGCATTCACAGAAGACTTATAGATGTGACAGCTGAGCTGAGCATTGAAACATGTATGAGAAGGTGTTAACCAAGAGAACAGTCCCAAGAAATGCACTCCAGGAAGAGCCAAATGTATGTGAGGAGGCAGGCATCCTAGAGAAAGCTTGCTTTTTAAAAAGCTTGCTAAAACTGGTAATCTGTTGGCAATCACCATCTGATTGCTTAAGTCCTTTGGAAAGAAAAACTATTAGATTCTTGAGAGGCAAAAATAAAAAGGAGAGACTTAGAAGCTGACAGAATCTAGCCCTCTTCAAGCATGGTGGCATGATATTTTCCTGTGGACCCAACACTTAAATGGAAAGCTACCAAAAGGGATCAAAAGTTCTATAATTCATTTTTTATCTTGATGTTATACCAACAGAGTGGGTATGGAAAATTGATTAGACAAGAAACATGTTTGAAATTAAAACTGGTTAAACATCTTGAAAAGATAAAGGGATTAAAAACAAAAACAAAAAACAACAAAAACAGAAAAGATAAAAGGATTTTAAAGATTCTACTATCTTCTCAGAGAAGAATTACTCACTAAAATAGAAGAGATTATGTATTAAAAATAAAAACAAAAATAAGAGTTGGAAAGTTCAAAGAAGGCCAGTATGAATCAGAAATAGGTTCACAAGGAAGGCAAGTAGCTAAATTAAGAAATGTTTAGTTTTTCAGGCATCATATTTTAAGAGACACCAGCAAACCCTAACACATCCAATTCAAAGTGTGGTGATTAAAATATTGAATATCCTAAAATGGGAGGGGGAACTTAACAAAAATTGGCAAGAGAAGTGAGAAATGTTTATCCTAGAGAAGGAGAGGCTCAAGAGTGAAGAAAATTGGTCTTCAGTCCATCAGTCTTGGATAATTACAGTGAAGTAAATTTTAGAGTAATATAAGGAAGAACTTTCTGACCATCAGTATAGCCTAAGTAGTAAATGAGTATTCTTGGTGCAGTGAGGTCTCTATCTCTAGGACTATCTTAGTAGAAGCTAAGTAGCTAATAGGCAGAAGATATACGGGTCCTATCAGATCCAATGAATATTACAATCTCTTCTAAACTAGGGATTTTTTTAGTATTATTTTTCATGTTTTCTTTGCATATTTTTATAGTATCCATTTGTATCCGAGTGTTGCATAACAGAGAATTTTAAATAATGCCATTTTTGAAATGAATAAACAGTTATATAGAATTTTGTAGAAATAGAAGTTATACAAGTGAACACAGGTTGTCTCTTAGCTCACATGAAGTTTATAATTTCAACAGTAAATGTGATAAGACCTGAAATACCTTTTGAGTTATTGTGGATAACAAGGTGACTCAAAACCAAAACGCTATAAAGGCCATAGACTACCTTTAGTCCTTGCTGCCAGAACCAAGAAAATGGTCGAAGTCACTGCTGCCCCTCTGAATCCCTAGACCTAGCAGTAACTTTCCCACATGCTAAGAATGTTGTATGAGGACATGCAAACCCTATTGCTCAGGATTCCAGGAAGTTACAGGAAAAAAAATACCCTAAAAAATATAGAGTTTACATGCAATTTTTTGTGATTATTACAGAAAGCACCGGGTTCACATGCATCCATTGATGGGAACCTACAAATAATAGTTAAAATACAAGAGTCCTTCATAACAACAAATTGCATTAAAAAAAATTCTTCTGAGTCTTTAGATGACTTCAAATAGTTCAAAAAGTCTGTGTCTGAAAGAGTGTGCAAATTTAGTACATCACAGTAAAAAATCATGACCTAAAAATTCAACTGCCCTGAAGCCAAGTATGTTTTTGCTTTCCTTTACAGGAACCAAGAATCATTCAAATCATTCATGGCCTGCATGAATTCAAGCTAGAAGATGAAAAAGAGTTATCAATGATTTCCAAGCACAGATGGTATATTTCCCACTTCCTTTTTTGTCTTCAATTAAAGGGTGTTGACTTATGTTTTATCTGAAATTTTATGTAAATTTGTTTGATTAAAGGGTCTTCTAAAATTTCTCTTTGAAAACCCTTGGACAAGATGATCTTTATGATTCTGTACAGCTCTAAATTCTGTAAGATCTTAAACTATGCTTGTCTTTCATACCTCTCATTCCCACTACTCAGCACTGCCTAACAGTACTTCAGAAATATTGATGTATAGATGAATGAATAAATAAAAGGTGAATTAATATAATCCATAGTGCTATAGTTAAGTTCAACAAGGGACATGCAGAGCATTACTAAGAAGTATCTTTTAAATCTTTCTTCATAAACACAAGTTCATTCATTTCCCAAAAGTGTATTGACTGCTTACTGTGTGCAGGTGCTATTCTACATGTATGGAATACGTCAACACACAAAGTAGAAAAGGACAGACAATAAATAACAGACAAATGCATAGCTTGGTAGAAGGTGATGGCCGCTATAGAAATTAATTGGTAAAATGTGGAACAGTGTGTAAAGGGGCTCAGGAGGGCCCAGGCTGCAGAGGTGACA
This sequence comes from Lynx rufus, assembly GCF_022079265.1. Taxonomy (NCBI): domain Eukaryota; kingdom Metazoa; phylum Chordata; class Mammalia; order Carnivora; family Felidae; genus Lynx; species Lynx rufus. The sequence goes on from NW_025814834.1 coordinate 152,844,639, forward strand.
GTTGTGGTAATAGTGTGTGCTTAGAAGACTTCATTGAGCAAGGGACATTTGATCAAAGAGCTGAAGATGGTGATCAAATCAGCCATGCAGAATACCTGGCAGAAAAGAATTCTAGACAGTAGAAATAGCTGGTTCAGTGTGTCTAAGACAGGTGCATGCTTGATATGTACCAGGAAAGGTAGGGAGGGCAACGTCTCTAGATTGGATGAGTACATATGGGATAGTGGAAGATACAATTTTCTTAGTCTGCTTAGGGGTGCCACAACAGAAATGTACTTCTGACAGTTCTGAAAGCCAGAAATCCCCAATCGAGGTCGGAGAGCTCTCTTCTGGACTTCTAAATGGCCAACTTCTCACTGTGTGTTCACATGACATTTCCCTGGTGAGTGTACTCATAGAGAGATCTCTCTTCCATTTCTTATAAAGTCACCATTTCTAGAATCCCACCTTATGACCTCATTTTACCTTAACTACCACCTAAAGTCCTGTCTCCAAATATAGTCATGTTGGGGAGGTAAAGCTTCAATACATGAATCAGGGTGGGAGGGGATCTCCATAGCAGAGATCAACAAAATAAATTCTGGGAGGCAGATCATATCATATAGGGCCTTGTAGACCATGAGAAAGACGTGGGCTGTTTTTCTGTGGCATTTTCTATGCAAGGAAGTTTTGTAATTCTGTGTTCTATCAGGCCATAGAATTTTTCTTTCTATTATTTTTGCCTTTTTACTCGAGTGCTGAAATGGCAAGAGACAAAAGCTAAGAAGATACTCAACTTGTGTCTCAAATGTCAACTTTGAATACTGGTTTTGAATATAATTGGAATAATTTGCCTGAACTTATTAATTGAATTCTATATCGCAAACCTTGGAATTAAAGTCCTTTAACTTAACATGCAAATCTATGCAGAAACATGCAAAACAGTATTCATAAAGCAACTGAAACATATCTTCAGGCTTTACCATAGGGGTCAAATAATGGAGACGGCAGGGAACACAAATTCTTTAAGCAGAGTTTCTGTGTGACCTAGTATGCCAAAACATATATTGGATGTACACTTGTAAACTGACTAGTTAAGCCAAAAATGAAGGGAGACACTGTTCAATTTAATTACACAAATTCCTACTGCCTGCTTACAATGTATACTAATGGTCTAATAGATAACGTACAAAGATGCCTAATTGCCACTAAAGATCAGCTATTGAGCACATATGTGCCAGGAATTTTTGGCAGAGCATCCCTCCATTTAACTAGAAGTAGCCTGTCCACTAAAAGAATTTAATTCGATCTTTGTTCAATGTCATTAGGAAAAAAATAAATACAGGTATAGGAAGTAGTTAATGTTACACCTCAGAATTATTATCAAAGCTGAGTTTATTATAAAAATGTTGTCATCATGTATTATTTTCAGTCTTACAATAATAATTATATCATGATCATCATCAACAGTGACTCACAATGTTTTATTCCAAAACCAGTTTTCTTTATGTGACAGAGTAATAGAACCCCCCCACACACACACACCCCCACTCCCACACTGCAAATCTATGAGAAGGAGAAAAGGAAGAAATTGCACTCATTTATATATCAGTCCAAGCAGGACCTGAGATCAACTATTTAATCTTCTCATTTTACAGATGAGGAAAGAGACCCAGAGAGGTTAAATAGTGAAATGTGAAATGGGGATGATTTGCTCTCACACAGATTTAATGGCTTCACTCCTATAATTCCCATTTAGCTCCACATCTAGTCAAACAAATAAATGCATAATTTTTTTTAAATGACTAAAATATACTCTTTGCTGTTAACTTTACCAATCAAGCACAGATTTCAACCCTAAATAAGAGGAATAACATTTTTTCAATATGATCAGACTACACAATTTTATAATTTATGTGTGTTAGTTAGGTCTGCAAGCTATTTTATTGGTATTTTTTTAAAGCTCGCCCAGAAAAAGCTGTTTAGCCTTGTATCCTATTTCAGACAAACCCCCTAAATCAGTTTTCAAATCCTAAAGAAATATATCCAAATACAAAAATTAGTATCCATGCATAGATTTTTCTAAATGAGGAATTTCACACAAGGTAGATCTGTGCTCTTTATCTACACTAAATCATATTACCCAAAGAATACCTTAAGAGCAAAAAGAAAAAGAAAAAAAGAAAAAGCAAAAGGCCACAAAGACCTTTGTTATGACCCCATGCACTCAAGGGTCATTGCTCTATTGCAATCAGTGCTTATTGTTACAATAATAAGGTTGTGACTTCTATAACGCTATCATGAGTTATAACCTTGAAAGCAATATGAAGCAAAGAAACCAGCAAAGCTGACCCAACAAAGACAGATATAAAATTAGCACTGGACTAGAGATAACTTTATGCCAGTTGCTAAGGGCAACGTACAGCTGATGGATAATGTAATAACACACATTAAGCCACACTTATACTAAATAAGTTCACAACATCATTAATATCTGTAGCAGCAGGGGCACAAAGCTGACTGAGGTAAGCAAAGGTGTTGATGATGACTATACCTTAGGGAAAGGCCTAACCACTTAATGACCTGATAGGAGGCATAACAGGAGGGGGGGGGGGGGGAGGAAGGACACTGTGGTTTCTGCTTCATTTGTCCTTGCTTTTAACTTAAATAGCCCCTGTAAGTCTGTTCCTCTCCACTGCTGCCACATTTTACATTCCCCTCTTACTGAAGATAGGGGATATATCTTTATTTTTGTAATCTGATGGACATAGGTTCTCACATCAGCAAGTCTCTTAATTTCTAGTGTGTTCCGACTGCTTTTCCCCACACATAGGCTGCTTTTTTGGTATGCCTATTGTTTTTCTCTTTATCTCTTTTTTGTTTGACTTCCTTTTCAGAAACGTTGAAAACTAACTTCTGTGAAACACATCCCTGCCTGTCTTCTGCTCTACATTGGAATAGGGTTGAGGGGAGGGTGAGGAGAAGAAAAGAAAACAGAGTGTGTGAGGTTATACGTATATGAAGGCTATCGCTAGACAAAATCATGAAGGCAAAAATAGAGTCTGGCAAATAAATTCTTCTTTAAATTCACCATTCCCTGTTCTGAGGTTTCCAGTGATGTGGTTAACTAGACCATTTTGGTATGCCATGCCAATCTAGATCTTTCTTTGTCCTTCTTCCCTATGAATGCCCTCACCATCATCCCTTTAACAGCCAGTTGACTTAATAACTTGATAACTGTTGCTGATTGATTTGAATCCTTTAGAATGAAAATGAAGGACTAGAAGGACTAGAAGGGGTAAATTAACCACAGCAACTTTAGATCTCTTGACAGAATCTGAGGTCTGGAGCAGAGATGGCTGGACCATGGGATATTTTAGCGTCTATTTTTAGGATAATAATCCTCTCTAGCAGTCAGCAGTTCTGTGCCTTGTAGAATGGACTTGAACAGGGACAGAAGATATTAGAACTTTCAGGGACCTTAGAAATTACCTAGCCAACCACTATTGTTTTGCACTTGAGAATTTAAGTAGCTTGTCCAAAATCAGACAATAGTAATTGTAACTACAGTGCTCCTAGAGCATTTTCAACAAATAATAACCTCAGAAACAGGTAAGCGCTTTGAAATCTGTTGATGAAAAACATGGGCCCTGGATTCAGACTGCCTAAGTTTGAATCCTGGGTCCAGCATTTCCTAAGGCTTTCTAACTTTGAGCAAGTTACTTAACCTCCATGTACCTTTTTCTTCATCTGCAAAATTGGATTAATAAAATTATCTACTTCATTGGGCCAATAGAATGGCTATGAGGATTTAATAAAGTAATAAATGTAAAGCACTTAGCCTGGAACATGATAAGTGCTTAATAAATTTTATGTCATTATTTAAAGGAGTGGCAGAAAAGTCAACAGGGGTGGTCTGTACTTAATGCTGTCTTATCTCCTTTTATCTTGCCTCTAAATCTTTCGGCTCCTTCTTTCTCTCCAAATTCATTGCTCTCTTTCAAGAATGCTTCATTAAGGCCAAGATGTAGTTTTGTTCATGTTGTAATGCAATTCCTAAAACAATTCCAGACACATAGTAGGCACTTGACAAATACTGGTGGAATAAACGTGTATTAGATCTGAAATCTGCATGATCTCCGATAACAGATACTGTTGTGTTAAAATTTTTCAAAAAGGACAATGAGTCTCTTTCTTTCTTTTTTATTCTATTGCCATAACAATTTATTCCTGAGACATTTTTGGAAATCTGCCTTTCCCTCTATAATCCCCAATGGTGGCTAAGTCACCTTTACACTTCCCAAGAAACTGGGTCCCCAACTGCTCTGTGCTTATAGCATATAGGAAGGAGTGGCAATGCTCCATCCTTGCTGCGCACAGCACAGTTTTTTGTCATCTACAGAAACTAATCAAAAACTAGTCAAAATCATTGAAAGTTTAAAGATCAGAATTGGAGTCTCAACTTTACTGTTAAGCATCTGTGTGAACTTGGACAACTTACAGTCTGCGTCTCAATTTCTATCTCTATAAAAATGAAAAAGACTAGATGATTTATTTCTAAGGTCCTTTTTTATTCTAAGGACCCTAGGCTCAATAACTAAGAAATACAGTTGCTTTGTAGCTAGTAAGCTTTAATAAGTGTGTGTTTGATATACTGGCATTCCACTTTAACGGCATTTAGTCTGAAACCCATGGAACCTCATGGTCTTTTTCCAGTACAAATTTGGAAGGACCACATTGTTGTATCTCAAGAGACTATGGCTTCCAATTCACTTCCACCTCAGACTTGCTGTTACACTAAGTGGAAGTCTTAGAAATAGGCCACACGTTAACAAGGTTTACAAGTGACAAGAAACAGTGCAAAGAAGATGTTTCTGACATGATTTCAGTCTCAGGAGCACTGCAGTTTTGTGGCTCCTATCCATCGGAGACCTCTTATTGAACGTAGAGGACATGAGCTTGCGTGTTATGAATGTTCTTCATAAGGTAAGAAATCTACCTGGCCAATTCCTTCATCCTTCTCTATTACACCTCCCTATTTCACTCTGGCTCAGGTAAAGTCTTAGTATGATCTAGAGGAAACTCACTTCCTAGTCTCTCTGTACCTCAGTTTCCTCATCTAGAAAATGATAAAAACAATGATATCTATTTTATTGATTTGTTGTAAAGGCATGAGCGTAGAGGACATGAGCTTGCGTGTTTTGAATGTTCTTCATAAGGTAAGAATCTACCTGGCCAATTCCTTCATCCTTCTCTATTACACCTCCCTATTTCACTCTGGCTCAGGTAAATTCTTAGTATGATCTAGAGGAAACTCACTTCCTAGTCTCTCTGTACCTCAGTTTCCTCATCTAGAAAATGATAAAAACAATGATATCTATTTTATTGATTTGTTGTAAAGGCCAAGAGAAAATAGAACTGTGGTAAATACACTGTGTTGAAGCTACTCTATGAATGTTAAGTATTTTATGAGTTTTGAGTACTCCATTATTCCTTCAAGTTTCTTTCTGTGCCAGTCTTGCTCCTGCAACAAAATCCTAGGATCTTTAAAAGTGGGATCTCATTTTTTACTATAGTGAAGCAAGCACTGAAAGAAGTAGCAGAAAACTTAGTATCAATATGGACTGACAGTAGGCACTCTAATGTGAAGCTCATAACCTTAAATGAGTCATTTAGATTTTCTGAGACTTGTGTTTAAAAAAATCTGTAACATAGTGATATGATTCTGTCTAGTATGATGATCACAAGACATAATGCAAGTGAAATATTTTTAGCTATAAATTTCTTCTCAAATAAAATACTTATTTTTTATTCTGAGATTTCAAAGTCTAGTTCCAGGCACACATTAAACACTTAATAAAAATGTGACAATAGAGACAATCCGAGTGGGAAAGAACCGTGGGGATTAACTGATTCATTTTTCTCAAGTGAAGAGACTTACTGATAGTAAAATTTAAGCTTTCAAGAGTCAAACTAAAACATGTAGGTTAATATGTTGACTAAAAGTGTACTTTGTTCTTCCAGAGATGGCCAGGGGTCACTGGTGACCATACAGGAGTAGATAGATAACCCACACAAGTTCCCTAAACCACAAGGAAAGTGAAATAACAGTATATTGACCTACAATTATTTCTGTATGTAAAATAAGAAATTTCTCCTTAAAAAATGAAAGACATGATGGCACTAGCACAACTCATGGAAGGAGAATAAATGGTCACTCTGGGAATTTTGTCACATAGTAGAAGTCTCTTTGATGTACAGTGGATCATAATGAGACTATCCGTCAAATTAGTTTGGGCACCGATTCTCTGATCGCTTGTATGAGCTCCACTGTAAATTAATCTAACACTCATTTTATAAATTTCAGTCTTAGTACTGTTCAAAGCACTGAACCTGACTTTGTCTTAAAGAACTGCCTCTTCCAGTACCAATAATGTCTCTAATCAATCTGTTAATGGAGACACCTCAGACTTTTCATTTCAGCCAATTACTTATAAGGAAGTTGGTGCACCCCTCACTTATGACAGCATTATAGTACTGGGGCAGATCATTTAAGTGTAAGGCTTCTTAAGCCAGCTGCTTCATTAAGAGGTAAGCCAGTAACTGATATTTTTAATTTAACATTCTTTTCTACAGATCTCCTACCAATTGGGATTGTGCCAGGGTAATACTCTCATAAAGAAAGAAGTAAAACAGGCTTGAAATTGTGTCACGGAGAAATAAAAGAAATTGATCTAGGGTTATTTTTTACAATCTAAATGATTCACTTGGTAGTTACTCAATACTAAACCTAAATTTAAATGCTTTGAAAGAAGGAAAGAGGAGGGATTAAGAGATTATAAAAGAGGATGTTGGGGGTATGGAAATTCAAATCAGCAGCAAAAAGGAGAAATGGCCCAAAATAGGGCACTCTCTAAAGGTTAGAAAGATAATGAAAAATCAGATGATATTCCTCTATATGAGTTTACTATCTGGTTTTTAGATGACTCACACATTAAAAGTTCATGCTGGACACCTTAGCTGATCCAGATGGAGATTAGACAGAGGAAGAGGAAACAATTAGTTTATACAAGATGGGATGCATTAATGGGCTCAGAAACACATAAACAGAATGCGTACAGTCACAGTTCAGAGAAGAGCATAGTCTGGGTAGGTCCTCAAAAAGTTTTGCTTACATACTGGCTAAAAGATTTTTCATCATGGTTAATTGGTTGCATAAAATACAATTCTGGTTATCTTGTAAGGATGAACATTTATTAAATACAACAGCTAGGTCATTTGATAAAAGGTATCCAAAAAACCTAAATATCATAACAATCTGATACCAAACAAATCCATTTGAAAAGTTACCTAAGTAAGCTTTCCTCTGAATCAGAAATTTTATATTATTTTTTCCACGTCTTGGATTCATATTCCATTTCAATTACTGTATAAAATCATCTTAATGTAACATATTCTGCGCTTGTCTTCCCTGCCACAAAATGTAAGTGAAAATGTAAATTGAAATTTATTTTTATTAAATTTTCTTAGACTTTAACTTAGACTTAACATTATATAATCTCTTTGACTATTATACAATTTGATAATATTTTATTAAACATAAAAAGTAAACTTTATTAGAAATAATGGCTTAATGAAATGGGTAGATTATCATTTTTAATTAGTTCATGTATGATAAAAGAATGCAAATTATTTGTAAAATATTAGTGAAATCATCAATAATTCTAATCCTATTCTAATCCTATTTTTTGTTTGCTTTCAGAATGTATCTGCTGAGAAAATATATTCCTATAAATAAGGAATGTGAATAGAAGGAGTTTTATTTTAGCAACACTGCTTAATTCTTTGAACATTTTCTGAGGTACATGTAAAAAAATCACACTGTGACCTATCATCATTTTTAATGATCTATTAGCTGACAATTCAATTAGGTTTGTCTTCCATTTTGTTGAATGCACCAAATGGCTCCAAAAGCATATGTTACTCAGTCATTAGAACTCTTTACTTTCTCTGTTTCAACAAAGAGTTTACTAATACTTACCAAAAACTATTAATTAGATCTGTTCCTCTTCCACTTAGAGGTATACCTTGTTTGACTTGATAAGTGCAAAATTAGAAAAAACTGAAAAATGCTTTTATGTCATCACATGCTTTAAATACAACTTCATCAAAAGCTTGGAGCTACAGATTTAGTTCATTCGGTTTATGGAGAATGCAAGTCATATGACCTGATTGGTAAGAATTAGAGCCAGTATTTATATCCAAACCAATGAGCCAAGTCAGTTTTAATTTCCAGTGCAACAAACTGACTTGATTTTTCAACCCACATAAATCTGTTAATATTCATGCTCATGACAAGCAGCTAACTTCTGAATTCTCCAAGTAAGTAGGTAAGTGGATGACAGATGATGATACATACATAAGTCAAGAAAACTTGTCATAAGTTTGTTACTGGACAAAATAAGCCACTTCAGTATTTCTTTCTAATGCTTTCTTCTGTTTGCTTTCATGAGTCTCTCCCTGAGGATTAGTACTTTCTTTAACAAAATGAAAAGATGAAATAGGAAAGGTAGTTAAAAGGAAATTGCCACCATTCCCACTGCCCTACACTAAAGACATCCAAACACATTCCAAAATGTTCCAATCTAATTCTACATGCACGCACGCACGCGCACACACACACACACACACACACGAAACAAAACAAAATATTCCATCCCTATGTCCCTATACATATAACTTCATAGACATTTTTATAGCATAGATTATTGATTATCCATTTCCATAAAGGGAGGTATTAACTAGAGAGTGCCAAAATAGCCGATTAACTAAATATATCACCTTTGCAATATGACTTAATCATTAAAGTGACTATAGTATGAATACCCTCCATTTATAAAGTCCTTATAATCTTTAAAGTGCTTTCCTATCAGTATCAGTCCAGGTGGAGCCAGGAAACAAAGACTACTCTTGCTTTTCCACAATGAATGAATTTAATACAGTGAATTTGGCATATAGCTAAGAAGAGAACGAAGAAACCATGTAAGAGCTGGTGAGGCAAATAAAAGATGGGCAAAAGCTGGAAGCTGCTGTCCCTAGGGCTAGAAGGACAACAGGAAGAAATGATAATACCTGAGTCTGGAAGAAGGACCATTTGGCAAGAATGCGAACCCGTTGGGAGCTATCCTGCCAGAGGTGGGACCATGGGGAGATTGCGAGCTGGGGCAGGCTGGAAGCAAGGAGGAGTCCCAGCCAGGCATGCTACCTAAAGAAGGGGAAACAGAGGGACAATATCCAGGCCTTTCCATAACTCTCTTCATTGAAATTTATTTGTTTGTTTATTTGTTTATTTATTTTAAGTAGGCTCCATGCCCAGCATGGAGCCCAGCACAGGGCTTTAACTCACAACCTTGAGACCAAGACTTGAGCTGAGATCAAGAGTCAGATGCTTAACCAACTGAGTCACCCAGGCTCATCACTGAATTTTTAAAATCTGCTTCCCATTGGCTGAAGCTATGAAGAAGTCAGACAACAAGAGAGCATTTATACTTTCCTGCAATACAGAGAAGCAAGTAAAGAAAGAGCAGAGACTGGATAAGATAGCAAGCATATAAACAGCGGGCACAGCATCCATCATTTGATTCTTGCAACTCCTTCATTAGCTAAATGAGATATTCCAAGGGTTCCTTCCTTCCTTCTTTCCTTCCTTCCTTCCTTCCTTCCTTCCTTCCTTCCTTTCTTTACTTTTTTAAAAATAAGGCTATTGGAGTTTGAAACATTCACACTGCCAAGAAGAGTTGGATCTATACCTCCAACTTGGGCCTTTTATTCTAGGGTTCTTTCAAGAACAAGACAGAATTTGATAGACCATTTTAATCTTTCAGATTTAGGCTTATGGAGGAAAAATATACCTTGGGGACATTTGGATTTAAAATAAGGAAAAGTGATGGAATGAAATAAGCTTCATTGTTGCCAGTGTACTGTATTGAGATTATTCATGCTGCTTATGAATCAATAACCTAACTATAGAATTAAGAATTAAGTATATGATAAATATTTATAGCTTTAAAGAACCTCTAGTCAGGACTATTGTTTGTCTTCCCAGCAGAGAAAGAAAAAGCCAGATTCACTAATGACTTAATGTTGCCCCAGCTTTGTAAGTAGGCTATCGCCACAAAAGCATATTCTCATGAGTATTCTCTGAAATAATATAAAGCTGGTTTACTGTTGAGAGAGATTGGGGATGGTTTCTCTTACAGCCTCTGCTGTAGTTCTTCTCTCTGCAGGATAATATGCCAGTCTAGAAGAGAAGAAACAATATCAACAGTAAGAATTCTTAAGCATTCTTAAGAATTCTTAAGTCGTGTCCCTACGACTGAGTGTGTGTGTGTGTGTGTGTGTGTGTGTGTGTGTGTGTGTAAATGTTGATCTGCAATAACTATTGAATTATTAGGATCCACAGCAAAGATTCTTTATTGCATAATTCTTTTGTTTGTATCACACATTTCATTCTGACCTGAACTTGGAAATTCTGAATCATCCCATAGAGAAAAAGAGAAAAAGAAAATGGCAGACATTTGTTAGCCATTCTCTCCAAACACTGCCTCCCCATACTACAGATCCCAGCAAATTTTACAGTACATAAAATGATTCTCGGCTTTGGACCTCCAAGAGTTATTAAAGGCAAATATATGTATGATTTAATACCTTGCCAAGAAAAACCCTCTAAACCAGAGGAAGCAGAGAGAAATATCACTGATGTTTAGAATTTTTGTCTGCTTTCTGCTGTTGACACTCAGAAGGTGACATTCAGGGAATGTTGAGTTTGTGGACAGGGTAACACAAACATTGCCACAATTAATTATAGTCCTTTTAACGGGCTTTGAGAACAAAATATTTTGTCAGAAGAGACTGTTCTTAGAAAATAATAGAAGGAAATTAATCCAAAATGTTTCCAATGGTATTTGGGGCAATGCACATTTTTTGCAATCTAGGGAAATTTTAACATCTATTATAAGTCTGAAACCTGTGAACAGTGAATCAAATTCTGAGATATGCCTAAATAATTTCTTCTAAAGTTATCCAAGAGTGATTGGTAGTGTCATTGACAATGATAATACCATTTATCCAAAGAACAGAAGGAAGCATAATTATGAAACTCTTGTTTTCCTTTTTAATTAGCAATATAACTTGGGGCTCCATAATTTTTTTTCATTTGCCATGAAGGATACCATGTTTTGTGGGCTATTATAAGTCTGCAGCAAGATTTCATTAAATGAGCAGAGTGGCTGTTTTCAGTTAAATTCATTCTTCATGGATAAAACCAAATTCCTTTTGGTATTTTCTTTTTTTTCTTTTTTTTTTCTTTTCTTTTTTCTTTTTTTTTTTTAATTTACATCCAAATTAGTTAGCATATAGTGCAACAATGATTTCAGGAGTAGATCCCTTAATGCCCCTTACCCATTTAGCTCATCCCCCCTCCCACAATCCCTCCAATAACCCTTAGTTTGTTCTCCATATTTATGAGTCTCTTCTGTTTTGTATCCCTCCCTGTTTTATATTATTTTTCTTTCCCTTCCCTTATGTTCATCTGTTTTGTCTCTTAGAGTCCTCATATGAGTGAAGTCATATGATTTTTGTCTTTCTCTGACTGACTAATTTCACTTAGCGTAATACCCACCAGTTCCATCCACGTAGTTGCAAATGGCAAGATTTCATTCTTTTTGATCACCAAGTAATACTCCATTTTATATATATATATATATATATATATATATATATATATATACCACCTCTTCTTTATCCATTCATCCATTGATGGACATTTGGGCTCTTTCCATACTTTGGCTATTGTTGATAGTGCTGCTATAAACATGGAAGTGCATGTGTCCCTTTGAAACAGCACACTTGTATCCCTTGGATAAATGCCTAGTAGTGAAATTTCTGGGTTGTAGGGTAGTTCTATTTTTAATTTTTTGAGGAACCTCCATACTGTTTTCCAGAGTGGCTGCACCAGTTTGCATTGCCACCAACAATGCAAAAGAGCTCCTCTTTCTTCTCATCCTTGCCAACATCTGTTGTTGGGTTGTTAATGTTAGCCATTCTGACAGGTGTCAGGTGGTAGTGTTTGCCTGATGATGAGTAATGTTGAACATTTTTTCATGTGTTGGTTGGCCATGTGGATGTCTTCCTTGGAGAAGTGTCTATTCATGTCTTTTGCCCATTTCTTCACTGGATTATTCGTTTTTTGGGTGTTGAGTTCTTTGTAGATTTTGGATACTAACCCTTTATATGATATGTCATTTGCAAATATCTTCTCCCATTCTGTCAGGTTGCCTTTTAGTTTTGCTGATTGTATCCTTCTCTGGGCAGAAACTTTTTATTTTGGTGAGGTCTTAGTAGTTCATTTTTGCTTTTGTTTCCCTTGCCTCCAGAGACATGTTGAGTAAGAAGTTGCTGCAGGCAAGATCAAAGAGGTTTTTGCCTGCTTTCTCCTAGGGGATTTTGATGGCTTCCCGTCTTACATTTGGGTCTTTCATCCATTTTGAGTTTATTTTTGTGTATGGTGTAAGAAAGTGGTCCAGGTTCATTCTTCTGCATGTCACTGCCCAGTTTTCCCAGCAACACTTGCTGAAGAGACTGTCTTTATTCCATTGGATATTCTTTCCTGCTTTGTCAAAGATTAGTTGGCCATATGTTTGTGGGTCCATTTCTGGGTTCTCTATTCTGTTCCCTGTGAGTGTCTGTTCTTGTGCCAGTACTGTACTGTCTTGATGATTACAGCTTTGTAGTATAGCTTGAAGTCTGGGATTGTGATGCCTCCTGCTTTGGTTTTTTTTTTTTTAATTTTTTTTTCAACGTTTATTTATTTTTGGGACAGAGAGAGACAGAGCATGAACAGGGGAGGGGCAGAGAGAGAGGGAGACACAGAATCAGAAACAGGCTCCAGGCTCTGAGTCATCAGCCCAGAGCCCGACGAGGGGCTCGAACTCACGGACCACGAGATCGTGACCTGGCTGAAGTCGGACGCTTAACCGACTGCGCCACCCAGGCGCCCCCTTTTTTTTTTTTAACTTTTTTTTTTTTTTTTTGGTTTTCTTTTTCAAGATCGCTTTGGCTATTCAGGGTCTTTTCTGGTTCCATATAAATTTTAGGATTATTTTTTCTAGCTCTGTGAAGAATGCTGGTGTTACTTTGATAGGGATTGCTTTGAATATGTATATTACTTTGGGTAGTATCGACATTTTAACAATATTTGTTCTTCCTATCCAGGAGCATGGACTCTTTTTCCATTTTTTTTTTGTGTCTTCTTCAATTTCTTTCATAAGCTTTCTATAGTTTTCAGTGTATAGATTTCTCACCTCTTTGGTTAGATTTATTCCTAGGTATTGTATGGTTTTTTTATGCAACTGTAAATGGGATCGATTCCTTGATTTCTTTTTCTGTCGCTTCATTGTTGGTGTATAGGAATGCAACCGATTTCTGTGCGTTGATTTTATATCCTGCAACTTTGCTGAATTCATGAATCAATTCTAGCAGCTTTTTGGTGGAATCTTTTGGGTTTTCCATATAGAGTATCATGTCATCCGTGAAGAGTGAAAGTTTAACCTCCTCCTGGCCAATTTGGATGCCTTTTAATTCTCTGTGTTATCTGATTGCAGAGGCTAAGACTTCCAATACTATGTTGAATAACAGTGGCGAGAGTGGTCATCCCTGTCTCGTTCCTGACTTTAGGGGGAAAACTGTCAGTTTTTCCCCGTTGAGGATGATATTAGCGTTGGGTCATTCATATACGGCTTTTATGATCTCGAGGTATGCTCCTTCTATCCCTACTTTCTTGAGGGTTTTTATCAAGAAAGGATGCTGTATTTTGTCAAATGCTTTATCTGCATCTATTGAGAGGATCATATGGTTCTTGTCCTTTCTTTTATTGATGTGATGAATCACATTAATTGTTTTGCGGATATTGAACCAGCCCTGCATCCCAGGTATAAATACCACTTGGTCGTGGTGAATAATTTTTTTAATGTGTTGTTGGAACCAGTTAGCTAATATCTTGTTGAGGATTTGTGCATCCATGTTCATCAGGCAAATTGGTCTATAGTTCTCCTTTTTAGTGGGGGTCTGTCTGGTTTTGGAATCAAGGTAATGCTGGCTTCATAGAAAGAGTTTGGAAGTTCTCCTTCCATGTCTATTTTTTGGAACACCTTCAAGAGAATAGGTGTTAATTCTTCCTTAAATGTTTGGTGGAATTCCCCTGGAAAGCCATCTGTCCCTGGACTCTTGTTTTTTGTGAGATTTTTGATTACTAATTCAATGTCTTCACTGGTTATGGGCCTGTTCAAATTTCCTATTTCTTCCTGTTTCAGTTTTGGTAGTGTATATGTTTCTAGGAATTTGTCCATTTCTTCCAGAATGCCCATTTTATTGGCATATAGTTTCTCATAATACTCTCTTATTATTGTTTTTATTTCTGCTGTGTTGGTTGTGATCTCTCCTCTTTCATTCTTGATTTTATTTATTTGGGTCCTTTCTTTTTTCTTTTTGATCAAACCGGCTAGTGGTTTTTCAATTTTGTTAACTCTTTCAAAGAACAAGCTTCTGGTTTCATTGCTCTGTTCTACTGGTTTTTTTTTGGTTTTGATAGCATTAATTTCTGCTCTAATCTTTGTTATTTCCTGTCTTCTGCTGGTTTGGGTTTAATTTGCTGTTCTTTTTCCAACTCTTTAAGGTGTAAAGTTAGGTTGTGTATCTGAGATGTTTCTTCCTTCTTTAGGAAGGCCTGGATTGCTATATACTTTCCTCTTATGACCTGCTTTGCTGTGTCCCAGAGGTTTTGGGTTGTGGTGTTATCATTTTCATTGACTTCCATGAACTTTTTAATTTCCTCTTTAACTTCTTGGTTAGCCCATTCATTCTTTAGTAGGATGTTCTTCAGTCTCCAAGTATTTGTTACCTTTCCAAATTTTTTCTTGTGGTTGATTTCGAGTTTCATAGTGTTGTGGTTTGAAAATATGCATGGTATGCAGGGGCGCCTGGGTGGCTCAGTCAGTTAAGTGGCCGACTTTGGCCCAGGTCATGATCTCACGGTCCGTGAGTTCGAGCCCCACGTCGGGCTCTGTGCTGACAGCTCAGAGCCTGGAGCCTGTTTCAGATTCTGTGTCTCCCTCTCTCTGGCCCTCCCCCATTCATGCTTTGTCTCTCTCTGTCTCAAAAATAAATAAACGCTAAAAAAAAAATTAAAAAAAAAAAAGAAAAAAAAATATGCATGGTATGATCTCGATCTTTTTGTACTTACTTAGGGCTGATTTGTGTCCCGGTATATGGTCTATTCTGGAGAATGTTCCATGTGCACTGGAGAAGAATGTATATCCTGCTGCTTTAGGATGAAATGTTCTGAATATATCTGTTAAGTCTATCTGGTCCAGTGTGTCATTCAAAGCCATTGTTTCCTTGTTGATTTTTTGATTAGATGATATGTCCGTTGCTGTGAGTAGGGTGTTGAAGTCTCCTATTATTATGGTATTACTATCGATGAGTTTATGTTTGTGATTAATTGATGTATATATTTGGGTGCTTGCACATTTGGCACATAAATGTTTACAATTGTTAGGTCTTCTTGGTGGATAGAACCCTTGATTATGATATAATGCCCTTCTGCATCTCTTGATACAGTCTTTATTTTAAAGTCTAGATTGTCTGATATTAGTATGGCTACTTCGGCTTTCTTTTCTTGACCATTACCATGATAGATGGTTCTCCATCCCCTTGTTTTCAATCTGAAGGTGTCTTTAGGTCTAAAGTGGGTCTCTTGTAAACAGCATATAGATGGATCTTGTTTTCTTATCCATTGTGTCTTATCCTGTGTCTTTTGATTGGAGCATTGAGCCCACTGACATTTAGAGTGAGTACTTAAAGATATGAATTTATTGCCACTATGATGCAGAGTTGGAGTTTCTGGTAGTGTTCTCTGGTCCTTTCTAATCTTTGTTGCTTTTGGTATTTACATATGTGAGATATATATATATATATATATATATTTTTTTTTTTTTTCGTCTTTTCTCCCCTCAGAGAGTCCATCTTAAAATTTCTTGCAGGGCTGGTTTAGTGGTCACAAACTCCTTTAATTTTTGTTTGTCTTGGAAACTTTTTATCTCTCCTTCTATTTTGAATGACAGCCTTGCTGGATAAAGAATTCTTGGCTGCATATTTTTCTAATTCAGCACAGTGAATACATCCTGCCACTCCTTTCTGGCCTGCCAAGTTTCTGTGGATAGGTCTGCTGCAAACCTGATTTGTCTTCCCTTGTAGGTTAGGGACCTTTTTTCACTTGCTTCTTTCATGATTCTCTCCTTGCTTGAGTATTTTGTGAATTTGACTATGATATGCCTTGTTGATGGTCAGTTTTTGTTGAATCTAAAGGGTGTCCTCTGTGCTTCCTGGATTTTGATGTCTGTGTCTTTCCCCAGGTTAGGAAAATTTTCCGTTATGATTTGCTCACATAACCCTTCTACCCCTATTTCTCTCTCTTCCTCTTCTGGGACCCCTATGATTCTGATGTTCCTTTTTAATAAGTCACTGATTTCTCTAATTCTTAAACCATGCTCTTTTGCCTTAATCTTACTCTTTTTTTCTGCTTCTTTATTCTCTATAAGTTTGTTCTCTATATCCCTGATTCTCTGTTCTTCCTCATCCATTCTTGCTGCCGCAGCATCCATCCATGATTACATCTCAGTTATAGCATTTTTAATTTCATTCTGGGTATTTTTTACTTCTTTTATCTCTGCAGAAAGGGATTCTAATCTACTTTTGGCTCCAGCTAGTGTTCTTATTATCGTGATTCTAAATTCTGGTTCAGACATCTTGCTTGTATCTGTGTTGGTTAAATCCCTGGCTGTCATTTCTTCGTCCTCTTTCTTTTGGGGTGAATTTCTTCGTTTTGTCATTTTGAAGGGAGAAAAGGAATTAATGAGGTAGAAAAATTGAAATTAAAAAGAAAATTGAAATTAAAAAATATTAAAATTAAAGATTAAACACACACATACACAAATCGAATAGATGATGCTATATTCTAGGTGTGTTTTGTTCTGGGTGTTCAAAGTAGTTTTACAGATTAGAGGAAAAAAATGGGGGGGAAGAAGAAAAAAAAGGAAATCATTTGAGAATTTGAAAAAATGAATACACTGAAGTAGACTAAAATGAGATGATGGGGAAAATAGAATTTGAAAAAATATACACAAAAGTAAAGAATAAAGTGAAAAAAATTAAAGAAAATTAATAAAAATTAAAAATAAATATGAATCTTTTCTTTTTCTGTATGCAGGAAAAAGAAACCAAAAAAAGAAAAAAGATAAAAAAAAGAAAGAAAAAAAGGAAATTGTTTGAAAATTTGAAAAAGTGAATACACTGTAGTAGACTAAAATAAAATGATGGAAGTAAATAGAATTTGAAAAAATTTACATAAAAGCAAAAAATATAGTAAAAAATTTTTAAAGAAAAATTTTAATAGAAATTGAAAGTAAAAATGAAGTTTTTCTCTTTTTGCATTCAAGAAAAAGAAAAAATGAAAAAGAAAAAAGAAAAAGAAAAAAAAGGAAATTGTTTGAAAGTTTGAAAATGTGAATACATTGAAGTAGACTAAAATAAAATGATGGAAGTAAAATAGAATTTGAAAAAATTTACACAAAAGCACAAAATATAGTAATAAAAATTAAAAATATTTTTAATAAAAATTGAAAATAAAAATGAGTTTTTTCTCTTTCCGTATTAAAGAAAAAGAAAAGAAGTGCAAAAGAGAAAAAAAAAAGAAAGAAAATTGAATAGATGGACATGCTAACAGATTGAAGTAGGACTGAAATTGCTTCATTTTCCCCTAGAAGTCAGTCTATGTAGCTCTTTATAGTCCATAAATTAAACCGGCGGTGAGACTTGTGTTCTGGAGAGTGAAGTTGGCCCAGTTGGGCGGGGCTCAGTGTAACGGCTCCACTTTCCACTAGATGGCGCTGCTAGCCTACTGGGGTGGAGTGCTGTGGGGCTCCTAGGTGCGTATGCGCATGCGCAGGAATGGTGAGCATGGCACCACCCAGCCACCCAGTCTGTTCTCCTGGATCAGCAATCGCGCACCTGTACTCTGTCTTCAGCTCTCATCCACTCCCTGCTTTTTCATTCTCCGTAAGCAGGCCCCAGGCAGTACCTCTCCCCCGAGTTTTGTCTCAGATGTGGCTGTTTCCCCTGGCCCCTTACTTCCGAAGGACTGTGGCTTTGACTTGTCCTGCCCCTCTGCGAGAGGGTCTCACTGAGCAATGGCCGAATGAGCAGTGGCCGAATGAGCAGTGGCCGAATGTTGGCTGCACCCAGGAACGCCTGCTGGACCCTGCTGCTGCCGGTTCCCCGAGACTGTGGCCAGGTGCCAGCCCGCCCCAGAAAAAGTTCGTGAGATAGCGTAGCAGCAGCGTTTCAGAGATTATGGAAAATCGCAACACACATCTGGCACCAGGCTTCACCCTTAACGACCTTGCCCCAGCACCAGTGAATGTGGCCGCCTTCTGGGGTCTGCTGGGACCAGGTGGCTTCAACAGTCTCTACCAAATGTCCTTCCAGCAGTGGAACCGCTTTTCCCCGTGTGGCCCAAGAACCTCCCGGATCCCACTCGGTTCCTGGGATTCGCCCTTCCCACCAGAGCATCGCCAGGTAATCGAGCTGCAGAGTTGCAGCCTTTGCGCTCCCCTTGTTTACAGTCTTAATGGAATTTAAATTCTCTTCTTTCTCCTTTCTCCCTTTTTAGTTTAGTCCCTGTGGCTGTTTCCAATTTTCCACTTTCTCTCCAGCTGCTTTTGGGGAGGGGTGCTTTTCCTGTATTCTCCCCCCCCGCCCACCGGGTCTCCATCCGCTCACAAAAGCACCTCCCTTCCTGCACCTTCTCACTCCCCAAGTTCACTTCTCTGCGCCGCGTACCTGCTGAATTCTGTGGTTCAGGTTGTGCAGATTGTTGTGTTAATCCTCCAGTGGGTTTTCTAGGTGTGTAGGATGGTTTAGTGTTGGTCTGGCTGTATGTCATGGACGGGAGACACACCAAAAACTTTCATGCTATTCCACCATCTTGGCTCCCTCCTCCTGGTATTAATTTTCTATTGCTGCTAACAAATTGCTGTAAACTTCAGTGGCTCAAGACAACACAAACTTACCATTTCATAGTTTCTGTGGGTCAGGATTCTAAGCATGGGCTGGCTGAGGGTCCCACTCTTGGAATTCAAAGTGTCAACCAGACTCTGATCTCGTCTGAGCCTTGGGACCCTCTTCCAAACTCACGGGTTGCTGGAGGCCTTCATTTTCCTGTGGTTGTATGATTGAGGTCCCGATTTCCTTGTTCACTGTCTGTTGAGAACCACTCCCAGTTCCTAGAGCCTTCCCTTCTTGTCTCATGGCCCCCTCCTTTACAGCATGGCTATTTGTTCTCCTCTGGGCCGGCAGGAGAAAATCTCTCTTGACACTTTATGTTAAAGGGCTCATCTGATTAGGTAAAGCCCACCCAAGTTAATCTTGATTAACTCTAAATCAACCAATAACATAATTCTGAGAGCTATTTCATCATATTCACTAATTCTGCTTAGAATCAAGGGGAAGAAGTTTTGAGGTGCGTACACACCAAGGAATATCTATCTTGAGGACTATCTTAGAATTCTGTTTACCACAATTTTGCAGATTGTATATCTTAGGGTTCATAAGAATAATTGTAAATATCTCAGAAGACCACATATTTCAAGTAAATTCTTCTAGAAAATGTATCCTAGTTGCCATAAATTAAGACTTTACATAGATGAAGTTTGAGATTATTAAAAACAATCACAGCAGCAGCTAAATATATTTATACAGAAATATAACTGACCAATGCATCATGCATATTACGAATCAAACCAAACATGTGCAAGGTCAAATATAAGGTATTAGCTATATATTTCCATTCTTTCCATGATCTGAGAAATCCTGCATTACTCATTATCACTTTTAGCATATAAGTTCTAAGCGTAAGTATCAGCTCTATTACTATGTACGTAGTCACTACATGGTATTATTTGGTTATAAACATGTTTATCTAGGGCAAATGGTAAATGCGTACATATTTTTACGGTCAAGGAGTAGGGACACTAGAAGTTTGACTCAGAGGATCAAGTCCTTAATCAAAGTGTGGTACATACTGCATTAACACAGGTCTGATTTGATTTGAATGCATAAGCTTTTGTTCTCTTGTTTGCAAATGCTTGCAACTAACAAAAGAGCTAAAATTGTCATTTTTAGGTCATACCATGATCTAAAAGAAATGTTTTGCATTGCCGTTTTTTTCCTGGTACTGCTTAAATAGCACTTATCAAAATGAGCCATACTTTTAACTTAAACCTCATGGAATAAAATGGAATGATGTTTTTCCTACAATTTGGAGGTGATGTCAGTCTAACTCATGGTAAATTCTAAAACAGCAATGTATGAACTATAGCTTTATTCCTTTATAAGCATCTTCTTAGGAAATCAAGAAGGAAGAAGTAATTATTAACTATGTTTTCAAAAAAACAAAAAGCAGCAGTTTGCTGTTTTCAAATGGGCCAAAGAAATCAATTAGCATTTTTAAATAGGCAAGTGGCAGTTTTGGAAGAGAATTCAGGTATGTGAAAATGGTCCTGAATTGCCCACTAATTTCTTTTAGTAGTATGGAATTATGAGTGTTTCTGTGTGTGTCTATACTTTATGGAATAATTTAAAGTCTTCTCTGGTTTAATGTGCTATACCTACTCACAGAGACTGATGAAAGAAGTTTTATATAAAAGTTTGCTGCTGTGGTTATTGCTAAAATGCTACATGGTTGCTCCAAATTAATGATATTTAAACATTTCCCTCAGTAATTTTACTTCTCAGTTGAAAGGAAGATACATTTTAGGAGTGTACTGTTTTTTATTCCTTTAAACTAAATGCTCCTTATAATACAAAACAGCACTCAGTGATCCATGCAGGCTTCCATTTATAATATTAATAGAAGACATGTTCCATGCTAATCCATCTCATTAATATTAAAGAAAGGACTCCAAGACTGGTGAGCACTTAATCATCTGCAATTAGCACCTAACTGTTAATTCTATGGAGGGCTCTTAGGGAGAGAAGCAGAAGAAGTAGCTCCCGTTTGCTAAATGTTAGTTGATTTAACTTAGAGTATTTAATTCTGGGAAAACTCAGTAATTAGAACAATTCATGTAGCTAGACAAGTTTAATTGATCAGTTAAAAATAAAAGAGTCCCCAACTGAGAGCAACCACAAGATATACATTTTGGAAATGTCCATGACGTAGCCACTTTGCTAATTTATTTTATTAGGTTCTATGTACTTCTAGGCCAATGGATTTGGCATCTGAGCAGAAGTGAATAAACTTCCAGCTCAGGCTACCTCCACACAGGTCTCAAAATCCAATTAACAGAATGGGCAGGTTGTCTGGTTTGGCTCCAACTAGAGCAGCTTGCTTCCTCGATGTCAACTCAACCTGAAAAAAAAAAAAAAAAGAATGCTTGTAAGGCTCCTACTTTAAGACTAAAAAGAGCGTAAGACCCAGAATAGGAGCTCTATGCCAATGACTTAGAGCAAAACCAAGCTTCCCACTGTGGTGTGGCCTCTCTGCTTTCCTTCTGCATTTATCCTGCCATTTAATGGGCTCTCTCTCTCCCAGCTCTGAAATCTGCCTTTTATAGGAACAGATCCTATTATCAATCATTTGTTGAAAACTTCTTGGAAGAAATCAAAGGCTTTGGGAGAATCTATTACAGAGTACTGAAAGGGACTTGACCACAGGGTAGCCATGCTTTAAGAAAAGGAATCTGTTTGCACCGTTTTATTGACCCAATTCTTACAACTACTTCCAGCACCATTTTTTTTTTTAATCCAAGAAAAGCTTAGGTTGGCAAGATTCCTTAAAAGGCAGTGGGATTCCTTAAAATGAGCAGAGACAGGCTTGTCCATCTCTCTGTTAATGTCATTTACTCAATTAGTAATGATGGAATGCCCCCAGGACATACCATGCCAAATGTTATCTGTGGCAACCTTTAGCACCAGTTTCACTGCCAAGTCTATCGAATTAACCAGATTTAACTAAGCACAATTCCAACAGTTTCTAATTACTGTGACAATCAAGGCATTTTTTTAACCTGTTGTTTTCATTTGACGTTTGCAGAAATTCTTATCCAACCATCTCATCTCTTTCCCACACACCTTGCTCATTTTGCGATGTGTTGTTACCCGTCAGTTGCTCTTTTTCTTTCTAGGTACTTTGTTGTTGTTATGGCTGCCCTCTTCCTGGTCTTAAACTTGACTCTGCTTCTATTCACATTTGATAACAAGGCCATCTGCTACCTTTGCCGAATGTTAGGGTCTTATTTTATAGCAGTTCTCCAGATGTGTGTGGGCACTACAGCTGCATAAGCCAATGCAGATGGCATGGAGAAATCTGTTTTCAGCCTTCTGCCTTACAATATACCCTAATCTTCACCAGCTGTATTGAAGTGCCTTAGCCTTTAAGGATTTGGATGAAAAAACATGGGTAAAGCAACAAAAGTCTTCACCGTGAGACACATACCAGCCATAAGGCTCCCTCATGGCATAAGATAAACCAGAAGCAGCACTCCAAATGAGTCCTGTTGAAGAACTAAGTGCATACACAGGATATTACTATGTAGATCGTATCTAAAAACAGTCTCCATATATGGTAAATAGCAGGTACTAGGTTTTGAGGTTCCAACTCATCTGAAGATGCCCCGAGAAAGTCAATTAGTTCTCAGGGCAGATTTGGAGGACCCTTGGGAGATTCCATGACTGAGAAAAATATGTACATGGCGGTGGTGGGGGGGGCGGGGCACAGAGTTGAACAGATCATGAATTTGATTTCATCTTCCAAGTTTACATGTGCAAGATGCTAAACCTATTTGAGGCCATTTCCTTATCTGTAAGTTAAGATAATAATAATGTTTATATCATAAGATTCTCTGAGGATTATCTAACATTTGGCACTTAGCACTGTGCCTGAGATATAATGAATGCTTATAAGTGACAGTTATCAAGATTACAATCATTTTAGGTAGACATTTAGATAGGTGGCTTCTGGCATTCCTTGCCTTGATATGTAGCAAGTCCAAAAATCTTCTCTAAAATTTTCTGTGAAAATCAAAGACAGAGAATAGTTGGGTTTCAAAAGGGTCCACTGGCTGCACGCAGCATAAAAGGAAGTAGGTGTCAACCAAGAAAATAAGTAAGGAAAGGAGCCTTTAAGCTGGAAAGTAAGACTTGTCTTGAATTAATCGCTACCGTGAACTCCAGAACGAAACCTCAGGATGCGTGTAACTGCACACATTTGATGTTTGTGTGTCTACTGTCTCTCACAAAGTTCACTAGTCTGTGATTAGGCTGCGATGTATACAAAATAAAACAAGGATACCTTTTTTCTTTCTAACACTTTATATTTAACAAAGCTAGGCAAGGAGGAAGAGACATAGAAGGTAGGGTTTAAATTCCAGTTTCGCTGTTATTTGCTGTGGGATATTAAGCAAACTGTGAAACTTCTCTAAGTGTTAGTTTCTACATCTGTAAAATGGGGGAAATGATGCCCATTTAGCAGTAGTTACTGAAAAGATAATTATTATAAAGTGCCTACTAGTTTTCTAGAACATAATAACATTTACTTAAGGAAACTATTATTACTACAATCAATCTTCATAGTAACTTTATTAGATTTCTATTGCTGTGTAACAAATGACCACAAATATAGCAGCTCAGAACAATACCCATTTATCAGCTCATGGTTTTGCAGGTCAGAAATGCAAGCATACAGTGGCTGGGTTCTCTACTCAGAGTCTTACAAAACTAAAATAAAGAGATCCGATGCACCGTGTTCTCATCTGGGGTTCAAGGTATTCTTCCCAGCTCACATGAGTGTGGCAGAATTCATCATTATAGAATACATCATCATCTCTGTTTCCTTGCTGGCTGTCAGCCCGGAGCCCCTCTCAGCTCCTAGAGGCCACCCAAATTCCTTGACACATGGTCTCCTTCATCTTCAAAGCTGGCGATGGAGAATCTCCCTTGCATGGAATCCTTCTCACACTTCAAATGAATCTCTTTTTCCAGGAAGAGCCGCATTCCAATTATGTACTCACCTGATTATATCAGGCCCAGGGAACACAAATTTCTTTTCTGAGTCAACCGCTTTGGAAACTTAATTACACCTTAAAAGATTCCTTTACTGCAACATGTAGATTAGTGTTTGCTTGAATATTTGAGAGAACATGTGTATATACCAGGGGACAGGAATCTTGAAGGATATCTTAAAATTCAGGCTACCATAATAATTTAGAGAGACAAGTATTATTCATATTATTACTTTTGAGGAAACTGAGATTCCAAAGGTTTGGTTGACTTGCCCAAGGACATTCAGCTGAGAAATAGTACTTAACAGCATATCCCTGTGGGATATTTTACAATGGTTGCAAACGGTTTTACAGCTGGAGTGTAGTGGCAACAGTCTTCAGCCAGCTTATATACCCTACCAATATATATATCAATAAGAGGCTTGATGTAGGATTTCTCAAACTCAGTGATAATGCCATGTTAGGCCAGATAATTCATTATAATGGGCTGTCCTGTGTATAGGAGGTTGTATAGCAGCGTACCTGGCATCTATCCACTAGATGTCAGTAGTGTGGCCACCTCCTAACCCTCCTCTGCCAGGTTGCGAGGGACACAAATTTCTCCTGGGGGAGGATCAAATCACCCTTAGTGGAGAATCACTGCTCAGGGAACAAGCAAGCTTTCGCTCAACTGGCTACAAGGTAGACATGGTGCCTAGAGCCAGAGCAGCCACCATGGACGACACTTTGAAAACCAAATGCTGTGGATGCCGGAGCCAAAGCTGAAGGGGACTGGTCCCTGACACCATGGCCTGGACGTCTGACACTTAAATTATTACAGGAGATGGAAACAAATTCTGTCTTGTTTGCATCACTGAAATATGAGTTTCCCTCTTACTGCAGCTGTTATTTTTATCCTAATACAGACTTCCTCTGAAAAGCTCTTCCAGAGCTGGTAAGTGTTACACATATTGCCTGTTACCTTACAATCTTGTAACTCTGTCTCCTTTTTGTTATCCAGCGCGTTATCTTTATGATATAGCCTGCCCCAAAGAGATGATACTTACAACGAGAATCTGTACTTGATTCTTCAGTAAATACATAGTTTGTTTGACCTGTTCCAACAGCCCAAATGGAGGTTTCTGTTGTAAACATTTGTTTCACAAGCAAACGCATCCAAATTGAAATGTTCCTTTTCATTGTTGTAGTGAAATATCCATTTGCTTTCAGGCCATTAGGGACTGCTGAATGCTTTTGTAAGTGTTTCCACAGACTGCTGGCCTCCCTAGGCCTAGCTCTCTCCCATCACTCAAGAATTTGCTAATGGTCAGGAACTCCTTTTGAGAGACTTGCCCTAGAGTTCAATGGTAGCCTGATGGAAGCCATCATCAAAATGTTCCTGCAATGGGAAAGTGAATGGGATTTTTTTTTATCAGAACAATTTGTTGTCCCAGTGAATACATTACTCTCTTTGCATCTAATAAACATGTATAAGAAGATCTATTAATGATCTAAAGCCATTCATCAGTAGTTTATTAAATGGCTTTTTGTGACCTTAAGAAATTACCTCCATATCACATGCTAGAGGCAGTTTTCCTAACAACCAAATGTTTTTTAATAGTGCTTTTTAAGTAAAGATGAAAACTTAAAAGATAAAATGTATTTGGATCTATTTACAACTATACTAGATGTTGCCTATGACTTGCCTCCAGAATTTACCTAAATGTCTTCCCCTCCCATATCCGTCTACTGAAATGCTACCTGTAGGGGCGCCTGGGTGGTTCAGTCGATTAAGCATCTCACTTCGGCTCAGGTTATGATCTCATGGTTCATGAGTTTGAGCCCCACATCAGGCTCTCTGCTGTCAGTGCAGAGCCTACTTTGGATCCTCTGTCCTTTCTCTTTCTGCCCATCCCCCGCTTGCTTGCGCATGTGCGTACGTGCTCTCTCTGTCTCTCAAAAATAAATAAACATTTTTAAAAAGTGAAATGCTACCTGTACTCCAAGGTTTGGTCTCACTCTTTTCTTAAGTAACTACAAACGTCAAAGCTTCTGCCAGCTGTCCAGCTCCTTAAAGAAGAAAAAAGTGTGTGTGTGTGTGTGTGTGTGTGTGTGTGTGTGTGTATGTGTACTTTAAAATGCACATTTCTACTGTCATGAAAACATCTTACCTAAACTCTCTGCCCACTAGTGGATGGTGGCAAACTAGCCAGAGCAGGCTCTTTTTGCAAAGAAAAAGTGCAATAAGGTAAATCATTCAAGCTTAGGGTATTATGCTCTGGAAAGACCTGGTGAGCATCCCTTTCTTAATGGCATTGGGACCCCTGCAAGTGAAGATACAGCTGAAGAGAGTGATGCCGCTATTATCCCATGTGACTCTATACTCTTGATATAAATTACCATAAAATTCCAGTTTTAGGGGAGCATCTTTCTTCTTTAAAAATGTATATAGATTAATATCTGGATATACATTATAGCATTCATTTTAATCTGCCCTCCATCAAAGTTAAATACAAATAAGAAATTTAGAAAATTCAGAAATAATAGCTAGCCTTGTTCAGCACTGACTATATCCAGTCTCACCTTCATTTTATCATTTAATCCTCGCTGCTCAAAGAGGGGTAAGATTATTACATGCATTTAGCTGCTGAAGAAACGAACACCTACAAAGGGTACATGCATATGCATGTGTTTGTAAGTGTGTGTGTGGATGTGGGAGTGCACGCAGATGTGATTTTTTTCAAGATCACATGGCTAGGAAATGGCAAAGCTAGTATTCAAACCCAAGCTATCTCAGAAAAATAAATACAAATGTTGAAATATGCTATGTAATTTAAAAAAAAATGCTAAAGGGGACAAGAGATTTATGAAATCAAGTGGATAAAAAAAAGAGAGACAATAAAGTAAATATACAAATGAGCTGTAGACATAGTCCTCCTGATGCAAGTGGCTCTCTGGCTTCTGGAACCTTGACCTTGAGGTGTTTAATGGAGAACTTCAAAGGTCAAGCATGTAGGGCAAAGAACATGGCAGGACCTCATTTTCTGGCAAGTTCAGGACTGTCAGGCATGTGGCTCTGCACTTTACTCAAAGTCAGCATGACTAGAGTGAATGGCCAGAGTATTGTAGGTCTCTGCTCTTTCCTTGCTCGTACAGTCAAGGTGGAGCAGGCTTACTCAGGCAGCTTACTCTCTTCTCAGTGAGCTCCAGGGCCCTGCATGACATTATCAGCAGGCATGCACATGTTTGGACCTTGGATCTTGGTTCAGCAACTACCTAGCTGTGGAGACTCAGACAAGAATTTTAAACTTCATTCACCTCAGATTAGACAGGCCCAATGCTGCTGTGAAATTAAAATAAGATTTAAGGCACTGATCACGTAATGGAGCCCATAATGGTTAGGTGTGTGTCATCAGTAGTCAAGGTATTAATCAAGTCACATTTGTATTTGTGCCACCACAGTCAACTCCTATAGCCCAGCAAGCACTCGGGTAATGTTTAATTAAAACCAATTTGCCACAGAGTTTAAGAAATATTCCACATTCTTTATTTACTGTCATTGAATCTGAAGTTTTGAAATAAAGCCCCTGTTGATTCTTTTTTCCTGTCTTCTGGTTAGATAGTTTTATGATAATGATACTCATTGTAGTAGGCTTTGACCTGCATGTTTCCTCTTTTATATTAAAACAATGCAGGAGAAGACAAGAATTAGACAAATGATAGACCCTGTGATTTAAATTTCTTGGCTGTTCTCATGCCATAACTTCCCAACTTTATATTTTTGAAATGCTTACTTTGTGATTGGTTTGAACTGATTACTTTTTGCTCTTTAGCAGAATGGGTATGATTTTCATCCACATTTATGCAAAGAAGAAAAAATTAATATACTCATATCTGGGGAAGATGTTCAATTATTTTGATTGTCCTTCCTGAATGAACACATTACTAGTTAATGGGTCTGACATTCCAAACAGTTCAAAGAAGAAATGTAAATGCAGACAGCCAACATTCAGGCCACTCTTCTACCTTTGGTGGCACTGGATGAAAGGTGATATAGTTTAAAATACTGTTATTGTTTAGCTCAGCCTGAAACATTTGGGAGAAAAAAAAAGTAATTTTTCTGTTTTGACAGTCACTCAAGCAATCATTCCAGGTACCTTTCATATTAGAAGGGGAGGTGTGGCAGGACAAGGCCAAGATTGGTAGGTCTTCTGTACAAAGACCTATGATGTAAATCTAAAATCTTCAAATGAAAGACAAAGATGGAATAGTGGAATACAGGCCTGGCCAATTCAAAGCTATTTCCTTTCCAAGCATCCTTCCCTATCCCCGGATAACCATGATATCAATCTCATACTGGCTACATGTAAGAACATACATTAACACAGTGTGAAGAATAGATACCTTGGGACAGAAATCTGTGGATTTGGATCCCCAACTGCCACTTAATAGCTATTTGGCCTTCGGAGAGTTACTTATATTCTTTATGCCTAAGTTTTCTCACCTGTGAAATATGATGCTAATATGACCCACTCATAGAAGGATGGAATAAGTTAATATACACAAATCAGTTAGAATAGTAACTGGCATTTCCTTAGCATATTAGCATACATGAGTAAGCTAATAAATATTAGCTATTGCCATTCTGAATTCCACGACATTACACATATATTTTGATGTTCTTTGCCAGTTTGGAATGTCTGCGGCTCTTAGAATCCAGGTTGTTGGTTCTTTGAGGCATTGAAGGGAACATATGTAACTGCCAGTCTGTTTGTTTGTTTGTTTATTTATGGGAGAGAGAGAGAACAAGTGTGAGCAGGGGATAGAGGCGGCGGGGGTGAGGGGGAGAGAAAATCTTAAGCAGACTCCACATTCAGCACAAAGCCCAACACAGGGCTCTATCCCACGACCCTGGGATCATGACCTGAGATGAAATCGAGTCAGATGCTCAACTGACTGAGCCAACCAGGTACCCCTGTAACTGCCACTTTTGAGGTTGAGAGTATACAGGAGTGGGAGGGTGTATAAATATAACTATACACAAATATATAAACATAGGCAGTCAAGCACTCTATTTATATCCAGATACCATTCATTATGGATGATGGGCCACTTACTTTTTCCAAAAATAAAATGGTTAGGAACATATTTATGCCTCTTTAATATTGGCTCTAGCAGCTTCACAATTGGCAAAAACTTTCAATATGATGACCCATTTATGCCTAACAAGCTTTGTGTTTGAGGCTGTGCTTTGTGCCTTCTAAAAGATACTTAGACTGTTTAAGCCTTTGTTTTCTAGAAGTGATATTAGGATGAGCCAATGAAATATAGGGTTAAAAGGAACAGAAAGTGGGGTGCCTGGGTGGCTCAGTCAGTTAAGCATCCAACTTCAGCTCGGGTCATGATCTTGTGGTTTGTGAGTTCAAGCCCTGCGTCGGGCTCTGTGCTGACAGCTCAGAGCCTGGAGACTGCTTCAGATTGTGTGTCTCCCTCTCTCTCTGACCCTCCCCTGCTCACACTCTGTCTCTCTCTATCTCTCAAAAATAAATAAACATTTAAAAAAAGGAACAGAAAGTAACTCATATACAGATATTGAAGTAACAGGAAATTAATGCAAACTGTTGCTTTTTAGACCTTGCCACTGGACTGAGTTTTCATTCATGATGTAAACTTTTTACTTCTATTAAATTTTGTTAAGTGCTTTATGGAAGAAAGATAGACTTTCCTTATAGCAAGTGTATGTACCTGGGAGCATAGAAATATGTACACATTTATTCACACATACACACACATCCAAAAATAATACAGTAGATGGGACTGCTATATCATTGTTACTGACACATCTGATGAATCACTCATAGAATTTTTCTCACTTAAAACAGATTTCTTTAAAAGAGTAAGCTTCCTTACTCTGAGAAAGGATCCATAACCAAAGTTAGAGGATCTACTTTTCCTTTACCTACTTTAGCTTATGGATTATATAAAGTTTACTGTTCCCTTGAAATGATCCATCACCTAATTCCTGTTCAGTCCACGTGAACCAATCTGTCTTCTGCTCTTCATGATAATCTGAATATTTCCTTCTGCTTTTCCTGTATTTGGTAACATCTAAAATGGTGATAAAGTTTAACCAGGAGACTTGGTAAATACCCTTGTAAAATGCATCATTTCTCTAATTCAAGTCTTTCCTTTTCACTCTGCCAGTACATCCTGGCAGGGATGGAGTCTTAATTCATATCTGTATACTCAAGCCTGGTATATAGTAGGTCCTCAAGATATTTTTCTAGACTTTTGAATTGAAGTGACCATTTACCTTAGTTTTTACATATACATTTATTCTACTTTAAATATATTTTTGTTCTGAGCTAGGTAGTTTATTTAAACAATGATTGTCTTCTGCAAGCTTGGATGAAGTGTGTTGGAGATAAAGAACGGAGCATTTTGCAAACTGTCGTGGAAAGGTATAGAAAGACATGGTTCCTCATAAAGATTTTTTAAGATCTGTTTTCTTCATGGAAGTAAGAAGATTTTAGTTCAACAACCCCTTTGATCATTTCCATAATCAAAATTAAACTTTATAAGAATATATAGTGATGTGGAAATGTTCATGCGATCTGTGTAAGAAGAATAAAACTAGCTTGGTCCCCTGCCCTTTCCCAAAATAAGGACTGAAACAAGTACATTTTCTAAGAAGATATCTCTCATAGCCCAAATCTAAAAGCTTTAGCTGACTCTTCTGTACCTTAAGCATTCTTAACAGGTACATCACTTCAAGGGTCATGTTTCTTGTTCTCAGAAGGCTACCTGGTCATACTTTGAAAGGTGAGGTATGTATAAACAAAAGTATCCCCTACTGTTCTTCTTAATAATGTGAAGTGATTTCTCTAATGTCAGAGAGGTGACTTTGCACAATATAAGAAACTAGGATTATATTCTGCTCCCTCAATAGCAACAATACTAATAACATGTAGGCAATACCCCTGCATGTCAGACGCTAAGTGTATTACTTATTAATTCATTTAATCCTCATAATGTTTTATGAGGAAAGTACTGTTTTGCTTTTTGCATTTCCACAAAGAAGCACGGGCTAGAGTTTATGAGAACAAGGTCAGAGACAGAAGAGTGCCCTTGAATCCAATAGTGGGATTCATTTCTTGGGTGCCTTTTCCTTAAATTATGAGAAAGTCAAATTGAGTAAACACTTTTTACAATTTTCTTCTTCTCATTGTAATCATCTTTAGTTACCCTAACACCTTAGAAAGTCAATTATACAGATGTGGACTTGATATTTTGCAGAATAAATGGACAAAAAACAAAGGAAGGTGTAGTCTAACTTACATACCCTCAGCCACCATGTTTTCAGGGTGGGTAAAGCATTCTAGAAGGAAACTATGCTCCGGAGCTCTAATGGAGACCAGCAGAAAAGTTATAGGCAAAACTATTACTGGGAGTAGCAGGGGGGCAGAATATGGCTCCAAAGAACTGCGTAAACCAACGCAGCAAAATGAATATTCTTTCTCATAGTACATACTATAAATTAAACTGGTGATTTTTGTTGGGATGTTGGCTTAAAGGCTGGCACTTAGGCTATGTATTCTCAAGTGATAAAAACAAGAGAACAGTTTGGGAGGATCAGAATGGTAGAGTAAGAGGATTCTGAGCTCAATACCCTCCAATGACTGCAAGTACATATAGACCAACTCTCTTTGAGGACCACCCAAAGACCAGCAGAAAAGCTCTTCCACAGCTAAAGATATAGGGCATAAGCCACTTTGAGATGGATAGGAGGGCAGGGAAGAAGTTTGGTTGGGATCCACGCATCCTGGCATAGGGATCCACATGGAACAGAGGCACTCCAAAGGAGTGAGGGGCTCAAGCCCCATAATCAGGTAACCCTAACCTGGAAACCTACACCAAGTAAAAAGCCCCCATAACAAATGGCTTTGAAAATCATCAAGGTTTAACTTCAGGAGAGCTAGAGGGCTATAGGAAACCAAGACTGTTCTTAAAGGGCCTGTGCACAAAGTCACTTATTCTGAGACCCAGAACAAAGGCAGCAGTTTGAAAAACACCTGGATCATACATGAAGGACATTAGGGCCTGTGCTGGAAGGGCAGAGATCTGCAGGAACTTTCTCTGGGAATGGAAATAATAGCAGGTGTCATTTTGGATACTCTCCATTTACCTTACTAACACCACTCATCCTGACCCCATTGTTCCCCTGTGGACCCGCCCTGCCTAATCTGTCCATACAGCAGTCATGATTCCAAGGTGGGTCTTACCCCACTGTACATAACAGGTAACGTCAGCTGGACCCAAGGCCTCCCCCAAAGCAATGTCTGTCCATGGTCGGAGCAAGTTTTGCCCACCAGCACATTTGCAGCGGCCACAACTGGGCCTCTCAGCCAGTCATGCTGGAGACCAGCCCCACCCACTAATGAGCCCACAGCAGTTACAGTCAGGCATGAAAGCCAGCTGAGCCAGGGACCAACCCCACCCACCAATGCACCTGTAGCAGTTTCAGCCTAGCCACAAGAAGAGGACACAGCGTCCCACCCAGAGGACACACCTAGACTGCCTGATCAGAGATTATGCTTCCAGGCTTCACAGGGCAACTTCTAATTAAGACCACTCCTTCAAGACCGGGAGACATAGCTGATCTTCCTAATACATAGAAACACAGAGGGTCCAAATGAGGAGACAGAGGAATATGTTCCAAATGAACGAAAAAGACACATTTCAGAGAAATA
The DNA here is from genome assembly GCF_022079265.1 of Lynx rufus. Classification (NCBI taxonomy): domain Eukaryota; kingdom Metazoa; phylum Chordata; class Mammalia; order Carnivora; family Felidae; genus Lynx; species Lynx rufus. The sequence continues at coordinate 152,877,520 of NW_025814834.1, forward strand.
ACTAAACAAAATAGAGATAAGCAATCTACCTGATAACGAGTTCAAAGTAATGGTTATAAAGATACTAAACTTGTGAGCAGGATGGATGAACACAGTGAAAACTTCAAAAAAGAGATAGAAAATATTAAAAAGAACCAATTAGAGATGAAGAATATGATAACTGAAATAAAAAATATAAATGCTAGAGGGAAACAACAGCAGATTACATGATGCAGTATAAATCAGCGATCTGGAAAAGAAGGTAGTAGAAATCACTGAAATTTAATTGCAAAAAGAAAAAGGAATTTTAAAAAATGAAGATAGTTTGAGGGACTTCTGGACAACATCAATGACACTAACATTTGCATTATAGGAATCCCAGAAGGAGAAGAAGAGAGAAAATTGTAAAAGAGAAAACTTCACTGCTAAAAGCAAAAAATAAAGGTAATGGATCAACCACTCATAAAGCTAATATAAATGATAAAAGAACAAATTCAACTGTATCTACACTAATTAGCTTAGGAGTACACAAAATTAAAGACGTAAAATATGATAAAAACATAGAACATTGCGGGGAAAGTAAAAATATAGTGCTTTTAGAATGTGTCCTGTCTCTTTTTTTGTTTTTTGTTTTTTGTTTTTAAACATTTATCTATTTTGAGAGAGAGACAGACAGAGAATGAGCAGGGGAGGGGCAGAGAGAGAGGGAGACACAGAATCTGAAGCAGGCTCTAGGCTCCAGCTGTCAGGACAGAGCCTGACATGGGGCTAGAACCCACCAGCTGTGAGATCATGACCTGAACCAAAGTTGGATGCTAAACCGACTGAGCCACCCAGGCTCAGAATGTATTCTGTCTTAAGTGATCATCAACTTAAAATCCACTACTATACATGTCCAATATTATATATAAGCCTCATGGTAACTATAAACCAAAAACTTATAATAAATACATAAAAAATAAAGAAAAAGAAATCCAAACATAACACCAAAGAAAATCATCAAATAATAAGGGAAGAGAGCAAGAAAAGAAGAAAGAAACAAAGAACTACAAAACAACCTAGAAATGATAAACAAAATGGCAATAAATATATATCTATCAATAATTACTTGAAATGTAAATAGACTAAATGCTTCAATCAAAAGACATAGGGTGACTGAACGGATTTAAAAACAGACTTAACTATATGCTGCCTACATGACACACCAAAAGATAGATCCAGACTGAAAGTGAAGGGTTCCATGAAAAATATTCATGGAAGTGGAAATGAAAAGAAAGTTGGGATACCAGTATTTATATCAAACAACATAGACTTTAAAACAAAGACTGTAACAAGGGACAAAGAAAGATATTATACAGTGATAAAGGGATCAATCCAACAAGACGATATAGCAATCATAAATATCTATGCACCCAATATAGGAGCACCTAAATATATAAAGCAAATATTAACAGACATAAAGGAATATATTGACAGTAATACAATAATAGTAGAGGACTTTAACATCCCACTTGCATCAATGGATAGATCATCTGGACAGATAATCAGTAAGGAAACACTGGCCTTAAATGAAACATTAGAACAGGTGGACTTAATACATTCATACAGGACATTCAATCCCAAAACAGAATACACATTTTTTTCCCAGGGGCACGTGGAACATTATTCAGGATAGATCAAATGTTAGGCCACAAAACAATTCTCAATAAGTTTAAGAAGATTGAAATCATATCTTTTCTGACCACCATAATATGAAACTAGAAATCAATCACAAGAAAAAAAAAACTAGAAAAGCTCAAACACAAGAATGCTAAACAACATACTATTAAACAACCAAAGGGTCAATGAAGAAATCGAAAAGGAAATCAAAAAATATCTGAGACAAAAAATGGAAACACAACATTCTAAAATCTGTGGGATACAGCAAAAGCAGTTCTAAGAGGGCACTTTATAGTGAAACAAGCTTACCTTAAGAAACAAGAAAAATCTAAAATAAACAACTTAAACTTCATTTAAAATAACTAGAAAGAAAGAAAAAAATAAGCCAAAAATTATCAGAAGGAAGGAAATAATAAAAATCAGAGGAAGTAAATGAAATAGAGAGTAAAAATAAATAGAAGAGATCAATGAAACTAAGAGGTAGTTCTTTGAAAAAATAAACAAAATTGATAAATCTTTAGCTAGACTCATCAAGAAAAAGGGACCAAATAAAATCAGAAATGAAAAAAAAGAGAAGTTACAACTGATCCTACAGAAACGCAAAGGATTTTAAGAAGCTACTATGAAAGAGTATATGCCAACAAAGTGGACAACCTGGAAGAAATGGATAAATTCCTAGAAACATATAATCTTCTAAGACCGAATCAGGAAGAAATAGAAAATCTGATCAGGCTGATTGGTAGCAATTAAACTGAATCAATAATCAAAAAACCTCTAAACAAAGTCCAGGAACAGATGGTTTTACAGGTGAATTCTACCAAACATTTAAATAAGTGTTAAAACAAAGTCCAGGAACAGATGGTTTTACCGGTGAATTCTACCAAACATTTAAATAAGTGTTAAAACTTATCCTCCTCAAACTATTCCAAAAATTTAAGATAAAGGAATACTTCAAACTTATTCTACAAGGCCAGCATTGCCCTCATGTCAAATCTAGACAATGACACCAAAACCAGGCAAAAAGTCAGGAGAAGGAAGAAAAAGAAAGAAAGAAAGAAAGAAAGAAAGAAAGAAAGCAAGCAAGCAAGCAGGCATCAAGGCAGGCAGGAAGGGAGAAAGGAAGGGAAGAAGGAAGGGAGGAAGGATGGAAGGAAGGAAAATTGCAGGCCAATTTCCCTGATTAACATAGATGCAAAAATCCTCAACAAAATATTAGCAAACCAAATTCAACAGTACATTTAGAGAATCATACACCATGAAAAAGTGGGATTTATTCCAGGGATGCAAGAAGGTTTAATATCTGCAAGCCAATCAATGAAATACACCATATTAAAAAAAAATGAAAAGATAAAAATTATATGATCACCTGAACAGATGAATAAAAAATTTGACAAAATTCAACATCAGCTTATGATTAAAACTCAACAAAGTGGGTATAGAAGGCACATACGTCAACATAATAAATTTCATACATAACAATCTCTCACTTCGCATCATACACAATAAGGAAAAGATGAAAGATTTTCCCCTAAGATCAAGAATAAACAAGAATACCTACTGTCTCCACTTTTATGCAGTGTAGAGCAATCAGAGAAGAAAAATAAATAAAAGACATCCAAATTGGTAAGGAAGAAGTAAAACTGTCACTATTTGCAGATAACATGATACAAAATGTACAAAGTCCTAAGGACCACATCAAAAAACTATTAAAACTAATAAATAAATTCAATAAATTTGCAAAATTAACATACACTAATCTTTTGCATTTGTATGCACTAATAACAAACTATCGGAAGGAAAAATTAAGAAAACCCATTTACAGTTTCACCAAAAGAATAAAATACCTAGGAATAAATATAACCAAGGAGGTTAAGAACCTACACTCTAAAAAGTATTGATGAAATAAATTGAACATGACACAAGTGAATGGATAGATGTACCATACTCATGGATTGAAAGAATTAATAGTATTAAAATAGCCATACCACCCAAAGCAATCTACAGATTCAATGCAATGCTATCAAAACACCAATGGCATTTTTCACAGTCAGAACAAATAACTCTAAAATTTGTGTAGAACCATATAAGCCCCCAACCAGCCAAAGAAATCTTGAGAAAGAACAAAGCTGGAGGTATTATGCTGTCAGGTTTCAAACTATACTTCAAATCTATAGTAATCGAAACAGTATAGTACTGGCACAAAAGCAGACATGTAGGTCAGTGGGACAGAATAGAAAGCCCAGAAATAACCCATGCTTATATGGGTTATTTTCTTTGCTGTTTAGTCCACAACAAAGAAGATAATCATATACACTGGGAAAAAGACAATCTCTTTAATAAACGGTGTTAAGAAAACTGAACAGCTTCATGAAAAGGAATGAACCTGGACCACTTTCTTACACGATATTAAAAAAATATAAACTGATGATTAAATACCTAAATGTAAGACCTGAAGCATAAAGGACCCAAAAGAAAATGGGCAGTAAACTCTTGGACATTTGTCTAAGCAATATTTTTGGATCTGTCTCCTCAGGCAAGGGCAACAAAAGCAAAAATTAGCAAATGGTACTACACCAAACTAAAAAGTTTCTGAACAGTGAAGAAACCATTAACAAAATAAAAAGCCAATGTATTAAATGTGAGAAGACATTTTAAATGATATATCCAATAAAAGATTAATATCCAAAATATATAAAGAATTCATATAATAGCAGCACCAAAAAACAAACAATCTGATTAAAAAATGGCCAGAGGACCTGAATAGACATTTTCCCAAAGAAGACATACCAATGGCCAACACACACACAAAAAGTTGCTCAGTGATAATAGGCATCAGGGAAATGTAGATCAAAATCACACTGAGACATGGCTTCATAACTGTTGGAATGGCTAGTATCAAAAAGACAAGAAATAACAAGATTTGATGACAAAGTGGAGAAAAGAAAATACTTGTGCACTGTTAGTGGGAATGTAAACTGGTGCAGCCTCTATGGAAAACAATATGGACGTTCTTCAAACAATTAAAAACAGGAATATCATTAGATCCAGCAATTCTACTTGTGGGTATTTATTTGAAGAAAACAAAAACACCAATTAGGAAAGATATATACACCCCTATGTTCATCACAGCATTATTCACAATAGCTAAGATATGGAAGCAACCTGAGTGTTCACCAGTAGATGAATGGATAAAGGGGTGCCTGGGTGACTCAGCTGGTTAAGCATCTGATTCTTGGTTTCAGCTCAGGTCATGATTTCATGGTTTGTGGATTCGAGCTCTGCATTGAGCTCTGTGCTGACAGTGTGGAGCTGGCTTGGAATTCTCTTTCTCCCTCTCTCTCTCTGCCCGTCTCCTGTTCTCTCTCTCTCTCAAAATAAAAAAAAATAAATAAACCTACAAATATTAAAAAAAATAGATGAATGGATGAAGATACACACACACACACACACACAGATACAATGGAATATTACTCAGAAAAAAGAAGGCAATATTACCATTTGCAACATGAATGGACCTAGAGGGTATTATGCTAAATGAAATAAGTCCACCAGAGAAAGATAATACTGTATGATTTCACTTATATGTGATATGTAAAAAACAAAATGAATGAACAAAAACAAAACAGAAACAGGTTCATAAACAGAGATAACAAACTGGTGGTTGCCAAAGGAGGTGGGGGGGATAGGCAAATTAGATGAAGGAGATTAAGAGCTACAAATTTTCAGTTATAAAATAGGTAAGTCATGGGAATATGAAGTACAGCGTAGGGAATATAGTCAATAATATTGTAATAACTTTGTATACTGATAGATGGTAACTAGACATCATGGTGATCACTTTGTAATGTATATAAATGTTGAATTACTATGTTGTACATCTGCAACTAATATAATATTGGATGTCAATTACACTTCAGTAAAAAAGAAGAGTCTGGTACTAAAAGAAGTCTATGTGATTATGTTAGCAGTGATTATGGATGAAGGAAATATGGGTGACTTAATTGCTTTTTGTGCTATTGTACATTCTCTAATATCATTATGATTTATGATCACTATTTTTTATATCAGAAAACTGCTATTAAAAGGTAATTATAGATTCATAATCATGGATAGCCAAGCTTGGCACTAATATTTTAAGGATTCTTTCATTTAGAAGGACACAAATGCTGTCTTTTAGAGACCTCAGAGATTAGTACTAACAGCCTTCTCCACTACTTACCAGCTTTTGACTTTGGGCAATTGTTTCAACTCTTAGCTGAAGTAATGAAAGAAAAGTAAGGAAGTAGAGAAACTCAGATTTCTTTACTTAGAAGACAAGACAATATAATTTCTCATATACAGATTGCAAAAGAATCAAATGGAATAACACATGTAAAGCACTGAGACCAGGATCCAGCATACAGTAAATGTTAGTTAATATTTTTTAATTCACATAAACACACTAAAGAGGATAATGAGGAAGAGAAGTTTTCGTTACTTGTCTAAAGTCAAAAAGTCAGGGAAATTTTGGCATCAGGATTTGAATACAGATATGGCTGGCACCCAATTCAATATTCTGCCTAATATTCTCTTATTACTGTTGGTGAAAACTCAAAGACTCATAGCATGATTGAGTGAATGATTCTTTGGCCATCTGATTAATCTATTAAAACAGAGCCGGGGCGCCTGGGTGGCGCAGTCGGTTAAGCGTCCGACTTCAGCCAGGTCACGATCTCGTGGTCCGTGAGTTCGAGCCCCGCGTCAGGCTCTGGGCTGCTGGCTCAGAGCCTGGAGCCTGTTTCCGATTCTGTGTCTCCCTCTCTCTCTGCCCCTCCCCCGTTCATGCTCTGTCTCTCTCTGTCCCAGAAAATAAATAAACGTTGAAAAAAAAATTAAAAAAAAAAAAAAAACAGAGCCAATATCCTTTTCTCTTTCCTTTCTTCTTTTCTTTGCATTTTTCTTTTTTTTTCAATTCTCTAGCCCAAAGTGAGGGAAATATAAAATGGATAATGATAACATTGATATTGTACTAGATTAAGATGTTTAATTAAAAAAATACCCCAAGACAGCTTTAACCAAGACAGAATTTCCCTTTCACATAATTGACACAACAGTCTGAACAGAGGTAAGCAATACAGAGCTGGTGGGACAATGCTACCATCCTCAAAAGGTGGCTTCCAGAGGTGACCCCGGCATCATCTTCTCCCAGACAGCAGGAAAAGAGAGAAAGTCCATGGCAAGTATATTTGAAGAAACGATTCAGAAATTGTCCTCAGAAAGTCGAAAACCTGGATGGGAAAGGCCAAACCTGGGTCTCAGGGAGAATTGGAAATATAGTCTGCAGGTTCTATTACTAAATGATAAAAGGGAGGGCAGATCTAGAGGGGGCAATTTTGGGCTCACCCATAAGAGTGTAGAGAACATAAGTACATGATCAGTAATGTCTCAGAGTTTCTTTCATATAGTATATCTGTTCCTAATGACTGAGAATAGAAAGTTTGTGTCATAGGCATTGTGGAATGGGCCCATCACAGATTTTGTTATTGCTATATTGTTGAAACCAGCACCTTTATTCTATGATAATAATTGATGCTTTTGCTTCCTGTTTCAGTACTACCTTTGTGAACAGTGTCCCCAGAACTGTGCAATGCAGCAATGCTGGTAGAACTATTTTATATTAAATTGTACTATAATGCTCACAAGTTACACTGAGTGATATTACAAGAAATAGCTCAATGAAACATTCCAATGTCTTTATGCTTTTAAAGGGGGGTGGAGGGGGGTGGTATTAAGGTATAATTGATTCAATCATTCAGCATTCCATGAAGATCCTCAGGAGAAATTTCTCCTAGGCCATATTGGTAGTAAAATCTCTCTCTCTCTCTCTCTCTCTCTCTCTCTCTCTCTCTCTCTCTCGACAATTTTTTTTTCTCCTATAGAAAGAAATGGGAACCATTTAACTGTTTTGTTTTGGTTACTAGGAAACTCAGCCTAATCCACAGACTACTTTCACACATTTATACGGCTCATGTGATAAATTTTTCTTTTGTCATCTTGTTATTCTACATCATTTTCCTTCACTCTGATTTAGTCAATTTTTTACATGTTTTTATAACTCATCTGTAGGAATGGTGGGTTATACCAACAAATAAACAAATGCTGAAATTCTATCACATTTATTTAGTATACAATAATTAAATGTCTGAAAATTACAGTTTTTACTCTAACTTAAAGCATTTTTAACTTATAGAATGAAAGGAAATTCATTAACAAGTTTGGTCATTCCCTACAAAAAGACATGAATATAAAACTGCAAGTTGGTAAATTGAGAACTTGCTTTTAGTTTGGAACAAGTGCTATCAATTTAACTTATGCTTAAGTAGGAAAAGGTAACGCTTACATATGGTGCTGTATCTCCAGTAGATTTGCAAACTAAAAAGGATTTTGCTTATGATAGGAAAACTGAAATGCCCATAGTGACTCTAACTTTTTTTTTTTTAATCGTGAGGGTAAAAAGATGGATCACTCTGGGAGAGAACTTGGGGCTAACAATGCAAGGTTTAACACCTTTCTTGTGATTACCTATACCTCTGGCAGAAAAAATCTTTTCTGACCCTATGGGTCTTTGCCATGGTTTAAGCCAGTCGGGACTTTTCAGAATGGTGGATAATCAATTTAGCCTGATTAAATGCAGTTCTCATCTTAAATTATGCAAAACGTAAGGGCCCACGGGTCAAAACTGAGGTAGAACTGAAACCCGTAGGCATTCGAGCAGTTAAGCCATCCTAGCAGTTATGGAGACTGAGCTACGGGAATGTGATTCTTAGTTGAATTGCTTTGAATAATTCTCCTTGCTTAGAAGCAAATGATGATGCATGCTGCTAAAGTCCAAAGAAGAAAAATAGTTTAATGATTTAGATTATGAACATCAGTATGAGAAAACCTGAAATGTAAAGCCCCTTCAGTCGATAACAGGACAGTTTTGTAAACCACTTAAGGCTGTGATAAAATCCTACTTGACTGGCCCACGAGCAGATGTGACAAGTTGAATTTATTTCCTCTCTTACCAGGAAGCTTTGCAGGAAACTCTTAACATATGGTGCTTTTCGCTTCCATCTAGAGCTATAAATGTTATTGGAAAAGGATGTTCCCAAGAGCAGCGAGTTTCTGACGTCTCTGCCAAATGGAGTCCAAATGATCCTTCTGTGGTTCTGAATTCCCTGAGTTCTTAGGAGTTGGCAACCAAGGGTCTCTGATCTAAACACAGCTCACTAATTTAATTATTTTATTATAGATCTGTGGAAGCTCTTTCAGACCAGTGACTTAGCATCTGTATTGTATCTAGCTATACAGGAAGCACGAGTTGGAAGGGTGTAAATATTTTGTTTCTTAACTGCTTTCGTTTGAAAGCTTGGAAATCATTTCGCACAGAAACCAGGCACCACAAGCTGAACACAAAAGAATGTGAAATTGAGATAAGTCAAATTTGCAGAAACTTTTCTCATGGTTAGAGCTTTTTGTACCATACATAAGATGCACAATCTACTACTCTGTGGTGATGTGGCGGTAAACGCTCGCAATGATTAGCAATTTTACAAAAATGAAATATTGCTAAGTAAAAAATCATTGACTGTTATGATAGTTTATAAGACTCCACAAAGTGCTGAATACAACGTTATCTCATGCCTTTTTGAAGCATTTCATTTTAATAAAATAGAAGGACGACATTGATACTCTGACCATTAGAATTTTGCTGCTAGATGAAGTAATACCATCATTGCTAAGATAAAACTAATGGCACCAACTGGTTTATATTGTCCATGCAACGAGCTATGTTGAAATGTCATTCAGTTTGAGGCAGCAAAAGTATTAAAGTAAAATATTTGAAAACTGGCATTTTTAAAGTTGTGTTATAAATGATTATTCCATAATTTGGGACTGATCATTAAGTCATATATATAAAACATATGCATGTATCTTTAACACTTTATAGCATTTTAATAATATTTTAGCACAAAATTAATTATTTTATGGTCACAAATATCAGGTATTTTCTAGCATATTTTACAGTTTCATAATACGCGAGAGTCCTAAAGATTCAGGTTCAATATATGTGTGTATATATGTGTTGTAGTCTATATGTATGTCTCTATATATTTCTATATGTATCACTATGTACAGATAAATACCTATCACATATAATATTTAATGAATTTAGATATAATTTATCAGGAAAAGTACACATATACTAACCTGCCACTTATACTGTAGTAAAAACATTTTACTATAATTATACTATAGCAAGGACATACTATAGTTATACTATAGTAAAAACATTTTGAATATTTAATTGTAAATATAATTTAGCAGCTCTCTTTGAAAACCTAAATTATCATTTGAATCTTTGAACTCAAAGATTTAATATATGTTTAAGGGGGGAGAAAAATTATAACAATAGCTATACATTTAAAATCACTCAATTACAAAATTAAATGTTAATCATTATAAACTAATAAGCAATACAAAACCTCTTAAAAAGTCTTATTTTTGCTAGCTTAATATTTAAGAATCAATAAACATCTTAAAATTATCAATAATATTCACTTAGAATGTCCTTATTTAAAAGTAATTTTGGGGCGCCTGGGTGGCGCAGTCGGTTAAGCGGCCGACTTCAGCCAGGCCACGATCTCGCGGTCCGTGAGTTTGAGCCCCGCGTCAGGCTCTGGGCTGATGGCTCGGAGCCTGGAGCCTGTTTCCGATTCTGTGTCTCCCTCTCTCTCTGCCCCTCCCCCGTTCATGCTCTGTCTCTCTCTGTCCCAAAAATAAATAAAAAAACGTTGAAAAAAAAAAATTAAAAAAAAAAAAAAGTAATTTTAATTTCATTTTTCTTGAATGTGATGTAATCATCGAGTTCATTTTATCACTATATTATTAAATGAATTTCTAAATTAACATAGCACTTTCAGAAATTCTAAGAAAATGTTGTCCTTTTCTATTGGTGTTTACCCTTTTCAAGACACTGCATCCCTAACTTTAATTATTATGAACATTAGAATTATTTTTTGGTAGACAAATCCCCTTTAGCATTGCTAAAAAATGAAGACAATTCTAGATGCCATTCAACTATCATGCCATTAATCAGGTAGCTAACCTAAATTAATACTGAAATTATTTGTATATGTGGCATGCTTTATTGTTAATAAAATTGTACATCCATGCCACAGTTAATTTATTTTCTCAAATGTTTACTTTTCCAAATTGTTTTCTTTAGTTTTAAATGAAAAAGGAAATTTATTGGACACCTACTGCGATGTATATTATGACTTCCCTAATTTAACTTTTTTTCCCCATGTTTTGGTATTTCACTTGGTTCTAAAACTAATCAATTTAACTTATGCTTAATTGGATAGGTTTTCAAACTATCCAAAAGAACAGTGGCATTGAAAAGATTCAGTTGTTGGGTATCCCTCATGCAATGATTAAATCATCAAAAACAATTTGATGGTTGACTGAAATTATCATGTTGCAAAAACCTAAATCTTGACTCGTGTAATTCTCTTTTCTAAAGGGGGAAAAGAAAACAACACTATGCAACTGAATGTGGTTGAAACCAGCTTTAAAAAATAGAGCTATTTTCTAAATTCACTGACATTTTATAATTAGAAGGTTTTGTTGTCATCTAAGACAAACCCCCAATTTTTCTTAAGAAGCAAATGAACCCCCAAATTATAAAGCACATAGATTTTGAGAGCGGCGAGGACCATTTAAAAAATCATGGAATAAATTTAAATCGTGGCAGTCTGGGTTGTTTCAACCAAACAGGTGCCCTGACTAGATCAAAGTGCTGATGCCCAAAGCTCCTGCATCTGAACTCCTAAGAAGTTGCTCTATGCACATTGTCACATGGGTTGAGTGAGGACAATTGGAATAAAAAAGTAATTGAGCTTTTATGTTAGAAGGGCAAAGATTAACAAGTCCACTGCTCTCTATCAATAAATGAGGTCCAGAGAAGTAACAGCAATTCCCAATTAAGTTTGATGTACTTTTTAATTATGTGTTCCAATCCAATGGGGTAATTTGACCACTTTAGATTTTGTTAAACAGGCAAACACAGAGAGCTCAAAGGAATATAAAAGTTAATTCAAGAGAAGAATTGGGAACTTTCCTGAAAAACAAATTTGGAACTTTACTGAAAACCACTCCTTACTTCTATGGATATGGAATAAGTAATAATGACAAGTGTCTTTAAGTACATAATAAGGTTCCCCAAACTAATGAAATGATATTCAATTTTCCATAGAATGTACCATCAAATAATATCTGGCTAGTTGCTACTTTTGTTTGGTACCTGATGCCCCAGTCACTCTTCACACATTATTTGACTCTTCCCAGTCTTATGCCTCACATTAATATTTTTCTTGCTTTTCATGCTTCCCCTGATTATCCACCACATTTCATTCATACTAACCTCTCTATGGCATTTCCCATTATTATAGTAAACGTGAAGCAGCCAGCACTGAGGGCACAATGCCAGGAACTTAAAGATGTACCCCTGAGAGTTTAATTAACAGTTCTTTGTCTTGTTCTTGATCTGCAAAATTGATACATACACAAAATAAAAGGCAGATAGCATTTAAAAAATGAGGTTAAGCAAAGAAATATTTTCACTATCCAGAAGAGAGAAAGAAATAGTAATTAGCTAGGAGGACGTGTAAGAGATGGCGAAGGGAAGGGCTAACGTTCATATTCTCGTCACTAAAGATTATTTATCAGATCTTTTCATGACCTGGAAAAGTCTACTCATTTACCACAATTTTCTGCTTCCTACTTTGCATCTTTTTGTTTGCTCAGGCTCTAATGACGTTTGGAAAATTGTCTGTCTTAAGTCACTTTTGAAATGGCCATTCATTAGTGACACATACTGTGGCTGTGACATCGGGCAATCAGTTGGTGCCCAAGTTAGAAAAGCTACCTTCTCCAGCTTTATGAAACTGACACATAAACCCAATTTAGTATAGCTTAAACACAATATCCATTTATAAAGTGACTGAGGGAAGTCTTAAAATCCTCGAGATTTAAACCTCAGAATACACGGAAAATATGTGTCTCACCATCAGCCTATCACATCCATGACTATTTCTGAATCTACCCTCCTTTTGTAGACAGACAGCTCAGTAGGTTGCTCAAAAATAAAGTTTACTGTGCTGGGATTACCACAGTATAGTGGGAATTTGCACCCTCTTCTATAATCTGCCACAACCTTGACAGGTAGAGGTATACAGACCTGTTTCCTGCCATGTATTCCCTGACCCAAGATGAGAAAAAATTAAGTGTAGTATCCATATTGCATCTACTATATTAAAATCAGTCAAGTGGATAACATTATAAACACTTTCTTTTAATTTTTATTTTCTCTGCTTTGAAGTACTTGTTAAGATAAAGTTTATGCACTCAAATAATCATGTCTGAAAAATGATAATGCTTCTGTTTATCAAGTACAAATCGACAATTATATTTAAAAATTTGAGAGTATAATTAAACATGTATTTATTTTTGAACTAGGAATAAGTGGGCTGTGTAAATTAGCACCTGCCCCCAGGTCCCACGCATAAAAGAAACTGCTGAAGTGTTATAAACCAAAGGTGGATGATAACACAACCCTTACTATAACGTAGGGCACCAACCTTGAAGGGACCCTGGCCTTGGAGTCAGATGGCTTGCTCTGGGGCCCCCCTTCTGTCATTTACTTCTTTGTGACCTCAGGTAAATTACTACACTGCTCCGATTTACAGTTTCAGTACCTTTAAAAGGAAGTGCCTCTAGTTTGTTGTGAGGATTAAGGAAATTCTTGTGTATGAAAATGGCCTTGCTTGTGAAAGTGTAAGCTCATCAGTAAATTTGAAAGATAGTTGAGGACAATATACAGATATACAGTTCTCGTGATGTATTTACAAAGGTTCATACAAAGTTAGCTTTAAAACAAACAAATCACTACGACAGTAACAAACTTTGGTTAAGGCTGATCCCACTCCAAATCTTCAGACCCTAGGATTATCGCATCCATCCCTGTTCTTCCTCTCCTAATACTCTCTGAATGAAAAGTACAATAAGTTCCGACCACAAACTCCTCTCATTAGAAGTCTCTCATCTCCTCACTTCTAATGAGATCTGTTTCTCAGTCTCATTATTATCCCTCCCCTCCCCATCCCTTGATAGCTCACAATTGTCTTAGTTCATCAGCCCATCTTCTGGCCTCATTTGCTTGCCTAACCAGCCTTGACACTAGGGTCAGCCATTGTATTAGATTTTCACACTCTCTTGCCCCAGAGCTGCTGTTCCAATCCACAAGAATGGGTAAATACCCTCATTTGCCTTCCCAACTCCCAGTCCCAGGCTGCCAAACATTGCCTAAGAAAGTCACAAAGCCAGGTTGACTGGTTCCACTACACTTCCGAGCTTTCTGAAGTCCGCTGGGCCCTCACTGCTGCCTGACAGTACTTGTTCTCATGGATGATTTACAGCCCTCTGAATTCCCTGTGGTGTCAATTCCAAGATTTCCTCCCACCCTCAGTTTTTTATCTGATATGATCTCCCAGTTCTTAGAGAAAGTCAAGGCCAATGTTTGATTCCTCTTCTTTTCTTCTCTCCATGTAAAAGCTCAACTTTGCTTTCTGATCTCATAGGAAAGTGCTCTCCTCTCCTGTGATAAGCCTTTCACTAAGCTGAGCCCTTCCTTTTTCACTAAGACTTTATTACATCATTTGTCAGCATTTTCCCCTGATCCAGGCTATTTTGCTTCCTTCCTTGAAAAATTTATTGAATGGAGAGTGTAGTCTACACTTATTGTTTCCACCTTTTTTGCCATCTACTCACCCCTTGTGCTCTGCTTTCTGCTCCAATAAGTAAGTCCAAAGATGGTTTTACGACCTTCCCCATTTTTGTTCTTTGTAAAGCAATTGACATATTGACACTGCACTGTCTTGAAATTCTCTAAGTTCTCTCCAAAACCATTCTCTGTCAGTTTGCATTTCAGTTTCAATGGTACCCATATCTTCCCAGATACCTAGGATTCAACCTCTAGAGCCATATTTGTCTCCTCACTCTCTTCTGTGCTTTATGACCAATAGTTGATGTGTTTATTGTTTCCATTTCTGCAGTATTTTTTTTATTTATACTTTATCTGAAATTACTTTTTCTGGGACTACTGGAACAGATTCATATAGTTTTCTCTTAGCTCCTTCTCTTTCAAGTCTTTTTCCCTACAATGTGTTTATATCTTGGGATTGTCAAGGTCTTCTTTAATCTGTCCCAATTTTTAAAAATGTTTAAAAATATCTTCTTTATTTTTGAGAGTGAGAGAGAAAGAGCAGGAGCAGGGGAAAGGGCAGAAAGAGAGGGAGACACAGAATCCGAAGCAGGCTCCAGGCTCTGAGCCTGTCAGCACAGAGCCTGACATGGGGCTTGAACCCATGAACAGTGAGAACCTGAGCTGAAGCTCGATGCTTAACCAACTGACCCAACCAGGCACCCCTAATCTGTCCCAATTTTTATTCTTAGCACTTCTTATCTTTATCTTTTCAAAAGGAACTCCTGGTTCTTGTTCTTATAAAACCTGAGATTACCATTCACTTACTTCTGCCCAGAGGTGGGAAGTCAGGGAGATGATAAATCACATTATGTGGCTTTTGCTTCTCCAAACCAATGACACTGATACATATAACATCTGAATAAGAAGAGTACAAACTACTTGGATACACAGATGTTTTCAGATTCTAAAAATTCATCAAGCTGTATATCTATGATATATGAACTTTTCTCTGTGTGTAATATACTATATTTTCTATATATATAATATACTTTGATAAAAATGTATGCATAATATACTTTTTGTATGTATAATATATTCCTATAATTTTTTTAAAAAAATCAGTGAAGACAGGCTTAAATGAAAAGAAGAAAAGATGGCAACATACAGTCTGAGCAAGAAGTTTAGTAGGATAAAATAAGTCACACAAAATTTTATTATCATGATTCACTGATTTCTTCTTTTAATTCTTTGTCTCACAGAGTTCTTCCAAACATCTGGTACCCAAAGAAGCCATAGAATCTCCAGGACATCAAGATTATTATACTCATATTCTAGATAACATTTTATATTTGGCCAAAATGTATGACTGAACTATAGATAAGACTATTAGGAGAGACATTTGCAATTAAAACCCCATTTGAATTTATAATATTACATGTTTCCCAAAAAAATCATCAAATGGCCCAAGAAAGCAATTCAAAGATGACAAAAGTCAAGTTGCTAATACCTTCATTTTATTCAATTAGAGATAGGATATCAGCACCATTCCTAAGTTAAAAAAAAAAAAAGTCTCTGAGTTATCTAAGTAACATACTTCAGTACTTAAGTACAGATTCAGAGATCAAACAGAACAGACCTGAGTATTGATTCCAGCTTAGCTATTTACTTACTGTATGACCTGGGAATGTAGCCTGAACCCTATGAGTTTCATTTTCTTCATTTGTGAAATGAACATGACACTAACTACCTTGCAGAAAAATGGTGAGGATAAAAGATATAAGCAATTTGAATAACACAACATTGGAAACAATGCACATTTAATAAGTAGCTGCTATTTATTATCTCTTATCTGTAAATAAGGTAGCTGAACTACAATAAACTTTAAAGTCCTCTCCTCCTGTTCTAACTTCTAAGCTGTCTATGTTACCAATACCAAGGTCTCCTTTTCCATAATAGTGGCTGTTACTTGCAGGTACCAAGAAAATATTAAAAAGGGGAAACAGCCAATCTGATTTGTAGAGTCTTAATGACATCATAGTATCAACAGACATTTTGGGAGCTAAATTTTGGGCATTAGTCTATCTCAAAAAATTAACTATTCCCCCATTTTAGCATCCTCAATTCAGCATGTGGAATTGGTTTTTGCTTCAATTAGAGACTTTTTTCAAGGGTATTTTTTTCTAATTTGTTGTTTATTTTCATTATATTTTATAATATCCCTTCCAATATCTATTGCTAGATTAGACAACAACCGAAACTACATTAGATGGAAGACACTCTAAGGAAATGCAGGTTCAGGTTTTCAGTGTCAGCCCATTTAATTTATAAGGAAACCAAGTGAAAGTGTCCATTGTAATGGACGCTGTATTATGTCACCCAAATCCTTCAGAATTGAGACACCCCTTCTTTCGGGCATTGGGAATGTTAGCTGCTGACTTCTCATGGTTGAGTCTCTTTCTGGCCTCCTCCCCAGAGGCAGCCTATTATACTTAGAGTTCAGTGGGCTGGCCTTCTTTCGTTAATTCAAGGCACCTCTAAAACACCATCCCATCTCCAGAGATTCCCATGGAATTGTCTGAGGTTTCTTTTGTAATTTTTCCTTCTGTCCGATCTTGTCTCCTTCACCTTGATGGGTATTGTTCCCTACAAATATGCAGCTCTCTACTTCAGAATCTGTTTCCTTGGAAACCTGTTCTGCCACATCCGTTATTATCAAATATCGGAAAATAATTGGGAGGACATTTTCAACAAATAGCTTTAAAATCGAACACTCTCTGCCTAAGCTTAAAGTTCAGAATCAGTCTCCCAAATGTTTTGAAGTTACCTTCATCCATATGACCAGACGTTTATTAACTCAGTCAACTTCTATAGATATAAGAAAAGAAGGAATGTATAATTCAGTACTGGAATCATTGTATAAAAAAACTACCTGTTTTTTATACAATGCCTAATATAACCTAGAAGACCTGTGAATAATTAGGGAGTTTGACCCTCTCTATTTGTAAAGTGGTTGACTTTGTTAAATTTGGCTATGGATGGAATGTAGATCATACTGACGGTGCTACGTAATTTCACAAATGTTGCATTCACAGCAATGTGACATGCCTGGGAATCTCATAGTGGCCGAAGGATAGTGACTGCAGCAATTGGGTATCATGGATCAACAGAGCATTTGATAAATGAGTTAGTGTTATTCTCATTTCTATCCATTCTATACCTACATCCCCATGGTGAGATGACTGTCCTCCTGTCAGATACCTACTCAGCCAGGCCCCAGAGTGCAAACATTTGATGCACATACCAGAAAGATCAAGTATCAACTGAAAAATGATCTAATCAGTTAACACAACTCCTTGTGCCTACATTTAAGTACAGAGGTGAGAACCTAGCACAACAAAACCTACTTTAGACTAATAGTCCAATAATACAACTTAGATAATCATGAGGCATAAAGTAAATGTCTAAATTAGTAAATGTCTAAATTTACAAACTTTTTGAACCCTTTACACTACAAATTAGTGAGGATTATAAAGAACATTTGTTTTTTATGTGAGCTACATATATCAATATTCTCCATATGAGAGATTAAAACTGAGAAATTTTCAAAATATTTATTTAAAATTATAATAAACCCAGAACATAATATAAGTAACATATTTTTATTAAGAATATTTCTCCAAAACAAAAACAATGGTGAAAAGAATAGCATATTTACTTTTGCATTTAATTTTTTGTGAGATACTGTTTGGAAGCATGTAAAGAAACTCTGGCTTCATGCAGATATGTGATTGGAAGAAGAAAGAAAATATAGTTCAGTAGCTAACTATGAATATTCTTTAATATTATACAATACTTTGACATGTGTTAGTTTCTTAAAGTGAGCTGCAGTGTAGAATCTGAAACCATCTCACAGACTCTTCATACTCTACTCTCTCAAAACTATTTGACTAAAAACAAACAAACAAACAAACAAAAACTAGTTGACTAACTTGCACTTTGAATGGATCTTTCACCCATGCATGATTCTGTAAACTTACGGGTTTGTAAAATATTGATTCATAGAGTAATGCACATTTTCCAAATGTTGACATATTTCCTAATACAAGAGAAAATGATTACATTGTTTTGTTTGTTTTTTTAGAGAGAGGAGAAAGAGTGTGTGCACATGCAGGGGGTGGGGCAGAGAACAAGAAAGAGAGAATCTTAAGCAGACTCCACACACATTACACAGCCAGACCTGGGGCTCAATCCCACGACTCTGGGATCATGATCTGAGCCGAAATCAAGAGTCAGATGCTTATCTGACTGAGCCACCCTAATTGCATTGTTTTTTACATTGAGTACCTCAATGAACATGATGACCACCATTATAGTTTGGTGCCACTGCCTTAATTCCTGCTAGGGTGCCAATGGTTTTATCCACCATTGCTTTTATATCATCAGTGCAAAAATTATTTCAGTGGAAATGACAAATAACATCTTACTATTTATATAAAAATAGTTTTGATCTTGCAGACTCCTGGAAATGTTTTGCTACACTCAGGGATTCCATGATAAACATTTTGAGAACCACTACTCTAGCCTGGCTTAGCCAAGGGCAAAACCCAACATTTTGGGTGAACACTTGGCACTCACCAGGGTAAATGGGAGAGTAGAGATTCAAATCCCAATTACCCGTCTCTGTTCCTGTTTCCACCCAAATCGCAAATACAAAACTGGGGTTGAAAGCAGACATGAGATTAATGGACATAAACATTTTTCCCCTGTGGCAGCAGTCTTATAAAATACGCCCAGAGAGTCTTTTGTAGTTATCCCTCCTGAAAGTAAATATGACCATCCCCTCAGGCTGGATCACCCTCATCAGCTCCCAGACCCTAACGCCAAATAAATGCCAATTGCACTACAGTCTTAGATATCCCGAAGAAAACTTATTTCACCAAATCACTTCACGGGGTGTTTCTGTATAGAACAACTTTTTTTTCTTCCCCCCAAATGTTCCTTTATATCTAACGCAAATATAACTCTGCAGTACAAATGTCCCTCCCTTATTGTCTCATTAGGTCCAGGTGGAAGAACTAGTCAGCATGCTCATTATAATAGCAGGGCACATATATTTAAACAGATATTAAGTCACTCTTTAGCCTCTTTAATCCTTCAGCCTGACCAATCTTAGTTATTAACCTTCCCTCTCAGGTTCTATTTTCCCACCCTTTTATCATTTCTGTTACTCTTTGCTGGACTCTCTCCAGTTTTTCTACATTCCTCAAAGTGTGAGAACAAAACTGGACACCATCCTTTATTAAGATCTTCACTAGTGCCAATGCAGAGGAAATATTACTTCCTGAAGTTGGCATGTCACACTCTTTTTAATATATTACCATCCAGCCTTTTAAATAACAGCACTGTTTGTGCTGACTGATATTCACTCATAGGTTGGCAGTCACTCTAGACTTTCTGTCGTAGTTGTACATATGCAGACAGCCCCTATCTTTAATCTCTGCATTTTGTTTCTGGCTTTTGATTGTCACATCTTGCCCTTGCCCTATTTTACTTTCTCCTAGTTTTTCCTGCCAATTTCCCTAATTTATCAAGCTCACACTGAACTATTCCCGGTGTCTAAGATGTAAGCAATACCAACCACTTAATGTCATTCACACATGCTCTCGATTCCATCATTCTAGATATTCATTTAAAAAATACCAATTGAATTTGGGCACATTATTTTCTGGTTATGGAGGAGAGAAGTACAGTAGCTAAAATGGGCTTCTCAAAGTCACCTCCTTCCTACTTTTTCACTACTCAGAAAGTAGAGAGGTGCCCATATGTGGCCAAAAATAGAAATAAAGCAAATCCTAGTTCTGCTATATTTTAGAAATCCTACCTGTGCAAGGAATATTAACATGAGACTGAGTTGCTGCATAAAAAAACACCAAAAATACAGGTATTTATAGACATTAATTCCCTCTCATAAGAGACCGCAGGTAAGCAGGCAGGTTAGAGGTGAGGACCACATGTTCATTCAGAGATGCAGGTTTCTTCCATGCTGTTGTTCTATCATCCTCTAGAATATTGTCCTCATCTGCATGATTCAAGCTGACTCGAGCTCGGCTTTTCAGAGGAGGAAATGAGTGTGAAGTTGTGCTCAGTGTCTTCAGGGCCAGCCCTAGAAATGGCATGCATCACTTCCACTCCAGTGCCATCAGTTTCACCCCAGTGCCATCTCCAGGAAGACTGTTACCTGCAGGGGAGAGTGGAAAGTGCATTAGTTTCATAGAAGATGAAAGAATGGATTTTGGTGGACAATTGCAGCTTCTGCCACCAAAAGTCTAGATTAACTTAAATGGTACAGTCTATTATGCCCAGCACGGATCCTCCTGGTGGTCATGAAAAATGACCCTTCTCTCCATAACTGTTTACCAACTTTGTTCATGTGGCTATCATCAGCCTTCTTTTCAAAACCACTGTCCTAAAGAGGCCAGATCTCTGTCTACATGCTCATCAGCCCATGGTTTTCCATTCTACTTCCATGGCATGATAAATAGAACCACCCTTCACTCTCTTCTCAAGCTGGTTGTTTCATAACTTGAGTTTGCTTGAAAGTCCTGAAAGATGAGTTAGGCTTCAGAATTAGACTAACCATAGTATATCTTCCATGGAAGAGAAAGCCTCAAGAATCTGGACTGTAGTTTAGGCTCCCCTGTTCCAGACCTTAAGGGAACAATTTGACTTTTGCATTTCAGTTTCATCACCTATACAATAAGAATCACATCACTCTCTAATGCCTTCTGAGATCACTAAATGTAGAGAAAGGGTGAACATTTCATGGCAATGTGTTGGTATTACTGTAAAATGACCAATCTCAATCAGGTAAAAATAAAAACACTTTAGACAAGTTATCCCACCCGCATTCTGTTTGCAGTACCCAGAGCCCTCTCTCTGGTATTAACAAGAGGGATGGTGAGGGTTTGGATGGGAGGCCAAAAAAGTGATGGCTGGTTTTGATTATGTAAAATAAGTATTTTATTAATAGTTGCTGGGAACAGAAGGACCACATCTTCACATGAGAAACATCAACTCCACAAGGGACTGGGCTGCTGACCACCTGGAGGGGCATTGTGGACCACACTTCATGAACCACAGCTCTAAAATTACTGAAAATGGATTTTCAAAAATCTTGTAGAAATGTGCCTGGCCTATTGTTTGAACCCTTTCCAAAAACAATGACTGTGCGTGATTACCTTTTTGCATGCTAATTCAGCTGTTTTATTTTTATCCTCTGCATTGGCCTTGCTTCTTAAAAGTATTCCTGACAGTGCCCTGGGTGAGTACAACCCAGTTATACTGTAAAATGGTGGTTTGGGCATACTCTGGTTCTTTCTCTTTCGATCTTCTTCTTCCCGTCTGACTAGCTCACCTAATTACACAGTAAGTCACTGATTCTATGACACAGGGAGAAAAGTCTTCCTGAGCTAGTCAATTGATGCTTTTATTTCACTCAGGGAAAACTTATCAAAGGAGACAAGGAGCCCTAAATGCAGCAGATATTTGATGCTCGTGGTAAGCTTATATTGTTGCCATAGCAACCTTGTCATTAAGGATGTTTCAGCATTTCCTATTAACCTCTATTTTCAGAGGTTTATAACTTCTTGGCAAAAATTCCCTCCAGGCTAAAATTTGGTATACATGATCTCAGACGTGCCAGGTGTCAGTGAATATATACATATATAGTATCCATTTTCTCAAAGAAAGGCTGGTGACTTTCCAAATGAATTATCTCATTTTTTCGTAGTGTACAAATTCATTAAATTTAGTGTTAACTTGATTATTTTTAAAAGATTCTTATGGCAACATGACTAAGCACCTGTACGATTTACTATTTTCTGTTGCTTTCTTTCCTTTTACCTTACTAGCTGGCATGGGCACAGTGCTTTATTGCAAATATCACTATGAGAGACTTGACTGGCTCAAGATTAGTTTCAAATTCACCTAAACACGGGCAGTTACAAGTGGAGACTATGTGAATCTGGAGTTTTTATTTTACATTTATCAGAGTATGGGGAAAAATAAAAGCAATCTAGCTGGTTGTACAGTGCAGGAGTCAGGAGTGATGGAAAAGGCGAGGCTAAGGTCTGAGCTCACTGTCTCTGTCTCTTTTCCTCTTGTGCTCAAAGTGGCCACATTTTCCATGGTTTGTTTTGTCTCATTTAGGTAATTTCTTAACCCATTTTGCAGTTTTTTGCATTTTCTTCACTTTTTATTTTGAAGCATTTTAAACCCATAGAGAAGTTGCAAGAATAATAGAATGAACATCCATCTACCTCTTCCATTAACCAATTGTTAACATTTAACTAAACCATTTGAGAGTTGTTAACATTATTATACTTCAGGCTTAAATATTTCAGTATGTATCTCCTAAGAATAGAGACAGCCTCCTATGTAACCACAAGACAATGATCACACCCAGGACATTTAACATGAACGCATATTACCTAAAATAATTCTTGTGCAGTGTCCTCAGCTGCCTCACATATTCTTTTTAGCTTTGTTTTTCATCTAGGATCCAATCAGAGATCATACATCACATTTGGTTGTCATATCTCTATCGTCTCCTTGAATATTAAGTGCTTCTCTAATCAATGTTATCCTTCATGACTTTGACTTTTCTGAGTCTTTTCTGAGCATCGCTCAGTCGTTGCCTCGTGATTCGATTTGGGCTGTACATTTTTGGCAAGGATGTTATACTGGTCATACCAGTCCCTTCTCTGTATTACACCAACAGGAACATCATGCCACTTTGTCATTTTGTCCCATTATTGATGACCACTTTATTTCTTGGGTTAAGTATTATAATTCTTTTTTTAGTCCATTTTGTGTTTTTAATATAACGTATTAAACCATCCCCTTAGTGATAATGTATTCACTGTGTTCCAGCTGCATTTGTGTTTCCCCCCATGCCATACACATGTATATCCAGGTATATAAATCCTTACGTGATTTTTAAATTTTCCTTCCGTGGGATCAATTCCTGTAAGTGAGATTACTCCATCAAAGCATACATGCACTTTAATTTTAATAAAATTTGTCTGCTTGTTTTAAAGACTGTGTGTTCTCATACTGCTCATATTGAGAGAGACGTTTCTCACATGCCCACCAATAATAGTATTCTGAGTTGTTTCAGAGCTTTCCTCTCTGTAAAGTCATGATATCTTATTAACACTTTATTGCTTTTTATGGATTAATGTGTTTGGGCAGCTTTATCTGTTTATTGGCTATTTTGATTTACTTATCTATGAATTGCTTCTTCACATCATGTGTTTATTTTTCTAAAAGAACTTTTATTGCTCTCTAGTGAATTTGTAACAGATATCTACATATTACAGGTATAAACCTATGTCTTTTTTTTCTGTGTTATATATATATATTTTTAATTTATGGTCTATGATTTTGGTCTGATTTGATTTGTTTTATGATAGGACTTGCCATTTAAAGACTTTTAGAATTTTTTTTAAAGCTTCTCAGATGCTGTTTTTTTTAAGTTTATTTATTTATTTTGAGAGAGAAAGAGCAAGTGCACAGGAGTGGGGAAGGGCAGAGAGAGAGAGAGAAAGAGAGAGAGAATCCAAAGCAGTGCACCAGCAGTGTGGAGCCCGATGCAGGGCTCAAATTCACGGACCATGAGATCATGACCTGAGCCAAAACCAAAACTAGGACACTTAACCCACTGAGTCACCCAGGGACCCCAAGACTCTGAGGATTTTTATATAGTAAATTATGTATTTTGTTTGACAGCTTCTACATTTCCAGTTTAAGGAAGCAGATCACTCCTATCCCTGGATTTTATATGTAATCTCCTAGATTATTTTGCAGAATACTTATTTAATATTTAAACAAAATTAATGTTTACTCATTTTTGAGAGAGAGAAAGAGAGTGGGAAAGAGACAGAGAGCAGTAGAGGGGAAGAGAGAGAGGAAGGCACAGAATCCGAAGCAGGTTCCAGGCTCCATGCTGTCAGCACAGAGCCCGATGTGGGGCTCAAACCCATGAACCGTGAGTTCATGACCTGAGCTGAAGCCCAATGCTTAACTGACTGAGCCACCCAGGCATCTCACTTATTTAATATTTTTAAGACTTTAACATAGCTGTAGCTTAATTTTATAAGGACAAACATAGTATTTAATTTTATTATCTTCCAGATGAATGGCCATGTAACAGATTTTTAAATAGCACACTTTATTAAATAATTTTATCTTTTCCTACTAAATAGAAATGCCCTATTAATCATGTTAAATTTATATATGTACTGGAATCTGTTTTTTCATTTTCTTTTTCTTTCCACTGACTTGTCTTTTTATGTACCTATGTCATGTGGATTTGAATAAATATTTTCCCATTTTAAGGTATCTATTCTGATTTATTGTTTGTTTAATCACAATTGCTCTCAATTATTTCCTTAGATTGAGGTCTTTGGGTGCTATTTTAAAAAAAGTATTATATATGCACAAAAATGTTTTTACCATAATAGGTGAATGATAATTTAACTGTTTATAGGACTATTGGATTGGGTTTCTGTCCCTCAGAAATTTGTAAGGTATCCACAGATAGTATTCTTTCTTAAAACTTGCAATATTGCAGATGAGAAGTCTGAGGCCAGTCTGATTCTTTTGCCTTTTTCAGAAACTCATCCTGGGGCACCTGAGTAGCTCAGTCGGTTAAGTGTCTGACTCTTGGTTTCAGCTCAGGTCATAATCTCCTAGTTTGTGAGTTCAAGCCCCACATGGTCTCTGCGCTGACAGCGTGGAGTCTGCTTGGGAGGGTCTGTCTGTCTGTCTATCTCTCTCTGCCCCTCCTGCACATGCATTCTCTCTCTCGTCTGTCTGTCTATCTCTCTCTGCTCCTCCTGCGCATGCATTCTCTCTCTCTCTCTCTCTCTGAAAATAAATAAACATAAAAAAAAAAGAAACTCACCCTGTCTCTCAAGAACTGTATAACATGTTCTCATTGTTTTTAGAATTCAAACAAATTACCTGTATATATCTATTTATATGCATGTCTTTTATAATCATTCCTTCTTGGAACACAGTGAGTCCTTTCAATTTACAAGTTCAGTTCTTTTTTCATCTTAGGGAACTTCTTTAATGATCTGTTTAATTATTGCCCATCCATTTCTTTTTAACTCATAGTTTTGGAATTTTGATTAATCTCATGCTAAGTTTCCTGGATCTGTCCTGTCAGTCTCATAATTCACCCCATCTCCCTTTCTCTATTACCTTTTTGCTAATTGCGTTTTTTTTGGAATAAATTTTAAAATTAAAATTTATTCTATTTAATATTTCAAGTCACCAAGTCACATGTCAACCATATCCATACTCTTCTTGTAACAATTCTTCATGTTTGAAATCATGAATCTGTGCCCAGCAATTCCATGTCTGTGCATGCATGTGTTGATGTACGTGTGTATACCTACTGCTACATTTGCATCCTCCAAGGTGTTTTTACTGTTTTCCTTTGCCAGTCCATGCCTGTCTCTTTGCAATAGTTCTGAATCAAAGGGCATATGGCTTAGTGGTTTTTATTGATATTCTCCCCAGTTGCTGAGCAACTAAAGTTATAAGATTATTTTTCACCCAGACTGATTGATAATTGGTCTGGTTGCTAAAGGATCCTAATTGGTGGCATTCCCAGAAGCGAGGAAAAGAAGTGATCTTTATGTAGGTCAGCCATTAGCATCAGCTAGGCCTCAGGTGCAAGAAGATGCAGTCCACCCATGAAGCTGCTTGTTGGCCTGTTGAGTGGGTACCAGGTACACTAAAGTGAGATCAAATTTGAACTTATCCTGAGAAAGCTATACTCTTCTGAGGGCCAACTTATTCCAAATACACATTGCTTTATAACTTTGAAAGGATCTCTGACTTGGATTTCCAGGTTCTTACCAACCCAAAAAGAATAAAGCCCACATGCACCCCTTTTATTAGAATTACAGTAGATTTCAAGAAAAGTAGAAAGATTAGGATCAACAAAGAGGGTGGAGAAAGGCAGCCATTACAGGTCCCAAACTGCTGAATGAATCCTTTCTATCTGCTTTTTTCTACCATGATTTTACAAGTACATGCTTAAATGTATATTAAATTTATCATTGAAGTCAGTCTAAAATTTTCCACTTTCTTTTGTAAATGTGAAGTTTTTGAGACATTTCCAACACCTTTCTATAAACACCTCTCCAGCACTTGTTTTCTTGTTTGGAATTATAAAATCCATAAATTTTACTTTTTTTTAATTTCAAAGAAAATCTCTTACCAAATTTTATTCACATTCAAAATAATATTGGGGCGCCTGGGTGGCGCAGTCGGTTGAGCGTCCGATTTCAGCCAGGTCACGATCTCGCGGTCCGTGAGTTCGAGCCCCGCGTCAGGCTCTGGGCTGATGGCTCGGAGCCTGGAGCCTGTTTCCGATTCTGTGTCTCCCTCTCTCTCTGCCCCTCCCCTGTTCATGCTCTGTCTCTCTCTGTCCCAAAAATAAAAAAATAAAAAAAAAACAAAATAATATTGAAATTTATCCCAACACAATTAACACATTTAATGGCTCAAACCATCAGTTATTTTCAGCCATGATGTTCTCCTTATAATTTGATTTGTTTCATCATTTTAGAACAGATTTGCCAGCAGTTTAATAGTTTACCCTGGAAAGAACACAAACTGGGTGGCACAGGATTAAGCCCCTGTCCATTAGAGTTGCTTTCTCTTGTCTTCATAAATGAATGACAAATTGTATGGAAATAGAATTCTTGGGTCAAAAGATTTCCCCACAGAATGCTAGAGCTCTTCCATTTTCTTCTCTTGTTTAAGGTTGTAGAAATGTGGAGTCATGTTTTATGTTTCTTATACAGAATGTGCTTTTTTGCCCCCTTGATGTTTGCAGAATTCTGTGTCTTTGAAGTTTCTAATTTCACGAGGCCATTTTAAGTATGATTTTATTTTTAAATTTGGCCAGAGTATTGTACGTACTCTTGGCTTTTAAAATAAATGATCTCTTTAGAGTTGAGAATAATTTCTTCCATCCACTTTGTTTTTTATATCTATTGTTTCTTCTTTCTAAAATGTTTTATTACTTATATTTTGAACTTCCTGAATCTAGCCTTTATGCACTTCCATCATTGCTTCCATGTTTTCCTTATCTGATCATTTCTGTCGGGTTCTGTAAATTTCTTCTAAATTCTACTCATAGCTTTTACTTTCTAGCATTTACGATCTGCCAGAAAACAATCTTTTTTCTCATCACAATATAGTCCTTTCTGATAGTTTTTCTTGTCTGCTGGCTTGGGATTTCTTTGTTGTAAAAGTTCCAGATTAATAAAAAAAAACAAAAAACCTGACATTCAGACACGTCTAGGTATATATGTTGAAGCATTGAAATCTGAGGCTTGAAAATGTCTACTTTTCCATCCTGCTGCTTGAAGCCTTGATCTGATCAATGAAGCTGCATGTTCCTCCATGAAGTAATTAATCTTTGGATTGGTGTTTAGGCAACATGGAAGAACAAGATCGAAGGATTTGGTAGAAAGAAGTCACCCTGTTATCTCTGAACTGCTTATTTCTGAATTTCACATAAGTTGAAACACATTTATGTTTCTTTTTCTTTCTTTCTTTCTTTCTTTCTTTCTTTCTTTCTTTCTTCCTTTCTTTTTCTTCTTCTTCTTCTTCTTCTTCTTCTTCTTCTTCTTCTTTTCTTCTTTTCTTTTTTCCATAAGCCACTCTTATTTTTCATTCATTTTTAATGCCTTTTTAGGGATTATAGAGCCAGGCTCCTCAAGTTTAAATGACAGCACTGCTGCTTAATTCCTTTCATGGGCTTTAGATAAAGTACTTAGGATCTCTGTGCCTCTGTTTACTCATCCATAAAATGGGAATACTGATAGTACCTATTTCATGGTTTGTTAGAGTTAAATAGGCCACTGAGTAGAGTTCTGACATACAGTGAGCACTATACAAATGTCTCTATTATTATCTGTAGCTTTAGCATAGAATTTATCTTTGTCTCATACATCATGGATTACTACAGAAAAGCTGCCACAATGGCTATTTCTTTTCTTTGCATGTTTGCAAAGCACTCTTGTTATTGTGCCTATTGACTTGTTGGAGTAATCTACACTGACAAGAAGTCTGGGTCATGTCTCTATCAAGTTTCAAAAGCTGGTGTGCTTCTTGACAAGACCTTACCTTGATGTTGCCTCTACACTTCTCCATTTCAAGAGAAATTTAACAAAGGATTTGTCAGTTCCTCTACTGAGTGTCTATATTCTAAAATCTTCCATGAGTGACATCCATGCCTTAATACCTGCCCTTGAAACTAAAGGAAAATTTTCTCTATTCACAGGACTTCTGACCCCCAGCAATTTTCTGTGGATACCAACTGGGTATTCTATGATTTCATTCAATTTGACTATTAACTACCCTGAGTTACCCCAAACCCCACAGGTTAAGGGCTCAATCTTATAAGACTCCCCGCCCTTCAGATGCCAATCACAAGTTGTGGGTTTCAAGGTTACACACACTTCTGTTGCCTACAACCCCCTTGTCAGGTTTGATAATTTGTGTTAATGGCTCGCAGAACCCAAGGAAACACCTTAATTATTATTATTATCAGCTTATTATAAAGAATATTATAAAGGATACAAATGAGTAGTAGATGAAGAGGTACATGGAACAGATCTGGAAAGATCCTGAGAGCAGGATCTTCTGTCCCTGTAGAGTTGGGTATGCCAGCCTTTTGGCACGCGGATGTGCTTACCAACCTACAAGTTCTCCAAAATCCTTAGTTAGCATTTGTATTGAGGTTCCTTTACATTGGCAATTGGTGATCAGCTCAATCTCCAGCCTCTCTGAGCTCCCAAGATTGGAAGATAGGGCTGAAACTTCTAAATTTCTAATCATATTATTGGTTCCTCTAACAACCAGCCCTATTCTGAAGCTGCCTAGAGGCCCATCAGAGTCACTTCATTAGCATAAACTCAGGTATGACAGAAAGGTGCTTGTTGTGAATGACAAAAGATGGTCCTCTTATCCTAGCTCTTAGGAAATCCCAAGGGTTTTAGAAGTTCTGTGTCAGGAACCAGGGGCAGAGACCAAATATATATATTTTTAATTATGTCTCAAAAATATTTTCCCATATGCACTATATCTTACAGAAATTCCTCAAGTCTACAGATAGACTTCTATGTTGACCAATATGAATTAATCAGCCATAGATGTTTCTAATAATGACACAGGTTGCTTTTCCTATTTGTAAATTTAATTAAAGCAGATGCTCATATTTATTTTTCCCAGAAGCTTAGGGTATGACCATGTGTTAAGAGTGTCTATGAGAGATGATGCCACATCCACCTCTCTGTTTGTGTTCCAAGTTGTCCCAACTTCTCATATCCCTGCTGAATCCTAGTCTTTGTTGGACTGCTGATTTACTTCCCTTTTGTCCTCAGGCTAGCTTAGATTTCTTAATGAGCAAGGGCTCATTTCAGGGAAAGAGAGAGATTTTTAGAAATTTCTGATTGTGTATTTTGAGCTCAAACTCAGATAAGACTATCCTGAGCCCTGGCCCTGCTCTAGACCACTGTAGTAATTAGGTTGAATGCACACACACACACACACACACACACACACACGCACACACACACGTACACACATGCACACACACATACACAACTTTCCCCCTGATTGGTAGTACTGTCTGTTATAAATTTTTTATTTTAATCCTAGTCACACTATATGGTGTAGAATCTATATACATTCTAATGAAATGAAGCTCTCTCCACAGAAATGGTGGTTGAATGGCTTGGGTGCATAATCATGTATTTAGGACTGTCTGGGTCTTATAAGCTGTTATTAAGACATTATCTTCTTCTTTTCAATGTTTATTTATTTATTTTTTTTGAGAGATTGAGAGAGAGAGTGGGGGAGAGGCAGAGAGAGAGGGAGAGAGAGAATCCCAAGCAGGCTCCATGCTGTCAGCCCAGAAGTCAATGCGGGGCTAGATCTCATGAACCAAGAGATCATGACCTGAGCTGAAATCAAGAGTCTGATGCTTAACTGACTGAGCCACCCAGGTGCCCCAAGACAGTATCTTCTTATAAGGACTTATTATTCATTGTGTATTTTTGTGTCATACTGAGGTATCCTAATCATGTCTCAAATTTACTTTCTTTGACTCCTGGCATATTACTTCCTATAATTTTTCCCCCAAAATTTGAGGTAAAAAGCTAACTACCTAAAGATCATAAGTTTCATAGTCTTGACCACATTTTTTTAGAAACTGCCAAGCAAGATGTTACTTAATAACTACAGTCTTTCTAAAAATAATTTTTAAGAAGCTGGATGTACATTGACAAGATGTGGGAAATTGAAATATTTCCTTACATTAATCAAATTACATATTACTAGATAGGTTTCATTCTCTGGCTGGTACATCCATACTAAAAAAAACTGTCTTTCTTGATTGTGCAACTATGATTCCAGGATTT
Organism: Lynx rufus; assembly: GCF_022079265.1. Lineage (NCBI taxonomy): Eukaryota > Metazoa > Chordata > Mammalia > Carnivora > Felidae > Lynx > Lynx rufus. Next base: position 152,908,456 of record NW_025814834.1, read on the forward strand.
GGGGGTTCAGTGCCTTTTTTGTTTTCTGGCCTTATTCTCATAATCACTATGTTTCGAGCTCATTAATTACTGCTTATTTGTACCATTGATCCAATAGTTGGGCAAGTAGGGTATGAATAATTCTTAGCTCAGACATGGAGTAATAATTTTTAATCTGGGGGATATCCAAATGCTGGATTATAAAGTCAAAAACCTCAGAATCGAACTCCCATAATGGAATTAAATTATTGTCTACATGTGTTAGTACTGGAGTGATATTGTATTGAAAGACTCATTGTGAGACTGGCAAACACAGGTTTAATTCTTTAATCCTGTATCTCCAAGTACATTAAAGTGAAACCAGATCATGACCTTCTGCAACACTTTTGTTCCTCTCCAGTTCTCTTGTACTGAAACTTCATTTTTGCCAAACTCAGAAGTAGTTTGGATGCAGTATTGCAGTTTGCCTTCCTCAAGGTGGGTGGGTATCATCCAATTGGTAAGGGCCTTAATAGAAGAAAAAGTGGAGAAAAGAGGAAGTTGGCCCTCCTGTCTTGTTGGTTGAGCTGAGATATCAATTTTTTCTTGTCCAAAACACCCCAGATTCTCAGGTCTCTGGACTTAGACTGGACTTAGACCTGGGTCTAAGACTTGGACTCTGGACTTGGACTTAGACTGGACTTAGACCTGGGTCTCCAGCTTGCAGATGGCAGATCATGGGATTTCTCAGCCTCTGTGATTATATGAGCCATATGTGTGTATCTATCTATCTATCTATCTATCTGTATCTATATCTATATCTATAGCTGTCATCTATCTATGTATATCATCTATATCTATCTATATTTTTATATCTATAATTGTGTCTCTTGTATAACCTAACCAACTGACATATGTATTGTATGAGGATATTTTAATATTTTTAGGTGCTTTTCCCCCCAAGTCTCTCCCTGTTATTTTAAATATTTTTACACAATTTTCAAGACTTAAAAATTTTTACTTTTAAATCAGTTCTCCCTGCCACCCACATCTTATTGGTTTTGTTTCTGTGGAGAACCCTAATAACCTAACATGCCACCCTTAAAATCTTTACTAAGGGGGAAATTAAATCGTTTTTAATAGTTAAAGTGATTTCTATACAGTTACATCTATTGGTATCCAAAATATGCTAGCTGAATTGCTGGTTTTAAGCTTTGGCATATAAGCCAATAGCTCTGAAACTCCCAGGCTCTGTCACCTCAAAATTTTCCATACATCAGACTCCTTAACCCTCATTAAGAACAATATATAGATCATAGCTGGAAATAATGCAGGGATGCATTTATGTTAAAGTTTAGAAATTCTAAAGAAGAATTGTAAAACGTGACCTGAGCTAATAACCATTATCTGCTAATTAATAAACAATTATGTTAATAAACAAACTTAGTAGCAACATTTTCAGATGCTCTTGAATGCGGAAAGCAATGTGATATTCCTCAATGAGCCCTACAAAGTTCTGATTTCCTGGATTCAAGTCTCAGTTCTGCCAATTTAATTACCAACTAATCTTAAGCAGGTTGTTAAATCTCACAGAGTCTCAGCTTCCTCATTTGTAAAATGAAGAAGATAACATTTGTCTGAATGTGTTATACTAATACACAGAATTACTATGGATGTCATTGTAATTTCTTTACTCTCTGATACATCTTGAATCAATTCTTGTGCTGTTTCTATGTCCTCTTTTCTACAAAGAGTAACTTGTTTACTTCCAGAAGATAGAAACTTCCTCCCTCCAAGTTGTAGAGTCAAAAAACCTAACAAAGTTTTCTTATTCAAGAGAAGAAAATTGGGAAGAGAGTTATAGAAATGATGTATCTTATTTATTTGTTTATTTATTTATTTTGCTGCCAAATCTGAAAATAATCCTTTAGTTTGCTTTGTTATTCAGCGATTTAGTTTAAGTATGTGAATTGGGATGGCTCTATATTCAGCCTTGTGGCAAAGAATGTATTACTGAAACTGTGAGAAAGAGATCATTGTAATTGTGTCTCTTGTATAGTCTGGCCAATTGACATATACCGGTATTGTATGAAGATATTTTAATATTTTTAGGTACTCCCCCCAATCTCTCCCCATTATTTTAAATATTTTTATACAAATTTCAAGACTTTTTAAATTTTACTTTTAAGTCAGTTTTCTCTGCCACCCACATCAGACTATATCTCCAATTCTCTAATGATAGTTAAATTGGGGGAAAAAAGATTCCATGTGTAGAAACCGTATGTAATTAACACTTCTAAGGAATATTTTTTAGCTGTGCTAAAGATATGTGAGACTAACTGATTTGGTAAGGCTTGGGCTAACATAAATGAGGAGACAATCTTGCTCTCTCACTTTCCACATATCATCTAAACCTGTTGATAATGCCTCTTATATATGTCTGTAACTATACCTCCCGAAACAGTTTCAATTCTGCACACAATCACCACTTGTTTTACTCAAACACTAAACTCTTCAGTGCTCTTGATTCCAGTCATGCCTCTCTTTAATTGGGGCAATATTTCTAAAACACAAATAAAACAATTTCACTACTCTCTTTCAGTGGTTCCCCATTACACTTAGAATTAAATACACCTTAGTATGAGATCTAAATCTCTTCATGGTGACTTATTTTCTTTTCATCTTCCCTTATAATCTCTACCTGTATCCTTTCTTTTACAATCTATGCCCTGCCCAGTGATGCTAAATACTATCCAGTTCCTGTACTATAATATACCTTTCATTCTTCTGGTAAGTATCTCATGCCTATCTTTCCCCTTGAGCTGTGTAACACCTACTTCTTGAGGATGATTTTAGTTCCCCTGGGTAGATTTCTTGAGTTTCCAGGGCTCATTAGTTGCCTATTTTCACACACCGTATGAATACCAACTCACAGAGCTTGTTTATTCCTCTGTCTACCCACAAAACTATAGCTTTATGTTATATTCTTCATTGTATCTTCTTAGAACAATGCTAACTGGTGCTAGATATCTACTGTTTACCCTCCAGATCTCTTTAACACCCTGGAAATCTTGTTCTGTGTCCTAACGCTGATCCCTATAGACTGTATCAATGACTTTCAGTTGGCTTTTGCTAAAGGAAGACCCTAGCGTAAGATCAGAAGAGGGTGAAGATGAGTTGGAGGCTTGATTCCCCTGCCTGGTTGCCTTAGGTCTATTACATCTCTCCACTAAACGCCATAGTTCACCTTATAGCTCTTTCCAGGACCTGGTAACCACTCCTTCTGATTTCCCCTTCAGATCTAAAGATGGTAAACAATAAATATGTATTTAATTAATTTCAACTGAATCATTTTGCATGAAATACTCTTTATCCTGGTGGATATGTCTTCTAGAGTAAAAAAAGCAAATGAGTTTTCTCACATCTGACTGCCCATAGATTGACCACTATATAGAGCAATATTTTCCATTCCACTTTTGATTCTTAGATGGTGTACAAATTAATATTTTATATTTTAATAATCACTTGTTTTGATATATAGTAAAAAAAACCCTTAACTAGCATATCAAACCTATAATTTTATGGATAGCAAGGGATAATGTACGGTTTTCTTATAGAATGCAATTAAGTGAAAACATTATTAATTGAAAGACAAATACTAAGTAAATAACATTTACCAAATACCGGTAGCAGTGGCTATGACAAACTGATGGGAGTATTTTGTGATGGTCTGGAATTTGGAAAATACTGCAATGAAGGATTTTGAGGCTGCATCTTGCTCAAATAGAAAAGGTTGTGATAGACTGATGACGTCTGCCATGGAGATTGGAAGGACAAAAAGTACACTTGCCAGGGATGTGTCATGTCTGGAGTCTCACCTTTTTTTTACCCTGGCAATCTGGGGAAGAGAATTTCTAGTTCTAATATCTTGCCCCAGCTGCCGTATTGGAGCTGGATATCTTAAATTAAAGCTGCCAGGTGCAAGTGTGAAAAAATGCATATTTCTCCTTTTGACAGAAATTTATCTTCTCTTATTACTCCAAAAGTTAAACTGAAGCTCATTCAATTACCCCAATGGGTACAAATACTCTCTTGTATTATTGGATCCTAGCAGAATCACAAAGATCTTGAAAGAGTCATCAGTGTTGTTGTAATTGTGTGAACAGAAAAAGGTACCCTCCCATCTCTGAAGTCCATGACAGTGGAAGACATTTGTATATTCATAATTTTAATTTTGGTTAACAATCAATAGATTGCTAGAATCCTGATAATAAGATTATGGAATGAGAGAAACTTTGGGGCGTAAATATTTTATAGGAACTGAATAATTAAAAACTATTTCTGTGGCTATTGTCCTGGGTGGTGACTTGGTTTATGACTCTAGGCACACCATACTGGGGTTGAAACATTCAGTTGGTCCAATTCTACAGAGACAAGTATTTCATTTACTCACTTCTGTATAATTTATACCCCACCTGCCTCCAAAACATATGTTACATCAAAGAAAAAGTAATAATAATGCACATTTGATTGGTTTTGAAGCACAGTAACAAGCTGTATAAATTAAGTATACTTAGTATTTCCATCCCATTTAGTTTGGCTCTGATTAACCTAAGACTACCAGGGCTTCATGGATCCTGGAGCACCATCCAGACAAATAACATGCTAGATTGAAATGTGTAAAGTTAAAACAAACAAATCATCATTATTAACAACAGCAACAAAACTCAGTGACCTGATTAGTCCTGTTAGCATGTCTACACTGATTCAATTCACTCAATAATTTCGAATATCTTTGTACCTAGTACAAAGCATTTATAGGCAAATACCTTAAGAACTCAAAGGGTTAAAATAGGGTTTTTGTGGAAGAGGGGTGAGTAGCTATTCAAAATCTTAGAAGTATCCCCCAGTAAGTGAATGTCTAGTTTCTTATTGTGGTCTAACCTATTTACCAGAAGAAAATCAGCCACAGATATTCCCATTTTAAAAGACATGAGCTTAGTTTCTTAATGCTCATTACTCTATGTAGAAATCCATTTCTCTCTTTGCTGTCTCTTTACGAAATCTTTGTTTAATAATGCTCAGTAAATTAGGCCTCCATAGGCTTGCCTTCATCCCACCCTGCCAGTTTCTTTTCCTTTTTGTACCTCTGTAAAATATCTGCTTAGAGTCTCTGATTTGAAATGTTAATTAAGGTGGGCCTGGCCTCAGGTTACAGGGTACATTCCCTTTTTACATGCAAAGGGATATGCTAACTAGGTTACTTGGAATCTGGGGGCCAGGAGGGAGGCTTCCAGAAGACAACAAAAGTCCATGAAGAATGGGGCAGTTCTCAGCCACTCTCTGGAAGCGATCGGTAAGACAGTGTTGGCTAAAATGAGTTATCTAGTACACAGAAGGGTCTGTGTTACCTTTTGTAACCTCTTAATGTTGAGTTTATATCCAGTTAACGTAGATATAATACGATTTAATTAGATATTCAAAAAAGCCAGGATGTCTAGAGTAATCCTATCTACTAATTTCAAAACAGGTAAATAACATTGAATCTACTTGAATTCAAGACAATGATCTTAAGATTTCAAGGTTTCTGATGGGGTTGTTTATTTCAAATCTTCAGGGCCACCCTGAAAACCTAAAGATGATATCTATCTTACACTGAAAAGAGAGCGTCTCTGTGTTGTGATTATGAGTGTGGGCATGAATGGGTGTGTGTGAAAATAGTGTGTATGAGGTGTGAAAGGATTTCATAGACAGCTCTAGCAAGCTGGAGTTAGAAAGGCAAAATCTACATTTGAAAGCAAGGACACTGCAGATGTTAACTTTAAATCATGTAAGATGTAGCACAAAGAAATAAATTAATATTGTTGTGTAAAAAGTACCCTAAATTAGCCTCCAGAGACATGAATTGCAAAATAAATGCAAAAGTTACACCTTTAATTACTGTGGTGGAACCTTTGAGATTTTGAGACATTTATTTGTATAAATCACTTTCCTAGTTATTATGGAAAGTATTTTCAAACTCTTTTGATTATAACGTTGTAGATGAGAAATGGTAGTTTCATTATTCTCACACTTGAGAGGTTTAAAGTTCTCCTGTCTACTGGCGGGGCACATTTCATCTGCTGAGCTCTAGAGGACAGTCATTTCAGCACACACAAAAAGAAAGTATTTAGTAAGAATCATTTTCTCTTAGAGGTCAATCGTAACTCTCCCCCTGCCACCCCCCCTGCCCCAGTGAAATAGTCCTTCCTCCTTGCTTTATAGTTCATTGTGTGTGAACTATACGGCCTCTCATAGCCATAGACGGCATGGAATCATTCAGTTTTTGAATGTAGCAGTCAGTCATGGATTTTAGGTTCTCTCCTTAATTTTTGAAGGTTAACTAGCTCTCCCCTTCATGTTAAAGTCATTAAGGATAAACCATTTAAATGAGTTGGACAGTTGGTATTTTGGGCAAGTGTCTGAACAAAAGATAGTGTAAAATACCCAGTGACAGAGGAGAGCTTGTGTTTTTACTGCCCCCCCCCCAAACCTGTGCCCTTTATTAAGAATAATCCTGGCAAAGTAAATAATTAAGATGCCTGTGTTAGGGTTGGGGGCTCAGGGAGGGTTTTCCTAAAGAAAGATGAAGGAGAGCTCAGATGTTTATAACCCTGGCAATTGACACATTATACTGTCCTCCAAATGCGGTTCGAAAGACTATTTAGTTTTAATATGAAAATTCAGCCCATAACTAGGAAAAAGAGCCCGTTTTTAGAATTTATTAAATGTTTCTTGTTAATGAAAAACTAATTAGAGCAATCTGGAGAAATGTAGTGATGGTTTTTGATGCCTGAAGAACTGCAAACTAATTTCTGACTGAGATTTGGACTTGTTTTTTTTTTTGAAAGTCTTTTAAAAATATTTTTCTTTTCTTACTGCATTATTTAATTAATAACATGCTCTATGCAGCTAGCATGATTCTCTGCTTTACTTCCTAGGTCCTGCTGATGAGGCGATATAATACTTTTGATCAAGGTAGGGAAACAAAATTAAGCAGAGTCTAATTAGCTTGTGACTCTGGAGCTTTCTCACACCATTCTCCAAAAACCAAAGTATAGTAAATTTAAAGAAATAGGTAAAGATCCGAAATCACCCTCTGTTTCATTCACTTAAAAATATGATGTCAGCATTGTTTTGTAAAATACTAGTAGTCAGAGTCAAAATAATTTCATTTGGTATATCAACAAATAAAGTCAGTCATGACAATTGTCATTGACTCTGTACATCAGCACTACAGTCACTTTCTCTTTGGCAGTTATAGAAAAATCTCATTCTAAAGTAGGCCACATTACCAGAGTGCATAACTTTACTTTCCGCTCCATGGTTTACACTGATTCGTTAGGCTATTACTTTCCTAGTTGCTGATAATAATGATAGAGCCACACTATTCCACTTCACAAAAAACATTTAAATAAAGTTTCTTCAAGCACAAATGAGATGCAGCATATTTACATTTTTATTTGATGAAGCCTGTTCCTGCTATCTTTGTTCTTAATTTGGTCTCAAAAGAATTAGCAGTAAGAGGAAAAATAGTCTGTAAATATGTATGAAATCAAATATAGAGGGTAAGCTAAAAGGTATTGACTGCCAACAGAGCTTAGCTGCAGGAGGCAAAATTTTCTCCATAGTTTTCTTCTTGGCTGGAAACACATTGCCTTCTATCTAGATTATTTAATCCTCAAAATGCACATCAAAGCTTCTCATCAGGTGGCACATGTCTTTATAGGCAGTTGAATGTCAAAGATCTAGCTTAAAGATTTTTGAAAAATGTAAAAACATAATAGATCCCAGATAATAACACAGCAGTGGCGCTTCTGTCCCATTCCTGCCGGCAAAGTACCAGCATCACAGGCTGTGGCTAATCTCTGTGGCAAGGAGAAGAGCACATTCTGCTGCCCGAGAATGTGTGACATCTCTCCAACCGCTAGAAATGAAATGCTTCAACTGAGTTCCAGACCAAAATTAGCTTGTTAACAATCCCAATCTCACTCTACACCTGTGGCTGAGGAGAACTCTGAGCCATAAATTCTGTCCTGCTCTCCTGCCCAATTAGGCAGTGGAACAACTTATGCAAAAATATGTAAGAGGCATTTTCTGCCCTTCTATGCGCAGCAAGATGCAGGCTTCAGCACTAGCTCTCTCCTTTTAGGACTCATTTTTCAATCTTTGGCAAGGACAAATTGCTTGTAATGATTACATCAACTCCTTTAAATGATTATATCATTGTGAGTTGAGTTTAAAAGCCCTTTAACACATTTATTTTGCACTTCAAAAGTTGGCTTTTGTCTTAGAGAGACAGCGAAGCATATGGAAAGAGACAAAAGCCCCTATATTAGTTGGAATACGCCATACACGAGGGATTCCGGGGTTTAGAAGGTCACATGCTAGGTGTAATAGAAACTGCCTGAAATAGTTCCATACTGGGCTCAGAGTTGTATTCATTTATATGACGAAGCTAAGATGAATAAGAGCTAAGCCTTTGCCTTTATATTGAAAGATGGTACAAGAGGCTAACTCGGAGTCAACATTTCACCCGTACCATCATCCTCCAATATCTCTCCACCTCTTAACAGAAAATGTCTGGATATTTGTTCACATTTGAAATTTTTCTCTAGTTTGTAGTTTGCCCACAGAATAATCTCTTACATATTTTTTAACATAGAAAAAAGAAAATTAGAATCTCTGAGGTGTGCCAGCCATCAAGCACCTCCCCTAATTACGCTACCCCAAATCCCTTTCCATAATCTGCCCAGCAACCAGACACTTGCAGCTTTCTCTGGGGAGAGATCATTACAGTGTATTAATTCAAGACTCCTAGTGATCTGGGGCACCACAGCACCATGCGGCAGTTGTATTAAATGCATTATTTAAGTCTATAAAGTATTTGGGGATGCGTTTTGGCACAAAGACACTACATAAAATAAAGTTTTATTTTATTAACAGAATCATGGGGAAAATGGGCCATGATGTTCCAGGTGCAGTTTTAAGTATGGCTCGATAGTTTGCCCAACCATCACTTTTTACTCCCCCATTTTCCTCACTTGGCTGCCTAATGGCATCTTAACCCTTACCAGGGAAGGGAAACAAGCCGTTTTTGAGGGCCCTTGACGTTTTGGATGCGTTGGTGATATATAGCAAAAGCGTTTCCACGATGCTGTATTCTTTCTCCCTCTAAACATTATTATACAAAGACTGAGGGAAGAAGAAGAATGGTTAGGAAGCTGTATATATGACAGACACCAACATTCTCACACTAGTGGCTATTTGCATCTCCGCCCAGCTTGAAAATGTTGTCTGTTGTGCCAACACAGCTTCCTTACTTGTAAAAAATGCTTCTCTCTGTTGGAGGGCTCAGAAAGATATTCTTCCTACAAAATCCCCTTACAGAAGCTCCAATCCCTTTGGGGCAAATTCTGCCGGTTTATGGTAGCGATGAACTGTCATTGGTTCCTCCTTGGTCTGTGAGATTGGGACCCGTAGAAATGGCTGTGACCGTTACTTTTCTCTTTGGGGATTTGCCCTTTTTTCATTTGGTTGGAGATTGAGACTGAGCTTTGTTACAGAGAATTATCCTGTGGCAGTGGGTTGAGGAGATAAGTCTTTGTTGAGACATAAAACACATACAGACAAAAGTGTGAAAAATTGAAATGACAAGGTTGCTGGGGTGTTGTTTCTTAAGTTTGGTCAAATGTTCAGACATAGGAAGTAAGGTACTCTGGCTCATTGTTGTGTACTCGAGTGAATTCCATGTTCCCAGAGGGAAGGTAATATATGATTGTATCATAGGTACATATGCCAAAGACTAATGCAGGATCTATCCTTGCCTTATCTCAGTGCGTATAAATAACCACTGTCTGCTTTGATTTCGGTGTGATAGAGGAATAAGATGGATGCCATCTTATAAGAAGCTGGACAGAGGAATCAAATGAAAGCAAGTTTCTTAGTATCTATTGTTATAAATGATAACAGGATTCTATACATGGTTAATACACATCAACATCTATAGGGGTTCTACATGAAAAGCAGAGATGATATTTAATTTATTTTGTTTATTCTCATTTCAGTCAAATAAGACATTAATTTCTAGGCCTTAGGTTTAAGATTTCTGAAGTCCACATGAAATTAATTCAGTTGCTGTGTAGAATGTGTTAAATACTAAAATACTATGTCGCCACCAACAAAAACAAAGTCTTAAAAAAAATCAACATCTTCAATCTTAGAAAGAGAGCATTACTTGGTATCTACTTTAAGTATCTTTGAAGTTTTTAAAAAGAGAACCTCTTAAGTAATGATTTACCTTCTAGAAATATTTTGTGGTTTTATTATACCTTCCCAAGCTCTGAATAACTTTGTTTTCTTCATAAACATGATTTGAATCCCGTTTATTGTGATTCCAAGACTCTGGTAATTTTAAGAGTCAATATCAATAAGTGGTATGAATGTAACATTTTTTATTTGGTATGTTTTATAGATGAAGCGTTTATAAAAAAAAAACAAGGTTAATGTACAGCAACCGTTCTGGAAATCCAGAATTTTGTTTTAACGTGAAAATTCAAATGAAAAGCTGGTGAATGTTAAATAAAAAATTAAATAGAAAACTATAAACTGACATACTTCACTGAAACTTTCTTCCTCAACGATGCAAATCATCAAATTACATTAAAATATTAATGAACACATGAACTTTCTAGTAGAAATGTAAGACTAGCAAATAAAAATAACTATTGGAATAAAGGTCATCGTAAGGCATATTATTTCACTAACATTTTGTGATAAATTTTAATGTTTTGTACAACCTTTCTGCTCTTAAATTTATTCAAATTTCAGTATTTTTTTAATTGAGAGAAATTACATTTAAAACCTTTTTTTTTTTCTTTTTCTGAAACTGATGGTCTGAAATCTGAAAAGATCTAGGTTCTTATCCTGGCTTTGTTCTTAATTTGCTACCTGCTTAAGGCCAGCTATTAATGTCTCCAGATCTAGGTGTTCTCTTCTTCAACATTAGAAGATTAAAATTAGATTTCCTAATTTTTTATATTACCATAGTCTGTGACTCGACTCTCTCTATTTTTTTTTTTTTTGTTAGTTCCAGGCAATCTTTTGGAAAGGAAGTTGTCACCTTAAATCCCAGTGAAGGAGATCCTGCAGTCTATTAGTATTTTTAGTCTTTTATTTACTCACCTAATAAAATGACATTTCGGTTTTACCAAGTTACCTCAAATTGGTTTAAAGTGAAAAGCTTTATACCAATTACATTCAGTGTCTGCATAAAAAAAGGGGGCATTTATCTCTTTCACGTGTGTTTTAAAGACTTTCATTAATTTAATTGTATATCATGATATCCATTTCAAAATATGCTAAATCATTAACAAAGTAACTTTTTGTGGCAATGAAGCTAAATATTTTAATTAAAAGTTATGGTAAATCTACATTCAAGACTCTTCAATTTCCCTAGTAAGTCTTCTTGTTAGATATTTTAAATCAGTATTTATCTGGTTATATACGATATATTTTACTTTGTATTTATATAGCTGGCTGAACATGAAAAATGGGTGAAATAAGTAAGTCAAAACAAACCAGAAATAAAAACCATCCACTCTTGATTGAACAATAAATACTTATTCTTGAGGAATTACTCTTAGGCTCTCCGCTAAAAACTAGTACCATAAGTAATTCATATTTGTTAGATCTCAAACATTTTACATGCTTTATTTAATTCATAAAGAAACCTCATGAAGTAGTATTGATATTCCATCATTTAGACAAGTTAACTAAAATACATAGAAGTTAAATTCCCTATCCAGGGCCATGCAACTATGCCAGGTGCCCAGCCTGCACTCATGGCTGGTGCTCTGAATCACTTGTCTCTATCCTAACCTCATACAGTTTTAAAGTGTCTGCATTTACTAAGGTAGATAGGACATTCCCAACTCGCTAAAATGATTCAAGTTCTCTAAAGCAGACCTGGATATATTTTAGAAAGTGAAAGGAAAGAGACGTTTTTGTAGGTTTGGGGTTTTTTTTTCTTAATTTTTTTATTTTGGTTTAGTTTGGTGGTGGTGTTGTTGGTTTTTTGTTTTTGTTTGTTTTTGTTTTTTAGTGGTAAGAGTGAAAGGCATTTTTAAGTCTCAAAATAAATACTCACTTCCTTGAGAAAATCTCATTGTTAATTGAGAGACGTCCCCACAACACAACTTGCTCCATTTCCAAGTGTGCTGACAGAACTAGGCAATGTGCACAGTGGCAGCCTAGAGTGGACTCCAGTGAGCTTGCCCGCTGCCTACTTATGCCAGCAATGGGAGTTCTAGCTGCTTCCCTCTTACTACTTGGCGACATTTACCAGTTCTTGGCTAGGAAGGTAGACTTAAGTTGTGCCCAGAATTTTTGTCATGAGGGATAATCCGAGGATGCCCCACAGTGGGGTTAGCCGACAAGATTAAAATGTTCCTCCTTTCTCCATTTCTATCAGTTGCATTTTCATGAATCTGTTGGAGGACCACACAGTTTTCTTCATAAATCAGAAGGTCCCTGTAAACAGTGGTTTTTTTCCTTTATGTTCTGGTTGGCACAATTCCTGTGGAACTTCCTTGTTCTTTTTGGACAATTACCCCAAATCAAATTTGAAACCATAATTGCTTATGGAAACCTTCTTTTCTGCTATTTTGAGGCTTCACATGATTCTTCTATTGTATTACTTTATGCTATTTAAATTAAGCAAAGAAAATAAACACTGAATTGCACATATTTCCATTTGGTTATATTCTCCTTTTAGTACTATATAGAAATGGATTGTTAAGCTATTAATGTTTCCTTTTCTTAGCCACTGAAAAGTTAATGTTCTATTTTCTCCCATTCAGTTATCTTGTAAAGTCGGATAGAAGCATAGTTCCTGGTCATAACTTAACCATCGCAGAGGGCACATTTCAGTCTTGTCTTGTGCCAGAATGAGGTTGGGGGGTGTGATGAGTAGAGGCAGACTGTACTGAAAGACAACACCTTGACTTCAGCCTTTTCCCCAGAACTTACACTGAGCTGTAGCTGAGAAACCTGATTTGCCTTGAATGAGGCACAGTGCAACCCTATGGTGTTCAGAATTAATTACTAGGGGGACAGCATCGCTTTATTTTTTCTTCACATTTCAAGCACGATGAAACAAAATTCGCTCAAATAAAAATACATGACACAAATAGTAGGTCTTATGCAAAATAGTCACATTTGAAATATGCCCAATCACTTTTATGGTTGTATGTGTGTCCTGCTTCAAATGCAGACTTAAACGGCTGTAACACCTTTCCACCTAAAAATGACAATGCCTTGCCTCCTTTCTGACACATTTATTTTAAGTATGAAGGAATTTACTGACCTATGCAAATTCTTACTTACTCTACCGCTATCTTCAGATTGACTAGAAATACAAATGAATCAATATTGAGGCTAGTATAGGTGGATTTGTAGGAAAGACGATCTTGGTATTGTGAATACAAGAGCTGATAAGAAACAATACAGCTTAAGCCACTTGTACTAGATGAAATAGTTTGAAAAAAGTTGCTAACTAATCAGCATGGATTCTTTTTTTTAAAAGGAAATTATAACTATAAAGAATATAGAACCTCTGTGAAACTTCAAAAGGTACAGCTGGCCTGGAGAATGTACAGTCCTCTGAGACTGGGGGTAAAAACCTATAAATGCACCCTCCAAAGTCTTTTCTCCTGACCTCATGCCAAGGTTAAGATAGAAGATTTTTTTATGACTTTGAAGCAGAGTTAAGGTGAAAGAATTTGATAAAAACAGATAAGTGGGGACCCTTCCCATTACTCAAAGGAAGAACCCGAGCAAAGAGGCCAACTTCTGTCACCCCAGTGTCCCCCATCTGCATCTCAAGTTTGTGCTGCAATTTCTGTAGGTGGACCTTTAACTCCTGCAATTATGTATGCAAATCAGCGAATCCTGCCTGCTACATAAAGGGTATAAAAATACGAGAGCAAGCTGGAGGTTTTCTTATTTCGTTTACAGGCATCTCTTCTGAGTGGCCCTGTCCTCTGCCCTCCTCCAAAATAACTGTCAGAGAAAAGTGGCAGGACTTAGTGAAAAACAAAAATATTGCTGCTAATTTCCAATAGATGTTAAGGACTATTTGGCAACATCGCTGTGAGGCTCTCCGTGCACTCTGCGGCTCACACAGGACACATTTCATTTCATTCAGGATGCTGTGTTCAACAGTCAGTGCTAGCAGAAGGACACGTTTTTAATCACATTCTGAACTGTTTGTCATCTTTATTTTCCCTTCTCAGCTGTTTTAGTTCTGTTCTTCTGAAACGGTAAAAATTATGACAGTAACCTTTTTTTTTTTTTTTTAAAAAAAGTTCACTTGAAGCTTTAATGATCTAAATTGCTGAGATTTATATATTCTTTCAGATTCTAAATATCTCCTTTAAAAAGCAAAACAAAGTAACTGTCCTCAGGTTCAGCTTCTAAAAATGTGCTTCTGTAAATTGTGTGAGGATCTCCAGCCCCTCACAGGGACTTGACGGGAAGGTCGCTGATGTGTGTTCCTTAGAAGGGTTTTGCCTGCGTTCGCCACCACCGTCCCACCCCTTGCCCAAGAAATGCGTTACACAGTCTTTGAGCTAATTCATTAAATCAGTCTTTATATTAGCAGCATATTACCCATGCCATTAAGCCCAAAACAAATGACATGCATTTTAATATCTAATTTTAAAAAGACCCACTGAACTGTTGTGATGCAGGTGCATCACAGAAAGCAAGCAGTGTCTAACGTGGAGACAGAAGAAAAAGGCAGCCCTTATTAGAAGGGGTAAAGTAAGGTAAGCCTTCATTTCTGTGCTGTTTAATGAGGAGGGTGCGTTCAACCTCCACACAGAGACAGGACAGTGATAAAAGGCACTGAAAAGGCAAAGGGTGTGTACATGTAGGTGTGTATTGTTACCTTGGCCAGGAACTCAGCTGAACTGGTACCCTCCAGGAGACCTCTTTACACCTGCCAGTGATACATTTCGGGTTCAAGGCATTGGAGGCTAACTAGTAAACAATCCACACACAGACTGACCAAGGATTTGATTTTTATTATATGACTCCTGCCAAGGAGGAAATATACCTAACATTTCCTAAGGGTGGAGACCAAGAAAAAGGGGCTCACGGAAAGCAAGATGAGTAAACAGGTGCAGCAAAGAAAGGCCGAGCTTAAACAGAAAATAAAGATAAGTAAAAACAAAATAAAAGAAAAAAACAAGAACAAAAAGTCTGGGTTTAAACCAGTTTCCCTTTCAAATGAGATTGCTGATTGTAGCACTTGAGTGAGCTTCAAGCCCCGTGAGAGAAACACACTGCCTGCCTTTAATTGTTAACCCTCCGTTACAGGAGTCTTTGTCATAAAACTAAAAGCTGTTTGACTCAAAGCACAATCTTTGCACATGAGATTGCACAGGTTGTGATGAGCCTGGAGACTTAATTACTTTCTTGCTTCAACTAGAGGGGATCCTCCAGATCAGGCTTATGGCATATTGATGGGAAATAAAAGAAACCTTACAAAAAAATGAGCCTCCAGTGTGCTGGTTTCCCAGACACCTAGGAAAGCTTGATCTCTGTTTCTACTTTTCATAATTTCTTCCTATTCAGGAGCAATATATTTACCATGCATGCTGATGCTGAGTAGGAGGGAAGGAAAAAAATGAGTAATGCAAAATGCTAGTCGGCTTACAAGCACTGTGCTAAAATAATTTTCTGCAAAGAACCCCCCCCTCCAAAACAAGAAAGAAACCCTGATCTAAATCAGTGAGCATACTTCTTAAAGTTAGAATGTTACTTAATTAAATTTGTTTTATTATGGACGGCTGAATTTGCAATTGCTTGTCTTAGTTTCGAATAGAAATCTTGTCTCTTCTATTTAGTTTTTGTGTTCCTTGGGGTGAGTTTGTGCGATTGCTTAGTCATAAAAGTGATTTGTTCAGCAAAGGTTCATTTCGTACTGTTTGTGGGGTTTTATTTCACTAAATATAGAATAAATTTGGAGCTCAAGAATTGCTTTTGGTACAAAAATTATTACAAAGTTCTAAGTGCAAAACCTTAAGACAAAGGATACGCTGCAAATGAATTCTGGAGACAATGGATGGATGTTGATTTCCGTAAGGGAAAACAGCCCAGAGTCCTGTCCCTGACGCTGTTCTATGTCCATCACTCTCTCTTTCTCTGTGGCTGAATTCAGTTTGATCAGCTCCTATAGCAGTTCTATATATTCTGAAGGAAGAGGCAGCGTGTCAAGGCCTTGTCATCTCTGGTCAGTAGAGTAGTTTGTCAGGAGAGTTTTCAACTATAAAAGCATCAGTAACTCATCAGAATATTTGTTGTTTCTTTTTGACAAAAGAGGCAAGTGTCTGTCAAGAAAAATCTGGGGTTTTCCTTGCCTTCCCTGAGGAACTTGGAGTCCGCCTCGAATAGCCATAGACTCTAGAAACCTTGTGTGCAAAACAGATGTATTGATTCCTGTAGAATCTTGTTATTTGTGACATGCAACAGTAGAAGTCAACATGACTTCACCTATTTGTTGCCATGTGTGAAACAGAATGTGCAGCTTTCATTAGTGAGGAGCACATTATGTGTGGAGGCTTTAAGGGAGGTCTCATTGGAAACCCACGGAAGCACAAATCCACACATAATAATTCAGCAAGAGACATCACATGCTTAACGGGTAGCTCTCCAAATGGTTAAATATCGATGTATTGGTTGAATGTTTTAGAAATTTTTTCCAGAGTAAAAATGCATACTCATGCTTGTAAACAAACAAATCAGTTGCTTAAGGGTTATAAGAAATTTAAATGCAAACAGCACTTTGTAATGATGCCCCAGAGACCGACATTGTAGTCAATTTCTTGAGAATGCATCATTGTAAACTTAGTTTTTGCTACTGGTTTCCTTAGTAACTGGAACAACATATTGTTCATGACATAAAATAATATCCTATTTCAGCCACTGAGAATCTTGAACTAAAATGTAATTGATTTTGCATGAGGTACAGGATTATCATGTCCTCCCCATTTGGTTCAGTGAGGTATTTATTACAGCACAAAACGAAGGTCCTAAGAAATATTTTTCAAACCAGCCATTTTGTTTCTAATCATCTCATTGTGAGAATACTAAAATTGGTAACAGTGTGGACTGTTATTTATACCTTTAAGAGGTACAGATAATTAAACAGAATTATGCAGTTAATATATATTTCCCAAACATACTGGGATAATGTTTATTTCTTTTATCCTCACATTCAGAGAGCAGCATAATATGGAAGTATCTATATTCCTGTTAAATAATAGTGATACTTATTTTGTGAGATCTGTATGTAATTCACTATGTATCCACATAGATACTATAGAGTGTGTTTATAGAGGAAAGTCTGATACCTAGTAATTTTACAGCCTGAAATCGGGACAAAGAGTCAGAAAATTTTATTTTAATTTGGTTTTTGCAGCTGGTCTGCTATACTGCCGTAGGCAAGTTATTAGATCTCTAGTGTCTCAATATCCTTATCTATAAAATGGGAATAATAATACCTACATCACAGGGGTGTTATGTGGATAATTACTTGATGTGTGCAAAGAGCTTCGAAGACATAATATGCTAAATCTTATGATTGTTTTAAACCACATACATAGCAGTGTGTTATAGGCATAAAATTAGAGAGTACTTTAATGAGCTTAGAAAATTGGAGGCCCCAGCTTTAGGAGAAGAGTATCTGGAGACTTAGCAAATCTCCGTCTGTTTTACTGTTTGCAAATAGCATTTCCTAGAATCACATGGCAATCGTGGAACTGTTGAGTGATTGATTTTTGATGATATCCTTCCTAGAAATACTGTGTTCCCAAGGAGGTGATCATATTATGCTCTGGGCACCTCTGCTCTGGTGAAATTTGTTAGTAGATTTTTTTTTCTTCAACCCATTGGGAAATTGACCTCTTTCCTAACTGCTCTGTGGGAGATTTGGGGTTCTGCAGGAGAGTTTCCAGATGAAACTGCTGCCTACCATAATACCTTGTTAACTTCTTTGCCAGCAGAGGCCCAGGCTTCTGTCACACCAGCCACTGACTGCTTTTTTATAAAGTGGCAGCTTGTAGGAGTTTTCTAGTCTATGCCAAAGGAAACACCCTGAATATTAGGGGTGTTTTATTACTGTATTCACTCATTCAACAAATATTGAAAGTCTACTATGAACTGGCTAGTATTTTAGGCATGTGGGGATTATAAAGAAGTATTATTACATAATGGTACTCACCCCTTAAGTCCTTCCCAGTACAGTGGGGGCAATGATCTGCATCCACTTAACTGCCGTATGATGCTGTAAGTGTGAGTATCATAAACATTGTACAAAGAGCTCTAATTGTTCTGAGAGTGGCTAAGATGATCAAAGATGGATTCTAAGACCAATGGCCTTTAAGCTGGGCTGCGTGGAATAGGTAGGATTTCAAACGGTAGTGAAAAGAAAGAGACAAAGGAAAGGTTAGAAAAAATACAACACATTAGTGTATTTTGAGAAGGAAAAGGAACAACATTTGATCTCAGGCAATCCGCCTTGGTGGTAACATCCTGCATGTGGAAGAGAATAGCAGGAGATGAGGGTAGAAATAGCACTGTATGTGGTATCATTTCCCATGAACTTAGTACTTGATGCTTTGTAATAATCAAATTACTTATTGGTTGAGGTCACTTCGTTCTCCCTCCCTGTGTGTCCACTCCAAACAGGCACCACTTTCTATATTATCCTATTTCCTTGAACGTTTGTTGAATGGAAGCAGGTGAGGACCAGGTTGTAGAGAGACTTGAAGCCACGCTAAGGGGCATGGGTTTTGTCCAGGGAGCATCACAGACTTCCTGGCAGTCGCTCCTCCTAAAGAAACGAACAGAAGAAACAGGGCGTAGGGAGAAGTGGAACCTCAAAGTAGGAAAACCTGTCAGATTTTTTTTTTATTGTCAAAGAGTGAGTTATAGGCTCTAAGCCAAGGTGACGAGGACTTGCTGGAAAAGATGTATTACGACTGAGACGTGATGCTGACGGAGTAGCAGCAACACTGTGCTTCACAACAGCAGTGTGCTTATAAGAAATTGGGTATTCATGGGCAGGAACTCATCTGGCTGGATACACAGAGATGTTAAGTTATAAATAGGTTGAGTATGAGACGCTGTTGGAGCATCCAGGTGGAAGTGTCTGACAGATACCAGAACACACACTAAATCAAGAGAAAATTGAGAAAGGGAGATAATACTTTTCATTGCCATCTGTATAGAACTGATGCTGGAAAACCATGGGTTCATTGAGAGAACACGGAGAGAAAAAAGGACAGAGGAGCCAAGAGAAAACTTGACATTTAAGAGATGAGATGGGAAACAGAACCAGGTAAGAGAAGGTTGAAGTGCTATCTATCAGAGATGTGAGAACAGAACCGGGCATAGAATTCAAAAGGTGTAGACTCTCAAAATGGACAGGCTGATACCAAAAGCACAAGTAGGAAGAGACTTAGGACGAGTCACTGAATATGATGAAAGTTCACAGTTGATATAGAAGGGTTTCCTTTGAGCCGCCGGTACTGATGTCGGACATGAAGTGATTAAGGAGTGAAAGAAAGAGCATTGAAGAGGTGAATGCAATAATTGTAAACCACCCTTTCAAGAGGTACCAGTGGCAAGTGTAGAAAAATAGGAAAATCATCTGAGAAAGCTGTTGGCAGAGATACCTGGAAGTCTATCACTGTTCGTGTCGCTGCCTCAGGTGCTCCTCGACGGTGTATCTATTTCCAATACAGAAATAGAAGCCTCCCCTCTCTGTCTGGCCACATAGAACCCTGTCATAATTACCCTACATTTCTCAGGTGCTCCTCGATGGTGTATCTATTTCCAATACAGAAATAGAAGCCTCCCCTCTCTGTCTGGCCGCATAGAACCCTGTCATAATTACCCCACATTTCTAGGTCTTTGATAGATAAAAGCTTTCATAAACTCTCTGGTGTCCTTGTTCAGCACAGAGTAGTATTAAAAGGAACCACATTTCTAACTCTAGCCAATGTTTATGTTCTCACAAGATGGTAAAATTTTTAAAAAATGCAAATTAATCTGACATCTGACAAATTAAATCTAACATTAAACTCTCTGCGAAGAAAAGTATAACTTCATGTAACTTTCTAGACTGTTGTTTTATAATTAAAAATCACATTTTAATCATATTTCAAGATACAGATTTTCCCCACTATCTGAAAGTAGAGTGTTCCTGTGAAAACTCTTGCAAGATGAAATGATGTAAAGTGAGGAAGCAGTTACCTTAATTTGTACAGAAACATTTTTGAACATTAAGAACATTTTAAAAAGGCAACCTCTCTTAGGCATTTCTGATGCCTTAGGACTCATCTTGCTAACGGATGCACAAAATAAATTGAGAGAAGGCACAGACACAGATACAGTCAGAGTGAGGGAGGCTTGATGCTGAGATGCTCAGTGGAGTTCCTGCAGAAGGAGCTTAACAGTGCCACTTTTTTTTTAAGTTTATTTATTTATTTAGAGAGAGACATGGAGAGCAAGCAGGAGAGGGGCAGAGAGAGAGGGAGACCGAGAATCCCAAGCGGGCTCCACACCGTCTGCATAGAGCCCGACGTGGGGCTCAAACCCATAAACTGTGAGATGATGACCCGACTGAAACGGAGAGTCAGATGCTTAACCGACTGAGCCACCCAGGCTTCCCTTCACAGTGCAGGTCTTGCTGCTCAGGATACGCACTGCCTGTATAGAATCTCACTATAAAACAATGCTGAGTGCTATGTCTGCATTTTGCCTTTTTTCATACAAGTGAAAATTCTCTTTGGATTTATTTTGGTTAGCAAAATCAGGTACCAACATAGGTCCTTCACAAAAATGAACTGGCATAACAGGAACTTTTGAAAGGCAGAGCATCCCGTATTATGTTTTGATACTACTGGATAACAATTCTCCAAGGATACTCTGTGTTTCTGCACATTTTATGAAGGAGGCACTGGATGCTTGTAGAACAGTCTTAGAAGACAGAGACAGTGTCCCTCTTCAAAGTAAAAGGCAGACTTGTTCTTAGCCTTGGAAAATAGAGATAGTGTCTCCCTTTGGAGCAAACGGTGACCATGCTTACTGATCATTCATTCTCCTGTAATATCATCTATTGGTTGTGCCACCATTATTTGGCCCTCCTCATGTTGTCCTGAGGAAATTGGGGCTCAGGCATATGTTTCAAAATGGTGATACTCTGATATGGCTATTGCTGTAATTAATAAACTGCACCTTGTCTCTGATCTGGGAGTCTCATGTCTTCCCCTCAAACCCATAAAACATGGCAGACAAATTTATTAGCTCCCAAGTAGCATAAATCTCAGAGTCTTCCTAGTTTTTGCGTATACATTATTAACACTAATAACATCACTAATGAAGTTTTAAAAAGCGATAGCATGTGTTGACTACCTAACATGCCAGATTTTACGTTGAAATTCTTAAGTATTATCATTCATTCAATAAATATTTATTTAGCATCTATAATAAACCATGGATTATGCTGGACTGGATGTTAGGAAGTGGTGAACGAAACAAATATGAGTCTCACTCAAAGAGTCCATGGTCCATTTAATCCTCACAACAGCCCTGCAAGGCAGGGGTATCCCTCTTTTAGAACTGAGAAAATTGCAGGTCAGCAAGATTAAATAACTGACTCAATGTCATGGCAGTCTATGGTTGGGCCAGAATCTGAAACCACGTCTGAACTGAATAGGTCAGTGTTCTTTTTACTGTACCACATAAAACATTATTTACATTTTTATTTTCTTTCTGACATTTGGATAAATATATCACTTTAAATTTCTATTTTATAGATTCCCCCTTACATATATCTGGCACTTTGATAATATCTAAATTGTTTTTAAATTGAGTTTTCAGCAGGGACGTAACCATTTTAGTAAAAATAATTCACCTCCCACACTCATATAAACCCCTCTTCTCTGTATTTTCTCCAATCAGCATTGGAAATTCTGAATTTTGAATGCTTTTTTTTGTTTTTTTTAATTGGTGTTGGTATGAGGTTATACTGTATTAACACTTGGAGGCAAAGAATGTTGTCAAGCAGTGTGATGGGCAGGTCCACATTTGAATGAGTAGTTTATTTTGTTTACTTTTACTAAACATGTTTCCTGCTATCAATTTTTGATGTCATACAGTGATGCAAAAAAAGAGGCAGTATTGCTTAGTAGAAAAAATAAACCATAGGCTCCAAAGCCAGAAGCTATGCATATACTTGTAGCCTACCACTCACTCCACTTGTGGTTTGTGTGAATTTCTTTTCTGTTCCTCAGTTTTATTTTCTGGAAATTTGAATAACAGTGGTATCTGTGGATAAGGCTGTTGGATGGCTTAATTTCAATGATCTCAGTGCACCTAGCACAGTGCCTGTTACATAGTGTACAATAAATGGTAGCAGCATCTGTGACATCATAATGGAGACGCACCAAATAAATGTCTCCATTAACTCCATATTTTTTCAAAGGGATAGTTGTTCAAAGTAATTTTGCTCTGAACTCTGAGCTCCAAAGCAATGGCCTTTGATTTTTTTGACTATTTCTAAGCACAGGGTAGGCATGCCAGTTCAAAAATGATGATGCCTGACTTATAAAAGTAAATGTCAGCAGCATCTACCGTGAGCATTTAAGGAAGGTGAGTGGTCTGAAAGAGAATAAGGAATCAGAAATTTTGTCTCCTATTCCCAGCTCCATTACTGACTTACGAGGGCAGAATAAATAAATCACAAATAAATAAATAAACAAATCACTTAACCTTTCTGTATTTCAGTTTCAGCAAAATGAGAGCGATAAGCTTTTCCTTTTTAAGGGCTTTGAAATCATTGGCTGGAAGGTGCTACAGGAGTGACAAGTGTTATTAACTTTCCAGTATTTTGGTCTTACTTGTGCATACTCTGAATGTTTGCTTTTCATCTTGGGAATTAAATACTTCTTTCACATTGATATGTGGTAACTGCAGGAATTAGTGAAATTCGCCAGCTCCTCAGATAAAATCAGAGGACAAATAAGTCAGGCAGTTAATTATGTGAAAGAATAGATTAGGGGAGGGAAGAACAGCTTTGACAGACATCTCCCGATTGTTGTCCCAAGTTCAGGGTTACAACTTTGGAAGGTGAAACAGGGAGGGTGGAGGTTATACAGATAAAAGGAGAACGGTTCCTCTGTGTTCTGAAGTCCTGCTTTCCCTGTACTCTGCCCACACTTCTAGATTCTTGCCTCGGCCTGCACAGTGTGGAACCACTTCAATCAGATTCAAGCTGCTATGTTTTGTGTTTTTTAAGTAATCATATTGCTTTCCATGTCTCAAAAACCTATTTTATTTCAAAAACCGTTTGTTTGCCTGTTAATTTCCTCATCTGTTTAGTTTTCATAAACTCATTTTTGAAAGTACAAACTGCGCATCCCTTTATATATTGTACACAGATATATATACATAAATTTTTTGTTGTTGTTTGCAAGGATGTGAGGGAGTTAAATAAATCTTTAGGACTTTGTTATTAATCACCATTATTATTCTTATTCTCTTAATTATTTTTAAATGATGAACATTTGTACATTTTTGATGAATTATTGAAATATGTGAAGCATTACGATTGTTGCTCCTGTTCATAAAGCAGACACAAAAGAGTTACGGTTTGTTGGCCAAATGAGATTTGCTACACTCCTCATAAATCTTTTATTTATGTGTTTTTGTAGGAAATCAATATTACATTGGTGTAAAATACAGATAAAATACAGTTCACAATACATTTTATAAAATAGGCTTTACTAGAAGTACTTTCAGTATACATTTTAATATGTCACATTTTTATTTGAATGTAGGATTGTTTTTTCACCTATATGGGAATGTGTCTTCCCTTGGAATGTGCAAACTCCAAATTCGTTTGTATTATGTACATACGTATATGTATGTATATATGTGTATATATGTATACATGTGTGTATACATACACGTGTATACATGTATATACATGTGTATATATGTATATATGTATGTATATATGTGTATATATATCTTATGCACGTACATAGAAACAAAAATATAAGCACTTTTTTTTTCTTCAACATTTGCTATACCTGAATTTTGCTTTGTAACGGTTCTCTTAAGAGAACACCGTAGACACATCAGTAAGCTACAGACATGATAATATATATTCAGGTATTGTCCATGTATTAATATTGTTTGAAAGAAATCTTACAGTACTCATGAATTTAAATATTTTTTTATATAAACCATATAAATATAATGATTAACAATCTGCTGTATTCACTATTCAGGACATGAGATGTAGTATTTTCCTAATTACATAGACCAGTGTAGGAGAATATGACTGCAAAAGAAGATTAAGCCATTTGTATTTATTCACTGCTGCTTTCATAGCATTAACTAGAAAACTCAGGCCTGCTCTGTTGAATGCAGAGGAATTTGATTACGAGCGTAGTAGACTCTGCCAATCTTGGCTTGAGACAGCAGACTCAACTAATTGTCTATCAGCAGTGATTTAGCTGTATCATCCGTCTACAATCTTGCTATTGATGGGAGCATTTAAAATCTGATGAAAATTACTGTTTAATAATCAAGACTTGGAAAACCCACCTGGCAGATGCTTTCTTTCTATCTCTCTTTTTTTTCCCCACTCATGTTCAAGGAAGATGAAAGTCAACTTTCCCAAACTTAAAATTTAGGCTTAAAAATATTTAGAAATCCAGTTTTACAAATATATATTCTCAAGGGCAGACCTAAATTTTGTTTCTGTTGTTCTTTTGCTTTGTTTTGTCTTACAGTTTCCATGAATGACATTGATCCTACATTTTGTATCTTATTTTTAGTGTGGAAGATGGTGGTTCCGTGGTTAGGGATGTGTTTAGGACAACAGAAGCTATAATTTTTTTAATTTTTTTTTAGAGAGATGGAGAGAGAGAGGGAGGGAGAGAGGGTGGGGCAAAGAGAGGGAGACAGAGGATCTGAAGCAGATTCTGTGCTGACAGCAGAGAGCCCAGTGTGGGGCTTGAATTCATGGACTGTGAGATCATGACTTGAACTGAAGTGGGACACTTAATCAGCTGAACCACCCAGGTGCCCCCAGAAGCTATCTTTTGATTGTTGCTGTGCTTCTCTCTACACTTATGTTCTGCTGCATAATGCATATTGGAGATAGTGCTTTAAAATATTAGCCAATATATCCAATATATCATATAAATATTGTATATATATCCAATATATCATATAAATTTAAGTATGATGATTCAGATATATTTTTAAAGGATGTTTGTGCCTCAGAGATTTTACCACTTACGACAAATCTAATGTGTCCCAAAATGGCATATTTCATTATGTGATCAAGAAGAAGAAAAATATTTCACCTATAGAGGAGAGGAGATTTTACCACTTACAACAAATCTAATGTGTCCCCAAATAGTATATTTCATTATGTGATCAAGAAGAAGAAAAATATTTCACCTATAGAGGAGAGGATTAAGACCTTCCAAAATAGTATATAAAAAATAAGGGTGTGTGAATGAGCTGAGTACAAAATCAATCACCTCCTGGTTGCCAGGTTTGATGAAATAGATATTTAATAATTTGGGACATTTATATTCACTCCTTACCTACTCAAGTGAGCTTTGCAGAGAGTTTCCCTAAAATTAGTATGGCATTTCTGTAAGTAGACTGTTCAATGCACAGAAGGAGTCACTTAAACGGTCCTCCATTTTTCCCTGAAGCAAAATTTGCAGTGAGCATATGTAGCAGTCTGTATTCCTGTGTGAATACCAATTGGTGTCATTAGGTGCCTGGAGTCCTGAGTTGCATTTTCGAGGCATGATTTTCTGCTGGAGCAGACTCATACATGCCAGTCTCAGATCTACACCATGGGTTTCATAGTTTGATATTGTGTAAGTGATTGGTTTTGTTCTGGGAACTTCCCTGGTATTCTTATTTACTTGGAGAAAGAGATGATTTACTAAAGGTTTTTGTTGTTCTTGTTGTTGTTTTGTTTTGTTTTTGTTTTTGTTTCCTCCTGGACTGGACTTCTGGGAATCCCTTAGAGATGGAAATGAAGAATCAGTAGAAAACCAATGCAGATGGGAGGCGGGAACAAAAAAGCATAAGGGAGATTCTAAAATTGTATTCAGGTATTCAAAAAGGTAGAGTCAGAATGAATTATTACTGGTAACAGAGAACCATAAACTAATGGGCTCCTGAGCATTCAAGTTTTCTGTTTCTATTCCATTTGTCATTGGTAAATATGTTTATATATTCTCCATCCTTTGAAGAACATTGACACAAAGGATTAGTGTGAGGTCTGTATTTGAGTTCCCAACTTACTACTATTTTGCAGCTATAAAAGACAAATCACTTTCCTTAATTTCACCTCATTTTTCTTATTTGTTTGTGATAATATATCCTGCATTTCTATGAGATAATACATCTAAAAATACTATGTAAATGATGAAATGCTACATAAATATAAATAATTAGAATTAATATATTATTGCTTAGTTCCTAGGAAGCCACACTAGAGTTTTATTTTTCACTTTCTAAAACATTTTAATTGCTTTTCTAATTTCCTACATACTTTTATGGGAAGTATTGACTAAAAAAGTATAAGAAGTTAATCTTTGATCAAACAGCTTCTTGGTATGTGAAAAATATAATTGAGAGATTTTAGAATTTCGGAAATTAAATAAATTCTTTGGCTGATGAAAAAACATTAGCCTAATTATATATCTTAAAACAGGGAAGAGAAGAAACCTTCATCAGTCTCTTGTAGAGAATGGTCCTGTTAGCTTCTTAAATAGCCGTTTTTCCCAATGGATATTTTTTTAAAAATACTCTTAGGACCTAGAGGATGCTGTTTCCTCAAATTACAACTTTTTTCAGGAAGGCCAAATTGCAGTTTTTAGTTAGCCTTAGATCAAATAAAGTTATAACTTTATATAACTTTCAATTTGTCAATTCAAAGGCAATCATCAGATTTACTGTCCATCACCTACCTGCTTTAGAGCAAGAGGATCCTTATCATTTTCAATATCTTGTTTTAACATTTTTTGTAACTTAGGAGATTGATGAGAGAATTATGTGAATGATAGCAGCCTTGTTTTAACATATATTCTCATTCCAAAGTTGATAGAGTCCCATATAAATTCTGAAATTCCTCAAATTTTGTATGCAACCATTTTTCCCCATGCTGTCATTGTACTGAATAAGTTATATATTTTAAAAATGCTAGGGTCCTAATTTTATTTGGTTTGCATGCCTTTGTTATAAATTACATAGCGATCATACAACTATCTAAAATTCTTCAAAAGTGAAGGTGATGCTTGAGAGATTATGATGGTGGATTTACAATTTGCATTAGAAAATATGAGCTAGGGATGGAATTTTTCAAAAATTATTTGACTTTTTAAGTTTAAGGCAACCTAGTCTGTTTTGAGGTAATCTACCTTCCACTTTTATTTCCTTCATCATTAAGTATATCTAGATTATTTAAATCCGGACAAAGAAAGTGCATGGTCATTTGAATTTTAAACTGGGACTGAATCTCACTGTCAGTTATAAAATAGAAGAGCATTTGAAAGGCAGTAAATTCACTATATCTTAAAACACGTCCGTGAGAAAAAATTTTGACAAATAAAATGTTAATTATGAAACTTGGTTGTAATAGATACAAGTTAATTATTATGACATGACTTGGATATCAGCAGGAGCCTGGGATAATTGATGTCAGATGAATGTGGAAACTCCCTAGGATGGGCTCAGTCCCAGACGAAGTGACGATTGGAAAAATATAAAAGCTGTTGTGATGCATGTACTTGTCCCCTAATGAAAGCCGATTAATTCCAAAAGTTGACATTAAGTCAGTGGGGGAAAAATCTATAAAGATCCTTTTACAAAACTTTGAATGGAAGTAGGCTATTTCTATCCTTAAGGTATGAAGAATGCCATTTGTTGAGGTGGATATTTTGCTACTATTCATTAAAGGGTCCATTGAGTCTTACACTCCCCACCTTCCTCCTCCTGTAATTGTTTCATATCCCAAGATAGAAAGTGTAATTTGTTCTTTTTTTTATTGTCTTTTCTTTGTATGAAAGTAGGAGCATATGCATTTTAGATTCTTTTGTTTCATTACACGCCAAATTAGCAGCAATTCCACCAGCTTGGTTTTGATATTTCATTAATTCTAGAATAGCACTGGGTAACAGAATAGGGCACCAAAATGCAGGAGGCAAAGCCAAATCTGTCTTCTGCTTTTGTTCTCAACATTTGAGCCATTAGCTGTGGAAGGAAAAATCTCCATTGAATTCAAACAAGAGATTTTTTTAGCTCTCTATTTATCCAGTCACATTTACAAAATCTTTATTGATTCTCTGTCAGTGATTTGTTCCTATGCTTATAGTTCCAATAGACAAATGGACAGAGGTTATATATATCACAAACTCACCAACAATTATTTTTATACTCAGAATTAAGGGATCCAAGTGGATCGAAGAATTGATGTTCTGCCTTTCTGATCTTTTGATTTAACATGCATACCACACTAACTTTTGTGTGGCTTCGTGTAAGCATGTTAGCCTCTTCAATCTGACTAGTTTGACATTGCTGCGTGAAGAATGTGTAGCTCACAAAGTGATCAGAATTGAAGAAAATGTGTACCCATTTAGACTAACTTTCTTATGAAAAAGGAAAGTCAACAACCAAAAAGATTTTCAAGATCTCAGTTCATTCAAAATCTTGCCTGTGATTATCCTCCAAAGCCTTTATGGCTCTCAGCTTCTAATATTCAGATAAACTTCTGGGTTTGCCTTTGATTTCCACACTGGTCCACCTTTGAAGAGAACTTACTGTCACTCCTTTGAACAATGTCTGAGTTTGCTATTGTCTGGAAATTTGGCTTACTAAATCTTGTTGACTGTTCATTCTTTGTCCTGCTTCTCTCTTTCCCTGAAGTCTCAAACCCTACTACAATTTCCAAAGACTGCCCAGCATTGTTTTGGGTTACTTTTGTCTTAATGGCATTTGGTTTTAATAGATAAGAGGTATTTCACTGCTGGCACTTAGCAAAAATTTTGTTATATACAGACTTTACCACAGTGGTTTGTTATGAAAGGAATTGGTCTTGAGTTTCTGGAAAGGATTTCATCATGACCCTAGCCTTTTCTAAACAATAAAATGTCTATGTTTACTCACACATCTGTACATAATTGGGTCCTCTCGTAACATTGCTCATGTCCCTGCACTGCCCAAATATTCCATAGTATTCTTTATCCTTAACTCATGATCATGTACTTCCAGACTTCCCTTACTTCTTATCTTCACCCCCTTCATAGAAAAAAAAAAAAAAGAAATCCTTTGTTCAAAGCTGCTGCTGTTCTCTGAGTTAGCTCCTCTACCTGGGAATTCCCCATTAAGGAAGACTTTGCATTGCCTACAAGCTGACAATTAATGGTCCGCCATAAGTGTAGCTGCTGTTTTAGGGAAACTTTGTTGTTTTTACCTATTGTGTTAAATTACGTGTTGATGTTACAGGGTTTTGATGCATAAATTTCTAAAATTTCACTACATAAAAAATATATCATAATATTATGAAATAAATCTGCTTAAATGGAATATGCTCAATTTCCATATATGGTAACATCTTACTTACCCAGTTTATTCGGCGGGATGGCGTGTCTCTTATAAATCTATTTTTCAGTACACAAAGGCGGTATTTCTATACCCATTTTTAGTATATAAATTTGGTTAAGATGCTATTAAATTTGTGGCATGTTTTCGTATCTCTGCAGACAAAATATGGGCAACGTGATTTAACATTTTTCTTAATGACATGAGGGTCTTTGTTACCAAAATCAATTGTTCTGTTCTATATTATTCTTGGGATTCCTGCCCTGTGTGCCCTTATTAACTGTCTACAGATAGTTGAGGGTTTTATTTGTTTGTTTTGGTTTTGAATTCTTCTTCTATGCTGGCTTTCTGTTCCCACTTTGCTAACAACATGCCAGTTAACGAACAAAGATGCCTGGGCAAATTAGCACCAAAGGCACAAGCTGGGAATTACAGTTTGAGAAAACTTTGAGCATCCTACTTATTATCCTCATTTTGTCACCTTTTTGGTTTATTTTATTCAGATTCTCTGCCTTTGTTCCATTCAGAAGGTGCCATATAGGGGAAGAAATGTAAGCTGTGATTTTGCTCACAAACCATGCTAAACAGTGACAAAAACAGCTTCTGTGTCTAGGAGCAAAGAACGAACAGCTAATGCATGTGGTTCCTGACTTGTCTGGTGCTACTAAAAAAGATATGAGTGCGAATATATTTTCCTAGAAATCTGCACAGTGACCACCCTTGCAAGGGCCTCTTCCTGTAGAGTATCAGGCCCTTGAGGACAGAAGCTTTGTCTTCTCACAAGCTCTTACATATCTGTGGGCTGCTTGGCTGACTGACAAGGATGGCAGAAGTAAAGGAGTAAAGCATTAATAAGGAGGAAGGCAGATTGGCAAACATCCCTTTGGCAAAAATGAGACCTTAGCTCCTCATTTGTTGCGCAAGCTACTAAAAGAGTCCCGAAAATGGTTGACAACAAACATACTTTCCCTATTTCAGTTGAGAAGTAGGAACATCAAGGTCACTTCCACCATTTCAGAGGGAAAAAAAAACCCTAAAATATTGATAAAATGTCAATCAAAACTGTTTTTTCTCTCTATGCTATGGTAATAGGAGTCATATTGCTCTATTGCTTTTTTATTTTTAAACACAACTAGATCTGGTAGTTTGGCAGCATTTTTTTCTTCTTCCTTTTTTTCCTTAACAAAGACAGAGCCTTCAAACTCTTTTCATAGCAAGGCTGAAAATCCTGCCAGGTAAAAAAAAAAAAAAATGTTATTGAAAACCTTTCTCCCCTCATAGGCCCGTTTTGACAGGAAATCTTTGAGAGGCAGTAGCAATGAAGTGCCCAGAGATTTCATCTGTCTTCTTTTGCTTCAGGAAATGCTGAGCACAAGGCTCTCTATTAGGCAAATAGAAGGAGTACCAAATCCCCTTAACAATCATCTCCGGCCTGCTCCTGGGTTGACAGCTCTCTCTGTGTCCTAGACTGTCAGACAGGCCCAGGATCATATTACCGGGACCACTGTAAAAGTTTCTGACAGTACTTTACAAAAAAGATTATATTGTCTCTGTTTGCTGGTTATCTGGCACCATAAATTTTGCATGGACTAATAAGAATAAGATCTAGTAGACCAGAAAGGCATTAATTTATCATACTTTTATTTTTTTTTCCTCAATGATTTTGACGTGAAGTTTCTGTTGGGGTGGTTTTCCCCTGTCATTCTGTGTGATTGCTTAAGTTCAGCAGTCATTAGATGCTATATTATATTATCCAATAAGATGACAGAGTTTTGTTTTGTTGTTTTGTTTTGTTTTTGACAGATGCCAAATTTAAATTTTAAATAATTCTTTCGGAAATCAAAATGCCAGCTTGTAGCGATACTACAGAAGTCTAAGCAGATGTACTTTAAAAAATAATTAGGATTAGGTAAAACGAGTAAAATTCACAGTGGAAGTTAGAAAAAATCATCTCATAATTTTAGACATATACACTTTGTTCAGTTTAGATTTGTTGATGAATTTTCTGTTAGTTCAGAACTATATATGTAACTAACACATTGCCTAGAATTTTTGCACAACAACAACAAAATGCTTAAAAAGTGTAAATCAATTAGCGAATAATTTAAAAAATTTAATAGTAAGTGGTATGGGGATGCTGGGTGGCTCAGTCAGTTAAGCCTCTGACTCTTGATTTCCACAGAGGTCATGATCTCATGGAACCAAGCCCTGCATCAGGCTCTGCGCTGGGCAGTGGAGCCAGCTTGGGATTCTCTTTCTCCTTCTCCCACTGCCCCTCCCCCACACATGCTTGCTGTCTCTCTCTCTCTCTCTCTCTCTCTCTCAAAAAAGGAAAAAAAAAAGTGGTATGAATGTATATAGGTATATCACATGCTGTTGTGAATTAATCATATTGTAAGTACAAACATCAATTAAATAACAGCCTATGTCCAAGGAAATAGAAGAAGGGAAAAGGTATATAATTTCTAAAGTATTCCCTGAAGTAAATTAATGGCAGTGATGTGATTTTTGTTACATCTGTGATGAGAAAACAAGCTATAAAGAGGATGATTGCAGTTGTCTAATAGTGAAGTTCATATAATTCACATCAGCTGGGCTTCTATTTTGGTAATTAACACTCAAGGACAATAATTAGAACAATAACTATAAAGGGATGAATAAGTACAGGACTGAAGACAAGCAGTAGAAAGGAAGAGTGTTCTACATGGTATGTCGGACCCTAGTTCTGGCCACCAAATATCTGACCTTGGGTGATATCCATAAAAGGCAACATGTATTAAGTCCCTCCTCTATCTAAAACACTTCAACAATTTCCAATTCAGAAAACTAACATCCGCATTCCTCATGATTTGCCAGACTCTCCCATGTCTGTGCCGTACCTCTCTGTGCTTACCCTAACATACATATCTCCATGACCACGGTTTATTCACGAAAGCTTCTCCAATGCCTCTACGGTACAGTGACTTGAATGTATTGTCATTAAGTGATTGGTTGGGTAAAAGATTGCAGGTATAGTGGGTATTTTGGTTGCCTGTTGAGTATTCGTGTTTCCCTTTCTCCCTCCTTGGAGACTTTCACAGTTTTGCCCGCACCCTCCCTTCCCCTCGTGCAGTGTTTGCCACGCAGTGGAAAATCATCCCTGATTACAGAGGTAGGCTTTCACTTGTCTACACAAATTAAAGCCAGCACAACTCTCTTAGTTAAGGGTAGACCCGTGATGTGGCAAGAGGTTTGCTGGGCCAGTGAAATAGAAGAGGTTTGTTGGGGAGTTTCTTTTCATACATGCTCTCCAAAGTGACTGGCTTTCTGCTCTTTTAAGTGCTTTTACCTCTGATTACAATCAGAATGTGCAAAATGCCTTAAGAATGAGACAAAGTAGAACATTCTAAAATGAAAAATAATAAACATTAGGTGTTAATTGTTTATTGTTCTTTTTTGGTTTATTTATTTTGAGAGTGAGAGAGAGAGAGAGGCAGAGAGAGAGAGGGAGAGGATCCCAAGCAGGCTCTGCACTGTCAGCACGGAGTCTGATGAGGGCCTCCATCTCACAAACCTCAAGACCATGACCTGAACTGAAATCAAGAATTGGACGCTTAACTGACTGAACCACCCCAGTGCCCCCAGGTATTAATTTTAATTGTTAAATCTATGTCTAAAAGTCATGGATTTTATATGATTTTTAAATATTAAGTCACTAAGGAATTTTCAAAATTACCAATATAGAAAAATTTAAATATAAACTATAATTAACATTCATAAATGCCCTTCCACCTACAGAACTGAACAAAAGTATACTTCTTCAGCAGAATTAAAAAGTACTCGCAGTTCACTTCCACTTCAGGAAGGCGAATGCAGTGTGAATATAGCTTCTTTTCATTTACCCCCGTCCCTGTTATAGTGCCAGGGAAGGAATTTTAAAAGATACCATCCCATCACAACAAAGAACACAAAAGCAGCCAGCACCTGAGGGGAATTTTCAGAATATTTCAGGGAGATGGGAGGCTGATGGAAGCTGATTGTGCAGGGAGGGGAGGCCTGGAGCACACGCGGAATGCGGGCTGCAGTGGAATGACACCTGCTGTCCGGCAGATGCCCAGAAACCAGGCAGCTTCAGACGCAAGGTGGCCTCTGTAAAGGAGAGAGAGCAAGAATGCAAGCTGGGGCTGGCTGGACGGAGGCTCAGTAATGATCAGTTTATAGAACAAATGTCTTTTACTTCCTTCCCTTACAGGTCTGTTGGTCTCTCTCTCTCTGTCTCTGTCACACACTCACACACACACACACACACACACACACACACACACACTATCACACAATTTGTGTGGGAAGGATAAACACTCACCATAGTTGGTCAGCTGGAAAGTGAGCCACTTCAGGCTCAGAGTCACCTCTCTACGCACAGCCCTTGTAGTGCAACGTGCCAGTGGACAAACCCCACCAATGTGCGCAGTATTTCGAAACCATCTCACACCTGCTTCATTCTTTTTTTTTACTTATTTTTTTATTTTTTTTTCCTGCTTCGTTCTTAAAGATGCATTTAGTGAACCAGAATTACCAGTCACGTGAAGAAAACCCATAGCATAAAGAAAGACCAAGATAAAAATAGATTCAAAATGTACCCTGAAGGAAGCAGAGTTTTCTTCTGCGAAGATTCTCCCTCAGAAAAGAAATGTAAAAAATAAGTCTCTAGCATATTCCGAGAAAGTCAAGGTATTACATCCATAAAATAAAAATAAGGTACTATGGACAAGGACACACCAGACAAAAACAACTCTTAGAAAATTAAAATTGTGACTAACTTCCAAAATAAATCTGTACAATTGCAAAAATACACAGTCGGGAAAATCAATTAAAATTTAAAATAAAAAGACAAGATCAGTGAGAAATAACATAGATATAATTGTTCTACCCAGTAGGCCCTGTATCCAAGTATGAAGAGTTTCAGAGTTTGAAAAAAAAAATAGAAGAAATTTAATTATCAAACAAATATTGAATGGAACTATTCTCAAAGAGAAGGAACACATGTGCCCTGATAATGTCGATCATGGGAAAACTTATAATGATAAGTTATTAATGAAATAAATGACTCAAAAATAGGCTAAATATATCACTATAGATTTCAGGACACTAAATATAAAGAGAAATCTCTGAAAATTTCCAGACAGAAGGAGGGAAGGAAGAAAGGAAGGGAAATTAAAGATTTCTTTATTTTTAAAAAGAGCAAAAATTAGACTGGTATCAGACATTATCAGTAACATCAGATGCTAGAAAATATTAGAGAAATGCCTTTAAAATTATGAGAAAAAATAATTTTAAATCTAGAAATTCTGTATTGAAACAAATCCTCAAATCACATATAAGCACCAGAGAAAGACGTTTTAGACACTTGTGTCTTATGTTGCATGCATACATTCTTAGAAAGTTAATGAAAGATGTGCTATCGTGTAGTAAGTGATTAAATAAGGAACAAAGTTATGGGTCCAATAAGAGACCTATCTAAATCAGCAGGCTTGTTAGGGATATCCCAGGAGGATAAATAGCTAACAGCTAGATTTGTGCAAGAAGGTGGAGGACTTCAGGGGAAATGTCTCAATGGAAAAACAAATTGAGGCAACTGGAGAGAAGCAATTAGTTAGCTGAGAGTGTATGCATGCCTAAGGACATGATAAACAATAAAACAAAAGAGAAAGAAAGAAAAACAAAAACAAAGAAAAAGAAAAATGTGTTGGTGTGGGTAGGTAAAAGACTCAGAAACTTTAGGGGACACCTGGGTGGCTCAGTTGGTTAAGCTTCTGACTCTTAGTTTTGGTTCGGGTCATGATCTCAGGGTTTCATGAGTTCAAGCCCCAAGTCGGGTTCTGTGATGGCAGTACAGAGGCTGCTTGGGATTCTCTGCCTCCCTCTTTCTCTCAAAATAAATAAACTTAAAGGAAAATCAGAAACTTCAGGAAAATTAAAGTATTAGATAAGAAACATAGTGCATGTCCCTATTGATATAAACAATATTTACCACTGTACCCCAACACCTAGAACAGTGTTTAGCACAAAGGAAAAATGCCGTTTAAGAACTTGGGAAAGAAAGGGAGGGAGGGATAAAAAAAAGGGATGGAGGGATGGAGAAAGGGAAGGGTCGTCATAATGAAAATACTGTACATTGCTTTTCAACTTTTAAATTCAATTCAGGGGCAAAATTCAAGAACCATAAATTTACTGAATTCGATGTAAAATTCACTACCCTTAAAAATGCAAAAGTACAGGGGTGCCTGGGTGGCTCAGTCAGTTGAGCATCCCACTCTTGACTTCGGCTTAGGTCCTGATCGCAGGGGTCATGGGATTGAGTCCTGCTTTGGGCCCCACGCTGAGTGTGGAGCCTGCTTAAAATTCTCTCTCTCTCTCTCTCTCTCTCTCTCTCAAATAAATTTTTAAAAATAAAAAAAATGCAAAAAAGTACATAAACAGATGACAGATACTGAATTGAAGGGAAATTTTAGGGACAGTGAAATCCTCATTTTATATTGTGGGCAATCAAGATATATCTCTCTTTAGTTGCTAAAATAAGTAAAACCAATATAAGTACATAATTTTAAAATATAGTGAACACTGAGAGTGCTGATGCAAATCATTTTTTCTATGCTGTAATAGGAATGTGATTGCTAATATTTATAGTTTAAAAAATCAGGAATTAGCAAATTATGTAAAAAATAAGAGAGCAACCAGAAGTCTAAAAACAGCAATGGCTAAAAGAAGTTCCCTGTAAGGAATAGAACTGGGGCGGAGAGAGATGGGGCAAAGGATTCTTGCTTCTTAGTAGGTCTTCTGTATTACCCTGTATATGTTTTGATAATACGCAGATTAGTTTGTTTTTCTTCAAGTTAAGTGAAAGCTGTATATTGTTTTTTTACATGATTTTTAGTAATGAAAAGTTATAGTTAAATTCCTTTATTTTTTTTTTTGCCTTTTAAAAATGTTTTTCTATTTTGCCTTTTTAAATTGACAATTTTAAATTGTCCCTCCAAATTAAAAGTAGCTAAGCCCTGGAAAATTACTATATGGGTTAGGATTCTTTGGCTACAAACAGCAGAAATTGAGTCTGGATGAGTAAGTTTAGAAGGAATTTATTTGAAGGACACTTCACTGAAAAACTCATACATTCAAAAAAAAGCCTGATATACCTGGCCAAAGAAAGATCAGGAGTAATAATATCTCAGAGGGTGTTGGGAACTCACTGAGAGTCTGTTTGAAAACTTATATTAGAAAAACTTAAAAACAAACAAACAAATAAATAAATAGAAAAACTTAGCTCCACTTCCC
This sequence comes from Lynx rufus, assembly GCF_022079265.1. Lineage (NCBI taxonomy): Eukaryota > Metazoa > Chordata > Mammalia > Carnivora > Felidae > Lynx > Lynx rufus. Next base: position 152,945,476 of record NW_025814834.1, read on the forward strand.
CAACATCCCTGTATCATTTCACTCCTAAGTCATAGTGTTGGGACAGCAAAGACTGAATGGGCTCAATTGGGTCACAGTCTCATTCACTAGTGAGGGCGAGATGGGGCGAGGGAGATAGAAATAATGTGATGGATGGTTGCACCGAGGCTGTGTGATATAGGGAAAGAAGACTAAAGTAATGTAAACAAAAGTAAAATAAAATTGAGTTCTATTACCAAAAGATGGTGATAGGATTCCGTGCAGACAAAAACGATTGTTCATTACATTAGCCTTAAAACTGAATCGCCCTATTTGGGAGTTGTATCCATGGTAAAACATACAGAATGTGGTTCTGAACTACCAAACCAAGCAACCAAGCAATCAAAAAATATTGTGTACATAATACAGGGGGAAAAAAATTGTCCTGTCAGTTCTAGCTCCAAAACATATCTCCCCTCTCTTCCCTTTCCTGTATCTTTGGAGCCTACCATCCTTTCTAATTTCATCTTGTAAAATGACCCACTAGCCTCTCCTCCCTGCTTGTACCTTTCCCCAACTCACTATGCTGCTCCTTTGTCTGTAAAGTTACCGGAATTACAATTTTAAAATAGAGATCAAATAATATCACTTTTCGGCTTAATTGCCTTATCTTTGCACTTTGAGAAGTATCCAAACTCCTTAGCCCCACACATTTCTTTCTAGCCACCTCTTCACTGTACTTCTGGGCTCTTGCCTTGGCAGCACTGTCTGTCCACAATGCCATTCCTTTAAGGCCTCATGTGAATGGCTTATTCTCACCCTTCTGCACAGACTAATCCCTCATTCCCAGCTACTGTCTCAGGACCTAATGTATTTCATTCATAGTGCCCTGTCTGGTTTTTGCTTGTTTGTCTATTTGTTTTTTACTAACATGCTTACTCTCTCTCCAGCCCCCATAAAATCTACAACCTGGAAGAGGCCCAAAATCTTTGACTTGTTAACCTTTGAATCCCAGCATCTATATAATTGAGACTGCTTTTTACTGGGTGCACACAAAAAATACAAAGCAAAACTAAACCAAAGCAAACCAAAGAAACATACTGAACAATAGAAACGTGTGCAAATTCACTTAAAAAGGGAAAGAGGTTTTTTTAAATCTATTTTTAATATTTTTTTGTTCTTAAATGTTTATTTATTTTTGAGACAGAGAGAGCAGGGAGGGGCAAAGAGAGAGAAGGAGGGAGACAGAGAATTCAAAGCAGGCTCCATGCCATCAGCACAGAGCCTGATGCAGGCCTCCAACTCATGAACTGTGAGATCATGACCTGAGCCAAAGTCAGATGTTTAACCGACTGAACCATGCAGGTGCCCCCAAAATTGAAAGAGTTTACCTTCAAACTGTAAAACTGTGTTTGTTAATAAATAACAAAAAAACAGCCAACCTTGTGCTAACTGAATCGATCTGTGATGCTTTGCATGCCAGATTGTTGGCATTACCCACTTTCTGTACATACAAGAGCTTTGAAGTCTGGGAACTACAGTTCCCAAAAGCCCTTGCCAGCAGTGTTCTGGGTTAGTTCTTCTAAAAAGGATAATTCACAAGAGATTTGGAAGTAAGAGCATCGTCATAAGCCATATTATGGCTTCTCTGACAGTAGTTAACAGATGTGTGAATTTTCACATGTGCGGTTTTGCAACAGCTTTCCAACTTTCTAAATGCTTAGTTGCAAGTTGAAAATTATCAGCATCTTCACTTGTATTCTCCAGTCATTCTAGTGCTTTTTGTTTTAAATTTCTATTTTGAACCAGTTTCAAATTTCCAGAATGTTGTAAAAATATTATAGCAAATTCCTCTGTACTCTTCACCTAGAAATCCCATTCAAGCCTCACCAATAACTCCAATATTCTTTTATGGCAAGAAGATTATGTTTGCATCTGGTTGTCTTTTTAGTCTCTTTCAATCTGGAACAGGGCCTCAGTCTTTTCGTTTTCATGACCTTGATATTTTTGAAGATGATAGGGCAGCAATTTTATAGAATGTTTGTCAGTTAGATTTGTCTGATGTTTCTTCTTGAAACATTTCATGTTGTAATTGACAGGTTATGGATTTGGGGCAGGATTAACACAGAAGTGACACACTGTTCTTCTCTTTACATCCTATCTGGTAGCACACAGTATTGATTTGTCACACAATATTGATTACTGGTGGTTTACATTTTGATCACTAGACTAAAATTTTGAATACCAGGAGTCTCTTCTGTATTTAAATTTTTTCTCCCAATGTTTGTTTATTATTGAGAGACAGAGCATGAGCAGAGGAGGGGCAGAGAGAGAGGGAGGCACAGAATCCGAAGCAGGCTCCAGGCTCTGAGTTGTCAGCACAGAGCCCAATTGTGGGGGCTCAAACCCATGAACCATGAGATCATGACCTGAGCTGAAGTTGTCTGCTTAACCGACTGAGCCACCCAGGTGCCCATTTTTAAAATTTTTGCTTTACTAATAAGGTAAATATTAGTAAATATTCTATTTACTAATAGAAATATTTGAGATTAGAGTAATAGCCCTTTTCTCATTCAAATTTCACCTAATAGTTGTAGTATTCATTGATACTTATCCAAATTAGTTCTATGATGATTGCCAAAGTGATTTCACTAAATTCATCATTTGTCTACATTCATTGCTTGATATGACTGTAAAGGACAGATTTTTCTTCCCTCCATTTACTTACCCATATGGATTCAAGGATTTCTATTTTATTCAGTGGGTTAAAATTCATTAATATCATCATTTTCTTTGATGCTTCTACTTCTTATTTGGCCAGTGGGAGCCCTTTCAAATTGGTTTCTTTATCCAACTTGCCTTCAAACCTTGTTCATTCTCTGAGTATTTTGCTACTTATTTATATTAGCTGAAGTTAACATGGTCATTGCTACTGGGGTGTTGCTGTATCCAAAATCTCTCATCAGGCAGAATTTGGAAGTATATATATGTATGCGTATGCATGTACATCCACACCACACACACTCACACACTCAAACACACCCTTTTGTCTGTTTTTACAGATCTATCATCTAGTCATCACTTATCTGTCTATCAACTGTCTGTCATCTATCTGTGTATCTTTTTAAAATTTTTTTTAATGTTTATTTATTTTTGAGAGAGAGACAGAGACAGAGTGTGAGCAGGGGAGGGGCAGAGAGAGAGGGAGACACAGAATCCGAAGCAGGCTCCAGGCTCTGAGCTGTCAGCACAGAACCCGATGCAGGGCTCAAACCCACAAACTGTGAGATCATGACCTGAGCCGAAGTTGGATGTTTAACCAAATGAGCCACTCAAGTGCCCCATCTATCTGTGTATCTTAAAAGCCAGGAATTTATACCAATAGGTCCAATTTCAGATTAATACTACAGGGATTATTTCAGCTTTCCTCATTTCTATATTTGTACTTTCCTTCTCCTTCAGTGAGAAATCTCCTTCCATTATTCTCAATACATTTGCTTAGTTGCTCAGTTCCCTTAATATGGCTAACGACAACCAACCCTACCTGACTTACTTTCTTACCCCAACACAATCAATGTTTTGTGGACTGCCATTACTGACTGCCTCTGGGACAGTCTTGCCATCCTGCTCCAACATGCTGTCCTCATGGGAACTTCCTGCAGATTGGCATTACTGGCTACCATCAGACTACCCTAACTTCCTGTTACATGATACCATCCTCCAGCAGGGAACATCACTGCCCTTGCCTGATACCTTTTAGAGGAGGAAGGTAGGAGACAGACAGGCTTTTCTGCATCTTTACAATGCTAATCCCCTGTACTAAATCCTTTCTGCTGGACACACCCAGAGTGGTTTTTATTTCTTTAACCAAGAGCTAATCATTATACTTTGGCCTATAAATGTCAGTGTAAAAAATTTCTAATGCATTGTGATTTTATTTACTGTACTGTAAAACTGTAGGCCAAACTCAAAATAATGAAAAATATGTGCCTAAAGAAAAGGAAAAAGGTAACTAAATATTTAATCCGAAAGTGAATATTTTGTGAAATTTTGAAATTTCGAACTTAAAATGTTTAACAACTCTGATTATTAGTGTTGGTACTCCTAAACAGCAGATGTTCAGAACACTTGGTTGAGTAGTTTTCACTTACAGTACTTAGTTGAAACTTAGAATTTCATCCTGCTAAGCTTGTTCAAGGCTGAGGTACATAGAAAATGTCAGACTTTTCAACTGTTAAGATATATCAAAAATAACAGGCACCAGTAAATAAATATCAGGTGTCAAATTTTACATTATTTCTACTAAATAACTGTTTTCCTTTAGCATTGAATGAATGCTGAGTTTTATTTTTATTTTCAGGGAATGGTGTCTAGAATAAAAGTTTCTACAAGAAAAGGAATATGACTACATTAAAGAACATATTCGTTATGTGCATGTTGGAACAGCATTTGACTAGCTTGAGGCACAAGCTACACTATGTGTGTAAGAAAACCTTTTCCCAATCCTGCACTTCTAACCTTCTGTTTGTTCATCTTGTGCCACACGGCAAGTGAAAAGTGTAATCTGAGAAAAAAATAAACTTCTGCTCACAGTATTTCTGCTAAGTGAAGTTTGTTCATTTGAAATATTTGTTCCCAAGAAAAATGACCCCCAGCAGTGTCTCCATATCTTTCTCACATGGTTTTAAAATCTTTGGATTTTTAAAATGATGAAATTAGAAGAAAATCTACCAACCAGTTGATAATACTTATTTAAAAAATGTATGTCTCATTCTTTACCAAACACAATTAAAAATGACTAAAAACATCAGAAAAAGTACTGTTCACTTTCTCAATTTTATTATGTATATGAATCAAATTGTGAACTAAAAAATGCTTGACTTATGTGTACTGCCTATCTCATTTGTATACCTGAGTTCATGGTTAGTGCACCTGTTCCTAAACCCATCATGAACACAAAGTTAAAAAAAAAAGTCAGGGCCAGTTTTCAGCTAGTGCAATTCCAAGGGTTTGAGGAGCTACAGAATAATAATAAAAAGGCTGAGGAAATCTCAGTTCTTTAACATGATTCAGTAAATATTCATTGGCAGATTCCTCTACTCTAGATGTATTGCTAGGTATTAAGATAGCCTATGAAATGAATCTGGAGCCTCATAATGTTTTCAGTCAATAATTGGAGATGCGGGAGGAGGGATTTACACAAGTCAGTGTAACACAAATGAGCGGCTTTTGTAAGAGCTATGACATGTCCTCTTAATGGCATGGAAGGTCGTATTTCCTCTCTCAGTGCATCTCTGTCTTGGAACTTGGAGTGGCATCTTAATACATAGAATATATATGACCACTGTGAAATAATTTCAAGGCACAAAAAGCACTTAAAACACTTGGGACTAATAATGACATTCTAAAATGCCGTGTAATGGGAAGCTAGAGCGACTCTTCCCAAATGCTGCTCAAAGAGGGGAAGGAAGTTGATGCTGGGAACGAGAAAAAAAGAAAAGTATTTCATGGTCAGTGAGCTTGAGAAATGCTGGGTTAATTAAAGTTGAACCAGTTTCTTTCCTGTAGAACTTCTCTCTGTATAAAAAATTTCCACGAGGGTCTATAATATGCTGGGACACATTTGGGGGAATTCTATGCAAATAGGCAGAAATAGCAGGCAAAACAACAACCTAAAAAAAAATTCATTTAACTGCTTTGATTTCCTGTGCTCTTTTTAAACATCTAGCTCAAATGTTGCTTGTAGCTTAGCCAATATCAATCCCTGTTTTCTGTTGCCACATTTAAACACTGGAAACAAATGCATCAAAATGCTTGGTATCTTTTTATCCCTTACAGATGTCCTTGCTCCCTGGTAAAGAAACCATTGGAATGTTGCCATTTTAATTAGGTTTAGCTACCAAAAAGCCTTAATCTGCCATTGAGATGTATATTTGCCTGTTTTATTAAAGCTTGGGGGAGGTGGATAGGGGGGTTAAAGTTTATAGAAATTATGTAATGACTCAGACAAACTTATTACAAGATAGTTTTATAACTTACAGTGAATTTGAAATATAATTGATGATTTTGAGGCTGCTGCCAAAATAAAGAACAGTTTTATTTTATGCTATTTTTAATAACCAGGCTTTTTTCTATCATTATTAAAGCGATTATTTCTTGGAACACTGTCAGGCTGTATAATTTTTCATGTTAAAAAGAATCTCCCAGTCATATACCAGATACTTTTATTAGCATAAATATCACCAGCCCTTAATTAAGGAGAAATCAAATTGAGAAAACAGCTTTTATAAGAGTGCTATTAACCTACCACAATATTTCTCTAATATTTATTTTAAGTAAATGATTGTAAGGACTTCTGAAATTATTTATACTTTTCCCTTGTATGATTTCTTAAGAATGAATTTGGAACACATTCATTCAGAATTATTTTAGGTTTGCAGAATTTTTTTTCCATGCTACACTTTGTTTACTACAATAAATATTTATTTAAAGGTAAAAGAACATAAAAGAAGAAGTATGTCATAAATAGGGGTACATCATATATTCAGAACAAATAAGCCTAATGCCTATTTTGGAGCATGAGCAACCATATTAATACTTAGCTACTGCTCTTTAAAAATACTGTGTTTGTGATTTATCCAATGTGCCAATGTCTTAGCTGAGTGAGAGCAGGTGGTAGTACTAGCTAAGGAGCACAGACCACATGGCTACACTGCCTGGAATCAAACCCTGATTCCACCACTGTGTCCACAGAAAAATCTAACTTCTCTGTGCCTCCGTTTCCTTACCTGAAAGAATAGAATGATAATAGCATCTACCGCAAAGCATTGTTTGGAGGTTTAAATGCCTTAATATTTAAGGTAATGCAAGCACGTCTCTGAGATCTTGCAGGTTTGGTTCCAGACCACACAATGAAGCAAACATTGTAATAAAGGAAGCCAAATGAATTTATTTGGTTTCCCAAGCACGTGTAAGAGTTATGTTTGCACACTACTGTAGTCTGATAAGTGTGCAATAGCATTATAGCTAAAAAAACCCCACAATGTATATACCTTAATTAAAGAACATTATATTGCTAAAAATGCTAACTATCATCTGAGGTTTCAGCAAGTCACAATCTTTGCTGGGGGAGGGTCTTACCTTGATGTTGGTGGTTGCTGAATGATCAGGGTGGTGGTGGTTGAAGGTTTGGGGTGCTTGAGGCAGGTTCTATCTTGTTTTTAATTAAGTTTTTATTTTAACTCCAGTTGGTTAACATATAGTGTTCTGCAGTTTCAGGTGTACAATATAGTGATTCGACAATTCCATACAACACCCGGTGCTCATCACGACAAGTGCCTGCTTTAATTCCTGATTGTGGCAATTTCTTAAAATAAGACGGCAATGAAGTTTGCCGCATGGATCGACTCTTTTAGGAACAATTCTCTGTAGCATGTGATACTGTTTGATAGCGTTTTACCCACAATAGAACTTCTTTCAAAATTGGAGTCAATCCTCTCAAACCCTGCTGCTGCTTTATTGACTAAGTTTATGCAATATTCCGAATCCTTTGTTGTCATTTCAACAATCTTCACAGCATCTTCACGGGAGTAGATTCCATCTCAGGAAACCACTTTCTCTGCTTATTCATAAGAAGCAACTCCTCATCCCTTAAAGTTTTATCATGAGATTGGAGCCATTCAAATATAATAATAATGAAAAAGTTGGAAGTACTGGGAGAATTACTAAAATGTGACACAGAGGACACAAAGTGAGCAAATGCTGTTGGAAAAATGGTGCCGATAGACTTGCTCCATGCAGGGGCAGGGCAAACCTTCAAGTGGTAAAAAAGAAAAAAAATGCAATATCTGAGAAGTGCAATAGAGAGAGGAGAAATAATATATATTTAACTGTCCCAAGCATCAAGTGCCTAGAACAGTGTCTGTGACTGTCATTAAATATGATTGACACATGATTAGCATTAAATGTATTCAGTTTGCCTCCATAAACCTAAAATTTATTTCAAGAGTAGTATCACCTTAAAATTTTCAATTCAATTTATCTTTCCTTTAACTTGCTATAGTTGCCTTTGGATATTATTAATGAAAGCTCCTAGAAGAATTAGAAGGCATTGGAGAGAGCAGACTCTCTTAAGATTTTAAATAGCAACTTCACATGAGTGCTAGGTCTACAGGTACCAAAAATCTCCACCAAAGTTTAATAAAATAAAACTATTGCATTTTACTTCTAAACAAACCAATGAGTTAATAGCTGGTTTTTCTTCTAAAACATATTAAAGAAAATTATCATTAATTTTTTTGAACAAAACCTTTCCAAACAATACTGCTGTGAACAAATACCTGAATCTAAAAGTAGAAAATCCTTATACTCTCCCTCACTCCTGATTTTATTTTTTTATTTATTTTTAATTTAATTTTTAATTTTTTTTAAATTTACATCCAAATTAGTTAGCATATAGTGCAACAATGATTTCAGGAGTAGATTCCTTAGTGCCTCTTACCCATTTAGCCCATCCCCCTCCCACAACCCCTCCTGTAACCCTCAGTTTGTTCTCCATATTTATGAGTCTCTTCTGTTTTGTCTCTCTCCCTGTTTTTATATTATTTTTGTTTCCTTTCCCTTATGTTCATCTGTTTTGTCTTTTAAAGTCCTCATATGAATGAAGTCATATGATTTTTGTCTTTCTCTGACTAATTTCACCTAGCATAATACCCTTCAGTTCTATCCACCAATTGCAGATGGCAAGATTTCATTCTTTTTGATTGCCAAGTAATACTCCATTGTGTGTGTGTGTGTGTGTGTATATATATATATATATATATATATATATATATATATATATACCACATCTTCTTTATCCATTCATCCATCGAGGGACATTTGGGCTCTTTCCATACTTTGGCTATTGTTGATAGTGCTGCTATAAACACTGGGGTGCATGTTGTCTCTTTGAAACAGCACACCTGTATCCCTTGGATAAATGCCTAGTAGTGCAATTGCTGGGTCGTAGGGTAGTTCTATTTTTAGTTTTTGAGGAAGCTCCATACTGTTTTCCAGAGTGGCTGCACCAGCTTGCATTCCCACCACAATGCAAAAGAGCTCTTCTTTCTCCTGATCCTCACCAACATCTGTTGTTGCCTGAGTTGTTCATGTTAGCCATTCTGACAGGTGTAAGGTGGTATCTCATTGTGGTTTTGATTTGTGTTTGCCTGATGATGAGTGATGTTGAGCATTTTTTCATGTGTCGGTTGGCCATGTGGATGTCTTCTTTGGAGAAGTGTCTGTTCATGTCTTTTGCCCATTTCTTCACTGGATTATTCATTTTTTGGGTGTTGAGTTCTTTGTAGATTTTGGATACTAACGCTTTATCTGATATGTCGTTTGCAAATATCTTCTCCCATTCTGTCGGTTGTCTTTTAGTTTTGCTGATTGTTTCCTTCGCTGTGCAGAAGATTTTATTTTGATGAGGTCCCAGTAGTTCATTTTTGCTTTTGTTTCCCTTGCCTCTGGAGACGTATTGAGTAAGAAGTTGCTGTGGCCAAGATCAAAGAGGTTTTTGCCTGCTTTCTCCTCAAGGATTTTGGTGGCTTCCTGTCTTACATTTAGGTATTTCATCCATTTTGAGTTTATTTTTTGCCTCACTCCTGTTTTTAAAACAACTTCAGAGCACTTAGCATACTCTTTTTCCCGTTGATGATTTCCTACATGGTTGGGGGTTTTTGTTTGTTTGTTTTCCTCAAAGTTAAAAAAAAAACATTTAAAGTGAACTTTTAATTTGACATTTCTTGTGTAAGACCAAGTTTCCCTTGGTTTGTCTTCACCTGTGTTTGTTGTATCCTTATTCCCAAATCCTCAGTAGCTCTAACTGACCCAAGTGTGACTTCATTGTAGGCTGTAAAATTTATTTTGAATCTCCTTTTACTTAAGAACTTCTCTTCCTTAGTACCTGTGATTGGTACCTATCAAGGTGTCTTTCTAGCCCACATACTAATGACCGGATTTTCTTTTTCTTTTTACAGGTGCTACTCTCCAAGAGTACCACCATCAGCTAGCCCTATACTGGGTAACACCAGTCCTGATCATAGCTCGTTAACACAAAACATCTGTTCCATGTTGAGACAGTGAGATTTCTTATTCTTAGGGAATTGGAAATGATTTGTAGTCTTTGGTTGTGAGTGTACCTGTACATGTGCAATTAGAATTTTGGGGTGCCTTTGTTTTATCATGTGGAAGGAGGAGCCGACAAGAATCCGCAAAAAAAGAAAGACTAAAGTCAACACTGTGGGAAGAGGAAAGATGAAAACCACAGGAGACAGGAGTAGGCTGCTAAGTTCCCTTTTCAGCTTGTTTCTTTTTTTTTTTTAATTTTTTAAATTAAAAAAAATAAATACAAGTTAGTTAACATATAGCATAATGATTTCAGGAGTAGAATTATTACATGTAATACCCAGTGTTCGTCCCAACAAGTTCCCTCCTTAATGCCCATCACCCATTCAACCCTTCCCCCGACTCCCCTCCCCTCCAACAACTCTTGGTTTGTTGTATGTATTTAAGAGGCTCTATGGTTTGCCTCCCTCTCTGTTTTTATCTTATTTTTCACTCCCTTCCCCCCCCCATATTCATCTGTTTCGATTCTCAAATTACACATATGAGCGAAATCATATGATATTTGTCTTTCTCTGACTGACTTATTTCCCTTTCAGCTAGTTTCTGACATCTGTGCTCTAGGATACATCCCTTCCTTTCCAACAAAATTCCCATTTTGGTAGTGATGGAAGAGCCAAGTAGAAATTTTGAGAAATCCAGACTCTTTGTAGTCCTAACACATTTTCTGTGATAATAGCTGTGTCTGGCCAGTACTATTAAAATGTAAATTTGAGTTTTACTAGAGGGGCCAACAGACGTGGATACAGGATCAAAATAACAATCCTTCAGATTTAGAGAAGAAACCCCCATACTTGAGTAGTCATCAAGATAAGTGTCAATAATTGAAGCAGTTTGTTTAATCAAAGTCTCCAGCAACAGTTTATTCAAATTATAGGTGAAAACTCCCCACAAACCTGCACGATCAAAAACCATTGCTCGTAGTGCAAATCATCCACACTTTTTTATTTCATTTTTGTGTGCAGTGAGAGTTACTAGATTTGGCAAATAAAAGTATAGGACACCGAGTTAAATTTGAATTTCAAATTATAAATACTAATTTTTAGTGTATGTCCTATGTAATGCTTGAAACGCACAGTTATACCAGAAACATTTCTTCTTTATGTAAAATTCAGATTTAACCGGGCATCCTATAGTTAATCTGTCAGTCCTCAGTATGGTAAATAATATGCCATCGTAAGCATAGGAGAAAGAATTTTATTTCCCCAATACGCATTTTAAGTGGTATGTCTTGTCACCAGGTAGTGAAATCAGCCAAGATGTGAAGTAGAAACTTCTCTCGAAATGTTTTCTCAGTGAATTGTATAGATGTGTCAGCTGTTCCTTTCTGAGACTCACTCAATTCCATTTTGTAAGGAGAGTTAGGAAACGAGAGGACATTCTACATATTAAATATTAGTAAAATTTTCTTTCTTTAATTCCTGGTATTAATAGCAATATAAAAACCATAATTTTAAACGTGAACTCATTTTCTCCAGGAGCGTAAGATTGTAGAGGAAGAACAGAGACAAGAAGGGGAGAAAATAAGGGTACCCTGGTGGCTCAGTTGGTTAAGAGTCCAACTTTGGCTCAGGTCATGATCTCGTGATGGGGTTCTCTGCTGTCAGTGTAAAAGCCTGCTTCAGATCTTCTGTCCCCCTCCCTTCTTCCCCTCCTCCACGCACGTTCCCTCTCAAAACAAATAACCATTTTTTTAAAGGGAAAAAAATAAAGACAAGATAAATTGATTTCATAAAGAAAATATTTAGATTTTATATGTTATATAGGTTTTTTTTTTAAGCTCTCTGGTTTGTTTTTTATTTCTTGTTTTGTTTTCAGCTGTCTGTTTGGCAAATCCAAACTGGATTAACTCCAAAGCAAATGTAATCGTTTGGGCAGAAATTGGTAACAGTGGCTGGAAAAAAAAAAAAAAAAGAATGTAACCAGTAAATAATCACAAACATTGATACTGCTTCTGATTAGGAAAACTTGGTTATATTGAGATTTATATAATAGTCCAAAAAGATTGGTTTTGTTTTTGTTTTTGTTTTACTTTCTGAAAATACCTCCCACCACACCTTCACACCCTCTTCTCTCTCACTCCCTTTCACAAAAGAAAATAACATATAAGTGTAATGTGTGAAAAATACCATATTCAGAAAGGCTTGGCTCAGAAACAGCAGCCAGGAAAGGAAGAAAGTAGGAAAGTCTCCTCTGCTACTGGGATTTTGGCCTCTTGGTGAAACAGGGCTGTGGAGTGGTGACCGGTGGGAATGTGGTTTGTAAACACTCTCCTTAATAAGGACTCATGCTATAGTAGTTCAACAAGTGTCAGTATGTTGATTTGTATTTCAGAGAATGTCATTTATCTGTCTGAATCATGTAATAATTGAGTGTGATACTGAGGAATATTAATTAAATCAAGATAAATAAGTGATGTATATTCAACAATAACATCACACGGATTTGAGCATAATGTACATCTCGAACACTTTACTAATAAAAGAAGGCATTATTTTCAGAAATAATTGAGCTCCTTTTCTAAATTGAGGCTGAAGTTCCATAAAGGAAAATTCCAGCAACAGGATTTGGTTTCACTCGGTGCGTATCGAAATGCTCCTTGTGGTAGCTCTTGGAAAGATCTTTTTTTTTTTTTTTATGATTAGAACAGGGAATATAGGTGTCTTGCTGACTAAATTGCTCTTCCTTATCTCTGATGTACCCACCCACTATGTTAGACTCTACAGTACTAATGTGTAGGTCCCTTTAAACCAGTAGGTTACACATCAAACTTGAGGTTTGAAGCTCTGGAAGATTCTCTAGGATCACAGGTTAAAATCTCACCGGGTCCAATGCAACCTTTCATTCTTCTAGGAGGGATAAATCAACCAACACGTACTTCACTGCGTTAGGGTGTTTCAGATGAGAACTTATAAACTTAGACTTTTTTTTTTTGCTTTGTAATGACATTAAAGATCTCATGGAGTGTTTGTTCTAAGGTTTGGAGACCGCCCTAAAACCTTGAGTAATTTTTGCTCTTACTTGAAGTCTATACTATAAGCTTGAACATTCTTAAGTGCTGTTAGGGTTTTATGCTTCTTATGAAGTCCTGAAAATTCGTCTTTATAAAGTACCTACAAAGTTAATGTTACTGGGAGTAATGATTATCGTGTATGTGGTTTGAACATCACTATAGTCCCATTTCTACCTATTGTGTGTCACATGAGAGTTTTATATACTCTTCAGCAAAATAGCATGACAGTTGGGCCAGTGTCTGCATTGTTAATAAGCTACAGCCTATTGGTGTAAGATTCAATTCTAGAGTCATGGCATACAACACATTTAGGCCTCTGGTGACTTCTTTGTGTTGAAGGCCCCAAAGACTTTTTGAAGACTTTAATAAAGTCACTCTCATTGCCCTGTGTCTGATCGAGCCTGCCTGGATTGCCCCCTGCCCTGTACTATATTATAAACATTCATCTTTTGATTTCAATTCCTCTTTTCATGATTTTTTTTTTACTTTATTGCTTTTAAATTGCCATTTCCCCCATTGTTTATGATTAGTTGATCTGTCTTTCTGGCAAACAAATAAACAAGGAGCAAAGTGAAGGAGCAGCCAGCGAATGTGTGACTGGAAAAAGGGAACAAATTTTCATAATCAGCATTCATATGTTGCCCTTGATGATTTGAGTTTAGAGTTCGTTTTAGAAATCTCCGAGTGCTATCTATAATACTTTGTGTCACACATTTTTGCTTCATTTTTTCTTGTTTGATTGAAAGCCACTTAGAGGGTTCATTTTCATTTCATTGTGAAGCATGATCCTCTGGGATCATTCCATCAGAAAAATTTCCACACCCTGCTCACAAATCCCCGTAGGGAGGGTGTCCTGTTGGAAACACCCAAAGAATTGTGGGAAGGTTATTTTTACAATTTACATGAAATTACCTGAGGAAACTTATATGTAAAAACCAAACTTACTCCATTTTTCAAATATCTGAATAATTCCTCCTGGAAAGTCTTTTACAAACCCCACGCGGAGATGTTTCTTCCATTCTATCCATTTTCTCTCATACATTTGCAGCCCCATAGAAACACCCCCTCTTTTCCCTTCACATATCCTCATAATTAATTCCATAAGCTTCTTTCAGCTTGAGAATTTAATTTTTATTTTAATAGAAGTTAATAGCTTTGTAATAGAGCAAATGCAGGGAGTAGTTCCTATGAATGGAGATGCCACATTTTTATGTACCAAAATGAATCTATCCTTTCTGTGTTTAGCATGACCTATGTTCTCTGCCAGAAATTTTAATATCGTCTCATTCATCACTCAACTTGCTCAGTCTCCTTTGTCTATCTTACTCATTTTTCCCTAAATCACTTGCCGATAGAGCATAATTATTACTATAGTGTTTTCCTGTTTTAGGTTTATTTTTTTTCTTTGAATAATATATCCCTGCGATTTCATTTGAATGTTGGGTTCTAAATAAATATAGTGCAGTGTAACATTTTAGAGTCCACGGTCTGTATAAACATCAAACAAACGCACATGTGAACACACACAAACATACTTCGTGAGACAAAGATCTTTTGTGTCTTATTTACTGCTGTATCTCTCAGGTCTAAATCAGTGTCAAGCACATAGCACACAGCCAACAAATATTTGTCGAAAAAAAGAAATTATATAGTAATCAATTCATATGTATTTCTATAAATGTATTAAAATATTTGAATTTTTAAATAAATCTAAAAAATAAATGCTTGTAATCAGTCTGATGAGTTAGAACGGAATGTGATAACATCCCAGTCAACTAATTCTCCAGGACTAGAGCACTTTGTGCTTATGGGTCTGGCTCCTGCCCCCCTTTTTTCTTGCCTTTTGTATGTCTCTCTCTTCACCTTTTACTCACACTTAGTACACCAGCAACACTGAATGTCTTCCATCCTTATGTTACTCTTTCTCTCCTCTGACCTTGAGACATGCTGCTTCTTCTCTGTCCATTCCACTCCTCCCTTCCACCTACCGGTTAGCCACTCCTTATCTTTCGTTCTCAAATAAGGGCCATATCCACAGGCTAGCTTAGATTAATTGAGTTCATATCCGCCACTTTATCCCAGGCTCATGTGCTTGGCTCACGCTTATTTTTAGATAGAATATAATAAACTCCTTTTCTGTTTTAATTTTTTCTCCTATTTGAATAGGTTTAATTCCAAATTTCATTTTAAACCTGTTTTATTTAATCCTTTACAGGAGTTATTTGGGGAACCAATATGTCATGAGAGTTGGAAAGTTAAAGGGGTCTTAAGATGGTACAATTTTTGGTTTATTGAAGACCTTGCAACTATTGTAATTCCTTGTCCATTCTTTCTGCCTGAGTTAAAAATAGATAAAACATCATGGGAGAGCTTAACTTCTTATTTTTTTAAAGATTTCATTGACTGGTAATGTCAGTGTTATGGAACTGTTACTTATTAGCCACCTCTGACTCCCTGAACTCGTGTCATGTTTCCCAAAGGAAGAAACAGGGCCTGCAAAAACAAAAAAATTAGAAGATGACTTTTCTTTGCAGCATATTTGTTGAAAATATTACAAAATGCTGGGTTTGGGAACTAAAGTTTCTAGTTTTACGTCTGAAGTTAATATCAGAATCTTCCCATAATCTATTAACTCAGTGTAGAGTCAAGACATCAGAGGCTTAGGATGAAGGAATCGTGTGTGTGTGTGTGTGTGTGTGTGTGTGTGTGTGTGATTTTCAAATGTGTGTGTGCAAGTGTTTTCTGCGTGCACTTTTCTTGTGATAGTGGTTTCGGGATACGTATGCATCTTTTGGCAATGCAGAGAGGTATAAAAAATTACTACTGAAGCCGTATCTCTGCATTTTTTTTTTGCAATACTAGTACTTTCCAGCAGTAATTTCTAAAATGTGCCTTGTTCTGAATATGATGACTGGAAATGCACCTGCTCCGAAGATAATTATACAAGCCTCTGTAAGACTCTTACTCATCTGGAAAATGGAGAAAAACTGGATAACAAATGTGACCAAAAAAATCACTCAAACTAAAAATTTAAATTAAAGCGACTACCCGTTCCCAGGGTTCATCACAGACAAGGAATCATATGCTAAGAGTGTTCACCCTCTGCTCTGGTTACTGGCTTAAGTGAATTTGGGCAATTCACTTAACCTCTCCATGCCCCCATTTCCTTCTTCTGGCATCTGTTGACATTGGTAGTGAATTTCCTTGCAGTGATGTGACAATTACCCGATTAGTGACTGTTAAACCTCTCTGAAGATAGAATGCAAGGAGATGCTTAATAAAATGGTAAATAAGGGGAAAAAAGAACAGTGAAGGGCCTATAGTCACAATTGGGAAAATTAATAAGGGTTATTTTGAGAGGAGCAATGAGAGACATCTCCAGCACTGTCTAATTGCTGATTGCCTGATCTTATCACTCCGAGCTTGGCCTGAACTTTAACGGCGTGTGACCATAGGGTCTTCCACACCTGCTTCTTGGAGAGGCTACCATCATAGCCAAGTCCCCAATCACAGTGGCATCTGAACTTTCCCCCTAAGGGCTGCTTTCATTTCATAGACACCTCTGTTAAAAAACTAAACTTTTTTTTTGCAAAGATAGAACACTAAGTCATTTCTCTCCCCTTCACAGCAAACTTCCCCTCCCTTCTCTCTAGAAGGGCTTTACCTCTGTAGTTCCCTGTAGTTCAAAGGAAGAAATAGAACATAATGGGATTTGGCTGAAGGGTTATAATACTAAGAATTCCAAAACTTTTCATCAAAGGGCCATTTCTAAAGAGAGCTTTTATCCATTGGCAATTTCAGCTGAGAGCTATTCAGTCTGACTCAGGAGGTACCACATAAAGGCTTTAAAATGCCCTGGTCAGCCACTGTCCCTTTGCAAGGGCAGAGACAGAGCCTCTGTGTGGTGTTTCTCGGACCATTTGTGATAGCATTCCTCTGAAAGAGGAATAGCCTAGAGCTAAACCAGGAGGTATAGGAAGGCTGTTTCCTTGGCCAAATCCAATGTCAGAGCAGGGACTCCCTCTTTTCCACCCACTGAAAGAGGCCTTAACATTTCTTACTAGTCATCCTCAGCTAGGAAGGTCAATACTGTGGAACCAGGGGTTTCTTTGCATCCGGAATGACAGCATGACAATGGGGAGGGAGGCAGTGCCTTGTGACCCACAGGTCACAAGAGAAGAGAAGTGATCACATGGTACATACACACATGTATGTGCACGTGCACCCATACACACACACACACACACACACACACACACACACACTCATGCTTTACCACCTAATCTCTTCCCATTTCAAGGAAACAATCGAATGAATCTGTTTTTGTGGGAGAAGCTGAAAGTGAGTGCAGAGGTTTGACACACATGCTTGCTCTAATCCATATCTCAGCCTTCCTGACTATAACCTGGGTTCTCTTCCAGCCATTATTCAGAATGAACACAGAGGCTTCTGAGCAATTTTCCCCAATAGAGTAGGAAACTGTTAATATGGAACAGAAATGTTCAGAAATATCCTTGTAGTATCTAGTGAGTTATGCACACTTTCATTGCCTTAGGAGGGGGTAAGAGTAATTTATTTCCATGTAGTCCCAAGCCTTTAGGATGGAGCAATGAGGCCTCCCCGAGTACTTAGAGGAAAGGGAAATAAGGTTGTCCTGTGAGAATTAAATGGCTCGAAAACAACACTTAGCAAAATGTTTTCTAGTTCCATGGGAACATACTAGAATATCACTTAATTAGTGAAATTGTCACATCTGCAGTCAGCATACATCATCTAAAGAGAGCAGCCATATAGCAAGTTGGCTTCCAAGGGTACAAGTGCCTGCACAATTCAGGATGCAAGAACAGAGACCAGACACCTCGTAAGTTCCGGATGATCCATCCTCAAGACCTTTGACCACACCCTATTCTGGTTCTCCGATTACTGAGCAGTCCTTTGATTTAACACTTCATCTCACCTGGAAAAAATCGTGTTCAAGAACTTCTAAGAACTAAGCAGCACCTTAGTCCCCAGAAAGTAATATTCCCTGTCTGTAAATTAATTACTTGGCTTTGTCATTCACCTGTCAGCTTCAAGTTAATCTAGCTAAGATGAGCTTGTCTCTAAGAGTCTTTTTGTGTTTACTTATGAATCCTCTTTTCATACCTATGAGACCAAGGACCATGGTGAATTCTCAAAGGTGATTCTACCTAGTGGGGAGTCCTTGGGGTCAGCCACAGCATCCCACAGACTGTTTGCTGATATTCCACCCACGTGAATGTTTTCTTCCATTTTAACTGCAATAATTCCTAGTTTCTGTACATATGGCTAAGAGGCTCTAAACATTGAAATGATGCCCACATTTCCCTACAATATGAATCTGACTCTGTTGTTTATAAAATTGAGTCTTTTCCTATGAAATGTGTATATTTTCATTTAGGAAGCTGGTTCCCAGTGATGCACAGAATGATAACACTGGTCATTCCCACAGTTAAAGAGTAGAAGGAAAAGCTAACTCCACTTTACCCAAGTCTGAGTGATTAGGCTATAAAGCAGGAACTGGCTTATTTTAAATTCTTTTCTGTCAAATACACTCCCTTCAGTTATTCATTTAATTTTTTTTCCAAATGCCTATGTGCCAACCATTTTCTAGTTTTTGAAGATACATTGATGAATAAGGCAAACCTTTACAGAATGTGTGGTTAAGTAGAAAATATAAGCATAAAATGAAAATTCTCAGGACGCCTGGGTGGCTCAGTCAGTTAAGCATCTGACTTCGGCTCAGGTCATGATCTCACTGTCTGTGAGTTCAAGCCCCGTGTCGGGCTCTGTGCTGACAGCTCAGAGCCTGGAGCTTACTTCAGATTCTGTGTCTCCCTCTCTCTCTCTAACCCTCCCTGACTAGTGTTCTGTTTCTCTCTGTCTCTTAAAAATAATAAATGTAAAAAAAATTTTTTTTAAAGATGAAAATTCTCAAGATAATCCATTGATGGAAACCAAGTTCATGAAGAACACAAATAAGACGTTTTATTGAATAACATGGGGCTTATTAGGAAAAGATTCTCTGACAAAATAACATTCAGGCTCAGCTCGAAGGGATAAGTAAGGACCAGCCAGGGAAGGGAACTGAGGAAGGGCATCCAAGCATAGAGAAAAGTATGGACAGAAATCTTGAGATCAAAAAGAGAATGGTGTGTTTCAAGAACTTGAAGGAGGTCAGAATAGCTGAAATTGAGAACTGTGAGGTGAGAATAAAGGTTTAGACAGCAATCTGTGCCTGCACAACATGGTAGCTTCTATCGTGAATTTTATTTATTCTTTTAGCAAATACCAATTGAAGGTCTGCTAATAAACCTGCAACTAATTGTTCCATGTATTCTCCATTCAACAGGGAACAATATCCTTGGGAAGGGGGCAGACAATAAGTATTTTTCTTGTATGTCAGAGGTGACTATTCTTAATATTCTGGAGAATAATGAAATGGACAAGAAAAGCAGGTTGAAGTCCAGTTACCATATATATAGCATACTAAGACATAACCTTACTTACAAGGTGGTTTTGAGCAGAGACCCAAGTAAATTTGAGAGAGAAAATCAGGGGGATACCTATAGGCAAATCAGGCAAAGGGTAGAGCAAATGCAAAGGCCCGGGGGTGAGATCATAATTGCAATGCTCAAAGAACAGCAAGGTGGCCAGGACAATCTAAGTAATTAAGAGGGGAGTAGTAGGAGATGAGATCAGAGAGAGTGTGTGTGTGGGGTACAATTTTGTAGAACCTCCTAGGCCACTATTAAGACTCTTTAAAAAGAAATAAGAAACTTTTAGCAGGTTCTGAGCAGAGGAGTGCCATGATTTAATTCCCGTTGAAACAGTTCATTCTGGCTTTTGTGCTGAACGAGATGATAGGGGGTGGAGGGCAGGGAAGGGACATGGCAAGGAGACCACTTAGGAAGGAAGCTCTTTTTCTTTATCCTAAAGTAATGGGAAATAATGAAAGATTTTTAAGTCAGGGAGTTATACTTTATTAAAATGTCATAACGTACAGATGGTCCCCGACTTAACGATGGTTTGACTTGAGATTTTTTTACCTTAAGGTGCGACAGCGATATGCACTGAGTAGAAATCATACTTCGAATTTTGCATTTTGATCTCTTCCCAAGCTAGCGATATGTGGTGTGATGCTGTCTTTCTGGGCGGTGGCAGCCAGTTGCATGCAGGTCTCTGCCAACCGTGTGCCTGAACATGGGATACCTGATGACCATTCTGTGCCCATACAGTTTTTCTGTTTGCTACTTTCAGTACAGCATTCAACAAATTACATGAGGTATTTGAGACTTGATGATAAAATAGTCTTTGTGTGAGATGATGTTGCCCCATTGCAGGTTAATGTTAGGTGTTCTGAGCACATTTGAGGTAGGCTAGGCTAAGCTGTGATGTTCGGAAGGGTAGGCGTATTACATGCATTTTCCACTCAAAGTGTTTTCAACTTATGATGGGTTTATTGGGACATAACCTCTTTGTAAATTGAGGAAGAACTGTATATTCTAGTTGTAACCTCAGTTTAATAAATAGTTCAAAATAGAAACACCATAGTATAATTAAACTACTGTATTAATTACTGCTAAATTTCATTTCGATTTTTCTTTTCTTTGTTTCACCTAATGTGCTGTCATTTGGCCTCGATGCATCATCTAACTCTCTTCTGATATTGTCATAAACCAGACTAATTCTAGCTCTAATTGCCCTGCTAAGAAAACACTTGGGCTGTGTTTTTCCAGTCTCAAAACATGCCTTGGATCCCTGGGGCTTCCCTTGTGAGGCAGATATCTGCAACACTGGAGGACAAGAAAAATCTGAGTTATCAGTATTCTCGAGAATCCTAAAATCACTCATGCTAGGATTTCCTGCTCCCTCCACGGGATTGTACAAAATTCCCAGAATCATGGTGCTGTCAAAGAATGGAGAATTTTTCATTCCAGCCTGGTCGCATGGTACATGGCTCCCTCCCTGTACCCCCACGGGCAGTTTGAACGGAGATTACACCAATTGTGGCACCCACTTTCTCAGTGCCACACTCAGTCATGAGGACACCTCAGCTCAGCAACCAGAGCTTCAGCCTTTAGTGTTCGATGCTGCCACCCTTGCACCTGCTATCCTGCTAGTTTGCCGCTGCAGTTTGAGAAAATTTCTAGTCACAGACACTCTCAGAAACTAGCAAATTGTAGTCTTTATTTTCAGAGAATTAATAGTCTTCCAAGTGTCGGATTGAGATTCTCAGAAGCTAAAAATCTGGAAGTTCATGTGAGTGCCTCTGAGTCTAGATCCCCCTGCAGTAGCCAGACCACGATATCTGGTATGGCTTCAAAGACAAGTGTAATAGTGACTGGAATTGTGTAAAATACCATTCATTTCAGTTTTCTACTAAACCTGGTAAACTGTGTGAAGGGTATGGATGACATGCGAGCAGACACTCCCCACGTCCTCCATTGACATCTAAAGTGTTCACAGTGACTTGCCTGAAACCTGGTGGGCATTGCAGCCCATGTCAGGTAAGGATTCAGCCAGGATCAAGGGCTCAGAACTTGGGCTTGCCTTTCGTAAACACTAGGCTAGCAGAAATGCCGTGTCAAAGCCTAAACATTTCCCCATTGCCATAATCAGGAAATTCTTATTGTGTATACACTTCCAGGTGCTCTTTCTTAGAGAGTAATCAAATTTACAGGATAGTCCTGGCCCCACCTCTCACCTCCACACTCTTTTGTCCTCCATATGCTAACATTCTTTGAAAGAGGAACAATATAAATCAGAAAAACAAATACAAATTATTACCTCCATAATTCACCACCTATCATTAGTATAACAGTAAAATGATTCTTGCTCTGTGACTTTGCTACCCTTCCTTCTCTACTTCCAGCTAATTGAAAAAATAGAAACTGTTTTACCTCCCATATATTTCCTGAAGATTTTAGTTTGCTCAGCATCCGTGGTCCGTGGAAGACCCTCAAAGTTTTCTTTTTGTAATTTTTTTTGTTTATTTATTTTTGAGAGAGAGAGAGACAGAGCACAAGCAGGGGAGGTGGAGAGAGAGAGAGAGAGGGAGAGAGAGGGAGGGAGACACAATCCAAAGCAAGCTCCAGGCTCCAAGCTGTCAGCACACAGCCTGACACGGGGCTCGAACCCATGAACTGTGAGATCATGACCTGAGCCAAAGTTAGATGCTTAACCGAGGAAGCCACCCAGTTGCCCCAAGACTCTCAATGTTTTCATTTCCAGTTGAGAGAAAGCTTTTTTGGCAACTCTTTATATTCATTCCAACATCAACTCTTCTGATTCATATCTAATCTCATAAATTTATTTTTATACTTAGTTTTGTTGATTGCCAGTGGTTTTAGATCTGTATCACCATGGAAGACTGATGAAAGCTTATGCCTTTTAATTTTCAGGAAATAAATCTTGAAGCATTTTAACTGACATTATTTTTAGAAATGAATGTGCAAAGACCTTTTCACAGAAACCAACAAAATCTCTTAAGTTTATTCAAGAACTATAGGTTCCCTCAAGAAGAGGTTGATAAAGAAAAGATCATTGGAGGAGTGAGGAGAATTTTAATCATGCAATGATCACATGGCAAATACCTACCACTAACTATATATAGTATATAGTATATATAGTATATAGTATAAACATATATATATGTATATATAAATATAGTTGGATGGTCTCAGTATATAATATATAGTATATAGTATGGGCTCCTAAGTTTTCAAAAGCAAATGTTGAGCTTACCTCAGCTGGACTGATTCTTATAGGTATGGCTCTGCTGTCAGTTAATTTAAAAATATCTATACTCCCAAGTATTTGTTCTTTTTTTTTTTAATTTGTATTTATTTTTGAGAAAGTGCAAGTGGAGGAGGGGCAGAGAGACGGGGACAGAGGATCTGAAGCAGGCTCTGCACTGACAGGCTGACAGCAGTGAGCCCAATGTAGGGCTTGAACTCATGAGCCACGAGATCATGACCTGAGCTGAAGTTGGATGCTCAACCGAGCCCCCCAGGTGCCCCCAAGTATTTGTTCTTCCTGATGCTCTAGATTTATGGCTGGTTGTAAAAGGTATCTGTGATGAATGAGCTGAGGAATATGAAGCCTTTTTTTTAATCTGTTCTAATTTCATCCTTGCATCATTTTGGATTGTTATTGAACTGCTATATGAAACTATGACTTGGTATCATGTGGTTTGGCATTGAAGAATGTTTACGAGTAAATATTCTCATCCTACACTTACTTTTAATGAGGTTGTTGAGGGCAGTGTTTCCCATATCACACACTTTCTTTTATGAGAATCTATAAAAGGACATTTTTATCAGCTTTCAGTATGAAAAAAAGCTTGCCTCTCCCTTGCTCTTTTTTTTTTTTTAAACAAACGCTAACTGAATTTTTACTACATACCAGACACTGTGACCGATATGAGGCACACGCTGATGAACACAAGGAGACACAGTTCCTAATCTCATGGAACTTAGAGTTTAATAAGTGAGAGATGCATAAACTCTACTAGCCTATTAAAAACTGTTGAGATGGCGCTATGATGTGTGCTTTGAAGAGTAGCACTGTATTGTGAGGGCTAATAGTATAAGGGACTTGACCCCTTTGTGAGGTCACAGAAGAAATACAAGTGGAGATGGAAAGTCATTGAAAATTTAAAAAAAATTAATGTTTTATTTTTGAGAGAGACAGGTACAGAGTGCAAACTGGGGAGGGGCAGAGAGTGAGGGAGACAGAATCCGAAGCAGGATCCAGGCTCTGAGCTGTCAGCACAGAGCCCAATGTGGGGCTCGAACTCATGAACCCTGAGACCATGATCCGAGCCAAAGTCCAATGCCCAACCAACTAAGCCACCCAGGTGCCCCGGGAAGTCATTGAAAATTTTAAGCATGTTGAAAAAGTTTGACATGACTAAACTCATGTTTTGAAAAGAACACACAGCTGACATGTGATGGGCAGATTGCGTTTCCCATTTTGAACAGACTCTTAGGAAGCACTGTCCAAATTTTCAGCCCACTTTTCCCTAAGTCTAACACTGGATGGCATTTCAGTCACTAACTTTACCCCTGACTCTTTATTACTTTCCTTCTCTTAATTTTCCTCTGCCCCATTATTCTTGCTTAGCAATTTTTGTTTTAGTTTTCTACACATCTCTTTATAATCCATATAATTGTTTTCTTTGGGGGAAGGAGGCAGATGAAGTAAGATTCTAACAATAAATAAGTGATAGAGAATATGCCCTAGTTCTGAAAATTTTTGCAATATACTTGAAGAATTAGAGGAAAAAATATGAAAGAAATGGCTCTGAAAAATACAAAGACAGATCATAGAAGAGGTTTTCAGAGATTACTTCACAGATAGGA
Source organism: Lynx rufus (assembly GCF_022079265.1). Lineage (NCBI taxonomy): Eukaryota > Metazoa > Chordata > Mammalia > Carnivora > Felidae > Lynx > Lynx rufus. The sequence goes on from NW_025814834.1 coordinate 152,969,995, forward strand.
GAATGTCATTTTTAAACAAAGCTGATTTGAACCAGTCAGCAGCTTTGGGATCTCAAGCTTTTTGAGTTGAGTGCCTTTTTCAATATAGATACACTTTTATCTCTCATATATTTCTATTTCTTCTCCCTTAATCTTGGGACTCTTGTTCTTTTGTTTTCTTTTTTTTATTTTTTATTTTTATTTTTTTTTCAACGTTTATTTATTTTTGGGACAGAGAGAGACAGAGCATGAACGGGGGAGGCGCAGAGAGAGAGGGAGACACAGAATCGGAAGCAGGCTCCAGGCTCTGAGCCATCAGCCCAGAGCCCGACGCGGGGCTCGAACTCACGGACCGCGAGATCGTGACCTGGCTGAAGTCGGACGCTTAACCGACTGCGCCACCCAGGCGCCCCTGTTCTTTTGTTTTCTTAATTGCTTGCTGTTCTGCAGTACACAGATTGAGGGAAGAGATCTTGGCTTTCATTTACTTATTTTTTTGAACTTTGCCTACCCCCACACACCCGCTACACCCCCATAGTACAACACTGCAGATCGGTTTGCTGAATAATTTATAGCTCTGCACTCATAGTTTTACACCTGTTATTGGTAGGGCTGGTCTCTGGATTTCCAAGCATTGGCATGTAAAATACACACCTGCAATGAGTATTTCCTCTATACTTTTCCTCTACGCCCTCCCCTTAGTAGTTAAGAGAACAGCACATTTTGGTAGTGATAGAGCCAATGTCCCTGCATAAAATGCTTATAAACAACACCACTAGCTTACACATAAATGCCAAAAAAATGAACAGAAAAGGGAGGCAGCCATAGTACATACTTTGCCCCCCCCCCATTTTCTCCTTATATTTTTAACTTTATCCCAATGTTTTGGGATAAAACATTAACATACCAACATCTAGATAAGTCAGCCTATTGTACCTGCCATGTCTGATAAAGCCATCTTTGGTAAAAAAACAAATGAAAGGGGCACATCTGAGGCTGAGGGTGAGGGGAAATGACGTGAGCTCTCAGGAGCTGGAGGCGGTTAACCTTCAGGCCAGTGAAAAACACTGAGCACCGGGGGAAAGTGGATGGAGAGAATTTAGGGTCTTTATGGAAGGTTTTCTTTTTTCCAGTGAAAGCAACTTTAACCTTGTAAAAGATCTACTTTTGTCTTGTTAACCTGGCTTTGAGGAGGAATGACCCTGAGAGGAAAACAATAGCAGCAGCAAAGTATAAAGGGTAATAAACTCCTAGGAGCCTTTTTACCGTCTTCAGAGTCTTGTTTGGGGCGATATGAAGGCATACCCGCGAAGAAAAAAGCATCGTGAGCAATAAAATGTCCCTTCTGTCTTCTCAAGATTGAGCTCTGTGTTCGCTTATTCCTTATGAAGGGTCTCTCTGTCTTCCTGCCTCAGCTGGAAGGCATTTTTCTTTCTCCTCACTCCTGGAATATTTCCTTTTTTCTTCATTTACTTGCTTCCTTCTTTCCTTCTCTCAGTTCCTCCTTCCCTTTTAAAAGCTGCTAAAGAAACTGGCTGACAGTGGCCCAGAAAACCAGGAGGTAAGCTACTTGAGAGTCAGAGTGGAGACTGCACCTCTTCAGGGGGCCCCTAGGTAAGGGACCCTCAGGAAGCTTTGAACCAAAGCAGACTAGGACCGGAAGCAGGCAGGCTCTGGGGCAGTGCTTGGTACATTTTCTTTAATAGTTGACAATCCTTGGTTGAGATTTAAATATCTGACATTTAATTACATGGGCACATACTCTGGGCTAGAATTCATCGACATCATGATTGTTTGACTTAATCTGGAAGATAGGTGTGTTGTATTTGGATTTTTATATTTCAATTATGGTTTTTATTGACCTATAGACATACACACGTAGAGGTGTGTGGAGATCTATTTGTCTATTTATTAAGCATCTAGAACAAGAAAAACATCAACACCCATCCTCTGATCCCTCCAAAGGTAACCACTGTCCTCACTTGTAACACCATTTGTTTTGCCTGTTTTCCCCTGACTCCCGGTGTTTAACACCAAATTTGTGAGACCCATACATATTGTTGTGGTAGCTGTAGAGGGTTCATTCTCATTACTGGTCACAGTGATTCTCTAAATGTGCCCCCAGATCATTAGTATCAGCATCATAGGAACTTGTTAGAAATGCAAATTTCTGAGCAAAAATTCTTTTCTGTTTTTTAATGTTTATTTATTTTTGAGAGAAAGAGACAGAGGGCAAGTGGGGTAGGGGCAGAGAGAGAGGGAGACACAGAATCTGAAGCAGGCTCCGGGCTCTGAGCTGTCAGCACAGAGCCCGACACGGGGCTCGAACCCACAAACTTCAAGATCATGACCTGAGCCAAGGTCGGATACTTAACCTACTGAGCCACCCAGGCACCCGTCTAAGCAAATTCTTGAGCCTTCACCTCCTGAACCGAAAACTGGGTGCAGCACAGCCCTCTGTATTTTAACAAACCCTCCATATGATTCTGATACACACTAGTTTTCAGAAACATTGCTATATAGTATCCTGTTCTCTGAATATATTGTCATATATTTATCATTCCACTGTTGATGGACATTTGGGCTGTTTCCAGTGTGAGGCTATTATGAGGAGCTGTGAATATTCTAGTACCTGTCTTTTGGAGATCATGAAAATACATTTATTGTGGATGTATACCTAGTAGTATAATTTCTGGGTCATAGGATATGCTTTTGTTCAGCTTTAGTAGATATTACCATACAGTTATCTAAGTGGTTATACTAATTTCCATTCCCCAGCTGGATACAAGAATTGCAGTTTCTTAATATCCTCACCAAAAATATACTTGGTATTCATTTTATTTTTAGCCATTCTGATGGAGATAGTGTATCTCGTTGATGTCTTAATATGCATTTCTCTAATGACTAGTGAGATTGAGAGCCTTGTCATATACTCATTAGCCACTTGTATATCTTCTTTATTGAAGTGTACATTCAAATCTTTTCCCATTTTTCTACTAAGTTGTCTATTTTTATCTCATTGATTTGTAGATACGAGTCTTTGTCAGATAAATGTATTGCAGATATATTTTCCCTCTTTGTGGAATGCAAGCAATTATATTTTTGATAACAAACATTCCCGAAGTGTAAGTATGGGCTAGCCACCTGCCTTGTTACTTATAGATTTTTTTTCAACATACTTCCCATTTCTTGATTGTTCACTAACTTTCTCTCCTAATGAAGCATTATTGCACAGAGTAGCAGAGCTTTGTTGTATGAAGCATGCAGCTGAGGAGAGGCTGATAAAACCATGCAGAAAGCTATATGGAATGTTTGAGGCAGGGCAGTATCTCACGGAAAATTCTAGATATTCTAAGGCTTAGGCACGTGCATTTTTATTTTTTCTGCATCTCATAATCACAATCCCATCTTTTTAAAAATATGGTTCCTAGGTGACTGGCAAGTAGCCCAGTAACAGACCATAAAGGAGGCATAACAAATCTGTGGGGAGAGGAGAAGATTATTCAATAAACAGAGTTGGGGCAATTGGTTGGTTATGTGGATAAAAATCCATTCAGCTTCTCAAGCCATTTATGAAAATATGTTCCAAGTGGAACAAAGAGTTAATATAAAAATTCCAACCATGAAGAACTAGAAGGTAGTATTTGAGAATATTTTTCTGATTTCTTAATGTGCAAGGAAATAGCAAAGGGAAAGATATATAGATATAACTATATCAGAACTTGAAACTTGAATTCCTAAATCCAAACTGAATTAAATGGGAATAAAAACAACTGAACAAAATATTTTCAAAAACTATGACATGCAGAGTTTATATCCTTAATTTTAAATTCTTAATACATAAACGTCATGAACAATTAAGAAAAACATGAAGGTCCTAATAGAAAATATGCAAAAAATAAGGAAAGGATATTTACAAGACATAAATTCTCCTGGCTGTTAACTTAATAGCTGTTAAAAAATATAAAATTACAAAAAAAAAAAAAACCCAGGAAAGAAGAACAAGTCCAAACACACAAAGAAATAAAAATTAAGAAATAAAAAAAAATCCATTTCAAATATTGCAGAAAGTTTAGGCTTGATTGAGAGTTAAATGTAGCTTAAATTAAGAAAGAAAAACTCTCATGGAGAAGCACAACTCCGGTTTCTATCCCAACATGGTGCAAGCTGAGAAGAGAAAAGAGAGATGATTTCCTATTTGCTTGTGGACAGCAGGGTAAACAAGAAGTCTTCCAGAGGCTGGTGATGTCCCGAAAGGTTGGCATTTTGGATGAGGTCAAAAGACAGCAACAATCAAAATAATAACAACAAAGGAGGAAATAAAATAGCAAAGACTTTGGAGAAGATCAGAGATGATGGTTGTCATTAATTAGAATTGGAAACGAAAAATAAACAGCAACCCACGTTTTTAAAGTCAGAAAAAAAATCAGTTATTTATTATGTTCGAAATGATCCAGGAGATGTGGTTAGTGCTAGGCTGACAAAGACGAACACAGCCCACTCCTGCCTTCAAGGAGCTTAGACAGGTTAGCCGATAATTTGAATAAAATATTGCAGAGGCTGTTACGACGTCGGCATCTTGAATAGGGTTTTATTAAATTTGCCTGAGGCACTTCAACCTAGCGCCCCAATAACACAAGCTGTTTCTGCTGGGTTTCAGTGCAGCCCTACAACTGTTATTTATAACGACCATCCTGATTTCCAAGCAGCGGTGAAAGTGAGTTGGTGAATTCTGTTGAAGGTAATGGGGAAGTTCAAGATGTATTTTCGAATGGTATGTGGCAAAATTGATTTTAAAAACAACACTGGCTCTTACAGAGTTAATCTGCAACTCTCTCTCTCTCTCCTCTCTCTCTCTCTCTCTCTCTCTCTCTGAGTCGACGAAGAGCTTCGCAAAGCTGAAATTTCACTGCATATGCTACTTCAGCGCACAGGATTGATTGAAACATTAAAATGAGCTGCTTATTCCCACTACCTTTGGGAATATGGACCAAAATAAAGATGGGTGGCTGGGAGACTAGGCACCCGTTTAATTTTTATAGCACACAAATATCCTACTTGCCAGTCACTCTAGGAAAAGTCATACAGAAACGAGGATAATAAACACCTGATATTACAGACACCACAAAAATCTGTTATTACTGTGAACAACTACCATAATTTAGATTGTTTTTTTGCTTGAGTCATTTAAGTAATTACCTCAAATCTCTGCTTTATTTTTTAATCTCATGCTATAGTTTATTACTGTTACTACCTGAAGAAATAAGTAAAACATTATGAGCAAACATTGTGTTTGCTTTTTGCAAACTAAAATCTTTGTTTTTGCAAAATGCTATATTTGGTAATAGCATCGAAAACATTACTTTTTTCTAGAATTAGAAATAACATTCACAAAAGAAATCTGAAAGTGTACTGGTTCGAAAAAAAAGTTTTCTGCTTCATGTAACTGATTCTCTGGGAAATTTCATGACACATATTCATCCATTGTTTTGTAGTAACCATTGCAACGTGAAATTAAAACAGACTCAAAACTAAGCATTTTTAAAACAATTATCCAGCAGTGAAATTACTATATATCTCTTCTAAAAACAGGTTTATCATACATACATTTATGTGAAAAATGGCTGACCTTTTTCATTCAGTTCAGCAGCAACATTCATTAGACTTGCTTTCCTAATTTCTTCAACTGGCGCACAGAAAATGTAAGGCTGGGCTGGGGGTTTAGGATGTGAACACTTGTACGTGATTCCTTTTGATCAAGAGCAGAGCTGACCCTTCTCCCCACCCAGCTTTCCCTTTTTGTGCTTGTGTGTTCCGAACAGCCATTCGGAACAGAGTCCCAAATTGCAATGATGTCCCAAATCGCAGGATTAATGTGTCTACGAACAGACCTCTTATGCCTCCAAAATGAAGTACTCCTTGCTAATTTCTCTTCAAGACACCAGCTTAATTGCATTTTAAACAAATGGGCTGCTTTGCTGGCCAACTTTTAAATGAGATAACAGCAATGTTCACTCTCCAGCAGTGATGAGTGCCTTGCAGTAGATTCAAAACTCTGTTCAATAACAGGTTTAATCTCACACCAGCAGATTTACTGCAGAATAAACTGCCACTGAGCTCATAATTAGTAAAACAACAACAAAAAATCCAACCTACTAAATATTATTTTCCAAAGCAGCAGGCAATGTTTTAGTGGAAAATTTCAGTCCTGTTCTTTGTGTGTTTTATTGATTTTATGTATGATATTGGGAATTCATGCTATGATTTAAGATAATGTTCTTTATCGATCACGTAAGCAGTTGTGTAGTTATCCAGTAACAAAATGATGCCCCCATTCACAGAATATGTAACATACACAGCCAGGGAGACTACAGTGCTTCTCTCTTTAATGTTTATTCCTTTTTTTTTCCTAAAAGCATATTCGCCGTTGGAAAACAACAGCCAAAAAGCATTTGTGCTTTAGAAACAATCTTCTCATAATTTTCTTTGTTGTAGCTATTAGCGGCCAATTGTGATTCAGTGAAAACCCGTTCAACAAACAGATGTTACAAAGTATATTCTCTGCTTGCTGCATCTAAACAAATATTAATGAAGTAATTGGAACTATTACGGAAAAAAAAGAGCGCTTACTATGTATTTATGGTCTTATGTACAAAGCTAGACTCTCCTAAAATTTCTCATTTATATTGCACAGTAGTAAGACATAGTTATAATGACATACCAAGGGACATATTTTTCATAATTGTCTTAAATATCTGTGCAAAAACCTGTATTACACAATTCTAAAGAGCTAATCTGCAAATAAGGGTGAACAAAAGCCATTGTGCAAAAAGTAGCGGAAAACAACTATATGCATTTAAAAAAAAATCAACTTCATTATATACACCATACATAGATTTTCAAAAATCTTACTTTTGTGTGTGTAAATATAAATTAAATGTGTGATGGCCAAAAAAGCTGTTATTAAATAGCTTCTAATTATTTGAGCAGTGTGCTTCTGACATTTTTCAAACAGAAATAAGTTGTCTTTGGTATAAGCACTAGCTCACCTCCCATCACTCAAACATGTAGTAATGGCATGTGAGGCTAGCTTTATTTCTGGCATTAACCTTTTGATAATGAGTGCTACATCAAATGGAATTTGAAGAATCTAATGGTACTGCTGTGCAGTTTATTTTTTTAAGACCCCCAAAGCAAATTAAACCTCAGTGAATCAGACATCATATTCACAGACAATAGCAGTTTTAAGAAATAACTAAAAAAAATACCAATTTACAAATAAAGCTTTAACTCTATAGGTTCTCCAAGTGATGATTCAAAGAAAAACTACTCCTTCTTCTCTTCATGTAAATAGCCTCCAATTTGTACTGACCCTGAAGATTAAAGGTTTTAGAAAGGAGGGAAAGAGAGGAAGGGAAGAAAAGAAAGTATTTCTAGTTCTATCTTTGACTAATTATCACGGTATTTCTAAGTCATAGGACTAAAGAATTTTAGAAGCGAAGGGCCTCAGGAAGGACTCCAATCCCATAACTCACAAAGGAGAATAGTGTTCAGACAATTGATGTGATAAGCCCAAGGGGACATTTTTCACTTGTCTCATCTATTACATAGGAGCAATGTTTATTCTTTTATCACATACCTAATAAGTATCGTCTTACTTATCGACTTACTTACTAGTAAGTAATCGACTTACTTACTAGTCTATACTCTGGTCCATCAGATTTCAGAGTCATTGCTCTTAACCACACACTGGATGACCTCATCCAAAATATGGCCACCTTATAGATCTTATATAACACCGTGTTCTTTTTTCCCTGATCTGTTCAATTTTAACCTATGTTGCATTTTTGGTCAATTTTTTACAACTTTATTGAAGTAGAATACATATGTAATAAAATGCACCCATTTCTAAGTATACAATTTGATGAGTTTTAACAAATACCCATGTAACCACCATCCCAATCATGATAAAGATTTCCTTTCTTCCTCTTTGCAATAAATCCACTCCCATCACCGATCGTAGAAAATAGCTGATCTAATTTTCATCACAGTGGATACATTTTTCAGAACTTCATATGAATAGAAGCACAATTTTATTTATTAATATGAGTTGACAAATACCTATATAGAGCTTATTATATGCCAGGCACTAAGTGCTACACAAATACAATATTTAATCTTCATAACCACCATAAGGTGGTATTATTATCTCTATTTTATGGGTAATAAAGCAGAAGCCCAGAGAGGTTAAGTAATAATCCAAAGTCACACAGCTGTTATATGGTCGACCTGAAATTTTAACCAACAAGTTGTTTTCCAGAGCCCTAACCATTACATAATGCAGCATGAGAATTAATAATAATGATAATTGCTAAACCGTATTCTCTGCTGGCCACTCTTCTAAGCACTTACACATATTAGCTCATTAGAACAATCCTTTGATGTAGGTAATATTGTTCTCTTCACTGATGAGGAAATGAAGGCAGCGGGAGGCAGGCACAGGATGGTTATAAACCAAGAACTTGACATACATTATATCTAAATCTCCAAGGCCTAGAAGAATCCCTGGGGTGTGACAGGTGCTCAATAACACACCCACACACACACACACACACATTATGTATGGTATATGTATATGTATATGATATATAACATACTATATGACATGAAATATGCTGTATGTAATATGTAATACATATTTCACATAAGCATATATTCATTTAAAATAAGGGACTAAATCTAATATATATAATGAATATTTTAATTAATACATTTCACAAATGAATTTGTGAAAAAAATAAATGAATTTGTGTTGATTTTATTAGCATTCACATTCTACAAATGAGGAAATAAAACTGAGAGGTTCAGAAAGAGAAAGTAAATAACAACCAAATTTACTAATCTATTGAATGGATGGACTGCTTGGTTTTGAAGGTGAGCCTGTTGGTTTCCAAAGAGCATACATTTCCTCCCCTACTTTCCCACTCATTTTTCAGCACTCTGCTAGGTATGTTACCACATAACTCGTCTCATATCATCATTTCAAGGACCCTATGGAGAAGGTGTTCTCGTCACTTTACATATTAGATAACCAGCATGCAGGAGGATTAAGCACATTCCCCTTGGTCACCTGGCTGGGGATGCTTATGTTCTATGGTCAAATTCAGGTTAGGAGTGGAGTCTGACGTTGATAAATTTGAATATCTTCATCATGTAGGTGATCCATTGGAAGTGCATGAGATTACTGAAATCGAGGATGCACAGGGTTAACACAAAGCTAATCAAGGTAATTTATAGCTAGTGAGTACCTCCAAGTGCCAGGAATTCTATATATGCATCTTATTGAATCTAAGTCACTTTCAATTGTAAGACATATCCTCACTTCTAATTTGTTAAAATGGGAAAGCCATCCATGATTTGGAATCTGTGAGACACAGTCCGTTATGTCTAATTCCTATGATGACCCTGTGAGATTAATATCTCCCTTTGTCAGATGAAGAAAATAAGACTTAAAGAGAAAAAGTGACACGCCTCTTGACCCAGGGTTAGATCTGAGTAGCTCTGCAACCTGTCCCTTCGTGAGTACTGTCTCATCTGTCATTGTTTTCTGCTCTGCTGTATTGTTTTGCATGTTCCGGCACTGCTCTTGCGAAGTGAGGAGATTCAGGTTTTTAGAAAGCATTTGCTGTAAGGGAAGTTTACCACTTTGCTAATACAACTTATTGTCTGTTTGAACTTCTGAATTATTTTTAAAATTAGTATTGTACCACCCAATGTACAATTAATTTGTTTATAGTTTCACAAGATCTCATGCTTTTGCTTTTACGGTAAGCTCAGACGTACCCTTCCATTAGTTACAAATGGTTAAATCCAACTCTTTTCCCAAAAGGTCACACTGTCTTTCATGATGAACTAACTGCTGACCCATTATGCCAACAAGGGAAGTATTATATTTTGGTGACATGTTCCCTTCAATATATTTTATTTTTGCAGTGGAGTATTGTAAGACTTTAGTAAAAACATTTAGTCAAATAATTGTATAAAATGAATAGGTTCATATGTTCCATTGTCATCAGTTAAATTTAAATTTTAAAGCAGTATAAATTTATAGTTTTCCAAAGATAATCCATCAGAGGAATTAAGTCTGCTATACTCCTCACAATTCCCATTTTGATCTTTCATCTCTGAATTCATGTCTTCTTGTTACTTTTACAAGTAATAGGAAATGTTCATCTGATTTTTCCTCAGCTGGACAGGACATTTTTTCTGAAGTCACAGCAATAGCTTTTGTTCCACTTGTGAAGAGCCTCTACAATTTAAATAACTAGATTTTCTAATGGCACTTTCCCCCTCACATCAAATAAACATTTCTCTTGGAGAGAAATATGTGATTTTGTGGAAATAGACCCCTGACAGATAACTGACCAGGAGATATGATTAGCTAGCATCCATAGAAAAAATGCTTTCTAGACTCGTACTTTACACAAATAATGAATAATAATTCTTTATTTTTTCTCTCGGAAAAGTTTCAATTACCCATAAACTTTGAAATTTGCCATGTGTCATAACACCACCTTTTAAGCTCAGTTTTATTCCAATTTTACTCTCTCTCTCTCTCACTCTTCCTCTCTCTCACGAGTTGCTGTTTATAAATCCAAATGAAGGAAGAAATATTCCAGAAATACAGCATACGTCAACTGTACATTTCAGATAGGTTACACGAATCCTTCAGGAATGGAAATCTCCTTTACATGTTCACAACCTTCGCAAGTTGCCAGTGCACTTGAACCTCCCTGCTTCCCCTAGTCTCTGCGATTACCTCAAGACACAGGGCAGTGATATTAGTCATCAGGGCTGGCTTTGTGGGCCTGCAACATGCAGTTGAACATGGCCCTGTGCATGGAAAGCTTAATGCTTTGCTGTCATTGTCTTGAAATTCTTAACAATATTTTAACAGAGTTCTATGTTTTCACTTTCCATTTGGCCCCACAAATTATGTAACTGGTATGGTGACTTGTCCTCGTATAATACGTAGGATAATTTATTTCTCTGCTCCACAGTAGAAGGATAAGCAGTAAAGAGGAACCAAGGGGGTGGGGGGGGGGGGAAGACAGAGAAGTTAATTAGAATAAACAGAGCTGAGTTGAGAGTTGTGATGTTTTGGCTTCATTCCTTAGCTTGAAATACAAACTTGTAAAACCTGAGACACATTCATTCTCAATTACCATCCCCCACCAAATAGAAACCCTTTTTTTGCTACTAAAAAAAGCCACACCCTAAAAAGAGCAAAATGTCGTATATTTGAATTCTTGCAAAGCCTATCATAATTAAGGGGTGATCTCTCAAATTATTTTATTTAGAACATTAGCATGCGATAACTTCAAAATGCTTTGGTATATTTATAGATATCACATGACAGAATCCATTTGAAAAAAGGAGGCACATATATTTAATTATTCTTAGACAAATTATCTCACGTGTTGTATTTCACTGTTCAAAAGGCCTTCTGAAAATTATTTTTAAAAAGCAAAAAGTAAATTGTTACTTTGTAGAGACATCAAAAATATACTTTCTGATTATTATCATTATTATTTCTTTTAATAAAATGGTATGCGAATGGGTGCTTGCAACTGCAGATAAAGTTTCTAGGGAGAGCAACACACGTGTTTGGAACGAATTTGGAATGAATTGAAACAGCTTGGCCAGAAGTAGTCTGTGCCCTGGAAGATTGAGGCACAGGGCTTAAAAGGGGATGCTTGTGATAGGGAAGTCAACAATGTTAGAGAGCGTGTAAAAACTTTGATAAGATTATTTCGTAAAATTCAAATGTGGAACATTTTATCCATTCATACTGTTTCATAAAATATTTAAATTTAAGCATGTATAATTCAATTAATAAATAGTAGTCATCTGACTATTTGCATGCCTCAAAGTCTATATATTCAAGCTGTTGCGGTCATCTCACCCCTTCCCTGCCCCCCCGGGAAAATTAGGTGTTGCAGTGTATTTGGGTTTACCTTATCTTTAAACATTTGTGGTTGTAATCACAAACCTTTCAAAATCACCTGGTAAAGAAAGGTGATTTTTTTTTTTTTGCTATTTTATGTTATCTGCTCTTTATACAATGCAGACGGTTGATTAGCATAGCTAATTGAAAGTTGAATATATTCAGCATTCTCAGTTGAAAGGTTCTTTATAGCTACAGAGTGCCAAATTGAATTATTTTCATCTCTCTAGTCCAAATCCCGGGCTGTGAATCTCTCTGGGACAGCTCTGCTGAGATTTATTACATGCACACATCTGTATTCCCCCCAAAGTCCTTCATTCCTGCCTAAATGAAGAGGGAGTCTGCCTGCCTCCCTCTTGTCCCCCAGACCCAGTTGAAGGCAGTTAGTTGTGTTGGAGAGGGTGAGGTCATAACCACAAGCAACAACGCTGAGAATTGAAATCTGTCTTGAATGAAAGCAAACAGACAAATGAAAATGAAATTAACCCTACTTACTTGGCACAGACATTTCCTTTCTGTTCTTGCTTCAAAAAAGAATTTTTTCCCCTGGATGCTTCTACTTTTGTCTCTCACATCTTTCTCTTCCTTCCCATTTCTACTGCCACAGTCTTGCCACGGAATGTTTTCACTCCCTGTCTAGATTTCCTTCCTGCAATTAATCCTCTCCTTCATATTTTTTACCCCTCATTTCAACCCATCTTCAAGCCTGCTGCCTGGGTGCTCTTTCAAGTGCCCGGTTAATATCCTCTCAATTCTAGCTTGCACAATTTCTGTGGCTCCTGACTGCCTATGAATAAAATAAAATTTTCTTATATTGGCATTTCAAACCTACTAACACTCTAAACCCAATTCACTTTTCCAACTTTGCTTCTTACTATTAGCAAGTTAAGCTCAACCAAGAAATACCTGAAGTGGTTCTTTAATATAATTGTTAATCATATTACCTTATCTTAATTTATGTATCCTTGTGGGATACTTCAAGTCTTGTCTAGGACAAGGCAGAATAAAAAGAAGTAAAAATACCTTAACTTTGAAATATCATATTTCCCAGCTCTCTGTTTTTTTGTTCATGCTGTTCCCTCTGGAGTACTCTCTCATCCTGGTATTTGCTATTGAAATTCTGTCCACACTTCATGGAGACCCATTCCATATGTCATTTCCTGCAGGATGAATTTCCTCAATCAAGTCAGACTCTTCTTCCTTCCTGCCCTTGAACTCAGTAGGCCCCTCATATGATGGCTCATATAGCCTGGTATTACAGATAACTGAATTTTACCTGCTAAATTATATACTGATTACACATAAGTTTTACAGCTTTACTTTTTTTTTTCAAAAAAATTATTTATTTATTTATTTTGAGAGAGAGAGACAGAAAGAGACAGAGAGAGAGAGAGAGCATGAGTGGGGGAGAATCCCAGGCAGGCTCTGTGCTGTCAGTGCAGAGCCTGACGTGGGGCTCGATTTCACAAACTGTGAGATCATGACCTGAGCCAAAATCAAGAGTCAGATGCTTAACTAACTGAGCCACCCAGGCACCCCTATAGCTTTAAGTCTTAGAGAAAGTCTAGCACAGTATCTTTCACAAAGGAGACACTGAATAAACATATATGGACAGAATGAATGAAGGAAGAAAAAGAGTGAAATTGTATGCCTCCAAGTTTATGTTTAAATTATGGACTCGTACTGAGGGCTTCCTTTATTTAGCAAGTCTTGGTTTTAGAAAAAAGTAATTTCATTAGCTGTATCACTTTATGATATTCATGCCATGGAGAGAATTCTACTTAGTGAGACATTCTTTGTAACTTTCAATTGGTGAGATGATGTCAAGTGGTTTAAAGTTTGGATCTTATTTTTATAATTAGGAGCAATAAATAATAGTTAATATTTAAATAGGTTTTACTGTATGCCGGGAACTGATCTAATACTTTATGTATATTACTTCATTTAACCTCATTAATACCTATGCGGCAGATACTACAATTATTATTGTTTTACAAAACCAAAGCTAGGCAGTTTCCCAATTTCACATGGCTACTAGATGACAAGAGATGGGAACTGAGCCCACTTATTTTGGCTTCACAGTCTGTGTGTATTCTATATAGTCAGGTGGCTGGATGAAATAAATACTATTTTATTTCAAACAAAAAAACTATGAATATTTGATAAATATGAAGCTCAACTTCAGTCTTTCGGTATGATAAAAATATATAAGGCAATATTCTTGAACTTTAGTGAAATCTTCTGTTATTCTGGGAAGTTATGGTTAAAAATCAAAGACTGAGGTCAAGATAGCCTTCCCAGGTAGATAATCTGTGCAGTTGTACAGACTTTGCATTTAGAAGAGCCCCATGCTTGGTCTAGTGCATCTTGAAATTTTTAGTAATTTTGAAGAAAGGATTCAGATTTTCATTTTTTACTGAGTCCCACAAATTATATAGCTGGTGCCGATTTCACGTTTTAAGGACAAATATAAATATTTTCTCAGTACATTCAAGTAAACATTAAAGTTTTATCCTTTCCACTCTCACTTCCCTTTCCTTCAAACATGCCTCAAAAGGTAAGGAATCAAAATCTTAAAATAGCTAAAGAGCTCTTTTATAAGAAAGCAATAGAATTTCCTGAGTAAGAGGTTAATATTAACGTGCCCATCTGGTAGACAGATGAAATATTTGTCTCACTGTCCCCATTCTGGTTTGGTTACTAATTGTCCCCTATATCCCATGAACTGAGATACATAAATATGTTTTTTTTTTCTTATAACTCTGTAATTTCTAGAGCTCTTTTTTTTTAAGTGTTTATTTAGTTTTGAGAGAGAGAGAGACAAAGTGCGAGTGGGGAAGAAGCAGAGAGAGAGGGAGACACAGAAACCAAAGCAGGCTCCAAGCTCTGAGCTGTCAGCACAGAGCCCAACGTGGGGCTCGAACCCACGAACTGTGAGATCATGACCTGAGCCGAGTTGGACACTTAACTGACAGGTGTCCCTAGAGCTCCTTTTTACTTTTTGTTGTTGTTGTTGTTGTTGTTAATTCTTATTCTCTCCCTTCTTCTTGGCTAGCTCTGCTTTGTTTTCCTAGCTGTCTGCAGTCTCTGGGTTAGCTGTGAGACTCATGGCCATTCTTTCATTCGGCAATGAACTCTATTGAGTCCCTGCTTCAGTAGAGAAAGAGGAACTCTGAGGACATCTGATTGTGTAGTTTGTCTTCCCAGGGTGATAAAAATGTGTACAATGCCTTTGAAGGATGGCCCAAGGGTAAATAATATTCTGCAATGTGAGCCTGGCCTAAACACAAAAAACACAGATTGGGTCACTTTTCAGAGAACGTATTTTCCTACTAAGAGAATATTTAAGTTAAGACAACTAGTCAATGCTAGACAGGGGAAGATGAAGTGTGGGCAGTTTCTGTCTTCCAGCATCCACATAAAGGAGGAGATAGTCCTACACATAGGGCATCACATACTGACATGTACATGATACTAATGTAAGTAAACTATATCATGGTTCCATGGGCAAAATAAAATGGGACACAGATAAATGGTGCAGAACCAATAATATTTGGGCTTCTTCTGAGGGTGAGGAGGGACAGACTTTGCAGCAAATTAAAAAAAAAACAAAAAAAAAACCCCAAAAAAAACACAAAGCCCTGAAATTGCAGCATCTGTTTGTATAAGTGAGTGATCTGCCATGACTGGGCCTGGGCTTCATGGGGTTGAGAGTATAGATGGGAACAGATGTGCCTTGCAAGGTGTGAAATGACATTCTGTTAAAAGGGATGATTCAATAAAAGGTTTCAAGGAGTAAGGAGGCGTAGTAGAAATGTGTATTTAACACAGATAATATGTATGGCACACAGAACAATGACTCCCCTAAGCCCACACGAAGATGTCCATATCTTACTATGTGGAATCTGTGAATGTATTAGATTGGGCAAAGGGAAGTAAGGTTGCAGGTGGAATTAGGTCACTAGCCAGCTGACCTTGAGATGGAGAGAGGATTCTGGATCATCCAGGTAGGCCCAGTGTAATCACAAAGGTCTATATAAATGGAAAAGGGAGGCTGAAGAGAAACAACCTGAGAAATGAATGCATGAAAATGATTCATCCAGGTGTTGCTGGCTTTGAAGATGGAAGAATGTGGCCATGAAGCAAGGAATGCAGGCAGCCCCCAAAACCTGGAAAAAGGCAAGGAAATGGATTCTTCCCTAGAGCCTCTGGAAAGTATGTAGCCCTGCTGACAATTTAGATTTTATTTAGGTCAATGAGACCAGTGTTGAACTTCTGTCCACAGAATTATAAGATAATAAATTTGTTTTGTTTTAAGAGACAAATTCTTTTTTTAATGTAACTTTTTTAAATTAATTTTTTTAATTTTTTAATCTTTATTTTTGAGAGAGAGAAAGAGAGACAGAGTGTGAGCAGGGGAGGGGGAGAGAGAGAGGGAGACAGAATCTGAAGCAGGCTCCAGGCTCTGAGCTGTCAGCATGGAGCCTGATGTGGGACTCAAACCCACGAACCGTGAGATCATGACCTGAGCTGAAGTCAGACGCTTAACAAATTGAGCCCCCCAGGTGCCCCAATTTATTTTTTTAATTTATATCCAAGTTAGTTAGTATACAGTGCAATAATGATTTCAGGAGTAGAATCCAGTGATTCATCCCCTACATATAACACTCAGTGCTCATCCCAATAAGTGTCCTCCTTAATGCCCCTTGTGCATTTAGCCCATCCCCCACTCACCACCCCTCAAGCAACCCTCAGTTTGTTCTCTATATTTAAGAGTTATGTTTTGAGCCCTCCCTGTTTTTATACTATTTTTTCTTCCTTTCCCTTATGTTCATCTGTTTTGTATCTTAAATATCACATATGAGTGAAGTCATATGACATTTGTCTTTTCCTGACTGACTAATTTCACTTAGCATAATACACTCTAGTTCCATTCAGGTTGTTGCACATGGCAAGATTTCATTCTTTTTGATTGCCAAGTAATACTCCATTGTATATATATATATATATACCACATATTCTTTTTTTTTTTTTAATTTTTTTTTCCCAACGTTTATTTATTTTTGGGACAGAGAGAGACAGAGCATGAACGGGAGAGGGGCAGAGAGAGAGGGAGACACAGAATCGGAAACAGGCTCCAGGCTCTGAGACATCAGCCCAGAGCCCGACGCGGGGCTCGAACTCACGGACCGCGAGATCGTGACCTGGCTGAAGTCGGACGCTTAACCGACTGCGCCACCCGGGCGCCCCATACCACATATTCTTCATCCATTCATCCATCGATGGACATTTGGGCTCTTTCCATACTTTGGCTATTGGCGATAGCATTGCTATAAACATTGGGTGCATGGGACCCTTCTAAATAGCACACTTGTATCCTTTGGATAAATACCTAGTAGTGTAATTGCTGGGTCATGGGGTAATTCTATTTTTAATTTTTTGAGGACCCTCCATACTGTTATGGAGTGGCTGCACTCCCTGCTGCAGTTTGGGCTGCAGTTTGCATTCCCACCAGCAGTGCAACTTTCTCTGCATCCTTGCCAGCATCTGTTGTTACCTGAGTTGTTAATTTTAGCCATTCTGACTGGTGTGAGGTGGTATCTCATTGTGGTCTTGATTTGTATTTCCCTGATGATGAGTGGTGTAGAGCATCTTTTCATGTGTCTGTTGACCATCTGGAGATCTTCTATGGAAAAGTGTCTATTCATGTCTTTTGTCCATTTAAGGGAAAAATTCTTTAAGTTGTATAAGATAATAAATTTGTGATGTTGTATTTCTGGCATCATAGGAAACTAGTGCAATGTGTTAAATTCAGAATAATCCATGAAATTCAATTTTAAAATATTATTTAATAATGAACAAATATATTCTGCTATCTATCTACCCTCTCCTAATTTTCATAGGTCTTGGCACATGTTTCTTTCCGGCTGCCTCCTACTGACCCCAGATAACTTAGATTTGTAATCACAGTCTTCTGCTTCCAGCTACATGCAGGAGAGAAGCATAAATACCAATGCCCATTACAGCCTAGCCACAAGCAAATAAAAAAGAGAGGCAGTTCCTATGTTTTTAGGCATATCATCCACCATCTTTCTCTTGGGCTGGAGACATTATCTTTGTCTACATTGTTCTGTGCCTCAATTAGTATTTCTACTGCTATCAACTGCAAAATAATTTGTATCTAGCAAAAATATATACATTTAAAAGGTCAAAAAGGCTCTTCTTCTCAGATGCTTGACACACTGCCAAATCCATAATTGCAAATTTTGTTTATGCCATTCCTCTTGACACAGGGTAACACG
Organism: Lynx rufus; assembly: GCF_022079265.1. NCBI lineage: Eukaryota > Metazoa > Chordata > Mammalia > Carnivora > Felidae > Lynx > Lynx rufus. The sequence goes on from NW_025814834.1 coordinate 152,988,283, forward strand.
GCTGTGTAAAAACTCATTTACTTTAGGGTGACAATTCTGTTTAGATTAATTGACTAAGGAGATTAATATTTACTCTACTTCTCTATCACTGTTGAAATGTTAACTATATTGTATAAAATCTATTAAGTACTAAAGCATTCTTTGCAAACTGCAATACGTTGATTTACTTCCAAAATGCAGCTCATAATGGTCACAAAATGGCAGAAAATCTTTGTGTGTTTTAAAGGGCAAGTGATTTTATTTGGGCATCAAGAACATAATTAGTGGCATTTGAGTTTGAAGTCATTTATCCTTGCAGTGGAATGACCAAGGTACTTTGCTCATGAAACCTGACTACTTTCAGAGAATTTGGTGGTATCCTGTGATTTATCTACACGTGGCCTATCCTGAGCAGACCATCAGTAACTGGTACCTGCCAGAGTGAATAAGAAGATAACTGTGTTCCCACATGCTGACAATATAAATTCCTCATTGTGTAGTAGATGGGTGTTGTCTTAGGTGTGGTTTAGAAGCTGCCTTCTAGCTAGGAAAATGGTCTTGGTGAAACAAAGGTTGTTATTTCTGTCAGATGTTCTCCAACAATTATGTGCTCAACATCAAGTAAGCCATAGAGTTGCATAATGCGTCAATTGAATTGGAGGTACTTTCCTCTTGACTGTTGTGAGACCAATTTCTTATACATTTTCCTTAGAATTATGGCTGGATCTTTCTCTAGGCTTGATGGAAGGTTGGCATCAGTTGGTCAGAATGTTTTTGCAAACATATCTCTCTCTGAGTTACCATATTGTGAAAAGTTGAAGCTTTCATGCAGCATTTATTCAAGAACCGTGTTCAAAGGGCTTTCTGGTGTGAAATAAAACAAAACAAGCTTCTTTTTTTGTTTGTCTTTTCTGTTGGTAGCTTCTTGAATACGTGGCATTTCTCCATTCTGCTTAGAATAATGTGGAGAATCCTTAATTCTCTTAATAAAAGGGAGAGCACTCACATGGTTTTTCAAAGCTTAGGCATTTATCCTAAAAATCTGTTAAGTATAAAAAGACTTCAGTCCTTTTGTCCCACAGGAAAACCTTGAACTAATTGCTATTTGGCTCTTAGCAAAAGTCCCTCAAAGGCAAGCTCAAGGGAGAGGTCTCCAAAGTGCCTGCCACCCATCTACTTCTTTGGAGAATCAAATGTTCTTGTTTGATCAGATTAGACACCATCACTCAGTCACCTTCACTGAATTTTACTTCATTGTTAAATCTTTCACTTTTATCAAAAGCAGCTACAAGAATTAGCTATATAAATGTAATTTCTGCTCTGTCTACACACAGTTTGGGTATATTCCTCACTACATTGCATAATGCCCTCCTTAAATTGTCCCATGTGAGAAATCTCTCTCAGGATTTAGGACCAGAAAAGTTTGTTGAGAATCTTGCTTTTTTCTTTGCAAGAATGAGGATGATGAATTTCCTACTGTATACCTTGTCCTACTGGTACCACTCATCACTTGACCTGCCAGGATGCTGGGAGTCAAGAGACGCTCATTCACACAAGTCAACATGTTGTCCAGTGGTTGCATATTTGGATTTATCCTTTTACATCACATCTTTATCTCTATGATTAGAGAAAGGAAAAGAACACATAAATCAGTACAGTTGATTTTAAAATCATGTTTTGTTATTAGAGAAGTTGAGAAAAATAGATGTACTTAAAGCTAAGTAACATATAGAGAAGTTAAAATGACTTTGGAATGATATTTTAAGAGGTAGATAAAGGAGGCTATAAAAGTAACATTAGAGTATTCTGTTAAAAAAAACTCTTATTATTTTCTGGTATGGTGGCAGGAGTTAAAATAATAAAACTTAGCTAAATGGAAACAATAATTCATCTGAAGATATTTATCAAAGTTCTACTCTGTGTGTGACATAGTTCCTGCCCGTAGGGAGTTTTCTCTTAGAAGTATGAATAGGCAATTTAACTGTATTATAGCATTTGCTATTTTAGAGGAAATGTGGGCTGCCATAGGACCAAATTAGCAAGTACTTTTGATTTGAATTTAGGGTAGGCTTGAAGAGGAAGCATTTTCAAAGTAAAGACCAGATTTAAGACAACAAAGTAATGTATCCAGAGGAAGAGGGAAGGCAAGAGGGCTCCAGAGAAAAGACAAAGAATTGGGAAAGACTCTGAATTATGAGTGGACACAGAGACTCCAGGGGACCAAAACATGTTAACAATGTGCTGGCCAGCACCTTCCTTCTCAGAGGCATTGAGGTTAGTCTGATCTTCAGCAGCCATGACTACAAATCTACTGTTAAAATTAATTACCTTATTAATGGTGACTGCATTATTCAGAGAGTAAGACTGCACTCATGTTTAATCTACAGTGGTTACAAAACATAATTTTAAGTGTGTTCCTAATTATGTGTGTTAGCAGGTAGGGTATGAATATAAGTATGACCTAAAAACAGTGACTTGAGGGGGATAGAATCTTCTATTGCCATAGTAGAGCTCTTCTTATCAATTGACCAGAAGGAAGTTATGCAGCAACACCTCGCTGTGGTTTGAGGCAGAGGAATGAAGTCTTTACTCAAGGTGGCAATGAGTTGATAAACATTGTTAATATTTGAGGTGGAGAAAACATTTTCTAAAGGATTACCCAGTTTCTGATACCATATCCATATAGCTATAGTTATATCTTATCTATAAAATAATGCTTACAGATGTGCAGGTCTACCTCCATAAAAAATATAAACCACAAGATGTAAAAAGAAGTTATCACAAAGTTGGTGATTTCACACAGGGTACACAAGTTCCTTTATTACAAACTGTTAAGTTGCACCTTTTTCATTGACCTGATCGTTGAACCAATAAAATCAGCTTAATAAAAATTGTATAACAGAGCAAGCCACATTCTCTATCAGCTGTTTGAAAAGTGGAATACATAGATTTGCCTAGCTGTAGCAAGCTGAGGATTTATTTACCCAGAACATGGTGATTAATGTTAAGAAGTTTGGGTGGTTATTAACCATCCATATAATCACCTTATTTCCCAAGGTATTTTGCCAATGTACACTTTACTTCATATCCGTTATATAATATCTGTGGAAATGAATTGCTCATGTTCTATTTATGTAAAATGGCATCTCTCAAAGGTATTGTGGCAATTATCCAGGGATCTCAGGTAATTTTTAAATGGTTTTGCTTCTACAACATTAACAAAAACATGTTTTGGATCTAAATCATCTGGATGTTTGCACTTACATTATACCTCTTTTCAAAATGGGATTATTGCCAAAAAAACAAAAACAAAAACAAAAAACCCAAACAAACAAACAGAACAAAATCGATGTGAGAATAACTGAAGTAGATTATATGGGGTAGTCCTGTCAGTTAAATGGAGTCAAATTTAAAAAGGAGTCATTTTTCCAGTGTCAAATTAGATTTGATCAAAAGTCAGATTTTACCATTGCTTCTGTTAAAGTGAAAATTCTGAGTCCCCCGTCCCCCCACCAATTTTTGTCAATCTTGGCCATTTCATTTTTTCTTGAAAGAGTACAGTTCCCTTTTTATAGCAGAAGCCCACAAAGTAAGGGGGGGATAGTATATAAAGAGGACCCTTCCCCTGCCCCCACCCATGCCCTTCTCTCTCCAACTCCTCAAGTGGAAACTGGATTGGCCTAAGAAGTCATGGATGTCAAATCATAAATCTTTTATCATTCCAAAATTGCATAATAACACAGAAAAAAAATTCTTTTACAACTTAATATACACAATTTTTATTCACATTTTGTATCCTTTCATATTTCAGACTCTTAAAACACACTATTTCTTTGGAGTTTGGGACGTAGGGGAGAATTATAAGAGTGTCAGCATAATACAGTGTATCAGCTGGTAATAAGCTTCTGTCTTTTGCTCCGTGTACTTAACTTTGCTGGGACTTTGATGCTTATGGACTTAGGCTGGCATTTTTAATATTTTCTCATGCCCACAGGTCAAATATTTGGACACAGCGATTTGTGGTGATGTCTTTATTGTTTATAGATGAATCTGTGTAATTCTTTGATCTCACATTCTACTGTGGTTCAGTAGATGTCAATTCTTTGAACAATTCTATCGAATCTCTGCTTTTGATAAGTTTAGAATACATGATGTAGTAAGCACAAAATGAAGTTGGCAATTATTCTGTGCATTTGGGATATGTAGATAGGCAAACCATGAAATTTAAGGACAATATAGTCACTTTTGGACCTGAATTATCTGTATTGGTTTCCTCCATCAGTTAAATGTACCATAAAATTGTCAGTTTTCCACATTACTTCAGGCTCTATAAATCTGGATAAAGGGGAAAATTTAAACAGAAAGTGGTGGAGATAATATTTTAAAGGTCACAGGGGACATAGTGTAAATGGTTTAAATATTATTACCTTCTGGATCTTTCTCAAATTGGTAGCAATTGGATATCATGACTTGTGAATGTGCTAGTATTTGTACCAGAAGGCAGAAAAGCTGGGTTCTCATATCTGTGTTTTACCAGTTACATAAACAAGAGAATGTTGTAATGATAAACTTATCTATCTGAAGACACTTAATGCTTTATTTTGTCATCCAGTGGAGCTACAAGACAATTATGTGACAAATCCAGGCTGCCACCCGATTTTGTCAATAAAGTTTTTTTGGAACACAGCCCTGCCTATTTATTTAGGTATTGTCTCTTGGCAGCTTTCACGCTACAACTGCAGAGCTGAATAGTCATAACAGAGATTCTGTGGCCTACCAAGCCAAAATTATTTGTTATCTTGCCCCTTATGGAAAAAATTCACTGGCCTCTGCTATATCGAGTATACTATTGTCATGCTGAACACATCCCACCATGGATGAGTGGCAGTTTCTGATAATTAATCATATGTTTTGTTTGAGCTCATCATACCCTCTGAATGTGCTCAAATCCAACACCGCAAAATGTTTCCGTGTCAGGAAGTAAAGGTATAGCTGTTAGAGAAATAGGAAGCAGATTTCTCTTGGGCAATCAGTTTGCCATCTTTTTGTGAGCATGAAATTCATCTTATAATTTTAGAGAGGAAAATGTGGTCTTAAGCATGGGAAAAAGTTTTAAAATATCCTATATTCTGTAATGTGATCTACCTTCTCACTGTTTGTTTCAACTTAATAATAAAATATAACTCCCAAATGTGAAGGACTTTCCTGGGCTGTGAAATTGATAAGATCCAGACTCTTCATCTGGAAAATTTTCTCAAGCCTCTTCCCTCCCAAATCTCACCCTACTTTCTTTCAATAAATTTGAAAGAAAAGGATATTCCTTTAAATATGGAGCATCATATTTGCATATGTGTTTTTTTTTGTAAACCAAAAGCAATTGGCAATTAGCACACTTACTTTACAAAGAGTTACAATACACTAAAAAATGGCATAGAACAAATAAAATTCAAAATATATCAAAATGATTCACAGACGCTTCTAGTTCAAAAACAACAGCTATTTTCTCAAAGTGGATATACCATAGTAATAGTGTGACATGTAAAATTACTTTAAAAGGAAAGAAAATTATTTGTTGCTGTCCACTACTGCATCCTCTCCTTGGTTCTAAATAATCTATCGATTTATTTCGATAGATTATAGTTACTGCGTGCCCCCTTATTTCTTCTTCTTCCCCATTCCCAGGGGCAGTTGCTCATTACTCTATAATAGTATAATAGCCCCTTGAGCGTTCTTTTCTTGGCTACTAATAAGAATCCAAGTGGTTTCTGAACAGTTATTTTGTTATGTGTCTCAGCCTCAACCTCGGTCTCTCATCACAGTCTATATTAAACTAAATGTAAACTAGTTTTGCTAAAAGATCAACGTCAACCTTATTTAGATAATTTTTTTAAAAGATTAGGACTTTAGGGAAGATGGCACAAGAAATTTATGCCATGATGCATCCTCCTCAATCTTGACTAGACCAGGAATCAAACAGAAAACAATGTTGAAGCCACATGTCTCTTTATCTGTAAGCCCGGAATTATACAGTGGATACTGGGAATGTGTTGGCATGTGTTGAATACTCAAAACCAGTGAAGTGTCATGCCTGATTTGGGACCAAAACTGGAGGCTTGACGCTACGGACTAGAATGTGGTCCAGTGCTACAGCTATATAAGACTCTAGGGGACGTGGGAAGCTGAGGGCAAGAAGGAATTGAGTCACGTGGCCAGCCCAATGGCTGAATGTGTGGTATTTTCAATTTTAGATTCTATAAGAAATGCTTAGTATGTTAAAAGTTTAGGTTACTCCCTAAAAGACCAGAAATACAATGTTTAGTTTCCAACAGGAGAAAGAAACAAAGGAGGGTAATAAAGATAAACTTGTCAACCTCTGGAGAAGACAGGAAAGGATAAGAGGAAGTGGAAAAGAGGGAGAGAAAGAGGAAGGAAAAAGGGGAGAAGGAAAAGGAAGGGGAGAGAGAGAAAAAGGAGGAGAAAGGAAAAAGGAAAGTGGACACAAAATAGTAATTATAAAAAATATAGTCTACTGAAAATAATGTAAATGATTAAACCCACTTATTAAAAGAATAAAATTGTCTGGTGAAACAAATCATAAGGATCCAGCTGTATGTTATATACTTGATTCATACCTGAGAGAACACCTCCTCTCCTGAAAGAGCAAAAATAAAGGAATAAAAATAAAAATATTTGGCAAACAGTGAGAAAAAGAAAGCTGTCCTAACAATGTTACTCTCAGACAAACTATTGTTTAAAGCAATAAGGACACAGCATAATAATTAAAGGAACAACATACCAGGAATATATAAAAATTATAATATATTCTAATCATATTATCTGAATTCTATTAAGCGAGAAAGCAGAAAATTATAAAAAGCTCACAATCTTGTTTATGATTCTAATACACAATGTTAGAAGCAGTAGGTCAATTAAATAAAGATATGAGAAATTTAAAAAATGACAATCTTGACCTAATAAATATATATACAGAGAACCCTACATTGAAGAAATAGATCATTTTCATAGAGACTATTTGGGGAAAATAATTTAATTTTTAATCAAACATTTAACATTTTATTTGCAAATAAATAAACAATATATGTATACTAAACCTAAAGATTTAGACAATAAGACAGTGACAAAATAACTTTCAAAAGAATTATTATCAACCAAATACCATACTCTGAGGACAATGCAAATAAACAATATATATTAAAGTTGTTTTATAATGGTATATTTGGAAACTTAAAAATACATTCTTATAACCCCTGAGTTTAAAGAAGAAATGAAAATTACACATTATTTGACACAAAGTGAAAGAACCATGTGTCAAAATATGTAGGATGCTTTTAAATGAGAGGGAATTTCATCATTTTAAATGCATTTATTAAAGATTAGTTGAATCATTTTGTGTTCAACTGGAACAGTAAAAGTGGACAGAATGTACCTGAGAAAATAGAAGGAATACTATAAAGTTATAAGCAAAAATTAATGAAATGGAAAAAATAAGCTCAAATAATAGCAAAACCAACAACAACAACAAATAATCTGATCAAAAAATGGACAAAAACTTGAATAGACATTTTTCCAAAGATGTAAGAATGGTAAATAGACACGTGAAAAAGTGCTCAACATCATTCGTCAACAGGGAAATGCAAATCAAAACCACAATGAGATATCAGCTCACATCTGTTAGTGTCGCTATCATTACAAAGACATGAGATAACAAGTACTGGCGAAGATGTGGAGAAAGGGATTCCTTGTACACTACTGGTGGGAATGTACATGTGGGTACAACCAGTGTGGAAAGCAGTATGAGGTTCCTCAAAAAATAAAAAATAGAAATACCATATTATCTAGCGCTTCCACTTCTGGGTATATACCCAAAGGGAATGGAATCACTATTTCAAAGAGAAATCTGCATCCTCACGTTCATTGTAACATTATTTAACAATAGCCAAGACTTGGAAAGGACCAAAGAATCTGTTGACACGTGAATGGATAAAGAAATTGTGGCATATATATATATATATATATATATCAACAGATTCATATATATATTAATATATATATGTCTGTCAACAGATTCATATATATTAAATGCATTAATATAATTATATAATTAATTATATTAATATATATAATGATATATATATACATTTATCCATTAAAAAAGGTAATCCTGCCATTTGTAACGGCATGGATGAAATTTAAGGGCATTATGCTAGTGAAATAAGTCAGGCACAGAAAGACAAATACTGAGGGATTTCATATGTATATGTATAGAATCTAAAGATACTGAACTCTGAACTCACAGAAACACAGAGTAGGTTGGTGTTTGCCAGGGCTGAATCAGGAGGCAAGGGGAAGGTAGGAGAAATGGATGAAGTTGGCCAAGGATAGTTTCATGTTCTAGTTATAAGATGTCTAATGTATAGCATGGTGACTCTAGTTAATGATACTGCATTGTGTACTCGAAAGTTGCTAAGACAGTACATCTTTGAAGTTCTCAGCACATACAACAAAAAGTAAAGGAAGAATGGTAAAAAAAAAAAAAAAAAAAGGATATGTTGGGGCACCTGGGTAGCTCAGTTAGTTGAGCATCCAACCTCAGCTCAGGTTATGATCTCTGAGTTCATGAGTTTGAGCCCTGCATCAGGCTTGCTCCTGTCAGCGCAGAACCCACTTCAGATCTTCTGTTTCCCCCCCTCCTTGACCTTTCCCTCCCATGTGATCTTTCAGAAATAATTCTTTTTTTTTAAATGGATGTGTTAACTAAGGATATTGTGGTAATTATTTTGCAATATATAAAATCATCACATTGTGCACCTTAAATTTACACAACATTATATGTCAATTATATCTCAGTGAAGAGAAAAGAATAGAAAGAAAGAATAAGGAGGAAAGCTTATCCTTCTCAAAGGTGGGTAAAATAGATAAATTTATAGTACAGTTGATTCCATCTGTTTCAGAGGAAACAGAACAAATACCTAGACAGAAAGATACCCTATGTATATATAGTCTAAAAATATGTCTGCCTGTATCTATGTCTACATCTACATCTACACTTATATCAGTATCATCCATAACTATATTAATGATATCCAGAGCATCTATATCTTCTTTTTTTTCCCTAGGTGTTTTTTTTAATATGAAATTTATTGTCAAATTGGTTTCCAGACAACATCCAGTGCTCATCCCAACAGGTGCCCTCCTCAATGCCCATCACCCACCTTCCCCTCCCTCCCACCCCCCATCAACCCTCAATTTATTCTCAGTTTTTAAGAGTCTCTTATGGTTTGGCTCTCTCCCTCTCTATAGCAAGATTTTGCACCTTAGCACTATTGAAATTTGGAGCTAGACAGTCGTTCATGAGGACCTGTACAATCACTGTAGGATCTTTAGCAGCATCCATGGTCTCTGGCCTCTAGATGCCAGTGACATACCCCTTCCTTCAAGAGGAGACAAAAAAATTATCCATGTTTTATTACCAAATCTTCCCTGGAAAGCAAATTAATCCACCATATGAGCTACTAACACCCCCTCCAGTTATAGGTGTGTAATCTGCATTCCTATCTTTCACTGTCTCAATGAAAAGAGCTAAGAAACCAGGATCTATAGACAATATTTGATGGATGTCTTATCCTACCCGGGACTAGAATTTCTCTCTAAAATGGAGATAATAATTTCTACCTTCTGTGTGGTTTGTTTAGGTGTTGAAAGGAAATAGTAGGTATGACAATCTTATTTTTTTAAATGTTTTATTTATTTTTGAGACAGAGAGAGACAGAGCATGAGCAGGGGAGGGGCAGAGAGAGAGGGAGACACAGAATCCGAAGCAGGCTCCAGGCTCTGAGCTGTCAGCACAGAGCCCGACGCAGGGCTCGAACTCACAAACCGCAAGATCATGACCTGAGCAGAAGTCGGACACTTAACTGACTGAGCCACCCAGGCACCCAGGCATGACAATCTTTGAAAACCCCATATATGCTAACATGACAAAGATAAAACAATAGATCTGATAATAGAATAACAACAGAAATGATAATAAAATAATAATTTGACCCTATAATTGTCATACAACACAGGAATTAATGTTGTATGTACACTGAAATGGTTTATTAAAAAAACAACCAAAGCAGGAGGCTTGACATGGGATGGGAACTTGGCTACTTGGTGATAGATAACTGTGGGCAAATCATTTATTTCATACTTTCAATAGTTCAGTTCTTAATTGCTAACACAGGGATAGTAACCCAAACCTTGTAGAATTTGGGGGGAGAGAAAAATCCATTGCTATAGGTTGATAAAAATACTGGTCCATAGTCGGTACAAGAAAAAATATTTGTAGAATCCAGTCAACATCTCTTTCTTATAATGTCGTGGGGCATTTCCTTTTGAAATTTGTCTTCTTCTTCAGTCATCTTGGGAAGTTTCTCTATTCCACTTTCCTCAATCCTTAGCAATCTAACACACTACTCATTTTCTCCTGTGTGGCCCAAAGATTTTATTCCCTGTCTGTGATAATATCCAATGCTTTGTCATCCAAAAGGATACATTTCTCTTATTTGCAAATTTTGGAAAGGATTTCCAATGACACCACACTTAGAAGCAATATAAGCTCTAATAATAAAAAGATATCCAACCAAATTACCTTTCTGTAATAGCTAACCAGTACCATGTATTAAAATATTAAGGACTAAAACCCAAATGTGTCCCTCTTTGAAGAATAATATTTCTGCAGTGGCTACTAACAGTTAAACCTGTTTCTATGTTTATGCTATAAATCCTTTGTTTTAAAAGTCAGTGTCTCAGCTGTGAAAATTCTCTTTGTGGTTAAACTTGGCGGAAAGGTTGACACCCCAGGGTAATATTTTCCTCTTCTCAAGTTTAGAAGGAAAGCCATTAGTTTATTTTTAAGATCTTAGCAGGAAGACAAGGGGAAGGGAATGCCAACAGAGATGTTTCAAATGCTTTTATTGCTAGAAAATTGAATAACCAGTTGGCTTTATTTTAAGCAATATGGTAACATGTAAACTTACTTTTGACTTGTGAGGATTCTCTCCCGCATATGATACCACCAACTAGTGTAGTTGATTGTAATTTTCTCTTTTAACGTTTAAAAGGCGATTCTGGCCCGTGCGCAGTTACTCATTTTCTTCAGAAATTTCATAAGGATTTTTAGTATGGAAAGTTATTGAGCATGCAAGGTTCTGTGGATGAAAAGCTCCCTAAGCATGCATTGACAAGGAGGACCAGGGTTGTTACAGTTTGTTGTGTCAATGATTTGCAAATAATGGGTCTCTGGGAGATTTTTAAATTGCAGCTTTCACTCCGGGCCACGGTGCTTTTTAGGATGAGCTGAGTTGCTATGAGGCTTGGCACTCTTCAGTGCACCTTAGGCAGGGGCTCTAATACTTCCACTGAGATTATAACAGCTGGCCATTACAATCAATCTCAATGACATATTTTTCTTGCATTTTTTTCTTTTAATAAAAAACAAGAAAAGCACACTCAAAAGACAATATTAAAGTTGTAACTTAAGCCAACTAAAGTGAAGAGCTTTCACTGAAAGCCTTCAACACCATGAATCAAGACTTTACAGAACCGTATTTAAGCCACACATTGATTACAACATGGACACCACAGTACCTCATTCTAAAGGGGTGAATTTGAGTCAGTTAAAATGGCACAAAAAAGATACGAGTTGTACATGGAATTAGGAGGAAATGTGGGACAATCAAAACATGTATTATGGATCAAAGTCCATGAAGACCCTATTAATACTAATATTTCCCCAAAGTATAAAACATTGGGTACATTCCAAGTTTGAACTTCTCAAAATCACACTACTGAGTTTTAATTTGTCAAACTGTCTCACTTTGGATCTTTGAAGTTAATCTAGTATTGTGAAACTGAGGAATTTTTCGGATCACTAACTTCTCTTAGGTTTTGACAGCCTGAAGAGTTCTTTGGGTAGGTGATATGCAGGAATACTCTATGAATATAACAGTGACTAATCCACATAAAATTAAAATTTTAGAAAACCTATTTGTTCATGGGAGATCTTGTAACTAAATATAACTTTGTCTTGTGGAACATAAAGAACTGATTGTTATATGTAAATATTACTTTGAGCATACAAATACATATGATATGTACTATGGGCTTATCTTGTTTTTACTTGAAAATTATGAACTCTTTCACTGCAAAGATACCATCTTCTATGTTATTTATTATGCACTCAGCATCTAGCAGAAATCCTGGCACAGTGGACAACAAATATTTGCTGAATTTGGGTTATTGAAGGCCTACTGTGCCTGTGCCAAGATTTCTGCCAACATTTCCAAATTGAAAAGGGAATTTGAGAAATATTCAGAAAGTTAGGAAAAGCCAGGGTGAATCAGATACTGACTACTATCCACAAACTGATGTAAAATCACTAATAGATTGTTGAGAAATCATAAGTGATGGACGTTAAGTGTATACAGATAATCATGAGAACATGAACTATTGCGAAGAGATTTTTAACTTACAATTATGTCAAACCAACAAGAAGCTCCCTCTTCCAGAAGACAGCAAAAGATGTTACAAAATGGAAAAGAAGTATTCATGGAAGGAGTAAAGATTTTTAGTAACTGGAATACACTGGTGGCAAGCTTGTTTAAGTCTCATAGGAAGAAAAAAAAAGGATTGCATTAAGGTAAGTAACAAAGTGAGATGAGTTGTGGTTTTACTTTTCTTCTTTTTTTTCCCCAGAACATTTCTTTGGTCTTTCAAATTTTGACAAAAAAGATCTGGATATATTTTCCATTAGGAACTGGCGTGGACAGAGATGTCATTAATGTGCTGAAGGATATCAGTAGAGTTGAGTGATGTGAATAGGAAATCCTGGCTGATAGCAATGTTTGAGATAATAATGACCAAGAGGCAGAAGGCAAAAGGCTCCATACATGATTTAATGAGAGGGGGAACTGCCAGTACATAGTAGGAAGGGGCAGGTAGGCAGACTCTGAAATATGAAAAACAAACAAACAAAACCCAACAAACCTGGGATATATTCCAAGAGATAGAAGTTCAGACTTTGGAGAAGGGAGTGAGTGACAGAGTCATTTATTCTGTGTATTTTATTCAATACGTTTTGACACTTATAAAAATCATGATAGAATTACTTGCTTCAGTCAATGCTTCAAAGTTTACCAGCAGCAAAAAACTATGAAACCAGCCCATTTCAAAGCCATCTGGGAATGACCTTAGTTTCAGGCTGAAGTTCCACATCCAGGTGTGGAGCAGAATGAAGGAGGAATGCTTTTGTTGGAGCTGAAGTCTATGTCCAAACTCTAGAAACCTAAGCAGATGTATCAGTCTGAGCTCTCTTTTCTTTTTCTCTTTTTTAAAATGTTGTATATCTTTATGTCTACATCCTGAAATAATTCCCTAAGAGTCAGAAACAGGTGAAAAGCCTTTTGTGGGATGATCCATGCACTCAGCTGCTTTAGATTAACTATGAATAACGTGCCTTTCAATGCAATTAGACCTAACAAGGTGCATGTGGAGACGATGGGGCCGCCTTGTAACCACATTATCTAATCTCTGCTAGTTGGCATTTCAATCAATTGATTTGACCTTGATTTTGATGGCCATTTGGCACAAAGAATTTCCTGGCCTATCTGCCTACTTGCCTGAATGTGGTGCTATGAGTGATATTTAAAAACTAATGAATAAATTAAATAAAAGAGATGTCTTTCTAAAAACTATGGGAGCTTGATGTTAATAAGTATGTTCCTATTAAAATTAAATTGTACAGAGAGAGGCACTTTTACTCTGAGTATTGATTTTCAGAATTTTTCCCATTTCTCAAATTATTTTAGTGTTAAGGGCTAAATTGACCCCAAAAAAAAATTTGATCTGCTGCAGAATTCTAGAAATAAACAACTTTTGCTCTCAAATTAATAGAATATGTTGGCTTCACCTATGTAAGAGCATTGAGCTGTAAGGACTGTGGCACATTTAAAAAAAAAAGCACTTGGGGCGCCTGGGTGGCACAGTCGGTTAAGCGTCCGACTTCAGCCAGGTCACGATCTCACGGTCCGTGAGTTCGAGCCCCGCGTCAGGCTCTGGGCTGATGGCTCGGAGCCTGGAGCCTGTTTCTGATTCTGTGTCTCCCTCTCTCTCTGCCCCTCCCCCGTTCATGCTCTGTCTCTCTCTGTCCCAAAAATAAATAAACGTTGAAAAAAAAAAAAAAGCACCAACACTCTCAAGAAGGCAGATTTTCTAAAAGCATATTAAACTTATTGCACTTGCTGATTTACTGTGAAGGTGTTTGTAAGGAATGTGGTTGGGTCTCTTTAAGCTCTTAATAAATAAATAAAGGGGTCTGATTATCCCAGACTGTCCTCCTTAAATCAACATGACCATCATGTGTACAATATGCAGTTCAATGTGGGTGTCAAAGTCAACATCAGTAGGTAATTACCCCATTTTTAGCATTTCCTTCCCACAAGAATTTGAAGGAGAGTGCTTATTTTTCTAGAGTTCTTAAATACGACTTAATCCAGAGAAGCCTGTGACTACGTGTTGGCAAGCTAATGTTTTGACAAGAAATAAATCAATGCATGTGGACACGGGTGTGTATGAATCACCCCAATAAAACATTTCATCAAAATATGTCTTTCAAACCAATATGTCTCTCATAATTCCTGAGCCAAATGTTTAGTGAACAGTTCATCTAAACACTACTGTCAAGAGAGAATGTTATTGGCTGTCAGCTTCCCACATGCAAGTGATTAATAAAGTGACAAATTCAAGATCAAAGCTTTCAAGGTCCAGGACATATTTAGCAGTGAGTGTATGAGATATGGGCCTTTGAACAGAGATTGCACCTCCAGATTGGACCAGGTGAACATCCTACACAATAGTTTAATATGCTTCCTCCATTTTGTCAACCCACTGTCTAAAATATTTGAGAAAAACATTTGGAGATTAGAAGATGGTATTTGACCATGTTGCCTGGACTAAAATAGATCGTTCAAATGAGCATTAACCAGGAATTCAGGGCTAATTGCTGATCCTGAATCAGAAATTATGGCAATGTTTTATTTTTAAATTATAAATGCAAAGTATATATAATGTGTTCTATTTGTTGCATGTAACACTTTTTTGCGTAAATAAAAGCATTTTATTCTTTGAGCTTATAAAATTTTGTAAATAGTGGAATCTCAGAGAATGTTAACGCTTCCTTTATAAGAATGAATAATATTTTTTCCAAATGGTCAAATGGACAACTTTCAAATTCTGCATTTTATTATTCAACTTTATTAAGGAGTCAATAATTTGAACATGTAGCTTTGAAGTCAAAACCTTTTTCTAAGTGAGTCAATATTATTTATGTAAGTTATGACATTCGTAAAACCTAGAAATTAATAACCTAGGGGTGCCTGGGTGGCTCAGTTGGTTGAGCGTCCAACTTTGGCCCAGGTCATGATTTCACAGTTTGTGGGTTTGAGCCCTGTGTCAGGTTCTGTGCTGACAGCTCAGAGCCTGGAGCCTGCTTCCGATTCTGTGTCTCCCTCTTTCTCTGCTCTTGCCCTGCTCACACTCTGTCTCTCTCAAAAATAAACATTAAAAAATTTTAAAAATTACAGTAAAGAAATTAATAACCTAAATCCATTTATTTATGAAATATATGTGTGTTTATGACAAAAAGCATATTAACTTTATTGGTTAATATACGGAGCATGCCAACTGCACATACTATATACGCAAAGAGAATACTATATCAGAGAATAGAGATTCTTAAAGGTTTAAATCTGTAAATTGTACCTAAGACCAATTAATCTAAGAATATATAAAGAATTGCCTTATGTAAAATGTAAAACTATTGTATTCCTGGCTGCTGTGTATGTAAATTATGTAGAATGACATTCCAAGAAAATCAGAGTAGTTTATGTGTTTAGTATACTATCTTCTTTTTATATATACATTGAGTTTGGGTTGAAAGGTTTAACAGTATTGATCCAGTTTGCATGTGAATAAGTTAATGGCCCTAAACTATATTTTCTTTCGTAATTACAAAAGAGACATTGTGACAAAGGTCACTGATTTCACAATGTATAATAAATAAATGTAATAGAAAACAAAATATTTAACTAACCTAATAACAGCATATAAATGATTTTTGTTCCAATTCAAATGAATTCAAATTAATGGCATGTTTTTTTATTTATTCATTCTGCTGCAACAGTGTTTTATGTGGCATGTACTGATTTGAAAAAGGTGTTGCTACCTCAACTTCAAACCAAAGAAGCTAATGAATTCTAATGGATGAATGGGGGGAAAAATCTGGGTTTCAAAAATGCTTTTATTGTGAAAATCTCTCTTCACCTGTGCCTCTCATCAGGCATAAGGAACTTTGGTTCTGGTTATCACTGATTTGAGGAAAGACAGTCACCAACCAATGGACCAGCCATGACAGTAAGTATTAGCCCCAAATACTGAGGGTCCAAAAGAAATCAGGCATTAGGCCTAATAAGAATCAGGTAATGTACCTAATAAAAGTCAGGCAGCAGGCCTAATGAATCTTACGCATTGAGACTCATGAAAACCAGGCAGTGGGCCTAATGAGACAGAGGCAAGAGGCCTAATGAAAATCAGGCAACGGGCCTAATGAGAAATGCCACAGACTCATTTTGGTTTGTCTCTCCATGGAAGTTCGTACTCTGGGCTCTAAGTGGACCTACTCAGAAACGCGCTTGAAGTGTATTTATCTGACTAAGGGCAAACCAGTAGAAAAAGGAAGTGCTCCTGGCACATAAAGTAGAGCCAATGCACAATGTATCTGCCTTATTGAATTGTTTAAGCAGGATGAGCACATCAAGGCTGGCATACATCACAGTAGAAGTTTTAGTAAATATGCCACAGCTGTAATTTGAAATGTATCCCGAGTTCCTGAATTTATGTCTTGTTACCATGCCCTAGTCAGCCTCTGTTCAGCTATATATCAACTTACTTATAGTAATTTATTAAATCACCCTATAAGCACTTACGAGAAGCTATATGCCAGGTATGTACCTTGCCATTAAAAAAGACTTTCTAATATTTAATACTTAGAAAAAAATAGAATCATTTTCCTAATTTTGATGGTCCTTAGGTTTAAAGGAATATGCAAATTACAGGTGAGATGTTGACCTTTTATTAATTCTTTCCAAAACTCTTTGGGTGTACTAAATGACAATGGTGAAGAAACCTGTATGAACTTCCCATGGCGAAGTGTTCAGTCCAGGCGGTGATGGGTGGGGAGAGACACAGACAAGAAATAAGAAATTATAAAACTACAAATGGCAAAAAGTGCTACGGACAAAACAGGAGTACTGTGATAAGGTAGTATTGGGACAGGAGGACCAAGGTTTTGTTGTGTGGCTGGGGAAGTCCTCTCTAGGATGAGAAGATGAACTATAGACTGTAAGAGCAGGATAAACATTTCTGACCCAGGGAACATCATGAGCAAAGTCGCTAGCATGATTGATGGACTTCAAGAAGATTAGTTTGAATTATTAGTTGTCAGTGAAATGGACAATGTAAGACATAGTTTAAGGACTGGACAGGCAGACATGCCTCAGTTCAATTCCTCGTTCTTGTGTTTAGTAATTTACAAAAAAAAGGAAATGTACTTATCCTCTTTTAGCTTTACATCCTCCTTGCCTATAATGCAATATATTATATTATGACCTGTAAAACATTTTTAGGTAAGGACATAAATAAAATGTATTTTTGCATTCTTTCACTTATAGCTTTCAATTTGGTATAATATTTGTTGTTTTTGTTTAAACTTTAGGGCAGAAAAGGAGAAACTAAAAGCAACTTGTTGCTCATAAACAATTGAAGTGATGAATTCAATCTTTGCAAATATAAACATCATTATAAAAACAATGTTATAGTAAATATGAATCATGAAAATGAAGAATAAGTCTATGACATAGTGTAATGAAATTTAACCACTTAGATTCTTTTTTTTTTTTTTAAGTTTATTTATTTATTTTGAGAGAGACAAAGAGGGAGAGTGCAAAGCGGGGAGGGGCAGAGAGAGAGGGAGACAGAGAAACCCAATCAGACCCCAGGCTGTCAGTGAAGAGTCCCATGCGGGGCTCCATCCCACAAACCATGAGATCATGACCAATGCCAAAATCAAGAGTTGGAGGCTCCACTGACTGAGCCACTCAGGTGCCCCTAATCACTTTGATCCTAAAATTATTTTAGCTGTGTCAGTGTTCAAGCAACAGAATCAAAGATTACTTCTGTATGCAAATGTGACCTAGAACCACATAATAATACAATATGTATTGTAAAGAAAATGTTTCAAATTTTATATCACTTAAATTATATTAGTCAATCTAATTTTGCTTGCATTGTTTCTAGAATGAATGTTAGAGATATATAACAGTAAACTACATGGGATATGTTACGTTCTTTTGATTTCAAATCGAATTAGAACAAACTCCACAGAAGAAGGCACAGTATAATATGTCTGATATAGTTTTCCTTCAGGAGATATTGAGTTTCTAGATTTTACCAAGTCCCTTGGAAGCTTTAGGGTTCTTAGGATGCCTGGAGTCAATTTTGAACAACTTTGCAATTCACTATAGGGAATCTTAATTCAAATTCAACAAAACACTGAAAAGGGGAGTGCTTTGGGGGCAATTAGTTTTCTCCAAGGACATCAATATGAGGTCCCTGACAGGGAGAAGGAAGATATAAATAATATATATGTGTAATACAGCAATATGTTAAATCATATTAATGCTAAAAAATTATAAGTAAACACTTTTATCCTTATCCTTTTCATTGAGAGAATTAGGACTACATCTAAAGACCAAACAAAAGTACATGACAGTTTATCAATGATAAAAATCCTATTTAGGTCTTCTTTTCATGCATTTATTCTAAAATTTTTCAGTTGATGGAAGATGTTCTGACTTGCATAGTCATCAGTGACATAAAGTAAGTGACTTTGTGTTTAAAGTTTTAACAATGTCCTCTGTCTACATTCAGTTAACCAATCATTCATTCATCCATCCATCCATCCATCCATCCATCCATTCATTCATTCAAAATACACCTATTCAGGACCTACTATGTGTCAGGTAAACAAAAGAATCAAAATGTGTCCCCTCTCTTTTTTCTCAAATCCAATTTACAAATGGTATTGTATACTTCCTGTTGCATTATATTGGGAGGCATATTGTCTTGTAGCAATTAATTAATATTGATTAATGGATTCAGGTGTTTTCATCTTGATCCATTCATTGTAGTTGCTCATTTGCCTTTAGCAGTCATTGATGGTTATTAGCAGTCAATTAATGGTTTTAGCAGTCATTGATGGTTATTGCCTGGAATCCATTAGTTCATTAGTTGTTATCAAATAGTAATGTTTTGATTTTTTCATTACTTTTGCTGTTTACAGAGTTCTTTTGTAAAGTACAACTTTCCTTATCAATTAGTGTGTTTACATGAAAATGAGTTTGTTCAGGAAAGATAGGTGAGATGCTTGATTCATACCCTATACTTATGTTTGCAGAATGAATTGATTTCTGAGACAGGGAACCAAAAGTACATTTTGTTGTATTTTATTTTTTCTTTCGGTATCATTATAAACTCAGTAATTTTAACATAACATATTTGATGTGTTTAAATCCATTTCAGTCCTTGCTCTTTTTGATGGCCAAATTGTTCTGTTTTTAAAGTTGGCTTCCACGACCTTTCAAAAATACCCAGAGGTCTTAGCTCCTTTTATTCCAGATAGAATAGAAATTTTCAGAATCATCTTGTAGAATTCTTGCTTCAAGTCTGGGGTGACCTGTGTTTTCAGGGATCCCTCTTTCCTTTTATTAAAAGTAGTGTTCGAGACCATATTAGAGGTGTGAGGAGTATTCATTTCTATATGATTAGCCTTTCATGGAACAAAACTAGGAACAACTTTGTTGGTTATTTTTAAAAAATTAATCATAAATTCATATTGTAATGTTTGATTCACGTTTATGATGAAAGTGTTTTTAATTTTAAAATTATTATTTCTGTCAGTTTTTATTCCCATTGGTAGCAATGACAGTTCAGAAGCCTCTAACCTAAGTATTACATTTTTTTTTTAATTTTTTTTTTGAACGTTTATTTATTTTTGAGACAGAGACAGAGCATGAACAGGGGAGGGGCAGAGAGAGAGGGAGACACAGAATCCGAAACAGGCTCCAAGCTGTCAGCACAGAGCCCGACGTGGGGCTCGAACTCATGAACCGTAAGATCATGACCTGAGCTGAAGTCGGACGCTCAACCGACCAAGCCACCCAGGCGCCCCACATTTTAGTTAATCAATGGTTACTGTTCATATTGGAAGTAGAAATAGAATCTAATTCTTGAAGTACTTGTAGTTTTCTCCTAGTGCACACATTAGTCTTATCAACTCTTCTTATATAAAGTACTATTTGAGAAATAACACCATCATTTACCTAATGTTTTATGACGAGAGCCAATCAATTAAACATGGTTGTACCACCTTTAGTCTTTTAAATACTACAAAAATAAGTATTTCATTTGGATGTCATTATCATCTTAGATTCACAATGGCCAAGCAAACCTCTCATAAAAATGACAGAATTTCTGCTAATTATCTAAAAAAATTAATGAATAGTCTTACAATAATTTATCTTAAATTCCCTTTGAATAATTACCATCATGATTTAGTAAGAGGAAGAGGAAAAAAGAGAAGACCTCCTTTATCATATCCCATTGTCCTTTTCTTCTTGAGATATTTAGTCATAATATAAATTATTTTAATGTGGATATTTAATTTAATGAAATGAAAATTGCAGTGGTGACAAATGCACAAGATTTTAACTGCAAGTAATAAAACTCAACAAAAAACTTTTATTAAGTATGCAAAGAGCCTTCTTAAGTGATATTACTATGGACAATTTTGGCATTTCTTCGTTATGAGGAAAGCTCAATCTATAAACTACCTATAAGTGAGTGTGCCATCACATAAGGTGTACTTGTTATTGTGGATGTTATGAAAAATAAATTCCATTTCCCTTTAAGGTTGAATATGTTGCTGTATGTTCGCTCTCTATGGTCAAAACCATAGAGAAATATTTTCAAATGTATAAGATGTGTGAACTGTTGAATAGGAAGTGAGTATTGTATATTAATATATGAGTATTTGTGGAAGTTAAACAACTAATGTCTTGGCACATATTGACTAATTAGAGGAAACAGATTGACTAAGAGATGAACAGTTTTCCACATATTTAAGCTTTGTCTATATTATGGAGACAACTGTATTTTTTTCTGAAGGAGGGAAATATGATTAAGATTCAGAATGGAACTTTCTTGTTAATGTGACAGTAGATTAGGAATTAGTGGATTAGTAATACTGCACAAAATTGTGCACAATAAAAACCCATAAAGTCAAATATAAGGACAAAAAAAAAACCAAACAAACACAGAAAACCAATGAAAAGAGAAGACCAAATGTCCAAGGGTGGTGCATATATTCACTAGTTGTGACATTGATGTGAATACAGCAGCAATAGTTAATATTCTGGATTATGCAGAGCAATTAGGTCTACAAATAAGGGAGAAGGAATAAGATTTGACTTAATCTTGCTCATTTAGACATGAGTGTCACTGAACAGACAGGCTGTCCACTCCAAATTCCAACCAATAAAAATGATCTCTGAACTAACTAGAGTTTACTGTTTTGCTCTTTACCAAATTATCCATTTTCTTCATGCATCTTTTTGAAGATTAACAAGCATAGTACAGTACAGATATATTTTAATAATAATAATAATATTGAGATTGTTATGTAATTTAATTTTAACACTAATTCTTATTAATTACTATTCCTGTGTGGTTTAATATTTTTTTAATATTGAGGGTATAATATGTCTCAGGCAATATTCTAGCACTTACATTCTATTGCCATTGTCACATTAAAACTAAAAATAGGGGGTGTCTGTGTGGCTCAGTCTGTTAAGCGTCTGACTCGATTTACGCTCAGATCATGATCTGATGGTTGTGAGATTGAGCCCTGGGTTGGGCTCCATGCAGGACATGGAGCCTGCTTAAGATTCTCTCTCTCCCTCTCTCTCTGCTTCTCCCCCACTTGTACTCTCGCTCTACAGCTCTTGCTCTTGTGATCTGTGTCAGAAAAAAGACAGATGTTTCTTTCTAAAGATAGAAAGTAGTATCTTCATTGTATAGAGGAGGAAACTAGGAAACTAAAACTTGTGAATGACTAAGTTGGAATTTGATTTTAGGTCTGACTGAGCTGCTCTAGAGAGGAGAGGAAGAGAAGAGAGTGAGAGGGAGCAAGAGAGAGAGAGAGATTGGAAGTGGAGAGAGAGATGGGGTGAAAGAGGATTGGGGCTAATACAAGTCTCAGATATTCTAGAGAAACATGCTGGATTATTATAGAGCTCATCTTCTTCCAATATAAATAAACAAAAAATTAACCAAAAATATTTCTGTTGGGCATAGAAATCAAATGTTATTTAAAAGTAAAGAAATCTTCATGCTTCTCTGTGTTTCAGATAACAAGATACTTTAGAAAATAGCTTGTGTCTTGACTTTTTTAAATTCAATCAAAGAAATGGTCTTTTTAGGCTTCAAGAAAGAACACACTATTTTAAGTTATACAGAATTAGGCTGACAACAACGATAACAACAAGAAATCCAGTTAATGGATCCAGAAATGCAAAAAAAATCAACTCACATTCGACTTCTGTGGAAGAGCTCATACTAAACTTGAATGATTTCACAACTTCATGTATAACAGAGAGAACAAAAAATATGAAAATAATTGGAGAAAAGGTTATAGTTTGATTAGAGGGAAAATGGACTAAATGACTCCAATCTGTGAAAACTAATTTTCCTAGGGGGGCAAAAAAAAAAGGAAGAAAAGAAAAGAACCCGGAATAAAAATAAGGAAAACAATACTGAGACACAATTGAGGAACATTTTTATGAGATAAATTCTTTTTGAAATTTCAAAGTCATTAATGTCAATTGGCAAAATAAATAACCTCACCTCCTTTTTTAAATGTTTATTTATTTATTTTGAGAGAGAGAGAGAGAGAGAGGAGGGAGAGAGAGAGCCAGCACGAGTGGGAAAGGGGCAAAGGGAGAGGGAGAGGGAGAGTCTCAAGCAGGCTCCTAGCTGTCAGCATAGAACCCAACACAGGGCTCCAGGTCACAAACTGAAATCATGACTTGAGTGGAAATCAAGAGTCAGAAGCGTAACCGAATGAGCCACCAAGGCACTGCAACCTCAACTCTTATTTAGGTATAGTCTGATAATAGTTTTAAAGAAAATAATTTTACATGTATTCAACCAAAGGGAAAAGAAAAACATGATCTCTACGGAAGCAAAATGATGATTTTACAATTCTTTTAGGAAATTATGAATGCTCATAATGTAAAGTAAATAATACTCATAGTGTAAAGTAAATAAGTGATTTTCTACAGATTCAAGGGAGAGACTGAAATATACAATCAGGTGTTGTGCCTACAGGAATGTAACAGTAAGATAATCTCAGACAACTGAGAAAAAATTGCATAGCTTCCATTCCCATGCTGCAAAATCTTTTTGGAAGATGTAATTCAGCTAATGGGAAAAGGAATAAAAATAAAAACTCAAAAAGTCATGTAATGTTTTCCTATTAGATTAAAAGGAATGTTGGTCAGCATTGACATTCAGTTAAACAAATAGAGTTAATTACAAAATATTGTGAATATGGTAACAAAATAAAATGTAAGCTAATAAAAATTCTTGTGATTAATTTTTATGATTAAAAATCTTGTTCCATGATTCCAGATTACATTTATAAAGTATGAGAAATTGACATGAAAAGAAAAAGTGTAAAAATAATATTTTTTAGTTTAGATTTGATTCTCTACCTTCCAAATAACTATAAAATATAAAAACCAACTACCTGTAACATATATAAAAGAGTGAAAGTAAAAAAAAAAAAAGCAATAACAAAGCATGGAGCAAACAAATAACAATTAAAACTGGAACACAAGGTAATGGATATAGCTGATCTTAAAATGCCTAAACCAATCAAAAAACATTTATATAATGCAGGTTTTTGTACGAAATAGAAAACATTTGAAGAAATGAAGTAAAGGCACTAAGCTATGAAGAGTGATTACTAGGACATATTATAGAAGCCTAAGTTTTCTTGTACTTAGTTTTCTTAAAATATTTTTATTGTTTTATTATTTTTAACTTTTTAAAGAGAGTATCAGTGGGGGAGAGGGGCAGAGGAAGAGAGAGAGAGAATCTTAAGCAGGCTCCATGCTCACTGCAGAGCTGGACCCTAGGTCTTGGTCCCACAACCCTGGGATCTTGACCTGAGCTGAAATCAAGAGTCAGACACTCAAATGATTGAGCCACCTAGGAGCCCCTTAAAAGATGTTTAAAAGTTGAGATGTACCCTCAGAACTCAATTGCATTATTTAACAAAAGGGTATTGTGTATGGGTAAAGATATTTCAGATAAAAAAAAAAACTGATAGATTGTGATGGCAACCGTAATATAAAATTGAGAGGAATTAGAAGGGAATAGTAATGTTGAAGATAAAAATAATTCTGTTGATAAAAGATACAGCAACAAAATTATTCCATCCTCAATTTTAAGCCATTCTACTATATACAAAGTAAATAGTCCTTTGAAAAGAGGGATTGACTCTGCTTAAAAAGTACATTATTTTTATTAAACATATTTAAAATCTTTGAAATCAAGTGTAGAATGCTCTCTAACTTTAATTTTTTTTTAGAGTACATGATATGTACTTTCCATAATATGGCTATTGTTGAGAGCATTGCCATAAACTTTGGGGTGCACTTGCCCCTTTGAATCAGCATGTTTCTGTCCTTTGGATAAATACCTAGTAGTGCAACTGCTGGGTTGTATGGTAGTTCTATTTTTAATTTTTTGAGGAACCTCCTCACTGTTTTTCTGGAGTGGCTGCACCAGTTGGTATTCCCATAAACAGTGCAAGAGTGTTTCCCTTTCTCTGCATCCTCACCAACTTCATATGTTTCCTGAGTTAGTCATTCTGACAGGTGTGAGGTGTTATCTCATTGTGGTTTTGATTTGTATTTCTCTGATGTCGATGTTGAGCATCTTTTCATGTCTGTAAGCCATCTGGATGTCTTCTTTGGAAAAGTGTCTATTCATGTCTTTGGCCCATTTCTTCACTGGATAACTTGTTCTTTGAGTATTGAGTTTGATAAGTTCTTTATAGATTTTGTATACTAACCCTTTATCTAATATATGTCATAAATATCTTCTCCCATTCCATCAGTTGCCTTTTAATTTTCTTAACTGTTACCTTCATTGCACAAAAGCTTTTTATCTTGATGAGATCCCAATAGTTCATTTTTGCGTTTATTTCCCTTGTCTCTGGACATATGTCTAGTAAGATGTTGCTGTGACTGAGGTCAAAGTCCTATTTTCTCCTCTAGGATTTTGATGGTTTCCTGTCTCACATTTAGGTCTTTCATCCATTTTGGATTCATTTTTGTATATGGTGTAAAAAACAGTGGTCCATTTCATTGTTCTGCAGGTCACTGTCAAGTTTTCCCAGCAACATTTGCTGAAGAGACTGTCTTTTTTCCACTGGATCCTCTTCCTTACTTTGTTGAAGGTTAGTTGGCCATACTTTTGTGGGTGCATTTCTGGGACCATATTCTGTTCCATTGATCTATGTGTCTGTTTTTTGTGCCAGTACCATACTGTTTTGATGATTGCAGCTTTGTAATACAGCTTAAAGTCTGGAATTGTGATGCCTCCAGTTTTGATTTCCTTTTTCAACATTACTTTGGCTCTTCAGGGTCTTTTCTGGTTCCATAGAAATTTTAGAATTGTTTGTTCTAGCTCTGTGAAGAATGCTGGTGTTATTTTGATAGGGATTGAATTGAATATGTAGATTGCTTTGGGTAGTATTGACATTTTAACAATACTTGTTCTTCCAATCCAGGAGCATGGAATGTTTTTCCATTTCTTGTGTCTTCTTCACTTCTTTCATATGTTTTCTACAATTTTCAGTGTACAGATCTTTTACCTTTTTGGTTAGGTTTATTCTTAGGTATCTTATTTTTTTTTTGGTGCAATTGTAAATGGGATGGATTCCTTGATTTCTCTCTCTGCTGCTTCATTATTGATGCATAGAAATGCAACCAATTTCTGTACATTGATTTTATGTCCTGCAACTTTATTGAATTCATGTATCAGTTCTAGCAGTTTTTTTTTTTGGTGGAGTCTGTCACGTTTTCCATGTAGAGTACCATGACATCTGTGAAGATTGGAAGTTTGACTTCTTCTTTACCAATTTGGATTGTCTTTATTTCTTTTTGTTGTCTGATTGTTGAGGCTAAGACTTCTAGTACTGTGTTGAACAATGGTGGTGAGAGTGAACATCCCTGCTGTGTTCCTGACCTTAGGGGAAAACTCTCAATTTTTCTCTATTTAGCTGTGGGTCTTTCATAGATGGCTTTTATCATGTTGAAGTATGTTCCTTCTATCCCTACTTTCTTGAGGCTTTTTATCAAGAGAGGATGCTGTATTTTGTCAAATGCTTTTTCTGCATCTATTGAGAGGATTATGTGGTTCTTATCCTTTCTTTTATTAATGTAATGTATCACGTTGATTGAGTTGTGAATATTGAACCTGCCCTGTAGCCCAGGAATAAATCCACTTCCTAAAATGCTCTCTAACTTTAAAATTTAGAAATATATTATTTATATTTCTAACAGTATTGAGGCTATGATATTCAGTACAATGAGTTAAAAAAATGCATGATTTTACTAAATGTTACTTTGTATAAAGTAGTATAAGGAGCATCCCCTCTACCCACAACATATATAAGTTGAAGGCAAAATTTAATCAAAGAAGGAGGAGGAAGAGAAGGGGAAGAAGATCACTGTCCAGATAATTACAGATGTAGCAAAATGGGGGATTATAGTTTCAAACACTTATTATTTAAAAACAAAGAGAATAGGGGCATCGGGGTGACTCAGTCAGTTAAATGTCCGACTTTGGCTCAAGTCGTGATCTCACCACTGGTGGGTTCAAGCCCTGCACCGGACTCTATGCTGTCAGCTCAGAGCCTGGATCCTGCTTCGGATTCTGTGTCTCCCTCTCTCTCTGCCCCTCCCTGGCTTGTGTTCACTACCTTTCAAAAATACATAAACTTTAAAAAAATGAAAAAGAGAGAATAAATTAAGCATTTAGAATAATTTTTTTTAATTTTTTTAACGTTTATTTATTTTTGAGACAGAGAGAGCCAGAGCATGAACGGGGGAGGGTCAGAGAGAGAGGGAGACATAGAATCTGAAACAGGCTCCAGGTTCTGAGCAAGAGGTCAGCACAGAGCCTGATGCGGGGGCTCGAAGTCACAGACCGCGAGATCATGACCTGAGCCGAAGTCGGACGCTTAACCGACTGAGCCACCCAGGTGCCCCTAGAATAATTTTTAAACACAGTGCTATGTATGAACTATTGTTATTATCATTATTAATATTAATGAAATGAGTAGTAAATGACAAAGTTTTTATTTTTATTTTTTACATTTATTTTTGAGAAACAGAGTGAGACAAAGCGTGAACGGGGGAGGGGCAGAGAGAGTAGGAGACACAGAATCTGAAGCAGGCTCCAGGCCCTGAGCAAGCTGTCAGCACAGAGCCCGATGCGGGGCTCGAACCCATGAACTGTGAGATCATGACCTGAGCCGAAGTGGGACGCTTAACCGACTGAGCCACCCAGGCGCCCCCAAAGTTTTTATTTTTTAATAATAAACAATAATTCTTTTTAAAAGTTTGTTTATTTACTTTGAGACTGAGAGAGAGAGAGAGAGAGAGCTGAGGAAGGGCAGTGAGAGGGGGAGAGAGAGAGAGAGAGAGAGAGTGAATCCCAAGCAGGTTACACACTGCCAGCATGGAGGAAGTCCCATGCAGGGCTTGAGCTCACGAACCGTGAGATCATGACCTGAGTGGAAATCTAGAGTCAGGTGCTTAACTGACTGAGCAACCCAGATGCCCCAAGGGTTTTAATATTATGTTACTAAATATCTTTTAATAGTGTTAGAAAATATATTTGATATCTTAAAGAAAAAGTAATACACAAACTCAACAATTTAAAAATTGCATAGGAAAAAAGGAATTATGTGTTCAAATGATACTAGTGATTTTCCATAATTGGTTTTCAAACTGGTACCTGTGTAACCTTGGGTTCTTTCAGACTTCTGAGATATGTAGAGTACAGAGAGCGTCAGTAACTTAACTTGTAGCGTTCCTCTTTCCATTTTTGAAAACCAGGAATCTTGGAGTCAGCTTCTTGAAGCACTTTATTTCATCTCTGGCTGAGCAAAAGGAGTAAAGGAGGGGCTTATTTCTGTTAAGACAGAAGATAGATATTTTAAATGTCTGCTTTAGTTTTTGCTGGCTGTTCCGGATCTTTATTTAGCATTAAGACACTATGAAGCACTGGATGGGGTGCCTGGGTGGCTCAGTCAGTTGAGCATCCGACTCATGGCTCAGGTCATGATCTCACAGCTCGTGGGTTCGAGCCCCATGTCAGGCTCTGTGCTGACAGCTCAGACCCTGGAGCCTGCTTCAGATTCTGTCTCCCTCTCTCTCTGCCCCTAACCCACTCACATTCTATCTCTGTCTCTCTCAAAAATAAATAAACATTTAAAAAACAAAACAAAACAAAAAAGCCACTATGGAGCAATGGAGGGAAATTGGTAAGGTATGTAGTTAGACATGAATTTGGCCAAAGTCAAGAAAGGAGCAGAAAAGAAACCTTATTGAGGAGGGCACCTTTTGGGATGAGCACTGGGTGTTGTATGGAAACCAATTTGTCAATAAATTTCATATATATAAAAAAAAATAAAAAAAAAAAGAAAAGAAAAGAAACCTAAGTCTTGGTAACAAAGTTTTTCATGGTGCTCTTTCTAGGATGAAATCAACTATTAAGTACAGTATTGGAGTGATACTTGCATCACATATTGGAAAAACATTACTGGGAGGAATATCCTTTTTCTACCTCTCCTCTCTTCTGTCTTTACATGCCATCATTTTTTTCTTACATTTTTTTAAGTTTATTTATTTATTTTGAGAGAGACAGAGACAGCATGAGTTGGGGAGGGGCAGCGAGAGAGGGAGACAGAGAATCCCAAGCAGGCTCTACACCGACAGCACAGAGCCCGATATGGGGCTTGAACACACGAAGCTGTGAGATCATGACCTGAGCCGAAACCAAGAGTCGGATGGTAACTGACTGAGCCACCCAGGTGTCCCTACATGCCATCATTAATTGTCTTCTGTTATTTGGCTAGTTCTCTTTGTCTATTAAGGGTAATTTCTAGGGCAATTTTTTAGATTTTGTTGCTGATTGTGTATATTGGGATAGTGCTTAGGGTTCTGGGTGATGCAAATTATGAAAGAATGTTCTGGAGGTAAAAATTGGTAGACTTTTACAGCACACAGCATGCAAAATGCCAAGAGAGGTATTTCATGTGAAGAGTTAAACCTGATAGGGAAGAAGAGGCTTCTGTAATTATATCATTAGTACAGTCCAAAGCCCGTAACTATTGTAGTTCATTAGGGCTAGGGAGAAGAAGAGGGAACATCAGCAGAGAAAAAAGGATAAAACTAGCACAGGTTCTTCGTCTTAAGAGTTGTATTTTAAGACCATTTCTCTAACTGAATTTGAAAAAGTCACATCCATTGTTTGTCCTTATGATATTTCAAATGTGCCACCACTGGAAACCTAAATTACTTAGACTTCCTATACTTTATAGTCTTCAACTTCTGAGTTTTTTCTTAATTCCTTGGAGGTTGAAATTGACCCCTAAATTGCCAAAGGTATTATGATGTATCTAGCTAATTGGGGGGCGGGGAAGCAAGCTATTAGGCAAAATGTCTGCCTATTCAGGGAACCATTTTACTATAAATGCTAACTAATAGTATTTCTTAAAAAGCAGGACTGCATGGGGTTTTATTCATGAGTAGCATGTACTTGTTTGATTACAATACTGCGCCTTATCAATGCTATCCTCCTCATTTTACAATCATATTCTTCCAGGCGTGGAGCAAGCAAAAAGAGGAGGAGATGAAGTCAAACAGGCAAGAGCTTTGGCTTTGCTCTAAGTCAAACAAGGAGCCATTGTGGGATCTTAAGAAAAGGGGTGACATGATCTGTGAAGAGCGCACTAGGGACTGGGCAGGGCAGTGTTGTTCTATTTCTTGTTCTTGGCACTGACTACTCGAGCGTGCCATCTTTGTGAAAATTCAGTGCTCTGGTACACTCACAATCTGTAAGTCATATTTCAATAAAAAGTTTACTTAAAAATACAAATAATAAATAGCTGGTTATGGCCATAGTGTGGCTAAATATTAAAATATGTCTAACCGGTTTTAAAAAATTGTGTATCTTACCTGTGGTGGGGTTAGTGGGGGAAGTCTATGCTGCTGTAGGTCCTGAAGTTACTGGAAGTGATGTAGTTACTTTTTAACTTGTTTTTCAAATATACCCTTTTGGATGCATGCAGAATCCACTCTCGGGAAATGTTTATTTGTAGAGGTCACATCTTCATTACTTTGGGCCAAAATCCATTGCACTTTTGGTATTATTTAATAAGAGTATTGCTTTTCTGTTGAGAAAGGTTGGGCATTGCTAATTAAATAGAATTAGACTCAATGTTACCCCCCCGTCTCTGCTGTTAAAACCCATTCTCTGCCCTATGAAAACTCATGAAACAGCAGCTAGTCCTCACTAACTTATTTCATTCAATTAAAATTAAATTACACAATTGAACTTTTTTCTTGTCTATTCTATATAACATTTTAGTTAATTACTTAATTAAAACTGAAGCCTGACATTTGTTTCTTTCTCTTTAGGAAAAAAGAAAAAAAAGAGAAAAGAGGAAAAAGGAAAAGAAAATACACTCACAGCTACTTTTTAATTCACTCATTCAACACGAAGCTCTGGAAATAATCTTCTATTACTAAAGAAATATATAGGTTACACTTCCCATGAAAATATTTATAAAAATGATACAAGCGTGTTAGCTATAGAGTTCAATATCAGATTTCAGTTTCTAGGAAGGCTTTTAAAATACAACCATATTCAACAAATATCTCTAGTTTTCCGTGTACCAAAAGAACCCCCCAAAAGCAAAAAATATCAGCTTGATTTTCCTCAGTATACTTATCATTTTCTAGTAGCCATTTTGCATGTGGAAATAGAAAGTGACTCTATCCACTGGTATTAGTATATCATAATATTGTTCCAAAAATAAAGTCTCCTCCAATATAATGGCTACCATTTGTACAATGGTTGCTATTTTAACATTGTCATAATGTTTTGTTTACATTAACTCATTTAATATTTATAACATCCTATGAAATAGGTACCATCATTATTCCCTTCTTATAAATGAGAAAACTGGGGCACAGAATAGTTAAGAGATTTGCCCAAGATTATAGCTAATAAATGGCAGAGCTGGGATTTTTATTCAGAATTTCATTTTTATTCTGCTAATTTATTTTTATAAGCCACTCTCTTAACCATTGCATTATAATGCCTTGAAGAAGATCCACACAAGCCAACAGGTAGCTCTATTCCTGAGACCTCAGAATGTGTTTTTTTCTATTAATTTATAGCTACTTACTGAGATCCTACAATATGTTTCTGATGTGTTAGGTGAGAGGTAAAGATTAGTGAATAAAACTTGCCCCCGTGAACTAGTGAATAGTCCCTGCCCTCGTAAAACTTAAAGGCAAAAAACATGATGGATGTTAACTAAACTTATTGTGGTAATCAGTACATAACGTATGTGTAAGCCAAGTCATTATGCTGTACATCTTAAATGTATACAGTGCTATATGTCAACTATATTTCAATAAAACTGGAAGAATCAAAAGACAATATTAATAGGTAAAAACAAACAAATAAGCATACAACTGAAGAAAGAGAAAATTAATGCACATATAACCACAGGCAGCCCTCTCTGCATGGTTCCAGAATATGCAAATTTCAGTTACTGCATTTACTTAAATAAAGCCAGCCCCTCAATGAATGGTTCACCGTAGCCTGGTACCCTAGCCTGTTAACCATGAGTAATTGCGCAAAGTACAAAATGGGCTACTGGCTCTTCAGTCCACAAGTTGCTCCAGAAAAAGCAGATGCACGTTATGATCGGTGACCATTCACATCACATTTTTCAAAGTCTATGAGTGGTCACTACTCATCTGCTATTTAGTTCACTTACATACAGTAATCTTTAGCGATGTTGCTTCTTTGTCTCTCAGTGGTAAACCCACATGACATTACACAAATATGGATAATTGGAAGAGGAAATTGAGCAACAAACATGAATAGGCAGCAAAGAACCAAAAAGTGAAATTAGACTTGAATGTAAAAGGAGTTCTAGAGGAAACAGCTGATCGTGTTGGCAGTGTTGCTGTTTCACTCTAGATTCGCAGCCAGGGGAACTTAGTGAAGGTGAATTTATTGACATAAATGAGAAAAATGATTTTGACATAAAGGACAAAGATGTCCCAGAGTAAGTGACAGGAGCAAAAAAACTTCCTATTAAAGAATTCTCAGAGATGTTTCATGACATTGAAAGCACATAGGATAAAATGTCGGGAACGAATCCAAACTTAGAAAAGAGCATGACAGTTTGCCAAGACGTAAAAAAGGTGCTTCCTTTTCAAGTTATGTGATGAGAAGAAGGCAAACACTGCACAACAAGTTTGATAACTATTTTACTGAGGAAGAAAATGTTTGCCAATGTTTCTGTTAATTATAGTATAATAATAAAAACTAATGTGTATTATCATATAATAATAAATTATTAGTTTTACTGTATTTTTTATTTCTTTATCCATTGATTACTGACAGTAAGGGAGTTTTTAATGTTTGATAAAAGTTTTTAAAGGTCATGGAATAGTTGTAATGTTTCCTATCTCTTTTTTTTTAATTTAGTTTTTTAGTGTTCATTTATTTTTGAGACAGAGGGAGACAGAGTGAGAGCGGGGGAGGGGCAGAGAGAGAGGGAGACACAAAATCTGAAGCAGGCTCCAGGCTCTGAGCTGTCAGCACAGATCTCAACGCAGGGCTCAAACCCATGAACCAAGAGATCGTGACCTAGCTAAAGTCGGACGCTTAGCTGACTGAGCCACACAGGCGCCCCAATGTTTTCCCTCTCTTATTAAAATAGTTTTGCATGATTTCAGCTTGCATGCTCGTTTTTAGAATCCCACACTGTTGTGCAAAGCAAAAAATTGCCTGTGCAAAAGAAAAAGTCTACAATCCCTACACCCCAACCAATGTCTTAATCCTCAAAATTCTCCACTGGGGGAATCAACAATTAAAATAATAGTTCTATAGCTCTTTCCTAGATTATCAGCTTTAGACCTTTTGATTGCCTGCTCTAACAGAAGAAACTTTTACTGATGTTCACTCTTCCTCTCCTTCCTTGTCTCAGTGTGGTTATGTCACCATTTTAATTTGGCTGAAATTAATTATCTTCGCATCTATAAATAACAAAGCCCCACTTTTATTTCCTCTTTCCTAAGCCATAACTAATACTTTTCTGACTCCACACCTTGAAAAATATGGCATTAGGGCCCTATCCATTCTTCTGACACCTATTAACCATGAAGCCTGAAATTCTGACGTTTGTACTTGTATATCATCAAGGTTAATTAAAGTTATTCATTATACAGTCTTATATATAGTATTATAGTAAGCCTGCTTATGAATTTTACCTACTTTTGTATAGAAAATGCCACTGGTCTTCACTTTCTGAAAGCTACTTTTGCTAAATAAAGAATTCTAACTTGACAGCTTTTTTAATTCAGTACTTTAAATATGTTGTTCTTCTGTCTTTTACTTGCATTTTTCCTGACAAGAAATCTGTTGCCATCCTCACCTTTGTTTCTCTATAAATAAGGACTTTCTTTCTCTGCATTCTTTTAAGATTTTCTTTTGACCATACATTTCAGGCCATTTGTTTATGATGTGTCTTGATATTCGTTTTTCTCCTGCATATTTTTGTGCTTTGAGCTTTGTTGAGCTTCTTGGATCTGTGAGTTTATAGTTTTCCTCCAATTTAGAATTTTTTTTTAGCCATTATTTGTTCAGGTATATTTTGTCTCCCACTTCCCTTGGGGACTCCAAATGTACAGCTGATCACTTGTTATCCCACATCTCTCTGATGCTCTGCTAATTTCTTTCAGTCTTTCTCTGCGTCCCATTTTGTATCATTTCTATTGTTATGCCTTCAGTCACTTATCTTTTCTTCTGCAATCAGCCATTAATCCCATACAGTGTCTTTTTCATCTCACACATCAAAGCTTTCATTTCTAGAAGTTTGATTTGTTTTTGTTGTTGTTAATAATTTTCATGTCTTTATTTAAGCTTTGGAACATATGGACTATAATTATAATATCTGTTTTAATGTCATTGTCTACCAATTCTAAAATCAGTGTCTCTTTGGGGAGGTTTTGATTGATTATTCTCCTGATTATGGATAGTGCTTTTCTGCTTCTTTGCATACCTTAGAATCTTTGATTGAATACCAACCATTGTGAATTTTATCTGTTTGTGTTCGTGCAGATATTCTTGAGCTTTGTTCAGCATGCGGTTGAGTTGCAATCCTCTCAGGTTTTGTTTTCAGGTGAGACCAGAGCTGAGTTTAATTTTGGGTCAATATCCAGTTTCCATACTAAGAAGAAAAGACCTTTCTTAGTATTCTTACCAATATCTCTTGAATTATGAGGTTTTCTACCTTTGTTGTTGGAAAAAGACACTATTAGCCTGCTGTGAATTCTGGGCACTGCTCTCTTAATCCTGTTGAGTGGTTCTTTCTGTCCTAGGATAGTTTCTTCACACAATTGTGTTTCAGTTCTCAACTGAATCCTCCCCCATATAGACCCTCCACAGATCTGCAGATTTCTTTCTCTGTCAGGCTCTCTTGTCTCTGGTACTCTATCCTATGACTTCACTGCTTTGTCCTTTCTGGACTCCCAACTCCATCCCCGGGCTTCCCCTGCTTGCATCACAGTCTGGAAACTTTCTCTAGTCAGCAAGCTGGGGCAATCAAAGGACTCACCTTGTTTCAAAATTTCTCAGGAATTATGGTTCTTTGTTTCTGATGCTGATAACTTGAGTCCTGTTGTTTTAAACATTTTTTTTCCTGGCTTTCTTTTAATTGTTTCAGGCATTGGGGGTAAATTTCATTTCTGTTTCTCCTGCTCATTATTTGAACTCGTATTTGTTGAACTAAACCTGTATAGTGTTAGTAGTGCAAAGCAAAAGAAAATTAATAAAGAGAGAACCAAAAAATAGTATTGGAAGATATAAATGCCCAGAGACATAAACATGTTTCAAAGCATAATTATGCAAATAGATGGCAAAGTTTAAGATAAAGGTGTCAACTCTTCAACCTCACTTAGTATGAAGGAACATAGTTTAAACAAAAAATATCTTAATTTATAAGGACATTTTTCTAGGAGAAAAACCTTATCAAGAGGACAGTGTAGACTTTATTAGTTTGGCTCATTAAATTGAAAGTGGACTTGAAAAAGGTCATCGGGAATTAGAGGTTAGATAAGCCATAATCAAAGCAATTAACAATGGATTATGTCTCATGAGCTCCCTAGAAAAGGAAATCTCAGTTGAAATTGTTGAATACCCAAAATGGTATTCATTTGCCTCACTGGACCAAATCCAATAACCAATTGCCTTGTTCAGTTCATAAATACAAATAGTGTTCAAACTCCCCTTTACCTTAACTTACAGATTATAAAGTTTACAAATTGATTTTCAAGTATATACATGTTACACTTTTGGACACAAGTCACACCTTTGAACCAGGACCTGAATTTTATAGAAACAATTTTATAGAAAGTCTAACTCGAAAGGGCACTCTACATACAGCTCACTTGTTGGCTTCAATAGAACGTAGGTATTTAATAATATAGAACTCTAGACAGTATTCTAGACTTCTGAGTACAGCTCAATCAAATTACATATAAATCTTAACTACCAATTCTGTCTTTCTTTGAATTGTATTTTAGTGTTTCCTATTACTGTCACCATTTTTGTTTGTTTGTTTGTTTGTTTGATTTGTCTTTTAAGGATATGTTTTAAAACACTGCACTCAGTCTCTGAACTCTTGAATTTGGTCTTGTGGGAAGTTAGTGTCTTTGACACTCTGAACCTCAGTTTCTGTGAAATGTTGCTATCAACACTTATTGTTTTGATTTTCTAATAATATCTCATGTCTTAGGCAATAGGTAGGTGTGAAGCCTTCCTAGTTTTCATTATTGGTTTCTGAAAATATGGTGTTATTTCTGAATGTGTAAATTTGTGTTTAAACCAAAATTTGAGGACATGAATTTTGAAAATATCAGTCTGCTATTGTGCACAAGTACACCAGACACTTACCTGTTTTATTAAGCATGTAAAGATAAGGAGGTCTAGGAGTGATCTAAATCTGAAAGAAAAATGAAATACTGGAGTGACGTCCTTCAAGATCAATAACTAGGAAGCAGCATGAAACCTCAAAAGGCAGACAACAAAGAGATCTGCAAGACATCACTTAGAAAGAAATAATTATTAAATGAAACTATCTGAATCTAACGAGGACAAAATAATCATAGATGGAAAAGCATGAGAGATCAAAGATCAGAGCAGAATTGAATTTAAATTCATCATTTATCAACAAGTGACATAAAGTATCCTTGTTTTTGTGTAAGGCAATGCTTTGCCATAATATTCTAAGACCCAATATTCATTTTTATTTCTAGCTCTTGGTGGCTATTGAGTGTCAGATCTGTACTTCCATCACAGAAGACCCATTGATTAAAATATTGTAGAGTCATATGGCCTGGGTTAAAACATCTGTTTATAATATTAGATAATAGTAAGGAATTATTGTTTATTTTTATAGGTGTGGTGAAAGTATTGGGGTTATGTTTTTTTTAATGGTCTTTATCTCTTAGAGCTAGATTCTAAAATATTTAAGGTTAAAATATATGATATGGGAATTTGCTTCAAAATAAGCCAGATGGTGGTGAGAGTGTAGGGATTTAGATAAAACAAGACTGGTCATAAACTAATAATTATTGAAACCAGATGATGACTTCATACTATTATTCTCTCTGCTTTTTAATTTTTTGAAATTAAAGAGAAAAGGACAAAATTTGTTTCATCATCTAAGTGCTCTGTGGCCTTACACAAGTTACTTAATAGTTCATCATTTACAGAAGAGAGAATAAGAGAAACCTGCTTCATTGGATTGTTTTGAAGACTAAATGAGTTAATTGATATCATACACTTAGAATGTTGCCTATCTTGTGGAAGGTGCTGTGTAAATACTACCTTAAAAATGATCTCCTCCGTGTCCATTTTTTGTTTAATTTTTTTGTTTTGTCTTGTTTTTTATTATTTTATTAACTAATTAATTTAATTAATATAATTTATTGTCAAATTGGCTATAGATTCACAGGCAGTAGTAAGAAATAATATGGGGAAGTCTCCTGTAACATTTACCCAGTTAGTCCCAATGGTAACATCATGCACGACCAGGGTATAATATCACAATCAGGATGTGAATATCGATACGATCAAGATACAGAATATTTCCACAAGGATCCCTCATGTTGCCATTTTCTTTTTTTTTTTTTTTTAAAGTTTTTGAGGGTTTTTTTTTTTTCAACGTTTATTTATTTTTTTGGGGACAGAGAGAGACAGAGCATGAACGGGGGAGGGGCAGAGAGAGAGGGAGACACAGAATCGGAAACAGGCTCCAGGCTCTGAGCCATCAGCCCAGAGCCCGACGCGGGGCTCGAACTCACGGACCGCGAGATCGTGACCTGGCTGAAGTCGGACGCTCAACCGACTGCGCCACCCAGGCGCCCCACATGTTGCCATTTTCTAACTATCCCCTTCTTTTTTCACCTTAAGCCCTGACTACCACCAATCTATTCTCCATTACTATAGTTCAGTCTTTTAAGAAAGTTATATACGTGAAATCACACTGTATGTAACATTTTGGGATTGACTTTTTTTTTTTTTTTTTACTCAGTATAATTCTCTGGAGACTCACTCGAATTGTTGTGTGTATCAATAGTTTATTAATTCTTATTGCTGCGTAATATTCCATAATATGGATATTCTACAGTTTGTTTAACCAGTCACTGTTCACTGAAGAATATTTGGGCTATTTCCAATATTTGACTATATGAATTAAACATATAATTCTCTTAAACATTTGTATACAGATTTTTGTG
The DNA here is from genome assembly GCF_022079265.1 of Lynx rufus. Taxonomy (NCBI): domain Eukaryota; kingdom Metazoa; phylum Chordata; class Mammalia; order Carnivora; family Felidae; genus Lynx; species Lynx rufus. The sequence continues at coordinate 153,026,625 of NW_025814834.1, forward strand.
TAAACATAACTTTTCTTTTCTTTGGGGTAAATGCCCAGGAGTACAATTGTTGAGTCAGATTATAGTTTCGTAATTAGTTTTTAGATTCTGCTAAAATGTTTTCCAAAATGGCTTTAACACTTAAAATTCCCATCAGCAATGGGTGAATAATCCAGTTTCTCCACATTCTTTCCAGGAAGAATTAGTGTTCTTAGTTATTTATTCATTTATTTATCTATTTATAATTAATTCATTCATTCTCAAAATTTTAGCCCAGTGTGACAGGTATGTAGTGATATCTCACTGTGTGTGTGTTTCTTAAGTTTATTTATTTACTTTGCGAGAAAGAGAGTACACCCTGGGCAGGGCCAGAGAAAGGGGGAGAGAGAGAGAATCCCAAGCAGGCTCTGCACTGACTGCGCAGAGCCTGAAATGGGGCTTGATCTCACAAATTGTGAGAACATGACCTGAATGGAGATCTGACTGAGCCACCTAGCTGCCCTAGTTGTGGGTTTAAGTGCTCAGAAATCTTTTCATATGCTTATTTGCCATCTGTGTATTTTCTTCAGTGGAATGTTTGTCTGTGCCTTTTGCCCATTTTGTAATTGGATTATTGCTTTTTTATTGAGTCTCAATAGTATTTTATCATTGTTGTTCATTTAACATTCAACAAGTATTTACTGTACAATATGAAATGCCAGTCCCTCTTCTAGGTACAACAGTGAATGAAACGAGTTTTAGCCTTGTGAAACTTACATCCTAACAGTGGTAGGTTGGTAATGAGATATATAGAATATGTTAGAAAGTTACAAGTACTATAGGAAAAGAATTACAGCAGGTAAAGAGGGATCAAAAATCAGGATTACAGGTGCATCTTGCAATTTCAAATAAGTTATTCATACCTAAATATGTATATGCAGGCATATTGGTCTTTTGACCAATAGTCAAAAAACATAAACAACAAGGTTACTAATGTTATCCCAACCTGAAAAGTGGTTTTCTGGATTTGAAGTATGTAGAGGAAATCTCAGTATCATAATAGCAAAGATTTATTAAATGCTAAGTGCCTATCACTGCATTTTACATATGCTATCTCATAGAATACTTACACAAAAAGTGTATTTATTGGGGCGCCTGGGTGGCGCAGCCGGTTAAGCGTCCAACTTCAGCCAGGTCACGATCTCACGGCCCGTGAGTTCGAGCCCCGCGTCAGGCTCTGGGCTGATGGCTCAGAGCCTGGAGCCTGTTTCCGATTCTGTGTCTCCCTCTCTCTCTGCCCCTCCCCCGTTCATGCTCTGTCTCTCTCTGTCCCAAAAATAAATAAACGTTGAAAAAAAAATTAAAAAAAAAAAAGTGTATTTATTTATTTATTTATTTTTAATGTTTATTTATTTTAGAGAGAGAGAGAGAGAGAGAGAGAGAGAGAGCATGAGTGGGGGAGGGGAAGAGAGAGCGGTAGACACAGAATCCGAAGCAAGCTGCAGGCTTTGAGCTGTAAGCACATAGCCCAACATGGGGCTCAAACTCAGGAGCCGTGAAATCATGACCTGAACTAAAGTCGGTCACTTAACCAACTGAGCCACCAAGGTGCCCCTCAAGAGTGTATTATATATCTGTTAATGTGTTTTTAAATTAGTGTATATGTCCAAGGCCTACAGCTTTTCCCATTACGTTTGATAATATCAACATGACTCAGAACTATTCATCTAATCTATTATGGAATAAGCAAATATGTATATATACACACTTCTGCTACATGAGCTATTTTTCATTGCTAGATTTCAAAACGCCTTACAGTATCTACATTAACTGCCCAACCCCCTTACCTGAATGTCTCATATTTTTGTATGGCTGGCTTTTCATATTCATATCTTGGCTTAATGGAGACCTCCGTACGCTTCCAATCAACAGTCTATGTAGGCTGTCTCTATTATCTTTTTTAATTTCCTGTAAAGTATTGGCAGAAATTTCCTTGGTTGGTCATTGACTATGCAAGTTTAGTTCACTGTAGTATCCCCAGTCCTTGTTTTCTGAATGAAAAAGATATGGATGCCCAACATATCAATAGTGGCTTAACTCTATGTGATGGTATTAGAATATTTCATACTTTAATCTTTAAAACTTGTACAATTTTACTTGTTTAATCATGTTTAATACTATTCATCAAGTTAAGTGTTTTCCTAAAATATTAAAATATCTCTCTCCAACTTCTCTTTTTCATTTCATTTATGTCTCTTCCTCAGCCCATACTCTAAAAAAAATATTGACCAGATGATCCATGGCTTCATTTAGCATTAGTCAAAAACTGGCCTCAAGGGGAAACATTTCCAGAAACCTGGAAGTTGTACATTGTCTTTTACCCTATCAATTCACTACCCACCTGGCCACTTAACCCTAAGACAAGAGTGTACCAGGAGCTTGTCCTGGGCTCCAGGCTTATATTCAATTTTAAGTTCCAGGTGTCTAAATTCAAATTCTTTTCCCTAAGGTAAGGACACTAAAATGTCTTGGGACTTTGGAAAAAAGATAACAGGATTCATTTTGACCAAATTGTTGAAAATATTGCCTATCCTGACTATGACTAATTCAAATCTGGGCTTAGGCACCATTTGAGTGGGTATTTAGGGAAAAAGATCATGTATATGGCCTAACCACATAGGTGAGACCAAATACTGTTGCTTTGTACACAAATCAGTGTTTAGACAGTGTTAATTCAGACTTTGTTACATCAACAACCTTCTTTCCTCACAAACTTAATCAAAAACTTGTTTTACTTATTCTATTATGTTATGTTCTTCTCATTCTTCACCATTTACTGTATTATCTCCCATTTCTCAGCTTGAGGAAGTAACACTTTCAAAGTTACATTTACACCAAGACTAAAAATGCCATGATTTGGTTTGTAATCTATCATTTTAATGCCTGGATATTTTTTCTCAGTAATTCTTTTTTCTCCACCTTGCTCTTGTATACTGCCACAGGCTCATTAAGAGACAAGAAACTTGGCCTACTGCCTCTATGGACCAATTTATACAGGGTTTAAAATATTAATTTGGTGCTAAGATAACATGGGGAACATACTGAGGTGGAGAAAATTCTATTTCACGGAGCTCCTGTCAAGAATTGCTCTGTTTGTTTTTAGAGGAAATACTTGATAAACCATTTGCAGGGCTTTCAAGGATGGGGTGTGCAAATGTGGGACCTTGGTTAAATTATGTAGGACAAGGAAGCAGATTTCATCGCTAGTCCTCCTTAGACACCTAGCCCCCACACATGAGTGCAGCCACTGTTCCAAATTAGTGGTGAACAAATATTTAAGGAGTATCAGTTTGACAGGGTAAAAAATGATTAGCTTCTTGGAACTGGCATCTGTCTCAGTGTGCCCTGAAGTCAGCTCTACTTTGAGCTGAGGTTATGAGAAATGCTTGTGTGAAGAAATGCATCCCCGTCGATACCCCTACTGAAGCATTTTAACCGCATCCCCAAGATATAAAGTGATCTTAAATACATTTAAAGTTTCAAAGAAATGGAAAACGTGATACAAGGATGTAGTTAAATTGTTAGCAAATACAGATGAAAACTTAAAGACAGTTTCTCAAACGAGAGAAAAGAACACATAGACCAAAAGTTTAAATTAGAAGGTTAAAATAAAACGGGAAACAAACAGATTACTGGTAATATGGATAATGGTATACGTTGTTCAGAAGATGAGTTCCTGTAAGCTTTGTTAAGAGTACTACAGTTTTAAAGGTGCCATTTAAAGGTGGTGGCATTGAAAACGATTCAACTTCTTCCAGGATGTTAAGGTCATAAATTTGGAGATCTATGACAATAGTAAGTGCATGATCAGACTGGGGAAAGTCTGACTAACTACCCTTTTTTCTCCAACACAAGTTTTCCACAGCAAATTGGAGTAGAAAATATGGCAGTCTTCTGACCTTGGAAGAAGACTAGCTAAAAGAGCAATAAAACAAAAATATTGCAATGTTCATTATGGACAAAGTCAATATTTATTTTTAATTATCCTTTATATATTATTTTAATTATTTAATTATATATATTTATATATATATATAAAATATCACTAGAGCAGACTTGAAAAGTCAGTGAAAAAGTAAAAGATTGATTTCAAAATTTTATCCTGAAGACCTTTATAAGTAAAATATTTAACTTAGCTATTTTCTCCTAGAAGCCTGCAATGAAAACCACCACAGTGATCTTAACACTGCCCTATGTTCCCATTTTCTATTTTAATAACAATATTTTCAGTCACAAAAGTCAGGTTTTTGCCCTCAAATGAAATTGAGAATTGAGGTAATTGCATAGATAATTTAGACTAAAAATACCTTCCCACATCTGAGATTTCCTTATCACTGAGACTTGTTGTATTTGAATTGTGTTAATGATATCCACCTTTTATGTTTTGATATCCCCCTTCTTAAAATGTGAGCATCATTTGCACATTTAGTGATTACCAACAGCATCTTGAAAAGTCTCTTCTGTGGATTCATTTATTTACTTCCATAATCTAAAATGGATTTGAGAAAGAATTCTGGATTTCATGCTGCATTTCCAAAGGCATATTGTGACATAAAACAAAAAGCTAACAATTTTGCTACACACCTTCCCCCAGTGACATTGAACCTGATCTAAGTGAAAACATATTTGTGGTGAAATCATCATAAAAGATGGTGGTCGAAATTCTGGTAAATTTGGTAGTTCTATTTCCTGAGGTGTGGTTTCACAATTTAACACAAGATAATAGGCATAAGCAGAGTAATTAGATTGCTCATTTTATTAGTTAGAATTCTCCTTAGATCAATTTCTAATGGGATTTGAATTACTTTGACTCCATTGCTGTATAACCCTTCACTCTCAGTGACTTTTCCAGTTTTGGTAATGAGAGTATTTGGGTACTCATGCTTGCACTGTTCCTTGAAATCCTGCCCATTAGTTTGCTTGAAACTCATAAAATATTAAGTTGTGTTGTGTGCAGTAAGGAGACCAATAAAATACCATATGTTTGGTGACTAAACCATTAAAAAATGTCCTAGCACCTCTTCCATAATATTCCATGACATGTTAGGATTTCAGATTTGACCATTTCTACCAATAAGTGTGAAATATTCTATGCTCTTATTATACCTCTTTATATTCTTTTAGAGTGAAATTTCTTACACATGCAAGGAAAAGAAACACTCAATCCTGGTTTGTCTATTTTAAGAAGTAAATCTGGAGAAAATTCTGCTTATTTCACTCCCTTATCTTATTTATCTTTCTAGTAATCAAAAGGTAATTACTATAAGTGGCCAGAAACAAAAACAGTGTTCTATTCATCCTCAGTACCTAGAAAATAAAAGACTCTCCATAAAAGTGTATAAACAGAAAATCAATGCATAGTAAAACCAAGTTTATGAAGTACAGTTTCTTTTAGATGCCAGATTTAGATAAGGGAAAACAGAATCATCCTTGCACAAGAGGAAAAACTACAAAATATGAGAATTAAAGGATTTCAATGTAAAACTCCAGTTAGTCTGCTAATCATCATGACATTACCTACCAAACAAAACTGGAAGCAGTGAAGTTAAGAGAGGCATCTATTTACAATCAGACCAAACCAAAACCAACAATTAAAAACAAACCCAGAATTTTTAGGAAAAACTATAGTGGCTTTCTACTTCTATTCAACATCTTTTGCCACAGAGATTGATAGGGTCCCTCTTTGTTTAAGCCAAAGTAAAAATAAATAAAACACAAAGAAAAAAATGCACCAAAATAAGTAAATCTGAAATTGGATGGTAGGAAAGTTTCCAGAAAAACCTAGTCAAAATCTCATCGCCATTTCAAACTTTTGTCTATAAAAGCACTCAATTGCAAATTGTTTCATTTGATGAATACAATTCAATAGCAGGTTGAAACAGATATATATCTAATTGGGCTTTTTTGGGTGTTTAAATGGACCCAGACCTCCAATCTCTCTGAATAGAGAATGTTAAGTACAGAGAATATAACGATTGTCCCTGGGAATGTATGTTGTGACTAGGTCACCCTGTACACATGCTTCAGACCTTGGAGCATAGGAAGTGAGAAGAATGCTATAGACGGAGGAAGGAAAGGGACAGTATTAATTTTTTTTAAATGCAAAGTGTGTCTGTCTCAAATTGTATAGCATCTCCTGCCCCTTCATTTCCTATCACTCATTCCAGTTTGAATGTCAGCCATGCTCTCTTGCCCAGCTGTCTTGAGTAGGTAAATGTTCCAATGCCCACTTGGTCTCTCTACTCTGCAGAAGGATAAAAAAGAAAAATAAAACAGAAAATAAGCAACCATACCTTTAAAACTTCTTTCTCTATGATAAAGCATCCTTATAACTTAATAGTGAAATACATGGATTGGTTTACATTTGAGTTTTGAGTCCTTTCATATTTTAGCCCAGTTACCAACTCACTGTTAAATCTTAATATTAAAATAATTCCTTATTTTCACCATCTGTTTACAAATGTTGAAGTCACTGGACAAGGAGTGGGATATGGCAACAACATTTATAAAGAGCTCTGAGGGGCGCCTGGGTGGCGCAGTCGGTTAAGCGTCCGACTTCAGCCAGGTCACGATCTCGCGGTCCGTGAGTTCGAGCCCCGCGTCAGGCTCTGGGCTGATGGCTCGGAGCCTGGAGCCTGTTTCCGATTCTGTGTCTCCCTCTCTCTCTGCCCCTCCCCCGTTCATGCTCTGTCTCTCTCTGTCCCAAAAATAAAAAAACGTTGAAAAAAAAATTAAAAAAAAAATTAAAAAAAAAAAAAAAGAGCTCTGAAACACCTTGGTGACAAATGACATGGGTGTGGGAAGTGATATTGTAGATATTGGATAAACGCAAGGCAGATGTCCCATTTCTGTAATAACTGATGGTTGATAAGCTAAATCACAACGTCTTAGCTTCATTAAAATTTGGAATAAAAATTAAATCCAATCTAAGTACTCTTAAATAGAATATATACAGCTATGGTGGAAATGATGCTCTTAGATTTCCTCTTTCCTCTTGCTCCTAGATCACATAGCATACTCAATGACATTGATTTGGGGATGAACTCATTTTCCACACATCATCCACTTTTCATAAAGGTTGCAGGAAAGGTGAAAAAATAGATCAAGAGAGACTGAAGGAGGCCAACAGTTTGGCATCAAGTATCATACAGCTCTCCACTTAGGGCATGGGTTAATACAGTGGTGCAGTGTTCATTCTTCTCATTAAACAAGAAGAGAGAGAGAAACTTCAAGTTAGGACATGTCAGGACAATTATATCTTTTATAACTTTTTGTACATATTTATGGAAAGAAATATGAGTTTTCATTAAAATATGAACATTTTAATTCCAAAAGTACAGATTAGCCATTTAAACAGAATAATCCTCATACTTAAACATTTGGAAATGTCCTGTCTTAAAGACTAAGAATGTTCTGATCCTCCTGTTAGAACGTACTCTGAGTAAAGGGTTCAGAGCAAAACAAGTGTACCTATCCTGACTTTAGTGACCTACAGAGAATGAGGTCAATGGCATGCTGGGGTCTCCACTGCAGCCCCAAGGTTGCCCTGGCAAGCTTTGTATTGCTTTTGGTACTAGCTTATCAGAACTTTTTGTACAATTATGGAATATTGTGGGAAGCTCATTCTCTCCCATGCTATCTAAGCCTTCTTGATTTTATTATTAGCTCTATTCTGACTTGAAACTGTATGAACGTGCATCTTTTTGTTCCTATATTAACAGATTTGTAAATGACACCTGTAGCAACAGTAATCACACCATTTTTAATTTCTGCCTTGTTTTGGAATTAGGTTTCAAATAAATATTTCTCATTTGATAACAAAAATTAAATCTGGAATAAATGTAATGAATCAGTGTGCCTATCATGTTGATTAAATGGGGGTTTGTTAGTACGTATTAGTTTTTTGCTACATGAAAATATGCCTTAACACGACATAAATGTATTGTCTTCCTGTATTGTAGGTCAGATACAGCTCTTACTGAGCTAAAATAGAGGTATCAGCAGAACGGCATTCCTTTCTGAAGACTCTAGGAGAAAATCTCTTTCCTTCCTTTGCTTCTAGGGGCCACCTGCGTTCCTCGGCTTGTGGCTCTCTCCTCCATCTTCAAAGCCAGCAACATCAACTCAAGATTTTCTCATGTTGCCACGTTTCTCACCCTTTGCTATTAGGAAGAGTCCTTGTTTGTAAGGAATTGTGAGTCTAGATCAGGTCTTTGGTAATCCAAGATAATCTCCCCTTCTCAAGCTTCTTAACTTTAGTCACATCTGCCAAGTCCCTTTCACTATGTAAAATCACATACTCCCAGGTTCCAGGAATTAATGCACTGGGGATCATTATTTTTCCAACCACATAATAATAGTCAAAGGTTATGTGGACATCATTTTAATCTTTTAAATCATGAGGAGTGCCATGCGAGGTAATGATCATGTAGCCCACTTTTGTTCCTAACCACATAAAAATTTCTTTGACCACAATTATATAAAGAGCTTTCCAACATTTCTAAGCTAATCCCAGGCCTCTTGAAGGAAAGAGAATCACTATTATTTAAAAACCTCAGCTTTGAGCTTTTAAAATTTCAATAATAACAAACAAATGAATAAATATGACTTTGGAAAACAAGCATATTTTCAGGATGTATTTGGGCATTACAGGAAGAGAAGAATTGGACTTTAGCCTGGAAATGCCATGCACTGTGATCTTGGCCATGTCTCTAAAGCTCTTCAGGCAGCGGTCCCTCATACATGAAATGAACAAATTGGATTATGTGATCTCTAAAAACTCTGGAATTACACAATTCTATATTTTTCACTTCATGAACATGACTAGTTCTTAAAATCTGTAGGAATTAAAAATTACTGCAAAATGTTTTGGACATCATTAATGATGACTTCTGAAATAATTATAGAAAATAAATCCAGAATCAAAGAATTCATATAAAATTAATTTTCACAAAATGGGTGTACACATTATCAACATAGGATAAAAACCAGTTATTTCATTACGATATTTTTTGATAAATTGCAGTTTAGTAACCAATTTGAGCAAAATATTAGATTTATATCCAGCATTTAACCCTTTAAAAATATATATATTCAGACAAATTTCTACCTGTTGATTGGCCAAAAACACTAAATAAAAGTATTTTATTTAAGAAATAATTTCTTTAAAAAAAACTGGTGTAGATGGAAAGGAAATTTGCTATAAACCTGAGGAGCTGGGTCATTCCAGGAATGTGGCACGTTAGGCTGTAGCGAGATTAATATTAGCTGAAATATTTAAAATCATTGTGCTAAAACTAACCGCTGTGTTTTGACTATTTCTCTGGCAAAGTGTTCCAGTGTTCTAAGAATAATAGCATTAGACCAAAATTCTAGCCTACGTGGTAAAAACCTCATTTTGTGTCCTGAAACAAAATTCCTTTGTGGATTCCCTTGAAAATGTCTTTACTTCCTGATGTTCTCTGAGTTGCCCAGTGGCAGTTATGTTACAAACCAGAAACAATGAATTATGTGAAGTGATATTGTATGACTTAGTATATAAATTCAGGACTATTTATTCAGAATGCTTATATCTTCTACACAGAGCCAGTTCTCCTCTTACAACTTTGTAGGGTTATGACATCCTAGTGTTAACAGCAAGGTAATAGTTTCCCTCAGGTGTTTCACGACACTGGTTTCCTTCTAAATCTATCACGAATCTTGACTGGCTTTTACCCTAAAGAACACTGGTGTAATCTGTACTGCAGTAGCCATGCTAACCCAGCTTAAGCAAACACGACTGGTAGTGTTTTGTTTCTGTATTTGTTTTAATTGGCACATATTGCCTTTTTATTTAATATTTAACTATTTAGGGGCGCCTGGGTGGCTCAGTTGGTTAAGTGTCCGACTTCAGCTCAGGTCATGGTCTCATGGTTTGTGGGTTTGAGGCCTGTGTCAAGCTCTGTGCTGACAGCTCAAAGCCTGGAGTCTCTTTCAGATTCTGTGTCTCCCTCTCTCTCTGCTTTTCCCCTGCTGGCACTCTGTCTCTCTCTCAACTAAAGAGGTGTTTGTTCAAGGTAGTGGCTGTGCTCTTATATCTACATGCATGTTAGTCTCTGAACAAGTGCTTTTTAATAGTTCATTCCCAATGTGGACAGTTTAGTAAACAAATCTTTGGTACTGTTAACCCTAGAGTTGGAGATGTCCAGTAGTAAACCAGCTCCTCCATAAAAGCAATGAAGACATTGGCAAAATTGTCACTATCAACGTTTTTCAAACTCTGGAAATTATTCAATAACTTGAAAAACATGAGAGGCATTTATTCAAGAAAAACTGCTGAACTTTGATAAGAACAACAGGGTTTGAGGCATTGTAACTTTGACTCTTCCCATCCCCCTCTCCCCAGTGCTGCAGAACTCTTGAAACCCAGTGACCTTGCATCTATAGTAGCTGTGAAAACCATAAGCTATGCAACTATCGGAAGAAGGGGACCAAATTTGGACCTCAAAAAAGTCTATCCCTAAGGCATTTTCACTATTGTCCTGACAGCTCTCTGGAAAAGCCCCATTCATAGTGTGTTGTCATTATTTGACCTGTTTGGGAGCTTCCTCTGTAGGAAAAGACTTAACCCCAGGGTGTTTGAAGAAAATATTCATCAAACATCATTTAACATGGCACCTGCTTAAGGCTACAATACGAGTTCAGGTAAACAAGATCCTGACTAAAAATTTAAAAGGAAAATCTGGGGAAGAGCACCTGTGCAACCCACTCTTGATTTTGGCTCAGGTCATAATCCCAGGGTCTTAGAATTGAGCCCCACATCTCAATTGATCTTCTCTCTCTCTCTCTCTCTCTCTCTCTCCCTCCCCCTCTGTTCCTCTCCAGCTTGTGCACGCAGATGTGCACTCTCTCTCAAAAAAAAAATTATTTTAAGTAAAAGAAAAATCTGGGGAGCAAGATGTCCACAGGGGCTTTGAAAAGCTTCAACATATTTCTGGAGTTCTAGTTCAAGGTTATTTTAAAGTCCAAAGAGTCAATCAATATATTATGCTGGATGTAGTGGTTTCAATAGTGCCCCCGCACCCCCAATATGTCCATGTCCCAGAACCTGTAATTGTTTTCTTATTTTGAAAAAGAGTACTTCCAGATATAAGTAAATTAAAGATCTTGGGTCATCCAAGGGGGCCCTAAATCCAATGACAAGTGTCTGTATGTGATAAAGAGAAAGGAAGCTTTCAGACAGACAGAAGGGGAGAGAAGATAGAAGAGAAGGTCATGCACGGATGGAGTCAGAGCCTGGACGGATGCAGCCACAACACAAGGAGCCTGGAGCCACCAGGAGCTGGAAGAGGCAAGGAAGGGTTTCTTGCTAAAGCATTCAGAGGGAGTGTGGCAATGCTGATACTTTAATTCCTGACTTGTGGCCTCTAGAACTGTGAGACAATACATTTCTACTGCACCAAGCCGAATAATTTATGGTAATTTGTTGTAGCACTCTTAGGAAAATAATACACTATATTAATAGAATAAAGAATAAAAACCACGTGGCCATCTCAATAGACACAAAAGAACTATTTGACAATATTGAGCACCCTTTTATGATAAAAATAGTCAGAAATCAAGGGAGAAAAGGGCACTTCTTCAACATGATAAAAGACATTTTGAAAAACCTACAACTAAGATCACACATAATGAATGCTTTCTCCCTAAGTCAGGAACAAAACAAAGATGTCCACTCTCATCACTTCTATTCAACATTGTATGGACGTTCTTCTCAGGGGCATTAGACAAGAAAAAAAAGATAAAAGTCATCCACATTGTAAGAAAAAATATTTCTGGATGACATCATATCATATATAATCCTAAGAAATCCACTAAAAAACTGTTACAACTAATAAACAAGCTCTAAAAAAGTTTCAGAGTATGATATCGTTATACAAAAATCAATTGTTCTTCTATACGCTAGCAAAGAACAATCCAAAAATAAAATTAAGAAGACAATTCCATTTACAATAGCATCAAAAAGAATAACACTTAGCAACCAGTTCAATAATGAAGTGTAAGACTTGTATACCAAAAACTATAAAAGTGTGTTGAAAAATTGAAAAATAGCTAAATCAATGGAAGGTCATCCATATTTAGGGATCAGAAGACTTAATATTAAGATGGCAATATTCTCCAAATTTATCTTAGTTTCAACACAATTCCTGTATCAAAATTCCTGCTGACTTTTTTTTAAGAAGAAATTGTCAAGCTATGTTGGGGAATGTCATCAAAAAGACATGACCACTCATTGACCCATGAGCTGGACCCAGGCACTTACAGTCTCCTTACTGCCCACCACCCCCACCTCCATCCTGGGAATGTGCGTTCTGCTTGCCTTTCCTGCTCCCAGAATCTGCTCCGAGGACATAGCCTTGAGATAACAATGTGGTATTAGAAACAACTGCAAGGTATATGTGACTGAGCCCAATTAGGGCTCCTTTATAAGCTTTTAAGATTTGGAGGTTTGTTGCAGGGATCCATTCATCTTGCTGCCATGCAAGACAAGCCTCACATGTAAGTTTGCTTTGCTATTATTAAAACTGCCACCTACCAACCTGTAGTGGCTGTCTCTTTACTTCCCTCTGTGTATGGGGCCACGTTCAGAGCACACCAGGAAAGCTCCTGAGAGGATTGTGAACCTACACTCGGTGAGCCAGCCAGGAGACTGAAGAAATAGGTCTTAGGAAAGAGGCACCAGTGGGGGAAATCTTGAGTTGACCCTTAAACTTTGTGAGAAGAAGAGTGGACCTCATGTTAGATACCTGTGGTCCACCGCACCACATGAGTATGGAGACACCCTGAAAATGCCAGATGTGCTTGTTGGACAAACTGTGCATCATCCCCTGTGAGCAGGAAGAGACACACGTGGTAGACATGGTGGGCTGGCCACTGATGCCTGACTGAAGGCTGAAACTCATGTCAGAGGATGAGCTAAGATTAGAGAAAAACATTGCAGGCAAGGTGGGAGAGCAGGATGATAAATTAGAGAGTTTAGTGTTCCATTTTGCAAAGCTAAGAGGACACAAGCTGCCATGGGCCAGGGCCTGGATGCTTGTGAGTAAGCCTTACTGGGGACACTAAGACATGGAATCCCTGGGGGAGCAATGACAGTGAGGAGGAGGAGATTGTGGTGATTGGCAGTGAAGCATATGGAACACCCCGTACCCCCTGACCACTAATACAATGGAAAGCAACAGCACACCAACAACAATCTCAGCCAGAGGGACAGTGCCCAGTTCAGGAAACAGTTCATGATGAGAGCATACATCCCATTGAGCTTACTGGCATGAGAGAGAAAATGAAAAACAGCAATACACACCTTGCTTTCTGGCAGCATCTGCATGGTGACTGGGGGCGAGGAGGGGAGGAGAAATGGTCAAGGTACTCATTCCTTTGTAGATTGGATCATTCTATCCTGCAGGGAGACTTGGCCTAAGGAGGAGGAACTTCCTGGAAACTCTGAAAACCATTATTAGTGAATTCTGCCTGGGGGTTAGAGTAATCAAACCAGCTCTGAGAAGAAGTACCAACTGGGAACCAGTAAGTCTGCTATCCTCACATGGACTGGTAAATGCCAAACAATAGAAATATCCTAGGGGGATGTAAGGAGATAGCAAAAACTATCCAAGAATGGCACCAAGTGGGTATTTATTGTATGCCCTTCCCATAGTGCTTTCAACAGTCCAGTAAAAAGGTCAGATGGTTCATGGCGGATGATAGTGAATTACCAGGAACTGAAAGTGGTAGTGTCTGCTATCCATGTAACTGTGCCCAACATTGCCACCGTCTTAGCTCTAGGAATACATCATGCTTTGGTGGATTTAGTAAATGCCTTTTTCAATATATCCATGGCCACTGAGTCTTGAGATCTATTTGCCTTCACATGGGAGGGACAACAATGGGCATGTCAAGTGCTCTGCCAAGGCTACCTGCACAACCCCCATATGTCATGGGATGGTAGCCCAAGACCTGTCTCTCTTCTCATTTCTCCCATCATTGAAATGAACCCCTTATATTGATGATATAATGTTAACATGTGAAGATTTGCCTCTGCTGCAGGCCACCGTGTAGGTCTTGCTGGAGCATCTGTAAGAAAGGAGATGGACAGTAAAACCACAAAATTTCAAGGCCCAGACACTGCTATAAAGTTTTGTAAAGTTATCCATCAGGTAAAAACCAATGTTGTCTTGGAAACTATGATTGATAAGGTGCAAGCCTATTCAAGCCTTAAGAACATGAAAGAAGGGTAAGCCTTTGTGGGGATTTTGGAGTTTGGGAAGTCTTTTAATGCCCCCCTTGGCACAATGCCCCTGTCCCTTATACCACTAGTTAAGAAAGGGCACATGTGGCCCTCCCCACCCACTCTCTGTCTCTCTCTGTCTCAAAAATAAATAAACATTAAAAATTTTTTTAAAAAGGGGGGGGGGCATCTGGGTGGCTCAGTCAGTTGAGTGTCTGACTTCAGCTCAGGTCATGATCTCATGGTCCATGGGTTCAACCCCGCATGGGGCTCTATACTGACAGCTCTGAGCCTGGAGCCTGTTTCGGATTCTGTGTCTCCATCTCTATCTGCAACCACCCCACCCACTCATGCTCTGTCTGTCTCTCTCTCTCAAAAATAAATAGACATAAAAAAATTTTTTTAAAGAAAGGGACACGTGTGGGACTGGGGATCAGAACAGCACACTGCATTTGAAAAGGCACAAATACTAATGAAATAGATGAAAGCTCTGGATGTCTCTGAAGCAGGGCTACTATTTGAGGTGTCTGACTCCAGAAGGTATGGGTTGGGCATTGGGGCAGAAAAAACAAAAAGAGAGAATGCTTCTGGGACTTTGGTCCCAATTCTGGAAGGGGGCAAAACCCCAATGTACCCCCATAGAGCAACAACTCCTAGCTGTGTTCACAGAGCTCATCCTGGTGAAGACTCTCACACAGCAGAAATTAATTAAATCCCCCCACCCACCCACCCACCCTGAGAGTTCTAAATATGCCCTGGTTTGTGTGGATATGACATCTGGTTTAACCCAAGCTTTCCTCTGCCACTGTACAAACCAGGCTGCCACCATTAGGGGATCAGAGAAACTGCACTATGTATGGATATTTGATTGAACAGATAATGATCAGGGATCACATTTTAAAGGTTATGATGTGTAAGCATGGGCAAAAGAGCATGACATTAAATGGAGGTTCCATCTTCCCTATAACCCACAAGCAGCAGTTGGTAGAAAGAAAAAATGGAATATTAAAGCAGCAAATTACCTTGGTAATATGTAAAACCACCTTGCCTGGGTAAACTAAAATACCATCCCAGGCTTTAATAAATTTGAATGATCAACCACTAGGACCTGTTGCCCAATATACCAACTAGATAATCCTGCTGAAACACTCAATGCCATAAAAATGTAGAAGTTGTGGAAGGAAGCCATTGCCCCGATTTTCACTATGGATCAATGTGCTATGCTGCTGAGAACACGAAGCTCCACCAAGCCTGGTAAAGGAATTATCTATTAGAATTTGCAATGGGATATCCCACCAGGAAGGGTGAGTTTCTTCACACCCCTGGGTGAAGGGGATCTCCACTGGGACCCCATTGTCCTACTGCAAGCTGGACCTGTTGAAACACACTATTCCTGTCATTGAATAATGCATCAATAATAGATGGGAGAAGGTGGGGGTCTTGGTCTGGCATATCCCATTCCTGGTCCATCTCCTCACTTCTGAAAGTGCTGCCTCCTCTGGCCAATTGTATGCACAACTAGGTCAAATTTCTAAAGCTACAGTCATATTAACATCTAAAGTTCAGGCCACAAATGTAATTCTTGAAGATCTTGCTAAGTTTACAAGTTCATACTAAATGCCTGTCTTTTGGCCTTAGACTTCTGTTGTGTCCAGTCATGGAATGGGCAATGGATAGAAATATGATCATCAGAGCCATGAGTGGCTATGCTTAGATTTGGGGTGGGTTTATGTGGCTTATCACTCTGAACAGAATGAACACAATTATACCAGAAACATGATATGGATACCACTGGAACTATATAGTTATTCTGTCATATTAAGGGAGAGTGACTGGCTTGGCACTGATTGGTTGTGATACCTAGCTATTTATTGGGTAGCACCAAATGGGACACAATGATTGTGTGGCATAAATCTTTGGGCATGGCTTCCACCTGAATTTTTGAGCTGTTGCACCGTGGGTTTTCTGTGGTCACAGGGAAGAATCGGCTCCATGGTAACAATAGCAGCCAATCACCCTCTCTTTACTGCCAGTTGGACACTGTCTTTCACTGGTATGATCATTTGGTCACTGTCTTTGTTTCCTCTATAAGCCTGGAGGATGTTATAGCATACACAGAAGCCCTTACTAAATTCACTCAGCAAATCCTGAGTGATAGTCAATAAAGCCTGTTTTTATTGGACACTGAAATAACTTTAATGAGAAAAAACCATTCACCAGAATAAGATGGCCTCAGACATTATTACTACCTCACAAGGAAACACCTGCAGCATTATCCAAACAGAATGTTGTGTGCTCATACCTGATGATTTTGCAAATGTATCATCTTTATTAAATCACATGAGGACACAAATAAATGCCCTGAGTGATGCAACTCCCAGCCCTAGAAAATTTACTAAATCAATTGTTGGATCTTAGGGCTCTTGGTACAAAAAGTTGTCACTGGTTTAGATGCAACTCCCAGCCCTAGAAAATTTACTAAATCAATTGTTGGATCTTAGGGCTCTTGGTACAAAATTTGTCACTGGTTTAGAGAATTACTTTCTTCATCTGTGTTTTCTCTTATGTGGGCCTGTATTGTTGCTGTGGCATCCTCCTTCAATGCAGCAGATAGCCACCAAGAGAGCCACTTCCACGTTAATGAGACCCCTTGCTGATTTCTCAGGGCCCATTGTGGAAGGGAGGAGTACATGAGATTGTAAGAGCCAGTCACAAGAGGTAGAGTGTGGGGAATGTCATCAAACAGACATCACCATCGATTGACCTATAAGGTGGACCCAGGCACTCAGGCTTCTTACCCATTCCTCCCTTTTAGGAATGTGGGTTCTGCTTGCCTTTCCTAATCCCAGAAGCTGCTCCAAGGACATAGCCCTGAGATAATGATGTGGTGTTGAGAACATCTGCATGGTATGTATGACTGAACTCAGGGCCTCTTTATAAGTTTTTAAGATTTAGTGGGCAGGTGCAAGAGCCCATTCATCTTGCTAGCACCTAAGACAAGCCTCATACGTAAATTCCCTTTATTAAAACTGTCACCTACAAATCTGGAATGGCCTTCCTCTTTATTTAGTCTCTCGCTGCCCTCTGAGTGTCATACAATACCACAGAAGCTCCCAAGAGTGTTGCAAACCAAAAAACTGATCTTAAAATTCACTTGTAAATGCAAAGAACCCTTTATAGCCAAAACATTCTTGAACAAAAACAGAATTGCTGGACTCACATTTTTCTAATTTCACAACTTATTACAAAGCTGCAGTAACTAAAACAGTGTGGCACTGGCCTAAAGATAAACACAGAGATGAGATCAATGGAATAGAATTTAGAGTTGAGAAATAAATTCTTAATTTATGGTGAATTGATTTTTGACAGTGATACCAAAACATTTCAATGTGAAAAAAATAGTCTTTTCAAGAAATGGTGCTGGAACATTTGAATATCTCTATGCAAAATATGAAATTGGACTCCTTCCCTACATCATACATAACAATGAACTCAAAATAAGTCATAAGTGTATATCTGGGAACTAAAACTATTTAAAAAACTTAGAGAAAAATATAGGAGTCAATCTTTATGAACTTGGGTTAACTCAAGTTTTCTTAGATAGGACCCCAAAAGCAAAAGTGACAAAAACCAAAGAAAAAAAGAAAGAATAATTGGACTTCATCAGAATTAAATAATGTTGTGCTTTAAAAGTTACAGTAAAAAAAGTTAAAAGACTATCCACAGAATGGGAGAAAACATTTACAAATTACATATTTAATAGGGAACACGTATTCAGAATATATAAAGAACATGTACACAACAGTACAAATTCAATAATAAAACCTCAATTAATAAAGACAAATAGCCCAATTAATGAAAGAACAAATGTATGAATAGACATTTCTTAAAAGAAGATATACAAATTGCTAGAATCATATTTTTGAAAGTTCAACATCTTTATTTACTATGGAAATGCAAATCAAAGAAATAACATTTCACACTCATTAGGAAAACTACAACAACAGCTAACAATAACAAATGTCGGTGAGGATGTGGAAAAATTGGAACCTTAATATATTGCTAGGGAGATTGCAAAATTGTGCAGCCACTTCGGAAAGCAGTCTAATAGCTCCTCAGAATGTTAAACAGAGTCACCATATGATCTGACAATTCTACTTCTAGGTATATACTCAAGACAGATGAAGACATGTATACAAAAAAATATACGCAAATGTTCATAGTGGCAATTCATAACAGCAAATTGTGGTATATCCATGTAATGGAATATTATTTGCCAATGAAAAGAAATAAAATACTACCACATACTGTAACATGGATGAGCCTTGAAGACATTATGCTAAGTGAAAGAAGCCAGTCACATATTATGTGATTTTATATACATGAAATTTATATAGATAGGAAGTTGGTTAGTAGTTGCCTGGGGCTTGGCAACTGGAGGGTGGGGAATGGTTGATAATAGGCATGAAGTTTCTTTTTGGTGTAATAAAATATTCTATAATTAGATTGTCATAATGATTGTACAACTGTAGGGAATATGCTTTTTAATAAGCTACTGAATTGTACACTTTAAGTGGGAAAATTTTATGCTATGTGAATTCTTTCTATAAGCTAGATTTTTTTTTTACCTTGTAGCAAATTGGGATAAACACATCTAATGATTAACATCAGATAAAATGGAATAGGAGCCTTAAGTGAAATATAAATAAAATGATAATTGGCGGGGAGGGTGCATTATGAGGCAAGTCCTGTGAGAATCAGACATTTTCATTAAGGGAGTACACTGGATCTAATAAGATTCTTGTAAGATTAATAAATTTTGATATTCAGAAAAGAGAGGTAAAAATATTTCATGACAGTGGGTCTATTAGGATGGCAAGATTTGGGAGATAGCTAAGCATAGGGGCTTTTTTTGATAAATAGAAAGTGAGCTGTCTAATTTGGCAGGTATGCTGAATGTGATAAGGGTACTAATTATAGGATTTGATATGGAAAAATAGGTTGAAAATCATAAAGTGGAAAAACTAGACTCTTAGAGAAGAATACATTTTCAGTAAATAACAAGAATAATCTAGACTCAAAGCACTCATTTTCTTTTAGTCTCTAAATCCTTTAGAATAAGAAGATGAGAGGGGCGCCTGGGTGGCTCAGTCGGTTGGGCGTCTGACTTCAGCTCAGGTCATGATCTCGTGGTCCGTGAGTTTGAGCCCCTCATGGGGCTCTGTGCTGCCCGCTCAGAGCCTGGAGCCTGTTTCGGATTTTGTGTCTCCCTCTCTCTCTGACCCTCCCCCATTCATGCTCTGTCTCTCTCTGTCTCAAAAATAAACAAACGTTAAAAAAAATTAAAAAAAAAAGAATAAGAAGATGAGAAAAAGGGAAAGTGCCAATAAAATGTGGGTCTTTTTAACATCACAAATCAGTGCCATCATTGATCTTTCAAGAGAATAAGACTATCTATTTCTATCTTACAGAAGAGACTGGAGGAAAAAGCATGAGAGAAAAGTGATTGCCCAGTTTGGGGACACAAAGATCACTTTTTAATTACCTAGAATTATACAACAAAGGAAAAATTATTTAAGGAGCAGATGTGTTTGTGGTACAAAGTATGGTTTTACCTATGTTGTTACAAGGTTTGAGTGCTAAGTTCATCACATAATATTTATATGTTTACAGCCATGCTTAACCTTATAAGTATCCATTATTATACATGTAAAATTTTATAATATCAACTACTCTATTTTTAAAGGGTTAACAGCTTAACACAATTCCTTGCTCTAAGTATAATTTAAAATCCTCATACAGATTTCCAACTGCCTTTTGTAAGATAAACATGTCCAATTAACCTACACCAAAGATATCACAATACAAGCTACATGACAACAATCTCAAGAAGGAGGCTATTATCAGAAATGATTATCCAGTTTCTTCTTAAGTCCAGGATCTCCAAAATTCCCATTTAAGCATTAATTGTAAATTTAACCATATTAAAATTCTGAGCAAGATATAAAGATTCATATCATCCCTGATGATGAACTTGTATCAAGGTCCTAGCCCATGAAATAATAAATGAGAAGGACAAAATGCATGATTATTGAAAATGGAGGAAAGAAAAACTTTTTTCATCTAATATTATTGATTACCAATTAAGTCTAAGAGAATCAATAGACAAGTAAATCTAACAAGTGAATTTGGAAAATTTGCAAACAAATCAATAGCATCCCTATTCTGCCAATAAATATATACAAAATATTAGAGAAAAATAACACTAATAATAGCAACAAACTTACAAGATGTCTAGGAGTAATTGAAAAAATACATGATAAAAATTATAGAAAGAAGTAAAATAAGATGTAAATATATGAAGAAATATGCCAAGTCAATGGATGAAATGTGAAATTTTCTAAAAATATCAAATTTGTTCAAGTTAGTCCATAAATTTAGTGTAATCCCACTTAAAAGCCCTATAGTTGTTACATGAAATATGAAAGTTCAAATAGCAACAAAAATAAAGAATAACAAGAAAGATTTTCAATAATAAGAAGATGAAGGAAATTCTTTATAAGTAGCTAAAAGAAGTTTAAGCCCTAGTAAATTAAGACACTGTGACTTTTATTCTGGGATAAATGAACAAATCAGTAGAACTTTAAAAAGAACCTAGAATTTTGCACATTTGAAATCTAGAGATATGACAGAAAGGGAAGAGGAAAAAGCATCAGCTAATCAATAAATGGTTCTGGTTCAACTGATTATCTGTACCACATCCCACACAGAAAAGATAGACTTTGTAAAAGTAAGAAGCAAAATTTTAAACTTTTAGAATAATCTCAAGTGATATCTTGTTAAATTGGTAATAGAGAAGGATTTTGAAGCAGAACTAAAACAAACACAGCCATAAAGAGAAAAGATTGATACATTTGATTACATTAAAAATAGCAACAGTAAAAAAAGAAAAGGGGTATCAATCCACCATAAACAAAGATGTAGCCTGAGAAATATTTGTAAGTCATAAAATCAACAAAGGAATAATATCCAGAATATATAAAGCACTTCCACAAGTCTAAAGTAAGGGACAAACCACACAATAAAAAAAAAAAAAAAAAAAAAAAAAATGGACAAAGGACTTGAAGTCCATTTCACAGAACTTCTCTTACAATTAGAAAAATGCAAATTTAGGCGCGCCTGGGTGGCGCAGTCGGTTAAGCGTCCGACTTCAGCCAGGTCATGATCTCGCGGTCCGTGAGTTCGAGCCCCGCGTCGGGCTCTGGGCTGATGGCTCGGAGCCTGGAGCCTGTTTCCGATTCTGTGTCTCCCTCTCTCTCTGCCCCTCCCCTGTTCATGCTCTGTCTCTCTCTTTCCCAAAAAAAATAAATAAACGTTGAAAAAAAGAAAGAAAAATGCATATTTAAAAGTATAATATTATATTCATCAGTTTGGAAAAGAACAAAGAGAATGCAAGTAAAAACAGATTTCTATACCCAGAGAGTAGACATATAAACAGAACCATGTTAGTAAGGAATTTAGTAATGTATAGGAAAACCAGAATATACACTTCAACCCAATAACTCCACTCCTAGAAAACCTTTAGTGCAGCATTTCTACAAGGAATCACAAACAAGACCATTCATTAACAACATTGTATACAAAGGTCAAGATTGGGAATGACTAGGACGTCTGGGTGGCTCAGTTGGTTAAGCGTCAGATCATGATCTCATGGTTGGTGGGTTTGAGCCCCGCGTCAGGGTCTGTGCTGCCAGCCCGGAGCCTGCTTCAGATCCTGTGTCTCCCTCTCTCTCTGTTCCTCTGTCGCTCATGCTCTGTCTCTCTCTCAAAAATAAATAAACATTAAAAAATCAAAAAAAGAAAAAGATTTGGAATAACTATCCCTCAATAGGAAACTGAATAAGTAATCTATGGTAGATGGATGTGATTGAATATCATAAAGTTTTTAAACTGAATGAGTTAGAGTTGCATATATCCACATGGATAAATTTCACAAAGTTGAATAAAAATCAATTTAATTTATAAAAGAATAAAGAGCATGGAAATCAATAATATGCATCATTATGGCTGTACATGTGTATGTTAAATGTAGAAACACATAGGAATGGTATATACCAAACTCAAGTTGATGGGTGTGTTGGAGGAAAGATGAAGGGAAAAATGGGATTGGAAAGAGATACATAAAGAATTTACAAATATATACAATGTTTTGCCTCTGATAAAAGAAGATGTGGTGAAAATATGCAGATATTAAAATTTTATAAAGCTTGCTATTGGGATATCAGCATTTATTAAGTAATTTTTAAACTGTTTAGTATTTTGAAGTTTTCTCTAATAAAAGTAGAAAATAAATCAGATGGACTTGAGACTTTGAAGTGAGGAGAAAAACAGCAATAAGGATTTAAGCAATAAGGAGTCTAAGGAATTTCAAAATACCACGAAGAGAGTTGCAAGTTGTAAGATGGAACACAGCCACCCACCAACCTCAAAAAAAAAAAAAAAAAGAGAGAGAGAAAGAAAGAAAGAAAGACAAAAGAAAAAATAAAACCTTAAATAAATGATAAATTTAGGACTCCTTGTACAGTCCTTTGATCTCTAGCTCTAACTCAAATTTCTCAGTTTTATTATATTCTTCTTTCAGAACTTGGTTTAAACCTAGAATCCTCACTGAACTCTAGACTTCCACACATTTATAGTTTTAAATGTGCAAAATCTGGTTTTATAAACATCAAATATGCCATGCCTCAATCAACTGGAGCATGGTAATATAATGCCCCTTTATAACTCTTAGGGATTAATGAGATGTTTTTAAATGTTTAAGTGTAGATAAAAATACATAATATATTTGAGGTGAATAAAAAAGTATTCTCTTTTGAAAAACATTGACCCAGACAACTGGGGGGGGGGAATATTTCAGTCTCTGACTGAATGAAGATATACTGAACAAATTGGCTCAGTAGAAAAGCATCACCATAAGTGATAAGAAAAATGGGTTCTGGCACACTGAACTGGATGAAGAGAGTGCATATTTATGCACCTGCCATGAGTCATTTGTGTGAGACTGCTCTGTGAATGCCATTCAGGATCAGCTTTAACTCTGAAGTTTTCCAAATTAAGAAAATATATATATATATATATATATATATATATATATATCTGAAATCATCTATTACTTAGAAGGGGAAACTATCAATTCTGATTATCAAAGCATAATGCATATCATGTTGCTTGAAGTGACTTATTACTTGGAGAGCCAATGAATGGAGTGAATGAAGCAGAAGCTAAATTTAATAAGAAGTAAATTAAGTTCAAGGAATACAATGAGTAGTAGGAAATAGTTGGGCTGTATTGTCTCCAAAGATGGATTAAATTCGGGAGGAGAAGGACAGGCAATACCAATGATGCCAAAATCAGAAAGCTAACGAGACAGGAGGTATGTGCCAGGTACAATTAGCTGCCTGTCAGAGTTCATAGAATGCACAGTGTTTAATCCGAAAGCCCTCCTGAGCTCTCTTCTCAAAAGGACATTGGGGGAATAGAGATTCAGAGGTAACAAACACCCTGAAGAACAGACACAAAGGGTTTTCAACCTTAACTGCTTGTTTTGATGTAAAAGACTGGATAAAACTATCTGTGCAGGATGATTTGTCCCATATCTCTAGAAAATTACCTTTAATTGTAGAGTAAAAGTTCAGGAGTTAAAGAATGATAGTGAGAAAACCAGACATCTAAGTCGCCTCTTACATTTATGCTTTGTCACCTACTGTGAAATAAATATAAAGCCATGTAATCACTTTGTAGTGGCATTATGGAGCTTAGTTTATAAGTGCATGGAAGACCTTGAATAAATTTTCAACGCAAAATTAACATCATTTATTCATTTGACAAACACTTTTATAGCACTCACAATGTGCCAAGTTCTGGTGTAAATGCTTTAAAATTATTAGCTCTCTTAATTCTCTTTTTTAAAAAAAGTTATTTATTTGTTTTGAGAGACAGAGAGAATGAGCGCATGTGCAGGGGAGAAGTGGAAAGGGATGGCGAGAGAGAGAATCCCAAGCAGGCTCCAAGTGCTGTCAGTGCAGAGCCTGATGTGATCTCATGAACCATGGAGTCATGACCTGAGCTGAAATCTAGAGTTGGTTGTTTAACTGACTGAGCTACCCAGGTGCCCCAACTTGCTTAATTCTTATTATAACCCTATTGGATTGATATTATAATACATTATATATTACCAATTGTTACCAATTGTAATTGGTACTATAATATATTATAATATATTCTATACTATAAATTTGAAGCTCACTGCTTAAAGTCAAATGCTGGTGGGAAGGAAGTTCTATAAGGAAAGGTTTTGCACAGAAATGAAATGAAGGATGAAATAGGAAATGGGTAAAGATTACTAGAGAGAAGAAAAAGAGATGAATATCTTAAAGAAGAAATGAGTCTGCCTTCCTTCGGGAACTTTTCCTTGTAGTCCAGAATAATAAGGCAGGGAAGCAAGATACCCAACTGTCATACTGTAAAAGGTTTGAATATAAGATTAAAAACTGAATGCAATTTTCAAAGAAGGGGTAAAAGAAGAAAAGCTTAGCTCATTTTCTTTTATGATGACTACTATTAAACACTCATAATAAAGGAGATTTAGTGATGTGGAATCATCAGATTCCATTCTTAGCTGCTGAAATAATGTTGTTAAAATAATTTTATTTAATAACTCATTAATATCACTCTAATCCAGAAATGTTTGAAAGGCCTGGAAAATGGAGTAAAAAACATTGATTATTCCGGATGCCACACACTCTAAACAAACTAAACTATACGTACTATTCAGTGTCTTTCATAGCCATAATAGGAAATACAAATGTCATACAAAGCCGTAATCACACACTCAATGAATTACTCTCTACTAGATGCTGACAGGTTATGAAGAAAGTTCATACATGTAGTTCTACTCAAAAAGAGTGTACAACCTAGAATTCATGCATGAATAAACCAGGGAATGATTTAAGATTGAGTTAAGATGTGGTATTGTGCAGATTGTATCCATAAAGGCAGCAGTAACTAGATGCATATTGAAGGTATGGGGTTGAACTTATCTGGGCACTGGAGGGAAGTACCACATTCGAGTTGGAAAGGATGGAGGCAAGATAGAAGGAGCGAACATGAAGAAGAACAAGTGAACAACAAGAAGAAACGATGGTTTGGAGTGTGTTGATTTTCTGCGTTCTAACTCTATCTACTTGACTTTAAGCACATATTGTAACTTCGGCTTCTCATCTTTCAAATAGAGATAATAACAGCATTTGTTTCAAAAGATTTCCATAAGAATTAAGAGATCAACTTAATCTTGAGAGCCAAGGACAGTGATGGTGAGAAAGGTACAAATAAATACTAACAGTTAATATTATTATTTACAGAGGAATAAATATAAAATGAATAAAATTATGAGGTACAATCACAAGTTATTACCACTTGATTCATGACCAGTCATTTCAGTGGTAGGAAACTGTATGTGGTTTAAAGAAATACAGTGATGTTAGCAAAGAGTAATCCACCTCCAAAAAAAAAAAAAAAAAAAGACATCAAACACCAGTTCTTTTGACTTCACATGAGATGAGAATCTTAGCTGAGAAGTACAGAGGAAGGAAGAAAGAGGGAGGGAACACAGTAAGCCTAAATAGCTGGTAAACTTGAACAGTGCTGAAATAGAATATCCAAACAACTGTCAAACATATAAGAAGCCCTTTTTACTAACCAGATGCTACCAGGCCCGAGCAAACGCAGAAGAGTGTACCCAGCACGAAGCTCTGCTTTGCTTTGACAGGTCTGATTTATGAAACAGATGATTTGTTATTTATTGATCAGAGACTGATTCTACTCGCTGAGTTAAGAAGAAGCTTGATAAAAGGCAATCATGCATCTCATTTGGTTATGAGCAAAAATAGTGTCTATTGGCTTGCTGTGTCAACTGACTTTGATGCTACAACATCCAGATGTTCAACATGTGCAAACTTCAAAAACAAAACAAAACAAAACACAACACAAAACAAAACAGGCCTCTTCTGCCACAAAAGAGGAAAAAACATTTAAAATATGTCCCATGGAAAAATAACTCATCAGAAACACACAATATATTCTGAAGTACATTTTGAAAATGAAAATAAGAAAGATTCACTGAATTAATTATTTTTTATTCTTTCATTTATTTATTGAGGGCTCTCCATGTTGAAGGCATTGTGTGAAGCACTGTATTGACATTTAAAATGTTCTACATGCAAATACAGAGTTCCAGGAAATTGCTAATTCAAATAAAGTTTCACCAACATGCTCAAAGCAATCCTGATACTTTTTCATCTTCTGCAGAATCAAAGCTCCTATTAAGTTAATTATTTTTCACTCTTGGCGTCATAACACAGTTGCCATTTGTTCTGTCTTATTCAGGAAATTCCTTCAGCTTTCTTGTTCTCTCCAATCAGTCCAGCGGAAAGCTACATATGACTGGGTTTTGAGATAAGACACATGACTACTTAGTCTGGAAGCATGGAAGTTTTTAGATTTCAGTTTATTGCATTTTAAATCTGATGCTGATATTTGCACAATATCAGTTGTGCCACATAATGATTTTGTATTTTTCCAGAAGCTATTAATGATGGAAAACATTAACTCCTTCTTTGTTGCTTGAGGATTTATGTTTTTCTCCCCTTTTTTTAAAATTTTTTTAAATGTTTATTTATTTTTGAGACAGAGAGAGACAGAGCATGAATGGGGGAGAGGCAGAGAGAGAGGGAGACACAGATTCGGAAGCAGGCTCCAGGCTCTGAGCCATCAGCCCGGAGCCTGACGCGGGGCTCGAACTCACGAACCGTGAGATCGTGACCTGAACCGAAGTCGGACGCTCAACCGACTGAGCCACCCAGGCGCCCCTTTTCTCCCCTTTTCTAAGTGTGCTCTAAAAACAGGGAAAAAGAATGAACTGATTATATGAAGTTAGGTGTTAAATTGTTTCTTTTTCACCAATTTTTCTGGGAATGACCTCATCCAAGAAGGAGTGGTAAATATATTTGATGAAGGTAATTTAGCCTCTCTTAATTCATTTGGGTTTGTATTAGAAGCAGATTTTCATTTTCTTTTCACAGTTGTCTCAGAAATAGATGGCATTAAGTTATCACCCTTGGCCTTTCAGTTTAACAAAACTAGTTAAACAAACACCACATCATGGGTAATACAATCATTATCGCTCTAAGAGCACTAAGTTGTAAGGTTGATAGCAAAAATCTTATGCAATTATAATGAACTGCCACATTCGAGTGTTGTCACAAAGAGGATTATCTTCAAAAGCAAAGTTCCCTGGAAGCCAGAGATTCACCAACTTGTTTGTCTTGATTAGAAAGTACAGTGGAGTATGGCACAAAGTATATGGACTAAGGAATTCGTCGAGCTTGTATTTGATTCTCAGCTATTCCTCTTAAGGTAGCCTAGACTGTTATCTCTGAATATATTCCATCAGTTTGGTATTGTGACTCCTATACTTAACGTTTGGGGGATTGATGTTTAGAGTGTGCATTCTAACAAGATAAGCTTATAAACACAGCCAGCACAACGCTGGCCTCTGGTAAATATTTAGAAAGAAAAATCTTAACTTTTTTTTTTTCTTAATAGCTTTATAAAATTATGGAGATTAAGTGGATAATTGGGTGGGTGCCTCAAAAAAAAAAAGTCAAAGCAATGAGAATTTCATTAGTGCCATATTAATTGGCCTTAGCTTTTGGGGGGAATAATACCACTCTTAATCAGTCCACATTTTGATTGGATGCAAAAATCACCCAAATTTCAGAATTTGGTCTTGCATCTCTAGAAAGTAAGCCAACACATTCAATTCATTTGCAAATTTTCTGACACTTCATACAATATTATTTATTTTTGTAGTTTGAATGAAATTAACTTGTTGGTAAATATAGAACACTTAGGATCACTTTGCTGAAGATTATTTTTTAGTTGTCCACACCCATTTATTCATTCAAAACACTTATCAAGTACCTATTTTATGTAAGACAAATGGAAATAACAACACTGTTTTTAAACTCTGTGAAATACTGCTTAAATTGATGGGCATGCCCCAACCTTCTAATTTGAGTATGTTTATATTTCTCCTTGAGCATCAAGAGAAAATTATCACCCTTTATAGGCAAGCACTCTGTTGTTTGCTTTTCTTATATTATCTAATTTAATTTTTCAATAACACTATAGGATCAGTGTTACTGACCACATTTAACAGGTAAGGAGGTGAAGTTCAGTGAAGTTAAGTTTTACATATTTAAGATTATACATTTATTGGCAAAGTTGAGCTTCAACTCAGGGTAAGTCACTAAAGCTAAATCTTTTACTGAGAACTTTGCTGTTCTAGGGTCTGGTGAGAGGGGAGGAAAATGTGTTGTTAGTACTTTTTGACACTAAGGGCCTAGAATTTCAAGAAATTTGAAGGTGAAGTCAATTGGAGAAGAATCAAAATAAATTGGCCAAAATCAAAACCGGTCAGAAATGCCAGTTCAGTGAAATCTATCACTGTATATTTTGTACTTTTAATTATACTTTTCTCATAATTTATTGTAGAAACAATCCCTGACCGTATAGCCTTTGGAAGAGTCCATTCATTTAATTATCAAATGTTCACTGACTCTCTGCTATCTGGACATTTGACAACACATTTAAGTTTTGGTTATTTGTAAATGAGCAAAAATATCTTTATTGTATACTTGTGGAATTTTTTCTGAGTTGTGGGTTATTTTTTTATTTTTTTAAATTTTTATTTATTTATTTTTGAGAGAGAGCCAGTCACACACACACACACACACACACACACACACACACACACACACAGAAGCAGCAGAGGGGCAGTGAGAGAGAGAGAAGAGGGAGACAATCCCAAGCAGGCTCCATGCTGTCCATGCAGAGCCCGAGGTGGGCTAACCATAAGATCATCACCTGAGCCTAAGAGTCCAATGCTTAGCTAACTCAGCCACCCAGGCGCCCCTGGGTTATTTTAATCTGAGTGATCAGTGAATCACTAGCTAGAAAATGGGTGGCACTTGTTTCTAGTAGCAAACATTTTCTAGAGAATTCTCCAAATTTGGCCTGGCTGAAGTGGTTTGGAGTCTTCCTTTACAGACCAGCAGAATGGCTGCTGCTAGTGTTGTGCTCACATAGGTCCTACGGAGGAGACAAAAATAGCATGAGGTGTAGGTAGGCCCCACCTGCAGTAACTTTACCATCTAGATAAAATAGATTTTGCCGAAATATAAACAGAACACTATTTACACGGACTGATCTTCCACTTTTCAACATACTTTTAACTTACCTTCTCATAACACTCATCTTGTTCTTCGAACATAACTATTCGTCACATGGCTGTCTCTTTGTCTGACTTCTCTCTTTGCGGATAAAAATCATAGAAAGGTAGAAGATACAAAGTCACCCATCTTTGCAACTCTGGTCTTCAGCAGTGTCTAGCATTCTATGAATGAATGAAGAAATTTATGATTCTTAAATTGAATGATATTTGTGTGCATCTTCCTTTACCTATTGGCTTATAATTTCATTGAAAATAGAGACCATGCCTAAAGCCCATTATATTTCTTTCTAAATTCAAAGTCCTGGAATAAATTACTGTATGTATTAAGTGTTTAAGTATAATCCATCAATCATAGTTATTGAGAAGGCCCATTAAGATTTGTAGACTATTAAGAACAGACTATTCCCATTCTTGCTTCCCTGTGTGACCTTGAATTAATTATCTGATATCAGTCTCTACATCCTAGTGTACTTTCCCCTAAGAGTTAAGGAGTGCAAAGCTGAAGATAATCTAAATTATTATTACTTTAAAAATGTTATAACTAAATAGTGCTTTGACCACAACCTGGACATTATTTGTGTTCTCCTACCATTTAAAAGTCCCAGAATTTGTGCATGGGGGAATAAAAGAATCAAAAAAGACAAACTTAGATTTAGCTAAATTTTGAACAATAGAAAGCAAACGAATATAAACAAGTTAAAAGCCCAGAAAGTTCCATTTCCCATGCCATAATGTTCTACTCCCAAAGAAAATGTCACAAAATGAAGCATCACATTTATATTCCTGAGAATAATATTACCATACAAAAAAATGATCTATTTTTTAAAGTATTTGTGAATTTGATCAAAGGTAAAATTTGAAAATAGCTTTTCACTAAGGAAAAGGACATATTCTGCCTCCAGTCAAAATATTCATTTTTAAAAGAACAAATTAGCAGATACTGAAGGAATAAATAACATTTGTATGTGTGTGTGTGGCATAAATAGTCATCTCTAGCAACTATTCTGTATATGACTGGTGGAAAAATCTTTCAAATTCTCAGGCTATTATTAAATATTACCTTAAGTGAGAATCAAACTAATCTAAAACATACATTAAATGTCAAATTAAATCAAAACAATGTCACTGCAAATTCAAAACATGGCCAGAAAAGCTATGGCTTAGAAAGTACAATAAACCGTCATGGGGTGAATTCTATACATAAAGCAGATCACCAAATCTGAAGAAATAATACAAACTACAGAGGCAGCTCTCTGACAGGTTTCTCCCATTTTAATGAAACAAGTTTCCGTAGAAAACTTAAAAGATTAAAAACTCACAACAAAATAACTCCCATACATTTTTCTTAGGGCTGTCTCCACAGCCCCAAATGAAGTAGAGATTTGGCAGTTCTCCCATAATGGAATCAGTGGGGAGACAGTCAGGCTAAATGGGACAGAAAAACTCTGCATTTTCTAGATTAGTTGTCTAGCTTGAGGAAATAAACCAAATATTGGCTAAATTTCCAGTTCATGTACAGTGGGTAGACATATACAAATCCCAACTACGTTTGGCTCTAGAGTAATAACCAGTTTCCAGAAACAACACATTCAGCTTCAGCAGCTCTGACAGTAAATTCCATCTTGTATTGGAGTTATGCTATTTTTCATGGTCTAAGAAAACCTATAAAAGATATTAGAACAGTTTTTTGATAATGAAATTCTTTATGACACCCAATTTATCGATTAATTCATTATGAAACAGCTACACTAAAACGGCTCTAGGATATCTATTTAGAGAGATGTTTATGTATGGGAAATTGTCAATGGCTAAAAAGCAAACAGTAGTATCTTTATCACCTATTTGTTCAGAGGAGAAAAAGTGAGTATTTCAAATCTGAGAACATTAGACATATAATTTCAAATTTTTCATTTAAAATAAGTTAATGTTGCTTGTTTAAAAGGCAATTCTATTTGCTGTTAAACTAATGAGTTAAATATTTCAGAAATTTCACTTTAAAAACTGTATACTAAATGATTCTCATTTTAAAACTATTCCAAGGATTGCATAATTTTGTATTATTAATAAATATTAAGTTATGCAATGCCTAAGGGAGTCAGTCGTTTTGCCTAGAAAGCAAAGAAAAGATGCAGAAAAAAAAATGTGAAAGTAATTTTGCTGAAGTCATATCACCAGTTTGTCTAACTGGTATGGTTACATAGTCATATGTGCCCAACTTATCATGGATATTGGCAAGAAATTTGATGTCTTGCTAGTGACGAACTTAATCCCAATTAGTTAATTCTATCCTTGAACTATATATATATATATATATATATATATATATATATAGTAGTTTTCAGAATATTTCATTTATTTGTTGTGTGACTTTTTATCTTAAAGTGTCTGTGATAGACATTTCTCTGTTAATCAGGGGGTAAATGTGAGTCCTATTACTGAGCAAAAGAACCTAAACAGACTGTGACTTTTTTACTCTGGCTGACTAATTGTGTGGCAGATAACTCATTTGATTGCATTAGGAAGGATTAGGAAATATATTTAGTACAAAGAAGAGATGGCTAAAGATAAATCATGGGCTTAGGCTGTGTCATAGTCTCATCTGCTCCCTAAAATAAAATTAACTTAGTCTTACATCATTTATATCCTCCTCATCATATATGATTGACTAAAACTGTTATGAACAAGCTATGGAAAGTATTGGAGCTTCCAACTTAGACCTATTTCAAGAGGATAATAAATATTGATGGCACCATGTTGTGTACACATAAAAAATGCCAAACACATGTGTACAATATCCCCAAGGGTATTGATGAAGCTTCCCCCAAAACATATTCAAGAAAATAAAGCAAATTGTGCAGAACAAGATGAGGCAGGCTGAAGGGTTCTATGTAATCTCCAGCACACCGACTGTGTCCCGAACATGAAGCCATCTTAGACCATGAGTTAGTGAGAGGATTGTATGGTGAAGTGATTCTCACAATTTGTTAAAAAGATAGAATGTTTAGAATTGGTATTTAAGCTCATTAGTGACTATTTATTTCTTGTTTGTGTTGTAACTGATGTCATTCAACTTGCCTGTTGCAATTCTTTGGCTGAACACTCAGGAAAAGAAAGATACTCTAGAAAGATACTACCTGTATGGCTAAAATACAGTGGAATGTGAATGAATTGTGATTTGGTTCTTGAAACCGCTTAGGGAAGACATTTCCTTTGCCCAAGGGATTGAGAGAGTTGGCAACCATTGTTATTATGAAAGAGAGGAGGAGGATTCAAAGACAAAGTGACGTGAGAGTGGAAATGAAAGTAACATTTCAAGGAAGGAAGAGAGGGGAAGCCAACAGGTCAAATCATGCAAGAAGTTTCAGTGGAATGAAAATCGATAGGAATTCATTGGATTTATTAACTAGATGTTCAAAAAATACTTATTTTAATCAATGTTACTACTCTCTTGACATTAATACTTAATTCCAACCGTTCCTACAATCCATAAACCTTGTTCTTCACCGTCCTTCCATTCAGAATTAAGCCTTTGTCTTTTGTACTCATTTTGTTTTTATCTGTAGCAATGTTTCTCAAAGTCTGCCTTGACTTATACATAGGTATATATTTTGGGCATGACTATCTCCTCCACTAACAGAAACTTAGAGCAAAAATCATGACTTTCTTGATCTCAGACAGAGGTAGAACTAAAAAATGCTGTCTAGATTGGTTTCTATTTCTTCATGTTTTTCCATTTCACATGCATCCAGTTTTTCCAATGGGATGATAGTGGAAATGAATAGAAAAGTAGAGAAAATATGTCAGGTTTATGGTGGTGGCTACAGGGAAATGCAGGAAGCTGTCTCACCTCCAGAACAAAAATATCTCACTGAGCCTCTGTTGTGGTTTCTGAAAAGCAATCTAGACACATCAGAAATAACCAGGCAGAAATTATTTTTATGGATTCAGGATAGTCAATTTGTGCTTGGCAGTTACATTCATTATACTTTATCTGCTCAGGAATCACAGACAGCTGAAAATACACAGACTTAGAATTTAGGCATCAGAAACCAGAGGGAATAGATATTCACCCTAAGAATGACCATTTTGTCAAATGGGACGACCTGCTTTATGAGGGGTGGATGGTTATTATAGAGAATTCTTGAATTGAGAAAATGGGTATCCTTTAAACTCTCTTTTTTTAATTATTTTTTTAAAGTTCATTTATTTTTTTAGAGAGAAAGAGATAGAGCATGAGTAGGGAAGGGGCAGAGAGATTGGGAGACACAGAATCTGAAGCAGGCTCCAGGCTCTGAGCTGATGGCACAGAGCCCGATGCAGGGGCTCAAAATCATGAACTGTGAGATCATGACCTGAGCCGAAGTTGGATGCTTAACCGACTGAGCCACCCAGGAGCCCCTAAACTCTTTTTTTACACTAATATTCTTTTAAGGTGTACTATTTTGAAGTTGACACAACATTTATATTTAGACAATTCCAAGGAAAAATTAGAGAAGTTGCTAGGTATAGAGATTTGAAAATAAATTTTTTAACTAATTTACAATTTATTTACTCAGTCATCCAACAAGTATATAGTTAGCACCTTTTTGTGCCAGGCATTTGTTTATTCCTGGGAATACAGCAGTATACAAAATAGACAAAGTTCATGTCCTCAAGGGGCTCACAGTTAAGACAGAAAATGTTCTTTGCATTTCTTAATAGGTCTTATCAGAAGTAAAGATACATATACCCTTAAACAACAAAAGTTTGAACAGAAGTTAATATTTTTTTAATGTTTATTTATTTATTTTGAGAGAGAGAGAGAAGAGAGCAGAGAGAGCACATGGGAGTGGGGGGTGGGGGGTGGGAGGTGGGAGGGCAGAGAATCCCAAGCAGGCTCCACAGTCAGTACAGAGCCCAATGCACAGCTCAATCTCACTGGACCATGAGATCATGACCTGAGCTGAGCTGAGCTGAACTGAAATTAAGGGTGGATCATTTAAGCTGCTGAGCCATCCAGGTGGCCCAAAAGTTTATATGTGGTCTTTTTGATAAATACGGTCCTGCAAATGTATTTTTTCTTCGTTATGTATGTTTTTGTTTTTCTTCGTTATGTATGTTGTCTTTGTTATCTTTTTTCTAGTTTATCATAGTGAAATATATAATTTTTATACCATACAACATATGTATTAATTGACAAGTTATGTTATTGCTAAGGTTTCTGTGAGCTATTAAGTTTTGGGGGAATCAAAAGTTACACACAGATTTTGGACTGCATGGAGTAGGGGCCCCTACCCCACGGTCCCTACCCCATGCTGCTCAAGAGTCAACTGCATAACTATATCCCTCTGCCAAACATATCAGCTCTGTGTCACTCTCTGCCTAAATATTCACTGGCCAGGTGAAAAATATAATAAAAGTAACAAAACACAAATGCAAAGAGAAAGTTTAGCTAAAGAAATTACAGAAAGATATTGCATTTAGAAGAGATACAGAAATAATATGAATTATTGAAGTTCTTCATTATTATTATTTTTTTATCCTGCCAACAACTATGTGAGCTGTTTATCATTGAGTTTAACTGACTTTTCTACAATGATATCCCTAATCATTTTAGAGACAGAAATGTAATCCGTGGTCTTTTCTTTGAGCCATAATCTACTTTACTGACTTTTAATAATATGCATGCTTTTTTTTTTCACCACTAAATTCACAGATTATAGCAACCAAGAGGGGGAAAATTTTTTTACCCATCTTAGTATTTAATTAACCTTTTTTTTTAAAAAAAACATAAGACAATCATATATTATTTTGGTTTAGGAACTCAAAAAAAAGCAGGAGGATAACTTGGTAGGAATAGAATCAGTAGAATAAGATGCCTGGAAAGACCTTTGAGATTTCTAAGTGTTAGTTTTCTCAGGATCTTTGGGGTTGCATTGACCGTTTCCAGGGATCTATAAAGTTAAAACTATTTTTATAATAATACCAGGATATTGTTTGCCTTTCTACCTCTCATTGCCTTACAAGTGTATGGTAGAGTTTTCCAGACATTAACATGTGATCATGCAATTAGATTGAATGCAGAAACAGGTATGAGAATACAATTGTCTTCTTTGAAGCAAGATATTAAAGAGATTTGCAAAAATGTGAAGCAGTGCTATTTTCTAACTAGTTTTTAAAAACATAGATCTTATTTCAAAAATAGTATTTATATTTGTTATTACTATGCTTAAATGGATAAGTAATATAGTTTAAAATTTTCTATTTGATTTTGTAATTTAGTAAATATCAGTAGCTATAACCCATATAGACAAAAGTTCTCTGGGGTCATTAGTAATATTTAAGAGTGATTTAAATAGTCCTAAGATGAACAAATATAAGAACTACAGTCTTAGTAAAATTTCTTGCTTGTGTAATGAATTCTGAGTACCATACTCCAAGCTGTTCTTTTCTTCCAGTGAATAGACCTCGTCCCTTCTCAAAGCAGATCTATCCTTTTTCAGGCTTGGTAATCAGTATTTTCTTATACTGAATCAAAACCTCTTCCTTTTAGTTTTCAACCACTGATCCAGGCTCTATCACTTAGAGCAAGGGAAAGTTTACTGCATTAATTCCTAACATTTAATGGAATGAACCTTTTTTTTGGACACTTGTTTTACATTGTTGGCTATTGTTAAGTGTTGGGCCACTTTGCTTCACTCTGTTCATCTACCTTTGCAACTGGAGCTTTGTAAAAGTGTACAAGTCTATATTTTATTCTATTTATACTATATTTTATTGTCTGAAATTACTTCATTGGCTAGACCTTTATTCTAGTATGAAGCTACTATATCTAAATTTACAGTAACTGTGATTGGAATGTTTCTTAAATTTTATCTCAGTGTCACTAAAAAAATTTTGAAACAGTTTTTATCCAGAAATAAATTTAAAGTAGTTTGACACTCTTGATGGGGGATTTGATTGTGACTGGCCAAAAGCCAGGTAGTTGTCAAATGGATATTGGCAATAGATAAAAAATAAAATCTCTTGCTATTTCTGTTTTTGCCTCTGAACATAAATATTATACTTCTTTTCTCAGCTAAATGCACAGATTGTAAGGACAAAGCATTATTTTGTAGGAAGTAAATGATGGGTAATTCCACCATTAAATTATTCTTTATTAACAAATACAACCATTTTTCAATTTAAATTTCAGTCGTTAATTACTCACAGATTAATTAGCTAACTTCTGTGCCAAATACAAAGAACTTATTTTTTAAAAAGGCAAGAGTTTTCTTAAACTACACTGTTTTCTTTTATTTTTCTGACATTAGATGTCTGCAGATGTTATTGTGAGCTTAAAAAAATATATGACTTTCAGGGCTAAGTATTAGAAAAAGGACATATAACATGACATTACTTTCCTATTTCAGTGTGAGTTCCCTGGCAATTCAAAGTGGAAACCCACAGGGTAACCACAGGAGGTAACACCTTCCTGGATCAATATTTGTGCATCAGATGTTATAAGACTGTTTTGTAAGGTTCATAAATAAAGGACTCTCTTTTTTTATCCCCCCCAACACTCAGAAAATGAATTAAAAGGAATGTGGCTGTCAAGGGACTTGCCTTTTCTGGAGCAAATAACCAACCAAAGGAAGGCTTTAAATTAGTCAATTAAAGGCAAATGTTAGTGAAAAAGAATGCCAGAAATGTTCCTTCTTTGAGGAGCACTTTCTTCCCAGTCAATTGGTGGTTTCATAAAAGCTGCGTCATACCAAAGAAATCAAATCCACAAACCTTTTCTAAGTGTCAAGTTTGATTCAATTCCATTCAACAAACATTTATTAAGTACCTACTATTTACCAGTACCAGAATTATGCTATGATCTACATTTGGAATCATGAATAAAACAAAGCCTGGCTTCTATGATCTTACAGTCTGGTGAGGGAGCCAGACAACAGCAAAAAATGTTTTCATAACTTGATAATCTCTGGATTTGCCAGAGGCAACAATGACTGGATGGAGTGTTGCAAAATGATGTGAAACAAGAAGGGAGGGGCATTCTGGAAAAGGCAATAAGCTAAGAAAAATATATTGTTGACAGCATGATGCCCTTGAGGGACCATGAGAGGCTAAAACTGACAATGGGAGAAGACTGAGAAGGTTCTAAAGGACAATTTGAGGTAGCCTCACAGGGCATGCTGAACAGCCAAGTCCAATAAGGGTTGTAAACCACAGATGAGTTTTCAGCAGGGAGTAATGTGATTAGGCTAAGCCTCATTAATAGGTAATAGGAAGATTGTCCCTAACAACTTTGCCTGGTCCCGGATCAGAGATCAGGTGTGCCACATCAGTACCATAAAGCAGAAGTGGGAGCTCCTCAGTTAGAAGGGGTTGGCAGTGAAACTGGGCCTTATTCATTTACTCATGGCATATTCAAAAGTAGTGCTTTGTTAAGTGGATTTCCAAATTCTATTATCTTAAATAATAGAATTATAATACTTTCTAATGAGATGGGATTGACCTTGAAAATCTACTGTACTAAAAAAAGATTTTCTGGTTACCTCATGGCAAAGTACTTAAAAAGAGCAATGGACTCATGACCCAGTGAAGTATATTCCAGGGGTGCAAAAGTAGTCCAACATTAGGAAATCAATTAATATAATTCATCATTTAATAGTTCAAAGAAAAAAAGCATGATCATCTCTAAAGATGCCAAAACCACATTTAACAAGATTTATCATAGTAACTTTACAGTAGAAAAAGTTGGCAGATTCCACCACCTTAGACAAGTGATCAAGATTAATGTCATGAGTAATAGAACATACCAACATCATGTACCTCCTAATATCATGCAATGAGAATAGTGGTATTCTTCACCTGAAGCTATAATCTCAATCTAATTATGAAAAAATATCAGAAAAATCCAAAGTGAGGTACATTCTACAAAATAATTGACTCATTCGGGGAGCCTGGGTGTCTCAGTCAGTTGAACGTCCAACTTAGGCTCATGTCATGATGTCATGGTTAGTGAGTCGTAGCCCTGCGTTGGGGTCTGTGCTGACGGCTCAGAGCCTGGAGCCTGCTTCAGGTTCTGTGTCTCCCTCTCTCTCTGCCCCTCCCATGCTCACGCTCTGTCTCTCTCTGTCTCTTTCTCGAAAATAAATATATACTAAAAATTTTTTTAATTGTCTAATTATCCTCAAAAGTGTCAAGGTCATTAAAGACAAGGAAAGGCTGAGAAAATGCCACAGATTAAGAGACTAGGAGACACGGCCACTAAACACCTGGTAAAATCTTGGATTAAATCCTGGAGCAGAATAAGAACATTAGTGGAAGAACTTTTGAAATCTAAATACAGAATATAGCTCAGTCAATTACAGTATATCAATGTTAAACTCTTAATTTTGATAAATGTACCATGGTGTATAAGATGTTAACATTAGAAGAAACTAGATGAAAAATTCGAGAGGTTTCTTCATACTCTCTTGAAATTCTTCTGTAAAACTAAAACTTATTCAAATAACTTTTCTTTAAAAAACCCCATCAAGCTGTATACTAAAAATTGGTGAATTTAATTGTATGTAAATTATACCTCAATGAACATAATCTTTAAAAAGAAATTGTTAATTTTGTTAGGTTATCTTAAAAAATATTTATCTACTAGATTTACATTCTTAAGTATTTGTAGATAAATGACATGATATTTGGGATCCATTTTAAAATACTTGAATCAAAGAGCAGTTATAGACAAAACAAAAATTGTTGAAGTTGGGTGACTGATACAAAAGAATTCTTTATACTATTTTCTCTACTTTCGTGAAAGTTTAACATTTCCACAATATAAAATTTTTAGTCATTGAATGTTTTCATTTATCAAAAAAACAAGAGTTTCAAATTGATGATTTTTATTATAATTACAAGTAGTTGTCCAGAGCATGTATTCTAGCAAATATTTTTGAAAAAAATAAATGTATCTGATTATTCCCTTGAAGGTAAAGACGATATTTTTAAAAGTCAGAAACTATTCATTAAAAAAAAAAAACCAAATGTGTTATGGAAACAGCATTGAGAATGTCTGGAAATGTTTTCATTGTTATATGATTTTGTAAATGAAAATGGTGTTTGTCTCTCATTAAAATTCTCATATCTGAATGTTTTTAAAAGTTGGAAACAGAGTTTTTAAGCTATTTTTAGAAAATCTTTCAGTGACAGATTATATTAGGTATTAAAAAATCTGTTGCAAGGAGAACTGGTTTGTATCAAAGAAGATAGACATTAAAATAACATTTTAAAGATAAATTTCAGAATATTTTTGAGAGGGGATGAATTTACTAAAAGTGTATTTTCCCCATGGATCTATAGATATTTAGAAATATTTTTTTCAATTGTAACACCCATTTAAACTGGATTTATCAAGACCTTTAAATTACTGTATCAGAGATTTAAAACAAAATTAAAAACATAATTAAGCACATTCAGTTACATGGCTAAAAATAAAAATTATTTTAGAGAAAGAAAAAATATTTTTGGCATCAATAATAAAACAGTTATTGCATCCTTTCCTAATTTTTCATTTTATTTGTGGGTCATAAGATATGCAGTATATTGTCCAGTAGTGCCTGCATGCAATTTTTAAACATGGATTTCTATTTCTGCAAATATGGTGTACTAAATCACCTGAAAAGTCTTTTTCTCTAGAATGCCTAGAAGAGGTAGATGTCATATAACAAATATCCTTTTAAATATATAGCCTTAAGCCCCAGAAAATAAAGATGACAGTTGAGATTAAAATAAAAAAAAATTTTTAAAAAAAGGAGAGATCTTAAAAGCTGAGTGGAGAGCGGGTAAGGGGGCCCTGTGCCAGCTCTTTGTAAACCCAGATTTTGTGATAATGCCTGTGTAGAAACAGGAAATGACACCACCATCTATGTAAATCAGACTCTTTGATGGGTAAACTAGGAGAGATATGACCAGCATCCCAGGAAGACCACAAGGAAGCTTGTGCCTCTCAGCCTAGAGTGTATAGAAAGAAAAAGTAACGTTGTCCTTGAGAGTTTCTAACTACAGTCATATCCAGTACATAGGTTTGTAACCAGACTCTATACTGAATTTTTGCTGCACAGTAATCCTGGAATGCCCCAAGACAAGAAATCAGCATAACAAGTTGTCTCAGGCCAGTTGTATCCTTGGAATTCTGGCAGAAGCAAAAGCCATGCTTTGGGGAGACATGCCCTCCACTTAAGTTTTATAGGATCCTACAGAAAAAGTTTCACTGGAGATGTGCAAAAATATCAAAATCATGCAACACATGAAAAATATTTACTCATGACAGAAAGTCAACAGATAAAATAAGCAGAAGGTTTAGATCACCCAAGAACTTCAGATAATAGAACAGTTGGAGAGTCTATAAGAAGTCATTAAATTCATAAAGACAAAATCAAAAAGTCTTAAAATTTATAAAAAAGAAGGAAATAAAAACAAATGAAATACATAACATAATAAAATGTTTTTATTATGATATGTCAGGGCACCAGGGTGACTTACTTGGTTAAGCACTCAATTCTTGATTTCAGCTCAGGTCATGAGATCAAGCCCTGTGTTGGGCTCCTCACTGAGTGTGGAGCCTGGTTGTGATTCTCTCTGTCCTTCTCTCTCTGCCCCTGCCTTGCTCATGCTCTCTGACTCTCTCTCAAAATAAATAAACACTTTAAAATAACGAACATATGTCAAAGAATAAAAGAAAACTTCTAGAATTTGAAAATACAGCATTACAATATAATTTATATGTAAAAATATAGACCTATGGGGGAATGCTGAAACATTTTTACTGTAGTGTTGCACAGTCAAAATGTTTAGAGTTACCTAGTTCACAGAATTAGGGCAAGTAACAAAGTGTGGAGTAGACTGATTGCGAATAAAAGTTAATGTAAAATGCATGACTTGTGTAAAGAGGCAGGGTTTATACAGTTCTGCCAATATTTGGCATGGGATATTTGGACACAGTGTTACTGCCATATATTGTTTTCTCATGAGAAATGGTAAATTCTAAATTTTTATGTAAAATTTAACAATTTTTAAATATTAGTAATGATTTCAAATCCTTTTTAAACACTATATGGACCTAAAGAAATTTAACAATGGCTACCACGTAGCACTTCTTATTTGAAGAGTTGGTCAAAGAGGAACTATAGAAAGATAGAGAAAGAATGGTCAGAAGCCCAAGAATTGAAGCTGAGATTTTTCAGGTAGGAATGTGTTCAGTGTGGTAGGAAGAGAAAAGGATAAGGGTTGAATTTATTCCACTCCATTTTGAAATGTGTGCGTTAGTGATTTTTAGAGAAAAGTTTTAGTGTTTGATAACTAAAAACACATGTCAGTGAATTGAGAAATAATTATTAATCGGGAAAATAGAGTTGACATGTATCATCTAAATTAGGCTGGGAAAAGAGGTACTGACTCAAGGTCAGAAGAGGATTATTTGCTTATCGTGTGTGTGTGTGTGTGTGTGTGTGTGTAAAGAAGGAAAGAGACTAGAGCATGCTTATAGTGTAAGGGCAAAGATCCAATGGGGAGAGAGAGAAAAAGGAAGTAATTTTTGAGGTAGATCAATTCCAAAGTACCGGTCTTCAGTTATGAGAAGAGCCCTTCTTCTCCAAAAATACAGAAAAGGGTGGGCGCTCTTATAAATATCTGTAGGAAGTGGTAAATCCATTTGGATCCCGATCACTTCTGTTTTCTTGATAAACTAGGAGACAAAATTAACAGTTGGTGAGGGTTAGGGATCATCCTTGAAGACTAGACACGTTTGCTGTATTGAGGGGAAGCTTTAAAGAGCAAAGAAGAATTGGAGGAAACGGGCACTGATGTAGACAAATCTGTTGTGAAATCTGAGGTAATTAAAACGAACCAACTACTACAAGGTTGAAAAAAATCAAACAGTGAGGAATAGTATACCATAAAAATGACTCTTGACACAACTCTCCAATCATTATGTTTGTACACCTACACATATATTCCCTTAGAATCTTACCTCAAAAGGTAAACACTAAATAATTTATTGAATCTTATATCACTAAAACGTGGTTTTTCCTGTATAAATAATACACATATACTATTAAAAATGGCATAAAAATTGCATTAAAGCAAGTAAGGTAAGTCCAAGAATAGAGTCAGGGTACTATGAAAATCCAAAGAACAGATCTGTAACTAAAACATATTGGAACAGAAAATACTTTTATAAAAATTGACGACTAAGCTGAAGACCAAATAATTAATATAATTTAGCAAGATGAGGTTTGAACACTTTTTTTCCCAGTCAGAAGACAAGGCCTAAAAAGTTCTATTGGCAAGAGAAAGTATGATTTACATGGTCAGACTCAGATATTGCTCCAAAGTCGCATGTTGGGTGTCTTCAATGCCTGTTAATGATTTCTTCATTTATTATGTTTCCAACAGAATGTTTTTATTGATTATCGACAGTGTATTAAGCACTGTGCTAGGAACTACAGATATAATGATGAATAAGCCAGGCATGATACCTGTCTTCCTAGAAGTTGGACTTATAGGGAGAAAATCAAATAAGCAGTTATAATCATGCATGTTAATCTCATAGTTTCTTTATCCCCTCAACTACAATGAGCACTTCTTCTACTCCACCCGCTTAAATTCGTCACCATCCCTACCTAGATTCTCAGTTTGATTTAGCAGACTTTTTTATCCATTATTTTCCAATTCTTTGACATTCTGCCACCTTCTTCACCCTACCATGCTCACAATTTCTTAGATCCTTATAAACAATCATCCTACCAATTACTTCATTCCCTCCCAGTTGTTCTGTTTGGTCCTGGCCTTTCCTACTTCTCTGTCCATCTTGGGCCATGTTGACTACAATTTAAATCACTCCCTCACTAGCACTTTCAATAACCATGAGTATTCATCCTTAGGCCTAATTGCCTAGTAAAAAACTGAATTGTAATTCAACTTGAACTCTGCCATCTCATGTAGGAAGCTGAATGCAAGAAGACTTCATACAACCATGAAGATTTTTGTTAGAACAAATTCATGTTCTTTAACCTTGGCTGGATTCCTGGCATAACTCACCAACCATAGTGTGGTGACACTATGTTGAAATATATTAATTTTCTATCTTAGAGTTCCTTTACCACGACTTTCTGTCTAATGAGCCAGAGTCACCCAGGAGCACTGTGATAAGTATTTTGCAAGGAGAAAAAAGAAAATCAATATTTAGCCTTTTACCTTAAAATTGGGCTTTTGAAGCTCATTTATGAAAAAAAACACAGCTGTGAAAATGAAGACTTATGATTTATAAAAGTAAGGATTTTTAGTAAGAAGACAACCACTAAAACCATTTTGCAAATGAAAAAGCATAATTCAGTAACGGCCTGTCATATTATCAAAGGTAATTAGTAGATTAGGAAGAAAACAGATGAAGAGTTGGGCTACAGTGTGAATCACAAGGAAGCACAATGTGAGAATAGCTGTGCCTTGTGCTGAGGGATACCGTAAACTCCTGGGGCTCTTTGGAGAAGGCACATGTCAACAACTAACTGCATATCACCTCTCTAAGGTTTCACAAGCATCTGTGCTTTGAGACATTCCAAGATCATCCAAATACTGCCACTCTCACCCAATTCCAAAGCTCCTGATACCTATAGGCATCAAGGATCAGCAAGAGGGACTTTAGATGGCCAGAGAAGGCATGGAGGTATGGAAGGGAAAGCCCCCGGCACGTGTCTTTTCTTGGATTAAATGGAAAAGCTCAAGATTTCCTCCCAAATCCAAGAGAATAGGTAAATCCCGTCCTTCACTATACAGTCATAGGATCTGGCACATCGTAAATATCTATTGAATAAACACATGTGTAAATGAATATATGGAAATATGATGAAAGTCTAGTTCTAAAAAGTGATATTTGGGGAACTGACAGATGGTCAGGAGATGAATAGGATGAAGAAGGATAAAGGGGCTATAGCTGGATAACAAGACATCAGAGGAAGGTTTTATATGAGAGTGGAGGAAGAGCTGCTCTAGAAATTAACAGGTTCCAGGTGTATGATTAGTAGGGGCAATTATTGGTATGGAATGAACACACATATCAGACATCTGTATGCACATTAATGAATGCATTTATTGAACCAACAGTAATGGGGGGTGGGGTAATGAAAAAAGGCAAGGATATGGAATAGGTATGCATTCATCTAATAAAC
Organism: Lynx rufus; assembly: GCF_022079265.1. Classification (NCBI taxonomy): domain Eukaryota; kingdom Metazoa; phylum Chordata; class Mammalia; order Carnivora; family Felidae; genus Lynx; species Lynx rufus. The sequence goes on from NW_025814834.1 coordinate 153,071,446, forward strand.
ATACATTGGACACAATATATTCTAGGCATCCAGTTAGCCTCTAGGAAAAGGCAACAAACCAAACAGATGTGATTCCTGTCCTCTCGTGACTTACCATCTATTGAAGAAAACTAACATTAGACAAATTGATTCAAGTTGTATTTATGCATAATGTTAATTGTGAAAATATCTGTGAGGTAGAACAGAGTGACATTTGAAAGCATTGTAAGGAAGTTGAGGAAGATTTCTCTAGGAAAAGGACCAATGAGCTCAGGCCGAAGGAAGGGAAAGGAGTTAGCCAGGCATAGAGAGTTCAGAACTTTCCATTTCTTTCGACTAAGGTTACAACGATAATGTACTGGCAGGTGGAAAACAAGCTGAAGGAACTTGTCCCAGTCAGAGCAAATATACATATGTATACATACATATACAAACACACATGCACATGTATGTATATATAATATGTTATAATGATAAATACAAATATATATCATGTGCCATATATAGCCTCATATACACATCTAGAAATAGGTTTATTAAGAGAATTCATTCTTATGAAAGGTAGTAGCTGGTGGAATAGCCCATGAGAAGCCATTATTTTTGCATCTGGTGCCAAGCACGTAGATGGGAAAGAAAGATAGATGTGAAGTAAGTAGCAACAAGGACACACTGCAGCCCACAAGAGTGAGCTACAGCTCATGCTTTCTGAATGGAATCTTTTGTTCCTCTCACCTTCTCTAAGCGTCCACCTTTGATGAATATTGGTGACCTAGAAAAAGCTGGCTCACTTTCTTACTGTGCCAAGCACACACCTGACCCAAGATTCATAGAAGTTGAAGGGCGATCAGGTGAGCGCTGGGGAATCTGCAGGTACAGCCGCTGCCCCACATCAACAAGGTAAGCGGGGAGATTTGTGGGAATTTGCTTTGCACGGCAATTCAGCTCATGCCCTGCACCAGTCTTCCAAAGACGAAATGAATGTGGCTGCTGCTTCACATGTCCCCTTTGAAATCCCATGCATGCCCACAGGGATGCAGGGAGGGAAATTCTGAGAAATATATTTCCGGCTTAGATAAGCTGACACAATACAAATCTATAGTACTGATCCTTATTATTAAAAAACAATCTTCCTGGAGGTCTTTAAGGATAGAAGAGACAGTTGAATAACTCTTATTGCTAGGAACTGAAGGTGGGAAGATGAGAGACTTGGCCACGTGCCCTGCAGCTGGAATGAGAGCAGACTCAGCTATAAGACAAACAGACAGAGAATATTAAAGTTATAGTAATTCTAGTGTTAGAATGGAGGACGGCTCTGTGATCCAGATCTCTTACTGGGATGGGGTATTCTGTCAAATAGAGCTGACCAGGCTAGTCTCTAAAGGAAATGGGGGAAGAAGGGAACTAAAGACAACCATAATCACATCAATTTAATAAAGTTCATCTGGGGAATACCACAAAGAAATACAAGAGTTTTATGCAGCCAGATCATGTTTCCCGTAACCCCTCCAAAATTCCGTTCCTTCTTGAAGCATCTCTAAACTAACCCCACTTGGCTTCTTTTCGCTTCAGTCACCCTAAAGTTCTTCCTGTCCACTTTCTTGAATACTGAACACTTACCAAATGTCTCTTTACGGCTGCGGGCTTCCATCTGGCAGATGTTTCTGTCACTCGGGTTTATAATTTTATAGGTCTACCTTGCGTCTTCATGGGGCTGTAACCTCCTCAAGAGCAGCACTGGGCTTCTTGTTCCTTTTATAATATTCTTTTGGATCTTACTCTCCACATGTGGGTCCCTCTGAAAATGTTATTGACTTCCTGATTAAAGGATTGTCCTATTTGGAGGAACTATTGGTCCAATCTGAACATTCTGACAAAACCTTGCTTTCAAACTGCTGAAACAATGTAATAAAAGGTAGTAGCCTTCTAGGGAAAAGGTACTGACGTGGAGCTTGAACCCATGAACTGAGAGATCATGACCTGAGCCAAAGTCGGTTGCTTCATCGACTGAGCCATACAGGTGCCCCAATGTGAGAAATTTAAATCCAAACTGAATCTTTTTGTTTGCTTTGGTTTATTGTATCAGCACATCTTTATTATCATATTCTTTTCTTAAAGTTTGCACCCCTTTCCCAAAGAAAGTTTCTGTGAACTTTGCAAGAAGAAAGATCTGCCCCATTTACTCTGCCTGAGGTACTGCTTCTGGATTGAGTAAGACTGAGGTCTTACTTCTGGATTATCACTGGGTTTTGAACCTATTGCCACTTTATAAAGTCTTTCCTCCTTCTTCCCCATCAGATGTCAGTTCTCCTTTCTGATCTCATAGGATATAATATATATGCATATATTATATGTTCTACCTCTACTAAACTTCTTGCTCTGTATTCTGCATCCTGACTGGTACCTTTTCTATGTGGTAAACAGGCCACCATAGCTGGGTCTTGTGTCTTGAATGAAGGGGATGTTGTAAACCACCTACCATCACAGATCATATATGCTTTATCTCTGTACCTAGAGCCATCAAATTTTTTTTTGAGGGATGACAAAAATGAGGGTAATAAAGTAAACTGGATCCTGGGAAAACAAATGTCCTCCATCAGACCAACATAGTAATGAATTAGATAGTTCCCGATCGCGGGGAATGCCAGGGATAGGTGAGAGATATGTGTGCTGTTACTGGTCTCAGCATATCTCGTTCCATCGTCTAGTAGTTGTATAACTTTGAATTTGTGAATTCATCTCTCTGAGCTTTATTCTCTTTCAGATAGAAATATCACTACCAAGTTCATAATGATGTTATAATTGATACATAAGTTATCATGTAAAATAACTAAAATATCACAAAGCACTTAGGGGCTCAAAGCTTGTAAATGTTAATTCCATCTATAACGCCCCTTTAACTTTTCTGTTCCCAGACAAATGCTAGTCATTTCTAAGCGCCCAACTCAAATCCCATTTTTTCCTGAAAGTCAACCTCATATACACGTGATTGCTCTTTTCTTTACAAGTCTAATGTACTTGAAATATTTCCCAATGTGTTCAACTTTTGAAGAGGATTTCTTTCAATGTCAAAAGAGGTTTTTCCCCATATGATCATAATTGTTTTAAGAATTCATTAATTTAGGCAATGAATATTGACAAAAAAAACCTATACAGGTAATTAAAATCACCATTAGTTACAACATCATTGCACATAAAGGAAAACTCTCTTTGTAAACGTATGCAATTGTGTATTTACTAAATAGTCATGCCTAGAACACATGAAGATTTATTGGCTCCGTGAAAAACTCCAAACAGTCATCACCCGGCTTCATCTCTCCATGTCTACCCTCCTTACTCTTCTCTCTCCTAAACCTATCTGTGCTCATATTATTGGGTCCACAGTTTGTTAGTAACTGAACTATATTTTTTCCACTGGTTAGTACCTGCGTACTTTATTTACGCATATGCCCCATTTGTTTAATAATTATTTTTAAAATGTTGAATATGGATTTCATGATGGCAGTGAATTTATATAGTTTACTTCTTTGTCTACTCACTATCAGCCACGTGCGGTAGTGATGTTGAATAAATACTGAATGAGTGGATGGGTGGATGGATGGATGGATGAATCTCCAATATATTTTGTCCTAAATATAAGAAATATAAGATTTTATTAGTTAAGATGGCCAACATCAAGAAAAGTATGTTCAAATTTGGATGAGTTGGGGTAGGAACTTAGGGAGATACTCTAATTCAGACTCTTCGAAAAGCAAATGTCAAAATGAGATTAATTGTGCCAGGATTTTATTGGGGAAATATTTGCAAGAGAGAATATGGAAGGAACCAGAAAAACCTAGGAGAATTGTCACATTGGGATGTGGGGTTAATTCCAAATGAAAGAGCAAGAAAAGGAAGGCTGGGGTGGAGGGAAGTATCCTAGATGGCGATATGGTAGAAGGAAGGTTTGGCGAGGCCAGTAGGGGGCTCCTCAAGCCAAAGGCAGAGGACAAAGGAGTCTCCTCTCTCCCGGAAGGGGGCCCATGCTTCCTTCAGGCTGCTCAGAGCCGGTGACTCTGCTAACGTCCCTGCGGCGCGTGTAGCAGTCACAGGCTGTGAGCAGCCTGAAGGAAGCCTAGTCTCAGAGCAAATGTGGCAATAGATTTCTGCGTGCAGCCTCTGGGGTCCGTCTGCAGGGTGTAGTCTCATGTATGTCACAGGTGGTTCGTGGTGGAGCACGCACTCAGTAAAATAAATTAATTCAGTTTACCATGCAAGTGGCTTACAAACATTTTTTTTTTTGTACCTGCCACTGCCTGATAATATGTGCATAATACCTGCCACTGTGCATGGACCTATAGACATACATTTTTGTGTGTGGGAAACCCTCCCTCCAAATACGAAGTTTTACTTTATTTTAACTCAGTTTAACTTACCTCAACTGTAATGTATGAATGTCAGGCTATTCTGTGGATGTTTTCAGAAGACAAATTTTCTCTGAGCTTTAGTTTCTCTATGTAAAAAAATTATAGATAAGCCTGCCTGGTCTTTAGAAGTCTCTTACTTCTGGGGTGCCTGGGTGGCTCAGTCAGTTGGGTATCTGACTTCAGCTCAGGTCATGATCTCCTGGTTTGTGAGTTCAAGCCCCATGTCAGGCTCTGTGCTGACAGCTCAGAGCCTGGAGCCTGCTTCGGACTCTGTCTCCCTCTCTCTGCCCCTCCCCTGCTTGTGCGCTCTCTCTCTCTCTCTCTCTCTCTCTCTCTCTGTGTCTCTCTCTCTGTCTCTCTCTCTTCTCTCTCTCAGAAATAATAAGTGATTAAACTTAAAAAAAGTCTCTTACTTCTATTGAAGGGGACTAACATTGTTGAATGCCTACTCAACTGGTTTGTACCATGAAATTTCAAAACATATTGTATTTAATTCTTCAAAAAAAATCATTTGAGTAGATATTGGAAATGTTATCGTCTTCATTTGGACAGATAAGAATTCAGACAAACTTGCCCAAAGTCATAGACCTAGTAGTGGATCTAGGATTCAAAGTAAATCTGAATGAGTTCTTCCATGTTTTCTGAGTCAAAGAGAGAGAGAGAGAGAGAAGAGAGAGACTCAGGTTCCAGATTCCTCCCATTAATCAAAAATAGTCACAGCTACACTAGCAGTGGTTCTCAAATTTTAAATCACATAACAGCATGCAGGGAGCTAGATTAAAATGAGTTTAAATAAACTTACCCCCTCTCACATTGAATGTTGGATGAACCTTCAAATCGTCATTTGAAGAGGTCCTCGAAGAGATGATGATGCAGGTGGCCCGAAGGACCATGTCTTAGAAAATATGGGTGCAGCATACACTGCAGTTAAGTAGTAAGTAAATAAACAGAAGACTGAGTTATTGCTTCAGGATAACAAAGAACAAAGCTGATAATGACTATGAAGTTACCACAGGACTGTTCTACACACCTTTACCCTACTCCCCATGCATATACTTTCAACCTTTTTCTTCTGAAATTGCTTCCAGATATCTACCCTAGGGAAATAAAAACTGATTCATGGAAGAAACGTTTACATAAAAAGTTTATCATGATTGTTATATGACGCATTATGCTCATTTTATATCATAACAATCCTATATAGTATTCTAATTCAATTTATCCCTATATTTCATATGTAATAAAAATACTGGAAGAACGTACATCAACTTATTAAGGATGGCCACTCACCAGTGATGGCATTATAGGAATTTTTATTTCCTCTGTAACTTCCAGTGATTTCTAAATGCTCAACAAGACGCACGTATGACCTTTGTATTAAGAATAGTTCTTTAAAAATTTGTTAAAATTTCTTTGACAAGTTTTTCTGAGTATTTGAATGTACAGTGTACAATCCTGAAACATCAGAGCAGCATACTTGACAGAAAGTTTCACTGACACGTATATTCAGACAAAGGAGTTATTCCAATCTACAGAGATAATCAAACAGTGACATTGATTTCTACAATGTTTTTGAAAATAAGTTCATTTTTCTTCTACAATATGCTCTGATTTAATGAATATTTAACTATGTGTAACGAATACAACTAATTACAGTAGTTTTCCTATAAGGTTATTAAAATACTAACCGGAGTGTCTTGGGAGAATTCTCAATGCCCATTTCTACATCAAATACTTTTTTTCTATCATTGTTTTCCAAAGAGCACAGTCTGTTTTTGAGATCTAGTAAAGAATTTTCTCAGTGGAGAAAAAAAAATGGCAGATTTCATTATTTTGATGTTTCCTTTTTAATTTGCATCCTTAAAGAAGTGTTACTTCATTCCAATTCATGAGTTTACTCGTTTGCATTAAGTTCGATGTGTCTAGAATTTCATGACAGTGCATTTAAACTATTCAGTCACATCTACCTCTTCTGGGAAATTTTGACATCTTTCTGTAGTGTGCTTGTAAATTTTTTGTGGTTTTCCCTTTCAAATTCGGTAATAGATCATCAAGCCTTTGAATATGGTAGCTCTGGCAGTTGTCAAAGCAAAAAGCCATATATGTTTCCAAATATAACTGATGTTTTTCCAGTGAAACGCAAGTTTCTATTTAATGAAGAGTAAATTAATCACATTATTTTTTCTGTATTTCAGAGGAGTGAATTACTACAATTAAATTATTCATGTAGATTAGATCATTTAAACAGTAACAGCTATAGCATTCAGAAATATATTAAGAAAACTATTTGGAAATTTAAATCCTAGAAATATAATTGAGAAGCATCTTCCCCAGAGGAAATACATGAGCACCAAATAAGATTAGAGTACTTCTAAATAATGGAGATTCTGATAATTATTTCTCCAACCTGAATATTTCCAAACTGAATAGTAAACCCTGAAATGTGATAGTTATTTATTTTATTTCTGATCTTATCTATGCACGAACACCTTCCTTCATTATTTGATATTCATTAAGTACCCACACTAAGTTAGACTTGTATCAGTCATACATGCAATATAACCATGTTGGAGCACCTGAGCATAGGTCAAAACCATCCAGTATCATACAAATACAAATGAGATATTGTACAGTTCCTTAATAGCCATATAGCCTTTATATTCCCCTCTGTTTTGTTTTGTTTTCAGGTAAGAAAAAGAGATCTTGCACTTTCTGAATAAGATAATCTTGAGCCTATATACTATGTTTTATTTTATTACCTATGTATATGTGAAAAACTTATTTAACCTGAGTTCCAATTTCCTTATACACAGAAAAAATAATATACACCGCTTTACTGAATTGTTGAGAGGATTAAATTTAAGTTTTGTAAAGTACTCATGCAAAGTGAATATATGCAAGGATAATTGGGATCATTTTTTTGTATTAGCAAAGATTATACACAGCCCAAATATACATCAGTAAGAAATTAATAACATACATGCAATAAAGTATTACATAGCCATGAAAAAGAAAAAACTTACATATTGATATGAAATTATCTCCAATATAGAATAGCATATGAAAAAAAATGTGCCAGAAGAATGTTTGTAATACACCAATGGAAATCATTTTTTAATGTTTATTTATGTATATTGAGAGAGAGAGAGAGAGAAAGTTTGAGCAAGGGAGGGGCAGAGAAAGAGGAGGAAAGAGAATTGCAAGCAGGCTCCACGTTCAACATGGAACCCAAAGTGGGGCTTGATCCCGTGACCGACCACAGGATCATGACCTGAGCTGATATCAAGAGTCGGATGCTTAACCAACTGAGTCACTCACATGCCCCTAAAGGGAATCATTTATTCAAGAATTTTGTCTTCAGTCTATTTTTCATGTGAAACTTCTAATATGTTAAAATTTATTCATTTCTTTAAGGCATTTTTGATAGCTTTAAAATTAGAAATAATTATCTAAAGTCCACACCATATTAAAATATTGATTTACCAAAAATATTGTTTATATTCTTTTTACAGTCACTTCAGTTTAATATCTGAATATTCTGAATATGTCAGGGTTCTTATAAAAATTGCCATTATCACGTAATTATAAACTTGAGACTATATAAAATATAATTCTCCAGAAACACTTATTTGGGACTTCTACAAATTGGTTACTTGACACAATGGGGCCATTCACACTTATCATGTAACATCAACCTTAAGAAACTTTTGAAAGCATTTGCTAAGAAGAATGGCTATTTTAGTGGTACTGGTGAGAATTATGCAGATTAATTGTTCACACTAGGTAAGAATAAACCCTTAGACTATGTGAATTGATTAGATGATTAGACCAATCTAGATAAATTTCTAATTTTCCAGGTGCTAATCTATGTTGTATATGGTCAATTATAGCAAATTATTTCATGTCAAGAAAAGTAGGTGAACAGGGCAGGGAAGACTGTAGCATTTAGGGACTGTTTGCCCTTAGTTTGAGAGATTGAGGGATGTTTCTCAAAAGTAGTTTGACATAAAATTACTAACTAAAACCTGCAGATGTCCTGACATATTCCTTTCTTCAGCCTTTAAAAATTTTAAGATTTCATATTTTGAACAAAAGTGCAACTTCCAACTTCTTTGCTATATTAAATACAAAAAAGAAAATAATTTTTCTGAAGTTTTATTTCATCTCTTTTTTTCCCATATGCCAGCTTTTCAGGTAGCTTGGTAAATTCAATTTTTTCTGGAAAAATTCTTGGAACAAATTTGAACATTTTCAGAATCAAGTAGCACTTTTACTATGTGAAATTACTTTAAACATTTTTTTAACACAGAAATGTTTCACTTTAAGGATACTAGATTGGGCCGCCTGTGTGGCTCAGTTGTTTGAGCGTCCACCTTTGGCTTAGGTCATCATCTCACAGCTGGTGAGTTCAAGCCCTGCATCAGGCTCTGTGCTGATAGCTCGAAGCCTGGAGCCTGCTTTGGATTCTGTGTCTCCTTCTCTCTCTGTCCCTAACCCACTCGCATTCTATCTCTGTCTCTCTCAAAAATAAGTAAACATTTTTTTAAAAAAGGATACTAGATAAAATACCAAAGGTACAGAAGAGATCATTTGCAATATGTCTTATTCGAGAAACAAGAGGATTTAGTGTCATACAAATATGTTCTCTATAAGATGACTTAAAAATATGTTTATTTATTTATTTTGATAGAGAAAAGGAGAATGTGAGTGAGGAAGGGAGAGAGAGAGAGGGAGAGAAAGAATCTTAAGCAGGCTCCACACTCAGCCTGGAGCCCAACACAGGGCTCAATCTCACAACCTTGAGATCATGACCTGAGCCAAAATCAAGAGTTGGTCGCTTAACCAACTGAGCTACCTAGGTGCCCCAAAATGACTTTAAATATTGAGTTGCTAGAGTATATTTAAAATAGGGCGCCTGGGTAGCTCAGTTGGTTGAGTGCTGGACTCTTGATTTTGGCTCAGGCCATGATCCCGGGCTTATGGGATCAAGCCCCAGCTTCTGTGCTGAGTGTGGAGCCCACTTAGGATTCTCTCTCTTTCTCTCCTTCTGCCCCCTCCCCAACTTACACGTGCTCTCTTGCTCTCTCCCTCTAAAATTACGAAAAATTCTTTAATTAAAAAAATAAAATAAAGGAAAGTAAAATAAAATAAAATTGATTATGGACACTCTTGGTTTACTTATTTATTGGGGTTAAGTATATGAATAAATAACCATGCCATTTAAGGAGGGAAATTTGTTTCCCATAAATTAGTCAACTCTACCTTAATATAATGTGTATATATATATATATATATATATACCATACATATATATATATATGGAAACTTTTGTTTTGAACACAAATTTGAGGTAAACTGTGTTTTTTTTTTCAAGTTTATGTATGTATTTTGAGAGAGAGAGAGAGTATGTTCTCAAGTGCATGTGTGATCAGGGAAGGGGCAGAGAGAGAGAGGGAGAGAGAATCCCAAGAAGACTGTGCGGTCAGCTCAGAGCTGGTGGTGGGGCTCGATCTCACAAATATGATGAAGACCTGAGCCGAAAATGAGGTTGGATGCTTAACCGACTGAGCAACCCAGGATCCTTGAGGTACACTGTGTTTTTTTTAATAACACACTGTGTGTTTAATACAGTTGTCTTTTCTTTCTGTTTACTGTAGGTGTGTGTGTTTCCTAAAATGTGTGATTGAAAGAGAAAGTCTAACTAGACTCCATTTTCATATATATATTGAAGAAGGCACTAAAATTTTTCAGATGATTCATTTGGAAGATTTCTCACTTTTGCAAGCAAAAATTAGTTTATTTTAAGATCTCTGTAGCATTCTCAACTCATTTGGTAGTGAAAGAGCTTTAGAGAGAGACATATTCTCTTAAAGAAAGTCAGTTCTACCAAAATGTCCAAATGTGTTCATCGACCTTATAAATAAAGCTAAGATAGAAATAAATAAATTTGAAAAATAAAGCTAAGATAGAAATAAAACAATGATTTGACAAATAAAGCTAAGATAGAAATAGAACAATGCTTTGAAAAAGGGGTATTGGTAGTTGTAGGATGAAATCTTTATGAGTATTGAGGAACCAGTAAAACTTCTAGAGGGCAAATGCTATTTTGAAAGACTCCTTGAAAATGAAACAAATGCCTGTTTCACGTACTTTAAATATATAATGTAGACAGAAGTACACATTATCATTTAGCTCCTTTCTGGTTAACTCCTCTTAAAGCTGCAGATGTTTGATGAGGAATGTAAGTTCAGTTTAATACTCGGCTAAGCAAACCATAATGGATATAATACACTAGATTTTGGATTATCTACAACTCCATAGCAGACAACTGAAAATGTATATGCTACAAAATATAGCACTGTATTTAGTTGTTTCAGAGTTACAGAAACATCACTAGCTCTCCTAATTGAGGTAACCAGGTGATTCCCTGGAGAAATTGTTAATTGTGGAGGATCTACAGACAGGAGGGTGTATTTTACAAACTCATCCTTAGAGAACATCTACAATGTCTCACAATATAATTGATTGTAATAAACTATATTTCAAACATGTTGCAAAATCCAAGGGAATGCTTTAGTAGTCAAAACAGAAACATTATTCCAAGAAAAACGAATCTTCAAACATGTTTCATATGAAGGCACTACAAAATATATCCTTCTAATATCTCAAATCTCTAGAAATTCAAAATCCCATCAGGTTTCTTAGAGTTGTGGAGAAAAGCTATTAACTTTCATTTCTTTTCAAGACCGTGTATTTGTGTAGGTCACTTTTTAATTTAAACTGCTTACCTAACCTATAAAATGCAGTTAAACTGAGCAATTGTTATCAATCACGACTCTAGAAATGTAACCTTTACTTTTATTTTTATTACTTGTTCAAAATGTAAAACTTTATTCAAATGTCACATTTTCCCTACCCTCCTTTTCATGAAAAGAAAAGCTGTTTTACTAAATAGTATAAAAACCATCTATCAATGCTTATTATTGCTGAAACTGTGGGAAGCTTTACTCTAAATTTCAAAATGCACAGTAGGCTTCTGTTGTCTATTTACCTATAAAATGTGGTCTGTACATGTTGTTTCGCTCTAGTGGAAACCATTGTAATCACAATGTATACCTGAAGTCTAAAACACTAATTAATAAAATATTTGCTGAGAAGATGTTTAACACCTTAATACTGTAGAGTTTTCCCGAGGCAGATACCTAAAGTAAAGTAGAGATATGTTTCTACCTTCTGAGGACAGATTTTCAAGTTGCATGATTTAAAAATAATATGTTGTTATAAAGAAAGCATTATTCAATATCCAAATCCAGAATCATTTACATACTTATTATAATAAAATGCCTTCAAATTCAGAATAAACATTCAGATAGTATGAATATTGATTTTAAGATGCATAGGAACAAAAATAGAACGTTCTAGGAGATTTTTAAAAATAGGAAAATTATTTTTTATGACCCGAGCCAGAAAGAGGTGAAGCAAAATTTTCAGAAAAGATGAAATTTGGAGCTAAGAGAGTCTAAGAATCATTGATTCCGTTGAAGACACCCAAAAATAACAAGTATGATCTCCTTAGAACATAGCATTTAGAAGTTTCTTGTCAATACTAAAAACTTCACTGTAATGCCCATTGTACAATCTAGTTTAAGTGTTATCACTGGCCATTTCTCTTTACTTTTCATAAAAATACATTTGCAAAGGAAAGGACTCCATCTTACAGTTCCACCATGCGTAGACTATGTCTACGCTAAAGAAAAAATTTTCAATTTCTTTAAAATAAGTACAAGAGTATCAGTCAACTATTATCTATATTGGAGGGAATTCTTGGTTATCCAGTTTGTATTCAGTAAACGTCTTTCTATTAACTACCCTTGTATTTTACAAATTTTTAATTTAAAGTCTACTATGTGGCACTTGGAAGTCCACAATGAACAAAAGAGACTAAAGTTCCTATCTCAAGGAGCTTATATTTTAGTGGGGGGAAAGGAACAGAAAATGTTGAGGATGAATGGTTCAAACTTTAACCACTAGGTCTCTAGGGCTGATGTCACTGAGAAACTCATGTTTGAGTAAAGATCTGAAGAAAGTGGGGAGCCAACAATGTGGATATCTGGAGGATCTGGTCAGAAGGAACAGTAAGGGCAAGGATCCTGAGTCAGAGACCTGGCAGTATTTTTGGAGGACAAATGTAGAGGCCACTGTGTTGAAGCTGAGTGAGAGAGAAGGAGAGTAGGAGACAGGCAAGGGCACCAGATTGCCCAGTGATTTATAGATTCTTATAAGGTTTATGCTTTCTCTTTGAGACAAGAAGCTATTGAAGAGGAGCAGGATAATTAACTTTGTATTTAAAGGATTACTTTTGGGGCTGGGATAAGAACAGATTTCAAGAGACCAAGTACTGAAGCAGAAAAATGACTTAAGAGACAATGAACTAATCTGGGTGAGGACAACAAAAACTTGGACCAGAATGATACTAATGGAGTACTGTGAAGTATTTGAATGTTTAAACATATTGTGGAGATGGGACCAATAAGATTTCCAGATGATCTAGATAAGACAGGTGAGGCAAAGAAAGCAGTCAAGGAGATTTTTTGACGGGTGGTAAGAGTCATTAGCATACAGATTATATTTAAAGCCATGAAAACTGATAAAGTTACCAAATGATATAGTGTGACAGAAAAGAGAAGTTGTTCAAGGACTAAGCCTTGCTTATTCTTTTGCAGGTTCAAGAGAGTAAGGAGAGATATCAGGGGATAAAAGTGCTTGATTGTTTCAGTACCTAATAATATAGTTTATAATTTACATTATCCAGGAAATAATTCATTAATTATTTTTTGGCTTTGTTGATTAATTATTTGAATAAGTTGGCCAAATGGAAAAATCTGTATTTTATTTATTTTTTTAAATTCTTAATTGTTTATTTTATTTATTTTAAAAGAGAGAGAGAGCAGGGAAGGGGAAGAGAGAAAAGGAGAGAGAGAATTCCAAGCAGGCTTCACCTGTCAGAGCAGAGTCCAGCGTGGGGTTTGAACTCACAAACCATGAGATCATGACCTGAGCTGAAATCAAGAGTGGGACACTTAACTGAATGAGCCCCCCAGGTGTTCCAAAATCTCTATTTTAAAATGAAAAGCAATCTTAGTCTGCTAGGGAGACAGACACACAGACTGATGATCATATGACTACAGCATGGTGCTGAAGGAGCTGTGATAGAACTATAAACAATGTGTGGTGAGGACAGAGTGATTTGTCTTAATTAGACTGGGGATTTTGTGTAAGCCATATTTGATAAAGTTGATTTGGACTGTTTTAAAGGAGTTACCAGTTGTTTAATGGGCACACAATATTTAATGAACAATAACACCATGTGCAATAGTTTAGAAACATGAAATAACCGATCCTATGTCTGAAGTAACATATACATGTGAAGGAAGATGGCAAAAATGAGACTAGAAATATAGGTAGAGCCTACAGTTAGTGGAAGATTTTTTTTATCCTTAATCCATTTTGAGTTTATTTTTGTGTATGATGTTAGAAAGTGGTCCAGTTTCATTCTTTTGCATGTGGCTATCCAGTTTTCCCAGCACCATTTACTGAAGAGATTGCTTTTTCCCCATTGTATAGTCTTGCTTTCTTTGTCATAGATTAATTGACCGCATAAACATAGGTTTGTTTCTGGGCTCTCTCTATTCTGTTCCATTGATATAAGTGTCTATTATATGCCAGTGCCATACTGTTTTGATTACTACAGCTTTGTAGTGTATCTTAAAATTCCAGAATTAAGATACAGCTTTGTTTTTCTTTCTCAAGATTGCTTTGGCATTTCAGGGTTTTTCGTGGTTCTGAACAAATTTTAATATTATTTGTTCTAGTTTTGTGAACAATGTTGTTGGTATTTTGACAGGGAATGATTTGAATCTGTAGTTTGCTTTGGGAAGTGTGGACATTTTAACAAAATTAATTCTTCCAATCCATGAGCATGGAATATTTTTCCAATTTCTTGGGTCCTCTTCAATTCCTTTCATCAATGTTTTATAGTTTTCAGACTTGAAGCCATAAAAATCCTAGAATAATTACACAGGCAGTAATTTCTCTGACACTAGTCATAGCAGTACTATTCTAAATATGTCTTTCAAGGCAGAGGGGGGAGGCAAAATTAAATTATTGGGACTACACCAAAATAAAAAGCTTTTGCAGGGGCGCCTGGGTGGCGCAGTCGGTTAAGCGTCTGACTTCAGCCAGGTCACGATCTCGCGGTCCGGGAGTTCGAGCCCCGCGTCGGGCTCTGGGCTGATGGCTCAGAGCCTGGAGCCTGTTTCCGATTCTGTGTCTCCCTCTCTCTCTGCCCCTCCCCTGTTCATGCTCTGTCTCTCTCTGTCCCAAAAATAAAATAAAAACGTTGAAAAAAAAATTAAAAAAAAAAAAAGCTTTTGCATAGTAAAGGAAACCATCAACAAAACAAAAAGGCAACCTACTAAATGGGAGAAGACATTTGCAAATGACATATCCCATAAGTAGTTAGTATACAAAATATATAAAGAACTCCACATTAAAAAACTAATTAAAAAATGGGCAGAGGACCTAAAAAGACATTTTTCCAAAAAAGACATTACAAATAGCCAATAGATATGAAAAAATGCTAAACATCACTCATCATCAGGGAAATGCAAAGTGAAACCACAATGAGATATGACCTTACACCTGTCAGAATGACTAAAATAAAACAGACAAGAAATAACTTGCCGGTAAAGATGTGGAGAAAAAGAAAAAGAAACGTTTGTACACTATTGGTGGGAATGTAAATTGGTACAGTCACTATAGAAAACAGTGTGGAGGTCCCTCAAACAATTAAAAATAGAAATACATATCATCCAATAATTCTCCTACTGGGTATTTACTCGAAGAAAATGAAGACATTTATTTTAAAAGATACACATATCCCTATGTTTATTGAAGTATTATTTACAATAGCCAAGATATGGAAACAACCCAAGTGTCCATCTATAGATGAATGGATATGGAAGAAGTGGAATATTACATAGCCATAAAAAGGGATAAGATCATGCTATTTGTGGCAACATGTATGGACCAGAGGGTATTATGCTAAATGAAATAAGTCAGACTAGGAAAGATAAATACCATATGATTTCATTCATATGTCAAATCTAAAAAAATTAATAAATAAACAAAAAGCAGAAACAGACCTGTAAATATAGAGAACAAACTGATGGTTGTCGGAGAGAAGGAGATGGGGAGATGGGGAAAATGGGTGAAGGGAAGAGGGAAATACAGGCTTCCAGCTGTGGAATGAATAAGTCTTGTGAACAAAAGGCACAGCATAGGGATAGTCAGTGGTATTGTAATAGCGTTGTATGGGCAGAGATGGCAGCTACATTTACGGTAAGCATAGCATAATGTGTCAACTTGCTGAATCACTATATTGTATACCTGAAACTAACATAACATTGCATGTCAGCTATTCTCAAATATAAGAATTAAAAAAAAATCCTTAAAATTTTGGTGACCATGGATTTGCACTTTTTAATTGAAGACAGCGTTACTGATGTAAAATAGGTATAAAATAAACTGCTATACTTATAATGTATAACTTAACTAGTTTTGACATAGTATGCACCCATACATCCATGGCCACAATCAAGCTAATAAACTAATCATTTGGCCCCAAAAGTTTCCTCTCACCCTTTATAATCCTCCCCTCACACTCCTTTCCAACATGTTTTTAGAATATCACAGTTTGTTGGGGCGCCTGGGTGGCGCAGTCGGTTAAGCGTCCGACTTCAGCCAGGTCACGATCTCGTGGTCCGTGAGTTCGAGCCCCGCGTCAGGCTCTGGGCTGATGGCTCAGAGCCTGGAGCCTGTTTCCGATTCTGTGTCTCCCTCTCTCTCTGCCCCTCCCCCCGTTCAACCTCTGTCTCTCTCTGTCCCAAAAATAAATAAACGTTGAAAAAAAAATTTAAGAATATCACAGTTTGTAGGATGGCTGAATCAGGATTCTCCAAAGAAACAGAACCAATCAGATATATGAAGATATATTCATATATAAGGAGACTCCTGTTACCGTGGGAGTTGTGAAGTCCTATTACCTGCTGTGTGCTGTGCAAACTGGAGAGCCAGGAGAGCTGGTGGTATGATTCAGGCAAGGTGTGAGAACCCAAGTGACGGGGCTCCTGGTGTAGGCCCTGGTGGTCCAAGAGCCAGGAGCTTCAATGTCTGAGGGCAGAAGAAAACACCGCAGCTAGAGAGAATTTGCCCTGCCTCTGCCTTTTGTTTTTATCTGTGCCCTCCAAAGACTGGATGTCACCTGCCCACACGGGTGAGGGTGGATCCTCTTGACTTAGTCTAATGATTCAAATGCTAATCTCTTCCACAGAGGACTTTACAGACACATTCAGAAATAATGATACCGGGGTATCCCTTAGTGTAGTCAAGTTGATGCATAAAGTTACCATCACAATGACAGACGGATATCAGGAATTAAGTGTATGATAGGATGAACGGTTAGGAAATTTTACAGCCTTTGGGGCAAGAAATGAACATTGTCTTTGGAACTGAGGGAATAGAAGATGAGTTGGAGATAAGTGTCTGCATTTAAGAAACATTCAGAAGGTGGAATATACATACTTGGGAAATAATACGGTATGGAAGAAAAGAAATACAGAGCAATTCAGGAGTCCGGATTTCTAACTAGATGGATCAAACACAGAGTAGGGAAGGAGATGTTTGGGGTCAATGAGCTGAGTTCATTTAAATAATTTGAAGAAAAACAAAAAACAGAAACAAAACAAACAAAAATGGGCTGAGTTCAGTTGTAAACGTGCTAACTGTAGGTTGCTTTAATGACTTCTAACTAAAGGCGCGTGGTAAACGGTGCAGATATGTTGGGCCTGCAGTTCAGCAGAGTCCATGGCTAGAGACCCCCATTTGGGACGTTTTCAAATAACCAGCGTTGGAACAGTGGATTCAGATGGGATTGTCCGCGGTGAGAACAGGATGCAGAGAATACACGTCAGAAGCTGGAGGATGCCCCAACATGACAGGGCTTCGCAGCCAAGAATTTTTCTGTTCTCGGTGATTGAGGAGATAGCAAATCCCTCACGTGAACGCTGCTTCCATTTCTGCCATTTCTGCCACCCTCCAATACTCTCCCATTACTCCAAAAAAAAAAAAAAGTCCATTTCCTTTTTTTGTGCATGTCAGAAGTGATTTTTTGTTATACAGCAGCAATTTCCAAACTTCTGCCTTTCCTCATTTCCATTCCCTTTTTCTTATAGGTATAGCAATGGTTTCAGAGATGTCAACCAAATGTAGGCTCATTCACACATGAGAATGCTAAGGAAGGATATCCTGGAGCATGACTTCCTGAGATAGGTGCCCATGACACCCCTCCATCCAGACACACACTTAGGAGGGAACCTTAAGTGACACCAGTGATGCCTTAGGTTTTTCTTTCATTTATGGGGAATATGTTATCTCTTTCACAGAACCTACATATGACCTAGATAGAGTTTATACATTTTTTATACGTATCAACTTTTGCAAAATTCAATAAAGCAATGAAGACTAATATATATAGGAATAAAACAAAATAAATAGGATGCTATTTCCATGCTAAGCTGATCATGAGCAATTTAACTTTGCACCTTCAGTATTTGATAAATAGACCAGGCCAGCCAATGGTTCATGGAATATAAATGGCTTACGGTATACTTCCCTCAGCCCGCTATAGTCCTTTTCAGCAATTAGGTTTGGCTATTTTGGGCAATTCCCTGTGACAATTTTATTTGAAAGCTCAGACTGACAGAACACCTCATCTCTGCTCCCACATTTACTTTGGGGTTTAGGATACAGTGATTCCATTCACACTAAATATTCAGACTTGTCACTTTAAAATATGCGTGTGGCGGCTCTGCTTCTCTTCTGCTCTGGAACGGAAGCCTTTCAAAGACCCATCAGAGTGGATGCAGTCAAGCAAGCATATTTTAAAGTGACAGGTCTATATCCAAACTCTATGGTCTTAATGAAATCTTTATTCTAAGAACTGAACTTTTTAACTCCACTAGAGCCACTGTGGTCTCGGGCCTTTCTCCGTTAATCATTTCCAAATCAAGTTCATGGGCAGGAGAAATATCTCTAGGGTCCTCCCGAGATGTGGCTGAACTCAGCCATCAGTGGAAGCAGGCACTTCTGAGCGCACTGAAACCTTTTTTCAAATATCTTAGGCTGCAACTTTGGAGAGCCTCTTTGGGTTTCAGTTTTTATGAGGAAGAAAGACAGAAAGCCAGTTTGCCGATAGAAGTTTTCAAAGGCTCTTGCATTACTAAATCATAAACAATGTTCAGTGCGGAGCCTGGTGGATATTTGTGCAATTATTACATTTTGGCACAGCGCAATTAGCTTGGCAACATTTGCTTGTGAAGACCACGGTCGCTAACAGCAAAGGATCGCAGGTCAACAGCGTGATTCACTGCCAAAACTGCCTGGACACTGCTTGCGTGATGTTTGGAACCAGTCCAGGTATTTAGTCCCTAGGGAAGTTTGCATGAATGATGCTTATCCTCAAATTGACCTCAACATTTTAAAACTGTGGCAATGGAAGTGGTTAATCCGAGACTTTTCCTAATTGAATTTTTGCCAGTTGCCAACTGCAATGCTTTCTCTTTCTTGCTTAACACGGATCACATGCATGAGCTTCCCCAGTGCATATATGGCCAGCTATCATTTGGAGTAGCAACCAAACATTTATGTCAAGAGTATAGAACTAACTCAAATGCAAAGGCGGTTGAAATCACAAGGGTCAGGCATTATAACAGTCAACTCACTCGCATAGTACAATGTTCTGAGTTTACTGCCCAACACTCAGTCTAGAGGGTGGACACGAGACTGTTGTTGTCAGTCAAATAGCTAGAAGAGGGAGATATAATTTGAATCACTAATAGATTGAGAAGGTCTCTAGACACTGTGACCCGTCTCGTCTGCATTGCATTTTGTCACCGTAATAATATATTTCTCATTAAGAATAAGAAGTCTTCTTTTTGTTATAGAACTAATATAGCCCAGAGGCCAAGCAGTGAGCAGTAGAGCAAGACCTCCACGAGTTGAATTTTTGTTCTCCCACTTTCTAATTGTATGATCATGATCAAGTTACTCCCTGTGCCTCAGTTTCTTCATCGATAAAATGGATTTTGTGTGTGTGTGTGGCCCTAGGTGTAAAGGATTTGGAATAGTATCTCACACGCTCTAAGTACCATGTGTGTGTTAAGCTATTCTTATTATTGCTTAAGGATCATTTTTTGTTTGTTTCATTCCACAAACCCTTAAGAGGCAAAAACAAACCTACATTGCCTGCAGGTAAGAAATAGTTTACATAAACAGGGCTGGATCTGAGTATCTCATTTGGCTTATTTTATAAGGTTGCTATGAGACTTCATCATTGTAAATACAGTACCGGGTCTGAAATCTGCTAATGATAAATAGTCTTATCAGTAGTGCTATTGTTGTTGTTAATGTTTTCTGCATAACCTAAAAATGCACCCCAATATTAATGAGGAATGGATTTCATTTTATTTTTTTAAGTTTATTTTGAGAAGAGAGAGAGAGCACGTGAGCATGTGTGCCAGTCAGAGGGAGAAGGGGCAGAGAAAGAGAACTCCAAGAAGTCTATGGCTGTCATCACAGAGCCCCATGCAGGGCTTGAATTCACAAATTGTGAAATATCCATGATTTAAAAACAACATTTCTGGCCAAAACTGCTCATACAAAAATGATCTAGTCTTCTCTCAACCTAGGCTATCGGTCCACTATCAGCTATCCCCCAGATCTTTCCAATAGATTAATCATTCTTGCAGCTTCTGCCCTTTTCTCCTAAAGTCTATTCCAAACATAGTAGGCAAAGAGATCTTTATGAAATCCAAGTCAGATCATGTCACCCGTGTGCTTAAACTCTTCCAATGACTACTATAATAAAATCAAAGGATAAGTATGCCTGAATAATATTCTAGAATAAAATCAAATAATAATAATTAAATTAAAAATGATATCACAAAATAAAACCAATGTCCCCCAAACGCCTCCTAGGCCCTCCAGAATCTCCAACCTCACTTTACTAACATTCTGACCACATTTCTTCAGACCACTCTGCCCTAAAGATATTGGCTGCCTTGCTATTTTTCAAACATTCCACACAGCCTTCCACCTCAGGCCTAGGCATTTGTGGCTTCTTCTGCTTGGAACATTCTTCCTACAGATAGCCATAAGTCTCCCCTTTGGCCCTGGTTTCATTTTCTTCACGGCACTTATCACCATGGGTCCTTCCATATATTTATTTATTTGTGTAATATACACCTCCTTGCACAAAAATATAAGCTCCACGAAGGCCTGAATTTTGTCTGTTTTTCTATACAATATTCCCAAGTATTTCCCCGAGATTGAAGTACTGAAAACAGAATCGGAGGAGGGAAAATCTTCATGGGTGTCATTTTATGATGAATCTAGTATTCTGGTTTTGGAAGAACGGACTTCACCTTTTTGGCAAAAAGAAACTGTTGAATGGCGTGGAATCTTTTGGAAGGCACAAGTGAAATCTTTGAACTTTCTGCACCCTCAGGGCCAACCACCTTTCTTTTCAGGTGAAGCTTCACCCCAATATTATTCCCAGGTACACAAGCTCTGAAGAGGAAGCTAAGCTACAGCTAACTGGGTTCACGAAGACTTTAATGTTCTATAATAATATCCAACATGGCCTGATGAACCTTACCAGCTCCTTTTTACTGGCTACTAGGAAACCACTGAAGCATAAGAAATTGAAATCATTGCTATTTACATATTTGAATCAAGGATGAGAAATTAAAAGAGTCATAAGTTAACATAATTTTAAAATGTGGTAAGCCTGTTTTTGTCACTGCTGACCAACATGAAAAAGCAATTTGCGTATTACAAGGATAACAGACCTGCTATGCAGTAAACTTCTGATATTTTCAAGGGAACAATAATAAACACATAATTTTAGTTACAATGCTGACTTTGTCATATATGACACATAAAATATGTGAAACCAAAGTCTGCAAACAAGGGCTGTGTATGGGTTTCTTGCGGTAACAAAAGTATATGTCAAGTAGATGGTGAATATATAGCAGTTGTAACCCAGCAGGCAACCAAAATTCAAGGTGAGATTCTAGGAATAGATGAGGCATTTGTCCTCTCTATGAGCAGAGAGCTATGAGTTACAAGAATTATGGAAATGTAACTTGCTTTCAGAAAATATCAAACTACAAGAAATACTCCTACAGTGTGTTGGTAAACTTCCTCAGTTATTTGGTTCATTATTTTCAAGGTCAATATTGAGTGGCCTCCTGACCTTGACTCATTAATTGCCTCCTCATATAGTAGATGTTCAGTCAGACAGGTACATTTCTTAGATTCCAAAAGAAAAGGTAAATGAGAGCTGTATTCATGAGGGGCTACACTGTAACTTGCATAACTAATTATCTTTCATACTTTTTGCCAATCACGAGTTGCAATACATATGATCCTCACATTTCCTTCCACTCCTGTCAAAGTAGCAATCCAATTCTATAATTTTGTATTTAGAGATAAGAATTCTATAAAAGAAAAAGTGATTTGGAAAAGAAATTCCAAAGGAATATCATGCAAATAATATTATATTGAGAAAAAGTATTACAAATTTTGTTTTTGACAAATACAAATAAGTGACTTTTTTTTATGTTTATTGATTTATTTTGAGAGAGGAGGAGAGAGACAGAGAGAACGCGAGTGGGAGAGGGGGAGAGAGAGAGGGAGAAAGAGAGAATCCCAAGCAGTCTCCACCACCATCACAGAGCCCAATGAGGGGCTCAAACTCATGAACCATGAGGTCATGACCTGAGCCCAAATCAAGAGTTGGACACTTAACCGACTGAGCCACCCAGGTGTCCCAAAATAAGTGACTTCTAAAATATAGACATTTTCTCATTTATCTGTGAGAGTTTGGACATCGTGAATAAGTTAGGGACTATCTCATGTTATTTTGTGAATAACTCTAAAGGTTAGGTAATATCTTTTTTTTCCCCATTGAGATATGAACCCAGGATTGTCTGGCTCTACCCTTTCAAACTCCCTAATAATGTAGGTGACATTACACAGCATGTACTTTTTCTGAAGAAGGAGTTAATAATTTTCATCAGGTTCTTAATAAGATGTGAAAGATACAGTAGTCCTGGTTTTCCTTGGGATGACAGAGTTAATGCAATACAGGTGGAGATGAGTCAGGCTGGCTTAGTCTCATTAGCCTCAGGATATGCCCAGCATCATGGAATAGTTGAAATGAGCTTAGAAGCTCCCTCTCTAATGCAGGGTTGGGATCTGCCCAGTATGCTCTGGTACAGACAGTATCTGTTCTGATTGGTTGGGTGTCTGACCTAATGTTTCAGATGTCTGTTTTGATTGGTCAGTGTCTTCCCTATGTTTATTGGGACATATTTGAAAAATTAAGTAAGTTTCTTCAAGTGATAAACAATATAAGCACCGTTCCATACTACAAATATCGTTTACAATCAGTCACATGCTGCAACCTCTCATCACCATGCAGATCAAGTTTTCTTCATGCGTTTCTCTTCAAGGGCTTCATAATTTTCTTGTGGGATCACTTGTTGCTTCAACATTCATTTGAAAGGCCAGGAAGTAAGGGCAATTCCTCTATCTGTCCCAACTGATTGTGTTCAAAAGAATGTGAGCACTTTCCAATACGCAGCATCATTTCTTAGAACACTAAGATTATATCTTAATAAAATGAAAAAATAAAATAAAAAATACAGAAATGAAAAAATAAAGAAATTTAAACATGTCAATAAAAATACACCCTAATCCTTACAGAAGATTGTAAAATTTGGGGGATGGTTGAAATAGATAAAGGGGAACAACAGCACACTTATTGTGATGAGCATTGAATAATTTATAGAATTGTTGAATCACTATATTGTACATCTGAAAGGAATGTAACATTGCGTATTAATTATACTTCACTAAAAATAAGAAAAAAATAGTATCACACAGTGAGATAAGTTTGAAATATTTATACATTTTAGATCTCAGCCTCCTCACAGCATAGTTGGAATTTTATTCATTTTCTGGGTCTTTTGTTTGTTTTTGTTGGTTGGTTTGTTTGTTTGTTTGCTACTGGGATGTATGAGTCCTGTATATATTTTGGATGTTAACCCCCTTATAGATGTATGATTTGCAAATATTTTCTCTCACTCAGTAATTTGCCTTTTCATTTTATTGACAGTTTCCTTTGTGGTACAGAAGCTATTTATTTATTTACTTATTAGTGTTTCTCAGGATTTTTAAAATAATTTACTCTCTACACCTCAAGTTTATCTACCCCCAAATTGTATTTATTAAATTTTAATAGGCTATTTATTTACTTATGTATTTATAAATTTTTTTAAATTCCAGGTAGTTAACATACAGTGTAGTATTAGTTTCAGGTGTCCAATACAATGATTCCAGACTTCCATACAACACCTGATGCTCATCACAGCAAGTGCACTCCTTAATCCCTATCACCTATTTAACCCATCCCCTCTGGTAATTGTTCCCTATAGTTAAGGGTCTATTTCTTGGTTTGCCTCCCTGTCTCTTTTTTGTTCCCTTTGTTCATTTGTTTTGTTTCCTAAATTCCACATGGAGTGAAATCACGTGATCTTTGTCTTTCTCTGACTTATTTTGCTTCATATAATATTCTGTAGCTCCATCCATGTCATTGCAAATGGCAAGATCTCACTCTTTATATGGCTTAGTAATATTCCATTGAATATGTGTGAATATTCCATTCCACATATTCAATGGAATATTACTAAGCCATATAAAGAGTGAGATCTTGTGTATATGTGGTATATATATATACCACATTTTCTTTATCCATTCGTCAATTGATGGACACTTAGTCTGTTTCCCTAATTTGGTTAGTGTACATTATGCTGCAATAAACATCAGGGTGCATGTATTCCTTCGAATCAGTATTTTAGTATTCTTTGAGCAAATATTTAGTAGTGTGATTGCTGGATTGTAGGGTAGTTCTATTTTTAACTTTTTGAGGAATGTCCATACTGTTTTCCAGAGTGGCTTTACTAGTTTGCATTCCCACCAGTAGAGCAAGAGGGTTTCCCTTTCTCCACATCCCCTCCAACACCTTTTGTTTCTTGTGTTTTTTAATTTCAGCCATTCTGACAGGTGTGAGATGATATCTTATTGTAGTTTTGATGTGTTTTTCACTGATAATATGTGATGCTGAGCATCTTTTCATGTCTCTTGGCTATCTGGATATCTTCTTTGGAAAAGTTTCTATTCATGTCTTCTCTGCAGAAGCTTTTTAATTTTGATGTAATTCCCCTTGTTCATTTTTACTTTTGTTGCTTGTGCTTTTGTTGTCAAATCCAAAAATTATTGCCAAGACCAATGTCAAGTAGCTTACCCGCTATGTTTTCTTTCTTGGTGTTTTAGAGTTGCAGGTCTTATATTCAGATCTTTAATCCATTTTGAGTTGATTTTTGTGTATGATGTAAGGTGGGGATCCAGTCTCATTCTTTTGCATGTGGCTGTCCAGTTTTTCACACCATTTGTTGAAGACTGTATCCTTTCCCCATTATATACTCTTAGCTCCTTTGTCAAAAATTAAGACCGTATATACGTATATTTTCAGGCTTTCTATTCTGATCTACTTATCTATGTTTTGGCTTTTATGTTTCAATTATAATAGCCTGGATATACAATTTGAAATCAGGAAGTGGAATGCCTCCAGCTTTGTTCTTCTTTCTCAAGAGTGGTTTGAACATGTGGGCATCTTTTGTGGTTCCGTACAAATTTTAGGATTGCCTGTCTTGTTTCTGTGAAAAATGCCTTTGGAATTTTGATAAAGATTGCATTGAGTCTGAAGAGAGCCTTCTGTAGAGTGGACATTTAACAATGTTGATTCTTCCAAACCTTGAGTACAGAATATCTTTCTATTTATTTATGTCGTATTCAATTTTTTCCATCCACTGGTGTTATGGTTTTCAGTATATAGACCTTTCATCCCCTTGGTTAAATTTTTTTTCTCATGGATTTTATTATTATTTTTTTTTAAATATTCATGCCTACTCTTTTTTTTTTTTAATTTTTTTTTTTCAACATTTATTTATTTTTGGGACAGAGAGAGACAGAGCATGAACGGGGGAGGGGCAGAGAGAGAGGGAGACACAGAATCGGAAACAGGCTCCAGGCTCTGAGCCATCAGCCCAGAGCCCGACGCGGGGCTCGAACTCACGGACCGCGAGATCGTGACCTGGCTGAAGTCGGACGCCCAACCGACTGCGCCACCCAGGCGCCCCTGGATTTTATTATTTTTGATGTGATAGTAAGCAGAAACGTTTGCTTAATTTTTCTTTCTGACATACCATTAGTGTATAGAAATGATGATTTCTGTATATTCATTTTGTATCTTGCAACCTTACTGAATTAGTTTATTTGTTCTAACAGGCTTTTCATTGAATTTTTAGTGTTTTCTAAATATAATACAATGACACCTGCAACTAGAGACAATTTTACTTCTTTTTTAATTTTAATGCATTTTATTTATTTTTCTTGTATAATTGCTCTGGCTAGGATTTCTAGTACTATATTGAATAAAAGTGGTGAGAGTGGGCATCGTTGTTTTGTTCTTGCTATTAGAGGAAAAGCTCTCAGCTTTTAACCATTGAGTGTGATGTTACCTGTGGACTTGTCATATATGGCCTTTATTATGTTGAGGTACATTTTTTCTATATCCAAATTATTTAAAGTTTTTATCATGAAAGGGTGTTGCATTTTGCCAAATGTTTTTTTCTGTATTTAATTACATGCTCATATGACTTTTAGCTTTTATTCTTTTAATGTAGTATGTCATATTTATTGATTTGTATGTGTTGAACTGTCTTTGCATCTCATTATACACTGTGATCAAATTCCACTTGATCATGGTGTATAATCCTTTAAATGTGCTGTTGGAAGTTCAGTTTGCTAACATTTTGTTGAAATTTTTTTCATTTATAGTCACCAGGAATATTGGCGTATAGTTTCTTTTTTGTAGTGTCTTTATCTGGAGCTGAGCTGGTATCATAATAATTATAAAATGAGCTTGGGAGTGTCCTTCCTCTTTGATTTTTTGGAAGAGTTTGAGAAGGATTGGCATAAACTCTTAAATGTTTGACAGAACTAACGGAAAAGCATGTTTCTGGACGCTTCTTTTTGGGGGGGTTTGATTACTGATTCAGTATGCATACTTGTAACTCATCTGTTCAGATTTTCTATCTCTTCAAGAATCATCCTTGATAGGTTATATGTTTCTAGAAATTTATTAATTTCTTCTAGGTTGTCAAGTTTGTTGACATATAATTATTCATACTATTCTATCATGATCCTTTGTATTTCTGTGATATCAGTTGCAATGCCTCCTCCTTCATTTCTAACTGAAGTTGTGTCCTGCCTTTTTTTCTTGATTAATCTAGGTAAAAGTTTATCGTTTTTTATCTTTAAAAAAAGTAGATCTGGGGCGCCTGGGTGGCGCAGTCGGTTAAGCGTCCGGCTTCAGCCAGGTCACGATCTCGCGGTCCGTGAGTTCGAGCCCCGCGTCGGGCTCTGGGCTGATGGCTCAGAGCCTGGAGCCTGTTTCCGATTCTGTGTCTCCCTCTCTCTCTGCCCCTCCCCCGTTCATGCTCTGTCTCTCTCTGTCCCAAAAATAAATAAACGTTGAAAAAAAAAAAAATTTAAAAAAAAAAAGTAGATCTTAGTTTCATTGATCTTTTCTATTGTTCTTTAAGTCTCTGTTTCATTTATTTCTGTTCTGATCTTTATTATATCCTTCCTTTTTTAAACATTTTTTTAATGTTTATTTATTTTTTAAGCAACGGAGAGACAGAGCATGAGTGGGGCAGGGGCATAGAGAGCGAGGGAGATACAGAATCCGAAGCAGGCTCCAGGCTCTGAGCTGTCAGCACAGAGCCTGATGCAGGGCTCGAACCCACCAGCTGTGAGATCATGACCTGAGCCAAAGTTGGACGCTTAACCAACTGAGCCTCCCAGGTGCCCCATTACATCCTTCCTTCTACTGCCTTTGGGTTTAGCTTTTGTTCATTTTCTAGTTCTTTACAGTGTAAAGTTTGGTTTATTTGAGATCTTTATTTTTCTTAATGTAGGCATTTATTGCTATAAACTTCCTTTTTCTCAGTGCTTTTGCTGCATCCCATAAGTTTTGGTGTTGTGTTTCCATTTTCACTTTTCTCAAGATATTTTTTTATTTCTCTTCTGATTTCTTCTTTGACCCATTGGCCAGTCAGGAGCATATTGGCTAGTCTCCTCATATTTATAAATTTTCTAGCTTTCTTTTTGTAATTGATTTATAGTTTCATACTATTGTGTTGGAAAAGATGCTTGATATGATTCCAATCTTAAGTTTATTAAGACTTATTTGTGTCCTAAAATATGATCTTACAGAATTTTTCAAGTGTCCCTGAGAAGAATGCATATTCTGCTGTTATTGAGTGGAATGTTCTCTAAATGTCTGTTAGGTTCATGTAATCTAACACATAGTTTACTTCCAATATGGCCTTATTGATTTTCTGTCTGGATAATGTACCCATTGAAAGTGGGATATTTAAGACTCCTACTATTATTGGATTGCTATTTCTCCCTTCAGATCTGTAATTTTTGTTTTATATATTTAGATGTTCTATGTTACATGCACAAATATTAACAAATCTTATATCTTCTTGATAAATTGACTCCACTGTAGTATGTTTTGTAAGGGTTTTATTTTTTTAAATAATGTGTGCATGTAACCATGACCTACTTCTTTCTCAAAACATTAAATGCCTTTCACACATTGATCAAATAAGAATATGGATACTATTTATAGGGGTGCCTGGGTGGCTCAGTCGGTTAAGCATCCAACTTTTTATTTTGGCTCAGGTCATAACTTCACAGGTTCATGAGTTCAAGCCCTGCATAAGATTCTATGCGCACAAGGCGGAGGTTGTTGGGATTCTCTGTCTCCCTCTGTCTTTGCCCCTCCCCCCCTCTTGCTCTCTGTCTCCCTCTCTCAAAATAAATAAATCAATATTTAAAATAAAACTAATATGGATACTAATTATTGATCACCCTTTCTTTGCCAGGTCCCATCCTAGGCAGTTGCATATTATTCTCATAATAATCGTAAATAGTGATTTCTATTATCCTTATATTTTAGAAGAGGTTAAGCAATTTACTTGAGGTCAGCCATCTAGTAAGTAGCAGTCATAAAAATTTATACCTACATTTAATTTATCCCCAAATGCTTTGCTCTCCACCATAAACATGTCTACAACCTTTGATAAAACATTACCATCATGTTTGAAAATTCTCTGATTTTACAATTGTCATTGTGTGAGGAATCTCCTCATCTGGTGAAACTCTCATTAATGGGTTTAGGAAAGATAGAAGGCTTGGGAAAACAACATACCCAACCTTGTTTCTCTTGTCTAAAGAGTAGGCCAAAATCTTCAGCCCTGGGTTTAGAAACATGCTATTGATAGTTTTATTTGGCTTGAAATCTCATTAAAATATCCTACATTCTTGGAAGAAATTAGACCTGTGAGTTTATCTCACTGAGAAAAATCCTTCAAAATATGTAACAGAAAGAATATGCCAGAATTTCTTTGTTGGCATAGTTTGCATGGTAAACACACACAAGTAAAAAAATAAAGGCAAAAATTTCATCATGCAAACTTTTCAAGGAATAGGTTAATTTAATGTAAATTTCAACTTGAAAGTATTATTCCACAGATAATTAGCTCTGTACTTGCTTGTCGTTTGATATATTGTTCCAATAACAAGACATGATATTATTTCAGTTCTAAACACTGATGGATAAAGCACGTATAGAAAATTAATTTTATTTTCAGAGGAAAGAAACACACCACTAAAATAAGATTTCTTCCTGGCATGTAGAGTTATGTAATGCCTGCAGTTTTCTAACAATGTCTCAGATTTTATTTGTATCAGGATTGTTCCTTACTTATTTGTGTTGGCTTTTTTGTTTTAGTCTCATTATAAGAAATTTAAGCTTCTTGAGACTAGACAGTTTAATCTGTTCATTTTAAGTTCCATTCAAAATAATAAACACTTACTGAAAACTTACAATATTGCTAGCTAGAAGTATTATTTGGATGCATATGTTTAAAACAATATTACTTAGGAGTCAAATCTTTAATGTAAGGAAATGAGAGAGCTACTCAATTAATTTCATAAAACAGAACACTCTAACCTGACTGACACCAAGTAAGTATGATCATAGTTTGGTTAAGAAGTCACAAAGCATTTAAAAAAATTTTTTTTACATTTATTTTTGAGAAACAGAGTGAGACAAAGCGTGAACGGGGGAGGGGCAGAGAGAGTAGGAGACACAGAATCTGAAGCAGGCTTCAGGCTCTGAGCAAGCGGTCAGCACAGAACCTGATGTGGGGCTCGAACCCACAAACTGTGAGATCATGACCTGAGCCGAAGTGGGACGCTCAACTGACTGAGCCACCGAGGCGCCTCAAGAGGTCACAAAGCATTTACAGTTTGGGTCCTAGACATGTGGGCAGGCAACCTAAGCTTCTCAAATTCATCTAATATCGTAATTAACCATATGCTTCATGTAGGGAATGCACAGTAGCTAAAGCAAGAGCACAACAAGTCTAACTGCAATTTTCCACTTTTCTGAAGAAGAGCAAATAAGTTATGACACTATTCAGTCTAAGCTAATAATTATTAATTATAACAATTCAAAAATATTTTTCAGAGGCACTTATTTTCAAGACTAGAATTCTGCCATTTAAATATATTTTCTTTTCTATCATGAAATTTGTTATCATACATTTATTAAATCAATTTTAAAGATTTATTTTTAGTACCTATAGACACTTAGATATGTTCAAAACAAATTGAATGAGAAAGGGAACTATGAACATATTTCATAGTATGTATTTGCAAACTGTGAAATATGCTTGGATCACTTTCCTGGAAAAGATCCACAACTGAAATTATACTCCAGGAATTTTCTGGGTGAACCTAACAGCTTGATATGAATAATAGTCTAAAGTCATTTTGTTGATGAAACAAATCTTTGTTTTGAGGGAATAAATAGTTATGTTGCAGAATATTTCACACTGTCCAAGTAAATGGTCAGCAAACCTTTTTATGAATATTTAATTAAACTTATCTAGTTAATAATGGTTCTTTGAAAAACCTAAAGCTGAAAATTAAGAGAAGCCATGCACCTGGGCATCTGATTGACACCACTTTTATTTAATATAATAATACCAATTGAGTTCCATTGAGAAGTTCATAATGGCCTTTATTTACATTTAATTAGCACCTCTCCGGATTAATTCTTCATTTTATAAACCTAATACAACCTTAATACTGGAAGATGTGAATCGAATATGATAACAACATGTACCTGGTTGTTTTAATTAATCTGTCTAAACTGAACATGCCACTTCAAATTCATAAAGATCAAGCTTTATGCTACCCTTAGACTTCTCATCATATTAATTGGATGCTCTGCTAGAAAATGATCTTTATACTATTCTGACTCTGTGGCAAGTAGTACATTTCCAGTTGGTTATGATAAGCATGGAGAGTAAACATAATCTTTTTTTTTTGAGATATTTATTTAGGCTAGAAGAAAACAGAATATTAACATTGGTTAATTCTAGGTGTTGAAAGTGTAGATGACTGAAAATAATTTCCTATAATTCCCAGAATTTTTATAATGAACATTAATTCATTTTGTGGAGAAAGGTAATTATATTACATAGAAAAATCACATATATGAAATATATATATATAGTTCTATAGTTTAAATCTGTCTTGGAAGTTCGGGGAAACCTTCATACATATTTTATATTCATATTTCTACTTGATTTCAGCATTGATGAAGGTGAAGGTGAGAAGCAGGTCAAGAAATATGAGACAATGTGAACCTTAATAGTTTGTATGGTTTTTATAAAGGACAATAAGAATGATAAATCTGCAAATGAATGAATGATGTCTTATGAGCCTTCCTTTTGGAAAAGTAAATGGGAACCTTAAATATAGAGTGGTAGCTTGCCAAAATGTCTTTTTTTTTTTCTTTCTGAAGCTGTTTGTTCAGTTGTTCTCATGGATTGGAATCAAGACAATTAGATTTACCATCAGATTCTGAGATTTGAGTTTGTGGCCACTAACTACATAAATGATTACAGGTTATATCAGAGGCACATTCCACTAATTTGTGATCATAAATTAGCCATATTCAGATTAAGAAGAAAAAGAAACAATCTAGTTAAAGAAACAAAGCATTTGAAATGTAAAATAATATATCAACAAGTAGAAAGTAGCAACCAAAGGAATGCTACGCAGTTCACAAATTCTAAAAAAAATAGAGCTTACGGTGTCTTATCCTAGTTGATTCTATACATTGGAATTGATGCCAAAAACCAACCAGAATTAATGCTGAAAGAGCCTAATACATAACATAAACAGTTTCTCATGGAAACAGTCTCTGATCCAAGAACTTGAAGAACATAATGTTGTCATATCACAGGAGTATTTGTTGCCCTGTCATATTTGATAACGGGATTTAAAAAATTTTGTCATTACTGGGAAAAGGATAGTTGCATTTAAATTTCGAAGTTTGTTTTTAAGTGAAGTTGTTACTTTATATTTGTGAGAATATTATTTTTAGGTTTTTGTCATTGTGTTTTCTTGACTGCCCCAGTGATCTCTTACAGCAGCATGCTTCTCCCTCATCTTTAACTGTCATCTTTAATTATATACTATTACTAAAATAAACTTTCATGCATTGAGGCTACAGGCAGGGAGCAAGGGATAGATTGTTCCCTGGAGAAATAGGGAGGAAAGCAATGATTAAATAAATATAAGACCCAACTGGGACAAAATTAATATTTCTTTATAAAATGTGATTAACATTGCGTTTACTCCAACATTTGATAACAATAATTTTCCTACTTTGTCTAGTATAAATAAAGGATGTATAACCACATTAAATGAATGTTCTGTGTCCAGTGGGGTTAAATGGGAAATGGCAGCATTGTAATCAGGCTGAGAACCAACACACTTGTATTCTAGTTCTGGTTCTGTCTCTGCTTAGTTCTGTGACTTTGGATGAAGCACGCCATTTTGAATCATTACACTTTTCATCTGTAAAGCCTTACTTAATCTGTATGATTTGGACCTGTCCTTGAATCCTTACATATAAAACTCTTGGAGGTTATGAGTGATCCCACTTAAAGGTAAACCTAAACCAAACTGCTTACCAATTTGGAAGAGTACATAATGTCATCTGTTGATTCACTTTTCATCACTCCTCATTTTGTTGACCATCATTAGCTGGTATTGATAATATCTTCCTTTACTTGAGTTTGATATCACGATCTGTATTTTTACAACCTACATCATGCACACACTGTGCAGATATAAAAGGGAATCCATAAAGACATTTTCGAAATGAGTCTAATTTGATATTCTGTCATATTTGAAAATAAGGATAAAACATAGAGCACTATAAATTATCCTATGTGCTTATCATACCTCCATTCAGGCCAAAAAGTTAGAGCTAACAAGCGATCTGTATTGTTTAATATTACAAATTTACTATTTTCCAGTTAAAATCCCCTTTGTGAAACTAGCATTACAATATTAGTCTGGAAGTTTTAAATTTCCCCAAGAAGGATAGAAATTTTGTACAATACTCAATGGTGTTGGCCCTTTATAGTCAGAAGCAGTTAGGTGCCATATTTGAGGTGAAAGGAAAGGAATGCAGCATTATGGCTAAGAATTTGGCTGTGAGACTTAACAATGATGGGAACTTAACAAGTGATTTTCGGGGCGCTTAGGTGGCTCAGTCAGTTGAACATCTGACTCTTGATTTCGGCTCAGGTTATGATCCCGGGTCTTGGGATCAAGCCCGGTGTTGGGATTGATGCTGAGTATGGAGCCTGCTTAAAACTCTCTCTCTCTCTCTCTCTCTCTCTCTTTCTGCCCCTCTCCCCTGCTCACACTCTCTGTCTTCCTAAAAAAAAATATTTTAAATGACTTTCATTTTTCTCAGTTTTTGTTATATTGTCTAAAAAGCAGAGGTAATAATACACTCAGTTCATGGAATTGCTATTGTTATTAAGTGAAAATATATATGTGAATTGCTCATCCTCATGGCTCTTATCAGCCTGTATGTAAATGAGAAGAGCCAAGAAAAGCATTGCAATGTTTAAAAATAAAATAGAATTTTCTCAGGTGTTTATTTTTCTTCTGCTATTAAAACTTTATTGAGATATTATTAAGATACCTTAAAACTCATCTGTTTAAGTGTACAAGTCAATGTGTTTAATATATCCATAGACTTTTGCAATGGTCACTACTACATAATTGTAGAATATTTCTTCACTCCCCCCCCAAAAGCTCCATACCTAAATTTATTTTCTGTCTCTAATGCATTTAGCTATGCTGGACATTTCAAGTCAAGATAATACAATATGTTGTCTTTTGTGACTGACTTCTTTCTTAAAATAATATTTTCAAGTTTTATCCATGTTAGAGCATATATCAGTGCTTCATTCCTTCTTTATCACTGAATAATATTTCATTTCATTATATATCACAATTTATTTATCCATTTGTCAGTTGGTGGATATTTGAGATGTCTTTTGCTTATTTTTTGGCAATTATAAATAGTGCCGCTAAGGATATTTATGTGCAAAATTTTTTTTTAATAATTTTTTTTAACATTTATTTTTGAGACAGAGAGAGATAGAGCATGAATGGGGGAGGGGCAGAGAGAGAGGGAGACACAGAATCGGAAGCAGGCTCCAGGCTCTGAGCCATCCGCCCAGAGCCTGATGCGGGGCTCAAACTCACGGACCGCGAGACCGTGACCTGAGCTGAAGTCGGACACTCAACCGACTGAGCCACCCAGGCGCCCCTTATGTGCAAAATTTTGAATGGATATATATTTTCCTTTTTCTTGTGTATATACACATGAGTGGAATTGCTGGCAATCATATGGTAATTCTGTTTAATATACTGAGGAACTCCTAGACAATATTTTTTCCCCTGTGGTTTCAATTAGCAATAATCACACATTGGATAAGCCATATTGGCTATGATACTGCCACTGTGCAAAGCTTTGCCTGTGGTTTCTAGTCATCCTAGTAGGTATGAAGATGTATCTCATTGTAATTTTGATTTACATCTTTTTAATGACTAAGGATATTGAGCATCTTTTCGTGTGTGTGTGTGTATATATATATATGTATATATATATATACATGCCTGTTCACTTTTGCTCTTTTAAAATTCAGTTACTTTTTGGGTGTTTGTTTTATTTTGTTTTATAATTGAGTTCTAAGCTTTCTTTATATATTCTGGATATTAATCCCTTATCAGATATATAATTTTCAGACATTTTCTCCTTTGAGTTATCCCTGTACTTTTTAAATTATATTCTTTGAAACATAAAGTTATTTGATAAAGCCCAATTTATCTATTTTTCTTTTACTGTTTGTGCTTTTAGTGCTGTATCTAGAAATCATTACTTAACCCAATGTCACAAAAATTTACTCTTAAATTTAATCTAGGATTTATAGTTTTAGCTGTCACTAAATCTGTCACTAGATCTGTGATTCATTTTGACTTAATTTTCATAGTGGTATCAGGAAGGGATCAGTCTTCCTTCTTATTCTTTCTCCACCGTCAAAAAATCAGCTCATGATCAATGTAAGCATTTATTTCTGTGTTCTCAATTCTGTCCCATAACCTGTATGTTTATCCTTATGTTAGTTGCACACTGTTTTGATTACTGTAGCATTCTAGTAAGTTTTGAAATTGAGAAGTATGAGTCCTGGCACTTTGTTGTTCTTTTTAAAGAATTGCTTTTGTTATTCTGGATCCCATCCATTTTCATATAGATTGTAAGATCAGCTTACTAATTTCCACAAAAAGATACTTGGGATTTTGATAGAAATTCATTGAATCAGCAGACCAATTTGGGGACTCTTGCCATCTTAACAATTTAAGTCTTTTGATTCGTAAACATGAAATATCTTTTTATTTATTTAAGCCTTCAATATCTGTCAAAGGTTTATAGCTTTCAGGGCAAGTTTTGCACTTCTTTTGTTAAATATATTCCTAAATTTTAAGATTACTTTTGATACTACTATAAATAGAACTGTTTTCTTAATTTTATTTTCATTGTTCATTGCTAATATGTATAAAGACAACTGACTTCATATTATTAGTCTTCTATTACCCTGACTTCATATTATTAGTCTTCTATTACCTTGCCTATCAGTGCTAATAGCAATATAGTAAATGTTTGTTAGAACCCACCAGTGCAAGATCTGAGCAAGGGCTTTTTGTAAAAATTTTTAATGCTTATTTATTTTTGAGAGAGACAGGGAGGGAGGAAGAAAGAGAAAGAGCGGGGGGAGGGGCAGACACACACACACACACACACACACACACACACACACACACAGAATCGAAGCAGGCTCCAGGCTCTGAGCTGTCAGTACAGAACCCGACACAGGCTTGAACTCACAAACTGTGAGATCATAACCTGAGCTCAAGTCGGACACTCAACTGACTGAGCCACCCAGGCACTCCCAGGCAAGGGCTTTTTATAAAGGGAAGGTTTAAAATTGTCTATTCAATATCTTTATTATAAGTCCATTCAGATTTTCTATTCTTTTAAAATCACTTTTGATTGTATGTGTCTTTCTATGCTTTTGTCCGTTTCAACTAAATTGTCTATTTTTGGCAAACATTTTTTGATACTATTTCCTTATAATCTTTTTCATTTCTAAAAGGATGGTAGTGAGGTCTCATCCTTCATTCTTGATTGAAGTAATTTGTATCTTCTCGCTTTTTCTTGTGGCTCGTTTTCTTGGAGTTTTGTCAATTTTATTGATTTGTTACAAATAATACATTTTACTTTCTTTACTTTTTATTTTGTATTTCTATTCTCTGTTTCATTATTCCTGATTTGC
The DNA here is from genome assembly GCF_022079265.1 of Lynx rufus. Lineage (NCBI taxonomy): Eukaryota > Metazoa > Chordata > Mammalia > Carnivora > Felidae > Lynx > Lynx rufus. The sequence continues at coordinate 153,107,924 of NW_025814834.1, forward strand.
CCTTTCTTAGTTCCTTCATCCCACTTACTTTTGGTTTAGTTTGTACTTGTCTTCTAATTTCTTAAGATGGAAGTTTAGGTTATTAATTAGGTTATTAATTTTTTAGCTGTAAATAGCTGTAAATTGCAATGTTAGGCTCTGACTAAGCTGTATCTTGTGAGTTTTGATGTGTTCTTTCTTCATTTTCACTCATCTCAAAGTATTTTCTAATGTCTCTTGTAATTTATTCTTTGGTCTATTTTATTCAGAAATGTGTTGCTTGATTCCACATATTTGTAAATTTACTGTTTCCTTTTATTTTTTCATCTAATTTCATTCTCCCGTGGTCAGAAAGCATACTTTGTGTGATTTCAATACTTTTAAATGTAATGAAGTCTGTTTTATGGCCTAGTATATGATCTACCCTAGAGAATCTTTCATATGTGCTTGAGACAAATGTACATTCTGTTGTTGTTGGGTAGGGTGTTCTACAAATGTCCATAAAGAATAGCTGGTTTATTGTGCTGGTCAAGTCTTATAAGCCTTTGTTTATATTCTTTCTACTTTTTTCTATGCATTATTGAAAGTTGGATATTGAAGTCTTCAACTGTTATACTTGAATTGTCTGCTTCTCCCTTCCATTATGTCAGTTATTGCTTTATGTACTTTAGGGTTATGTTCACTGAAACCTATTTCTCCTGCAGTGTACAACCTGTAATGTTGTTCTTCAGAGTGTGCTGTCTTGGGCATTCAGTCACCTTGTCTCCTCGCCCCCACTCCAAGGATAATAGTGGTTTTATCTGAGCTATTCAACTGTCTTCCCTGGTCTCCCTTATCTCCCTGTAAGTTTCTCGCTTGTCTCTCTATATTGGTATCACACCCAGATATTAGCCCTTACAATTGCTAGCTGATTCCACTCTTATTTATAAGAGCATACATTGTTCCACAGTCTGATCAGATTAATCTCTGGTCCCTTTGTATGGGTAGTCTTAAACTCCAGTCTTTGAAGTTTGCTTAGACCCTGGTGTGGGAAAGGGGGGGGGTTCTTCTTGTCTAAAATGTCCATTGTTTGAAAGTGCCTTTAAGCTCAACTTCTCATACTTTTTTCCAAATACAGTCAGACTTCTAAGGGTACCCAAGTTCTTGGCTGTGCCCGCCTTGAGTAAGGCTTTTATTTTTTATAACACTGAGCTGGGTGGGGGAAGGAAGCTGGCCATGGCTTGACTCCCATAGACTCTTACTATTCTTTATCAAGATTTAGTAGGTTTTCTTGAATAAATATGTCTCAATTTGCTTAAGACAATTTCCAGAGACTTGATATTTTTTGTTTGTTTGTTTTCAAGTTTTACCTGCTATAGCTGTTTTTCTGGAGAAAGAGTTTGCAGAGATCCTCCTGCTGCCATTCTGGAGTGCTTTTCTTCCCCAACATGTTTTTAATTGGTTCACATACGTTGTTTGTATTTTTCAGTAGCAATATATGGAAAGAGCTCTTAGCGGTATAATTTTTGTCTTCCACAAATATTTTCTGGCTACATCAGGCTGTGAGATTACTCCAGTCAGCAGTCCAATGACCCCAAACCCGAGACAAACCCTGGAGCTGTGAATAAACATGAAAGAGGACCTTGGGAATCTGCCTGCTCAGGACTTCCTCAGCAGATGGCTCTCACTTTATGTCCTGATTTATAATTTGTGGGAGGAATAAGAGTAAGACCAGTATTTTACTGAGGTTTTAGTTTGGTTCATTACCTAAACAGACTGCACAGAACCTTTGGGAGTCATGGCAAGCACCTCAAACAAACATATTCTGCCCATTGGTCATCTGCATCAACACAATGAGTGTGGACTTAAAGTCTGGCAGCCTCCAAATCTATTTAATGAAATGAGACTCAGTGCTTCATATGCTGGTTAATTGTTTCTGCGATTTCTGGAATTTTCTAAATTCCTATCTTTATGCATTCTGATCTATAGTTTCATAGCTAGAAACCCGCTGTTTGTTTGTTTGTTTGTTTGTTTGTTTTTTCTGTCCCAGACACCATTAACAGTTTTCTTAAGGTTCTGCTGATAAGAGGCATGGATGGGATATTGGAAAAGGAAAAGAAAGGAAGAGTGACTTCTTTCTCTCCTGTTTCCAGGGGCATCAGCAGCAATGATGGAGCAGGATCAGGAGGTGATCCTGCAAATGTCAGAGCAAAGGCTTTGGTGGGAAGCTCCCAGTTCTTAGTCACTATGGACAAGAGCTTCCTAGAGCTCTCAGGTGCTGGGAGAGGTCTGCTGCCATTTTGCCCCTCCAGGTCTGGTTTCCATAGCCACTAAGCTTCAGGTAAACTTACTTTCCCTCCTTTTGCTCTTCCTGCCCCCACAACATCCTCATAACCAGTTCTGAATTAAATTCTCTCTAAATAATAAATATACTACAGGTGGTGTCTCTTTCTGACTAGACTCTAACCCATATACAGTATTTATGTAGATCTTTCCCTCTAGAGTGGGAAAATGAGGAGGAAAAATGGAGTCAAGTACTTGCAAAAGAGTTATGTTACTATGATTTATTAAAAATAAATGAGGGATCCTGGGAAGATGGCGGCATAGGAGGATGCTGGGCTCCCCGCGCGTCCTACTGATCACTTAGATTCCACCTACACCTGCCTAAATAACCCAGAAAACCACCAGAAGACTAGTAGAACTGAGTCTCCAGAGCCAAGTGCAGACGAGAGGCCCACGGAAGAGGGTAGGAAGGGCAGCAAGGCGGTGCGCGCTCCACGGACTGGCGGGAGGGAGCCGGGGCGGAGGGGCGGCTCGCCGGCCAAGCAGAGCCCCCGAGTCCGGCTTGCAAAAGCGGAGGGGCCAGACGGAGTGTGTTCCGACAGCAAGCGGGATTTGACATCTGGAAGGTTATAAGCTAACAGCTCTGCTCAGAGAACTGGAGGGCTGGAGGACAATGGGAGGGAGAGTTGAGCCCCGGACGACAGAGCTCAGCTTGGCGGGGAACAAAGGCACTCGCCAGTGCCATCTCCCTCGCCCATCCCCCAGCCAAAATCCCAAAGGGAACCTGTTCCTGCCAGGGAACTTCCTTGCAGTGCGCAAACACCCAACGCTGTGCTTCTGCAGATCCATCCCTCCGGCAGGTCTGACTCCCTCCCGGTGCTGCAGGGCCCCTCCCGAAGCGGATGTTTGAAGGAAAAGCGAGCTGAGCCTGCCCCTCCCACCCCTGTGCACATTGCCGATCCACCCCAGCTAATACGCCAGATCCCCCGCACCACAAGCCTGGCAGTGTGCACGTAGCCCAGAGGGGCCAGGCCCCCCACAGTGAATCCCGCCCCTAGGAGAGGGGAGAAGGCACACACCAGTCTGTGGCCCCAGCGGTGGGCTGGGGACAGACATCAGGTCTGACTGCGGCACGCCCACCAACTCCAGTTATACACCACAACACATGGGAAGTGCCCTGCAGGTCCGCACCACTCCAGGGACTATCCAAAATGACAAAACGGAAGAATTCCCCTCAGAAAAATGTCCAGGAAATAACAACAGCTAACAAACTGATCAAAAATGATTTAAACAATAAAACAGAAAGTGAGTTTAGAATAATAGTCATAAAATTAATCACTGGGTTTGAACAGGGTATAAAGGGCAGCAGAGAATCTCTTGCTACAGAGATCAAGGGACTAAGGAACAGCCAGGAGGAGCTAAAAAATTCTATCAACGAGCTGCAAAATAAAATGGAGACAACTACGGTTCGGATTGAAGAGGCAGAGGAGAGAATAGGTGAACTAGAAGATAAAATTATGGAAAAAGAAAAAGCTGAGAAAAGGAGAGATAAAAAAAAATCCAGGAGTATGAGGGGAAAATTAGAGAACTAAGTGATGCACTAAAGAGAAATAATCTATGCATAATTGGTATTCCAGAGGAGGAGGAGAGAGGGAAAGGTGCTGAAGGTGTACTTGAAGAAATAATAGCTGAGAACTTCCCAGATCTGGGGAAAGAAAAAGGCATTGAAATCCAAGAGGCACAGAGAACTCCCTTCAGATGTAACTTGAATCGATCTGCATGACATATCATAGTGAAACTGGCAAAATACAAGGATAAAGAGCAAATTCTGAAAGCAGCTAGAGATAAACGTGCTCTAACATATAAAGGGAGACCTATAAGACTTGTGACCGATCTCTCTACTGGAACTTGGCAGACCAGAAAGGAATGGCAGGAGATCTTCAATGTGATGAACAGAAAAAATATGCAGCCGAGAATCCTTTATCCAGCAAATCTGTCATTTAGAATAGAAGGAGAGATAAAGGTCTTCCCAAACAAACAAAAACTGAAGGAATTCGTCACCACTAAACCAGCCCTACAAGAGATCCTAAGGGGGATCCTGTGAGACAAAGTACCAGAGACATCGCTACAAGCATAAAACATACAGACATCACAATGACACTAAACCCATATCTTTCTATAATAACACTGAATGTAAATGGACAAAATGTGCCAACCAAAAGACATAGGGTATCAGAATGGATAAAAAAACAAGACCCATCTATTTGCTGTCTACAAGAGACTCATTTTAGACCTGAGGACACCTTCAGATTGAAAGTGAGGGGATGAAGAACTATTTATCATGCCACTGGAAGTCAAAAGAAAGCTGGAGTAGCCATACTTATATCAGACAAACTAGACTTTAAATTAAAGGCTGTAACAAGAGATGAAGAAAGGCGTTATATAATAATCACAGGGTCTATCCATCAGGAAGAGCTAACAATTATACATGTCTATGTGCCAAATACGGGAGCCCCCAAATATATAAAACAATTAATCACAAACATAAGCAACCTTATTGATAAGAATGTGGTAATTGCAGGGGACTTTAACACTCCACTTACAGAAATGGATAGATCATCTAGACACACGGTCAATAAAGAAACAAGGGCCCTGAATGACACATTGGATCAGATGGACTTGACAGATATATTTAGAACTCTGCATCCCAAAGCAACAGAATATACTTTCTTCTCGAGTGCACATGGAACATTCTCCAAGATAGATCACATATGGGGTCACAAAACAGCCCTTCATAAGTAGACAAGAATTGAAATCATACCATGCATACTTTCAGACCACAATGCTATGAAGCTTGAAATCAACCACAGGAAAAAGTCTGGAAAACCTCCAAAAGCATGGAGGTTAAAGAACACCCCACTAAAGAATGAATGGGTCAACCAGGCAATTAGAGAAGAAATTAAAAAATATATGGAAACAAATGAAAATGAAAATACAACAATCCAAATGCTTTGGGATGCAGCGAAGGCAGTCCTGAGAGGAAAATACATTGCAATCCAGGCCTATCTCAAGAAACAAGAAAAATCCCAAATACAAAATCTAACAGCACACCTAAAGGAAACAGAAGCAGAACAGCAAAGACAGCCTAAATCCAGCAGAAGAAGAGAAATAATAAAGATCAGAGCAGAAATAAACAATATAGAATCTAAAAAAAACTGTAGGGCAGATCAACAAAACCAAGAGTTGGTTTTTTGAAAAAATAAACAAAATTGATAAACCTCTAGCCAGGCTTCTCAAAAAGAAAAGGGAAATGATCCAAATAGATAAAATCATGAATGAAAATGGAATTATTACAACCAATCCCTCAGAGATACAAGCAATTATCAGGGAATACTATGAAAAATTATATGCCAACAAACTGGACAACCTGGAAGAAATCGACAAATTCCTAAACACTCACACGCTTCCAAAACTCAATCAGGAGGAAATAGAAATCTTGAACAGACCCATAACCAGCAAAGAAATTGAATCAGTTATCAAAAATCTCCCAACAAATAAGAGTCCAGGACCAGATGGCTTCCCAGGGGAGTTCTACCAGACGTTTAAAGCAGAGATAATACCTATCCTTCTCAAGCTATTCCAAGAAATAGAAAGGGAAGGAAAACTTCCAGACTCATTCTATGAAGCCAGTATTACTTTGATTCCTAAACCAGACAGAGACCTAGTAAAAAAAGAGAACTACAAGCCAATATCCCTGATGAATATGGATGCAAAAATTCTCAATAAGATACTAGCAAATCGAATTCAACAGCATATAAAAAGAATTATTCACCATGATCAAGTGGGATTCATTCCTGGGAAGTAGGGCTGGTTCAACATTCACAAATCAATCAACGTGATATATCACACTAATAAAAGAAAAGATAAGAACCATATGATCCTGTCACTTGATGCAGAAAAAGCATTTGACAAAATTCAGCAGTCTTTCTTAATAAAAACTCTCGAGAAAGTCGGGATAGAAGGAACATACTTAAACATCACAAAAGCCATTTATGAAAAGCCCACAGCTAACATCATCCTCAATGGGGAAAAATTGAGAGCTTTTTCCCTGAGATCAGGAACACGACAGAGACGTCCACTCTCACCGCTGTTGTTTAACATAGTGTTGGAAGTTCTAGCATCAGCAATCAGACAACAAAAGGAAATCAAAGGCATCAAAATTGGCAAAGATGAAGTCAAGCTTTCACTTTTTGCAGATGACATGATATTATACATGGAAAATCCGATAGACTCCACCAAAAGTCTGCTAGAACTGATACATGAATTCAGCAAAGTTGCAGGATACAAAATCAATGTACAGAAATCAGTTGCATTTTTATACACTAATAATGAAGCAACAGAAAGACAAATAAAGAAACTAATCCCATTCACAATTGCACCAAGAAACATAAAATACCTAGGGATAAATCTAACCAAAGATGTAAAGGATCTGTATGCTAAAAACTATAGAAAGCTTATGAAGGAAATTGAAGAAGATATAAAGAAATGGAAAAACATTCCATGCTCATGTATTGGAAGCAAAAATATTGTCAAAATGTCAATACTACCCAAAACTATCTACACATTCAATGCAATCCCAATCAAAATTGCACCAGCATTCTTCTCGAAACTAGAACAAGCAATCCTAAAATTCATATGGAACCACAAAAGGCCCCGAATAGCCAAAGTAATTTTGAAGAAGAAGACCAAAGCAGGAGGCATCACAATCCCAGACTTAGCCTCTACTACAAAGCTGTAATCATCAAGACAGCATGGTATTGGCACAAAAACAGACACATAGACCAATGGAATAGAATAGAAACCCCAGAACTAGACCCACAAACGTATGGCCAACTCATCTTTGACAAAGCAGGAAAGAATATCCAATGGAAAAAAGACAGTCTCTTTAACAAATGGTGCTGGGAGAACTGGACAGCAACATGCAGAAGGTTGAAACTAGACCACTTTCTCACACCATTCACAAAAATAAACTCAAAATGGATAAAGGACCTGAATGTGAGACAGGAAACCATCAAAACCCTAGAGGAGAAAGCAGGAAAAGACCTCTCTGCCCTCAGCTGTAGCAATTTCTTACTTGACACATCCCCTAAGGCAAGGGAATTAAAAGCAAAAATGAACTACTGGGACCTTATGAAGATAAAAAGCTTCTGCACAGCAAAGGAAACAACCAACAAAACTAAAAGGCAACCAACGGAATGGGAAAAGATATTTGCAAATGACATATCGGACAAAGGGCTAGTATCCAAAATCTATGAAGAGCTCACCAAACTCCACAGCAGAAAAACAAATAACCCAGTGAACAAATGGGCAGAAAACATGAATAGACACTTCTCTAAAGAAGACATCTGGATGGCCAACAGGCACATGAAAAGATGCTCAACGTCACTCCTCATCAGGGAAATACAAATCAAAACCACACTCAGATATCACCTCATGCCAGTCAGTGGCCAAAATGAACTAATCAGGAGACTATAGATGCTGGCGAGGATGTGGAGAAACAGGAACCCTCTTGCACTGTTGGTGGGAATGCAAATTGGTGCAGCCACTCTGGAAAACAGTGTGGAGGTTCCTCAAAAAATTAAAAATAGACCCACCCTATGACCCAGCAATAGCACTGCTAGGAATTTACCCAAGGGATACAGGAGTACTGATGCATAGGGGCACTTGTACCCCAATGTTTATAGCAGCACTCTCAACAATAGCCAAATTCTGGAAAGAGCCTAAATGTCCATCAACTAATGAATGGATAAAGAAATTGTGGTTTATATACACAATGGAGTACTATGTGGCAATGAGAAAGAACGAAATATGGCCCTTTGTAGCAACGTGGACGGAACTGGAGTGTTATGCTAAGTGAAATAAGCCATACAGAGAAAGACAGATACCATATGGTTTCACTCTTATGTGGATCCTGAGAAACTTAACAGGAACCCATGGGGGAGGGGAAGGAAAAAAAAAAAAGAGGTTAGAGTGGGAGAGAGCCAAAGCATAAGAGACTGTTAAAAACTGAGAACAAACTGAGGGTTGATGGGGGGTGGGAGGGAGGGGAGGGTGGGTGATGGGTATTGAGGAAGGCACCTTTTGGGATGAGCACTGGGTGTTGTATGGAAACCAATTTGACAATAAACTTCATATATTGAAAAATAAATAAATAAATAAATGAGATGAAAATAACACTTGAGTGTGAATTTTACAGATAGTATGATACATGGAACTAATGAGATAATGAAGAGTACTTACTGTGGGATTGCACTTAATTTATAGTAAAAGCAACCCATAGTGGAAAAAAATGGCAAAGGTTTTCTTTTGGAGTTTGGGGAGGATCAATGGAAAAGGTATATGAAGGAACATTCTGGGATGAAGGATATGTCTTAACAGAGGTGTGGTTTACATGAGTGCATGCATTTGCCAAAATTCTTTTTTTAAGTTTATTTATTTAGTTTTGAGAGAGAATGAGTGACTGAGAGGGGAAGGGGCAGAGAGATAGGAAGAGAGAGGATCCCAGGCAGGCTCCACAACTGTTAGCACAGAGCCTCACATGGGGCTCAAACCCAAAAACAGCAAGATCATGACCTGAGTGAAAATCAAGAGTCAGATGCTTACCGACTGAGTCACCCCTATCAAAACTCCTCTTAAAGTTCTCTTTAAGGAGTTTTGCATTTTACTTTATGTAAACTTTTCCAGTAAAAGAATTTTTTAAAACGATGGGTATAAAAGAGTCAGAAATCCACTCCTTCACTTTTGTCTAACTCTATCGCAGAAGTAAGAATTTTACTTATTTGGTAGTTGATTGTGAACAAGTAATAAATACAAAGTTAGTCTCCTTGAAAGTTAAATAATTTGAAGGAAGAATAACTAGTAGCACAGTCTAGATTCAGTATTTGGTGGGAAGAGGCAGACTATGGAAATTCACAGCAAATGTATGGGCAGGAACTTGAAGACAGGCCATGTCTGTAAACATGCAAGCTTGACCTGAAAAACAAACAAACAAACAAAAAAACAACAAAGAAAACCCCCTGTTATTCTAAAAAGAGACACAGGAAGTTATCAATCTGAAAATTATTTGTATTAAATTAAGAAGAAAAAATAGAAGATGAGATATAATTAACATGAGAGAAACCAGATTATAAACACAGACAAGAAGACAGAAAAAAGAAATAAATTCAAATAAAACTAACATGCCTTAGATTTGCCTTAGATTTGTGGTTTGTTTGTTTTGTTCATTTGTTCGTTTTAGACTTACACTCCCTAGTGTACCAAACTTCAACGCAATCTGTTAACATCTTTGGAAATTCTTCACTTTCATTCCAAATCTACTGATACAAAGTCTGTTTCCTGTCAGACTATTTCTGCTAATTCAAATTGTTTGTAGGGTCGCTTGGGTGGCTCAGTCGGTTAAGCATCTGACTTCAGCTCAGGTCATGATCTCGTGGTTTGTGAGTTCGAGCCGGTGTTGGGCTTTGTGCTGACAGCTCAGAGCCTGGAGCCAGCTTCGGATTCTGTATCTCGCTCTCTCTCTGCCCCTCCCCTGCTCACGCTCTTTCTCTGTCTCAAAAATAAATAATACATTAAAAAAAATTTTTAATTGTTTGTATACTCTTCTCATTTTATTTACTTAAAAACGTAGTAGAAATGAAGAAAAAATAAGTTCCATAGATAAAACCTTGACCTGCTGAGTAGACTCTTGAGGCGAATATGTAACATTCAGGTTTTCTGACATATAGAAAAAAATTCCTATTCGGATACCATTTGACAAGCTCTTCACAAAACTGATAAAGCAAAAAACACAGTTGTGCACCAGACACACTATGTCTAGGACAGCACAAAGTTGAGAACATGAGCTGTGCAAGAACCTACAGCTGGGTTCAAATTTCAGCTCTGTTGCTTAACAGCTAAATACCTTCACACCAATTACTTAACCTCTTTGAACTTCAATGTCTTCACCTGCAAAATGCAAATAGTGTTTACTGCAAAGGGTTAACAGGATTAAGTGAGAAAAATAAATGAGATTACTCAATACCTGACAGTAATATTAAGCATCATTATTTTCAAAGATATCACTAACAAGAAGGCTCTACACAGTTCAGATGCCTGCTTTTATTAAAACTAAAGTTTATTTGAATCAGGGTTTAGCAATCACCAAGATAGATCTGGGGGGAAAAGCAAGGCAACCTAAGGGCAAACTATGTACAGATTCTCTTCCTCTAATTTATTACCAGCCTAAATGTAGTGCAGGACTTTCAAGCCTCAGAGTATTCCCCTAATAGGTGGACAAACTTCTAGCTTTAGGTAGACTGGTGGAAAGTTCTATTTAATTCTTCACTTAGGCTCTTTTTGTTCCCTTTCCCTTTTGTCCCAGGTAATGGATTTTCCAGATCGTCATCTATTGTTGCCACTAAGGCTTTTAGTCTTAGGCTCTTAACTCTGTCTGATTATTATTCATTCAATCATTTAACAAATACGTGTTAATTTCTCATCTTATGCAAGCTGCCATGCTAAAAACTGATGAAATAAGTACTGGCTGAATATGATAGGCGACGTCTCTCTCCTCCAAAAAAAAGTTAAGAAGCTTTAAATCACTCATTAAACATTTAGTCATTTCACAAAATTACTATTACTGATAAAGAGAAAAAGCGGCCGAGTGGCAAAATATTATTTTGGCAAGGATTAGGGCTTTGGGCAGAAAAGAATTCCCTAAGAGAGTAGCATTAAACTGAGATCAAAGGTGTGCAGGCATTTGCAAGTGCTGCCTAAGTAAAAAGCCTACAGTACGAGGCACGTGATGCTTGAAGATACGCAAAGCCTATTGGTTGGAGCTCAGAGGGAAAGATGGCAGTGGCCCCAGGTGAGGATTATGGAAGAAGACTGGCGCAGGATGATAGAAGTCCTTTCAGACCACGTTAGATATGCTGTACTTCTTTGTAAATGCTGGTGTTTCCTAGTAGGGAAAGGTTTGGCTCTGATGCTGCAGTGCATTGCCTTTGTTGACCTTCATCAATTTATGTACGCCATCAACCTGTGTGCTCCCTCGGTGCTGTGGACTCAGTCTGCTCTAAAGGCTGGACTTTCTCCGTGGCTGCCTACGCCCTTGGCTCTAACTCACGTTCCCTAGGCTTCTGAGATGACTCTCCAGGCACAGGTTAGTGACAGCGCTGGCTCTAATCCTTGACCCCAGGGCAGTGCCCCCTCTGAGCCTATTTTCTCAACCAGGACCAGGATCTCAGCCATGATCAACTCTCTGAGTGTGTTGGATTCTGTGCCAAGGAGTTCGCCCTCAGACTGGTATCACTTCTCCATCTGGTCTCCATCGTTTATAGCAGCCTCACCAACCACATAGTTCCCTTTTATTAGACATTTAGATGTGCCCAGCCCTATTACATCTTACTTCTCTTCTTCCAATAGCTCTGCAAGGTGAGTATTCTTAGCTACGACTTACCAGTGAGAAATGTGAGCATAAAGGAGATATGTTCACTTGCCCAAGGTTACACAGCGAGAGCAAAGTACTAAATCTAAACCCAAGTCTCTGGTTCCAAAGAAAAATAGCAACAGCAGCAACAACAACAACAAAAAGCAATGCTAATTATTTTGCCCCTGTTACAGAAGAAAAGCCCTGATTCAGGGCTCTGGGCACCAAGTAGAATAAAAAGTATCTCCAAAAGTACTATCCCTCAAGAGACAAGACCTCTTTCTTACCCTTTCCTTTTTAGCTATTTGCTTTTCTATTTATGGATTAATCCCCACAACCAGTCACTTCAGAAGTCTTGCAATACTTCCCAAGTTCTTTGGCCCTCTTCTTTCTCCAACTCAGCACTGCGAGTTGGTACCAAACATCTGATAATTTCACAAAATAAACCACCAGAGCTTCAAATCAAAGTTTTAATTCTGTATTCGACAGGTCCCACCTTTTGGTGACACGTTTCTCTGGTAGTTTTCAAATTTCTTTCAGCAAGTCCAGCAAGATTAAGTGAGGTGGAAGAAAAAACTATTTATTACTTGTAAGGTGGAGAAACACATTTTATTTTGATTTTTTTTTCTCTAATTGCTGATGTTGACCCACCCCAAGGTAAAGGAAATGGGCTTCATGGAGGAGAAAGGCACAAAAAGTACCAGATAACCCAGGATAAACTCAAAGGAAGGCAAGAGGTTATTAATCTCTCTAATATGCATCAGCACTGGAGCTATAGACAGACTCCAACGTTGCTATCATTACCGACAAATGTCCTTAAACTTGCCTCTATTTTTTTGAACCAAAAAAATATTTCAAGAAATTTTTCTATTAAAGATGACTACGTACTTGACCTTAATTTTTACCTTTTTAGAAAACTGTAGTCCTTAAAGTGATTACTATAAATTGTACAGTGCCAAAATCACAAAGTCTACAATAAAACAGAATTGCTTAAAACCCAGGAATACTGTGTTATATAAAGTAATAGCCCACTAGGGTTTACCCATCAAAAATATGTGACAACTGGGACTAGACCTTAGCGAAAAATGTATGGATTTTAATTTCAGATGATGAGATGGAGAATTGTCGAATGGTTTGTTAGATGTGTGTTTGTTGTGACGAGCCACTGTAATTTATATTGTATTTCATTTGGGGCTTCTCGGTATTCAAAATTGACTCCTTATTGAAGCTTTTTGTATGAATGACATCCTTTCTGGAGCATCTATTTTCTAACATTTAATTAATGTGTCCTTTTGGCACTTAAAATATCATCTGACTAGGTTTTTGTGTGTGGGAGATGTGGTAGTTTAAACCAAAGAGGAACGAAAATAAACACTGGACTCATTTTCATCATATTGCCAAGAGACCCAGCTCTAGACAAGCATCCACTGCTATGATAAGCAAGAAATGGATCTCAAATCCCATTCAGGGTGCTGAAAATACCACCCTTAATATATTTGTAAACACATTGTCATAAAATTAAACTCTTAGCCTGATGTTGATGCTACATCACTGAAAATTGTGCAGGGGACTTGAATCTAGGAAATGTAATTTCCCTGTTGCTTACCTTGTGAGAAACCCTGTTTTTAATATCAACTGGATATGAGCTAGAATGATTGTGACAACCTCATCTCTAATGCGACAAGAATTGTGGTTATTGTATAGAGGTTTGCTTATAGAAAAACACAGAAGTTCCATGTACAGAAATTCATACTTCATGGGTCTGATGCTGATGATTCTGAGTAGACAATCTACATTCATAATGCAGAAATACAAATGTGCAAAAGTCACCCCCCTTTCATGTTGGGGGACTTTTGGGTCAAAAAGAACCTAGTCTGTACAAATTCTCATGATGCAATTCAGTGTAATTCACTTAAATAAATAGTGAGTATTTTCCATATGCAAGTAGTATGCAATTTAACAGTTCCTGTTTCTCTTTTAAGCATGATAATATGTGGTGTTGAAGTACATTCTTTGCATAGATGGAATATATTGCCATTCAGATTTGTCCACTGTAGTATTGTTTGTTACCTTCTTTTTATAGGCTGATGAATGCCCTATGTATTAGATGTTCCACCTTAAACTACCAAGGAAAGTAAGATAACTTACCATAATATTAGACACATTCCATGTGAACATACTTGTTAGCATCCGCTATTCAGGTTGAAGACTATTTCAACCTGATCCATGGCAGTATTTGTTTTTTTATTTTATTTTATATTTTTACCCTCTCACGTATTTGATTTAGAAATGTACATTATTCTCAGTTTACATTATTCTCAGTCACTTTTAAAATCATGAATTTAGCAATATTAGTGGTGATTTCTTTAGTAGATTGCTAACAATTCTGTTTAAAATTATTTGTTCTTAATGATGAATATTTTTAATGTTCATCTTAATATTTTAAGAAATATTTTAATGATGAATAATTTTAATGTTCATCTTAATATTTTAAGAAATCATTAATAATGGAGAGCAAATGATATTCTTTATTCTTCCTTTCAGTAAATATTCAAGGTTTTTTTTAATAATGTTTGTAAAGTTGATTTATTTATTCTGAGAGAGAGAGAGAGAGAGAGAGAGAAGCAGAGACAGAGGGTGGGGAGACAGAGAATCCCAAGCTGGCTCTGTGCTGTCAGCGCAGAGCCTGATGCAGGGCTTGAATTCATGAACCACAAGATCATGACCTGAGCCAACATTAGAAGTCGCACACTTAACGGACTGAGCCACCCAGGTGCCCCCTCAGGGTTTTTGTTTTGTTTTGTTTTTTTTTAATTTTTTTTTCAACGTTTATTTATTTTTGGGACAGAGAGAGACAGAGCATGAACGGGGGAGGGGCAGAGAGAGAGGGAGACACAGAATCGGAAACAGGCTCCAGGCTCTGAGCCATCAGCCCAGAGCCCGACGCGGGGCTCGAACTCACGGACCGCGAGATCGTGACCTGGCTGAAGTCGGACGCTTAACCGACTGCGCCACCCAGGCGCCCTGTTTTGTTTTTTTAATAGGTGATGATTTAAGTATTGGATGCCCATTCAACCTGTGTAAGAAATCCAATGAAATTCTTTTACAGTTGATTACACTTTCTGGTTCTTCCTAGCTGAACTGAGGCCTTATCTCATTTGTTTTTACTGACTGAGTGCTATTTCCAAAGTATTAACTCTCTGCTGCTAATGCCTTTTATGTCCCAGGACACTGAACAGTGCCTGCCATTTAATCACACTTCTGAGAGCCTGGCAGGACTGCAATTCTTTCCTTAACCCAGAGCTGGTCATCTTAGATTTTTTTTTTCCTTGGGAATTACAATTAGACACCCACCCTCCATGAGTGATATCCTACTCTGCTAGCCTGTTGACTGCCATCTAGCCCTCTCTGCACCTCCCAGAATCTTAGCAAAAATCCCTAATAAACAGTAATGGACTTCATATAGTGGCCCTGACTGGTATGTGAGGCCTCCTGTGATGCAAGAGTCTCACACAATCTTTCTAAATTAAGCTTTAGGGCTATTCTTTACTAAATTAGTAGTAAATTACTCCTTTAAGCGATAGCTTGAGATATCTAAAAAGAAAAAAAGTGGGTAAAAAGGACTAAACTGGAAACATGTGAACTCCTGGACTATGTCAACCTTTGACAAACCAAATGTAGCCAAATACCATCTAAGACCAAATCTCTTACTGTGCTCAGCATACTGAATGGTATAAGAAGGAATTTTAGCTCCAGGTAAAAAGAAAAAAAAAATGGATAGCTTTACTTTGGAGGTGGGTGTAAAATAATGGGAGTAGTTACCATAAAGTTCTCAAAACGTGTTTTAATAAAAATAATACAAGTTTCCCATAAGTTCAATATGTTTATTTCATCCATTGCCACATCCTCAACATCTAGAACACTGGCGCACACACGTTGCAGAGCAGATATCAGTTACATGAACATTAAATAAACAAATCAATTCCAGGGGAATATCTTAAGGCTATCTGTCTGGTACTCCTCTGTTAGTAACTGTTCTCTTCACTTTCACATGGTTGGAACAAGAACAAACAAATTAGTGGTGACCCAGATCCCTGACCACAACTCATTCACCCAAACCGGGCTAATCATACTGCCCTCCTTTTATCCTTTCCCACTGCAGTCAGAGTGAGTGGAATCGAGGCTCCAATCTGACAGAATCCGGGCCAGTGTGTCCTTTTACTAGGAACCGCGGCTTGAGTAAAGAAGGGAGTCAAGTCAATATTTTGGGGATGATTGATTCTGCGATGCAAATTTCAGGAACTCTAAACAGCCTTGTGTCCCACAATAACAAGATATGAAAAAGATGTCTTATGGTATTTCTGCACTTGTCCTAATTGTCCTCAAGACCCAAATGCATGTATGTTCTTAAGTTGTGAAACACTTAAGCATTCACAAAATAAATTCTTCGGTTTTCCTACATAGCCCAAAGTTTGTCTCTCTTTACCTGTTACTTGCAACTAAAAGAGATCTAAATTTATTCTCTCTCCCTTCCTTCTTTAATTTTCTTCCTTCCTCCTTTAAAATCAGCCATTGGGGCATGTGGGTGGCTCAGTGGGTTAAGTGCCCAACTTTGGCTCAGGTGATCTCATGGTTCTATTTTTTTTTTTTTTTTTAATTTTTTTTTAACGTTTTTTTTTTTTATTTATTTTTGAGACAGAGAGAGACAGAGCATGAACGGGGGAGGGGCAGAGAGAGAGGGAGACACAGAATCGGAAACAGTCTCCAGGCTCTGAGCCATCAGCCCAGAGCCCGACGCGGGGCTCGAACTCACGGACCGCGAGATCGTGACCTGGCTGAAGTCGGACGCTTAACCGACTGCGCCACCCAGGCGCCCCTCATGGTTCTATTTGTAAGATTGAGACCTGCATTGGGCTCTGAGCTGACGGTGCAGAGCCTGCTTGGGATTCTCTCTCTCTCTCTCTTTCTAAAAATAAACAAACAAACAAACAAACAAACTTAAAAAAAATTAGCCATTGATCTGTTTTCTCCCTAAACTGAATATCCTTTAAAAGACAGGTAAAATGTCAAAATGGAAAGCCAATGATAAATTGTCAGTTCCCCAAAGACAGTCACCTCTGGTATGGGCATGCAGAGCCCAGCCATGGATTGGGGAGAAATTTTAGTCCCTCAAATATGCTTACCCATTTGTGTTGATACATGCTTGGGGACTTAAAAGAAGATTAACATTATTAACGGAATTTTCTTTCTTAATAAGTTGTTTTTTTTTCCCATTAAGTCTAAATACTGCATGTTTCTTGACAGCATGACTGATGTAATTATTATCTCTAAGTGCCAATTATTGAGGAAAGAGAGCACCCTATGCTTAGTCTGAAACTGCCAGGAAGCTTCTGGGTCAAAATGTCTGAATATCTGTAAGTTCAAAACACACTCAGGACTTGTAGCACTCACCCTCGTTTCCGAACTTCCACCCTGGAGGTTATTTAATCTTAATAAAAATTATCTTTGCTGTTTGAGAATCTCAGCCTTTAAAATGATATTGTGAATGCCTTTGAAAGAAAAAAAATGGAATTTTATTTAAATGTATGCGATTTTAAAAATCTTTTACTAAAAAGACATCAGTTAATACATATTATCTCTGTAGCATTTATTAATAATAGTTAATGATGGCTAATGCTGATAATGCTTACTAGGTGCCATGAATAACTTTATAAATATTGATTTACTTAACTTTCTTAAAATTATGTGAGTATCCTTATAATCCCCATTTTATACTTAAGAAAACTTCAAAGCAGAGAAGTTAAACAACCTGCCAGTTTCACTGATGATCTGTTATGCAATTTGCTAGGATTTTAGGGAACTCAGATGCCAGCTTTCTACACATCCATACTTGTTTGTTAGAGAGTAAACTGACTGAATTAAACCTTCCACGATCCTTCTAGAATCAACAATTCCTCCTGGTTATTTGCTCTTCTTTGTTATATCATAGGAAGAGTTCAGACTACAAAATAAAATGAATGACGAACCTGAAGGATTTATACAGAAAAAAAATTCTAGTCTTAAATAACAAGACTAGTCAAGAAGAATGTCCTTTGGGTCTTCATTTGATAAACAACTATTTGATTTACCTTCAGGACAATGAATGTGCCCTAATGCAACAAAGATGAATTTGGGAATCGGTAAGCCTGGATTCTGGTTCCTGGACCTACTGCTTCTATCTGTGTGAGCTCTTTCACAGCACATCACATTTCCAACATTAGACGACTCATCTTAAAATGAAAGCAAGGATTCATGCTTGACAACCCATAGTGATTTTCTTAATGAACAGAAAGGCCATCCATGTATACTGCTTTATAAAATGTGAAGCACAAGAGTGCATTACAAATATAAGGTATTTTACATTAAAACTGTAGGCTTTGAAATGTTAAGTATCAGAATTTCCAATTAACCCCGCTGAAACACACTACGTAATATTGTCTTTATTGACCTTGACATAGTATTACTTGCTTTAAAATGTCTCATTGGAGTGTGTTTTGTTAGATGTAAAATACATTTGATGACTCAAATAGTTGTTCGATTAGTCACAAAGGCTTAAATATTAAAATTCAAGTTTAAATAAGTCTAAGTTTGCTTACTGATATTCTGAAGATTACTTCTTGTTTTAATCATGAGTAATATTAATACAATCCCATGTCAATTGTTTTCTTATTAGATAGATAAAGAATAATATTAGGCAACCGGTTTTAACATTTACTGGAGAGCTGGGGAGAAACAGAGGTGATGGTAGCATTGAACTTTTGGCACTTATGAATTTATTTATTCATCTGAGTTATATTACCAATTCAAAGCTTACAGAGTAAGAGGGAGTCTTTCTTCAGAAATGTTTATAGGTTCCCTTAAGAATGTTGACATTCATTAGTATATTTACACATCATTCATTTATGACTTGCTAAAAAACATTTTTAAATGGATTCAGCTATATCAAAAATATCAAAGCTTAACTTGGTTTTAAAAGGTATATAACTTCGCTCTAACAGGACCATCAGCTAACCATTGAATACATTCTCATTCACAGAGCTTGCCCCTCAGAATGAAGGTTTAGAAAAATTGAATTGTATCATTACCTCTGAATAGGATTTTACAAAGTCTGATTCTTTTTCTTTGCTTTTTAAAAACAATTTTTTAAGTTTATTTATTTGAGAGAGAGAGAGTGAGCGAGCATGAGAGGGGGAGGGGCAGAGAGAGAGAGGGACAGAAACAGAATCTAAAGCAGGCTCTGCATTCTGTCAGTGTGTAGAGCCTGATGTCAAGCTTGAACTCACGAAACCATGAGATCATGACCTGAGAGGAAACCAAGAGTCAGTTGTTTAACCAAGCCACCCAGGCACCCCAGAGGAAACAAAGCGGGCTCTGCGCTAACAGCAGAAAGCCCAATGTGGGGCCTGAACTCAGGAACCGTGAGATCATGACCTGAGCCAAAGTCAGACACTTGACCAATGGAGCCACCCAGGCGCCCCCTTCTTTGTTAATGTTATAAGTTATCATGGAAGATACCCATTTTTCAGAAATAAGAAGAATTACTACAGATGAAAGAGGAAAGGAAGGAAATAACTTTAAAACATATTTCCCAGCAGTATTTAAATTTAGTTGTATGCCTGTATATGTAGGTACTGCCCAGAGGTAAACTGGAACGGAGAGAAAATGTTGGGGTAGTGGGAACATTTTGGTTTTTTTTTACTTTTTAAAAAAGGTTTATTTTATTTCATTTTTTTTTTTTTTGAGAGAGAGCGAGAGTGAGAGAGAGGTAGAAAGTGAGGGGGAGAGGGACAGAGAGAGAGGGAGACAGAGAATCCTGCACAGACCCTGCACTGTCAGTGCAGAGCCCTATGTGGGGCTGAACTTCATGAACCGAACTCGACCCTGAGATCATGACATGAGTCAAAATCAAGAGTCAGTTGCTTAACCTACTGAGCCACCCACGCACTCAGGATGGTGGGAACAGTTAAAAGCAACTCTTCTTAGATAAAAGTAACTCTTCTTACTGTGGTGAGGTTACAGCTTTAGAAATGATAATATCTACTACTCAAGAAGAGTTTGTAAAAATCTTTTTTTTTTAATTTTCTTTTTTAACATTTATTTATTTTTGAGACAGAGAGAGACAGAGCATGAATGGGGGAGGGTCAGAGAGAGGGAGACACAGAATCTGAAACAGGCTCCAGGCTCTGAGCTGTCAGCACGGAGCCCAACACAGGGCTCGAACTCACGGACCGTGAGATCATGACCTAAGCTGAAGTTGGCCGCTTAACCGACTGAGCCACCCAGGCACCCCACTAAGACACTTTTAAAAAAGAACCCAAATTGCCCTTATTTAAGAGCATTGAAGATCCGATATGAGTCCTGTTACTTTGGCCAAGAAGTCCACTTACTCATTCTGTCTTTTCTCCCCGTTTTTATTTAAAAAAAAATTTTTTTTAGTGTTTTTATTTTTGAGAGAGAGAGAGAGAGAGTTCGAGCAGGGTACGGGCAGAGAGAGAGAGAGAGAGAGGGACACACAGGATCTGAAGCTGTCAGCACAGAGCCTGACAGGGGGCTTGAACCCAGGAGCAGAGAGATCACGACCTGAGCTGAAGTTGGTTGCTTAACCGACTGAGCCACCCAGGCGCCCCTGTAAAAATCTTTTAAGGCCACAACTTTCTCTGTGGAGCATCCACACTGTCTGTGCCACCCATTCTTAATTTAGTCATCCTGTTCCTTGTCTTAACTCCTATGTCAGATGTTTGAAAGAATTTAAGCATCTGGCTCCAGAAGGTATACTGTGTTAAATGCAAGTTCATGGATTCCATGGAAACTAAATACAGCCATGTTTAAAATGGCTTTAAAATATATATATATATATATATATATATATATATATATATAATATATATAAAATATACATATGTATATATATACATATATAAAGAATATAAATAAATTATATATATATATATGTGTATATATATATATATATGTATATATATGCTGTAAGACAACTCCACTTTCCCCAATTTCTATCAATTTCCTCAGGCTGCTTTCTCAGGAAATGAATTTGGAAATTTCCACTGCAAGAGTTTTCACTTCAAACTCACAGGAAAAAAAGTCAGTAGTATTTTATTGTCTCTACCACTTACTAACTGGTGACTCTGCCAAAACTACTTAACTCCTCATGGCCTCGGCTTCACAACAGATAAAGTTAACATATTCAGTTGTGTCTCTCTCATAGATTGGAGCAAAGATCAGTTATTATAAATCAAATTGGTAGAAAAGTGCCTGCCACATAGGAAGCCCTTGAAAACTTTAGCTATTGCTTACTATTGGATTCATACTCTCTTTGTGCACAAGAAATAACGGAAATCTAAAGACGTACTGGGCCTCACCAACAGTGCTCAGCAGTATCAGGAGGAGGCAAGCCACTCAGCTAGTCTTGTTCAACTGGATTCTTCCCTGAATCAATACCAATCAGCTCCTCCTTTGTGTTACAGTGTTCCTCATACACAACTCTGTCACAGTTATCACACATTGGATTTTGATTATATATTTCTGTCTTGACCCATACCTCCCCTTGTTCTAGCTACACATGAGATAATTGAAGCAGGAAAAAATGTGTCTTAGTCCTTAGCACAATGCCCTGGAATATGCTGTTAGCTCAATAAATATTTATTGAATGAATGAGTGACTGTATAAGTTAAGAGGTTTTGTTGATCGAGGAAACCGACCTTGTAAGTATACTCCAGATGAAATGATAAAGGCTCTTCCTGTTAGTCTTTTGTGGTTGTTCTAGTATAGTTCAAACCAATTCTGAATGGGTAGGAAGACAATCTCAGTCACACCGTCACCCCTCTTTAGTAAATGATGCAAGTTCTGAGTAAAATAATTCAACTTCTCTTAGTTGTTGTAATTATTGACCATCTGATTACAAGTGGGTCTTGCTTAAGTGAAAACTTGCTCTCACGTGTTGTTGCAATAAAGGAATTTAGATGAACGCCATATTGATTCTGCTGTATACTGAATAGAGTCTTTAACCACTTGCTTCTGGAACCTAACTAAAGTGATGCCCAAGGACTGTTTAGCTTGGCATAACTATTCACACTAATTATGAAATCAATTTTGGCCTTGTAGACGGAGAATTAAAAAATGACAAGCTACTAATTATCTCTAAAGCAGAGAAAACCAAATAAAATTAAAGAAGGGCATTGAAAACATAAATGGGGGAAAAGCATGAGGAAAATGAGAAGATGAAAAGTAAGAAAACTGAGTAGTTTTTAACATTCACATCTCAAATGATGTATGTTTTTTAAGCCTCGCTAGTTTTGCATGTTTAAGGAATAAAGAACAGTTAGTCTAGTAAAGATGGAAGGTTGTTATCAAGGGGTCTCCTGTTAATTAAGTGACAAGTGGAGAAAATACTACAGAAGAGAGTAATGGGGAAGAAACTCCAAAAGAAGAAATAAAGTTAACAGGCTAGAATAAATGTGAAAATGATTTTTAAAAATGGAAAAAGCCATTAAATAAATTAGTAGGAATTTATTTCTTATCCTTCTTTTTGTGCATTGCATAAAAAAGAAAGAAATATTTTGGTAGAGGTCTTCATTATAAGCATCCAACCCCTTACTGCCTGAATTGTTTTGCTTTCTCAAATGTGGCTCAACCTTGAAAGAGTATCTAAGGCAGAGAAACCCTTTTTCCCCCTCTGTATGAGGTCTCTTTCTCACCACTTTGAAGTAAAAAGATTAGGGAATAAAAGAGAATACAAAAAGAATTGACATCATTATTCAATGAATCTGTGTTAAGCACCCACTCTATACAGGGCATCAGGAAACAAAGATGGATGACAAGTTATCTTTCCACACACCGCTTATGAACTAATATTTTGACAGATTTAATGTGGTTATTCAACAGGATAAAATATTCATTTATGGCAATTGAGCTGGTCAGTTTTACAAACCAGGGTTAAACATTTACAATTGCTTAGAAATGATTTTTTTTCAAGTCAGCCATGGATTAGGAATCCATATTTCTCTCAACTTTTAAAAATGTCCTGGCTTCTAAATTTTTTTATTAGACATTGTTCCTTTGATAGTTCCATTCTGTGTCCTTTCCTGAAGGAAAATACACCATAAAGTGCTAAATCTTGAAATAAGGAAAGAAAAATCTAAAATCTAGATTTAAAGTAAGAAGAATAGCCCATTAACATGACTAAGAAAAAATAGGTTTATTCTAGTTACAAATCCCTAATGATCCCTCAAATGCCATGCTAATGACTCAGTGCTTGTTCACCCATCAGACAAAACACCCTATACTTAGAAGCCTTCGAGCCTACATTAGATCCTCACTTGTCTGAAGGTCACCTGTAATTATTCACTCACCCACCTCACAGGGGCACTGGCTGGAATGGCTAATGTATCATTGATAACTACTTTAAATGGTACATATTAAAACCAGATTCACATCTTGTATTCCTTTATGGAAAGTCATTGAAAAGGTAGGATAATGAAATAGTCTTTGGAGACTTCGAGCAAAAGAACCTGTTTGAATGGATGAGAACTCATTTTTAAAACCAAACTCACCAAGGAAGGAGTGCAGCTGCTATAAAGCGTCAGCCCCCAGTGGTATCTTAACAAATACTCTCGACATACATTACATTACATCACTGCTGCCACCTGTACATAACACTATTTTCTGGTGAGAAGTGAGTGAGATCAGACGCAGCTCTTGAGACTATTATGACTTTATTTTCAAATGGATGTGTTTTAGTGCTTCAGCTTTTAGCACAAAACACTATTGTATTTTAAGCCAGAGCTGTTTCTTTTAAAAGTGAAACCAGTCTTGAAGTTGTGATTTAAATGTACATTGTTTTCTTTCAGTATACTCTATGAACACTACCCCCCCCAATATTCCGTTTATTTTTTTGCATTGAAGGAAACAAATTATAGCTTAAATCCATGGGGAATCACACATTTTAAATTGCTCATGCTCATTCTTGTAAGTTAATAGGAAAGAGTATTTGAATAAATGGAAAAAAATATTCTCTGTAGTTTCTAAGGGGAAGAGAAGTTATGAGCTCAGAGATAATTAAACATGAAGCCAAGGTGTTCTGGATCATGGTGTGATATGGCTCATAAGGAACAAGGATAAGAAAAAAGAAAACCGGCTCCAAAATGTCAGTGTGTCTTTGGGAGGGAAAAGAGGTAGCTGTATTGAAAATGTACAGCTCACTGACCTTTTAATTCAGCGTTTGCCTCATCAGCTCTAAAAGCAGCCGATACATGATGGCAAGATTCCTTATGAGTTAGAGTGGTAAACATAAAATGGATAGGAAAAAAGTGAAGTGCTAATAAATACACAAAAGTCTAATAAGCAGAATGTACCCATTTCCTCTAAATGTGTCCATAGTCTAATCCCTGAGACCTGAGAGCATCTTACATTTCATATCAAAAGGGAGATTGCATATGTAATTATTTTGGATTAGCTGGGCCGAATCTAATCACATAAACCCCTAAAGGCAGAGAACTTTCTCCAGCTGGAGGCAGAAGACATGCATTAAAAAAAAAAAGAAAGAAAGAAAAGAAAGAAAGGAAAAGAAAAGAAAAAGAAAAGAAAAGGAAATCTGAGAGATTGGAAGCATGAGAAAGTCTCATCCTTACTGACTTGAAGACAGAGGGGATAACAAACATGACCAAAGATTCAGGTGGTCTTAAGGAGCTGAGAGAGGTTCCAGGCCATCAGCCAGCATGAAAATGGGGACCTTAGACCTACAACTGCAAAGAACTGAATTCTGACAACTTAAGAGAGCTTGGAAGTAGACTCGTCTCCAGAACGTCCAATGTGAACTGACACCTTAATTTGGTCTTGTGACATCCTGAGCAGAGGAACCAGCCACATCCACCTGGACTTCTGATCTGCAGAAGTTTGAAATGATATGTTTCTATTGGTTTTAGTCACTAAATTTGTGGCAGTTCGTTACAGTAACAATAGACAACTAGTACAAAATGGTAGTTTGTTATCCCTGATTGCATATTTACTTGGTAAACTAATTTATATCAGTATGGACCTGAGACTCAGCTTATATTCAGGTTTTGGAGGCATCTTTACACTGAGTACACCTTATTGAAAGGCACCATGCTGCATGTCAGCATGGAAGTTTAAGTGCTAAAAAGACGATGTCCACAAACTCAAGAGAAAGACCAATGGAGAGACTGATAAATACATGACTCACTCTAACCCACCAGGATGATAAAAGCTATTTATAGAGATTCAAACAAAACTCGATGACAGCCAACATGAGATGACCATCTGAAGAAGCAGGGAAGTTTTCACAGTAGTGTAAATGGAGTTGAATCCAATGGGAAGAGAGTCTTGGAATTGTCTGGGAATCTCACTGTTGCCATACCAGTCTAGGCACTATCACATGTAATGAAGTACCTTGATGTGCACCACATTCGGTACCATTGTGGTGCTCAAGGGCCACTGTGAGCCAAATGAATACAAGGAAACTCAGCAGATTCCAGAAGGGTGGCCAGGGTTATTCTCATAGGTACAGCCTCCGAGTTTTAGCTGCTAAGAAAAAAGTCAAAAATCAAATTTGAAGCTTGCTCTCACAGTGGGTATTTGAGGTTCTCTGACAGGATCCAGGAATGCTAACTTAAAGGACTTAGAACAGTTGTTCTTAATCTTAATTCTTCAGAATCAACCATGGATTAAAAAAAAATAGGGTAGCCCTATTCCTAGCCCAGGATTATAGAATCAGAATTTCCATGTATGAGGCTTGGGCATATATATTATTTTTAACTTCTCAAGTTTATGAACTTCATATTTTTGTGAACTCCTCCAGGAATATTGGTTGCACAGCCACATTTTAAAAAATATTTTATTTACTTTTGAGAAAGAGATAGAGAGAGAGAAGCAGAGTACAAGCAGGGGAGGGGCAGAGAGAGGGGGAGACACAGAATCCAAAGAAGGCTCCAGGCTCTGAGCTGTCAACACAGAGCCTGATGCGGGGCTCTAACTCGTGAACCGCGAGATCATGACCTGTGCTGAATCGGACCCTCAACTGGCTGAGCCACCCAGGCGCCCCATCACAGCCATATTTTTGATGAGGATAGTGGTGAATTCAAGGTTACATAATATGACAGAAACCCCACCTGCAGTATGCTTGCCATGTAGTAACCCAGGAGAAGGAAGAGTCACCATCTTCTTGTGAGCTTATTCCAAGAGTCCTGTAGTAACTTCACCTATACACATGGTTGGCAGAGGAAGTAGAGTGAGAGGCCGCAAAAATTCCTCACAAAAAGTCCTGGTTTCATTTCAATATGCAGGAAAATTACTGCTCAAAATTCTAGAGTTTCAACTTAGAAACATGATTCCCATAAACTTTACTTGGAAAGAAAAAATGTAAACCACATACTACCATGACTCAGCATGGCTAAACACAAATGTTAATATTGAATTCCTAGAAGGGAAAACACTTTGGGATAAGTTCAACTCCAAATATGCCTCTAGATAACTAAATGCAGTAAACGTCTGTTGCAAATGGTTGAATGTAAGCTGCCTAAATATTTAAGACCTTCTGATTTTGATTTTTGGTAGTGATCTCCATAATTTGAGACATTTTATTTAGAAAAATAAACAAAAAATAGGAGTATTGCAGAGCTGACTAAAAAGCCTGCTTATTCCTCTACAGTGTTGAACTGAGAGAAACACACATGCAATTTATCCTAAAGGAAATGACTTAATTTATAGAAAATATTCAATACAGTATTATCTTCAAAACTTGAGTGCATATGTATGTGTTGCAAAGGTAGAGACCTCTTGAGTATTCACCCTTCTTATAAAGTATAAGTGATTTTCTCCTGATCCTTTTGATCAGCTTTGAAGAACTGCTATTTCTTTATGATGTGGAAGTGGAATGGTCCCTCCAAAAGCAGAACTACTGAGATATGATTATCTGGAAAATTCCAGTAGATGGTTTCAAATATTATCACTTAGTTTAATTGATTGGCATCATTTATGTGAAAAGCCTTCTTCTAAAAATTAATGAACACTTTATAAAACAAACAAACAAACAAACAAACAAAAAACCTGCTAGTTTTCTAAGGAACTTATTAGTGGTGAATCTGCCATAAGTATATTCTACATAACTCTGGTAATAACTTATAAAAATGTGTAGAAACTTTTAATAAAGATTTATGTCTAAGGAAAAATGTTTTTGAGGGAGAGGGAAAAAGTGGTGAGGTGGGACTGTTTCTAATGACTGATTATCATAACCAGAGATATTTGAAGTCAGTTCCTGATCTAGAATGAGGTAACATTTTGCTATCTTGATAACAAAAAGGATTTGGAGCAATGATAGATATAGAAAAGTTGTACATAACACATTTATGTTATACAACTTTACATGAGAAAAATGAAAATAATTATTATTCTCATAACATAAACTATATAAAATGAGATGGACAAAGTCCTGACTTGTAGAGCATGTGCAATTCAAGCTGGAGGAATAGTACACAGGGTCAGGTTATGAAAAACCTGAACCGATATGGTCAGATAGAGGGAGTTTAATTGGGGAGCAGTGCAGCCCAGAAAATCAAATGGATAAAGGCAATTCAGGTAGCAAGATGCTAAATATAGATTTCTCTAAGGAAACTTCCAGTTGATATATCTGTTTTTTCCACGTAGTTGAATAGATCCAATTGGTTGGTCTTCATGCATTAAAGAAGAGGAAGAGGAAGCATTAGTAAGAGTAAGCGAGATTAGGAGTCTTTGGCTTAATTTTTAAGGAGTTTAAGCTCTGGATTTTATGGCAGGAGAGTAGTGGACGTGGGAATCTTGACATTTTCCACAGACTCTACAGTAATATAACTGCTTCCAAGAACACAAATGAGTTAGTATTATATAGCAGAACCCTTTCAGAAGAGATAACTTTCAATCATGTTAAAACTATAATTGAAAACAACTGTACATGAAAAGTCAAAGTATGCAAATATGTTAAAGCGAGAAATGTGTGTAACACCTAGAATTTTAATATCACAAACAGATGAAGTTTCCTTAAAAAAAAAACAGTATTTCTGATAGTGCTTATGGCATGTTACTTAATATAAATAGAATAAGCACATTATTTGTATTTGAGAATCTCAGACAATAGGAAATACTATTTTAGGTATAATTGATAAAAAAATTAGTATCTCAAAATCTCAGGACTTAAGAGTGGAGGTCTCTACAAAGTTTAGTTACTCTGAAAAATAAAGATCATTCAAATTAATAATGCATAAGAAAGTACAACATAATGCTTTTAAAGCACTGGTCTTAGGAGGTAACATATAAATTTAAAAAGCAAATAAAAAAGGTAATGCTACATGATTTGAAAGAGGGCTTGAAATTTTTTAATTTCTATAGCTTAAATGTATTCTGTTAGCATCACATATTTTGAAAAATCTTTTCTCCATAGTTAACCAAATTACTCATTTAAAAAGGTGTGTCTTAAGTAGATCAAGTTAAACTAAGTTTTACAATAATATCCTACTTTTAAAGCCAGGTTTGTATCATATAGTGCCCATAATTAGTTTAATTCATTAATAACAAAGCAATTGTTTTCAATCCTGTTTTGACACATGAAATTCTGAAATCTGTTCACAGACAATGGAGTACATTGTATTGAGTTAAAGTAGATGGAGAAATAAGTTGAAATCACAATGTGGTTCAAGTATTTTGCAGGAGGTAAAAAGCTTAAATGTGCTTCATCCAGTGTCAATTGCACATCCATCTTGGAAACTAAGTGTTCTGCCAGGAGAGCTGGCATTCACATTCACAAAAGAGACACAATTTTTGCTTTGCTTCACCACACTTCCTTGGGAAACATACAGCAGAAGAGGTTCAGCGATTCCACTCAGTATGAGGTGGTTCAATAAATCATATACTTAGTGAGAATTTTAGTTTGAATATGTTAACCTTGAAAAATAACAAGTCATAAAGGTCTTTAAAAATGTCCAAAAATAAAAGATGAGAAACAACTGTAATTTTATATTTTTTAATTATTTAAAAATTTTTTAATGTTTATTTTTGAGAGAAAGAGACTGAGCGTGGATGGGGGAGGGGCAGAGAGAGAGAGGGAGACACAGAATCCAAAGCAGGTTCTAGGTTCTGAGCTGTCCGCAGAGTCCGACTGGGCTCAGGGGCGGGTGACTTCAACTCACCAGCTGTGAGATCATGACCTGAGTTGAGGTCAGATGCTTAACCGATTGAGCCACCCAGGCACCCCTAATTTTTTCTTTTTTTCAAGCTCTTAAGTCTATATTTATCAAATATTAAAACAACATTACTTTAAAATGTTCAAGTGAAACAAAGCAGAATATATGCTCTTACTTAATTGCTATTTTGTTGTATAACATAGCCACATGTTCACAACATACCAACTCTATTTTAGTATTAGTCTTAAACACTGTTTCTCCAATTAAACAAGATAAAAATAACAAAATAATTTGCCATCATCCCTATTTTTTGTAGCCTTGTAAAATTCATAGGAAGCCACTGTTCCATAATCTGTGAGATATATGAGGTTGACACATATACATTCCAATAGTGACCCATTCTGGTTCAGTGACTGGAATTGGAAGGAGTTGATTTAGGAAAGTTATTGTGACCTGAGTCTTACTGGCAAGTGTCAATTAGGCAGAGGGAATGATGACATTTTCCAGGAACTATTAGGTGGTGAGTATTCAATGATAAACAAAAATATCTCTGGTTCCAAGGTGGAGTTAGGTATTGACTTAGTGGAAAAGTTCCCAGGATGCTGAAATCATCACATAACTTTTGTCTGACTCTTCAGGTCTTGAATGGTTGGGGCTCTTGGAGTAAAACTGGTCCAGAGTGAAAAGGGTTTCCTCATGAACAAGGATCCCAGAGCTCTTAAGATGTCAGAGGAACAGCAAGAAAATCCAAAGACATCTAGCCCATCAAAAACTGAGAAGCAAGTATTTTAGAGAGGATCATTGTGAGATGGCACTTGTGATTCTCCTTTATAAGGCCCATCGCACCCACAATTCCTTGATAAAAAACCTCTTCCCCAGTAAATGGTTAACTTAATGAAGGTTGGAAATATTGGAGTCAATCTTGTTCACTGATTTTCCAATGCTTCGAGGAGAACTTGACATAGAGTCGGTGCTTAATATTCAGGGATTTATATATTAACCAAAAAGCTTCTTCTCAGTAAAATTGAGATGTGAGTCAACTCCCAAGGACTTCCCTTTTACCAATCAGAGGGGACTAAGTCAAAGGCCTTTGAATTGAACACAAAAGTGAAATTGTTGAACCCAATTATCCTTTTTCTTCTTACTGCCTTTCTCATGTAACATATTCTTTAGGTACATAAAAAGTCAACAATTTTGAAACCCTTAAGATCATCCCCACGATGTTTCTGGCATTGCCATGGCAGGAAGCACAGCATGCTGATTGGAGAGAGAATACTCCTTACACTCCTACAAAAAACAAAACAAAACAAATCTTCAGTGAATGAGAATAAAATATTCTCTCTGCAATAGTATCAATTTAAAAGCTTATTTATTTATTTTGAGACAGAGAGAGGATGCAAACAGTGGACAGGCAAGGAGAGAGTAAGAATCCCAAGCAGACTCTGCGCTGTCAGCATGGAGCCCAAGGCGGAGCTTGATATCACGAACTGTGAGATCATGCCATGAGCTGAAACCAAGATTTTGACACTTAACTGACTGAGCCCCCCAGGCACCCTGCAATAATATTATTCAATCATAATTTTTACTCTGTCCCCCACATGTTTGCTTTAATCAACTGTATACGTAGACAAGATCCAAAAGTCATTTATATGTAATTCATTTTTATCACAGATTCCAATCTGATTCAACAATTATTTATCGAATATCCAAAAGGTAGCAGGCACTATTCTAGGCTATGAAGTTACAGCATTGAACAGGACTAATCTCTTTCATGAATCTTAAATTGTATTAAGAGAAATCAATAAGCAAATATGTATGTTGTGTATGAGGGGTGTGTGCATAGTCTGACAATGTTGAATAGTATAAGAAATAAAGCACACGGTAAAGGGACTGCTCATTACTGGGGATGGAGGAAGTACTTTAAATAAAGCAGTCAAATAATTATTTTCTAAGGAGATGACATTTGAGTAGTGACTCAGATGATAAGCAGGAGGAAATGATGTGAAGTTCTAACAAAAAGCATTTCATGTGGGTCAGTGTAAAGGCCCTGAGATGGACAAGAGTGTAGCACATTTAAGAAGCATCAACAGTGCCCATGTGGTTGGAGTGAGTGACTGAGTGAGTGAAAAAAAATTAGCAATCTTAACCTGTAGGGCTCATACAATGAATGCAGAAGATTTCCTCTATTATCTATAATGTGATGGGAAGCCTTTGAAGGATGTGGTTGGATGATGAGTGTAAGATGTAAAGTCTTGAAGGATATCATCATATTTTATTTCTTTTTCCTTTTTTTTTTTTTTTTAACATTTCTTGAACTTTTTCAGGAGCTGAGTTGCTGATTGCCTGGATAAAGCAACTTGAGGAAAGCGGGAAATCAAAGAAGATTCTTAAGCTTTTTGCTTGAAAAACAGAATGTGTTGTAGTGCCTTTTATTAAAATATGGATGAGCTATGAGGATCAGATTTGGGCATGTAAATGGGTAGCAATCAGAAAATGGGTAGAAATCAATAATCAGAAACTCAGAAAGATTTTTCAGGTCTATAATTTAGGGATGGTAATAACGGTTTAAGAGTCAGCATAAAATCCTACTGTATTCAAAGCCATAGAAGCAAGTGGAATTTCTTTGGGATGTAGTGATAAGTAGAGAGGAGGAAAGAATAATTTGATATAGTCAATGAAGTTGGAGAAAGAAACAAAATGTATCGGTGTCTTGGAAGTCAAATGAATGGGGATTGACTGGCCAAGACCAAAAGAGTAAATATTTGTGTCCATTGCTGTTGAAGATTTGAACACAATGAGAAATAAAATTGGATTTTACACAACATGGATCTGTTGGTGATCTTAACAAGAGCAGCTTTAGTGGTGCGGTGGTGACCAAATCCTGACGATCATATATTAATAAGGGGATTAGAAGTGAACAAGTAGTCAGGGAACACAAAGCAATCATTCAAGGAGCTTTGTTTCAAAAAGTTACTGAGAAATTTGATGGCAGCTGGAGGTAGAGGGATTTTTAATGATAAGGCCATTCCGCTTTCCTTGTGAAAATGATCCAACAAAGAAGGGAAAATTGGTAGCAAAGGGAAGAGACAAAATAATTTCTGGAGCAAAATCCTGAGTAAAAGAGGAAGGGCTGGAGCCCAGGTTAAGAGGTTAACTCTGAAAAGAGAAATGGTTTATATTTGAGAGAAAAAAATGGAAAGAATAAGGTTACAGGTGGGTAACAGATTTAATTATAAAAATATGAGGTTATTTTCTTCTCACTTTTATTTATTCATTAAAATGAGATTTTTTAGTTATTTTGATGACCAGATCCGAGTGAGGAGTATAAAAGGGGGTTTGGAGTTATAAAAATATCTGCAAGAGAGACATTTCAATGATTTTAATGATGGGCCATGAGGTCTAAGATAATAAGTAAACTAGATAAGGATATGTACGAAGACAATAGAAAGTAAATACATGGTAGGGACAATATACTGGAGCTCTTGTGTAGTTGAAGTTGAGCTCACAGAGAAAATCAACTGGGCAAATAAGAATGTAGGCTATTTGAATTTGGGCGTTTAGAGGTGAGGCCATTATTGTTGATAGCAAATTCTAATTTATGACCATAGGGTTGGATATCTGAAGTGGGGTAGAGGAAAAGAGGATTGGTAATATGGTCAAAGAACTGAAGCCAGTGTCCAGATGAATCACCTTTGTGATTTTCGAAATTGCCGAGAATCATGCCAGGATTCTTCTGTAGGGGAAGATAGTGAGCCAGGTGCCAAAACATTCATGAATGTGGAGAGTACCGGTGAGGTTGTACATGACTGCACAAAGAATCACAGTGGGTGGCATAATGTCATGGAAAACCCTTCTTTAACACTACTGTGATTGACAGGTAGTAGGGAAAGCTACTTAAGAGATGAAAATCAAGCAGGGCACCTCCAGGCATCATGATACATGGGGTGTGGGAGCAAAGGTGCCTCCACTTGAAAGCAGGTGCAGAGTCTTCAGAAACAGCCAAGTTTCAATAACAGATGGAAGGGGAAGGGAAACTTTACACATGATATTGAACTATGGGAACTCTGTTCGCAGAGAGTGAGCCCTAGTGAATGTATTATGGAACTCATTTTTGTAGACTTGGAATACTCAAATACTAACAAGTACAATTATAAATATGATCATTTTAGACATTAATATTCTTAGGTGCTTACTATGGACCAGGCATCGTGATATGATTTGCATATATTATCTGAATTCATTCTTAGAGTATCCTATTGATCAGTTCTATTACCTGTATTTTATGGATGTAAAAATTAAGCATCTGGCCCAAAATAACTTAGTCAGGATTTGAATCCCTATCTCTTTGACTCAAGTGTCTAGATTTCTAAAAATTGTCTTGTTTTTCGTTATAGTCATATTTATAGCATTCATTTTTTAGCCTTGCTTCTCTTTCTTGATGTTGGTATAAGGACCCATCTATAGAATGTGATTGCATTTCATTATAAATTAGATAGGCTATATTAAAACATGTTAGCATCATTATAAAATATATGAGCATTTTGATCAATTACAAAAAAAGTCTGTAAAATGACTTTAGTAATATTATCTGCTCATTGATGAATTCCAAGGAAAGAATGTCCAACATACTCTTTCCCTTCCCCATTTATATATCCCTCCTTTTTCTGGATCCCAAAGCTAGGGCCATTGGGACTCTGATGTTTTTCAGTTTAAATTTACCACTTATTAATTTATTCATAGAACAAATATGTATTAAGCCCTCATATTATGTATGAGACACTGTGTGAGACATGGTGAAGCGCAAGACCTATAGAGTTCCTTGCATCCTACAACACAGAGCCCAGTGCACAAAACAGACACTAAATAGATAATTGCACGTTTAAAAATGCTAACATACAGTTGTGGGAAGTGTTTTAAATGAAAAGCGTGGTTTCCAACAAGAATATAGAGGCCTATCTTCTTTTTACTGTGCTTCGCAGAGATTGTATCTTTTACACACTGAAAATCTGTGGCAATCTTGAATCAAACAAGCCTATTGGCACCATTTTTCCAATAGCACTTGCTCAGTTCATGTCTCTGTGTTCTATTTTGGTAATTCTCCCAATATTTCAAACTTTTTCATAATTTTTGTATTTGGTGTTGTGATCTGTGATCAGTGATTACAACTCATGAAAAGCTCAAGTGATGGTTAATATTTTTAAAATAAAGTATTTTATAGTTAAGGTATGTGCATTTTGTTGAATAATGCTATTGCCTACTTAATAGACTACAGTATAATGTAAACGCAAGTTTTATATGCACCGAGGAACCAAATAACCAGATAATTCATCTGACTTGTTTTCTATTGATATTTGGTTTATTGAGGTGGTCTGGAAATAAACGCACAATACCTTGGGGGTGTGCCTGTATAATAAAGGGATGCAGCTATCCTAAGATAACTTCCTCTATACAGTTGAATGTCACGTGCAGTTACTCTCAATAGTGTGTTTACTAAAAAGAAGATGGAATCTGTCCCCAATCTCATTTGTCCCTGGTTAGATCGGATTTATGCCGATCCAAAGCAAAGCAAGGGATTGAGCAATTATATAACTGATATAGATTTCAAAACTTCCAATCTTGATCCTGCAGGTCAAGAAACCCAACCATCTCAGCTTTTCCAACAGATCAGACAATACAGGAAATGAGACCCAGGACTTCTGTCCCCTAATCCAGTTTATATCTTCTAGACCACAAACCATTTCAGGATTAATTTTATGATCCAACAATTCTGAACAAATTCTTCACTATGCTTAGTGCTCTGTTTTTTGAGTTAAAGGGAAAAAAATCATTCTTCCTTTGACCTCAGACAGTAAAACACGATCATAAAATAGCCACATCCTCTATTCTCTGCCTAATCTATCAGAAGAGTCAAAGAGTATCAGAAAACAGCTATCAGAAGCCTGCAAAAGACATGCAGATACTCTGGTCTGAGAGAAGTTTCGTCCTGACGACTATATTGGCTCCTCTCCAGAAATAAAGTGTGTAATTTCAAATGTTTTCAATAAGTTGTCAGCACTTAAAATTTCCTGCTGGAACTTAAAATTTGATAATTGCAGAATTATGGAGAGACCAGGTATCTTTACCAGTACCAGACTTCTCCCAGCTTGTTCCCTGGACTCAGCTAGCCCATCAATTTTAGATGCTATGGAGACCAGCACAACTAACGCCATCCCCTTGCCTTTTAGTCACAACCCTTTGGCAAAAGAATAAAAAGGAAGCCAACCTTCAGAGTTATAGCTTCTAATGTCTTAGCTGCCCCTTAATAAGTATGTATTCAGAGCACATCGACAATAGTGTGACTGACATTGTTACTAATATAGAACAAGTCAAAATACAAAGAATTTTAAATGGCTCACATTCTTTAAAAATGAAATTGAAAACGTTTCTTCTTCTAAACCAGAGTCTCCTGCTGCTCCTGTTGGTAGTGAGATCTCTAAAGTGCCAGACAATGGTGACCGTGATGAATGGTCTTCATAGTCAAAGGTGCCCTGAGTGAAAAGCAAAAGAATAAAAAGCCGGTCTCACTTGTGTGATGCCAGTCTTGGAGACAATAAATGTCTGTGCATGTACTTTTAAAGTCAGATCTTTTAAGTTGATTGTTAAGCAGTTAACTGTTAATACTTTGAAATGTTCCATTTTTTGTCAGTGGTGAGTTTGTGTCGAAACTTTCCGTGCAACTGTAAACCTAAAGCTGCCTTCGGTTGAGCTTAAATAATTTAATTGCTGCTTTTTAACATGGAGGCGTTTAAGCTTTTAAAAGACTGAAGAAAATATATATTTCCAATAATCAGGGAAAGAATTATTCACTATAATTGACATTAATGTATAATTTACATACTATAATGGACCTAGTTCTTAATAAGTACTAAAAAGTAGGACTAGGAGTGAGAATAATTACCCCACAAGAGAAAAAATAAAAACATCATCTTTTTCTTTGGTTATGATTTGGGGGGTTGTTATATTTTGTTTTAAATGACAAGTTGGAGTTTCTTTAAGTCAGGTTTAAAAGGTAGAGAGGCTAATCAGCAAAAAGTTCAAAAAGGTTATTTTATTGGTCACCTAAATATGTTGTTCTATTGAGTTCCAAAGGAAGCAAATCTATATTAAATTGTACATTTAAAAAAAAGGAGAGAAAAGAAAATTAAGCCAGCAACTCTCCCCCCAAATCCCACTATAGTGTAAAATTGCATCAAAAGTATTATGATATTACACCACTACCTACATCAATAAAATGCCAGTTTGACATATTATAAAGAAAAATCAGTTACACTTCAATAAGCCCAACTCTCTAGAAAGAAAAGGAAGTGAGACGTATATAGTATGCCTCATCCACAAGTCATCAGAGACCACAGAGCCATATAATTCTGCTGTGCCACATTTCAGAAGAAGTGGTTTCCAGCACAAGGAATCTTGTATCTTTAGATACTACATTTCAATAGCATGTCAAGACAGACAGGTAACTCTGAGGAATTAATGGTGAAATTAGAATGGGATCATGATATTCCATACCATTTTATTCTCCTATTCCAATCTTGTCTGCACATACCTCTGGAATCTAACTTGTATTTCAATATTCATAGTAAGCTTTTCACTTGGATTATAAAAGCAGCCTTCTTTAAGGAGACCCCATGACTGCCAGCATTTGATCATTAAAAAACTAAAATGTGGCACCTTTCTGTCTTGATTTATAGCACCTGAAGTGCAAGCATAGATGCCAACTGCAAATTTACTATGCATTGAAGCCCTGGAAGAATGAAGAGGTATAAATAATCAGACAACTCTAGATAGACAATAAATCTGCTTCTGGCTTTCTCCCTTTCTACTGATGTTTCATAAAGGAATCCAGGATATTGTGGGAGCGTGTCCCTGACCTTTGAAGTTGACATGAAGGGGATAGCCATTTACTTCTAGAAAAGGCTGAGAAGAATACTGGAATACACAGAATATTTATCTGATCCAGGAGAAAATTTCTTATTTATTTTTTTATCTGCTTTATCTTGAGGTTTGGGAGCCATCTTTCTCCTGAATAGGTAATGAAATGCTCCCAACATAACATTTGACCCTTTCTAGTCACAGCTACTTTGACCAGACATTTTATATTCTATTTTTTTTTTTTTGAGAGAGAGAGAGAGAGAGAGTGAGTGGGAGAGAGGATCAGAGGGAGAGAGAGGATCTTAAACAGGCTCTCATGCTTAGTGCAGAGCCCAACGCAGGGCTTGATTCCAAGAGTGTGGAATCAAGAGCTGAGCCAAAATCAAGGGTCAGATGCTCAACCAATGGAGCTACCCAGGCATCCCAGACATCTTATATTCTATAATCCCGTAGCTTTTCCATAATCCTCATCACTATTTTTGAGGTGTAAAAACAAGTGAAGCCCTATAATTGATTTTACCAACCTTCCTCTACCCCCACTCCTATCAGGGTTCAGAAAAGAAACGTCATTAATTGGGAGATTAAAAATTGTCTTTGTAGAAAAGTAACATTTCGAATGGGCTTGGGAAAAAATGCTAGAATTTTTTTGATAGAGTTGTGAAGGGTGTGCTCTGGGTGAAGGGGTACATATGAACAATGATACTTGAGGCAATTAGTTGAGTTGAGCACTTGGGAGTTGGGATAACACGTTGAAGCATGAGTTGGAGGCTTTACCCTGAAGGGCCTTGAAAAACAGGAGGCATTTCTCTGAATTCCGTATGAGGTGGATTGAACATGTTGAGGTTTTGAGAAAGAACAATATAATCTAAGCTCTGTTGTGCAAAGATTAAAATAGCCATAGTGTGTAGGAAAACTAAACAGTGGGGAGAGAGGACAAGAGAATCTATTTATACTGAGAGCTGACTATGATTTGAATGTAATAAATGGAAGAATTCTTACACTCTCCCCCAATTCTTTGCTCAGGTTGCTCTCTCTGTCTTGACTGCTCAGTTTCCATCCCCCAATCCAGCTACTGAAGAATAATTCCATACCTCAAAGCACAATTCAAGTCTCAATTTTTACAAAGAATGTCTGAGATCTCCAGGGGAACTCCCTAATGCCTTCATATTTTGTAACCATAATAAGTTACATGGTTCATGGTCGGCAGCCAAACAACATGTATCAAATGACTGAATACAATAACACACAAAAATTCGGATTGTGTTAAAGTTACTTTTGTGTGAATTTGTCTTACTATCAGGAGAACAGGGTCACCTATAAATCTTTCATCTCTATAAGGCGAATTGCACATAGTAGGTGGTAAACAATTGTTGAATTAAATTGAATTAACAAATTTTCTGAAGATGTATACATCTAATAAATCCATATGTAAGTATGCACAATATTATAAAATAGTTGAATTCATCATTATGTGTTGCACATAGAGTTGTCTGCAGACTATGATATTGAATAAATAATTTTAGAATACACCAGTTTTCTGAATGTAAGTTAAAATAAGGACTGATTTTCATCAGAGGATCCCAAAAATCATCAGCATAATTGAAAACCGTGGCAATAAAGAAAGCAAAGACTTCCTCATACCAATGAGGGTATGCTAGTTACCAGTTGATTGCTTCTCGACTTCAAATCTAGCCTTCTTTCCACACTTTGTGATGCTGGAGCTGGACCCTGTCGACCTCTCTCCTTGCCAACTGCAGAGTGATGGTAAAGGTGCTAGAAGGATACCCACTTCAGCTTCCTGGTGAGTTCCGCCATTATCCTAGTGATAGCTTGCCAGCCAGTCTCACCAGCACCAGGGTAGGTGGCTTTCCAGTGAGCTCTCTTACTTCAGAGCAAGCAGCTTCTTAGCAACTGTCAAGGCCACTCCAAAAGATGAATTCCTAGTAAGTTTCATGGGCAGGGAGAGGTTTCCTGTAGCACCTTGGTGAATTTCTCTCATCCAAAAAGTGCTCCTCCAATTCCCTCAGATGCTCTGAGTGTCGGCTTTGTTCTGGAGGGTAGGAGGCATCCACTTCCAAGTTTGTTTCTCCCTCCGTGCTGGAGTTGGTGACGCTTCCTACTTTTGTTATCCCTGTATGCTTTGGGGTTCTCTTTACCCCTTTTAGTACTTAATCCCCTTTTACTAACTTAATACTTCCTCATAATAAATTTTCCTGGTATAAATTAAAGGTGTTGTTATTGCCCACTGAATGGACTTTAATTTAAACAGTCTGTAAGGGAATTTTCTGGAAGCAGGCGGCCATTACAAAAACAAGATGTTTGCATTCCAATATTGGTTAGGTCACACAGGGGACCTATCTGTTTCAAATGGTAGAGTCAGAGTCCCTGTTATACCAATAGCCCTTCCAAGGAATTCTTATAAACAGGTCTTCATGTTTTTACTCTATGTCCCCTTCACCTGGAACACAAATGAATGACTTTTGCAGACCCCCAAATCCCGTAAGTGTTCAGTGGATTTTGAGACATCCTGGCAATGTTTGTTCTTCCCGAAACAGATTCTCTAAGCTGATAGTGACCAAGTTATTCAATCAATCAGTCATTTTTTTCTCTAACAGAATGCATCATGGTTAATAGGTGGAATCCAAAATAAGACCCACTTAGCAGGAGCCATGAGATAGTAGAGATAGTAGGGAGCACAAATAAATAGAAGACACAAGGCAAAAACACCTGTTACTTGTTCTCATGGAAAATTATACCTAACTTTCATAGCTTTTTCTTAATTGTTGAATTGTATTTAGATACTTTTTTTTCCCAATAGACTCTGAGCTTCACACTAGTAGGGATCATGTCTGTCTTGCTTTCATAAATCCCCAGTATCTAGTGTAAGAATGGGCACTCAATAAATATTTGGCGAATGAATGAATGGTTGAATATCAGTAGAATGCAGTTGTATTAAGATCATAGAAAAATAGTCTTGAAATAATGGAGACAGCATAGGGAATAATAGCTGGCGATAACAGAGGGGTTACCCACAAAGTAACTTCTTTGAGTCTTGCATGGTATCCTGAATGCTGTTCTAGTTCCAGACATATATTTCAGTCTCCATGAAGCCTAGCTTATTCCCTTTAAGGCATGGTAGTGGAGGTGATTCATGATGTTGTCACTTCCCCCAAGAATTCTTGCGAGTTTTTAGAGAGGAATTTAGTCTTTGTTCTTTATTCCTTGTAATCAAGAAGACTGGAATGCTGATGTTAAGTACCTCAATTGCTAGTCATGAGACTATTGCTGTGCTTATACTATTGCCCAACGAACTTCAGTAGGCACACATTTTGCAATAGTAGTAACACAGGGACTAGGCATTTAGATGGTAAAGGGAAAATGATGCACATTCTTGGACTTCTCTCACTTGGCTCTGTGCCTCCATCATATATATATACATATATACATACATATATACACACATATCTATATTGACTATAAGACAATATATGTACTTCTTTTTCACATAAAGAAACTATCACTGATTAAAGACCACCTGCTTGAGGTGCCATAAACTATCTCTAAGAAGAATGTATCAATAGATTTCACATATGTGTTGCTTATGAGTTTCTTCCACTGAAACTTCAACAACTCTATTGGGTTCAGGCAGGCCTGATTTCTAGCCCCAGGGATATAGCTATCTACTATTAGAGAGCCCTTGGAACATGATAAAATACACTCTCTTACCCTCAGGGAAATTCTATTACGGCTGCAGAATATTCATGATACACAGGGATCCTTTTATCATATACTTTCCTTTATTATAATTTTGCTTAATGGCTTAATTTTGATCAATTGCAAGGGCTTGATCACTTAAAGCTATTGTGACAGATGA
Source organism: Lynx rufus (assembly GCF_022079265.1). Lineage (NCBI taxonomy): Eukaryota > Metazoa > Chordata > Mammalia > Carnivora > Felidae > Lynx > Lynx rufus. The sequence goes on from NW_025814834.1 coordinate 153,148,638, forward strand.
TAACTCATGTTTATATTTTTGTTTTGGAAACTGATGAAATGATTCAGAAGATTGTGCATTTGTATCTGGTATGATATCTGATAGATTAAAGGCAATCCCCAGCTGTTGTTCTGTCCCTGGTGATTAAGGAAATGATGAGTATAAATATTAGTAATAATATGTATTATCTCATGTGAGAGACAAGTTTAGTGAAATTTTAATACACGCTTTTATATATTATAAGGAAATGAATGCAATTTACAAATCCACATAAATAACACATTGGAAATTCCACTAAACTGTAATATGCCTTAAGTCAGCCATGATTGAAATGGCATTTGACAGGGAGAAAAACAGTATTTCTCTTTCCAACAACTCCCCACGTTGTCATCATGGCATGGTTGGGTAGTAGTGAGTGCCAGCTGAGGACCCTTCCCTCCTCTGTGTCACCATCTGGCTTCAGTTCCACTTCAATCAGTTTCTATTGGGTTTTTGATTTATGCTGGAATTCATAAGCAGAAATTAAGGAAGTTTGCCAATACATTTGAGATAACCCTTTTTCTCCTCATTTTTGTCCCTTTGAAACTTGTATAGGGAAATTTTGCACTCAGAAGCATTGGCCCAGTTAATTTAAGCTTTACCAGCAGCAAAGATATGCCACCATTCCTGCAAAATCCTACATGTTCTTTTACCAAACTGTGATGTCAATATTTTCTCCCCTGTGGTTCTAGTGTGATCAGGAGTTTCATTTGTACGAGGTCAAATGTTAACTGTCCTTTGTGAGTAGATGATATTGTTGCCCTTGCTTAATTTTAGTTAGCTATGAAAACCTTTTTTTTTTCGACCTTGAGTTTATGGTACTTTGTTTCAAAAATTTGATACCTTTCTGTATTTACTTTTGGGATTTCAACTGTAAAACACTGTATTGACATGGATATGAAAGATGAGCTGAGTAAATTCCTACGAAAACCATATAATTTCAGGTTCCTACCCACTCAGCAAAATCAGGGGTAATACAAAGCTGGGCTCCAGAACAGTTTAGCATAGAGTACAAGCCCTCAGAAGAGGCTAAAAGAGAAAGTTATTCACCAATCTGTGATCACAGCATGGTCAGCTATTCATAAATGCGCCATTAGAGGAGATACTGCTAATACCACTCTCCTTAATGGCCGGTTGGTTTTTCCATACAAACTCATTTTCAGGGTTTAATATATAAACATTCTACTTCCTAGAAGATGTAAAATTATGCACATAGCGTTGAAACTTAAAAATAAGAGTTGGAAAAAATGAGTTATTTTTGGTGTCTTTGTAGCTCCGCTGTTTAACGCAGTTCATATGTACAGATTCTTTTTAATTATTCAAAAAGCATTTATTGATCATCTTTCATGTGCCAGGAACTTACAAATCATACTCTGAAAGAGCTACTGCCTGCCTGTGAAGGTGAGAGTGTGTGTGTTGTGTGTGTGTGTGTGTGTGTGTGTGTGTGAGACACTGAATATTAGAGCTCACTTGGACCATACATTTTATCAAAACTGGATTCTCCAACTTTCTAAATTGAAATATTAAGGTCCAAAAAGGGTCTTTTCCTTGAATGTGATCAAACTGGATATGGCACCTGGTCTCACAATGTGTCTACCGCAGCACGCAGTCAATACCAAATGTATATCCAGGGGTTCACATCTATGAATATGGAGAGAATTTCATGAAACTTGGGCTCTTCATCTGAGGAAATTAACAGCATATGCTGCCTAATTATCATTTTAGAAACAATCATTTTATACAATGACTGCAGGACAATAAGGAGAGAGATACCTGAGAGAAGAAACTTTGTTGACAGCAACCGGAGTCACCAATCAGCAGGCAAAGCATCAAAGAGATATGGTCAATGAGAACAAAACAACATCTCTGTCACAATGTTACTAAATGCCTTTAGACTTGCCTCAGAACAAAAAAAAAATGAACTGACAGACATGATAAATTTGTGACTGCAGGTGCAAGTATATGCTCATTGAAATGCGTATTTCCCAGAGTATGTGGTCATTTTCAAGTGTTCTGTTTTCAAAACCCTATTAACATGAATTTCATGGAATTTACAGTTGTTCATGTTGCTTCACGTCTGGGGGGAAAATATGCTTTCTAGATATTGAAGCATATCTGATGATCAAAAAACGACTCGCTAAAAAAATCTCTAACTTCCGCGTTTCCAAAGCCTTGAAAAAGAAATGAGACAATTCGTCTGTTTTTCACCTTAATTCAATGAGGTATTTGATTTTCAACTACTGTCTCAGCACTGTATTAAAACCCTGTTACTAGGGAATAAAAGAAAATTACCTGTAATCCCCTTTCCTCAGAAAGCATGTTATTATAATGGATTTCTCACTTTAGTCTGCCTTAGCTGCTGTCTAGAGAGAACTTGGGGCGCTTTAGAGTGCCCGAGCTGCTAAACCTCCTCGCCAGCAGGCGACGTTCACCTTCTCCAGCTGAAGGAACAGCATTGCTCTGCCCACCTGGCTCCAAGAAAAGACAGAAAGCTTGTGGATTAAAGTGACCTGTCATGGATTTCATGATTTGGGACAGGTGAAGAGGAAGCTATTATGGAGGCAGACTTTGCATGACATTCTAAAATAGAGCAGCTGTTTTTTCAAAAGATACTTCTATATTTGAAACTATTTTTCTATTTTTGGAAAATATCATAGGAGTACAGAAAATACGGTGGCTTTGTGAATAGTGAAAGACGTCTCACCACACCCAAAATAGCTGTCTTCTTTATTTTGTGTAGTGTGTAGTGTGTGTGTGTGTGTGTGTGTAAGAGAGAGAGAGAGAGAGAGAGAGAGAGAGAGAGAGAATCCTGAGCAGGCTCTACACTGTCAACTCAGAGCCCAATGAGGGCTCCAATTTGACGCTTAACTCAATGCCCCAGAAGTAACTGTCTTCTTATCATTTACTCCTTCTCATTTAATACAATGGGACCACATTATGAGAGCTTCTTCCTTTAGGCTCCTACAGGGATACCCATCTCCACTTTATGCACTGTCTATGCTCACATGTCTATGACATGCTAATAAGACCTTAGCAAATAGTTCTCATTACCACTGTCAATAATTATTTAATGAATGCTATATAGAAGAGATGGAAACAGACACTTGTGTAATATTTAACATGTGCCTGTGCCCATATAATGTGTGGGACATTTTAAATTATTTTACAGAAACCCTGCAAAGGAGATATTATTAAAGAGGAGATACTGAGGATTTAAAAGTTTTCCCCAGGGGTTGTGAAAAGGGTTATTAGTAAAACGGTTGAAGTATTAGCATGGATGAGGTCATAAAAGGCACAAAGAAATAGAACCTCTAGTCTTCTAAGACCTTACAACATACTGGGATAAATATGATACATACAAATGTCACAATGCACCAGTGTATATAATACATAATCAGCACTGGAACAATTGAGGGGAAGATGAGATCATGTCTGAATGATAGAATTAAGTACGTTTGAGAACTATTTAGGTAAGGAAAATAACAGCTAACATTTACTGAGAGCCCACCACTTTTCATATTTCTGATGCCATCCTCAGAGCTTCATACATAGTAGGCGAAAAACAAAACAAAACAAAGTAAAACAAATAAACAAAAACACTAGGAGGCAACTCTATTCATCCCAATTTTACAATGAGGATTTTAAGGCACAAATGGTTTATGTACATGCCCAATAACACAGCTAATGTTAATATGTGGTGATTGCGGACTATACCCACATACTTTACAGAACATATCATAACTTGAGTCCACTCTTCCACTTACTGTAAGTTAATCATCATTAAACTCTAACATATTCTCAAATATTCCCCCAAATGTTCTGTTTATCTTTTTTTCTTTTTAAGCCAACACTTAGCTGTCCCCAGAAGACACTGCTTTCCACACAGGCCACTTTGGAGGTGTTTTGTTGTTGTTGTTATTTGTTTGTTTAAATCCCATGAAGCACCACTTCAGGTCTTGTAAGTGAGGTAGGTGTCCCCATTTCTCTCAATGGCTTCTTTCGCTCATCGATCTGTGCAATCAGAAAGATGGAGATTCAAATAATGGAAATGGACCATCTTTTGAGTGGAATATTTTGCATGAAAAAAAATCAAAAATCTAATTTAGGATATGCTTTCTTTGAGTTGTTAATTAGGCATCCAAGCTGAGTAGCCAGTGGATATCCAGATGTAAATGTCAGTAAGTGAAAGACTCCGGGTGAGTGTGCTTAGGTATTCCTGAAGTCATCTATGTCTGACTTACTCTTTCTATTCACACCTTCATCTTTCCAAAATCTGCCTCCTTTATTCAATATCTTGTGAAATTTCTCTCAAGTTTCAACAGTATCTAACAACTTTCTCAAAGTACTGTGTTCAGTCTTCATTTTACTCACTTTTCTGCTGAATTAGATGCTTTTCATCATCTTTCTCTGTTCCTTTGGATCTGATGGGAAATAGCCATCTGGTGTTTCTCTTAGGAGTCACAATCACTTTCTTCAGATGCTGGGGTTTTTTTTTTCTGCTAAAATGTTAAGTGTTGTTCAGGAATTTTTTTTTCTTGTCTTCTGTTCTCATGGTCATAATCTTTAATAATTTCGGGAATCAGGCAGCAAACAAAAATGAGTGAAATAGCCTCGTGTAGAAAAACAGTGGAGGGAGGACGGTGACAACCTGCCATGTGAACTCCTTGTCTAGAAGAAATCAAATGCGAAGTTTTTAAACACTATGCAAATAAAACAAAATTTGTCCACGGATCACCAGGGCTTGTGATAGATCACTGTGAGTCAGCATTCTCCCCTAGGTCTTTGTCCCTAACCGAAATTAAGCAATTACCTTTAATAGGTAATTTGAAGACAAATATCACTAGCTCAGATCTTTCTCACATTATAGAGGAAGCAATGAACTACAAACGGGGAGAAACTGTGAATAATATTCTCTTTCATCCTGAAGACACTGTACTTTCAGAGCCATTTCCAACTGTTAAATTATATCTATACCATTGATGTCCTAGAAGCACTAAAACTCTACCTATTAAAACCTTGAATACATTATCCTTTTTGGATAAGTAGTTTTTCTTCTAATGTCTCCTACCTCAGTAGTGAGTTTCACAGGATAGGAACTCCCAAGTCAACATTAAATCCTACTGTTTCTTTACTAATAGTCACCTGTCCTTTGAACCATGCACATGAGTATTCCAGAGAGGCTCTCCTCAAGGACTTAAAAAATTGGCTAAGTAAGACTGGCTTCTGAGACACATGTTGGATCAAATCAGAGATAGGCACAGTTATCTTAAAGAAACAGAACAACTCCCACATCTGGAAGACTTACTAGTAAACTCCCATCATTTTTGTGCCATTTGGATGGTATCCAATGAAACCTAGAAGAAAAAGAATCACCAAGACAAATATTGGCAGTGTCTTCTCAGGGATGCCCAAAAGGTATTTAGTAATTTAGTTCCTTTGGCAATATTATTTTACTGTGAGAATAACGTATTAATCAATTTAATGGCTGATGTCAGTAAGTATTCCATTGCTATAGTTCTCTCTTTCTGATCTATATTTATGAGGAAATATTTGATTGCTATTTGGTTTGATTGGCTACTGAGAGAAATTTCTTGGGGAAATAGATTTCCAGTCCAATTCCAATAATGATTATTTCTCCATAGGGGAGAAAATGAGAGAGAGAGATAAGGAAAGAGAGAGGAAAGGAAGGAAGGAAGGAAGGAAGGAAGGAAGGAAGGAAGGAAGGAAGGGGGGGGGACTCTTAATATGGCTTATCTTTGTATTTCACCAGAAGAGCCCCTTGAAGAAAATGAGCAGATCATTGTGATTGAGTAATCTTTCTGTGATAGAATTCCCAAGGGAAATTATTAAATAATCCCCCCATATTAATGCAGTGGTCTTGTGAACTTGGTAATGTGAGGTTCCTGAAATTTCAAGTCATAAGACCAGAGCTAACACCATATAACTGTATTCTATGGAAGCTCCTTGGAGATTGGCAAATATACATCCCTTTGCTTAGATTTTTATGCGTGTCTGCTTTCCCAGTATATACAGATCCTACTTGTCATCACACCTCCACACCCCTCCATTCCACTGTCATTGCCACACTTCTAATCCTGGCAATCCTAGACCTCCTAAGTGATCTTTCTGCCTCTCACTATCTTTAATTTGTTTGTTGCTGCCACATAGAGCTTTCAAAATATAGATAATGTCATCGCTTCTATCTTTTCACATCAAGAGCTCTTCAAAGAAACTTGACCCAGGGCAGATGACTGGAATAAGTAGATATTCGGGAGTAGTGAGCCATAATGGCAACAAGGCCACCTTTCCTTCTTAGAAAACCCCAAATCATACTCACTGCCCAGAATCCGGTTAGGCTTCCTCTTCTCCCCAAGGCAGACAACCATACCTTAGGTATATCTCCATTTAGGACAAATTGGTTTCCTTTTTTTTTTTTTTATTTGAGCCAGAAAAACATGCAGCTCAGGTTGAAATGAACTTGAAATATTTGCTTTGTGTTCAGTGATGTTAATTTTCTTAAGAACAGCTTTCAAGGGTATTTATTTCAAGCAATACCACCTTGATCAAGTCTACAACATTAAAGGCATAGATTTGTTTCATATGGTGAAGTAGGGATTGTGCAGCTTAGGTTCTAATAATTATGGAAAGGTACAAATTTAAATCTAATATAAACTACCAAATGAGTTTGTGACATATTCTGCAAGCTAAATTCCTTTTTATAGCCTTATGCATAGAAAGACGATCATTTTGCAATGCATTAGGCTCTGGCAGTGAATGTAGTATCACCATGAAAGGGAACAGCAAAAGCATAGAAGATGGTGCATTTTGGCAAAGCTAGAGTTTGCCAACTTTGACACAGTGAGATTTTTTAAGAGCGGAGATGAAAGACTAAGTTTATGAGTGCTCAGTTAGAGTCACAAACCTTCTTATTATTACTAGGTGTGCAAAATGTGACCTCGGCAAAATTTATTATGCGCTGTACTAAATTTGCCTTGTAAAGGATGTCATTTTATTCAATGTTGTTTACTCTTTCCTACGTGCATCCTCAAAAGGCAAAGTTGAATGATGACTATATTCTCTGCTGTCAGAATGTGCAAAGTAAACAAAAATACTATGATTGTAGAAGCTAGGCCAAGGGGGTAAATGGGGGTGCAGCTGTAGATTAAGTAAACAGATACCATTGATCATTTTATGCCCCTGAAGATTACAACAGAATCATGCAAATGAAACTTTGTAAGAATTAATAATATGGTCATAGCAGCTAAAATTTTATCTCCCACTAAACTGAAGGCCTAAGAAACTCCAAATTGGGCTTTGATTGCCTTAATGTCAAAGACAGATCTTTCTTTGAGTCAGCTCAGTATATAGCATAAAACAGCTGTTCTGGCTATCGGAGTACAATTCTGAGCGAATGTGATGAAGGAGCTGAGAAATTGCTGTGATGTATGATAGTGCCTGCATCGAAAGCAAATTTGTCTGCAACCTCCAGGGCTCACTGAATATTAAGATAAGGCAACTGGGATTGGCGCTTATTCCCTTCAGTTTAAGAGCTAGGACATGTGGAAATGATTGTAGGCCTAGACTATCACATTCCTCCTAAAAAATGTTGGCAAGTCCTCAGACTCTGAGGCCATTATTATTATCATTCTCCTGAACATCATTTGGGGAAAAATAAGGCCTAATAGAAAAGAAAGAGAATTCTGGCACCTTTGTGAATCCAAAAGAAGTTTTATTGAAAATACAACTTTGGAAGAATGATATGAGAGAAAAGAAATCAATAGAATTTGATGACTATCTTTTAGACCTTAGAAAGGAGATTGATCTCAGAGTTAATTTCTGCCTTATTAGACTAAACCATGGGCCAGGAAACCCTAAAAATATGGGCTAAATTCAAGGGAATCAATTCAGTTCTCTTCCTTGTGACAGGAAATGGTGCAATTTAAATTTACAATATTAAAAAAAGGGGGGGGTACAAGCCCTGTCTTCTAAATACCAACATAAGGATGAATAAAAGTCCTATTCACTATAACCCAGAAGCTATTCTCTAGTGCTTTGGGCTTTTACATAAGAATGGAAGTCTCCCTATGAAAATGACATGTGATAGTCAGACTTGGGATGCCAAAAAAACCCCCAGAAATCCTAGTGTACGTTTTTAAGGCATACTTGATTGGCAGTGTTGAGAAGAAAGTTTATTTAGGAAAACACTTCTGATAAACTACCAGCAAAGTAAATGAGTTTTACTTTGGCCTCTGTACAAAGGAATATTTAGGCATAAATATAATTGCCATGTGTAAACGTAATGAAAATAAACATGGTATTCAAGGTCCATGGCAGATGGATTTTATAGAAAGTTTTTTTATAGATTTTATAGAAAATTTCCTTAATTTTACTGAGCACCACTTCTTTCATCTGTAAAATTAAGATGACATAACAAATCGTCATGTGTAACAATAAAATAATGCACATAGCAGACTCAACACAATGTTTGTACAATAGCTGCATTATGAAAATACATTTCAAATATTAAATATTTAGAAAAATAGAAAACAAAAATTAGATACTCTTATAGCCTGAGACCTGGGTTCATTTTAAAATATTTTGAGATCAGGGACGCCTGGGTGGTTCAGTTGGTTGAGCTTTTGCCCCTTGTTTTTGGCTGAGGTCATGAACTCACAGGCTGACAATGCTGTGGAGCCTGCTTGGGATTCTCTCTCTCTGCCCCTCCCCACTTGCACATGCTCGCTCTCTCTCAAAATAAATACACGTAAATTTTTTTAAATAAAACATTTTGAGGGGCGCCTGGGTGGCGCAGTCGGTTAAGCGTCCGACTTCAGCCAGGTCACGATCTCGCGGTCCGTGAGTTCGAGCCCCGCGTCGGGCTCTGGGCTGATGGCTCAGAGCCTGGAGCCTGTTTCCGATTCTGTGTCTCCCTCTCTCTCTGCCCCTCCCCCGTTCATGCTCTGTCTCTCTCTGTCCCCAAAATAAATAAACGTTGAAAAAAAAAAATAAATAAAACATTTTGAGGTCAGAATTTATGTTTAATTGACTATGGTTCATCATTCTATTCCCAGTGCCTGAAACAGTGTTGAATGGGTGAATAAGAAGTTGTTAATTTTATTTTTAAAGCGGTGAGTCTAAGTTGTGGATTTTGATCTGATTTGATTGTTTTAAAGTCAATTTTAAAAGATTGCCTTTGTTTTTCCTGTCTATATCAGAATATATTTCCTGTCTAAATCCTAGATGGAGTTCATAAATCACTTGCTAATACAACAGCATCCTTCCCGTAAGGATGGCGTCCTGTGGCCACTTGGGGTGAATGCCAGATGCTGTACGAAATAGAGGTATGCTCTTACAAGCTCCTCTCCTAATATGACATCCTGCAGAAAGGATCAGCTTTCTCTGGAAGCATACTTCACGCAATGCTTATGTGACCTCTCAGTGCATTAACGACAGCAGGTAAATCATTGGGTTTTGTCTAGCAGACGAATTGATTTAGGGATGCAAAGAAAGTACTCACTAAACAATGTGCTATCCAGCTGGAGCATAATAAACACACTTATAGCCAAGCAAATAGGTCTAAATGCTTAATTAACTTTTGTTCACCTTCCAAACAACGAGGAACCAAAAGTACAATCAATCGAATCTGTTTAGCACGAATCCACAGCCAGATTCTTTGTATCTACCCAGAGTTAGTCTTGATCAGACCTAGTTAAATATCTGAAGATTTGCTTGTTAATAGTCTCCATTTTTCACAGGAAGAAATGCAGAAACGTAGGGAAGTGTTGGCTCACCCAACTGGACACTCACTCTGCTCAGGATCCATTCGGTAAAAGGATGCTGCTTACCTTATCTGTGTGTTTCAGACACTAGATTTTAATGTTAAAAGAGTCAACAGTGATGTATTTAAAGTCCATGTTGAGAAATGATTATAGATAAAAAGAAATTTGCACAGAGAAGTGAAACCTTTTAGTCTGTCTTGTGGATAAAAGAGATGATTTTTCCAAATGTCCCCGGCCTCAACTCAAGTCAAGAACTGTTCTCTGGAATCTTCCTTCCTAAGATTTAAAGAAATCTTAGGTGTTTGTATTTATGTTTACATAGAAGAAAAAAATGGCAAGTGATATTTCTCTTATTCCATCTCCATTCTGCCTTATAAACTTTTTTCATGCAGATGAGAAATAATGACCACCTGATACATAACAACTAAGAAGCCGGTGAGCAGGAAAGGTGATACCAATATGCCCTATTTTATTTTCAATTGGTATAGTATATATACTATATCTAAGATTTCCTTAATTCTGTGTTATTACAGAGAACTCTGGAGTCAGATTTTGTGGGATCAAATCCAGCATTCTCCATTTGTTACCTGTGTGACCTTGGCAAGTTACTTAACTTCTCTGTGCACCCATGTGTTCATTTATTAAATGGATATAATCATAATACCTTCCTCATAGAGTTGTCATGAGACTTAATATTTGGAAAGCACTTACAGCTGTACTTGGCATATAGTAAGTACTATATAAGTACCTTGTCTATCTATCTATCTATCTATCTATCATCTATCTATCTTCAGCATCATTTATAAATAATACGCTTAATGTAACTAAAATGGCAGAGATCTGGCCGCAACATGTTGAGTTTGTAAAAAAAAAAAAACAAACAACTGGGACTTCTAGATGTTTTTTTTTTTTAATTTTAGCTTTCTATTTTGATGGAAAGCATGTGGTGTTTACATGGCTGCAGTACAAATAGAATTACGAGTCCTGCTTTACAATTATAAAGCTGATTACATCTGCTATCATGTTTAGGATTCCATCATATTTTCAGCATAAAACGCTCTATTTGGTTACAATGGAGGATAGAAAGATGACTCACATACAGAGGAGCTTATAATCTATTGGGGTTGATTCAGACATGCACGGAAATAATATTATGACATGAACAAGAGGTAGACGAGTGTGAAGAAGTGTCAACGGAAGACAGAAGTAGATAAATTGTAGATTTCGAAATGGTGTTCCGTTTCAAAATAGATAATGCTAATTTTAAATGCTATCGGAGCAGTTTGGTTAATTTGAGAGTGTTTATCCAGTGTGTGCGATAGGAGAGCAGGCCAGATATAAGACTGCTGAAAAGTTTTGAAAGTTGTCGGATTAGCACTTCTGGGTTCTTGAGTTTTATCGCAGCATTTTGGCAGGGCTACTTTGGAATGTGAGCGATGCTCATTTCAGGCATGTAGGAGAGTATACAGCGTTAGGAAAATTTGGCAAGACAGCTTTGAAATCAGCTTTTACCTGAGTCATTGATAAGAACTTGTGACACCATTACCGTCAACATCCATGGCCACGGTAAACATAAATTCTGTGTGTCTCATAAAGCGTCATTAGAAGAAGTTACATTTGATATGCTCCTTTGCAGTCCTATCGCTTCTTGGGCTAATTTCCCATTTCCTCAAGTGGGGCAATTTTTATTTTCCTAAAACGGCCCAAAGCATGTTACCCTGAGATACCTAGAATGTTTATTAAGTTCTCAACCCACTTTACATTTTGATAACTTTACTGGTTCCAATGGTGTAGCGAACTATAAATAAGTATTCACTCATCAAAAACATTCTTTGGACGAGTCTGGGACAAGAATTAAGAGTAAGGTGGTTAGACTCATTTGACAGCAACCAAGAGTGTTTTGACACTTGGGAAATTAAGTCGAAACATAAATTGGAGTTAACATCATATCAAAGCCTGGATGTTGGGAATATTACTGTCGTGCTTCCTCAAACCATTTACTTTTGCTTCTACCCCATGTGCTTCTGAAGTTATCAAAGTTTAAGTTTGCATGGATCCATTATCTACTGCAGCAAGGAGAAAATTTTGAAAGCAGAAGGTCACTTTTACTTTAGAAGGGGAAACAATGTTGATATTCAAAGTGTCTAATCCTTAGACACTGAAATTAAGGAAACCAGGTACCAAGTAAATGTTCAAGTCAGGCATGACAGAGGTATGATCTCTTTCCCCATTCGGAATAAAGATACTTATTTGCCCATTGCCAAGAGAAAATGTGTTCCAGGTGTTGACAATTTGTGAGAGTCTCTTCATTGTGTACTTTGGGGGAATAAAGCCAACTACTTCTAAAGTTAAGAGAGGAAAAAAGGAAGAGAAATCAGAAATGTGTTTGTGTGCACATGTGTATGTGTGTCTGTAGCCTCGCAAAGTGATGTCTCCACACCGAGAGGAATGTGAAGCAGCCCCTTGTAAAGTTAATACTGGGTGATCTTTTTCACTGTGCATCTCTTTTAACTTAAACATTTGTAGGTCCCTGCAAAATATCTGTTTTCAATAGAGGTGAAGTTTTCAGGGAAAAAAAATTTGATGGGGTAAAAGACATGCTTAATCTCTGTCCCCTAGGATGACCTTCCTCATACCATGGCCCGTGTCTTCCCTAAGTTCCAGCACTAAACAGGAACACCTGAATAGCAGGGACATTATAAAATCAAGTGTCAGTCATCAGTTGAATCCATGCTCCTTTCTTTTATTTTCATTGTCTGTTTCAGTGCTGCTAATGAGTTTTCTGGTTCTAAAAACATCTTCCTAATACTCTGATGCTAAAACATGCTAAAACATTAGAGTTTCCAGTCTAAATGTTCACAGACACATCTAAAAGTTTTGGTCTATTCTTTTCTCCAAGGTATGTTTACAAAGGGGGAACACAGGTAATGTTTCATTATCCAAGCTAATGAAAAGGAAAAGAGTGAATGGTTCAGAAAAGGAAGTAATCCTTCTGATAAACCTGTTAACAGCAGCATAAGAGTCTTTAATTTGGAGAAATAACAAAATAAGCAGGTAGCTGAGAGGTATTCTTAGGGGAGAGCCTGACAAATGAGATGAATTCTTAAAATCATTCCTTTTCCCATGTTAATATGTACACTCTAGAAAGGCCCTTTCCATTTATTTGTTTGTTTGTTTATTTGTTTATTCATTTATTTACAGAAGTAATACCTAACTTGCAGGGGATTTTAGGATTTGAGGAGATTCTTTTGTTGCTAGAGAGAGAGGTGGTGTGGTAGTAGGCACATACTGAGCTCCGTAAGTGTTAGCAATTATCAGAGGCTACAAACTATGCCAGTTGAAGGGCCTGCTCTTTAAGGTTACAGGGAAGTAAGATTGAATTAATGGCTCTGTCACTTTCTTTGTGTTCTCAGACTTAGTGACAACCTGTGACTTACTTTTTTCATGTGCAAAAATGAGAAAATAAACCTCCTTCATTTAACTGCTTTGAGTGAAGCCACATGAGTTAATATGTTTACAGAGACTAATTCAGCAACTGGTGCATGTTGGTTCCACCCTGGGAAACACAGCTAGACCTGCAGCTCTGTTTTTCTTCTGCATGGAGTATTGCCCTGGGCCCAGCTCACTTGGCGGCATATAACATTGAATTGCTAACTCCTATAGCCAAGAAAGTGAACCTTGTCCCATCTACCTAGCAGTAGACAGTCTGGCTACCTGTCGCTGTCTAACAAATTATCCCAAATTCCAGCAATTTAAAATAACAAACATTTACTATGTCACACGGTTTCTTTGGGTCACGAGTCTGGGAATGCACAAACAGTAGGTATCTGACTCTGGGTCTTTCATAAAGTTGCAGTCAAGATGCCAGCTGGAAATGGAGTCATCAAAAGGTTTGATTGTTCTGGAAGATCTGCTTCCAAATGCTCTCATGTTGCTATTGGCCAGTGGCCTCACTCAGTTTCTCACCATGTGGGCCTTACACTAAGGCTGCTTGCTCATCACATGGCAGCTTGATTTTCCCAAAGGAAGTGATCTGAGGGAGATCCAGACACTGTTTTTCACAACTTACTCTCAGATGTGACACGCTATCACTTCTGCCATATTGTGTTGGGCACACAGATCACCTCTGGGGCAGTGTGGGAGGGAACTCCACACGTCCAAATACCAAGGGTCAGAGATCACTGGAGCTATTTGAAGCTGGTCTTCCACTGAACGGACTGAACGTCAGCCAGCAGATGCAACCTCATGCCTGACTGCAAGTTCGAGACTCTGTGTAGTATTTATTGCTGAGAATCCTCTGGCTTCAAAAACATACCATACCTGCTAAAAGCAAGCTATAGCTTGCTGTTTTGTTTTGTTCTATTGGTCATTCCTGTATCCAGGGAAGTTTCTCAACTGATAACACCTGAGTTCATTACAGAACCATCCATAGATCACAATACTAGTGTTCAGATTAAAAAAGCCTTTACGAGTTCTATTTTTGATGCCAACAGATGCCCACCCAATATATAAGTTTGGGTCAGTTGCCAAGCAAGCAGACAAGCTCTGCTTTGTGTTCCTAGGGAAGGAATTAAAGAAATCTTTAGGAAATTAGGGAACAACAGAGAAATGGGGAAAATATGACCCGGCAGCACAAACGGAACAAGAAAGCCACAGAGCCTGTCAAAGGACAGAAGGGATCTGACGGCATACAGATTGCCAAGTGTTGACTATAGAAAGCATATTTAATATTCCAACTAACAACTTCTAGTTATAGAAGCCGTGTTTCTAGTAGGTTTCATTTTAGGAACTTGTATTTTCTTAATACTTGGAAATTTAAATCTCCAACTACATTTCACCTAGGGCAGCATTAGCTAGAATAAGTCAGTAGCTCTTCTCTGACCCATACAGTTTTTCTGATATTAGAAATGGGACAAAGAAAAAAAAAAGATTTCATAAAATTAGAATCATATATTTATGTAAAAATGCTTTTTGATTAAGGTTGTAAATGATCTTTTGGAGCCATAACAAAACCATATATAGTATTTTTAAATTGCTGTATTGTTTTGCAGTAAGTCTTTTTTTTAATAAAAAATTTAACAAAAGCAAAAATATTAAGTTCGAATAACTCTCTGTACTCAATTTTGTAGTGACATATTGCGTTAGCTGCAGCATAATTATTGTTCTGTCATTACATTTTTATAGCTTTTTAAAGTGTAGTTGACGGATTTAATTCCTGGATAAAAGAGGGTCAAACATCCTCAAACATTTTTCGTTTTTCTGTAAGCAGATACTTTTTTTTATCATCTGACGTAGACATAAATAGTCATTCTGGTTTTTTTGATGTCACTTATAGGAGGTTATGCTGAAAAATAGGTTAACTGTAAATTAGTAAGTTTCTCTCTTTCATGGAACAAGACAATACCCATTGTCTAGGGAAAAGACTTATTGCTAGGAATCAATAAAAATTATCCTGTGGCTTTCCCATGCTTCGTAGTTAATTATGTGCCTTTGATTACTTTGCGTTATGTTTTTCGACTTTGGTCAATGGGTATTACTCAAACAGGTAGAACTAGTCTGTATGTAAATGACAAGGCCATAGATTTCTTCTCAGCGGATCTGGTAGCCTCAGTGCACAAGGTTGTATTTATTCACTTAAGCAAACTCAGGCTTATAGCTGTGGGGTTGACAACAGCTGTACAGTTGGAAAAACCAATTCTCCTTGACTGGTACTTAAGGAAAGACTGCAAGAAACTCTAGCATAAGCAAAGGACAGAGACGGGTTGCAGGTGCACAGAGCTGGCCTCCACTCTGCCACACATGCTCAGCAGGCTTACAGGCACTGACGCAGGAGGGCAGTAATGAGAAGGAGGAGAAGGCTGGGACAGAGAAGCCTTCACATCTGCGTTCATTGCTAATGAGCAAAGCATGCTACTTTGCCCAACAATTGCATTATTATCCAAGTATTATATTTGGAAGAGAATGCAGAGTATCTTTTTATAGATTTATGTTATTTGCTCTAAATTCACACTGAGAGATGGAGATTAACAGGCAAGAGGAAGGAGAGCATTCTATGGTGTTATCAAAAAGAAACTTTGTACTGAACCAGAGCATGTGGGAAAGATATGATCATTAGCATTTTTATGAGCTTTTAGTTTCCATTTTTTTGACACTGATAAGAGATCTGTCTTCTCTTAAATGTAATGATTTGTATATTTGCCCTCATTTGCAAGTTCAGAGTCTGAGGGAAGACAAATCCAAGTACTGTCTAGTACTGAAATTTCCTTAGGCTGCTCTGACGAAAACAAAAAGGCATTCATCCTCAAATTAGTGACTTCATGCAAAAGGGTACAACAGAAAAAAATGAACTATTTTTGGCTCAAGAATTCATTCCCTCTGGAGCAAATCCTCTGCTGCTGTTCTGTACATAGGCGGGAGGGGTAGTTGGGAGGAGAGCAGAGCCTCTCCTTTACAAGTGTTGGTCCCTAAGAGAAAGACATTATACACCTATGCATCAGTCATAGATGCGTACATCAAAATACATCATTTTTGTCCAAAGTGTTTTTAAATGTTCTAAATATGGCAAAATAAGACATTGAATATTTGGCCGCTGTGAACATTTTGCTCATCATCACATGAACTGGGTTACAAGAGGGTTACACGTTTAATATGTCTCACTTTTTCAGTAATGAAGAGATAGCATAAAGGGGTGCTTCAGAACCTGGATTCTGGACCCTTACTCACCCATCTTTTGAAACCCAGTTCCATTCCTTAGCAGCTGTGCAGTCTTGGGCAACTCATTTAATCACTCCATGCCTCCTCCATGACTTTATTCATCTATAAATTAGGGTTAAACATCATGGGGCTTTGGTAGGCTTAAATGAGATAATATACGTAAAGCAATTAGAACAGTGTCTTGCATGCAGTTGGCATTGTATTAGTGATTGCAATTATTATCATTGCTTTTTCTATTTCAGGAAAATACCTTTTTATGTATTTAATACGCTAAAAATGCAAAAATTGAAACTAGAGGTAGACAAATTTAATAAAATAAAGAAAACCTTATCTCAATATTTCATGATTTGCCTTTAGATTCCCAATGGCCTTGTGTCCACTTGTCCATTGACCTCTGTTGGCTTTTTGGAGTAAAAGCCATTTCTGGAGCCCTCTTGTGTTTGTCAGTATGCATGTAATTAACATTCTGATAGTTGAGAAGAGTTCAGTTTTGAAATGTGAAATAACCAAATTATTGGACATTGTGTTTCAGGAACTCAAAAGTTTAACTACCAAGGCCCTGACCCAGAGATTCAGGACAGTATCCCTATACTATCCCTTACTAGAACCTTGCCTCCAACAAGATACCTTTAATAAGTCCACAGTTTTGGCTGGAAGTAGTTAAAAATCAGCCATACATGCTACTTCCTCGGTGACCTCAATCCCAATGTCCCTTTAGCTCTCTCTGCAAAAATAATCTAAATTTCTGTAGTTTTTTGATCAATGCAAGATTATGAAACAGATTAAAGCTAATATATCTGCAACAGATAATATGATGTCTGTTTCTTGCTTGATGTTCAGAAGAGTTGCCAAGTGATTTCCTGTAGAGGATGCATTGGGGAGTGGATTTAAGGGGAAAATATTTTCTTACCACCACATTTATAAATTCTTTCTGTTTCTTGTTCTATATCGTCACAGTCTGAGTTCTAATTGAGACTTTAAAACAACAGAATGATGGATGTGTGCCTCTTTCTCAGAATAAATGCATGTTGATACAAAATACATGGATATCATTTGTAATTTCACTGAACACTTCCAAAGGACACCCCCACACAGATGTTGGTTTACTTTCACACACACACACCTTTCCTCCTCTTGAATTTATTTCTCGTTTGGGGAGGGTTAGGATGGGGAGAAGAGGAAGACATGAAGTGAAGTCTTCCTTTTCTGTTTGTTGTTCCCTAAGCACTCGCTAGAGGTCAGTGAAGACCCAACAGCCTTGGGTACAAGGGTCCCACCCCATCTTTAATGTGGTGCTCCCTTGGGCCAGTCCTCTGGGGGATAATGCAGTGGTACTGAGAAATAATGGGGGAAGGGTATGGTAGACATTGGTAGCAGTTGTGAGAAACAACAGTTCTCAAAGGACTTATGGAAGGCAGGAAGTCTCTTGTCAAGATCTGGATGTTCCTTGAATCCAAAATGGTATGTGTTTATGGGCCTTTGTTTTCAGCTGTAGGTTTGAGAAGACATTTCCAGGAAAACAAGACGCTTCTTTACACCATCATATTGAAGTGTTTTGTTTTGCGTTTTTTTTTTTTAATCATTAATAATAGCATCATAGCTAGCCTCCGAGTTGGGCCACAGTGAACTCTGTATCCTGGCACCTGGTATCCATACTCTTGTGTAGGCCCCGCCCCTGTTAAACGGAGCTGACTTCTGTAACCAAAAGCAGAGTGCAGAGATGATGGAGGGGGACTTCTGAGGCTAGGCCATAAAAGACATGGCAGCTTCGATCTCTGTACTCTTTGATTAGTCTGGGGAAATCCAGCTGACATGTGGTGAGGACACTTGAGTGGCCCTGCAGGAAAGCCCTCCTAGGGAAGAACGGCGGCCTCCAGCCAGCAGCCAGTGAGGAACTGAGGCATCCTGCCAACAGCTCTTGCTAGAGGGCCATCTTTGAAGCAGATCCTGTAGTCTCCGTGAAGTTGTCAAATAGCGGCCACCCTGGCTGACATCTTGATTGCAACCTCGTGAGAGATCCTGAACCAGAACCACCAGGCAAAACTAAGGATTCCCGATACCCAGAGATGTTGCTTAAAAAACAATGTACTGTGTAAAGCTACTAGGTTTTGAAGTAATTTGTTATGTAGCAATAGATAAACTAAACACAGAAGAATATCCATATGTTAGAACAGTAATTGAAAAAACAAAGCGCGAAACAGAACAACGCATTCGGTATCATTCCATCACTATAAATTGCATATAGAAAGAAAGAGGAAAAAAATCACCAAAATAATGATATTTATCATCAGCTATTGGATAACTCAGAATCCTTTTTACATTCAAAACGCGTGAAGTATGCACTTTGTTAAAAATACCTTTAAAAATATTTTTAAAATATTTATTTCATTGTTGGAAAGATAGAACCCATTTTTATTTTCTCAATAATGTGTGGGGGAATACTATTCTGGTAACAGCTTAAAAATCTAAAATATGAAATTCTGCTTCTGGCATCAGGTCAGTTTATAGAGTTATTTTTCATGTACCCTTGTGCCTTTATCTAAGTCTATCTGAGTTTCGAATATTCTTCTAGCTTCAACTGTGAGCGTAATTATCGAAGGAACCAGCGTGGTTCCAATGCTCCAAATGAGGATAAGCCTGTGGCAACTCTGAGCCACCCCACCTAGATGCTAAGATATTATATATCTTATCAGAAAGATGATAATTAAGATAATATGCAGGGAAATGAAAATTAAAATTCTCGTCCACTTTTGAAACTATCTTTCTGCTGTATTATACAGTAGAGGCAGTATATCACACAATAGTTAAGAGATCAAGTCTGGCTTCAATATATTACTACCCATGTAACCTTGGATAAGTTTCTTACTTATTTTGTAGCTCTTTATCCTCATCTTTAAAACAAAGAGGATACTCAAACTACCAATTTCAAAGGCCTACCCTTAGAGAGTAAACCTCACCTGACATACAGGAAGTGCGAGTGATTGTTCTTTGCTTACAGTTTGCTGATGTTCAAAGTCAGAAAGTAGGATCCATAGGATGTTAACGTTTGAGACGTTATATGATATCTCACAATAAATAGGTGATGTGAAATGAGCGACTGTATAACAAAGATTGGGCTTTGCCATCTCATAATTTGAGACTCCAATTCTCTTGTACTGATTATTAGCTCTGTGGCACTGGAGAGTGCTATAACCTCTCTGAGTCTTATTTGTTTCATTGGCAAGAGGAATGGATCAACTATCTGATAGAGTTGTTTCAAAGATTAAAAGATAACCAAAATGAAAGGACCATAGTTCCTTGTATATAGTAAGTACAGAATATTTGCTAGTTTCCTTTCTCTCTCTCTCTCTCTCTCTCTCTATTCTCTATGTATTGGGTGGGAGTTGCAGGGCAAGAGAAAATTAGTAGGAAGAAAATGAGAAGGTGAATTAATGTGGGGAAAAATTGTAGCACTACATCATTCCATTTTGTTAACCAAAAGAGGAACATGATAATTAATAATAATAATAATAAACTTATTAGATGTTTGCTCATTAATCTTACTGTGGCATATTAAACTGCCTGGTAGAAATGTCATAGCTACTATTCACAAAAGCAAATATGACTGAATATAATTTGGATGTACTTGGGAAATTCCCCGCTTCAGCTTGTAAGAAAAAGCTAACACTCAAAAAGCAGATAATGGTAAGTCACAAGATGTCAACTCTATCCTTGTCATGAAGAAACAGGAATGTCTTTATAAGGTTAATTCCAGGTCTCTATAACTCTATCAAAAGAGTGGCACATGAACATTTGGCATTCTTAGGACCTCAAGAATTGCTGAATAGCTCAGAATTCTATCATTATTGCACAGACTTCCCTGCCACAGTAATAGGTGTCCAGTATTGAATATTAAGCAAGCTGACAATTTCTGATCCTGATGCACAAGATAGTTTGTCTACTGAGTGTTTTCCTGAGAACTTACTTTTTCCTCTTCCTTTTACTGATGTGACTATTAGTTGTTTAGAATATGTAATTAATGATTTTTGAAAAATCCACTCATGCCCTGGGGCTTTTCAAAACAAAAGATATAATTTTTGAAACTCCAAACAAAAATTAATTAATTAAAAGAGTCATTGCAAGTCATTATCTCAACTATCAACTGGGAATATTTTAACACGCAAAGAAGATGGCATTAAAACAGCTTCCTGGATTGTACTATGCCCTGTGAGACTTCTCGGAGTCCCTCTGTCCCTTGCCTAAGGCATACTTTCATACCATCACTTTGCTGCATGGTTTTAATGAATATTGTAGCAATCACTCTTTTCGAGAGAAAAAGAAGCAAGGGAGGAATGAAAAAGGACACGGAGAGAAAACTAGCTCTTTTTCTAGGCCAGATATAGGTTTTACTTCACCAACTTTAATTTTTCAAAACCAGTGTAACTTCAAAAACATAAAGGAAGAGAGAAAATGCACGGGCAAGGAAAGAACATAGTTACCGATGTGAATGTCCCTTTTTTCCTACCTCATTTTCTAGAACGCAGCCTCTTGTTTTAATGTGTAGTGATGTCAGTTGAAGGAGAACAGTAACAGCACTTTTTAAAGAATGTGTTAAGTACTTATTCTTTCTCAAACCCTTTCACTCAATATGTGCAAGGCATGCAATTTAATATCCCATTTTATAACTGAGGAAACTGGAGGAAATGAGCTGGGACATGCCCAAGGTTGCTTAGCAGTGCAAGCCATCCTGCCTGATTCAAAATGTTGGTGTTTCCATTGTGCACGGTGGTCGGCTTGCTGCCTGGACCTCAGGCATTTAGTCAGTTCCCTGGCGGTATTGCTGTTCGGGGGTCAGTTTGAGGTTCATAGGTTTTGGTTCATAGGTTCCCCTCCCTATCCCTGTACCAGTATCATACTGCCTTAACTGGTGTTATGGCTTTATAGGTGTCCAATTGGTTTGTTTATTTTTGAGGTTAGATTTTAATTCATGATTTCATTTATTTAATGGTTACAAGTCCACTAGGGTCTTCTGGACCATCTTGATTCAGTTTAGTCATTTATAAGGTTTTAGAAAATTTTCATCTCACCTGACTTGTCCAGTGAGTTGCCAAAAGTTATTCACCATATTTCTCCCTTTTTGAAAGTGTTCCTTTATTCTGGGCTTGTTCCCTTTTTATTCCTAATATTGCTGATCTTTGCTCAGTGTTGCAGAGATTTGTAAAATTTTTTAGTTGTTCAAAGAGCCACACTCTAGATTCTCTCTGATGTATTTTTGTTTCCCATTTTATTATTTCCTTCCTTCTACATTCTCTGGACTTCTTGTTTTTCCTTTTTTGGAATTCTTAAGCTGAATGTTTAGCTCATTATTTTTAGCCTGTCTTCTTTTCTTAAAAGCATCTTAGAATATAAATTTCCAACAAATAACTGCATTAGCTTTATTCAACATGTTCAAATAATGTATTTCTTATTGTCATCCACAACTATTTCTTATAAACAGAATCTAAATGGGTTCTTTTTGTCTGATCTTATATTCTCTACCTCCGATTCGAGTGTTCAATTCTTTTATTTTTATGGTATAATGGACATTTTGTGTTTAAATCTACCATGTTGTTTTTTTCCCCCTCTTGTCCCATTTGTTATTAACTGTCCTTCCCTTCCTTTGTTTGAATTAATTGGGAATGATTTAGCATTCGATCTTATCTCTTCCATTTTTTTTTTTTTGGCTAAAATTCTTTGTAGTTTTAATAGCTACCTATGATTAAAAAGTTCATCCTTATGTTAGAACAATCTACCTAAAATAATATATATGACTTCATGAGTAAGATAAAAATCTTATCATATATTTCCATTTCTATAGAGATATATCTGCTTCCGGAAAACAAGTTAGCAGCTTAATACAATAATGACATTGATTCTCCACATCTTGTTGGTCAGGAATTGAGAGTTCCCAACTGGGCAATACCTCCACTCATCGTGATATTGGATTGGGCCATTCAGATGGCTGACGATTGCCGTCAATTTAGCTGGAGCTGGAGTTCCTGAGGTGACATTTCATACCTCAGGGTATGTCTCCACATAACCTGCACTTATTCAGTAGTCTAACCAGACTTTATTCTAACATGCAGCTGAGCTCCACTAAGAAACATTCCAAGAGGACAAGTCCTTGTGTGTTAGCTCCTGTCAAACTTCTCCTAATGTCATATTTGTTAATTGATCAAAGAAAGTCACATGATCATGCCAAGAATCAGTGTGAAAAGGGACAGCATAAGGGCATTCACATTGGGAAGTATGGTGAATTGGGGGTCATTAATGTTCAAACATAACTGTATAAAAACCGACCTACTAGAAGGTATCTTAAATATACGCCCAAATATTCACTCTTTCAGCTGTTCTTCATTCCTGCCTACAGATTCAAATATAATGACACTTCCTTTCCATCTGAATAGTTGCTATTAATACTCTTCAAACTATAGGCCAAATAGAAAGAATTTATCTCTTTTTTTCCTGCTTGAAATTAGCTTTATTTTGCTTTAACATTTGAAGGAAATCTTCGCTGAATACAGACTTGTAGTTTAACATTTTGTTGTTGCTATTGTGGTTTTAGTCTTCTATCAGCACTTTTAAAAAGTTATTTCATTGTTTTCTAGACAGTACTGATTCTTGGTACTTTTCCTTAAAGTTCAATTGATCTCCTTGGGTTTGTGAGTTGAAGTTCTTTTTTTTTTTAGTTAAATAAACTTTAAAAAGCTTATTTATTTATTTATTTTGAGGAGAGAGAGAGAATGAGAAAGAGAAAACGAGTGGGAGTGGGGCCGGGCGGGGGGGGGGAGACAGAACCCTAAGCAGGCTCCAGGCTGTCAGTGCAGAGCCCCATGTGGGCCTCGAAGCCTTGAAACCTCAAGATCATGACCTGAGCTGAAACCAAGAGTCAGACACCCAGCTGACTGAGCCACCCAGGTGCCCCTGTGAGTTGCAGTTTTGATTAGGTTTAGTAAGTTCCTAGCCATTATCTTTTCAAATGTTTCTTCTGCCCATTCTCTCTCTGCTTTTCACTCCTATTGCCAGCTTTCTGGGTAAGTGGAGTTTTGTTTTGCTCCTCAGTCTTGCCCCAGGCTTTCCGCCACTTTGCAGTTTGCTCTGCTGGCCTGTCTCTGTATTTAGTGGCAGGTATCAGACCCTGTGAAGACCCAAAATGTGTAGGTGGTATTTCCTGTAGATTTCTTGCCCTGCCCCTGCCTTAGAAAATTTAGAGCATCACAGAAGGGTTTTTCCAGTTCTCTTGCTCAACCAGTCATTTGTAGGTGACAGCGTGATGGCCTCCAGTGGATTTCTCCCAACCCTCTAGTTGTGTACTCTGTCTTCTATAGGTAGAAGCTTGTAGTGCCTCTTATGGATGTCTTTGTTCTACATTATGTCCTCAGAGGAGGACAAAGCCTCACGACTGATCCCTCTCAGATTCCCTTTCCTGCTCTCAGGCTTTACCACAATGCACTCCTTAGTGAAGGCACATAGGGAAGAATAGGTAAGTGGGCATAGACTTGATCAGTGACTCAGAATTATCATCTGTCATATGAGCCCACATAGGATTGGTAAAAGATCATTTAAAGTTCAGCTGACACCTCAAGCCTCAATCTTGGCTTTTAAATACTAACATTTGCTAAAAGGAAGCCAAACTCCTTGGGGAAATACTTATTCCGTATCTGGGGCTAGGATATTTAAGATAAACCTGAAATATCTTGGTGTGCCAGAAAGTAATCGATTCCTTAAAGAATGATAGCGCTCTGTCAGAAGGATCACAGGAGTTAACCTGAAGGGATTCCCAATGACCAAACCTGGGTCATTTTAAGCATCAAAATAATGGTTGTAATGTGCTATGTCTATTAGAAGAAAATGGGGATCCATAGTACCAAACTGATTTTAATAGTTAATAGGGGAGAGAGAAGGACAGTTTTCTTTAGAGTAAAATGCCATGTAATAAAATAAGTGGAAATAATGGAATTAAAGTATTACTAATTGTCAACCACCATAGTAATAACTGTTTCAAGCAAAAAAAAAAAAAAAACTATACACAGATGGTAAAATTAGTGGGTGAAAGTTTGATGAATAATGAGAAACTTACATAACCTCAAAATATCTTCCTACAAGTTACAGGTTAATTACAAAGGAAAAAGTAGTAACTTAATAGTGGAGAAAACCCAATAGACACCATTTTAACCAAGTGACCAAAATTAACGTCACTAATAATGGGATAACTGGATGGCCATATGCCTACACATCATTTCTGTTGTATTTCTGACAAAAATGCATATCCTGGATCTAATCATGAAGAAACAACAGTCAAACTGAGCAGCATTCTTAAAAAAATTGTATCTGCACACTTCAAAAATGTCAAAATCATGAAACAACAAAGTGTTACGGAAGTGGTTCAGATGAGACACGACAATTAAATGAAACATGGTCCCCTAGATCTGATAGTGAATTAGAAGAAATCACTTTGCTATAAAGGACAACATTGATGTTATTCACAAAATGCGAATAGAAACTATAGATTAGATATAGTACAGTAATGTGATGATGTTAGTTTCCTGAATTCGATAATTGAATTGGATTATAGTATAATATCTCTTGTTTTTTAAAAAAACAACATAATGAAGTATCTGGAGGTAACGCAAAGGTAAGATGGAAACAAAGGGATAAGTTAAGATAGCTAGTGTCCTTATAAAAACCAATAGTCATGAAGGCGAATGCTTAGATTATTTCCTTTTAGAACTATTTAAAAGAATCAGGCCTTTTATAAACACATAGGACACACAGATGGAACCATGGACACAAAATGTTTGCCATGTAAGACCAGAGGAGACCTTAGCCATCACACAAAACCAGGTTCCATTGCCTTTTAGCAAGGGAAGGCAAGATAAGAACAATTCACCTTCCACATTCCCACCTGGCAACTGCTATCATTTTTCACCTCCTAAATTTCACTTATAACATGAGGAGTTTACTAGAAAGCTATACAACTTATATGATTTGTGGCTTCTGAATGACCTCAAGGGGAATGTTATCATAAATGATCCCATCATTCAAAATGACAGTACTTTTTTTTTTAATTTTGGATTTTAGCTAATGCCTAAGAAGTGGTTTCTTTTCCATACCTAAGGGTCTTTCTTATAAATTCTGTCATGAGTCTTTTGAAATGCACACCTGGTTTCTCAGCCACAAAACTTGAAATGTTATACCTACCAGTAAGGGATATTATTGGGGATTTATATTAAACAAGAGGCCTGAAAAATTCTTGCAATTTCATGTTTCTATAACCTGTAGTATAATTTGACTATGTATATATACTCTTCCTGAGGATGACATGTGGAAGAAATCTGATGAAAGGGAGGTCAACTGCAAATTAGCATCAGCATTTAAAATGCAGGTTTAGTTCTCTGTTAATCCAGCGGGCCCCTCATGATGGAGCTTTCAGCGGGATCACTATGGTTCAAAGTAAATTCTGTTGTATCGAAATGACATGCTGTGTGGGGACAATGCTTGCACACGCGCACACACATGCACACACACACACACACACACCCCTCACCTTTAGGATCATTCAAATATGCCAAATGTAGTGGGAAGACTCAATTGGTACATGTACCAGGAGACAGGTACTGTCTAGCTTAGAAATTCTAAAAAAAAAAAAAAAAAGAAAAGAAAAAAGAAAAGAAAAGAAAAGGAGAGTACAGAAAAGAAAAGAAAGAAAAGAAAAGAAAAGAAAAGAAAAGAAAAGAAAAGAAAGAAAAGAAATTCTTCAGTGAATAGAGGGAAAATACTGCAAGTGGAAACTTCAACACTTTTCAAGACCTTAATAACAAGAAAGGAGGAAGAGATTTCCCAAGCAGTTAAGACACTGACACAATATGTGACCACCATGATAGCCATGGTGATAGAGTTATAAATGTAGTTAGCAGAAATTCTGACAAGAGGTCTCATACATAAGTTTTTTGGCAAACTTCACAGAAATGTTTTACTTATCCAATGATCATTCAGTACAGCTTTAAAATCTTAAAATAAGACCATGAGTATTGCAACTAATGCAGATAATCACCTGAATAGTTTATTTAGACAATTTAAGTAGCTTGAGATTTCGAATGATTTAAAAAAACACACATTGCACTTAGCACAACGCTAAGTATAATTTATAATATTTTGGTATAATTTATAATATTTTGATAATCTGATATTTCTATCCCCAGAAAGGTAAATTTCTGAGAGCAGTATTTGGCATAGACTCGAAATTCAGATGTCAGATGGCTGCATATTTTCCATACTTGCTCTTCCTCATTCATGAGGAAGGATTATTTATCTTTACTGCATTGCATTATAGCAGTCTGTTTACTCACCTCTCACCCTCTTTATTGTGAATATGAATGTCTGTGCTTGGGCACAGAATAAGTGGTTAATAAATATTAAATAAATAATTGAATGATTGCACTGACATCTCTAACATAACACCCATGTAATTTGCTCTTTAATTTGTTTTTACCTAGGGTTAAATTTGTAATAATAATTTGTCTACTCACATCAAGAATGCCTTGTGACCAATGTGAAGCATTTTTTCCTTTGGAGTATCTATATCTGTGATGATATTTACTTACAGTCTATTGATTCAGAATTTTACAGAACATTTAGATGAAATAAGCCCGAGATGACAGCCTGTGAATTAGTTGCTCAGTCTGGTTTTCGTGGACCTAAATGACTTTTTGTCTATTTGTTTTTTGTTTATTGGATGATTTGTTCACTTATTTTGTAAATCATTGTTATTGGTATAATTTACATTTAAAAATGTACTCATTTTAATATGCAGGTTGGTGAATTTTGCATGTATACACTCCTGTATACCCTGCTGCATCAAGATATAAAACATTTCTATCATTCTAAAAGAATTTTTGTTTTTTTTTGCTGGCAAACCACACGTGTGCACGCGCACGCACACACACTCACACACACACACACACACACACATACACACACACACACAGAGTCGGCTAGCCATATTCAGCCAGTAATCTGATTTCGGTCACTGTAATTTAGTTTTGCCTGTTTTAAATGTCATATACATAGAATAATACATTATGTATGCTTTTATATCTGGCATTTTTCACTCAGCATAATGTTTTATTCCTTGCTACCCATGCCTTTCTCACACTCCCCCCAAACTTGCTTTCCCCCATTGTTAGCACCCAGTATTAGTGTGGTATACTTGTTTCAATTGATGAACAAATATTGGTTGATAAATTATTATTAACTAAAGCCCATAATCTATATTAGGTTTCACTCTTTATGTTGTACATTGCCTGGGTTTTAACAAATTTGTAATGGCATGTACCCACCATTACTGTATCATACAGAATAGTTTCACTGACCTAAATTAAGAGATGTACAAATTCACCCATTACTATATAGACTGTTTTTAGTTTTTGGCTATGGTGATAAAGCTACTATGAAAAGATTTTATGGTCATATGTTATAATTTATCTTGGATACTTCCCTTGGAGTGGAATTGCTAGGACATTTTTAATTTTAGCCATTCTAGTGGGTCAATCATTTAACATTGTAGAACTAATTTGAATTTCTCTAATGACTAATGATGTGTGAATACCTTTAATATGCTTATTGGTCATTTATATTTCTGCCTTTTTTATGTGTCTGTACAAATCTTTTGCCTATTTTTAATTGGGCTGACTTTTTCTTATTATTGAGTGGTATAAAATGCATACTGTGAATATTTCCTCCCAGTCCGTGGCTTGATCTTTCATGTTTTTTAATTATATCTTTTGAAGAGCAACGTTTTTAATTTTTATGAAACTCAATTTACCTTTTTTCTTTTATATTTAATGCCTCTATGTCCTAAGAATATTTTCCAATTTCATATTTGTAAAGATGTTGTCACATGTTCTCTTCCAGAGGATTGATAGTTTTGGCATTTCCAGTAACGTCTATGATTCATTTTGAATCAATTTTGTATTTAGTGTGAAGTAAAGATTGAGGTTGATTTTCTTTTTCCATATTGATTTCCAGTTTTCCTGCAGCCATTGTTGCAAAGATGTTTTTTCTCCCATTGAATTACCTTAGAACTTCTGCTAGAAACAAATTGACCATATACGTATTGGCCAATTTCTAAACTATCTCTTCTGTTTCATTGATCTATTCCTCGATACTATGTCAGTAAAAGGTTGCCATGATGATTCTGCTTTATACTTAGTATTAAGTGTAAACACTGTTCCTTTTTTAAAGTAGTTTCACTTTTTCTAAGTCCTTTACATTTCCATATAAATTCTAGAAGTAGCTTATCAAAAGTCTACAATGTTGTCTGCTGGAGTTTTGTTTTGGATACAGTGGCATGTGTAGCTCAATTTGGGGGGAACTGACATTTGAACGATATTGAATTCTCTTTTTCATGGGCAGTTAGGCCTTCTTTAATTTCTCTTTTGTAGTTTTCAGTGCACAGGTCATACATTTTGTTAAACTTATTACTAAATTATCTCAGAGTTTTGATGTTATTTTAAACAATATTTTCCAATTTGATTTCACAGTGATTTGCTGAAAGTATATATATAAATGTAATTGATGCATGTTTATTGATTTTGATGCCGTAAACTTTCAAAATTCACTTATTAGTTCTAATAGTTTTGTGTGAACAGTCCTTAGGATTTTCTATATGCCCATTCATGTTCTCTGTGAAAATACAAACTTGCTTTTATGTCTTTTCCCTGCCTTATTGTACCGGGTAAGACAAT
Organism: Lynx rufus; assembly: GCF_022079265.1. Lineage (NCBI taxonomy): Eukaryota > Metazoa > Chordata > Mammalia > Carnivora > Felidae > Lynx > Lynx rufus. The sequence goes on from NW_025814834.1 coordinate 153,177,913, forward strand.
CCAGTACAGTGTTGAATAGAAATGGTGAGAGTTGACATTTTTGGCTTGTTCCTGTTTTTAGGAAAGTGTTGTTTCCCCACGAGTGGGTCTTCCCCATTTTGTAGAGCATAAAGATCCAGTTACCAATCCAAAGTTAGGATCTCTAACATGTGAAGGATAGCAAAGAGTACAACAATGCCAACCATCAGAACTAGGAGCCCACATACTTGCTCCATCACATCTTCTACAGGGTCAGCATTGCTGAGGAAGACTCAACACACAAGCAATGGTAGCAACAATGCTTTTTGCAGAGAAAGTACAATGTAGACATAGAAAGGTCAGCATCTGTTGTGTGTTCCAGTCTCCCATGGCCAGTGGGTTCCTCCTGATAGCAGATATAGGGCAATGGGCTGCACACATCCCTTTTGTGCTGCAGGCAAAGACCCTGTCCCCTTCCTGTGGGGGACAGATGCACTGGTGAGGATGGCCAGGTACCATATAATGCACGTATGTAAGCAATACAAGGAAGTTCACTGCATATCCAAAACAGGGGGAAATTTTCTCTTAATAGGGAAACTATGGGGCTAAGTGACAGCTCAGCACTAAACTTCCATGTAGGGGAATGTTCCAGGCTGAGGGCACCGATGAAGCAATCCCTGAGAGGGGCAGTAGGTCACACTATGACTACTTTACATACATATTTCTTAAATTTCCCCATGTTAACATTCCCTTAAGATGTTATGTACAAGTTTATTTGTAAATACTTTTTATCAAGTTAAAAATATTTACTTCTATTCCCGGTTTCCTGAGAGTTTTACTGGGAATGGGTATTGAATTTTGTCAAATGCTTTCCTGCTTCTATTGAGATGATCCTACAGATTTTCTTAAGTCTGTGGTACTAAGTTACATCAATTGCTTTCTGAATGTCGAACGAACCTTGAACTTCTAGGATAAATCTCACTTGGTCATAATTTATTATCTTTTTTGCATATTGCTGAATTTAATTTGATAACATTTGCTAGGGATTTTTTCATCTTGATTCTATAAAGATACGGGTTGGTTTTCTTTTATTCTCCTCCTGCTCCCCTTCTTATTTTTCTTCTTTCAAAATGTCTCCTTTTTAAAAAATTTTTTAATGTTTATTTAATTTTGAGAAAGACAGAGCACGAGCAGGGGAGAGGCAGAGAGAGAGGGAGACAGAATCCGAAGTAGACTCCAGACTCCAAGCTGTTATCACAGAGCCCAATGCAGGGCCCAAACCCATGAACCATGAGATCATGACTTAAGCTGAAATAGGACACTCAACCGACTGAGCCACCCAGGCACCCCAAAATGTCTCTTTTTGATTTTGATATTTGGATAATGCTAGCTTCATAAAGTGGGTTATGGAGTGTTTCCTGTCTATTTTCTGATAAGTTTTTTGAAGGTTGTTATTGTTTTTTCCTTAAGTGGTTGGCAGAATGATATCAGTGACACTATCTGGGCCTGGGATCTCTTTCATGTGAAAGTTTTTGATTATAAATACAATATCTTTAATAGATATAAAGCTATTCTTATTTTCCATTTCTTTTATTTGTTTTGATGATTTATTTTTTAATTACCCACTTCTTCTAAGTCACAAAATTTATTAGCATAAGTTCATTCATGATATTCCCTTTTTTTTAAGTTTTAATTTGAATTCCAGTTACTTAACATAAAGTGTAACATTAGTTTCAGTTGTACTATATAGTGATTCAACACTTCCATATATCACCCTGAGCTCATCACAAGTGCACTCCTTAATCCCCATCATCTATTTCACCCACTCACCCACCTACCTCCCCTCTGCTAACCACCACCTTGTTCTCTATAGTCAAGAGTCCGCTTCTTGGTTTGCCTCTCTCTTTTTTTTCCCTTTACTCATTTGTTTCATTTCCTATTTTCCACATATAAGTGAAATCATATGGTATTTGTCTTTCCCTGACTGATTTCACTAAACATAATACTCTCTAGCTCCATCCAAGTCATTGCAAATGGCAAGTTTCATTCTTTTAGATGGCTGAGTAATGTTGTGTATGTATGTGTGTGTGTATATATATATATAGTATATATATGTATATATAATACTATTGTATAGTATGCATTGTATTGTATATTATTATTATACATATATATATTATATATTAGCAACATTATTATTATATACATATATACACCACATCTTCTTCATCCATTCATCAATCTATGGACATTTGAACTTTACCATAATTCAGCTATTGTTGATAATGTTGCTATAAATATCGGGGTGCATGTATCCCTTTGAGTATTTTTGTATTCTTTGGTCAGATACCTAGTAGTGCAATTGCTGGATTGTAGGGTAGTTCTATTTTTAACTTTTTGAGGAACTTCATACTGTTTTCCAGAGTGGTTGCACCAGTTTGCATTCCCACCAACAGAGCAAATAGTTCATTTTTGCTTTTGTTTCCCTTGTCTCAGCAGACATACCTAGAAAGAAGTTGGTTATACTGCTGTGTAAATTTCAATTTAGTCAGCATGATTGATGGTGTTATTCAAGGCTACTATATTCCTACAGCATTTCAATATATTTTTAGCTTAATATTCTATAAATTACTGAAAGATATTGTTGCAATCTTATACTGTATATGGGTCTATTTCATTTTTGTTCTGTAAGGTTTTGCCTTATTATTTTGAAATGCTATTATTAGCTGCATACACATTTAGAATTGTTTTGTCTTATTATTTTGAAATGCTATTATTAGCTGCATACACATTTAGAATTGTTTTGTCTTCTTGATGAATTTACCACTTTCTTATCATGAAATGTGGCTTTTTGAATCTCTAAAATTTACTTTTTTATATATTTTTTATTGAAATAAATTTTGTTTGATATTAGAATAGTCATTCCAACTTTTTATGATTAATGTTTATATGGTATACAAGTTTTCCTTCCTTTCCTTTTATCTATCTTCATATTTAGAGTAATTTCTTGTAAAAGCATTCAGGTCAGGATTAATTTTTACTCAATTTGAAAACCACTGGCTTTCACTTCATGTGTTTAGAGTGTGTACATTCAATGAAATTGTCAATGCACTTGGTTGCAAGTCTTTCTTTTTCATATTTGTTTTCTATGTGACTTATCTGTTATTATTTTTCATTTTATTACTTTATTCTTGACTTCTTTGGTTTCATTGAGCATATTTTCATATTCTATTAGATCTTTTTTAACTTATCTTTATCTTACTTTATCTTTTTAACAAATTTTGTGTGATTCTTCAGTTTATAATATGTACCTTTATCTTTTATAGACTTCTCTCAAACTATATTAAACCATTTCATACATATACATATATATGTATATATATATGAATCTCACAATCTGTTTCTATACTCTGTAGGTTATTTGTTACACATTTTTTTCTAGATTTGTTATGAACACTTCAATGTATTGGTATCTGCTTTCAAAAGTCAATTATCTATTAAAAGGAAAAAAGTCATCTTTCTGTTTGGCAACATATTTATAAATGATCACTCTTTTTTCCATATATCTGTTCATTTTTTTCTAGCTATTTACAGAGGAATGGCAAATGTAGTATCACTTACTCTATTGCTCCTAGAAAAGGAAGTTCACAGGTGTTTTTATTTTAATTTGAAACTTTTAAGATCATCATCTTGAAAGAACTGCAAGTTACTGGACACTCTCAGATCTCCTACAATCTATGTAAGACAATAGAGAAAGTAGCCTCCAAACACAATAGCATTTAAATTCCAAGTCTCCAAGTTCTATGGTGAATGTATATGTACCTTGAATATAACATTACAGGGCAGTGGAAACTCTACAGTCGAGGAAATACCTTAGAGACTAGATGTAAACCATTTACAGTCAATAAACTTACCCTTTGACTACTATTGCTATAATTTCCGAGGTATATAAATGTTATGAAGTAACAATATAGCCAACATTGGAGATTTATTTAGTGTCTTTCCTTAGAGATTTTTGACTATCTATGTTACATATTTTCTTATTAAAGAATAGAATTTGAAGAAAGATTAGTGCATTTTGCACCCCATGCAAAATATTTTAATTGCTAAAATAATTATAATAAAACAGTACATATTTATTACACTTTTTAGAGAAAAGAGTGAGGTTTCAGGATCAGATTACAGTTTGGCTCTAAATTACTCAGTTATATGACCTTGGGTTGGTTATTAACTTCTGGAAATATTAATTTCTCAATCTATGAAGTTGGAATAATCACATGTAACACTCAGATTACCGTGAAGATTACATAAATCAGTGTCTGAAGAACTCCTGGTATTGTGCCTAGAAAAGAAGAGGTTTTCATTAAATTTTAGTTTCTCTTTCTGGCAGTTACTCATATCACAAATAACATAATAGAAATTCAAAGGTTAAAAGACTTTCTCAATGTCAAACTCTTAGTAGTGTCAGAACTCAATCTCAAACCTGCCTTTTAGTTCTAACGCTCTTTTTTTTTTTTTAAACTACAACACAGCTACCTCAGAAGCAGCAGTAGGAGCTTTTTATAACAGTTCACCATTGTTCTATAGCATAAAAACTAAAAAAAGCAAATCCCTGTCTGGGTACATGGATATGAAAATTATGTTGGACAGGTAACTGTCTCATCACTGAGCTACAGCATGAATGTTCTAAATTTGGGTATTCACTGTTTCATCACTGGTCTAAGTAGTAGCTGTTACTACATAATCAGTCACTGAAAATAGCTGATTGTCCAAAACAACCTAAAACAAGAGCTTTTTTTTTTTCATCTACTGCTTTGCTTTTGTTATTGCTGTTCTATTTAATTAATGAGATCTCTTTCATAAATGGGATGATTTAAGATAAAAAGAAAAACACTTTGTCAAGCCTGTCAACTTTCCAACATCTCTAGGAGACTGAATCAACCCACTAAAAGGATAAAGATATTTCTCATTAATACACTCTGTTCTATTTCACTTTTTGTTTTTGGGCATTGTGAAGGAATCTCTTTCAAAGTTGAGTTCTCATAGGAATTTTTAAAACTCCACGATGTTGCCTTTCACATTAAATGACACCTGGCATTCTATTTCTGCACTCTGAACATAGATATTACAGACAAACTGAAGATAATTACAGATAATTTTAATTTCTGATCTTTTTTCTTTATTTCTCTGCCTCTATATTTGAATAATAAAGTGATGGGGAAAATATCCAACGTATTGTCTCGTTGGGTATAGATTCTTCCAAAAGCCCAAGCCCACATACATGTACAGCCTCTGTTTACAAATAATAATCAGCAGATTTATGGTTAACATGACAGCAAACAAGATAGGGTTCATTTTATGCAAAAAAATTAACCTAAGAAAATGATTAATATTGGAAAAAATTGTGGAATTTTACATTAAAAAGTGCTTTGATAAGCACTGTGATCAATCAAATTTTCAGCTTTAAGGATTGTAGAGACTATACCTTCATTTCAAGGGGCCATGACCAATTATAATTATGGGTCATAGACTTGGCAAGGAGGAGAATTTTATAAGAAATGGACAGAGTACATTTTATAACTGTCAGTAAACTAAAACAAATGTGTAAGTAAATAAAAGAGAATTTAAAATCTTTTCTAATAATGTTTGAGTAAAAACATTAGTTAAAAATAAAATTACAGGGGTGCCTGGGTGGCTCAGCCAGTTGGGTGTCTGAATCTTGATTTCAGCTCAGGTCATGATCCCAGATTTGTGGGATCGAGCCCTGCATCGGGCTCCACACTGAGTGTGGAGCCTGCTTAAGATTTTCTCTCTCTCTCTCTCTCTCTCCCTTTTCCCCTTCTGCCTGCCCCATGCTCTTTCTCTCTCTCTAAAAAAATATTTAAAAAAAAGAATTACAAACTATGTAGAAAAAATGAGAATAAGCCACTTTGATAAAAGCTGTGGAATGTTTCTAGGGAAAAAAATGTTTATTCAAGAAAAGCAGACTACTGAAAAAGAAAACTAAAAACATTATCAAAGAAATATCTACAAAAGAGTTCCTGGCTCAGACAGTTTCAGAGTTCTAAGAAATAAGGATTTCCCATATCCTACCATCTATTCCAGAACATCAAATAAGAGTAAAAACAAAAAACAAAAAACAAAAAATCAAAAAAACACTTAAAGTTGATCCTTGCCAAAACAACCTTCCACCAAACAAGAAAAATCTTAGCTATCTCAAAATAAAAATGCTTTAATTGCCAAAACCATTAATGAAAGATTTGGATTATAAATTAAATAGTATCCGCTTTAAACATGTAAGGAAAAAATTAGGAAGAAAAAATGCATTTAGTTTTAGGGACATACATTAATATAATACATCACACAAACAGATTAAAGAAAATATGAGCATTTTAATAGTTTCGTACGGCAGGCTATGGCCAGACCTCCTACTGCATTGAAAATACAAGGAAGAGCACTGACACATGAAGAAATGGAAAAATAGAACTTACCAAAAGAAAAAAATATATGTATGTATACATAAATAATCATTTTAAATAAAATAGTTATATATAATCATTTTAAATAAAAATAATGCACAATGGGAAAAAATTGAAATACCATTTTTGACATCATCACATTTATCTAACTAAAGAAGAATAATACCTAAATTTAGGAAGGTTACAGCAAACAGAACTACTATTAAGAATATTGTGGGGGCATCTGAGTGGCTCAGTCAGTTGAGTGACTTCAGCTCAGGTCATGATCTCACAGCTTCGAGTTTGAGCCCTGCGTCGGGCTCTGGGCTGACAGCTCAGAGCCTGAAGCCTGCTTCTGATTCTGTGTCTCCCTCTCTCTCTGCCCTCCCCGGCTCACACTCTCTCTCTCTCTCAAAAATAAATAAACATTAAAAATTTAAAAAAAAAGAATATTATGTAATCTTCCCGGAAGATTTTGGCAGTTGATGTCAAGAGGCACAGATGCGTTCATATGCTTTTACTTTGCAATTCAATTTTTAGGCATTCAGTTGAAAGCAAAATTCATAATTATAGTTGACATTTAAGTACTTTTGGATGGGTGGGTAGCAGACTGTGACAGTACCCCACTCACGCCACCTGGGCACTCATCATTCCCATACACCCTATCCTAACATCGCACTGCAGGGTCTGTGACTTCTTGGGTGTGCAACCTGTGCAATTGCACGGGGTATGGTGCTCTGCAGGGCCCTGATTTAATGCTCTGCTGTTCTCTTCTTGAAACTCTTAACCATTTTTAAACAAGGAGCCTCACATTTTCATTTTGCATTTGACCCTGCAAATTATGCAGCTGATTTCACCTCTGACTCTGCTTCAGAATTTCCTTTGACCCTCACAGCCCACCAAGTCCATGTGGGACTGAAGAAAGCTAAAGTGGTCCCTGTTCCCCAGAATATCCAATGGGACAGGTTATATGTCTCACAGTGTTCACCAGAAGGATCGAACCCTAGGTACCCACTGTGGTAACTTGCTTAATAATAAACATTTTTAAAAAATTATTTTTCATTTCTGCACTCCTCTGTGGGTGTTTCCTGGTATCATCTCCCAAATGGACTATTTGTACTCCAATCTTCTTTCAAGATCTGTTCCTGAGAAGGAAGGCAATCTGACACAAGAGGTAGAGTGCAAGCAGGAATTCAGAAATAGATTCTTATCATAGAAATCTAAGCAAGATGATCATGGTGGGCTGGATCAGGATGATAACAGTGGAGATGGAAGGGAAGCTGGACTCTGGGTATTTCTGAATGTCCTTCAGTAGATTTTGCTCAAGTTTTGAATGTGGGATATGAGCCCATGAGGAAAGTGGACAATTAATTCATGGGATTTGGCCTAAGCTACTAGAATAGAGATACTATTAACTGGGATGGCAAAGCGTGCTAAAGGAGGAGGTGCGTGGTGTGAAGCTGAGATTTCAGCTTTGTACATGTTAAATGTGAGATGCCAAGTAGACATGAGAAAATGTCAAGTGGGTCACTGAATGGATGACAGAAGTAGGGCTGCAGTTAAACACTTGAGAGTCTTGAGTATAGAGACAGAAGGTAAACCCCTGACACTTGATGAGTTCAGTAAAAATGTAAGTGTTGATGGAAAAGAGAAGCAATCCAAAGACAAAGATTTAATAACTTAGGGATATGGGGAGGAGGAATCTGAACAGAGACATAGAAGCAGCAGCTAGAGAGTTGGGAAGAAACCTAGAAAGCATGGTGTCCTAAAGCCAAGTGAAGAAAGTGTGTCGGGATACAGAGGTCACCTACTTCCAAAATAACTATTGGATTGCACATTATGGAAATCATCATTGACCTTCACGTGAACAGTTTTTTTTTTTTTTTGCAGTGTTGGAGTCCAAAGTGTAAATGAAATGAAATCAAGAATAGAGGGAAGAGAGGAAATGCCAAAGGGAAGAACCAACATAGACATTTTCCTTGGAATTTTGCCAAAAAAAGGGAAAAAATGTGGTAATTTGAAGGGTAAGAAGGATGAAAATTATGTGCATTTTTTTAAGTTGTGAGAAGACACAGTATATTTTATGCTCCTGAGAGAGCCAATAGAGAGAAAAAGAGAATAAAGTTGTTTTATTGTTGTTATTAAGAAAATAAACAAAACCTTATCTGGTAAATAGCTGGAGATGATTGTTTTCTCATAAGAATATAAATCTTTTTTTAGTATTTATTTGTTTTGAGACAGAGAGAGAGCAAGCATGTGAGAGGGGCAGAGACAGAGAGAGAGGGAGAGACAGAATTCTAAGCAGGCTCTGCACTGTCAGCACAGAGCCCAACGTGGTGTTTGATCCCAGGAACCATGAGATCATGACCTGAGCTGAAATCAAGAATCTGACAATTAACCAGCTGAGCCACCCAGGCACCCCAAGAATATAAATCTTAAATATTAATTATTCTTCAAAATTATTAACCAGGTAATTATTCAAACCTTCAACATAATATCCCTTAAAAATATTTTCGACAAATTTCTTAAAATCCATTAGGCCTTTGCAACCTATATTTAAAGCCTTTGTATTTAGTGGGGTAAAGCCAGGGAAACATATATATCCGTATATATCAACACAGCCACAATAGGAGTAGACAGGATAAATGAAAGTACATGTACACGTAGGCTGACGAAATGGAAAATTTTTATGGGGATGAATAAGTACATTTTGAGAGGAAAATATAAATATTCCGTAGTAATAAAGTAGTAAAAAGCACTCTTTCTTGTGATCTTTTATAAACCTCCCTCTGGGAAGGAAAATTCTATTTCTGGTTGTAACTTCTGAAATATGATCTCAAAGCCTAACATTTTACACAGTGATCTTTAAGAGGATAATCAGAGTTGTGGGTAAGTAATACTCAAAGATATATTTATTTTAGATAGACTAGCAAATTATCATCGACCTCCTACTATATTCTGTGCAGAATATATAAAATTATAAGACATGGTCTCTATCATCAAGAAAACCTGTTTGGGGGAATTCTTTTAATATGGTTAATAGAAAAAACAATTTTACAGTAGGAATATCTGTGTTCTTTAAAAGATTATGCTAGGAATAGAATACTTTAGGCAAAGCAATTCAAACACCTGTTTTATAAATGTGCATTCTGAGTAATCTTCACGTTAACTTTAGAATCTGATGGTTGGAAAGACTTTACTTTTTCTGCCTAAATATATCTTAAGTTTTATGAGGAGAGCTGGGCTGGGGAGTTGAACCTGTTTTGTTTCGTGTGGTTTTGTTTGCTTTGCCCTTTTTCTTTTTTTTTTTTTTTTTTTTTTGGAAGAGAGGGCTTGAGTGTTTCTGACACATCAAATAATTTATGTTTGCAGTGACCATTTACTGAAGGTCAACTTATTCTTCAGACAGGAAACTAGATACACTGTTTTCTAGTTTTGTTGTTACTAACAGTGCTTGCCTATAACCTCATTCCTGGGTAATTAGGGACTGAAAAGGTAATCAGAATTCAAGTGTGTTGAAGCCCACAATTGGGATTTGTGCTTAAAAGCCTTAGAAACTTACAGAGAAACCCCCCTCTGCATCCTTTAAAATGGTCCAAAAGTCTAATTACCAACTCGAGAGAGAGGATACTGCAGCTCCTTGGAGCCTAGCAGTTATAGAGAAGACCCCTTGAAGACCCCTCCCATCTCTAAGTAAATAAAGTCGCTTTCATTGTCAGTTTTAATAGGGCCTGGAACCCACCCAAATGTGACTGAAATGAAAGTGTGGTTTTGCATGTCCTAAATATATCGCGTTAAACTTCATCCCTAAACACCAATCTACTGTTTATCTACCAGTTAATGGTTTATTTCGTTTAGCCATGTAAAACGGACTATGCTTCTTTTCCATCATTATAAACTAGGGTTAGAGAGACTTGGTAATATTTTAAAATAAAATAAAATATGGGGTTCCTTCTTGAAATGAGAGACCTTAGTCAAATGGTCCTGGTGCATTTCTTTCACTAGGTAGAGAGGATTCTACAAAACTCTTTCAGAAAAGTACTTATTTATTGATAGTTCAAAAATTAGATGATCAAGATCAATAAGTCTTAGTTTTCCGGCCATTGTAAATGGCTCCTTGGATAGTCTCCTAAGACAGCTGGAGGAATAATCAGTACATTCACCAGTAACCCAGTTAACAACTGGCTCATTTAACTTCCTTGTACTTTTTGTCCTTGTCTCCAAAAAGGACAAAGTGAAGTAGTATTTGGTCAAGCCCTGATAAATCAATAACTTAATGCAGTTAGTTACACTTACTTAGTGCAGTTAATATTAAGAGCTTGTAAGAGTTTCCTTGTATTTACTTCTTTATTCCCACATCAGCCGTTACAGAACATTCTCATTTTCCACATGAAAGCCACAGGAGCCATTTCACAGCTCAGACCCAACAGACTGAACACCAAAAGATTAAGTGGCTAAGCTGCCTAGCATTGCTTGTTTAGCTTTGCCCACAGGATTTGAATTTGCACTACACTGTTGAACATCCTAAAATAATTTAACCACATCCCAAACACTGCATAAAGAAAGTCTGTTCCATTTCTCGCCTCTTTAGATTGCACGTCCAGAGCAATTTCTCCCAAATTAAATGCCATTTGGTTTGTGTTGGAATAATCAGGACAAGTGCAAACATTAATAAGTCCGCAATAATAGCAAAGTTATTTTCTTTTCCAAATAGCCCTACGCGTACCTAAGAAAGCGTTCCCATCCCAATTTGTTTTCTTTCTTTCTTTTCAAAATAAAATGAGAACTTATATCTATAAAGTGAGAACTGCCATCAGGTATCATACATTTAAAAAGTGTTCAGTAGAACACATTTACCAGTAAACCTTAGGCATGAAAGATCACTTAGTTATGTACTCTAAAATACAATGGAAGAAGCCTCAAAAATGGGGAAGGTGGCTATTAATAACACCAACAATTAGCCTCTGAGGGAGAAATCTGGAACAAAACTACAGTGTAAGAAGCTATTCAGAGCTTCTTAAGGTCACTTCAAATGCAGAAACATCAAGTTGAATGTCAGTACTTTTCTGAGATGGTACAATAGATTATTGACCACTGGATGTCACAAAACTTCAAAATGGGATTACTTGGTTTACATTATAGTTTTCAAGAGGTAGCATAAATTCGTTAGAAATTTTACATTTTTCTTTACATGTTTCCTATACTTCAACTCTCTTTAAAGGAGACAATAAAAATTACTGACTTCTTTTTTACATCTTCGCATTTCCATTCCTCTGTAAAGTCCCTGCAAGAAGCAAAGGCCTGAACATATTTGACATGGTATCATGATATTTAAATCCACTTCCCTTTTTCTAAATAAGTACCCAGACAAAGAGTAGCATTCTTTCCCAGCCACTTCATTTGTTAAAGAGCCTTCCAGTGAATTCACCAGTCTACTACTCGAACCACATCGATATTGTTCTAACATACATACCAAGATTTCTTTTCAAAGTTAACAATTGTGATGTCTAACATCACAGCAGTGTTTTTGTTTCTGCTGTGTTTCTTTGATATTGGCAGGAATCAGTTCAAAAGAATGCAATGAAGCCTTCATTAGGGGACTATGATACTCATAGACTCTGGGAAGGCAGCCAGGGGAATCAACTGGCGAAACATTCAAAGCAAAAGGTGTACCACCCTCTTTTACATTCTCACATGCCAAAGCTGACTGCTGAGGCGTCAAACTAAAGATCCTTGTCTTAGGCTTTGTGGTGTTCAATTTCTCTTATTTCCTTAAACCTGGATACCTGTTTTTATTACACTGCTTTCGGTGTGATGTGTTATGATGTGCTGAGATTTCACTTCAAGGCACTGGCAGGTTTCTTTTACGTCTGTGCATTTGCTAATCATGGAATGGTACTGGCGAAGAGACTGGGGGCAGGCCATGCGATAGAAATTGTAAGGATACTTACATACCGCCAGAGGACACTTGGTCTGGAGATGTTCTTTGCCTGAGTCAAAGCAGGGCAAGACGTTCATGCTCTTGGGACATGAAATGCTGACTTTCTTCTTTCTTATTAGAATAGAAGCCAAGCTGAAAAGCACAAGGACTCTGTGAAAGAAAAAGCGCCGGATCGTCTGGCTCCAGTGTTCACCTGTCAATCCCCTGTTCCAGACCCAGATTATAAAGAAGGAGGGAGGCAAGGAGCAGGAGAAAAGAAGAGGCGGGACTGTCTCACATAGGCAATGTCTGGATTAGCTAATAAAATCTGCTAAGCTTTTGAAAATCCCTTTCAAAAATCAGGCTATTAATTTTATCTCCATTTCTAATCAACAGCAGCCAACATGAGTTTTTGGAGCACAGACAGAGAGAATAATTTGGTAATGTTATTTGGTTAATCGTAGTTTCATACTCTAAACTCTAAAGTCTTCAGAAAGCTTAAAGAATCACAGATTGCTGCGTGAAAACCACGGAATAAAATGACCATGTTTATCAACCTAATATAAAATACTAATTTGCAGTGCCACGGTTGCAAAGGAAAGCATGCTACACTTGGTAAAATTATTTGCGTACGTGATACTATGAGCGCCCTATGCACGTTTTGCACAGGATTTATACTTACACACATATTCTTTAAATCCACCCCCACTGCCATTTTATCAGAAATCTCTAAAAATGGAGGTGAAATTGTAAGGTCATCACAATTTTAGAGGTGTCAAGAGCTTTGAGGTAATATAATCCAATCTTTTCATCTTATGTAATGGGAAACTGAGGCCAGAAAGAATAAATATTTAGCTCAAGACCACAAAGCTAACTAGCACACAGGTCTTTTCTTATTCCCAGGTTTTCCAAGACAAAACACTGCATTCACAGAACAGTGTGCATAGTTGGCAGGACTTTTCCATGTGAAATCCAGTTCTTGCAAGTTAAGCTACGATGTATTGAAAATAGCATTACAGTTTTTATGGAATGATTAACCACTGCAATAAATTATATTATATTGACTAACTATGTATAATTATATGTAATATAATCTTTATAATAAATGATATATATTTAATAAGGAGCAGCATTCAATGGCTTGCAAGAAAGACTGCAGAGTTACAATAAGTAGTTAAATTTCTGCAAGACGCTAAGTGATTGCCAGTTTAAGACTTTCACTGTTCTTCAATAAAATAAACACGAGTAATGAGTTTGAGAGAATCTGGTATTCCACGAATGAATTAAAAAAATGCATTGGAAATGTTAAAGTATTATCCCTTAAATTCTTTCCTTGCCAAAGAGATCTTTTCAAATGTTCAGCTACAATTCTTTCAACAGTGAGTATAAATTGTAGAGACTTGTTTTTTCAGCTTCTTTCTAATTTGGTTGACTGAACACCAGATTGACATGTTCTCTAGTCACACAGACATCAATTGGGGTAATAATATAACAATAACAAGCAAGCTTTCTTGACAAATACTTTAAAGAGTAAATAATAAACTGAGCCAAAAATGAAAAAAAAAGAGGATGTAAATGCTCTTTAAAATATTTTTATAAACATACTGAAATGCAGACAGGAACATATAAAACAGGAAATAGAACAAAATGTGTTTTCAGGTGGCATTTTAAGCAAATGGATGAAACGAACATTGGGAAAAAGATACATTGTCTACGTATAGGAGTTAACTTGAAACCGAAAGTGTAAGTTTATATATGGAATGCAAAATGAAGGCGATTGTAAATGAACCAGAAGAACAGAATAAGCCAAATGAGGATGATTTTATATTTAATTTAAAAGATGAAATGAAAAATGTTTAATAGAGGAAAGAAAACATTTTGACTTGACAATGAAATCTATCAGTAAGCAGAGTAAGTGATGGATAATGTAATGAGATGGCCCATTTTAATTAAATTTTCAAAATGTAAGTTAATCAAAATCTATATAGGCCAAATAAAAAAAAAATAGAAAATGAATGGTAAGCCAGGATGTGAAGAAAAGAATAAGAAGGAACACAAATTACAGAAAACTATCAGTTCACTGAACTTTGTTGACTAATTGCTCAAGGCAGTACTATTGCTAAAGAATGAGTCATCAGGTGCCTCAGAGCACAGTGGCTCTCAATTTTTATTTCTTGGCAACATTAGAAAAGTCACATGGAGACAGTAGACAAGGAACTGAAGAGTAATTTGCAACATAGATAAAATACAAAGTAAATAAATTGTATTTTCTATTGTTTTCAGTTTTATTCATATATCAACAGTGGGAGGGGGAGGAGGTAAAGTTCTCTAGGGCTCCACTATTGTTTAAAACACCTTCCTAAAGATCAAGTAATTCACATAAAACACAATTTTTTTTTTTGGTAACTGAAACAAAACTTGTGGATTTGACAAGCCACTTTGACAAATTTGTGGAAAAGAAAAACGTCATTACTACAAGCACATATGTAGCTCTGAAATTTAGTAAACTCTTCTTGAAAGGTTTCTACAGGATGCAACAGTGCCATTAGACAAATAATTTCTCTTGTCTTCAGTTTTATGCAAAGGTAATTTAGTTTTCCTGCATTTCTCAACAATGACACTTGCGTAGGATTTTCAAGTAGTTGTATTTAGTTTCTGCCAACGCTCAGGTAGAAATTGAGTATTTATCTTATGACACGGAACATTTCAAATTTTGTACTGATATCTAGTCAATCATCTTGACAGCTCCATTCTCCAGTTGGTGTTCTCCCGCTCTTTCTTCTTTTTGATTGACTTGGCGTAACCGCTGACACAATAGCCTCTGACCAAAGGGAATGGTTCTTTTCTAGAGTCATTGTTTTGAATTCTATTCACAGTTAACTATGTCTCACCGAACCCTTCCAGTATAAACAAAATACATGAATTACTTTCAAAGTGATAATGCCCAAAGGCAAAATTTAATATAAAACCCAACTTTTTTTTTCTTTTTTTGCAACTCAGCAGAAGGACCTACAAAATATTTAATGCTTGGCAAAATGACCGGGATCGATTTTTATTGTCGTATCAGGTCAGCCACTATCTTATCCAGTAAGCAGATTGTTTCATTTCTGTTATTTTTTTAAAGCACATTCTGCAAGCGGCAAATGCAGCATCAGCTGTTCATGACCAATTCATATGTAAATATGGGAATGATGCACCTCCCCCCCCAACCAATTCGGGGAGGAGTCACCTCAAATTACGTGATGCTTCTCCAGCTAACCTTGCGGTAATTAAAGAAAAACTCTGTTGTGCAGAATCTATGCCGCTTCAGTCATCAACTTAGCAAATTAATAATAGTCAGCTCCTAAATACTTCCCTGAATAGCTTACAATATGTTAAAGGGGATGATTAAAGACTCCAAGTTCTAGAGAATTTTTCTTCATCCTGTTCATTATCGAGATAAAATATCTATCTAAATATGAAATATTAGTAGGTAAGACAATCTGATCTTGGCTGTCACTGGTCTTCAAAAGGAATTTGTATCAGTTAATTCTTCCTAGGAACATTTTCTCTGACAAAAATCACTGACAGCATACAGAGGAAGTTGTCTGCAATTTGTCAGCTCTAAATGACTGATTCTTAGGAGGTATTTCTAGACTCGAGGGCCGTGGTTAATAGTCACAGGAATATTTTTCCTGATGCCCTACAGTCAGAGTTTCTATTTTTTCAATCTGGAAGTAACATGTCTGAAGCTATTTTAGCATTATGTCTACCCTTGGACAAAATGAAGGCACGTTTCTGGATGATACAAGGAATAAAATTATAAACTGAATGAAATGAGTCTAGTGGTCAGTATAAACACAAGCAATAAGATAGTGTTGTTATAACCAATAGTCACTGGCTTATTTCTGGTTTATTTAGAAATATTGGCATGGAAATTTGAAGAAGCACATTGTGTGTGCCAGAGTCATCATGGTGTTTTGCTAGAGCAGTGGTAGATATCGTATGGCTCTCATCACCAGACTTTTTCTTCTTATACTTCTGTTGTTTTTCCTTATCTTTCTCATGGCCTCTAATTTTCACCTAATGAAATCATTAGCTTTGGAGTCAAACAAACCTGAAATCGAATCTTGACTTTGAGAGTTATTCTGTGTTTGACCTTAGCTAAGTTAACTTCCTTGGCTTTGGTTTCTTTAGTGGTAAAACGGTGAAGTAGAAGGAGCAACAGTGAAATGAATACTGCGGGGTTGGTATCTGTACACACACAGACACACACGCAAACACTTAATTATTTTTAATAAGGTGAAGGTATAATTAAGTAAATACATAAATATACGTGCATTCATACAATTACTAATTCAGAAATACCTCTTCTCCCTCTGCTGGTCTTTGGCAAACAAGGACACAATAAAATTAGACTGTAGATTTTGAAGAACATACAGAATCTATCCAGGGAGATACCTATGTGAATAACTCACAATAAGGTGACATAGTAAGTGTGATAGTAGAAAAATGACTAAAGAAGCAAGGAGGGAATGGTTTATCTCTTCATTAGGAGGTATTCAAGGGAGGTTCTAAAGAAGAGATAGCTCTAGAATTTGACCTTGAAAAATGAGTAAGAATATGCCATCTCAGCAGAGGAAAGAGAAGTCCCAGCCAAGACAATGAGCAATACTTCAGAGGTGTTCAGGTACACATTGAGCCTGCAATGTGAATTAGGACTGGTGAGAGGACCTGATGATCTCAAGCTTTACTGAAGAAACGATCTTTTTCTCAATTTCACCATTGTTATTAATAGCAACATTGTTGCAAATACATAATTCAATCGGTTTTGATCTCTCTATCCATCAGTGCTATGATCATCTACTGCCAAATATGGTTACCTTTGTTTTCAATAATGGATTTTGGAATATTTTATTTCTATCCATTTCCTCTACTCATACATTAGCTAGGATGACATGACCTTATTTATTGTCTTCTAGGCACTCCACAGTCCATTCCCATTGCAAAAAAAAATCAACAATTTGTAGGAGCTGATAAATACATTATTCTGCTGAATAAAAATTTTAAAAATATCCAAATACTTCATTTGATTTCAAGAGTTGCTATCAACCTTTATAGACTTATCGTCCCTCTCTTCTTTCCCATTATTTCAATCAGGTCCTCATTGGCTCAGAATATTGATTTTATTCAAATGTAGCATTAATGGAACAGTTAAGATTGTGAATTCTGAAGCTTGACTGACTGGGCTTGCATTCTGAGTTCACTGTTCCATAGCTATATGGCTTCAGACAAGCACCTTATCCTCATTGCCTTTATGTGCAAAATGGTAATGGTACTAATACTTCTCTCATATGGTTAAATGAATCAAGAATAGGTGAATTAATACACATATGGTATTTAAACAGTCTGGCACATGATCGACAGTCAGTAGGTTTTTAGCTAATATTACTATTTTCTCTTCAAAATATAAATGTATAATTTGGTTATTGTAGATAATGTTGCTATAAACATCAGGGTGCATGTAAGCCTTTGAATTAGTATTTTTGTATTCTTTGGGTAAATACCACACAGTGCAGTTGTTGGATTGTAGAGTAGTTCTCTTCTTAACTTCTTGAGGAACCTCCATACTGTTTTCCACAGTGGCTGCACCAGTTTGTATTGCCAGCAACATAGCAAAAGCGTTTCCCTTTCTCCACATCCTCGCCAACACCTGTTGTTCCTTGCATTGTTGATTTCATCCATTCTGACAGGTGTGAGGTGACATCTCCTTGTAGCTTTGATTTGTGTTTCCCTGATGATGAGTGATATGGAGCATTTTTTTATGTGTCTGTTGGCCAACTGTATGTCTCCTTTGGAAAAGTGTCTATTCATGCCTTCTTCCCATTTTTAATTGGATTATTGATTTTTTTGAGTGTTGGGTTTTATAAATTCTTTATGTTTTTTGGATACTAACCCTTAATCAGATGTGTCATTTGCAAATATCTTCTCCCATCCCATAGGTGCCTTTTCCTTTTGTTAATTATTTCCTTTGCTGCGTGGAAACTTTTTATTTTGAGGAAGGTCTAATAGTTATTTTTGCTTTTATTTCCCTTGACTCAGGAGACATATCTAAAAAGAAGTTGCTATGGAATCAGCTCAAGTGTCCATCAATTGATGAATGGATAATGATGTGTTTATTTGTATACAATGGAATATTACTCAGCCATAAAAAAGAATGAAATCTTGCCATTTGCAATTGCATGGATGGAGCTAGAGAGTATTATGCTAAGCAAAATAAGTCAGTCAGAGAAAGACAAATACCATATGATTTCACTCATATGTGCAATTTAATACACAAAACAAACGAGCAAAGGGAACAAAAAAGAGAGGGAGGCCAACCAAGAAAAAGACTCTTAACTAGAGAGAACAAACTGATGGTTCCCGATGTCATATGGAAGTGTTGAGTCACTATATTGTACACCTGAGACTAATATTACACTGTATGTCAACTAACTAGAATTTAAATAAAAACTTAAAAACAAAAAAACTCACAAAAAATGTAAATGTATAAAATATAACTTTAGGTTATCACTTCAAATGATTTTTAAATGACTCATAATGATTTTGTCCAAATGATGCATGAACATATGCTTGTTCTAAGAGGGGCAAATGATGACTAAGTACATGAAGTATAACTAAAGCTCTCCCTTTACTCTTTCCACTCTTACTCCTCATTTCAGAGGGAACCCCTAGAAGCAGTTTAACAGGTATAATTCTGGGGTTTTTTTTAATCTCTGTTTGTTTCTTTGAAGACAAATTAGACCTTTTCCAATGAATTGCCCTGGAATTTAATTATTTTTGACTTAACGATTTATTGTAGATACCTTTCCATAAAAATACATATTAAATTCATTTCTATATTCTACATTCATAAATATTTCCCAAACAGTGATAATATGGCAGGCCTTTTTCTCTTTGCTAGAGACACATCAGGGAACCAAAACCCCCTGCCCAACTGAAGCTTCCATTCTCTTCAATGTGTAGATTATTCATTTCTAATGACTGCAGTACATCAGAGAGCATGAATCCAGACTAAACTCTTTCATCACCCTTCTACTGAAAGAAATGTAAATAGTTTTCAGTTTGGGGCTAATAAAATAGCATTGACATCCTTAATACTCATGTTTCTGTAGTGTTTAATTTTTAAGAAAGATTCTGAGTAGTGGAATTACTGATGTAAAGGTTTTTATAGACACTAACAAATTGCCTTTCAAAAAGACTGTCAATTTATACTTACTCAGAGTGCTTAAAAATAGCTATTCCCCTACATCATCCAAATTGATGTCTCCAAAACACCGTCTTCAAGAATGTTTACAGAAGTGTGCAAAAAGGATATTCTTTGGCCAAATGAATTTGAGAAACATTACAGTTTTTCCTTACTGAAGTTTTCATGTTTAAGTGCATTATAAATATCTGTTGTTGGTGCATAACACACAGTATTTTTCCACCATACATATTTTAACAAATTGAGGAGCAATGTCCTATTTGTTTTTATGTGACAAATGATGTGTGAATTGGTTAGAATTATGCCAACCCTTTTAGACCTATAATATCTAGGAAATATGTAGGCTACCTGAATCGAGAACGTGTGGTAAAGCTTTTCTTATTTTTCCCCCAACATTTTCTTAAGTGAAGACAGGTTATAGTAATAAATACTGTCAATAAATACAAAATATATAATGGATCAAATATAATAAAAAGTATTTTTCACTCCCATAACAGTAGATGGTGGCTATTCCTGAGCAGTTAGCTTCTCTTCAACACATGGTCGAAGCTTCCCTCAAATAACTCCACTGTCTCTTAGCATCTCATTGTCACTGCACTCCAGGGGGAGACAAACAGAGTACGGAGTAGGCAAACCTTAAGAGGCTTACTTTATGTTGAACAGAACGTTTTGATACATTCCTTTGGCAAGAACTGTATACACAGTGATGCATAACTGTGAGAGGGTCTGGGAAGTGAAATCTAATGCTGCACCTAAGAAAAAAGGGAAATGATCATTGGCTAAAAATCACCATTCTCTCACACATCTAACAGGTCTGTAATAATAATATGCTAACAATGGTTGAACATTGATTATAGGGCAGGCTCAGTACTAAGCACTTTATTCGTATTAGCTCATATAATATTCAAAACTTCCATGTCATAAATTGATACGGTGAATTGAGGTCACCTAGCTTGTGAGTGGTGGAACAAGGATAGAAGCCTGAAGCCGGGGCTGAGTGCCCAGCCCTCCCGATTTTGCCATGCTGCCTCTCATCTATGCAGGGTGCCCCATGACCTGGCACGCTGGGGTCATGGTTGCCTCCCACATAGTCTCCTTTGTCTCTCATACCCTCTGACTTTTTCAACAACTTGACCCTTCTCCGAGGGTTCTGGCTCCATTTTTAAGAGTGAATATTAGATTCTTCACATCCTGCCCTTTCCCTGAAGACACTTCAGCTCATCCAGATAATTCATAAACAAAAACATTCTCTGTTAATGTCGGTCATGTCATCGATATAATTTTAATAGTTGCTTTTGATGATTTCCTTCTTGGGTTACTTTTGACTATCTTCTCTGAAGAACCACAGCCACGATTTTCCCTCTACTTTCTGGTACTCTCCTCCCCTGACCCTTCCAAAAATGTTTCTTTTATGCTGACCAAACATAAATATTGGTGTAACTTGAAATTCACTTTATACGTCTTTTCTCCCTCTTTTGGAATAATCCTATTCAGTGCATGATGTTAGATAAAATCATACCGTTTTCCAACCTGTGGTAAGAGTAGGCTGGTTGTGGGGCGCCTGGGTGGCGCAGTCGGTTAAGCGTCCGACTTCAGCCAGGTCACGATCTCGCGGTCAGTGAGTTCGAGCCCCGCGTCAGGCTCTGGGCTGATGGCTCAGAGCCTGGAGCCTGTTTCCGATTCTGTGTCTCCCTCTCTCTCTGCCCCTCCCCCGTTCATGCTCTGTCTCTCTCTGTCCCAAAAATAAATAAACGTTGAAAAAAAAATTAAAAAAAAGAAAAAAAAGAGTAGGCTGGTTGTCAGGGAAGCGGTGGTGGTCGCAGAACACTTCACACAAGTATGAGGGCACATCAAAGCATCTAGGATAACTTTGCAAATTCACCTTTCTTGACATTCACTGCACCAAAAATTCTTATACACTCATTGTAGCAGTTGGTTATTGCTATAATAGCTATTGCTGTAAATGCTGAGCAGCAAACCACTAAACTACACCTCAGTGACTTAGAAGCATTATTCTCATACTCTGGAGTCTATGAGTTGTCAGAGTAGTTCTCTTTTAGGCTGTAGGTCTGTAGGTTGATTGGGACAGGTTTCCTCCACATATATCTCATCTTCCTGAAGTCTGCAGGCTGCCTCAGGTTTGTTCTTCTTGTAATGATGGTAGAAATGCAAAAGAGCAAGCCCAGCCATGAGAACACATTTTATATTTCTGTTTGCCGCATATTGGCTAAAATTCTGGTGATCAAAACAAGTCACATGCTGAGCCCCAAATCAAGGGGTAGGGAAGTATACTCCATGTCCGGTGCAGAGTCAGGGGTGGGTACTGCAAAATCAGAGGGGACAGGAAATGAATACAAGGGGGGGGGGGAACTGGGAAAGTAATTTAATATGCTGCGCTCTTACTTTGAAATGTACAGGTACAATCAGTGACTTTAGCTGATTTGAGTATCCTGAAATCTATCAAATATTCAAATACGTTGAGGTAGAACAAAGCATGAAAATCACTGGGATAATTGCTGATAACTAATAAGCATATATCTTTGACTCAGGCCACTCTCTTAAACTTTCAATATTTTGTCTGTTAATTAATTCTTCAGTTTGTATCTGTTGAGTACCTACTAAATAAAAAGCACTGTGTAAGACACTGGGGATACAGAAAGAAGAAAAGACACTCATGGCCCTGTTGCCATGAAACACATGGGAAATGAGGGAAACTCATGGGAAACTCAGGTAAATATATTAACAATAATAATTACCTAACTTAAATTGTGAAAAGTTCCTTGAACAAAGAGAGTTAGTTATAAACTAAGTATTCATAACTGGGAGATACAACCTACTCTGTTATTGTAAGAAGGGTTCAGTCGAAGTGCAGTAACAGCCTTAGTTAAAATTAACTGGGTGAACTCTAGGCAGAACAAAAGCATATGAAATATACCACAGATAGTATAGGAAATGATAACAAAGTCCAGCTGGGAGAACCCAGGAAAAACAAAAAAAGACTGGTTACAACTACCAAGAGAATAAAAAGCATAAGGTGATGACCAGACAGTCAGAGGTCAGATACTTAGGGCCTTGGTTTAGTTCTTAAAAGTAATGGGAAGTCATTAAAAGGTTTTAAGCAGAGGTGAGACATGATCAAATTTGCATGTTCAGACTGGATCTAAGTAAGGAAATAGGAAATATCAGTTAAGAAGTTACTGCAGTTTTTCATGAAAAAGACTAGACTGGTGGCAGAGGATATAAAGAGACTGAACACCTCTAAGAGAGAGTAAGTGTTATGGTTCACAGAAATTGATGATTGAATTGACATCTCCCATTTAGAAGAGTATGGTCAAGAATGACTGTAGCTGTATGGGTTGTGCAACTTAGTGAATGTTGGTACCATTTGTTGAAAGGGAAAATTAGAAAAGGATCAGCTTTATGGGGAAGATCATGAATTCAGTTTCAAAAGTGTTGAAGAAAAAGATAAATGTAGAAATGGATGACCTGTTTAGATAGATGAGTCTGGAAGAAGACCAGTTTCATGGGGAAGACCATGAATTCAGTTTTAAAGGTGTTGGAGAGAAGACGAGGCATACATGCATATATGTGGATGACCTAACCTAATTAGATTTGTGAGTTAGGAGCTCACAGGAAATTACCAGACAAGAGAAAGAAATTTGAGAATCATCAGTATATACATATACTTTGAATCCACATGTGTAGATGAGATCATCTTAGGAGAAAATATAGAGAAGACTGAATGACAAGAGCTTTTGGATGTCATTGAAAAGTTAGTTTTCAGAAGAAGAACCAACAAAGGTTAGAAAGAAGAAGAGAAAAGAGGGGTAGAAGAGAAATCAGTTATGTGTGATGACACAGAAACCATAAATGTAACCAAGAAAACAATGTATTAGTAGTTTTTAGTACTGCTGAGAGACCAGTCATAATGAAGACAGAAAATACGGTTGGTAAATACTCAACTGAAATGACTTCTCCTATACTCCTCGTTGGCAATCTACTCCAAGAGTCACCCTAGATCTTAGCATCTAATCCACTCATGGCTCCCAGTCACTTTTCAAAAATGGCTTTCTCTATTTCCAGGCTACATGTTCAGTTTCTCCTAGTGCCATTCTAATGTATAGTTATGACTGTCTATTATGAGTCACTCCATTAGTATCTTCTTTTATTTCGTTTTTCCTCCTTCAGTTTATAACATTCTGACCAATACCTCACTCACCTCTACTTTCATGGGATCCATATGGCAAAATCTCAACCCTGGATTAACAAAAGTATGTACTGGGTGAGTGGAACACAATTGGAGAAGGCCACAAAATAGGGGAGGCTCTTTGTACAAAATATTCTTGACCACCATTTCATCTGGGCCCTCAACAATGTCTGTCAGTTTTACCATGTTTCTCTGATAATCAATTCCATACTCTCCAGAATAACACACAGTAAGGACACAATAAAAAAAATTCTGTAGATAAAACCTTTCCAATGTTTTTCCATTCTCCTAAAATCACCACTGGCTCACGGTTCTTTCATTCTTAAAAGTTGATTCTGGCTCTTACTGTATTACCATCAGGTAAGAGTCACTCTACTGTTTGGGTTTTTTTTTTTTTAAGTTTATTTACTTACTGAGAGAGAGAAAGAGACAGAGACAGAGACAGAGACAGAGACAGAGAGACAGACAGGCAGAGGGAGAGGGAGAGAGAGAACCCCAAGCAGTCTTCATGCCATCAGCACAGAGCCCCGACACAGGGCTGGAGATCATGAACCCTAGGATCATGACCTCAGCGGACATAAAGAGTCAGATGCTTAAACCAACTGAGCCATCCAGGTGCCCTGTGAGTCATTCTACTACTTGTTAACAAGCCTAAAAACCTTTCTGCATCTACGTTCATCTTTTCTCTTTCTCTCTAACTCAACACATTAGGCATCCATTCTCCAATCTAAAGCTACGGATTTTGCCTAAATTTTGTATCCCATTTATCCCATCCTTCATAAAACTGCACTGTATGATTTTCTTTTTACTCTTTGTGATTTCAACTTTGACCCTTCTCATCAGTGCTTAAAATGCTGAAATATTCATGACCTTAGAAAGAGAAGCCCTTCCTTCTCCTGGATGATGTGACTAATCACTCAGATTGCCATCTTCTGAGCATAGACATTCATTCTGCTAGTTGCCAGAAGTACTTACTACTGATGGCTCACAGCTGAGTCCCTCCGCAGGCATTGCCATAAGTAGTGTTTAAAAAGAATCTCATCTCCTATCGATAGAGGGGGGTGAAAAAGCTGAGGATTAAGCCCGAATCTTAATTATATGGGTAGCTGAGCTCTAGTGAAGGTTAAATTTCAACTCCACAAGTCTGGTATACCAAAGTCAGGGCTCTAATTAAGAAAAAGTAGAACTTGACATTTTCAGATGAGAACATCTGGATCAATGCACTCAAAATTTTTAATTCTCAGATTCTGTGAAATCATCTGGGCCTCCAGAAATGGTCTATTTCTTCCTCTTAAAGACTAGCATTAACCATTAGTTGAAGACAAGCCAAAGGCTCTGTCTTGCAAGATAGTGGACATACTTCTCAGGATTTAATTTTACCTCCTCTCCTGGTCATCAGACTAACAAAGAAAGTCAAGGTACAATATAACTCAGTTGGGAACATGATGCAGCTTCTGAGGGAGGAAAGAGACTATACCTGAAAGAAGCTAAAGAACTTAACCAAGATATATTTACAGAGGCCAGGGAAATTTGTGTGGTTTTAGATCAAGCGAGTTCTCGGTTCAGAAAGGAGGTGGCAGAATATGGAGATGCTTAAGAGAGAGTTTATCAATATGGGAGTACTTTCCCCAAATAGAGGAATTAATACCTTGGTAAGAGCCCTAGAAGACTGCAAAAACCTGCTGGAAAGTCTCTTAGAAACTGGGAGAAAGTGACAACCAATACAAAGTGAAGTAAAATGCAGAAATTACCACGAAAAGTGATGGAAGAAGTCATTAAATAGCTCAGAAAAATTAGTATTGTAGGAGAGGTTTTTTTTTTTTAAGTTTATTTATTTTGAGAGAGACAGAGTGGGAAGGGCAGAGAGAGAGAGAATCCCAAGCAGGATCCATGCCATCAGCACAGAGCCCGACACAGGGCTCAATCCCATGAACTGTGAGATCATGACCTGATCCAAAGTTGGATGCTTAACCAACTGGGCCACCCAGCCCTGTAGTAGGAGAGTTTTACATAAGACCTGCAATAACCATTAGCTAACTATGTTCCACAAGGGATGTCAGAGACACATTTATCAAATTATTAACGGATGTCCCAAGAATCTCAGTGGTAGCTGGCTCTCTAGACCAAGACTGACTATAGGAGATGTTATTGCAAAACTGGGCTTCATGCTAATAAGGATGAGAAGCTTCAAAATAATCATAATAAAGGCCAGGAAGGAGTGCTTAACTGTCAGAGCAAGGTGAGAACAGTTATCTTAATGAACAGCAGGTTGGAGTGGCAGTGGTTTGGGGACAGTACTGACTCATAGCTATGGAAATGGTTTATAGTACATTGTACGTGCAAGGGCAATGAAGAGGAGCGGCCAACAAGGGCATCATCAATCTAAATAATCAAAAGAAGTCAAGATTGGATGATCACCAGGCTAAGGAAATGGCCATATAAAGAGTCCTGATCCATTGCCTAGTTTGCAGACTAGTCTGCCAGTTTTCAGATTGAGTACCCATGAAATCAAGGAGAAGTTGGTTCACCAGAAGAAAGTACCCTACAACCCCATATCAAATGTTTCTGGGGACTTTAGGAACATTACAAAATCTGTATCTGTTTTTTCTTTCAAAAAATAGACACAATACCTGTTTTCCTCTTGGCAATCTCATGTGGATTAAATGAAATCATGTATGTGGCCTTTGATAAATGTTTAAAATATTAGATATTTATTATGTTACAGAAGTGGGAGAATTAAGAAATTATATGTTTTATGTATAAAGGACAATTATAAATTTAATATTTGTTGCTAATAACACACAGGGACAGTCTCTTTCCAAAAATTTCAACTTTCTCTCATACATACATGGTTCAATGAGATTCAGTGACCACCTTACTAGTTGTTTTATCTGTTCCTTGGGTTCTTCTGCACAACCCATCTTTTATCTAATCTCTTTCAACTTTTGAACTGTGCTGCTTGATCTTTCAATTCTTGATCTGTAAAGAAGAATATATTTTTAATAATTCACCCTGAGAATCAGATCATTGTCTATCACTCAACCTCTTTCTGATGCCACCAACATAAAGCTTCTGGATTCCGTTTTATCATAAATATTTCAATAAATCCATAGGTAGCTTTGGAGATTTATTTTTGAAAAAAAAAAAAGAACATCCTTAGATGTTTTAAAAAAGCCTCTTTAATACTTTTAAAATGCAGTAATTGGGCCCAAACTAATTATTTTATGAATTGTGGATATTTGCATCTTATTCAAGTGCATTTTTTCAGATTTTGCACAAATACATAATTATTTTAAACTGCATGCCAATAATTTTTGGAAGTTTCATGTTTTGAAAATGAAAGAAAAATTCAAAAGGAGTAAAAAAGACAACCCTGTATAACTTGACTTTTGCAGACTCTGAGAGTAATTCTACTTGGCAAGAGAAGAAATGGTAGCTAGAGTCTTCTGTCAGAGACAGAAACTAAAGTAATTCAGTTTTTAATTTAAATGAAGACTAATAAGGTTAAAATTCACAGTTACCTAACTTTATGTTTACCCCTCTTGCGGCAGAGCTAACTTACCACTATCTTCTGAAGAAAGGTCGCAGTAAGTTTAATTACATCACTAGTAAGTCATTCCACTTTAGAAATATTTACTGAGCTCAAAATGCATGTGTAAAGTCAGCCTCCACTAGGTACCATCAGTCTGCAAGTATGAATGAGTTTGATCCTTTGACCTAAGGAAGTTAGAATGTAATTGGGAAGACTATATGCATGCCATTAGCACTGATAAAAGGAAAACTCAGTAATGGATTGCCATTCATTGGAGTTGGAAGATCTGGTGGGATAGCTGACAGATAGGCTGGACCTTGGTAGGAACACCTTCCTCTGACAGTTGGAAGTTATGGTAAAGGGCAAGATAAGAAAAAATAGAAACGTTCAACTTGAGAGGCACAGGGAGTGGAACAAAACGCTGAACAATCCAATGGGGTGAGGGTTAATAGTGGTGATAATGTGGAATAAAAACTAAACCTGGATTGGCAGGAGTCCCTTTCTTTGAGTATTTCCATATGGTACTCAGGAATTTAAGTTTTATTTTGAAAACAGAAGTCTCCATCAAAGATTAGTTGTGAGTTTTGTTTGGTGGTGGTGGGAGTAGTGGTCAGAGTTGTTGTATAGTAATGTGTTTACACTTGTGTTTGGAGAAAAGTGCTAGCAAGGAATCCAGATGATGGGTGCTGACAGCTTTCTTTTTAAAGAAGGTCAGTAGGAACTGTGACTCTTCAAATTACTACTGTTTATTCTTTTTCATATCCTTGTTCCCATGCATCTAGCACAGACCCTTGTCTGATATTCAATACATGCGTGTTGAAAGCTTTTGGTTTCAAGAAACCTATCAATAAAGACATAGCCCCAATACTTTAGGGAATGAGACTGTTTCTAGGAGGCGTTCTAAACAAAGAGCTACAAAGATAACACCAAGGGGGAAACCTAATTCTGACTAGGAACGCAGGAAAAAGAACAACGAGCACAGCTCTGTGGAAGATGATGCGTTTGAGCTGGACTTAATTTCTTGGTAAAGGTCTAAAGCAAAACAATGGCGACGAAACTAAAACTTCCAAGAGAGATCATCAATGCCTAAGAGGGAGTGTCCATGGAGTTGAGGAAGGGAATTCTAAAATGGACATGGATCAATTTCCTAGAATCAAAGAATGGCCCAGTCTGTGGAGACACAGATAAGGGGAAACTCAAGTTTATCCTATCATATTCTGCATGAGTATGTGGATCTGTCTGGTATTGACAAGAAATATGTGACACTCAAATCGTATAGTTTGTGGAGAGTATAATAGAGGGCCCACTTACTTACAAAGATGTGGATAGGATGTAGGGGAAGCACCAAAGAAATTACAATAACCTGGGTCCAAAAACACCTGACGCTTTTATCATGTGTAGCTCTCAGGCAGAGAAGAGAGGCTACATTAATGGAAATGGAGAGAGAGCACTGTGAGGAGTTATCCCTCAGGAGTTTCTACCTGCGGTCAATGGTAGAAAGTTTGTAGACCTGAGCAAGCCACAGAGAGGACACAGAGGACCTCATTCTCCTCCAGCTCTGATCTCTTTCTGCAGACCCTCATTTGCTTAGCCAAACAGGAAGCTGATGGGTAAGGGAGCCCATTAATGTCGGCCACACAGTCAGTCTCATGGGGCATAGAGCTGGATGAGAATGTATTTGAGCGAAAAATAGGAGATACAGGGACAATGCGCCAAATCATCCTTGACAGATAGAGTTACAATAAAAATATAAGAACTGAACAAAATAATACATATGTACCTGGATTATCACCAGAAAACATTATTCTTCTTTTACGATATATTTACAAGTGCCAACTTATTCTTGAAAATTTTTCTGCCATAATTTTGCTATTCACACCTAGACACACAACTTACAAATTAGTATCCAAGTATAATTACAAAATATAGTTTGTATATTACATGTGTATTTTCTTGTCTAAAAGCCCCTCATCCAGTGACAAGATTTTTTATTTGCTATGTGGAATGATAGCAAATGTGCCCAAATTTGTAATATGAACTTTAAAGCATGGTTTCTTATCTCTTACCCATGCTGTCAAACCTCACAGAAGACCCTATTTCACCAAAAGGAAATATGACAACAGATTTTTTTTAAATACTAAGATAAGTGAGGCACTACTATATATTCAAAATATAAAATATGTGAATCAATTTTCACCACATGAGTTTTTGTAACATTACTTTATAATCATTAAATTATAAAAATTATAGCCCTAAAATGTTTTCAAGTAGACAACAATATCTCTACTCTCTAATAATTAAGCTACAATTTAAGAACAACAAAGATGATCAGATATAAGTATTCACTCTTTATTTGGAATCTAGATTATATAACATATTTACAAATTGCTCATCACAGGCCCAAGTTAAAAAGGTCGAGGCTGAAGAAGACACCCATCAGTGCCACACAGACTACATAAGAGGACTGAAGCTGGCTAAAATCGGTCAGTCTATATCCCCATAGAATTAGGCATTTTTAAAATAAGGTATCCAAACTAAACAACAAAATAAAAACCAACACTAATTTAAAGCTTCTTGATTTTTTCTTTAAAGTCTCATGATCTTTGAAAGATTACATGGTAAGAAAATATCAACGTAGTTACTCTAAAGAGCAAAGAAAATTAAGAAAATTACTAATTTATTCTGATGTGAAAAATCAGAAAGGGAGACTGTTTTTAACCCATAGTAACATCCTATACACCATAAGCAAAGCATTAAAAGTTCAATTTCCATTTCAAAACCCCTGTTTTCATTCTCATTGTTCATAGTTGCTTTGATGTTCTTGCACTCTGACAGAGAGCATGGTTTCATTTGGGGAAAGGAATCAATTTCTCAATGTAAATTGTGATTTACACA
Organism: Lynx rufus; assembly: GCF_022079265.1. NCBI lineage: Eukaryota > Metazoa > Chordata > Mammalia > Carnivora > Felidae > Lynx > Lynx rufus. Next base: position 153,208,129 of record NW_025814834.1, read on the forward strand.
CTTCCTTTCCTCACCTATTTTTGAATTGATTTGATTCTAGAAGCACTAAGACATGTGAAAAACACTGTTTTGCTTGATTTAATAAACACTTGGAAAATGGCTTGTTGGATAAGCCTTAGACCAAAAAACTAGCAATTCTGAAGGAATGCATTTTCCTTTTTTCTGTCAGTGCCCTGCTTAGTGTTCATTGTTCTACCCTTTAATTAAGGTATAAAGGAATTTTCAGGTCAAGAGGAAGCTAACATCGTTGCATAGGGAATCCATCTATCCTATAATATACTGTTTTCAGGAAGCACTTAATTTGGCTTCAAAGTATGGTTTATTAAAATTGAATGATAGTGTTAACATTGTCAGAATTCAGGACTCAGTCATTTCCAAAGGCTTAAAAGGAGTAAAGCAGTGAAGTAGGTTTTTTTTTTTCTAATAGTTACATCGATGGGCCAATCAAAAACAAGCAAACTTTTAATAGTCTCTAGGGAAAAGACACTAAATAAGTTTCCCTCAAAGGTAAATACTTAATAATTGGTTTAATTGAAGAAATAATGAAAGGATAATAGGGCAAAATTTTGATCACATACTTTGGAATAGGTAGTCTGTTACTTCACTTACATCATAGCTAATACTCCAAAGCAATCAATATGTTCATTTCAAGACAAGACACAGGCAAATTTATGGCAGTTTCCATTTTCTTGAACACCTTTGTTCTCATTAAGATTAGAACATAGCCTGAAAGGCAACTTAGTGAATAGGAGAAGGTATTTGTAAATAATATATCTCATAAAGGGTTAGCACCCAAAATATATAAAGAACTGATACAACTCAATACCCAAAAACAAATAATCCAATTTAAAAATGGGTAGAAGACATAAGCAGACATTTCTCTAAAAAAAGCATATAGATGACCAACAGACACATGAAAAGATGCTCAACATCACACATTATCAGGAAAATGCAAATCAAAACCACAATGAGATATCCCCTCACAACTGTCAGAATGATTAAAATCAAAAACACAAGAAACGACCAGTGTTGGTGAGGATATGGAGGAAAAGGAACCCCCCTGCACTGTTGGTGGGAATACAAACTGGCGCAGCCACTACGGAAAACAGTATGGAGGTTCCCCCCAAAATTAAAAATAGAACTAATCTATGACCGGCAATCACACTACTGAGTATTTACCCCCAGAATACAAAAATGCCAGTTCAAAGGGATACATGTGTGTCTATATTTATTGTAGCATTATTTACAATAGTGAAATCATGAAAGTAGCCCAGGTATCCAATGACAGATGAATGGGAAATTCTATAGAAAAGAATGAAATCTTTCCATTTGCAACAAAATGGATAGAGCTAGAGAGTATAATGGTAAGTGAAATAAGTCAGACTAAGACAAATACCATATCATCTCACTCATATGTGGAATTTAAGAAACAAAACAAACAAGCAAAGAAAAAAGAGAGAGAGAGAGAAACTAAGAAACAGACCTACCTATAGAGAGCAAACTGATGAGTACCAGAGGGGAAGTGGGGGGGAGGGGATGGGGGAAATAGGGGATGGGGATTAAAAAGTACATTTATCATGGTGAAAAAAAAATGGGAAAAAATTAGAACATAGACAAAATCTCTCAGATAACCATATGGTAATCAATCATTCATTGGCAGAGGTAGATGTGACAGTGATTCTGAATCACAATACCTCCCTCTAAATCAGGATAACCCCACATTCAGCAGAAGATCTTCACTGGGGAAAGAAAGTTGAATGCTGAGTAGAAAATTTGCTATATTGGTAATCTTCTGTCAGGAAATATTCTGGAAGTCAAAGGAAACCAGATCAATAAATATTGTTGGGAAAACACCATAAAGCCTTAGAAAAGCCTAAAGGAGTCTGAGTACATAAAATCTGCAGTCCAGTTTTCTTTACAGAAATCAAGCCAGGTTGGGGAAAGGGAATAAGTTTTTTGTTTTTGTTTTTTCCTTCTGATAAACATTCTCACCAAAGTTCCAACAATTCTTGTGGTAAATATGGCCTAAAAGATTAACTTCAAAGCAGAGTTCCAAAACAACTGTTAAGTCAAAATATGAAATGGGATCATTACAAATAAAGTCACCAGAAGAAACATTGGAGAAATGGACCGAATTTAATCTAATCAACTTGAGTTATTTACATGTGCCAATAAATATGTATTGAGCAAAGAATTTTTATTTTTTACCATTATAAGGTGATATTCCTCTATGCAAATTATTGGAGGTACTGCTATATAGAGGCAGATTCTTCTCTGCATTTCTCATTTTACATTTAAAGTTAAGCAACTATGATACAAGAGATGATGGTTGAGAACATTCATATCTGGGAACAGAAAGACATAGGTTAACAACCCTGTTACATCTCTTAATGGCTCTGTGACTTTATCAGGTTATTTTATATCTCTAATCTTAATTTACCTCATTTATAAAATGGAGATAAGTATGTTATTATAAGGATTACAAGTAATATAGATAATTTGTGTAAATTTCTCTACAAGTTCATGAAACATAGCATAAAATAATACTGGCTAAGATAATAATAATAATAATAATAATAATAATAGTTACATTATGTTACTTTTCATCAGAGGCACAACTATCATAAATTACTAATTGAAAATGTGAGAAAATCTCCAAAATATTTTTATTAAATAGCAACATTTAGAACATCATTACCAAGGGGGTTTATTTATCCAGCTCATAATTTTGGTATAAAATCAGAAAATATTTCATAGTCAGTCACTAGGCATGATAAAGCTTTTCTCTAATTATCCAAAACGAACATCTAGAAAGACACATCACTGGGTAACTGCCATCAGGTTAACCTGGCAGTAAGTCTGAATAAATGATCCAGAGGCCTGACATGACTGTGGAGACCCAGCTGTAGTGAGCCATGGTGAGGCCCAAAGGAGCTGGCATTATTGAAAGAGGATTTTTCCATTAGAGTGTCAGAAGGCAAAGCAAACAATTTTAAAATAAAGGTGCACTTTTTAGTTGAAATAAAGAAAAATATTTGAAGATCTTTGAATGCTATATGTCCTCTTATATCATTGGGACTTTATGTATGTGGTTGTCTCTACCTGAAACACCCCATCCTCACCTGGGTATCTTCTTATGTGTCCTTCAAGAATTATTTCAAGCATACTTTCTAATTTATTAGAGTTGGCATGCAAAGTGGATGCTATTTGCCATCCAGATTTATAACCTGCTTCAGGTTATACATGAAAAGAGTATTAGGTTCGAATCAAAAGGCCAGGTTTGAAGTTCTGGGCCCAGCCCTTATAACCTCTATAACCTTGGACAGATCTTCTCTGATCAAGCTTCTCTGAAGGACCTAGATTTCCTCATCTGAAAATAGATTATTTTATTTTATTTTATTTTATTTATTTTTAAAAAAAAAATTTTTTTTTCAACGTTTATTTATTTTTGGGACAGAGAGAGACAGAGCATGAACGGGGGAGGGACAGAGAGAGAGGGAGACACAGAATCGGAAACAGGCTCCAGGCTCTGAGCCATCAGCCCAGAGCCCGACGCGGGGCTCGAACTCACAGACCGCAAGATCGTGACCTGGCTGAAGTCGGACGCTTAACCGACTGCGCCACCCAGGCGCCCCTGAAAATAGATTATTTTAATACCTTCTACTGCCTATCTCATAGAGGCGTTACAAAAATCAAATGATAGAAGTTGAGGGTGCCTGGGTGGCTCAGGCAGCTAAACATTCGACTCTTGAATTTGGCCCAGGTCATGATCTCCTGCTTCCTAAGACTGAGTTCCATGTTGCGTTCTCTCTGCCCCTGCCCCTGCCCCACGTGTGTGTGTGTGTGCGCACACACACACTCTCTCTCTCTCTCTCAAAATAAATAAGTAAACATTAAAAAATGATAGAAGTTAGAAAACAAATTTGTAGTCATTGAGCCCCTATATAAACACAAAGCAAATTCTGTTATCCTTAATACACGCCATCACTTCAAAGGCAAAATTCTTCAAATGACAGGAAAAAAGACACTTTAAAACAGAATTTCACTTTTTCTTAATTTTGGAAGCATAACCATATTTGGAGTGTCTTGTTCTGGGAATTTTCATATTCCTCCTACCATGCTGGAATCAAGATACACTCTTTTTGAGAGAGAAAGCACTACAACCCTGTACTGAAAACTTTTCCTCAAATTAGGCAGGTTTAAACTATTCTGAACACTATTTTTAATAGATATCAGTCATCAATGTATCGTGATGTCATTTAATATTCCAAATAAACAATGCAGCTTACTGAAATGCATTTTAAGTAGCTCTTTATGTAATAGAGTCAACACTTTTCTCTTTTATCAAGTACAACTGTCTCCTGTTTGCTGTATCTACCTTGAGGCAAGCCAGTTTCACACTGGTATCATTGGGACCATAGCAGGAGAGACGAGGAGATATAAGGAGGTAGCAGATTTAATATTTACTAGCAAAAATATCTATTCTAGCAATTTCTCATCAATTTGAGGTGGTGGAGTAGAAGGCAAGGAACAGAATGGGAGCTAAGGCAGGAGTAACAACAGAGGAGTCACATAGCATTTACTCATGGATGACTCCTTAATGTCTTTTATTATACCATGTGAAAAATATACTGGAAAGTTTCAAACTATAAAGGGGAAATAAGGAGCTCTATCTAGGTAGGTGAGACCATGATCAAAGGATAGAGTTTCTTAAAAGTGGTGATTTTTAAATTTTATTTAAAAATAATGTTGAAAGGCATTCTAGATGTATCCACAATCTATGCTTTTCCTTGAATGGTTCTCTTTTTTTCATTTTTTCATTCAAGTTGGTAAAAGTGTTGTTTGTTTCTTTGTTTCCTTCTTTCTTTGTTTTAAGGACTTTCCACAACTAAAGAAGAAGAGAGAGAGATCTATGGGTCCCACAGGGTAGAAGACGTGTTAGGAGCTCAAAGTAAGAATTTACCCTAGAGTTCATCATAGGGTGAACTAGGGGTGGGGAATCCCAGAATTGCCAAAGATTCTCTGCCTAAAACAGGTCATAGCAGAGCAGTGGGGATGAAGCAACACTGCTGGATGGCACACTGGGATCCTCATTCATAACTAACGTGGACATATATTGGACAACCAAACTTCCCAGTTTGATTTCTCGTATTACCAAACATCCTGGAATCTTGGCAGCTTGACAGACTTCAGATGTGGAAAGAATCCCCATGGTTGAATGATGCTAAATTTTCCACTTTCAGTGAAGGGAAAGCTCACAGTTTAAAACTAAGTTGATCTAAGAAAAGTTCAAAATACAGTATTTCTTCCACAGTTGAATTGTAGAAACACATTTGTCCATGCTATAGTAGTAACAGTTAAAATTTATTGAGTCCTTGCTATGTGCTGGGAACTTTAATAGCATTTACCTTGATTAGCTCATTGAAGTCTGATATGACTCTGCAATGTATGTAGTATTGTAATCTCCATTTCACACATGAGAAATTTAACGCATGGATGGTTAATGAACGTGTTTCTCTACTTGGTGAAGAGAGATGCAGGTTAGAAGGCCAGGCAACCTAACTCTGAGACCACATTTGAGACTAGTACTCAATATCATATTAAGAAATTTATCTCCCTATATATTTGAACATTAATTATGTAGTAAATGCTAATATTTACTAGATAAAATTCATTAGATTTAACATAATTAAACAAGAACTCTAATATAACAATTTTAAATAATTAAACTTACTATTAATTGAGGGGTACTTTAGAGGGAAGTGGATAATAGAAACTTTTCAATTTTTTTTTTCAGAAAAACTCCCCATGTAAATGATATTTTATAGTTAAGGCAAAAATAATATAAAACACAAGGGTATCAATAACATACTGTAAAATAAAAATTCTATGTGTTTAAATGAATCAGACTATGTGGAAACATGGAAGAAAGTTTGTTGATTTCTATTTAAATAAAATGAAAATTTAATGTGTTTAGTTTAGGCCCACGATTATCCTATAGAAAACAAAAAACAAACAAACAAAAAACAACCCAGACCCCCCCAAAAAAAATCTAGCATTCCTCTGTATTAATGTGAGGGGCCATGTCCCCACAAAGCTTTCCAGCAGTAGCTGACAATTGCTTTAACCAAAAGTTCCAGAGCAGTTGAGTAAATGACTCATAGTCTTGAGTACTTCCCTGTAGTGAAGTATAATAGTTGAAATTTGGTTTATTAAATCTGCACCTTTCTTTGTCTGCACCAAACAGTTATTTGGATGACCACCCTTGGGCCAGCTGCACAAACTTTTCAGGTTATTATTGAATAACTTGTATTAAATCCTTGCATCACTGCCTGACCTTACTTGCTAAGGCAAACTGGCAGTCCCCTTTTTCATGGATAGCCATCGCTTACATTGAAAAATGATTGCATTTGTGCCCTGGGCCATATTGTCTTTCATAAATTTACAGAAAACATTTATTTACTGAGAATAACACTTTCTAACTCTGGAAACCGTGGGTCAGTCAAACCTGATTATCACTAGCCTAGAATGATGGCTTTCAATAACTTAGTAGCATAAGTGAACACTCAACTTCAAACTGTGTTAAATAGTTGTCTTTACAACTAGGCCCTGCTTCTTTTAAACAATACAACCAAGATTCATGCCAGGGAAGGTTAATTTTTCTCTTCCTAGGGTCCACCATAATCAATTAAGAAAAGTTTGATTTCTAAGTTCATTAGAATGATATGGTCTACTGGCCTAGACATGAGAAATATTGACTTACCTCAAACAATGACATTTCAGGTAATAATTTTTCAATACAATGGCCCTTGAATTTATACTACTTTTCAAACTACTCATTTTGGGGATTATTAGGACTTTACACACACACACACACACGTGCGCGTGCTCGTGTGTGCGCACACACACACACACACCATGCAATAAACACACTATAAGAAGTGATAGTTTGAGATTTTGAGTTCAGGCAAAGGCACATTCACCAATTTACCTGAAATGACAGTTTCTATTATAAAGGAGACAAATTTGAACAACATGCCATCTTTGGATAAACCCAAATTGTGTTATTTAGTGTATTTTATGGTTATTTTAGCTGTGGCGTGTGAGCAATCTCAGTGTTTAAAAGCCTTCCTATGCATAGTCTTTAGTTTTACCTAAAACGTTTTTTCTGCACTACAATTTTATTTTGAACTGGTAACTATGAGCTCTCCAAAAGTTGAAATATTTGTGATGAAAATAGTACAGAAAAAGAAAGGAGTATAATTAGGCTTCACGATGTTCTATTTTATGAACAGACCGAATTTACTTCCAAATTGTTTTTTATTGTTCAGTCAATATAATTTTTATATCTGTGAAAATTATTTCAGAATTTTTTGTAGACGTAATGCATCATAATTTCTCCATTAAAATTAATGAACTTTTTTTTTAATTTAGTGGCTTTTCCCTGAGTTATAGAGTTTTTAAGAAATGAAAGCTGTTAAGTTAGTATATACCTTTAATACACACACACACACACTCACAGATTAAGGGGAGAGAGAGAGAGAGAGAGGAAGAAAATATTTATCTTTCATAATGATAAAAAGCTACCTGATTTTATGATTTTTTAGAATAGAATGGAAAGGAATGGGATACAATGTATACATATACACACATGTACGCACACATACATGATATGAAAATGTATTTGCATATATTGCACACTTGCAAAAACTTTCAATGACTCTAACAAAGCTGTAGCTTATCTACTAGTTGAATATTTGGGAACTTGAAGCCAATATTATCTGTGTCATCCAAACAGTTAGATTTTTTAAATTTAGGGAAAACTAAGTCACCTTGTCATATGTCTTCTTTAACTATAAAATGAAGATGTTAATAAATGCCACTCATTTGTTACTTTACTCATGCTGTACTTCATAGCAAGGTTAAAAGAATTAATAAGATGATATACCATAGTTCTAATTCATTAGAAATAGTGTGTTGCATAAATCAAAGTTACTATTGTAGCATTCCTTCAATAATATAGAAGGTGATATTAGAAGAATAGCATTTATACAGAGGTTTTCCATAAGTAAACAGGCAAGGTAATATAAACCCTACAGTCAACTTAAATGGTTGACGTTATTGAGCTAATCAGTGTTTTTAAGTATTTTGAAGGTAAAGAAATTCAAAAGTTAATGACTGCTCATGCTCAAAAATCACCCTTAAGCTAGGTCTCATTAATACTATGGATCTTTTAGAAAGCCATTCTACTCCATATTATGTGAGATACATAGGAATATACACATATCCAATTAATCCAGTAAATTATTATCTAGTTTAACTGAGTTTTATCAAACCCTGAATAAACCAATACCCTGATACAGCTAAGAAGCATTTAATCATATATATTATATTACACATCAAGAATAAGTGACATAGTTAAAACTAAACTGGGACAAATCACTAAGGTTTTGTTTTTATTCTGCTAGAGAATACTGCAAACAAACCACTTACAAGTAATGGTAAAAGATCCATAGCCATGATTTTATATTTTAAGAGAAGCAGCATTTTCTCATTGGATATAGTAAGCATTGACATATTGTGAAATGTAATTACTAAGAAAATTAGAGTGGTTTTAAGAAATTCTTAAAACAATATATGAAGCATCTAGATTAAATGCAAATTAAAAAAAAGAAAAAAATGAAAGAGAGGGGAAAAAACAAGATAAAGTAAACTAAGGATAATAAGATTGTGATGCCCCCAAACCCCCATATTGATTTGAGAATTTTCAGTGACACATTTTAAAATGTAATTACTAATAAAATCAGAGTGGTTTTAAGAAGTTCTTAAAACATTATATGAAGCATCTAGATTAAAGGCAAATTCAAAAAAAAAAAAAAAGAAAAAATGAAAGGGAGGGGGAAAAAAAAACAAGATAAAGTAAACTAAGGATACTGAGATTGAGATACCCCCAAACCCCCATATTGACTTGAGAATTTTGAGACTTGATGAAAAAAAAGCCATTATAGATGGCTTCTTTTACAATATTAAGGAGTATTAAGTTCAGACAAAGATGCAGTGTTTACTGTAACTGACTTAATCATCAATATCACCAAATCAGAAATGGGCAATATTCAAAACTGTTCAATATTCAAAAGAGTCCAGTCTAATAACATCTTACTATTATTGAAATTCAATCAATTATGTTTGAAAAGAAGGATGTGGTTTGCAGGTGCTCATTGAAGTAAATCCAGAAGCAGTCAAAAGGTTTGAACACCTATCATGCAAAGTTACCCAGTGAAATAAGTAAAATAAAAGGAGGAAGTCACTGTTGTGACTACAGAACTTAGAAGAAGAGACAGAATTGCTCTAGGATGGACAGACCTGGCTGATTCCTTGTTGAGAGTGCCTTACTTAGTGAGATCACCTAGTCCTGGCCTCACCCTTAATCTTTCAGGCTTAGAATTTTTTTTCAGTTCACTAGGAATGGATAGATCTCTGAAAGACAGATTCATGTTAACCAAGCTTACACGACTGGCAAGTAAAACGAGAATTACATTTTCATGCTTTTACAATGGCGAACACAACTCTCGAGGGAGCTGGCACTCACATTCTGCAGCCATTATTCTTTTTCTCCTTGTAATCACCCTAGCTGGGCACTTACATTATTCACCAGAAGAGATTCCCCAGGCTCCACAGTAGCCCATGTCAGAGGGTGCTGCGGTGGCAGCAGTAGTGAATATATTCTGTGTGGAGTCTGATGACCAAAGCACTAGCAACTGGTGGTGGGTTTGGCTGTAGGTGGCAAAGAAAAGCAAGGAATTAAGAAAGTAGAGTCATCATCCGTAGAGAATGTTTCTTAGAAATTTGACTATCAAAGGGAACAGAGCAGAAAGATGCTAGAATAACAGAAGTTTGTTTGGAGGAATAGATGTTGTATGTATTGTAGGTGATGCTAGAATTCTGACCTGCCCGCCTCCCACCTACCCGCCACAACACTTCTTTATCCCTCTGTGCCCAGGAAAGTCTTGTGTCTCAGGCAGACAGTCAATATTGCTATTGTTAATATTGACAGCTGCACCCCATACCTATGGTCGTTGGGCCCAATCCTCATGACCTCAGCACACCTGGCTTGTCCAGGTGGCTCTAGCTGTCCCCCTCTGGTCTGAGTCTATACTAAGACAGTCATCCCTGGAAAGACTCATTCCTCATGCCTCAGGGATGAACCAATTCTCTCCCTTTCTGGAGACATTAATGCAGACTTTTCTCTCGTTTTCTAACATGCCAGGCTTGTTTGCTTACATTTGCTTTGTGAGTTTTACTTGTTAACAGCTATGAATCCAGAGACCCATGGGGCCCAGATTCAGAGCAGAATCACAGTCACAGACATCCAACACCAGCAACCAAGTGTTTACAAAGTGTTTTTTTAATTGTATTTATTTGTAATATATATATATATTTTAAGTTTATTTATTTGAGAGAGAGTGTGTGTGTGTGTGTGTGTGTGTGTGTAAGCAGGGGAGTGGCAGAGAGAGAGGGGGAGAGAGAGAATCCAAGCAGGCCCCATGCTATCAGTGCAGAGCCTGATGGGGGGGGGGGGGCGGTGGATCCTACTCATGAACCATGAGATCATGACCTGAGCTGAAACTAAGTTGGTCACTTGACCAGCTGAGCCACCCAGGCGCCCCTCAAAGTGCTATGATTGTACTTTGACACACAACAAAAAAGGAAATATAGTAAACAACATTTTAAAAATTAATTACTGTTTTCCTATATCCATGTCTCTTACAAGTAGAGAAGATCCATTATTTCTCTCTTCTAAATTTTCATTAAAATTTTTTGAAAAATAAACCAATCAATTTTTCTCACATTTTTTTATCCCTGTTCTTAATCTTTTCACCCTAACTTCTGATCTCATTTTGTAGATTTTTTAAAACTATTTTTTTTATTTTTTAGTTTTTTTTAGCATCTTCAATCTTGTAAAGGTGGGACGTTCTTTAGAAGTCAGAGGGATAGACAGGACATATCCATTGATTAATTTTGGACCTACCTTACCTTCACAGCCAGAGAAGGCATGACTCCTCTCAATTTTTCTCCTTTACCCAACCTCTTATTACATGACTCAGAGGGAAATTCCTTCTTCTTCCTAGCATCTGTGTTTGACTCTTTTGTAAAGATTTCCTCTCCTACCGCAAAGGAAATCTGGGGAAACGAGATGTGAGAAAAGATGCAAAAAGAGTCAGATATGACTTGAGGGAGGAAAAAATGAGAAGAGAGAAGCACCATTATTTATACTCATTGCATTATTACTGTGACAATTCTACTAGCAATAAATGAGAAAGGTGAGGAATCTGGTACGTTTTATAAAATGCATCACTTCACCATCAGTGTGCATGGCCCTGACACAAGTTCCTAAGGAAAGGAAGGCTAAGATCAAAGAAAATATTAACAAGGGATTTCTAAAATGAAGCAGGTGAAAAAGAAGTGTTTGTGACTGAAGCAAGAGGAAGAAAATTCCTTGGGAAAAAAAATTTAATTATTGGATTGACTTATAAGTAGAAAATAAAAGATTAGACTGGCTTCTAAGGGATCTGAAGCTATCAGAGATTTGGAAAGGAATTTACAGATCATAAACAAAAAAAAAAATAAACTCCTTGCTATAACTGCAACTCAGAAAACAGAGTCTCCAAGGGCCCTGAAGAAACTTCTTGTGTTCTATGGTAAAAATGATTCGTAGGATCAGAAGTAAAGAAAATGTCTCACTAAGAACAGAGAATAGCAACTATGAGACTGACAATTTCTGAGCACCTTATAGAACTGAATATTTTTGGCAAGAGGAGAAAAGCTGTTCTGTATTAACAGAAGTGGGCAAGTGGAGTATATTGTTACTAATTTATTGCTTAAAATGAAATACTACAAATTAAATTTGAAATACTTCAAATTCCAGAATTCCTGGAACGTTTCAGTTTGACACTTCAAATGTGAGAAAGATCCTTCATACATCCTACAGAGCTGTGGAGGCAGACACCTGACTTTTCTGTGGTGTCCCATTATCTGGAGCAGAGATCCTCTAACTATCATGGGAAGCTTATGTCAACTACAGATTTCAGGAAACTAGTCTCAGAGATTCTGAATCAGAGTGTATGGGATGGAGTGTTAGAGTATGAATTTTTATTCAACATCCATGGCATCTTAACGCAGGTGCCCATAAGCCACGTTTTGAGATAGTAGCGTAGAGAATGAAGTCCTCATTTTCTAGTAGCACATTCAAGGTCTGCCATATTCTAAGTATGAATTGTCTTTTCCATCTTACCTCTCACCACATCCCTGCATAGTCTTCCTCCCAAGCATCCAGCCTATTGACTGTGCACGCTTACAGGACAGCTTTCCTGTTTGACTCAACTTGGAAGACTTCCTCCCATTCCAGATGCATCAAAATTCTACTTTAAGGGTGCCTTCTAAATGTCAACATTCCATCTATTTAATATTACTACCTTTTACTTAAAAATATTTAATGCTTTTAGGGCACCTGGATGCCTCAGTTGGTTAAGTGTCCAACTCTTGATTTCGGCTCAGGTCATGATCTCACGGTTCATGGGATTGAGCCCCACATTGGGTTCTGCAGTGACAGTGTGGAACCTGCTTGGGATTCTCTCTTTCCCTCTCTCTCTCCCTCCCCAACTCTTGTGCACATGTGCACAGATGCTCTCTCTTTCTGTCTCCCCAAATAAATAAACTTAAAATATTTTATGTTTTATACTTCAAAATACTTTGCTGTTTCTCCCTGGTTTACTTGATCTTGCATTAGAGACTATATTGAGTTGACTTTACATCTGCTTCTTCCAGTAAATTTTAAGCTCTTCGAAGACAAAGTACTATACCATCATTTCAAAAAATATTTGCTTAACTGAATTAACAAAGCACTTACCCAATGGTTCATATCTGGTCGATCAAGATCTTTATGTTATTATACAAAGGAAATAAAGAGATTATTTACGTAGAATCATTTGGTACACATAGAATTTGAATGTCTGATCTGAAGGAATCCAGGCATTCCCCAAATGACATTTAGTTGCTTACTCATCCAGCTGAAATCTGTATTGCACCGCTCAGATATTGAAGCACTTGTAATAGGAATGAAGTGCGTCTGATTGTAAGGAAAAGTAAGAGATCCATGGAGAATTATGTGCTAGCACCTTGCTGCTGGGAGTCCTACTGATCAACAACTTTCACCTGTCTGTCCAGGGAATGAATGCCTAGGCTGAAGAGACCCACACTGCCCAAGAGGGTTACATCGCTTCCTGAAACAGCCCACGTAGAATGACCAATTCACACAGATAGGCCTAGACCTCTTGCCCTAATGCACAGCAGCTCTGAAAGATCATTGCGTCTTTAGAGCTCCTTAAAAGGTCAGCTGGGCCCCAAAGGAGCTTCACTGTGCTGGCCTCCTCTCTCTGCCCAAACCTGCTTCCTTCCTGCTTCCGGCTTTTCTCTTCTACAGGCACTGATCTTAAGAAAACTCACTAATAAGACTTCTGCACGCTCATTTCTTCCTCTGTTTCTCAGAGATTCTAACATGCACAAATTCTTATATTTGCTGTCCTTATATCGAGAATGCTTTTTACCCTCATCTAGATAGCACGAACATGATGAGAAATTGTTTAGTTAGCGTCAGCTGTGCACTCACTGTAATACGATACATTCTTTATATTAATCCCCCCCAGTCCCAAATTTGTATGTGCTCCTGACACATTCATGCCCTCAGATCTCAATTCAAATATCACCTCTTTGGAGGGCATCTCCATGACTACCCTATCAAAAATAGCCTCTCCCTCTACTGCCCCCATCAGAGCTTCCTTCTCCCGCATTTATTTTAATTCATAGCAATTACCACCATTTGAAATTATAATAGGTTTCATTTATTTATAGAGTCCTGGCTTGTCTCTCTAGTAAAACGAAGCTAAAAAAGGATAGGGACTTTGTCTTATTCACTGTTTTAGCTCCGGTGCCTAGAACAGAAACATGGTAGATCCTCAAAACCCAATTGTTGAGTGAATGCCCACATTTTAACCTCCTCCAGTGGATGAAATACCTTTATAAGTAGATAACTCTCATCTAATCTAAATTCTTAGGAGGTTTTCCCCTGAGAAAGCATTTCTTTGTTGCGATGAAGTGATTTAAGGTGGCCAGTAACAACATTGCTCTAAAGTAAGAACAGTGTTGAGTCACACGGAAAAGTCCTAGTAGCCGAAAGTTGACAAATCCTCAGAAAAGGAAAGAATGAGAGAAAACTCATTCTAATAAGGGAAATATTCTCCAGCCAAATTAGCAACTTTGCAGCAAATGGTGAGGGCAGATTATGATGGATAACAATATACTGTGATGCAGGGCGCTTAACAGTGTAATATGACATTAAATTCTGGAGGGGGAGCTTTTTGAAAAATCAGTGTGAAGACTCCCACTGTTGAGGCTGCAGCTGTTCTGTGGAGTGGCAGAGTGATGTTCATGAGAATTTTGAGCCCTGTCTAACAAGCCCCTCCAAGCCTGTGAACTCCCCGCCGTTTGCCTGTTAGCCTCCTGTCTGGCAGAAAGACCGCGGCCGCTGTGCTGACATTCATCACTGAGAGTTCTGGCCCAGTGCTGCCACTCCCAGGCCGACGTGCTCACTCAAAATCAGCATGTCGGAGTACTAGACAGAAGTTGTCTCTGGGGTGGTGAGCAGTTGAGGAGAGGAAGCCAGGATATTAGGAAAGGAGATATTTTTTCCCCCCAATATGATGACATTTGAGCTTAAAACCATAGAAACCTTTTTAAAGTGGCTACAAAATAACCCCTGAAAAAGAATGCATTTAAATTTCTCTGTATAATAGACAAAGAAGATGAACATACTTGGGGCTGGTATCAGTGACTGGGATATTTTCCTTAGAGAAAGTGGAGAACCCAGAAATAATCATTTCCAGGATATGTAGATACCCCCTGGCAAAACTGCACTTAACTTCAGATGTAATATGGTAATACACCGGGCAACTGAAGTACAAAAGCAAGAGCAGATTATCTTTAAAAGTCAGACCTGAAGCTGGGGAAAAAAATCAAAGCTATTGGAAAACAACTCACATCAAACAAAACAAAACAAAACAATAAAACTCTCCAGAGGTAAAAGGATGAGTTACAGCCAGGGTGAACATTATGAGAAAGAGTCAACAAATGTTCATTCAGGGTCAGCCCCATACCTACTATTATGCATCTTCTCCCCTGGGTCATTACTATGACCTTAGTATACATATGGAAAATGGAGAATAAGAGGAATAAGGCATTAGGAAAGGCCCTGAAAGATCTGGGGTCTTACCCTTACAGCTTTCCCCTCTAGTGCATTTCACTTCCATGCTAGCCTTCTCTCTGCCCACTGATCCTTCACGGGTTTGGAATATTCAAAATGCCTCCCTAGTTTCTATGCCAATTGCCATTCATCTCTTAGGGTTGATTCAAATGTTTCTTCCAAAGAGGACTTTCCTGACTCTCCTTATACATGCATAGGTCTGGGGATTAGCACTCTTTTCCCAGGGCTGGGAAATTTGTGTGTGTCGGGGGAGGGGTGGGGGGTGGGATAATATAATTTTAATATATAACAATATATAATATATAATTTTTAGTATATGTATCTCTCATGCAATTTTTGGGACATACTTATATTAAAAATTATTTACTATTTATCTGAAATTCCAATTTAACTGGAACATTCTTTATTTTATCTGGCAAATGTCCCTCTGAATTTCTATGTTTCTGATGGCTCCTATTTATAGTAGCCTGTACACAAACTTGAAATCATTTTTCACATTTCAATTATAAAATGATTTGTGGGATTATTTTGTTTAATGCATACCTCCCCCACTAAACAGCGCCTCTGTGATCATCATTGTAATTTTGGTAGCTGACAAAATGCCTGACTTACAGTAAGTGCTCAACAACCTGATTTTTCAATCTGAATAAATGATGACATAAAGCCATGCTCAAAAGCCAATATGTCTGATCCTAAAGTCCATTGTTCTTTTGACCCTCCAGATGGTTGTATATGAAAGATAGATATTTGTCACACATACATCTTATACATTTACAAACTTAAAAAAAATTTTTTTTAATGTTTATTTTTATTGAGAGACAGAGAGAGACAGGGCATGAGCTCTGGGAGGGGCAGAGAGAGGAGAATACACAGATTCCAAAGCAAGCTCCAGGCTCTGAGCTGTCAGCACAGAGCCCGACACGGGCCTCAAACTCACAAACCGCGAGATCATGACCTGAGCCGAAGTTGGACGCTTAACCAACTGAGCCACCCAGGTGCCCCTACATTTACAAGGCCAATTCTTGTAAAGGCAAATTCTAATTATCACACTGATAACAGAAAATATTGTCAGATCAGACTCTCTTTTCTGAATTTTGATAGTGCTAATTGCTCATTCTCCATTCTAGATATTAAATTGGTAAAATTGTTGAAACTCTTGACATCCTATTTTATGTGATAGAAACTTAAATGTAGCCCCCTGCAGGATATGGACATGGCTATTTCCTTTAATGAAACACAGTCTCAATGCTGAAAATATGGCACATAGTGTTGTTATTGGTTCTGTTCATGAACAAGAATTTCTAAACCATGCAAGGATGATTTAGTGATCCTGTATCTTGCCAAAGGCTTAACATTTCCAAATAGGCTTTTGCACAATGAAGTGTAAAGTTCATGAGCTGCTGTTGCCATGAGCTTTACATAAGCAACCTCTAGGAACTGGTCCGATAGCCAACTCTAAAATTTTGGATGGCCAAGACTCACTGTGCTGCTGTCAACTTCAGTTAAACTGGTTATATTATTTTTGTACAGAAAAGCAGAGTGTACTGAGGATAAATGTGCTTGTTACTTCCTTCTAAAAATTTCTATGATAAAAGTATTTTTATAGCTACACAAAAGAGAAGTTTTCTTATAGTGAGACCATTAATTGAAAATGGAAAAATGTGTCATACACAAAAATCCAGTCCACTAATTATCACCAAGAATATTCCCAGGCCTTTCTGCTGCATGTGTGCAAATGAGGGATTTAAAATATTAATGTCCACAGCACAGCGCGATGACCTTCAATGCCTCCATGATGACTGTTGGACCTTTTTTATTTCTGGAAATTCCTAAAAGAGTCTCATGTTCTTTAACACCTACTTATCTTCTCCTCTCTGACTGCTCCAGGTACACTAGCTTTGCAAACAATCAGACTCTAAAACCCAGACTGGTTTCATTTGGAATTAATGCTAGGGACCCAGGACTGGAGGTCTGCCGATCAAGAGAGACTCACTCCCTGCTTTGTTTAGAACAATTATCCATATACATTATGCCTCCTTCTCCCCATTTCATAAACAGCTAAATTAATACTTGCTCTATTTACTCCTCATGTCTTTTTGGGAAAATGAAATGAGTTAATAAGTGTGAAAGCATATTAAGTTGAAAGTGCTAGACAGTTATATGAGATTTATAATTCTCTGAACACGATGCTAACTTGTATTATGAGACCGCTATTTAGAAAGATAAGACCAAATATGAATCTACACATTCCAATACAAGTAAAGGATAGAACTTAAAAAAAAGTAATTCATTCTTTTTGAAAAGATAAACCTATTTTGGAATTACATATTATTTGATTTGTTTTCAGATCTGAAACAATCACCCATAACGTTGCCTCTGGCCATAATTAGTATTAAAAACATAAGTCATTTATCAAATACATGCTGGCTAAATTATCAAGAGCATTTCAGAAGAGATTGTGTCCAAAATTTTTCCACTCAATGAACAAAAATAAAATAAAATACTGGGCCTACAAAGTATAGGGTATAGTTCAATTTTGTTCTCATTAAGCTTTATGGACAATGTTTCTATTGAGAATTCACTATTTATTATTATTATTATTATTTATTACTATTTCTTAGAACTTGATACAATAATAGAGTTGAGATGGACATGTACAATTTCTTCTTGTGTGCAGGTGGGGAGACTGAGGACACAGGGGTGAAACATCCTTCCTAGCAGATTAGAAACCACAGTACATCTGATTCCCTGGCTGGTTCTTTGTTGATGCCTCTCTACTCTTGGGTACTGACTTACCTTCAGAGTTCAATAGAGATTATTGTCAGTATTTACAAATTGCTCCAGATGTGGTGAATTAAACAAACCAAATGAAATGTAATGTCTCACAAACAAAATAATGGTTGTAAATTAAACGAGGAAAATACATTGTGTTGTAGAGTGGGAGTAGAAAGTTTGGTCAGAGAGGTAAGAAGAGAAAGCAGGTTTGTGTGAAAGTTTTAAAATAGATTATTTACATTCAATAAAAATTTATTAAAACCCATTGTAGTACTGAAATATATATACACATATTTGTGCATACATATATAAAATCTTTGTACAACAGAAGCAAAAAATGTTTCACTGATTTGTTCATCAAATATCAAGTACTTATCGTATATCAACCAGGCACTATGTAAGCCTTTGAGCTTACATAAATGAAAGACACAACATCTCTGAAAGGGCTGATGGTCAAGTGAAATGATTAAGGTATGCATTAGTTAAGATGGAAACACAATTTCAGCGTATTTCTTTGAAAATTATTGAGGCTTTTGCATAACATTATACTGGGAAAACAACCTCAGAGTGTTTAAAAATTAAAACAGTAGAGTAAAACATACGTTATAATCTACATTATAAAGCACTAATTTAAATGAAGAGAACTTAGGTCTTCTTTGGAAAAGATGTCTAGAAGGGAATTTGGGGGGGGGAAATGATTTCTACTGTATCTTTCAGTCTTAAGAAACCACAACTAACGTGAAGATTTCTTCTTTCTTTCTAAAATTATAGTAAAAAAATGATAGCACTAGGTACTTTTTTATGAGTTAAAAATAATGAACAATGATATAAAAGCCAATATGACATGAAAAGAAGCTGATGGAAAATAGAAATTTTAGAAGAAAATATGTATCATCTACAAAATGTCATCATTTGGCCTCATTTCAAGAAATTTAGACATATCATCTGAAGCCATGCCTTCTTGAAAAATCTTTTAATATAAATCCCACAGCCTATTCACTACTTGATTGAGTAAAATCTTAAATTAAATTACTTCTTTCAAAGACTGGGCAAATTCAACTCACAAAATCATGTCTATGTACTAGTGATATCAATTTTATCACTCTCCTTCATTTCTTTAAATAAAAAGCGCTTAAAAATTTGTAGCTGAGTTTCAAATAACATTCGAACCAGGTAGTTATGACTGTCTGTTAAAGTAAACAACTCAATAAATATAAGACTTACCTCATGTTACAAATGATTTACCAATAAGTGTCAAAAAGTATACTTCTTTTAACAAGACAAGGCAAAATCATAAAAACTGACATTTATTTCTGAATCTCTTTGACAGAAGACATCTGCTCTTAGCAAATCCACAACTTAGCAGTTTGTGTTGGAAAGAAGGAAAATACTTATCATTGTACTAAAAGGTTCTTGAAGATTATAAACAACTTCGATTATTTATCCTAATTTCTTTCACTCTTCATGCCATTAATTTCATCTTTGGACTTTGATAATGCCCCTCCTTCAAGTGAAAATTCTCTTTTGAATGGTTTCCAGAGAAATCATTGGCTTTTCTATCTGTAATATTTCTTACATTTTGATCTCCTGATTACATCCTTTAATTGTGGGTATTCTCTATCACTCAATTGTTTTAAGTTTATGTATTTATTTTGAGAGAAAGAGAGAGCAGGGAAAGGGCAGAGAGAGAAGGAGACAGAGAATCCCAAGCAGACTCCACGCTGTCAACAGACAGCCCCATGCAGTGTTTGATCTCACAAACTGTGAGATCATGACCTGAGCCGAAATCAAGAGTTGGATGCTTAACCGACTGAGTCACCCAGGTCCCCCAGTCTCTATCGCTTAAAAAAAATAAATAAATCCCTGTCCAACAGACAGAGTGCTTTTTTCCCTCAGGGCTCTGACTTTCATGTCTATACTAATAAATAGCAACTCTCATCACCACTTCTGTTTTCTATACTCATTTCTAGATTTGTATTTCAAATGCCTCTTCAGGTATTTAAACTTGAAAATCCCACCCAAATCTCCAAGCCAATCTGCCCTCATTGAGCATGTTATTCCCCCGTCCAAACCAACTTTAATTCCCAACTGTTCTGCTTTGCCAGTGAAACCATGTCTAAATTATTCGGGTTTTGCACCTTGAGCCCTCTCTGACTTGTATTTCCTATATCAAAGAATGTTCCAACTCCAGAACTCCCATATCTAATTTTCATTTCAATAAATAGCACACAATTTAATACAACTTGCCAAATTTAAAGAAAATAAAAATAACCAGTGATTAATTAGCTAAGACAAAAAGCAATTTCCAATTTTAATACTTAAAAGGGTTCTGCTGTGTATTTTCAATGATAGAACTAAAGGATTTTCTTCTTTGCTTGAAGTTTCATTTAAAAACAGAAATTATACACACCAGAGGAACTAAAACATTTTTTAAAAATTTCATTTGAATTCTTATTCCTTTACTAAATTAAGGAAAATCAACATGTGACTTTGAAACTTTAGGTTTTCTTTATCCTTTTAGATATTTAATCATTTCTAATCCCTTCAGATCCTCATTATATATATCCTACCTCTGAGAGCACTGGACATTTATCATTTGCATGGAATAATGGAATATTATCCACAAGCCCAACATAACTACAGATAAGGGAGTGTTATATGTAAAAAATTGTGTAGTGAACTAACATCAACTCTAAATTAAACCAGCTAGATTCCAGAAAAGTAGAATGTTACAGATGGTAGTAACATAAGGTTTATAAAAACACAAAATGCAGTATTTCTAACAAACATGCTTGTTTCCAATTTTTTTAAATAAATAAGTTTTGTATAGTTTAATGTTTCCCCACCAAAGTTTCTTTCAGCACACAAACAGCTTTTCCTCTTCAGGCATCTCCCAAACCTAGAATTAAGTATTTGAAATGTACATTGTAGAATCACCAAGCTTTCTGTAGTTGTTACAGCTTCTAGAAGAACTCTAACGTGTAACCTTTTCTGAAGATTTTTTCAAAGTTCTTATTAGTTCTTTACCAGTTCTGCTTGTTCTTTTAACAGCTCATTTGGTGGGAGAGAGGGATGTTGTTCAATAGTATCACAGCTGGCTTTCTCTGGTTGGTAACTACCTGCATATTACACTGGATTACACTTTTATTGCAAATACAACAAATAGCCTTGAGCCACTCTGCTGTTTCAAGGATTTTAAAAGTTCTCCCTCATCAAGTATTGACTTTTTGCAACTTTTGCCACCAGGTGCAAATTGTATTTCAATGGCATGCTGATCTCCAGGAGAGGTTTGTTTATACAGTCATTCTCCAGGGATACTAGATGCACAATGCTTTTTGTTCAAGAGTAGCTGATGCTTTGTAGAGCTTTATGGAGACTTACAAGTCAATTGCTCACTCTAGGGACTCACAAAAATCACGCAGTGCTCCTTGAGAAGTAGCACTGATATCATACCAAATTCAATGGGGGATTGAAGGTACGCAGTGGAAGAGAAGTCACCTAGACTACAGTTGGGTGGTAGTCCATGAAAACCAATTAAGGAGATCCTCCTTTTCAACACCCTTCCATCTTGCTCAGATCTTAATTACAGAATTATCACAGTATAGGTAAATACTAACACATATATTTTAAGGCTTTCGTTCTTTCTTTAGAGTTTGGCATTATACAATAAAAGTCCAGGAATCAAAGATCTTCTAGAGTGTGTATTTTCTATTGCCATGGCAGAAGCTATTCTCTTTGTGTCATAGAAGAAAAGTGGAACAAAACAGACTCCAGGCACTGAAGCCACTGCGGTATTGAGACAGAGCATGTAGTGATGGTTTTGAGAACTTACAAGTTTTGAACTCAAAATATTTTAGTAATATTAAAAAACATTTTCTAAAGAAAGGTTGCAGAACTAGATCACCCCATGTCAAAAAAACTGGAATATTAAAAACCTCCTTGGGGCACCTGGGTGGCTCAGTCAGTTAAGCATCTGACTTCAGCTCAGGTCATGATCTCACAGTTCGTCGGTTCGAGTCCCATGTAGGACTCTGTGTTCTCAGGGTGGAATCCACTTCAGATCCTCTGTCTCCCTCTCTCTCCATCCCTCCCCTCCTCAAAAATAAATAAACATTTAAAATTTTGATATAAAAAAACCATCCTTAGAGACTGCGTATAAATTTGGGAAAATTTTCATCCCAAGCTCCCTGTCTGTTTTAATTCTTGAAAAAAATTCTGAAAGCCAAAACAAAAATAATAAATTTGCAACGTTAAAACTTTTATCATATCACTTCAGCATAACTGATCTTCTTGAGTATCTACTCTGTGCCACTCACTCTGCTAGCCATTGAGAATACATGACTAGGATAGTTCCTGCTCTAGAGAACTTAGAGTCTACAGAGAGATAGAAAGAGAGGGGGGTGGGGGAGATGTGAATACTTAATTCCAGTCTAATGTGGTGAATAAAGAAGGAAGCTCATTACATACATGATCAAACCTGAGTGTTAGGAAAGGCTTCTTTGAGAATATAATTTGTGGACGACAATTTCATATGATTTGACAAATAGACTATTTTGGTTTTAGCAAGGAGGGTGGATTTTAGGAAAGTAAAAGTAAGACTAGAAGCAGACAGACTAGACAGACAGAAGGCTCTTATAGTAAGATATGAGTTGGAGACTGGGCCAGTTGAGGAGAAAACCCAAGAAATGAGATCACACGTGGATGAAATGAGATCACACGCAGCATAAATTCATCTTGCTGTCATGGTTTCCCACATTTACCTCTTTCCTTATCTCCCTGATCACTCAAACCTTACTAAATATCTGGAGGAATTTAATTGAAATCTATTGAAGGTCACCCTGACTTTATTTTTTGAATGGCTTCTTTTTTTTTTTTCTCCTGAGTTTACTCAGAGTGGTTTGAGCCTCTGGTTTCTAGTCACTGCCAGCTCAGAAGTTGTTTTCCAAGGTAAATATTCTCATAGTGTCCATGTGCTTTGTTGTTTTAGGAGTGAGGCAGAAAAAAATAAACCCAAATTGCCTATTTTACTGTAGGTATCTGAAGAATGGCCTATCATTTGAAATTGCTTCCTATATATCAATTGTAGAATACAAAAGAGTTGGATATAAATGAGATATTTACATTGAAAAATTTACTATAAAACTCCGCAACATCTTTAATAAAGGCACCTTTAAGAAAATTTATATCTAGCCAGGGCTTTACAATGATAACTTATTTCATCTCTTTTATTAAAGACCACCAGGAGAACTAATAATTGAAATGTTATTTGTAACAGCCTCTGTTTTGGATGTAAATCTCATAAACTTTGTATTATTAGCATTGACCATTAATTTGTGCTGCATCAATTGAATTTCTAGCAGCTTGGCAATAGAATTAAACTACCCCTAGGCAGGACTTCTAAATAGACAATTATGTACCCTTCATGTACATAATTGATGTTCTGTATGTGATAACAAAATATTATATTATCAGCACAGAACTAATATTCATTCTAAATGATTGCCTCTGATTAATGTAAGCTTGCTTTATTTTTATCTTCCCAATTTTTTATAATCTGTGACACAACTGGCACTCTCAATATAAGATAATTTCCAAAGTAAGTGTGCGAAAGTACAGCATTTGGAAATTTAAAAATGAATCGATACCATTATCTACCCTAATATGCCCTAGGCACTTCCAGAGGAAATGCAATGGAAGAAGATAAGAAACTTCCACCCTCTTCACAACTTTGTCCAACACAAGTCCACTTAATTAGCGTTTAATTTCATTCAAAAAGGTGAGACTAATTTTATTTCTGGGCAGTGGTAAAAACTATGAATGACAATGGAAGTTGTAAGTAAATGTCTATAGGCTCCAGCAATTCCTATACCTACCATTTTAGGTCAAGATAATGTTCTTAATGGCATGGCTTTTGCGCTCTATTAAGACTGACAATAAACAAATAAATGATTACCTATTAGTGAATGTGATAAATTATGTAAAGGAAACAAATCAAGAGAACAGCAATGAGTGCCTGGGGATGATATAGTCAGAGATGACTTCTTTATGCAAGTAACATTTGCATTCAGTGGCTGATGAGAATATGTAAGCCATACAAAGATCTGAGGGAAGAGGGTTCCATAGTAGAAAAGAGCAAGTGGCAAGGCCCCCGATTGAGAATGAGCTTGGAATGTTTAAGGATAAGAAAGAAAGACAATACATTTGAAGTTTTGTAAGCATCATGGAGAATGGATGGAGATGATGTCCAAGAGAATGGGAAATTCAAATGGAGTAAGACTGCTAGATTTCAATAAAAGGCTAAATGTGAAAGTTCCCACATGCAATCAAGCAGAAAATAATCTTCCTTCCATCTTCAAAATATATCCAGTAACACTCCCAAACTCTTTTTACCAGGCTAGCATTATCCTGATACCAAGACTAGAACAGGACACTATTAAAAAAGAAAACTACAGGCCAGTATCTCTGATCAATATAGGTGCAAAAATTCTCAATAAAATACTAGCAAACTGAAATCAGCAGCATATTAAGAGGACCAGTCACCATGACCAAGTGGGATTTATCCCTGGGATGCAAAGATGGCTCAACATAAGCAAATCACTTAATACAATGTATCACATTAAAAGAATGAAATACAAGAATCATATGATCATCTCAATAGACACAGAAAGCATTAGACAAAATTCAACATTCATTCATCATAAAAACTCTTGACAAATTAGGTATAAAAATATATTTCAACGTAATAAAAGCCATAAATGAAAAACCCAAGGTTAACATCATACATCAATAAAGTTGAAATCCTTATTCTAAAATCAGGAAAAAGACAAGGGCACTCACCCTTACCACTCCTACCTAACGCAGAGCTGTAAGTCCCAGCTAGAGCAATCAGGCAAGAAAAACAAAAGGAGTCATAATTAAAAAGGAAGAAGTAAAGTTGTATCTATTTGTGAATGACATTATTTTATACATAGAAAATCCTAAAAACTCAACCAAAAAAAAAAAAAAAAAACCTGTTAGATCTGATCAATGAATTCAGTAAAGTTGCAGGATATAAAACTACATACAAAAATCAGTAGCATCTCTATACACTAAAAACAAATTTTCTGAAAAAGAAATAAAAAATCAATCCCATTTACATTTATAAGAGCATCAAAAATATTAAAAAAAGAATAACTAAGAGGTGAAAAATCTCTATGCTGAAACCTGCAAGACATTGATGAAAGAAACTGAAGAAGATACAAATAAATGGAAAGGTAGCTTTGTTCATACATTGGAAGAATATTGTTAAAATGTCAATGCTATTAAAAGTCATCTATAAATTCAATGCAACCCCTATCAAGATTCTAATGGCATTTCTTAAAGAAGTAGAAAAAAGACTCCTAAAATTTGTATGGAACCACAAAAGATGCCAAGGAAATCCCGAGAAAGAATAAAGCAGGAGACCTCCTAATTTCAAGCTACATTATAAGGCTATTTGTAAGTGGCATAAAAACAACAAATAGACCTAAGGAACAGAATTGAGAGCCCAGAAATAAACCCAAGCGTGTATGGCCAGTTAATACTTGACAGGGGAGCAAAAAAACACTCAATGGAGAAAAGACAGTCTCTTCAACAAATAGTACTGAGACAATTGGATATTTACATGTAAAAAAAAAAATGAAACTAGACCCATAACCTACTCTACTCACAAAAATTAACTTGAAAAGGAATAAAGAATTAAATGTAAGATTTGAAACCATGGAACTCCTAGAAGAAAATATAGGAATAAATCTCCTTGACATGGATCTTGGTAACAATTTTTTGGCTATGGCACTTAAAGCACAACAACTACATAAAAATAAACTAATGGGAATACCTCAACCTAAAAAACAAAAGAAATCCTCAATGAAGTGAAAAGATGAAACACCAAATGGGAAAAAAATTGCAAACCTTATGTCTGATAAGGGGTTAATATAAAAAATGTATAAAGAACTCACACAACTCAATAGCAGAACAACAATAACAATAAAAATGAATTAAAATGGGCAAAGGACCTAAATAGACATTTCTCCAAAGAAGATATATGAAAGGCCAATGGGTATATGAAAAGAAGCTCAACAGCACTAGTCATTAGTGGTGGCAAATTAAAACCACAATGAGATATCACCTCACACCTGTTAGAATGACCATCACCAAAAAGACAAGAGATAACAAATGCTGGTGAGCATGTGGAGAAAAGGGAACCCTTGTGCACTGTTGGTGGGGTTTTAACTTAGTATAGCTACTATGGGAAACAGTATGGAGGATCCTAAAAAAAATTAAAAATATAACTGCCATATGACAATTCTACTTCTGGGAATATATCCAATGGAAATGAAAATGCTACCTCAAAAAGATATCTGCAACCCCCCACCCCATGTTCATTGTAGTATTATTTACAATAGCCAAGATATGGAAATAACCTAAGTGTCTATGGACAGATTAATGGATAAAGAAGTTGTGAGATACACACACACACACACACACACACACAATGGAATATTATTCAGCCATAAAAAATGAGGAAATCCTACCATTTGCAACAACATGGATGGGACTTAAAGGCATTACACTAAATGAAGTAAGCAGAGAAAGACAAAAACAGTATGATCTCACTTATACGTAGAATCTAAAACAAAACCAGAAACAAGCCAAACTCAGAAAAAAAGATCAGATTTGGGGTTACCAGAGTGGGGGGTGGGGTGGGGGGAGGAGGACTAGAGGAAAGTGGTCAAAGGGTACAAACTTCCACTCGTAAGTACTAGGCATGTAATGTACAACATGATGACTATAGCTAACACTGCTGTCTGATATATAGGGAAGTTGTTAAGAGAGTATATCATAAGAATTCTCATCGCAAGAAGACATTTTTTTCCTTTTTTTCCTTTTTACTGTAACTATATGAGAAGATGAATGTTAGCTGAAACTATTGTAATCATTTCACAATATATGTAAATCAAATCATCATGCTGTACACCTTAAGCTTATATAGTGAGGCATGTCAATTATCTCTCAATAAAACTGGGAAAAAAGTATATTCAGAATCTGACCATTTCTCAGAGCTTCTATTACTATAGTCCTATTCAAGCTATGATAACTTTTCACCTGAAATTTTACAATACTCTTTAATTATATCCCTGTTTTCACCTTGCATTGGTGTTCTTCACATATCAGTCAGTGATCCTCTTAAAACAGAACCATCTATATGGTCCATGAACTGTGCCTTTGAGTAAATTAGAAAAAGATACTTTGGGCAGATGTATTTGGAAAATGAGCACCATCTGGGCAGAAGAATTAGAAAAATTACCTCCCTGGGATTTCAATCCCTTCATCCCCTTGGCCAAGCTTCTATGCAGTATACAAAACACACAACTACCGATGACTTCCCAGGCAAACCCTATGTCCCATCCTGCTTTATACTTTTCCATGTACTTCTATTCTAAAATACTGTTTCACTGATTTATTATTGTCCTCCCCTGGCCCCTGCCTTCACTAGAATGTCATTTCCATGAAGCAGACATTTTGATTGTTTTGCTTACTGCTTTAGCCTCAACTCTCAGAATAGTCCTGGCACATAGTAGGTTCTCAATAAATATTAAGGAAGTGAATGATGAACATCACTGCAGCATTTTAAACACTCTGGCTGATACTGGAGAATGGAATTTTAAAGAACTAAGTGTGGTACCAGGAAAACCACTTAAAGAGGCAACTACAGGAATCTGAGTCATTGGTTGCTTGGATTAAAGTGATGGCAGGAGAAATGGAGAGAAGTGGATGGATTTGGAATCCATTTTGATTGGTAAAGCAGACAATACTTGCAGACAGATTGGATGTGGAGAAATAGGGAAAAGGAGAGACTCAAGGGTGACTTCTAAAGGTTTGATCTGAGTAACTAGGTAGATGGGAATGCAATTTACTGAAATGAGAAACACAGGGAGAGGAGATTTGACTGTTGATGGATGTAGTGGGGTGGAAACTAGGGCAGATTTCTCTTATTGATTTTCTTTTATTTCTCTCTTCTTCTCCTTCTTTGACAAACCAAATATATGAACCATTTCCTTTATGGTTTTTTTCCATCCTTTTGAATTTATGCTCAAGAAAATCTTCCTTACTCTAAGGAATTATGCCTTTAGTTGTTTTTAAGATTTCATGTTTTGTAGTTAAATTGTTGCATCATTTGGAATTTATTTAGACAATAACATCAAGTTCTAATTTAATTTTTCTCAAACATTTAAGCGATTATCTCAGAAACTTTTGCTCATTTTTTCCCCTACAGATTTGAAATAACACTTTTTTATATATTAACTTTTTATATATGTTTCTGGGATTTCTTTTTCTGTTAATGGTAATGTTAAACACTATATATATTTTTTCCAGTTAATGTGGTTAGAGTACCTCGTTGTTGTTTTTTTTTTATTTTAAAAGTTGGATTGATTGTTCTTAACCATTTATTTTTCCTAATCAATCCCTTTAATATTCTAATCCATTTTTATACCTCAGCCAAGTTATCTTATTTAAATAATTTAGTCTCTACTTTCAAGCTCCCCTTCTTCACCACTGGTTTTCTCTATGGTCTAATTATAAACGGTTCATATCTCTCTGCCTTACATTTGCCATGTACCTTCTTAGGATGTTGTCTCTCTGCCTAGGGAACCTCATACTCTTCTTCCTAGACTCAAATTAGAGGCTAATGCCTCTACAAACTTCATTTGGTAGCTTCATTACTATTATCTGTATAGTAGTCTATCCATCTGCCCTAATCTCACCACACTGTAATTTCTTATACTTGTATCTTTGTCTTTAATGAAGTTGTGTCTTCAGATCTTGTCCATGTTTGAGTCTCCACAATCTCTCACCTTTCCAGTCATTTAATAAGTGTTGAATACCTATTCATTTAATGAATAAATATGTAAAAATTGTTATATTGGCTTTCATCCATCTTTAATTTTCCAGGCTAAAAAGTCCCAGATCTTTTAAGAAGTTGTCATATGACACTTAAAATTTCTGGAAACACCATTTATAACTATTTCTTAAGCATAACCTACTAACTGCTAAAATGTCAAAACTGAACATTCACCTGCATATATTCTCTAACCACAAAAAAAGTGGAACTGGTTTTTATTTTTTTGGCATAGACATTATACTTTGGTTAATCACAGCTTTAAAACTGCCTCAGCTTTTTTTTTAAATTTTTTTTATGTTTATTTATTTTTGACAGAGAGAGAGAGAGAGACAGAGCATGAGTGGGGGGAGGGGCAGAGAGAGAGGGAGACACAGAATCCAAAACAGGCTCCAGGCTCTGAGCTGTCAGCACAGAACCTGACGCGGGGCTTGAACTCACAGACCGCGAGATCATGACCTGAGCTGAAGTCAGACACTCAACCGACTGAGCCACCCAGGTGCCCTGAACTGCCTCAGCTTTTTAAATAGCGTGTCGCATTAAGTGTTTCTATGAGGTTGTAGTCAACTAAACCCCCAGGGCTTTTTCAATGACTTACTGTTTTCCCACACCCATTCATCCTTATTAAATACTTTAAATGCAAAATTTTATGTATATATGTATTTAAGTTAATCTTTCTTATTCATTCTAGACCATAATTTTAAATTATTATTTAATCATCAAACATAATACCCATTTCACCCAAATCTGTAAATTTGCTAGCATGTTTTCTATTTCTCCACTCCAGTCAGTTACATGAATGTTGGACATGCCAGAGCCCTATGACATGGCCCTGAAGACACTGGCGTTTGATTGATCATTCACCCAAACTATATTTTTCCAAATGATTTGTAAGTTTCCTGAGAAACTTTGCCAAGAGCTTTTTGTGATTCCATGACATCCTCTTCATCTGTCTACTTAGTAATCCTGTTAAAACCCTTTTTTAGACTTGGCTTCATGGAGAATAGAAATAGCAAATTTCGGTTTTGAATGATATTTTTAATATGCTTTATCACTGTAGAAACTACAGGTAGAAATGGCGCCAGCACTATTTCTAGGTAATTCTCCTGTTTTTGACTTCTCCCCCTGGGTCAGCCTCGCCTGTAGGATGTCTTTATTCACATTAGCAAAACGGCTGCAGCAGTTGAGGCTCCTGCAACATGTATAGCCCAGAAAGAAAGAATGTCCCATTGCCAAAATTTCTAGGGAACGTCTCAAATTTTACACTAATTGACTGCCCCTTGCCATCTTTTTTACTCCCCAGGACCAGGATAAGCCATCCAATGGTTGTTTAGGCCTGAGTTACTTGAAATGCTCAGTGTCCATGGACATGAGGCTGCATTGTTGGATAAAGTCAGTCCTTCTCAAAACCCATTGCTGCTTCTCAAGGTAAAAAGAATATATGGAAATTAAGGAGAATATTAACAATGTCTCCAGCAGACATAGAAACAGATCAAGACAAACGCATAGGTAGTACATGAGTGGTCAGTTTTAGGTAGTTCCAAGTTTTCTGGCAGGGTTGATTCAACAAGGGATTGTGTGCTTGATCATTCATGATTGGAATTTGTAAAGTTGAGAATATTTTCTCCTATGGGACAATAGAAAGGATATTTCAGGTAGAAGGAATGATATGGGTCATTTTCAAATTTTATTGGCCAGGATCTAACATCTTTGTTTCAGCCTTCTTGATGCAGTCCTATTTTTTTTTATAATTTGTGGGAGAAATGTATTGAGAAATGGCGGATGTGTGACCATGTTTTCTTGTCTTTTACCATAAAAGCCCTCAGGGGCTATGTGTTTGTCTGAGCAAGCTGTCAGCCAATTAGAGTTTACTGCAGAAGAAGAAGCTGAGAAAGTTAATCCTGCTCCTTCAAGGCATAGTTAGAAAGGAAATATGAATCTTAAGTAGTACACGTTATTTCATCCACTGAGAACCAAGAGAGACTAGTTAGGCAGGAAGAAGAGAGGACAATTTTAATGGGCTCATTTAAATAGGAAAACCATAGCATACCCAGAAGAAGTCATTTCTTTCCCTTCCCCCTTGGAGGGGGAAATCATCAATGAGTTCATAGAGATGTTTAAAGCCTTTTTCTTCAGTATTGTTCCACGTTATCAGAATTGCTATAATTTAAAGATCATTGTACCAGAAGTCAGAAGCTATGTATTCTCTTCCAATGCCAATGACCTTATGTGAGTCCTTTACCTTGTCTGGTCTTGTGTCCTCTCCTGTGTAAAAGAAAGGTAATAACGACTGCCATGGATTCCTTAAAGTGGTGATGGCATACCCAATGAGAAAGAAAATCTCCTTGTGGAAGATAATGATGCATTTAACTAGCATATATTCTCTTTAATCTCTTTCACTTCTAGGTCACAGTCTTTAGAGTCAAAAAGCCAGAAATCATTTAGTCATGTCATATCATGCATGAGCCTACAGACCCATTGTGTCTGCATCATCCAAGGGGGTTTTACAAAAACACATAGCTCGAATCCTCACTTTCAGAGTCTTCTGATTCAATTAGTCTTTAAATCTCCCTAGGTGATTCTGATTCTCAGGTTTGGTGACTATGATTTCATCCAACAATGTCATTTAGAAGATAAAAACAGTAACAAAAACAAAACTGGCTTTAATTGGAAGAACTGAGTAAATTCTAGCCAACCAGCCAATTCTCAGGAAGCACTGATCTATAACAAATATTAAGACATTATATGGGCAATAAAATATAATTTAAAATGTTAAAAAATGAAAAAAAAATTACATGGTGTGTGGTAGGAATACAAATGAAGTATTCTGGCAATAAATCACATGGAGTGTTTAGGAGTGAAGAGAAGAGAATGTTAAAATTACTAAGTGGCATTAGTAACTACTCTGGACCTATAAACTCTCTACTATAGAAATGAGTCCCTTTATTGCAAAGAAGACTTTCAGGTCTGCAAGCTGGGCCATTCTACTAGTGAGCTTCACTTTCCTCAGTTACCCTGAACAGATTATAATTGCTCCTCTAAATAAATGGGAAATAAACACTTTTAGAGGATTGATTTGAAGGGGCTGTCTGCCATGGCCTCATGTCTCTGCCCAGCCCTACAGAGTTAGTAAAGCTGTACAACTAATCTGGGGCAGAGCTGAGATTGTATCTCTTGTCTTTATTCCCAAATCCAGTCTCATTTGAAGACGCTGCACCATTCTACACTCATCTATCTTTAAAAATGCCTTAACAAAGTTACTTCCAAGTAATGAATATCCAGAGCCTCAGAGTGACAGATCCTAACTCTTCTCTCCATCAGCTTGCAGTAAAGCTGGCCATGTGAGTTTTACTGGCCGGGCAACATATGCACAGATAGAGCCCTGCGTTCAGGTTCTATGTCAGGGCAAGAGGGTCGTAAGTGGAGCTAGAAGAGGGTCAGGAAAGAAGAAAAAGCAATGAAAATGCCACATTCTGGTAAAAAAATACTAACAGACGATATCTTAAAAATGTTATAAACTTGGTCACTGCTGATCACTTGTTTTTATAAAGTAAAACACAAGACAAGTGACCTGTTCCCTTAAACCCTTAAAATTATACGCAGGCATATCCCATTTTCAGAAGTTTGATAAAAAAAAAAATTTAGACTTACAAACCATGAACCAAAGATAATTATTTATATCAAGAAAAGATTTTTAAAAATTAAACCCTCTCTTTAAATACCAGTTCTCTTACTGCATTGAGTGTTTGTATTTTGTTCAAAAATGACTGGATAGAGAGCCTACAGGACACTAACCCAAGATAAAATATTAGAAGACACTATGAATAGATTTACCTACAATTTGAAATGATATACAATCATGTGATCATAGTTTAAAAAAAAACTGAGGGGAGAAACTAATTTTCATAGACTTCATACATGGGAAAAGAAGTGTTCTGGGAAATAAGTTCAGAAAATATTGCTGACTTTTAAAGATTTTTCAAAGCATATTAGCATAACTAAGGCTCTGAAAAGGCCTGCCGTAAATAAACTATTTAATTTCCCTCTACCATTTACCCCATAAGCTTAATTTAACACAAGACTTATGTACCCTCTATACTACTATTTAGAACAGGGTAGATCAAAATCACATTGAAAACAGATTTGATTTTATACCTTTTATAATAGTAATATGTGACCTTTAAATAGATCTGTGAGCTTTGTAAGGGCTGGCTGTACCCATTGTAGCCCTGTATTCCTTGCAAGACCTAATGGGGTGTTGGGCCTATAATAGGTGTCTGATCAATAACTTCTAAATAACTTACTGAGCAATCAGTATTTGGCATATGCTTCATATGGGAAACAGAGGAATTATTATTATCTTTTTCAATGTTTATTATTTATTTTTGAGAGAGAGAGATACAGAGCATGAGCAGGGGAGGGGCAGAGAGAGGGGGAGACACAGAATCTGAAGCAGGCTCCAGACTAAGATGTCTATCAGCACAGAACCCCACGCAGGGCTCGAACTCACAGCCTGGAGATCCTGACCTGAGCCGAAGTTGGACGGTTAACTGACTGAGTTGCCCAGGCGCCCGAGGAATGATTATTTTTGTCCTTTTGTTAACAACCTTATTTTTGTTGTCTTCAGAAATATTAAAATCAGCTTTCCTGATCATTGCTATTTCCATCCATGGCCTGCAAGTCAGCTGGTCATAACTTGTTTTAAAAAAGGATAAAATGTGACCAGATTTGTTTGCCCACCTTAAGGAAAATAGAAAATTGTGACTACTCAGCAGAGACTATATACCAAGTATCAAGGCAGCAACCTGCTGAATAGAAAGAGCTGAATTCCGACTCTGCCCGGCCTAGCTGTTCTTGTCCCAAGAGGCTGAACTAGACTGGATATATCTTTAGACTCATCTTCCCTCTGGCTTCAACAAGTCAGAGGCAAGAGGAAAGGAGGGCCTGGTGTTCTTTCCCTACCTTCCTCTTGTTCAGGTAAGTGCATTGGCTGCACCCTTTTACTGAAGGCCACATGGCCTATCTGGGGGCCCACTATTGGGTTCCAGAAATTGCTTTCTCCCTTTTGTTCTTTCAGGTTGAGGGATGGAAATAGTTCCCAGCTATCACCAGTCCCAATACACAGCACATTCCTTGTCACTTTTCCTAAACCTTGCTCACAACTTTGTAAAAAGCCCCTTTATTAAACTCTCTCCAATTACGCATTTGGTCCTGGGCCATCTCTATCTCCTCACGAGCCTAACTGATAAATTGGCTATGTGGTGCCTTTGTAAACTTAATTTCTTCTGGCCTCAGTTTCTTCACCTGTGAAATGGGGATAATAACACCTATCCTTTCTACCTCATAGGCCTGTAGGAAAAATTAATGAATATTAGTTTTATTTCCCTTGCCAAATATTTTTACTTCTAGAAGGTGACCAGGAAACATTGTGTGTAAACTTAAGTCTTTCCCTTACTTCAGATAAGAGATATTCTTCTGTGGAACAGAATACCCACACTGGACCCTGTGGTGGTCAAAAGCCAAGAAATACTCTCAGAGCCATCCACATTGTGTGTGCATGGAGAGCTTGCACATTGCCTTTGAAGACAAGGAAGTTCTGCACAGGAAAGATGCCTGGACTAGAGGCTTCTCACTGAGTAACAGTAATTGGGACAACTCTGTGACCTTTCTTTTGTAACAAACATATAAATCCCATCTTCTAGGGCATTTGGGAGCAAAACACCAAAGTAAGATAACAATGTATTATCACAGTGAGGTCAGTCACACTTCTTCAGGTATACAGTGGGGGTAATAAATTGCTATTTGGAAACCTGATGGTTAAAAGTTGATTTGAAATAATAATAAAGCCATACATTCACATTCAATAAATATTTGTTAAATCTTCCCATATACCAGCCTTGTGCTAGACACATTGAAATATAATATTCATCTGTTTAAGATAATGCAACCTGAAATAAGAGAAAACTATTAGATGTAGATTTTCCTTTACAAGCTGGTCGATGTTGCTTATTTTTTGCACCAATGAAAATGCTCAGGTGAAAAGAGATTTCATATCCAGTCCTTAGAATAGAGACCACATTTGTGATTTAATTTCCAAGACCTCTCTTTTTTTTTGTATGCAGCTTTCTCACATTGTAACAGTAAGTAGAAGGGTGGGGAAAGGCTGATTGCTCTCATCTGCTTCTCCACTCCATGCAGTGTTTTGTGTGTCTTTCCCTAAAACGTTCATGCATAGACAAAGAGGATGCTAATACCACAGAGAGAAGTGTCCTTGGTTGCAGGTCAATCAGTAACATTAGCCTTTGATAGGACCTTTAAGTGAAAGCCTCTTTCAAGAATTTGTTTAATTGATTTCAACAAAATCACAAATTAATCAGATCAATAAGTAAGAGAAAACTAGGAAGGGAAAAAGACAGCAATACACGAGATCTATCCACATATAATAAGAGTGAACTGCTATGCATCAGATAAAGCAAACAGCATACACAATACATCACACACACACACACACACACACACACACACACACACACATACACACCCCAGTAAGCCAGTTTGAAATGTAGTAACTCTGTACAGCTATTTTTGTTAGGATAGTAAGAATTTACTCAGTTTTTACTATTACACGTTTATTCCATCATTTGTCTTTATGTTTTATTAAAATGGAGTGGGGAAAGCCATAAATAAGACGTTATTATTTATGGCAAACCTGTTGTGTGTGGCTCAATAAACTGGACCAAAGTTTCTTAGTCAGGGCCCCAAACTCGGTGAAATTAGATGATTTATTGAGATCTTCAAACACAAACTTGTGATAGTATATAAATAGGTTGTGGTCAATAGCCATATTAATCATAAAGGTGTTGATTTGCTGCAAGTATTCAATAAATCTAACTTTTATAGGCAGTCTCACACAGTAATATCCATCAGGGATAAAACACATTCCCTGTTGCTTTAGCTTCAGTTTGAGCCAAGAAACATGGCATAGACCTGCACGAATGCAAACTTTGACTGAAATTAAGCAACTTAATGCACATCTAATATAATGTATCTAATATAATGCTAAACAGACAGGATTTCTGTGTTTCGAGGACCCCATCTACAGAACTGGAAGCACTGTTATTCCTTCTCACAGAACAAGGAGAATTGCTTTGGTTACTTTAAGGAAGTTGAGGCTTTTTTGAAGCAAATTGTAGACAAGATGTCTGAATGATCTTTCATCTTTTCTGCATAAACATAAGAACATGGAAAGTTTAAAATTTCCAGCCATGAATACATAAACTATAAACTCCTACACGTTTTCTTTCCTCTATTCTCTAGCAGACAGGTGTGTTTTGCTTTGTATGTTTTCCTGAACCTTCTCAGTTGTCTCTCATCAGGGATGAGGCAGAAAGGTGGGAGAATTCAGAGAATGTCTTTTGGGCTCTTCAGAAGACCTACCTGTAGAAGCCAACATTACCAAACCTCAAGTAATTAATAAGATCAACCACAGAAACTGATATATCACATACAAAACCCTCATTTGTTCAGAGTCCAGTAGCCTAGCCACCTGATCTATGTGAGCAGTAATGAGAAAGAAAGGAAAGGAGACTAAATTTTACTGCATGTGACCAACAGCTGTGGCAAAGCTTCCTGAGCACGGGACCGAAAGTTTTTTAATTCTTAGGTGGGCTTGATGGTATTTTCTTTGCCTACCTCACAACATTATAGTAAAATTCTAAGAAGATAATTTTGTAGTAAAATTACTTTGAATACCAGAGAGTGCTTAGAAAAATGCCTCTCCTTTTTCTCCTCAAAGGTTCAAAGTGACATCTGGAGAGCGGACAATGACCAGAATTGGTAAAAGATGGAGATTAAGTAAAAGCAGGTGAGAAGGCCCCTTTGGTCACCTACTCTACACTCCCATTCTTGTATCTCCTCAAGAAGGATGGAAATAACCTGACTGGTCTGATTCCGGGACACGTATGGTCACAGTTATTCATGAGCGAGTTCAGAGTTCATTGAAAGGGCACACAGGATGTGGCTTGTTCTTCTTTTCTCTTGCTTTCTAAAGCTTATAGCATGAGAGGATGGCTCTGGCCATTTGTACCTCTCCTCCATGCATTTTAAGTATCAATCCCCTCTTTTTGTCAGTCTCCTAAGATTCCATAATGACAACTAGAATATGCAAATACTACAAAATTTAGGATAGTATTTAATATCCTAAGGAGTTGAAGGTAAAATTTCGTGGTGGGGTTGGACACAAGCCCAGATAACAACAAAGTGATTGTGTGGTTCCTATGCTGTCACCACCTCCACAAATTCTTCTATTAAGTGCATTGTGAGAAGAAATAATTATGGTCGGTGGTGGGATTCAAGCACTACCCTTTCTCTGGTCATATTATCAAAGCCTTGCCTTGATTTATTACACACACCACTAGAATTCCCTGGACGATTATTTATTCACTCAGTCAACAAAAGTATTATGCTTGGCATAAGAGATAGAGGTTGGCAAGGCAGATGAAGATCCTACTTTTGTGGAACATGTATTCTACGGGGAAGGGGTGCCTTAATATGTTACATAGATACATGTCAAGAGAGAGAGGAGAGGGCAGGAGGGAGAGAGGGGAGTTATATGACTACTTTATATTGGCTAAATAGGAAAATTCTCTCTACAGAGGTCAGATGAAGCTTAAGGAGTGGGTGTAGAAAAAAGAATAGGGCCCAGGAGGCCAATAGGTGAAGCCAGCGAGGATGGCTGAGAAGGATAACTCCGTGAGATGGGGGAAAAACCAAGAGAGGGGGCGTTCTTGAGTTGCAGAGCCTTCCTACTTAGGAAGATTTATACTTGTCATCAAACAATGCCAACTGTTGATGAGTATTAAAGGGAAAGTTTCAGAAGTTTTACACCAAAACCATTGGGAAAAGAATCATATTTCATAGCTTTTGCTCCTTTTCTATGTTAGTTAAATGACACTGTCTGATCTTCCGAAGAGGTTGTGACTGTTCATGCCATAAGAACCAATGCAGGGTTTCATGCAGAATTGGAGGACTTTGAAATGAACTTGAATTCTTTACCTACATTCCCCAGCATGAAGTACATCTCACCTGGGACCGTTGGGATAGCTTGAAATGCTGCTAATTCAAGTGTTTAATGATGAGGTTAGTAATGGCTTTAAAAATCATATTGTGGTATCTCAATCCATATCAATTCTAATAAAGCTAACTCAAACGTTTCAAAAGTAAGCCCAGACTCATTTTTGATGCAGCAGAATGTCTGCAGACCATAATGTGGTACTACTAAAGATGACAGGTGGGAAGAAACAAATTTACACAGGAAATTTTGGAACAATGAGAGATGAGGCTAAGGAGTATTGATTTGAGATTTTTGTATAGTTTAGAGGTCAAATGGAAACCATATGGCCAAGAGAATTGCAAAATATTTGCTTTACAATCTGATAGTAGTGAGGGGAATAATGTGTGTGCAGAGCCAACATCCCAGCCATCCTTGGCTTGGGTATACATCCCAGAGGATTTCTCACACTGATCCCGAAGGGATCTTGTGTGAGATTGTTCATGGCGGTTTTTATAGAAGAGACTTTGAGGCAGCCTAAGAATACGGGAATAGATACAGGAATGGATAACTAAAATGTGCAGATGAATACTGGAGATTATGACATCACAGTTAAAAATAAACACATACATGCACATGTAGCAAAGTGCACAGACCTTACAAATACAGTATAGAGTGAAAAAAGAAGAAACAGAAATAAATTTATAGCACAACATGACCTATATTTTAAAATACTCTAATATCGCTACCTGTTTTATAAGGATAGGTTCATATCAAAAGACCAGAATCAAATATATTAGTGCGGGTGCCTATAGGAAGGGAAAAAGGATAAAAACGGGGAGAGGGGATGGAGGGGAAAAACAGAATAACTAAATCAAATGAAAAGAGAGGGCTTACATTGCTAATGTGCTCTGAAATGAAGAGTGTACGTTTAGAAAAACAACAACAAAACACTCTCTTTACTTGCTTCTCCAAATTCCTCTCAGCAGGAAGCAAACACAAATACTATTGAGTGAAATAAAAGAAAATAACATCCTATGTCGTCTTCAGGTAACACAGCCAGATGTGGCTAGAGTCTGCTCTCACCTAATCGTCCAAGCACATGAGGCCCAAGCAGCCACTGAATTTGCTGGTGGGGCTAAGTGTCTGGTAAAAGATGCAAGGATAGAGCCCTGGAGGAGTAGGTGAGTGTTAACATTTGTTTAGTGACCCTCCATTTAGAAAGAGTAACTCATATCCACACATCAGTAGTCTTGAGTTGTGAATATTTTAAGAAACATGGAGAATATCAAAACCACGTCACATGCAACAAACAGTAAGGGAAGAAAAAAAATGTGCTCTACCCACTTCCCCTCCCTGTTAGCTCTCACAGTGCCTACAGATGTTTTCCTTCTGACTCTCCTCTTTGCTTCCCTCTGTGACCCTTCCCCTCATACTGATTTTGTTTTTAACTTTCCTTGACTCTCAGTCCTGGCCTCCTGACTTCCTTGTAACTAACACCATATCCCTGTCGGCCTGGCATCCACTTGAAGATTATTGCTTTGCACTGGCATCTGAGAACTTCCTCTGCTCGTGACCCTAACAGCCACCACTCAGTGCTGTGTATTTGGAAAAGGGAGGAGGGGCAGAGGCTCCTACACAGAAACATCTGTGTTGGTGCCCATTTTCTCATATCTACTCGGAACATTTTTCTTCATTCGATGCTGGCTGTTAGGATGGTCTAATGTTGCTTTTTAAAATGAAAACCACCTTTAGATTTAGGGAAAATCACATTCATACTTATAAAGGCTTCTTATGTGAGATCTGAATGTTTATGCCCGAGTTCCCAAGAAGTCATAGGCCAAGAAGCAGACAACAACCTACATAGATTGGTACTTAGGGCGGTAAGCTAATAGGGATCCTTTTATAATTCAGTACTGAGCTTCCCTCCTCGTATAACCAAGCGGGGGGGGGGGGATTTTCTTTGGATTGAATATCTGTTTCCTGTCCTGATCACCGGCACCTGCTCCAAATTTGGGTGAGAATGCCACGTGCGGACCGGCATCTGGCGTCCCAAGCCAAAGCGAGCTTAGAAGACTCCATATGTGATCAGAAATGGGGGAAAATCCTGGCTGAGGTTTTCATTAGGCAAATGAAAGCTTTAGGGTTTCATTTCACTTCAAAGACAAGATCCTCCAAGCAGCACATCCTGTTGGGCTGGGAGTGATATTATATTAACAGCCATGAGGTGCCAGAGACGAAGAGTGGAATACAAGCCATCTACTTCCTAGCCATAAAACGTGAGGAGCTGGGCAATGCCAGCAGTTGTTTTCAAATTGAAGAGACGACTCAAGTATTCCTAAAGTCCTCAGAAAGTTTCCCCCAGACGGGATTTTCCACTTTGAGGTGGAATGAGTCTTGCAAATATTTCAACAACCAGAACTGTCTCAGCTGCGTCATAAACAGGAGCAACAGTCAGTTCAATTGTTATAGGCAGCCACTCTAAAATAATTCTCTGACTTTTCATTTTATCCTCCCTGTCAACCAAGTAGTGCCATCTCTGTTCATTAAAACAGATTGATATAACTGAGAATGTCTCATTTCTTAAGCGCTTGCTCTGTGCCAGATATGTTGTTAGATAAATTAGCATGTCGGTGTTTTGCCATTTGTGTATTTTGCTCTCAGATCCTTTCTTGGACTTTCTGTCGCCGTGCAGTTTCACAGGAAACTGCGTTGCCAAGGCTTCTGTTTCCTCTGGCTTCCGTGTAGGTTTGACCAAGGTGAGGCATTTCCAGAAGGCTAATGTCCTTTCCTTGGCATTTCTGGAAGCATCTGTGCCTCCCTTGCTGTCCCGGGCAGCTTCTCCTCAGGGCAACCAATACTGCTGAGCAAGTCCTGCCTGGTTCTGCTTTTTACCAAGTTACCCTCCACCCAAAGCTCCAGTAAAGCCACTTTGTCTCTTTGTTTTTCCAGGAATAAAGGTGGTTATGGCTACATCTTTTGCCTAATCTCTAGGTTGCCTCACAGTTCCTGTATTAGCTTTTCAGCTATCCCCGCACCTGGGTAACTAGTGCCATGTTTTAATTTCTTTCTGTTTGAAATATCCCAAGTTGTGTCTGTTTTCCTGACTGGATATTGGCTGATATAATACATATATACACGATCTTAATTAACCCACACTACAAAATCATGAGGAAGGCATCATTACCCTCCAGGATAATCACGCAGGATGCAAAGGCTCTGTGAAATTAAAAATGTGTGCGCGTGTGTGCATGCACCTGTGTAGATATGCATGCATGCATGTGAGTGTGTGTGCCAATGGTCACAAAGAAAGGAAATAGGGGATCTCAGGTACGAAGTATGTACTTTGAGACTATGTTCTTTCAGTGACACTACCTTGCCACTCCTTCCTCCCTGTCATCTGTCATATTCAAGAATACTATTGAATCTACATGTCCTTTCTAGTAGAAACTCCTACTTAGTGGAAAGAACCCTCAGTGAAAAGGGATAAACAAACTATCATCCCTGTGTATCGAACTTCCTTCCTCTGTCCCCAAAGTAAAGGTGCCTAATTCCTGCTCAGGATCAATTCATCCCTTCAGGCCTCAACCCTGTCCCCTTGGTCATTCTCCAGAGTGTTGCCTCTTCTGTTTGTCTCCC
Source organism: Lynx rufus (assembly GCF_022079265.1). Classification (NCBI taxonomy): domain Eukaryota; kingdom Metazoa; phylum Chordata; class Mammalia; order Carnivora; family Felidae; genus Lynx; species Lynx rufus. Next base: position 153,249,826 of record NW_025814834.1, read on the forward strand.
ATCTCTACTGCAACTTCAACCTTTTTATTTCCCCTCGATCCTTCCCAACACATGCACACAAAACTTTCCCCGTTAACAATAATACCCCCAGTTGATCCATCATCCCACACTCTTCCCAGACTTTACATCCCCAGACTTCTCTGCCTTCTCACCTCCCATTCACTTCCCCGTCTCAGGTAATCTGACTTCTGCCTGTTTCATTCTACTTCTCTCATTCTGGATGGGAATGATCTCCTGATTGAAAAATCTCCTAATTCCCAGATGTTAAAGGATAGCTCTGATGCATTTGACACTGTTGTTGTCCCACTGCGGTGACCTTTTTCACCACTGTCCTCCACTAGTTCCCCTCTTACGTTCAGATGGTTTGCTCCTGTCGCCTCAGAGGCTTCTGTTTTTACCTGCTTCTTAAATGCTGGCTTACATCAGGATTCTGTCCTTAGCACACCACTATTATTGGACATCCTCCACTAAAACTCTCATCCGTTCCTCAAGCTCTCAAATACCACTTATACGTTAAAATTCCCAAATGGGTATTTGCAGCACAATCTATCCAGATGTTTAGAGTCATTATCATAAAGCCTGCTAACCATCTTTAAACACAACACGTCCAGAACTGAACTCATCGTTGTGACCTTCAGAATTGGCTTTGTCACACGTAATCTATATTTTATCATCTTCTGAGCATCCGAACACTCATACCTGGAACCTGAGAGCTTTCCATGGTTCTTCTCTCTCCCCTATCCAACAGTTTTGGCCACATTAGCCTCCTATGTATCCTTCATCTGGTCCCTCTTCTCAATCTCTATTACCACCACCCTAGTCGCATTATAATCCTACCCTTCTCTGTCTACCCCCCACTAGTGATTGCATTGATATGCTAGGTTCCTAGTTAACTGTCAAGCCTCAGCTGCGTCACTAAGCCCCTCCTCCTTCTGTGTGTCCCAGCATCCAGAGCCTTTCATGCATGTGCTTGTGCTTCCTCTCACTGCCCACATCATCTCTTCTTTCTGGACAGCTAGTCACTCTCTCATTACCTTTACCCATTCTTTAGATTACACCTCCATTCTGATTTCTTCAAAGAATCCTTTGCCATCCTACCACCTCATTATATTTAGAAGCAGGCTCCTTTCCACCAGAATATTTTGCCGGGTTGTAATTTTACATATGACTGACCATGCTTCCCCTCTACCACTTGGTAAGCTCCTTAAGGGCAGGAACTCTGCATGAAATCCCTAGGATTTGGTATCGTCTGAATACATAATCTGCAATCAGTAACTAGGTTATAACATAAATGAATAAATTGGGAACCACTGAAGACAGAACTTTTACACAGGAATCTGAAGAAATTTGATGAATCTCAGAACATGAAAACTTCTGCAGTTCCTTATTTTCTCATGATTGTTTTGAGGATCTTCCTATATAATATATTTTTATTTATTATTTTTTAATGTTTATTTAGTTTTGAGAGAGAGACAGAGTGTAAGTGGGGGAGGGGAAGAGAGAGGGAGACACAGAATCCAAAGCAGACTCCAGGCTCTGAGCTGTCAGCACAGAGCCTGACATGGGGCTTGAACTCACGAGAGCTGTGAGATCATGACCTGAGCTGAAGTCAGACCCTTAACCAGCTGAGCCACCCAGGCATCCCTATAATAAATTTTTAAATCTGAGAACTTATGTAGTTTCAGAAATATTAGAAATATTTAGATATTTAGAAATTTATAGATATTTATAAATAATTTATAAATATATATAAATATATAATATTTATAAATATAAGTTTATAAATATATAAATACCTATATATTTAGATATTTATAAATAATTAGAAATATTAAGTCTGTGCCCTAATACAAAGATGTGTGTGTGTGTGTGTGTGTGTGTGTAATACAGCAGGTTTTAGCAATGTGGTCCTTATTCTCTTGCATCATGCAATGTGGGGAGTATTGCTTCTTTTCCTTTACCCGTAGTTTTGGTTTTGGTCTCATTCAGAATATATCTTCCTTTCTGGTCTCACTATTGGTGTCACCAATGCTTAATATATGCTGAGAGGAAAACAAGAAAGTATTAACACAAACATTTTTAGAATTAGGATAGATACTGATACTTTGAATCAAGTGGAAGCTGGGTTGTGCTTTTTTTTTTAATTTTTTAAATGTTTTTATTTATTTTTGAGACAGAGAGAGACAGAGCATGAGCAGGGGAGGGGCAGAGAAGGGGGGAGACACAGAATCTGAAGTGGTCTCCAGGCTCCGAGCTGTCAGCACACAGCCTGACACGGGGCTCGAACTCATGGAGTGTGAGATCATGACCTGAGCTGAAGTTGGACACTTAACTGATTGAGCCACCCAGGTGCCCCTAGGGTTGTGATTTTAATTTCTACATCTGAAATTTCACATACTGAGATTCATGGATAAATGTATAAATCAAAGGAGTAACCAGCCAATGTAAGAAAGAAGTTATATTTTTATTGTGATGTCTATTTCAAACTGTGCATCTCTCATCACTTCATGTATTTTTGTAGAAAACCAAAAGCAGCATAACATTTCAAACATAACCCAGTACCTGGAACCTGTCAGAGAAGCTACTGATGCCAACTTAAAGGAGATTATGATTTGTCAAATTCATTGTTTTATATAAACTTTCAGACATTTGGCAAAACTGAATGTGTCTGAATGGGGGATGGAAAAGAGAAAAATCACTGTTAAAGGAAAAATATTGGAACTTGAGCAGAAAAAAGGTTCTGTGCCCCAAAGAAATCTGCCCACAGTTCTGAGATTTATAGTTAAAACCATAATCAAGGACTGAAATGGGACTAGGTTTGGTCCTAGCCCTTCCATTGACATTTTTCATATTTGAATGACTTTCATCATGTGTTAGTGATTGTTAATTCATTTTTCATTGTATCTATTTTACCTATCATACCAAGACCTGCAAGTGTGGTTATGAACAGGGCTTTCAATTAGCTACGATCCAAGTAGGAAATATTTTGTCATATAATTGCCTATCTCTCCCCCAAAGAAAAACTATTAAAAAGGATCTAGTGACTGTTTTTACTCTTTTTTTTTTTCATTTTGGACTGTAGTTGTTGCTCTTAAAGACGAAAAGAAAAACCCACAAAGAAAAAGGCTTTCCATGATCTTATATGATATACATTCATGCAGTTATATACCTCTACACACACACTTCTGTGCATTTGTGGACACATGTATACGAGACAACTTCTTAATTTGTTTTAATAATAACATAACTTCTTAAGAGATTTTCCTGTTGTTACATAAAAATACTGCTTTGAAATCAAGCTCAGGAAGGAATAACAGTCCAGAAAAGGGCTGGGAGACAAGGAAGTTATATTGTCAGGGCAGGAGCCAACATAGGAAAAAAGGTTTTTAGCCTCTCCCTCTCCTCCTGGGAGACACAGATAAAGGAGGAGCAGCCTGTGATCCAGAGGGAAGGACACTGAGTCAGATTCCTTAGGTGATTAAAAGATACAAAGTACAAAAAAAAAAAAAAAAAAAGTAAGGTATTGGCTGAGAATCAAGATAGATTATAAAAGACTGCACATAGAAAAGGAGAGTCTGCTAGCAAAGATGTGGGACTTTTTTTCCTCCTCTTCCCTTGAAAAAGAGCCATAGAAAAACTGGAATAGAAATGCTTTTATCTAAAAAGAAAGAAATGAGTACATGTAATTTCTGGGTCATCAGAATAGCTCTGCAGCCAATCCCAGCTCCACCCTCACAGAGAAAAATTGGGCTAATGACCTTGAATGTCTCTTTTTATCTGGTGAAGACTGAAAAAGCCTCAGCTGGAACGGGGAGAGACAGGGGATCCCCCCACCAAGTGCAACTTCACCTTGGGAGTGGTCTGGTGCTTGCAGGGATTTGCTCTCCCTTTCGTAGTTCTGTGCCTTCAGGGCTGTGAGATGTTATCACAGACTCTGAAGGTGCAGGAGGAAGTCAGCCCACCTCCCCAGACCTGGTTGTCCTCACCTATAATACAAATTAAGGCAACCTCGCTTACTCAGAGGCTCTTCCAGCTGTTTTAGCATATCGGAAACATCTTTTCTAAATCCCAAAGGCCGAAGTTTAAAATAGTAATTCTGACCCCAAATTCCTTTCTGTTGGTGTCAAACTCAGCACTTTTCTGAACAACTCCAGAAAATCTTCTCAGTAGGGCTGAACGCCATGTGTCCAAGAGGTTAAATGGGAGACAGAGTGTGAATTAGAGAGTTATTTTATAAACAAACACTAGCTAGGATTGAACTGTGTCCTGATTTGGAGGTGACTTAAGTCCAATTTCCTGCTCCTTCCCACTCTTTCCTTTCAGGACCAAAGGCATTAAGTGCTGCAAAGACAGCCCCTGCTGAGAGTCCCCCTCCTCTCCTCCTCAGGATCCTGACAGGAAGGAACTGCCTTTTGTCACAATTTGACTGACTGGTGAGTGACAGTGAAATGCTCCATCTTGCTCAGCCTGAAGGACAGTGGCACTAATCCTAAAGGACAAAAAAGAGTTAAAAAAGGAAATGGCTTGGGGAAAAACTGGCCGGAATCTCATTCAATGAGAGAACTGAAAGTATCTTCTGAATGGCAGCTAGTAAGAGGCCTATCAATCAATCCAAAGGTCTCCATACACACGAGTACTGTTCCGATCAGTGAGACTCTACCAAACCTATTATGATGCAAAGTTGTGGCTCAAAACCACACATCACAGAGCTCTTTCCCAGTTCTGTAGAAGCCCAGGTCAATTGAGGGCAAGGGCCCACACCGGAAGGCTTCCGGGAGCACCTGAGAGCTCAGAGCAGACCTTTTCCTTGTTTCCTTTCTGTAGCAGATGGCCTACTGCAGTGGCTGTGGTCTCTGCTCTCCTCACCCTCTGTCTTGGCCATCCGCCCGGTCTCCTAATGTCCTCTTCTGTAGGAGCTGCACAACTGAGCAAGGAATAGCTCTTAATGTGCCCATCACAGCGCTGGGAGGAAAAGAATACAGACATACTTGCCCCAGAAGCAAAAGAAGCTCTTGTTGCAGGGCCATATTCACTCCCTTAAGGACTTCTGATTTTACAAAAGGAAACTTCCCCAAACGGAAAGGTTAGATGAAAAACACTATCTGAAAACTGTCTTAAAACTGATAGTGCTGGTTTTCTCCACTAAAGTGAAAACCAGGTAAAATCATGAGAGAAGTACCCTCTCCACTGGCTGCTGATTGGTTTTCAGACACCAGTTTGGTATTCGTTCACCGTTCAGATACCAGAGAACTGCTTAGTTACATATTATATACTAATGTCTTCCGACCAAGATGAAAATACCTAACCATGCAGTACTCTGTGTGATTGCTATTACTTATCCCAGAATTACTGTTTTATTTGATAATTATGTAACGCGATAAGGTATACTAAGACAGCAGTCCTGATGTGTAAATAGGCAGATCCTTCTGGTAATTATATCTGTTTATCAGAGACCTGCTGTTTTATTGATATTTATTCTTTGTAATAGGGCCAATATATCTTGCTCTGTGTTCAGAAATGAGAGCATCCAAATGCCACTCACCTGTGACACTATTTTGATGTGAATCATATTTACTGTTAATTGAATTACAAAGTTTACACATATTTAGAAAATATATGCTCGATAATACATGAGTCTTAAGTATCGGAGACTCTATTAAATGCTTGGTCACTTTCAGTAAGTGCCTTATCAATTATATCTTTAATTATTGTTATATATCAAGATATGCTATTTGAGTAAGTGTTAATGGAAAGATGAGAGTTCTTTTTTGTTAATGTTTATTTATTCATTTTGAGAGAGGGGGAGAGAGTGTGTGCATGTTAGTATGAATGGAGGAGGTGCAGAGAGAGAAAGGGAGAGAGAGAATCCTAAGCAGGCTCCCCACTGTCAGCACAGAGCCTCCCATGGGGCTCGATCTCAGAAACCGAACTTCTAGATCATGACCCAAGCTGAAATCAAGAGTCAAATGCTTAACCAACTGAGCCATCCAGGCACCCAGAGAGATGAGAGTTCTGATGCAATGTAGGTTCTTCACGTTTATCCAAAGCAAAGGCTGTGATGATTGCTTCTTGAACATATATTTTAAATGTCTTGTGTATGTATATGAGAGGGAGAGCTCAAATTTTAATGGAACAGCTTTGTTTTGCTCCTCTGGGAAATAAAGGATAAATGCTACAGAGTTTATAGTAGATGCTAAATAAACATCTGTTGATCAGTGAAATCGTTGACTAAACAAAGCAAGGAAACAATGTAAACATAGTTATGTAATAAAAGTGACTCAAATAGTCTGTGGATTGAGTATTATGGTCGCCCACACAATTTAAAATCCAGATAACGTAAGGTGATTTTTGTCTTTAGTAATTTTCTCCTTAAAACTGACTTTTCTCAGCCTTAATGTTTTTAGGGAAAAAGGAAGATAAAGCATAGTTTACCTCTGGGGGACAGAAAGACTTTCATTATCTTATGAAAACAGGATGGTCAATACAATCATAAGTTCTTAGAATATCCAAATCATGTCTTGGAGACGCTTCAGAAATACAGAGAATATTTTAGTCCAACTCTCCACGTTTTTCATTTCTAACTAATTGGGATCAGAAACAGAGACAACCAGAAAATACTAATGTTTCCAAAAGTTCATTTGAATTAAGAATTTTGACTGAGTTATGGTCTCTTATAATTATAACCCAAGGATTATTAGAGTCACCTCTTCTGGAATATGTTCTTAAGCATAAATGTGCAAATTAAAACCCTGGCTATATAGTACCGTTTTTACATTGCCAAGATGTTTGGTTAAAAGATAAAGTCAGCATGGTGCAGTAGAGTCAAGAGACGTGCATTTTAGTTTCCAGTCTGTCCCAACTAACTATGCCTCTTGAGCAAATAACTTAATCCCTTTTTGTCTGTGAAATTAAGCCAGATTAGATCATCACCATTGACTCTTTTGTTCAATATTTCAGAGGCGGTGTGGTATCTCCCTTAATAATCACCCAAATATTTTTCATATGTTGAAGGCTTCCTATGTGCCCGTCAGTATGTTAAGTGTTTTGTGAGTATTTTTTGGTTGAATCCGTGACTACTAATTCCATTTGCCAGATGAAGCTGAGGCTTAGAGAGGTTAAGTGACCTGCTCAGTGCCTCACAGCTAACAAATGGTTGACATGGAGTTTCAGCCCATGTACTGTCAGAGACTGAAGACACGATCATGTTGTGAAACTCAGGGTTTAAGCATTTAAACTCAGGGTGCATCACTGGTTGAGTTCCCTGGAAAGCAGGCTCCAAAGATAAAGATTAACAAGCAAGAGATTTAGAAGAGACTGCCTTGTGGAAAAGAAGGGAGCAGGATTGGGCAGAGGGAGAAAGTGGGCTACAACACAGTCTCAACAATGTCTCAGCCAGTCCTTCCGGAAGCTCTGAATATGTCATGACCATTTGGGGTTGTCCAGAGTTCAAGTGAAAAGGTAGGGTCTTTATGTCTCCTTACCAAATAATCAATTGTTTGGATACAAGATACCCTGGGAAAGAAGTGTGACCTTGGTCCAGGCAGATCTCTGCAGTGAGGCAATCCCTATAAGAGGCTGTCATTGGAGTACTTCCAGCTCACAGCCCCCCTATAAGCTGAGGGAATAAGTTTTTATTCCTGAAGGGAAACCATCCAAGATGGAGGGAATTGCAAATACAAGAAAGCTGGGCTATTTCTATATAAAAGCAAAACAGAACTGGGAAGCAAACAGCATAGTCAGAGATGATTAAGTTTCAGGCTGGCCTGATAGGGGGAAAAAATTGAGCCTTGCTTGATACCTCCCCCCTTCTTTAAAAATATCCATTGTAAAACAATTTGCATAAATATAGTTTAGAATTTTGATGAGGAAGAGGTTAACCTTGCTGTTGCTACTGACCAAAGTGATGTCACTATGTGTATTTGAGGGGCTGAGCTGGCATATGGCAGCACCCTTAGGATAGGAAGCCATTCCAGTAAGTGACATCAAGAAGGAAAAGTACTGTGTATTCATTCCTTTGTTCATTTATTTATTCAGTGTAATTTAGTAGAAATATCATGAGTCTTGAGGTCAGAAATGGTTCAACTCCCAGTTCTGCCAGCAGGGTAGATGTTATTTCTGTGTGTGTGTGTGTGTGTGTGTGTGTGTGTGTGTGTGTGTGTACCTGCTTAACATCAAGAGCCGGAGCTTCCTAATTTGTAAAATGTGGTTAAAATTAATTGATTAGATGAATAATATCAATCATATAGAATAATGTACTGTGAAAATATCAACCTTCTTGCAAGATTTCTGGCATATATTAGGTGTATGGTAAATGTTATTTCCATTTAAATGTTTCTTTCACATACAAATATGTTCATTCATCTACTTACCCTTTTAGCTGCCAGACTCTGAGAATACCAAAATATGATATAGTCCATGCTTCCTAGATTATCACATTCTGCAGAAGGAGAAATTGAATTGATAACTCCTGATGAACAGAGGTTTCAATCAGAGAAAGGGGATAGAGGTTTTCTAGGAAGAAGTAATAAACTGTTGGAAACAATCTGTCTCATTATGTTTTAAAGTTTATTTATTTATTTTTGAGAGAGAGAGAGAGAGAGAGAGAGAGAGAGGAGCAGGGGAGGGGCAGAGGGAGTGGGAGAGAGAGAACCCCAAGCAAGATCTACGCGCAGTAAGGAGCCCAATGCTGGACTCAATCTCATGACGGCGAAATCATGACCTGAGCTGAAATCAAGAGGTGGACGCTTAATTGACTGAGCCACCCAGGTGCGCCCCCCCCCCCCCGCCCCAGTCTGTCGCATTCTCATATTTTGGGGGAATTTAGGTTCACTTTTTAGTAGTAAGCGACTGATTAATTTTCAGTCAATTCTTGTTATTTATCTTACTCAACTCATTGGCATCATTTAGCAAAGTTGATCACTCTTTCTTTTATGAATACTTTCTTCTTGGCATCCAGAATGTCATTTTTCTCCTGGTCCTCTTACTTTGCAGAATGTTCCCTCTCAATCTCGTTTGTTGGTTTTTCCTTGACTTCTTTACCTTATAACAATTAGAGTGTCCTAAGGCTGTCTTCCTATCTCTTCACATGACTACTCACACTCATTCCCTACGTGATCACTTCCTGTCCCTTGGCTTTCAATGCCATCTATATGCTGATCATTCCCCATATTAAGTGGTAACTCCAGCCTTACTTGTGAACCAAGCGTTGTTTTTCACAAGAACCAGAGTCAGCCTTTGAGAAGATGGGCATCATATCAACACTCCATAACATTCCTCCAAGCCCCACCAGCACCCATGCTTCTCATTTCATTTTCAGCAAAAACCAAAATCCTTATGTGGTCCTGTAAAATGGTCTCCTTTTATATCTCTGGCCTAATCTCTACTCACTGCCTCTTCACTCATACTGCTGAAGCCACTTTTTCCATCCTAGTCCTTGTTGCCTCTAGAAAATGCCAGTCAAAAAATCCAAAACCATAAACCAAAAAACACCTAGATGGAGACTGAAGGCAACAGGACAAGCTAAATCTGCCAGCATCTCTGCATCTGTTTCTTACTAAATCTAACCACACAGACCTTCCAAGAATCATGGCTATGCCTTTGCTTCCATCTTCCAGTTAAATAACCTCTTTGGGACAAGGATAGGGATTCTGAGAAATGTAGTTGCAACTTATCCAAGTGGAAAAATGGCAAAACCATCCCGATTGTGACTATGCAAAACGGACAATTCCTTTGTTCATTTTTTCCACAGTTGCATTCCTATTTTCTACTACTGAAAGTGAGGAAACAATACAGCACAATAATTAATAGTAAAGTCTTTGGTACTAGACAAACCCATGTTTGAAATCCCAGCACTGGCATTTACTACCTATGGGAGATTAGAGAACTTAACCTTTCTTAGGTCCCAACTTCAAAGTGGGGTGGTAGTGTAACTATCTCAAGGCTTGCTCTAAGGTATGTAAATCACCTAGAACCTGACAAATATCCCAAAGTGTTAGCTATTAGTATTCCTATTTAGTGAGTGCCGTATGCATAATAGTGACAGCTAAAGAAAATGCCAAAAAAAATTGGAAAGAGAATTATTGAGAGGAGGAAAGGGCTTGGCAAATAATTCATAAACTGAATGAGTCGCCAGCAACCAGTCTCACTGTAACTACAAAGTTCCTGGTGCCAAATTTAAAATGTTACTCCTCAGGAAATATCTAGGTAGCAACAAAGAGATATCGAAAATGGCACACAAAGCACTGAAATGTAGCTAACCTTCCCCACATGTTTCACATGCCTTTGTCCTCCACTATCGTAAATATTCCTTCCAGTTGTAACCACTAAATGAAGGTAACAGGACTCTGAGACTGTAAGATCACCGTCCAGTAGAGTCTGAACTTTTCTAGGAAAAAGGTGGCACTGACATTCAAATCCACTCGTGACTCCTGAAAGAAAGCACAAGTTTTACCGAAATGAGCAGGAGGTCTTTGGCTAATTGTTACCTAGGAGCAATGCAAGTGTAACCCATGCATGTTTGTTCCAATGACGTCAACTGAGGAGTAGAACAATGTCACAATAGCAGCGACACAATTGCATTTGTCAGGCTTAGCACTCACCCACAGCATTGTGCAAACCCCAGCTCATGCTCAAATTCCTTCTGACTCATCCAGGAATTCCCCAGGGAATGTGTCCTGTTTACTGCCAGGTGTAATCCTCCTATCTAATCTCTAACAGCCTTCTTCTCTCCCACTCCCAGTCCTATAACTCTGAATCATCAGATCATATAGCCCTGTGCTATAGCAGCCACAGTGAGTTTCCTTCTGTTCTTGATTTCAGAGTCGGGGCCCAACACCAAGGAAAGAAAGCTGCTGTTCTCTTCCCCTCCTGCTGATCTCATAAACCTTGGTTTTCTTCGTCACACCAGGATAAACTGGTGTAGTTTAGCCACCCACTGTGACCATCTCCTATTGCTGTTGCTACCAGTAATGGTTCTAATCTGTGCTACTAACATCATCTTTCTTTTTTTTAATTAAAAAAAATATTTTTAGTGTTTATTTATTCTTGAGAGACAGAGAGACAGAGCATGAGCAGGGAAGGAGCAGAGAGAGAGGGAGACACAGAATCCGAAGCAGGATCTAGGCTCTGAGCTGTCCGCACAGAGCCCAATACGGGGCTCGAACTCACAAACCGTGAAATCATGACCTGAGCTGAAGTCAGATGCTTAAATGACTGAGCCAGCCAGGTGCCCCTAAACATCACCTTTTTGAAGGAAGGGGGAGGTCCTACATCCAGGTTTGGGTTCCATTTTGCTCTGTTCCATATGGTACAAAGCATGTGTGCTGCTTTATGCTATGTCTTAAACGTGATTTTTAGTGACAAGACTAAGTACTAAACTGGAACATTTTTTTTCAACTGAATTTCTCAGTAAGAACCCTGTGATTGAAAAAAATATTTTGGTAAGTTTCCATTGGGCCATCAGGGTGGAGACTGAGACCTCAAGGGCATATTCAAACAATGGAAGATGCAAAAGACCAGAAAGGGGTGAGAAAGAGGAAAACAGTGGAGCACAAAAGGAGGAAGAGAGAGAGAAAAAAAAAAAAAAGAGACTGAAGGAAGACTGTGCAGTATTATATGACCTCTCTCAGTAACCCCCAAATCTTCAATTCAGTCTGCTAATTCTAGTAAGATTTCCCAAAAGCCTTGACTAATTGGATTTATTGAGAAAGTGGTAATGTTCTGTATTAAGGTTGACACAAGATGAAATTGGTATCATTCCAGGAGCCAGAGAAGTGATTTTCCAAGAGTTTCTAGATATCTTAGAAAGTTTTAGCCTTACTCTAAATGATGAAATTTGGATGTTTAAAGTAAAGATATCCAGATCTCTGGGAAAGAAGCATTATCACACATCACAAGAATTAAAAGATATTTTTGCTATCTCTTCCTCTCCCCAAGACTGAGAAAGCAGCCTGGATGGAGTAGGAAGTGGAGAAGGCTTTCTGCTTGCAACACACCCTGCAGCAGAGGAAATCCCCCTCCCTGATGCATCACCCACCAACCCTGGACAGAGTTCATGCTTCCGGACTCTCCCTTCCTTTAAGTCTTCACCATGAGATGAGATGTAAACTCTAAGTTAGAGGGTTTTATTGTATGTAGCACATGAGCATGAAAACTGTTACTCCTTGGTCAGATTTCAAAATCGTACATGATCCATTTGGTTGCAAATGTGCAAACGGAGAAAAAGGGAGCCTTCAAAAACTAAATAATCTGTAAAATGTGAAATAATTAAATAGTTTGGCATTTAACTCATATTTAATTATAATTTGTGAAGTGGAGAGGAGAGTTAATATTATCTTCATCTTACAGATGATAAAATTGAAGTCCAAGGTTATTAACTATGTGACATGTTCTTATTTGTTTTGAATTCTAATAAAAGAGGTGAGTGCTGAATATATTGGCCTGAGGTCAGAAGACTTGGGTTCTAGTTCTGCCCTTCACTTATTAGCTGTTAGGTTCGAGACAAATTACCTATCTTTCTAAATTAAAAATAATCATTATTATCAGAAATAATAGTATTTACTTTTCTAATAATATTAGGCTATTGTGAGGATAAATTAAATGGGACAAAGTATACAAAAAAAATATTTTCAGTTGCAAAAGTCTCCAGAAGTGTAATATTATATTTTTTTTCTAACATGACTTTACAGAAGCAAGTCTTAGACCCCCAAGAATTGAGAATATTAATACACTTACATGTACAATTGGCAAAGTACACACATTCTTGATCTCATTTAGATCCTTGTTACATTTGAACAACAGTAGGGGTTACATCAGTTTCTTAGATGAATTCGAGGATTTATCTACAAAATGTAGTCAATTGAACTGGTTCCTCCAAAGGATATTGCCGTATGAAGTACTCTATTAAAGAATTTCTTTTTGATCCACTTCCTTTGAAGACATTACAAAAGTACCAGATCTTAGCAGCCGTTAGGCTTTATCAAGTCAATCCTTGGCTTTTCATGTCAGGTATGTAAACATTATTAAACATTAACTGGATCTTTGAGACTATCATGGCATCATATGACAACTTCATTGTCTCCATCTATTTTCATAATAAGTGACTTATAAAACTTGACCAGAACATGCCAGGCATTTATAATACCTCTGTTTTCCTACAGTTCTAGGAAGAAAAGAGAAAAACTATTAAATGCTTGGTCACTCTCAATAAGTGCTAGTATCAATTATATTCAGCAATGATTATTACCTGTCAAGAAGATCCTTTAAAATATGAAGTCCTCAGGCTCTCAATATACATGCACATATGGATAAAAAAGTTTCCTGTACAACAGCATACAGATTTTTAAATATATATGGTTCAGATACTTTAAACCATACACTTTTAACATACTGGATTCTTGATTGGTCTTCAATGAGGTTTCATTCTTTTCTAAAAGACAACTGAATATTTTTTTCTTAAATATAAGAACCTTCATGTTACCACAAGCACCACTTACATAAATTGGCACTCAACCTCCCCTCAAATAAATTACAACTTTGAAATCCACTGCTTTTGTGAGTATCACTATCTTTAGAATGGTCTACAAAAGTTGAACTCCTCTTTGATCAACCTGTTTCTTACTTCCCAATACTTAGTTAAATACCAGTTTTGTTAATTCCCTGTTCATTTACTTCTCATATGTATCCCTCTCCATCTGTGGCAACTCACCACCTCAAACCTAGTGTTTCATGCCCCTACCTACATCACTGACATGTTTGTTTTCAACAGTACCAATAATGCCAATAAACGGCAGCCACTTGGGTATCCATGTAAAAGTATCAAGTCTTACTCAAGGTTGTATACTCTGTGCCCTGAACTAAGCTTGCATTAAGTACTCAATTATTTGGTGACTAAATAGCTTGCAAAAGTGCAAGCGAATCTACTCAGATAGTAGACACTTGAATATCAATAATGAACATGATCAATAACTGTATTTTATTGTAAATAAAATGGGTCATTATCACCTTTTTCCTGGATTATGACAAAAACCTCCTCCCTGGTTTCTTTGCTTCTGCAGTCTATTGACAACAAAACAGCGAGAGTGATCATAAGTGATAAAAATATGTATTTCCTTACTCTGTTAGTTGATAGGGCTGAGTACGAGATCCCAAGAACAATGAGCACACCTGGGCACCAGATCTTGGTTTCTCTAATAAAAAGAACGAGGGATCTTTAGAAGTGGCTGATTGCAGAGTCAGGATAGGGAACATGCAAGAGTCTGGAGCATCTTATAGTACAAGAAGTTAGCGTAGTACCCAAATACACGAACATATCCGCTTACACTAGATGCAGGTGTTTCAAACGGACACAGGAATCAGCTGAAAGAGTTCTCAGTGGCAAAGCTGGAATGACTTGAGCAAAACAAAATAAATCATGTAGTATTGGATTATAACCCAAAAAAATACACGAATGAGAATAGCACACCTCCTGTGCAGAACATTTCTGAATAACTTGTGCAGATAATGTCCCCTTGAGGAGCACAACTCCCTACCACTTAAATGTAGGTTGAAAATAGTGTCTTTCTTCCAAAGGAAAAAGGAATAAAAAAAAAGAGTAACTTTATTGTGATGAAGTCTGACAAACACTACTTTAAGGCAAGTGATCAAGGTCAACATCAACAGTGGTAAGTCATGTTAACAGTATGTATCTTTGATATGATATTATAAAAGTGGCATTTAGCTTCTGTGGTCTTTCTCCAAAATCCCATAAGCTCTATCTAACCATGAGATGAACATCAGATAAAATAAAATCTAAATTCAAAGAAATGCTATGCAATAACTGCCCAGTACTCTTCAAACCCTCAAGGTCACCCAAAATAAGGAAAGTCTGAGAAACATTCACAATTTAGAGAAGTCTAAGGAGGTATAATAATTAAACATAATCCAGGATGCAGTGTCCTAGATAGAATCCTAGAACAGAAAAAGAGCATTAGGAAAAACGAAGGAAATGTGAAAAAAGGATAAAAAACAAATGAAGTCTATCCTTTATTCACATTTCCTTACTTTTTACTTAATGTCCTGTAATATATCCCTGCCTTCACTCAAAGGATCTTAGAAGGTCTAGAAAATCACGAGTGACATACCAAAAATTATGCTCTGTTTGGAAGTTTACTTGTCTTCAGAAATAAGCTATGTCTTCCTTAACCATTGGTTTCAGACTCACTCTTAGTTTCAGTTACAGTGCAAAATGTGACATAAACAATAAAATGAGATAAATGCCCTTTTCTTCCTGATGTAGTCTCTTTTCTAAACATGGTTGTGTCAGCAATAGAGAGGAAAAACAAATGCTAGCTAGTTCCATTGTATTTTCATAGCATGCCCAAAATTCTGACTCAGCTTCTTAGAGTGCCTTCTCTAGTCCAAAAAATGTATGGATTCTGTAGATCACAGAATAGCAATAAGCAAAGTAGTGAAGAAATACTTTGTGTACACTGTTTCAAGGTAGATTCTGAAAATTCCATGGGAGTGCTTTCTTTGGAGGAGTAAGATGGCGGAACAAAGAGAAACAGAAGTTCTCTGTCACTCTGCTTCCTAATGTATCATTCTTATTCCTACTGTCAATAAACAGTCACTGAGCACTTCCTACATTCTAGGCACTGAACAAAACTAGGCATAGTCGGCAGGTGCAGAGGACAAAAAGAACCATCTCTCAATCCAGAATCTTTTCACACAATTGAGAGTATAAGAACATCTAAATTTTAAAAATTAAGATAAGTGCTATAGTCATTCAAAATAGTAGGGTTCAACAGAAGAACATTAGAATTCCTCTCAGACCTTTTCATTCTCTGTAAAATAGAGGAAATAACTACTTCACGAGGTTAAACATAATGTGTACAAATTGCCCCATAAAGGGCCTGGCTTATAGGTGGTTGCTGTAAAATAATAATAGCTATGACTTATGAGAGTTTTCTATGTTCTAGGTATCATCTAAGCGCTTTACATACATTTACTTATTTAATTTAAAAACAACTATATGAGGGGCGCCTGGGTGGCTCAGTCGGTTGAGCGACCAACTTCGGCTCAGGTCATGATCTCACGGTTTGTGAGTTCAAGCCCTGCGTCGGGCTCTGTGCTGACAGCTCGGAGCCTGGAGCCTGCTTCAGATTCTGTGTCTCCCCCTCTCACTGTCCCTCCCCCACTCATGCTCTGTCTCTCTCTTAGAAATAAACATTAAAATAATTAAAAAAAACCCAACTATATGAGGTGTTTACCTCATATAGTTATTTTATTTTATTTTTTATTTTTAGAGAGAGAGAGAGAGCACAAGCAGGGGACAGGGGCATAGGAAGGGAGGGAGAGAGAGAGAGAGAGAGAGAGAGAGAGAGAGAGAGAGAGAGAATCTTAAGCAGGCTCTGTGCTGAGCATGATGTGGGACTTGATCCCATGTCCCTGGGATCATGAGCTGAGTTGAAATCAAGAGTCAGATGCTCAACCAAATGAACCACCCAGAAGCCTTGAGGTAAACACGTTCAATATGAGGAAACTATGGCACAAAAGCATTAAGTATCTTGCCCAAATTTAGCGTGGAAGTGATATGTGAGCATGAAAACCTAAGGATTCTGGCTTCCGAGCCCATACTTAAATGCATTGCTGTATTATATGATACACGCTGGCAACAGCTTGATTACAGGGGAGGAAGTATCTTCCTTAGGATCTTCTCTATATTGTTTATCATGCACACTATCACTGGATTATGCATTGCACAAAATGAATCTTTGATTATAATTTTCTTTGACATGGCCAAGTACAGTGGAATGCACATGGGCGTTTAGAACCAGAGAGGTTCAGGATTAACTCCTGGTTTTTCTGCCTACTTGTTGAATGACCTGGACACAGAACATAAACTTTCTGAGGCTCATTTGAAAAGCAAAGATAATATCTATTTCTCAGAGCCAATGTAAACATAAATAGCACATGTCAAAGCACTACGAAAACTGTAAAGCAGAATATAAATGCTGGTTATTATTATTTGTCATCTTCAAGGCTCTCTACATCTGGCTTCAACTTCAGCTTATACTTCAGTAGTCTCCTTGACAACCAGGACTTGTGACCGAATATGCCCTGTTTTACTACTTAGGTGGTTTTATGTATGCCCTTAATTTGTTCGAGAGCAGAGAAGAGACTCAGCCACTAGGATCACAAGGGTCCATGTGCAGCCCACACACACTTCTCAGGCATCCGTGATCTGGTAATATAAACTCATCCAGCCACTGTAAAGCTTCTGACAGGAGGCTTATACATCCCCCAGGGGTTTCCTAGGACCCAGAAACATTCAACGTGCACCATTTATGGGCAAATATCAGGTCAAAAATCAAGGATAAATAGAGAAACAAGGCCAACCAAATGGCCAAACAACAAATAAATAAAACCAAAACCTTTAGGGATGGTGAAAAGAATACTCCACATTAAAAAAAAATCAAGAAGATAGGCCTGTATAATTAAGAATTGCTGATACATAATTGACACTTAAACTATGTTCTCAATAAAATAATAAAAACAAAGATTCTCTGAAATTTTAAAAAAAAGCAATTACAAGATAACACACTGAAATGAAATGGAAATTAGCTGCCCTAAAGAACTGATATAAGGAAACTAACAATTCTGTGGTGATATTAAATACAGAACACCACAAGTAACAGAAGCATCCCTGACACTGCTGAAGTGCAAAATCAGTCTGGATCTTTCTGTAGGACAATTTTGCCATGTAGATCAACACACTTGAAATTGTGCATATCCTTTCACCCACTGATTGCATTTTTGATCTTTTATTCTAATAAAATACTCTTCCGAGATGTATGATGTTATTGCTTAATAAGAATGTTTATTTAAAATGCTAGGCTTTTCTTTTTTTCCCTCTTTTGCAGAAATGGATACAGACTTAATACTCTGCAATCTGTTTTTTTTTTCTCCTGCAGCCTATTTGAAATTTGCTTTTCTGTTTAAAATTTAGGCAAAAGTTATGAATAAATGTAGTGTTTGTGCTTTTATACATTCTAAATGGTCATAAAGAAAAGTGTGGAAAGATATACACCAAATATTGGTCATAAAACACTTGGAGAGTATACGAGGGAAAATTTGGTGGGAGAAAAGAGAGAAGAAGGGGAAAGGAAAATCTGTTGGCTATTTCTTAGTGGATCTCTATGTTGCCAGGCATTTTTCAAAAAGGATATATTGCTCTTATAGTTTAAAAGCAAAAAAAAAAAAATCGATGAAACATTAAGGAGTGCACTTGTCATGAGCACCGGGTATTGTATGTAAGTGTTGAATCACTAAATTATACACCCGAAACATATTACACTGTATGTTAACTAATTTAAGTAAGAACTTTAAAAAATTAAAAAGGAAAAAGAAAACATCTATGAAATGTTTTTAAAACTTTTATTTAAAAGAACAAAAATTGGGAAACCGTAATAGATAAGGTAAGACTAGCTGCTTAGCATATTAACTCCTAAATCTTAGTGAATTACAACAAAGGTTACTACTTGCTCGGGTTCACTGAGGATGTTTGGTGGGCACCCTTCCATGTGGTAAAAACAGATCCTGTTATTTCCTTCCTATGTCATGTCATACCTCACTTCTTGGGAGTCCTTTGCTCTCTGTAGACAGAGGATGGGGGAAGACAAAGGGGAGAGGAGGGAAGGGGAAGGAATCCATTAAAGATGGGTTCTATGAGTGGTGCATATCATTTCTGCCCACTTCTCCTTTAATAGAGAACAGTCATGTGGTCCTAACAAGATTCAGATGAATGCTGGGAAATGCAGAGGATGCAGGGGAATACAGAGGAAGGCTGAGAAACAGTCATGTGGTCTTAACAAGATGCAGAGACCCAGGCTAAGTAGCCACTTCTCAGCAACATCTCAACATCATGGGAAGGGACTGCAGCCTTTGTAGACAGCTTCTCTGCCACTCGGTTTAAGTGTCTAAAAACATGTTATTTGGCTAAAAATACATTAAAAATATATTAATATTGGGTCATAGAAAAACGTGTAGTGACATGAGAAGATATTTGTTACACCAACAAATTTGTACGGGGTTGTAAAATACTATAATCATATTTTAGTAAAAAAAAATAGAGGAGAATACATATTTGAAAAAGAGAGATAGATTATATATATGTAAATATGTAAATTCCTTCCTGATTTCTCCCTATGGAAATCTTTCTAAAAGTTGAATTAATGGGTGAAAAATATTTTTAAGGTATTGTGCTATTTTGTCGCTTTCTTATTATCAACATAACTGCACTGGAAACATTTGAAAAATACATCATACCATGATAAAGAAGAAAAATTACCCACACGCCCACCCAGAGGATATACACCAAAATGTTAACGGTTATTAACTCTGAATGTAGATATTATGAGTGATTTTTATTTTCTTCCATGGGCTTTTTAGTATATTCTAAAATTTTTGCTATGTGCTTGTATCACTTTTATTGTCAGGAAAATTGAATACTACAAAAAAAAATATTCCATCTGCTCCTTCAGTAATTTTTCAGAAGTTATCTTCTCCAGGAAATGTTACCTGAACAAGCCAGTTGTAATTAAGAGCTCTTTTCTCATGTTGTGGCCAAATGAAAAGCGTTAAGATAATGATACCAAGTGACCTCCACTTGGCATGGTGATCTACCGCACAGGGACCCAGGGTGTGGACAAGAGCCTGGCTGGGCTCCCTAGGGGACTATTGCATTTTGAGAAAATTATTTAAACTCTGCGCGCTTCAGTTTCCTCATCTGTAAAATGAGGATCATTAGAGCATCCAGCTCACCAAGTTACAGGTAGAATTAAGTGGGTTAATACATACAACGCCTTTAGAAAAATAGAGGCGGGTAGTGACACCGCAGTACACATCAGCTATCATGATTATTATTACTATTATATTAAATACTTATATAAATTTTTATCAAATCTTACTTTGTAATTCTAATACATTTTTTTTTTACTTTTACTTTATTATACATTCTTTCAAGTAAAAACCATGGCTTCATGTCTTTTTATAGCTTTTATGGCACTTGTACAAAATTTTGCACACTTTTAAATAAAATATTTATTGAATTTATCAGTAAATGCATAGAATAGACCAGAAAAGCCTCAAGGTCAGGTGTATTACAGTAAGAACTTAAACGTAGATGTTTATTTCAGAAATCTGCTTCAGGAAGTACCATAGATAGTGGACTTCTATCCACTAGTGGACTAGTCAAAGGGAAGAGATTACGGGGAAGAAGGTGAAGGGGCAGTCACACTGATTTAAACAGTCCTGAAGGGGGGGTACCTGGGTGCTTCAGTCAGCCGAGCCTCCAACATGGGTTCAGGTCACCATCTTGCGGTTGGTGAGTTAGAGCCCCATATCGGCTGGCTGCTGTCAGCCTGTCAGCCCAGAGCCCACTTCTGATCCTCTGTTCCCCTCCCTCTGCCCATCCCCTGCTTGCACTCTCCTCAAAATGAATAAATATTTTTTTAAAAATAGTCCTGAAGGAGGACAATGGCACTCAGAATAACCAAAAAAGAAAATGACAGCAGACTCCTCTGATCATGTGTCTCTGAGGGAAGTGGTAGTATCATTTGGATAACGAGTAGCAGTATCATTTTTTTCAGGAACAATAAGAGCACCTGAGAATTCTGTGAGATTCAGAGAAGGTAAGCAAATTGCCCGGGCCAATGCAACCAGAAAGTTGCCAAATAGGATTCAGCCCAAGTGTGTCTGACCACATGGACTGTGCCTTACTTGATCAATATCTGATGACAGTGTTTCCCCCAAGGTAGGTAACAAGCAGGCAACTCTGCTAGTACTGAATCTATTTTTTGTTTACTTATTATTCGGTTTTACAATTTGATGTTTATTTTACTTAATTATGCTTTGCAAAATGGATTAAGTCCTTTAAATCTGTTATAAATAAGTCTCTTCCTCTTATATCAACAATGCTGCTTTGTTATTTCCCAGGGATTTCCCTGGGTCCAGTCCCCAAATCCCAAGTTTCCACGCCCGTGCTGCTTTTCTCACCAAGCTACTCCACAACTCATCACCGATGGCCACGGAAGGGCAGTACAGGGCTCAGAGTGCTAGAGAAGTCACAACCCACAAACAGAGGAGGCACATTGCCAAACCTTCTTATTGGTTTAGCGTTAATAAATAGTACCCTGAACCAATCTGCACTGGGATCCTTCAGCTTGTCACTGAATAATTCATGGTTAATTTTGGCCCCCACCAAAAGATTTACAGTGCATAATCTCTTAAGTACAGAGATTGTAAGTATGTCAGAGGGTGTATTTAAAGCTTCACTGTTTTGTACAGTACATTCAACTTTGCCAATGAAAAGATCCACAGAAAAATTGATGTATTCTTATCCAACTTGTGATTAGAGAATGCATGTAAATAAAAAATGACATCTGATACCACCAAATGTCTCCTTTACTATGCTTGGTATTCGGAACTCAGAAATGCCCAAATAAATTGTGTGAAATCACTTTCAGAAGGAAAAAGAAAACTAAAAACAGCTTTGCCTTCCAGTTTTAGACTCTTGAGTCTAAACTTTGAACTAGTACACTGTTTATTCTAGACATCAGTGTAACAACATTACTGTCCTAAAAAAGATGTATATTTCTATGAATTGACAGTATTGTGTGACATAGGAGAAAAGCACCCTTATCAGGATTTAGACAACCCTCAAACCACTGTCACTGAACAAAAGTAGAATGAGCTGTTCCCGAAGCCCCCATCTGAGCATCAGAGGCAGAGCCAACGGCAGTTACGTCCATCTCATTTGGTCTTTTGAGGAGATTCTAACCTGTATGCACTGCTGTTAGTATGCAAATGATACCTTTGACAGAGATGTCACTGTACATGGTAAAGTTTTCATTATAAAAATCTGAATTTTTATACAAAGAAGAGAGAACAAGAGCTATAATGTCTTGTTGAAAATTGCAAAAAATATAATACAACTCAAATAGATAAAATGAATATGCAAGGGATATCTTCTCCATCTAATGGTTCTTGATGAGATAAACATTGAAAGATTCCCCATCCTGTGGCAGTAAGCAGACCTTTATCCATTTTCTTGGATCTCAAGGCAATATTATTTATTCATGACTTCTTGACTTTAGGAAGAGAAATACCAATTTGGAGAACACAACTCCTTAAGGAAAAGGGGAATCTAAATCATCTCAACATTAGGAGCATGTTGCACAAAATAACAGGCTGCTTTGTCCAAACACAGCAGGATTCTACTTCCCCTGGCAAGCACATTTGTAACATACATTTCTAAGCCATATAGGTTCTACTGTCTTTTTTTTTTTCAAGTAAAGATTGGTCAAACAAACCAACAAAAATACATTTTCTTCCTGAAGAATATGAACAAATGTCAAAAAAGCAAGCACTTAGGTTACAATTGCCCCCAGGCAAACGTAACTTCATGCTGGGCTTATGCTACTATCATAAACACCACACCACAGGAAATCACTAACACTAACTATGACCAAGCCAGTCGTGTCTTTCCAGAATTTAAGGCATAGTTGCCTTAATGAACTCACACGGTATCTGTAAAGTTTCCAGTGTGGAACCATTCACTAAAGTAAATTCTGTTCCATAGAATGGTGTTCTGTGTTTGGTCACAGATTATTATGAATTATTTCTAATTTGAAAGGGTGGTGAGCATCAGGTAAATGATGAATTTAAATGGGAAGCTATCAAGAGAAACTATCAAATTTTTTTCATATTTTTCTTGGGTGGGCAAATGTCAGAGTCTAGCAGCATCAGATCAACAATGCAATCTCAAATGTTAAGAATTTTGCTTGATGTACTCAAATTTGGGCATGAAAATGGACAGTAGAGATGAGGAAAGATCAAGTAAGCAATCCAGTCCACATACACACCCCAGCAGGGGAAAATTGCTTCCTAAAATAAACTTTCTAATATTTTAGTACTGTTGACTTTTGTATGTCCCTGGTGATTAAGCTTCTATCACTCACTTTTCCTGCTAGACTATTCTTGTAACCCAATATTTTCCTATGTCAGGAAGTGCCTTAAATTTCTCCTTCTCAGTTTCAACCTACAATCCCAGGACTCCATGGGATATTAGGAGAATAATTAAGCAGTTGTAAATCATTCTAAATATTTTAAATGAATGCTACCCACAGTTCCTAGAACCAAAAATTAGTTCTTTACAATTTAAAATTTTTTTGTAGTATATTTTCTCTCATTATACATTATGCAATAGCAATTTAGGAAACAGATGAAATCCTTTAAAACAGGAACTATAGCTATAGTGTAATTTCAATTAATATGTTATATATTTTTAATTTAGGGTGTCATATTAATCCTTTATTTTCCTTGATTGTTTTTGTTATTCTGCCTTGCACTATTTTAGTTTTAGTCATTAATCTGGAACAAAGAACATTCCATAATTAAATACTACATTTCAAATAGTTTTAGAAAACAACTTTCATATAGCTTATTAATTTTATATTCAGAGGCAAAGCAGCACCATCATTATGATTTCTGGGCTCTACTCTTCAAGTTTAATTATTTAGTCACAATATTTGACCTCAAAATATAAGTTAAAAGACACTTTGAATGGAGAAAATGTCAACTTGAGATCCACAATTTATAGAATATTTAGAAGTTCATGTCTCTGTCAACCAGTCTCCCTCACTGATACTTTCTCTTCACATCTTATGTAGAATTCTCTTGAATTTGTCTCTTGGAGGAGAAACATTTTTCTTGACATAAATTAGGAAACCTCTCAGTACTGTATGTCATTACTCATGTCCCAAATTTGTTGTGTTTTCAATGATCTTCAGTCCTTAGTTACTTTGCAAGAAAGTTATTTCACTTCACCTTTGACTTTGACACAAACAATACTAAAAATATATGGCAAAATATAATCTGGGATAAAAAGAAATTTCTGCATGAATAAAACAATGGAGTTACATCCAAATATATTACATGAAAGATGACAATTTTACAGAGCAAAGACTAATACTAGAATATTATATTGAGTTTTGGAGATATCTCGTATATTTTACAAGACAACAATTTCATCAGTATAATTAAATAAAAAACTTGAAAACTCAGCTGATAGGTTTATAATTAATTCATTTTAGTAATAATTTATCAAGGTTTTGTGAATTTGTCATAAGCATTATGAAAGACAATTGAAAACCTAATACTCTGCTTCTTTTTTTAAATCTCAAAGTTTATCATTTTAATATAATGCAAAAATCTCGAGTTCCTGCCAAAATGATCATGGATGAGTTCACCATTATATAAATGGCCAGAATTGACTTAGGCAACAGATGGCTCAGGTTTTATTTGGGTGAGCAGTAAATTATGATCTTTTGTATAGTAATTGAATTTAATGTGTGGTTACTTTTCTTTCTTCCACTTTTCTGCAAAAAAAATAACGAGTGAAGAATAATATTAAACACAAATTTGGCAATCATTCTCTTTCAAATCAATTCAAGGTTATAATAAACAGACTAAAGCATGCAACTACTATCTATCCATTTGGAATATTTTTTTGATAAATATAATACATAATGAGGAAACACTTTAAAAAATTAATAATTTCTTATGTTCATTTCTACTCCTAATTTCTAAATTAAATTAATTATATATTTCGTGTTGAATTAATAAACACTGAATTGCCAAGATCAAGATTATTGATTTTAAAATTACATTTTGTTATTCATCAATGGAAGTACATTAACAGGAGAATTGCTTAATACAATTATTTTTCATTAAAAAGAATCATATCATGAAAATGCTGAGAAGCAAATTAAATCACTTCTTAGATTTTCTGTAATATAGTAATTAATGAGGTCCTTCTAGTTTGAGAAAGAATTTCTATACAACTTCTACTGATTTGAATAAATTATAGAAACTAAAGTTAGTGCATAGAGCTGATAAATTTTAATGTTCATAAAATGAAAATCTTATAAAAACATAAAATGAATACATGTCAAAGATTTTATTATATTAGTTAACAAAGAAGCCAATAAGATGTCATAACTGCTTCAAAAAAAGAATTTGAAGAAGACACACATATTTATATGTATTATATATGCGCGGATTATAGACACATATGTATTTATATAATATATAAAAACAGAAATGCTGAATTTGCAAAGAAATGGAGAGGTCAGTGAACTTTTTCTGTAAAGGGCTAAATAGCAAATATTTTAGGCTTTGCAGGCTACATCTCGTCTTGATCACACGCTCCTATTCTTCTTTAATGTGTGTGTATGTAGGTGAGGGGGTTTAACAGCTCATTAAGAATTTAAAAACCATTCTTAACTCACAGGTCATTTTAAAAACAGCTGCAGGCTGGAATTGGCCTGCCAGCCATAGTTTGATGAACGCTGCTATAGAGCAATAAAATGTAATTTTTTGAACATATCTTTTCCATAGGGCCAAAATCAACTGTATCTATATCACACAATATTTATTTGTATTGCTATGGACAAGACTATGTCTTTTTTTCTATAATTTAACATCTGCCCCTGCAGAGTATAAGATGGCCTAGTCAAGAGAAAGGCAGTCAGTGGTGCACATCCCTGTAGAACCAGAAAAACCTTAGAGACTCAGCTCCACGATGCCCAGCACTCCACTGAAACGATGTCCTGAAATCACTTCCTCCATTTTCAAGTTTTTTACATTATTTTTGTAAAGAAATTTACTGACATAGTATGTAAATATATGAACTTTACCTAAAGCAGCGTTCAAATCTATCTAATTCCATTTATGTGTTATCTGACTTTGAAGAAATAAATGGATTCCTATACATCTTGGAATATTTATCTGTAAAGTATGATACTGACACTTTATTGGTAGTCTTAATATTAAATAAGGTAATAACTACATAAAATAGTCTCTTTTCTTTTCTTCCTCCCTGCCTCCAAACTTTAGGGCTCCTTTCTGAAGTGTCAACATCTCAACAGAAAGCATTTTTTGCAAAAATGGTCCCCAACTTAGCAAGTTGGAACTTATGATTTTTTTGACTTTATGATGGTAGGAAAGCACTATGCAACCAATAGAAAACCGTACTTCAAATTTTGAATTTTGATCTTTTCTTGAGCTAGTGATAGGCAGTATGATACTCCCTCGTGTTGCCAGGCAGGGGTAGCAGCCCCAGTTCCCAGTCAGCCATGGGATCACAAGGATAAACAACGGAAACACCATTCTGTACCCACACAACCATTCTGTTTTTCACTTTCAGTGTAGTATTCAATACATTACATGAGGACTTCAACACTTCATTATTTGTGTGAGATGATTTTGCCCAACTGCAGGCTAATGTAAGTGCTCTGAGCACATTTAAAGTAGGCTAAGCTAAGTTATGGTGTTTAATAGGTTAGGTGTATTAAATGCATTTTTGACTTATAATGTTTCAACTTCCCATGGGTTTCTTGGGACATAACCCCATCACAGGTTGAGAAAAGATCTGTATCCTGATTAAAAGCTGGAATCTTTTAGGTTGCCTCTATCATTATTTCTCTCATCATGTGAGAGAAGGATGTGTAAATTTGAAGATTATGAATTTGGGCTAGTTATTAACCTCTTTGTGTCTCTGTGAGATAACAGAAAATATACGTTGGTGCCTGCCCCCAGTTCCTGGAACACAGCTCATCTAACCCTTATAAACTCCTAAGTGATAAGAGAAGTAGGGGCATCTTCTGTTCTAGTGAAGTGACTCTAGGTGGGCTTCTGGATGATTCCTGGATGAGAGCCAGTTGCCAAAAAGACCAAACCATAATTAGAAGCTTGGAGTTTTCAGATCCACCCCTGCCCCAATACTCCAGAGAAGGGAGAGGGGCTGGAAATGGAACTAATGATTAATCATGCCTATTTGAGGAGCCTCCATGAAATCTCAACAGTAGGGGATTCAGAGAGCTTTTGAGTTAGTGAACTCATGGAAGTGTTGGGGGGAGCAGCATGCCTGGAGGGAGCCATGTAGCTCCCACCCCTTCCCACATACTTGCCCTATGCATCTCTTCCACCTGGATGTTCATATCAATCCTTCATCACATCCTTTAATAAACTATTAAACATAAGTGTCCCCCTAAGTTCTGTGAGCCACTCTAGCAAATTAATTGAACCTAAGGAGAGGGTTGTGGGAACCTCCAATCTGTAGCCAAATAGGACAGAAGCATGGGTTCTCTGGGTTTAGAACTGGCATCTGAAGTGGGATTCGAAGGAGTTTTGTGCAATTGAGCTCTCAGCCTATGGGATCTGACACTATGTGCAGGTATTAGAATTGGCTTAAATTACAGGATACACAGCTGGTGTCACAGATACTTGCTTGTTGGTTTGGGGAAATACCTCCACACGTAGAATGATGAGAAGTGTCAGAAGTGTTCCATGTGAGTAGTGAGGGAGCCTCACAGGAGAGAAACATGGAAGGGAAGAACTGGGAGTTTTCCTACACGGGAGGAAAAAAACTCTGAGTTCTTTTCTTTTATAGTCTATTTCTACACCTGTTAAATGGTAATAACTTATCAATCTCATAATTAATAAACAGCCTGACAAGTGATAAATACCTGATAAATGCCAAAAAACTATTTCTTATCAAGATAAATATGGCTTGTCTTTTTCTAGCATTACGTTATGTCTCTACTCTGTGAACTTGGTTTGATTGTTTGGGCCAGGGTGGTGCAGGCAGGCAGGATGAGGTGAGGTAGGGGAGAGGCTGGGAGGGATAGTGGGAAATGCAGTGGATGAGAGAAGATAAAACAATCCCACCACCTTCATACAATGCCCAGAACCACATAGTAAGCATTCAGTAATGACAATTCCTTGATATTATTGCCTTTAATTCCCCCTGAGAAGCTTAAGTACCTTATTTTACAAATATTTACTCATGCCATCTATCTTTATTAAAATAAAATGATCTTTAATGCCAGTTTTAACCAAGGCAAATTATTTTCATTAATTGTAGTCAGTAAATGGTCTAGTCAAAGGGGAAGTTTTCTGGATTACACTACACTGGTGCCTGGGTTCCAGCTTTGATTCCAGGTGCCTTCATTAATTACTAAATTTCATGGCTAAGACCATTCAAAACATTACCTTTTACTGTGAATTGCAAAAGTTGCAGAGAAAATTATTTTGGCCTACCTCATAAGAAGATAACTGGCAGGTTAGCAGGTATTTGAGGAGTAGTAGTATATTCTAAGAAAAAAATCTAGAACACTCAGTTGGAGAAATTATGTACTTTGTAGAAAACTCTATAAATTCTTTTCTCTGCCTACTGGAATGGTTTTTAAATCATTTTGGATACATAGTCATCAATTTATCTTTTTAAAATAAAACACTTATTGATCCCCTTAATTATTTTTCTCAAACATCATACCAATAGTTAAGATTAATAGTCTCTGAGGGATTTTTCATCAAGAATTTAGTAATTCTTGGATTAATTTGAAGATTCAGAGAATAATAGTTTTATTTAGTTAATTTAGTTAAACAATCCAATTCAAGGTAAAATAAAGTATTGAATAAATATTCAAGTTCAGTCAAAAAGACTACTTGATGTTTGGCTTTAAAAACATATGCAATTAACTCACCGGCCAGTCTTTGTGGGTGTGGAGGGATGTTTGTTTTTTCTATTTAATAGAATGATCTATTTTGCTATTTACTGAAGCCACTTTCCTGGTCTGCTGAGGTAGCTACAAGTTCATCACTGATCTCTGTATGATATTTTCCTGGACTTAAAGAAATTACAGTATTGTTCAGCTTTTTTTTGATCCAGGTATATAAGAGTCAATTATTTTCACTCATCTTCAGAAATTCCATTAAGTTTCTTACTCCAGACCAAATGGGCCAAACCTTAAATTTATTATTAATATTATAAGACTCATCACATGAAATTATAATTATTTGTATCATAATTCACTCTTGTCATCTTCCAAATAATCAGAGAGAGAGAGAAAGGTGTTGTGCATGTCACTAAGACTGCCTGTGACTGGCTTCATGTTCCCTATAAATGTACAATGACTACATCACAGATTCCATAAATAAACTTAGTGCAATGTAATGGATGCTGAAAGCAAAGGTAAAATAATATTGTTCTAGGAATTAAGAGTAAATAAACCAATAAAATAAAACTGGTTGTAAAAATGTGTTCAAACAAAATCGTAAATATCCCTTTAATTACTTTATTTACTTAGGAATTTCACATTTGTTTTAATTATCTCTCGCACTGACAAATTTCCCTGGTGAGATTTACTTCACAAGTTTTTCAATACACTCTAAAATTTTACATATGAATTTCCTCTCCTTTGATGTATAGCCTCCAACCTCTGTGCTACGTTTTCTACAACAAACATTTACCAAAGCCTTAATACAGATTTAATACAGCCTATGAAAACATCTATTAAGCACTTACTTTCCACCAGGCACAGTGTGCTAGAACCAGGGAAACAAATGAAATTTACACAGCATACGAAAGTGTAATATTCTATGGATCACTCTTTGTTTCCAACACTTGCAGCACATGTCAATGATGGCTGCTTCTAAGGATTTATAATTTCTATCAAGTGCTAAGGACTGATCCTCTCTAAAAGTGATGAATTATTGGGTATCCCCAAAGGCACCTGGGGTGTAAGAGACCAACACATGCATGCAAAGTTGGCCCCGAGTGAAGGCCCTGATGGCTTATATTTAGGACACGGAGACAGAGATAAATTAAGGCAGATGAAGGAAGTACATACAAGTTTAAAAAAAAATAAAGATCTTCGGCAAATTAGCTATTTTGTTGATAACTGCTTCACTTAAATGCAAATAATTAATAGTCTTTTTATTTGTCTCTATCACTTCCAACAACATCTTTAAATCATAAGCAAAGTC
The DNA here is from genome assembly GCF_022079265.1 of Lynx rufus. NCBI lineage: Eukaryota > Metazoa > Chordata > Mammalia > Carnivora > Felidae > Lynx > Lynx rufus. The sequence continues at coordinate 153,279,694 of NW_025814834.1, forward strand.
TATAAACATACGACAGGGATGTAGATTCATGGGTATGAGTTGACAGACTTACTGAAGACTAAATAAAAGGAAAAAGTTGTATATAGTTGTTAAGGTTGAAATGGCATTGTTTGCTCACTAGAAGTATTCCACAGTGATTAAAGTATTTAAATTCCCTGTCGTTAACTCTTAAAAGTATGTGTTTACTGACATCGATTCTTTTTTTTAAAAGTTCTAATAAATATAAAGCAGTGGTATATGTCAATACCACATGGAGAGGGCTTTTTGCAATTTCCCCGTAGGAAAAGCACAGCACTCAGAGTAACCTCCTCCCCCCCCCCCATGCCTGTCTTCCAAAGGAGCCTCTTTCTCAGTTTTGTAAAAAGCAATCAAGGACCTCTGTGAGGACTTACATATGACTACTAGCTGGCCACACAACCTTAGTCATGCACATTAATGCTACTTTCTTTTTCCTGGCTATCATGATCATAGACACAAAAGGCACACAATCACCAGATTCTGCACTCACCAGATTCTGAATTCACGCCTTAAAAAAAGGAAAATTGTACATGCTTCCCTAGAGAGAGACAATACAGAAATCGAGACACGTACTTCATGACACAGATTCACTAGTCCCGAATGCTCAGATATGGACCTTAGGCTCCTGATCTTGGAACTTCCTTTCTGTGCAGACTAGAGACGTCGAGAAGAAGGTGCTACATTGCATTCTACTGCTGTGTAAATCTTTAAGTATTCACCTTTGATTACAGAAGTTGATGTGTGAGTGGCTAGGGGAAACTAGTTTCTGAGAAATGAGAACTCTCTTGGCCTTCATGGGGCGCATGGCTCCCCACAGACATCCTGGTGTATTATTTAGTTTTTCCAGCCTCTCTCTGCAGGTGTTAGTGCTAAAGCTTAGGCAGTGCAGATAAAGCTAGCTAGTGGAAGGAAGTCAGGTTTCATAGTGTGATCACATTGTCCTATGCCATCCACAGGAAAACCAAAACAGCTACTGAACCATTTCTGTTTGGTGTTTTACAATTGGATTTTTACTTTTTAGATGAATCTGAAGAAACTTTAATTTTTCAGGCACACGAAATCTTGGAGGAAGAGTTCTTGTTGCATTGGAAACTAAGTTGTCTAATGCCAATGAGGCATTTCTGTACCACCAAGTGTATTTACTTATATCAATACTCCTTACATTAAGCTCAAGGAATATCCTTCATTTCTTTGTTTCCTGAGACAGATTTTCTCTGGATATAAACTCCACAGTGGCACAATTAAGGAATTAGTCCAAAGATAGTGATTTACCACCTGCTGAGATCTATGCATCATAACTCCTGCTCTCAGAGAACTTAAATTCTAATTAAGAGCAAGAAGATGGCTCAGAAGGCAGTAATTTTGTAGGACAATTTGAAAAAATCACATAAATAATCTTGTTTTCTCAACAATTATATTTTATTTCTATTTAAAAAACAATATTGTGATAAATGACCACAGTTTTAATTAACAGACTAGTAGCTTCTCATCCTTGGTAGGAAGTGATATCTCTCATTTGATAACTATGTTTGTTAGTCAAGATTCTCTAGAGAACAGAACCAATGGATGTGCGTGTGTGTGGCGGTGGCGGGGGGGGGGGGGGTAAATAGATATGTTATATACAATTGGCTTCTAATATTATGGAGGCATAGAAGTCCAAAGATCTGCATTTGGCATCCTGAAGACCAGGAAGAGCCAATGGTGCAGGTCCACTCTGAGTCTAGTCCAGTCTGAGTCCAGCGCTGAGAAGCAGGAGAGCCAGACAGACTTGAGACCCAAAACAGCTTGTTTCAGTTCAAGACTAAAAGCAGGAAAAGACTGATGTCCCAGCTCAAGAAAGTCAGGCAAGAGGAATTCCCTCTTACTCATGAGAATGTGAATCTTTTTTGTTCTATTTAGACCTTCAACTGATGGCATCAGGCCCACCCACATTAAGGAGAGCAAACTGCTTAACTCAGTCTACTGATTCAACTGTTGATCTCATCTAAAAACATGCTCGCATATCTGTGAATAATGTTTAAGCAAATATCTGGTTACCCCATGACTCAGTCAAGTTGATACCTAAAATTGATCATCTTTAAATCTACCTCTTATCAACTTTGTACCTAACACATCTCCTTAAACCGTACTTAATCTCCAAAGAAAGCCAATAACAAGATCATAATTCCACCTAGCATGATACAACTGTCCTGTGTATAACCAAAAATGTACTTACTCCTTCCCAAGCAGAGGAAGTAAAGGCCTTAAGTGATGTTTACTCTTCTTTTAGATATTTTAAGTACTATTATGTAAAGTTAATAATACTTAAAAACTATGATATAAAGTCACCAATATTACATAACATGGGAAGAAAAGAAAGATACTTGTTATACACATACAAACATATTTATAACAAAATAAACAGGAAATTCTCATGACAATTATGCTCATTTCTGTACCTGGTTTTTATTAAGTAACTTCTTCCACTATCCATTCTATATTCTGTTTGCCTTCAGCCAGCACCTCAGCTGGTTGTGATTCTTTACCTAACATGGTGACCCAAATTTCATTCCTAAATGATCTGGGCCATTAATAGTTCTGCCTAGATTGGGTTACTGTGATTTTTCATTGATCTTAATCATAGAGTATGGTAACGCTCTAAAATGCCCTGAGGGACCTCCTTTATTCCAGACATAGTCTACTTTGCCTCCACTGTGGAGTTGTAGTCCAATTTCCCCTTAGTAGTCAGGATCAACCACCCAGACAGCAGAGTAATCCCTGTTTTATCTGTTGATTGAGAAAAGTGAGGAGTCAGGTGGCAGTCTTAACTTTTAGTTCAATGGAATCATTGTTCTGTCTTCTGATGGAAACATTCCTCCCTTTGGAACTAAGACCTCTAAGCCAGCAGAACATAAAGTTGCAGGAACAGGAAGCAAAAATTTTGCTGGTGAGGGACACCTGGGTGGCTTAGTCGGCTAAGCAACCGACTTTGGCCCAGGTCATGATCTCACAGTTTGTGAGTTTGAGCCCCGCATTGGGCTCTGTGCTGACAGCTTGCTCAGAGCCTGGAGCCTGCTTCAGATTCTGTGTCTCCCCCTCTCTCTGCCCCTCCCCTGCTTGCACTCTGTCTCTGTCTCTCTCTCTCAGGAAATGAATAAACATTAAAATTTTTTTTTTTAATTTTGCTGGTGGGTCATTAGGGATAATAATAGTGCCAATTCCATTTCCATCCATTGATTCCTGGACCCATGAATCCTGACTATGGGACAAACAGCACCATATACTAACACTGATTCAGAGAATGTACAGCCTTCTAGAGAAGCTTGCCCATCCCTGCAAGGTATTGCCACCTAGCTATCACTATAACTGAGTCTTCAAAAGAGTATTCCATCATTCGCTGGAGTCATCTGCTTCAGAATGGTGGGGAACATTGCAAGATAGTGAATTCCATGAGCAAGCGTCCATTGCTACACTTCATTTGTTGTGAAGTGAGTTCCTTGACTAGAAGCATTGATTCTAGCAAAGCACACTGTTCTAGTGTAGAATACCATGATGGTGGATAAGGCATTCTGTAAGTCCACAGATGACAATTTGAATTTTGTTAGTAAAAACAAAACATTGCTCTTTCCATATAAGTGGTTCAGTATAATCAACCTGCCACCAAGTAGCTGGCTGGGGAATAATACCTTATTGGAGACTCAGTGTTGATCTCTGCTGACACTGGGTATTTAACAGTGGCCATACCCAGGTAGGCCTTGGTGAGTGGGAGTCTGTGTTTCTGAGCCCATGTAAACCCTCAATTACTCCAACCTGAACACTTTGTTTATGAGTCTATTGGGCAATGACAGAAGTGGCTACAGAAATAAGCTGACAGGTATACACAAAATAGGTTTTCCATCCACTTGATTATACTTTTTTTAGCATTATTGAGATATAATTGACATATAAGATTGTGTAAATTTAGGGTGTACAATATGATGATTTAGTACTTTTATATATTGCAAAAAGATTACTACAGTAAGGTTAGTTAACATCTTCATTGCTTCACATAATTACCTGTGTGTGTGTGTATGTTAAGAACATATAAGATTTACTCTTTTAAATAATTTTAAGAATGTAATACAATATTGTTAACTATGGCTACCATGCTACACATTAGATCCCCAGAATGTACTCATCTTGTAACTGGAAATTAGTGCACTTTGACATATCCCCATCCTCCAGCACCTGGCATCAATCATTCTATTTTTATTTCTATGAGTTCAGGTTTTGTTTTTACATATTCCACATATAAGTGATATCATACAGTATTTGTCTTTTTCTAACATTTCATTTAGCAAAATGTGCTCAAGTTCCACTCATGTTGTCTCAAATGACAGGATATCTTCTTTCTCATAGTTGAATAACATTTCTTAATATATATAGTATGCATAATGTATGTACATATGAATATATATATATATATATATATATATATATATATATAAAATCTCACCTCTTCTTTATCCATTCATCTATTGATAGACCCTCAGGTTGCTTCATGCTTGGACATTATGAATAATGCTACAAAGAATCTGAGAGTGCAGATATCTCTTCAAGATTCAAGATCCTGATTTCATTTCCTTTGTGCATTATCCAGAAGTGGGATTACTATATCATATAGTAGTTCATATAATAGTAGTACCATAATAGTACCATAATCATTGTGGTTTTGCCTTTCCCCGATGATTGTTAATGTTTCTGTAATGATATATTGACTATATATGCATCTTTTCATGTACTTGTTGGCCATTTGCATGTCTTCTTTAAGAAAATATTCTGGTCCTCTTATTCATTTATTTTTAAATTTTTAAATTTTTATTTATTTATTTTGAGAGAGAGAGAGAGACAGAGACAGAGAGAGAGAGAGAGACAGAGAATGAGCAGGAGAGGGGCAGAGACAGGGAGAGAGAGAATCCCACGCAGGTTCCACACTGTCAGCACAGAGCCTGATACAGGGCTCAGTCTCACAACTGTGAGATCATGACCTCAGCCTAAATCAAGAGTCTAAACCTTAACTGACTGAGCTGCCCAGGTACCCCCTCTTATTTATCTTTTAATTAGATTGTGGTTTTTTTTTTCCATTTGATTCATGAGTTCCATATATATTTTGGATATTAACCCATTATCAATGATTTGTGAATATTATTTCCCATTCTGTAGTCACCTCATTTCGTTATTTCTTTTGCTGTGGAGAAGATTTTTCATTTGATGTAGTTCCTTTTGTTTACTTTTGGTTTTGTTACTATTATTTTTGGTGTTATATCCAAAAAGTCATTAACAAGACCAATGTCAGGGACATTTTTCCTCTTTTCTTTTTTCCAAGACTTTTGAGGTTTCAAGACTTATGTGCAAATCTTCATCTATTTTGAGTTGATTTTGAATAGGGATCCAATTTTATTCTTTTGTATCAGATTATCAGTTTTCCCAGCACCATTTACTGAAGAGACTATCCTTTCTCCATTGAGTATTTGGGCTCCCTTGTCAAATGTTAGTTGACTGTATATGCAAGGGTTTATTTATGAGCTCTTGATTCTGTTCCATTGGGCTGTGTGTCTATTTTCATGCCAGTACCATATGGTTTTCTTTAGTGTAGACTTGTAGTAATGTTTCGAATAAGGAAGTATGACATCACCAGGTTTGCTACCATTCTCAGGATTGCTTTAGGTACTTGGGGTCTTTTGTGGTTCCATATGAATTTTAAGATTTTTTCTATTTCTGTAAAAAATGCCATTGGATTTTGATAAGGATTTACTGAACCTATACATGGCTTTGGGTAGTATGAATGTATTAACAACATCAATTCTTATTCATGAGCATGGAATATTTGTGCCATATTCAAATTCTTTCATCAATGTTTTAGTTTTCAGTGTATACATCTTTCACCTTGTTGGTTAAATTTACTTCTAAGTATTTTACTGTTTTTCATGCAATTGTAAATGAATTACTTTATTTCTTTTCCAGAAATTTTATTGTTAGTATATGAAAACACAACTGATTTGTGTATGTTGATTTTGTATCCTATGTTACTGGATTTGTTAAGTAGTTCTAACAAGATTTTGTTTTTGTGGAGTCCTCAGGATTTTTTTATCTATGATACCATGTCTGCTACAAACAGAGACAATTTTACTTCTTCCTTTCTGATTTTTTTTTCTTACCTAATTGCTCTGGCTCAGACTTCCATTACTATGTTAAATAAGAGTGGTGAGAGTGGGCACCATTGTCTTGTTCCTGACCTTAGAAGAAAAGCTTTCAAACTTACCCTACTGAGTATATTTGCTGTGGACTTATTATATATGGCATTTAGGTATGTTCCTTCTATACTTAATTTATTGAGAGCTTTTATCGTGAAGAATGTTGTACATTGTCAAATGCTTTTTCTGCATCTATTTAGATGATCATGCAATTTTTATCTTTCATAAAGGTAGGATGTCACATTTATTGAACCATCTTTGTGCTCCAGAGATAAGTCCCACTTGACCATGGTGTATGAACCTTTTAATGTTCTGTTGAATTGATTTAGCTAGTATTTTTATAAAGACATTTGCATATATGTTCATCAGGAATATTGACTTGTAAGATTTTTTGTATGTTTTGTTTTTTTGTATGTTTTGTTTTGTTTTGTTTTGTTTTTGTACTGTTCTTATTTGGCTTTGATATTTGGGTAATCCTGGCCTAATAAAATGAATTTTATGGGAGTATGCTCTTCAATGTTTTGGAAGAGCTTGAGAAGGATTGGTATTAATTCTTTAAATGTTTAGTATAATTTAGCAATAAAACCATCTGGTCCTGGGCTTTTCTGTGTTGATTACTGATTCAATCTCTTTATTCATTATTGGTCTCTTCAGATTTTCTATTTCTTCATGATTCTGTCTTGGGAAGTTATATATTTCTAGGAATTATTCTTTCCTCTAGGTTATCCATTCTTTTTGCATATAATTATTCATAGTATCTTATTTCTTACCTCTTATTTCTGTGGTATCAGTGTAATGTCTCCTCTTTAATGTCTGATTTTGTTTCAGTCCTCTCTCTCTCTCTCTCTTTTGTCTAGCCAAAAGTTTATGCATTTGGTTGATCTTTTTTAAATGTCATCAAACTTTTATTTTGTATTTCTGATCATTTCTTTCTGCTATCATCTTTGTTATTTCCTTCCTTCTGCTGATTTTGGGCTTTGTTCTTCTTTTTCTAATTTCTTGATGTGTAAAGTTAGGTTCTTTATTTGAGATCTTTCATGTTTGTTAAAGTAGGCATCTATCACTATAAAATTCCCTCTTAGAACTGCTTTTGCTACATCCCATAAGTTTTGTTATGTTGTGCTTCTGCTTTTGTTTGTCTCAAGATATTTTTTATTTCCTTTTGGTTTTTTATTCATTGGTTGTTCATGAGTGTGTTGTTTAATTTCCATGTACTTGTGAATTTTCCAGCTTCCCTGCTGTACTGATTTCTAGTTTCATATCATTATAGTTGGAAAAGATACTTATTATGATTTCAATTTTAAATTTGTTGACTTGATTTGTGACCTTGCTAAAATCTTGCTTCATTTTGTTTAACATATGGTATATTCTGAGAATGTTCATTTTGTGCTTCAGAAGAATATGTATTCTGCTACTGTTTGACGGAATGTTCTGTTTGTATCTGTTAGGTATTTAGTCTGAAGAATAGTTCAAGTCCAATGTTGGCGTATTGATTTCCTGTGTGGATAATCTATCCATTGTTGAATGTGGGGGATTGAAGTCCCCTAGTATGATTGTATTGTCTATTTCTCCCTTCAGATCTGTATTTGCTTAAAATATTAGGTGCTCCAATTTGTGTGTGTGTGTGTGTGTGTGTGTGTATTTAGTAGCTCAGTTTTATTTTCTTCAGTGACAAATATTTAAGTGCCCCTTAACCCCAGCAACAGGGAGAGAAAACAAGTAGACCAAGGGTGAGTACAGGCCAAAAATGAGACCCTGATAATAAACTAGTAGTCACTCCAAATACCAACTCCCTGTGTCTCGCCTAGTAGGGGACACAAAGTTAGGCCTCAGCCCCCTTGCTCTGGGCCTAGGTTTTGTGGAGTGGGGACCCAAAGTCTCCAGTGCTTCATATCACCAGGAAAAGCTGGTCAAGAAAGGAGTTGATGAAACTTTAGAAGAAAACAGGATCTTCAGCAGTGCATCTTTGTTGCCTTCATTTTATCATGTACTTGAAAACATTCCAGTCTGATCTTAGCTTAGCTTCGACTAAGTTAACAGTGGCTCTCCTGGCCACGTAAGTCCAATTAATTTTAAATCTTCATCACACATGATCTCTCCACAGCATTAATACTATCGACCCCTCAATTCTTTTGAAAATATGCTTCTCTTTCAGTTTCCGTGACACCATGTTTTCTTCCTATGTCTCTACTCTCTCCTTTCTAAGTCTTGTATGAGATAATTCTCCTCCTCATTCCTCCATCTCCTGACTCTCAACTCTTGGAGGTTCTCTCAACTTTTGTGGGGTCCTCTTCTAAACTGCATTTTCTTGTCTAGCTTCAACTACCCTCAGTATGGAGATGACTCACAGATTTGTGTTTCCACCCAGCTCTTTCTTCTATGTTCCACACCACATACCTGACTACATATTCCACTTGTATGTCTCAAAGCCCACCTCACCTTCTGCCTCCTCTAAGTCTTGGTCTTTATCCTCTGTTCCCAATCTCAAGAACATTGACAGTTTATTTTCAGTTGTATAAATGAGAATTCTAAGACTCTGTCGCCACTTCCCCCTCCATCATCTCTTTATATCTACAATCACCCTGGTAATATTTTTTCATATACATATTTCTTAATTTCTTCCATTTCTTCTTTAACTCCCCTCTCTTCTCACCCCCCAAATCCAAGATAACATTACCTCTGCCATATGACTGCAATAATCTATTAACTCTTTCTTCCCTTGAGGTTATTTCTAGACACTCCAGTCTATTATTCCTACTGCAACTACGGTGACCTTTTCAAACTGGAAGACTAATCATATATTCCCAATGTTTAAATACTTCAATAAGTTTCCTTTGTATTTAGCTTGAAAAGTAAAAATTTTAACATACTTATAAGACACTGCATAGTCATACCTTCCCCTATCTTTGAAGATTCATCTTTTTTTTAAAGTTTATTTATTTTGAGATAAAGAAACAGAGTGGGAGGGGCAGATAGAGAGGGAAAGAGAGAATCCCAAATAGGCTCCACACTGTCAGCACAAAGCCCAATGTGGGGCTCAATCTCATGAGCTGCGATCATGACCTAAGCCAAAACCAAGAGTTGGACACTTAACCGACTGAGTCGTCTAGGCACACCCGAAGATTCATCTTCAACTTATTTCCCTCCATCCTTTTGTCTCACCTTCCACCCCACTGCACTCTACCGAGCCCAAGCTTGTCTCATTTTCTTGAATGCTCCATACTTTTTCATATGACATGTCCTTGCAAAAAATCTCCACCCCCATATACCCTCGTCAACAGACTGGCACAAGCCTCAGGAAGGTTTCACTAATTCCCTGACACTAGATACTCTTAAAGCAACATGTACTCTCATTTGGGTTACTTGTATCCATGTCTATTTTTCTCAATAAACTGCAATTTTATTAGAGTTAACTATGATGTCTCCTTTATTCACAGCTATGTCCTCAGATCCTGTCCAGCACTTCGATGAATAAATGACAAAGCTAGATGAATAATAATTTTTTGAGTGTTGATTTCGTGTAGGCACCACCAGGGTCATATAAAAATACATTGGATATGGTCCTTACTCTCAAAGAATTTGCCTTTTGTCTTAGGAAATAAGCATAAATAGGAATGAAAACTAAATACTACACAATGTAATTCACATCTAATGCTATAACATGAGAAGTCATAAAACAATTTTAAAATATTTACAAAGCAATATTAAAAGATATTTATAGCTGGAGTGATCAAACGATAATTTTTGGATGAAACAAGTCTTGAGCTTGACACTGAAAGAGGAAGGAGTTAGAAAGCCAAAATGGAAAAGGTGGAAGTTTCTACAGAGAAGAATGGAATGAACAACACTCTAGAAGCAGGCGAGTCCTGGGGATCAAGATCAAATGGTGATGCCCTCCAAGTAGCCCTTTTCGGGAGGAAATGAAGAAAGACTGTAGTCCTAGAATGTGATAAAAGCCAGACTGTGGTAAGATAAGAATTTTAGCGACTAGAAATCCTGAAACAAAGCTTTAGTATTGTATTTCTATAAAGTATGAGAAGCATCCTTGCTGCGTAACTGGAATGTGAGAAGAAAGGTATGAAAATCCAATGGGCTGGTTTTAAAAACAAATTTTAAACAAGTTGTAAAGTTGTAATCTTATTAGACAGTTACCCATATTTTAACGAAGTCTTTAGAAATAGCAGCACATAAAACAGGATGTGTGTTTATTATGTTACTAATAAGAGTTCCTCCATGCTTTAAACATCCTACTTTTCATGCTTAGATGCACCCACAGAATCTCCTTTTAAATAAAACTAACCTAAAGATGGTTTGCCAACAATCCTTAGAAATTGATCCTTCATTTTGAAAGCTATGTTTTTCTTGAAACGTCACCTCTAAAAGAACAAAGTTGCCTATTTGGCAATACCAAGCACAAACATTACCTTATCTGTGAAATCTTCATTTTGCAATAGAAGAATTAAGAAACTCACAATCTCTTTTCTGGAATTTTCCTACATTTGAAATGCTAATGTAAATTTAAATTATACATTGATTTATAGAATTTCTGTGGATGTGTACCAATAACATCAAACTGTGTAACTAGATCTCCAGATGACGATATCATCTAGGCTGAAAATTATTCAATATTCAAAAATACACTTTTGTTTAATATGATTTCTTATCAAATTAACACATCACATAGTTTTAAGTGTCAAAGGTTTTCACAAGACTTGTTTTGAAAAAGATCAATTTCCCTGCCGCCCCCACCACCATCCTTGCTTCCTGCTACCAGAGATGTCCACTTAATTGCTTAATTTCAGATTTAGGCATTAGCTATTGACTTCCAGTTATGGAAGATGAGAATATCCCTCTTTCAATATTCTCCCTCCACCTGGGTCCCACCATATTAGCAGTTTCCGTTGTCCATCCTCTTAATGTAGGCATATCAACATTTGCATAGATTCAATGTTTATTACAACTATGCAAAGCAATTCAGCCCTGAGTCATGTGATAGATGGTGCCATTTTCTTTCTTGCACAGCCTACTGCTTTTCCTGTAGTTAATGATAGTCTTATTGAGAGCTTGCTTAATTTTTTTTTAATTATCACTAGTTTAAAGCAATCTGTCAATCATTTAATCCCTTGCTATGAAGCAAAACACATTTGATGTCCTATTTCATTTTTTTTGCAATAACCATTCATACAGCCTTCTGATTCATTCTAGTCTAAATGTAGAGTACAAATGTCATTGTACAGTCTGTCTTCTTGGGGGATTCTCTTTACTTAGCTCTTCAGTTGAATCCAATATTCTCTGTACCCCTTTCTTGTCTCCCTCTTTCTTCATTCATTCACTTTCCTGGAATATATACTTTAGTAACTTTCTAAGAAAGTATGCTTGAGAGGTAAATATTTTTATTAATATCATGCTTTAGCATCGTTTATCTTCTTCACATTATTTGGTATAGAGTCTTTGTACGGAACTTATTTTCCCTCAAAATTTTGAAAACATTTATTTACTATCTTTAAGATTTCATTGATGTTGTTGAGAAGGCTAATTCATTTTTATTTCTTGATCATCTTGTTTTTTTACAATTGTTGAATGTTCTTTTTTCCCCAGTGTTTTAAGGCCTCATGACAATTGTCATAGTGCAGATCCCATTTTCCTCATTGTTCTTGGTACTCAGCAGAATGTCTCAACCTGAATATATGTCCTTCAGTTCTGGGAAATATTTTTAAATTATGTCTCTAATGATTATCTCCCTTGTTTAATGTACTTCTGTCTTTGAACTGGCCCTTTAATTTTCTTACCTTTCCTTTCTTATATTCCTTTTTGAGGGGGGAGGAGAAGATTTCCTGAGCTTTATCTTCCAAACCATTTATTAAAATTTCCACTATCACATTTTTAATTTCCAAGTCGTACTTTTTATTCTCTAAATATTAAACTTTAGTAGTGCTGTGTCCTTATTTCATAAAAGCAATATCTTCTCCTATCTCTCTATTTATGTTTTTTAATCTTTCGTTTCTTGCGAAGTCTCAATTTCCTCCAAAGGTTTTTTCTCCTCTTTATATAATTTTGTCTTAGACTCTAATAGTAGATTTCCCTCATTGTCTGGTGATTCCTGGCTGCCTGCTCATAATGAAAAGCAAGCACTTGCCAGCTGATTTGAAGCTTTCTGCCCATGGTAGGGTTTCTTCATTGTTGGGTTCATTATAGTGTGGTTTGGCTGAGCAATTAGGATAGAGAACCCAAATGTCATTATCTTTAGGTCTTTTTTTCTTGGGTTAGTTAAGTTTAATGGAGAAATTTCCTCCAATTTTCTATCTGGAGGGTAAGAGTCAGGCTGCCAGTATTCTGGGAGACAAGCAGTACAAAAATCTGAGAGGATGTTAACTTTCCATATATAATCTTTCATTGACTATCTGGATTTTCAATACAATATGCTTACTCTCAAACATATTTATTTTCCACAATCTCTCCATTAAACCTCTTCCAGAGAATAAATTTTCAGTCTGCTGTCAGGGTGAGGAGGTACAATTGCCTAGCTGTGTACAATGGTAGAATTGATAAAGGAGACTATATACTTTATCTAGAAGCTTTCAACCAATTTCCTTTTTAGCACCAGCCTCATACACTGCTCTGGAAGTGACTCTCAGAGCCAATTTTTGTGGCTTTCATGGACTCTGTGGTAAAAGTAGTTTTGTTTGTTATAATTTGTTTACTGATTTGTGATATAACTTTCTGGCTTCTAAGTCACTTACCACTCATCTGTTTGCTTGCGAGCTTCTAAACGTAAAGTTGGTCTATTTCTTTCTTTTTGCTTTTGTGAGTATATGTGTTTTTAAAACTCCCTTTACTATCATATTAGTAGGGTTTCAGGGGAATAGATGTAAATATGTGTGTCCAATCTACCATCTCTAGAATTCTTGATTGGCTATCTACTCATCTGTATTAATGGGATTATTAATGAACATTGTTCAGGGCTCTTGTAAGAATTGTATGAAATAGTATGTGTAGAAGTACCAAGAAATTGGCCTGGCATGTTATAATATGCACTCAAGTACTTACTGTCCCTTCCTTTTGAAGCAGTAACCACAATCATCTCCCTCATTTTATTCTCCTCCTGGCTGCCCCATCCATTCTCATTCTACTTATAAAGGTACTGAAAGTCAGAGGGACACATGAGGACATGCAAACCATTATTGTCATAGAGATTTAAGTATTTCCCTTTTTTGCCTTTTTATACATACATATCATTCTTTTTCACCCTGAACCCTCCTGTGTAAGGATGTTATTATATTCCTTAGATTATCAATAGTTGCCCTAAACAACTCACAGAATTTTCACACTTTTCCACAAACCAAGTAGGAATATAACTATTTCTAGGATCATATCCTACAAGACAAGTCGTTCCATTCTTGCTCCCATATCATCAGTCTGCATACTGGCACCAGATAGACTGGTTAAGTCTATTTGAGAAACCTCACAAAACAGATCCTTAGACCTCACCTTCAGAGAATCCAATTCTGGTTCCTGCTGGAATCTAAAATTTCATTTTAAATGATTTCAGTTGATTCGAGGAGTTCAGTAACACCTAGGTTTAGAAACTATTCTAGTAGGGTACAAGTTATCTATTTAGAGTGGAAACATAAGGGTATTTTCTTAATGGATCAATGAAATGTCTTATGAAAAGCTTTTGAAAGTTTCTATTACAGCCTCTATTTAGATGGCTCCAAAAGATCATTTGAATGAATTTTCTTCTAGATCTTAAAACCCTGAACATGTTCTCTAATCCTGGATGACTGAGCAGAAGAGGGAGCTGAAGCCATAAAGAAGGCACTCAGGGCCTTACGGCATTACCATATTCTATAGTAGCTTTGCCAGCAAAGATGAACATTGTGTGCTTTCAACACACTGATAAAGTAGCTAACAGCTTTGCTGCTGACACCTAGAAATTACATAACGAGTGCTACCTGCTGGAGATGCTCCTTGGACAGAACATGTTAGGTTCTGTCACAAAAAGTCCCATCATCTAGAAATTGCATTTCACCAAACTTTTGTAATTTTATTATTGTAGAAATTACATGTAATAAGGTGTTCATGAGGAAACAAAGAAATCAATGAACTCTTCCTCTGCAAAAATTAAAGAATTTTACAGGAACAAGAAAGTATAGATAAGGATGAATCATTATACTAATGCTTTTTTTTCCTTATGAATTCAAATTTCTTATAAATTCTTGTGAATTTAGCATAAAGTCCAGATGGTGTATTTACAGATGCTGAGCTCTAAATGAATGCTTCAAATGAAATCACTGAATTTTATTGCCAAAAAGAATTAAAAATTATGCTATCTACTACAAAATCCTCTCTTTATTGGCAAATAAACAGAGACTTAGAAAACCTAAATGTTTTATCTATAGTCATACATCTATTAGTTGACATCAGAACCTGGTCTCCTAATTACTGGACGAATTTTATGTCCACCACACCATTTTTCTTAAATTGTGTTCTTAAAAAACACAGGTGTTACTAAGTGTTTGGTGGAGGGAAATGGGTATATAAGTTTAAGTAACTATCTTTTGAATTTCCACAAGGGGTAACTGTGAACAGGCTTTCCTAAGTGTTTGATCACATATACTTCTAGCCATAATGGCTATTAAAATTTCACAGGGGCTCATAGAACACTTTGGGAAATCACCTTTATTCTTCGCAGCTAAATTCTGTCAGCATTTCTGTGTAATTGTCCTCAAGGGAGGTCATGGTACTAAATCAGGTTAACTTAGAACAAATTTTTTCTTGTTGCTGTTTGAACAGTAATATCCAAAACTTCACTGGTGAATAAACAAGATACTGCACTAAAGCTCAAAGATATAACACTCTCCCCTAAAGAGCTGTAGCAAGGCAGAAGTTTTGGGGAAGAATATTTTTTGTAGTTTCAGTTTCTAAACTGGGGTTTCTGTTGCAGTCTACTGGGGGCGCTATATTTGTGTATGAGATCAGGATCTATGTAGTTACATTACTGTAACCACTTTGGAAATTCTTGACCTTGATCTATACAGAATATACCTACACTTGCTTTAACTGTGTTATTATTACTTCCATTCCCCCTATTTCTATTTTTCCTTTAATGTGCCTTGAGCTCCTCAGATAAAAGGATTATCAGAAGTACAAAGTGTTGTATTATTACTAGAAGCATAAAACCTCTTCAATTCATCAGTGAAGGTTTGGTCCATTGACTAAAATGGTCTACATTTTTTGAAGTATGCTACCAATATATTTCTGAAGACTTATAAAAATTTTGAAGGACATATATAGAAGTATGTTCTGTCTTTTGAATGCTCAAATGTCAGTTTCTAGGATTATACATTTGGTTTCTCTAAAGACACTTTGAATGTAACTATACCCCTTTTCTTCCTGAGATAGAGAGGAATAATTATGTCTATCAGTCTTCTTTCTAACAGTAGTTTGTCAGGTGGTAAAAGTTGCCTGTTTCGCAGATATTGACAATTTCAGTCAATGCTGCCATCAAATTAGATGGTCATTAAGAGAGCTTGGAGAGAAAAATCCGAAAGCATTTGCTTACTCTACTCCTTCTCAAGTGAATAAACATTTTCAAAAATAGAGTAGATAGCACATTTGAACTGATGAAAACTATCTAAAGAGTGTTTCTGCAGGCTACACAACTGCAAAGAAAATCCAACCACTGGAATGATAGGGAATGTACAGTAATCATTTTCTCAACCTATAAACTCTCACATATAGAACCTGACTCCACTCCTTTGTATTCACATTCCTTTCTCAGGTACCACTAAATTCCAATCCTCAAGGTAAGAAACTGTATACATAAGCCTTTCTTCCTTTTCGTTCATCACCATCAGTCCCCAAGCTCTGATTACTGCCATATTTCTCTCTACTTCTAGGCACTTTCATAGTTTACCATCTTACAATGGGGCTATTGTTATTCCCTTGGTTTTTCCTTCTGAAAGTTAAACTAATTTTATCTTCCAACCCAGGTTGTAAAATTTTTAAGGGCAGTTACAGTCTTGTGCTTCTTTAGTGTATCCAATCACAGCCCAGAGAACTTCACTGGAACTCAAAACTAAGCATTGGTTTTGATTCATAAAGGACAGAGATAATGGGAAGTTCAAATGATGAACTAAGAGGAGATATTCTAACCCTTTGAATCCAATTACAGGAATTCCAGATTTCCTCTTCTGAGATGGGTTTAGAACACTGATTTCTAGAATAACATGGACAAAAATGATGCAATGACACGGATGATAGGGCCCTTGGATGGGTTAACACAGGTTAAGGTGGCAGAAGAGTAAGAAATTTACAATACTTATGTTATATTTTTCTCTGTAGCTCAAGGTTCTTTCATCACCTTGAAAACTTACCTTATATCCACATTTCATTAGGAAAAAAATCCTTTCATGTTAAAGAAAGAAGAATAACAAGAAATTTTAGTTAAAATTTTGACCTGGTTATTTTCCCTAGGGGCTCGGGGAGCAGCTTCTCATAAACTCTCAGGAGCTCTCATGAGCAGGACAGTTTTACAGTGGTCAAGGTGGTCAGAAAACAGAAAAGAAGGTCTTGCTCCTGTGCGTCTGCCCAGTGCAGTAAATGGGGTCAAGTGACCCCACTTGAGAATGGGGCTGGAGAAGATAATCGAAGGAGACGTGTGCAAGCATAAAGATAACATTTCAAATAAAATTTAACATCATGCAATAAGAAAATCCAGAGGCAGAAAACCCAGACGTTGTGCCTTGCTGTCTTACCAGTGTGATTTGTGAGCCTGTGTCGTTTCACCGCTCCCGATCTTTAGCTTCCTCACCCACGATGTAGATAATGGTAGTGATACTTACCTGAGAGCAATGTTATGAGGTAGGATGAAAGAGATTTTCATGGTGTAATAAACTCTTTGTTGACAGATGAATATGTGGGGCGATTATTTTCTCATATACAGTGAAATAACCTGCTATACAACACTTAAATTGTATGCTCAAAAGTGTAGAAAGGAGAATGTTCCCACGTATGCCATGGCCATCCAGTCAAATGTCATCCAGAACTTTGGCTAGCAGAGGCTTGTACAGCAGGAACAGCCATTCTATGTCCCAGAGCCTCAGAACCAGCCAAGATATTTATCACCTTTATCTTTGTCACCCAGCAACAACACCCATGGCTCCACCATGGTGTAAGCCTTTATGATCTTAGTATTTATTGAAAAAGAACTCGTAGGCCTTGACAAGTGAAATATCACCAATAAACAGAAGAATAGAAGGGTTAATCCAAGAGACGAATGAAAAAGCAAATCTATTCTCCAAAGATAATAGCGTTAAGTAGAGTCCAAAAACTGGAACTGCATGTAGTATTTATGAATCACAGGTTATAAGCAGTATACTGATATGATACTATGGATAGAGAGAGAGAGAGAGAGAGAGAGAGAGAGAGAGAGAGAGAGAGGAAAAGCCTCAATACCTAGGATATTTATTAGACAAAGAAAGAAAAGATTTTATGCTCCCCATCCCTTACACCAAGACAACATGTGGTAAAGGAAATCATTTTAAAAGAAAGGCTCAAATGTCAAAGCTTTCTGCTTGCTATTTTATGCTACTAAAGGTGGAGACTCAAGATAGAAACTTTTTCAAACTTTATTTTTATTTCTGAAATTTTTTAGGAAATACCTTGACAATCCTTTTTGGTTGTGAAAGACGAAGTTGCCATGATCTGAAAGCTTATTATTTTTTTCTGTATGCAAAAGGAACATGTTTTTTTTTTCCTGGCAGCTCCAGAAAGAAGTTGAAGGAACCCCAGAAAAACAGAGTGGTAGGAGGCATGGTATCTGAAAACAGGGAGGAACAAACTCCAGAAACTGGACGCTGTAAAATGGGGGATGGTGTGGTAAGTACTTGCTTGTTTGGCATGAACAACATCCCCTCTCTCTTCTATCTGTTAACCTCTCTGCCACAGCACATGATCCTAATGGTGTCCGTTAGAAAGATTCTTTCATTCTCTCTAGCCCTCCCCGCTATGCTGCTGCTGCTGCTCCTAGTATTATTACTACTGCTAGTAATAAACACACACACCACACCAACACGAACCATAGTGGCCAACAAGTCGCCCAAACTGAAATTTGATGTACAGACATCATTACACTTAATTCCTGGTAACTAGTTGATACTCAAACTCCTCCAGATGCTTCCCCTGTTACCCTCCCCCCAATTTCTTAATGGCCACATATATTTTTAAAACAAGATTCCAATCTAAATTACACATGATATCTTACTGTCCTGCTACAAGCAAGTAACCTGAATGAAGGGTGACATATTTTCATCAATGAATATTCTGTTCCTCCCAACTTTTTTCTCTAACCATGTCATCACCTACTGATGGTCCTTGGTGTATGTACATGTTAAAGGGCGTCTCTCCATTTTTTTTTCATTTAACATTTGTCTTTTTCCAGGTTCTGTCCAATAGTCTGGACAAAAGTCTAACTGAGTATGCTGATTTTTCTTTAGAGAAACAGCTCTAAAGACTTTTTGTGAGTCATCAGAAAGCTCCTTCTCCCAGATCCCTTATATTTTTATTTTTGATCTTGTCTAATTCAAGAAATTATCTTGACATTTTGTTAGAAAACATACTGTTGGGGCACCTGGGTGGCTCAGTCAGTTAAGCATCTGACTCTTGGTTTTGGCTCAGGCCATGATCTCATAGTTCATGGGTTTAAGCCCTGCGTCGCACTCTGCACTGACAGTGTGGAACTTGCTTGGGATTCTCTCTCTCTCTCTGTCTCTGTTCTCTCTCCCTTTCCCCGCCCCCCCCCCAAAAAAATAAATCAATATTTTTTTAAAAAAAGAAAAGGAAAGGAAAGACACTGTTTTCCTGGGATACCAAAAAAATGAATTTCAGCTTTATTTGCCAATTGAAGAACCAGGAGAACATGCCTAAATTTCCTTTTACAGATCCCTGAGACTGGGGGACTCTTATCCCTGCATGAAGCTCTCAGTGAAATCTACAGCAGTTCCAAGCACAGAGGAGAGTGTGATAAGAGACTTGGGTCTTACATCTCCAGCATATGCATGTCAATCAAAATCAAAACAGAAGAAAAATTCCTAATAATTTTAACACTTGGTATAAAAAATCGCAAATGGAAAATGCTATGCCTACCTAACTTAGCCAATAATGGTGATTAGACTATGAACTGTAAATGGTTCAATTCATTAATTATTGTTCTCGAAGCCTCATTAAATAAAATTATTTTAATGGAAATCATATCTTCCCTGAATGTAACTTCTTTCTTCAGACACAATACTGTATTTTGTCACTTTCGATACCAGTTAAGAAGTATAATTTTCATAAAGAACATAATTCCTAATATGGAATAATACATAAAGTCTGTTAAAATGTTTATCACCTCATGAATTACAGATATATTCTTGCAATGGTCTCCTTGCCTCCATTCTTTCATAAACCTACTCTCTCCCTAATGAATCTTTTAAATACACCAGTTTCCACATTTTATGATATTGCAGAAAAATATCCAATAACTTGTCACTGCTTATAGAATCAAACTTAAATTTAACATTTGGGGATTTTAATCCTTTTCATCTCACCTCTTCTCTCCAGTCTCACTTTTCCCAATTCCTACCCAAATGTCTGAACTCTCACTTGGACAGGACACTTTCTCACATGCACAGACAGGTATACCTAGAAAATAGTGACCTTTAAACTTCAAGGCTTCTTTCTTGTGCAGGCCCCTCAAAGGGCCTGACCTAACTTTGTTTTCATAATTTTATTTATTTGTTTTTCCTAAAGAGAGACCTTCACAAAAAAATTTGAACTTCTCTTGACGGTATGTTAAATACATTAACTCTATTGTCTAGTTTTCACAGAGTACCCCCAGATTTTCACTCCCTTTTCCTTCTGCTTTTTACTCTAAACATTTACATCTCTTCTTCAAGGTTCAAATCAACTCTTTTTTCCTTCACAAGACATCTCACAGCTACTAGGAACTTCGGGCACTATTGTTTTATATTTCTCATTTTTTTCTCACATTTGGAAATCATGTGTTATCATCTTGCTTATTTATTTATCTTCTTACTTTTATTTTAGATACAGAGAGAGAGCATGAATGAGCATGGGAGGGGGGGAGGGAGAGAGAATCTCAAGCAGACTCCACACTCATTGCGGAGCCCAACATGGGGCTTGATCCCACAACTCTGGGATCATGACCTGAGCTGAAATCAAGAGTTGGACACTCGACTGACTGAGCCATCCAGGCACCCCAATTATCATCTTGCTTTTATATGCTCTTGTAAGCCATCTGAAATACATTTGGAACATGGATAGTATATGTACATACATATCTACACACATAGGTTAATAAGTTTCACAACTCTGACTAGGAATTTTGCCTATGCTATGCACTTTGTTATTTTGTTCTATATTGCCTTTTTTGTTCTCTAGACAATATACATAGATATTGTATCCTAGCCAGGTAATGGATAAGCATTTTCAAAGTTAGTGCTAAATAATCCACATGATATTTGATATGCCATGAACGTTCATTTATTCACAAACCATTTAGTATGGGCCAGCTATGTTTTAGGTACTATACTAGGTATAGTTCAATAATGACTATGAATAATGAACAGATACAAATCAATGTATTAAGTGCTATCATGAGGGAATCACATTATTTAAGGAGCACTGGACTGTGTCTCCTAGTCAGATAAGGATAGAAGGGAGCCATTCAATGGGATTACATAGGAAGTATCATGGAATCCATGTTTTCCACAATTTGGGGTTGTTTTGTTTTGTTTTCATTTTGAACCCCATCTAAGAGGTATTCCTCTTGTGAACTGATTAAGAAGTATCTCCCTTCCCTACTTTAAGGAGCACAGGGGCCCTGACCCTGAAGGAAAAAAAGAAATGGCCAATTGACAGAAGGCTGCTACAGAGAAAAGGTAGCCACAAACTTCTGCTCACAGAGAAGGAGAGTTGTTTTATCCCAATGTTAACAAATACAGTGGGGGAAAAGAGATAACTAGACTTATTGATTTTATACTTTTGTTTGCTTGTTTGGTTTGATTTTTGTTTTTGTGGAGACAGGCCATTTAAAATTTGCTAGCAGTATTTGGCTTCTGATGGTGAAGACATCAATTTAACTGTAGAGCAATTTTTTTTTTTTTGAGAATTCAGTAAGAAGGCCTTTTAAGTCTCACAAATGTAAGGCAAATATCCACCCATGGTTCTTGGTGAAAAGTGTGGTAGCACTACAATCAGAACACAGATACTGTAGATTTAAGTATTAAGTATTCTGTTTAGTAAAAATGTTTGGCAAGATCTACATCATTATTAACAGGAAGAATATACATTCCATTCAGAGGATATAACCAACTATCCAGTTATATCAGGGGTATGATACATCTAGATATTTCCAAGTTTTCTCCTTTAGGAACGACTGTCCCACTAGTATCTCTTGGCATTGTTCCCATTCTGAAATTTCATGTGAAGAAATACTTGGAGGAAAGACACACATCTCTGTGTAGTCTGAATCTACACTTCAATTCTGCAAAGACAATGTGTTGGGTCACAATAAATAGGTTGAAGGGGGGAAAAGAAGTCTTAATTTAGGGCTGGAATAGTTAATTGGGAGCCTGCACTCAAAATCATGGAGACTTTTGGACATTCTTGTCAATGAGACTTAGGTTGGGCTGCTACTTCTAAAAACCTGCCAAGAAGTAGGCCCATATCCAGAGGTTGGTTTGGGGCCACTGATTCTTAGAAAAACTTCTAGTGGGAGTCTAATTCCTGTCTTCACTGTACTTCTGTTGACTCTACACACTCAGACCATTTTGATTAAACACTGGCTTGAACTATGCTTCAGATTTTAGAAACTTAACAATCGGTCTAAAATCACAGAGTAAATTTTTATAAGGACTGAAGAAGAACTGGGAAAGACAACAACAAAAGGATGATACTCTGAAGTGCTCTGAAATATGTAAATTTCAGAAAAAATTATGGTTGATAGAGACGACAAGTGACCCCCAAGACAGATGTGTAGGACATATAAGCATTTCTAAGGGATCCAATAAGAGGGGCTTGGACTTCCCCAATTTGCAGGATGAAATCCCCAGATCATAGTTTGACTATTAATGGCAGACTGACTTGTTTGGAGTCATAGGTTAGGATATATGATAGCATATCAATTTTCCAATAATTGACCTGGTCCTCTTCTTATTAATAAAAAGGATCATAAATAAAGAAGTAAGATGATTTATGCTTATCTTATGTGGTATTTAATTTTATATGTCAACTTAACTGGGCCATGGTGCCTATATACTTAATCAAATGTTATTTTCAATGTTTCTGTGAGGCTGTTTTTGGATGAGATTAACATTGAAATCAGTGGACTTTGAGTAGAGCAGATTGCTCTCCATAATGCAGGTGGCCCCCATCCAATCAGTTGGCCTTAACAGAAGAAAGAATGACCTTCCCTAAGCAAGAAGGAATTCTGTCAGCAGACTGCTCTCTGGGTTTAAACTTAAATACTGGCTCTTCCCAGGGTCTCCAGCCTGTTGGTATACCCTGAAGATTTTAGATTTTCCAGCTTTTACATGAGTCATGAGTTAGTTCCTCAAAAAAAAAAAAATCTCTATTTATACACATCCTATTGTTTTTTTTTCCTCTGAAGAATCCTGAATATTCCCTACTTTGAAATTGTGGTAGTTATTAAACTTGCTACTAAATACTGAAGTTTAATGCAAAATATACATATTTCATATAGTGTCTCAACATAATTAGTGCCTCTTATAGCCATGTTATTTTATTATTGTGCATATATAATATTATTCTTTGAAGTTGTCCATAGACTTTATCAGATTAAAAAAAAATGTCCATGTCACAATAATCATTAATAACCTCTACTTTAAAGGCATCAGAAAACCTGAGGGGTCTAGACCCCAAAGAGAAAGAAGGAGCAGAAAAGTAAGCCTAACATCCTGAACCAACTTTTTTCATGCCTCATTTGCTAATTTTTAGACAGTTCAGAAGAATATAAGAAACCAAGGATAGCTAAATCGGCTGAAAAGCTGAGCATAGCTTCTATCATATGACACTAGAAAAACAAAAAAAATTTTTTTTCATTCAAAAGAGGAAGAGCTCTCAGTTAGAGACACTGGAGGGCTACATCTTAGGAAGGAGATGACGATGAAGCAGAAGCAGACTCTCATGCTTATAAAGATTTTAACCCAATCCTCTGTCAGTTCAGACTTTGATTGAATTGTACTTATCTACCCTTGCTTTAGCTGTGCCACAGTATATATACCTTATATACTTCCTGGGGCAGAATGGTAGAAGGATGAATGGATGGATGGATGGGTGGATGGATGGATACAGAGATAATAGATAGATGATAGATAGATAGATAGATAGATAAGCTTTTTATACAAAATGTCTGTTATTCAGTTAAAAATGATCAAGTTCCATACATCAGACCAAGAGAAAAAAAAACAAAATAGAAACCCATAGGTGACATGTAATTTGAGATTAATTATATAGAATTTAGGTAAACTATAATTAATATGTCCAAGAAGATAGATGATAAGGTGAAGTACTTCATAGAAATTATAGAACTGAAAAATACAGTATTGTGAAATGAGAACTCAGTATATGGGTTTAATAGCATATCATATATGGAAGCAATGATCACTTAACTTCAAGATACATAAGTAGGAAATCTCAAGACTGATGCATAGGGACAAAAAAAGATTAAAAATACAGAAATGAAATTTTGAGATACATGAGAACTGATGAAAGCAATAGAAGTACAGATAAAATTAAATCTAGGGACACAATAATAAAACTTTTAAAAAGCAAAGACAAAGAAAAATATTTAAAATAGCAAAGAAAAAAACACGTCCTTCAAGAGAGTAATGATAAAAGTGACAGCTAACTTCCCAACAAAAATGATGGAAGTGAGGAAATAATAGAATACCTTGAAAGTGTTGAAAGAAAATAACAGCCAGGGTAAAATTCTTTACCTAATGAAAATATCCTTCAAAAGGTAAGAGAAAATAAGTATCTTCAGACAATAAGAGAAAAACACTGATATATTTTTCCTTGGCAGCCCCATAGTTGTTCTTCAAGCAGAAGAACATGCCATAGACAGAACAAAGAAAGGAAGAGGGTAATAAAGAAAAATGGAAATGGTAACTATGCTGTATGTATAAAAGAACTTGGACTGTACAAAACAACAATAATGCTCTGTTTGGTTTAACTGTATTTAGAACTAAAATGCATTGAAATAATAATATGATAAAAGGGAACAGATAAGTGAAGTTAATGTATATGAAGATTGTAGCATCATCTGAGAAGCACTGTAAGTGTATTTATATTGGATTCTAATAAATTAAAGAAAATGTTATAATCTCTATGGTTATTGTATAGGGATAAAACATTTTTGAAGACACTGAGGAGGGCACCTGTTGGGATGAGCACTGGGTGTTGTATGGAAACCAACTTGACAATAAGTTATATTTAATATATTAAAACAAACAAATAAATAAATAAATAAAAATTTCCTTGTAGCGGGGAAAAACATTTTTGAAGAACAAAGTATCTAGCTAATTTTTAAAGCTAAGTAAAGAGAGAAAAATGAATATAGAACAGGTGAGAAAAAATAGAAAACAAACAGATCATACATAGATATAAGCTTAACTCTATCAATGTCTACTTTACATATAAACAAGCTACAATTGCAAGAAAAAGGTCATGCAGAATTAAAAACAAAGAGAACAAAACTATATCCTCTTCACAAAAACATAACTCAGCAAGCTTAAAAGTAAAACTGATACAACATAAAACTACAAAAGTAATCTAATAACACTCTATTAATATTTGTCAAATTTAGGTTATAAAGCAAAAGTATTATTAGAGTTAAGGACAGATATTTCATGATGA
The DNA here is from genome assembly GCF_022079265.1 of Lynx rufus. Classification (NCBI taxonomy): domain Eukaryota; kingdom Metazoa; phylum Chordata; class Mammalia; order Carnivora; family Felidae; genus Lynx; species Lynx rufus. The sequence goes on from NW_025814834.1 coordinate 153,304,866, forward strand.
TATACATGTACATACACAATGAAGAATAAATATAAAAATTTGTACACATAAAATGACATAGATATAGGAATCCTTTTCCAATAAAATTTCCCAATAAAAAAGGGGAAAAAGAAAAATCCAAATAATATTGGGAAATTTTAGCACACTTCACTTGAACACTGATCATATTAATGAAAAAAATTTTTGAATGTGAAGAAATAGATATGTTCATGGTTTGAAAAACTGAACATTTAAAACAAAAAGTAAATTTTCTCAAATTGACCAATGGATTCATTACAATTCCAATAAAAATTCTGGCAGATTTTTTTAAAGTGTATATGTGTATGTTAGTGGTGGAAGAGGGGCTGTGTCAACACACTGATTTTAAAATTTATATAGGGGCTCAAAAGAGCAAAGGTGAGCTTAAAGAAGAACAAAATTGGAGGCAAGTTTGAAGAAGATAAACATACATACCAAATACCAAAATGTATTCTAAAACAGTAGTAATTAACAAAACGTGGTAAGAACAGACAAATGGTCTGATGGAACAGAAGAAAATCCAAAGATTTGCTGCCTGAAACTGTCACTTGATTTTTTAAAATGTCACAATGTAGTGTAGTTGAGATAGAATAATCTTTTCAATAAACAATAGTGAATCAATTAGATCTGCACATGGAAACAAACAACTTAACCCATACTTCCTACTGTACCAAAAAAAAAAAAAAATCAATCCCATATGGATTGTGAAGCTAAAAGTTAGAAAGAAAACAAACAAAAAAAATTTTTTTTGGAAATTTCTTCATGACCTTGAGATAGGGAAGGACATTAAAGCACTAAGTATGAGGAACAACAATGACAACAAAAAGGTTTAAATTTAACGGTATTTAAATTAAGACATGTTCTTTCAACAAAAGATGCCATAAAGAAATAAAAAATATCCACGAAGCATAAAATATTTACATCCTTAACAAAGTATTCATGTATATCCATCCCCTCCTCCCAGTCCTTTAAATCAACATGAGAAATGTAGACATCTCAACTGACTATTGGGCAAAAGTCTTGAACTTCACAAAAAAGGATATTTATACTGACAAGAAAAATGTGAGAGGGTACTAAATAACATACTTAAAAGTTCATACGCATACACACAAATTTGGAACAGTCTCAACAACAGTAATCATAAAGGATAAGAAAATTAAAATTGCAGTGAGATATACAAATACCCACCAAATAGCTAAAATTAAAAAGACAGATAATATGAGGTATCGACAGTAATATGGAGCAACTGAACTGTCAGATAATTGCTACTGGGAGCATAAATGGGTATTTCTTTCCTGAGTATAGACATAACAGAAATATATCACCAGTAAGCATGTACAAGAATACTCATATATTAATAATCATAATAACAAATGTATAATGGATAAATAAGCTATACAGCAATGAGAGTGTACAAACATTCACAAACATGGGTTAATCTTACAATTACAAAGTTGAGTTAAAGAAGCCAGACACAAAAGAATGCATACAGTATGATTCCATTGATATAAAGTTCTAAGAAAGCCAGAGTTAATATATGGTATTTGAAGTCAGAATACAGGTTATATTTGGGGATGGGGAGAGTAGCTATGTATTAGTGGTAGAGAAGGAGCATGGTTAGGGTAGTGGTTAACCTGGGTATGTTCATTTTGTAACAACTCCTACAGCTGTACATGTTTCATCTACTTATGTAGATACATCTACTTATGTATAAGCCTGTTATACTTAAAAGCTCACACACACACAAAATTTGAACAGCCTACACACAGTAAATATTCAAGAAATGTTATCATTACTGGAGGTGAGCATTTGAGGCACTAATTCCCTACTCTCAAGCCTGTGAAAATCAACAGTGATGGCCTGAGCCACAGTGAGCGCAGAAAGACACAAGAGGCAATATGCAAGTTCCCAATAGAAAAAGATGGCAAATGAGTAACAGACTAGAAATAGAGTGTGTCTGGAGTCATGGAGACTGTTTCATTCCTCAACTCCATGTTTGTTGAGCTGCAACACCCTTAATTCCATCTCAGTGGAGCGGAATATGTTGCTATGTTCTGACAGAGCATTCTGGAAACTTAGACATTTTGCCACATTGCCCTTTTCAGTTCCCTCCTTTATCATGGAGAAGAAAAAACAAAACAAACAAAAATACACCTTTTATGTATTTTCTGAGATTTGGGGGTACTTTTGAATATCAAAACTGTGTACAATTTTCATGTGGGGATATCTATAGCTGGAAGGTCAACAGTACTTAAAGATATCACAATAATGTGTGTCTTGAAAAAGATGGAGGTAATCCCTACCTTGCCGTTGCTCCACGGTTTTCCATGGCTCCACAAGAAGGGATATACAGGTGAATGGAGCAGATAGAGGATATAGGATAGTCTGGTTAGCTTGGGGTTTAGAAGCCTGTAATGTAATGACAGAGGGAGTCAGGGTGAAACCAACACTTCAGCAGCCTTTGATGCTCATTGATGATCATTCATTCTGCATCCATTTAAGGGATACCACTCCATGACTACATATGGCCAGGTAGGCAAGGAGACCTCCTCTTCCCCTATCCCTCCTTCCTTTCTCCAACATTTAAGGAAGAAGCTCTTAGAAAAATCATTTCTGCAACAACCCATTAATAATGCTTTGCCCCCAAGTTCAAATTGTTTTTCCAACTGATGAGAATCCTATCAGGGATGATGCTTCAGCAACTGTCTAATATTTTTCTCTCTATTAAGAAAAAATTATATTGAGGGGCACCTGGGTGGCTCAGTCAGCTAAGTGTCCGACTTTCGCTCAGGTCATGATCTCATGGTTTGTGGATTCGGGCCCTGTGTCAGGCTCTGTGTTGACCATTTGGATCCTGGAGCCTGCTCCGGATTCTATGTCTCCCTCTTTCTCTGACCTTCCCCTGCTTGTCTCTGTCTTTCTCAAAAATAAATAAACATTAAAAAAATTTTAAAGAAAAAATTATATTGATAAATCTGAGGTCTACTACACTTTCTCTCCATTTAGAGGTTGCTGTGTGATATGTGTCTGCTACGTTTAGGACCATATTACATTTATTCAGTAGCTATATCTTATAGTTTTCTGAATTCAGGCATCATTGGGCATTCAACTCTGGACATGAAAAACGATCTTGAATCAGCTATTGATGAATTCTTTCAACGTGGTCACTCTTTCTCTCATTTTTTTTCACTTTGTCTCTTTTTTAATGTTAATTTTTCTAAGAAGAAAAATCTTTCCAAGCTGTATCTCTACATTACAGAGGACACATATGCCATCTGGATATTGTCTCTCTACTCCCCCTCTCTCCTTAATCTGCTATTTCCCAAATTCTGTTTTCCTCTCCTTATACTGATTTTGCATTACAAAAACCTAGCAAACCATCTGGCAAGAGCATAATCTTCTTTGGAAAGAGGGCAACAAACTAAGAGTGCAAAGGCCAGAACTCTCTTTAGCATATAAAGAAAGAAGACATTTTTGGAACTCTAATACATTAATAATTTTTGTTCAGTGACTCTTTCCTTCTCTTAAGGATATCTGGGCCCTGAAAAGAGATGAACAATATTTAAATATGCTACCACCCTCGATATTTAGGAATTATTCTCTTGAAAAACTTCCCTTTATCTTAAGGGAGGATAAAGCAATCTTTGCTTCTCCTAGAAGAGAAGGTCTAGCATTTTCCCATAAACGCTAAATTCCTAAAAAAAGAAAAACAAAATTCTCCCTGTTTTCTGTTAATGTTGGTTAGTTGAGCAGTGGTTGTTGGGGGTAGGAGTTTGTAGTAGTTTGAAGCTGACCTCTCTTAAGCACTCAGAGCAATAGTTTGCCTAATTCATGGTAATTCCTTGAACTTAGAATTAGAGTACTTGAAGTCTTTTTTCTGTTTAGTGTGTTGGCTGTGATTATAGGACAAGAAAAACTTTATTTAAAGCCCTGTTAGAAGGAATGAATGAATGGTTCTAGTGGGAAGACATCTAGTGGGAAGAGGTCAGGGCTATCGCTAAACATTTTATAATGCACAAGACAGACCACATAGAGTTTTTCAGCCCAAATATCATTATTTGAGATTGAAAACTCTGGGCTAGAACATACCTCTATATTTACATCTACAGTGAAATTCAAAGTTAACAACAGATACTTCATGAGAATCTGGTAGTCCTATAAATTCCCTATCTATTGGCCAAGATGATTATTCCTAAGACACAATTAGCATTTTTATATGGCTCTATAAGGGTGGCATGTTTATTACTCCAAAATTTCTAGTAGCGGATTCCATTGACTTCCTCCAGATGTAATCACTGACTTCCAACGTCATCATTTATATCTCCAAACGCAGCCCATTTTAGTTCAATAAAAATGAATTGCTAAAATTCCACTCATCTCTCTTCAATGAGATTGACTTCCCCAATTTTGACAAGTCACCAGAATTTGATGATAATCTCAGCAATCAGATGGAAAATCTGAAAGGAGAATAATCCAATAACTGGATCCCATTCACACTCTTCAGAGGTGCCATCAAACCAGCTTAGTTTATTGTTTCACTAGAAACAAGTAACTGCAAAACTATGTAACTACCAGGCCAGGTGGTAAAGCAACCTAGAGGTCAAACAAGCAAATTGACATAACACTTTAAAATATGCTATTTTGTCAGGGTGAATGACAGTTCTGTTATGTGCATAAAATCACAGATTTATCTGAATGCTAAGTTACTTGTCAAGGAGTCATTTTACCATTCTTTTTTTTTCTCTGCCTTGTGTCATGCAAGATTCCTTGAAGCAACTAAAAAAACAGCCATAATCCATTTGATTTTCTGCCTTCCCATGAGAAAAATTTTGACAGATGATAAATAGCAACTGCTGACAATCATCAATGTGAAGCTATCATGCTTTTACATTAAATACAAAAACAGAGTTGTAAAGTCACAAGGGATAGGACATTTGACACATAAGAGACAAATATATAATCCTCAGAACTAAATCACTGTTGGGATCTAAGCAAGTGCAACAAAGCACAGCTGCTTTTAGAATCTCACAAAGTCAAACTAAAGCTAACTTTGATATCTGGAACGTAACGCATGTTCCAACCCATGTGCCATGCTCTTATCCGGAAGCTTGAGTTAAACTTGCAAACATCACCGAATGGGTTGCAGAAAGGAAATAGCCATTTTATCATACTGTCTCTTTTAATTAAGGCCAAAAAGGAGACTAGAAAACAAATAAAAATACCATAAAACCTAGTTAATTAGAATAGAAGGGCAATTCTGAGCAAAAGGGGTTTGAATATCAGATGTCTGTATCTCATTAAACCTATACGACAGCTCTGCATGTATGAACTTCAAAGAAAAGCAATAAATTGTCCAGATTACTTGTCAATATGAGGAAGTCATCTGCAAAGGTTACATCCTTTATAGTCTAAGCTGCTCCCTCTTCTGCTGTTGACAAGTAATCAGAGTAGTTCACGGATCATTCTTTCACTTATGGCTTACTTGTGGCTATTTAGTGACATTCACTTCAAGTTATCTAACCAATTTAGCAACCTAAAGTACCTCTGGGACCCAATTTCCACCTCAAATTATATATATATTTTTATTTTGGATTAAATGACTAATTTTAATGGGGAAATCTTATCTAATAGGCTAGGGAATAGCACTTATTTCAAATTTCATGCTATTCTAAATGATCCTGGTAACAAATTAAAAAGGTTTTATAGCACACTGTTTATTTACCTAATTAGTAATACACTGGCCTTTTGGCTTTTATCTAAGCTTGTTTTTCTCTATTTGGCCTAATTTCCCATGGGAGAATAAAGGTGAGATAGAGAGGGTTAGAGAGATCATTCTTTATTCTCCAATCTACTTCCTTTCTTCCTCCTTCTACTTACACACACACACACACACACACACACACACACACACATAGATTTGTAGCTCTATATAGGTTACAATGCTTAGCAGAGTCTCCAACACTGAAAAAGTGTGAATGGAGCCACATTTTCAGAAAACACTTCCGTGGTTTTTTTTTAACATTTTCTATATCTATGAGATTTTTCTACATTCATTCTACATATCAATATTTCTAATTGTGTATTTTGGTAAACTAACCATAGCCTCCAAAATCAACCATTTATAAAGGGATAGGTTACGCCTATTAAGAGCACACTTAAATGAAAGGAGCACCTATATGAAAGTTGGCAGAAGTGATAATGGTGATGAGAACAGAGATCCCATTATGCATTTTACATATATGGTTGTATTACATCTTTATAATAAAACTATTGGGGAGAAAATACTACTAAAATTTACAGACTTTAAGTAAGTTATTCAATTTTATGTATTTAGAAATTATCAAAACTAAACTTGAATTTTTTAAAATATTTTCTTAGTGTTTATATATTTTTGAGAGAGAGAGTGTGTGTGTGAGCAGGGGAGGGGCAAAGACAGAGAGAGGGAGACACAGAATCCGAAGCCGGCTCCTCTGAGCTGTCAGCACAGAGCCCGGTGCAGGGCTTGAACCCACAAATTGTGAGATCATGACCTGAGCCGAAGTCAGACACTTAACCTACTGAGCCGCCCGGGCACCCCTTGAATTCTTTTTTTCTTTCTTTCTTTTCTTTTTTTTTTTTCTTTTTCCTAACTTTTGGTCATTGATTCCATTCAGTGCCTCTCATAGAAATGCTTAAGTTTAATTACTTTCATGTCTTTCTTTTTCTTTTTTTTTTTTAATGTTTCTTTTTTTGTGTGAGAGAGAGAGAGCACACACAAGCAGGAAGGGCAGAGAGAGAGGGACAGAGGATCAAAAGCAAACCTGCGCTGGCAGCAGAGAGCCTGACAAAGGGCTTGAGCTCACTCACCTCAAGATCATAACCTGAACCAAAGTCAGATGCTTAACCAACTGAGCCACCCAGGTGCCCCTATTTTTCTTATTTGTAAAAAAAGTTTTACAGTACCTTTCTTCAAAAGAATATAAACTTTCAAAGTTATATAATGTTATGTAACACTAATGAAGAATGATGGCTTCAATAATACTGAAGTTTTAAATTCTTTCTTTTTCTTTATTTTATCTTTTTACTAAATAATACTTATTGATTATTACATTTACAAGCTTAGTCTTTGATGAAGATATACATGATAAATAATTTTTTTGTTGTTTTTCACAATAGCTAATTATAAGTTTGAGAAATTATTCTCTCAAACTTTGGAATCTGAGATGGTGAAAACAATTAAGTAGAATTTCAGTATGTCTTATCAATAAGTGGGATAAAAACATTGAGAAGTATGAACCTCTATGGTTATTTCACGTGAATGGAAATGCCTGGGATTAATATTACCTTGAAGTAGATGATAGGATCCTAAGGAAGTTAAAGACATTGAAAGTCTAGATAACACACATTTACAAAGGAAGTACTTATTTGTATTCAAATGTAAATAGAAAAACATACGTTGGCTTTCATATTAAACTATTAACTTTTAAGTAAAATGAAACATATGGTTTGTATAATGTCAGCAGAAGTAATATCCAATATTGATTATAGGTTTTTTTCTCATTAAAGTTGAATAGATTCTGTAACTAATAAAGTTGCGTACTTTTTGGCCAAAAATACTCAGAAATAGAGTAGATGAATGAATCCATCCTAGAATACATTTTTGGATCATTTACTTACCAAGTGCATCATGTAGTCGAGGAGCAGTGTTTTCTTCTTGCTGCAGATCAAACAGAAGACCCTTAAGTGAAAGATATCAGTATTGTCAAGAGTTAGTTTTTTATCCTCATCTGACCTTCATTGAATGTACTTGAGAAGGGCTATCAGAGTGAAGACTTTGTTTTCAAAGTACCGTCTGTCATAACACCTCTTTGCCAGCCTGATCTTTATAAACTAACTTATATAAAGGCAGGAATACTATGATACCTGGATGACGGTCTCAGAGATAGAAGCATGAATAACTCTAGACCATGTCAGCCTCCAGGGAAATAAAGTATCTTAGCCTATTTAGGCTGCTATAATGAAAATACCTTAGACTGGGTGGCTTAAACGACAAACAGTTCTAGAGGCTGGGCAGTCTACAACCAAGATAGCAGCCGATTCGGTGTCTGCTGAATGCTTGCATCCTGGTTGTTAGACAGTTGTCTTTTTGCTGTACCCTCACAAGGCAGAAAAGTAAAGGAGCTCTCTAGGGTCTCTTTTATAAGAGCACTAGCCTCACTCGTGACGGTTCCACCCTCCCAAAAACCCCACCTCTAAATACCATCACAAAATATGAATTGGGGGAGACAAGTACTCAATCTGCAGCATATGGTAAGGTACTTAACTTCTCCTTTCACAATCTCACTCTTAAGAGGGAACATCTAATAAGAAATCTAAAATCAGAAAATAAAACTTGTGTCATTGGGCCATATCAAGTTTTCTTATCACCTCTTACCCTAGCTCAGAATTAGGACAAAGGCTCTTTCCTCCTCTTGCATTTCAGTGGGGGTGGGCTTCATTTCCTCATAGGGAAAACATCTTAATATCCCATGGTTATATTAAGGGTTTTTGCCATTTTAATTTTAATTGTCTAACAGAATGATATCTAAAATTATAGGAGACAGATCAAATTATGGCAATTTATCACCCAGTTATAGAAAATTTAAAAGACAATAATCCTATCTAGCCAAACTACAATGCAAGATAAATGATGTCCCAGTACTAGAATATTTCACTAGATTTTATGTTCTTGCAACTTAGGAAAAGTGAACTTGAGATAATCAATGGTCCCTTAGTAGAGATCACAACACCTGTTATATCCTATTCTTTCTTTAAGCATATTCCCTGGTGGCTATGAGAGGGGGGAAATGGGACCAGTTAATTTGACTAGTTCTGTGTACTCTTAAGCATAAGGTCAAAGGTTGAGTCCTAAACAGACTGGTTAACTTCAAACGAAGAAGACATCTGTTCTTCAGTCACATATTATGCCCCCAATAATCCTGGCCAGCTGTCTCAGAAACATTTCAATCACAATAAGGATCAGTTGAGACTGTATAGATAGTTTATTGGTTCAGAGCAAACTTATCACCACTGTAGGTAAAAGAGATCAAGTCAACACTCTACTTACCGATGATCTGTTAGCAATTTTAATGCAGAAAAATCCTCACTGATTTTAAAATATTAAAATTGGTTTTGTTTACACAATGTCCCCCAAAAGCATCTATTCAATGAATGAAAATCAGCTACAATATTTAACACTGTGTGTGGGACAAACAGTATTCCGGTGTTTTGTATTTTCCAGCTGTCATAACGACAAAGCCTTCCTCTTTTGTCTTACGGCATTTGTTTTCAGTTGCATTCAACATTTGGATCGAATTGGCATTTGAAAAACCTAGGAAATGTTTATTTATTCCTTTGCCAAGGAAAAAGGCAGGTCATTCACTTGGTGACAGATGGACAACAAAAGAATCAGAGTTCACTGACTCACCCAGAGAGACAGTCTATCGGCAAAAGCATGGCCCGGGTCTCTAAAACACAAAATTTTTATTGTGCCTCAAACTCATTGTAAACCATTCGTTATTTAAGCACATTTTGAACTTGGGATATTAAATTATCCCTGAAGTTTCATTGTTTTAAGAGAGATTCTGAAGAGATTCTGACAGCTAATCACAGTCAGAAGAGAAAGACATTATAAACCTAGAGTTATTGTTAATACATCTAGTCCTTGTTGTCTCCCATAGTGTTATCTGTGGTTGTCTTTCCAGAAGTATTGAACAAATGATACCAAACAAATCACAAAGGGTTTAAAATTTGTTTTGCATTCTCATCAGACAGTCTTAAGCTAAGTAAACCAAAGCTGAGTTCAAATCTTATTCTCTTCCTCTAAGGGGACCAAAAAGACAGGCAAAACTCCTAACTTCATTCTAAAGTTAATTCATTAACTTCATTCTAAAGTTAGAAACTGTGTGTGTGTGTGTGTGTGTGTGTGTGTGTGTGTGTGAGAGAGAGAGAGACAGACAGACAGAGACAGAGAGAGGGATAGAGAGAAAGAGAAAAGGTAAGTACTATAGCCCTGTGCTGCAGAAAATTCTAAGAATTTGTGTTGACTCTCCTAGAAACAAGGGAAAATTTAATCTAGATTATGGAGGCTACCTAGTAAATCGATTAGCAATTAAAAAAAAAAGCTACATTATTTTCAACTCACACACCCAGTATCAGGAACACACCTAAATGTTAGTATTTTTGGATCTGATTTCTGGTTCTCTTTAAATATAAAGTCAACCCCCTTGATCATTTTGTTGAGTGTGATAGCATTCTTCTTATCTGCTACCAATATATTTTTAAGCACCAGAAATTTATTAGACTGTTTTACAATTTTTGTCCATAGATCATTTAACTCATATTTGGGTGGTTTGTTAAATGCAACCATTTTCAAATAAATCTGGCTAAGTGCTTATATGGCCTTAACTGCACCAGGTAATTCTAATGGCTGTTAGCACTACCTGCTTTTTATGGCTTTCTGGGCAAAAAGACAAAGAAGGGCATTCAAATTTCAAATGGCAAAGCATTTAAAAAAAAAAGCATTTCCTCATGTTCATGAAATACCATCTTTTGACATAAATGTTTTGGTCAGGCTGTGGAACAGGTTAAGAGGGTGTCTGGAGAAAGGAGAAATATAATGTAAGCTCAATATTTAGTTACTTTTTGCAGTAATATGACTCTGAATTTCCTCATAAATACCAGATCTTTGAGGAGGGCAACTAAAATGTCAGCCTCAACAAAAAGAACAATTATTAATATAGAAATTACCAACAATGTATATTTTAGAATAAAAATTTAAGCCTCATAATTTAAAGATGTTCATGTATTTATTAATTTAGTAAACAAACATTTATTTGGCATTGAGGTTTAAAAAGATTAGTCCTATACCAGAAGGGCAATGGATGAGAGAAAAGGCTGCCTCTGTCCCCTTGTGTTAAGAGAAACCTGAGATTAATCCTCATTTTAAAGCCAAATATTCTCCCTTATGCATGGAATTCATTCTACTCTTTCACTAACCCAATGAGGACTGACCCCATCCCTTTCCACATATACACCCTTCAGTCTACATACTACTTTTGATGGAAGTTTTTACCCTTCTGATTTGCCCTTGGGGCTTCTTTTAATCGAAACATTGTAAGACATGGGAGCCATGTGATGAAATTTACTCCTGCTTCCATATATCCCCTATCGACAATCTTGTAATGAAGGGTGGCATGGCTCTCCAATTCATTTTAGACCAGATTATGTTTCCAGTGAGGGCAGGCACTACTGCACCTCCTTCATCATTGTGTTCCAGAGCCTGGAATACTGTAGGTGCTAAATGAATATTTGTTAAAGAAATAAATGAATGAACTCTTAAAACTAATGAAGTGACAGGACACACTTATGCCAAGATCAAATAGTTTATCTGATTTTGTATGGATTGTTATCCTGCTCATCCTCTTCCAATCTTGCCTTTCTCTTTTCCCAAAGCACTTGTTCAAGGCTGTTTAGAACCCTTCTCATGATTTGACTTATGTAACTGTTATTTATGAGTCTATTTTCCTGATTAGGCTGTGATTCCTTGAGGGCAATGAACACAGCTTCCTTCCTCTATTTATACAGCTGGTACCTAGGAGAATGCCTCTCGTGGGGTAATGCTCAATAAATATTAGAAGGAATTGTTCTGACTGGTGTATACATGTATATTACAGCTGACTGAATTGAGGCCCTTGTTTATAAGGAACACAAGAATACCTAGGTATAATGCTAGGCATTTTCCACATATTATTTCATTAAACATGAAAACAACTCTCTTAAGTAGGTCTCATTAAACTTGGTGCAGCTTTGGAAACTCAGATTCAGAGAGGTAAAGCAATTTGACTCAAGTTGAGTTAGCAGTGGCAGAATGCGAATTCAAATACATCTTTCCATCTCCAATGTCAATGCCCCTTCTACTATATTATACTTTCTCTGCATTTTCCCTCCAGATGCTTAGGACAGAACTAAACTAAAATTTTATTCTTTTAATATATAGACTATATCCTGTGTATTCAATTTACTGTTACCAATATTTCTTTCATAAAGTTTTACCAAGAGCTAAATTTATCATTGAACCAATTTTTGATGTCACTAGTATTGATACTATCTTCCTTAGCAAGTTGTATGTTTTTGTTGTTGTTGTTGTTGTTGTTGTTGTTGTTTTGTCTGATTGACTCTTTCAATCAGAAAGTGTTTCCTAATTTATATTTCTTCCTTTTCAATTTCAGGTCATTATCAATCCAGCCTTTCCTTGCTGTTACTAATAAACCTCTTGGGGTTCACCCCCTAGTCATCTTTTTCAAGGCCACATTTGCTAAGATGGATAATCATTCCTCATGAATAATGCTCTGTCCTTTAAATTTTTAAGTTTGGTTGTTTTCCGTCCTACCTCTGTAATTTCAGTAATGTTCATTCAAGAGAATAATATAGTGATCAGACATGTGCCTAGCATACTATTCCCAACATGGTTTAATTTTCATTATGACCTGCCAAAATAACTTGGTTGATTTGGAATCCATGCTGCGACTGTAGTCACTTTCTCTTTCTTAAATGTTTCTAAACAGATTTTATGACTCTATTTTTACCAAAATATTTTATAGTGAGAATTTTAATAAATTAATACACTTGCACAATCATTTTCCCCTGTCATTTTCTCAAGCCAGGGCCTATATTGTACATTAATTTTGATTCTGGCCTCTATGATTGTTTTCATCCCTGTACTCATTACGGTTATATGGGATCATAATAGTCATTTTGAATCCCATAAACCGATTATACAAAACATGATTATGTTTGCTCTGCTCCTCAGTATTTTCTAATTCTTAGCTAAAAATCTGTGTTATAAACAGATTTAGATGTTCTGAAAAAATTCCTTACCTAAGGTCATTTCTACAATACTAAAAAGATATTTACACAAACACTTGAGTACTCAACTAATCTCCATGTATATTATGTAATTTTTAAAATCCATTTTCTTTATGTTTGATATGCTTTTTTACTTGTAATTAGTTTTTTTTTTAAGGAATCTCTATGCCCAATGTGGGGCTTGAACTTACAACCCCAAGATCAGGAGTCATATTCTCTACTGACTGGGTCAGCCAAGTTTGATATACTTTTTTAAAACACAAAGAAATTTATTTGAATTTAATCTTTTGTCCTCTATTGTACTTTTCTTTTAAATTTACTATAGTCACGTTATTTTTTCCATAGCTGTCTGTCTATACCTGCACTGTCCAATATAGTTGCATGTGGCTTATAAATTCAAGTTGATTGGAGAGAAGATGGCGGTGTAGGAGGACGCTGGGCTCACCTCGTCCTGCTGATCACTTAGATTCCACCCACATCTGCCTAAATAACCCAGTGAACCACCAGAAGACAAGCAGAACGGACTCTCCGGAGCCAAGCGCAGACGAGAGGCCCACGGAAGAGGGTAGGAAGGGTGGAGAGGTGGTGGGCACTACACGGACTGGCAGGAGGGAGCTGAGGTGGTGGAGGGGCAGCCAGCCTGCCCAGCAAGGCAGAGCCCCTGAGTCAGACTTGCAAAAGTGGAGGGACCGGACTCCGTGAGTTCTGACAGCCAGTAGGATTTAACATCTGGAATGTTAAAAGTCAAAAGCTTTGCTCAGAGAGTGGGAGGGCGAGAGGACACCGGGAGGGAGAGGTGTTGAGCCCCGGAAGACAGGGCTCAGCTCCGCGAGGAACAAAGGCGCTGGGAAGCACCATCTCCCTCTCCCATTCCCCAGCCTAAATCCCAAAGGGAACCAGTTTCTGTCACCGAACTTGCTTGCACCACGCAAACACCCAACGCTGTGCTTCTATGGGTCCATCCCTCCAACGGGTCTTCCTGCCTCCCCGCCAGTGCTGCAGGGCCCCTCCCACAGGGGACCACCAATGGCAAAGCAAGCTAAGCCTGCCCCTCCCACCCCTGTGCACCTTGTGGATCCACCCTGGCTAATACACCAGACCTCATCAAAGCAGCACCACAAGCCTGGCAGTGTGCAAAGAGCCCAAACAGGGACCACACCAATCCACAGTGAACCTTGCACCTGGGAGAGGGGAAGATAAGGTACACACCAGTCTGACTGTGGCCCCAGCAGTGGGCTGGGGGCAGACAACAGGTCTGACTGCGGCCTCACCCACCAACACAAGTTACTCCAGATAGCACAAGGGAAGTGCCCTGCAGTTCCCTGCCACCCCAGGGACTATCTAAAATGACGAAACGGAAGAATTCTCCTCAAAAGAAACTCCAGGAAGTAGCAACAGCTAACGAATTGATCAAAAATGATTTAAGCAATATACGGAACAAGAATTTAGAATAATAGTCATAAAATTACTCACTGGGCTTGAAAAAAGTATAGAGGACAGCAGAGAACTTATTGCTACAGAGATCAAGGGACTAAGAAACAGTCAGGAGGAGCTAAAAATGCTACAAATGAGGTGCAAAATGAAATGGAGGTGACCACAGCTCGGATTGAAGAGGCAGAGGAGAGAATAGGTGAATTAGAAGATAAAATTATGGAAAAAGAAGAAGCTGAGGAAAAGAGAGAGAAAAAAATCCAGGAGTATGAGGGGAGAATTAGAGAACTAAGTGATGCAATCAAATGGAGCAATATCTGTATACTAGGAATTCCAGAAGAGGAAGAATGAGAGAAAGGGGTTGAAAGTGTACTTGAACAAATCATAGCTGAGAACTTCCCTGATCTGGGGAATGAAACAGGCATTGAAATCCAAGAGGCACAGAGAACTCCCTTCAGACGTAACCTCAATCGATCTTCTGCATGACATTATCATAGTGAAACTGGCAAAATACAAGGATAAAGAGCAAATTCTGAAAGCAGCTAGGGATAAACATGCTCTACCATATAAAGGGAGACTGATAAGACTAGTGGCAGATCTATCTACTGAAACTTCCCAGGCCAGAATGGAATGGCAGGAAATCTTCAATGTGATGAACAGAAAAAATATGTACCCAAGAATCCTTTATCCATCAAGTCTGCATTTAGAATAGAAGGAAAGATAAAGGTCTTCCCAAACAAACAAAAACTGAAAGAATTCATCACTACTAAACCAGCCCTACAAGAGATCCTAAGGGGATCCTGTGAGACAAAGTACCAGAGACATCGCTACAAGCATGAAACCTACGGACATCACAATGACTCTAAACCCATATCTTTCTATAATAACACGGAATGTAAATGGACTAAATACACCAACCAAAAGACATAGGGTATCAGAATGGATAAAAAAACAAGACCCATCTATTTGCTGTCTATAAGAGACTCATTTTAGACCTGAGAACACCTTCAGATTGAGAGTGAGGAGATGGAGAACTATTTATCATACTACTGGAAGTCAAAAGAAAGCTGGAGTAGCCATACTTATATCAGACAAACTAGACTTTAAATTAAAGGCTGTAACAAGAGATGAAGAAGGGCATTATATAATAATCACAGGGTCTATCCATCAGGAAGAGCTAACAATTATACATGTCTATGCGCCAAATACGGGAGCCCCCAAATATATAAAACAATTACAAACATAAGCAACCTTATTGATAAGAATGTGGTAATTGCAGGGGACTTTAACACTCCACTTACAGAAATGGATAGATCATCTAGACACATGGTCAATAAAGAAACAAGGGCCCTGAATGATACATTGGATCAGATGGACTTGACAGATATATTTAGAACTATGCATCCCAAAGCAACAGAATATACCTTCTTCTCAAGTGCACATGGAACATTCTCCAAGATAGATCACATACTGGGTCACAAAACAGCCCTTCATAAGTATACAAAAATTGAAAACATACCATGCATACTTTCAGACCACAATGCTATCAAGCTTGAAATCAACCACAGTAAAAAGTCTGGAAAACCTCCAAAAGCATGGAGGTTAAAGAACACCCTACCAAAGAATTAATGCGTCAACCAGGCAATTGGAAAATAAATTTAAAAATATATGGAAACAAATGAAAATGAAAATACAACAATCCAAATGCTTTTGGATGCAGCGAAGGCAGTCCTGAGAGGAAAATACATTGCAATCCAGGCCTATCTCAAGAAACAAGAAAAATCCCAAATACAAAATCTAACAGCACACCTAGAGGAAATAGAAGCAGAACAGCAAAGACAGCCTAAACCCAGCAGAATAAGAGAAATCCTAAAGATCAGAGCAGAAATAAACAATATAGAATCTAAAAAAAACTGTAGAGCAGATCAACGAAACCAAGAGTTGGTTTTTTGAAAAAATAAACAAAATTGACAAACCTCTAGCCAGGCTTCTCAAAAAGAAAAGGGAGATGACCCAAATAGATAAAATCATGAATGAAAATGGAATGATTACAACCAATCCCTCAGAAATACAAGCGATTATCAGGGAATACTATAACAAATTGTATGCCAACAAACTGGACAACCTGGAAAAAATTGACAAATTCCTAAACACCCACACACTTCCAAAACTCAAACAGGAGGAAATACAAAGCTTGAACAGACCCATAACCAGTGAAGAAATTGAATCAGTCATCAAAAATCTCCCAACAAATAAGAGTCCAGGACCAGATGGCTTCCCAGGGGAGTTCTACCAGACATTTAAAGCAGAGATAATACCTATCCTTCTCAAGCTATTCCAAAAAATAGAAAGGGAGGAAAACTTCCAGACTCGTTCTATGAAGCCAGCATTACTTTGATTCCTAAACCAGACAGAGACCCAGTAAAAAAAGAGAACTACAAGCCAATATCCCTGATGAATATGGATGTAAAAATTCTCAATAAGAAACTAGCAAATCGAATTCAACAGCATATAAAAAGAATTATTCACCATGATCAAGTGGGATTCATTCCTGGGATGCAGGGCTGGTTCAACATTTGCAAATCAATCAACATGATACATCACATTAATAAAAGAAAAGATAAGAACCATATGATCCTGTCACTCGATGCAGAAAAAGCATTTGACAAAATTCAGCAGTCTTTCTTAATAAAAACCCTTGAGAAAGTTGGGATAGAAGGAACATACTTAAACATCACAAAAGCCATTTATGAAAAGCCCACAGCTAATATCATCCTCAATGGGATAAAACTGAGAGCTTTTTCCCTGAGATCAGGAACACGACAGGGATGTCCACTCTCACCGCTGTTAACATAGTGTTGGAAGTTCTAGCATCAGCAATCAGACAACAAAAGGAAATCAAAGGCATCAAAATTGGCAAAGATGAAGTCAAGCTTTCACTTTTTGCAGATGACATGATATTATACATGGAAAATCTGACAGACTCCACCAAAAGTCTGCTAGAACTGATACATGAATTCATCAAAGTCGCAGGATACAAAATGTACAGAAATCAGTTGCATTCTTATACCCAAATGATGAAGCAACAGAAAGACAAATAAAGAAACTGATCCCATTCACAATTGCCCCAAGAAACATAAAATACCTAGGGATAAATCTAACCAAAGATGTAAAGGATCTGTATGCTAAAAACTATAGAAAGCTTATGAAGGAACTTGAAGAAGATATAAAGAAATGGAAAAACATTCTGTGCTCATGGATTGGAAGAATAAATATTGTCAAAATGTCAATACTACCCAAAGCTATCTATACATTCAATGCAATCCCAATCAAAATTGCACCAGCATTCTTCTCAAAACTAGAACAAGCAATCCTAAAATTCATATGGAACCACAAAAGGCCCCGAATAGCCAAAGGAATTTTGAAAAAGAAGACCAAAGCAGGAGGCATCACAATCCCAAACTTTAGCCTCTACTACAAAGCTGTAACCATCAAGACAGCATGGTATTGGCACAAAAACAGACACATAGACCAATGGAATAGAATAGAAACCCGAGAATTAGACCCACAAAAGTATAGCCAACTAATCTTTGACAAAGCAGGAAAGAATATCCAATGGAAAAAACACAGTCTCTTTAAAAATGGTGCTGGGAGAACTGGACAGCAACATGCAGAAGGTTGAAACTAGACCACTTTCTCACACCATTCACAAAAATAAACTCAAAAAGGATAAAGGACCTGAATGTGAGACAGGAAACCATCAAAACCCTAGAGGAGAAAGCAGAGAAAAACCTCTCTGACCTGAGCCGCAGCAATTTCTTACTTGACACATCCCCAAAGACAAGGGAATTAAAAGCAAAAATGAACTATTGGGACCTCATGAAGATAAAAACTTCTGCACAGCAAAGGAAACAATCAACAAAACTAAAAAGCAACCAACGGAATGGGAAAAGATATTTGCAAATGACACATCGAACAAAGGGGTAGTATCCAAAATCTATAAAGAGCTCACCAAACTCCACACCCAAAAAATAAATAACCCAGTGAACAAATGGGCAGAAAACATGAATAGACACTTCTCTAAAGAAGACATCTGGATGGCCAACAGGCACATGAAAAGATGCTCAATGTCGCTCCTCATCAGGGAAATACAAATCAAAACCACACTCAGATACCACGTCACTCCAGTCAGAGTGGCCAAAATGAACAAATCAGGAGATTACAGATGCTGGCGTGGATGTGGAGAAATGGGAACCCTCTTGCACTGTTGGTGGGAATGCAAACTGGTGCAGCCACTTTGGAAAACAGTGTAGAGGTTCCTTAAAAAATTAAAAATAGATCCACCCTATGACCCAGCAGTAGCACTGCTAAGAATTTACCCAAGGGATACAGAAGTACTGATGCAGAGGGGCACTTGTACCCCAGTGTTTATAGCAGCACTTTCAACAATAGCCAAATTCTGGAAAGAGCCTAAATGGTCATCAACTGATGAATGGATAAAGAAATTGTGGTTTATATACACAATGGAATACTATGTGGCAATGAGAAAGAATGAAATATGGCCTTTTGTAGCTACATGGATGGAACTGGAGAGTGTTATGCTAAGTGAAATAAGTCATACAGAGAAAGACAGATACCATGTTTTCACTCTTATGTGGATCCTGAGAAACTTAGCAGAAGACCCTGGAGGAGGGGAAGGAAAAAAAAAAAGATGTTAGAGAGGGAGGGAGCCAAAACATAAGAGACTCTTAAAAACTGAGAATAAACTGAGGGTTGAGGAGGGCACCTGTTGGGATGAGCACTGGGTGTTGTATGGAAACCAATTTGACAATGAATTTCATATTTAAAAAAATAAATAATAAAAAGTAATTTTAAGTTGATTGAAATTAAATAAAATTAAATTCTGCAATTGCACTAATCACCTTTCAAGTGCTCCACAGTCACATGTGCTTATTGTCTGTTATGTTGGACAGTGCAGGTTATAGAGCAATCCCACCATCATAGAAAGTTCTATTAGACAGTATTGCCCTAAAGAATACATAAATCCCAACAAGGACCATCTGTCTCTCTGAACATTCTCTCTTAGTACCCCTCTATTACATGGCAATCAATAAATGTTTATTCAATTTATTTGTTCTAGAATAATTGATATTTAGAGTTAGTAAGGTTTAGATATCACCCAGTTTAATCTTACCACTTTAGAGATTATGGTGTTCAGCTCAGAGATGTTAATTTATTTCTTCAAAGTAAACCCAAAACAAGAGTATTGGTCTCCTAAATTCGAATCCACACTGTCTTTCTACTAGTTCACTCTGAATTCTTGATGAATTCAGAGGATATGAACCTCATGCTCAAATCAAAAATCACAGGGCCACTCACAGAAAAAATATGGTGGCAGATTTGAGAAGTAGAATTAAAATAAAATCACAAACATCTCTGAGATGCAGCCATATCTTAAATTATATTAAAATGTTTTGAATGTATGGACATGTGCATTATTGTTACTGTTTATTGAGAGGTATATATTTGCAGATGGAGGTGGGGGGGAACACATGCATTTATTCATTCAGCAAACATTTACTGAGCATCTGCTATGTGATTGGCACTGAATATATAATCATTAGCACAGCATGTGGCTAGGCCAGAACTAGCAGTTACCAGACTGTGGAAACAGCGGACTTCTAACTAGAAATTGCAAAGCAAGATTGTAAATACTGCAATAGAAGCCAATATCGAATTATGTAAAAAGGATTCCAAAACTCATCCATGCAGAATGTCAGAAAAAGCTTATTGGAAGGATCCTGTATTCATCCATTTCTTCAAACAGCAATGAATTAACCAGAGTTAAGTGTGTTGATATGCTAAGGGAACACAAAGGTGAGGAAGCCAAGACCCTAGCCCCTTGAATCCTCAATCTAGCCTAAGAGCGCGCCCTACTGAATATGAGCAGGAGCAGTGTCAGAAAGAGCAAAGATCCCTAAAGGGTCTAACCCTAATGCAAAGATCCACTGTGACCATCATTTATCTGTCACTGACCTAGGCTATCCATCTCCATAACCATGCGGTGAGAGTGGTGGATGAAAACAGGTATGCCAAAGATGCCACTAAGTAACTGCTAATCTTTAGAAACAAAGGTGGACCTTCTTCTTTTTTTTTTTTTAAGTTTTTTACTTTATTTATTTTGAGAGAGAGAGAGAGAGGGCACATGTGTGGGAGGGGCAGAGAGAGAGAAAGAGATAGAGAATCCCAAGCAGGCTCTGCACTGTTAGCGTTGAGCCTGACGTAAGGCTCGAACTCAGGAACCCTGAGATCACACCCTGAGTCAAAACCAAGAGTCAGTTGCTTAACCCACTGAGCTACCCAGGCACCCCATAAAGTGGGACCTCTGATGCAATGGGCAGCACTATTGTTTTAAAAGTTCTTTATTTTATTCTAAGCAGCAATAATTCATATGAATACCAGCAGGACCTTGTGATACCTGTAAAACGTGGAATTTGGAACGTAAGTGATAAGCAGTATGTGATTATTAGATTAAATTATTATTCAGTGTAGCAATATTTCATGCTTTTTAAAAATGCAGGAGTAATCCTTTTAAAGATTTTATAGCAAGGTGATAAGAACAGTGTTCTAAGATGACTCTGGTATCACTAAATTATGCATTACCAAATGTTTGGTAATTGTCAGTTACTTAAATCCTAGACTGGGGTTTCCAGTAGTTTTCAAGGTGACTTCTTTTTGTTTCTATTTTAATACCTATAAATCAAGGTAGGAGATTCTGAAATGATATTTGCTGCCTACTTCTGAAAGGTCTTTTGATGATTGGTGGGTTAATATCTATAAGCACACTGCAATAATTGCATATAAAAGAGGAAAAGACTTCAGAAGATTTAGGCTTTCCTAGGGAGTTTTTTTTTTTCCCCTGGGATCGTGTGTGTATGTGTGTGTGTGTGCACATGCATGCATTTTTCAAATTCAAGAATATATTAGCACCCTTCAACCCTCTGGTAAGATGTTGTCCTCAATGAGTTATCAAAAGTATTCACTAAAAATTACACTATTTGTTACTTCCTTCAGAATTCTAGTGAGTAATGCATTTAAACTAATGCTCTGTCTAATTTAATAGTTGTAATTGCCTAATTATCTGCTCTAGTGTGATGGCGAAGCCTTTTAACATCTTGCTTCCCCCAAAGGAGAATGCATTGCAGTTTCTAGAATACTACCTTCCTCTTCTTTGGGGAATACTCAAGCAAATAATTCATTTTGCTCTCAGCTAACAAAACCTTATCCTCTTCCTCAATAGCTGGGTTTTTTTGGTTGGTTTTTTTTTTGTTTGTTTGTTTTTTGTTTTTTCATTGTATGTCTTTGCCTCTTTCTTAGGTCTCAGGTATACAAAATGTTTTTAAGTGGATTAGCATTCATATTCATAAAATGTTGTTCCTCTGATGTTCTTTGACTTTGTCAATTACTTTTATGGTATTCCTTTCTAGTGGGCCATTTTCATCTGTACCTTCTTCAACATTACATGTCCAGAATCATGTCTTTCATTTTCATAATAATTAGCACTCTTCTTATCAACTTCTAAAGATTTATATTACTTCACACAATACAGTTAATTACCATACATGACCAGATGACCTTTGCACTAAGATAAATCAATTTTTAAGTGACTTTATCTTTATTTGCTTAGTTCAATTTTTGCCCAATTTTAGCTCAGTGAACTTAGTATCTAATTGTAACATGCAAAGTACAGTTCCATGATGCTAATTTTCACCTCTGACCTTAAAACTGGGCCTCTGAACTTGATCTTTTAATATGTAATCCATTTGGGGATCCAATGTAGTATGTGCAACAATAAGACAAAGATGTGATTGACAGACAAAGATGTCACCCTGCACAGAGGATGCAGAATGTCTCTTTGAATAAAGGATATAGAAGATTAGAGAGACATGTCCCTAAAGCTAGAAGTAGCAAAGGGTGTGTCCAGATAGCTATAGAGCTTCCCAGATATTCCAAAGTTCTACACAGAGAAGTAGAAACTTCTAATAGCAGGTCTTCCCTATCATCAAGTAAAAGTCAGTCATTAGTGCAAAATCCCAAAACATACGAGTGTTAGCTGCTCAACAAGGTGATGCCAAGGTCAGTGGCTGGGAGAGTTCACTTAGACCCAAACTCAGGCTGATTTGAAGTTTTCTGCTGTCATCTAACCTCAATTTTATATTTTTAGAGGGTCAATTCAGCAAGTAAATTCTTTTACTTTTCAAGCAGATATTAACATTGACTCAAATCGCCCAATTTGGACAGTATTTGAGCACTTAAACAAATACAGGCATACCTAGGAGATATTGCAGGTTGATTCCAAATCCTTGCAATAAAGCAAACATGGCAATAAAGCTAGTCAAATGAATTGGCTGGCTTCCCACTTCATATAAAAATTAGGTTTATACTATAGTCTATTAAGTGTGTAGTAGCATTACACCTAAAGAAACAATGCATGTACCTTAACTAAAAAATGGTTTAAGCCAAAACACGCTAACCAATCACCTGAGCTTTCAGCATGTGGTAATTTTTTACTGGTGGAGGGTCTTGCCTTTGATGTTGATGGCTGTTGGCTGACCAGGGCGGTGGTTGCCAAAGGTTGGGATGGCTGTGGCAACTTTTTAAAATAAGACAACAATGATGTTTGCTGCCTCAATTGACTCCTCCTTTCACAAAAAAAAAATTCTCTGTAGCATGCGATGCTGTTTGATAGCATTTTACCCATAGAACTTCTCTCACAATTAGAGTCAATCCTCTCAAAGCCTGCCACTGCTCTATCAATGAAATTTATGTAATACTATAAATCCTTTGTTGCCATTTCAGCAATTGTCACAGCACCTATACCAAGAGTCAATTCCATCTCAAGAAACCACTTTCTTTGCTCATCTGCAAGAAGCGACTCCTCATCCGTGAAAGTTTGATCATGAGATTGCAGCCATCCAGTCACATGTTCAGGCTCCACTTCTAATTCTAGTTCTCTTGCTCTTTCCACAACATCTGCAGTTACTGCCTCCTCTGAAGTCTTGAACTCTCAAAGTCATCCAGCTTCCAAAATCCTGTTAATTTTGACATTTTAACTTCTTCCCATGAATCACAAATGCTCTTAATGGCATTGAGAATGGTGAATCTTTTCCAGAAAGTTGTCAATTTACTTTACCCAGATCCATCAAAGGCATCACTGTCTATGGCAGCTATAACCTTATGAAATGTATCTGTTAAATAATAAGACTTAAAAGTCAAAATTACTCCTTGGTGGCAGAAAGTACATTATGACAGTAGGCACGAAAACAGCATTAATATCTTTGTCCATATCCATCAGAGCTGTTGAATGCCCAGTTGCATTGTCAATGAGCAGTAATATTTTGAAAGAAATCTTTTTTTTTGAGCAGTAGGTCTCAACAATAGGCTTAGAATATTCAGTAAACATGTTGTAAACAAACATGCTGTCAGTGAGACGTTGTTGTTCCATTTCTAGAGCACAGGGTAGATTTAACATAATTTTCAGAATGGCCAATCAGAAGTGACTCCAACTTAATTTTTTTAAATATTTTATTTATTTTTGAGAGAGAGAGTGCAAGCAGGCGAAGGGAAGAGAGAGAGAGGATCAGAAGCGGGCTCCACGCTGACAGCAATGAGCCCGATGTGGGGCTTGGACTCACAAACTTTGAGATCATGACTAAGCCAAAGTTTGACACTCAATCAACTAAGCCACCCAGGCACCCCAACGCAACTCCAACTTAAAGTCATCTGCTGCGTTAGCCCGTAACAACAGTCAGCCAGTTCTTTGAAGTTATAAAGAAAGCCAGGCATTGACTTCTCTCTAGCTATGAGAGTCCTAGATGACATCTTATTCCACTCTAACGCTATTTTGTCTACACTGAAAATCTGTTGTTTAGTGTAGCCACCTGCATTCATCAACTAGATCTAGATAGCGAGTGGCAGCTTCTACATTTAAATAAATGTAGGAATTTAATATCTTTCTGTTGCATCAATCTCATTTACTAAAAATATAAAATAAGATGATAGAAAATATCATCAAATTAGCATTAAGAACCAGCACAGAATTCAGAAAACATTACCCCAAAGGTCAAACACATTATTTCAATAGGCAACATTTTCCCCACAATACTGCCTGGTCTCCACAAGCACCAATTCTTAAAAGACACTAACACACTTAGAATATAGCATACTTTAATTGATGTTCTATATTCATGTCTTTCAGGTAACTCTCAGTAACTTTATTTATTTATTTATTTATTTATTTATTTATGTATGTATGTAATTTTTTTTTTTTTTATTTTGAGAGAGAGAGACTGTGTGTGTGAGCAGGGCAGGGGCAGAGAGAGAGGGGGAGAGAATCACTATCAGGCTCCATGCTGTCACCACAGAGCCCAACATGGGGCTCGAACCCATGAACCATGAGATCATGACCTGAGCAGAAGTCAAGAATCAGAGGTTTAATTGACTGAGCCACCCAGGCACCCCTCAATACTCTTTTAAATATTTCCCAGAAATGTTTGAACTGCCCCTAGGGATTTTATTTTCACTTAAAATGATCAGAATAAATTCAGCTTTTGTGAAAATGCCCAAAATGTGAATGAAGAAACACGTATACTCTGACATTTTTGCATTTTGTGGTAATTGCATAATCATCATGGAAAAAAAAAACAGATGAAAATCTTCTCTGGAACAAAGGGTCTCCTTGAGCTACAGGATTCCTATAGATTAAGGAGTCACAATGAACTCAGCACCAAAGACTACCAAGAACACAAGGCAATAAACTACCCTGAATATAAAACAGCAACAGATTTAGATTCCACAAGGACATCAGATATTGGAATTGTAAAATACAGACAAAGAAATACAGGATGTGATTGTAAAGATCAAGGAAAAGGAAACTATAAAAATAAGCAAATTTGGGGAATAAATACATACAATCAAAGTTATAAGGTAAATTTACCACAGACCTAGTTTTAAAAAGATGCGGGACCCACTAGATGAAGAATATTGTAAAGTACATAACTGACAAAGAATTCATATATGGAACAGAAAATTTAGCGAAGAGATCTTGAGAAGAGACAATAGGAAAATAAAAAGGGTTAATCGGTATTTGGAAAACTACTCAACTGCATAAGAAATAAGGGAAATAAAATTCAAATAACAAAAATAGCAAGCGCTGATCAGAATGGGGAAATGTGAACTTTTTTGCTGCTGTGTTTGCTGCTATTGGGTTGAACACGGATGCAGTCATTTTGGAAAAGGACCTGGTGGTAGTTAAACTAAGCATGCCTGTATATTAAAACCTATTAATTTAACTTCTGTGAATGTGCCCCAAAGATACATACACACAGGTGCACAAGCATACATGATCATCATGATCATGAATGAGCATAATGCATGCTTATTTGGAGGGAAGGGTGGTAGTAATACTTTGTGCTTCAGTAGATTTTGCTCTTTCCCTTCTATCTTCCTTGTTTCCTTCCTTCTTCCCTTTCCCCTTCTCCACCCTCATCTCCCTTCCTTCTTCTTTCCTGGTCCCCTCTTCTATTCTCCCTCCCTTTACTCTTAAGCTGTCTGCTTTCTATATATTGTACACAACTAAGTCATGCTGTTTGATTAGTTAACTTTTAGTATCAGAGTACTTGTTTTTTCTGCCTCCCTCCCTCAATAGATTGTGAGCTTCTGGAACAGAGATTGTACGACACCCTCTATGCACAGACATTGCCTAAGCATAGGGTCCAGTGCCTAGTGGGATACCAATGCACAAATGTACAACGTACAGCTGCACAATGGTTCTTTACATAATATGAAATTGTTTTGAATAATGTGGCATATGTTTATGCATGGGATTCAGAATATTAGAAAGTAGCAGAAAGCTCTGCTTATTAAAGGTTTTACTTTCAAATATATGTTGCTTTGGCTCGAAAGCCAGTTAAGGGCAACTAGAAGCTCCCCTTAACTTCAGACTATGATTAAATAGTATAAACATTTGATTTCATGAAGCATTAATGTTGAATGCTTTAAATATAAAAAGCCATATCTGTAAACCATTATAAGAACTTTGGCCTCTTTTACACATTTTCCTTTGTGTTTCAGAAATAGGAATCACTGTAGCCAAGTGATCAACCTAATAAAAAGAGAGTTTTTTCTTCTTTCCCACTGACAGTCCAAACAAAGCAACAGCCAAACTTCAGAATATAAGCTATTTAAATTGGAATATCTTTGGTTCAAAAGTGCCCCCAATAAGTAGAAGGAAAATAATTTAAAAATTTGATGTGTGCTTTGACAATATCTAGTTTCAGGGGAAAATAAATATGGAAAAATTCTAAAATCTGTAAACCTGAAATAAAATAAGAGGTGGCACAAAGCCTGTAAAATAAATTGTGGTCCTCATAAGGAAGGCAATATATGAAACCTCCTTAGATTCTGAACTAATAAGGATATCTAAAATAATGCATTTTCTGGGATACCTGGGTGGCTCAGTCAGTTAAGCATCCAACTCTTATTTTCAGCTCGGGTCATGATCTCATGGGTTTGAGTTCTGCATCCAATTCTGCACTGATGGTGGGGAACCTGCTTGGAATTCTCTCTCTCTCTGCCCCTCTCCTTCTCAGGCATGCACATGCTTGCTCTCTCTCTCAAAATGCATAAATAAACTTTAAAATAAAATAAAATGCAGCATTTTATTACAATGGTTTTCAGTTCTCAGTCTCATGGAAAGAAATGTATCAGATTTTATTAGTACATTTAGTAAATACATACACTTATCTTCCCCAATAAGAGTAAGCTTTAAAACATTTAAAAAATAGAACTCAATATCTTCTCTCTTTCCAGAAAGTAACATTAGCATGACTCTTCATTTTTTTTTTCTTACCATGGTATAGGTAACTAGGAGAACCCATGATGTGGTCTTCAACTATTAATCTAAAGAAGAGAGACAGGATGCCTGGGTGGTTCAGTCGGTTAAGCATCCGACTATGGCTCAGGTCATGATCTCACGGTTCACGAGTTCAAGCCCCGCATCAGGCTCTGTGCTGACAGCTCAGAGCCTGGAGCCTGCTTCGGATTCTATGTCTTCCTCTCTCTCTGCCCTGTCCCTGCTAATACTCTGTCTCTTTCTCTCTCTCAAAAATAAATAAAACATTAAAATTTTTTTAAAAATAAAATAAAGGACAGAGACGGAGAAACAGAGTGAGAGAGTGAGAAAATAATCTCATCACACATTTGGGTTATGGGACCCAACAGAACTGAATCCAAAACTTAAGTCGACAATGTACTGATTGTGTAACCCTGAACTTCATTTTCCTTATCTGTAACACAGAGAACATAATGCCTACCTATCCCATAATTACAGAATAAGGATGAATTGAGAAAAACCATGTAAAACAATTAGCACAAAAACGCTTGGCACTTAGGTAGCTATTGATAAATATCACTACCATATTGCTTTGTCATTCCTACTAAATGAGGAGTAAAATGAGAGTATGGAGCCTCAATTGTTTATATTTGTAGTCTCAATGCACTAGTAATACAGTTCCTTTGCATATAGTTAGTATTCAATAAAATTTTGGCGAATAGCTACTTTTATATTGACATTCTTGTAAGTTGTATCTGGTAGCAAATTTATTTAAAGTCTGATTCAACATTAGGTTATATTCTAAGTGGAAGAAAAAAGATAATATCTGATACGCTGCATTTGGATATCTGATACACTGTCATATAATTACTTACAGTTTTGAAGCCTGTGACCAAACGTCACAGTGGAAAGAGCAAGGGTCTTCAGAATTATACTTTAATTGCTGAAAGAATTTAAGTTCTTCAATTTCTCTGGGCCCAAGTTTTCTCATCTTTGTAATGGTGTGTATTCCCCAGGTGTGAGACTGATTAAATGAGACAATGTCAATAAAGTAGCTAGTCTAGTACTTGGCACATAGTATTTGCTCAACACATGTCAGCAAATCGCCCCACACTCCTACCATCTCTCAGTCTGTCTGATCATTTAGAAGCCAACTCATCTTTACAACATAGGAAAGCTGTCTGTAATAGGGAAACTCAACCTATGTACGGTCAGCTAGACAGGAAGAAGTCTTAATTGAGTTGCATGAATCTTTCTGGAAGTAATCAGAAAATGAAGGGACATATGTCAATGACCCTCCTATTTACGTTTCACTCCACAGTGATCCAGATTAGCACATCCATCCGTCTGTTTGCCAACTCTATCTGGAAAACTCACTGGCACACCAATTACAAAAAAAGCCATGCCCTCAATCCTCAAAACCTGGTCTTTCCCCAGTGCATCCTATTTTAGGGAGTAGGAAGATATTCAATCCAAAGGTGCAAAGTAATATTTTACAATCATCATTAACCCCTACTTTTCCAGGTAGGCCCTCCACCTCCAGTATCTTATAACCCATTGAGTTTTCCCTCTAAATGTCTCTTGAATCTGTCTACTTCTCTTCAGGTCCATTGCCTTTACCTTTGTCCAAGCTATCATAACGTCTCACCTAGAAAAATGCAATAGACTCTTAACTGGGCTATTTATATTCACTCTTGTCCTTTTTCACTTTCTTCCCCAAAATTGTATGATCTCAAACAAACAACTAACAACAACAAAACTCCACTATGTGATATCTTTGTTTAAGACACTTAAGCTGCACCCACTGACATGATCCACAAATACCTACATTGTCTATCTAGGCCGGGCTTATCTCCCCAGCAACATCTTCCGCCTCTTACTAGCATCCTACCTCACTCTGCCTTCTATTTACAATCAAGTTGTCAATGGCACCATACACCTTCGTGCCTCCAGGACTCAGCACATCTATTCCCTCTGCCTGCAAGGCTCTTCTTACTTCCCCTACATCTACCCTCCACCTGATTAAATCCTATTCAGTCTTCAGAGTTTTTGCTTCAACCTTACATTCCCCAGAAAAGCCTCTTCTGACCTGCCAGACTAGATCTGTTCACTGCTGTTTTTCCAAGTCCCTCTACTTTTCTTTTGTAGCCTTATCACGGTTTATACTTACACGCTTGTGTGTTATTTGATTAATCCCCTCCCCCCCTTCAATTTTAGACCCTAAGCTTTTTAAGCCTTTTTGGCTCACTGCTGCATTCTTGTTAGGCTCACCATTACCGGCATATCACAGGTGCTCAATAGTTGCCAAATAAGTTAATGGGTGGATGAATATTAACTAAGCTGAGGTCATCACTACTCTTCGTTCATTCATTCCCCAGCCCCTTCTTCCCAGCCCCACAAAACATGGGTGATTTTTGTTTGCTTGACTTTTGTTACTCAGAGAAGAAAAAAATGAGAGCAGAGCATTGGAGAACTGAAGCGTATGGTAGACAATAGATATCCTCTGCTGAAGTGAGAACTATAGGCGGTTGTAACTATAGTTATCAGGGAAAACAAAGGGTAAGACAGGAGTATGTTTTGGCCTTTAATAGTAGCTTTTCTCCGTTGTTCTATTTTATTTTTGGTACTAAAAATTGGACTGAGAAATAGGTTGGGACTCAAAGCACTCATAGATAGCCGAGACTCTGTCCTCTACTAGAAAGGAGAAACAAACAAACAAACAAACAAACGAAAACAAAACAAAACAAAACCAAGACAAGAATCTGTTTCCTATTATCCAGAAGTCAGGGAAGGTCCATATGAGCTTTTCTTATAAATTGTGGAGATTTAAGGTCAGTCTGTAAGGAGCTAAGAAGCCAGTATGGCAATTTAGAATTGAAATGGCAATGATGAAATAGATTTCATCTCAGGAGCCAGTTCTGAACTATTAAGAGTGGCTTCTTAGAGATCTATGTTGCCAAGAATTCTGACACAACATCTGAGTCAAAGAGCCAAGAGTGCTATGATCAATTAGTGATGTGAGTCAGGCTTTGAATGAGTAGTGGTGGAATGCAAGTTAGGTATTAGCATTTACTCTTCAGAAACCAGAACGTGGATAGGAAGATGGTGTGGGGGATTGAATTAGCATTCCATTCATTCCCATTATAGCATTAAGAAATACATTTGGAGCTCAGTATCTGTTCCCTATCCAGGCCAAACATGCTGTCCATCATTCCTGATTAACAATTTGGAAATTGGCCTGAGAACTGTAGATATAGAAATGCTAAGTGGTTTCACCCAAGATATTTATGAGAGCTCATGACAGGGTTAGAAGAATTTTTATTCCAGTGCCTTATCTTAATCAATATGGTCTCATTTTAAATTCACAACCTGTGATGTAAAAATACCTGAACATGTTTAATGAGATCAATTAAATATTTAGCTTGACATTGTCAACAGGAAATGGAGCATTTGCATGGAAATAAGCACTGCTACCTTTACTATTCTAAGTAATACACTGCTCTGCAGTTCAGTTTTCTGGTCACACTTATGCCACAGTAAATGCCTCTGGAGATTATATCAAGTCTGGCCACCCTTAGGGGAAGGTGAAGACTGAGTACGCCTAGTTTGCATTATTTATTTTTTCTTATTGTGAAAGCCAAGCTCAGAGTTCCTTATCAGTATTTGTTGAAATATACATTAAAGGGTTTACTGAAATCTATCTACTTCCACCATCAGTTGTCACTGTGACATTAAGTATGTAATGAATGTCTATAGATTCTCCGTGTCAACCCAGAAAGCACACACATACTGTTTATAAACTCATTTTCTCCCATCTGCTGCTGTTGTCTTACCTCTGCTTTAAGATACATAAGTTGATGAGAGTTGTGTGGGCGGAGTAATGCGTGCAATGCCAAACCACCTACAAGCTGTAATATATCACCCGTGTCTCTGGGGGTCCAACTCACTAATTACTTCTCCAGAAATATATAAGAGGTCACTTGCCTGCTACCTTTCATCATTACTTACCCACCAACAAGACTGGTAAAATGGCTGTAAAGATACCAGGAGAAAATGAGTGAGGGGCATTTATAAAACCTGGAAACCAACTTCATTGGTAACAGCCCAAATCAAACTCCAGGTATATGCAGTAAATGGGGCAGGGAGAAATCTGAAAAACAAGATAGTGGGAAAGAAGAGACCAATAGGGAGAGGAAGGAGGTTTGCACCACCCCTTGAAAATGTATGGGGTTGAAATATTAAAATATGATATATATATATATATATATATACATACATACACACATATATACATACTAGGGGTGCTTAGGTGTCTCAGTTGGTTGAGCATCAAACTCTTGATTTCAGCTTAGGTCATGATCTCAGGGTTCCTGAGATGGAGCCTCATGTCAGGCTCTACACTGACAAAGTGGAGCCTCCTTGGGATTCTCTCTCCCTCTCTCTCTCTCTGACTCTCCCCACTCACACTTTTTCCTCTCTCTCTCTCAAAATAAACATTTAATATACATAGTATATTTATATTTATATACTAGATTTATATAGTGTATATTTATATACGAGATTTCTTTATAATCATTTGTAAACTTTGCAGCAAACTCTTAGCTCTCTGCTGTGTTTAAAACTGATGGTATAAACACGCATGATTTGTATAAATGAAGATCCTAAAATCCTTTCGGTATAATATGGTAAATGCTCTCTCCTGCTTTGAGTTGGATTGGGGGATAAAATTGAAGATGTCCACCCCTGGTTTTCAGTGTCTAGAGCTCATTGAGACACTGAAACCACCAGGGTTGAGCAGCCCTATTGCCCATTCACAGTTTCAATCCATCTGTAGCTATTCTAGCATCTCTCTCCCCACCACTGGCCCCTAAACACCTGGTTCAAATGTGACTTTTCTTTCCTTTCCAGGTATATGTGGAGAGGCAATGAGGGGATGGTGATAATTTCATTGTTCTATTTAGGGGATATGGGAGGAATTCAGATTTATGCCATATTAAAATAAAGAGAATAAAGATATCAAAAGTAAAAAAGAAGTAAAAAAAGGGAACTTCTCTTTTCATGCTTATGAAGTTAATTTGCTCCTGAAAAATAAAAGAAAAGTTAGGCCTATTCTACCTTAGAAGTTAGAAAACCAAGGCACACAGAGGAACATTTTTCTTTGTTATCTCGGTAAGTCTAAAATGCATATTAAAAAATAATCTCCAGAACTCAGGTTTAGTTTTATAGTCATGTGATAGTACATTTTGCCTCTGTTTCTCATCTGTGAGAATGGACAAATATCTAGTTGATACATATGCATGTGTAATCATGATTTCATGTAGTTTCAGAAAGCATAATAACATGTCTAACCATTCTTTCTGAAGATGAAGGAACTAGTCAGGATTTTTTTGCCATTAGTTCTAGGACTCTATACGATATCACCACAGGTTATAGCAACTGCTTTAAGATATTTAAGATCAGATATACCATGCATTAACCTTGGACTCCCCTTTTGGCATGCTGAGTTTTCTATATTCTCATTAACCCCATGATCATCAAGATGATACTCATTAATTAAGTACCTATTAGATTCTAGGAGACATGGAAGGCCACAGCCATCTGGTAGCTTAAAATTATCCCGAAACAAGCCTAGAGAACATGGAGGATCGTGATGAACTTTCCAGACTGATTTAATCAATGTTTAGGTTCAAGATTAGCAAAGGGCCACCTCAATCTCAAGAGACTACAAACTGGCAAATGAATAATTTTTATTTCTTCACACATTTACTGGTTTGCATCTGATGGTTTAATTTTTCTTCCAAACTAACCTTCTAGTCTAGATAAACAGGGTCATATATGAAAGAAAAACTGTGAAAAAAAAAAAAAAAAGAAAAGAGTACTTTTAAGATACTCTGAAACTGAAGGGCAAGTTCATGTTAATGTTGATAATTTCAAAGGTCTGGCTAAACACAGCATAGATAATCTTTATTTTTAGCATGTTTTACACAGTTCTGGCAAAGAATTGTAACAAAAAATTAATCTTCAGAAATAAGCATAGTATTAGTATCTCTAAAACATAAATGGGTTTTATGAATAGATTTAGATAAATTGATCAGATTTATATGACCAAATAATCGAACCTACATGTTCTTAGTCTATGGTCTCTTAGACAACATCTGAGAATGTCTTTATTTTTCCTGTATCACATAAATTTAGACAGTAATGTTATTTGTACAAGTATAAATTCATGTCTTGATGATATGCAACTTAAATGGTTTTATTCCTGAACTTATAATCAATGATGCAAGACTATCATTATTTATATCACTCCCTAAATTTGACAAGGAGTGACTATATTCAGTATTATCTCAATGGTAAATTTTTGGTGAGAGAACAAAAACCTGAACTTTCTCTGAAAACAAGCTAACATGAACTTAGAGGAGAAGGAAATCTTAATTTTCTAAGCACCGGGAGTTAAGAGTACTTTGCAAAGTTTGAGGTGGTTTTTGTAAAGCAAATTTCCTGTCCTATGCTTTCCTTGCTGAAAACTGACGGAGAAGCCACAAATGGAAAGAAGGTACTCCATTAGTCTGCAGTAATTTCCCTTGTACAAATTAATATGAGGTGGACACGGAAATAGCTCTCAGTTTGCCTTCCTGTGGGGGTGCCCATGTGAGCCTGTGCAGACTCCCTCTATGAGTAATTGGGTGACAAGCTTAGGGGCACTGCAGGCATAGGAAATCAGCCATAAAGAACAGAGTCCCCCACCCTGATTTCCCACATAAGAAAGTTGCTTTTCACATGTTTCTCTTTGTTTAGGTTTGGTTTTGGTTTTTGGGTTTTTTTGTTTGGTTTTTTTTTTGTTGTTTTGTTTTGTTTTTTCCTTTTTTCTTTTAAACAACCACACAACCCACAAGCCCTGCCTAAGGGTGTATATTGTAAACCATATGGATCGCTGAGCTTTCAGCCCCTGGCTTTCATAGCTTTCTCATCCAGGATGCTAATATTTCTATGATGCACTAACATGACAAGAACATGATATGCTGCTTCTGGCATCCTTCCTTTGGGGGGAGAAAAAAAATCTGAAAGCTGTACTTCACTAGTAAAAATTTCCAGGAAAATCAATCCATTTGATGACCCCCCAAGGCTGCACTATCATCTCAGAGTTGAAAAGGGGGTAAAGAGCAAGAG
The DNA here is from genome assembly GCF_022079265.1 of Lynx rufus. NCBI lineage: Eukaryota > Metazoa > Chordata > Mammalia > Carnivora > Felidae > Lynx > Lynx rufus. The sequence goes on from NW_025814834.1 coordinate 153,339,262, forward strand.
ACAAAAGTTCAGTATCTGGGTCATCCCACAATGTTGAGAGGAAGTTCACCGCTCAAGTGGTCAGATAATTCTCTCATGCTACTGTTTGGAACAATAACCCACCAGGATGAGACTCATATCTTTGCCTCCATCTGCTTTCCTGTCTCTGCAAAATTATAAAAAGAAGAAGAAGAAGAAGAAGAAGAAGAAGAAGAAGAAGAAGAAGAAAGAAAAAGGAAAGAATTTACCGATAGTCCCCGGGTAAGATTCTTCTAATTTCTACATCCTGCTTAGTCACGCTGTATCTGAAACACTGTGTTCATTCTCTTTAACTTGCTTTTGTAAGTTATCCTTGCATTTGAAGAATATTCACTCACAGAAAACAAAAATGAGATCCTTTTCTCATAAACCAAAGAAAAGAAGTAACTCTCTACTGACCTAGGATTGGTGCTGTTTGATTTCTGCCTCAAGCATCTACAATAAAATATTGAAAATGCTTAGTAGAGGTTTCAGCTCATAGGAAGACCCGAAGCACAATTTTCATTCTGGCACAAGGGCCACTTCCTAGGGAGAGAGGAACGGAATTGTGAAACAGGACTTTCTTCACAGAGGCAATCTTCAGTGACTAATGGGCAACCCTCTTCACTCAATTATTTATGCTCTGCATAACAAACCTGCACACAATTATTTGGGGGAGAGAAATATGCCCTCTGTTTATATGCCCTCAGGTAGGAACTACATCTCTCTATGATGCATTTTATAGGATACTGACAATTGTTAGGGATCTTGCAGGACAATTTTTCAGGCAATGCAAGAACCACTTCCACAACATCATTGCCAAGGAGTTGTCTAGTGCCTACCGTTTATGTTAACAAATATTTATTGGCCACTAAGTTTAAGCATCAAGCTAGGCACATGCAAAGATTTTTCTTAAAAAACCAAATACATAAATCTTGCCCTCAAGATCCTCACAGTCCAGAAGAAAAGAGACACATGTAACCAATTATAAGAACTATGCTGAGAAAGAAGAAAGTAATAATTAATTCTGAGTGGTTGAAAGAAATTATTAAAAAAGTGAATAATAGGATGTGATCTTAAGAATGAGGGGATGGTAACCAGATGGAGAAGGGATAAAAAGACATTCTAAGCAAACAAACAAACAACAACAACAATGAAACTACATCTGGAAATGTGAAATTTTTGAGTGCATTAAATTCACGTAGATGCAGTTATTTCCTTTAGGTTCTGCCCTGTCTAATATGGTAGCCACTAATAACATATGGCTATGGAACTCTCAAAGTGAATCCAAACTGAAATGTTCTTTAAGTGTAAAATATACACTAGATTTTTGAAGTATTTTTAGACGACTATAAAATGTATTCTAATATATTACTGCATGACAAGTTACCCTAAACGTTGCAGTTTATTTTTTTTTTAATTTTTTTTACGTTTATTTATTTTTGGGACAGAGAGAGACAGAGCATGAACGGGGGAGGGGCAGAGAGAGAGGGAGACACAGAATCGGAAGCAGGCTCCAGGCTCTGAGCCATCAGCCCAGAGCCCGACGCGGGGCTCGAACTCACGGACCGCGAGATCGTGACCTGAGCTAAAGTCGGCCACTTAACCGACTGAGCCACCCAGGCGCCCTAAACGTTGCAGTTTAAAACACTAACATTAGGTATCTCAGAGTTCTGTGGGTCAGGAATCTGAGAGTGATTCTTGCTTAGGAACACTCATGAGGTAACAATAAAGATGCCAGTCAGGGCTGGACACGTGAAAACATGAGTGAGGCTGGAGGATGCCCTTGCCAGAAGACCACTCGCATTGCTGTGGGCAGACCTCAGTTCCTTTCTAGCCGTTTGTCAGGGACCTCAACTCCTTGCCACATGAACCATCACCATAGATGAGAGTCCTCATTTATGGCAGCTGGCTTCCCACCGAGTGCGTGATCAAAGAGAGAACGCAAATAGGAAGATGTAATACCTTTGACGGGGCTCAGGTCAGGCCACCCCAAAATATGCCACTTTGGCATATTGATCATTTTGAATTAAGGCTACTTAAGAAACAGCTGGTGCAAGAAAGACACTCTGACCTTCCTCTGTCTCCCTGAAAGCAAGAAATAAATTCCCATGTGAAAGTTACCTTCCCAGCACCTGGAGAGTAGAAAGCACTATTCTCACCAGAGATAGGGAATTCGGGACCTAGAAGGCTATATAAAAAAACCTCGTTACTTCTTCGTTAATTTGCTAAACCAAGCCCAAATTCTTTGTCCTCTCAATTCTTCGCAAATGTATTGTTCTTTGTCTAATACATATAAAAGCTTCCTTCTTTGGTCACTATTTTGAGTCTCTTATTTTTATGAGTTCCCATACATACAAAATTAAATTTGTTTTTCTTCTGTTGATGTGTCTTAGGTCAATTGAATTATTAGACCAGCCAAAAAATCTAAAAGGGAAGAAAGGAAAGGTTTTTCTTCCCTACACCTTTGATGACTTAGTCTCTGAAGTCGAACACCATCATCTCTGCTTTATTCTATCCAGTGGAAACTATTCACTAAGTCCAGTCCACACTCAAGCAAAGAGCAATTCGGCTCTACCCCTTGAAGGGAAGAGATGTACTGAACACAGTCCACCTTTTGGTTACAAATTATTTATATTCTTCTCACATGCAAAATATGTGTACTCTTTCCCCAGGGGCCCCAAAGTTCATCCTTTCATGGTAACAAATTAAATTTAGACTCTTGTCTTCTAGATTATGTGTAGATGCAGATGGAACTATGCGGGTCTGGCTTCTTAAGTACATCTCCTCCAGTACAGTTCCTCTTTATCAGAAGACCTGTGAGCAAAAGAGATGAGTTCTATGGCCCCGACACATGTAATATACAATGGTGGGGCAGGCATAATTTCACCACAACAGACATTCCTATTTGAAAAGGGGGAAGAATCACGAAGAAGTCATGAGTCTACAACATTCCTAAAATTGAGCCGGGCAGATGTTCGATGTGTCTTGACTTGGTCCCATTCCTTCCCAGAAGTCATTGTCCATGGCTTTCAGCTTTACTCTCAGACCTCTCGGTTCTACCCATTGACTCATCCTTCCTTTTCCAAGAAACAGACCTGTGTTTTCAGCCATGTAGATTTCTGTCTCCTACCAACCTGGAGAATTCCAGGGGTTGAAAGTTCTCTATCTATTTCATATTATCTCTGTAACCTTTCCTCCAAGTTGGCAATGCATCTGTGAATATAATTGTCTTTAAAACTTTGTGTATCTTCTGTGATTCTTCTTAGCATTTTTTCCATTAGACAAAAGTCACATTCTCTGATGCCTTTCAAAATGAGTCCTTTTCTTTCTTTTTTTTTTAATTTCAATTGTTTTTCAAATTCTCGTTAGTTAACATGTATGGTAAAATTGGTTTCAAGTGTAGAATTTAGTGATTCATCACTTACATAAAACGCTCAGGGCTCATCACAACAAGTGCCCTCCTTAATGCCCATCACCCATTTAGTCCATCCCCCCACCTCCCTTCCATCAACACTCAAATCACTCTCTATAGTTAACAGTCTCTCACGGTTTGCTTCCTTCTCTCTTTTTTTCCCCCTTCCTCTATGGTCATCTGTTTTCTTTCTTAAATTTCTACATATGAGTGAAATCATACGGTATTTGTCTTTCTCTGACTTATTTCACTTGGCATAATACAGTCTAGTCTCATCCACCTCAATGCAAATGGCAAGATTTCATTCTTTTTATGACTAATATTCAATTATATATGTATACCACATCTTCTTTATCTATTCATCAGTCAATGGACATTTGAGCTCTTTCCATAATTTGGCTATTGTTGATAATGCTACTATAAACATCAGGGTGCATGTGCGCATTTGAACCAGTATTTTTGTGTCCTTTGGGTAAATACTTAGTAGTACAATTGCTGCACTTTTTGAGGAAACTCCATACTGTTTTCCAGGGTGGCTGCACCAGTTTCCATTCAAAATGAGTCCTTTCTCTCTTGAGTTTCTCCTGAGATGGATGAGGGACAAGGATCCTTAAGTGTTAGAAGCTGTGCAGTTGGAGAGTTTCCAGGTATATGCAGAAGCCTTTGAGAGGGACTTTCATCTGGACTGAACAGTACTGCCCTCTGAGGCAATACCTGTGATCTTTCTGAGGTCTTCACAAAGGATTTCAGAGTCTCATCCACAACATCATCTTTGAACCATATATTTTCTTGACAGTATCCTGGATTGGATCTCTGCTTATAAGCTCTTTCTTAAATCTTCACATCATTCACCATCACGGTAGGCTAGGAATTTTCAAAAGCATCAAGGTCTTGTTCCTTTCTGTTTAACAGTCATTCCTTTAGTTTATTTCTTTCCTGCTCACTTTACTATAAGCAGCAAGAAGAATCCAGTTGGCACCTTCACTACTTTGCCTGAAAATCTCTTTAGCTACATCACTCAACTCATTGGGCACATTTTCTTCTTTCCAGGTTACTGTAAGCAACAGTATTGATAAACTTCCTGATATTATATAACAAGACTTTCCTCAGTTTCCTTTAGGCCCTCATTCACAGCTGCTCAAAGAATAACATGTTTCTAAAAACAGATTTTACAAGGCTCTCTAAGCTTTTGGTAACACTGTCCTTAAAGATATTCCAGCTCCTATCCACTGCCTGTTTCCAAAACCACTCCTACATTTTGGGTTTTGTTACAAGAGCACTCCTCTGGCAAGTACCCATACCTGCATTAGTTTAAACTTATACACAGCAAATGACTGAGAAATTCTAGATTTATAAACAACAAACATTTATTACCTCACACAGTCTTGGAGGGTCAGGAATATGGAAGTGGATTAGCCGTGTTGTTCTAACTCAGGTTCTCTTATGAGTTTGCAATAAAGCTGTCAGCTGGGGTGGTTGTCATCTGAAGCTTGACTGTGGCTGGACAATCTGCTCCATGATGGATCACTTCGGCAGCTATTGGCAGGAGACCTCAGTTCCCCGCTGGGTGTTGGCAAAAAGCTTCAATTCCTCTCTACATGGGCCCCTCCACAGGCCTGCCTAAGTACCCTCTTAACATGGCAGCTGACTTCTCCCAGAATGAATGATGCAAGAGGGAACAAGGCAGAAGCCACAAGCCTTTTTATACACCTACCCTGAGAGGTGACATACCATCTGCATTCTCTATTGGTCATCCCACCAACCCTGATACAGTGGGAAAGGGAATTACACAGAGGAAATTCTAGAGCCACTGATGTTGGCAAAGATCAATAAGGGTCATATTGGAAGCTGGCTACTATATATGTATGTAATTACGGATTTGTAATACTGCCTATATGATCCATATCACTTATATCATTTATGTATTTATAAAACATCTTTAAATATAAATATAAGACCTATACTATGAATATAATAAGCTATATAGACATATCAACATATGTAAATTGTATAAATCTAATGGATTATTAAACATTTTCATCTGTTTATATTTACTTTTATATTAATGGGGCTACCAAATGATTCAAAGTTACATGTCTGGCTCATATGATATTTCCATTGGACAGCACTGTCCTAGAGGAAACATAAAAGAGAAAAAATAAGATTGGAAGCAAAAAGCAGAAGACAAATTGAGAAGCATCCCAAATTTCTCTTAGAACACTTGGATTCTCTCCTTTAAACAGTAAAGAGACCTTGAAGTTTTGAGCAGGGAAGAGACATTACCAGAGACATGTTTCAGGGTGATTACATTGAACAGCAGGGTGTGAGATAGATTAGACCAGAGGAGACACTGGAGACAGATGGAAAAGGCAGTGACTCACACCACGCTGGAGGCCACAAGAAAAATCAGGGTTGAGAGAATACAAATTTTTGAAGTTATATTCTTAGGGATCATAGTTGAAAGCTTGCAAAGATGACTCCACGGTGGTGGATTCTTAAAGAAAATTTTTCATTTAGGAAGATCAATGGGTGAAGAGAAGCCAGAGAAGGACAAGGAAGGAACAGGTAAAAGGAGTGACCAGAGAAGATAGTAAAGGAACTTTCGCAGCCCTCAGTGGGGTTGTAATTGTGGACTCTGGATTTCGTTTTTGGTCGTCTCAGAAGCTGTAGAGGAACACAGAAGCAGCCCAGAGCAACTGCTATCCAGGATAATTTTTTTTTCTCCACCCAGTAAACATTGCTTTTAAAACAGTAGGGCTTTGTTATTCACAGGTGGTAAACTCCTCCAGATCGAGCAATCCAGCAATCCGCGGAGCTCTGATTAAGATATCTTGTCTGTATCTTTTGCCAGCTATCCTCTGTCAGACTTCTGGGGAGGAGACAGTTGTGGATAAGCAGTTTTGGTGTCATCCAGAGCTCTGGTCTCAATGTTTATGATGTGCTGCTATAGAAGAGGAAGTGAAAAGAACAGCTGGCTTGATTCAGTGGAGATTGAAAAGGCTTTTAATGAAAAGTTTAAATTACTCTTCCATCTTTACAAAAATGCTTTGTCAGTAGCCCTACAAATGGTGAACTCAGTAGCATTTTGGATTATGTAAAATATAATTCTTTAAGTTTTAAGAAACGTATTTCCAAGTAACTTTTTCCCTTGCACCAAACCTGTTTTCTGAGTTTTTTTTTAATACATTCCATGATATGTTGAATAAATCACCATTATCTAAAACATGGCAAGCTTTTGAATGGAGTGATGTTAAAAATATTACTCATATTTGTTCACAATAAAAATTTTAATATTGCAAGTAAAGAATCCTGAAACAGTAGGAAAAAAGCAATCAGTTACACACATGGAATTTTCTAATTATTTTCCCATTTGCTACCACCTAAAATTTAAAGCATTTACATGCTATGATCAAGGCTAAGCTTGTAAATACAACCTAGGAAAAAAAAGGAAGTTTCTATTTTAGTGTCATTTTTCTCCCTTAGCCTCTCTGGTAATTTGAAAAGTATAGTTGCCAAGAGGATTATTTTATGCCCACTAGATATTGGAACAAGATCAACAATTCTCATAAGACCTAAACAGTCTTATTCACTGCACTGTTAAGACTTGTTCAGTTGATTATATCTGATGATGAGTGAATATTTATTTTTCCATCAATGTGACAGTTTTTTTTGATCAAGTAATTTTATAGGTTAATTATACTCTGAAAATAAGGAAACCACAAAAGCGGTTGTCATTACAACCCCAAGAGTGATTCAGTGTAAAAAAAAAAAAAAATTAAATCTATTCTTTATTCTGGATACGTAACAAGGTAAAGTGAACATCTGTTAAAAAAACATGCCATAATGTTCCTTTTCTAACAGATAATGCCTTGTGCACTGTATTTGGTGAATGGATAAATGAAAAAAATGGTGAGGGCGGTGGAAGGGAAAGAATCCACACACGACTAGAAATAGGCATAGAATTTTTATCTTACTTTCTGTCTTGCTCTCTCTCATGCATTCAACCAATATTTATTAAACAACTACTTTATCCCAGGCATGCTTATAGATGCTGGGGAATACAAAGCTTATTTACAAAACAGTTTCTTCTCTTGACGTGATTATATGTAATCCATCAGGGGAAGCATACATTTATACAGCTAACTATAATACAAAGTGATAAGTACTATAATAATAACTTACATCTGTACAGCATTTAATATGTCGCAAATCATTTTCACATGCATTATTTCATTTCATTTCATCCTGATAACAAACCCACTTAGTAGGTAAGTCATTATCCCTGACATCATCAATTAATATAACAGGAAGCTGAGACGAGGACAGTGCTCAACACCACACACTTTAAAGATAACAGAAGACACAACTGAAGTCCAGTGAAATTTCTCCTAAAAAGTATAAAGGATCTTGCAAGAAAAATGGATTTTGCACTTTCTAAGCGAAAAAGATGATAAGTTTTCATAGAAAAGCTGACGTTCGAACAAATTCTTCATGGACTAATAGCATTTAACTCAGGAGGAAAGAACATTTCAGACAAAGTAAACACCATTAGTTGTGTAGAGCCGTTTCCACAAATGGAAGGTTCTAGGATCAGTAATTCTGGAGTTATGGGCAACGATGCTGAAAGGTAGATTGTAGCCTGTATATGAGAAACTTCAGCTGTCATCCTGAGTAGGTTGGCCTTTGTCCCAAAAGGTAAGGAGAGCCACTTAAGAGGCACTTTACATTTGAAGCAAAAGAATAAAACAATAGGCTTTTTTTTTTTTTTTTTTTTTTAAAGAAGACAACCCGGGTGTCTGTACAGAGAATGGACTGGAAACAGGGAGAGCAGTTAGTGAACAGCACAGTGGACAAATGAAAGAGAAGGAAATACCAAAAAGAGCAATGAAAATGGGGGAAGAAAGGTGTGCGTAGAATCCAGAAACATCCTTAGATAAAGAAAAGAACTAGGCAAAGCCTCGAAGAATGTCTCTCCCTCTTCAGTGCCAAGAAATCCAATGTTCAGAAAGATGTGAAGAAGGCAATTTGGCCCATTGTGTCACGAGTGCCTATGTAAAAAACATAATGAGAAAATGCATTGCTTGATGAGCCTGTCTGGCAAAAGGTAAAATCTAAAGATGTAAACAAATATCTCCTAACCTGCAAAGAAAAGCTGAATTCATTTTGCATAAGGATATAGTATGAGCTGCAACTGTAACCACGTACCACAGGCATTTTTGTGTTCTGAAGAGGTTAGGGATGTTTTCTTCAGGCTGAAGTGGCATATCTTGCTATCACTTGACAGCTCTTCAGATGCATCAGAGTTAGGAAATGTATCATTGATCCCAGGGTCCTTTGTTGTATAGACAGCCTCTGTGCTCTTCAGCTAACAAAACAGCAGTGAAGGACAAGGTCCCAGGACCAGTCATCTTTCCTCAGGGAGGGAGCTGGTGGTTTATCAGGCTAGCAAACACTTGTTGGGAATCATTTCTGCTAAGTAGCGCTCTTACCCAAAGGCACTAAAAAATACTTAGGTTTTCCTTAATAATACTGAGCTTTTTTGTAGCACTTTCTAATCATTAGTTAGCTAATCTGAACACCACCCCTATGAGATAGGTAAGGATAATTATCCTCATTTTACAGCTGAGAAAACAAACACTAAGAGGTTAAATGACTTTGACAAGGTTATTTAGGGAGCTGGGGAGGCACAGCCAAAACGTATACAACTTTCAGACCCGGAAAAATAAAATGTTCTTTTCTTTAGCATATAGTAAATATAATTCTAGTATACTTAAGCAATCCATATGATGCAATTGTTTTCCTTTTGATCTAGATGACTTGGGGCCTTAAACCTAGTCTACTGAATCATCGTTCAGTGATGGGCAGTAACTAATAGGGCAATATATGTTGCTGTTGGCTGCCACCAGAACTAATCTGGCTGCAAATGCTGAAATAAAATTTAAGAGGCTTAAAAAAGAAGTATCATAAGAGAGTCACTTTGACATTGAGTTCAAATAAAAGAAAAATATTAATTTTAATAGCCTAGGTAAAGAGATACGGCTCTGAAGAGTTAGAATTCCAATCAAAGCACATATCAACATATTAGGAACAAATCAGGATTTATTTTAAAACATGTGATCTTAATAATACTGCCAGTCTACAATGGAAAGGAATCCATAAATATAGTCTATAAATATTTGCATCAAGGGGCGCCTGGGTGGCTCAATCAGTTAAGCGCCTGACTTTGGCTTGAGTCATAATTTAATGGTTCCTGAGTTTGAGCTCCACATGGGGCTCACACTGACAGCTCAGAGCCTGGAGGCTGCTTCAGATTCTGTGTCTCTCTCTTTCTCTGCCCCCTCCCCACTCGCATGCGTTTTCTCTCTCTCTCTCTCTCTCTCTCTCTCAAAATAAATAAATAAACTTTAAACACATAAATAAATACTCGTGTGAAGATTTTCCAAAATTACCAAAGAATTGGTGGGTTCCATATATTTCAATGTAATTGATTGGTTAAGGAGTAAGGCTAAGGTTAAATATTTATTTAAAATGTAACAACTTCAGGTATTTTAAATAAACAATTTTATCAAAATAGTGGGCTTTTTTCATATTAACTATCTATATAAAAGAGTGAATCTATTAAAAATTAAACTAAAATAAAATGTTCTTCTCTTCCATGCTGCTGTTTCCAAAATGCAATGTGGAACTATTTCAGCAGCATTTTTCACTTATGACAATTTTCATGTGAGCTGTAAAATTATAATTCCTTATCAACATCAATAGATATTCATAGGGCACTCATTTGTACATCGGCTCCTATGGTACTAATGTTACACAACTTCAATATCTCAGCATTCACAGACATACCAAGGATGTTATATTGCCCAAGAGTAAGGAAGATTACAATTATTGGCCAGTGTAGGTAGTGCCTGTGATGTTAGATTTTTTTTTTAATAACAGATTTCTCAGTCTAAAATTTGCACATGTCCTAGGAACGAGAAATCTCCTGGGAAAGACCACAGGAAGGTAAAAGAAGAAAGAATTCACTGGAAATAGCACATCTAAAACTATTTTATATGTGGTTTTATATCCATTCGATGTGCATTGTGTGTCTTTTTATTTTAAATTACGCATCTTTTCCATGAAAAGGGAAATTTTAAATCCAAATATAACTGAGGAAGTTCTCAATATTCTCTTCAAGAAATAAAACTTATCTGGTCCAAAGTATTGAAAAGCAACTTAAAAAAATTTAGTGACCTTTTTGTAGAATGGAGTAGGGAACATCTACTATTTTAAATCCAATTACAAGATGTCCTAAACACCTCCTTGAACCATTGCTCATTTTCTTCAAAGTTTACCTCTTTGTTTGCAAATATCCCTTCTTACTCCTCCACCTAAACCCTGCTCTCAACACTTCTTTCCCCCCCCTGTCCCTGCCCCCTGTTCCTTCTTGTTCTAATTCACCCTCACTCCTCTCAAGGCACCCTTGAACTACCTCCAGGTCTGTCTACCCCCACATCACACCGTTTTATTTCTATGCTGCCATTCAAGTTTACTTTTCTCACATGAATTCTCACCGATCTGCTTGGCAAAACATTAAATCCTCCTTTGATCCAATTTCCTTAAATATAGTGCAAGGGAAAGAAATTATAAATCTTTGCCATTTTGATATTTCCTCATTACAAATTGAAGGGATAAAGGGAAAAGAATACAGGACATATTAAACACTAATGGAAAATAGAAGAGAACAATGTTAACTTTGACACATGTAAAATTGGCAAAGGTGAAACAACTAATAAAGGTCCCATGGACAGAGAAGTTTAAAAGCAGCCTCACAAGTGTAGGGATTTGCCTCTGTGAAATCAAAAAGGGAAAGGAAAATGATCAGATATCATAGCAGCCAACACGCCTCCCCAGTAGGAGATCGCTTTCCCAGCAGGGGGTCTCTCTCCTGTATTAGCCTCTCAGAATCACTGTTCACAATCAATCTCTATTGAGCAGGGACAATTTCAGTCCACTGAGTGAATCTTTGAAAACCTACTAAAGAAAATCTCTAAAGAAGGACTTAGTGCAGCACAGCGACCCTGACAATGGCAAAGAAAGGTCACAGGCCTCCCACAGGATGGTAAACCACCACCAAAGCCTTGGGGTGATTTTTTCATTTCTTCTGTCCACCGCTGAGGGCATCAGATCAGTTTGGTAATGCTAGTGGAAAGAACGATTTTAAAAAATAGAAAGACACTAGCAAATCAAGAGTGATAAAGAAAAAAAGAAGGAAATGCTACTGAGATTTTGCAAGAGATGTGTGTCTAATGCTGTGGAAACAGCAAGATGATACTTTGTTGTCTTCTTGGCTGGCGAGGACAGGGATGATTTGGAAGGTAGAGGTTGCATGTGAGCATCGCTAAAAGAAAAGTGGAGTTATCATTGGGAAGGTCCCATCTTATTCTTCTAAATCAAAGACAGAAGAGTGGACTGACAGTCGATAATGAAGCTACTGACAAATTGAAGTTTGTTAAACATGTGGAGGTTTGTCATTAGGAATCTCCAGTGGCATGGGGGAAGCCAAGACAGAATTCACTTCTGAGGACAGACCAGTGTACATATCATGACTGAATGAAGATAGAGGGGCAGGTGTGAAATACATACCTACAGCAGAAAAACGTACCAAAACCAATTCCTCGAGAAAAGGGACTATGTTGAAGGTGTTTCCATGAAATTCCCACTTAACACATAATTCAGATTCTAGGGTAAACTTAAATGTGAGTAATTAGAGAATATTAACCTTAATGACAGAGAACAAACTGAAGGTTGATGGAGGGAGGTGGGTGGGGGATGGGGTAAATGTTTGATGGGCATTAGGGAGGGCACTTGTTGTGACGAGCACTGGGTGTTAGACGTAAGTGATGAGTCACTAAAATCTAGTCCTGAAACCAATATTACACTGTATGTTAACTAACTAGAATCTAAATAAAAATTAAAAAAATAAAGAATATTAAAACTTGTAATCCTCACTAAAAAAATAGTAAGACTAGTAAGCGATGATAGTAAGTAACAGTAGTAAGAAAGAGAAAAGCAAGTAAATATATGTTAAAATAGGTCTGGAGCCTCTCAAAAGTTAGTGGACATCGGAATCATCTGGAGAGTGGGCTTGTTAATACTGATGTCTTGGCTCCATTCCCAAGGGTTCTGATTTCAGTAGGTCTGGGGCAGGGCCCACAGCTTTGCATTTCTATCACTGCCGAGGTGATGCAGAGCCGCTGGTCTGGGGACCACACCCTGATTAGTGCCATTCTAGAATATGCAACCATATCATGGTGATTTAGGTGTTCTGTAAATTCAGCTTTATCACAAGCAACCAGTCACCAGGGGCCTTAATTTCAGAGCAGTTTGCTGGGACATCTGACATCAATCTCTCAATCTCTACGCACCTCAGTTTCCCTTTATGGGGCATTAAGATAGCTATCCTTAATTTTCTAGCACAGCTTGATAATTAGGTTCATTCTTAATAGTGGGTGAGGTCCCTAATTATACAATTAAGGTTCTAAAACCTTTTGAAATCCTAACACGAAGAGTGCTTTCACACAGAGTCCTTGTTATTATTTTTAAAACCCCTGTAATATCAACCAAATCTAGCAGAAGCAATTCTGCAAACTACGGCCCATTCACACTTGCCCCAGATAGTAATTATAGAAAACTTTTGACTTTTCTGTTTGTGAAGGCTAAAGTTTTGGAGGAAATAAGCAGCTTCCAAATGTCAAGCACTCAACAGAGTCCCCTCTTCCAGTAAAGAGGTTGCTGCAGCTGTGTCTAAGGATGGGAGAATTTCTGATATTAGAAAAGGGATTTACTCTGACCAGGCTTGAACCGACCCATGGGGCGAAAAGTCATTTGTTCAGTTGGCCTTTGCTGCAAGAAGGAGAGTATTTTGACCGTATTTCTGCCAGAGTCTTTTTATTCTCTAGTCTCGCCCTGTTTCTGGACTCTTAGCTAAGGAAAAGCAAGTGGACAAAGACATTACTTACTTTTTTCCTATCTTTTTCCCGATAAATGCAATGAAATCTTATTATTCCTAGAAAAAATCTTCTCTACCGAACATATCATAAAGGTTTGAAAAAGATGCCCATGTTAATAGGATAATGAAAATACTAAATTAACCAGTATTGACAATGAAAATACCCAATTAATTTATAATTCCTTCCCTCCTTGCTTGCCTTCTTTCTTAGCCTTCTTTTTCCATCTTCCTTTCCCTTCTTTTTACTCTTCCCCCCTATCTTCCTCCTAATAAAGGGACATTACATGATTTGAGTTAAAACTCATCATCATCATCATCATCACCATAAATTGATTCAACATCATTAAGTACAATCATGTGGCATTATCATCATCATTATCTCGGGCGGCTGGAGATGCCGAAGCATGTTGTTCCTCCCTTCCTCTCTTTCTTTCCCACAGCTTCCAAGATAAGAGGATCTTATTCTCACCATTCATGTCCCTGTTTCTGAATACAAGAGAAAAAGTTATTTTCTCTTTCCTCTCTCCCTTTCCCCCAAAGCTATATACTGCCAATGCAATTTCTGTGGTTTCTTCCCTCCGTTTTACCAGCAATTATTTACAGCTCCTCAAATGAAAATAATTGGCAAAGGAAGCTGGCATTGGACAGCATTTTGCATTTCATTCAATGTTGTGAAGATGTGGAAATGCCTTCTGTGAAGTACCAGTAGGCTAGATTGTCCTATTAACTATTTAAGTGAGCATCCAAGATTATTACTTCAAAGCTACATCTACTGCAATTATGTCTAAGTATGCCTTCCTGGAGAAGATCCTGGATGTGATGTCGAAGGGTCATTTCCAAGCTAAAATCATGCCTCTCTTTCCTTACTAAAATAAGATGTCAACACAGTCACAGCTCTCTGAAGGAGAGGGCGTGTGCACACAGTCATCTTATCGCAGGGTTACAGCTCAAGTCAAAAGATCTTCTCTTAGATACATAACTTAGTGTTGCTTCAAACATCATTTCATTTCCTAATTGGTAGTGCATACTTCTTTGCTGGATAAATGGAATGGACTAGGTATGGCATCATCCTTAATTAATTGGTGTGCTAGCTACTTAAGAGGGCATACACCACTTGTGTTATTAAACAGTGTCATGTCAGATTTAATGGATGTCATTATGGGGGTTCCTCAGGGATCAATCCTTGGACCATTGTTATTTATGATCTTTATAAATGAGCTGACAAGGCAGTGTTCTGACTGCAGTGTGCATCTTTATGCTGATGATACAGTCCTGGATGGGAGCGCTCAGTCACTGAGTGAACTTTGAAGCAGCCCTGTTCAGGGATTCCTTAGATGGAAGTCGAACTGTTTTCAACAAGGCGAGAAAACACTCAGGCATTTTGTGTGGAAAATTTCCAAAACTCTGTGCATACAAAGACAAAAGTTAAATGCCCAGGGGTGCCTGGGTGACTCAGTCCATTGAGCGTCCGACTTTGGCTCAGGTCATGATGTCCAGGTTCTGTTCATGTGTTGGAGCCCTGTGTTGGGCTCTGTGCTGACAACTTGGAGGCTGGAGCCTGCCTCGGATTCTGTGTCTGCCCCTCTGCCTGCTCCTCCCCACTCATGCTCTCTCTCTCTCTTTCTCAAAAATAAACATTAACAAAATGTTAATTTAAAAAAAAGTTAAATGCCAAGGTATTTCTGTGTTCAGAATGATTTTAGAGAAACTGCTATTATTGGCTATTATTGACAAATACATTTACAGTTAAGTCATAGAAAGTAAATTGTAGTCAGAGAGAGAGAGAGAGATCGGAATATGCTGATTCTGAAAATTTAGATGAAAATTTAGATAAGCTTCTGCTATGGGAATAAGGGCTACTAAGAGACCTCACTGGTTTTAGTGTAGGTATACTTCCCTCTCCCTGAGGATGCTTCCTGACCTCCCCAGTCTGCATTAGGTAAGCTTCCTACAAATTCTCGTTTGCAATTTGTGCTCAAATTTTAGACTTTTCACTAGATTTCATCTCTGTGAGGGCAGTACCATATATTTAGCTCTTCAGCCTCAGAGTCCAGCCCAGCATTGGAATACACCTTAGATACTAAGAAAATGTATATGGGATGAGTCTATCAGTCTGTGCTTCCTTCAGTAAGAGAGAGAGAAAAAGAAAGCTAGAGAGTACAGGTATTACAGAGAGAAAGGAGCTTAATCCAAAAAGTGGGGATAACATGAGGTGTGAAGTTCTAGAAGGCTGCGCCTACATCTGGAAGACTAGAGAAACAGTCCTCGGGACATTTTTACCTGAAGCACTGCAGTGGATGGAGGCACAGGAGCTAAAAAAAAAAAAATAAGTTTGAGAAGCTGCAACAACCACGGGACACACAGGAATTTGGAAAGGAATTTGAGAGGCTGCCATGTCTGGCCACCTTGACCGTGAACATTGAGCTCCTGGAATAGACCGAGAAACTACCACACCTGATAGACACAATATTCTGAGAATAATTTCTGAGAATAACTTCTCCTCTCTGCATTCTCATTGTCAAACTTTAACTGGGGACCACACAGAGAAGGGCAGTATGGGGAGTGTAACCTGGGTTCTTCTTCCACAGGGAAGAAGGGATCTTAGTCACAGAGGGAAGAGAGAGGGAAGGAGTGATGCACAGCTGACAAGTAACACTCTCAAGTGGCAAAGAAAGTCAAGCATCCCAACACAAAAAAATTTTCATCAACCAAGCATTACTCTCCATAGAAGACTTTGTCCTGGGGCACTCGTTGAATATAAGTTCAATCAACACAAGGGAGAATGTACCTGTGAACTTGTCTGTATTATCTTTAAAGCTAGGCTGTGAGACGACAGAACAAACATGGGCAAAGGAATAAAAAAGAGAGTAATCTCTGCTAATAAATGTTTCTATTCAGACAGAATAGGAAAATTAACACAGTAAACAGAATTTAGCTTTCTTATTGAAAATGACTGAGGACACAGAGTCAAACATGATTTATGATTTAAAAGCTAAGTACCACAAGAATAATGCCAGATATTTCTCTCTCTCTCTCTCTCTCTCTCTCTCTCTCTTTCTCTCTCTCTGTTTCTTTCTCTCTCTCTCTCGGCATCACAGACATTGCTGTCATTGAATCTGCCAAAAATGGTCTCGCCTGTCCTGGCTTGGCAGATAGTGATTACACTGTCGTAAATTCAGAACCATGCCATACGGACTCCCCTTCCAATCACTTCATTAATGTCACACTCTGCCTTCACACAATGACAAGCCACAAATAATTGTACTATAAGCAAATGGTTCTTGATTGTTATAGTTAGACACGATATGAATAAAACTATTGTAATTTGGTATGTCAGGCAATGTGCCATCATTCCTCTCTGGCAGCAAAAATGGTAAGAATGGGCTTGGTGCTATGACATCAATAAGACAAAACCCAAGAGGTAAGATGAAAAGGAAGGATCTCTTTTCTTCCTTTTCTTACATGTCCAAATATCTTCTTTGTAAAAGTTTATTTTTTTTCCTGAAGATTTGTGCTGAATATCATATTGCAGCAGAATTCTCAACAAAGTTCCATAATGAGAAAATTAGAAAATGAAGAATAGTTTTCTTTAGCTTGACAATGCGTTGTACTTAAAGAAGATAGAACTGTTTTTTAGGAAGAAATTACGGTAATATGACCACAGTTAGCATTCATTTATTTACTCAGTGAATACGTACAAAGAAGCACGTCATATATACATGGCACTATATTAAATCCTATGGGGGATACACAGATGAATCTAAAATAAGCTCTGTCCATGAACACTAATACACCATTGGTGGGAATGCAAGCGGGTACAGCCACTGTGAAACAGTATGGGGAGTCCTCAAAAAGTTAAAAATAGAACTGCCTTGCAATCCAGCAATCGCACTACTGGGTATTTACCCCCAAAATTAAAAAAAACCACTAAATCAGAGGGATACATGTGCCCCTATATTATAGCAGCATTATTTACAATAGCCAAGATATGGAAGAAGTCCATGTCCACTGATTGATGAATGGATAAACATTGGTATATAGGGGCGACTAGGTGGCTCAATCAGTTGAGTGTCTGGCTCTTGATTAAGGTTATGATCTTACGGTTCATGGGACTGAGCCCCACATTGGGCTCTGTGCTGACAGCATGGAATCCTTTGTTGGGATTCCTTCTCTCTCTCTCTCTAAAAAAAATAAATATTTGAAAAAAGATATGATATATATGTACACACACACACACACACACACACACACACACACTGGAATATTATTCAGCTATAACAAATAATGAAATCTTGCCATTTGCAATGACATGGATGGAGCTAGAGAGTAAGATGTTAAGTGAAATAAGTTATCAGAGAAAGACAAATGCCATACAGTTTCACTCATATGTGGAATTTAAGACACAAAACAAATGAACAAAGGGAAAAATAAAGACAGAGAGAGTTAAAGAGAACACAAAGAGAAGGTCATATGAAGATGCAGATAGAGATTGGAGTTATGCACTCAAAAGCCAAAGAATGCCCGGAGCCACCAAAAGCTGAAAGAAGCAAGGCAGAATTCTCTTCTGACCATCCAGAGGGAGAGTAATCCTGCTAACACCTTGATTTTGGACTTCTGGCCTTCAGAACTGTGAAATAATAAATTTCTGTTGTTGCAAGCTGCTGGCTTTGTGGTAATTTGTTACAGAAGCCCTAGGAAACTAATAGTAGATGCCAAGTTTTCAATGAACCTTACCTTGACCACCCTTTTAAAAATGTCTTCTCCTCTCCCCAGTGCCCCTGGTACTTCTGGTTTTGTTTATCCTGCTCTATTTTTATAGCACATATCACTTTCTAAAATACTGTAAGTTTACTTTTTCCAATATATATTGTTTATGATCCATCTCCCACTAGAATATAAAATCCACAGTGGCACGTATTTTTGTACGTGTTGTTCACTGATTTATCTCAATTTTCTAAAATAGTGCCTGACACATGTTAGGTGCACAATGAATATTTGTTAATGAGAGCACAGTCACAAACATGAGAAAGCACATGGAATGTTTAATGAGCAATGGGATCCAGAGTCTTGAGGTTACCAATGGATACCTGCAGTATAAACCTGGAAAATCAGACCAGGAGAAATCTGCAATAGAGAAGGTAATGATTTCAAACTTCATTTGTGAACCAACAGAGCTTTCTTTTGTGCAGGGACATTGTGTGATCAGAGCAATGCCTTGTCACACATACCTGAGGACTCCTTCCATGTTGAGGAAGCCACCTAATATGAAAGTCCTGGACTCTCATGGCTCTTCTAGTCATTTTTCCCAAGGGAGGAGATGGAACTTACCTTATGATGACATTAGATACAGGAATAAACTATACTAGCCCAGGCCGCACTCTTTCTCTTTCCTTGCTTTGGACAGGCTTCTCACAGGATGCACGTGCTCTGTTCTCCCATGCCATTACATTTAGGAGAGCCAAGCCCCTGCATAGGGAGGCCTGCAATGTCCAGTGCTGCTTGTGAAACTGTAGCTGATCTAGGAGTCATAAGAATAGCAGTGAAACCTGTAATAATGCCACACCTGCTTTCTATTCCACTATACCATGACCCTGCTAGATAAAGTCAAAGATCCTCAAAGCCGAATCGGCAGAGATCCTTTGTTCATTGACATCAGATAATATAAGATGAATTTCCCCCAATCTGTGATTTTCATCTTATATTTTGACATAGCATACAGAATCAGAAGCCATCCATAAAAACAAAAGATGTGTCGAGAAGGTGGAAATGAAGTGTCGCTTTTAATATTGAGAATTATTTTTTGAGGAACCTCCACTTTTACCCTATGGCCCAGCAATAGCACTACTAGGAATTTATCCAAAGGATACAGGAGTACTGATTCATTAGGGGCACATGTACCCCAATATTTATAGCAGCACTATCAACAACAGCCAAATTATGGGAAGAGTCTAAATGTCTGTCAATTGATGAATGGATAAAGAAGATATGGTTTCTATATACAATGGAATACTACTCGGCGATGAAAAATAATGAAATCTTGCCATTTGAAACAATGTGGATGAAACTGGAGGGTATTATGCTAAGTGAAATAAGTCAGTCAGAAAAAGACAGGTATCATATATTTTCACTCATATGTGGAATTTGAGAGACTTAACAGAAGACCATAGGGGAAGGGAAGGAAAAATAAGTTACAAATAGAGAGGGAGGCAAACCATAAGAGATTCTTAAATTCAGAGAACAAACTGTGGGTTGTTGGGGGTGAGGGGTTGAGAGGGTAGAGGAGGTGGGTGATGGGCATTGAGGAGGGCACTTGCTGGGATGAGCACTGGGTGTTATACGTAAGCAATGAATCATGGGAATCCACTCCTAAAGCAAGACTAGACTGTATACACTGTATGTTAGCCAACTTGATAATAAATCATTTTTTAAAATAATAAATAAATTAATTAATTAATAAAAATTGAGAATTAATACTCTTTTGGAAACTGCAGTTAAGGACATCAGACACATTGGTCTCTGAAAACAAGTCAAAAATGACTGTTTTTCAAGTGCATAGAAGGAAAATACCTCAGTCCAAGTCTAAATTCTTTATCTTACTCTTTTAATCTGGCCAATCATTCTGTGTCTCTTGGCCTCAGTTTCTTCATGTATAATTCAGGGAAAAGAGTTTTGCTCATAAAGTTGTCTGAGTATTAAATGACCTGTGTTTATGAGAACCTCCATACTTCCATGAGAAGGGACTTCTAGAATATCACTCTTGGTTTCTCTCCCACTCTCATCCATACCCTAGAAGGAGGAGTCATCTACCTAGTTGGGGTGTTTGAGAGGAGGAAGTGACCATGTTCTGCTCAATTCCTTCCTGCCTCTCTTGGAAGCAGCCACTTATAAGATGCATATATTTTTTTGCTATTCCATACTATAAGTTTAAGGAGAAAGCCCCAGTGGGCAGAGGCCTACAGCCATCTGGGTGTGCCACGACTGGGAAGTAACTTTGTGTAATCAGAAGGTAAAGTATTAGCAAATCTACTGTGGCCACACATACATTCCATGTCCTCGATTCAGCTTTCATCAGTAACAAAACTTAATTTTTCTTCTATCTTATTGATTTTTCCCTTTTTTAATTTTTCTTTCTCATATGGCTCCGAACTTGCGTAGAGAAGAGGTACATATTAATAGCCTCCAACATCCTGTACAAAGGCAAATTAATGCAGTTTTCATGCAATATCTTTGAGCTTTGCTTGCAAATGACTATAATGTGTATTTATTTTTGCTTACTTTCTCTGCCAGAAGCACAGAAATATCTTTATCTTAGAGATCAAATCTTCTACACCAATAGCAAATCAGAAAAGGTCAGCAATATAGATGTGTTGTGCTTTGTAACTATGAGGTCCTGCCGTGTATACTTCCTTAAAAATAAAAGTCTTCTTGAGGGGGACTAGGAAGATGGCGGCGTAGGAGGACGCTGGGCTCACCGCGCGTCCTGCTGATCACTTAGATTCCACCTACACCTGCCTAAATAACCCAGAAAACCGCCAGAGGATTAGCAGAACAGAGTCACCGGACCCAAGTGCAGACGAGAGGCCCACGGAAGAGGGTAGGAAGGGCGGTGAGGCGGTGCGCGCTCCACGGACTGGCGGGAGGGAGCCGGGGCGGAGGGGCGGCTCGCCGGCCAAGCAGAGCCCCCGAGTCCGGCTTGCAAAAGCGGAGGGGCCTGACGGACTGTGTTCCGACAGCAAGCGCGACTTAGCGTCTGGGAGGTCATAAGTTAACAGCTCTGCTCAGAAAGCGGGAAGGCTGGAGGACAAAGGGAGGGTGAGCTGCGGAGCCCCCGGACGACAGAGCTCAGTTTGGCGGGGAACAAAGGCGCTCTCCAGCGCCATCTCCCCCGCCCATCCCCCAGCCAAAATCCCAAAGGGAACCGGCTCCGGCCAGGGAAATTGCTCGCTCCGCGCGAACACCCAACTCTGTGCTTCTGCGGAGCCAAACCTTCGGCAGCGATCTGACTCCCTCCGGCTGCACAGGGCCCCTCCTGAAGTGGATCACCTAAGGAGAAGCGAGCTAAGCCTGCCCCCCCTGCCGCCGTGCACCTTGCCTTCCCACCCCAGCTAATACGCCAGATCCCCAGCATCACAAGCCTGGCAGTGTGCAAGTAGCCCAGACGGGCCACGCCACCCCACAGTGAATCCCGCCCCTAGGAGAGGGGAAGAGAAGGCACACACCAGTCTGACTGTGGCCCCAGCGGTGGGCTGGGGGCAGACATCAGGTCGGACTGCGGCCCCCCCCACCAACTCCAGTTATACACCACAGCACAGGGGAAGTGCCCTGCAGGCCCTCACCACACCAGGGACTATCCAAAATGACCAAGCGGAAGAATTCCCCCCAGAAGAATCTCCAGGAAATAACAACAGCTAATGAGCTGATCAAAAAGGATTTAAATAATATAACAGAAAGTGAATTTAGAATAATAGTCATAAAATTAATCGCTGGGCTGGAAAACAGCATACAGGACAGCAGAGAATCTCTTGCTACAGACATCAGGGGACTAATGAACAGGCACGAGGAGCTGAAAAACGCTTTAAAGGAAATGGAAAACAAAATGCAAACCGCCACAGCTCGGATGGAAGAGGCAGAGGAGAGAATAGGTGAACTAGAAGATAAAGTTATGGAAAAAGAGGAAGCTGAGAAAAAGAGAGATAAAAAAATCCAGGAGTATGAGGGGAAAATTAGAGAACTAAGTGATACACTAAAAAGAAATAATTTACGCATAATTGGTATCCCAGAGGAGGAAGAGAGAGGGAAAGGTGCTGAAGGGGTACTTGAAGAAATCATAGCTGAGAACTTCCCTGAACTGGGGAAGGAAAAAGGCATTGAAATCCAAGAGGCACAGAGAACTCCCTTCAGACGTAACTTGAATCGATCTTCTGCACGACATATCATAGTGAAACTGGCAAAATACAAGGATAAAGAGAAAATTCTGAAAGCAGCAAGGGGTAAACGTGCCCTCACATATAAAGGGAGACCTATAAGACTCGTGACTGATCTCTCTTTTGAAACTTGGCAGGCCAGAAAGAATTGGCACGAGATTTTCAGGGTGCTAGACAGCAAAAATATGCAGCCAAGAATCCTTTATCCAGCAAGTCTGTCATTTAGAATAGAAGGAGAGATAAAGGTCTTCCCAAACAAACAAAAACTGAAGGAATTTGTCACCACTAAACCAGCCCTACAAGAGATCCTAAGGGGGACCCTGTGAGACAAAGTACCAGAGACATCACTACAAGCATAAAACATACAGACATCACAATGACTCTAAACCCGTATCTTTCTATAATAACACTGAATGTAAATGGATTAAATGCGCCAACCAAAAGACATAGGGTATCAGAATGGATAAAAAAACAAGACCCATCTATTTGCTGTCTACAAGAGACTCATTTTAGACCTGAGGACACCTTTAGATTCAGAGTGAGGGGATGGAGAACTATTTATCATGCTACTGGAAGCCAGAAGAAAGCTGGAGTAGCCATACTTATATCAGACAAACTAGACTTTAAATTAAAGGCTGTAACAAGAGATGAAGAAGGACATTATATAATAGTTACAGGGTCTATCCATCAGGAAGAGCTAACAATTATAAATGTCTATGCGCCGAATACCGGAGCCCCCAAATATATAAAACAATTACTCATAAACAGAAGCAACCTTATTGATAAGAATGTGGTAATTGCTGGGGACTTTAACACCCCACTTACAGAAATGGATAGATCATCTAGACACACGGTCAATAAAGAAACAAGGGCCCTGAATGAGACACTGGATCAGATGGACTTGACAGATCTATTTAGAACTCTGCATCCCAAAGCAACAGAATATACTTTCTTCTCGAGTGCACATGGAACATTCTCCAAGATAGATCATATACTGGGTCACAAATCAGCCCTTCATAAGTTTACAAGAATTGAAATTATACCATGCATACTTTCAGACCACAATGCTATGAAGCTTGAAGTCAACCACAGGAAAAAGTCTGGAAAACCTCCAAAAGCATGGAGGTTAAAGAACACCCTACTCACGAATGAGTGGGTCAACCAGGCAATTAGAGAAGAAATCAAAAAATATATGGAAACAAACGAAAATGAAAATACAACAATCCAAACGCTTTGGGACGCAGCGAAGGCAGTCCTGAGAGGAAAATACATCGCAATCCAGGCCTATCTCAAGAAACAAGAAAAATCCCAAATACAAAATCTAACAGCACACCTAAAGGAAATAGAAGCAGAACAGCAAAGGCAGCCTAAACCCAGCAGAAGAAGAGAAATAATAAAGATCAGAGCAGAAATAAACAATATAGAATCTAAAAAAACTGTAGAGCAGATCAACGAAACCAAGAGTTGGTTTTTTGAAAAAATAAACAAAATTGACAAACCTCTAGCCAGGCTTCTCAAAAAGAAAAGGGAGATGACCCAAATAGATAAAATCATGAATGAAAATGGAATTATTACAACCAATCCCTCAGAGATACAAACAATTATCAGGGAATACTATGAAAAATTATATGTCAACAAATTGGACAACCTGGAAGAAATGGACAAATTCCTGAACACCCACACTCTTCCAAAACTCAATCAGGAGGAAATAGAAAGCTTGAACAGACCCATAACCAGCGAAGAAATTGAATCGGTTATCAAAAATCTCCCAACAAATAAGAGTCCAGGACCAGATGGCTTCCCAGGGGAGTTCTACCAGACGTTTAAAGCAGAGATAATACCTATCCTTCTCAAGCTATTCCAAGAAATAGAAAGGGAAGGAAAACTTCCAGACTCATTCTATGAAGCCAGTATTACTTTGATTCCTAAACCAGACAGAGACCCAGTAAAAAAAGAGAACTACAGGCCAATATCCCTGATGAATATGGATGCCAAAATTCTCAATAAGATACTAGCAAATCGAATTCAACAGCATATAAAAAGAATTATTCACCATGATCAAGTGGGATTCATTCCTGGGATGCAGGGCTGGTTCAACATTCGCAAATCAATCAACGTGATACATCACATTAACAAAAAAAAAGAGAAGAACCATATGATCCTGTCAATCGATGCAGAAAAGGCCTTTGATAAAATCCAGCACCCTTTCTTAATAAAAACCCTTGAGAAAGTCGGGATAGAAGGAACATACTTAAAGATCATAAAAGCCATTTATGAAAAGCCCACAGCTAACATCATCCTCAACGGGGAAAAACTGAGAGCTTTTTCCCTGAGATCAGGAACACGACAGGGATGCCCACTCTCACCGTTGTTATTTAACATAGTGCTGGAAGTTCTAGCATCAGCAATCAGACAACAAAAGGAAATCAAAGGCATCAAAATTGGCAAAGATGAAGTCAAGCTTTCGCTTTTTGCAGATGACATGATATTATACATGGAAAATCCGATAGACTCCACCAAAAGTCTGCTAGAACTGATACATGAATTCAGCAAAGTTGCAGGATACAAAATCAATGTACAGAAATCAGTTGCATTCTTATACACTAACAATGAAGCAACAGAAAGACAAATAAAGAAACTGATCCCATTCACAATTGCACCAAAAAGCATAAAATACCTAGGAATAAATCTAACCAAAGATGTAAAGGATCTGTATGCTGAAAATTATAGAAAGCTTATGAAGGTAATTGAAGAAGATTTAAAGAAATGGAAAGACATTCCCTGCTCATGGATTGGAAAAATAAATATTGTCAAAATGTCAATACTACCCAAAGCTATCTACACATTCAATGCAATCCCAATCAAAATTGCACCAGCATTCTTCTCGAAACTAGAACAAGCAATCCTAAAATTCATATGGAACCACAAAAGGCCCCGAATAGCCAAAGGAATTTTGAAGAAGAAGACCAAAGCAGGAGGCATCACAATCCCAGACTTCAGCCTCTACTACAAAGCTGTCATCATCAAGACAGCATGGTATTGGCACAAAAACAGACACACAGACCAATGGAATAGAATAGAAACCCCAGAACTAGACCCACAAACATATGGCCAACTCATCTTTGACAAAGCAGGAAAGAACATCCAATGGAAAAAAGACAGCCTCTTTAACAAATGGTGCTGGGAGAACTGGACAGCAACATGCAGAAGGTTGAAACTAGACCACTTTCTCACACCATTTACAAAAATAAACTCAAAATGGATAAAGGACCTAAATGTGAGACAGGAAACCATCAGAACCTTAGAGGAGAAAGCAGGAAAAGACCTCTCTGACCTCAGCCGTAGCAATCTCTTACTCGACACATCCCCAAAGGCAAGGGAATTAAAAGCAAAAGTGAATTACTGGGACCTTATGAAGATAAAAAGCTTCTGCACAGCAAAGGAAACAACCAACAAAACTAAAAGACAACCAACGGAATGGGAAAAGATATTTGCAAATGACATATCGGACAAAGGGCTAGTATCTAAAATCTATAAAGAGCTCACCAAACTCCACACCCGAAAAACAAATAACCCAGTGAAGAAATGGGCAGAAAACATGAATAGACACTTCTCTAAAGAAGACATCCAGATGGCCAACAGGCACATGAAAAGATGTTCAGCGTCGCTCCTTATCAGGGAAATACAAATCAAAACCACACTCAGGTATCACCTCACGCCAGTCAGAGTGGCCAAAATGAACAAATCAGGAGACTATAGATGCTGGAGAGGATGTGGAGAAACGGGAACCCTCTTGCACTGTTGGTGGGAATGCAAATTGGTGCAGCCGCTCTGGAAAACAGTGTGGAGGTTCCTCAGAAAATTAAAAATAGACCTACCCTATGACCCAGCAATAGCACTGCTAGGAATCTACCCAAGGGATACAGGAGTACTGATGCATAGGGGCACTTGTACCCCAATGTTCATAGCAGCACTCTCAACAATAGCCAAATTATGGAAAGAGCCTAAATGTCCATCAACTGATGAATGGATAAAGAAATTGTGGTTTATATACACAATGGAATACTACGTGGCAATGAGAAAAAATGAAATATGGCCTTTTGTAGCAACGTGGATGGAACTGGAGAGTGTGATGCTAAGTGAAATAAGCCATACAGAGAAAGACAGATACCATATGGTTTCACTCTTATGTGGATCCTGAGAAACTCAACAGGAACCCATGGGGGAGGGGAAGGGAGAAAAAAAAAAAAAAGACGTTAGAGTGGGAGAGAGCCAAAGCATAAGAGACTGTTAAAAACTGAGAACAAACTGAGGGTTGATGGGGGGTGGGAGGGAGGGGCGGGTGGGTGATGGGTATTGAGGAGGGCACCTTTTGGGATGAGCACTGGGTGTTGTATGGAAACCAATTTGGCAATAAACTTAAAAAAAAAAAAAAAAAAAAAATAAAAGAAGAACAAAGTTAAAAAAAAAAAAAAAAAAAAAAAGAAAGGTGGAACAAAAAAAAAAAAAAAAAAAAAATAAAAGTCTTCTTGCTCATACATTTAAGTGGTTCTACTGGTTTTGGTGTGTGTGTGTATGTGTGTGTGTGTGTGTGTGTGTGTGTGTATGTTTACGGTTTTCACCAAAAGAATTGTTCTTTTGTATCTTCAGAAAAGAAGTGCTCAAAGAGAAGTTTGTTCTTCCATCTTGCCCCGCTCCCCTCAACTCCTCTGCTCCCAGTTGAGGTCATTATCACCCCATATCCAGGGGAAAAAAAGAAATTGGCCTTTCGTTTTCTTCTTCAGTTTCAAATGGCTGGAAGACATTGCTTCTTGAGCTTAATCACTAAATAGCATAATAACCTCCAAGCATGGGTTATATGGTTATTTAAGAGAAAACTGTAGTTGTTTTAATATGGTTATTGTAGCCATACATTTCGTTTTTATGAGTTTTTATATAGCACTATTACTTGTGTGGTAATCTTAAGGATATTGTTATAATTTGTTTTATGTGTTGAGTATTACAGAGGCCTTGCTAGCACTGCTATAGTTAAAGGTCTGCAAGCATCTCATTTGATTCATATTCTCTGACTTAAGCCATTTCTTGTTACCATGGGCTCCATACACAGCTTCTGCTCACTCATTTAAGCCATTTGCTCTCGGAAATTTTTGCCCTTTTTCCTCAAAATCAAATCACCTCCAGTCTCCTCAAAACTATGCCAGTGAGAGATGGCTCATATTCTACACACTCTTCTACACGTGGGAAGAACACATAGCTTTCTATTTAGACTGATAAATATCACTTCTTTTGGTTCCTGTTTGCTGGCAGAGTGTTTGTGACCCAATGCTTTTATGTGTTTCCCTAACTTTTCAAGGTATAACATTAGTGCTTAGTTTGACTCTTCTTTGTATGTTAAAGAAATCACAGATTTTAGATTTTGTTATCATTCCTAAACCTTCAACCTCTGTTCTCTGTTTTTCCTAATCACACGAAGAGAAGATGTTCCTCCAAGAGGGCCATTCTGGAGTTGCCATGACATTTTATTTTACTGGAAAGACTGTTTATAGGAAAGCAATTGCCATTTTTCAAGCAAGAGCAGCGTACTTCTTATGCTGTGGATTACAGCACAGGTGATAACATCTGACGTTGTACAAGAATCACTGGGGACAAGAACCCCACGCTTACAGCTCATTTTGTTTTCTTAGGAATTGCTCTGTACTCATTAGATGTGTTTGTTGTGTTTTGAGTTTTTTTGGCTTGGGCTGCCATAGAGAAAGAGACATGCTGAACGTTCACCAGTAGATGTACATGAATCACAGATGGCATCTAATCACCTAATCATTATTTCGGCTTTAAACCCCAGAATATCCAGGGCTGGGTAACAAAGAGAAGAAACAAAATTACACTGTAAATATCATGGTCACTGTAAATATCATGGTCTCAAATAACGAGTCCATTTTTTTTTAAATGACACTAAAAAGGGAGCAAAAGAGATCATCCCAGTTTGGGTCAGGATATGGAAAGTCTCAAGGTACGATCTTTCCCACCCTAACCACGAGCCAGCGAAACTACAAAATCATAGATTTGAAAGCAGTACGAGAGCTGAAGAAACAAAAATAAACCAAATTCTAAAAAGTGATGAATTTTCTGGAAGAGAACTACAGCTGCCTTCAGTGCTATAGAAGTAGCAGAGGAGCTGGGAAGGGTAAACCAGCCAAACTTTTAACAAACTTGTGGTGACCACATGTGGTCTGGTGTGATGGATGAGAATCACTAACGCCATAGAGTGAGCCAGCGTCTACTTGCCAGCTCTTTCCATGACACTTCACCAAACACACAGGTATAATATGCCAATGGCTGGAGCCGGGCAGGAACTCTGAAAGAAACTTTCCGCAGTGGTTCGTAGGTCCCTCCTCTGGTGTAAGTCAATGGCAGGGCTGTGGAGCAGAGCAGAGGGAAATCCCTCTGGGGCACACCTCAGAGCTTTCATCTAGTGAGGTCACTGACTGCAAAAGATTCGACAAATAATCGGAGGACTGAAGATAATTAAAACTCCTTCTAAACACTCAGAGCCTTGACCCAGTGCAAGGCAGAGGTCTCCCAAAGGTTAGTGCAGGCAAGCAGAGTGGAGAAAGTAGTCCTAAGGTACAGAAAGCCAAGCGTGGAACTGGAGGGAAAAAAGAAGTCA
This sequence comes from Lynx rufus, assembly GCF_022079265.1. NCBI lineage: Eukaryota > Metazoa > Chordata > Mammalia > Carnivora > Felidae > Lynx > Lynx rufus. The sequence goes on from NW_025814834.1 coordinate 153,368,259, forward strand.
CCAGTGACTAACAAAAGAGACGGCTGCATGTAGAGGAGAGAGAGATCACCTACAATTTGGAAAGCCAGCAGAAGAACTCTATAGCATGAAGCAATCTGGAGTTCCTCAAACACTGGAAGCTAAAGTTGATGTACAACTCCCTAAAGCTGCAAAAGCCCAAACCTGGATCAATTAGCTGTTTAGACTGACACCACTGGACACTCCAGCAGATGACAGAAGGGAATATGCCTTTTTCTGGGAAACAGATTATTATTTACTTCAGTGCCAAGTGTTCTTTCATGCACACTGCATGGCATATAGTTTAAAAATATAAGACACATGAAAAATCAACAAAATGTTGCCTACATTTAAGAGAAGACCGGGGCGCCTGGGTGGCTCAGTCAGTTGAGCATCTGACTTTGGCTCAGGTCATGATCTCAGGGCTTGTGGGTTCAAGTCCCGCAATGGGCTCTGTGCTAACAGTTCGGAGCCTGGAGCCTGCTTCAAATTCTGTCTCCGTCTCTCTCTCTGCCCCTCCCCTGCTCACACACTTTCTCTCTCTCTCAAATATAAATAAACGCTAAAAAAAATTTAAAAAAAAAAGAGAGAAAGAAAGAAGATACAATAGAAGTGGGCCCAGAAATGGCATAGGTATTGGAGTTATGAGACAGGGATTTCAAATCCTGGATTCTTATATTTAAATATGTTAAAGAACCTTGGGGGGAAGCGGACAAGGTGCATAAACAGTTAGGGAACTTGAGCAAAAAGAACACACGCACACAAAAGTAGAAAGAACCAAATGGAAATATAAAATACATTACCAGATAAACAATATATTTAGTGGGTTTAGCATGAGCCTAGACACGAGCCTAGCATGAGTCTATTCAGTGGAAATAATCACTGAACTTGAATACAGCGCGGTAGGAATTATCCAAACTAGAATACAAAGAAAAACTATAAATTAGAAATCAGAACTGAGTGTCCAAGATCTGTGAGACAATATTAAAATATGAAATGGTACAATATATGAAGAATGGGAATCTAAGATGGAAAAGAAAAGAAAATGGAGCAGAATATTTGACTGAGAAAGAAATGACTGAGGATTTTCCAAAATTGACTAAAGATATCAACCGAGGATCCAAAAAGCAAAGCGAATACCAAGCAGGACAAATTTAAAGAAAACCACTGTTAGGGACTTGATCATCACAATGCTGAAAATCAGAGAAAAACAGAAAGCAAAAATATCAGCCAAAGAAGAAAGATACATTATATATTAAGACATAACAAGAAGACTGGTAGCTAGGAGCACCTGGGTGGCTCAGTTGGTTAAGTGTCTGACTTCCGCTCAGGTCATGATCTCACAGCTTCTGAGTTCAAGCCCCGCATCAGGTTTGTGCTGACAGCCCAGAGCCTGGAGGCTGCTTCAAATTCTCTGTCTCCCCCCTCTTTCTCTGCCCCTCCCCTACTCACACTTTGTCTCTCTCAAAAATAAACATTAAAAATTTTTTAATAAATAAACATTAAAATTTTTTTTTAAAAAAAGGAAGAGTGATGGCAGTGAGGCTGGGACAAAGCTGAGCAACATATGAAGAGAGCAGAAAAGAAAAACATCCTAAAATTGCATAGACAGCAAAAAGTATCTATTATGAAGGGAAATAGAAGCATTTTTTAAAAACATTTAGAAATGCACTTAGAGAATTAACTCCCAACCGAACTGCCCTACAAGGAATGTTAAAGAAGTGTTTTAGGATGAAGGAAATTGATACCAGAGGTAAGACCTGATCATCAGGAAAAAACAAAAGCAACAGGAAGAGTAAACGCACAGGAATAATATAAGACTCTTGTTTAAAAGACTACTGGCCACTTCAAGTAAAAATAATAATAATAGGTCTATAAGAAAAATAAATGACAACAGAGGGGGAAACAGTTGTAGGAGAGGAAAAAGGAAAGTGTATGGACACAAAATTATTCCCTTGTTTGTGAAAAAATAAAATATTACTTGAAGAAACGTGATAAGGGAAGGTGAATATTCTAATATCTAGAGAAATCACTAAAAATAATATATGTACAGCAAAAAGAAAAAAAACCAATACAGAAGAAAAAGGAAAAACTAAAAAAAAAATAGTTGATTTACTATACAAATGTCAAAATGCATCAACCTGAATCTTTAAGGTCTCTGCATTTTTTTGTTTGTGAATTAGCTGTCGATGGAAAAAAAAGGAAGAAAAAGAAAAAGGGGGGGGGAAGGAGAATAACAGCTTGAAGAGACACTTTACTGCTTTAGAGATGCAATACCTAAAGTCTTGGATTAGAAAGAAAGTAGAATCTGAAGAAGGCTTTGGCTTTTCCCTCCAGAGAATACAGCAGACTGCTTGACATCATCCCTTTACCTCTAGAGACAGGGTGAAACAAAAATAGTAGAACCACTTTCCTCTGAAACAAAACAGAAAAAGTCTAATCAATTGGTGCTGATTGTAGGTGAAGGGACAGAAGCTTGACACACAGAAGCAATCTCATTAAATTTTTGCTTAAACTTTTATACTAATCTATGTTTTAAAGGGTAGTTAATTAAAAATAAAGGTATTTAGAGTTTTGTTTTGTTTTCTTTTATTTATTTGGTTTTTTTTTATTTTATGCTAATTCTATCTGAAATATATAGTACCTTTAAGTCAGACACAAAAGCAAGACAAAGCTTTTTAATCACACGTGGATACCAAGGGAATGGTTTCCTTAGCAATGCTACCCCTATGTATTAAGCCCCCGGTTCAAACTTATGATAGTAGCCACACAAAGACGGAGTGCTAAATTGTCCTGATTATTACTTGGGGACTACATGTAGGGTTTTACTAATTGTAATGGAAATATTTCAGACTACAAAGTTCTTTCTTTGAAAGAATTTATCTAGCACCATAAAGCTATGCATATCTCATACTACACGTATGTAAATACATATATACATGTATATTGATGCATATATATTTACATATAAATGATTAATAACATAACATCTGGCATTTTGAGGAATTGAAATTGCTGGAATGTTCTACATCGTTTTTCAATGATGACAGTAGCAAATCTTCTGACAGACATTGAAGAAAGAGTAATGATGTAGGTGTTTATTTTGGAAGCTATTTTCTAGGGAGAGGGTTTTAAGCAAAGATATATTACTTGAATCCTAAAGCTGAAAGGAATTAGGGGTCATCTGGTTCATCTTCCATGCCCAAACTAGAACTCTCTCTACTACTTTGACTGATGACCAACCTGTCTCTGCTTGAATTCTTTCAGCGACAGGGAAGTTTCTCCTTTGGAAGTCAGCCCAATCGGATTCCTCTCTTGAGAAAAATGAATGTAGAGTTGCAGATACTGACTGTATTTAGTCTGCCTTTATAAGCTCTGGAGCTGAAAGGTCACACAGAGTCAAATTTGGAGATGCAAATAAAGTTGGGGGTAGGGGAACTGAGATACGAAACAGGAGAGGAATGAACAGAAAATTGGGAGCAGGAAGAAACACAGACAAAACTTCAGGCCTGTCTAAGCCCAAGGTGTCCGGATTCCTCATCCAACCACTTTACATTTTTCTGTGCTTGGGTTTAACTATTTCAAAATGAGTGCCATTTGGAGTGACAGACAGCCTTCTAGAAAATATAAAACCGAATGAAACAAATAGTGAGACATGTCTGAGATTGTGATTATGAAGGCACATATTTTCTCACCGCGGAGCACCAGCCTGGGGGGTCTCTTCAGCAGGCAGAAAGACATCTGGGTTCTCAAGAGACAGAGCCTCAGCAAAAAGAGCCCAGGGAAAGTAGGACTTTGGCAGTCTGTCGAGATCACTGCAAGATGGGACCCATTTTTGCCAATATAGAGTATTCCATGTTAAAACAAGGATTTTTAACCTAAAAGTGACGAATCTACTCTTTAAGTGACCAGAGGATGCAGAATACTATTTTGTTTCTACACAATCATTAAGAGGAAGAAAAAGACCAATGGAGATCTAAACAATAGGAGTTGGTCAAATATCTTTAGAGGCCTGGTCATGAATGAGTACAATGATGACAAATTTGAAAAACATACAGTTCTTACCTTTGCTCAAGAAAATATATTCACTTCCTTTATTACAACTTCAGGTAAATTCACTGTTTAATTAGGCAAATATTGTGCCTCAGTTTGAAAGCTGACTTTTTTTCTTACTCTTCTTCCTTATTACTCATTCTTGACAATTTCAGGGTACTTCCTCCTCTGGTTTTACTCTCTCTCTCTCTCTCTCTCTCTCTCTCTCTCTCTCCACTTATTCCCCTCAATAGTATGTATACATCCTCAAAATTGTAAGCACTTTTTTTCCCCTTCAGGTTTCAGCTCTAGGAAAAGAAGTTTATCTCAAAAGTTCCCTATTGCTGACTTAGAAATCCAATTCCATCATATCTATGGATAAGAGTGCCTCTGAGTATTATTAAATGATGTGGAATAGATGGATAAGCTTTAGATATTTACCAGAAAATCAGAGTATAATTCTTTCTCCAAGAAAAGAAACTTAGCAATTACATGAAAAAAAAAAAAAAAGTTTTGTTAATCCCCATAGAGTGCCAAAAAATAGGAAAATGGAAAAAATGTCTGAAACTTGCTGAATCTACCCCAGTTCTGGCCACATATCAAAACCATTTAGGGAATAAGATTATTTATTGTCCTTCCACATTTAAAAGAAATTCTTAGTTTAAAAGAAAGAAAGAAGCTGAGCAAACAATTCTGCTCTTAAAGGTTTGAAAAGCTTTCCATTTTAACATCCTTTTAATTTAAATAAATGTCCTACTCTAAAAAGAACACCATTCTCATGGAATTTCCATGGGACATAAATTGGCACACACTTTTGATAAAGAATTCAGTAACATGTGTCAATGTTTAAATGTATAATAACCATCAATATCTTTCCTTAAAATATATCCTGATATGATAATTGGACAAATACACACCTATATCTATATATTTACATGTGTATGTGTGTATATTTGTCACAATGTTCACTGAAACACTTTTATAACAGAAAATTAAAAAATATACTAAATATCATTCATAAGGAATCAATTAATAAAATATAGTATATATAGAATATGTAATCAACAGAGTACTGCTCAGCAATTCCATTGTACATTTTCAATCCTTGGCAAATAAAGAGTTTCCTAATAAATTTCCACATGAGGATAGCAGTTATAGAACAGTATATACAGCAGGTAAAATTGTGTGTGTGTACACATGCATCCTGTGTACATAAAGTTAGATATAAAAACAGAGGCTTATAGAAATGTTAACACTACTTAACTCTCCTTGGAGAGAGTGTAGGTGATTTGTAATTCCTTAAAAAAAATTACTAACTAATTATCATGGGCATGTATAATTTTACAGTAGAAAAAACACTATCACATTCTTATTTTTAAGTAAATAGAAACTATATCTGGACGCAGACAGGAAAATAGGTGGAGCTTTAAGGTCATGATGAAAGAGTTCCACATCAGTTAATTTTCACGTGAACAGGCCACACTCTCGTAATAATGCTTGTGATTACAATTAATTTTATTAAGTCTACAACTCTGCTTATCCAAAGTGTCTTTTAGCCATTTTCATACAAACAAGTAATGTATACTTAGAACACTTGGGACACCTGATTGGGTAGACAACAATGTATACCTGGGTAAAGATGAGGAGGTACTCTCTTTCTCATGTAGTTCTTTCTATGTGACTAGCTTGGGCTTTTTTTTTTTTTAATGTTTATTTATTTTTGAGACAGAGAGGAACAAAGCATGAATGAGGGAGGGTCAGAGAGAGGGAGACACAGAATCTGAAACAGGCTCCAGGCTCTAAGCTGTCAGCACAGAGCCCGACGCGGGGCTCGAACTCACGGACCGCGAGATCATGACCTGGGCCGAAGTTGGCCGCTTAACCGACTGAGCCACCCAGGCGCCCCTAGCTTGGGCTTTTTAATGTATCTCTGAATGTCACATACAATCCAGCAGATCTGATGGTATATGAAGTATCTGTGGCAGACAGCAGTAAGGTACTGAGCCTTTGCTCAGTAGGTAAATCACAGTACACTGTAGGTAAATCACAGTTCAAAAATCTAGGATTTTGGAGCAAAGTTATGCTCTGTACCCAGTTACTCTCCTTTAAGAAACAGCTTCCAGCTTCTTCTGGTAGTAGAAGAAGCTCAATACTTGGCCAGGGGCACCACACTACTGTGCAATCTGAGATCACCATTACAAACTCAGCGTTGTCTCACCCAACCAGCTATTTGGGCAACCCTCAAGTAGAGGTGTTTTATGGAAGATTGAGCTTCAGCAAATCCCAAAAGCACAATAAAGTTACATGAATAAGTATCTCAGATTTTCCCAGTTCCTACCTACTGCGTTGCTTCTTGTTTTTCAACCCATGCCTATGACTTCATGGAGAGTTTCCTACAGCCAAATGATAAAAGAAGAAAAATTTAGGCCTGGTTTCCGGATGGTTCTGCATGATATGCTGGCAATACTTTAATGTGGATGACCACAGCATTGTAGTCCCACTCAAGGGTAACTTTAAAGGAGAATGGTGAAAGAAAATCCACCAGTCAGCAGAACTTCAAATAGTGTACCTGGTCGTTAATTTTGCTTGCAAGGAGTGATGGCAAGAGGTATGAATCTACACTGATTCACAAGTAATGTCTGAGTGATCAGAAACTTAGAGGAAGCACAACTGGAAAATTAGTGGTAAGAAAGATTTTGAGGGAATGATATGAGCACAGATTTCTCTGATTCGTCCAGGATATATTTTTGTTCCATGTAAAGACTCACCAAAAGCAACATTAGCAGAGGAGAGTCTTAATACTCAAATAAACACAATAACTTGCTTGAGTATCAGTCACATATCTTCCCCATTCACCCTTGTTCTTGTCCAACAGGATTATGAACAAAGCACCCATGGCGGCAAGGATGGGGGCTACACATAGGCTCAGAAACACGAATGTCCACTTATCAAGGCCAATCTGGCTACAGCCACTGCCAAATATCTATCTGACCAACATCAGAGACTTACACTAAGTCCCCATAGAGCAGCGTTCCTCACATGGTAGAGATCCTCAAGCTATTTACCAAGTGTCAGGCAGATTACATTTAACCACTTTCATTATAGCAGGGACAAAACTTAGTTCTCACTGGAATAGATACTCTGGATATAGATTTGCCTTCCTGCAATGTTTTTGCAAAAACCATCACTGTGGACTTACAGAATGCTTCATTCACCATCTGGGTATTCCACCCAGCATTGCTTCTCAACAGGGAACTCATTTTAGAGCAAATGAAGTGTGGCAATGGGCTCATGTTCATGGATTCACTGGTCTTGCCATGTTTCCCATCACCCTGAGGCAGCTAACCTGACAGAATGATGAACTGGCCACTTGAATAGTCAGTTGCAGCACCAAATGGATGACAATACCTTGCAGAGACAGGGTAGTGTTCTCCAGGACATGGTCTGTACTCTGAAATCGGTAACCAAAGTATGAATTTCCCTCATACCTAAGATTCACATGTCTGGGAATCAAAGAATAGAAATGGGAGTAACTACTTCTACTATTTGTCTTAATTATCCATTAATGAAATGTGTACTTCTCATTTTTGCAACTTATAGCTCTGTTTGGTTTAGAAGTCTTAGTTCCCAAGAGTGATATGTTTCCACCAGGGGATAAAACAATGGTTCCATTAAACTGGAAACTGTAAGCTCCTGATGTTAGTGAAAGAAAAGCAAAAAGAGTGTTATTATACTGGATTTGGTGACTGGTTCTGACTATTAATAGGAAATTGTGTTGCTTCTACATAAGGAAGTCATGGAGGAATATGTCTGAGAGCAGATCATCTTGGGCATTATAAGTATTCCAATGTCTTATGATAAAAGTTAATGTAAAACTTCAACAACAGATAGGAAAATAGGTAAGAACACTAATGTCACAGACTTTAGAAGTGAAGTTTTTGAGTCACCCAACAGGCAAGAAATCATAACCAGCTGAGGTGCTTGCCAAGGTCAAAGGAAATATGGAGCAGAAAAGAAAGGTTATAAACACTATAAATGAGGACTGTAATCATTATCATTATGAGTATTTCCTCCTTGCTCTGATATGAACATTTGTAAATATATAGTTATTTCTTCTTCTACATTCTTTTGTTTTTTCTCTGTCCACCCTTCTCTTATCTATAGCTTGCTGCTAATCCTTCCTTTAATGTAAAATAAAATTTGGGGTTTTAAGTAATGTTGGACAAGATACCATGAAAATGAATAAGACATTTCAACAATCAATAGATGATGGTGATAATGGAAGGATTGTGGGAAGCAAAGGCAAGTCCATATTCAGAAGAAGTTTTTAATTCAAGTTACATCAAAGTGCTACCCTTTCCATGATGCAAGAAAACTAATTAAACAACTTCCACTAAGCAGACTAATCCCCCTGAGATTGGGGCTACACAGTTGTTACCCTTCGATATTGGCCAAGTTAGTCTCTGAACAGGGACAGTAGCCACATTAGCAATAGTGAGACAAAGTCTATGTTTACAACCCTATGCCAATTAGATTATGACGTCAATTTATTTATTTTTTTTTTCAATGTTTATTTATTTTTGGGACAGAGAGAGACAGAGCATGAACGGGGGAGGGGCAGAGAGAGAGGGAGACACAGAATCGGAAACATGCTCCAGGCTCTGAGCCATCAGCCCAGAGCCCGACGCGGGGCTCGAACTCACGGACCGCGAGATCGTGACCTGGCTGAAGTCGGACGCTTAACCGACTGCGCCACCCAGGCGCCCCTATGACGTCAATTTAACTAACTTGAGATTACAGAAAATTTCCAGCATGTAGAGTGGGAGCATTTCAACCCTTAAATAATGTGTTCCTTTCTCTACTTTTCTGTCCACTGAAATGATACTGGATCTGGAGTCCTCTGAGATATTGACTGATTCAAGTTTTAATTGTTTCACACATATGTTACAGCTGTCATTCTGGCCAATGCCAATAGAACAGCATTCCACTGACAATCAAATAATTCTTGTGAATGAATACTGATTATATGTGCATTGCTGTTTATTAAACACAGTGGGTCACTTTTCCTTATTAAGTATAATACATGAAATGTATCCAGAATGACAGCAATCTCTTGTGTTTGGACAAGTGGAGCAAATCTCCATTCTTGATTCTTAAGCTGACTGCCACTGACTCTTTGTGAACCTGGACAAGTCATTCACACTTTAAGAGTTTTGATTCCCCATCTGTAAAATGGGATAATTAAATAGACTTTGACATGTTCAGATGAAAGGGATGATGTAAGTGCAAAATAATCTCCTCATCACTACGAAGACAAGATTATTGTCTCATGAAAGTAAGTGTACTAGAAAAACTATGGTCAAAGGAAAAAAAAAACACTTAAGGAGATTCTTATAATTACAAGAGGCTAATTTGGCCAACTTATTAAGACAGGTATGTATTTTATTCTGTATATTATCTCCTCTGCAAGATAAAGATACTATCTTTGCAATTCTTTAATGATAGTAGTGTCTCAAAAGAGCAATTCACTATGATTTATAGTTCCCATGAGAATTTTAAAAGCATTACTCAATAATTTCTTTTAAATGTTTAAAATGGCCCCCACAAAGTAGATGTATTAATTTATTTTGTTCCTATATTTTGTTGTTTTGAGATTAACTATAGGTAAAAAGATGCATCTAATTCTTTTAGGTTGTAATACTATTTAGCTTCTGAATTTACCAAATTGAAAAACGGCAGGGATTTTCTACACAAGATTTAAACTCTTGTCTTGCCATTGGTAAATAGTACCAGTGAGACTATAATCTCAAAATCATAGATCCTGAGTGAATGTTAGCCAATTTTGATATTACTTTAAGGCATTCTTGCAAGTAATTTCCAAGCTTTACTTTTTTCAAACTGCATACCAAAATTGGGTACTGAGTTTAGGATTGCTTAGAACAAATTATGAAAATGCTAATTTAAATTCATAAATACAACAAAATAATCAATGTTCCCTGTATAATTTTTTCTCAGAAATATATTTAAGTTCTTTTGAGTACCTTTTAAAGCTATCTCTTGATCGATCCTATTTGCCAACCTAAAATAAAATATACTAAGAGAGACAGAGAGAGAGAGAAAATGTCTTCAGGGAAGGCATAAGTTTTTCCTATAGTTCTAAACCCCCAAAGCCGCTGATTCATTTGTCCCATCTCTAAGAACTGTGAACACCTTTAAGTAAAATATTTATGTATAAACACAATATTCTCACTGTCATCAATTTATTTTCTGTAGATTAACCACAATAAAGTTTATATGTAATTGGCAGTGACATAATTTTCAAACAGGTCCAAACTTAGAGCCACAAAGTGGTAGTAACTCAGTAAAAAACAGAGATGAAAATAAGCATCCCCAGGGTTGGTTTTCAGGGGTTGTAGCTCCTTGGCATCCTGCCCCAGTGAATGGAAATGTCCAATTAATGCATTCTTGTATTTTTAAAAGTAAGTGATTAGCTAGATAACTGCTCTAAGTCTTTTACCCAAGGAGATAAATCATCAATAGGTTCCTTTTACAATGCCAGCGAAGGATTTTATTCTCAAATGTGTATGGACACAATTGTAAAATATTGTTGATCAATCCAAAAAGGAGCAATAAATTAAGCAAAATTTAAAGTGAAATAGCTATTTTTATACCTCTCCTGGATATGTTCTGAATATCTGGCTATAATTATGCATCCTACAGGTACATGTATGTGACATGCTGGGCTTCCCTGACTGTCATGAAAGAACTTGATACATGACCTTCTCCCTGTGGCTAGGGAGGAAGGTGGAGAATATTCAAAACCACGAAGTTCAGGGATATAGCTAACTTTAGAATTAACTGAGTGAACACTGACATATGAGTTCAGTGTTGTGAAAGCAGTCAAAAGTAGGGATTTAAGGCCAAAGAAAATTCCTGCTAAGTTATGAGGCAGCCCAGGATGACTGAATTAAAAAAGATCTAAGGGTTGTATGGAGATACATGAGCAAGGTCTAACTCGCTGAGAAGGAGAATGGCAAGGATGTAGCAAATTGTCTGGGAAGGTTTCCCAGAGGACCAGAATGAAAATCAGAAATAGGGCCAGAGCATGGACATATGGGGTGAAAGATGAAGTCTGATCATCACTTTGGTGTTCTGTGTAAGTTTTACAATTCAATTCTCACAATATCAGAGGGAGGGACAGTAGTATCTTTATGAAGCTTAATATTAGCTACTTATATAGCTAGTAAGAGGCAGAGTCTGTACGAACACCCCAATCTTTCTGATTCACAGTCCATGATCTGTATAAGTGCCTTTAATGTACCAATTTCAATTGATTTAATGTTTACAATAATTCTGATAGGTAAGTATTTTTAATTGCTATGTTGTAGACAAGAACACTGAAATGATGAAATCTGTCCAAGCTCACGTAAGTAGTAAATAGCAAAAAAGACAATCATTCTGAATGCTAGGGGAAGGTAACAGAACACACGTGTTGTTGGGATTAAAGTTCCTACTACGATCCCGTACTTTATTCTCAGTGATGCAAGCACTGGTTAGGGAAGAGACTTCAGACATAATGCAGATAAAGATTGGCAAGTATGTCCACCAGTTACAAACACATTTAAAACTGTATCCTGGGGCATGTGGGTGGCTCAGTAGGTTAAGCCTCTGACTCTTGGTTTCCCCTCGGGTCATGATCTCACAGTTTGTGGGATTGAGCCCCCACGTTAGGCTCTGTGCTGACAGCGTGGAGCCTGCTTGGGATTCTCCCTCTCCCTCTCTCGCTGCCTCTCCCTTGCTCACATGCACGCGGGCATGCATGCTTTCTCTCTCACTCTCAAAATAAATTAATAAACTTCAAAAAAATAAATAAAAATAAAAATTTATCTTAATTGAGGAAAAAAAAAGGGACCACGATTTATCAAACCCTCTTTACTAGAAGTCGAAAGATTAGCAATTCAAGATACACAGAAGGGCTGGCAATTCTTGGCAGGAGCTGCCTGTGAGAGCAATCAATATTCCAGGTAGGAGGTGTGGGGCTATATCCAATAGGGAGGTTTCTATCAGCCACAGAGATGCCATGGCCGAATGGACAGATAGGAGCAGAAGCCAGAAAACAGAGCCAGATATTGAAAGTTAGGAAGACAGCCAACCCATGAGTGAAACCAGAATTACTAATCAGGAACGAGGCCAGAGAATATGTGAAAGTTGGCAAATAAGAGTGCTCTAAGAGCACAAGATATATAAAATGGCAGCTCCGCACTTCCCCGCCCCAACAGCCTATAGATTATGCAATTACCATTGGCTAAACATGGAATTATTATGCTATACCTTACAAGGAATGCATACAATTAGGAAATATATCCTGATTGTCTGTGTCCTAGTTGCTACACATACAGTGAAAAACAAGACAAAGATCCTGACCTCAGAAGGCTTACGCTTTGCTGTAGAAGACAGATAATAGAAAAATAAATATATAAAATATGGTTCAACAGTAGTTAGTGCCAAGAGCAATACTTGAAAATGATGGGATGGAAAGCTTAGAGCTTTAGAGAGAGTGAACATGTCAAGGAGAATGCCATTGAGGTAGGGACATTTGAGCATAGACAGGAATGAGATTTAAAAAACTAGACCTGAGAATATCAGTGGGAAGAGAGCAAAAGGAGAAAACCCATGAAAATAAACACACTTCATGTGTGAGCAAAAACAAGAAGACCACTGTGCTAGCACAGAACGAACAAGATAGGATGAGGTGGAAGAGAGAGGCAGGGTTCAGATTATGTAAGGCCATGTAGGTAAGGATGTTGGTCTAAATTTGAGCAAGAAAGTGACATCTTCAATCAACATCTTTAAAAGGTCAATAGTGACAAGAGAAACTAGTTAGCTCAGTAGCTTAGGTGCAAGAAAGAGGATCGCAGCTTGGACAAGGGTGGTGGTACTTATACAATGGTAGTCTTCGGATGCAGGGTGTCTGTTGAAGGTAAGGGTAAGAGAATTTGCTCAATCAATATTTGGGTATGAAGGAAAGAAAGGAGTCAAAAATAACTTTCTAGGTGTGTTGGCTTAAGCAACTGAATAAGTAGAGGTGTCATTTATTAAATGGGAAGGCTGGGAAAGGAGCAGGGGTCAGATGTTGGTAGGGAGAGGCAGTGAGTGGTGAACAAGGCACATTTGATCCAGAGCTCAGTATTGGAAGTGTTCAGTTTGAGAGGACCACTAGCCATCCAAGCAGAGATACTGAGTTGCAGTTGTAGACATGTTTTGGAGTTCAAAGAAAAGGTCCACGCAAAAACTGTACACTAAAAGTCATCAATGTACACATGGTATTTAAAGTCAAGGAACCAGAGAAGACCCAGAGAACCACTTAAAAAGAAGCCCTCTCACTAGAAAAAACAGAGGCCAGAAAGGGTTGGCTAGATGCCTCATGATGGTCACCTACCTAGGAGGAAGGCGATGAAGGTATCTCCAAGTTCACTATCTCAGCGTATACTTTCCAAAACCCTTTAATATATCAATACTGATTTGATAATCTTCATAGCAGCTTTGTGAAGCAAATATTTTATGACCATTTATATGTGAGAAAATACTTTCCAAATTGCACACAACTAGTAAATTACAAAACATATGCATCCTATGAAAAGTTAAACAAATCAGTATTTAAAAAGAGAGGCTCAGAAGATGAACTACATACATGCATCCAGTTCTAGCTCCAGTGATTGTTGCTATGTGACCTTGGACGAGTTAACAAAACTTTCTCTTCTTCAGTTTCTTTATCTATAAAATAGAGATAATAATAGTACCTCTCTTACGGAGTTGTTGTGATGGTTAAAATTTAAAGACTTTGAAGAGTTCCTGGCACACAGCAAGAGTTATAGGGGTACAGCTAGGATTTTATCTAGGTCAAAGGCAGTAGAGTAGAATGGTTAAGAGTGAGTGCTATTACCAGATTGCCTAGCAATGCACTCTGGGTCTCTGTTCATTGACTGTTGGACATTATGTGAGTTAATCTACCTGGGTGTAAGTTTCCTCATTTATGTACTGGGTATCAGAAACATAAGCACCTCACAGGATCACTGTGACAACCCAAAACATTAATGCACCTCTAGCATTTAGAACAATGCATGGCACATAATAAACGCTCAATAAATTTTAAGTATTGATATCCACTCTAGATCCATTCCAACATCCAATATAGCCCAACTGTATCCTGGGCGTCAGAAAATAACTATTATGAGAAACATAACTCGCACACTTACGAGAGCTCAAATTTAACAAAACTCACCCTTTGAAAACTTTTATGAATCAAATATATAAATATTTAGAGGCTTGGTTGACACTAATCACCATCAGTGCTTTCATTACAAGGCAATAAACACCAAGAATTTTCATGAGAGGTATTGTGAGTAGGACAGATGCTTTTGTTCATAAATCGGGTGGTGACCTCAATCATTAATAAACAAATCATGGCCAGAGCAGCGAAGAATGTAAAGAGTAATTTGGTAAGGAATCCAATAAATTTATTCAACACAAATAATCAAAACAAAGAATTTATTCTTAATCCTGCCATGCTAATGGCTTCTGTTAAAATGAAAATGATTAAATCAAATTTGGCTTTAATTTGTTGAGGCTAGATGCAGTTTCCCCAATGTGATAAATTACTGTGCAAGTCAAATAACGTGAAATTTACTATGAGCCTGCTGTTGCATGAAAGTGGAATGAAACAAGAAACAATCCAAGAGTTATTTAGCATATACCTCACTGAATTCAAGAAGGGAAAATTATTATTAAAACTTCACATACCTTAGCTACTATTGATCTGTTGTTATAGAAAAAAGTGACTTTTACATCAAGTCTGGTATATATCAAAATCTCCCATGCAATGGCCTACTGTGTGTGTCTTGGGACAAACCATTATCTGTGATCTGAATATTCTTTCAACTCCAAAGATTTTATGGAATCATAGAATGTGTGAGACATGCCAGAGATAGTTTATCCCAACTTTCTCAATTTATGAACTGGGCAAAGGAAGCTCAGAAAGGTTTAGTGACCTCCTCAAGTCCCACTTGGGACAGAGCCAGAAGTCAGACAGATGTGGTTGCTTAGAGCTCCTAGCCCAAATGGAAAAGAAAGATGGAAAAGAAGTGAAGAGAGTAAACAGAGAAGTGATAGTCTCTCAGCCTTCAAATGATTTAATATTCATAAAACACAATCCTAAAGCTCTTCTTTACCAGGGGAAGGTATTAACTGACTCTTCAGCCATGTAATACCTCTGTCCCAGCTTTTATTTTTTCACTACTTTAAAAGCTGTACTAGGATACAGTCATTTGGATTTGTGAACTTTAAATAAGTTTTGAAGAGATTATTTCAATGAACTTGTCTATTTTTGCCTGACAAGCTTTCAAAGAAATTGGTGGGCAACATCTGTATTTCACCATCATTAAAAATAAACAAATAAATAAAAGAGTGGAGGCATAATTGAAAATTATGGGAAAAGAAAGTTGAAGCACCCGCAAACAGAACAGAAGGAAAGGCCATGGGGGGTAATGAAGGGTCACAGCAGAAAGAAGGAGAAAGATAATCAGAATGACTCAGAAATTTTCACTTGGTATCGAAACAGAATGTGGTAAATTTAATCTGTCATGAGGAAGCTGGCCTACTAGACACTGGCAAAGAGTAATTAAGGAGTCACTCTCCAAAGAAAACTACTTGTATAAGTGGAAATCAATGGGTGCGTTGCCCCCCCCCACCACCACCGTCTGCCACTGAATTTGTGGTTTTGCATTCTACCTTAAGAGGCTGATTAAATCACTGACACTTGGAGCAGAGCAGGGACTTGTAATCTTTACACTGTGCTGCGCTAATTGGGCCAGCAACTGGGCAAGGGACAGCGAGACCTGCACTTCTGTACTGACAGCACTAAGTGGAGGAGAAAGAGATGTATTCAATGTCTTAAGCTACTCCGGAGCCGAGCACCGGTTATGTCAGTTTAAGAGAAAAGACAATATGAGAAGACTTGCCTAATGTCAGGACTTTAATCGTGAGAAGAGAAGATGATTTGCTCATCCTCACCAGGCCGACCCCTG
Source organism: Lynx rufus (assembly GCF_022079265.1). Taxonomy (NCBI): domain Eukaryota; kingdom Metazoa; phylum Chordata; class Mammalia; order Carnivora; family Felidae; genus Lynx; species Lynx rufus. The sequence continues at coordinate 153,384,371 of NW_025814834.1, forward strand.
CTGAGAGCACTTTTCCCCCAGCTGCTACTCAAAATAAGAACTAGAATTTGAAAAGCGCTAAGGGAGGGGGGAAAAAAAAAAGAGTCCAGAATGACGTCCCACGGCCTGGGTTGGGTTAAGCTTTGCTCCAATTCATACACTAGTGATATGGACAGAGGCAATAACAGAACATGGGTCCTCCCTCTCAGTCCAAGGCCCTTTAGATTATTGCACAAGCTCTGCTCCTTGCACTGAACATCCGGGCTTAGGTCATAAATGGTTCTTTCTTGAACTCATCCAGCAACTCCATATAGGTTAAAATCACAGTAAGAATTCTGCAGACACCAGTTTGTAGAAATGAGGTATTCTTATCAGTGAACAGGCTTACCTGTCAACAGCATATGCACAATTTGCTCCATCCAAAATAGTTCAACTCCCCAGATATTCTCCATTCTTCAAGCCTGCCCAAAACTCACAGTCCTTCACATCCATTCTGACAAGTAACATCTTTATATTATTTAATGCTGTGCAATACAGATATTTTCTTTCCCTTCCCTTTCCTTTGTTTTCTTTTCTTTTCTTCTCTCATTATTTAATGCTGTGCAATACAGATATTTTCTTTCCCTTTCCTTTCCTTTGTTTTCTTTACTTCTCTCTTTTCTTTCTACCATGTGTACAAGAAACTATAAGTACTGTCTTAGTCACTCGGGCTACTATAACAAATTACCATAGACTGGGTGGCTTACAAACAACAGAAATTTATTTCTCACAGTTCTGCAGATTGATAAATCCAACATTGAGGCACCAGTAGATGTCTGGTGCTTCCTGGTTCATAAATGGCTGTGTTCTTGTTCTGTCCTCACATGGTGGGAGGGGACAGGGAATGCTCTGTAGTATCTTATAAGGGTACCATATCCTGTTTATAAGGGCTCATGGCTTGAAAAACCTTCCAAAGGCCCCACCTCCAAATAACATCACGTTTGGGATTACATTTTAATATATGAATTTGAAGGGGAGGGTCACAAAATTCGATTCACTCTACTGCCTTAAAAGGGTTTGGGTTCAGTCAGTTAAGCGTCTGACTCTTGACTTCCACTCAGGTCATGATGTTACTGTTTGTGAGACTGCGCGCCACATCAGGCTCTGCACCTGACTGAGATTCTCTCTCTCCCTCTCTCTTTGCCCCTACCCCATTCTCTCATTCTCTCTCAAAATAAATAAATACTTTAAAAAATAGGGGGCTTGGGTTCAAAAGGCACCAAGCTAGTTTCCATATGCCAAGAACCGGTATCCAAATTAATTGATAGCATTCTATTCAAATTTCATTTCTACGAACAAATCTTCAGATGGCTTAGTCTAGATTCTACCAATGCTTTTTAAATCATTGTCAAATGAATTTAGCATGTAGAAGAGATTTTTGGCAATATTTACACTTCATAGAAAGCAAGCCACAACCTCAAATTTTAAATTTCTGGATGACCCATAACAAGTCAGTCCAAAAAATGTAGGATTTGCAATGAATTTATAATATTCTGCCCCCACATTATAACATGATAAAGAGGCAGCACATTATTGAGTCATCCTTGACCCTGTCCCTCAGGATCCATTTTTCTTGTAAACTAGTCCTTACAGTGGCAGAATCAGTGTCACAACTACACAAAATAAAGAAGCGATTTTGTTTGCAAGGGTTAGCTGCAGATAGCTCAGATGCCTCACTTTCTGACAAACTAGAGGCAAGAATAAAATCTCAAGCTGTTGAACTGTGACTCTGAATCAGGGTACAGCTACCATTAAAATCCAGATTGAGACTTTCAGTAGCACTTTTAATGGATACTATATCTGAAGAAGAAAATTCAGGGCACATCCTCTTTACTCCTTTTCTGGAAGGTTTGTACTCAGTTACTAGTGTTAAATAGAATTGAGGAGGAGGTATCTGGAAGGTAGAAAAGATGCTGAATACGCAAAACACGGTAAGCAGGATCTTTCTAAATTGCAAGTGTGAAACACGCCCTGCCTCTCCGCCTGAAGTCCTTTAGGGACCCTGTTACCCTCTAGAGAAATATGAAATTCTGGAGCCTGTTACTTCTCCATCTCTTCTTCCCTCACCAATTTCTTCCCTCTTATCTGGGGCTACCCAGTTCTCAGCCACACTGCACTCTTTTAACCCAGTGCCTTGGAACACTGTCACAGATATAACTGCTTGGCTTACTCAACCATATTGAAGCCTCACTTTGGTGTAACTTCCTTATCGGCTAAAATCACATTGACCATCCCATTTCTGCCAGTGTTCTAGATGTGCCATGGTTCTGTCAAACAGATGCACAAGAAAAAGAAGAAGAAAAATGCGGGACAATAAATTATTCAAACAGACCACATAGTGTCAAATATTTTCTCAGAAATTGACAGGTCAGTTCCTATTTTTAAAGAAGACTTACCAACTAAAGGGAACATTGCTTTGAAAGAAACTGTAATTCTAAACACAATTTCACAGAAAAATATCAAACCCTTTAAACATGAACGTTAGTGCAACTATCTGTCATCATTCATTCATTCTTTCAAATAGGTATATGTTGGCTCTTTTTTAAATTTTTTTATCTTAAGGAATTGAAATTTAATTCTTTCTTTGGGCTGTGGGGATGGGGAAAGGGGGTTGAAAGTAAAGTTTTGTATTTTTAAAAAAATTTATTTATTATTTTGAAAGAGAGCGTGTGCACACAAGAACATGTGGAAGGGGCAGAGACAGAGAGAGAGAGAGAGAGAGAGAGAGAGAGAGAGAGAATCCCAAACAGGCTCTATACCATCAGTGCAGAGCCCAACATGGGGCTCGAACTCACAAACATGACCTGAGAGAGAGAGAGAGAGAGAGAGAGAGAGAGAGAGAATCCCAAACAGGCTCTATACCATCAGTGCAGAGCCCAACATGGGGCTCGAACTCACAAACATGACCTGAGCCGAAATCAAGAGTTGGATGTTCAACCGACTGAACCACCCCGGCGGCAGGAAAGTTTTATGATGTGAGCAATTTTCCACACCCTCTTTGATTTGGAGTTTTGTTGGCTCCTTTGTACGTACTCAAAGAAAGAACTGAAATAAATATATGTATTGGTGACCCAGTGTCTACCAGGGATGACTGGTTATGCTGCAGTATCACAGAATCCCCAAATCTTTGTAACCTAGAACAAGAAAGCCTTATTGAACATTGCACATTCATGCTAAAAATCTACAGTGACTGGAGGCTCTGTATCTTTTCACTCTGATCCAGGCTGACAAAACAGAGGACACTTTGAATATTCATATTCACTGTGTCAGAGGACAAAAAAAATGTCTTCAGAAGGGCCTCCACTCTAAAAATGATACATTACCCTTTTACTCACAACTTACTGGCCAGGACTAGTCACATGGTACAATGCAATCACAAGGGAGACAGGAGGAAAAAGAACCTACAATGTTTAACAAATATCAGCAATGTCCATTACAATCTGCCCTTCTGGGTCACCAAATGTTTGGTTCATCCTTCTTTCTGCAGAAAAATATGCTCATCTTTTCTATAGGTGAGAAAACTCCCAAATTCCATACAGTCATGGCATCAAGCTCTGGGCTATCCATGGAGGTTTCCACATGGAGTTTATATGCAAGAATGCGTACATCGCACACAGGCTGCCTTTCTCTTCATCTGGGAAACTATACATGAAAAAGGGCAAGATATCTGTATCTTCCACAACCAATAAGAAATGTTGGAACAGGAGCAAGAGAATTGCAGTAAACACTCCTATTCAGAAAGGGGGAGAGTGAGAGACACGCACTAGACATTGATCCACAGCACCTAGCCTAGAGTAGGATGCTTCTTGATCAGGCCCAAATTCTTTTCCCTGGAGAAAGTTCTCTAGTCCAGGGTTCTCCATGGTCCTTACCTCTGATTTTTGTCCATTATACTCTCTGGTCATTTTCAAGGAGACACTGATGAACAGGCCACCCTGGCAGGCCACACAGCTTCTCAGTCCTCTTCCTATGTACTGAAAGTGGGAGGCCATAGGATCATCTTAAGTATCAAGCAGTCATTAAATCTTGTCAATCCAGAAGCTAGTGTCTTACTCATTGGTGTCTTTTTCTCTTGTGCTCAATAGCTATACATGCCAACAGCTACACCAAGAATTTCCTTCAAAACATGCCTCACTCCCTTGACTTAACTGCACATACCTGCAAGTCATATGGCTTCAGTGATAGAGCCATACCCTATTCTCCTTTCTCTAAATGATTTTTCTTTGAACTGAAAAGATTTGGTGGTCACTCCTTAATCCATGTAGAAGCTTTAACCATAGATATGATAGCCATGGTTTTATCTTTGTTTCTAGGATGAGTTTTAATAGGTCTTTGTGGTGTAAGCTGCTTCTCAATTTTTTGGCTTTTACTGTTTGGAGTTTAAAAAGAATTGCCTCTTGTAATTTCTGGACTGTATACTCTTTCAGTCCTACTTGCAAACTGTCCAGTTATTTTCTAAGCTTGTCTCTTTCTCCTAGTGTCTTGTCAAATGCTCCCAAAAGCAGTCAATGTATCCTACTAACATTCTATAGCCAATTCTTTCCCTTTGTACAGTGTGCTGAGGAAGCAAATTAATGACACAGTCCCGATTAAAATGGAAATATACTATGTGATGTAATATATAATATGTAATATATAGCTATATACTATAGAACATATCATGGTAGGGAGATACAGTAGCACACATACTAATCCAGCCTGGGAAAGGTCCTCTGGAAGGGTTACTCTTAAGCCTGGTACTGAAGGAAAAGTAGAAATCTGCCAGGTTAGGAGCACCTGGGTGGCTCAGTTGGTTGAGCATCCAACTCTTGGTTTCAGGTCAGGCCATGATCTCATAGTCATGTCATGCAAACTGATTAGGTCTATTGTCTTCCTTCCTTCATATTCCAAGTAACATATCAGACTTCCATCACCACAAAACATGGATTGCCTTTCTTCTAGCCTCTAATATCAGTTTCCCTGACACCTGAAAACTGCCCCCCACATCAAATTAATCCCACATATTTTAATTTTTTAATTCTTTCAGTATCTCTCCACTCTTCATACTAACTTCTGGAGCTTTCAAGGTGTGCTAGTTTAAATGGAGTGAAAAACGATCCCCAGAATCTCAATAAATGATGACGTGAAGATTTTTATTTTCTTTATAGGGGGAAAATCTAGCTCTTCCTGTCTACATTTTGTCATCGTCCTAGTGTAGAAGATTCATATGATCTTTCCCTTAGGTCATTTAAACAGCCTCACTCTCAAGTCTTGAACTCATAACTCCACAGCCAGCCTTGAGAATGATGTATGTGTGATACAAATCTGATTATGTTCCCTCAATTTACAACTTTCAATTCTACCCAATCATATTGAAAATAAAATCCTCCCCCCTCCTTTTTTAGTAACTTCTTTCATGATGTAATCATTGTCTACTTTTCTAGCTCATCTCTGGTCATTCATCAACATACACTTATGTCTCAGTCACACAAAAACACTTGATCATTCTTGTCTCCATCTGGACAGCTTTCCCCTTATTTCCTCCCTTTTGTTAATACCTACACATTTTTTTTTTTTTAACACTCAGATCAAACACAGAAAAACCATTCCAAAACTCCCTCTGCAATTTGGGTTACTTAAATTTCCTCTTTCATTAGTATCCTGTGAGTAACTTTTTCATAAACTACATATTGCATCATTTTTTAATTTTTATTCCCTAAAGTGGACTGTTAGCCCTCTGAAGTCAGTAACTGTCTTTCTAATTTATCTCAATTCCTAGAATAGTGACAAACACATGATAGATGTCCACTATTCATTAAGGAATACCTACTCTGTCACTAGGTACTGTACTAAACTCAGAAAAGAGAGATTAATTTGAATAACTTTTTCTTTCTTTAGCTTATGACCCCCTCTCACTGAATACAGTTGATGTCATTTCCTGACTGTGCCATGAAACTCTTCTGATCCCCAGAGCCATAGATGAAAACATTGTATTATGAAAAAGGGTCTGATTTAAATAAGTGGGATGGTTGTCTCATAATTTTATGCTGTCAAAATCTTAATCCTGATCTCTAAACATACCAAAGGTAGCCTGGTTCCATTACACAGCATTCTGTAATATGTTTTACTAAATTAAGTGGAAGTAATTGCACAGAATTTCAACTCTCTTATTTCTTCCTCTCTGGCACCATTTGCTTTTATTAATGAAAATATTAATTTATGAAACTTAAAGGTATTTATTTGTTTATTTAAGAGGTTGCAAAACCTTATTCATAATTACTATGCAGATTTAGTTTTCAAACACCTGGAATAAAGATTATAAGGTTTTAAGCCTAGTTATCCTTGCTTTAGTATATGGATATTTTTATTTCCTGTGGATTACTCCAATATCTATTATTTTTCAGGTTTCCTAAAAATTGACTTAATGCAATATTTTATGCCAATATTTATGCCAATTCCTCAAAAATTGACTTAATGCAATATTTTATGCCACTTTTAGGGTTATGCCTTTCTGCTCATAATTTTTTTTAATTACTTACTCCTTTTCGTAATAACTGCTCATAGCCTGGGAGGGGTTTACTTTGCCATATGCTCACCAAATCACTTCAACTTCCAAGTTTCCTCTTGGCAAAATTTGCTGTTGCTGTTATTGTTGTTTTTAATTTGGATATGTTAAACACTCTGAAAAGAAAGGAGAATTCCAAATATATATATTTTTTATATTAATTTTTTTAGCATTTATTTATTTTTGAGAGACAGAGACAGAGCACGAGTTGGGGAGGGGCAGAGAGGGAGGAAAACACAGAATCTGAAGCAGGCCCCAGGCTCTGAGCTGTCAGCACAGAACCCAATGCAGGGGCTTGAACCTGTGAACCATAAGATCATGACCTGAGCAGAAGTCAGACTCTTAAATGATTAAGCCCCCCAGGAGCCCCTCAAATATATATATATATATATATATATATATATATATATATATATATATAATATATATAATATATATATTATTTAAATATTATTTATATATATTATATATGTAATATATATATACACACAAATATATTTATATATATACATATAAATTTTGTATGTCTGGTAATGATGAAAATGGTACAAAGAAACACACAGAGTCAACATGTCCCTAACCCAGAGCTTAGATGGGGTCAGACCTTATTTTTGAGGTCTTTTTGACTGAACATAAGATATATGGAGGCTGTATGCCATGATGGAAAGAGAACAAAATTTCGAGTCAGGCACACCTGAGAATAAATTGAGATTCTGGCACATCCAACTCAGTGCCCTAACCCCTTATAAACCACTAACCCCTCAGCCTGAGTTCTTTGTCTGTAGAATAGTAGTAATAATCCTTGAACTTGAAGGACTGCTGTAAGGATTAGAGATGAAGTAGATGACACACACCCGATACTTGAAGGGATATTATTTCTTTTATCATCTTGTAAGACATAAAGAGGATTATCCTCTTGAAACGTTTATAATTTTACTCTATCCATTACTTGGGGGCCTTCTTTCCTTTCTCTCTTGTTCATTGATTAGTATTTCTTTAAAAAACAGACACAGAAATTATGATTATGTTATTTTGCATTCCAACGACGGTTATGAATAACGTTATAAGAAAAACTCCAATGTGATCAGTGAGGATTAATTTTTAAATAACAAATAAAGGGGAATGTTGTAATATGCCAAGCAATTAGGGAATTGGAGTCGAACAGTTAGAGTCCCCACGGTTAGCAACCTGGAGTGGAAATGGTAGAGCCCTCCTGCCATTCATAATACCTTCAACTTAAGTCTTGGATAATCAGAAAATTTTGGAGAATGGGAGTCATGAAATAACAGATGGTAGTAACCTGACAACCTAGCCTCGTAGAGATGCTAAACAGTGATGGCAGCTGATCAGTGCACACCTTGACTCGCAATACAAACAGGATACAAGTAAAACCGCCAAACTTGCGCACGCTGCTCTTAATTTATGCCACAGAACAGAGGTTTTGAATGAACAATCAAAAATCCAATAGAGTGAGCTCTTGATTCACTGCAAATGCAGAGCAAGAACAATGTGGATAGTATTTCAAAGAAATAAACAACGATAAAACTTGCTATAGGATGTTGAAAAGCAGACACACTCTAAAATAGCATTATATATTTTCAGATTCTTACATACCCACCTCTCAGACTTGAAATTTTAGGCAGTCATAACATTAGCTGCTAAGATTCAGTGTGTATGTGAGGAAAAAAGGCTAAGATTATCATTGACAGAATTTGATTTCCATTTATATCCTTTGACTTTTTGGGTTTTAGTCTACCAATTCATGGGTTCATGAATTTTTAATTTAGATTTCTTTTCTGAAAGGAAGTTGCCTTTGCTAGTGGCCACCAATTACCAATACCTGGGGCCCTTTAGGACCCTGAAAGCCTTAAAAACACTAGCCAAAAGGCAAGGATATGGTCCTGATTGACACTGGGTTCACAGCATCAGTGGGGTGGTGGTGAAGAGGGTTGGGGGCAGAACTGAGAAAAATGTGAACACAATAAAATGTCCATTTTTGTTCTGCTTTCATCACATTTTGTTCTTCTGGTCTGAAGAGAAAATGTCAGGTACTTAACAAAACAATATTATCAGGAGGACCTCAGTTCACTTTCATAACACTCAAAAATAAGCTTTTAGTGGTGTGGACTTCTCCAAAGGTGGATTATAAGTAATCCAAACAGTGGCCAAAGTGGCAGAATTAAGGTGCTTGGTCAGCTTTCTGTATGAATTTCCTAACCTTTAAAACTCCAGAAGTTTAAAATTATAGCATTCCAGTAATAGAAATTTTATTATGACATTCCTACATTTAAGAGAATCCTGTTAAGTGTCATTCCTTTTCAAGACGCCAGTCACAATAACTTTTGAATTTCTGCATAACTTTTCATTTTCCTGTACTGAAGAAACCCAAAAAGCTCCATGTAAAAATCCACAGATCCTGATGTGCCCTTTTGTTTAAGTAAAAAATCCATCAAAAACCTCCACCTTTCTTTTTATAAAGTTTGCTTGTAGTTTCACACTTTTGTTTGAGTGATGCAGTGCCCCTGGAAAGGTCAGTTTTTTATTTGCCTCAGTCTAGAGGACTAAACCTGTGAATGAGAACTAACATACTCGGTCGATGCCACCTTTGCATCATTCAGCTGGCATTTGTCTCATATTGACCATCTATGAAGTTTATACTGCCTCGCTGGGAAGAGAAACATGCATAATGACATACAACATAATCTTTGCTTTTTGTAAGATTTAGAGAGAAACAGACAAAACCAAAATGCAAGCAGCACGTTAAAAATGCCCTATGTATAGCATAAATAATACTTTGGAGAGGGAAAAGATCATTTCTGCCTAGAGCAAACTGCTTAATATACTCTTAGAATTCTGTGCTCTCTCACATAATCTGTGTGCTTTAATAAACTTGCTGTCTCTTTGCATGGAAAAACTCCGACACCCCAATCATTTTTTTAACCTGGTAGACTTTTTTTTGGGGGGGGGGGGGGAGAAAGCACATGCAAGCTGAGGAGGGGCAGAGAGAGAGGGAGAGAGAGAGTCCTAAGCTATGACTATGAGATCATGGCCTGACCTGAAACCAAGAGTTGGATGCTCAACCAACTGAGCCACCCAGGTGCTCCTAACCTGGCAGATTTCTACTTTTCCTTCAGTACCAGGCTTAAGAGTAACCCTTCCAGAGGACCTTTCCCAGGCTGGATTAGTATGTATGCTACTGTATCTCCTTACCATGATATGTTCTATAGTATATAGCTATATATTACATATTATATATTACATCATATAGTATATTTCCATTTTAATAGGGACTGTGTCATTAATTTGCTTCCTCAGCACACTGTACAAAGACTGGAACATATTAAGCATTTTTGAAAAAGTTTGTAGAATGAATAAAAAACCTATTTTTATTGGATCTTCAAGAACAGGTAGGATTTCTCAACTACAGATGACACAGAGGGGACTCTAAGGAAGAGCAATATGTATAAAAACACAAGACATATTAGAGAAATGAAAAAGGGAGATAAAATTTCTAAAATAGGGGACAGGTAACAGGAGATACAACTTAAACTTAGCTGAAGAAAGATGCCCAAAGACTTTAAATTCAAGAGCGAGATATTTGGCCTCTAGATTCCTCACTACTTTTTCTCCCAGGGACACCCAGTCTCCTCCACACTTCACTGAATGATAGTTTAAGATAAATCACAGGACCTGATGAAACACCCACAGAGCTTATCAGGGGTGGAAAAGAACAAGGTAAGACATTTCAGAATGGCCATATTTAGGGAATAAGAAGAGGAGGACAAATCAACGAACACAGAAAGGAGGAGTGGTCAGATTTAACTGAAGTATGAAATTACAAAGAAGCACAAACTAAAGAGTTCTAAGAAGGAAAAGTGGCAAATGTACGAAACTGGCAAATGTGATGAAGAGAATTTCAACCTGAGGAAAGGTTACTGAATGTGGTAACAGAGATTTATTACCGACTGACAAATGAGACAATTCAGTAGACTAGTCAAAGCGTGAGACAGATGAGAAGGGCTTCGGGAAGGGGCAGGGAGAGGAAATCAGACAGAGATGTAACCCACTGGGAAATTATCTCAATACGCTAGCAGAGGGGATTTGATGGTATATGGTATATATTATGGAGGTAATTTTATGCTGTTTCAGGTCCCACGTATATGCTGATAAGCATGTATTTTATGTGTTGTCAGGAGTTTAAAATTTTGGAGATGGAAAATTTGCACTCCATTGACAATCTCTTTGTTCTTTATCTTTCATAAGGAAAAATAAGAAAAGCCCTCACACTTTCACTCATTCTACAAACATATCATTAGCCAGGAAAGAAGAAATAAAAAAGGAAAGAAAGGAGGGAGGGTAGGGGAGAGAGAGAGAGAGAGAGAGAGAGAGAGATTGGTTTATTTTCATTTATTCTATTTCTTCAAAGAGCAAGGAGCCCAAAATCATTTACAGTTAACCTTTCAATGTCCCTACTATCTGGAAGAAGGAATGTCATTTTGGCATGCAGTTGATTCTGGATGCTTTCCAGACAGATTCTCAATACAAACCCACTGGCTGCACATATAATCAGTTTACTACTTGATTTGATATGAAAAATAAAAAACCCACAAAGTAAAACTACTACCTTGGTGGCCCCCTGATTGACTTGAGTAGGAAGTTTTGAACTGTAAAATAATGCTTCCATTTTAACACTTGGACACTCACCTATGTGAACTAGTTTATTTCCTCCCCAAGCAACCACGTTCATATTCACATTTTCTAGATAATTACTTATGATACCCAATTCACTTTGTGTTTGGGGACATTGCTGAGAATCATATGATTTTAGAGTTAGAACGGACTAGATAGGGGTGCCTGGGTGGCTCAGTCAGTTGAGCGTCTGACTTCCATGATCTACTGGGTTTGTGAGTTCCAATGCCACACTGGGCTCTCAGCGCAGAGCCCTCTGGGATCCTCAGTCCCCCGTCTCTGTTTGCCCCACCCTCACTCATGCTTTCTCTCGCTCTCGAAAATAAACATTAAAAAAAAAAAAAGGACCAGATAGAACATATGTCCCAACTCCTTATTAACAGTTGTAAACCCATAGCTCCAAAAAACAAACTCAAGGTAACACAGCTAGTGAGTCTTTAAGAAGGGACTAGTGTTCACATTCTGACTTGAGTTCCAGGGCTCTTCCCTGATCATGTTTTTCGTTGTGTGTTGCCAACCCTTCTTAGCACTCGTTATATTTCTACCCTCCATTTTGCCATTAATTACCTTTTTTCAACCATAAGCACATTTTTCATAGGTCTCAGTTTTCTCTGTGCAAAATGAGTGAGCTGAATTAGCTATCTTTTTTTTTAATGTTTATTATTTTTTTATTTTTTAAATTTTTTTTTTAACGTTTTATTTATTTTTGAGACAGAGAGAGACAGAGCATGAACGGGGGAGGGGCAGAGAGAGAGGGAGACACAGAATCGGAAACAGGCTCCAGGCTCTGAGCCATCAGCCCAGAGCCCGACGCGGGGCTCGAACTCACGGACCGTGAGATCGTGACCTGGCTGAAGTCGGACGCTTAACCGACTGCGCCACCCAGGCGCCCATTTAATGTTTATTATTTTTGAGAGAAAGAGACAGAGTGTGAGCAGGGGAGGGGCGGAGACAGAGGGAAACACAGAATCCAAAGCAGGCTCCAGGCTGTGAGCTGTCAGCACAGAGCCCGATGTGGGGCTCAAACCCATGAACTGTGAGATCATGACCTGAGCTGAAGCTGGAGGCTTAACTGGCTGAGCCACCCAGGAGCCCCAAATTAGATATCTTTAATCTAGCTAAGACATGGTATGATTCAATGACCATCGTGAAACCAATTGACTGGTTCCTAGGTATTTCTGTTTCATGTAACAGAAACCCAATCAAGCAAGTGTAATTAAAAAGGTAGATTTATTATAGGGACACAAGGCTATCTCATAGATCCCAAAGTAAAGAAGTATGGGGGCTTCACTAGGAACTAGGACTATAAACTGATACTATCACAAGTTTATAATTGATTTCTTCTCTGTCTCTGAGGGACCCCTGCATTCTTCCCTGTTAGTCCCTGAATATCAGCCTAATTTTTCTTTCCTTTCACATCAGTTCTCAACTGCTTCACCAGGTACAGAACACAGTTGTCCTTAAGGGCAGCATTCCCACTCAGTTCAAATACCATCAGAACCTAACTAGCATCTCTGAACCCCAAATGTCTTCTCCATCAAATCTGGTTGATCCAGCCTGGGTCAGATGCCTACCCACTTCAATAAGCTGGGCCAGTAAGGCAAGGCCAGGGTTCACTTCATCTTCAGAGAAGGGCAATTTGGTCTAAACAGCGTTGCCCAGAGAATGCTATATATTCAGAACTACTAGAATCAGTTTGTTGCTACTTGGTTGGTGTGAGGATGACAGTGATTCTGTGGCTAAATCAAGGATGATGTAAGCAGAAAGCCCAGTATGAATGTCTTATTCTGTCAGGATTTGACCACAATCTACATCAATAATATAGATAAATATTTACCCTACTTAGCTATTTCAGATTGTCTATATCTAAAGGATTCCATATTCAGGTTTTGGAAAAAAGCCCACATGAAGAAGAAAAGTAAATTCAAGTTATCAGTTTAGAATGAAAATGAAATGTAGAGCCAGGAAGTAAGGAAGCAAAAAAAAAAAAAAAAAACAAATCCTCTCTAGAGAGAATAGTGAACCCATAGCAACAAGGAAAGGAATGCCACAAAAGAGAATGGTCTCCAGATACTGGAAGAAGTGTAGCTATTCCTTTGGGAGGGCCTTGGTTTAAAGGGATTAAGGTAAATATTTAGGATTAAAAAAAAAAAAGAATCAACTAGGACAAGACAGCAAGGAATTCAGTGTGATTTCTCTCTGAACAGGAGCTGGTTTGTTATTATAATGAAACAAGCCCCCTGCTGGCACCTTTTCCATGACTTGTTTCCAGTCCTATTGAGATTTCTACCCTTCAAAAGAAAGGATGTGGATTATTAGACTCTTGGCAGGGGGTACAGAAAAATCTGTGTTGCTCTAGGTCCAACCCAGCGGTGGCGGATTAAGGTGTGATCGAATGGATTGGTAATCAGTCCCAAACTCAGAAGAGAACCTCCAGATTCTGTCAGGATCCTCGACGAGGCAATTTCCCAGTAGAATTCGCCTTTGTTGCTTCCATTTCTTCTTTATATTTTTTAATCACCTCCTTGAATTCCACTGGTGAATTCTGTTCATCTGCCACCAGGCTATGTTTTTTCAGTTATCATATTTTCAAAAGGTGTTGAAGAGGGGAGCTGGGTATGCTTAACTACTTTTGAAGAAAACACAGTGCTGGGGCATCTTTATTTTTATCATCGTGTATCTTGAATTGTTTGACTCCATCTGCTTAAGTCAGTTTGAATCAGGCCATGCCAGAGAACTTTTCTTATCGCAGTTTAGTCTGCTAGTTCTTAAGAAAGGAGGATAGCTTTTTTCACCTTCTGTTGTTTTACCCTACAGACTTCCCAAGTCCTATTTTATGAGCAAACACCAAAATCTCAAGTTCTTATATCTTTAATAGGAAAAAAAAGTTGAAACATATTTATTTATGTTTATTTTTTTTAATGTTTATTTACTTTTTGAGAGAGAGAGAGAGACAGAGACAGAGCGCGAGTGGGGAGGGACAGAGAGAGAGGGAGACACAATCCGAAGCAGGCTCCAGGCTCCGAGCTGTCAGCACAGAGCCCGACGCCGGGCTTAAACCCACACACTGTGAGATCATGACCTGAGCCGAAGTTGGACACTCGGCCCACTGAGCCACCCAGGTGTTCCTAGAAATATATTTAAATATTATCTATGTTCATGTGTTTTACCCAGATTTTTAGATATATTATCTATATTCATGTATATATGTATCACTTTAAAATACATATATTATACATCTATATACACATCTATACATCTTTACAGCTATTTTGGAGGTATATGTATCGAATATAATGCAGGCTGTTTATTACTAACATCTATGCTATATCAGAGTTTTTATCAGCTTATGCTGTATCAGAGACAAAGGCAAATGACCTGAATAGTTATCAAATTCATGGGCCATATTTAATTTAACACTCATATCTGTGGAAATTGAGCATAAGCAGATAAAACTTCTAAAGTAAGACTTTGAGGACTTCCGTCCTTAGAAGGCTTTATCTGCCTTTTTATACCATTATTGACTCTTTGTAAATAGAAATCAGTTTATTTTTGCATGGGCATTGTGAATGGTACTAAAAAAAGCAAAAGACCCTTCTTTAACATGTGACTCTTAAGAACACAAGTAGAAACAGTACTCTGGTTTGTCACTTTAATGATCATCCCTCCTTCCTGTGGATTGACATTAGCCATTGCCAGTGTTCATACATCATGGCTATTATGTAGATACAGACCCATTTTCTGTTTAGCATGTTTTATCCATGCAAGAACTTGGGAGCTCTTACCAAAATATAAATACTTCCAAAACTCTTAGGATTATTTTCTCTAATTTTAGATAAGCAAGGTAAAGAACCTATGTTCCAATGAAAAATAGTGTGCTGCCCTTTCCATCTTTTTGAACTCGCACTACCAGAGCCCAACTAAAGTCTCTGAATCCCAATTCCAAATGTCTTCTCAGTCAAATCTGATTGATCTAACCTGGTCAGATTTTCACCCAGCTCAATAATCTAGGACGAGGAGGGCAAGGCCAGAATCCTTCCCTCATCAGAGAAGGGCCATCTAGTATAAGAAGGTCTAGTTAGAGATTAGATCTCTAGAGATCCCTCTAATTTGAGATTGGTTTATGTCAGTCTACGCTGTGAAACATTTTCTCCTCTAACATTAAAAAGAAGAACAAGACATTTCAGAGAAGTGGTTTCCAAACCTGCATCCCACATTCCAATTTTGGAAGTTGGGGGGGGTTCTCAGTTTTAATAAAGAATGTACAGAGAAGTAAAATAAAAATCAAATCAATGTCAAAACAGCAGAATGAATAAAAGTTTTAAAAGACACACCTAAAAATAATGCAACTAATATAAGACTCCAAAAAAAGGAGCAACTGAAAGTCATCACCATGTCAAGATGCTCTGAAGATGAAGCATTTTCCCCCCAAACTGTAGGACTTTCATGTACATGTATAGAATAAGAGATTTACAGAGTTATCAAGGATTGTGTGGAAGCCATATCTCTTATGGGTACACTGAACTGGGGTCTTCCTGTTCCAGTAATGTGAAGCTTTTGCTTAAAGATGTCAAACTTTGCTGCTCCTTAAAAACTCAATACTTTATTAGTAAATAGCCCAATTTCCTTTAGAATAATAGTGTATGGAATTGCAAGGCATATAGTAAAAGAACTAAATACATGACTTACTACTTTTATTTTTCCATGCAATTGGAAAGATAACAGTGGCCCATCTGGCACTCAAGGATGGCGTGGAGGAAAACAGAGCTCCAGGGACATAGTCTATAACCAATTTCATATCTAACAATGAGAACTAAGTCAGGTCTTAACTAGATTCCTTGAGAGAGAGATCTTCTGAGGCCTCATTCTCCATCCATTGACAAGAAAAAAGGAAAAGTAAGAGGGTGGAATTAAGAATTTTTGCTGTCTTTCAAAGTCTTTCCTTCCTCTTCATATTTCTTCCCTTCTCTTAGCAAAACACAATGCATATAAAAGGAAAAACAAGTTGTGATTGCGTATTAATTGATTGTATATAGCTATCTGTCATGTGAAAGTCTGTAGGAATGGCTTTTATATTTAAGTGGAGCATGATGTCAAATTTATGTCACTTTGTTTTTGCTTTGTTTGATTTTTACATGCTAAATGCCATGTATGTTGAGGAAGTACCTTTGCTTCAGCCTGCAGTTAGGCTACTTTTGAATTATTTTAGATTTTTGCTACTGACCAGAGACTTGCGCTTCTTACCCACCCCATAATATTAGTCCTCAGTAAAGCCTTCTAAAATTTAATCAATCATCAAAAGTGATATTACTTTCCCAAATTGAGCAGTCAGTAAAGACTTCTGAAATTCTACCAATACCTAAAATGATGGGAATGTTCCAGATCAGTGCCATTTTCTTGTAATAATTTGATTTTGGTCTCAATCCTTGGCCAAGAATGGGAAAAGATACATATTTACAAGTCCACTTGGGGGAAAAAATGTTACTATTTCAAGAACAAAAATGTTAACCAATGATTAACTGCTCTTAAAGAAATTATTATTCATTGCTTAACACATGTATTTTACATCATATTTTATCCAGTGTATTTCACTTTTTACTTTTATATGTTACAGTGAGAATTAGGAAATGTTCTTAGGAATCTTATCCTTGATGATCAATAACAAGTAAAGGTCAATCTTCAATTATGGCATTGTTAAATTAAAACTATGCAATTAAACCAGTAGTAAATTAGAATTCTATGTAGAAAAATAATTTTTTTTGCATATATCTTTTCATAGAGTAATCTATTACTTCTGCTTTAAATAGACCTGATCTTTTGGATAATGCTTCGACCGTATTGTTTAAAAGTTACTACAGAACCAGAATTAAATGCTTCTCTCTGTCTCTCTCTTTTTTAGCTACCATGTATTGAGTGTTTACTACTTGTAAGACATTGTACTTTACAGTTAATGTCTACTTTAATTCTCTTAGTACTTCCTCAAGTAATTATGGCCATCCTCATATTAAAAATGAGAGAATCAATACATAAGCAGGTAGGACCACATTATTCTATCATATGGAAAATTTGGAATAAAAATCTATGCCTTCTGGCTCTAAAACTGTGTTCTTAACTACAGAGCAGCTTTTCTTAAGAGTGACAAAAGCGAATCCCTTGCCTTTGCCTGCAGAAAAATAAAAAAAAAATCCTAAAAGCTAAAAGACTTATGCTTTAAATTTATGTAGGGAGGAGATCCTACATTTTTTTCTCTCTCTCTTAAAGGAGGTTTGGGGGCATGACACGAAACTGACAACCAAAGAAGAAGTAAATATTGATAGTATCCCGGGTGGTTGAATGGGCTTCTAATTTTTTATTACTATTCAGCAAGTGTCACTCAAACTAGATTCCTTTATTGCAGCGGTGCTATGGATCACTGTCATAAATTTTCTGTTTGTACAATTTTCCCTCTCATATTGTCAAGTATCTAGTGGTTTTATTAGTGGCTTGCCTGTAATTAGATTCTGGGTACAGACTCACACTCATCTTTCCAGTCAGGATATCAGAAAGACTATCACTTGTCTTCTGCTAGTCCAGTGAATTCAGTTTGGGATATGATCCGTTAGTAGTAATTTCGTTTGTGGGTTGCACAATACCCAGTGACAATGGACTCTACTCTCTTGATGTTTCTGTAGCCTCCCTTCATTTGGGATTCTGTTCCACCTGAACACTTACGTTTTTGAGTGATAATATCTCTTATATGTGGAGAACGATACAAATTAAAATCAGAAAGAAAAAAAAACACACATAAGTTAGTGTTTTAATTTGATTCTTCAGTATTCTCAAGTATCTCAATAGGTTCTTTATATCTTTTTTGTAATTCCTGGCATCAGGAATATTAATTTTAAATAGAGCATCCTTCCCATGAACAAAATCCCCAGAGACCATTTATTGTTTTCTTTTTCTGAAATCCATAGGTTAATGACATGTATTTCTTTTGACTTGCAGTTCTGCTGGCTGAGTATACACTGAGAAGTGAAGTTCTTGGTGATACATGCTTACTTTCTTCCTTCCACCCAAATGAAATGTTCAAATGATACAACTTTGGTTTAGATAATTTCTAAAAATCTGTCAGTGAATCTGATATTGCCACATTTATGAGCACTCTGTTCCCAGGGACTATCAAACAAAAGAGCAAAGAAGCCTGGATAAACATTTTATGGCAAAAAAGGCCAATAACACTATAAGCTGTCAGATCACGAAGTGGCCATTTTTCACTTACGTAAGAAAACATGGAGGTTCCTTTTCCCCCTATCTGCCCAGAAACTCACAATTCACGACACATATGCACTTCAGAACAAATTAAGGTAAAAAAGATGCTCAGATATTAATGGAAATCTCCCATTTTCTTTTGATTAATTAAAAGGGTTTTAGGAGAAAACTAATAATGGTCCACAGGGAAGAAAAGGCCATTAAAGTCATGGAATATATATTAGCAATTAACTTACTTTATTTACAACCCATTTTTCTGCTGAAAACTGGAATGCATAAAATATATAAATTGTCATAAAATAATAAATATATGTAAAATTCATGAAAACCTGATAACAGATTGTGAGTGTAATGATATTATTAAGAATTAAAATAATTTAGTATTTTTCAGCGACCAAAATATATGAGATGAGCTTTCAAATAATGTTAAATAAGTAAAGTAGGATTGTAATTGGATATAGCCCTAATTAGATTCTCTCCATTTTGATCTTCATTTAAACATCTTCTAAATTCCTTTTTACAGAAAAAACATAGATTTGAAATTGGTGTAAGATTATATAATCAAGCAGGCAAATTCTGAGCGTTTATTATTTCATAGAGGTTGGAATATCAAGATGGATTCCCACCAGTAAACATAGGAACTTCAAACTTCAACAAATATTAACAGTATAGTCGTGGTCTAGATTTGCTCTGGGTGTGCACTGACCCCTTTACTTAAAAATGGAATAATCCCAGGAAATCTATTTTTCAGTGTCTGACCTAGAACTTGGGTTACAATGGAGGGAAATTCCTGGTGGGAGTCTCAGGATTCCAGACTAAAGAACCAGTGTTGTGCATTTGAACACAGATGTTCACCTCAGTAGACCCAGAGGTCAAGGATAAATTTAAGCACATTTTCCTAAAATAAAGATCAATTCTGAAATGAACCGACATGTAGTGACTAATCACCAAATACTTATTAAGTAACTTTAGTACACAGTACACTTTCCGATTATAGAAAATAAAAGATGTGTTTTAAGTTTAATTTAAAAAATGTACACTATTCATTAAAGGTAAGTAACACAGGGCAGAGTGGGGAAAGCTTAATCTTTGAAGTTAGATTCCAACCGGCTTGTAAATTTCTTCCCCTCCTTAATCCCTCAGTTTTTCCTCTATACAGTGGGAGTGAAAAAGATCTACTTCATAAGGTTATTCTGATGCTTAAATGAGAGTCTATCAAGCATTTGGCATATGCTATGCACTCAACTGACTGTAGCCATTAAGTAGATTTAAAATACTTGGTAGTATATTCGGTGTCCTTGATAAAGACTAGGTTCCTTTCTCCTTACACCATGCATCAATTTGGTAAGTGCCAAAATAATCATTCAAAAAATAAGTACTGCAGAAATTCATTGAGGATTAAGGCAGTGACAAAAGCTTTCCCAATAATGCAGAGCTTAAATAAGAATGTGGGAGAAGACACATCAGGAAAGTAAATGTACAGAGGAGGGAATTATTTGAATGTCTGAGGAATAATAAATGGAAAATTAGTCAAACCAGAAGCAAAATAATGTAAAACAAAATGAAGAATGTTAAGACTGGAGAAAAGGTGGTTGGAGAAATATCGAGTTTTTCATGAACATCACATAGAATATGGATGGCATTTTAATCAAGTAGAAAGAATTTAAGGAAAAGTGCTCTGAAGTGCTTTATAATAAGATATTCAAAAGAAAGCTTTTCAGCAATGAATGTTACATGAGTTATATCAAGTTGCACTTTGACCATCTGTACCTATTAAGTAAATGGTTGCTGCTGTGACAATCAGACCCCAAATCCCAGTGGCTTAGTACAATCAAGTTTATTTTTCATTCACATAAGTGATATGTTCCTGGTCAGTGAACAGCCTTCCATATTGTCAATCATGGAGCCAATCAATTACAGTTTTGCCCTCCTCTGGATCCATAGGGCACTCTCTATTTGCCAAAGAACAGGGAAAGAAAGAGGAAGATTACTATAGAAGGTTTTAATTGGTTGATCCTGAAAGTAGTGTTCATCATTTTTGTCTAAACTCCACTGGCCAGAATTCAATCACATGGGCCTCTTCCAATTGAAAGAGAGGCTGAGAAGAAAGAAAAAATGTTTTCTTTTTTAAAACTACAGAGTAATCTGACATACCATCTAAGATGTCTTTTTCGTTCAGGCTGGAATTTATAGCACTCAACTTTTGATAAACATATGAACAAGAAAAATGAAAACTGATGTCTACATTGTTCATCCGGGTGCAATTTCTGTTTAGAATTGACTTATCAGCCTCGTAAGAAAACACCACAATTTTCATTTTTTTAACAAGTAGATATGACTCAAGATGGGTGATAGTCTGGATTCTAAACTATGTAAAATTAAAAAAAATATATTCTAATTAGTTAGGTCTATCTTAATGTCTTGATACAAGGAACTATTTCAATATATCAGTGAATTTTACATGTGAATTGCTAAAGAAAACATTTGCTGCTAAATATTAAAGAGTAAATACATGGAATATCCAGATATAAGATATTGTAAATTTTAAAATGCACCTAAAATACAGACAAAAATTTCTTAATTACATAAAAGTATTACGTAAGAAAGGATATCATATAAACTAGCTTATAAGATGTATAACAACAAAGAAAGTGCACAGTGAAGTTTCATTCTACTTGCTAATGTAAGTCATGGATATAGTATGCCATGATGCTGTCGTGGGCTGAACTGTGCTCCCCAAAAATTCATATGTTGAAGCCCTAACCCCCAGTATCTCAGAATGTGACAATATTTGGAGACAGTGCCTTCAAAGATTTGATTAGGTTAAATGAGCCATTAGGATGGGCCCTAATCCCCTCGGACTGGTGTCCTTCTAAGAAGTAGAAATTTGGACACACAAAGAAAGTAGGGATACATGCACACAAAGGAAAGACCATGTGAGGCTACAGTGAGAAGATGGCCATCTGCAATCCAAGGAGAGAGGCCTCAGAAAAAATCAAACACTAACACCTTGATCTTGGACTTCCAGCCTCCTGAACTATGAGAAAATAAACTTCTGTTGTTTAAGTCTATGGTACTTCACTATAGCAGCCCAAGGAGACTAAGATAGATTCTTATGAAATAATGAGACTCATTTGAAATTGAAGGTCCCAAAGGCAAATATTCATCATAAAGTTTTTACTAAAGGAAATACTTAAAGTACTTCTGTAATCAGAAAATCCAGCAAACAGCTGAATATCACCAGAGACCTGGAGCACAGCAATTCTTTTGTGTATAATCCTGGCAAGTCGTGGAATGTCACCCAAGTCATATAATATGAAAGTCGTTTATAGCCTAATTATTTGGCATGTAGCATGCAAATTTTTATAGAAAAAAGTAATAGTAGGGAGTTATTAATAATAAAAGGTTACATTACCAGGAAGATATAAAATATTACTTTGTATTTACCTAAGAGCATGATCTCAAAATATATAAAATAAAACTTGAAATACATAAAAGAAGAACTCAAAAATATATAATCATGGGACCTGTCGGTGGCTCAGTTGGTTGAGCATCTGACTCTTGATTTCAGCTCAGGTCATGATCCCAGAGTCATGGAATGGAGCCCTGCTTAGAGCTCCTTGCTGAGCATGTAGCCTCCTTGGAATTCATTCTTTCTCTCTCTCTCTCTCTCTCTGTCTGTCTCTTTCACCCCTCCCACTCCCCCTGCCCCTTTTCCCTGCTCAAGCTCTCTCTAAGAAAAAATAATAAATTAAAAAATATATAAGCATATATATAATCATGAAATAAATTAAATTAAATTAATTAAATAAATTTAAAAAATTAAATAAATTGAAAAATATATAAGCATATATATAATCATGAAAGAATATTTTAATACACCTCTTTCAATACTTGATAAGACAAGCAAACAAAAATCAGTAAAAATAGAGAAATCTGCACAACATGAATGACAAATGATATAATTGTTGTATGGAACATTGCATCCTACAATAGTAGAACATTTACAAAATCGACCATATGCAGGGATATAAAACAAGTTCAACAAATTTCAAATGGTTGAAATTATATATCATTTGCTTTTGGAATAAAATTGCATGAAGCTAGAAAATAACATCAAATGGTTCACAAAAAAATCCTTAAATGTTTGGAGATTAAGCACTATACTTCTGAGTAACTCATAGGCAAAGAATAAATCTCAATATTAGAACTGTTTTTAACTAAATGAAAACCAAAATTAATTTAAAACTTAAATACGCATATTGAAAGAGATAAAAAAAAAAGGCTGATAATAAACTATGTATGTATCCACCACAAAAAGGTAGGAAAAAAGCAGCTGGTTAAACCCAAAGATAGTGAAAAGAAGAGAATAAAGAAAAAAGGAGTGAAAAGTTTAAAAAAAAACCTCAAAAGAAAAAAAAATGAATCCAAATTATGTTCTTTGAAGGACAAATAAGAGTAGCAAAATTCTAGCAAAGAAAAAATAAGCAGAAAATAATAAAATAATACAAATAATATCAGGAATGAAAAACAGACATCAATACAGAACTTAAAGAGATTAAGAATACAAGAGGAATCTATTATGCACAACCTTAAGCCAATATACATGAAAATTAGGACAAAAAGAAAGGTAACTATAAAAACATAAGTTAGTAAAACTGATGACAAAAACCCAGAAATCTGAATAGTCTTATATGTACTAAAGACATGAATTTGGAATGAAAATCCTCACCTCTTTAGTCATGAGAAAAATGCAGATTAAAACCACAACTAGCACTATACACACCCACCAGAACTGCTGAAGCTAAGAAGAGAAAATAGTTAAGTATTCGCCTGATACGAAGCTACTGGAACTTCCCCTTACCACCAGGAGTATACATGTGTGCAAGCACTTAGCCACATGAAAAGGCAGAGGATCAATCTCACGTATAAGATGGAACAAAAGAAGCGTGACACAAAACGTTCATACTATGTGATTTCACTTATATTATGTTCAAAAATAGGCAAAACTAATCTATGTCACCTTTGGTGTGGAAAAGAAGGGATATTGGTTAGGAGGGCATATGTAAGAAGCTTCTATGGATTGTTCAATTTATTGATCTGATTGGTGGTAAAATGAGAATGTTCACTTTTCGTCAAGCTAATTACTTCTGAGTGTGTGTGTGTGTGTGTGTGTGTGTGTACTTTGATAAAATGTCTATATAATAATAATAGTATGACATATGATAGTTATTTCACATATGTTAAGTTCCATTACAAAATTCTCTGGTCCTGTTATTATAAAGCAAACAAGTTGCATGACCTGGAGAAAACAGGTCATTGTGAATCAATCATCAGCAAATGAAGCAGTGAAATATCTATAACAGTAACAAAAACAGCAGCTTAGAATCTCAGCGGAAGAAAGGTTATTCCAAGTTTGTTCCAGAATCAGAAAAAAAAATTATATTTGTTAAAGAAACAGGGAAGAAAAATAAAAACTAAGGTAAATATTGAAGGACACATTTTGCACAACTATACCATAAAAACTGTACAGAGTTTGATTACTCTAAAAGACAGGAAGAATAGAACTAGAGAATTTAAAAGAATCAATTGAGACATTGTTGTTCATGCTAATTAACAAGGAGGTGTTAATGTGGCATTTAACACTTAGATTTTAACTCCTAAACAGATGAAAATAAACTAGGAAAGACTGGGCCCAAACTGCAGTAAAAGTCCTAAGGAAACATTCCTACACAGTAATTAACAGCACAGCCACTTTCCCCATCCGAGCAACTTAACCCCCACTGTTTTCAGCCCCAAGCGCTGGTCTGATTTGGCTATCCAGAATGGAGCTAGATATAGGAGGGAAGTCCTGATTAGTCCTATCTAACAATGAATGCTAGTTACAACCTCCTTGTAGTAAATAGGCATTAAAAAGATTGTGTTGCCTAATTTTACCAATGAGAGTGCTTCATGGAAAAGTAGCTCTGGACGAGACAAGAGGATCAGGTATTTATTCCCCACCCCCCCACCCCCGATTCTGAACGCTGTTGTGCTCTGAGATGCTACAACCAGCTTGCTCCATGAGGGTAGATCATCTATGTTTTTGTGAAGAAATAATAATTGTATTGTTGAAATATCACATGAGCAAACCATTGAGGCATCCTTCCATCCTTTACTGCAAGATAATATATCCAATTGTTTACCTCAGTGATTCTCAAAGTATGATTCTCAAGTTAGCAGCATCCACATTACCTGGGAACTTGTCAGAAATGCAAATTCCCAGACACCACCCCAAACCTACTAAATCAGAAACTCTGGGTAAGTGATCTTGATGGCATATTAAAGATCGATAACTACTGGTTTAAATCATTTTGAGTTGGGTTTTCCGTTATTTGTGACCAAACTTCCTATTTGATACAACACCAGTAGCAAGTAAGATAAAAATAAATGGGGATTATGAGATAAGAGAGATAAAGAAAAATTGTGAAGAGCAAAAGTTAAGAAAAAAACTAAGACTTGGTGAATTTCCTCGTACGTAAATTATACCTCCCAAACACATACAAGAGGCCAAAACTGAGTTTATTCCTCAAAGTCTATGCTACATACCTTAAGCAACTCTGAGGCTGACAGCAGATTCATATGCTACAAATACCTCAGGATCCCAGCATCATCCTTATTGGACTCTTTATGTAAGTAAAGAGTCATACATGTATTGTAGCCCCCCAGGATTGAAAGTAGATGAACAGAGAACTTACAGTCCTGTCTTTATCTTCTCTTAGAAATCACTGAAAAACAATGAGCATAACTGAGGAAACACAATTAAAAATACTTTTATCTTTCCAAAATTACAGAACATTGTAACCCTAAACTCTAATATTTGCCGAAGAACCACCAAATGTAGCAAAGGAGGGACAGGTATGGGAAAACACCAAATGAGAAAGTCTGCAGATCCCAAACACAGCCAGCAGAGCATAGTTATTCATAAGTAAAAACTTCATCTGAGGAGCGAAAGCAATGATCTTCTTTAAAATCATTTGTTTTAAAACAGAAGAAACGGAATGCCCAGGCTAGTGGGAAAATGCCATATGGTACCATGATGTATCAGGAACTCCTCAAGGAAACACAAAAACATATTTGGCATGATTGGAGAGATTGGAGACAGATTGGAGGAGAGAAACTTGGGATTTAAGAGTCTCCTATAGCTGTTGATCTTTATTGGCTCTGGAGTCATGACTAAAATAAATCTCTCACACATCCAACAAAGCATCTTGGGTTTCCTTGTGTACCAAGGTGAATTCTTACCACCCCATAGTATTACCATGATCCCTTTTTCACAAAAGCTTCCTGCAAAACGCCATGCCAAGAAGAATTCATTCAAACAATCAAACTGAACCAGTACAGAATCTCCCCTCCCCCAAATACAAAAAAGTAATAAGTGAAGGCTAGAAACAACTAGAAAAATATAATAATCACAATGCCAAACAATTTTTCAAAATTAACAAAATAGCCAAAAGAGTTCAAGGTAAGTATAACGTAGGCCTTAAGGAAAATATATGATGGGTACAGAGAAAAAGGAGCAGAAAGAGCTCAGGAAAGTTGAGTTAAAAAAAACACAAAACAACAACCAACAATTGTTAAAGTGTCACTGATCACACTGCAAATGGAAAACATCACGCTAACCAGACAAAACAAGTAAATGGAGGTCAAGATTGGGGGGGGGGGGGATGTGCTATATACAGAAACGATGACTTTCAAAAGCAGTAGCAATGATTGGGACAGAAAAATATTTTAAAATGTAATTCAAGAATATTTTTTTAGAATTCTAAGACTAACCTACAGAGTAAAAGGGTAGAGCCACTCTCCAGGAAAACATGGATACAGAATGATCAATGCTGAAACATAGACCATAAAGGTGTCAGTCTTCTCTAAACAAAACAAATCAAAAAATTCTATTTGGCTTCAAGTCAAAAGTACAAAGTCACCACATTAAGTGAAGATTCAGGCCAGCCTTAGAGGCTTCTGCTCAGCTTTCTCCAATGGTAATTGAGATTGGCAAATGTGTACAGTGTTTTCAGGGAAAAAAAGTATAACACAAAAACTTGATAACCAGTAAACTGTGAATGAAAACAAAGCCAGAAGACAGGCATCTTTACATGTGCAAGAATTCCAACTCCCATGAGTCCTTCTTTAAGGAAACCAATGGAGCCAAGGAAAAGATTAATAAAGAAACTATGGGAAATGATTGGTTAGTACCTTGAATTCAAACAACTGAGAATAAGACCAAATGTTTGATAAAATTAGTTATAAAATCAAAAGAAAATATAACAAACCACAAAAATAAAGCAAATGTATATGAGCAAAAAATTCAACACGAAAGGAAGAAATAAGATAAGGAGTAATATAAGTATTTTATTTCTTCATTGTTAAGCTGGTAACTAAAATATATATAGTTTTTAAATGGATAAAAATATAATAGAAATACAATTGTGTTTAAGTATATAAAGGTATAGAACAGACGAAGAAAAAATGCTGTTTATCTATAATTTCAAATGGAAGTAAAAAGAAGAGATTGGGGAATTATGGCAATTTTGTTATTGCACAAAATGGAGATTCAATAGTTACACCTAAAGATGCAGAGTAGTAAGTATATTATGTAAAATGATGGTATAAATGTAATCACTAAAAGAACTGACAATACAGATACAACTTACAACTTACCAGAGAGAATCTACATACAAGACAAAGCCAAGGAGAAAAACCACCATATAATACAGGAAAAAAAAATCAAAGAAGTCATAAAAAGTGAAAGTATCATATAAAAGACTATGAAAGAAGTGAAAGTATCATATAAAAGACTATGAAAGAACTAAGCCCAAAC
This sequence comes from Lynx rufus, assembly GCF_022079265.1. Taxonomy (NCBI): domain Eukaryota; kingdom Metazoa; phylum Chordata; class Mammalia; order Carnivora; family Felidae; genus Lynx; species Lynx rufus. The sequence continues at coordinate 153,411,730 of NW_025814834.1, forward strand.
AAATCTGTCACCTCAAGAAATATAGATAGGCTAAGCACTCCTATTAAAAGAAAAAGAATTTCAGGTTGAACAAAGCTTATAGAAACACAAACAAAAACACAATGTGTCAAAAAATTGAAAATAACATGATAGGGAGACATATAAAGTAAACGCAAAGAAAAATAAGGCAGGATTAGCAATCTTAATACCAGACAAGGTTACATTCAGGGCAAAAAGAAAAAAGAGTCAAAGCAAATCAGAAAACTGAAAACTATTAAAAATCATAAGACTTGGGGGAATGAGGCTTTTAGATTATCTCTATACAAATGGTATGACAATATAACTAGAAAATCAAAGAGAATTAATGCTAAAACTAGCTTACAGAACAGGAATTCATTAAGATGACAGGATTAAAATTAGTATGTAAATATATATACTAATATATACTTACTATATGTTACTACACAAAATTATATAGAGAGATATATAAAATAACCAATTGAAGGGGCGCCTGGGTGGCGCAGTCGGTTAAGCATCCGACTTCAGCCAGGTCACGATCTCGCGGTCCGTGAGTTCGAGCCCCGCGTCAGGCTCTGGGCTGATGGCTCAGAGCCTGGAGCCTGTTTCCGATTCTGTGTCTCCCTCTCTCTCTGCCCCTCCCCCGTTCATGCTCTGTCTCTCTCTGTCCCAAAAATAAATAAACGTTGAAAAAAAAATAAAAAAAAATAACCAATTGAAGAGAAAACCATTTACAATAATAGCACAAAAATTAAACATTTAGGAATAAGCTGAATAAGAAATGTGGAAAAGAGAAAACTGTAAAAACACTCCTGAAGACACAAAAGTAGACTAGAACAAATAGAAAGCATTCCTCGCCATTAGAAAAGATTATTTTGGGGGCACCTGGGTGGCTCAGTTGGTTAAGTGTCTAACTCTTGGTTTTGGCTCAGGTCATGATCTCATAGTACATGAGTTCAAGCCCCAAATGGGGCTCTGTGCTGACAGTGCAGAGCCTGCTTGGGATTCTCTCCTTCTCTCTCTCTCTCTCTCTCTCTCTCTCTCTCTCTCTGCCCCACCCCAAGTCACACTGTCTCTGTCTCTGTCAAAATAAATAAACTTAAAAAAAAAAAGATTACTTTTCAAATTTAGTTTTCCCAAATAATATAGATTAAAAATTATCTCAAAAACATGTCACCAGTTTTGTTTGGGATTTTGTTTTGAAGATAGACAAGTTTATTCCAAAGTTCATTGGGGAAAAATAAATGCAAGAAAAACTGGCAAAAAAGAAAACCCTACCGCTACTGAACTCTCACCAGATTAACCAAAATTTAGAAACAAAAACAAAAATTAAGCAATTGAAATTCACATACATTAGATAAAAGAATTGGCAGTTCCTTATTATACGACTAACCATTCACCTGTCTCATGCCCCCCCCACCAATTTTACTGCTAGGTACTTACATAAGAGAAATAAAAACATATATCCCCTAAGTAGTTATTTAACAGTGTTCATTACAGCTTTGTACATAACAGCCAAATATTAGAAACAATCCAAGTGTCCATCAGTAAAAGATACACAACCAAAGTTTGGTATAATTATACAATGGAATACTACTCGGCAATTAAAAGAAATAATTTACTCATGCACACAACATGGATGACTATCAAAACATACTGCCAAATAAAAGAAATTTGAAACAAAAGTTTACATAGTGTATGACTCAATTGCATGAAGTCCAAGAATAGGCAAAACTAACCTATGGTGTGAAAAAATCTAAATAGCAATTACCTTTAGAACATTACTAGGCATTTGCCGGGAAAGACAATGAGAGAACTTTACTGTATCACAAGGTATATGGATTTGTGAGAACTTAATGGATGCTACACTAAAGATTTATGCATTTCATTATAGGAAAATTTATTTTAAAGATAAGACTCTAACCAATATTTAATTCTATTTGACATATAGATACTGAAGTATTTGGGAGGATGATAGTGATGTCTATACTTTACTTTGGAATGCACCCCAAATATAAGATGGGCTGATGTATACACAGAGGGATGGATAAATGAACAAATATGTAATAAAGTAAGATTAAAAGAAAATTAATATTATACTATGTGCGCTGGTGTATGAGTGCTCACTGTAAAATTCTTTCAAATTTTCTAAACATTTGAAGTTTTTAAGTGATAAGATGACCAAATTTGGGGGCGAGGGGAGAACAGAAGTGAAGGGCAGTAGCCCTATCAGAAATGAAAACGTATTATAATGTTCCTAAAATTTAGCAAGTAAGGTGTTATTGTTGCAAGAATACATACGCCGGTAGAATAGAACAGGCTATCTAGAAATTGACTTAAGTCGAGATGAAAGTTTATATATATGATAAAAGTGACTCTCAAATCATTGAGAAAGGATAGACATTTTAACAAATGATGCTGACATACTAGATAACCATTTGGATAACAGCTAAGACAGGAAACATGTCACCAAACATCATAATAAATTCCAAATGGATAAGGTATATATGTTAGGGTTCTCCAGAGAAACAGAATCAGTCGGGTATGTCTATATACATAGAGGGAGATTTATTTTAAGGAATTAACTCTCGCAATTGTGGAGGCTTAGTGATATGATAATATGATGATATGATGGGGTGGGCTGGCAGGCTGGAGACTCAGGGAAAAGTTACAGTTTGGGACCAAAGACAGTCAGCTGGGAGTATTTCTTCTTGTTTGGGGGAGGTCAGTCTTTGTTCTTTTATTTATTTATTTGCTTGTTTTTATTTTTTAGTCTTGTTTTGTTTTGTTTTGTTTTGTTTTTTAGTCTTTGTCCTATTAATGCCTTCAGCTGACTGGATGAAACACACCCACACTATGGAGGGCAATCTGCTTTACTCAAAATCCAGTGATTGAAATGTTAATCTCATCCCCAAAACACCTTCATAGAAGCATCCAGAATAATGTCTAACCAAATATCTGGGCTCTAGATATAATACAAGTAAAATATTAATAATTTTGAATACTTACAACATTTTGCATAGCAAAAAACAAAACAAAACAAAAACAACCACAAAAGAACATTATAAGCAAATTCAAAAGAAAAATAACCAAGAAGGAATGAACACTTGAATATATATAACAAATAAAACAATCTTCCTGATATATAAAGAATTCCGAAAAATTGAGGAGACAAATAGTTAAAACCAAAGAGTGAAAAGAATAAACAAATAGTTCATGGGAGAAGGTATAAAGCTTACCCTTACACATATAAAAAATATTCAAACATAATGAGAGAAATTCACATTAAAACTAAACTGTAAAGATACAGTTTCTTATCTGTCAGATTGAGCAAAATATTCAAAAGCTTGAGAATACACTATTTCTGCAAACTTTGGGTAAACAGATTCTCTTTATACTGTAGGAAAATGTGCAAAATGAGACAATTGCTATAAAAAGAATTTGGCAATATCTAACAACACTCTATATATATGTTTACCTTTTAACTTAGAAATCTCACTTTTAGAAATTTTTTCTTGAAGGTATAGCTCCAAAAATGTGGGATAAAACTATGTACACAGTTTTTCATAGCTGCATTATTTGTAATAAAGAATACTGGAAACAACCCAAATGTCTGGTTATAGGAGAATGACTGAATGACTATGGTAATTCACATGATGGAATACATTACAGATTTTGTAAAAAAAAAAAAAAAAAAAAAAAAAAGAAAGAAAGAAAGAAAAAAAACCTTATGAAAAGACATCGCTTCTTACACACAGGTTTAGATTTAATTATAAATATAGATAAACATCTTTTTTTTGAAATGAAATATAGGAAGGATACGGTGAAATATAGTAAATTGGTTACCTACAGGTGCCTACAGGTGTGTGTGGATATAAAAACGTTAGGGAATGACTAAGACTATTCTTAGTATACCTATGTGTTAGCATCCTGTCAGGAAAACAGAAACCACATAAACTGTATTCACAATACAATTTAGGAGCTTGTCTAGATTGTTGGAAGAATGAAAAGGCAACCATGGAACACTTAGGTAACATAGAGATTATAACTGCCTGAAGCAGCTCCTACCCAAAAAGCTGGGATAAAAGGAAGGAAACTGAAGGGGGAAATTCGCAAAGTTGGAACACATTTTTCTGAAGACAGAGCACTCCCCAGATGGTGCTAGAACTTCAGGAGCTCTGAGGAAGGGCATCATGAAACCCGGACTCAGACCACTGAAAAAATAGAGTTCTTAGTGGCTAGTCTAAAAGTATTGGAATAAGTAATAAGCTGAAACAACTACTACTAGAAAGATCTCTGTCTCGGTAAAGGGTTATTGCTGGAGAAACTCAGAAAGGATCAAGTAAACGAGAAGAAGCAAGTCCTTTCTCCATCTTCCTTCTTTTCTCTAGTCTCCCGTGATGCCCTATGGTAGAACCTAACAGGACAATGGGGGTGGCAAGGGTGAAATACAGTTTAGAGAGTGCCAGCATCATAGAGAAGAACATGAAGGGGGTATTTGGAACTGAGAGACAATAGCCGGCACAGCCCACGTTTTTGGCTACTCAACAGCCATGCACACATTTCTATACACATGTGATATCCTATGTAACAAAGTAATAATTTTAGGCTTTGATGAACTTGATAAAATGTATTAAAATTTTATGTACCTAAACCTTCATTCAAATATGAATCTTCCCTCTTTCTCCCCTAAAAAGGTAAACACAAAGTCTTCATTGTATAGACATACATTTCTGGACAATGTTAATTACCCCCAAAGGCGATCACAGTAAACTTGAACATTAAGTAACCTAAACCAACTATTCTTATATAAAATAAGAAAAGGAGAAGGGATTAAAAAAATTTTTTTGAATAATGAACACATTTTATAGTTTCAAAAAGAAATCAACAAAGATGTACTAAAACCAGCAAAATTAATTATACACAGAGACAAATGGAGACAACCATATCAAATGGAAAATATAATTACATAGGAATAACAGAACTAATTAAATATCTTTGACCATAGTATTTCAGCTGTGCACCCTGGATATATTCTAACTACAAAAACCGCAAGAATAGCTTCATCTTTACTCAGTGGGGGTGTGTTTTGAAGGGTTTTATTTAAGCCTCCTAATAAGTGAAAGATGATGATGATGATCATGATGATGAGGGAGGAGGAGGAGGAAGAGATGATGACGGATAAGTGATAGATAGATGATAGATAGATAAGTCAATAGATAAATCGATAGATGATAGACAATAGATAGATAATAGATAGACAGACAGACAGACAGACAGCTAGATAGCTTGATAGATATAGGGCCAATGAGTAAACAGATGAATGTTACTTGGGAACCAGAGTTCTCACTGAGGAAAGAAGTATATGAGAGAAGGATGGGAAGAAACTGGAGGTCCCTGCAAGAACATATGATTTTTATATTTTGTTTGTTTCCTGGATCTGTTCATAGAAAAGCCCTAGAAATGGAATGAATCCCAGGAACAATGAACAAAGTGGCACCAGATCTTGGCCTGTAAATGCCATTTTGGTTTGTAAATACCATTTGAAGGACATAACTGATCACAAATGTGGGCAAAGAAATAAAATACCTTTTTACGCCTGAAAGCAAACTATCAAAGGATTTAAGAGGTTTCCACTGACTAAATTGAGGGAATCATAAACATATAAAACTAAAATAATTTTAATAAATTATTACACATCAAATTTATAAAATCCCTGATTTCTACCCTTTGCTGCCCCTCCCCCCAAAAAAGGCAGAGAAGAAAAAAGGAAAGAAGGAAGGCTCATCTTTACAGAAGACTTCCAGCTAATAAACATAGAAGGAAAAAATTAAACAACGATTTTGCAAACTCTAGCATAAAAATAGATTTAGGCAAGGATTTTCAATGGATGTTAAAACCATTAGAGAATGTTATTGAGAACATAAAATCCAAAGTTTTAAAGCCTTGGTGAAACAGAGTTCCCTACAGATTATGTATTAATTATAAAGGATAATAGATAGCTTACCAGTGAAGAAGTCTCATTGACACAACCTTAACTAAGTCATCAACTTAATATCACCTAGATGCACTGAGGACACAATATCACATTTTTAGTATTATTTACAAAAATGTTGAATATGAACATACTCATCAGGAAACACTCACACAAACCCAGGTTGTGTGGCATTCCACAAAACAATTTTCTGAACTCTTAAAAAATGTGATTAAGAAAGAGGAAAGTGGGAGAGCTATTGTAAATTAAAGAAGACTAAAGACACAAATACAATCTGCGATCCTTGACGGATTCCCAGTGAGAAAAAAAACAGCTATCAAAGACATTTCTAGCACACTGGGGAAATTAGAATACGGACTGTATATCAGGCAGTTGTACAGTATCAACGTTACATCCCTTGAGAGTGACAATATTATTACGGCTATGCAGCGGAGTGTCCTTATTCTTGGAAAATAACTGCTGACATATTTCAGGGTGATGTATCGTAATTTCTGAAACATTCTTCTCAAAGTTTAGCAATCTGCACGTGTACGTACCTATATGAAGATAAACGTGGCAAATGGGCGAATTTAAGAGATGCTTATATGCCTGTTCGTTGTACTTCTCTTTCATCTTTTCACAGGCAACTCTAAGACTAGAATGGCCCTTCAAAATTCCAAGCTGGGCTAAGGTATCCAGGCTTTTATGTCCCTCCACCCATATCATCAGTCATCTGACGGGGGCTGACCTAAAAAAAGCTTGGTGTGAGCAGGGTCACTCTCCACCTGAGGCAGTCCCGGAAGGGGATTCCTGAAAGCTTTCTGTCGGCAGCACTCCCAGCAGCTGGGCTAACAAGTGCCCCTTATAGGGGCATCTGGGCAGCACATCACAGTGTCCACTCTGAATACTTCAAAATACACAAAGAAACTTCAGAAGTTATTGCCAGAGGGGACGTTATTTCCCCAGCCAAAGAAAAACAAATGGGAAGGCGGATCCTCTGCCCTGATGCAACTCTTGATAACACTCCACATTCTCTCCTGGTATTGTTATTGCTGCCAAGGATTTATTTTTGCAGCTATCCATTTAAGCCAACTTGTGTTTAGGTGATTCTAAAGAAAACAACTCTTTTCACCCTGAAATTATGTGCCTGGTTTAGCTGAAAGAAATATGGTAATACATAATCTTAACTGAAACATAGTACAGCAATTTTCCTCTGAGAAGGTCAGGGTTAACCTTCAACGCCCTTACTCGCATAAAGAAACATCTTTAACTTGTATCAGCATATTTTCATTAAGTTCACATCGCCCTTCAAGGTGCAAAAGGGCTTTCATCTCTAAGAAGGCAACAACTAATTAGAAATAAAGTTGCAAGAAAGGCACACGCATTAAGCTGTAAGAATGGCACAGCCATTGCAGGCAAAGCATTCCAAAGGATCTAGAAAACACTTAGAAGTGCAAAATAGAAACCAGAAACTGGGCTCTTTCACGTGAAACATTTCAAAGGTGCAGTGGCCTTTTTGTTACAATTCTAACATTCATAAAGGATAGGGGTGGGGGGACTCACACTAATTAAAAGGCATTTTTTTTTCTGGGGGTTTAATGGGATGAGGTCTGTGAATTTCAGTTTGTGTAGGACAATCACAACTGCAAGTGTTCTATCCTTTTGTTCCCACAGCATAATCCATTATTTCATCTGGAAATTCCAAGTTCCACATTCAGAATACAAGTATCAGTTGGTATCTGTGACCTGAAAATTAACTTACCGTTCATTGCATATTTAGAGGTTGGAGATTACAGATGATATACAGGAAACTGCAAGACCATGGAAAGTACAAAAAAATCTACTTCCAGACTATGTGTCCGGTTTAAAATTTTTACGTAGAAAAACAGCAATTATGTTGACACACTATGACAATTATGCCTGGCACATTATAGGTGTGCAATATGTATTTGTCGTATAAATTTTCAAGAGAGAAAAAGCAGAGAAAACCCTATCATTTTTAGGAAGTATAAAAATAATGTTACTAATTAACATGCTTTACATGTTCTGAGCAATTTTAAGGGGTAGAATCTCATTAAGAGGACCTTATTTAACTATTGATGTTTTATTCTTCATAAGCTCCATCAAATAAATATTTGCCTAGCTTTTTGGATAATATTGTCTCTTTGTTTAACAAAATATAATTTCCAAAAATCAACAAGCACATCGAGTGTCTACTTCATATCTTGGTCCAGTGAGTTTTTGTGTTATTTTATGGCCATGTGACTAGTTCAGAAGATGAAGGAACTACAAATATATTTTTCCTTTCTTTTTTCTTTTTTCCCCCAAAACCCCTATGGAGTAGGGAAAAGCTGTCTGATTATTTTTCAGTCTGATATCAAAGGTACATAAGATCATACTTAGAAGTTGTCAAATTGAATCAACTTTCCCAGTTTACCTTAAAGTGGCTGTTTATACAAATTGAATAAATATGTCCACATAGAGATAGAAAGGGGAAAAAATTCAATAGATTGGAAAATTCCTACATATATGTATCTTGAAACAAGTTGCAAAACTATCGAAAGGTTAATATTTGCGAGATATAGTTTTAATCACAAATTTTAGAACTACTGAGATTGACAAAACAGTCTTAGGGCAATTTGAGTTATTACTATTTACTTTCTAAATTTATTTGGTACTGTCTTGACAGGACAGAAAAGATGAGTTGTTTGAACTTGAGTATAAAAGTCTGTTTTCTATCAATTAAATCTGCTCCTTTCCATCGCCACCCCCCCCCCCCCGCCCCCCGGTCTCCTTAAAATGTTTCTCAGTATGGTACTTGTTCTGGTGTGTTTGATTTTATTTTGAAATGAATTTTTTTGTAGTTTGTTTTGTTTTGTTTTCCTGCTTGAGGTATTCATTTTGAATCTCTGTGTCAGGAAATAGAAGTGTTATCTGTAAATGAGAAGCGTATGCAAGAAACTCAGCCAATGTTGAATTTCAATGAGCTTAGTGGTTCTAATGTCATGAAACTCTGTCAAATGTTAACAGAAATTACAGATAGAATTCTTAAGGAAGCTTTCAAATCACAGCCTTTTCTGTCAGATTTGATAATAACCTAACATCTATGATATCTATCAAGATACTGAAGTGTGATACTGAGCCCCTGCGGAAGAATCATGACATTGTTAGGCCAGTATAATAACAATATTCATTTCAAATTTCAATCATTTCTAAATTTTCTGTGTTTTTTTAATCTACTGCATGGTAAATATGAAAAATAATGAGAAATTAAAATATTATTGCATTTGATATTTGGAAATACTTCTCATTAAAATGACTGTATGTTTACTTAATGGTTCTCTCTTTTCACATGTTAAGAAAGAAAAACATATGAAATTGTATAGGCTTTTCTTTATTCAAATGTTCTAAATGGAAGCACAATAAATGTTATTTAATAACTCAACCACAGTGTTAAAATACACATTTTTAAAAAGTCTTTTCCACTTTATGTGTCAACACCATTAGATTTCCTTAAAGACAAGTTTGTTGTATAGATAATGTTGCTTACCTTAAGTTAGTCTGGTTTTTTTAAATGATGCAAAAATCTGTGGAAATCAATAACCAAGTGGTAGTGAATGCCTTGGAATTCTTGTCACGGTATGCAGAGTTCAAAAGTCTGTCACTTCTACTTAACTAAAACCAACCTCATACTTCTTCTGCTTCAACTAATTAACCTCCTATATTCTTGAATATTCAAGCTGGAGAAGAAGAGCCATGAACAGAAATTAGGAAGCAATGACGATTCAAAGAAAACCGAGACCAAGGACTATCTTTTTTCCTACCCTATTGGGCCCAATAGCAAATGATTTCGTGGCTGCTCATCTTGGTCCAAGTCATTACTTCCATCATTGTGAGGGAAGCTCTGGAATACAGAATAGCTACCTCCAAGAACAGGTGATAGAATTGAAGAGCCAACTTATAATGAACTGCTCCATAAACAGCTGCAGCAACAGCGCTACACCATCCCGTTCTTATATGCAGGGATAGGGTTTTACAGCAATATATTCAGGTGAATTCAAAAGAAGATATGCTGTAAGCTCTGAAACAAGGAGGTCTCAGCTAAGTTCTGTTTACTGCTATCCTCTGTAATCACTGCTCCTAGAACAGTGCCTGAGACAGTAAATAGATGTTCAAAGAAAAAAAATGCAGCAAGGCTCGAGAATTACTGTTACCAGCTGTTTGGGTCCCTTCCTTCCTCATAGGAAGAATTCCAATGAATTCCAATTCTCCAGGTCAATTTCCTGAAGCCAAGCATACAACCACAGTAAATTTTCTCAGGTAGGTATACTGTGTGCATGTGACTATTATGAATGGGACACAGCAGTGATATATGAATTAGAAAGAATATGAATTAGCATCTCCTGATAATGCTTTAAGATACAGCTGTTAAAGTTATGCAACTTGAAATCAAAAGCATAGAACGATGCCATATTTAGAATTAAGTCAAATTTTCCCTGATTTAAAGGTATTATTGGAGTTATTTACATTTTTCAAAACTCCATTACTAGTTAATAGGGATTTAGGTTTTAATCTTAACACTACTTGGAAGACTTGGGAAAATATTGCAACCAAAATAATGATTAGTTTTTACAAGACTTTAAGCCGAAAATCAAATCACAGATTGAAATTGAAATCAAAGAGAATAAAATATTTACGTACAATGGGAATAAATCTTTGCAATGCGATTTATTTTGTAAATCACAATACAAACATAATTTACTATTTATTTAGAGAATTGAGTCAAATTCACAACTAGTGTATTATTTGAATTATATTTTTATATACATCAATAAGAAGGAAGGGCTGTCTTCTACTCATACTTTAAATGACAATGCTTCCTACCTTTTATTTGTATGAGGTGTTTTTTGCTATCTTCACAGTTTACATTAATTAGGTAATTTCTCTCACAGCTCTAACTCTTGCCCATATTCCTGAATATCTTCAAACTGTTCTCATCCAAGAACTCTTTTGAGACATTCAGGCTTATATATCTACCTAGACGTCTCCATCTGGATGTTCTACAGGCTTTAAAGTCTTCATGTCAAAACTGATCATGTCATCTCCTGCCCAACCCCTAAATCCCAGTACTTTTACTGTATTTATCTCGTTATCTACTTAGTTACTCCAAATACTGCAAAGCCAACACCAACCACTTTCCTTTCCTCACTCTCTATACACAATTTAACCATCACTTCCTATCAATTCTACTCCCTAAAGGTCTCCTTAATTTATCCACTGCTGACTCAGGCCATCATTGTCCCTGGCCTGGCAGACTTCCCTGCTCTGTTAACCTGTCTCTCTGCATCTGAGCTTGTCTCTGCCACTGACCCCGCCTTCATTGCTCTCTCATCCTGCAGCAAGAACGATCCTTAAAAAGGGCAAATCTGATCACAGTAGCCCATTTGACAAAATCCTCAGTGGTTCCCCAGTTTCCTAAAATTTATTAACTTAGACACACAGTCTGACATTCAAGCATTATATGATCTTTCTCATTCCTTTACTTCATTGACTAGACTTGAGTCCTTTACTCTCTGTTATGGATGAACTGTGTCACCCCTAGCTCCACCAAAATTCATATGCTGAAGCCCTAACTCCCAATGTAACTTAAGCAAGATAATCAAGCTAAAATAATATCATAAGGGTAGGGCTCTAATCCAGTAGGACTGGTGTCCTTATAAGAGGAAGAGACACTAGGAAGTCCATGCAGACAGAGGTTAGGTTATGTGAGGACACATTTGCAAGCCAGAGAGAGAGGCCTCACAGAAACCAATCCTGGTGATGCCTTGAACTTGGACTTCCAGTCTCCATAACTACAAAAAAACACAAATTTTTGCCATTTAAGCCACTTAGTTTGTGGTATTCTTTTATGGTCACCCTAGCAAACTAATACACCCTTCCTCTATTCTGACCCTAGAAATAACCCACTTCCCCTTTTCTGAATCCCCTATGGCCTCCCCTCCCCCCCCCCCCCCACTGGACAGGCTAATTCCTACTGTCTTCCATGCCTCAGTGAAACTACTAATACACTTAACAATTTTGACTCCTCCTCTAAGGCAACACTGAATTTTTTTTTAATTTTTTAATGTTTATTTATTTTTGAAGGAGAGAGAGACAGAATGTGAGTGGGGGAGGGGCAGAGAGAGAGAGAGAGAGAGAGACAGAGAGAGAGACAGAATCTGAAGCAGGCTCCAGGCTCTGAGCTGTCAGCACAGAGCCCGACGCGGGGCTGGAACTCACAAACCACGAGATCATGACCTGAGCCAAAGTCGGATGTTCAACCGACTGAGCCACCCAGGCGACTCTAGGCAACACTGAATTAGTAGTTCTTTGTAGATTACAGACACTGTAGCTCCATATTGTTGTATTTCAACGGTCTAAATTTAAAATTCTAACTGCAAGTTATTTGCAAGCAGGGAATGTATTTGATACATTCTTTTATCCTCAGGGCCTAGAACAGGCAACTCCTCATATCTGTACAGCATCCCAGCACACAGTGGATGCCCAATAACTGAAAAGTAAGAGGAAGACAAGGATATCAAAACTTTCATCAAAACTAAAGAGAGCGTCAACGGACTGTTGTTGTTAAAGAGCTACAAGTAACCCGCAAAAGTTCAGTAAATGAGCAAGTGAAGGAAAAATCAAGCACTTCAGTTTGGCGTCCAGACATACAGGTAGCACAGAATGCATAAGTAACAGCAAAGCACAGATCAGACAGCAAATTTGGAATCGATTTAGACATAAGTAATTGTTCTACATCAAATAGCGTTGTGCATTTGTACAAGAGTGCAAATTTTATCTCCTTGGTTTCTTTTTCCTCTATATACACCTTTAGGAAAAATGGTTATAAAATAAACCTGTTAAGATTTCATGAGATATTTCATGTTTGGTCCTTCTAATGGTTCTATTAAGTCTCTTCAAAGGGGCACTTTTGTACCAGAGCAAACTTGAAAGAACAGAACATTTATCCCAAAAGCAATTTCCTTCCCCAGTTATTTTCTGTATTCCCTTGGCAGTGTTTTTCGACAGTTTTACTTGAATAAGAGCTTATTTGGTCCCAAACCAGTTTCTCCTGCTGCTTGAACCTATACTCAAGTCTCAGACCTTTGTGTGTCATCCCCGATCTGCTACCATGGAAATGATTACAATCACACGAGTACATATTTTATTGCAAGATGAGCTCAGATATTTATAAAGAAAAAAATTAAAGCAAACTCTGACAATTTTTTTCATTCATTGTGCATCTTTCTTTTAATCCATTCAAAGAAACTGAACAGTTTTCCAAATGGAACTTTTTATATTTATAGGAAGATGTTAAAAACAAAGTTTCAATGGTGATGATAAGTACGATACTGATGATAATGTTTCCTTTTAATTATATAATGTAGGAAAGTTGGCAACAGGATGGTTTACAACACCCCTAGGAAGAAAGATGGATTAATTTCAATATCCCTATTTTGTGGGTAAGAAAACAGATTCAGAGAAGTTGATTTACTTAAAAATTTTAAGTTTTCCAATCAGAAGAGGCATTATAGAAATGTCTGGTGCCAGTACCTTTAATCTGATATAAGTAACTTTCCCACGATGAAACATCTAGTAAGTGGTGAGCCTCTCCCCTGACTGCTGTGTACAGAGAGCTGTGTAGGCAGCTGGGCTCTTCCGGTACATAAGCTCCACACCAGGAATAAAGCCAGTCTTAGGAAAGGTATGTTTATTATATCTTGGCCACTATTTATAAGATCTGAAGCAGCCAAGTGGCCCCAAGTAGCCATGAGTGTCAGTAAAAGAAATCTTCCTGGAAAAGTATAGACAGCAATTAACAAAAAGAATCTGTAGACGATTAAAGCGTTTGAGGGTCTTTTGACGCAGATCTTGTGTCCCAATAACTGGTTTTCAGCACGGTGTTTCCTGAGTCTTCTGGAATGCCCCTCTGGGAGGAGAGCACATGAACTGCAGGTGGGTTCTTCAATTTCTTCCAGCTTTGCATTTTCACCCTCACTCCCTCATTACCACTCCTACTGGAGGCTTCAAAAAAGTTTGTAGGAAAGGAAAATGAGCTCCTCATTAGAAAATGGTCATGGGTTCATGGTTTCTGAAAGCTTTCCGAATGCAATCAAGTTCAGCAAGCCTCCAAGGAATACAGTAGTTCCCCCTTATCCATGGTTTCACTTTCCTTGGTTTCAGTCACTTGTGGTCAGTTGCAGCCAGGAAGCAGATCATCCTTCTGACATATGGCCTGAAGGTCAATAGTAGCACAATGCCTACCTCATTCACCTCACTTCACATCACAGAGGCATCTCACATTATCACAAGAAGAAGAGTGAGAAGTACAATATCTTGGGGGGGGGCGGGGGGAGAGGGAGACCATGTTCATTTAACTTTTTTATAGTATTATTGTGATCATTCTCTTTTATTAGTACTTGTTGCTAATCTCTTACTGTGCCTGATTTATAAATTAAACTTTGTCAGAGGTATGTATATGTAAGAAAAAAACAGTATATATACTGTTTAGTATTATCTGCAGTTTCAGGCATCTATAGGAGGTCTTGGAACAGATATATGGGGACTACTGTACTTTTATGTATTCACAAAAGTATTTTAAACTATACCACTAATAGCCTGGCAGAAATAGTGTGATTTTTAAAAAAAAATATGCATATATTTTCCATACAAGGAGCTATGTAACAACTTGCTTCTGTTTAAAACCAAACTCCAAATCTGTTGTCTCACTCAAACCCAGACCATAACTTTATTTTTTTATTTTTTAATGTTTATTTATTTTTGAGAGAGACAGAGTGCGAGTGGGGGAAGGACAGAGAGAGAGGGAGACAGAATCCGAAGCAGGCTCCAGGCTCTGAGCTGTCTCAAACCCACGAACTGTGAGATGATGACCTGAGCCAAAGTTGGATGCTTAACCGACTGAGCCACCCAGGCGCCCCTGCCCATAACTTTAGAATTTATTTCTAATGTTAAGAGTCTACCTTCCAGTCAGGCAGAGCTTTCCATCAAGGGCAGCAAAAGCAAGCAGTGCAATCCCTTCCTGGTATACCTTTAGGTTTTTAGGCTACTCTAGGACGTTTCCAGATCATTTCCCTTTCTAACCAATCACATATGCCAAAGTAGCTTGGATCTCATCAGGTAGGGAATAATTACCATTTGGTTCTAGACATACACTTTGCATATCACTCAACAGACTCCACCTGCCCCCTAGTTGTGAATTCTGGGAAGGAAATGGAGGCATTTTCCATGCTTCCAGCTCCACAGTAACACTATCTTTATGAAAAGACAACACAGGTACTATTGAATGCAAGATTCTACATCCTCTACCGGGGTTCCCCAAAGTCAGCCTCAGCCTTTGAATATGCTTCCCCAAATCACCTTTCCTACTACATCCCCTCCTCCCTTCTTTTTTCAGCCCCTTGAAATAGTGTTGCTAGTGTTTGCTTTCCGAATGGTGTTTTAAGGTTGCAGTCCCAAGACACTCAAGCTAAAATTCCTGGGGCAGAGAACATTTACAGTTCAGCATATGTTTTCATAGTCAGTGGGAAAAATGTCTTCCTCTACTCCTAACGGACTTTCTTTAGTAATATGCTTCATGGCACCCCTGGATGTGTGGGGAGACTGACGTTGCCAGAATATTTCTTTTTTACGGCTTTTGTTGCTTTGACAGCTTTGATTTTATGGCAACTTTAATCATGTGTGTCCTATTCCTTCACCTCTGGCATTTTGCAAATATTCCATTTTTCTATCGCTGCTACCATTACTGCCTTCAACAAATTGTGATTCATCAAACTGTTTCCATGTCCTTCTACTACATCCACAGAGGAAACCCCCAAAGGGAATTGCATCACGCAAACAAGGTGATGCTAAATGCTCATGAATGAGAAGATCTATTAATTAAAAAGGGAGGCGAGAGGGAAGAGGAAGAAAGAAAAATTACATGTCTAAGTTAACGCAGCCCCAAGACACCATCGGCAGTAACTTACACGCTGACACTTTAAACAGGCTTTATGAGTCTGTTTACTCTATTCACGACTATTCATGAAAAAAAAAAAACGTGCTATCAAGTATAACAACACAATGTACATGTGTTATCTTAAAGACACAGTGAGTCAATAAATCATACCTGAGCTTTAACAATATTATATTTCCCTTTCTTGTATATTCATAGAATAATGGAAGTGGAAATGAAAAAGAGCTAGAAATGGAAAGACCAAATAGGTTATCCATTCAATCTTGCTCCGACAGAGGATCAGTCTAGAGCAATAATACATCTTAGGTTTTGTCATCTGGAAATGAGTGCCTTCTCTGTGTCTTAGCTTTCAACTGCTTTTCCTAGCAGCTTATTTCTGAGAAAGCAGAGTTCTTAGACTCTAGTTGTTTTCCCTTAAAGCCTGAACTTAACTTTGACTTTCCTAATTTTCTCTCCCTCTCTCATTCGAATTCCCCGCGATCTGTATAAAAATTTTCTCTGTTGTGTGTATTTATACTCTTCTAATACGCCTTGGATTATTCCCTGGTTCTTATTACCTATCCAAGATAAATCCAGTGGCTGGTTATATATAGCAAGTATATATCACCCTTCATGCCTACTGATCTGTGTGTACTGTTTTCCCAAAAGGGTGGGAGGTGAGATTAGGACAATGTCCAGAAGATCTTTGTGAAAGGCAATGCCTCTTCTCAGCCACCCTGACTCCAGCACTTACAAAACTGGGGAGAGATTTGGCCACGAGCCCCTGCAGCTAACTCTCTTCTCCCCAGAAGCCATTTCTGCCTGTTGCACATCTAGGTTTCTGATGAATTTGTCCCACTTTGCATTTAAAACTTACCTAGTGGTAAGCCCTGTTCCTGCTCTAAGGCAGTGTGGTCCATGTTTAAGAGTCTCCTTTTCTTGCAAATATTGGCATCGTCTTCAAATTCCATTAAAATGCTATCTGCTCCCCTTTATAGATCATTAAAGATTTTCTCACTGCGAGCAAAGTTAATGCTACAGTTTACTAACTACCTCTTCAAATTGATCAATTCATGCCATTTTAAAGCATTGTGATGTTTTGTTTACAAAGCTAAGCCAGTTTTCAAGTTGTTGGCTTTGAGGCCACTCATAAAAAGGAAAAAAAAGAAGATATCATGCTACAAAATACTTTACAGAAGTCATTATTTTTATCAAAAGTATATAAATTTCTAGTAAATGTTTTAGAGTGTCTCAATGATGCAAAAAATATAGATTAAATGCCAATAGTTCATTCACTTTTTACCTCCAGATCTGGCATAAGGTAGTTATTCAATAAATACACACAAAATTAAATGTGTATTTTTAGATAACTCCATTATTTGTTCAGAGCCAAATAATTCCAAGTGTGTTCATTTTGCCATACAAAAACTTAGTCATAACTTCACAAACATGAAATCGGGGTTTGAAGATGCCTGTGTAGATGTCCAGAAATTGTGCTGTTCAATTTACATATATTAAGTCTAAACCTTGCAAGAGCCCTACAAGTCAAAGCAGCAAACCAAGGTACAGGAAGGTAACTTGCCTAAGATCACTAGAAAGATTAGGAGACACAGACAGAATTCGAATGCAGTTGCGTCTCCCTAAATCAGGCAGAGTGTACAGAATGTCAATTAAAAGAAAAGATCGGAGCTAGGCATCAAATGAGGGAGCTCTGTCCGTGGGCCACAGTGGTGCAGAAGCATGAGGCAGCCTGGTACATATTGGGAACATGATAAATTAAACATAGGTATGAATGGGAGCTGCAGTGATTACAGTGGGAGAAATAAATAAACGGAAGCTTCGGTAGAAAGACCTTGCTCTTTGCTGCTAAGAAGAGTTTAGAGTTATCTTATTGGGAAACGGAGCCATTAAACACCTTAAGCAAAGACTCCTGGCTGGTAGCATCAAGAACTGATTTGAAGAGAATAAGGAGAGATGAGAATAACAGTGATTATGCAATAGTCCAGGTAAAGAATGAGGAAGCCTTGCATTAAGGCAGGGACTTTGATAGCAGAAATAATGAGTAATGTTAATTAATTCATTTGTGGAGGGGAAATGAGTGAAGAGAAACCAGCTTATTGCTGAGTATATGGTGACAGCCTCTACTGATACAAATGTAGAACCTAGAAACTCTTACAGAACAAAACATATATATATGGGGGTGGGGACATTGAAGGGAAAGGAAAAGATGGACTGGACGAGTTTGTTTGGAGATTTTAAGGTCAATTTGGTACATGTTGAGTCTGATGGATAGTCCAGTAAAATACTGATGGTTGGAAGATCACAGGATTGACTGCAATTACTCACAAAATATTTAAAACATTGTGTTCTCAATTGTGAGGATTTTCTAAAATATGTATGCCCATGCCTTTTCTTAGATATCATGATTCGGTATTTCTGAGGTAAAGCTTAGGCTAATAAAAACAAACCAATAATAATAACAACAACAGCAACAAAACACTGCCCAGCCCTAACAAAACACATCTGTAGGATTTCCACTGGATAGAGCCCCAAAGTCTCTAGGCTATCCCTGTTTCACTGTGGTTTTTTTTTTAATGTTTATTTTTGAGAGAGAGAGAAAGAGAGAGAGAGAGAGAGAGAGAATGAGAGAGAGTGGGAGAGGAGCAGAGAGCGAGGGAGACAGAGGATCCAAAGGGGGTTCCGTGATGACAGCAGAGAACCCAGCATGAGGCAGAGAGCCCGATGTGGGGCTCAAACTCACAAGCTATGAGATCACGACCTGAGCTGAAGTCAGATGCTTAACTGACTGAGCCACCCAGATGCCCTCACTGCTTTTATACTAGTAGAAGGAGTAGCACTAGTAGAACGTAGTAGTGTGTTACAAACTATGGGTCACAAACTATTGGTTGCTCATAAAATCAATTTAATAAGTTGCAACAAAGGTTTTAGTCAAATTTAACAAAAAAATGTCAGAACTAATTCCACATAGAATAAGTATGTTTAATAGTTTTTTATCTGTTTTCTATATTTCTATTTGTGTAGATGTATATGTAGTCTGTGTGTACATGCACCTGCACACATGTACTGGTTTATAATGTAAAATTATTTTTTTTTCTTTCACAATCAAAAAGTTGTAAAGCCACTGTTATCCATGACAAAAGGAATTATAGCTAAATGTTACAATTTATTTTTAATGTCAAGGTAGTCAAATCTTATGAAGAAAACTGAGCCAGGTATGAGGTATGATTCTATTTCTAGCTTGGCTACCTATACAATGTTGGTTCCATGAAAATCAAGATTTCCAAATGGCTTTATTTGTAAACAAGAAATACCATAGCACTTGTAAACCACCTCACTAATATTAATTTAATAAGACCACTTGTGTCAAGTACTTTGAAATCTGAGAGAAATAGAGTAACAACTTTTGAATTTCATTTTATTGTTTACAATGAACCTTCACAGATGTAATCATTTTGGCTCACAAAGGAAGTCTATGAGATAGCTAGGAAAGGTTGCTTTATCCACATTTTACAAATGAGGAAATCAATCACAGAGACGTTAAATGTACCTAGGTAATCATAACATTAACACTTCTCAAATATTAATAGATATTTCTGAAAAAAATTGCTTCCATTTGTATTCAATAATCACATTAATCAACGCCTACAAAGCTAATGATCTCATGACATTTTTCCTCCATCACCCACAGAAGCCAATATTGTAGACACATAATCTAACCCTATTTTGCTACGAAAATATTTTTCCTTCATATTTTTGTTCAACTCTTACAAGATAGATTAATAGTTGCCTACCCATAATTTCCTCATTCTTATTTGCTAAGGAGACCCCAGTTTTATGCATGTACCTATACCTCAGAAAATATATTTTTGTTCTCAGCTCAAGAGCAAATCATGAACGATTTAACTCTATCAAGTTTATACAATTCTCCTTAACAATGATTGGCTTACAAATGGATATGACCCATTCTGGACAATGGGCTGTCAAGAGAGGTCTCCTACATCAAAGGGGAGGGACTTAGAGTAAGAAACACAGAGGAGAGACTGTCATTTTATTCCTCTGGATGGTCACATATCTGAATGCCTCCTGGAACCGTAGCATCCATACTGGGACCACAGGAGCAGCTGGCCTGACAACCAAGGCAATTCCCTGAAATTGTGGGAGTGGGAAGATGCAGAGAACCTTAATCTCTGCTGGCATTGCTGAACTGCTTAACTACTTGACTTTGGAGTCATCTTGCATGCCAGTGACTTACATGTGAAGTGATAAACTTTCTCTAGAGTTAAGCATTTTGAGATATGTTTTTGGTACTTGCAGCCAAACACGTCCTAATCACTAAAAGTCCCCATCCATTTGGCAAACTTTTGAGATTAAATACTTTAAGTTTCCACCTAACTGATTTTTGTTTACCACTTTAACAGTAAGTTAGGAATATTCTAATTTTGCCTATGTTTTTTTAATCCAGTTAATCTAAAATACTATTCTATACCTATTATGTTTATTTATTGAGGGACTATTTTCCAAGATTTTTTATATATTCAGGGAATCCAATGTTTTTATAAATCATTCAGAGACACACTGGATAAATAATGACATCCAATGTATAAAACGCATTCATATGCTAATAATATCTCTGAAGTGTGTAATTTTGAAAATATTTAGTTGACTCATTTCATACTACTTTGACTTACTACCTTTTGAGTAACATGGTATATGTGTGAGAAACATGATATATGTGTAACTGAGCCAATGGACATAAAAGAGACATGAATGGCCACAGGGTGCATCCAACACTTTTTAAAATTTTATTCAAAACTGTTTATGTGCGTTTACACATATTTCTCTAGGTAGACTGTCCATAGCATTTATCAGTCTCAAAGGATTAAGAGCCACTATGTATGAGAAAATTAATCTTTTCCTTTACTATTTTTGAATCAGATTGACACAAGCCAACAACCATTCATTCAAATAGAGAAGGATTTGATCTCTGATTTGCCACTTCATATGAGCATAGCTCATATACATAGATTATATAGGAGGCTATACCACTTGGTAGAGTCTGAAAAATACTACTAAAAGCATTCGATGCTTTTTGAGAAAGGAAGACATAAATTAGGCAATTGGATTTTTGGTTCTGCATCATTTCGTCCACAGCAATATAAAGTGGTTTAATTTTCTTTCCAATAAAATTTCTTTCTCAATAAAATAAGCATATGAAAAATGTAGAAAAAAATCCTTGGAATGGTACAGTATGCATACAGTTATACTGCTAAACTTTGCAAGAATAAACCTAACACATTTATCATGGTGTCTACCATTCAAGGTTTATCTCTGAAAACTCCATCACACTCCCTACTCCATCCATACTTGGGCACTAGCTATAAAGAAAGTACTCTTCCCCCTAGAATTAAAACTTCCATTTCTCTGTGCACCTGAACATACCATTCCCTCTTCTACAATGTCCTCTCCTCTCTTCTTTACCTGTTGCCTGGCATATGTCCCATTATTCAGTACTTGTTTCAGAACCACCTCCGCTGAGAAGAACCTCCTAGGAAGAATATATGGCACTCCCTGCTCTTTGCTCTCATAAGATCCCAGGCACTCATTCAACAAATATTTACCTAATGCCTCTAAGTACTGGGAACACAGCAGTGATCAAGCGACACTCTTGCTCTCATAGAGATAATATTGTAGTGGGAGTAGATAGATAATATGCAAATAAGCACATAAAACAGAAGAGGTAATAAGTTCTCTGAGGAAAAAGAAATCAGGGTAAGAAAGGGTGTTAGGGGCAGAAGACAACTGTTGCAGGTAAGGTAAGGAGAAAAATCCTCCAAGAGTGCGGAGCATTTGAGCAAATCTCAAAATTAAGTGACTACCTAGAAGAAGAGTATCCGAGGAAGAAGGGGCAGTGAACGCACAGGCTTGGATGTAAAGGCATTCGTGGAAGTTTAGAGAAAAAAGAAGGAACAGAGGTAATGGAAGAGGGTGAGAGAAATGGGAGATAATGTCAAAAAAGTAGCCTGGTGCCAAATGGCAAGGACTTGCAACTTGTATGTTAGTAAGATAAAAGCATTGGGAAATTCTGAGCAAGATGTGACTTGACCTTATTTCTAAAATCTCACCACAGCTGCTTTGAGTAGAGCACATATTTGTCAGTGAGAAAGCAAAGAGACATACAAGAGGCTACTGCGGTGGTCCAGATGGAAACTGGTGGTGGCAGCTTGTCCTGGGATGGCTGCAGAGGCAGGGATGTGAAAACTATGAATACTGGCAACTCTTGAGGGAGTTTGTTTTAGCAGAGAGAAGGGAAATGGTTAATTCACTGGAGAGGGCAGTGAGGGCAATGGATAATTATCGTTACAATATATTACAACATTCATTACACCAATGGGAAAGAATGCTGGTGATGTGGAGTTGAGAGGGGCTAATTGCCATGTCCTTTAGTCGGAGAGAGACGGTGGGATCCAGGATGAAAAAAAACCGAGATGGCCTTTGTGGGTCAGGGACATATAGTTCAACTACTATAGTGGACAGAGATGCAGAATACTTGAGTGCAGTGCCAGTGGGGTAGTAGACTTTGTGGCATAACTATATAGCCATCCTGTAGATGAGGAGAAGAGAGGAGAGAGAAGAAAAGATCGTAAGAAGCCTTTTATTGGGTGTTCTGTTACTCTTAGAAGGAGAAACATACTATGGAACAATAGTAGGCAATTCACAGGATTTTGGGGAAGGTCAGAGAATCACTGGAGGTGATCTAACTAGGACAATATCCAAATGACAATGACATAATTGCTCACAGAACAGTTTTCCGCTGCTGCTGGGAACCCCAGATTTTCCTGCCTATAAATCCCCAGGCCTAACTGTTAGAACTGGGACATATAACACTGGCTACTTCTCAGTCACCTTCACCAGAAAAATAGATACTGCACTGTGCTTCTTTCTTCCTGCAGTATGTTTCCTAATCAAAACCTTGCTTGGGAACATTTGATGGGAGAAATCTACAAAAAATTCTCGAGCTATAGCTGTAAATGAAGTTTAAAATTTAAGTTTCTGGTGTCTGCCTTGGAGATTGAGATCTCATAAAGGGAGAGATTCCTCATGCATAAAAAGGGTATCCAGAAGATGGTGGGCAACCAAAAATACAACAAACTTAAACTACAAGTGTTTACATATTTGCTGTTATACTCCCCCCAAATGTTTTCAACACACAATAAAAATAAGCATGTGATAATTTTTGTTGCATAAAAAAAGATAAATGAAATGAGGAACTTCATTTTTATGCACGGCCATTTGTTATTTCTTTAAATCCTGGTTCCCACCCCAAATTATACAAATAATATAAACTAGGGGCACCTGGGTGGCTCAGTTGGTCAAGTGTCTGACTTCGGCTCAGGTCATGATCTCACAGTTTGTGAATTCAAGCCCCACATTGGGCTCACTGCTGTCAGCATGGAGCCCGCTTGGGATTCTTTCTCTCCCTCTCTCTCTCTGCCCCTCCCCTGCTCACGTGCTCTCCCTCTTTCAAAAATAGAATAGACGTTAAAAATAATAATAATATAAACTAAACTGGGGTATTAGAGCATAAATTGGGGAATCTTAGAGCATTAAAATATGACCTTCAATCTCTAGGACTGTTCTAGAAATTAAGACTATTTGGGGGGGGGGGCTGGATCATTTTGAGCTTCTGTTCATTTCAACACAACTGTCCTAAGAAGGTGCTGGCTCTCTGGTATGGTAATGTTTGAGAATAATAGAACAGAGTGAGAATTCATTCATTAAACAGATATTTATTAAGCCCCTAACTATAGTTACACATTCTTCTAGGTGTTGAACACACAGCAATGAACAAAAGAGATAAAAATCACTGCTGATGGCATTACAATTCTAGAAAAAAGGGATGCGCTCAATATCACAATTACCTTTAAGTGATAACAAAATTAATACATGTTTATGACAGAAAAGCATAAGAAAAAAAATCACCTATTATAGCACTAATGTAACTCTTGTGCTTTTTGATACATGGTACTGTGGGTTTTTTTTTTTAAGTATCTAAATCTGCATATTTATTACAAAAATAGAATGCTACCTAAACATACAGTTTTCCATTTTGCTTTTTTCACTTGATACTAGTTCATGAATATTTTCCTATATGATTATGCATTTTTTATAAAATTTTGTAATGTGTACATATTACTCTGTCATAGAAAAGTATCATAATAAGGTCCTTTTTACTGACCATTTAGGTAGGTTTCCAATTTTCCATTATTATAAACAATGCTGCAGTGAACATCCTTGGACTTCTACATTTGCACATTTATCTGATTATTTCTTCTGAATAATTTCACAAATGTGAAACTGCAAAGTCAAAGAGTAACCATATTTTAAAGGCTGCTAATATATAGGCCAACTCTTGTCCAGAAAAAAATTGTGCCAATTTTGTTCTCAGCTGTACTGTGTAAGTGAGCGCCTATTTCCTACTCCCTAGCAGATTCTACTTTTTTGATTATTAATCAACTTCTGATGATTCAGCCAGGGACTCTCGCAGTAGGGAGAAAGGTAGTTGGGCAGCTGTCGCTAAATGATAAGTCAACAGATCTTTCGATATGTACCATTTATCCACAAGGATTACCCTGTGCCCAGTGGGATCCTCACCTGTTTCGTGCTGATAGGAATGCTTACGAAACTTCTGAGGGAAGAAAGGAAAAGAGGAGAGAAAATATGTCAGTAATTCTCACCCTTCCAATCCATTTTTTCATTGATAAACAATATTAATTGCATTGAAAAAATATTTAAATAACGTCAATACTGACAAGTACAATTTAGCTCTATGGGTATGTTTGTATGTAGTACACAGAGTTATCGAAGGCAAATGGAAATACAGTTGAGATGACATATTATGCATCGTTAAATAATAAACACTGAACAATGTGAGAAAGCATCTTCTATCTCTTGGAATGCCTATATCCTAACTTGACATAATCTGTAGAATCCAAAGGAAGAGATGATACTAAATGGATAGTCATTTTTCTTAATGTCTGCCCCACTTCCCAAATTGTACTAGTTTATACTTACTGATTTTAGTTCATTAAGTTAATGCTTATTGTTTAAGCCTTAGGTCAGACTGTTTCCTGAGATGTGGCCAATAACCACTTAACACCAGGGATAAAAGGATGTTCTAGTGAGAGAACTCTAGAAGTCACTGGCTTCTAATTCAGAATTAGTATCCCTAATTCAGAAATCTCTATCACATAAGATCCCATGAAAAAAACAAACAAACAAAAAAAGATCTCCCTTAGCTAGGAGAACCTAGCTAAGCTGTGTCAACTGGGAAAACCACTCAGAATACACAGCCCTTTATTGTTATTATTGGTGCTGGCAGGATCCCATCTCTCTCTGCACAGCCTAAACCCACAGCCTTTAACCTCTCATACCAAGAAAGCTGTTCATAACCAGAACAAAGGTTAGAAAGCCCCTATCGTCATCCCAAGTGACATCTCTGCATCTTTATAGATCCACTAAATAGGTAAGTCCTAGTTATATCTGTATCCAGGCTCCTAGTCAAAATCCTCTTGTTTCTTATTAACTACACCCTTCTCCCTGGCTTGAACTTGTACTTACTGAACAAACCCCACCAAGTTAAACCAAAATCTGTTTATGGCTTCCACTTTGGCCTCAGTCTTTCCCATCCATTTGCCACAGACCCCAGTGTCTCCAACAGTATAAACAGGTCCTCTGCTGGCACATTAACTCTCTGCATTTGTCTTAGCAGAACTAGATGATTATACAGCCTTTAGAAAGTGGAAGTTCAGTCTGAACTGCTTCAGGATTCAGACTGAGCATCTTCTGGATGAGTATGGTGTTAAATAAATTTCTACAAATTTCAGCCCTTAACTTTCATAACAATTCTAAGCAATCGATTCTTACTCTACAAATGAGAAAACCGAGACACGGGCAGATTAAGGGACTTGTCTAGCTTTTACATAATGGAGCCACGATTTGAATTTAGGGTCTCCTGAATACAAACCAGTGTTCTTCTGCCTTATGATATTGAGATGGAATCACTCAGCCCAGGCTTTAACACCTTTTGAAACAGAGGTGGTTTTGTCCCATGGCTCGATTTAGTAATTTTCAGCTGAATAAAAAATTCCTGTGTCCTGCCCATGTGAGTCCCTCGCCCACGGCACCAGACCAAAAGACAGACTCAGGAATCTGACAGGCGGCCACCCCCTTGCACATGATCTATAATGTCAGATATGAAGCACAATTAACAAACAAAAGCAGATCTGGCCAATGCTTAATAATAGATGGAGGAGTTAATTGACCTATGCAAAACTTAAAAAGCGCAGAGAAATTATTAAAGTGTAAAAAGTATCTTCCCGCCTGTCTTATACCCAACATGGTCCCCTCAGCAAGATATGTCATCCCTACAGGAGTCCCACGCAAAGGTATCCCAATTAGTAAGAGACCTTAGGCATGTGAACATGTAAAATAGCATTCAGAAGGATTGTGATTATATAACATACCAAATTTTTCCCCCCAAAAAATGAGCAAAAGAATAATTCTACTTTATGGCTCTTGCTTAATTGCCATCATGGACTAATCAGGAAAGAAAATGATGCTATCTCCTCTTGCTAACCTTTGATCTGCTCCCTACCAAGGTTTGTTTCATTTCCTCAAAACCGCAAAAAAGAGTAAAATGAGGTGATCAAGGCTGAAGTCACCCCCTTTGCAGTTTTTCCCAGCTTAATCATGGAAGATTTCTGTTTAATAAAACACAGGGTTATTGCTGCTGATTGTCACAAAATTTCTTAACAAAATGCTCCTTTTATTTCAGCTAAACAATGTTTTTCTTAAACCCGTTGCAGCAGTTACGTTAACTGACTACAATTAAAATTCTACCTTGTAGTAACATGGTTTGACCTCTATCTCAACATACTCAAGAGTCTTGGAGTTGACATAGCTAGTTTACGGTAAAAGACGAGTCAGTTTCTGAGACAGTCCTTATGCCAGGAAGAATTTACTGGAAATTCTATTAGGCTTTAAGAAGACACTGTGCTGTATTATGAATACCAATACTATTATTCCCCAAGTTTGCACACAAATTGTATAATCACTCAAGACACTACAGGGGTTACTTAGAAAACAAATGTGACATCATTTATCATATTGATCCTTGTCTATAAACAAAGAACTTGTATCTTTCCTAGCGACAGCATTTTCCTAAATGTCATTCAGCATTAACCAGAGAAACAAAATAATAACATTTTCAAAATCAGGATTAGCATTTAGGTTGTTGCTGGACATTTTAAGATACAACGGAAGTAGCCTTTAGTCCTTGTCTGGGGGAAGAGAAGAGAAGAAGACTTTACCAATGCTCATGCTTATCTTAGTCTAGAAAATCTGTTTTATGCTTCTTTCCTCTAACATCAGAGAATGGTCACCTGCTTACCTGTTTTTGTCTGATTGAGTAATCTTCTCTGTAAGTTTAAAATAAATGAAAAGTGCTATACCTGTGGAATTAGAGATTTCTTTTCATACCTTGAGTGGACCTTGGTGATTAGTGAATCTACATTGGAAAACTAAGATCCAGAGGGCAAATATGTCTGATTCTGCCTTTATTTTACCAAATACATGATTTTCCTAATCTCACTAGCAGCTTAATGAAGAGGTTTTCCAAGAAAACAACAACAACAACAAAACAAACAAAAAAACAAGAAGTGATAAACACGGTCAATTATTGTTCACCAACTTCCTATGTCTGAATAAGAACACATTAGGTTAAGAGAATTGCTTTTCTTAGGGCTCCTGGGTGGCTCAGTGAATTAAGCATCCAACTTTGGCTCAGGTCATGATCTTGCGGCCATGAGTTCGAGCCCCACATTGGGCTCTATGCTGATAGCTCAGAGCATGGAGCCTGCTTCAAATTCTGTGTCTCCCTCTCTCTCTGCCCCTCCCCCCGCATGCTCTGTCTCTCTCAAAAATAAACATTAAAAAAAAAAATTGAATCCCCTGCTCGCACTCTGTCTCTCTCTCTCTCTCAAAAAAAAAAAAAAAAAAAAAATCAAAAACAGTGTTTTAAAAAGGGGGGGGCGGTGGCGCATGGGTGGCTCAGTCAGTTAAGCATCTGACTTCAGCTCAAGTCATGATCTCATGGTTCATGAGTTCAAGCCCTGTATTGGGCTCTGTGCTGACAGCTCGGAGCCTGGAGCCCGCTTTGGATTCTGTGTCTCCCTCTCTCTCTGCCCCTCCCCTGCTTGCACTCTGTCTCTCTCTCTCTCTCTCAAAAATAAATAAACATCAAATATGTGGGGACAAAATGAAAAAAAAAAAGAAATGTTTAAGAATTGCTTATCATTGCCATTTACTGGACATTTTACTTGATAAAAGAAAATATGTCTTTATGCTATTTGT
This sequence comes from Lynx rufus, assembly GCF_022079265.1. Classification (NCBI taxonomy): domain Eukaryota; kingdom Metazoa; phylum Chordata; class Mammalia; order Carnivora; family Felidae; genus Lynx; species Lynx rufus. The sequence continues at coordinate 153,440,124 of NW_025814834.1, forward strand.
CCACAATTCTTCACACCAATATAGCTACCCAAGTCAAATTAGCTGCCTAATTAGAACTGGAAGAGACAGATGTATTTTAAATGGCTCCAAAATACATTATGGTACATATAAATTTTCTTCTTTGATTCTACATTTCTATTTGTAATTGGAAATGGTCACAGTTCACATCAAGAAGGTTTTAGAATTCCCTCGTGACCCTTTCACAGAAGAGCTCTAATCCATGCTGACCAATGTAAGTGTTATTTTCCATTCCCAAATTCAGTCAGAACACTGCCTCTTTATTATCTTGAAAAAAAAAAAGGAACATAAAACATGTTCTGCATCAAGATGGTTCTCTTTTTTCTTACCTTTCTCTTCAAAGTTTCTCTCTTCCTAATTTATACTTTTTACCTGTAGTATAACCATTATTCCTTTGCATTTTTTACGATGATTTAATATCACAGTTCTCTCCCTTGTTTTTCAGTTAACCTCTCCATATTGGCTCTTGTGTTTCCATTCTCAAAAGTTTGTGGTTTTTTTTTTTTGAGGTTATTCTCTTTTTTAATTTCAGTAACTTGATGTTTGTACCTTTTAATTTCTTTTACCTATTTCACCTACCTCCCACCCTGCCCCAGAACTATCAGTTCGTTCTCTATATTTATGACTCTTTGTTTTGTTTTTTAGATTCCACATATAAGTAAAATCCGATGGTATTTGTCTTTGTCTGGCTTATTTCAGTTAGTATAATATTCTCTCGGTCCATCCCTGTAGTCACAAATGGCAGAATTTCGATCTTTTTTATGGCTGAATAATATTCCATTGTATATACCACATCTTTTTCCATTCATCTATCAATGGACACTTAGGTTGCTTCCGTATCTTGACTACTGTAAATAATGTTGCAATAAACAAGGAGTGCATGCATCTTTTTGAATTAATGCTTTCATTTTCTTCATGTAAATACCCAGAAGTGGAATTACTAGATCATATGATATTTCTATTTTTAATTATTTTAAGGAACCTCCATACTATTTTCCATAGTGGCTACACAATTTACATTCCCATCAATGGTACACAAGGGTTCCCTTTCTTTAAAGCCTTGCCAACATTTGTTATTTCTTTTTGATACTAGCCATCCTGACTAATGTGAGGTGATACCTCATTGTGGTTTTATTCACATTTCCCTAAGATTAATGATTTTTGAGCATTTTGTGTATCTGTTGGCCGTCTATATATCTTCTTTGGAAAGATGTCCTCTAGCCAGAAATACACACACATATATGCTCAATTAATCTACAACAAAGAAGGCAAGGCAAGGCAAGGCAAGGATATACAATGGGGAAATGACAGTCTTTTCAATAAAAAGTATCGGGAAAAACTAGAAAGCTACATGCAAAAGAATGAAACTGGACTATTCTTTTACATCAAACACAAAAAAATAAACTAAACTGGATTAAAGACCTAAATGTAAAACCTGAAGCCATAAAACTCTTAAAAGAAAACATAGGCAGTAAATTCTTGAATGTTGTCCTTAGCAATATTTTTCTGGATCTGTCTCCCCAAGCAAGGGAAACAAAAGCAAAAATAAACAACTGCAACTAAATCAGACTAAAAGGCTTTTGCACATGGAAGAAATCATCAACAAAATGAAAAGGCAACCTATGAAATGGGAAAAGATATTTGCAAATGATACAGCTGATAAGGAATTAATATCCAAAATATATAAAGAACTCATACAACTTAACCCCAAAAAAAAACCCCACATAATCTAATTTTAAAAGGTTACTGTTGTTTTAAATAAACTTCTAGCAATTATGTTCCATTAATTTAGCAATAACCTCTTTCCAGTAATTCTAAATGGCATTTTCTGACTGATCTTAACATACTTTTTATGGAAACTTTTTGTGCTTTGATTTCAGTGGCAATAAACAATCTTAAGTTATTGTCTACTTTTATCTCTTTGATTGGCTTTTCAATCTCTTACATTCAGTTGTGTTTCTCAGGACCCTGCCCTGAGTTCTTTATTCTTCAATCTTTTTTTGAATCTTTCACTGATTTTAATCACTATCTTCAACTATCCCCTCTATATGAACGATTCCTGTGTTATTCATGGAAGGCCAACCCCTAAATTTTTGGATTGTTCATGCAATGATCCCATGCAGGTGTTCCTGGTCAGTCACTGAGTCATTTCTCCCACAATTGCCCCATTCCATCCATAAAGATCTCAGAGTTCTTCACTAGATCCTCTGTGAGAAAGACAAAGAATATAAAGTCTGAGTAGGAATTTTATATTTCCTTGTGTTTTGGTTCTGTTTTCGTTTTGGACACACCCTAGAAGTTTTACCCATCACATTGAGCCTACATCATTTTGGCCAATACTTTGTGAGACAGAGAATGTAAAAGATCAATAAGTAACAGATGTAGAATGTGGACATGGCGAGAGGCTGCCTAATAGGGTGGTAAGGAGCACAACTTACAAAGCCATCTTGACAGTGTATGGGTCACTTAACCAATCCAGTTTCTAGTTTTCTCATATCAAAAATGGGACTAATGATATTGCCAAGCTCAAAGGGTTGTTATTATGATCATTAAATAAGCTAATATTTCTGCAGAGCCTAGAACAGTGCCTTGCTCATGGAAAGTCCTGTCTAAGTACTTGTTATCTAGGTAAGTGCTAAGTGAAACAATAAAGCAGGGAAGATGGGAAGACAGTAATTTTTAGAACTGCAGATCAGGTAGCCAGGGAATGGTTCACTGGGAAAGTGAAATTTGGGCAGAGAGTTGACAGAAGTCAGACAGCAAATTGTTTTGCTATCTTAGGGGAAAACATTCTAGGCAGAGAAAGCTGCAAGTACAAAAGAACTGAGGCAGGAGTTTGCCTACTATGTTTGAGGAACTCTAAAGAGGTCAGGTCAGTGAAAAGGTAAGAGTCCCATTAGACAAATCAGAGTGGAAATGAGAGTGGGGTGGGGCACAGGCCTATCAGTCTTTTTGATTGATGATTACACAGGTTCATTCTGGCTGTGATACTGAAAATAGTTTGAAATGAGGCAACAAACTACTTATGAGGCCTACTGCAACATAATCAGATGATAGACATTGATGGGTATGACCAGACAGGGAATGGCAAAGTGGTAACAAGGGGTAAGATGTATTTTTAAATGAAAGTCCGTAGAGTCTGCTGTCAGAATAAATGTGAGGTGTGAGGCAAAGAGATGAACCAGGGATTATAAGAACTTTAGCCTAAGCAACTGGAAAACAGAACTGCAATTAAATTAGATGAGAAACGTTATAAGAAGCACAGGTTGAGGAGGAAGATTGGGAATGTGGTTTTCCATATATTAAGTGTGAGATGCCAACTGTTTCTCTGAGTTAAGATGTAAAGTACACAGTTGAGTCTAGAGTTAAAAGGGATAACTAGAGGGGCACCTGGGTGGCGCAGTCGGTTAAGCGTCCGACTTCAGCCAGGTCACGATCTCACGGTCCGTGAGTTCGAGCCCCGCATCAGGCTCTGGGCTGATGGCTCAGAGCCTGGAGCCTGTTTCCGATTCTGTGTCTCCCTCTCTCTCTGCCCCTTCCCCGTTCATGCTCTGTCTCTCTCTGTCCCAAAAATAAATAAACGTTGAAAAAAAAAATTAAAAAAAAAAAAAGGGATAACTAGACTGAAAATATATACTTGGGAGTTATCAGTGATATATAGCAATTAGAGCCACAAGAATAGACAAGATAATCTAGGAAGTAAGCATAATTTAATGAAATAGAGAAAGAACATATCCAAGCATTGATCCCTGGAGTGCTCAAAGGTTTACAATAGAAATGACAACAAACATAGGAAACTGGAAAGGACCAGTCAGTGAAGTTGAAGGAAAACCAAGAAAATGTGGTGTCCTAGAAGTCAAGTGAAAAAAAAATCATTTTAAGAGGAAGTGATCATCAAGTGATCAACTTCATCAAATAGGTTAGTTAGAAAGAGGACCAAGAATTATGAGTTAGAATTAATAACTAAAAGGTCTTTGGTGAACTTGAAAAGATGAATTTGCAATGGAGTCATGGAAACAAAATCTTGGGATGAAAGGACAATGGAAAAGAAAAATTAAACAGAATGAACATAAATTTTTCAAGGAGTTTGTTATAAAAGTAAGGAAAGAAATGGGGTGGTAGATGGAGAGTTAAGTAAACAAAGAAAAATTAGATTTTTTTGTGCAAAAGAATTTTTTGCTAATGGGAAGGGTCCAGCAGAAAAATAAATAAATAAAGAAAGGAAGAGATTAGTAACATTTACTTCCAATTGAATCAATGAGCCCATCCCATTCCTGTGAACTACACTTTTACTGCTGCTCCTATCTACCTATTAATTTATTCAGTCCAATAATCAAAGGTCCAAAGCCAAAGCATTGGCATACCAATTTTACAAGCACTCCCATTTTTTGCTAACAAACTTGGAAATCATGAGAATCTTTTCCTAAAACATTACCTCTAATCTTTACTTTGCATGAAGACTGATTTTCCCAAGATGGTGCCTCTTCTCCAGAAATTTACACAAGTGAAGAATGCTCATGGTCTCAGGCTCACCTTGATCAGTTGGTCAATCTTGATTCATTTATCTGACTACTCTCTGGGACCCTTTGGACAATCACTTTGACCAAATCATTGTTACCAAAAGTTTAAATTCTCTTTTCTCCCCTTTTTATTGGGTCACACTTACCTCCAGCACTGGTTATACCCATAAGAAAGGTCACCAATCTCAGTTGAACTTATTCCTATTCAACATTTTTCCCCCATAGTCTGCAGTGACTGCTCAAATCTCTTAGGTTTCCATTTTCATGTCTCTCTCTCATTCTAAGATTATTTGGTTCACTCATTTTACCTTTACAGAGGCCCTGCTACATTTTTAATTTGGTGCTTGGCACTAGTTATACAAAGGTCCTTGATTTCAAAGATCTTACAGGATTAAAAGGAAGAGAACAGGATTAAAAGAAAAAGTCAAAGAGAAATAATGGAAGAGAAAAGAATAAACAGAATCAAATAAACAAAAACATCTAATACAAACTGGTTCATGTTTTAACAAAGGCATTAAGCAAATTAAATCAATGTAGAAGAAAAAAGAACTCTTTAAGAGGAGAAGAAGAGAGGTCTGACAGAAGACATGGTATTTGGTTTGGGAGTTAAAAGATAACCATACATTTTACAAGTTCCATACGAAGAGATTGGACAGAAGGTAATTCTAAGAGGAGGGAATTTCTAGAGCAAGAAAATGAGGCATAAAATCATGCCTTTCTCATGAAATAACCACTAACTTCAATGTTCCTGGAGTGTGCAGTACAAGCTAAGGATTTTGGACTACTTCTTCAATAATGTAAGAACCATGAAAAGTTTTTGCAAAGAATGAGTAAAGATGTGTATGTCTGTTTAGGAAATATTCCTGGGAGTAATGTGGAACACAGACATAAGAAGGAAAAAGACTCAATACAGTTACTGGAACTGGAATACTGGAAACTGTGGCAGGACACCTGGGTGGCTCAGTCGGTTGAGCATCTGACTTCAGCTCAGGTCATGATTTCACAGCTCATGAGTGCAAGCCCCATGTCAGACTCTATACTGAGCTCAGAGTCTGGAGCCTGTTTCGGATTCTGTCTCTCTCTCTCTCTCTGCCCCTAACCCACTCGCATTCTGTCTCTGTCTCTCTCAAAAATAAGTAAACATTTAAAAAAAGAAAAAAAGAAACTGTGGCAAGTGTCTAGAAAATAAATGGCAAAGGACTCTAGAGCAATGTCATAAAAAAAAAAAACCCAGAAAGAGTTTGGCTTGGTAATTTTTAATGAAAATATATAATTGAAAAGATTTGTTGATAAATTGGATTTAGCAAACTATGAAAAGAGAAGAGTTAAGCTTGACTTTGATACTCTTAGCTTGGGCGATTAGGTATATGGCAGGTGCATTAATTACGGTAATGAACACAGGAAGCTTTGAAATAGAGGGAATGGGAATGCAACAAATAGGTTAGGTCTGAGATGCCTTTAAAACATCTAAGTACATATGTCCAGTCAAATTCAGAGCTGGAGTTTCTGAGAGATACTGAGGCTGGAAATATTTATTTAGATGTCATCAGGACGTAGGTGCAAGTTAAACTGGAAACATTGGACTAAATCCTCTGAGAGAATGTCAAGTAAGGGGGAGAAAAAGGATATCATGAAAAAGATATACGCTTTGAAGGCCGTTAGGGCTGTATCCAGAATATAGTCTCCTTACCACCTATACTTGGCACCTATTTCCTCAATCTTATTAACCAATAAAAACTGACAAGGCTTAGCTCCTAAACTTAAATCTTAAAAAGTACTAGTCCCTAGCTTTTTTTTTTTAACTCCTAGCTTTCTTCGTTTTTTCTTTTTAAAAAATTTATTTATATTTTCAGAGTATCAGATGATTTCTTCAAGTATCTCTTCCATAACAGCTAGCAGAAATGCCCTAGTAGTTGCATATTAGAGAATCCTTTTATCATTGGTTCCTACTAACACTGTTTAATTTGACAATTCCATGATTTTAGCACATTATCATCTGTTTTGTTTTTCTAATGGAGACAAGTACTTTATTTTCAGATTCTTCTATATACCAGCACATTTAACACTGCACATCGGGTCACATCTCCATCAGACACCCAGTAACCTAAGCAGCTTTCTTACTATAAATTTTCTGGATAAATTTGCCAATGCCACAAAGTACACAATCACAAAAACAGCATTTTTTTTTCAATAAGACATACAAAGTTTACACCCTCGCATACAGTACACAAAGGTTACACCTAGATAGAGTATGACTTGATTTCAGCAATCAAATGTCAGTCGACACAAATAGGCAAAAAAAAGAAACCACTGCAGTCTTGAACTGGGATATTTTTAGACTTTCATTTGAGCACATTCAGATGAGAACCCATCCTTATTAATGGATTAGAAAGTTAATTGATCTGTATTATGCCTGAAAGTGGCCAGAGAAAATGAAAAATAAGGGTACTCATTCTGTGCCCTACTCATATATTTAAACTCTCTCTATGTACTTTTAACTTACACCATCAGCACTTAATATACAGATAACTCATTTTAAAATTGAAAGGGTTATAGGGTTATAATTTTTATAATTTCTCCTCAGTAATGCTTTATGTATTACATTTAAAGCACCCGATAAAATACATCCAAGGATTTCAGTACCTCACAAACTTTACAGAAATTTCTTGGCCAGTGACTAAAACCCTGGCTTATTTGAGACTGAATATAATATCTACTAAACGAGGTAAGCAGTAAAATTATTCTTATGTGTATGCGCTCTCAATAATTTTTAAACTCCTTACATATCTTAGGAATTTAAAAATATGTATTTCAAATCTGAAATTGGGTTCTGGGCTTCTACCAATACTCAATCTAAATAGTCTTGTATCACTAGCAGATTTTGCAATTCACCCCTCCCTCTCTTCCCTCCTTCTCTCTCCACCCCCACCCCCTGCCCCCAGGTCATAAATATCCTGAGCCACTTTACTCACACCGCAGCCTTCAGAGTATCCATTTACCTTGTATCACATACCCAGTGGCCCAAAGCATCTTGTTTTTTCTTCAATAAGTGGTTTTTAAATCCCTAATAGTACCTTCAATTTCTGATCTTCTTTCACTACTTGATCTCTAAGGGCTTTATGAAAATTCTGTTAAAGTTTTCATCAATCATATCCTGTAACTTTTTTTTGCATGTAAAGTTTTTCAAAACAGCCTTTCATGTGAGTGAAGCAAAATTATTTTAGAGGAAATCTCCCATAGTTGTGAGTGGTTACGCACAGCCACGTTTGATAACCAATTCCTACTTGTGGTACTGTGGTTTTGCAAATATACACATGAGGAATGGGGAGAACCAATGTTGGGCTGGTTATTGCTGAACAGACTCAAGGCTACTTCGGTACTATTTTCAGCATCAGTGATTTCAATATTGTGTGATCTAAAATTCTTTCCTGCCAGGATCCTGTCTTTCCTTCCAGAAGATAGTGTTTCTCCGCCAACACGAAATGACAACATTCCCTTCCTTCACCAACAGCTGTACATCTTTCAATTCTTGCATTGGATGTCACAGGCCCTACCCGGTGCCTCCCACTCTTCCTGCCATTGTACGGTGAATGTGGAGAACGTAATTCTCTTAGTCGTTCATAAAGGCTCAAATGACAAATGAATTTTTCTACCCCTGCTGCTCTCTAAACTTTGGGAAGTATCAAGTGAACCATTAGCCATTTCATGATATTCAACTTGGGTGACCATGCTGGGAAGAGTTGCAATTTAATGCCTTTTTAAATGTATGGTTATGGGTTATATTGTATGTAGTTCTATTACATTTTTCTACCATGTTTTCCTTTTATTGTGCCATTAAAAATTTATTTTTTTATTTTCATCATCACATTATGATAATTGTTACATTTCCATTATTGTTTTCTCATTTCTTTTTATAATGGTTGTAAGATTAATAAAATCTTTGACATTGTCTTGGGAGGTCAGTAGTCCATGAATTGCCCTCTGCAAGCTTGCCATTTTGCATACCCTGCTTAGGTCTTATGTGGGCATCTCCTGTATGTTTAACAGTGAACAATGGGTTACTCACTCAATTTACTATTTTTTTCATCTGTAAATTGTACATAATATATAAATCTAACAGCCAGGTGATGGTATTTATAAAGTGAAACCATTTTTCCTGGCAACCTAAAAAGGCTATTGTTTCTAGGAAAAATAAAGATATGTGTGAAAACTAGATACCTCAAAGATATTACTTAATGACATCTAAAGAACGTTAAACCACATAACAGCTAACCCATTGGTGGTAATAACATTCACAGTGCAGCTGAGATCTATTTTTAAAATTATAACTTAAGGATCAGAGGAAAGGAGAAGTTTAACTTTTGTTAACAGTAGGGAATGATACTGATTCAAAATAGGAATGAAGAAAAGATGCCCAGACATGGTATTTAAATTTATTTGAGATTAGTTTCTTTCTAAACTAAAGAGGCAGTCCACTGTTTTAAAAAGACCTTGATTAACAGGAGTTCTATTTTTCCATTTCTGTCTAAATTGTCCTAAATGGTTGCATTCTTTGTGGAGAAAACTGTTCACATCTACAGCAAATGCTTAAGCGTGTGTACTGTTCATGAGGGTAGAGACCATGTTGAGCTCACTGCTGCAGCTCTAGCGTCCACAACATCAGAGATTCTCAATACATATTTGCTGAAAATCATTAAATAGGATAAATATGTGTGTATGAAATATCATGGATATGCTAATTTAATATATAACTGATTTACACAAATATCATATCACATACACAGTAGTGCACTCAGAAAAAAGATAGCATTCGGACAAACTCTGTGCAATGTTACCAAAGTTTATTATATCGATGTTATTTGAGATCATACAAGCAAGGACATACAGTTCTTTGTATACCAGAGTGTCAGACTGTTTTAAAATTTATCTTTCACAGAGAACACATAGAAATCAAAGAAAAAAAATTTTTACTCTCTATAAAAATATAAAATATGATAATTTTTTGCTTTACAAAATTACATGCCATTGCATATCAGATATCTTTCTGATCCAATGCCTAGTGCCCTTTTGGCTGCAAACTGAGGAACTACCAACACTAATTAGCAAATAAAATACACATCTAATAGGGCTCCTAAAAGATATGCTGTAGTATAACCTAGTACTTTGAATTTTAGCAGAGCAGCCAAAGATAAAAGAAAATAGCATGTCAGTCTCATAATTGATCATTATGTCACCTACCTTTCCTTATACAAAAACCATGCTTGTAAAATATTTGCTAAAGGCCATTTGATTTCACTCAGATGTGAACACCAGACCTAATTAAAGAGTACATTTAATTTCTAATAAACCTCCTTTCTTTGTATGTTTTATGTTCTTGAATATATTTCTGCTCAGGTGTTGATTTCAGATCTTTGGAATTTTAAGTGATGCAAAAATTAAAACAATAACAAATTCCATTTACAATTTACTAAAATAACCTACCCTTTTATCTAATGTTTGGGTTAGTGATATAATTATATAGTTAAACAAATACACATCGAACATGAAACCTCACCATAATTCTATCTTGGAGGTCCATAACTGAGAGCATCTTTTTTTTTTTTTTTAATTTTTTTTTTCAACGTTTATTTATTTTTGGGACAGAGAGAGACAGAGCATGAACGGGGGAGGGGCAGAGAGAGAGAGAGACACAGAATCGGAAACAGGATCCAGGCTCTGAGCCATCAGCCCAGAGCCCGACGCGGGGCTTGAACTCACGGACCGCGAGATCGTGACCTGGCTGAAGTCGGACGCTTAACCGACTGCGCCACCCAGGCGCCCCGAGAGCATCTTATTTATAAAATCCATTGACAATCAGCCACTACTTTCTAAATAAGAGATCTTAAAAAAAAAACATTATGTATCAAATTCCAAAATATATATTATTTCATTAGCCAGATTCCAGCTTATATATTAAGACATGAAAAATGTATTTGCAGATTACTCACCCACTCAGACTCCTAATAATTAGATGATTGAAACCTAGAAATCTGAGTGATCTATACTGAGATATGTATTATTTAAATGTGCTTTGATTTTCTTATAAATTTGAAACTTTCTAGATGTAAGATAGGTGCTTTTATTAATATAGAGGAAAAAAGATCAAGAGTGGTAGAATCCAAGAGCAAAGGCAGTATATCCTTCCAAGCATCCTAGCTGGAAAGAGAGAGCACGTTGAAATTGGGTAATTAAAGACGAGTTTTAAAGGGAGATATTTATAAAGATCTTGGCCTAGTAACAGTGAGGAGCTATTCCTTGGTCTGATGGGAAGTGGAAAGAAAGTATTCGCCTGAATGAAGAGATAGAGCCATGTGGAGAGAACCACCTAGCTTCATGCATCCAGTCCTGGTGACCCCATAGGAAGGGAGTTGAGGAAATAAACTCCTCATATTCACTTTTTCCTTTGTTGGTCACAACTCCTCAGACGCTCTCCTAATATACTCTAAAACCAGCCCCTGTTTGCAGAAGGTGAGAGAGACCAGAAAAAATGAGAGGCAGACCGCACCAGACTGGTAGGTGGCAGGTTTAATAAGTAAGGGGACTTCTCTATGATGCTTGTCTTGGGCAGCTGGTAGATCTTCACACCCACCTACCAACTCTTGAAAGTTTACGTACAGCCCTTACCTAGGTTCAGTCACATATACCTGGGTGGTCTCAATACCACATCATTCTCTCAAAGGCTATGTCCTTGGGGCAGCTTCCGGGAAAAGGGAAAGCAAATGGAACACACATTCCAAGGGTAGAGGAGGGGGTAAGGAGCTTCTGATTGCTGGGGTCCAGTTCACAGGTCAGCCAGTCATCACATGCTCTCAAGGATCTTCCCCAGCACCCTTTCTCCACTGGCCAAACCCATCCAGAAGCCAGAAAACATGGGGATCATTGACGTAGCCCATTATTAAAGCAGAGCAGAGGAGAGGAGAAGGCAAGTGAATCTACAGGAGCCAACAGAAGATATTGAGCACAAAAGAGAACTGAAAAGGACATGTGTCAGAGGGTCAAGAAAGTAGACAAAGGAAATGTAAAATGCCCAAAGGAAAGCAAAGGGTTACCAAGTAAATATGCAAGAAAAATGAATGAGAAGTCATCATGCTCTCAACTGGATGTCATAGTAGGGTATAAGCAAGAAAGTATCTAAAGGAATAATAGAAGAAATTCTAAAGAAATAGATAAAGGAAAGGAAATGAACAATTGTAGCACAACTACTGTGTCTCAAACATTTTGTTAGGTAGTTTTTTTTTAATAAGTGGTATCTTTTAATTCTCACAACAGACAGTGAAAAAGTCTTAACAGTTGTAAAGAAATGGAAACTATAACCCATAAGGAAATTTGCCCATGTATCTCTATTATACATGCCCCTGTATATTACCACTTAGTCGCCACAAAACAGTTTAACTACCAAAGCAAAGAGATCCAAAGTTGCCTTTAAATTAAGCCTAGTCTGGTGATGAATCATGCCCTCATGATTCTTCTGGCCTAAGAGTAATGAATAAAAACTTGTCTCCTTTCCAACAACTTCCGCATCTCCTTGTCTCACCAGGATCTCTGGAGACAATGAGCATAAGATTGTACTGCTCTGTATGCCAAGTCACCTTCTACTAGATCTCTCATTCCCCTCCCTTCAAATGGAGCCAGGGAAAGTAAGTCAGGCATATAGTCTTACATTACTAATGTATGGAATCCATTAGGCAATTCTATTTGGACCTAAAAATAATAACGCTGCTTTTCTTCCAACATAAAATCGGCTGTCGCAATTCCACACTCTTTCAAAGCTATTTCCAGCAAGTTTACATTGTAGCTATGGTAGCATATATGTCTTATCAAATCCCTTTTATCAACAAAACGAATTTTATATTCTTTGGCTCTGGCTTTACAGTTTTCCTCAGCATTCCCCCATACATAACCACAACAAACTTCTGAGGTTTAATAACAATAACAGCTAACATTTAAAGTGGGTCATGCCCTGGACTAAGGATCAAGACATGGTTTATCTCATGGAATCTTCCCCATGGACTTATGAGGTAGGTGTTATTATATAGCCCCATTGCAGAACTAAGTAACTGAGGCTTAGATTAAGCAGTCCGACATTATTCTCACAGCAGGAAGTGCTAAAAATAAGTTTTAAACCCAGGAATTCTGGCTCCACAACCTGCATGTTTAATCAGTGCCCTCTCTTGCTTCCTGATGTTTTAAACAAAACTCCATTCCCCACTTCCCCTCCCTTTGTCTCCCAAGCAACTGACAGAAGGCTGTGAAACTTGGCTTCTATTCCCTTTCTCAGATAGTCACATTTTCTGTTTCCTCTTGATTTATTTACTTATCACTTTCCCCTCATTCCCTTTCTGGTTACAAACAGCATTTATTTCCCCCTACACTTAGCCCAATATTAAAGCATCTCCCAACACACCCAGCTGTCTACAACTTTCCCAACAACACCAATTAGGCAACGGACATTATCAGGCCATCAAGTCATGTTCAAATTTGTCAATATAGCAAAACTACATTTTGCAAAATGGTACGTTCAGACAAATTGTTGATAAGCACTACTTCATGAAGTGCTTGACCACTTCTGGTCAGGTAATTGTGAAGAAAAACAAATGTGCCAATTCTGATGACTACATTAGTGACATGAAATTAAAACCAAAAATACTTCAGTCCTAGAAGCACTGAGGAGACCGGTTTCAATATGGAAAAAATCAAACCTGCTTCACTAATAATTAAAGAATCCTGTGTGGAATCTGAGACCTAAAGGCAAAATCATTTTATTTGAATTTTCAGTATAATAACGTTTTCAGTATAATAATGTTTGAAATAGTGACTAACCAAACTCAGATGTGAGAAAAGACAGCTTCAGAAATACCAGACAAAAGAAAATGAAAGACTATCAGCATTCTCAAGGGAAGACACCAACATTAATAGTCTCATTTTGGTCTATATAGTAACATAAAGCTTCTATATGTATACATTTTCCTTACGGCCATGATAACGTACCCAGAAGCTTGCTTTCTCTACGGCACTGATTAGGATTATTGTTTTTGAGTCTGCATTTTCACCTCTCCTTTCAAACACAGCTCCAAATCATTGTTTTTGCTCATTTCTTATGTTTCATCATATGTAATTAGCATAGGTACTCACAGGAGTGTGGGGCAGCTGGACTCACTATAAAGTTGGAGAAATAAATTTTGCAGCCAGCCTGACACTGATTTAAAATGCATTTCAGACTGATGAAAGCTGGTGGATTCACAGTCCCCGAGACTGAAGTTCTCTGGTTCTCCACTGAACAAAGAACGCCCGGGGAACTGCAGTGCCCCATAAACTTGCTTCAGCTGTGAGGTGACATTCACCATAAAGAGGCATGTTGGGTAGGTACAGCTGAAAGAACTGGATTATCAGAAAGCCACTCATCACTTAGGTCTGAAAAGAGTAGTTGGATTGCTTCTGTTGTTACATGAGTCAAATTAGAGCATCTGCGTTGTCATTCATTCAACGATGACTTTAGGATTGTTTATCATGTTTTTCCCCCTCAAAATACCTAGAGTTATAGGTAGGAGATTGCCTGGAAGTTTAAATTTGTCTTTATTCAGAACTTTTCAGTAACCTGCTGTGTAAAATTAGGCAAATTCCCATGTCTATGATTTAGTTACTATGTCTATTAAATGGAGGTTAAACTAGGTGGTCTATAAGACATCCTCCAGCTCTAAAACACAGATATACGGCCACAGTGTATCACGAGAGGAAAATGTGCCCCATGATCCCATGGAGATACCTTGACAAACTATCACACTGTGTTCTGTCATATTTTTTGGATTGTAAAACAGACAGCTAGCGTTAGGAATAAAGACAATCTCATGTGACTTTCATAATACTTTGCAGAGGTGTATCTCAAAAAGTTTTGGTTTTCTGGTCCCATTTTTACATGCTGGATGGGCATTCTAGCCATTTCCTGTCTCATTCGTATATAATTTCAATTTAGAAAAAAGAGAGAACAAGAAGACAACTAGACCTTGCCCCTTTGGCAAGATAGATAAATGTTTTAAGACTGAGCTATAAGGAATCAACTCAGAAAAGACAGCTGTTGGAATATGCTCTCACAAATCTGGTTCTCCATCATTCAGAAATATTCTCATGCTATGGGTCATGCTATTTGCCTCCAAACAGATTTTTCCAGTTACATAGACCTTATATTGAAATAAAACTGGAGGAAAAAATATAGCTCAGTAGAGTTGTCTTACTACCCAACAGATTTAAACCAGATCTAATGGAATGGCAGGAGAATGACAAGCAGGGCAAGAAAAAGCACAGCAAGAGACATAAAAAGCGTGCGCTCCTTCGGATCCTGACCGCAATCAGGGCTTAGGGTTTGGGAGCATTTGGACTCTTTGTGTGAGTCATGTCATCTTGATTTTCTTCTCTCCCCGCCTCTTAATCCCTTCTGCTCTAATTCACCTAATTCACACACACACTCACACACGAAATACTCCAACACACAAACATTTAATTCAATCCGCCTGTTGTTTCCTTACATCCTTATGTTGTTGAAACCAGTCATCACATTGCAGCATGCTATGTGATCCAAGACAACATACTCAGGTTGCAGGGAACTTCCAGTTACCTCCCTGTGTCACTCAAAAGATCATACTAGGCTTCTTTTAAGTGTGGTAAAAACTATATACAAGGAAAATTTTATCAGAAAGCCATCTACAATCCCCTTATTTTAATCCATCATTAAAGCAAAATCTGTTTTTTAGAGACACTAAACACATGGAGGAAATAATGCATTTATCTACTAGAGAGGTCAGGCTTAACTGCTTGTCTTCTTTTTTAAAAATTTTTTTTAATGTTTATTTATTTTTGACAGAGAGAGAGACAGAGCATGAGTGGGGGAGAGGCAGAGAGAGAGAGGGAGACACAGAATCAGAAGCAGGCTCCAGGCTCTGAGCCGTCAGCACAGAGCCCGACGCAGGGCTCGAACTCACAGACTGCGAGATGATGACCTGAGCTGAGGTTGGACGCTCAACCGACCGAGCCACCCAGGTGCCCCTAACTGCTTGTCTTCTAATAAAAGTCTATTAGATGAGGAAAGAAAGGAGGGGAGGGAAATAATGGGCAAGGATAAGTGATTATCAAATAGAGAAGGAAGCTAGCTTTAATACCAAGTCCTTAACATGTACAGGGATACTATATGCTACGGGCAGCATTATATTTATGGTGACCTCAACTCTATGATTATGTGCTTTTGAGTCAACTCTCTGAGCCAAGAAGGACCAGAACCAAGTAGGATAGACCTCTTGTCTACTGAACAGGAAGCGTGTACAGCAATCATACTTCTCTGTTTCCTTCAGCATCTGTTGCAGTGTACTGTGCACATGATAGGTTACTGCACATCTTCAAATCAAGAAGATACTCTAAATTAGGTCTCCTTCACATCTAGAGAGGCAACTGCAGGGCTGAGAAGCAGCACTGAGTAGTGGAAAGAATCATCAACATTCCATTACGGACAAGAAAGCCTCCAACTAGTCCTGTCTCAGTTTCTTCAACTGTGAAATGATAATAATAATACCTTCCTTGCCTGCTTCACAGGTTTGCCATGAGCATGAAATAAAATAAACAACAGCATCTTTATTTATTGAACACTTAGATAATAAACATGCAAAAGATTTCACAAGCATTAACTCAATTAGCCGTTAAAAAAAACCAATGAAATGAGCAATATTGATCCAGTTTTGCAGTTGAGAATAGTTAGGCCCAAAGGAATTAAAATCCTACAGATTATAAATGGAAGCAGAGAGATTTCATACCAAGGATTTTATTTTATTTTATTTAAGCATTTATTCATTTTTAAGAGACAGAGACAGAGCCCAAGCTGGGAAAGAGCAGAGCAAGAGGGAGACACAGAATCTGAAGCAGACTCCAGGCTCTGAGCTGTCAGCACGGAGCCCAATGTGAGGGTCCAACTCATGAACCACGAAACCATGACCTGAGCCAAAGTCGTATGTTAAACTGACTGAGCCACCCAGGCGCCCCTGATCCCAAGGATTTTAAGTGACATCTTATGTAGGTGATATGAATGAGACTTTATCTATTCATTGAATACCAACAAGGAGACTGTTCTGTTCCTCTAGCCTCTTTGTTTTCATATGATAATGACATTTAGTGATGATAACTGTACTTCTGCTGATAAAAAATTTCCACAGTCAAGTGCTAAATTAACAGGACACCAAATCACCAAAGTTTAAGTAAAAAACTCGATGAAAATTCAGAGAAAGGAAGTTTCTCCTTTCATAGGTAAAGCTCTTTTTCCCGCCAACTTTCAACTTCTATTAAAAGGCTAAGGGAAGGGTCTTGCTACTTTTCTTTCTTCTTCGCCCTTGAATGCTGCTAATAATTACCTTCTGTCCACGATACTGTCCGCTCATGTACCTAAAGATGGAACTTTTTTTAAATTAAAACCTTCAGTGGAAAAGGTGATATTAGGCCGTCTAAGGTCCCATCTGCCTTTCAAAATCCGGTTAAGGGCATTTAATTTCTCTTATTCAGGAAAAGATGCAAATAACCCCTTTGACCAAACTGCTATCTAATTAGACCAAGAGCACTAAAAAGTCACTTGCTCTCCACTTACTCAATCCAGCTCTAAAACAGACAAAGGTCTGTCTGTTTGGGATGGTTTTTCCCTTAGGTAGATAATTGAAATGCTTCTAGTCTGGCGGCTTAAGCACTAAAGTGTCAGTGATGAGTGTCATAAGATAAATATAGGGATAGCTTCTTACAAATATATATATATACATATATATTTTTTTGCAATCTGGTGTTGCATATGGATGCCGGGAATAAGTAATATAAACTGGTCTCTTCTAATTTACATTTAAACAGGGGCTTAAGAAGGATCAGGGAGCACCACTCTGCCTTGAAAAGCTACAGCCTAAAAAGAGTGACAGGGATTGTCATCTGTATTATAATCATTACCAAGTTCCAAAAAAAAAGATCTTGTTAGGAATGGATCTATCTCTGCAGGGGATATCCAAGACTGTGGTGCTTGGATAAAATACAAATCAAGGACTAATGTCAAAAATCCAAGTTACATTCTTAAAAAAAGATGTTACATTAAAATAGCAATAAGCTTAGGGTAATTATAGAGAATTTATGTATCTTTTAACATAATTAGTGATACAAAACAGTGAAGTTTACACTTAAAGTCCATCTATTGTAAATATGCCTCTGAATTTACATGTATCATTAGAATAAAAATAAAAGTAGAATGGTGAGATTAATAAGCATAATCTAAACATGGATTTGATTTTTGTCCGTTACAAAAGAAAGCAAGAATTTCTTCTTGTATTAAATAGATTCTAGTTAACTGTAGGGCATCTGCTAAAACTAATATTAATATTATCTTAGTTAACTTTTCCTATATAACAAGTGCTGGGTAAATAAACCCTGTATGAAATCTGGAATGTAATTTATAATGAATTTGTGCTAATGATATTTAATGTGCCTAGTTAAAATGGAAGCTTTATTGAGAATAAATGTTGCTCATTTACTTCAAAGGGAGTTACCAAACATGTGTAATTTGATGGTAATTGAAGAAATAAAACAATGTTAGCTAATATAAGTATGATTTACAAATTTCCTTATGAAAATTCAGTACATATGTTACATATCTTTCTTAATTGTTTACTAGTAAAAAATTTAAGACTCTATGGGCACACCAAAAATTCACACAGATTACTATTTGAGAATACATATTTGTGGTAGGCAGAATAATGCCTCCACTCAAAATTTGTACACCTGAGTCCCTAGAACCTGTGAACACGGAACACTGCAAAAGGGGCTTTACAGATGTAATTGAGGTTATGGACCTTAAAACAAGAAGATTCTCATAATCCTGGATCATCCAGGTGTGCCCAATGTAATCATATGAGCCTTTAAAAGCAGAAAACTTCCTCCAGATGAAGTCAAAGAGATGTAGAAGAATAAGCCAAAGACATGAAGCCACAGAGGAGGTAATTGGGAAGTCCAAAAGGGCCCCAATCACCTTTGCTGGCTTTCAAGATGAAGGTTGTTTGGGCGGCTTCCTGAAACTGTGAAGGGCTGTTGGCCAAAAGCCAGCAATACAGTGGTGATCTCAGTCCTACAACTGCTTGGAACTGAATTCTACCAAGAACCCAGATGAGCCTGGAAAGAGCAGATTCTCCCCCTGGGGCAGCCTATATAGAAGGCAATTGAACTGCCACCATAGTTTTAGCCCAATGACACCATGCTGGCTTTCTAACCTACAAAACTGTGAGACAAGAAATGTGTGTTGTTTTAAGCCACCAAGTATGTGATAATTTGTTAAGGCATCAATAAGCAACTGATACCATGTTGCATTTACATCTACAACATAAATACTTATTAGTAAGTGGATGTTAAAATGATCAGAATTCACTTTCACAGAACCTCATGGTATCAATATGAACTCGAATTTTGAAATCCTAAAATTTTATAAATAAATACATTTATATTTAGTTTTATAAACAAATTTTAAGAAATGTTAAGAAATATTTGAATCAGCTCATGTGAAAAATGCTCTAATTTTAATTAATTTTAGGCTTACTCTGAACCAAAAATATGATTTGGCTTTATGACTGTAATCCAATCTTCTAGAAAATAAAATATGAAGATCAGATAATAATAATAACCACTATTTATTAAAAGCATAATATCTAATATATACTATCTCAATAACTTTTAATACTCTACAGTTAGGTATTAATACTCCATTTTAAAGAGGAGACATAGGTTGAGGGGTGTTTATTAACTTGATTAAATAAAAAATGAAAATCTTTCCTAGTGTGTTCTTTGTCTTATAACATGCAAAGAACTTCTTGTCCTACTGGAGTCTATAAGCATTCGCTCAATACCTAGTAGGTTCTCAAAATTAAAAACAAACAAACAAACAAAAATATATATATATATGGCTAATGCCATTAGAGCCATGATAGTTAAGTAGCATGGCTTTTATCCATCTGACAATTTCTTTTTGGATAAAACTAAAATGTTCTGTCTTTTAATATACTTACCATAAATTTGTTCTGTTTTGATCTTCAACTTTACTTCTATCTGTTTTCTTAGTCTTACCTAAAATTGTGGAATTATTACAAAAAAAAATTTATTTTAGAACTTTGCATTGATCATTGATTTTTGTTGGCATACCCTAATTCTTTTTTTTTTTTTAATTTATTTATTTAAATTCAAGTTAGTTAACATACAGTGTCGTTTTGGTTTCAGGAGTAGACTCTAATCCTTAAAGAAGAAAGTATTTTTATACCAGATATCTTTGTTGTTTTATTCAAAATAAAATATGGCACCCACATACCCATAAGTTCAATTTCCAGAAACTTCAATCAATTATTCAGTTTCAACTTGCTGCATCATTCAGCTGTGCCCCCACAGCAAGCTCATCCCTATTTCTCAAGCTTCCATAGACAGAGAGGAAATTCTTCTCTCCCAGAAGAAAACAAAGAGCATGGAGTGAACACTATTCTCCCTCTCCCCATCAGCACACATCCCCCACAGAAGAGAGAAGTTTTCTCTGCATGGTGAGATCAGAGGGTCCAATATCTATGGTGTGCCTATCAAAAATGTTCACTTTTTCTAATTCTGTTTTTGTATTTGGAAATAAGCACTGAATAATGGATTTCAATGTATACAGGAGTTTTGATAAAATAATAAAACATAAAGATCATTCAACAGCTATTTAAAATTTGTGTTTTTGGTGAGTAACCACCTGATTTTTTTCAGAGGGAAGCATAGGAAAAATAATCTCACCATTATTTTCAGTCTCCCTATTTTGCTTGTGTAAAAATAATAATAATAATAATAATAATAATAATAATAAATAAAGCAACAAATTTCCAAACTCTATAAATGGAAATTCCCAAAGATCCTCAGATTGTTTACAAATACATCCCCTCCTCTGAGCTCAGTTTGCAATTTGTTCCTATCTTGACAATAAGACTTAATGCCTTGCATTGTATTTTTTGTTCTTAGGTGTATTTCCTGTCCCTCTAGCTTCTGATCTCAGAAGTTCCTTGCTACTCCTGATACCTTTTCTCCTTTACATTCATTTTCAATTTTTGTCCAAGTCCTATAGATCTTATTTCCCAAACACACTAAAATCTGTCCCCACAACTGCCACCAGCTGCATCAAAGCCTCATCACCTAACTCTGCAGCATAGGAATTGCTTCCTCACATCTAATCCTACGTGTCAAATATATTTTCTACTCTACAGACTTGAAGAGCTTTCCAAAATGGAAACCAGATAATTTCTCATGCTCTTCGCTACTTCTCAGCCTCTTCTTGAGTTTTTACCCTCTAAGATTTACCCTTTATAGGTTGAATTCTTAGCGCATGCTGAACACATTGTGTCAAGTGCTTTGCATATATCATTTCCCTTAGTCCCCTCACAGACCATTCTGAGGTTACTATGTAACTTGTGTGATTCCCTTAAACATTTGATAAAGTTGATACAGAACGTGGTTAAATAATTTGCTCAAAGAGCAACAGGTAGTTACTAGTAGCTCTTTGTTCAAAACCAAGCAGTATGGGTCCATAGTCTACACTGTGAATCACCACTTCATAACTGAGCTTTCATTTAGTTTTTTAAATGCTTCCTGTTCCTCTTCATTTTCTTTGCACATCTTTTTTTCCCCCTACCTGAGCCACCCTCCTCTCCATTTCTGCCTAGATAGCCACTTCTAGGATTCACTGTATTGGCTTAAGTGTGACTTATTCACAGAAGATTTTCCTAACTCTCTAGTCCATCCTGTCCCTGGACCCTATTCCTTCCTTCACAGCACTTAGTGTCTAATCAGTCACTCATGGTTATATTTACTCCTTCAGTGCCTTGTCTTCAACACTGGACATTTCATTAGCTCATACACTCCAAGAAGCAGGAGACTTGACTGGTTCTGCTCACTTTTGTGAGCCCTTAGTGCTTATCACTATCCAGCAAGCAGGTGCTCAACAAACAATAAAAAACGAAGTAATGTTTCTTCCTACTTTCAACTGTATTCTAATTAACAACCTGATCCCATCACGTGGTACTGTGCAAACTGCTGGTACTTTTTGAGCATCACATCTTTTAGCTCTGCCCTCAGAGACAGATTCCATAAAGCTCTTTCTCCTGCTTTACTTTGAAAATGTCTAGGTTGGGATCTTGTTTGGCATGACTTGAATCAGGTCCTATTCATACTCTGATTGATTCTGATCAAAGAAGCCATATAATGATGCACTTCTGACTATCTGGACCATTCTGAGAAAGGGGAACATTACCCTTTGTTAAGAAGACACTCTATCATATCCACCACAACATCTAAGTAGATATACATGACTAGGTCTCAGAAACTAGTCCAAATGAACTGAATTAAAATAATGATAATATAATAACCAAGTACTATAAGCAAATCATGGCTAGATGTTTTGCTTATGGTATTCAATTCATATTGATGATAATCTTGCGAGGTAAGGATCCTTATATGTATCATTATCCCATTTCGCAAATGAGAAATTAAGGCTTAGGGAGCTTAAGTCATTCACTCAGAATCACATAGCTAGAAAATGCAGAATGAACTCAAAATTGTCTAACTCTAAAGTTGGTTTTGTGTTCTGATCTGCTAAAAATCCTGCCTTGTTAATAGCAAAGCTATTTGAGTATAGAAAGTGAGCCAAAATTTACTAGACGATTAGCTGTTATCAGTACACAGACACAAAGGACAGAATCTGCCCAGTAATTAATCCCCGAGTGTGTACAAAGGTGGCATGTGAGGAGGAAGAAAAAGATGTCTACAAAATACAGTGGGGGTTATCTCTGTCTAATAATAGTGAAGGGGTAAATGTAAATAAGATTATGTGAAGCTGTATTAACCATACTTATGCACACACAAACACACAAGCAGGGGTGGCTGGCTGGCTCAGTGGGTGGAGCATGCAACTTTTGATCTTGGGAGTTGTGAGTTCGAGGCCCATGCTGGGTGTAGAGATTACTTAAAAATAAAATCTCAAAAAAAAAAAAAAACTATATGCAAGCAAACACATAACAAGTAAGCAAGAAATTTCAGTTTATTCCAATACTGTGTTTGTTATGCACGACCCATCCTGGAGGTTGAATAAAGTCCTTCTCTCAAGATGGCACAAAAAGATAAATGCATATATTGATCAGAAAACCATAATTAGGTGCACACATTTTAATTTTCAAATTTGAAAAATTTATTTAACTCCCCAAAGCATTGTATTCTAAATCTAGTGTAGATAAATTTTTATAGGAGAAAATACAAATTGAATTTCATATGCTGACACTCTTTATTTTAGGGATTCAGGAATAAAAGATAAAAGAAACCAATTCTCTGTAAATCCTGATACATTATCAAAATGGTACATTAAATTTTTCATGTTAAATTATTTAACTATTTAGCGTATTATAAAATTTAAAATGACACTTATGTTTTAAATGATTACAAGGCATTGAATTTGAATACAATTTAATAAAAGTATGCAAAATGCATTACCATATGAAGTCAATCTGATCAATTTCATAATACTACATATTATGATGTAGAATATCATTAAAAATGTATTAACATAGTTCCCTTAAAAGCATTTTTTTCTCTGCTGTTGGGCATATGTCCAAATGCTTTAATTTATTCCCTAAACATTATCTTGACACTATTGATTTCTGTAATTGTTTTTTGGATTATTTAACTATGAAACATTTCAAGATATTAGTTTTAAGAAGTATGTGGTACACAACTAGTAAGACTATGTTTAGAGATCTTAGAATGTCCCTACAATTAAACCAAAAAAGTAATTTATTCTAAATCAGATGTTTTTAAAAAAATGAGATGAAAATAAGTTTAAAAATCTGAGAAATTTAAAGAAAATGGTATATTTAGGAATCAGGTTTTAAACATCTATACTGGAACATTCAAAAGAGATAGTTAATTTAAAATAAAATAATAACAAAGTCAGAGGCTTTTAACATAACAGATTTGGTTGACATTTTTATTTGTACTTTCAAACAATCAATTACCACATGTATATAAAGTTCCTTCTCTGTAATAAAATATTTCTATATGCATTGAAAGCTAGAAGAATATTCAGTTATGTTTCAGTTATATTCAGTTCAGTTCAAATGACATCTGACTCCAACAAAAAATTTCTAGATAAATGAAAGTAGTTTTCTTTTAAAAAAAATAGTCAAGCAGCACAAGTACAGAGTAGCTGTCAGATCAATGGGCCCAATCAATGGCATGGTGCCCTCAGTCCAACATTTGGGCATAGCTCATTAGTGGGTAGCATACAAACCTCTATGTTTGCATCTTCCACAGTGAAGTTCTCTGTGCCTCCCCATTCCTCATGTCTTCTTCCTTAATAACTCAGCCCCCCACAAACATTCTGCAACTAACAAACATCACAATGAGGCTCATTCTAAACCCTACATCTAACCAATGGCATTCAATTAATTCACGTTTACATGTGGTGGTGATGTGAATTGATATCACCGACCCTAAAATTTTCCTTTGCTTTTGAGAACTTACGTATTTAAATTATGGCCGAATACCAGTCCATATACATAACCTATAAGCACTTTTTAGTTAACATCTTAAAAACTGAAGTCACACTATCTCTACTCCCTACTCTATGCCTGTTTCACCTGCATCCCCTGATTCAATGCACCAATATATAACCATTGCTCAAGGCAAGACTCGGGAGCTATTCTAGGTGCTTTCCTTTCCTCACTCCACATTTCTCATCCCCTGCATTAATTAATCACCACATACTGACTGGCTTCATTTTAGATTTATGACCACTAAACTCTAGTGTGCTCTTACCAATCCTACAGCACCTAGCCAGTCAGTTCACTCTCTCTCCTAAATGACTATTTCACTATTTCTCCTTCTCCTCAAACTACTAATATCCATCTCTGGTCTTCATTTTCAGCTGGTAACTGCATATTATGTCACTAAGAAATAGAAGCAATTGAAAAGACTTTCTTTTTAATATAATTTATTGTCAAGATGGCTAAAATACAGTGTATACACTGTGCTCTTGGTTTTGGGGGTAGATTCCCGTGATTCATTGCTTACAACATCCAGAGCTCATCTCAACAAGTGCCCTCCTCAATGCCCATCACCCATTTTTCCCTCTCCCCTGACCCCCTTCAACCCTCAGTTTGTTCTCTGTATTCAAGAGTCTCTTATGGTTTGCCTCCCTCTCTGTTTGAAACTATTTTTTCCCCTTCCCTTCCTCCATGGTCTTCTGCTAAGTTTCTCAAGTTTCACTATGAGTAAAAACATATGATATCTCTCTTTGTCTGACTGACTTATTTCACTTAGTATAATACCCTCCAGTTCCAACCACGTTCTACATCTGCCTCCACATCTGCCCTCTGCATCAAACTCACCTTCATTGTGTCTTCTGAAGCCAGTCACTCTGTACCCATCCAGCCTCCATTCCTTTTTTAAGAGGAGGCTCAGTCACCTACATCATCCATTTTCTTTCTCTCTCAGATTATTCCCATAAACATACGCTCTACTATTAAGAAATAATTGCGCGGGCGCCTGGGTGGCGCTGTCGGTTAAGCGTCCGACTTCAGTCAGGTCACGATCTCGCGGTCCGGGAGTTCAAGCCCCGCGTCAGGCTCTGGGCTGATGGCTCAGAGCCTGGAGCCTGTTTCCGATTCTGTGTCTCCCTCTCTCTCTGCCCCTCCCCCGTTCATGCTCTGTCTCTCTCTGTCCCAAAAATAAATAAACGTTGAAAAAAAAAAAAAAAGAAGAAATAATTGCGGCTTCTCCCTGCATACCTCTCCAGTTACTGCTGTTTCTCTATCCCCTTTAAAACAATCCTTCCTCAAAGGATAGTCTAATCACTGTCTCTAATTTCTGTTTTTTGGATTCTCTTCCTCTATGCCTATTTTTGTATTTATTTTTTATCAAAGTTTTACATGATAAGTAAAATTTGTTAAGAAAACAATGCTAGCCTATATGCTCTTCCTGAGTCAAAAGAAATTTTAAATCATTTAGGTGAGTTGTTTGGTATGTTATGAGTATAATGAACTAGTACCTCAGGACGAGTTTGCATTTACAGGCAAGGTCTTTCAAAAGCTAATTAGGTTAAAATGAGGTAATGACAATCTTATTATGAATTACTCCTTGACCAATAACATTTATAAAACACCATTTATTGTAAAATGCTCCTAATTTTTAGATATGCTAAAATTTACAGGTTTGAATTAATAAATTTTAAAATGTTATCATTTGGTTATATATATACACACACACACACACGCACATATATATATATATATACACATATATGTATGTATGTATGTACGTATTATATATATAATGTATATAATATGTATGTATGTATTATATATATATATATATATATATATATATAATGTTTACTTATTAGATCCATATAGATGTTAATCACTGCATAGGTGAATTTACTGTGAAGTTAGTAAAGGACCCTTCACTGGGATGAGTACTCTCAAGTCTGGGGGAGGAGACCCAGAAATGGGTTTGCATGATGATGTGTTTTGTTGTTGTTGTTTTGTTTTGTTTTGTTTTTGTAACAATTGCAAAAGTAAGGTATTTTAATGAAACCAGTTAAGTTCACAGGGCTTTTCCACTCTGAGTTTACATGTATCATCTATTACATTACTCCTCGCGATCGGTTAGACATAATCATATCTGTAGGAGAAACTGACATGAAGATAATTTGAGTTTGGGTTTCGAGGAATATCTTTATGTAGTTTGCTGCCATTTCCATGTGCTAGCCACCCTGTTAAGTTGTTATTGGTGCTGCTTACTGCCTTAATTCACCAGGCATCATGACCTGAAATGCAGGGTAAAGTCCTATTGCTGTAGAAATAGGCTTTAGGGCACCAACCACTGAGAATATATGGTGGAGAGAGTTTGAAATGTATGGAGCCTGAAATTAGTAAATCACACATGGAGGATTCAGTCTCATTAAAGCCTACTCAAAATACTATTCTTCTTTTTTTTAAGTTTTTTTTTGAGAGAGAGAGAGAGAGAGAGAGAACATGAGCGGAGGAAGAGCAGAGAGTGGGAGAGAGAGAGAATGCCAAGCAGCCCCCACGCTATCAGCGCAGAGCCCAATGCGGGTCTCAATCTCATGAACCTTGAGATCATGATCTGAGCCTAAATCAAGAATCGACCATTTAACTAACTGAGCCACCCAGGCAGCCCAATACTATTCTTCTTTTAGAAACGTACCCTATAGGGGCACCTGGGTGGCTCAGTAGGTTAAGCGGCCAACTTCAGCTCAGGCCATGATCTCACAGTCTGTGAGTTCGAGCCCCGCGTCGGGCTCTGTGTTGACAGCTCAGAGCCTGGAACCTGTTTCAGATTCTGTGTCTCCCTCTCTCTCTGACCCTCCCCCGTTCATGCTCTGTCTCTCTCTGTCTCAAAAATAAATAAATGTTAAAAAAAAATTTTAGAAACATACCCTATAATGCAGTACAATCCTGGTGTTCACAAATATAACACATAATTTATAATATGCTACTACAGTAAGGACATCATTGACAAACTGCTTAGGAATTGTTGAATCAATGTACTGAAGACCAGTCTCTGCCTCAAAAAATTTGAAATGTCCTGAGATATTACTGTTAATATATGAAGAAAGATTGATACAAATTTTTTCCCAAATTTGACAAAAATCTTAAACTTAACGTCATCGTTAATAAGTTGCTTAAATAAAAGATTTTATCAATTATCAATAATAAAGCATATTTTTTAATGAATAAGATTTTTTTGATGTTTATTAATTTATTTTGAAAGATAAAGAGAGAGCACAAGTGGGGCAGGGACAGAGAGAGAGAAAGAGAAAGAGAGAGAGAGAGAGAGAGAGAGAATCTGAAGCAGGGTCCAGGTTCTAACCCGTCAAGCACAGAGCCCAACGTGGGGCTTGAACTCACGAACTAAGATCACAACCTGAGGCAAAGTCCGATGCTTAATTGACTGAGCCACCCAGGTGCCCCATAAAGCACCAATTTTTGAGGAGAGACTGAAAAATCTTTCTTTCCTCTCTCTACAGAAAATGATATTACAATATTATGTTCACAAGAAAAAAATACCCTAATACATAGCCAAAAAGGTAGGAAAAATGTATTACAGAGGTTTGTGTCAGGCAGTTAGTTAATATAAGTAATGTTTTATTTCTCTGGATTTTTGTGATGTCTGCAGTATTTTGTGTGTTTTTAATTCTGTGATTTTCTGTAGACTATTTTATCACAACTAATTTTTGCAACTTTGTTATTTTTTTTAAAGACGATACTCATAATTGTATTCCCTTCAGCCCCTAGTAAACCTGGAATTTTCCCCAGATATGATTACTTCTCCTTTCCTGAAAACTGGCCTCCTTTCTGTCTTTGGAGGACATCATGCTCCTTGTTCAGGCCTTTGCCCTTGCTGTTCCCCTGTCAGCATGTTCTTTCCAGACATAGCGACAGGACTGCCTCTGCACTTCCTTCTGGGCAATACTCAAAGATTACATATTAGAGAGACTTCACTCACCATCCTCTATAAAGAGCACCTCCACCCATATGTAGAGTAGTTAGATAAAATACAGGAAACCTGGTTACACTTAAATTTCAGATGAACAGTGAGTAATTTTTTACATAAATATGTCTCCCCAAATGCATGGAGTATACTTATAGTAAAAAATATATACATTGTTCATCTGAAATCTAAATGCAACCAGGTGTCCTATATATATATATTTTATGGTTAAATCTGGTAACTATCCCCGTACTTTCTCTCCCCTTACCCCACTTCCTAGCACTTATCATCATGTAATACACTACACATTTACCTTTTTCTTATTGCCTATCATTCCCACCAGAATGTAAGCTCCATGATGGCAGGGATGTTTGCCTGTGTGGTTTCCTCCTGTATCCAAGTACCCAGACTGATGTCTGGCACATAGGTACTCCATGAATATTAATTAAAAAAACTAATGCATGAGCGATCTAAACTTTACAAACTTACCTCCCAAACACTTCTCAGATTGACTTTTTTCTACCCTAATAACTCCTCCTCTAATCAAGGACCCAGACTGTCACTATTGGGTTCCAACTGGTCTCACTGCTTCCAGCTCTGCTGTTATGAAATCCATTAACTATAGACAGCCATATTGACTGACCTAAAACACAAATCTAACCAAACAATTCCCCTGCATAGACCCCTCAACAGAATCCTATCAACTCAAGGGAAAAATCCAAGCACTTTGGTATGGTGCTTATGGTATTCTTCATGGTACTCCCACCCATTTCTTAATGTCATCTGCCACAGCCCTCCCATAGTTTCCTCCATCACCTACCCTCCACATCTCCACACAAATATTGGTGCACTAAATTCTGCCGATAGTACATTCTAACCTCTTTTTCATCTAATTCTTTCATATCCTTAAGGACTCATTTTAATCACCATTCTTCTCTAGGAATCCTTCCCTTAGATGCATAGGCTGGACTAAATGTGTGTGTGTGTGTGTGTGTGTGTGTGTGTGTGTGTGTGTGTTTCCATAGCTCTCTGTGTGTAATTATGTCATGGTATAGTTTGTGTTGTATTAAAACCATCTATATGTTTCTCCAACTAGAATTTAAATACTCAAATACAAGGACAGTGTGGCATTTATCTTTGATTCACGGCACCCAGCATAATGCACTGCACAAACAGCCTTTCATTGGTGTTTGTTGAACTAAATAAATTCAACTAAGTTACCCAAATTAAATAGATACTCAAGTACATCACACACAGACTGCTAAATTGAGGTTATTGAAAGATCTCTAAAGCCCAGGAGCCCTAATAAAAAAAGATATCAGTAGATTTATCAAAATAAAGGGAAACAATCTTTGAATAGGCTATATTTAGAGATGGCAAAAGCTTCCATATCAATGAGATGATGAAGTCCAGAATGTGATTATAACCACAGGGACTAAACAGAAAAGAGTAGACTCTTGGAAGGGACTGAAACACAAGGGTAGTGTCAGGAGGACAAGTGATGGTAGAATTGCTGAGATCCACAGTAGGAGATGGTATAGAGAGCAAAGGTATTAGGCTGGTGCTAAAATTATCAACCTCAGTGCAGTGGCTCTCTGAAAGCAGTAGACATTAGTATTTAGGATTTGGAAGGTCCAGAAATGTTGGGCTTCAAGTGAAGAGAAGCAGAGTGACAGGAGTTGGCTCGTGGTATATTATCTGTCAACTAGAGACAAGGGACAGGCTCACCTTACCCACCTAGGCCAAAAAGGATACGAACAGACCAGGCTTTTGTGGGATAAATTCGGTAAGGGAATAAAAGAATCACCTCACAAGAATACCTTTTTATTTTTAAAAAGAAGTCTTAGGTTGGTCTACATGGTACATTTTCTACCCAAATTTCACAATATTTCTATAATCTCCCATAGAACAAAATCCCTTTTACGGTCTTCAAAAATAATCAGGATGAAGTCAGGAAGGCAAAAAGAAGAAAAATGAACGAGGAGAAGACAGAAAGAGAAATCCACAAAGAAGTCCTAGTAGAAAAAAGGATTTACCCTCTTCAGTGCCTGAACAACCTCTCATCTACAAGGTGGACCATGGTCTCTGTCTTTTATGGGAGAGCTGAGTGACAAAAACAGAGGATTCCCTAATGAGAGAAAGACTCTGTAGTCCTCCACTCAGTAATTCATAAACCTTCTCTGCCTCAGAATCTGTAGGAAAGCTTTAAAAATTGAGTGGAGTGCCCCCCCACCAGCTGTCATTCCTATTGAATCTGATTTTTCCATGCAGATCTCATGACTTTGTATTTAGAAATCTCTCAGATTACCATGTTACTAGATGTGGCTGGGCTACTTGAAGGTTTTGATGACATGCTCATCCCAAATCCTAAACCATCTTCACCTGATGTCTTCCTTTGCCAATGCCCCAGGAAACTGTAGTTGCCTGAAGAGCTTTTTCACTTCACAGCTCCACAAAAACTTGTTTTTTAAAAAAATATAGAAATATGACACAAATTTTCTTTCTCTTTCTAGTTCTCTCTTTTCTTCTATTAGGACTCCATCAGCTAACAAGAATCAATAAAATAAATCCACACAGTATTCCACCAGCCAGGAACTTTGTTTAAAAAACAAAACAAAACAAAACAAAAAACAAACAAACAAAAGTCTCATTGTACCTCTTACTCTGCTTCTCTACACAACTTTTTTCTTCCTATTAGACTGGCCCAAAAGTGTATAACCTATTTCCATAAAGAACAAAGCTCCTGAATTAGAATAACTTCATGGAAAAATATAATCCAAAAGAAATATATCAAATAAAAAATGTTGAATAGGAAAAGTAAAATATAGCATCCCTGAGGAGTCTGAGAATAAGGTCTGTGCACTACAAGATGGAATCTCCCACCAGATTGCTGTTCAACTTAATTATGGCTTAAGATGTGCATATGTGAAATTAATATTTGGGATCCTGGTGATTTAAAAAACGGCAACCGGCCACCATTTGAATTCACAGTCTTGTAATCCATCTTTTCCCATGAAACAACTAGTACAATATGATATCGGTGCTCAGATTTCAGGAGAGAGAAAGCAGTGGTCCTACTTTAAAAAAATAATAATGAATATGTAACTTGAATACAAAAGGGGAGATTATGTTAATACCAAGGGGAAACTACAAAGCTTCCATCATTTTAGTCCCAAAGCAAGTAGAAATCCCCATTTAATTCTTTAGATCTATTCGGAATATCATTACACACAGACCAATGTCATAGTCTTATACCATGCTCTGAGCCTTGTGCTGTATCCATGTCAGTCATAGCTTTGCATGGTCAAAAGTAGACACACGAAATTCAGGCTGAGACCTAGACTGGTCTGATTGAAACTGCACTGATAATACCCCATTTCTACCTGTCACTCCTCCCCATGGTTGCTAACAAACACTGTCCAGGGACATATGCCCCAGGGAAATAAGCAAAGTGACTGTCCTCTCCAAACCTCCACTTGCATCCAAAGAAGTTCTGACTCCTGCTTTCTAAGTCTCGGTGTCTCCTTTCCACAAATGTCTAATACAGTCCCCACCTCTCCAGTGTCCAACAAATCTCTGCTAGGGAGCCAACACAGCCTCTTGGAACTTTCTGGCTCCTCTGTATCAGATACTTTTGGGGGGATCATTTGATCATCCTCTCCATTCTGCCTTGTCACTATCACAGGGAAGAAACTCAGCATAGTAGAAGGACTTCAAGCTTGAGGTTGAGTCAGTCTAGACTCTATTACTCTCTCATGGCCATGTAACCTTAGGTAAGTTACTCAACTATGCTGGATGGTTTTTGTTTGTTTGTTTACCTAAGTAACTATAGGTGCATTTTATTTATTTTTAAAAAACTTTTTTTCAATGTTTTATTTATTCTTTGAGAGAGAGAGAGAGACAGCATGAGCAGGATTGGGGCAGAGAGAGGTAGACACAGAATCCAAATAGGTTCCAGGCTCTCAGTTATCAGCACAGAGCCTAATGTGGGGCTCCAACTCACAAACCGTGAGATCATGACCTGAGCCGAAGTTGGATGCTTAATCATCCAGGCACCACTAGGTGCACTGTATTTATAGGACTGTAAGAATCAAATGAGGAAAAAAAATACATAAAATATCCAGAACTGGGACTACCACAGAAGACGTATCTGGTAAGTCTTCATTCCTGCCACTGACAAGAACCAAGAACAAAATCAATGCCATTGAGGTTTTGTTGTGCTGATGGATCCAGTCACGTAGTTGACGGAGTACTGAATCAAGCTGCCTCCGCTACTGTTGCAAGATACAGCTGCTTCACCCTCTGAGCTTCCTTGTAGATGCACAACCTTTGCTCACGGCTGTGTTCCTGCCATATTGGCCTTCCCTAAGTGGAACATTCTGAGTTCTTACTTTCCCCAAACGTTTGCTGATATGTTTCTCTTGGCTCTTCTTATGACTATCTTGTCCTTAGGTCTCAGTTGGAATGTTATCCCCTTAGAGTAGCTTTTTCTGACTATCCTTATCTGAAGGAAGTCCTTGATATTTTTTATTCCAGCATCTCTCTGTTTTTTTTTTTTTTCTGAACACACACCGCAATATGTAATGATCTTATTTATTTGGTATTATAATATAGTCTACCTGAAGATCTTTGTATCCTTTGTATACATCCAGAAAAGTAGCTGGTGCACAGTAGATACAAAATAAATATTTTTTCAAGAATTTTTAACGCTTATTTATATTTAAGAGAGAGATAGAGAGATAGAGTGTGAGCAGGGAGGGGCAGAGAGAGAGGGAGACACAGAATCCGAAGCAGGTTCCAGGCTCTGAGCTGTCAGCACAGAGCCTGACATGGGGCTTGAACCCATATACTGTGAGATCATGACCTGAGCCAAAGTCGGATGCTTAACCGACTGAGCCACCCAGGCGCCCCCAAAATAAATAATTTATATTTGTTTTTTTTAAATATATTTGTTGAATATTTGTTGAATGAATGAACAAATATGTGAACAAATTATTATTTCATTATTATCTATGTTTTTAAGAAGCTCTTTTGGCTGCACTCCCATTTAGATGATGTACTGGTAGGCATTGATTCTTTTCTTAGCTTTGAAAAAAATATCGTGAAAAAATAAATGCAATGTTAGCACTGGGATGGTCTCTTAATGAGTTGTCAATATATATTAATAATTTGTGGTAATATTTTCATTAGAGAACAGTAGCCTCAATACTGTAAGAGCACATAGTACCTTCACCTCCCTTTGCCTCAGCTACCTCGACTGTAAAATAAAGAAACCAATCAAATGTGCGTTGTGTAAATCATGAAGATTAAATAGGTTTATACCTACAAAGTACTTGAAATGGCATCTGGAACACAGCGCTAAAAATGGCATTTCCAGACTTGATACTTTAGTCTACGGCAAAGATAATTTCAGGCCAACTAATTAATAAGTTCAGGCTCAATAAGGCCACAGATATGGGAAAAGGCAGAATCTATGCAGCATTGATCAACAGAGCCCTGCTGTCATACCCAAGGTTAAAGAAAATCTGTACTTTCTATTTAGTAAGAATTAGTGTAATTTAATACTTATATTACCTGACAAAATGAAAATTTTGTTCCACTCAAATCCCTGCAGAGATTATATCCTCAAAAAGTTCTGGAGGAAACTATTTTCACTAGCAACATGTGACATCACAAAGTGTTTTAAATCCATGCTGACCACACTGATGAGAGATAACAACATATTTAAGGATATTCTGGTCAAATGGACACCAAATCTTCTTGGATAAAATCCATGCCAGTTGGATTTATGGTAATACATAAGTCAGCAAGTCCCTGGATTTGTCTGTTATACTTTCTGCTATGTATTATCACGACCCTTGAATAAAGATTCATTTCAGTATGACAAACAGTAAGATTTTCTTTATGTGAATCCACTACAAATTCAGAGTTTTGAACTGACAATAAACTCAACGTGTCTGTTTATAAAGATAAAAAGTTAAAAAAAAATGTTAGCGGAAAACTAAAAATAGCAAATGGTCCCATATTTATATCTCAGTAGTCAGAATACAAATAAACATCCTTGGTGAAAACACATCAGTGCTTCCAATTAAGGCAATATAATTGCATGCTTTGAAGTGGAACAATGGAAAAATCTGACAATCCATTGTATTAATATGAGACACAGACTTTAGAGACATATAAAAAATAACATTTAATCTTCGTAAGGCATCTGCTTCTATATACATTTTGCATAACATTTATGCATTGTGTGTAAACACACACATTAGATAGATAAATAGATAGCTGGATAGATAAACATATGTTAAAGAGCTAGATGAAATCTGGTGCAACCTTCTAATTCACTTTAGTAAGCCATTTTGCTGTTACTGCTGCAAGTTCTATTGTCTTCTAGAGTTTCATTATTTTCAAGAGGTGATAGAAAAGCTTTATACATTTATACTCAGTCAATTAATTTACTTACCTGGCAGAGATCTCAAATGACCAATGTCTGAGTAGAGAAAAAAGTCTCAAATAAACTAGAAAGTGCTGTAAAAGCTGAGAGCAATGCTTTTTCCCTTATGTCTGTCTCTAAGTGTTTTGTTTCATTTATAAAGTGTAGTGCAATATATAACCACTGAAGGAAAAAAAGAAAAAAAAAACTAGACCAACTAACAATTTTATGTAAACAACCCTTTGGAGTATACAACTGTTTTCCCAACTCTTCATAAGATTGCATAAAACTATTATTTAGTAATGTTTTCAAGTATCACTATTCCCTTTCTTTGCTCTCTAAAACAACCTAAACAAAACGAAACATTACTTGCAAATTTCTTTGTTCAAAGATTCTTGGTCTCTGGTCTACTGACTCTACCTATACCGTATTCTATTGTACAAAATTAAGCAAAATTACCACTTAAATTTCCATACCAAGACAGACCTGAACACTTCAATAAAGAAAACTAGGAGGGGGATGCATTTAAGGTAACTACTTAAGTGAATGAATAATTAATATTCCAATACCGATGGTTGCAATTTATAGACCTTTATAAAACTCCATTGAAAGGTTGTATGCTAATAGTTTCATAATATAAAAAGAAGATTCATTAGAACATTTTGGTCTAGATCTGGAAATAAAGTGGAGAGGGGAAGACACCCAATTATAGAAGAGAGCAAAGAATTAATCACAGTTGCCTTGCACTGACCACAAATAGATCAGTTACAATTAGTTACAATTATAACCAGTTACAATTTAATTCAACTCTTCACCCTCCTCCACAGTCACAACAAATTCTCTTCTTCCCCTTTTCTGAGTTTTTTTTTAACATTGAAAAAAATCTTGGGGTGACTGGATGTTAAGAGTCTGTTAAGAGACTGACTCTTGATTTCAGCTCAGGTCATGATCTCATGCTTATGAAATCAAGCCCCTCCTCGGGCTCTTTGCTGGGTGTGGAGCCTGCTTGAGATTCTCTCTCTCCCTCTCCCTCTGCCCCTCTTCTGCACGCTCTCTCTCTCTCTCCCTCTCAAAAAAAAATCTCTAACTTTGTAGTATCTAGAATTAATTATCCACAATATCTGAATCATCTTCCATTAGAATTGAAAGCCCTATAATGTAAACATGCTATAATAGTCCAACCTGGAATAGTTTTCTGTAAGGTAAAATGCTATGAGATGAAATTGATTTATTCATAATTTACAATCCCTTCGTTGTGAAGTAGTCAATGTTGTGGATATAGATTCTTTTAGCAAAATGCACAATATTGAATCCAGAAATTAACTTAATCCAATAATTCCTAAGTATTTCACAAATGTACCTTTGAAACTCCTTCTGGTACTCAAGATCTAAATTTCAATATGAAAGCCCTGAGAATGAAATCGAAATATCCATCAGTGAAACTGATACACAAAAGGCATGCTCTCATGCATGGCCATGCATACAGTTCCTGCCTTGCCAAGAACATTGTGGTAACTGGATACCCTGGGTCTCATCGTCCCTTCTGTCAATCCATAACAACACAGGATAAATCCATCAACAGAATTTTGAGCACAGGTTTTAATTTTTTAAGAGAGAGAGAGAGCACACACATGTGAGTGGGGGAGGGACAGAGAGAGTGGGCAACAGAGGACCTGAAGCAGGCTCCACGCCAACAGCAGAGAACCCGAGGTAGGGCTCAAACCCACGAAACACAAGATCAGGACCCGAGCCGAAGTCAGACACTCAACCCAGTAAGCCACCCAGGTGTCCCAAGCACAGGTTTTAAATATTGAGTAGACAATGTAACTGATCAGTAATAAGTAGCAATCATCCAAGAAACTGAATCAAGAGGTAGCATTATTAAGGGCATTAATTTAACTTATAAATTAAAAAATATAAAAATAAATAATTTAAGACTGAGTTATATTGTTTCAGCTCTGATTATACCTAGTGTATCGCATTGAGTTTAGATATCTCTTCAACACCAATTATTTGGCCACTGGCTATATACAGACTAGAAGGAAAATGGTAATCATTACTTTTTATAAGTTTTTAAAAATTAGTCATTCTTTAGTGTCACATGTAGCTGGAGATAAATTTTAAAGAAGGAATATTTATTTTTTCTTAAGAAAGAAGGATAAGGAAGTTAAAGTTTACTAAAACTAAAATGAAGGAGGTATGTAAGTAATCTAGGAGAAGTCATCATTTGTCAAATGACATTATTGTGCCAGGAAAGTTCAACATTTACCATTCTGTCTATGCTTTACCTGTACAACTTTTCAGGGGTTAAAAGCTTTAGGGTTCAAACTCTGTAACATTGGGGAAATCATTCTGCTGGTTCCTTTAGGGATCTTTGTAAATTTTGAGAGACATTTGAAGTGTTACGGCAGGTTTAGAGTCAGGTATTTGAAAGCCTTGCACTCCTGGGTGAAGCCATTTCAAATACTAAGATGGAATTACAGCAAGCAAAAAATAATAACACATTAACTTTTAATTCATTGTTGTCTTAGAGTGTGAAGGCCTCTGAGAGCTTTAACAAAGGACCACTAAGAATAACATGCTTGAAATGCACTCCAAAGAAGAAGAAAGTAAACAATGAAACTCAAATAGTTCAAGGCAAGGCACACTTACAGCATGCAGGACCAAAAATAAAAGTCTAAAGAGAAACTAAAAAGCTTTGAGACTGGCCTTTAGGATGGTGCATATGAGAAGGGGAAGAATTTCTAGCTAAAGCCTTTAAAGATCCAACAGATTATACTTTTTGATGGCCAATAGTATCATTCTGACCTTGACTGCTGCTGTAGGAAATAGCGGGGCATTCAAATATGGCCATGCATTTGCTCCACGTCAGTCAGGCACTGAGGATAATGACGGCCCAAGAATAGAGGTCCTTTTGCTATATTCTTTGTTCTCTGTGGGAGGAAAATCTGAGAAAGATTTTCTATTATACCCCAAATAGCATTCTTTCTAGCAGTCCGTAATAGTGGGGAAAAGGAAGAGAATTATTAAACGAGGAGAAAAGTTTACCTAAGAAAATATATACAAAAAGAAACTTCAGTTTATTGCATGCCAATATAGTTTAGGATTCTACTAGGCACTTTATGTGAATTTATTTAATTCTAAAATATTCATTGGTAGGAATTATCGTTTCTGTTTTGTAAACACGAAAACAAAGATGGAGAATGGTAAGCCATTTGCCCAAAGACATTCGGTGACTTGAGTGATGGAGGCAAGGTTGTACCACAGCCTGATGAGTGCAAAGCCCCACACTTCAACCATCATGTATTTCTACCCAGTATTAAATCTCAAGAGTTGTGGGATCATCTCCAGTAAGTTCTATCATTTCATCTACCCACTTAAGCAAATATTATCTAGAAAACCTTGAGTTCCACAGTATGCTATAGGGAAATCGCTGACCTCTAGGTGGTTATTAAGAACTTGCCTATAAAGGGCACTCACTACCAGAGCTGTACCCACCTCTTCTACCAGTTAAGTTCCAAAAGACCCGAATGATGAGCTTGTTGCACTCAAATAAAAAGACCGTTAACTCCATGGACCTGGTGAACAGAATCAGACCACAGCAAACCATCCAGTATATGAAAAGTTTCATTCTTTAAACCACAGCTATGACAGAAAAACTTCACAATCTTATGTCAGGAATATCCCACTGATGTAATTTCAAATGAGGACCAATTCCCTGAAAAAAAACCAGCTCTTTGCAGAGATTGTTTTTAATGCCAAATGGTTAACCGAAACAATTAAGGAGGCCCACACCTACAATAATCAATTAAAGTGGAATATTAAATTTCCACTTATTTGAGGCATTATTTCAAGGGTTTACAATGAAATAATTCTGTCCTCAAAGTCGATTCACTGATCTGGTAGGGAGCCCTCATCTAAAATCCCATTAATAATTTATTTTTCTGCAAAATGAGAAATGAGAAAATACTGCCTTATACAAACACCTCTTCCCATAATAGTGTAAAAAGTATGATTTTAAAAATTGAGTCCTAAATATCTCAGCTATAGTTGGATAAGCTTTCAAAACTGAAATGATATGCGAATTCTGAGAAAGTCTCAATTTAAACTCAATAAGATTAACCATTCACAATAGAAAGCCATTTCAAATGCAGCATTTGGGAAGGATCATCCATCACAGAGACTAGCACATTCTCCATGCTAGACTGAAGCTTGGAACTTAATGGGAAGTTACTGACAGCTTTCGTCTTCACAGCTGCCCCTGAAATTTGTTAACAAGTCAGTTCTCTTGACAGGGAGATAGTAGGAAAAAAAAACTCATAATATTCCAGTGAACACAATAAAAGAAATGAAATCCCCTCAAAAACTATTCCTTCAATCCTTTAAACTTAGTAAATGTACCTTTTAGAGGTCATCAACTAAGTATGTTTAACAAATCTAACCTCATGGTTCTTAGCACCTTCAATGTAACTATTTCTAGCAAATAGTAAAAAAGAATTCAATGTGTGAGAACTTCCCAATTATTCTGTTTTAAATTGCAATTCTCACATTCCAGTTCTACCATCAATTATGTCATCAGCAGCCTATTAAAATGTAGATAGTGTAATAACATTTACTATGTTGATAATTCTCAAAACAATCCTCTATGATAGGTACTACTGATCCTTTTTTTGCAGATAGGTCAACTGAAGCTGAGACATTACAGGACATGCCTAGATTATACAGCTAGGTATTGGCAGAATGACCAATTTTTTCCCACTTCAATAAAAATCTATTTTTCCATAGAGATGGAGAATTGGCCTTAGAATGGAAGTGAGAATAAATGAATTGTTCTATTTTAATGTAAATTAACAATAGAATCTTTTTTAAAAATTATATGTACTGGAATAAAAAAATTAAAACTAAATTTTCTTACAGGCATTTTTAGCCTACATAAGTTTTTGCATATATATATAGGGGGAGGGGATCTGAGAAACTCTATATAAATGTGTATACATTAAGCAAATCATTGCTTAATAGATAAGTAGGTGACTTCCTCTGTAGAAACTCTCAAAGACTAGAATAAATCCTCTGTCAAAATTCTGACCACACCGCCACCATCGCTATACTCCATCACCAGTATTTCACAGTTCCTTAACTTTTCACCATGAGTCATATTCTTGAGTTGAGGCATCAAAGACTCTTGTTAAACCTACTATGCTATTGGGTGAGACTGGGGGTGTATCACATTCAGTCATTATAAGTCATTAATACCATTCTACAATCCTGTTCAACTAATTAACTATAATCATCTAGCAGGTTCTTGAAGAACTAGATCACCCAGAACAAGAACAGGTTAGTCTGATCCTAGAAGATGGAGGAGGGAAAGGTTAAGAGCTTTCATTAAGTTTAGTATTCCTAAAACACACATTTGAATTTATTCCACCAGGTTCTTCTCAGAGTTCGTGGAAATGGCTACTGAACACATTAATGCACAAACACTGCAATCAAGAAGATATCTTCACTTTTTGCAATGTATGGAACAGCTTGTCCTCAGCAGAGCCCTGCCTTCTCACAACAGCACTAGACTTTTCTGTCCTACGGGGCTCTTTCTCGTGGTGCCAACCATACATGATTTTACAGAGCACGTCTCCCTTCCTTCCTTCAGGTTCCATTCTCCATTACTCTTCTAACAGGGAGCAAATGAAGCAGAAATGGCAGCTGAAGGTACATCATTCATTTATAAACAATAATTGTATATCTGTGGGTAAACAATCACCTAAATATCAAAGGCAGGTCTAGGACTGATGCCAGCATAATAGCATAGCTCATCCTGAAACAGCTCCTGCAACCACAAACCACCTATCACAGACTCTTCTCTGGAACCTCCTTCTGAACCACCCTATATTTAAATAGAGTATGAAAAAAATAGAGGATAGTTATTTGGAACATGCATTATTTTAAAATGCATTTTAATAACAATTTCAAGACGGAGGGTTAAATTTATATAGTTTTCTCTAAGTTTGTCCACATATTCTCATATATCTGCATTCCAATGTCAAGAAATAGGAGATTTATCAACAGTCCTAAGAATTATTCCCTCTAAGAACACTGCTGAGGCCATGAAACCATCCACTGTGTTCGCCCACGTCTGCTCAAACCATGACAGGTCAAGTTTCTACAGGTTTAAAAATGTTTCACTTCAAAAAAATGTGGTTTTGTTCTTCAAAAAATCATTCCTCTCAAATAGTTATCATCCTCTAAATATCTCATATGAAAAACCTGAGAAGTACTGAGAACCCAAAAAACAGATGAGCAGACAGTAAAAACATCTCAGAAATGAGGAAGCGCAGCTAGAATGAAAACAAAGCAAAGCTGTTTAAAACTGTTTGGGATTTCCACTGATAATAATAAAAAAAAAAATCAAGTAAACCAAAGCAAAACTACCTTTAACCAATCACTTTCAATTATGGAAAATGAAACCATGGTTGATAGCATAAGTTTCCCAGAGCTTTGAAAAGTAATTTAGTAATATGTGTCAAGGCTAGGGAAAGTAGCCTTTGAACTCAAGGAAATACACCTAAATGTGAGAGGCAAAACATGTTTAAAAATTGGTTTATCACAGCATTTGTCCTAATATTGGAAAACCAAAAATAACCTAACATCCAACAATAGGGGAAGAGGTATATAAATGGCGTTATAGCTACTACATTGTATTATAAGGTTTCAAAATGAGGAGATGAAAATAGATTGGCCAAATGGGGTTAACTGTAGAAGTAGAGTGATATATATGAGTTCAATATACTCTCTTTTAAAAGAATTAGGGGGGCGCCTGGGTGGCGCAGTCGGTTAAGCGTCCGACTTCAGCCAGGTCACGATCTCGCGGTCCGTGAGTTCGAGCCCCGCGTCGGGCTCTGGGCTGATGGCTCAGAGCCTGGAGCCTGTTTCCGATTCTGTGTCTCCCTCTCTCTCTGTCCCTCCCCCATTCATGCTCTGTCTCTCTCTGTCCCAAAAATAAATAAACGTTGAAAAAAAAAAAATTAAAAAAAAAAAAAAAGAATTAGGGAGGGGCACCTGGGTGGCTCAGTTGGTTAAGTGTCTGACTTCGGCTCAGGTCATGATCTTGTGGTCTGCTCCATGAGTTCAAGCCCCACGTCAGGCTCTGTGCTGACAGCTCAGAGCCTGAAACCTGCTTCAGATTCTGTGTTTCCCTCTCTCTCTGCCCCTCACCCACTCACACTCTGTCTCTGTCTCTCGCTCTATCTTAAACGTAAATAAACATTAAAAAATTTAAAAAAAAGAATTAGGGAAATTCTTAAACTACAGTTTTAAAAGAAAGGAAACACATCTTTGTGCTGGGAGGAAAAAAGTACAGAAACACAGCAAAACACTGGTAGTGAATAATTTCTTAAAGACTTAATTTTTTAAAGCAGTTTTAGGTTTACAATAAAATTATGAGAAAAGTACAGAGATTTTCCAGTAACCTCCTGCCCCCACACTTGTACAGTCTCCCTCATTATCAACACTATTCGCTATTGTATTTTTTTTTTTTTTACCAAAGACAAATCCACACTGACACATCATACTCACCCCCAAAGCCCAGAGTTTACCTAAGAGTTCACTCTTGGTGTTGTATATTCAATGGGTTTAGACAAATGTATAATGACACAGATCCATCATTACAACATCATGAGGAGTATTTTCACTGCCCTAAATATCCTCTGTGCTCTGTATATTCATCTTTCAACCCGCTGACCTCTGACAGCCATGATATTTTTATTATATCCATACTTTTGCCTTTTCCAAAATACCATATAGTTGAAATCATATAGAATGAATAATTTTTAAAAAAAATTAAGATCTAGGGGCGCCCGGGTAGCTCAGTCAGTTGAGTGTCTGACTTTGGCTCAGGTCATGATTTCAGGGCTCATGAGTTGGAGCCACACATCGGGCTCTGTATGACAGCTCAGGGCCTAGAGCCTGCCTTGGATTCTGTGTCTCTGTCTCTCTCTGCCTCTCCCCTGCGCGCTCTCTCTCTCTCTCTTTCAATAATAAACATCAATTTTTTTTTCATTAGGATCTATATTTGTAACGAAAAACTATTTCTTTGTACATAAATATTACCCTTTGCACAAGACCTATAGAAACCATGAAGGGGGGTGCTTGGGTGGCTCAGTTCGTTAAGGGTCAATTTCAGCTCAGTTCATAATCTTGAGGTTTGTGAGTTCAAGGCCCATGTCGGGCTCTGGGCTGACAGCTCAGAGCCTGGATCCTGCTTTGCAT
Organism: Lynx rufus; assembly: GCF_022079265.1. NCBI lineage: Eukaryota > Metazoa > Chordata > Mammalia > Carnivora > Felidae > Lynx > Lynx rufus. Next base: position 153,482,961 of record NW_025814834.1, read on the forward strand.
TCTGTGTCTCCCTCTCTCTCTGCCCCTCTTCCAGTCTCTCTCTCTGTCACTCTCAAAAATAAATATTTAGAAACCATGAGGATTCCTCCATGAAAGTAAAGCAGGTATTGATCAAATAAAACCTCCAGGAAGATAAAGAAGGCTGATATATTGATAATAATAGTTCAACTGAGGACACTAGAAGAAAAGAATAATTTTCTAGAGAAATATTATAAGTGAAGAAATGGTTTCTTTTCACAAAGAAAACCCTTGGGCAACAGATATCTGCCACTGACAATGAAACACCTTGACAGACTGACTCAGAATCAAGACTGGTACGTGGACAAGGAAGAGATAGGGGAGAACAAAGGAGAGGAAGAACCAGAGAGCTATTCAATAACCGAATGTTTCAGAAAAAAAAAAATAAGAATGCTTTCTACACAAAGAGAAAGAAAGAAAGAAAGAAAGAAAAAAAAAAGAAAGAAAGAAAGAAAGGAAGGAAGGAAGGAGAGGGAGGGAGGAAGGAGAGGGAGGGAGGGAGGAAGAAAAAGACAACTGTAGATCTATACAACTTTTCTGAGAGGATTCTATATTTCTATTATACAGAAAGAAATACTTTGGTTGCTTCTCATCTGAAAGGGCCTCTATTGTTTTCCAGCCTTTCAGTATACTTTGGAAAGGAACCATGACCTGAGGTATTGTTGTCTTTGGAGATTAAGAGAAATGCAGTCCTATGCTATCATTCTTCTGATCCTCTCCAATTATAACCAGTTGCAGGCAGTTATGTGTGGCCTTTGCAGCTTGGTGACTACTAAATAATTGGAGTTGAGATGTCAAATATTTCCCTAATGAGCTCAAGGTCCAAAGTAAACCCTGAACTGCAATCACAATGGTGAAGCATTTCAATGTGTCTGCTTCTGGATGGGTTAGAGCTGTAATGCCCTCCAAAAATATGTGCATGATTGCTCAGGGAAAAATAAAGAAAGAGAGAAAATGAGGATAAAGAAGAAAGGAATCGCTTTCCATAATAAATTAAGAGGATTATCATTCTTAAATTGTTATTTCTATCACTTAGGTTTAGAAACTCAGCCCTAGTCTGAATGATTTCTAAACACTTCTAATTCTATTCAGATCCAACTAAATGTAGAAAGCTGGAGAAAGAAAGATTCTTTGGAAAATAAAATGATACCATAAGCCCTCCTCAGAAACGACTAGTATGTTGGTGGAAGCTTTGCTATTTTTGACAAAGGGGTATCTGGCACCTCTAAGCGCAGATAAACACAGGTGTTACTTATAAACACAGCCAAGCCTCATCCCCCAGTGAATGCTCCAGGTTGCTGCCTGTTCTGTCATGCGGAGGTGAAGGTGAACCAGAGTGTGCCACAAGTCCCAGCCCGGACGACTCCAACTGCTGTAAAGTTCTTTCCTAAATAAGTGGTTAGACCTGCATGAGGATATTAATGGTGCCTGCTACTCTAAAATTTAAAGGAATAATTTGGTGATTAAGGCCTATCATTATCACGAAGGAGCCAGAGTCTCACAGCTTTAGTTGAAGGTCTGTTCAGAGACTTTCGCGGAGTGGGGGAAATCAACATTCAGCTGGTTGACATGGTCTTCAGATCATGATGCCAAGTAGATCAAGAAGGTGAGCATTTTAAATTAGCAAGTTGCTTCAGAAAATAGTTTTAAGTAGTCCCGCCTCCTCATTGGCATAGTTGTTATAAGCAACCCTTGATATTGTGAACACGGCTATTTGAATTATGTTTTATTAAACACAAGTTTTCCAATCCTTTGAATGAGCATGTTGGCTTGGGAGCAGGCTTTACCTCACTATTTGGAGTGTGGACACGTTTCTGCTTGTCTCTTTTTATTGCTTTGGGGATTTTCCCAATGTAAATCCTCTTGGAACTCAACTCTCCAGCTTTGTACAGATGTACTGTAACTGACTCTTTGTTTATGATCCTGTATCCAGTATTTTTTTTTAATAGGAGTAGACAGATTAGACGCACTTCTAAGGGATCTATTGTGCATTGTGAGCACTGTGTGCTTAATTGCAAAAAGGAAAGGAAAAAAAAAACCCAGCTGCTTAATTTATGGATATCAGCAACAGGACCAGTGATTTTGACATGGAGAGTAGAACTCCCATCATTCATAAAGCTGGCAAGAGTTTCTTCTGAATTTCAGATTGAACAAGAATCTCTTTGTTTTTCTCCAATTACTTTTTCAACCAACTATATTGAGTGCTGGTGGAAGGTGCTTGTTTTCCTAAGTGAAGTCCTCTATTTCACCAGTGAACAGGTGCACCAGAGGGAGTGGCTTTTAAGGCATTACAAACTGCTCCAAATTCCACAAGTATGCCTTCAGCTTAATCTAGATGCTCTATTTTTTTAAGGATTAATAACATTGAGCCCCTGTAACCTGTCTTGGTCTATTCTTTGACATTACTCGTAAACAACCAATTACAATGGTAATTTTTCAGAATCAGCTAGGCCTGGAAATAAACATATTATTTTTCTAATGTATTACCTCATACAATTTTGACTCATTTCCTTCTGTACTTGGCCCAGAGCCATCAGTATAGGGATTCTTCAATGCCCTCCAACTAAAACAGAGATTGTTGAGGATGGCAAGGGCAAGGCCAATGCTAACAGCACTCTCTTGGTCTTACCTTATTTTTCTCCAGGCTCTTTCTGACCTTCACTTTGGCGGAATGCACCCTTTTCCCACCTCACAGTGAATGTTTTGGGGGATGGACCAGTGATACAAGAGAACTCAAAGTCATCTCTATCTTGACATGATACAGCCTTTCCAGAACATTATGAGAGTTTGATGGCACTTTCTTACAAAACTCTGTTTGGAGTCCCAAGACTTTGGAATCTTCTTGAAATAAGACTGTGTGAAATAATAAGTAATTGCTGTCTTAGCAATTAAATTCTCTTGGGTGGGATCCAAAAAGGATTTGCTTTAATTATGAAAGTATTTTCAGAAGCAAACAGTCTTAAAGTGGAGTTTCAATGTACTGCGAACAGATGATCTTTAGCATGAAACAATGTCAGAAGAGTAAGTCATGAGAAGCACCTGTTCAGCAATAAGCAAAAGGAGTAAAAAAAACACATGCACATGGAAATGTTGTTTTTAAAATAAAAATGTCAGTGCACAATGATCCATTAAACAGACGGATTCCATCCTAAATTATTCCACCAGAGCTTCTAAAATTCCCACATGAAATAGATTTTTGGTTACTAATAACTGAGTTTGGATTCACGCCCGCAAATTAAAGATAACATGCTCCCATATCCCATTACTAATTCCTTTAACGAGGTTTCCTCTGAATAATTTTCCCTTTTAACCCTTTTGTTTACTGAAATTCCACTTAACAGAGTAGTTTTACAGGAGGCACCTCAATCTTATTTCTGTCCAAGAGTTTGGAATGCAGCTGCTTAATGAGATTTCCCAATTGTTATTGTCACGTAGGCCAGTTTGGCATAGCCACAGTGAAATTTGTGAAGAGATAACAATCTACTTCTATATACGTAAAGATGTCTATACAATGACAGCTTCACTGGATATCCAGAGACCCTCCTGAAGACTAGGCATTTGTTCACTCAGATAAGCCAGAAGCTAAAGTGGAGATATGAATCAACGGTGCAGACTTTAATCTAAATGTATTATATGTATTTGGTTTCTTGGAACTGTGCATAGAATGAGCTCCCAGTTGAGCTACTCCAATATGTGTAATTTTTAAAAAAAAACACAAAAAACAAACCAAAAAAACCTTACCACTGGGCTAGAAATTGTGGGTCTTGTTCTAGTTCTGTCATGAGTTAGCTTGAGAGGCCAAGGCAAGATAGAGCTTCTCAGCGATTTATTCGTTTCCTCATGCGCAAGATACTAATGATACCATTATTCATTCTTACGTTCTTCACAGGGTTGGTGTAAGGATTAAATGTTGCCATACAAGGAAAGTTACTTTAATAAAAGCACCATCCAAGTTCCTAGGACCATTATATATGACCCCGCGCCCCCCCAAAAAAAATCTGGTTGTTAGACCATCAACCCAGTGTTCATGAGGTTTGAACTGGAAACATATACTAGCATGTTTGAAATGCAGCCTTTGTATTTGACCTTAACAAGAAGCTGGTGGGCACTGTATGGTGACAAATGATAGCTACACTTTTGGTAAGCATAGCATAACACATAAACTTATAGAATCACTTTGTTGTACCCCTGAAACTAATGTACCATGGTGTGTCAACTATACCTCAATGAAAAAAAGAGAGACAGATGGGGCACCTGGGTGTCTCAGTGGGTTGAGTGTCCGATTCTTGATTTTGGCTCAGGTCATGATCCCAGGGTCATGGGATCAAGCCCCGTGTCGGGCTCTATGCTGAGCATGGGAGCCTGCTTGAGATTCTCTCTATCTCCCTCTGTCCCTCTTCCCCACTTGCTCTCTCTCTCTCTCTCTCTCTCTCTCTCTCTCAAATTAAGAAGAGAGAGAGAGAGAAGTTAATGGGAAGCCTCTTCTGGCTGTAACATTTATTCATTCAACAAATCTTTACTGGCCACTCAATCATTTCTCAATTATTTTGTTAGTTGCCAGTTACAAAGTGATGAATAAGTCATATATAAACTTTCCTACATGGAGCTTGGAGTCTAATGCGGCGGGGTGGGGGGGCTGGATATTCAGCAGATAATCTCATGAATAATCAGATAACTGAAGTCATGATAAAGTGTTACGAGAGAAGAGTACATCTTGAGAGTGTAAAACAAGGCCTAAACTGTATTTTGGGGTTTGGTGAAGTTCTCTAAAGAGATGACAAGGACAAGTAAGAGTTATCCAGATAAATGCAAAACATAGGACTGCAGTCAGAAAGCAGAGCATATGAGACACTGACACACAGAATATAAGGAGCAGAAAAGAGCTGAGTAACATTAAAAATGAAGGCAGAGGTAGGATCACACAGGAACTGAGACATCGGGGATTTGGGATAGTGAGACAAACCTTTAACATGGACAGAAAGCAATCCAGATTGTAAACATAAACTTATGATTTCTTTTTATCTGAGTACTAAACTAAAAATGTGTCATTGCAGCAAAATGAAAAATGTGTTATTTAATATTAGACTCTTTGGCTCTGCATCAGTGATGTTTGCACCATGCTCTCTGGAGGCCTAGACTTCTCCAGAGCTGCTTGAGCAGGAACCTGAGGTGAGCTAGGTACAGGAAGGAAGGCTGGGAGGAGGGTCCCTGCCAAGGGCATCACATCACTCCACCCATAAACCACCCTGCCACTAAGCCAGAGCAGGCACACTCTTGGTGTACATATTGGCTTCTACACAAGAATCATTGTAGGAAGGGTTCTAAAGTCAAGAAAGGCAGGGAGGCAAGGGGACAGAAAGAGAAAGAGTTACCATCTTATATGAGCAGTAAGGTTATTTTATGCGGCCTTCATCCACATTTTCTTCTCCCCCAGCCAGCAGTTTGTGTTTTGTTTTCTGAAAGCCTATGTTTTCTCTGCTGACTTTTTGTACACGGACCATCATATTGTATCAGATCATTTGTTTTAAAACGGGGCCTAACTCACTAGTCCACAGGGCCTCAGGATATTTTTGATGCCTCAGGAGGCAGGCTATGAGAACCTTTTTTATGGAAGAGAGAGTCTTCTTTTTCCACTGGGTGATACTAATTTACCTTGACTGTGGTGGTACTTCCTCAGGCTCTCCTTTCTGAGGTTTTAAAACCTTTTTATTTATTGCAGCTTCCAGGGCTTTGTTCAGGATGGTTCATGGTGTTCCGAAATCTGAGGAGAGAGGAGTAGCAACCACAGTACCCACCAGAGAACTCTGGATACTGCGCTCCGTCTTCAGACAAAAAACAGTGTGAGCGCCTGCCCACTGGCTCACCGGAAGTGGGAAGGGCAGGGCTTTGCCCTCCCCCACCGACCTCATGTTCTGTCCCTTAGCTTAGTTGAATGAAGGCTGACCTTGATACAAAATGGATACAGGGCTCGGCAAGCCTGTACAAGGTAATCAAGTAGGGTAAAGGAAAGCCTTCATTGCCAGAGGATTCTATCCCTGAATCTCCAGAGGGAGCCACTGTTGCTGTCCATTTGTTATTTTCTATTTACCTTTCTTGCTCCTGGTGGAATGCAACCTTTTAACCTCTCCCTACACAGTAAGCAAGCTGGAAATCCCATGCCAAATCATGCATCTACAAAGGTGCTAAATGCTACCATATATTTTGTGGAGAAAACTCTTTCAAAATTACTATTCCTAGTTTTAACCTGTTAAAGGAGGAAAGCATGGGGAGAAGGTTGTATGAATGGCTAACTTGGAGAAACTAACACATGGAACTTGCGAACCAGGATCACCAGGTTCTAACAAAACAGTCTAGCTGTAAAGTCTAACCTGCATGCTGTTGTTTTAATATCTCAATAGGCAACATGGCCTCCTTCACTCAAGTGGTAAAGAGAGGCAAGCTCACCAAATACAGCACACGCTCCCCGATATCTTTCAGCCTCCCTTGAATGTACATTAGGGCCACTGACTCTTCAGGGCATGAGGCTGGGAGCTGAAGACATACTGTGGTCTGATGCACTTATGATGAGATACGAGTTCCTCACAATCTCTGTTCTGCTTCCCGAGCAACCAGGAAGCTGGTTGGCCTGCTGAGAGGCTGCAAGGATGAAGCCTGGCCTGGTGTCACCATCTGAAATGACTTCTTGAAAGGGTCACTTTTCTGTGATACCCAGTAAGATTTCAGCAAGTCTACTTTTCTGCACCAACTAATATAATCCACAATATAATATAATCCACCTGGGGCGCCCGGGGGGCTCAGTCAGTTGAGCGACCGAATTAGACTCAGGTCATGATCTCGCAGTTCATGGGCTCGAGCCCTGCGTCGGGCTCTGTACTGACAGCTCGCAGCCTACAGCCTGCTTTGGATTCTGTGTCTCCCTCTCTCTATCCCTTCCCCACTCGTGCTTTGTCCCTCTCTGTCTCTCAAAAGTGAATAAACGTTAAAATAATGATAATAATAATAATCCACAAAACTAATTTAAGGCAAAACTTCCCTTAAACCTTTTCTGACCCTTCAAGCTCTCCATCCACTCACTGCCATATTTCTCCAAGTTGTCATTCTGTGTCAAGTGACTGACTTCAGTCCTCATCACTCTTCTGAGCCTGCTTCCTCAGGATGACCAGTAAGTGGTCTGGGAATATCAAACTAATAATTTCTTCTTAGTCATCATCTTTTAATCTCCTCGGAACATTTGGCATTCAGCAACGAAGACCACCCTGTTTTTCTTTAAATTCTCATTTTCCTATATATTTGTAACTCTGTTAGTTTAAACAACAAGCGTCTGTCGAGCAATACCCTAAAACTATCTGTGTCACTTGGACTCTCTTCCCTCTCTACTTCCCATTGAGTTATCTTGTAGCTCCATCCATAGATTAAGCTTTGGCTTCCTAATCTATAAAATAGGAATGACAATCAATTGCTATGAAGATGAAATGAGATTGTGTTTATAAAGGAATCGGTGACAAAACATAAACCATAGGAGTTGTGGAGTCAATCTCCTTTATTGCTGTTGTTGTGAAGTGACAACTATTCAAACAACTTCAGATCACTGTCCACAGTCCTCAGTGCCCAGCAATGCCCAGTCTTCTTAATTTCCAAGGGACATTTCAAACAGAACCTTCACATTCACCTTGAATTCTAATAACTGAATTAACAATTCTCCACCCCACTCCGTCACAACCTTCCACCCCACTCCCAAAGTTTCTATTTTTACCAGAAGCTTTCCCAGTCATCAAGGCTTGAAGCCTACGATTAAGCTTCATTCATTGAAATCTCCTGCTGGTATCTTCATTCCAGTTCATCTTAGTGAAAGAGTAACTAAGCAAGCACACTACAATCAGCAATGTTGCTGTCAAACAGATACAACCCCTGCCTCAGGTTGAAGAAGTATAGAACGGATCTGGCAAAATCTCAAGATGAGCAAAACTTGAGGGTTTAGCAAAACAGGCCTGTATGTTGTTGCACCATGAGGTTGCAGCCAAAGAGCTAATGATAGACTCTTGAAAAACTGCAGACATTAATGAGATGGAAGAGAAAATTTAGTGAGATTAGGGATCAAAGGAACTGGGGAGGCTCACGGGTTGTTCTGTTGTAGCCAACGAGTAGGTTCATGAAGTAGAAGAGTCATGGGTACTGATAAAGACCAGTTGTGGCCATGGGAGAGGACTGTTAAAAGGCAAAAAAAAGTGTTTGGTTTTTTTAAATATTGAAATTAGTTGTCAGGTGCATTATCCACATGGAAGCTGAAGTTATCGGTGGTGGGGGTGTAGAGAGGAACTGTGAGATGATGCCACCTTCCTCAATAAGATGTGGCAACAGGAACACAGAAGATGACAATCAGAGTCTCATCCAGGCAGCATGAGCCTTAGGGTATTTTGTGGAAAGGTGGCTTGGTGTGAAAGAGGCAATGGGAAAGCCAGGAGAAGGTGGAAGGACTCTGGATCTTCACCTTTTTGTAACGGCTACTACTGGAACCTAGCCAGCCACGTAACTAATGTGGGGTAAAAAGATTAAAATTTGGATGGGCAACTGATGAATGGATAAAGAAACTGTGGTTTATATACACAATGGAGTACTACGTGGCAATGAGAAAGAATGAAACATGGCCCTTTGTAGCAACGTGGATGGAACTGGAGAGTGTGATGCTAAGTGAAATAAGCCATACAGAGAAAGACAGATACCATATGTGTTCACTCTTATGTGGATCCTGAGAAACTTAACAGAAACCCATGGGGGAGGGGAAGGAAAAAAAAAAAAAAGAGGTTAGAGCGGGAGAGAGTCAAAGCATAAGAGACTCTTAAAAACTGAGAACAAACTGAGGGTTGATGGGGGGTGGGAGGGAGGGGAGGGTGGGTGATGGGCATTGAAGAGGGCATCTTTTGGGATGAGCACTGGGTGTTGTATGGAAACCAATTTGACAATAAATTTCATATATTAAAAAAATAATAAAATAAAATAAAATAATTTAAAAATTTTGGATGGGTTTCTGAAGCAACTGAGACACCACACTTTAAGAGTTTCTCATATAGAAGGAGGATTTCAGCATAGATTTCAAAGGCACATTAGAGAAATTTCTAGTAAATTTGTGAGCTGCTAAAATTATTTACCTTAAATAAATCTCGAGAGCCTTCTTCATTGCTTCTAACTTACACAGGTCACTAACCAAGACTAACAAAGACCACCCACAAAGAAAGCTAAAAATTTTATTGGCTGCATCTTAGTCGTGTGGATAGCATCCAAAGATTTCTAGTCCCCCAGATTTCATAGGATTGTGAATTTATGTAAACCACTAACATTCTGAGGTTAGTGGTGCAAAGAATAAACAGAGAAAGCTGAACGGATAATTCAAGCTGTGTAGCAATTTGGAAAAAGTAGTTCTATCTCAGATTAATAAAATGGAAATTTGCTTCTAGAACTATGTTGCTTCCTGCTACTGCCAAATCTCTTTTGCATTTGTATGATCAAAAACTCATAATCCTATTGAATGCACACAAAATTGGATAATAAAGTTCTCCAAGTGTTATTGTTAGTATCTGCTCACCAATACCAACACAGAGGGAAAGCTGCATGCATGGAAGATGTTACAATACTATAAACTTCTGAATATTTTTAATATTTTATTCTCAGTGTTCAAAAGATATGTCCAAATTAAGAATTGAAAAGTCATTTGATCACACAGAATAGGCATATCTATCACATAAAATAGTAATGTGATTAGCTATTGACTGTATGGGAAAACTAGAATTGTTACAATTTGTATTTTTACATCAAGGATTGAAGAAAAGTTTGGCTACAAAACCAATAGTTGTTCTGAAATGGCTTCCTTTTTTTCTTTTTTTTCCACAATATTATGTTAAGGCTGTGAAATAAAGTTTTATCGTATACTAATACCATAAAAGGAGAACACTGTGCAGGTGGATGAGAATGTGTTAGGGGGAGGGACAGAAAGCTGACGGTGATGAACAGAAATTGATAATATAATATTGATTCTCATTTCCTCTCTCATCCCCAAATTGCCATCAGACAGACCACACAAAAAATTCCCATTAGACAGCAAAAGTTGTGCACATAAACTCTTTCATTGAATCCAAATGCAGCATATTAGAAGAATCTCAAGGGCAAATGTTTCCTTTGGAACATTAAATTGGTACAATACCAAGTACGTTCTTTTATGAACCCTTAAAACAATATGACTCATGGAAATTCTATGAAGTAGGATGTAAGTGGGGGGAGAGAAATCCTCTCCAATTTCAGCTTTATCTGAATTTCAAAATCATTTCACTAGGAGAGGGGGTAAACTTATCTCTTAAAAAAGGAATACAGTACCTTAAAATACCAAGTTTTGTTTCTTTCTATTTTGTTTTGTTTCTGGAGTTATAACAGAAATTGAGAAGTTCCTAGATTTAACGGAACATACCTACTCGATGGAGGTCATGCGGGTACTGAGTAGCACAGAAAGGGGGAAGGGTGAGGTGGGATATGTGGAATGGCATTCTGTAATAAATCCCCTGTTCAACATCACTGAATTATTTATGCGCCAGTTGCTTGCCACATGTTTATCATACAGATTATGCATATACCTTTTAGACAATGAAGAAAAACAGATACAATTTCTTTTTCATCTCACTTGGAGATGGAAGAAGATTTGTAATCATTAAAGGCATGTATCTGTGTTCTAAAATAGCTTAGGTGATGTTCAGCCAAGGAAGCCTGCATGTGTGAGGCTGGCATTGACATTATTCTGTACCATTTTTTTTAATGTTTATTTATTTATTTTGAGAGGGAGAGAGAGCACATGCACATGCAAGCAGGTCAGGGGCAGAGAGAGAGGAAGAGACAGAATCCCAAGCAGGCTCCCTACTGTCAGCCGAGGCAGGGTTCGATCCCACAAACCATGAGATCATGACCGGAGCCGAAACCAAGAGCTGGACGCTCAACTGACTGAGCCACCCAGGCACCCCTGTGCCTCTCTTAATTTAGAGTCTCTAACTATTCATTTAATTCTATCCAAAAATCACTACCATTTATCTTTATTGAAGACACAGCACACAGCATCCATGTTACTTCTTTCCTCTAATTCCGGCACAGAAAAGGAAAGCTTCATGTTTAAGAAAATGTAACCCACAAATTAAAGTTTACAGAGGAAAAAGTTGAAAGATTCCCTTAAAAAATTTTTTTGAAGCATGAGGTATTCACCATAGATAGAGCAGAAAGGAGAAAAAAAACTAGACAATGTGAGAAAGAAACTGAGAAGGAATAGAGAGGCCTAGAATGATATAATATCCTACAGTATTAAATTTTTAATCTCTTACCAGAGCAAGCAATTCCTCTCTGTCGGACAGTGTCATCCTAATGCAACTTCCCAATATCCTGATGACTTAGTGTGACCCACAGAGCTTCTCTTGGTTATGTACAGTTTTCTAGAAATCTGGGTCCATGGTGAGAAATCACTACACCAAGGTTTTCTTGTTGTCAAGCAAAGGCTAAGTAATTAATTTCTTGGTATTTATTTCCTTTCCCACAAGTTTACGATGTGTCCTTTTTCTCTTTTTAAAAAATTAGGGCTTCTAACAGATGTGCTGGAGAAATCCATCAATAAAGTGTGTGTTATGAAGCGAGACGATGGTATCTATCAGCTTTATATTAGTTAAGGTGAAAGGAAAGCCTCAAATATGAAATTATCTTAATATTTATTCTAAGTTTCCAATATTTTCCATGTTTCTTATGTAGGAAATTTAGGGGGTAGGGGAAGAGAATACTAAAGATCAATAAGAGACAGACTTGAAATAATATTTCAAGGACTATAGTTTTGAAATCTCTTCACTGGTATTCAAAAACCCCACTGGTTTTAAGTGAGGCTCCTTATACAATTGGTGCTGGGGAGCTAATACACAAGGGCCCGGGTGAAAGTGATTAAATAATACTATATGTGCTCTAACGCACATGCAAACATTTGGCTGAAGATATGTGTGCTTTTCTGATATCAGAGCGTGATATTCCATAGACCCACCATACGGCTCCATTATGCAGAAGGATCCACTAGAGAACTCCTGTTATGAAGCAAAGCTGAAATATCTGCCTCTTTTATGCAGGCAATATTCCATTTTAAAATGTTTTCCAATCTGGCTTAGAATAACCCCCTCTGTGAACCAAATGTGTTCGTTACCAAATATTCTCCATGGTTTCCCTCCAAGGACCGAGACAGCCTCCAGGTGTTAGTAATGACCTAATCATACAAAAGCCAGCATATTTATCTACTCTTGCCCCCAAGAAAATGTGGATATGCTTCCTTCTTAGTCTACTTTGCTTCAACAGCCTTCATACATCTGCTGATTATATATTTGTAAATCTCTCCTTTTATCTGCCCAACAGATGCATGCTGTGATGAGAAATGCCGAAGCACACATTAGAAGCAATGATGGTTATCAGCCTAGCAGAGGCTGATGGGCTTCCTCGGATCTCGCCATGGAACCAATGGAATGCCAGAAAATGATTGGCTGGGGAGCTCTTCCACGTTGTCAGGAGCATTGGAAAAAGGCTGCAAGAGAATGATGAGAAAAAACCTGGAGAATGGCAAATGCTTCACTGAAGCAATCTGTTACGTGCCTCCTTGCAGAGTGGGACGCCTGGCCTGAGATCAGAGGAGAAGGAAGAGGGCTGGGAGGGGGCAAACTAAGGAAATAGAAGCCAAGGTGAGCAGGACAGAAAGCAAAGATTTACAGCATGTATCGTAACCACACTAATACCTGGGGCTTCTCCTGAATTTAATCCAACTTCCATGATACTGAAAATTTATTATTTCCCTTATGTATTTGTGGAAAACAGACAGAAAATGAGTAAGAAAAATGGAAAGAGATGGCAGGGTGGGGGGGGAGACAAAAATAAAGGGAACCAGGAGTCCAATTCCTCTTTCCTGTGCTTTTGTCAGACTAAACAAAACATTTAAAATCATCAGCAGATATTGACTGATTCTCATCATTTTGAAAGTTGCTATTCCAACCTTTTAGAAAAGGACCCGGTCCTTGTGCCACTTATTGGCCAAGGTATGACATGTACTAATAGCACATCAGGGACAATGGCCTTTCAATGACCATCAGGTAGCAGTGCTTCTAAATTGACCAATTTTGTGTGTCAGGAGGCCAGAAGACATACAATCACATAAGAAAAACACTTTAATCCAGTCATTATAAGGTAGAAGCCAAGCAGAGTGGCTGAGGTCTTTATGGGTACAGCTGTAATTCCAGCCTAGGCTCATTCAGTCAAGAAGATTGTTTCCAGTCTACTAGAAAACACTTCCAATAAGCTTGAATTACAACCTCAATATCTTTTTTTTTTTTCCAGGTTAACATGTGAAATAAAGAGATTTCCTCAGTGTCATAGTTACTTTAACTGCCTTCAAACCAATGAATATGTTCCCCTCTAGAACAAAATAGCATTGTTTAATTCCAATCTTCTATCAGACTGGTGGTAACCAGATTGGTCTGGAATTTTCCCTTTTCCTTTACTTTTCCGCAATTGATTACTGGCCTTAAAAAGATGAGAAGATAAATTTCAGCTGCCATCTTCTATGGGCATTTTCATTCATGAGTCTTTTTCTTCTTCTTCTCTTTTCCCTCACCCTCCAGTCTCCTCCTCTCCTGCTACATCAGCCAAGCTCTTACCGCACATTCACATAATTCCTGTTGTGTGTCTTTGCGACATCTAATTTGTTATGATGTATTATGCATGCAAATGTTATTGCAGAGGAGGAGTTAAGCAGAATGGCAGCTTAAAGATGCGTACTTTTTTTTTACACTGTCACTCCCACAAAACAGCATAAAGAGATCTGGGACAACTAGATGTCATGATGCAACCATTAGAATGTCAGGATATCAAATTAAACAATAGAATCGTCCCACTGAAATCGCTTCATCTGTCATAGGCAATGAGAGTCCCAAACACAGAAGAAAGCTATCTGAAGTCAAGGCAGTTATTTGTCCTAAAATCTTCCTTTAATTTTTACATATGAAAAACAAAATGAAAATTGTGTTTTCAGCACAATACTTTTGGTGAGAAATGTACGAACCTACTTTGTCACACTATATAATTAGTTATTTTCATACCACTTAGTCTGTGAGAATTCATATTAACAAAAATGAAAACCTGAAAGCTAACTGAATAAATCTTTATGGCACCAACCACAATCTTAAAAATTAACAGATCTTGGGGCGCCTGGGTGGCGCAGTCGGTTAAGCGTCCGACTTCAGCCAGGTCACGATCTCGCGGTCCGGGAGTTCGAGCCCCGCGTCAGGCTCTGGGCTGATGGCTCAGAGCCTGGAGCCTGTTTCCGATTCTGTGTCTCCCTCTCTCTCTGCCCCTCCCCCGTTCATGCTCTGTCTCTCTCTGTCCCAAAAATAAATAAACGTTGAAAAAAAAAAATTAACAGATCTTACTTTGATCCTATGTCAGAAGAAGAAAACTACAATGATATGGGAAATAACTTACCTCTTACAAATCAAATATCATAGAAGACAACATACCCATTAAAAGCTAAAAGGATGTGTTTCTTAAACTACAGTGCTAAAAAATCATCTCCAAATTATTAATTTAAGGGGCATCTGGGTGACTCGGTCAGTTACACATCCGACTTCAGCTGAGGTCATGATTTCATGATTCGTAAGTTTGAGCCCCATATCGGGCTCTGTGCTGACAGCGCAGAGCCTACTCAGGTCCTATCTCCCTCTCTCTGCCCCTCCCCTACTTGCTTGCATGTGAGCTCTCTCTCTCTCTCTGAAAGATAAATAAACATTAAAAAAAGTTTAAAGTTTAAAGAAAATTATTAGTTTAAGTTGATAATATGAACTCTAAAATAGAATCTCAAATGGAATCATTTTGTATGGAATAGATTTCAGACCATAAATTTTTATTTCAAAAAAAAAAAAAAAAATTCATTGACCTGGTGTTCACATGGCCGAAAGTAAAACCGAGCCTTCTTGACCTGGCTCTTAATCTAGAGCACCTTCCCATGCAAACCAGACCTTTCCCTTTCTCAGATGCACCGCTGCACACGTTATTTCTAGAGACTCAAAGGTATTTGGAAGATATTCACAGAAAGGGTTTTATATATAGGGAGGAAGAGTCCACAGTTGTGTACTACTTGAGCAAGAATAATGTTAATAGGTCAGTTGGCAATAAACATTTCACTACACCAGCTACACTACACCAACTCCATTGGCCTGAAAGTTCATTTCTGTTCAGTCATGACTTAGACATTTATGGACAGTACAAGATGAAGAAAAAGTGCTCCCTCAACATGTAGCAGAAGATGGCACTGACAACAGCAGCTTTGGGATGAGTGGTAAAGCACAAACTCAGGCCTAAACTGGGGCTCGCACAATTCTGAGAAGCTGGGATCCAGCATGGAGACTGGTTCCCCCCTTTATTTCTTTCCCTCTTTTTAAAATTTATTTATTTACTTATTTGTATTTTAGGACAAAGAGTTAGTCTTATTCTTACTATTATGCTTAAAACCAGACTGACCTGACACACCTTTATAAAAATGCAAATCTTGGGAAGATTCAGACGAGCCTTGACATTGCACTGCTCTTCAAGGTTCTTGCTTAGCCTGAAAGAGAGCCCTCCATCTTACACCATCCTGGAATACAAGATGAAGGAATGAATGAATGAATACAAAGTGGAAACCAACTCACAGAGTGACCTGTACTTTCAGCATGTTTGCTGCTGTAATAACAATGAAGGAATCCATCTGGGTTTCCACTTCTTTGTTACATGAACTCTCAGAAACTCATTTTCAACTTTCTTTATTCTTATCTATGGAATAAATGCTGTCCAAATTCACCATAATTAAAGGGAGACTGAGTTTGCAACATGAGATGAGATCCAGTAATGTTGGAACTTACTGTGTAGCTCAGATCAGCTTTAAAAAAGCGCAGTTCAGACAATACATCAGGGCTATGGGACCGTTGTCAGCAAATTAAGGAAGTGGTGCAAAACTAAGCCGCATTGGGTTGGAATCGAGTAGAAGGAGAACACAGTCTCTTGAATGGCTGAGAATCTAAAGCAATGGACATTTCCTTGCATGACAACAGAACTGTGCCAGCTTGTCTTCTGGTTACCTAACAACCTTGCTTCCTCCTCTTAAATTCAGGTCAGTCTTTGACTTGAATTAAAGTAGGCCTTACCACCAAAATATAAATTATAAACATAGCTATTTAAGCCTTACAGATAATGGTGGTTCTGGGCAGCAGGATGGTTCATCAGAATGCATCGCTGCGAGAAAAAGCAGCTGGGCTGGGTTATAAAAGAGTCTTTATTTCTTAGGCTCCTTTCTCAGTAGCCTTACCACTCTGGTTCCAGCTATATCCATAGTAGCCGTTCTTAGCCATTGTGGGCCTCCTGCTAGTAAATTACTTCATTACTCTCATGGGAAGAAGGAACATCCATAAAGATGAAAATCTAATAACATGTCAATGGTAGTATCCAGAAATTTCTCCTTAATGATGTTAGCCTCTCTATGACCTGGCCTATTTATGCCTATCTTGTGATTCTCCATGCTATTCATTCTAGACTTCAGTAATGAGTAACTGATTACTACAAACAGAGTGAATGGACTATGCTACTTAACAGCTTTGCAACATTGCAACTTTGTATATGCTGTTTCCTCGTGGAACACCACCACCCCTTCGCCCCCCACCCCTCCTCCCCGCCAAATCACTTCCAAGATGCTTTCCCTGACTCTCCAGTTAAGAGTTAACTGGCCCAGTGGTGATTTGCTTGCTGCCATGACTCCACCAGAGCCTCTACCACACTATCCTAAAACTGCTTTCGCTCCCATCCTGTACTCAGACAACTCTCAGGAGTCCAGGGTTCTCTCCATTATGCCAGATTTTTCTTTTTTTTTAATTTTTTTTCAACGTTTATTTATTTTTGAGACAGAGAGAGACAGAGCATGAACGGGGGAGGGGCAGAGAGAGAGGGAGACACAGAGTCGGAAACAGGCTCCAGGCTCTGAGCCATCAGCCCAGAGCCCGACGCGGGGCTCGAACTCCCGGACCGCGAGATCGTGACCTGGCTGAAGTCGGACGCTTAACCGACTACGCCACCCAGGCGCCCCTATGCCAGATTTTTCTAAATCCAAATCATACACCCTAGGGTTAAGATAGAGGGAGAAGTAAGGGAAATAGGAAAATTTTAGAAACAATCCAGCTACAACTACTTGAGGACAGGGAGAAAAGTAAAGGCAAAACATTAAAAAAAAAAATTGTACCATAAGTGCACAGAATAATGATTAAGAAGTCACAATTTTAGGCTACTACAGGTGCTGGGGTCCAAGGAGGGACCCAAGGGAGCAGGGAGGCAGGACTGAGGGAGCAACAGACCCACCCCCTGTGCACCCTCTGCCTGAGTGTAGATGAGCCAAGGAGACTCAAACTGAGCAGCTAATAAATAAAATAAAATAAAATAAAGTAAAGTAAAATAAAATAAAATAAAATAAAATAAAATAAAATAAAATAAAATAATATAAAATAAAATAAAATAAAATAAAATAAAATAAAATAAAATAAAATCACAATTTTATCAGTGGTGAAAACTTGTATTTTTTTTAATTTCAAAGTTACAATTTCAAATCACACTGCCTAACGTTACTTTGAAGTCCAAGAAATATAATCCTCTATAAGTGCATTGATGGCTTCTGATATTTAACACATATTTTAGTTAGAACAGCTCTGCCACTGATATCAGCGGGGGAACAAAAGCTCTTTCCTTTAATAAATGGTAGTTGGACATCCATTTGAACAGTGTGAACCACCAGCCACCTTTAAGAATATTCATCACCTGCCTTGTTAGACTTAGATGCCATCCTATGCTGGGAGGCAAACTGGTGAACTCTGTGACTTCTCTAAGTCCTTCTTAGCCCTCTGATTTTAGTTCTTTGATTTTCTATTTATGATCTTCCAGGGCAGAGAAATGGAGTTGATTTATTCACATTAAGTCCATTGATATATTTTGAATAAGGTAGAGAGGAGGGTTTTGAGTGACTCCTCAGTCATCTGAAGGTCTGTGACCCGTGAACTGCCTCAAGGCTCTCTCTTCAACCTCTCTTGGGGGTATTCCCAACCTTTTCAAGCTCTTTCTTAAGCTCTCCACTCTTTGGATGAAGATTTTATTTTCAGTATTTATGGGATAAAGTCTATCCATTACTAAACATGTGCCTACTTCACTAATTAACAGGTATCTCTAATAAATAAGCAAATAAAGCAGTAAGGACAGAACTTCATCAAGAACACCTCCATGTTCACTGAACATCTGTGATCTCAGTGTGTAAAGTACATAGCCCCCAGGTAACACTACCCTCTGAACCGAGTGAGCTCAAATTTTTTTTCCTGGCCCATCTGTACTTGTCAAGTAAGAGAGCCTGGTTCAAAAATGTGCTGCAAGAAAGGGCTTTTCTACATCGTAGAGTAGCCATTTCACATCTCCCACTCTGAACCCCTCAGACGCCCAACTGCCCACATATTTCTTTTCTTATTCCTCAAAGAAACAGCAATTCTTCTATGATTGTAGTAATTTCTCTAGAAAGGTTATTTCTTGCAATTTGAGAAGAGAGCCCCCTTTTTCCCTCCTCTGGGCTATGTGCACTTCAGAGCCAGTGGTTATGCCATGAGCGAGGTGGAGTGAGTGCCTTGTGCAGGTGGGATCACATCCTCTGAATCTACTCAGAAAAGGAATGACGTGGGTAGCACTTTTTAACAATCACCAGTTAGTTGAACAGTAGAGACAAATGGCCATATTCCTTCCCTACTCATGTAGTCAAGTTTGTTTTAGTAAATCCTATAGAGAAATAGAGCCACTTAGTTTCTTTAGAAATAACACCCACAAGCTGAAATGAAATATCACTGTTCGTGAACACAATCCTTTTACAAGATGATTTTGTACTAAAGAAAAGTGTTTTGCTTTCTAACTTGTTTTTGAAAACATAATTTGGAGTTGTATAATGGAATTTTGATCAAAAGTGTAAATAAGCTTTCTGCAAGTAACTACAAACCCTTACGTGCACTCTATTTCAACAGTAATTATTTCTCTCAATCACAATGTTTTATGATTCATATTCTTACAGATAATAGAGAAAGCTACTGTGTGGCAGTACGGTTGTGAGATATCTGTCTTGACAAAACTTCTAAAACTTACATTTTAAATTTTTTTCATAAAGACATGCTAACTGAAACAAATAAATGTATTTTCTTTTTTGTTGTTTCTATATTCCAAAATGACAGTGGAAAAAATAAGTCCAAGAAAGTTAAAAAGCATTTATTAAATATCTACTGTGAATCTGGCACCAGAGTAAACGTACAAAGACAGCCTTAAAAAAAGAATTGTGCAGGGAAAGACACAGCTATGTTAAGGGTCACCTTTATTATCTCCACTAATGCTGGTAAAAATAAGCAATGTATATTAGTTATTATAATATGGATGCTGTAGCAAACCAAATGCCAAATTTCATGGCTTAACCCAATAAAATTTATTTCATGACTCACATAACAGTCTAATTCCGCTGTCCCTGGTGAGCATGCAGCTTTCTACATTTTCATTTACACACAAAGGCATTTCATATTGTAGCTGTGCCTTCTTGTAGGGTCTTGGAAGGGTCCTCAGGCAGCCAGATGATGGGGAAAGGCGAGAAAGATCATGTACAAGAGAAGTTTAAGGATCAGGTCTGAAAGTTGTGCCTATCACTTCTGCTGCTTACTTGCCCTTAGATAGAATTGGGTTACATGGCCACATCTCACTGCAAGAGAAGGACAGAAAATGTAATATAGCTGTGTGCCCAGGAAGATGAAGGAAAGGATTTGATGAGCAGCTAGCCACAAAATGACTTCATAGAAAGAACAGTGGGTGGAAATCAAAAGGCAGAATTTTAGACTTTGCAGCACTTAGTAGTAGTGTGTGACGTAGGATAGTTTTGATAGTTTGGGGCCATACTGTTTGCATAAATTAGTTAGTTAGGCATGATATTCTGATCCTGCACCAGGAAAGTATAAGAATAAATTTATGCAAACACAGTGAAGTTAGGTGGAAATTAAAATATAGTTGCTGCAAACTGGAAAATGCTATCATAAATCTGCTTAAAACATACCTTATCAGGGTACCTGGGTGACTTAGTCGGTTAAGCATCTGACTCTTGGTTTTGACTGACATCATGATCTCAGGCATTGAGATCCTGGGATCAAGCCTCGCGTCAGGCCCCACACTGACAGCACAGAGTCTCTCTCTCTGCCCCTCCCCTGCTCACACATGCGCGTGTTCTCTCTCTCTCTCTTAAAATAAGTAAAAAAATAAGCTTTAAAACAAAACAAAACATACTTCCTTAACAGCTTTATTGAGATATAATTGACATACAACACACTTCATGTGTTTAATGGATACAGTTTAAGTTTTCTCACACACACACACACACACACACACACACAAAAGCATCACAGCGAGAGAAACATATCCTACACCCCCAAAAGTTTTCTCTTGCTACATTGCTATCTTCCATACCCTATCCATCCATGCCCCATTTCTAGGCAACCACTAATCTATTTTTTGTCACTTTAGATTAGTTTGCCTTTTCCAGAATTTTACACAAATAAAAACAAACTCTTTTTTTGACCGACTTCTTTCATCTATCATAATTGTTTTTGGGATTTATCCATATTGTTGTATATATCAACGGTTCTTTCCTTTTGATTGTTGAATATTCCACTGTATGTATATAACACGATTTGCCTATCCATTTACCTGTTGGTGGATATTTGGATTTTTTCCAGGTTTTTGCTATTACAAATAAAGCAGCTATGAACATGTGTACACAAATATTCCTATGGGGAAATGTTTTCATTTTGCTTGAGTAAATACCTGAAGCTGGAATGCCTGGATCGTATTGTCCTCTGGTTCTTCTTTCTACTTTGTCTGCCTTCTTTTGGGTTAGTTGATCAGTTTTTATGATTCTGTTATATCTATTCTATTGAATTATTATTTGTGTCTCTTTTAACCATTTTTGTGGGTGCTATAGGGTTTTTCAATATGCACTTTTAAACTATCTGAATCTATTTTCAAATAATATACCACTTAAGTTGTAATGTTATGATTTATAAAAATACATCCCAAATCACTCCCTGATATTTTTTGCACCACTGTTATTTTTAAAACATATACACTAAGCACACATTATATTGTTACTCTTTCTGACTTAACAACCAGGATCTCTTAGAGACATCAAGCTATAAGAAAAATAGAAATTTCATTTTACCTTAATTTATTCATTTTTCAATATTCCTCAGTTTTTCTGATTGATATCATAATACTTCTGCCTGAAAAACCTCCTAAAAAAAACATAATAACCTGCCTCCTTTGATACACTATGTAGAGTAGGTCTACTAGAAATGAATGCCCTCCACTTTTGTGTGTCTGAGAAAGTATTTTTCCTCCACTTATAGAAAATACCTCTGCTGGGCATAGAATTCTGGGCTAACAGAGTTTTTTGTTGTTATTGTTTGTTTGTTTGTTTCTTCGTTTTAACAGGTTTTTGTTTTTCTTCTGTCAGCATTCTAAAGATATTACTTGTCTTCTTGCGTCCATGATTTCTGATGAGAAGTCTGGTGTATTTAGTATCTCATTCTACCATACGTAATGTATCTTTTTCCCGCTGGCTGCCTTCAAGATCATCTTTTGTATTTCATTTACAGTGGCTTAAATATAAAATGTCTGGGTGTGGTCTTATGATATTTATTCTACTTCATGTTCTCTCATCTTCTTGGACTGGTTTGCATATCTGTCAATAATATTAGAAAACTTTCTTCAAATATTTCTACTACCCCATTCTCTCTCTTTTCCTTCTGGAATTCCAACTATGCCTCTATTATACCATTTGATATTGTCCCACAGCTCTTGTACACTCTATGGTGTTTGACTTTTTAATCCCCCAACTCTTTGTACTTTCTGTTTCAATGTGTGTTATCTGTTGCCTTCTCTTCAAGTTCACTAATTCTTTTCTTGGCTGTATCAAGTCTACTGATGAGCCCATGAAACACATTCTTCATCTCTATTAGCCATGTTTCTCACTTCTTGTGCTTCCATTTGATTTTTCCTACTTCCTATTTCTTTGTGGAAATTACCCATCTGATCTTGCACTGCAATCTAATTTTTCCATTAAAATTCTTAATATATTAATCATATTTAAAATTCTTGTCAATGAGGGCATTAAGGAGGGCACTTTTTGGGATGAGCACTGAGTGTCACACGTAAGAGAGGAATCACTGGGTTCTACTCCTGAAGACAAGACTACACTGTATGTTAACTAACTTGAATATTAAAAAAAAAAAAATTCTTGTCAAAGAGTTTCAACATCTCTGTCACAACTGAGTCTAGTCCTAGTGATTCTTCAGAATGTTTTCCCATGTCTTTTTGGATGCCTCACAGTTTTTTGTTGTTATTGTTGAAAGCCAGACATCTTGTGTAGGACAGGAGATATTGAAATAAATATTTTTAAGCTTGGAAATAAGCAGAGTTTTTGTTTGTTTGTTATTATTATTATTATTATTATTATTATTGCCAGTTAGTGAAGGGTTTATGATGGTCTAGTCAGGAGCTG
This sequence comes from Lynx rufus, assembly GCF_022079265.1. Lineage (NCBI taxonomy): Eukaryota > Metazoa > Chordata > Mammalia > Carnivora > Felidae > Lynx > Lynx rufus. The sequence continues at coordinate 153,505,651 of NW_025814834.1, forward strand.
AACTGTGTTTGAGATTTGTTGTTGCTATGATGGGTCTCGGTTCACCACAGGATTCAAATTCCCTGAGTGATACCTTGGGTTTAGAGATGGGATGGTTGCCAAGGAAGGTTTTAAAGTGTTTGCTCTCCCCTTGGTATTAGTGCTGTGTTTTCTCACTGCACTTCTCCCCAGATAGAATCTATTCTTTGCAGCTCTCTCAGCTATATTCCACTGTTATTTTTACTCAACACTTGTTTGCCTTAATTCTGGGTGGACAGTGTCTATGAGCCCAGCTAGTGTCCTTCATAAGAAAGGACACTGCCTCTCTTCTTATTGTAATGTTGAAACTGGAACTTATTCTGTTCCTCCTCAAGTGGTGTTTTTTAAAAAACTCCCTTTTCCAAATTGCAGTGGGTTCCCACCAGTGCCCTAAAGCAACACATTTGTGTTGTTCTTGACCACCAACGCCCACACTCAAAGGTTAATTAAGGCTTTTGATCAGAAAGGGAAATAGGAAAAATAGTTCTGGGTAGAGTTATGGCAGTGACTGTCTTTCCTTTCTCCCAAAGAGAACCATGAGAAAACCTATCTCAGGCCTCTTCCCATCATCCATCTTAGTGCCTTGTGGGGTTAAGGCTTTTCTTCCAAGAGTGTGAGAATGTTGTATTATCTGAAGTCCTCAGGAGCTTTTTCACTCTTATTCCAGCCCTCATTCCATCTTTAGCAATTTGTTAACAATTTTTAGCTATATCCTCTTACCACCTTTTAAACAGCCAGTGGTGTCTGCCCCAGGTAAACAAATGCTTGGATCCTATTTCTCTCTCTAGTTGCCTCACTACTCCCAATAATTCACATTTCAATTCTCTGGCAAATTCAAGAAGCATCATTAATTTGCAGTTTGTATTTTCCTGTTGCATGTTACATGTCCCTATTATTTCCAAGTCTCTCCATCTCTAAGCTGAAATAGAAGCTGACCTGGTTATAAAATTCTTCCTTGGCAGTTATTTTTCTTTCAAAATGTCACCCCACTATCTTCTCACTTGCATTGTTTCTAAAGAGAAATGTGCCTCAATATTTATTTTTTTGTTCCTCTGTAGATCACAGAAACCATCTGGCTGTCCTTAAGATTTTCATTTTATCACTCATTTTGAGTAAACAGGTTATTTTGTTCCTTAGTACAGTTTTCTACTTGGAGTTCATTGAGCATCTTGGATCTGTGGGTTTGTAGTTTTCAGCAACTCTGGAAAGTTTTGCCATTATTTCTTCAAACATTTTCTGTCCTCCTGTCTTTCAGGATTCCAATTACATATGTGTGAGGTTGCCAGAGAAGCTGTCCCCAGTTTCCTAACAATCTGATTTTTTTGTTGTTTTCTTTGAGTCTTCTCCATTTCTGTTTTTCATTTTGGATAGCTTCTGCTACTAGATCTGAAAGTTCACTAATCATTTCTTCTGCAATGTCTTATCTATCATTAATCTTATCCAGTGTATCGTTTCATGTCAGACATTAGAGTTTTCATCTCCAGAAGTTTGATTTGGGTCTTTTTTGCATCTTCCATGTCTCTATATAACATTTTCAATTTTCCTCTGGCTTTTTGAATATATGGAGTACGATTATAATAATTGTTTTAATGTCCTTGTCTGCTAATTCTAACCTCTGTTTCAGAGTTGGGCTGCTTTTCATTGATTAATTTTTCTCCTCATCATGTATTTCATTTCCCTGATCCTTCTCATAACTGGTAATTTGTTGATTACATGCCAGAAATTGTAAATCATACTTTGTTAAGCACTGGATATTTTTATTTTCCTCTAAACTTCTTGAGCTTTCTTCTGGGATCTAGTTAAGTAACTTGGAAACCGTTTGATCCTTCTGGGTCTTGCTCCTAAGATTTGTTAGGCTGAAGTAAAAACAGTAGTCGATGTCTCATTTTTCCCCTCTGCTGAGGCGAGACCCTTCTGAGTATTTACCCAATTCTCTGAATTACATGATTTTCCAGTCTGGCTGGGAAATAAGCAATATTCTTGGCCTAGTGTGAGCTCTGACTACTGTTGCTTTTAATGCTATCAGCTAGTTCTTCGCTTGGCCTCCAGTAGTTTCCTCACACATATTTGCTGAACAGTGCCTTCCTAATTACTCAAGAAAGACTCCCTACAGATACCTACAGGTTTTTTTTTTTTATTTGGTTGGTTGGTGAGTTTTTGTGCACCTCAGTCTCCCAACACTCCCAAACAGCTCCTTTACCCCCAAATCAAGAAGTCTACCATACATTGCCTAGAGTCCCCATCCAGGCAATGCAGCCTGGAAATCCTCTTGTACCAATAAGCTGGGATAATTATAAAACTCACCCCATATGTAACCTGATTCTTAGGAATCACTGCCCTTCATTCTCTAATGTTCAAGTTCTTGAAAACTCTATATTTTGTCTACTTTTTCAGCTATTTCAAGTGGAGAGAATAAATCTGATGTCCTATTACTCCATCTTGATTGAAAGCAACAGTCTTAAAACATATTTTAATACACAAAATATGCTGAACTCTTACAGAATACAGAACTTCCTCATTAGAAACAACCATGGCATAAAGTGCTCCTGGTAAAATAGTGATATGGTGTAGTTTTAGCATTTACACTAGATGGCTGAGGTTGTTTTTTTTTTTCTTCTACTCAATATCCATTCCCTTTTTCCTATGACATTACATCATAATTTCTTTGGAGATTCTGCCTTTCTGACTAGTCCATGTGGTTTATTTGGGACTCCATTCCTAGTTTCAATAATTCAATAATTGAAAAATAGTATTTCAGTGTATTTTACATTTATGTGTGTGTGTATTACAAAAATGAGGTTAAGTAAATCTTCATTTGCTTAAGAACCATTTGTATTTCCCTTTCAATGAACTGTCAGTGCATATTCTGGGTCCAAACTTCTTAACATTTTCTATAAGCACTCTCTGTAGTTGAGAGATTAACCCATTTGTCTCATATACTAGTTGCATTGACTAATTGCTTGCTCATTAAGTTTTACCTTGGGTTAAGACATTTATTTATTTATTTATTTATTTATTTATAGCAGATGATCTTCATTTTTATATAGGAAACCTTTTCTTTTTTGACTTCTACATTTTCCATCATAGTTAGACTTCATATTCCTATGAAGGATTTCGCAATGTCTTATTTTAGTACTTTTATTGTTTTTTTCTTTATTGTTTTCTTACATGCTTACGGTTTTCTTTTATTAGTTTCTACAATTTATTAACAATTTTCCCCAACTATTCCAGCCATGATGGATTGTTTTTGAATTCTTCCAGCAATGATTGGCTCACCTCATTTCTTATTTGCGTTCTTAGTACTTTTGTATTATGGTGTTTCATGTTTGTCATGGTCCCAGGCTAAACTATGAGCTCAGTGACAACACGGATCACAAATTGTCTTTCTTCATGAACACAAAGTCCTAGTACAGTGCTAAACACAGACTATAACCCGCAAAAGAATAGTTGTTGATGCCAAAGTGTAAAGGAAGGTATTGTGTTCTCCATCTTATTAATTCCTCAGCATTTTTTAAGCGGTGTGCTTCTAATCATTGCTCAATTAGTAATTTTAGAAAAAGTGGCTATCTGTTTAATAATTAAAAATGTGCTTTCTTTGTGCTACAATAATTTAAAAAATCTAATAGCATATACATTTGACATATGTATAATATAGAATGATAAATATACAATTTATAACAACAGTATTCTTGCCATAATTCAATGGACTTTACATGGTTTAATTTCAACTTCACAATGACTTCAACAGTGACTTTTCCTACGATGATATTCTAATTTCTTCAAGGTATGACACAATCTTATTTGATGCCTATGGTTTAAAAAATAATTTTCATCATATTTCCTGAACTCCTGATTTTCTAAATATTGTATATCTTAGGCAAATTAATTTCCTGAACCCATTCCCCCAGATATACATGGAAACAATAAGATCTTTGTTCAAAATTCAAAAATTAAGAAGTGAAGAAGAAAAAGAAGAAAGAAAAAAAAAAACCCTGAAACTAAAATGCTAGTACACAGCCTGACATATAGCCAATGTTCATAAAATGTTATTATCATCATTATGAGTATCTCTTCATCTTTGTTCCATGTTCTTTCTTTCAGTTTTTTTAACATCTTTCACATGTGTGATTCCTTTCCTTTTTTTCTACCTTTCTTCCCTTTTTCTATTACTCCTATTGTTTTTCTTTAATATGCTCACTTGCCCCAAACTTGTGTTAACTTCATTCTTCTACTGTGAGTACAATTCCTCACTTCATCAGACATCTTGAAATATTTGATAACATGATGGGCTCTACTTAAATGCCCAGTTTTAATTTATTTTTACCTGTATTCGGTAAGTATTACTTCAAAGATGCTCAACAAATATAAGCACCCAGCATGAGCACTGAGTGCCCATTCTCCAGATGCAGGAGATGCAACCCTCTTCTCCTCCACCATGCACTCCTTCCCTTACACATTCCCCTTTCTCCCTGTAGCTCCATCACAGAACTATGCGGGGAAAATTGTTCCCAGTGTAGAAAAGTACCTTAAAAAGGCACCTCAGGTCTGCCATGCCACAACCGTAATGTGGAGCTTCTTGCCACTTTTCACAGGGCCTTACCTGCCACTTCTGAAACTATCATCTTGAATAATGAATCATAAAAGTAAACTACCATTTATTGGATGTTTGCTACTCACCAAGCAATATTCTAAAAGTTTTATGAGTGTTGTCTCATAGAATCTTTGACAACACATTCAGATAGATATTATGACCTACTTGCACAGACTTGGAGATGTTAAGTAAGTTACCCCAAGGTCATACAGCTGGAAGGTGGCAGGCACAGTTGAACCCAGACACATATGACTCCACGATCCATGCATTCTGCTCCTAACCCCAATCCTACCCTTTAAGAAAAGGAAGTACATTCACCGTGTCACTTGACATTTTTCCTCTCAAAACAAAACACCTAGTGTGAATGACAGAGCACTGAAGAATTGGCTTCGAACCTGGAAAATGCCTAAGAAATAGCCAATCAAATGACCTCTGAACCACAGGGAGATATCACAGAACAAGTTAAAAAAAGAAATGCTTCAGTGAAACAAAATTTCCAAGAGGGACTGAAAATGCTCTTTCGATACACTACAATATTTTACTAAGGGTACAGTATATTTTCTCTTCAATCTTGAAGTGGAGAAAATGTCAGCCTTGCTTTCATATTTCTTTAAGTTCAGGATGGTCAAATATTGAACTTTAGACCCTCTCAACTGATAAGGTTTCAGTATCTCTTGAACTCCTTTTATCGTATGAACAAAATGAATTTCTATTGTCTGTTGTTTGTTCTAAACTCCTGCCTGGTTTTTTTTAACTCTGTTTTTAAATTAGTAATTTTCACTACCTCATGCAATCTTCTAAATTACTTTTTAGAGTGCTGGCTATTAATATTTTAGGTAGCTTTGATGTTTTACTTTATAGTCTTCAATTTTATTTTACATTTCACAGGTTCCTAGTTGCAAATAATCCTACAGGCAATTTTCTCACACTGCAACTATTCCTTGAAAGATATGCTAATGCAGCACGACACTTGCAATACTGGGGGTTAAGTTAATCACCCAAAATGAGTTGTATTACTGTCAGCAGTGTATAAAGACATCCCATAGTGAATTACAAGGAAGGCTAGCTTTAAAGCTGCGTTTCAAAAAATACCCAAAGCTAGAGATGAACAAAAATAAGCATTTATTTCAAAGTCCATTGAGCTAAAGAATCAAACATTTGTTATTTCTGGTCTCAAAGTTACCCAATATAAATAAAGGGATTCATATCCTTTTCAAAATTTAATTACCAGGAAACCCTTTACAGATTGCACACTCTGGGCCAGACAAACACTGCAAAGCAGTTTCTATCTTCATATGTGTCTACAGAAAAAGGAAGAAATCACTATTTTGCTCTCTGTTGAGCTGAACCACATGCCATCTCTAAAAACCGGGGGAGCAAATTGCCCTCCTCTCTTCCCTCGGTGAAAGGGATGCTCACGGCAGCATCACAATCTAAACATGACTTGGTCAGAAATCAGGAGGCAGAAGGTTGTGCATGTATTCATCTATTTCATTCCAGCATGCAGCCTTTATCTGTGTTTTATGCATAGGTTAAATAGGAGACTTAGGACCTGCCAGTTATGTGACACTTTCAAATCTTTGAAATCCCAGTCACTTCAATACTATTTTGTATCAATCTCATGACAGTGAAGACGCACCCCCAACCACCCTAATTTCTTGCTTCCAACATTCCTGACTTTGTTCTTGGGGGAAATTACCAATACCTTGCTCCCATGCCCGATGCAGAGCCCCACTGCAGCTCCATTTTCTCTATGCTCTCACACATACAATGCTAAGGGCAGCCATCACTGCCAGCCTTGATTCTGATCAGCAGCATCACACACATTGCTACAGTGTTTTTTTCATAGAGGCGGCCGATTAAGGACTTTCAGGAAGCCTTAATCCCTTCTTTCAGAAGGGTACTTCTCAGCAGACTGGTTGCTCACAGGCCAACTGAGGTAGAGTTCTGAGCTGCATTTTAAAACAGCAGCAAGTCTGCACTTAAAATGATCTAGATTTTTCTTTTCTGCCTTGCAAAAATATTGAAATAAGATTTAGTTACACTGTTGTGATACGCATTTTTATGAGAGAAGAAATATATTGTGAAAAGCACGTTACTTCACTTGAAAAGATCAAGAGAGTGGGGAAGGAATAAAGGTTTACCAGGAACATAGTATTTATTTGCCATGCATATTTGATATGAGTTCATTAAATACGCAATAGAAGTGTCAACATAAAGTGCTGTTTAGATCAAGCTATGAAAACAAACTGCCCTGGTATTAACATTGGAATATACTAAGCTGTGGTTAAATATAAGCTTATTTACTATACGGTAAAGAAATATTTTATTGACTGTTGTTAAATAACCATCTATTTAGCCTAATTGAATTTACCCCCCCCCACCTTTTTTTAATAAAGACTGATGGATTGAATACTATGACAGTGTGCTTGGCACTTTTACATGCCATCTCTGCCATTTCATGGATTTTTCTTTTCTCACCCATTGACATTCAATAATTAGCAATTATCACCAGTCCGTGCCTAATTTGAGAGTATTTTCTCAGTCTCACTGGACCACTGCCAAAGCTATATCCAGTGAGGAAGCAAAGAGCAGAAGCATCTCTTTAAGAAACACTTGCTGTAAAACTGAAGTACGTCTGACTGCACCACAGCATGAAAATCCACTCACTGGCACAAGTAAGTGTTTCATAAGACAGAGTAGACTCATTTGAGTCTCTTCTGGGATTTGAATTTAAACATAGATATTTTGGATTAAAACGCAGATACCTCGGGCAGAAGTAGAAGGCTGGGTAGTCTTCCTGGCACATTGCCTTCCTGACGATCATTAACATAATGCAAAAGTACGAAGATAGGAGACTATTATTATCCTCGTGTCTCATGCAATATGCAGGAAAGCTAAACCTTCTGTAATTAATACTGACCCTTCCTTTACTGGTAGCTCTCATACCAATTTTTAGGAAAGAATATCAGAAGAACAAATGCATACTTAAAGTTGTAAAAACCCAGGCTTTTGCCTTACAAAGGATTTCTGCCGCTGTTCTGACCTTGATCGTTTAGGGCAGTAGAAATAGAGGTCATGAGTACAGATGTTGCTATCAGGATATATAAACACTTTACAAACATAAGGGAAACATCAAGACTTATTCAAACTCATTGATTAGATGTTTGAACTAGGTAGTCAAATGCCATTTCCTTGATTAAAGTTAGTAATGCAAAAAGTACACTCATCAAATATTCTTAATTTTAATGTTGTATTTTTTGGTTGTTTGTTACTTTGTGATTTCTGAAGCACCTATTAACGGAGTTGTTGACCTGAAGTCTGAGATGGTAAGTTTTAAATTATTTTTAAATTTAATGGCAGTGTATATTCTTTGTCTTCCTCTCCTTAGCCTTTTAGTTTAAAGCGTTTGAATGTATAACTATTTTTCAAGGTTCAAGATTCAAAAGAAATGGGTATAAACTCTAAAATTGTCTTCCAATTGTATTGCTGGAATAGTGAATTTGAATTACCTGGTTTCAGTTCTCTGTCATTCTTTTTAAATTATTTTTTGCAAATTTCCTACCGCCACCTAGACTAATTCCAGGTAAGGAGTTTCATGTCATAGTTGGACTCTGATAAACATGACAATTAAAGTATCAAGGTTCTCTCTCTAGAGGGAAAAACAGGGTTTTCATATGACTAGGCAACATACAATTTTCCCCAGTGATTTCAACCAAGTCATTTGTTACTTTGTACAAATATCACTTTAGATAAATGCAGACAAAAACCACTTCATTTAACTTTTTTTTTTCTCTTCGGGACCACCTCCCGCTTAAAATTTTAGCTAACAAGTGAGACCAACAATCAGCTAAGTTGGTCTCAAATTAGTAAGCTCCTGGTAAATCTTAATGTTTTTGTTCATATTTTAGTTGATACAACACTGAATATAGAAATCCACTTCATTAATGAAAAATTGGTCAATTGCTGCAGAGCTCTCAAATGCATTGTTGTGAATGTTCGGTACATCGAGACTGGCAGGTGCCAAGGAACTGTACAAACTCACAACTTCTCCGCTGCACCTGCTTCTGCCTTCCTTTCCCAACATTTGGTGGGTCTGCCTTTTGCTCTCAACAGTAGCACTATTAATTCAGCCAACCAAGACGCAAACCCCAAAGTCATCTTTGACAACTCTTCCTCCCTAGCTTCCATTTTGCTGCCTGCAGTATTTCTCCTCTTCGATCCATCCACTCCTTTGTTGCCATAATCATCGTTCTAAAATGAGGTTCAAATACAGCTGCAAGAAAACGTGGTATGGTCGAAAAGGAGAGGATACTAGGATGATGATAGTATTCAGCACCTTGTTATTTATGTCATTTATGCTGCTGCTCCATCTATTCAGCTCAAAACAAGAACAAGTTTTGGAATCCAAGTTATGATTTTGGGTGTAACACAGACAATCAGGTGTTCTTGGACAAATTATTTGACCTTACTAAGCAGCGGTTTCTTCATCTGTAGAATTGGAATCCCTCTTAACCCAAACTCAATTTCATATAATTTCTAGTCAACCAAGCCTCTTGAATGAATAGTCTACATTCATTTTTTTCTATACTTTCATATAATTCAATCCATCGTATGAAAAATCTAGTTTCATTTCTACCCCCACAACTAAAACTACTCTTGGCCAAGTCAAACTGTAACCCCAGACTCAATGGACATATTTTAGTCCACATCTTAGTGAACCTATTCTTAGAATTTAGCTCTATTAGTTTCTCAGTGAGTAATCAAACATTCTAGTTCCTTTCCTCGTTCTCCATATCTGTTCAACTGTTCTTTCCTTATATCCTTCATGGGCTTCTATTTTATTCAAATCCAGGTTTTTCCTCAGGTTTCCATCTCAACAATTATTTCCCCTTACCTCTGTTTCAGATTTGCATATTAACTTTACATATATAAATATATATAATACATATATATAATACATATATATATAATACATATAAAATCTCCAGTAAGTCTCCAATCTCCTCTTAGATATTAACATAAAATCTTCTTCAATCTCCAAAGCAGAAACCTGCCTCTCTCTTCATCACTCACCATGTGGTTAATCACCTAATACTTACAATTTTCTCCTGATTATTTCTTGTATATACTACCTGCTTTCTATTTTTATTTTCACTGATCTAGATCGGTCCCTCCTGTTTTCCCAGACTAAAGTAATAGCCTTCTAATTCATCTCCCTCTGTTTTTTCCTACTTGGTGCTGCATTCTCTCCACAACAATGAAGTGATAGATCTAAAATCAAGTCTGACTATCTATTCCTCTACTTAAACTCTTTCAGTGGTTCCCCACGTCCATGGCTTCTTGGCATGGTATGTCCATATCTACCCACACAACTTCGCAGTCCACCCTTACTGCCATAAAAATTGTATTTGTTGTGGGGGCGCCTGGGTGGCGCGGTCGGTTAAGCGTCCGACTTCAGCCAGGTCATGATCTCGCGGTCCGTGAGTTCGAGCCCCGCGTCAGGCTCTGGGCTGATGGCTCAGAGCCTGGAGCCTGTTTCCGATTCTGTGTCTCCCTCTCTCTCTGCCCCTCCCCCGTTCATGCTCTGTCTCTCTCTGTCCCAAAAATAAAAATAAAAACGTTGAAAAAAAAAAAAGAAAAAAATTGTATTTGTTGTGTGACACGATCTTATTATACAATTAGCTTATGCCACACTTCAACTTTAAGCTTTGTAATTCATCTGTGTCTTTGCTTTGATTGCTCTCTCTGCTTGATATATTCTTCCTACTTTTCAACTTCCAGATCCATTCTTCAATACTCAGCAAAAAGAATTTTTCAATAAATTTCTAACCCAATTTAAAAAGATTTTTTTCTATATCATTCTTAGCACTGACCACAATAAAAGTGAAATTATAATTTTATGTCAATTTCCCCTACTAGATATAACCTACCCAAGGACAGGATCTGTATCTTAATCAACTTTGCACTGTCAGCACCTAGCATAGTACTATATGCATGGAGATGATTCTATGAAGACACCCAATTTCTGTCCTGGGCTACTGAGTAGATGATGATGCTATTCAGTGAAACTAAAATAAAGGGAGCCACAGGCATGTGGAGCTAGACTACGTGTTTGAGATGTTAAAGGACATTCAGATGAAAATATATAGTAGGTAGAAGAGTATATGAGTCTGAGTCAGGCATTTAGAAGGGATCTGGGCTAGAAGGAAAGGTTACAAAGTCATAATTATATAAATGGCAATAGCTCAATAAGGAAGTTCGTGAATTGTTTTCTGTGTAAACTTCCATTCTGAAAGCTAATTATTTAGACCTTCTGCTTTAATCAGAGTTGCTACTACAGAAAATCATTTTAATTAACTCAAATACTCAAGAATCTGGATAACTGCAATATCCTTTGGTCTAGATTAAGACACACAGTTTTGATTTCAACTAGACTATTATGCTATCGTTTTGGAATTGAGAATTACCCACATGAAGCTATTAAATAATCATGACAAAACATATAAATTGAAAGGCTGAATTAAACATTACTGAGTTCTAATAGTCATGACAGTAAAGAATAAGTGTTGCTTTGTGGTATAAAAAGTGGACAATATGCCTGTAAGTCTAACATACTCATGACCTCCAAACCCATGTTAATAGGGGCTATAATAAAATATGAATTCACTTGTATGTGCAAAGGCAATATAAAGTTGTCTGGCTAGGTAATAAAAAGATCAAAGGCATAAACTAGATATGCATTTCTTTTTTAAACCCTAGAACTATGAATAGGATGATGGGAACCTCTAATGGACATACAATGGGCAATGAATTATATATATATATATATATATATATATATATATATATATACATACATATATATATACACATATATATATGTGTGTTTGTATATATATATATATATATATATATATATAATTCACTTATTTTTTAATATTCATCAAATGTTTTGAGTACCGGTTATATGTCATCACTGTTCTGCGCAGTGAAAATTGAGTAGTAAAGAATATAGGCAAAAATTCCTTTTCTTTTTGAGCTGATAGTTTAGGGGGAAGACATGTAATAACATAAATAAATAAAATAGAAAGAATGTTAGACAGGTGATGAGTCATATGAAGTAAAGTGAAAAAGAAAAGGGGAATTTGAAATGCCAGACTGGGACAATTAATTTGAAATATGGTGGACAACAAAGCTACACATTTTAACAACAATCTGAAGGAAGTTCAAGAGTGAGCACTGTAAACTTTTGAGGGAAGAAAATTCTGGGCAGAAGCCAAAACTGTAAAGTGGAAAGATTAGAGGGGTGCCCAAAGAACAGCAAAAAGACCTAGTGTGAGAGTCAAGAAAGCAAGGGGAAAGTAGTCAGATAGGTAACGGGTGCCCCTATCAGGCCAAACACCTAGACCATTGGTTTTATGAGCTTTTATTCTGAGTGGGAGCCACTGAAGGGAATTGAGCAGAGAAGTGTCATAATCTAACCTATTCTTTCCCCCACTTCTAGAGCATCACTATGGCATCTGTGCTAAAAGTACACAGCAGAGGCAGAAGGATTGAAACAATAATCCAGAAAAGAGGTATGGTGGTTTGTGCTAGGGTGGCAGCAGAATATATGGTAGGAAGTAGACAGATTCAGGATTTATTTGAAGCTAAAACCGTATAGCATTTAGTAACAGCTTGAATGTAAATTATAAGAAAAAAATGAAGCACTGAGAACGACTATAACATTTTTGGTAAATCAACTGGAATAGTCAAGTTGCCATTAGCTGAGCTGGGAAATACTACAGGAGCAGCAGGTTTGGAGCAGATAGTAAGAGCAATCAGTTCTACTTTGGGTCTACTGAGGTGCTTGTTAAAAGTTCCAGTAGAGATGGTAGGTGGACTGTTAGATAAAGGAGTCCAGAATTTGGGAATGAGAATTGAGATAGAGATACAAATTTGAGAGGTGTCAATATATAGATAGTGGGAGAAAAATAGAGAATATGAAGAAATGATGTAAGAGAGTTAAATAGTAAATGGACTAAGGAAATTTACTACAACTGCCTAACAACACAATGCACTCACTTATCTACCTGATCATCAATTGAAAGTGAGACGGAGAGCAAAGTCCAGGTGTAGGTGTATAATCAGCTGAGAAACCTGCTTAACTATGGCTATACTTTTTCCAGCTGTGCCATATGTTGAGACAGAATTTGGAGTGCAAAGGTTTATTGGGAAATAATGCCTCTGAAATTAAAGAGGAGGAAGCAAGATTGGAAAGAGGCAGCCGGCAGACCCTGATACAGACTGACAAATTCCACTAGTGGGATAGGAAACCCATTAGAGGAGTCTTGCATTAAATGCAAATGGCTAGACCTTGAGAGCACCATTTACTCAGTCATTGGCTGAAGTCACTGGACCTCTCCAAGGAGTTCACTCACAGAAGACCCCAAAGTGTAAAAAGCTGGAGACCATCAGTCAACCATATTGCCCACTGTTTGACAATTTCTTTCTCAAAGGAGGATCTGAGCAACATATCTCTTCAAGCCTACCAGACCAGTCTTTTCAATCTTTCATAAAGTGAAAAGGCTGAGGGTGAATGAAAGGAGATAATTTTATTAATTGAACATGAAATTTAACCTGTCTAGGGAGGGAAGTGAAAACATGAGATTTGTAATGGACAGTAAAGACAGGAGAATCAGTGGATGTAAATTCTATCAGGACTTAAAGATTGTTGGAGTAAAGATACTAGAAGAATTGAGCTGAGAATATAGAGGAGGTGATGCCTACTGTGTGGGGTACATGAAGTTGGGATTATGGAAAGGCTTTTGCTAACAAGAAGGTTTAGGATGTGACCCTGGGAGTGAATGAATAGCTGCAGTCAGGTGGGAGACAAAATCAGTAAAGGAAGAGGTTAAGAAAATGAGAGGCCATGTTATGGGAAAGACCACCTATAAGAATACTAAAGTCACTGAGACTTAGGATGGCATTAGGTTGAGAAGTAATGAGCCAGAATCAGAAGTCTTTAAGTAATGAAGGAGAGTGAATGCGAGATTGGTAGGTGACTTCAACAAGGAAGGTGGTAAATGACAGATAACATGGGATTCAAAGCTGGAAGGAGAAAAGGAAACAGTCTTGAGGAACAGGGTGGATACCTACCATACAGATATATAAGTGGAGTGGGAGAAAAATGAACATCCACTTAGAGTTGCAGAAGCAGCCCTGTCAAGAATCAGGTGTCCAGGGAGAGGAAGAAGGTGAGGTGATCATTCAAGAAGGTGCTGAATGTACAGGGGATTCTGTGGATGGTTATCCATCATTTCCCCAGGACCCTGTGGCTGGATTTCCTGAACTAATTAATACAGGGTGTTAAAGTACAGGAGATGAAGGGTAGCCTTGGATTCTAGGGCTTTTTATGGAGACAAACCTAACACAAATGAAAGGTATAACCTGATCTGATCTGTGATCTCAGAGCAGGTAATGGTGGTGAGACTGGAGTGACCGAGAGTTGGAGAATGGGTGGGGTCTGTGGTCCCCTCTTCACTACAGTTGTTGGAGACATAAAACATGGGAGGGGCATGGAAGGCTCACATTATGTACATAAAATTACAGTTTGATGTTCTTGATGAGAGAATCCTAGTAAGTACATTTCATTTTTACATATGTGGATGTTTTTACACGATCATCAATGTGATTCGGAAAGGAAGGAAGCAAAAGCAATGTTTTGAGTAGTCTGAGAAGTGCTGTTAATTGTTTTCGCATGCTTCATCTCAATCAACTTCTTAACAAATTTGTAAGAAGGGTATTTACTAATTTTCTACATGTGAGAAAACTGATATTCAGAAAGATCAAGTGACTTGTCTAAGATCATAGATAATTCTCAACAAGAGGTAGGATTCTTCAGTAGGTCTCTCTGACTTAAAGCCTGCACAAGGTTCTCTATGCTACGCCTTAACACCCATCTGACAGGATTCCTCTCTATGAAGGTTGTTTTAATATTTTATTTTTCTGAAAATAGTTATATATTTGATGTATGATATTAAATATATTTTTGCTATGTGTGAAAACACATATATGTATATATATAATTATAGTTATATAATTATATATGTAGTTATATATAGCCAAGTATTATCCTTTTTGATAATTTTCAATAAATTAACTTATAATTCTACAAAAAAAGTTTAATTCCCTATGCATTATGCATTTGTTTTTCAGATTTTAGCCAATTTGTCAGATTCATTTATAAATGTAGCAGCAGATCAGAGAAAGCTGAATAGAGAATTTGAGGGCCAAAGCATCCACAGCTCAGATTTCTATCACGAATTGGAAAGAACTCTGTATGACAAGAGCTTCAGGTCTGGAACCAATAAGCAGTGGGAAAACCAAAGGCCCAGATTCCATACAAGCTATGCATTTTTCATCCATATCAAACTAAGCTGTTAAAAATATATGTACTTTCATACATTTATGAGGCTAGCTAAGAGATACCATATATATTAAATTCATTATATGTTTTATTAAAATTATAATAAATAATAGGTTTTAATGGTAATATAAAAAGTAATAAAGCACTCCAAAGATAATACAAATAGCTTATTACATTCATAACAATTTTTGTATATAAACAATGTGTCCATTTTTATCAAATATATTTTTATTAAGTGTATTATCAATTATTTTGAGTCATTCTACACTCTAACACACACAAAAATTACTACACCCAGTTACATTTAATAGAAGGGGTTACTATACTGTCCTTTTTTAAAAAGTAAAATTATCTCAATGTAGTATTAAAATAGCTGCCTTGAAAATAATGCGAATTTTTTTGGCTCGGCCAACAGAGGCATCAGCAAATATTTGTCAAAGCTTGTTTCCTAGGCTCTCCCATCCTTGCAAGTGCCAATCAGCCCATTAGGCCAGTGATGAGGAGAGAGGAAGAACTTGAATTACAAAGCACATTCAGTTCCCAGAGAGAATAAATCCTTGAAAATTGATACTGACCATATTTCATGTGGTGAAAAGGCACCAATATATATATTGGAGTCTACAATATATATTCTCTGAAATCAGGGTGTCCTTTTAAAATGAAAGTCATCCTAGATTTGATAAAATGTGCCAAATGATTAAATGAATTTTTTTAAGTTTATTTATTTATTTTTTAGAAAGAGTGGAGGAGAGGCAGAGAGAGAGAAGGAGAGAGAGAGAGAGAGAGTAGGAGAGAGAGAATCCCAAGGAGGCTCCACTCTGTGCAGAGCCCGATGCGGGACTGGATCCCATAAATGCGAGATCATGAACTGAGCTGAAATCAAGAGTCAGACACTTGGGGCGCCTGGGTGGCTCAGTAGGTTAAGTGTCCGACTTCAGCTCAGGTCATGATCTCAGGGTTTGTGAGTTTGAGCCCCATGTCGGGCTCTGTGCTGACAGCTCAAAGCCTGAAGCCTGCCTCAGATTCCGCATCTCTCTCTCTCTCTGCCCCTACCCAGCTTGTTCTCTGTCTCTCAAAAATAAACAAATGTAAAAAAAAAAATTTTATTTTTTTATTTTTTTTAACGTTTATTTATTTTTGAAACAGAGAGAGACAGAGCATGAACAGGGGAGGGGCAGAGAGAGAGGAAGACACAGAATCGGAAGCAGGCTCCAGGCTCTGAGCCATCAGCCCAGAGCCCGACGCGGGGCCCGAACTCACTGGACCGTGAGATCGTGACCTGAGCTGAAGTCAGACACTTAACCGACTGAGCCACCCAGGCGCCCCATAAAATTTTTTTTTTTTTTAAAAAGAGTCGGATGCTTAACACACTGCACCACCCAGGCACCACTAAACCATTAAAAGAATTTTAATCAATTTAGCTTGGCACAGCAATTCACACATGGGTCAAATTCTTTCTCCACATCTTCCAAACAGATCTGCAGGCTCTGACAAAGGCAGAGTGAGCAGCAGAGAGTCCTAACACAAGAACTCTCTGAATAGCTACCCAAATATGAATACCCTTTATTCAAAGCAGGCCCGTGCCCACAGAATGACACAAGGCAAGTCTGAGTTCCAAAAAGATGAGTTGCAAAGCGTTTGCACACAACAAAGTGCTACAAGTTTCACTTCTCACTAGTAAAATCTTAGATAAGGCAATTCACCAATGGATCCTGTAGAGTAGACTCTTTTTTTTTTTAACTATTATCAATTAAGTTCTTGTTGATGCCAAATATGGTTCTGACCAGTTTTGCATATTACTTAATTTAATTCTAAAAAGAACCATGAGGTACGTATTGTTACTTGATCTATAAATTTAGGAACTGAAACTCTGAGAGGTCAAATAACTTGTCCCAAAGTCCCCATACATGGAGTAAGTGACTGGTTAGGATTTGAATTAAGCTCAGTATGCCTTGCACTGCTCCAGAGGTCTCTCCCATTTCTGCAAGATGGCTTAGTGCGGACTCATGTGCCAACAGTCTCAGAAGTCTCTGCTCACCCACTTCAAGAATGAAAGGCTAACTGCAGAATTTGAAGTTAGAATCTTAAAACACACACACACACGTACACACACACACACACACACACACACAAAACATGTTTATATTCCCTCAGAGATCTCTCATGTCTCTTGTAATTCAGTTTCCTTTGGGCACATTGTAATTTCCCCATTACAGTTGGAAAATACCGTTACGTATCAGGAATCAAGATTAACTGTGGAATAATTTAGAATGATAGTTATAAAATGGTAAACTATAGTAGGAAAGTAAAATACTGTGTCCAACAAAGAAATCTCTAGTTTTGGACAGAATCTCTAGCACCTTTTTAGTGATAAACCATTCTCTTGTTAATGTTTTACAATTGGTGAGTGCAGCTGGTGCGTGATACACTTTACTCATGATATTTCACTTAAACCTCATGGCAACGAGATGGGTATTAGAATCCTCATTTTTACAGATGACAAAAAAAGAGAGAGACATTAAATAATTTGCCTAAGATGAACTGAGCAGCATTTCTAAATTGGTCTTTAAAACTTCAAAATCCATTTTCTTAACCATTACACTATACTCCCTCTTGGCCCTCCTGAATTGTCATAATGTAATTTGAAGGTGGAAAGGCAGTGACATTCTGAAACCGGGAGCTGAGAGTGAAGAATGAAGGAATCCCTATAATCATCTAGTTCTGATTGCTCAAAATTTTTCAAATGGCATGTTACATAAAGTGAAGACAAATTGTGTGTTGGAAGGAATTAGTCCATAAAAGGCAAGAGTACTGTGGAAAAGAAGAGGCATTCATGTGGGGAAACAAGTTTTAAAAAATAGCGTAGGCAACTTAATTTTTCAATTCCTTGAGTTTTACAGTGAAGATTTAAATAAAAGTTATAACATGCAATGTTCTGCAGTATTGAAGACCAGAAGTACTTTTCAAATTCCTCTGGAAGACATGAAAGATAGTACTGGATTAATATTTCTAATGATACTGAACAGATCTCACTAAAACATTTAAAGACTATACAAAAGACACTTCTCAATACTAAATACTTGGGAAAAGCTCAAACTCTCCATTCTCTGATGATGAACTTTAACATGAAAACATTTTACAGCCAGGGAGACTATAAGCCAAATTTATATGCCAAAATTAGCAAAACATGCCAATCCCTTGTAGGTAATATGTTCTTGCATACGAGTGTGGGGGAGATAGCAGAGACAGAGGAAAGAGAAAGCTGTCTGAGGGGAATGACATTTCTAGGCAAAGATCACCTGCGGACACACAGATGACTGCTAAGATATCTGTGAATCTCCAACATTTACACATAATCTTCAGTATAAAGATTACTCCTTCAAAAATAAATGAAATCGGAGTTTTTCGAAATACAGTTCTGACAGACAGTTCAAAATAGCCTGAAATGTTGAAGATCAAATTTTAATGATATAATAATCTTATAATTAGATTAACAACTTAGACTAGTAATTGTGATAACCAAATAAAATAAAAGTACCATTAGTGGGAAATCAGATAATATCTAACCAGGACAAAGTTGTTATCAAGAACTAGTCATGAGCTAACTGTTAGCTGATTTTTTGGGAGGGCGGGGGAAGGGGGCTCCAGTCTCCTTTCATATGATAAAAGTGAATACTTACCTTCCAATCTATTTATTTTATTTATCTGATTCTTCTATAACTGAAAATTCTCAGGAGCAACCCCAAGAAAATGACATAAATGTGGTTCCAGAAAAATCCACTTCTACTTAAAGAGAAAGGATCTGCTAAAGAAAACTTACAGATTTTTCCCATCAACCTGCCCTCCCATTCCTTGCTCCAGGGATAGCTCCTTCTAGAAGCAGGTCTTTTCTGTTTTTCATCCCACCCTGCTAGAATCATTTCACATAATTTTGGGAAATGGTTCCAGCAGTGCTCATGTCACACTGTTGCTGCAGGTTTGAAAGAATTGTTTTGACTCCCACTTTGGCCAAATAGACTCTGACCCATACAGGGGATGCGAGAGTTTATTATAACTCCAGGCACTCTCTCAAATTGTTGGGGTAAAAATGAAGTTGAAAATAATCAGGTTTTATTCTGAACATATTCTGCCAATTCCAATTAAAAACAGATATAGATAGGGGCATCTGGGTGGCTCAGTTGGTTGAGCGTCTGGCTTCTGCTCAGGTCATGATCTCTCAGTTCGTGAGTTCGAGCCCCACATTGGGCTCTGTGCCAACAGCTCAGAACCTGGAGCCTGCTTCGGATTCTGGGTCTCCCCCCTCTGTGCCTCCCCCCTCCTGCTCTCTCTCTCTCTCTCTCCCTCTCTCAAAAATAAATACACACTGAAAAATGTTTTAAAAAATTTTTTAAACACAAAAAATGTTATATAGATGATATTGATGATAGTAGTATATACTAACAGACTAACATATATACTAATAAACATAGACACAGACATAAACATATATGCCTTTTCCAACTTGTGAGAAATCTATTGCTTTCTGGTAACAACCCCCCACCTTCATCTACAAAATTGCAGCTTCTCAGTGGGAACATGGTAACAACAGGGGCTTCGAACTGCCTTTACGATTCACAACCAGGTGTTGTACTGACACACAACTGGAGAGCGGCAGAAGACTGACAAGCAGGCAGCTAAACCCCTCAAACAAACCGAAGGGGGTCCCAGCTCAAGAGCTGGAACCTACACTAGTTCTTCCAGCCTATGTCACCAGGCTTGTTAAGCACGCTGTGCTCTTAATTTTTCTCTTCCCAGAGCAGAACCAAAAGGAGGGAGAAGAGAGAGGAAAATGGGACATTGCATCTCCAGTAGCTTTTCTCTCCAGGAGTTTAGGAATGGTGCTAAAAGGAAATCCAGCCCAAGGCACCTTTAGCTACAGAGAAAAAAAAAAAAATCTCTCCACAGCCTCCCGCACACCAGACAATATCAGTGTCATTATTTTATGAAGACATCACTCCACCAGCCATAAGAGTGCTGGAGGTGACTGATAATAATTAATATATCTCTTCAATTACAGCCTCTGACAATATTACTGATAGGCATGTCATGGGTAACATTACATAACAAAAGATATGCTGGAAGTATTTTGTTATATGACTATTCCATCACTTACATTTTCTGCATCTGCTACTCTCCTTTCTCCTACTTGGATTGATGTAACTGCTTCCAGTGGCATTTGCTAAATTCCGGTTGTACCTCTAGGACCAAATTTTCATGGAGCAGTGCTACATCCACCTGCGAAAATCCAGATTCACCATTTCAAGAAATGGATTTGACTCAAGCAAAAATATCACCTAACATGGCATGCAGATGTTACATTTTCTTTAAGTGAGGCCTGGGATTAAGGGAGTCTGAGTTAAGAATCTGTAATTTTTATGCAAGAAAGTCAATTGCTTTCTTGAAAATGTAGCTCTCAATGTATATTTTGTTCTCAAGGGGAAACTCAGGCATCATTGTGTATTTCCTAAATTAATCCAATTATAATGATTTCTATATTTAACGATGAGCCACAAATGTTTTTAATCATGTCTTTCTCCCTATGGTACAGCTTACATAATACTATTGCACACAAGCTAAAGAACAGCACAAAAATATCCTGTACACCAACAGGATACCTGGCAACACAAGAAATTCAGCCTCAAAACTCAAATCATTCTCTGAGAGGGCAGAAGCCACAGATTTGAAACCAAAGTAAAGTCTGTCATGCTTGTTTTCTTTGGCTTTCTCCACCCAGCCAAAGTGGATAATTCCAATAAAAAGTATTCACCTTGGGGTTTAAAATTATGCCCTTAAAATTAACAGGATAATTACCTACTTTGTATTTCTCTTTTACTCTAAAGACAAAAAGTCTTTGTTTTATGGCTTCCAGGAAAAAATTCTAAGAACTTAATAGAGGGAAAAAAAAGTATCAGGATTGGGACCTTCCTGCATTACCCTGGGTGCCAGCATCAAAAAGCCAGATCTAGCCAGAAAAGAAAAAAAAAAACAAAAAACAAAAAAAAAAAACAGGCCAGATTGAGGACCAGGGGTCCTGGCTTGAAAAACACCAGAAGGTATTTGATGACGCTGTTCTATCATGATTTGTATACACTTGCATAAGAGTCCGATTAAAAAAAGGTATTTTTATCTAGAGGTAGATGGAAATCTATAGAATTAGTTCAGTGTGTTCAATAAGATACTTGGCAAGAACTAACTGGAAATTACAGGGTGAGTTAGGGTGACATCTTAACCATGTGTGCTCATTTGGAAGCATTGGCTCTTTAACTTTTGAATATTCTCCAAAGGGAAACATTGAAGGGGACCATATTAGTTTCCTGGGGCTGCCTTAACAAAGTACCACACATCGGGTTGGCTTAAAAAAGAGAAATGTATTCTCTCACAGTTGTGGAGTCTAGAAGTCCAAAATCAAGTTGCCAGAAGGGCTGAGTCCCTTTGAGGACTGTGAGGAAGAATCTACTCCATGCCTCCCTGCTAGCTTTTGATGATCTTATATATTCCTTGGCTTATGGGGGATGCATTCCCTGTATCAACATAGTCTTCCTTCTGTAGCTATTTGCCTGTGTCAAAACTTCCCCACTTTATATGAACACCAACCATATTGGATTAGAACCCACCCTCATAATTTCATCTTAATTTGATCATCGGCAAAGACCCTATTTCCAAATAAGGTCATATTCAGAAATACTAGGGGTTAAGACTTAAACATCTTTTGTGGGGAACATGTTCAACCCATAACAGGGATTACACTATTTTCAAAAACACTAAGAATCTATTCATACAGAAGTATGTTTCCCAGAAAAATTACTTTTTCCACTATGCAACATCACCTCCCCTTGACTGAGTAATATACAGATAGCTCAGTGATTCTCCATGAGTTGAGCACTGAGGAGAGTAGGTGGTCGGGAGCAGTGACTACATATCATGGAAGAAAGATATGTATCAGAATCAAAACTAAGTGTGTTTTAAAAAACTGTGTTCATATTTGAAATATGAAAAAAAATTTCCAATATTAAATATAAAAAGATATGTATCAGAATCAAAACTAAGTGTGTTTTAAAAAACTGTGTTCATATTTGAAATATGAAAAAAAATTTCCAATATTAAATATAAAAAGTAAACCTCATCAAAGTATTATTGGTGGGAATAAGTGAAAGATATTTTTAGTACTTCCTTGTCCATGCTCTTCCTCTGGGGGTATTAAAGTATGGTTTGGGAATGGGAGTAGGGTAAGAAGAAGATGACCATGTCTATCAAGGGGAGCAGGCCTCTTTCAGCATCAAGACACCATAAGCAAGGCAAGAATTTACTAACACTATACTCAGACATGCAAAGAGAATAGACTCCTAAGTTCTCTGTTATTAACATCAACTTTCTCATAAATCACCAAATTCTCATAATTACTTTCTCTCTGCTGGGTAGCAAAGGGTACAGAACTAAATATAATGCAACCCAGCAAATTGTGTCTGATTCCATTTGGACCACTTAGTCTGTTCAGTAACAGTTCAGTTTTTCAAATTGCATCCTCTCCCCCTGCCTGTTGCCAGGATGATGTATGAATACTTTGGGTGGCCAAGGCTGTGATGAAGTTTATACGATCTCAAGGTTCTGTAGATGGAGGAGACCTCAGATACCCTGGTGTCCTCTGGACACTTTTGCTTGTCTTTTGACTACTGATGACTAAGACATATTCTGGCATTTTGGAGGGTTGCATGCTGGTCCCAGCCACTAATTTCCAGTCATCATTCCCTCAAAAACAGTAGCCTCTCTGTCTTGATTTCAGTCCCCTGGTGGTCTACCAGTTCTCATAGCACCCCTACATAACCTCACAGAAACCCTGTGACATGTTGGAAATATCCACATATGCAGTGTCTCCTGGAGTGGAAATTGGTGATCTATGGTCTGAAAGCCAAATCCAGCCTACTACTTGATTTTATAAATAAAGTTTTGCTGAAACACAGCCACACCCATCCATTTATGTATTGTCTATGGCAGCTTTTGTACAACAACAGCAGAGTTGAGTAGTTGCAACAAAACCCACATGGCGCACAAAGCCTAATATATTTATTATCTGAGTTTTAACAAGAAAAGTTTGCTAATCCCTGTTCTAAATGTTTGTAATCTTTAATTGTATGCCCAAGAAAGTTATGCTACTACACACACACAAACATAAACTCACAGCCATGTTCCTGGACTCCTTAACAACATGGAGATCCTTCTTTGATACTCCTTTGAATTTCCTCTCCAAAAAAAAGGAAAAGAAAACACAAAGTGTAATTCTTTGCTTTACCTTGGTCTTACTTTTCCCATAACTCATGAGCACAGGAAGGGGTAGATCTTCTATTTCTTTATTATATCCTGTTATTTTATCTACTCCAGACATATTCAAAACAAAGAAACAAACAAAAAAAACCCTCTACTCTCTACTAATCCATGTCTGAATCTTGTAAATAAAAGGGCCAAAGGAGTTTGGAAAATGCTTTTCTCTTTTGAGATTGTCTGGATATCACTATTACTGCCTTGTACTCAAAACAGCCAGCCTTGAGATTCAAAGCACATCAATGACCTTATGGGTTCCAGGAATGAACCATTCTCTCTCATTCCCTAAAGGCTTAGGAATAGAATGCTAAAAGGAAACATGATTTAGGCTGACAAATACATTGGTTTAATATCACAAAAGTACTATCACAGTTACATTAATGTGCATGATGATGTTTTACTGCTCTGAGTGATGCCAGATTACAGTGCATGCACCACTCTTAAACTCTAGCATCAAAGTATAAGCATCTATATAAATCTGACTGTATACAAAAATAGAAACTACAGCACCCTCTTACATCAGTACCGCATTCAATCTGGATATTATCTCACTTTGGCATTATCTAGATATTATCTCACAAACTTGGAAAAACTATTTCAAAAACTATCCTTTAAACTTCTTTACTTTTTTTTTTTTTGGTCAAGCAAATGTTTTGTCAACCTGCCTCCCCCTCTACATATATCTCAATAAAAATGAGACTGTTCCTGCTGTTCCAAAAGTCTATGGAGGTAAACAGTGCATTGTGTCATATTTATAACACAGAAGAAATCCTTAGCCAGATAACAAACTTGTATAAACACTTCCTTAAGAGTTGGGGAGCTAGCCAACCTACCAAGTGGGAGATATTTGCAAACTATATATATATATATATATATATATATATATATGTAGATATATATATCTATATCTATATCTGTGTAGATATATATAGATATCTATATCTAGATATAGATATCTACATATATATCTATATATATATATCTATATATATGTAGATATCTATATCTAGATATAGATATCTATATCTATGTATAGATATATGTATATATATCTATATATATGTAGATATATCTATGTATAGATATATGTATATATATCTATATATATGTAGATATATCTATGTAGATATATCTAGATATCTATATCTAGATATATCTAGATATATCTAGATATATATATATGGTTAATACCCAAAATATATGAAGAACTCATACAACACAATAGCAAAAAAAAAAGATAACCCAATTTTAAAATGGGCAGAGAATCTAAATAGACATTTTTCTAAAGAAGACATACAGATGCCCAATGGGTACATGAAAAGATGCTCAGTATCACTAATCATCAGGGCACTGCAAATCAAAACCACAATAAAATATCACCTGTCCCCTGTAGAATTGCTAATATCAAAAAGACAAAAGGGTGCCTAGGTATCTCAGTCCGTTGAGCATCTGACTCTTGATTTCAGCTCAGGTCATGATCCCAGGGTCATGGGATTGAGCCCTGCTTAGAGTTCCATGCTGGGCATGGAGCCTGCTTAAGATTCTCTCCCTCTCCCTCTCTCTCTCTCTCTCTGCCCCTCTCCCCCGCTCATGCGCGCTCTCTCTCTCTCTCTCTCTCTGTCTCTAAAACAATAGTTTTTTTTAAAAAGGCAAGAGATAATAAGTGTTGGCAAGAATGCAGAGAAAAGGGAACACTTGTGCACTGTTGGTGGAAATGTAACTTGATGCACCCACTGTGAAAAACAATATATTGTTTAGCCATAAAAAAGAAGGAAATCTTGCTATTTGTAACAACATGGATAGACCTTAAAGCTGTTAGGCTCAATGAAATGTCACACTGAGAAAGACAAATACTACATGATTCCATTTATATGTGTACTCTAAAACAAGCAAGCAAACAAAACCACCAAACTCAGATACGGAGAGCAGATTGGTAGTTGCCTGAGGCACAGTTGGGTAGTGGGCAAAATGGGTGAAGGGGTCAAAAGGTGCAAACTTCCAGTTATAAAATAAATAAGTCCTGGGAACGTCATGTTCAGCATAGTGACTATAGCTAATAATATTGCATTATATATATTTGAAAGCTGCTAAGAGGGTAAATCTTAGAAGTTCTCAGTACAAGAAAAAAACTGTATGTGTGGTAATAAATCTTAACTAGATTTACGTGTTGATCATTTCAAAATATACACAAATATTGATTCATTACACCTGAAACTGATATTATATGTTAATGATATCTCAATTCTAAAAAAGAAAAAAGCTAGGGAGCCAGAAGAGCTAGAAATATGTGTTTATATGTTTATACTTATATATAATAAAATAATGAGAGTTCCTGCATTCCTCCAGGAATACCATTAGGTCCTCTACACCCATATATTATTTCATTTATATCTCTTTATCTTATGAAGAAGATATTATTAACTCTACTTAACAAATGAGGAAACTGAAGCCAAGTCACCTTATCGAGTTGCCCATAGTCCTAGAGTAAATGAGGAGAGCCAGGACTGAGCCCAAATCTATTGGATCCTAAAGTATAATCCAAGGAAATGCTTTCCACATTGAGCCCCTACAAGCTACTGACATGTTGATAAGATGTGATGAAACAAATGTTTTAGGGGAAGAGACTCAGAAAGGGTCAACTGATGAGGGAGAGTGAAGGGAAGGCACCTCTGAGTGACGCATAGATTGTGAGCAGATGGCTCTTGATTATTCTTAGGCACTATGCGGACACAAAAGCACAACGGCATATCTCCATGGGAAACCGAATTCCGCAGAGTGGGTCTGGCCTTAAGACTTTCTTTTCCTATTACTTTTCTAAGTTATTCATTCCATGCACAAACATTTGCTAACCTTATTAGGCAACAGTGGCAAACACGGATCCATGATCCTATTCAGCAAATGGAACTCCACTCCTCAGTCACTACCTATCCTTCTACTATGCAAGCAAACAGACCAGCGGTATGTTCATCAGGCAACTCTCCACTAAAAGAAACATACACACATACACACAAACACGCACATCAAGAAAGAACAGAAACACATGATTTGTAGTATTTGCCATTTTCCACAGTATAAATATTTTCCATCATGACCAGTATTCAGCAATCAACATGTCAATCCTTAACGCAGAATTGGGAAAAAAAAATACCTTTGGGAGATTGCATGAGCCAGCTCTAAAATACCACTGACTCAAATGGTGTCCTTCTACCTCTCCTGAATTTTCTTACACTTTATACCTCATTTTCTTCTGTTTTTGAAATACTTATGGCTTTAAAGTCAATGGCACACTGATTGAAAGTCTTTATTTTATGGCCGTATAATATTCTAGGTTGTATTACAGTAATCTTGACTACATCCAGCCCTAGGATAGGGAACATCAGATTTATTTTTCCATTCTAAGTGTGGCTTCACAGATAGTTTTGTCTATTTGTGCCTGGTATGATGAATGGTTATTTTTCTTTTAGTGTTAGTTGTCAAACTTCTTAAAGGATAGAGAAAATATCTAATATTTCTTATTTATTTCTCATTGAATACCTAGGAATGTGCTGGTGGTTAATAAATACTTGTTGATTGGTTCTTCTAGGTCATGTTCAGAACTCTTAAGCTACTACAGACTACAAATGGCAGCACCTGTGTGTGTGCTTTGGGAACTTACAGAGCTTGCAAATAATACAGTTTTATTTTGTTATTTCCTTCTGGCCCCACACAGAAGACCTCAGACTTTAAAGCTGAGGTTCTGAGCAACTCACTCTGAACCAAATGTATCCAGGGCTCTTCCTGCCTTTATTCTAAAGTCGGCTCACTGCTTAGTTCCAAACTGTTCTAGGAAGTCTGCTCCATACAGCATGTATAGGAAAAGAAGAACTTGCAGATTCAGGATGGATCCTCCTTGCTGCAGAAATGAAACTCTACGGACCTAGTTTTCAAAATTTGAATAGCAGTTTTATTATTTTCCTAAAGAAATGTAGTCTCCACATAATGAGGGATCTTTTCTGGTTTGTTCACCCTTAAATCTCTAGAACCTAGAACACTGTCTGGCATAGAATAGATGTTCAATGAATATAAATGAAAGACAGCATAGCCATGGAAGTGAAAAGAAATAAAAAAGTGAGATGAAACAAAATGAAATATTGGGCAAATCACTCCAACATAAAAAATATACAAATGATGTTCCAGTATGAATTTATCTTATAAGTTTGAATCCATAATACTAACTCAGGAAGCCAATCGATAAGAAAATAAGATTACTGGACTATACATGAACTTCTGAAACCAGGCACCACAATTGATGGTTGTAATCTGATTTCAGCATGAGTATCCAATTTATTTCTGCATTTGTTTTGGTTGCACAGGCTACAGAAAATCCTGATTTACACAGATGACGAATGAATTATTTTAACATCTCTCTTTGTAAACTCAGAAATCTTCAATTAAATACATACAGAATCTTGAAAGAGTAGTACGAAATTTGTGTTTGCAATTTGAATAACTAGTAAAATCTCAGAATAACATTTGATGAATGGTTTTCTCAACAAGTTTAAAATTTCATTGACATATATGAAAACATGTGCATATATACATATATACATATCTTGAAATATGAGACATTCAATAATGTTACTAATTTCATATATTTCAATGCCCATTTCTATCACATATTTACTCGGAGTTTTATAAGAAGCAAATTTACTTTTTTTTATGTTGAATCCAAATTTTAAGTTTCAATTTTATTGCAAACTTTATAGGTAGTTGTAAATGAGATTAACATAGCAGGCTAGCATTGTCATTTTGGGTTTCTTCAGCTTATTAAAAATGTCAACAACAAGAGACACAGCAAGCAAAACCATATTTTAAGAGAGGCTTTATTAATGGTGCTATTACCAGGGAGGAAAAAAAAAGACTTCTTGTCTCATTTGAAAGATTTGTATCAGCACTTGGCCTTGGCAGAACCAAGTTATTTCAATTATATATATATATATATATTATATATTATATACATTATATATATTATATATAATATATATATAATATATACACACACATATATGTATATGTATGTATGTATATATATATGTGTGGATATATATATATATATCCACACATAATACCAAAAATTCTGCATTGCAGAGAGTACACCTCTAAAATTTGGCAATTTCTATCAGAAAATGAAAGACTGTTTTAAAAGATGCTCATTAATCTGCTTAATAGCAAATGACTGTCTACTCAATACACCACAATTATTTGAACTCATTTTGGCAACTGCTCCTATACTGCAAATCCTATAGTTTTTCCCGCCCTTACTTTCTCAATGCTAATTGCAACACTGATCCATTTTTGACAACTGATTTGATAGAGCCTTTTTAAATTAAAATAAAACTTAAATACTTTTCCCTGTTGTATGTCCTTCAAGGATTTTACTCAGTAAATATATACCATTTGTGTTTACTCATTTGGTCCTATCTTACTGACAAAAAAAAAAAAATTGGTATAATGCATAGTGTTCATACCTTGAAACAGTTGAATTGTAATGGTTTCACATAATTCACTTTTTGAAATAAACAATTCTTCATGAGCAGCCTCTTAGTATCTTTTTCAAGGAATGGCAATAAGTGTATATTCACTGCTTGCTCATTCACCATGACTGTAGCAAAATCAATAGCAGAGGGTTGAATGAGTGTTTTCCTGATATCTTGTGCCTTTCCTCTTACTTACGTGATAACTTCAAATGGTGCTATAAATACTTTTTTATTGACCTATTTACATTTTCAAGCATACTTTTTCAAGAACATTAAATGGTGGTTCAAATCGTACTAAAAGATGTTGGAAGACTTACGTTTATAGTCAACCTTTATTCCAGAACTTCAGAACATGTCAGAATTCACAGAATAAAGAACTTTGCAAAATTTAATTTCACAAACACAATGAGGACTTTGTATAGAGGGCACTAGATTTGGGGCTGGTATAACTTGACTTGTGTCATCTGATCCTTATAATTTTCATGGAATTAACCATGAAATTCTATTTTCTTTTGAAACTTCCTGTTTTTAATTAGTGATGTCTAGTTTGAACAGCAATTATCCCACCCCAATTTTAACAATTACACTTGTGTGTATATTTAATTTAGGCAGGTAACATCTGACACTTTGTTAGTAAAATATGGTCATGATGCAGTGTGTAGAGTTCACCTGTTACTGCACAATTGTCTAATAAGCCACGATAAGAGCGTGAGGGAGCAGATGTGCCTGAGCTTTGCCTGGCATTTACTGGAGCACAGCACACATGTGCTGAACTAGTGAACTCACTCATATCATTTTACATGAGCAGGCATGTACAGGCTTGAATTCAAGGTAAGACCAGAGAAAAGCTCCAGCCTTCCTAGTAAATTACGTGTTTGGAGGAAGGTCCAATATATGTGTAAATAAACAAAAGGAACCAGAGCACAAAATCTTCATGAAAACAAGTTAAACCCTGTGCACATGGTTTGATAGTCTCTAAAATGCTAAAAATTGATAGTCTCTAAAGTGCTAAAAATTGGCAAATACGTGGTAGAGTCTGTTGTTTTTGTTTTGGGTTTTGGCTGTGGTTTTGGCTACAGCTTTTAAAATAATGAAGTATCGGGGCGCCTCGGTGGCGCAGTCGGTTAAGCGTCCGACTTCAGCCAGGTCACGATCTCGCGGTCCGTGAGTTCGAGCCCCGAGTCAGGCTCTGGGCTGATGGCTCGGAGCCTGGAGCCTGTTTCCGATTCTGTGTCTCCCTCTCTCTCTGCCCCTCCCCCGTTCATGCTCTGTCTCTCTCTGTCCCAAAAAAAACAAATAAACGTTGAAAAAAAATTAAAAAAAATAAAATAATGAAGTATAGTTTTAGATGAATTAAACGTGAAACTCAATAGAAGCATCTTGTAGAAAATGCAGGTTTCACAGAAAGCAGTTTGAAAGTTACCGAGATCTCAAAAATGCCTGGCCCACTAGAAGACATGGTCAAAATGTTTGTCAACATTTCCCGAGTAAAATCCCAAGTACAATCACCTGCTGAGAACAGGAGTAAGGAGAATGGAAGGCCAAGAAAAGGAAGCTGGAAGGGAGAGAAAAAAAGGTATGGAGGGGAGAGGGAAGGAGGGAGGGTATGGAGGAAAGGAGGGAAGGAGGGAGGATAAGGGGAAGGCAAGGAAGGAGAAAGGAGAGAAAGAAGAGAAAGAATGGGTCTTGAGCTGGTGCTCTGTGATTGGTCATCTTTACATTCTCCTCAATGTCTGCCTCTACTGCTTCTGAAGCCTCCCTCTCATACCGTCCACCTCCCACGAGGCCTGCTCTTTGTCAAAGCCTCCATACCCTGACCTCTGCTTGTAGGAGCAGACCCCACTGTATTGTGCTTTTCAGACACTGCATTTTTTACAAATTGAAGGTTTGTGGCAACCATGCATCCAACAAATCCACTAGCAACAACTTTTCCAACAGATTTGCTCACTTTGTGTCTCATGTCACAGATTGGTAATTCTCACGATATTTCTAATGTTTTCATTATTATTATATTTGCTATGCTGATCTGTGATCAGTGATCTTTGACGTTACTATTGTAATTGCTTCTGGGCTCCACAACCATCCCATGTAAGACAGCAAACTTAACTGATAAATACTGTGTATGTTTTGACTATTCTCCTAACTGGCTGTTGCTCTATCTCTCTCCCTCTCTTCAGGCCCTCCTATTCCTTTTGACACAATAATACTGAAATTAAGCCAATTAATACCTCTACGATGGCCTCTAAGTGTTCAACTGAGAGGAAGAGTTGCATGTCTTTCACCTTCAATCAAAAGCTGGATATGAGTAAGCTTAGTGAGGAAGGCATGTCTAAAGCCAAATAGGCTGAAAGCTCGGCCTCTTGCACCAGTTAGTCGTTATAAATGCTAAGGAGAAGTTCTTGAAGGAAATCAAAAGTGCTACTCCAGCGAACATATGAATTGAAAAACAGCCTTACTGCTGATATGCAGAGAGTTTTAGCGGTCTAGATAGATGAAGCCAGCCACAACATTCCCTTAAGCCAAATCCTAATCCAGAGCAAGGGCCTAACTCTCTTCGATTCCATGAAGGCTGAGAGAAGTAAGGAAGCTGCAGGAAAAATGTTGGAAGCCAGCAGAGGCTGAGTCATGAGGTTTAAGGAAAGAAGCTTCCTCTGTGAAGCAATGCAAAGAGAAGCAGCAAGTACTGATGTCAAAGCTGCAGTAAGTTATCCAGAAGATCTAGCTAATTAATGAAGGTGGCTACACTAAACAACAGATGTTCAATGTATACAAAATAGCCTTATGCTGGAATAAGATGCCATCTAGGACTTTTCATACCCAGAGAGGAGAAGTCAATGCCTGGCTTCAAAGCTTCATAAGGACAGGTTGACTCTCTTGTTAGGACTAATGCAGCTGATGACTTTAAATTGAAGCCAATGATCATTTACCATTCTGAAAATCCTAGAATCCTTAAGAGCTATGCTAAATCTACTCTTCTTATGCTCTATAAAGGAAGCAACAATGCCTGGACGACAGCACATCTGTTTACAACATGCTTTACTGAAAATGTTAAGCCCACTGTTGAGAACTACTGCTCAGAAGAAAAGATTCCTTTCAAAATATTACTGTTCATTGACAATGAATCTAGTCATCCAAGAGCTCTGATGGAGCTGTACCACAAGATCAATGTTGTTTTCACCACGCCTGCTAACACAACATCCATTCTGCAGCCCATGAATTAAGGATCCATTTCAACTTTTAAGCCTTATTATTTAAGAAATACATTTCTTTTTTTTTTTAATGTTTATTTTTGAGAGAGAGACAGAGTGTGAGTGGGGGAGGAGTAGAGAGAGAGGGAGACACGGAATCTGACACAGGCTCCAGGCTCTGAGCTGTCAGCACAGAGCCCGATGAGAGGCTAGAACTCACAGACTGTGAGATCATGACCTGAGCTGAAGTCGGACGCTTACCGACTGAGCCACCCAGGAGACCCAAGAAATACATTTCTTAAGTCTATAGCTGCCATAGATAGTGATTCTTCTGATGGATCTTGGCAAAGTCAACCCATCTGGAAAGGATTCACCATTATAGATGCCATTAAGAACATCTGCGATTCATGGAAAGAGGTCAAAATATCAACATTAACAGTAGTTGGGAAGAAGTTGATTCCAGCCCTCCTGGGTGACTTTGAGGGGGTTCAAGACTTCAGCAGAGACAGTAAGTGTAGATGTGGTGGAAACAGCAAGAGAACTAGAACTAGAAGTGGAGCCTGAACATGTGACTGGATGGCTGCAATCTCATGATCAAACTTACGTGGATAAGAAGTTGCTTCTTATGGATGAACAAAGAAAGTGGTTTCTTGAGATGGAATGTACTCCTGCTGAAGATGCTGTGAAGACTGTTGAAATGACAACAGAGGATTCAGAATATTATATACATGTAGGTGATAAAGCAGTGGTAGGGTTTGAGAAGACTGACTCCAATTTGGAAAGAAGTTCCACTGTGGGTAAAATGCTATCAAACAGCCTCACATGCTAGACAAAAAATATTTTTGAAAGGAAGAGTCAATTAATATAGCAAACTTAATAATTCTCTTATTTTAAGAAATTGTAACAGCCACCCCAACCTTCAGCAACCACTGCCTTCATCAGTCAGCAGCCATTAACACTGAGGCAAGACCCTTCCCTCCAAAAAGATTATGGTTCTCTGAAGCAAGCCTCCAATGATGGTTAGTATTTTTTAGTAATAAAGTATTCTTTAGTTAAGGTATAAACATTGTTTTTTCAGGCATGATGCTATTGCACATTTAATAGACTATAATATACTGTAAACATAATTTCTATATGCACTGGCAAACCAAAAAATTCATTTGACTCACTTTATTGCAATATTTGCTTTATTGCAGTGGTCTGGAACTAAACCTGCAATATTCTGGAGATATGCCTGTAATTTTCCTTCCCATAACTCTTAGGCACTTCATGAATAACAGTTGTCTTTACCCCCAGAGGACCAAACAGAAGAAAGCATGATGCTGTATGCTGTGTTGGACTGGTGTGGGACTAAATTTTTATGAAGTTTCAATTAGCCATGCCAATATTAAGCATGACATTTTTGGTTTCCTGAATCCAGGACTATAGGAATATTCATTAAACAAATGCTTCTTGAGCACCTGTTGTGTGGCAATGAGTGTTAAAAAAAAGATTGCAATCAACATTTATCAGCCACTTACTATGTGCCAGGCACTGTGTTAAGTGCATTCCATACATAATCTTTTCACTTTTCACAACACATGAGATAGGAAATATAATCCTCTTTTCTCATATGGGAAAACTTTGGTTTAAAAACATTAATAGCCTAAAGTCAAACAGTTGGTAATGGGATAGGAAGAGATTTCAAACTATATCTAAATGACACAAATTCTATGTTAATAACTCAAAACCCACAACTCTTCCTTCAAATGCATAATCTTTAGCTCACTGTATCTCTGACCAATTAATTTTTCAGGAGTTAAATTTTCCATCTGACTTCGTCCACTGTTACAGGCTATAATTTATTTTCAAAAATGCTTTCTGTATTATCATTTTAACTGTATACTTTACCTGCCCAATGTAGCAGAAAGGACATAGAGACATGATTTTTTTTTTTAAAGACCGACAGATTTCAGACTGTATTCTTAAAACCCAGGATTTTAAAACCCTGCAATTATAACAGTACTCTGAAATCAACAGGAAACTTTTATCTGCATCTGTGCTTCACCAGAAAAATCCTGAACTTTTTTCAAGTTTGAATATTCAAGTAAAACTTCTGCCAAGCAATACTGGGAAAGCGAAGGAACTGTAGATTAGCTAGATCTCTCTCTCTCTCTCTCAGCGGGAAATGCACATGTGTACACAGGAAGATAGTTGTCTGCCTGTGCATGCACACATACACATACATGTACACACACTCTGCACTCTGGTTCTCATTCCCTCACTCAGCTTTCTCTACGACAAGATCCTCTCCCGCCTGCTTCTTTAATCCAGGGAAAGCTTTCTAAGTGACCTCCACACAGTAGAACATTGCCAAGGTTAACCAATAGATTCAAATACTCCCCATTATCTCCATATAACCAGCAGTCAGAGACACTGTGAGTTTCTTTTTTCCTTCTCAGACATCCTTTACACAATCATTTGTAAGCATTTTCCACAGTATTTCCTGTTAGGCAGAGATTGAGCTCCTGAAATTGATCAGCAGACAAGTCAATCCTTAGAGCTGTGGTTATTAACTGTGTCTCTCCTTTAGTTGAAATCATAGGTGGATAGTATTTTCAAAGTGGGAGAAGATTCTGTCCAGCCCCCTTATTTCACAGATGAAGAAACTATGGCTCATTATAGCTGAGAGAGGTAAAACGCTAGGAATAGTCAAGATCACACAACGAAGCTGCTGGAATTAGAATCCGGTACTGCAAGCAGAGCTAATATATTCAGCAGTCCACTCCTCCACACACAGTGTAGTGCCTGTGGCATACCACCCACAATGACTGAAATGCCATCTTTACTATTAATGCATAGGTCTATAACCTGACTCTTATGCATTAGCTCTTTTATCAGACAACCAACTGGCAGCTACTTGAGCAAATGAATTCTGTGTCTCATTTTGTAAAATGATTTCATCCTTCCTTTATTATTCTATGATGGATATTCTTTCACATTCATATTACTCTGGCATGATACACTCATGCTGTTTTATGAAAAAAAAATCCATGCTTTAGAATAGACTATTATTATACAATCTTGATATAACCAGTGTCACCTCATATAATGAATGAGTTAATAAAGTGCACAAAATGATTGCTTCTCTTCCCCATTGTCTGTATATCAGAGTTGAGGCTGCTACAAATACATATAATACAATAATTATTATTATGTTCTATTGTCAAAATATATTGAAGGCTTAACAACTACTGATGAGCAAATCTCAAGGGGTTGGAGTTGCAAACTCTTTAGACCAAAAAAAAAAAAAAATTCAGACTTCTCATAAAATCCTTAGGGTTCTTTAGTCTCCACAGATAGAAAAATTCTGTAATAACATTTTTCTTTCTATTTCTGACATATATGATTAAGATCACTGCCTACGCTGAGTTATTAGCTTAAATTCTATTCTCTCCAAACCCTCATTGTTGAAATTTGTGCTTCAGTCAACAATCACAACGCTATTTTGTGGTCTTTAAACTTTCAAGAGAATACTATTGTTTTGACACACAGACTAGTATTTTTCTGGCTTATATCCTAGCTTTGTAGGGCCTGTATTTCACACCTGAGACAAAATTTTTCCTTCCATCTTTTAATACTGTCTTTTTTTAATCCAATGACAGATAATTTATGTAATTTTTCACAGACCACTAATCCACATTGAAGTAGAAACATTTTCTCAACTAATTAGCATATACGCAGCAGGAATGGGAAATTACCTTCTTGAAAGTTGAATCCAGGTAATCCTGGACTTACCTAGTTCGTGGGTCAAATATCAAATAGTAATGTTGCCACTTATGCCTAATGTTGTAAAAATGCAACATCATAATACATTCTTACTAACAAAATCATAAAATATCATAAACTGGATATGTTGGCCAACTATTTTCTCTCGTCTTTAGTATTCTTTCTAGGTCCTTCTCCTTAGGCTCTCTTCCGTGCATCTTCCCATTCCTTAACAAATATTTATGGTCCAGACACTATGGCAGGCACTAGAAATATGAAGGCAAATAAGTTAAAGCACATCTCCCCACTTCTATCATTTCTCAACATGTCATTTCTCAGTGTCATTTCTCTCTCCCATATACATGCACTCTCTCTCCTATACACAAACACACACACACAATTCTCACAAACTCAGCTGCAGGTCGATTCTCTCTAAAAAGGTTATTTTGATAACTGCTCCCAGGGAACTCAGCCACACACTCTAGGAATTCAGCAAATTCCCTGCTGACTCAATCTGAAGAGATACTTTGTGGTCCGGCTGTGGTTTCTGGTTAAGACCCTGCCTGAGAAGTCTCCATGAAGCACACAGGACTTCAGTCCTTGTCTTGCCAAGCCCTCTAGATAAATTCACTCTCCAGCTCTATTTGCAGCATCCCTCAAAGGGATTGCATGAAAATTATGTGTTTTTCCACTCTACCCTCCATGGGAGGGAAATTTGGGGGTAGTCAAGTCCTATCTTTGCCTACACAAACGAAATTCTGACTCTTCTACTGTTCTCATGTTCCTGTATGTCTCTCCAAAATTCCAAACAAGACCTCTCCACTTTAGATTTTTCTCTCAGTCCTGCTGAGGTTTCTACCTTGCTGTTATCTTCCCATCCCCTCCTATGAAGTCCCAGATCCCAGAAGAACCTAAGCATGTTCCAGCTCCAGTCCCACCAAATCTCTCCCTTGCTCAAGGCTCTAACTCTCAGCCTTAGGAACTCTCTATTCTCATAGGCTGTGGGAACTCCTCTTACATCATATCTTGAGTTGTAGCCACCTAAGGCTTAAAATAAATCCTACGTTCAGACCTGCTCCAATCTGGACTCATTACTCTCTAGGCCTCCTGTTCAGCTAGGATTTCACTTCGTGATTCTCCTGTATTGGATTTCCCTGTTTTCTAAATCCTGGGACTTTTTTTTTTTTTTTAATTTTTCTATCACTGAGCTGAAACAGCTTTTAGTATATTTCTTAGGGAATTTGTTTCTGAGAATTTGCAGGCCTGAAAATGTCTTCATTCCAACTCTCACACCTGATTGTTAGTTTATTTCTTTTTATGTGGGACAAAAATTCTTTTCCTTCTATACATCAAAAGATTTTTTTCTCCATTATCTTCCAGCTTCAAGTGTTGCTAATGAGGAATCAAATACTATTTTCCCTAATCCTTTATGTCACTTGTTTCTCTGTGTGAGCTTCTAGGCTCTTTTCATTATCTCTGGGTGTGGCAGTGGCTCTAGCTGCTCCTTAATTAAATTCAGTCTTCTGTTCTTCATTGAGTAGCAGGAGCTCAAATATTCAACAGGCACAGGGCAGCCCAAACTGAGGACTGTAATTCCCATGCTTCCTGTATAGGCGGGATGATCCTGTGACCAACTGTGGGCCAACTGGATGTGAGCAGAAATTATATACAGTTTCTGGAGTGGGCCCTAAAAAGGGGGAGGGAGGCAGGAATGGCCTCACTTTCCCTTTCTCTTCTTCCTGCTGGTTGTGACATAGATGTGATGGTGAGGGCTCAAGCAGCCATCAAACCAAGAGAGTAAACCACATTTTAAGGATGGCAGAGCAAAAGGTAAAAGAAGCTTGAGTTCTCCATACCATGAAGCAGCATACTGCTCGTGTTTGGACTAATATATGAGAGACAAATAAATTTCCATTTTATTTTAGCCACTATTGTTTTAGCCTTTGCAGTAAAAGAAAAGAAAAACAGCATCCTAAGTAATATTTCTGTCCTCATAAATTTATTCATGGTCATTGTTACAAGCACTTGGTAGACCCTTTCAACATGGAGACATTTCTTTTTTTTTTTAATTTTTTTTTTCAACGTTTATTTATTTTTGGGACAGAGAGAGACAGAGCATGAACGGGGAAGGGTCAGAGAGAGGGAGACACAGAATCGGAAACGGCTCCAGGCTCTGAGCCATCAGCCCAGAGCCTGACGCGGGGCTCGAACTCACGGACCGCGAGATCGTGATCCGGCTGAAGTCAGACGCTTAACGGACTGCGCCACCCAGGCGCCCCGACATTTCTTTAACAATAGTGAAATCTATCTTTGTGTATGTGTGTGTGTATATATATATATATATATATATATATATATATATATAAATATATATATATATATATATATATATATATATATATATATATATTATAGTTTCCTCCCCTCTATTTTCTGTTTCTCTCTCTCTGGAACTGGATGTTGGATCTCCTTAATTGGTCTTACAATTTTCTTAGTTATCCACCCCCTCCATTTTCCATCTTTATCTTTTTGTTCTAATTGCAGAGCAATGTACTCAATTTTATCTTTACAGATGATTGAATTTTTATGCAAAAAATATTTTAATGTTCTTATTTATTTTTGAGAGACAGAGAGAGACACAGTGTAATCAGGGGAGGGGCAGAGAGAGAGAGGAGACACAGAATCCCAAGCAGGCTCCAGGCTCTGGGCTTTCACCACAGAGCCCCATGCAGGGCTTGAACTCACAAGTCGTGAGATCATGACCTGAGCCAAAGTCAGACGCTTAACCAACTGAGCCACCCAGTGGCCCGTGAACTTTTATTTTAAATGTTATATATCTAAAATCTCTTTCCTTTTCTTTTATTGTGTTATTTTTAGAATCCTGTTTTGCTTCAAAGAGAGTATCTTTGGTTGTTTTTCTGAGACTATTATGGCAGAGTCTCTTTTGAGGTGTTTTGTTTCCTTTACTGTTTTGCTTCCTAAAAGTTCTACTTTACAGATTATTTTTTTCTTTCACATCAGAGACTTTCCTCCATTAGCTGTTGACCGTATCTGCACATTTTTTTAATGTTTATTTATTTTGGTGGAGAGAGAAAGAGAAAGGGAGCAGGGCAGAGAGAGAGGGGGAGAGAGAATCCCAAGCAGACTCCACACTGTCAGTACAGAGCCCAACGCAGGGCTCAATCTCACCAACTGGGAGATCATGACCTGAGCCGAAACCAAGAGCTGATGCTTAACCAACTGAGACACCCCCCACAGGTGCCCCTATTTTTATATGTTTAAGAGTAAGATAGTTAAAACACTCATGGAAGTTCTATGTGTTAGGGCAGGTCTTGTTAAGTGTTGAACCTTGAGTGACAAGCTAAATTTTTTTGTGGAAGGTCCCACCAATGTCAAGATTTAAAGATTATCATCTATTCTTTTAGAGCCATTCTGCTTCCTCAGAGAAATTGTCTCCAGATTTTTACCTGGAGATAGGAAATAAGAGGAGATGTCCTTTTGACTCTCTGCATTCTAGAAGATGAAAGAAGGAGAAAGAGATTGAGAGAGCATCAGAACAAATTCACAAGCTAGTTACCCCACCTTTTATTTTTTTAAATGTTTATTGAGAGAGGGAGAAAGGGGGGAGGGACAGAGAGATAGGGAGAGAGAGAATCCCAAGCAGGCTCTGTACTGCGCAGAGCATAATGTGGGGCTCAAT
This sequence comes from Lynx rufus, assembly GCF_022079265.1. Taxonomy (NCBI): domain Eukaryota; kingdom Metazoa; phylum Chordata; class Mammalia; order Carnivora; family Felidae; genus Lynx; species Lynx rufus. The sequence continues at coordinate 153,545,177 of NW_025814834.1, forward strand.
TTCACGAACCGTGAGATCATGACCTGAGCTAAAATCAAGAGTCTGATGCTTACTGAACCACCCAGGCACCCCTATCCAACCTTTTAATATGCAGATGTCAGTCTGTCATCCTATTTTTATCACCCTATCCTCAACTGGGTCTGGAGTACCTGAAATCAGACATGTTCTAGTCCAGTTTTGAAAGAGGTTGAACCTCTAGTCATGAGTAGAAATTTTAGGCTGGCCTAGAGGTGTGGTCGGGGCATGGAGAGTCAGAATCAAGGTCAGTGGATGGGACTATGATGGCAAGGTGACCCAGAGAGCCTGTTTCACATGAAGACCCTCTGTGTTCATTGTCATGCCTCTTTCATGTCTCTCCTCCATTCTGGAGTTCTGCAGAATCCTCTGCTACCCCTTACCTAAATCAGACTCTGTATCCTCAATCCTCTATCTCCCCCAAATTCATTGTCTACTATTCCCCTCTCTTCTATATTTCCATGTGTTTGTGTGCTTTTCTTCCCCTCCCCCTCCCCCTCCCTTCCCCTATCCCCTCCCTTCTCCTCCCCTTCTTTCTTCTTCTTCTTCTTCTTCTTCTTCTTCTTCTTCTTCTTCTCCTTCTTCTTCTATAATTTCTTTACTTGTGCTAGGCACACATGGTCTTTCAGTTAAACTGTACTCCTGAACCTAAAGTTACTATCTAATCAGAGAAGTTGATAGAAACATGTCTGCCTCTCTACCCTATGACCCAGCAATAGCACTGTTAGGAATTTACCCAAGGGATACAGGAGTGCTGATGCATAGGGGCACTTGCACCCCAGTGTTTATAGCAGCACTTTCAACAATAGCCAAATTATGGAAAGAGCCTAAATGTCCACCAACTGACGAAAGGATAAAGAAGATGTGGTTTATATACACAGTGGAATACTACTTGGCAATGAGAAAGAATGAAATCTAGCCATTTGTTGCAATGTGGGTGGAATTGGAGAGTATTATGCTAAGTGAAATAAGTCAGGCAGAAAAAGACAGATAACATATGTTTTCACTCATATGTGGTTCCCGAGAAACTTAACAGAGAACCATGGGGGAGGGGAAGGGGGAGGAAGTTACAGACAGGGAGGGAGGCAAACCGTAAGAGACTCTTAAATACCGAGAACAAACTGAGGGTTGATGGGGGTGGGGGAGAGGGGAAAGTGGGTGATGGGCATTGAGGAAGGCACATGTTGGGATGAGCACTGGGTATTGTATGGAAACCAATTTGACAATAAATTATATTTAATAAGAAAGAAAGAAAGAAAGAAAGAAAGAAAGAAAGAAAGAAAGAAAGAAAGAAACGAAACATGTCTGCCTCTCTGGAATGCCCTAATGCAATGAAAACTCTCATTTGGTCTTCCAAAGGACAGACCTTGTCTTTGCTGGGTGTCATTAAAGGAAATTCACATTCTCTGGTAAACAGAAATTAGTCCTAGGAGATGACAACTTAACAGTTATACGCCATTGGAAAGCCACCAACACTTAATTTCTGTTAGTATATAACCTTTTTATCATAAGCCACTGAAAGTTTCTATCTCATTTTACCCACTGCGATGATTCAGAAAAATCTGCCTTTGAGTCATTTCTGAGGTGTTTTGTTTTGTTTTAAAACTTCTTTCAAGCAACACGCTCTTTGTTTCCATTGGGTCACTCTGGATATTATTTTACCTATTGTTCTTGTCTTAATTATTCAATTATGTTCATTTTAATTGTACATATCCTGAACCCCATTCCAGGTCACACACTCAGCTGGTTTTCATCATGATGTGGAGCTATGCTACCACATTTGCCTGTCCTGACCCTATCCATTCCAGAAATCATGACTTTTCTCTGCTCCTCTCCTCTAACCTTCCTCCCTCAAATTGGCTTCTGACTCCCTTGGAGTTCAGTCAGCTTTTCATTCCAGTTGGAAAAATGTCAGCATTATTACTCAGATACTCAGTTGAAAACTTCACTCCTGAGAAAGAGATTTTTTTTTTTCCCCTCTTAACACTGTGACAGGAAATAGAACACTGAGCCTGTCCAAGGCAGGAACGACATAGGAACTAGGCCTAGTGCCACAATCGTTCTGTCACTTCTGATGAAGCTCAGCCTTCCACAATTTAGGCACTTTTGTAGCAGAGACAGATTCCAAAGTCTACCCCAGACCTGAAAATCATTTATGGTCTACTCAGCTTGCCCTGATGAATGTCAATGCCCTAGTCTTCAATTCTTTCTTAAAATAGTTCTAGATGACAAAAATGCACACTGCATGTCTGCAAACCCCAGGCATGTAAGATTCCAAATATGTAAGTCAAATATGACAACTTTTCCAGGTTGGCCAAAGAAGACTAATGAGGTGAAAATAGCAGACAAAGGGACTAAGCACAAGGGGAGATAGTTTTTTTACTTTAGCTCATTAAAGTCCCATGCCGCTATCTTATTACCAAATTATGAATAGGTTATCAGACGTGGCAGGATGCATTTTAAAGCTCCCACACTCTGGATTCAGATGTGTCTGAATTTGTTTCCCAACTCTGCCTCTGAGAAACTGTGTGACATCGAACGAGGTATTTAAGTTCTCTAAATAGCCATCTCTTCATCAGCTATCCTAGTAGTCATAGCTACTTGGAAGCTGATTTTGAGAAGTCATTGAAAAAAAATATGCATTAATGGAAAAATATGCAAAGCAGATAAGCTGATGCAACATTAAGTACCCAATATGTATTTATGACATTAACATCATAAACATAGCATCATTGTCTTTTTCAATTCTTGGAGGTTGCCAAAAATTATTCTAAGTGTCAGTGAGGAAAAAACAAAACAAAATCATCAAAGTAGGGCCTTATAAGAAAGAACACAGTATGCTGACACTGACCTGCAACCTTACTTGTACCAGTACAACCATTTTTATCTTTAAAATGTTGCATAATAATCATGAATATATTGGGCAGAAGTCAAATATGTTTGATTTTTAAAAGAAAGTAATATAGCAGCTTTCAGAGGAGTTAGAGATTACAAATTCTGTCACCTGCCAGAACTAAATTTCTCATCCCTTACCCCCTCACGTTTACCCCAGGACAATGTAAATCCTGACATACAAATCAAAACTTGACAATATCTTAATTTCTGAGATAAATGTTAATCATTATGTCCTCATTCCTATTAGGTTCTTCATTCTTCACTGACTATCCCATATTCTATTTAATGTGTCAACTGTTTAATTAGGAAGGATTTCTGATGCTCTGGATATATATATATATGTATTATTTTTTTGTATAATAAAAAGTTCATATTAGTAAACATATTATTTAAATGTCAGTTTCAGAAAATTTAATGAGTCTGGCTAATCTGTTTTGCAGCCTTCTTTAGGACTGAAGAAGTGGTCTTACTCACAATGTGTATAAAGATATCCTGGCATGTGTGTGAAAAATATGTTTTCTGGCCTGACCCCAGAAATTTTGATTTGATATATCTGGGATGGGGTCAGGAAGGGCCCATTTTATTTTTTTTTTTTTAATTTTTTTTTCAATGTTTTTATTTATTTTTGGGACAGAGAGAGACAGAGCATGAACGGGGGAGGGGCAGAGAGAGAGGGAGACACAGAATCAGAAACAGGCTCCAGGCTCTGAGCCATCAGCCCAGAGCCTGACGCGGGGCTCGAACTCCCGGACCGTGAGATCGTGACCTGGCTGAAGTCGGACGCTTAACCGACTGCGCCACCCAGGCGCCCCGTGGAAGGGCCCATTTTAATAGATGCCCCAGGTGATCCCCATGGGGGTAAGTCTCCAAGCTCATTTGGAGAAGCACAGGACTAATGGAACAATTGCAGCTACTGCGTTTCCATTTCATATCAAATTCTCAATAACATTACAAAAATGATTGAAGATTCTTTAAAATCTCACATCTTCTCCTTATATACATCTTTTACAGCAGGGAAAATTGTGCTCTTACACACACATGCACAAATATGCCTTTCTGTTTTTCCCCATTTTAATAGCAAGCCTGCTCAATCTTATCTCTAATATTATAGAAAACAGATATTAAAAAAATAAAACTCATGAAAACACTGAAGTTAGGGACCAGACAATCAAGACATGTTTTGTTTTGTTTTGTCTTTTACACAAGTATTTATTTTTTGGAACGATATGCTTTGGAGTTATTTGAATACTGAGTTCTCAGACACGTGAGTGTGTATTCACTTAATACTACTTGCTATAGAGTCTGTTGGGACAGACATAATTAAAGTTAGAGTGGCAAGGCCACAACCAATTAAATATCAATCAGAAAGGAAAATAAAGCAGCTCTGAAATTAGAATGTAAATTCAATGTAAATATATTCATTCATTCTTTTTATTAGCTAGTATTTATTAAGCACCCACTATATGCCAAGAGATCATGTTTCAATTTATTTTAAAAAGATGTCTATTGTATAAAGCAAAATATATCCACATGGGATAACAGAGTGACATTACAGGCTCTTTCGGGTATATTTAAATGTATGTCTGATCTTCAAGAGCAGGTCTTTGAACACACAAAAAAAGCAATGGTGCTGAATTAAAATAATCACAAAAATTATCACTAAAACCTTCACAAAGTCTGCTCACCAATTTTTCCCAACCTTCCATATTCTTATTTTTAACTTCCAAAGCATGTAATTCACAGGATTAGCCCATATTACTTATTTTGAAACTGACTAAATTCAGTTTTATATATACTAAGTCTATATATAAAAGGACGGGCTACACGTCCTTGACAGTTTTCAATACTCCTCACCAACACTCAAACAAACAGGAATCATCTTTAAAACAAAATTAACAGTGTTTTTTAAAACACTGCTGAGATCCCTGGGGAGGAAGAATTTTTCAAATCATACTGCTTAATGGCTATATGTACTGAGTATCACTGTATGTATGACCTTGGGCAAGTCCTAGAATTCCTCTGAACTACGATGCCTTCATATGTTAAACAGGAAAACTAACATCTCACTGCAGGATTGGTGTGTAAGAATTTACAGGGGTGATGTATGTAAAACAGCAAATATGGAAGCTGGCAAGAGTAAGTGATCAATAACTAGAAGTTGGATGACGAGATAATGAGGATGATGCTACTGCTGAGTTGGCCTCTAATTGTCTCCTGTGTGTGTGTTTTATCTCTTCTACTAGACTGTAAATTATTTGAAAGCAGGGATGGTGTCGCTTTTTTTTTTTATCTCCAGCAATCTTGTACAGTATTAAGTAAATAATATCCGCTGTATGGATATTCATTTAATTGAATTTGTATCAACTGACAGGAGTGTAATTGTTTTTCTCTTACTAAAATTGTGAGCCATATCTTACCTGAGAACACAACTTGAAGCATCTCGAGCTTTGGAGCAAATGTCTCCTGAAGAAAACTAGGCACCACAATGATGGTAATAACAGCAAATTGCATTTTGATGCTTTCTACAAGCCAAATGCTGTTAAAAGCACTCTGCATGTATTTACTCATGGAATCCTTTCAACAATCATACAAAGAAAGTACCATTATGATCCCATTTTAATGAGTGAGAAACTGGGAATGAGAGATGTTAGGTGACTTCCCAAGGTCACACAGCTAGGAGTGACAGAAGCAGGATAGTTGTGTCCAGAGTGTTGGGTAAGAACTGCTATTCTGTACTTCAGCTATGGTAGATTGAGAAAAAAAAAAGTGGGGGGGGGGGAGAAGGATTTTTTGGTCTGAGGTACAGGAAAAAACAGATTTAAATCTAATAAAATGGATTATTGACCCTTATGTTCATCCACTTCCTTTTAAAATCTCAGGATAGTGAAGTGATTGTGGGAGTGTTCACTTCCTCCCTGAGAAACAAGTTTGTGCAGAAAAGTATCTTAATTAGTACGCATTATGCCTTTCAGGCAAAGAGACACATATATATCATTATGGAAGAAAGCATTTTGTTGCATTTGGAACCACTTGAAAATTAGTGATGCCAAATTTAACAGCCAGCTTCAACCTTAGTGAGTTTGGTGTTCCCTTACCTCTAGCAACATCCACGTTCAAGTCTGCCATAGAATTTGGGGGCGGGAGCACTTAGTTTATTACTGGCTGTTATTGTTTTATCTGTCTTTCCCTGCCTTTGTATAGAAACAGGACCAGAATTTCTCTCAAATATCAATGTATATTTCCAACTTTGCAAAATCTTCAAATGATTTAGAAAGAGAATGCTAGCTATTTACTTAATGGTGACCTTAAGATCAGCTTTGGCAGAGATCAGAAAACTTTTTCTATACAGGGTCAGATACCAAATAGTTTAGGTTTTGTTGGCCAGACAGCCTCTGTTACAGCTACTCGAGTTGGCTTTTAAGAGGTGAAAGCTGCCATAGACAATACATAAGTGAATTAGCTGTGGCTGTGTTCCAATAAAACTTTATTTACAAACTTAGGCAGCAGATGGGATTTGGATCCCAAGCTATGGTTTGCCAATCCTTAGGTTTACAGTAGTCCACAATCTTACAAGCCAAATTGTTTTTGAATCATTGTAATTTGCCTGCCACTTTATCCCAACATAAATTTTCTTATTTAGTTCTCTAGCAACCCTTAGAGATAGAAAAAAAAGGGCTGGGAGGGGGGCTTGGGTAGGCCAATTGGACAAGACTTAAACATGTAGTAAGTTATGGAGAAGTTAGCAAAAAATCAGACCCAAGGGGTTTGTTTACGAGCTTTCATTCTGCATCTCACTCTGCCTGATACACAAGGCCAGAGCTCTTATGGTAATTAAAAAAAAAAGATTCAAACATTTTTCATTTAAATGGGTTGTAAGAGATAATTGGAGATAATTGGTTTCAGAAACAGTAACTTTGAGAGAATGGAAGGCTGAAATATTGACCAATATACTTAGAATACAGAGCACTGAGCTGGCCTTTGACATGGTGTTGTGAGAACAGAAAAGAAGATGGGAGAAAGCATGCCAGTCTGATACTTCAAAACAATAAGGATATAATTAATAGCTAGGCTGGGTGCAAAGTCCTGTTCCATCAGTTTTATACTTAATCTGTGTCTCAATATTATGAAATTAAATTCTAACTAGTACATTTAAAAGATAATTCTCTTGTGACATTCTGACTTCTTAAATTGCAATGTTATATATTGTTAATCTCAAAGCTATGAGGTATGTTTCATTTGTTTGTTGTAGTAAAGTATGCTTACTCATTATATAGTTGATAGTATGTTTATTCATTAGTTGATAGATATTAAGTTTAATTTATTGATAGACATATTATTTAATCAACTATGACTACAAAAAAATGCTTTTTCTCCTTGCATAGTTGTGCAAATAAAAATTGTAACTGTGACAGAATCTTTTTTTTTTTTAATTTTTTAAATGTTTATTTGTTTTTGAGAGAGTGAGAGACCAGGGGCGGGGGGGGGGGGGGGGGGGGAGGGGCAGAGACAGAGGGAGAACAGGATCCGAAGCAGGCTCCAGGCTCTGAGCTGTAAGCACAGAGCCCAATGTGGGGCTCGAACCCATGGACTGCGAGATCATGACCTGGGCCGAAGTCAAATGCTTAACTGACTGAGCCACCCAGGAGCCCCAACAGAATCTTTTTTAAAGCAACACAGAACCGGGGCATCCACTGTCAGTGCAGAGCCTGCTTCAGATCCTCTGTCTCCCTCTCTCTCTGTCCCTCTCCTATTCACATGCTCTCTCTCTCTCAAAAATAAACAAACATTAAAACAAACAAACAAACAAACAGGGTTGCTTGGGTGGCTCAGTTGGTTAAGCATCCGACTTCAGCTCAGGTCATGATCTCACAGTCCGTGGGCTTGAGCCCCATGTTGGGCTTGTGCTGACAGTGGAGCCTGCTTCGGATTCTGTGTCTCCCTCTCTCTCTGACCCCCCCTCACTCACGCTCTGTCTCTCTCTCTCAAAAATAAATAAACATGTCTCTCTCAAAAATAAACATTAAAAAAAAAATTTTAAACAATAAAGAACCTTAGCATTTTCTCCTTCTCTCTCAACTAATTTCTGTTATTCCAATACTTGTTGATCTCTCTTGAGAAACCCAGAGTTGGTCACCTTTGAAAGACATCTGCTTTGAAAATCTAGACTTGAACTATTTTTTTTTTTTAATGGTGGGTGGGATGCAACAATATCCTGGAAACTTCACCTAGATACCTATCTGTGGAAAGGATAATAGCCCCTGGGGGTAGAGATTTGTTTTGTTTTATTTGGTTTTTATCTAAAAATTTTGTAAAGGGAAATTTTACAATTTCATATCCAATAGTAATTACAAACCATGGCTTAAGTTTTCTAGCTGGAACATTATACAACACTTCCAGAATGGTGAATTAGCCACACTTTTATTATTCTTCAAAAAAACTATTAGAAAATGTTCTATCAACTTGATGAAAAGGGAAATGCATAATAGGTCATTAAGCAGAAAAAGGAATAAAAGGAAATGGGTTGTTTTTAATTAACACAGTGGTGCTATGCAGAGTGGTCGCCATTAGAAAGGATGGAAATGGTGTCATACTTGGTGTGAGAGCTTGATAATTTGGACCCAAATTAGCACAGGGACAAGATGGAGAGGAGGCAGATACTGTTCTTATGTGAGCAGAAATCCTATATCCCAGCAAGTTGCTGATGCCGTGCATTAGACTTCAATAGTCCTAAATTGAACCTCTGGTGATAATTGCACTTTAGAAGGTAACTCTTAACTAATCAAAATTTAAAAATAACTCCAAGTGTATTAGAAAACTCCAAAAAAAAATGGAATCAATAGGATGTGTGTGTGTGTGTGTTTGCATATAAAATATACACGGAAATTACATATTGGCTCACTTGATTAGAGACTCTAGTTAAGTCTAAAGTCTATTGTATGGGCCAGTAGGCTGGAGACCTATGAAAATGGTGCAGTTCCAGTCCAAACGCAGATAGGCATAGACCTAGGAGAGCCAATGTTCCAGTTCTGCTAGAGAATTTTCTTTTGCTCAGGGAGGCCAGTACCTTGTTCTATTTAGGCTTTTAACTGATTGAATGACTGCCAGCCATATTATGGAGGGCAATTTGCTCTCCCCAAAGTTCACTGATTCAAATGTTAATATGATCCAAAAACACCCTCCAAGATGACACATAAAATTAACTATCACACCAAGGATACCAAACTTGAGGGCAGAAATGTAGTAGATATAGAATTAGTTGCAGATCCCAGAGATAAAACTTACTAGCTGCCTGACCTTAGGCAAAGCACCTACTCTCTCTAAAACCCAGTTTCCTCATTAGTACCTCCTTCAGAGAAAGGCTGTGAAAATTCAATGAGAAGATAAGGATGATGCACTCAAACAGTTCCTTGCTACCACTAGGGCTTTTTAAATATAATTTAAAATTACTATTATTAGAATTACTGAAGGAATCCTGACTGACAGAGGTGCCCACACTATCCATTAAGTAACTAACGCATATTCAGTACTGAGACTGACAGATTAGCTTTACATTTAGATACATTGCTTATGCCTTGGAGGGAGGAGGGAACATAGAACTAGGAAGGAGAAGTAGTAATAATTTTTCTAGATAAATGTAATATGAGTTTGCACATCAAGACACAGTATAGCTCACGTGGGACACTGCATTCACCTAAACACCATCGTAACAAACTCAAAGTCAAGAGGATGGCAGACAGAATGCCTGTGAGGTTAGAAGGTCACTGTATGAGGACAATATTCAAAGTCTTTGGCCTAGAAAGGTGAAGATCTTGGTGGGAAATTCAATCGAAGCTTACAAAATCAGGAAAAGTATAGATAAAGGCAAACGAGTCCACATGTAGATGCTGTACAGGGATGATTTAAGGACAATTCATTATGTAAACACTCCACATTCAATACATCAGCAAATCTTGTTGACCCATTGCCTTTATAGTATTCTCCGCACCCAACCACTTTTTACCACCTCCATGGTTAATATTCTTGTCTAAGTCATGATCATCTCTTGCCTGGGTTATTTCAGTAACCAAATTTGTCATTCTACTGCCAATCTTGCCTCCTTACAGACTTTTCTCAACATGGCAAGTGAATTGTTTAAAACAAGCCTTTTCTTTTCTTAAAACCTTCAAATGAGTTCCAGCACAAAGCAAAAGCCAAAGTCCTTTAAATGGCCAACATGACGCTGCATATAGGCCCCCAGTTACCCCCCACTTCTTCCCACTACATGTAGCCTCCTTGCTTTTCCTTGAAAATACCAGGCCTGCCCCATCACCAGGACCTTGGCATTTCCTCTTCCCTCAACTTGGAACATTCTTCCCCTAGATGATACATGGCTTACTCCTCACCTTCCTTGGGGCTTTACTCAAATGCCACCTTTTCAATGAAGCTTAATCTGACCACCCAATGTAGAACCATCATCTCTCTCTCCCCATACCCCAAATGCCACCTTCCCTGCTTGACTTGCCCCATAGCTCATTCACCTCCATTTATTTTAATGTTTTTGTTATGATGATCTTTCCTTTGGAATATAAGCCCAAGGAGGGAAGAGAGTTTTACCTGGTCTCTCAGTGCCTGGAACAATGCTCTTGATACAGAGCAGGTGCTTAATAAATATTTGTCAAATAAATTAATGAATATCTTCTAGTAAAGGTATGGAGCTCTGTAAGAAAAAAATATATATACCCAAACAACAACAGTGTTCATGAATTCTTGGATAATTAATCCTCAGAGGGTTTTACTTCGACATCAAGGTTCCTGTAGTGCAAAGCTACCGTGGCCTCCCAGGAAATACTTCTTTGTGCCACTCTAAGATACAAAATACAAAGCTGAATAGGCTGTGTCATAGATTCAGTACAGCAAGCTCTATGTTCTACTCTGACATCTAATATTACTGGCATTATTCATAACACTGCTTCTGCCCCGTTTTTATCTACATTTTGAAAGGTGGCACTTAAAAATGATAGGTCCCTTTTATATCTGTTCTCCTCCCTCTCCAAAAAGTAATCAAGGGATAAGCACTCAATGGTATGAAAACAAGCACCATGGTAAATGTCCAAATGGCAAGGAGGACGCCAGGAGGTTCAGATTTCCCGCATCATGCCTATTTTTTGCACAGGAAAAAAAAAAGGGTTTCATAATCCAAATCCATTCCTTTTCAGATGCCTGCTGCCTGTGTAAATACTGCTTAGATAGATGACTCCTTGTCCAATGTATTTGTTCCCCCCACAGTTGTTAACAGTCCTCACAGCAGTTGCTGCCTCAATCAGTCCTAGAGGCTCTCTCTCCACTTACTGGAGTCCTCACATCCTACTGTTGTCTCCCATCCAGATGACCTTCATTACAGAGAGAAATTTTGCCGACAGGTGCCCCTTGTGCCTGGAAATGCCATCTGAAATCCAAGGAAGAGATAATCTTCTGTGTGTGTTAGTGGTGTGTGTGGGTTTCACTGCATGCATGATTTGAGAAGTCTACACTCAGTTGATGCATTTCTTAACCCTCATAGGCTTGCTTCTTGCTCTTAGAAAACTCTACCCAAGTAACAGGAAATGCAATCTCATAATCTTCACTCTTACAGAGCTAGATGCCACTTGAAGAAAGAGAAACTCCTTCATAAGTCCACACAAACCAGGTGTCCCTACAGTAGAACTGAAATGGAAAGAAGGGGTTACTACATGAGCTCCTGAATATTCACCAGCTTCTTTAACCACGTATACTCCTTCACGGACATCTTCTAAATTGGCAAGCAAAACCTTCCATTTCAAAATTAATATCCCCCTTCTCTTTCTTGAGTTAGGTTTTGTGTTGGTTCCAGAGGGTGGGGTTAGTTGGTCACACTCTAAATCCAACTCCTAATTCTGTAGCTGAAGGACACTGCCTCACCACGTGCAAAACAACTGTTTTGCCACGGAAAAAAAACAAAACAAACAAAACGGACCCTCAGCTCATTGATCTTCGAAGAAATTACTGAGGACAATGGGGGAATTTGGTCCCGACAAGAAATGATTTTAAGGCTTCAAATGACGCAAAATTCTTTCTGTGGCACACATTAGCAATAATCAGGGAGCGTTGCTATGGTTCAGCAGAAGTCGGTACTGAACTTCACAGAACTCTTTCAACCTTTCCTCCCTCACTGGGTAAATGTGAAAGGAACAATAAATCTTGTTGACAATTACTTCCACGTCTATTGGCAGGAAGTCAGCAGCAGTTTGAAGAGTATTGTGAGCAATGTGTGCAGTGGGGCCAACACCCATTAACTATCTCCCTAGTTTCTCCTGTGACTTATAGAACATGTTATTTTTCCCCAGTGAGCAACGCTTCCAAATGTTGAATTAGTAATATTAGCACCAAATACCACTAATTTGTCAGCTAAGCTGTGTTTTTCCATAGCATTTGTAGCGGGGTCCGATTACCCCTTTGCAACACAGCTGAGCAAAGACGAAAATCTGAAGACATTTTATTTATATAATTTTGCCAGGCTTTACGAAAACACATTAGAAACAGTCACAGGGGTGATTTCGTTACAGTTCAAAATACGCACCAGGACTGCAAACAGAATCCTGACATTTCAGCCTAAGCCTCCGAGGAAGGTGGCATTTTGGCAAAACCAGGACGATTTTGAGTTTCACAAACTAAGTTTTAATTCAGACAGTCATTTCTAAATGTACAAAATCCTATGTTCCTTCTGAATAGAAGAAGTTGTTGTCTCTTTCAAGCGTCCTCAGAGTTTTATGAAGAACGAGGGGCGGATAGCCGAGCGGGGAAAGGAAGGAGAAAGGTATCTCGAAAACCCCACAAGTGTTTCCATCTGCCGCCACCGCCCGGCACAGGAGGCCGAGGCAGGATGCGTGTTCCCAGCTGCGGTGTCAGCTGCTCTGCGGAAGGGGTGGAATGTGGACTAGCTTGCTTGTCTCTAAGAGCACAGATGCTGCCAAAGTTTCAAATTCAAAAGAGTTCTCAGCGTCGATTTGGAGTCCTGCATGGTTCATCAGAAACTGTACTTTGAACTTTATTTAATGAAAATATCCCACCTTAGCTGGGCAGTAGCTGTCTCCCACAGATCTTTGAAAGATAAAAGGCATGTGATTCCCTACACCCTCCTACGTATCAGCCCAGGGGGAGTAAACCCCAGGGGAACACTGTGCAGGGCCAGAAGAGGACCCAGCAAGGCAGACTGTCCAGGGACTCCATGAGTCCTCAAACACCTACAGCGTCATCCCCACATGGTTTGCCAGGGTCAAGACAACGTGTGGGAAAAACTCATTGCCTCAGAGTAAACACTGCTAGGCTGATTTGAGTTTTTTGTTTCCCTACGTTAGGGACAAACACCTAAAGTTGGGATGCTTATGTAACTTACTGTCCAAATCAGGATGCTCTTGAGAGTGCGAACAGGTGCTATTAAATATGCCAAAAGAAAGGGTGTAAGTCAGTGTCACCAGGCAACACTGGAATTTGTGGTCCCCCTACCAAACAAATGCTTAGGTCTTTGGGGATGGGAAATGTACTATCGGATGGTTGGGGATGGGAGGGAAGCTGAATTCTTTGCTGTTTGGCAGAGGACTGAAGACAGTAATAGAGTGATCCAAATTTCTCCACACCCATAAGCACTTAATCTCATCCAAAGTTTACCACATTACTGGGCTTGTGATCAGTATCCAGTACATATATTCTGTCCCAATGTTCGTGGACATTAAAGTTTACCATCTTGTAAGTACAGTCTCATGAGGGTACCTGCTGCTTTGGGCTCTCCAAATCCATTTCCTGGTCACGGAGCATATCTACTCTGTAGCTTTGGGAACAGATTTGAAACATGGGAAGAGAAAAATGCTGCAAATACAGTTTTCGGGTCAGTATCACACACCCTTACTCTCTACATGGCTTTAGCGAGTGACTTGATCTCTGTGAGTTTTCAATTTCCACTTCTGTAAAGTAGTAATCAGAGAGCAACCTTTCAGGGTTCTTGGAAAGATTAAATGAGATAACTATGTGCATTTAATTGTTTAGCACAGGGGCCGGTACTTGGAACTAAGTGAGTAAACAACAGGGATCACTAATGATAATGTTAATCTCATTGTGTCGAGATGAGTGGCCTGAAGTCTGTGGCATGTCTCCCTGGATTTCTGTTGGCCAATGTCAGGAGTCACGGTCTTTTCGTCACCCTGTGGTTCACTGTACACAGACTGCAGTTTCAAGGTGAAAGACAGTAGTTTACAAGTAACAAAGGATTGCATGGTAGAGAATTACTTGCTCCTTGGCTGCTTTCACTGGGAAACGCAGATTAACTGATCAACCATAAGGACTAGTCAGTTTCTTAAAACTTACTTAATAGACTCAAGTCTGGGCAGCAGCTTTCCCCAACTTTTCAAGTTCCGACATGCGTGCAGATATTTGCATGGTCCCCTACTAGCATTTTTACTCGGACAATATTTCTTTGTGTAATTCCTTAGGAAGTAGCCCTGGAGAGTTTCAGATGATCCATCAGGCTGCATGTGGAGGGGGTGGGAAAAGGCCCTGTAGGGGTTCTCTATTCAGAAGGGAAACGGGAGTGAGCTAACTATGAAAAATCTAATACAATTTTGCATGGTATGAGGTTTCAACTGGCTGCTCAGTTCTTTCCCAGATGCTGGAAAGCCAGAGAACCAATAGATTTTCTTTCAGCTGACAGTTCTTCGCACCTTGTAATGCCCTCAGCAAAACTGTTTATAAGTGGTGACAACATCTACAGACAGTTTGTTCGCTGTTCTCCCACCTTCCCTTTAAAAAAGTGATATGTCCAAACATAAATTTGAAATAGTAGTTCTTTTTTACATGAGTCAAGCCCCAAGTGATGAAAATTCAAAACACCAAAGCAAAGTGTGGCAAGGCTCTGGAACAGCTACCCCAGACCTAAGGATGGCTTACTTCCATGTGAAGGCAAACAACATACCCCTCTTTTTTTTCACATTTCATCAGCTAAATGCATACAATAACATTGATTCTTATGACTTTTATTAATTAATCTTCATAAAGAGGCAAACATAAAAATTTACAGGACAAATGCATCAAAAAGAATAGCAGCAGGACACTGCTTTCCCAGCCAGACTTAAACTAAACCTTTAATTTACTTCGCTTCTTATAATCCTGGATGACTCTGAAGGAGGAAAAGAGTTTTTCAAGGAAAGAACATCACAGAACCCCAAAAGAAAAACAGATAACACCTCTCACATTGACGTCCCACATTGAGTTTACGTAGAGAAGGAATTTGTGCCTTGGTGTGTCGGGTCTGTTGCAGAATAAACTTAGGAACAGCTAAGCTCTGACACATCTCAGCAACCACAGGCTCAAGACTGTGCTAGTCTTGGAGCGCCTAGATGGCTCAATCAGTTAAGCATCCAACTCTTGGTTTTGGCTCGGGTCTTGATCTTGCAGTCATTGAGATGGAGCCCTAGGTCAGCTCTGTGCTGACAGCACGGAGCCTGCTGAGGTTCTCTCTCTCCCTCTCTTTCTCTCTGCCCCTCCCCTGTTCATGCTTTCTCTCTCTCAAAATAAATTTTAAAAGGACTTAAAAACAAAAAAAAAAAAAGATTGTGCCAGTCTGACCGGGCCTTCAGTTAGAAAGTAGAGTCTTTGGTCCTGCCTCAGAGCTGGGCACCAGTTGCATATTTAATTGATAATACCCATGCAACTATCTGAATAATTACATGTGATTTTTCTGTGTGTGGATGTTGAGCAGGATTCAAATTTCACTGTGGTCTTTGTTTTCAAATAACTCCCGTTAAAGGGAATTTTTTAATTGAAGAACAATTTTGGCAATATATCTAGACTCAGGAGAAGTATTATATTATACTAAAATATTAACTACCTCTTTTATTCACACAACTAGTGTGTGTGTGTGTGTGTGTGTGTGTGTGTGTGTTTGTGTGTGTGTATATATATACATAAATATATATATATATATATATATATATATATATATATATATATATATATATTTGCCAGTCACTAGGCAAGAGCATCCAGATGCAAATCTAAATGAGACATATGAAATGTTATCAAGGAAGAATCACTTTAGCTGAGGAGCCAGACATGTAAGAAACAATTATAATGCAGTATAATAACTATTGCAAAAGACCAGCACAGAGTGCTATGGTAATACAGAACAAGACATGGCACATTCATCAGAAGGGAAAATTATGCCCTGGCTTTTAAAGATAAGTAGGAGTTTCTGCAAGCAGGAAAAAGGAAATTACTGGCCGGAAATATTAAATGTAGTAATAATAGTATCCAATTGTTTTTTAGCCCCAAAGATGTGTCAAGTAACAAACTTTACAGGTATTATTTCAACTAATCCTCACAACAATCCAATGATTGTAGGTACAATATATTTATTTACCTTAGAGATGAGGAAGCTGAGATACAAAGAAGCCAAGCAACGTGTCCAAGATCATATAGTTATAAGGTGGTAGAACTCTCAGGAAAGCTTAAAAAATCATAACATGTTTATGAACTGGCCAAGGGTCTGATGTAATTTAATACTTATGCATGAGATTAAACAGCAGAGGAAGAGACTGTGAATCACCCAAGAGAGTGGGAAAGTAAATATATTAGAAATGTATCACAGTATTATAATATTATGGTATTATTTACCAGAAGCACTAAAAACCCACTTGATGTTCTTTATTAGAAGTCTGAGGTGAAACCATTCTATGTGATGTTCTGCTTGTCTCTAAACGTATTCAGCTGTATGGGTAAAGACAGAAAGTAAGCCAAAAGTTGTACAGAATCAAAATTGTGGTTTTTCTCAAGTGAATACAACAAAACAAGAGTGGGGCAAGGTGTTGAGGAGCCTGGTGTTAGGAAGATCAACTCCGTGCACATTTAAATCATCATGAAGTCATGAAGTTGGAGGTAATACTGGAAGGAGTGGCAATGAGCCAGGGGCGAGAATCATTGTGCTAAGAAGGGGATCACCCAGAGGTTAATAGACGTGAGCAACAATGGGGGAGTGGCGACAAATGAGATCAAACATGGGATTTTTAGAGGGGAGGAGAGACAGACTGATGTGGGCAGGCAGAAGAGGAGCAAGAGAACCTATTCTACCTGCAGGCCAGTGGGGAGGGGGCTTTGGAGAGAAAAAAAAGGGGGGGCTCCCCCGTGAGAGGGATGTAAGGAACATTGTCCTTAGAACAGAACCAGATTTCCATTCAAGTGCAACCGTGAAGGGAATGTTTAGAGATGAGGCTGGGAACGCAGCGTATTTCCCAAATATCAGATCAGATTCCCACTGGAAGAAGGCCAGGTGTTTGCAGGAACGCTGTGGGACACAGGTGAACCTTGTGGGGATTACAGTATGGTTAGAATGGGGTGACCTGCACCCTGGTGGCTTTTGAGGTGACTGACATAATCGGGAAAAAGTATGATGGGTTCAAGGGAGTCAGTGATGGAGAGGCTGTGGTGGGGAAGGTGTTTCTAGGGCTTCCTTTTTTAGCCATGAATATGGAAGTAGAAAACTGTGGGAAGAAGGTTCTCTCAGACTCTCAAGAACATTCAAATTTACTACAGTGTCCCGACCTGTTTTCACTGAGCTTATAATAAAAGAGAAAATTCATCTGAATTGGAAGGTAGAACAATCCTTTAAGTTCTCTAAATCCAGGGGGGAAAGGTCCAGAAGAATAACATGAAAGACACGCCTGCTACTCTAAGTTGAACGTAGCAGGAGCCAAAATCCCCACATCAAGCTCTCACATCCTGCGGTTGACATCCTGCATCCTTTACGCTTTATGTCACTTCTAAAGAAGGAACCCCTCCTCGTTGTGCATTCTTAGACCATTTCCCTTTGCCAAAAAAAAAAAAAAAGCCAAGATTTTTACAAAATTATTTATTCCATTTGTTTTTTTCTTTTAAAACCTCCAAGAGTCAGAGGTTACTCCAACAGTAAGCTAGGAGGGTGGAAGAGGAAGGATTAATGACGCTTTCCCTAAAGAACAACAGATCAGATTCTCATCAGTAAAACAAAGGTCGTGGATATTATCAGGCAAGGAGAGAAATTTTAACATGGAGAAAATGAAAAGAAATAATCCAGAAGAAAATGAAAGGTCAAAGAATCGTCCTACTGCTTTTAATGCTTGGGGCCTCTGTTGAGCAGAGAAACATTGAAATAGACATTAGTGTCATCTCTTGCCTCTGCCTGCCCCATTTTGGTTGCTTTATCTCCACCTATAACTTAGAAAGAGCAATTATAAACAAATGGGCCCCAGCGTGAGCACCTCTCTGCCAGCCTCTCAGGGTCAACTGTCTCCTCCCCAGTTCCCCGCACCAGCAGAGTGATGCATGGCCCCTGGATGTCAGCATGAGGAGGAACTAAGGAGGCAAGCGGCCTGTGATTTAAACCCATGCCTGCTTTTGTCCGCTCTGCATGGAATTGCATCAGGAAGGGAGCCTGGACAAAGCTTTGCTACTTTAGAATACAGGAATGGATACGGGATATATGATGAGCATACAGAGTAATTTAAGGGGAAAAAAGCGATGGAAATCATTTCCCATTATAATCCCCGTGAATTGCCTTACATCTCTAATATAGATCGCCTGGGAAATAATTTAAAAGCATTTAAAAATATCTTCCATTTTCTATTATGAGCCTTTGGATTTCCACAGTTTGAAAGAGTGAAGAGACTGTAGCTTAGAAAACTAATTACAAAACATAAAAATGCTCAAGTCTAATGGAACATATCAGATTGGAGGAGGATTCCAGCAATGGCAGGCAGTATTACAAATGCAGCCTGAATGAAAGAGCCACATCTGAAAGGGAGACAGCAGTTACTACCTAAATGTCTTACTCTCAACATCTTTGTTTTACATTTTCTTTGTTCCTGTTGGCTTACTAATTAGCTGTGATTTTTTTTAATGCCCCTTACAGTAGGTTAATTTTGTCTAACTCACCAGCAGGGGTTTTTGTAATACATAATTCACAGAGCAATGTCAATGATTAAAATTCTTTCATTAACACAGCACCTTAAAGATAATAAATATGAAGCATTTAGCTTCCAATCTATGGGTGCAGAAAGCCTAATTTTGCATGGAAAGAAAATGCATGCTCAGATAACTTGCAACTGGAGAACAAAATGAGATCTGTTTTAGGGTATTGAAAACACAAAGTCAAACAAATCAAAGAGCACTTATTTTGAGAACAATAACGTAACAGGGGGGTTTCGGAGAAGGAATTCAAATAATGTACTCGAAGAATGCAAAACATTGCAGCCAGAAGGGCTCTTTTCTGGCATTTTTGTGGGCAGTGCTACGCCACTGCAGATGATCAGCTGAGGAGAGGGTCAACACGGCTTGGGCTGAAAGTTGTCAGTTGTGTGGTGCAAGTTGCTTTCGTCTCCATGTGACATTACTCTTCACTCTCCCCAAGATTTTTAACAGGTCTGACTCATCAGGATACGAGAAGAGCAATGCAATAATTAGATACAGGGTATGAGATCTCATTTTGAAAAGTTTTAATAACTCTTAGAACATCTGTTCCTCTGAACCCTATCAGTTCCTTTCCACCTACACCCAAACGATTCTTATATTTCATTCGCTACGTTCAAGTTCTATTTGCTTCCATGTGTTCATCCTGATACAAAAAAGATAATAATTGCAGATGCCTTGGCAACAGCAGCCAAGAAAACAGAGAATCTGATCACTAAATGTGATTTTGCTTAGAGCCTTTCCCCTGATGTATTATTTTTTTCTCTTTTTCTTCTCC
Organism: Lynx rufus; assembly: GCF_022079265.1. NCBI lineage: Eukaryota > Metazoa > Chordata > Mammalia > Carnivora > Felidae > Lynx > Lynx rufus. The sequence continues at coordinate 153,564,849 of NW_025814834.1, forward strand.
AAAGATGAATCAGATTCTTTTTTGTTGGCTGTTTTGCAGGGGAGCGGGGGATGGATATATGTATTTTTTGGTAGTAATAACAAATAGCACTTCTCCACCTCAAAACATTTTCCTGCATTAAATATATCAACTGAGAGTAACTCTGTACAGAAACAGCTTTAACTTCAAAGACATGAAAGTAGAATTAAAAACCAAAAAATTGCCACCCAGTCCAAAGGTTATGGCTCAAATTTAACAGGTGGCCCTGACATAATGCATTTTCTACTCTCAGCTATGGTTCTAATAGGTTTGTCTCTGGAACCAAAATACAGCATCAAACTAAGCCCTCAATTGGCATTTTGAGCTAAACAGACATGGAACCAGGTGAGAGATGATGGTTCTCCAACATGTCATCCATTCAAGTAAATAGCCTGTCCACTTCACGAGGGAGGTCAGCAGCAGGCCAGTCGGAGGGAACATTCATGGCTTGTCCCTGCTCTGTAATTTGCCTGTGGCTAATTTCATAATTTCTATTTTTAGTGTTTGGTTGCTCCCATCGCTCTCATAAGCACAAATAATTGCTCCCATTTTTTAAAAGAAAGAAAGCAGCAAATAGCCCCTTAGTAAGGAAAGCCACTAATTTTAGCTACTAAAATTAATTTTGAATACCACTAAGAGAAATTTGCTACTGATCAACACATTAACAGGAAAGTTGTAACAAATGGTTCTATTTAAAAAACCGATACTGAGGCAAACTTCGTTCTTTTAGCCCAGGCAGAGTTTTAAACTAGAAGTGTTTTAATTTCACACATATAAACCAAAAAGAATTGATTTTTTTTTCCTTGTTTCCACTTATGGATTAAAGTCTGGGTAGCTTGCCAAGCTTGGTCAACTGATTACTGTTAACGATAACAGATGAGGTGGGTGCAGAGGGACTGATACCCATAACTATTGGGCAATAGATACATATGATTCAAATAAATCAAGAATTTTATATGAATAGATTGAATCATAACTTGAGCATCTGAATTCATAGTTCTTCAATGCCACATAAAAGAGAATGGTAAAAGACTAAGAGTAAAACCTTTAGGTCAAATCAATCTCCCTCCTCCTACTGAAAAGATTCAGTTTGGGAATTTTCTTCTTCCTAGAGCAGCCATAGCCATGTCTAACCAGATTGGTCTTAATTGTCAAAAACCAGATTGACTATTTGTCAATCAAATACTCAGACCTCTGTGTCCGTGCAGTCCACCTCTTCCACCACAGACAACCATATTAACAAGCTTAATCTTGGCTTTTGAAGTTGGGGGTGGGGGAAGAGTCAATCTGTACAGGGCCCGCAGGTCAAATCCTTTCACCCTCACATCCAGCCTTTCATCTTAGATATTTGTTGAGTTCCTACTATGGTCACGGATTTTATGGTAAGGACTCTAGGTTTTGGTTTGAAATGGGAAGGATTTTATTTTTTTTTTATGCTTTTTTAAAAAAAGTCCTGTATAGCTAATAATGTTACATTAGTTTCAGGTGTACAATATAGTGATATAACAATTATATTATATTATATTATATTATATTATATTATATTATATTATACTCAGTGCTCATCATAAGTGTACTCTTAATCCCCTTCACCTATTTCACTCATCCCCCCACCAACCTCCCCTCTGGTAACCATCAGTTTGTTCTCTGTAGTTAAGAGTCTGTTTTTTGGTTTGTCTTTTTTTCTGTTAGTTTGTTTTGTTTCTTAAATTCTAATACGACTGACATTGTATGATATTTTCTTTTTCTGACATTTCACTTAGCATTATACTTTCTAGATCCATCCATGCTATTGCAAATGGCAAGACTACATTCTTTTTATGGCTGAGTAATATTCCACTGCATATATATATATATATACATGTGTGTGTGTGTATATATATATATATATGTGTGTGTGTGTGTGTGTGTATACATATATACAGCATATATATAATGTATGTGTGTATATATTATATATATATGTGTGCATATATATATATATATATACCACAAATTCTTTATCAATTCATCAGTGGACACTTGGGCTGCTTCCATAATTTGGCTATTGTAAATAATGCTGCAATAAACTTAGGGGCACATATAGCTTTTTGAACTGGTGGAAATGGGAAGGATTTTAAATCGAAGACTGACATGATCTGGCTTTAAAAGATCATTCTGGATGCTGTGTTGACAAGAATCTTTGCTGAGGCAAAGACAGAAGTAAAGAAGATCAGTTAGAAGGCTGATGATGGCATGGACTGGGTGGAAAGATTGTGGAAAGTGGTCAGATTTGGATAGATTATGAAAAGAGAATCAAGAGAATTTGCTGATGGAATAATGAGGCTACGAGAGACAGAAATCAAGTTCATTAGAACATAAACTCCACTTTGAGAGGGTGTATACATATGGATGTGTGTGTGTCCAACTTATTGATCTCCAGCGTTTCTCATAGAGACTGCAAATATAATGGTCCTTCAATAACTGTTTGTTGAATAAATATAGTGCCTCCAAGGTTTTGAACAGAGAAACTAAAGTTACTATTTATTGAAGGGGACTAGGAATAACTGCAGAGGTATGTTGTTTGTTTGTTTTGTTAGTGGGAGAGTGAAGCGATAGTGCAGTTCTGGACACTGCAAATTTAAATTGTCTACAAGACACTCAAGAGGAGCAATCAAGTTGGTAGTATATGTCTGGAACTTAGGGAAATCAGAGATGGGGAATACATTTGTCTTTTACTAGCGAATAGATGGTGTTTAAAGCTATGGGGAAGATGAGATCATCTAGGTTGTGAATGTCTTAGAGAAGAGAAGAGTTTAAGGAATAAGCCCTAGGTCAGTTGAATATGTATAGATCAGGAAAATGAAGATAAGCAAAGAAAGAGCAGCCGTCTCCAATGAAAGGGAGGGGAACCAAGAGTGAATGGTGTCTCCTATACAAAGAAAAGAATGTGTTCCGAAAAAAGTGGTTAAGTAATTGTTTCTAATGCTATTGATAAGTCCATTAAAAATATGAAATTTGATCACTGGACTTTGCAACATATAGGTAAACAATGACCTTGACAAAGCAGTCTCAAGAGCCTCAGGATAAACTGGGCCTGAAAAAACACAGATGGATCTCTAGCATCCAGAAGAGTGCTAACACAGCAGGTACTCAACAGACATCTAAATGAAAGGAGCATGATCATTCCACGTAAAGTACATTTAAAAGTGATTCACACACAAATGACTTTAAAAAATTATTTTAAAGTGATTCACACATATCCCATGTTGGTCATCCTCAAAGAGAGATTAATTTAGACCCTGAGAATGTATTTGAACACATTTATACACACATAAAAAATTTGACGCAAAAATCATTAGAAATATTAAAAGATCGGGGCGCCTGGGTGGCGCAGTCGGTTAAGCGTCCGACTTCAGCCAGGTCACGATCTCGCGGTCCGGGAGTTCGAGCCCCGCGTCGGGCTCTGGGCTGATGGCTCAGAGCCTGGAGCCTGCTTCCGATTCTGTGTCTCCCTCTCTCTCTGGTCCTCCCCCGTTCATGCTCTGTCTCTCTCTGTCCCAAAAATAAATAAACGTTGAAAAAAAAATTTTTTAAAAGAAATATTAAAAGATTTATGTCAAAGAGAATATGTTATATGTAATAATAAAACAAATAATAACTGATATCAAACTATAATAGTTAAGTAAATTTTAGTTTATCCACATAATGGACTAATATGCAGCCATTAAAAATTAGTGAAAAATAACATATTTAAGTATTTAATAGCATGGGTTGATATTATATAGTGGATCAAATGATACAATATGTGGATAAAAAACAGGAATTACTATTCTATATAGAATATTGAATTATTTAACTTGAATTATTCAACTTGAATTATTTAAAATGTGTATATGAGTTTGATGAGTATATGTGTATCTGCATGCATGTGCATGTTTATTTGTTTGTTTATTTATTTACTTGCAGGGGGAGAGATTGAGGGCACGCACAAAATGTTAATAGATTACCTCTGTATGATTACTCTCTCCCTTTAATATTTTCTCTTTTTCATACTTTACTGTATTTCTCCATTTTCCTCAAATATTAATATTTTGTTTTAAAACTCAAAAGTAAACTTTAAATTTTAATAAATGTTATGAATTATTGTATATAAACACATAGAGTATATATAAAATTCAGTAATTTTTAGAATGCATTTAATTGTCCACTAAACATCTGACAGCAGCAAGACATCTATGATTATTGAAATCAACTGTAGTCAGAGTTATGTTCCCCATGATTTCTTTTTTTGTTTCAACTATCAAAGGATGATGTGATAGGATATTTATTAGGGGCCATGTCCACATACCTGGCTGTGCTTTGCTTTTTTTTTTTTTTTTTTTAGAGAGAGAGAGAGAGAGAGAGAGAGAGAGAGAGAGAGGCTCCAAGCATGGAGTCCAATGTGGGGCTTGATCCCACGACCTGGGATCATGATGTAGAAATCCAGAGCTGGAAATTCAACAGACTGAGCCACTCAAGTGCCCACGTGCATTTTTTTTTTTTAAGTTTATTTAATCATTTTGAGAGAGAGTGTGAGCAGGGGAGGGGCAGAGAGAAAGAGAAGGAGAATCCCACACAGGCTCCGTTCGTGGTCAGTATGCAGAGCTGTCAAGGGGCTTGACCTCATGAAACTGTGCGATCATGACCTGAGCCGAAACCAAGAATCAGTCACTTAACTGACTGAGCCACCCAGTTGCCCCCGCCTCTTTTTTAAGGTCATGTGCATTTCTAATCACTTTCTTTACTCTTAAGGTCTACACCAATGTACTGAATTTCAAAATGTTCATCTGTTTTCAGTCTTCCAAGTGGACATATCAGATCCATTTCACAGTCGGTAAAAGTGATTTTGCAGAAAGGAATCATGAGATTGCCTAGAAAAAGAAGTATCTAAAAATAATCAATTCAGCAACTTGTGAAGACAAGTTTTTTGGCAAAGTATGTAACATATTGCCCCAGTGATACTAACAAATAATGCTGTATATCAGCTAACTCCAGATTCAAATTAAAAGATGGATCTTATAATTTTAGTATCATAATGAAATCTGGTCCCCTAAATTCTCCAAATTATTAGTTATCCTAATAGGACTAATGGAATAGTTTCCCTACAACAAAGGCCACTAGTATAAAATATTAATGGAATCAATTTTAAGCAAATGCATAGCTAGTTTTTTTTCTTTTAGTTGTATGACTTAGTCTAAAGATGAGGCTGAAACATAGTAGGAACATTGTCGTCCCCAGATTATTTTATTACACTTAGAACTATATTTTAATTGTTCTATTAGATACTTTTAAACTTCAGCTACTTTTGAATAGAAGAAAGGTATAATTAATGAGAGGATAAGTAAATGAGTAGATAGATTAATGCATTTTAGAGACCACTATTATTTTTTACTAAAGTCATATTCAATAGTATGCATTAATAATCATTTAGCCTCTGTGTTAGGAGATTTCACATGAATTTATTTTCTAAATAAAAACAATACCTATTTTCTTAACATTCTCGGTCAAAAAAACAAAATATCTCTCTGTATAAATGATCAAATGAAAACGAAGTATTTTACCTAAGCTTTTTATAGTGATCCATTTAGAAGAGTTTAATTCTAATGTAAATGAAAATGTTTGTGCTTACTGAAAGGTATAACATAAAAATATCTGTATAAACCAGAAATAAGCCAGATATCATTATTATATCATCAACTCTACAGATTCACCTGCTTTTCTTGAGACATATGCTGAAATATAATCCACTAAATAATTATTTCACTATTATCTTTTGACTCAACAAGTGTCAAAGAACTGTGACACTAATCAGTTGTATTATTATTTAAAGTATAAGCCAAAGACTAATTATTTTTAAATATTTTTTTACCATTACAAAATTAAATTTTTAGTATTAGTGATCAGGAAACAACAAAAATGACCCCCCCCCAAAATTAAGAATTAGGGCACTGGGTGGCTCAGTCGGTTGAGGGTCCTACCTTGGCTCAGGTCATGATCTCCCAGTTGGTGAGTTCAAGCCCCACATCTGGCTCACTGCTGTCAGCCTATCAGCACAGAGCCACTTAGGATCCTCTGCTCCCCCCTCGCTGCCCCTCCCCCATTTGTGCACTCCCAAAAATAAATAAATATTTTTAAAAATTAAGAAATAAAGTCACCCATAATATCACCCCCAAAACATAACAGCTTTACACGTAGGTATGTAGATGTATTACTTCTGTTTTATTAATGCATATATTATCTTCAGTTTTAGAACTGGACTCCTCTAGTGATGAAATTAGGTTTTTGTTTTGTTTTGTTTTGTTTTGTTTTGTTTTGTTTTGTGAAATGCTGTAAATAATCTAAGAACTTTAAGTATCCAGATATGAGATATTTTTAATGGCTGCTTATTATTACATCAAATGGGTCTACCATATTCTGTTTAAGCAATCCCATGTTGACTATGTAGATCATTTCTAATTTTCTCCATTACGAACAAAACTACAAACAACATATATTTGTACAATATCATGATTGTATCATTTGGCTGCATTTTCAGATTTGGTAGATGATTCAGCTTCACTGTATTTCTGAAACTATAAAAATGCATAGAAACTTTAATCTGTTCTTTCTCTCAAATATAGACTCTTCTTTATTCCCCACTTTACTGGAGGGGAACCTAACATTTTGCAGGTGCTAGTGTAGGTGATTTTGTAATCCTCACAATAATCCTGTTTGATAGATCCTATCATATCCATAAAAAATAAAAATAAAAGGAAAGTGAGACTCTTAAGTAGCTTTGCCTAAAGTCACATTGCTGGTAACAAACAAAACCAGAATTTAAACTTAGATATGAATCCAAAGACCATGTTCTCTTAATTAGAGCAGGTCACAAGCTCTTTTGGGTTGGGAAAAGCTTATATGGTCAGTTCCTTTACAAAATACTGAAAACCTAATCTAAGAGGCAGCAGAAAGTGAGAAATTAGATCATAAAACACATGGTTTTCAAAATAACTACTTTGAGGAGTGGGATTTTGTTGTTTGTTTGGGGTCATGGGGTGGTTTCTGTGATTCCTTTCTTCTAAGTGGTTATGGTGGTTTCCTCCACCTTTTTTTTTTTTTTTTTTTTTTTACTATGTCCCTTCAGGGCTTTGAAAGGAGCCTACCAAACAGTTCAGAGCTTTCACTGTCCCTATTGTCTGGCCAGATTGAATGTGTCAACATCACACTCAAGACAACCCCGGCATTATGATTAGCCACACTTCCTTTTGAGCACAATCCTGCTGGAATTCAAACTTCCCTGACCCGATGGTGCATGATTCCAGCGGTGTGGCACAAAGCTCTTACACATCACAACAAAGGTAAAAACTGAGAAAATTAATGGTTCTCACTCTCTTTGACTCCTGCTGATGGGTTCTCCTAAAGGCATGACATCAGACAGGGGGATGTAAAGGTCCTGAGATCACTCCTATATCACCCTAAGCAAAAAGGTTCTTGCTTTCCAAACCAGTGAGAATTCACTTTAATTTTAAATTAGGGGCACTTGGGTGGCTCAGTTGGTTAGGAATACTCTTGGTTTTGGCTCAGGTCTCAGTTTGTGAGTTCAAGGCCCACATTAGGCTCTGTGCTGATGGCATGAAGCCAGCTTGGGATTCTCTCTCTCTACCTCTCTCTCTGCCCCTCCCCTACTCCTGCATACTCTCTCTCTCTCCCAAAATAAATAAATGAACTTAAAAAAATTAAAAATAAAAAGATTAGTACTCCATGTTTTCCATTATAATTAATCAACTAATCATTATTATGTTTGTCAAATACAAGTTTTTATACAATCAACCTGAAAAGTATGCTATCAAAGTCTGAGAAGCATCTAACTAACATTGAATTTTCTTTTCCCACTCCACCTCTCATCTCTCTATGGTTCTTCTTATTTGCATGGCTTTTTGCTTGTTTTGTTTAACCAAGATATTTTCTCAGGACTTTCAAATTGTCCCTTTTTCCTACGTCCTAAATCTTCTCACTACACATACCTGAAACGCTCTCTCTTTTCAAACTTATCTTTCTTTCATTCCTTCTACAAAAATTTTATTGAGCGTCTACTACAGCCTCGATGCCATTTTAGCCCCTCAAAATAGAAACATTTATTTTTAGAAAAGGGAAGAGTGACATTATTGCCTTAGAAAATTCTCTGAGTAACTGGAATTCATGAAATGATTTCCACCTCAATAGCAGTTCTGATAGGCACATTTTGTGTCTCAAATTTCACTTGCCAAGCAATGTGCAAGCAATTGTATATCGCATAAGTATTTGGTTCAATTTACTTTTTTGGTTGGTGTTGGCATTTGTCCGTGTATCTTCTAATCTGTTGATGCACATGTTCATATTAAGCTTTCAGAGGTTTCGGGATCTGTTTATATTTAACTTAGATGTGCACAAACCAGTAAGCATTTAATATCAATCCAGATGAATGTTTATTGAGTTATTTCAATAATTATAATATCCCTTACATTCTTAATATATAAATGACTATATTTTAGCACACAACCAGCCAAATATTCTTCTGAACACCAGCCATACTATTAAGGCACTGCCTAGAGCCCAAAATTATACTGATGGTAGCTACCCTTTTTTGATATAAACAGTAGATTTATTCATATGTTAATCCATATAGCTTTTCACACTGGTCCTCAGCCAGGCTATGACAAAGTGAGGAGATCCTTGCCAGTTCCTGTCTGGCAGATGCATGTGACTTGAAGGAATCTTTGGCCCAGAGTTTGATCAATAATGCCAGAATCACCTAGGGAACTGAGAACATACGGATAACTTCCTGGGCTTCCAAACGTTGATTAACTGTATTTGTTGATTAGCTACATTTAATTATTATGGGCATATTTTAAAATAGTCCCAATGTGGTAATTTTCTTTATTGGCATGTAAAACTTGGGCATGTACAGCTTTCTTTATTGTCATGTATAGTTGTTAATACAAATCATGTGTACCTTACTGGACACTGTGGTGATATGAGCCTTTTTAAGTTCCCTGGGGTCCCTAAAGAATAAACTATTTTACTAAAATTCAAGCCAACATGATCACCACTTGCAGAGATCTGAGGTATCTATGCTTTTCATTGCTGAGTTCCTTCTTTTGGGGGAATAGGGAGAAGGGACCTGGACCTCTCCTCAGTGGTCAAACACCAGATAATCCAAATAGGAAAATTATCATCTATAGTATGGCTTATAAAACAACAGGACCATTCTGTCAAGCCTGCCTTTTTAATTGAGGCATTATTCTTCCAAAAAATATATACATATATATTAAAAAATCAGAAACAGACCATGACTTCAGGTTAAAAAAATGATGGTAATTTATCTTCTGACCAAATGATGGTTCTTACTGGTTCCATTTGCACTACATTGTTCTCACCAACTCTCTGTGGATGAGGAATTGTATTAGCCTGTCATTCATATAATACATATAGCAACACTGATAGAGGGGCCATCCTTCAACAGCAGTTCCATCTCTCAATCTCGTGACCCAGTCCCCCTGAGTTGTTGGCTGGTGGCAGTTAAATAGTTGCTGTAATCCCTGTGCTCCAGGGTTCCTAATACAATTGGCCAAGGTCTTAAGTGATGACACTGAGTCCCTCTTAGTGAAGTTGGTCCCTTTACGGTAAGAACATCTAAGTCAAACATTCCCGAGCCCTGCAGTTCCTCTGAGATAAAAATGCTTTTTCCATTTCAGACTGTCAAAAGATGAACATAGATAGGGCGGGAAAGCCTGAAGAAATTAACTGGTAAATGTACACGGATTATTTGCTTCTTCCATTGTAGAGAACCACTGGGATATATAGATACAAGACTAAAATGAAATGTCATCAAAATAGTTGTGTCTTTTTACAAACGTACTTTTATCCCTGCTGTTAACTGCATACCTGTTTTAAACAAGCATTTTAGAGTTACTTTTGGGGCACCCTGGGAGTTCAGTCAGTTAAGCATCCGACTCTTGATACTGGCTCAGGTCATGGTCTCACAGCCATGGGATCAATCCCCGCCCCATGACAGCACTAAGCCTGTTTGGGATTCTCTCTGCTTCTCCCCTGCTTGCACACACTCTCTCTCAAAATAAATGAATAAACTTTAAAATATAGATAATGTTACTTTTAATTTTTGTGGATTTGTTTCAAAGTCATTCATCACCAAAAGTTATATATATGAAAAACCTCATAAATAAAGTTGACAAGGAGAGAATAAAGTGGAAAAAAATCTGTAAGTCTGTTACAAAATGCTAAGATTCATAATACAATAAATAGTTTACATTTATGAGTGTTTCCTGTGTAACAGTCACTGTTCTCAGTGGTTTACAGGTTACTATTTCATAACAAACCCAAGGGGTAGTTCTATTCCAATGATCACTTAAAGGAAAAATGGGTAAGTAACTTGCCAGTAGTCACAGTTAACAAGAAACAGAACATGAACATGAGAGGAGTGCATGAACAGTCCCAGTACATGAACCCAGGAAGTTTGAATCCAAAATCTGTCATCTTGTCTTTTTTAAACCCTAAAATTGGTTTTCGGAATTAATTAGGGAACAAAAAAATGAACATCTCTTTAGGGAGAAAAAAAGGCCAAGCATATGAATTGATGATTTCAGAAAGAATACAAATAGCCCCCGCCAATCCCCCCCCAAAAAGAAAAAAATCTCATCAATAATGGTGATCTGCAAATTCCCATCATATGCACCTTGCTGTGCTGTGAATGGGTTCCAGGTTTGCCCAGAACTAGGCCTGCCTGGAACCTTTGGTTGATTGGCTCCAATAGCAAGCATCCTCAACCACCTTCCTCAGTGCACCACACTGCTAGAACATTCTAGGTGTTCCATGACATGAAAAAGTTGGGCAACTTTGATTAACGTCTTTGATTCTCAACCAATAAAATAATGTCCATAGGGTACTTAGCAAAGTGCTGGGCACATCATAACCACTCAAAACTGACATTACCTGCTTTAGGCTGAATGATATATGCTGCCCAATAATAGCCCATTAGCAGTTGTGAGAAACACTGTCTGCATTTTTCCTCCGCCAAATGCAACTGGTATATGCTAACCCACTACTCGCTAGAGGATTTTTAATAAAATTGGTGCCAGGTTGGCATTATTAAATATGTAGAAGAACTAGTCTAACTGCAGGCCTGTTCCAGCAGAATTCTGAGTTGGACGCTTGCTTCTGTTACCGACTTCTAGGTCACGGGGAAGGTAATACTGTTTCATCTCATCCTTTACAAAGTAAAAATTTGCATATCACACAACAAAAGTGGAGAAGCTAATCACTATATTCTCTAGTTTGTGATGCACCAAGAAGCAGATCCTATGGTAAGAGCCTTAGAAATAGCTACATGCTACATCGCAAGCCATCTGAAAAACTGACACGTTTGTATGATCTACTGAATAGCCTGCTTTAAGACTTCATCATTGATCATCACCCTGCTCCCTGGAAGGAAGAAGGGAAATGATGGACAGTAACAAGGGGAGAGAAAAGGAGACGTTAAGTCATATCCAAAAGAAACAAATATAAAATGATTTGACAGCAACAATTTGTGAGTCAACAGGGAAGCTTTGTACAGTGAAGTGCAGTGAATCAAAATGATCAAATGATTTTATTAGTTTTGTTTTATTAGTCAGATCTATTACCTTTTTTTTATGATCAGAGAAAAACAGAATAATTATAATCAGTTTATCAAGGCAGACCCTGGTGGAAAAGTATACTCGATTCCCTGATTCCACTCCAGCCAAACTATAACCACTGCCCCTGGATTAAGAATACTTAGTCTCCTAATTCATTCGCTCCTCATAGGGAGGCCATTGGAAGCAGCAAACAAAGGTTTCTCATAGAACAACTTCAGGACATCAAGAGAAAACTGAAGTGTGAGCTATTGTATTTAAAAAGCATTGGAGATGGACACTGCTCAAAGCTGAGGAGAAAGAAATCTTAATTTATCTTCAAGCCCCAGACTAAATATACTGCCAGCACTCACAGCAGAAGCCTTTCTCACACCACCGCCCTCTTTCCCAAGCCCATGAACCTCACCTGGAGTAATCACATTCTCAGTGGGAGAGAGGGGATTCAGTTACCGTGATAGCTAATTCTGGGACCTCCCCGAAGCGAAGACGAACAGTCAGTATAAGCCACTCCAAATTATAGATGGGCACTCTGTGATGTAGACTGTTGTAGACAGGGCCGAGACAATTACCAAATGAAAGAAATATTATTATTTTAAGAAATCTAACATTTTAATACAATGTGAAAAATGATGAGGGAATAATAAATGGAGTACATAAAAAGAGCTAATAATAAAAAAGAGCTTGGTGAGAAATCCCGCTGTAATATTTGCATTTACCCTGAAACTAATGCCATGCCATTTCTGAATGCAAATAATTCACGAGAGGAAGCAAAATGAGGATGTTAATAATCATTTTTCCCTTAATGAGAAGCTGTTCTTTGACTGAAAGGTGCTTTAAGACGGACTAAGTGAGGCTTAACAAAAGAGTTCCTTTTTGGGGGAATGCATAAATGAAGGTAGTTGAGTTTCATTCTGGGATTTAAAGGCAGCAGCATTAACATCATCATCACAAATATTATTTCTACATTTTTAAATAATAAAAATTCACCTTGTCAATTTAAAATTCCTCCTTGTACTGATTTTAGCTCAAAGTGATATTTCTTGTGGGGTTTCCAGGTATTAAAAGCATCTTTCAGTACTTCTTTTAGCCATGTCAAACTTCTGCTACTTTTAATAATAACAACGAATGCTGACTGATTGCTTACGACTGGCCAGGTACTGTCCTATGAGTTTGACAAGGGTCACCCTCATCTTAGAGCTAATGAAACTCCCGGAGACAGGGGTGAAACTTATCCAAGGACACCAGCGAGTAAGCAGAATTTATTTAAACTCAGGAGACCCAACTGCCCTTTCCACCTTGGTAGCTACATCCCTTTTGATGTTATGAACAGACTCAAGTGGCCTCAGCAACAAGCTATGAAGACTGACATGCAATGATACCTGCGCACAGTGCAAAGCCTAGAGATGCTATTCTTTTCAAACCGAGCTTAGAGTCTGTCTTCTCTCTTTCTTCCTTCCTTCAAGTAGGCTGCTAAGTAAGGGGGAAAGATGCCTAAACACAGGAGAAGTTTTAAAAACCCAGCCCCAATTATACATCTGTGGCTCTACATTTACCTCACTCGGTGTGATTTATCTCAAGGTTTAATGGCCTGATTACCAATGTCACTTCAATGGGGGAAATTTATATTGCTGAAATGCTTCCATTTCAACAGCAAACCATTTCAATATATTTCCCTGCTGACGGAGTCAGCATGGTACAGTGGTTGATAACACGAGTCTTACAGTTAAAGTATATTGGGAGACAATTCTTTCTGGGTCTCTCATATTTCTGCACGTCTTTCAAGCAATGGTACTGACTGACTTTGTTCTGAGCTATCTTTGCAAGCATGATTAAATAGCAAACATCCTTGGGAGACTGAGATAGCATTTCTCTCCAGAATAAAAGCTAGCCCTCTTTACTGTCTATTATAAAAGATCAGTTTCCTCGGCTCAGGGTTCCTGTCCTATAATGCAGCTCATTGCATGTGCAAGTGACACCTGGCCCTCTTCTCACCATTCTGTAGGAACTGGGGCTCAAGGAAATGCTGATACTATGAGTACTATTATTAGTATGAATAATAAAGGCGTCTGTCTCTGATCCAAGTGTTTCAAGTCTTCTGTCAGCATCCATGACAGAGGCTAACTTGTTTAGCTTGCAAGGAAGTTAGTCTCAGATTCCATAGCTCTTGACAAGGCCCATATTGGAATCCTAGTTCTTTTCTTTACTAATTATGTGATGTTAAGAAGGTTATTTAAACTCTCTGAGCCTCAATATACTCCACCGTCAGTGGGACCATCCTTAAGAGTTTAGTGCTTGCTATATGGTGTAATATATATCATCTTACATAATGTATAACACATGCATTAGCAAAATGTCAGGCACAAAATACGTGCTCAAAAAATTTACCAACTATGGCTCTATTATACTGAAGGAATCACTAGGAATAAGGAACCCAATTCTAGCCCATATTCTGTAAAGCCTCAGAAGTCACTTAACTTATCCAGGACTTGATTTTATCCTCTGTAAAATAAGACAGCTAGATGAGTTGATCGCTAGGGTTCCTGATAGCTTTAAATTCTGAAATTTCGTTTCAACTTCTCCTCACCATCTTCCTTCTCTTGTCTCAAAAGCACTTTCTCTCATCAAATTTTTATAGAGGTAACAGATCCAGCACAGAACCTGACTGGAGCTACAACCAAGCCCCAGCTCCAATCCAAAGGAGAAACGTCTTACTGCTATAGGAGAGGGAGTTGCTTTACTAAGGCCAGCTGAAGATGAAGCCAGTACTGGAGTTACTTTATAAACAAAAACAGTCTTGCTAATTTTAGCCATTTCTGTTCTCTCTAGCGCACACCCAACTGGCTTTTCTGTTGCAGATAAAGCAAGGGCAGAGACTATGAAAATGTAGAAGAGGTTTTGGATATCAGAAATAATAAATAGAATCAATAATTGGACATGTTGCCTAATTTGATATGGCACATGAGCAAAATGATGAGAAGATCTAGCTTTTGTATCCAGCTCTGTACACAACTGACTGTGTGACCCAAATTAATCTATCGACTCTCACTAGGTCTCAGGACCCTCACTGTGAGGACACTGGATCAGACAATTCCTGAGGTCTCTTCTGACTTCATAATTTTATGATTAACTAATGCCACCAGCACTTTCACCTCCCTGAATAATTTAGCTAAAGAAATGACTAAATTTATCTTAGCTCATCTGCATGCAGAGGGATCAAATTAAGTGGCAGGAAATTTTTGTACACACCAAGAGTGTGTAAGCAGAGACCTGTAACTGTCATCTTGATCTAGAATCCACATTAGTCCCAGTGTAAAGTCCAGCCAAAGCTATGTCAGGTTTGGGTCACAAGTGACAAGTCTATATGCATGAGATTCAACTCTTGACATACTTGTCCATATCGAATGGCTTTTCCAATAGCAGTGATGCCCTTGCTCATTTCCACCCATAGATACCTACACTGGTCTTCTTGGATTCAAGACATACTCATGAAACAATTGGAAGGGCTAGGGCAAGCACAGAAAACGGTCGCAAGGAACACAAAGTAGTCCAGTCAATGATTTAAGCCCCAACGATTATCTTATTAGCAACAATCTCTAACCAACCAATGTCAGGAGAATATACCACTTTGTAATAATTGCAATGGAAAAACAAATAGGTTTCTTCCCATAGCACATCATTGATATTTTTAACACTTAGCAAGATATATACTTTTTAATATCTCTGCCATGACTAAACTAATTTCTTCTGGGCTACATCATTTCTATCTTTGCACCTACTCCTGTTATTCAATGTACAGTACTTTGGAGTTTAGCATACTTGATTTTAAATTCTGGCTTTGCCATTTGCTAACTGTGTGATTCTGGGCAAGTTACTTAACCTCTCAGAGTCTTAGTTATTCCACGGGTATAATTAACATAGTAATATCTACCTCACAGCGGAGTTGTTAGAATTTATTGAGTCAACTTTTAAAGTGTCAAGTACATTGTCTGACCAATGAGATTTAATATATTGTAGTTTTTACTATAGCAGGTAATCAATACATATTTATTGAATAATAGTTATAATTTCCTGATTATTTACTGTGTACCAGGCCCTAAGGTGTTATTTCACCCAACACTGCATAAAGTAGGTACCATTATAGCCCTCATTTGAAAGATAAAGACCTGAGAACAGACAGGTGAAGTGAAATGCTTCTGTAGATCCAATAGTCAGGAAACAGTAGAGTCAGAATTTAAACTCAGGTATTCTAGCTCCACAGCCCAAGCTCCAAATGACACACAATATTACCTCCAAATGAATGAATGATTTGATTTCAAACAGAGCTAGGCAGCCAGAAGAGATTAAGAGATGATTTATTATATACTTTAATCTTAAAACAAGTTCCTATATCATTATCTAGAACTAGATATATAGACCCACATTTATTAAATTTCTGTTACCAGTTTTCAAAATCCTGAAGAATAAGACACGGAAGAGTATTTTATTCCACTAATTAGCATACAAATATTTCTACATAGTTGTGACCTCCAGTGTCCATAGACAGGAAGAATAATTAGAAAATTCACTAAATCTCCTGTAGTTTATATTTCAATTTCACAGAAAAATAGTTAAGTATCATGCTTAAAATGGTTTTTTCTCTGTAAAGGTATTAATTGAAATTGTCCCTGAATACTGAAGAAAATCTTTTCAGTAAAAAAGACAACATATTTTTAACAGAGTTTGAAGAATTCATTTGCAAACAATTCTTTGCAGTAAATCTTTGGCCCTCTTCCTAAATTTTAAAGCTTTTTCCTTTGTTTTTCTTTGAAGATAGAGCAAAGTGAATTATAAATCACCATATTATAACAAATGCATTCTGATATTATTCATCTACTAGAAAAATCTTTTCATACTTTAGGTTAAATAACAAAACTACAATTCAAGATGAAACATCATTCATTATTCCAAGACACATACATACACACACACACACACACACACACAGAATGAGTTCACTGTTCTCACTGTTTTATGGAAGAGAACCCAAAACCAGGAAGAAAAGTCTTTGTCCAAGATCAGAGAAGAAATAACTACAATAAGATGGGCCTGGCTACTCAATGTCTCATTCAAGTCTGCAGAAGAAACAAATCTAAAACAAGCAGAATGATTCAAACAGAAGTTTCTTTCTCATTTGCATAACAGACTGAGACAGATGTTCCAGGTTAGCAGGTGCCTCCATGTGGTAACTCAGAGACCCAGGCCCCTGCCAACTTGTGGCTCAGCAATCCCTTAGTAGCTCATCATGGTCTGCTTGCAGCTGGAAGAAAGGGAAACAGAGTGAAAGTGGCCATACCCTTCCTTAAAAGGCCCCAAAATGGCACACATAACATCTATCCCATTCACATTCCATTGGCTGGAACTCGAACATACTGTAACACATCAGATCAAAAGAGGGCAATTTAGTCTAGCACAGGAAAAATAAGAAATAAGTATTTTATGAATAGATCTTTCCCACACTTTGTATGTCCTATTCCATGTGACTCCAGAGTTGAAAGAATTCAGATGCAGAGAATTTCTTTTTTTTTTTTAATGTTTACTTATGGTTGAGAGAGAGAAAGACAGAGCATGAGCAGGAGAGGAGCAGAGAGAGAGGGAGGCACAGAATCCAAAGTGGGCTCCAGGCTCCAAGCTGTCAACACAGCTGACAGCCCCAAGGCAGGGCTTGAACTCACAAACCATGAGATCATGACCTGAGCCGAAGTTGGACGCTCAACTAACTGAGCCACCCAGGTACCCCCAGATGCACAGAATTTCTAAAGAGTGTTCTATTACATGTTTTTAAACATTCTAGAATATTCCAAGAAATAATTTAGTCATTTTACAATGATATAATATAGGATAACTGTGATCAAAATACATTTTCTCTTTGTTCTATGCAAATAAAAACATTTTATCTTGGACAATTTTTGCCAGAGTTCTCTTTTGTTTTACCAGAGTAACAATACTTAAGAATCAGGGAATTAGAAATGTTATTTTAAAATTATCTGATCCAGGCACCTGGATGGCTCAGTTGGTTAAGCATCTGACTCATGATCTCAGCTCAGGTCTTGATCTCAGGGTCTTGAGTTCAAGCCCAGCGTTGGGCTCTGCACTGGGCATGAAGCCTACTTTAAAAAAAAAAAAAAAAAAACAAAATTATCTGATTCATTGTTCTACATTCAGGAAGGTGAACACCTATACCATTCTATTTTAATGGAAACACTTTTTCAAAGATGTGCAAAGGAGATTCCAGCAAGTCCTTGTATGCCCAAAACCCTGTCAGGAAATTCTTTCTTGTTGCTAATTTAAATTTGTTATCCTATAGCTTAAGCCCAGTTCCTTTTAGATCTTTCTTAGACATAAAAAACAGATGTTCTTTTATCCTTAGTATATTACACATTCCCACATTTCTACATTTAGCCTTGTCCCAAGCAAACTGAATAATCCCAGAACCTTTTCCCCACAGGTCCCATGCCCAAGCCCTTTAATTGTATTTACGTGTCTCCTTAGAAATCTGTCCAACTTTCTCATGTTTAAGTTTTCATGGTCCAGAATGAGGTCTTTGTAATTTAATCAATTTGTATAAATACCTGCTCTATGAGAGTATGGCATTCATGGAGAGAATATGAACCTAATTCCCAAGTAAATAATATTCTATCAACAATAAAATAAAATCTCATCTCTATATTTTGTCTTTTTCTTGCCAGTTGCTGCATTCACATTTGTCATCCCCCTTACGCAGAAGTCTTGGCTCACAATCCATGTTTCCAGTTACAGAACTGGCAAAGCCACATACTCCTTTCTCAACACACCCTTATCTCAGAAAAGTCAACACTTTTCTCCACAAATGTTGGGAATCTTTCACATTTTTACAACCAAGACACTTAAAATATTTCACATTCAAATAGCCTCTTTACAGCTTGCAAAAAGGCTCTAATATATGTGTTCTCATTAACTCTTCACAACAACCCTGGGAGGTAAATGACACATCTTCATTTGAAGGACAAGGAACCCGGAGTAGAGTTTAAGTGGTTTGCCTAAGATTGCTTAGGAGTAGGTGGCAGTTGTATATCACTAACTCAGAGCACTTAAGTCCAAATCTAATGCTTTTGCAGTCCATAGAGGGGAACGATTTCTTTCTTTGGTTTTAGATCTGCTGCCTAAGAATCTTAACAGAAATAAGTAATTCTTAAAAGTAAAAAGATGTTGGGGCACCTGAGTGGCCCAGTTGGCTGAGCCTCCGACTTCAGCTCAGGTCACAGTCTCACGGGTTTGTGAGTTTGAGCCCCGCGTTGGGCTCTGTGCTAACAGCTCAGAGACTGGAGTCTGCTTTGGATTCTGTGTCTCCCTCTCTCTCTTTCTGCCCCTCCCCGTATCATGCTCTGTCTCTATATCTGAAAAATAAATAAATGTTCTTTTTTTTTTTAAAGGGTATGTCGGTGGCTCAATCAGTTGAGCATCTGACTTTGGCTCAGGTCATGATCTCACGGTTCATGGGTTCAAGCCCTGCATCAGGCTCTGCGCTGGTGGCTCGGAGCCTGGAGCCTGCTTTGAATTCTGTGTCTCCCTCTCTCTCCCTGCCACTCCGTCACTCACACTCACTCTTTGTGTCTCAAAAAGCAAATAAATGTTGAATTTTTTTTTTAAGTAAAAAGATGTCGTATGAACTATATCAATAAAAATATCTGATTTGAAAACTATCTCCTATTATTAAAGGAGGGTGCTTAAATATAACTTCAGTGTCCGAAGACTGATCTTCATACAATGATTTCAAAAGATATTGGTCTTGAACATGGTTCAACAAGTGTGTGACTGCCTGTATTCTTGGAAGGGGGTAACGTGTTTGGTACAGAGTAGATGCTTGGTAAATGTGCACCTGAGCAACACATCGTTATTCATTATTCTTATGTAATTATTTGTGGAGTTTTTCAGAGCTTTCCAAAACTCAGTCACATGCTCATAAAAAGAAAACCCCATACATCCAAAGATCAATCAGCCTTGATAAAAGACAGCAAACTTTTCTAACATATAAATCTTTTTTTTTTTACAGTTTAGGTATTTAAGAGGTTTTTTTTTCATCTTTTCAGAAAAACTTGTTAAGGAGAAGTTAAAATGGATTTTATGAGATTTTGAAAACACACTATTTAATTCAAACATCCAGGGCAAACAAATTAATTTCATATATACCTATAGCTATAAATATATATATATGGCTTATTTTTTTAAATTTATTTATTCATTTTGAGAGAGACAGAGACAGAGTGAGTGGGGGAAGGGCAGAGTGACAGGGAGAGAATCTCAAGCAGGCTCTGTCCTGCCAGCTCAAAGCCCAACGCGGGACTCAAACCCACGAAACTGCGAGATCGTGACCTGAAATGAAACCATGAGTCAGACACTCAACTTACTGAGCTACCCAGGTGCCCCATATATGACTTATTTTTTTATAGAAAACAAGTTTATTAATTTGGAACTTTTCAGATATGTTTTTGCCAATGATAATACCATTATTATCCACTAACCTTCCATCCAAATGAAAGTAACAGTAATTACATTAGACCAAACCTTGCTTATCCCATGATTGTGTAAGTTTTATTGGCTGTCTGAGTTAGGAGGCACACAGGATTTTCAAAGACTCTCTCTTTATTATCCACTTGATTTAATAAAATTCTTCTTTGGGGAAAGTTTCTGGTATCAAGTAACTTTTATCAATGCATACGTCCTTTTTATCATTGTGTTAAAAGATTCAAAACTATGGAATTTCCTTTCCAGGGCTATACAACACTTTAAATCCTTAACAACTAATAGATTTTAATTTCCTCCAGTATACTCTGGGCAATGCATATTTTAATTATGTTTGTATGATTTACCTTGGGATTTTTGCTTGAAAATAGACATCGTATATTTGGTATTCATTTTTTAATCTAATTATATGGCAAACTTATTGGCCTACAAGAGATTCATTTAATTTTGCAACATAATTTCACATTCCTATTCTGAATTGTTTTGTAGGTTTAGTTTTTGTCTTAATTAGAAGTAACTTGGAAGTAATTCCATGAGAAAATGAATATAAATTTAGAATTTGTTATATTACTACACACAAAGGAGAAACTTCTAAGCTGTTTTTTGGCTAATATGCTATCATCACACTATTGCTTCCTCTGCCACTTTTTATTTAATAAAAATACTGTAATTTTAATAATAATTTTAAAAATTTAAATGGGATGTTTATGCCTATCAAATGTTATTTATTTCATGCTAAAATGTATCTTTTGTCCTAAAAATGTATGTTTTAAACCAAATTTAAAACTCGATGGCAATTTTTTTCGAATTTTTTTCTTAAGATTTATTTTTGAGAACAAGAGAGAGAGAGAGTACATGAGCAGGGGAGGGTAGAGAGACACAGAATCCAAAGTAGGTGCCAGGCTCTGACTGTCAGCACAGAGCCTGGCGCGGGGCTTGAACTCATCAACTGTGAGATCATGACCTGAGCCGAAGTTGGACGCTTAACCGACTGAGCCACCCAGGCACCTGGACTGCAATATTTTATATTAAAGATAAGGAATGGGATAAATCACTACAAGTTTTCCAACCAGAAAAGGAACATGCTCTGAGTTTCACAAGGTATTCGTTTTAGGCCCTAACACCCTTAACTGAACTTTGCAAGGTAGGGTAATATCTGCAAGTAAGTCTGTCATTGAGTGAAGAGCTTAGCTTTGAGGGAATAAATTCGGCAACAGAAATATCTAGCTAGATGTATAATATAATTTCACACTTACGGAGTTTGCTACATGGAAATCACCTTCCTCTTTCATTTTGGTTGCACTGTTCTTGGGCACTTGCCATTTAATTTTGGGTTACTCATGCCTTGGAAGTTAGAGAAAACAACACAGAAGAATAATGCTGAAACCAAGCTTCTGCAACCATGGAATTACGGATCATGAAGATATGATGTGAAATTCCAATTATGCTATATTCGTTTACACTGCTGCCGCAATAAGCTTATATAAAGACTGGTTGGGGATATTCACTGGCCTATGCATTGCTATGTCGTAGAAGTATTGGTATCTGAAAACTAAGCTAGTTTGTACCACATTCACTAATTAAGCAACATCATCTCAATTTCTGCCATATTAATAATTAACTTATGTGGAAGCTATAATTTCAGAGCCAAAATGATGGCGCAAAACAGTTACAGATGCAGTTACAGCTGTTTTTCTGTAAATCAATGTTTAGCATGACCCACTGCTGAAGGAAAGAAAAAAAAAACCACTGGGAGAAATGCTTTTAAATTAATAGATTTATTCAAAGAACTTTTTTTTATCTTTTCATTTCTATCTCAATTAGACATTGGTGAAAGATGGAGCAGGAAGAGAAATAACAGAGTACTGGCACCTTCCTTTCCAGAAAGAAAAGCAACATGGGCTTATCCACAGAAATTTATAGCATGGGTGTAAATGAATAACGAATAATGATAGAACAATGCCACAGGTGATAGGGCAATTGTAATTAACTGTACTGTCATATATAAGTGACAGATAATAGAGACCCTTTACCACCTTGGAGATTTACAGAACAAAACGCCTGTGTATAATTTAGTAAATACATATTTTTATAAAGGAGATTTACCATGTGTTAATTAGGAGGCAGTTTCAAGGATTTATTGCAGCACAAGAGAAAAGATGCATCTAGAGTAGGTAAACAAAGCAAAAAGAGAAAAGGTCAGGAATGGGAATTTGGCTAATTAAAAGGAAAAGGCAGGCATGTGGGTAGAAGACCAGATGAAATGGGAAAGTATTTTTCACAGAAGATATCCAGGTATGTCATCTGTAAAGCATACACCTTTGCTAGTAAGCAGGTTAAACACATATTCCTCCTCCAGTCTGTGCATTAGAATCTGCTTCTGACCAAGTAATGAATAACTTCATACGCTAGTGAATACTACACTAGGAATCTCACACCAATGGTGCATGGCAAAACTCTGGATTTCCTAAGGACAGTGCCAGCTAATTAGAAGGCAGTATGCATGGTTTGGATAAGGGTTTTATCACCTTATAGAATCACTTATGTCTTTAAGACTTGAAGCCTGATTCCTTAGATAAAAATCTATTCTGGATTCACAAGCTAAAGAGTTGACAAAGCAGAGAAATTATATATGAAAATAAGTTCGGTTTCTTGACAAAAAAGGAGAGGGAGAGAGAGAAAATCAGTATCAAATCTTCAATCCTGAAATTAAATCTGCTGCTTTAGATTTTTTCTTTTTTCTTTTTTTTTTCCTTTCTTCTTCTTTTGATGAAAAGCTGAAAACTTAAAGCACAAAGGTTTCACCAGCCCAGCAAGCAGATTCATGGCCTAAATAAATCCCTGAAAATTGTCCAGGTTCCCATTCTTCTTTAACACTAGAAGAGGCCAGACTGGGGCAGGCATTTCATGGAAGTCTCAGATCTCTGCCACATTACTTACATTGTGTGGGGAAAGAGCCTTGGCCAGATAAAGGCTTCTCGTTAATTTATAAGGGTGATAATGTTTTTCCATTCAGCATGCAAGATGTACACAGATGGGCCCTATGTTTCTTGATTTCCGCTCTACAAGACATCAAGTGCAATGCTTTGCACTGGATTCCTGGTGGGAGAGGTAGAAAGGAGATTTTTCATGCTCCTTATAGAAGCTGAAGGATAATAACTCAGGAAGAGTCACTTACAGAGTTTAGGGAACATTGGTGGCTGCTTCATTGTTCCTTTCACGGCAGGCTAGAGGGCAAAAGTTTATCAGAAGGGGAGAAAAAAACTGAGGATGAAATGGAACTGAAAAGAAATTCAAATTTGCTTAAATGAAATTTTCTCTGGGGCTTTAATTCTAGTCTTTGATTTACATTCTTCTAAAAAAAAATAAGTGATGTTTTAAAAATGGCAGTCCTTTTGTATCCTTCATTTAATCATAAACCTTTGACTGTGGGCATTGTTAATAACATTAAATGTTAGGCTTACATTGTTAGCTTAATAGTAAGTGGAAAGGATGGCTTTCTAATTGTATGATTTTTCTCACTCAAGCCTTCTCTTTTAATAAGTCGGTTTAAAAATTCAAGAGACAGTCTAATATTAGGGTACTTACTAGAGGAACTACTCATCCAAGAAAGAAGCATAGCCAGTGCAAATCACTTACAATTTAGAAATTAATGAGTTCTACCGAGTTTATCCTTGAAAATTATTAAAATGCTACCTAAAATGTGTATTAATTAGACATACAGTATCTTAAGTTTCTTAAATACTGCAAGCCAGTTTTTAAATAACATTTGAAAGTAAACCAAATAGAATTCACAGTCACTAACTCTTTATAGAATATTCAACCCTCTATCAAATAAATTTTAAAACAGGTTGTTTACTATATGAAATAACTGTACTGAAGTGTTATGTTTCACTTAGCAATATATTACTAGTCAGGGGTTTTTAACAGAATTTTCTTTAGATTTTTTTTTAACTTTGAGAATTTCTAACTCTCATTTTCCCTAATAAAGTAGAATCTACAGGTTTCCTCTCACATATCCGTGGTCCCACAAGTAACTGGCCTAGAGTCATGGATACGTTCTAGTCTGATGTGTTCTCTATTCAAATCAGTTTCATGAGTAATGGTTCAAAGTTATGAAATGTTCACTTAATAGTTTATAGAAAGAGTGTTTAAGGTAAGGATATTCAGTGGTTTGTGCACAATACCGTAGAAATATTGGCATCAGAAAACCAACTCAATCTGAGCAAATTTATATCTACACAGCTTTTCTCTTAGTAAAAGGAAGAAATATCTTCGTGGTAGCATGATTTTTGTAACAAAGGTCCTCTCAGTTATAGATGACATAATCTACAGTTAGAATGGCCATTTGCCTAGGTGCTAGGTAATAAGATGAAAGCAGAAGTGATATATATGCCGGTTTGAGGCTTTCTCCCTGAAAAAAAAATGTGCATGTGCTCCCAGGCTCTTTGTTCTCTCTGGTTGGGACATGATAGCAACTGTAGCAGCCACCGTGGACCCAGAGAAGGTAGCTATGGGGCAAGGGTGGCAGCTTCTTTTTACCAGCCTTGCATCTCAAAACTCTGGATTGTTGTAGGAGAACAGACAGTTCTATCATTTTAAACCACTGCTTTGGATTCTCTTTATTAAAGACTTCTTTACCTCTGTTAGAGCTGAGCCCCACACCAATTCCAAGAGTGAAACATACCATGCCTTCACTTGTAGGGTTTTAGACCAAACTCAGTAGATTTCCTTTATGTATGTGAAAGCTTTTGAAAAAAAAAATGATACTATCAAAATGAAAAGGGTTATTATTATTATCATTATTATTATCTAGAGATTTTTTTTCAAATTGTAGTAGCTACTGGTCTAATGTTTGAGAATTAAGATAGAGAGGGGAAATAGATATATAAAAAGAAAGAATGTATCTGAAATTCATAGAATAAGTATACCTCAACAAAGTCTAAATTTAGAATTTAGGTTCTAAATGCTTTAACCCTCAAAATGACTCAAAGTTATACACAAATATGAGTCATTGTTAAGGGTATATAAATGAAAGTCAAGTGGAAACAAAACTCTGAAATAAGAATTACTAAATTTGATATTAAGCAATGCATATATTTCATCAATACTGGTTCACATTCTTACAGGATGATTTCGTTTGAAAAAATGTATAGTTTATCATTTTACAATCAAGATTGATAGTAAATTATCCAAATATATAAATAGAAGACTAAAATATGCATGTGGTTATCTCTTGATTCTTTGAAAATCAAAAGTAAGATCAACGTAATGTCTCTTTATTTTCTTTAGAACAGATGTTGGCAGATTTTTGTAAAGGGTCTAATAGTCAATATTTTAGGCTTTGTGGGCCTTAAAGTCTGCATAGCAACTATATAACTGCCAGTTAGAGCAAAATCAGCCATAGATAATATAGAAATGAATGAACATGTCTGTGTTCCAATAAAACTGTTCATGAACACTAAAATTTTAATTTCCTACAATTTCCACATATCATGAAATATTACTCCTCTTTTGATTTTTCTAAACATTTAAAAAGATAACAGCAATTTGAAACTCACAAGCCTTACAAAACAGGCAACAGACCAGATTTTGCCTGCTGGCCATAGTTTGCCAATCCCTGATATAAAATGATCACAAAATCAAATCAATATATACAGAAACATTTACCTATGGAGGATGAATTTTAAATCTCTCCCTTATTTAGGTCAGTTAAAAGGGTTTTACAAGAGGTAATTGAAACTCATTCATTCAACAAGTATTAGTGAGATCCTACTGGGAACCAAGCACATAATACAAATAAAGCAAGTCTCTGCCTCATGGGAATTTTAGTCCAGTTTGTGAAACAGACATGAATAAATAACTAGTGCAAATAAACTGTAATCAACTACGATATCCAGTTTAATTCAAAAATTAAATAAAACTGGTTTTCAACACCAATTTATTTCATTTAATTATAAAATGAAAATTATAAATTTTCTTTTTTTTAATTTTTTTTCACATTTATTTATTTTTGAGAGACAGAGTAAAACAGAGCATGAGTGGAGGAGGGGCAGAGAGAGAAGGAGACACAGAATCTGAAGCAGGCTCCAGGCTCTGAGCAAGCATTCAGCACAGAGCCCGACACGGAGCTCAAACCCACCAACCATGAGATCATGACCTGAGCCAAATTCAGATGCTCAACTGACTGAGCCACCCAGGTGCCCCTAAAAATTATAAATTTTCAAATAAAATGTTATTTTTTTAATTTATTATTTGAGAGAAAGAGAGAGAACACAAGCATGACCAGAGCAGGGACAAAGAGAGAGAAAGAGAGAGAATACCAAGCAGGCTCCATGCTGTCAGCACAGAGCCTGACACGGGGCTCTATCCCATGAACCCTGACATCATGTCCTGGGCTGAAATCAAGAGTCAAATGCTTAACCAACTGAAGCAGGTGTCCCTTCGATCAAAATGTTCTAATGATATGGGGAAGTTGAGCAAATTGAAGAAAATTTTAGACTAGTAGCCGAGAGGTAAAGATGGAGCCAGAACTAGCAGATGAAAAGATGTATGGGATTGCTCTTACTTTAACATCTTGACCTTATTTTGACTGAGTTTCATAATGGTCTCATATTAGATCCCATGGATCATAAAGATTACTTCTATTAAGACACAAAGACACGAACAACCCTCTAAGAATTCTCAAACCAGACTAGTTTTCTTCAAATTAGCACATAGAAAATTACTTAGCAGTCATTAAATACTTTATACATGCAAAGCACTATTGATACAGAAATAATAATAAGTACTATTTGGGGATATTCACTATATTCATTAAATACTGTAATAATTGCTTGATATATATTCTCATATTTAATTCTCACACAGCTCTAGGAAACAGATAATATTCTCATGATTTCAAAGATGAGAGATTAAGTACCAGAGGTAAAGATAAAGATGTCAATCCATATCTTCCTAATGCCCAAACACGTGCTCTGTTCCACTAGCCGATACTGCCCTACAGGTGCTTACTACAGGTAAGTATACAATAAATAATAATAGATATAAAGTTTCATGAAAGCATAAAGCTAATAATAATAATTAATTAATAATATTAATAGTATGTAACATTTGCTTGAACAATTATGCTGTGCCAAACACTTTTTAAACACTTTCTACTAATTTTAAGATATAATCTCTACTAAATCTCTATGAGGCAAGTATTATTCCCCATTTCATATACAAGGAAATTAAGAAAGATGAAAACAAAGTAACTTATCAAATGTCAAACAGTTGGGGTACCTGGCTCAACTGGTTAAGAGTCGGACTCTTGATTTCAGCTCAAGTCATGATCTCACAGTCATGAGATCAAGCCCCGCATCAGCCTCTGCACTGAACACAGAGCCTGCTTAAGATTCTCTCTCTCCCTCTCCCTCTACTCCTGTCTCTCTCTCTCATGTGTGGAAAAAAAAAAAGCCAAAAAAAGGTCAAACAGCTAATAGGTAATGGATCCACAATTTAAACTCAAGAAATCTCTTTCCAGGATTTACACATTTATGTCAAGACCACTGCCCACAGCCACACAGATAATGCTCTGCACAACTCTTGGAAACACCATTCATTGATCACAAAGAACTTTGCATAACATGGCAAAGATATTGGACTTTGTCTGTAATACTGGTGAGCCACTAAAGTCCTCTGTGGTTTGAAAAGAATGAACATGTTTTAGAATGATTACTCTGAAGACAAGGGAAAGATAGACTCCAGGATAAGTTACCAATGTCATAGTTCTATCTAAAACAATAAAAATAAATGCTAAAAACCTGAACTATGACAACAGAAGTGGGACAAGAATGGGTCTCAACATCATTAATCCAGACAGGGAAGTGCAGGAAGGTGTACAGAATTGTGTGTGTAGATTTGGAGGGGAATATGATTGATGATTGAAGTGTGCAAGCTGTAAAGAGTCTGAGGTTCTGTGGCCCTGTAGGAAGAGATGGTTAGTAGACAGATGGACATGTGGCTCCAGGGATGAGTCTGAACAGATTAATATGGTTCCCAAAAACACAGGTGGTAATATCATGGATTTTTGTAAATAATTCAGGAATGAATGCAAAGAAGAGAAAGACAAAATTTGGGGATAGAACTGTGTAGAGGGGTGCCTGGGTGGTTCAGTTGGTTAAGTGCCTGACTTCAGTTCAGATCATGATCTCACGGTCTGTGTGAGTTTGAGGCTTGCATCGGGGTCTTTGCTAACAGCTCAGAGCCTAGAGTCTGCTTCAGAGTCTCTGTCTCCCTCTCTCTCTGCCCCTTCCCCATTTGCGCTCCTTCTCTCTCTCTCTCTCTCAAAAATAAACATTAAAATTTTTTTTAAAAACGAACTGTGTAGAACAGTTACAGTTATGCAATACGTGAGGGAAGAGTTTTCCTTGAAAATAAATAATATGAATGGTCATACAGGTATAAAGAAAATAGGAAAAAATGATGACACAGAAGAATCAAATGCTGGCTGCACAGAAGGCAAGTAAATCAGACTGGGCCCACCCAAGAATTGGTCAACTTAGAAAATAATTTGAGACCACAAGTAAGTGGAGTTGTAGTGAAGTAAATTAAACAATTACAACCTAGATCAAAACATCAGTGCATTCCTTAATTATGTCTCAAAGACAACAACACGTAGTTACTGAGTATCCACAGTCCTCTCAACATTCAATGGGTGTTACAGATATGACAGTAAACAAATTTGCAGTCTACTAGGTGAATGGTGGGGAACAGGCATGGATAGCAACAGTATAAGTAATACAGTAGGAGTAAACATGAAGTTTTATTAGGGGAGCCCATTTGGAGATAAACAACTTAGTCTGGTGTGATACCAAGGCTATGATCCAATAAATTTTATTTCCAAAAACACAGCAGACCAGATTTAGTCAGTGGGCCATAGATCATTCTCCCAGGAACAGAAGCTGACAATTCACCATCTTTATCTATTAGGGTTTGTATTCAGGGAGCAATGGTCATGAGGAGTTTCCTTAAACTTTGCTGTGACATGAAAAGATATATGCCAGCAGTGATGGTCTAGTTTTATCAACTATGCTAAATAAAGAAGACATCCCAAGTGCTCAGATATCTACAGCCTTCAGCTCAAAATAAGTAGATGCCTTCAGTTCAGTAGATGACTAGAATAATTGTACCAATTTTAAACAGCTACATGCTTCTAAGCTTAACGTACACCTCAAAAAGAGAAATAGATGCACTAGAAAATTGAAAAGATACTACTTGTGCACTTAGCTTTATTTTCGTTAGTAATTATGCAAATTGCAAAGTTATATTTTCATAAATTGATATAGTATTCTAGGGAAGTGACTAAAAATAAGAGATAGGGGTGCCTGGGTGGCTCAGTTGGTTGAATGTCCGACTCTTGATTTCAGCTCAAGTCCTGATCCCAGGGTTGTGGGATTAAGCCCCACATCAGGCCCCATGCTGATGTGGAGCCTGCTTAAGATTCCCTCTATGTCTTTCTCTTTCTCTCTCTCTCTCTCTCTGTCTCCTTCTCTGTCTCCCCCTCCGCCCCCTCTCTCTTGCTCACGTGCACTCTCTTTCTCTCTCTAAAATAAAATAAAATATATTTTTTAAAATAAGGGATAAATAGAAATTATCTCCTTATGTATACTGAGTAGTGTCTATTCTACCAAAGTTCCCATCAAGACAATACTATCATCTCATGGAAATAACCTCAGGTGACTAGGACAACAAATGTAAAACGGGGTGTTTTTCCCCATTACAGCTCCTTTTTTGCTCTCATCCTATTGTTTAGAAGTTCACATAACTTATCAAATTAGCAAAAACGTCAGCAAGTATTAGAGTCCTGGCCCCCAGCGTTAGTTTTGATCATTTAGCTCATTTCTTCAATTCTCTGGAGGTTCAAAAGACCTTTGGCAATTCCATTAAATGATGTGTTATTTTCTTCAGTAAATGTCATTTCCCTAATCTAGTAATTAATAAAAAAACAAAGAACAGTTTTCTCAGTGAATGTTGCTTGCTTTCTTTTTGTGCTATATTTCTACCATTTGCCATTTCTTACCAAAAAAAAAAAAAGTAAAAGTAAAAAATGAGGTTATTATTATTAATGACTAACATTTAATTAGGTTGTTTGATCTTTGGTTAAACAAGTTTGCAGATTTCCATTACCATACCTACAAAGATCAGCCCAATGCTTTTAATGAATATGGACGTATTCATATAATGACAAAGCCCTTGATTCTCTGGCTGCAGAATTACTACGCAGTGATCACAAGAAAATATGTGATACACACGAAACACAAATCCTTAATTTTTCACAGAAATATAACTTCTAATGACATATTTAGGTCAATAGTGTGTATTGTGTGATCATAATTATATTAATATAGAACTTAATAAACAGAATATTTTCAATTATTCAGAGTTCAGGCATAAACGCTAATAGTTAAGTTCATATGGAATTGATTTTTAAGATCTGATTTCCATAGTATTCAGTTCTTCAATGGATTGTCCATATCAACAGAATATTTGACTTGGCATATAAAGCCGTTCCTTATATGGCCAAAATGTACCATTCTGTTACTAATCATTCTCCTTATCCCCTCCACCCTCACTACTGCTGCCACTAACCCATTTCATGGGATGCTATAAACATACCAAATCACTAATTGGTATTTAAATATATCATCCTGGCTCATACTTCTATGACATTGCACATGCTTTCCCGCTTACTTAAAATTACCCACTCTACCTCATCTACACTAAGGCTACCCTTACAGACTCTGCCCAACATTATTTCTTCTATTCATTCATTTATTCAAAAGTATATTGACCATCTCCTATATGCCAGCTATTGTTTAGGCACTGGAGAGACAATGGTGAACAAGATAGTCCCTGCTCTCAGGGAGCTCATGTCCAGAAGAAGAAACAAATAAACAAACACAAAAATAAACAAGATAATTACAGATCTTCCTCAACTTACAATAGGGTCACTTCTCAATAAACCCACTGTAGGTTGAAAATACCTTAAGTTGAAAATACACTTAATAAACTAACTTACTGACCATCATAGCTTAGCCTATAGGGCCTACCTTCAACACGGTCAGAACATTTACATTAGCCTACAATTGGGCAAAAGCAACAAACACAAGGCCTGTTTTTAATAAAGTGTTGAATATGTCATGTAATTTACTGAATACTGTACTGAAAGTGAAAAATAGGATGACTATTTGGGTAAAGAATGGTTGTCAGTGCATTAATTGTTTACCCTTGAGATCCCAAGGCTGACTGCAAGCTAAGGCTTGCTGCCACTGCCAGCATCATGAGAGAGGATCACACACATATTGCTGGCCCAGGAAAAGATCAAAATTCGCATTGCAACATGCGGTTCCTACTAATGTGTATTGCTTTCACACCATCATTAAATCGAAGTGTTGAAAGTTGAACCTGTAAATTGGGAATGATTTATCTGTTATAAAATGTGAAAATGGCCATAAAGTAAATGGAGTGATGTGAGAGAGAATAAAGTGTGGGCAAGTATGATTGTAGATATGTGGTAAGGGAAGGAGTCTCAATAGAAGTGACATTCCTGAAAAGAAGGGCCAAGGTGTGTGAAGCCCTGGAACCAAAATGACCTCAGCCTGCTCCTGTTCAGGAGTTAAAAGGAGGCCAGTGTGAATTGGAGCATAAAACCATGGGCTAAGGTGATGGGACATGAGCTTTCACTCCTAAACTTCTGGAGTCCATCCTCCTGAAGTCAGTCCATCAGCAGCCCCCTTCATTACCGCACATGATGTCATGATGCACTATTTTAATTACCTGCCTACAAGTCAACTTTGAGCTCTTTAAGGGCAAATTGCTGTGTGTGTGTGTATGTGTTTAATATATATATGTATATATATATTACACATCTTTATAAGCCCATCACCTATTAGGGACAAGTATGTACTATGTGTTCCATAAATATTTGTTCACTATTAATATCTGATCCTAACCCCTTCTAATGTCCTCAAGGACCCACTTCATTGTTTTCCACACTTATCCACACCTTTACCTGCTCTAGTGACTGAATACATAAATAATTTCACATATTTCCAGTTAAAAAAAAATCTCCCTTAAACCCGACCTCCCCTCTAACCACAACCTTTCCAGTTTACTTGATGAAAATTCCTTGAGAAAAAGATTCACTCATTGTTTCCACTTCCTAATTTCTCCTATCCTTCCTCATTTCACTGCAATTCAGCTTTACTTTTTTGGTTTTTTTAGTTCTTTAGCACTGACAAAGCTGGTTGTTATGTATCTGAACTAGGGACTCAAACTGTGCGGGTATGAATTTTTGTTGTATCATGTAGGGCAGAGGACTTAACCTGTGTGTCAACAGTCTCATCTGTAACATGGGGATAATAACAGCATACGCTTGTTATGAGGATTAAATGAGCTACCACATGTAAAGTACCTAACAAAGTGAATACAACTGATGCCTTACCCTTTATATTCACAATAAATTTACTCATCATGCTGACTCTTCTGCAGCTCTTCTTGGTCTTGAAATTATTTTCTCCTGTAGTTTTCAGATCACCACTGTCTCCTTTCCCTTCTCCCTTTCTAGCCATTATTTCTCAATTTCATGAATCATTTTCTTTCAGTCTCTCCTAAATGTGTGTACCAGAACTCTCTCCTTTTTCACTGTAAGCTCTTCATTCAAATCCATCAGTTTGAGTCACCCCTTAAATCCTAAGGAACTCGAAACCCTTATCCTGAACCCAGGTCTTTTTTTCTGAGTTTTAGACCTACACATGACTCCTTTCAGATTGTGCCCCATCTAGCTTTTTCAGCAAGACCCTCAAACTCAACACCTCCATCCATGAAATCGGCTTTGCAACCCGTCTGGGGCTCCCTGCTGCAAGGAATAGCAAATACCCACCCAATTCTATCCCAGGTATCCCATTCAGAAACATTAGATTCTTAGACTCTGCTCTTCCTCTTCTCCTCGTCCTTTAAATCTGTCTTTTTCTCCACCTTCCAGATCTCCCCAGAATGACTCCTCTCTAGTCTGTTTCCATTGTCGCACTTTACACCAGGCTTCCACCATCTCTCATGTGTGGAAACCCTCTTACCTGATCTCCATGCCTTCAGGCTCACAAACTTTCAATCTATCCCCACACAGCAGCCAACAAGATCTTTTTAAAACGCATATCCGATCATGCCATTGCCCTGCTTAAACCCCCGCAATGATTCCCCAAAGCTTTCAGGATACAGTTCAAACTCGTCAGTTTAGTTGGAGGCCCTCTGCCTGAGCCAGATCAGTGCCCTTAATAGCTCCCTCCTCACCAATTCAGGAGGCTGCAAGTGCCCTATAAAAATCTGCTGCAGCTATGTTCCGGCTGCTCAGGAAATTTCTCCAAGCTCCACATCGCACCCAGGTCGCAGCTTTGAGCCTCTGCTCTCGTCTCAAGTCCCTGTCTTCCTTCGTCTCTGCCTCCAACCTAAACGCTGCCTGGTTGCCTCCTTAGACGTCAGATCTACTGGCTCTCAATTTCTCATTCTCTCCGAAGTATGTCTCTTTAACCACTCCTGGTGCTCTGTTGCACACTGTGGCCCATGAGCAAGGGACATTCCAGCCACTATTACTCATCTGGGCTCTCCTAACTCTGCTCCCAGCCTCACCCAGCATCCAGTTTCTACCTGCCTGCAAGAGGACACGGAAATGTCCCCATAAACTCATCAATCCTTGTGCTCCACCCACAGGAACACTTGTGTTCCCCAAACAGTTCATGCTTTTTCATACCTCGGTCCATTTACACAAGCTGTTCCCTTTGCCTGGAATACACCAGTCTTCCCCTACCACTCACATATACAACACTGCCTAACACATACATCCACCAGTTCATTCAGGCCAGCATTCAAGATTCAACTCTCGGAAGCCTTTGGTGACACCTGCTCTGTTCTTAATTAGAAACCTCTCGTCCATCCTCTGAATTCTTCTATATAAATCTAATATACTGCTTACTATTAAAAAGTTCTTGGGGCACCTGGGTGGCTCAGTTGAGTAAGCGTCCGACTTCAGCTCAGGTCATTATCTCAAGGTTCCTGAGTTCAAGCCCTGCATCAGGCTCTGTGCTGACAGCTCTGAACCTGGACCCTGCTTCGGATTCTGTAGCTCCCTCTCTTTCCGCCCTTCCCTTGCTCGCATTCTGTCTGTCTGTGTCTCTCTCTCAAAAATAAATAAACATTTAAAAAAAATTAAAAGAAAAAGTTCTTTCATTTCCTTTCCTCCACTACTAGATAGTCAGCCTGTGAGGTCAGGGAAATGTAACCAATCTTTGTATCTCGGTGCCCAGTAGACTGCTTAATTTATCATGAGTACCTACTAAATACTCATTCAATGAATGAATGAGTGAATGAATGAATGAATGAATGAATTTCATAGTCCTAGAATAAACTGAATAAATGTCATTTTGAAACATTTTTTGGATGTAAGAGTAATTTCATTTTACAGTGATTTATAAACAACTCCAAGTATGCTTCAATATTAGTACCTTTTAAACTAGATATATTCATAATATCTCTAGGTCACATGACATGCTTCTACTTTTAACTTAGACTTGTAATGGATTGACTCTTTTCAAAATGAAATCGATACCTATCAATTTCCTTCTCTAGAAGGCCTGTGTGATGAGGCAGGGAATCTCAGCAGAGATTGCCCATGTGCAGTGTTATATAGTGTATTTGATGTGGATAGATTCTCACTAGGGAATAAAATAAGATACCCCATTTTTTTCTCATCGTGCATTTGCAAGGCTTTAGGAAAGAACATTTGCATTGCAACTTCCTGAGCAACTTAGCTCCTGTAGTGTTTTTAATTGCGCCATTTATACCTGACAATATTATCCCTATGACTAAACGTAATATTACTGAACATAGTTATTGGATATATTATTAAAACTGGTAAAGACAAATGTGTGGAATACAGAATACAGATATTATTTTGCCTGATACAACACTTCATAGTTCTAAGCCCTAACACACACACACACACACACACACACACACACACACAATCTTTAACTATATTTAAATAGTATGTGATGCATAATGTTAAGAATAACCAACACTTACTGAGTGCTCACTATGAGCCAAGAACTACTCTGAGAATTTTATGTACATTATAACATTTAGATCTTATAAGAATCCCAAGAAACAGTTAATATTATTGCCCCCCCTTTTCAGCTGAGGCAAAGGACACAAAGAAAAATAAATAGCCTGAGGTCATACAGCTAGTGAGTGATAAATCCAGAACAGAAATCAAGGCAGTCTAATTTCAGAGCTCTGCTTTTAATCTCTTTGCTATCTTGTTTTTGTAAGTATCATAGTATAAAACAAAATTTTGCATGGGTTTAACAAGAAAGGTATTTTAAAAAAAATTTAAAAACACAGGTGAAATGCTTTCCTTCCATGCATATAATATTGCATAAATATTGCATGCATATAATCATGGAATTATATGCATGCAACAAATTCAGTATGATTCCTGTGTATGTACTTACAATCATAACTACCAATCTATCTCTTGTTGCCCCACAACAGTGTTTGACCTTATACCTCTGACACATGGTAGAGACTCTGGTATATAAAAGGTGCCCAAAAAGTTTTAATAATGACATTTATGAATAAATACCAACAAAGACAGAATTGGATGAATAAATTATACAGCTACAGATTGAGCAATGTGATAAAAATTTTGTTTTAAGTATTCCATTGAATCCTCAATAATTATATGGGTTAGAAAGTATATCCATTATACCAATCTTTTCTGCGTATTACAGAAATTAAGTAACTTGCCTAAGGTCACAGAGCTGGCAAATGGTAAAGCCAGGATTCAAACCCGTATCTGTGTTACTACAAATATCAATGCTGTTGTGGTTTTAAGCACCTTCAACCTACAGTCTTAGCACTAAAAGAGACCCAATATTGGGTTGGGTTTACCACAATCCTGTCCAGCCTGGGAAATTTTGTGATTTTATTAGTCCTTAATTTCTAGGTGCACAATTATAAAACAACAATACCAAATATACAGATATTATATGTATGAGGCAAACAAATTTGTGTACATTGTTTTCTCCAACTATTTCTTACTTCCATCTTATTTCTTTTTCATTGCTAATGGATACACACACAAAGGACAGGATACTGAACTCTTAACATTATTATGGAAGAAGTTAGGGGTTAATCAAGCTTCCAGGTGACCCTTGCAGAGCCTCACATTTCTGTTTCCATATGAGCAATGCTGAGGTCAATGGAAAAAGCAGAGTTCTAGAGAAGCCCAAACAAAACTGATGATCCAATATATTGCTCAAAGTACAAGTTAAAAAATGAGAACGTATCTTGAAAAAAAAGTTCCTAAAGCATTTACTTTTGGTACTAGCATAAAACCAAAACACATTTAATGGAGGGAGAGTAATAGAGAATAAAATATAAGTTTCACACTTAGCAAAGGTAAGACTGGAGAGAGTAGGAAAATACTCAACAATTAATAAAGCACTTCACCATAGCAGGCACTCAGTAAATATTTACTGAATAAATGAATGAGGTTCACATTTGCTTCTATAAAATAGGCTACATTTCACTAAAGGTAACTTTTGTGACATACATTATCAAAATTATTATAAATAACTATAAAATCTAGCTAAAATCTTAAAAATTTAAATAAACGTTTAAAAAGTGACAATTCTAATATCTTAAAATAATTTTCATCTACTTCAATTTATCTGATTAGTGCCTCCCTACCTAGAATAGTTGACAGATTTGAAAGTAGTTGTGTTACTTTCCAGTGACTCCAGAATTCAAATCATATTGTGCTATTCATTAGTACTACAGTTCTTACAGAATAATCCCTAACATACTGAGGTATTAAAAGAGAGAGAGAGAGAGAGAGCGATGTTTCCTGTTGTTGTTTAGGATCTTGTTTATTCAATATTTTCTATCATTTTCCTAACAATCAAAATAATTTTTTTATTCTTTTTAAATCAGATTACATACCAGCTGAGATCTCATTCAAGTATAGTATTCCACCAATCCACAATTCTTAAAATTGGTAACAACTCAATTCTTCATATAAAATTGAGATTACTATTCCACTGACCAGACAAGATAAAAAACATATTCTTCTTTTCTTTTTAAGTTTTTACTTATTTTTGAGACAGAGAGAGAGCATGAGCAGGGAAGGGGCAGAGAGAGAGGGAGACCCAGAATCTGAAGCAGGCTCCAGGCTCTGAGCTGTCAGCACAGAGCCTGACGTGGGGCTTGAACTCACAGACCGTGAGATCATGACCAGAGCCGAAGTCAGACGCTTAACTGACTGAGCCACCCAAGTGCCCCTAAAAAACATATTCTTAATATGAAATGACTTCTAAGCAAATCTAATCAGAAACAAGTAATAAAGTCAACCTAGATAATTAGCATGACTTTTCACTACAACAGTAAAGGATGGCTCTTTCAGAACTCCGCCATGGCTTGGATAATCTCACCAATCTATTTTTGTTGTTGTTGTTGCTGTTGCTGTGCCAATTAAACATCAGACATCAAGACTTAATTCAACAGTATTTTGGCCCTGTTGATCACTTTTTCCTTTAAATTATCTTCAGTGCCGGGGCCCCTGGGTGGCTCAGTCAGTTGAGCGTCCGACTTCAGCTCAGGTCAGGATCTCGCAGTTTGTGAGTTCGAGCCCCACGTCAGGCTCTGTGCTGACAGCTCAGAGCCTGGAGCCTTCTTCAGATTCTGTGTCTCCCTCTCTCTCTCTCTCTGCCCCTTCCCTGCTCATGCTCTGTCTCTCAAAATGAATAAACGTTTAAAAAAATTAAAAAAAAAATTATCCTCAGTGCCTTTGCCACAACCTACGCATTTTTTTTAAATATGGAATTTATTGTCAGATTGGTTTCCATACAACACCCAGTGCTCATCCCAAAAGGTGCCCTCCTCAATACCCATCACCCAACCTCCCCTCCCTCCCACCCTCCATCAACCCTCAGTTTGTTCTCAGTTTTAAGAGTCTCTTATGCTTTGGCTCTCTCCCTCTCCAACCTTTTTTTTTTCCTTCCCCTCCTTCATGGTCTTCCTGTTGGTGGGAATGCAAACTGGTGCAGCCACTCTGGAAAACAGTGTGGAGGTTCCTCAAAAACTTAAAAAAAGATCTACCCTATGACCCAGAAATAGCACTGCTAGGAATTTACCCAAGGGATACAGGAGTGCTGATGCAGAGGGGCACTTGTACCGCATTTTCTAAAATTATACTAAGAAGTAGAATTGGGGCACCTTGTTGGCTCAGTTGGTTAAGCGTCCATCTCTTGATTTTGGCTCAGGTCATGATCTCATGGTTCATGGAGACTGCTTGAAATTCTCTCTCTCTCTCTCTCTCTCTCTCTCTATCTCTCTCTCTGCCCCTGCCCCGTTCTTTTTCATTGCTAATGGTGCATGTGTGTGTGTTCTCTCTCTCTCTCTCTCAAAATAAGTAAATATTTTTTAAAGAAAGAAAACTTAAAAAAAGTAGAATTGTTTCTATTTCATTTATTCTTAAGGGCAAAACCAAAACAACTATAATTTTATAAAACACAAATTTTATTTTACTATATTAGCAACTACATGAAATTAGTTTGATTTTTTTCCCACTTAATTGACCATAGGCATTGATACTAAGGAGGAAAAAAAGGTGTTATTAGTCAAATACCTTTTCTGTATATCCTTAATAGTCTCTCATGTAAATTAATACTGATGCAAGTTAATATCTTAATTCTAAAAAGTTTAATTAAAACAACTTTGCCTGACTCCAGATCTAAATATATCTCCCTGAATCATTTTTCAGTTCCTTTTGTAATATCCATCTTAAACAGAAATCCTAGTTTATTCTGGCTCTGATTCAATCTTCCAAAACTTCCTCTCTGTTTACTTGGGTCTTTTGGAAGAGTTCCAAGTTTGCCTCTCGTCTCTGAAAAAAGATGAATGAAATTGAAATTACATTTACTGTTCTTTTGACTCTCATGTTTGTGCTCAAAGACAGAGCTAATTTCTCTGACAATTTTCATAAAGAAAAATGGCCAAATTCATTTATTTTAGCACTCACTAAAATGGGGTTTATTCACAGCTCATATAACCTTACTCCCATTCTTTTATTAAACAATAAAATCCTTATTAAAGAATAGATTATTGTTTTCCCAGGTATTGCTATAAAAAGCTTTATACAATCCCAAGTATTCTCAAGTAATCTAAAAGTTAAACTCCTTTTAGAGCTGAAGAAACTGAAGTCTGGAACAGTTAAGAGACTCCTCCAAGGTCACAAGGCTAATTTGTGGCCACCCTGAGCCTAGAAACCCAGCCTAGTACCAGTTCTGATCTCAACTTACTCCTGTGATTGCCTGTAACTTCTCAGGCTATTGAACTGCTGATTTGATCTTCAAAGTTTTTATGGAATGTTGAAAAGTCAACTATTTGTCTCATTCCTTCCATTATTGTGCACTGTTATCTTGATCTTTCTCAAAAGGGAAATAAGAATAAATAAACATCAAAAATCATTATTTCCCGTAAATATAGAGAAAACTACAAACCATATATCTTGAAAAAATATGTAGCAAACAGATGATAGGGTGATAAGCACTGTACAAGTAGATGACAGACCCAAAGATTGATAGATAGAAAATTTGCCCACTATTACATTTTCAATACATAACACTTAACTCCTCAAAGGTTTTTGTGCACACAAACAAAAGAACCCTCAGCTTAAGGGCATCTATGAATTTTTAGTAGTCTGCACAAATATTTCAATTCAGAAATAGAACATGTCAAGTATTGTCCTACAAAGATGTAAAATACTTTAAATTGCTCGAAAGAGGATGTTTCACATAAGACAAAATAAAGTTATTATAATGATTTGCTTATGTCCCATATTTTTTCTGATTATTAGTTTATAAAGGCTTACAAGCACCTGCAAAAGACTGGGAAATAAATACATACCTGGTCTAATGCAACAGCTATGTTTCATACAATTCATGAATGAATCAATGTTTTTGTAAATCATAATCTTATTTTAAAATGCATGGCAAGCTTTCTATTTAAAGGGACTCTGCAATAACTCTTACAAAGAATAATTCAAAATAATCACCCTATTTTATCTACAGAACTGCCAAAGAGAGAAACCGACTAGATGTCTGAGGCAAGCCCTCAGAGGCAGCCAGCACTATGACAGAGTGAGCATGCTAAGGGATTTAGTCCCTGCTCAGAAGGTGTGGGCCAGTTTTCAGTCCCAGCCAGAATCTATAACCAACTGGACAGCTTACAAAAACATAACCAGTCCATGCCCCATCCCAAACTAATTAAGTCAAAGCCTCTGTTAGTATTGATAATACTCACAAAAGCAGTGCCACTGGAGTGTAGCTACCACAACTTGAAAAGAAGTGGGTTGAACAGAAAACAGGAAGAGGAGAATAAGAAACAAAATACAAGCCACACTTTCCAGGAGGTCCAGCCTAAAGGGAATAAATGAAATAATCATTGGAAGTAGATTCACAGACAAAAGGTTTTCTTTGGTTAGTGTTTGGTTTCATTTGCCTTTTAAGATGGGAAATAGAATAACACACCCATATGTTAGTGGGTATGAGTCAACAGAAAAGAAGCTTATATCATCAGAGAAGGAAGGGGCAATTGCTGGTGTGCTGGCCCTGAACAAGCAAGAGAAGAATGGGATGCAGAACACAAGGGAGGAGGTAAATTTACATTGGAGCAGGACAGTACATCCCTAGGAGCTGGGGAAAGGCAGACTGCGTGTGCACAAATGCAGGAAGAGGCAGCATTCTGGCAGAGGAAGCTCATAGACATTTCCTCTGGTATCTTTCATTTTCTCAGTGAACAAAGATGTAAGGTCATCAAGTTAGAGTGAGAAATGCAGGTGCAATGTTGCAGATCTAAGGACAGATGTAAAATAATCATGCAACTAGATGGATCATAGGGCTAGAGAAACATCACCCGATTGGGCTGTTGTTGCAGAAAATCAATGCCCTTCAAAAATGGAATGCACGCTTCTCACGTGCTTTGATCTTAGTGAGTTTATGCTGGGTCCTAACAACCACCACTTCCTCTCATAAAAGTGTGAAACAACCTTCCTCCAAATCATTCTATTCCTGCCAGAGATCAATGAAGCTGGCTGCTCTCTAGTTTGCAAAATATTTCTTCCCTTTTTTCAAAACTCTGAGTGATATTTGCTTATCTCCAGTTTGCTGATTCCTAGTCTCCAGAATTCCTTAACAATTAAATCACTGAAAATTGCTCAGCAATCTCATTTTTGAGCATTCCCAAGATCACTCAGCACAATTCCACTGAATCAGTACATGTGAACTCATTTAAAAATACTGGGATCTTCCACTCTCCACCGGCAACATAATTCAGCGCGGTGAGAAATGCTTAACCTAATCTCACTGAGTTCCATTCTATTTTGTCAGCCTGCTCTATTACACATCCAGCAAATTCACACACCAACTTTGCTCATTTCTGAACTCCCAAATGATCTAACAGTCTACACACACTTGTAAATACTTCCAAAGATTAATTTAGATGAACATTCTCTTATCAAATGAATGAAAGACCTCAGGTGACTTTTGAACTTCTGGAAACTATAAGCACTTAACAGAGAAAGCACCACTTATGCTCAGAAGAAATAACATCATGTTATTCTTTTGTCTAACCATAGTGTCATATCCTTAGTTAAGGCTTCTTCTTTTTGGCTCTGGATTTACTTTACTAAATTCTCAAAAATTCCTCTCATTCCCAGGGCGCCTGGGTGGCTCAGTCGGTTAAGCGTCTGACTCTTGGTTTCGGCTCAGGTCATGATCTCACGGTTTGTGAGTTCAAGCCCCATACAGGGCTTTGTGCTGACAGTGTGGAGACTGCTTGGGATTCTCTCTCTCTCAGCCCCTCCCCCACTCGCTCTATCTCTCAAAAATAAATAAACTTAAAAAAAAATTTTTTTTTAATTCCTCTCATTCCCTGTCACTTTCCCCCTCCAATTTATCTGAATATTGGTCCCAGGCCAACTTTTACTTAGTATTGTTTTGTTTATCTCCTGGTGATATGAAAAGCACATAGTATTTGTTTGTCCTGCAGACCTTGGTTCAAATCCTCCTCCAGGTTATGGATTGATTAGTTGCTTCATCCCTTTGGAGTATAACTGTCCTTAGGTGTAAAATGGCCATAATAAGGTGATTACATGCAATATAAAAAACAGGCTGTCTTTCCAGTGCTTAGAACATACTAAGTGTTCAATAAATACATGTTCTATTCCTTTCTTTCTCTCTCCTGTTCACAAATGGCCCTACTTTTCCAATAAGACTAAGTCCAAAGTAACATTTTTTTCCTCGTAAATGCAAACAATGGGTCCTATCATTTTCCTTCTTGACTAGTTTTCACATTCTACTCAGAGTTCAGAGTGTACTTTACTCATTCACATCATACTCTATTTTTTAGCTATTTTCTATGCTAATATATCATTAGTTCCCAGATAGAGAAATATAGATATGAAGATACAGAAATTGATAGAGGTAGGCAGGTATAGGTGGGTGTCTGTTTAGATACAGATATGAATATGGTTATATATATATGATTTTTGTACATGCGTGATTTTTTTTATATATAGTTTTACATATATCCACAACTTCGTTTTAGGTACAACAGCTCCGTATAGAAAGCAAGGAAGCAAAGTCTGTTAAGCCAAATAGGTAAGACCTCACGCCCTTACTTAGGAGCTTACTCTCTATATAATTGTGGGAAAAAAAAAAAAAAAAGAAAGAAAGAGAAAGAAAAAAAAAAGGTTAAAGTCTCTAAGCTTCCATTTCTTTGTAAAATAACTTCTTCATTGCCAGGTTGTTGTATTTAAGACGGACAACATTTGTAAAATCCTGGCACATAGTAGGTTCCCATTTAGTTGTTGTCTTTTGTATTATTATTTTCACAAGCCTTATTTTATTCTGCAGTGCCAGACATTTTTAATAGCAACAATAAATAAATGCCTGCTGAGTTAGATATTGCTATGATTTTATCTTGTTAATAGTAATGAGTAAATTGGCAGAGTTGATGTTTTCAAATTTTAAAAGATGCCATCTTTTGAGTGAGTCTTATAACATCTGTGGTATGGCTGCAAAAAGATCATTCAAATGCATAAGATTTTTTTAACTCACACATCAAATAAAATAGCTATATGATATTATATTGCTCAAGCAGTCCATTTGCAAGCGCATTCAGAGTTTTTTGCCACAGTGTTCCAGCATATAAATGAGTAATAAAGGTAGGGGCTCTTCTACAAATAAAGTTCAGTTTCTAGGACATAGTTCTTTATTTTATCTTTTTTCTCCTTCCTTTTCTCTCTCTCAATCTTAATCTCTTGCTCTCTCTTGCTTGCTCTTCCCATATAATTCTCTGATTTTATATATATTCACTACTTGTCTTTGAATAATCAAACGTACCTTGAAAGCCTTTACTATTGACTTTTCTATATTTTCTCCATTTTTCCACATGTCGTACAGAGCAGAATCTAATGAAAATTGAACGATTTCTTGTTATTATATCTTCTACTTTTCCTTTTCATGAATAATATTTTTGCTAAAACAAACAAATAGTAGAAATATCTCCAGTTCATGTCACTGAAGGTGACTGCAAAGGAATTTGAAGGCCAGGAAAACAAAACAGACATTATTGGCTTTACAGTTAGAGAAACTAGAAGAAGCAAAAGTTGCAGTAGATCAAGAAGAATTGCCCCTAAATTGATTCCTGAAAGTAAATAAGCCTCCTAGCCTTTTTACATGTTGGCAAGTTAATGGAAAGAAATAGGTTTGTTTATTTATTTGAGTGATATTCAACCTAGTAACAT
Source organism: Lynx rufus (assembly GCF_022079265.1). NCBI lineage: Eukaryota > Metazoa > Chordata > Mammalia > Carnivora > Felidae > Lynx > Lynx rufus. The sequence goes on from NW_025814834.1 coordinate 153,608,979, forward strand.
TTTAGTGAGTGAGCAAAAGAAACCAAGGAAGAAAATTCCAGTATGCCTTAAAGGAAGTAGTTAAATTTTGAAAATGTAGTTTCCCCTCCCCCTCTTCAGAGGAATGTTTATATTCTCAAAATTGATGAAGGATTGTTTTCACATGTACGTCATCTGACTTGCATTCAAATATTTTGGATCAATAAACATGCTTAACATAGAGTTGTCAGAAGTTAGGAGTGCATAGTTGTCACTCCTGGTATTTTTTAATTCAAAACTGGCTGTGATTTTTTCCTTAATGCAACTAAAAAAGCGCGCGCACACACACACACACACACACAGAAATCCCAGACTTTGTACAATGGATACATGCCAGAATGCACAATTTTTACCTCTCTGACATTGGGAAAGATATTTGACCTCAATAAGTCTTCCTTTTCTCATCAATAAAATGGGAATACTAATAACATCTACCTTGCAGATTATTGTAAGATTTAAAATATGTATTTCATGAAAAGCACCTGACAGATATTTCTAAGAGAATGGACCAGTAGTGCCACATCAAGGCTCCCCAGTAGTATTAATTTTTTTTCATATGTGTGTGCATGAGTATTCTGAAAATAAATATTTCTAAGATTTTTGGAAACATTTTAGGAACTATGAAAAGAGAACCATTAAGAGGTGTGCCTTTAATTAAAAAGGTACCATTTGGGGGCAGTTGAGTGGCTCAGTCAGTTAAGCATCTGACTTTGGCTCAGGTCATGATCTCACGGTTTGTGAGTTCAAGGCCTGCATCAGGCTCTGTGCTGACAGCTCAGATCCTAGAGCCTGCTTCGGATTCTATGTCTCCCTCTCTCTCTGCCCCTCTGCCCCTCTGCTCTGTCTCTCTCTCAAATATAAATAAACATTAAAAAAAATTCTTTAAAGGTACCATTTGGCTGAGCCATGAAAATTCTGATGAAGCACCGACATATACAATGGCAACCCCTAAAATAACAAGTACATGTTTGCTATGTCCAAGTGCTTCATATGCATTATATCATCAACTCTAGACACTCAGCAAGGTATTAAAAGTTTTTTTTTTATTAAAAATCTGCAGCTTACACAGATTATGAAATCTAGCTAGTGATTAGCATATCTGAACCCAAAGGACTGAGCTCTTGACCACTATGTTGCCAACATCTACTTGGGGTAGGAATAATTAACGCCAAAGAAATACATCAGGTGGGTACAACAAAAGAAAAAGGAGAGTTCTTGTATTAATGTCTAAAGAGAACACTGTAATTTATATCCGTTTCCAGATTTTTTCTATTTATCTTTACAAGTAATCATAAATCCATTCCGGCACACATCTCTTCAACCAAAATTTTCTGCCAAGAACCATGCACTCAGCTCTATGGGACCTCATAACCAATAATATAAATACCAAAGTAAATATTTGATGATGAAAATCGGGCAAGAAGTATAAATTTCAAATATAATCTTTAACATACAACTATTCAAATGCCCCACTACAGAGAGATAAAATTCCACAAAGTAAGCTATCACAAAATGAAGGATACCACTAAAATATAGCTGAGTTCAAAGGCTACTCCAAACTCCATAGCCTGTGAAACAAAGAGAGATACAGTAGTTTAATATGATCAGCATACCCATGATTGAAATAAATTTTCTTTTTAGTAAGTCACAAAAGTAACAAATTTAGTTCTACAGAATTAAAGGCAAAACAAGCTTGAAAGAAATAATCTGTAGACACTTTGTTGCATTAAAATGTATGCAGGGTAGGACCATCTGGGTGGCTCAATCAGTTAAGCATCCAGCTCTTGGTTTTGGCTCAAGTCATGATCTCATGGTTCATGATTCAAGCTCTGCACTGGGCTCTGTGCTAGCAGTGTAGAACCTTCTTGGGATTCTCTCTCTCTCTCCCTCTATCTTCTGCCTCTCTGCCCCTTTCTCTCAAAATAAATGAATAAACTTTAAAAAAAATGTACACAGGGTAAAGTGGTGTGCTAGTAAAAGAAGTGAACCTTTTTATTTTGAACAACTCTAAATTTACAAACCATGGACATTTAAGTGACATACAGATAATATTTGATCCTGTCTAGTTGAGCGTGCAAATCAGTAAGTTGTGCACATAATGGATGATTAGGTGAGCACAATTGGAGTCTGTGTTTGCAATCCAAATTTACATGCTTAATCATCACACTGTATTTCACTGAGGGTGGTTTACACACACATATATAAATTGTAAAATTTTCATGCATATATATTTTTACACTTATGGCTTCTATTTCTGGTACAGACAATAATCCCCTTGTATATATTTCCTTTGAAGTTAATCCTGTTTTCTGTATTATTATATATGTCATATAAAACCATTAGGCTGTTGGACTATGCATTTATTGTTTGTCAACTTCTTTTTATATCTATGTGCCCTGTGTTCGGATCTGGGAGCACTGTAAAATAAGGGAGAAGATAGGTTCTCTGCCTTTTGAACGTGCTACTTTTTCAATAGTACCTTAAACATCTTAAACATCTAGAACATTCAAACTTAAAATTCAAAAACAAGTTGGGTGAAGTGTAATATGACATATACTTTTATGTTATAATTCTCACACAGCTGATCCATAAATTCACTCTTTGCATATCAATTTCCATTGCGAGGTGTCCCATAGGGATCATTCAACATCAGGTTTATAGAAGAGGAAACTGAGGTTCCGTAACACTGTGTGCTTTTCAAAAGCCACTGCTCTGCTACAACTTTCTGATATATCCCACAGGAAAGAAAAAGATAATATATCCTGTTTATTCATACAAAAGACTTACCAAGGATTTCAGCTCAGCCCTTCACAAGCTTCAACCTGACTTCCCTCGTCTTGGCTGAATACTTGTATATGGATGCCTTTCCTTCACTCAACAAAATGTTTCCCTTTCTTCCTAAACCTATTCCCCTTCTTGACTTCCCCATACCTTCCTGAGTCAATCACCCAGAAATGCTTTTTCCCTTCGATATCCTCAGCTGATCATCAATAAACCTCTTCCTTTCTTCATTTCATTTGTCCCTCTTTTTGTATCATTACTTCCCACCCACCATATCTGGCCCTTTGAACATCACATCAGATTTACTGTAAAAGTAGCCCACTAGTCTTGTTGCCTCTCTCTCTCCCTCTGCAATCTACCACACACCATACCATCAGATCTATTCAAAACCCTGCCTTCATTATGTATTTGCATCTGCCCATTGCCATATATATATATATATATATATATATATATATATATACATATATATGTGTGTATATATACACATATAATTGCCATATATATATATATATATATATATATATATATATACACACACACACATATAATCATAACAAATAACAAGCATCAAGGGTCTAAAATGGTACCAGGCCCTCTGCCAAGTGTGTTGTATCAGTTACCTCATATGAGCTTTACAATAATGGGGGGGTGTATTCTGGTTAACCCTATTTTACAGATAGAGAAATTTAAGTTTTGAGACATTGATTAATTTTCCCAAGGTCACATCATAAGTGTATCTAGTATTAACACTCAAGAAATGCAATTCTAGAGCTCAAACTATTAACTGGTACCCCAAACATACACAGGAATGTTTCCAGTGAATCTCAGATGGCAGAAGAGAAAACTATTTGGAAATGGCAGGGTATGAAGGGAGGGAAACATGAAAGGCATTTTCAATCCTCCAGAGTTTATATTTCCAAAAGAAGTAACTCAGAGAGTCATGAGTTACTTTATTATTTTTTTTTAATGTTTATTTTTGAGACAGAGAGAGTTATGAGTGGGGGAGGAGCAGAGAGAGAGGGAGACACAGAATCTGAAGCAGGCTCTAGGCTCTAAGCCGTCAGCACAGAGCCTGACATGGGACTCAAACCCAAAAACTGTGAGATCATGACCTGATCTGAAGTCGGACGCTCAACTGACTGAGCCACCCAGGCTCCCCATGAGTTGCTTTCTTTATAAGTGTTTTGTCTTTTCCCTCTGTATTTCCTTTCAGTTAAATAGTCAATGTTTCCAGTATCTGGAGGGGTAGAGGCAGGTTGATGGATTTCCAAAAGAAAAGAACAGCAGTTTGGACTGTGAAAGATTTTACAAATGTTATAACTAATAAATGGAACCACCATGGCACAAAAAGAAAAACAAATCAATTTGTTTTCTCTTCTTCTTTTCTCTTTCCCCAAATCTTTATTTAAATTTCAGTTAGTTAACATACAGTGTAATATTAGTTTCAGGTGTAGAATTTAGCAATTCACAGTTTGTTTTCTCTTCTTCTGTGAAAATATATTCAAATAGAATAATACAGACTTTTAACGGCCTTCCTTCTTGAATATTTTGTATACTACTTTCGGCAACCAATAAAGAAAGGGACACGATTACCTTTAATTACGGACAGAAGGATAGGTGTAAAAAGTGCATTTCAAAATTCTATTTGGAGATATAATTTGTGTCAAAACTAAGGCCCACCATAAAGACTGAAAGGCTTTGGGCAATCTAAAGGAAAAGTAAAAACAGTATGTAGAGGTATTTTACACTATATATATATTTGACACCAGTCAAGAAGTTTGAATCCTTTCCATGTAGAGTGTGTGAGACACCAGAATCCTGTCCCTCCATCCTCTCCAGTTTATTCACCAAGACACTGGGAAGCTGGTGATCACTGGCGTCCTGGAGCGCCCCGCACAAATTCTGTCTCTATTTGTTAGGCTTCCTTCATTGCAAGCATCAGAAACCCATTCTGGTTAATCTAGAAAGAGAATTGCTTGGAGCAATCTTGGGGAGCTCAAAAGAGCAAAGAGACTTTGAGTCCAGGTCTAGAGTCAGCCTCACATCCAATCAGCAACCAGTCAGCTTTGGGCATGGAGGCTGCACGACAGCTTGACAGTGAACTACGACTGTCTTTTACATTTTTGTAACACTCAGCTCTAGATTCAGAGTACCCCCGCTCCAACAACAACAACAACAACAACATATATATATGCAGAATATATATATATATATATATATATATATATGCAGAATACACATATACATATGTGCAGAGACCCTTAATCACAGCCCTTGCAGACTAGAGAGAGGTCATTCTTCTGAAAGAAATTAGGGCACTATTCAGAAAGAACTGGTTGCAGGATAGCAAACAAACAAAAACAAATGGTAAGCGGATACAAGAAAAATTGTTAATAGAATTTAACAATTTATTAACTATTTAAGAAGTTTATTCTTTTTGAAAAGAACTTAAGATTACTTTCTTTGTGAAAGATAAATCCATGGTATCTATTCATAACAGTTTTTCAAGTATGCATAGAATTGTCAAGAAGAGGCTGACCAGTTAGTTATTCCCCCTACCTCATAAAAGCTGAACAGAGTTCTGCTAAAATGAACCCTGATTCAATTTCAACTAAAATATAAGGAAGATCATCAGGCAAAATTCCATTGTGATAAAGGGGATAACACAAGAGATAATAATGAGTAAACCTAATCTTTTATCCACCACATTTTTGTTTTGAATATGCAGAATCCAAGATCTTAAAGGTACACTGGAGATTATTTAAGACAAACTCTTCATTTTATATGTTAGGAAACAGAGATCCAGAGAATTGATTGAAGTGATTTGCCCATGGTCACAGCTGCTCAGTATCAAAGCCATATCTACTGCTTAGATTTTCTAATTCATAAGAACATCCACTATTCTGCACTCTGTCCTTGAACCTCATGTGTCCTGGTTGATTTAGACACTCACTAGTTAATTTCTTGAATTTACCTTTGACTCTATAATTTTATGACTTGGGATAACTTTATTTCTCCAATATGTAATTTTTAAACTGCAGCATTCATCATATCAAGTTGCCATTAACTGTAAGATGTACCACTAGGAAATCAAACAAATGTTGGCAACCAAATTAGGACACAATGCTTTCTTACTACTTACGGTTTTTATTTCATACTTTGTGAAGGAATTCTTTCAGACTCATTTACATATGGATTTTTATCATGTATTATCTTGTTCATAGATTAAAATAAAAATACAAGCAAAATATATTTTAACAGTAGCTTAAAAACTTCTGTACATGTAGAACCCAACTTTCCTGAGGTATAGTTCATCTCAGAGCCATAGATATCATGTTACATGATATCAACCTGTATGCTGTCAGGAGCATTGGTGATGCAGCATTTCCTAAATTGTCCCCAGCCTCTTCTTTCAAGCTGCTAACTCCCATTCTGCGCTCATATTCCTTCCTCTAATAGGCCTGATGGTTTTTGACTAAAATGTCAAGAGGTTGCCAGTGTCCAGCCGTGGCACAGAGAATAACAATTAAGCTTGCACATGCATACCCAGTGACACCTTCCTTACAAGTGCCACTTGGTCAACAGCAATTGCAAAACTCCATTAAGTATAACACACATCCTAATTCAAACTATGTTAAAATGCAAAAACAAACAAACAAACAAAAACAAAAAAAGTGCATTGGAACCAAATATAGTAATTTTTTTGTATCTTACCCCTTAAAATGAATATGAGGAAACAGATTCCATTTCATTATAAAATTTACTAAGCCTTTATGCACAACTATGTATCTGCAAATGATGTATCATTATGTGAGTAGAGTAAGCATCTTCTGGTTTTTCTAGCTGATGTTCCTGGGGAGAGTGGACAGGTATTTCTACTGTACTTAATCCCCAGACTGTGTCACAGGAGATGTTGTTACACAAATATCAGCTTCATTTAATTAGGTCAAATAATAGATTTTCAATGATCTGAAAAATTTAGATTTTTCAAAAATTAAATAATTCTCTACTTCCTTTCTTGGCTCAAAATCTCCTTTTATTGGGCCACAGTAGGCAATTAGCATTTTCTGGGGGAGTAAACTTAGATTATATGACACACGCACACACACACAAGCCACAATGACAAGAACAGTTCTGCTAGCTTCCTAGAAAGACCACAGCTCTGTTGTTCACAGTGTGGTCCATGGAGCAGCAACAGCAACAGCAACAGCATCATCTGGGAGCTTGTTAGAAATGCAGACCCCAACTCACCCCAAACCTACAGAACCAGAACCTTCACTTTACCAAGAGCCCTAGGGAGACACGTGCACATTAAAGGTGGAGAAGCACTGGCCTAAAAGATGGGCTGTTCAGTTAAAGCTGCATACACGTTTCCCAGAAACTTGGGTTGCTATAACCATTTTACTGCCACAGCTGACATAAGTAGCTATTAGGCTCCAAGGCATTTCCAGACTGACTGCTAGTTCCTAGCAGAGTTTCAATCTTTAGAGGTGAATAAGGAAAGAAAAGGAAGAAAGGGTTGGGGAAGAGCACAAATCTTTACCAAGGTGCCTGAATCTTTAAGTAGTGGAACAGTAAAGAGGTAGAGAGGCTAAAAGCCAGAGGGAAAATGCTCTCAGCCCAAGCATCCATTCTATTCCACCAATATTATTGAGCACTTTCTACATACCTCACATTTAATCTGTTACCTATCTAAAATTTACTCATCCTCTCACACTTTCTCTTGCTCTCCTCATGAAGTCTGGTATGACTATCAAAACCAAGGGTTCTTTAACAGGAGTTCAGAGATCACCTTTAGGGAGCCTATAAACCTAAGATGATATGTTAAGTTGGGGCATGAGCATATGTTGATTTTCATAGGGAAAAATCCCATGCTTTTATCACAATTTCAAAAGGGATCCAATCAGTCAATCAATAGTTAAGAAACACTAGCACTCTGTAATTCTTGTCCACCATCTGTTTTAAAGTCATTGATACAAACTTTTTCAGTTGCAGAAGTCATCTTATTCCATTTGGGAATGGGGCTCATTATGAGGTGACTAATACTCCAACACCAGTTTTGTACTCACATACCTTTTTCCAGAGAAGAACAAAAACAAAAAGACTTGGAAATGGGAAAAGATCATCTCATTTAATTATAAGAAGTCCCTCAGTGAATTATATGATCATGCTGGCATCTCTTCCCATTGTACCATCCTCCTTTCCTTCATTCTCTACATTTACCATCTTTGATTCTTAAAAAAAAAAAAAAAAATGTTGCTATTCCTCCCTCAGCATTAGCTCCCCTGTGATCTTCCCAAAGTGTGTCATAGATGTTAAAAGCTATATTGTTCTACGGTTTGTCCTTCCCACTTTATCTCTATTTCAAAATCTCATTCAAGGAAGAGCAAAGAAAAGGTCAGGATTGGCCTTGGCTGGCTATTATAACATGTACCATCTCCTCACCCTTAGCCCAGGGGCCCACAAAAGGAGTAGTATCCTTTAATGCTTTTGAAATCATGAAGAGAAATCAAAGAAACCACTTCCAATCCTATTCTTATAACCAGAAGTCCATTGATCAGTGTCGGTAAAGGATAGCACATTAAGGGGGAATGGCATTTAGAAAGTATGATTTGATCCATACAGCTGAGTGATCACGGCAAGTTCCAATCTCATCTGAGCTGGAGAATAAATCTATACTACTGTCAGCTCTGAAATATCTCATTCATGAAGCACAGGTAAGAAATCACCTCTAGTTGCCATTAATTATCAAACATATTTGAGTTAAGTAACTACTTCACCCAGGCAGTGATCCATGTATAAAGCTGTACAACTGAGAGGCAGTATAACCACAGAAATTCAGTACCATCAGATATCTAACATCAAGGCCTGAACTCTAATTTTTCTACTAAATGGCTGAGAATTTTGGTGTCAAAAACTGCCTGTCTAGGACTCAGTTTATCTTAAAAAAAAAATAATAAATATAGAGTTACATACCTATTAGAGTGACCAAAATCTAGAACACCGACAACAGCAAATACTAGTGAAGATGTGGAATAGCAGGAACTCTCATTTGTTGCTGGTGGGAATGCAAAACAGTAGTCACTTTGTAAGACAGTTTGGCGGTTTCTTAAAAAAACAAATCAAGGGGCGCCTGGGTGGCTCAGTCGGTTAAGCGTCCGACTTCAGCTCAGGTCATGATCTCGTGGTCCGTGAGTTCGAGCCCCGCGTCGGGCTCTGTGCTGACAGCTCAGGGCCTGTGCCTCGGATTCTGTGTCTCCCTCTCTCTCTGCTCCTCCCCCGTTCATGCTCTATCTCTGTCTCAAAAATAAACGTTAAAAAAAAAAATCAAATCATACTCTTACAATCCAGCAATCATTCTCCTCAGTATTTACCCAAAGGAGTTTAAAACGTATGTACACACACACACATACATACACACACACACACCTGCACACATATGTTTATAGCAATTTTATTGATAATTGCCAAAACCTGGAAGCAACCAAGATGTCCTTCAGTGGAGTAAAGAATAAACTGTGGTTCATCCAGATAATAATCAGCACTAAAAAAGAAAAAAGCTCTCAAGCCATGAAAAGACATAGAGGAAACTTAAATGCATTTTACTATGTAAAAGCCGCCATTCTGAGAAGGATACATACTATATAATTCTAACTGTATGACATTCTAAAAAAGACAAAACTATGAAGACAATAAGAAGGTCAGTGGTTCCTGGAGGTCAGTGGGAGGGTGGAAGAGTACAGAGGTTTTTTAGGGAAGTGAAAATACTCTGTATGATGCTATAATGAGATACACATGTCGTTATACATTAGCCCAAACCCATAAAGTGTACAACAAGAGTGAACCCTAAGGCAAATTGTGGACTTTGGGTGATTATGATATGTCAATGCAGGTGCATCCTTGGTAAAAAATTCTAGTGAGTATGTTGACAACGGGGGTGGTCACGCATGTGTAGGGGCAGGAGATACATGGGAAATTACTGTACCTTTCTCTCAATTTTATTGTAAACCTAAAACTTCTCTAAAAAAATCCGGGTTTTTTGTTTGTTTGTTTGTTTGTTTGTTTGTTTTTAAGGAAAGAATTGGGTAAGCTTCTCTCAGAAACAGTTTGCAGTGGAGGTTGAAATCTTGAACTCTGGAATCAATTCAAATTCAAACTCTGACACTCACTACCTCCTGACCTTGATCAACTTACTTTAACTAACCCAGGCCTCAGTTTTTTCATCTTTCAAGTAGGGATAATAATTGTTCTGACCTTAAGAGGTACATAAAATATGTGATATAACTCAATAATATGGTCAGAATTCCAAGAGTACATTTCAATTTCCAATTACTGAAAAATAATTTCACATACTCTGAGAACTACCCTCCTTACATGTATTACTGTGAATATCGACTGAGATAACAGATCAAAGTACTTCAAAAACTATATATTACTGTATAGATATGAGGAAACAGTCACAGTATTTCACTTTTCTTACTTTTATTTATTTATTTATTTTTTTAACGTTTATTTATTTTTGAGACAGAGAGAGAGCACGAACAGGGGAGGGGCAGAGAGAGGGAGACACAGAATCGGAAACAGGCTCCAGGCTCTGAGCCATCAGCCCAGAGCCCGACGCGGGGCTCGAACTCACGGACCGTGAGATCATGACCTGGGCCGAAGTCGGACGCTTAACCGACCAAGCCACCCAGGTGCCCCACTTTTCTTACTTTTAAAGGACCATGGGGCACCTGGGTGGCTTGGTCAGTTAAGCATCCGACTTCAGCTCTGGTCATGATCTCATAGTTCATGAGTTCAAGCCCCACATTGGGCTCTGTGCTGACAAGCTCAGAGCCTGGAGCCTTCTTCAGATTCTGTGTCTCCCTCTCTCTCTGCCCCTCCCCCGCTCGCGCTCTGTCTCTCTCAAAAATAAATAAACATTTTAAAAAATAAAATAAAAAGGGGCGCCTGGGTGGCTCAGTCCGTTGAGTGTCCAACTTTGGCTCAGGTCATGATCTCGCGGTTTGTGAGTTTGAGCCCCGCGTCAGGCTCTGTGCTAACAGCTCGGAGCCTGGAGCCTGCTTTGGATTCTGTGTCTCCCTCTCTCTCTGCCCCTCCCCCATTCATGCTCTGTCTCACTCTGTCTCAAAAGTAAATAAAACATTAAAAAATTTTTTTAATAAAATAAAAATAAAGGACTAAATAAAAACAATCCGTAAGATGTTTTCATTCTTAATATCAGACTCAGAAATGTAAATTTGAATTAAAGAAAAAAAAATTCCCTCATTCTGGCAAAATTTGATTTTATGGAAGAAATGAGAGAATGTGTCTCTAAAACCCAATTTCTAAAAATAATTACAAATATTAAAAACCATTGAAAAATTAGAGTGACTATTATAGTTAAATTATGTTGACCAAAAATACTATTAACTGAGATGGAGCTTCTTTTCTATTTTCTTTTTCTTTTTTTTTTTTTCTCAACGTTTTTTATTTATTTTTGGGACAGAGAGAGACAGAGCATGAACGGGGGAGGGGCAGAGAGAGAGGGAGACACAGAATCGGAAACAGGCTCCAGGCTCTGAGCCATCAGCCCAGAGCCCGACACGGGGCTCGAACTCACGGACCGCGAGATCGTGACCTGGCTGAAGTTGGACGCTTAACCGACTGCGCCACCCAGGCGCCCCTTCTTTTCTATTTTCAATAGTATTAAGATGAATCAGATTATTTTTATTAGCCATAAATTTTAATCAGAGCTGCTAAATCACAAGGAAAATGGTGCCAAAACAAATGGACTTCATCTCAATCCTCGGAAACCTGAAATGATTAACCATGAAGGAAAACAGAACTGAAAGAGTGCATAACTCATCATTTTTACCCTCTTTTTCCTAATAATTGAGTTTCTCTCCCATATTTCTTATACTTAACATTCATTTTTTTTTTTCCTCTTCCAGCATTTTGGTAATACACATACACACAAAGGTCTGACTGTTTAGAAAACGGCAACTCAAACCAAACACTTGTACAAAGTTGCCAATGTCAATAAATCCTCATGCTGCTGGATTTGGAAATGCTTTACAGTTGCTTATCCTATCTCTTCCATGATTGAAGTTTTAAAAAGCAATCCATTAAAAAATAGAATTTTATTAAGACATTTAAGAATAATTTATTTGTTTCATGCAACTTCATATTCTGGAAAGTCCTGTTGATAAAGCGTGAGAAAAGGAGAATTGGTAAAAGTCATACTTAAATATTTTTTTTAAACCACTAAGGTACAACTTCACAAAAATGATGTTGACCTGTCAGTTATACCTTCTTTTCTCTGTGGGCATGCCTCCATTTTGCATGGGAGATATACATATTGGCATGTATTGAAATCGTCTGAATCAAATTATCATCTAGTTGAGATGGGGATGTAGCAAGGGGATGTCTCCATGACTCAAAATTCCACAGAGAGGAACCGCAGTGTCAAACTTGTGATGTGGTGTCAAGATGAAATATGCTTTGAATTTTATTAATAGTAGGGAGCATATTTCACTGCTCATTCAAGTGTCATGCTAGAACTAGGTGAGTGTTGCCAATATAAGTGGATGGAAATCAACACTTTTTTGACACTCCTACCAAGTGCCTATAAAATGTTTATACCTATAATTGTGTCAAATTATGCTAATTGAGTACTGAAAAGACACTATAAGTTGAAGTATTCAAAAAGTATATTTCTCAGAATCTCATGGGGCTCTTCAAGTTAGGCACTTGGGGGACCTTTTTTCCCTCTACCAAGTACCGTCAAAGTACAATGTCTTAAAGTGTCATCTTGGTCTTAATTTAATTTTTAATAGTAAGTACCAGGAAAGCAAATTCATTTAAATTCTCAATCACACATGCATTAGATATTAAGGGTTTTATCTTCAACAGTTTGGATTTTTTTTTCAACCCAGTTATACTAATATCAGTTAGGAATATTTATTTTATTAAGTCTGCGGTTATTATAAAAGATACTTTAAGCACAGCTCAGGGCTGTGCAACAACCTCGGCCACCAGTAGATGTTAACAGTAAATCAGGTGTGATTGTGACTCAAGAAGAAAATGAAATAAGATATTGGTTCCTAGGAGAGATTTTTTTTTTTTCCTAACTCTTCTCAGGTCAAAATAAATAGGGATTTTTCTGTATGTCATTACAGAAGAATACAACTTCAATGACTTCTCAATTTTATGTGAAAATATTCTACTTTCAGGAGTACAGATAACAATCCTTGAGTTCCCAAATTCTGACCATATTCTATTAAAATCATCTTTCCACTTTTCTGTTAAACTGTATTTAATCCTTTGTGTCAATGTGCTGAGGAAGATAGTAAAGATATATCTGAACTTTGCCTTAAACTTCTTTAATCTTTTTTTAAGCTCTCATTCATGTAACACAGCTTCAGCAATCTGATTTCAATACCCTATCTCCCGGGGGAAAAATGCTAAGATTTCCAAGTTCAGAGACCAGTGTGAAACTGGTTCTCCTCAACTAAAAGGTATTTAATTCTAACTGCAGTTTCTCTATAGTGCCTCCTGGAGGCCTTTCAAGTCTTTTGAATTCCAATGATAGTAAAGAGGTCTTTTGTACTGGCTAAAGGGGTCCTAGAGCTGAGGGGATTGGTAATGGCATATGGCACAGGTGGCCACAGAGAATTTTTATCTGGTGTGGAAAACATCAACCTTCTTACAAGGCAGCATATGCCGCCAAGAACACATTTACCCAAAACCTTTGTTCCCTGTGCTGGCTATGAGTACAACTTAGCAGCCAATATAAAATGCTGTTGTATTTCCAAGGCCCTTAATGATGTGGGATTCAGCTATGGAGGAAACCAACTGATAGTACACATTCTGCCACGTTCCCTTCACTTTTCTACGGCACAAATGGAAGAATAAATCTCTCCAGAAAATGTTTGTTTGCAGGCCTAAGAGTCTATTCCTAGCTCTTGTCTCTTCTCATCCAATTCCAAGAGCACTCTCCAGTGTGAAGTAGCTCTGAACTGTTTTGCCTGTAAACAAGAAACCCTACTGTTTTTGACCTTTCCTCACTGTTTCCATTCAATGTCCCTTATCTCACTTAAAATAAAAGTCACTTTATTTCATGCCTCTTTGGTATACTTCTAATATTTTTGCATGAGAAATTATGTATTCCAATAGCAGTGATAGTTTCATGCCTAAGGAGATCTGCTGGCAGATGGAGAGCAAGTCAGTGCTCTCTAGGCCTGAACTGACAATTAAAACATAGCCCAGATTGGTGGTGATGACTGTCTACCAGTTATCCAAAGGCTTTATGACCCAAGCTGATAGTGACAGTCCATGCTATGGCAACAAAACCAAATCACAATCGAAGTACATACTTGATAAAGAGCCTTTCATTTATATGAACAGCTTTAGCAATTAGTTTCTTTGTTACAGAGACAGCAAGAGATTGTGTTCTATTGGTGTTCCCACAAAAATGGAGAAATGATTTAAAAAAAAAAAAACTTAGCCCTCCAGAGCAAATATAAAAATTATCATTATTATTCATAATTCATTGAATTGCAGTACTGATACATCCTACATAGAAGCTAAATTAATAGAATAACATGCCATATCAGAAAAACAGCAATCAATGCACTTAATATCTTAATATAGGTTAGGTTTCCTTTGCCTGGAAACATTCTAGACAGTGGAAGAGATTAAGAGATTGTTATTCCTATAAATGCCACTGCTAGAAGGTAGTCTTTACAGGGAGGAAACAAACTATCTTAGCCAAACTAGGTCTTTCAGCACTTTTCCCTTCTGGCATCGGTAGTCTCTTCTATTTTATTTTTTTTAATGTTTTTACTTATTTTTGAGAGAGAGAGAGAGACAAAGCATGAGCAGGGGAGGGGCAGAGAGAGGGAGACACAGAATCCAAAGCAGGCTCCAGGCTCTGAGCTGTCAGCATGGAGCCCGATGCAAGGCTTGAACTCACAAACTGTGAGATCATGACCTGAGCCGAAGTCAGGCACTCAACAGACTGAGCCACCCAGGGGCCCCTCGGTAGTCTCTCCTAGAATATTTTCCCTTTTGGTATCTGTAGTCTCTTCTAGGAAAAGGACTTTTGTTGTTCACTACACTTCAAGTCAGTGGCAGTTTTAAATGATCAACTTAGATCTGACAGGCACTTTCACACCTTCCAATCTTTCTCAGAAAGTAAAGACCAACCAGCAAAACAGAAAGAGAAACATAATTGAAATAATCCAGGGGTTCCTGGGTGATTCTGTCAATTAAGCATCAGACTCTTGGTTTCAACTCAGGTCATGATCTCACCGTTCCTGAGTTCGAGCACCACGTCAGGCTCCGTGCTGACAGTGGGGAGCCTCCTTGGGATTCTCTCTCTCTCTCCCTCTCTCTCTCTCTCTCTTTCTCTCTGCCTTGCCTAGCTCTCTCTCCTTCTCTTTCCCTCCCAAAAATAAATAAAAATTTAAAAATTTAAAAAAAGAAGTAATTCAAGTTCTTTCAGCAGATGGAAAGTTTGGACTGGTAACTCAATCTTCTAGAGGATTAATCTCTGCAATACTCCAGAAAGTAATGAAATACGCTAACAAAAAAAAAAAAAAAAAACAAAAACAAAAAACTGGGAGGTGCCTGGGTGGCTTAGTAGGTTGAGCTACCGACTCTTGATTTCGGCTCAGGTAATGATCTCATGATTCATGAGTTAAGCCCCACATCGGGCTCTGTGCTGACAGTGAGATTCTCTTTGGATTCTCTTTTTTTAATTAAACAAACACTTTTTTTGCTCAAATTTTTCCACCTTTATCCACTGGGAACTCTTGTGTGTACCCTTAGGATATCTCACCATTTTTTGTGTTTTTTTTGTTTTGTTCTGTTTCACTTAGCATTTCCTTGCTTTCTGGCATGGCTGTAAAAATTAAATCCTGCACTGGTGGCACTGGAAAGCTCCACTGCCTGAGTTGCTGAGAGACCGCAATGAGCAGTGCTCCCTATTGCCCTGCACTGGGAGAGAAATAAATTTTGATGCATTTAGCCAATGAGAATTCGAGATAGTTTGTTACTACAGCATAACTTGAGCATCC
The DNA here is from genome assembly GCF_022079265.1 of Lynx rufus. Classification (NCBI taxonomy): domain Eukaryota; kingdom Metazoa; phylum Chordata; class Mammalia; order Carnivora; family Felidae; genus Lynx; species Lynx rufus. Next base: position 153,624,842 of record NW_025814834.1, read on the forward strand.
TAGCATATACACATGTATACACATTATCTATCACTTAATAACACAGCAACTCTCAAAAAGTCACAGCAGAAAGTTAATTCCTTAGGGGATGTGTATTTATTACAATGTACTTATAATATGGGAGTAAATCAAGCATTTTAGGCAGGCTTGGAAAAGGAATAAGACTGAGTCTTTTACGTGATTAGCTTACTGCCAATTTAGAACTTTTAAACCTTTTTAGTGATTCTTTTACACTGTAACTATGGAGATTTATCTTTAGTCCTGAATAGGAAAACTGTTCCTATTGTAGTTTGTACAAGATTTTCCAGGTAGATGAGGGTTAAATCACCGTGTCTGGAGATAATTTGGGAGCTTGCTCTCTTTTCAAACCACTCTTAAAATTGTTCTTTTTCCCTTAATGAGAAAGGACAAGTGGCAAATATTTTTTTAAGAGAAAATAAATGTTTCACAAAAGGAAAAAATCTTGAAAACATCCAGCAAGAAAGCACTGGGAAGATTCATTTTTATAATGTAATTTTAAGAGGAAAAACAATTTTTATGATCCTTATAAATAGGTTAGTTAGATATTCCTTCCACACTGATGTACATTAAAAAACATAAAAATTTTTGTAGAGAAATAGACTAATAATCCTCTTGAGGAGGTATAAAATCACCATAATGCACTTGATAGTGCCATACTCTGGGGTATCAAGGAAGGATAATTCCTTCATTTCCCTTCTCAGAGCTCAGTTTATGCAGGAAGCATGAGGATTTTAAAACTTCGGGGCCCTTATCCAGATGCCAGTGATGGCCATATGTTTCCATCTTCAATGACATCCTCTGGCACCAAGTTACAAAATCTAAATATGTTTTATTAAAATATATTTACCAATTTAGAGGCATTAACACACTTGTCTTTCTTAACTAGGTACACTGACATCACTGGACCTGGGCACTTTAATAACGGTCATGAGAACAGCTTAAAACTGCCTTAAAAATAGAATACAGGGTCTACCATATTCCTTTCGAAAAGACTATTTTTTAAAGCTTTTTTTTTTATTAAAATAGCCCATCCCAAAGGCTAAACCAGAAGGTATTTCAGCATGACATATTTTCCATAAAAGTATATTTTTAAAATATTTTATGTTGTATATATGCATAAATATAATATTTTATAAGACTATTGCTCTACTTAGCTCAATAAACTTATTTGACTGAATGAGTCCTTCAAAGTATTTTGTTTGCCTCTATAATGGTAGAGTCTTCACCTAATAGTTATATCAAATAGTGGAAGTAACAGAGACTCCCTGCTTATCACACACACCAGTTTTACCGTATCATCATGGCTGACACTGAATAAAATTGGAGATGGAATAGAAAATTGTTCCAAAGGTAAAATAAAGACTTTCAATAGGGCCAGACTAAAAAAAAAACAACAAAAAAAAACAAAAGCCTTAAAAAGATATGAATTTTTACTACAGTTATACAGAATCATACAGAATACAAATAAAATTTTTGATAGGATCATAAAGAGAAGTTGTGTTTAGGTGGTAGAACTGTGGGAATATGGGTTTTAATGCTCTAAAATAATCACTAATAAAGTACTCTAAGGAAGAAGATAAGTTGATTGACAAACATAAATGAATTAAAATGTTGAAAATGTAGGCAGAATATTCAAAAGCTTAATATTTACAAATAAGATGTAATTTCCTTAGCACCTTAAACTCTTTAAAATAACCAAAAGGTATTTTTTCCCACAAAACCCATTTAAAATCAAATGCGTAACACCCAGGAATCCCACTGAGCTCATCTCTTCTTTTGAAAACTATCAGGTGTACTTTAAATAGTTGGGGTCTTGATGCTATGGTTGGGCTTATAAGCTGCAACAACACATTTCTCCTTATTACTTACAGGAAGATCATTTTCCACAATGACTCACTGATGTTTCTCCCTCTAATCATCATTTCTGCAGCATTTAGGTACAGGACCCATGGTGCCCTCTCCTCAGATGTCAACAGAATGACAAAGAGCCAGCAGTATGAGCCAGTGGAGTCACAGGCAGAGGCATACACAAAAGGATTTCCAGGCACCAGATAGAGCCACCATGCAAATGTGGCTCATCAAGAATACAGGGTTACCCTGAGAAGGAATTATAAACTAGGAAATATCACTGCCTATAGGTACCAGATACTCTGCCTCTGGGGTTTTAATAGAGCAGAGCAAATTCTGTGTTAGTCCTTGAGATTCATGTGGAATGAGGAAGCAAATATCTTGCCATTCATTGTGCCCTCCATTACTGGTGGTTACCTGAACTCTGTCACATATTCTAATGTTTACAGGAAAAAAAGGGGTTCCCTGGACAGTGTACTGGGATTGAGTTCATAACTAGCAAAACATAATGTTTTTAAACACTTTAAAATAGCTTCTAGACACTGTGACGGTTAATTTTATGTGTCAATTTGCCTGGGCCATGGGTGTCCAGATATTTGGTCAAACATAATTCTGTGTGTGTCTGTGAGGGTGTTTTGGGGTGAGATTAACATCTGGATCAGCAGACTGGGTGGTAAAGTACATTGCCCCACAGAATGTGGGTGGGCCTTGTTCAATCATAGGCCTGAACAGAACACAAAAGCTGACCCTCCCCTCAATGACAAAATTCTTCCCACCTAATGACCTTTAAACTAGAATGCTGGCTTCTTTTTTGACTTTGCACTCAAACTGAAACATCAGCATTTCCTGGGTCTTAAGTCTACCACCCTTTGGACAGGAAATACAACCTCCACTATCGCGGTTCTCAGACCTTTGGACTCAGACTGAAACTACATCATTGGCTCTCCTGCATCTCCAACTTGCCAGCTCACCCTGCAGATCTTAGAACTTGCCAGCCTCCATAATCACATGAGCCAATTCCTCATAATAAATCTCTTTCTTTACATTTTACATCTTATTAGTTCTGTTTTTTCCAGAGAAATTTGATTAATATAGTCACCCTTGCATAGGAGAAGGGTTTGGCTCTCTTAATTTTATAGATTTGTTGAGCGATGTCTGCATGTACAGTAAACATAATCTTGTTTGACTGAGTTGGCTAGTCAATTTAGCAAAACATAATCAACCACTTGATTTTGTTGAATGGAGTGGCCAGTTTAAAGATCAAACAAGCTGTACATATACATGTGAAAAGGGAAGAGGGAATTAATCTAAATTATGCATAAGCAGTGTTTAAACTTCAATATTAAAAAAAGGTCATTTATCAAAAGTTTCATTGAAGAAGATCTGAAGATTAAACACACACACACACACACACACACACACACACACACACACACACTGGGGAGTAAGAAGCACTTAGGAAAACTGCAAGAGAACTTTGCAGCCCTAGTATTTGGAAATTGAGACAATTTCCAATAGCTGAAATATATGTCAGAAATATTATGCCCTGAATAAAGGGACCACGAATGAAAGGCAGCCTTTAGATATCTAAAGTTCCCTATCTAGTTGATCTGGCAGAATATCAGAGGCAGGAATGATCTGACACATAATCTGTTAGCTGCTCTCTGAAGGATCTTTGTTCAGTGGTTGGATAGATTTTACCCATTGCCAGCCCCTGAGGATGTCAATAGTGCCAGGTAGACATAGAAGGCATAGCCCAGCAAAAACAGGAAAAACTAAGAGGGGAAGTCCTGATGTTTCAGTGCTCTGGTCCAAAAGGAAGAACATTTTGCTCATTCTGATAAATATAACTTTAGTTGTAATAATTACATGAACCTATGGTTCTAACCTCCTTTGGGAGCATTTCTATGAGTTTCCATAACAACTTGATGCAAATTTTAATGTGGTTATAACTTTCTCTGGATTTATGATCTCTCAGAATTTTTTCTTTCCATGGCCCAATAATAATCAATTGCAATAACATTAACTTTATAATTAACCTCCTTTAGTAATTCAGTTCCAGATCTATTCCAGCTCCAAGGTGACCTATGTAATTTGAAGACGCAAACATGACTGTTGAAGACTTACAACCCCTGAAAGGGAAGTTCAATGTTTCTATTTCTCTCATATGTATCTTGTCACTTAAAATATTAACAACATTATTTATTTTTATTTTCTCAATTTATAGTTCATTTGACCTATCCATGACTATTTTTACCTTTGGGTTCTGATTTGCCATTCCAAGGCTTCCAAGTCTATTGTTTAATAGATAGGCAGATAATAGAAATAGATGATGGATAACAGAGAAGCAGAATGGGGACTGAGCTAGAGGGAAAACTTACCATCCTATTTGTTTTCTTTTCCGTAAGTATTAGATCAAAATTTTGAAAAGTGGGGAGAAGAGGTTAGGTAGGAAAATCAAAGAATAAAATTCTAACCATCTATCAGCTATGTAAATTACAGAAGCCCTCCAATCCTTAGTTTCCATGTCTGAAAAACAGAGACTAGAACTCATCATATATATAACATATAAAATACCAAGCACAAGCAACTAGCATGTTACAGGCCCTCAAAAAACAGTAGAAAGAGGTCACTGCCTCCTGCTGTTATTTCTATTACTCATATTGTTAGTTTCCTACTAACAATGTTAGCCTCACTCAGTATCCCAGCAAATGTGAGAGGGCTCCAAGATGTCCACATTCTACTTTCTGGGACCTGTGAATATGTTATGTGACAAGGTTAAAGGAACCTTGCAGACCCAATCAAGGTTAGGGACCATATTGGTTTACAATCCCCAACCTCCTACAGCTCACAACACAGAACAAGAAAGAGAAACATACGGGAAAACAAAAACAAAAACAAAACAAAACACAAATCAGTGAAATGAAAGTGATCTCAGAAACACAGCTGAAATCACTCTATATTTCACTCATCTGCATACCCCAGAAATTAATGCCAACATCTGCCACTGACCAGGTTCACAGAGTCCTTGCCTCCAAGTGCAAGCCACAAGCTTGCATTGTTCACATGCTCTGTGATTATTACAGTTCTTATTGTAGGGCCACAGCCCAAGGATGATTTTACATCAATTATTTGAGTTTCTTCAATACTAACTGGATTGCAAAATGCAGCTTGTGAAAAAAAACATATTAGGATTACTTAAAGATAAGACTTAGAGAGAAGGGCAGCTCTTCCTTTTCCTCCTTGAAATACACATACAAACACATACCTCCTTGCAAACACTTTAAAATTTTGAATACTGAAATTACTATATCAGGAAAAATAGTGACTTTACAGTAGAGAAACCCAGCAGACATTACCTTAACCAAGTGATCATGATCAGTATCACCAATAATAAGACTTAGCCACATCATGTATTCTGCATATAACATACATGTCATGTCTATGGTATGTTTGCCCAAAATGCATAACCTTAATCTAATGATGTAAAAACTAAGTTCAAAGCAGACAAATCAAATTCAAGCAACATTCCACAAAATACTGAGCAGTACTCTGAAAAAATATCAAGGTTATGAAAGATAAGGAAAGACTGAAGATCTGTCACAGATTGGAGGAGACTAAGAAGAAATCATGATTAACTGCAATGTAGATATCCTGGATTGGATCGTGGAACAGAAAAAAAAAATACACTATGGGGAAAACCAATGACATTTGAATAATCTTGAATTTGGAAAAAAAAAACTATAAATAATTTAATAGTATGCTAGCAGTTTTAACAATTGTGCCATGGTTAAGTAAGTTTTAATATCAGGGGAAGCTGGGTGAAGGGTGTATGAGAACTTTCTGCACAGTTTTTTGCAAATTCGTGTAAGTCTAAAATTGTTTCAAAATAATTAAAAATAAAAAAATATCTATCATATCAGGAGTTAGGCACTCCCAGTAGCCTCAAGGCAAGGCAGTTCTCCTTTACAGTGCCATATTCATGTTTGAGCATCTTAAAAGCTTCTTTCCAATGTGGCCAATTAAGGACAAGTGGGATGTTCAGTGAGAAGACTGGAAAAATGTGGGGCTCCTGGGTGGCTCAGTCAGTTAAGCACCCGACTCTTGAATTCAGTTTCAGTTATGATCCCAGAGTTGTGGGATCAAGCCCTCATTGAGCCCTGCACTGTGAGCTCAGAGCCTGTTTGGGATTCTCTCCCTCCCTCCCTCTCTGCTCCTCCCCTGCTCAGGCTCTCAATCTCTCTCACTCTCTCACTCTGAAAATAAATAAATAAACATAAAAAAAAAAACAAAAACTAGTAAATGTTTTGATCGAATGGACCTGGGAAAGCTGGGAACTGAATTGTGAGACAGGCCTGCTAATTTCACTCAGACCACCTGCCTGGTTCGGATACAAGCCAGTGACCTAGACATGATGGGCCATTACCAGCCCTCTGCTGGCATTCTGAAATGACTACATAGGAGACAAATTTGGGAACAACGAGATTTGCAAATGGAATGAGAACAATAGAGGAGTAATGACTTTTCATGAGCATTCTGAGACACCTCACACACACATACATACATAAAGTCACCAGGAGCTATGCTGCATGAATTAACAGGGACTATTCGCCCAAAATCAAATTTGTCACCAATAAGTTGTGACATGCAATGCAATGCATTATCAAAAAGAAAAATCTCTAAATGGAACTTTTCATCACATTTCTTGAGGCAACAGAATAAAAATTTTTAATACAATTATTTCTTAGTTTGCTCCTTTTCTGTCAAGCATGCAACTGCTTTTCCTTTCTTCTGAAGCAGTTCATATTATGATGAGTGAAAGGAGAGAAATAAAAAGAGCTATGATCGTGTCAACCACAACTGAACAAATACATTTATTAAAAAGAACTCCCACCAGAAATCTTAGAAGCTTCACAAAGTCTCATTCTTTTTCATACACTAACTCTATTATGAACGGAAACGTCCCTTTCTTTTATTTTAAATTATTGTCATCGTCCCCTGTGCATGTACCAACCAGTGATTTACGCTGTGTCAGATGATAATACACTAGTAAATTTGGTGTTTTAATGGCTGTTATAGCTCTAATAAAGAAATTAAATCAGATGTCATAAGCAGAATGTACATTTTTTTGCCACTAACAATACACTGAATTCTAGCAGGCTAAATACGATAAAGGAACACATGTATCTATTTGCAATTGAAAGCATGTGTTGAAACTACTCAAAGATAAGCAGAAGAGGCTCTGGAGGAGGCAGAAGAGCAAAGAAGGTACTGGTTTCCTTGGAGGAACATGGTCCTTTTTCCCAATTCTTTCAATTCCATTCTTTATGATGATTCCCTCTAAATTTTATCCTGAAGAAAATTACACTGTACCCTTTCCCTCCCCTGGTCCAACCGAAATCCTAAAACCCAGGCCCATAATTTTAATATGCATATAATTTCACACAGTTGATGAATATAACACACCATGGGTAAACAGCGGGGAGGGGCTAAATGGAAAACTCATTTGTTAGTTTTCCCACTTGGAGGTTGTTACTTTTTAAATTACTGATATTGGACACTGTAGGAGTGCCCTTTTTCATACACACTGAAGCACTCCACTGGCCCCAGGAGTCACCAAGACTAGTGGATTTTAATAGTTATAGATCTTAAATGGAGGGTTAGAAATTGTTTCTTTTCATTACAATTACAACAAGGAATTAACCCCAAGGGTATCCACTTAATTTCATAATATATAGACTGGAACGCTAATGTGGCTCTTGTACAGTGTAATAAAGAGGCAACTGGCCCTTCTCTCCCCAGGGTGGGTTTCTATAAAATGTATCACCAAAAAAATATAAAACGAAGAAGATTTGAAGTTAACAAGCTCCCTAATGTCACCAGCCCCAGTGCCCGCCAGCATGCGGCATGAACAAGCACTCATAGGCACTGAGCACTGTTTTGTTTTTGTTTTTCCGATGAGAGCTCAGTCCCAGCACTTTTCTTTGAATCGCTTCACTGACACAAGGAAAATGGAAAATGAGAGAAGGAAAGATAATTTACAATTAAGCACAGGAAGTCACAAGGATGGAGGAGAGACTCAGGTCAGAACCCGCAATCACCCAGTTTGGTAGGTGGAAGCATGCTGGCCAATCGCAGTCAGGTCCCGGTTAACCCTGTGCACTCTGCAGTGACCGCAGCTGTTTTATGGGAATTCCCTCCCTGCTTGCTGGACCCTGAAGCAACACCAAGGGTTAGGATTTTCCATCTTCAGGCTCCAAGCATCTGAAGCCACTTCCTGGCAGAGATTTGAAATCTTGGATCCCTGCTGATTAGCCCTCTCAGTTGAAGGCATTTTCATTTCCCAAAGCTTTTTCATGATGTTTGACTAGGTCTCTCTGGGACGAATGAGAGGAAGGACAAAAATAGAGCTTCCAACAGAAGTGGGACAGGGACAGTGGGAGAGGCAAATGGCAGTTTGATAAAAGCACAACCTGGAAAGGAGAATGTTCTTCTTTTACATGATGCATTTCCAACATGTATAGTAACATTTGGCCCACTACAGGCTTCCAGCCAGCTACAGCCTGGGACTCACTTCTTCCTTTCCCACTGAAAGTGTCAGCTCTGGAGAAACCTGCAAATCTGCCAGTCAAATAGGGAAAAAATGATGATCCAGAGAGAAGAAACTGCACATCACTCCACTCATTTGTTCACATCTATCATGCAGATCACATTTCCAGAGACAGATAAGAGTATACAGGAAAGTCACAAAGGAACTCTGGCTTCAGTGAAAAGCACCCCTTTACAAATCAAAACTCCCAGCTTCCCTCCTGAGACAGGAAGCAGTGTGTTGAAGCAGATGTCAAGAGGGCTGCGAGGACAGCACCAGAGATGAAAAGTCACTAAGGAGGACTGAGGGAGATATTTATCACAAGAGAAAGTTGAGAGTTCTCGTTGCTGGCTCAGAGCTAAGGAATCATTTCCAGGAGAATTCAGTGTTGTTTGCATACCCACGAGATGCAGAAAGGGAGAAGGGGAAGGCACATTGCTCCCCCCAAAAAAACCTAATGAGGATTCCACCAGAAAATCAATGAGACAGTGTACATGATTTAGCAGCTAGTGATTCTCAGTTTATTTAGCCAAGTGGCCAAAACTCTGTAAATATAAGCCACGGCCCCAGTATCAAGAATGACAGAAGTGACACACATGCTGGTCAATGGTTATAAACTTTTCTGTCTCCACACTTCCTCAGTCCCCATTTCATCCCCTTGAAACCATATGTCCCTATAAGCAAAGTGTCCTGAATATATCAACTGTTGACTTATTAAAAGTTGTATGTATCTCAAAATAGCTCCTTAAGAGTTTTTCCCCAGTGGTTTTAATTGTGTTTGTTCTGGGCTCATAAACTTGGGCAACTTGACACATTTAAAACACACACACAAGTGTGGTATCCAAATGTTTTGGTTTTTCTAAGCTCAATGCACTCTAATTGGCTTTTTCCTTTAAAAATTATAATTAAAAGGAGCAAGCTCACCTATATAGAAATTTCTCATTTCTTTATTTACCTTAAATCTTTTCATGCAGGAAACTGTTAATGTTGTTTTGTTTTGTGTTAAATAGAAATAGGATACACAATAATTCTCTAATTAGAAATGCATGGGATATATGCCTTACAAGTTTGATTTTCTGAATTTCCCCCTGACATTTTCAAATTGACTATCATATTCAATATCAATCTAACCAATATAAACCAATTTAATTTTTATAATGAACCAAGAGACTATCTAAATTTGGCATATTAGACAGTTTTTGTCTCTGTTGAATTATTTTAGGAGATGTTTTAGTTAAACTGACTTACAATAGCAAATTTCATACCCTTCGAGTAACATAAGAGTATTGCCTCCTGATATTTATCAGTATCTAGGGCTAAAACTTATTCACGTCAAAGTGGCCGAAATACCTACTACTATTTCTGTTTATAATGGTACTTGCTTTATAGTTCTTAAGAGATTGTAAGTTTTTTGCTATCAGATACAACATCATAGTATTTGATATTTCAGTATCTATCAAAATGTTAATGATTATTTGGATTCAACAAGTACTTAAAATGATATGAATGATATAGATGCTTATACTGTAAATAAGATACGCAAATCTATTTATCATATATTGCTTGCACCAAATGACACAGGCTATTTCAAAAATAGTATATAAATACACCAAAAACAACAACTATAAGAACAACAAATCTTTTTTTCTTTTCTAGATTCCCAAGATCATACTTGCCAGAGGAGGACAAAAATCCTATCTTTGACAGCTATACTGCGTGAATGTTACAGACACATTCTCCCAATTCTTTAACTTGGCCCTGGCAATCATTTGAAATTTTGCCCAACATGACTAATGACTCCAGATACAGTAGTCCAAAACTGAATGCTTTGGTGTCTATCACAAAACTGTTTCTTCTCCCATCTTTCCCCTTTTGGTCAAAGGGACAAATCAGTTTCTAAGGCTACAGGGATTTTTTTTTCTGGGGGGCGGGGGAGGACATGCTAAGCTAAAATACCATTAGGCTTGCATTTGGACATATCAGGCAACCATTTGAATATACGAGTTTGGACCTCCATCCTGGAGGGATATATTTGGAGTCACCAACACAGAGATAGAATTTAAATCTATGAAATTACCTAAATGGTAAGTATAGATGGAGAAGAGGAAAAATGTGAGAGCTGAGCAAACAGAGAACTCAAAAATCTAGAGAAGAAAAGAGGAAGCTATCAAAGGATGTGGAATGGAGCAGGCAGTGTTTGGAACAGGAATTCTAGTAGGTGCAGTATCCTGTATGTCCACTGAAGGTACTTTGAAAAGGAGAGTGATGGACTCTGTCAATTCTACTGATAGGTCAAGTTTAGATAATCACAGGCTTTATCAAGGTTGTAATTATCAGTGAACCTGATAAGAACTGCTTCAATGAGTGTTGGAGGTGAAAACAGTATTGGAATGGCTCCAAAAGTAGAGTGGCAAAGACAAAGAGGAAAGATTTTAAGAAATCTCCAGTAAAAGGGAATGGATATTGAGGTGGTAACTGGTGAGGGATGCAGAGTCAGAGCATTTCTTAGGATAGAAAACAAAAAATTACAATATGCCTATGTTATCAATGGGAATGAACCACGAGAAAGTAAAAATCTGGTTTTGCAGCACATCAAAGAAATGATTGTTGTATGATTCCCTTGAGTAGGAAAGAGGATATAATCCAGTTGACAAGTGAGGGAGAGAAGCAGGGGGAGCTCATCCACAGCACCAGGAAGGAGGACAGAGTTCACGAGGTGGATAGATGCGGTGGTGGCAACAGATGGAAATATCTCATCTGATGGTTTGTTTCCTTATCGCTCAGGTCTCAGAGCAGCTGTCACCACTCCTCAAGGAATCTTCCTTGACACCTAATCCAAGGAGCTCTCCCCTTTCATAGGGTCTCATACAACCCCATTTTACTAACTTGATAGCACTTATAGCTTTCTTTTAATTGTTGTAGAATTTACTTGTTAATGTATACATTTCTCAACTAAGAGAGCATAGACCTTACTTCTCTTCTTTACTGCTACATCCTAAATTCCTATAACTGAAAAGCAAAGAATACAATCGGAAGCTTAATATATAACAGTTGAATGAATAAATCAATGAAAACTTCAGAAATAAGCATTTCCTAGAATCCAAATGATTTCAAATGTGATACGACCAGTTTCAAGTATTTCTTCTGGATTGATTCATATAAGTAGCAAGGTGTGTGGACACTGGAACCTGTACTACTTGCTCTATTGAAAATGCACACTCCTGAGTTTCATAATAGTGAATTAGGTCACTTGTGGGCATGTTACAGGCTGCATACTAGAAACATTACAGAAGAAGAGCAGATACCTCCATTACAAAAGGTTCAGTCAGTGCTGAGGCACTGCCCTTGGCATACAAAAGTGGATGCAGAGAAGGAAAAGATTAGTCAGAAAAAAGAAAAGTCCAGGAACTCAAAACCATTAAACAGAAGAAAATTATCCCCTAAATGTTTGTCTAGTACTTGATATTTGCTTTCCATAATTTTTTATTAGTACTCCACTAGATCACTTGAGAGGTCAGTTAGTATTGTTGGACTCATTTTTACAGAGCCATAAACTGAAACTCTAAGGGCTTACATGCTCTGCTCAAAGGAAGTTATCTGCAGCTGCTGAAAAAAAAATTCACAATCATGGTGCCTGCTTTTCTTAGCTCTCCTAAGCCTACTCTCCCTCTAAAAGCCACAGAATGACAGCCAATGGTAGGATGAACACTAGCGTACTATTATATATATCTTTTCTGATGCTAATTTTACTCTTCTGGGCTGACTTGCATTGACCTAAGTTAAGAACATTTACAAACAGTAAATTGTACATCCACAAATACCAAGTCCAAATTCTGCTAAGAGTGTTGATGCTTTGGTTGAGCTATGCCAAAAAGTAATTAGACATCACCCAGTGGCCCTGGGTTTAACTTGTTATTTCTACCAGGTAGGCAGAGGGAACCCATGAAATTACCTATGGCTAGGCATCTTGGAAATTTTCCCAGGCTATTTTTCAAAGGTTAGCTGCTATTGCTGGTCACCTTTGACAAACAGAAATAAAAGAGGGAGAAAAACAAGGGAACTGAGAAATAGGGACACAGATATCCTGAAAAAAAAAGAACAGTAGAACACAAGGCAGTTTTGATAAGAGAAAAAGAAAAATAGAAGATGAAATCTAAGAGTTTGCCCTTTTGCTTTAGTTTTTTTAATTTTTAGAAGTGGAAGAGGCTTTGTTTTGAGAAGTGGATCATTCTTCTTCCAAAATTGTGTTCCCAAATGAGAAATAACATTCCATTCTCCTGTAACTCTCCAATGAAGGAGAATTTCACACCCCAGTTCCAAACCACATATTAGAATAATATTCTGCCTGAGGTATAGAATGACTCCCATAATCCACCTCCTTGTTCACCACACAAAGACTTTTGCAAAAATAGAGTACAAAGTAATATTGTTTGACTATGTTCCCCCAAAATGAGGTAAGTGTCATTTAGTTAAGGGGAAACTGGAAGATCAATTTACAAAACCCATAAATGTGTAAGGATAACCCAGATTTGTTCATTCTTTTGTACCTTCTTCCTCCCTTCCTTCTTTCTTTCCTTTTCTTCTCTATTAAAATAGTTTTATATTTACTGCCATTCTTGGACCATGTAAAACAATCAGATTGTGGTCCGGTCATTAATAAATGTCATCCTCAAACTGACATAGAGAAGAAGGCAGACCCTATTGATAAAACAGTATCTTTTAGGGCTTCACCTCTTCTGTGCTCTGAGCATCTTCACTGTTTTCCCTTAAGTTTAAAACCTGCTTCATTTTCTACTTCTGGGATTCTATCTTAAGACATCATCTAAATTTTAGGAAAAAGTTGTGGACAAAACCATATCCATTAAGCAAAAATTTTTAAAAAAGAGAAATCTCCCAAGCTGGAAGTGTTAAATAAATTCTAATTTATTTTGTGTAAAATAATATAAAGATATTTAAATTTAATTACAAAAAAAAAACCCATTCAGTACATAAGGGAATTCTTTGGACATTCAACATTAAATAAAAAAAGAAAACAGGATGCAAATTTGCATCTATATAGTTAAAGTATATAGAAAGTAGAAAGAGGAAATATAATTAAGTGTAAATTTAAAATTGTTTTGTTTTCTCTATATTCCAAATTGTTTATGAAGTTAAAATAAATTTTAATTTGATTTTTTAATTTAAAAGACATATGTGATATAAAAGGATCCACATTTATTCCAATCGTTCTTTTTCTTCTTTTTAGGTATTTCTTGCTTCTTGGAATAGACATTTGTGGGCAAAAAAACATTTTTGGATTAAGCCAAGTTTCTGTTCTCTGAGCCAGTTGATAAGGGCAGGGATTTAGAATGAAAAAAGTTATATAATCAGAATTTTATTAAAACTGTCTGGGATTTTATAGATCATCTGTTTGAAAGTCCACATTTTATAATGGAGAAACTGAGAAGGGAAAAGTTAGAAAAATATAAGAGGCAGACATGTGGGTGGATCCAATAGACATGGTGTGAGTTTAATGAAATTTTTGTAGTTGTAATTATTTCAGAGAGCTCTGAATATGGCTAACAGTAGAGCTAAGTAGTAGAATACTGCTGTCTAACTCAGTCTCCCTGTTCTTACTCTTTTCTAGTGACCTCCAGTTCTTTGCGTCAAAAATGCCTATTTCTCTGGAGAATCTACAGAGCAATGTTTATAAAACCCAGAGATGGGACTGAAGATATTTATTATATCTACCTAAGTACTAGAAACAATGTGTGATGCTGTGGGGCCCCCCTCTGTGCCAAAGCTCCCACTCCCTGTTTCTGGATGTGAGGCTGCTGGTCGCCCACTCTGAGTACCTTTCCGTGAATCACCCTTGGTCAAAGTGATACCTCTCCTGGGGTGGCAGTCTGCACCCAAAGACTTTTTCACTAGGAGTATGAAGACCCAGCCCTCTTGCCATGATTTGGGACAGCTATGAGGGCCACTGCAGCTCCAAAGCTGCCCAAAAGATTAGCCAGCACTCTGCTGCAAATGCATTATGCTGCAATTCTCCCTATAGCCATCCTGCTTCCCTTGCTTCCCAGTAAACCTCCTACAGACAAATCTCTGTCTCAAAATCTGTTTTCCAGGGCAGCTACCCTAAGACAATGAGACTGTACCATCACAGAAGAAGCCCATTATAAAACTTAGAGTTCATCTAGACTGAAATTGTGTTGTTTTCAACTTCTTACTGAAGATGGAACAAAAACAAGGACCAGCCTTCAGAATTATATACCCTCTCTTCCCAGCAGCAAAATTACATAGAGTTGAACAATTGTCTATTGAATTTTATCCATTTAGACAACTAATCTTGCTTAAATACTGCTTCCCTTAATAACAAGAAGTCTTTACACTGATTATTTTTTTTTATTTCTACTTTATTTTCTCTGTTGAGTTATAAGCATATATGATAGGAAAATTAATCTGTGGGTGATCTTTATCTTTGCTACTCACAGCGTGGTCACCGTACCAGCACCATGGCCATCACCTGGGAGCTTGTTAGAAATGCAGGATCTCAGACCCCATTTCAGACCTACTAACTCAGAATTTGCATCTGATCAAGATTCTCAGATGACTTGTATGCACACTAAAATCTGACAAGCACTGAAATGCTCCACTGCTGTCAAATCGGCCTGCTCATTAACACTTAGCATCATCAGAGGGAAAAGAAGCATTGGAGCCAACTATGCTTCCATCTTGTTGAGCATCTTGGGCAAGTAAGTCTTCATTTCCTGAGCATCTATTTGCTCACCCTAAAAAGTCCTTATAAGGTATGTGCCTTAGAGGATTTTTATGAAGATTTACACTTGCTTTTATTCAAACAACTTGTACTATGCATCACTAGTGGTCCAGGCATTGTTTTTAAGTATGAAGAATAAGATTCAAGTCCTGCTAGTCAGGCATTCCTCAAACATGCACTAATCATGGACCATATGCACCAGTGCTAGAATTGTAGCCATAAAAAAGATTTTTGGGGGCTCTTTTGGAGCCAACAGTTGAAGACAGGATGAAAATTATCATGAAAAACTGTCAGAGTTATAATGGAAAAGTATAGGAGCTATGAGTGCTTATAGTAGGGGAATGAATGTTGACTAGAGAGAGTTCTCAAAATCTCTCCACCATCATGTGGCTTCCTGGCTAATGAGTGTGTACAGACAAATATGAAATTCCAACACCAGGTAGGAGTGATGTCAACAGAGAAGCTTAAGTTTCCTATCATATATGCTTGTAACTTCAACAGAAGTGGAAAGCAGGAATATGTGTGGATGCGTAGGAGGCCCTTCATGCCAGCCCGATAGGAAAAGGAGTGCAGGATGGGGATGAGATGCATGGGACTAAGGAAGCATCTTCCAGAAGAAATATCATTCACAGAGACCTACAAAATAAATAGTATAAATTCTCATAAACGTGGAGGTTAGAGTGACACAAACAGCATGAAAAGCATGAGTACATTTAGGGCTTTATTCTTTTTTATTTTTGAATTTTTTTAATGTTTTTTTTTTTTTTTTTTGGAGTGGGGGAGGGCATGAGCAGGGAAGGCAGACACAGAATCCGAAGCAGGTTCCAGGCTCTATGCTGTCAGCACAAAGCCTGATGCAGGGCTCGAACTCAGGAACCACAACATTATGATCTGAGCCAAAGTCAGACATTTAACTGACCGACCCACCCAGGCGCCCCCTGAGCCACCCAGGCACCCCTAAATTTAGGACTGTAAAAAGAAGAAGCAAGTATAATCAACAACATATTTTTGAAGAATCTCTTCACAATACAGAGATAGATTAGATTGATAGTACACCCCATAAATAAAGTCTCTTGCCCCTCACCCCCTCCACTGTCTGACCAGCCCTGGCACTTCCCCATGTGGCCATGCATGGTGGGCACCTGCTCCTCTTGGGAACTGCAAGTAACAAACTATCTTTTCAGTGGCAGATCCTGATCCATTGGCCCCACGGCAAATGAGTAAAAATAAAAACCTACATTTAAAAAAATTTTTTATTGTTTATTTATTTTTGAGAGAGAGTGCACTCACAAGCAGGGGAGGAGCAGAGACAGAGGGAGACACAGAATCTAATGCAGGCTCCAGGCTCCGAGCTGTCAGCACAGAGCCCATCATGGGGTTCAAACTCATGAGCCATGAGATCATGACCTGAGCCGCCCAGGCACCCCATAAAACCTACATTTTAAAAGTTACTTCATTTAGCTTTAACAACACTCCTATTGGGTTTAGTTCATTTTCCCCATTTCTTGAGATGACAAAGCTGAAACTCATCTATCTCAGAGCCCTCCACTTTGTTTAAACCAATATAATGCAGTGTAAGAGCATAACATTTCTAGTAAAATAGATTTCCTAGGATTCAAATCCTACCCAGTATGAGCCTGGCAGTAATAAGCAACCTCAAGAATCTCAGTCACTCGCTATATAAAAGTTTATTATCCATTCTCACAAACTCTCTGCCAGTCTAGATACTCTCCAGGGAAGTTCACTTCCCAAGTTCTATTTTGTGGTTCCATATCTCACTACATGGCTTCCAGGATCTCCAAGATAGGCAAAGAAAGAGCAGAAAGAATTCACAACTGATCATGACTATCAGAGTCTGGAGATGACACATGTCACATCGATGCACATCCAGGCCATTGACCAGAACTCACCACGTAATGTAACCACAAGCAGGCTGTAAAATACAGTTGAATACAGAGATATTTGGTTATTATTACTGTCTGTGATACATACCTCCACCACTTTCAAGCTTTTCTACCTCAGGCAATATCCTTACTTTCCATCAGCATGTTATAGTGTCCCAAGTGCAGAGTTCAATAGCTGTTGTATTCAAAAAGTCAGTTCCTTCCATTTTAAACACATGGACATAATCAGAGCTGAATATGTCATTTCCTTTATAGCCACTCAGAGTTCCAATATGTTTTCATTAGTTCAATAACCTCTTTATTTACTTATACTTAACAATATAAATAACTAAAATTAGAATCTACTTTGTTCTCATTACCACTTTAACTTTGGTTTTTGGCTTCTTATATGATATTATCTACAATTGTGTTTGGTTTTTGTTAAATGCATGTTCTAAGAATAGAATCACACGCAGAAAACTATCTCAATATTTTAATACGTCTAAAGAAAGATGGAATCTTCTTTAGGATGCCACAGAAATTAAATGAACCTATTATTCTCTTTTTTAAACAATTTTATTTCTTTATCAGCTGCTTCTTTTTATTCCATTATGAGAGTCTTTCTCTGTGTTTTAAGAACCCCCATACAGATGATCTAATTAGTCCAGCTAACCATTTACGGTAGCACCTCTCTGGAACCAAACGAAGCACATCTTTGGGGTTCCTTTGCAAATCACAACTCAGTCTGTACACAGTTGGGTTGGTCAGGCACATAATCCTAATACAACCTGCCAAAACCAGAGCTGCTGAAGGTCATAAGACACCGTGTGCTCCATAACTCACCTCTGGCAGCTTAGCTCAGAAGACAGCTTTGCACGAGGCAAAAATCTCACAGTTCCATGGATTCCTCTCCAAAATAGAATTGTAAAAAAATTTTTTTCATGAATAGAGCTACATTCATTATTTTCAGTTTACTGTGGGCTTGGTATTCTAGAGAGCAGGAAAATATTGAACCACAGGGTTAGCCACCCATGGCATAGCTAACAGATAGGTTTTTTAAGACAAAAAATTTAGGACAAAAATATGTGAAAAAAAACACATCTTCTAGCCATTCTCTCTGTCATGCAAAGAATTTTTTTCATAGAATTTTTTAATGGTATCTATAACCTTCTACAGATTTTCACTGACTGTTTATTGTAGTATTGGATTTTGTTAATTTACATTTTGAATTATTACAGAAATGGTACTGTTACCATGACAAAAATGCAAACTGAATTATTCTCTCAAACATACAGGTCATCCAGTGAACACAACAGAAAACTATGATAATTGTGAATTTAAGCAAGAAGAGAAAACAGATCAATTTTGAGCAAAGGGCACAACTAATCTATAAGTAACCTTTAAACCTTGGAGCATTATGTAAAATATTAAACGATTTTTTAAAGGGTAAAAAGGAATTGAAACAAAAACTAAAATTTATCTCATAAATTCAGTTTTTCATAAGCATACAAAAGACATGTTAAAGAAGAAAACCTATCACTCAATTGGTAAACATATTTACCTTGGACATTTCATTGCATTGATAGGTGTGAATGGGGAAGGAGATACTGGAAGCAACCTGTGTCCATCACTGGGGAAATGAATGAGTCAACATGTCGAATGCACAATATGGAGCATCGTGTGGCAATTAGAAACAACAGAAGAGATTTGATCAAAGCAACGTGCATAGATCCTTAAAAAAAAAAAAAACAAAAAAAAAAAACAAAAAAAGGAACAGGGGCTCCTGGGTGGCTCAGTCAGTTAAGCATCCAACTCTTGGTTTCAGCCCACGTTATGATCTCATGGTTCCTGAGTTCTAGCCCCACATCAGGCTCTGTGGTGACAGCAGAGAGTTCAAGAGAATTTAGACCCAAACACCCAGGAAAAGTATTACAGTTAGGAATCAAGCCTTAGGAGCCATTCAGTTAGTTGCTTAAACCTCAGCACAAATCAATCGAAAAGCAATAGACCTAAAACTACATAGAGATGTGGATTAATCATCGGAAGTACATCCATCACTTGGTTAGGTTTGGGATTCTGCAAGCCACAAATATTATGTTCCAACAAGTAGGATGTGACAAGTAGGCAGGAAAATAAAAGGCAGTTGTGGCCCTGAGTATTACAGGTTATCAGAAGTCAGGTCCCAAACCTTTACACAATTGAAAATGATTAGTGAGTATTCCATCTGATAAAGTTGCAGGGCACCAGATGCTGGTGAGCCTAGTAAAGGCAACTTTTTTATAATAGCTAAGGGAAAGTTAGAAGGACCTAAGTAATAGAAAATAGCCAAGACCGATTTGGAAGCTTCCAATCACAGGTAACAAAGCACATTCTTTTTTCTGGGCATTGTGGCCAGGTGGGGAGATTGGCTTATGAAAGCAGTCTCTATGTGACATGATTTATGGAGAAACCCACAAACTCACTGACAATTCCATACAACAGCACACTGGACAAGTTAGAAGGCTTTCCAAAGGACATGCATATAGGATGAGAAATAGAAACAAGATTTTATGATTTAAGAAACAAATCATAGCCTTCCTGCAGTCACATGTCCAACATTTAATCTCTAAATTATTATAACCAAAGGTACCAACATTTCCATTCCTGTAGAATGAGTGACACATGGTTTAATGTTCCTCTCCCCCTCCTGGGAATGTACTTTCCCCAAGAGCCCAATGAAAGGAGGCTTGTCTGGTCATATCTCTGGAAAGGGATCATTGACTGTGCCAGCTTTGATGTTTATTACCTTCCTACAGTGAAACTAGAAAAATTATGAAAAAAAAAAATAGAAGCAAAACAAAGACTGTCTCTCAATATATTCTCATAGAACTAGTTCAGTTTTGACAACATTCATTCTTTTCCTAAGGCCAGGGGTGACCTTCAACACATGAAACAGGCAATATGGCACTCACACAGACCAAGCAAACCACATAACAATCAACTACACTCACACTGGTGCCTATTGGCATAGCACGGCCCACAGCCATACTGAGGTAACCCCCAAATACTAAAGACCAGTTTTCTACTTTGTACTGGAGTAAATCCAAAGAGCTAGTTGTGTTTTCCAGAATCATCTCAAAAATTTGCTGTAGATCCCTATAGTCCCTTAATACATATACATTCCCAATCCTCTGCCAACCATTCATTGTCTCAGTCAGACTCAACACACACAAATCAGAACAGTCCCTCAGAATGACAGGCTACCCTGGACTTATGCAGACAGACAGATATTCACTCTACTCCACACTCTGCTAAGGAGGAAAGAAGTCAGATGATCCAAGTGCCCAGCCCCATCCTGAGCCTGTCTCCACTGATAGGTGCATTCCCAAAAGGTACTGGAGCAGGGGCAGGCTACCCGAGTCTGTAGTGCCACCTTCATGGGTTCCCTACCCCTTCTTTCTCCCCTAAAGGGCCCTACTAAATGAACAGAACCAGGGCTCTTCCCAGAATGTGGTGGTGTAGGAGACCACAGCCACTTTTTAGGCAAGAGGAAACACACAGAAGGGACTACAGAACAGGGCTCAGTGCCCCTGTCAGACCTCATAAAGACATTTGAAAGAACAAACAAGGCAGGGTGCCTGGGTGGCTCAGTTGGTTGAGCATCTGACTCCTGATTTGGGCTCAGGTCATGATCCCAGGGTTGCAGGATCAAGCCCCACATCTGACTCTGCACTGAGCACGGAGCCTGCTTAGGATTCTCTCTCACTCCCTCTGCCCCTCTCCCCCACTCATGCACATTCTCTCTCTCCAAAAATAAATTAAAAAAAAATGTTTAAAAAGAACAAGCCAACCTTGACATTAATCCCAGTAGTACTTTTTTACTTTAATACCTCCCACTCCTTTTTTTAATTATAATTAATACACAGTGTTATATTAGAATGATTCAACAATTCAACATTACTCAGTGCATTCTTGACCTCCTTTATCCATTTCACCCCTCCCCAACCCACTTCCACTCTTGGCAACCACCAGTTTGTTCTCTATATTTAAGAGTCTGGTTTTTGTTTTTCTCTTTTTTTTCTTTGTTTTGTTTATTAAATTCCACATATGAATAAAAACATATGGTATCTGTCTTTCTCTGATTGACTTATTTCACCAAAAATAAGTGGACCTAGAGGGTCCATCCAGGTTGTTGCAAATGGCAAGATTTCATTCTTTCTTATGGGTGAGTAATATTCCAAATACATATATATATGTATATATATGTGTGTGTATGTGTGTGTGTGTGTGTGTGTGTGTGTGTGTATCTTTGTCTTTATCCATTCATCTATGGATGAGCACTTGGGTTGTTTTCATATCTTAGCTATTGTAAACAATGCTGCAATAAACATAGGGGTGCCTCTATCTTTTAAAATTAGTATCTTTGTTTTCTTTGAGTAAATATCCCATAACGGAATTACTGAATCATGTAATAATTCTATCTTTAATTTTGGGGGTAACTTCTATACTTTTTCCACAGTGGCTGCACCAATTTATATTCCCACCAACTGCATATGGGTTCCTTTTTCCCCATATTCTTGCCAACACTTGTTATTTCTTGTGATTTTGATTCTAGCCATTCTGACAGGTATAAGGTGATATCTTACTGTGGTTTTAATTTGCATTTCCCTGATGATTAGTGATGTTGAGCATCTTTTCATGTCTCTATTAGCCATCTGTATATCTTCTTTAGAAAAAAATGTCCATTCAGGTCCTGTGCCCATTTTTAATTGGGTAATTTGTTTGGGGTGTTGAGTTCTTTATATATTTTGGACATTAACTCCTTATTGGATACATCATTTGCAAATATCTTCTCCCATTCAATAGGTTGGTTTTTGTTTTGTTTTGTTAATGGTTTCCTTCACTTTCAAAAACTTTTTATTTTGGTATAGTCCCAATAATTCAATTTTGCTTTTGTTTTACTTGTTTGAAAAAACGTATCTCGAAAAATGCTTGTATGGTTGATGTCAAAGAAATTACTATGTTTTCTTCCAGGTGTTTTACAGTTTCAAGTCTCACATTTAGGTCTTTAATCCATTTTGAGTTTATTTTCATAGGTGGTATTAGAAAGTGGTCCAGTTTCTTTTTTTTTTTTTACATGTAACTGTCTAGTTTTCCTAGTACCACTTATTGAAAAGAGTTTCTTTTCCCCACTGTATACTATTGCCTCCTTTGTCATAGATTAATGGACCATATAATAGTGGTTTTCTTTCTGGACTCTCTATTCTGTTCCATTGATCTACGTGTCTATTTTTGTGTCAGTACCATACTGTTTTGAGTACTACAGCTTTGTAGTATATCTTGAAATCTGGGATTGTGATACCTCCAGTTTTATTCTTATTTCTCAAGACTGCTTTGGCTATTTGGAGTCTTTTGTTCTTCCATACAAATTTTAGTATTATTTTTCTACATCTGTAAAAAAAAAATGTTGTTGGTATTTTGATAGGGATTGCATTAAATCTGTAGATTGCTTTGGGTCATATAGACACATAAACAATATTGGTTCTTCCAGGCCATGAGCATGGAATATCTTTCCATGTGTCTGTGTCATGTTCAGTTCATCAGATCAATGTTTTCTAGTTTTTGGAGTATAGGTCTTTCATTTCCTAGGTTACGTTTATTCCTAAGTATTTTATTATTTTTGGTGCAACAGTAAATGGGATTGTTTTCTTAATTTCTCTTTCTGCTGCTTCATTATTAGTGTATAAAAATAGCACAGATTTCTGCCTATTATCTTTGTATACTGCCAGTAGTGCTGATGCATAGGGGTACATGTACCCCAATGTTTACAGCAGCACTTTCAACAATAGCCAAATTATGGAAAGAACCTAAATGTCCATCAACTAATGAATGGATAAAGAAGATGTGGTTTATATATATAATGGAATACTACTTGGCAACGAAAAAGAATGAAATCATGCCATTCGCAGCAACGTGGATGGAACTGAAGGTATTATGTTGAGTGAAGTAAGTCAGATAAAGAAGGACAGATATCATATGTTTTCACTCATATGTGGATCTTAAGAAACTTAACAGAAGACCATGGAGGAAGGGAAGAGGGGAAAAAAATAGTTACAAACAGAGAGGAAGGGAGGCAAACCACAAGAGACCTTTAAATACAGAGAACAAACTGAGGGTGGATGGAGGGGTGGGGGAGAGGGGAAAGTGGGCGATGGGCATTGAGGAAGGCACTTATGAGGAAGGCACTTATGGCATTGAGGAAGGCACTTATGGGATGAGCAAAGGGTGTTGTATGTAAGCCAATTTGACAATAAATTATATTTTTAAAAAAATCAATTATAACTCAGGTTAAAAAAGAACAAAAACTTTGTATCCTGAGACTTTTACTAAAATCATTTATTCAATTCTCATAGGTTTTTGGTGGGGTCTTTAGGGTTTTATAGATATAGATATAGATATAGATATAGATATAGATATAGATAGTATCATGTCATCTGCAAAGAGTGGAAGTTTTACCAATCTGGATGTTGTTTTTTTTTTTTTTCCTTTCTGATTGCTATGATGAGGTCTTCTAGCATTATGTTGAATAAAAGAGATATGAGTGGACATCTTTGTCTCGTACCTGATCTCAGAGGAAAGGCTCTCAAGTTTTTCACCATTGAGCATGATGTTAGCTGTGAGGTTTTCATATACGGCCTTTATTATGTTGAGGTACATTGCCTCCAAACCTTTGTTGACAGTTTTTATCATGAATGGATGGTGTACTTTGTCAAATGCTTTTGCTGCATTTATTGAGATGATTATATGGGTTTTATCCTTTTTCTTGTTAATGTAACATATCACGATGACTAATTTGCAAATACTGAACCACCCTTGTAAACCCCACTTGATTGTAATGAATGAAATTTTTAATGTATTGGTGGATTCAGTATGCTAATATTTTGTTGAGGATTTTTGCATCTATCCTCATCAGACATATTGGCCTTTATTTGTTGTGTCTTTACCTGGTTTTGGTATCAGGATAACGCTTGCCTTGTAGAATGAATTTGGGAGCTCTCCTTCCGCCTAATTTTTGGAAAAGTTTGAGAAGAATAAGTATTAAGTCTTCTTTAAGGGCTTTATAGAATTCACTTGTGATACCATCTGGTCCTGGACTTTTGTTTGTTGGGAGGTTGTTTATTACTGATTCAATTTCACTGCTAGTAATCAGTCTGTCCAAATTTTCTATTTCTTCTTGATTCAGTTTTGGAAGGTTATATGTTTCTAGGAATTCATCCATTTCTTCTGGGTTGTCCATTTTTTTAGCATATAATTTTTGATAGTGTTCTCTTATAACCCTTTGTTCTGTGGTATTGGTTGTTATTTATCTTTCATTTCTGATTTTATTTGAGTCTTCTCTCTTTTTCTTGTTGAGTCTGGTTAAAGGTTTATCAATTTTGTTTATCTTTTCAAATAACCACCTCCTGGTTTCACTGATCTGTTCCATTGTTTCTGTTTAGTCTCTAGTTAATTTATTTCTGCTCTAATATTTATGATTTTCCTTTCTTCTACTGGCTTTGGGCTTTGTTCTTCTTTTGCTAGCCCCTTCAGTTATAAGGCTAGGCTTTTTATTTTAGATTTGTCTTATTTCTTGATGTAGGCCTGTATTGCTATAATATTCCTTCTGAGAACAGCTTTTACTGCATCCCAAAGATTTTGGACTACTGTGTTTTCATTTTCATTTGTCTCCATGTATTTTTTTTCTTCTCCTTGATTTCTTGGTTGACTCATTCACTGTTTAATCTTCATGTATTTGTGTCTTTCCATATTTTTTTGTGATTGATTTCTAATTTCCTATCATTGTAGTTGGACACATGCATGATATCATTTCAAACTTTTTTTAATTTATTGAGATTTGTTTTTTTGGCCTAATATATGATCTATTCTGGAGTATGTTCCATGTGCACTTCAAAAGAATGTATATTATACTGTGTGGGGATGGAATGTTCTGAATATATCTATTAGGTCCATCTGGTGCAATGTGTCCTAGTATGAAAGTGTGACAGTATGACATATGCTGGTCAGCATCATGAGAGTGTCATACTGTGTATTACTATCCTAGGAAAAGGTTACAATTCAAAGTTTGAAATACAGTTTCTGCTGACTGCATATAGCTTTTTTCATCATCACAAAGTCAAAAAATCCTAAGTCAAACCATTGTAAGTTGAGGACCATGTGTACAAATTTTCTAACTACTTCCATATGAGGACATTCATATACATTTAGAGACATATCTATGTAGTAGCTGAGAACACAGGCTAGAGCCAGACTCATATCCTGGCTGGTGCACTTAGTGGCTCTGGAATCTTAGGTCAAGTTCTTAACCTCTTCAGATTTCAGTCTCCTCATCAATAAAATGAGGACAGGAAGACCAACATCATACGATCCTTGGGAGTATTAAACAGTTTCTACATGAAAGGTGCTTAGAGGGATGCACATAGTAGGCATTCCATAATTAATAAACAGGGTATGTTTTCACAGCACAGACAAAATAGTCAGTTGAGTCTGATAAATTAAAGCAAGAATCATCAGAACTTCTAGAATCCTAGATAGTTTGTTTGTAAAAATATTCACAATTTACCCAACTGGTTTCTCTTCATGGATTTATGGACTTATTCAACAGATATTTCTTGAGAGATAACTACATGCTAGACTCTGTGCCAGCAGCTAAGAATATAAAAAGAAGGAGATGTGATCCCTGCCATCATAAAGATTAGAGTCAAGTGGTGGAGACAGACATAGTCACACATAATGCAATGCAGAGAGTGGTTTTAGAAGGAGTACAAAGAAAGAAGGGGTTAACCCACATCAGGGAGCCAAATTGATCCACGCACCCAAATGCCTCTGAATAGTGGCATTGTGGGATCAAAACTTATATATGATATAAAACTTGACTCATCATACTTATGAGGCTTCATTTCCACTGATGACAGCAGCAAAAACTAGATCTTCCTATTGCAAAGTAACTTAGACCCTTCTTTTTTAAGCTTAGTATCTTCTGGATAGTCAAATTCAAGGTTTTCCTCCAACATCATTCTCCTACCTCTAAGGGGCTTATTAATTGTCCTGTAATTAGAGAAAGGATATCCTGCTCTTGCTTAATGTCTAAGAACCAACCATATCCATCACTGCACCAAACTGTGTGATGCCAATATCTGTGGTCTGATTCCTTAGCATAGAGGTGAAAGCTTTCACGTAGCAAATAGCTTCAATCACTCACCTTAGTTAGCACTAACATACACAACTGACATTCTAAGATTTAGCTACATCCATCCACATGTGGCCCCTGCTTTGGGGCCTATCCAATCTATAGTTTCCAATTTAAGCTGTGGCAGCCTCCTGGCAGACGTGCTCTTTTCTAATTCTTAATACTGTCCTTTGCTTCAAATTTTAAGAATTTTAGGAACTTTCCTGTATGTCCTGTGTTCAAGGGACACTTGAGAATGGGCTAACTCAGGCCTGGTCATCTTAAACACACATAACACCATAATTTCTCCTCTACTGAGGATGCCCCCTTTAAGGCAATCATCTCCATTCAGAGTTCTAGGCAAGATGTTGAGAACCAAGCTCCCTTTTGTCAATGATGTTAAAGTCATCTGGGGTCTCCAGCCCACGCAGGCCCAGGAACCAGCTAGAATTCAGGGCTCAGGATTCTTGCTTTCCTCTCACTCTTTCCCTCCACACTTCTCCCCCCCACCAGTTTTTTTTTTTTTCTTTCCAGTATACTGGAAAATTAACTTTGTGTTACACTCTGCATATTCTGTATTCTGTGGCGTATAGTAAATCTTTTCCCTTCAGTCCTATAACTTCTTAATATTTTAAAGGAATAGTTAATATTTAAAGCAAAGCTTCTGATTTCTCTTTCAACAAATCTAGGTATTGCAAGCGAATGCCTTGGTTTTTCACAACTGTTGTCTCTGAAATTAGCTTCAAGAGCATGTTTTGGAATTCAAAAAACTGAACATTGTCTCCTTTGTTCTTAGGGTCCTGCCCTCCCCCTGAAGCAATGGATATCATGACTCAAGGGCAGAAGAACCATGAAGCCAATGAACTAATGGGAATTAAAAATACAGAGGAGAAATCTTCTAAATCATGCCTTCTTTGCCCCAAAATTTTAAAAAGAAATTAACCCCAAAAGATCAGGTAATAAAACCGCATTGAACACTTCTATTCTCTAACATACCTTTGCAATCCTGTGGCCTTGAGCATGTCACAGGAATATAAAACCAAAAACATTCAAAAACAGGTGAAGGTACATCATCACGCTGATTCACAGGGTGACTGAACATTTCAACTTCAGCAAAACGAAGGCTTTGCCACTCTCTGTAGTAAGCAAGATTGTTCTGGAAAGAGGTGAGGGAAGGACAATGGGGGAGGCTGACATAAATGATGGAAGTCGTGGATTTAAAAAAAAAAAATTCCTTTATGACCTTCCATGAGCTGATCATTCAAAATTACCTAGTTATAATTTCCAGTATCAACTTTAGACATGAAGAACCATTGTTCTAGCTCTCTACAAGTAACTGTGTTCCTGTCTGTTGTTTTATTTGACTCTCTCTATGAAATAGTTTCAGGAACCAAATCTCCATTTGAAGAATCCGAGGCTCACTGACTTTCTCAAAGCCAGGCAGTGCTAGTGACAGAAAGTTCAGACCTCCACACTCCACACTGAAAGGGCTATTGACATTCTTCATCCTTATAAACATTGCTCCTAAATTCTCTTTTCTTAAAATCACTCCTAGTTTTTATCCCATGCTTTTAATGATATGCTTACCGTGTTTATTCTTTCCAAATACTACCAGGCTACAATTATCACTAAGTCACATAGGTTTCGTCCAGCACTGTGCATGGCATGGCTTGCCTAAACTTAGTGTCAAGTCATCAATCATTTTACCTGTGTGGTTTAGCTGTCCCCTGCAATCACCTCTAATTTTGAGGAAGCTTGCACTCTTTATGAGATGCCTCATGAGTTCTGCCTATTTATTAGTCACTGGTCATTCCCCAATTTCCAACTCCCACTCATGGTATCTAATGTCTCATGTCTTCCACTGCCCAAGTCATTCCATCTGGGACTCTGCTTTCTAAAAAATGCCCGATGCATCAGTCAGATCTCACTACCCATCATCTTAGCAAAATATAGCATCAGTTATTGTAAT
Source organism: Lynx rufus (assembly GCF_022079265.1). Lineage (NCBI taxonomy): Eukaryota > Metazoa > Chordata > Mammalia > Carnivora > Felidae > Lynx > Lynx rufus. The sequence continues at coordinate 153,653,114 of NW_025814834.1, forward strand.
TTCACAAATTAAAAGTAACATCTATGATAATTAACTTCTACTGCATGGTAACCCCAAAATTTAATGGTTTTTTAAAAACAACCATTTATTTAGTTCACAATTCTGTAGGTCAGCGATTTGGGCTGTGCACAGGTGGGCAGTTCTGGTCTTAGCTGGATTCAATCAATGCATCTGTGCTCAGCTGCCAGGTCAGCTGGGATCCAGTTGGTCTAGGATGACCTCAGCTGGAATGGCTGCCTAGACTTGTTCACAAAGTAAGTGCGCAGTGTTTCAAGAGAGCAGAGGGAAGATATAGACTTGGAACTGACACACCATCATCTTTGCCATATTCTATTAGCCAAAGCAAATTCCAAAACCAGCCAAGATTCAAGGATTGGGTAAAGAGACTCAATGTAAGATGCTACACAAACACACTGAAATGATGAGGTGATTTTTTTTCACCAAAGTATCTGTGGCTAAAACTAGCCAAACAACAAACTTTATGAAGTTTGACCACATGACCTGCTCTGCTAGGTACCCTTCTATGGATATATATATTTAACCATTTCCCAACCAACTTATGTACTTAGCAAAAGGAAATGAATATTTAATTAATAAAGTGAGTTTAATTCCATTGAGTTTGCCAAACATTACTCAGGTATCTAATGCTAGGCACTAAGCTAATCATGAAAACATATAGGTAAATAAAAAGATCACTACCATTAAGAAGCTTGCAGTCTAGTAGAGGAAACAAACAAATACATACATGCAATTACAGATATATGGGGTTCCAGAGAAAGGGTACATGACTCAGAAAATTTCCTGGAGAAGGTTATGGAATCTTAGGTACCAGAGAAATCCAGAAGGATGAGAAGTATTGCATTCTATGTGGGTGGACAGATAACTCTGAATCCATAGCTCCCAGTCTTGTTAGAAGGTCAAGAAATTGAAGAACTTAGGTCACCATGAATAGCATGTTTGATAGCACAGACTTTTAATAAAGTAGCATTAAACTGATTCAACCCACCAGTCCCCTTCCCATTACCTTCCACATAATGATCCTAGGTAAACCTTAGTCTTTGTTCTCTGCCAAAAATATCAGAGGGTCAGCATGGCTCGTATTCTTTCTCCCAGTACTCTTCACTATTCAGTATATGTTCAACACTCATATTCCTCCATTTATAGTATTTAGAATCCTATAGTCTAGTTCATCCTCAATACCGGTATGTGGCTTCCATGTCAGTTGCCTCCGGCAGTTTTCATCCTATTTTTGAAGCCTAATACCAGTCATACATTAATTCATACAGTAATGATTTACCAAGAACTGGCTCTGGCCTAGAACTACTATATGATGGTAAACAAGATAATTACAGCCTCTATCCTCACAACTCCTATAATCTGTAAAGAGAGACTGATATTAAAGTAGGAATTTCACAAGTGATTTTCAATTATGTTTATATGTTCTATAAAGAAAAATATTAAAAGGTCCAAGAATAAAACAAGAAACATTTTAATTAGTCACCTGACAGATGAGCAGAAATTGATCCCAAAAGAGAATTGCAAGGATCCAGAGGAAATGTCCTAGGCTAAGGACACAGTGCACGCCAGGGCTGGATGTGCAGGAGGCTGCCATGTCGGAGGAGCAGAAAGATGGCCAATGTAACTGGATGAGCAAAAAGGAGAATCCTAGGCAATGGGGCCGGCGGGGCAGAAAACAGTCAGTCTGCAGGAATGGATCCACCACTCTGCACAAAGATACTTTTCTCCAACACCACAAGAAACTTAGGAAGCATGGGACTTCAAAATTAATTCAGTCTTACAATTTTCTATTTCATTTCCAGTTTATCATTCAAACAGTATCTTAACTTCTCAATCCACAAGTTTACCTACAATTCTGACTCATTTTAGCGTCTTGACTGTTTCCTCAAAATACAGCTGGGTTAACTTTGATCCAAGCAGTCAGAAACTCAGTAGATATAAAATGTTTTACAGGATTGTAGGGGTTGAAAACATCTCCTGGGGCATAGAATAAAGGACAGTGGAAGAACAGAGATTCTGGTTCACTCTGCTTTCTCTCTCTCTGAGGATGCCACAGCTAACATGCCCTACCTCCTTATCCCTAGAATCTAAGGAGGAGAGTCTGACCCCAGGGCATTCTAGGAATTCCCCCAAGCCTCTTGTCTGTTTTACTCTCCAAAACCTTCCTTTATCTTTAATATTCTAAGTTCTTTCAAAATCAGAATTTGGAATAAATGAGCTTTATATGCAAATAGTTGGCATTTCTATGTATAAAATGGAGCTGAAAATCAAAGCAGTAAAAACAAAAATAGAAAAACTTGAAACTTCAAACTGTGCATCCCATTGGTCAGAAGTTTGTGTGGTTGTGTGTTTGGGGATGGCAGGGAGTTGCTGGCAGAAAATAAATCTGGAAGAAGGATGATACTACTTCTTCTCTGAGGCTCACATATTTGGTGAGACTGAGATTCACCCTGCCCCCTTTTTCTTCCATATTCTATCTAGTTGAAGAATTAATATGCAACCATTATTCTTTGCCCCTACATCTCCTATGCTGCCCCTTCCGCAAACCAGCAGTACAACTACCATTGCCCGTGGCCATTGTGGGTTTTCCTATCATAACATACAACTTAATCCTTAACTTAATTTAGCATTTTTCTGGCACTTACTTAGCATATGACACTTTGGTCCACACTGTTCAATTCACCTGACTTCAAAGGAAACCTGTGCAAACTTTGAGGTCAAAAGTTTGCAGATCATTTTTTCCCAGGAGGTCACTTTATTTGGGAGTGTGATGCCATTTTCTAACCATTTTCAGAGTCAAAAACATAATCTCAAATTAAAACACTTTGGAACTCAGTTCCTACCCTGGGTCCTGTTATTTTAAAACTTTAGCTAAAAATTTCCCAGAGGTGACTGACTTTTCTCAGTCCCCAGGGGAGCTGCTGTGAATGACTTTCCACAATGCCTTTTCGCCTTTTCTAGGAGTCGCCAAGTTCACTTTTTGCAACCTAAGTGCTATACGCTTAAATGCATGCCAGGGGCATTCAAATTGAAGGAACCAATGAAAATTCTAAGTGGAAAGTTTTTAAATGAATATGGAAACAGACAGCCTAACTTGCGGAGGTAATAAAGTGAAAACAAAGCTTAGGGTTCCCATCTCACCCTAAGCAGTGGGACCCTAAGCAAGCTGCTCTGGTTTCCCATTCTATCTCAGGGACTTCATGGCGTTCTTCCGGACATGAAATGAATTAACACGTGTAATTCATTTCTTGCCTCTGGCTTTCCTGATGTCTAACTAACCAACATGATAAGACAGGGAGTAACTCATGTTCTGTTTTTCTGTTGTTTTTTTTTTTTTTAAATGAACTAATGGAGATTCATTGATTTATGCAGTCAATTATAAGTGTGGGCAACAGCCAAATAGGCAAGTTACTTGAAGGAAAAAAAAAAATCCTCAGGTCACTGAAGCAGCAATTAGCAAGTATTGTGGGGAGAAGAGGAAAAAGGAGGAGGAAAAAGGCCTGATGAGGCAAATTGCCTTTAATTATCCTTAAACATTTTCTCCTCTTCTTTTGATGCCATAAGACCCCCTGTAGTTCCAAAATAAAATAAGCCTGAGTTTTGTTTTGCTCTTTTAAATAGGAACATAATAGCCACTGTGGAAACATGTTCTTAATCAAAGGTATTAAACTCCTGGCTGCTCTCCTTCGTTTGAAATTGCCTGGGTTCATTATTATCAAGGGGAAGAGAAGTCTAGTCACCATTTAGTTCCCTTCTTAGTAAATTAAAATATTAATTACAAAATACGTTATTTTTATCTTATATCTTAAGCTATTAGTTACTGTGGCTGGATTTAAAAAAAAAAAAAAAAGAGGACTCATTTTGTGCTGAAGCAATTTTCCTAACAAAGCATTCAGAGTTACTTTCTAGTTTCTACACATCAAATTGGTACATGAAATGTGGCATTTTGAGAGCCATCTGAATAAATTTGATAGAAACTTCATTTATTTTTTGTCTCTGAGATAAGTGTGCAATTACAGTTGCCATGTTCACGGGCTCGTGGCATGTGCCCGCTCAGACAAGGCCACTGACTACAGCCAATGCCCAGCACAAGCTCCAGAGGAAAGAAAGAATGTTTCCTTTTCATTTCCGCCACACAATGCAGCAATCGATCTTATGCCCGTAGACACAAATGCTCAACCTCTGGGAAAGAGGCAAATAAAGCCACAGAATAGACATTAGAGCTAACTAAAACCCTCATTGTCTGCCTCTTCAAAGACTCAAATTACCAGCAAGGTATTGAGGTGACAGTAGAGAGTCTTAAGAAAACACAAGCCAAGGACCAGCAAGCCCACTAAGCATATGCATATTACCTGGTCCTGTGGTGCCTCAAGTCACCACAAAATAAACCAAAGCTGCCCCACCCCTTTACAGGGGAGAGTTATATACAGTAATCATGCATGTAAGGAGTTTATTTGGCAAGGGTCTAAAAGCCATCCACCCCCTTGCAAAATATTCCCTCCTGTCCCTACTACCTGCATGGTGCCTGAAATTAGATATTTTTCCCTCTTACATTTGGAAGGATATTCAGTTTAAGAGGTCACTATTTAATTTCAGAAACAGCTAGAGCGATAAGACTTTACAGCCAAATACCATTTACTAAGTGCCACTATGTACTAAGTACTTTACATATATTATTTTCCTGAATCGTTACAATAATCTTATGATGTAGACATTTTTTATAGCACCTTGTTACTTGTGAAAACTGAGGCTTAAAAAGATTAAGTAACTTGAACAATTGGCAAGTGATACAGTGAAGATATAAATCCAGGTGTCTAACTGTAAAGCCCTTGCTCTTACTATATCTGTCAGCTTCTATCTTACTGTATGTGCTGGGGTGCAAGGAACAGAGGGTCGGGGCACTGTAAAACAGAAGAGAGGACGGAAACAGGTCAGGGAGGGGCAATGGAGAAAAGAGAATCAGCCCTAGTCATGCCCTCAGAAGAGAGAACCCATCTTTGCCAGACTGCCAGATGGAAGCATTAATGCTTGCCTGCTCAGCCCTCCCACTAAACATCATCCAAACCAACCTTCTTTTCAGACCTTTTGTGCATATGTCTCACTTAATTGCCCAAAACCCACAGTCCCTCTGAATGAGCAAAACAGTTGTAATTCTTTCACGTGCACTCTTCTGTGTCCTTGGTGAATTTCAGTCATATGTCCCCTCCTCTCCGAAAGAGGCCAACTCACTGGTCTCCGCACATCAAAGACACTGGGAGGCAGGAAAGTGCAGGGTAGTGGGGCAGGGCATGGCTCTACTGCCCATCTATGTGTAGCTTCAGCAAGTTACTTAATCCTCTGTGCCCCAGTTCCTCATCTAAAAAATGGGATCAATACTAATGCCTCCTTCACAGGATTGCAGTGGCTAGCAGATAGAAAATGTTAGCTCTTGCTGGTAGTAATAGACCATCAATTGATTTAACTGGGCAGGACAGCATTCCTCAAAGGTATACTGTAAAACAATTGCTGAACCGAGTAAGTTTCGAAACCTTGGCTACTTGACCTGCTCTAACAAATGCATAGGGTATCTTAGAATATAAATGACTCTCACAATCAAGAAACCTATTTTAATATATTTAACATGTTCATTCCATGAAGCACACCTGAGGGATTAGTCTTCCAAAGAATTCCCTATGGGAGTTCTGAACTAGAACAAAGTAATACAAAACACTAGGCATTTAACTTCACCAGTTCCACTGTGTCTGTTACAGATAGATACTCTGGAACCAAAACCCCTTTTAGGATTAAAAACGCAGCTGGCCAGTTAGGAGACTGGTCTTGAACAAATTGCTCATCTCTTATGTCCCAGTTTCTACATATGTGAGTCTCTCTTATCCAAAGCCTTAGTCATCTTTGGATTTCCAACATGTATCTCAGATTCCAAAACACTGGGCTCAGAATGTTTGCTAAATGAAAGAATGAAGTCTTAACTGGGAACTAGATGGAACAAAATGGTTGACCTATTATTACCAACTCGATTCAATCCCATAGACTTTTGCAGAGTCAATGCAAATCCTTCTGCCAGCAGACACTGAAACTGCATTGGGAATGCAAGAGGTTAACTGGCAGATATTGCCAGTGAAAGATGGAGGGGGAGGAAGCAGGATTGGGCAGAGAGTCTCAGACTGCACTGCAGACCTGACCCTGAGCCAACCTAACCTGATGGGGAGCTCCAGGGCAAACACTGCCCTTTATAGATGTCTGGAATACAGCAGATATGGGCAAGCCCAAGAGTCCCCACCATGCTCAGTCCCTGGCTGGGGACTGCACAGAAGAGCTTGACCTTGGGTAAAATGATATGTGCAGGCAGACCCCTAAAGCATTACAACTGGAAATTATCAGCTAACTACTCCTCACAGTTGATGGGGTAGTTCTTTCTTGAGGTGCGACCTAGCAGTGCACGTCTAGGTTGCCACAATGACCCACTTCCCTGTCCTTCAGATCCAGAGATAAACAAGGCTTAACCTTTATAGTAGACTATAGTATGGCAGGAAAATTAATCAATTTGTTAAATTAATCTAAGACAGCAGCATGTGAATAGTTCTCCAAGGAAAGTCGCATCTGTTATGGGGTGACTGATTAACAATGTCTGCCATTGACGGAGGAGGAGACAATAAGTGTGCAAAGACCTGTGTTTGCCATCCTTGGCCTAGCCCTCCCCTCTGCCTACTCAAATCTCCCTCAAGGTCCAGCTGAAGTTTCACATTTTCCATACTCTTCTTAAATCCATAAAGGTCTCTCCATACGTCTCTCCTTTCCTAACCAGCTACAAACTTACTACCATCTCATAATTTATCACAGAATTTATATTTCCTGGATTATCCTTCAATTGTTTCTTTCTATTACAGCTAGTCACAATAAACCAATTATAAACAATTTGACAGCAGGTATAACATCTCATACTTTCTTACTCTTCCCTTTTGGACTAGTCCCACACCACTTAACACACTGCAGAGAATACAGTGGTTAGTCAATGGCTGCATTTAGATTTATGGATCAAATGACTAGACTTCTAGTTCAAGAGGAAACCAGCAACCTTGTTGCAGGAATTCAAGGGTATTGGTTATTTCCTTCCAAATGCTCCAAAAGAACGAGCGAGCATCAATTCTCAGTTGGGATGCATCTACATGTACGTTTCTGTTGCATATATTCCTGTTATCCTCCTTAGAACCCACTGGCAGCTTAGAGGAGGTCTAAGGAGAGAGAAACCGGAGGCTTTAGGAACACTTCTACAATTTCTACCAATTCCATCCCACCATCTTCTCAAATGTCTAGGTTTAATTTAATAATTTAACATAAACTTCCCTACAAGCACAACGTTGAACACCCTGGCTGCCAGCACCCTTTCCGACAACAGTACCGCCACAGAAACTCACAAACAGAAGCTGGGGAACTGCTTCTGCTACTTTCCTCTGAAATTCATGCAGAGAAGAGTGTAGTGTCTACTTCTATTTTCATGGCCAAAATCCTCCAGGGAATGGGGAAGTCAACTGTGCTTCCCTTACACTCCCCACTTCTGCTATTTTGGTCTCCATCCAGCCTCTCTTCAAGGATCAACTTTCCAGTTAACTTGTTATAGAAAGAAACCAAACAGATCAAGGGGAAAAAAGGAAGTTTGGGATGAATCTTTTTTTTTTTTTCCTATAAAGTAGTTTGCCTTCTAAACCTTTGGCTTTATTAACCAGAGGGTGGGGGAGACATTTGCTTCTAAACTCACTGAAGTTGAATCTACTCATTCAAATTAGTTTACCTTTTTAAATTTTAGCTCACATTACCAGTTTACCAGTTCACACTGTTCATCACATTTAAAGTATATAATAGCTTTCAGGAAAATCTCTTTAAAGCCTATCCTAAAAATCAGTTCTCATCACATCCCATATGTTTACATGGTCACAACTGCCATCCTAATTTTAAAGCTCACTTAAAAGAGCGTCAGAAGGTAAGTGACTTGCCGGAGGTCACAGTGAATCCAGGGTGAGTCGGGAATAGAAGCCAGCTGTTTGGACTAGCTGCTCCATGCTCTAATCACCCCAACAGCATTCATTCCCACACACCCCATTATTACAGAGACACTTGTCCCAGAGCTCTGTCCAATTCATCTTCTATAACAGGGGCTATGGAAATGCTCAATCCACCCCTCTCACTTCTCCAATTTGATTCTGACTCATTGCACCGTCACCTTCCCAATTATAGTCACTGGGTCATTTTCAGATCAAATAACTTATTTAGGAAATTGGCAGGCTCTTTTCTTATTTAATACAAATATCACTGTAAATGCTAAATATTTTGCCAACTCACAACTGTAGAATTTTTTTTCTCGCTTCCTATCATGTTGGTGTGAGTTCAGTGAGTGCTCCCTACGTGCCAGGCACAGTGCTAACTCTTAGGGATACAGAATACAGTCCTCAGCTTCAAGACGCTGACCACTTATTGGAGAAGACAGACAATTAAGCAGGCAATACAGTATACTAAATCCCATTATAGGGAACATATAAAGCACAAAAGAAGTTCACAGAAAAGATATTTAACCTCGGCTTGAGGGATCATAAAGATTGCTTAGAAGCTGAGTAGTCACAGGAGATACCAGCCAGGTATTATGGGTTAAACTGTATCCCCTTAAAAAAAGATATTTTGAAGTCCTAACACCCACTACCTCAGGGTTTGGAGTTATTTAGTAATAGAGTCTTTATAGAGATAATCAAGTTAAAAGGAGGTCATTAAGGTAGACCCGTATCTAGTGTGACTGGGGAAACTGGACATAGAGACAGATGGGCACACAGAGAAGACGTGAAGACACTCAAAGAGAACACCATGGAAACATGGAGGATTGGAGTGATGCATCTATAGACCAAGGAACACCAAACTTGCCAGCAAACCAGGAGAAGCTAGGAAAAGGCAAAAAATTCCCCTACAGGTTTCAGAGGGCTCAGGGCCCTACCAACCCCTTGATTTCAGACTTCTAGTCTCTAAAACTGTGAGAAAATAGAATTCTGTTGTTTAAAGCCATATAGTTTGCAGTACTTTGTTATAGCAGCCCTACAAAACTAATATGCCAGGACAAAAACAAAAAATAAAAACCAAAAACCAAAGCAAACAAACGAACATTTAAACAAAGGAAAATCAAATGGGCAAATGCCTTGGTACAGAATGTTCCCCATCGCTGGTGAAAACCTGGGAGTAGGGGAGGGGATGCTGGGAGCTGAGGCACAATGGGGGGTCAGACACCAGCCCTTAAGTACTCAGTGTAACATACTGAGTCTGCCCTTTGCTTCCACAGAACCTAAGGAATCCCCAGCGTTTCTACTATGGAGAGAAAATTTTCTGGATATCATATGTTCTGTACATCTGCTGATAAGCTTTAAACCCTACATTTCCTCTGCAGTCAGCAGCTTGAAGCATCAAAGCTTCTGTTTCAGCACCACATCAAAACTCAGGAAGCTTTAAAGTTCATCCAAACACCCAGCTTTTGTTAGAAGAAGACATTGAGACTCTGGAGACAAGCAATGAACTGTCTCAAGTATCCCTCTGAAAATAAATATCTGATAAGTGGACCTTTATTTACATCCTATAATGTCCTTTCCTGTTCCAGGTCTCCTCCAGTCAGAGATACAAGATGCTACATCAGTCTCATCTAAGGGAAGACGGCCACCCAGCATGGGCCACAGCACAAGTGCAGCAAAACCCTGACACTCAGACCACTAACAGCCTCTGTCCTTTGTTTTATCAACAGACATCTAAGGCCATCACCTGGGACCATGCAAACATGTTCGCTTGGGAATGGGCTAAAATTAGCAGCTTCAATTCCTCTTTGAAATACCCCACACTAAAAAAGGTATTTTTGGCAGACTTCCCATAAAGTCTTAATGCATTTCCTGCCAGACATTTGAATGGAAAAAAGTTCCTATGATCCACCAAATTGAGGAATTCTGGTCAGTGAGGCAAGGCTTCAAAGTGCCCTAGCTCAACAGAACTGAGAAAGGGAATAGAAAGGAGGAGATGCCCTTCAGGAAGGTGTGTAAAGAGTCATGGGCTTTCTTTTTTCCTTTGATGTGGGTGGATGTCACCCTAATGAGAGGAACTGCCTTGTGCAAACAGGACAGAAAGCATGCCAATAATGAATCAAATGCCTGTGATGCTCTGTTTTACAGCTTGGTTAGAATCAGTGTCAAGCATGCCACATCGCAGGTTGAACTCCCACTTGAGAGGTTTGAGGGCCAGAGGAGAAAAGGGTGGAACACAAAATGGAGTTTTCTTCCTCCTTCCACACACACATTAGGGTTTGAATTTTAACGGTTTTGTTTCCTTTGTTTTCCCTGAATTGAAACCAAGGGAATTAAATGTGGGTTTATTCCTAGGCACAGCACCCAATCATACAACAGTCAAACAGCAGTGGATTTTATTTTAGTATTACAGTAAACGTTTACTCCTAGTAATCTGCTTTCACCTTCCCTAATATCCCTAGATAGAATTTTCCCTTCATCCCACTCTTCAGTCTGTAGTTTAGTGAAGAGCTTACCCCACTTTACTGTAACTTAGTGCCATATCTCTCCCTTGGTAACAACTGCATCTTAATCATCTTTGAATCCCCAGTTGCCAAGACAGAATATGTACACCATTCATTAAATGAATAACATAAATTAAATGAATAACATCCATTTTGAACAGCCAAAATACTGCAGAGCCAAATTTGCCATTTTGGCTAATCACTGCCTTTTCTGAGAGTTGTCCCAGTACTCTTGCACGTGATCACTGAAAACACAACGGGGCACATGTGTCACCCCTCAGAGAATGCTCTCCATTGTCTAATCTCAAGTTTTCCCACCTTTGATTTTTCTGTCTGTCTCACATTCCTTAGAAGACAGAAAATAGCTAAGTAGGTAACCAGCTTAGAAGATGTTACTCCAAAAGATGGGAGTTGAAACCATACGGTATTTTCCATTATACAGATGTTTATATACACATAGTTTAATATTGCATTTATATAAACTGTGCGTGCTAAATATAATTTCTACTCTTTATTTAAGTGTGTTCTTTGAAAAATGTAATAAACTTCTTTATAATCAAGGTAGCTTGACTTACAATAGTTTGTCTTAGAAATACAAAGCATTTAATTGGCTTTCCCATCTACCCTGAGAAGCTAGGCACTGCCCTCATTTGCCTGAGGGGATAAGACAGCATGAGTCAATGACTGAATTTAAAAAGCAATGCTCTGGAACCACTCTGGAGTGAATACAGCAGATTTCAGCACAGGGCTGGTCCATCTTGGCTTTCATCCAAAAGGGATTTTGTTAGGGAAGCAGAGTAATACCTCTATTAAGAAGCATAAGAAGTTAGGCTCAAACAGCACACCTTATCGTCAGAAACTTTATTACCAGAGCCCAAAATATATGAGACATTAGGGATATATTCTGGTATGCCAGTAAAGGAGCCAATTATGGTCTGATCATATCAACAACACTAACCGAAATAATATTACACGTTCTAGAAAAAAAATTATGATTCAAAGATCTTATGGCAAAAGGAGGATAAAATTTGGGTTTGAGGGAGTCTAAAAGCAGAAAACTTATCACACAGGCTTCCAGTCATTGGAAGAAACATGTATAGCCAAGATATATATGGCCCAATATCCTCATCTCAAAACTTCTAGGCTCTACTCAGAACCTAGAAGTAAGTCACCCAGAAACAACTAAAACTAAGCCCTCTCATTTTTCCCATAAACATTAGCAGTCATCCAAGGGGAGAGAGATCATGAGACAGTTTTTATAAGTACAGCTACTCAAGAGACACAGTGGGGGACAGTGAAAAGAGAAAACAGGTTTGGGGACCAGACTAGCCAGAGGGGGGATCTCACTAACTGTGTAAGCCTGGCAAAAAAAAAAAAAAAAAAAAAAAAAAAAAAAAAACTTAGCTAAATGACCTCACCCACTGGAGCCTTAGTCTTCCTCGTCAAAAAAATAAAGGCAATAGTATTTAATTTACCAGGTGGTTTGAAAATCTGAGATTAGGTAGGTAAAGCATGTAGCATGGTACCCAGCAAATACCAAGGGTTCAACAAAAGGGAGTTATTATTATAGTAAAAAATATTAAATTACATTTACCATCAGCACAGACTTGTGGAAAATGAGATTCAGTAGTATTCATGTCCAAAAGCAATTTGTCCCCTATTAAAAGAATTTTAAATGTCAGCAAACAAGAGAAAGTCCTCTTTTTATATAACAGAAAGGGATATGTAAAAGGTAAGTGACTGAAAGATTAAAACTACATTAAAATGTAATCAATCTATCACCAAGTGTAAATCGTTGATACTAGATTCTTTCCAATTTTTATTTTACTAGGAAACAGAAAGGATAGTTAAAGCAGGGAAACAGAATAAGGGAAAGAAAGGAAGAACAACCTGGAGAAGAAAGTGTACCAGAAAGAAGAGAATGGGGGTGATTAAATTGAGTTTCAATGATTAAAATATACACTTAGGGGGAAAAAATGGAAGGCAACAATGATTAAAATGTACATTTAGGGGGCAAAAATGGAAGGCAACAATTATTTATAACAATATAAAGAAAATATTCCTGGGGCGCCTGGGTGGCTCAGTTGGCTAAGCGTCCAACTTCAGCTCAGGTCACGATCTCACGGTCCGTGGGTTCGAGCCCCGCGTCGGGCTCTGGGCTGATGGCTCAGAGTCTGGAGCCTGCTTCCGATTCTGTGTCTCCCTCTCTCTCTGCCCCTCCCCCGTTCATGCTCTGTCTCTCTCTGTCTCAAAAATAAATAAACGTTAAAAAAAAAAAATTAAAAAAAAAAAGAATATATTCCTATCTCTAAATTTTCCTGATTGAAACAACTAAGATGTTAGAGAAAATATAAAATCCTATTGTTTTAACATATTATTAAGCAGGCATAATATTAAAAAAAATCCATAAGAAATCCATAAAAACAAAGTAAAAGAACCCTGGAGTAAAGTAGATCCCAAAGTTCACTTTTGCCCCAAGAGTTTTTGCCAAGCCTTGGAAATCTTGGGCTTCATCTTTCATAGATGCAGATAGGAAGTAAAATTGGGGGTGGTTCAAGGCAAATGATCTAGTAGAAGATGCCTGCATTGAATGGAATCCCAAAGGTCTCTATCCTCAACGCAAGAGTAAACTTGCAATGAATATGCTGTATGGTGGTAGTTAGCAAAGAGACTTTCTTGCCATCAACTTGTCTCTGGGTGGAGGAAATAGATTTCTCCTATCCATTTGTAAATGCAACTGTCCCACATACAGGCTGGTGATCCAACTTTTTGTTTACCTATATGATCATAACATATCAAAAGTGGGTAATTTAATATAAAATGATCCAGAGTTGCTAGTGCCAACAAATAACTGCCAGAAGCAAATATATCTCCTCTCTAAAAGATGTCAACCAGGTGTTTGGAAAATAGCACTGAATATATAAGGAAAATAGACTACCCACAGTAAAAATTAAAAAATGAAATCACAAAACATACCTGAAGAGAAGACACCATTAACAAGAATCAGGAGAAATAGCAGAAATAAGATATAGGCCCATAAGGACTTCAGGAATTGACAATTATATACAACACAGAAAGTGAATAACACTGCTGTTTAAATTTTTTTTAATGTTTATTTATTTTTGAGAGAGAGAGACAGAGACAGAGTGTGAGTGGGGGGTGGTCAGAGAGAGAGGGAGACACAGAATCTGAAGTGGACTCCAGGCTCTGAGCTGTTAGCACAGAGCCCGATGTGGGGGTTGAACTCACAGTGAGATCAGACCTGAGCTGAAGTCGTGCCCCTAAATTTTTTTTTAAAAAGGAAGAAAATCATGAAAATTGATCAGTGAAATGAGTGATTAAAAAGAATGACCAAACATATTTGAAAAAGAATCAAAATAGAACTTCTATAAATTAAAAATATATTACTTAAGTTAAAGGAACTAATGGATGCATTAAACAGAAGAATAGATAGCACTGCAGGGAGAATTAGTGAACTGGAGATCGTTTTTTTATAAAGTATCCAGAACACGCTCTAGAGAAACAAAGAAATAGAAAATATGGAAACAGATTCACAAAAATAAAAATGAGACAATCTAATCAAAGTTCCAGATAGAATTAATGGAAAAAAATGGAAACAGACAATATTCAAAGACATAATGGCAGAGGAATTTTCAGAATTGATGAAACAATATTAGCAGTCATGGGGCACCTGGGTGGCTCAGCTGGTTGAGCATCCGACTTCGGCTGAAGTCATGATCTCGCTGTTTGTGAGTTCAAGTCCCACATCGGGCTCTGTGCTGACAGAATCTGTGCTTCAGATTCTGTGTCTCCCTCTCTCTGCCCCTCCCCCACTTGTGCTCTGTCTCTCTGTCTCTCAAAAATACATAAACCTTAAAAAAAAATTTTTAAAAAAAAACAATATTAGCAGTCAGATGCAGGAAAACCCCATACACGAAATTATAAGGACATCACACCTAGATAAATCAGAATGAAACTGTAGGGTACAAAATGAATAAGAGGATCTAAATGCAACCAGAGAAAAATGGCAGCTCAACTACAAACAAACAAGGCAATTAAACTGATGGCTGACTTTTCTATATCACCAATAGAATCTAGAGACGGTAAAATAGTATCTTCGAAGTTTGGGGAGAAACTAACTTTCAGCATAGAGTTTTATCTATGTTGAAATATGGAAGCAATCGGGGCGCCTGTGTGGCGCAGTGGGTTAGGCGTCCGACTTCAGCCAGGTCACGATCTCGCGGTCCGTGAGTTCGAGCCCCGCGTCAGGCTCTGGGCTGATGGCTTGGAGCCTGGAGCCTGTTTCCGATTCTGTGTCTCCCTCTCTCTCTGCCCCTCCCCCGTTCATGCTCTGTCTCTGTCCCAAAAATAAAAATAAAAAAAAACGTTGAAAAAAAAAGAAATATGGAAGCAATCTTTCAAGAACTGGGAAGGGGAGAAGAAATAGACATTCTTAGAAAAATAAAACCTGATATTTTTACCACAAAAAGACCTTCACTAAGGGAAACTGCAAAGGATCTTCTTCAAACAGAAGGAAATGATCAAGAAGGAAGAAGAAATGTTGAGTTGGACATTTCTTGTGTGCCTCTTCAAATGTTCTCGGGCAAACCTTTTATTCCAGCCAGAGCTGCACCAGCCAAATGTATGCAGATTTTAATCAACTTCACACAGCTGTAGCCTGACAACACTGCACGTTTCACTTCCTGCCCTGGGAATTCTTACCCATGCTTAACCCAGGGCTAGCAAGTAATTAATGCCTCAAAGGATAAACAGAACTTCTGACCAATGGGGACTAGTAACCCATGAATAATTTCCCCCACTTGTTCCCCAAAATGGACAATCTGACACTCATTCAGTGAGGTTCATCCTATGGTACTAAGAGATTGCACACCCACTCGCCTCTAAGAGTGGTTAATTCAATAACCTGTATTTATACTGTCCCTCCTTCCTTCCTTATTTCACTCCACCATCTCAGATAAACTACTTGCTTGTAAACTTTTGTCTTAGGCTCTGTTTCCTGGGGAACCCAGGCTAATAAAATACTATATTAAAAAAATGATAATGACTAATTTGCTGAATGTGGAGGCATCAAGAATCAAGCTAAGTGGAAAATACTTCAAACAAAGGCATGTTAAGTTGGGAAGGAGCTGATAAGAGTTAATGCCTTCTAAAATCTTTTTATTGCTTGAGCAACGGGTAAAATATTAAATAACTTTAGAGTCAGTTAAGTATGCATTTTAAAATAGTTATGAAACCACTAAGGGAATAAATATAAACTGTACAATTTCTAACGAAGGAAGAAAGAAAGATTTGGAGAGAGAGACTGGTGTTGAAGAGGGAGGGCAGCGTCAGATGGAAACTCATCCAGTACAAAAAATAAATTAATTAAGGCAAAAAAGGAGCAAGAAAAAAGTAACAGAGGGATACATGTCACTGTCCATTTATCCATTTAGAATTCACAACAGAAAGAATGAATCATAATGTAAACTATGGACTTTGGGTAATTATGATGTGTCAACTTAAGTTCACCAATTATAACAAATGTACCACTCTGGTGGAGGATGGTGATAATAGAGGAAGCTATGTCCGTGTGGAGACAAGAGGTATATGGGAAATCTTTGCATCTTTCCTTGAATTTTTCTCTAAAAAATGTGCTTTCCTTGAATTTTTTCTCTAAAAAAAAGTCATAATAAAAAAAAGTAACAGAAAAAAAGGACAAATGGAAAGCACAAAATAAAAAACAGAAACAATTCAACTATACCAAAGTAAACTGCCTAAGCTCTCCAAATAAAATTAAAATACCATACAGATTAAAACAAAATTCTGAGATATGCAACTTATAAGAGACACTTCTAACATAATGAAAGTAAACAGTTAATAAGAAAAATAAGAAAATTAAGTCTGGAATAAGCTAAATAATATGTCCTAGGTCACAGGTTCATAGTACCTTTTTTTTTTTTCTCTGATCCCTGTATCCAATTGTTTTCCTTTATGTCATGCCAGTTACTGTGGATAGGACCACTATTTTATTCATCTTTATGTAACTACCATCCGGCATAGCAACAAAGCAGTATCTGCTGATTTCATGAAATTGAAATTGTACTAGTGTGCAATCCATCAGAAACATGGTGAGCCTTCTCAAAAGGAGCAACAATGTTTCATTTAATTTATGAAGATTGATTTGTTCTGATATTTCTAACATAATATACGAGCTTTATTTCTCCCTAGAGGATAAAATCAAGGCATAACTCAACTTAGCAAATATCTGCATGTGTGGTCATTTATAAGGTGACAGGCATGACCATAAATGATGGCATTAATTTATTCTACATATATTTATTCACCTAATCTGTGCCAGGTACTGGGTAGGCATTTGGATTCAATGATAAATAAGGCAGACATAGTCCTTGCCACTTTGAAGTTTCCAGACTAGTTGTAGAGCAAAATGCTAAAGTAATTTAAATTTTGATTACTTTAAACAGTTTAAATTTTATTTCTTTTAGATTGTATTACATTTAGAAAATTCCTTGATCACAAAGAAAAATTTCAGCTAGTCTTAATGTAGTAACTGAATAATCTTGGACACATCATACAGTCAATTAGATCATTTGCTGCTCTGAAACTCAAGTTCCTTATCTCAAATCTCGAAAATAATTCCAATG
Source organism: Lynx rufus (assembly GCF_022079265.1). Lineage (NCBI taxonomy): Eukaryota > Metazoa > Chordata > Mammalia > Carnivora > Felidae > Lynx > Lynx rufus. The sequence goes on from NW_025814834.1 coordinate 153,670,337, forward strand.
TCTCATTGTGACAATTATCTGAAATGATGTGCCAGGCACGGCGATGTCCAATAAATGCCAATTCTCTTTAGAACCCAATTGTTACTACCATGCCCAAATTTAACATATACCATATCCCATTTATAAATATTAAGCATTATGCAGTCTAGGAATCAGGTTTCAGAAAAAAGGGAGCCATCTTGATGTAGCAAAACTGTTATTTATTAGAAACAGGTTTACTGAGGCCTAAATAGGAACCATAATGTATGTATATTTATTCATACTTTGTATCTATTACATAGATGGTGAACTAGCCACTATGATTTCAATAGTCTCCTGGCATTTACTTGTAATAATGATCCTATTATAGTCTATACATTTAACACACAGTTTAAGGTGTTGCCTTTCACTCCCGAAAAGTCGTATGATCTAGTGAAAACTTAAAAAACACTGTTTTCACCTTTATTTCCAAGCTCATTCTTTACCTAAGCAGATGTATTAGATATGCTGCATAAAGCTAAAGACTTTGAAATTAATAGAGACCTGGTTGCCACAGGATATGACTACACCTAATGGGCTATTAAAAAATGATTAATATATGTCCCAGTGGGCCACCAAAGAGAAGGGCCATGATTGTGCATAAAAATGAAGAATCTGACTTAACATGGCAACAAAAAGTACTAGTCCAAGTTGCAAAGCATTGACTGTAGGAAGACGCTAAAAGTTTTGGCTGGCTTTATTAGCTTCTTAAAAAACAGTATTTCCTAAAGAAAAAAAAAAAAAAGCAGAGTTTACTAGAATGAGCTTTGTTTGGTCTTGCTAAAGTGGCTCATTTTTTTTTTCTTTTTAATTTTAACCTTTATTTATTTTTGAGGGACAGAGAGCGAGCAAGGGAGGGGCAGAGAGAGAAGAAAGACACAATCTGAAGCAGGTTCCAGGCTCTAAGCTGTCAGCACAGGGCCCCATGCCGGACTCCAACCCACAAACCCTTAACCCACTAAGCCACCCAGGCGCCTGAGACAGTGGCTCAATCTTTTCAACGTTAGGTGCTATTTTGCCTCTGATTCACCACGTCAGTGTGCTGTAAGTCAACTGCATGAAAGGAGCATTAAACAGTGCCTTTGGGAAAAATACTAAACTCCTTAAGATGTTGGGATGAAAGATGCTCTGTAATTGCAAGAATTTATTAGTTCTTATTATTCAGACTTGTTTTCCAATATTTTCCACTGTAGATGCAAAGTTCAAGAAGCGATGTAGGAAGATCCTCAACTCACTTCTCCCACAGATGTGCTGAGTCTACAGCTACAAATGGAACAATGTCCTCTTTAAAACCTAAACGCCACGGGCGCCTGGGTGGCTCGGTCGGTTGAAAGCCCAACATCCGCGCAGGTCATGATCCTGGTCCGTCAGTTCGAGCCCCGTGTCAGGCTCTGTACCCACAGCTCAGACCCTGGAGCCTGCTTGGGATTCTCTTTCTCTCTCTCTCTCTCCACCCCCCCCCCCCCCCGCCTTCCTGCTTGGGATTCTTTCTCCCGCTCATCCTCTCTCTCTCAAAAAAAAAAAAATTTAATTTAAATTTAAAAACCTAAATTCTGGCTGAATGATGAATACGCATGGAACACATGAGAAGAAAACTACTTCAGAGGAGGTAGGAGAGGCTGGAACAAAATCTCACCATAAACACCACCCCTGGAGCAGTGACCCCCACCCGGTGGAAACTCAAAACCCCAAGCTCCTCCCTGAGGAGCAAAGGGTTTGAACACCACATGGAGTGCCCCAAAATTTAAGACATGCACTTGAGAGATAAGTTCCCCAAAACATCTAACTGTGAAGGCCTTTGTCTCCTGCCCCAAGTCCCACAGAAGCGTAGCAATCTGAGTAAGGGCTCTTAAAGGGTTCCCACATCCCATGCTGGAACGCACCCACCGCAGGGCCCAACTCAGAGGCAGCTGATCGATTTCACACCCAGACTTAAAGCGAAGGAGCCTCACCTGCTTCTATGAAATCCATGGTCCGAGGGCGCAGGCCTGTAATTCAACACATACTTCCACTTCCGGGCGGCGGCTGGACTGAACACTCTCCACGCGGACGCTAGCAGGCGCCATCTTCGCTCGCGCTCCCGAGCCTGCGCCAGAGCTCGCGCCTCCCGCGGAAGGAGGCTTTACAGCGCCTGCCCGCTAGGGGTCGCTTTTCTTTTTTTTTTAATCTCCGGGAGGCTCGGGGAGCTTGCGTTCCTGGTAACAATCCTGGAATAATCGGTGCCACTGGGAAAGGAACCCATACCCCTGGGTGTTGTGCCCATTTCTTGTGACTGCTGCCAGAGGACACTTCTCCGTTGCCTGGCTCTAGCGGCCAGCAAGATTTTTAGACTCCTGGGTCTCATAAGATTGTACCCAACAGAGAGAGAGAGAGATTTAACAGATGGTCTCAGTGAGGCACAGCAAGAGGCAACAGACCCAGGAGGTGGGTCTTTCTGTGAAGGAGACCTGTGAACTAATTACCCTGGCGGTGGCCGGAGGGGTAGGCTTCTTATTAAACATCTCCAGGCTGACTGTAATCCGTTCCAGAGTGCTCAAAGGGCAAGCACTATCTTCCGCTCACCCTCTGCCCTGCCACAGTGACAGCCTCTCCTGGAGGGCAGCTTTCCCCAAAGGTTGAGCCCCAGGGGGCACCTTGGATCTCCTGGCTCTGGCGGCTGAAGGGGCTTGCATTCCTGGGTGCCACCGGACTGTGGCAATCAGAGGACTGGTCTTCGGCAGGCTGCCATCCGCAGGGCACTCACTGCACAGACAGCGGACTGAGGCACACTCCAGTCTTTCTGTGAAAGAGGCCACTTGGCTTGTCCTGGAGCATCCGACTAAGAAGAATGCTTCAGGTATGGCACACGTCTAGTGGCATTTGGAGCTGCTATAAAGGGATGTAGGCTGTGGATGCCATCTTGGCAGTCTGCTCTGCTGCAGCTCACCGGTATGTCCCGGAAAGGAGCTTCTACACCCTGGTCCGGAGCCCTGATTGGTGCTCACTGAACGGGGGAGAACAATGTATAAAGGCAGTGAGAACTTCAGCAGAGGTGGGGAATATAAGAAAGTACCAAATAGAAGTCACAGAGCAGGGGCGCCTGGGTGGCTCAGTTGGTTAAGCACTGAACTTTGGCTCAGGTCATGATCTCCAGGTTCTTAGGTTCAAGCCCCACATCTGGCTCTGCACTGGTGGTGTGGATCCTGCTTGGGATTCTCTCTCTCCCTCTCTCTCTCTCTGACTCTTCCCCACTTTCACTCACTCTCTCTCTCTCAAAATAAATAAACGTAAAAATAAAAGTCACAGAGCAAACAATACAGTATAGAAACAGCCTAAGTGTCCATCCAAGGATGGATGGATAAAGAAACTGTGAGATATATGTATCTTACAGTCACATGCACGCACACACACACACACACACACACACAGGAATATTATTCAACCATAAAAAAGAATAACATCTTACCATTTGCAACAACATGCATGAACGTCAAGAGCGTCAAGAGCATTATGTTAAGTGAAATAACTCACACAGAGAAAGACAGATACTGTTTTATCTCTCTTATACATGGAATCTAAAACAACAACAACAAAACACATAAGCTCTTAGATACAGAAAACAGACTGGTGGTTGCAAGAGGCAGGGATAGGAGTAGAGGTTGGTAGGAAGTGAATTGGGATTTTTTAATTCAAATAAATTAAATAAAATTCTTTTAATACAAAAGAAAAAGAAAAAAAACCCATTTTCAACAAACAATTTAAAGCCCCATCTCTGCTTTCCAGGACACAAACTAGAGATGCTTGAAATATTATAAAGCTTTGTATCTTTCCTATTCTGTATTCAGGGCCACATTTGAATAGATTATTTCTTTCTTCTCAGTAGCTATAAGATGAGCCATTAAATCTCTCAGATAGTTTGGATGCCTTCATTGTTGAATAAAACATTTTTAAAATTCACATTATTTTTTTTATTTTTACTTTTTTTTTTTCAACGTTTATTTATTTTTTTTGGGACAGAGAGAGACAGAGCATGAACGGGGGAGGGGCAGAGAGAGAGGGAGACACAGAATCGGAAACAGGCTCCAGGCTCTGAGCCATCAGCCCAGAGCCTGACGCGGGGCTCGAACTCACGGACCGCAAGATCGTGACCTGGCTGAAGTCGGACGCTTAACTGACTGCGCCACCCAGGCGCCCCTATTTTTACTTTTAAAACATTCCCTCTCTAGCTTCATTTTGAGTATTACTGATTATTTCTTATTATTATTACCTTCCAAATACCGTCAGTCAAATAATAAATATTTCCAGAAGTCACCCATGAAAGAATAAGTTTTGGAGATGACAAGAAAATTGATCGTGACATTTGTGAAATTAAAAACATAATAGTCAAATACCATCTTTGCAATAAATGACTAAAGACAGTTAAGTACATTAATTTTTAACTCACCATTTTAGGAATGGGAAAGCCAATCAGAGCCCTTTCAAGCATTAATGATAAGTCACTAAATCCAAAAGTTTATTCAACTACACAAACATTGCACATAATCGTGAGAAAAGGACCCCCACAGTGAGAGGAAGATAGGAGCAGAGATTTCCTAAAAAGACCAAAATGCCAGGTTTATAGATGCTTCCTTCCACTGACCGTGGTTATTTCAATATCTGTCCCACAAACACAAATTCACACATTTATGTATTCACAGGAGAAGAAGGACTTTATTTTTGTGCTTGTTAGGTGCTAGAAGCTTGATATATTTATCTTATTTAATCTTTAGAAGAACTCTAGGAAGCAGGTATTATTATTAATCCCATTTCAAAAATGCTTTGAGTGAAACTAAGAAACATACAGTAATTTGCCCAAAGTCACATAGCTAATAAGAGAAAAAGTTAGGTTTTCACACACTGATCTGATTGACACCAAGCCTAAACTCTTTCCATTTTTTCATTCATCCATTCATTTTGTTGAACACCTATTATGTTCCTGGTCATATAATGGAAATGCAAATACTTATAAGATAACAGCCTGTGCCTTGAGGAATCAAGAGCTCCATGGGAATGCAAGCTGGTGTAGCCACTATGGAAAACAGTATGGAGGTTCCTCAAAAAATTAAAAATAGAACTACCCTATGACCCAGCAATTGCACTACTAGGTATTTATCCAAGGGATACAGCTTGCTGTTTTGAAGGGACACATGCACCCCAGTGTTTATAGCAGCACCATCAACAATAGCCAAAGTATGGAAAGAGCCCAATGTCCATCAATGGATGAACAGATAAAGAAGATGTGGTATATATATATATATATATGTATATGTGTGTGTGTGTGTATATATATATATATTGTGTGTATATATATATATACATATATATATATATTGTGTATATATATATATACATATATATATAGTATATATATATATACACACAAAGAAGATGTGGTATATATATGTGTATATATATATATTGTGTATATATATATATACACTGTATATATATATATATACATATATATATTGTGTGTATATATATATATACACACAATGGAGTATTACTCGGCTTTCAAAAAGAATGAAATCTTGCCATTTGCAACTACATGGATGAACTAGAGGGTATTATGCTAAGTGAAATTAGTCAGAGAAACACAAATATCATATGACTTCACTCGTATGAGGACTTTAAGATATAGAACAGATGAACATAAGGGAAGGGAAGCAAAAATAATATAAAAACAGGGAGGGGGACAAAGCATAAGAGACTCATAAATATGGAGAACAAACAGAGGGTGGCTGGAGGGGGTGTGGGAGAGGGGATGGGCTAAATGAGTAAGGGGCATTAAGGAATCTACTCCTGAGATCATTGTTGCACTATATGCTAACTAATTGGGAGGTAAATTTAGAAAGTAATAAAATTAAAAAAAAAAAAAAAAGAGCTCCATCCTGGGAAGTGTATAGGAGGTAGAAGTATCTATGCTAGCAGGTAAGAAGTAGAGAGAGGAGGCTAGTCAGAACAGATGTTAGGAAAAGGTGAAACCAAAACCAAGTCTACAAACATGAGTAGGTGTGGCCAGACATGCCAAGAAAAGAAGGATTTGTAGACAGAGCAGTGTGGGCAAAGACAGATTAGCCTGAAATTTTAACTACAGGAGAAATTTCTAGAATATAAGTTTCAAAGACGAGTGTGGAATTTGGGTGCCATTTTTTAAATGGGAACATGAGAAAATTTCCCAATACCTTTCCCACATAAAGGAGACTTCATAAACCAGTGAAACCAGTGAAAGAAAGTCAATCCTCCAATACAACTGGTCAGAGAATAAAGTTAAAAGGCATTGTCTATATGAAAAGCATGGAACAGGATTGACCTTCTCATAGTGAAAATGAATCTCCTCACTGTGCTTATTGTTTGTACCCTACTCATAGCATCAGTGTACCCTGAGATTTTAGCAGGACCGAGTTGGTTTTAGGGGTGTCACTTGGAATTTATGAACATATTACTGGAACCAGGGAATATCCGTAAGGACAGTATAGAGTGTAGCAGTTCCTATTTCTAGACTCTAAACCACTTCCTCTAAAGCACGCAAAGAGCAATTCCATTTCAGTGTAACACTAGCTACTCTGTGACGTGCACGAGAGCCAGCTTCACAAAGATTGTCTGGAGTAGCCTGTGGGACTTCCCCTTGGTCTTTTGGCTAACCTATGCATTGGCAGGTAATAGGAAGGAAGAATGAGGTGAAGTACCCCAATTAGGATGCTCTAAAGGTAACCCTAGATTGGAGGAAACCACAGACAGATTAACTCACGTTGGCACCAGGCTGCGTGGGATCCTTACCAGAGCAGCTGTAGTACTCTCTTCAAATACCATGACTGCCAACATCTGATGAGATTCCCAGAGGCATGAGTGAGCCAGGCACTAGATTGATTTCACATTAATAAGGTTTGGCCGCTGGGTTTTTAGGTAAACCACTGAGTAATGTGCTTCATTCTGGGGAGGGATAGCAGGGAGGTGCAGAGTGAGCTTCTTTTGAAATTTCCATTGTCTTTTAAGCTCTTCTGCTGTGCAGAGAAATCCAAAGATAAAAATGGTGAGCAAGAGACTGACATAATTCCTAAACTTAATATTCATAATCGTATGATAACCAAAAATGGGAATCAGGCCACCAATCACATTAAATTCATGCTACCTTGGCAAAGATTGTTAAATTAACTTTGAAAGCAACAATTAGACCCTTGGTAGCTCACCAGGAAGATTTTTCTACCCCTGTGTCTCTCTGTCTCTATCTCTTCCCCCTTGCCCTTCTCTGCCTCCGCTCCCGGTCTCCCTCTCTGCCTCTCTGTGTTTGTCTTTTCTGTTACACTGCCTTCCTTTGACTCTGTTTCTCACACTCAGTGGATGTCCAATTTCTCCAGAATTCTGCCACAGTCCTATAAGATGTTTTAGGTTTAGGTCATTGGAATAACAGTTCCATTTGATAGAAAAGTGCCAGTAGGTTCTTGACCAAAGTAGGACACATACTCTCAGCATTAAACTATTCCTAGCAATAAAATGAAGCTCAAGTATAATTTCCTTTTATGGTTCTCTAAGACTTGAGGGAATAAACAATCTACTGCAATAAATTTTTGTGTCAAAAGATAAAAATGTTGATCAACCAGTCACAGAGCCTTTCCATTTCTTTCAAGCCATATTTCTTTTTGCCAAGTGTTCTTTCTTTGGTGGAAGCCAGCAAACTGCCAAGTGTAGATATTGTTTCCCACACATGGAAAAGAACTTCCTTGAGCTGTGCATATGCCATATTAAAAAAAATTAATAAAGATGTTCCTAAACTTGCCTCCTAAACTTTATGAATGAACCCATTATACGTCTAATTCTGTACTTCTTAAAAGCAGATTTGTAATGAATTATTTTATGCCCCTTAAATAATTTAAAATCTCAAAGATGCAATTTTCAACAAAGCCTTAGCATGCACATTGATATGAGCTGCATATATTAGATTGCGCTTCTTTTACATATTTAGTCACAGGTGTATGTCAGTATTTTGATATTTTCTGCATTGGTTTGAAAGAGCTATTTATTATCACAGAGTCATCTCACCAGTAAATATTTATAGGCAGTTTTATTTCTAGTTTAGGGTTTGAGTATCGTACCTAAAAAAAGGTATTGTTGATTTGCTATTTTAGTTTTTGATAGAGAGTGTGTTTATGGCATGGCTCTGGGAGGTTTTTTTCTTTAATAATTTACAAAATTACCTGCAGTAAAATCTTCACCTGTTCTTTGTTTTCTTAGCACCACAAAATTGGAATTACATATAAAATCTTTCCTCCAGGAGATTTATGTCTACCACGGAAAGAAAATCTCCACTTAAATTTTTATGAAACATCGAAATTACAGTCAGCTTTAGCAAAACAATACAAAGGAGCCTTTGTTGGGTGAGGAGTATTTCCAATATTTGAGGACATCATTCTTTATCTCCCGTTTAATTTTTATTTTCCTGTGGCCGTTTCTTTTGGTTTCATTGATTCCCCTGTTTATAAGTGCGGTGTGCTAATTTGTCTTTCATTACAGGAAGTTCCGAGTGCCGACCACAGAGGCTAACCCCAGCCAGAGGAGAGGCCTCCAGATTGGTTGTGCTTTTCACATTTTAATTTGAGGTTGTTGCATGAAAGGGCTGGTGGCTGGTTGTTTCTCTCTTTCCCCAAGAATGATCACCCCATCCTTGAAGAGGGCAATGGTCTCCACCTGGAAGCCCCAGTTTAGCTGCACATGGAAGCAAAGAAAACCAAAGGCTGTCCTTCACTTGCTTTGGACTTACATCTCTCTTTATTGAATTATGTGTTTTAATAAAGGGTTTATATAACATCCACAGAACAGTTATCAATTAATTACCCATGGAAATTTAAGGGATGTTACACAGTGGTAGTTATTATACCCAGGGCATTAGACATATGTTACATAAAAGATGCAGTCACCTTGAAATTATATTGGTAAGGCTGCCTTTTTCCTATAGAATATTATACATTCTAATGTGAAAATTGAGTTAAAAACCTATTAGGAGACAAGAATGGCATGTTCCAAGTGGTTTAAGGCTTATATACATTTCCAGTAAGCTCAGCAGAAATTTAGGAAAATGTGCCCACTGTTTTGAGAAATTTCTTAAATTTTTAGGACATTCGTACCTTCTGTGGATTGGGGTTTTGTATTTCAAAGAGCAAACAGGCAGCTCATTTAGAACCCTGGCTCCCGGGTCAATCTATTGATTCATCCAGAGCCTCCTGCTTAGTGTAGAGGGGACTTGATGTAAGTCCCTCCAGGTAGTACAATCCTAAAGCTGAGAGCTCTGTGTCTATGCACCAGCACCTGAATGTAGGTGCTGGAAAGGATAGGGTAGAGTGAATAATGGAGAAGATAGATGGATGGTGACAGGAACCCAGGATATGACTGACGAAGGAGGAAAGAAAAGAAACCTTCCAGATCCCAGAACAGCAGTGGCAACCACAGGGCATGGCAGGACCACTGGGGGAGGGAGACAGAGAGGGGCCTACCAGGATCTCAAGTCAGTGGCAAAGCTGCCAACAGGTTTAAAAGGATTATTCCACTCTGTACATGCTCTGAAAACTTCCAAAACTCTCAGCTTCCAAACAATTTTTCCATTCCTGGAATAAAAGTCTATCTTGCTTTGAGGGAGCATAAGATGGTATTTTTTTGTTTGTGTGTCTTTTTTTATTTTATCAGGGATAAAAATTACCTTCCTTCCTGGCTGAAGAAATTAAGGAGTTGCATTAGCTGTTTCTGCAGCTATAATCTAAAATATCAGAAAATCAAAGCTGTTACTTTGGGGCATTATACTACATCGATTTTTAGGAAAATTACCTCCATTGTTATAGTTTAATTAAAAAATACCATAAATCAGCAAACTGTTTTCATTTAGCTATTTAATAAACAAATTTGAACAAAACCTAAGTCAAAAATTCACCCTAACACATTGCTACTATAAAAATAGAAGTAATTCATTCATGCATTCAGCACTGAGTTTTTGACTGTGCTCATCCCTGGAGAGTCATTATTGGGGAAACATCAACCAAGGACACAACCCCTGAGCTCAAGAATAAAGGGAGAAGCAGCATGGGAACAAATGCAGCTGACCCTTCAACAACAGGGGGGTTAGGGGTACCAACCCCCACACAGTGGAAAATCTTCATGTAACTTTTGACTGCCCCCAAATTTAACTATTGATGGCCTACTGTTGACCAGAGCCTTTTCGACAGTGTAAACAGTCGATTAACACCTATATGTATTGTGTGCTGTATTTTTTCAATAAAGTAAGCTAAAGAAAATGTTACTAAGAAAATCATAACAGAAACCATATTTATAGTACTGTATTGTATGTATTGAAAAAAATCCATGTTTAAGTGGACCCATGCAGTTTATGTGTTGTTCGAGGGTGAACTGTAATTTCCATCTGAGTGGATAAGTGATCTACCAGGGTACCAGAGGAAGAGATGTGAACTAAGAGGCAAGAGTGCCTAATTCCATAAGCAAAATCTGGCCAAGGAATGTGGTGTCACAGCTGAGCCGTGACGGACTGACAATTCAAAAGATGAAGAGGGGGGAAATAGTACCCCATGAAGAAGACACGCAAATCACATAGTAAATCCCTTCCTATGACTGTGATTGTAAAAGGCAATTGCAAGGACAGTTGGGTTGGCCTCCTCTGGTTCATATATCTGAGCAGGACTAGGACACTGAGAAGGCCCAGACTTTTTCTGGGAGCCAAGATTTTCTCTGAAAAACCCACTGACTCTAACTTGAGAGTGACTATGAAAGGCACTGAGGAACCAGAAATGCCACACATTTTGTACAAAAAAACCTTTTCATCCAAGGTCTAATTTGCCCTATTAGAATTTTGGTCACTCATCAACAGTATTGACATCAACAATAGCTTAAAGGAAAATGAACTTGGTGTTTATGGTTAGTTTTTAAATGAACTACAAATGACTTGTTACATACAAAAGATCATCACACCTGAGAATGAAATAAATCTACTGAACGGAGAGTGTTCTGAAGATAAATACACTGCATTTTAATTACATAATCAGGGGCGCCAGGGTGGCTCAGTCAGTTAAACATCCGACTTTGGCTCAGGTCAGGATCTCATGGCTGGTGATTTTGAGCCCCATGTCGGGCTCTGCACTGACAGCTCAGACCCTGGAGCCTGCTTGGGATTCTGTGTGTGTCTTCATCTCTCTCTGTCTCTGTCTCTCTCTCAAAAACAAAATAAAAACAATAAAAAATTTTAAGTAAAAAATAATTACACAATCAGATTAACTATCAAATGATAATAATCTCTAATATTCAATATCGTTGTCACATTCATTCTACCCTTAGAGCCTTAAAACAAAGTCATGGGAGCCAGGAAGATGGTATTATTATTGTCATTTTACAATACAAAAAGGTTTGATGAGTTACCCAAAGCAACGTGGAATATCAATGTCAAAATTGTCAAAGTGTCCATATTCCTAAAATTTGAGCCTCTGTTCAAAGATACACCCATGATCCAAAACTTATAATAAGCTTTTCCAAATTCTAAATTTTAAATACAATATTAAACTAAGGAATGAGGGGGTTTTTTTCCATACTAAGTGAAAATGAAGATTATTCACTAATTTAATCCCCTTCCCCTCTTCTGCGTATAGGATTTGATTTAGTCACCCACATAGCATGGAATGACCTGAAATTGACAACACATTTTAGAACACGGCAATGTTCTGAGGCTGCCCTAGAAGAAAACTGGTAAACTCTTATCTGTGACATTTAACAAAGATTTACAAGATGGAAGGAAATGACTGCTTCTGTTAAAATGGAAAAAATAATTAATTGCCATATGAAATTAGAAGCCAGAAAAGAAGCATAGCTCAAGTAGATAATGAATCTGAATAATTTGGGCTACCAAAATAACCCAAATATTCCGGGCAGCATTAATTATTCAGATTCATGTTTCACTTTGAGTTTGTTGAATAATTGTCAAAATCATACTTATTCTGATTCATATATTTATGGTTGATATTAATTGTGAATTTTAAAGCTTCATTTTTTAACAAGCTTTAAATATTACTTCCAGTTCCAAGGTTGAAAAGTAAATACATTATTAATATGTAAATAAACCTTGGTCCTTTATACCACACTTAAACAACATGTTTAAGAAGGAAATTCAAAGCCACTGAAGATTCTCTTTTAGTTCCTTTAAAATATTATAAAGGTACAATCTTGTGCAGTGCTAACTAAACAATAGGTTTATTCTTCTTGTCTTACTGTTTTGGCTTTTCATTTTTGATAGCACATTGTGTTCTTTGTGCTGTTTGTAATGACTATAATCTAAAGAGTTGCTAGAGCTGAAAGGGTAACTGCCACCAGAAATCTGTGAAAGCAAACTCATTAATACATTTTATAGTATAAGAGGAATATATTCTTTAAGTGTTTTTTTTAGGGAAAGAGAGAGAGAGAGAAAGAGAGAGAGAGAGAGAGAGAGAGGTGGGGGAGGGGCAGAGAGACAGAGGAAGAGAGAATCCCAAGCAGTCTGCGCTGTTAGCACAGAGCCCGACTCAGGGCTCAAACTCTTGAATCGTGAGATCATGACATGAGCAGAAACCAAGAGTTGGACGCTTAACCCACTGAGCCCCCCAGGCACCACAAGAGGAATATATTTTTAAAAATCTATTGCATTTGGGGTGCCTGGGTGGCTCATTTGGTTAAGCACCCAACTTCAGCTCAGGTTATGATCTCGCAGTTCATGAGTTCAAGCCCCGCGTCTGTACTAATAGCTCAGAACCTGGAACCTGCTTCAGATTTGGTGTCTCCTCCTCCTCTCTCTGCCCCTCCCATGCTCATGCTCTGTCTCTCTCTCTGTCTCTCAATAATAATAAATAAAAGTTAAAAAATATATATTAAAATCTATTGCATTCATGTATGTATACGGTTGCTGTATTTGTTGGGTTTAATTCTAGGGCTGCCATAACAAATTAGCACACACTTAGTGGCTTAAAACAATAGAAATTTATTTTTTCACAGTTCCAAAGGGCAGGAGCCTGACATCAAGGCATCACCAGGGCCATGCTCCCTTGAAAATCTCTAGAAGAGAATCCTTCCTTGCCTCTTTCAGCTTTTGGTGCCTCCAGTCATTCCTTGGCTTATAGTTGGATCACTTCAATTTTTGTCCCTGTCTTCACATGGCCTTCATCTCTGTGCATCTCTCCTTTGTGTGTCTCTTATAAAGATGCTTGTCATTGGATTTGCCACCCCGAAAGATAATTCTGGATAGCCTCATTTTGAGATCTTTAACGTAATTACATCTGCAAAGAACCCTTTTCCAAATAAGATTACACTCACAGTTTCCAGGAGTTAGAACATAGGCTTATCTTTTGGGGGTCCACCATTCAACCTGCTACAGTCACCTGTCATTCATTCATTCATTCATTCATACATTCATCCTCACTAAATGTTTATTTTATACTGTTACTGGAGGGATAGTAGCTACTGAATCACTGACCATGTGACTGGAAAGAAAGAGCTCTGAGAAGTACAACCTTTGCTTTATGTTTGTGACAGTCTTGTTGAAGAAAACCAGCATCAGATTGCTGATGTCAAGGGGCATCAATTACTACTGGCTTATTTTTTTGGCACAAATTTAACCTAGCAGTTTACCAAGCACATGTGTCTCTTGTTATGGGATCCTACTGGAGAACCTATTGAAATCATGTCCCCTCTCTCTTGTTCCTCCCATCTGTCTTGAAAACAACTTTTTGCTGTTAGGTAGGTTTCAGAGATTTTTCTTTCTCTTTTTATTAATTTTTTTGTTTCATAAGTCTGGGCTTCAGTCAGATATCAGAAAGCCCCACTCTTCTGGGACATTTTCCCCATGTTGACAAGTCCTTTAGAAGGGCTACCGTTTCTTCTTCAAATAAAGAACTCATGTTGGGAAAAATGTGGCATTTGTTCAAACTGAAAGATTTTTCATGAGCCCAAAACAGGAAAAAATAAAGAGTATTCAACATTTTTCACTTGTGTGGTTTACCACTGAATGATTTTACTGCATTTTATTTTAAATCTCAGGACACCTTCAAGAAGGCATTCATCTTCAGGGACTGATACGTAAGATGGAGAGCAGGTAAGATAGTCCTATCTGCCCACATCATAGCTACCAAAGATTTTATTTTTCATCTCTTTCCTAGTGAGTCCTTAGGCCAATCCTAGCCAAAGTGTACTGTGAGTTCCCCAACTCAAGAATTAATCTTGCTGCTAAAAGCCAGTCTTCAGTATGCCTGAGATAGGTACCATATCACTTACATGCCACATGGTTCCAAACTTTATGGTATAGCACCTATCTCATCACCAGACCAACATAGGCTTCGTTTCAGAAAACATTTTATACAGAGCTTCCTGCATAATAAAGAATGTGACTGGACTTAGTTCCTGGTTCCTGAGAGGTAACCCCTAAATTTTGGAATTTTCTGAGTTGTGGGAATATTATTCATGGTGGGCCTCACCAAACCTGAGTTTATGCGAATGAAACGATTAATTGTAGGCCTTAGTTTATGCTAACAAGATGACTCAGAATGGGGGCTGGTCATATTAGAAAGACCACCCACATGATTAGAACATTGGGCCATTGAGCTATGTCCAACTTCTGGGGATAGGAAGGCTACTGGGGCTACATAGCCAGAAATTCAATCAGTTGCCGGTATAATGAGGTTCCAACAGAAACTCTGGACACTGAAGCTTGGGTGAGCTTCCTTGATTATCAATACTCTGCTGTTGTCACATATCCATGTGGTGGAGGGATAATAATGCATCCTTGTTCTATGGGGAGAAGACAGCAGAAGCTTCACATTTGGGATCCTTCTAGACGTCATCCTGAGCATCTTTCCCTTTAGCTGATTCTAATTTATATCTTCTTGCTATAATAAAAGTGTCATCATAAGTATAATGCTTCCTTGAGTTCCTTATAAGTTGTTCGAGAAAATGATCAAAACTGAGGGGTTAGTGTGAAACCCTGCATGTGGAGTTAGTTGGTCAGAAGTGAGAGTGGCCTGTGGACCCCAAGCTTATGACTAAAGTGAGGGCAGTCTTAGAGAGGACCATGCCCTTGTGCTATGAAGTTTGATCCAAGTCCAGGGAGTTGGTGTCAAAAATCATTGCAGCCTCAAATTCACTGCTGACCAGGTGGTTCATACAGTGTATTAGTTTTCTATTGCTGCCGTCACAATCATAAACTAAATGGCTAAAAACAATACAGTGATTTTGTAAACAGTTTTAGCACTTGGAAGTCTGAAATGAGTTGTCAAGTGCTTCATTCCTTCTGGAGGCTCTAGTGTTAAATCTGTTTTCTTGTCTCTTCCAGCATCTAGAGGAGGCCTGCATTCCTTGGCTCAGGACACCGCATAACGTCATTGCATCTCCTTCACCGTCTCTATGTTGGTTTGCAAACTGGCCCACTTGCAAGAGGAAGGAAGGCAAAGAGAGATAGAAAAAAGAGGCACACCAGTCCAGATTGGTAGATGGCAGGTTTAATAAACAAGAGAACTTAACGAGGCCTGTCTTGGGTGGTCACAAGACTAGTAGGTGTCTGCACCCACCCACCATAATCTGGAAAATTTATATAGAGGCCTTAACTGTGTTCAGCCATGAATATGGTCTAGACAGTCTCAACAAAACACCACCACCTAAAGGCTGTGTCCTTGCTGTGGCTTCTCATGCAGGGAAGGAAAACAGAATGCACATTCCAAGAACAGAAGAAGGGGTGAGTGCCCAGGTCCAGCTCACAGGTCAACTGGTAGTCACATCCTCCCCACGACCTCCTCCAACACTCTGCTTCTATTGTCACATCACCTTCTCTGACTTTAGTCTTTCCGCCTCCCTATTGTAAGGATCCCTATAATTGTGCTTGACCTATCCGCTTAATCCAGGAGAACCTCCCAACTCAAGATTCTTACTTTAATCATATCTGCAAAGTGTCTTTTGCATATAAGTTAACATATTTATAGGTTTTGGGGATTAGGTCAGGGACATGTTTTGGGAGCCATTAGTCTGCCTACCCTATCTATGGCTTTTGCCAATGGGAGAAGACTCAAAAGGAGGAGCCTTCCCTAGGTTTTTGTTCAAAGCCAAAACCATACTTTGAAATCATTTCAAAAGGCACAAGTATATTTTGCTAAATGTAATTGGTTTCTGTCTACATAGGCTTTTCTTGTTAAAATTTAATTATTACTACCCTTAGGGTTGTCTTTACTTTTCTTTTTATTTCCTCTTACATACCTATTACTGTTAACCCAGATCCCTTATACCAGAAGTTTATATCTGAAAATGGAGAATAGGATTCTAAATTCTATTGCTAGAGTTCATTATAGTCCTTCTTAAAATGGCTTCTGATCCTAACACCCTCATTTTTCTCAATAGCTGTATAGCAAAATAGTAATTGCGGATAAGACAACGAGCAGAGGAATTAATTGTATCTGAGTTATAAGTTTGGCTCCCCCATTTAACTAGTTGTCTGTTCTCAGAGAAGCCACTAAATCTCTCTAAAGTTCAGTTTCTTCATCTTTATAATGGCAATAGTAGTTTTGTTGTAATCATGTTAATTAAATTGCTGTGAAGATGAGAGATCCAGTGCAGTGTCTTGCACGTAGTAGGTCAAAAATATCCCCTTCTTTCCTTCACCTTCACCAACCATTGCAGACCTGAAGTGGGGCATACCTGCTCTTAAGGGAACCAATTCATGTGAGATTATGACACTATGTGCCCATCTTAAGCCATATCTTCTACATACACACATTACTGAGCGTTGGCAAGGTGGGTCTATTCCCAATGTCAATGTTGATTTGCTTTTCTTTTAGCCTGCTTTTTTTTTTCTTTAAAGTTTATGTATTTATTTATTTAGAGAGAGAGAGAGAGAGTGCACCAGTATGAGCGGGGGAGGGGCAGAGGGAGAGGAGAGAGAGAATCCCAAGCAGGCTCCGTGCTGTCAACTCAGAGCCCAACCCCAACGCAGGGCTCAATCTCATGAACCATAAGATCACGACCAGAGCCAAAATCAGAAGTCAAATGCTTAACCAACTGAGCCAACCAGAGCCCCAATGTTGCTTTGCTTTTTAACCCATTGCAGCATGCGTTATCTGGTTGTGGATGGGAAAAGAAATATGATGTGAGGGGATGGATCTCTCCGTGACTCGTACTTACTGTACTCTTCCAACTTCATGTCATGCTACTGTGCAGCCAGCATCACTTCTGCCAGGTTACCTGAAATCTCCATAAGAAAAGAAACAATGCCCTGTTAGTCTGTCTCTCCAGCACCTGGCAGAATGTGGGGCCCATAAACCTCACTCCATAAATATTTGCTAAATTAACTGGGGAAACGAACAAACGCCTGGTTCCTTCTTGTTTTTTTTGTGTGACTTTTGTTCTGTCTTGCACTCTCGCTGTTATTTTCCACCTCTGACCTACAGTCATCATTTAAGGACCAGCCCAACTACTACCCAAGCCACACCCATTTGCTAGGTTTCTCTGACCACTTCACAGTACTAGTTCTCACCCACTTCTAAATTCTTCCAACATTCCCGCTATCTGGGACTTACATCGTGCACCGTGTTTTTCATCCCCCTTTTACCTCTGTTGAGTATCAGTTGAAAGTCCCTCAAGGACAATTTGTATGGATGTAATTCACCTTAGTGCACTTCACTTTGTTGTACTTTCACAAATACTGAGTTTTTTACAAATTGAAGGTTTGCGACAACCTTGCATTTGAGCAAGTCTATCAGCACCATTTTTCCAACAGCATTTGCTCATTTCATGTCTCTGTGTCTCATTTTGCTGATTCTCCCAGCATTTCAAACTTTTTAGTTATTACTATATTTGTTATGGTCATCAGTGATTACAAGTGGCTGAAAGCTCGGGTGATAGCATTTTTTAGCAATAAAGTATTTTTTATTTAAAATATGTATATTTTTATACATGATATTATTGCACATTTAATAAACTACAGTTAGTGTAAACTAATTTTATATGCACTGGAAAACCAAAACCAATACTTGATTTGCTTTCTTGCGATGCCTGCTTTATCGTGGTGGTCAGAGATACCCACGGTATCTCTGAGGTATGCCTATACGTAGCCCGAACACATAGCAGGCATTTGATAAATGCTTCTGGAACTGGTCTTCACTTGCTCCAAGAAACACACAGTGTGCAAGAACCTTAGGAAACATGACCATGATTGTGGTTATATTTACAACTAGTTTGATCACTTTGACTAAATTGACCTTGTTTAATTAAATCACTTTTTTTCAACAGTATGGGTGATTGATATACTGAATTGACTCCACAAAATGCCATTGCAATTCACATTTGCAGTTTGCACCCATTAAGTGATATGCAGTGGGGGCCCCCAAAAATGTTGATGGGCTACTCATGGCATTCCCAAGTTGCATTTTATAGAATGTTTGCCTCAAGTTTTGGGATTTCTCATTGTTTCTTTCATAAAGTATCACTCCAAGGTGTATGTAGGGGCTGGATGGTTATAGCAAATGGCAAACTGTGTTAATGGGAGTCAGGAAGGAACTTAATTATTCTCCCAATTTCCAAAGGCAATGATGTATCACATTAATACTTTTCCTTTGCTTTTCCTGCACGCCAGTAGCTGAAAGTGAAATGATGTCCCAGTCCCCAGTGTGTTTGCAAGGTGTCATAAATTATACTTCTGCACCTTTTCAATGCAAGAGCTGTTCTCTCCTGATGTTCCTTGTCTGCACAGACCACAGACAGAATGGCACAGGCTACAAAAATAGTGAAGACAATGTGTTATTCCAAATTTATTTTAGGAATTTTTTTTTTTTTGTAATTTGGGTATTTTCCCTGAATGATTTCCATTCTGCAGGGCTGTTGACTCTTACTCACCAAATTGCCTAGGGTGTGATGTTTTTATTAGCATACTCAATCAATTTTAGTATCCTCAAGATCTCTGAAATTCTGACAATAATACACCTGCAATTTTATAATTCTGTGATTGGGCAATTCAATATTTCATGATGAAGAATATAAATTGCTAGGGTGGTTCCTAATGGTGAGTGACTAGGTCCAATACCTCTGTGTCATTCACTCCCCAGTGCAGATGAGGGGAGTCAATTAAACTGATGATTCTCACTGTCTGAGCCAATACAACCAAGTTCTTAGGATATCAGTCTACGTGACCTTCAGCAAAACAAGCTCTGAATGTAGGTTATACAACTGTCAAGTGGAGCCTCTAGTTAGAAATTTTCTGAGAATTACTAGATAAAATTGCTAAGGCAGTACAAACGTGTAGAAATTTCTTTTTGAATTCAAAATATTATTAGAGTCTATAATGTTGAATATAAAAATCCAGCTAAAACAGTAGTTTTATGAAAAAAAGAAAAAGAGAAAGAAATAGGAACGAGGGAGAGAAAGAAGAAGAGGATGGAAAGGAACAGAGGGAGAAAGGAAGGGAGACTGAGAAGGAAAATTGATTTTAAGATGTTTAATAAGGTTAATTCTGGCTATTGAGACTATATACCAATTTCTTTTCTTCTTGCTTATCTCTGCTTATTTTCTTGTATAATAACATGTCTTATAAGCAAAAAATTACATTTATGAAAGAATGATTTAGAAATGTCTACAGTGCCAAAAATTATATTTTATGAAAAAAATTAGAAATGTCCACAGTCCAGAGAAATGGCTCATCATCCATTTTTGCCAGATACCCAAGATTTCCATTTACTTACTTGTTCAAAACAATAGTTATTGATTTCTTTACATATTTTTGAAAAGGTTTTCTTTACATATTCATGAAGAAATGATTAGAAAATAAATCTGAATTTTACCTTTCCACAATATTTCCGCCTTATATATCAGATGAGAATTGACAGCTCAACTTTTCTCAAGTTATAAAAAGAATATTCCTCTTTCTAGTTAGTAACATTGAGGCCTTCATGGCTACCAAAAATCCAGGTATCAAGTACAAGATGAAATGGTAGCATAAAAGTTACGTTTGGTTTTTTGTTGCTTGTCTGGCTCTTTTGGTTCTCAATTAAATTACTAGAAACATTATGGTGACTTAAGAATCAAAGTAGTCTAAAAGAAAGAGAACTGGACATATTGTGTTGATAAGTTGGCCTTCTGTTCTTAGATCTTCCAGGCTTGACTGGCCTTGGGAAGTAATTCAATGCCTCTGTTGCCTTTATTCTTCACTGGGCTCCCTCCCCTAAGTAAAATAGGAATGAGAACTGCCCTCCTACTGTTCAGGGATATGATAAGAGGACAATAAATAATAAATATGCAAAACACGTATACTTAACCAGCTAAATTATTACCAGATTGTTTTTTGATGGCCTCCGGTTACCAGTTAGTTTGTAACAGGCTCTGTGCTAAGTACTTCGTATACGTCATATCTTTTAATCCTTAAATAAACTATAGTATTACTGTCTTTTTGGAGTTATACAACTCTAACCAATTCAGTTTATGCATCCCCCAAGGTCTGCTCGTTTGCTATGCTGTCTGGTCAGAGGGACTGAAGGGAAGGCGGAGCGCTACTCCCCCATCGTGGAGCTAGTCTCTGCTGTCTGCTGTGGCAGGTGTTCCCAGCACGCCCATGTCTCTCACAGCACAGCAGCCTCAGCTCTTGCTTGCTCCTGGACTTCCCTGTCACCACTGAGGCTTGAGATTCTGCCACATCCATGCATATGCCCGTCAGAAATGTCTGGGAGCTCAAATCCCATGGGGCAGATGTTGATCCATGTGAGCTCTTCCCATCTATCCTCCCCGCTGCTTGGAGGCACATTAACTTCATTCAGCTTTGCTGAAGACATTTTGAGAAACAAAACAGTTTATCACAAGTTACGGTCAGCTCTGTGATTTACCCCCCTTAATATTTGTTCTTTCCTGGCCTTGCTCTCCTTTTACTTCACTTCTACTTCCCTGGGTTTCTACTTCCATAAACTAGTGGCACTTAAGCTCTCACTTCAAATTTTGTCTTATAGAAAACCCATCCTAAGAGAGAAAGCCATCACTAAGAGACCTGATGGAGAATCACAGAATCATAGGCAAAAAATCTATTTGGTAGAGCAACACAAAAAGATAAACCATGTATCAAGAAAAATTTCCTTCAGATCACTGTTTATCTGACATAAATAATAATATACCCTATCTACAACACAATGCTAAAGAGTGAGAATAACAGCAAACAAGCTCAGAAGAACACCAATATCTCTCTATTAGTTAGAATGGGATATACTTATGTCATAGTAACAAACCGTCCCCCAAAACGATCCATTCCCCGTGGAATAATGAAGTTGATTCTACTAGGAAGAAATCATGAAGTTAATACTACTAGGAATAAACTGAAAGCCACGATAAATGTGGGGTGTGATGTTTTGCTTTAAATTGTTGACTTTAAAGAATGTTCATTGCAATACTGGCATCCAAGTCCAGATTCGATTTTTAAGCATGGAGTAATTCCTGAGAGATATTTAGGTTGTACGCCTCAAATTGGCAGGGACTGTGTATTATACTTTGTATTTATGCTTAGGACAGTGTACCTAGTACAGTGCTAGGCCTCGTTAAACAATTGTTTAGCGACAATTGGACATTGTCGGGTTGGACAATAACGAACTTGCTTTGGAAGGAGGAAAAGAAACGTGTTTACCAAGGCCATAGTAAATAAAAATATAATAAATCAAAATCTGAAATATTTATCAGAGTTCACTGAAGCTACTTAATTCAGTAATCTGTCATAGGAGTCAGGTTATTCAATGCCCATTATTACTCAATACCCAGAGTCACCTGGGAAAGTCACCTCAGCCTCATGGGCTTTGGTTTCTTAATCTACAAGTCGGACATTGGAGTAGATGACATCTATAACTGTCCCTTCTGGAACTTCACTTTATAAGTTTTATCTCAGGTGCACCGGGCCCTGCAGATACCCTACAAAAAGACAGCCCAAGGCCTTTTTGCTCGATCCTCTGCTGCCATCTCGCAGTCAGTCCTGCAGGCACCATCCGCCCGGGATTTGAACTGGAGGAGACCGCTCATTCCGATCTCAGGAATGAAGATGCTGAGGTCGCACCTGCTTGAGTTCCTTGCTGTGCTACAATAAGTGATTGAACGTCAGAGAAAAAGTTAGTTCATGACTCCTAACACAGAAAATGGTGCACTAAATTTTGTCATTTTCCCCACTGTTTTATTATCCTTACCTGTTGAGAGAAAAGTGATTAAGCAGTGAGTGTTAGCTTTACTTGCAGAGTTCGAAGAAACAGTGCATGCTGGTAGAACGGCTCCTGCTCTATGATTAGCTAATGAAGCAGAGGGGAGAGTGTACGAGAAGAAATAATAACAGCCAGCCTAAACCAGGATGCAGGGAGGATGAACACATTCCCAACGGGAAGAGAGGGCAGGCTTGTTAGGTGGAGATTCCCAAAGACACGTGTGGTTTTCACCTTTTTTTTCCTTTTCCTTCTCTCAGGTCTCTGACCTCAAGGTTCAAACCTTGCATCATGAAGCACAAATACAGCCAGAATCTGGCCATTCTGCGCACAGCCTTAGTCTGATTCCTCAGCGTAGTGTTACAAAATGGTACCCACTGCAGTACTTATTAATAGTGCAGTGAGTCTCATTGTGCTTTTCTAAGAGAGCTAAACAAAATCACCTGCTGTCTACATGCCTACACTTCAGCCACACGATATTAATGTAGTCAAATAGAATTATCCAACCTGGGTGATATTAGTGCAAAAGCAGGCCTATTCTAAATAAGTATTACATTATGTTTTGCGTTCAGCAGTGATGGTTTTCGAGGAGTGAACAAGCAGCACGTTAGAATAAAGGAGAGATTCGATATCACACTCTCGGTCGTGATGAGCTGCAGGGGGGAAGGGAAATGAAAGAGATCTTTGAAGACTGTAAGGGAAGGCTTTTGGCAAACCCAAGCAGGGGAAACACTGTAGACACAGAGACTGGAAAGCATAAAGGTCTGCAACGAGAAGAAAATTGAGGTGTCTCCAGAACGAAGGAGAGCAGAAACTGAATGAAGGGTGGAAAATCGAATTGAGTGGTAAGGAGACTAGTATGGGAGGAGAGAGAAGAATGGGTAAGAGATGCCAAGAATGACTAGAATGAGCGGAAGAAGGGACGAGGGAGTCTCACTGCCTGCTCATACTACCAATATACATGGTCCTCTTTCCTTGCATGTACAACTGGAGGTCCAGGTTCTCAAATCTCTTCTCTCCCTCTATTGTCTTGGGAGTTATGAGCATCTAAATCCTGTCACTAGTGGTTCATTGTTTGAACTTGATGAGACTCAAAAGAATTGCCAAAAGGTCTTCAACTTTAGAACAATTTACCGTAATGGGAGAAAAGGTCAGCTTACCTGCTTGACCCATTCATTCGAGAAACATTTACTGACATCATCTATTCCCTTAACTGCCTGAGTTGATTTGAATCTCTTTGTTATTTAGTCACAAATTCAAAAATAGCCTTGGCTTACTTTTTCATGTATTAAGAGACCTGGGTTTTGGCAGGATATTTAAATTTTGAATAAGCAAATTAAAAACTTATGAAAGTTAATGACCTGGATAATTAACGTATTTCGGAAATTATGGTCAACTGCGTGCAGATACTATTCACGAAATGCAATCCTACCCTCTTTATGAAATTAATAAAAAGAAAACATCCTCAACTTTCCTTTCCCTCCCATGACATACAATTAGCAATCAAGTTTCTGTATATCCTCTCTCCATAATGTCTCAACCTAGGACCTCCCTCCCATCAGCCCCTTCTTTTCTCCCTTACCTAATATCTAAGCCCTTTCAATATCTCAAGACTACAGTTCTTACCCTGGCACATATTCACCAGTGTCATAAGAACAGTGACCAATGCTGTAAGTATACCATGGTTAGTCATTTCTGAAATTCACAAAAGCCTGCCTAGAATAAAGTATAAACTTGTATCACAGTATCGTACATCTCCCACAATTTATCCTCAGGCTCTTTTTCCAACCGGATTGCCCCCCCCAATGTCCCTTCACATCTCCACATTTCTTGTAACCATTCTGTGCCTTAGCTTATTCATCTTAGGAAGGGATAATAATACTACCTCCTTCACAGAGTTATTGAAGGAGTGAGTGTCTGGCACATAGTAAACATTCTCCATATTAATATTATAATTATTTATAACACTAATGTAAAACCAGCCTTGAATATATGAATATGTATGTGTATATGTGCGTGTATATATATATATATATATATATATTTTTTTTTTTTTTTTTCTAATTCTCAACTATATGTTCTGCTAGTGTGCAAGTCTTATTTGCTGGGGTGGCTCCCAGTTCTGGGACAGGCATTTTCACGTTGTTCACACTGTTACCTCGTTTAATCTACTTTACATGGAGTCTGAGAGAATACCTAATTTTCACAAACCCAGAATTCCTTTGGCTGAGAGGATAACTTGCTCTGTTTGCTTGATATTGTAACAGACCAAGTGCCATGTGTAAGTGGACTCTGTGAAGGTAGGGGACTATTTCAGCCTGGAGCATGAAAGCTGGTTTTATTGAGCATTGAGATCTATTTAAAACATGCATTTATAAAGCTATCTTGCATCAAGTCTGGATTTGGAATCAAAACTTGAGAGGGTTTTTCGTAGAGCTTCTAACCTAAAACAAAAGCACCTGAGCTAGAATAAAATCTCTCTCTGTTTTAAAATATCATCTGGAAAGATTTTTCGAACCATCTTTCATAACCTACTGCAAAATTGGTGCCTTGGAATATCCAAAATGCTTGACTGTGATATAAATTATCCTGCAAGAACCACTTCTTGTTTTTCTTTCTTCTGTAGAAACAAAACTGATTAGTGCCTTTTGATAACATAATATTTCTACTTTTACTGTTTTACACAATGCTTTTCCTTAGATTTAATAAATACCAGTTTCTTTGAGTTTGCTGTGTAGATGTCTTAACAATCTAATTATCTCTGTGCTTTCTTCATTGAGTTTGCTCAGAAATTCCTACATAAATCTGTAAAGGCCAAAACAGTGCAAACAACTGTGGTTTCACTGCTGATAAATTTAGTAAAAATAGTAACTCAGGTTCTTCAGTGAGACACTTTGTTATGATGTTGGAACTGCTTATATTACTAACTGATGCGTTCTCCCCTGTAAAAATTTATATGTTTGATCCTAGTAAGCTTGAATACCTTTTAATGTTTTTATTAAATATTGATTTTTGTATTTGTTTTCATTATTTCTATGGAGACTTTTATGTTGCATGTGATCTACTCATATTTTTATAATTTTTCCTTCATTGGTCTTATGATTATAAAATCTTTCTTTTTTTTGATTATAAAGTCTTTCTATATCTAAACATCTCTATCTACATTTTTTTAACTTTAAAAATTCCAACTGCTATATTTAACTCTGTAATATTCATGGTTTTCTTTGTTTGTTTGTTTTTACATGTCACCTCGGGTAAGATTATCGATTTTTTTTTCTCCAAAAGTAAAATTTTTTTCTCCAAAAGTAAAAATATTTCCTGCAGTGAAATGTTCCTTTTTAGTACATTAAGGTCTCATATAGACTCTTTTCAATTAGTCTCTGGGTCTATTTTATACCAGTTGCAGATAGGTTAAATAAATATTTAACTAAATAATTGATATTTTATAATAAACAGGAGATTAAACATGGGAAAATAGTCCAGATAAGTTTTTAAATTATGATAAAATATACATAAAATTTACCATTTTAACCATTTTTAAGTATACAGTTCAGTGTCATTTTTTTTTTTTAATTTTTTTTTTTCAACGTTTATTTATTTTTGGGACAGAGAGAGACAGAGCATGAACGGGGAAGGGGCAGAGAGAGAGGGAGACACAGAATCGGAAACAGGCTCCAGGCTCTGAGCCATCAGCCCAGAGCCTGACGCGGGGCTCGAACCCACGGACCGTGAGATCGTGACCTGGCTGAAGTCGGACGCTTAACCGACTGCGCCACCCAGGCGCCCCTAGTTCAGTGTCATTAAGTAGATTCACATTGTTATGCAACCATCTCCACCATCCATCTCCAGAACTTGTTTGAACTACCAAAACTACTAAATTTTTTAAGCATTTTATTTAAAAATTATTTTTTTAATTTTATTTGAGAGAGAGAGAGAGTGCATGAGCTGGGAATAGGGGTAGAGGAAGAGGGAGGGAGAGAGAGAGAGAGAGAGAGAATCTGAAGCAGGTTCCACACTCAGTGTAGAGTAGAGCCTGATGATCAATTCCATGACCTTGGGATCATGACCTGAGCTGAAATCGAGTCAGTCACTCAACGAACTGAGCCACCCAGGTGCCACCCCTGAGATGACTTTTCATTAAGAGAGAAGGCTGATGGGGCGCCTGGGTGGCTCAGTTGGTTGAGTGACCGACTTCAGCTCAGGTCATGATCTCATGGTTTGGAGTTCAAGCCCCGTGTAGGCCTCTGTGCTGACAGCTCAGAGCCTGGATCCTGCTTCGGATTTTGTGTCTCCCTCTCTCTCTGCCCCTCCCCACTCATGCTCTGTCTCTCTCTGTCTCAGAAATAAGTAGAAACATTAAATTGTTTTTTTAAAAGAAGGCTGATATTCCTTTCCCCTTCTGCTATAATAGTTTATCATGGTGCCATTTTGGTTTTCTCATTTACCCAATAGGGTGTGTTACTGACATTGGCCCCAGTCATTTGCCTTCCTGGGGGCAATCTCTTGAGATCCTTAGCTTGTAAGCAGGTTGATATAAATAATATCTAACCCGAATCCCAGTGACTATGTATTCTTGGTAAGGGGCTCTCCTAGACTGACACAAGACCAGATGATACCAAGAGTGTTGTTTCAGTTTGACAGGGATCATGAAAAGCTACAGTCTCTAGGATATAGCAATGCCATAGCTCTTCCTGACTCTGGCCACAAAAAAGTGCATGAAACTAATGTAATATTGGGTGTCAACTATGCTTCAATAATAAAGAAATCAATAAATCAGTGGACTTTGACCAAAGCAGATTGTGGATGAGATTCTGTCAACCAGTTGAAAGCCTGAGTAGAGCAAAAGGTTGACCTCCCCTGAACAAGAGGGAATTCTTCAGCCTGCAGGCCTTGGGACTTAACTGTAGCATCAGCTCCCCCAGTTTCCTGCTCCACCCGCAGATTTTGGACTTGCCAGCCTCCCTCGCAGTGTGAACCAGTTCCTTGAAATGAATCCCTTTCTTTATACATATACGCATCCTACTGGTTCTGTTTCTCTGGAGCACCTTGACTAACACAACAAATATCAAGCTTTAATTTTATTTGGGAACATTCTTTCCTTACTCAGACTGTTCATTAAGGGCAAAGTTTACACTGGCTTTCTGATGATCAAACTCAACTCTACAATGAAACAGCCTTCCTTAAACTTTAGTGGGTGATAAAAATCCTCAAGGATATTCTACTTCATTTCAAACACCTCCTTTCACTTCAGGAAAGTAAATCTTCCCTCACAAAACTCTGTTAAACCAGGGCCTATGAACATTTAAACTGCATCAGCTTGTTACTGTTAAATATTCATATTTGCACTGCCAAGCAATATTGCATTTTAATACCAGCTGCATTTTTAGGAAGGAAAGAGCTTGAACTTGCTGAATCAGATTGCATTGCCGACACTTCCAAACTTCTGTCAAACTCCTCTCAACTCTTTATTATTATTATTATTATTTTTTGCACACATTCCCACTCTTCTGCACTCATTGGCGCTGTTTGTACATTAGTCAATGTATGTCAAGACATTGATAATTAGGGGCGCCTGGGTGGCGCAGTCGGTTGGGCGTCCGACTTCAGCCAGGTCACGATCTCACGGTCCGTGGGTTCGAGCCCCGCGTCAGGCTCTGGGCTGATGGCTCAGAGCCTGGAGCCTGTTTCCGATTCTGTGTCTCTCTCTCTCTCGGCCCCTCCCCCGTTCATGCTCTGTCTCTCTCTGTCCCAAAAATAAATAAAAAACGTTGAAAAAAAAAAATTAAAAAGACATTGATAATTAAATTTCACTTGAAGATCAGAGATGAAGTGATTAAATTTAACCTTACATCTTTCTGAAATAGGTAGCTTTCTTGTATTTCACAGAGGGAAAATTCTGCTTGAGTTTCGGGAGGAATATAATTATCTTGTTCAAGATACTAGATCTTGCAAGAAACAATACAATATTATCTTGGGTAGAAAGAGGGTAATCAGAAATTCAAAGCAGGTTTTTTTCTTACAGCTATTTTGCATTTTCAGGAAGTTAACTGTCCTTCCCTCCTACATAGGCATTTGCTACAGCAAAAAGCACCAGGGAAGCCTTTGTTTACCTCCTTCAATGCAACAGAAAAAGGGGAAGAAAATTTGGTGTCGCTTTATGGCAGAAGGATAGACGATGAGGCAATCTAATCACCGAAAGCTTCTGCAATCGCATCGCAATAATACCTGCGATTCCCTTCCTCAAGAAGCTATGAGCAACAGAGTGCCAGGCAGCAAGGTCTCCCCTCTTACACGGAGCCCTCTCCAGCCTGTGGGTCTAGTCACTTGCATTTGGATCTGGGTGCAGGAAAAGGGTGATCGTTGCTCAAAATTGGTCATGGTAGATAAGGATACCTGGATTGGCAGACCTAGTCTCGCCTACGAGTAATCTAATTCAAATTCACTTCCTAAATTGAAGGGCTATTCAATTTCCTACGGCACTGTAACTTTAATTCAGCTGTTTCCCTTATCCTACATCCAGCACTGATTGAGGAATCTGAATGCAAAAGTCAAAGTTGCATTACAAGCTAAGGCTGTGCATCAGTGCCGAAGTGACAATCATCCCTATTCTCGGTGTGAACTGGGAGCAAGCACTAATTAAAATTATAAGCTAGAGAGAACATGCATTGAAAAAAAGAAGCCGTCCCTAACCAATAATTCCAGGGATAAATTATACTTGATTTGCTAACATATAGAAGTGTCCAGGAACTATGATCTACAAATGTCTTGAATATGGTTCTAATCAATCTGCAGAACAATAATCAAGGAGGCATATAATTAGAACCGACTCATCCGACGAGCAGCGCATAACATTGTCTCACCTTGAAACAGTGCTAATCCCAAACAGAGGCGGTTTTCTCGTTTGAAATGCACCCTGACAGACATCGAGAAATGCAGTTCTGGACTCCAGAGGTGTCCTGGTAAAGTTTCACTGAGCCTCCAGCTCTTTGGGCGTCCTTCTCTTTTCACTCCGACCCTTGCCACATCTGCTACATGAATGGGGAAAGGATTCTGACCTGAGATGCCCTTCATGACAGCTCCAAACCCCACTTGGTGATTTACAACCAGTAATGAAAAAGAGCAGACGGGAGACTTTGAGAAAATAGTCAGTCACCTTCTTTCACAAGCTACTGATGACCTCTCGCAGTTCCTGGTTGCACCAGTGCCCTTGGGGAGGGATAGCATGGGAACAGGAATAAGGAGAAACAAAATTTTGAACGCTGATTACTTGCCTCGTCAGTGTTCTAAGTCTTTCTTTTTTTTTTTATTTTAAATATGAAACGTATTGTCAAATTGGTTTCCATACAACACCCAGTGCTCATCCCAACAGGTGCCCTCCTCAATACCCATCACCCACCCTCCCCTCCCTCCCATCCCCCATCAACCTTCTGTTCTCAGTTTTTAAGAGTCTCTTATGTTTTGGCTTCCTCCCTCTGTAACCTCTTTTTTTTTCCTTCCCCTCCCCCATGGTCTTCTGTTAAGTTTCTCAGGATCCACATAAGAGTGAAAACATAGGGTATCTGTCTTTCTCTCTATGACTTATTTCACTTAGCATAACACTCCAGTTCCACCCACATTGCTACAAAAGGCCATATTTCATTCTTTCTCATTGCCATGTAGTATTCCGTTGTGTATATAAACCCTATGACCCAGCAATAGCACTGCTAGGAATTCATCCAAGCGATACAGGAGTGCTGATGCATAGGGGCACTTGTACCCCAGTGTTTATAGCAGCACTCTCAACAATAGCCAAATTATGGAAAGAGCCTAAATGTCCATCAACGGATGAATGGATAAAGAAATTGTTCTAAGCCTTTCTACAGAACATGTTATACCACAGAAGAGACCAATGAAGTTGGTTATGAAACCAACAAGGTAGAACAATGTAGAAAGAAAAATAGCTCCTAGTATGTGTTGAAGGTGGTATTTCACCCCATGTCTCTCTAGCTCCAACCTGTCTGTGGCTAAGACCTCATTTCTCTCCATTGTCCTCTTTCTTTCTGACCTTAAACACGCCAAACTCATCCCTGACTCAGAGCCGTTTTACGTGATGTTCATTGAGCCTGGAAGGTTTTCTTTCCAGATCTTCAAACAAGCACCTCTTCGTCACTATTCAGGTGTCCAACTGAGACATGCCTTCCTTGGGAGGCCTTTCCCACATCCCAGCCAGACCAACTTTCTTACCACGGCATTCTTTATCATTTTACCCCTCAAGGCTCTGTGGCTTTGTGCACAGACTCTGGAGCCAAACTGTCTGGATTCGAACCCTGGTTCTTCTGTGTGCTAACTGTGGGACATAAGGTGGGGGACTTGCACTCTCCACGTTTCACATCATCATCTGTAACATGGGGATCATGGGAAGAGCTACTGTACCTATCTCCTGGGATTTGTTTTCAAAATACATAAAGTAATACAGGCAAAGCACTTAGAACAGGGCCTGCTACAAATTCCTTGCTGTATACAGCAGCCGATGGTACCATATATGATGCTCTATATGGTGGCTGATGCTATCTTCTCATCTAAATGTTATTGGGAGGGAATCTGTTTTATTCTTTGCTGTGCCCTCGGCAGCGAGAACGGTACCTGGCACACAATAAATCATGGTGCAATGCTCTCGATATAGTATTGTTGACTAGAGATTCAATGATTCAAGCCCCATCTGATACTGCCCTCCAGGCATTCGAATGGGATAGTATTGGATCAGTCTTAGTTCTGCCGCTTTTTAGCTCTGTGGTTTAAAGCTAGTTATTTATAACCTACCCAAGTTTTATCATTTGTGAAGGAGAGATCATAATAGCTACTCTGAGGCTAGCGAAATAATTCGTGATGTAGTCATCAATGGAACATTGTGCGGCAATGAAAAGGAATGAACTACAGCTGTGTATGCCTGCATTAACAGATCCCACAAGTATAGTGTTGAAGAAAAGAAGGCATCCACAGCATATGATATATTGCCATATTCCACTTTACATAGCTCAAAATAGGCAAGGTTAAACCATGGTGTTAAAAGCCGGGTACTGTTATCCTTGGGGGTATAATTCTGGGAGAGGACACACGGTGGCTTTGGGAGTCCCGTATTCTGTTTCCCTTTCTGGGTGCTACATTAGCATGCTGATTTTGTGAGAACTTAGTGAGAGCTTCTCTTATAATTTGTATACTTTGATAATAATAATAATAATAATAATTGCCTACTTCCTTGTATGGTTGTGAAAATTAAATGAAATAATGTAAATAAGGCACATAGAGATCTCACTAAACACTAATTCCCTTCCCATCTTCTAACGTGGGCAGAAAACAGCAGACATCAGCTCCAGCACCCAAGGGGCCTTCAAGACCCTTTCATTCTGGCCTTACTACGTCCCCAGACTTTTGGTCACCACACTCATCAGACACATTATATTCTTCCAGCCACAAAGAACATCTCCCTCAAATCATCTCATGTCTTTTCACGTGTGTTGGCTTTTCACACAATTTTCCGTCTACCTAGAACGTTCCTTCTCTATTTTGTTCACCTAGCAAACTCCTACTTATCCTTCAAAACCTAGCCCAACACGATCTCCTCAATAAAGCCTTTCTTCCTTTCAGTCAACCCCTCTCTCCTTTGTGCTCTCACAATAGTTAAGCCTTTAGCTTATCATGTTGTAATTATCCTCTTAAATATGTTTTGGTTCCAAGCCAGGTCAGTTGTTGTATCATAACAAGGTCCCTAGGAACTTAGGTTCTCAGGTTCTCCAGTGACTTAGATTTTTAATCTTCAGCGAGTTACTTCACCTTGCTAAGCTTTGGTTTCCTCACTTATAAAAATGCAGGTGATAATAGTGTCTATGCCCTAGGACTGTTACAAAAATTAGCATTTTTAAATGAAATAATATTCAGGAAGGGTTTAAATACAGCACTTAGCAAACAATAGGTGATCAATGTTAGTTATTACCACTATTAATTCAGGAGCAGAGACATCCTTCATTTCTGTGTTCCACCACCTACTTTCATACATAGAGCACATAGAAGATGATTAAAGGAAATAAATACAGCAAGAGACTTGTCTGCTGCTTTGTAGGCAAGAACAAGAAGCAAAAGGAAGGAAAAGAGAAGGTAGGGAAGTAGAAAACTGAGGGGCACACTTCTCTGCGTAAGATAAATGTTGTTTTAATCAGCTAAGTTAATATTCCAGAAGGAGACTCAGAGGCCTGCTCCCCTTTGCTCTCGTTAACCCAGATCACCGCAGACAGCCGAGCATCCCCTAGAGTGACCCACCTCTGGCGGCGGGAGCCAGCGGGCTGTGGGTGCCTTGTTCCTAAAGTGTTACCGATCCATCCTGGCCACACAGCTTGAGGCAGATAATGACAATCCAGCTGAAGTCCTGATGACTGATTATTTTCATAAAACTTAAAGTCGGGAGATGTTTATGCTACTCACAATATCTTCCTGAAGAAAAAAGCTACTATCTCTTGAGTGCCTATCACGTGCCAGATGCTGCGCTAAGGCACTTTACATACATTACTTCTAATCTGCACGGCAACCCTTGGCAAGGTAGGCTGATTCCAATTTTACGGAGGAGGAAACAATTTGAGAGAGGTGAAGCAATTTGCCCAAGAGAGAGCCAACTTAAACCTATGTCTATGTGAGTCTGAAGATTCCATAACCATTATACCTGTACTTCATTAAATTATTTATATGAATACCTTATCATATACAATAAACACTAAAACTGGGATAAATATATAAGAATTGCAAGTAGGATTGAAATGCTGGAGACTGTTTTTCAAGGCTGCCGTTTTTTTGCGGCTGTAACTCTGGCTGACTATTGAAAAAGAAAAGTTAAGAAAAAAAAATGAAAAGAAACAGAAGGAACTTTCTTGTTTTGTTACAGAACGTGAAGGGCAAAAAGAAAATCAGGAAATTAGGAAGTAAAATTAAAAAGAAATTTAAAATAAGCAATTTATATCCCAATAAAGATGAAAGGTTAATACTAAAAAATAATATAAAATAGTTGAGATTTTTAAAAATGCTTACGAAGCTAGAAGACAATGAGATTAAAGAGGAAATCTGCACACTAAAATATATACTCTAGCAAGATAAAGGCTCAAATCTGTGAAGTGAAAAGATGATACACGAAAGTAGATACGATTAAGAACTAAAATGGTTTTTCTTAATAAAATAAATACCACCACCACCAAAAACCAAAAAGCTTGAAGAGAAAATGGAGAGAGAGTAAGGAATGACGGGGGGCAAGCAGGAGCCAGCCACAGGAGTGAGTAGCACCAAGGCCATTCAGAGCGCCCGCAGGTGCAGTGGCTGGGAGAAGGGACAGTGTCCAATTTGACAGGAGCCCACGTATAAAATCTCAGATCCCTTATGTATTCTTCCCTTACCTCCATTACCCCCAAGACCAGCTACTTAATGAGCAGAAAAGTCAGTGCACATGGCTTTTGGTACTGCCTGACTACTAGGATGGAGATGGGTGGGGGGCGGGGGCTGTAGGCAGACTGACTGTCCCTAGGGGCAGAATTAAACAGTGCTTAAGGGCCTGGGCTCAAGCATGAGGCCGAGTTCCAATTCCCGCACACTGCTTTGTAGTTGGCTAAGTTGACGCTTAGGTTCTCAGTGTCCTCCCTTGTAAGAATACCTACATTCAACAGTTGTGGGAATTAATGCAATAAATCAGAAAGCTCAGTGTAATACCTGCCTTAGTGGACTACATTTCCAACAAACTCTTCATTTTTCAAAGGAAAATAATAGGTCTCTGGCCAAATGTTAAAGACAATGCTAGATTACAAACTTGAAAAGCCCTAAACACTGAAATACACACACATACACACGCACACACCCCTCACCTTACCCACCATTTAAATTTAAAACAATGCTAACTCTTAAAAGAGTTAAGGGAACTCAACTATTTTGATTGTTTGCATGGCTTTCCCATTGTTATTATGACTTGACTGTGAAGGAAAATAAAAAGCATGTACTCGAATAAACTGTTTATCATTTTTTGTGATTGTTGACTGAGTAAGCCAATATTATTTTAGTGGTCAGGTGAGGACTAGAAATTTGACATCCTGAATCAAAATCTGTTTTTGTTTTTGATTCCTACCAACAATTCCCTCATGATGATCTTTTATTTCCCAAGGGAAATAGTAAATTAGTAACCAACACACTTTACATTCAACTACAACTCATCTATCTAATGGGCCCACTTCTGCTAAAATTTGAGGTAGATGGTCTTTTACCAGGGGTATCTTTCTCTGAAACACTTTGACTTAATTAACTGACTTTTTTACTTCACTTTCCTTTACAGCTCTAAAAACTCAAAACCAATCAACCTGTTCTCTCCGACTACAATCAGAGAAGAGTGCATGAAGGATAAATAATATTCTTGGAACTTCGAGTAAAATCAGAGGTGACATATGTTGGCTTAAATGCCCAAACTCTGTAGTCAAACAAACATCATGTTAGGGCAGGTCTAGCCACTCACCAGCTGTGAGACCTTAAGCAAATCACTTATCTTCTTTTGTAAAAGTAGATAATGAGTACTGTTCTCAGAGGCTTATGGAGAGGATTAAATGCGATAAAGCACAGAGCCTGGCACCTATGAAGCATCTACTAAATAGGAGGTGCCAGCACTTTCGTTGCGATATGTGAAATTAGTAAACGCGACATCATTTAGTCTGAGATCTCTTTTAAAAATTACACAGCAATTCTTGTTTTGTAGCTCCTTTGTTCTACCGCCGAAAGAATTTACCGTGTGCTAATGCAATGTTTTGGTTTAAAAGCCATCTATCAGGATTGATATTTCAGCAGAAAAACATAAGTGAATCTTTCATCTAATCAATATCTCTGATACCTATCATTATTATTCCTGGGAGTTCTATACAGTAGCTGTCAGCCTAAGAGAATACCAAAAGATCGGTCATTTTATGCCTAATAAAATCAAACAGCAAAAGCCATGTTGCTGTGACTGCCAAAACGCTTTTTAAAAAGCTTAGTTCTGACATATGATTTAAAAATCTTATGAAAAACATTCCAAAAACTACTCCAATCTCCATCATTCATCACTGGTCTCTTTTGCTCAGACAACATTGGTTTGCTTAAGACTAACTTTGCCTTTTAAACATTTCTAAGGGATTTTTGTCTTAGAGTTTCAATAAGCAAACAATAGGAGAAATGTGTGGAAGATTCAGAGCAGTATTTTTTTTTCCCAAAGCAGGTGAGGATTTTGGTCAGCTCAGTTGTATTGGGTTATTTGCTTTGTTTCTTATTTCGTACAGTGACCTCTAATGTTAAATGCTAGCATACCTAACAGCAATTTACCATGTATTCAGAAAAAAATGTTACCAGTTAAAACAATAGGCTTTAAAAATCAAACTGACATCTGAAGACTTCTTTCTCAGAAAGAAAGTTTACTGCACATTCAGTAAACAGTAAAGCTGTCAGGAAAAGGATGAAGAATCCAGAGAAACCTTATTAAGAGGTGAGGGGTGATCCACTGCCAATATTTGAAAAATATTTACAGTAGACTTAATAAGCCTTATTATATGGTGCACCTACAGCTTATTATTAATGCCTTCTGACAGATACGTTACCCTGGTCTTGACAACTCGGTGACCACAGTGCCTTGAAATGAACTTGGATAATGTACAGGAGTTTCCATTAGTCCCATACATTTTGGAACGAAGTGCCAGTAAGATGCACAGAGTATATGTGGGTTAAGCGTGTGATCTTCTAAACATTCAAGGTTTTGTTTGGTGCCTTTAGCTCATGTGTTTCTATGATCCTTTGGAGAAAGACTCAAAGTGACATAACAGAAAATCCTCATTCTACACCATTCAAATGATAAGACGGTCAGGAAATAATCTGCAAACCCCCAACTATTCACTCGCTAATGCTTCTAGTCTGCCAATACATACTATTTAAGGACTACTCAAAATCAACTTGATGCTCACGAGCAGGAAGTGGTGATATAGCATGTTCACCAAAAAGCATACGCATTTTATTGCCCTGTGAAGCAATCCTCATCTATATTCAACATGACAGTAACTCTTCATACTGATGTGTGAGATTAAATGCAACAATTTTATGGTAAGAGAAATATTTGGAACACAGGATTGTGTGAACACTTGCTACTAAGTTTCACTCGTAAAATACTGCAGGGATTACAGTCTTTAAAGAAAATTTCAGTATCAAATATGAAGAGCTATTTTCATTTCAGAAATTCAACTTGCATGCATTCAGTCAAGTGTTTCTACTTACAAGGTTATAACTGCAATAAAAATTTTATGAGTTAAAAGTCTTTACCAAACACTCTATCTCATGAGAACATCTTGAAGGTCAATTTTAAACCTGAAGTTCAAAGTTGAATTGATGGAAACATACATTTTCTTTTTTTTTCTCACTGAAATACATAAAGCAGGCATCCCTTTAACAAGTGCATATGAATTTGTCTTTTGAGGTTAATGAATTTGTGTGTAATGCTTCTTCGTGGAGAGAGGACAGTGTTGGTGATTTTGTCAAATATCTGTAGCTGTTGTTTTACTGGTTAAAATATCGTATGTAACTACCCTCGAATGTGTAGGAGTTTGAACTGACAACTATTTAAGTACTTTATAGATTTGTATGGATCCTCTTCCTTATACATAAATGATTTTAAAAGCCTGTAAGAGGAATCGGCCATCCATGTGTGTCTGTATATGTGTGTGTGTGTATATATATATGTAAGAACAAAACCAAGCCTATATTTTAAAATAATAAAAGAGGTCAATCTGGACTGTATCAAGCTGCAACTGTAATAAATGGAAAAAAATTTCCTTATTATTAGTAGACCAGTTATGTCTGTCCCTGGGAATAGGTACAACAATGTGAATAAAAGTTCACAGTCGTGACTATCACAAAAAGAAACAATCAAGGATGTGGAAATTCTATACCCGATGAAGTCCGAGAAGTCTCCAAAAAATCATTGTGCTAATAAATAAAATAATGTGTCAGTCAATAGATTAATAATTTTAAACATAAAAGTTAATTCGTACCAGGGGAACTCCTGAGTTTTAAAAATTTCCTTTGAGAGAGTGCGTGTGCAAGCAGGGGAGAGGGGCAGAGGGAGAGAGAGAGAGAGACAAAGAGAGACAG
Source organism: Lynx rufus (assembly GCF_022079265.1). NCBI lineage: Eukaryota > Metazoa > Chordata > Mammalia > Carnivora > Felidae > Lynx > Lynx rufus. The sequence goes on from NW_025814834.1 coordinate 153,707,734, forward strand.
AGAGAGACACAGAGAGAATCTTAAGCAGGCTCCATGCTCAGAGTGGAGCCCAGTGCAGGGTTCAAGCCCATGACCGTGAACTCATGACCTAAGCTGAAATCAAGAGTCAGACACTCAACCAACTGAACCACTCAGGAGCCCCCTGAATGGAATTTAAGGTAACATTTATATACTTTAAAAAAGAAATCTGTTTTAAAGTTGATTCTTCTTTTGGTGACAAAGATGAAAGATGGCTCCCAAACTGTATTCTCTAATAGAGGCAATCCATAATAGATTACGTTTTCTGAAGAGAACAGTAACCATTTAGGTACTATGTCCTTATGTACTCGTTCACATCATACCAGTTTTAAGAACTGCTTGAAGAGAAAGAAATAGCACTAACTGAATAATGAATGCAACTTTTTTTGGGGGGTGGGTGGGTGGGTAATTCATTACTGAACCAGCCTGACCCTTCTTGGCTTGTACACTGGGAAGTATATATCCTGCAACACTGTATAGTTTGATAGGAAAAAGTGTATCAAAATAGAAAATTAAAACTTTTGATTATTTGATAATGCTTCTAAATAAAGTTTTGTAAACTCCTGAAGAAGTTTAGCCAAAGAGATAAAAATACTCAGAGGATTGTCAAATCTGTTTGAATATAACATAATTTCTTATAATCAATTTCCAACTCAAATATTAGCCAAATGTGGATATACTCCTCTGTGGTTACCCTATTAAAAGAATACTTTATTAGTGTCTGCCTTACTATACCTGCATTTAGATCTGTAAACATACACTTTTTCCCTCTCATTATTCTTTTTAAATTCAATAGGCATGACAAAGTGTGACCACATTAAAAAAAAAAGTTACTTTTAACTTCGTGGAAGCACTTGAGAACCACTACCCTTTAGAAGAATTTGGTATAAATGCTTATGATGTAGACAGGAAAAATCTATTTGTTGAGATTCAATTATATGATTTTTGAACATTTTCATGATAACAAATATCGTCATTCGCAGCTGCCTGTAGGGAGAGCTATAATCCTCAAATCGTAAAAGTATGTTTACAGAATTTCTTCTCAATTCTGCTGAAAAATCAATGTTTTTTATGATGCCCAAATTCTACTGTAGAATTTCCAACCCTTCTTTTTTTATTTTTGTTTTAGGTCTGATGCAATGCAACAAGCAAAAGTACGTTCCGTGTGTTTGTCTTCTGAAACTCATCTGCCAGATTCTGTGCATGGGTAATGGGCAATTAGAATACAAATATATTCTTTACAGCACCTAGAACCATCAGGCAACTTAACTGTATTCTTTCTCATACCCATGGGTTATTATTATGAGAGGACCTATGTATGCCATGGGGCAGTGGGGGTGGGGGGGGGTAAGAAAGGACCAGTGTGTTAAAGCCAATCACGTATCATACATAAAAGTGCACGTTAACTACTTGAAAAAAATTCACATTTATTTACTGTCAAACCGTGTTAAACTTTACACTGGATATTAGTGATGGGCTCATTATTAACAGGTTTACACAAAGGGATGAAAAGAAAAGCAGAATTTTGCTGAAACAATTTACATTTCATTAGAACTTTATCATAAAATAAATTAATTACTAAATATAGGCAGAAGGAATATGGAAGAGTAATATTTAGGTTTTATTTTCTTTTTTAAAAAAGAATAGGCACCTTTTGTTCACTAGGAAGTTTGTGAGAAGTGCCCAGTGCCCTCATTGCCCTCTGTTCAAGAATAAACAGAGGGGGAACACACACTCTTTTCTAGATTTCACCACATTTGTGCAAGGCATGGCGTAACTGGCTTCAAAGAGTTTTTCCCCCCACAGAACACGCTCTTTTGGCAATAAGAAATTTAAATGTAAGAATAAAGACGAACTTGTCAAAGCAGAACACTGTGTACAGTGGAAAATAAGTGAAAATGGGTAGAACTTACCATGACAAAGTGTAAGAAAAAACATTTCATAACATATGTGCAACCAAGAGCTTTCCACAATATTTTCTTCAAACTCTTTAAAATTATTTTAATGACAATTATATTTCAGTTGGACACAAATGTATTTATTTTACCCTAGCAATAGAACAAAATATAATTTCTTTAGCCATTTTTCATGAGAATAGTTCATTGTACAGTTGAGGAAAGCATATGAAATAAGGCCTGTGGCTTGATTGCTAGTGGTTAAACATGTTTTCAATCTTTGCCTTAATGTAAAAGATTTGCAGTGAACCGCAAACGGACGCAGAATCTCTCTCCTGCTTTTCCAAGTCTTGTCAGGAACAGTAAGGTACAGTAAATTTGTCCCACAGGATTTTAAAGCCTACGTCTTGTATATAATACAATGCAGGCCCTACAAAAACGGTGCAGCCGTATTTACAAATTTAGTTCACAGACTGCTGCAGTAAAATGGCTGGAAAGTTTTGCTTTGCTTGCTTCACAATTTCTCTAAACAGCAGCAGAATCTTAAAATACCTGGTTGGCATCTCTTTTCTTTGTAACAAATAATCATTTTAGTATACTCTGTGTATATACAAAGTTTTTGTACGTTTTATAAAAATTCACAGAACTTCAAGGTTCAGTCCTCTTTTTACACTGGAGAACCACAGGTCAACAGGGCCATCTCTTCAGGCGGAGGCCGAGGGAGCTGCGCTGGGCCAGCGGAGTCTTCACGAATACTTGCGCGTGGCCCCTGGGATTCCGCAGCTGCACTGTTAAAGACTTGTCACCAGCTGCATTTGTCCTTCTCTCACGTCTCCTTCAGGGATACACCCTTCCTTGTTAATGGGGATGATGTAACCATCGCTGTTGCCCCTGCTGATCTGATAACACATCTGAAGCTGATGGCCAGCTCCAAGATTTGGCATGCTTTTGTAGTAAATGTCCTCGTTCTCACTCCTCCTGGAGGGAGAGAGGTCTTCTTCCACGTCGGGGCTGCTCTCTTGATAGGGAGAGTCTCTAAGATTGGGCATGCTTGTGTAGAGAGAGTCTCTGTTGGGGGACTGCAGGTGGTCCTCCGCCTCGGCCGTCAGCTGGGAGACGTAGCTGTCAGTCCCCTGGGGCTTCACCTTCTTCTGGGGCTGGTACAGAAGGGAGTGAGTCCGCTGAGGAATGAGCGGCGCCTCGAGCTCTTTGTGATGGAGCTCCAGCCCCGGGTTGTCGCTGTGCATGAAAGACGAAGCGTCGGCCACGATGGCGTCATCTTCGCTGCTGCTGCCTCCAATCACGGGCTTGACTGGTAGCGCGAGCTCGAGGTTGTGAGTCTTGCCGCCGCCCCGAAGGTTGTTGTGCACTAATTCTGAAATGATCATCTTCTCAAAAGCAGTATCATTCAGACTTAGTCCACAGTCCACGACTTGCACGCTGTCGTTATAGTCCCCCTTGCGCAGTGAGTAGCTGTTGTTAAAATTACCATTTAGCGGTAGAGTATCCATGGCACTTGTATCCCTGGCATTGTTCAGTGAATGTCCTGAAACGGAAAAGGGAGGAGGTTTCCGTTATTGCCTCTGTTCCTTCCCAGAGAGCCTTTACTTCTTTTGCACAAAACTTTTTAATGTCGTTCAGGACAAAGTTGTATTTGAAAGCTAACCCTCGAAAAGTGCCAGGCTTTCCCGCGTTCCCAACTGTAGACAGTTGCAACCCCTTAGATAACAGGAGAAAGTGTGAAAGAATACTACTATTTTTCCAGGGAGGGAAGACGGCATATGGAATATTACTTTATCAATTTGGGGGAGACAGTAAGTATTAATTGATTTTTTGGTCAAATCTCTCTGACACTCTCACAAAGAAGACTTCACTCCATGCCCTTGCATAGTTAATGCAAAGCAATTCATTAGTGACATTTACATTTTAAAGTACGAGACTATGGTTTGTAAAAATAAAATTAACAGAATTTGTCCTAAACAACACTAAATTAAAAAGGAATAAGTCACATACAAAAACCGAAGGCAAATGTACAACATCAACCCACATAACTGGCAAGCAACTTTTTAAACAACATTCTAACATTTCCTTTTTCTGGAGATGAAGTAAAAAAAAGAATGAAAAAAAATGGGACAGGTACAAAGAATTCATGTTAAACAAAGACAGCCACAGCCATCTCTCATACTGACTGGACCAGGGGCCCACAAGCACCATCCAACAACACGGTAGACAGCAGGTGGAATGACTCACTTTGGACAACTCACATCATGTCTGTCTGCTCAGGCTATCTGGCCTAAGAGTAGCTGATATATAAAAGAAAGTAAAATGATTTATTGTAACATGATGAAGAATTTCTAAGCTTCTCAGCAACTTAGTCAGAGCAAGGGTTCAACAAATTAGATTACCAGCAATAGCAGCCTTTTACTTTTTCCTTTAATATTCATTATCTTGAGTTTTTGTTCTTTTGGCACTAAGACTCTCTCTAACAGCAATGGCCCCAGGCTCCTAATGGTCAAAGTTTGCCTGCAGCCCTGCAGTCTGCATCAGTCACAGTGACAGCACCGAATGAACCAGCAGAGTCTACGGTACGAGACTGGCCCACAGACACCATGGGCATGGAGGTTAAACGCAGAAATGTTGGAGGTTTCTTAAGTATGGGTCACAGAAATTAAACCAATAATAAATATTAACTATGGAATGGGAAAAGGGTGTCAGCCTTGGCTAATATAATTTTATCTCTAAAGGAATGAAAGATTGGATACGTCTGCTGAAGATATGAGAAGAGGTTTAGGAGGAAAAAAAATATGGTAACATGCTCTCTTTGAATCAGAGTTGTATTTTCTACAGACACATAAACATGTAAACTAAGACATCACAGTGCTTTTCAGGCAAATGAAAATCAAAAGTTTCAGAGAAAATTAAATGGTCTGCACCATGGAAAGTTAGGTTATTCATTCTCAAAATCCTAGAGAAAAAAAAATCACTTGTTTACAGATAGGTCTGGAAAAAAAAAATGAAATGATGTTATTGAAATGAAACTGACCACTGTGAGGCTGCTGCATTGTATGCAAGGCTTGGAGGAGTCTAGGAAAAATTGAATTCTTGGAAAAAATAGGAAATTTCCCTTTTTAGTGCTGACTCCGCTCTTAAAGCTGCAGATTATCCTAGAAAACTCAATTTCACGACCAATAAACATGTGGTAACTGTTCAAGAAGTTCTCATTAGCAGAAACAAGAGAAAGTGTGTGTGTGTGTGGGGGGGATGTTTGTTGGTGACTCATATTGTTTGAGAAACTCAGATCCAACTTCTACATTTGAAAAACGGACACTGTAATTTTTATCCTGCGCCACGTATAACAAAAGGAAGTCATGATAGCATTTGTAAGGCTTCCTTTAGCTTGACTGACGCAATTTTCTAGCTTTCTCGATTCATCCATGTGCCACCATCTTTACTTAGAAAACATTTGGTGTTGTACGTTACAGGCGACACACAGAGCACTTGTTAGCATTTGTTTCCTCCACAGAGGTTCAGTCTGGTCATTTTTTTCTTTCTTTTTATCATTGCTTAATAAACATGAAAATATATACTGGCTAATCCAAAAGGTGTTTTCTATGATATACTGCAGATTTAAGCACATCTTTGACTGGTTTTGAAGAGGCAACTTTTTCTGCCCAAGTTCAGGTAATTCAGTTGAAGACTTTCCACAGCCTGTAGCAAGATTACTGTGGGAATGCAGAAATGATAAGTCAATTATTAAGCATTCTGGTTGACAGCACCTCAGGCTTCAAAGAGCAAATTATTTCAGCATTGCGTATACTTAAGTATGGACAGCATTTGCTACAGACCTCTATTACTGACAAAAGGCAGTACAGATAGATGTACTGTTTGAATTTGGTAACACTTTAGTTGGAAATTGTGAACCACTTGCCCGCTGAGTCTACTTCATGACTGCTAGTTATGTTTTAATTGTGCCGGTTAAAAATCATGCTGAAAAAATTTACATTTGATAGGCAAAGTTAAGTTTGACTCCCATACTTGTCTCTCTGTAGGTTGCTAGAGGAAAGCATAAGGAAAGTAAGAAAAACAAGAGAATGAAAAGAGAAACCGCAGTTACGTTAAAAAAGAATTTCAAGTAAAGAAAAAAAAAAAAACAAACGGAAACGAAGTTCTTTAATTTAGTGGCAAATACCAACCACAAATAAATATTACATGCTAGCAGTAATTACGTGATAACTTTTACCAAAATCTTGAAAATTCTGTTAATATTAAATACAAGTGCTTTTTTTTTTTTTTTTAAAAAAAAGCTATTAGAAAACATAGTTATACAGGATGGGTTAGTGACAATCTCTCCCCCTCCCCCAATAAAAAACTATAGGTATAAACTGGCTAATATTAACTTTATTCTCAAAGTTTTTTTAAGAAAAAAAAAACTCCCATAAAGCTGCACTATACTATAGTTTGGTTACATTGATAATGCTGGATGTAGTTTTCTATACCTAGGCATCCAAATTATCTTTATTAGCTAATTCATTCCAGAAGCAAATTCTGTCCGCAAGCTTTAGAGTAAACTAAACAGTATATTACATAGATAGGATACCTCTAAATGATATAAATCTTGAAGATGGGCTCTCGGACCATGTGATGTCAGTCCTGTAATAATATATTAAGATTTATGCCACCTGTGTTGGAAACATGGATAATTATTGGTAAATACCATCATGACTGAATTTTTACTATAATATAGTGCAGTTTTAGAAGCCTGGCATGGGCAATACAGTAATTCTTTTAAATTGAGAAATCAAAGAGGAAATAATAAATATATGGCAACTTGAGTATACTAGAAAAAGGGTAAAGATCAGAGCTCTGTTTAGCAGCAAAGAAAGGTAGTTTTATTCGTAAGTATAAGCACACCTGGTGAGTTAAATACAGGAGCTGAAGGGGCATTACATACAACTGTTTCAGCGAGCAATGTGTTATAGGGGTTGTTAGTGCCGTGGGGTCGAAGAAGAGGGTTTGTTAGTAGGTAATTGCCAGTCATTCCTAAAGCAAAGAAACAGAAAAAAAAAAGTACATCAGTTCTCTTATTTTTCGTGTTATAGTTGCAGTAAAGTACTTTTTGTATTCATCAAGGGTAGTGGACAAGTTGGCAATGGATAATCTGCTGAAATTTTCTGACTGTATTTGAACTACTAATTTGAAGGAGAAAGGGGAGAGGGAAGTTAAATTTCAGTAATTCACAGGTGCTTTCTAAGTCCCCTAAGTAAACACCTGCTGAGGATGACATTTACTAATTTATACAAAATCACTTTTAAACAAAAATGGCAATTAAATGCACAGAGATCAACATTATGTTTCAAGATGTTACTGCTTAATATTAAAAACCTAACCACTGAGGCCCAGAAGAGGGAATCTCAAACTTCCAGAATTTACAGGTGTGGGATTATCCCTCATGAAAACATCTGTGTTAATACCAACTTTGACACAAGCAGGAGGAAAAACAACTTTCACAAACAAATAAAAAAGTAGGACACGTTGCACAAAGCTTCTCTTAGTAAATGCAAGAGCACACACATGCCGAGGGGGAAGAAGGAGGCTGTGTACATAACGAATTATTAGACCATTCACAAACTCCATATCGTGAGAATTTTCATTCTGTAATCTTATTTGCCAGGTTTCAAAAATGAATCATTGAATAATTCATTTCCTTTTTGATAGTCATCTTAACAGAATTAGGTAAAACATCAGAGCAATGCAATAAACACATTTCACTCACTCTTAATTGACAAATTACAAACCTTTCAATACTTATCAAACATACGTTTTGCATAGCTAATGTAATTTGGCAAAAAAATGTTTTAAAATTCAAGTTGGTTTTGATGTCATACATACTCCTTTTTTTCATTTTAAACCAGAATCTCATCAGAACAATGTCAACAGTGAAAAATGTCTTTAATATCTGTGATAATATATAGCACGTTATATTATATTACAAATCAGTACATCAAGACAAATTAGCTGGATAAATTACCTTTCTAAGGATATATACAATAATGTGATTTTTTCATACCAAATTCAAACTTATTAGGCTTGCGTTCAGGGTTATGTGTTTATATATGCACTTGTGTCTTTAGTATTTTATTTGCCAGCTTATTTTAAGTTAGGAATTATATTGATTATATGATAAGTTTCAAGCCGTAAAGACACTAAAACTAGTAATTCAAATAGAAAAAATTGCTTTGGGATTCTCATGTACTTAACTGTTTGTTTATGAAGACTTACTGTAAAGGTTTTTGATACTGATTTTGTACTTTCTGAAAGAAGTGTAAAATAAAATAATTTTACAAATAAGAATTTTCACTGCAAAATTGGCACTGTTTAATGTGAAGAGTAGTTATTCTAATTATGTTAATATTTTAAAAAGAAAACTTTCATAAATGCCTCAGAAAGGATGAACTTGTGTTCACTAAAGGAAAACAGTTTAATCTGTGGCAAAGTATGTTCTTAGCAATTACTTTTTCCAGGCTCATTCTGTTAACGTGGACTTTGAAAGTATACTTTTTGCATTACATTACTGAACAAGATGAATTTATATGTACTTTCATAAAGGATAAAAGTTGACTCAACAGGTTTAAGAGCTTGTGATGTAAACCTATTTTGAGAGAAAAAAATATCAGTGTTTTCTCTGAAATTCTTGTAAATTGGCAAAAGGTACAAAATTTATATTGTAAACTCAAATTTTCCTAGTAACTGACCTTGATTAAGTGTTGACGTGCTATTGATGTCACCTGAGATAAAAGAAGATTCAGACTGTTTTCTCACAGTGTCATTCCACATCCTTCTTATACGACTCTATTAATATAAAATAGCAAGACATATGTTATGTTAGTTTCCCCAAGCTCACCTTAAAGACACACAAAGATCTACCCTAAACAATCTGTGTAGGATTATCTGGTGGCCTCTAAAAAGAAATGTGTGTGGATTCTGGTCTAAAACTAAGGAAGTCTATACTGCTTTGTTGCTTCTGTACTAAAGAATATTTAATCTTCCACTCCTAAAAAGTTTTACTTTTAATGGCCTTTTTAAAAAAGAGGAGATGATTGATTATTCAACACATGTTTATTGAGTGCCCACTGTGAGAGAGCACTATGGCTATAGAACTTTCAAATATCCCCAAAATGACGATAGACTTCTAAAAGAAGGATGCACTCTCAAAAATGGATGTTCACACCTCAAGAAACACCTTGAAGAAATACTTAGGAAGAAATTAAAACCAAAGTACTAAAAATGTAAGTATTTGCTACCTAGATCATTATAACGAGGAGACAATTAGTGCATCTGAACAGAACATGTCTCAGTAGGCTTTCTATAAAGAAGGTTAATTAAAGACGCTGTCAAATTCTTTGTTACCTGTGTGCCAGAGGAGTAGCGAGCACTGGTTCTGGTGGTCGATGCCTTCACTGAACTGTGGGGGCTCTCAGTTGGGAGGCCGCCGCAGCAATAGGAGTGTCTGAAGCACTTGCCGTATTCTTTGCGTACCTGCGTTGAAGAACCACGAGACCGAGAGATTAATACAAATATACTTGCCCCTCTTTTCTCTAAATGAGCAGTGGAGACGACTGAGAGGAGTAAGTTCCACTAACACTTTTCAGTGGAGAAAATACAATGAATGTACAAAACCAAGTTCAACTGAAATGGCTGACACAGTAATAAGAAAAATATCTCTGTCTACCAGACTGGCTAGGAAGACCTTCTAAATGTGATGTAATATGTAGAAATGCTTTATGCCTTATTATTATACAAGTGTTATTTATATACATACATATATATATATAAAATATTTTAAAGCTTTAGTCTATCTACATACTTAGTAACCCCAGTTTTATATTTCATAATAATATGACAAAAAATTAGTACTTTCCTCGCTTAATTACATTTAACCACACATAATTCAGTCATTTAAAGTTTATACGCTTCATGTCCTTTTACATAGGTCAATACATAAACTTCTTTTACTGGATTGCATAGTTTTGCGGGTAACCTCTTTATAATGACAAGACTACTTTGGCACAAGAATAAAGAAAAAAAAAGTACTTTGATACATATGCTATTAATTAGGATGGAATGTTTTCTTCATTTTCTGATGTGTCTAGCTTTAACATTTAGCGTAGAGAGTCTAAGATGCCTATTCACTTCATTAGCACACAAGGGAACTATTTATGCAATTTCCATTCACATTAATGAGATACCCATGTAATTTCCCTTTTCCCCTGAAGCTTGGATATATGAATAGATGGAAAAGCTGTTAGGCCTGAAGAAAATTTAAAGTGAACTTTAAAAAGTAAAGTCCAAACAACTGCTAAATAATAGGGCCCCACCTAGAGAGGTGGTACAGAATTGGGGAGGGGGGGAGTGGAGAAGAGGGCTGGATTCTGTGCAGCTCTCTTGGCATATGAACAAGTTTTGCTCGGGCTTAGAGCCAGAATGAAATCAGAACAGACGAGGAGGAGAAGCTGCCTAAGAAATTATTTTCTAGTCGGTTGCAAAAACACTAAAAACACTTTTCCCTCCTCAGAGTTCTATGTTCTGTATCTGCCTACAAAGACCATGACTTTGACACTTATTCCTTGAAGAACTGGAGAATTAAAGTTACTAGACGACCTTTTAAATCTAAGTGCGCTTGCATTTTCATCCTCTTAGCTTTATTTAATGACACCTATTAGAACAAATAACAATGGAGTTGAACTTTCAAAGCATTTTCTTCGCCCAAATATGCTCACTCGAGCAGTAAGAAGTGTGATTTTAACTAAATCATTTTATGTCATATTCTTAACCATTCATCCTGGCAGCACCCAACAGGACATATCCCAGACTAAGTAGAATGTGTTCAAAAGAAGTGCAACACAGTGTTTCCAAAACATAACTGTTAATTAAAAAAGCACAGCAGAATCTCTTTGTTCAATCAATCCGCACACCTCTCTGAGGAAATAATGACCACCTCAGTCTTTCTCTGCCAAATTTATGCTTTATGTCAAACACATTTGGAAGAAATTATGGTATGTGATCACATACACGTATACAAAATGCTCACTTGTGTAAGAAATAGTAAAAGCCACAATAATTACAACGTTATACCTGTATAATGTTTAGAAAATTAAAGTTCAGGGTTATTAAATAACACCTGATACCTCAGAAAAAAAATGTCTTCTACATTTAATGGCTATTAACTGCTCTGAAACGCGGCATGACCAAGACGATGGCAATCAAAATGGCATTTTATCCAAATAATACCCTCCAACGCTGGTTTTGCCTAATGCCTATATTGCTGTGAATGCGCGTGATCTGTCAGTACTGCAGATGCCACTGTCATTATCTCAAAATTACAGCTTCCTCAACAACTGATGGAAGTGACAACACTATCATCTTGTCAGGACTGAAAACATAATCGTTTTTGCTTTCACAATTCTATTTCTCTGTTCAATTTAGTGACCAACTAGTAATAACAGAATAAAAAGACTATATTAGATACGCAGACAGAGAAAGGATGATACCTAGTTAAATGGAGGCTAAGCTATTCTCTTAGTTTACATGTTCGTGCAAATGTTTCATCTTTAACTTTCGTTTTTGAATCATTTTTGCTGACTCCACTTAACAGAAAATCAGGACAAAATAATAAGACGTGAGATATTAAATTACCGGGTTTTAGATCTTTCACAACTACTCAAAAGGTAACATTAATATTAATTGTTTGCACGTCTGGTGCTTTTAAAATCAAGGTCACTTATCCTTATGCTCAATTTCGTTTTGGACCGCTGCACTCCCTTCATCGAGCAAAGCATGAGACTACTTAACCTTTTTGTTATCTCGTACACCCCTTGCACGAAGAGCATTTTTGTAGACTCCACTAGCAACGAAGAACTCTTAAACTAGTTTAGTGTCTGGTTTATAATATTCCCAAAACGAGATCCAAAAGATGATTGGGATTGACATATTTTATCTACGAAGCCTGCATTTCCAGACACGCATTACAACCAACTGGAGATTAAAAATGTGATTCTATTTGGTAATCTGCCAGCTATAAAACTGTACAACCTTCTCTATTTCACGTATTAATTTCAAGCCAAAGAACAAGCCGGCAGAGCTCCGAAGTGTCTTCACTTACTTTCTTTTGGAGAGCACAGTGAAAGATGAAAATGAACACTCCCTGGAAAGCATTAAAGATGGTGAAGAGATATGCCATCACAATAGTCTCCTCATTAATAAAAAGCAACCCAAATGACCAGGTTAGGCCAAGAAGACACAGAAGAGCAAAAGCGCCAAGCACCCAAGACCTGAAAAAATAGAGCGAATTTTATTAACGAGTCCAATGAGAGAACAACACGTATCACACTTAAATATTCACATATCAGTAGTAGCAGTTGACTTTCTCTATGTTCACACTCAAACTCAACAGCATTTTGGCTTTAACCTTTCATTGATTAGAGAAAGAACAATAGCATTTAGTACTGCAGCCTCCAGAGAAAACAGCGACAGCAGGTATGACCTTTTCTCACTCCAGCATTAACAAAGTATCAAAACTATATTAAAATACAAGGTGTAACACATCCCCCCTGACTTTATTGACTTTTATGTGCATCTTAGTAAAAGGAATTAAGGAGTCCTTAATTAGCTTACTCCTATATTCTTATTCTTGTGGTGTACTCATGACACTGAATAATGTGACACATACAGAAAGGTTAAATGGCAGATAATCACTGAACACCTAAACTGCAAATTCTATAAACTAATCTCAGGTGAACCTAAGGTTTTATAACTAAAGCATGAAGAAGCCTAGCTGAAATGGGACAAAAATATGAGAACAATTTCAAAATAAAATAATTTTGGAGAGATTTCATCATGAATAGCTTAAGGAGAAAAGAACTGTAGAAAATAGGACGGAATGAAAAGGATTTAAAGTCAGTGCATTCCATGTCTAACTAATGATCTTACTTGATAAATGGCTTATTATCTTCATAGCTAGAAAGCATTATAAGCAGAAAAGAGAAACAAAATTATTAGACAGAATTAAAATAGAAAGTAATAAGAAAGCATTTATATATTTTATAAATTAGTCAAAATTAAGAAAGTCAAAATGCAGAGGCAAGCAATTAAAAAATAAAGGCATATTATAGTTTAAAAATACTATAGCAAATTAGATATTCCAAAATAATTATAAAAATTAAGGGCAATTCATGATATTGACGGATTTGTAAAAAATATAAATCATGCCATAAATTTGTTAATGTAGGGTTCTATCTTACCCAGGTAAGTCCGTATTATAGTAGCCATCACAAACACGGTAATTACTGGTGGAGATGAGAAGATAGAAAGAGGAAAAGGAAGAAAAGAGAGAGATGCTAAAGATTAGCTCTCTCTCTTACCATGCAACATGCAATGAAGCTGGCACTGACCTATCTAAAACATCTAATTGCTTTTTTTTAAATTGCCCTTACTATAGATCTGCCATTTTTTACATTAAAAATATATCTTTCACAATCCCATTATAACCAACTTGAATAATACCTCCTCCAATTTTAAATTAACTCACATTTAAAAGATAACTCTTAAAGTGCTTCCATGAATGACTTAATGAATCAACAGCTATCAATTTTTTTAATTAGATAGCATTTTCCATGGATAGGACATTGTAGTTTTTGTTCAATATTGAAATAAAGTAAACATTTCTTTAATTGCCAGGAAAACAACAGATAATCTCCAAGTTAACAACAGTAATAGAAAAAATTATTTTAGGAAAACGGGATTAGAAGTAGAAACTGCTCAGAATCCTTAAATCAGGAAAGCCATTTAACAAAACAAACAATATAATCATATCAGCCATGCAAACAGGAACATCATTTTGAACTGCATTTTAAATTCAAATGAAATTGCTACAGTGATATGGAATTTCCACAAAGCTACCGAAACAATTTCTTGGCTCTAGATGAAGACAGAAATTATTATCTAATTTTTGACCAATGTCCGTGACATGGTCAACGTAAGGCTCAACCTTGATCAGTAAAACATCATTCTGAATAATTTCTACAGTTGATAGAAGGTATTCATGTATTCTCTGTGGAGAATATCTTTCACTTAGTTTGTCAAGCACTAGAATTAAAATACCAAATACTTACTTAATGTTTTCCAACCTGCTAGAATCTGGTTTCAAAGTGTTTGAGTGCTTCACCATTTTGCATAATGTGATCACCAGGAAGATAATATTTAGCTGTTATAACAAATAAAGAATTAGACACCATAACCGAAGAGTAAAAAACGAATCCGTTTTTGCAAATACACTTAATGAGTTAACGCAGTTAAGTGTCAATGACATGAGTACATGGTGGACACTGACTCCATTTTACAGGCAATGATCAAGTTGAATCCCCCCCCCCCCAAAGAAATACTCTGGCTATGTATGATCGATTTGTTAATAGATCGTTTGACATGAAATCGCAACCTCATTAAATCAGCATCATGTGGTGACGACTAAATAAATTAGAAAACCTAAATTAGTTTCTTTAGCTAGAGGTACTCCAGGGCCTAAAAGCCATCTAATGGAAACACTGAAGTGAATTCTTTAGAAGGGGCATTTACATCATACCATGTAGCTTCTAAGAATTGCTGGACTTGGGGCCCTAAGATGCAGCTGAGAGTCTAGCTTTTGATTTTGACTGATTAAATGAGGACAGTAACATTTGCACAATCTATTTGTAAGGTAATTGTGAGGCTCAAATGAAAGAAAACATGGAAAATGATGAAAGAATATCCGTTAGTTATATAAAGTAAGATAAACTTTTAAAATATGTATATATTTGCTATTTAACTGTTAAAAGCCATCAGTCCTTTTTTCCTTATGTCTCTCTATTGTATGGACGTAGGTAAATTCTGAAGAAAGGCTATTTTGAGTCCCTCTAAACAGTGTTAGAGTCCCTCCAAACACTGAGCTGTGCAGAGAAATCGAAATGCAAACAAAAGCAAACTGGGGAAGATGGAACCTGACAGGGAAGGAAGGCTTGGGAGGTCAACATGAGCGAACTCAGAAGAATAGACATGTTTTGACTGAAGAGAGATAAGGGTTTGTAATTTGCATTTGCTTCTACAGAAACCTGGAAGAACGCTGGACAGAGAGAAGGCAGCTCCATTCTTATGCTCCAAAAATAGAACTTAAAAGCTTGATCACTCCTGGATTTGACATTTATTCACTTCAGATTATTACTTTTAGAAAGACAAAACAAAGTTATATTTTGTGAGCTTTACTTGGCTTACAGAGAGTGCAAGCAAGCCCAAATGGAGTATTCAGAAAAGGACAAACAGGGACAAAAGCAATTCCTTGGTGGTAAACACTCAATATAATTTTGTGATAATAACATGATCATTTTTACTGAGTCACAACACCATCTGATAAAGTGATAACATTATTTTACTCATCCATCACTACTTCTGATTTTATCATTAGGAAAAAATTACATAGGCCAATAAATAAAATTTCCAAGCCCTTCCTAATGATGAGTTTAGGAACAGAGTGAAGGCTTTAATCTAAGCTGTTTATCACTCATTTTGTCAACTGTGCCTTATTATTTCCCTTAGAAGTAGAATTTCCTCTTAAGGGATAAAATGAGGTTAATGGGCATAATTTGCAAGTGTTGGCAGATAGCATTCTATCGTTTCATGTTAATTACTTAACATTAACAAAAGAAGGACAAAAGAAGCTCTCTGTTTAAAAAACTATTTAAAAATTAATTTATTAAAATACTTGTCTAGAGAAAAAGCAAACCGATTTGTAGAAACATTTTTCTACCTTTATATTCTGATGATTATTCCAGTTGGTCACGATATAAGCAAATGGCTTGCATTTTCACGGGCAATTCATTCAACAAATATCTATTGACCCTACTGCTCCACACAAGAATGTGCTTACTGTATTGTGGTTAAGACACATTTTCTTCCTTTGAGAAATTAGGGAGATCCTTTTGGTAGTACGGTAAATATCCGATTTAGTTTCTAAAGAATGATGGTACAGTATATCTCTAATTTTTTTAAAGGCAAAATCAACAGTGTTTTTACTCTTTATTTTATGCAAGAGTACATCTTCACTAGTAAAAGTAGAGAATAGTTACAAATAAGAATGCTACGTACCTTAAAAACAAACAAACCAGACCCCAAATAAACACAAAAATGTATGCAACTCTTAGGAAAGAGTTGCAGATTCAGAGTTAAAATCCTTTAAATCTCTCAACCCTTCTTTTCGCATGTCCTCATAGAAACACTGATTTCTTTCACCCCATAATTCTGCACCCGGTGCTGTTTCGTCCCTCTTCCTTTTCTTACACAATTTCCTGAAGCACACAGGGCCCCAGTTTGATGTTCATCACTTTCTGAGCATGTTAATTATTCCCTCAGGAATAAAATAATAGTAGTAGTAGCAGTTACTAGTAGTACATGGCAGGAAGGAAAAAAGCTACCCACTATAATGCATAAATTAGAAAAAAAATAAAGAATGTGAATGTGAAAAGATGTGGATGTATAAAGGATTGCTATTAAAGGAAAACGAGTAGAAAATGTGAAATCTTGAGGATGAACACATCCCAACATATTTTTCAATGAAGACAATTAGACAAAAATCTGTTATTTAAGAAGGAACACATTTTCCAGTAACACTGGAAATGAAAATGAAATCTACCTATAAAAAATAGAATTAAAGCTTAAATGTGATACAAAGCAGGGCGCCTGGGTGGTTCAGTCGGTTGAGCATCTGACTTCAGCTAACGTCATGATCTCAGTCCCCCCTCTCTGCCCTCCCCTGCCTGTGCTCTCTCTCTTTTTTTTTCTCTCTCCCTCAAAAATAAATAAACATTTTAAAATATATGATACAAAGCCATTTTTTTAAAGACTGAAGACTAACCAAGTTGAATGTGACACAGAAAACATCTCTTATTTAATCTTTAAGAAACAGAGTGTCAGCTACATCTCCCCTTCCTCTCTCCTCATCTTACTGAGGTTTTTTTGTTAATGTTATGTGTTTAATGCTTCTTTCTAGTTACAAATATAATACATTCAAAATACATACAAGTTCGGCAAAATGGGAAAACCAACAACAACCCTACCTATCTATCTCCAGAGGTAACAGGAAGCACTTGGAGAGCCATGTTACATTCAGAGAGGTTAAATGCCTTGCCAAAGATTACTTAGCCACTATAATGTCAGTGATGAGATTCAATATACTGTGCACAGGCTCCACGGTCCAGCATCTTTACAAACAAAACTGACCAATTTATTCTGGTGAGAAAATTAAGAGTTTGCTAGCAAAACAAAATTAAACCAGCTCTCTATTTAACAACAACAAAAAAAAGGGTTCTACATCTATGAAGAGTAATCCATTTTAGAAATCACTGAAGAGTTGGTGAATGAGTTGAAGATAAACAATAAGTACATTAATAAATAAATTACAACTTCAAAGAAATTCTGAACACAAGAGGTATGCTGTTCAAATGACTTCTCCCTGATTGGCTTGCTGGAAGAACTATTTCTCTTTTTCTTTGTAAAACACTGCTGTCCCATAATCAGCAAATGGCTACAATGTCCACGTACTTCTACTCCCACGAGACAAATTGTATATCTAACACTTAGTTCTATTTTCTCAAACCTGTTTGTGTTCTACTCACATAGCTAAACAACATACAAACCCATAAAACTGAGTCTAAAAAGAGGCTGTAGTTTCTAACATTCTTTAATTTAGTGTTTTAAAAAGATGTCTTAAAAATGAATCTCTTTAAAAACAATTAAAAATATCAGAAAAATAATCATAAAATCACAGAAGGAGTTTTGCACTCAGATTATTTAAAAAATGTCTGAGTTCTCCAATTAAAAAAAAACTAAACACAAGAATCATAACCAATGCACTAATATTTAGGTGCCAAGAAATTTATAGTTAAAGCCAATACTAATTTAGACTTTGAAATATGACTTGAAAATATACAAATAATGAGGGAACGGTATCTTCAAAGTGACAAAATACCATCATTTCAAGACAAAGTAGTAATGAAAAAAGGCACACTAGACATATCGTGAACTACAATATAAAATGGCCAAAAAAAAAAAAATTGCTAAGTGTAAGATACTCTCTTTTCCCCAGTTCCACACTAAAAATAAAAATCTCACCAACAATGTATTTATTAGTCCTATTAAAGAAATGAAAAAGACACTCATGTCATTTAGGTATTGAACATTTTAATATACTATCACCAAAATGGATGACAGTGAAATCCTTTCTGGAATTAAATAGAACGATTCCTGAAGTGTAAATAATTTTTTAAAATGAGGTTTTAGAGTTCTCTTCTGTCTCCACTGCTAAAAAAAAAAAAAAAAAGGTAAATATATTTATTTTCATAGAAAAAATACTGTTGGCTGTGATCTTTTTCAGGAGGTGATACAGTCTTGATAAGAGTCATGATTTTGTACAGTAAACTATTTCAGTAGATGTTTTTCCCCCTCTCCCTTCTCCTTTCTTGTTCTCTTAAAATGTAACTGAGAGAATCAGAACAAGAAATTGAAGGGCAGATAGAAATACCTCTGATTAAATCTATCATACACAATAGTCACTTAAAGGCAAAAAAAGTTTCAGATGAAGTACCAACTGCAAATCTTGAGTTCTTCCTTCTTTGCATTTTCCTCAGGACATATTTGGCTCTTTACAGCCATAAACTTCTGTGTGTGTGTGGCTTTTTTTTCCTGATTAGAGTAAGGGATTTCTTTCTCCTCGCTTTTATTTCTTCCCAATTTACTTTCCTGCATTTGGTATGCATTTAAAAAAATAAAAGAAAAAAAAATCCCAACCATCAAATGGAATTTCCCCTATTTCTTCCTGGAAAGCATACAAAAAGGCAGCCCTTCACGTGCTGCTCTTGTTCCAAATTCCAATGCAGCCACTTTCTGTCCACTTGCTTTTTTTTTTCTTCTTTCTAACATAAATACTACTAAGTTTAAACATAGTGCAGATTTTGGGATAGTACATACTTTGATGCTATGCATCAGTGAGAAAGGAAAGAGACAGAATTAAAACCGTGTACACAAAGATTTGTCTAAACCTGGGAAGTGCATGTCATTTACTCAATCATCCACATAGAAGCCACTAGTGGGCACAGTATTAGGGTTGAATTATATAGTGTATGTCAACCCATTAGCCTAAATGCCCATACTGATGATTAATTTTAGAGATGAGGCAACGATGAGGCAACTCATCCAGGAATTAATCAGATTTTAACTCTGCTGTGCGTGCGTGCGTGTGTGTGTGTGTGTGTGTGTTGTGTGTACACACGGGTAAATAGGTAGATGGATATCTCTTAATAGAATTCTATGTGGAAGAGACAGCAAGCAAATTCAGAAGAAGCACATTTTTCCTACTCAGCTAAATAGAGTAAATCACCAAATGGGGCATTCCTTCTCTTCTAATGACAAATAACACACTTTTACCTATCTCTAAACAATAATTTCATAAATTATTGTATAAATAGTCTGCTAGTGTAATTTGTTGATAAAGTTCTCCACTTAATGATACGGCGTAGCTAATCATCACCCATATGGATGACACAAAGGTACAAAGAAGTTTAGAAAAAGAATAAGGTACCACCGGTTATAGGAGCCCACAGTTTGTTTTACAGTCGTCAGCCTGCTCAATTGAATCACATCCGTCTAGGCTTAGCAGCTTAAAATTCATTCCACAGCTTGCAGTGCTGACATGGATATGATAAGACAGAAGAACAGAAACACCACTCTGAAGTAACCTAACTGAACTGCACATGTTCTGACCCTTTTTGTCCTCCCTGGAGCTTTTGCTACCTGGCAAATGCAACTCTAAAACTGCACTTGTATCTCCAGATCTTTGCTGTTAGCCAAGCAGAAACCTATTTCTCCCTGGGACTAGCAGCCGGAGAGGTGTTCTCTGAAGAAGACTTCTAAATGAGTGTGTGAGCTGAACTCTTACTGAACTGAATTAATTATTAACGATGCAGATGGAGCTGTCCAAATGATAAGAACAGCTCCTGACGTGTCATGATCCAAGCTTTCATTAAACCATTTCAGGCATACTAATGGTTTCCCACTGCTCATTACTTACAAGCACTTTTCTCATAGATATAATAACTCTAGTGCCTGTAGGCAAGACAGTCTATAGAAATACAGAAGCAAGGAGTTTTATCTTCCATAGCATGTTATTTTTCTTCATAGAACATTATTAAAAATGTACACTTATTTAATACTACTAAATTAAATGGCTTCAATTCAGAAAAGTTGGAAATGCAAAACTATACTTTCCAGGAATATTGATAAGTAATTTTTGTTGTAAGAGTACTCCTTCAAAGGGTAGTATACGATATAACTTGTATTATTAAGATTTGTGTCTGAATTGACTTTTAAATATCCTTTATCATCAGGATATATGTAATATAAATATATTAATATTCAACAAATGTGCTGTACAATCCTATCATATCATATTTCAATTTAGGTCACATGCAAGATGTTTTACCCTTCTATATCACTCTGTCTCTCTGTGTTGGGATAATTAGAGGGCAAGGCAGTTACAGGAGAATTACTCCTAGGATCTGTACTGTCAAAACAGCTAACTGCTGTGTTTTTGTTTTTGTTTTTAAGTTGGGAACACTATTCCCAAAAGCCCTTCACATTTCAACCTAAATTATTTGGTACAGGGTAATAATGACAACAAGGCTAATAAATAATAGTAGGCTCACACTGTAGGTGGGAAATATAATAAAATGTGCTTTACCCATTTTCTTCCTAGAAGCTGACTATATGTGAACATTAAAGTCTTTAGGCCAAGTGACAAAGTTAATACTCTAAAGTCAGTATTTATTTTTAGATAGAAATAAACAAAACTGTAGCACAACAGAAGTGAACACATGATACTTTTATAGACCAAATACCCCTAAAATGGTCTCTACAATTTTCAAAGTATCAATATGTTTAGCCAAGGGCTCAGGGGAAAAAAGAGAAGTCTTTAAGGATCATGCCACTTCTTGTCAGCTGTTTACCATTTATTTTAAGAATGGCTTAGGCTATGTTAACTTAAACCAACAACAAAAATGGGGCAATCATTTGGATTGAAGAATTCTGGTGAGAAATCAGCTTTTCTAGGAACACTTGAACATGTTTTACTGGTTTGATTCATACAGGCATTCACCTCAAATTTTCATTTTGCTTTGTATGGTGTATAAAATAATTCATTTTAAGGACAAAAGTACATACACTTGAAGTAGTTTTGAGTTTCCTTGAACTACTAAAATTTTTTCTCAATTTTATGAAACACCAGTTAACTACAGAAATATCCTAATAAGCTCATTGGTGTCATTTCTTTTAAAGAAGAAAAAAATCCTTAAAATAGGTACTTAAAAGATATAGGCAATATTTAAACTTGTTTATGTTTCCTTTTCAAAGTTTTAAGTCCAAATATTTTAGCTACATCCTTTTATTTCAACTATATTTCAAATATTTGACTAATGGTAATATAAGCAGTTAAACACGTTAATGTCACTATAGTTAACTTGTATCAAATTTATTATTTTTTTTTTATATTTCTATTCATTTATTAATCTCAACTTAAAATCTTTTTGTTCCCCCACAAGAATTTAGGGTATGGATATTTATTTAAAAGTACTAAATTATGTGGAAATTAATGTAATAAATATTAAGCTAATGTTCTTTCAATTCCATAAAACATTCATTTAATTTATAAATGCCACATAACTTGGTACAGGGCTAGTATTACAGGTTTTGGAGACATAACTTTCTGAACTAAAACTCTTAGCAAAAAATTCACTACTCAAAAACAAAATATACACTTCAGTTATTCTTTACTAATTGTTAAACTAGGCTCAAATCATGTGATCTTAACATGGCTTATATATAGATAAATTTTACATGGCTTATATATAGAGATAATTTTTTTAGATTATGACATCACACTGTAGCAAACTAAATTAGATTAAAAAAATTACTTTTTAGAGGAAAGAGGATTTTTCAGAAATACTACTAATCAGCAATATATAAACTCTCAATAATGGTATAACATTTAAAATATACTTTATAATTTTACCCTGTAGGCTAGATATGTTTATAAATCTTTGAAAGCATAGATAAATTAACAATGAAAGCAATTATCCCTGTTTCAATAGCACTGCTAAAGCAGCAAACTAAAAATGAAGGGAAAATAGAGTCTCCTTACCAGAATAATGAAGGTAACTGGTCCAATGAAACTCCATATAAAATAGTTATCAACATGAAGCCAGCAACTATTATGAAAAGAAAAGAGTATGTATTAAGTAGCTTCAATGGATCCTCAAAATTACAAAAAAAATTGAATTTTAAAAATCTATCAAAAACTATCTTTACATTTGCTTTTGAAAATTTACTTATCACAGGTAAGAATAATTTTAATAACTCTGAGTTGGCTTTGATGTAAACAGTAGTAATTTATTTACTTCAACATACTGTTTTTCATTTCAGTTTTTAAATTTGGTAAAGGCATACATTATTATGCTTGTATGGGGAGAAGAATAAACCCCACAACACCCAGTCCCTGATTCATAAGATCTCTAACTTCACTAAGAAAAACCTGAAACTCGATAGTCCAAATCGTCTCATTATTTTTAAGTTCTTATCTTCAAAATTTGCCTATCAGATCTGTATCTGAGATAAAGTGCTTAACCCTATGGAACATAACAGACAAAATAAAATGTTCAGCTGCCATGTTTGTTTCAAAACAGTACAGCATAAATATAATACCTCAACTGGGAATGGATGAATACGAGATAAAAAAAAAAATCAAAGCATAGCACTCATCTAGTATTAGAGTAAATGATGCATAAACTTATTAAGACAGATTTTACTTAGTGGTTCATTTTTCATATAACATTGAATCCCCACTGAATTTCTTTTATTTGTCTTTCATCATCTGTATAGTCAAAAAGCTTTCTTTAGTCCAAGAAATCTTTATATAACTAATTTTATCAAAGGAAAAAATAAACAGAATTGGAAGGCAAATTCATGCCTCTAGCAAATAAACATGGCTTAGAAACATGGCTGTCTACCTTCTGTCATTTTCCATAAATATCTATATTTTTTATAAATGAAAGACAGTGACTTATTTTAATCCTTTCAAACTGCCTGATAAAATATTATCAAAGTAGAACATATGGGATGGAATGTGCTACTGTCACAATTCAGAATGAGAGTTAGCTAGAGGGTCGGCTGCACAAAGAGAGCTAATGAAGCATTAGGTTAAAACTGAGTAGTTAAACCTGTCAGATGCTTTAAGTTCAGAAGAATTTTTACTTAATATCTTTCTAAGGCCAAAAAGTTATTTACTTTTTCAATTTGTTTCAGGTCAATCTTTTGTGTTAAAAAGAAAGTCCATAATTTAGAATCTGCCTCGCTAGAGTACAAATCCTCTGAACCTAGAAAATTACAAAAGACTTGATTGTAATTTGTGCACGGCATGCCCATTCTCTTACCAATAAAGCTTTCAGATGCTATTTTAGTCTGTCAGGGCCCCTCACTGACAGCTAACAGGCTTTAAAAAATTATTCACTTGAAAAACACTCAGGTCGCTTGCAATTACTTACGCTTTTTCTGTTCCATAGCTCTTATAGTCAATAGCAGCTGAAACCCCAACCACTGTGGCAGGAAACAAGTAACCAGCAACATAATAATATTTCTTCCTTGAATATTCACTTTCAAAAACTTCAACTAACATTAGGTAGAGCTGTACACCTTCTAGGCACATCCAAGCAAAAGCGGCCAAAAAGAAAAAGTGTAGTAGTCCTGCAAATATTGGACAAGCAATCTGTAAAGAAAAAGAAAAAAAAGCACAAAAGAGAACACATGAGTACAGACTACACCAAAATTACACAATATTCACTGATAGTTCTCACTGTCTTTAAAATAAACGTTAAAGAAACCACTGTTTCTTTAAAAAAAATTTTTTTTAAATAAATGGAAATGAGTTCTAAACGCCAAATTTGAAGAGTTTAATGCTTATAGAATATAAGGCCAGGTGTGCCAGAAATTTCATCACTGGAAGATATAACTATTTTTAGTGAAATTTAAGTGCAGATAAGAAAACATACCTGAATTTCTCTTCTAGAATTATCTATTATTAAATCAGAATATTTTACGTACGGATTAGTTGCTCCATAGATCTTTGGAACAGTTGTTCTAAATAAAATATATTACTTCTATTTTTTTCAATAACAGAATTTAAAAATTCACTTTAATGATGAATATCCTGGCTGTGATTCCTAATGATATTTTCCTGTCGTATGTGAAGCATTCTTAAATTCATCCCAGCGCAGATGGATAGAGGGTAAAGCATTAACTAATTATGAAGTACTGACACTGAGACCTCATGGTGATGAACAAATTGCTAGAAGATGAAGAAATGATCACTAGTCAGAATGACTCCATAAGCAAAGTGAAAATGGTAAAAATAGGATTTTTTCACGTCAGTATCCCTAGAGCTCTTCTATTCAAATCACATGTCTTAATAACAACCCAGAAAAATGCTACTGCGCCTTGATACAAGAAATGAATTAACTCACAGTAATAATACTTAATGATTGCAGCACTCTCTTTTAATTTGTTACAAATTACCCTCCAACATCATCATCGTCAACTATATTAAGTTTACAAGGTCAAATATCAATATCGACATCATGTGTGGATTCACACCTGTTATAGTAATTTTCAGAGATCCAAGGGCAATAAGCTGAAGGGGTGCTTACCATGTACTTCGTCTTGTCAATGCCTATTAGGAAAATAAATTCCGCAATGAAAAGGTTGATACAAAGGTTCTTGTGAATAGTATTGCGGTCACTCTGTAGGCCACGGAAAAAGCAGAAGGTGAAGATGCATATAGCCAGGCAAACAAGGGAAATGACAATTCCCACCCAGGTGATGACGGTAAGGAGTAATTCGTGAACTCCATCTTTGTACTGAAATAAAAACAATGAGAAACGTTAGTATTTCTGCATTGTATCAACTAAAGATAGGTAGCTTTCACTTGTGATAGCTCATCTTTAAATACTAAACTCTGTGAACATTCTTATGTATTCAAACAAGGTTCAAAACTAAAAAGGAAACTTGATCGTATAACAGAGTTCAATATTATCTCATTAACTTTTATATCCAAAGAATGACCTACGAAAGTGGAAGATTTTACATACAAAATAATGCGAGAGCCCAATTATTTCAAAATAATGACTGAGATAATTACCTACATAAACACAGAAGAATATTTATATACTATAATAAAGGATACTCAGTTATGATAAAAAAATAATTGGCATCTTAATGACTATCCTGGCTGACAAAAAATTTTAAGCTTCCATTTTCCCTTTGACTTTTTATATTTATTTATATACTAAGAGTCAAAGAACACAATAGACCTGAGAGTTTTCACGCTATATTTCTTAAAATGTTTTATCTTCTGGCTATCATTCTCTTAATCACGGAAAGGAACACGAAGAAACGTTCCAGAAGCTATCCTGACCTTTCAAAATCTGCAGTTTTGCAGTGTGCAACGTTGTTAGGAAAACTTAAAGCCAAAGTTGTAAAACGAGATTCAGACATTCCAGATGGGGAGGGTGTGTTAAATTTTAGAATCCTCAGTCTCTTTTGTAGGACCTATTTCTGCTCCTTTTTTAAATCCCTGACTGCCTCTGCCGAACACCTGCCCAAAGGAGAAAAACTCAGAACAAGTCTGTAAAGCAGATTTTGAGAAGTAACAATAAATATAGGGCCAAGACCTCCTAAAATATACGGACAGTGTAGAGACAATCAGAAATTCACACTACTTTGTTTGCTAAGTTTTAGTTCCGATAAGCACCCAAAGACGGGACTGTTACCCAAGCTGTTTTGAATCTCTGAGGTTTTTCTCTGCTACTAATTAGAAGTGCAAATACTTACTGCAATTTCCCTGTGGGCCATGAGAATTGCAAAATTGGTTAGGTGGCTGCATGCACACGTCGTACGAGTTTTATTAGTGTCAACCAGCTTGCAGCCCTGGGTAGACCAATATCCCATCATAGTTCTTTCTGAGTAGTTCCAGAAGGAGCAGTTTGCATTGAAATAATTGTCAGGCTGGGAAATAAAATGACAAGATAAAATTAGGATTTTACACTCTAAGATGGCAATAGCAATTGTTTAATATGTGTAAAAGGTAATTTAGATTAAACTTTGCATGTTTCGGACTATAAAGTTTTTCATCAGCAAAATTGTAGACTATGTTATACAAGGCAGATATCTAACTTAAAAGGGGTTTTATAGTCCGAAACACTCTAAAGTGTACTCTAAATTACCAAAGACCCATTTTCCACAATTACAATTTCCATCTTATGATTTTACATACTGATGGTACATTGGAATCATTTTTTTTTTCTTTTCTGACAAAAATAGACCCTTGAATTTGTTCTGAGAAAATTCTGTAAGGACCAAGTATTTTAAAAATCTATTTGGGGCCCATTTTTATTCTAAGTGACATGTCAGCATCGTCAAGGTTTTTAAAAGAGTGAACTAACTGCAGCAGATGTAAGAGAACAGTGCACAAATTCATTTTTCTTTGCCAATTCTGGGGATCACTTGGCTATCTGTGGGCACGTATTCACTCTGATTGTAACAGAAGCCAAAATTCTGCAGCCAATCTTCCAACACAGGATAATGATTTAACTGCCAACTTCATTCTAAGGCACAGCAGAGGAATCACCTCTCTTCAAGTCTAGATTTTTAAAAACACCACAATACTTGATCACAATTGTGTTGCATATGATCAGTAAAATCAAAAAGAAGACAAACAAACAAAAAGGTCTGCCATGCTAAAAAGGCAGAGTCCTAACAGTTAATACTAGGCTATCCTGCTGCTAAGGTAAGAGTTAATTTTCATTCTAAAACAAATTACAGTCATTTACATTTTCCTGTTGATTACTGAATTAGCTTTCATTAAGAATACACTTAAGTTCTAATAATCACTGAACCAGGCTCATTTAATTTTATGTTCACAGACTTAAATAAACTTATGTCTCTGACCTAGTCCAACATTTGAAATTCAAATGGAAAGGTCTTTTCTTTCCTCTTTGCCTTCTCCCCATTCCCTTTCTCCCTGTCCCCAGCACTTCAAGTTTTGCATTCCGTCCTCACTGGTTTTATAACCTTCTGTAACTTCATTAGCATATATAACTTACATCAATGTGTGGCAGGGTAAAAAGCACAGGATCTGTCAAGTATACTCTGCTGGATTCTTTATTAATTGAAACTGAAATGACGTGGGAATTCACTGCAATGGTGCTATTCCGACCAATAAAGTCAGCCCCCAGTTTTATGGTTGCGTTCTCTGTACTTAGAAACTGTCCCAAACTCCGGTAAATGATGAACACCAACTTCGCAAGCCCTAGGAAGGTAAAAACAGTCGTATGCCTTTACGGGAAATATGCTTACGAATGAAAAAAGATACATCCAAATAAGAATGAAAGGGAAGAATCCTTCTGGACTCTTTATTTGGATTAAATTTCTTGGGAAAGAGGAAGGCATTATTTTAAATCTGCTTTTAAATGATAAGTAGTATTGTTATATTAAGAGTTCAATATGCAGCATTTTGGGGATTAACAGGTTTAAATGAACAAAAAATCCTGTCATTTGTTAAAAGATTCTGCTCCATCTTACCGTTCCTGCTGTTCTGTTTGACAGTATTTGCAGAAAGTTGGATTGAACTGCCTGCTCCTTTGATGCCCAGAGGAAATTTAAAGTCTTGGACCTGTCCTTCTGTACTGAGCACTGCCACTTCCAGAACTGGAGGAGGCAAAAGATAAAGGGGAGGAAAAAAGGACATTCTTTAAACTACAAAGCGGCACATGATAATTGCCTGGAAAACCACTGCTTCTTTTTTTTTCTGCCTATAAAATTTTACTGTTAAATTTCAACAAAATCATAAACTAAATTACTCTAAGTTAAACCTTTATTGATAACTCTAAAACATTTCATATAATCATTTTAACTTTTTTTTCCCATGATTTTGTATCTTCTGTCATGAACTAATTCCTGACTTTTATCCTAGGAACAGCGTAAGAGTTAAAAGCACACAACTTTTAAAATTTCATTTATACCATTAAAATAAACAAAAATATTTCAAAGTGGTTTTTTTTGTTCCGTACATTAAATAACTTTTCAAGGCACATTCCATGACAATGGTAAAATAAAATATGAAGTATAAATTTGAATGCCTTTACTGCATGTATACATCTATTTTTATGTAGATGATATTTTCATACATAATAAGATTATATAGCTCAATTTTGCAATACTTGGTTTTCTCTAATTTCTGAACATAGTGAGACCAGCACAGCAGATTTATGAGAAAATGTTCTGGCATTATTTTAAACCTTCCCATTAATTCTCACTAGTAACTAATAACCTTTACATTTTTAAGTTATGTATGCCATAACTTAACAGTTATGCCCTGTATGCCAAATCTGGCCTGCCACCTCTTTTTTGTAAATAAAGTTTTATGAGAATGCATCCATGTTTGCTCATTTACCTATTGTCTATAGCTGCTCAATTTCTACAATGTCAGTTAAGTATTTGTAACTTAGACCATGTAGTTTAGTTGCTTAGGCTAACTATTCGGGCCTTTATAGTAAAAGTTTACCAACCACTGTACTTTATTCCTACATTCAAAAATTTATGGAAAGGGAACAGGCTGATATAGAACACTAAGAACATTTACCTAATCAACAAGACCAATGTTGTTTAACTTTGTTTCAAAAATATAATAGTCATAACATAAACACTGTCTACTCTAATTCCAATAAAGATTGCAATACTTTATATCAATATTCATTTAAGTTTTTATTTTTTTAATTTTTTTTTCAACGTTTATTTATTTTTTGGGACAGAGAGAGACAGAGCATGAACGGGGGAGGGGCAGAGAGAGAGGGAGACACAGAATCGGAAACAGGCTCCAGGCTCTGAGCCATCAGCCCAGAGCCCAACGCAGGGCTCGAACTCACGGACCGCGAGATCGTGACCTGGCTGAAGACGGACGCTTAACCGACTGCGCCACCCAGGCGCCCCTCATTTAAGTTTTTAAAAGAATGGAAAAGCATTATTGGTTCTACTAAAGTCAACTTTTTTATATTAATAATTAGAATATGTCATTTTACTGATGAAATGAGAGGGATTATATACAAAATTCATTAGTTTCATCCATTAGATTTTAAAAAGTAACAGATACTCTTAATAATTCAATAGAGTCCATACATTTTTCTCTGAATTTCACTCTAATGGTGTATATTCTTGCATAGCGATTTCTATACCTAGATAAATGTGTGTATGTGTTCGTACACACACACATACACACACAGAGATATGATTAATTCACCTACCCCCTTTCTTTTTACAAATATGGGCTTATACCATTACAGTTACCTTTGGATAATAATTTATTTTTTTAATCTTTCACAAATTTGTTCTGTAAAGTATATATAGACTTAGTAGTAAATATGAAATCATAACATTGGAAGATTTTTATAAGCTATCAGGCTACATGTCAAGCACCTGAACTACAAGTTTATAATCAGAGTCATACAGATTTTAGAATTCTATAAGCTGCAGAAGCTGGTTAAAAATATTTATTTTACTGACCCATGCTTAGAAATATTAAGTAGGTGGGTAGGTAGATGATCCCCTCTCTTTATATCAGATTCCATGTATGTGAAAAGGAGGTAGAAGGGGGGAAGAAGAGAGGAAAAATATACATCTAATGTATACCTCACTCCTTTTATGCTGAAAGGGACTCTCAACTATTAACTTTTCTTACAGAAGACAGAAGACAGGGTGAAAGACTGAAATCCTTTGAGTTCTCATGAAAAGTTCCAAATACAGACTTACATGTACGAAGAGTTAATTTCATTCAACAAATATTTACTTTAATTTTAGTAAAGCTTTAATTCAAGCTTTAATTCAACATATATTTACATAAGTTTAAAAATCATGTCCATAGTAAAAAATTAATAATTTGAATTTTAAAAGGATCATTAATACAGATCTTTGTAGAGAATCAATAATCAACTTTATATCAATAAATAAAATTGTATCAATAAATAAGTAAATTTAAAAATCGATAAAAGGGAAAACTTCCAAGAAACAAAAAAACTGCCTAAAATAAATGAAAAACTCTATTTATGACCATTAAAAAATAACTGATAGCTAAATGTATGCTGATTCTTAAAAAACCGCTCCAGAAAATAGAAAAAGAATACTTTTCAACTCATTGCACGAGACTTATATAATCTTGATGCATAAAACAGCACAGGGAAAGAAATCATAGAATGTTCTCACTTATTAACAGGGTGAAAAATATTTAATAAATCATACATATATTTTAAGTATAATATCCTGAACAGACTGAGTTTAACTCAAAAGGGCATTGCAAAATACATTAAAGTAATTCACCAAATTAAGAAATTAAAGATGAAAAAAATTATTAGCCAAAATAATTCAACAAACTTCAATACCCATTAAATTATTAAAAAAAAAAAACTTTACAGAAGAGTAAGAATAAAAGAAAAAAATCTTTGCCAAGATATAGGTTTTGTTATCAGATAAAGCTTATCTTTCCAAACGGACACGCAAAGATTGATGAAAAACTCAAGAAACATTCTTTTTAAAGTCAGGATGATTCCTATTAGGAGTTTTATTTATTAACATTGTACTAAAAGACCTACCTAATGCAGTAATTCAAGAAAAATGTTATAGAGCTTAAGAAAAAAGCAAAATGTTATTATTTACAGAAAATATAATTAACAGCACAGTAATTTTAAGAGAGACTCTATATATGATTGGAAGTAAAAGAATTTCGCAAGGGTGCAGTCAGCAAAATCAAATGTGATCCTGTACAACAAACAATAAACAATTACAATATGCAATTTTTAAAAAGGTACTATTTTTTAAAGTTTATTTATTTATTTTGAGGGGGGATGGGAGTGACTGAGGGAGAGGGAAGGGGAAGGGAGGGAGAGAGAGAAAGACAGAGAGAGAGAGAGAGAGAGAGAGAGAGAGAGAGAGAGAGAATCCTAAGCAGGTTCTGTCCTGTCAGTGTGGAGCCTGACATGGGGCTCAATCTGAGGAACCATGAGATCATGACCTGAGCCTAAATCAAGAGTAAGACGCTTGGGGCGCCTGGGTGGCGCAGTCGGTTAAGCGTCCGACTTCAGCCAGGTCACGATCTCGCGGTCCGTGAGTTCGAGCCCCGCGTCGGGCTCTGGGCTGATGGCTCGGAGCCTGGAGCCTGTTTCCGATTCTGTGTCTCCCTCTTTCTCTGCCTCTCCCCCGTTCATGCTCTGTCTCTCTCTGTCCCCAAAATAAATAAAAAACGTTGAAAAAAAAATTAAAAAAAAAAAAAAAAGAGTAAGATGCTTAACCAACTGAGCCACCCAGGGGTCCCAAGATACTATTTAAAATAAAAACAAACAGTGTAAGTTATCTAAGAATAAAACTGATTTTAAAAATGCAAGATATTAATGGAAAAAATGCAGAACTTTATTAGAAGAACTAACAAAAAGTGGAGAATTATACAAGGTCTTATTTGGGAGACCTCAATAAGTAAATAGATCTGTGACACTTCTTTCAAAATTAATTTACAAAATCAGCCTAATTCTAATGAAAAGTCCAGTAATATTTTCTGAGTTTGTGGAATTTGACAACTGACTTTAAAATTCACATGGAAAAGACATGCCAAGAGCAGCTACAGTAATTCCTCACAGAGCAGAATTTAAAGAACTTACCAGACATTAGCAGTATTGAAACAAAAACAAAAGGAGCAATGTATAACACACTTCTAACATGCATAGAAATGACAGATATCATTACAAACCACTGGGGGAAAAAATGAATTATGAACTAAAAGTACCGAAACAACACATTATCTATATTATCAAAAAAAAAGACAACAGAAAACAAAAACCAAATTAGTTTCTTCCCTCATATCATCAACAAAAATAATTTTCAGCTGGATTAGAACATAATTGTAAAAAAAAAAAGGCACAATTTTGTCATTTCTAAAGTATAAGATCATTTATAAAGTTACAAGTATAACTACACAGCAGGGAAAATTTTTGAGGACACCAAAAAGGAAAGTTTTTTTTTCTTAGTTCATTTATTTATTTTGAGAGAGAGACAGAGACACACAGAGAGAGAGAGAGAGCACAAGCAGAGAAGGGGCAAAGAGAGAGAATCCCAAGCAGGCTCCGGGCTGTCAGTGCAGAGCCTAACACGTGAGTTCATGACCTAAGCTGAAATCAAGAGTTGGATCCTTAACTGACCGATCCACCCAGGTGCCCCAATTAAAGTATTTCTTAAGACACAAAAAGTCCTACCCTAGAAGAACACACTGATAAATCTGACTTCATTATCCTGTAAAATAAAAGATATCATAAGCAAAGTAAAAAAGAGAAGGGATGCTAGGAATGTTTTCAAACTATATAGTCTACAAAGAATCGGTGTCCAGAATACATTAGCTACAGAAAAATAAATGTATAGGCAAAACCTGTGGACAACAAATTCACAGGAGAGAAAACTAAAATACCCAATAAAGACATTAAGTAATCTGAGAACTGCAAATTAAAACAATAATGTGGTCCATTCAAACCCATTAGAATAACACTTATGTCAATAATGAAGTGTATTTAGCAAAGAGGTTGATGAAGAACAATGGTATTAAAGGTGAGAATGTAAACTGGTAAACAATATTAGAAAGCAACTTGGCGGTATTTAATAAAGCAGATGGGCCTGCTCCATCACTCAAAAATTCTATTTCTAGGTGTGTGTCCATATATGTCTAGGAAGGCACATACATATGAGCATGAAGATATACAAAAACCTTCACGGTTTTCCTTATTATCAGCCAAAAAGCACAGGCCACTAAAATATCTATCATTGGCAGTCAAATCATTGTGGTGTATTGTTAGATTGAACGAATAAACTAGAGATGCACATATCAACGTGCATAAATATGAAAACTATAATGGCAAGGCAAAATTATACAACTACATCTACAGTGTAAAATCATTAATGTTAAAACCACAAAAAAGCAACTATTGAACGTACATACTTGGAGAGCAAAATTAGAAAAAAAATTACTAACGCCAGCAAACAAATTAAGAATGGTGGTTACACTCATCTAATCAAGAAGGAGGGGATCCAAGGGATTTATATGTTACCGATAACTAGCTCCCCCAAAATGTGAGGCGAAGATGGTGCAATGCTCAGGTGTGGCTCAGTTGGGTGACTAGAATACAGACAGTTCTGATATTCTCTTAATCTATATATTCTGTATGCTTGGAATAACATATGCCTTGTTCAACAGTTTCCTGACAGCCAGTACACTTCATTCATAGGACAGTCTCACTCACAACCAATGGTGTAGACAGGATTTTAATATATTTTTCTGTCTTTGTGGTTTCCAAATTCATTACCAAGTAGTAGCTCCAATGAGAAGAAAGGGGAAGAAAAGAGAACGTACAGGAAAAACTATGGCCGATGCCGGGAGACCAGCAACATTCTAGGTTCCGTAAGGCTGGATCCCAGGGTACAAACAACACGGTGTCGACTTTGGCAGGGCCAAAACCAAGCCTCAATGGTGACGTGGCTTGAAGGAGTATAAATCTTTGCTGTTGAGAGCTGCTGTGACTTTGGGGTTTTTGTTACTACAATATAAATAAGCCTAAATTGACAGCCATGTTGGCTGCTAAGCCCACTGGGAAAATAAATGATAGGGAATTTTATAATGGGTGGATTAGGCTGATAATACCCAAACCACCTAATCAGTCATAAGATCTCAAAGAAAGACAACCTAACATGTGCCTCTTTTGCAGGATGCAATGAAAAGGTTCTTGGAGAAAACAAATTAACAAATAAACCTGAACTCATCAAGCCTCTAGATCCAATTATTAGTACATATCAGTTATGTAAGGGGCGCCTGGGTGGCGCAGTCGGTTAAGCGTCCGACTTCAGC
Source organism: Lynx rufus (assembly GCF_022079265.1). Classification (NCBI taxonomy): domain Eukaryota; kingdom Metazoa; phylum Chordata; class Mammalia; order Carnivora; family Felidae; genus Lynx; species Lynx rufus. The sequence continues at coordinate 153,741,751 of NW_025814834.1, forward strand.
CAGGTCACGATCTCACGGTCCGTGAGTTCGAGCCCCGCGTCGGGCTCTGGGCTGATGGCTCAGAGCCTGGAGCCTGTTTCCGATGCTGTGTCTCCCTCTCTCTCTCTGCCCCTCCCCCGTTCATGCTCTGTATCTCTCTGTCCCAAAAATAAATAAACGTTGAAAAAAAAAAAATTATGTAAAATGATATAGTGGGAAGAAATAAGCCAAATTGAGAATGTGGGAAATTTCATAGTACAAATCATCTGCTCAATTTCTTCAAAAAAAGGAAAAAGGCTTAAAGAAAAGATGTAGGGAGAAATGACTCAAGCAATATATCAAATGTACCACAGGGACTTGTTTGTATCCTGGTCAAAACAAATTAAGCATTAACAAATTTACAAAAACCACATAAATTAGTTTTTTACTTCTTAAATGTTTCTTTATTTTTGAAAGAGAGAGCCAGGAGGGGAGGGGCAGAGAGAGAGGAGGCCGGAGGATCCGAGGTCGGCTCTGCGCTGACAGCAGAGAACCCTCTGTGGGGCTCAAACCCATGAATCATGAGATTGGGACCTAAGCCGAAATTGGATGTTTAACCAACTGAGCCAGGTGACTCCGCAAAATCAAGTAAATTTAAACATACTTTTGTTATCTTTTGAACCTGTTTATGTTAATTTTTAAAAGTATGACAATGGAACTGTGTTTTTAATGCATGGGATACATTTTAAAGTATTGAAAGTAATAATAATATGATGTTAAAATTTGCTTTAAAATACAATGGTGAGAGTAATAAGTGAAATAGGGTTAACTAGATGTCGAAGATGGGTGATTTTTTTGTCAACATGAAAAAATTCTGCTCCTCTCAAGATATTATTAAGAAAATGAAAAGAAAATCACATACTGAGGGAAAATATTCACAGTATCTATAACCAGCAAAAGACTTGAATAATAGATACATAAGGAATCTTTATAACTCATTATTAAGAAGACAAACAATCCAATTAAAAATAGGCAAAATATATGGACACTTCACAAAAAGATACATGAAATGGTCCATAAGCATGTAAGAGTTGAACAGCTATCAGTAGTAAGTAACTTAGCAATTACACAAATGCAAAACAGAACCAATATGAGATGATACTACAAGCTACTCATATGGCTAAAATCAAAAGGATTGACAATCCTAAATGTTAGTAAGGATGTGGAGTGACTGGAAGTCTCATAGCACTTAGGAGTACGAAACAGTATAAACACGTGGGAAAATGGCAGCTTTATCAGTAACAGCGGAAAAGTAGAAACAACATAAATGCCTAACAAGTGAATAAATACACAATTAGTGGTGTTTCCTTATAATGGAATACTACTCAGCAAGGAAAATGAACGACTGCATTATTGATGCTCTTACCAACACAGATGAATCTCAAAAACATTGTTCTGTGTAAAAAATGCAAGATCAAAAAGAGTACATATGGCATGATGCCGTTCAACTAAAGGTCCAGAAAAGGCAAAGCTAAATTAGTGACAGAAAAGAGACCAGCGATCACTGGGGGCTGGGGGTATGAGGAGATCTACTGCAAGAGAATCAAGGGCCCTTCTGAGGTGATGTTGGTCACATGGGTGTGCATTTGTCAAAACTCATCAACTGTACACTTAAAACCACTGCTTGTATTATATAGAAATTATACCTCCAAATTGACTTTAAAAAGCTATAATCAAATATAATTATATGAGATATAATTATACAATTTTTATGAGGTCATGTATTATAAGGGTAAATCACACAATAAAGTTAAACTAAGGATTCAAGGAGAAATCGCTAAGGAGTCAAATCAAATTGTCTTAATACCTAAGATATTGTAGCCATGCCCTAAATTTAGTTAAGAGCTTTGGGAAAGTGAGGACATAAAGGAATAATGGGCTATTTTAGTCCTCATGTCTAAAAAGAGAACAAGTCCCAGGAAAAAGGTAAATGCTTTCCTCATACTAAATCATGGATGGTATTTGCCACCAAATTGTTTGTATTTTAGAAATCAAAAGTACATGTGTACTACATTCTATAACAAACTTCACCAACAATGTCTTTTGTTATTTTTTTTAAGATTTTTTTTTTTTTTTTTAGTTTTTAAAGTAATCTCTACACCCAACATGGGGCTCGAACTCACAACCCCAAGATCAAGAGTCACATGCTCTACTGACTGAGCCAGCCAGGTGCCCTGTCTTTTTTCAGGTAAAAATTTAAAAAAAGAAAAGAAAAGAAACCAGCATGAAGTGTAATACTTTAGAACTCTTGAAAACAGGTATTAGAAAAAAAATATTCCCAGACATTTACATTTTCAGACTAGGTCTCAAGCTGCCATATAATTATCTCAGATATCTAATTAACAATGTGTCCTGTATATATGCTAAGCTGATGAAGCTGATGGGAGCACAGCATATCAGCCTGGCCCATCAAATATTTCTGCATACCTGGAAAGGGTATAAAAGGGAAATTTCAGGTGTTTTTTTTTTTTTTAATAGCCATTAGAAGATTTTGAAAACAAATGTAAGTCAAACGTGCCACTTCAAATAATACTTTCTACAATTCATCCTCTAAGATGATCAACTTTACACTTTTTTATCCTTATAGGTATATCACTGGAAAAATTTGAGAAGAACTGTTCAATGTATATCTTAGGAATCTTATTGGGCTAGCAAATAAATTACCCAAAAATAATGAAAGTTTTGGACAAAACAGAGAGGTTTATTCATTCTGTATTACTACTAAGGCTGTGGCAGAGTACCATTTTCCTTATGACCGCTATCCCAGATCATGGCAGGCCAATTTACATACTGTCGCCTCGTTTCACCTAATTTGAGGTTACTGAGTTCTTTATCATTCCCAAAGCTCAGAGTACACAAAAACATATGGTTTTAATAACACTTTATTTCTTTCTAAAAATTCAGTTATTTAAAATAAACTTAAGCCTTTGACTTTAAATGCAATTATCATAATCTGATTTATACACCTTTATTTTCTGCATTTTAAAACATGAAGTCCCACGATTTAGGCAGGTACAATTAGGCAATAAGATATGGGATCCCACATAGTTTTTTCCAGTATCTATTGCACCAATGCACTCTTTTGGTGGAAGGAATAGTCTGTGTTCCCTTTTGTTTTTTGTTTGTTTGTTTATATTTATGCTTGGGAAACTTTTTTGCTTTACTAAGATATTATAAACGTCATCTGAGTTCACCCTCTCTGAATAACCAACAATTCTAAATCATTCAAGCCTATATTAATATAATTTTACTGTACTTACTGAGTTTTTCAAATATCATCAAAAGTGAATTCCTACCTCTCACGGCCAGCATTTAAATGCTAAATTGTGCTTCGAAACTATCTGCAGCTATTTTGCAATCTATGAAGCATGTATATTCTGCATTATGGGAGATGTAGTTCGTTGACCACATTTTCACCTGAAGGCAGTTGTGTTTAGTATAAACATTTGGCTCAAATTCTGTGTGCCTAAAATATTTGACCGGGAGGATACATTCCAGAAAGTAATTTAAATTCATTAGGAACATGTTATATAAAATGGGAAAGCGTTTTCCCCAGTTCCACAGCAAGCACTTTCATTACTTACGCAATCCATATTCTGGCATTTAAGTACTCTAAACTTCTTTAATGATTTTTCAGTTGGAAAAAAAAAAACCTACATAAAACCAACTTTTAAAAGATACAGAAAGATTTTGGCTTCTGCATTAATTTTATGAAGTGTGATCAATAAATTGTAATTTGACAAAAGAGAAGTTTGGCTCTGGGAAAAAACAGATTCAGAAGGGAAGCATCATTCTCTTAAACACGTACCTTCTAAGTCAAAATTAAAGCTGACAATATATTCACTTACCTATATTTTCTGTGGGCATTGAGACCCTGGTTGGTTCTACAAGATTGTCAGCCAGGACAAAGGCGCCTTCTTCCAATGTATCGAGCAACATCGTTGCTGTGTGCGCTTGTTCAGAAGAATTCATGTGTTTCCAGGATTCCAAAGCTTCAGGTCTCAGAAGATTGTCCACTGTGTCGACAATTGCCTGCATCCATTAGAAAACTATCATTAGTTTTGACTGCTTCTAGTACCAAGGTGATTTTCACTCACTGACTAGTGACAATTGTGATATTTATCTGTCATGATGATTTACTCTCATTTCAAGATGGAAGAGCACCTGAACAACATCTACCTGGCCAACTTGAAACATATCTTACCATCTCAAAATGGAGCTGAAGATTAGTAGAACACTATTTGATTTTAATGGGTAAACGTAAAAAGATGGCTCGTTTATACTCATCTAATAGTATCTCAACTGTCAAAGAGAAGTACAACCAACGTCAGCTCTTAACCTGAGGAATTACTCTTACACACATGTCATTCCTACTTATAACCTCAAGATTTAAATGTTCTAAATAGAAAGCCCTGAGATCTCTAGAATAGCCTGATATTTATGCTTGAAAAGTTAAACCACACTGTCTTTTAGAACATGAACTAAAACAGTAATCAAAATAGTGCCTTATACCACTGTCTACTTATTACCTTTGGGAAAAAAACCAAGATGATTTCAAAGTTTATAAATTATCTGTGCGCATTTCACTCTTCCAATTCCCTGTCCAGCTAGAAAACACTTGAGAGTATACCTTAGTTCATAAACAATGATCTGTTTTTAAAAGAATCAAGAGAACAATCCAAATATTTAAAGCCTATACTAATAATTTTAGGACAACAGAAAAGTAGAATAAGGTCTTCACAACCATCCAAGTTGTAAATGTTCATATTTGTAGATTCAATTTATTACCAACAAAATAACATTAAATAAAAATACAACCCAGTCAGTTAAGCAACTGAAGGCAGGCTTTTGTACTGATAACTACAGCGTACATTGACTGTGGCTTGGAGAGCTGAAATCACTAAGTTTATTTACTCTATCCCATTTACCTAGTCAAAATATGTCATTAAGGCCATATATAAATTGTTTTGATCTACTGGTAATCACTGAGGGAAAAGAACATACATCGTGCAAAGAACAACAAAAATCGCTACTTTGCGTTACGATATTGGAATAAGCAAGGGGAAAAGTTGTTTGAAGCTACTGTCAGAGTAAGATTAATTAGCTTAATCCATCTTAATATCCTCGTTCTGTCTGCCTTGTAAGCCACCACGACCTTCCTGGCAGGTGGAAGATACTTCCAAGTAGCGTTAAAGGCTTTTTTCTCTCTCTAATGGGAGATAGAATAGTCAAAATGCTCACAGTGATACTGCTGCAGCCATTAACTAGAGTGGAACAGAAATTGGTCTGCTGAGGCCAGATTCATTAGTCACCAAGAAATACAGACTGGAGCCTCTAATCTAAGTTACAAATGAATCCTCTGTCACCAAGTGGGAACTCACTTCATTTGCATAGTGTAAGTCAGCTTCTGATTTGTAATTTAAGTAGTTTTATTAGTCTTATCTGGGCAGAGAAGCTCATTTGAGAGATACTGAAAATGACACTGGTCAGAAATTAAGGTCACGCTGAAACTCACTACGCATACACATAACTCGCTGATGACAAGTTTTTATTAATTTGAAACACTCCGTATTTATTACCATTTGTACTTTTCTAGCGGAATCAAAAATGATCATTAGCCTAATCATATTCCTTAAGTAGTCTCTTCCTGCCAAAGAAAGAAGGCTATTCTTTTCCCACTGAGATCTATGTCCTGGGCAACATACCAATTATTACATTTCACACATTAACTAACACCTTAAAGGTGAACTGAAAATTTCAGTATGACAAATTCTATACACTTCAGCAGTTATTTCTTTGCCCCCATTAAACAGGCTAAAAAGGAAATTCAGAATATTACTACCTAAAAACAGACTTTCCCGACACCTTTCCTTTTGTAAAGTTTTCAGATCCAACACTGTCTATTACGAGCTAGTGACAGGCCCCCCCTTTTTTTTAAGCTCTTGCAACTAAAACTGGTAGTCATGGCTTTTGAATAACCTCTATTCTACAAAACTACAGGGTTTTTCGTTTTGTTGTCCTATGTATGTGAATTAGTTCTTCAAGGTATGATTTATTAAGGATACGGCCCCCAGAGGAGTAGGATTAGAAAATAACCACCCCCTCAAAAGAAACTTCTAAAATTCACATAATAAAACAAAATGCAATCGGGTATTATTATTTTGATCTATCACACAAAACTAGCGTGGCACACTTCCACTGCCAGCCTCAGCATGCTTCCTATTACTTGGATATACCAGGGAGAAAAATCGGCTGGAGTGAACAAGGATTCTGAGCCAAACAGAGGCTTTCTGTTTCTATTAGCCTGATAAAAACCAACATAGAACATATATTGATAACACTGTCACATTATTTATATTTCATTTCTAGTAACCCATCCCCATATCAACCTGCTTCTAGAAATGACTCCTAAAACTTTCAGGACAAAGCCTTTTTTTTTTTTTTTTATTTAAGAGTACACCACAGAGATAAGAAAGCAGTGACTTTTTCATGCACATACATTATGACTCTACAGTCTTTGATATGATAAACTGCCAAGAATATATCATAGCTGTTTTACTCAAGTTGTTTTTTAATCCACAGAGATGACAACAGGAAACAAAGAGACTGTATGATTACTTTCCAATTCAGAGGATATTTCATTAAAATTCTTGCATGTTTGGATAAATGAAGAAAGAGCAAAAATTATAAAAGTAAATTATTTGCTTATTCTGAGAGTAATATACCCGAGAAAAGCCAACATTTGTACAGCTGATATGGGGCACATTATATAATTATCAAAGACTGAAATACATTGGATCATGCAGCAAGATGAGAAAGCGTGGCAGGTAGCTGAAGGAGGGAGAAAGCAGGGTGACAGCACAGGAGAGATACCTTAAGGTAAGCCCTGCATGTCTTCTCTCGTTTTTGGAGCTTTTTAGTAAAAGAAAAGAAAATCAGAGGTTAGATTTTATCTGTCGAAATGAGGAAAAAAGAAATCCTCAAAACTTAGGCTTGTGTTCCTGAGCTCAAAGTTTATTATGCACAGCAGTCCTCTGGATTTTTGTGAGTTTACGCTGACTGCCAAAACTGCACATTTACAGTTTATAGCTGCATTTTATTAAATATACTAATCCAAAGCACTGTGATAAAACTAGAGCCAAAATATGTGGTTAAAAGAAACAAAAGTGTCTACTTTTTAACCCTATAAAACCATATTAGCCACGGATTTTGGCTTAATATGAATCCCATAGGCTTATTTTATAGTATGGTTAAAAGAGCTACCAAGTTTTTGTCATATTAGGAAAGATTAAGAGCACCAATAACACCATCCTCTTAGAGAGGGAAACCTGTCCTTCTCCCCAAACCTGCAATTGAAAACAGTATTACAGTGGCTAACATTCCTCTATGCGGTACAATTTTGCTGCCACCGTAAGAGTTGCATGTATTAGCGTCCAGAGTGTATGAGGTGTGTAACACATAATCTCTTCAAGTGCAGATAATGCGTTTGTTAAGTGGGAGTACTGACCACAATCAGGCAATGTTTGCTACCAACTAAAATCTCCCTCAGAGATTTTAACTTTTTTTTTTTGGTCATGTTGCTCCTTTCTCAACTCTAATTCTCTCTTGGGAAATTAACCGAATTAGAAATTTTGTTTCTAAGTATATGTCAAGCATGGGGGGCAGGGGTTTGGCAGTCCAACGCTAGAAGAATGAAGAGCTGCCATATAAAATGTCTGACTAAATAACAGGAAATTCCTACCTACCTTGTTATAACTCCGTCCAGCGGAATCCTTTTCACTAGGTTTCAGTTCCTGCAGCTGTGCATCAAGAATGTCCACCAACTGCTCCATCAATCTCACCGAAGAACTCACATCTCCAGCAAACACTGGCCCTTTGGTATGTTTCGCCAGTTCATTGGCAAGACTGGCAGCGTTTTCTCCACTTCTGATCTGAAATGACAATTTATATTATGTCAGTATGACTTCTTGTTCTGTTTGTGGCTTCTTCTTCTTTTCCCGAGTATCTCTGTTGTGGTGAGAGAAATAGTTGCAAATATGTCAAAATCTGCAACTAACTGAGACCAATAACTTTCTCTTCATTTCATATGATTAAAGGTTCTTAAATCCTCAAGACACAAAAGAAATTCTTAACCAGACCTTGAAAAGAAATGAAAAGAAGAAAACCAGAAATCCCTTTTTAAAAAAATCTTTTAGATGGCTCTCTCTCAATTTCACTACCACCATTTTAAACAGCTGCTTAAAAATCTGATTTATTTATTCCAAAGATCCAGAAATTTAAACCAGAATGTAATCAGCATGATACTGGGAGGTGTTATCTACCACTTGCTTGCATTTCAGAAAGGTGAATGAGGAAGGAGAAACTAAAATGTCACTGCATTACACTGTAATATTAAAGTTACTAATGCCTTTTAAAGTCATTTTTATTGATTCTATTATAATCATCTGTGATATAAAGCATAAACATCTGCTTGCATTCTGTGGATTCAGTTGCAAACTTAATGATATTTGATTTATTAGGCCAATGGACTATTTGTCTTACAAACATCAAAAGAAACAGAACAAACTAAATATGAATGAAATTAAGCAAGTATGTATTCATTAAAAAGCTTAACATAGAAAACAGCATGCCCCAAAACATATGTAACTTTGAACAAATAGTTTACAGACAAAACTATGCATAATTTTTTAAATTTTTATACTGAACAAAGAGCAATGAAGCTGGTTTTAACATACAAAGCTAAATTATTTATGTTAGACGTTAAAGCCCTTAATCACCAATGTGTATCATATTAAAAGGTTCCAACCAACCTTCTGAGCCAGCTGATTTACCCAGTGTGAGGTACAGTTGCTAAGATCGGGGCCCTTAGGGTTCCATGTTCCAGTGGAAACCATGCAGAGATAGGAGGCAGTTCCTACAACAGATGTAGAAAACAACAGTGAAATTGAAACCATTTTTCTGCAGGCATTCGGGAAATCAGCTAGGATGATACTACTCTGCATGTTAAATTTTGAATAAACGCTAATGGAAGTGGTTGACAGTAACTGACAAAAAGTAGGGTATAATGCAGATTGTAAACAGTAAATATAAAGTCAGCATTGAAGTATCAGACATTTACAGCAAACAAACAAAAAGCCCTTGATTTTCTTGGGACTCATCCAAAATGATACTCCTAATGAGAAAGGCAGCTGTAAGAAGCCTCACTGGAGTCCATGGGCAAAAAATGCCACGCTTGACCCAGGTCTTTAAAAGGGAGAGGTAATTCACAGCCCGACCTTCAATAACTTTTGCAGTTTATTAACCGTTAAGTTGTCTACAGATGTTTTGTTACCAAAGTTAACAAAAATAATAACAGAGGTAGTTATCATCAATGTCTCTCTTTCCTCGAAATCACCTCGGTGTAATTCAGAACCAACTTACTGAATTTAAAAATAGACGTTTGGCATTTTACAAGAAATACCTCTTGTTCCCTTGGGACACGGTCGTTCAACCATCATTCCCCTTTGTGTCTGAGGCCACTTTATCCCCCTCGCGTCTAATGCCTCGCAGAATCTCTCTGGCAGGGGAAAAATATTTGTTACAGGAGGAATTTTGGTTGTAGAAACTGCTGGAGGTGGTTTTGTCCCCTTGCTTCCTTCCTGTGATCCGGCTACGGTTGTGCTCATGGGGCCTTTCTGTGAAGCAGTGCTTGTGGTTGGTACTGTGGTTTTGAACAGCTCAGCTGAAGAAGTTATTGTCACAGCTGTGGTAGGCACTATGGAAAAAAGATGAGTATATTAACCTCAAACACACACTTGCACTCACATACAGGCACACACGGGAACGTGTATAGGCACAAACACAACACAAAACCCCTCCCATCCAGTTACCCCAAGTCCAACGAAATGAGAATTAGTGAGAACGCCAGTAAGGTCGGAGAAAGAATAAATCCATTCATTTATGTTAATTTACTCATATCATTGACTAAGTGATGGTCGTGGAGGCTTTACTATCGGTTTGTCTGTTCGACTCGAATTGTGTTAAGTCTGTATCTCAATGAAATATTTGAGAGTACAATTTAAGTATATTTTATGATGCATCATCCAACAGAAACCGAAGGTCGGTTTTAAATAAAGTTGTGGTGTCCACACCAAATATATTATATGTTAAATGAAACAATATGGAAAAATTCTTTTTTATATAAATTCATACCCTATAAATAATCAAAGTATCAATAAAAACCTGACAATTATATATAATTAAGACAACAGAAAATTTAGTCACCCACTCTACATCTTGCAGGAAAATAAATACTGTGACATCTTTCCACCCAGCAGCCATTCTTGCTTGAGAGAATTTTGAGCATGCCTGATTAGATCCAAACAGAAGATAAGCTTGGCATGCTTGTGCTGTGTTAGTAAGGAAACATCTGAGGCTTCGTTAGGCATATTTACATTTGAAAATGTAGGCAGAAAAAGCAACTCTTCTGGTCACAGGTTACAATGCAATCTCTTATCAAGATAACAGGTTAGATCAAATCATGCCTAATTTGAAAACAACCCTACATTATCTTACCGACTTGAACAAAGAGTATAAAAGGAACCACAGTTACACATTTAGAGTATAAACTTAAAAAGGAAATTATTTTAAAAGGTTGACTTCTAGCATTACTTTTCCAACTGTTAAATCCACCAGGTTAAAAAATAATGGAGCTTAATGTTTCCTTCATTAACTACCATTTAATTAGTTTAAACAACGAAAATTCTGTCAGTAAAACTTTAATGCTATCATTTAAAATCTATTAGGGGGCGCCTTGGTGGCTCAGCTGGTTAAGCGTCCGACTTCGGCTCAGGGCCAGATCTCTGGGTCTGTGAGTTCGAGCCTGGCATCAGGCTCTGTGCCGACAGCTCAGAGCCTGGAGCTTGCTTCGGATTCTGTGTCTCCCTCTCCCTCTGCCCCTCCCCTACCTGTGCTCTGTCTCCCTCTGTCTCTCAAAAATAAAAAAAATACATTAAATAAAATCTATTAGGTGATCACACTAAAGTTTTATCAACACTTATAGATTACTGTCTCTTTTTTTTTTTTTTTTTTCCAACGTTTATTTATTTTCGGGACAGAGAGAGACAGAGCATGAACGGGGGAGGGGCAGAGAGAGAGGGAGACACAGAATCGGAAGCAGGCTCCAGGCTCTGAGCCATCAGCCCAGAGCCTGACGCGGGGGCTCGAACTCCCGGACCGCGAGATCGTGACCTGGCTGAAGTCGGACGCTTAACCGACTGCGCCACCCAGGCGCCCCTAGATTACTGTCTCTTAAAACCTTATACATATGATGCTGTAAATTTCAATGATTTGAGTACAGCAAATTAAAAATAACTATTTTTCAAAAATCTTACAAAAACATTAAGTTATTTTATGCTTTCTCTATAATGTGAGAAACAAACTAGAACTTTAGAACTTAGAAAACAAGTTTATATAATCACTAATATGTTTCATATTTTAAGCTGTGGTCCATAAATAGTTATTTATATATTCCTGCCACTACTGACAGAGTTTCCTAAGTTCACCACAAAAAGTAGTGTGCGTTTGTTTTAGTTCTTTAGCAGTGAGACACCTCTTGTTGTCCGTAAATGCATACTGCACACTTTCTACACCTTTTTTCCTTCTTTCGCAAGAGAAATTTCTTAATCATGTGTTTTATTTCCAGGGCATAATTTATTGACCATATGAGAGATGCCTGTGTACATTAGTCAAACATCATGTCTAGCCAGCTGCTGCAGAAACCTATTCAAACCTGTCTATCTTTTCCTGTAAAGCACTTGCCTGACATCTTGTTAAACCTCTGTAATTTTCTTTTGATTACAATGCAGCCAGGCTTTCAGTGCTTTCTCAATTAACATTTGTCAAAAGCATCACAATCTTTTACAGAAGTGTCAAATGACTGCCTCTGAATCAAATCTTAAAGAGTAGTGGGGAATCGGAGCAAAAGGAAAAGGGCAGAGCAAAATGGTTTAGTGCCACACCGTCTTATGTATCTCTTGACACCGCATTAAGTGGTACATATTTAATCACTGAAGTACGAATTAACAATACTGCAATTAGCGATCTGTTACCTAAACATCCAGGTGAGATTCACAAAAACTGAGTCAAGGTAGGTAATAAAATGACCTCTGGTAAATGCACAACATTTCATGCAACATGCAATGTGTTTTTGAGAAAAAATTTCATACATTTTCACCTTTTCTTCATCAAAAGTTTAAAGGGAATCAACACATTCTTCAAAGATAAATCAATGAAATATTGGGACGTTGTGAAAAACATGAAAGTAAACTTGTATGTGGCAAAATTAAACCCTTCCTAAAGACCATGAGGATCTCTGGAATTTTGCAAGGCTGAAGTTTAGCACCTTCAAGGAAAGCCATTTTTTCTAATGACAAAGCCACAAATGCAGAGGTTGTTTCTAAAAATTAATTATTTCTTCCAGAAGTGAAGACAGGTCCCAACAGGGCATCTGATAATGATAAAAGCCTACACTTATTCAGCATTTATGTACCAGATGCTATGCTAATCACCATTCATGGATCATCAGATCATCTTATTTAATCCTTGCCACAACCCCGTGAAGTAGGCACTATGATTATCTTCCTTTTACAGATGAGAAACTTGAGCCATGGAGAAGGTTAGGCAATTTGTTTAGGGTCACCTGGCTATATTCTTAAATGTTATGATCTTTTCTACATAAAAGATTTTCATAGACTCTCGAAAAGTATGGCACCCCCCCCCAAAACATTCTGCCCTTATTTTAGAGCATTTAACTGAGACTTTTCTGTGTAAATCTCTAAAACAAGACAACATGCGAGAAGATAACATAAAATACTAGAGCAACAGATGATAAAAAGTTTCATAATGAAATTGACATGGCAAAAGATTCAAAACTCAAGAATACCCTAAAAATGGTAACAGAAAACACACGGCAACCCACAATAGAATTTTATCTCAAATCTAGTCTGATTTTACAAAGTTCTGTCCCAGAGTTATCAGGGTGTTATGTCAAACACTCAGATTAAATGACTTAGCATTCTGCCTACGCTTATCATTTGAGTATAGAGATGTAGGAACAGTGCTAAGAAAGTGCTAATAAACACACTTAAGAACTACCCATGAAAATTTCAACACGCACATACAGAATGCTTCAATTTACTATGATGGTGTTTACTAACTACAGTTTACTAACAGCATCCATTTATGCTACGGGTAGCACTTCCCTCATCCAGGTCCAAGAACCCACTCACTGTTCTGTTCACTGAATAAACTCCAGTTATTACAGTGAGTCCATGGCCTGGAAAGGCAAAACTGTGTATTCATTAAATTTACTTTTATTCAATGTCTAAAAATAATGATCATCTTTTATTGAGCAGTCATGATCAGTGGAAAGAGGTTTCAAGAAAGAGGATTCTTGAATCCACTTCCTAAATAAATCAACCTATTTCTGTTGATAAAATTTTCTTCTCCTATTATTGAAGTGTCATACTTTAAAATTACTCCAAGACAAATATTCAGGAACTTTCAAAACCCAAGACATCGTGTTTTTTCAATAATACCTGAAATATCAAATTTGCAGATAAAGTAAATATAAAGCAATCCAGATTAAGAAATATAAAAGAGTTTATAAAAAAAGAACTGAAAAAGTTTTTCCTAAGCCCACTCTAGAGAGGGAGAAGGTGAAAAGAAAAACAGACTTAGTTTAGAGAAATGGAGTGAATGAACTATGCAGAGATCACATAAGGTTAAAAATTCAAAGAAAAAAAAAAAAGATGTATTTGAAAACCATGATTAGGGTAAAGAAATAATATACTTGCCCTGTTAGGAATAAAAAGGCTTGGGCTTATAAATGGGGAAAAGTATTGAAGTTAATACACTATGCAACAGTCCACAACAAAAAATGAAAGGAGTGGTAATTTTACCATTTTATACACCAATGTATATACACCTTGGTAACACACATGGTTAAGCAAAGCCAGTACATAAGACTCTGAATTACAGCCAAACCAGTCAATCATTGCTTTATGACAGCTGAAGACCTGAATTCTCTGATTGCTTTGTCCTATCAGTTTTGTGGATCTTGCTTCTTAAAAGCTGACAGTAGCTTATTGATTTGACCTAAATTGATGGTCCAGAATAGTTCTACAAGGCCCCATCTCCATGCATATAGATATCAGCACACATCTTGGATGAGAGAGACAGGAGTCTCTAAAAGCATATGAAGATAAATTATAAGAAAGAAAGAAGAGAATATGGTTCCAACAGTAGCAAGAGAAATTTAGGTCATATAAAACTTTTTCTACCATTAAGGGCTTAATAAGGGGTCAATATGAATTCTCACTTTCCAGGAGTATTTAAGAATGGCTAAATATACTGGATAACAAAACACAGTTGTAGGAACACAACTACCAAATATGCCAAGTTTCTCATTTTAAAAGCAGATAACCGCTCTTTCCAAAAATATCTAAATTATCACAGACTTTTTCATCTGAAATGGATCAAACTATTTACCAGAAAATAAGCCACATGTGGAAAATGACATTATTATTCATCTTATATTGTGTGACCAGTGGACAGGGCCAATGATTCTTTGTTGAATTGAACCTGTAACTCAATTTATTCACAACCCTTCAGTTGTTGCCTATGAATTTGCATTTCTAAAAGTATTTATTTCTTTTTTTCCTCATAGAGGGCAAGTGATTTTTTGCTGCCCAAAACAAATTTAACAGCTGTGAGAGTAATACAGGTTACAAAAAAGATTAACACAAGGATCAATACACAATGTCAAATTTTGTCAATTTCTGAAGTTTGCCTTTAACAAACCTATAGGGTAAAGAAGAAGGATGGTAACTAGACAGTTGAGATACAGGAAACATCCCAAATTACTGGTCCTATGGGAAAAAAGATATGTCTAAATTTAAAAGTAAATGATTCTATATTATCAATAAAGATTTTTATGCCTCAAAGATTTAATTGCTGAAAATTTAACAACAGACATTACCACTGTAATTTTAAGCTAAAAAATTTCAGACATACATGAATTAGAGTAACAATATGCCATTATTCTCTTTTTAAGCAAAAATTACATATTTTTGGTATACTAGAAAGACTCGAATGAGAATTTCAACTATAAAAAGCTGTGGCTTCTGTTCTTAGGTCCTGACCCTATTAGAATATTTAGAACTCAGTAATAACATATTTTAAAAATATGTATACGTACATGTAATTATGTTTAAGTCTGTGGATGTGTATGTATTGCTTTAATAGAAAAAGTTACTAATTTCTTTTCCACCTTGTTGAAGAGACTGATTTAATCATGTCAAAGTTCCAAAGAACTTTCTGGTTCCTAAAATTTTGAAGTAACTCAGTAATTTGAACATTCCAATTAACTAGGTAAATTGAAATATTCAGCTTTAAAACACAAATGCTATTGTTCAAATAGAAAAGACATAATGCAAGCTTTATAGCAATATATGAATCAGTTACTTTATCATGAGTATGAGGTAATCTGGTTTTAATGAAATATTCATTTAATTTACCCTCAAAAATTGTTTTCCACAGAACTGAATATAATTGACAACTAAAATGTATTTCCAAAGATTTTACATTACTTTCTAAAGTAATGATCCTCCATAAAGTACCTAAAGAGAACACAAATTGAAAACGTTAGCTTATCCATCTTCATAAATCATCACTTGGGATCATTTAATGTTTAGTCGATGTGTGACAGTTGAAGTCACAGAAATATTTACTTAAAACCATCACTAATTTATCAGGAAATAAAAATGTGTGATTCTACTAGGAAGATGTTGGATGACTCCCTTTCCTACCCAGATAGCAGACACCACAACTTCAGAACACTTATGCCTGACATTGTACATCAAGCCTGACAATTCTCCTGGGATTTCCTAACACACATTTCCCTTAACCACTGGCGCCAAGAAGTTAAAAGGTCTGCACATAGATTGTAATCAATTCAGAAGTCAGGTAGGAATAGGAAAAGAAAAACAAAAAAAAAACACAAAGCTAACAGGCTCGTAGCTGGTATTACATTCTTAGCAATGCAAAACAAAACCAACTAATGATGTTACAATTTTTTGAAGTCAACATTTAAATTAAAAAATTCAAAGAAAGAAAATGGGCCAAAATCAGGGTAAAATGTACACACTACATGCCAACATGAAATACCACGACATCATCCTTTGAGCTTTAACCATGAAAAGGGGAAGAAAACGGACAGGAAAAAAAAAAACACAAAAAACCTCTGAGTCTTTTAAAAGTAAGCTATTCATAAAGACATGAGCATTAGCAAGCAAACGTTCTTACCTTGGGCAGGATCCGGTGGACCAAACTCCAGAGAATATCGTAAAATGAAGTTATTGTTCCACACGTAGAGTTGGTTATCTCTAGGATTGTAATCCACTGCAGCAATATACTGGTATTGGTTGGGGAAAGGAACATCTACATACTCTCCTCGGTTTAATCGGGTATTGTAAATGTAATCAATTGCATTCTTGCCTGTTTCACTCTCATTGTCTTGATAAACTGACCTGACCACATAGAGGACTCCGCAGATCATAAAAGCATTTGATGCAGCACGTTTGTCATACACAGTCTCCCACGTTGCTTCAAATCGAAGAGTATATGGATTTAGTTGGCTAATAACTATCATTCCATTGTTCTGTTCAGTGGCATAAATGACCCATAAGCCATTTTCATCAACTGCTAGGTCGATATCAGTCTTTCCTCCCCATCTATATGGTGAGGTATCATGATAGTTGGCATAGTTAATTATGGCCTCTCCACTCTTAATTCTAGTCCTCAAGTCAAATTTCACAATATTCCTTGTTCTCTCTTTGTTAAAGAAGACAGCACCATCATATACTACAAATCCAGTACCATCTACTCGATTTGGAAGTTTATATGTTGTTGTTTGGCGACTGTTTTGGAAATCTTCTAAAGAAGCATATTCTATTAAAGTATCGGTACGATAGGGAGTCCAGGGCATGAAATAAATTTTATCTGCAGCCTGAAGAGGGTCCTTGCACCAAGCACCTGCTTTTTGTTCAGCTTCATATATACATGGTGAATCCACAATTGCTTTCAAGGTCCCAGGGCACACAAAAACTAACAGTCACAGAGAAAAGACAACAATTAAGCCAAGTTAAAAAATTAAACAGGCAAACACAAGTTTTAATGATCATAAATCAAAAGAGAAAAAAATTTGTTTTATTAACATTTGATTTTTTTGTAATTTATACTTAATACAAGTACCACCTTTCCTTCTTCAAGTTACCATAATCAATGTACCAGCATACAAAGTGGCTGGGGTTTGTTTTCGTAAGGGCAAACCTAAGTTTAAGATCATTCACAGCTAAGTTGACAATGTGCACTTTTGCTATGTGTTTTCAAGCTTTTGATTTGGTAATTTATACTTTAAAACTTTTAAGCTTTGTGCATAGCAGTGTACAAAATATTTAGACCCAGCTTTGTACCCTCCTTCCCCTAGCACACTTATAAACCCTCAAAAAGCAAAACACCAAAATAAAGCAAATAAAACAAAAACCCAATGTGAAGGCTTATTTAGAACTTTTATAAAGTTAGACTGAAAACAAAGGTTCTTCAATTGAAGAAACGTAAATATTCGGAAAATGTAATTAGGAACAGAGAAAAGTAAATACAAGAAAAGCAGAGATGAAACGACCAGGAGACCCTGGAACCATGGCATGCTATGGAGAGGGTTCTGGAAGCCAGGCAGGATGACACTTTAATAATAAAATATCCAAAGGTGTCAGAAAAAGAGATAAAGGGTGAAAAAGAAACACAGAATGGAGGAGCAGCTCCCCCTGGCCGACTTCAGAATTTTCACCCCATCACCAGATTTAGCAGTCATATAATTTCACTGTAAACAGTCGACTTCTTTATGAGGTGCATTTATGAGATCCTGCTGATTACTTTAATGTCAGGAGTATTGTGGGGAGAGGGAAGGGAGGAGGTAACATCCATAAGGCACATAACAGGGAGCTGGGGTTCAGACTGTATACGTTATTTACCTTTTTGCTCCACTTCTATTTTAAGCATCGGAAGAGAAACAAAAAAAAAAGTGCAAGGAAAAAAGAAAAAAGATTAAAATAAATTGACTATTAGTCTAAGACTGAATTCGTAATAGATGCTAAATATAGGAAGAATAAGAGCTGTACTACTTTGGATAAAGAGAAACATACAACAGGAAAACCTAGCAGGAGAAAGATTCTAAAGTTACATAAAAGAACATGGATCAATCATTTTAGTAGATTAAGGAGGCAATACAAATATGTTGGCATGTTGTTTCACTTAGGGTACCTGAATAAATAATGAAACTCTTCACTAATGCACGGTATATATACTCTTGCCTTTCCAAGTCGCTCAGCATTTTTACCAAGTTTTACTGTATCTATGTATGCTACAGGCACAAATGCATGCAAAGGTATATCATCCCCATCTATCATATGAACTCATTATTAAATTGATAAAAACAGGTAAGCATAACAACAGGAAAATATATTTATAAAAATAACTCAATTGTGGAGCTTAGGTCTGATTTAAAGAATATTGATATTGTTATATTTTAACATTCTTTTCTAAGATATTTATGTAAGAATAAATATATATAATTATGCATCTTAGTACACTTCATTTTTTTATCTTTCATTTCTAGAAAAATCCATTTTAATTATAAGGAAAAAATGCCTCCTTTTCGGAATAAATAAATCTCTCCTGCTACCCCAATAAGGATTTTTAAGGGTGGGGTAACATAGTACCTTTCTTCCCCATTAAGAATTAGTAAATTTACTTATTTAAATTTTTGTATGTTTTATATTATAAAATTCTTATTAAATTCTCTATATCACATATCTCAAACTTGTAGTATTAAGTCTATTTTTTAAAAAAGTAAGCAAAATACATACAAGGAAAAAGCAAGCAGAGTAGGCAAGGAGAAAAAGGAAGAAAGAATTATGGTTAGCTTATTATGACATCGTCTACCATCATCAATTTACACAGAAAGCAAGCTAGCATGCAGCGACAATCATACCGAGCATTCAAAGCAAATACCTTGACTCCACAGACCCCATAAAAGGTAAATGCTTTCATAAAACAAACCTGATTAGTACAGTTATATGAGAAAAAAAAATCCTCCCTCCAAGAAGTCTAAAGAAACGGATTATACAGTTAGGAAGGTTGCTATGTAAGATTCTTCCTGGTAAATAGAATTGTAATAATAACAACCCATAAAACACTATTTTAGACTGTATGTAGGCCTTGAAGTATGTTGCCTGAATTTCATAAAGTGACCAGATTAATGTCTGTGATTCTCCCTCTTTCCTTATTAAAATGCATTAGGGTGTGCTAATACTCTATCTCCAAATTGATTATTCAAAGATACTGTAGTTGCACATTTCATTAAGATGTCTTAGCCTGATTAATTTTTAAAAATTATAATAATTCATCAAGATTAAATACTGACCTCCTGAAATACCTCAGGGGGAAATATCACACAAATATTTTTGCCATAGGAATAGCGTATATAACCTTTTGCATTACGCTACCACCTTCCCATCTGACTTGGGTCTACTTAACCACTTTCAGGAAACATACTTGCTCTATCGTGTGTAATTCTGACTATATCAGGTAAAAGTAAGTTCAGTGTTAATGATATGAAACAGTTCTTTTTTTATAAACCACTAGTTCTAAACTTACTCCTCAAGGAAGAGCAATCTTATACCTGCTTAGAATCAATAACGGAAGGGCGTCGTGGGAAAATGAGCATAAGAGAAATCATTAGTGTTGTGACTTCTCAGTCTATATTTATATACAGATCTGTATTCTTTTTTTGAGGAAAGGATGATTTTACTGAGTAAATCAAGTAAATGTAAAGGATGGGAATAATACATTTTAAAATATGTTACATATTTAGAACAGAACTTAAAACAAGTTCAATAAAGAATTTATAAAGTATATTTGTTTTCTATAAATTGAAAATGGCCAGGCTTTATCATGTAATACACTAAAATGACAGTGCATTTACTTAGCAAAATATTAAATAGGGAATTCTTCCTTTGTGATTTAACTGATATCACATATTAAAGAGAATAAAATGTAGATAAATTGTACATAATTTATAGTTCTGATGAAAACAGAAGTAACACCCAAATGTAAAAATGATCTAAAAACTTTTGATGATTGATGAATCACATAAGATATGGGTATTGAAAAAAAAAGTCTTTATATTATGATTTTTATGAAAACTCAAAGGACAGATAGATATCTGTCAAACCAGCCCAAACTCCATCAACCCAGAAGAATATAAAAATACAATAAAATTAATAAAACCAGCATTCTTCATCACATGCCAAATGTATATTGCAACTTGTCTTACAGGACTGTATGAATTAATTCATAACAATACATTTACTATTCTATAGACCAAACATAAATACATGACCCACTAACATCAGTGGAGGACAACTACATGGATATGCAAGACACAAAATTGACCCAAACAAACTTAAGCCTACATACTCTGTACCTGAAGTGACACACTATTTCATTTTGAATAATCTCACACTTATTCACGAAAAATATTTAATCAATAGTAATGGTCATTCTAATGAAGAAAACATAGCTAAAATTATGGCATAACTTGTATAATTTGATGACAATTTGAAAAAGAGGGCACAAAAACTGAAGCCAAATCTTGACTGTAAAATATGAAAGTATAATAATTATTCTCTTTTATCCTACAAGATCCTTAAGACTTCCTTTAAACACACATATATTCAATTACTAACATTTCTGTTAGCGATAAAAGATACTCTGGATACACACATTTTTGACACGGGCATTATCTGGGCAGGTGTAAATGTCACATATTATATTACATGTGCCTGTCCATAATAAAGAGTAAAACAAACAATAGCATTTCTAATAAACTCTGTTAAGTAAATTCATTTTAAGATTTTCAAAAATCATGGGAAATTTTTGGACATTTTTTAAAAAGGAGGATATAGTTTCAGATGTATGAATTCCTAGAGAATTTGCTTTGGATAGAAACTGGCATAAAGCCAGGTGGTAAATGACATATAATAAATGTTATAGTGACAATTTTTATCAGCTATACAAAGTTTAAGAGGGGTATGCAAATGATACAATGCACAAAAACACTATTAAAACAAGGGGAAAGGGAAAAATAAAAGTGTAAGAGATGGCTATGACAGAAGCATAAAGAAACAAAAGGAGAGGAAAATGGGGAAAAGAGGTAAGGAAAAACACGATCCTACCTAAGATCAAAACAATCTAAAAAGATCTTTTGCATTAAATTTTAATATTAGTGAAAACCATGCAATTTATAGTGTGTCACAACTGTACAGTATATAGGAATTATAATTCTATTTGTTCACATGGCACAATTTGAAAAAAAAAAAGCCAGACTTATTTCTGATTCGTGCAAACATCTAGAAAGGTAACAGCAAATTAATTACTGGTTTTTTTGTTTTTTTTTTTTAAGGACAAAAACTAAAAAGAACAAATACTTCTCTGAGTATAGCTATTTGCAAGTTTAGTGCACAATATACAACACTTCTGGAGAACTGAAAAAGTAAAATTTTGAAAGTTAGATGTTCCAGAAGATATCCACATTTTTCTTTCTTAAACAGAGCAAGAAATAACTTAAGAGTCTGAAAATAATATTTGCTTAACACTGTTCTTGGTCTATAGACTAGGTTACAGGAACTGGCTCCAGAAAGACAATTCTTGGCAGCTCTGACTGATTCCACTGTTTGGGAATGGATGCTGTATTCCTTTTCTAATTTGAGGACAGAAACCATGATAAATTCAAATGAAAGCAACTTTACGGAACAAAATTTTGGTTAGCTCAAAAGAATACAGTATTCCTCTAGTGGCACAGGAGAATGATTATGTAAGCCACCAACACTACACATAAGAGAAATGGTATAAAGATCAGTGCACTCAGTAGGCTTCCAATCCTACAAATGGTATAGAAAATACTGAAAACATAAAAAGCATCCATTTCACAGTAACACAGGAACACAGAGCAGGGATGAAAAGAAAAGATAATCTGTGTTTGGCCTTTAACTGATACCCACAAAAAGCCAATTTATCAAAACTGTGGGCAGAGGAAAAAGAGACCGCGCCTTCACAGGATGTGTAAGAAAGTATTACTACCATATTGGACATCCTATATCCATCTGAATTCAGCCCTCTGGTTTTAGAAATATTGATAGTT
The DNA here is from genome assembly GCF_022079265.1 of Lynx rufus. Taxonomy (NCBI): domain Eukaryota; kingdom Metazoa; phylum Chordata; class Mammalia; order Carnivora; family Felidae; genus Lynx; species Lynx rufus. Next base: position 153,764,069 of record NW_025814834.1, read on the forward strand.
TGGACATATAAATCTATCAGAACTAGCGATCTAGTTGTTGAGGTTCTGGAAAAAGCAATTTCATTATTTAGTTTAAATCTTTTTTTTTTTAAGGAGAGCAGTGTATAAAACTATCGCAAATCAATAAAACTGCTGTTAAAGAACTCTCAATTCAAATGCCTATGAATTAAGGTGACAGACACCTCTTGTTTTCCAGTAACGAAGACAAGAACACTATCAAACAAACCAGCCTATGAAAATTAGGTAGTATACTGAAACTTTTAGTTGTCTAAAGTGCTTTTTTCTATTGAAAGTAACGAATACAATTTATCAGTATGAATTCTGAAATTAGGAGGAGAACTACACAGAATTAGAGCATTAGCTAAAGACTACTTATGAAATTTCCAACTGAATTTTAAATGTCCCTCTACAGGATCTAATGGATGTTGTCAAATTAAAAATGGAAGTATAATCAAGGCTTTGTTATGTCTATTTTATTTCCTGTTAAGATTTCAACACGATCTGGTAAAGAAATGCTCCTATAAGGACAAGGAAACAAAACAGGAAAGCACTTGCCTCAGTTACTACAATGGTAGCTTTTACCAGGCACTAAAGTTACCACGACAGCAGGTAGCCATTCAAGTAGCTCACGATTAAAACCAAAGTCAATTCCTTCTTTAGAAAACTGTGAGCCAAACCAATTTGTCAGCAACTGGTATTGGGCAAAAGTACAGATTTCTATCTGCCCTACTGAATAGCTAATTCAAGTTTGTTTTCTGGAAAAACACTAGTCTTAAAAGCCAAACACTTAAGAACACAGACAGACACTTGGCCAGCATCACACTATGGCTTCCTTCCACACTTCATGAAGCTAATTGGAGGCCCGAGTCTGTTAGTGCTCTGCATGCATAATGGTTTTGTAGGCCATAAACATATGCTTCTTTCACATGTGTAGTCTTTCAGCATCAACGAGGAATGCTAGAGAAAGTGAAAACTACAAACTTCATACTTACTGTAAGGGACACATTCATATTGGACTTCAAGATATTTGTATGTTCCAGGACATGGATCAGGAAATACATCTGACCCAGTAACTACTATACACTGTGTTCTATTGTTGCACCTGGAAAACAAAACAAATCAAATTTGTGTAACATAATCACTGACTTGTTTGTTTTTAATAAAGAAATCTAATAAAGAACTGATCCACATTTTCTTTAAGCAACTAGTACCATAAAACAAAAAAAAAATCAACTGATACTAGGTTGCTCTACATTATTTTAAATAAAGAGCTATAAAAATCCTATTTTTCTTTTTGTTGTAATATTTCTATATCATGGGCCACACTAAATTTTAACTCAAAGTAAAAAGGAAGCAACTAACAGTTCTCTATTATTCTATTACACATTTAATTGGAATTTTTAGCATATTAAACATATACTAAAAAAAAACTTAACAGTACAGTTGTCATATTTAAAAATTAAAATAACAACTAAAATGATACCATGAACAGAAACAGAGTCATAAACTGAATAGCTTGAAAGTAAGTTTTGAGAACATATTGAAACAAAGAAGGAGCCAGGTTTTTAAGTTTATTCTCTCAATCGGTTTTGTGATAAGTTTTGTATTCCAGGCACTTTCTACATTCTTCCATACCAGATCCCAAGTTCATAGAGCACACCTTCCATGCTCTGGCTTTATATATGACAGGGCACATTTTAAGCAGTTAGCACAGTGCCTGGCACATACTGTGTATAAGACTGTTGTGACTCTTGTTCACAGACCACAATGTGCTCACACTAAATATGGCATCACCATGAACCTAGATTCTTCCAAATTAATGCTCTCTGAAATGAAACATGGAAGAGAATGGCACTAACATGATGTCTATCATGCCCTATTTATTACTATTGGAAGTATTCTCCTATTTCTGTGTTGTGAATTCATGGAGAGTATTAGGATTAAGGTAGAATTTCAGGCAAGATGATATTCATTTGAGTTCTATAAATTTCTCAAAATGTTCTTTTTATAAGCTTTATAAAGGCAGGAACTATTCCCCTTTATAATCTGACTTGATTACAACTCAACACAATGTAATGTTTGCATGGTTTTATTATATTTTCTGATAGTACCTAAATTAAGAAGGCCAAGCAAGCAGAACAAGAGCATTATAACAAAATTTATTCAACAATTTGAATACCAGATATTCTACAGTGCATAAAATAACCGGACTATAAAATGGCAAGTAAAGAATGAAAAAGCGGCTCAGTTGTTTTGTTTGTTTGTTTTTTTGTTAGCACGACAACTAACTAAAGGACAGCAGAAGGAGAACTGCATTAAAAGGGATAGGTATGTTAAGTCAGGCACCTTGGAGCCATCTCAACTCAAACCAGGTGGATTCATCCTGAAGAGCAGCAAGACCTGAAAACTTCTACAGGACCAAACAGGTACATTTATAGGTCAAGGTATATACAATAAACTTCAAACAAAAGTCTTAAATATTACATAAACTGTAATATTACTTGTACAGATACAAATGATAACTTTTACCACAATTAATCTAGAAAACTGTATGCCATATATTTTTTAAACTATACCATATAAAATAATTTTCAAAAGCGTGGACAATGTAAGCGGTGCAGTGTCACATTCTTAGGCAACATCATGTTTTACTCTTGTTATCTGTATTTCTCTTCAATGGGTTCAATCATTTGAAGAAACGTGCCAATGATTCTCCACTAGTGTAAATGAATTATTTTAACATGAATCACAGAACCAATTATATATCTTAAAATTTTAAACAGCAGATGAATTTAAGATTCCTCAATAGATCAGTATCTAATAGTTCAACTAATGGTTCATTTTCCTCTTTCTTAGATTTTACAACAATCAAGTTCACCACTTTGTTCAAGGTCAAGTTTCTTGATCTTCCAGGATCAAGAGACTCAACCACTACCTGTCCTTATCAAAAACTAAAGTGCTTTTATTTTCTTCCTTATATTTATTCATACCTGCAAGGACCCCCCTTTATCTCATTCCCACACCTTTAAGAAACAAACAAATCCAAACCCCTATGAGTTAGACTTCTCTTTTCTATATTCCCTTGGTATACATTTTATAGCCATTCAACAAAATCCTGCCATGTTTTGGGGTAAACATGGTTAAAGTAAGGGGACTGTACTCAAGGATGAAATGGACCAAGAGTGTGAAGGATTTTGGACCAAGTTCGTGAAGGAGGATATAGCTCAAAGGGTTTGGGAATTTATCTCATTTTTCAAAAATAAAGATGACATTGATAATTATCCATTTTTCCCCAGATGATCAGATAAGTATGACTGCAATATGAAACCAAAAATATCTTTATTTCATATTTTTCAATGTCACAGGATGTTTGCAAGAAGTATATAAAGGACAAGTATTTCTGCTTCCATTACATTTTGTTTAAAAGAGACCAACACCATACACTGAAAAATAATTGCTCATATTTACTTTTTCAGATCTTTTTGTGCATTAGTTACCTGACCACAGCTATAAGTTCAAATTAATGTCAAAAGCAATTACCATAATTTATATCAACCACATTTTAATTTCTTTTAATAATCACATTGTACAAAAACACTTACTTTAAGACAGAAAAAAGTGTTATAGAGCTCTATTTGTAAGTAAAATTGAAGGTAAGGAGGCTTAATGGAGTTCTTGCAAATAAAATTATATACATTTATAAAATTCATAGTTTCCCATGATGTCAAAAATGTTTATTTTATACATCAGGAGTACTAGAAATTAATCTTGAGAAAAAGTGAAATTTAGGGGCTAAAACAGTAAAGTGTTAGCAAGAAGAGGAACACAACTGTAAGAAGTATAAAACTATCAGATTTGCATACCGGTATCTTGCCTCATGGCAAAAAAAAAAAAAAAAATACTGAAGCTTTCAGAGGACTAAATGATGGAAATAAAATACCACTATGTACATTCATTTGTGAATGAAGCGAGAGCCTTAAGTTTCCAAATTCAGTAAGTTTGGGGACACAAGAGGAAAGAAAATTCCAATGTGAGCTGTTAGGACTCAGAAAAATCTGAAAACTCCTTAACCAGTATATTGTTAGTAAGATTGTAAAACTGTAAACTGCTATCATTTAAGAAGATAGGGAAAGAGAAAGCAGTTAGCCACAGAAGCAAAGTAAATTCCCACCAACTGCTCTGCTTCAAGTTTTCATTCTAATGAAAATGAAAAGGTACAACTAAGCCAAGAAAAGAAAGGCATTCAGTTGCTTGTATTCTCAGTCCTGGGCATAGTCCCTGCATCATGTTCTCCTTCTTCCTCTACGGAAGAAGACTTATTGGTAAAGGTATGGCTGTATTAACCATCACGTTATCAGCATATTTTGGTAATACTATGTGGATTCATTATGTTAAAAATGACTTTTCTTACATGTGGAGCGTAAAAATTAAGTATGAATGAGAATAAGGCAGAAGAATAAAGTTTTTTTTTAAATAGGTGGATTTTTAGTTACGACTTGAATACAATTACTGTCATAAAAAATTAATGCTACATATATTTTAAACACTTCAGATTTAAATAACTGACCTTATTTTACTTTATTTTATTTTGTATTTGTAAAGATGCACAGATGAATTAAAATAGTCAAAGCACTGACTTTCAAAATGTGGTCCTTAGACCAGGAGCACCAGCATCAACTGGGAACTTGTTAGAAAAACACGCTCAGGTCCCACCCAAGATCAACAGACTAGGAAACTCCAGAGGCAAATAATTAACCAGCACTCTGTTTTTTAACTAGATCTGCAAATGATTCTGGCATATGAGAACCACTGTGTTAAGACAAGTCAGACTTTGAATAAATATATTTGGAAACTCATGCTTTTTGCTCTATAAATCTTATTAAATTACAAATGAAACAAAATCATTAAGCTATGAGTATAATTTAAGCAGCAAGTTCTTAATAGAGTTTACAGTGTTAAACATGTCTTCTTCTCTTGCTAATTTTAATCAAAAGAATCAAGGGTTTTAGGAGCTGCAATTTTGAGCAAGCAGACTAGTTATTTATCCATAAATTCCTAACATGGAGGGTCTATATTAGTATAATTTCTAAGTACATGTATACATGACCTGTACACCCATTTTTAACAACTAAAGGCAAGTATAATCTTTTCCTAATATTTGCTAGCCAATGAAAATTTCTAACACTAAATAAATCTGGAAATAAAATTTTTGACAATCTATGAAAAGACACTATGTTTCCTGGAAGGATGTCATTAAGAATGACAACAACAAAAAGATCCACTGTAATCACTGTAAATTTTTCTATATATAACCTTCGACTTCTTTCTCAAAATAAATTGTAATACGTGGCTAAACTACAGGAAGACAATATATCATTTTTAGAACTAAAGGGGCATAAAGGCAGGCCTTGCAAATAATAACACCACACAGCAAATAAATGTGGAGGTACAGAATAAGCACTCTGTCTCAAATTCTAAGCATTTAGTCATTTTTAATATTCTAAGCATACTTCCAAAAATTTCCAGAAGTTGGCATGTATAGACAAAAAGCTAATTTCACTGATGTGAAAAACATCAGTGTTTTAAAACCTCTATCAAAATTTTCACCTATATTAATATTTCTACACATTATTTTAGATTGCAACTTTCTATCATATTGAATATTTTTTCCTCTGATTTTCTTACAAATGTAAAAAGCAAAGTACAACATTCATCCTGAGAACTCCATGTTAACTAAAATAAATCCAGTAATAAATGCTTTATAACATTATCAAATTCAAACACCAGAATAAAAGTATTTTCTTACATTAATATTCATAAAACTTGTATTTTAATCATAAACTCATCATCTACCATGAAGAAAATCCTAAATCCTACTTTATAGGTCGTAAAGCTGCTTTTAATGGAGCAAAAACCCTGAATTTTAAAAATCAGTTTAAAATTCATTCCTGCAAGTCTTTCTACTCTAAATGAAAAAAAAAAAATTCTATTTGGGAATGAAGTCATTTGTACATCTCAAAATCTTAAGAAAATAAACCTGCATGATTTTGGAGATTAATGCTTTATTAGTTTACTTCTCATGCATAAAAGTATGCTGATAGATTTGTTTTTTTAAAATTTAGAGTGTAACATTTAAAGTCAGTGATATTCTTCAGGTTTGTGCATAATATGTAAGAGAAAAATACAAAGTATCTAATGAATCTCTTAACCATTACAATTAGCAGATAGTAAAAGTTAGTTAAAGTATTAAAACTGTGTATTTTACCTTCCAGATGTAATCAATATTCTCAGATTTCAATATTAACTTTCAAAGCATCCACAATCATTTTTAAAATTAGGATAAACGTTGCCAACAAAAAGGTGTAGTTGATGAAAAGGCATTTTATAAATGTGTATTATCATTAATTTACATACTACTACATGGAAATTACCTTAGAAACTGTCATGCCCAAATTAGCAGTACTTTGAAGAAACATTATCTTTTTTATTTTGGAGATAATAGTGAGTCATCACTAATGAAATATTAATAATGCAAACAAACTATTAATATGTTGCTTTTCCTTAATCTTTTAAAACTGAATGAAAGAGGGCTTAATGCACACATTACTTATAATCTGGGAATAAAGTATAAAAAACAACAATACAGCATATCATTTGACTCTGTTCAGAAGCGGAGTCATTTGCTATTTGGGAAGATTAGTGTTTAGAAGCAGAGGCTTTAGAATCAGAAAAAACCCTGCAATTTAAGTTACAGTTTGTCTGCTTACTTAAACTATGAGTCTGTAAGCAATGTATTAAACCTTTGAGCCTTCTTTAGAAGTTTGTTTTTAAGGATAGATAAGATAACGGAGGCAAACTCTCTGCACAATGCCTCAACAAATATGAATTACTAACAACAATAAATACATCAATAATAAGTACACTCCTTTGTATAAGATGGACACAGATTTGCAAACCTTAAAGGGGCAGAATATCTTTTACTGCTCCAGAGTAGTTCCTACACTACACAAAGGATTTCCTGTGTACAGCTTTAAAAGCAGGCCCACTATTCATGCAAATTTGTTTCCTTTCCAACTCTAATCTTGAATTGTACAATGCCCAACAAATTGCTTTTACTCTACTTTTGATTATCTTATGCTCATTATTACACTTTACCAAGTGCAAAGTATGGAGATGAGATTCCATGTGTAATCTATTGTGAGAGGTGTTTTAATCAATAGCCTTGTTCTGCTGATTAAGCAGGGGCTTCTGTTTTGGCAAGATAACATTAGTTTCTCCAGTCATGCTCCAAAAACCATTGGGAATCTTCAGCAGATCATTAGATATGCTACAATAAAGCTTTGGTACATTCTCTTTTCTTCCTTAAATTACTTCTTCACTGTCCCATCATTCCCTGTCTCGATGGCACTGCATTATTATTGCATCCCCCCTGAAACTTGCACTAGAGCTATGTCTCCAGGCCATAGGATGCCATTTTCAATTGAAGCTTCTGCTTGAAAATATAAATTAAGAAAATTTCATTATCTCCTGCCAGGGGCCATTATTCACCACAGTTCTAAGGAAGATTAAAAATGCAAAATCTACCGACTTGAACAAATACTCCAACATTCAACAGAAAAGCTCAGTATATCATGACAGAAACTAAAAATTAATGTTTGCTGAAATTTGGAGTCATCCTCTAGAATCAGTCCAATTCTTTATTGAGCCTATAGGTTCAGGGAAGATTGCTTCAACAATTTCAGTCTCTTCGTGGCATCTGTCACATTTTAAATTCAATTAGAAAATACTAGCAATAACAGCTCTGTTTTCTTTCATGAGCAATCTTCTATCTTAGTTAAAACTGCTCACTTTTTGGAGACAAAATAAATGCTTTCAAGGTACCGGGGCATCATGTGATGACACTCCTTTCCAAAGTGTCATGTATAAGCAGAACATTCACTAGAGCACGCTGGAAGGGTTTAAACCACATCCACATGGGAGATTATTTCTTTTAAATGAATACAACACCTACAGTTGAATTACTGTAACTAAATCCATTCTCTCATTAAAAAAACAGAGTCTCAATTACTAAAAGAAACCCATTATCTTATGTCTGTAAGTAAACTTTATTCTACTCAAATACACAAGAGTAAAAAAATCTAGAAATGTTACTATGTTTCTACAAAGGGCAAAAATAAAAAGAAACAAAAGAAAAAGGACACTATCAGCCTATACATTTTCTCTGGAGGTGATTATATGCCTGGCACTTAATAGAAATTCAGTAATTGTTTTGAATGAATGAAATGATGAATGGTTAGCCTGGCTATTTCTGCCTGTAAATAAACACAGTTAGTAGAAAATAAATACCACACATCCAGTTTTGCCTCAATCAGCTGAACCTGATTCTCAGAGAATTCTGTCAATTTGGACATAATTTTGTTTCATGAAGGCCAATAATACAGCACTTAGGAGATAGACTAAAGGCAGAGGAAGAAAGTGCCCTTTAAGCTTCCAAATCACTTCATGCACTAACAATTCCAAAAGACCAAGGAACGTATAGTACTATAGGCACTAGAACCCCTCTGACCTTGAGTCTACATTTAGAATAAATTTTTATGCACATAATATGAACAGGTAAGTTCCCAATGCAAACAGATTTACTCAAGAAAACTGACGGGATAAAAAAGGAGTTATGTTCCAAGATATAAGGTGACAATCATTTTCACAAATCAAAGAGGGAAACCAAGTTGAATGTTACATCAAACCTCTTATTTTATTATTGTATACAATGCTCTGTTAGCAGCTAAACTTCTATTATGTAGAGCTAAGGAAAGTGGGCTCGCTCTCTTTAAATATTTATTAATGATGATTTGTGAGTCTAACTAATTGCTAGGTAAACATAACATTAGGAAGCCAAATGGTGTGTAATTATTATGGTAAAAGAAGAGGTGTTCTATAGTAATGTTCCCATTTGTCACATAACTATGTTCTCATAATTTATTTAATAATTTGTGTATTCTAGAAGATTTCTACCCATCACGGTATTTAATTCTTTAAGCATGTTAAAACATTATACTTGAAGCATTACAGAATATGTCTTGTTAGAACTATTTTAAAGTCACTGAGGTAAAGCTAAATTATAGAAATAAAGTTACTAGTAGAATCTCTAGGAAAATATGCTTGAGTATTAATAGTACTTTCATGGATACATAATTTGGAAAAAATAATTTCTATTCCATTTAGTTTCCTATATGCTGGTGTTCTCAAAATTTTTCAAAACATTCCTTATTTCAAAAAACAACAACAACAACAAAACTGCCCCTCTTACTAAACCTTTGCAACTGTATTTGAAAGAAAAAGGTATAGAAAAAGCCAATTTATTAATTGGATAACCAGAAGCAAAAATACAAAATATCTTTCTGTACTATCAATATATAAACATAAACCTATTTGACTAAAAAAGTGTACAGTGTGTAATATAAATAGACAAATAAATACCAGGCAGGTAACCCACAGCAAGTCAACAAAAGCTTTGACAGTAAAATCCTGTTTAAGCCCATGTCCAGAATATTGTCATTCCGTTTTTGAGTACGATAAAAACAGGAATAAAATAAAAGTGACGCCTTCCACAATCACTTTGTGTCTGAATAAAATACTGTATCAGGAATTATAACCAGAAAGTTTGCATATGTTAATATTTATAGTTAAATTTGCATCTTAGAAACTTAAAAATATTCCTCAAAAATTCCACATTAATTACAAAAATAAGCATTTGAAATGGCAGTGCGGACTTGCTAAAAACAACTTACTATGTTTTAGAAACCTCTGAAATTCCTTGCAGTTTTTACTGGACCTTGGGGTCAGTTTAATGCAAATTAGGCTTGACTCACTCAGAGCCTTATTAATCCAGTGCAAAATCTCTTGTTTGCAGAAATGCACATTCAACATAAATGTGCTTGCTTTTATTAGCAAAATAAGAAGTATTTATTTACAAAGCATGCCACTGAGACTAAGTTTCATTCACAGGGTCATCAGGTCTAACTACTTAATGAAAGGAATAAGATAATTCAAGTGGGGATAAAAACTATAAAATTTTGAAATACTTAAAAAATATTGCTTCTATGTCCAAATTTTCAAGACTACTGCTTTAAATAATTCAAAAATTTATTATGACCTGTATCAATTAAAAGCTATTATTTATAAAAATGTTAACCTACTACAGTTTGCACTTGCAGAAACTATCACATTTTTAACAAGGGAAATGGGAAATCGCTATGGGATGCCCTAGTTAGATTAAATTAGCAAGAAACTTGTTACCAGACCATATAAAAGACACAGCCTAATAAGACATGACCTTGCAGAGCCTTGGAGCCAATCTGTGATGTTCTTCCTTCCTATAACCCTTGCTAATTATCTGCAAAGTTGCAGACCCTTTTGTCGTGGGTTATTTTTCTTCAAATTGTGAGGGGATTTTTGGTTTCTAAATATTTAATTAGTCTTGTTATGATATGAGAATTGTTGTACATGGCAAGCATTTCGATTTTCATACTCTATTCCTTCTAATTATCCTCAGATTTAGATTGGTCATCCCAAATCTTTTCCTTTTGTAATTATTTACTTCTTAGAGATCATTCTGTGAAGAAATATTTCCACTCTTATGGCTCTTCTTTTTCACAAATGGCTTTTCTGGTCCGTTAATTACCCGCTCAGAGGATTAGAGTTTGAGATAATGCAAAAGAACCTGCAACTAAAAGGAGTTTTAGAGGACAACAGTGAGTAAACTAGATTTTTGTCATCGCTATTTTAAATTCACCTTAAAGATTACTCCCTTGGTTTGGATAGGATTTTGATAAACAAGAAAATTATGCCATAAATACATTTTTTGTTTCCCAAGATGTTTGATGGGGCATCATTTGGTCAGTATTATAAATCTCTACATATAAAACAAACACGTATCTGGTCTAATTGACAATTAATATAATTTCTGCTTTTACAGACCTCACTTTGATTACAGCACAGCAACAAATGTTCGCAGAACTCCTATACCAATTAAACTGCAAGCAAAGAAATAAAATATTAAGACTCTGATAGCATGGCTTTAAAAAAATTTCCATCTATGCAAATCTTAAGACTAAACATAACTTTTGCTAAAGCATTTAACTGACTCAGGAAAAGTTTTGTCATTTTTTAATGAAAATGACTACATTCTATATAAGTGCCTTGATTTTTTTTTAATCAAGAGGCAAGAAAACACTGCTATTCTTTACCTGAAGTGAATTCTTTTGGCATAAAATCTTTTACATATTTTACTACTATGATTTCTTCATCAAAAATTTTCAGCTAAATCCACTTTTCTTACATTACTTTTATTTTAAAGTAATCGATTTTACTCATGCAACTTATGAAATGTTTTGGTAGTAAAATATGTGACATAGCTTTTAAACAAATGTATAGGAATGCCTTGTGTAAAAGGAGACGCAAAAGAATGAGTAGTTATCTTAATTAATACAAATTGAAAAAAATTAATGTTGGAGCAGAGTACATAGAGTTAATATTTCTCCAAAAGGTCAACAAAGGGAAAACACTGTCATTCTGAAAACAAAGTGCTACATAATTGTTCTAAAAGGTATGGATGTTTTTATTATCTAGTTTTAATGTTGCATCCCATAAAAACCATTATCTGTGTTTTCCTTATGTTGTTCTTGCTCATCTAGAAAGATGCACCAGAACAGACTTCTCACAGAAATTACTATGTATATATCTTGAACTATTTCTTTCTTAATATGAAGCACCATATGAAGGACCTTAAGTCTCTGAGGCAGAACATTTTTAGAGCTGAGAACACTAGGCTACTAGCGTTGAACTGCTGTTTTCCATCTCACAGCGGTGCTCTCTATACAAGTCTAAGAGTAGCAACTTGTTGTCCTGTACTTAAGTGTGAGGGAGGCAAACACATTTGCAGGAAGCATCAGGTAAGGAGGAGGTACAGAGAAGGCCAACACATAAACTATGCTGGCCAAACAGTATAATATACTTTCTTCCCTGATTATCCAAACCGGAAGTGATCTTTGTCTCCTTTCCCTATGGCAGGAATGGTCTATATAACTAATTTGGCAATTAGTCATATTCTACTTTGTGTCATCTCTTGTATAGTTCACATTTTAGTTTTTATTTAACTTGGTAAGTATGTTCCATGTTTAGAATTAAGTGATATACTCGTTATGTTTTGTTTACATTCTTTTGCAGACAACCCCTAAGAGTGCCGGGCACTTATTTGTATCAGGTCTTATTTCTAGGACACTAGTCTTCCCTCTCCAGTTAGATGTTGTTAAGTTTCTTTTAAATCCACCAGAATGCCCAGTCTTGTTTACAGCAACAAGTACTCACTCAATAAATACTTTCTAAATTAGAATTCTCACTCTTCTATTTTTTTATTCAGGTTTTTTTTTCCTTTTAATCAAAGGGACAACTCAAAATGTCCTGTTGATACATACTAGTTGTCACTTCTTTAATAAAAACTGTGGAAATTTTGTACAGATGTTTACCTAACTGTTCTGAAAGACAAGAGATGAAAAACAATAAAGGCAAAAAGCTGGAACCACAGACTCATGGGATACTCTTAGCAGTAGAGCAGGTGTGGAAGGCTAAAAACAATCCTTAATACCTATAATCTGAATATAAATAATTGAATTCATTAGAGACTCTATAAAGAGGTGGATACTTTGTGGTTCATACACTCTCAAAATTAATGGAGTCTCACCTGACTGATAAATAATATGGCAAATTTCACTGGCTTACTTATGATAAATCAGAACTAATCTTTAATCATGACAAAATATTCATAATCTAATCCTTTTATCAAATTGACTATCACTGCAGGAGTCTCATGTGTTTGCACAATTAAAAACCCCGTGTTAGCTGTATATAATAAGGCATTACATTTGATGCAAATCCTTTTCTATTGAAATAAGTGCCAAGCTGACAGCAGGAAGTAGCTGATAAGAAAGCAACAAGGCATTGCTCATGGCATTCTTGATAACTGAACACCTACCTACTCATAAGCATTCAGTCTTCAGCATATTAACCCAAAGTGCTCTTTTTCTAAAAAAGCACAGATCAAGGGAAGTGTCCTCTTACTGCAATTCAGTCTCAAGGGCAAGAAATTATCTATAAATAGATAGATGACGGATAAAGAGAGATAGAGAAATAAATAAATAGGAAGGAAGGAAGGGAGGGAGGGAGGGAGGGAGAGAGGAAGGAAGGAAGAGGAAGGAAGGAAGGAAGGAAGGAAGGAAGGAAGGAAGGAAGGACACGATAATTTAATATCCACCTGTGATTCTGGCACTAGAAACAGCAATATAAGACATCATATGCTATTACATTCTAGGTGTAGAAATACCTACAATTTTGAAAGCATAGTAATACCCTAAATAAACCAGACTAAATAATATCTATGCAGAAGAAAATGAAGAAGTGGATGTGAAATTGTGTATTACAGTTCTCTGCTATAAAAAAATGAAGTCGTCGTTTCAGAATTAATACAAAGGACCTGAGGCCCTAGTGTCATTTGCCATGTTCACATTACAGGGTTAAAAATGTATTTTTTAAATACATGGTATAGAATTATTCCATATTTTGAGAAACATAAAGAACACAATCTTTGAAAGATCCTTTCTTCCTTAGCCTAAGTACAAGGGGAGAATTAAGAATGTCCAAAAGGAAGAAGCAAGCTGGTAAGATGCTTCAGAGTATAAAAGTTTGAGAGGGTAAGGTCAGAAGTTGAATAACTCCCTAAACAGAGCTACTCAGTATTCCCTCAACATATAGTATATCTTCCCACCTCAGGAGATTGCTCATCACTTTCCCTTCTCCATCAGGTTTTGGAAGTTTATTGTGCTGAGAGATTTGGTATCATACTTATTTCTGTACACATCTCATCTTCTTCACCAGACTACATCTTTGAGGGGTTCACGCTCAGTTTAAGAATCCCCGAAATATGTGCAGTGCCTAATGCTGTGTCTTAGTCTAAAATTTATTAATTCTATAAACATCAGTATGTAGGCTTGCAAGTATATATTCTTACCGGTTGTTCATAAATACCTTTACAGTGTTCGGCACATTAGCTTGTACATCCTGCAGCTCAGTAATTATTTGGGAGCATAAATCAATGAATGAAAGATAAAATACAATTTTCAGAAGTCAAGCAGAGTTCCATACCCATAGGACAGAAACCAAATTAAAACGTTTCTGATTTACATGGTTTGTGTAAGTTTTTAAAAACTACAATGAAGGCAGGGCCTTCCATTCCATGTTATATTCCTAGCCGGAATTAGCTTCCTATCAGTAACTTGTCTGAAAGGCTCAGTTCGTTGTGACCTATAAAATGTTAGACTCAAGAGCTTTAAAATACCGCTAACACCATGTACAGGCTTGGGAGTACAGGGCTGTGTGTTGTGAAGCAGCAACGCCACTCCGCTGAAAGCTGACATGCAGTCTTGGGCCACAGATATAAACAGGGTAAGCATATTAAATAATGGATGTCTAGGAAAACATCTTTATCACTGCAGACGAAAGGCAAAAGGTACACCTTATTACTTCATGCATATTAAGACCTATTAAGCTAATCTAAGTTTTTGACATGTCTTATAACAGATAAATAGGATATCTTAATTTAATAAACTGTATTTGAGGTTGCATAATTTACAGTGTTAGAATTATTTTTATTTGCAAAAAAGTATTCTAATCCTTAAAATACTACACTCAACGCATAACATTACATATTTTGTTAGGAATCACAATTTATTAAGTGTATTTGATATATCATCATTAAGAAAAGAAACACGAGAAGAGCTTTGCGACTGCTCTTATCTTTGGCCCTTCAACTTTCCATTTCAACAACCTCGTTAAGGTCAAAGTGTCATGAGAATGTCTGCCCACTTTTAAATCTCTACAGTCTGGGCAAGGCAAAATCTTTTGGGTTCAATCAGGAGTGCTTTCTTTTTGTATTCAGCTAAAAAGCGTAATAGCATCACAAAGGTCGGCATATTACCTTTATTAAAGAAAAAGGATCACATGACAAAGATAAAATGCCACTTGTAGACCTGAATTGGGCAATTGGGGGGAGTGGTTAAAACTACTTTAGTGTTTAGTTGCCAGATTCCTACAATGTATGTAACCAGTACCACTGACAGGACTTGTTTTTATATTTATCATCAGTACCTTTCTCAGGTTGGGTAACATGGGAAGCAGAATTTGAGGCAGAGATCTCTGGGAGGCTCACAGCTCTTAGAACTATCAGGGAAGCGGGACTGGGGAGAAGTCTAATGCAGTTGCAACAAAGGCCCCTCAAATTCCTCAGGGAGGGAGCTCTGGAATTGGGAAGGCCCTTCGGAGCTGTGTCAAAATGAAGCAAAAGATGAGGAGGCAAAGCCTTTGTACTTTGGCATTCGGTGAGGGCTGCCTCTGGGGAGAAGGGTTTAAGATCCCTTCAGCCCACGGTCCTGGGCGGGGACTCACAGAGAGCCCATCAGCAGGCAACAGCCTTGGCAGCTGAGGGAAAGAGTCCCCCATCCTGAATGGGGAATCCGAGGGCACACCACGACAGCCACTACAACACTGTACTTGTACAGAGTTTAATGAATTGTTTTCAAAAACAGTTCTTTTAACGTTACTTCTCATTTTCACAGATTTTATTGTATTGCATCTTCTTGTACACACTGACATGTCAATCCTGTTTACTAAGCGATATTCAAAGGGTTTCCTATAGAGCAATGAACCTTAACAGGCAGCTTTTAATTGGCCCACATAGGCAACCGCATTACTATTAATTCCACAGCTACGGCATAAAATAAAACCATTGCTTCTCAAACTCTAGAGCAATTAGACCTCTCGGCTATTTGGCTAACTCTGCTTCATGATACCCAATGCAGTTAATTATATTTTTTGATGTTAATAGTCTCTGTCAGTCTCAAGCATAGCTTCTCTTTGATGAATATTTAAATTATATTTGAATAAAAAATAATCTTGGTTACATTTCATATTCAGTAATCATCACAGCTTAATAAAGGTCTACTCGTCAAGGGTGGAAATAAATGGCAATGCACATATAAAGGTCTCAAATCAACTTATCAGATAATGTATTTGTAATGACCATTATCTATCTTTCTGTCTAACATATCTGTTTATTTACATTTCCAAAGGGTAGAGTCTCATTCACCTAACAACCCACAAATAGATTTCAAAAGTTACTTATAAACATTCTTTTAAATTATATATACAGAATCCCATGAATTAACAATGAGAACATCTTAGGACTGGGTCATAAGATAATTTAATGTATGAAAAAAAATACCAAATTATAACATGTCCTAGAAAAATTGGCATACTTTCCCTTGCCTCCTCTTGATGCATTGTTTTGGAAAATTCCAAGAGTAGTAAGGAAAAAAAAATGTTTGATTTACTAAAAGACTTTTTGATTACGGATCTTATGGACCTGAAATCATTACTAAAGAAAAGTAACTTAAAAGTCATATTTTTCCTCCATAAGATTCTTGGCTGCAATAGGAGTCTGGGGTGAGGGTGCAGGAAACTTCCAAATATGGGGAGTGGGAAAAATGGGAAAAAAGTATAAAAGCAAAGCCCATTAGTATCATTCTTAAAAATTTGTTTAAACCTTACTCAACTTAAAATTCCCTTAGTTTAAGACTCATAAATATGGAGAACAAACTGAGGGTTGCTGGTGGGGTTGTGGGAGGGGGGATGGGCTAAATGGGTAAGGGGCATCAAGGAATCTAGTCCTGAAATCATTGCTTCACTATATACTAACTAATTTGGATGTAAAATTTAAAATATAAAAAATAAAGTTAAATTAAAAAAAAAAAAAGACTGAGTCATCAAGAAGTTACTTTTAGAACTTCAGATCTATCATTTGTAACATGTTTTGAGAAATTAAATAAGATGTTTTGGAAAGTGCCTAAAAAAAATTCCCTTAGTTTAGGGGCGCCTGGGTGGCTCAGTCGGTTAAGCATCCGACTTCAGCTCAGGTCATGATCTCTCAGTCCATGAGTTCGAGCCCCGCATTGAGCTCTGTGCTGACAGCTCAGAGCCTGGAGCCTGCTTCAGATTCTGTGTCTCCCTCTCTCTGCCCCTTCCCCAGCTCACACTCTATCTCTCTCTCTCTCTCCCTCAAAAATAAATTAAAATTAAAAAAATAAAAAAAATTCCCTTAGTTTAAACAAAGCATTTACTTAACATAAACTATCAGAATGTTTTTAAATCTTAAATCTTTTATTTAATGAATAAATGAATGTTTTGTTATCTATTTAATTAATGCCCCTTAATAAATTTATTTCTTAAATTTTTAATTTTTCACATTCTCATCCCAAATTCTAAATCTTTAGAATACAATGGAGACACAATGAAAAAAATAAAAATAAAAAAAGATACGATGAAACGTCCTGAAGTATATAGATCAACTTATGACTGTCGAGTAGAGGACTGACAATTTCTCAAACTCATCACATTATAAATAAAAACGGTAAGGGCAGATTAAAATTTTGGGAGGTCCAAAGCTTATAAAATTTAAAGGTACCACTTTAAGGGGAATAAAAACCAGAAAAATTTCAAGTGGAAAATAAGGTGCCAAAGTGAATAGTTATTTAGAAAAAAAGAAAAGAAATCACAATAAACAACACATTTGTAAAAGCCAACAAGCATCACAAGCAACAAAATCCAGAAAACTGAAATAACATTTTAACAAATTGATTGCCGGCATTCCTTCATATTTTGTTTAATATTTTTTCACCACAAATCCTACCATTGTCTCATACATAACAATTTCATACTGTCACTTTCTATAGTTTTGGTTTTCCTCTAGAACAGCTACTCAAAATTTGTTATTTACTACTGATGGTCAGCATACACAAAGTACACGCCTACAACGTCACAGATGCTCATGCCTGTTGAACTCCTACAGCCCGTGTCCCACAAACACAGGTATTCTGGTAAATTCTATTTTATATGCTACTCACTAAAAGAGGGGAACAGCATGTTGCTTTTATAATTGTAAGTACCACATCTGACTTGTTGTCTATATACTCCCTCCAGAATACAAGGGAGAGAACTTCTGCTTTGATTCATTATATATGAAAACCAAATCCCCCACTTACTGTTTTTTACACATTTAATGACTGAAAAGGTTTTCCAAAGAGTAGCTTCTGGCTCCATTCACTTCAAACATTACTTTTCCTCCACTTGCCACATATTTCAGGTGCCACAGGACACATTCAAATTGTAATATGACATCTGGCCTTGCACATTTATGTCACAATCAGTAAGGCAATATAATGAATAATAGGAGCAATCCTAGAGGCCATTTCTTCACCAGAATTGCCAGCAATAACTAAACTGTACACGAGTGTCTGCAAACCACATAAAAATACACCACTAAACCCAAACTGAATTTATCACCACCAGAACCTCTACTTAACAGAATCCCACTAGCTCTTGGCTACTCCTAAGTGACCATAAATGAGGGGAAGTGTAACAGAGAAGTCAGAGAATGAAATCAAAACCTTAAGATTGTGTTTAAATATCATACTTCAGCCAACTTTACAAAAACATATGACCCTGTGAGCATACCGCTAGGGGTTCTAACAATGACTTGGAAGAGCTTGTTCAAGTGAAGGGCTCTGATGTTTAAGATTCATTAACTTCATGGTGAATCCACTTTTAGACAGAGTAGTATTTTCACACATTACAGGTGAGTTCAATAACAATGATGGATCTCTGGTCTGTAAAACTGAACAGAAAGACCACTGCCATAATCTCAAGACAACTTACACAGAGTGACGATCACTTCAGACATTCTCTTTAAGGCAATGGGGAGCGTGCTTAGGTGAGTTCTAAAACTATGTTGGTGTTGGTTGCATATGACATTTGAACAACTGCTGGGAGAACGGTGGCATGCATTGGTTAAAGAATACACTTGATTGTTATGTGCAACAAATATCAAGATTACAGAATCACTCACTTTGTATTTCTTCCAAACCTGACTTTTCCTAGAAACATCAGAGATATTAGGTCTAAATCTAATTGTGGAATAGCAAACAGCATTACCAACTGTAACTAATTGCTTTATTTCAAGAAAATACATAGCAAAGTAAAAATAGGTCTTTAAAAACTGTAGGACAAATAAATATGTAATGCTATCAGAAACCTAATTAACCACAATAATTTTCTTAGGCAAAGTACAAAGCCGTGTATCGATACTGGTGTTTTTGTTACTGCTGCTCTTGCGAATTTGGTCTAGGTTCAGTTTCATTATGTGATACATAGAAAAATCAGCAACGCCACAATGAATGACAGCTTAGCTGTATTTTTGTCTTCATTTGATAAGTCAATAGAATATATTATAAGCGATACTGATTCACAACTGCTACCTGCTTTTGAGAGGCAAAGCAGGGCTCCTAAACTGCTAGTAAGAAAATAAAGTAAGGATTTGGACTATAACAGTGACTAAGGATTTTTTTTCCCTCTACCCAATAACACACAGGATTTTTTTTTTTACTGACCGAGAAATCTCAATAAAATAAAAAGGATTGTTAGGCTGGAAAATTATCAATTTCACTCAAAATTACATTTTGTTATTATTTATTACATAATAAAAATGCATTAAGTAATAAACAGTATATTTTCAGACACTAAAATTATTCCAAAGCTTCAACAAATACATTTAATTTCCTGGCAATAAACATGCTGATAAGACGCTGCACTGCATACAAAAAGGAATTACAAATTCTTAAGTGAAGTTACAAATCATAATTTGTTCATTTTTTATAGTGGTAGAAAAAATGTGCAATATATTACATTTCACTAGCATTTGGCTATGAGCTTTCGGTGGGGAGTGGGGAGAGAAAGCCAAATACAGAGAAAACATAGTGACTATGTCTTGATTTGAAAATCTAATAAATTTCATTTCTATTCTCTATAACTGTGATTAACTATTTTTATTTGTTCAAAATTTAAAAGGATGCTTGTAAGTTGTATTTATACACAACACTAGTAGTATAAGGAGCAGCTACATACTAAAAAGAAGTCACACTTAGGTACAAAACAAAACTCAAATGGGTATTTGAAACTAGTCTTATGTAAGCAGATACAGTGTGCTTTCAGTTATTTAACACTGATTATCTAGTACATTTAGGTAATATAAGTCTAAATTGGACTTTGTTTCTGTCAGTTAACACAATTAATGTTTAAGTTGACTTTGTAAATAGAAACCAGTATTATAGTGTGAAGCAGGGTATGTTCTAAGTGAGAAAAAACTATAAGGTAGATAACAATATATGTACTATTAAAATATCACTGTAATCTCATCTGAAACAGCTTTCAAATAAGAAAGCTGGAGTAAATGATACTCAAGGCTTGAAAGGGATTATGAACAGAGTATTTACAATAATATTAAAATCTGTATGTCAAATCAATGTTTACATTTGCTTTTATTTCTTCACCTCTCCACTTTGGTTTCAAAAATAAAGATAACTTTTAAAAATAAAAACCAGGGGTGCCTGGGTGGCTGATTTGGTTAAGCGTCCCACTCTTGGTTTCGGCTCAGGTCATGATCTCATGGTCGTGAGTTCAAGTCCCAAGTCAGTCTGTCCCACCCCTGCTCGTGCTCTCTCTCTCTGAAAATAAATAAATAAACTTAAAAAAATAATAAAAATAATAACTGAACCAAAATCACTAGAGTTGAAATGAGATAGGTTTTTCCTTTTAAAAACCTAACTTCTCTTTCCCTCATCTGCCCAGTATCTCTCCAAAACCAAAATCAAATTCAGACTTTTAAGGTATTATTCAAACCTCTTAATTCTTAGGAAACACTGAAGATCAGTAATGTTTTGTTCATAGGGAAAATCGTCCTAGCTTCCTTGACCAAAAGACATATTATAAAAGGTTAACAACCCACATATTAACCATAAGTACCAGAGAAAACTGTTAATTCACACTTACTCTCTTAGTACTCATTATCCAGTAGAATTGTTTACTAATTTTCATTTTAAAAGGAGAAACAGAGAACCCTGTAGAGCAGAATCTTTGATGTGACACTGTTTCTTTCTTCTACATATGATAACCAGGGTTGTAAGGGATATTTATGTTATTTGTCTTCTAAGCCATTTTACAATTTATTAGTCTTTCTTGCATAGTAAATGTGAATGTTTAATATGTTTCATGTTTATTACTGCCACTAGTCTCCTCTTCCTATAATGAATTGCTTTGGTTTAAATGCCCATTGGTAAGTGACATGCAAAGTATGTGTCCAATTAGATATACCAATTAGAGCTTTAATGGTTATTTATTACTATACTCAGGTTCAAGAGTCTATACTAGTAACCTCCCAATTTTTGGCCAAAGAGAGGTGCTTGTGATTCCATTAGGTGTCTTAAAACAACTCGGCCAAAAGTGAAGAATTCGTGGAAATCCATCACCTAACAGAACATAACTTAAGTACAATGCACACAGATGATGAGTTAGTAGCATCTGAGTTATTCATTTTTCCCCAGATACATTTCATCTTAATGGACAAAAGGCTGATAAATCTGACACCACAGATAGATAAAAGCACTTGGGATAAGCAGCGTAAAGGTAAGAATATAGTTCTTCAGAAATGGCAGGCTTAAATTCTATGAGAACGAATAGGTTCAATGAATAAACAGACTAAGCGAAAGTATCCCTGACCAGTAAGTATTTACAATCATGCAAGAATAAAATACACGAACACCCAGAACTATAAAATTATAAATTATAAAATTAAAATTATAAATTATAAAATATCAAATTAGGTGAAAAAGCAGATTTGGCTAATTTTTTTTTCTTCTAAAAAAGTGCTGTTAATAAGGATGGGATATGAATATCTTAGAAAAACAGGTTTTAAGTATATTGTTACCTGTAAAGAGAGATCAGGAGATAAAAAAATAATTAAATAAACTCTTTCTATAAGAAAGCTCTGACTTGGATACAAAGCTTCTTTATGAAGACCGAATGATCTAAAATGATATAAAAGTTGAGAGGGCGGTATGTCAAGGAGAGGATATCCACACTGAAATCTATAATCATGAAGTCTGCCAGAGGACACTAGCAGAATTGTGACTGCATTTTGGTGGATTTTCTTGGTAAATTCTGAGACGCTTCCAATATTCATCAGTTGTCATAGGAAGGTTTTGTATGACTATGTGTATATATCTTTTAAATATTTTATACGCAATATCTTATCAGTATAGTTGAAAATAACAGAAGTGGATTTTTAAAGTCTAGATAGCAGAATTAATGAGATTAGTTATTAATTATTATTTAATAATAAATTTTCATGTCATGAAGATATTAATGAGATTCTAGGTATTAAACGAATTGAAGTTTCAGCCCTTATAGCAAATAATTCAACCTTTTTAAAAGTTCACAAAGTGAAAAAAGGCATATCATGTTGCCACTTCTTCTCAAGGATATTTTTTAAATCAGTGAGGAGAATATATGTGCTGTCGTGTAAACAAAATGTACTGAATGCAATGACAGTTGTTACCGGATGTAAAGAAACAGAGCCAAAATATGATGAGTCCCAAGTTCCTCAGCAGTCTAACAATGTTATTCAATAACTCTTTTAAACAATCACGTATGTCCCCACCACCCACCCCCAAAGAAAGTCTATGTGCCTTGACTAGTAGTAAGAATTAAAGGTGGAAAGGCAGAGGGAGAGATCCTCATGCTTACTCCTAACTAAGGCAGGCATGGTCCTTTCCATGGAGTCTTACTTCTAACGGCACGCTGTGAATACACACTCAATTTCCAGACTCACTCTACATCTGCTGTAATGTAATGAGTCATGGAAAAGAAACTGTCACCACTTGAGCTGCTGTTGGGTTGACATGTTAAATAAAACGTGATTATGCTTGTAAAGAATTGGGTGGGACACTGATAGGTTGACAAAAGAGAAATTCAAGGATGGAAAGTACTGAATGGGATGTAGGATAGGAACAAACTGATCTGGTTCCTATATATTTGAGCTTACTTCCATCATCCCAACCCTTGTTGGAAAAGATCTAGGTTCTGAAATAAGTTTTGTCACCTACTGACTTAGCTTAATTTAATGAAACTGTACCCAAGTTCTAGAAGCTAGATTTTTTTTTCCTTTTAAGACATAAGTCCCTGAATAGTGTACCTACTTTATAAATCTAGGCCATGTATTTATTCATTGTTGGTTCTGTGACTAGGGAAATACTTAATTCTTCTGGTCTAGGCAAAACTGAATTCTATTTTCTTGATATCTATTCTGAAACTCTATCATGAAAAGCCTAAATGTTCTTTTATTTGGGCTATCTAGACAGAACAAAACCTTCAATATCAACAAGGAAAAAAGTGTACATCTTTTATACTTCACTATTATTTTACTATTACGACTGCTATTAACTTTACTATTGGCTTTATGAGACATTATCTTTCTGTGCCTGTCCTGGTTTCCTTGATGGCAACTTTACCTCTGTCCCTTATATTCAGGTGTTCTCTAGAGTTTTTGCATGCTCAAACTACATAATGTCTGTGAATGATATCACCTATTCACCAGCAAATTTAACTTTACATTAATGTTTGCTTCATCTATATGTTCCTTCACCACTCTTGTGAGCACCAAATCTGTATAAGCAATCGCTTGCTGAACCATTTATTTATAGGCAAACTCGTTCCCAAATAAACTGATATGAGTAGTATAACTACCAAAAATACACTGAATTTTATTTAATAACCGTGCACTCTTTTTCCCTCAAAATAAATAAACTTAAAAAAAAACCCAGAAACGTAACATAGTTTTGCTATGAGGTTCTAGCCTGTTGCTATCTATATGTGGGCTAAAATTTTGGCCAGAAGCTTTAAAGGAACGAGCTAGTTCTCCACTTGTAGGACAGTCCTTTTTTGTCTTAGTCAATTTCAATACAAAAACAGCTTATTTTCGAGTCAATGGCAAAAAATATACCTTTCCTACCATAGGGAAAACCTGAGGCATGTATTCTATCTTGAGAGGAATACATTATTACTTTTAGAACCTCTTTGTATTTATTGACAGAAGAACACTGGTGCATATCTGCTAGTATGAATTAACTCTTTAACTCATACTCTACATGTAAAACCTCACCTACCCATGCATGTTACCCTAACATTAAATATTGGGGGAGGGGAGTGGGAAGTACACATTTACTTTCAGATCTCTAAACCAAAGTGCTACAAAACTTAAGGGCATATTATAAAGCATAGCGAACGGCAGCAATCTACCTTAATCAGAATGGTCAGGCTCTCAAGGAGAAGAACTTGAACAAAGGGATAGTCATAAATGACACTACAAGAGGATCTCAGATACAATTTAGCACATCACTTTAAGACACTAACTAGATTGTCCCTAAGTGCTGCAAAAATCCGACATTGTTAGCAAACTCTAATTTACTTATTCATCAAATACTTCAGAGTTGTAGTAAGGTTTTTTTTGTTTGTTTGTTTCTTTTTTGCTTTAATGAAATCAAAGTGCTAAAACTATTGCACATTTTTTACTCTTTAAAAAATTTTTTTTAAGTTTATTTATTTATTTTGAGATGGGTGGGAGTAGGGGCAGAAAAGAGAGGAGAGAGACAGAATCCTGAGCAGACTCTACACTGTCAGTGCAAAGCCCAGAGCAGGGCTCAAACCTACTAACAACGAAATCATGATCTGAGCCAATATCAAGAGTCAGATGCTTAACCTAGTGAGCCACCGAGGCACCCCTTGCACATTTTTTTTAAGGAACCTCACTATATTATCTTCAAAGAGTGCTAAAAATACTCTCTCTAATGGTGATTATTTTATAGAGTATTAAAATCATTTTAGGGAAGAAGTTCTTTTCTCACTTTTTAGGGTGAGCCATTTGGTGTACTTACAAGACAAGTGTACTATCACTTTCGGACAGAGCCTTGGTTTCACACTTTTAAATGAACAGGAAATAGAAAATGAAGAATCAGTAACAATTATTAATACTTTACCACCACCACAGTCAGAATTACAAGTGTATTTATTTACTTGATTCTTAACCTTTGAAGTGATGACAGTAAGGAAAGGGGACAAACATATATTAATGGTATTGAAAATTGTGTTTATCTCCATCACAGTGTTTTAGAAATTCAATAGAAAACATCAAGTGCTTTTATTTGAGCTTTCAAAAGAGAAGTTTTTTTCTTAAAGCCAAAAAAATGCCTTTTCCTACATTATTGAATATCACATTTTCTGACAATTATAAATAGATAATTTGCCAAATTATTAGGAGTATGGTAAAAATAAATCTTACTTCATTTGTGAATACTGAAAATTATTTTTCAATTAAAAAAAACAGGGATATACTTAAATAAAATGGGCTGCCTGTCTGGAGCATGAGACTCTGCTCTTGGGGCCAAGAGTTCAAACCCTACACTTACTTAAAAAATAAGATATTCAATAATTATTCATTAATAATTCAGATGCAAAAATATTATCTACATATTTTCTTCCAGCTATTTTAAACTATGTACCAAATATGGCAGACTTCCTTAAAGGTTTATATTCTGACACTCATAGAATGGAACTCTTATAAGCTACCACTATGAAACTCATTTTAAGTCCTCTTAATATTGTCTTCATTGTCACTAAGCGGTTCTTGTTTAAAAATTTTTTTAATGTTTATTTCTGAGAGAGAGAGCAGGGGAGGGGCAGAGAGAGAGAGAGAGAGAGAGAGAGAGCAGGGGAGGGACAAAAGAGGGGGAGACACAGAATCTGAAGTAGGCTCCAGGCTCTGAGCTGTCAGCACAGAGCCTGAGGTGGGGCTTGAACTCAGGAGCCATGAGATCATGACCTGAGCTGAAGTCAGACGCTCAACCGACTGAGCCACCCAGGCGCCCCCAAAAGTGTTCTTGTTTAAGTTGTCATTGTGCTGACTAAATAATTATAGGCTACCAGTATAATACAATTTAAAAATGGGGTTTCTACAGCTAGTTTTGGAATTAACACCTTATTTGCATTAAAACATCACAGACTGGATATTTTGATAACAAGGCTACAGAGAATAAGTCTATGCTTTCACTGATCTTAAATACCCCAAAACGCTGGTGCCTTTTAAAAGTATTATTGGGGCTCCTGGGTGGCTCAGTCAGTTAAGTGTCTGACTCTTGGTTTCAGCTCTATTATAACTTGCAGTTCGTGGGTTCAAGCCCACCATCAGCCCCATGCTGACAGTGTGGAGACTGTTTGGAATTCTCTCTCTCCCCTCTCTCTCTGTCCCTCCTCTGCTAACTCTATCAAAATAAGTAAATAAAAACTTAAAAGAATTATAAAAAATGCAGTCCTGGTTTTATAACATCATGAAACAATGAAAATAACTTGCTATATTATCTTGTACATTTCCTACAATAGGTAATTATATTTAGTAGATATAAATGTGATAAGACATATATCTTGTTGGATACTGAATTATGTATTTAAATGTATAAATCCACAAAGATAAGTGACCGACAATGTATAATTCCTTAAGGCCAGCTTTTTCAGACCCTCTCTTTGTACCAACTCCACTGCTTTTTTGCCTGTCAATTTTGTAAAATCAGGTCATTTTATGTAATAATTCTTTACTTCCCATTTCTCTCTGGCCTACTTCTAGATGCTCATCTAATATCATTAAATTAAACAGTTCAATAATATAAAGAATGGATAAACAGTCAATTATTAGTGGCTGCCTTTATTGTCTTTCTAGCATGGGCAGTTCCCAACTTTTGATACAGTATGTGTAAACTGTTGTGTTACAATTTTAGGGGAGTACAGAATCCATTCTTCCAAAGAAGATAAGTTACGTTTTGATTCAAAATACTGCATAACCCATAATGAAATTTGTTTTAAATTTAAAAAACCTTTCTCAAATGCCATTTATGCAAATAAGATTTTGTCTTAAGTTTTTAATAACAACACTTTAAGAACTAAAAATAGAAACTTTTAAAAAAAGATTTTACGTATTTTTTTTAAGTAATCTCTATACCCAATGCGGAGCTCAAAGTCACAGTCCTGAGATCAAGAGTCCCATGCTCTACTGACTGAGCCAGTCAGGCACCCCAAAAATAAAAAATATTTTGACGGAAATCTATCAAAAGTATTGTATATGTTCTCTGGTTTCTAAAAAGCATCTTGATCCACATTAACATTAATGAAAAACTACTCATAATGTGCTATCAATAAAAAAATATGCTAATACATAGTCTCTGTGAAATCAGAGATTTTACAGCAATTTGTACCCATCTTATTATGGCATGGATTTTTTGTTAAATAGTTTTTTCATTTTTTTCTTCATCATCTCTTACCACCCTTTGATATTTTCATTTTCCCTACACTGACCAGACCCCAGTCTAGAAAATTTGCTATTCTACTTTAAGGTAGACTAGTAAATAAGCCAGAAAACTAGACAGAATATTGAGTCCAGAGTGGGGAAAGAGGCAGGAGAAGAGGGTGAAAGCTTTGAATAGAAAGATGAAGGGTTTTCCTAGTAAACAAAATACAAAAGCAATAATGTATAATAAACTCTATGATACTTAAATGTTCCTTCAGAGAGTCTCTATGTTCCAAATAACTAGAATTGCTGGATACTATTGTACTAGTTTGGCCATAACTAACCACAATTTTAATATTTTATATGTAAGAGAATTTTGATTAAGATGCCAAGTGTAGCAAAAGTGAGGTAAAAAAAAAAGAGAGAGACCAGGAGTTATGTGCTGTGTGTTAGGGCAGAGGAAAGGCAATACCTATTGTCAGCAGTGTTTTGGTATTCTATCTAGAGATAGGCAGGCAATTATCCTGTGAAGAGGTATCATTTATATATTTTAAATTTTATAATTCAAACACATCATTTTTAAAACACAATATTAACCAATGAGATATATATATATATGAAGGGGGGGTAGAGAGAGAGAGAAAGAGAGAAAGCCCAGTATATGCTTTCTTAACTTGAATCTGCTGTATTTTGTTTGTTTTTTAAAGCTAAGGATCAAGAGAATGAGAAGATAAACCACAGACTGACAGTAAATATTTGCAAAAGCCCTATCTGATTAAGAATTGTTACCTAAAATGTATAAAGAACTCTTAAAACTCAACAATAAGAAAATGGACAGGGTGTCTGGGTGGGTCAGTTCGTTAAGCATCCAGCTCTCGATTTTGGTTCCGGTCATGATCTCACAGTTGTGAGATGAACCCCACACCAGTCTCTGTGCTGGGCCTGGGACCTGCTTAAGATTCTCTCTCTCCTCCCTCTTTCCCTCCCCTGCTCACTCTCTCGTGCACCCTCTCTCTCAGAAAAAAAAAAAAAAAGAACAATCCAATTGGAAAATGAGCAGAACACCTGAACAACACCTCACCAATAAAGACAAACAGAAAATATGTAAGCATAGTAAAAGATGTTCAATATGAAATGTCATTAGGGAAATGTAAATCAAAACTATGAGATATCACTATACACCTATTACAATGGCAACACTACTTTGCCTGATACCACAATGGTGGACATGTGCCATCATAAATTTGCCAAAAGCCATAGAATACACCACACCAAGAATAAACCCTAATGTGAAGTATAAACTTTGGGTGATAATGAGGTGTCAGTGTGGGTTCATCTATTATAACAAATGGACCACTGTGATGCAAGATGTTGATAACTGGGGAGGTTGTGCCTGTGTAGCAATGGGACATAGTAACTCTCTGTACTTTCTCTGCCCATTTTTGCTGTAAAAAATATTAATTAAAAAATTAAAACCTGGGGCACCTGGGTGTCTCAGTCAGTTAAGCATCCCACTCTTAATTTCTGCTCAGGTCGTGATCTCATGTTTCGTGAGATCGAGCCCCGAGTTACGCTCTGAGTTGGAATTCTCTTTTTCTCCATCACTCCCTGCCTCTCCCCGACTTGTGGGTGTGTATACTCGCTCTCTTTCTCTCTCGCACAATAGATAAATGAACTTAAAAAAAAATTAAAGACCAACTATTGCCAAAGACCCAGTTAAACATTCTTGTTGTTAAAAAAATATTTCAAAACTGTACCGGCCCAAAAAACAAAATTACATTTGAAATATTCTTTTCTCTGTATCTTATGATATATAAAAATCAAAAGATGCATATTGCATATTCTTTCTGTTAAGCTATATAAAAATGATACAGAGATTTAAATGTTGAAAGCTTAAAAGTAGAAATCAACAGTAGTAGGTAAAACCCTCACTCAGTTTAATAAATGGGCTGAGAACGGACTCTATTCATCTACTTTGGATGTAGTAGCTAAAACGGGATAATAACACAGAAGCATCTACCTTTGAGTCATAATTTTGAAGGCATCTGGGAGGTAGCAATCTGTATTCTCCATCTGAAATGGGTCAGCATCACAAATCTTGTCATCCGTCCGACCATAGTTAGCGCTCTCAATCATGATCACATCGCTGCCTGGACATCGCAGATCTATAGAATAACCTTCACAGGATAATTCTCGCCTAACTAACCCGAATGGTAAAGCTGCTCTGCTGAAACCTTAAAAGTGAAAAAAAGAAAGAAAGAAAATTAAAATTAAGACATGTATGAAATAAGTTATTTTAATAAGGCATTTTCAAGTAATACGATTCATGTCTATATTCAAGAGATGTCACCAAAAGTATGTTTTTTAAGTCATCCATATATTTATTAAATAACTCGATTCTTTACTATATGTCAAGAATTTTTTAGTTTTTTTAATATGTATCTTTGGCTGGACTCTTCACCTGTATAATAAAATTTAAATTACTCTAGCAAATACTATCTGTATAATCTATTCACGTATAATCTATTCACAATAAGAAACTAAGTGGCTCTTTTTGAGTAAATCCAAAGAAAAAGGACAAGTTTAATCGATAGACTTATAAATGACAAGTTTTACAAATAGAGAATGTAACAACTAATCAAGAAACAATGTTCATTTAGGCAGTGGAATATAAGCTCTGATATACACTGACTTCACTTTCTCATTTAATGTAGACATATTCATTGCTGTTAGCATTATCTTAAAAAATATTTGTCTTAGCAGTCCCCCCCCAAAAAAAAACTAAGATGCTATGATAGTAATACACTTATGGTACAATAACTGATTTAGATTTATAGACACTTTATTTAAAACTGGTATAAATGGAAGCACGCAGCAGTGGGCCAGCGCTGCTCCAATCTAGTCCGACAAGTTGAAATAACCCGGGAAGGGCAAAATTTATCTAAGATTCACTTTTGTCGCCTACAGAGCAGAGATGAAACATGTATGATGTTACTTTTCCTACCTGTGTGACTCTAAAATGAGATAATGTACATAATACTGCTCAATAATTAAAAGTGCTATATGAATTCAAGTGTGGTGTATTAGGAAGAGTGCAGAAAACGACCGTTCATAAGTGCTGAAAAAAGATTCCCAGATGGAATAAAAAATGAGAATTTTAAGTTTTCAGCCACTGGACCCATGAAGTAGTAACACAGCCTAGGACAAAGGGTAAACACACAGAAAGAAAGCCAAGAACAGCTGGGAGGAGCTATGTGAGCAAGAGGTCCACCTTCACTGTTGGGTGTTCTACCTATGGGTTAGCTACCATTTTCAAAAACTTCCAACGCGGACTCAAGTTTTTTAATTCAATTCTCTAACCTGTCACCATCTCGCACATTACTCTTATAAAAGACCAGCATTAATTTCAGCAATTTTTTCCTTCTCTCTATCCTTTTAATTAATTACTCTGCATCACATCAACTATCCCCTATATGCCTTTTTATAGGGGAAAAAAAACCACCCTAACATTCAGAACTAAACAGTTCCAAGTTATAAACTTCAAGTTGAAAAACCGGGTCATGTCCAGGTCAATGCAATGCCAAAACCTGTTCTCTTTAATGTTATTGTGCAATGCCTCTCACTAATTCAATGTAATAAAATCACCTGGTAAAACATGCACCTTCTTTCTAACACTCAAACAGTCCTCCAGAAGGGTGACTGGGTTACACTTTGATATGGCTTAAAAATCACCAATTCTCAGACTTGGCTAAGCTCTCAGTTCTACTGAGAAAACTAAAGGTGTAACCGGAATGAAGAGAGCAGAAAAAGGCATAATTTAGAGCATAGAAATCTTCAGAGGATTGCACCACACCCCAAACATCGGAGGTTTTCACTAAGAGGGTTTATGGTCTTATGAGGTTATTACAAGTATGTGGGAGGCACACCAGCAATGAAGAAGGAATACAGAAATGGAGCTGGACAAATGTCAAGACAGACAGTAAACAGGCCGACCTCTCAAAGTTTATTTGTGAAAGTTCATAAGTAAATAAACTTTTACACGTATTATTGCTTCTTCTGTTTCCTGATACTGTACCGTACTGCCCATACAAATAATTCAGTTTAAACTAATATTGTTATATTTGTTTTGATTGAAAAGATGCTTTAGAGCTTCATTTCAATAGCAAAAGCTGCGGAAATTTTTAATGGAAATTCAAACAAGCATCATAAAAAATTTGAAGTACAGAGTATTTTAAAGGCAGAGATACTTTGCAATTATAATTCCTTAATAAATGAGAATAAATTTATATTATTAGAAAATATTATGAATGTTAGAGCACATTATTAGAAGACTGGCTTGGAGCCATATTTCACAACTTTCACTACTTGTCAAAAATATAGGATATTATGAAGCACTGTGGTTTTTAAATTAAGCCCTTAATTTTTGTAGTTGTTGATATCTGCAGGATTACAGTTATGGTTCTAAGTGAATTTCCCCCTGCCTTTGGAAGATATTTAAGAAGTTGTGTCGTTGAGTGTCCTGCTGTTTTGGTAATTCGGAGAGGATTTTTAATCCTTAGGTACAATCATCCAAACAGGTAAAGTAAGAAAAAAGAAAAGGAAAAAGAAACGGAAAATCAACACATTTTAATAATTGAGATTTCTAACATAGAATCTTCTGGAGAAGAGAGATCATGGTACTTATACTTTCAATGCACAGAACTGAATGAGTTCTTAACAGTGAATATTGCTTTATTCAATGCTACAGTGTCTATGGTTTTGCATCGTACGTGTTCTCCTTTATAAAGTCTTGCTCTTTCCCCTGTTTCCATTGAACTTTATACACATCTTTACTAAAGTACTTATTATTACCCCATGGTACTATGCATATTCATTTTTTAATTTATATCTTCCTTGCTAACTATGATGATAGCGTTCTTAGTTATAATTCCAATGCCTAGGTGGGTACAAGATACATAATTCCAGTAAGTATTTGTTGAACCAAAGCTAAATCGACTAGTATTTGTTAAAACCATATAGAATTGCATTTTTTGTGTGTCATATCTATTTTCCTTTGATAATGAAAATAAAAATAGTAAACATTAAGAAATAGATAAACCATTTACAATCAATGAAAATGATGTGTCATCCTCAAAAAAAGAAAAGTATTTATATTTTGACAATTTATTATTTTCTAGGTCCTACTGGGGTTCATTAGTGTTTCTCACAAAGACAGATGAATTACATGTTTATGAACTTTCGTGTTTAAACCCTGTGTTTCCAATCAGAAATACAAAAATTCAAATAAGAAGACAGAAAAGTAAATCCCCGTAAAACTTTGGTTTGCAAGCGTAATCTGTTCCAGAAACATGCTGGTAATCCAAAGCACTTGTATATCAAAGTGAATTTCAAGAACCATTGGCTCAGTTGTGATCCTGTAACAGTGAGCAACATGTACTACTCTTATTGCAAGACATCGCTTGTTTATCAAGTTAAAGTTTATTAGAAATGCTTGCTCGCCTTACAGAACATTCACAGAACAAGTTACAAACCAAGGTTTTACTGTATTATAACAGTTAACATTTACACAGCAATCAATATGTTCTGACACTGTGTTAAATGCTTTATATGGATCACTTTTTTTGTTTTAAGCAACATCATCATCAACAACAAAAAACAATGGAGTAGGTTATTGTTATAAGAACAACTTTACAAAGTATGAAACTAACACGTTAAATTCAGATTCTCCAGGATTACTAAGGGTTTGAATGTAACACACACATGGTTGTCAGACTGTCCAGAGCCCGTGTTCTTATTAAAGGTCATGAATAGAAAAGTACCGTATGACTTTTCAAGCCCCCTAGTTGATAATAATTTTATAAGTTTTCATGCAATCTGAAATCCACCAATGAATGTTAGTCAACTTGAAACAACTACAGGAAATGTTCACAAAACATACACATGATGAAAATTATATTTTCGGAAATGTAGTGTTGTGTAAGACACATATACAAAGAGAGCATAGTCTACACTGCTCAAATATGTACATATGGAAAGATTACTGAGTACTAAAGTGTGCTGGTCAGCCTTGTGAACTTGGCTAAGTCATTTTACCTTTCCAGGTTTTAATTTCTTTTTCTGAAGAATCAGTTATTTCAAAGTTCACCAATTCACCAATCTGTGATTCTAAATAGTCAAGCTCCTTTTTATCAGGTAACACAGGATATTCTCACATTTTCAAATGATCACTAAGTAATAAATTCCTTGCTCTATTTCTTTAAAATACAAACATACAGGAGAATGCAACTTGGATGTGTCGTGGCAGAGCCACGTGGACTTTACAGTACTATCAAGATAATTATCAAAAGCACATGTGATGAACTAGGCAGGCAGTGTTCAGACAAATCACAGACAGACATCTTCCTAGATTAACTCTTTTAATCAAAGACAAGGAAAGGGATAAAATAAACATGGGGCAATTACGGGATCAAAAGAAAAATTTGCATACCGTAAATTGCCGTGCCTTCTTTGGCCACTTCACACTATTTCCCTGAAAACTTCAAGGGTTTTGGGTTCAACCTTTTCCACCCACAATGGTACTGCGAAGTTTGGAAAAGTCTAAAATACAACTGCTGCAATTAATATTAATTATTAAAATTCAACATTTTCACTAAGAAAATGTTACGAAAAGATGGTACAACTCTTATTTCTAAATACATTTATTTATTCCCTTATTTATAACACGTTAATAACTTGTTATATTGAATCATGGAAATAATCACAGGTATGGTCACTATTTCTTAACCACACTTTTTTCCTTTGTATCTGATGCAATTCTTAAGTGTTTCCAGTGGATATTTTAGGGTTTTTTTTTTTTTCAAAGTCACTTGCCAGGACTATATAATTGATTCCCAAACATGATTTTGTATCAGAGTCATCTGGTAAATGTTTTTAGAAAGACAGATCTTCAAGCCCTAATCCAGACCTACTGATTCAGAATCTCTGGGTTCAGATAAAATTCGGTATTTGGGGAGGAAATTGTTAATTTATTTGCAACACACTGATATAATAAGTAAGATGTGCCAAGAATTTCTCCAAGGCCTTTTTAAAATAGTTATTTCTCTATTGGGATCACATATTTATTAAATCACTGCCATCATATTTCCTCTTAATTCTCTAATATAGTTGTAGTTTTACTTTAATCTTTGAACATATTCATAATAGCCACTTTGAAATTTTTATCTGCTAAATCCAACATCTGGGCCCACATCAGCAGTAGTTTCTATTGAATGCTTTTCCTCCTGAGTATGGGTCAATTTCCTTGTTTCCCTGCATATCTTATACATTTTTTGTTATTGGAAAGTAGACATTTTAAATAATATTCTGCTAACAACTGCATACCCAGATTTCTTTCCCCTGAGAATTGCTGCTATTGTGATATTTTCTTTTTAGTATCTTGACGGGATTTAATCTACAGAATCTGCCTCCCCCAGAGTGTATGCTGCTGCTCTGCTCACTGTTCTTGTTTTAATTCTCATTTTTATTTTCTAGTCTGGCTTCCTAGGGATCACTCCTGTCTCTGCATAGCTTAGTGATCAGCCAATGACTGGGAAGAGACGTGGCACGAACAGTATGAACCCATAAGAAGGCCTCCACCCTCTGCTGATTGAGCTGCGTGTGTGTTAGGGAGAGTGTTCAAAGTTCATCAGACAGTTTTCAAGTCAGCCCTGGTTATTTACTTTCTGTGAACTTCTCTCACGTCTCTTCAGCACCTGTGTGTAGCTTCCCACTTAGTCAAGAATGCATAGAGAACTTTGTTTTTTTCATTTCAAAGATGTCCTGATTTTGTTTCAGACTGGCCTCCAGTCTCCCCAACAGGGACCACAACCTCGGGCTAGCAGAGCTGGGAGTCTTTCCCATCTGTTTACCACAGTGTTTACTACTTTCATTGGCAACACGGCCAGGCGCTCCAAATCAAGCCAATTCTCTCTGGCAGCACTCACTGAACTTCAAGGCCAGCCCTGCCCTAATGAAACCACCACACAGACTTAGCTAAGGAGTGGAGGGTGGAGGGTAGGAGCAGCCCCAGGCTAGAAGGCTTTGAACTTCCACTGCTTATAGCAGAAATTCTAGTTTTTCATAAATAAATGCTTCCCAATTTCTCATTTGGCTCTGGTTAATTTCCAGAGCCCTCAAGAGTTGTTCACAATTTTGTTCAGTTTTACACCTGTTTTGGGAGAGGATTTGCTGCCCTCTTTACCCAGAAATCCCATCTCCAGAAATTCTTCTAAGGACTTTAGAAATATTTACTGACTAAAATCTTCAAGAAAACCCAAAAAACAAAAACACACTGAGACATTTTATAAAGGAGGAAACTGAGACACCGAAGTTACTTTTCCTATGATCATACCATCCACTACGAATGAAATCAAGTTTTGACATACGTTAATGCAGCTCCGAGGTTCATATTCAAGTGTTACTTTAATGCCTCTTCAAATGATAATAACAATTAGCAGCAGGTCTGCAGACCCCTGTTGCAGGGGAGCATAGTTAGTAGCGTGTACTGGGTGCTTTCTAGGCTTAGGGGAAGAAGATCAAGAAAGGAAATTGCGTGTCTGTTTGTCAAGCTTTCAATGAAACTGTTCAATCAACATAATCAACACAAAGAAATTCCCCAAATTAAAGTCCTTTAATCACACTATTCCTATGACATGTATTCTAAGTTGTATTTTCAATCTATTTCTATTTCAACAAAGGGGGGGGGTGAAGCATCCCAACAAGCAAAGTGTAATCCAATCCATCTTGCAACCCTGACAATCGAAGAAAAAACTTGTGGGAGGCCCTGTGAGCAAAAAAAAATCAATATTGTAGCTTTGTGCTGTGCAAATGTGAATACCGCCAAATAGCGGTGCTTAGAGTAAAATGAACTGTTTTGCTCCATTTTCTCCACTCTGAACA
Organism: Lynx rufus; assembly: GCF_022079265.1. NCBI lineage: Eukaryota > Metazoa > Chordata > Mammalia > Carnivora > Felidae > Lynx > Lynx rufus. The sequence goes on from NW_025814834.1 coordinate 153,800,331, forward strand.
AATGATTTTGAAAAGACAGGTTTTTTTCCCCCCAAGCTATAAAATGTCAAGCAATAACTCTCTGCGCTTTAGGCTAGTGATTGGAATAAATACCTCCCGGCAACAGGTGCAGTGACTTAGGACTGAAATCATTCACATTCAGTGGGTAATTCCTAATAAACAGATGCACTGCTATCAGATGGGAATTCGTACTACCAGAATTAGAATTGTTACTGGATTCTGCATCATCTGAGCATTTTTGCGAGACTATATACTACTCTGTATATGCAAATACACTCTGGTCCATAAGCTTGTATTTCTCATAAACGTTAGGCACTTGATTATGAACACTTGGCTTTTCTAACATTGTCTCCATTCAGCCTGCTCTTTATACATACGGCTGTAAAATCATACATTCCTATAAAAGTCTTCTTATTAAGCTGTAATATAAAAACATCAACTTTTCTGGTACTGTTTTTCTTAATTACTTTGAACCTAACCCTGTCATGGACACTACCGCTCATGTGGTCCAGGGTCCCAGTAAGCACCATGCCTTCTGATTATCAGGGACCTCGATGGGACTGAGGCTGTGACTTCAAGCTCTACTCAAACATTAACTCAAGCCACAGTCTACTACGAGTGCTGGCATATTGAAATCTGATTTATTTCTGTTTATATATGTTAATGAGATTTTTTTCCTAAAATGGAAATGAGAAAGATACTTAATGAAGAGGGGACATGATTTCAACCAGGCTGAACTACAGCTTATAAGCTTCCAGAAAACTTTTTTTCATTTTATTTTAGCTTAGATGAAAACATTAAAATTAAGTCAAAAAGATAAATTATTTCACTAATAACATTTTCCTTTCTCTCTGAAAACTCATGAGGTCATTAAAACAAAATTGTAAAACTCAAAAACTATCAAACTTTTCTTGGTCGGGACACCTGGCTATCTCAGTCAGTAAAGGTCAGTAAACCCAGAGACCTTTGATCTCAGGGTTGTAAGTTCAAGCTGACGTTGGGTACACAGCTCACTTTAAAAATAAATAAATAAATGAGATTTAAAACCTTCTTTGTCTACGGAAAGGCAGTGTATCAAAAACTCATTTCATTAAGTTTACAGAATGTCACACTCTATTGTTTTATTCTATTAGTTCACTTAAGAAATAATTTTATCAAAAACGAGAGAAGTAATTTTATCAATCAACTCCTAAAACATCTAATAACATCTAATATTGGTACATTCACTAAAATATAATTGTTTTGGGGTGCCTGGGTGGCTCAGTGGGTTGAGCGTCTGACTTCAATTCAGCTAAGGTCATGATCTCACGATTTGTGAGTTCAAGCCCCACACCGGGCTTGTTGCTGTAGGTACAGAGCCTGGAGCCTGCTTCAGATCCTCTGTCCCCCTTTCTCTCTACCCCTTCCCTGCTCACACTCTCTCAAAAATAAATAAACATTACATGTATATATTATGTATGTATATATATAATATATATAAATATAATATATATAACATATATATACACATATGTATATACATATATAAACATAACCTATCAGTCTTATGTGAGGAACCTAAAACTATGCCATGCAGAGAGTAAAAACAAACAAAAACTACTTTCATCTTTGAACTTGTTTTCATGCCAAGAATAAAGAAAATAAGGCAATGCAATGTCATTTTCTAGCATAAGCACACTGGCCTTGAAAATGTAGCAATTTTTGTGTAAGTAAACTTAGCATGAAACACAAATCTAATCCTTACAGAAATACCAAGTTCTTTCTTGTAAAAGAAAGTGTTCAAGTAATTTAAGACCATGAAACTACAAAATAATCATCTCACCATTTATGAATGATATGCCTTAGATTCTTGTGTCATTCTTGGCTTACAGGATGTGGGGGGTTTTTTGTTTGTTTGCTTTTAATTTTGAATAAATTTTAAATTATGAAGCATTTCAAACAAAAAAAATTTAAGAAGAATATTTATAGTTTTCTTATTTATATCCAATTTATATACAAAAAACTATGATTTACATTGGAGTACAAACAAAAAATCCCAACAAATAAATGCAAGATGAAAAAACACTACCCAATTAAATCCAATTACACAAACAACCAAAGGGAAAAATAACTTATCTTTGAGGCTTGCTAACAGTAGCAAAATTCTGGATACTTTGTACACTCAAAGGTAAAAGTACCTTCCTAATGCCATCAGCTATTAGGTTAAATTATTAACACTTGTGAAAATCCTCTGGCTATTTTAAAAAGAAAATATACGTTATAAGTATGTCCAAACATTTTGGGATTAAATTCCCCATTAGAAAGAAATTGATCTCTCCCACTTAAAAATTTGTAAATTCTCTTCCACTGATTATTAATTCACAAGTACCATTAAAGTACAGCAATTTAGAAGTTATATAATTCTATCAAAGTTTAATACAGCTCTAAAAGAAAAATTCCTGATAAGCATGTCTATTAAAAACAATATATGCCACATAAAGAGATGCTTTTAATAGTTTTAGCAAAAAGTGTAACTTCTTCAATGTTTAGAAATACAGGATACTTTAATTCTGATCTACTTCTAAAAGAAATTAGTGAATTTTGTATTAAGTTTCAATATTACCGTTACTACTCAATGCATATGTTTAAACTATTCCCTTTGTATAGAATATTCTACTCATTTTTCTCTTAGACAACAATTACTCTCTAAAACCCTATCAAGGCTTCTCCAACAACAGGCAAAGGAGAATATGAGCTCAGGTTTTGGGTCATCTATTTTCTTTCTTCCAATAATAAATATTTACTGAGCACCTACTATGTGCTTAGCACTCTTGTAGACACTGGGATAGAACAGTGAACAAAAATGACAATGGTCACTATGCCTGGGGTAATTTACATGGGGAGTGAGTTCTCCTTGAGGAAAGGTATCGTATTTATCTAGTCCATCATTATAATGCCCAAACCTAACAGTCAATTTACAGTGCTCTCTTATAGAGGGCATGAAATAAAGATATCTTCAGTAAATGGGTATATGAATGAACTAATAAGCAAATGAACAATTATGAGCTCCTCTGTCAGAGGAGGAAACGTGCTTCTAAAGGTCTCTACTTAATATTCCTCCCCTACTCAACTTGGAGCTACTCCACAGAAAGAAGTGAAGCCTATTTACTTTTGTATCCTTGGTTTTCAGCACAGTGCATAACACACCACAGGCATTCGACTTTTACTTAATTTTACTCTATGCTGGATTTTATGCTTTAATTCCTTTTACCAAAAAGATGTCAAATATACCCAGAAACTAAAACAAAGATGTTTTTATAAGGTAAAACAAAACAAAACAAAACAAAACAAAAAAACCACACACCACAATTAAATCTTTTTTATATATGTTAAAATGTTTTAAAATTCAGATACCAGTAAATAAAAAATACAAATGTAACAAACATGGTATCTTCTCCAGATCAGTGGGCCTAAACTATGAAATGTACCCTTAAATGACAAAACATCAGCAGGAGTTCACAATCATCCAGGAATCCTGGTCATTGGTCATGTAAAAAGGATTACAAAACCAGAATAACAACTTTACCCCTCTCCTTTTTCTACCCCAGTAAATAGGAAACACTCTTTACATTGATTATCTTTTATAACTAGTTGGAAACAACTTAACATTAAGAAGTTACTATCAGAGGGGCGCCTGGGTGGCTCAGTCAGTTAAAGCGTCTGACTTTGGCTCAGGTCATGATCTTGCTGCTTGTGGGTTCGGGCCCAGCGCTGGGCTCTGTGCTGACAGCTCAGAGCCTGGAGCCTGCTTCGGATTCTGTGTCTCCCTCTCTCTCTCTCTCTCTCTCTCTCTCTCTCTCTCTCTCTGCCCTTCCCCCACTCACATTCTGTCTCTCTCTCTCAAAAATAATAAACATTAAAAAGATTTTTAATAAAGAAAAAAAGAAATTACTATCAGAAATGCAATTTCTCAAGTCATTCACACTGTTATCAAATTAAAATTCTTAAGTAATTCTGTATAATTTATTCACTGACAACAAAAAAACAGAGATACAGTCACAGAATAAGTAACAGCACAACAATTTCATCATCTCCTCAGGCACAATAGTTTATTTCTACTTCCACATTGATTAATATATTTTTCTAACAATTTTCTTTCTTTCACTACTCTTCTGTTATCATAAATTCCATTAGCAACCCCACCCTAACCTCAGAGTGTTTGTTCTTAAAAGCAGTTAAACAAGAAGCAGAAATGCAAAACTGAGATTTGTTCCTTCATCCAGTGACTTAGGTAAAAGGCCATACTACCTAAAAGATTCTATTCCTTTCTTGTCACTGTATTAATCTGACAAATAAAACTAGTTGGGGGCAGAGCCCTCATTTAAAGTACTCCACAGCTAGATCTCCAGATCAAAGAGTCAAAATTTGGATTCTAAGTCTTTTTGTTAATGTCTTATGTATTTAAGCATAAAACAACCAATATTTTTTTAAACACCAAAAAGACCCTAGGAGAAACTATCGGCCATAATTTCATTCTTGAGGAGGTACATTTAACTTGAATCAAAGAGGGAAAACAATGTAAATGGATAGAAGATTTCCATGTCAATTACCTTTATTGGACAACAATAAAGTTGTGGAGAAGTTACTTGTGTAACAATTGGCTTCCTCATTAAAGGTATCTGTAAGGGGGGCCAAATTAATACTAATTCTAAAACTTATTTGAGTTAACTACATTGAAACTGCACTGAAACCACCCACTCATTTCTCTCAATCCCAAACAACCATCCAAAGGTGATCACATTTAACTGTTGACTAAAACAAGTGTCCTAGAAGAGAAAGGCATTGTATCTCCACACACATTCCTATGAAGTATTTACTTCTCACTTCAGTTAGGAAAGATTAACGCAGCCTGAAGCCAGTCTCAACTCTTATCTTGACTTTTTACAAACTGTCACCCACACTAACACTTCAATCATTTAAAAAGTGTCAGCTGTTTAACCTGTTTCCCACTGAAAAAAAGGGAGAAATTTCAGGTCTTTCCTCAACCTGCTGCAAAAGGCACTCTTGTTTTCCTAAAACCTGAAAGGACTTCTGAAAGTTAGAACTTCATTTATTTATTTATTTTTTTACCGAGCACAATACTATTGAAGATGATAGAAAGGCTTTTCGGTTAGGAGTGAGAAAGCATCTTCCAATAAAGTCCTGCAAGGGGGCTTGGGGGCTTCCGCGGAATGCTTACTGCAGTAGCTTCCCACCTCAAAAAAGCTATTTATGACACCAAAGTTGATTTTTTAAAATTTCCTTTTTTCTCTTTAATGATGCTTAAAATCTGATTCTAAATTATGCCACAAACATGAATTTCATTAACCCGAACTGTGGACTATCACTACTAACATGTAAGACTTTATAACTGAAGGTTATCTGCATCTCATGAACAATTTGTAAAGATGCATTTCTAAAAGATATAAGGAGCTTATGAAAACAAGTAATCAAGTGGGTAAAATGATACATAACAAATAAAATTACTCCAGTAAACACTGTACTATTACGCTATTGCTTTTCTCAGTGAATGCTCCTGGACCAATTAAAAAGTGCAAAATGACAAAATGAGTGAAACTAGGAGATCCTGGTGGTATAATGAGTGAAAATTACGCAGTAGTGAGCCCATTTTGTGAACTTCGCTTTGAAACACAAACACAGGGTGCCTGGGTGGCGGGCTCAGTCAGTTAAGCGTCTGACTTCAGCTCAGTTCATAATCTCATGGTTTGTGAGTTCGAGCCCCACATCGGGCTCTGTGCTGACAGCTCACAGCCTGGAGCTTGATTTGGATTCTGTGTCTCCCTCTCTCTCTGCCCATCCCCCACTCGTGCTCTGTCTCTGGCTTTCTCTCAAGAATAAACATTAAAAAAAACTTTTTTTTAAACCCACAAACTCAAAATAATCAAACCACCACTAAATGGAAAACAGCATTTCTAACATTATCTCTTACTAACATCTTTGGCAGCCTCACCCAAATACATTTATTGTTCATTCATTCATCCATTATGTATTTGTGTTTCCGGCACATTCAAATTCCTCCATCAGACTATTTTGGAGTAAGTCAAAGAAACTAACAACCCCTCAGATTGCAGGCAATCCCGCTACTTCTACGAACTACAGAAGCCACACAGTGGCAGGCAAAAGTGCTCCTTGAAGTAAAGATGAGTAATGCAAGTACTCACTCCTCTACTAACTGTGATGAGTTAAAACGGAAACCGCTTCCCCAAATGCTATGAAGGCTGTCAAATAATTCCTTAAATGACAGTACGGCTGAGTTCATGCTTGGTGTCAGTGCTGTTATTTTTGTTTTGGGCTGCTGAGGTCTGTTCAATTTTTAATGAAAGACGAGGTTTTAAAGAACACACAAAACTGCCGGCTAACTCAGTCATTAGAACATATGACTCTTAAAGAGCACACAAACTGTTCTCAAATATGGGTCACCAGAACACTCAGGGAGGGAGGCAAGGAGGCAGAAAGAGATAAGTTTAATCTTACATTGTAAAGTTATAAAATGTTGCCTTAAAAAAGAAACACTACTACTTTTCTGCAGAGGTAAAATTACATCTTTGCTCCTATTTAACTGCCAAACGAAACATCAAGGGAACTAAGGAACAGCATGGTAGCAGATCCACCAGCACAGGCCCTGCCCCTACATACACAGCCCATTGTTGTCTTTCACACTTGCTCCCTACGGGTACCGACAGTGCACAGACAACACAGCAGTTCCGACTTCTGGACTCAGACATTCTAACGAATTATAAGGAACTGTAGGAAAAAGGCTCTTAGGAACCCTGTTTGAACCAGTGTTGCTATGCCCTTGCGTACTACTCTATTGCCCCTTCCCTGGTACTTAAAATGTTTATTTCCCTTTACAACCTCAACTACTTCTAATTTCACCCTTATGAAGCTGAGTTTTTCCCAGATTAAAAAAAAAAAAAACTCCCTTACTATTCAAGGCAAAAAAAAAAAAAAAGAAGAAAAAAGAAAAACAATAGAAGAGCTTGATAAGAATCTCAAAAACAAGCAGTACTTCTTATCAGAAAATGAGAGTAACGTTAGGTGAATCTGATTTATAATGACAACAGGAATGTTTCAGAAAATTTATCTCCCAAGATAAACTGTCTAAGCAAATAATCAAAGGTTAAATACTTTATATAAATCATAAGCATTGACTTCAAAGCAGGTAAAGAAAAAGAAAGAAAAATGAAATAAATGTAAGTATCAAACATTTACAATGGTGAATTTAATTGGTAAAAGCAAACAGGCAAAAAATTAAAAATTTCTCCTATAAATTACCAGACTTGTTATAGTATTATAAAACAGACAGCCTAATATATTTCTGAGGCTTTACATACTGGTATAATCTTTCTAAAAAAGAGCCTTATAAAATTCCTTTTGTAAGAACATACTCTAAAAAGAACCCAAAAATTTGACAGAGATTTGTATATTCATAATAATGAAAAATTTGAGACAAACCAAAGGCTAAAATTAGGGAAATGATGTAAAAGTACACTGCTGAAACAGAATAGGATACAACCCTAAGCAACAATATTATATTATAATAAATAATAATAAGTAACACTAAGTATTATAGATAATAAATAATAAACTTTGGGAATGCATTCCCAGAAAATTGTACAAAAGAATTATAAATCTACTTCAACATATAAAGAGAGATAAATGCACAGGGTAAAGGAACCCTTTGTGGCATAGCAGAGACCATCACCATAACCAACTGGGAACTGAAGAAAACTGGCCACCAACCCTGAGATACCGAGAGGCAGAACTTGGGTTAAAGTGAACAGGTGAACAAAGAAACACTCAGCCTAAGAGGCTAACAGAAATCCTGTTCTCCTTTATGAGAATGATCTGAAAATATACCATATCTCACCCTGACCAATCAAAGTGCCTCCTTGACCTCCTTGGTTCTGAGTTACTGGACTGTGCACACCAGATGCCTGTCTGAACGTGGAGCTCCTGGTGGTTTTTCCCAACACACTGCATATGTCCCTCCCTCCCTATATCACAATTCCCTCACAGCATCTGAGATACGTTTTTCTTGGGAAATCCATGCCAAAGCACATTTATACAGTAAGAAATATTTTGTTCATGCAGGGACCTGTCTCCTAAAGACTGCATGGGTTTCTCCTACTCCCCACCTCTCCCAACTTATACTTTCTTCTGTTTTATAAAAATTATTTTTTTAACATTTATTTATTATTGAGAGACAGAGAGAGAGCATGAGCATGGGAGGGGCAGGGAGAGGAGGAGACACAGAATCTGAAGGAGGCTCCAGGCTCTGAGCTGTTAGCACAGAGCCCGACGCGGGGCTCGAACTCACAAACCCAGCGAGATCATGACCTGAGCTGAAGTCAGACGCTCACTCAACCGACTGAGCCACCCAGGAGCCTCTATACTTTCTTCTTGTTGTTTGCTCCAAATGTCCTGCAACTCAATCCAGACTTCCTCCAAGTACATCCCAGGGTGGCCAGTTCGCTGTTGTTTGTGTTAGTCTTTACATGCTAAAAGGTGGATGAATAATCTGTTTTCATGGAATTAACTATTCATGTAAAAGAAAGAAGCAAATGGTACTGGTGACATCAAGGTGCCATGTAGAAAATTCTAATAATTTACATATTCCATATAATGTATTAAAATGTACAAAGTTAATCTGTTTACACTATGGAATTGAGTCTTAAATCTAGTATGTGCATTCCTGACTTTGTAACTTTTTTCATACAATTCACCCCACTTTGGAATTCCTTCCTATATGCTCAGGCCACCCCCCCTTTACAGCTCAAGAACTCCCTCCTCCTACAGTCTTTGCTAGCAGAAGATATGTTTTAAAGCCATCAGAACCTAACAGAAGGCACACCTAATTGAGAGATGGGATGACAAGCTTTGCATTTACACAAATTATGTTCACAAGACTCCCAAAATCACACTAATAAAGGAACAAGATCATTAAAGAAGGGGTCACTGGGTATCATAGTGCCCCACAGGCACCACTCTTATACACTGAGTCTTACTGAACAGGCAAAGAGTAGAGCCAGACATCCATATTCCTGAGGCTGCCCCAAGAATGCAGAGACAAAAAACCACTCCTGTCCTTTGGTAAGATGCTCTCTCCATCCCCCTGATGATGGGGACTTTTGACTTCAGTTTCTGCTCTGCAACAGTATTCGTCTGCAAGCCTGTCAACCATATTAACTTGTAAGAGAAGGATCCACTTACATCCCACAGGCTGGCTAACTGAGCTTGCTCCCTGTGTGCTTTAAAATCTAGTTGTCGGCTGCACATTTGTCTTTAAAGTTTTAGTCTTCTGGAACAAGAAGACTTCTAGGAACTTATTAATCATATGCTATTTTTCAGATGTACTGTATAGTCCAGCACAGATTGTCTAGATTTGAACTTAGGCTCCTGTTTACTAGTTGAATGATGTTGTTCAGATAGAAAATTCTACTTCAGTTTCCCTATCTGCAAAACTGAGATAATAATAGCTCTTCTGTCTCAGAGGGTTCCGTGAGGGCTAAAGAAGTTACTACATGTATTCACAAACAGTGCCTGGCAACTCTAAGTGCTCAATTTTGCCAACACACTTCTCTTAAAATGACACCTAGTCACAGGCTCTGGAGTGAACTAAGGAAATAGCATAACTAGTAAATTATAAACTAGAGATAATTGAATAACTCATTAGATGTAGATAATTTACGGATTATGAAATCATAATTATAGGTAATTAGAAATAAGCTAGTCCATGTTGTTCCCATTTCTCTTCCCTATACTTTCTTTGAGGGCACAAAGTTCATTTGCCAGTTGTGTGTGTGTGTGTGTATGTGTGTGGGTGTGTGTGTGCGTGTTGTTGCATGTGCGCAAATGCATGTGCATGCAAAGTACACTGGTAGACCAGTCAGAAAAAAGGACCCTGACTTGTAAGAACTTACATACATATTCTAGACACAGTATACATTATCTCACTTAATTATCACAATGACCTTGCTGCATCCACAGAGTATACTGGCTGTATAGTGAATTTTCACTCCTCCCTTTTTAACATTAGAAACAGAAATACCTCCTCTGAGGAGTCTTCTCTGACCATATAACCATGCCATCCCACTTCACCTCCTAACCTGTGTCATGATCTGACAAGGCATCCGTGGACATTCTCTGCACTTATCACATGGCTTCAAACTCATCTGTTTATCTGTTTATCCTTTAAGACTATACATTCCTTGAAGGCATAAACACTTACTCCTATTTGTGTCCCAAGCATCTAGCAGAGTGCCTAGTTATAGTAAACACTTAATATAGATGTGATGTTAATTTTACAGCTCAGAAAATGGAGGCTCTGGGATATAGATCCAAGGTTACATTACTGCAAAGGAAATCTGATGACTGGCTTTAATCCTCCTCTCACTATACTATGGTACCCTGTCAAGGACTACTATCAGTAGTTATTTTTTGAAATTCCAAGCCACTTTACTTCAACACCCTTTAAGCCTATTTTACCATGGGAATCGCTGCAATCCTAAGCCCCTAAAAACTTTTCCCAGACATTTAAATGAAATCCATCATTAAATGCACATTAAAGAGACACACTGATACTTTTTTCCAGATTTTCCATAGGTTATATTAAACTTGTTTTGTAAACTTTATGTTTGAATACATAACTCTCTCACCCAGTAACACTTTTGCGTATTATACAAATAGAATACTTATTTGGAAATCTGATAGGCAAAATCTCAAAGTCATCCAAAAGTTAATAGCAAACATTTTAATGATGAAAACTTCATTACACATAACATTATTACAATTTTTTTCTGAGCATTCAGATGTCAGCATTTCTTATTACCCAAACCAAATGATCAAAGACTATAAAACCTCTGCAGGATTCAAAGGCAACAGACTAAAAGGTTCTATATATCTTGGTCTATTGCCTTGTTCACCTTTGCTTTCATAGTGTCTAGCACAAAGTCAGTAAATTAATCATCTCACTAAAATTTCATTTCATTATTTCTGAGGAAATATGCCTGCTTACACATTACTTTGCAGAAATTATATATTGATAGTCTACAGAGATACGCCCTCTGTGGATATGAAAAGGAAAGGAAGCCACAGTTTTCCTAAGCCACACAAACTTTAACAGAAGCCCACTGGAGTGTGCTTTCTGGAGTTGGAAAATATGTGCTTGGATTTTTATGGAGGCATTGTCACCTTGCCTGAGCCCCTGTATCTCAATCTCCTTTTCCACTAACAATTTTACCTGAACCAAAATAATCCGATGGCACCCACTATTTCTAAACAGTCTTACCATTCACTTTATCAGACTCAATATGTTAAATGTTATATGGTCTGAAAAAACAGGAGATACTGTGGTGTCAAACGCCTGAGGTCAGTAACTTCTACAAAAAAATTATGTAACTACCTTTAATAAGCAACTCCACTATTTTCTCAAGTATAATTAGGAATTTCTTTATGATATCTTCTCAGTGTCCATCATGCTATAATTTGCATTCAGATGCTTTCTGACTAAGGATGAAAAAGAAAGTCTGTGTGAGGGTATATACAGTTTCTGTTCTCTTCACAATTATAATCACAGCACCTACATGGGTACTTAATAAGTACATGTTAACATGCCAACAGTAACCATCCTATGTCCACATGTTTTTATATCAAATTTTAAATTTTAATTCCTTGAGATAACTCCATTTTTAATCTTTTAAATTTAATTTTCTGTTAATCACTCTAACTTTATTGCCTATTTCAATTTTGTTAGCTCAGTTATTCATCACTGAAACATTTATTGAGTGGTCACCATAAGCTATGCAAGATACACTGCACTGAAATGAATTTTGCAGTTTCCATTTTTAGGCAGCTCAGTCTTAAAAGTATGAAGCCAGAGCACATCACACAGTGAGAGAAAGGTGAATGACTTCATAAAAGATAGATAACTATCTTGACAGAAGAGATATCAAGGACGGTTCCTTAGAAAACGCAATGTTTTAAAAACCCCAATATCAACAATATACAAACTCAAACAGGGAAGGATCTGACTAGAAATGAAATGAGAGAAAGACCACATGAAGATCATTTTTAGCCTATTACTAATTTATATTTAAAACTAAATTTTTCTCGCTATTATTTTTCGTTTACTCAACAAAGGTAGCCTTGTTCGTCATTCAAGATTTCATATATTCCCCTAGGTATTTTGCAAAGGTTTAGAAGACGGCTCCAGTATTTCCAAAATACTAAAATAAAACCCAACTGGCTGGGAAACTCAATAAAACTCAACTAGCATGTTGTAAAAAGATTTGTAAAATTAACTCATTTTACTCTTTATCAAAAAAGAAGTTCCTGACTGTCTACAGTGAGACATGTATTCATGAATTCATGAATACCCCTCCTGAAATTCTCCCATAACTCATCATATCCATCTTTGAGTCTTTCTCTACTTCAGTTAAACAACCAAGCTGCTACCTTTTTCCTTCTAAAAGCAGATCTCATTCTAGCAGGTTTAATAGGCTTGGCAGCTTGCCTGGTCTCCATGATAGACTTCACATGCCTAAGTGTGGCATGCGATACCTCTTGGCTTTCTAGCCACATCCAAAGTGTCCAGACTCATCTCTTTCAATTCTCTACCTAAAATGAATCTAATCATACTCATCTTTCAAGGATATATTCTAATGTCATGAGGTATTTTCTGAGCCTGACAATCAGAATTAATCACTTGCTCACTATGCGCTCATAGCTTTTATACAGGGCCTAAATTATCACACTTAGTGATTAGGAATAATTACAATTTATATAGGTACTACTCTTTCAGAATATCAACACTTGTATGTTTCTTATTTATCCTTTTATTCCTAAAAGTATCTTCATATGATAAGTTACATTTTTTTTTAAATCAATCTCAGAAAAACTTATACAATTAAAATTTCATCTGGGAATGTTAGAACTGGGACAGAATCACGCAGCCCCGTATGTATGTATGTATGTATGTATGTATGTATGTATTTATAAACTATATCCCACAGGCATGATACTGTCTATCAAAACATAATATACTTATTATGTTCACATACAATTAATAGAAATTTCATGAAAGATATTCTTCATATATAACCTATTTAATTTGCTTTTCTCTTTCACTCAAGTGCTTATCATACCCACCAAATACTGCATTCACAAACTGCAACCTACAATCTAAAAGGCACTGATCTAGTCTAAATCCTTAAATGAGAAAGTGGAACTTGGCAATCGTTACGTGAATCTCCCAAGGTTCCTGAACCTAGTTAATATTAGGCAATATATTCTAAGGCACTGGGGCAACTGTTCTACACATTCTCAGTATGCATATTTGTACATTCTATCTATCAATTGGTTCAGTAAGAAATCTGAAGCTTCCAATGAATACTCAAAGCTCTATTCCGACAAAGTAATGATTCACCTCAAATCATATTTAATACCAGTTATAAATTTACTTATAACAATCCCTAATAAATATACAATATACACTCAGAAGGTCTATCTTTGGCTAATTACACTAGGGGGCACTTTTCAAAATCTCTAGACTTTAGGCCTAAGTGCATCTTTCTGAGAAAGTGTGTCACATTCCTGGAATTTCAGAGCTATGGTCTTTTAATCCATTACTAGTTTTCTATCAAGGGATTACTGTCTTGTTTTTCTTACATTAATTATATATAGAATCCTCAGGCAGAAATTCTGACAGAAAGAATGTAAACGAGCTAAGCAGATGCTATTTTAATTAAAAAGAGTACATGCAAATATTTCATTTTGCGTAGGAATTCAATAAAGATTTAAAGTTATTTTTATTTGGCAGGTTTTGTTGTTTAAATAAAAACCACATGTTAAAAAGGTTATCACATTTGTTTATTAATAATGCAGAATAAGTATTCAACCAAGAGCTTCTTCTGCAAAGATAATAAGTATCTAAGGAATATTTGGGAGGGGAAAACACAGGAAATATAAAATTATCTATGGTTACCTTGTTCTAAGAAGCTGAACTTTTGCTTTCTGGCAAAAAATTATCTGATTACTACCAAATTTAAAAGACTATAATTCGGACAATATAAAAAGTATATAATTATGACTATAACTGCAAAGAAGTTAACTTGTAGTTTACATCTAAAACAATACACTGAAATACAAATCATGTACAAACTATTTAAAACTACTTTCAAGGAAAAAAGATAAAATTTACGTGTTGCAACCATGCTCCTCTGGGGAGGTCATTACTAAGTTATTAGTGAGTGTTGACTAATATCACCTAATATAAGATCCATTTAATTTCAGTTAACTGTTATTTAAGTGACCTGCCTAGATTTTCACAAAGCTACAGGCTAAACCTAATTTGTCCCTGTTTTAGAGTAACATCAATTTGGAATTGTCTCAACGTACATTTCAACAATAGTAACAGGATATTCAAAGTTGGAAAAGACAGAATTTATGGAAATCCCAATGCTTAATTAAATCACAGAATGAGGTTTTGAAGTAGTAAATAATAAATCACAATGAATCCTCAATCTGGTTGTCAAGGAAACTACTTTGCCTCTGCCATAATTGCTGTGATCCCCATCTTGCCCTTTTTGACACCAAGCCTTATCATGCATTCTGGTCAGAGACTGAGAGTAGCTTTTCTATTCCTTTCAGGCAATCATGTAACATGCATTGAGCTTGACTGAACAGGGCCATGCGACCATACAAACATTGAATTCAAGGCCTTTTCCTTTTCTATCTAGAGACGGTAATTAACTGGTGAGCAGCAGTATATTCCTATCAAGCTTGGCATAAGAAATGGGACCAAGGCGCCTTGGCAGGTCTTAGCAGCTGTGTTTACAGGAAGTTTTCACTAATTTACTAATTTATTTTCAGAAGACCTATTTGTGAACTGGTAATCATTAATATCTTAAATATCATTTTTTGATTCCTCTTCAAATAAAGATCAGATAATAGGTTTGAAAGATTTATGTGTGTGTGTGTGTGTGTGTATATTATATGTGTATATATATATATATATATATACATATATATATATATATATATAATAAACACAAATACACCAAAACATTACCTTTAATATTGGTAAACTGATTATTTTAGGTGAAACAGTAAAAGCAGTGCCAAGTAGGTATTACTGGCTCAAAATGGTTTACTTTACTTTCCTTCTATTTTTTTATATTGGTCATTTTAAAAATAGTAACTATTTTAAAATAAAATCCTGAAATAAATTCGCAGTTTTATGTCCTTAATTTCATACATTGCTTCTACTGTTTTCAATATTTTTTCTTCCCTTAGCAGTGTTTGTTTTCTAATATAATACTATTCACTTTCAAAAGTACTTCTTTAGTTAATTTTGCTATGTTGTTTGGAATACGATTTTTTAGATTATTTGATTTTGAAGTTCTCTCTACTCACTTCAACCACTATATAGTATAAAAGCATTATTACCATTCTATCATTAAATTCTACCAGTCTACATTGAAAATCAAAATTATCTTCATCAGGAGGACAACTGCTATGATTCAATATCCTTATTCTTTTGTGTCTTATTAAACTCAATACGTTTCTCTAGAGCTGATCACTTATCTAGCAAGAAAGATAGTGACACTGACTATGTCATAAGAAGTGTTAACAGTTCCTGAGTATTGTATAAAAGAATGCATACAAGTGTTTAGTTCTGTTCAGTACATGTTTAGTCAGAAAGCATTCAGTAAATTTTAGCTTCCAACATCATTAGCAATTTTCCTATATTCAATTCAAAATTAAAATACCAGACAAGTAGGGGCACCTGGCTGGCTCAGTTGGTGGAGCATGTGACTCTTGATCTCGGGGTTGTAAGTTTGAGCCCCAAAGTGGGTGTAGAGATCACTTAAAAATAAAATCTTGAATTGCGAAATTCTACTCCTGAAACCAATACTACACTATATAGTAACTTGAACCTAAATAAAATAAAATAAAATCCTTAAAAAGCAAGAAAAAAAAAATCTTGTCTTGCCTAAGTAGAGAAAGTAACTAGTTAAAACTAATTAAGAAAGTGTAATCATTATGGGAATTCAAGTAGAACTTTACAAATAGAAAAATAGGGGCGCCTGGGTGGCGCAGTCGGTTAAGCGTCCGACTTCAGCCAGGTCACGATCTCGCGGTCCGTGAGTTCGAGCCCCGCGTCGGGCTCTGGGCTGATGGCTCGGAGCCTGGAGCCTGTTTCCGATTCTGTGTCTCCCTCTCTCTCTGCCCCTCCCCCGTTCATGCTCTGTCTCTCTCTGTCCCAAAATAAATAAAAAACGTTGAAAAAAAATTAAAAAAAAAAAAAAAGAAAAATAATAAAGTTGAACTGGCTGATACTTGGAAGAAAAGGATCTAGAATCAAAGTTTGGTACAATGTCAGGAAAAACCCAGCCCAAGTAGCCAGGATATAACAAATCATACAGTATGAAATTTACTGCTTAAATATTTTCCCCCTGTTTTTATCTTAATTCAAATTAATGGATTTACTTATTTTCTTTTAGAATTAGTAACTACAAAGTGTCCTAGAAAATAGGAGGACCAGGAGGGTATTTACATTTCTTCAAAAATCTGCATCAAAGCAATACAGTCAAAGCTTAATCAATCATGCAAGTAGACATGACAAGAACATGATCCCAAATATTCCTATTGGTTCCACTATGTTAACTCAACATCACAATGAATATTGGTATCTGATTTTCTCAGTGTGACCAATAAACTTAAAAAAAATTAAAGTACTTTTTGTAGTACTTCAGTACACAGGTAGTGTTAGGGTACTACACGTGATTCTTACTCTCTGCCTAAGTTCTCTCATATAAAATACACCATCCTGAAAATAAACTGCGTAACTTCTCAAACTAAATAAAGCAACATAAGATCCTGTCCCACTGAAACACACCATACCTTAACTAGGTAAGTTAATTATGTGCTTTGGTTTCACAAACAAACTGCTGTTGCCAGCTGCATTCTAAATAAGAGTAAACAGAAACAGTTTGAGCTGTCAACAAAAGACATAATTAAATAGAAAAAATGCTGTCAAATAAAACATGGCTACAATATTTAAAACAAATAAGGCCAACCAGATTAGGAATAGATTGTATATCAATGCACCTTAACCATCTTAACCACTAACCAGTTGGGTCAAATAAAAATAATCTAGAAGGAAAAAGCTCACAGAAACGTATTTGTGGGGAAATAAAGTTTTATGCAAATAAAGGTTAAAAGAAATTAAAAAAAATTTTTCAGCTTTTCTCAAGTAGAATTCCACAAGAGAATAAAGCCCTACATAAAATAATTGAAGGTCTATTTTTCCAATGCTGCTATTCTAGATGCACTGGCGAGTGCTAGATGTGTTAGGTCTTAATTACCTACCAGAAATAGCTGAAAGCGGCAAATAGAGCATCTTAAAAATTATGAGAACAGACTCCATACTCTTCAGTTTAAAAGATGCTACGGCTACAAAAGGCATTTAATCTCTCCTTCAGGAGTATCTTCTAACCATAAAGCTAGTTTATATGTTTACAATGTCCTAATTTTTCAAACTGCTTTCACATTTGCTCACTATGTCATTATCCATATAAACAACTCCAGTTATTTGAACATGCTGTGCAGGAAGCATGATATTTTACTGTAAAAAAAAGTCTTTACTGTAATTTTTTAGATAATTAACTTGAAATGTAATGAATATTGAAAGGACCAAGAAAATATGTGGGACATTTTAATTACTGGTAGTACATTTGGCATAATAGAAATCCTTCAATAGGTTTGCTAAAATTCAGTCTCTTAAGCTATATAGTAGAAACCAGTGAGCTCTGCAAACCACAAGGATTATGGAGGAAAAAACCACCTCTACCTATTTAGCACCAACCTAATTTTTGGATGTTTGGCCACATTTCTCACTTCTAGTTAGGATCATTTTTCTATCTTCATTTCCTGATACCTAAAATCAGAAAACAAAATGCACATATTCCATATAACCTAAAGGCTTCTACAGTACCTCTCTCTGTGTTGACATACCAGAAAAGCAGGGAGGTTAATTGAAATGGCAGACTCAGGAAAAAAGGAGAAGATCGCTAAACAATTTTCACCCTCGATGAAAGAAAATGTGAATCAATCCAGTATCCACTGACCACCACTTAGATGCTTTAGCACAGTCTGAAGCTGACTTAGGACAAAATTAGGATAAGACATTGTCTTCACCTTGGATAATTTTGGGGAGCAGGAAACAGATCTATACTAGGAATATATATATATATATATATATATATATATGATTATATATATAAAATTCTGATTATATAATGAATAAATATTATGTATTGAATATGTAATGAATATATATTATATATATTCAATTACATGGCACAGACTGTGTGGTGTAAAAATTGAGAGTAAAGAAACATTAAAGATGGGGCGACTGGGTGGCTCAGTCGGTTAAGCGTCCGACTTCGGCTCAGGTCATGACCTGATCTCACAGTTCATGGGTTCAAGCCCTGTATCGGGCTCTGTGCTGACAGCTCAGAGCCTGAAGCCTGCTTTGGATTCCGTGTCTCCTCCTCTCTCTCTACCCTCCCCTGCTCGTGTTCGTTCTCTCTCTCTCTCTCTCTCAACTAAATAAACATTGAAAAAAAAAGAAACACTAATGATAACTAGAATAGTGAAGTAAGATGTTACGAAGGAGGGGAAATCTCATTTTAACCTTGAGAGATGAGCAGAGACAATACAGAGATGATGATGACCAGGATTAAGAACAATCTTAAAGGCAGCTTTCTTGGTTTGTTTGTTCGTTTGTTCCTTCCTCCCTTCCTCTCTCTCTCTCTTTCTTTTTTTCTCTATGTCTGTCTTTCTTATGTGCTGTTTGTAACAACATGAAAATAACAAAAGTAATTTGATAGGAAAAATGTAAACATTAGCATGAGGCTAATATTTAAAATACAGAGGAATTAATACCTTACCCAAAAGAAGTTCTGTTACTCGTTATTTTGAGCACCAGATCCATTACTCCTCATACTGTTTCATAACAATATATAGCTACATATTTAGCATATAAACCGATTTATCCCATAATATACAATTTGAGTACACTAGTATTTCAAAGAAATTTATGAAGAAATTAAGTTGGAGGCCTAGGGGAGTAATACCACCACAATTTTAAAGACTGAAAGATGCTGTTGTACTGGCTAATTCAGGATTTGAAGGGATAAGACTAAGAGATCTTAAAATTGCTTTCTACAAAAAACCCTCAGTTACAAAAGAACTTAAGGTTGACTTAATCTTCCATCTGTAGAAATCAGAGAAGGTTGTTTCATGTGTTTTAACTCAGAGAAACAGGGAATGTCCGAATACTTGACAAATAACTCCCCTGACAGTATCTGAGGCTTAAATAATGGGACAGAAAGCATTCTAACAAGGGCACCCACAATATGTTCAAGGGACCACACTTTGAAAAGGAAAAAAAATTAAAAAACAGAGAATTTCCTTAGACATAGTGCAACTTGAAGTATTATTATCTTCAGTGTTCAGATGAAGAACCAAATCTCAGCATATTTATAGGGCTGTTTTTGCTCACAGTAATAGTAATTAGAATTGGAAATAAAATTCAGTTTGTTTTATATTTTAGCTTCCATAACACTGGAACCTTTTTATCACAGGTATGAAGAAGAGTCACTAAAAGAACTCCTTTATATTTCAGTACAGATATACCTGTCTCACTTGGGCAAATTCATTTTAAATATTTTATTCTGGTTGGGTAAATAATCACCAATCAAATAGTTATAAAGCTTTAAATAATGCCTTAAGAGTTGTCTAATCCAATTGGATAATGTTCTAGATAAGGAAATGATGTCCCAGAAATAATAAGTGTCTGCCCAAGGCTATGTTCAGTGGCAAATCAGTGGCAGGGAAAGGTCAAAACAAATGATTTACTTTCGACTGTGACAATTCTAGTTTCTCATAATTATGACTTCAGTCATAAGTATTTTGAGATTTTTCCCAAGTATGTTCAATAATTACTCTGTTATTTTAAAAATAGTTCCATTCTTCCAGATATGTCCTGATCAAACTGACCCTGAGTCTACATATCTATATGTTGCATTTCTAATCCTGCAAAGCTACAGATTCTCACAGTCTGGTCCTAGATTTGTAAATAATTCAATAGTCTCAAAACCAATCAGAGATACAGATCATTCCCTGAAGGGGTCCAGGTATGAGTAAAAGGAAGAAACACAAAAATTATTTTCATATTTAATTTCATTGTTAGGCTAATAAATTTAATTAAATGGTTTTAGGGGAAGTATCTTCTTTCAGAATGTGTATTTAAAACTGCTAACTTTTTATATGAATCAATTATAGCATAGAACATGTTACCTTTTTAAGAAAATACTTCCTAGTATCTTTAAGAATCTATAAACTATAAACCACATAGGCTTGTATTTATTTCAAGTTTCCCATAAGGCCATTTACTCTTAATTTTTAGCCTTTTACGTGATATTGAGCTATTTCATAATTATAGTTGGAAAGAATAACCTATTAATTTAAAAGGGACACATTACAACATTTCTCTCTGGTATTACAATATTTTAATTTCTTTTTTGGAGACAAACTCATTGGGAAGTGACCATCTGCTAGGGTGTTAGTATTATTCAGGCAAAGCAATGAATAAATACGCTATGCTGTGAGAAGGAGACCATTAAATGAAAGAAATACAGAAAAAGCAGTGTGAAACCAACAGATTGATTCAATGCCATGGAAAAAGCATTTTTCGTTAATTACTTAATTTCCAAACACAATAATTTTTAAATGCATGCTTTAAAAATATAAAAAAATCTTTTAAAATCTATTTTTTATTCTAAGTCAAGAATATATTTACAAAACAAACAACAAAAAATCAAACTTCCTATCATTTCTTCTCATGTGATTTCTTCACCATCTATTCATACATAGTTAGGTTATGTCCCCAACATAAATATCGTCCAAATACAATTTTAAAAACATACACATAGTAACTTAAATTTCATTCACTGCTCTATTTTCATGTATTTTGAAACATTTTCCAAAAATTCATGTCATCAGTATTCAATGAGTGAGATAAAGTTTAATACTTTTTTTTAAATGCTTATTTACTTCTGAGAGAAAGAGACAGAGGTGTGAGCGGGGGAGGGGCAGAGAGAGGAAGACACAGAATCCAAAGCAGGCTCTAGGCTGTCAGCACAGAGCCCAATGTGGGGCTTGAACTCACAGACCATGAGATCATGACCTGAGCTGAAATCGGATGCTTAACCTACTGAGCCACCCAGGCACCCTGAGTTCAATACTTGTTTATTGAGGGGCACCTGGATGGTTCAGTTGGTTAAGTGACCAGCTGTGCCTCAGGTCCTGATCTCACAGTTCGGGAGTTCGAGCCCTGCATGGGGTTTCTCTGCTGTCAGCGCAGAGCCTGCTTCGGATTCTCTGTCCCCCTCTCTCTCTGCCTCACCCCTAATCATGCTCTCTCTCTCTCTCTCAAAAGTAAACATTAAGAAATTTTTAAAAATACTTTATTTATAAATGTAAGAATGTCAAATCAACTAATATCTAGATTTCTGATTTCTATTATAGTAATTTCTATGTATGTATAATGTGGGGCCTGTACAAGTATGTAAGATACATACTTAATGAGAAACTGAATCATATTAGGTTATGTTAGGGAAGAGCAGCAAAGTAAGTGGGCCACCATATATAGACAGGGCTTCCTGTGCCTAAGGTGTGGGCTTTAAACAAGAGATTTGCTCACTTGGACAACTATGAATTCCCTGAATCTCTAGGGAAGCATATCAGAGGAGAACAAACCACCCTCTATATTGTAGTACAAGTTTAGGACCAGGAACTGTAAATGCTTATTCAAACTACGTAATATTCTAATATAGTAAAACAAATGGAAAAGTATAGATTTTTATAACTACTCCCTCATAGTCTGTTTTTTACATCTGTAAACATGATTTACAGAGATTTTTCTTTCTTCCACACACAATTTAATTGCCTTGTCAAGCCCGACTCACGATTAACACCTGGTAAACATTTCAAATGATTTTGATTGCTATTAAGCAGCTAAGCCACTCTCAATAACTTCTAAGGGCAAGGTATCCCTATAGTTAATCTATTTACGCAAATAGCTATCTATTTGAGCCAGCAAAATTTCTTTTAAGATCTATCTCTAACTTCTTTCCCCAAAATACCAAGTTTTTTTTTTAAATAAAATGTCTTAGTGCTTTACAAATATGAATTTCTTTAATCCTCCTAACAGTATGGTAATAATCCTCATTTAAAGATAAGCAAAACCAGACAGAAAGAGGTTAAGTAAGCAGCCCAAGGTCATGAACAGGAGAGCACTCCTGTTTAAAACTGAAAGGCTGATATTCACACTCAACCATGCTATGCTCTTCAGCACTGTGTCATGTCACCTTAGTCATGTCAATTACAGCGATAAATTTTGATGCACAGAGATAAAGGCAAACACTTTTTAGTTTCAAAGTCAATCCTGAGAATCCACTTTATGTCATCTTAGAATATCTATTACAACAAAATGTTGCTACTTCACTGGCACTCAAAACCAAACCAAACCAAACCAAAAAAAAAGAAAAAAGTGATTAGGGAGACAGGAATAGGAATTAAGTCTCAATATTCTCAAATGAGGGGTTGAACAGGAGTCGTTAAGATGAATCAGGGAATCTTGTTTCAGAAAAGGAATTAATTCTACTTTCAATTCGACGACCTAAGAGACTGACTTGCTGATACATAACCCATACCAGTCCACAGCTTAGAAACGATGCTGAATTTTTGAAGCTGAGCTTCCATCAGTAGATGGAACGTGGGAAGTTTTTAGCAGTGTAAAAACCAAAGGCAGGGAGGGAATAACAATGAAAGTCAAGAACTTTTCTCTCAATTTGAGACTGCTACCTTGAGTCTACCACTAACTTACTATGTTATCCTGAACGAACATCGTCATAAAATATTCCTCTAAAAAACGAAGGGGTTGAATTAAATTTTCTCCAAAGTCCTTTTTAAATTCTACAGTCTTTAACTGAAGTTATTCAAGTTAAATAAGCATTTATTGCTAGTCAGGGAACTCTACTTGTTATTAAACGAAAAGCTCTGTTAAATGTAAATCAAGGATTTCTCTCGTGGTCCAAAATGGTGTAATAGAATCAATGGAAAAAAGTAATTTTTATAGCACATCTGAGTAAGTGCAAAAGGTCACATGTCCATTTCAGTACCATTAAGAGCTTTACAGGAAATAATGGAACACAATGTAACAAAGGTACAGCATTAACAAATGTTGGGATTCTTAAATATGATTTCATGGTAGAATGCATACAAAGTTTTGACAGGAGTAAAATGAAAAAAAAAAAAAGACCTGTATCTGCTTTAAAAAATATCTGAAGATCATATTCAAAGCATATGGTAAAACAAACGTGAATTCCTCTTTTGGCCAGGCATTAAAAACTTTTTATATTTTTGAATGACTTTATATCACATAAAGTCGTATGTGAGAAGCATTTTGATAGTTTAGCTTCACATATTTAAAAAATTAGCTCAAATATGCTAACTTTTCGAAAATGTCAACTTTTTAAACTACCTACACCGTTCAGTGAAAGACACAAAAAATGTGAAGATTTTCAAGGTCTAGATTCTTATTCAAATGAATACTTATTTCATAAGCACTTGATATACAGTATTCTCCTTTATGCACTTTAAGAAGTTGAACTACTATTGCAAATGCATAATTGATTTATGGGGGAAAAGTTCAAGTGAAGGACATATTACCAACTGTGCATTAAAGAGGCAGGGTAGAAGAAAATGTACAGCTCTAGAACATTTTAAAAGCAATATTTAAGAAATGCAAATGCCAGATACAGGCAATGCTCTCCATTTCACATCAGCACATACGTCACAATAAACCTAAAGTCCCCCTCCAAAAACAATCACCAAAAGGGAGAGTTTATATCAGAATGCAAATAAAAGGCAAATCTTTTCCCATGTGCACATAGTAAGAAGGGTACTGTGCTCAATTACTCTTTTAAAGAATAAGATTTAACTGTTGTTAAATTTATAAAAGTGCATCAAGAATTAATCACAACATGGTACAATATTAATAGATACAAATACATCATAGTTCAAATCCTATGTGACAAGGAACGGTGCAATTAAAAGCCTATGGAATGTATATTCGTAATGTTTCTGTTTCAAAAGCGTTATACAGGGGCTTGAATAAATCTCATTCCGTAATTCTTTATTTTTTGAAATTACAGAAATGGATCTTTATTTTCTTACCCATTTTCACTCCATTCCCTTAGGAATAACTACTCGAGCCAGTCAGTTTTTCAACCAAGAAGTAAAAGGTAAGTATTATTAGGGAAGTGGGCTGGCAGGTGGACAGTTGTTCACTCTGCCTGTCATATCCCTTTAATGCAACTCTGATTTGCCTTTGTTCTGACAGTAGCAAACAGCTGCTTGTAAATGAGCCACTGTCCCTGGGCTGCCTCCCATTATTCCCCACTTTTGTTTGACAAGGTCACTTGCTGCAGGGATTTTGGGAAGAAAGGATGTGCAACCTATAGAATTAAGAGTTTAGACCATAAGCAAGCTAGGTATTTTTCTTTTGGTAGCATGAGCAAATCAAACATTTTTCCTAATTTCAAAAACCAAAAAGCTCTATCACAAAAGCAAATGACTTTGCCATAAATCCTCTTTCCTTTAAGTTTACATGACAGTGGTATAAAAGGCAGACTTAATTACAAAATAGTATTTGCAAGCACATATGAATAAATACTAAGATGTTGCTCATCTGATGTTTTACAATGAGTTCAAGATCTGGAAAGCAGCAACTGCAGGAACACTTTTGGAAAACTTGATGCTATAATCCTACAGTTCTTTTATTTTAAATTTCAGTAAAAATTTCATTTATGACTAATTCCATTAAGGGTAGGTACTAAATAAGGCAGGGACCTTCAAGATCAAAAGTTTCACAATTTCATTCCATATTGATTGTTACTTTTAATGAACTTTACACAATATATAAATTAATCTAGACTGAAACTTATTACTAAAATGTTTGATCAATATTCCACCAGTGATCCAAAAGGTATAATTGACACTATAAAGCAAGGCTCACCTTTAATTTGCAGCTTGACCTATGATCTTCAGAAGGGCTTAAAGCTACATTATGACAATCTTATGCAATTAAGTTGTTTCTAAAGAGAAGCAGGCAGAAAAAGTGGGATGGCAAGTTTTCCAAGCCATGGATGAGCATAAAGAGGGCATGCTGGAGCAGACACTCATCCAAAATGAATCATGATTTTGTGGTTCTGAAAGTTTATGAGTGGGAAAAGATCTAGGAAACTCTTTATGCATTCTTAGGATAAAGCCACATAAATGTCACACAGAAATCTAGACTTAATTATGCACAAATACAATTTCTCACTCTTCCATCTTTTTACCTGCATCTAAAATTAGACGGTTTTGTACATTTTTCTCATTTTAATATACAACCATCAGAAGGAATGTGAGCCTACAGCAAACTTTATCAACGCAAACAAAGCTGAAATTCTTTCCAGCAACACCAGCACTTTGGATGTGTTCACTGGTAAGAGGTTATTTACACATTGGGGGAAAATGAAGAATCATGTGATGATGTCAAGTTCCCTCATTCTCTACTCAAACATTATAAATCTGTTCACAGAATATACCATCTAAGTTTTCAAAAAATCTCCAGGCTCTTGCCATCTAATATACTCAGAAAATTTTATCAGTCTTGTCTCATGTGGAAGGCATCTGAATTCTAAAAATAATTTGACTACCTTAGCCAGGCTGACTTTGTATATCTTGTAAAGGCTACTCCGTTTTCTCCCATTGTCAGCCATTACTCTGATGTATCATTTATGGAATTAAAATAAAATGGGTTTTCCTACATTTTAGTCAGGATATGTCAAAGCACCTTCACAAAATACCGCATTTAAAGACATGTTAAAAGTATTATAACTGAATTATATTTGGTTATCCAGTGTTAAAAAGTATTCACACAATAAAAAAAAATTAAAAGAAGCTAATGTTAATCCCTTATAACAGCCTTCACTCTTGCACAAAGATTTGAACACTCTAGTAGTTCACTATTAAGAGCATAGGACCGAAGATTTTCAGCTTCATTTATATTCAGAGGCAGGCAAATCACCAAAACTCATTTACATCCCTCCATTTTCCTTACAGCATGTTAACAGCAGGTGGTCTATCCATACCATCTTTGAAATAGGTAGGTGGCTTAAAATGCCTTTACATTTCAGTCAAGACCCTGAATTAAAAATAAACTTGAGCTTTAACTTCATCATTTTCTCTACAAGATTCAGTAATACAGAATAAACATAGTACTTAGTTTGTTCTTATTTTAATCTACATTCCACATTCTGGCTTCATACCATAAATTTGCTCATTTTAATCCTGCATGTTCTCCAAAGAGTGAAGCATTTAAGCTAACAGAGCTGACAAAATGATCTTGTAAGAAACTATAAGTGTTTCTGATAGTCTTATTTTATTTTGTTTATTTTTGCACTCTATAGACTTGCCAGCATTCCTTTTTAAAAAATTTTTTAATGTTTATTTTTGAGAGACAGAGACAGAGCATGAGTGGGGAAGGAGCAGAGAGAGAGGGAGACACAGAGTCTGAAGCAGGCTCCAGGCTCTCAGTTGTCAGCACAGAGTACAACGCGGGGCTTGAACTCAGAAACAGTGAGATCATGACCTGAGCCAGTCATGCTTTGGTGCCCCATCAGCATTCCTTTTTACTGACAGAGCATTGGAAAACATTTTTAGGAGTGCCTGGGTGGCTCAATTGGTTAACTCTCCGACTTTGGCTTATGTCATGATCTCGTGGTTCAGGAGTTCGAGCCTCACATCAGACTCTGTGTGCACAGCTCTGAGCTGGAGCCTGTTTTGGATTCTGTGTTTCTCTCTCTCTCTCCCCATCCCCTAACTCACGCCGTCTTTCTCAAAAATAAATAAACATTAAAAAAAATTTTAACACTATCACAACAGGAAAATCATGATTATATTGGCTATGTGCTAGCCCTAAGATAAACAGAATATGTCTACATAGATATTCATAAAAGTATTTTTTTTTCAAATGTTTATTTTTGAAAGAGCGAGAGAAAGAGAGAGAGAGAATGAGTGCAGAAGGGGCAGAGAGAGAGGGAGACAGAGGATTTGAAACAGGCTCCATGCTGAGAGCAGAGCCTAATGCAGGGCTCTAACTCACAAGCCTTGAGGCCAGGACCCAAGTCGAAGGAGGACACTAAACCAACTGAGCCACCCAGGCATCCCTATAAAAGTGTCTTTGTGTCATCTACTGGCAACGATTTTTCAGAAATAAATGTACAAAATTCTCTAATTTCTAAGGACATATGTCGCCTTCTACTTAATCTGACATGAGTATTAGAAGAGCCAGACTGAAACATAAAAGTCAAGGGGCCCCTGGGTGGCTCAGTGGGATAAGCATCCGACTCTTGGTTTGAGTTCAGATCATGACCTCACAGTTTGTGAGTTCTAGCCCCACGTCGGGCTCCGCACTCTTAGACTGGGATTCTCTCATTCTGCCCTTCCCCTGCTCGCTCTCTCAAAATAAATAAAATTTTTTAAAAAAATGAAAAACAAAAAAACACTGAAACACAAAAGTCACTCAGCACCTATACTTAACAGGGTGAATAAATAAGTCTTTGTGAGAAGAGTATGTCAACACAAAAAGGTTACAGAGAACATTCAAATCATCAGCATTACAAGTGCCTTCACAATAAAAATATGGAAGATTTAAACCACATATTATAAAAATTGGTTAAGAATCCTTTGAGGTAGGGGAGATGATTCTACTTGTAGTTTTTCAGACTAAAGTCAAGACTTCTAAGGAACTTTGCATATCCATGAAAACTCACAACTCAGAATGTTATGGCCGGACTTAATTCTGTTTTTCATTACTACTGTGGCCTCGTGCATTTCCTTGAGATTACAGAATAGGTACGGAACAAACCAATCTACATATTCATCTTTTTAAAAAGATGCTAAATTTAATCTCTAAGTAATTTTAATCTCTCTGGCTATCAGTGTCTACTGACAAATTAATACTTAAAATATGATAAATGAAGTAAGATTTATTAAAACACTAATATTAAGACTTGAAAAGTAAAGTGTTAGAGGCACCCAGGTAACTCAGTCAGTTAAGCGCCCAGCTCTTGATTTTGGCTCAGGTCATGATCTCAAAGTTCACGAGTTCAAGCTCCACATCAGGTTCCATGATGATGGTATGGTGCTTGCTTTGGGATGCTCTCTCTCTACCCCTCCCTGGCTCATGCTCTTTCTCTCTCTCTCTCAAAAAATAAATAAACTTTAAAAGAAACGTAGTGTTTTATTTTTCATTTTCCACCAATAACATAGTCATTTATATTTATGTTATACATTTCAGAACAAGACAATAAAAATATTGTCTCCAAAAGAGGCAGAAAAGATTATCATTTACCAATGCTTTAACTAGGTAATAACTTTAGGTAAAATGGAACAAAGCGTTTTAAAAAGTAGTTTTATATAAGTAAGTACCAACCAACATAAATGTAAAAATATTCATGAGCAGAAAAATGAAAAACTTAAAAAAATATGCTTTTGGTTATTTTAACTATGTTAACATGGAAATGAATTAAGTACAAATAGAAACAATTTCTGACAGTATAACACTGATAAAAATCAGAACCTTCATCATTTCATAACATTCTGCCTGCAAATAAATGTAAAAATGCTTTCATTAGGACTAGTTGTTCTGTCAACTTAAAATGTAGTTTATATTCCTATATCTTGAAAATAATTTCATTTAACCTGATTATAATCCTAGACACTTTCCAAAATATGAAGCTATTATTTGAAATTGGTAAGTCCCCATATATCAACTTCTGTTTTACTTGAAAACTGATTCTTGCAATTAGAAATGTTACCGTATAAAGTCTTGCTTTGTTAATATACCAAGATGTTTTAAGAAAGGATAAACAGGAGTATTTACTTCTTACTAGAGCATCTCAAATACAAATAAAAAAAAACACTGGTTATTCCTTGTTTTTAGACTGAGTAGATGTACTAATAAGATCTAAGGAATCTATTCTAATTTAGATAATTAGAACTTTAAAAAAGTTTTATATAAGTCATAAGCTTCACTAAATGTTAGGTTATCAAAAAATGTATTTTTAATAAATTCACCACATTTTATTCTTCTTTTATAAAAACTCATGAATATGTATAAAAAGTTTTAGGCGCAGATACCCAATGTGTATGAAATTCACTCTGAATAATTTTGTGGCACAAGCCAAGTCTCTAATTTCATACAACTCTCATAACGAGTGTTACTAATTTTTTATTGTTGCTTCATACAGGAAAATGTGCATTTCCTCCTTGTTCAGCTTTGACATGGTGTAACACTACAGTTTTCAAGATATGTAGCCATTATATTTGACAATGCAGCTCAAATGACTAACAAATGTCACATGGAGATATAAACACTAAATAAGTAAATACAAAGAATTCAAAATTAAATCTGACCTCATGAAGACTGCATTTAAATCTCCCTTAAATAAAAAAGGCTAACATGTCAACCTAAATGAACAGATAGTATGATCTGAACATTTAATGTATCTTACCCAATTTTAAGAAGTCACCAATTATATTTTACATTTCATAAACTTTTAATAAGTCAATGGCTTTGATGATCAATTTGACTGACATTCATCATTCTTCTCTACACATCAGTGAGAAATTATACTTCCTTGTAAATTATTAAGAGAATAAAGTATTCAAAATATACCTATATAGTTTTATAGTAATTTTCTTTTATTTATTTTTTTAATGTTTACTTATTTTTGAGGGTGGGGGAAGGGGCAGAAAGAGAGGGAGACATAGAATCCCAAACAGGCTCCAGGCTCTGAGCTGTCAGCACAGAGCCCAACAGGGGGCCTGAACCCACGGACCGTGAGATCATGACCTGAGCTGAAGTTGGATGTTTAACCAACTGCGCCACCAGGAGCCCCAGTAATTTTCTATTCTAATATTTTTATATGTTAACTCAAGTACATTTAGTATGGTTGGAAGTCATTATACACAGTGATCTATTGTTAATAACAAGGGTGGCCAAACAGTGGAAAACACTTGGAAGATGAAAATGAAAGACAAAAAGAGACTGGCGAAAAAAACCAAGAAACGTATTTGTAACTGTAACTGGACACAATATGTTCCTTTTCTCGGTCAACAGCTGGTTATACCATCCAGAAACCCAGGAGTCGTCCATGACACCAGACATCTCCAAGTCTGGCTGATTTTAATGTATCCTTCTAATACATTTCCCTTTGTCTCTACTTTTATTTATTTACTTTTTAAAGTTTATTTATTTATTTTGAGAGAGAGAGAGAAAGAGCAGAGGAGGGGCAGAGAGGGAGAGACAGAATCCCAAGTAGGGTCCACACCATCAGCACAGAGCCCAATGTGGGGCTCGAACCCATGAACCCACAAACTGTGAGATCACGACCTGAGCTGAAGTCAACAGTCAGACACTTCACCGAATGAGCCACCCTGGCACCCCCCCCCCACCATGTTTCTACTTTTAGCAAGATAAGCCACCTACTGATCTTTGATACCAATGCTGTCACAACATCTTTTCAAATCTCCCTGCCATATGTTTTAGTTCTTCTCTCCCCACTTCACAATCCTTTCTCCTCATAGCAACTGTGACCTTTCAAACTCAATCAATCTCATCAGGCCAAGCTCCTGGTTACTATCAGCTCTTAATATAAAGATGAAAATCCTAAACATAGGCCACGGGGTCCCACCTGGTTTGAACACAAGATCTCTGAGCTCAGACACTACATTTTACTTCAATTAGTCAAATGTACAAGCACCTTTCAGTTCTCCACACAAGAATAACTTGACTCCCCTAATTTGGTCAAGTATTTGGACCTACACTCCAACTCTTCTTTTTATTTATTGAAGGATGACAGCATACAGTATGCAAGGAGCTGGCTAAAACAAAGATAGGATTACCAGCTACATGGAGCCAATATTAGTGCAAATTAATTAGTGCCCACCTCTCCCCCCAAAATGTAAAATCAACACACACATTCATGCCATAGTAGGTACTAATAAAGAAATAGGTAAGGAATTAAAGTGCTGTATGTCTGGAAGTTGTGGGAGAAGAGGATGTTTTGATTGGGCAGGTTTTGTCTAAGACAAGAACATACAAATTTTAATCTAAAAAGGATAAAAGAAGTAATTGTGAGTTGGGGAGAGGAAAATAATTCTGGGCAAAGAAACTACAGGTGTAAAGACCTTCAGATGTTTACAGGAACTAAAATAAGACTAGTAAGCCTGAAGGCAAGGGAGCCTGTCCAAGTGTGATTCCATGGAAAGCTGGAGAGAAAATCCTAAGTTAGATCACTTGGAGTTTACACCAATTGAGACCACCAAAGAGTTTTTAATAGGAAAAGGAAGTGACCCAATTTATATTTTACAGAGCTCACTTTTGCTGACCTGTGGAGAATAAATGGAGAAAGAATGGGGAATTGGGGGCGGAAAGGATGAATGTGGCCACTACACCAAGAAACCATCATTTTAGAACCTCCCATTTATAATTTATTTAGTTAATGCATGTCTCCCCCAGATTTTAACTAAATGTAAGTTAAACCTTGTCTGTTTTTTCTTCAACAGTATCACCAGCGTCTGGGATACAGCAACGGCAAAGATGGATATTATGAAAAAAACCCTTAAAGTGAAAAAGGAAAAAATCAGCAAAATTTGTATATCACACACGCACGCACGCGCGCGCACACACACACACACACACACACACACACACACACACACACGATCTATCCAAAGTGGAGGTTTATAATTAAATAGATCCTAAGGGTGTAAGACTTGGTGTCTGTATGAACCTTCATATGTACCTGGGAGTTATTGCCTAGCTTTTATCAGATTCTCCAGGGAGTCTACAAGCTCCAAAATTTTAAGAGCCACTGAAGCCTATATCTCACCATAACTCTAGAAGGTAGAGTTGTCACAGAACATAAAAAGAACAATCTAAAATAGAACAGACAATGAAATACAGTCTAAGTTCCTCACAGATGCATCAGTTAATTCCTGATACTCAAATGAAGTGCAAATATCATAGGAATTAAAAGTTTTTAAAATATTACTTATTCTTGACTCTGCAATTAAGTATTTGGTTTTCCTTTATAACTGTATTTCATTTAAGTACTTAATTTATTAGCAATCCCAAGAAAGAAGAAGCAGTGTAAGAGCATGGCTTTTTTTCTAATGTCTGTGGATAAGAATTTATCTGTAGATAATCAAATACTGTTTTACACGTTATTTAACTAGTTACTTTCAAGTACAGAATTAAATACAAAACTCACTCACCTAATCAAATATTGTTTTACACATTATTTAACTAGTTACTTTCAAGTAGAGAATTAAATACAAAACTCACCAGCCTCAATTTTGTTTTCTCCCTTGTAGATCAGCAGACTACCTCCTACTCTCTGACTTTCTGAATCATATCTAAAAAGGGCTACATGGCACAGGCCCATGTGCACATAACAAAAGAAGTCAGAACACTCCAGGGAAGCAGTCTGCTTTGTTTTTATAGACACTCTACACAGCACTCCCCTCTTCCCACAGGGCTTAGCAACAACACTACCTTGTCCACTAGTATCACAAAACACTATCATATCCAAACTATGTTTTGTTATTTTTGGAAAGTAGGCATTTCAAAACACTGAGATGGCAGTAGTCAACAAACACGAATCGTAATAGTAGCTTACTGCCAAAATCAAGTAAGATGCATAAGAACTTTGAGATATGAAAATACCATAACTTTTATAGCAGAATCAAGTGGCTACTAGAATATCACTAGAAATTCTTTACCAGGTTAACTTTCTCCCCTCTATCCTGTCTAATTAATTGGACTAGAAAGGAATCATTCCTACTTTACTTAAGAAAAACTACTTAACTTAGTGGAGTTTTTTTCCCTGCTCTCCATAGTTTAAAAAGTAATCACTATGCTATATAACATAGATGTTAAATTCTTTTCGTTTGTTTTTACTTTTTTTTAATCTTTATTTATTTTTGAGAGAAAGAGAGACAGAGAGTGAGCAGGGGAGGAACAGACAGAGAAGGAGACACAGAATCCGAGGCAGGCTCCAGGCTCTGAGCTGTCAGCACAGAACCCGACGTGGGGCTTGAACCCACAAACCGCGAGATCATGACCCGAGCCGAAGTCGGACGCTTAACCGACTGAGCCACCCAGGTGCCCCAATGTTAAATTCTTTTTGTAACCAAAGATAGCAATTTATATTCTAGTGATGAAAGCATTTACCTGCCACTTAGGATTCTGTATTTTGAGCTCACTTTTGGTTACTGTTTGTTAAGACTTGTGTAAGATTCTGATGCTAAACACAAGGTCTTGACAGTATCTATTTCATGCAAAAACTGAAACACATAAATCTCAAATATCAGTGAAAGATTACTTTCTTTTGTGTAAGATATACAATCAAGTTAATAACTCAGTAATTAAAATATGCCTGCAGAAAAGGATCTTGTGTGGGAAATAAATGCAAGCTTACAAAATGTCTTATACTGGGAAAGCACAGTTTCAATAGGGATTTCTAGTAATTTTCATGGAAATTTACATATAACTTATTTCTTTCAAATAACTTTTGACTACCACAGTAACAACTAACAATTAAAACTGAAATGCAATTTTAATTATTTCTTTTAAAAAATCTGAGGAAATAGTACTTGCTTATCTCTATATATTTAAAAGGGAACCAAATACATAAAAAGTTGTACTTGTTCACTGAACCAATAACTACTAAATATGCTAATATGTGCCAAGTACTGTTATGTGAGATAAAACTTGAAGAAACAAAAGGGAAAATGACAGGTCCCTGTCTTCATAGAACTTATAGTGGAAGAGACACACAAATGAAAGTATTTACAGATACTACAACTGTTAAACAAGAAAATAAATAGGATGATGTAATTTGGGAGGTGCTTTCCATAAGATTGTTATGAAAACCCTCTCTGGGGTTGACATTAATTAGAGCCAAGACCTAAAGGATGAGAAAAAAATCAGTGATGTGACAAGCCGAGGAATGAGTTCCAGGCATAAGAAAAAGCCTGGCATGTTCCAGAAACAGAAGGAAGACAAGGGTATGAAATGTTAACATTTCTGCCCTCTTCCTCTAAGCTCAGAATGCCTTAACTGTAAGAACATGGACTCTGGAGCAAAGTCTGGATCTGACTCCAGGTATACTAACTTAGAAACTATGTGATCTTGGGCACTAAATTATCAAAATATTTTTAGGCCCTTTTTTTCCTAATCTACTCAGTCTAGAGAATAAGATCCACATTTTATGACCATTAGCATAAAAAAATCTTTGGCAAAAAAAAAAAAATGCCCAGTAAATTGTTCTTTCCTTATTCCAAAAGTGGTATCACTTTTATCTTTCTGAATTTTAAACAAATACCAATTGTTTCTTTTTGAATTTCACAATCTATACAGAACATTTTAAATAAAATTATTTTGAGCAAAATTTTCAATGCCCCTTTAAATAATTAAGTTTTCATGGAAAGTTGTGATGTAAACCTTTCTCCCTCCCTTTCCCTCCCTTTAGGGTGATGAACTGTCTCCCTGGGAGTTCTGTTCTCAGTACTCTCTGTGGGGCACACAACCAAGGTTACTTTATAAAGGTCACTTCACTTCCATGGGTGTTTCTTAGAAGAAACAAACTACTGGTTTGAAACTAGTAGCGAAAACTACCAATCCCACATTTGAGGAAATATAAGAAACTAGGAAGAATTAGAGATTACTTGCTAGAACAGGTAGCTCTTAATCTGTGGTGCTCAGAGGAAAGTGATCTCTTCATATTGGAAGAAAGTAGGGAAAGTTGAAGAAATTATAATCATGTAAGTAAGATACCATGTGAACATTCCATATCCCCAAATAAAAGTGATAAAAACCCAATAGCTACAATGTAGTAACGCTACTAAAATGTTTCCAGTTTTAATACTTCACATTTATCTTTGTATCCGTAAAGTCTAATTAGGGAATCAGATATGGCTTGCTCACCAGCTCTTAATATTTCAATATCTTATTTAGCTAGTAAGTCAGAAGTGAAAGACGGCATGCAAGTAACCGAAAACAATGTTGGCCAGTGCTTCAAAACTGGATTTGTCGGGGCACCTGGGTGGTGCAGTCGGTTGGGCGTCCGACTTCAGCCAGGTCACGATCTCGCGGTCCGTGAGTTCAAGCCCCCGTCAGGCTCTGGGCTGATGGCTCGGAGCCTGGAGCCTGTTTCCGATTCTGTGTCTCCCTCTCTCTCTGCCCCTCCCCCGTTCATGCTCTGTCTCTCTCTGTCCCAAAAATAAATAAACGTTGAAAAAAAAATTAAAAAAAAAAAACAACTGGATTTGTCTACCAATTAAAACTAAATTAAATTTTGGAAAAAATGAGGTTACAGTTTTGGAAAACATATGGAACACTGAAATACAATGGAGCATGTTAGCTTAATTATCCCTTTAAAATAGTTTAGCCTGTTTGTTTAGAGAAAATAGTAAATACAGAAAAAGGGTAGAAATGCTAACACATATGAAGGAATCTACCACCTGCAAAGCAGTATATGGGAGTTTTCACAAGCTTTAGAAATAAAGTAAAATGGACAATCAAATCCAAGAAGACGAGAAAATCTAATTTTACTTCACTGTATATTTAGAGTAACTGAAACTTTCATATTAAAAAATGCAAATGAGGCTGTCAAATTACATAGAAACCATGTAGTAATCATTTAATATATATAATTTTTTTGGGAACTTTTTTTAAGTTTATTTATTTTGAGAGAGAGACAGAGCACACACGGTGGGAAGGGGCAGAGAGAGAGGGAGAGACAGAATCCCAAGCAGGCTCCGCACTGCCAGCGCAGAGCCCAGTGCAGGACTCGAACCCACAAACTGTGAAATCATGACCTGAGCCGAAGTCAAGAGCCAGAGGCTTAACTGACTGAGCCACCCAGATGCCCCAATATATACACATGATTTTAATCTTGTTAAGCCATTTGCTGATTCATTCTCTTGTGCAATATGGTACCTATGTCAATGACTGCTATTTGGAGAAAAAGGAAAAAGATTTTTTCTATACTGTCTCAGTGCTATGGGAAACACACTCAATTTCTTCCAAATCAAAAGGAGGTCCTGACTAAATATGTACACATTTGCCAAGAGATATGCCGCCTTCAGACACACCATTTGGCAATTAATTTTGCATACAACAAAATCTTCATACTTGATAGTTTTGAAACTCACACTGAGGGCCTTATTCTTAGAAGAATATATGGAATTAAGCCACGAAATATATGTGACAACTTAGTATTTTGGAATGTTTATGACTATTGCCATATCATCGTTGACCCATACTTACAGTTAGTAAGTGCATACTAAATATAAAATTAAAAGACCTGAAATGCTGGAAATGTAAATTTTCAGTTTTAGTGATGTCTAATGAAGAAAAATTTAATTCCATCATTTTTAGCTCTTCCTCGACAATAGATCGCTACTTATATCAGAAAATTACAATTACTTTCTATCACTGTTTCTATAAATACTTAAAACAGTTTAAAAATAAAATATCTACTGCTATTCAGATCAATTTAATTCCCAGTTTAAGGAACTACACAAGTCTGGAGGTAATTTAATACTTGTGACACATAATTTAATAAGTTTGGGTCAAATGTATTAACTTCTAATCTTTTCTAACAACTTCATTATTTATTTTATATACAATGTATATAACTCAGCCACCAATCTTTCTGTGTGAGAAAACATACTCTTCTTCATCGTACAGCAGGCTCTCAATACGCCATACCAGGTTTCTTGGGTTTCCCCGTTAATTGGCTCTAATATGAACAATTAAATCTCATTTTACACTAAATCAAATGTAAATAACAGCAAGAGACTGAAATCCCCCCACCCCACCCAATCTGCTATCTTTCCATCTGCTCGCTACAATCCACTCTGAGCAACTTAGGAATCATCATTGGAGAGAGCCACTGTTGTTTAGGGCTAACTGGCACATTCTTGCGGGGAGAGGGTGGCAAGACTGGAGGAAAAACATGGTCAAACATGGTTGTAGATGATTCTCTCACTTTCTAGGGGAAGAGTCTTTCGGGGACTATCATTTAAAAGCCCAGGCTCCTTGGGCATAAAGCAATACTTAGGAGGCAATAGGAAAATACTGTGACCAAGCAACTACCGAGTCACATCCAATGGTTACTGTGGTTTGGATACTTCAGAAGCTTGCAATACAATATGTAGATAGACATGAGCTATCCATCCTCAGTTCAAATGAACAGGGCCTAAAACCATAAAGGAAGCAACCCTACTGCAGGGCAAAGATCAACAGCCTGGGAATCATACCAACCAATTTCTAATTCTTGTTCTGACACCAGCTATCTCCAGCTGCTGATCACAAACAAATCACCTAAATTAATTGCTCTGGTAAACTCCCATAAAATGCAAGCCCCTTCTCTTTATAAAAATCTGTACAGAATATTATCTATGAGAAAGTATAAACATGATACTAAAAATCGTTATTTCCAGACTTCCAGTGTTTGCTCTGTGTGTGTGTGTGTGTGTGTGTGTGTGTGTGTGTGTGTGGTGTGTGTGACTGAGTACTTACAAACATCATTTTTATATTATTTGGTTTCATGGAAATTTTCCCCCCACAACAAGGTCTGTCCCTTTTTTGTTTTTCTTTTTCTTTTTTTGCAATACTGTGAATAGAGAAGGGATCGTTCATTTATTCATTCCTCCAACAAATATTTACTTAGAATCTCCTTGTCATACACTGTACTGGTTGTGTGGGAGACATCAGTAGATGTGAAAGTGATAGGTATACTTATTTGGTCAAAGAATAAAAGTGCTATGAAAAATTGATATTCTTTCTCTAGAGTTTATAAAAGGTGAATCCAGTCCCCAAAAAAATGAGAAGAAAAAGAAAAAGAAAAAGAAAAAGAAAAAGAAAAAGAAAAAGAAAAAGAAAAAACAAAAAAGGCTGACTCATGTTCTGTTAATATAGTCATCTACCTGGAAATTCATTCATTTGTTCATTCACTCATTCACCAAATATTTATTTCATTTAAAAAATATCTGTTGTGCCTTGCACTTTCCGGGAATCATACCGGCAAAAGACATGATCCCTGCCCTCCTAAAGTTCAAATAAACCTAAGTAAAACTACCTTTCAATCAAGATCTATTTATTACTTGAAAAGAATAGTTACCTAGAGGCTGTCAGAGAGGAGTAGTGAAGCCCAGAAGAAGATTAAAAAAAAGCTGACAGAAGCTACTGGGTGCCTAAAACAAAGTTAAAAAATGAGTAAATAAAAGGGAAGCAAGAGTTGCTAAAGGGGTTGGCTCATTATGGGTCAGTTGATGGTTTTTGTTTTTTGGGTTTTTCTGGTGCATTACCAACAGGGATAATGTAAAAACATGGTTAATCTATTCTAAAAAATATCAACTTTTCAAAACTTGAAGTTTTTTCTCTCTCATCCACTATAGCCTCCCCCTTTTTTTAAATTCCTTGATAACCTGGTATAGTAAGTACACATTACTAATTTTCTCTCAATTTGCAAATTTTGTGAGATTTAACTTTGGCAGGTGAAATAAAAATCCAGGATAAATGTAGGATTTCTTTGTTCACAAGCTGCCTTCTGCTATACCAATAATGACAAAACTGTACATAAATAGATGTTAAGTGTAAGACAAAAATACTAGGTCTTCATTCTTTTATGCAAAATACCATGTAACAGAAAATGTTCAAAGTCTAAATCAAACACATTCTTGGGTTTGTTGACAAAGAACAATAACAACTGTTAAAAGGCATTTTTCAAGTGATACTGACAGAATCGATAAAATATAAAATAAAATAAATACATAAAATATAAACCAATAACATTTCTATTTCTCTGGTCAACAGTGCATAGTAACACCTCGCCATGACATTCTAACACCTCTTATCAAGTGGTAGATAGGTTTCTTAACCGACTTAATATTACTGAAAACATTAAAATCTTTGCAAAATGAACTATGGTAAAATACTTTATCATTCTACTGAAATGTCAGTGAGGTGTGCACATGGTCTAAAATAAACAAGGCTATGTAATGAAAATGAGTTAGGCCACAAGGAAGATAGCTGTATGCTTAAGAAGCACCACCTGTCACACGGCAGAAGTGGTATTATGCAACAAAATCACAAACGTTAATGAATTAAAAAGTATACTAAAGGCAAGCACATTTTTAAAGTTAAAAAGTATGTTGCTGTAGTAGACTTAACTTTATTTCAAAGTTTAGAGTCAGCATAGCTACTGGCCTCCTCCCAATTTAATTTGTTGACTTCTGATATTAGGAAATCTGGTCCAGAAAAATGAACTAACTAGACTCCAAGTTAGACCAAGAACAGAAATTGTGGATTCCTAGAAAATTTTTTTCCCCAAAGCCTTTCTTGTATCATGTTACCATGGGACGTTTTTCCAGCTAACAGACACCTAAGTAACTGAAACCATATAATATGTGGTTATAAAATTTGCTAGATATCATACACTTAACATGTTAATAATGTACACTAAAAAAATGTCTAAGGTAGGAACATATTATTTGTTTTTTAAATATATAAAACCGAGGTTTTTTTTTTAATTTTAAAAAATTCACTGAGAGATGTTCCAAGAAAACATTAGTTTCTTGATATCAGGATTTCAAATCCTTTTTTCTTTCTAATTTTTTATGATGTTTAAATTTGCTAATAAAGTCATTAAAATATTTTACTATATATTTTTTAAAGCCTCACACAATATTACATACAGTTCAGATGACCAAAACACACACACACACACACACACACACAAATGAGCA
This sequence comes from Lynx rufus, assembly GCF_022079265.1. Lineage (NCBI taxonomy): Eukaryota > Metazoa > Chordata > Mammalia > Carnivora > Felidae > Lynx > Lynx rufus. The sequence continues at coordinate 153,840,375 of NW_025814834.1, forward strand.
TTTATCAAATAATATTTAAAATAATATTTAAATTGGTTTTTGGTCATTTTTGTTTAAGAGAATTTCAAATCATGTAGAGTTTGAAGAATGAAACATTTAAAAATACTACACAGGGGCACCTGGATGGCTCAGTTAGTTGAGTGTCAGACTTGATTTCAGCTCATGTCATGATCTCACAGTTCTTGAGTTTGAGCCCCAAGTCGGCACTGGGCCGATAGCAGAGCCCTGTTTGGGATTTTCTGTCTTCCTCTCTCTGTCTGCTCCTCCCCTGCTAGCTCTCTATTTCTCTTTCTCTCAAAATAAATAAATAAATATTTAAAACATATACTACACAACAGAGATGAAATACTGCTGAATTGACACAAATGATTTAAACAACACAATTTTTCATAAAAATGAAAGAACATTTATACACAATCATATCAGAATTAAAGTGGCAAAAATTTTAAAATTATGTGATGCTCAAGTTATTAAAATACTGTAAAACTCAGTCATTATAATTTACTTCCTGTCTTAAACTGTGTTATTTTCAACTTTTATTGGTTGTATCTTCTCAATCCTTCCCACATAATTATTATTAAAATCTGAATGTTCATAGTTACTTGAATTCTGCACAATTAACTTCATAGAGGTGTGCACAGCAAAACTATTCAATCAACATTTTCCAATGTTGGAAAAATGAATGATGATGCACATTATGACTATAAACCCCATGGCACGTTAAAATAAAAATTATATAGCAAGCTGAAAATAAGCCATATCCAATAGAAAGTAAGCACTCTAAATAACAAACAGCATGCTTACTCTCTATTACATGGGAGAGGGAGGATGTTAAATGTGTCTACAGTTCATTTCATGTGCTTTTTAAGTTCTGTAAATGATTTTTCTTCAGGTCTTTGTACATTTGCTATCATTTTTAAAGGGGGCCAACACCCAATCTAAGAAATCATCCCCAATTCTTATAATATAAGAAATAAGAATGCTAACTAAAATACTGACCCTGCTCTAATTCAAGCTGAATCTCTAAAAATGTGAGAACATGTCATGCTTCAAAAGACAACAAAGATTAGGAATATATGGTATTAAGTCTTAGCTCTAAACATTTTCATAATACATTTGTTCTCGCCTTAAGATAAAGTTTATGGGTATTGGTAAAATGATGTTCATTCTTCTTGGTTTCAGTTCTTCACATCACACACACACAGAAAAAGCTGCACATAGTAAAAACTCAATAAATACATCATTCGCTGAATGAAATAACAAATGACTCTGAATAAACAGAGTCAAGGCATAGAGTACCGTTAGCTCAATGGCTCAATTATGTTTCCTTATTTCCCTATTGCAAACTAACCACCAATTTTAATTTCCAATTTGAGATAAAATGTTTCACCATTCCCATACGTTTTTAAAGGCCACTTCTCAAAATATCAATATAATAAGAGAGATTTAAATGACAGTACTGAGAGTGAAGATTAATTGCTACATAAGGACAAAAATAATTCTTCTAAGAGGTGATGGTTGTATCGATGGTACACAGCCTAAAATACTTTCTCTAAAAGGTCACAAAATGGGTTTTAAAAATTGCATTCACTTAATCAATTACTTATTTAAATACTGTTATATACCAAGATCCCACAAATTTAAAATATAGTGGCACATTCAAATCACAATATAATCTTTCAACTGTGTATGTATTGATTAGGAACAGAACCCTCTCTGCATAGAAGCTGTCAATGGATAGTGAATTCGAGAGAACTGCCACCAAAAGGAACCATCTGTGGGCTGATAGAGGCTTTTCCACTGATGTGTCGACACAATGCCAAAATATGTAGTCAACGCAGTTAAAAAATGAAGCTAAGTACGATGTCTGGCACCAGAGACAAAAAGCATATGTTGAATGCCTACATCTCCCACTTTCTCAATAGGCTGTCTGGCATCAAACAGACCTAGCCTGAATGTGAAGAGTGCACGTACATCAATGAACCTTTCAGAAGTCATTTCCTTTTTACACATAGGCATTGCTGAAATTACGAATAGCTAAATCATAGACACCACACTATATGCATCTAGAAACATTCCAAAACTGAAAATGCAAGTGGATTTTCATTATTATACAAATTAAAAATCATAAAGAATGTCGTGTCAGACAGTCCTGTGGACAAATTAATCTCAACTCTGCATTTATTGTTGATTTGATGCTGCCTAACTCACCTATCTGTGCATAAGTTTCCTCAGGTACAAAATTGAGAAAATAATACAAACCTCATAGAGCCATTCATAGCATTATCCAGGACAATGAAGAGAAAGAATCTAGTACAGTGTTTGATATCTAGTAGGATCCAAAGGGCAGCCACTGTTTTAGGTTTAAATGAAAAGTACAAATTAGAGAAATTAAAAACTAGCTGTTTCTGTACACCTACAATAAACGTTTTCCAAACTTTACTCATATTTACTATTTAATGATTAAGGCAAGCTTCATATTATATGCTTATTATAAATCATGAAATATTAAAGCTCTAATAATATGTTTTTAATTCTGTATGTATGCCCCACTTGCACATTTATCTAAGTCTGAGCTTACTATTATTATGTTTTTAATGGTAGAAACTTCATTAAACTGACCACACAAATTACCAATCAAATCCACTTTTCTTTTTGTATTTTCTCATCTTGGTGAATTCATGATCCACTGTGACTCCCCACATTCATCACTCACTACATCTGAATACTAGCTGCCATTTCTGCAGGCACTCAGTTCATTCTAACTAAAAATGCTCTGCTTATATGCACTGCTGAGAAGGCAAAGCCAAGCCGACTATGAGATCCTACCAGCAACCAGACACAGCTGATTGAAGAAGACTTGGTTCCTCAACGCAGGGGCAGTCAGTCTGCGATCCCGACAGCAATGCATGATCTGACTTGGTACAAAAGGAATGAGGTCCATGAGTTTCTCTCTGTCTCAGGAATCTGAATTAGGAAACTTGGGCAATTCCAGAATTAAGACAAAGAGCTGTCAAGGTAGAACAAGGCTGGGTGGAGTACGCTAAAGTCATCCTTAGATCAAACTGTGAGGGGGAAGAAACCGTGGGCAATCAATGCAAAGGGAAGAAAGATCAGGAAAAGAGTAGAGAGGGGAAAAAAGCCAGTGAGTATCCTGAGATCTGGGAGCACAGCAAACAGATGCAAAGGGAACCTAGGACACGTAAACAGAGTCCCCCACACCCCTGCTGCTCCAGACATCTTGGATCTGTGCTGGATATGACCAGTTTCCTTGCCTCTTTCAACCTCCACAGGGCAAACCAGGCAGGATGAATCCCCCTGAATCTCTGGGAGAGTCCAGTTTATTTTATGCCCAAACATCCATTAGTGCCACTTCCTTACCACCAATAAACCTGAATAAATCACCATCAGTTCACCTTTTTATCGTATCTCACTGCAATTTTTTCCCAGTCTCTCATTCTTTCTCACCTACACTGCTGCAAATGTCCTAGTTAAGAAAGAAGGTATAAAGGGCAGGTAACAGGATGATCCCTACTCACAGGTATATTCCATTTGCCACCCACCCCCCCCCTCACCGTGTTTGAATTTGTGTTTTGAATTAGTTTCCAATGTTTCACACTGTGGAGATACATCATTCAAAATCAATTTCTGGGGTGCCTGGATGGCTCAGTCAGAATAGCTGCGAATTTTGATAGCAGGGTCACAGGTTCGAGCCCCAGGTTGGGTACAGAGATTGCTTTAAAAAATGAAATCTTAAAAAAAAATCAATTTCTGACTTCTATTGGGGAAAACATAATCAGATCAACTGACAACATCTTCACATTGACAAAACATAAAAAAATGACAAAATAATCACCTGGAGCTAAGTAACATCTGTCCACTTTAGACAAGCATGCATTTTTCTAGTTTTGTTTTATTTCTTTATACTCTGCATGCTTCACTTGTCTATGTTAACTGCCTGGCCCACAGGAACTGGTTCAACATTTTCTTTCTCTGCTTTCAATAGTGAGCCCCATCTAACCCAAATAAATACTTCTAGAATAAAAATCTATAATCACCTTTGAAATTATTCAGTAATTATCCTGATACCAACATGACAGAATCCTAAACTCTTTTATAGGACCTGTCCTATACCACCCTCCCCCCACCTTACACATGCACTGACCACCCACAGTTCCCTACAGTTTTTAGCGGCAATGATCTTACATTCTAGTCCCTCTCCTGGAATGCCTCGTTCTTCTTGAGCTGCCCAGTTCTTACTCATTCAAGTATCTCTGCCAGAAAATGTTTCTTAACATACTCAGTTTCAGCTGGGTGTGCTCCCTGTGCACCTTTCTCTAGTTCCCTCATAGATGTTGTAACGTACTATAATTATTGTTCAGTCCATTAAAGGCAAAAGCCATGCCTAGCACACAGCACAGTCCTAGTACTTGCCAGGTGTTCAATAATTACTGACAAATAAATGATTTTTTTAAACATCTCATTTCTAAGCGTCAACAGTCTAAAAAGTAGGGATTTTCCCAATTTTATAAAAATAAGAAAATGCAGGCTCAAGTTAAATAATTTGCACAAATTCACATAGCTGGTAAGTAAGAGTCAGAATCTGAACCAATGGACTTCACACCAAAACTTGCTGCCTCTCTCTCTCTCTCTCTCTCTCTCTCTCTCTCTCTCTATATATATATATATATATATATATACCCTTTCTCACTCCCATGGGAAACTCTGGTATGAATGTATTTTCACTACAGGATATGTCGATGAAAGGAAACAGAGACCAAGTCAATACAAAAGACAATAATGTCTAATCCTAAATCAAAGCTGACAAGAGAAATCCTGTGAAGTGTTCAGCAGTATCACTGCAATGTGCCCGACTGTCAAAATGCCACGATAACTTTCACAGTCCTAGGCAAACTAGAGGAAACTTCACAAAATCTTCATACTTAGAGTATTTAGCACTTCATTATTTTACCATAATGAGAAATGATTAGAAAAGAAGAAAATAAAAAAGCAATCTCCAATGCAAAATTTATTAAGAAAATTCAATGCCCACCGGATAGGCAAAAGACAGATAACAAACTCTTTAAGAAGAATGTTTATGACTGCCAAGAAAACACAATTAACAGAACTAATTAAAGGATAATTTTGTGATTCAAATTGTTAAATTTCAAAAAAAGTAACACTATTATAAATGCTTCAAGCACACATTAATTTGAGCAGTACTTAAACAACTTGTGATATAAATTCATAAAGCATAAAAAATTCTAAATTTTGGTTTTAAACATCATAGTACTATACTGCACAAGAATTTTCTGAAAAAAAGAGAAAAAAACCCACAATGACATCATGTAGTAGTAAACTAAGATCAAAAAGCCTAAAGAAACAAAAAACTCATCTTTAATATTCCTTGTTTAATATTACATTTGCCCTCATTGTTTATAATCTTTGAAAACCTCACTGTGTATCCACACAGGTTGCAGATCATAAAATTTTTTTAAAAGACTCAAAGTAAAACCTAATTAAATGTTCTAGCGTTCTTAAAAACACTAACCCCCACATTTTTGCTCTCACAGTATCTCAGGGCCAACAAAATACTGACAACTATTGTTTTCAGTACATTAGAGAATAAAACCCTTGAAAGCAATAATCCTTTTTACACAGATGGATATAGATGTTTTCAGTGTTCTGTATGGCATCTTCTTGCCACATAAGCACCTGCAGTCTTGCATTGTCCTGCTCGGCATTCCTGAAAACACCTGGGCAAGCTGTTTACTAAAAAAACTAGACATTGGAAAAGATGAGGGATAATTAGCAAATAGAACTATTCCTGGCACTCTCTCGACATTAGCGCAGAACGGAGCTCCAAGCCGGCACCTGGTGAAGGGAACTGCTAGATGTGATAATTCCAATTTACACATTCAGCACAACATTCTGTCTGCCTGTCAATTTGAAACAGTTTCCTATTCAGTGATAACAGATACTCCAAAAGAATGCAGTGTCGAAATGCTGACATGAATTTTTTATGCACCAACTAGACCTTCTCTCCTCTGGACCAGCTGGATCTGCCTTCTTCACTCTTGGAATGGACTGACAGTTGGGTACTTTTTTCAAGTAGTACACCAAATTTATAGAGTAAATTTTAAGTATCAGAGCTTCATGCAGAATAAATACCAATAAAATGTCCTTAAGCATAGGTAAGAAAAATAGTTTAATGAAGTTGTGAAAAATTCACTGTGTATCTTAATTTATATTGTGCAGTACTCCTCAGCTGCCAAAAATGTGAAATATGTATTTCCACCAAATACAAAATTTACTAATTTTTTTTTCTAAATTGACATAAAGAGAACAAAAGCAAGCAAGAAAAAGAGACAGACACACAGAGACAGCATGGTATATCGAATATTCATTTGCAAATGCTAAATAAAAAATACAGAGAAATCTGAACCGAACTCCATGCAGGTTTATTTTCAGATATTTTCATATGATGATAATTTGAAAAACTACTATATAAAGATAATTAAGCCAAATGCTATATCCAGGAAATTATGAATTTTAGACTATTTTCTTATTCCCTTCATATTTAAGTGACAAATACATGAACTATACTTACAAAGTTAGCTATTTTTTCCCACATGTATATCAGATTATATTCCAAAATATCTCTCCCCATCATAAACTATACCCTCTCCTTCCAGGTAGCCACCTGGAGGATTATTCATTTGTTCTAATAACGCAGCCACAGCTCAAGCATTTCTGGAATTCTATTCTTATATTTGCCGTATGAAATGGCAACGCATTCTTTTCAATTATTTTCAGTGACGCCAAACATTCATTTTAAGAATGAGCTGACTGAGACTTGTTAAAATAAATATAAATCATTCAGAAATTAAGTTGATAAAATAATGCTTCAATCTGAGAAGCACCATTATTGTTACAAAACAAGAGGTGGTAATAAGCTATTAGATGTGAGGCTCAGAAACTAGCACTTCAGAAACCTCAAATCAATGCTGAGCATGTCAATGAAAATTTAAGTTTCCTGAGCAAACCTTTTAATTAGAGAGTACTTAATAGAAGTCCAGAATATATTATTTTTTAACTCACCATTCTAAGTGAAATGCTTTCTTCTTTAAAAGTAATGAATATAAAAAATATTTTCTCCAGTTGCACTATGCATTTACCCCAACTTCTACTAATAGACAATTTGTCATTTTTCTACATGAGAGAGACAGGAATAGGGGATAGACACAGACAGCATGTTAAATCAGACATCCATTTGCAAACGCTATTTAAATAAAGAGACAATAAGACATTTTGGTAACGTACAACACTATAGCTAACACTGTTGTATGATATATAGGGAAGTTGCTAAGAGTAAATTCTGAGAGCTCTCATTGCAAGAAAAAAATTTCTTTTCTTTTTTCTTTTTACTGCATCTATATGAAAAGATGGGTGTTAGTTGAACCTACTGTGATAATCATTTCACAGTATATGTAAATCAAACCACCAAGCTGTATACCTAAAACTTGTAAGTAATATACATCAATTATTTTTCAATAAAACAGAAAAATTAAAGAAATTTGAATGCCAGTATACATATGCACACATATACATCCACATAAACATATACATACACACATACATAAATATACATGTACATATAAACATATACACATATATAATTAAAAGGCATTTTATGAAGCCTCCCCCAGGAAAGCCATCAACTGTAATATTATAAGCCATAAACTCTTTAATAATAATTAAGAACATATTAACCAAAAAGGTAATAATTTTCAGTGTGATGTGTAAGTCTATGTAAAATGTCATAATTAAACACCATTATCTATTATAATAATAAAATTCCCTTCTTCTTATAGCTACACTAAAATTAAATAATTTTCTAGTTACTAAAAGAAGAAATTCATGAGCCAAGATCATAAGATTTCCTAAATGACTATAGACATAGTCATTACTCATCATTTTAAGATGATGCCTTCATAATTACTTATCCTCCAAAGCATTTTCTCAAACTATAGAAAGCAAATGGCAGTATCGGCTAGGTTCATCATTGGATTTCAAGAAAGAAGCTCTATTAGGGAACAGAAATCAACAATTAGATAACTCAGATGTAGGTTATTACCATCCAGATCATTTAAAGAACTATCAAAATCACAGAAGTACTAAGGCTGCAGTCAGCAACTAGGGTTTGCTACCATTTAATTTGAAAGTATACTTAAACTCAGCTGTTAATCCCAAAGACTCTATTCCTGCATGCTACATTCTATGCATACACCTATACTGTATTTGTTTTCGATATTCACAAACTCATCACACTGTTTTTTGGGTGACAGTTAGTGAAACTGCTGTACCGTGAATATATATTTAAAACACTGCTTTGGCGCTAACACACATTAAATGCATTCCTCAACTAGTTCAAATATTTTTCTAAGCACCATAGCACTATGAAAAAATATAGAAATAAGCAAAACACTTTCCCTGACCTCAAAGAATTTACTAAAACATATAAAAGAGGTATAGGAAATGACTCCCTGCCCCCCCCAAAAAAAAAACCCTAAGTGAAAAAAGAAAACTAAAATACCTATGAATTGCTCTAGCCACTTGTGGCTACTTAAATTTAAAACAATTAATATAAAATAAAATAAAAATGTATGTGTTCAGTCTCATTAGCCATAGTTCAAGTGCTCAATAACCACCTGTGGCTGGTAACTGACCCTCCTGGACCGTGCTGCTATATAAATTCAAAGGATTCCTGTTTATATGAGAAAAAAAATCCTAAAGGTACGAACTTTTGAAATGTATCCTAAAGAACAAATAGGCACTGAACAGGTGGAAGCATGGATTTCTTGGCATTGTTCTTAAGAAACACTTGTTAACATAGCTTGGCTGGAGCAGTAAGAGCACTCTGAAGTCAAAGTTCAGGTCCTTGAATTTTCTATGTTACGCCTTTCAGACTGAGTTTTACTCAGTGACAAACTGGTCACAGAACTGACATGATTAAAGGAAATAATGCATATATAAGTATGTAAAAACAATGACTAATATACAATACATGTTCAAAAACTGAAAGAAGGGGTAAAAAAGGGGTAGGAGAGAGGAAGACGACAAAGAGGACCACAAAGTTGCTAACAAGAGAGAACAGAGCTGCTGGCTTTTAACTTCATTAACTGTATTAGACTAATATTAAATAGCTATAAGACTCTAGGGAAATGTTATGGTTAAGCCTCAAAGTGGTCTATTGATGCCAGCAAGTGCTTTTTTTTTTTTTTTTGAGAGAGAGCGAGAGGGGGTGGGGGGGAGAGAGAAAGAGATACTTAAGTAGGCTCTACGCTCAGCACGGAGCCTGATGTGGGACTCAATCGGAGAACTGTGAGATTGTGACTCGCAGTCGATTCTCTTGCAAGAATCAAGAGTCGGACAATTAACTGACTTAGCCACCCAGGTGTCCCAGCAAGTGCTTTTTTTATACTTCTCTCCAGCTCATAGATTAGTAAGGAACCAAAGTAGCATCCATCACAAACAATCATAACTTAAGTTTACGTTGGTAAAGGTGTTCAAAATTATGGTGGGCTCTGATAGCGGGGAGAAAGACTCTGATAGCGGGGAGAAAGGAACTGTGAGTTAAATACTGAGTTGTCTATTCACTGTAGCACAGTGTCAACCATATTGCATGTCCTGGTGCTTACTGGTATATCACATTTCAAATCAATAATTGAGTATCTGATCTGTGTTCAATTGAAATGCATTCCAAAACACAGAAGAGCTAGTCATTCAAATTATTTATTTATATTTCTCTTCTAAAGCTATGTATTTGAAGATGTCAAAAATCATACATAAAGAATTATAAAACAAACAGACATTGCTTATGAAGGTTTGTTTCTACTGTGACAAATTTATCTTTCATGTTTTACTAACACACATGATCTTAAGACATATTTATATATTTATCAGCATTACAATGAAGTAAATCTTCCCAAAGACCAAAATATTGTTTAAAATTAAACTCAGTTCAATCTTTTTTTTCTTCGGTTTTTAGCAAAACTACTAGAAAAATTTGTTTGGACCTTGTCGGAAGGGTTTCAATTTTACATCATTACGTTTTAACTTGACTAATCAGTTGAACAAAAGTACTTTATGTAAAATGATTCTTTTAGTTGCCTTAGCTACAAATCCCTGCAGGATACTATAATTGAAATCTACTCACGTAAGTTAGGAATAATTAGGGCCCCAAATTAAGCCAAACACAAAGTTAATTCAAATAGTCAGCTGCTGTCATTTAAATGGTTACGGAGTTTTATTGTTGCTTAACATTTCTGAATGCTTTTAAATGTACTTTGTTCTTCCAGTCTATATTTAGTATTTTAGTACAAATAGAAATGGGATCAAGAAGCAAAGATTCACCAGCCTGTAGACTAGAGTAACACCTATATCCAATCTTTGTCACTAAAGGTTTTCCACACAATTTTCGCTATCAGTCAATTAACAGCACAGTTGAAAGAATGGAGTGACAGCTCTCAAAGACAAGCTTTCTGGTAAATAAAGAGGGATCACAGAATGTACCCTGAGTGCCATTAATGCAGGAAAAGTAAGAGCTTTTGAAAGCTAACAAGGATAGTCTCTATTTGCCTAAACTCTGAAACAAAGCAATGGATTAAATAAGCTTCCTGTTATAAGCAAACAAAAGAGAAAAGATAATGTCTAAACCCCATACCTGCAGGAGGAATTCTGAAGGCATCCTTTCAACTCTTTTAATGGTGACTGCTAATCAGTGTGAACTGATAAACTAAATATAGTAAAAGTTAAAATTACTCTTGTAATATTTCAGTTTTTCAGTGTTGTGGCAGTTAAATCATTCTTAGCAACAGTTTGTACTTCCCAAGAGAAACTGTGATTTTTAAAAAAATAGAGGCCTGTAGGTGTGTAACTTCTGAAGATCACCGGAAAGTTGCAGAGTTAGCATGACTTAATACTGTTTTTAATCTGCAATGGTAATGTAAAAAAAGCTGAAATACATTATTTTTTTCAATCAGCACCATTTAAGTTAAACAATGTTAAGCAATATATTTTAAAGTATATCTTAAATATTGTTGAGTGACAGCCTCATGAGGCAGGAAAATACACCAATGATCTGAAGCTATATATCAAGTTCTACAGAAAGAAAAATGGACTGGCAGGAAGTAGACCTTGGCAAAGGGATGATCTCTGCAGACTTTCTTAGTTTCTCCAGCTGTAAACTGAAAAACTTCTATAACTACTAACCTCCAGTTGTGCTTCTAAGTCTATAGTTCTTCAATTCTACCAAAAACTAAAAACAAAAATACTTTGACCTCTAAGATACCTACAGAAAACTCTTTGTTTAAAATTTGCTATTTACTTACTTTCTATCCAGCTTTAAAATGCTGAAGAATCTAATAAATTTCATGTAGAAATAAATGTGATTTGTGATCTGTATTATCATAAATCTAAAATAAATCACATCAGTAATCTATCTTTATCTCTGACAGGAAAAGTAAAAGCAGATTATGTCCACTACTAAAAATAAATAAAATCTTTGATTATGCATAATGCTACAGAGTAGAAAAATCATTAAATAACCTTAAGCAGATAAAACATCTTTAAGCTGTTTTTGATAACCAGTGTACATTCCAGTACTCTCGTCCTCTACTCTCTCAGGAGGCTAACACATCAGGGTATTAATGGTAAAGTGAAAATTACAACTCTTAGTTTTTCTAAATATGTGGACTTTGAAAAATTAGGAAAATATAAACTTTTTCTAAATGGGTTAAGAAAATATACAACTTGGCCTTACATGATTTTATCATATTACTTTAAGTAATAAAGTAATATTGTAGTAAAATGCTATTAAAAATAATGTTTCCATATAACACAGAATGAAAGTAGGACAGATCAGTGGGGAACAGAAGGAAATATTAGGGAGAAAGGGTCAGGCTGCACTGTTGCTCAGGGATTTTTCAAAACAAATCATCAGATAAAAGGTCAATCGAAAGCATATAAAATTGGATTAGAAGCATAACCAAATATAAAAATGTTCAGTAAAGTTTCAAGATAGCTCAGTTCCTTTTTTAAATAAAATAAGTTATAAAACTGAAATTGATGTTTTTCTGTATTTCAACTGTGCTGTTAAGGTTAGAAACAAACCCTTTTGCACGGGTAGAAAATCACCGTCATGAAAAATCTGATTTTCTAGACTAAACATTTTAATAACCGAAACTCCTTGATTCAGATGTCCTCTCACAGGCCAGCAACCTCAGCATCACCTGGGAGTTTATTAGAAATGCAGACTCTTGAGGCCTATCCCAGATTACTGAGTCAGAACCTACATTTTAACAAGATCTCCAAGTGATTTACCTGTGCATTAAATTTCAAGGGGGCACTGCTCTACATAAACAAGATTAAAAACATCCAGCACGACTGCCTTAAATTTCTTCTTTTCCTGTACACATCTCTTCCTGACTCATCCTCTACCTGATCATACTGCACACTCTCCTTTCCTAGATAAGCATTCCTGTCCTTGTACTGGATCCCATTTCTGCCTGGAAACAAACTCAGACATCCAACATATCTACTTAAAACAACAAAAAAAGAAAATCATAAAAAGTGCTTTCCTTAAACAATTCTCTTAAAATCCAAGATTGCTCTCTCCCCACTACCACCAGCAACAACCCCAGCCATCCTTTTTATTGTATCTAAGTTATGAAGCCCTGACTCTTTCTTATAAACTTATTATATTGCCTCTAATCAAAAGCTAAATATTAGATGTATCTACCACCTGGTTTAGATTTTCAACGTTTATTTATTTTTGGGACAGAGAGAGACAGAACATGAACGGGGGAGGGGCAGAGAGAGAGGGAGACACAGAATCGGAAGCAGGCTCCAGGCTCTGAGCCATCAGCCCAGAGCCTGACGCGGGGCTCGAACTCATGGAGCGCGAGATCATGACCTGGCTGAAGTCGGACGCTTAACCGACTGCGCCACCCAGGCGCCCCTAATACTACAAAGAAAAAAAAGAAGAATCAGGAAGGGGAGAGAGAACTAATGATTAATACACACACACACACACACACCACACACGCGCGCGCACATACACACACACACACACACACACACACACACACAGATAGCTACAAAACAGTAGTAAGAAGCATTCTATAAATACCCAGCAAAATAAGTGAGAATTTTACTTAATCTCTTTTAGATTAAACCTATACGCAAAACAAAACTCTGCTACCCTTGAATTCCTCTATTTTTTCCAGAAAACTTCTTGTGTTTCTTGACATTCTACAATTCCTAAAATTCAAACTTTATTTTTACTATGGGTATTTTAATTGCTGCTGTCATGTTTTTTTACTCATCTCTCACAAAATTGTTATCCCTTAAAAATATAATTTATTAAATAGACTAGGTGCAAAAAAAATAAGCAGATAAGAGAACTATTACTGGAATCAGAATAATGAAATTTAATCATAGTTCAATCTGTGTAGAAATAAGTTGTGTTCATTTCTTTTTCTTTTTGAACTTAGTGTCCATTATGCTTTTATATGGGTATGTCCTAATTTTATCTACTTTGTTAGTTAAATTGATTCACACCAAACGACTTAATATTAGTTCACTTAAATTAATTGAGAACTCTCAACTAATAACAAAGTCAACTCCTAATGTATTAAAAATTTAAATAAAAATTTAAGTAAAAACACGGAGTTACAGAGAAATGCCAAGTGAATACTTAACCAATATCAAGAAATAGACTTTTAAGCATAAAAATAATGGAAGATCTCACAAAAGAAAATAAATATGCATCAAAAAGTAAGAAAAGAAGAAAAAGAAAAGCAAATGAAGTAAAATATTGATAACTGTTAAATTTGTGATTATTTTATAAATATCTATTTAAAATTTTCATTAAAAATTAACCAGAACGAAATGAATTATAAGGCAAGCAATTGTTTTTTACAATAAAAACGACAAAGGGATATTATCATAGAGTTTGAAGAATAAGAAAAACTGCACCAACATACAAAAAATTTCACATCATCCAAAACCAGTTTTGAAGATGTCCACATGTCTGATGTAATAATCAAAATTCTAAAATTCTAGTCTCAGGAAATAACCAAATATGAAAGAAAAGATTTAGATAGATATTTACTATACTTATACTTGAAACAAATTAAGTTCAAATAGCCAATAAGTAGAGACAGGGGATTAAGTCATTTTTGACATATAAATAATAAATTACCATGCTGGTCTTAGAATCCATTATCTAAACATATAATGACAAGGTAATACAGGTTATGATAATATAAATGAAAAACCAGAATAGAAAAGCATATGGACGTGAAGAACCTAATTTTGTTTCATATATCATAATTTTGTTTTATCCATATCAAGACTGTTGGGAAATAAAACAAAAAAGAAGTGTGCTGTGATAATATCACGGTCCTAGAATTATGAGCAATTTTAAATGCTTATTCAACTTCCTAATTTTTTTATCTCTTCTCATGAGAACATATTACATTCAAAATCAGAAGGCGGGGGGAAAGGGGGAAGTACTTTTAAGAAAAGAAAAGCCCTCCAAGCAAGAATAATGGCAGACATAAAAGTCAAACTCAGTAGAGTCCCATGCTGATAAGAAGGGATTATAAATGTTGTTTTTGCTTCCTGAAGCTCTGATATGGAATTCCCTTCTCAGTCTTACATTTTAGCCAAGAGATCCCAGGGCCGGGGCTAGGTATTCTCCTGGAATCACTTCTGTCAAGTTGACAAAAGGAGTTCAAGAATAGGGTTGAAAGATGTCATGAGATATTCACTAATCCACATTGATGTCTAATACATGTAGACCGCACGGCTGTCATATGTCATTCTCTGTCATGCAGGAGGTGAAAAGAAAATAAAGAGTACCATAGGGTACCAAGCATATGTTTCAGTAAAACATTCCCTTAGTAATGTGGCAGATAAATCGGTTCTTGGAGACATACCAGTTCTACATTAATACTCAGAAGTGCTCAATCATTTGTATCATCGTATTCTCTAATACCACAAACTAAATATACAGCATATAAAAAAGCGAAAAGGTATATTAATTCAAAAAATGAAGCAAAAGATTCATCAAAACTGAAATTACTCAGTAAGAAGTAGTTCACACAATAATTGTTTGGCGAAATTAAGATGCTTTCCATGTTTCCTGTGATTTTCATTAAGCTACTTTCAATGACACTGTTGATTCTTTCAAAACTATAACGATAACTGTGACAAATGCCTACTATGGATATAAAATCAATATTTCAAATATTTACTCTAGTATAGACAAGTTCATAACCTCTTTTAGCAAAGTATTATTTCATAACGACAGATTTATTTACTTAGTATTGGATACAGTCTTTTCTGTCAGAAAACAGAGGCTTGTAAAAATTAAACAGCCAAGCAATACAATGTTATTAAGGTCTATCGGGTGGCTATTGTGTGAGACATACTGATTTATAACACTTTTCTACCAGCAACAGAACTAGGAGTGCATCAACATAGACTGTGAATCAACAAACCTTTTCTGACACTGAAGAAGCAAAAGAGAATGAAATAGGGTAGAGAGTGGGAAGAAAAGTAGGAAAAAAGTCTCAACAACCAAGCACTGGAATTTAACCTTTAATATATGAAATATGGCATATGTTGACACTGAATATTGATACATATGATAACAAAAGTATATTCTAAACTAACTTTACTAAAGATGCCAGTTCCTCTTATTAATTTTAGTCTTATTTTTTCAATTTTGAGTCATATCCTGAACAAATATACCTTGTTCTTGAATCCTGGTAGTAACACTATAAGGCATTTGGTTTTTAGAAAATAAGAGGCAGTATTATATAATTTGTAAATGGCATTAATATTTATATTTTAAAAACAGAATTACATCACTACCTTTGCAGAAGAAAGCTGCTGCAGTCAGATTACCTTACACTCATATAATACAATAAAGTATCTTAAGAGCAATATAGTTAGGTACTTTTTCAAGGAGTAAAATCACATTGACCTGCACTAAACATATAAATAAAAAATCATTATTAAAAAACAATGCATTGTTTTAAACCACTGTTAATTTACATAACTTGTGAATTTAAAAACTAAGGTTACATTTGAAATGCAGCCAACACAGATATGCTGTACAATTCCTATTAATTTAATGGGAGTTCTCACTCCCATTAAGTTTAATAGGAGTCATACGGCCAAATCTCCACATACCTGGCTGAAAATTTACCTCCTAGCTTTCAACTAATCAAAAATATCCTGAAGTGAACAAAAGTAGTCAATTTTGCTAGACTGGGAAATCCAAAGTCCCTACAGTAAGTTAATTCAGCATTTTCATAGCAATGGCCATGTAGTTATTCCCAACAAGAAAAAGAACAAGGTTATCACAATGAGAAGAGATAAATTGAAGCAAGGGTTTAGGAGCTCTGAAAATGTAACATTTACTCTTAACAGAAAATATGTTCTGTTTTTTACAATCTGGAGCCAATTTTTCCATTTTTTTTCCTTCTCAATATACTGTCGAGAGAGAGAGAGAGAGAGAGAGAGAGAGAGAAAATCCCTTTTTAGAGCCTAAAATTATGCCCAAGGAGATTGATCACACGAATAAAAAGCCATAGGAGAAGATTAAATAGTAACTCCCAGTAATCAACTGGTTACTACTTCTGAATCACAGTGAATTCATAATTTCTTTTCAAAAACTTTTAAAAAAGTGACTTCATATCCACACCCATGCACCCCTACACCTCACCTCAACCACCCACACAAAGACAATATGACAATGGTTAAGTGATACTAAGCAACATCAGCATCGTCCCTGAAAGTTGTCAGAAATGCAATGTTTGGGCCCCACTTCAGACCTTCTAGGTGATTCTGATGTTCCTAAGAACCACTATTATACTTTATTCCACACCATACTGTTCTCCATTGACTTTTTTCTCCACCACCACGCTCACCACTGTATTGACATAGCTTATTCAATTCATACTGAGTCAGCTCAAGCATCCTCACTTACAGCTAGAAGCCCTTCCTGGTATATATCCACTCATCCACCTACCCTTCATCCCAATGCTTCTGTGAATATCATCATCATGGCACTTACCACTCTGTTATTACAACAGTTTATTATCCTCTCTCTATTAAGACTATGACTCTCTGTAAAGATTTCCGTTATTTATGTAATGGATATAAAATGAGTACCTATTATAAACCAGGCATTGTTCTAGGCACTTGGGCACATTGATGAAATAAACAAACAAAAATGATTATTGCCCTTGTGATGCTGACACAGTGTGTGTATGAATATAAATTTTATACATTTTTCATATATGTGTATGTAAATAAAAGAATGAATGAATAAAGGCCTGAATTATTTTCATCTTTCTTAAGTTTAACCTTGGGATAAAAGCAATTATTCCTTCCAAATTATGGAACAGTCCGAAGGAAATACATACATGCCCAAAACAGTTTTTATTTCATATTTAACCCCTGGATCTACTTTTTTCTGCCACTCAACTAAGCAAAAAGACCCTACAGCCAAACATCATTTTTAGTAAGGTATCACTAATACAAAAGTCATTGTAAAATATGCTTAGAGAATTAAAAGTACAATTAAAATTGGTAAGACGCTATTTCTACAGCAGTATTCTTAAATTTTCTCGATACATGTCAATGAATAGGTGAAGTTATATCTTGCATATCTAGCATTTTCCCAGGCATAATTTTCTTGAAATATGGATAAACAACAATGAAATTTAAACTAATTAACTAAAATTTTGACTAATGAAATCTAATTAAATACTCACTGCATAAAGAATTCACCCTGAAATCCATTTTACTGACTTTGCTGAAGAACTGCCATTATTTGTAACTTGTCACTTGAGCAAGCCTTCACATGTCTGACTTAGGCTTGCCAGGGCTCCATTATATAGCATAATTTAATTCTCTAGGACACAAAAATTCAATTTACTTTCCTACTTACTGATACATGATTCCACAGTGGTTACTCTGCTTATAAAAATTGGCCAAAAGAATCAAAGCACATCAGTTTCTCAACAAAACTGGTTTTTGAAGGGTTTGAGATTAGTTCTTTAAGAATAAAATCAATTATAAGAAAAACCTACAGAATATTTTCAAAGTCTGATCTTTTATAATCATTTTTTATTTGGAAATTCTAAACAATTTTCAAAAATACACCGGGGAGAGGAGTCTCTAAGAATAAATAAAGCGTTATTCTTATTTCGCAAAAACAAGTAAATTTAATGGGTGAGCCTTGATTCTTAAACACTAGTTGACAGAAGACAGAGATAAAAGGAGATAAGCTAATTTTAGCAATTAAATCTTTATACAATTAGGCTTTACCGTGGTAAAACTTAAAAAAAAAAAGTGTTTAGTGGTTTGCTTGCTCTTTAATACGTACAGAAACATGACATATTTATAATGTTCGTCTGAATATAAAACAAATGAGTCCTTGCAAATGTGGAAATTTACCTCTCATACATATAGATGTAAAATAAATCCAAAATTGTTTGGCCTTTAAAATAATATACTAAGGTGAAACACTATTGTAAAGAGGAGGAAAAATAGAAGCCCTGAAAAGGCAGGCCTATATAATACACAGGCTTGTTTTTGTTTTAATCTTATTTAGGTACTATTGCCTAAAATCCAGGTCTGGTTTATACTGAAAAGCCAGAAGACAAGCAAAAGCAGGCTAAATACTGGAATGGCAATCATGGGTCCTCCGGCAAGCGTTTTCCTGCCTACTGCAGACCTCCACTGGACAGCTGCACTCAGGTTACTTCCCCTGCTAGGCCCCCATAGGTACTTGAGGTTTCCAGCCCTGCACAATACCATGAGCTCCTCGAGAGCCTGAACTGTGCCTCCTGCACTGCAGAATCTTAAGCACCTGGCTCAATTTAGTCACTCAATGAATGAGAAAGAAAGGAAGAAACCATCTAGGAAACTCTATCTGAGTTTTATCTGTACGAATCCGGAAACCAATACAAAAAGCGCTCATCTCTGTAAGATTTGAAAAGGGCTCTGAAGAAACTTAATGGCTGAATGGTTAAATTTATAACTCCTTTCCTGCGTTCTCATACCTAACTTTGATTGGGTTTCTCTATAGGTGTTCACAGAACATTATCTGCTTTCTGGCAATAAAAGACTATCATGTCATGTAAAACTTTTCTAAGACAAAACCATGTGATGCTGGATCAGTACTCTAACAGTGTGCATTAACTGCGTGTACTGTCACAGCTAGCAGTGTGGGCTCCTCCTAAGTTCTTTTTACCCGTAGGAGGGAACTGCTTCAAAAGCAACACCCCCTGGCCTGATGCGCCAAAAATGAAATTTCTCTTAACAGCAGATATGAATCTTGACCTGATAGGTGACACTAGAAATAAAACTGCAGTATCTCATGAAAAAGTCTCTCTTTGCTAGCCCCCCTGCTGAGTTAAGCTACTGTGCCAGCAAAGTGGTCTCTATCTTGATTGGAAAAATTTTCATTATGTGGACTAATGAGCCATTGGTCCACACCTGGAATCTTTTTTAAATGTATAAAAACATTCAAACATAACAGCAGGAATTCAGTTAGTGTACCCCCCCACCCCGAAAAAAAAAACGATGTAAAATTATGGACTATATACACAAGATTTTCATAACAATCCAAGCCAGAGATTCACATTATTAAACTCAGTTTCTGCTTGTTGCTTGTCATTACGGTACTATTCACTCAGACATACTACGTTTTACTGTTAGATTTGATGTATCCTTCAAAAAAAAAAAAAAAGATTTGATGTATCTTTCAATTCTGATGCACAGAGCAGTATCTCCTAAAAACAGAATCTTAACCCTGTTGTAACTTCTGAGTGTGACTTAAATCCAAGTGAACATTATCTACTTTCTGAATATAGAATTTATTTTAAAATATTTCTAAATTTGTTATTTATTTGAATTGTATTATTAAGTTATGTCAACAGACTGAAAGTAGGGGACTGGGAGGGCAAGAAGAAAATGATGAGACATAATTTTGGAACAAGTAATTCAAATAAAATTCTTTCAGCAAAATTAAATGTTAACACTTTGAAGCTCATCACAAAGATGTTGGAAAAATAAGCTTCTACTAGTTGACACCATGCCTCTTTTTCTCCACCCATCGTTTTGTTGGTAGGTATGAAGTGAATCCCTTAAAAGTGCATATAAACCAATTTTAAAATTCTAAAATATTTTCTTCAATGATATTTAATTGGGACAAATAAAACCTATGCATGTCTCAGGGATTTTGTACTCTTCACAGATTTTACAAGATTAATCTATTTTCACGCTGAATACATAACTACCACTACTAAATAGCTATAAAATTAACATATCTTAGCTCTATATTAACTTCTGACCTGCGCTGTAAGAAGCACCTAAAAGGGTGTTATTTTCACATGAAAATAGTATGTAAGACTAAAGAAATAATGGATACCAGGAAATCCATATAGTAATTAATAAATGATGGTTCTGATTAATTAAGCCTCAAAAATATATTTACTTCTTTAAAAATCAGGTCCATCTTCAAAAAGATATAAATAAAATTCAAAATGAAGCACTACAAAAAATGCATATTCCAGAAGATATGAAAAAAAAATTAAGACTTTAAGACCTAAACTATAACTCTACTCAAGAAGCAAACAAAACATGAAGTGAAAAAGTTGACACAAAATACTTTCAATTTTACTGGCATAAATTTAGTCAGTATAAAGTATATACCAAAGCAAAGCTTTCATTTTCTCAGGATTATTTACAATAATATTATACAAATGTAAGTGAAATATAAATTCAGACTACTAGCACTAGTTCTTCTGTACTACAACTGTGTGTAATGAAAATAATTCAACTAACAAAAAAAAAAAGAATTTGACTTTCGGGAAATCTTTTTAACAGCTACTTTTTAAAATAATAAGACTCATTCTAGCCACTTCTATGTAGAGAAGATTGCATAGTTTAAATTAAGTTCGCCCAGATTTAAAAAATAAAATTTAAATTGCATCTTACCTTCTGTATTCGGTAAGAAGCTGATTATAATGACAAACCACAGACTTCGCATTCTGCAACCAGAAGACACCATTATTGATCCCTTTAAATATTTTCTTTGTATTCCTTAATGAATCTAGTTATAAATGCCCAGCTTCATCGAACCCAGCAGTCTGCATCATTGATCGTCATATCTGAAAAACAAACAAATCCATCATTTACTCTTATGGTCCTGCTACGTCACAAAAAATAAATGCAAAAATAATAACAGCCAGCAACTCTCTGTCTCTCCCTCCCGTCTCCTCCTAATTATAAAAAGATAAATGGTATATATTTTGATTCTATATCCAATATGGGAGCTGCTCCTACATACTGGATATCTGAGCTTTACATAAAGAAAATGATCAAAGCTCAAAAAATCATTTATAGATAACCATGACATATGAATTCATAGAATAGTTATGTAAATCCCTAATGACCGTTTTTCTCCGAAAAGCTTAGGAAGTCCTTCTAGAAAAATACACCTGTCTCCTTTGCCACATATCAGTCTTTTTATCAAATTACTAGCTTTAGCATATAAGCCTCTAATAAAATGTTATCAATACATAAATGTTTTTGTTTGTGTTTACTGATGATAACAGCAATATTATCTACTATTTTATCCTGTTATATTGCGGGTCAGATTAAAGATACAATTAAGCAGTTTATTTTTCTATACAAGGATGTACAATTTTTAACACATGGGTGTACATTAATTTATATAATAATGGCACTCCAGAACCACATTCTTAAACACCACATATCAAATTGCTATAGCTATTCACACGGGGACTAGTTTAATAAACAGTCTCTTAACTATTTCATTTTAACGTTTTAGATTTTCATATATATTTTTTATAGCACAATATATCTTAGTAAGATTAAACCTATATCCTTGACTAGGTTGGTCCATCCACTGGACCCAAATAAAAACCTCAAGACCATGATGATTTTATCTCCAAGGACGTCGCACATTTTTTAAAATGGGAGAGAGGTAAATAATATAAAACCTGGAACCAAGTCTAATTCTGACTGGCCTTTAGAATCCAGTTCTTCAACTGGAAAGAATACAAAAACTTAAGGTGCATGACTTAATCAGTATTTCTCAGTTCCTAGGATCACATGAGACCAGGTTATTTGCTAATAGGTTCTACTGAAGTATTTCACTTCTTTCTAGGGTAGCAAGAGGAATCAGAGTAAATACTAGCCTGACAATACACACAGAATGCAGACAGTTCCCAAATACATCCAGTCTCCTGGTCTTGCCTTGAGGGTGGAAAAATTACAAAATGTATTCTTTTAAAGAGATATCTTAACAGTTTCTTCATATTAACTTCCTGTAACTTTCTTCTAAGTAATAC
Source organism: Lynx rufus (assembly GCF_022079265.1). Lineage (NCBI taxonomy): Eukaryota > Metazoa > Chordata > Mammalia > Carnivora > Felidae > Lynx > Lynx rufus. Next base: position 153,862,841 of record NW_025814834.1, read on the forward strand.
TCATACAAATTTTCTCAATCTACCCTTAATCTGCTACAGATAAAGAGTTTTTAAAAGTGGAGTTTGGGGCGCCTGGGTGGCGCAGTCGGTTAAGCGTCCGACTTCAGCCAGGTCACGATCTCGCGGTCCGTGAGTTCGAGCCCCGCGTCGGGCTCTGGGCTGATGGCTCAGAGCCTGGAGCCTGTTTCCGATTCTGTGTCTCCCTCTCTCTCTGCCCCTCCCCCGTTCATGCTCTGTCTCTCTCTGTCCCAAAAATAAATAAACGTTGAAAAAAAAAAATTAAAAAAAAAAAAGTGGAGTAGCGTAGAAAGGGGAATATCCCTTATTCTGAAGTTGTATCTATAAAAAAAATAAGTCTTATGTAATTTAGATGCTGACACTAAAGCATAAAGAAAATTTAGAAAACAAATTTTCCTAGATAACAATGGAGTTCTCTTTCACATTATCTAAGCTACTCTGCATTTGCTACACATTTTACATATCATATGTGGTTCTATTAGCAGTTTACTATATTTGACTATCAGTTCACTATATTCTATTATCAGTTCACTATGATATAACTTCAATGCAAAAGCAGTCATATTCTAAATAGTTGGGAATACTTATCACACTACAAAGTCACTTCCTTGCGTTACCAATAACCACAACAAAAAGAATGTAAAAAATTAATCTGAAGCTCTTATCTAGTATTTAAATATAAAGATCCATAAAATCACAGATGAAATTAGCAAGGTATTTCCATAATAAGCATTGTGTTTTATCATGCCTACGATTTCAGAGATAAAACTGCTTCCCTATACATCCCTCCATGACCCAGAAGAGCCCAATTTTTTACCTCTCTATGAAACTACTGAAGACATTTAGGCATCATGACAAAGGGGGTCAGAAATGGTATTACCCAGTTCTGAGAACACTTCAGATGATTGTCTGTCCAAAGAAATAAGACAAAAACAAAGGAAAGAGCAAACTTCCTCTCCTGAATGCCAAAAATATAAAAAGAAGAATGACATATCAAAAATTAATCTGCTGGGGAAACATGGCACACAACTGTGTAGAAGTGGCTACATGGCACACAACTGTGTAGAAGTGGCTATCTCTCTATTCTTTTTTCACACAGAACTCCCAAAGACTATTCAAAAGACAAAACCAAAAGTAAACGTGTGGTTTACAACTGCTGTGGCAAAGTACCTGCCTTAAAACTGCAAGCTATTTTATACAAAGCATAAAGAGAAGTCAGAAAATTTCATGGCCCGTCACACTGAAAAGGCAAATCAAGGAACAATTTCTTATATCCTCCATATTGTTCAATGATCTGATCAAGCAATTAGAATGATTTTAATGTGTGGATGAAACACATTAATTAGTACAAGTAAAATGAAGTCAGCCTCTGGAATGCTCCTGATTTGAGCAAAAAGAACTCTAGCTGTCCAAGTTCTGCTTGTAATGAGCATTTTCATTTCAATGACATGCATACAGGCTGCTTGCCCACAAGCACAACTCTTGAACACATTTCCACTTTCTTAAAGCGATCCAAGATTAGTCTGTCTTCGGTCATCTGCTATTTGAAAGAGCCCTTGTTTGTGGGAAGAAAGGGAAGGAAGAAATCAGAGACTGATGACTGCCTTGTAGGAAACAGCTGCCAAGATAGGAAAACCTCTGTTAGTAAGGGGAAAACGAGGAGGAAACCGCACAACCAAGACCTCTTTTGTGGTCTTTGGCCAGCACAGATATTTCATGAACAGATTTTAACGATACTAAAATTTAAGTGTATTCTTAAGGTTTGAACGTGAAACACAATTTTAAGGTTTGAGAATGTGAAACACAATTCTAAAATTACACTGTAGTCAATTATGAGGCTTAGTATAAATGACTATTTCTAACAAACAGAAACCGGTTCTGGAATGCAATAAAATCATAGCTTCCTTTATGCAAATAAAGCTTATGTCCATCTGTCTGTGCAATAAGCAAAAACAGAATAAATTCTTTTTCATTCTATAAGCTATATCCAATCACTTTCCATCAAATAAAATCATTTACAAAAATTCAAGCTTTAAACGCAATTTTGAAAACTAAGTCAAAAGATTTTACTGCTGTGATCCAAATTAAAAACAACCTTCCATTAAAAAAAGTTAATGAAATTTGAAATACTTAACAAACCACAATCAGTTAAGGGTAGAATGAATAAATAATCAAACATGGTGAAACTAATCTTAGGAAAAGCATTGCTCCTCATCAAAGTGGAGGCATAGGACATTCACAGGCATACATGTAGCTAACAGACCCCTCCCTTCAAACTTCCTTTAACTACCTGCAAAATGAAGCTCAGTAAAACCTTCTAACGTAAAACAAAAACAAGGAACAAAATCAGAAGAAAGCTATTAAATTTCCTTTCAGAGAACAGAAAGATTAAGTAATTCTCCATATTAATAACCAGTTTTTCTTGGGATGCCTGGGTGGCTCCCTCAGTTAAGCGTCTGACATCGGCCCAGGTCATGATCTCATGGTTTGTGAGTTCGAGCCCTGCGTCGGGCTCTGTGCTGACAGCTCAGATCCCTGAGCCTGCTTCAGATTCTGTGTCTCCCTCTCTCCTCTGCCCCTTCCCGGCTCACACTGTGTGTGTGTGTGTGTCTCTCTCTTTTTCTCTCTTAAAAATAATAAACATTAAAAATATAATAACTAGTTTGTCCTTGGATTTTAGAAAACATTTTTCCAAGAACTCTGGTGAGGAATTGTGACTATAAAGGCAGCTCAAACTCCTCATAAAGCTAAGTAATGGTTCATTTCTTAATAAAACCCGAAACAAGGTAAACTATGATTTTTATGACCAAGATTTTTAAATATCCAACCCACTTCTAATGTACAATCTTGTTCTTACCCTTCAAATAAGAAGATTCAAACAATTTCATCCTAGTCCTATTGCTACCAAACCTAAGATTTTTTTTTTTTTTAAGATCTACATGTCCTCCTACTCTGTCATGTAAAAAGTCAATTAAAGCATCGTTACTACTAACCCTTCCAAAGCCATACAAATGACTTCCAGGAATATGCCCCAGCATTGTTTATATTCCAATACTCCTCAATGTTTTATACACTACTTACTTATACACTATTTAAGTAAGTAAGGTGCGCTCTTTAAAACAGTAACCTGCTGGGGCGCCTGGGTGGCTCAGTCGGTTAAGCGTCCGACTTCGGCTCAGGTCATGATCTTGTGGTCCGTGAGTTCGAGCCCCGCGTTGGGGTCTGTGCTGACCACTCAGAGCCTGGAGCCTGTTTCAGATTCTGTGTCTCCCTCTCTCTCTGACCCTTCCCCGTTCATGCTCTGTCTCTGTCTCAAAAATAAATAAACGTTAAAAAAGATTTTTTTAAACAGTAACCTGCTTATATTTATTAGCTGCATGAAACATCCCAGGCTTTAAACTGTCAACAAAATTAGGAAAATACTACTAATCAGTTTTAATATTCAGGTATTTATGTTATAGTACCAGGAAGTAACATTTAACCTCGTATGTGATGATGCCTGTCTGGCAAAAATAGAAACAGTTTGTTTATAACTATCAGTGAAATAAGACGATTAATAAGAGAAAAAGATAATTTCAAATTTTCAAAAACTGGTTAACTAATAAGGTTGATATTGTATTAAGAGTAAAGGCAACATAAAGGTTCGTATCTTAAGCTTTGTCTTTGATTTCCATTCACGGACACTGAGGTATGGAGACCACTGGATGCTACACCCCAAACAACTAAAAGCACGAGGAGAACAGGGAAAGAAAACCACCATCTAAGCATGAGACCTACCAAAGTCACCCATCCTCGTTATTATGCACTAATGCCGTATACAATGAAACCTTAATGCTTCATTCCACGCACTAAATGTTATGTCGGTGCTAAATGAAAGCCAAAGGAAGCTATACAAAATCAGTCTTTCTAATCTTATTTGTGCTATAAAATTATAATAATTATGGAACAGAATTTACGAGCAAAAGAGAGCTGTTCTTCTATATTTAGCCAAAACAAACAAAACAACAACAAAAAAGGATAATACTAACCCCACTGTCCCCCGTGCAAAGGCTTAGAAGATGAAAAATAAAACACAGTTTCATTTCAATTTAAACCTCATTCAGGGTGTTCACTTTCTAGAAATATCTTATGTGCAATCCTGACAGGCCAGAATTCCCCCTTCTTGTTAACATCGGACAAAACATCGACACTCTTGGGAGTTTTCTTTCAGTAAGTTGTCTAAGTAAACCCTCGCTATTGCTAATTGGTGAGCTTATTTTAGCTCTAGACATTCAACGTTCTTTTGCGTTGAAGTTTATTTTCCTTCCCTTCACAGAGATTGTTTGGAGCTGGGAATGCTGACACAGATCCTAAAACCACGCGGCCAATCACTGGTCACCACCCTCTTTCTCCATTTCATTTCTGTGGACACTGAAATCAAGCCCAGAGTACTTTAATTAAACTATTTCTGCCAAAGTCCCCTTAACATGCATCTCTGGTCTTACCCTTTACTGAAACTTCTGCACTGTGAAGAAATAAATTCTTATAAGAGAGGTCTTAGAGTAGAAAGGAGAAGAGTTCGGGAATGCTCCTAGTAAATTACATCAGCAATCCACTAGAACATCGACCAGCCATGCTGAGCATGCAAAAGAGGTCTGTAACTGTGGGCGCTGGAGACACAGTGCGGAGCAGTCCGCCATTCTCTTCATTAAAATCCTTCCAGTTGAAATAATAAAAACAAATTGCTGTCATTCTCAGACCAATGTAGGGGCCATTTTATGACTGAACATAAACTTGCAAATTGAGTCTCAAAAGAAAAAAAAAAAAACATGAAGTACATGCCCCATTCAAAGTATTACCATACAGATCATAAAAAGTTGATGGCTTCCTCAACTTTTCTACCAAAAAAAAACCCCTCATAAATATGTTTTTTAACATTTTGTATATATTGTTAAGTTATAATCCACCTACAATACGAGAAGTTAGCTTTTTCCCCATTTGGGGGAAAGGGAAATCTATTTTTTTTCAAGTTTATTTATTTTTGAGAGAGACAGAGAGAGCATCGAGCTGGGGAGGGGGCAGAGACAGGGAGAGAGAGACAGAATTCCAAGCAGGCCCCATGCTGACAGGCTGACAGGGCCAGAGGAGGGGCTCTATCTCACCAACAGTGAAATCATGACTTGAGCCAAAATTAAGAGTCTGACACTCAACCAACTGAGCCACCCAGGCGCTCTGGGAAAGCTATTTTTAAATGGCGGCCATCTCCAACTTTAAGACATTTCCTTATAACTTTTAACTTCTAGTAGTCTAGAATTCTGATGCAAATTTTTTAGTGAAATACAAATTATGGGTATTGCAACTGGAAATTATTTCTTGACTGCATACTATGTATGAAAGAAACACTCTATTAGACAGCTGTCACTAATCTTTTATTAGGTCACTATTATAAAGATCAGAAATCTGATCTTCATAGTTGAAGTTATTCAGCTAGCAAGTGGCAGAGCTTGAATTTTTTTTTAATTCCTTTTTCTTTTTTGATGTTATTTTTCCATTTTGAGAGAGAGAGAAAGTGCACACATGAGCAGGGGAGGGGCAGACAGAGGGGGCAAGAGAATCCCAAGCAGGCTTTACACTATCAGTTCAGAGCCCGATGTGGGGCTCAAACTCATAAACCATGGAATCATGACCTGAGCCAAAACCAAGAGTCTATGCTTAAGAGACTGAGCCACCCAGGTACCCTGCAGAGCTTGAATTCTAATCAAGGCTAATTACAAAGCCAATCTTTCTGCTAATCACTAAACGATTCACTCAACAAATATTTACTAAGCATCTATTATGTGCTGGGTACTAAGGATCAAAGGAGATAAAACTCCTCACCCCTGGGAGATTACATTCTATTTCAAAAATAACCCTTTCTAATAAAAAGCTATACTTGCCTGGCACATAATTAGGCATAAACAGTTTACCTATATGACTTCAAGAAATCTTCACAAGAACTTGAGGAAATATATATTATTATCTCCATTTTGCCTTGAAATAAGAATACTTAACCTGTTTTTAAAGACAGTAAGTCAATACCAGTGTTGGGATATAAACCCATATTTATAAAACCAGTGTTGGCAATAAACCAATTATTGCCACTAATTAAGAAGTTCAGAAAACTTACTTTATGTTTTATTACCTTTCCCTTAAAAAAAAATGGAAATATAACAAAAGCATTTTGGGACTGTGAAAATGACAAAATACCAAGAGAATAATGAGCTGATTTTCAAAATGTTTACATTAGTAAAACTAACATCCCTTAGGTAATGATAGCTAAAATTTAACTTAATTTTTAGTATTTCCAGTCAAGCTATCTTAATTTCATTCATTTACGGTGCTATTTAAAATAAAAAATTATTCTAAACTGATAATTCTTATCAGCCAAAATACCAGAGAAGTCACTTGTAAGTTAAAACAATAAATTTAAGTATTTCCTCCAATTATAATTAACAATGAATCTTAAATAGTCCTGGAAAGAATGTTTTCACATTAACATCTATAATACTATAGACTAATCATTCATTGTTCACGCAAATAGAAAAGAAAAAATCCACTGTTGCTCATGAGATTCAATCTTATGTTTGGCTCACTGCACTGGATCCTTTGTTCATAAATCATTGTTACTAGTCATTCCCTGGATCAATATTCAGATTCCCTCTTGGTCTATATATACAACCACTAAATGAAATAATAATGACCCAGGATCTGTCGTATATTAGATCATCAATATCATCAGAGGTTTCTTAGAGATAATTAGGTAATCTGAGCAAAATATGTCGTTATCTTAAAAATAAATATGAAAAATTACTATAAATACACAGTTAAGAAGCAGAAGAAAATTTTGTGAAGTATATAGCACAGAGCATTTTGTAATCAATAAATGATACAACTCATTTACAAGCTATGTCAATATATATACAGTATCATCTAAACTTGCAATTTTTACTTCTAAAATAGATAATATTAACACTATAAATGCATGTCTGTCAATTTGTCAATGAATATCTAGTGATTACAGATTAGATAGTTTTGATATTGAGTACTGAAAGAAGTGCTACTTATTTGTTAATTATTTTCTCCTTATATATTATTAATTGGTCCTGTGTTAGGTTCAAAAAGAATTATAATATAGATTAAGATATGGTTGCTACCTTCAAAAAGTTAATAATCTTCTTAGGAGAATTAAAAATAGAAGAAAATAGTGCACCTGACTGGCTCAGTTGAAATAGCATGTGACTCTTGATCTCAGGGTCATGAGTTCGAGCACAACATTGGTTGTAGAGATTACTTAAATAAATATTTTATAAAAAATAGAAAAAAATGACTAAGACCCAAAATATGCACTAATAATTGCTACCCTCCCCCAAAACTCAATGGTATTAAGTGTATTTCATACCAAAATAATGAGAGAAAAGGTAAATAAAAGCAGTTTCTGGACCTGTGTTTCCCTTCAGATATGTACCTAGATCGACCAGCATCATCTGGATGGAGAGTCCAAAATTGAGATCAGAAGCACATTCTGAAATCCTATCTTCACCTACCACTGCAAGGGTTGGGACAATTCACAAATATGTAGTCCTCAAGTTCAGCAACTTGAGCGGAGGAAGGCACAATGAATCTACTATTTCATCATTTTCCCAATTATTCCAATTATATGTTTATGGTCCTGATTCCATCTTAAGTAATCTTTAAGAAGATTTTTAAGAGCTACTGCAACACGTTTCACTAAGGGCTTGTCCTTTCTACCAAAACAGGTCTCACCAATTATTCTAATAATTCACATTAAAAAAATTACATCTAGGGGCGCCTGGGTGGCTCAGTTGGTTAAGCGTCTGACTTTGGCTCAGGTCATGATCTCATGTTTCATGGGTTCGAGCCCCACGTCAGGCTCTGTGGCTGACAGCTCAGAGCCTGGAGCCTACCTCGGATTCTGTGTTTCCCTCTCTCTCTCTGCCCTTCCCCCACTCTCACTCTGTCTCTCTCTCTCTCTCTCTCAAAAATAAACATTAAAAAATTAAAAAAAAAACACCTAAAGGAGTTGCTATTTCAGAAAAACATTTTTGAAACCTGTTTATACATTATTACATTGGCAATCATAATAGTAATAACATGAGACTTATGCAGCTCACATATTTCACACTCTGACTTCATGGGAAAACTACACATGATCTAAAAACAAGATGACATCAGGGATTTCTTCCAAAAAGAGCAAGTTCTTGTGCCTTAGCCAGGGTTGCTTTCCATCAAGCCCTATGTTCTAAACCATATCAATCTACATCTCTAAGCAAAATGGATGATAACAGCATTTTATTGTGTTATAAAGAAAAGGAATATATCAATTATTTCTGAAGGTAAATTAATGAACAACATTAGAAATAAACTTGTAGTCTAAGTGAAAGAACCGAACCGACTCCTACTTCTGTTCTTAGATTCTGCATGGCTGGTATGGTTGACTCCTCTAAAAAGCATTAGGAGACTTAGGTGGGAAAGCAAGAGAAACAATCATGGACAAACTATTAAGAAATAGTAATGGACTGAGTTATTCTGAATGGTTGTTAAATATAAAAAAATTATAGCAAAAGCTTTATTAAGAAATTAAAATATATCAAGTTTTATGTGTTAGTGCTTTTTTGACTACTCAATCATGGAGTGGGGGTTTACAAAAGGTGGTTTTTAGAAAAGGGATTTGAAACTTTAAAGTATAATTTTATAGCCTCTATTAAAATTTCAAATAATATTAAAGTGGTAAGAAAAGAATGATGCTTAGTAAGAAATGTAGGGTATAAAAAGCTGAGAAAAACTGAGTAGAAGCTTGAATTGTTTGCCAAGACTGATTTGGTAAAACACTAATGTATTTTTGTAATATTTCAACATTTAAAAACTTTTTCCAATTCAGAGAACTTTGAGGAAAATACATCCGTTGTTGCTGGGCCATATATACAGAAAAGCAAAAAGCTGTACTTAGTAACTACCACTGATAATAACTAGTGAGTGAGTTCAAATCTTGTAAGCTAAATATTATCAATAATATTCCATTATGTATGGAAAGACTACAAGTAAGGGATTGTGTAGAATGATGTTACAGAGCAGAGATCAGAAAACTTTGCCTATAAATGACCAAACAGAAAATATGTTAGGCTTTAAGGACCCTATAGGCTCTGCCATTGTAGCATGAAACCTGCCATAGACAATGAGTAATGAATGAGCATGGCTGTGCGCCAATAAACTTTACTACAAAAACCAGACAGCCAGCCACAGTTTGCCAACGCCAGCTATGGATGAACTGGCACGGGATGAAGATAACTAAATGCAGTTCAGGCAAGTAATGAACTGACCAATAACTACCAATGTCTGCCAAAATAATCAAACCAATTTTAGTCTGTTATTTTACGAAATTAATTTAAATGTTAATGTAAAGGTAAATTAACCCTGCTGGAATGGGAAAAATAGAACAAAGCAACATTATACTGACCAAAACAAATTAGTGTTTCACTGTGTGCGTATAACAAAGCCATATGTACAGCTTACAGTGTCTGGGGAGAAACTCCAGAAAAGAAAATAAAGGACATTGCCACAGTAACCTGTCTTGCTACTCTGTTTGGCAGGGGAGAATGTAAAACCAATCAAAACAGTAAGTAATGGAAGACTGAAAAGTAATGAGGTTTGGACAAGACCCCTGAGGTATTCTACCATTAGCATGATGGTTTCAAATAGCTGTTGGTGAAAGTGGCTTCAGACTCCTGAAATTTCTGTCACCATTGCTACTCGCCCATATGAAATACTGGATATATCCCAGTTCCACACTGTATTCAACAGGAAACTGCTAAATTCTAATTTGCTGAATTTCTGCTAGAAAGCTAACAATTGTACAAGGCCAAAATCACCCATCTGATTCCAAAAAAGTTATGAAGTCACAATAAATGCACACATTTCTTTTAGAACATAAGTATTTTTACAGCTTTCCAACTGACTATATCTAGGTTCTCCCCAACCAAAGTATCTTGAATGCTACTAATACAGTAAATATATGCATTTTCTGCAATCAGATGTTTCTTAAAATTGAATAGTCATGCTATAACGTACCAGAAGAATAACATTTTTCAGCTACAATTAATAGGTATCACATTAAAATACATGAAGGCTAAACTTTTCTATCAATACTATATATAAGACAAAAGAGTGGAGAAGGTTACAAATTTTTAATAAGAGCATTATATTATGGTAGTAATAATCTAGGTGTTTTACTGGAAGTGAAGTGGATTACTGTAAATGAAAATTTAAAATGTCCTTTCCATTTCACAGATAACACAAAATGACTTTTTTCATGTCTCTAGCGATAAGGATAAATTTGCCACACATTTAAATGGTGCCTTCACCCTTCCCACTCTGGCTCATGAATTAATAATTCAGTGACATTAATACAAGAAGATAAATGATAAAAAGGTTAAGGCGCATGGGCCAACCGTACACACATACTTCTTTTAGCACAGTTAATACTTCTCTGCCAATTATAGCTAAAACTTTTTAACAGTTTTCAATAGCATTCTTACAATCTAAGTAGCAGCTTATGCACACACAATTTCACACAATTCAGGCTTAATAAATCTCCTGCTGGCACCAAACAATCATTCTAGGGGATTAAAGTGCAACATCTGTTAACATTAATAATGTTTTATATAGTCATATGTATTAAAGAAGCCTCTACTCCATTATTAGTCTCCTAAAAAACCTTCCAGACCAATATACTGATTTAACATGAATTATACATATATCCTTCAATTGGTGACTTACAACAATAAAGAAATATATTCGTATGAAATGGCAGAAGAAAAAAAACATCGCATTCCTTGTGTAGTAACAAATTTTTTTGAGCCAAAGTTACTAAATGTGTTCAAGTGTGCGTGGTCAGATATATGCATGCAAATGAAATCAGCTCAGTCTCTAATAGTTTTTAAAACCAAAATCCTCAGTAGCATTACTCACGGTAAATTTCGATGAACCAGTGTTCTGTAAATACAAAGCATACTTCAAATTTAAGGTGGCACACATTCACTCACTGTTGATTTGACTCTTTCTCTGAAATGTCTTAATCTTCTCTCATTGTTATTCCCAGGGCCCTAACCCCTTCTCTCTAAACTTGTGCAAAAATCACAGGTAATCCCTCACCTTCCATCCAGCTTGCTAACTTCCATTGGACTGATTTTCCTAATTTCACTCTCCAACATAAAAATGTGTAAAACTGGAACCAACCCCAGAGATTACTTCATACATGAGACAAAGAAAACACTTAGGAGTATGACTTGACAAAGGCAGTTCGCAGAACTGCTGATTTAAAAATTTTCCGTGAGTACATGTATCATAATCTCGCTATAATTCAATTATCACAACAAAACTAGTATCTCTATTTAAACAATAGGGAAATTACAACTAGAGGCTGAAGAAGGGGTGATAAATGAAAAGTTTAACAAAACTAAAAGTGGCAAAAAGCACAACTAGGAGTAGAATCCAAATAGATCTAATTTCAAAAATACTTAATCAAAACGCTCTGCTTCTGTCCAATTTACTTGCTCAGTAATTCTGGATATGCTTTTCAAACTGACTTTTACCAAGGTACCCATATACAGAGCATTTCCCTCCTTTCCACCTAAGGAGTTTTATACAGATTTGATAAGTTTAAAAGCCACCTAAACCAGAAAGCCAACCTGACCACCTCAAAGTGGAAAATCCTTTCCTTCCACAAATTCCTCTGGCCGTCATCTGCATCATTTGTAGAGTTGATGATCTTGGATCATCTTAGGACTCCTCTTCAATTAAGCTTTTAAACTGTTTTTAAAATCTCTTTTGTCCAAATTTTCAATATGTATCTTTCTTCAATATAAGTCTCCTCAAACCAAACCAATAAACTCCCAATATTCGTACTTTGTGCTAGGCACCTACTGCCAGCAATACAAAAATGCACAAGATAAGGAAATGAGACACAGGCACAAGTAACTGCAAATTACTTTAATGTGATTAAGAAGACTAAGTGCTCTTTGCAAACCATAGCTTTTGCCTATCACTTTAATTGAGTCTGATATGTAGCATAATAGCCTAGTGATTCATATAGTGAATATACAATAAACTAAACAGGTTTCTGGAAATTATGACTTCTTTAAATGTTTACTTATTTATTTATTTTGAGAAAGACAGAGAGAGAGAGAGAGAGAAGAGAGTGCAACTGGGAGGAGGGGCAAAGACAGAGAGGAGAGAGAAAATCCCAAGTTGGGCTCAACATGGGACTTGATCTCAGGAACCATGAGATCATGACCCGAGCCAAAATCAAGAGTCTGAGGCTCACCCAACTGAGCCACCAGGCACCCCTGGAAGTTATTTTTTTTAATGCTTATTTATTTTTGAGAAACAGAACACTAGCAGGGGAGGCGAAGAGAGAAAAAGGAGGACAGAGGATCTGAAGTGGGCTCCGCACTGACAGCGGCGAGCCTGATGCAGGGCTTGAACTCACGAACCATGAGATCATGAGCCAAAGTCTGACACTAAACTAACTGAGCCACCCAGGCGCCCCCAGAAATGATCACTTTTAATGGTTTTCTTTTATAGCAAACATCTAAGCTTGAGAATGACCATCCTTCGTTTATTTCCTGTTCTTCCTCTAAAAATTAGTGAGATTCAATTTTTGGACCATAAGAAGCTTACTTACCCTCGTGTCTCTTTCCTGGCATACTTATGATGTTCCTTCTGCCTGGAATCCCCTCTGCAACCTGTTTCTTGGCCAACTACTGTTCTTCTTCCAATACTCCGTTTAGGCCTATCACTGGACATACGAACTCCCTCCTTCCCCACCAATCCTCACCACACACACCAAAAGAGCACTGTCATTTGTGACCACAGTACAATGTGCTATATCACAGAGTATCTCAAGTATCATTTCAAATTATTGTGAGCTAACTGAAAACAGAACCCATGGCTTTCACATCTATAATCTCAGTGCTAGGCAGCCTTACATAATGTTTGGCAAATAGCACATAACGTTTTTGACAGAAAGAAAGGAACACAGGGAAGAAAGGAGAAAGCTATGAATGAATACACTGAACCACTGATGTGAAGTAAAGAACATGAATGGCAGAAAGGATAAAGAAAAGTGAATGGGATTCAGAAACTTAAGTGTGAAAGGAACTTTTTTTCTTTTTAAGTAGAAACAAACGTTAAGATCTCCCAGAATAGGGATTTTCAAGGATTTTTTTTTCTACACACAACTTTTTGTTTAATTAAATGTTTAATTAAATATTGAGAATGCCTATTGAAAAGACAAAATAAAAATGAATGTTTTTCAGAAAGTTTAATTTACCATTGTTTGGCATAAAATACCTTCTTATTTTGATCACATATAGAAGCCAAATAAACTGAACCTCCTCATGATAAAAGTGAAGCAGGAAGGTCACAGTTAGTGGGAAACTAAACCTGGCACTCAGCTCTAACCAAACTCCATTGAAATAATCCCTTGATGAAGTTTTTCTTTAAAATACTGAAAAATTTGGCTCAGTCAGTTAAGCGTCCAACTCTTGATCTCAGCTTAGGTCTTGATCTCACAGTCGTTGAGTTCAAGCCCCGCGCTGGTCTTCATGCTGGGTGTGAAGCCTACTGTCAAAAAATTAATGAATAATAAAACAAAATACTTAAAAATCTAATGGAATCTATGAAAACAATTTTTAATTTTAAATATTTTAAGCTTTTCAAATATCACAAAACATGAAGTCATATGAAAACCATGTTAAGTATGCCTGATAAATTTGCTTTTAAATAAAAACAAGACTGGGTAAATTTTTTAAAAATGGACATTTATTTTCAAAGTACACTAAAAATAGAAGAAAATTTGTTTTTCTGTAAAACTTTTTGACAAGGTAGGCTTCCACACCTACACATTTGCCCAGCAGTATTTTGGATTTGGAGAAAATACTATTTCCATCCGTAAAAGTTCTCTTAAAAGTGAAAGTTTTAAAATAGAGGGCAACACACTTTACCACTATTCTGAGCAATGAATGGAAAGATTAAAATCCACACCTCTTTTCTCCTCCAAAATTATGGGACTGACATTAGTACTCCAATTCAACACCAATTTGGGTGCTTATATCTCACCTCTAGATGAAAAGACTGTAAATTTCATACTGGGAATTACACTTCAGTCTCTCCTTGCAATTACGGTATCTGATATCACCTATAAAGCATGTGGCATTGTAGATTATTTTCTCTCTGATATTTATGTTTTACTGTAGTTGCTGAAAAACCATGGCAACTTCCAAATTCTAACCTTCCACCCTTACTCAGACCAGCATTTGCAATTTAATCGACTTTAATATACGGATCAAACATTGATAATAAATCTAAGCAGCCTGTTTGCAGAAAGATATCTGAATATTAAATATGAAATTTAACAGGTTTTAATAATTAGACTCTGTAAATTGCATAATACATATATATATGTCCGTCCCAATTTGGGAAGATGCACTTCTCACATAACACTCGTCAAACTAAACACTAGAAATTGTTCTGGCATTCACTAAATTAAAATCTTGAAACCCTACAGCTACAATGTGCAAATGTAGATCTTATTAACACTCTAAATCAAGCCATAGTTTTTATTCAGTTTCATATAATGCAATTTACAGTAGTCTTCTGCTGTAAATGCAAGAACACAATGAGATTTTAATCAGATTCTACTGTTAGTCACTAGAAGACATTTTGGAAGGTAGACAACCACCACCCCCCCCAAAAAAACCCTACCATTTCATAATTAAAAGATAAAAGTAATCCACCTGTGATTCCACTGAGGAAAGAACTGTGGAAGAATGGTTCCTTATGTACCAGAAAATGTTTCTAATGCTAAAATTTAGGATACCTTTAACAAAGCTTATAGGAGATACTACATACTATTTTTTCACAGTTTGCTAAGTGACTAGATGGTTACAACATGGATTTGTTAAAATATCTTGTAACAGTAACAATTTTTCTTTAAATATTTTATCTCATGACCATTAAAATGTCTTTTTAAACATTTCTATTATTTTTTATGATTTCCTTTACCACTTAACAACAAAAATTCACACGATAGTATCAACACCCACATTTAATTAACTTCCCTTTATTTCCTGTTGATTACCTTATGCAAATCTATCTTCAGCATTACTGGTCAACCAGTGGAAAAAAGAAGCCAGCCTTCATACCAGGACACAGTTCTGACAAGTCTCCTCTACCGACTTCCTTTTAAAACTGCCAATATATGGGAGGATCCTAATCTTTGCGATGACTTGGGGGCAGGGATTTTGAGCTGTGATTGTAGGTCAGGGAGAAGAACTACAAAAAAGAATTCTACTTGCATGGTTTCCATATGGTAATTCAATCAAACATCAGATTATAAAAGTAAAATGAAGAAAATATTGATCTTTTTACTTAATCACACAGTAAAAGTGTAAAGATATTTTCAGGTGGGTGGGGAAGCATCAACATTTCTTGTTTTCATTGTCAGAACACCAATATTGATAAAGACAAATCAGATCAATCACTGATTTATGTCCTAAAGAAGATAGCAACACAAATAGAAAACCCTGAGCAGAACTTTAAAAAAGCAGGAAGAGAGAAACTCCCAACAAAAGTAAGAAAAAATAAAACAGATCTAAAGAGTAAAAATGATGCCAAATAACATGAGCCACTTAAACATATGAACCAATGTGAACCAAATTTAATCCGTATCAATAAAGATAATATTAATAAGCACTTACTGAGAGCTTTCCATGTATGAAGCTCTATTAAATTCTATGATAACAGCATCACACAATTTTTCTCTATTATATGGAAGTAAGAACACTTTGATACCACTGAAAAATCAGTCTTAACTCTTTTATTATTACCATTATCTTTCTTATGTCCATGAAAGGAATCTGAAACTGGTTAGGTTCTAGCCCAATTTATTGTGATCTTCATTATAATAAATGATAACTGCTTATTCAAAAATATATTGAAAGCCTACTCTGGGTTAGTAACTGATGATATATGCTGATAGGTGCGTCTGGTTGTTGTTCAGCCTTGTCACCCATAATTAACCACCTATAAAACCTAGAAGTTATTGCTGGGTTTAAAGAATTGAAAAGCTACTGTGGAAATGATTTCATTATTCTTAATAATAAATAAGATGTAGCTAGGAAATTTCCTAGGTACCAACAGAATAAATACATAAGTTCATGATAACAAAAGAGAAAGCCACAATAAAAACAAAAATTGTAATGAATTACAAAAACAAAACAAAAAACCTTTGAGGGTACAGAAACTCCTAAGCTTTCCAAAAAGAGACAAAGCTTGTATCTAAGGAAACCTAAGAATATCAAATTAGTTTGTAAAGAGTTGTTAAGAATGTTCCTAAAATGACTCTCAACAAAGAGAATATATCTCAACAGGTCTAATCATGAGAAAAGTATTCTTTCATAAAATAAAAGACTTCTCTCTAACCTGATTATAACAGCTGACTTTTATAGTCTTAACCTTGTAAGAAACTTCACTTGAAATACAAACCAACTGGAAACCTAAACCTTATAGCCTCAAATCCACATAATAAAATTCTTCACTTTAATCAGTATTTGAAGAAACACGAGTATTATTTAAAACATTTACAAGTATATACTCAATATTCTTAGAAACGTCTGTAAAGTCTGTAAAATTATTATTTTTTCACAAATATCCATTAGAAATATGTATATCAACTTGAAGCATTTTTTTTTGGACCGCTGGTATTATTTAGGCGTAATGTACGCATCTCAAAGTATGGGCAGAAAAATGGGCTCATTCCTTCTCCCTTGCTCGCAAGCAAGTAAATGGCAGGAATGAGTAAAGTCCAGAATCTACGTTTGATTCCAACTCTTCCTCTACCCCGCATTTAATCGGTTGCCAAATTCTACCATATTACAAAAGTTTTCCCATCTGTCTATGGCCATTGTCTTGCACCTAGACTGTCATCCATGCCTTCTAAGTAGGTTCCATTTCCTCCATTATTTCCCCTGCTCTAAGTTATTGTTTATGTCACCTTGAGAGTTAGCAGTTACATGTAACACTTACTTAATCGAAAATATTAACACCTTTTTTGGCCCAAATGCAAAGTCTAATTTTAGCAGAGTAGGTTCTTTACAACCATGTCCCAAACTAACATCTCATTTTCATCTCCTTCCATCTGCTATGCAATTCATACCTTCCATACACATTCTCCTTAAGGCACCGTATTTCTTCCTTTATTTTCTAGAGCTTTTACCTCTGACCTGTCCTCCTCTCCAAAAGCCTGCATCTGCCGAAATCATTCTCTGCCTTTAGGTCTACCTAAATGAAGTCTCTTTTTTCCATACGACTCATTTTGAATTCACTCCACCTACCCTATTTTCCACAGCCTTTCCTCTACGCTTCACTTTGGCACGTCACTATAGTGCGCCTTATATTATAATTATTTGTGAAAATGTCTTTTTCTCTCATGAGATTATAAGTACCTCTTAGAGAGCAGTCCTTACACAGCACATTTTCCCAGGCAGGGCCTTAATAAATGGCTGTTGATCCAAAGTGAATAAAATTAAAGCCCAGAAGTCAATGGATAACTAGATGAAGTGAACTTACAGATGAAACTGTTCTTATAAAGGATAAAACATAATCAATATTGTAAAACACAGACCTTAAGACCAATTCAAGCAAATGCATACTTCTGGCCTGGCAATTTTGGCAAACTCGGTACTAGAAATTCTCACATTTTTAAAACCACATGTGCTGCCATAATAACCTCCGTGGCATTGTAGGAAACCAAAAATAACATCTTGAAAGTAAAAGCCAAAGCATTATAAATACCGTGAGTTATTAAAGTAAATCCAAGCCTTCACCTGTCACTTATGCACATGCAACATTGTCAAGAATGATTGCTCTGAGCTACAGAAACATAATGTATTTAAGAGAATGCACCCACATATGAAATATCAGATGCTTCAAAAGATAATTTGGGTTTGACTTTTACTTTAATTGGACTCTCGAAAGAATTGTTTTATATAGTAAGACATTCTTAGTACTGTGTATCTTAAATACAATTCTATTTATCAAAATTGGGAGTGAGAAGTAGGACAGTGGAAATTACTGAAATGCTCTGGCTTGAGAAAAACTAAATTGGACAACACAGAAGGGTGACAGGCTGCCAAAAATTGAGATTTACTTCATCAAATTTACCTTTATGACCTTAGCTGTACCTTATAAATGTCCCTATAAATGAAACATCGGCTTAAGGAGGTTTAATTAGACTAATACATTCTTGAATACAGTGCCAAAGATGGAAACACCTGCCTTTCCACTAAACAACCAAATACACCAAATTCACTATATTCTGAATAAAGATAAAATTCTTACCACTATATTTAGAATTAAAGACAACTTCAATTTTTTAAAATTTGTAATACTTACATATATTAAACCAAAAACCACGCTGTTCAATTATTTTATCTGTAGCACAAAATCAATAAAACTCCAAGTCCATATAAATGAAGCTCACTACTAAAGATAGGGAGCTTTTAATTTGCACTGAATTGTTCGTTAAAATATTTTTCAGTCTATTCACACAAATCTTGCAATAGTTAAAAAAAATGGACTTAAGTCCTGCCGTTAAAGCTGTTTCTATACCATGACAGGTGATTTCAAAAAAATTTAACCTGGGTGTTAAATACTTCAATTTCATCAATTTTTGATTGTATGTTAAAATGATGTAATATTGAAGCTTTAATTAGAATACTCCGCATTGAAAAGTCAATTTAATAAGTAAGAAATTAATTTTCAAATAGATAAGCGGAACTTTAGAAAGTCAGAATGGTATAGTTGTGATTCTGTCCAAAAGTGAACCTTTATAAGCTGTGTTAATGAAAATTTTAACTATTTAGCCAAAATTATATATTGTTTCCTGGAATCCTTCCTAATATATTTAGTCTGACTTTCCAACTACTTGAATTATTGACATGTGTTACAGTTCCTTACCTAAACACCTACCCTTATAGAGGGCTGCGTATTCCTTTCACTCTTTTTAAATCTCTTTTATGCAATAAATATAATGTCAACAAATTCAAATGGCAAAATTACCATCAAAGTTTATTTAACTCTTAGGTTCTAAAAGTCAATAATAAGGAGAGAAAATTAATAAACACTTAGGTCTTACACATAATGCAGTCATTCTTAAGATAACAGCGCCAAATCTTCAGCCAAAAAAATGAGATCAAGGCAACACTGAATCCTTGGCCAAGAACATACACGTATATTTGCCTTACCATATTTTGGTTGAAACAAATATAAATGAAACAAAATAGAATGGCAGGCCAATCAAAACCATCAATTATGCTATGTAGTTGCCCACACAAGTCCTTTTTTCTATACAAACTTTTTCTTTTAACACCATTTTATTAACACAAATTTAATAACAGAATGGCAATAAACATAAATTTCTCAAACTGTCATTCAGGATGCTTCAATGAAAATCTCCTACATTTTCTTTGAGAAAAAAAAAGTACATGGAATAAAGTTTTTCTTTTGTAGGTTGAACAAAAGTAGGCAAGTATAAAAAATCACTCATGTATCATATCATAATGAATGACAGATTATCAGACCAAACATTAAAAGAATATTTTACTAGAGTTAGGCAATGCCAAACATGAAGGCATGGCAATTACCCTTTCTTTAATTATGGAGGGCTTAATATATAGTAAGTCACATGGAAACAATCTGAAGACCACCACCATACGATTCCACATTAAATCAAAAACTTATACATTGATAGTAATCACTAAATTGATACCTTGCTCTTTTTCGGAGGTCAAACAGCATCTTACTTGGGAAGTCAATTTTTTAAAATGTGTGATTTAATATTTTTTTTGAAAAAAGAGAAAGAGGGCCCATAGCCATCAATTCAGAAATGAATAATATCAAATTATTAAGGAAGAAAACATTCTATCAGAGGAAATATCAAAAATATTATAAAGCGATAAATGGAATACTAAAAACATGTTCTTAAGTACAAAAAAACTCAGCAATAATTTTATAAATACATAGGAGTTGATGATTTATTCTTCATGAACAGGCAAAATCAATTTTAATAAAGTAAGCTAACAAATTAAGCCTATATTTTCGTTTATTTTCAATTAAAAGTTAACACTGTGGTGATTAAATTGCAACCTTCTTGGTAATGTTCTTGATTTTTACAGATTTAACAGGCAATATAAAGAATGAGGCTACTAGTGTATGTAATCTACAAGAGTCTCAATATTCTTCAAATACACAAGTAAAAAGGCTACTCAATTTAATATTGTTCTAAGGAGTTCTTATTCTCATATTTTAGGAATATTTTAAACTATTAAAAATCAGTTCTAAATATTTTTTAATGCAACTCGAGAAAATGTGAATTCTAACTTTCTTAAGATTTGCTTCTCGATTTTTTAATCATGTAACATTATTAGCTGAATAATACATGTTTTAAAAAATATCTTTTCTCGTGTACTGAAACCAATTATAGGTTTCAGGCTGAAATGTCAGAACTTAAGCACTTCTTCACATATCAGTAACAGAAGAAAATTAGTTTAAAAAAATAAAAAACAAACAAAAAACAAATGGGAGGTACGAGAGAGTGACTACATTATTAAAATAGGCAAAGCATAAAAGTTACGTTTGACCATCAAGTTCATTATAATTCCATGTCACCATAATTCAATGAGATATTTTATAAGCACTAATCATGTATGAAGAGTACAAAGATAAAAAAGTGCTTTTAGAACACATTCTTAAATACCTTAATGTAGTGCAGCTGTTATCTGAATCCCATGTAGCAAGAGCTAAAACAAAGATTTTCTTGAAATGTAATTCAAATAATTTCAAAGGTCCAGGTACTTATTTTTTGTATTTGCCAACAGCTACTATGGGCCAGTAATTACTACTAAGAGATAACAAAGCATCTCTTACGATGCTCTGACAAGTAATAAAATACTGGGCTAAGCTATTTCCTTGAACCTAAATTTTTATTTCAGGCCTCTGATATGAGTATTAACAACTACTTTTCTGCTTTGAATTGTATTTGGTCAAAACAAAAATGCCTGTCAAATCAATATTCCGATTTAAAGAGCACTGAATATAAACTAATTTTTTAAAAACACATATATTCAATGAGTAAATGGCCTTTCTTTTCCTTAATTGTAAATCTCAAAAAGACTGTTTAAATTTATTTTAAAATATGAAAAACATATAAATGAGACAAAATTATCCATGAACAAAAAGCATCAATGTTTTTATTTCCTTAAGATATGTGTTTATTTTTATATAAAGGTAATACAATCATGTTTAAATTACTGGAGAAAAAAATGTGCAATCTTATAATTTATTCTTTTTTAAAATTAATAGAAATTTGATATTCTACGATTTTAACATTTTCAATCTTCAGTGCAGCTTTGAATTGGCAATATCCTATGAATGCCAGAGAATCACATTATATAAAGTGTACATAATAAAATGTAGTCTTCTAAACCTTTGTTAGATTTCAATTTGATGAAATCTATGCCTTTGAGAAATATAAAAGCAAAGAAACTAATATTGTTTATCCATTTTTAGAATTGAAATGAAGGCATTTGTTTTTAAATTCTGGTAATAAGGCAATATAAATTTTTTGTTTTTTTCCAGCACAGCTATTAAAACATGCAGATTCATAGTTCTGAATTCCAGAGTCTTCATATAGGTACACATAAATTTTGAATAAATATTCTTTAGGGTTTTTTACATGTTTTGCTAACTTCCATTTAAAATGTTAGCATGTTAAAATATGTCTCTTGGTTCAAAGAGAATAAAACATAGCAAATTTTTTAACAGGAACTTCCATTTTTATAAAATGTATATTAAAAAAGATTATTTCAAATCTATATTCATAATGCATACTATCTTTATCTGGAGAATTATTCCTCATATTATATTCTACTCATAAAATAGCTTATTTTTTAAAAAGCCAATCTACTCAAATAGATACAGAAACAATACATACACATTTACTCAACATCTATACAAATGAGCAGAGGATATAATATCATAATATTTTTATCATTCAATCAAGCATATTTGATTTCTATCAAATATTTCTATCAAATATTTGATTTCTCTGATAACTTACAAAGAACGTCAGGGCTATTTTACACCGGTAAGCATTCATTGCCAATTAACTTCCCTGTCATTAGCATCACCAATCTAATACCAATAATACTTTTACAATCATAAATTAACTTTTCAATAACACATTTGCTTTGCAATGGATTCAAATTTCACGACTTTAAAAGCCACTCAGTAGTCTACCTCCAAATTTAAGACAAAACAAGTAGAACTTACCCTAGCTGTGCCTTTCCAATAACCTCACAGAAGTTATGCACTCTGTGACAGTTACTGTTCCTCACGTAACAATTTTCCTGGAATGAATTCTCTAGTAACCCTTACCTCTCTGTGAAGGGAGGTGTGATATTTGAGGGAAAAGGGTAATGAACTGTAGTATCAGATTCCATTTTCCGGTGCCTATCATATTTAGCACCAACAATGATAAGATATCTTTGTTTATTTAAGACAATGAAGTTGGCAGTACAGGATTCCTATCAATAACTCTATGGAATAAGAGCATTTGTATACTTTTGTAAAAACATACCATCATTATCTTATTGAAGTGTATTTGCTGTTGCTAATATCCTTACCCTGGTATGAAAATGCTCTGCATAAACGTAGCATAGACTTGTTAAGATAATACATGACCACGCTGAGAGGTTAATACTTATATAAAAGCCCATGCCAGTACCATAAATCGCTTTATTAGACAACAGTTTCCTTGCTTAGAGGGTCATTCTGTGTAACAGTAACAATCGGACTTTTCACATTAGTAAAGCTTAGCTAATAAAACAGTCCCTAACAATGAATTTCATTAAGAAACAAAGCCTCTTAAAATACAAAATAAATATTTTTACTTGTCATATCATTCCTTGGTAAACTACGGGGAAAAATGAACTATTACATCTCTTTTCAAGGATGCGTAAAAGGATAACCCTTCTTTTTTTCCAACAAGCAAATTCTGAAGTAACGTTTTTACTAAAATGTAAAAATAAAAATAAATAAGCTCATTTTTAGTATAACTTCATATTCTATCCCATCCTTAAAATTCCTGGCACAATTACGCATATGATATGAAAAATTTTGTTCACTGAAAAGAACCAAATGCCACTAAAGGCATTTGATTCATCCTGATTACCAAAACACCTGATCGCAAAACTCTCAAGTATTTGAGTATCTGGCTTATAATTTCTTAGAAATTTAGCTGACACAATGTTCATAAATATAATTCAGTTTTTTTAAATTAAGTACTATCTATCTTGCCTGCATTCATTTTTTTCCAAGCTAGTCAGCAATTTTCTAGACCATTTGATATTAGGTCCTTACTGGTAGTTTCCCTGTTTAAGTGTCACTGCACTAATCGGTCCTAATATTGCAAGTAAAAATCATTAATCCAAAGTGATCATTTTTGTTTCAGAAAACAGCATATACAACTCATCTAATTTGATCTCCTAATTAAATGTAGAGGAATAGAATTTACTACTTACTATTCAGTGACCACTTTGTAACATTTTACATTAATCTGGAAAATTTTCTAAAAAATCCAGATGTCTCTTTCAACAATTATTAGATATTTAAATAAGACCCAGTTCTACGGACATTCGGAGCTTTGGCCAATCATAAAAATAGTTATCACCTCAAAAATGAATCTGATTCATTATCTTTGTTACCTTTCAAGTTTCTACTAAATAAGTAAAGGTAAAAAGCACATTTGTGATCTGTGAATACAGGAAATGATAAATACTTGGGCATTTAGTATATTAAATTTCACTGTAAATTTCACTATAAATTTCACTATTTGGCTAATCCCAAATACTTTACTTTCCTTAGAACAATTTTTCTCAAAAAATTTAAGTATGTCAAAAATATAATTTTCAAAAAAACAGTACCAACTGATACTGCCTTGATTATTTTATCTCATATACAAGCTCCCTCTGCAGGTAATAACAAGGGTTAGCAAAAATATCTGAAACACGTAGCAGTTGCCTGGTACAGATGCAGGTCACCATTGTATAAAAATCTTATTATCGAGAGTCTCCTCCTTACCAATTATCTGATTAAAATAACTGCTTCTGAAAATTTGTGGTTCAACATGATTATTCTTGTCCCTCAGCTTGGCTAAGAATGCAGCTTGAGAAGACAGGATATACAAACTTTTCAAAGTCACCCAAGAGTCACTCTTACAAAGTGTATTTCAAGGAAAAGAAAACATTACCTTGCTTACGCAGCACAAGCCTGAAATGATAGACCACCCAAAACAAAGCTGTTCAACACGTTTATCTGATGCATCTTCTGATCCCAAAGTAAACAATCAAAGGTGGTATTTCAGGATTGACTTCCATTGAAAGATAAAAGATGAATCTCAAATAAACGCAGTTAACTTCTACATTCTCTTCTTATTTAGAATAATTCTAAAACTTAAGTCAGGAAGTATTTACTTCTGAAAAAATAAATTTATTTTCATTAATTCAGTATAAAAAGAAAAAGAAAAACTGATTTGATTCGCAAAATGCAAATCCACTCTATATCCCTTCCATAAATATCCCTTCCATTATATATTTTTTTCAGAATCTGTTTTAGGTTTCCCCTTACACACTCTCCTCCTTACTATATTCCTTTCTTCGGGTACACAGAGATAAGGTGCACCTCTGCAAAGGGAACGGGGTAAAAAGGCAAAGAAAGTTAAGAGTGGTTTCAAAGTCTTGGGGGCAGTGTATTACCAAAAAATTACTGTTGGACAATTTGATGTCTCCCTGATTTCTCTCTTCAAACGTGTACACGCCACCTTTATAACATACAAGCAGTGATTAGAAATTTGAGGCATTCAGTCTGACTTCTCTATAAATGAACAGACAAGCTGATGAAGTGTTTTTTTTAACTAAGATCCTTACCAAATAAATGTAAATTATAAAAGATGTGCTCACTTTCATGCTAAACATACAGAAGTATCAGTTAAATTTCTTTTCTACTTAAAGAAAACAAGGTTAAAAGGTTAAAGGGAAAGGCAACTTATAACAAGCAACATTTGTAGTGAGTTTTGTACTTAGAAGAAAAATCTAATTTTTTCACTTATATTTTTAAATATTCAGACCTAGTTTAAAACCAAAGACAATATGAAAAGTGACTTCCAGCAGGGCTATGGGTACCACAACATTTGCAGCAGAAAAAAGGAAGGTGGGGGGAGAAATCACTATTATTCATCTATAGAGCCATCCAGAGGAAGCACCTAATATCCAAATATTATCCTTCTCATGACATTCACGGAATTTTGAAAGGACAAAAACAGTTAAATGTCCTTAGTGAGAGTGAAAGGTCTAGGACATCATAATTCTAGTATAATTTTTATTTGTTGATGCCTATAAAGCAAAATGAAGTGTTTTAGAATTACGCCCACCTGTTTTAAAATGGAAAACAAGATGCATAGAGTGAATCAATTCTTCATTTAATATATTAAGCCTTTTTCAAATTCTTCAAAACTATGCACAATCACTGGGATACAAATGCATAAGCTTACATCACCAAAATTAATGCTTCCCAAACTGTCTTGGACATTACCCACAGCCAAGCCAGGAATTTTAAGAATTAAAACACATCATAAGCATCTCAAGATAAAGAGCACAAAGATGAGTGGAGAAAATATTGTGTAAAAATGTGTTCTGTAAGTTCTAATCAATAAACATAGTAATAAACAGTAAAAAATGGTAGGCTTTCAAGGCAGAGGAATAAAATTTCTGTGTGGAAAGTACCAATGGAATAAGGAAAATAGTAATTCCAAATAGAAACACGCTGCTTCAAAGTAAAGACACAGGGAAAATCATTTTTGACAGATTTTTAACCTTAATTGCAGTTGAGAATTGATTAACTAAATATAATCTACATAAAACAGAAATGTATCAACTAAAGACCTTATCTAAAATCTTACAATGATTCACTCATTATACAGAGAACGGCCGGAACAGTATTCCATTTTAAGAATAAATGTTTAAAATTAGAACTTTCTTTATAAACAAAACAGAAATCTCTTTTGCTCTCTTTATAGACGCTATTTACTATCCTTTACAAGAGGAAGCATTAGTCACAAGCAAGGTCACCTAGCCCACCCCCCCAAGCCCACCCCTGCAGCCTAGGACCATTTTTGACAGTAATTGGGGTTAGATTATTCTGTCATCGAAATCCAGGGCAATAATCTGTTTGAGGCATGAGCTGATGTAAAAATACCTACAAAATGAGACAAAGTGGGGGTAGCACAAGCATTTCATGATCCAAAGGCAGTAAATACCTTTGAGAACAAAATAGAGATTAACTAGGTCATATCATTTTCAAAATCAGTTTAAAAACAGATATTTTAATCGTACATAGAAAAAGGGTTAGTTTTGCTCTTTCAGTTATTAGATAATATACTTCAATTCCTTTCTTGATCAAATATATACACACATGTACATACATAAGCATAGAATTTATATTCTTTTCCTTTGTATATATATCAACATTTATTGACAGCTATTGGCTATTGATATATATACAAAGGAAAAGAATATAAATTCTGTGCTTATGTATGTACATGTGTGTATATATTTGATCAAGAAAGGAATTGAAGTATATTATCTAATAACTGAAAGAGCAAAACTAACCCTTTTTCTTTTATGAAGAACTTCATGGTGCATTTTTCATTATTACAATGGCTAAAGATATTATTATTCATCTAGAAAAAGATACAGGGTTGTATCTGGTTTTGTTCGAGCAAAATAATATGCCTTTGAACTGATAGAGGTCTAAAGTTACCCACCTTTTCAACTTCTTCCATCTCTCTGGCCAAGAACTAACAATTCATTTTTATCTGTGTCTTTTTTCTACTATCAGATTAAAAAACAACAACAGCAACAACAACATTTTTGAAGTTACTTAATGCATCTTAAGCAGAATTAAGATTTGGTCATTATTTCCTAATGTTAACTTCTGCTTAACCTGCCTGCTTTGTAATATTTATATTTTTACTAAAATATTGAATCTATCCTTATAAAAAGTCTCCCAAAGTTTTTCTGTGTTTTTGGTTTTGGTTTTGGGGGGGTTGTTTTGTTTTGTTTGCTTTAGGCAGGCTTCTTTTAAGGCAACTAATTTCAATACTGAAATTCAGAGATTAAGGTGTAATCCCTGTGCATGAATCTTAATGTTTATAACGTACTCCTCACAGATTGGAAAAATCAATGACAAGACCAACAGGGGCCCGTTTTGCTCAACATAGGTTTTCTTGTCAGGTAGTGATTAATGCTGTGCTCTGTAGAGGGAGACATTACATCCGGGCTAAAACAGACCTAAATTTTACCCTCAGGCAGAAATCTGATTTAAACATCTCTATTTAAAGTGACATTTGTCCTCCCTTTTCAACTGGTTTCCCCAGAAATTCCAGGAAGTTGACTTCATGACCTAAAAACAGCCGGGTGGCTGTGAGCAGCAGTTGTGCCTGTTCTCGCACTTCGGGAAATCTGGGTGCCAGAATGAATCAAGGTGGTCATAAAACAGGTGCCCCGCTATCCGCTAGGATGAATCCCATGCCACCTTATTGCTACAAGAATTTAAGACTTAAAATTCCTTACAGTTCTAGAGTCAGTGGTAAAAATTTTTCAAATGTGTTTTGTTGCTGATAATAACCTAGCTATTTGTACTGATGGACTAAGTTTCTTTCGATTCCTAAAATTACATCTCATATTTCATTACACTCATCTGAAAGATCAGCTGATTACAAATTCTAGAAATCCAGAAAAGCAACTACTACCAAAAAAAAAAAAATCTCTAAAACAAAACAGAAGATGCAAGTAGAAACGGTTTCTTGTACATCATGTAATACCTTCCATAAAAACAAAAAGGGAAAGCAAAAAAAAAAAAAAATGTTCATATAACAAAAGTCACCAAGTAAACAAGACATATGCATATTAAAACAGGCACCAATATCCTTACACTGTGAAACATGGTAGCTTTTGATATTATTAAGCAATTTAGACACTGTTGGCAAGTTCCTACTAACCAAGGTAATCTAATTTCTGTTGCTTTTCAATGTAAATTGATTTTTTTTTCTTTTAGCCGTTCTGGTAATTGAACAAATTTATACAACTGTGATGGGATTTTACTTACCACTACACAATGCATAAAATTCTCTAAGAAGACAAACTATATTACTTCATAAAACTGCATTTTTGTTGTAATTAAACAAATTGTATTTAAACTTGCTCTGTACTTCAAAGCAATCAATAGTATTTTGCTGTAAGCTGCACTTTATTTGCAGGTGTTAAGCACTAGGCTAGGTTCCTTTATTCCATCTACCTTTTTTTAAGATAATTTTTATTGGCAAAATAGGAGAGATTTTTTTCTTAAGAAATAAGTGTTTAAAAATCATTTCTTAAGAATATATTAGGAAGTATCTGGAGATTATTGCCTACATTTAGTCTATTAGATAAATGACCAAAAAAGATTATTTTAAAGTATTTTTGGTTGATTAAGACTTTTTCTTATGACACAATGATCCACTTAAAAAACATCTACTTACATCAACATAGCATTAAGAGATCTTCAAAGTTTATAACATACACTTAACAAAACCTATACACTAAAGTCAAAATACCACATTGAAGTCCTGAAAAAAATTTAGGGATTCCAGACCCAGTTATATAGTGTCTCCTTTACAAGTTATTCACACTTAGGTCAAGAAAAATGTCATCATTTTAGGATTCTAATTCCCTAACTCCAACCATTAACTATCTCTGTGTTAAACAATCCATTTCTTAAGCGTTTTCTTACAGCATTAAAAAAAAAAAAAAAATCACTACTTGACCAATGTTGACTAGCAAAAAGATTTCAGAGAACAGTCTCAATTTTTCTGATAACATCAAGTCTAATTACAGTAATCGGGGTGATTAAATACTTTTCAACCTTTCAACCTTCAATCAAGAATTATTTGAAGAGATGAATATTTAGGTGGGGCTATACACTAATTAGTGTTATGCAAGAGAGAAGTTAACTAAGCTATGATTTTAATCTATGTTTAAAATAGAAATGTTTTAACTTTCTTGAAAATAGTTACAAAACAGTTATCTATTTAGGTAATGTGAACTAATATTTAAACAAATTACCTTAGGAACTGATATGACCAAAACATAAACAGGATTTTGAGGCCTCTTGAGGTCTAGAAGCTAAACTTGCTTTTTTAACGCTTGATCAAAATCATCAGTTTGCAAAATTCTTTAGCTAGGTATTTCTGCAAATAATCTGATGAACTTTTTTTCATAATCCCACATTTCAATTTTTTAAATTTTGCTGGCTTGAAAAGAATTTCGCTTTAATTTTACGTGAACCTGTTCTGCAGAAGAGCAGACAGATATCAAATGTGTACCTCTCCTTCAAGACTCAAGATCAGATGCGGTGAACGTGAAGAGGCAAAGTGTACAGTCTTTGAGGAGACTTTTCGTAAAAATAGCAATCCTGAATTCTTCATTCACTACATTCTTCAAATTTCCAAAACTGTATTTCATTCCTGATCTAAATACAGTTAATCTGTGTTCCTAAATACCAGCAATTGGGCAAGTGTTATGGATTCTTATTAAAATGAAAATGATTTCTCTCAGGTAGGTATAGTGTGCGTAGCCCACACCTTAGACTACATTGTAATGCTCTCTTCATCTCATACTACATCTGTCAATAAACTAAGTGTGATTTGAGTATTTATCCACAAAAGTTAGGTCAAATAAATATTTTGATAGAAAATACCGCAATAACATTTTATTACTATGGTGTACAGATTTCCAGTTACCTCTTGACCTTCCCAACTTCTGAATCTTAGCTCACATATTCCTATGTTACTTAAGACATTAAAATATTATTTTAGATCTTTTAATAAAATACAGAAAGCCTCAATAATGATCAAATAAAGATCTAACCTTAAGTAAACCTTGGTTTTAATGCTCTCCTCTTGCTTACTTTAGGAAAGGAAACGCCCAGAAGCTTGGTGTTAACGTTTCTGCTGATTGTGAAAATTACAGCAATAAAAAACTCCAACTCCTTGCTTTAAGACTTTTAGTACTACTTCCATGTGAGATCCGTATATTTAATATTAGTTTTTATAACATTTGGAAGTTTTGTTGTCTGCTTTGATGTTAGTCCATTAACAAAGCAGAGTGAAAAGCCTGAAAAAATTGTATTTATTGGCAATTCTCAAATCAAAACCGGAAGTAATTGGTTTGTTCTACCCCCCCCCATGACTTAATACTCTGATTTCCCCAACTACCTGCTCCCAGAGCTATCTGCATTTCTAAATTCATTTTCTGTTGCCAACACATAGTAACCCACAATGATTGAAAATGGCAGCTGAAGTGCTCCTACAACACATTAATTTTTCTCTAAGTAGTCCAATTTTGTCATTGAAATGTTGAAAAATCTTTTCACTGCATTTTACACCTTTAGAGATTTGCTGAATTCAGGGTCGCCATCATATAAAATGAAGAGCAATGTTTTCAAGACAATTTTTAGATTATCACTAATAGCTCTAAAGGATAATGTTTTCTTTATACCGCTCTGCATTCAAAGCAGACTAGTTAACAGCAACTTAAGTGCAATAATAGCAATTACATCAATGTGGGCATTTTTACCTCAAAAGTACTTCTTAGACAACTGAAGGGACCAGATAAATAATAAATAAACTATCATAAAATGATTTCAGGGGAATGATACAATTTGAATGCCACTAAAAAACCATCTGAATAAAGAATCTTATTAAACTAAAACCTAAAAATGTTAGGCAATTAATGATACTTTCCCCTCCAACATTGTTCATCACAGTTAATCTTCACTATTAGAAAAAAACCAAGGAGTCCGAACATTAATTAAAAAAAAAAAAGCCCTTCTCTAATGAAAGAATATAAATTCATGTTCAAAATCAACCAACCATCAAAGATAAAACTATAATAAATATGGGTTCCAAAACCTTCTCTGAGGTTCATTTTCATCTTAAAACCAGGCTTTAGGAAATCTTAAGCTAAATAAATAAAAGCAACGCTTGCCCAGAAGTTGATGAAAAAGTTATCCCTTGACCCATCTGCTTGCCATAAAATGACCCAAATGACCCAAGTACTTGTTCTCGTTTCTTCACTTACGGATACTGAGTTGTTAAAAGAAATTCAAAGAACATATCTCTCTGCAAATGTAAAAAAACATTAACCAATATGCTATAAATATTAGCAAAAATAAACCAACTTTAAGCTGAATTCTTGAGTTTACGGTGTTTGATAAAATACAAAATTTTGGAGACAAAACAATCAATATTCAAAAAGAATTACCTCTACTTAAATAGAATTCACAAATTATCTGAGTATCACCTAGGACCCTTTTTCAAATGCACACTTGCTGTAGAAGTTGCATTAACAAAGTTCATGCTGAGTTTTTAATATTCAAACTCTCCATTGATTTTTTTCCCTTTAATTTAGCAAGTGTAATAAAAACTAAGTTTCCTAGGCATAAAAATGAGTGTCCCTTTATCACAAGATCTCTATTGTTTTATAGACTAATTAAAAGCCTTTCTTTCCCATTTTACTAATATTAACAAAGTGTAGGCCCTAGAAAAGTATTAAGTTAGAAGGAAAAGCTTTCTCAGTCTCTTCCACTGAAGGGACCCCAAAAGACAGGCAACAGTGACTATCATAAAATAAAAGGTCACCCTTTTTCTAGGAACAAACCATTTATCAATAGAAAATAATTGTCTTGCCATTTGCAAGGGCTCCACAGCAATAGACAATGTTTTTCGCTCACATAATTACAAAACAGTGAAAGTTCAGAAACACAGCCTGAATCCACCTCCCTATTTTTACCCTTTACAATTCTCATTGCCCTTTGGGCCTCTGCTTGGAAGCAAATGGAAGACAGGCTGAAGTTTTCTCAATTGAGCTGAAGCTAAGAAACCTTTGATATGCTAATAGTCCCCTTCAAACGGTAAGAATTCACACTTGCATTAATTCAAACAATTTGTGCAGAATGATGTGAAATGGCACCTCTTTTAGAGGCAAGCAACAAAAGGAGAGAATCGGAATGTCTGAAGGAACTAAACAACAGAACATTTGTTCTGCAGTATTCTCTCTATCATGCATAAATTTCCTGGAAAGTGGAGGGAGGGACAACAAAAAGTTCCATAACACACCTGAACAGAAGTGGATTTTCTTCCGTAAGGTTTTCCAAGTATTATAAAGAGGCTAAATTTAAAGTTTCAAAGTTACCTTCTTACCTAGGTCAAGAGTCCCATAACAACTTGGAATGTTGCTTAAGACGCTTCACAAACCATTCTATTTTTCTGCTATGGACGCATATTCCCTCTTTAGTACCCATCCTTTAAAGTTTGCCCAAGATCAGACTTGATTTAGTAAGAGACATCCCAACAGGCAATTATTTACCAAACGGATGTGACTTTTTTTCATTGTGCAACTCGACTTGAGCAAAGGGCAAACTCGGTGGGGCCCGTTCCAGACACAAACACTGACAAGGGAAATGAATGAACCAACAGCGCCCGTTAGATATACGCCTCTGGAAAGAGGAAGAGAGAAGTACACAAACTGTATAGGCTGCAGAAGAAAATTTAAGAATTGGGGAGGGGGTGGGGAGAAGAGTGCCTTAGAACCTGGCCTTTGTAACGGAAACCATATGGTTGGTGGCTGCGGCTCAGACGCTCCCAGGCTGCTTGGAGGAGCTGCTAAGCAGCCTGACACCTTTCAAGAAACAGGAGGAAAACATTTCCTCGGTCTGAATCCGAGACGACACAGTTTGCATCAGGAAGAACGGAATGAGAGGGCCCGGGAAGGGGGGAAAGGATGAGGGGGGAGGAGTCCATAGAAGACCAGGAAAGTAGACGGACACCGCAGGACCTGTCCCTCCAACTATGCTTTTAGAGGACGGAGTGAACAGAGGATTAAAAAAAAAAAAAAAAAAATACGCGAAAGACATACGTTCCTTAGCCTCCGATCAGCGTCACTTTGGGCACAAAGTAAAGCTTCCAGCGATTTTCCCTAACCCCAGCCCCGCAGTTTGGCGAAAGGAACAAACTTTACTGATCCCAAGCGAACGAGTCCTGCAAGCATGCCTCCCCACTGCTAGGACGCTTTTGTCGCTTTGCCCGCCCTCGCCTCCCTACCAGAGGGGTCGGGTCGCACCAGCCAATCAAGGAGCCCACGCTCTGTTAGCCCGGGGGTCTCCCCTTTCCTCGCGCTCCTCCCACGCCTCTTCCTCCCAGCGGATCCCCACTCTGCACCCCCATCCTACAAACCAAGCTTCCCGAGATTCCCAACCCCACAGCCACCCCAGGGGCCCACAGCCGGCAACTTCTCCCGCAGGCCCAGAGCGGCCCGCTGCTGCCCTCTCACTGCGGGTCCGGGAGGCTCTCTGCTCTCCCCAGGGCCCGCCGGGTGCCGGCCCCCGTCACCCGCCCGCCCCGCGGGGCCGCCCCTAATCGTTGCCAGCACCCGCGCCGGCCTGGCCACATCTGGCTGCGCTTTGCTGTCATCCTCGCCTCTCCACACCACCTAACCACCGACGAGAAGAAACAACACCCCGCAACAACTGACCCGGTCCCTCCCCCCACCGCCCACTTCCCCCGAACTAGCTCCCGGCGCCCGGCCTGCGGGCTCCACTTACAGCCCGGGACAGGTCTGCAGCGGGCGGGGCGGTGGGGGGGACTGGGCCCCGCACCCCGAGCAGAGCGGCCCCGCAGAGGGCGCGCCCCACATCTCCCGCCCCAGACGGGCTGTAAAAGGGCAAGCGGCACCTCCCGACCCAAGCTTTCAGAAAATCAAAAAATGCATAAACCAATCCTACTCCCCTGACGCCCCCCTGCAAACAGACTGAAGCCTAGAGAGCGTTACAACACCTCCCCCGAGAAAAGGAGAGGCTGGCTGGACGGGACTGGAGTTCTGCGTATCGATTTCCGAGGAGAGGAGGTGGGGGGAGGGGGGAGCAGCAAGAGCGAGCGCGAGTCTCCCCCTCCGCCCGGCCGAACATAAACAAACAGCCGAGCCCCAACTCACCCGCGGCTCCCTCCACCTCCAGCATCCACCCCCGGGCAGGAGGCGCAAAGCAAACAGGTCTCCGAAGCCCGGCACAGAGGCACATTGTTCGCTCCTGCGGCTCTTACCTCGGTCTGCGAGCGCGCCCCGGGGGCGGGCCGTCTGGCGCGGGGGGCCGCGCGGGGAGAGGAGCAGAGGGCAGCGGCGACCCCGGCCGGTGAGGGCCGAGGCCGGCCGCGCGCGGGTCGCCGGCCGCCGAGTCCGCGCCGGAGGCAGCGCCGCGGCTCGCCGGCCGGACGCGGCGCCGCTGCTCGGCGCGTCCTCCTGCTCGGCCGCCGCCGCCGCCTCCTCCAGCCAAGCAGCCAGCGCCGGGCGGCTCCTGGGGTTAGGTCAACATTTTCCCGCAGTTTCCCACACGCCGCTCCGCGAGAGGGGTCCTTTACACACGCGCACACACCCCCAAACCGAACGCTCCCTTAGCAAAATCAAAAATTCGGCAATCAGAGCGAAAGGGGTGGCGGAGGTAAAAGCCCGACAGAGGTGCGCAGACTTGGGAGTCCCCTCGGAGCGGTAGCCGCGGGAGGGGCGGGCAGACGCCGGCGGCGCGAGGCCAACTCAGTTTGTCAGGCGAAGCCCCTCAGCCCGCCGTCCGCGCCGGCCGCACTGGCATCCCTCGCGCCGACCCTGCGGCCTGGGGCGGGAGGCAGCGGCGGCCCCTCCTCACATTTCGGGACTCCGGGCCGAGGCTGAGCGGTGGCCGCTGCCCCACGAAAAGCAGAAGGCGAGGACTCGGGCTCGGGGAAGCAGGGAGGTGCACGGAAGAGCCACGCCACGCACAGCTACGGAGGGGAGCTGCCCCCCAACAATCCCAAGGAATTCTCCGGTAAGCTCCCGATTTCGCTCCGGCACCTCTGCGAGTGTGTGTGTGAGCGGAGAGAGAGTGAGAGGGAGAGAGAGGGAGAGAGAGGGAGAGAGGGAGAGAGACGGGGGAGCGCGAAGTCCTGACACAGACTCTCGGCGAGGGCTGAACTGGAGTCACCTCCAGCCTCCTCCTCCTCCTCCTCCCCAAATCCCCACCTACCTACCCCCCCTCCCCGAGTCCGACTAATCATATAAACATATTAGCGTGTACAGCGGCAAAGGACAAATCTCTCCCTCCTGATTTTTCCAGCAAGGGGCTCAGGCAAACTCTAAAGAAGATTACAGGCAGCTAAGTACAAAACGTGGAGCAGATAATCTATAACTCATTGCCGCCCAATGGCCATTTTCCACTCCATTTGAGCAGCTGCGGCGGCGGTGCGCCCGAGGAGGGGGGGGAGGGGAGCGAAAGGGGACACTCACGGGCTCGAGCTGTTCGAGTGGCGGCGGCGGTGGCCAAGCAGCCGCCAGAGCACAGGCCGGCCCCGGCTCCGCCGGCGGGGCGGCCGCAGGGCTGTCCGGGTAGCGGCGGCAAGGGACGCGCGCACTCGGCCTCGGAACGCGCCCTGGAGGCGGCCTGCGGCTGCTGGAGCCCCTCCTCTGCCTCCCCGTCGGCTCGCCACCCCCCCCCCCCCGCCCTCAGTCCTGGGCCTCCGCATCCAACCCTCCCCCGCCCCCCGCACCGTCAACACACCCATTCAACCCCGACCCCCAAGCCCCCAAACTCCACTCACTGCGCGCTCGGTCCTCCGCGCGCTTCTCCGGCGCGCGCTCTCCATCCTGTCCACACACACGCACTTTAAAAACATTTATTTTATTTCTGGAACCGGGTGAAGGGTATTTGGGAGAGCGCGGCGCTCGGGTCTCCGAGGCAGGGCGCAGGGGGCTGGCCAGCGGCTCGAGGGGGGGTTGGGGGGCCTCCCCTCTTCCCTGTAGGCCCCGGAGCTTTCTCCTTGCCTGCACTTCGGAGAGGCGCCCAGGATGCGTCTTTTACCCACCCCGTCTCCAGGTTTTCTCTTTTCTCCACGCAGCGAGCCGGAGGCTTCGAAACTTTTAGTTTCCGCAGCCCTCCTTTTGTGTGACTGCTCCGAGGAGAAAAGAACGTCTGTTCGCCGCGGTTGCCTCCGTCCGGCTGCGGCGCGCGGGGGACGCTCCAGGGTTAATGCGTCTTTGATACCTGAGATTTCCGGCGCGCTCGTTAATGAAAGTTACATTTTTAAAAATTGCGGTGACTTTTTCTTTGTAGTTACACAGACCTAGCCAAACTTTGACTTTATTGACTATATTTCACAAGAGCGTTTTGTTTGTTTTTGATTAAACCCACCAGGATAAGCAAAGGAAGGAAAGGAGACTACAAGGCTCTTTACTCGCAAGTGCATTCATCGTGCTGTTAGGTCTGTTTCCCTCATTTCCTTACATTGAAACTGCTTTTGCTCTTGTCCTCTGACCACACTTCCTTGCCACTTCTCTGTTGGTAGTGTTGTCAGCAGCCAGGCAGCTCCCACGATGGACCTGAGCTTAAGGGAACAAACCACGACGGGACAAATCACGCTTGAAAAATATTTTAAAGCCAGTTTAAGTGTCCTCTGCATACGATGAAAATCAAAAATGTTTTTTTTCTTTTGAATTATAAAATCTCTAAGCTGAAAGCCATTAAGTTTTCAGATGTATTTCTCAGTCACTGATACTACTAATGAATGCAGCCATCAATTAAAGAAGCGTGTTTGCATTGGTTTTCAAGAAAAACTGATTCATCAAGATTTAAAACCTCTAGAAAATAGGATGAAACTTGAGCTTCTTTGCTTTCAGAAACTATGTACTTTTTGTTGCTGCGGGTATGTTGCAGTCATCATACTTCAGAAATCATTTCAAACAACAATGTTATTAAAATGTCAACAGCAGATCGTTCAAAAGACTTGAAGACTCTAAATACCTATCAGTATTTTGTCACAAAGCCAGATATTTGCAGTGCTAAAGTAAATCCAGCTATTGGTCAAGTTTGTTCTCAGCTTGTAAAAAATCATAAGTTAAAAGTACACATGTGCAAATAACTGAAACATACTCTTTTGGTTGATTCATTATACTTCTCAAAACAAGAATCCTTGATGATCAAATTTGTTTCTACTTAATGTATAGATGTTTAAATAATCTCACTATTCCAAAAGATAAGAGGAGCTACTCAGAGCATTTGTACTTTAAACTACATAAACACTCCCATTTGGAATTTCTTAGATAACATAATTCAAATATTATCGACGCAGGATACAAGCTAGTCTGGGGGAAAAAAAAAAACACATGCAGAGATGGTGTGAAACCTTACTATGTACCTAAGGTTTTTAAATCTGTCAAAATTATACATACAACAGACCTACCTAGGAAAATTAAACCAGGCTACTTTAGTTGAAAAGAGGCAGAATTATAAAATTCTCAGACCTCAGGGGTCATTTATATCATCTTCTCTGGAATTTAAAATTGTTTTATTCAAGATTATAAGCCAAGTATGTCAAGTTAATAATAATCCACATTTACTGAAAAATGTTAGCCCTTTCTTTTGTTCATCTGTGAAGGTTTTTCACTCATCTGGGCATGATTCACAAGAAGCCCCAATGAGTGCATAGATCAGTCTAATCCTATTTTCTTTTGGGAGGCAAAACCTGGACTGAAGTTTTTATTTAGTGAGCTTAGAAAGTAATCAATAGAATTTTTTGACTGAATCAAGCAGGCCATATGTTGGCTCATTTACTTATTTATTTAACTCTCTCAGAAGGAATTTCTGGAAGAACCCACTGTCTACATTTCATAGGTCTGACATTCTTTGATGCTTGGGACCTAAGTGAGTCACTCTCCACTATGTTTCTGAAGAGGCTACATCACAAAAACAAGGAGGGTGCATAGAAGGGGCAGAAATTGTCGGAACTATAGGGAGTGGAAAATGCGTCATACAGGTTTTTAATTTTAATTCGTAGGACGTGTATTTTGTAGAGTTCAAAGGGTTCAGCGTTTTTCCTAAGAATATTATAAGCTGGCTATATTTTTAAAATTACAGCTAAATGTATTCCTTCTCTAGGATGTTTTAAATATTAAAGAATTTTTAATTCTTTCCTTGCATTTTACACACAATAATGCTTCAATCTTCTTTGTATCCACAAAAAAGAATGGAAAAAGAGATTTTAATTGCATTGATATATTCAAGATTAAGCTGTTAGCCACAAACCTGCCATTACAAAGGAACACTTAAATGACACATACACATCCAGAAAACGTAATTTGCCTGACACTTCATGACAATTCAAAACATAATTTATAACAATACAGGTGCTATGGTAGAAAAAAATGAAATGAGAAGCTTAATAATGTCTGCAGATGTTAGCAAGTTAAGGGAAGTCGGAGGATATTATGCATTCCCTAAAATCCAATCAATTTAACTACTCAATCTATATTATTATTTAAGTAATGGCAAAATCATTGACTTATTCATAATACAATACTTGCTAATTGTTTTAAAAAATAAATTCTGCAAAGGACAAAGGAAACACCCATTTCCATTTGTTTTATGTTAAATCAACATCTAACCACTCATGGTGATTTCATTCAAAGAAAACAGAAGGAACTCGTTAGCTTATGTGGTTAGAGAGATTGATGGGCTTCAAACATTTTAACCATATATGTTTTTTCCAACTGTAGAAACTCATGTTTTTAATTTAAGCAACTTTAAGAAACTAAAGATTATTTTATTCTATGTATTCACATACTTCTGATAGAGAAATTATGCTAATTTTTAAAGCTATTACCGTCCAAGTACCTTTGTTTAAAGGAAAATGATGAGGTACTTGTCAAAATACAAGTATGAATAACAAGTTTGGGTACCAAATTAGAGAATCTGAAGAAGTATGAAAATGGGCATTAGAATATTGTGGTGAATACAAACCAGTAGAACACAGTAAGTTAACTTCTTCCGACCCCACTCGGCAAACTTGGATATAGATAAGGTAGTTCTAAAAAGGGCAACGTGGAGGTGGACTTGGGTGGACTGGGGGGGGATTGGGACCTTGATACTGGGCCCAAAACTGTAAGTTTGAGCTACACAGGAATAGAGAACTATTAATGAGAGTAGGCGTATTCGTTATGGGGAGTATGTTTTTGCCTGTGGTAAGAGCGCTGTGAGAGTTGTAAAACAAAACACATAAGTAAACAAGTAACAGGTGAAACTGGTCTAACTTCTAATACAGGAACGGAAATAAAATTAGCTAGATTTCACCCTAAAGTTAACCAATTCCTGTTTCTTTATCATTACTGTTCAGTGATGCTTAGTGCTGAAACTAGCTTTCCTACTCTAGAAAATAAATCTTTTAAAGGTCTAGAGCAGATCAAAGCCAATATGTGAATACCAAACTTAACTAGAACTGGTTGAAAGTTGCTGGCTTTGTTTTTCATTTTAACTTTGCCATGCATGTAGTCTGAAAAGAAATCAAAACTCATTTTCCATGAGAGCAGAAACATATGAAACCATTTGGCAAAGCCAATAAGTTTAACTATTCTCCCAGCTCTCTTCAGGCTGAGTAAATCTTTGTCCAAGAAACCCAAGCTCCATCTAAAATGTAGAGATGCAGTTTCCAAACATTTCAACTATGGTATGCATCTGATCATGTGTGGTAAACTGTGCTTAATGATACTATTTGGAAGTATATAATCACGTATATTATTGAATACTTATCATTTTATAATTAATTTTTTTAAATCCACCAATACAACTGGTAGAATGACTCTGTGCACCTAGAGTGTTTATATGTATAATGGTATATTAAAGATTGTAAAAATTTTATGCTGTTGTCATTATGATACTCCAAAGTAAGCAAATTAAAAAAGATGTCCTACGTAATCATTGTTTCACTGAATCTTACACAACTCTAAGTTAGTCTTTCTTTCCCATAGATTGTTCCCATAACTCTTGTTAATCTCTGCACTTTGAGGATTTTCTATAATTGGGCCTTATAGGCCTTCTTCTATCAATGTTTCTGTCAAACCTTGAAGTATACCGATAAGAGCATTCATTTTATACAAAAATGTCTATAACTTCATGTAATAACTATTTTGTTCATCATACAACCAAATATTTTATTAAAGTCCACAGTTTAAAAATAGCCTCCCCAATCGCTTTTTAATACACGCAGAAAACCTCTATCAACAATATAGATGAAATTTCTTTAAATTAAAAAACTATATATTGAAGTTAAACTAAGAGTAACCAAAATCACACCTCTGTTTTAAATGTAAGACATTTGAATGGGCAGTTCTTGGTGAAGCAAACATGCAGTGCTTGGGTGAGAACAAAAGCTAGGCAATGGTTAATAGTAGAGGCAACTCCACTCTCCTGAATCTAAACCCTCAAAGGTAACCAAACAGCAATTTCACCGAAGTCCAAATTGAATTTTTAGTGTCTCTGAGAATGACTTTGATTATTCACATCATAGTTCATTGTAGCACAGCAAACTTTAAAAAGGCTTTTAGGAGTCAGAAAACAAATTCACAAATGCCTTCTTGACATTTTAGAAAGTCAGTCGAAGATACAATTATATAACACTTCTAACATTTTCATATTAGAAAACATAATTATCTTAAAAAGCATGAAATAATAATAATTCTAATCTGTGATCTTAGTACTTTTTAAGCATAAAAATTATTTTGTTTCAGTTTTGAAAAAAATTTATAGTGTAAAATTGTGTAATGTGAGATGTTTGACCTTGACTTTAGTTGATCCTCTGGTTGTATAATTACCTGTTACTAATATTTTTCATTATTTTGTTTTCTAATATGATAGTTATTTTTTTTAACTCCACTTACCTGCTTTATTTTTTAAAGGCCTCTCCTTGTTGCATATTATTTTAATAACCATAAATTTGTCTATGCACGTGGAAAATAGAATAGCAATTTGCAAAGATTTTTCTTCTAAACCTAGCTTTCATCATAGTTTCTTGATAAGATAATAAAATGTTGCCATCTCTGTTTTCAAGAATAATTTAAATCTTTATAATTAAGTTTCAACTTATTGCAGCTCATTACAGTGCATTCTTAAGGTCACTCTGAAATCAATCACTTAGGACCCAGACCAAACAATGATGTAATAGGCACATGTTTTT
This sequence comes from Lynx rufus, assembly GCF_022079265.1. NCBI lineage: Eukaryota > Metazoa > Chordata > Mammalia > Carnivora > Felidae > Lynx > Lynx rufus. The sequence goes on from NW_025814834.1 coordinate 153,904,131, forward strand.
TGATAAGTAAAAGAGCATCAGAAAAGAATTCGTTTTCTTTAAAATTAGCATCCAAATTTAGAATCATACATCGCAAAGGGATACTGAAATGATTTGGAAATGATAAGGTTTTGTTGAGCTATATTCAATGAAAAATTTTTTGTTTGAGGTTAAAATATAAAAACACATAACCTCTCCAGCTATTCCGCAATAAAAAGACATTGCTGAATGGTTACCTGGACAATATATTCTTTGAATGGTTTTGTTTCAGTGATGGAGGTGTGTTGCTCTCAACCATCCACCTCCTATCCAACTGTCCTGGTTACCAAAATCACATATCTACAAATAACTCTTCTAGTGCATTAAAAGAGTGCCCCCCTTCATTATGGGAATGTAATTTATGACACCAATTTAATTAGAACTATGTCCTTACCACCTGAATTAATGACCCAAATTCAAACCACATATATTTCATTGTTCAGATAATGTAGAATACACTACAAGAAAAACTAATTTCCTGTTTATTATCTAATGATAATTGAAACACAATAATTCATTATAATACTGGATTACTGCTATATGTGAAGTAGCATGTCTCCAAGAAAGAGGTCACGGAAATAAACATGAAAAAATATTTATAATTTGTTAAAATAAAATTAGAGAAAGGTTGAGCAAGAATGCTAGCTATAAAACGTAAATGTTTGAGGATTCAAGAATGTAAACTATTTTTAAATAATATGGATCCCCAGAAGACAATCATTTATCATTTAAAAATAAACTATGGGTAATCAAATAAGGAATCTGAAAAATATTTAGAAGAATGAATTTTGACATTTCATATAATTACTCAATATTTACTTTCTCTCCAGTGCCCTCTTGTAAAATGAGTTAAGATATGATATATATAAATCAAAATATTTTATGCAGATGTAGATTTGAGATGATAATGCTAGCCTATTTATTTATATTGAATATTCTTATATAGGAAGGAATCATGTAATGTCAAAAATAGATACTAGATTGAATATTTAGAAAATTACCTGTAACTACGTAGGTAAATTTATAGTTTATCAAAATTTGGAGGTAAAATATTACACCTTATAACTAACTAAGGGAAGTCTATCTTTACCTCAATTTTCCAGTTAATGAAAGAAGTGTTTAAATACTCTATAGTTAGATTATTAACTTCTACAAAACTGAAACAGATGTGTGTCTTAGTATGCCATTAAATTTATGATTTACATAGAACCCTTACATAGAGCTGAGCAGAGGCCAATGATTCTAATTTGCTCTAGATTTATAATAACCTGATCTGGGTTTTGTAAGTATTGAAACACTTTAAACAAAATTAGAAAGCAGTTGTGCTTTGTGTGATTAAAGATGCAATTCTCTTTGGAGTAATGAGAAAAGTTAGAACATGTTTCTTTCTTTATGGATGTTTCTATTATAAACATGAGTGCTATACATTATATATTTTTGTTGCTATGATTTTCTTGTTTTTAATTATAAAATAAACCAATTGAATTTCACTGGAGTCTCAAATTGAAACTATGCCAAAATTTAGCTGAAGAAAGTGGACTGGGCTTCATAAAAATCCTTAAAAATGCTTCCCAGGGTCTTAGGGTCTTATTATACAAATACTAGTTCACCATAATTTTCTAGAGTAAAGCATCTTTCTGATTAAGACCTGTGCAGCAAAAGGACATAAGTGCTAAATACATTGCAAACCCTAGAAAATGACATATATAAAATTGTTCTCATTACACAGGTTATAATGTTTACACTATTTATTTAAACCTCCTTCTACTTTGCTTGGTGAATTATAATCTATCAGCTCCTAAAAATCAAATCTGTAAAAACACTTTATTTTAAACGCTGTGAATACTATTTCCTTAAAAGTCAGAGATGTTGATGTTGATATGAAAAACAGTGTAAGCATCTGTGTGTATATTTATGTATATAGAAAATAAGTACATGCAAAAGTATCAATTCATTAAAAGTTTATCTCTCATAAAACCTTTATTAGCCCTTGAAGTCTTTGCCACTTCATATAAAATGATTTATCTTTTGAATAACAAGGTTCCATTAATCTGTTTGACAAAGGAATTTTTAAATCATTTAAATAATTTATCTGAATGAATTATTTAAATTCTGTAAAATATATATGCACATGTATATGTATATATCTGTGTCTATATATTTGTGTTCTGGCACAATATCACAGAAGAAATACGAAAGAGAATTCAGAATACATTGTCCTTGACACCACCAGCGTGACTTGGTGTTGCTGCTGACGTGTTCTTTGATCATCTACTGTTTGCATGGGACCCCTGTTGGAGGGCCATTTGTGCTGCGTTTGGTACAACAGGGTGGTTTAATGTCAGAGAAATGTGCACATTATTTTTGATACTCGTTAATTTGGCATTTTTACTGAGATTGCAGGCTGACATAGTTTTTCCAATGTGGGGATAATAAAGGCAATTATTCAACACTCCTAGAAAACTTCCTCAATTCAGTGCTCTAGGTGGTAGTGGAAAGGGGTAAACATGCTCCTTCCCCAGAGAAATAAATCATCTGTGGAAACAAAGGGCAAATACACATGGAAAATAAATAAGAATATACACCAAAATGTATAAGCAAATACACAAAGCTAATTGGGACATAAAGGTTTATATTATATGCTTAATACGCACGGCATTCGGGAATTTTAACCATAGACTATTTCTTTATAGACTATTACTTCACAAAATTTTCTCTCAAATAGATCTTATTGTTCTTTTTTCCCCTGAAGATGCATTTCTTACTCACAAAAATAATGAAAATGATGGAACATTTCCCCAGATTTGGTGAGGTTATAGAATAAGTTTATAAAAGTTTCTCCCCAAATTTATTTTTAAACATTCAGGAAAATAAGCTTTCACTTAACTATCTCCTACACAGAACAAAACAGGAGAGATATATGTGTGTTGTTTTTACTTTCTAGTCATCTTTCTTCTGGAAACTTCATCCAGTTTTTCCTTTGTGATACTGTACCCCTCTCCATTCTATTAGGTTTTGGTGAGTTCATTCAGGTTTTACTTCAATTTTGTGACCCGTCCTTTCAACAAATTTGTTTTAGCTTTATTTACCAGAGAGGTCCTAATTTTATGCATATTGAAATCTCAGTCTATGTTTGTGGCACTTAGTAAAATGTGAAGTCTCTATCTTCTCCAGTCCTTTTCTCCCTTACCTAACCATCCATATACCCATCTATGATACTACGGTTTTATTCCCATCACCCACAATACTCAAACCTTAGGAAGGAGGTATGCAAAGCTCTCAGTGGACTAATACAACTGTTAAAGGCCTTTGTTAGAACAATGTAGCATCATGAACTCTTGGGGAGACAACAGTCTTTTAAAATATGCGGGAAGCCTGGGTGGCTCAGTCAGTTAAGCGTCCCCCTCTTGATTTTGGCTCAGGTCATGACCTCACAGTTCATGAGATCAAGCCTGAGGCTGAACTCTGTGCTGACAGCGTGGAGACTACTTGCGATTCTCTCTCTCCCTCTCTTTCTTCCCCTCCCCGATGTGTGCTCTCTTTCTTTCGCTTTTCTCTCTCAAAGTAAGTAAATAAACATTAAAAAATAAAATAAAAGCTCATTACATGACTAAAAGTCCTATCAGGAACATCCTCTCTGGAAGCATCTCTCTCCCTGCCCACATTCTTATATGGAGATGTATAAATGGCTTCCAAAATACCTCCAAGCGTCTATATAGGAAGTAATATTATACTGTTCAGAATGGTACACACCAATCAGATGAAGTAATTTTTGAAACACTTTACCTAGTCTCAGATTTTTAAAGAACAGTGGCCCCTTCAGTGTCTGGCAAAGGACCTGAGCTGTAGTTGGTTATTAAAAAGTATTTATGGAATATATGAGTCAGAATCCTATAATCATGAATACTACTATAATATTTAGTTCAATAATAAGGCTACCTCTTATCCAAATATTCCACACTGCTTTGCTGATATGGATATTATAAGTCAAATAACCTAGAAATCTTATACAAATATACTTATTACAAGTGTACATATAAACACACATACATAAATTTACTTAACACATTTGTTTAGTCAACTTACTGAAATATTTTTATAGACCATATGTAAATATTTTACTATCTTTACAAATTAGTGACTACAATGAAAATTCGAGTGTTTTCAAAAAGATTAATTTAATAACAATGTGTGTGAGTGTGCTTTTAAGTAAAGAGAATCACAAATACAGACAAATTGTCCAGGGAGTATGTAGCACCATTATCTCCGTGTGTGTGTGTGTTGGAGAGGTAAGAAACAGCTCAAGGAAGGCAGTAAATTAATGCTTTTGAATTTTTGAATTCAGAGATATTGAAAAATTGGCCGTCTGTTCCGTATTACCTAGAACAAGCTTTCTCCCTTCTACTTTCCTGTCCCAACAACTTATATAACCTAGGGAACTTCAGAAATTGGAATCAGTGGGACTTACATGAAGCCTTTCAAGAGTTATTATTTTATACCCTGGTATTTTGGTTTTATTCAAACACAGAACGTCTGATATTTTATGCATTATGGTGAAAGTATCATATTTCCACCTGAGTTCATTTATGATTCACTAAGCAGTTAAAGACTGGAACCCTACATCCAAGAGCCAAAAAACATTTTAACCAATTTTTTTTCCTGCGAAATCACTAGCAAATTTTATTAATATTATCTTAAGGAGTAAATTAATCAAAATTTCCAAGGAGGATGTTCTCTTTTTCTGTTGAAATTCTATTTCTTTAAATTCTATTTCTTTTGTTTACATTCCTAGTTTTTTAAAACTCTTTTCAAAATGTGTGACCATATAGTACTTTGCCATCTAAGAAGATCATACTGAATATTATTTTCTCTTTCTTTGATGATATGCAATTTTTGAGTGTTGGAGAACCATAAAAATGAACATTGATTATCATAGCACTTATTACACATCATTGTATTTATTGATTTACTCCTCTCTCACTAGACAGTAAGCTCCTTAAAATCTCACTAAACATTATATGCCAGCTCTTAGCACAGCATACAAGAGGTCACGAACTACTGATCTGTATAAAATCTAGCCAACAAATGTAATTTATTGGCCTTACAGATGTTGAGTCATATAGTATTTTGTTTGTTTTTAATCTGTTTTTGTCAAGTTTTAAAAATTAGGAGGTTTCAGTCAAAACATGGATTTCCAGCTTCTGAAAAAAAAAATGGAAAGGTCCAACAACATTGGATGGATGTTACCTCATAGCAACATTCAGCCGGAGAGGCCTTCCCTTTTATGAAAACATGTATCACATTCTCTACCATTCCCTGGGACCTCCTCAAAATCAAGGCAAAACATCATGTGCCATGAATCACCTAATCAGCAATAGTGTTTTGTGTTCTACTTTAATAGTGGCATTAAAGGAAAGTAAAATATATCTTCACCCACATCTTTGTTTTTGTTTTGTTTTGTTTTGTTTTGTTTTTTAATTAATTAATCTCTACACCCAATGTGGGGCTTGAACCCATGACCCTGAGATCAAGAGCTGCATGCTCCCCAAACTGAGCCCACGAGGTGACCCTTCACCCATATCTTTGTAAAGTGAGAAATAGAAAAACAGATCTAGAGAACTATATGTTCAACCCAACTGCCCTTCACTCACTTTTCTTCCTCATTCCTATAGACATTTAAATTTTTGAGTTCCAGTGGTCAATAACTTATATGTGAGTGAATGCTGAATTACACTGTCTATATACTTTGTAAGATATGAAGAAATGTATCGTGTAATAGTAATGGTGCTTTACTGTGTTCAAAGGATTTGCATATATGCTACCCGATCTGTGCACTTACCGCATAGCCCAATACTGAAATTAAGTGCTGCCCCCCCCTCATCCTCACCAGTTAGCTCAATCCTGTCTCTGCTTATATTTATTCACCAGTTTTCTCTTTTCCTCCTCACTTGACAATACTTTCCACCACTCTTTCACTGATGTTTACTCTTCCATTTTCTTTGCTTTCTGTAACCTGTTCAGTTTCCCTACATGGCAAGGTAACTTGACAGTAGCAAATGATGATTTTGATTATTTTTGTATGACCTTATATCCCATAAGTGTAGTTCACCAAAGCAGGACACATAAAAGGAATCAGTCTTTTTCAACCCAAGAAAGGATGGGAGCAAATACCTTTTAAGTATTAATAGACATGGCTTAAAAGACTTACTAGTTAAAAAAAATAATTAAGACACACTAATACAGCAGAAACAGCTAAACACAAAAGCAAACAAGCTAACCCTTAACTAAAAAATACTGGAAGCAATTGATAGTCTCAGATATGTTCAAAAAGTAGTCTTTTTAAGGGTATATTTTTCAAAAGAGGGTATTTATTAAGAATTGAGATGATCTCCTTAACCCGAATTAGAAACATTTTTTTATTATCCCAAATTGTTATGTTTCTTATTTATGTTTATTTTTAGTACCATTATTATCATTCTTAATTTTATTTTATATTTTGTATTTTCGTATACAAATTTTTTTGTGATTACAGTTGAAAACATTTTCCTTTATGAATATAACTCAATTTTATGCAAGTATGTCAACTGGGAAATATGATCATAATGAACTAACTCCACAAAGTGAGAATCACCTGTATTAAACATACTGGTTTTTAAAAATTCCTATAAATTATGCCATTTGCATAATATCCTTCATATCGGTGAAAAGTCCTGAGTAATACATATTTTCTGAAAAGAGCCTTTGTGCTTATTATAGTAGTCTTACTGAAATACTTCTGTCCTTATGTACATCTCTTGAAATTTTAAACTAACTGTTCTTAATTTTATTTCAGAGCAAACATCATTTTATTAAAGACTTACCTAAACAGCTTCACCATTAAATCTTTATTAGAACAATTATATATGTCAATTGTTGAGACAGACACCATTTAAAAGAAAATCACAAATAATTTCCCATGTCACCTAGAAACTGATATTGGTATGTATGATTGGATCTTCTTCATATTGGAAGTTTTCAATTTTTTTTTTCACTAAGGAAATCTAAATAACAAAAGTAAAATTGTTTCTAGTAATCATAGTATTTATTTTTCAAAAATTTTGTCATCTTTCCCTTTTTAGTTTTCCTGCCAAATTGTAAGATAAAAGACATATTCAATTCATAAAATTGGATAATTAATTTGGCAAATTAACTCAAGTCTGTGTCCATACTAAAAGCATGAAACGTTTTTATTATTATTATTGACTCTTAACAGAACACAGACATGGAGAAGTAGAATTTCTTTTCTTAATGCTTAATAACCATGAGGCTATACCTAGGTGAAATCATTTGTATTCACTTCTTACTTAAAATTCTGCAATTTGGTACAGTCAAGAATTTGGTAAATACCATTTTAAATTACTTTGCTCTGCAAAAGTTGTTGAAACGCCACCACTGAAGCATTTGACATATCCTTTCAAAAAAGCCACAGATGTTACTTTTTAAAAATAAAAACAATATTGAAGAAGAACCTTTTCTTCTACTTTATCTTGAAAAAGATCTGTTGAAAAAGATCTCTAAAGGGTCTCATAAAGTGTAGATTCACTTAACTTTAGTTAATGTTAATTTTAGGATGTTTGAAAAATTGTTTTAGAAAAGCAACACGAGCTAAAAGCTTAGAATTTGGATCAGACCACCAGAGCAGACCCTAGCTCCACCATGTTCAGGCTTCTATAATTTGAGCAAGTTATGGAAGCTCATCTTTAACTCTTTCTTTCCTTGTTTATAAAATGGGAATCATAGTTACACGTATTTTATAGTGTTGTTGTGAGGGCTGTATGAATTAATACAGGTAGTACTTAGCATGTAGTAAGTCAGCCCTCAAATATTTGCTATTATTTTGGTACCATTAATAGCATAAAACACTGACAACTTTCAAAATGCTGCCACATAGATGCCTAAAACTGTACAACCTGATGTGAAACAATTTTGAAAATTCCTACATATTCTCACATACTGGGTTGTATTCTAGCAAAAGATTTTAGAGCTACAATTTGAAATATATACCTTTATATTGACTATAGCCTTATAATGAGAATATTTTATCACATATATGCCAGTGTTGTTGCTGGTGTTTTGTTTTTTTTTAAGTCTATTTATTTATTTTGAGACAGAAAGAGCGAGCATGGGGGAGAGGCAGAGAAAGGAGGAGAGAGAATTCCAAGCAGGCTCTTCACTGCCAGTGCAGAGCCTGGGACTCTATCTCACAAACCAAAGCGTGAGATCATGACCTGAGCGGAAATCAAGAGGTGAATGCTTAACCAGCGGAGCCACCCAGGCACCCAGTTGCTGGTAGTTTTGATTGTTTTATTTTAAGTTAACAGCTTAAAGAATCCATTCACTTTTATGTTCATAGCTTATGATTTTCACTCTTTTTTTATTCAAAAGTGCTTAGTTTTTTCCATAAATCCATAACATTAGAAGAGTATCTAGTTAAGCTTATTATACTTTGAAATAGCTAAACACAATTAAAGACACTTGTCTATTAGCACCCTAATTTTTACTTATTAGTTTATAATCCTTCATATTCCAAAAAGAATTTAAGGAGATTTACAATTAAATAGAAATAAAAGTGGTAAGAGTAACTAAGAATTATAAAGCAAAGAGAAAGTAAACACTGAAAAGTGAAAAGCAGGAAAATCAGTACAGGCAAGGCATGCCTATATGCATGCTAGCTTCAAATTTGGCTTAGTCTAACAGCCACACAAAGATTAGCTGTTAACAAGATTCCTACTGCCCAGCAAATGCATGACCTGATGTTGAGACCTGAGAGAACCCTGACTATATGGTGATACTGGTCAGTTACTTGTCATCCCATCTCATCTCTACTTCTGGCCCATCCTCAGCCCTGTCTTCTCCACTACTGAAGCTGATACAATCCAGTTTTGCCTCTGCTACAAAGATGTCCTTCTTTCTTCCCTCTGTTGTGCCATGAACAAAACCTCCACAAAGGCTAGTTCAACTTTTTTCCTAAGCTAAGTTACTTAAGGTATCCTGCACATACTTACCGTGGTTCGTTCTGGCAGATGCTTTTTTTTTTAAATAGAATGTTTCTCCATTTATTGAGGTCTTCTTTAATTTCTCTCTGAGATATTTGCAGTTTTCAGTGTACAGGTCTTGCACATAGTTTGTTAAAGTTATCCCTTAGTATTTCGTATCTCTTGACTCTCCTATCAATAATATCTTTTACATTTTCAATTTCAGTTGCTTATTGCCAGTTTATATAAGTAAAGTTATAATGCTTTTATAATGTATTTAACAGAATAAAAGTCGCCCTTTTAAACAGTATAGTTCAGTGGTTTTAGTATGTTCACAAGGTTGTGAAATCATCACCCTTTATAACTTTATAACATCTTTGGCACCCCAAAAAGAAACCCCATAGCCATTAGTAGTCACTCCTCATTACCCTTCCTCCAGCCCCTGACAACCACTAATCTATTTCTATCTCTATGGATTTAGCTATAGAATTAATTTTTATGCACTGACCTGATATCATGAGACCTTGCTAAACTCATTCTTTCTAGAGCTTTTTTATGAATTCCTCCAGGTTTTCTACATATATGTTCATATTGTCTAAGAAACTGAATATACAAATAGACAATACTCAAACCAAATACGACAATAGAACTTTGACCCACAACCTCTGCAGCAATCAACCCAGAGTGATCAGAACTAGATTACCGACTGCCAGCTTCCCTGTGTTTCGATTCTGCTTCTAACTCAAGACCAACTAGAAAAAGACAAATGTGCTTCCCAAACCACCATATAAGACTCTCACTTCTAGTTAACCCACGTCTAGCTTCTCCATGCCAGCAGCTTCCAATCAGTGCTTACTTGAAGTCTTCCCTTCTTTTCATTATAAAGCTTTCTTACCCCTGCCTGACTTTGAGTCTGTCAGATGCAAGTGTTATTGACTAACTGTTATAGCAAACTCTGAATAGTCATTCTGGAATGTTCTTAAGAGGAAGGAAGCCATCGAAATCTCTGGGAGAACTTTGGGGAGTGGAGAAAAAGACCCAGGTGGTTTTGGTAGTGTTCTCCTTTTCCAATGCCAACCTCTGGAAAACATTGGCTTAAAGCAACTGATAGAATCTAACTAAATTTAATGAATTAACCATTCCTAGTAAGGAAATTGATAAAGGAGGAAAGAGACAATGGCCCCAATGCATATAACTAAGATATAGTACTAGTTCACAGGTGGATTCTAACTTGGGGAATAGTTTACATTGGGGAATAGTTTACAATTATTATTTTTTTTTTGAGAGAGAGAAAGCGAGAGAACATGCGCACACAAGAAGGGGAGAAGGGTAGAGGGAGGGAGGGAGGGAGAGAAAGAGAGAGTCTTAAGCAGGCTTCACACTCAGCATGGACCCCAATGCAGGACTCGATCCCATGACCTTAGAATCATGACCTGAGCCAAAATCAAGAGTCAAGCCCTGAACTGACTGAGCCACCCAGGATCCCTAGTACAATTTATTTTTTTTTAAGTATATCCATTTTTACTGTAGAGCACAGAATGAATTTTGGTATTATTGGTGTGAAGAGAAATTAATATATTAAGTTATTATCTATTAATATGTTACATTCATAAAATAATAAACCTGACTTGTCTGGTTCTTTGGGGATATGTCTTCTTGGAGTTGCCATTTTGTTTTTACTGGATTTTGTTCAAGAGGAAGTTGTGAAGCAGGGTAGACGGGATTAACATTAATCAAGTACCATCTCTATGTGACAGATATCATGAAGACATTTTAATGGTCTTTTATTTCAGGGCTGACGTTCAGCTGGCAAGCACGGGCAAGGCTTGCTGGTAGTTTATGACCAGCATCTGTTCTGATCTATTAGTGCCCAAGCTCAACCATTTACACATTGCTAAATATTTTAGTGTTACCCTTACTTTATTTAATCTTCAAAATAAACCTCCAGAGAGACAGGAACACTGGAAGCTGGAGGCAGAGATACTATTCAGGGACCCTTGACCCTGACTTTTCCAGCTCTTCCCCATCTTGCCCAGAGGAGTTTTTCTTGTCCGTGCTAGTTTGGTTCTAGAACATGGGAGAACCAGTGTCTGTAAGAATTTTCTTACGTGGAAGTGCCTAGAGTATAAATGCTTCTAGGATAGTAAGTTTGAGTTTTAAAAGTTGTGTTTTTCAACCCTGGCAGTAGTGTCTCTGGCAGCTGTGTGGCCCATAGGGAACCAGAGGAAGAGGAAAGCCAAGCCAAGGTATGCTGTGTCTGCATGCACCTGCTTCTGATACAAATGGCCACCTGGATCCAGGTGGAATCCACTTTGGTATTCTTGGCTGAATATTGGGAAATGGCAGGTGTGCGTGTGATACCTTCCTGCCCATCTATAACCAACCTGAAATGCTACAAATTCTGTGAGAAATGAGGCAACTCTGACAAAGGAAGGTTAATTTGTAAAATAAGTATTAGAGGTGTCTTTGAGACTTTAAAGCCTACATATCTTCTTTCAACTTTCTTTTAGCTGAAAAACATTTTTGTCTAGAAACAATCTTGCATAGCAACCCGATCTGTTAATAAGAAACAATTATGTATGCTCTGATTAAAGCAACATGAAGGCCAAGAGTTCACTCAGCTACACCCTGTCTACTTTGAGCAGTGCCCGAAGTACCTTCATGAAACTTAACATCACGCTCTTAACAGTCGAGTTGGAAAAACACTGACTTCCAAAATGCTGCTGCCCTCAGACCCACTCTTGTTCACCTTGGTAAATAATTTATTCAACAAACATACTGTGTAGCTATTGAGTGCCAGACTCCAGGAATACAAAGATAAATAAGTACCGTCTGCCATCAAGAAGCTCATAGTCTGAAGGAGGAGAAAAATACAGGAAAACCAAATTAAAAAACAAAAATAACCACTGATATCCAGCCCTTCTGTGTCAATTCTCACAACTTTAAGATATAGGAATGTTTAGCTCTTTAACAGATGAGAAAACTAAAGTCAGAGAAGTTAAGAGATGTATTGTCATGAATCCTCCGAGTGACAGAATAAGGATTATCATCCTGGTCCCAGGGCTGCCAAAAAACCCAGGCTCTCTCCTCTGTGGGGTGCAGCCTGTAATTTGTTGTAAATCTTTGACAAAGTAAGCACATTTAACCAGAGATTTAAATTTAAAATGCAAATCTCTTGAACAAGAAGGAGGGAAAAAAGCCCACAGAAACCAACAGATTAAATCATTAAAATCATTATCCTAATACCCCTTTAGACAACCACTGTCATTACACACCTGTTAGCTCCTTCCCTCTCACAACAACTCTGTGAGGTAGGAAAGGCAGATAGATATTACTTGGCTTTCACTGAGGGGAAATGGAAGGTAACCTGGTGGGGTGAAATGTACTGGCCTAAGGGAAAATCACCTTATCTTTCAATCACCATCTCTAAGTAGCTGTGAGACTATGGGCAAGTCAGCTAACGGTGTTAGGTGACGTTTTGCTCTTCAGCAAAGTAGAGAGTCCAGATCTCCCATCTTTCAGGTAAGGGCCCTTCAGTTCTGATGTCTGCAAGATAGTGTATGGCCTGGTCAAGAATAGACGCTACCTTCTGTTTCAAAGTCTTCTATGATTTCATGCTGCTTGTTAATATTAAGCTGTAGGGAAACTTCCTGGTTTCCTAGGCATAGAATTTGGTCATGTAACAATTTTAATTTCTAATCTAATTTATTTTTAATTGTAATTAGACCAAGCTAATTAAAAAAATAGGTGAATAGTCCTTACTGGTTAGAAGCTGTGAACCTACATGAAAATTCAAGAACCTGTGGGTGGGAACACACTGGAAAGTAATCTAGATGAATATAAAAGAAGAGACACAGAGAAGTGATAGCACTTTGTGACCGCACTACAGACTTCCTATACAGAAGGATGTTTTTCTAGTGCAGGCCACAAAATTATCAGGGCAGCAACTTATCTTAGCACTAGGGATTTCAGTCTCAAAGTATCTGCAGAAACTTTCATTCCTCAGAAAGCAAAACACTGACAGTTTCTTGACCGACCTTGCCGATAATTTCATTTCCCAGAAGGCAGAGTAAGCAGTAAGGAAGGGGAACTCCTACTCTGGACCCAATTCTGACAGAAACCAGTAGGTAAGATGGAAATGATGGGAACCTTGGGGAAAAGTGGCCATGTGCTCTCAGAGTTTGATTTAAGCAGTGTTCTGCCTATGCAAACACAAATGATTCTAATGAGCAAGAGAATGGGGAGGAAACCAGAGAAACCAGTGTGCAGCACAGGGACCAACTGACAGGCTCTGAATTTAAAACAGTATGTGCAGAAAAAGGTAAAAGGGGGGCACATAATCAAGCACAAATATATGAAGATAGCATAGACCTATAAAAATAACATCAGCAAGACTAAAGCACAAAAAGAGCTGGGGCTTGTGAAAGATGCTAAAGAGAACAAAAACGATTTCCTTAGCATGAAATAAGGAAGAAGATCAATACAGGAATAGGCTCATTTTTTTTTTAAGTTCAAGACACAAAATTTATTCATGAAAAAGAAAGGAAAGCATTTTTACTTCTTTATGTTTCTTCCCTGTTGGTTCATTCATATCTCTGTTCATATGCTATCTCTTCAGGATCTTGACCACTCTTTATAAAATAATTCTCTCTAACATACTCTGATTCCTAAACTTTTCATTCTTCTAATCACTGACTGCCATTACTTCACATACTTATGTGTTTTTCTTCTCCTGAACTACAGTGTAAGTGCTATGAGTGCAAGGACTTTGATTTGTTCAGTACAGTATCTTGAGTACCTTGTATGTACCAAGTACTACTCAATATGTATTTGTGGAATGGATGAAGTCAAGGCCATTAGACATTGGCCAAAAATTGAAAGACAACGTAGCTAGATTGTTTCTAATGTAAATAACATTCATTGAGGACAGAATAGGTATCATACACTAATATTTATTTGCATTTTTCATTTAATCATCCTAGCTATAAAACATGCATTATTATCAGACTGAATAATTTGTCCCAGATCATACAACTAGAGAAATGTATAGCTATGATTTGAGCCAAGATCACTAAATTCATGGTTTGAGCACTTCACCCATGTGCCATACTTGGAGAATCTGACTGGTCTAAGTGCCAGTATGTCCCTGGACCTCTGTGAATTATTACTAGAGACCTTCTCAGTAAGATTATGGAGTGTTTAGCTGGTTACCTTTGAGAAATAGAGTGAAAGGGATAAGAGAAAAACACTATGTTAAAAAAAATGGCAGTCTGCAAACTTAGAATCCATGAAAATAATGTTGCTGGGGAGAGAATAGCCTAGATTATATTTATAAAAGACAATTACAAATCACAATCACAAAAGACAATTTTGTGAGCATTTTTTAAAAGTTGCTATTAGGAGAAAGTATAAATTCAACAAGAATAAGCTATGCAGCCCAATCTTATTTATTTATTTTTCTATAAAGTTGATAAACCAGTATATGAGGGCAATAGAAATAGACATCTGGATTCTAGCAAGTCATTTAATAAGGTTTTCTTTATATCCTTGTGGACCAGATAGAGAAATACAGATTTAGGAATAGTACTATTATGTGTTTTCATAACTGGCTGAATGATTGCACCCAATGGTAATTTTAAGGCATCCGTGTCAGCACCCAATGGTAATTTTAAGGCACCCGGAGAAAGGTTTTTCAAGTGGTATACCACCAGTCTTGGCTTTGTCTTTGTCTGATGTAAACATATTTATCAATGACTGACATAAAGCTGAAGAAGGCATACCTGTCAAAAATTGGTCACATGAAACAGGAAAAGTGAGTTGTAGATCCATTAGATTATAAGAACAGGATCTAAAAGTTCTTAACAACTAAAAAATGGGCAGAATCTAACCATATATAATTTGGTTGGAATAATTGTGAGGTTCTGCCTTGGGACAAAACACCAACTGCCTGAATTCAATTTGAGAGATATGAGATTTACTAACAGTATTAAGAGGAAAAAAAGAAGAGCTTTACCTGGCAAGGAATCAATGGTATATATTATGGTTACAGAAGAAGTATAAGGAGGAGGAGGTGGGGGAAAGGAGGAGGAGAGGAGGAAGAAGAAGGAGAAGAAGGAGGTGAAGAAGAAATAATTTATATTGCATTAATAAATTTAGGATGTTCATAGAATAGGGAAGGACATGATCTGATTCTAACTCAGATTCTTCAGATTACCACGATCAAATCTGAAAGCAACATTTTAAAGAAGATACAAATAGAAAAATTATAAACCTTCTAGGATTGAGTAGCCTGTATGGCAAGGGGACTTAAAAACATTTCATATGAGGAAAGGTTAAAAGAATCGAGAAACTTTTAGCCTGAACATTATTATATTTGATAGCTTTACAGAATAGTATAGACACAAACATAATAATTTTAATCATCATTCAGCATGTACTTTTTGGTAGACACTGTGCTAAACATTCTATGTTAATGAATGCTAGTCACAACCTCAAGAAGTAGATTCTAGTTATGGATTCAAAAATTGGGACTAACAGAGATTAAGTAACATGTTGGAGGTAATAAAAGCTAGCAAGATAATGCTTGACTTTGAACCCAGATCTGTCTTTCTCCAGTGCCTGCCTATTTATCCTCAATGGCAGATTCTCCCCACTAGATGGAAACTCAGAGTGTGTGTGTGTTTACATATGTGAGGATAAAATTATGTAAAATGACAGAGAAAATCACTTACAGTAGAAAGGCTGCAAATAGAATATCAATATTTTAAATGTGGGTGTCTTGGGTACCGAGAATATGTCTGGTTCCTCCTTTTATCTACTTCTTTTAGTTTTCCACATTTTCTTTACTAAGCCTATTTTAATTTCACAAAAATCTCACTACTATTTTCTGAATTAAAAACAGTATTATGTGGTAGTGGGATTAGCTTTATTCTGAATGTCCAAAGGCTACTGAATTAAGATGCTGCAAGGTATTATGAGGTATAATTCAGTTTAAAAACAGAACCACTTGGAGTCAGACTTTTTCAGAGATGTAATATCTTGATAGAAGAAAGAGTGATCTTTTTGTTTCTGGAGATGCTAACCCAAGTCTAGAAACATTTCAATGCTATTGTTCTGTGTGGGTAAGATTATAATCTGACGTCCCTACCATGTTAGAATATGAGCCAGGAAAAAGTAAGCCAAGG
The DNA here is from genome assembly GCF_022079265.1 of Lynx rufus. Classification (NCBI taxonomy): domain Eukaryota; kingdom Metazoa; phylum Chordata; class Mammalia; order Carnivora; family Felidae; genus Lynx; species Lynx rufus. The sequence goes on from NW_025814834.1 coordinate 153,920,347, forward strand.
ACTAGGTGGTTGCTAATATGTCACTTCATACTGAGGCTTTTCAGTCAGCTTAAGAGGCCTGGTTTCTATAGGTTCCTTTAATAAAATATTTGTGTAATGAATACATGAATATATACATTTAGAACAGGAAAAGTAGACCATGGATAATATTTAGTTTTTGTGCCAGCCTTTTTACAAAGTATGTACAGATAACAAAGACCGTATGAAAGAGGGTATGCTCATTTATTTACTCAAGTTTTAAAGTCCTCCTGGCTGTTGATATCTGAGTATGGAATAAGTGGTCCCTCCAGGAAGTGTCATTTGGACTCAGACACTCTCCCTCTCTGCCTCCATTCCAGGCTCCTGTAAGCATCACACTTTTTTTTTTTTTTTAAAACCAGGCTTCTATTAACTAAACTGAAAGTTCCGCAGAATCAGGAGTCAATGTCTGTTTTGATATTTCTATATGATATAACACTTAATACAATGGACACAAAACAAATATTTATTGAGTTAATAGTTTGACAGGTATATTCAGCAAGTTTTTCTTCTGTTACCTAAATATAGTTGGAAAGAGTGCTTTTGATTTCAAGTGTAGACTAGTGCAGAGATTACCCCTAAGAATTGTCATTATTTGTTATCTTTCTTATTAGAGTGGATGTTTCCTATCTATGGGTAGATACAAAGACCCACTGATTTACCCTTGAAGCTTTTTTTTTTTAATTTAAAGTAAGAAAAGCAGTATGGTTTCTCTTCTCAGGGTATAAAGTTGTCAATTTTTGCCAAATAATAAGTACATAAATTGCATTTATAATATGGAGGATGACATTAGAATTTGAGATCTTACTTCCTCCTCTTCCTCCTCTTGGAATTTTTTTTTTAATTTTTTTTTCAATGTTTATTTATTTTTGGGACAGAGAGAGACAGAGCATGAACGGGCGAGGGACAGAGAGAGAGGGAGACACAGAACCGGAAACAGGCTCCAGGCTCTGAGCCATCAGCCCAGAGCCCGACACGGGGCTCGAACTCACGGACCGCGAGATCGTGACCTGGCTGAAGTCGGACGCTTAACCGACTGCGCCACCCAGGCGCCCCTTGGAATTTTTTTAAAAGTAATCTCTACCACCAACGTGGGGCTTGAATTCATGACCCTGATATCAAGAGTCACATGCTCCACCAACTGAGCCAGCCAGGCACCTCTAGAGTTTTGGATTTCAACACAAGAATTTGGGGATGGGGGGCACAATTCATCCCTTGACACATAACTGGAAAAGAAATTGAAATGGGCCAACTGGGTCCTTAATATAGCATGAAATGCACAATAATTGTTACATTCTTCCCTTAAATTTCAGTCCCTTCCTCTTGAGGGGATGTAAACTCTCAAAAAGAAAACTGGAAAATAACATTACACCCAGGAAGGGCTTCTTGATGGAATTCCTTTAGGTACCAGAAATTTTAATTTTCAAAATATAGGGATCCTAAACCTTGTTATAAGGAATAACTTTAATCCTAACTTTGACCCTCAAGATTAAATCAGAGGGAAGAAGTACATTCTGGTCAAAGCAGGGCTTCAAAAGAACTTGCCTCAGACTCTTCCCCATTCTCTAACCTTGTGGTAGAAAAGGCATTAAAAGTATTATTCATCCATTGCCTTCTATTACTATCAGCATGCAGTGAAACCATCTCAGGATTTCATTTTCTTTATATAAGTGTAGTTATCAGGACCGTTTTGGTTGCAAGTTATGGAAATAATTCAAATAAGCTTCAGCAAAGCAATTTACTGGTTCATAGATCCCTAAAGTTTAATAACTGGAATTAAGGCTCAAAATCAGCCTTCCTTAGGGTCCATAAACCCATCAATTCTCCCTTTGCCTACAAGTTGGCTTTGGATTTCCAGTTTAAAAAATTACAAGGACAGACTATGTATGATTGGCTCATTTTTGGCAGAGTATGCACCATAAGACCAATCAGGAGTTCAAGGTCAAGGAAGACTACAACTCCTTTCTAGAACTTTTCAAAAGACAAATGTAAAGATATTTGAAAGTGCTTGAGATTTTTGGGTGAAAATAACATGCTACATAAGTAAAGTATGTTCTCTTAACTTAGAATATACTTATCATTTTTGAGTATTTAGCTAAATGGAATCTGTCTACAAAAAGAAGTTTGAAAAATAGTTTTGTATAATAGCTATCAATGTATGTTTTGGTATTTTTAGTATAATACAATATTTACAATCTTACTGGTTTGTTTAAGCTGAACAGAAAAATACCGATTCTTATTTCTACTCTTTTTTGTTTCCTGAAGTTCTTATTAGCTTGGTAAATAAATGTGATCAAATTCCATTTCAGTATAACCAGGTTTAGCTTGCAAGTTAAACTGACTATATCATTAATTTATTACATTAGAGAAAGGAAAGTTTATCTGTTATTCATGAGAAAATTAAATGTTAAAAAAAGAAAATATTTTTGAATTTAGTTTTATGTGCAACAATGAATGAGATAAAAAAGACAAAAAAGAATGAATGTGGTAATTCCAATATTTTATGTCTTTGTGGGTCTGATTCTGCTTTTTATCTTTTTTTTCACCTGATTTTTGATTATTCGACTCTCACCACCACCCCCTTTTTAAATAGTGTGTTTGTGATTTCTAACTTATACCTATGGAATTCTATCTGTTAAAATTCTTGGAGTGATGAAATAAAGATGGGCTCTCTAGAGTGGATTTTTTTTTTAATTCTACTGAGCCCAAAAGGCACAGCTAGGGACCAGTTTAAATCCTTATCTTGGAATCTTTACACCACTGAGATTACGTGAGTTTTTGCTGGAATAAAAGTAAGGCTGTTTTATGATTATGAATTTTTAGAGGAGAATTTTTTTTCTCCTTAGTTATACATTTAAGACTTAAAGTTTTTCTTGCAGTTTCCTCTATGAGATGATTGCTTTGTAGACCAGGTTAATGATAAGGATATATGCATTTTGGATCCCAGCACAAGCCTTGGGCTGTGTCACTTTTTCTAGTACCAGCAAGAACATGAAAAATAAAATTCTTGTTCACCCCATTCAGTAAACGTCCTTAAGATAAGAGATACTTCAGTGCTTAGCAACCTTAGGAAAATCATGTTGTCCTCTAAATTAATGTAGAAAAAAACATGCTAGGGGCGCCTGGGTGGCGCAGTCGGTTAAGCGTCCGACTTCAGCCAGGTCACGATCTCGCGGTCTGTGAGTTCGAGCCCCGCGTCAGGCTCTGGGCTGATGGCTCAGAGCCTGGAGCCTGCTTCTGATTCTGTGTCTCCCTTTCTCTCTGCCCCTCCCCCGTTCATGCTCTGTCTCTCTCTGTCCCCAAAATAAATAAACGTTGAAAAAAAAAATTAAAAAAAAAAAAAAAACATGCTAAAATTTCATATCCATTAAAGATTTTTTAAAAATCAAATCAAACTAAAAACAAAAAAGGAAAATTTCTTAACTTGACAGAGGATATCTACAAATACTTATAACTTAATGGTGAAACTTTCATAGAATTTAGTTTTAAAAACAGGAAAAAAGTTGTCTACTATCATCATGTCTGTGCAATACTAGGTTAGACTGGTCTATTGGTGGTGAACACGAAAATGAAATGGTGTAAAAACTGGAAAGGAAGAAATAAAGCTGAAATTACTCACAGAAAAAGCACTGAGTTTATAGGAAATACAAGAGAAAATACAGATAAAGTACGAAAATTAATAAGGAGGTTGAGAAGGTTTGCTGGATAAAACAAAAATACAAAAGTTATTTGTGTTTCCGTGTACCAGAAACAAACATTAGAAACTATCACTTTAAAAAAGAAATCATTAAAAACATATAATTAAAAATTTTAATAAAATGGTAGAGATATATCTAACAAATTTATGAAATAAAACTTTTTTGAAAAATATTACATATAAAAATATACATATAACATTTATATAATATTGTATAAAATCTAAGATTTATATAGAAGAAAGAATGGTCTTAGGAGCCAAAATACTCTTGATAAAGATCACATAGAGGAACTTACCAGGTTTTTAAGTTAGCAGTGAAATATTGGTGAAGGGATAAACAAATTGAAAGAAAAAAACAGAGAGCTAAAAATTAGATCATAAAATATATGGAAACTTGATTCCTGAAAAAGCTAGCTTTGAAGATCATTCGGGAAAGTATAAACCATTCAGTATATGGTGTAAAGACTATAATTTCTATTTAAAAAATTTATTTCTAACTCACACCATACACAAAAATTTCAAATGGGTTAAAGGCTTAAATGTGAAAAACAAAATGTTAAAAACACTGAGATCAAGGGAAAGATTTCTTATGTAGGAAATGTAAGATATAAGCAAAAATCGAAACTTTGTTAAGTTTAACTGCATTAAGATTCAGAATTCTGTCGTAAAAGGGCACCTTAATAAAGTGAAAAGATGGAGAGCACTCCAAACACTGTCAATTTGATGCTGCCCTATTTGAACCCACATTTGGTCAAAGACACGCTTTAAAAAAAAATAAAGAAGTAAAAAGGCAATCCACTAGCTAGAAAAAGACATTTATTACACAAATAAAGAACAATGGATTAATAAAGATATTGCCTAGAATTTTTAAATTTGTTTTTAAAAGATTTTACTTTATTTGTTTGTTTATTTTTAATGTTTATTTACCTTTGAGAGAGAGAGTGTGTGCAAGTGGGGGAGGAGCAGAAAGAGAGGGAGACACAGAATCGGAAGCAGGCTTCAGGCTCCGAGCTGTCAGCACAGAGACCCGACGCAGGTCTCGAACTCACAGACTGTGAGAACATGACTTGGGCCAAAGTAGGACACTCAACGGACTGAGCTGCACAGGCGCCCCTAGATTTTATTCTATTTTTAAAGTTTATTTATTTGGGTATTTATTTATTTATTTATTTATTTATGAGATGAAGGGGCAGGGGGCAGAGAGAGAGGAAGAGAGAGAATCCCAAGCAGGCTCTGTGCTTTCAGCACAAAGACCATCAAGGGGCTCCATCCCATGAACTGTGAGCTCATGACCCGAGCCGAAATCCAGAGTTGGACACTTAACGGACTCAGCCACCCAGGTGTCCTTAGAAGATTTTATTTTTAAGTAACCCCTACACCCAACATGGGGCTCGAACTTACAACCCTGAGATCAAGAGTCCTGTGTGCCACTGACTGAGCCAGCCAGGTGTCCCTACAATTCAATTTTTAAAAAATTGGTTAAAGAGAATCAATACCTCATAGAACAGAAAACCCTAATTGTTAATTAAGTGAGAAAAGATGCACAATATCATGAATAATCAAAGAATTGAAATTTGAAACTCTGAGGAGTTTTTATCTCCTATTCAGAAAAGTGATAAAAATTTGAAGGTACCTGACAACAAATAATAAGTGCTAACAAGGTTGTAGAACTATTGGAACATTTATCTTTACATAGTTGACAGGAATGTAAAATTGATACATTGTGCAAGTTAGGAATTTTCTAATAAATTTGAAACTTCATACTCTGTGACTCAGCAATTTCATTTTCAAGTATATATTCTAGAGCAATTTCACAACCTCACATTATTGGCATTTTAGTCTAGATAATTCTTTGTTGTGGCGACTGTTTTGTGCCTTAAAGGGTTCTTAGAGCATCCCTGGCTTTTATCTATGAGAAACCAGTAGAATCCCCCAAGTTAGGACAACCAAAAATGTTTCCACACATTGCCAAACACTACCTGGGGGCAAAATCACTCCTGGTTAAGGACTGCTTGCCCTAGAGAAATTTTAGTACATATATTTATGCATGTTAAAGAATGTTATAGCAGCACCATGTAAACAGTAAAAAACAAAACCAAAAAATTGGAAGTAACCCAAATACCAATCAGTGTTAAAGACAAATAAATTATGGCACACAATGGAATACTATACAACAGGGTAAGCTAATGAATTATAGTTACGTGCAACAAAAGTTTGAAACTGAAGAACTTAATGTTGAATGGAAAAGTCACAGACAAACACATACATTTTCACTTACATATTATTGCAAACATATCAACAAAATATTAATATGTTTAGGGGTGCAAACATGCAATAAAATTATAAGGAAAATAAGGGATAGGGAAAATTTAGGATACCGTTTAGTTCTAAGGAAGACGGTTAAGGAATTATAGAAGGGCACAAAGAGAACTTGGAAGGTCACAGGGGACACAGGCATTCATGATTTATTTCTTATATGTGTATTGGACATTTTATTTTTTAGCTGCTAAATATTTAATTTTTTAAAAAGGAAGCAAGTATTTTAACCTTATAAACTGTGAAAAGCAATTCAATAACACACCAGAAATTTCTTTTTATTTATTTAATAATTTTGATTTGTATGTTTGAACTGAAATGGTAAAAACTCATTTCATAAGCCAATTTAGGTTATTGCTAATAAGTTCTGTGGTTAAAACAAAATGTATTAACCATCCATCAAGAAAGACATCCTGTCTTCAAAGACAATGGCTATTAACAGATAACATATTCAACCAACTGCTCTAAAAGCAGAGCTTTATTACTATTATTTTTAAACAGAATAATCTAGTGTCAGTAATCAGTGCATGGAGTGAATTTCCTCTTATAAAAAGCCCATCAACTGTTTTTTGCTAATTAAGATGAATATTATTCCTGTGAAATGAACCAAAAAGTTATATGAAACCGGAAATCCCAAAAGGGATCTATAATCTACAAGAATAATTGCTTGCAATTTTAATTGAAGGAAAAAGAGAGAACTGTTTTTAATCTTTCCTTTTCTCAAAATATTAAACTAATCAACCTGTTGGCCAATTAACAATTCTTTACTATTACTACATCTGACCTAAAAATTGACATTTGATATATTTGAAACTGTCGTGGAATTTTAAAAGATAAATTGCACAATGACTATTGGCTATACTTAACTCCAGTATGGAACTTTTGTCATTCATGAAATAAAGTAACAAATTTTTATTAATGCTCTCAGAAATAAAACATATTTTATTATTCATTGAAGACTAGATGCTGTGACTATTCACAGAAATATGAATTCAATCTTTGTTCACTAAGTACAGCCAGAATTGGGAATGAGAGGAAAGATCTATTTTGCTGAAGAGCAGATTAATTACACTGAGAAATTTGCTTTATTTAAATAGTTGGCATTTGTCTCTAATCTATTAGAAAAACTTGTTAATTCTGAAGATTTATTCTGTTTTAAAGTTAGTTTGAATAGATACATGTGAAACAAAATATATATTTACTTTTCAATTTAGTTCACGTAGTAATTCAGAAATTTAGCAGCTTGCTTAAATTTGCAGTTACAAATCAGAAAGAAATAGTTGGAATGAGCAGATGTTTTAGTTATCCAATAACTTGTTACACTGAGCTGATCTTGGTTATGGGTGGGAGGTTAATTTTGTTTATCTTTTTTCTAAAATGTCATGACATGTCAGTTGTACTAAAGATAGAGTAGACGCAAAAAGAGAATTAAGAATTAAAATTTTGATTCTCCAATAAATCAGATTAGCATCTTTGCAGCATAAACCTATTAGAAATATATACATCCATATACAAATAGATATGAATTTGGCTTCCCAGTCTTTAGAAAAGACTGATGCTAGATTTTTCCCTCACCTATTATTTACAGTGGTATTTAAAGCAAAGTGAGAAATTGCATTTAAAATTTTTAGGTACATTTAAAAAATAGCTATATGAAAAGAATATTATCAAAATGCACAATACATAGTCTTTCATTTATACAATGTAATTTGGATGAGACTTTCAATACAAGTGAATTTTGCAAACGAATGAAAATTACCCTTTTAATCATTAAAACCCTTTTAATCATTAAAACCTTTTCATTCTAATGACTCCAAATCTCACAATATTATCTTATGCTCTGTATAGTAAGTTTAAGGATGCATCATTTTATTGTAAAATTCTAGGGCTAGAAAGGAATTCAGATTTAATAAAAAATCTTCCAGTATAACTCTCTGATTTAAGAGATCAGAAATTTTAAACCCAAAGTATACGATATAGCTTCTCAAAATCAATCGTATAGTTAGTCTGTGGTCCCTCAATTCTTTCTTACAACTGATGAAAAGGTGGGAACAGCCTCTGACTTTTCAATTCATTCCTCTTGCCCCTCTCGGTTTTTATAATATCCTTCCTGGTTTGTGAGCTAGACAATCAGAGAACAAATTCTGTTTTAGATTTATGTAAACTGAGAGCAAGTGGGATGCAAGTGAGAATTTGGGAAGTATTAATGTGAACATGAGTAAGATGCTGGCTAGAGCACTTTTTTTTTTCTTCCCTAAATTTCCTCTAAAATTATGGCTTATGTCCAGATGAAGTTGTTGGATATTTGAGTTATAACTGCAGCTCATACATTTATGCTGTATTTTCATATAATAAATTACTCCTGAGAAGAAATTTTTAATCTTGAAAATATTCTATTAGTTCTATTTATTATGTTTATTATTAATAAATGATTTTAAAATATTATTTAGATTTTAAAAAACCCTTGTGCTAACATATTCTTGTAGTTACCTAGTTGTCTATTATACTTTATTACTCTCAATCTTGGATCTTAAAATAATTCTGTACATTAAACTTGTAAAGGTGATTATTGGTTGTAGGTGAGTAAATTACACAGATTTTACATCACAGTTTTCTGTTATTATTGAGGAGTTTGATTTACTGTCTTAAAAGTGTGAGCTTATTTTAAAAGTTTTACCTTCATGTTTTAGCCTGTTTCTAGCTAGACCTTTTCTTCTTTTTTAAAAACGATTTAAGCGGCGCCTGGGTGGCACAGTCGGTTAAGCGTCCGACTTCGGCCAGGTCACGATCTCGCGGTCCGTGAGTTCGAGCCCCGCGTAGGGCTCTGGGCTGATGGCTCAGAGCCTGGAGCCTGTTTCCGATTCTGTGTCTCCCTCTCTCTCTCTGCCCCTCCCCCGTTCATGCTCTGTCTCTCTCTGTCCCAAAAATAAATAAATGTTGAAAAAATATTTAAAAAAATTATAAAAACGATTTAATTAATTAATTTGTTAATTAATCAATTTATTTATAGAAGATTTTATTCTTAAGTAATCTGTATACCCTTTGTGGGGCTTGAACTTGCAACCCTGAGATCCAGAGTCACATGCTCTACTGACTGAGCCAGCCAGGCATCCCTATATTGGCTTTTCTTCTTAAAAATTTCATAAAATATCAAATTCTTATGAACTATACACCAATGTGAAACTGCAGATCTTTTCATTTCAATTTTAAAATGTTTATTTTTTCACACACATATACCTGAATTCTAGGAGTATTTTTGTATGGGAGTAAAATTAATAAAAGTGATAGCTTTAACCTCATTTTAAATTCTTCATTATCTTTTTTTTTAATCCAATTAAACTTCAATTTATATTTTTGGTTCCTTCTGGGCTTAGCTGCAGTTTTTTGTTTGTTTGTTTTGTTTTTGCCTTTGCTCTTTTAAAATTGTGTAAGATCATTTTGATTATGCAATTGGCACAAGACCTATTTCCTCTGTTACATATATTCACATTTCATTAATAATAAATATACTGTTTTAAATAGCCTAATATTCAAATAATGGTGTTGTTCTGATTATAAAAATATACATATTTATTATAGGAAATTCAGGAATTGAAGATGTAATGAAGACTATTAAACTACCCATTTTCCACTGTTTTGTGCACCTTTTTTTGAGGTTTTTTCCTAAGTCTACCATATGCTCTCAATTCTCTTTCCTCTTGATACACAAGCACACATGTACACAATGTACAATGTATGTATTTTGTGCCCTGCATTTCCACTATTATTAATAGCAATTTTGATGATCAGTTTATTTCAAAGTGATTTTTTTCTACAGTGAGAAATTCCTTCTTTTTATAGGGAATATCCAAGACTACTGGGAAAAAAACATCATAGGAAGCAGTAATAACTTGCTGAGAAATATCATTTTACATTGACCTTTCCCATTCAATAAAATTAATTTTTATTGTTATTTGAATTGTAAAGAGGTTATGATTAAGACTAAAACTAAACATTACCTTTTGACATCATAAAAACATAAAGGCAAGAAAACTATGTGTTTAAACAAAATCCTACAGTAGCTAGCTCACTTAGGAGAAGTTATGATATATGCTCTTAGAAAACAAACATTTTTAAATTCACAGATGCTGCAAAGCCCTGGTCAAACATAAATTACAATCAGTTTTTATGTAACAGTAAAAATTCCAAAGGACTCTTACTCACCAACTCTCAATATGTATCACAGATATGCTTTTTCTTTATGCTCATAGAATATAAACCACATTTATTTCTATATCTGTGTATACTTTAAAATAAATTATCCCAGGGGCACCTGGGTGGCGCAGTCGGTTAAGCGTCCGACTTCAGCCAGGTCACGATCTCGCGGTCCGTGAGTTCGAGCTCCGCGTCGGGCTCTGGGCTGATGGCTCAGAGCCTGGAGCCTGTTTCCGATTCTGTGTCTCCCTCTCTCTCTGCCCCTCCCCCGTTCATGCTCTGTCTCTCTCTGTCCCAAAAATAAATAAACGTTGAAAAAAAAAATTAAAATTAATTATCCCAGAAAACAAAATGTTGACTACACTGTGTTCAAATGCAATACAACAACAACAACAACAACAACAACAAAAACAACAAAACCCAGAAATCTTATACTCTGAAGAGCCTGTACATGGTGAGAATTTTGGAATGCTTATAGAATTTGAATGCAGTATCCATTTATTTCAAGAATATAAGCTGCCTTATAATTATCAGATCATTCAATACTTTTAGCAAATGCCACTCCATTTTTATTATAACAATTCACTCTTTCTTGTTTGAGTACTATCATATATAGAAAGAGCTCTTTACTTACCATTCTGGGAAAGATGAAATTTGTCATTATGCCATAAATACCCTGGAAAGCAAAGAAAATATTATTATTTATTATACCTCCATCCACAGGGGTTCTAACCGCCAAATGTAATGCATCAGCAGCAAAACAAAAATGAAGTAAATCTATTGCAGAAAACACAAATCAGTGTTCTAAGAATTCTTGAACATGTATTACATGATTTTGAACAGAGCTACTTTAGAATTAAGCAATTGTTGTGATAAGGAGTTTCAAAGTCAGAAATAGAACATTATATTTTCCCCAAACAAATATATTAGGATTAAGAGAATGTTGTCAGTGAACTACTCTCCTTCTCCCCTTTAGCTCAGTTGAAACTTTCATTTCTATAGATGCGACAGCTATACCCAAAGCTCTTTAAGGGAAAATTGAGGGTCATTCTTCTTTCTTGAGGTCAACATTAGTGACCATTTTTTTTATACATTCTTTTTTTTTCAATATATGAAGTTTATTGTCAAACTGGTTTCCATATGACACCCAGTGCTCATCCCAAAAGGTGCCCTCCTCAATACCCATCACCCACCCTCCCCTCCTTCCCACCCCCCATTAACCCTCAGTTTGTTCTCAGTTTTTAAGAGTCTCTTATGCTTTGGCTCTCTCCCACTCTAACCTCCTTTTTTTTTTTTTCCTTCCCCTCCCCCATGGGTTCCTGTTAAGTTTCTCAGGATCCACATAAGAGTGAAACCATATGGTATCTGTCTTTCTCTGTATGGCTTATTTCACTTAGCATCACACTCTCCAGTTCCATCCACGTTGCTACAAAAGGCCATATTTCATTTTTTCTCATTGCCACGTACTATTCCATTGTGTATATATACCACAATTTCTTTATCCATTCATCAGTTGATGGACATTTAGGCTCTTTCCATAATTTGGCTATTGTTGAGAGTGCTGCTATAAACATTGGGGTACAAGTGCCCCTATGCATCAGTACTCCTGTATCCCTTGGGTAAATTCCTAGCAGTGCTATTGCTGGGTCATAGGGTAGGTCTATTTTTAATTTTCTGAGGAACCTCCACACTGTTTTCCAGAGCGGCTGCACCAATTTGCATTCCCACCAACAGTGCAAGAGGGTTCCCGTTTCTCCACATCCTCTCCAGCATCTGTAGTCTCCTGATTTGTTCATTTTGGCCACTCTGACTGGCGTGAGGTGATATCTGAGTGTGGTTTTGATTTGTATTTCCCTGATGAGGAGCGATGTTGAGCATCTTTTCATGTGCCTGTTGGCCATCTGGATGAGTGACCATTTTTTTTTAATCCAAATTTGTATATAAGTTATTTTCCTGTTTGGAATCTTGAACTGGAAATCTGATGTAGGAGGTGAGAAACAAAATTAGAAGTCTAAGCTCCAACTTTTCCACACTAAATAAATGATAACAAAGCATTATTTATTTTCTTACTGTTTTCTGTTCATTAAAAACAAGGTTTTGATTGCACCCATGATAAGAATTAGAACAAAATTATATTTGAAAAAGGAATTTTTTCTTGAATTTCTTGTGTTCCTTAGAATTTTGTAATTAAAACTTACTCTCACATTTAATAATTAGTACAAAATTACCTTTCTTAGTGTCAATAGTTCTAAAATAAAGAAACATGTCAGTATGTAAGAAAATATGCTTTTCTCATATCCTGATAGTGTTATTATGTATTGGTCATTTTCCGTTCCTTTATTTACTTATTTTTTAAATATCATAATTTAGAGAAAAACACAGTGAGTCATCTCCCTCTACCTCCCCTACCAAAACTAGATGTCTAAGGAAATTTTAATAGAAAACATACTCAGAAAATGGTTTTTACTTGAGTTTTTGGATAATGACATTTCAGACCCTTCAAAGTTTTGTTTTTGTTTTTAAGTTTATTTACTTATTTTGAGAGAGAGAGTGCACACAAGCAGGGAAGCGGCAGAGACAGAGTGTGAGAGAGAATCCCAAGGAGGCTCTGTCTGCACAGAGCCCAAAGCAGGGCTCAATCTCACCAACTGGAGATCATGACCTGAGCTGAAATCAAGAGTTGATGCTTTAACCCAATGAGCCACCCAGGGGCCCCAAGGCTATTTTTGAATGAAATAATTTTGAATAATAATTGTCATGTGTTAATGTAATTTGAATCATTATTTCCAGTAAAGAAAATGTTTCTATAAATAAAAACTAGCTAAAAATTCAAATTTTATACACACACACACACATATATATATATGTATGTATATTTAAGTAAGCTCTATGCCCAACATGGGACTTGAACTCACGACCCTGGGATCAGAAGTCACATCCTCTACCTACTGAGGCAGCCAGGTGCCCCTGAAATGACAGATATTGATGTTCACAAAATTTACTGACTTTTTTTCTGGAGAATAAAATTAAGATTTGAAGTGTGTCCTACTTAGATTTTGACATAGAGGATATCTTAGTTTTTAAACATTTTTACTTTTAAAGAAACATTTGGGTAGTTTCTGTAGAAATTCTGTAATGATTCAGGAATTCTGCCAATGAGTATAGGAATAGTTTTAAGGAAACTTAAAATAGTTTCTTAAGTTTAAGGAAACTTAAAATAGTTCCTTTTAAGGAAACTATTTATATACTTAATTGTACATATTGACAATTTATTTCAAAATTTTGTATTTATTGATTTTTAATGAAATATTTTAATGGAAAAGACTTTTAACTTAGAAATATTTTATTGTATGTGGTGCTTATTCCCAAAGAATTATTAATACTATTTTTGATATTATAACTCATATTTATAATTTTTAAACTGCTCAAAAAAAAAGCAAAATAATTTTAAGCACCAGCTCCTGAAGAGGGCAGCACGTTCTAGATATTATTGAATTCCAAGCTCAAATATGACAGCTTTGGCTTCAGAATACTTTTTTCTAAGAACTTGAGGGAAAAAAATTGGATATTTTTTATAGATGTCTGCTCCCATGATACAATAAACTAGCAGAAATTCTAGGCAGCTGCAGACCAAGGTCAAAACTGTATTTGATTATTAAAAGAGAACATTCAAATTAGACACCTAAAGCAATGTATTTAGAAAGGGAACAACAAAATACTAGTAAGGAGACTTTCCATAAGGAATGTGTTTTATCTTAATACTGTAGATAACTTTTCCTATTGGCAGTGCATTGACTGTCAAAACTACTAAAGGGGTTAGATTTAATTATCTCACTTCTTGCACATTTCATCTCAATTGCTATGGCAACATTCAGTTGCCTCAGCAGCAATGCACACTTTAATCAGATATTTCCTCCTTATTTCTCTATGAGCCAAAACTGTGTAGTCAAATTTACAACCAAGTCCTGATGAATCTGATAACACTTCCTACAATTTAATGGGCAACTTGCCTCCACCCACACATATAAATATTTTCAGAGAGGCTTGTAACTATTGGACAAGTGTAAGACTTGATAAGAATATACATTTGGACTTTCCTACTTCACTTTTTTTTCTCTTTCTGCCACCATTCCTTTATAGCAAATTAGTTTTTTGTGTGTTTTTGTGTTTTTTTTGCCAATTTGAAACTCACTCCAGCAAGCCTCTACCATGGGTCATCTAACCTCAATAAAATAGTCAGTGAATAAGGGAAACGACCTCTCACATTCTTCTTCCTTAAGAAGTCTATTGAATTATTTGCATTTTATCTGAATATACTCAGAATTGGCACATCAAAGAGCTTCTTTCTATTTCTTGAAAGCAGGTAAGAGAAGGAAGAAAAATAACTGAAGACAAAGTAAAACATGATATAAAAGGAAACCTGTAGAGTCTCAGACTTAAGTGGAGAGCCAGGCATGAAGAAAATTTAGCCAAGCTTCAGTAATAGCAATTTTAATGAGAAGAAAAAGCATGATGCATTAAATCACTGATGTCACTTGGGTGAATATTAACCATCTACATTGTTGGACAAATCATCATTTTATTTTGCAAAAGACTAGAGAAACTTTTGTGGGCATATAGGGACTATTCAAACTGTCTTCAATTCTGACTTAAAGGGTTAGCTTATTATAATTTCATAAATGCTTAGAATTTTTCAAATAGTAACTATTTTAATTTGATACTTTTATAATAATTTTTTAAACTGTAATTAAGAAGCAAAGTGATCTTAGGTCTTCTTGACAATTTTAGTGCCTGCTAAAATTTGTATTTAGATGGCAAACATTTTATCCTGAAGTTGTGATAGTTCTCTGGTGAGAAATTTTACACCAGTAGCTAACAGTAATATTTCAGCATGATGTTTCAATCACCACTTAGTAGTGTCTGGTAACATTTTCATTAATGGAGGCAACCAAAAAGATGCTTTCTATAGCTGGGTTTACCAGTCTGACATTTTCATGGCAATTTCTAGATGGTATCTTAGGTATTACAAACCACCTAAATACAGCAATCAATGAAAACTTGACCAAACATAAAAAAGGTTATTTAAGGTACAGTTTGTATGTATTTTTAATTTTAATTGAGATAATCATTAAAAGACTATGTTCAACATATGGTTATTGAAAACTTTGCTTCTCATTAATGATGAAGTTTGGATGCCATATAACCTAGGCAGTAGCTGAAGGAATAGAAGTTTAATTAAAAAGAGAAACCTGCAGAAGAAGAGAAGCACGGAAACTATCTTCACATATTTGAAGGGCTTCGTATGTAAAGGAGACAGCGAGTATTTTAGAAAACCAAGACAAATGGCAAAAAGTTCCAGAGAAGTGGATTCCAGCTCCATATAAAGAAAATTTAAAAACAGAATTCCTCAAACAATGGCACGAGCTATGAAGCAATAAGTGCTTTGTCTAGGTGTATTTTATAAACCGTTTGCATATGAACTCTTTAATTTCTGTTGCTTGAATTCTGGGACAACATTGCAGAATCACTCTACAGATTTAGATCTGGGAGTTCAGATGAGTCACTTCTTAATGAATTTTTCAAGTACCAGTGCTTTATGTCAGTATGGAAACCTAGCAGTGATCTGCAAACAGCATATTCAGCAGCAAGTTTGCAAATCCTACTCTGGAGAAATGGTCTAAATGAGAAAAACAAACAGTTCTTAGAGTGAAGAGTTATCTAAAACCTCCAAGGAGACATGTAAATCGGTCCTAATTGGCATTCTTTCAAGAACCTCAGTAGATGCCAGGGAGTGACTAGGGGTGAAGAATGAGTTTCCCTTTCAGTCTTGACTTGGCTCTTCAACCTAAAGCTGGGATGTTGCCAGACAACGTGTATGCCGCTGACTGTGTTAGACTTGTTCTCTGGATGAAAGGAAGATTTTGGCACTATCCTCAAACTCTATATTCACTTAAGAAATAGTAATTGCTCAATTAAGGGCCCAGAGCTTTTTTCCTGTACCCAGAGAAATTAAAAGTTCAAGAGAAAATTGCACATGATGTGGGAATGTTCACCTCGCCAAGGTGGCTGATTAAGATAAGGGAAAGTTGTAAGTAATTCGAAGATTATAAATATAAGGAAATTGCTGATTCTTTAGTCAAAGTGATGGTCACTTTTTGTATAACACCAGATCCTATAGAGTTCCAGTTTACGTTAGTTGGAAGTCGTCTTTTTACTTAGTTCGGTTTTGACGTTTCCTTATGTTATCCTTCTCTCAAATCACATTGAAGGATACAAGGGGCTCACAAAAGGTCTTACATAATAATATCTAACCTTAATATACTCCAGTGCTGTTGTTTGGAGCATGAGATCTTTTGGAGAATGCCTGTCTACCAGAAGCATCTGTTTCTATCCAAGGAGCTGATGAGTAGTTTTGCAATAAGGAAAACTAACTTTAATTCTTACCCTCAAAGAATGTAGGATGTTACATACTTCACTTTACTCTTTCCTGCTCCTCCAGGCTTCTTCAAATCAAGCCTTTATATTAACTTATGTTGTTTAAAATTCTACCTGCTGAGGTTTTGCTGGCAAATGGTCTTGAAACTTGTTTCCGAAATGCTCACCCACAAAAGCTTTTACTAGCCAATTCCATTTGGTTGGCTATACTCCCAAAACAGTCTCTGGTGAATGAAAACATTAGCTGCAGAGAAACAGAAACTTCCATGGCACCCTGGAGGAACTTTTTGATCCAAAAGACACTCCTAGTAAACCAAAGTGTCATTGCAAATTCGTGAACATTTCCTTATGTCATGAAAAGCAGTAGGAGGAAAAGCTGCATTTGCACAATGGCCGTTCCATGTGTGTAAACCTAGTCTCCAACGTGAGATCAAAGACTGTCTTCAATCAACAAGTATTTATTTAGTGCATACCATGTTTGAGGCTTAAAGAGTCAGAAAAGGACAAATAGGAGCTATTTGAAAATTTCTGGTATTTGTTGAATGAATGAAGAAAGACATGTTGCTGTCCTACAAAAAATTAATCATCTACAGGATTATAAAATTAACATGAAACAAAGCACAATCTCTCTTTATCAGTTAAGACGTTTCATCTGTTTTGTGCCACAGAAGGTTTTAATAAATTTCAACTTACTTCCTTCATTTAAGTAGTCCTAACAACAATAAAAAAGCACAAATCAGGTTGCTTTACCCAATATGGCCCTGCACCTGTACATCTACCCATTTGCACTTCTTGTCTGTGGAACTTAAGGTATCTCTACTGAACCTTGACTGCTCTGATTGTGAGCTTAATGAAGACAAGGAAGGTCTGCATTTTTGTTTTCTAACCAGTGCAACAGTGCCTGGTAAACAATAATAAGCATTCAGAAAATGATTATTTAATGGATAATAAATAAGAGCAATGAAATGGTATTGACATAAACGCAAGAATTTTTCAGCAAGGTGAGTGTGGCTTGAAATGGTGTTCGTTTGATGGAAGATAGAGGATTTTTCCACAGGGCCTTCAGGAATGGATGGGATTTAGATAGTCGAGGGGAAGGAAATAAGGTATTTTTAATGGTGTTATGAATATGAGCAAAGGGATTGTTTGGATACAGAGATATTAATGAAAGGATTTCATTCTTCTTGATGGGACCATGGGCTGTGTTATGGGTGAGTGATTTTGTTTGCTTTAGATTAATGGATATTGTATAGCAGTGTTTCTCAACCTTTAATTTGCATTCCTGGGGATCTTGTTAAACTGCAGACTCTAATTTAGTGGGTCTGGATTGAGGTGTGAGATTATCTATTTCTAACAGGTTCCCAGGTGATATTGGTGCTGGTGCTATACTCTGAAATGTGACTGTGGAGGATCCTTAAAGCTAGACACAGTCATTTGGGCTTGATGCAGCAGGCATTCGGGAACGAACACTATATTCTCCAACAGCTATAGCATGATGAAAACTGCATTTAAGAAGATTAGTGTGTCAACCTTATGAAAAGTATACTAAAGAAGACAGAGTGTGGATATAGGAAAATCAGCTGGGAGGCTGTCTTACACTTCATCTGCGTATTTCACAGATTTGGTTTTCAATTACCTGTTGATTGATTAGTTTGTGTGGACATGGTCAATTCAAAAGTACTTTCTCAGTGGAGTAACTGTGGGCCCACTGATTTTTTTTAAAACAAGTCAAGTTTAGGTAAAACACATGGGGAATTCATGAATGCTATTCCCTTCCTCTCCATCTGGAAAAACTGCATTCCTTCTTAAAAATAATTGAAATGTTAGCTCTTCTGTTCTTATCATACTATAAAATTGTAATTATGCCCTCACATGTATGTCTCAGACTCTGATCTTATTATATCATAAAGATAATAATAATAATAATTAGCAATAGTAGTACAACTAGTGTTTTTTGAGTGCTTATTAGTAGTGGCAGGTAAATTGCTAAGTTTTATAATTAAATCCTTATAACAATGTTGTGAGGAATACCGCTATTACCACCCCCATTTCTACAGATGGAAAAAAAAAAGAGTACTTGCATGCCTTAATATGGTGTTAGCTACATGGAAATAAATATATTTATTCAGAGAATGATCAGTCAAATGTCTTCTAAGAAATCACTGATTTCTTAGTGTAGCTTCCATTGTTGCTTGATATCTTTGTCTTAATTCCTTGATCTCAAATAATTATAATAACAGATAGGAATTAGCGAGTGTTTCCTATGTCCTAGGTACTACTTTAAGCAGTTTACATGTGCTGTCTCATTTAATGTTCATAATAATCCTATGATATAGGTGTTATTGTTACCCTCATTTTACATATGAAGAAAATGAAGCACAAAGATTAAATAATTTGTCTAAGTTTCCATAGTTTTAGAGCAAAATTGTAGTTTGAATCCGCTGCACAGTGTTACTGATCTTAGCCTAACTTGTCCTCAGTAACATGGAAGTGTGAGTGTTTTCTTAAGTGAACACCATAAATTTCTTCAAATCATATTTGTGAAAAGTTAATTTTTCATAAGAGAGAGCCCATGAAACGCAAGAAGGCTTATTGTTATATTTTTGCTTCTGTTAGCACATTGCAATGCCTGGCCAGGAGGAACTCCCCAAGGCTGGCAGATACTTAGATATGAGAAATTTTTTTCAGTGAAAGGACAGCAAATCTCAGATAACCTGGGGCCCCCATACATCATCTCTCTAGTTATACACCAAAACCCTCATACCCACAATTCAATTCCACAAAAGAATAAAGAGTATTCTTCAAAACAGGGAAAGGATTATTTAAAAGATAGTCAACACTGATAACAGTAAATAGCTTCAGCGACACCTGGGCAGCTCAGTTTGTTAAGCATCCGATTTCAGCTCAGGTCATGATCTCACAGTTTGTGAATTCAAGCCCCACATTGGTCTCTATGCTGACGGTGTGGCGTCTGCTTGGGATTCTCTCTCTCTCCCTCTCTCTGGCCCTGCCTGCTCTCTCTCTCTCAAACTAAATAAAGTTAAAATAAATAAATAGGCAAATAAATAAATAAATGGATGCAGTGATATCCTCCCTCTTAGGCTTCTCTTTATCCATGAGCTGCATGGCCAGTTCTTGCTAGAATTTACTTCAAGTTCATGCAGGGAGGGAACATTATAATCTATTATTTGACATATTATTTTAAAAGGTTGTATTATAGTAATGTAAGTAAATATACAAATGTTATCTGTACACATATTTCTACTAAGTTTTCTGCCCCTCAGGAAGAATCTTAATTTTCTAAGATAATATGCATTGATATTTTAATACCTATCATAGAGAATTGGTTCCTTCTTACTAAAATATATAAAGAGGCACTTAATATTTAAACAAAAGAAAACAGAAAGCCATTACTACAGCCATGAGTACCAAACATTTGGGAGGTCTTAATTGTTTTCACTGGAACTCCCACCAAGCATAATTGTCCTTTTTCATTGTTATTCCACTTTATTTTTAAAGGGGATGGGGGGAACCCCCCTGCATTCTATGCCTCCAATTATATTATACAAATTCATGAAATATAAAATACTTTTCTATAACCTAAAAACTATTTTAGGATTATGACAAAATTTCATGGAAGGTGTTTAATTTGAATTTTTTAAAAGTTATTTTCTTACTTTGAAATATTGCAACTGCAATACAAGTCAAGTCTTTCCTGAATTATCTGTGAGTAATGACAACTCATTACTATGACTACTTGAACATATTTTTCAACAGAAACAAGCACATTTTCCTTTATAAATGAAATACAACCACCAACATCAGAATTGATTCATCACTACCATTCAACCCTCAGACTGCATTTAAGTTTTGCGATTTGTTTCAACAATGCTCTTTTTAGCAAAAGGATCCAGTCCAGAATTAAGGAGTGCATTTAGTTTTTAAACTCTTTAGTCTTTTTTAATCTAGAAGATTTCCTCAGTTTTCCCATTATTTTCATGGGTCTGAAAACTTAAAAAAATTAAGAAATTTAAGAAACTAAAAAAATTACAATTTATTATTTTGTAATATGCTCCTCATTTTAGGCTTATCTTCTGTTTTCTTATTATTGGGCTTAGATTATCTGTCTTTGCAGCATCATGAAAGTGAGGGTGGATGGATCTCATAGTGTCCTATCAGTTGGCACATCACTTGTGATGTTAGTATTGATCTCATGATTAAGGTGATCATTGTAAGATTTTGTTTCTGTTTTTAGTAACTATATTGTGGAGAAGTACATTAAATTTCAATTTATTTATTTATTTACATATATAATATAATAATAATATAATATTATATTTACATATAATATATATATTTATATATAGACTCATGGATATCCATTTTATCCAATAGGTTATAATCTGCTCTTATTATTATTCACTTTGATCTTCAAATAGTCTCAGATATGCACAGTGTGATCCTCTTTAGTCTGACCTCTTTCTTTGACATGTCCCTGGTATTGTTTTGAGTACTCCCATATATTTTTTAAATGTTTATTTTTGAGAGAGAGCATGAGCAGGGGAGGAGCAGGGAGAGGGGGTGGAGGATCTAAAGTGGGCTCCGCACTGACAGCAGGGCTTGAACTCACAAACTCATGAACCATGAGATCACAACCTGAGCTGAAGTCAGACACTCAACTGACTGAGCCACCCAGGCACCTCAAGTACTTCCGTATTTGGGGCACAATAAGATACACTTTATTTTTGTCTTTTTCATGCCCCGGGTATGCAAACAGCTGTTTCTCCAAGCAGTCCTAGTTTCTTTAGATGGTATTTAGAGTTGGAAGGCAGGTGTTCCCATTGTTTTGGGTGTGTCATTGTTCTCAGGATCTGGAACTAAGGAAATATATGCAGGAAAAAAAAATCTATCTATCTATCAGCTATTTGTACATGTATACACATATTGACGTATATTTGTATCTGTATCTATATCCATACATTAGGAGTTCACACTGATACCTCCATTTTAATTTATTTTTTGATTTAAAATCTAGTTAGTTAACATACAATGCAATATTGATTTTAGGAGTAGAATTCAGTGATTCATCACTTACATACAACACCCAGCGCTCATCATAACAAGTGCCCTCCTTAATACCCATCACCCTTCTAGCCCATCCCCCACTCCCCTCCCTCCATCAACCCTCAGTTTGTTCTTTGTCATTGAGTATCTTATGGCTTGTTCCTCCCTTCTCTTTCCCCTCTTCCTATATGTTCATCTGTTTTGTTTCTTATATTTCACATATAAGTGAACTTACATGATACTTGTCTTTCTCTGACTGACTTATTTTGCTTAGCATAATATACTCTAGCTCCATCCATTTCATTGCAAATGGCAAGATTTCATTCTTTTTGATGGCTGAGTAATATTCCATTTTATAAACACACACACACACACCATATATATATATATATATATATATATATATATATATATATATGACGTATATATATATGACGTCTTCTTTATCCATTCATTAGTTGATGGACATTAGGGCTCTCTCCATAGTTTGGCATTTTTGGGAATACTTTATACACATCAGGGTGCATTTACCCCTTCAAATCTGTATTTTTGCACACTGAAACCTCGATTTCTAAACCAATGCCCCATGATCTAACATAGTTGCTCTCTTTTCATATTTTTAACTACCTTCTTCAACAATGAAAAAGCTATATCCCAATTATCCTTAATATATTTATTTGATCTATTTCCTCACATGTAACCAATATCCTATTGCTGTTAAACATCCCAGTCTCCACCCAGACATTCTTCTCATCCTTCGTGAGCTCCAACACTGCTCTTTAGGCTGTTGAGGCTTTCCCTGCCCACACTCCCTATGGATGCCAACCTAACTTGTCCCCACCTAATGAGTTTAGGGTTTGATTGTTCAGGAAAGGAAAAAAGGAAGGATAAGGGAAGAGGAAAAGGAAGGTAAAAAAGAAGAGAATAAGAAGAAATTGCAATTCTTTTAAATTGTTGCCTGCTGTGTGGTTTCTAATGTTATTGCATATTATGTATTTAATCGAAAAGTTATCTTTTTATTAAGAAACTAAAAACAAAATAACAAGTCTATCTTAACTAACTAGACTTCACATATTTGACAAATATTTATTGAGTACCTACTACTCTGTGCCAGTATAAATAAATTTTAGTAAAAACCCAATTAACTACAGTTCTCAATTAATCAATATATTTTACTTACTTGCCTTTCAGGGAAATTGGCCAATTATAAGAAATCACATCCAAACTGAAGATTTATTCAAAACAAGGTCAGTCATAAAGTCAGTATGGATTTTACTGTAACTCCCATGACTTATATATTATACTATATAACAAGTGATATTCAGAATTATGACCCTAAAAAGGAATATGAAACTCAATCACAATCTAAATACTGCCATGTTCACTACAGACATTTTAGAAATATTTTCAACAAATATACTTTTATTCAGTTAACCATAAAACTCTATTCCCCAGACAACCAATTTCTATTTTATTTATTCCTTCAACAAATATTTAGGAAACATCTGTATGTGTCAGAGTCTGTTTAAGAAAATAAAACTCTATTAAGTTCCTGTTCTGATGGTGTTTAGCATCTAGTGAGGGGACAAAAAGACAATAAACAGGCAATATGTGCTATTCCAGGTTATTATAAGTGCTAAGAAGAAAAATAAGGAAAGCTAGGGGAGCTGCCTTAGACAGGTGGTTAGTTTAGTTTTTTCTTGCCATCAGTTTGCCATTTACCCAGTGACATTCTTTTCCTCAGGATGAGAATTATATTATTCTCTTATTTGTTTGCTGGTTTTCTTTAGTATGTTTGGGTCAAATTTACAATGAACTTTTAGTTGCATCTAAGTCATTTTGCACAGATTGGACCAATATCAATCAAGATGGCAAATTGGGGGCATGCCTGGGTGGCTCAGTTGGTTAAGCATCCGACTTTGGCTCAGGTCATGATCTAGCAGTTTGTGGGTTCAAACCCCACATCTGGCTCTGTGCTGACAGCTCACACTCTCTCATTCTCTCAAAAATAAATAAACATTAAAAAAAAAAGATGGTAAATTGAGGAAGGTAAAAGGGAAAGAAAGGGTTAGTTGGGGAAGCAGTCTGAGTGAATTTTTAAATTAAAAGAGAAACTTTATTATATTGCTTGGGTTTTCTACATCACTTACACTTTCTCCATAATGTGTAAAAGTTATTTTTGCTAAAAAATATTTTCACAGTAGCTGAATTCTACTTCAAACAGTGTAGTGATAAAGCTTATGTATCCTTGAGCAACAATGAATGGAAAATGAAGTGATTGAGATAGACAAAAATCTGTAAATCTTTCTATTGTTCGTTAGCCACTTTCCAGATGTGTATGTTTTACTAACTCCCACAAATGGCGACTCTATTTTAATAATTTAAATTATGGATATGGTCCCAAAGCCTTCTATTATTCTGAAACAATATTTGGTATTTTATTCCTTAGCTCAGTAGATATCTGTCTACTCTAATGGTACTGGTATGAATTTCAAGAATTTATAGTATATCAGTTTAAAAGAAAGATAAATAAGAAAACGAAAGTGGTTAAATTCTAGGATAGATTAGTCAATCGAAATTATTATCATCTATATGTAAAAGACAAGAATTTTGAGACCTGATTTAAACTCTTCCCAGTCCTTGTTAGATAACTTTGGGCAAATAACTCCTACACTCTTATCTCCAGTCTTCTCTTTGGCAAAATGAAAATGATGCTAGTTTGTGTCTAAAGTCACCATTTAGAAACAAGATCTTAGAATTAAAACAAACAAAGCCAATAAAAAAAAATACCAGTGTCGTGTGTTTTGACACACACACACACACACACACACACACACGCTCTCTCTCTCTCTCTCTCTCTCTCACTACACACACACACACACACACACACACACACACACATACACACACAGTATTAAAGGAAAAATTATTTTTCAGTCAAATAAGAGAATATGTTGAATACTCAATTATTAAAATTCCTATTCACTAAGATTACTGTTCTGTTCATTTCAATCCTTTCAAAAATTACAGTAATCCTCTCAAATGATTATATTTGAGAAAAAAGAAGGATAGGAGAAATAGCTACATTATATTTCTCTTTTGATCCTTATTTTTGATAGGGTTCACAAAAGATGTCTACATCTTAATCATTTAGACGTTGCGTATGTGCAAAAATACATTTTATGAGAAAAATCCTGGCACATTCCACATTATTTCTCAAATAAATAATAATAATGTACAAGTTTGAATTAGTTTCTTAGAGAGAAGAGGACCCCAAATCACTATTATTTGATTTAAATTATTAGAAAAAAATCCAATAATAAGTTTTGCTAACTATAATAATACATTGACTTTTATGTAGTATATTTATTCACAATAGAGAATTCTATACAAAATATTCATGTAACTTTTCTAGTTCATTCTCAAAGGCATTTTATAAAATATAGATTAAATAATTTCAATTTACTCATTTTGCCTCCATAATATTTAGCATTCTATACTTTTAATTATAATAAACTATTCCTCTTTAATATATACCTATTTAGTATATATATGTTATACACACATATTTGCAAAGGCACAATGTTCTTTGGCAAGGAGTTTATAATTGGTGTCTTAGAAATCAAAACCAAAATGAAAAACTTTCCATTATTTCCAAAATAATCAGAATATACAAACAAATAATTCTGAACTTTGATTGTATTTATCACTGTGTATTATAATATTATATAAGTTTTTTTGGCGTTAAGCCATTTTATAAGGTAAACGAAGTCACACGAGTATTTGTTGCAACCTCAGAACTAGTGAACCATCCAGTGGATGGCAAATTTGGATGGGAGGGAAAAGCAGTTTAGAGACCTTCTTAGCTGGCTGATACAATAGACAAACACTGGGCAGTCCAGAAAGCACAAGACAAAGGGTTACACTGCAGAAGTATTTGTTGTAAAGCTACGATCCCCCACCCTTGTAAATCCGTATATACTATTTACATTTTTTCACATAAATTTATATCCACAGGTGGAACCCAATTATCTGTCACAGGGCTATTATAAGGATGAACTGAGACCATATTTATAAAATTAACACTGAGTTTGTACTAAGAGCTAGGCCCTTGTTTAAGTGTATTCATCTTCACAATAATACCATAGATATTAGGTTGAACTACGTGAAACTGCCATTTCAGTAGGTGAAAAACTGTTGAATATCAGCAAAATGACATTTTGACCTACTACTGTTGTTTCATGTTACAAATGAAGAAACTGAGGAACGGAGGGCTTAAGTAACTTGTCTAAGGAGAATCTCTGCTTCTCCCCATCTTACGATTGAGGAAGCTGATGTTTAAGAAAGAATAGGCAACTTTTCCAAGGACACACAGCTATCTGCGTTTCAGGGAGGTAGATCAAGAGAGATTATATCAGCTTATGCATTTTATAAATTTCATATTGCTAAAAATGTTAATGTAAAATGTTAATATAAAATGCTGGTAATATAAAATCTTCCCTTCCTACCCTCATCCTGGGTCTTTCATTCTCCAGTAACTAAGGATTACCAGGAAAAGATGCATTTAGTGATCAGGATAAAAAGGCCTCCATCTTTACTGTCTTGTGAGAGCGTCCCCTCCAAACCAACAGGGTGACTGCACTCATCCATCCCCAGCCTCTCCTGTGACCAACTCAATGCTAAATGATTAAGGTGCTAAAGTTCTTTGGTTTGTTCTCAAATTATTCTCGGTGATATCCTTGGGACAAATGAGGTGCAAGGGCTATCAGAGATAACATTAAAAAATTCATGAAACGTTATCATTTCTCAAGTAGCACACAAAATAAATCTCAAACATAATTTCATGCGATTTAATTTGAGCTGGAACCAGGGACATTTTAGACTGTATACACAGCAGAAGAAAGAAGAACCCAAGTAGGAGTATCTTGTTGTTGTTTTTTTCTTTTTCTTTTTCTTTTCTGCTCTATTTTCACCAATGCCTCAGACACTCCCTTGTAATCAATTAGGCACTTTGAGACATGAACTTTGAGCAGCATTTGGTGCACTGCAATAAGGCTAGGAGAGACCATCTTCATCCTTGGCATAGAGAACATGAACATTTTTCTTAGCAACATGTGCTAGGTATGCTACTTCAATGAATTACATGAACACCAGTACTGGTTTCCTTGTAAAAATTGCAGCTGCCGCAGTAACAGTTTATCTTTCTGGTTCTCCTACACACAGAAGATACAGTAGTTACCAGTGCCTGACTCCAGAGTCAGCCTGAGTATGAAACCAGACTCAACCTGTATTTGAAATCTCTACCACTTAACAACCTGTATGACTTTGGGCAAGCTTCTTTGTATCTCTATACACCAGTTTCTCATGTGTAAAATGAGGATTATATTAGTTCCTATCTACACAATTTAGAAATATTTTAAATGGGATCATGGTTGTAGTGTTTAGAACATTGCTAAGCGTGCTCTGTATTTTAATAAGTATTGATTTCTCGTGAAATTTTGAGCAGATCTTAATTTAACATTTAGAAACACAAGTGCTTTCATGTGTTCAGAGAATGCTTAACCTCCATCAGGAATTTAGGTTAATTTCCTTAAGAAATGATTCATCACACTCCCTGCATTTATCTTATTCTCACTTTATTTCCTAGATTTATCTTTAATATATCTTTTCCCACTTCCCAACATTTACATAACCATCTCAGTTTTCCCAGAACAAATACACTTCATCACCAGTTACATCTATCCTTGTCCTTTCCTTTCCTTCAGTGTTATAATGCATTTCATTGTTTGTTCTGATCGTTTACTGATAACTGCTGTATTACCAAAATAGACATCAGTTGCTAACACAGAGTAGCTATGCTGGGTGCTATTCAAAGCACAGAGAAATTTTTCCCTGAAATTGAAGCTGATGAACTAGAGGCACATAAAAAACAAACTAAGATCCACTCACTACTACATATATGGGGTTACAACAACAAAATATTGCATGTGACTGTTATACATGGTAACAGAGAACTTGTACTGGGAGAAAAAAAAATAAAATGTGAGTTATAAATCACAGTAGGTTAATAGAAGACTGTTAGCTCTGATTTTCCTTTTTTCTTGTAGAACCTTTTAATTACTGCATTTCTAATGCACTTACATTTGCCAGTAGTTCTCGTTTTTATTCTTCTAATAATAGTTCCTAAGGTACATCCTATAAATTACACCTTTCCTTTTCCTCTCCCTCTTCTCTTTAAACAATTCTGAGAAAGAGAGAGAGAGAAAAAAAGAGCAAACTGTAATTTTAAGTAACTCCTTTGGATTAGTTCATGTGCTCCTTTAAAAACAAAAATCTCTAACTGTCATTAGCACTGTGCTTTCCTGCCCGCATTCTTATACATGCCAATTTATCATTACAGCATTGCTGCTGGCCTGCCGTTTTTCTATTAAGGCACCAACTCTAGACAAACAAGCCCTCTCCATTCACTCCCCACATTCTTTACTTTTTTAACTTGTTCTAATTCCAGGTTTCCTCTAAGGACCCTCAATTTCAAAACCCTTCATTAGGCTGGCCGAAAGTACTTCTGTTTCCTTTTACTCTATAAAAGGCTAGCTTTCTCCCCGAACTCATTTGTTCAGTTTTGTCTCTTAACCTCCTTACCTCTTACATCACTCTTTGCAAGGACAGTGCCTTTTTTTTAAGTTCTCTAAGCCTTGTTCCTCTATCTTTAAGATGTTTCTGGAAATCTCACTTCTACAATAAGTAGAGGAATAAGTGTTACCACTGAACTTGCCAAACAATTTAAGGGATGACTGTAGGTCCTACATTTGATAAAATGGGAACAAATCCTAATTTAAAAATCCTGGGAAAAGCAATTACTTGGAGACAGAGAAAAATTTGTGGTAAGAATGACTCCATGGCAAATAATTAGGTATAAGAAGAGTATAAATTATTTTTTTTCTTGCAAAGATAGAGACATTCATTCATATAATAAATATCCCAGATCCTCTACTGTGCTAGAGCCTGGAATGATAATAACAACCCTAGCAGTAAAATACTTTCTGGAGTATTCTTTTATGGAATGTTATTTTTTTGTTACATTCTTTGCTTTCATTCTTCACTCTTCACATGATGCCATTCAGTGTCAAAAGGTACACATAAGGCATCAAATACTTGCTTTTAAGTATTGTATTCAATGGCATTTCCCTCAAAAGCTTCAACTAGAATAGTTTAAATTACGATAAGAAAGTGATAGATTTGAAAAGTCCTTTTCTGCTTTTTCTAGTAGTAGAAGAAAAGTCCAAGAGTGTGACGATTTGAAGAAGAGACAGAAAGCCATATATTGGATAACAAACATTTAGTGAGTGAAGTTCTTGGGTGCCTGGGTGACTCAGTCTGTTAAGCCTCTGACTTTGGCTCAGGTCATGATCTCGCAGTTCCTGTTCCAGGGTTTGAACCCCTCGTCTGGCTCTGTGCTGACAGCTCAGAGCCTGGAGCCTGCTTCAGATTCTGTGCCTCCCTCTCTCTCTGCCATTCCCCCTCTCCCCCCCCCCCCCCCGCCCTCTCTCTCTCTCTGTCTTTCAAAAGTAAATAAACATGACAAGAAAAAAAAATTTTTAATATGGTACCTTCTCCAAAAAGCCTTAAAAAAAAAAAGATAGTGAGTGAAGTTGTTTATGACCCCTAAGGAAATTACACTTGAATAATGAAATTATGTTTCGTATGTTTTTACGATTTGGTTTAAAGCTACCTTTCCATGTTCAACAAACTAGGTAGGGAACATATTACTCCCAGTTTAAAAGAGAAAAAAGTTGTATGCCAACTATATTACAATAAAAAATAAAGATGTTTGTTCTTCACAGAAAAACAAAAAGAGAAGTTAAACAAGTGGCATAGCTAGTAGGACAAAAGCCGGATTGAGGCTAAAATGTAGGTTTTTCCAAATCCTGGTTCAATTTTTCTTTCATTGTAAGGCATACTTCTGCCTTTTAAAAATGCACATTCTAATGTAAACCAGCAGTCTTTTGTCATACAAATAGTAAAATATACACCACATTCACGGTTAGCTTATGTTTTATATATTTCATAGAAAATAAAATATTTGAAAACAAATTAAATTTTTATCAAAATCCTTGGTAAAGTTTGCACTTTCCTTTTGTATGTTCAATTTTTTGATAAAATTTTAATATATATATTTTATATTACAGTGGGAGAAACGTGTGTATACTTTGATTTCAAAGTGAAGTGAATTTTGAAATTCTGAGGCATGGCTCTGACATCAAAGATATTCAAATAATCACCACACTGATAACATTAACTTGATTGAATATTGCAGTCTTCTTGGTTAGATGTATTTAAAAGTTGTCTTCAGTTTCTGTTGCTTAGAAAATGCAGCTTCCAAGGAGAATTCAGTCAAGGGCATTAGTGTGTTAGTTATCAGAGAAAATATGATTAGGTTTGTGTAGAATTCACATGCACCTTTAAATTTTAAGTGCAGGGGCACTTGGGTGGTTTAGTCAGTTGAGCATCCAACTCTTGATTTCGGCTCAGGTCATGATCCCAGGGTCATGGGATCGAGCCCTGTGTTGGGCTCCTTGCCAAGCACGGAGCCTAATTAAGATTCTGTCTGCTCCCTGCCCCATCCTGGCTTGTACTGTGAATAAGTAAATAAATAAAATAAAATAAAATAAAATAAAATAAAATAAAATAAAATAAAATAAAACAAAATAAAAATAAATAAATTTTAAGTGCAAAAGATCCCAAGTCTTGTGAAACATAAAGTTAATACTCAGTGGAATTTAATTGAATATATGTAATTATCATGTTCTGAATATGATCATTCCTATGTCAAAGTTTCTTGAATGATATGGATCTTGAGATGTAAAGACTACATCTCCCTAAACAAAGTTTCAGTATCTCAGTGGTCAGTCAGCACTCAAAAGGCTAACATTTACTGCCCAAAAGATGTTTTCTGAAAGTAAGATGACTCTAAACTCAAAGGAAAGCATAAAATTATTTTTTGTATGCTTTTCTTTTCCTTATAATATACTTTTCTTTATCACTGCTTCCTCTTTTCCCATTTCCTATATTTATTTTGGCCCCAGTATCCAACTCATTTCACTCTAATTTTCTTTACCCTCATTCTATAACCTGTCACTTTTCTTAGAATTCCCTTGTTTCGTCTTCACCTGAGATTAGCCCCCAGCCTATAATACACAAAAGGGGTGTAAGACCATTCTGTGTACTGAAAACATAACACTCCAGTTTATAATATATACTTTTTCTATTTGAAGCCTTTCTTTCTCTAGTAATGGAAACCTTTCACCATGTCTTTCTCCATTCTGTTCTATAATCCATCACTCTGCTTTTCCACACTCAACTTGCAGGTTTTGACCCTCCTTCTCTATTACTCTCTTTGAGATCTGAACCTCTTTCATCCCTTTTGCTATATTGCATGTCTGTCTCCTCTCAAAAGCTCCCTCCTTCTGTTCATGGCAGCTGATCCTCTAGATATCTCATCTAAGGAGGGGATGTAGAGGAGAAAGCCCACCAAGTGGCTTTGCTTTCAAATACTAAATGTGAACGTTGGCTGGAGCGCCAAGTGGTAAGTCTATGCAGTACAAGCAGTAAGCACTACGGGGGCTCAAAACTTTTGTATTATTTCCCTGTGTGTGTCTGGACTCCATATCTGTGTCTGAATAATCATGTGCTTGTCTCAACTTTGTTAGGATTATTCAGTGCAGTCATTCAGACCAAAAGGCATTGCTGCTGTAACAGAAATACTGCCAAGCCAAAGAGTTTGACTTAGGTTCACAAAATAACAGAAAGTAAGATAATAAATAAATAAATAAATAA
Organism: Lynx rufus; assembly: GCF_022079265.1. Taxonomy (NCBI): domain Eukaryota; kingdom Metazoa; phylum Chordata; class Mammalia; order Carnivora; family Felidae; genus Lynx; species Lynx rufus. Next base: position 153,951,908 of record NW_025814834.1, read on the forward strand.
ATAAATAAATAAATAGGTTTTAAGCTATATTGTGTGAATGGCCAATACTCAGAGCTCAAAAATAAAATGCCACTTCAAATGTGACCCTTAAATAGACCGGAAATCATATTCAAGGATGCCAGAAGCCCATTGTGCTTTGTTTTGATTCAAATAACCCTTTTAAAGTCCACATCCAATAGTGCTATGTAGTAAGTAGGCATTTAATAAACCCTTGTTTAAATGGCCTGAAACTGAGGAATAAGAATTGTGTCAGAGAATTATTCGGAAGAAAGACACATAAACCTCACACTTTTCTTTAAAGTGACCTCACCCCAAGAGTTCCCCTGATGAGAAACACTGGGAGCATCACGGAGATTTTTTGGCATGCAGGATGGGTAAGTCTACGCTTGATATTTGTTGGGCCTCTGCTGAGGTGAGTATTAATCTCTCACTCCACTTGCCTACTTTATTTATCAATCAATATTTATCGTCCATTATTAACAGGTTAGGCTCTTTTTCTACTTTACTCAGCCCATAGGGCTGGGTTGGGGCAGAAAGATGTTAGCTTACATTCTGTCCTAATATAAACAGTTAACAAGACCTTATCTTACCCTGGCTTCTTCTCAGTGCTCCAGGCCAGGACATTTTCTTGAGTGAGCTGATGGTTTGGGGTCTAAGGGAGAGGAAATGGGTTGATGGACTCTATCAAACCACTAATAATTTATTGAGCACTAGCTATGTACCACCACTTTTGAAGATGTTTACATAAAGAATTTCATTTTCAGCCTCCCGACACATCTACCCACTTTTCACAGATGGAGAAACTGAGGCACTAAGTTAAAACAAAATGTCTAAGGTTATGCAGCAAGTGGTAGAGCCAGGGATGGAACCCGGCAATTTGACTTGAGAGACACATTCTCAAGGAGTAAGGCTGTCCTAGGATAACTGGGTCAATTAATTCAACTCTTGTGTGAGACTGTGGTTTTGTTTTGTGTTGTTTTCTGTCTGCCAGGCTTGCTCCACTGGGTTGGATCATGCTGAATAGATTGCTTTGTTTCAAGTTGCAAGCACAAAAGGTTTTATTGTTGTTTTGTCTTTTGTTTTTGTTGTTGTTGTTGTTGTTTTGTTTTGTTTTGGGGGGAGGAGGTAAAGCTCTTTCTTTTGACCTGATTATTCCAAAAGCAGAACACCAGCATTATCAGGAGGACACTAGGCCACTGGTCCCTGGGGCAGCAGGTGTAGAGAGGCATCCTGCGGAATGAGTGACACAAGTAGCCCATATCTTGCTGGCTACAGCCCTATAATCAGGTTAGTTATTGTGAAGATAGAATCTAGAGAAATGATCACTTAGGACACCAGGATAAGGTCCTGGGTAAAGAACACAGAGTTCAGGGCATAAGGTAAAGCTAAGTAAGCATGGAGAAAATGACGTCAGAAACACAGGTGTTAGAGGGGCACTTGGGTGGCTCAGTTGATTAAGCATCCGACTTCGGCTCAGGTCATGATCTCACAGTTGGTGAGCTCGAGCCCTGAGTTGGGCTATGTGCTAACGGTTCAGACACTGGAGCCTGCTTTGGATTTTGTGTCTCCCTCTCTCTCAGCCCCTCCCCGACTTGTTCTCTCTCTCTCTCTCTCTCTCTCTCTCTCTGTCTGTCTCTCTCTCTCACTCTCAAAAATAAACACTAACAAAATTAAAAAAAAACAACAACAACAAAACAGAACAAGTGTTAGAATATCAGACTGTGTCAGGAAGACAGGGGCAGAAAAACCATACCACAGCTCAGACTCACTATGTAGAATGGGGAAAGGTCAAACTGCCAGATCACAGAACCAGCATAGCCCACTGCCCTTGGTGGGGTCTCTTCTGCATCTGTAGCTACTCCAGCACCCCCTTTGTGCCTAGCCTGTCTACTGTTTCTGTAAAGTCCTGGTGGTGAACACCATGAACATGATCTCTTACTTTTAGCTCAAGGTTCCTAAACTGGTGGAGCTATGTCTAGGAATGTGTGGAAATGTTTCATTTCCCACTCTGCTTTTTCATTGACCTTCCTTGTGTGGGGCTGTCCCTTCTGATGGAGAATCAGACTAAGACTGAAGAGCTTCTTCAACAGTTGCTAACTATCATACTAGAGACCACTATGCAAGAATAAGGGCTAGCTCAAAGAAGCTGTCATTCTTCTAGTCACGAGAGTTAGGACCTTGGATCAAGGAGATACTGGTTGATGTATTGCTTATAAGTTAGTTCAGCATTCAATGTTGACCTAAACCCAGATCCTGCTAAACTACGTGGCACCTTAAAGACATACTTAGGCAACATTGACCAATGTGCTGCATTGCAGGATACACAGCGTTTATTTCTTTATGACATAATTATTTAAATTTAGTTCTGAGGCCACCATGATCTGTCTTACCAGACGCTTTCAAATTTTGAATTCTCACCTGAGTTTCAGTTTGTTCTCAAGTCTTTATTTATATCCAGTGAATCAAAGGATAGTTTGGTGACTTCAACAATAACATTTGATGGGTAAATAGATTTGGGGTTATGAAATTTAGCTATCTTCTATTTTGCAACTGTAAGTGCAAACAGATATACATTGTTTTAAATTTAAAGGTCAGACCTGAAAGGTTCCACTTGCCAGGATGACTCTAGAAGCTTCATGGCCAGTATCCTTCTCATTGTTTTGTCAACTTCTGTTTGTACACTCATATCATGCTGACAGTATCATAGGCTCTTGAAGAAATATAAAATAAATGTATTTCATGAATTCAAAGTATGTAAATATATGAAAATATCTGAGCCACGGAAATATTTCCTTTCATGGTTCAGACTTTTTTTACTTTTTTATTTTTTATTTTAGAGAGAGGGAAAGAGAGCTCATGAGTGGGGGAGAGGGGTAGAGGGAGAGAGAGAATCTTTTTTTTTTAAGTTTTATTTGAGATAGAGTCAGAGGCAAAAAGAGAGAGAGAGAGAAGGAGCAGGGGAGGGACAGAGAGAGAAGCAGAGAGATGGAGAGAGAGAATCCCAAGCAGGCTCGGCACTGTCAGTGCAGAGCCCAATGCAGGGCTCAAACTCATGAACTGTGAGATCGTAATCTGAGCTGAAGTCAGATGTTCAACCAACTGAGCCAATCAGGCACCCCAGAGGGAGAGAATCTTGAGCAGGCTCCACACACAGCATGGAGCCCGACACAGGGCTCGATCCCTCAACCTTCGATCCCACAACCCTGGTATCATTGACCTAAGCCAAAATCAAGAGGTAGATGCTCATCCGACTAAGCCATGTAGGCACCCCTCAGACTTATAAGTTAGAAAAACTGGGTTCCATCAACATAACAGAAGTTATCGTTTGGAGCCTGGTGAGGGGTTGGCACTGAGGGAGTCTTCCCAGGACTATCAATGGAGAAGAACAAAATCTTATAAATGGATGGGGCAAGAATGCTCACACAAAACTCTGCTTCTATCTCAATCTTTATTCCTGATTAACTTGTCCTCAGTGACTGCTTTTACTCTCTTCATGATATGCAGAGTCCAGAGCACTGAAAAAGAAACCAGGAATCAGATTGAGGTTATTAGGCACAGAAATCTGGGTCCAAGAGAAAGCCAAGATTGCAAACTGAATATGGCCTCTTAGATCCACAACAAGAAAGAGCACACTCCTGCCCAACAATGAACTGTAGGTGATATTGAGATCAGTAAAGCCTTGAGGGAGGAAATAAAGGAACCCCAATTGATATAGCATGGTTAGAAGAGAAGGTGACCTCTTTCCCTGCCATAGTTTTGGGATGATGCTGGGGCAAGGCATTCCCTACAATATTCTCTATCAGTATCAATTCCCTTCGTACCTCTTCTACCTGTCTCTTGCCCTTCTCTATATCTATCTCCATGGGTCACTGCCTAAAGTCAATAAATTGAGACCTTTCAAAACAAAATATTTAATTCATTATAGTCTCAAGATACCCTTATCTGTCAGTTTGATACAGTATAGTGGAATGACCACAACAAGGAGTCAAACTGATATCAGGTTGAATTTGGCTTTGACATTTACTAGCTGTGCCTCCCTGGGAAGTTTACTTATAGTTCTGTAAGCCTCAGTGTCTTCATTGTAAAATGGGTAAAGTAGTAGCTACCTCACATAGATGATTAGAGGATTTAAGAGATAATATATACATAGTGTAGGGCCTTCACATGGAAGTCATCAGTATATGGTAGTTTTGTTTATTATTTCTCCATACCAATATCTGTATTAATTTCCTCGGCTACTGCAACAAATCATCACAAGCTGAGTGCTTTAAAACAATATAAATCTATTCTTTCACAGTTCTGGAGGTAAAAGTCCAAAATTAAGCTGTCAGCATGGTTGGTTTCTTCCGGAGACTCTGAGGGAGAATCCATTCCGTGTTTCTCTCCTAGCTTCTCTGGCTGCCAGCCAACATTGACTTGGAGACATATCACTCCAATCTCTGCCTCTGTTTTCATGTGGACTTCCTTTCTGTGTCTCTGTGTGTCTTCTCTTTTTCTGTTACTTATGAGGACATATGTCATTGTATTTGGAGCCCACCCTAATTCAGGACAATCTCATTTGGAGATCTTTACCTTAATTACATCTGCAAAATCCTTATTCCAAACAAGGTTACATTCGGAGGTTCCAAGTGGACATGTCTATTGAAGGAACATTCTTCACCCCTCTACAAAACATGTGATTGGCTGAATTGTATCCCTCCAAGTTCATATGTTGAAGCCCTAATCCCCAGTACCTCAGAATGTGACTGTATTTGGTAGACAGGGCTCTAAAGAGGTAATCAAGTTAAAATGAGGTCATTAGTGTGAGCCCTAGTCTAGTCTGACTTGTGTTTTTATAACAAGAGGAACAAAGAGAGACACCAGGAATGCACATGCACGAAGGAAAGCACACTCTGTGTGAGGACACTGCAAAAAGTGGCCATCTGTAAGCCAAGGAAAAAGGCCTCAGATGACCAAACATGCTGACACCTTGAGCTTGTACTTGCAGCCTCCAGAACTGTGGGAGATAAATTCTGTTGATTCAGCCACTTAGTCTGTGGTATTGTGTTATGGCACCCCAGCAAACTAACTCAATACATAAATGATTGACCTGCTTTCTTTAGTTTCTTTAGGGGTATAACAGTTTACATATGGAATCTGACTTCTTACAGTGTGTTCATGAACCCCATATTTGCAGTAACCTTACAGTGTGAGGGAAGCTCACTTCCCTCCTGCTCAGATATTACTTAATACACTAAGCAGTGTCACTTGGTCGATATTCTCCATACCAACGGTTTGGTATGATTTGGTTTGATTTTGTAGCTGAATTGAATGAATACAATTAATATGGTTCAGGGCTTGATAACAAAAATTCTATAGTGTCACGGGCCATCATAATAAATATTATGGTTATTGTGAAATCTCAAAGGTATAGAGGATTTAGATTAAAGAGGACTAGAAGTTTCTAGTCCTTTCTAGAAGGACTAAAAGTTGATATTTCACCCCATTTCAACTCAAGAGCCATTTTACTTGTATATGAAGTACGTATTCTACTGTCATCCCTTAGCAAATTCTAAAAATAGCCTTCATGAGCATGAAATTTTGCATCTTTTAATTTATGGGCTTGAAAAAAAAACCTAAACTCCTAAGTGTTATCTTTTTTAACTAGCTTATGATTAGCGCAGCTGTTATTTTAGTTCATTGTTTTATTGCTTTTGTAAAGAGCTCTGGGATTTTTATGAAGGTGCTAAGCTTATAGTGTATTTTTAATCACCAATTCAGTTGTCATTATCTTTGTCATTAAAAACAGCACATCTGTAAGCCTATGCTGGAATTCAAATAATATACAAATATATACAAGCAATTAACAGTAAATATTAATAATGATATTATCAACCTCTAAGACAGAAAGCCAGAAAGACAGAGTTAAAGAATCATACATAGGTCTCTCAAGCTTTTCTCTGACAAGTATGATTTCAGATATAGTTATTGTTGAGATCTTTTTCTGACGTATTACTTACGACTGGCATACCTAGAGGTTTTAGCACAATACATCAACCAGTGCTCTGGGGGTGGATCTCACATTGTACTCTCTTAACAATAGTTGGCAGCAGGTAGCATTCCTTTCCTCTGTGTCTATTCTGACCTGCTCCAAGGTCAAGACAATGAATATGTGATCCACCACTCACTTCCCTCTGAAAATACGTGGATTTCTCGCAGTTAGTGTAATCTACATGTTTCTTCACTGCGTTAACATCAATAAATAGGTTACTGAGAAAAGCAAGGGAGACAGGGCTACTGATACTCTAGTCTCTATGGCTAACATGTGAGCATTGGAATGATACTGGAAAGCATCATGATTCAAGTGCTTTGAACAGACTTCTTGATGGAGACTGTAAGCTCTACTGAACGATTTCTCTCTTTTGTCATTGTTGCCCAAGTGCTTAGCGCAGTGCCAGGCACCCAGGAGGTGATCAATAAATAATTGTTAACGGGTAAATTAGTGAATGAACAAACTGCAAAACGTATCACCACTCTTTATTAGGAAAAATATTATTAGTTGCTTAGTCAACAGTGATAAATGGTACTGAACTCCATATGGTGAAATCAAAACAAAAAACATAATACACATAGGCCATGTTGCCTCAGGCTCAAGCAAAGCATTATCAAGATGCAGAGAGAGGAGCAAACACAGGCACACATCTGTGAAATAAGGAAGTAACAGCAATTACATATATATCGCAATCCATCAAGTAGTTCAAACAGAATATATAAACATGGTATCTATGCTGTGACCCCCCCCAAGCCCCCCAAAGTTTAGGACATTTGAAATCTCAGGAAGTCTCTAGAGGAAATGCAAAATCTAATGGAGTAGATTGTGAAAAGCCCTCAGAGGAAACAAGTTTGTTTCCACGTTTGAGGAAAGTGTGAGCTCTCATTTGGTAAGAAGTACAAAACTGATAGATTAGGAAGCCACTGTAGGAACTTGAAAGGGGACAGAATAATGTGGACAAAATTTTTAATGAACTCATACAACATAGAAACAGGAAAACTTGATATAGTATATGTACCAACGTTCTAAGACTGTATTAAACATAATACAATGGTTCATTTCTGTAAATAATATCCTTGGGCCCGGGCAGGAGGGAGGCTGGCTCAGATAATGGCTTCCTGAAGTCAAATTGTTGTACTTGCCTACACAAGCCTAGTTAATAATCTTTCAAAATCTAACCACCTGTGAGTGAGACATTGAGGAAGTAGTAATAAATAAACTATTTTACTGCACCTTAGGGAAACACACTCATAATTTTACCCTACCTGAATCATGGGAGAGTAATTGTGATACCTTAGACATGGTTTTCTACAAAATCACAGGCTTTGGCTGTATACATTAGGTGAAGTAGAGAATCAAGTCAATCAATAATGTTGAGGAAAAAATAAAATGACAAAACAAAACTTCTCCCTCAGTTATCTGAATCATTAAGGTAAGAGTGGGTTTTATAAAGAGTACATTTTCTAGATCAGTGGTTCTCATCTTGTTTAGAATAAGAGTAGCACTCTCTGTTGACTGAATAAATAGCATCTTTCATAGTTTTTTTGGAGTAGGTATAAGTGTTATGACACTTGGAAAATTAAAATTTCATTTACTAATATTTCTGACTTCAAATATAGCATAAATACCACCTCCAGATGTGAAGGGTTGCTCCTCAGAGAAGAGTGGCTGGGTAAGACAGTACAAAACGTCTCAAAACGTGTTTGTTAACAATGTGCCTGGTTTGAGCCACTGTTTGCTTTTTTAAACAAAACTAAAAGTGGCACTCTTCAACAACATTCTTCAAATACATTCTTCTAACTGGAAAAGGTTAGGGACCATAGAGCTAGACAATTGCTTGGATCTGTGCTGGCAGTTGTGACTTTCTAGGATCACAGGATTAAAGAGCATCTCAGCAGGTTTGACATCTTGGCTGTGCTTATGATCGATGCTCGTCACAGTGGCCAGAACCATGATGAGACTATCCCCATCAGTCATTAAGGAAGCCTGTCATTTCACGCATATTGCCATAATTTGAGGACGTGTCTGAGGAGTGGAAGCAATGAAACTGCAACATGGCCAATCCCGTAAATTTAGCCATTTATCACATATTACAAGATCTAGAGTTGATGGCCAGGGTGATGGATATTAATGATGAAGATGGCTTGATTTAAATAGTTTATTGTCCATAGGTATAACTTAAGTATAATTTATTTTCTCTTTCCTCAAAATAACTATGGTTAAGACTGGGAAGATGAACTGTCAGAAATTACTTAAATAAGAAAGAGAAAGTGATTTAGTTTACCCATAACAGATTTAAAGTACATCAGAATTGAAGGGGGGGAAGATATAAAAATCATGACATGCCAAGAAAATGAAAATATGGAAGAAATACACACATCATCAAGTCACTAGTTCAGATGAATCATTTTGCTTAGTATAGAGAGCACAGTTAATAATGGATTATCTCCAAAAATGCTCGATATGTGGCATTGCAAAAGGAAATCCTGTTCATTTTTTTTTAATTTTTGCAAAGTCAGATAATTTTGAGAAAAACAGTACTGCAGAGAGTACCAAAGTTGCTAGACACAGCATCCCAGTTAAAAATAACTACAGATAGGAAGCCATCCTTGGTAGAACAAAAAATAAACCTGAAAAAAAAAAAGTTTTGTTTCTAGGGAATCAAAGATCTCTAGCAGGGACAAATGACAAAACACTTAAGTTGAAAAATAAATGTAAAGAAGCTTGGGCATAGAATTGAAACTAGAATGAAAACAAAATAAAACCCTGATTACCATAAATGATTTTTTAAAGGGTGAGGTTGGAAGTATTTTTAAAATTATATATTTGGGGCACCTGGGTGGCTCAGTCGGTTGAGCATCCAATTCTCGATGTCAGCTCAGGTCATTATCTAAGGATCAAGCCCTGTGTCACATTCTGTGCTGAAATTCTCTCTCTTTCTCTTTCTCTCTCTCCCTACCTTTGCCCCTTTCCCCAGGTCATGCTCTTTCTCTCTCGTTCAAAAAAATAATTTAAAAAAATTAAAAATAAATATTCAATTTAGAGTAGTAAATTATTACATAATACAGGCTACTTTCCACCTACATTTATAATCTCAGCATCTAGTAAGTGAAGGCACAAGGTGACGTATACTTTTTAAGATGTTTACCAGTCCTAACCCTTTTTGAAAACGAGTTCCATTTCTATAGTGGATGCTAGTCCCGTCTTTGAACTGGGTGATCCTTCCCTGTCATCATAGCAGATAGGACTAAGGACAGAGTGAGAGAGATCTGCCCTAAGATGGGTAGATCTGATTTTGTCTCTAGAGAATTTGGAACTGGAGCACAGTTAATTAAGTGCTGGAATAGAAAAGGGATGTGAAGCCAGTGCGGGGCCATGTTTGGGCTTGTGCATGTGCTGAAGCAGTGAAAATCACTTGAGAGAAAGGGAGGAAGAGAGAAAGAGATGCAGAGAGAGCCCGAGGGGCAAAAGCAGTGGAGGGAGGGGGTGAGCACAAGAGAAAACCAGATGCTCCGTGAGAGACAGCCCTCACGAAACTTTTCTTTTCTGTATGGTTATGGTTTCACATGAGGTTTGACTGGAGTCCCCAACCTTGGTTTCTGCAAGTTTTCCCTACAGTTTTCATAATAAACTTCAACTCTGCTTAAGCATTAGGCTATGAGTTCAATTTAACACATGGAGAAGAGGTAAGATTCTGCAGAAGTTAGGGGGAGAGATAAATATGAGACAGAGTCATCACATTTCTTTTAAGTTTCTCTATTTGGTAATTTATGAAACACAATACCTGCACGTATTGGCTCTTTATATGTTAACACATAACAATTATGGAATTGTTGGAACATTGTTGGAATAAGTATGCTTTGTGACTTCTCTGGGTCGTATGGTTTCTTAGTGGACTAGCATATGATTTCCTAACACATACTCCCCCTATTAGATTTTGCTTAGTCAAAACTTGAACCGTTAGCCAAAATTAGGCTGCAAGTTTCTTAGTTTTTATAATGTGTTTTTGCTTAAGTAAGCATGATTTAACATAATTTGTACTTCTGGTAGAAATACGGAAGTTGGAACAAACATTGTAATAAGATGTCATCTGTCTACAAAACAGAAAGAAAGAACCTAGAGTTGGTGAGAACTTAGGGAGATGGGCCATCTCAATCCTGGCTGTGTGAATTGTAATAGGAATTATGCCAATACTCATTCATTCAACAAATATTTATGGAATTCATTCTTGATGCCACTGTTCTAGGCACTGAAATTCATCAGTGAACAAATCAGACAAAAATCTGCCTGTATGGAACTTATATTTTTCAAAAAGTTTAAAACTGTACATATCTTTTTAACCTAAAAGTACTTTTGGATATATGTATATGTATTTTTTCATACAGTGGAATACTATGTTGTCATTAAACACATGTTTTTAAAGAATATAGTATTAGGTTAAAATCTTTTTTAAAAAAATTTTTTAAAGTTTATTTATTTATTTATTTTTTTTTTTTAATTTTTTTTTTTCAACGTTTCTTTATTTTTGGGACAGAGAGAGACAGAGCATGAACGGGCGAGGGGCAGAGAGAGAGGGAGACACAGAATCGGAAACAGGCTCCAGGCTCTGAGCCATCAGCCCAGAGCCTGACGCGGGGCTCGAACTCACGGAACGCGAGATCGTGACCTGGCTGAAGTCGGACACTTAACCGACTGCGCCACCCAGGCGCCCCTAAAAGTTTATTTATTTTTGAGAGAGAGAGAGACAGAGTGTGAATAGGGGAGGGGTAGAGAGAGAGGGACACACAGAATCTGAAGCAGGCTCCAGGCTCTGAGCTGTCAGCACAGAGCCTGACGTGGGGCTCGAAGTCACGAACTGAGAGATCATGACCTGAGTTGAAGTCGGACGCTCAACCAACTCAGCCACCCAGGCGCCCCTAAAGAATATAGTGTTAGGTTAAATATTAAGTTATAAAGGAGTAACTACAGTAGGTTCTCATCCTTATAAAAAAATAATTTAAATAGTTTAGTGAGATAAGTGCTCACACGCATCTACTTTTTAAATTCAAAAGAAATATATACTGAAACATTAATGGTAGTTGCCTCTGTATGATGACATTATAGATCATTTTAATTTTGCTCTTATTATGTCTCCATGTTGCTAAATCTTCTGTAACAAGCCTGTATTAATTTGATATCTTTTGCCTCACGTGTAAGATGCATGACGTTTCACATTTTCATATATTTAAAATTGAGAATTATGAGCTCAATGTGGGCAGGAATCTGTCTTGGAAACTTACTTGAATCAATGAATGTTACTGTCAAAAAGAAAATGTCCATACTTTAGGCAAAGGAGTACATTGTAGTATAATTGTCACTGTACATGTTTGACATTAACGACGTCTACAAGCTGATTAATACTTTTGTCACTCCAGTTGAGCTATGTCTCTAAAATGCCACATGAACTTTAACTTGTTTGGATCCATATATATCATTTAAAATATCTTTTGGAAAGATGAGCACAGGGTACCTAAAAGGCAATTTAATTAAAGGTGGTGGATTCCTAACAATAGCTTCTCATTCAAGCTGGAAGAGCTCTGTGTCCAAAGTTCCCATTGTATGCGTTTTAATTAAGGAAAACAAACAAAACAATAGAAAATAGAAAAACTGCAAGTAATACAATACAAGCCATATATTATGAAATTAAACAGTCCAAAAGATGTTAATAAAAAGTTCAAGTTTTAGGGTTCAGTGTAGTGAACATCTGTCGTTTTTACCCCTTCACATCTGTATTTCCCACTCTGGAAAATAGGTAGGGTCTGCTGTCTACAAAAACCCTTCCTTTGGGGAACATCTTCTCAGCTCGTGTAATCTACCTGGGTTTGACGCACACACCAAACTCTGCAGCTGTGCTGTTCGGTGCAGTGGTGGCGATTAATTTAAATCTAAATTGTTTAAAATAAAACTTAAAATTTTGTTCCTCAGTTACAACAGTTCCTCAGTTACATTTCAAGTAATCGTTAGCCACACATGACAAGTGGCTACCATGCTGGACAGTGTAGATGAGAGACATTTCCATTGTCACAGGAAGCTGTCTTGAATCGTGCTGTGGAATTAAGTAACTCAGGAAATCCCATGTGACTGGCCATAGCGACACATGGCTATGTGTCAGAGGACACATGACCCAATCAGGTTAGTGAGATCCAGGCCCAGGGCTTTTGTAAGGGTTGAAAGAGAAAGGCTCTCATGACTCTACTGGAATAAAAGAGGATATGAAATTGGAGCTAATGCAGTTCCCACAAGGGACAACCCGCTGAGTACGGAGACTGCACGGGAGAGAGAAATGAGATCATGGTGATGTTTTTTCGAGTCTATGAACCAACAGGGCCTAAAGACTATCTGCAGGTTTTTAAGTTGTAAAAGCCAATAATTTTCCATTTTGCTCAAAAGCATTTGGGCTATTTGGCTGTTTAGGTATATAACTGAAGGAGTACTGACCAAGCTATATAATCGAAGGTGAATTAACTGAAAAGTATCGTTGTCTCTGATGCCACCATCAAGGCTCAAAGGTGACTCCAAGGATATAAAAAAGATTCTGGGTCAAACTTTGCGATTCAAATGCAAGAGTGATATTTAATCATATAGATATATGTATTTGGTTGCCATTTAGCAATATACTGCTTGAAGGGGCTTGGGGTTCATTGTGGTGTGGCCCGCTTTTGTGCAATAACTGGATACATAGTCTTTTCATAGTTGGTAATAGTAATTATGATATAGAAAGAAATTTGTATAATTTATTGCTAAAATTTTGGTGTATCATATTTAATTTTAGTTTTCTTTTTTCTTATTCCCTCCTCTAATTTATACCTACTACCACTGGCTTTGGAGGTCAGGAAAGTAGTTAAAAATAAATTGCAAAAAATAGGTGAAGAAAATGTAAAGAGCCAGCTTTTTATCACTAAATGAAGAAAACTTTAATTTCAGTGCAGGCCTTTTCAACTATTTTTTTATTCTGTTTTGTTTTATCTTTTAAACATCTGTAATACAGCGAGGAGAATCATTGTGCACTATGTCGAGCTGAGTTCTCCACTTTTGCTCTGATGGCCTTAGCTGTAATTGGCTTGTGTAGGCTTCCATTTCATTTTCATAATGAAATATAGTTAACAAAAATGAAAATGCCAAGAAAATGGATGTGCTCTAAAAATGGCAGGGGATTGGGTGGGGTGATAGGACACGTTTTCTAACAGCTTACAAAATTATGGTTTCTCTCATTTCCTATCCCTCAAATAGACTGACCCAGGTAGAAGATAGCCCATTTTCAGAAAGGCTCCCTCAGGAATCAGTGGAAATGTTCAAAAAACTCCCTGAGTCAACACACTGACAATGATCAGGAAAAAAAGAACAAACTCCACAAACTTCACTAGCTTTTGGGCTGTATACAAAGAACCATCATATCCCAGGCTTAGGGAATGATATATGATGCACCTGGAAAAGTGCATTCAGCTTGGATAAACTCAGTTCCAGAAATATGTAGAAGATTGGAGAGAGTTAAGAGGGAAAAAAATGATGAAGTGACTGGGGAGGTGAGGTTGGGAGGGGGCTTGGGAGGAAAGATTAAAGCAACCGACTAAGTAACTTTTAAGATCTGACATGATAAGAGCCAACAAATATTTTAAAATAGCAAATACTATAGAGACAGAAAAATTATTTGGAATGGCCACAGGACCACAAAAAAAAAAATAAGCAGTACTGACTATTCCAAAATTCTGGCTATGTACAGGGGAAAATGAAAAACAAACAAACAAAAATAGTAACTTTTAGAATATTCTCTTAACAAAAACATAGGAAACTTAACTCATGGCAAATTTACTAACAAAGAAAGCCATGGGTGTTAGAATTTGATTGTGAGGAAAGGGTGGTGGGCGATATGACTGGAGAGGTTCTTTCCTACTTAGTATTTCTACAAATCTAGTATAATATGTAAATTCAAATTTACATTGAACAAGCGTATATTCCTTGCCATGCAGCGAGGTTTAAACCAAACTTTTAAAGAACCCATTATTACACAGTTTGCCCTGGGATCTCCGACCAACATAGGGGAGAAAACTGTTTTTAATCTGCAGTTTTCCGAAAACAATTCAATTAAAAATAATAAAAAATCTGAAATGCTGCCCACAAGGGTTAATAACTACAGAGGTGTCCAACAGATATTCAATCACAAAAATTTAAATGCTCTTTTCATTAAGCCTCTTGTGTCTTTTTCCATAGCTAAACCAAGATAATTGTTTTGGGGCTAATTTCTGAGGCTATTTAATAACACCTCCTGCTAGACTTCTTATGTAAACTCAGCAAGAAGAAGCATCCAGAGTAATAGAAAAATAGTTGTGCTCATTTTACAGCTCAAATTCATACTTTTCTTTATAAAAGAGATCCTGCTGTTTGAGTTTGGCAACTGCCTTACCAACTGCATTGGGGAAGATTGGATTAGGAGGCAGCGCTGACTATGCAGTAAAGTCCCCACTCTCTAGCAGGATTTTTATGTAAATTCCATTACAGTTCATACTTTTGCAGATAATGAAATGGATACAAAACACTTCAAGGTTTCTAAGTCAGCAAAATAATGAACAGGATAGCCTGTAAACTGCTTTAATACATTTTTGACATTTGGTCACTCATAAAAATGGGCTTGGTATTTCTTCTTTCATATAGGTTTTCTTTTTTAATGCTACATTCTAACAGCTCGTAGCTCTACAGGTTATTGCTAACGTGTGAACATGAACTACAAAGAGTTCGTCATACTTTAAATTTCAGCAAGTGGCAAATTTTGCATTATGTTTCCATAAGAAAATATGGACATTTTTTTTCTACAAAATGTCATTCCTTTAGATTGAAAAAAGAAAAACAAAAAAGCACACATACCTTATAGACTAATGGCAGTGCCAGAGGGATATGCTTTTGTAATTAACTCACCACAAAATTAAAATTATGTAGATTGATCTATAATTATTCTTTTATATAATTTGTGATGACATGTATGGGCAAAAGTGTATTTTCAAATGACTAGCCCCTGGAGACAATATGTTTTCAGGTTTCCAAATGGGTCTTTTTTTAGCAATAGTCAATGACTATAACAGAAACAGTCAAGAAAAATATTACGTAGCACAATGTATAAAATGTATTCTTTACCTTCTGCTATTGTCATTTTAGTTCCATAGACTGTCTGTGCTTGAAGGTGAAATTCCCATTAGTGTCAATGGAGAATCCAGGCATGGGGTAAAGGAAATTCAAGACTTTGGCAACAATGACACAATTTTCCGAGTGAAGCAAGAATGTGAACAAAGTCCGCATTTCAAATATAAAGTATTCTGGTGATCCATTATCCCATTAGTGTAGCTGAACTTTTCAGGAAAGTATACTCATCTTTATTCTGGGATGACTAACACACATGCAATATTCCCTTTGGTATATTCAATAGTTTCAGTCAAAATAGGAAGCCTATTGACATTTCACCTCATTGCCAAATCAAACAAGATTAGTCATATGAACTGAGTCTCACTGATAGATGATTTTTGATGGTGAAACGTCAAAACATGATGCATGACCTTTGGCTTGTAGTTAGCCTTTTGGGAGCCACGCAGTAACTTTGTCCAAAGAAGAGAAGCCCAACCTTTGGTTCCTGTGGACCTATGCGGAGAATCATATCATGATTTACATTTTAGAATGTTTCACTCTCACGGAGCTCTCAAATGCACTCAAGTGTTCTGGAAGTAAACAGTCCAGGACTATGCTTTGGGAAGTCCAGATGAGTTAGAGAAATAGATGAAAACAGGGAGACAATGTAACTAAGCAATGCTAAACAGAGGCAAGAGGTCCCTAAGCACTGGTAACAATACTGAGTGCTTACTTAGGCTTATACTGATTGATTTATATGCATTATCGCATATATACCTCACAACAGTCCTATAAGTAGGTCCCTATCTTACAGATGAGAAGGTTGAGGATAAAAACCATATAGCACACTGTTTTTCTGAAGATCAAATGCTATGTAATGGAATTGGATTTTAAGCATTCTTAACCACTTCAAATACCATCTTTGCCTTCAATCCTCCCCATCACAACCACCAACACCAACACCAACACCAAAAAAGTAATTTGCCCTCTATACATACTTTTTGGGATATGCATTGGTTTTTGTGGCTTCATTCTATTATGCTGCTTTTGATGGTTGTTAGCCTGGTTTAATGTAGGTCTTAGATTATGATTTTGTCGTGCATAGTAGTATGACTGGCCAATTACAGTTGTTTCTGCTCTTATTTGCCTCTAAGAGATTTTTCTTTAAAATTTCTGACCATATATGAAAGAGAAAATAGGGATTCCTCTGTTACTGGTCTACATGATTCTGGCAGTAACAAAATGTAGTTTCTGGGAATATGATTATATTTTAAATGACAATAACAATAGCCAATGAATGTGCTCACACTCGTATCAGGCCTTATGCTGGATGCTTTGGGTATATAAACTCATTCACACTCAGAACAACACTGTGGAGTAAGTATTATTGCAACCATTTTACAGATAATGAAATGAAGCTCAAACGATCTAAAGAACTTGCTGAAGGTATGAAAAGTCTGCAGCAGAACTGATTCAACACAGATCTTTCTGCCTCCACGGACCTTGTGCTTTCCTTTACCACATTGCCTGCCATATCCAGGGATATTAACTCTTCTGAGCTACTTTCTTTTAGGCTGCAGATAAACTTTTAAGATCTGACAAACTCTGTTAAAGGCAAAGAGTAGGGGCGCCTGGGTGGCGCAGTCGGTTAAGCGTCCGACTTCAGCCAGGTCACGATCTCGCGGTCCGTGAGTTCGAGCCCCGCGTCGGGCTCTGGGCTGATGGCTCAGAGCCTGGAGCCTGTTTCCGATTCTGTGTCTCCCTCTCTCTCTGCCCCTCCCCCGTTCATGCTCTGTCTCTCTCTGTCCCAAAAATAAATAAACGTTGAAAAAAAAAATTTAAAGGCAAAGAGTAAAGATCATTAACATAAGATACGACAGCATAAATGCCTTTTTTTCCTCCCTTCTTATCACTTTCATCTTCCTTCTCTCTACTCCTTCCCATTTTTATGTGAAATGATATTATACATTTCAGTACTTTTGGATGTCTGGCAGCAGTTGCCATAGGTGAAAGGAAGAGACAAACCATCCCTAGGTCTAGAATTGCCGAGATTAACAGTGCCTGTGGAAACAGGACGCCTTGCCTACCTTGGTCTAGTTTGCCTCAATACTTCAGCTTTTAATTGTAATACCAGGTTCTACTAATGTGCACATGGGACCTAAGAATTCTGCTTCCTTTGACTTCTGTTCCTCATTACGTTGTGTGCCCTTGGTCTCCTAAAGAAACAATGAAAGAGAAAGCAGGGGGGATAAGAGATATTTCCCCTAGCACTTGGCAATCTGACATGTTTGCAGGTCTGTATTTATCTCTGTCTCATCCTTTTGAAGGTGAGCTTGTGGGGAGTACCATGCATGTCATGTTGCATTAAGTACTCAGCACACTCTTACTCAATGCTTAACGTAATAATTCTCGTATTCATTCAAGAGAAAAGCCTTCTTTTCTTATGTCCAGCCAACTGAAAAGATTCATAAGGATGATTTAAAAAGATTGAAAGGCTACTCTAAACACAAAAATTTACAAGACACACACACACACACACACACACACACACACAGAGCAAAATCTCTCAGTGGTAAAAGATAGTATTCGAGTTGTTGCCCTTTCTCCTTTTTAAGAGCTAATGTCTTGATAAAATGTTTGTTCAAAGCTGGTACATATTGTATCACTCAAGAATATATGCATGTCTCTCCAGAATTAAAAAAAGAAAAAAGAAAAACTGCTTTTGGACGAATCTGTGCTTTTGAGTGGCCTGTTTGGTTGAAAGTTTATAGTACTTATTTTACAAAAAAAAAAAAAAGGTTTTACTAAATTAGCTTCTTCTAGAAAATAAATCTGGATATGATCAGGAACAGCCAAAGCAAGAAGCAGTAAAATCCAAAAATAATATTATAAACAGCTTAAGTCACTTAACTTTATGTAAATGTACTGAGGAGGAAAAAAAATGAGAGCAGAAAAAAAGAGACTGAACAAAGCAGGTTAAAAACTGGGAGGAGAGAACTCTTGGATCAAAGGAAAAGAAACAAAAGAAATTATAAGCTATTCTTCTTTTACTAGAAAGAAATTAAGACTTGCACCTATGATACATCGGAGTAGAAGCAACTATAAAAGAAAAAACAAAAAACAAAAAACATGCCCAAACCTGTATTTGGATCAAGGTGGAGTAGCTACCTGCCACAATTACATAAAACCATCTCAAGTTATTGTTACAGGATTATTTCTGAAATAGGAAAATACTCAAGTATGCAACATCCTTCCCAGAATTTTCTCCCCTTAATCAGTAAGTTATAACATTTCAGAACACAGCAAGTGCCACATTCATTAACTTCTAATACTGAATTAGAGCTTTCTAAATCTTCTTTATCCCCTTTAGAGTTTTATGCCTGACTTCTGTTTCGTTGTGTATAAAAATGTATCAAATATTACGCATATTTTTTACTCTCCTGTCACTTTTTAAATTGCTAGGTCAAAATTATTTCTCAGATATCAAGCATACACAAAAGTGTTTTCCCCTAAGCTATAAAAATTTGCTTAAGGTAGAATGATTAGTAAATATTTTAAAACAAAGGAATATCCAAATGCATTTATTTTTAAGAAGTTTGATACTATATAGCCCCTATGTTTGCCCAATAATAAGGTAACCATTTATCCCCCATCTGGGCAATCCCCATTGATGTCTCTTGCTCTGGCACAATTATTAATAGCATCCCTTTTCTTCTCAGAGGCATCCAAATTTAGATAAAAATTATATTGTTACCCCTACCTAATATCAAGGCAGCATGGCATGAAAAGTTCTGAGGCTTTTGAGACAAGCCCACAGGGGTCTGTGCTTATTTCCATCATTTACTTATTGTGTATACTCGGGCAATTACTTATCTGCTCTGAGACCAATTTTGTCGTCAGCAGCATATGGGTAATAATAGCTCATAGACTTGTTGGGATAACGTGAATGCAACAGTATTATGTCTGGGTACATACACAAATGGGGATAATAAGATCACCTTATAAGATTGTTGTGCATTTAACTTAAGATGATGGATTTATGCATACTGCTTGGCACATGGTAGATACACCAAATACAGTTTTCGTCACACTCGTTCTCATGATCATCATTATCATCTGCCATTAGTGACTGTTTGTAAATATTAGAGTTAATTGCTTCTCTCCTAACGTCATCTTTTCTAGTACTCATGTCACATCTGTGGAAGATGGTTAGAATTTTGCCTTGTACCCATAACAACCAGGAATTATGAGCTCTTTCCTAGCACTTTAGACTGCAATTGTGTTGAACGCAGCCTGGGCAGCATTTGGTCAGTTATTAGGGAAAACACATTGCTTCGTTTGATATAAGAATGAATTTCTCAGAGTGCATCTGAAAAGTATCCTCAAGGCAGAGGAGTATGAACTCTGACTTTGGAGACAATCCCTGATTCTCCCCTCCTGAGAGAAAATGTCTTAGAAGCCTCCATCTGATTCTTAATAATTCAAGTGGTTTCCATTCTGTTTCATTACATATCTGTTTCTGTTTTGCATTTTAAAATGTTTTAATAATTTTCTACCAAGGCAAATTTGTGTGTTCTGAGGCTTATCTTCCTCCTGATACACTCCTGCCTGCTTCCACATTACCTGTGCACCAGTTTGAGAAAGAACAGAGATTCCCTTGTTGGGTACAGCTGGCTTAGAAACCAGTTCTGCATTTTATGCACCTTGTGGCCCTTGGCATACTACTTAATTTCTCTGAACCTCAGTTTCTTGGTCTTAAAAATGGGGATACTATAAATATCAATCAAGTTGTTTGATATTTAAATGTGATCATGTCTGTAAGCCCACTAACTCACATATTAGGAATTCAATCTATGTCAGTTATTTTACATTCTTTTTTTGTTAGTGAAAAATGGTTAGTGATATCTAGCCAGGTCACACTGATGAGGACCAGTTGGAATTTATTTCTGTTGGGTCACAAAACCCAAAAGCACATAAAATAGATGACATCTGGCTTACCACATAAAAATGTCTATGCAATCCAACACGGAGTCTCATGCAACTATCCAGGTTCTCTCTTCCAAATTCCCTTAGTAACTCAACCTTGAGTGGTAATGGCTTATTAATGACCTTACTTGACTAGGCATGCATGTTTTTTGGAATCCAGTTGCCATATAGGAACCATATGGTTGAGACCTCTTTAGACTTTACAAAGCACATTAGTAAAATGAAAACAGAAATAATATTGTGAGGCACAGGATTCAGTCAGCCAAAGACTCCATTCTTTACCTGGCTGACACTTAGATGTCCTTCAAGATTCCAGTCAGACATAATCTCTTTTGGGAAATGCTCCTCAAAGACCCTGTGCTTTCCTCTATCATTGTACTTATTACAAACCGCAGAAAATTCGTGTTCATTTACCTATCTGCTCCCTTAACCTTTCAATCTCTAGAGTAACAGTTCTCCAAGTAAAATCAGCAGACTCCTCAAGGTCCCAGAGACCCTTTTAGGGGGGGGTTGCAAAGTCAAACCTATTTTCAAAATAATACTAAGACATTACTTGTCTTTTCCACTCTATTGACATTTGCACTGATGACGGAAAAGCATTGGTGTGTAAAACTAATACTCTGAATTAAGGCAAGTGGTACCAGACTAGCTGCTGTACAGTTTGTTCATCAAGTTGCAGTATCATAGTCATTATATTCTTATTCACCTAACACTTGCAATGACACAAAAGCAAAACAACACTAAACAAAGAACAAACAAAAAATAACATACCAATTTCAGTTAAGGATGCCCTTTAAAAAACAATGAAAATTAGGGGCGCCTGGGTGGCGCAGTCGGTTAAGCGTCCGACTTCAGCCAGGTCACGATCTCGCGGTCCGTGAGTTCGAGCCCCGCGTCGGGCTCTGGGCTGATGGCTCAGAGCCTGGAGCCTGTTTCCGATTCTGTGTCTCCCTCTCTCTCTGCCCCTCCCCCGTTCATGCTCTGTCTCTCTCTGTCCCAAAAATAAATAAACGTTGAAAAAAAATTAAAAAAAAAACAATGAAAATTAATATTCACTTTATAAGCCCAAATTCCTGAATACACATCTTTAATATTCTGTGTGACAAAATGGGATGTATATAAAAAGCACTCCCACTGTAACTGAAGGATGATGATTGTCAAGTACTTGTGAGATAAATGTTTGGGTTGCAAGCTGAAATAGCTTCTCTTTTCATGGTTTTTACTTTAAAAAGCAACTGACAGACAAACCATGGTTATTCAGAGTCGGGTACTTCACAGATATGTTTCAAAAGATGAATGAAAGCAAGCAAGTCATTTCAAGGAAACAACCAATGGTATTTATTGCCAATGACAAGATTCAAACATTCCAGCAGAAATTATAATCTAAAGAATAATTTGTATCTGCCACTGTGTGCTTGACAACTTCCCAATGCTTAAAGACTTTTCTGATAAGCTTAGTGGTAATATTAACAGTGGCAATTAGAAAAATAAGTTTTATGACATATGTGGACTTTTGGGAAATCTGCATGATTCAGTAAAACAGTATTTTCCATCATGTTATAAAATCATGCAAGTAATTCATGGGGGGAAAGAGCTATTCGTAGGGTGAGATAAACCAGGGGTGCCTGGCTAGCTCAGTTGGAGAAGCATGTGACTCTTGATCTTGAGGTTGTGAGTTCAAGCCCCCCATCGGGCATAGAGATTACTTTTAAAAATGTAAGGCAAACTAATGTACTTTAACACAACAGATTTTAAAATGTTCTTTGATTTGGTTTCAGATTCCACTTTGCAACTAAACTTTAATGAACTATTTTTTTTAATGTTTAGTTTAGTATCAAAGAAGAATATCACATTTATCTGAAAAGGTTATTAAAATATTCGTCTTCGTTTCAATTAATATCTGTGTAAGGCTGATTTTTTTTCATATACTTCAAACAAAACAATACATTGCAATAGATTGAAATACAAATAGATGTGAGAAATTGCCTGTTCTCTTTTAACACAGATATTAAAAATTTTGCAAAAAAATGTAAATAATGTCAATGTTTTTTTTAATTTTTTTTAAGTTTATTTATTTTTGAAACAGAGAGAGACAGAGCATGAACGGGGGAGGGTCAGAGAGAGAGGGAGACACAGAATCGGAAGCAGGCTCCAGGCTCTGAGCTGTTAGCACAGAGCCCGATGCGGGGCTCGAACTCACAGACCGCGAGATCGTGACCTGAGCTGAAGTCGGACGCTAAACCGACTGAGCCACCCAGGCGCCCCAATAATGTCAATTTTCAGAGGACGTTTTTGTTTTCAAAAATAGAGTTACTTTTCATAAAACTGTGTTTTTATGTTTATGTTTTATGTGTTATATGCAGTGAGTTTATTATTGCTATTTATAACTGAATATTAATTTGTTTCCATATTAATTCTAATGTGATAAATATTGAGAGCTATAACTCATAAAAAATCTTTTGTGATCCTCAATAATTTTTGAGAATGGAAAAGGTGCTGAGACCAAAACATGTAAGAATCACTGCTAGAGAGGGTAACACCATTCATCTTTCTATCCAAAATGCCCATTATTCACTAGGTGGTTCATACATGTTTATGTAATGGATGGATGGTTGATAAAGTAACTGAATATTGTATATAATGTCAGAAAAATCTTACACTATAATAAAAAATAGTTGATATGCAATATGTAAGGAATAAATTCAAATGCAATTTATTATTATTATTATTATTATTTTGTCTACCATTGTTTCTTGCCTCATAATGCCTATCTCCAAAACTGAGGTAAAGAAAAAGACTCTTTGGTAATAATTTATCATTTAATTAAATCACTCAAGAAACATCTGCTGGGAAAATACTATTTGCCTGGATCTAGATGAGATATTGGTGGTGATAAGAGGGACAGCAAAATAGTTTATTTTTCTTAAAGTTTATTATTTGACAATCAAATCAAAGAATTTACTTGTTTCATCATCAATTTGCATATTTTACAACAAATGTGTTTGAGATAGACTAGTCTTAACACCTTTTGAAGGTTTTAACATGTTTTGGTTGACTGTTTTTTATATTGCTTTATCATTGTGCTTTAAGGAATATTTAGTATCCACCTCTTCTCCAGTTTCCTGTAATAAATGCTTGAGTGCCTGTTAGTCCTAGAATGATCTGGAGGGGGAGTTTTGATGGGCAGGAAAGCAGAAACCTGAAGGGACAAAGTGAGTGAGGACACAGTCTCAACTAGATTAATTTACAGACTGAAGTCTCACAGAAACATGAATCAAGTCAGAACTTTCTCAAAAATTCTAAACCCTAAGTGTTTTTGGTTTTTTTTTGTATTACTATTTTGCCTCCTTCAAGTCGAAGTCAACTCTGTTCTGAAAGAAAGAAAGAAAGAAAGAAAGAAAGAAAGAAAGAAAGAAAGAAAAGAAGCAAAAGGAACAAAGAAAAGAAATACAGAAAAAAGAAAACATGGGAAAAGAAAAAAGTAAAAAGTGTATTTGTGAGGGGATGGATACGTTAATTAACTCAATGGGAGAAATCTTTTCACAACGTAGACATGTATTAAATCATCACATCGTCCACTTTAAATAGCTTACAATTATACCTCAATAAAGTGAAAAAAAGACACAGTCAACTCTCTTAAAAGAGAGAATATCATCTTGATAACTCTATGAATGAGGAAGAGTAGAAACAGTTTGGAAAAGACAGTATATATTTTTAGTTCCATTGAATGAAGGTGATAAAAAATCTTCTCTTGCCAGGAAAGGAACGCCTTTGAGTTGTGCTGATGTAGTAAATAGACTATATCCAAGATCTAAAGCTCTGTAATTATTCCATATATACTATTTTACCCATTATGAGATGCATTTCCCCCCTTGTCTTAACATTTCTGAAATTGGGACAAGGCTGTTCAATCAATGAGATATCACAGTTTCATTGGCAGAGTTTTAAATTTTCTTTGTAGACTATAAAATATTGGTGTGTCTTACTACTGACAGCATTTGAAATTTAGTGAAATATAATATCCCAGAAAAACTGAATAAGACTTGATTCTACAGTTATATAGTGACACCGTAATCAGAATAGTGGTCCTTAATGCCTTGCCTTGAATTGGATCTATTTCCCTCTCCTGTCTCATTGGGAAATACTATTATTTTGTCATCTAATGAGCAAATAAGCTGATTTGCTTCAAAGCAATGTAAGCAAATTTGAATGACACTGTTTGATCCCTGAGAACTTCAGTTTGGTATAAAGTTTGCACAAGCCCAAAGGGAAAAAATTCCAGATGTTTATAGCTAATGTATAAATAAGATGTGATCACAAGACAGAGATTTCTATATAAAGAGTGTACCCTAATTTTTATGCTTCAAAATATTAAACATATCCTCAGCTTACAATTGATTTTATATATTTTAATGCAAACAATGGCATATGTAATTTTCCTTTGCATTACCCTTCCCTTCTGAAGTGCCGAGGAAAATAAATGTGTGCAGAAAACATTTATACCCACGTCACTATCCGTACATTGGGTAAACAATCAAAAGTACTTCTACAGATGCACGTATGAAAATTAAGAGTATTCCCACTTCCTCAGTCAAGACAGTCATGCTGTTTTGGCCACACATACGCATAATGGAAACAAAATTGCTTTAAATAATCAAAATACACAAAGGCACATTTTTCTGAGTGATTGGAAATAACCCTGACAAATGCTCGCATTTGGTAAATTATGAGCTAGCCAAGGTACGTTTGCATAAATATAATGAAAAACATTTTTTAAAAATTTAGTAAGCATATAAAGCAAGGCATTCTCTTAGTAATGAATTTCCTTGGCAGATAAACCAACAACCATGCAGGGCAAGTTTATGAAGGTGCCTCCCTGAGTGCTTGACAGAGTGTGTGTGTGTGTGTGTGTGTGTGTGTGTGTGTACGTGCACGTGTGCGCATATGTGTGTGTGTGTGTGTATATACATACACATATCGATGAAGAAAAATCCTTGCAATTATATGAGATGGAGATCTTCCTGCAACTAAAAATAAATATAGAAAAAGCCTAGACACATCACATAGCTACTTGTATTTTGAAAAGAACACAACTTTGTGCAGTGGAATACTATGATAATACTGCACACAAATAATTCGTATTTCCCATATGTAACTCTTTGGTAACGCAGAGATGGCCTTTTTGGTAAACACATGATTATATTCTCTTCTAACAATCTAGGCACCACACCTCAGCTGCACACTTAAATAGGCACCGGTCTATAGTTGAGAGGATTTGTGGGTGTCTCATAAAAAAAAAGTGTTTGAATAGGGCAAGAAATAATTTTCTACTCACAGAGAATATGGCACTATTTGTTACCAGTTTGCTTTGTGCGATGCATGGAAGTAAAAGCCAAGGAAAGATGTACATTCACTTAGGATTTTCTAGTTTAGCCTATTTCTTCTTCTTCTTCTTCTTCTTCTTCTTCTTCTTCTTCTTCTTCTTCTTTTTAATGTTTATTATTTTTGAGAGAGGGAGACTGAATGGGAGAGGGGCAGAGAAAGAGGGAGACACAGAATATGAAGCAGGCTCCAGGCTCTGAGCTGTTGGCACAGAGCTCATCACAGGACTCAAACTCAAGAAATGGGAGATCATGACCTGAATCAAAGTCAGATGTTTCACTGACTGAGCCATCCAGGTGTGCCTAGTTTAACCTCTTTCTTTCTTTCTTTCTTTCTCTCTTTCTTTCTTTCTTTCTCTTTCTTTCTTTCTTTCTTTCTTTCTTTCTTTCTTTCTTTCTTTTTCTTTCTTTCTCTCTCTCTCTCTTTCCCTTTCTTTCTTTCTTTCTTTCTTTCTTTCTTTCTTTCTCTCTTTCTCTCTTTTTCTTTCTTTCTTTCTTTCTTTCTTTCTTTCTTTCTTTCTTTCTCTTAACGTTTATTCATTTTTGAGAGGGAGAGAGACAGGGCGTGAGTAGGGGAGGGGCAGAGAGAAAGGGAGACACAGAATCCAAAGCAGGCTCCAGGCTCTGAGCTGTCAGCACAGAGCCCGACGCAGGGCTCAAACTCACGAACTGGGAGATCATGACCTGAGCTAAAGTCAGAGGCTTAACTGACTGAGACATCCAGGCGCTGCTAGTTTAGTGTATTTCTTAAACTAAACATAAGACAACAGGGAGACTTAACCACTGAATTTGCTACTTGGAGAATCAAACTATTCTGAGAATTCTGTAGCCTTTAGAAATCACTAGTACCTGAAGAACACACCTTTAAATGAAAGGGATGTTATCAAGGTCCTTTCAAATGGTCTTGCCACAAAAGATAAGCACACACATCTATGAGGGTAAACTGTGCTCAAAAAGATAAAATAAACCAAGGACAGGTTGATGGAGTAGAGATGACTTTCTTGTGTGTGTGTGTGTACACACACACACACACACACACACACACACAGGTAGGGGGTGGTGGTGGTGGATTCTTTTAATTCCTAAGCATGAATTATAGGAAAAGCCTGATTGTCTTTTACAGCCTTAGTCATCTTTGAACATCATCAGCTTTTCCCCATTAACTGCCACCCACCTTCACCTGACAACAGGAAGTAAGAGCTTGAGAGAAACCAGAATTACAAAAGGCCTCTGGTTGGGTAAAATGGTGCAGTCAACCAAGTTGAACTGGTGTCACTTGCCTGGCTCTTTGAGGTAGCTCTTATCCTTATCTCTTCTTCCTCTCATTTAAGAACAAACTCCTAGAAAGCTTAATGCTTTGCTTTAGTTTCAATATTCAGATACACTGAAGATGTTCGGTAAGAAGTTATCACTTCGCAATAGGATTTTTCTTCCCATAGTTTCACTGAAACCTCTCTCCTATTGGTCATCAATGACTAACTCATTGTGACATCCAGATTTCTCGTATTTCATCTTCCGCGTCTGTATCTCCTCCTTTTCACCTGACCATTCCCTTCTTTCGGAAACTTTCCACCCTTTCTCAATGGACATTCCTAGTTGTTTTTTTCCCCCCAACTGTGTGGCTGGAACTTTTGTCTCCCTCTTCAGGCTTTCATATACGTGATCTAAAAGTTTGTTTCTCAGCCCTCTTCTCTCTCCTTCCTGACAATCTTATCTACCAGTTGGGCCTTGACTGAGGGTGACCCTCCCCTCCCCCCATAGCTCTGTCATATCCTCAGAGTGCTGGACATCTGTATCCATCTGTACACCTCTCTTGTAGAGACAAAGATAGGTTCTGGCACCTTAGAAATTCATTACATCCAAAGTGAATTTAGTATCTTCCCTCTCACATTTCTGTATCCTCCTCATATCTCCTTTTTTTTTAAGTTTTTATTTATTTATTTTGAGAGTGAGAGAGAGATTGAGAGAGTGTGTGCATGAGCAGGGGAGGGGTAGAGAGGGAAGGAGAGAGAGAATCCCAAGCAGACTGCACACTGTCAGCAAAGAACCCCATGCAGGGCTTGAACTCACGAACCATGGAATCATGACCTGAGCCAAAACCAAGAACCAACTGAGCCACCTAGACGCCCCTCATATTTCCTTTTTTTAAATGTCATCACCAATATTTGAAATCTCAAAGTCAAGTATGACCACTTTCCTGTTCATTTCCATGATAGTTTGTAAAACCCTGTCAATACTTCCTCTGAGATATTATTGCCATTTCTACCTTCTTTTTCATCCATCCTATAGATTATCCTGATAGCCTCATAAATGATCTTTAGACTCTTCTGCATCCAAACCACTTTGTATGTTGCTGCCAGAAAAATCTCCTTGAAACAGAGGGTTTTTTTTTCCTGTTAATATACATTTCCTTATCTAAGTGCAATTGCTTCAGTCATTTGCTTTGCTAATATTTTTCTTTTCCTGCAGAAGAAATCTCTCCCTTGTTGGTGCCTCTATATCATTAAGTATTCTAGTCAAACAGGTTTGTCTTCTCATTTGATAGTGAGCTCCATACGTAAAGGGCCTGTTATGTCTGTCTTTAAATCTCCTACATACATTGCAGTGACTGACAGAAAGTAGACCCTGAAAAAGTCTTTGATTGGAGGGTTGGGTTTAGTATCATTATTTTATTTAAAAACCTTCAACATTCCCTCTTTGTTACACGCTACAAACTCTTTTCCCTGGTCAACAAGACCCTTAGATTTGGGATCTGGGAAAGCTTGGCAAGAGGATAACAGAAGGCAGGGAAAGAGGCCCAGACAGAAAGGAAATTGAGACAAGCGGCTAGTGGCTGGCTGGAAGTGTTCTGAGACAATGTTTGTATTGTTCCTTTGCCTCCTGAGTGCTACCTGGTCCTTGGGGGCCCAGACATCCACATACCACAACCACCAATCTCTCCAGGAATCTCAGAATGCTCCGTGCCCCTGTTATACCACACCCAGGCCTGCCACTCCCAGGGGATGCCCTGTGTCCATTGGCAGCTGCTCAATGACTGATGCGCTGTGCTTCTGTCTCCTGGCAGGAAAACTGGAACAGCCAGCTAAGCCTAAGAAGGCACTTGCCCTGAAATGTTAATGGTAATTCCAGACCATCAAGCAGAGAGCTAGACCACTGGGGCCCTCTCTCTCTTTGCCACGTGATACACGAGTACTGTATTAAACATAGGTTTTTAGAAGTCGCTGCCCTAATTTTAGTGCCTGAACCCAGGAGGGTGAGCCAACAGGAATGTGGGTTATGTAGGTAAAAAATGCTATGATAAAGGGAGAGCTAGGCAGCCCCATACAGATTTTTTTTCTCTTCTGTTAAATAAATTCATTGACTGTCACCAGCAAGGATGCAGGAGAGCAGAGGGAAAGGGAAGCCCCAGAGAGATGGTATGTTTCTCCCCAAAGACTAAGCTCTTTTGCACATAAATTGTCTCCTCTACTTTACGTGCAGGTATCTTGCCCAAAGTTCCCCTCTCATTGTGGAATACAAGAGTGCTACACTGTAAACAGCCATTGTAAGTGTACTGATATTGGAGAATGTAAACTTATAGACTGTTAGGTAATCACAAGTCCAGTCCCATTACTCACTTTACCTTGGGGTGAGTTAACGTGAAGCTTTTACAATGACCCATTCCCATGTCTCCGTTGTCTTTCGTTTCCTCACCTAATTTCATTGTCAATTATTTTGCTCTACCTTTTTTTTTTTCCAGTAAGAAAGTAAAGTCATTGTCATGTCCATCCTTTCCTATGCCTTCTTAGGGGATGATCTCACTAATGTCTTCACTAGATCAGAGGCATCTGGCACATAGTCTCCCAATCTCCTTCACCTCCACCATCGGTCACCATCTTCTTTTCCTCTTTTTCTTGGAGTGAGATTTTTTTTTTGCTTTGTTTTGTTTTGTTTTGTTTTGTTTTTTAAATCTCTATAGGTAGCATAAGAACCTGGACTCTCCCCAGTTCCTGCCCCATTAAGGACACATTTCCCCTTGTACTTTCAATGTCTCCTGTTCCACCAGCTCTTTTTTCCCCCAGCAAGTATGGTCAAATCTCCACTTCCTAAAAAAATGTTCTTGCCTTCTTTCTTTTCACTTTTTGAATAAAAATTCCACACATACTCTAATTCTAGTTATTATCACCTTCATTCTTCTCATGCCCTTGAAGTACATATTCTGCACCTATGAATCTGTGGAAACAGTTCTTGTTGATCTAACCATTGCTGAATCATTAGCTGCTGGAAGCCTATCTATGGTTCTCACTGTGCAATAATCAGCACAGTAGACCATTCTGAATCACCCTGGTGCGTTGTGCTTTCTGTACTAGGTCGCAAGCTTTCTTGATGAGTGTTATAAGCTAGAGCTTCCTCATATTTCCTGAACACCTTTCATTTCCATAGTAAATCCTTTTTCTTCTCTACGCATTTATTCTCCTTCCTTCCTACCCCATAAATTACTTACATTGCCCATGAATATAGGTCTTTTCATATATTATCACAACCCCACACTAGAAGTCATTTTCTGAAGACAACATCCTCTAAGATTTGTTTTCTTTTGCTCTCCTTGGTAAAGATATCAATATATCCACATCCCAAATACATACACAGTAAAATCTTGGATTGCGAGTAACTTGTTCTACAAGCGTTCTACAAGATAAGCAAACATTTCTAACAAATTTTAACTTGATAAATGAGTGATGTCTTGCAATATGAGTAGTACATGATGCTGCACATCACATGATCACAACTGAGCCAATAGTTCTTAAAATTCGCTTTGATATATGTGTGCTTTGGATTATAAGCATGTTTCTGGAACGACTTATGCTTGCAAACCAAGGTTTTACTGTACATTTAATATTTTGGTGCCAGCAGATAGAATTTTCTGAATGCATACATATTTTGGAAGTTTATTTTTGGCTTATTATTTTTTTCCTTTCTGATTGTGGGTATCTGATTTTTGCTTTCTGATTGTGGGTATCTGATCATGAAGGAGTTTTGAGGAAAAGGTGTTTGAGCTCAGGGTATTTGGAATTCATAGTTAGTCCATAAAAACTGCTGTTTCCAAATTACCATGGATACATCATGGAGATACCCTTGGATTCTTGTGCTACTGGATTTTCTCCTTCCTTCCTTCCTTGCGTATTTTTTATATGTAAGATGAGAGGTTTATGACCTCGCTGAAAGTGAAGTGGGGGTCCCAGTCTTGTGTGTGAATATTTTTACTCTCACCTTTTTTCATCATACATAGTTGTAGGAAGTCTTTGGCAGTGGGATATTTGAACAGACTTTTTAGGAAGGGAGGAAGCGTCATACTGATGAACACTCTAGTCTGTGTTCCCCAGCATGTCATATACTGAGTTGACTGCTTACTTTTGGCCAGATGAAATGGCATGAATTGTCCTATATCCATTCATGTGCTGTGTCCAACTTTCTTCTTTGAAAAATGACTATTCTCACAGATGTAGACTTTCAGAAAGGATATTGACAGCCTTCCTCTTCAATCTATTGTTATACAGATAGACTTTGGGACTTGCCTGATAGACTGTTTGGCATATCCTTCACAGTGTCCATTCAGCCCTGGGGGCAGAGGCAGCTCCCTTTATCTTACACAATAGGGTCAAAGAAAAGTCACAGAGGGAGTTAGTCTCCCAGAAAGGCCATGAGAACTGTGTTTATGGAAAGCCATTGACTCAGGTTTCAGCAATGTGGGCTTCTCCAAGGTAATAACTGCTAATAGCATATATTTCCCAGGGAAACTGAGTTAGGTTCCTTTGTACAACTCCCGAGAGAAGAGAGATGGCAAATGAAGGGACTATCTTGCTTGTCTATCTTGCTTACTGTTGTATATCCTCTGCTTCATGATGTCTGACAGAAAGAGGCGCTCCATAAATATTTGTAGAATTGAAATGCATGAAATATTGCCAAGGAAATAGGTAGCATCCGTAGTAGTACTAGGTTTTATGGAACTTTGGCAAATTCCTTATTTTCTTACACTATTTTCTTTTTATTTTTATTTTTTTTTTTTCTTTTTTTTTTTTAATTTTTTTTTTCAACGTTTATTTATTTTTGGGACAGAGAGAGACAGAGCATGAACGGGGGAGGGGCAGAGAGAGAGGGAGACACAGAACTGGAAACAGGCTCCAGGCTCTGAGCCATCAGCCCAGAGCCCGACGCGGGGCTCGAACTCACGGACCGCGAGATCGTGACCTGGCTGAAGTCGGACGCTTAACCGACTGCGCCACCCAGGCGCCCCTCTTTTTATTTTTTTAACGTTTATTCATTTTTGAGAGAGAGGTACAGAACGTGAGGGGGGAGGGGCAAAAAGAGAGGCAGACACAGAATCTGAAGCAGGATCTAGGCTCTAAGCCATCAGCACAGAGCCAGATGCAGGGCTCGAACCCACGAACCGCAAGATCATGACCTGAGCCAAAGTCAAACGCTTAACTGAGTGAGCCACCCAGGCGCCCCTCTTATACTATTTTTTTAAAGAAAGTATCACATATTCCTGAGGTTGTGATTTAAGAGGATTTTTCCCTGAGGCATTGTCAGGGAAGTTGGGAATTTGGTTGAAATTGATCTCTGCTAAAAGATTCAGTGGTCAGATTGGAAAAATCTCACCTCAGTCCATTTTAGGGTTAGCTGCTTTCCTAAAGAAAGCAGTCCTTGACCTGAAGCCCGTAGCCCTAGCTGAAGCTGGCCAGAAGATAGTAGATACTAGCAGACAAGTAGATAATTCTACTGTGACCATTGTTTTATTCCTTCTGGGATTTAATTATAAATTTACCTTTTCTGAGTATAGCTTCACCAATTATGAAAAATGTCCATTTTGGATAATTACATAAATGTGAAATAGAACCTGTAACGGGTATAATAGTTACGAATCGACATTATAGCAATGTTCAGTGTACTGGCAGTTTTTTTAAAAAACCCCAAACATTTTATTTTAATCAAGAAGAAAACAAGGTATGTCACAGATGAAAATGACACACATATTTTTGTGCTTATTATTTAAAGAAAGGAGAAACATCTGAAATCTGTTTGCTAACTACAGTATAATACAAATTAGCCTGCAGGCACTGTGTGCGCTCTACCCTGTCTGCTTGCCAGCCCTGCTTAGTCCCAACGTATTAATGAGCAAGTGCAAGTATTTGAACAATCAGCATTTCCGCATTTGCATGCAAACTCTCATGCTGTGTAATTATACGCAGAGCTGGCACTCAAATTAATTAAAGCTGATTTCTCTGTAACTGCAAACTGGTCATATCCTCAGCTCTGCCTTCCTATGAAGTCATCACTCTACATTCAACGTGACACTTCTGTCCCTGGCATTCTTAGTAATGCTAATGTTCGACAATTGTGAATCCGGCAATATTTTAGATTGCAGCTGACAATGGCTGGGTGTTCTTGTGCTTTTCCTCTCCTCCCTATTTTTCTCCCTTCTGGTATAAAGATAAAGAACAGCTTTTGAACGCTTGCTTTGTAATTATCTCAAATAATAATGCAAACAAATTACATATATTGTTTCAGTTGGTTCCCTCCCTCTTTTATGACTCCACCCACTTGATTAGTGCTTACAAACAATTCATCAAACTTAAAAAATGTGTTTGTTTGATACTAGCACACAATTAGTTTTGATGGTTTTTGTCTTAATTTTGAAAAGGCTTTAACAAATGGTGTTTTATTTTAATAGATAAGGATCTCATAATTCAGGATCAGGAAGATTAGAAGAGAAAGAAGCAGGAATGACTGCTAGATTTGATTAAGACTTTTTGAATCCTCATCAAACACAGCAGTATTGCAATGGAGACTATTATTTGCCAAAGAGATCCATAAACGCTAACTTCTAGGGCAGAGGCTTTCCTCAGCTCTTCCGTAATAAAACCGTCACCCTTTGGTTTCTCAGTTCCTCTGAAGGAACTGTATCTGTGACAATTCCCTTGAAAAGACATCCTTAGAGCAATTAAGATATCATTATGATTCTCTTTTCATAAATTTAAATCTCTGAATACAGGTGGCTACTAAAAAGCATTGTCATGTAGGGCCCCGGGAGATGAGCTGCTTTGACACATTCCTCTGAAATCACTCCTTAACACTCAACCACTGCTCACCATCGTCCTCATTTCTCTGTATCCCATTAGCCAGAAACTGCACAGTTAACTATAGCAGGGGCTGGATGTCTCTTTTTTAGAGCAGGCACCAAACAGTTCTATCTCTCAAGTTCAAGACCCTGAAATACACTGCCAAGAAGATTGCCCCAGTAATCTACATTTGAAAGGGAAGATGGAGCAGGGAAACCCTTTATAATCAATCTCTAGTGATCAAACCAAGAGATAATTGCCCTTACCTTATCAGTTGTACTTCTGGGTCCACACAGAACCTCAGTTAGCAAGCTCCCTTCAAATTCCAGTTGGCGTACAAGTGAGGAAGGAGTATTGAGTTTTTCCCGGAGAGGCTTCTGGGGAGATCACAGTCACTATTATTGTGATCCGAAGCCTGCCCTTCTGTCTCGTCATGAATTTCCTACGCAGACAGGTGTCATATTGGCATGAATTTCGTTGCCAAGTGCAGTTTAAGAGGTGGGCGTGGCTGTGATCATGTAGCCAGTTCCACCTGTCCCTAAACCCTCATAACCTCCATTGCTTTCAAAATTTCGCTCAGGTACCCAGTGACTTCATGAGTTACCCACGCACTGGGTTCGACTAACAGAGGTGTGGGAACAGTATCGAGTTAAGCAGCATCGTCATTGTAGTACACAATGCTCATTGCTACTGGCAAATACCTATTTGCTGAATCAGGATTGGGCTGCACTGAGCAGGACGAGGCAGTTCTACTGCTTTCTGTTTGTGTCCTTTTTAGAAACCATCCTCTTCTCATTAACCATGGAACAAAAATAGATTTGTTTTCATGTTCATTCCCTAAAAATATAGCTTTTATAAGCATAGAGAATTACTATATTTTAACGTTTTTTTTTTGAAAGCAAGCACTTGGAAAACAAAAGGCAAAGGAAATTGGAGTTCCCCAAACAATTAAAATGAACATGACTGAATATGTTGTAACTTTTTGCTCTTAAACTTTCTGATAGCAAATCAAATATATCTGGTAGTTATGATTCTTTTAGTTCTTCTTATGAGAGAACGATAATAGGAGAAATGTTCTGTCAACTTCTTAAGAAAAGGGGATCTTTCACACCTTAGGGACTAGTAGACAGTTGGTACTCAATTTTTTTTTATTAATGGTGGTATTTTAAAAAGTTGATAGACTATCTCTTTATAGGTATATGTATAAATGGAATTCAAGTTTGCAAGTGGTAAGATAAGATTTTTGAAACATGCCAAATTATTTGTTTTATTAATCATCGTAAGTACAACATGATCAGAACAAAGTTTAGAAAATAATGGAGCTAAATACATGTAAATGGCGTGTCTTTGACTTACATTTTCTACCCATTTTATCAATGTACTCTGGAAGTGGTGGGATATTCATTTTTTCACTGACATTTAAATCAAGCAAACTCTTCTTTTTTGAAGGGGAAGGGGGTTGATGTAAACTCAAATATCAAAGTTTGGCCCTATATCCTACCCAAAGCAAAAATTCCTTATATAATATTGTCTTTTCCTCAATTTGCCCAACAGCTAGCACAAAACTGACATGTACATAATGATATTGAATAGAGTTTTGCTAAGTAAATATTTAGTCGTACATTTAGAAGTGTGTATACGGACATTGTAAGTGATGTAACCTGCAGATTCTTGAGGAGTTCCTTTTTATACAGGGCTTATACAAGGTTTGCATATAAATGTGAATGGTAACATTTTCTAAATACAATGAAATTAAATGATTTTGAAGAGAATGCATTACTAAGTCTAAGACAATCCATTCTGATTTTAGATAGAGATCTTCCTCATTTTTGACCAATATCTCCCTGAATTGTCTATTCTTTGGTATGATTTTTTTCTGAAGCCTCATGAAACTTTGAGGATAAATTTAATCCCTATTCCACATGAAAGTTATTCAACTATTTGAAAAATGGCTATCATTTTTCCCTAAGTCTACTCTTTTTTCAGTCTGAACATTCCTTTAATCATTCTAATATGAGATGGCTTTTAAGGTTTCTCACCATATTGGATAGATTCCAGTTTGTCCATGTCTCTTCTAAATGTGGCAGCAGAACTGAATGCATTACTTGAGAAGTGGTCTAATTATGCAAAGTACGTGGGTACTGATGCCTGCCTTGTTCTGTACTCTATTTCTAATAATTTAGAGTTTTATGAAGGCAGGAAATGCACTCTGAGGAGAGGTTGGTATCATTAGCATATTGTTAGTTGTTGAACTTTTACAAAACTAAAATGTCTAAATATTTTTCACACCAAATTCTGTCTGGTCCAGTCTCTTGCAACGTGTTCTTTGCATGGAAATAGTGGACTTTATATTCCTCGATATTAGAGCTCATTTTTGGTACTGGCCCATTGTTGTAATTATTTGTGGCATTTTTGAATCCTGATTTTGTTATCCAATATCTTAGTTACCATATTTTATTTTGTATCATTCTTGGAAAGACATCTGTGTGGCTATTATGGGTCAGGCACTATGTCAGGCAGTGACGGTACCCAAAGCCATGAGCCATGGTCACTTTCCTGAAAAAGCTCACAGCATAGCCAGGGGACTGTCAATATAATTATTATGCCTTCCATGTTTTCTTTCAAATCACTGGCCTAAATAAATAAATAAATAAATAAGTGATAGTACAATTCTCAGAGATCTATTTTTAGGTTGACTCAATTGACTCAATCACGCTTAGCTAATGAGAATAAAATATAATATCTATCATTTTTATTGAGTACTTACTTAAAGATAGGTAAAAACCATTTCATATACATTATGTCATTTAAGAAGCACATCATCTTTGTGGCACAGATAGTTTTAATCCTTCATTACAGTTGAGGATAATAAGGTTCAGGAAGTTTATGCAATTTGCCCAAATTTACATAGCTGATAAATTTCAGTTTGAACCACCAAAGCTCTGACTCCAAAATTCATTCCTAATCACTCTTAAAGAGTTAATGCTGCCATTTTTGGAAACTTTTTAACTACACTGTAAAGTAGCTCCAACTTATCTTCTAGGAATATATGAGTCTTTTGATTAAAAGACTTGCCAAAATTAAGTTATCCTTTTTTTTTTCAAGGGTAAAAGTAATTTAGTTTACCTAGGGCTACTTTGTTCTTAGTGAACTCATAATGATCCTTAACAGTCGCTAACATTTTCTCAAAATGTTCATTTTTACTTTAATAATTTTGTCCAAATTTTGCTAGGGACTAATGTCAAAATCATTGGTTTCCCGTTCTCAGAACCTTTATTTCCTCTGAAATAAAATCAGATTACCATAGACTCATCTTCAGTTTTCTTTTGTTTGTTTATTTATTTATTTATTTATTTATTTATTTATTTATTTTTTTAATTTTTTTTTTCAACGTTTATTTATTTTTGGGACAGAGAGAGACAGAGCATGAACGGGGGAGGGGCAGAGAGAGAGGGAGACACAGAATCGGAAACAGGCTCCAGGCTCTGAGCCATCAGCCCAGAGCCTGACGCGGGGCTCGAACTCACGGACCGCGAGATCGTGACCTGGCTGAAGTCGGACGCTTAACCGACTGCGCCACCCAGGCGCCCCTGTTTATTTATTTTTAATAATTTATATATATTTTTGTTTCTTTTAAGTGTATTTATTTCTTTTGAAAGAGACAGAGAGAGAGAGAGAGAGAGAGAGCACGAGTATGAGCAGGGAAGGGGTGGAGAGAGAGAGAAAAAGAGAGAGAGAGAATCCCAAGCAGACTCTGCACTGTGAGGATAGAGCCCAATGTGGGGCACAAACCCACAAACCATGAGATCATGACCTGAGCCAAACTCAAGAGTTGGATGCTGAACTGACTGAGCCACCCAGGCATTTGTATTTTTTTTTAATGTTTATTTATTTATTTATTTATTTTGAGAGAGAGAGACAGTGTGTGTGTGTGTGTGTGTGTGTGTGTGTGTGTGTGTGTGTGCATGTGTGCATGCGCAGGGGTGGAGAGGCAGAGAGAGAGGTGGAGAGAGAGTACCAAGCAGGCTCAGCACTGTTAGTGCAGAGCCACACTTGGAACGTGATCTCATCATGACCTGAGCTGAAATCAAGAGTCTGATGTTTAACTGACTGAGCCACCCAGGTGCCGCCTCATCTTCAGTTTTCTTGATTCCGCCTCATTCTCCAAATACCTCAGAAATAATTGGCAGAGATTCCATGAACACATGTGAAGTTCTTTCTATCCTGAGGACACCAAAACATATGTATGTAGCTATCTGCTTCAGATTCCTGGGATTCATTTCCTGTAATGTGAGTTATTGAAAGTAAAGATTGAATTGTTCTGCACCCAGTTTTACACATAGAACACACTTTTTAATATTTTTTTTTAAATCAACATAATGGAGAGGAAAAGAAACCTTATAATCTTGTTTTATAAAAAAGAAAGAAGACCACTATTACTTGCCTTTTTGGCAGGAGCAACACTTCTATCACACATGAATGGTTCTTTTGTTAAGGGAAAAAAAACAACAACAGATAAATCTGGATGAGACGCTCAAGTTGAGAAAGTCAAGGTCCTTCTGGGCATAGCTTGATGGGCAACACTGGATAAAGGGAAGGCTCGATTTCTCTACAATAAATAATGAACAATGTATCAGTCTGGGACATAAGACTTGGACATGAGAAGAAGGGAAAAGATACGAAAAGGGCAATGGTGCCAGGTGCTGCCCAAGAGCATGGCAGAGGGCCTGGAACACAACGGAGGAACACAGACAGGGAAACAATTCTGAAGCTGCTCTCACGCAAATCTCAAACTTCCCTGTGCTAGCCCAAGAGGTGATATGGAAACGATAATACAGGACAGGGTACTTTGCTTCCAGGTAGGAGATCATCCCAATTTTGTAAAATAAAAAATGCCTTTGAAAGAGGGAAGAGCCTCTATTTGGTAATGTTTATTATTTCAGTTTGAGTGGATATTAGAAAATAATAAAGCCCTGATCTCTTATAATATTCTACCGATATAACTTTCCTTAATTGTACTTTTATTACACTGTGGTTTTTTTTTCATGTTTATTTTTGAGAAAGCACGCACACACTAGCAGGGGAGGGGCAGAGAAAGAAGGGGAGAGAGGATCTGAAGTGGACTCTGCACTGACAGCAGTGAGCCAGAGAGCCAGATATAGGGCTCGAACTCCCGAATCATAAGATCATGACCTGAGCTGAAGGAGGTCACTTAACCAACTGAGCCACCGAGGCATCCCATTATTACACTGTATCTTTAAAAGCTGAATTAATTCTTTCATAGAATAGTATATATTTTTTACTACATAGAAAGGTCTAAGATTATTTCTGGCAGGTAAGCACAGAATGAAAGGAAAGTATGTTATCAAGAGAATGTAGATGGGGCGCCTGGGTGGCTCCTGTTGGCTAAGCATCCAACTCTTGATTTTTGCTCAGGCCATGATCTCATGGTTCCTGAGATCCAGCCTCGCATCAGGCTCTGTGCTGACAGTGTGGAGCCTGCTTGGGATTCTCTCTCTCCTTCTCTCTCTGCCCTCCCCTGCTTGTGCACTCGCGTGCTCTCTCTCTCTCTCTCTCTCTCTCTCTCTCTCTCTCAAAATAAATAAAAATAAATAAACCTAGGGGCACCTGGGTGGCTCAGTCAGTTAAGTGTCTGGCTTAGGCTCAGGTCATGATCTTGCAGTTTGTGGGTTTGAGCTCGGCGTCAGGCTCTACCAGAACTGACAGCTCAGAGCCTAGAGTCTGCTTTGGATTCTGTGTCTCCCCCTCCCTCTGCCCCTCCCATGCTCATGCTCTGTCTCTCTCTGTCTCTCAGTGATAGGTAAATGTTAAAAAATTTTTTTAATAAAAAAAACTAAAAAAAAGAAAATGTTGAGCCCTCCAATGTGAAAAACCTTTTAAATGTTATTTTACTCTATCTAGACAAGACTCAAGCCTCAGTTTAGTCTGAATTAAATGGGAATAACCAAAGAATTGGGAGGAAATAAAGGCTTTTTAAGACAGTTTTTTTCTCAGAAGAACATTGTGTGTGTACATTTATATGTTATTTTAATATTCGTAAAATATTCTTAAAATAATATGTTTAATAATAATAATTCTGATGGGGAGTATAAAATAATTAATATACTATATTACGAAAAAAGATATATAGATATATGTGTGGGTATGTAACAAAGAAAAAGAAAGACTCGCAATTTTTAATCAGTTTGAAAGTAAAAGTTTGTTGCTGAGAATGTATCTCTTTGGAAATAGGCAGTATTGGAGGCATCAGCACAGTAGTATTATGCTAATGCATTACAGCTGGAAGATGAACCTTGCTGAAAAATTCAAGAAACTGAATACTGAACAGTTAGTTGCAGAAGGGCAATTATGAGACCTGGTCTGGTTTCATTAACTAAGATGAGTGAGAATAAAATGTAAAACTGAAACATAAATGATGCAAGGCATATTAGATATTAGATTTCTTTTTTTGTTTTAATTATCTAAGTTTTCATTAATAAGAGCTTTGAAATATATGATCTTTTCTTTGATGCTGGCTATTTCAAAGCAATGTATTATATGGGCTTATACTGTATCACATTCTAATAATTCTAATAGCTAACTTTTTTATTACCATGTGCCAGGTATTGTGTTAAACATTTTACATACGTTATCTCACTTATTGCCACGATTTATAAAGTAGGTAACATTATCATCTCCTTTTAAAAGAGGGAGCAACTGGGGCGCCTGGGTGGCGCAGTCGGTTAAGCGTCCGACTTCAGCCAGGTCACGATCTCGTGGTCTGTGAGTTCGAGCCCCGCGTCGGGCTCTGGGCTGATGGCTCAGAGCCTGGAGCTTGTTTCCGTTTCTGTGTCTCCCTCTCTCTCTGCCCCTCGCCCGTTCATGCTCTGTCTCTCTCTGTCCCAAAAATAAATAAACGTTGAAATAAAAGAGGGAGCAACTGAAGCACAGAGATGTTAAGCAACTTGTCCGAGGTCACATTTTTAGCAAGTAATTGAACCAGACCTGAAACTCTAGTAGCGTGTGGAGACTGTATCCTGTATGTTCATGCTCTGTCTCTCTCTGTCCCAAAAATAAATAAACGTTGAAATAAAAGAGGGAGCAACTGAAGCACAGAGATGTTAAGCAACTTGTCCGAGGTCACATTTTTAGCAAGTAATTGAACCAGACCTGAAACTCTAGTAGCGTGTGGAGACTGTATACTGTATATTTATTCTGCATCTACTGTGCACTTTCTTTATGTACCCGCTATGTTCTTAAGTGTTTTTCATATGCTGTATATCTTCATGAAGGAAAAGTCCATCTTCCCAAGTTATTTCGTAATACTAACCAGTCCTTAATATCCTATTCAAAGTGAATGCAAAATATACTGTATCTGTTGGGGTGCAGCTCAAGGATCAACTTATTTATGGATTTTGATTTCATTGACTGCTGTCTCCTTTGTATCCCCTATACCCTGTTCAGATGCCTGTATACACCCATAAGATCCACGGCTCTTACTTACTTACATATCTACTTATCTGCAGGGCCTAGCTTGGTGTTGAAACACAATAGCTGTTAAAAAATATCTGTGTAATGAATCAATAACTGGGGCTAGCCCTTATCTCTTCTGCATTATTTTTCGACACATAATTTTCCCTGCCAGGCACCAATTTGTCTCCTGCTGGGGGAAAGCAGAATACTGCCTTCTCCACAGTTTGAATTAATGTTTTCCCCGTTTACTAAAGTGGTAAGGAAACATGAGTTACTCTGCTCAAGCAAGGAGCGTTCTTGATAAATATATTAAAAATATTGAATCGACAAGCTTTATGTTGGCCCACCTCGAAGAGAGGTTGCCCAAATTCGAACACAGTGCGTGTGATAGATGTGGCTCAATATCATTCTTCCCAAAATCTTTATTATTAAGTGAACGGAGCCACAGTTGAAACAGAGAAGGAAACTGTAATGTTTTCACCGCAACATGGACCTGGGAAGAAGAGGAAGTCAAGTGTGGACTAGTGCATTGGCATACTACTACTCTTTCCTTTTTTAATCTACTCATCGGATGCTTATTGAATAAATGAGAGGCTGAATAAATAATGAGATGGAGAGAGGTGGGAAGCTGTGGGTGGGCTCTGAGATAGCTGTAGAGAACAGAGAACAGGAGATCTTTGAGTGGAACACTAGAATAAAGTAAGGAGAGGGAGAGTGGCAAGCAGGCAGTATGAAAAACATAAGGAAGAGCACCAACCACATGGGGCTGTGGGGGCACCTGGCCTCTTGCGTAAGTGTGAGAAGTTCAGTGGAACAGAAGGTTCTCGGAGTAGAGGAGAGAAGGTGGCGGTGGCCAGACAGTCCCGGTGTGAACATTTTGTGATTTAAAAAATGCAGCAGTAGAGCTGCACTTGAGGCCTCCCTCCGTCATGGCTTCAAGACATGGCCTTATAAAAGTTTTTCTACATTATGGGTGCAAAAATCATATGCCTAGAAAGGCCTGGTGAGTAAAGCTGAAGGAGTAAGGAGACTGGAAATAAGGCAACAGGAAATAGTGTACTATGTTGTCATGGAGCACATGGACCCAGAATTGTTCAGTGGTGGCAGAACTCTCAACTATCCTAGATAAATCAGATACCGGTTTTTTAATGTGAAATCTCTGATTTTGGAAGTATGGACAACTAATTTAATGTTTTATTAAATATTTTACTGGCAAAAACAATGCCTGTTACCACTCTACAACCCCTGATTTAAATTTCCTATTCTATGAAATGAGTTAATAATACTTGCTCTATATTCCTCAAAAGATGATTAGAAAGGTCAAATCACCTTGCAGATAAATACTTGGAAAATTATAATGTGCTATAGCAATGAAAATATCACTTATATTATGATGATGATGATGATGCCACCAATTCTCATTTTCCTAACAAGCCAATTTGTGTCTCGCTTACTCTTCCCCATCTTTATTTTAACCTAAGAGTAATCTACAAGGGAGCATGGCACACCAGGCCACCATAGCCTGGCATCAAAGGAGTGGATCCAACACTGTGGACTGCTGGGTGAAGACTGGTGAGTACCTGGGTCGTCCCACCTGATCCAAGTTAATGGAGTATCAGCTCTTCCTTCAGCAGTAGGGGGAGTATAATAAACACTTTTAAAATATGTCCTGGGGCACCTGGGTGGCTCAGTCAGTTAAGCCTCTGACTTCGGTTCAGGTCATGAGCTCATGGTTCCTGAGTTTGAGCCCTCTTTGCTGTCAGCACAGAGCCCTCTTTGGATCCTGTCTCTCTCTCTCTCTCTCTCTCTCTCTTTGTCTCTCCCTCTCTTTCTCTCTCTCTGCCCCTCCCCCACTTGTGCACGTGCGTACTCCCTCTCTTCCTCTCTCTCAAAAATAAATAAACATTAAAAAAACAGAAAAATAAAATATGTCCTTCAATTTGATTACAATACCTACATGCAAGCCATTTCGTCTCAGCCTATAGAACTCTGGATAATCAAAAATCTAAAAAAAGAAAACTAAGAGTAGACATTACCCACACATATTGGTATGAGCTATCAAAATATTCTCTATTTTTAAATTATTATTTCTTTTCTACAAAGTAGAGATCCTCATGTACTTACAGAGTTTTTGGCCAAAGTTTTGTTGATCCTTACCCAACTTGTAGGCTAAAAAATAAATAAATAAAAACCAAGCAGGGCTGGTACCAATAAATGCTAAAGAGGGATCCTAGAAATAAAGATAACACTCAGATATGGGCAGGGCTCCCCAGTTGAAGTTACAGAGTCACTTTCTTTCATTTTAAGTCTTTAAACAGGATTTATCTCATTTGTCTACGATGATTTGAGTGTGGTCCTGCCAGACGGTGACCTCTCAAATTTTCTGTGCATGTCCTTGTGCTGGTTGAGACGTCTGTACAATTTTCATAGAATATGTTCAGATTCTCTGCGGCATGTGTGCCCTTTTAAGAAACCAAAAATCTCGTAAGCATCCCATAAATTTTACCCTGCTGCTGATTGGAACTTCTTCAGAAGCAGCACCAGAACAACCAGGTCTCCTGTAAGTGTTTCTCTAAAGACTTTATTTCAGCAGCTGTGGTTGAGGCTTCCACTGCAGGCAGCACAGTAAGGTTTAGATTAAAAAACGGGAAATAACCCACTTGAAGTAGAATTCTGAATGTACCTACCAGCAAGAGTGAAATGAATCACATGTTTCCTGTAGGTGACATTTTACTCTATGACTTAAGGAATCTCAGCAGGCAAAGTGTAGGTTTGCCTAGAGAGGAGTGTAGGAAAAATTTACAAAGAAATGAAAAACCTAGAAATGAGGACGGCAGCTTGCCAATTCTATGATTTTTAACTAGGAATGTTCAAAAACTAAGCCTTCTGTATAGATAGTCCAAACAACCTTTTATAGTTTCTGGAAATAGGGCTGCAACTCCATTTCATCCTCTCCAAGATAGTCCTGGATTTCATGATGAATAGAAGCTGGGCACTGAATTTTACATTAGGAATGAGGCTAAAAGCAAATGGAATATTGAGAAGATCAAATCTAGGGCATTTGTTATTGGTAGTCTGGGTCATAGTGAGAGAGAATTAGAAGAACTCCATTCCTCTCCATATCAACTCATTTCCCATTTTCTTTGTCTTCCTACTCCTGGGAATCAGTTGGAATCAAAGAAAAATTTGGGACAGAGTGAGAAGAGTCTCAGATGTCGGGGAATGGAAGAAACAGTAACAGCTAGATCTCATCCAAAGATTGGGTCTTATCGAGAAATTGGAAGGGCACCCTGCAATCTCCGGTGGGACTCTCCTCAAGAGAGTTGTAAAATCACATTCTGATGGAGCTTTAGGGAATCTGTAAGATCAAATCAGTCAAACATAGTGTCTTAGCCTAAATCTCAAACAAGCTG
Source organism: Lynx rufus (assembly GCF_022079265.1). Taxonomy (NCBI): domain Eukaryota; kingdom Metazoa; phylum Chordata; class Mammalia; order Carnivora; family Felidae; genus Lynx; species Lynx rufus. The sequence continues at coordinate 153,996,441 of NW_025814834.1, forward strand.
GTTCCTTCTTGCCTTTTGATGACCCTTCCTCCCATTCCACTCATGGGAGCCACCTCTAAAGTTCCATCCCTCCATTCTGTCACCCACGCGCACCCCTCTCCAGCCAAATCTGCAAGTGGGAGGAATGCGGTGGCAGAACAAACAGGTTTGGGTGTGGTATGGTTCTTGTCAAAGGGTCACAGTCATTTGTTTTTAGCCCTTGTGTTTATATCTCAAAAGGAGTATATACAACATGTTTTGAAAATCTGAAGCCTCACATGTTTTCCCTTTTTTCAAACATATCAGTTGGTTGAATTTCTTTTCTTAGTAGATTGTCTTGGCCAGAGGTCCAGGGACTTTTTTTTTTTCCAATTTATTTTGAGAGAGAGAGAGCACAAGCTGGGGAGGGGCAGAGAGAGAGAGGGGGAGGGAGGGAGAGAGAGAATCCCAAGTGGGCTCCACACTGTCAGTACAGAGCTTGAACCCATGAACTGTGAGATCATGACCTGAGCTGAAACCAAGAGTCCTAAGCTTAACCTACTGAGCCACCCAGGCACGGCCTCCCCATCCCCCCGGAACTTCTTAAAGAGGGATAATTGGATATTTCTGAAATCTAGAAGTACCTTAAATGGGGCGCCTGGGTGGCTCAGTTGGTTAACTGACTAACTTTGGCTCAGGTCATGATCTCGTGGTTTGTGAGTTCAAGCCACATGTTAGGCTCTGTGCTGACAGCTCAGAGCTTGAGACCTACTTCAGATTCTGTGTCTTCCCCTCTCTCTACCCCTCTCCTGCTCACACTCTGTGTCTGTCTCTCAATAATAAATAAACATTAACAAAATTTAAAAAAAAAAGGAAGTACCTTAAATGTAATAGGCTCTTAACAAATATATGTTGAATAAAGAAGCACATCTTAAAATTTTAAGAGCCTTTTAGATGCTCATTTAGCAGAGTTACAGGTTAAAGATAAGGAAAGAATGATGATATCCCAGGGAAAGGAACTAGGCAGACTTACAGTGTGAGCTTAGTTCTGATTCAGACTGAGATTCATTATATGAGGAGGGCTGACAAGTACTCTATTTTCATTAAAATCATTAGCCCAAGTAAACTGCTGTATTTCCTTTATATTAAATATTTCTATTTATTTGAAAATATTCTGTATAAGGCAATAGTTCTTAAGATTTTGGGGGTTATAAGTTCTTTTTGGGAATCCAAAAAAAGCTGCGGACTATCTCCTGAGACAAAAATGCACATTCAAAAAATTTACTAAAGAAAAAAAAAGCACAAGAAACTCTGTTCACGAGTACTCTGAAGCTTATTCATGGACAAACCTGTATCCCAGGTTGAAAACTTTTATAAAGGTAAAGCCCTTGAATGGTGACCTTCAGGGTCCAGGAGAGGGCTTTTAAGAAAAAAAAAAAAAGTTTTATTTTAAGGTTCAGAACAATAGACTTCTATATAACATAATCACAAATTCCATCCATTCCAAGAGACTGAATAGAAAGAAAGAAGCTCGTGAAGCTGCCCCCTCTCTGTGGAGGTAATGGAATTTTCTTGCACACCCCACAGGGCAGAAGAATTCAAAGGCACTTGTTTAAGCCAGAGGACCTGGGAGACGCAGCAGTATTATGGCCATACTGCACTGTCCTAATATGCAAGGAAACACACACAGTAGGTTCACTGTGCTCGGACACATGAAACAAAGCAAAGGTATGGGGTCTGTGTCCTGGAAGTCTAACATAAAGCTTAAGATATTTCCTAAACAAATTAAAAGAGAAATTACTGTCATTAATCACTCTCTGATTCCTTACAGTGTTTCTTCTTCGGACCTAAGGACCTAAAATTTAAGCTGATTACCAGTCCTTCCCTGAGATGCAAAGGCAGGGGGAGGGGGAAACTTGGAAGAGAAAACAATCCACATCTCAGTTGCCCTTTCTGACCCCACATCTCCCCTCTTCTCAGCAACTGCTTCCTTTCCCTAATAGTCTCCTCTCAATGGCAGGGGGGAAAAACTGAACTTTCTAACTGAGCCAACTTCAAATTGCCAAACTAGAATCTGGAAGGTTGCATTTTGAAATGCTTTTGTAGCCAAACAGATGTATTTCTAAATTTTACTTCACTCCATTCACTGGCTTCTCCTCCACTATATTTAGGATTCAGTGCTCATTTTCTTATCATTTTCCATTTCATTGCTTTTGTTTCACATTTGAGTAACTATAGGTCAAATGTACTCCAGACTATTCTGTTAAAGACATGTTAAAATCAAGTAGAAACTCTATGATTAAAGACATGAATCATCTGTTTTTTAAAAACAGGAAAGTAAACAAGTGCTTGGTGAAGCCCCACCTGTTTTGCTGCTGTTGTGGTGCGGAGCCTATCATGAGGAAAACAATTCCCCCTTCTCAAGGCTGAACTAAAATTAGGCTCCACCTGCAAGATGTTAATGAAAACTTACACAGCTGCATTCCAGAAACAAGTTACCCAGATTGCTTTTGGAAAGCTCTGTGTAAAAGCAAACTTGTTAGCTCTTTGCCTAATTCCCAAAATGTAGTATTAATTTCAATGGCAATTATTAGCACAATAACCAACTGATAAGTAACCTCAAAATAGATCCAATATTATCAAATAGGAAATATACTGTAATTTTATCACACATCCTGCTGGGTTTAACCCCTTAGTCACAAATGCATACTTCCTGTCTCTTTTGTGGCACTTTTGTGCTCAAACGGAAGACATGAGAAAAAGTGAAGTCACTGGAATGGTCTGCAAACACTTCCAGTTTGCACGGGGCGCCCCTTATCCGCACGCCGCTTAATGGGAAGAAGAATGGGAAGCACACGCTTCTTTTGCCCGTGATTCGTTTTGCAGATTCTCAAGCTTTCTTTGGAAGAGGAGCCTCAGATCGAAACCACATCCCATCAGACTCACAGTCACCCTTTTCTTGCAGATTGAGGATACGGTGGCAGCACATACATTCCCATCACAGAAGGTGATCTCCCCGTTTCATTTCCAGGTCAAGTCTTCATGACTCCGCCTTGTAGGCCAAAGAGCTCAGTTTTGATCTCCATTACTTTTCCAGATCATACTATGTGCTTACCCTCAGAGAGAGAGATAAGGTTATAGTTTAATTATTTACTAAATTGTGCATGTCAAAAATTAAAGAAGCTGTCATTTGGGGGATGGAGTGTCTCTGACTTTTAAAATTCCTTGCCTTCAAAGAAAATCCCTCTTCATCATTTACTTTGCTTGCAATTTAGTCTTATCAAAGGAGCAGGAAATACCTACAGTTGTTCTGATTTGAACCATGTTCCTGATGTTGCATGTGTCCTATAGATTCTTAATATGGTCACAATTATATACCTTCGTAAAGTCTCTTTGGAACAGTTTTTAAAAAGTTGTTTCGAAGTCAAATAGGCTCAATTAGACCTGGAGCAGCAGATTCAGTTTCTGTTAGAGGTTAAATAATGAAGAAAATAGCAATGCTAACAAGTAGGAGGCTGCCTTTCATTACTCTATCTGATTTCATTAGCCTAATTCACACTTATTAATTATTGGTTGGATGAGATCATCAGTGTAAGTATGCCAGCCTCATGATGGTTGCATTTGGGGAATAGTCAGTCTTTTTCAAGACTTCTCCATGGTCCTCAGCTGATCTTCCCATTTCATTTCCATTTCAGACTGCTGCCCTATTCGATAAATGTATCTGAACTGCCCATGAAAGCAACGCTGCCAGAATAAACATTTTGTTTACTACACAGCCCTGCTTACAACTGTCAACAGAGAAATATAAAAGGAGATTTAAGTCTTCATTCCTAGATAGTGAACTCCTGTGTGCTTCTGCAATGCAGGTCATTACAGACTCGGCTGCCCCCTGAGATGGAGCAATTCTCGTGCACATTGTAACAAAGGGCCGCGGGTCTGGCAGCGTGGGAGTGGACTGGGCCACTTAGATAAGTTTCATTCACTGTAGGAGCCCAAGGGAACAGTGCATCAAGGCAGCTGCACCGCCTCAGTTCGTGGTGTAACTTTACACTATTTTCCCTTTAAGTCGCTACTAATCCCTTGGGTTTACATGTTTTTGGGGCTGCATCAGAGAAAAGCAGTGTGAAATTGCCTGAAAGCCTCCTTATAAATAAGACTTACGATATAGACCAGCTCTGTTGATGAAAAGACTGAGAGAATGCCCTTGAGGGCCCCAAGAGCCATTTTACAAGGCTCCCACTGTGATTTTTTTGGTCTCTATCTGACTGCTAAAAAGAAATTACTAACTAGGTTAAAAATCTCACCGGCCCAAAATTCAGTTAGAAATGAAGCCTTAGCATTAACATAAATCCTGTCTACATATTTACTAACCAATATTGCTTGTTTAAATTTCATCTTCTTTTCTAAAAGATATCTTACCCCTTTTGACACACAGGAGAAAGAAAAAAAAAGCAGGAAATTGGGATCAGAGATTAGAACACTAGCCTAAATTTCCAAGAACTCTGGATTTGCTTCCCAAAGGAGGTACAAGGCACCAGTATGGGGCATTTACATGCTTCATCTTCTTAGGTGAATTCTTTGAAGTATTATTGTTCCATTTTGAAGATGAGGAAACTGAGGCTAGTAAAGACAAGACCATTCATTTAGCATGGGAGTGTCTTACTTTAAAATAATCATGCTTTTTCTCGTATTGCCGATCAGAGAAGCTAGAGGAAGTGTCCCTACTAGCAAAGAGGACATGGGGAGCCGATAGAAAAACCCTCTCCCCTCCTTGTTCCCTTGGGTTCTTCAGTATCACCAGTGGATCTCTCCTGTTTACTCTTATGCTTCTGGAAATTGGTCTGACTTCCTACCCTGCTCCTTTTACGAAAACACTAACTCCTTTTCCTCCTCCCATTTCCTAACACTCTGTCCTGTCCACCCCACCCTGCCTCCCTTTGGTTTTCCTACTCTCTAAATCCTCCTACAAATAGCCATTTGGAAACAATTTCAAGATCCACCTACTTTCCTGTGCATCTGTCTTTTGTAATTTAGAGGTTAGGGACTGTGTGTTTTCTACTTGTCATGTTTATGCCTCATACTCTGTGGGTATCTAATAAATGCTGAATAATAGCAGCTTTAAGACAGTGTAGAACCAGAAACACAGGTTCTCATGTTTAGCATTTCATCACCAGCAAGGAACATTTATTCACTGTCAGCACTATGCTGGGCACTAAAATGAAGTTAATTACTATAGCTGGACTCCTCTTGTTGTACACCTTGGCATTTTACTTTTCTATCTTATTGTCTTGACGGAAGGAAGGAAGGAAGGAAGGAAGGAAGGAAGGAAGGAAGGAAGGAAGGAAGAAAGAGTGAGGGAGAGAGGGGGAGGATGGGAGGGGAGGATGGAAGGAAAAGAAGGAAGACAGGAAGGGGGAGTGAGGAAGGGAGAGAGAGAGAAAGAGAAAGAGAGGAAAGGAGGAGAGGAAAGAAAGAAAGAAAAAGAAAGAAAGAAAGAAAGAAAGAAAGAAAGAAAGAAAGAAAGAAAGAAATGCCATCGAATCTTCTCATTAAAATCCACAGCATCCTAAAGATAGAGGTACTTTTTATTTTTTTAAAGACTATCCTTTATTGCAGTATTGGTTTATGGTAATTGCATGGAGAATACCAGTTTGGGGAAGAATTAAGTTTGCGGCTTAAAGAACTCAGACCCTCACCCAACAGAACAAAATTATACAATATTAAAAAGTATAGAAGCTCCCTGTACAGAAGGAACACTAGAAAACTCATGAATTTAATGACACCAACAGTGCGGATCCTAGAAAAAGGTTGCCAGACACATTTGTTGTCTCCATTGTTGATAAGGATGGTTTTTCATCTCAGCACAAGGTAAGCATTGTTTCCACACCAAGGTTTGGAGCCTAGACTTTCAGCCCAAATCGATGGTGGCCACTGGTCCTTGGAACTTTGAATTCTGCCCATGCTGCAGAATGGTTGACCATTCTCCCGGAAAATCGCCTCTACTTGGGCTGAGCTGCTGCTGCCACCAGCTTTAAGACTCCACAGTGCTGACCTCCATCCTTCAGCACTTCAGGACTCAAAACCTCAAGGCAGGCCAGTGCCCATCACTCGAATACTCAGCTGCTGGGGAGTGTGGTCACACACTGGCAATCCCTCATTAATTTGCAACCTGGGTGACTAGAGAAATTAAGGGTCACTGTTCAGACCAACTTACTTCAGGGCAGAGGTACTTTTTTTTTTTTTTTTTTTTTTGTAGAAAGGGGAACCAGGGTGCAAAGTGTGCTGAATGAGAACTCTTTGAGACTCAGCGATGAATCCATATGTAAATGTCAGTTTGCTGTTGCACGTACGTCCCACTTCCCTTTGTGCCTGCACGCAAAGGCAGAGAATAGGCTATCTAAAATTTGTATTTTTCTAAGAAAAACAAAAATACCTCTGTGTTCATGCTGTGTCTAAACAAGCAGAGTAAATTGAGACATTTAAACTTGAGACAATTTAGGCTAAAGATACATTTGCTTGTAACATCAATATAATTGACTCAAAAGGTGTTTTTTTGTTTTTTTTTTTTTGACTTCCCTAAATACTGATCTCAATTCCACTTCTGTGTGGACAGAAGCTACAAATATATAGTAAAAATAAAAAGGCACTTGCAAATTTGGGACTTTAGTTCATGGGCAGACCTATTGTAACATCAATTTTTTTTATTATTGTCCTCAATCATTAATTCAGTTAATATTTATCAAATATTATCTACCACATTCTTAGCTCTGTGCTGTGCAGTGGAGCTCATAGTCTAGTGTAGAGACAGACATGTAAACAAGCAATTAATAAAATATGGTGTGGTATAATGGAAATAAGTCCTACAGGAATGATAAATTCTTCCTGTGTGCTCTGGGAAGGCGACATGTGGGAGATGACATTTCAGCTGTGTCTTAAAGATGAATAGTTGTCCACTGTCAGAGGGTGGGAAATACATCACAGGTAAGGGGAACAGTGAGTGCAAAGATAGAAGTCCATGGAAAAGGATAGTGTAGTGGCCTTATTACATAGACTATGTGATAAATAGAAGATGATGTTGAACTAACTAATTGTAAATGCCTTTTTTAATTCACTCTAGGGAAATTAAATTCTATTTATGGGCATCAGGAAGTCATAGTTTTCAAGCAGAAAATAATATATTTATTCTACTAGAAAGAATTCTGCATAAAGAATGGGTTGGCAGTGGTTGAGTCTGTAGGTAAGAGTGAATTACATGGTCGTTATTTTAGTCAAGGCATAAGGAAATGAATGAGGGGATTTACTTGGGAAGTGGAAGGGAAGATGAAAAAGATAGAATCGAGAGATATTTAGGAGGTAGAAATGAAGGACTTGATGACTAATACAACTGATACAACTAATGTGGGAGAGGAAGGTCAAGTTGAACAGTTGTCTCAATGGTGGTGCTCTTATGGAGAAAGGGTGTTAACAGTTCCTCCTCTTCAAATATTTCAGGAACTGTAATGAGTCATTTCCATATGTTAGTTTATTCAAATCTCCCAGTAACAATGGGACATAAACAATAGGGAGTTTTATCATTATTTTTTATAGAACTCAGGAAGGGTGAGACAGTTGTCTAGTATCACAACTGGAACACAGTCGCGTCAGGATTAGAATCGGAGTCTTATAAAAGCCAGTGTATTCTCCACACATTTCTGTAAGTGTAATAATTGTGTAAGTAGCATTAATGAAATTTCCCTGTGAAAACCCTGAAATTAATTTTGAATCAAAGTAAATCACACATTTGACTAATGAGTGTTATGACAAATTTGAGCCTTTCATTTTGAGTGAAATCATTTCTTTTTTCTAAAACCGAACTATTTTATTTTTTTTAATTCTTAAAAATTTTTAGATTTTTTTTTTTTACTGCTAAACAACAACATACCAGGAAATAAGTTTAAACTCCTATTAACTGGTTTGTAGTAAAAAAAAAAATTGACATCTCTTAGCTAAGTTTTGTTTTGTTTTGTTTTTTGCTGTAAAGGGATCTGCTATACAGATAAGGCCTAATGCATGGGTAGAATAATAGGTTTTCAAATAGCTAATCACTTGATTTCAACTCATTGGAGATTTGACTTTCAGTATTTCCATATTACTGATTCAAAAGAACTTAGGAAAATATATTATCAAATAAAAATATTTCTATAGTTAGCTGAGCAAAAGTTTCTTTTTTCCTAGCAAGCACAGTGGGCTTTTACTTGTTACATAATAGTTTATTAGATGGAAAAAAATAAGGTGTGCTTTTTCATGCAGTAGCCACTTAATTTTCCCTGATCATTTCTAGTTCTCAGTTAGGTTATCTCATTTTAAGTACGGAGGATGCTGTATTTTCCAGTATCTTCTTTTGCTTTTGTGGTGATTGGGAAGGTATTCCTTTGCATGAGCTACTCGCACCTGGCCCGAAATCTGTGAAAGAGAATACGATGAAAAAAAAAATGACATGGCCTCCAGCACTTTCTTCTTTCTTTCTTTTTTATTTTATTTTATTTTTTATTTTTCATATGAAACATTTTCCTGCCAGGATCTTCTATATACAGTTGGAGGATGCTTTTGATATGTAGATCAAGCAAAATGGTAAATACAGAGCCCTCTCTTTTCAAACATTCCCTTATTCTACAATGTGCCTCTAGTGTCACTGTCTTTGATTTCCATGAGGCTTGCCCTTGGGTTTGTATTGTAACTTGGTATCTTTCCATTGTCCCTTACCACAAAAAAATTCCTTTTTAAGAAACTGAATTCAGAATGTAATCCATCAAGCTTTAGCTCCTCTTTCTCTTTCCTTCTGGAAGATTTAGTGACTAAGTCTTTGCTTTGATTTTCTTTCTCTGACTTTGAGGGGTCTCACTTTCTCTTCTAATTGCTACAATCTGGTAACTCCTTTTGCTTGGAGTAAACAAAAACAGAAACACTTGGTGAGGAGACAAACAGGCTCACAAGCTCACGTGCCTGACTAGCTGATGGATGGCAAGGTCTGGCTCTCAGGAAGAGATCTTTCCATGGCACCATGCAACGTCAGTTTCAGGATGGGCTCTCTGCCAGGCACAGTGGTAAGTGCTTTACATGGATTAGAATCCTCCAACCAACCTAGGGTAGGTAGGCCTTGTTATCATCTCCATTGTTCCTTATTAAGGAACTGAATCTAAAGGAGATGAAATATCTTTCTCAAGGTCATTCAACTAGCAAGTGGTAGAACTGGTTGGTAAACCCAAGTTTTTCTCACTTCAGTGCCTGAATTTAAATGACTAATTTATGTATTTTTTCATCTGAAAGCCTCTTAATGCCACTGTAAAGGGGTTCTCTGAACTGGAGGAATAGATTGTCATTATGTTATTTCTTGAGTTCTAATACTCCAGAGAGTATATTTTCTTGATGCCTGTGGACTTGTTAACAATCTTCTAAAAATAAGGAAAATGGAAAAGTTGCCAAGGTCACCCATTAAAAGAAAAAGGAAAGCAGAAAAGAAAATATATAAATCTATATATTTTATTGCAATAAATGAAAAATTAAAACGTGAGCCAGGGGTTAAGCATTAATGTTGGCTCTGATTCTCTAGTGGCCTGTCTTATTTAGTTTCCTACAATAGTGAACAGTATACAGAAATGATCACTGGATGTGTTGTTTATTTATGTGTTAGTTTGAGTGGCACACTGTTTTGTAAACTACAAATAGTATTTTGAATACAAATGGAGTATCTTGAAATAACAGCAATAGAAATCCTATGAGCTATGCATTATATATACATGATTTTATTTATTTATTTATTTATTTATTTATTTATTTATTTATTTATGAGAGGTAAATGCTCCCTGAATTTTTAAAAATAAAACAACGTTAAATTTTAAAATTTCCATATTAAAGACACAAAACATATTTTAAAATGTGATTTTATTTTATCCAAATTGTGTTCAAGTGTTAAATTTTGACGTATTGCCAGGGCTCTAATACTTTATAATAATCATTTACCATAGGTTATTTCTTAAAAAGTCAGTATGATGATTTGGTGATCTTAATTAATTCATCCACAATTCACTCATGTACAATCATTGACAATCAGGAAGTTTCAATTCGAGCATTGTACAATATATGTTTATTATGAGAAAGCACTGGGGTTATGCTCTTTCGGAAAAATAACAGCAAACATACACTTAAACAAATGTATTACACTTAAATTTAAATGAATTAAATACATTAAATAAAAAATAAGTAATGAATAATTATTTCTGTTTCCCAGGAGCTCACCTTCTAGTACCAAACGTATCTAGTTGCACTCCATAAAGATTATATAAAGGACTTATTCGTAAATGTGCATAATTCTGCTGCCAGAGTATAGGAGAGTGAGAGAGTAATTCTGACTAGAGGAATACAGATTTCCTGGAAGAGAAGGGATTTTCCTGGTGTTCCAAAATGGATAGGATTTTGAGAGGTAAGTATGACTCTGAAGACAAATATTGGTTACTTTAAGATCAAGTAGAATTCTTGTGTTTAAGCATGTTTTGTCTCATTGAACAACAAAACAGATAAATTTCTTGAAAAAGATAGGTATTTGTGTCTTGAAATGACATTTTAAATGGTGGATATCTTTTGTGTAAATGCCAGAAATAAGATATTTATTTTTTTCTTTCTCATTATGTGAAATAAATAAGGGTAAAAGCTGGAAAATTATAAAAGTCACTTGATTAAATGAGGCAAGCAAATAAATGCTTTCTAAAGGTCTCAACTCAGTGTGCTCTTTCCCTGAGGCTAGTTGGAACTAATCCACAGTCACAATTGCTCCATCATATGGGTGGCCAGTCAATGTGGTGCCAGTAATAAAATGTGTAATCAACTTTCACATGTTTTTAGACATTCCCAAATCGCTTTGATCATGACTAACAAGAAAACTGCCATTTCAGTTAATAATCTATAAATTCTCAGGGGGAGGTTTGGTCCACTACCCCGCAGAATATTTCACATTTTATTTTAAAAACGCAGAATAACACAATCTAGAAATAGATTTATCCTTAAAACATTAGTCAATTTTCCATTACGTAATCTTCGTTAATGTCAACATTTTAAATTGCCATTTCTCATAAGCCCAGGGACCTTGATGATTGAGATTAAGCTGCTTCTGAAAACATATGTGCTTTAGATCGCATTTCCTCTAAGTCAAACGAAAGCTATCTGTCTGTGATAGTTTCAAGCCTGCTTTCAGCAGTGCGACCTGTGACATCATTGCCCTACTTCGTATAATTGAATTTTGTTTAATCCAAGGAAATAGAGTTATTGTGGCAAAGAAGATACCAGAGTAAATTTCTCTAAGCCAAGTGCCTTTTTAAGCTGGTGAAGATGTTCTAAAATATATATCAGCTCCATGTCACAGGTCCCAGTTAACATGAATAGTTAGAGGTGTACCAACCGCAGCATCCATCCAAGAAAGCAACATGTAAGAGCTTGTTGAAAGCAGAAGATGATTTAGAGAGGGAAATTTCAGAGATGACAGCTGTTTAAATCTAATCAAAATTTCTTTTCTGCACCAGGAGACGTTTAGTCTTCCACTGGCTCTAATATGTATCTTAGAAATCCGTAAGATTTTAGAAGGCTGTTGAAGCAACACTTGAGAGCCCAATTCAAGGATAAGACCTGGTGACATCACTGATATCGGATTCATACAGAGAAGGAATAGGTATGGAAGGCTGTTTGTCTGGGACACATCTGAAACAAGAATCTTAACAATGGTAAATCTAAAAGCTGGGTCTTCTAATCTCACGGTATCATGTGATTTTTCTTTCTTACACTCACTGTTAAAACTTCCCATCCCGAAGTAACAGCATGTTCACACACAAACACCCCCATAGACAACTGAAACCATTAATATTTGCATAGGCCTTGTGACTCAAAGTGTGGGCTCTAGACCCAGATCACCTGGGAGCTTGTAAGAAATGCAGAATCTGGAGCCCCACCCCAGATGGACTGACTCGAGATCTGCATTTTAACACGGTATCTGGATTGTTCTCACGCACGTGAAGTCTGAGAAGCACTGACTTAAAAAGCAAGTTTTCGAAGTTGCACGGCCCTCTCATCCTTAAAACCCATGTATGTTCAATTTCAAACCACTACGTATTTCCCCATTATTTAAGGCAGTACAGTTCAGTGAGTGGTTAAGAACAAGTGTTTCCAGAAATTCCCTGTCCAAATGGCGTGAAGCCCACTTCCAGGGCCAATTTGGGCCTCTTCCCTGGGTCAGTCCTCCTAAGGGTGTGGCTGTGTGGAGTGGGGGTGGCCAGAGATGGAGGCTGGACACATGCTGGGTAGGCCCCTGCCCTATAGAACGGAGCACGGGGCGGGAAGGGAATACGGTTGGTCCCAAGTTCAGGCTTCCATTTGTACCCTAGCCCAAGCCTTGCGTGTGTTAGCGAGTATGGTAATTATTAAAAATCTATCTGTGGGGGCGCCTGGGTGGCGCAGTCGGTTAAGCGTCCGACTTCAGCCAGGTCACGATCTCGCGGTCCGTGAGTTCGAGCCCCGCGTCGGGCTCTGGGCTGATGGCTCAGAGCCTGGAGCCTGTTTCCGATTCTGTGTCTCCCTCTCTCTCTGCCCCTCCCCCGTTCATGCTCTGTCTCTCTCTGTCCCCCAAAAAATAAATAAAAAAAACGTTGAAAAAAAAAATCTATCTGTGGCTGTAAGTTGACAATTTTGTGAAATAGAGAATCTAGTCTTGGAAAAAAAAATGCTTGCAATTTCTTCCACCCCTCCTCTACTGCTGTGGTTGGCAGGATAACAGGTACTAGTCCTGATGCCATGCCCTTCTTTTTCATCTAGTTTCTCTGCTTCCATTCACACTATTTCTAGTGTGGCACTGCAGAGAGGGACGTTTCCTTAGAGACTCACACATACACTCGGGCTTCCAGGCTCTGTGCCAGAGGAGTCTGGCAGTGACACAGAGGGCAGTGTACTTTCCTAGATATACAGGCACAGCTCTCACTGCCGTCAGTGGGAGTTCTATGGTCAGATTGAGAGCCGAGTACAGTCTGGAATTAAAAATTTGTCCTCAAGGTAAGGCAGAAAAAGTGGCTGGTTACAGAAGAGCCATACTCCACAATTAAATAGCAAATGCCTCCAGATGGAGAGAAGAATACCTCTAAGGTCCAGAAGGAGAAGCAGGTGAAAGTAAGTTGGATTACAGCCAATCATCAAAGGAATTTTGAAAATTCCTTGAAAGAAATTATGTAGTAAACTACCTGTTTATTAAGAGGTCTTTAAAATTAACCATTTCACCTACTTAGAAGATTCTAGAAAGAAAGATTCTGTGAACACTACACAATATCCTTATATGCTATTTTCTTTATCTGGCACCCTTAATTCCACCCCTCTTCCAGGCCTCAGTTTAAAAGGAAGCCTTCCTAGATTAGCTCAGGTGCCCTCTTGTAAGTGTGCTCAGAGCATCCTGCATTTCTTCTTCATAGCATCCATCCAGTCCAATTAAATATTTGGGTAATCATGTGGTTTATGTGCGTCTCTCCAAGTAGACTGTAAGCTTTCTGAAGACAAGGGCTGTGTCTGTATAATTATGTGCCTGAAACACACTGGCCACTCAATAAACACTTGTTCAATGAGTTTACATTTGGTAGCCTGAATATCAACTCCAAAAAGTTTATACTGAAACACATCTGCCAAAATTTACAGACACCTACTGGATCCTCATCCGGACCTATTTCCTGTTCAGACATGATTAAGGGGATTGTTTATCTGTTTTCCTAAACCACAGCAGACCCAAGTAGTAAAGTAGAAAGAAAAAGAAGCGAGGAGAACAAAGAGGGCATGAAAAAAGCCAACTGGACTCACAGCTTCACAGAGCTAGAGGACAGAACACTTACCCATAAAAGAACTAAAAGAACTAAAAGAACAGAACAGCACCAACAAGAATATAACCACGTGGAGCCTCTATCAAGGGCAAGATATCGCAGAGGGTACCTTTGTAAAATTTCAGAATCCTACAATTACTGTTGATAATTAATGCATCTCCATTAAAAAATACAGGGCAAGAGGCACCTGGATGGCTCAGTCGGTTAAGCATCTGACTTCAGCTTAGGCATGATATCATGATTCTGAGTTCGAACCCGCGTTGGGCTATCTGCTGTCAGCTCAGAGCCCAGAGCCCCCTTCAGAGCCTCTGCACCGCCCCCACCCCTCCCCCAACCTCTCAAAAATAAATAAACATTTTTTTTAAATACAGGAAAATTTGTATTTCATATATGCCGCTTAAGAAGGCAGGAAAATAAATATTTTGGAAAGATTTTTACAAATCAATTATCTGAAAGCAAATTTGTAGAGGCACCTGGATGGCTCAGTCAGTTAAGCGTCTGATTCTTGATTTCGGCTCACGTCATGATCTCATGGTTCGTGGGTTTGAGCCTTGCATCAGGCTCTGCAATGACGGCACGGAGCCTGCTTGGGATTTCCTGTCTCCCTCTCTCTGCTCCTCCCCTGCTCATGCTCTCTCTCTCTCTCTCTCTCTCTCAAAATAAATAAACAAAAATGAAAAAAAAAGTAAAAGCAAGTTTGTAACATACTGAATATATAGATAGTATCCATTATAATACATTTTAACATTTATAAAGCACTTTTCTATATTTTGTCTCATTTGATTTTCATAAAATACAGGAGGGGGTAAACTGCAATTGTCAGAAAAATTTGCTTATGTGGAACATCATACTTCAGGGTGAGGCTGATGAGTCAGGTGCTGCTATAATTTTCTCACCAAATACTATAAGGAGTATTTAGATGTAGATTTTTTTCAAAGAATTGTTCAAAAGAGATTTCATTATGATTTCAAAAAGTTTTTAAAATCCAACTTTTTTTCCTAATAATGATTTACTGAGAGTTAGACAGTATATTTAAATTAAGTCACCTAAATCTTACAACGGAGGTGCATAAATAATATAGACGAGATCTTATACATATGCAGTAGATGCAAATTTTATTATTTATAATATTTTTAAAGTAGATGTGTTCTGGACATTAACTTATTATTTTACATTCATTATGCCCCTGTATGTTGGCAGTGCTCTTTGTAGAATGCTGAATTTTACAGAAACCATACACACTCACACGCACTCTCCAAATCACACTTACTTTAAAGCATACTAGGAATGCAAAAATGCACTTTAAATTTCCAAATGTTGCCAGTACTCAGCATTGCGTTTAATTTTTTTCCTTGAAATAAAGAATAATGGCAACCATGTAAAAAGTACAAAGTATGTCAGAGATGATAGGGAGAACTTGTTGACAGACAAAAGACAGTCCCAGGAAAGTTGTTCTGTCAATAGCAGCTGTTACATAGCAATATAAAACCGTCTTTATATAAAGTGTTCACTTTATGGTTCCTTCTACAGGAGATCAAAAATTAAATATATGCAGGAACATAATTAGAGAATTAATGGCCAAGGACAGTGCACAAAGGGAGAGATTTCCAGGAAAAAAAAGTGTTATAAGCAGTTTTTTAATGAGCCTGCTTTAAAAACAAACCTGAATTATAACAACAATTGTTCTCTTGTTGTGTAGGAAAGGTCATATTAAATAATTCCTCTCTGATTTTATACACCCAACAGCATCCACCCAAGCAGGGACAGGTTTTGCCTCTTTGATTTGCTAGTGCAGCGATTATAGCACAACCCTTTCTTTTTATGGTTATACAGGTTATCAAGGGCAAAAAATATCCAATCACTTATTTTTGCTGTTATACAGAAGCACGTAGGTATCTTTCATTTTGATTTCTGTGTGTGCACTGTTGTTACATACAACAGATATAGCTGCTTTCTAGCTCTTTCATTCTGGTCTTCAGACTTCTTTTTCGAAATCTCACCTAGTCAACATTTTGTTGTTGTTGTTGTTGTTGTTGTTGTTGTTGTTGTCAAGGATACAGTACATACATGCTAAAAGCAAAGACTTGCTTTCTGCCACAATTAGAGGAGCGTTCAAATCCAATCCCTAGCATCAGGTCTGTTTAGCAAGATTTAGAGGGTGGTTGACCAGAAGGCCAATAGTTAGAGACAATTCTCGTGGCTTAGTCTGAACCAAGAATGGGATTCCGGGCCTCTGGGATTAAGCATGGTGAAGCGTTCCATGAGCTTCCAAACATTCTCTCTGGTAACAAATAGTGAACTGCTTGAACTCCAACTGGGTTGTCGTATGTTTTATTCATGGCCCATCATAGGAGCCGCCAAACAGATTATCATGTTTACATCAGGCCTCCTTGGAGAGGGAAATTCTTTAATAGTTGAACTAGCAGGGTCAGTCAGTACAGAGATGCCTGTGGGCGACCAAATAATAAATAAATAAATAAAATAAGAGAAGAAGAAATGAAATCAAACGTTGAGAGTTTAACGATGTCCTTCAGCAGTCACCAATCGATAACACTTTTTATCTCTTGCTGAAAAGATTATATTAAGGTTCCGTCGTTTTAGTAGTTTTGCTCATTTGCTTATTTAGTTATTTGCTTACTTATTACAGGAGGGAGGAGATGCAGGGGGCATGGAAAAGTGCAGAGTGCACAGAAACCCCTTCATTGGAGTAGACAAACCGTTACCATGTCTATTTATGGTGTTGCATCTTTTTTAGCAATTCGGCCTTTTTCAGTAAGATAAGTGCCAAGTGGAGTTGTCCTATTGTTTCTGCTGGAAGTAAATGCACTTTAGCAGATGTTGTGACATGAAGTAGCATTTCCTTTTCTTGAGAGTCTGATTTCAAAATTGACTTACAAAGACACATTACATTTTGGCAGGGCAGTAGCTTTCCTAGGTTGTGCTTGCTTCTTGGTTTAGGGATTTCCTACAACCTTGCCGTATTTAGCCCGGCCATTCAGCTTTAGGCAGGAAACTTGTTTTCTGACTAGAAAAAACCCATGAGCTAACAGGTGAGGTCATTATTCACGGGAATTCTTTCCTTTTAGTTCGGCTGACTTTATGATGTGTCATAACGAGAGTTACACTGAGCGCTCAGAGTATCACAGGGTATCCTGGCGGGGGTTATTGAGGTAAACTAGAACCTCTGTGGGTTCATAAGGCAATTAGTCAGTCATGGTATCCTAGAAATGGAAGGCACTTTAAATATCTCCATGTAGAGGAATACCTGTACGGTTGTTAATATCAGGGGTTTCTAGATATGATATCTCATTCAGAGGTTTACAATTTATAACATCCGGAAGTTCCTGTACAGAGACAATATATTTACTTAACATGTTTTTCAAAAGGAATATCAGCCTCCATTTCATAGACTGAGATTCATGGGGATGGAAGACGACCCAGTACCAACTCTGGCTACTTGTTTTGGTGACAAACATATTTGTATAAAAAATGACGTTTTAAATTTGGAGTTGGGATTAGTAATGCCTTCATGAGAATTTATTGCCTACATTACTGAATAAGAAATGAAGGGCATCTCAGCTTGGATATTAATTTACTTAAAGAGAATGGTCAAAAAGGATTAAATGTTTTATAATATGCATAGAAAGCACGTAAGACATACATTTCTAAAGGAAAATGTTACTTAAATATTAAGATAATTTCTCTGTGATTTCCAGATGCTTATCCCTATAATGCACCTTTGAATGTCCTCTATCTGGAATGGTCTTCATGAACTATGTTTACTTGGCTAACTCTAGTAATTCTTAAAGATTCAGTTTACTCATCTATCTCTGAAGATTTATTTTACAATTTCACACAATGTTCATTATGAATCACTTTCTTCTCTGTGTCATCACTGTGCCTTGATCAGCTCTTTCTTATTGTCTGAGCCACACAGTATTTATCTTAATTATTTATTGACATTCCTCCCCTCTCTGACTGTGATATCCTTATGGGAGGGACAATGTCAGGTTCATTTTTTATTGTATTTTCACATCAACTTCAGTACCTGACACAACATAGTGACTCAATAAATACATATAAAATAAATGAGTATGGCCTGAACACCACATATATCAAATCAGTTTCAGACTAAAGTTCTACCCATATAAATATAATAAACAAATTAAATGAGTTGAGGCAAAGATAAAATATTTATGAATACCTTAGGACTGTAGAGGGACAGAGAGAAGGAAATGATAAGTTGATACTCCCATTCATAGACTAGAATAAAAGTAGTTTCTTAAATTGTCTCAATTATTTGTGCCCTCAGAAAGCTTGTCAGAGTCTAGAGGCTTAGTGTATGTTCTTTTTCAATCATTCTCTAGTAAGCGAGGCAATCACTGAGAAATTTCTTGAATCTATGCCTGGTTAGGGAAGCTCTTGAGAATTGAAAGAATTTGATTCACAAAAAGGTTTGGTACCATTCACAGAATGCATATTCTAATCACTACATGCTGGGTTTTTTTGTTTTTCCTTTTTTTAAAGGCAGTGATTATTTCAGAAGGAAGCACATCAACATGACTATAGTGAAACCGGAGGGGAATTATAGGTTTTTCTGCTTGAAAATTTGTTATTGCTTTTATGAAAGGAATTCGCATAGACATGCAGATCTTAATATATCCTTGAATTATGAGAAGATAAGCAAATATTTTTATTTTAAATCCAGGATATAGTTTACCTTATGGTATTATATATGTTAGAAATCTGAGATAACTGTGAAGATGTGAAGAATACTTTCATTTGTTCACTTGATAAACATTTCTTTGAGTATTAGTTATAAGGCATTATGTTGAGCCCTGGAAAGATTTCCTAGATATGGATAATTTAGAAGTACAAATTAAAAACAGAATGGTAAGTAAAAAGAAAAAAAATCCTCTTTATATTTTCCTCTGACAATTGAGATATTTTATAATCTGCAGTCATGCTTTAGGGTAGCAGGATATACAGTTCACCAATGACTCTTCTAGCTGTGTGAACATATGATTACCCAAAATCAAAACCATATTAATATTTAAGTTTAAATATTTTATTTTCAACTTTTATCTACCAAATTTAGTTTCCATACTTGAAAAAAATCTATAAATCAGTTACAGGAAGTACGATGAGAATAAAGAACCAATTCTTAAATAACATATTCTCTTCTGTTTTCACATTTCTAAACTTGACTTTAACAATTAATATGGCTAGCAAATGTCTGGACCCTACAAATGGAACATTTAACAGCAAGACCAAATGGCCAAATGCTCACCACCTGCCCATGCCCTCTTGCAATCAATCAGGCCTAACTTAACAAAACAACCAAAATACAGTGATTAACTAAAAGAATTAGACCAGTGTACTCCTACCAAATGACTTGGAGGTGATTTTGCCCCCAGTACTTGGAGAACATTTGAGCAGACTGCATTCCTTCTTTTTCCTCCTCTATTCTGTCACGATGACACTTATCTGGGAGGTATTCAAGATTATGTACAGATGATGAGAAGACATACAGTGGGCAGTAGGAGTGAGTTAGGGAGGCACAATCCTGTTATTTTCAAACCACTTTACCAGAATATGGTGAATAACTAGGGTGATCATATAATTTATTATTGAAACTTGGTGCTTTTCAAGTGAAAGGGGTGCTATTTTTAATTATGACAGACAATTGGTGTAAATTGGGACCATCCCAGGCAAAGTGGGATGTATGACCAGACTATGAATAATTAGCCATAACTAGACAATGTAAAATTAGTTAAGACAAATTGGCGAAGTTAGCTGTAGATAGTCTGTGTAAGGTAAGGCTTTTCTCTTTCTTTCTTTCTTTCTTTTTTTTTTTTTTTTTTGAAAGCATGAGGGAGTATGGGGGAGAAGCAGAGAAGGAAGGAGAGAGAGAATCCCAAGCAGGCTTCATGCTGTCAGTGCAGAGCCCAATGCGGGGCTCGATCTCACAAACCATGAGATCATTACGTGAGCTGAAATCAAGAGCTGGAGGCTTCACCTACTGAGTCATCCTTGTGCCCCTAAGTAAGGCTTTTTAAAGTTTGGTCCACAGGATTCTTGATCTTGGCTCAGGTCATGATCTCGTGGTTCGTGGGGTTGAGCCCCGCGTGCAGCCCTGTGCTCACAGCGCAGAACCTGCTTGGGATTCTGTGTGTGTGTGTGTGTGTGTGTGTGTGTGTGTGTGTGTGTGTGTCTCTCTCAAAATAAACAAATAAAACATTTAAAGTTTGGACCACGTAATTGATTAGCTAGTCTTTGAAATTCATGTCACTGACTTAAAACATCTTTCTGCTCTGTATCTTCTCTGGTTTATTTTTATTTTTTTAAAAATCTTTTTTTAATGTTTATTTATTTCTGAGACAGAGCACGAGTGGGGGAGGGGCAGAGAGAGAGGGACACACAGAATCAGAAGCAGGCTCCAGGCTCTGAGCTGTCAGCACAGAGCCCAACTCGGGGCTCGAACTCACAAACTGTGAGATCATGGCCTGAGCCGAAGTCGGTTGCTCAACCGACTGAGCCACCCAGGTGCCCTGTTCTCTGGTTTAAATGACATGTATTTACATATTTTTATCCAAGGACTAGTTTGGGATTTTCACTTTTATTTTTCTAAAAGCTTTCATCATCGAAAACTCTTATAGTAATACAATTTCCTGGTCAACCAAAAACTCATAATGATTAATAAGCAAGATGTATAAAGCTTGAAGCCAAAGGAAGACACTATTTGACTGGGAGTCAAGGAACCTGGAATATTGTTTTGACTCTGAAACTAGTACCAAGTAGAACTTACCCTCACTCTGCCTTAATTTTCTCACTGCTACAAAGGTGATAGCATTACTTATTAATTTCCTAGGGAGGGCTTATGGAAATTACTTCAAACACCTCAAAGGTTTCAGTTTAAATACTTTATTTTCCAAGACCTTTGTAACAATAAAGAAGGCAAAAGAGAAGTAAAGAGTTAGAATACAGAATTAAATGTGGTGTTTAAGACAGTACAGAGAAATATATTTGAATAAAATGGAAGAAAAGTGGCTCTTTCTGACTGGAAAACTTTCAGCCCTTGATGATTTGCTAACACTTTCAGAAAGCCTTCCCAGAATCCTGTAACTTCCCCCTGAACTCCCTTCTGATGCTTAATTGTTATTGTTTATTTGTGTTCCCAGCTAGACTGTATATCTTGCAAGACCCAACTTGTTTTATCCATCATTAAATAACAGTGTATGAAATGGATACTCAATAACATTTTTTAACCAAATGTGTTAATGTTGATGACAAACAGACAGAGTAAGACATCTCTGTTTGAATATTAATACTCTCTTTTAGGTTTCCGCCAGGTTCTCTTTTCCTTTGAATTTTATATTCAACTTTTTTCAAAGATCCCCTTTCCACTAAACCTCGAAAAGGAAGCCTATAAAACCTACTAAAAGTTCTATAAAGTTTCACCATAAGGTACCTCTCCACTGCGACACAGGAAGAGCTGGTTTGGAAATTGGATGTGAATATGGCTCGGTGCAAATTATCTATTTGCTTTCGGAGGTGTTAGCTCAGTTGGTGAGAGGACAGCACTAATAAGGTAAGGGTGCAGGTTTTATTAGCTTTAGACAGAAAAAAACTGCCCCCGAGTCACAGATTGTACCTCCAAGCTCAGTGGGTTCTTCTGGGTCACAAAGAGCGTGCAGATTACTCAGTACAACCTATTAACAGTTCTGAAAACAAGCAGCTGATGGCAGATCTTATATACAAAAGATAGCACATTCTTACTTTGCAGAGTGCTAAAAAACATTGACTCCATCAAACAAGTGTCAATTTAAGAAGTGTCCTTTTGTCATCTGTACCACTTTAGACCGCAATACTAAAATGGGCATACTTGGTGAAGGAATCTTTAAACCCAAATTCTGAGAATTCTTCCAATTCATGATTGGGCTCTCTGCTTGGGTGGAAGAAAATATGGCCATGTGATATTGGTAAAAGCTTGTCAAAATGGTAAAAATCAATCTGAAAATCATTTGTAGTGATCGCATTAGGCATTTGTGGGGTGACAGATTCTGCAAATATTTGTATATTGAAATAATGGTCTTCTTTGCAAAACTGTGCTTTCCCACCCACAAAAGCACATTTTCATTGTATGTGGAGCTCTGTTTTTCTAATAAACATTGATTCATGGCTCACTACCTAAATGAATGCCAGAAAAAGGAAGTAACTTTGAATTTTTTTGTGTGTGTGATACATTCTGTTAAATTCAGTTGCAGGAACTCCTATTCAAGTGTGGTAAACCAGTTAGATGCTCTAAAAGGAAATGTGATGAAGATGGTAACAGTGACATGTAACAACCATCTATTAGTCATTCAGCAATAGGAAATTATACCCATTAAGACCTGTTCCACATACGGCAATGTTCTAGGGTCATAGATGCTGCCCATTCTGTGGTCAATCCACTTTCTAATATCTATGTTGGGCTTTTTGTTTTTTGTTTTAGACGTGTATATATACCAACATATATATGTTTGTATGTATATATATACATATATATGTTTATATGTGTGTGTGTGTATATATATATATATGTGTGTGTGTGTGTATATATATATATATTTTTTTTTTTTTTTAAGAGAGAATGCGAGCGGGATAGGGGCAGAAAGAGAGGGAGACAGAAGATCCAAAGCGGGTTTCTTGCAGACAGCAGCAAGCCTGATGTGGGGCTCCAACTCACCAACCAAGAGATCACGACCTGAGCCAGAGTCAAAGTTGGACACTCAACTGACTGAGCCACTCAGGTGCCCCTGTAGTCAATCCATATTCATTCATTCATTCATTCATTCGTTCATTTAAAGTTTATTTGTTTTTGAGAGAGAGAGAGACAGAGTGTGAGTGGGGGAGGGGCAGAGAGAGAGGGAGACACAGAATCCAAAGCAGGCTCCAGGTCCTGCACTGTCAGCACAGAACCCGATGCGGGGCTGGAACTCACGTGAGATCATGACCTGAACCAAAGTCGGACACTTAACCGACTGACCCACCCAGATATCCTGGTCAATCCATTTTTTTTTTAATTTTTTTTAACGTTTATTTATTTTTGAGACAGAGAGAGACAGAGCATGAATGGGGAAGGGGCAGAGAGAGAGGGAGACAACAGAATCGGAAGCAGGCTCCAGGCTCTGAGCCATCAGCCCAGAGCCCAACGTGGGGCTCGAACTCACAGACCACCGAGATCGTGACCTGAGCTGAAGTCGGACGCTTAACTGACTGAGCCACCCAGGCGCCCCTGGTCAATCCATTTTTAAAATGAGTATGTTCTTGAGGAGAGTTGATAAAAGGAACCAATTGTTTTGACTGGGTTCTCAGATAGGAAGAGAATCCAGATTTTGGAAGTGAAATACCTAGACAGGAAAAAAAACTTTATACTAAACTCTTCTGCAAGATAGTTTCCTTCTGGTTCAGGGTTTACTTCTTTCATTCCCATTGCATGTTCTTTTGGGGAAACAAATATCCATCATTGTCTTCTCAAAATTGTAACCAATAACCATTCAATAAAGCAAATTTCATATTAGAAGCAAGCATTTAAAAATAGACAATGTGTAACTAATGTAACATTGTGTGTCAACTATACTAAGGAAAACCCAACCAACATTTACATACACAATTAAATAATGATACAATTAAACATTAATGTACTATATAATATGTGTTAAAACTATATGGCAGTGAACCTATCAAGGACATCCTCCTAGGTACAGATAAGCCTGTTGACTTGCCATTCTTTCTGTGTTTACACTTTATAAGTAAAAATATCTCATCCTCCTAACAGTGAAATAAAGACACACATGCATGAAGTATGCACACACACACACACACACACACACACACACGTTTTTCTCACAATTAACTGTTCTTCCTGGCAAGAGAATTGAGATTTGGGTACCTAGGGGCTTAGTAGGAAGAGAGCAGGACTGCTTCTTTTCTTAGGATATTTTAACCATGAGGGAATTCTTTTAGCAGACCAGATTTACCAGATCTCAGGTTGTGTTGTAAAACAGAAGTTGCTACATCACTGGTTCATACCACAGTCTTGAAGAGCGGCTTTCCCTGATAGAAACTGCGTGGCTCTCTGAACATTTTAAAATTACACAGGGTACATGGCAGAATGTATCAGAAATGCTGCTCTTCAGGACCTGTTGCTGAGGAAGGTTCAGAGATGAAGATACCTGTGCTTTCCCAGAAAATGTTGTGGTGGATAGTACAGTGAAATAACATTAGCCAATTTTGGCCAAAAGCCAGGCATCTGGCATACAGAATCTAATCCTAGAAACAGTATTTAGAGGTACAGTTATGGTTGTTGTAAAGGTGAGATTCAGGAACATCCACTATCTTGCCAAGAGCCCAGAGCTAGTTAGAGATAGACAGGGATTGGAATCTTGGTCCATTCAAACTCAGAAACTGAGCCAGACAGGTCTTGGTTTGAAATCTCCTGCTACTACTCACTAGCTGTGTAAACTTGGGCAGATTTCTTTTTAAATTTTTTTTTCAACGTTTTTTATTTATTTTTGGGACAGAGAGAGACAGAGCATGAACAGGGGAGGGGCAGAGAGAGAGGGAGACACAGAATCGGAAACAGGCTCCAGGCTCCGAGCCATCAGCCCAGAGCCTGATGCGGGGCTCGAACTCACGGACCGCGAGATCGTGACTTGGCTGAAGTCGGACGCTTAACCAACTGCGCCACCCAGGCGCCCCCAGATTTCTTAACTTTGGTGAGGCTAGTCTCCATTTGCACGTCTTTAAAATGGAGAGAAGGCCTACATTGCAGGACTGTCCAAAGGTTAAATATTTGACACAGGCAGTGCTAAAGGGCTAAGCATAGAGTGTCTTCCCTCTCTGGACCTGCCTTGAATAAGCAGTCGGTCAAGGCCCTGAGCTACTTGCTGCTGGAGACACGTTATCCATAAGACTCTCTCCTCCCACAAAGTGTTGGAGATGTGGTGAGAGAGCGAAGACAATAACATATTATAGGATGTGTTTAGACATTTACCCCAATATGTGAAACAGATAAAAAGAGGACACTCTGTTTTGAAAGGGTGTGGGTGTGTGTAAGGACACACACATCCTCCCACTCAGTCTTTCCCAGCTGCCTTCGGCAGTCCTGGACCATCCTCCTCTGAACCTCCTTTGAACCCTGGGACTCTCAAAACAGCCATTAGGCAAGATGATCTCTGGGGGACTTTCAAACACAAATTCCCGGCTTCTATTGTAGGTACACAAATATCTGTAACAAAAAGCATGAATATGATAACAACCATAGCATCTATGTCCATTCAGCCAGAGACTGAGATCACACAGTTGCTCGTTTCATGGAAAAGGGCAGAAGAGGGTCAATGATGGTATCAGAGAGAAGGTGGCTTTCACAGGAATGGGTAGGATTTTAAGAGGCTGAGATCACCATTGAAGAGGAAGGAGAGGAATGAAATGCATTTTAATAGAAACGTATCCGGAAGAAAGGCAAACCGTGAAAAGAAAGAAAAAGAAAGGAAAAAGTACAAAGCATCTTTGAGGCATGGAGTAAGCTGACTCAACTGGAACTTTGAGTACAGATGTGTAGGAAGTGGAAGAGATGGGTCTGGAAACCGGAGGCAATAAAATATTGTGTTAAGACATGGGTCTTGAAGCCAGACAGGTGTGGGCTTGAGTTCCTGTTCTGACAGTCAGTAGTTGTGTGAGGAGGAACAATCGACTTAACCTCTGTGAGCTTTAGTGTCCTCTTCTGGAAAATGGAGACACTAATATTAATCATCACATTAATGGTAATAGTAAATGGACACAGTAACATTTATTGAGCAGTTACTCTGTACTAGGCATGGGTCTAAGCATTTTAAAGGTGTTCAGCACAGTCTTCAGGACAATCCTCTGAGGTAGCTACAATCATTGCCACATTTTGCAAGTGAGGAGACTGAGGCAAGAGAGGTTAACAAACTTGTCTAACAAGTCACTTGTCAGGCAGTTGATAAGATAGGGATTGGAATCCAGGCATTCTGGTTCTGGAATCCCCCTCATTATTAGAATTTCAGCCATCTACCTTGGAGAGTACAGCAAGAATTAAACGAAATAATACCTACAATAGGCCCAATGATGGGGCTCAGGACACGCTACTCCAAAATTGAATATATTAAGCTGAACGAGTTTGAGAAAATGGCAGAAGCAGGAAGATCAGAGTCTTCCTTCTCTCCCCTTTTCTCCTGAAACAGGCCAGAAAACCCTCATGTGAGAGGGGCCCTCCCTTTGCCCAGAGGAAAGGCGCATCCTTATCTCATAAGACAAAGAGATGCCAAGAAGAACCTTCCAATTAGGCCTTGCTAAGTTTCCCCCAGTTTATTACACTTACTTCATTCTCCTTAAACTATCATATTTGTACAAGACTGCCAACTATTTATCAAACCTAGCATAAATGTATTCAGGTCTGTTTCTTTGGGTCTTTAGTTCCTTATGAAGGCTCCCATGTCATGTAAAACTTAAATTAAATAAATGGTTAATCTGTCTCTGTCAGTTTAATATTCAGACCCAGCCAGAGACCCTAAAAGGGTTGAGGAGGACTTTTCGTCCTGTACACTAGTGAAGTATCAGACACAGGGTAAGGGTTCAATTGAATAACTCTTAGCATAAGAAAAGGAGAGAGAGAGCTTGAAGCCAAGGCATATGAAGGCCTTTGAATATCATATTTAGGGATTGTTTTGACATTTTCCAGTGGGCAATTTTTTTTTTTTTATTTTAGAGAAAGTGGTGGAAATATATGAGAGAGAGAGAGAGACAAAGAGAGAGAGAGACTCTTTTTTTTTTTTTTTTTTTCCAACGTTTATTTATTTTTGGGACAGAGAGAGACAGAGCATGAACGGGGGAGGGGTAGAGAGAGGGAGACACAGAATCGGAAACAGGCTCCAGGCTCTGAGCCATCAGCCCAGAGCCTGATGCGGGGCTCGAACTCACGGACCGCGAGATCGTGACCTGGCTGAAGTCGGACGCTTAACCGACTGCGCCACCCAGGCGCCCCAAGAGAGAGAGACTCTTAAGCAGGCTCTGAAGTGGGACTTGATCTAACGACCATGAGATCATGACCTGAGCCCAAATCAAGAATTGGATGCTTAATGAACTGAGCCACCTAGGTGCCCCTCCAGTTGACAATTTTTAATTATATATGGAGTTGCAACAGGTTTGTGATGTGATCAAAAACATGATTCAGAAAAACTAATCTTTTAGAATATATTAACTTAAAATGAGAGAGAATGAGTATAGACCAATTAGGCATTTGTTACAATAGTCATTAAGTGGGCCTGGAAAAGGGTGGCGGCAGTGGAGCTGGAAGGAGGAAACACAGTCGTAAAAGCTATTGCAGCGACTGAGATGGAAAGGGCAGTGAACAAAAGATGACTCATGGTCCAGGCTGGGTGATGGGGAGGATGCAACTGACTTCATCAGTAGAAACAGATCACAAGGAGAAATTGGACCTTGAAGAAGAAAATGATGGTTGCTTTTTTTTTTTTTTTTGACAGATTGAGTTTGTGATAACAAATCATTTAGGTGGAGACACACAATAGGCAATCAGCTTTGCAGGAACTCAGCTCCATGTAACAAACATACAACAGTATCTAAACTTTTTTTCTCAGAACATCCTTTTTTGATTAAATATTTTGAGCACATACTCATTTACATACATGCATATAAACATACATATATGTATAGGTATATATGTATTATAATATATAATTTATAGATATATTTATTGATAAATTGCATATACTCTTATACATTATAAAAGATTCATGTGGAAAATAATAAGTAGAAATTCCAATATTTTCCCCATGCCCTGATGGATGTTTTTGAGTATTCTCTGACAGGTGTATACCCCATTTTAGAGAGCACTGCAGTATCTTAGACCCCTTCCCAGTGTTGAGGTCAAAGCAAAATGAACAAATGAACAAAACTATTCCTTCTCCTTTGAATGAAAATCTCCCCTTTTCAGTGTCTCTTAGTGCACACAGAAGAAAAAGGACTGAAGACCTCATTGCCCTATAAACTCTCACTTGTGTGCATAAAGGTGTGCATATAAGGATGTTCAATGTAGCAGTGTTGATAAAGATGAAGATAAGCTGAAGGTTTATCAGGAGGAGAAGATAATACAAATTATGATATATCATTTTATGAATAAAGAATTAAGGTAAAGCAACGTGTATTGAGGGGGTAAGAATCTGCAAGACATATTAAGTAAAAGTAAATTGCAAGAAGACAATGTCTTTATTAAGAATACGCCATAGCCTATGAAGAATTCTGAATATGAGAAATACATGTATTTTATATATATTTGTTTTGCCATGACACTGAATCTGAATAAGCCTCTAGGTCAACTACCAATTAATAGAAATGACAGAGAACGGAGGAATGTATTGGAGAACACCAGGGAATGCAATCAATAAAATCCAAATTGGTTTGGGGGTGGGTGGGAATCTGTTTGGGATAAGTGATTAAATTATTTATTTTATTCAACAAATTTTAACCATAAAAAGAATGACAGAGAGCTGGAAGGGGAACTATGATTAAAGAGACTTTAAAAATTCAAAAAATGGCAAAACTTAAATACTATCGGAGTTAAGGAACCACTGACTGATAAATTTCCCCCTCTATATTTCTTATTCTTTTTTACAGTGGTATGTTCATATGCTATTTGTGTAATTAAAGATAACATTAAAAGATAAAAAAATAATTGAAACAGTATACATGGGTGGGTTGGCAGAATGGAAGTTCTAGATGTATGTTAGATTGAGAATCCCACTTTTTTTTGTATTTTGTGTTTTTTAATTTTAGAAAGAGAGAGTGCAAGCAGGGGAGAGGGGCATAGAGAGAGGGAGAGTGAGAATCTTAAGCAGGCACCATGCTCAGCACAGAGCCCAACACGGGGCTCAGTCCCAGGACCCTGAAATCATGACCTGAGCTGAAATCAAGAGTCAGACACTCAACCCACTGAGCCACCCAGATGCCCAAGAATCCCACTAATTAACAAAGCTGAATATGGATTTATAACTATAAGGACATTGTGTTCAGAGTCACATAATTGCATATGAAACTTGCTTGGAAACTTCTCGAAAACCATAGAAACGTAGTGTATCGCAGAACCTGTGAAATTGGTTACCTTGTAAGTTTGTTTTCTCTCACAATCCCAAGCATTCTTGCTTTTTTTCTGTTAGATTCCCAAATAGCACTGGTAATATTTTTTTTTACTATTTGATATCTCTGATCCTTGGGTCTGGAGTTTAAGATAGTATGACAAAATGGGCATTAGCCATGTACAGGAAAGTTATTAACTATTGAAATGAAAATCTCTTGGTTGATATCAGGAACATTCTGTTATTCAAACTAATGCCAAAATATGACAAACTGATGCCAGATAGAATATGCCTTCAGTTCTAGACAATTGATTTCAGGAGTGAGGGAACTTAATAATGACTGAGGAAATTGGTATTGTTTGGTGTTCTTTTTCTCCATGTTTGCTTCAGATCCTTTAAATCATATCTTTAATTGGTTGCCTTGTGTAAGTTCACAGAAAATTTTGCTTACTGAAACATGATTATAAACAAGTGCCATTGTTTTATTAAGCTTATGGACCAGAAAGGAGTGTTTGATTTGTGAGTAAGAATTTGCTAATCTGTTAGCAAGGCTCTGTCCCAATCCACTTTTAGAAGCTGTTTTCAACATATTTTTGGTTTGATATTTAGATGTTAACAGAGATGATAGGAATTGTGCACTTTGATTTTTTTTCTAATTCTGGTAACTAGTAGAGAACTCTAAACTGAAACGAAGAAAGAAAAAATCCAGTGTGCATCTTTCCTTTTCCTACGACCAACAATTTCTAAGCTATTTTGCAAATATAGGACAGCTGCTTTATTGAGCTAAAAAAACACTACAAAATGTAATGATAGCACTTTGGACTCTATTCTGATCTCCCTTAAACTCCACACAGCTTGGAATTTTCTGTAATTTTAATGAAAATGTGGCATGGCACATCTCTCTCATTTAAATTATGCACTGTCAGTATTTTCCTTCTTTGCAACTGAAGCACTTCTTGGGAAACATGCCAGGTACAAGAAGGGAGGGTGAAAGCCGAAAATAGAAAATGGAGGTGGGGGCGGGGAAAGGAACTGGACTAAACAAACACACTCTCCATATAGCCATGTTTTTAAAGACTTGCAAATCACTGGGAAATGGGGTACAGAAGTTCAAGTAGGATTAAGGTAGCTTTAGCAAGCCTAAATGGGGCTAAACACAGGTCAAAGTAGGGCTACAAGCCAAACCTTAAAAACGCTGTTGATTTGTTCAAAACTAACACAAGATCTCATTCATTTTAATGTGATATCAGAGTACATCTTGTTACTATTTAGCCACTTAGGGCTTGATACACATGTGTAAAAGTCAGTAGTGTTTCCTTATACTGGTGACCATTTCTCAATTAAGAAAACCTTCTTCCCTCACCTGTCATGCCCCTCTTTTGTTTTCCAAGCAAAAATCAAACATTTCTTTATTTAACAAGTATTTGTTGAAAACCTGAGTGAAGAACAAGACAGAGAGGGTCCCAGCACACAATCATCTATGTTCCAAGTCCACCTTTTGTAGAATTCACATACACAGAAATAATTTCCTTTGGGGAGAGGTGATTTTTTTTTTTTTTTAAGAATAGGCATCATATTTATATCAGTGAGAATTTGGTAGCATTTTGTAAATCACTTTTCACATTTAATTCTCATTTTAGCCCAGCATGGTAAATATTGTTATCAGTCTGTTTTACAGATTAAAAAGGTTTAGAAAAGTTAAGGAAATTGGTGATTATCATTGCTAAATGGCAGAGCTACGACTAGAATTTGGGTCTTCTGACTGGAAGTTAGTATTTTTCTCACTATGGTGCAGTGGTTGAGAACATGGGCTCTGGGAGACAAAGGATTTGAGTTTGACTCAGGTCTGCTCTGTGCCATGACCTTAGGTAAATTACTTAATGGTTCTAAGCCTGTTTTCTCTAAAATGGAGATCATGAAAGAATCTCCCTCAGAGGGTTGCAGGAAAGAGTAAATAATAAAACATTTGTGCTTAGTACAAAGACCAGACTCAGAAAGGGTTAACTAAGATAGATTAATCCATTCTCCCAGCAGGATCAGAAATACCTGAAATATCAGAATACGAAATTCACCATTAGTGTATCTTCCTGGTCAGAAACAGTGTTGGGAGTAGGGGTGTCCAAGAAATCTAGGATCTTAGCTCAAAACCACCTTTTCTACCTTTTAAGAGATTCCTTTAGGATAAGTCAATGGATGTTTGAAAATGCAGATCTTTGAAGGGTAGGAGGAGCAAAGGGATAGTGTTTCTCAGTGATCACCCTGCTATAAATTATTTTACTCAGATAATATCTCATTTGAGATCTTCCTAAAGGAAGAGGGTTTTTGTGCACTTTGGGTAGGGTAGATCTAGAAGAGATAGAAAAGGATAGAAAGTAGAATGCCTTTGGCCAGAATGGTGGAAGCCTGAGGGCCCCAGGTGCTTGGGTGATAAGAAAGGGGCATTCCAAAAGAGGGAAGAAGAGTCTAGAAAATGTGGGAGAGCTCCAAAATAAACTTCCTTTGTTTTGCAATTGAGGTTGGGATTGTTAACTGTTTGGTGTCAATAAAATCATCTCCTGTCTTGCCTTTGGCATCGCTGACATGGGGCTGATGCCGGAGAGGGGATACTTGATCAGAGCAAACCTTTTAGTACAACTCAGAACTCTGGTTCCAAGTGTCCAAGGGATTGTGCAGGCAGACGCTTGTCCAGTAGGGATGAATCAGAATCCCTGGGAGTGCAGAGCTTATTTTCTCCCTGAAACCTGCTTGCATTCATTATTTAAATTATACCTTTACATATTGTCTCTGAAATATATCAAGCTAGGAAGCCCAGGAATACCTCCTCCCCACTACTTGGTTGTAATGAAACCAGAGGCTTATGGAAATGTCACTGTGTAACATGCATCCTAAGAGCTGTTCAAAGCCCTCAGCTAACCCATCCTTCAAGTAGGATCAGAAATAGGCTCTCTTTAGAGCCTATTAACTTTTCATTCTCCTCTTCCCATCTACCGCAATCCCTCCTCGTGACATTACATTTTAACTGCCATTAACTGTGGCGTCTGTGCATATCTCTTCTGGGAGAAGGAAGATGTTGTTTTGCCTCAGTAAACAGAAAGGATTTATAAAGTGTTAAGCTACAGCATCAGTGGCAAAGAGCTTCAGCTAAGAGGGAGGTTGGTCAGCCAAAAGAAGCACATTGGGGCAAAGATCCCTAAATTGAGCCCCAAGTTCTGAGTTTGAATCCCAGCTGTGTCTCCTGTTCCGACTTTAGCTTCCTGATCTATAGAATGAAGGAGTCAGATTTGGTTAGCCTGTGGTTCTAATCCTTGGAGTTGGAAAGACCCAGTCATCCTTGCTATGAAGGTGGTTTTTAGTTTGGCTTTAAATTAGCAGCCACAGCCCTTTGGTTCTGATCTCACTGCTGGTCCTGAGATATCACAAGCATTTGCTCTGAAATCCCACTCTTTCAGCCTCTATTTAGTAGCAGAAATCCCCCAGTGCTAACTTATTGACTGCTCTTATCATCCCCCACGTTTGGTTTGCTTTGCATTTTGCCACCCAGTGACCCACATCTAAATAGGTGGAGGTTGCACGACAAGAAAAAAGGCAGAAAGTTAAGTCATAGCTGAACTGTAGATCAATGGTTGCAATTTCACCCCAAAGCAGTCTGTGCTTCTGGAAGGACTAAGATTTATTGGTTTCAACACACGAAGATGTAAAATGTGCTGTTATCGCATCTCCCCAGAAAGTGTACTGGCACCAGCCTTGGGAAACTGTGGGGGAATTGCAACTTCCTAGCTGCTCTGTCAGTTCTACCATCCATTTTGCTAGTCCGAATTCCAGCACCTTACCCATGGATAGATGCCGTTTTATTGGAAGTGAGCCTTGAACTATTACACATTGTGAGTGATAGTGATATGACTAATACTATAACTGAGGTACCTGCATATTTAAATGAAGTGAAATCTCAAGACATTCAGAATTCTGCATTTAAACACAATGTAGGGGCACCTGGGTGGCTCAGTTGGTTAAGCATCTGACTTTGGCTCAGGTCATGATCTCATGGTTCTTGAGTTGAGCCCCACTTTGGGCTGTGTGCTGACAGCTCAGAGCCTGGAGCCTGCTTCGGATTCTGTGTCTCCCTTGCTCTCTGCCCCCCCCCCCCACTCTCTCTCTCTGTCTCTCTCAAAAATCAATAAACCTTAAAAAATAAAAATAAAATAAAAATAGAAAATAAACACAATGTAAACTTTCATATATGTATTCACTTAAAATACAGTTACTCAACCTACTAGGTGTGATACACTGTAGAATGATGAAGGTAGATTATGTGCTGGGTAGTATCTATATTTTAGACTCAGAAAGATTTTATGTAAATTTTGTTGTTGGTGCTAAGTTTACTTAAATATGATATTCAATTTCTCTGAGATTCTACTTTCTTTTGGGAACAACAATATTTATCTCACAAGATCTTTGTGAACGTGAATGTCTCAGGCATGGGTAGGTATTCAAAAATACTGTTTTACTTGTTTATTTACCTAATAATAATTCCAGCCTTTATTTTACAGTTGATAAAAGTGCTTTCACATATTGCAGAGCATTTTCATCTCTTACCTTCCTGTGAGGCTGGTAAGGCATTTTAGCTTTATTTAAGAGAAATTTGAGGTCCAGAGAGCTTGGAGTCAGATGTTTCTTCAAACTGAATTCTAGACCCAAAGGCAGTCCTCAGAGGCAGCATATTTGCTATCAAAAAATTAGGAAGAGCTTTATTTATTTTTTCAAAAATGATTTAATTAATTAATTAACTAATTTATTTAAAGATTTTATTTTTAAGTAATCTCTACACCCAAAGTGGGGTTTGAATTCACAACCCCAAGATCAAGAGTTGCATGCTGCACCAACTGAGCCAGCCAGGCATCCCCAGAAGAGCTTTATTAAAACGAGAATGGACCTGCTGAGTGGTGGAAATGTTTGTCTCCTCTTATAAACTCGGAGGAAATATTTCTGATCTGTAATTATACAATCATGCTTCCATGAGGGTTCTGTTAATATAAATGAATCTTGTTGCAGAATTCTAGTATCTCATCTCCCCTCCATAGCCGTACCATGTTGCCTTTCAGAAGAGAGTTTAGTGCATTTGCTCCTTGGAGAATTCTCTCATATTGAGATGATCTGAATAGCAATTGGCATAAACAAGTGTTTTCTAAACAGAACATCACGATTTTACACAGATCAATAAGTCATTTCTAGTGGATCTGGTCCAGGACCTTTAATAGTGTGATTTCTAGAGCTATGAAAGCCCCCTCATCCAAGAAATAATTCTTCTCTTATATAATTCTTTAAATTGCTCCACAGTCTTTTATCCTGCAATTAGAGATGAAGCTTGAAATGCAAATATCCTTAAGAATAGTAGCTAATTGAGTCACATTTGTACTAAGGCAAGTGATACCAGAGTCATTCCTGAGGAAAGAGTTACTGGAAGGGCACTGGCCAAACCCCTGTAGGGGAGTCGGGAGGGGCAGAGATCAGAAACTGTGATGAGAAGGTCTAGTATACAGAAAAGAATGATTGAAATCAAAGATGAGATAAGTTTTACCCCTTAGTTTGACTGGATTTTTTTGATGAAATCAAATATCGGCTAGGGTGTGGGGTTCCCTAAGACTCTACTGGTGAGAAGAGTAAATTGGTTCAGTGACTTTGGAGGATGAATTGGCAGCATATTAAAAATAAATTTTATCTTAATACCTAACCAAAGGAATACCATCCATATGATCAAAGACATCCATGCTAGGATGTCCAATGCCTCATTCTTTACTAGAGGAAAAAAGAAAAGGAACAGTCTAACTGTCAAGCAAAGGAAAAAGAATTTTATGGGATAGAGTGCATTCATATTACGAAATACTAGGTAGTAGTTGTAGAGAATAAAGATGATCAATATATACTGATATAGAAAGATAATTAATACATACTGTGAAGTTTAAAAAAAATGACACCTTTAAACCCTACTATATTTATATATATATTTGTATATATATGGAAATGCACAGAAATATTCTGGAAGACATACTTAAAATGGATAATAGTGACGACCTCTAGGTTTAATATGGAGGAGGAGTAGTTGAAGCACATTTTAGAACTGTAATGCTGCAATTTTTTATTGGGATGTACTCACATATTAAAAAAAGAAAGAATGTGCTGTACATGTATTAATACCTAATTGATAGGT
This sequence comes from Lynx rufus, assembly GCF_022079265.1. Taxonomy (NCBI): domain Eukaryota; kingdom Metazoa; phylum Chordata; class Mammalia; order Carnivora; family Felidae; genus Lynx; species Lynx rufus. The sequence goes on from NW_025814834.1 coordinate 154,031,636, forward strand.
ATTCTGAAAACTCAAAAGTATGTGATTGAATGTGAGAGCTACAAGGTGCTCAAAAGGTGTTAAGCACAAGCCACCTCTTTTTTTCTTAAGCCTAAAGACTTTGCTAAAGGTCATATTGCCTGTTAGTGCTTCAAATGGACTACACCGTGGATCTCCTATCTTTGGTTCTTGCACCTCTTCTACAGGTTGGGGCTCACTCTTAGGATGTCAGTGTGTCTTGCTAAAATTCTCTGCCATGCAAATGCAAGATATTATTACTTTCACAGGTATGGGGTGAGGGGTTAGGGCAAGGACAACTTTTGAGAACGGGTGACTTCAAGGACAAAATGCTGACAACCTGGTTCAGATCAAATTTTGAGACTGGTTCGAAGAGTCTATTTTATACCTTCCTTTAAAATTTTCAACTATAAGGGTGCTTGAGTGGCTTAGTCGGTTGAGTGTGGGACTCTTGCTTTTAGCTCAGGTCAAGATCCCAGGATCATGGGATAGAGCCCTGAGTCAGGCCCTGTGCTGAGTGTGGAGCTTGCTTGAGATGCTGTCTTTCTCTCCCTCTGTCTCTCCCCCCGCTTACACACTCTCTCTTTTTCTCTAAAAATAAAAATAATTTAAAAAAAGAAATCTTAAAAAAATTATAAAAAATAAAATTTCAAGTATAAGAGTAAGAACTTCTGAGAAGTATGGGAGATTAAGGCAAAAGAATGGCTCTTAGATGATTTCTTTATGACTTTTCTACTTTAATAATACCAGCCAAAGCTCAGATAGCAACGAAACAAAAATGGCTTTGCAAAAAAAAAATATCGAATTTTGTTTAATTAAACAACAAAAAGACATTCAATTGCAGTATAGTGGAATCTGCATTCCAGGTAAGGAAATCTGGGTTATATCCCAGTTTGCTCCTTAAAAGTTGCATGAAAAATCTGAATACAGTATGGAAAGAATGGTATTTTCTTATCCAGGTTGCTGGTAAAAATAAGTATGATAAAATGTTTGACAGAGCTGCCACATTGATAAAAGTGCTCAATAAATTCTTGTTGAATTGAACTCTATTATACCATTCCTTAGTACTCTGTTTGAGAACTCCCGCAAATTAAAAATAAAGAGGAAGGTGAGATACAGATAGGACAGCAGAGAAGATGTAGCATACTTTGGAGAAGTGAGTCAAAGAATCATAGACTGTTGGAAACTGTAGAGGTTTAGGTACACTTTTAGTGATGCAAACAGCCTCCTTTTACAAATAAGGAAATGGGGAGCCTGAGAGGTTAAATGACCAGCCTAAAGTCACTCACTTGGAGCCAGCCAGGTCTCCACAGTTTCACTCAGTTGCTTTCTTTTTCAGAGTGTTTAGTGATAGGTTCTTTTGAAAGGAAGAATGTAACCATTCTATTTGCTTCCCTAAAGGATGCCAGAAAATAATCAACTGTGAAACAGTGTATAAATGGCTACTCAGTGAGTGAGAGGATTGTATTGTTTACCCCAACAATGTGCTATTAACTCCTCAACCATTTGTTAGGTCATCAAATTGACCTATAGCTGTTATAGGGACAGGGATATATCTAGCTCAAGGTCTCCTGGTATAAAAATATATGGAATGGAAGAAGAAAGGTAAAGACTTGGACATTGAACTTGGGCTGTTCAGTGATGTCACTTAGCTTATTCTACAATCAGAAAAACTGGTCTTCTTATTTAAAAAAATTATTTCTCAACTAATTGGGAAATAGGGTTGCCAGATGTCTACTCACCAGAAGTACACAGTCCTATATTTTTGCAGTCTGTCTGGTAAAATGGAAAAATAATCAGAGAGCATGTGAAAGCTTAAAAAATTATGTAGACTTTTTAAAAATTTGAATTAAAAACATGTATATGATATTAACTTTGGTATATAGACAAATGTTGTACCTTTTATAAGGTGCTTGCTTAGGCCAACAAATGATGTACACAAGTGTTGAGGAGGAAGAATTTCCTCAACCATTCAAGATCCTTCCAGCTGACTAAGAATCAAATTGACATGAGACAGATTAATAGGAGAAAATCAAATTTTTAGTTTGCATACAGGGGGCCTGGGTGGCTCAGCTGGTTGAGTGTCTGACTTATGATTTCAGCTCAGATCATGATCTCACAGTTCATGGGTTCGAGCCCCATGTTGGGCTTTGCACTGACAGTGCAGAGCCTGCTTGGGATTCTTTGTCTCCCTCTGTCTCTGTTCCTTCCTCACTCACGCTCTCTCTCTCAAAAATAAATAAATAAACTTAAAAAAAAGAGAGAGAGTTTACATGCAGGGAATCCATATAGACATGGAAATTCCAAAGACAGTGAGGCAACATGATGCTTGTATGAGCTAGAAGAGGAGTAGAGATCTGAGGTTACAAAGAGGAGAATGACCATTAACAGAAAGATGAGAGGAGATGTTTGGAAAACAAAGATTGAGCTATTATTAAATTTATTAAGAGGAATTTCTATTGATAGTTCTCTTCTTGGTATAGGCAGGTGGTTGGTGGGGGCTGGGGTTAAAGAGCTTTTCTTGAATCTGTTAAGTTTTAGTTGCTTTTAAGTCAAAATAACATTCATGCCAAAGTGGCCTGTCTTGGGGTGGCCTGCCCTTGTCCCCTATACCAGCTATACTACTGTATGTTTAATTTTAAGTTAATATTTTCATAATTACTTTAGAAATCTGCATGATTTCACTCTTAAATACTTCCATAGGGAAAAAATTCAATTTTCAATGTATTGAACCTTGTGCGGACTGATCATATAAAACAAATTCAAACTGAAATTTTGAGTTTTCTTCAAAATTCCACGAAATGGTTTAAAAATAATTATTTCTCAGAAGAATATATCATAAATAAATATTTTACAAACAGCAAATAAAAAACACCAGCTGAAATAAGCAGTAATTTTAAATTATTAAATTCTTATTCACCACCTCCCCTTTGCCAACTCCCTTATTTTTGAAGAGGACATCTGGAAATCCTATTCTTTAGCTTCAGCAGAAGCTCCTTCCAGCTCCTTTTCAGCTGTGTTAAATAGAAAAGAGGGCTCTTGGAACCAGACCAACATGGTTTCAAATTCTTTCCCTACTACTTACTAGCTGTGGAACCTGGGTCAAATTATTTTACTTCTCAGTTTTCTCTTTAGAAACTGAAAATTATAATTCCTACCTTGAAGGTGTGTGTGTGGGGGGGGGTTTGAAGATTATAAGAAAGATAAATAATCACTCATTTACCTTATACATACACAAATTCATATGAAAAGTATTTAGTATGGTACCTGACAAGGCAATGTGCTCAGGATTGGAAATGCCACCCTCTTCCTCATAGGTCAGCACAGTGTTTCCCAATCTGATTTCAAAAAACTCTAAAAAGGATTTCAGGGTCAAGTTTGGGTGAAGGCCATATACGTGGTCCCTCTCTTTGGTGTAAGAAAATGCACATTAGTATATTAAAGGTTCTAAGGAGGCTTAATGTGGTGTTTTCCAATCTTCTTTGAGCACAGATTTTCTTTAATCTCTAGAGAACAGAAGTTAATGGTTCTAGGGAACTCAGTTTGGGGAAAACTGGGCCAGAAAATGGGGAAGTATGGGTAATGGCTTTAAGGCTCCTGAGAACAGGGGAAAAGCTTAGGAAAAAAAAATTAGGGATAGCTTGTGTAGCCATCCATTCCCATTAGAGTTTCTTCCCTTTTTCCAATTAGAATGTGATTCCCTTAGAGGAAGGCTTTCAGACTTTCCCATCTAAGTACCCCTAAAGCAAGGGACATGAACACTCATTTTATCATGAAAGCCCATGAGAACCTCTCATGTTACTCCATAAGATATCTGTTTGTTTAAATATAACAATAAAATTTTTAATTATTGAAAAGTAAATGATTTAATGCTTTCTTACACACATATATACACATACTTTTTTCTGATCTAATTTATATTCCTGGAAGAAATGGCATATTTCATGCTTATTGGATATATAAACACAGATTCCCTGTTCAATAGTGAGCAGACATGGGAAGAGTACCTGTATTCCAGGGTGAGAAAGAAGGCCTTAGGTCAGTCAGACTACAGATACTGATGGATTTCTCTAGTCTGGGTACTGTTTTCAGGACTGAAGCAAGGAGGCAGAAAGAGTTTGTGCCTTTAAGGAATGCTTATGGCCTTGTGTGTCATGAATGTATGGGGGGGATTGTGTGCTGAACATGAGGAGGGAAGAAACGAGACAACCAATAAACTCATGAAATGATAAAAGGATGACTTTTAACACCGATTAATGTTACGAAGAAGACGTGACGTCAATGGCAGGACTGGTGGAGGCTATTTAAGTCAGACAGTCAGGGAGGCTCTTTAAGGATGAAACACTCAGATTGAAGCCCATTGATATAAGAAAGACATTATGCAAAGGTGTGAGCTAAGAGCTTTCTAAGTTGAAGGCAGAGCACCTTGAAAAAGCCCAAGAATGGGAAGTAGCTTGATAGGTATTTTAGTTTGGGTTTCTCACAATGGACCCTGAGGTAAGGACAGGGTAGAAGTAGTTTATTTGGGAGGTCACCCAGGAAGCACCAGAGAGGAAATGGAGAAAGTGGACAAGGAGAAAGAAAAACCAATAAAGGCTGTGTTATTAGAGGTTCACTGCTATGGATAACGGGAGGCTTATTTCCTCTGGAGTGGAGTCCTTTAGAGAAACCGATTGGAATTCACCTCCCAATCATTCTAACCAGACGGCTGAGAGGTTAGGCCTCCCAACTGCCTTCTCCCATTTCCCACTGGCTAAGTATTAACCTCAGGGTTTTACTCTCTTGCACTTTCAGATTGTACCTGTGGAGACCCAGAAAACTCCTGAAGAGCTAAAGAAAGTCCTCAGGCAAACAAAAGAGAAACATGGGTGCTAAAGATAGGAAACTGTCAGTATGCTGAAAACTCTTCAGCTTCAGGGAGGCTACGGTTGGGCATCAACAGTGTCTGTTTTCCGGAGTGGAAGTCAAGGCTAACTTGGTTGCAACATAGCAGGGATATTTTAAAGGGAAAGGAGTTCAAAAATGTAGGTAGAAGCGAGATGATGGATGACTTTGCCTGTTTTCAGTCCATTTGCAATGAGTTGTCGTTGGAGGATTTGTAGTGGGGAAATGATCTGATGAGATCAAGCTTTAGAGAAATAGCTGGCCTGTAAGTAGGCAAGTAGGCAAGACAAGAGGCAGGAAGATAGATTAAGAAGCCATTGCAGTAGTCCAGGCAGGTATCATAGTTGACTGGGTTCAGTGGTAGATTATTAGTCTTCATTTTACCTAACCTATAAACAGTATTTGACACAATTGATCACTTCCTTTTGAAACAGTTTCTTGCCTTAGCTTCCAGAACACGTTTTTCTCTGGATTCTCCCACTACCTCTTTGGGACTCTTCCCCAGTCTCCTTTCTTGGAGTACTCAATTTTGGAAGACTCAGTTCTGGGACATTTTCTCTGTCTTTAAATACTCCCTGGGTGATCTCATGTCATCTTACAGCTTTAAATATCACTGACACCCACAAGTTTTTCAAATGTATACCTTTAGACCAGACCTCTCTCTTGAATTCCATAGTCATTATGTCACTACCAGCTTCATCGCCATTTGGGGGTTCTGACTGATTCCTCAAACCTAACATGTCAAAAACTCAACCCTTGATTCTTCGCACCCCTCCCTGCAAGTGGTAGTAGGGCTTCAGGTTGTAGCAGTAGAGGTGGTGAAAGTGGTCGGCTCATGAAACATTATGAAGGTACAGCCCACGAGTCTTAATGATGGACTAGATGTGAGGAATCTAAGAAGGCAACTCAGTTTTGACCTGAACAACTGGATATGCAATAGTGCAATTTACTGAAATGGATAAGAGTAGGTTTGTTAGAGGAAAATCGATGGCTCTGTTTTGACTGTATTAAGTTTGAGATGCCAGTTAGGTATGCAAATAGGATGTGTGAGGGATTGGAATATTCCACCTAAAGGAGAGGTTTCCTCATCCATATTTATATTTAGAAAGTGAAATGAGGATTTTACAAAGATGTAAAATAAAGGCTCTCTGCATCTCTCTGTATATTGGGACTACAGAATTGAAGAATAGTTGTCTAACCATTAAACACTTGGGAAAAAGTAAAAGATGATATGGGGTGATAAACACTCCCATGCATATTCATAGGCAACCAAAAACACTAGGGTATCTTTATCAAATGGATTTTGATGAAAAAAAAATCAATGATAGTCACATCAGTCCTTTTTATTTATTTATTTATTATTTTATTTTAACTTTCTCCATCCCCCTTCCTTCCTCCCTTCTTCCTTTCTTTTCTTTCTTTTCTTTCTTTCTTTCTTTCTTTCTTTCTTTCTTTCTTTCTTTCTCTTCCTTCCCTCCCTCCCTCCTTTCCTTCCTTCCTTCCTTCCTTCCTTCCTTCCTCTCTCTCTCCATCTTTCTTTCTTTCTTTCTTTCTTTCTTTCTTTCTTTCTTTCTCTTTCTTTCTTTCTTTCTTTCTTTCTTTCTTTCTTTCTTTCTTTCTTTCTTTCTTTCTTTCTTTCTTTCTTTCTTTCATCTCTACACCCAACATGGGACTTGAACTCACAATCCCTAGATCAGGAATTGCAGGCTCCCCCAACTGAACCAGCCAGGTACCCCAAGTCAGTCCTTTTTAAAATCCTCTTCTCAAGTACCTTCAAAGACTTCACATTTTACTTAAACAAAAGTCCTGACTTTATCTGATCTGATCATCTCTAATCTTGGCCCTTGTCCACCTATACCCTTCCTCCTGCACAGCCCCCTTACTCACTCAGCTAAACCCACAATAGTCTTCTTACTCTGCCTTAAACACTCCAAATTGGCCACTCAGAGCTTTTCACCGTGTTGCTTCCCTCTGCCGACAGTCTTCTCCCTCCCAGATATGTGTGTGGCTTTTCCCCTAGCCTCATTGTGGTCTTGCTCAAATATTGCCTCTGTAGGAAATGATTCTTAGACCATCCTATGTGAAATATCAGACTCTGTCATTGTTTATCCATTTACTCTGTTTATTCTTCATAATTTTTGTCACCATTTGAACTCAGTTTATTTGTATCTATTTGCTTATTTTTTAAGTTTATTTATTTATTTTGACAGACACAGAGAGAGTGAGCATGAGCAGGGGAGGGGCAGAGAGAGAGGGAGAGAGAGAATTCCAAGCAGGCTCTGTTGTCATCAGTGCCTGATGCAGGGCTTGTTCCCATGAACCATGAGACCAAGACCCATGCGGAAATCAAGAGTTGGTCCCTCAACGGACGGAGCCACCAAGGTGCCACTTTATTTGCTTATTATTTGTCTTTCTTATTAGTATGTAAGTGTCAATAGGCCAGGGGCTTTACTTGGTCTGTTTTGTTTAATTCTGCATCCTCGGATCCTAGAAAATTGTCTGATACATGAGAGATACTCGGTAAGGATTTAATTGAATTAATAAATGATTCCTTTTCAAATTTATGTCATCAAATATTTCTTATGTGACTATGGAATATTATAGAATGCCACATAAAAAATATTGGATGGGTAGGAGAAATCTGCTGTGATAGGAAATCTCACAGCCTAGATTCAAAGATCTAGGCAGGCAGGCCCTATCATCAGCAAGAAAATATTTAAAAATTTAGTGATTTTCAGGGAAAGAGCTCCAGTGTCTGATCCAAGAGTAGTGGTTGGGGAAGGAGAAAGTTAGAATGGCAATAATCATATTGTGTGGACTACTGAGACTAGATCTCAGGCAAAGTAGAATAATCAAGGACCTAATTATCAGAACTATGGTATATATTAGACTAGTTTGCTGTGCATTAGAATCAACTGGGGGAAATTTGATGATGAGGTTTCACCCCATTCCAATGAAGTCAGAATATCTGGGGATGGGACCCAGGTCCAGGGAGTGATTCCAAGGTGCAGACAAGTTTGAGAATTAGTATACGGGATGTTGCTCTTCCAAAAGCAGACTGGAAGCTCTGGTATTACCTGAAACTTGTTAGAAATGCAGAATTGCAAGCTGTACGTCTGCCTACTCGAGTAAGAGTACATGGGGATGGACACGGAAATTTGAGAAGCACTAATATAGACCACAAGGTCAGAGTTAGGCAGGAAATAAGGTCATTAATCCTCAATTCCCTGAGGTGAATTAGGGGACCATAAATCCACTGTGTTCACTATGCTTTTTGATTTAGGTCAGAGTTGGATTCAGAGCCTGGAAGTTAGGGTTGGGGTAGGGGTGATTCTAAAGGAGGACAAACGGCTTTAGTTCTTAGAGGAAGTCAGTTAAAAGAACAGGGACCCAGGCAGGGTTTAAGTCCAGTGTGAGATAACTGGTAGGGGACCAAAGGTATGTTGGTTCCAGACTGTAAAAGAGCCACAGATAGTGATAGTGTTGGAGTAGGTGAGTGGCATAATTAAATCTATATTTTGGGCTCAGATTGACCAGCGAGGGAGAAATTCTTGAGGCATTGCTGAAAAAAACAGTAATGAAATAAAGATAGTATACGAATGAGAATAAGTGGTAACTTTTTCACTGTTCTTCAATATTACTGTATGTCCACAAGTCCCAGAATTAGGTTGTGTACCTTATTATTTTAATCATCCAAATATTAAAAATATCACCAAGAATTAGAGGAACATGTGGAAGCCAACAGTAGATTAGAAATTGTTTTGCTTGGTTAGCTTTGTTCAGATGTTGCTAAATTCTTTTCTTTAGAAATGTAACTTTTTTATTTCCATGTCAATAGCATAGTTGACATTTTTGTTTGTTTGTTTGTTTGTTTGTTTTTTGCCACTTCGTATAACTATTCTTACAACTGCAAACTTTAAAGTCGTAACACACTTTACATATTTTAAGGAAACATTGGTATTTGCAAAATTCCTCTAGGCTGCTAATCACACTTAATATATACCTTCACATTCATGTCACCTCATTCTAAATGCATGTGCTGGTTTCACTGTGAAAAATGAGAGAAGTGCAGGAAACTTAAGAAGTGAGAGAAACGTGAGGATTATCCAAGGAATCTGATTTGTGCTGTGAATGGTCCTTTTTCTTAGTATAAAGTATCACATGTAGTCTATGTTTTTAAAAATTGCAATTGGGCGCTGACCTACTAAACTATAATCTCCATGAGGTGGGGTCAGATTCGAGAGTTTAACACCATTTGTGGCATGGAGCAGGTGCTCAGTAAGTAGGTGTTGAGGAAATGAATGGATAATCATCAGCTTTTAGTCTGGGAGGAGTCTGGCTTATCACTGCCTCCTTCTCTGGAGAGGGATTACCCTCGGCTGATGGGAACGGCCTTTCCTGGAGAAAAGTGGGCAGTTAGACTTCCGAAACCACAGCTTTGCTTTGCTTTCTCTCCACCTCCTTGTCCTGCTTCTCCCCCACCCTTATAGGTGTCTCCTAAAAACACTCTCCATATATCACTTGCCCAGGAACTCCTATCGCAGACTGCTTCTGGGAAACTGGATCTAAAACATTGTATATACGACTATCATGTATGTGTGTATGTATATATAACACATGTACATGTATGTGTGTATATATAACACACAATATTTTCCAAAATTTTTATCCTGCCCTACAATAAAAAGTACAATAAAAAGTACATTTTACATTTTGATCCAGTATAAAAGATTAATAAAAATCTATGTACCTACACACACATATTCATTCATATGGCAACAAATGTTTATCTATTGCCTAATATGCGCCAAGCACTATTCATTGTCTTATTTGATGGAGAAGTAGCAGCAAATATGGAGTTTGCATTAATAATATAAAATTTAACTTTACCATGTGTTATGCAGGCTGATGTGCTGTATTCTGTTCTAATATTTTCTTTTATAACCTATTGCATTCTATTCCTTTTAAGAAAAATGCTATTCATGACCCACTAAATTGATTTAACAATGTGCTTGAGACTTGTAAACATCAGGTTGAAAATATTGCCTTAGATAGTGTCAAGTCTGATTTTATAAGGCTTAAGGATGTTTTTGTTAATACGTTCAGGCATTTAATATAATATATAATATTTAATCCCAAGGAAAAATATATAACTGACCTATGCACAGTATTATTATCTTCTTCCTTGAAGGCTTATATGATTCAACCTTTATTTTTATTAGTATTTTTCAAAATACCCTTTTCATCTTCTTCAACTAGAAGTCAATAAATGAAGCTTTTGCTCTCTGTCTAAACTGTCAAGGTCTCTAAGAGAAAATGTGCTTTAAAGCAGTAGGAGTTAATGGTCACTCTTGCACTATAAATTCTATTGGCAGATACTCTACTGGCTGGTAGATATAAGGATGACTTTCTCCTTGAAAACACTAATGAGACTTGGGAATAATATACAATCTGTGATTCAGGTACCATCCTCTAAATGTAAGAGCTTTTAAACAATCTTAAAACCTCATCGAAAATAAATCACATCATTTCTTGTTATTTCTTAGAGAAGTAAAGATATCTAATATAGGTCATAAATATTTGTGAAGTAAAAGAACTTCAGTTTCTGAGTCTAAAAAAATCACTTTCTTCTTAAGAGGTTATGACATATGTTTGCACTTGATTGATTGATAAATGAGGGAGTACTGTGTTTTCCCCCAAATAATTCTTCTCGGAGAGGAACTTCCCGGAAAGGCCACGGCTGAAGCAGTTGTGAATAGTTGAAGAAGACATTCTCCGTAGCAGGACCTGGGTTTAAATACTAATTCTACCAAAGAAGTGTGTGGCAGAAGGCTTGCTTATGAATTTCAGTTCCCTTCTCTGTAAAATGGGATAACAATCCAAACTTCACAGGGTTGTTGTGAGAAAAATATATGATAATATATTGGATGTCTGGCTCCTTATCATTCAGTAGACATCAGTAAATGTTTATGTCAAGCAAGATCCATCAAGAGAGAACATTTAGTTTGCCTGGTAAGAGAAGTCAGTGGAATCAAAATTCTCTGATCAGGGTGCCTGGGTGGCTCCATCGGTTAAGCGTCCAACTTCAGATCAGGTCATGATCTTAAGGTTCGTGAGTTTGATCCCCACACTGGGCTCTCTGCTGTCAGCACAAAGCCCACTTCAGATCCTTTGTCCCCCTCTCTCTCTGCCCCTCCCTTGCTCATGCACGCTATCTCTCTCTCTTTCAAAAATAAGTAAACGTTAGAAAGGAAAAAGAAGAAAAGATTCTGATTGTTTAACACACCCATTGAGAGTTGCATATCCAAACAGTGGTTCTGAGATGCCACATGTGGAGCCCAGTAATGATGCTCTCATTCTAAACATCTTCAAAACTCCACTTTGGGAATTGCCCTTAGAATAAATCATACTTTATGGTGAACTTTTTTTTTGTTGATAGTATTCAGAATTTACCCAGCTGTACCTTTTTCATCATGCCTAGATCTCAATGATTTTAGGTGGTTCTAAAAGTCCAATTCAACCTTAAAAGGATAAGTTATGATTATTTTTTGAAATTGTGATGCAGGACCTGAAGGCAGCATGGAAAGAGGAGTTCCTAAAAATGCTGTGATTCTCTGCAACTAACATTATTGTTAGACTATCAGCATGGCTTGGCAAGAAGCAAAGAAGATAGGAACTACTGACGGTGATCTTCATCAGTGGGCCAGGGACAGTCCCCAGCTGCTCAGAATCATACCACAGCTGCGGGCCAGGGCCAGGCTGTGGAGTCTTGTGGTGCACGGAGGCCAAGAACTTGAAACTTGAGGCTTGGGAGCCTGTGTAAATCTAGAGCTTCAAGGGACCTCTCAAGGCTCCATGATCTGAATTTGTCTTAGCTAACATATGGCTGGTCTTACAGTTCTCATCCAGTTCAAGCTTCTGTCTTACTGTTTTAACTATGCTCTTGCTTCTCATAGTCTGTTTTTACTCAGAATGAGGCAGTTCCGTGATGATCACGGGAAAAGTGGTTTAACCTTTCTGAGCCTAAAATTCTTTATGGAAAATGGAAGTAATAATGGTACATTCCAGTAGGGTTGTTGTGAAATTACATAAGAAAATGAAAATAGAGTGGTTAATGGGGCATCTGGCACACTGTAAATTCTTAATGAATTATAGCTATCATTATTATCACCATTACTCATAGCAGCACACTTTACCTCTGTGCCCAGCTCAATGCCTAGGAAACCCAGCTCAATTAGAGGCATATTATCCAAAAGGGGATCCTAGACAAGTATTCCTTGGGTGAGGAACCTTTTATAGAGTGTTCTGAGTTCATATTATAGGAGAAGAGAAAGCCATTAAGGGCACCAAGCTGGTTAGATAAATCGGATATATACATGACCATATATAAATGGTCATGTGCTTTTATAATCACATTTGCTATGGAAAGGCGGATTCCATTTTCATGACTTCTGAGCCCACTACCCATTTCTAGAATAATAATAACAGTAATAAGAATAATAGCTAACATTTCACTTTCTGATAATTATTAAGGGTGCTACAGAAACCCTTGGAGTCGTGTGTATTTCTGATTTGGCATCTCTAAAATGAATAAAATATCGAAGCAAAAAGAGCAGAGCTGCCCCTTCCCCCATCTTTTTACATGTTTTTATTTTTATTTTATTTCACTTTTTTTAATTTTTTGAGAGAGAGAGAGAGAGAGAGAGAGAGAGAGAGAGAGAGAGAATCTTAGGCAGGCTCCATGCTCAGCCAGATGCAGGGCTTGATCTCACGATCGTGAGATCGTGACCAGAGCCCAAATCAAGAGTCAGATGCTTAATCGACTGAGATACCTAGGCGCCCCAGTTTTTACATGTTTTAAATGATGATAACACTTGTCTTATTTTATAGCTTTTATGAAAGTGTAGCATGTCAAGAAACCAGCAGTTCACTGACTGGTGGTGGCACTACCAGCTTTGTCCCTAGTGTTGTTTGTCAGTCCTTGGTATTTAGTAGTCGAGAGGGGGAGAAGAAGGGAGTACCTCCAGGGAAGCACCACTAGAAAACCATGTTAGAAAGCCATCCATCACTGATGGGGCTTTGTGGCAGGATGTTTAAGCCACTGGGTTTTGGGTCTCAGGTTCCTGCAGCCTAACCCAATTTCCAAGCATTCGGGGGGGTGTATCACTTGGGATTGTTATTGTGTCATCGTGGAGAAAATATAGCTGAGATTGCTGCAGGCTAATCACCCTTCAAAGGCAAATGAAAGGATGAAAATTCCTCTCTGACAGCTTTTTAAACAAAGCACTTTTAACTATGTGTAATCCACAATTTAGCGCATGCAAGGCGTGCCATTATTTTTACGTGTGATTTGCTCTTAAGATGGTTCTGCCAATACAAAGTTATGGTTGCTGGTGACCTGTGTGTGTTTTAGTACAAATTGTCTGATGGTGGTGGTTGTTTTTCAACTTTCAGGTAACAGCACCCCAAAGAATGCAACTATAGAAAGAAGGGGTAAAATTTTAATACTTTGTTGAGGCACATCAGGAATGTCTCTTTTGAAGGGGTAAGACAGCTTAAGAATCGACTCTTTCTAAAGAACAAAATGAGGCCCAACTCTCACGACATAGATTTGCCAGCTCTGTAGTTCCTTTCCATAAGTAAAATACCATTGATAGCTGCCCCAGTCCTCAAAGACTGGAGAAAACTGACAGCTTTACAGAAATGATAGAGGATCTAACATAACTATTCTTTATTCATTAACCCTAAGAAGGAAAACCTTTGAAATAACCAGGAAGAAAAATACCTATTTCCCTGATCACCCAACATGTCAATTATTTCTCTTTTGTTGAGTGTCAAATATTCTGTAGCCAAAATCTATTTTTACAAATAGGGGCAAGGTAATTTAGAGGAGAGAGGAAGGGAGGAGGGAGAAAAAGAGGGACGGAGGGAGGGAGGGTGGAAGAATGTGATGCGTCTCCTACCAGTATTTCTATGCTCTTTATATTGTCATTAGTTTTTCTCCTGATAAGCATTCTGCCTCATTCACACAATATATTACACCGAAGAACCTTTTTCATTTAACTCTCCCGTGTCTCGGTTTCTTTATCCTTTAAATGATGATAATGCTTGTTCTGTTTCATAGTGAAGGTGTTAGGATTAATAGTATATTATAGATAAAAATGTTTTGAACTCCCCAGAAAGACACAATACAAAGTATTCCTATTGTCGTCATTATCACCAAACACACTCTGTACTCTCTTATTGCTTCTTAGCTTCCCAGTGTCTAGGCGAAGTAGTAGCTTAATGAGGGATGTAAAATAATAGAGCTGCAAAAGAACTCAAAGATTTTTGAATCCAGCCTTTTTTTTTTATATATATATATACAGAATTGGATAGTGGGACTTAGAGACATTAAATGACTTTTTGGGGTTACCAGACTTCCCTGCTCAGTTTCCTCTACTGAGAGTGATTTTCAAGACTAGGCTGTCAATTCTTCTTTCTCTGTGCTTCTTTTCTTAGTGGCTTGAGCTATTTAAACGTGAACTATAATCTCTATTCTAAAGTTTCTAAAATTGGCACCACTATCTCTGACAAGTGTGTTCTTCAATCTCATACTTCCATTTGTTTTCACACCTTAACAGTTAGATAACCGCATTAGTTTCCTAGAACTGCCATAGTAAATATCACAAACTGCATGGCTTAAAACAACAGAAAATATTCTCTTGTGGTTCTGAAGGTAGAAGTCTGAAATCAATGTGTAGGAAGGGCAGCGTTCCCTCTGAAGTTTCTGGGGAAGTATCTTTCTTTGCCTCTTCCTAGCTTCTGATTATTGCTGACATTCCTTGGCTTGCAGCTTGTATCACTCCTGCCTTTACTCTGTTGTCACATGATCGAATTCCCCGTGCAGATCCATGTCTCTAACTCATCCTCTCCTTAGAAAGACACCTATCATTGGAATTTAGGCCCACCCTAATCTGGTATGACCTCATCTTAATTTGACTTCATCTGCGAACACCCTCTTTCCAAATAAGATCATTTGCACAGGTACCCAGGGTTAGGACCTCAGCATATCTTTTGGGGGGACACAGTTCAACCCACAACAATAAGCTACTCTTACATCCTATTCAAGATGGCCAAAATCAACTTCACCAGAGTCTTTTGAGATTGTCTTTGTTTCTGTGAAGAGTGTCTCTAATCTTGAAGTGTTTGGGGACGAGAAGCACATGATTTTAACGCTTCTCCCACACTTATGCTCTACATTCACTTTGTCATGAGGTTGTATTGTTTGTTCTTTTGAAATATTCATCAGCTTCTTTTACTGTCCATTGCCACTGTGTCTGCCCTGGGCCAGGCCTTTAATTACGAGTTAGTTATTGGTTCTAGTCTCTCCCTTACCCAGTCTCTTGCTACTCAAAGTGTGATTCAAGGACCAGGAGCATCAGTTTTATCTCCAAGCGTGGTAGAAATAAGAACTTTGGCCTTACTCAGACCTGATTCTGAATCTAAATTAGAATCTCCATTCTAATGAGATCACCAGGTGAGGCTTTTTAAGTTTGACAATTTTGATGTGGTTCAGAGCAAAATTGATGCCCAATTAATATTTACCCAATCCCTCACCTGTTGGAAAATTTTATTTTTATTTTTTTATTTTATAAGTTTATTATTTATTTTTTTAGTAATCTCTACACTTGACGTGGGTCTTGAGCTCACAACCCAAAAATTAAGAGTGGCATGTTTTTCTGACTGAGCCAGCCAGACACCCCTGAAAAAATTAAAAATCCCTTCAAATTCTAGCTCTATCCAGATTGGTTAAAAAAGTTAAATCAAACTGGTAAGATGGAATAGCATATAAAAAATTATAAAACTAACGATGATGTCAAAGATTGTTAAATAACTTATAAAACATGCATGGTATAATGTTGATTAAAAATGCTGGTTCTAAAGGATACATGATGCCAATTTTGCATATATATAAATATAAAAGGACTGGTGGAATATTGGACAATATTAACAATGGAAATTGTTCACCCTTTTTAAAATTTTTAAAAAAATCTTTATTTATTTATTTTGAGAGAGAGAGTGCGTGCTCATGAGCAGGGGAGGGACAGAGAGAGAGAGAGAGAGAGAGAGCAAGGGAGAGAGAGAATCCCAAGCCAGACATCCTCCGTGTTGTCAGCACAGTTCCTGAGATCAAGTCCTGAGCGGAAATCAAGAGTCAGACGGTTAACCCACTGAGCCACCCAGGCGCTCCTCATCCTATTGGTTTTTGTTTTTATTTATTTTGAGAGAAAAATAGAGAGCAGAGGAGGGGCCAAGAAAGAGGGAGAGAGAATCCCAAGCAGGCTCCCTGCTGCCAGCACAGAGCCCAATGCTCACAAACCATGAGAGCTCACAAACCAAATCAAGAGTCAGACACTTAACCGACAGAGCCACTCAGGTGCCCCCATTCTATTGTTTTAGATGATTCATCTCCTGTTATGATTTACTTCTTGCAGTGAAAACATTCTGTAATAAGGTGAAAAGTAGTTCTCAAAAATCTTATTTATCTAAATGTATGTTCCTCTAGTTTTTAAGATTTATTTGCATATTGGGAATGGTATAGATTTTTTTTTTAGTAAGACAGTGTTTAATAATTACATGTGCAATGAGATAGGTGATATACAAATATTTTGTACATATATAGAGATAGTACAAAGGAGTTAATGCAAACAAAAGATCATGAAAGTAAGACACTTAAGCACATACCATTTTATTATGTGACAATAAAACTACCATTGCAATAAAGCGTTTTGTTTTTTTAACTTTATCTTTTTATTTTTTTAAATTTACTTCCAAATTAGTTAGTATATAGTGAAGCAATGATTTTAGGACTAGATTCCTTAATGCCCCTTACCTATTTAGCCCATCCCCCCTCCCACAACCCCTCCAGCAACCTTCTGTTTGTTCTCCACATTTATGAGTCTCTTTTGTTTTGTCCCCCTCCCTGTTTTTATATTATTTTTGTTTCCCTTCCTTTATGTTCATCTGTTTGGTCTCTTAAAGTCCTCATATGAGTGAAGTCATATGATTTTTGTCTTTCTCTGACTGACTAATTTCACTTAGCATAATACCCTCCAGTTCCATCCATGTAGTTGCAAATGGCAAGATTTCATTCTTTTTGATTGCCGAGTAATACTCCATTGTATATATATACCACATCTTCTGTATCCATTCATCCATCGATGGACATTTGGGCTCTTTCCATACTTTGGCTATTGTTGATAGTGCTGCTATAAACATGGGGGTGCATGTGTCCCTTTGAAATGGCACACCTGTATCCATTGGATAAATGCCTAGTAGTGCAATTGCTGGGTCGTAGGGTAGTTCTATTTTTAGTTTTTTGAGGAACCTCCATACTGTTTTCCAGAGTGGCTGCACAGCTTGCATTCCCACCAACAATGCAAGAGACATCCTCTTTCTCTGCATCCTCACCAACATCTGCTGTTGCCTGAGTTGTTCATGTTAGCCATTCTGACAGATGTAAGGTGGTATCTCATTGCAGTTTTGATTTGTATTTCCCTGATGATGAGTGATGTTGAGCATTTTTTCATGTGTCTGTTGGCCATCTGGATGTCTTCTTTGGAGAAGTGCCTATTCATGTCTTTTGCCCATTTCTTCACTGGATTATTTGTTTTTTGGGTGTTGAGTTTGAAAAGTTCTTTGTAGATTTTGGATACTAACCCTTTATCTGATATGTTATTTGCAAATATCTTCTCCCAATCTGTCAGTTGCCTTTTAGTTTTGCTGATTGTTTCCTTTGCTGTGCAGAAGCTTTTTATTTTGATGAGGTCCCAGTAGTTCATTTTTGCTTTTGTTTCCCTTGCCTCCAGAGACGTTTTGAGTAAGAAATTGCTGTGGGCAAGATCAAAGAGGTTTCCGCCTGCTTTCTCCTCGAGGATTTTGATGGCTTCCTGTCTTACATTGAGGTCTTTCATCCACTTTGAGTTTATTTTTGGGTATGGTATAAGAAAGTGGTCCAGGTTCATTCTTCTGTATGTCGCTGTCCAGTTTTCCCAGCACCACTTGCTGAAGAGACTGTCTTTTTTTTTTTTTTAATTTTTTTTCAACGTTTTTTTTTAATTTATTTTGGGACAGAGAGAGACAGAGCATGAACGGGGAGGGGCAGAGAGAAGGGGAGACACAGAATCGGAAACAGGCTCCAGGCTCCGAGCCATCAGCCCAGAGCCTGATGCGGGGCTCGAACTCACGGATCGCGAGATCGCGACCTGGCTGAAGTTGGACGCTCAACCAACTGCGCCACCCAGGCGCCCCAGAAGAGACTGTCTTTATTCCATTGGATATTCTTTCCTGCTTTGTCAAAGATTAGTTGCCCATATGTTTGTGGGTCCATTTCTGGATTCTCTATTCTATTCCATTGATCTGAGTGTCTGTTCTTGTGCCAGTACCATACTGTCTTGATGATTACAGCTTTGTAGTATAGCTTGAAGTCTGGGATTGTGATGCCTCCTGCTTTGGTTTTCTTTTTCAAGATTGCTTTGGCTATTCGGGGTCTTTTCTGGTTCCATACAAATTTTAGGATTATTTGTTCTAGCTCTGTGAAGAATGCTGGTGTTACTTTGATAGGGATTGCATTGAATATGTAGATTGCTTTGGGCAGTATCAACATTTTAACAATATTTGTTCTTCCTATCCAGGAGCATGGAATCTTTTTCCATTTCTTTGTGTCTTCTTCAATTTCTTTCATAAGCTTTCCATAGTGTTCAGTGTATAGATTTTTCACCTCTTTGGTTAGATTTATTCCTAGGTATTTTATGGTTTTTGGTGCAACTGTAAATGGATCAATTCCTTGATTTCTCTTTCTGTCACTTCATTGTTGGTGTACAGGAATGCAACCGATTTCTGTGAATTGATTTTATATCCTGAAACTTTGCTGAACTCATGAATCAGTTATAGCAGTTTTTTGGTGGAATCTTTTGGCTTTTCCATATAGAGTATCATGTCATCTGTGAAGAATGAAAGTTTGATCTCCTCCTGGCTGATTTGGATGCCTTTTATTTCTTTGTGTTGTCTGATTGAAGAGGTTAAGACTTCCAATACTATGTTGAATAACAGTGGCAAGAGTGGACATACTTGTCTTGTTCCTGACCTTAAGGGGAAAGCTCTCAGTTTTTCCCCATTGAGGATGATACTAGCATTGGGTTGCTCATATATGGCTTTTATCATCTCGAGGTATGATCCTTCTATCTCTACTTTCTTGAGGGTTTTTATCAAGAAAGGATGCTGTATTTTGTCAAATGCTTTCTCTGCATCTATTGCGAGGATCATATGGTTCTTGTCCTTTCTTTTATTGATGTGATGAATCACGTTAATTGTTTTGTGGATATTGAACCAGCCCTGCATCCCAGGTATAAATCCCACTTGGTTGTGGTGAATATTTTTTTTAATGTATTGTTGGATCTGGTTGGCTAATATCTTGTTGAGGATTTTTGCATCCATGTTCATCAGGGAAATTGGTCTATAGTTCTTTTTAGTGGGGTCTCTGGTTTTGGAATCAAGGTAATGCTGGCTTCATAGAAAGAGTTTGGAAGTTTTCCTTCCATTTCTATTTTTTGGAACAGTTTCAAGAGAATAGGTGTTAACTCTTCCTTAAATGTTTGGTAGAATTCCCCTGGAAAGCCATCTGGCCCCGGACTCTTGTGTTTTGGCAGATTTTTGATTACTAATTCGATTTCCTTACTGGTTATGGGTCTGTTCAAATTTTCTATTTCTTCCTGTTTCAGTTTTGGTAGTGTATATGTTTCTAGGAATTTGTCCATTTCTTCGTGATTGCCCATTTTATTGGCATATACTTGCTCATAATATTCTCTTATTATTGAATGGTATAGATTTTAAAATGGTAACTGAAGAGGGAGAAGCTATTGACCTGTGATAGAACTACTCATTCTCTTTTCCTTAAATAAACTCTACACCCAATGTAGGGCTTGAACTCATGACCTCAAGATCAAGAGTTGTGCAATCTACCAACTGAACCAGCCAGACATCCCAGAATTATTCATTCTTGCAAGTCACCAAAGGAAAAATGTAAATGAGTGCTGAACTACAACTAGTGGCAGAGGACAAAGTGAGGGAGTCAAGTGGTGTCTTCTATTCAGATACCACTGTGATTTTGCCCCTCCATTTGTTTAGGCTGAAGTCAGGTTGTTAATTTCCTGTTGCTACATAACAAATCACCACAAACTTTGAAACTTAAAACAGTACAGACATCTCTGATCTCATATGTCTGTAGGTAATATGTAGATTAAGAGTCCAGGCACAGATTATTGGGATCCTCTTCTTAGGGTCTCACTAGGCTTTAATTTGGGTGTTGGCTAGGCTATACTCTCATCTGCAGGCTCAGTTAAAGGAGAATCTACTTCCAAGTTCATTTAGATTGTTGGAAAAATTCATTTCCTTGCAGCTATATGACTGAGGGCCCTGGCTTCTCACTAGCTGTCAGCTTGGTGCCCTTAGGCCTTAGGTACCACCTGCAGTTCCCTGCCACATGGCTCTCTCCAGAGGGAGCACACAGCATGGCTGTTTGCTTCTTTAAGGCTTATAGGAAAATCTCTTTTTCCAATCTGCAAAAGCAGAATGGTAGATAGGAGTGACATGCTATCAAGTTTACATATTTTATTAGCTAGAAGTAAGGCAGAGTCCTGCCCACACTCAAGGACAGACAGATCGTAACACCAGGGCACCGGGATCATGGGACCACCTTAGAATTCTTCCTATCACACAAACCAAAGTACACTGAAAAGTCTCCAAGAAAAATAAGAGAAAGAGCAGGAAAGATGGACTTCACTGTAAAGCCCAGTCCCTTTCCTCCTCAGGCCTTTTCAGGCCATTTCATACCTACTTTTCATGTAGGGGCTGCTCTTCTAGGCAGCCAAGGAGAAAAAGCTCTTCAGTCTTCAGAAGGCAGGAATAACCAGAAAGGGACCATAGCCAAGTATACAACAAAACCACCAGGGCTTAGGAGAAACAGACACACAGCATCCTGTGGCACTCCTTGGGAGGTTCTGACAGAAAAGTCTGGAGAGCAACGTTGGCATTTCTATTTGTCCATAGTTAGTACTGCTGAGCTTCTCCATATTTCCTAACATGGGAAAGCCTTTCCTTTTCCATTCACATATTTAGAGCCTATACAAGCCCCACTCTGCTTCCGTGTTCACATGAAGCCTTTTCTGATTGTTGCAACACATGCTAGTTTCTCTGTACCCCAAACTTCTATATTTGAATACTTACTTATAAATACTACCACATAGGCTAGTCACTTTGCAAGTTCTCTTTCACATCTTCTGGATTTTTCTCTGCAACCAAAGTATTCCCTCTTCAAGGACAGAGTTCTTGTATTATTATACACTCAGATTTCTGAGTGTATCTCAAGTATACAATTTAATTTCATTAATTGGCTAAACTCAGAAAGTAGGGATGGAGCACAGGCACTTCCTTTCCATAGTGGTACTTAACTTGGAGTCTGAAAACTATTGTTTTGGAGGAGAATATAACAGTATGTGATAGTGGAGTATTCCTGAATTCAAGATATTCATGTACAATGAGTTAATTTTTTTAATATGAAATTTATTGTCAAATTAGTTTCCATACAACACCCAGTGCTCATCCCAACAGGTGCCCTCCTCAATACCCCTCACCCACCCTCCCTTCCCTCCCACCCCCCCATCAACCCTCAGTTTGTTCTCAGTTTTTAATAGTCTCTTATATTTTGGCTCCCTCCCTCTCTAACCTTTTTTTTTCTTCCCCTCCCCCATGGTCTTCTGTTAAGTTTCTCAGGATCCACATAGAAGTGAAAACATATGGTATCTGTCTTTCTCTGTATGGCTTATTTCACTTAGCATCACACTCTCCAGTTCCATCCACGTTGCTACAGAAGGCCATATTTTATTCTTTCTCATTGCCACGTAGTATTCCATTGTGTATAGAAACCACAATTTCTTTATCCATTCATCAGTTGATGGACATTTAGGCTCTTTCCATAATTTGGCTATTGTTGAAAATGCTGCTATAAACATTGGGGTACAAGTGCCCCTATGCATCAGCACTCCTGTATCCCTTGAGTTAATTTTTTGGCCATATTTGTATATTTTGTGTACTACATTTTACATAGTATTTTTCTTTAAATTGAATCTTACTTGACCTCAACCCAAACAACAGTACCATGAAACCATGTACTTCATATGCAACTTACACATTTTATATTTTTCAACATCACATGAAAATATTTAATATTGAAATAAGGTATTATCCACGTACTGCCCACAGTTATTTCCTGTACCACCAATAGTGCCTGTGCAACTTGTGGGGAATTACTTGCATAGTGCAGAACATTCTATTCTCAGAATGTGGCTCTATTTCCTTTAGACCTTGGCCCTCAGAGCCATAAAATATAGGATAAGGACAATAATAGTAACGATTAATATTTCTTCTTAAGCACCATGTACCTGGTAGAACTCTAAGTATTTTATACATATTCATTAATTAAACCCGCCAAACAATCCTGTTATTATCCACCTTGGTTTTTTTTTTTTTTCAGACAAGGAAATGAAGGCACTGAGAAGTTAGGTAACTTGCTCAAGGTCACACACCTGGTAACAAGGATAAGGGATTTGAACCCAGACAGTCTGACACCAGAGTGTGTTCCCTTTACTTCATGCACTGCTCCCCTGGTTTAATTGGTATTATGAAGATTAAATGCAAAGCAAAATACAACAACAACAACAACACACACACACACACACACACACACACACACACCCCTCATCTAGCACCAGACTTAACGTATGGGAAGAACTCAGTACAAATGATCTTTCTAGAAGATATATTTTGTTTCATCCTTACATAGGGATCTCACAATGATGTCCTATCAGTCTTTAAATCTCAGACTGGATAAGTCTGTTGCCTTCTCCTGGAGGCAACTCAAGAAACTTCAGACAACTTTCCAGCGGGGTTAGAGAGCAGAAGTACATCTGATTTGAGGAATTTCACATTGATCCCTGACACAACAAAGGTGGCTTAAATTGACCTTCCTGAAAGTTTGCAGGTCATGAAGACCAATTAGTTGCTATGGTGTCAATAAGTGCAAATTGCTTTAGATTGTCGGTGAATGGGGAAATCTCCGCTGGGTCAGTGCCCAGGGCAATGAGGTACTAAAGGCTCTGCAGGTGGTTTGAAGGCAGACATTAAACAAAAATCCACAAATGTGCTGGGCTTTGGCTCCCACTCCTAAATGGTGATGTGCTCTGGTTTCTTCAGCCTGTACAAGGAAATCGAGGTGCTGATCTCAGCCTATCGATCACTGTGTGGCCAAGATCAATTTTATTTTAAGGATTATACTGTCTTTAGACATGGTCCAACAATTTGGAATAGACAGAAGTGTTTATTTTGTGAAACTTGCGATTATCAGTAAAACATCAAGATTTGACTAATTAATGATCCTTCCCCTCCAAACAGTCTTCATTTTTAAAGGCCTTCATTTAAATTAGCGGCAAAGAAAATATATAAATAAATGTCTGGTTGAAATGTGGAAACCAAATATTCAGCCTTTAAGAAAAAAAACAAAACCTAATTCAGAACTCAACCTGGAATGCCATTATGTTACAGTAACAGTTAAAAAAAAAACCAACCAAAAACTTCTCCAAATTAATGATGCATATACTGTCACAATAAACAGAGTTAACTGAGATAATTAAAAGTATTTTTATTCAGTTAATAAGATAAAATGTCACAGTTGAGAATGATTACCCTGAACTTCTGCAGATAGGGTAGGCAGAACACCTTGTCTTTGTAAAAACATAACTATATCCAACAATTGCAACATGTTTTATTCATATGGTGTTTATGTCTGGATATGTCCAAGCTATTTGCTAGGTGAACAGTCACACTTGATAGATCCAGGAGGGAATTTCTTGGTACAATGAACAAAAAGAGCTATTTTGTTCTTGTGCTCCAACCTCAGACCAAGGGAAAAAAAAATCTGTCATAAATATATGGTCACCTTTCTGCCTTTAAAACTGCGCTGGGGCCTGGGGAAAGATTCTCAGAATGTAAAAAAAAATTGGTGACATTACATGGGAAACTTTCTGTTCTTCCTCTTGTAATAGTCAATCTTGTTTAGACAGTAGCCTCTGAGTGGCCTGGGAACAGTGTATTATGAGTGATAGCAAGGGATTCAGGGACAGGGGATCACAAAACTATTATACAGTGACCAAGAACTGAGTTTTCTACTAAAACTTTACTATTTAAGCTTTGTTTTTTGGATGCAGTGATATACTCAAATGTCAATGTCAAGTGCCATATTCCAAACTACCTATGATAAAAATAAATCATTTAATGTATCTACTTAAAGCTCTTTTACTCTCCCTGCCTTTCCTATGCTGCAAAGACAAAGATATAGTCTTTGTAATTGGAAGGGAAAACAAGCAACGTGGCCTTTAACCATAAAGCTTTTTGTTATGTAGCTGTAAGAATTCAGCAATTGAAAGTAGAAGAGGTCCATAACAGAGGGGAAGGTCCATAAGCAACTAAGGTTATGCTCTGGGGTGTTGCTCCCTTCCACATTTCAAGGGTAATATTAGGTCACAATCAGAAACAAGAGTGGGTGGAATTTTTTCGTTGTTCATTTTAGTTGCAATGACCGTGGCAAAGGGCTACTTACTGAAGTGTGTTTGTTTGTGGAGGTAACTCCACAGGGACTATCTTAGATTATGCTTCAGAAATGGAGTTTGCAATGAAAAACACCATTTAAAGAAACATTGACATAGCATCTGAGCCCTGCTACCTTCTTGGTACAACTCAGAAGCTAAGTGTGTTCTTGAAAAGGAAAAGATTCTTTTGTGTAGACTGTGCACCCCATATCAACGACATACTTGTAAATCCATGGTTGTTCACATCCCAGGTAGAGATTAAGTACTCAAGAGCAAAACAGGAAATGAAAAACTAAGACTATTACCAAAAGCCAGTACAGAAAGTTGTTCTGCTGGTCGTTTGGGACATTTGCAGTAGGTAACCCAAGTGGAGGATGTCTGTGAGTGGCATTGCCTGTTATCTTTCCAACAGTTCTATAGACCGATGCTCAATGAACTTGACCACAGAAGTAAGTGTTTGACCTCTTCGAAAATGAGAGTTGGGTACTAATGCGTAGGATCCTCAGAAAGTAAAAGGGTTCACGGTGCTAAAGACTTGGAAGGAGTAGTGTAATAAAATAGAGCACTTGAGGCAAATTGACCTTAAGGAGTGAACAACTACAAAAGTACAATTTCTCTGAAAAACCCTTCTACCCTCAGTGAGCTAAATGTGAAGGGACAGGACCTGAAAAGAAGAATATGAGCCCAGATAGGCAACCACAGACCAGAAATAGCCAGACTTTGCAAAATTCCAAATATAGTAGATGAACTCAGACCTGCCTCTTGCTTAGGGCAACTGAGGGAGCTTCCTTGGGTCCTATGCTTCTTGTCTATTGGATGAGAGACGAGGGAAGGGGAAGAATTATACTTTTTTCCTCTTTCCTGAACTGCATTAAAATTCAGTTACAAATTTTCTGTTGGGGGAACTGTAGGAGTTGTCTACAGTGTGGCTTCCTCTTACATTTGATGATTTGGGGTAGGTGCCCTGTATTGGTTTAGATGCCCAGGCTCCAAACACTTCCAAAGGATGGCTTTGTAGGTGACTATGGCACCAGTGAGTAAGGCTGACTCTATTTCAGGTCTTGACTTCGGGTGGAGGTGGGGAATTATTAGGTGTGGATATGCAATAAGATAAGGTATGGGTTGTAGTGGAATGAATAATTGGCATATGCTATCTGAAGCTGTCTGCTTTGGAACTCCCAACTTCATTAGGCAAAAGCATGTCTAAAATAAAATCACTCTCTGAGATACCATTTTGGTTATGGGAAAAAATTTAAATGCACACACACACACACGCACACACACATGCACAACTCTGGATTGCTTCTCCCTAGTCATTCTTCCTAACCAGACTTAGCTTCCTAAAGATAGAGACCAACTATTCTTCATTTTTCAATCTTGATTTTTCAATTTTTTTTTTGTGGTCCTTAGAGCACACACTAGGCCTAACACTTAGCTGGGGCCTCAAAAAATATTTGTTGAAGAACTGAATGGGAAGGCCAAATTTAGTATCCAAGATAAGAATGATCTGCAATATTCTATGTTTATGTTTACTGCTTTTTTTACTTACTGAGATCTGTTTTTAAATTTTTTTTAACGTTTATTTATTTTTGAGACAGACAGAGACAGAGCATGAATGGGGGAGGGTCAGAGAGAGAGGCAGACACAGAATCTGAAACAGGCCCCGGGCTCCGAGCTGTCAGCACAGAGCCCGACGCGGGGTTCGAACTCACAGACTGTGAGATCATGACCCGAGCTGAAGTTGGACGCTCAACCGACTGAGCCACCCAGGTGCCCCTGAGATCTGTTTTTAGAATTGTCTCTTGCAATGGAGACAGCCTCTTCTCTTTCCTTACACCATTTCTTATGCCATTCTAGTATGCCCACAAACCCTGGCTCCAACTTCCTAAAGAACTAGAATCTACAAGTAGGACTGGAGGTGGACTTGAAAGATGTAGAGACAGTGGTGGCCGGAATGCTTAAGATGTCTGCAACTTATTTCTGCATTTCTAGATTTACATAAAAAAGATCTTTAGGGGCGCCTGGGTGGCGCAGTCGGTTAAGCGTCCGACTTCAGCTCAGGTCACGATCTCGCGGTCTGTGAGTTCGAGCCCCGCGTCGGGCTCTGGGCTGATGGCTCAGAGCCTGGAGCCTGTTTCCGATTCTGTGTCTCCCTCTCTCTCTGCCCCTCCCCCGTTCATGCTCTGTCCCTCTCTGTCTCAAAAATAAATAAACGTTAAAAAAAAAAATTAAAAAAAAAAAAGATCTTTGGGCTGATGGGAAGAGTCTTGGCTTCTCTGCAAAGAAGAGAAGATTTTGATGCCATAAAATCTGGCTTCAGAAGCTCATGTCCCCAAACACAGACACAGACACACACACATACACACACACACACACACACACACACACACACACACTCCTCAATCATTGTCCTGTGGAATGAAGATATTGATTAGGTCTTTCCATTAAGACATTTTTATTGAAGATTATACCAGGTAAGAACCCGTTGGTTTACATGTGCGTCATCAAGTAACATCTTTTTTGGACTCCATATATGTGCGCTTGTTTGGGATTAAAGCAAGATGGCCAAAGCTCATAGGACCAAGCTGGAGGGCCCCAGCCTTGGCCTAGTTAAAGAGAAAATATCTGCCTATCTATCTTGTTCATAGATATGGACTAGAGTGTATGTACTAAGCAAGTTTCAAGGAGTTTAGAAGTATTATGTCAATAGCAATCAGCATATTGAACTAGGTGGAAATGTTCAGGGAGGGAAGTGCCAGAGGCAGTGATGGGTCTGGTTTTATTTAGCGCATTTAATAATGATCTGGAAGAGGGAGAAAACATTAAAATCACAGATTATACTAAATTGACAGGTGGTGTAAACACAAATGAGGGCAAACAAAAGGATATAAAGAATTTAGAACAGAAATGAGATTCCATCAGAAAAAAAATGCGCTTTCACATCTGTGCAAAGTATCTTAAATCAGCAATGGAAATTGTTTTAAAAGTCATTTAGCTCAGAAAATGTTCATAGGCATTGCTCACATTTATAAGTGCTAACCCCTCCCCACTCCTAAGCTATTTTTATTTCCCTGGATTATATTGTTTATTCTTATCATTTAAAATACAAATCTGATCATGTCATTCTTCTGGCTGAAATCTTTTAAAGGCTCTGGGTTTTCTATAGGAGGGAGTCAAAGCTCCTTAGCCTGTAGGAGACCCTTCCTTCACTATTTCTGTCCATCTTCCCAGCCACTTTCGCATGTCTGTCGGCTCTGCACTCCTTATTGCACCCAGGCTGAATTATTTGTAGCTCCCTGATTGCATCCCACCTTATTACTAACTGCACCATCTGCTCGACGCTCCACTCCTTTCTGTTTTCTGGGTTATCTCCATATGACCTTCAAGATTTAGTTTTGGCCTCTCCTCGTTCACAGGCTTTTATGCATAAAAACCACTTCCACTCCTGAGTTTGGTTTGGTGCCTTCTTTGCCATTGCCATCACCCATGCTGCCCACTTCAGATGTAACATGTTGACAGTGACGATGGCTGTATTTACTGAGCACCTAATCGTGTTCCATACTCAGTGCTATATATTTTCATGCATTGTCTTTGTAATCATCGCTACCATTGTAGGAGGCAAATACAATGACCTCAGTTCCATACGTAAGAAAATTACATATTTGGTTAAGTGACTTGCCCAAGATGGCACAGCCAGTAAGTGGTGCAGCTGGGATTCAAACTGCTTCCCGAGTCTATACCTTAAAAAATTGTACTATTGGAATAATTTGGGTTTTTGTCTCTTTTCTCTACTTGTGTAAACTTCTTGGTGCCAGGGTCCCTGTCATGATCACCTAGCAGCTGTAGTACCTGGCATGGTACACACAGCTTAATAATAATAATGATGATAACATGGACAAGGATAATTAATACTTAATGAGTGCTGATTATGTGCTAAGGAGTTTGCATGTATTTTTATGGGCATTTTTCACAAACATTGCAGAGTGAGTAAAATAAGTTTTAGCTTATATTGGAGAACCTGAGGCTTAGAGGGTTGAGAAACATTTTTAAGATTAGGGAGATCTGTCTTTAAAGTCCCCACTCTATTTTGATGTACCATTTTTCACTCTCATCTGACAGAAAATAGTCATAAAACAGTGGTAGGATTCTCCAACAATTGCCAGTGAACCCCAGCTGAAATGCATGGGAGAGATCACGTACATGCACGCACGTAGGCTCTCTAACTTTCGTTACACCCATTGATCTACTTTACTTGAGCCCGTTCTGATTCACTTTAAGCTTTAGTCTCAGGGGTACTTGCCTATCTTTATGGTTAAATGAAACAGAGATCCGCGCACCAAAGAGAATT
This sequence comes from Lynx rufus, assembly GCF_022079265.1. Lineage (NCBI taxonomy): Eukaryota > Metazoa > Chordata > Mammalia > Carnivora > Felidae > Lynx > Lynx rufus. The sequence continues at coordinate 154,060,547 of NW_025814834.1, forward strand.
GGCTCTTACTATTGTTACTGCTCAAAGTTTTTGTTTGTTTGCTTTTTATTTAGAAGGATCAGCAAGACCCAGGCCATGCATGGTGCCCATGAGATGCAGTGGAAGGCATGTTGGTCTAGACTGGAAGAGAAGGCTCTCAATCCAATCATGTTATTGGGGTAGTCACTTTACTTGTCTTCATTTCAGTTTTCTCACCCATAAACCAGCTTCCCAAGTGTTAGATTGGTGGCCAGCTCTATCACCATCACCAAGGGAGTATTTGATAAATATTGAGTCCTGGGTTCCATTCACAGATTTGAACTCTGCAGGTTTAGGGCCTGTGTCTTTGAAAGCTCCCCAGGTGATTTTGCTGCAGTGAATTTTTGTATACCACTGAAATAATGATTTTTGCTAAGATATAATGTCATTTATTATCTGGGCTCACTTCTTGGAGGCTCCGCAGAATACATTTTTGGTAACATTGGTAATTTATACATAGCAAAGGCGTATAAAGTGAGGGCTTTGGATGTAGTAGGTTCAGTGACAGAGTTTCATATTTATTACATTCACAAAAGAGGCCTGTGTTATTTGAAATGTTCTTTTTTTATAATAATAAAAGTAATGGCTAATATGATATAGAAGTTTTACATTTTTTCACATACATTATTTTATTCAGTGCTCATTTCATAGATTATTTCCTTTTTACCAGTGAGAGAATGGACACTTCCAGGTGTCCAATGTCATAGTGTAAATCAGGAGCATTGTCAGAATTTGATCTTGTATCTCCTGAACCCCAAGGCCAGCCATGATGTATTCAGTTCCTCAATAACTACTCTGTGGCCTATGACTGCTGCAGTAGGACTTCTAGTCTTCACATGAAAAGGAACTACATTTCATTTTCACAAAGCTTTTAGATTTTTAGATAAGAAGGATAGGATTTTTGATTGCAAGACGGCTGAAAGGAATGGATGGCATAATGCTGCTGAAGGCTTTAGTATGCCTCTAGCAATTTCCACAAATCTAAAAAAAAATTTGCTAGGCTTAGTGGAAAAACGTGGCTTGAGAACCACTGGTTTAGAATATGTGCCCTTACAGGCAACTCCTGATCTACGTGTTGAGGATCTCATTCTATGATATTGATTCTGCTTCCCACCTGCTCCCCAAAAGATTGTATTTCTCCCTCAGCCCTTCCCATTTGAACAAATGGAACCACAAGCAGCCTAGTTGAACAGCCCCAAAACTAAGGTACTTGCTCATTTTACTTTCACTCTGGTTCCTAATTCCTATTAATCACTAAGTCCAATTGGCTCTAGGTCCAAATATATCCTGCATTTTTGCATTTCTCTCCACCTCCCACTCTCCATCTTCCCTAATCCCTCCTCAAATTAGACCTCCATAATCTCTTTCAGAAACTGCAAAAGCCACCTACTGTGGTCTCTCAGATTCCTCTTTGGCACCCCCCCCACCACAGGCCATTCTCCTCACTTAGCACAGAGACATCTTTTAAAATGTAAATCCCGTGTCTTTCCCCTTACTTAAAACTCTGCCAACAATTCCCATTACATTTGGAATAAAGTCGAAATTCCTTAACATGTGGCCTTCCCAGATCCAGTTTCTCCTGGTCCTTCTGACCCCATGTCTCCTTCTGAACGGCATCTCACCATGCTAGTCAGCTTCCTGAATACACCGAGCTTTACTTCTGCATCAGAAACCTTGCACTCCTTTTACCTGTGCCTGGAATGCATTTCCCCAAGATCTTCTGAAGTCTGGCTGCTCTCCTCATTCAGATATTAATTTGAATATCTTTAGATATCACCTGTTCTCCTCCCAGAGACCTTTGCAAATAAACTCCAAGTCACTAATTTTTTTCTTCTTTATAGGACAGAGAGAGGCCATGCTGTAATTTACACAAAATGTATTTGAATAGGTCTTGCGATCTAGGATGAGTTACTCGAAGTTACACTCCAGGTGCAGAGAGCACTCTAATCAGGAAGTCCCTCCCCCAGAGGAGGGTAGGAGGCTGTTAGCTAGGGCTGTTCAGAAAGGCCACATTCCAACTGAGAACAAACTGAGGGTTGGTGGGGGGTGGGAGGGAGGGAAGGGTGGCTGATGGGTATCGAGGAGGGCACCTTTTGGGATGAGCACTGGGTGTTGTATGGAAACCAATTTGACAATAAATTTCATATATTGAAAAAAAAAAAAAAAAGAAAGGCCACATTCCAGAGGAGGCTAGTACCAGCACTCCACTATCTTTATCTATGCTAAAGATGGTTTGCTAATTAGCATAGTAAATGTAGGAAGGGGATTTTCATTGGTGAAATCAGTGCCTGTTATTTAGCATGATGAATGCTAGAAATGGACTCCCACCGGCAAAATTAAAAGTGCGTGTGTCAAAATCATTTGGGGTTCATGCCCCAGTCTGGCGTGGGCAAAGCATAGAAAACTAGAAACCACTTTCTTGGGATTGGAATGTAGAGCTTGATCTTGAAATTTCCCATGTCTAGCTATTGTCTTAGAAGACTTCATTGCCTGATGCTGATCATGAGGATGGCAGGATCCTACCTCTGAGATATTGCCAAATCCATCTTGAGGAAGCCTTTCATGTAAGATGGTGAAAGGAATACCTAAAAGGACAGAGGTGGCACTCCATCAGGCCACAGAACAGGCTTCATTAACTGTGTGAAGCCTGTTTGCTACTACATTTTATTTAATAACGTCCTTATTGTGTGGTAGAATTTAGAATGAATCTTGCTTTCATTTATAACCTAATAGCAAGGTTGTAGAGGGAGTAGCTCACACTTATCTATCGCAGAGCCTATGACAGTAATTGTTATCTATCAAAAAGAACCCAAGACATGTGCATACCAAATGGGCTTTGGCTTGATTTATAAGAATTAGTAGATAAAATACGCCTTGCATGTTTGCTTCCTTGTTTAGTATCTCCTCCATGCCCTCTGGTGACTCCAGTGTAAATCTCCCAAGAGCAGAGGTCTTATGTGATCTCTTCCCAGAGCCTTGACCAGAACCTGGGATCTAGAAGGCACTATTTCAGTCACTCAGTAGCTACTTTAAATTTCAAAAAATCGAATAAAGGAGAGGGAATAGGAACGGTAAAAAGAATTGAACAGAGAAACAGGGGTAAGGAAAACTGGGGAGAAGAATGAAGACTAGATGTATGGAGAGGACAAAAGAGTCCTTAGTCTTAACTAGGCAATGGACAAAAGTAGTAGGGCTATGCTTTCCAGTATGTGTTGGAAAACGGGACCTATGAGTTGCAATGAGGAAAAGCATAGTTAGTAGTTAAACGAGATTGATAAGGACTACATAAATCTCTCCTTCAAATATCCACAGTGCACAGGAGCATATTAAAGGCTCTGAAAGGCATTTTAGGGGACACACACACACACACACAGAGATCAAAACACCTTGTTAACTTTGTTTTGCCCAGTATTTCCAAACTTATATGAACATGGGGGTCTTTTTTCTCTGTGACATTTATTAACAAATTCTAAAAAAGGCTTTAGAAAAACATAAAGGTTGTGGATAGGAAATTGGCCAAGAAAATACCCATGCTTTCATTATGTTGTGAAGCTAGTTCTGGGGCAAGGGTCTAACCTTTCCTTCCCATGCGCCTCATGCGTGGAGGGCACCTGCAACTGGGTTCTGAAGCAGCCAGGGAAACAATTCTCAGTCTACTTCTACCTTCTGACCCACCCTTCACCCAGAGAAAGGAAGATGGGCTGCATGGCTGAACCCTCCTGAAGCAGGAATACTGAGAGATAACTAGGAGCAATCATGCACTGAAAATCGGATACGAACGTGCTACCCAGTGTAGCAGAAAAAATGAACCCGTGAGAGTTGCCAGTACAGTGAAACCCACTTACTACATCCTTTTAAAGATCAGTCTAATGCTCACACATGCTCAGTGCTTCCTTTTCTTGGCCCTGGGAGAAATATTATGAAGGTGTTTCACTTTAGTAGGGTTCATGAGTTTATGGCCTTGAGAATGCCCTTGAGAATAAACTCTAGGGATTGAGAGAGAGGAAAAGAAAAGCTACTTTTAATGGATTTTGTCTTTTCCATAATATTACAACAAAAACATTTGAATTAAAATTTCTAAACTCAGTAAGTACCAAAAAAGATATGACTGTTTTCCTTCCTTTATTATCTTTAGTTAACTAAACATCAAGTCATGTCAGAGAATTAAGCAAATATATTTTGGGAGAGATTCCTAAAATATAAATACTTCAAAATGCATATAACTTCATCATTAAATGTTTGAATAACACAAGAGACATATGAATGTGTGCAAAGGTAAAACGATAACAGAGAAAGTGTTCTTTCATAGCCCCTGAACTTCATATGTGCTTTTCTTTCAACTTGGAGCTCTTTGGTCTCATGTTGGCCTCACTAATTACCATTCATCCTTCAGTCCACAGTTTAGATGACATTTCCTTTGACAAGTCTTTCCTGAGCCAGCCACCTAGTCTAGAAGATTCTGGGCAGGTGTCTCCATTGTAACAACCCTTATCCCTTCATCCTCTATACAATTTACCATTTATAAACTCCATTTATCCATTTATAAACTCCAGAATTTCAGGGACCACATATATCTCATTCACTAGTTAGTCCCCAGAGCCTAATAAATTGTCTGGCAGAAAATAGATGCTTAATAAATTGGTTAACTAGACAGTTTTGGTTTAACTAGAATATAACCTACATTTTGATATTCAAAATTACATTTGAGGAGACTTACATCAGCATAAATATTAATTCCATGTTCATATATATACTAATAGAGAAAGATATATTCCTGGGATTGGCTCCAGGGTAATTTAACCAGAATTCAAAGAAAAGTTAAGTTTAAGAATGATAGAAATTAGAAATTAAAAACTTAAGAGATGAACTTTTTGAAGTAATCTTGAGGTTTGCAAGTTTGTAGAAATTTATTCACTTCATGAAAGCATTGCTTTTGGTTATAAGGTCTACAGATGATTGAAAGGCATTTTATTGTTTAAGATGTTTGCTTCATTGAAATGTACAAGAGTTTGCTTTGCAATTTTCTAGTCACATGATTGTAGAGGTCAAATACTTATGTGAAAGCTACAGAATGAATAGACATGAAAGATCTAGCTTACACACACACACACACACACACACACACACACACACATACACACACACACACAAGTTATTTTTCTTGAGACATTCATTTGCATGTGTGTTTCCATGGCTATGGTAGGGTGTATAGAGACGGATGAAAAGAAACAGAAAGGCAGGAAGAAATAAAGAAAAGTAAAAATAAAGACATAGGCAGAGAGAGGAAAAAAATTAGGTTCATAGCCAAATTCTTGAGTTCCAGGTATAAATAAATTAACCAAACAAAAGCAAATAGATATTTGATTAATATAGGCTACACCGGATCCTCAGGGGTGTGTGTGTCTGTGTGTCTGTGTGTCTGTGTGAATTTATGCATATAGGAGTTATTTCTTGGTAGTCTACTGTGTTCATTGGTCTATACATACATTGTGTCATAAGTCTGTAATCTTTGATAAAATTTTCCTCTATCCAGATAAAATAAATACTAAAGCAATTTGCTGATGACCAAAATTTGGTCGCACCTTGAAGAACAATCAAGTGCAATGAAATAGTTTGGAAATCTTACTGTAACTGGTTGCTATGTGGCAAATAAATCTTTACCAGCCAATCAAGATTATACATACAGAAAGGTTGTATAGTAGTGAAAAACTGAAAACAAAACCAAGGATACATAAAGTGGGAAAGTTGAAAGAAAGAGTAGGCTCCTATAGAATATGGATGATGCTGGGGCCAGAGAGAAGGAGCACAAACTATATTTTGGGGGAGAATACAAATTTTTGAAAGTCAAGTCTCAGAATGCTCCGCATGAGCATAGTACAAACTATCTTCACTCTATTCTAAAAAAAGCTGCTTGAGCATTTGGAGAGGTACAAAGAAGGAACAGAAAGATAGAGGAGCTCACGATGAGCTATAAATCTTGATGCTTAAATTGAGTGGGGGGAGTTGAGACAGTACAGTGCAGTACTTGTTAAAAAAAGTGACAAATGGTGTTTCCATTTGCGAAAGTCATTTACAATTGGCCATTAATAAAAGGGTTGGTTGGTATAGGGGGAGTCTCTTACAGAAGTTTTAAAATTTCAGTCATCAGATTTAGCCTATTTTATTTAACTCCACTTAACAGCTTCAAGTTGATTTTATTCAAATACGTATAAGGTTGCAAATGGAAAACACTTTGGTAATTTGCATGGCTATTTTCAAGACTGCAAAATCTAATCGTCACAGACAATAGAACCAGACTGTCGGCATTGGAAATAAGGGACAAAAATGACTGATGTAAATCAACCCTTGAGAAGTTAGGTTTCTCCCAAGATAACCTAAATCAGTGCAATGTCCTTGCTCACAAAGTTGATGTTCACAGAAGTAGCTGATGACATTCCCAGAGAAACTGCAAGTCCTGCCTGGGGCCATGGTCTACTCACGACACAGTCTCCCTATGGTGCTGTCTTCTACTATGAGGAAATAAACCTTTTCATCTTGTTGAAGAAGGGTCTCGACATGTTTTATTAGTTGGGGTTTAGTTTAAACTCCTTTTCCTTTAAGTGTCTTTGGGGTGACTGTTAGATTCCTTGCTCTCCTGATATCCTGGAGATCCACTGGGTGCTATAATTATTATAATTGTGGGCCATAACTGTCTTGTTTTGGGGCCATCTGCTCTTCTCACTTGAATAATCTAGTTTGTCATTGGGCAAACATATATCACAGACAGGATAGTTTTCTCTCTTCCTGACTTGACAAACACCAAGCACATTTAGAATTCAGCCTTGTAATTAAGCAGAGCCCAATCTCCACAGGCAGGGCTGATACAAAAGGATTTGCAGCTTGGGGAAAGGCTCTTTGTGTTGACCTTGGATGGCAGACATTATAGCATCTGAGGGAATTTCTGCCCCTACGCTGTCCTCATCAGTGACCCTAAATCATATCCCCAGGTTATGTGGTTAGTAGGACAGTGAGCACTAAATTTGGAGTGAAAAGACCTCCAACTGGTCTTTGGGGTGTGTGTGTGTGTGTGTGTGTGTGCACGCGCGTGTGTGGTGTGGGATGGTATGTACATTACAACACATTTACTTATTACTCATTACCAATTATTATCAATTGGTGATAAGAATAAACACATTAAATCTTTCTCAGTGTATGGGTGTGTATTTGTATACCTGCCTTCTGTGTTGTGGTTTATAACAGGGGTACTTTTTCATTGTTTCCCCCATGCCTTTCTCCATCAAAAACCTACAGCTCTCCAATGCCAACCGCATATAGCTCAGCTGACTCCTAACGGGCTATGTTTTCTGGGGGAAGATGTTGCTCTTTCTACCCTCTCAACATCAGAGGACAAGAGTAGACTTGTTACCTGGGCTGTCACGGAGGGTCCCCTCATTAGGAGGATAAACTGTCTTGATTTGCCCAAGACTGTTCCAGTTTTAGCAATGGGTGTTTTTTATTCCCAAACCCACAGTCCTGGGCTTGATGGCTCCTCAGTTCCTAGTACTTGGTCATGAAAATGGGAACAGTGTGAGGTGGTTGCTTGCAGTTGGCACTCTTGCCTGGTGCTCTGACAATCTGCTTTGACCTTAACTATTTGATTCTGATTGGAATGCAACTTGTACTTGCCTTTGTGCTATGCTCTAACCTGAGGGTTTTCAAGCTGTACCTCGTTGCACTCCAGGAGTCTATGGAGAGCCCGGCCCACAGGAAGTCAAGGACAGAGAGCTCTAGACTTCCTCTATTTCAACCAAAGTAGCACCTCCACACTTCATGTAAAATATTGGGCTCTATGTAAGATTAACCAGCAAAAAGATGTTCCTTGGGGGGCCTTGCTGGCTCAGTTGGTTCAGCATGCAACTCTTGATCTCAGAGTTGTGAGTTCGAGCACCACATTGGGTATAGAGATCATTTAAAAATCTTTAAAAAATGTTCTTAAACAAAGTTAAAAAAACCATAGCACTAACCAAACTGCTTAATTTATTTAGACTTTAATAAATAAGCCAGACTGCCTTTAAGAAAAGTGAAAGAGTAGGACTAGCCTTCAATAAAATAGCTTTTGCTTCCCTGCCTTCTTTTGTTGGGTATAAAAAATACTGCACTTGTAGTCAAATGTTGGTAATTGTAAACTATTTTCCCCAACTGTTCTTTCTTCCTGAGTATCTTTCCTTTTCTCTCTATAGCACAGGTCACCATGTAATAGTCTACATGTTAGCATTCTTCAGAATGTCAGGGATTGATTAAGGGATAGGCCTGTCAAATATAAGAAAACAGTTTTAAAAGCTTGTAATTTCAAAGTTCCTCTTAATATGTCAGAAATGAAGGGTATCCTGTGGGTCAGACTGGGCATTGGCATTGTTATTATAGGTTGATTTATGAAAGGGCTTTATTGCATAGATAACACATCTGCATTTTCTGGAGAACAAGTAAACATGTTGTAATGCACATATCATTACCCAAACACACACACACACACACACACACACACACACACACACACAATCTTTGAAGAGAACCAAACCTTGAGTTAGAACCTGTATTAGAAGCAGAACAAAGTGCTAGCTCAAAGAATAAATAGCCAGCTGAGATTGGTGAGCATTTCTTGGGTTTGGGTTATGAGAGAAAGGCCTAAATTCAGCTTAGGTTCAGGTTTATTAAAAGAGAGAAACTATATTTCAGGTCAAAGGAAATATATTCTAATGAAAACTCAAAGACATAGGAATAGCTATTAGAAACACAAGAGTGAGAGAGACCTAGCTCTAATTCATTGATTTGGGTCATTTTTCCATTCATTCATTAACTTCCCACTATCATGTGATGACATCTAACACTAGCCTTCTTCACTTCACCACCAAGGCTTCCTATGCTCTGTCATTCAGCTGGTTTCCTTCTGTGTTGGTCACTTCATTTTCAATTTTTCAAACCTATATATTGGGAGGTGTTGATTTGAAACATGAAAAGATGTAGGTGTTTATTTACATAGCATGACTTCTAGATTGAAGTTAGAATTTGGGAATGGAAACTTGATGATGCTCTCTGCTTCTTCAGTCCTGTCATCCAGACACTCTTTCCTTATACATTATCTCTTGAACTGTTTCCTCTTCCTTTTTCTCTCCTGTTTCTTTTTTCCTCTGTGTGTATGCTTTTCTGGCTCTCATGTTCACTAAATGGTTGCATAGCTCTTTCCTTACAGACTGAAAACACAGGCAGCACAGTGAGGAATGATTTCTGAAGTAGGAGAGGGTCACTATCGTCACACAGTTGTGGAATGATGAGAAAACATCTGATGGAATCTGTGAAGTACATTATTAACTGGCAAGGGATCTACCACATTCCCAGATGAATCTAGAATATTTCAGTGGCTTTCCTGGTGTTGTAATCTGTCAGTTTTTAAATTTTCTCTTTTATCTATTTTTTTTCTTGCAAACCCAAAGAGTAGTGCCGGGCAGAAATAAAATGGCCTTTGTTAGGTTATGCTTCCAAAAGAACAGGGGGGAAAAGGGTTGTATGTGAGTGTGTTATGATTCTAAGTGCTTTCAAACCATTCTGTTTAATTCTCTTTGTGGCATGTAATTCCTGAGGGACGTGCACCAAATTGATAAGCTCAGTGCTAAAGTGAACTGTCTCATCTAGTCCCCAGGAGCCTCTGACTGAAGTGTCAAAATACAATCGTGCACCAGTGGCATTGCTGTCCCGTAGAAGAAACACTTCAGCACACTGTTGACATCACAAGCAAATTAAAAGACTCGCCAAAGTTAATATTCTCACATTATAACAACATCTCCTATAAATTATTAACGCCCACACGATTTATTACCCATGTTAGAAAAAAAAAAAGCAAGTTGAATCACGAGCTGTGCTCCTTAATGATTTATTTTTTTGGTCTTCAATGTGTTGAGGTTTATAAATCATCCTGCTCAACTCTACACTGCACCAAGGAGAAAGCAGTTGTTAGTCAGGCCCTTCCCTCACCGATGATCACCTATGCACGGGGTGGTAGCATACTCATTATTTTAGCATCTATCATCAGCCTCTGTGTTTCAGACTGGCTGTTCCTTTTCATTACTATAATGCTTAAGCCTGGCATTGAATGGATATGATTTAAGGCTTTAGATGATAGATCTAAGCCTTTTCAGAAATAAATATTAACCTCATTATTTAGGCAGGGAGGCCAAACTGACTTGTTCTATTCCGTCTCAAGGCTTCTAAGTAAATCACGATTTACTTGGAAATCTTGTGCTCTTCAGTCTGGCCCACGAGCTTCACCCCTAGTCTGCCTTGATTATATTTCATGTTTTGAAACAAATAAATGTATTTTATTTCACTCTGAGTGGTGTATTTTATCTCTAGCTTTGCCATTGACTTGGGCGAGGCATAGAAGTTCTCAGAGAACTTCCTAATCTTATTCAATGAGTGTATCATTTTAAATAATCTCTAAGTTCTCTTTCAGACTTAAAATTTTGATAGTCATAATGTATAACTGGAAATCGGGCAGTGATTTCCCCTGCTGTTGGAGTTCCTGAGAGTCCTCTGAATATTTGCCTGAGGCATCTGTCTGCCTTTGCCCTAAATTAGCTCTAAGAGGCCTGGGGTCTATGCTGGGCCTGTCTGTCCCTAGTTGTCTGTGCTGGCCATAGAGCAGGAGAAACATTTCAGGAGAACATGAACTTTACTTGAAAAGAAAAAAGTTACATATGGGTTAGGACGACTGAGGTTTTTCTAGAACTGTTGGGAAAAGGTTGTAAAAACTAAAAAAAATCTTTTGAGGTTAGTTGACAGTTGAGGCCTTTGGTGACCATTTAGCCTGACTTCTTTGCTTGTTGCACATGAACCCTTAATGAAGAGCCTCTAACCTTGGTATCTTCTCAGCCCAGCCTGGACACCCTTGGTGTGCAAGCACTGATCTGTGCTCCAGGAACAACACTTCATATTTTGAAAATAGTGTCACGTCATATCACTGTCCTAAAGTTAGCGGTAAAATAAATACTTGAGCGTAAACTAATAAGGCATGTAAATACAAGTTGCTTTAATAGTTTCTCTTTTAAAGGCAATTTGATACACATACTTCGTAGGAATTAAAATAATAGACATCAATAATGTATGGACTACACATTTAATTTGCTTTGCAGAAGTAAATAAACATGTCTGCATTTTTTTATGTGGCATCTTAAAACTTAGGAAACATAGTTTGAACCTCTAAAATGTGCTCTGTTAGATTATGTATGATAAGCTTGCATCAGTATCCCAGTTTCTGAGGTCACCTGCATGGAAGTCTGGCTTTTTTCCCATTTAAATATATAAATTTGGGACCATCACTTAAGCTTAATGACTCAGTTTTCTCATCTGAAAAATAGAGAGTAATCCTCAGTCACTTCATAGGGCTGACATGCAAGGAAAAAGACCTTATATATTTGTGAAAGTTCTTAAAAAAACTGTATAGAAGGAAAAATTACTGTTCTGATTTTAATTAAAATGAATGATGACTACACCCAATGGAATTTTCCATCCCTAATCCAAGTAGAAAAGTGGTATTCTGGGGCACCTGAGTGGCTTACTCGGTTAAGCGTCCGACTCTTGATTTCAGCTCAGGTTATGATCTCATGCTTTGTGAGATCAAGCCTTGCATCAGGCTCTGTGACAGCACAGAGCCTGCTTGGGATTCTCACTCTCCCTCTCTCCCTTTCCTGCTCATTCTCTCCCTCTCTCTCAAAATAAATAAATAAACTTTAAAAAATACTAAAAAAAAGAAGAAAGGTGGTATTCCATTCATCTACCATGAACACCTATCTGAGATAACATTTCCGTATTTCTTTCCCTGCTTGAAAAGATTTTGGGGGAGGCTAAGGTAAAGGAGGGTCCTTGCTTTTACCTTTCATGGTTCAGAAACTAATACGATGTTATAGAAAACTTAGATCATACGGTGGCCAAGGTTGATAGTTTTGCAACTTGCTTGTTGGTTAAGTTCATCAAGCATTTATTGGGTTCCAACTATGTGCTATTCACACAGTCAGAGAGATGAGTGTACTAGGGATTTACCATGAAAACAATTTTCCTGTGTAGGTATCTTTTTCCCAAGTGTTTGAGTGTTAGGATATGGTGAGGATGGGATCTATCTATCTATCTATCTATCTATCTATCTATCATCTATCTATCTATATCTATCTCTATATCTATAGATGCAGGGATAGATATCTCTATATCTAGATCTATCTATCTCTGTATCTATAGATACAGAGATAGATAGATAGATAGATAGATAGATAGATAGATATAGATATTTGGGAAAGTTAAGTTCAGACATTGCTTGTCTAAGATCTTTGTACAGACATTCAACTTATTGTAGGAGTTGTAGGATAATCCCCCATTGCAGAACAAAGGCTTCAGGAGGCTTTGCTAAAATGTAAGTTTCACTCTGCTGATTAGATAGGATCATTGAACCTTATGCTACCCCATATATATACAATGGAATCTATAAGCACCCTCCTAAGAGGGGAGGCATTTAGATGAGGTCTTTAAGACTTAGGTATTGTATACCATGAATGAACATGAAAGGCTGGTTGGCATAAATAGCCATTCATTCTGTCAACAACATTAATTGAAAACTCAGGGGTGCATAAAGCCTCATTCTGGTTTATTGAGTAAGCCGCAAGAATACCTTCACATCTGTATGCAAATATTTCACAACTGTGAAAACCCACTACTACCGGAGAGTGAGTGAGGCTGGTGCGAAGAGGCTATCAAGTGGTGGCACATGCGCATTGGCCGTGACTTGTCTACATGATGTTTGTCATAATTTTCTACAATATACATGTCCTTTAAATATATTATGGTGCTTGTAAATACTAAAATTGTTCCACTGTCCTTGGCAAAATGCCTCAACTGGACTGAAAGCCTTGGCGATGTATTTTGGCAGGATATTAGCATGTTTGCTGTGTAAAGGATCGTGGATTGATATTTCTTTGCATTCTATAAAAGCTGCAGGTTTTGAATAATTTTACTATATGTACAGGGCAAATACATCTCCAATTACTGTAAGACCTTTTCAAAGAATACTTTTCCATGGTTTCATATATTCTCTCTTCTCTCTCCGAATGTACGCTTTGAGCACAAGGAATGCCGTCTATTTTACTGTATCAGGGTACCTACCCGCTCCCTTCCTGGCCTTGCCTACATTAGATGTGTGACTTTGGATTGATGAGTCCCACCATTGCTGAGGCTGGTCAGCCGACTTCATCTGGCCCGACCTACATTCGCTCAGCATCTTGTTTTGATTGTTCTATTTTATTATCAGTTATTGTTGTTAATCTCTTGCTGTGCCTAATTCATAAGTTAAACTTTATCATAGGTGTGTGGTACAGGAAAAAAGTCTCTATAGGGTGTGGTACTACAATGGTTTTGGGCATCCACTGGGGATCTTGGAATGTATCCTCTGCAGATAAGGGGGAATTACTGTGCCTTGTGTTAGAATACGCTTCTGAGGGAACCCAGTCAAAGTATTGAAGTTTCTCACATGTAAAAGAAAAACAGTATACCTGCCCTACCTATCCACACAGTTACTGTGAGGATCAAATGAATTTATATATATATATATATATATATATATATATATACACATACATATATATGTATATACATATACATATATACATACGTGTATATGTATATATGTACATACATACATATATGTGTATATATACATATGTATATATACACATATATATGTATGTATATATATGTTTTGACAATTGTGCAACACTAATAAATTCATACATTTTAATTGTTATTATTGTTGCTGCTATTGTGTTTTACAAACTTTAATTCAAGGTTGTAAAATATTTGCAAATAAAATTCTCTAGCTATGAGCTAAAGAGAAAAATATCTGAAATTAATAATGTAAGATAGGAAGTTATTGACAAAGGGTAAAGAATTTGCACCACGAGGTGAAGAGAACTTTTCAACTGCTACTGTAATACCACCCAACACCCACATAACCCTCTCCCCAAAATGACAGATGTCAAAGACAAAGGATTAAAAAAGAGACGACTGGCTTTTCCCTATTGTCACTTACTTTTCTAGGGAAGAATATCTTTCCATCTTTTCTTTGTTTGGAAGGTGCCTTTTCATTCTATTATAAATTCACAGGGCAGGGACCGACTTTAAATCTTTATTTTGTAGAGTGCTTTTAAAAGTTGATCACATTATTCAAATATTCAAAAAGATTAAAAAAAAAATCTTGCTGACCCAAGCCAGACAGTTCGAAGACAGACAGGAAAGTTTAAGAAGCCGTAGTTTTAGATGGTAGTGTCCGCTTACCAACCAAAAAAGCAAGTTGAACATTGAGCAGAGAATTAAAGACTATTCAACCTTGTGTGATACCTCCCAAATAAAATGTGTGGGAAATTTTTCAGGAAAAAAAAATGGTTTTTTTCGCTTCATACACTTTAACCTCCTTACTCAGAAACCTGTCTAGAAGAAAAAAAGTAAAACCTATGCATTCTGGGAGCAAAATGGAGGAAAAGATAAGTCAGATAAAGAACTGTGGTTGGCAATATATTTAACAGCCTAAAAAGATATGAAAGCAAATGCCAAAGCAATACATTCACATTGCAGTTTCGTGTAATTATATCTTGCCGACTAAATGAGTTTTATTAACTGAATGAAGAGCTGAGCATTTCACTTTTTGTCACACCATAATTTTCTTAGATATTAATCGATTGTGACCACATTTACTCCAGAACCGAATAGACCACAGTGCAAGTTTAGTTTTAGCATGTGGTTGACTCTGCCATGTCGAAATAATGATCTTTTGTAATTGCTAATGATTTCAGTGAAATTTAGCACATTCAGAGTTACAGGGATACTATTGCACAGAATGAGGTCTGTCATTAGAGTCACAATTGAGTTCCCATCAAAAAATTCCTGAGATGTTAAAATAGGGACAGTGCTCGCAATCTTGTGGCTCTTTAAATGATTTTACTCTCCTGCTTTTCCTGGGAGGTTACAGTTAAGTATTTTCCTCTCTGTTTGTTCCCAGGAAGGCTTTTGCTAATCTTCATTCATGTACTGGCCACTTTTTTTTTTTTTTTTTTTTTTGGTGATCTTTGGTTCTTAAAAGCTTCTTATTGCATTTCCCAATTTTAAACTACATTTGGACAGTCACTTTTTCCCCTACTCCCATAATACTTAGCTGATGCTGCTAGTACAGCACTTGTCATACTGGATTATAGGTAGTTGGCACAGTGGCTGTCGCCTGCATTAGACTATGAATTCCCTGAAGGCAGTAACCACCGTTTCATTTTTGCATCGTTAGCACCTGTCACAGTCCCTGGCATTTAGGCGGTGCTCAATAAGTGTTTGGTGATTGAATCAAATAGACACAATGCAGTGTGTTGATGTTTAATGCATTTGTTGGCTCACATGACACCAGTTGTTCCTTATTATATTATACTTAAGTCCTCATGAAAAGAAGGAGTTTTTAAACCAGAAAGGCATAATCACGTTTGGGTTGAAATAATTTAGTTCTTTAGCTTAATTATCCTTCAAAAGTTGTTTGCCGTCCAATAGCTTATTGATTTTAAATATTTTCCTTCTGAAGAGCAGGATTTCAAAAAGATTTCTAATTTTTTAAGACAGACTTTTACATTGCCAAGGAAACGGCAAGACCCCGTAATAGGTGAGACCAATCTTTCACCTGATAAGTGAATTCCTACTACATTATGATTCATTCTATTTAAGCCACTAATTTTAAATCAGAAAAGGAACTGAACAAATGTTTTTAAGAATCCCAACTGTTGAAAAGTTCTGTAATATAATCTAAAATAAATATACCAACTTAAATTTTCCTTATAAAAAGGAAGCTGGTTGGTTTAAAAACTATCTTCAGAATAAATATTTATGGAGCAGAATGACGACTTATCCACAGCATTGGCGTACATTTTCTTAGTTAATGTTTGATGAAGTACTTCCATTTACAATTCATCGGTGAATGAAAAGAAGAGTTTCATTAACTATTTTTGAAAGATAATGAGGCCATGATCCCTTTCCAGATGTTTCACTCGTCAAATAATTGTGATCTTTCTTCCAAATCTCCCTGTTGCTTGGTTCCTATTTTCTTGTTTATTGAGCAGTGCTTTATGAAGATGAAGAGAGGTACTGATTTATAAAGATGAAGAGAAGCAGAAATGCCAGACAGACGATGAAGACTGGGAAATGAAGGCATAATTTTACCTTCCCCAAATTGGAGGCTCTTGAAGTTTTATTACTAAAGGATAATTATCTCAGATGTGGAAAGAGAAAAAAAATTTTTTTTCTTGCTTTTCGTTTAGAAGCATAGGGACACTTCCGACTCTCTCCACAGAAGGGACTCAAGAATATGGCTCTTTGCAGAATTCCCTTGGGGGTTAAAAAAAAAAAGAGAGAGACTTGGATTTTTGCTTGAGAGCAGACTAATCTATTTTCTAGCATTCTTTTTTTTAAATTTTTATTTAAAAATTTTTTTTCAACGTTTATTTATTTTTGGGACAGAGAGAGACAGAGCATGAACGGGGGAGAGGCAGAGAGAGAGGGAGACACAGAATCGGAAACAGGCTCCAGGCTCCGAGCCATCAGCCCAGAGCCCGACGCGGGGCTCGAACTGATGGAGCGCGAGATCGTGACCTGGCTGAAGTCGGGTGCTTAACCGACTGCGCCACCCAGGCGCCCCGATTTTCTAGCATTCTGAAGTGCAGGGAAAAGAAATAGGGCCCAAAACACACAGTGAAATTAGGGATACACTGCAAAAGTTACGTGAATATAACAATAGGTAAGTTAGTGATCACAATCAATATAACACCACCAATAATAATAATAAAGCTAACATTTACTGAGTGTGTACTACGTACCAAGTACTGTTGTAAACACTGCATGTAATAGTTCAGTTATTCCCCTACAATGACCATATGTGCTAGGTAGTGGTATTAGCACCATTTTACAGATCGAAAGTGGAGGCAGGAAAATTTAGGTAACTTGTTCAAGCTCACACAGCTAGTACGGGATGGAGTGGGAGAGAAACTGAAGCAGCTGGTCTCCATGGTGATTGCCATTATGCTACGTGAAAGCGAACACAGGATGATATGAGAACTTTGAGCAATTTGTTTTGCATCTTGGTACTGCCCATGTTTTCCTTAATTGCTCCCCAAACCATCATTTCAATTTTATCCACGTTGACTATGTTGGTTGCAGTATGACAGAAGGCCAAGGAAAGTGATAATCAGCAACACCTATAGAATATATAACAAAAACTAACAGAAAGGATTTGCATCCCTTTAAGCATCGTTAATATTCTTTCTATTTCAACCACCCTGTTTGCATTTAGAAATTAATGAAAATGTTTCGCAGCTATTAAGAAGAGTTTAATTAGGGTAAAAGTTGCCCCACAGGAGGAATAGAGAAGTACCCATTCTCCAGCTGTTGTAAGGGATGGTTACGGAAGGCTCACAGCTGCCTTTATCTTCTGAGAAGGAAGCTGCCTTGCTTGGAATGTACCCCCATGGGGGCAGCCAGCAGCCAATGATTAACTGATATATGTGGAGTATAAAAGGTGGATTGAAGGATGGATTGAACTCTGGTGCTCCAGAGGACAAGGCTCTCACAGTTTTCAGCTGAGCACACATCCTTACTTGGCTTTTTCCCTTGCCCTCCTTTTTCTCCTCCCGTTGACTTCTCCTAAGAGCACTACCTCAATAAATCCCTTTTATAAGAATCTTTTTCTTCAATTTTGCTTTTAGAGAACTGAAGCCAAGATGGATTGTATTAGAACAGTCCCAGGAGGCAGAGTCTAAGACGGAATCCCGGAGGAAGATGGCAGTGAGTCCTCTGTGTCGCTGGTGGTAGGTACAATATTGTCAGTCCCTGGCATTCTGTAGCAGTGTGAT
The DNA here is from genome assembly GCF_022079265.1 of Lynx rufus. Lineage (NCBI taxonomy): Eukaryota > Metazoa > Chordata > Mammalia > Carnivora > Felidae > Lynx > Lynx rufus. The sequence continues at coordinate 154,078,513 of NW_025814834.1, forward strand.
TAAGATCAGAGGTCAGCAAACTATAATCTTTGGGCTAAACACAGCTCACTGCTTTTTGTAAATAAAGTTTTATTGGAACACATTCATTAGTATTGTATCGTATCATTAGTATATGTATTGTCAGATAGAGCTGAGTTTTGAGACAGACACTATGTGGCCTGTAAAACCTAAAATATTTATTAGCAGTTCCTTTTTAGAAAAATCTTGCTAACTCCAGGCTAAAATTTTCATCCATGGTGGTAAGTTGGATTGAGATATAGGTAGAAGGGAAAGCTGTAGTTAGTTTAAGGTCTTTGTTTTGTGAGGTATAAAGAAATTGAAACTGTAAGGACTGTGCATTTGGGTGACTGTGAGTACCATTCATGCACTGAAGAGAGAAAAAGACATGCTATTTGTTATTACTACTGTGTAACAAATTAGCACAAATTTAACAGCTTAAAACAACACATCCTGATTATTTCCCTGTTTCTATGGGTCAGGAGTTGAGGGATGGCTTACTGGGTCCTCTGCTATAGGGTCTTTTAGAAGGCTACGATCAATGTGTTATTTGGGGCACAGTCTCACCTGAAGGCTTGACTGGGAAAACATCTACTGGCAAGCTCCTGTGATTATTGACAAGATTCATTTCCTTGTGAGCTGTTGGCTGAAGGCCATCCTTAGTTCCTTGCACATGGGCCTCTCTAATATGTCCTATTAATTCATCAAAGCCATCAAGAGAGGGATTCTGCTAGCAAGAAGAAAGTGACAATCTTATGTAGCCTAATCAAGGAAGTGCCATCCCATCACCTTTGCCATATTCTGTTGGCTAAAAGCAAATCTGAAGGCCAGGCTATACTCAAGGGAGTAGATTATACAGTGGCGTAAATGCCAGGAGACAGGGCTCATTGGGAGCCATCTAAGAGTCTATCTGCCACATGGGCTCAGATCTGTTATTCAGACTTTAAAGCAAACTGTGGGAATCAGAAAGATTCATTAGAAGCATTTAAAGAGACAAGTCTTTTAGGCCAAAGTCAGAGCCCTGAAAGAAAAGGAGTAACATCTTGAAGTTTGAGATAAGGGTATTTGGGTCATTGAAAACCCTAAATCTATATGTTCTTCTGAACACTTTTGGTCTGTCTCAGTGGCTAGTAAGCTCTTTCTGTCTTGTTGGAAAAGAGATCCTCTGTGTTGAAGGCTATAATGAAATCTCAGATGAGACAGGCTCCTTACCAAGCAATCTTCAGGATCTGTCTGTACTTTCCATCGCAGGGTTGCATGCCAACATCTCTCGACTAGAAAAGCAATGACCTACTAAGGGAGGAGAGGAGCTATATACCAAGGAAGTGCCAGGCATTGGCTGACATGTATGCCTGGGAGGGGACTCAGAAGGAGCTGGATCAACATGGAAGAATATAAGCGTATGAACTGTTCACAGATATGGGGTTACTGTGTTGTGACACAGAATTTAACACCATAGCAAGGTCCTGGATGATATGTCTAATATAAGACTGGGATAGCTCTTGGTTTTTTGGAAAAAGTGATGGTTCGCATGAAACAAATTAGAGATCCCAGCAATGTAGTAGTAATAGATAGTGGAGGAAGGAAAAAAACAGATAAGAAATAGAGATGAAAAATGGGTCCATTCAGTAAGACTGAAAAATCCATATTTGACTATGTTCCTCAGGAGGGCTTGCAGAACAGTCTGTTTATTAACATGGTGAAGAATCTGCTGATGAAGGGGATTCCAACACTAGAAAAATATAGTTCTTTTTAGACCAGGGATAGTTGGAGATGATGTTATAGGACTGGAGTCCATTGAATAGCAATGGGGATGGTAGGTTCCAGATTACAGGGCAACACTGACTATCAGAAGCAAAGTGGGTGCAATCACCACAAAGGGAAGCAAGGCTGGAATGGCTGTCCTCTGGGTGAGGGTGGAGGATGTTCCAAAGTACCTGTGCAAATGGTTACCTTATGAAAGAGAGATGAGCAGACAATCAGGGAATTATTTGTATATATAATCAAGAGAGTTAAAAAAAAATAGATGAGCAAAAGGCTGAAGATCAGGCCACTGAATGAAAATCTTAATCTCTTGCTCTGTCTTCAGACCTGAGCCAATTCTCAGACCTAGAACCCACTGACTGAAGGAAAGTCTGGGTCCCATGTGAAAGGAACTGCAACATTATGGGAAGTATGATTCCCTAGTCCTTCCCCCAAAGGACAAGAGCTATTTACTCAGGACACTGTACACTAGGGGAAAAGGGATATCCAGATCTGTCTGGGACTATCAGATACAGGTATGAGCACCTAATGGATCCCTGTTAAAGTGGGGATATATAAATTTTGGGAAATAAATAGAGTCCTGACCCAGGTTCATTTCATGGTGGGTCTACTGAATCTACATGCTCACCAGTGGTCATTTACCTAGTCCTTGAATGTATAATTGAATGGATCTATTAGAAGGTGGTAGAATTGTACCATTGTTTTCTCAGTCGGCTATTGCATTAGCAAAAGCCATGTGGGAGTCCTTGAAACTAACTTCCTTGCCAAGTTAGTAAATCAAAATCAATGATTACATCCTAAGGAAAATTGCACAGATTAGTGCCATTCTCATAGATTTAAAGAATGCAGGGATGAGGATCCCCATGCTTCCTCCATATTATTCAACAGTCTAGATGATACACAAACTAGATGGATCATGGCAGATGACAGTGGAATACTGCCAAGTTAACCAAGTTGTAGTTTCAATTGCAGCTGCCCTGTGGTATGTGATATATGCACTAGGGTAAATCAACTGGATATAAGGTATGTGGCTATTGTTCTGGCAAATATGTTATTTTCAGTACCCATCAGGAAGGAGGATCAGAAGTTGCATTCATATGGATGAGCAACAGCAGTCTTGGTTCGTCTTAGTGTTTTTTAATTCTCCAGCTTAGTAAAAATATATAGTCTTTAGGGACTGGAACTATCTGGACATTCTGCATAATATCATGTGTGTGCACTATATGTATAACATCATGTTAATTGGACCAAGGGACTCATGTTATGGCAGAGGAAGTATGGCAGTGGACACGTGAGCCTAAGGTTCATTGGCCCTACTCTACTCTGGTACACTAAGGGACCAACATAGAGATGATCTCCTTTGAGGATGAGTACCATCTTTCAGGGTTTTGTATACACTTTATTTTTTTTTTATTTGAGAGAGAGAGAGAGAGAGAGAGAGAGAGAGTATGAGCTAGCGAGAGTAGCACAGAGAGAGAGAGAGAGAAAGAGAGAGAGAGCAAGAGAATCCCAAGCAGGCTCCATGCTCACCACGGAGCCCAATGAGGGTCTCGATCCCACAACACTGGGATCATGAACTGAGCTGAAATCAAGAGTCAGATACTCAATGGACTGAGCCACACAGGTGCCCTAGGTTTTGTATACACTTCAAACTAGTAGATATTATACAGTGCTCTATCCTCGATATGTATGTACTGTATGAGTCCAGGAATCAAAGGGTATATATAAAATGAACCCACTCACTATCACTTCCAGTGAGCCATCTCTGCAACTTTGTTCTTAGGTCTTAGGTCCCAGTGGAGGGAAACTCCCACTAGGGGATAGAGCAAGAGTCTCAGTAAACATAAAGCTATTGCCATATTACTTTGGGCTCTTTGTGCCAGTAGACTAGCTGGCACCACAAAAAAATGTTACTATATTGGCAGAGAAACTGACCTGATTATGATGAGGAGGCATCAATGAGGCCGCATATCAGAGGCAAGCAGCAATGTGTTTGTCACTCAGGTGATCTGTTGGGATGTATTTTGGTGTTCCCATACTTTGTTTAACTGTAGTAGGCAAGTACAGCAACAACAACCTGATCAGAGCACAGTAAGCTGGAGTTCAGATACCTAGAGCTGATGACTTGGTTTACCTTTAAAGGCAATCTATGTAGACCTGCAGAAGCACCAGCCCATAAGGAGGAGTATTGAGAAAGGGGATGGAGGAGGACGATGATGACTACATCATAGCTTTGGAACAAACTGCAGTAGGGGAAGCGAAGCTTCTGCTACCTCTTCTTTTCTGCATCAGCCCGGAAAATGTGGCCAACCAGAATCTTGAAGCAGCCGTGCCTGGAAGCAGCAAACTTGATATAAGAAACAAGTGGGTCTGGGCAGCCTGAGGGATGGAGTGCAGGGCGGTTGTTGGTGTCTCTCCCATCCACTAGTGGCTGTGTTTGGCTGCTAACAGCTCATGGCTGTACTCTTGACAAAGCTTTGCCCTCAGTGGAACATTTCCAACTCAGCCGAGAGTTACCCTTCCTGGGAATGAGAGGCATTAACCCTGTGGCACAACTTATGTTCCAGAGTCCTCCAAGGGAGCAGACCGAGCTAGTTTTCAGCAGAGACCACATCCTTCTTGGCTAAGTGCTTTTATACTATTCTCCTGCTCCTCTTCTGAAAGCACTCCCCTAATAAATCATTTTCAGAAAAATTTCAATCTCAAGCCCCATTTCTAGGAATTCTGACTTAGGATACTATCTTCTACTATTAAGTATACTGGAAAAAATCTTTTATTCACCCATATCATTGTGACCCAAATTTGATAGGATGCACTTGGAAAGTTGTATAGATTGAGGTTGCCACCTCCTAAGATCTCTCCTTAATTTATTACCATAGCAGAGGCTCTTACTCATTTTCAATGCTCAACTTTACTATAACTGATGACCATTATTCTATTCTTGTTACTCTCCAAGACTTCTTCAGTACTGATGTCGACTATCTTTTCAGATACAATTCTGATCATGTTACTCCCCTGATTAAACATTTTGGTGAGTCTCCACTGTTTCCTGGATAAAGTCTCAACCCTTTAGCATGGCATACAAGTTTTGTTTATTGGGCTGCAATTTTGAACTGAATTCCAGTACACTCTACAGCCTATACACCATGTGCTGCAGTCAGACCGAACAACTTTTTATTTCCTGAATTAGGCATGCTCTGGTTTAAATCCATGCTATACCTTCTGCCTGGGATGGCTCTTCTCACCTCTTCTGCTTGTGAATACCTGCTTCTACTTTGACACAGATTGTTTATCAACTTTTCTGTGAAGCTGTTATTGACCAACTTCTGAAATTTTTTCCAAACTCCAGGAAGAGTTAAGAACTCTTTTCTTTGTGCTCTTATGTCATTAAGTACTCACCTGTGCTATGATGTTTGTCTTATTTTTTGTGATTGTTTATTAACATGTCTTCTCCCCCAAACATAAAGTAAAAATTTTCAAGGGCCATATAATTTGTTTTTGTATCAGCAATAGTGATCACATTGCCTATCATAGTTCCCTCTCTCTCTCTCTAGATATGTATATATGTCTATCTATCTATCTATCTATCTATCTATAAATTGATGAAGAACTTGGCATGTTCTTAGATAGCTCCTCAGTCTGACAGGCTGGTCAGTTCTATTCTAGTTCTTGCCTTCAATCATTTTTCTCTTGTTGGAGACTTAAACACTGAAGAGAGTCTTTGGACAACTGTCTGTTCACTTAAGCCAAATGACAGACCAACCTTTAGTCCAGTATCACGTGAGTTTATGTAAATTTACCTGCTATGAATTCACATCAGTTCATATTCCCTGTGATTTGCAGCAAACAGGGGCTAAGAAATAAGCTTTCAAGTGACGATAGCAAGCCTGAAATTTAGCTCAGTGACATAAATGCAATCCTATGTTTGATCTCTCCTTGAGGGTGGTAACAAGCAAAGGAGAGTTGAGAGAAAACTGCTTTACCAGTGTAACCCCTTACTCCCTTCATAACTTCTCTACATTGTAGTCACTCTGGAGGCCAGTTTGTTGGGCTAGTGTTTCTGATTCATCTAGATTTCCATATAAGAAGGAAATGGTGTGTTCTAAGTTTTCAGATTTTTCTAAAAACATTTATTTATGTTTGTGAGGGGCTGGCTTGTGGATCCAGCCCTAGGAAGTTCAAATAAGTATACTTAAGAAAATCCCCAGTATACTATTAGAAATTGCATTAGTGATCTCGGAATAAACCAGAAGGTAAAAATGATAGTAAAAGGCTCTGCTTTATGGGAAACTCGATGGTTAATGTGGCATAAAACCTGGTTATAAGAATCTGACCCGATAATATTCATTCTTTTCCTCCAGCCACATTTCTCAGCCTCAGCCACTCCAGCTGCCTCTGACTTCAAAAGAAACTCTGAATGAAGAGGGAGGGCACACAATAGAAGAAGTGGTCTGATTATCCCCCTCTGTTTGGAAATGAGTAAAGATCATAGATATGTTTTCTTCTTTCTGTGCTTTAGACTATGTAATGTCAATTACCTCAAGCAAAACCCCCTGCCCAAGATAATGCACAGATTTGGATTATACCAAAATTGCATAAAATTGGAAACAAGATATTAATAATAATCCATAATAGTGTGACAAAGTGGAATACATGTTTACTTTTATTGGCTTTAGCTGGGACAATAAAAAAAGTAAATTGGTTTAGAGATTTAAATTTTATATTTATTACACCCTGACCTTTTTTGCTCTTCTCTCACCACTTTTATATTATGAATGAGGTGATTAAAAAGAGACTGCTTCTCTTTTGTTCCATTATGGCACATCTTTTGCCCCTTTAAATGTCTTTGTATGTCTGTGAGTGTGTGTGTGTGTGTGTGTGTGTGTGTACTGATTATTTTAACCAATGTTTGAAAATGAAGTTGGAGTGCTAGAGGTCAAGTGAGTGAGTTAGCCTGAGCTGGTAATTAAAAGACCATGTATGAAGTATTAACCAGAAGCCACTCTTGGACTTTCCATTCTCAACTCAAAATGAAACGGCAAGCATAATAATCCCATATCACCTGTGAAAATGATGTCAGGAAATGTTTTCTCAGAGTCAGCTACTGGTCAAGACTTACAAGTTAAACACAATAATGCAGGATCAAGATTCTGGAAAGGCCAAAAGTTCGAACAGGAGACCTTTAGCCTCTCTGCCTGCAATGCATAATAATACTTCCTGTTTGTTTGATAGGTGTGTACCATTCCCTGAAAACAAAAGCATTTATAACTTTTATGTTAGGAACTAAGTGTGTGCTCTGGTCCCATTCTTCCTGTTTAGGATTCCTTTCCACAGAAGTGAATTAATATAATTTGAACTACTAAATGAAAATAACAAACAACAACAATATCCCCATCGACTAAAAGCTGTCTTATTAAGCTTCCAGAATATTTGGGATCATCCAAACTATAAGAGAGTTATATATAATTATGAATGAGTTTCATCAAGGTTGGCTTGCTGTTTAAATGTCTTCAATAAAGACTCTTGTAAGGAAACAGAGTCTAGATAGACCATACGGTTCTGTATTAGCCAATCAAACCTTATAGCAATAACAATAGTTGGGGATTTGACCTAAAAAGTGCTTCAATTTGAGCTATTTCTGCTCACAAATAGAGAAGATTGCAGGTAAGTAATGTGAAGTAATGTTCGTTACTAAAAGAGTTTAGAAATATATAAAATATAAAGGAGGCTTTTTAAGGAATTGAATGATTTAGTAAGCCCCAAGCTTTAGTGGTTTGTCATTTTTTTTTAGCCAGTTTTTAGGTTTGACTGACCAATGCCCCAAGAAAGCAGAGCAAAAACTTGAATGCAAACCTTTCAACCAGGTGACTCTATAGTTTATAAGTGGCAGTGAATGACATTTCCTCAGGAAAATCTTGGAAATTACCAGTGTTGCACATTTTATTAATCCATGTTTAACCTGAAGCCTAGAAACTAGCACCCCTTTCTTCCTGTCTTCAAAATTTCTATTACCAACTGTACTATGTTGAAGTTTATATGACAGGCTGTTTCAACACTTTTGTTTAGTTAAATGGAAGTGCATCACTTTTAAAGAAAAGCCCTATTGCCAAAAAATATAAACAGCCCTAACTTTGATTAATATAAATATTTAAAAACCAGAACATTCTGCTACATCTTGCAAAAACAATTCTGATGTTGCTGATGGGAAAGAAAAAGTGCTTTCATGCATTAGACGAATCCAACAAAATACAGCTGCAGAACAAAATTTTAAGTAAATATGAATTGTTTGCCTTTTCACAGGGCTATGGTATTTACCTAAATGGAGTTATTTTAGAACCTTTTATGTTTTATTGGTAAAAATGAAAGGTTTTTGTTTTTGTTTTTACAATTTTAGTTCTGAGGTATTTGATTTAAATTTGAAAGAGCTCTAATTAAAAAACACCACTAAAATTATTCCTCCCGCCCAGTTCAGGGTTTTGCTAATAAACCACCGGACAAGAGATGTGTGAAATGAATAGATGAAGAAAAACGTTGACAGCAAAAGCAGGGTCTGGGGGGTGAAGTTAGTTTATTAGGCCCCGTTTGTCACGAATGGGCCTGCTGCACATATAAAAGCAAATCCCTCTACCTTAGAAGATTAATTCTGAAGGAGGCACTCTTGGGTCAAAGTATACATAAGCGTGTGCCTAATCTCAGAGAAATCAGGCTATTTTCTCACAGCAATTAAGCAGAGGTCTGGGGTTTCACCCACAGTGTATTTAAACACAGGATACAATTAAACCCCAAAGTATTAATATCTTTGCTCTGCAAAATTGCCCAGGAAATAGATTTTGCTCTCTTTCAAATGAAAAGCAAGGCAAATGAAGAGAATAACTTGATTCTTAGCTAAGTTGCTGGAAATAAGAGTGTCGTATTTTCTTCTAATTGCCAATGTCTTATGTACATAAAGACAGTTCTTACTCTACAATAGGGCAAGCGTTATAAGCTTTCTAGTTTCCTTCAGTCTGAATAACGAACCTTAGAAGTTTGCATGAAAATATATTGTTTTAAACTGTGATTAAATTTCTTATTTAGCATATGTTAAAAATCAACTTCTTATAAAAATCTAAGAGCTCATTGTTTACCACCAACAAAATGTCACAACTAGAGAGCTTTGCAACCTATGTAAAGAGTAAAAAAAGTAAATGTAATTCTAAAGCAATCAAGTGTTCAAAGGGATTGCTTTCTGCAGAGATTTTTCTTGAAGTTTTTTTTTATTCATATACTCATCTCAGGGCAAGAGCTGATCTTCTAGAGAAAAGTATTGCCAGTTTAAAACACTGCTTCGAAAATGCTAACTATAAAAACAACAAAATAACTTTTATTTCTTGTGCATCAGTTCCCTGAAGGCAAAGATTTTAATAGTACAAAAGCTATATTAAATAAACCACTACCTTTGTTCAGCTGTTAAAAAAAAAACTCTGGTATTAAACAAATTTTACCCATATTATAATTATTGTTACTTCTCTTTTGTCTGCTTATGAGATTAATATTCCATTTCATTGCCAAACCCCATTCTCTTTGTCTTTTCAAAAGAAAGGTAGGGGAGGGAGGTTGCTCTTAGAATAGGAAAGGATAGAAATAGTTTTGCATTCGTGTAAGAGTTTCTAGCAAGACAGTTATTGGTATAGGACACAGTGAGAAATCTTATAATCCATGGCATATAGGCATATTCTTAGAAATTAATAAAACTGAAAGAATGAAGCAAAATAGAATGAGTCAGGTGTGGAATGGGGTGTGTGTGTGTGTGTGTGTGTGTGTGTACTAACATATTTTCCCACTTAATACTTCTTTGTTACTTTTAAGAGGAGATGAGTACTTAAGGTAAAGTGCAGAAGGCAATGTTTCCTTGAAACCACATGATAAATAGCTTAGGCACTTTTTTGATGTGTGCTGGGCTCTGTGAGAAGGCATGCAATCTGAATTTTACGAAGGATTGTTTTAATAGGACCAATGACTTTAATAGTACTTCTTGCTGACATCACTGGCAAATTGGTCTACTCTGTAACCTTTAAAAGTGCAGCATATCCCAAAATGAGTTACTTATTAAACAAATGTTCTCTCTTTTTTTTTTTTTTTGAGTGCAACTGACCTTTAAATGATTATTTCTCAGCACTTGCAACAAAGAGAATCTCGCCTATCACCTTTACACTTTTGATGCTACGGTGAGTAGATCCATAACTTTTTCACAACACTTACCGTGCCACACAACATGGGATTACAAACGCTAATGAGCACCTTTTCTTTCAAGGAGAAGTCCTATTACTTTATTAAATTGTTGCAGTACACAGAAGCCATGGAAAAGTATAACAATAAATCGTTATTTTGATCAATCTGCAACCATTTTGGAAAAGATAACTCCAAAGCACCAAAGAGTAATTGGCTGCTGATAACAGTTTCTACTGATGCTTTCTCTGTTCAGCTTTGGAGGGGTGTGGGTATGGGGGAAGAGGATGGGCGATTTAAGTAGTTGTATTTGATTAAAACATTGTCTTTAGGTTCAGGCACTTATACAATTTTTGCAGGCAATTTGAACTAAACTTACAGACAACTAGCATAGTCCCCCCTTTCACTAACTAGAAGGAAAAGGTTTGCAACTTCAGAAGTATTATGGATGGTATAGATGATATAGATAGATATAGATATAGATATAGATATAGATATAGATATAGATATAGATATACTGAAGTGTTAGGGATTTTAAGACTATGCTATCCTCAGAAACAGGCACTTTTGTAAAGATGTAATGGGTGTAATCAAGTTGTGGTTTTCTTTACTTAAATAGAGATCACATATTCAGAAGAGTTGATGTTTTCTGGGATCGCTTTACTAATGCAAGGAGTTCCATGTCACTTTAAGTCCCAATGGTCTTTCCTTGAGCAAATCACCTATATCCTTTTGTAAAACTGCTGAATCTGATAACAGTTTCATTAATCTAAACATATTCCCCTCTTAAAAAGAAAAGCAATATTCCAATATTGAAAAAAAATCTGAGAAAAAGTTTTTTTTATCTGAAGGATTCGAATCCTCGAACAAGCTAGTATATCCATACTTTATTTACCTATATTTTACCTGAATAGTAAGGCACAGGTAGTAACTTATGTTCACAAATAAGCTCTTTTTTTCTTGCAAAGCTGACCTTATTTATAAAAATACTGTTTTAAAAAGATGTTGGAGTCTTACGATTTTTAAATATCAGCCCTCCATGGAATAAAAAGGCATTTTCACAAGTGTATTCTCTCTCCCTCCTCTTTCCCCACATTTCCTACAAAGTGAGCATATTGGGATGGATTACAGAGAAGTATGAGAAAATTTTTCCTAAATAATGAAAAAGAACTGTTCTTGAAATAACATTCACTTACGGTTTTCTTTTCGGCTCTGACTTGGTAGTATTTCGTAAAGCATGAGGGGCGCAGCCACAAGCCTTCATCAGAGAAATCAAAGTTAATGTCCTTTGGAAACATTGGGCTCTGAAAAAAAAATAATAGCAGAAATAGGACTTATTTGGTCCCCCCAGTTTAATTTACGAGAAGGCAAATCAGTTATGTTATTGGCATGTAATCACAAAGAAAAATACACAGACCGAAGACTAAACCGACTCATTGTCAGGGCTTCCAGGATCTTATTCATTAATTATGGTGGCTGCCAACAGACAACAGAGGAAAATCAACAATGCTGGATAAAATAATCATCAAGGGCTTCTATGTCTGTAAACTATTTAAATTCTTGAAATTGAATATTTATGATGAGTGATGCTTCTTTAATGTATACCATATTTCCATCAGTTCTCAGCTCTGACTGCATTCAGAAAGCCCAGACGCACCGTCTTTTTTTTCACACCCACCTTTTCACTTGGCTTTGTCCCGGCCCCCTCTGCTAACACCCTTCCGTTAGAAACCTGGACGCCGGGAGTCACTTGCTGTTTCTCAAGTGCCTGCTCATTTTGTGATACCCCTCTCATCCTTAACAATGGTGCGGTTCAATATCCTATCCGCCTGTTCACAGGCGGCTCCCGTGTGAAATGATCGTGAAGTTTCTTTTGCACCCATCGATACGAGGCAAACCAGAGTGGGCTTCCCTCCTTGGGGTTAGTGAACCCAAGTTGTCTGTGAGCACAGACAGCACTATGGCCCCAGATGTGACTGGTTAACTGTACAAGCAGGGAGGATAAATCCACATAACAATACTTCATTCACCAAGGAAATCTGCAATGGATTACAGCTTCTCTATGGTTAAGTCTGGTCTTAATTTACTGCTTTTATTCAGTTTTCAACCACAAACGAGCCCCTTATGAGGCATTCACTATGCAGAATTGACAACTCTTTTTATCTACTTGAAAAATATTTTTGGATAATAATTTATGGTTACAAAATATGTTAAGCAGTTTCAATAGTTATATTATATTCTTTCAATGCTTAATGATGCAGTATCCCCTGTAAAAATGGAATGCCAGGAAATCTGGTAATTTTACATACAGTATTTATCACAACAGAGCAATTTGGCCATATAGAAACACAAATTTAAAAAAACCCTGCATATTTCATAGGAAGTCTTTTAAAGACATTTTTAAGCTCTTAAATTGTATCTCAGGAGAAAATCAGGGTTCAGAACAGTGTCTAAAGGCCCTATATATATGGGTAAAAAATTATTTTGGCAAGCTCTGTATTTTATTTATGGATTATTATGTTTAAAATAGCATATTTTGAACACCCTTCAGAAGGAAAAAAAAAGCTGCAGCTCTCTCTGAGGACACAAGAGAGAGTTCATTTGCTATTTATATTTTATACATGAAACCAAAATGTGTGGGTAGGTTTGTACTTTTTCACCATCAAACGCATTCTCTTAATTTATATTCTGAATTAATGCCACCTTTTAAAAAAATCCATCCGAAGGTGCTCATTATTATTGGGCATAGAATGTTTTTCAAGGACTGATTGCCAGGCTCTGAAACTACTCTGGAAACCCCAAACAGGCCCAAAATCATCATATCCCTTTAATAAGTGGCAAGTACCAGTAACAGAGTTTGTCAGTTAGGAGCACATCTCCTAATATTGCCAACCAGTGACTTTAGAACCGCAAACGGGACCGACACAGATAGGAAGGTATTTTATAAATGGAGACAATGGAGACGATGTGAAGGATGTTCTCTGGGATGATAGCGTTCCTTTTCCATCGCTTTGGATTAATTTAAACCGCAGGTACACAAAGCTTTGCAACTTCCCTTTTGGCAGTATTTGAGCACTTTCAGACTCATTGATACTAAGGGATTCTTCCCGTGGCAGAATGAACTCCCTGTAAGTAAACAAAGGAAAACATTCAACTGAGGTACTTGCCGTGTTTTCCTCATTAGTGGCTACACTGTCTTGAGCTTGGGGAAAAGCATCCTTGGCATTAACAGGAAAGGACATTGCTTTTACAAGGAAGAAAACTTTATGGTTTTCTAAAACATCTCTCCTCAAGTGCCATATGTAAATCATATTTAAAAAAAACAGAATTGTATGTGCTTCAGGGGGTAAAACTACATAAACGTGCAATAGAAAATAATGAACTGTATCACTTTGGTTAGTTAAGCAATTATTGCTTCTTTATAGACCCAAATGCAGTTTGGTTTTCATCATAAAAATGGGGGGGGTTGGTTTTGTTTATTGTTGGTGGTGGTTTGTGATTTTGCTCGAATGTTATCATTCTTGTTATTTTAGAACGCAGCATATTCAGCCTTTAATATGGTAGCTGGGTTTCACTGCTTTCATAGATGTTCTGGATGAAGGTGTAAAATAAAAGGTTAGAAAGGTGATAAATTAGACAATAGAACCATCGGATTCAAATGGCACTTACTATAATTCCAAAATCATATATTAGAATAGTTTCATTAACAATATTATAGCTACTTCCTGCTGTTTATCTCAAACATATTAACATATAGATAAGAACACATTCTGTAACAGAATATAGAGCTTTGGATTTATGACAAACAACAGCAATGACCTAGCCTCATTAATCTGGGCAAAAATAGTTTCTGATCACCAACCATGGGTCAACAAGCACCAGATTCCGAGGAAGACTTTGGGGCATTCCCACCGATCTACTTAGTACGCAGACCCATAATGTTCCTGCACCCTTTACATTATACCCTGTGTACCCGGATGCTAGTGGCCTTTCTCCTTCCTCTTCCTGCCAAGCATTATATGTGAAGTTAGAGTGGGAGGGTCATTTAACAATGAATTTCCCCATTGTATAACCATTACGAAGCTATCCAGGCTAAATAACTTGTTGTTTTTTAAGTCACTGTGCAATTTCAAGGTTTTAATGGTCCTTAAAATATAATACCGTGTGTCATTTATTTCCTGAAGTAAAAGCTAGTGCCAGCCTTTGGAATTCATGTAAAACAAGTGGTTCAATATAGTTTGAGGAGAGAATGAAAACTTGATAAGCAATTAATCTACCCTGAATGCCTTCCTCATGGTTTGTGCCTTTTCTTACTGATTTTTTTAAAAAACCCAGATGTATTCAAAAGAAAATCAAATAAAATATACATCTAGATCTTTCTATAGTGCATTTGTTAGAATGAAACCCACACACAGGGAGGCAGGAAAGATTGAACATTTAAATAATTCAAAAATAAAGGTGTTTCTGGTTGAGTGGTAGAAACTTGAATTTTTTTCCCCCTGTGCCTGGAGCTATGGGAGAAGGGAAAGATTTGAAATGGGAAACTGCATACATAAGCATAGAGAAGGGACTAATTTCCTAACAGGATAATCCTGCAAGTGACACCTGGTTGGGGAAAAGAACTTCTCCGAGTCTGGCTGCTAATTTGCAGAGGCCCAGGCTTAAGAGTTAAGGCAGGCCAGAGACTTCGAGACTCAAGACTCAACTAGAAAACAGAGCTGAGTCTGGTTGATGTGTCTGCCAGCCAGTGTATTCCCAAGGAGCATGCATGGTGAGACTACAGAGACTTGTCAGTGAAGTCATACTGCCTGAGATGCTGTATAGGCTGAGGAGATCCTTGTCAGAGGACCGTGTGTAGCAAACAGATTGAAGACCCAGGAATCCAAGAGGAGGAGGGAATGCATCTCAGTGGTTAGCGGGGCCAAGAGAATGGCACAAATTCATGCAGGGTGTCAATAGTTGAGGGCTGCAGGTGAAAAGATTATGACTTCTCCAACTCAGTAGAGAGTATGGTTTGCTCCCTTGGCAGCGTGGTACAGGGCAAAAATAGCAAATCCAAAGATATAGAGATCAATGAAAGGCTGAAGAGTTGCCTGAGCAAAATTAACAGGGACAGTAATAAAGTCAGAGAGCTTGCTTTTGAGTGAATGCCACAAGTGTCTAGGAGCTTCGCAAGGTAGCATACTTCAGAAGATATTCCTTGTAGGGAAATGATAACCATGCTTGAAAGGACAAGGACGGGATCCAACAAGATGGTGTGTATGTGCAGGACTGAGACTGAGACCATGCCTCTCTATCTCTTAGTGAGGAAGTACCTGGAGGCTAAAGAACTCTATAATACCATACTTATTGCGTAAGTATGACGATCACCTATGTATCCATATTACATACATCCCTAAACCTAAATTAACTGCTTGGTAAAACATATAGGCTTCACCCAAATTTTTGAGTTAATCACGAACAAGAGTACTGGTTGCCAAAGTCCCGAGGTATAGAACACTTATTCGGGCACCAGGTGGAAACACCTGCAACGTGGGTGTGCCGGACTAAGCATTCCATCATATTTTTGGCCCCTAGCAAAGACCGGCCTGGATGGAATCTGCACACATTCTGTAACCCGGATGAGTACTACATGCCTATCATCTGAATGGGGTTAGTCTCTGATTGGAGTATTGCCAAGTAACCCAATTTTAGAATAGCACAAATTTTAATTATATGTTTCATTTAGCTGACACCTGTCCTTGGAGGCTGTCATTAAAATCTAACAAGCTATGATGTGGGAACTATTATTATCTATGATTTATAGAGAGGCAAAAATAAATAAGGAGAGAAATAAGGAAAGGCTGGGAGGTTTCGAGAAGCGGTAGAATTTAAAAGGCTAGAGATTCCACTGGTGAAAAAGAGCATCGTATCAACTCCCTTGAAAATTTATAGAAAATGAAAACCCAGATCACTGAATTTCTCATGTTTGAGGCATGATTTCACTAAATATCCACCTCATCCATCATTTCACGTTGTGGATATAGTACACCGCTCTTTCCCTGGGTAAATTGGGGAAAAAAGTACATTTTAAGTAAAATGGTCGGAACTGAGAAGGCATCAGTTTTAAAAATAAGTTCTACCAATTGTAGCATCCCATACCATTTGTCTTGTACACCTAGTCTGCTCAGGAGGAAAATGTGGTGAGGGAAGGGTTGGGGTACAGATGAAACAAGAGACATAATATGCTGATAATCGTAGAATTTGGACAGTGAGTACATGGGGGTTTGTTATACTATTCTGCTCACTTTCGTGTAAATTTTGGAATTTTCCATAATAAAAATTCAAAAGAAATTCAACTTAGAGAGGTATTTAGATACTTGCACACATTTATTTGGGAAAATTAATTCATTTTATACCCTGAAATTTGAGCGTAAACAGAAGAACAGAACATCTTATATTAATTATATTACTATACTTATGTTAATGATCCCACGGTAACTCTACTATTCTCCTAAGAATGGAGAACGAAAGCTCTGTATACATTTTTCTACTCTCTGCATTCACAACCAATCTTTTTATAACAGCCCTGGGTTTCTAGACTGAATGCCAAATATGCTTCCCGTTTAGATCAAATTTAGCTTTAACTAAAATAATTAGCCCTTGGTCCTAATTCTAATGGAAATGTAAGACTCTTAATATTCAGTAATGGTAGCACTATTAGATACTGCTGCTAACAGTGATTTATATGAAATAATTAGCACACTGTTTCTGTTGTAGATACATGCAGAATTTGTCCTAAACCAAAGGCAAAACAATAATAAAAACTACTGCCTTTTAACCTTTCCATGAATTTAAATAAAAAACGAGTGCTGGAATTGCACATTAATAAGGCCTGTTAAGCTTGGAAGAATATTTTACATTCATCTGTAGTTCATCAGACAGGTTCATGACCTCAGAGGAATTGCTGTAGCTCCTGCAGGTCTTAAACCGGCATGGGAGAAGACACGAAATATTATTTTATGATTAGAAAATTCTACTAGAATTGACAGAAACAAGGAAACACACTCCAATATTGAGTATATGCTCTGAAATGAGCACATAGAAAAATAAAGATATTGAATGGATTGACTTTTATTCCTCCAGGCACCTTAAAAAGAAGCAACTAAAAAGACCTTTGAACATAATGCCATAGTTTTATTCTTAATGCAGGAATTGTTAAGGGCCAGCCCCTACTGTGTGTCTGGAGGTACACGCGAAGGGGGATCATCGTCTTGTTTCCCGGTTTTCTAAGTTATACGATAATCACACACAAAAAATCATGTTTCTCATTAAAACTTTTTTTTTTGAATTCTCACCAAGTACATGTTTGGAAGTATCCTAGCGTTCGTTTATCCTGCCTTCCCTCGAATTTCCTGTTGAACGAACCGCGTTGTGTGAAAGCCATTGTCATTCGGCTACCACTGCTAGCAGAGGCCCCACTAGAAGCAGTGGGGTTCGTGCAGTTGCATCCTCATCACTCAGCCTGAGAAAATCCCATCCACCGAGCTGATTCATGCTACTTCTTTGGATCTGCTACTGGCAGCACAATAAGGGATGAATGAAATAAGCACTCGGCAGCTGAATGCCCTTAAAGACCACTTGGGAACTTTATTTGGTGCCAGATAAAGTGACCTGCCAGTGTCAGCTGCGGGAAGCATATTGTACTGGGCTCTGCAGTCTGTCCCAGTTGCCTATTCATTTCTGAGGAAATTTTCAGGTATTGAATTTTAATCCATGATGCCCAATTATAATTTGGGACCCTTTTACATTAGAGACTGGGCTTCACCCCATTTGGCAATTAAGTCAGAGCTGCCTAATACATGATTTTAATTTCCGGAAAGCAGGTGCTTCCTTTGGTCAGTTACCAATCTCAGATTTTCCTTCATTCTTTAGCTCAAACTATTTTGATTTTCATACCCCCTGACCCCCCTTCTAGAAGTATTCACTGCATGTTAGATGATTTTCCTACTTAAGCCTGTAGGGATTCCCATAGGCTTCTTTTAAAAGTGTTTATGACTTTTTCAAAAATTCATTTTGTAGGTATCCATTTGATCTCCATTTTATAATAACTTGTTATATTGCCTTTTAAAGTAATCTGAATAAAGGTTTGTTTACATTGTCTAACGCTTGCAGTTATGAAGCAAGACTCCCCAGAAATAAGTATTGTCTGCATTAACTTTCTTTGTCTTCTGTTTTTACCAATTTAGTTAAAGGCTTCCCTAACAATTCAAAAATGATTTTTATTTGAGTTATTTTTACAACTATGTGTCTTCTCCAAACAATGATTTATTGTTCAAAATAAATTCTTGAGAGAGCACCTTAAAATAGGAACAACTCAAATATCCAGTGCCAGATTTGGAGGCAAATGCTATATAAGTCAAATCCTATCTAAGAAGAAGTTCCCGACCCTCCACACACATACATGAAGATGGGGCAGTCTTATCTTCCAAAACTACTTTGTGCAAGATAGAGGTAGTACCAATAGAGCTGTAGAGAGGAGATTGGGAAGCCAGATATCAGTTTGTGCTGATAATGACAGCATTTTTATCCCTTCCATTGCTATGAATGAGCTGCCTACTTCACTACTTGCTTTGCCACATATGAATTATAAACTACTGTTGAACTATTGTTGCTGTGATGGCCATCATAGGGTTAAATTTAAACCTTTGGTGGCCATAGATGGACCTGTCATTGGTAAGGGAAGTGAGTAAAACAAAACAAAGAAAAACAACAGAGTGGGAAAAGAAAGAAAAGAGACAAAGTAAGAAGGAGAGAGAAAGTGGGAAGAAAGGAAAGAAAAAGGGGACTTAAGATGGGGACACAGTTGAGTGCTACCATTGGTTGGCTTAATCTGCTCATCTTTTGGCTGTCCTCTGCAGGCTGAGAGCACAAATGCCTCCTACCTACAGGGACTCCCTTGAATACTGTTGCATAATTAGCTGAGGATTAGCAAAATTGATAGTCTTTAATGGGACCATGAGCAAATGTTTCTTTTAAAAAGAGCCAAGCACCCAAATTCTGGATCTGAAAGATGCAAAATTAGAGAGATTTGCAAAAACACTCGGTTACCTAACAAAAGTATTCATTTAATATTTCTCTTAAGGAATTAGCTCTCCCAGAATGTAATAAATGTGATTGGATTAAGACATGTGAAATGGTATGTGGTAGTGTTTCTCAAACTATGTTCTAAGAAACGTTAATGCCATGCTGGATACTAAGCGATACTTCCTTAAAAAAAGCATGCCCTCATCAAATACATTTCAAGACACTAAACCATATTTGCTCTCTGAGTGGGTCACAATGCTTATTGCCGTATTATAGGCACTGAGAATTCCTGCAGTGCAGGGGCAGGGGGCGACCCATTTATGTTGAATCCAGCATTTTACAAAAACAAATTGGCTATGAAACTTTTTTTCTCCTTAAAACACTTAATGGTTTGCACTTTCTGGAACACCATTATAAAGCAGTGCATTCCAGGAATCGTATTGCTTCGTTGTTGTTGCTTTTGTTTTGAAGAGTAAAACTAGCTGAATTACAGGGTTAGTATTGACTTTGGGACTAAAATATTAAAGTTGAATACATCTGTTTAATGTGCAATTCATTAAGGTGGATATGAACCTTATACCTTATGTCATTGTTCTTACCATGCCTGTTTACTTTTCTGTATTCAGCCTCTAACCATATTAGGGCAGGACCCATGTTTTGTTTTCCATTGTATCTCTAAGAACTTGCGTAGTGCTTGGTACAGTGTACGTATTCAATACATATTTGTTTGAATAAATAAATGAACACTGTAGTAGACATCTTTTTAAGTTATAGATATAACCATAGTAGAATGTGGGTTTTAAAACAATAATTTGGGCCTCAAAGTAAAAATAATAGAAGTAAAAGAATAACTAAATTTCCCTGGTCTTTAATAGCTTTGTCAGAGGCCAATAAATTCCTCACCAGTTACTCTATTGTCTGATGCTTCATTGCTCCTGTTAGCCGGTCTGTTTGACGTCAATGTTCATTCTGTTCTATAATTTTCCAATTTGTTTTTAAGTCTTTATATCTTCAATTATAGTCCAATAGCCATTTCTTACCTGCCCTTTACTTTTTGTTGAATGAATTCTTTTTTTTTTTTTTTTAAACGTTTTTTATTTATTTTTGGGACAGAGTGAGACAGAGCATGAACGGGGGAGGAGCAGAGAGAGAGGGAGACACAGAATCGGAAACAGGCTCCAGGCTCTGGGCCATCAGCCCAGAGCCCGACGCGGGGCACGAACCCACGGACCGTGAGATCGTGACCTGGCTGAAGTCGGACGCTTAACCGACTGCGCCACCCAGGCGCCCCTTGAATGAATTCTTAAAAGCAAACTAATACTGAACATCACATATCGCAATGTGCTCTCAGAAACTTACTGAAGAGACAAGAAAAGGCAGTGAAGGCCTGGGGGTGAGGCGTGTGTGGTATAGAAGGGGTAAAAGACATAAGATGTTTAATTCATTCAACAAATATTTACTGAGTGCCTATTCTATGCTGGGCACAGTGTATAGTCTAGACAATTCAAAGTCAGACAAAAATATGAAATATTCATCAGACAGATATCACCAGAATTAAGAATTTTCAAAATTTCATCACCCCCCCAAGTCAGTTTATACTCTAGAATGACTTGATATTTTTAGAGCAATGATTTCATGTGCAAATTGTTTGTCTTATCTATTTTGTTCTGTTTTTACAGCGGTTCACCTTTTCTATCTTGACAATGCCAACTTGCCTGAAATTGTACAATATTTTATGGGCCAGGACAAACCACTTAATATGATTCTGTCGCATAAAATTTAAAGTCCTTTTAGTTACCTTAAATCAAAGTAGTAACCGTTCAAAAGTCTACTTCAAGAATGGTGTTGACCAATGGTTGGTAAACTATGTCCTGTGGGCCAAATATGTCCTATCAAGCATGTTTATAAGTAAAGTCTTATTGGAACACAGCTACACTTACTTACATATTGTCTATGACTGCTGTTCTTTCATTCAGTATTAAGTATAGACATGAAAAGCTGGAATGTCTAAATTTTATGTCTAAGTTTTTACATTCTATGCTGGGATTATAGGGCTTGTCTCTGGAAGTATTATACATGAGTATAGATTGTAGGCAGGCTCCAAGCTGATCTATTTCCTGATATCCATTTTCTTGTGTTCCCATCCTACACAGAATAGGGCTGACTTGTATAATCAATAGGACATTGTGGAAATTATGGAGTGTGACTTCTGAGTCTGGGTCATAAAAGGCATTGTGATTTCTGTCTTGTTCTGAAAGAACCAGCTATTATGTCTAGGGGACACTCGGGTAGCTCCCAGGAAAGTCCATGTGACAAGGAACTGAGCTATCTGCCAACAGCTGATGAGGACGGAGGCAATCCATGAACATCCAGTGAGTGAGCCATCTTAGAAGCATACCCTCAAGTTGCAGTAAAACCTTTTGATGATGGCAGCTCCTGCTGACATCTCCACCACAACCTCCTAAGAGACCTGGAGCTGGAACCACTCAGGTGAGTCAGTCTTGAATTCCTGACCCTCAGAACTATGAGATAATAAACGTTTACTGTTTTAAAGCCACTAATTTTTGGGTAATTCATTATACAGCAATAGATAACTAACATGATGTAAGAGAACGTGGGCTCTGATGTCACACAACTTGTGTTTGAAACCTGGATCTACCACTTGCTAAGATGCATGACTTTGGGCAGATTATTAACTCTCGTACTTAGTCTTCTCGTCTAGAAAAATGGGAATATTATTGCCCACATTTCACAGAATTGTTGTGAAGAATTCAAGGAAGTAATGAGTGAAAAGATTGTTACATAAATGTTAGTGATTGTTGTATAAATGTTAGCAGTTATTTTCTTTTCATTATTGTCAGAATGGACTCCAACTATCCACCTAAAGATTCTTCAAACGTCTTTTGTTTTTTGGCAACTAAGTGAATACGTAGTAGAATTTTGAAGGCCTTTTATCCCATGTACTAGAATTCATACAACTTAGAATACCTCAATTGAATGTGGGGGGTCAGTAGAGCAAGTAATTAAGAGAAAAGGCTATTGTCAATATATTGGAAAACAAGACATATATTAGTACTGCATAATATTTCATATAAAAATAATAGAAGGTGAAGAACACGCTGCTACCCAAGAAAACAGGTAAAACTATATAGCCTAACCCCAGCCACACATTTTCAAAAACAAAATGACAAATGTAATTTTTGGCCTGATTTGCTAAAGCCTAAACTACACATATTGGTTTTTGGTAAAAAATAAAAGATAAATAGCCAAATACTATGATGCTTTGCAGGTTGCTTGAGTTATCTAACCCTTCTTTAATCCAAGGGATTATTGAACAAAACCAATGTTCATTCAAAAACACTTATGAAATCTGTTGTGGATTACCAATATCATCAGTTAAACCTGTTTCAAATTTATTGCTTTCATTCAGGTTAAATAATAAAAGGGTCCATTTGTCCCACCACATGTATATACACGAATTCAGCTTTCATCATTCCCTACAAGTTTAATCCAGTGATTTATGTTTTTTAACGCATGTTCAAGGAATCTGTTGAAGAAACTCATCCAGACAGACAGAAGAGTTAGATGGGATTAATAGGGTGTATGCAGGGTTTAAAGCTGGTTGATTCAGTTCAGAGTAAGTTAAAAAGAGAAAAAGAATATAACACTGTAACCCTCCTTGAGGTTCTAATCATTTTAATGACTTTAGCAAAAAAAAAAAAAAAAAAAAAAAAAAACAAACAGGCTAAGGTCAAGAAAGTTCAGAGACAAGGATCCCCGTTTCTAGCAATACATTACATGAAGAAAAGTCATTGCTTCAGCTGTTCCTTTTTTTCTGACAGTGAGAAACACTGCTATATTTTTCTTAGAAAAAGTCTGCCTTCTATATAAGTCATCATATTAATGATTAAATCTGAGGTTTCAGAATTCTTGATTTCCTTGGTGAAACCATTGTATTTCACGTAACACCACAACCAACAGCAAAAACTAAGAAAAAATGGGGCGTGCTGACTTTATTTTTAAATGTTTATAGCCAGGCAATGTATTACTTTTGAGATCCTCAGAGAGCAACTGCTCAAATACAAAAAAATACTATGACTTCATCTCATTATTGATGACTTGAACATTTAAAAACATTCAGTTTATGTCTTGCAAGAGCAAAAATATTGGAATATGAGGAGGAAAAATCTTCTGTTTTCCCCAGTAAAGCGAAGTCCATTCCACGCTTTCAGGTATTTTTTTTCAGTGATATTCTAATCTTTATACACATTAAGAACTTTCTTTGATAATATTGTTTCATTAGTGTAAAATGTATCTTAACAAATATGCCCTTTTCCATTAACTTCTTGCCAAACACAGAGGACAAATGGAGACTTGATAAGCATATTTTAGTGCTTCATTGACCCCGATATGTATTTCCAACCCTCATTTTGTTACAACTTTCATAGTTTAATGGAACACCTTGGGCCATGAAGTGTTTTGTGTTCATTAACTTTTAAAGAGGAAGAGATATGCTATCTGATTATTAGCATTTGGGACAGAATATCAAGTGCTCCTCATATTTTTCTGATTCTACCCACATCACAGACTAGATATAGGGACATGGCAAATGGGAAATAGAATTCGGTGTGTCCAACCGAACTTTGCGCGATGGTGGAAATGTACTATACCTGTGGGGTCTTCACTGTAGCTGCCGCACGTGGCTGTTGCACGCTTGAAATGCCATTAATACAACAGAGGTGCTGGATTTTTAATTTTACTTGTACTAATTTGTTTAAATTTAAATAGCCACATGTTACTGGTGGCTGCCACCCTGGACAGCGCAGGATTCGATGGCTTATGGTCAGATTTTCAAGAAGAACAGCTGACTCCACAACAATTGATGATCTTAGTTTGTAGCTTTGGCCACTCTTATTCCTACATTGATAACGTCTAAAAAGATCGACCTTTGGTTGTTTTTAAATACCATAGACTTAAATTTGCTAGAGAATGTCTGCTCTTTGTAGTATTCTGCATATACAGACACCATGAGATTTAACTGCTTTCTATGAAAAGTTGCACTGCTCAGATAAAATTTATATTTAATTGTTTTCAGTGTATTATTTATTAGTACAACTGGGGTTCTTTCTTGTTCAATATTATCATTAGTTTAAAATTTCCTCAAATAGGGGCCCCTGGGTGGCTCAGTCAGTTAAGCGTCCGACTTCAGCTTGGGTCATGATCTCACAGCTCGTGGGTTCAAGCCCCAAGTTGGGCTCTGTTATGACAGCTCAGAGCTTGGAGCCTGCTTTGGATTTTGTGTCTCCCTCTCTCTCTGCCCCTCCCCCGCTTGTGCTCTGTCTTTCAAAAATAAAAACAAACATTTAAAAAAAAGAAATTAAAAAAATAAATAAAATTTCTTCAAACAATTTACAAGAA
The DNA here is from genome assembly GCF_022079265.1 of Lynx rufus. NCBI lineage: Eukaryota > Metazoa > Chordata > Mammalia > Carnivora > Felidae > Lynx > Lynx rufus. The sequence goes on from NW_025814834.1 coordinate 154,102,963, forward strand.
TTATCTTCAGAATACATACAATGCTATCAGATCTCAATTTCCTACTTATATGAAGAGGTAAAATATTTATCTCAGGCAAAATATGCCTGGAGATACGTAATATCATAATTATTTAAAATGTCATTCGCATGATGTCTTGAGTTCAAGTAAATTTGTTGAGTGAAAGGAAAGAATAAATATGAAAGTTTCAACAGACTCCTGCATTTTTATAATGGGTTGGGGTTTGACTTATGTTAATATACCTTTGATCCTTATTACTTTATTTTTTTATTAACGTTTATTTATTTTTGAGAGTGAGAGAGACAGAGTGTGAGCGGGGGGGGACAGGCAGATAGAGAGAGAAAGACATAGAATCTGAAGAGGCTCCAGGCTCTGAGCTGTCAGCACAGAGCCCAACGTGGGGCTCGAACTCACAAGCCGTGAGATCATGACCTGAGCTGAAGTCAGACACTTAACTGACTGAGCCACCCAGGTGCCCCTTATCCTTATTACTCTAGTTGTGAAACTTTTAAATCATCATTTCATCTTTTGTTTTTAGTTTCTACAGTGATGTATTGCAAGATTATGGGCAGGGCATTCAGCTTCAAGTTTTTTGTGTATTTGATTTCACTTAAATGGGTAATGACATGATGATCTGCTGGCAAGTTATTTAAAAACTCTGATTGACCAAAACTAGCTAGGAATAACCTAATAGCAACCAATCCGTATTTGTGGGAGTAGGAATATTTTTTAAAGTTCATTGAAATACCCCGGAATTTCCTTTCTTGTATAACTCTGTATGCAAAATCCTTTCTTCGTTTGTTTATTTCTTTGGATTTATATATGCAACCAAATTCACAGAGTATGCTGTATCTCAGTACTCTAAATTCCTTATTTTTCTTTCTCAATTTTTGTTATCTACAGAGAAGCTCTGTCCGTGTACCCCACAAAGGGCTGCAGTATCTTAACTATTCCAGCCCCCAATCTATTCTGTACTGTCAATCACATCGCCTCCCAAGGTGCTTCACTGCACACAAATCAAGTTTGAGTCAAGTTTACTTCTAATCAATAGATCCTTATAGATTGTTTTAGTATACCTAAATCACTTCCCAGAAAATATCTTGCCATCTCATTTCTAATGGGAAAACATTAGATGAGATTTCAATCTGGGCCACTAAAGAAGAAAGGCTAATGTACTCTTCTGGTCCATCAGGGCCCTAAACTCCATGTAGTTCTTACATGAAATGGGAAGATGTTTTCTCTCAAGTCAAAGACACACACAACGGGAACATTGTAACTGGGGGGGCAGTGGAGAATGAAGAAAAGGGCTGAAGGAAGTGCCTGCTGCTAGATTGTTTCCACACTGTGGAAATCTTATGCATTGCCTTGAAATCTGCAATGTGGTCAGGCACGCGAGTTCTAAAGTGAAAAAAAAAATCTGGAAATCTTTTTTTTTCATTTTAGTAAATCAACAGCAAATGTAGCTACTGATGCTACTTTGAATGTGATAAAAACACAGTCCATTTATTATCCATATTCCAAAGATATTTATTGCTCTAATAAGACAGTTAAATAGTATGCTAAGCAGCTGTTCTTAACAATCTGTCCTGTTCTAGAGCTAAGGGGAGTACTGAGAAAATTTGTATTTAGATGTTGTGCTTTCCAGTTAACAAAATGCTCTCAAACAGATCATCTTATTTAATCTTTGTAGCAGCACTGTGAGAGTTAGTATGTCCTTGAACCGCAGTCAGGAAACTGAGGCTCTCATAGACAGGGAGTTGCCTGTGTTCAAACAGCTGGCATTCTAGAGATGTATCTTTAAACATGCACAGAAGATCCCAGAAGCTGCCTTCTTCTCATTATAATGTACCACAAAAATGGTTACTTATATTTACCATTTTACTTTTCTGATATTTTATTTTTTTTTGTTAACGTTTATTTATTTTTGAGAATGAGAGAGACAGAGTGAGTGGGAGAGGGGCAGAGAGAGAGAGAGGAGACACAGAATCTGAAGCAGGCTCCAGGCTCTGAGCTGTCGGCACAGAACCCAATGCAGGGCTCAAACCCATGAACCATGAGATCATGACCTGAGCCGAAGTCAGATGCTCAACCCACTGAGCCACCCAGCCGCCCCTACTTTTCTGATATTTTAAATGAATATTTAGTTCTGGAAAGAAAAAAAAAAGGAGAGAGAATTTTGGTCTAGAGGACTCCTGGGCAGACCTACACTGTTTCCTACGCTATGATGGAGTTACTATGCTGCAATCTGCATAATGTTAAACTCTGTGTGAATTAGGGTGGAGGCTACTGAAGGAAGTTCACTGCAGAGGTTTTGCGAGAGCTGGGATGTAGACCAGAGTCAACTGAGCCCTTAGTACTCCTCTGAGAACACTTGAGTATGGTGGGCCACTTCTAAGATGGCTCCGGGTGATGCCCTCCTCCTAGTATTCATGCAAAATCCCCTCCCCTGGAGTATGAGGAGGTACCTAGTGACTTGCTTCTTATGTTTCACTTCTGAGATTAGTTTACACAGAGGTGACTTTGGTTTTGCCCACTCTCTGTTGCTTTGTTGCTTGCTCATCTTGATGGAAGCCAGCTGCCATTCTCCAGGCTGCCTTATGGGAGAGCCTATGTGGCAAGGAACTGAGGGAGGCGCCAGCAAACAACTAGTGAGATACTGAGGCTTCTAGTCCAACAACACATGAGGAACTGAATCTTGTCACCAACCATTTGAGGGAGCCTCTTGTCGAATCTTGAGGTGACTGCAGCTCTGGTGATCACTTTGACCGCAGTCTTCTGAGGACCTGATCCAGAGGATCTAGTTAAGCTATGTCCCATTCCTGGCCCACAGTATTTGTTGCCTTACACTGCTAGGTTTGGGAAGTAATTTGTTACACAGCAATACATAACTAACACATGAACAGAATTGCTTTCCTACCCTTTAGGTACACAATGCCCTTCCCACTATCGAGAATTAATTTTGGAAACGGATTTGATGTCAGTAAGTGAAAACTGCATAGTGGATAAAATCATTGCTTTGGGATTAGAAACATCTGGGCTGTGTCTGGATTTGCCATTTACTACTCTAAGACACTAGGGAAGTTATTTACTATCTCTGATCCTCCTTTTCCTCATTTGTAAAACTATCTATACTATCTACTTCATAGGTGCTTCTTTAAGCGAGATCATGAAAACAAAACAAAAATATTTAGCATCTAGTAGGCACCCAGAAAGTATTAGCTATTTTATGACAATTATTCCTTAATTTGAATTTAAATATATTAACTGCATCTACTCATTTGGTTTTGCATTCCTAATATTCTTATTCCTGTGGAAAGGACCATCAATGCCATTTTTGTAAATACCAATGAACAAACATAAGCCATTCCTTTGGATAGGAGGAACCTAGGTAATCAAAAAACTCCCACTAAAAATGGAAATCATAGTGTCCTAAACATCAGGAAACTGTCAAGGAATAACAATAAAAACCATTCTAAAATATGTTGCACGACACAGAAATAATGTAAGTGCATGATAATAACTGGCAGGTAATGTCTTAAAATAGAAGCCAAGCTACAATGATTTTCACTAGATGCTTCTCAAATCCTATGGGTGACATGAACCCATTTCTTCTGTCACATTTCTGAAGAGATAATTGCAGGCAACGGTGTAAACAGCTTAACATTCACAGGTCATATTGAGAAATGTTTATAGATATTGACAGCTAAATACAACATATCACAGCACCCCACACAATGTGGCATCTACCTAACAATGAACTTCCACAAATCAAAGTCAAAAAGTCAAGCTTTGCTTTGGTAAAAAGGAATATAGAATTATTTGTTGAATATGAATAGATGAATAATGAATGAAATGCTTTCCAGAATTATAGGTGTGTATGAAATATTACAGAAATAATATTAATGAAAAAAATAAAATTTTCTTTTATAATACTTAAATTTCTAGGCATTAACCCCTTGGATTTAGCAATTAAACAACAATTAACCCAAAATAAGAAAAACAAGTCTCTAAGCAATCTACTAGACAGGCAGTAAGCATAAAAAACATTTCCTAATATTCACAGAATGTTAGTATGAAATATTTTTTTTTAAACTGAAAAACTCAGAGTGCCTGGCTGGCTCAGTTTGTGGAGCACATGACTCGGATTGTGAGTTCGAGCCCCACGTTGGGTGCAGAGATTACTTAAAAATAAAATCTAAAAAATAAACAAGAAAACTGACAAAGTCATACAATTTACAAAAAAAAATTAAAAATGAAATTTGCTAAAATCTTAAATAGAAATATCTACTTGGAAATGGCAAATAAACAAATTCTCATATAAAATTACGTTTTCCAGCTGACAGTGTGTAATTTAATATTTGTGGCAAAGTGGAAACAGATAAAATTTACTTACATTTATTGGGCATAAGAAAAATTTAAGAGTAGGATATACAGAAACATTTGCATTAGGAAAAAAGGGTTAGTTTCTCAATCTTTGTTAGTTATTTAGTATGTTAAACATACACAGTCTGGGTGTAATTGTTTCTAGTCTTTTAATGAAACTATGTGTGGGTGGAGTGGATATATTACACACACTTGAGAATGTATATACAGAAAAAGTTACTGGTATTTCTAATTATGTTATCTTTCTTAACTACCTAAGAGCTTCAAAAATTTTAAATTACTGTATATCTTATTTACACACCCCCTCCTAAAGTTTCCGTATTCTGCTCATGTTTATCCTGTCTTCTACTCATTATTTGTTAAATTGTACTTTACTTTACAACCAGAAATACATATTGATGATTGTGAATGTTGATTAGTTTCTTCGGAAAGCCATTTATGCACTTGTTCTTGTACCTTGAAAAACTATGCATTTGGGGCGCCTGGGTGGCTCAGTTGGTTAAGCGGCCAACTTTGGCTCAGGTCAGGATTTCGCGATCCGTGAGTTCAAGCCCCGCGTCGGGCTCTGTGCTGACAGCTCAGAGCCCGGAGCCTGTTTCAGACTCTGTGTCTCCCTCTCTCTGACCCTCCCCCGTTCATGCTCTGTCTCTCCCTGTCTCAAAAATAAATAAACGTTAAAAAAAAATTTTTTTTTAAAAAGAAAAACTATGCATTGAAAAAAATGTGTATTTTAGCTTCTTCAAGAAAGATTTGAATCAGGAGTATTTTTATATAGGTGCAAACTTTTTGTCTTTTGTGATTTTCCCAGAAAGGCATGAAGTTTGAACGTAACAAAGCAAAGCAAAGGAAAATCTTCTCTTCTAAGCTCTGTATGGTCTTTGCTCATATTAGAACTAGGCCAGGATACAGAATGTTAATTGTCTCATGGAAATCCTATAACCAAAGTAATATCAGGTGCAAAATGAAGATTTTTATTGGGTTTCAACAGAAAGAAAAAACAATGACAAGAGAGAAGAGGATTTAAAACAATGAGAAATCTTGCAACTAATATTTATTTGGCACCTATTACGGGTCAGGTACACCAGTTCCTTGGGTTATATCAGTAAATAAAATCAACAAAAAACTCTTCCCTCTTTAGGCTTACATTCTCATGGGGGGAGGGGTGCTTGGTGAAGGGAGAGAGACAGTAAGTAACAAACATAATAAATAAAGATGTGCCAAAGGTAAAAGAAAAAGTAGAGTTAGGGAAGAAAGTGTGTATGGAGGCAAGGTAAGGGTAGGGTTGACTGACATAGGTGATATTATATAGGAGGGTGAGGGTACATAGGTCTTACTGAAAAAGTGACATTTGAGCAAAGACTTGAAGAAAGAAGGAAATTATCCCAAGCAATATCTGAAGAAAAAGCATCTGAAGCAGAGAACCTAACTTCAACAAAAGTCTTAAGACAGGAGCGTGTGTGACATACTCAAGGAACAGCAGGAAGGTAAATGTGGCTGGAACAGAGGGAGAGAGGGAGGATAGGTTTGTGGATAAAGTGCCTAGGAGACTATAGATAGGGTGGTGGTACACATCTTTGAGGAATTTGTAAGCCATTGTGAGGACTGACTTTGACTGACTCTTGACTGATCAATTTTTTGTCCTTGCCTTTTTTTCCCTCCTCCTTCACCATGATCACTTTCTTTCTTTCTTTTTTTAATGTTTATTTTTGACAGAGAAAGAGAGTGCTAGTTGGGTGGTAGAGAGAGAAAGGGGGTAGAGGATCTGAAGCGGGCTACGCACTGAGAGCAGCAAGCCCAATACAGGGCTCGAACTCACGAACCGTGAGATCATGACCTGAGCCAAAGTTGGAGCTCAACTGACTGAGCCACTCAGGTGCCCCCACCGTGATCACTTTTATTGCCAAGGCATTTATTTACTGAATACTTGTCTTGATTTGAACAATAATAAGATTCTAAACTTTTAGGAGTGTATTTCCACAATTTTCTCCTTCTCATCATTTCTATTCAATCCAAATATATGTGTTGGATTCCTAATATGGGCAAAATTGTGCATTAGGCACATTTTAAAAATAGACTATAGGGCTGCCTGGGTGACTCAGTCGGTTGTGTGTCCAACTCTTGGTTTTGGCTCAGGTCATGATCTCATGTTTCTTGAGTTCAAGTCCCCAGGTGAGCTCTGTGCTCACAATGCAGAGCCTGCTCCCCCTCCCCCCCTTCCCCACTCCCCTTCCCCCCACCTCATGCTTGCACGTGAGCACACACACACACACACACACTCTCTAAATAAATAAATAAATAAAGGACTATAGTCTATATACTCTGACTATAGAATATGGTCCTCTGGACCACTATTGCACACGACACAATACTAAGTGTTTTATATGTGTTAACTCATTCAGTCCTCTCAGCAACCTATAAAATGGGTGCTATTATATTTTTCATTTCAAAGATGAGAAAAATAAAGCACGGAGAGATTAAATAACTCATCCAAGATATGCAGACTGCAAGCTAAAGAACTAAAACTTGAACTCAGGTATTTTTGACTCCACAGTGTGTTCTTGACCGTTCACAATACTGCCTTCTATTGTTATAATCCTTTACAGTACTCGTACTCTTTGAAATGTTTTCTTTACCCACTTGTTCATTCACCAAGTATTTATTACAATTCTACTGTCTTCTCAGTGCTGTTCGGCATTGTGGAGATAGGGCAGCTACAAGCCTCTATGGTAGCTTTGTGTGAATTAGAAAAAAACATGCCTATTCCTGAAGGCATTTTACTTTCTTCTGGCAGAAAATTACTGTAACACTCTGATCTTTGAAGAGCAAGATCTCTAACCATCATTGCTTGAAAATTGTCATAATAAACATACAAATTTATTTTCAGGTCTAAAGGTAGAATATATCTGAAAGCCAAAATATTAGAGGTGTTTATGATGTAAATAGTATCCCTTAGATATGATGCCCTTGTAAAGTGCACAACCTGAAGTGCTGTACATGACACCACCATATGAGCCAAATAAAAGAAAACATTGCTCCCCAGAGATGAAAAATAGAACACTCGTAGTAGGTCAGAAAACTCACTTCTTTTCTATAAGACCTTCTGGGGTCTTATTGATAGACTCTTTCAAAATCTTCCATAGGAACTCAAAAACTCAGCAAAGTTGCAAATTATGATTTGAACACTAATAAGACACTAAAGTTTTAAGGAGTGTATTCTGGCCGTTCTTTTAAAATCATCTCTGATGTTCATCAATTCTATTCAGTTAAAGAAACACATGTTGAATTCCGAACAAGTGCAAAACTGTGTGGTAGGCATATTTTTAAAAATATGGACCATAGCCTGTTGGGCACAGACCATATACTGTGATGCACCAGAGGGCTATTGAACTCCACATGATGCCAACTCTGTGTAGTATTTATATCCATCACAGCTGACATTAATCAGTTAGCTACTTAGAAGAGGATTTTCTCTCATCGAGATCAGAGCATACCTATGCCATTACTTTTATATTAATTAGCACTTATCCTCAAAAGATTTTAAAGTATGACTGGTTATTAATTGCATCTTCACAAATAATAAAAAAGGAGGTTTGGGGAGGCTAATAGTAGGGCCAGGTACAGTCAGGAATTTCTGACTCCAAAGCCCACCGCGCAGACTGCCTGTCAGCATATGGTAGGAGGCTGACCAGCTCCCAGGCTCTTGCAGGTTGAGAGAAAAATCGCCGGTGAAGACGATGGAAGAGAGAGCACACAGATCTCACCTGTGCCAGTTTCCAGCTTGCTTACGCCTACCCAGACCACGCACAACTCCTATTGTTAAGCAGCCAATTCAGATGACTAAACCCTGAACTGTACTTTCAAATGCATGAAATAGTCCCAGAGTTTGCTGCAAGGTTTCTTACATCCCTTTTCTTCTCCATGTGTCTTGTTTTTAGGCTTAGTACTGTGCTTCTGAAAGAGTAATTTGAAGATATCAGGGAGTATGAAATAAGAAAAGCAAACACACATTCAAAGTTAACCGGGTGCCAAATACTATTGTGAGTACTTTGTTATATTCTCTTTTAAGAAGTGAGAATGAGGGGTGCCTGGGTGGCTCAAGTATTTGGGCGTCCGACTTCGGCTCAGGTCATGTTCTCACGGTTTGTGAGTTCGAGACTTGTGTTGGGCTCTGTGCTAACAGCTCAGAGCCTGGAGTCTGCTTTGGATTCTGTGTCTCTGTCTCTCTCTGTCCCTTCCCTGCTCATGCTCTCTCTCTCTTTCTCTCTCTCTCAAAAATTAAACATTAAAAAAAATTAAACAACAACAACAAAAAAGAAGTGAGAATCAGGTGTGGGTTTTTTTTTTTCCTAAGAAGAAATGTTGAGAGCTTGAACTCAACTTGGAAATATATCTGGAGCTGAAAGTTTGGGTAAAGGAATGAATAGAAAGGAATTTTTGTACCTCAAACTCTCCCATGTAGCAACATGGCCCTGGAGGCATTGTCAACAAAGCAGTGGATGAAACATTTCAGCCACAGGAATCAGTGAAAACATGCTTATGAAATTTGTTATGACTTCATAGAATTCCTTCATTCAAATGGCCATTTAGTTTTTACTTATTCATGTAGTCTCTAAATGACTTGTTTGAGAAATAATCTTTTGGAGATATCATCACAAAGAAAGCAAGAGTTTCTCAAAACTGATAAAAATCACTTAATTTTTTTCTCAGCTCCTTTTCTTCTTTGTAAAAAAATCTGTGTCTATGCTCTGTTTTCCCTATCTTGTTGTCAGTCCCTACAGAACAAGGGCTAAGTTTTATACCTCTTTGAGACTTTTAGTATTTACCTTCTACTTTGCACACGGAAGACTTCATTCATTTACTCATTGATGATTTTTGTGAGCACCTACTATGTGCCAGGCAATGGATGGAGTGAGGGACAACAATGGCAAATAAGACACAGTTTTAACCAAAATTGTCACTGTTATAGAGAAGCCACACAATAAATTGGCAATTGCATTAGGTACAAATATAGTATGGGGCAATATAGGGCTCATCAAAATAGAGGGGTACTAAACTCAATCTAAGTTGGTCAGGGAGGACTTCCCATGGAAGGTGACAAATATTCTGAGATCATAAAGAAAGTAATAGTTAAGACGCACAAGGGCAGGACAGGTGAAGGTCACTATAGGAGCCAAGGCCTTGAACCCACCAGCAAGAGCTCAGTCTGCTCTGGGACCTTTCAATGACTCCTTATGGTTAGAATGGTGAGCTCTTGCTTGATGGAGTGGCATGGCAAGCAGGAGACAGCTCACAAAGGGGATTCCACCAATATTTGTTTCCCGTGCTCCTGAGGCCTTTGGTAGGTGACACAATAACAGCTGCAATCCCTACAGGTGTGCCTGAAAAGCAGGTGTCTACACAGGCCAGTCATCACGACAAAGACCAAGTGCCACTCTCACAGAGGACAAAACAAAAGGTGTTCTCATTACCAGTTGAGTCAGAGAGCAGTGTGAAATGGGGGAAGAATCCAAGGCGTCATCTCTTTCTTAACCTGCATACTATAATTGAGTTTTAGAAGAAAAGTGACATCTACTCAGTAGATGGATATCTTTCAGGTTCTCCAAACTTGTCTGGTTATCATGTCTGTGACCTTTAGATAAACGTAACCTGAATCTTATAAACCACCTAGGCCTGCATAAGCCAAATACTTTTGTTCTATCTGCATTTTGCAAATTAAGCATCATCTGAGGGGATATATTCCATCGCAAGTAACTTTTGCTTCTCTCAACCTTTCCTGGCTCTGAAAGCGTTTCTCCAATATGAGCTAGGTACTGAACTTTGAAGAAGAGTCCACTGTAATAACAGTAAAGTTTAATGATGCATAACTTTGAGAGACTGACAAATTTCCAGCCAAAGTATTGATTCTTACAGAATTTATGAAGCACATGCTGTATTCTGTGTCATTATGGTCCATTTTTGGCTGAAAGAATCATGTAAAATAGATTTTTAAATGAGTGGTAATAGCCAGACATAAAGAAGGTATTGATGTGTGTCATGAAGGGTGAAATAGCATGCCAGATTAAAGCATATAACAAATCAAAAACAACAGTACCTTCTACTACTACAAATATAAATTTGCTTTTCCTCTTAATCACCCCCTCCTGTGTACCACTTTGCACATTTACAATTTCCTTTCTTATAGACCTCTTCTGAAGAGCATTAAAAATGTGTAAAATTTTTGCATAGTTGCATATCTTGCTTCGTGGGATACTAAAAGTTCAGAGACCGGTTCCTCAAATTTGGCAAAGTAATTGCTCTTATATGTAAATACTGCCCTTTGCAAATAATGCTAAAAGCCTGTAATCTAATCCTTATTACATGCATATAAATGGAATATTTAGTAGATCAATATTTAAATACCTTTATCAATTCAACAATTTTAAAACAGTACTGGAAAATTTCATTTGTCTTTCAGAAGCATGAAAGTTTATTCTTCCTGTATAACTTCCAGCTAAGCTCCTTTTTGTCCTCAAAAGATCGCATGGATGACATCCCTACATCCAGCCTGTTTTGAAAAAGAATAAAATTTAGTCCTATGGTCCTCTGCCGCTTGTTTTTGCCCTGTTCATCTCAATGCCTGTTATGAATTAGCTTCTCAAGAAACAATTGAAATGCAAGTCTTATTTCCCCCCAGTGTACATTTTGTTTTGACATACCGGGGGAAAAAAAGTAGCTTTCAAAAAGAGTAATTTAAACTTTGATTTTACGCTTCACTTTGGAATACATGTTTATTAAATGCGTATCTCACCGACAGAGTAATCAATACAGATTGTGTAGTACATTAGAAGGAAACCATGTCTGAGATTATTAGAAAAATTAAATGCTTTTAGTTTTGCTTACTTGAGCAATATGTGAAAATTAACAGTTTAAACCCTTTCAGTCATCTGACCAGGCTTAGCTTTAGTTAGAACTCATGCTACTGTGGCTGAGCTGAGCACTTTCTCTCTCTTTTTTTTTTTTTTTTCTTTTTCCATCTCCTCCCCTCGCTGCTCTCCCTTCCCCTGGCCTTCTCTTTTCTCTTTCCTTCTCTTTTCCTTTCTTTCTCTTAGCAAAGCTGCATTTACCCTATCAGGTTAGCATTCTCCTGGTGAACATCAAATTACTAAAAGCCTACTTTTTTTTTTTTAAATTTTTTTTTCAACTTTTTTTTTTTTTATTTTTTTTTATTTTTGGGACAGAGAGAGACAGAGCATGAACGGGGGAGGGGCAGAGAGAGAGGGAGACACAGAATCTGAAACAGGCTCCAGGCTCTGAGCCATCAGCCCAGAGCCCGACGCGGGGCTCGAACTCACGGACCGCGAGATCGTGACCTGGCTGAAGTCGGACGCTTAACCGACTGCACCATCCAGGCGCCCCTAAAAGCCTACTTTTAAAGACTAAGATTTATACGAAAATATCTGCATTGAGATGGGAGACAGAAAGAAAATTGATTGAGCGGCTATGACTCTCTGAGAGGTGGTGCTGTGTTTCCATCACATTCCAGAAACCTCGTTAGAGTCAGAAAGAGAGGTCGCACAGGTCTAACCGTGCTAGGGACCAGTGGGTCCCACTCACAAATATATCTCCCCCACCTCCAGAAACCCCATGAGAATAAGCTAAGTCCTTTCTTGAACAGCTGCTTTTCAACAATTCAGGAGTTTATCAGCCTAATAAAAAAGTAACTTGGCAGTAAGAAAAAGGCTGAAAGTCTCAATAGGCTCTCCTTCGGCCTAGTGGAGCCTGAAGAACTCTTCAAGGTCTTAGTCAACAGTGAACAGAGGAGTTTGAATGAGCACTCATCTATACCACAAACTAGCTGCTGAGACACCCAGAGAGAGGTCAGTCTTTACATAAACATTTTTCCCAGGCCACAGGCAAGTAAATTAAAAAAAAAAAATAGGCCAAGTCTAGATGGAGGATTAGAACAAAAGCTCCAGGAACAGGAAAGCAAGTCCCTTGCTTAGGACCATATCCCACAACAGTGCCCATTTATAAACTGCATTTGACCTGAGGTGTTTCAATTCATGATGTCTACATTCATAGCTTTTTCCACTGGACTTTTTTTTTTTTTTAAAGAACAATTTCTAGTTTAACGGATTGATGTGCTAGGAGAACTAAAATTTTAGAAAGCTATGACTTTTGGAAGCATTGTTTTAAAAGGTAGCTATGACTATACTCAAAGGTATTTGAAACGTGGAGGTTGCTCTTCAAATTTGGATCTTTATTTCCTTTTTTTTTTTTTCAAACCCCTGCATTTGTTAGATACACCAGGCCGACTATAGACATATGACGTGTCCATAAGTGTATACCATTGTAGCGTTTGGTTGTGACAAACTAGTTTTACTAAAATGGAAGGTTTAATAGATAAAGTGAGGAACTATGTCAATGTGATAGCATATTCGATTTTGCAAATGAGCTATTCCTAAGGCAACGTGAATTGCTTTGCTTTTATGTTTCCACAATCGTTCGTTTCATTTGACAACTAACATTCAGAATCCATCTTTGATCTTGGAGGACTTGTACAAATCAAAGTACGATAAATTCTTACACTAGGAAACGTAAAACGACACGGACAGAGTCCTTGGCCTACAGCACCTGCAGACCCACCCAAGACCTGAGGTCAGGACTCGCTTTAGGTAGGCTTGGGAGGTGCTCAAACTTGTCTTCAGGCCTTTCAACACTGCTCTCTGCCACATTTACCACCGAGCATCAGGGATTCCAAAATTCTACTCGTCAGTTATGGAGGATGTGTTATGTGCCATACATTTTCATTTATTGTTTCTGATGCTTACATCAACTTGCAGGATCAGTATGTTATTTCCATTTCACGGATATGAAAATGAGGCTCATTAAATCTAACCACTTCCAAGGGGCAGAGCCGGATTTCAACCCCAGGTCCGACTTCAAAGCCCCTCCTTAAGCTCCTGACATCATTATGGCTCATCATGAGACCTGAGACTTCCAGGTGGAGTTCACACCCAAACTTGTTCTTCCTGTTTTTAGCTCCTTATTCCCTTTGGCTTTCGGGCTTTGGGGTTTTGGAATATAGACAGTAATGATTTTTTTTTTTTTTTTTTTTTTTTGGTGGTGGAGGAGGGTGGGAAATGACTCCACTTCTATTAACTTTTATTACTAGAATTCTATTTAGTTCCTGACAGGGACCTTTGGAAATGATACCTTTACCCAGAGGACTTGTAACAGGATAAATTTAAAGCAGCATGGCATATTGTTGATCACGCAGACGACATGACTGCCAATTTAGCGTGCTGTTAAGATTAGCCATTTGTGTTGGCTCGACAATGTTGTGAAAACTCCTGTTAGCTTCTTGGAACTACAAAACATGTGATGAGAAATTTTTCTTATTTTGCTTTGTGACTATCTGCCATTTGATTTTCACTCTAAAACATAAACTGACATCTCTCGCGTTTCTAACAGAATTTTCCCTTTGTGAATAAGTCCCTCAAAACACACTTGGTTGGCAGAGCAGCCCATTGATCTGTTGAAAATCATCAGAAATCCATATTTCCATCAAAGACTCCCTCTCTGAAATTTACTGTGTGACTTTGGGCAAACCACTTAACCTCCCTAAACCTTCAAATGTAAAGTGGTCATCATGAGGATCAAGGGAGATAATTTCTACATAAAAGGGCTTTACAAATGGTTAACTACTACACAAACGTAAGGGTATTTCTGGACATCATTCTCAACCTGATTCATTCCTTCCGAAGAAGCAGTCCTGCAATATAAGGCCTTGACTTGAGTCTTCCGTGTGTGATATCCTTTTGACCCTACCCTATAAAGGAAGAACCAAGACTCTTAGAATTCTCTCTGCAATTTACCACTGCTCTGCCGATAATCATATGTCATGAGCACTGAACATTTTCTCCTTGGATTTCCTAATCCTGATTAAATGGTAAATCCTCAAGTTATTAGGTAGCAAAGGCTCATTTATCAAATCCTTAGAAAGAAGCTACTCTTTTTGGAATTTTTCCCTTTCCTATCAGTTCGCAGTTTATCTTTTATAATCGCAGATTGCTGTCTAGGCAGTCTACTTGAGATAGAAGGCAGGGAGTAACAGAACTATATGAGGAATGATAAATGATATCTCTCTGTTCCTTTCTTCTCATTTACCTCCTTACATTTGGGGTAACAGGTACCTCTCCTTCCCATTCATGATTCCTTCTCTAAAAGTACCTTAGTGCCCCCTGCAGGTTACATGAATTTCTCCTCCCACAATCTTGTTTATCCTTTTTGTTTTTTTAACCCTCTCCTGAAACAGACTGGTGCTTCGTTTTTCTCAATGTGCTAGAATCTAGGACGGATGTCATTTATGGTATCCTCTGAAGTATTGAGAAAAATGACCCAACCGTGGTGGTTTTGATCTCATGTGCAATATGACTGTAATAATGGATCCCAAATATTGGGTGTAACATTGGTCGCTATGAGACCATTGACAGGTGATAAGTTATGGAAGGCATTTCCAGGTGGGAAATCTGAGGTTTAAAAGGCTAAGTGACTCCATAGGGCTCCTCAAACTAGCTTAAGGTGGTTGCAGGGCGAGACCTCAGGTCTTCCAGAGTTTACTCACTCTTTTCTTTACTGTGTTTCGAATAGTTCCTTTTCTGTATTTGCAAAAAGCATCTGTTTTGTCTTCCAGTTGTATATCTCAAAAACCTAACCCTAAGAGCTACTAATGTCATCCATCTTACTTCAGTAGATAACTGATGGAGTAGGGCTTCCAGTATGCCAAAAGGATCTGCGTGGCAATGCTAATCCAATTTGGAACCACATCCTGGTGCTATTTGCAAATGTCTCCGAGGTCAAAGATATAATTTAGTGAGAACTAGAAAGTGCAATAAACATGGAGGAAGGCTCATTTCTTGATTTACTTGAAAGTTGCCTAAAGCAAAGTACTCTAACACACAACCTTTTAACGATCCTTCTACTGAAAAGACAGAAATCTATTGGCTTTTTCTAGGTTTTATGATCTTGAACTTCTTGAACATTTTCTGAACCTTCTGTTTCCTGAGCTGTCACTCATTTGTCCCCAAATTATTAATTGGCATAATCAATTCTGTGTTTATCTTGCTTCTTCTAAGGGCAGAATGTCCATTGACTCAAATTATTTATCATCTAAGAATTTGGAGCTCAGGAAAGTCTGTCTCTTTTGAAACTTAACTATTTTGGGATTTTGAATACAATACTGAATTCTACAATACAGAATTAAAACGAATGCTACGTTTTAATCTAAATCCTTGGAAGAAAAAGTAAAATTCTGAGATATAATAATTAAGCCCTGTAGATCAAAATGAAGGGTGAAAATATCTAGATATAAGTTCTGAAGGCCAAATTAAGGAAGACTTGGTGAAAATGGTAAATGTTTAAACCACAAATCTATGTTTGTTCAGCTTCCGGATTTCCTCTTACTAAATAGTTTTAAAGCTACTTAACAGCATTTAATTGACATTTTACTCACTATTTTACTTGCTTTAAGTCTTTCATACTCAAGCTCTCCCAATTACGACATGTACACAAAAAATTACCTTCGCCTATTTCCAAATGGCTAAATGTAGTCTGATGTAATTTCTATTAGAATTCGGTAATATTGATACTGCGGGTGGTGCAGCAGCATTTGTCAAGTGTCAATTATGACTCTTCAGTGGGTTGTCAAATCAATTTTGTTGGTTGTGACCAGCGTTAAAAAAAAAAAAAACAAGAAAGAAAGAAAATGAGAGAGAGAGAGAGGGAATTGCGTGGAATATAAGGAAAAGAGTGGATGGTAAGTATTGATTGTTATCTGAAACTCTGCTTTTGGTATGTGTGTACTTTGATTGTGAAATAAATTCTGTTTCTTACCTGAGTTGTAGTCAAACTGAGAAACACTATTCTAGACCACAGTGGATGAGGGCAAGAACTCCTCACCCACTGCGTGAATCCTTCTGTGCTTTGGTTTTCTTCTCTGAAAATATGTGTGAAAGAACTGTCACAACAGGGTTGTTGTAAGAGTTAACTAAAAGATAATGTTGGTGCACAGTATCTGACATGGTAAGAACCAAATATTGTTGTTATTTTAGTAGGAGTTATCATATTTGAAATCGTATTTGAATCATTTGAAAGAATAAATCAAAGTAATTACACTTCTCCCTTACATCAAGATCCCTTGCAAACTTCTACCTACTGAGCATATAGCCCCAGGAAAGAAGCTGGGCTTTCCCAAGGTTAGAACAAAGAAGCCATTGATCAGTTGTAGATCTCATAAACTGACTCTTCTGAAACAACAGTCATGAAATTTGGGTTGTAAGAAAGAAAAGAATTTTTGCAATTGCCTCCTGTCTTCTTTAACATACTGAGAGGCTGGCTGGACAAACAATAGTAGAGTGTCTTAAATGAGAGGAGGGTAGGCTAGTTTAGGAAGAAGGTAGGGAATGCCTGGCTTCTCCGTTACCATCGGATTCTGGGTAGAAGAAGGCAGGGAGGCAGGGATAAAAGGATGGCTTCAATTTTTCTTCTCTTCACAAATTCCTGGAGGTGAGGGTTGAGTGGGAGATTGGAAGTATAGAGATATTCTACAGAGGTTGAGGGGAATGACAAGTCGAAAGTGGCTGCTGCCCTCCAAGAGACTATTGGAAGCTATTACCTTATAGGTTTCCGCTTAAACATGGGGGCTGTTAGACCAAATTCAATTCAATGGCCTAACATGGCTTTGTACACAAAGGTCTAAGTTTAAGGCTCTTAGAGTCTCCCTCAGCTCCTGTATGGTGTGAAGCTTTCCAGATGTTCCTGAGCATCCTGTGGAATGAACTAGAAGGATCTGGATCAAAGTAGTCGAAGGACCTGCCTGGCAACTTTGCTGAAGGTGGTTGCCTAAGAAGGATGAAGCCATCCACCACAGACCAAGGTGCAAGTGGAAGTCACAGTCCTGTGTCAGGGAATGCATATTGTCAGCGAAAGTGGAGATGGGGCCCAATCTCCAAGAGGAAATGGTGGCCCCTAGCGCTGTCAGAGTCGAGTGACCAAAATATGAATGATTATCGCTAAAGGCAGTTTTTAGCAATGGTGCATCAGAGTACCCAGGGTGTGACAAGTCCCTCCTGAGATATTACCAGCTCGGGGACTAGGCCAAACCAGGAGAACTTTGAAGATACCTCATGCACTCCAGAACTCCACCTCCCCTAAGATTACACATACCGCAGTCATTCTACAGATATCCAGGTGGAGAGGGCAAAACTCTGACAAGTGTTTCCCTGACTCATCTAAGCAGAAACTGGGTTACATAAAGAGATGGGTTGAATTACCAAGTTAGACTGAATTGGCAATTTAATTAAAACAACTTTTCTAAACTACCTGGTGGGTGTGGGATTGTGAAGAGAACCCAATCGTTTACAAAGAAATAAAGAATGCTCATTTCTTTGCACATCTGAGCATAGTCTGTATACCTTTCTGATTTTTCTGATATATCATCACTATTGTGTTATGTCATTATATCTATGGGAATTGAATTTTTCTACGTCTTTATTTGCTCCGCTCTTTGTGTCATAGAGTATTTTGAGTAATAACTCCTTTGACATGAATTAACATCTGATGTGGATGTCTCTACTCCAAACTGCCACTACAGAAACAACCACAAATGAATATTAAATTAGGAAAAAAGGAGGAGGCCAGTCTCTGGGTTTCCGTAGAAAATGCTGCCCAGCCCTAGTATGATCCACAGTGCTGGACAGGAAAATAATGGTGAGAGTTTTTAAGTTTACAAAGGACTTTTCTGCTTTGATAGTCAATTGATACTCAACTATAATTCTTGTATCTTAACCTTTAGAATTTAGTGTCTTCCCCACATCTGTAGGGGAAGGATGGTGGTGGAGATGGAGGGGATACAGTAAAAAGGACTTCCTATGTTCAGGGCACTGATCTATCCAGAGCTACTTACTCCTCCTCTCCCATAACTGTCAGCATCAATGGCTGGCCGGGAGCCTTGACAGGCAGGGAGAGTAAAGGGCTCACTGACTTCCAAGGCCAACAGACCCTCATTCAGGTCAGAGCCAGGCCCCTATGTGTCCTTGCGGCCTCCGCTTTTCATAGCACAGGAGGCAAGGTGACATAGCGGAAAGAACTGGGGTTTATCGGTAATATGCAGGTAGGACTTCTGACTCTATTTAGATGGAATGGGGTGTAGTGATTAGAATCACCATCTCCTAGCTGCATGAACTTAGACAAATTAGGAAATCTTCCTAATTTTAGTCCCCTGTAAAATGGGGAAAAGAACTGAAGCTTCTCATGAAGCTGTTGGAATTGAATTGTGACAATTTATGTAAAGCACACCTCATACTACCTGGAACTGAGAATGGGTTCATCAGCCGGTCTTATCTGCTTATCCTCTGGGGCAGCTGTAGGCATGAACCTCACTACCTAAGTGAAATTCTGTAGAATACTTCCGTTTTTTGAACAAAGTTTCTCTCATTTGTAAAGTGGGACTAACTTGCATTATGTGAGAGCATTCAGAGATTATGATAAGAAACACATGTCTTGCTAATGTCTTTCCCCTTCCTCCCTTGACCTGTGGCTTCTGGTCAGTGGGGGTAAGAAGTCCAGAAGACCCCAGCAGAGATGCAACGGGGATGTCTTTGAGCCTGTGTCTTTGTTGCATATCCAGACTCTTTTGGAGAACTAGTAGGTCTGGGACGTGAGTAGGTGGCCTCAGAGAAAACAGATGAGAAACGGGGAAAGAGCATCACAAGAAGGGAAACAGAGAGTTGGTGCAGAATTAGAAATGAGAATCACACTGACCTCCAGGCCATTTGATACATCACTGTCAAGATACCTTTCTAGAAATTCAGATGTTTTTAAAAATTCTCCAAATAGTGGGTCTCTATCGCTTCCCATAGAGAGTCTGATTGCCTCGAAGACCACCTATGATAAGGTTTCAGCCTGCTCTTCAGGATTATTGCCAGCTGTCCCCCTTCATGTGCCCTTCCTAGTAGGGAAGGAGGACAGGAAATTAATGAGGAAGTTATTATTGAAATAGAGTTGGAAGGGCTTCACAACTTGGAAAAATTCATTTCAGGTGGAGGAAGGGGCATGCTGAAATTAGAGAAAGAAAAGTCATGAATGACAGTAAGCTGTTTCTTACCAAATATTAAATTAACTCTGGCTGCAATGAGTTCAAAAAATGCAACTGTCCCCTGATTTATATTCCCTAGAGTCTAAGATATAACTGAATGTAACATACATCGTAAATCCTATAACAGAAAAAAAGAAAACATATCATTTATAGAACACATCTTGATTTTTAAAAAATACAGAAAATTCTCTTTTTTTTCTTCATTCAACAAATATTTACTGAAAACCTAGTATATGTTAGTCCCTATTCTAGGAACTAAAAGTAAAATAAAAGTAAAAATTCGTGTCTAATGGAAGGAGTCAGAAAATAAATATAATAAATTACGTAATTATGTACCTGATAAATACAATAGGTAAAAAAGCTGGATAAGGGGAATTAGGATTACCAAGTGGGTAAGGGTGGACATTGGCGTTTTAAATAGGGGAGTGAGGGGCACCTGGGTGGCACAGTCGGTTAAGTGGCCAACTCTTGGTTTTGGCTTAGGTCATGATCTCACGGTTCGTGAGTTCAAGCCCCCCATCAGGCTCTGTGCTCACTGCGCGGAGCCTGCTTCAGATCTTCTGTCTCCCTCTTTCTAGCCTTCTTCTGCTCACATACTTTCTCTCTCAAAAATAAATAAATGTCAAAATTTTAAAAATAAAATGAAACAAATAGATGAGAATAGTCCCAGTGAGAGGGTACCATTTGAGCACATGACTGGAAGGGAGAGAACAAACCCAGTGGTCGTCAAGGAAAGACCCTTCCAAGCAGAGAGAATAACCAGTGCAAATACATGCCAATTATGGTACCATATATCCCAGGGTTCTGTAGTCACGTGAACTGGGGACAGATAGTCCTGCCTACCATATCTCCTTTCTTAGAGGCCAAAATAAGCATTAGCACATTATTTACGCATTGTGAAACAAAACAAAATGTTAACTTTATTTAACCCAGCATATCTCAAACTTGTTAGGTAACCTAAACTGTTGTGACAGACATCTAGGAAGATCTCCAAGGACACCAGTTTTTGAGTTAGAAAAGTATGATTTCTCCAACCAGTGTTATTTTCTGAGAAATATCTACTATAAAATGTGAAAAGTCCATTGCTGATCTGAACACCCTTCATATCTTTTTGAGCTTTGGAGTATTGCTGTATGGTTATTAACTAGGCATTCAATAGCAATAATGGCATGATTCTATTTATTGAATTGATAATCAAAATAATAGGCCACTATATTCTTGGATTTTATACCTCTTCCAGGAGTAGAAATGTTATATAAGTGTTATTGACCCTACTGTTCTGAAAATGTCTTGCAAATTAGGACCTAAATGTTTAAATTATATCCTTGCCCTTGCACAGGTTTGAAAAGTTGGTTCTAGAGGAGAGCACCCTTTTATTCACTGCTGAAGCAATACATGCTGGCTATAACCATGCCTCGCCTAACAGCAAAAGAATGTTCAGAAGCGTGCCCAGCTAATTGAAACTACAGGGGGCATTTAAGTAGGCAAAGTGTTATTACTCAGTTTCAAATGTTTCCAGGATATCAGAATTACCCTTCCCTACTCCAGCAAAAGGCATTCCGGGAATGGTAATGGTCACAAGTGTTAGACTTCTGGCTTCTTTTTATTTCTCTTATTCCAGTTGCTTCTGACATAGTCAGTTCTCCATCCGTGAGAACTGGAATTATCGTGAGGAAGGCAAAAGTCTGGTAGTTTCTGGACCCAGGCCACTGGCATGAGGCTATTGCCAGAACATCTCCGATGTCAGTAATTTTTGAAAATTTGCCTCAAAGATTAATTTAAGCAGCAAAAGGACCTTTTCCATCTACGACCTTTGAGTCTGAGCCAAGTTACTCTCAGTTTCTTTCAAGATATTGCTCTGAAAGACATTCCTAATACAGCTCACTGATTATTTTAAATGAGAGTATTTGGTACATTGGATCATCTTTGCTTATTTGAGTTAAGTCAGTGTTTTATAATTTCTAGAAAGAAAATAGCTTATGTTGGCCATCGGTCTCCTAGTTAGGCAGAAGTATTTGCAAAAGTGGTCCTGTGAAGAAGCCAGAGTTCAGGATCTCTATAGACAGGTGTGAGCGAGAGCTTGGAATATACTGGTAAAGTCTAGATTGTTCTTTTAATCTTCTCACCACCTGCTGCAATCTGGGACCTACCCCATGTCCAAGACCTGGTCTAAATGAGGAAAAATATGATATGTGAAAGGAGCAAAATAACCTATTTGGTCATTATTCACATTCTGGTTATTGGCACAGGAAAATCAGGCTGTAAATACAATAAACAATAGCGATGATTTAACACAAAAACATTACCTTCAGATTTCTACATATTTTCCCTGTTAACCTAAAGAAATAACCATTTATTAGGTGTCAGAGGGTGGTTCTATGAGACTATTAATATAGTTTTTTATATGTTAGTTTTTCCTCCTAATAAATTATTAGTTCCCAGAAGGCAAGAACAACGCATCATATATCTTTACATTTCCATGCTGGACATATGGTGGGACCTCAAAATATAATTATTTGTTGGTTGGTTGATTGTATGTAGTATTAGGTATAATTAAACATTACAATTGCACTTTGTAAAGATTTTTCACTCTCTTATTGCCACCTCTCTGTCCATTTCTGCCTAGATTACTGGTTTCTCTGCTTTCTCTTTTGTTTCTTTTCCACCAAAAGCAAAAATGATGTTAAACTGAAAATTGAGTCACATAATTCTGTTGTTTGAATCCCTTCAATGTCTCAACCCTTCCTTGGAAATAAACTGAAATACATCCAAATTTCTTACCAGGGCCTATTAGTATCTGTATGATCTGCTCCCTATTTATTTTTCCATTCTTGGGTCACTTTTCCTCTTCTCCACCCCTCACTAGTCTTGGGCCCTACTGGTCCTTCTTTCTACAGTCTCACTCCCTCCTCCTAAGTCTTATGACCTTAGCACAGGTTGTTCTCTCTGCCTGGAATGCGGTCCTTATCCCCACAATATGCATAGCCAGCTCCTTCTCATTTAAATGTCTGTTTAGGGGCACGTGGGTGGTGCAGTCGGTTAAGCATCCGACTTTGGCTCGGGTCATGATCTCATGGTTCATGGGTTCGAGCCCCGTGTCGGGCTCTGTGCTGACAGCTCAGAACCTGGAGTCTGCTTCGGATTCTGTGTCTCCCTCTCTTTCTGCCCCGCCCCCCGCAATAATAAATAAACATTAAAAAATGTCTCTATTTGGTCTTTTGTGATTGCCCTGTATAAAGCTGGTGACCTCTGTTAGTCTCTTGTTTAGACATTTTAACATTTCTTTCATTGCATTTCCTATAAACTCTAATTATTTTCTACCTACTTATCTGTATAAAGAAGAGGTTGTGCCGATCTTGCTCACTATTGTATCTCCTGTGTGTAACTTGGTGTCTGGCATATGGTAAGTGTTCAGTACATACTTATTTAAAAGAAAAGTGACAAAGAGAAAGTGAATTTTTTCGCTAAATTCTGTTACTCCCAGAAATAAACCCATGCATATGTGGTCAATTAATTTACAAGGGAGGCAGAAAATACAATAGGGAATGGGGCACCTGGGTGGCTCAGTCGGTTAAGCGTTCGACTTCAGCTCAGGTCACGATCTCACGGTCCGTGAGTTCGAGTCCCACATCGGGCTCTGGGCTGATGGCTCGGAGCCTGGAGCCTGCTTCCGGTTCTGTGGCTCCCTCTCTCTCTGCCCCTCCCCCGTTCATGCTCTGTCTCTCTCTGTTTCAAAAATAAATAAACGTTAAAAAAAAATTTTTTTTAAATAAAAAAAAAAGAAAATACAATAGGGAAAAGACAGTCTCTTCAATAGATGATGCTGGGAAAACTGGATAGCAATGGGCCCTATCTTACACCCTAAACAAAATGGACTCAAAATGGATTAAGGTCTTGAACGTAAGTTCTGAAACCATGAAACTCCTAGAAGAAAACATAGGTGATAAGCTTGTTATATAGGTCTTGGCGATGAGTTTTTTAATTTGATACCAAAAGCAAACACAACAAAAGCAAAAATAAGTGGGACTACGTTAAACTGAAAAGCTTCTGCACAGCAAAGGAAACTATCAACACAATGAAAAGCCAACCTATGGAATGGGAGAAAATATTTGCTAACCACATGTCTGATAAGGGTTAGTATCTGAAATATGTAAAGAACTCACAAACTCAAAAGCAAAAAAACATACAATCTGATTTATTAAAATGGGCAGATCTGAATGGACATTTCCCCAGCAAGACATACAGATGGCCAACAGGTACGTGAAAAGATGCTTAGCATCATTAATCCTCTGGGAAATGCAAATCAAAACCACAGTGATGTATCACCTCACAGCTGTTAGAATGGCTATTATCAAAAAGATGTGTTGATGAGGATGTGGAGAAAAGGAAACCCTTGTGCACTGTTGGTGGGATTGTAAATTGGTGCAGCCACTGGAGAAAACAGTATGAAGTTTCCTCAAAAAATTAAAAATCAAACTACCATATGATCCAACAATTCTACTTCTGGGTATTTATCCAAAGAAAACGAAAACACGAATTCAGAAAGATACATGCACCCCCATGTTCATTACAGCAGTATTTACAATAGCCAAGATACAGAAACAACCTAAGTTTCCATTGATGGCTGAATGGATAAAGAAGACAAGGTATATAAATACAATGGAAAATTATTCAGCCATAAAAAAGGATGAAATCTTAGTATTTGTGACAATGTGGATGAACCTCAAGGGTATTATGCAAAGTGAAAGAAGTCAGACAGAGAAAGACAAATACTGTATGCTCTCTGTTATATGTGGAATCTAAAAAAAAAATTACATGTGGGGGAATGGGCCAAATGGGTGAAACGGAGTGGGAGATACAAGCCTCCAGTTATGGAATGAATAAGCCACTGAGACGAAAATTACAGCATAGGGAATACAGTCCATAATATTGTAATAGCGTTGTATGGTGACAGATGGCAGCTACATTTGTGGTGAGCACAGCATAAGGTGTAAACTTGTCGAATCACTATGTTGTACACATGAAACTAATGTAACATTGTGTGTCAAGGATACTTCAATAAAACAACACCACCAACAAAACAAGCCATTAGATAGGGAGAATGGATTGCTTGTTGCCAGAGGCAGTGGTGAGAGGTGGGATAAATGGGTAAAAGAGGTAAAACGAAAAAAAAATATCATTTGGACACTTTGGGCAGTGTGTGTTAAGAAGATCCAAGAGTAGGAGCAGGAAATCGAATAGGAGATTAATGCAGCAACATAGAAAAGAGACAGTGGCCATTCCAACCAGGATTGTAATCGAAGAGACAAGAGATTGAGTTTGGGAACAGGTCTAAAAAAACAAAAACATGCCCTTATTGGAGACAAATGGCAATTGTATGGTACAAACCTGTGATGACATCAAAGTGTATTTAGTAACCCCTTCAGCATATCACTGACCGATCAAAATGTTCTTGGTCAGTGGCCATTAAAAACTCAAAACTTCTGTGTTCCTAATATACTTCGTAAAACGACTTTTGAAAATACAAATCAATCCCCTGCAATGAATGGACTAGAAAATATTTAGGTAGGAAAATAAAGTTTTAAGACTGAGATGAGTCATAAGATGTCCTCTAAGCATTATAGTATACTCTAGATTTTGGAAATTTGAAATAGCCTATTCAACTCCTCTATTTTCATTTTGCAGCTGAAGAAAGAATCATAGACGTTAAATGATCTGCCTGGGATCTCGAAGCTGGTTAGAAGCACAACAGGAATTAGAATGTCTAGTTTGGGGTACATTTCATCATGCCACCTGTCTGATAGAACAATATCTACTAGATGCGTAGAGTTACCAACAATTCATAGTTTTGGAATCTCAAAAGTAAAAATATTAAGTTTTGGGAAAAGCAGAAGTTGTCTGTATAGCTTTGGGGATTTGCCTTTGAAGGGAAGGATTATGTATGTCTTTTTTTCCTTTATCTTTTCCCTTTCACTGTTGGCATACAGATGTAATGGCTAGAGCTACAGCAGCCATGTTGGATCCATGAAATGAAATCCACTTATGTTGAAAATGGCATAGTAAAAAGAGAGCAGCATCCTGGATCCCCAAATAATCAATGATTTAGCCATCCTGGCATGCCTGGGAAAACTTTTACATGAGAGGGAAATAAACATCTGTCCAGTTTAGGGTTCCTTTGTCTAGCAGCCTAAACTCATAACAAGTATATGATTTGGTACCTTTAAGCGGCATGCTGCCCTTAAAAAAAAAAAAAAAAAAAAAGGTTTGAATGTGCAGCATTGAGGTGATGGGTGGAAATGATATTAATGGTTAGAAATTCAATGATCCTTCATTAGACCATTGCAAATATTTGGTAAAATTGTTATCTGTGATATGTTGGAAATTAGACCAGGCACCAACATAGCCTGCAGTTTTAGAATTGTCTACATGAGTTGTCCTGTTCCTGGGAGACATTTTGGAAAATTTTTGGAGCTGTTTTTGTTGTCACAATAATTAGAGGAGGGAATTTTGTGGTCAGGGATGGTAAATTTCTTGCAATGTAGAGGAAAGCTAACACAATAAGAACTGATCTACATCCCTCATGACATCCCTCATGATGTTTTTTTTTTTTTTCCCAGAAATGCAAAGACACTGTAAATTGAGGGAGGCTTTTATTATTTTATTCCAAACTTTACTAAGAGTTGCATACCATTTCGAAAAATCACCCACTGTAATGCTGTCTCAACATAACTCAATATCCTGGCATGAGGCTGCATTTGTAGCTATTTTACAGAGATTCTGTGTATAGGTATGAGCATCTCAGTACTTCATAATGTCTTCTAGGGTGGTTGTGCCTGAACATGTGCTATGAATCATTTCAGAAGTTATGTGTGAAAATTTCAGATTATGCCCTCCAAAGAAAGCATGAAGTCCCTCTATCCTTTTCTCTTTTCCTTCTGGCTGAAGGTAAATATGATAGCTGGAGCTGGAGCAGCCATATTGGGTCAAGAGACAGAGCCACAGTTGAGGATGACAGAGTAATTAGAGACAGCCTGCGTCCCTGATACTATACAGCTGCCATACATCAACAGTCCGGCCAATCTAAATTGTCAGGTGAGAGAGAACAAAGTTTTATATTATTTGAGCCTCTGTGTTTTGGTCTTTTTCTTTTTCTTTTTTCATTATAGCAGCCTGAGTAGATTTTATCTAATATAGATGTGAAGAACAAAATATAAGCAAAATGGAGCACAAATCACACAACTTCTTGTTAAATAACCAATCCCAGAAATACTTTCAATGACAAATTAAAAAGCCAGCATAAACAGAATGCCAACAACTTGAAAAAAAACATTAAATTAATTAATTTTCTTTTCACTGTAACCAAGAATACAGAACTGGCATAAAAAAAACTTGAGAATAGAAAAAATAACAGGTTTATTCAATTCATAATTTAAAAGGTATAGATGTATGTGTTTTAGGCATAAGCATGATACTTTTGTTCTTTTTACATACATATATAAATATATGAATAGGCATCAAAAATTTCCAAATATATACGATATCATGCCAAGCTTCCAAATGTATACAGTAGATAAATTTCACAAATTTAAAAATAATAATTTGAAAACAGAATACAAGCAGTTTAAAGATTTGGAATTTTTAATGTGTTTAACAAGTATTTAAAAAAAATAAACTTCTTTTGTATTTAAAGTGCACGGTGATCTTTTTTTGGGTCATTATCCTTAATTCATATAGTTTTGGCCTACTGGGAAGTTTCTATTTTCACATAATGACAGTTTCATAATTTTGTTGTGATTTAAGGACCAAATATATTTACGCAGTGCCTTGTTCAGTGACTTGCATTCAGTAAGCACTCACTGAATGTTTGGCTCCACGAATCTTCAATGATAATATTCCTGAATGATGTGCAATTCTATTGGCTCCCATTTTATCACTATATCAATTATAGAGCAGACCAATTAAAATATGCCAACAAAAGAACTCAAAGAATTCTATCTATAAGTCTGATCTCGTCCGTTAGAAAAAAACAAAAAACAAAAAACAAAACAAAAGAACAACAACAAAAAAAAAAAAACACCAAAGGAAACAAAGAAAGAAATGAAAAAAACTGGAATCTTGGTAATCAAATGAGTTTCCAAGAGAGTAAATTCTGAAGACAGAGATGAGAATAGAAGTCGTGGCTGTTGATTCCCCATTTCAATGCTTCGTTTTAGCTGACCACACTTCCTCCCTCTGTAGAGAAAATCGATGCACAATGAAATTATCTGTACTCATCTCTGGTAAATAAATAGCAGAAATCTTTCTTGTTTCAAGACATCAATGTGAAACAATTGTTCACATGAAGAATTTGGTTTGTTTTCTTCAACAGCTCTTCAACTGTCCATTTTGCCAATTAAAAAAAAAAGTACCACTTTTTCATAAAGTGAACACACAGCAGCAACCACATAGATGCAATGCAACATTTAAAAATTAGAGGAGATTTCATTCAAATATGTTTGACATATATTACTGAGAAACAAAAAAATGTTTGCACGTTTATGCAAACTTGTAATTTAGAAAGGAATTTGGAAGGCTTTTAAAATGTAAGGTAGATGAGCAGTAAAGATAGCAATTATCAGGTGGGTGCCTGTATTTAGCAGCTAAACGTATCACCCTTAAATTGCATATCTAAGATCCATGTGCTTACATCTGTGAACAGATCAAATCTGTGAAAGTATGACTCTATTTACAGTGTTTGTATGTGTAGTTAAGGAATTTTACAAATTATGTCTGCAAGTACACTTAGAATGCCTATGATGATGTTTTTACATGTGTAGAGTGTTAGGCTTTTTCTGGGTATTTTATACTCTGCCTCTCCAATTTGTATTTGGATTTCAAACCTACTTTGCAGGAACTGTATCTAATTCAGTGTTCTTTGCACCATGGGCATACTACTTGTACTAAATAACTGTTTATCATCCTCGAGCGCCTTAAAGTAAACACAACACAATTTCATCTGCCAAAACCCTGCTATGCATTTATATGTTGCTTTTAAAAACACATAACCCCAAGTAAATCACTTAAACATGGTTTGCTGTACAATTTTGGTCTGCTGTCTGTTTCTTCGTATTATTCTTCTTCCAATGTTACATATATTTTCATGTCATCTCCATCTTTATGTTGAGATCAAGGCATTTTTACTACAAATTCAATTCTTTGAAAAGATCAGAAATTTTTGGTCTCTGATAAACCTTTTGCCATTCAGAGAAAAGGCTGAAAGAAAATATAAAGAAAGGGAAGGGAAGGGAAGGGAAGGAAAAGAGACCCCCACACTCACACACTCACACACATGTACAGTAAAGAAGGGTCATCTCATTACAGAGCAACATTCCAAAGATAGAGGCATTTAGCTATGGAATGGTTAATAACAGAGCTTTAATTTGAAAGAGATTGGAAAACCAAAGAGATATTTAAAATATTTTAAAATCACTCTCACATCTTCCTTTGTTGCTTCTTTTCAGTTCTTTCAAAGAAACTTGACAGCTGTAGGAAAACAAAACCCTTCAACAATTCTTGAAGCTTAGAGTCCCAGGCCTTAGAAAAGAACTCTTTCTACGTAGTACACATTTAGAGCTGACTTGAACTGAAGTACTAAACAACAGCTCCGTAGCAGCTATTTCAAATTACTGAGATTCATCCAGAAATGCCAAAAATCTTAGAACCAGCAAGCCCTGATTGTGGGTTGAGAAACAAACAAAGGGGGAAAGAGAGAGAGGGAAACTTCTCAAAAGTATGCTTTTGTCATTGAATTTTTTTAATCACCATTTTCACCCAGTATCTGAAATAATAATCTTTACGATAGCTTACTGTTGATTCTTTAACCTTTGAAAACATTTTAAACAATAGTGGCATTTTTCTATTCTTACCAGACACCGAGTATTCTCAGGCATAAACCATGTAAAGAGTCTCCAAGATGGAACCTGATTGTTAGAATCCTAGACTTATACAAATAGGGTCTGTGGCGTGTAGCCAGAAACTCATGAGTTCAAGAATCAGAAGACCTTGCTAGGTATCTGCCTCAAACACTAATTCAGTGTAACTTGGGTGAGCTATTTAATCTCTAACCTTACTTCTCTTATCTGAAAAATGGGAATAGTATTATTTGTCTTGTCTTAGCTCAGAGTTGTCGTGGAGATCAAATGAGATAATATATGTGAAAGTGCTTTGATGCTGCTAAAGCATGCTGTAGATGAAGACTATTATCCTCTAATACAGCTTCAATCAACAGATAAGGTAAATGAAACCCACTGTGCTCAGGTGACACCTACATGTCAATGCATGGCAGGACCAGAATTAGAACTTGGGTTTACCCAAGTTTGGGTCTGTAAAAGGAGATTTTCCTCACATTTTCATGGCGAGGCTTTGCCTGAAAAGCCCATGACCTGAAAGTGCCTCATGTATTCCCCTTCTCTTCTGAGCTCATGTGACCATCTCTTACGCTAGGAAGGAGTCAAGGCCTGCAGAAGGAGCAAAGACATTCTGCCCTCTGATTCTAAAGTGCCTAAAACAATGACTCCTCCTTGGTGTTCCTTAGACGCCTAGGGTGAAGTTAGGTGGGAGGAGGGATTGGACTTGGAGCTATTTCCAGAAGAATGTACGCCAGCCTTGGTAATGGAATATATTATACAGCTCACACACATTTCTATTGCAATGCTTCCAACGTGTGTAACTGCTATTAAGATTATTCAGATAAAATTCATCTGAAAGCATTGTGGAATTCAGAGTGGCTTCTGGTATTTTATATTTTTTAATTAAAGAATTAAAATATATACAACTGCTCGAGAAAGGACAGCCCAGAGTTTAAAAAATTGGGTAAGTTTGGCCTAATCCATTTCTTCCTATGCCAGAATAATGTAATTAGTAGGTATTTGTTGGAAAACCAATTCAGGGGAACATATTTAAGGGCAAATGTATGTGAGAGTTCCCTCCAACAACAACAACAAAAAGTGTGTGAGTCCACTTTTCTTTAAAAGATGATTATGTAAATAATTCTAATCACTCTTCAGTTGGTCATTATTGTGAAACCAATTATACTCTTTTAAAAATTTTTTCATTTTTAGAGAGAGAGTGAGAGAGGGGGAGAGGGGCAGAGGGAGAAAGCAAGAGAGAGAATCTCAAGCACGCTCCACGCTGAGCATGGAGTCAGACGAGGGGCTCGATCCCATGACCCTGGGATCATGACCTGAGCTGAAATCAAGAGTTGGACACTCAAATGACTGAGCCGCCCAGGAGCCCCTAAATGATACTCTTTTATTCATTGATTTCACATGGCTTTTTGGGGTTTCCAGATGGTAAGAAGGACCACTAAATTATTATCTGAATTTAGTTTTTGTTCAGGCTGAAAAATTCCTTGGAATAACTTGGTGAGATGATAAATATACAGGCCAAATTATTATTCATAACAGTTTAATGCTTAACCTTAGACTTACACTCAGTGGAGGTGGAGATGGCAAAAGTTTTAAAAAAGGAAATATATGTTCTGAATTTGGTACATGGCTCTTGCAAATCAACATATCCAGAAACTCTCCGAGCAGGAGAACTTACAAAGTAAAGGAAAAGTTATAGTAGTCTTATTTAATAGGCTTCTGAGGATTTGTAACAAAATGTCAATTATGTATAAAATTTTAAATGGGAAATGGGAAAAATGAGGCTAAGAATCACTGGACTAATTAGTAATAATAATAGAGGTACAAGTTATTGAACTCTTATGCACATTTAGGCTTTATAATAACCCTGAAGGGTCACAGTATTAGCACTAGTATTCCCATTTGCAGATGAGGAAATTGGAAAGAGTGGACCAAAGCCATGGAGTTTATAAATGGCATAACTGGAATTCAAACTCAGTCCTAACTCAACTCAAAGTCTAGGGTGTAAACTCCACGTCTCTGGGATGAGGAAATGGCAATAGAGAAATTCAAATAGTTTTTTGCATCAGCTGAACCTAATATGTGGCTGTGGTTCAAAGATGAAGCTTATAAAAATTTAAGAAATTAGATGTAGGGGCTCATGCACATGAGGGGTTCATTGACCTTCCTGATAAATCCATCTTGCAGTTGTTTCGTTTCAGGAATTCAGCCAACACCTAACACAGGCCTTTCTTTCCAGTTAGGATTCTCCTTCTAACCTTAAATCAAAGATACCACTAAGCATTTGTGCTAGGCCTTAGGGTAGTGATACTCAAATTATTATTATTATTATTAATTATTCTTTTGCTTTTTTCTGCTTTAACTTATTAAAGGATATAACAAAGTCCCTTCCGTAACAGTGGTTCATTAAGACATGGATTCCTGGCAGGAAATGTCATTGCTCTGAAGTGAGACTCACACCGACAGGATATGAGAGTGCTTTTCTTCTCAAAACTAGTACTGTGTATTATTTGTTCAACACCCTAATTATTTATTTATTTATTAAGTATACTGCTAGTGCTATTTATTAAGTATGCTGCTAGTTCCTAGATTACAACAGAGAACCACAGAGATAACTCCTACCCTAAAGAAACATTTAATTCTTGGAATTTCTGTTCATTATATCACCTCCTCTCAAATACACAGGTTCAAAACCTTAGTGAGGCCCATGCCTCTTTTCTTTCCTTCTCCACATATCTAGTCTATTGTGTTGGCTTTTTCCCATGAAATGTCTTTTGATTCCATCCTAATTCTCCTCTTCTGCTAGTACAAGTCTTTGTTTCTTCAAACTCTGATGATCAGAACATCTTCTTTAAGTTTCCTTCTTATTTCAACAAATATTTATTGCGTACCAGGTCTGCATCAGCGAAAGTGCTAGGTACTTATGCTTCTACACTCTGTTCCTTTCCTCTCTGATCCATTCCATATATTGAAAATATACTCCCCTTGGATCCCCTCTAGAGGTTTTGTCCCAGCATAATAAGACTGAACGCTGTGAAGCTGAGTGTGGTGAAGAAGATTGCAGGGATGTTTTTGAGGTGGTACCATCCAGAGAAAGGAGCAGCTTGAATGGATCTGAAATAAGGTGCTGGACCTCATCCTGGGCCCACACTGATATGAAAAGCTGAAGCCCAGGAGATGGGAGAGGGAGGCCCCTTCATTCTGAGCTCCTGGGCCTGTCTCTTCTGGAAGGATGACTGGTGATCAGTGAGTATTTATTAATTGATTGATTGCAGTGTGTGCTGAGTCACAACTCCGTTAGCCCTGCAGCAGTCACGCAGCCCCGATTTACACCTTCTGTCTCCTCTTCATTACTCACCCTCATGCAACAATCAGGCTGATCTTCCCACTTCCATTCCCTTCTGTGTAGGTGCCTATTCAACTTCTCTTGTAAGCCCTGTCTTTCTCCTTCCTGCCCTAAAACAAAATGCATGATACCGCAGGTGTTCCTCAATTGTATCCAGTCTTCTGTCATCCATTAGTGACTTCCATACATGGTGAGACTGCGGGCTTTGGGGTCACAACTGCTGGGATTTTATTCCTGACTCTATTATCTTCTGGCTTTGTTACACTGGGAAAGTCAACCCACCACTGTAAGGCATAGTTAAATATATATGTATATGTATATATATATATATATATATATATATGTATGCATATATAATTTCCTACACCCAACATGGGGCCTGAACTCATAACCCTGACGTCAAGAGTCGCATGCTCTTCTAACTGAGCCAGTAAGGTGCCTCTTAATATTCCTAATATTCATCTTTATCAGTATCTTGAGGACAGCTATGCCATTGACTTACTTCCTTTTATTCCCCATGGCACCACGTACAGGCTGGACAAAGAGTAAGCATCCAATAAATACTTAATTGTATCCAATATGTATTGGGTAGTTCATTTTAAAACATAATGCAGTTATTCTCAGAAGTGTGCCATCTGAAACACGCTGTCTATTCTTGCTACAGTCCATTATTAGCACCAACTTTATCCTGTCTTCCTGGCCCCTCATCCTCATGCCTCATGTTACAAGTCACTAAACATTCTGGATTCATACTTTAGCATCTCTCCCAAATCTCTTCCTCCCTTGTTGCTTCCCCTGCCCTTCACCTCTACACCAGCTGTTTTGCTGCATAGACCTCCCCCTGTGGATGCTTAGCTCCAACTTCCTTCCTGGATTCCGTCCCCCCATCACTGCCAGGTTAACTCCCTAAAACAGCATTTTTCATCATGTCTTTCCTCCACTGCTCATTTACTTACCCAATAAAGCCCACACTCCTCCGCTTGGTTTTTAACGCTCTTCATAAATCTTTTTTCACCTTTCCTAGCAATGTTTACATTTACCTCCATGTGCTCTCAGTTCTAGTCTGGAAATCTTACTCACTGTCCTCGTAACACTCTCTTCTCGTTTTCTCTCCAGAGTTTGGCTCCTGATATTTTCCACATTTGTAATATCCTTTCCTATTCTCTTCATCAATACAGATCCTGCCATCCTTCAAGATGGAGTAAAAATTCTGTTTTATCCATGGATTTTCTTTCTACATCAACCAATAATGAACGGCTGGTCACTGGAATCCTGCAACAGCTGAGTGCTCACTGTATGCCAGGCACTATGCTGAGTGCTTAAATTACCAATAAGAACAAGAGTCTGTTTCTATTCTAAAGAATCTTCTATTCTAGGAATGCCTGGGTGGCTCAGTCGGTTAAGCGTCCGACTTCGGCTCAGGCCATGATCTCGCAGTCCGTGAGTTCAAGCCCCATGTCGGGGCTCTGTGCTGACAGCTCAGAGCCTGGAGCCTGCTTGGGATTCTGTGTCTCCCTCTCTCTGCCTCTCCTCCGCTCATGCCTCTGTCTCTCCCTCTCTCTCAAAAGTAAATAAACATTAAAAAACTTAAAAAAGAAAAGAATCTTCTATTCTAAAGAATTTCTAATCCCCATAGTACTCACTGGGTCATTCATTTTTGTATGCCCACGGCTTATTTTATCACGCTAATGCTGCTTTGAGATGAGGAAACTGAGGTTTAAGGAGGCTATATGGCTTGCTCAGGTTCATACAGCTGATAAATGATCAACTTCATCTTTGATGTTCCTAAAGGCAGATACATGTTGGCAATTTTTTGGTGACGCTAACCATACCTGGCAGATCAAACGCTCAATTTGCATTTCTTGAATAAAAACATTTTGATTTTTATATATGGATTTTTGTTTTTGCTTTAGCAACTTTTACAGCTAGAAGTGATTTAAAGACCATTGGCTTTTGATTTTTTATACCCCTAAAACATATCCATTAACTTGGTTAGCCAGAGAAATGTCGCAATCGGGGTCATCTCAAAATGGTCAATACAACTCTTGCAAATAAGGTAAATATGCTTATCAAGCTGTCTAAACAGGTGGACTTGTATTTGCTTTGCCCCTAGGCAAACTCAGAGTTTTAAAAACAAATAGGGGAAAACAGTCTGATTTAATTTTTATTTCCCAAATATGGAGAATTTGTATATTTGAAATAGCTTCCCTTGGGGCAGTACTGATGCAGGTAATGGTAAGGTAGGCCATTTACATCAGCAGGAGCTGGTTTTGAAGCAGAAAAAAATATAAACACTTCCCCAAGACAGACAACATCTTTTCCCTCTTGAACATATATTCACTTCAGAGAAAAAACTTAGTAGAAAGGAGTCCTAACTGGGGCTTATAAAAGTTTAACAGAATAATATTAAACATTACATTTCTTTTTTTACAATTCAAAGTAATTTTCCTTTGAAGATGCGTATGACATTTTGTTTTCTCTTTCATCATGTTTATTTTAAAAAGGTTAATTTTATTTTATGGCCACATATCTATTTGCAAGTAGTTTGCTACTTATCAAGCTATTCTATCTAGATAAATTTGTACAACTTCCACGTGAAGGGGGGCATTCTTGTAAGGAAAATATCTACAGTACATAAAGTGCAAAAGAGCTGACCAGGGTTTTTATTATCATAACTTGTATCATTTCTGGACCACTGTCACTAGACATTAATTCCCATAGGGTCAAAAGTTATTCTGCATGCCTATGTGCAGCAAAGTTGGTTTCAATTATTAATAAAACAAACAAATATTAAATGAGATGCACTATATGATACAAGGAAACAAAATAAGCTTGCAAATCTGTTTAATTTTATCTCTTTAGCTTTTATATACTTGTTTAAAAATGAGACATAGAAAATTCTCTGTACATTTAAACTAGGAAGATACAGTCAAAGGTATCTCCATGGTCTCATCGTTTTCAATGGGTGCCACTGGTTGTACATCAAGGTGAGGATATACTGCTCATTATTAGCTCGCCATGCTTATCTTTCCTTCTCATTCATCTCTTCTTAGCTTCACTGTCAAGTAAATATCAACCCATTTATTAGGAAAGGATGTCAAGTAACTTGAAAGTCAAAAAGAAATCATGGCAAGAGTTAGAATATTTGAGTCAGTGCTGTGCTGGGAGCTGTCTAATCACTGGCTCCCCCCCCACCTCCCCCACCCCCCGCTCCACGATGCTAATAAAACCCTGATTTGTAGTGTTCACTGATTTCCTTGGCGTAAATGTCTCCATCAGTCAATTGCAAGCTATCAACACAATGCCACTGAAATGTAGAGTTGGGAAGACATTTTATAAATTACATCAGAAAGTATACTTAGGGTGTCCATTTTAACATTTTTCCACATGTAGAATATTAGGCTCTTTCTGGGTGCTTTTTTTAAAGTTTATTTATTTTGAGAGAGACAGAGAGAGTATGAGCGGGGGAGGAGCAGAGAGAGAGGGAGAATCCTGAGCAGTCGCCGTCAGCTCAGAGCCGGATGCTGAGCTCGAACTCATGAAACTGTGAGATCATGACCTGAGCCAAGATTGAGAGTCAGATACTTACCTGACTGAGCCACCCAGGCACTCCTCTGGGTGCTTTTTAAATGTTGCTTCTCTAATTGGTATTTAGAGTCCAAGCCTACCTATTTGAAAGGAGCTGACTCCAACACACCATTAAGCCATTCTCCCTTTA
This sequence comes from Lynx rufus, assembly GCF_022079265.1. Taxonomy (NCBI): domain Eukaryota; kingdom Metazoa; phylum Chordata; class Mammalia; order Carnivora; family Felidae; genus Lynx; species Lynx rufus. The sequence goes on from NW_025814834.1 coordinate 154,139,451, forward strand.
ATTAGAAAATACATGCTTGAAACCAGTCACAACTGTTAGTCACAAACTAAGGTATTTAAAGTTTGTTACAGTTCAATTTATTTTGAATACTAATACCCACAAAAGATTCTGATTCAAAAGATACAAAGGGTGTGAGAAGTCTATCATCCCTGTATCCTAGCCACCAAGTTTTTCTTTCTTGAAAGTAAACAATGTTGTCGGTTTCTGTATCTTGTGTTGTGTATCTATACAAAAATATTCTATGCAGTGTATATATCCCATTCCCTATTTTTAAAACATAAATGGTAATACACTATACATACTATTTCTCACCTTTTGTTGTTGTTGTTGTTAATACATATTGATAAATGTTTTATATTTATATATGAAGATCTTCCTTATTCTTTTTAAAACTGTGTAAATATTACATTGCTGGATTGTTCCATTATCTCTTTGAACTGTCTCTGATTGATGTGGATCTATTAAGTTATTTCCTGTTTTTTGCTTTTATACACATACGAAGTTCACATTATGGCATTTTATATGTGTGGTTTTCCACATGCATATGTATAGTCTTAAATACGTCCTCAGGTCAATTCCTAGAAGTGGAATTTCAGTTTCAGTATCACCAAACAGTTGTATCTTTGCTAATGTTATACATGGGAAAAAAAATCTCCAGATGACTTTGATTTTTATTTCCCAGATAATGAGTGAGATTGACCATCTTTTATTTTATTTAAAAGGGCTTGCTTTTCTATGAAGTTTCTATATATTTCCTTTACCATGTGTTATTGGGCAATTTTTAAATCTTGATATATGGTAAAGATAAGTTATGGATCCAAATTATTTTTCTTCATATGACTATCCTACTTTTTCAATGTCCTTTATTAACTAATCATTCTTTTCCCCACTGACCTAATGTGCATCTTTACATATTAAATTCTTCTATGATTTTGTATCTTCATGGACTTTATAAGCTATTGTATTTATGTTTGTGCATGTCCATGTATTTGTGTAGTATACATGTGCATGTCAATATTATATTGTTTTAGTTAGTAAAGCATTACAAGACATTTTCATAACTGGAAAATGTAGTTCCCCATCATGATTTTTCTTTCTATGACTTTTCATGGTAGGGGGCACCTGGCTGGCTCAGTTGGTAGAGTGGTAGAGTGATGAGTTCGTGAGTTCTAGCCCCAAGTTGGACATAGAGCTTACATAAATACATACATACATACATAATAAATATTTTTAAGGACTTTTCACGGCTGTTTTTTGTGTATTTTTTTTGTAGGAACTCTGGCATCAGCTGATCTTGTTTCAAAGATACTTAGATTGATATTTTATATTAGGATCAATATTTATAGGTAAACTTAGAATAATGGACATATTTATGATGTATGTCTTCCTACCATGAACATTCGATTTTATGCTTCTCTACCTATTCAAGTCACTTCTGTTCCACAGAAGCTTTTAAAGTTTTATCCTACAGGGTTTGCACATTTTTTTGGTTAAAATTTTCCCCAGATATTTTTTTTTCTGTTGCTGTTGAGAAGCCAAACTCCTATTGTCCTACAATTTACAGCTTCTGAATGACATAGTTGGAAAACTGAGAAGTAAGGAGCCTTCCTCAGAACATATTCAGAGACAAAATTTCTATGGAACCTTTGAATATAAAAAAAAATGACTAGAAATGAGCCAAAGACTTCTTGTTGAATAAGAGTTAGGTTTGTCTACTCAGTTTATGGGACTCGAAAATGGCGACAAATCCCACGCAAATTAGCTTTATCACTCTTACCATTTAAGAGGTAAGATATTGATTTTACCTGTCTTCCCATAATTACATGGTAGCTCACTGGTTTCATCATTTTAAACGTTGAGTTTTTTCCTTAGACTTTTTGGTTTGAGATTCCTTTTTTTCCTCAAAAAGTCAGCAAGCAAGCAAACACAAAAGATAACAAAATTACTGCTTACACTATGCATACCTCTCATTTTTGAGGTGCGTCTCACTTATATTATAGGTCAGCCTGGGGATTCTATTCCTCCTTGATATGTGCTGTTGGCCACTCCTGCTACCACTGAAGCAGGCTTGGGTGTGTGCTCACTGTATGGAGACGAAGTTCTCTTGAATGGACATATTATATACATAGTGCTCCTCCAATAATGATTCTTCCTTCCCCTATTTCAACATGCTTCTTGATCACAACGAACCAGCCATTTTTTTTGCCCCCTTTCCTCAAGATTCTTGGTCCTTACCATTCCACCAATTCCTAGCATTGATTTTATTAAATCAGCACATACTTTATTTAAAAAAAAAAAAAAGTTTGTATCTCATCTTGATGCCGGTGACAATGTCTTCTCAACACTGCCCACGGCAGACAGAGGTTAATACACTCAGGGGAAAGACTACTAAATCATACTGCGTATTTTGTATACTCAGCCAAAAGAAAAGAAGAATTTAATTCCTCCACATCATCTTTTCTTATGTCTCAGGAGCCTGACACCTTCCTCAATCACCTAACTAATGTGCGGAAAGAATGAAAACTCTTTGAGAAATCAGTGACCCAGAAAGTTACAAACCAAAAATTATGAAGCATCAAATGACATGCTATTTATCATTTTTCTTCTTCATAAAATTCACCACTTAGACACTCTGCTTGGTGGTTATATATAAAAATGTTCTCTGTGTGGTTCATATGATTTTAATATGGTATATACACATAAGTGTAAGATCTTTTTATTATAAAAGTATTACTAGCTTATTAAAGGAGCCTTAAAAACAGAGAAGTGTAGGAACAAATCCAGGATTCATTCGTGTTCCTAAATTCAAACACAACCTCTCCTTCAAATATTTTGAAAGCATGATTTTACCCATATATATTCTATGTAAAACTTTATCCTGCATAACACATTAAAAGCATTTTTCTTTTTATAGTGTATTTGAATGGTAAAATAGTTTTAAAATAAAGTAATATGGGGGTGTCTGGGTGGCTCAGTTGGTTAATTGTTTGACTTCAGCTCAGGTCATGATCTCGCGGTTTGTGGGTTCCAGCCCCGCATCCGGCTCTGTGCTGACAGCTCAGAGCCTGGAGCCTGCTTCTGATTCTGTGTCTCCCTCGCTCTCTGCCCCTCCCCCACTCATGCTCTCTCTCTCTCTCTCTCTCTCTCTCTCTCTCAAAAATAAATCAACACTAAAAATATTTTTTTAAATACAGTAATATGACAGACTTCTTCCATCATTATATAGTCTAATTAGCTGTAAGAGACAGTAGAATATAGCAGTAAGTGCATGGCTTCGGAGTCAGACAGATGTGGGTTCATCAACCATATGTGTCTTCCTCTCTATATTCTTCACTTTTCCCCCAAGGATTGAATTGCTGATTTTTGGCTGAGAGTATGACCTCCCAGGATGAAGGTGTCATGTCCTTGGCTTCTTACAGCTAGTTGTTCTTTCCAATGTGATGTGAGTGAAATGGTGTATGAAACTTCCTGGCTTTATCTTGAAAGTAAGGGAATATGCTCTTCCTTGCCCCTTCCTCCCTTTTGCTGGCTGGAATGCAGATATGAAGGCTGGAGCTCAAGCAGTCATCTTGATCCCAATGGCAAAAGCACACTCCTGGGATGAAGCAATGGAAAGCTAGAAAAGCTTGGTTCTCCAAGGACTTTGTGGAATGCCATATTCACCCCAAACTGTCTACTATCATGGGTTTTTAGGAGAGAGAATTTTATACATGTGATTTTTTTAAAGTCTATTTATTTTGAGAGAGAGAAAGCATGAGCAGGGTAGGACAGAGAGAGGGGGAAGAGAAAGAATCCCAAGCAGGCTCCATCCACGCTGTTAGTGCAAAACCTGATGCAGGGCTCAAATTCACTAACACCGAGATCATGACCTGAGCCAAAATCAAGTGTCAGATGCTTAACTGACTGAGCCATACATGTTTTATACATGTTTAAGTCTCAGTTAAGTTGGGGAAATTCTAAGTCACTCACAGCTTTATCTAATTCTAACTAATACAATTCTGTTAGTACCAAATATAGATGAATGGTGGTTTCTGCCAAAAGGGTGTGTATTTTTTTTTCCATAAAAACAAAATAAAACAAACAAAAAGTCCTCAAAGGCAGGCAATACGAGGGTAGCTTGGCGGCTCACTGCAATGGTCGGGAACCTAGATGATTTTCCTTGTTTACTTTGTCATTCTCACTTTTTTCTCTAACCCCTTCATGATCCCCAAATGGCTCTTTCAGCCTCTAGCATCATCTTCTTACATAAAAATGTATAAAGGCGAGAAGAAAGGGAGCAGGAAAAGAGAAAAGGAAAGGTTGTAGGAAGCTATTTTCAAGAAACCCCCAGCATATTTATTCTTAAATCTCATTGAATTATATCATATTCCCATCCCTAGGCTTACGAGTTGCAAAGGAGGTTGGGAGGTTGAACTACCCTAATCAGTTTAGACTGCCCTTGATTCATCTCTTGGAGCTGTTTACCTTTCTCCTCAAACAAAATCAGAGCTCCATTAGCAATAAAGAAACTAGAATGTCAGAAACATGAGTCATTAGCTGTATCTGTCACACTTGCCGTATGACCTTGACTTTGTGGCATTATCTGTGCAATGGGGTGACAACGATACCCAACTCTTAGGAAATCAGAAGAGATGCTATTTGAAAGGAGCTAGCATTGCTCCTACTGTTTGTTCCATATATGGTAGGTACCATGACTATTACTATTCCCTTGAGTTGATGTATCTGACCGTATGCCAAGGACATTTCGGGTTAGTTTTTGCTTTTTTTTGGCTATTATATATAACTTTAAAACTAATATCCTTTATACAAGGTTTTCCCCCCTCTCTCTGCTTAGGATTCTTTTCTTGGGTACATTCAAGAAGTGTAATTACTGGGTCATTCAATATTAGTGGAATAAATTATGGCCCTTCTGGGATACCACAAAAATTGCATAGAAATCAGGAAGCCACACACTCCTTATACCTTCCTTGGCAAGGATACTGGGCTACACATAAAGAACACTCAGTTTTTGGAACACATTTAATACACACAAACAGAATCAATCCTGAGACATGTTTATTTTGTTATGGTTCCGACCTTCCTCACCCCCCCCCCACTTTTTTTTTCCAAATAGAAATCAATGTTCATTAAACTTGTCTTCAAATTTCTGGGTTGAACTTTCTACCTTGTCATTTTCTGTGTGACCTTGGGCATGAGCATAATATCTGTGACTCCATTCACTCACCTGTAAAATGGGGATAATAAAAACAGCCTTCCTATCTGCAACTGAGTAAATACATAAGGGAGCACTTTGGAAACTATGAAGGACTCTAGCTATATATATGATTATTAGTATCTTTGGAAAAGTTTGAAGATTAAAAAAAAAAGAATGCTGTCAACTTAATAAAGCAAGTACTTTTGTGTTCCAGACATAGTTCTTAGTACTCAAATTATATTGCCCCATTTAATCATCACCGTACCCTTAGGAGATAAACACCATTATTATGGGCACTTTTATGAAGAAACTGAGGTGCAGAGAAGTGAAATACCTTTCCCAAGTCACTCTAGATTTGAACCCAGGCAGTTTAATGCTAGAAAGCCTAAGCTGAACCACAATGCTACACTGTTTCTGTGTGTTTTTAAAAAAAACATTAAGATGGGGGCACTTGGCTCAGTCAGTTAAGCTCCCGACTCTTGATCTCTGCTCAGGTCATGATCTCACAGTTTGCAGGACGGAGCCCCGCATTAGGCTCTGCGCATTAGGCTCTCCCTGCTTGGGATTCTCTCTCTCCTACTCTCTCTGCCCCTCTCCTGCTCGCGCTCTCTATATTTAACATCACATTGGAAGACCTCTGCCTGAGTAACAGCCTGTGTAGCCAACACTTCCCCTTCCGCTAGATAGATGGTCCTGAGTACAGCCACGTCAGGTTACGCGTAATACGAACTTGAAGCAGGAGCTAATAGGATATCTGACTCAAGTTGGGCTACTTCTCTTCTTGTGTGTGATCAGACATATTCACAGGTGCTGAGGACTAAAGAGAAAAGAGCAATCAATCTATCCCTAGAACCAATGGTGGAGAAGGTGACATTTGTGTTTGATGTGCTTCTCTAATATTTTATAACCGCACAACTCCCTCTGTGTCTTCACATCTCCCTCCCTGCTCTTCATTTTCTCTTACCTGTTCTACGCCTGCCCAGCTAGTGCCTGTTGCTCAGAGCTAAGCTTTCCATCTTTCAGCTAAAAACCCAGTTTCAATTAATTTCCTCTTTAAAGGAGTCTAATCAATGAACTTCTGGACTAAGGTGTTAATAACAGAAATGAAGCAATGTGCTGATTTTCTTTCCAGAGAGAAATGTATTTGAACATATAAGGGTGATAGCTGAATTCGGAGATGATAACAGGGCATTAACAGCACCTGGTGGGTGAGGAAGGGACTACTGGGTGGGATTTGGAGTACCTTTCAACTCATGCAACTGGACCTACTCTGTCTCAGACAGGAAACAAGTAAAAGAAAGCTAGGGTAAAAAAAAAAAAAAAGGAGCAGAAGGTGGAGGGGAGAGACATCTCTGGCAGGCAGAGAATTATTCTGGTTTTCTCTAGGAAAGCAAATGCCCGGTCTTCAAACCTCCCTTGCAGTGAGGAGGGACAATGGCCAATGAAATATTCACAGTCTGCTCTGGATTTCTCACGTGGGTGCGTCACCTCCCTCCTGGTCACTTCCTCCTTCTTTTCAGAAACGAGGACATGGGATTAAAGAAGCAGCAGCAGCCATATGTTGATGGCTGAAGGAAAAGGCTAAATTAATCCCAAACAGCTTGGTTCTGACATCCTTAAGCCACTAATCAACACCAACAAGGCCTACCCCTGAGTGTGGGATTATGTGTGGAAGAATAAGTCCCTTATTTATTTAAGTTACTCGTTTTCTATTATTTGTAGCAGAACACAATTCTTAATCAATATGACCTCTGGCTGAAATGGGCTAAAGGCATTGAAAGTGGCCTTCAATGACTACCTTGCACCTTCCCTAACTATATCTAAAGTATCTACTATTGATTAAGCACCCACAGCGCAGGTTGGCTAGCACCACTGACTTCTTATACGACAGCATGAAGGTGATATTATTAGCGCCTGACAGAGGATGCTGAAACTCAAAGTCACATAGTAAATGGAGGGTAGATGGGAAACACTGGGTCTTTTTCTGAAAGGTATATGTATTTTTCCACTTCTCTCTCCTGTCCTGTCTCCTAAGCAGGGATAGAGTGACCGCATTCCCTAGTCACTTCATTCCTATTCTTCCACAGTGATGTCACAGAGGATTATGCCCCCAAATAGAAGCTGGTCAATGCTGGCCTTATAAGAATTTTTATGAACACTGAAAACGTTCCTTACAATTAACTTACTTTATCAAACCATCAGGGTTTGCTATAAAAATGATCTTTATTCATGGAAAACACATTGGGCTCATGGGTAGGCTTAAAATAGACCCTAAAGGTCAGGTAATACTTTGAAGGAGTGATAACGGTCTTGAGTAAGATAAAGGAAAATAATAATGCAGGAAGCTCAAGGAAGGAAATACCGGAATCTAAATATGAAGAAAGAGTGTTGGAACAACACCATTTTAGCCCCTTTGGACTTATCAGCCTACTTTTCTTTCATGGCTACCCACCACATGCTAACTTCCCAACCTTCTGGCTGTCTTGCCAAGGTGGCTGACTGGTCCTGACAAGGATCAGATGAAGTCATGAAGACAGGGCCCCACGTCCATCGTCATTTTAAAAGAAAAAGAATTTAATGTGCGTGCTATTTTTGTAAAGATGCTTCATAAGCCTTCCCATTTTGACTAATCATTTCAGTTCTGGACATTTATCCTAAGGAAATAATTACTGAGATGGGCAAAGATTTTAAGTTAAGATGATTATTTGTCGTATTGCTTATGTAACCAATATATCAGGACAACCTGAAAACTAGTATTTTGAATCATCAAATTTGAATGATTATATTTGAATGTTTGGATGATCAAATAGTTCATTCCAACAGTGCAAAGTCACAGAGTAAAATACAGCATGATCTTCTATTACTCTGTACTGCCAGTGAATAAGGCGGTATGCACTATGTGATACCATTTTTGTAAAAAATAGAGTGCATGCATGTTTATGCACAGAAAATACAATAGAGGGACATATATATGGCAAATGTAAATGATAGTTATTTGGGGAAGAGAGGTTGCAGGAATTTTTATTTTCTTCTGGTTGCATACATTTTATTTTTCCACATCGAAAAATTATTTTTCTCCATACCAGTTGTGCTCTAAGAGAGGAAACATTGAAAGTAAAAATAGTGAAACTATGAAAGATGGTGCCCATGTAGATCACACAACAGACAAAGCGAATGGTCCACTCCTACACTGTCTGTAGACACTGCCATCAAGAAACACCAGAAGATTGTTATTTTCTGCTAACAGAAAACACCCCCCCACCCCCCACCCCCAGGTGCTTGGCTCCTCAGAAACATAATGCCTCTCTCCAAACAGAATCTGGTTGGGAGACACCACTGTCATGTTCTAAGCAGAGGCAGAACCACATTATTAGCCATGAATAAAGGGAAGCAATCATTTTAGAAGCCCTTAAAATAGCACTAACAGCCACAAATGCAGATTCTTTTATACTCCCTTCCTTAAGACACTGATGCTGCAGTTTAAATTATTTATTTTCATTCTTGCCTCTCCTCCTCCGGCTGTTGTCTGTCTGGTGATGGGGAGGGACACCACTGACCAGAAAATAGAGCCTCTTCTGCACACTGGCAATCAGAGACCGAAGGAAGCTTGTTGGAAGGATGGAAGAAAATTAGTTAGAGGCTGTCACCACGCATACCGTTTGCATCAGATGAGAAACGATATACTGTTAATACTTAAATCGGGAAGGAATAGCAGAATAAAAAAAAAATATTCGACCCTGTTTCTTTTCCTTGTCCCACTTTCTTTTCACCACGCCAGTATCAAAAGTCTATCTATATGCTGCATATTCCCAGGAATATCTGGCAACATCTGCAAGGGCACAACTTTGTAGACATGGCAAGACAAATGCTTTATTAAATGTTATGCCTGATGCCGAATTCTAAGTTTGTTCTCTTCCACCCAAATTTAATATTTGGAGGTTTTGGTACATATAAGCTTGACAAATCAACTTTCTGTTCTTGAGTTAAAGGCAAATAAAAAGCATTCAGAAAACTTCATGAACATCAAATGTCAATTGCAGCACAAGATTTTGATACGACTGTATGTAAATCTGAAACATATGGATTGAATTTTCCTTGCAATATTCTAGTGTTTGGAAGGAAAATCTGTGCAAAAATGTGTTGCGGGTTTTCTGAAACCCCCAAAGTTGAAAAAACATTTTGATTTATTTAGATTTAGAAATGGGATAACCATTTTGCACCCCAGGAAACTTAATTAGGTACCACATTCAGTTCTGCACTGCATGGCACAGGGGCCTGAATGAGTGATCCCCTCTTTTCAGTTGTATTGAACGGTTTTAAGTACATTTGAAGTATGGAATCTAATCAGTGGAGGAGCCAAGAGGTTTCCTTGTGGGCCTCTAACTACCCCATGTAATCTCCATCAGCTTCCCCTCAAGTCACCTCCAATAAACATACAATAAATAAACAATAAACAAACAGAAGATGCAAACCCAAACAACCACACCACTTAAGTAAAAACTGCAAGGCTGTTACACAAACTAAGCCTCCAGACAAGTTTCTCTAGCCTACAGAAAATTCCTGTGTCTCCGCTGCCTGAAGTACGGAGAAACACTGACGACCACCCTGATTTTGCTTGGCTTTTTCGGATCTTGTCTCAGACCTGAATCCTTTAGCTTGACTTAACCGCATTCCTCTCCAACCCTCAGCAAAGTTCCATCCAGGAGCCCATGTCCCAGCAGGTCACACCATTCTGTTACTCTGCTGGGTCACGGGGATTCACAAAAGGTACCAGGAAGAAGCCGGCTAACATAACGTTTACAGGAAGGTTGCGCTGCCACGGACTGCTCTACCGGATCAGGATGCGGGTTGTCCTTCAAAGACATTGATTTGCAACTGCATTTTAGAAATGTCTCCTTTTCCAGGTTAGAAATCTTTTCCAAATTAGAGATTCAGTAAAGGGAATTGGGTTAAGACTTCCTTTTGCTTGCCTTTCTAAAGATGTAAGAACGTTCCACATAAACACAAAAACCAACACACAAGGAAAGAGTGTAAGCTTTTGATTCAGGAAGTTTTGCACATAGTAGAAGTTCAATTAATGTTACTTCTTCCTTCTTATTTCCCTGAATATTCTAATAACCATATTGCCTGGAATTTTGGTTCAAATCATCAAATAAATAATCAAAGCCAAACAAAATAGAAATCAAATCATCAAAAACAACACCCACAGTCTGTTAACAAAGTTCTCAGCTTTTTTTGATGCCCAGGGATACAGAGATACTCCAAACTTCCACTCCGAAGTCATGACCAGTTGTGCAGGTTTGTCCTCAGCAAACTGAGAGACTGTTCAAGATTAATTACAAAATGGAAGGTCTCTCTCTCTCTTTTTCTAAAATCGGTAAGCACTAAAAAGAGAAAATGACCCAATAGAAAAATTTAAGGAAGATAGATATTTTAATTTTTCACACAAAAATATATATTTTTCTAAGACCACAATTACATTACAAAAGGTAAAGATTCATGCTTTTTTCTTTTCCTCTGTCAGTTATCAAACACTGGCTTGAGAGATATTTGCTGTTACCAGGCATTGGGGAGTAGGTAAAAAAAAATTAGCCAAGAGAAAGCAATGATTCTGATTAAGTAAATTCCATTGAACTCTTTCTAGTAAGCATTATTCAGGTCATGAATGCTAATTTGTCCTGCAGGGGGCTGTGGGTAATTACCCAGAAAAACTATCAGCTTTATTGAGTTGCTACAAAACAGTATAACTGCATGGTACACTGTAAAAGAAGACAACCTTGATGTGTACTGACAGAAGTGGGTATTTTCCCCCCCACTAGGAAGATTTTATAGCTGAGAGAGAAATGATAATAAATGGCATTTCGCTTAGAAAAATAGAGCCACGTCAGCGTCACTTCCTGTTTAATAGTCAAATAAAATTCCTGACATGCATAGACATGTATATGAGAAGTGCCACCAAAACACCCAAACACTTTTAGCTTTCTGCATATTTAAAATTGCGTAGAATCAGAACCGTCTTAAAAAATGAAGCAAATATGGCACATTGGCCGCGTTCCAGCAACTACACAGAACTGCTGACATTACTAAAATCTAGATAATTTAGTCCCATATGGGAATCCATACCACAATTATGTTGTCCCTGCTCCGACACAGCCCTGATTTTGCACTTCTTTAAGCCTGGCTTTTTATAATCTTAATTCCCTTCACCAATAAAGCAATTTGCATTCACATAGTCTTCCTGGCTAAGACAGAAAGAAGAAGAAATCTGTTACATGACCTTGGTCTCTTTACAGTTGATTACAAGGAAACAAAGTCTTCAACTAACCCGTTCTCTCATCTTTTTTTAATTGATGTGAAACATCACACTATAAACTGTTGAAGGCTACCCGCAGCAGGCTGGAGACTCACATATTAAGATGTAGGAGGCTCACATGTTTAAAATCACTTGGTTTGCTCATTTAGCACGATGAGGTAAAACTCACGCTAAGTTCACGCAGATGTGCATCACGGACAAACACCTACATATTAAAGAGATGGCATTCCTCTACGAAAAAAGGCACAGAGCTATTACCAAATGTTGAGATTTAAAAAGTTGTTTTTACAACTCTCCATCCTTTACTGAAATAATTTGAAAAATGTGCTTGCTTGGTTCACTAAGGCCTATCCTGACACTTCATAAGTTTAACAAAAAATAATCATTTCCAGAACATTGTTTTCTCTGTAATTTGGTCCAAATAGTGTCAAAGTCAAATATTCACATGAAATGTGTTTTTCTTTTTGCCTCACCTTGCCTGCCTTAAAAGACGAAGCAGCACAGAAGAACCATGTGGCAAGTATAATCATATCAAACAATTAAACTTCGATGGGAAAAGTGAGATTACTAATTAAAAAAAAAAAAAAAAACTCTTGGGGCGCCTGGGTGGCTCAGTCGGTTAAGCGTCCAACTTCAGCCAGGTCACGATCTCGCGGTCCGGGAGTTCGAGCCCCGCGTCAGGCTCTGGGCTGATGGCTCGGAGCCTGGAGCCTGCTTCCGATTCTGTGTCTCCCTCTCTCTCTGCCCCTCCCCCATTCATGCTCTGTCTCTGTCTCAAAAATAAATAAAATGTTAAAAAAAATTAAAAAAAAACCTCTTTTGGTCACCCTTTTTCCCTACACAAAGAAAAGAAGAAGTGCAGGTTACCTATACTTATTAACAGCAATGCTTTTGGAGGACTAAAATATTAAAGGAACAATCCTACAGGTCCCTAGTCATCTGTGTATCGAGGAGTCTGTGGTCTTCTTTAGTTGTGGTCTTAGTTAAAAGGGCGACAACATCCCTCGAGGTACCAGTAGGTACCATTGATTGCCAATGATGATTTATTCGGGAAGGATGTTACCCCACATTCAAAACAGTTGAGTGACAGTTGTATCTGGCTGTCGCTACCTGAGATATTTCATATTATTTTAGATTTAATATAATGTTTACTCTGAAGGGTAGGGATCTATTTTGTTTATTAAAACTTTTTTTTTTTGGTCCAAGATCAGGAACTATTTCCACACTGTCTTTGTTTAACGTTCACATTAAGCACCAAGAGGTAGTTAAAAATGTGAAGCTTTGATTGTGTCCCTTGTTAATATGATTAAGCTTGCAGGGCATGCTCTTCATTTACTTTCTTGTGAAAACTTGTGAAAACTTGTATATACTCACATATCAAACCCAGAAAGCTATTTTTTCCTTGTCAAATAGTTTTTTAAAAGGAGCCTGAAAAAGGCACTGACTATGAAAAAAGACAACCCAATAATGGAGAGTTCAAACTGTTCATGTGTACTAATAATGAAATCCACCAAAGTATTTTTCATTCTTTCTACACCTTGACAGTGACAAAAAGGAGCCAACATAACTTTCCCCCCCCAGCGGATTAAAAGCAGCTCTCGGTTTTCACTGTAACTATAACCTATGTCTAGTAATGGCCTTTCAGTAGAATTTAAAAAAAAAAAATCAATATTATCACCAATGCATATCTTCTCTGGTTCTAGCCTTGAGAATAGAAAATTGTTTTTTATCATGGCTCATTTTAAGGGAAAATGAGTACCATATGTATTTCATATATAGTATTAAAGAGTTTGAATGAGTGTGTTTGTCAGGTTAACACTTCTGGTTTTAATAAGGAATTTTGTTTTTCAGCCCTCTTTTCATTGCTCACCTAGGACCTAATCTGCCATCCATACTCTGAAAAAATTCCCTCCAGACTGCAAACTCGGGCCGCGTGAGGACTTGTCGAATGTGCGTTCAACTGGAGGATAGACACCTGAGAAATATTATTATATTCAGCTTTCACATTATCGTTATCACGCCCAACACAGCTAGCCCTGTAAGTAATAATTATTAACACGAATGTTAGTTCAGTCTAATTTAGTTCATTAGCAGGATAACTCCTTTGATTTCCAAAGAGGCATCAGGACACTTGAATCAGTGGGTGGTACCGGTGTGTTTATTACCATCATTCATTTAACTTTTGCTCCTGACGGTGGTGTTTGTTGAGTGAACAGACGCTGAATATGTAGCAAAGCTCCACAAACTTCCTTTTCTGGACTTGAACGTGTGCAGAGAAAGCCTCGGGGTCTTCCTTCATCTGTCACCCTGGAATTCCCTCTGTCGGGCGGACTTGCAAGGATTAAGAAAGTTGTCCCCAGCATGTATTTCACTAAATCCTCACATCCCATTCAGCACGGCTGCTGCCCGAACAAGTTCCTCCTGTTTGCACACAAGAAATGGCTGGTGCAAACAACTCAATAGAGAGCCTGCCTGGCACAGTGAGGCAGGTGTCAGTTCAGCTTGGTGCCAGTTGTTAATCCATTTGCTTTACATAAAAGATGGAAAAATAGGGCTTTGTTACTTGAACTAGTTCTTCAGGCTCTGTGTAAAGGAGGCTTTTTTCATTCATTTTTTTTTTTTTAACAGTTTCCAACATCATAATGCTTCTTGTTAGGAATCTGGTAATATGATTTCTTCCACAATGCAGACAGGCACCAGGTTTACAGTAAATTCATATGAACTGCCTGTCAAAAGCCTGTCTATTCCACTTGGGTTACAAAGCACGTATGTGAATAGGGCAGGAGGTCAAAACAGTGTAGGATGGCAGATAGAGTGCTAAAGAATGAGCCGGGAAGCAGCTTTTTGTTTCTTACTAATATCGGCGGCATCGTTTTTGGCATGTCACTGATGTGTTTTTTTCTAAGTGATTTCCCACGAAAAAAAGACAGTACACCTTAAGCTGAACGAGAGCTGTGTTGTCCCCAAGAGAAGCAAAGGCCACTAGACCCTAAGATGCAGTTAATGGGGTATCAGAATTACGAGCGGGCCTGTTGGCTTTGTGTGTTGTTGTGCATTGATCTCCGATTCATTTTGGCAGTTGTGCTACTCCATTACTCTAGATTTTAATCATTCTGCAAGACAGCGATTTGATGGGCAAGGAATGTGGCAGTGGTTGAAAGAAAGGAGGAAGCAAAGGGCGACTTTAATCAAAATGCGATTTTAGCATGAGAAGAGGGAAAGAGGAGCTACGATATTGCATTAAAAGATGGAAGAACAGTTCCTCTAGTGGATCACACACTTCTTGAATGGAGCCTACAGAAAAAGGGCACATGGGCTGGGAGCAGTTTGAGCTTAGTTGTTCAAACTAAGTCCTGAAGCTATTTTCAAACTAATATTTAATATATATTCTTGGTGAATATTTCACCTTCTAAAGGTTATGTCAGAGGTAGATCTGGAAAATAAATGAAGGAACAGAGTTTGTAACATTTCTTGGGAGATGGCAATACCTCATCTATGGTCCCCACTTTGTGCTGTATAAAGGTGATATCCCGCATACAACCCGGGCACAGGGCCTCAGGATTTAATGCTCTGCTGCCACAGTCTTGAAATTCCTATTTTTCAATAATTGTGGAGTATGCTTTATTATGAGCCGTATAATCAGATGGTTATCATGTGACACCAGCCAGTGAAAGTCTTGTATTGAAACAACTTCTTTCTTCTCCCTTTCTTTAATCCAGATTTGATGCTGTTAACCAATTCCGTTATTTAAATTGACTAGTAAGATTGGAATCAATTTGATTTATCAGACTATGTTTTCCACTAATTAGGCCTTCTTTTTAGCCTCTTTCTGTGAATTTCATTCCTCCCCCCAGTTTTTCCTGATACATAATTGACATAGAACACTGTGTGAGTTTACGATGTACAATGTGATCATCTGATTTGTCTACATTGTGGAATGATTATCACAATAAGGTTCGTTAACACATCCATCACCTCACATAATTGTACTTTTGTGTGTGGTAAGAACATTTAAAACCCATTCTCTTCGCAACTTTCAAGTACAGAATAGAGTACTCTTAACTATAATCGTCATGCTGAATATTAGATCCCTAGGACTCATTTGTCTTATAAGTGGAAATTTGTACCCTTGTCCAACGTCTCCCCATTTTTTCCACCCTTCCAGCCCATTCAGTCCATTTTATTCTCTATTTCTATCAGCTTGGATTTTTTTTTTTTTTTTAGATTCCACATATAAGTGAGATCATACAGTATTTGTCTTTCTCTGCCTAACAGAGTTCACTTAGTATCATGCATTCAAGGTCCATCCCTGTTGTTGCAAATGGCAGGATTGTATTCTTTTTTTATGGGTGAATAATATTCCATTATGTATTCCAGAAGTGGAATTGCTAGATCATGTGGCAGCTCTGTTTTGAATTTTCTGAGGAACCTCCATACTGTTTTACATGATATATGTACCAATTCAGATTCCTATGAACAGTGCACAATGGTTCGCTTTTCTCACATCCTCATGAACACTTGGTGTTTCCTGGCTTTGTTTTGTTTTGTTTTTTTGAGAATTGCCTAGAGTTCTAACAGGTGTGAGGTGATATTTCATGATGGTTTTGATTTTCATTTCCTTGATCATTAACAATGTTGAACATCTTTTCTTGTCCTCTTGGCATTTGTGTGTCTCCTTTGGAAAAATGTCTAGTTGGGTTTCCTGTCCATCTTTTACTCAGATGATGATGATAATGACCATGATTGCTATTGAGTCACACGAGTTCCATATATATTGTGGATATTAACCCCTTACTGACATATTGTTTATAAATTTTTTTCTTTCATTCCCTAGGTTGTCTCTTCATTCTGTGAATTATTTCTTTTGCTGTGCAGAAACTTTTTAGTTTGATGTATGACATTCTTAATATTTTTATCTTTGGATTTGTGTTGTATGAAGTCTAACAGAATGATGGAGCATGGACAAAAACCAAGGAGATACACGCAATACATGTGTCTCTTGTTCCTTATCGCCCATGAACAGAGAGCATCTGTGGTACCCAATGAGCACTGAATTCCAGTGGACCCATCACGTGTGTGTGGAAGCTCACTGAGTTTCAAAGTGAGCACAAGGGAAATGGGTTATGTCTGTTACTGAGGTGGTGGTGATATGATGACATAGAAGGCAAAATGTAGGGCGACACCTAGGTCTTTCCTGTTCAGCCTTCCTACTCTTCTGTGAGGTGGAGAGTGATGGTAGAATGTGCATAAATGAAGAAGTGAAATAAAGCCAACCGAGTTAGCTCTGTGTCATCTTTCCACTATTCTGGTAAGAATAAAATGCATATACATATCTAAGATACAAAATAGGAGTTGTGTGATTTCAGTGATTCCGTGTGACTTAAATGCTCTTATAAAAATGGGCATTGCACGATATAAAATTGGCAAAATTCACGCTGATAGCTTAAAATTTACTTAGTACGGCATGAAGTAGCAAATAAACACCAACATAAGTCACGCGAATGAGACTATGTACAAGAGGAAAAGAAATCTGTGTATTTTAGGACCTTTAATACCATCCCCTGCCCTCACTTTTTGAACAATATGACCCACATTTTAATTTTGCACTGAACTCCACAAACTACGTAGCTGGCTGTGCAACTAGGAAATATGTCTACCAAGGAAGTAGAAAGTGGGATGTGTCCCCAAGTACCATAAGGTAAACTTTCCAACTTTCTAAATGATTTTACCTTTGAAGGAGTCATTCACTATTGATCACAATGATAGTAAACGGAACCCCTTCTTGTGATATCGAGAATCAACTCAGGCAGCAAACCTGTCAGTCCCCTGTCATTGCTCCACTCATCACAGCTCAGCAACTTGGTAGCTACCTTTCTGGTTATGACAAACAGTGTATGACCAGTTCCTACTGGTCATGCTGCCTTCTCATCAGGAGCAAGATAAATGGCCATCATACAATTTGAAATGGAGGACTTGAAAGTAGCACATTTCCATAATACGTGGCCACGGAGGAGAATGCCACTAATTAGAACCCAAGGAGCACACAATTTATAAATTAATTAGTAAATGAACAATCCCCTAGAAGCCCCAAACAGTTCATTTGCCACTAGAAGATGAGCCATTTGCCCATCCACACGAGTGGAGTCAATCCCTTATTAGAATTGCTTAATGCTAGTGTGTCTATGCAGAACTTTGCTATCAACGTCAGCCTTCTTCAGTCAAAGAGAGAGTGCTGAGGGGCTCCCTCTCAAGGGGAGTGTTAGCTCTCACATTCCCCTGGTGCTGCCATTGGTCTGCCAGCAACTGATCAAATCAGCACATGTCATCGGTGCCTCCTGTCATCTTAACCCAGACCATTTTCTCTAAAACAGCAACGCTCTCCCCTTGCTATTTGAAATGTTTTCTTCAGTTGCGCTTAACTCTTTCTGACACATTATGTACAGCACTGTCTTCTCATTGTCTGTCTTCTCTTAATCATACAGTTGGCCAAAGAAAGTCTTTTTTTTTTTCACTGCCATGTCCCCAGGGCCTAGAACACTGCCTGCCTGGCTGGAGTGGGCCCTCTGTGAACACTTGTTAGATTGATGAATGGGGGTGGGGAGAGAGAAGGAGTGGTTGAAGGTCACAAACAAGTTTGGGAAAGACTGGATTAAACGAAGCTCAACTATCTTCTTTATCACTGGACTTAACAGGCCTTTGATAATAGCTCAGTGTTGCTTGTCAATCTCCAACAGAGATCTAAAGTAGCAGTCAATTGGACCTTGGGACTCTCCTCCCCTCCTCCCCCCACCCCCCCACCCCCCTGCTTAGAACAAGTATTCTTTGGAACACATTTTGGGAAATGTCATCTTAAGTGGTAATTTATTGACCTCACAGAATTTTAAATGAACCTTTTACCAGAGTAAGTCCACCTCTTTCCTTCAAGTTCTTAATATTTTATGAAACAGCCTTTCTTGGGCTAATTAGAAAGGTGCTGCCATTTGGGTCCTGCTCTTTCCAGACTCATCATATTCTTGGATTTCACACTAAAAGAAGTTTGCTCTTAACCTGTATTTGATGCAAGTGCCACAGTGTTGGTTACTTTGCCCTACTGGTTTCTGCATTCCCTCTAATTCTGCATGCTCATCAGTCTGTGTCTCTCAGAATAGGAACAGAAATTCCTCCAGGCAGAAGGAAAGGACCCAATTCACCGGTCATGATCTTTAGCACAACATTCAGGCCCCTCTTGTGTTTAATGTGGTGCTTTCTAAATGATACTAACGAAAATGGTGTAATGATATTGATCCCACATCAAAAACTGAGGTAGATATAAGAAAGTAAAAACACAACAGAATAGAAAGTCAGGTGTTTCTCAATTCCTGGTTTCAGGATCCTGCTGTTGTAATTAATGTTAATGTTGAAACAGAGACACGCTCTGTACCTAGATGAGTGAACCAGAATACACACATGATCAGGCATAAAGCACACTTTCAAAACCGGGTGTAGACTATTACTAAACAGGATGTCAAGTTACAGCAGCCGAAATAAGTTGTACTGCACCCCGAATACACACAGAAGCTGGCCCAGACAGCTAGTAAAATCTCAGAGCAGGGGCACCTGGGTGGCTCAGTCAGTTAAGCATCTGACTTCGGCTCAGGTCATGATCTCATAGTTTGTGAGTTTAAGCCCCACATTGGGCTCTGTGCTGACAGCTCAGAGCCTGGAGCCTGCTTCAGATTCTGTGTTTCCCTCTCTCTCTGTCCCTCTGCCACTCACGCTCTGTTTCTCTCTCTCAAAAATAAACATTAAAAAAAAAAGGAAAAAATTACAGAGCAGAAATATTCCAGAACAGTCTACCAATACATTATCAGGAGGTACTTCTGGACAAATCATCAGATGTCCTTGGTAAAGCTCATGAAAGTTTACTCATAATTTGAGCGCTAAAATGCTGTGTTTGTATAAAGAAGCGAACAGAGTAAATTTTATAAATGTAAACACTTTCTTACCGGCATTTTTTTTAATATGGGCATCGAATCTATCGTTACACAATGAACTTTGCAACAGCAGTGAACTTTGCCCCAGAAACTAAGGGTACTGATGAGCACCTCAGGTTTCTGTACCAAAGGGTATCTATATAATACATAGGAATTTTTGACCTAGCTTGAACATGTTACATCAGTTTAAAACCCACGACTTTGAGGTTTTACTGTAACTGAAGTTAGTACATTTATATTTGTCCTT
This sequence comes from Lynx rufus, assembly GCF_022079265.1. Classification (NCBI taxonomy): domain Eukaryota; kingdom Metazoa; phylum Chordata; class Mammalia; order Carnivora; family Felidae; genus Lynx; species Lynx rufus. The sequence continues at coordinate 154,159,178 of NW_025814834.1, forward strand.
TCTGATAGAGTTAAATTATTAGTTCTGGATATCATCTAGCTTTGGGGGAGTGGATAAGGACTTTATTTTTTTAAGACACTTTTTTATTGTGGTAAAATATATATAACAGGGGCACCTAGGTGGCTCAGTCGGTTAAGCATCCAACTTCGGCTCAGGTCATGATCTCACAGTTCGTGAGTTCGAGCCCCGCGTCGGGCTCTGTGCTGACAGCTCGGAGCCTGGAGCCTGCCTCACATTCTGTCTCTGTCTCTCTGCCCCTCCCCTACTCGCTCTCTGTCTCTCTGTTTCTTTCTCAAATATAAAAAGTAAAACATAAAAAAATTAAACATATATATATACACACATAACATAAGATTTACCATTTTAACCACTTTTAAGTGTGCAGTTCAGTGACATTAAGTACATTCACTGTTTTGCAGCTATTGCCACTAACCATCTCAAGAACTTTTTTCATCATCCCAAACTGAAATTCTGTACTCATTAAACTATAATTCCTCATTCACCACTCTTCCCAGCCCCTGATAACCACTATTCTACTCTCTGGCTTTATGAACTGATTATTCCAGTCACCTTACATAAATGGACGCATACAATGTTTGTCCTTTTGTGTCTTGTTTATTTCACTGAGCATAATGTCTTCAAGGTTATCTGCGTTGCAGCTTGTGTCAGAATTTTATTCTTTTTGAAGGCTGAATAATACTCCACTTTATGTATATACCACATTTTGTACATTTCTCTGTAGATGAACATTCGAGTTATTTGCATCTTTTGGTTATTGTGAATAATACTACTATGAACAATGGTGTACAAATATCTATTCAAGTTCCTGTTTTCAATTCTCTTGGGTATGTACTGAGAAGTGGGATTGCTAGATCATATGGTAATATAGATTTAATTTTTGAGGACTGCTATACTGTTTCCACTGTGGTACGTCGTTTTACGTTCCCATCAGCAATGTACAGGGCTTCAATTTCTCCACATCGCTGCCACCACTTGCTTTCTGTTGTTGTTTGGTAATAGGGAACATTTGCTTTACCTATATGTTTCATTAATATTTTTTCTTCATTTTGTTTAAAGCTCTAGTGATATGATTTCTAAGTTACTGAATTGAGATTTTTTTCAGTCCACAAATATATTATTCCTTCTTACTCACCAGATCTATTAGTTTTTCCTTTTTAAAAAAATTTTTTTAATGTTTATTTATTTTTGATAGAGAAAAGGAGAGAGAGAGAGAGAGAGAGAGAGAGAGAGAGAGGAAGGGAGCATAAGAAGGGGAGGGACAGAGAGAGAGGGAGACACAGAATCTGAAGCAGGCTCCAGCTCCGAGCTGTCAGCATAGAGCCCGACGCAGGGCTTGGACCCACAAACCCCAAGATCATGACCTGAGCTGAAGTCGGATACTTAACTGACTGAGCCACCCAGGTGTCGCTGGTTTTTTCAAGACAGCGTTGTAATACTCTATGTATTTGTAATGGAGATTATGTACATACGTGTGTGAATATATATGATATATATATCATATATGTAATAAACATATAATTTATTACTATCATGCTATTTGTTTTTGGTTTGTCATCAATACTGCCATAGAATGATGAAAGTGAATACAAAAATCCTAGCAGAATTATAAAAACAATAGTACAAATACTTTCCTTTGACAGTTGATTCTGTATGTATTTGTAGAAGTGGTGGGTTTTTGTTTTGGGACTTGCTACTGATGTCATTAATATATCTCTTTTTAACTTTTTGCGTTCAGGTCAACATTATGCTGCCTCACACAAGCTTCATAAATACAGATGCTTTCTGCCTGAGAGGTTCTCACAAGGGCATAGATTCTAGGCTCCAATGATGAAACATTACTTTTGTTAGAACCGATACCAGCAAGATGCTCCTATTAAATAAGACAAACAGGTAGCTTGACGTTTTGTGATAATTTTAACAATCGGGTTCAAGTCCATTCCCTCTTCTAAATTAAGTGCAAAGAGATTCATCACCTGGGCCAATAATTTCATGGCAGGTTGTGCAGACCTCACCATATAGGCTCCTGTGATCACGTGTGTGAATCATAGCATTTATGCCGCCTAAGGCACTGGCGTACGAAAGCGCAGCCTAGACCCAGCTGATTAAGCTGTAGCATAAAACAACACTTCAGTAGTCAGGAGCATGACAGCCCACAATGGTTTATTGGACCAAAGAGTATAACATTGTAATTTACTTCTCTAATACATGTCATGTTCTCTCTTATTGTTTCCCCTTATGGAGTGAAATATGTAGGTAAGAGATTGCTGTACAAGCTTCATGTGTTATGCCCCTCCAAAATTAGAGGGTAACAAACTGTCTTTATTATCCTGTGCCTTTGGTAAGCTGCCACAAATCACAGAAACCACTGCAGGTGAGCATCGAGTGGTTTAAAAAGTCAAGGCAAACTAAAAGACTTCATGTCTCTGCCTGAAGCTATTTTTGAACACTCCAGTACAAGCTAGACACAATTATTATACTTCCTGGCCCTTCTTTTTTATTGTACGTTCCGAACCATTTTTTTTTCTTTCTTATTGACAGGAAACCAGGATTTATGAAATCTGGCTCAATGCAAATATTTAAAGACTTAATTTTTTTTTCCTCTCCCCAAACATAACAATGTAAGTTGAATGGTGTTTTGGTGAGTTTATTTTTCTTTTTAAACTGGAATTCATGGCTGTTCTCCAGCTGAAAATGGCACTAGTCACAGATAATTTAAAGAGAATAGCTTGCTTGTTTGTCAAGCAAACATGTGTAATCTGATGAAATTATTAATGTCATAGTGTTAACTCTCTTCTCATAAATACAGTTAACAGTGCTGACACTGCAATTATGCTCCAATGTTCCGGCTCTTTGCTTATTCGCTCAATCTGTCAGTCCAGTATGGGGAAGACAAATTGTGGTGGGCACTTGACAATGCACAAAAGAGATATAAACCTCTTCTGATTAAACCTTGATGAAAGATTAAATGGTTCTGAATGCTTGCCAGATTCTTGTGATATGACATTTTTAACCAGTGGTAATAAAGTTCTATTGAACAGAGGTTTTTGAAAAAAGATTATAAAGATGACATATATACATACGTCCATATATATATCATACGTCCATATGCATATGTTAGAGTAAGAAACAGCACAGTCATCTCCTACTCTGGATTCAGACTTTACAAACAAGATGATATCAATTCTGATACTGGGCAGATTTTTATAGCCTTCTTTTTTTTTTTTTTCCTAACAGAAAAGAAACAACACGTACTTGAACATTACCAGTGTTATTGTCCTCTAACCATCAAATTGAGTGGTCCCTACTTTTATTCTGTAAAATTCTCATTAGAATTTTTACCATACCTATTCTGTTAGCAGTCAAGAATGAATAAGATTTAGTGTATGCACTAAAACTTAGTTCACATCTTTACATTTTTGGCTTTGGATCAAATGAAAATGGGCCAGTTCATAATAATGACTAACAATTATACAGCACTTACTATGTCCCACTAGGGGTCTAGGACTTTATAGACTTCAAATCATTTAATCTTTGTATGATGTAGCTACTAGTATTTTCCTCTTTTTTAGATGAGACTGAGGCACAGGAAGGTTAAACAACTTGCCTGAAGTCACACAACTAATCACAAGTAGAGCTGGAAATTGAATACAGATATATTACAACATAAACTTGTGATAAACCTGTAGACTGATTCATTAAATTCATAAAATAATTGTAGTGCATATTTTAAAAACCTATAGCATCATGGACTGATCATTGTTAGTATTCATATTAAAAAGTACGCTCAATCAAAAAGTCTCTTTAAATAAAAAACAAAAGAAAAGCTCTTGCATTTCAACACTCTAGTGCCTGGAATAAATGCATGCATTAAACGTGAAAGAAATGGGGAACCCAGACAAGTTGAACCTGGCTACCTAGACCTTTTGGTTGACTTACTTGGAGCAGATAAATTGAAATAATAAAGAAAACTGGCAGCTTTCTACACTGTGTTATTGCTAAAAACCTTGTTGCAAATTCAGAAGGAACCTATGCGTATCATTCCTGGCCCTTTTGTTCTCTGTGTTTGTGACAGAAATAGCGTGGTTGTGCTTTCTCTTTTCCACTATGCACAACATACTGCAAAACTCGTTTGAGAAAAGATCACTTTAGGAGGATGGAGAGGGTTTTAAAGACAGTTAATAGAGGAAAAAAAAAACTTTGTGTCAGGTAGAAAGGCAAAGGGGGGAGAATCGTTTTCTTTTTTAATTGTGCTAAACAGTTGTTTCCCTCTCTGAAAGTTCATTATATTTATTTGTCATCAGGGTAATTGAGCTACACTTGTTGCTAAGTCTGTTGCTCGCCTTCTGATGAACGGATTCATTAAGTTCATTTCTAATCTCTGTCTTCTAAATTCAATAAGCACTATAAAATTTCTTTCCTTGTATGGGAATTCTAAGGTCTTTTTTTTTCCTCAACAGCTTGAATTCCTGTATTCTGATTAAGATAGATGAAGTATTTGCATTCTATCCATATTCATAATCCTCTTTCAGAGTCAACCTAAAATACCACATTTGTTGCCCAGGCAGACACAGGCAATGTGTTCTGATTGCTCTGTAGCTTTTTGTTTAGATGGATAAGGACCTATCCCTTTTCAAATTCAACAGAAGAGGTGGTCACTAGGTGAATTCAGGCTGTTAAGAAACCAGAACAATCACTGTTTCTTTTGTGTGTGACAGAAACTGTAATTAATGATTTCCCCCCTTTTTTGCTAAAGAAAAAAAAAAGAGAGATGTGCAGTTGACAGACATTTTATTAATAGTTTCTGCCAACTTGCCATGCATAAAAGGTTTTATTGGTTGCAATGCCAGTGTAAGAAAAGTTCTTTTTGATGAAACGTTCAAGATGGTTGTTTTATGGATGAAAAATGAAGGCAATCTGTCTACTGCCAGTGAAATTTGGGTTTCAATAATAAAATTAAAACTATTGTGACATTTCCTATTGTGTTATTTAACCATCTGCCTCCTACTGGTCCAATCAATGATAACATTACCTGGGTCCTCTCTTTTTAACAAGAAGACCTGCCAATATTGTGTCTCATGGTTAATTTACGAGGAGATTTATTATTGATTAAGGTGTTTATACATTTGGTGACTGCTGTTCTTCCTATAAAGGGGAAATACTTTAGTCTCATGGTTGAGGGTTAAATATTCAACCTCGACAAAATGGATGTTTGTGTCCCTTCAGGAACTAGAAGTGTAGGAACCATACAAGAGGGCAACGAGAGATGTATGCCGATGACAAACTCTCACCAGGTGTGTAATATATGACTCTAAGTCATTATTTTCTCGTTCAGCATTTAATTTAAAACACATCTTCCAAAATGTTTTCTCAGTATTGACACATTAAATTCATAGTTACCTGTATTAGAATTTTTCCCCTTTTGAAATTGTTTCGTGCAAGTTTTTATTTAGAGTAGTCGGGTTGTTTCAGTGATTTCTGCTCATCAGTCAAGAGGGGGAAAAACACATTTTACCACATGGATTCACGATAAAGCAATGAAGGTGCCTCACTGTGACTTATTTAATCTTCCGTTACAGTGGGGTGAAAAGAAAAGGGATATTCAATATTTTAATAAGTCTTTGGACTTTGTTGCAGCCCAAGTGGAATTTGATCAAGAAATGTGAAGGATAAGATACTAAAGCATTCTAATCATTGACCACTTGCAAATATACTTGCTTTATTTTGCTTATAACAACCATCATTATTAATTTAAACAACACTCAGTATTTGCCCATATCTTTTACAAACTTTAATTTTTAAAAGTCTTAAATAGCTCACATTTTAGAAGAAGGCAGGCAGCTGGAAATGTGCTCTTTGCACATTGATCTTCAAGCAGTCATTCCTTTTCTCTGGGAATTTTTATGTAAGCTGCCTTATTGGGAATATGCTAATGACATCCGCCATGATTACTGATTTTCTTTGAATCGTTATTCCTCTGTGGGCAAAGCAATCAGAAAGGGAGAACAGGAGATTTCCTTCTTGCTTGTGTGCCTTCTTCAACCATCTGCTCTATCCTGATTCATTTGAATACGATCTGCAGTTTTTAGATCCTTTGCTCCAACATTTCTGAGGCATTTGAAAGCTTAAAAGGAGTTAATAGTTATCTTTCTATGTCACAAATGTGGTTCTCTGTTGTCTTCTAAGTGCCAACTTGCCTACCCAGGGTTTACGTGGGCAGACTAATTTTGTTAAGTAAAAAAATGGTAGTGTAGATTAGCAGTTTCATTATATGGAATGTGTAGTTCTGAACACTTTTGCTATTGATGGCCTTGAGCACAGGCATTGAAAAAAAAAAAGGTAACTAATGTATTAAAACAAAGTATTCCTGGGGCGCCTGGGTGGCGCAGTCGGTTAAGCGTCCGACTTCAGCCAGGTCACGATCTCGCGGTCCGGGAGTTCGAGCCCCGCGTCAGGCTCTGGGCTGATGGCTCAGAGCCTGGAGCCTGTTTCCGATTCTGTGTCTCCCTCTCTCTCTGCCCCTCCCCCGTTCATGCTCTGTCTCTCTCTGTCCCAAAAATAAATAAAAAACGTTGAAAAAAAAAAATTAAAAAAAAAAAAAAAAGTATTCCAGGAACAGAATTGTTAATTCTAACTCTCAAGATGAAGAAAAACTAAAACTGGAGAACTAGAGAGAGAGAGAGAGAGAGAGAGAGAAGAGGGAGAGGAAATTTGTAAAAGAGAAGTTGTGATGTACACTTTTTAGAGTAACGTTTGTAAATATTCAGATAAGAATTCTGGATTAAGGATGAAAACTTCTGGGTGCCAGCCCGTACCCCACCACCAAAGTGTGATTTACTCTCTCTTAGGAAAGTTACTTAATTTCTCTGAGCTTCTGTTTCCTCTGCGGTGACAAGAAATGAATGTCATGTTCCTCTGCGGTGACATGAAATAAATGTCATAGGTGATATTTAAGGTTTTCTCCACCAGGAAAATTGTGTGACCATATTATTTATTCCCATGAAACACATTGCAGATGATGGGGAAGTTACTTTATGGATTTGGTTTGCGCATGGGCATTTGATCTTGCCCAGGGAAAAGCCATTTCAAAAGTAAATCATCCACCTTTAGAAGAGGGGCTCAAAGCCTCCAGATTACACTTTTAAAAACGATGAGTATACACAAAATTTTAAAAATGGGACACCATATCTTGCTTCGGTTTACACGGAATGGATAAATTGCTAAGGATGTTGCTGATTGATAGAAGCAAGTCTTCCACATCAGTGAGTGAAAATCAGCAAGATTCTGACACCCTAGCAAAACAGAGCTAACTTAATATGCAGAACTGCCATTTAGGCAAGAGAGTTTGCAAAACTTGATGCTATTAGGTCAGGGAACATTGTCAAAACACGAAGGAGACGTGAGTTGGGGAATGTTGACACTCCCTTTCGCTATTCAGCTCATTTAAAAGTGAAGAGAGCTATTAATGTAAAATTGCTTCAGAAAGTGCCTCCATCTTGTCCTTCGCACCCAGTAATTCCTCCTATTTTCTTCACATCAAGAACCGGATTGAGAACAACCCACCCAGCTCCCACCATCTTTTACACAATTGTGAGATTTTTGAACAAGTACATAGCATCTACCGACCCTAACTTCTGATGAGGCTGCTGGCTTGTGCTGTGAAAGACCACTGACCACTCCCTCCACCTTATAAATGTAATTCTTCTGATGTTCTGTGTCTTCTCTGGCAACCATTAGGGATTTGTGTTCTGATTTCCGTGGGATACTTCTGGCTTATTACAAACTGAGTGGCAAAGCCAAGACTTAAATGGAAATTACTTCACTGCTGTGTTTCAGCTGACCAGAGACAAACTCACGCCCAAAATAACTTCCACTCCCTTCCTTCCACATATCCCAACAAAGGGAAGAAACACACAGCCACTGTCTTCTTTTTTGATGTATTATACAAATAGAACACTTTTGAGAAACAGGCCTAAAAATAGCAGAGAACAAGCGTATCTTAATATTTCATGAGATAAAATTTCAAAAGGCCTGAAATTACAGATAGGCAGGTAGCCAGTGATATATGGAGAGAAGTATTTATTGCAACCATTGGCCTACGTTTGATAGACAGCAAATACTCTTTCACTAGAAGTTTAGCCAGTGGTTTAGTAATACACTGTCCTGTGTTGTGACATCCAGGGAAACCTGATACTTCATCTGCTTGGCTATCGCATTTATTTTTTTTTTTTTAGGATTTTGTTTGTTTGCTTGCTCCTGAAATATAGTTTGCAGATCTCCTTGAGGTTCAATGGCTTTGCCTCTTGTAATGGTTAGAGGAGCATAAAACAATTAGATGTGGGTGTTTCTCACTAGTATTAGTGTCATATATATATGTGTGTGTGTATACACACACACACAGACACACACACACACACACACACATATATATAGTTTAAAAAGAATTTTTATTTTTTTGCAGGCTGTATCACTTACATATATTTTCTGTTTCTTTCTAGATTAAAAAATATGCATTACATGCTCGATGTCCGAAGAGATCATAATCCAAGTAAGTCATTTCGTACTACTCGCACACATACTCTTCGGTCCCCCCAGCCCCACAAATGACCTTCCTGTTCTGTTTCTGGATGGGGAAGAAATCCAGAAAGGAAGTGTGCTCACTGGCTCCCGCATCAGCAAATTTCGGATCTACGTGCACTCAGACATCAGAGCAGTATCTGGATGGCAACATTAAATGCCTTGCTGTTTAAAACATCTTTGTGAACTCAGATTATTGAACATTATATCCAATTTTGAGGACGATTTTGTTCACATGAGATCAGTTTTTCCAAGTTTAGAAATGCAGCATTCTTAGTTTAAATATTGCACGGTGATGATTTTCAATGATTAGAAACACATTCATACTATAGCACGTCTGGGCCCAAGAATCCCTCATTTATAGCCCATTTTTCTCTAGCAACAATCTAAGTATTTCTAGGTTGTATTACATTTCTCATTCTCATGCGCTCTCGGTCAATAGACTGTCATTATCAGAATAAAGTTCTTTACATTTAACTGAATTTTGAACTTATGAAACATACACAAATCTACTTGAAAATTGATATGAAAAAAGTGAATGGAATTTAAAGTGTTCTTCACTTCTTTGGTCATTTTACAGAGACATTTATGTAAAAATGCCTTTTATGTGTGTTCCACATTTACCTTTTTCTTTCTTTCTTTTTTTAATTAGTGCAAACCACCTGTGCAAAGTCATGGGAGTTTTCAACCTATTAGATAAATATAATCAAAATATTAGATTAGAAAAAAGATGAAAGGAGTATCACTGGAGATTGGCAGTTTTTCTTCCCCTGGAAACAAACAAAACACACGTACTCTTTACTGAACTATTGCACTGCATTGAATAAAGATATTACCATGTGTAGCTAAAACAACAACAACAACAACAACAACACCCCAGCAGTTTCTAAGTATTTGTGAGGAAACATACTTTAGACTGACATTTGTGTACATTTTTCTGTATCTCCTCCTCAGCCTGTCCATTCTTCCAGTAAATGTGTATTTGGATAACCTCTGCCTCAAACTCTGGAACATAACTGAATGCTTGTGGGAGTTGACAATGTTATTGAGTATACAACTTTAGTTCCTTTGTACTTCAGCAACATTCCCCATTTTAGTTTTTTATGTTTTTTTTTAAATCTATTTTGAGAGAGAGAGAGAGACAGAGTATGGAGGAGGGAGAGAGAGAATCCTAAGCACTGTCAGCATAGAGCCTGCTGGGGGGCTTGATCTCAGGAACTGTGAGATCATGACCTGAGCGAAAATCAAGAGTCAGAAGCTTAACTGACAGAGCCACCCAGGCGCCCGTCCCCATTTTCAAATATATCTTTAAATGGACTTTTACTGCTAGAACTTCAGTGTGATTAGACCCTTTTCTTTTCTTGACTTTAAACTGATACAACCATTAGCCTGCCTGTTCCTTCTATCTGGTAGTCTTATCACTTCCTGCCTCCTTTGTAAAGTCTTAAGACATTTTCAAACAGGTGTACATTTTGGTGCAGTTACTGTTCCCCTGTTGAATCAATAATCACAAACTAGAATTAGAAATTAAATGAGAATTAGAAATGGAATTAGAAATTTCTCATTCGTAAATCTGCCAAATGTGAGGTAGATTTTCCAACTCATATATGCAGAGCATGAGAAATACACTTTCATGTGTTCTCCAAATGAACAAAAGGCATGAAGGAAGGTTTCTTTAACTCTGGAAGCGAGAGATGAGTTCAGAGTTATACATGCCACTCGGGGAGAAAAAAAAAAGAAATAAGGATATATAACACGACATCCATTTTAAAGAATTTGCATCTATCAGCACTGTATTGAAATTTTGTCAATTTATAGTAGATATTCTGCATTGACCTATACATAAAGGGATTTAGCTTTTAAATTTCAGAACATGTATTTTTTTTCATCCAAATAGTTAATGCTTAACACAAAGATATTCATGTTTTATGATTCTCTTTTGGAATAATACCTTCAGAAGCAATTTATGGACCATACAAAAAAAAAAATGAGTTCTTTTCAACCAATGAGCAATGTGCTAGGAGTTGAAATAGAATGATGGCAATAGCTTGATTCCTGACCTTGAGAAGCTTGTGGTCTAGTGGGAAGATCAGCCTTATAAACAGATGATGTCACTAAAGTGCGGTGAAGGCCAAGGGAGTGCACACATGGGTTTTGATCACATGTGGACTGTTTGGTTTGTTTACTCATCTGAGTCACTGAACAAGGCTACAAATAACTCATGCCTGTTTCAAAACCAAACTCCTCTCAGAAATTACAATTTCCTGTTGAGGATGTTCAAAGGAAAGATTTAGGCACGTTTTCATGAGAAAGCTAGCTCAGTGGCTTAAATATAGAAGGTATTAGAAAACTACTGATGCTGTACTGCACACAAAGCATGAGGAGGGGTGTTGTAGGGAGGGCAGAGGCACTGGCTCAGTAGATGTCTAATCTCACGTGGAGGTTAACTCTGAGTCTTTACTTTTACGTGCTGATGGTCTTTGATCTTCAGTCGCTCACTTGATTCATCATTTATACATGATTCATTGATAGGTGAATCAGGCTGGACTGCTAATCAATGTTTCCTTGAGTGGATCTGATCCTCTCTTTCCCAAATGTTTGTTTATTCTTCACGGAGGCAGGGGCAGTGTTCCTCAGCAACCTTCTAATGCGGAAAGGTCACAAGACTCTTTGGTACGTGTTGATACCTGTGTGTACTTTATAGCAATGTCATCTAAAAACTTATCATTTCCCTAGGGGACTTGTGTTCATTGATCCTGAGGCATCCTAGAAACTTATTTTTAAAAATAAAACATTGCATTTAAAGCAAGGCACAGACATAGCATTTAGACCATATCAAGGAACATTTCAATGTTTTCATTCTGCTTTGATATCAAATACACTTCAAAGTATACCATTTTAATAGGTGACAGAAAACTTTTATCATAAACACATTTCTAAAATCACTTAAAATCTTAGAACAGGAGCAACATGGAGACTCCAGGCTTTTTATTTGGGTTAATTATGACTTTTCACACAACCGTTTCTTGTAGACCTTTATCTTTTTCCTCTAAATTCTTCTGATATTGAAAATCCCCTAATGATTTTGATTTTTCCCCCAGTTTCTAATTACTGTACGCCGCAAAGGTAGGTAACCTTATTTTCGCTCTTCAAGTATATTTTCCCTCATTTCAATTCCTTGCTTTTCTTCCTTAGACTCAAGTTCCCGGTCTACGCTGAACTAATACTGTTTTATAGAGAGACATTTGAATATTATAGTTTGTCATATCATTCAAGGCATATTGTATATTTAGTGTTCTGTGAGGCTTTTTGTTTTCTTTCTGAATTTGTCGTCTAAATCTGGTTTCTGGCATAATTTCTTAAAAAAAATTTTTTTATGTTTATTTATTTTTAAGAGAGAGAGGGAGAGACAGAGGGTTAGCAGGGGAGGGACAGAGGAAGAGAGAGACACAGAATCCAAAGCAGGCTCCAGGCTCCGAGCTGTCAGCACAGAGCCCGACGCGGGGCTCGAACTCACAGACTGTGAGATCATGACCTGAGCTGAAGTCGGACGCTCAGCCGACTGAGCCACCCAGGCACCCCTGGCATTATTCTAAAGTAAAACAAAACTGGATTTTTCAGGCATTTTCTGGGTATAATCTGTTATATGCTTATACTAACTTTACTCAGATTTCTGTTATGGAAAGGGTATCTGAGATCAGCAAGCTTTCTAGTTTTAAAGACCAAATAAATGATATTTGGGCGTTTCACAGTTTCTTCCTTTGTATAGTACATGGAAAGATGGAAATATCATTGTAACAGAATACATTTTCTAAGGTGGCTATTTTTTTTTTTCCTTTTAAAGAGGCTTTGTGCCAAATCATCCTGTTTGTGAAGTAAAGAAAGAAAATGCTACCTACACTGTGGACAAGATAACCTACTGTACAGAGTTCAGAATGGAAATAAAACTGAACCACATCATTGTTTAAGGAAGAAAACTAAAAGTGGCTCTTCCTGCTACTGGTTTTATCCAGCAGTAAAGAGAAATCCCTGCACATGTTGTTTACACAGTACGAAATCCTTATAAAGTCATAGTGGAACAAGTCTGCTATCTGACCCAGCCTTTAGGGCTCCTTAAACACCTGTGGATTTATGGAGTTCAGATGTCTACAAGGGCATGTATGGAAGTTCATTCAGAAACCTGGAGCCCAAATAAAATGATCTGTTGACATGGGCAAGCTGTTTTGCTCCTCTGTGGTCCAATCAGTCTTTTGAACTAGAAAAGAGATTAAGATTTAAGCAAGTGCTATTTTAAAAAAAGAAAAAAAGAAAGAAAGAAAAGAAAGAGAGAAAGAAAAAAAAAGAATGCTCTTTAAATAATTAGGTTTCACAAGGCTAACAAGGAAATGCAGGTGTATTTTTTGAATTTTGTTATGTGACTTAGATCAATTAGTCTTCAAATTTATTTTTTCAACGTTTTTTTTTTTTATTTTTTATTTTTGGGACAGAGAGAGACAGAGCATGAACGGGGGAGGGGCAGAGAGAGAGGGAGACACAGAATCGGAAGCAGGCTCCAGGCTCTGAGCCATCAGCCCAGAGCCCGACGCGGGGCTCGAACTCCCGGACCGCGAGATCGTGACCTGGCTGAAGTCGGACGCTTAACCGACTGCGCCACCCAGGCGCCCCCAAATTTATTTTTAAATTTAAATTTATAACAGCAAGATCATCAGGGGATTTATTCCCCTACATTATGCGTGTATAAGTAGCCCCTGGCAGGTATACAAAAACATCTGGTATGGGGAACTGGCCCTTTCATAGTGAAGACCCACACAATTTAAAACATGAAAACCTATACCCTTTAGAAACTTATACTCCTTAAAAATGATCAAATATAGCCACAAAGTTGTCTTAATTAACTCCATCACAATTGCTTTCTTTGGGGGATTTGATTTAGTCTTTTGAAAATCAGAGACACCATGATTTAGAAAACTTCAGTCTTATTCTAAAGAGTTTCAAATGAACTTATCTTATAATTGTTAAACATGTGTCTCCATTTCCATATGTCTTTTAAACGTTTTATGAAAGGAAATATGCTTGAAAATACCTTGTTTAAACTCAAACTTCAAGTTACATCCAATGTAAAAAATAACCTGGTCAACATCTCTCGTATTTTTGCACTCTAATCATCCTGTGATTGAGAGTATGTGTGTGGAAATGTGGGTAAGACTTCACCATGCCTGGCTTCTTGATTCCATTTATACATTGCTAAAACTTATTTTTTTCTTCTGGAAAAGAATATATATTCCTATGCAGGTTTGGGTTTTATTTAGGGTTATCACTAAAACAATGGACTATCCTTAAATCAAAATAGTTACATATCAGGTAACAGTTGGCATATATATATATATATATATATATATATTTCTGCTCTTCCCCCACTTTTAAATTTACCCCAGGAATATTCTGTTATTTGTCAATATACTTCAATGTTTCTAAATGCACAAAGTTGCTTGAGCATTTCTTTTGGCTGCTTTTTACTCTTCCTGACTGATTCATTTATTCTATCATGTTAAGATGTAACAACCATGATTTAAAAAAAAAATGAGTTAAAGAAGATTGAATATGAAAGGCACTGATTACTCCTAATTTGAACTTAAAGGTCTAAAGAATGTTCCACAGAACAGAAAGTGGACATAGTTTTAGGAGTAACTCTATGCCATTCCCATTAGATTTGTGTTCAGGTTTCTTAAGACACCTGATGGAGGGGCGTCTGGGTGTCTCATTCAGGTAAGCCTCTGCTTGAGCTCAGGTCATGATCTCATGGTTCCATTTGTGAATTACAGTCCCACATCTGGCTCTCTGCAGTCAGCACAGAGCCTGCTTTGGATCCTCTGTACCCCTCTCTCTCTGCCCCTCTTGCTTGCTCTCTCTCATTTTCTCTCTCTCTCAAAATACATAAATTTAAGCATTAAACACACACACACACACACACACACACACACCTGACGAGAGTTGTTTTATTGGTGAGTCCAGGTCCTGGGGACAGTCTGTTCCTCCTTGTGGTGTCACACGATAGTCAACTTTCTATAGTAAGTTTGGAGACAAGCCAAATAAGAAGAAAAACCCACAAACTTAGGTAAATTCAAACATAGATAGAAATAGAAATAGAAATAGAAACAGAAATAGAAATATATATATATATATATACATATATATATAATGATTAAGTTAGATAAAAAGAGAGTGGTATATAATAAGTCTCCATGTGCTTAATATAAAAGACAAGTTTGTGTATGATGTAGGTGGTAGGTATAAGGCTTAAAATGATAATAAGAAGGAATTACTTATATCACATCTAGAAAGAAAACGCTAGCTAATATCTGCTGTGCTCATAAATATGAAGCAACGATGTATTCATGCTATGATATATTTTAACAGTTTTATAATTGCTATTATTCTACTAGCATAAAGCACTGACAGTGATAGAAACATGAGTTTAGGGGCGCCTGGGTGGCTCAGTTGGTTGAGTGTCCGACTTCAGCTCAGGTCATGATCTCACGGTCCGTGAGTTCGAGCCCCACGTCAGGTTCTGTGCTGACAGCTCAGAGCCTGGAGCCTGCTTTGCATTCTGTGTCTTGCTTTCTCTCTGCCCCTAACCCACTCATGCTCTGTCTCTCTCTGTCTAAAAAAAATAATAATAATAAATATATAAAAATAAAAAAAATAAAAAAAAGAAACATGAGTTTAAAGGAGCAGAAACTAATATAATATTGCATGTTAACTATACTTCAATAATAAATTTGTTGAAAAGTAAAGGGAAAATACTCAGTGAATTCTTACAGTGCGAAGTGGAGATTTCTGGCTAATTCAGGCACTTTGGGTTCATCTTCAGAATCAAGCACACCAAACAAGGTATAAATAGCTATTTGCCTCATTTCTTTCTAATAATTACTATGTGCAAGTTCAAAACAAGAAAAAAAAAAGATAGTGATTATGTATTTTTGAATTATTTTTTCTCTCTAATAAACATGTATTACTTGGGTAGTGAAAGAAGAATATACATTTTTAAGGACATACTGCAACAAATCCTCCATTAGCATTTTTCCAAGGGAAGACAAGGCAGAAACATGCAATGCTTTATTCCAACTTTTTGTTTCTTTAGCGCAAGCCGTGTTCTGTTCTTTATGTCAGAAATAACCAGTACCTGTTTCTACCAAAGCCCAAATAATTAATGCACTCATAGCACTGCTAAAATATCAAACAGCTTGATATTTTTAAATAATACAAGCAGTATGTTGGTTGGATTTTTTTTTTTCCCAAAGCAACATTTAACCTTGTGCGGATACAGTCTTTGCAGGCCAAAGGAGGGATTAACAAGGACTGTTAGGAGGCAAAGAACTGCAGAAAACAGAAGTGTGGACACTGTGTGTCTGGAAGCATCACGGGACACATCGATGTGGGAGGGTCCTAAAAATGTGCTGATAATTGGCTTGGAAAGATGGGAAGTGGATATGGGTGAGATGGAAGGAAGAAACAGGGAAGGACTAAATATCTAGGGTGGAGGGTGGAGTTAAGGAGGAGGAGAACAAGAATCTACATAGGCGTAACTATGAAGTAGTTGGATGCAATCTGCCTTTTTCAAAGTGTTTTCTGACCCTCTGAAAACCAGTCCATACTGTAAATGGGGCCAAAAGTGGGTTAGGGAACACTGTAACCTCATTTCACCTTATTTAGCTATGTGCCAGAGATCTCAGCAGGCAGTTCAATTAACTCCCACTAGTTAAATGAGAAGAAAATGAGGTTACCCAGATTAACAAAACACAACTGTTGGTCCTCCTCCAACTCAGGGGGAGGAAGGCTCCAGGCTGACAGAGTTGGTGCAGCCCCAGGCAATTGCCCATTTGCCCAGGGACTTCTGAGCTAAGAGCGGCGGCACACCCTGCAACCTCAACCAATGACAGTAGAAACAACGTCAAAGGGAAGACTAGAGTATTAAAGGTGATGTTGAGGGGCTTCTGGGTGGCTCAGTTGGTTAGGCGTCCAATTTCAGTTCAGGTAATGATCTCATGGATCATGGATTCAAGCCCCCATCGGGCTCTGTGCTGACAGCTCAGAGCCTGGAGCCTGCTACAGATTCTGCCCCTCATCCCCTCCCCCTCACATTGTGTGTGTGTCTCTCTGTCTCAAACATAAACATTAAAAAAAATAAAGGTGATATTGAATATTGTGTTCTTTCGATTTCTTTCTCTCTCTTTATGGAATTAATGCATAACCTTCATGGGGAAAATATTTCTCATGGAATAATCTCATGGGATTTTACATCTCACAGAGTTTGAATTGGAAAGTTTTGTTTTCTAAAGCTTGACTTTGTGAAATTATTTCCTTGCTGACAGTTTGTTGGGTTTCCTAGTTTAGAAGTCTCAATTAGCTCCTTTATTATCTTAACAAATTATTTGCCAATATCTACAGTTATTTTTAACATGTTTAAAATAACTGTCACCAGACACTGATAGAAATAACTGGAAAATACTTAATGAACAAATATTTTTAGTGTTATCCAAAGTTCAAATTAAATGTCTTCAATTTGTATCTATTTTCAACTTTAATGAGTAGTTTTATTGACAATGACTGATTTTTAACAAGTAAAGACAGGACATAAATGATGAAATACACAAAAGTTCTAATCTGGGAATACAGAAGTTCAGAGCATCTCCTCATTACTGTAATCTGTATGTTGACAAATAGTTACTCTTGGAAGTGATAGTTAATTTATTTTAAGGCAATATATTGCCCTGGTTGCATGTGAACATTATCAACAGACTGGTATAAATTTCTGCACCGGATGGCCTTGACTCTGTGCCTCAGTTTCCTCATCTGCAAAATTGGTTTAATAAAAACTATTTTATTCATAATTTTATTGTGAAGATAAAATAATTTTAAGTTGTTTTTTTTTTTCAACGTTTATTTATTTTTGGGACAGAGAGAGACAGAGCATGAACGGGGGAGGGGCAGAGAGAGAGGGAGACACAGAATCGGAAACAGGCTCCAGGCTCTGAGCCATCAGCGCAGAGCCCGACGCGGGGCTCGAACTCCCGGACCGCGAGATCATGACCTGGCTGAAGTCGGACGCTTAACCGACTGCGCCACCCAGGCGCCCCAAGATAAAATAATTTTATTAAAAAAACCCTTAGTTGTTATGTAATAAGTGTTAGCTATTACTTCTAGCCTATCATTTTCATTATGAATTATGTAAAGTTTTAAAAACTGCATACTTCCTTTCCCCAATATGTTTACTTAGACCTTCTTCTCTTTAGAAAAATATTTCTCATCTGTTTTATACAGAGGTAGGGTAGTCTTACACTATATGTTGTAAAATAAAACTTATATTTGAAATAGTATTCTGCTTCAGGACGAATTGTCAAGTTCAACATCATATAGTTCTTAACTGAACAACTGAGACTAACTATTTCAGCCTCACCTAGTAACATTAGGTCAGGCATCTAGATTTCCAGTATAAATGAGAAATGAAGTTAATCAGCAGTTACCAAGCTACATATTTGCCCTCTTATGCGAGTGCGGTATGACTTTGTATGTTTTACAAATACTAAACTAGAGTTGGAGAAGTTCAATTTCTAGGCCAAGGTGTCATGGTTGATAATGTCTGGGGCCCTTGCTAATGCCTAAGGGTTCCTAGTTGCCTTTGTTGGTGGTTTACTAGGCAAGAAATTCTGGTTGAAGGTAAGTAGGTCAGTCTAGAGCCGCTTAGTGGGTTTCAGCCTCGTGTTGTAGAACAGGCACTGGGCTTGGGATCTGACAACTCTTTCATCAGCTGGGTGACCCCAGCCCACAACTTAGCTTGTGTGAATTTCAGTTTCCTTACCTATAAAGTTTAGAATTGTCATGAGAACCAAATAAAGATAATGTCCAGAAAATACCATGCATACAATTTAAGGTATTATTAGGACACATAATGATAATTTTAAAAGGGTAATCTTGAAGTTGAGAGAATCAATAAAGATATCTGGTAGGTTGCCCAGAATATTATAGAAAAATGAACTAATTTTAATTTGAGCTACTTCATTCCTAATCTCCCAATTTTAGTTACCAGATGCCTAAAGACCATATAAAGAAATTTATGAAGAAATCAAAGAAAAGACAAATACTTTCATCAACAATTCCAACCCTGGGGACCAAGGCCAAGAGATATACAAATTGGTTATAAAACAGATAAAGATGTTATTTATATAATAACTTTCAAGCACAATGCACATCCAGATAATTTATAAAGAAATGAGTTAAATACTGATAGTGGGTACTGGTTAGAAACACAGCAGACATGAAGTTCTTGCATGTTCACTGTGCAGCCTTAGATATGAGCACCTGTGTTATTGAAGAACTGCAATAAAATGGAATGCATCTAGTAAGTCTCCCATTTTTGTCCCATTGAAACGAGGAAAAACAATCTCAAATAAATGCATGCAGATGCCAGTATTTTTCTCATACCTTGCACTGATCAACGAGCACCACCAAAGATGCTAAAAGCAATCAGCACAAACTTTGAACCACAGAGAAACAGTGATGCCCATGTAGAGACTTCCTTGAGGTGCATATCATTAAGGAGAATCTGAACACTGCTACTATTAATAAGACTACAAATTGTAGTTGATCAAACCAGAAGGAGCCTTGAATGTATTTGCTGGGAATTGCTTAAGGCTTAAACACCAGGGACTTGAAACAAACTGTTCTTATCACCTTTTTCCAAACAGAGATTTAAATTTACAATGAAAGTGCCAGCACCAGCTGCACTTGAAGAAAGCACCACATGTCTCCAGAAGCCCCAAGAAAATGGAATGGAGCCCAGTTCAAGCTGGAGGTGTCATCTTGCTCTAGCCAGCTGGGTGACACCAAGCTGCAAGTGATGAGGTGCTAATTAAAGGGGATGAACAGTCTTATTGTAGGCACCTGCCAGTGGCCTCCGCAGAATCAGCTAGAGCCCTGGGCATATCGCCCAGCCTGCCTGGCCACAGGCTGGAATTCTGGCATTTCTTATCTAGTCCCTCACTTCTCTTATTTTCCCCACTATGGTTTTAGTTGGACATGACGACTCCTCTTGCCCCTTGCCCCTATTTACCAGTTCTCCTGAGTAATAATTATCACATGATTCGAAGTGTTAAGCATAGACCCTTTCCAAAAGCAGAGATTAAAACAATAAAAACTAGATAAAAGTCTGTCTTAAACAACAAAAACAAACGAAAACCCAAACTATGTAAAATGCGGATGTACTGCACCTGTGGGGAAAAAAGCAAAAATCATACCCAGAGATACAAGAAATGTTCTCTTCAATTTCACATCACAGTGTCAGATTTATTACACTGACCCTTTTCACCCCTCTTCCTGTTGAAACCACACCACATGATGCTATACAGCTAGAACTACATTACAAGGATGGGTCATTTACAAATATTTGCAGCAGTCGTGGTAGCTGTTTTTCAAAGACAGAGAGCAGGACATGACCTAAAGCAGCTGAACCACTGAAATAAGAAAAGAAAACACCTTTTTTCCTATTTAAAATGGTAGCTTTACCTACGTTTTCACGACTTGAGACTGTTCAGTACACAGTCCGTTGGTAATCCAGTAGGCAGTATATTTAATAAACGTTCTGTGTGTATCTGTTTAGTCTTTCATGTGATTAAGAAGCAGACTATTGAATTTATTATCCAAATGAGGCAGTTCCAGGGAATATTATTTTTTGTGAACTTTAGGAGTTTTTGTGATCTAAATTTCCTCTCTATCCAAAAGAGTTTTCTGCAACAGTCCTGCGTCTAAAGCCATTAGTTTGCCTGGAAACTTCTCTCCACAATGCCACTTTTAAAGAAGTTTTTTGACAAATTCGTTGAAATCTGGATTCACAGTGTCCATTCATTGTTCCAGTTCTGTCTTCTGTAGAAACAGAATAAACCTACCTCTCCTCATCCATGTTTCTTTCAGGATCACACAAAAATGTGATGGTCTCCCAAGACAGTTAGATGTCAGTAGGAATTCTGACACTACAAATTAATAGCCTAGTGTTTTTTTTTTTCTTTTTTGGAACAAGAAACTTAACCTCTTAGTGCCTCCATTTCCTCATCTGCAGAAAGGGCATCACAATCCATCTCACAGGGTTGTTGTGCCTATTATATGTCACACACAAACCTTAGTAAAATGTATGGTGGGTACAGAATATTGGTTCAAGAGCAGGTCACCAGGAATGGCTGACCAATCTAGAGAACAAAAGGAAAATCATGTCTGTGAACACAGAACATATATTTTATTTTGGAAAAATTGAAGTATGTGTAAGACAACCACGGTTATTTCTAGTGGGTAGCTGGAACCCAAGGTCAACATTTAGGTGGTCCGGGCTAGGCAGGTAGATTTGAGTATTGGTGATCAAAAAATATAGTTTAATTCATGGTTGTCATGAATGTTTCTGAGGTCAAACATTTGGAATGAGGACAGAATCTAGGAGAATACTTATAGTCAGAACAGGAGAGGCCAGATGAGGAGCTTGAGGAAGATATAGGATAACTACCAGAAAGTATATGGTCTCATACATTAAAGTAACATGATGTTACCTGAAAGAAAGTGTAATGAAAGATGTTGAATGATACACTGCAAACTGGACATTTAGGAATTCTTTGAGTAGGAACTTTGTAAGATTCCAGTGGAATTAAATGGAATCACTGTAAGGAATTAAGAAGCATAGAAGAAGAAAAATGGAAGGTAAATGGTCATACTATTCTTTCAGTAAATTTGTCTTGTGAGAGAAGAAGGAAGGATCTTGGCATGCATGACAAGAGGGAGCATAGGTGGAAGTTTTCACTTTGGAGAGGAGAAAAGCCATTGCTTCCATGGTCAATACAATTCATCTTTTCCTCCTCTTTTTGAGTGCTGGAAGAATATTTGCCTTATTCCTAGATTTCTAACACTTTTTGTACTCTCCATAATTCTTTTTTTTTAACTTAGAGTAGCCCACCAATCATCTATACAAGCTCTCTTAGTAGTTTAAGATATAATAATGAATGGGGTGCCTGGGTGCCTCAGTCAGTTGAGCGTCCAACTTCGGCTCAGGTCATGATCTCACGGTTTGTGAGTTCGAGCCTCGCGTCGGGCTCTGTGCTGACAACTCAGAGCCTGAAGCCTGCTTCGGATTCTGTGTCTCCTCCTCTCTCTGTCTCTCCCTCCCATGCTCATGCTCCCTCTCTATCTCTCAATAGTAAATAAACGTTAACAAATTTAAAAAAATAATAATGGAGACCTCAAAGATGTAAATGAATCTGAAATAGTCAAATGATCTTCTTCTCCTCCTTTCTTCTTCTCTTCCCTCTGTTCCCCTCTTCCCCCTCATCCTCCTTTTCCTCCTCTTTCTTCTCCTCCCCCCCCCCTTCTGGCTTATGTTCTTTCCAAACTATAGATTTATTTTAAACTTAACTGCATAGGGGGAAGAGTTTTCTTTTCTCAGTGGAAAAAAAGAAGTTTTGAGCTAGTCCTTCAGTGTTGACATAGCTAGGATTCTCTGACATTGGTGGTGAATCTGAGAACACACTGAGGGTTGATGGGGAGTGGGGGAGAGGGGAAAATGGGTGGTGGGCATGAGGAGGGCACCTGTTGGGATGAGTACTGGGTGTTATATGGAAACCAATTTGATAATAAATTATATATATATAAAATTATATATATATATATAAATGTAAATATTATATATATATATATATATATATATATATATAATTAAACTGTGGGTTCTGTGCGTATCCATGCACCATGATCACAGCACTCTTTCCTATATAGGTTGTAATAGTCTTAAAATTTTTCTAAACAATCTGCTTCAGGAAAGCCACTATTAATCCAGGTTGACAACAATCTGATACCCCTACATTTTGTTCCTCTTTTATCCATTTGAATCTACTTGCCCCAGTCTTCATCCCTTACTGCTTTCCTTGTCTTTTGCATTTCTCTGCCCATCTCTTCTCATAGAGTACCCTTTCTAGCATGACAGATTCTTGTTTTTCTCCTTAAGAAAGATGAAATCATTTCCAAAATTATTAAAAGTTGCAACATTCTTTTCCCACCACCCATGAAATGATGGAAATTAGAAACAATTGCTCATATTTTTATTTTAAGGAATAGAAAAATAGAGAGTCCTAATTCCCTTTCATAAAATATTCTAAAATATGCACAAATGCTTTAAAAATCTTTTGAGAAAGATCTCATATAGAACTTAAAGGCGAGTAGTCACCTTTTAACAAAGATGTCAGGCAATGAAGAAAGAGGAAGAGGTGTCAGGACATGGACCAAAGTGACGGAAACCATGATGGTCCACCTGTGTTCAGGAGAGGGACAGATAGTGCATATAATCTTAGCTGATTTAGCTAGGTACACACACCCAGATAAAATAATCATCACCATCTTCTAACATACTTTGAAATAGAGAAGTCACGAATATGACATGAGTATATACTTTTATTTTGTTTGTTTGTTTGTTTGTTTGTTTTGAGAGAAAAAGAGAGAGAGCAAGCAGAGGACGGGTGGCGGCGGGGGGGGGGGGGCAGACTCTGCACTGTCAGCACAGAGCCCAACTTGGGGCTCGATCTTGCGAACCATTAGATCCTGACCTGAGCCGAGATCAAGAGTCGGACCCTCAACCGGCTGAGCCACTCAGGTGCCCAGACATGAGTACATTGTTATGGCCATGAGTGCATTTTTGAAAAATGTTCAGGCACAAACTTTTCAAAACTGGAAGTGTAACATTTTGTCATACCCTGTTTGACTTCGAGATACAAAAAGCGATGTCGATGAGCTCTAGGAAACTAAAGAGATAGAGCACTAAAGACTTAGAAACCTAAGAACCAAGCATCCTGACTCAGATTGCTTTTGGGCCCTCGGTCTTCGGTGCAGCAGTCTCATACCACCTACTAAGGTGTTTTGTCAGAGAAGGTTAGGAACTGTGCAGATGGGAGCGCATATCTTTGTCAAAGTTACAATCTTTCTAGCTGTTCCTTGAATCTACATAAAATAATGATGAAAAGTGTTCATCACATTCAAAACTCAGTCTCAAACAAAATGACCAGTAATTGAAAAAACAAAGGTAATTGGCCATGAATGATGGAAGAAATTTCACTAAGGATCTTACTGACTGAAAGAAGTTCAATAACTCTAAAACACTGGAAATCTTTTAAGCACCACAAACCTTAATATGAGACTGTTGGCAAGGAAAATTTAAAAGAGTTCTTGATAGTAGAGCATCATGCGGTGATTTGACTCTACTCTATAATTTCTAAGATGGACTGCATTTGCTGACCTGACCAGCAATCCCTCACCTTATCTACCAGCCACTTCACGTTCATTAAATGACTTAGGCATTGCTTTCCCTAACACAAGTGTCAAGTTTATTGAATGTGCTAGACCATAAAGGTACAAAAGGAAGCATTTTCTCTCCAGTTACTGCCTTTAGTCATATTATGTCAGTTTCATATATTCATCCATTCGACCGATATTTATTGCATACCTACTATGTGCCAAGTACTATTTTACGCTACTTAGATCATGCAGGTGAAAATAAAACAGACAAAACAACTCTGCCTTCTTGGAGCTTAAATTCTAATGGGGGGAGACAGACAAGAAATGTAAAAGATCTTTTCCTCCCTCTGAACTCAGACATATTCCATAGATTTTTTTTTTTTTTTGGTCTTTTACATGTATTAGATGTGTCATTTTCAGCTATTAAAAAGTATAGTTGTATGCAGACCAAAATGTTCCTTTCTTTTTTTATGTTTTTTCAATGTTTATTTTTGAGACAGAGAGAGACAGAGCACGAGTGGGGGAGGGGCAGAGAGAGAGGGAGAGAGAATCCCAAGCAGGCTCCGCAGCATCAGCACAGTCCCCGACGTGGGGCTCAAACCTACCAACTTGAGATCATGATCTGAGCCCAAGTCAGAAGCTTAAGGGACTGAGTCACCCACACGCCCCCACAGTGTTCCTTTCACATCCAACTCAAGTTCCTCTCTCTTCCCCAATTCAAGCCTGCGCATGTGCGGACCTCCACGAGAGACAGCGGAACGAATCTCTTCCTTCTACCTCCTTGCTATCCCTTCTCCCCCCACCACTAATTCGGCTTTTGACTTCCTCCAACTGTGAGAAGCCCAGGTGGTTTTTCTGAGAGCCCTCAAACCACCGTCAGCTCCATGTACCA
The DNA here is from genome assembly GCF_022079265.1 of Lynx rufus. Taxonomy (NCBI): domain Eukaryota; kingdom Metazoa; phylum Chordata; class Mammalia; order Carnivora; family Felidae; genus Lynx; species Lynx rufus. The sequence continues at coordinate 154,183,980 of NW_025814834.1, forward strand.
GGGAGACAGTTGCCTAAGAGTTTCAGCAACCCTAGCATGAGGTGTTGGTCTCCATCTGAACAAAGGGTTCTTTTTTGAAACTCTTTGCTTGACTTGATGTCGGGAAAAAGCACATCCCTTGCTCGATGGAAGGAAGATGCCACAGTGCTATTCTTGACAGGCCTAAATTTCTCCTTTACAAACCATTTTTCACTTTCTAATTAGTCTTACAATATTAAGATGGAGATAATGATAGTGTAAGGGTCACAGGACCATTTTTGATCTCTGTTAGCAAGGCCCTCCTGGGTGGGGTAGTGCCCTGCTGTCCAGTGGAAATACAACGCAAGCCGCATACGTAATTTTAAATCTTCTGCTAGCCACATTTAAAAAGTCGGGGCGCCTGGGTGGCGCAGTCGGTTAAGCGTCCGACTTCAGCCAGGTCACGATCTCGCAGTCCGTGAGTTCGAGCCCCGCGTCGGGCTCTGGGCTGATGGCTCAGAGCCTGGAGCCTGTTTCCGATTCTGTGTCTCCCTCTCTCTCTGCCCCTCGCCCGTTCATGCTCTGTCTCTCTCTGTCCCAAAAATAAATAAATGTTGAAAAAAAAAAAATTAAAAAAAAAAAAATAAAAAGTCAAAAGAAGGAAGTGAAATTAATTTTACTAATACATTTTTTATTTATCCAAATAAATCCAAAATTTTATTTCAAGGCATAATGAATACAAAAATATTGATGAGATCGTTCATATTTTTTCCAGACCACATCTTTGAAATTGGTGTGCATTTAATACACGGCACATCTCAGCTCAACTAGGCATACTCCCAGCGCTCCATAGGCTCATGCACCTACTACCTACCGCACTGAGCAACCAGGGGCTAGTCCCCCCTTGAAAGTGGGGTGACACTTTTTATTCTCACCTTTTGAACCACAGCTGAAAGTCTGGGGCAATTAGACAGGTCAGTTCAACATTCCGAACCTACACAAATCTTTCTCGCCTACATGCCATTCCCTCTGTCACTCCCTCCACCTTCCACATCAACATTTCCTCCTCCTTTCCGTGTCTGATTTACTTACACCAACCCATCACATAACAGGCACTGGGGTCCTAATTGTAAAGAGAATTTTCATAAAATGGTTGCGAAATTAATGAGTGGATCTCAGATAGACCCTCTTGACCTCGGTTTCCTTCCTCCCTCTCCACTATTTTTTACCCTCTCTTTATTCCTAAAATATTTAGTATTAAATTATAATCTTATGTAAAATATTGCCAACCTGCAGTGTAGATGGGGAAAGGCAGGCGATGAAAAATAGAAACTTCCTGATATTGTCCTAAAATTTCAGTTTCTGTCTTAAAATGTTATTACAATACAGTTTTGTTTAGGGTTGGGGGTTAGCAATGTAGGATACTACCAGAACACATAACAAGAGATATTTTGATTAAAGATTAGACTAAAAATTTCTTTTAGAGTAGTAGATTTTCCAACTTTTCTTGGTAGCTTTTTTTTTTTTTTTTTTTTGGCTAAAATGAACAGATAGGTTATATGACACATATTGAGAGAAAAAAACATATAAAAATGTTCTTTTTTTACAAAAACTAGGCAAAAATACATTTAATAAGTTTCCCAGATAAAGACAATATGGTTCCTTTTCTTCTTTGCTTGATTTTTTTTATATTTTGTTTTGAGGTCCTTTTCTCTCTATTTCACATATAAGTCATGACACTCTAATGTCAAAGGAAAGGAGATTTGAATTACATTTCTCTACATCAGTAAGAGGCTCCAAAAATAATAGTTATTTAGTATGTTCAGGGAAAAGTTATTGACTATAATTTGAGGGTTAAAGATTGAAGAGTAAATACTCAAGCCTTCCAAAGCTGAGTTTTGACAGGAATTTAAATTATCTTTAGCCAGATCATTAGTAAAATAGCCAATATCCTGAAGGAAATGAGTGTAAAAATACCTTAGATTATTTCCTCTCTCAGAATTACTATTGTACCTATGAAAAGTTAAGATGCTACCTTTAAAGTGAAATATAAAATGTAGGTCTTATCCACTTATGAATAATAAGGATCTCATTGTGTTTCTACAAGTAAAGTACCTGGAGAAAATCCAATTAGGGCAATTATATTCTGCCTATGTACATTTTTCTTAGCAATTTTAATTTGATTTGGGCTTAAAACTGTTTCTATTCAACAACTGTTTACAACTGGATGAAGTGAAGCGTTTCAGTTGTTAGTGGAGTCAATTCCATAAATATTATGGTGAAATGTTCTGAAACCCTTCAATATTACAATATCTTGCAAAAGGAATACATTACTTAATCATTAAATAGGATACTAATGAGTCTTTATTAAACTTCCCAGATAAACATTGTATTGACATCTAGTGGCTATAGAGGCTGATAACAGATATACTATACTGAAAGCACATGGAGTATTAATGTTTTCCATTTAAAATTTTTCTTATATGAAAAATGAGCAAAGTATACATAATGCTGAATAATGCTGAGGTATTGATTTAAGAAAGATTATGAAATCTCTTTGTGTTGGTATGTTAAAAGCCAGGATGGATCTGGAGTGGTCTGAAAAAAGAATCGTAGCATAGCTGCTGAAGGAATATAGGAAAGATACCTACATATTTGGTAAGAGATATACTAAGGCACATTGGTAGTAACAGGGTCAATAACCATTACAGAGTTCCTCCTGTGTCTCAACCCTGCAATGTGTTTAACAGGTCTTCTCTCACTTAGACCTCAAAAATATCCTCCAAATGAGACAAGATTTACACCTCTATGTTACCAATGAGGAAACAGACCATGAAAAGTTAAATTGCTTGCTGAAGCTTATACCACTAACATAACTGCAGTAAGGAACTGAAACAAATCTACCCAATTCCCAAGTCTGAACTCAGAGAAACCACTCTTCTCTCTATTAAGACACACACATCTCTGCATGTTCAGGACTTCATTTAAAATTGACAAATTAAAAATAACCGTACTAGTTTTTGAAGTCACTTTTTAAAAAAACTCACCATGATACTTGTTAACTCATTTTGTGACAACTGAATCTTGCTTACTGATTCTTGAGCAGTTATCATTCTTGTGTGTTACTTTGAGCCTGTTTTTCCATCCGGGATTGACGTATATAATCATGTGACACATATGCATTAAATAACTTAGAAATGCAGTGCATCCAGAAAGAAGGTAGGGTTCTCTTCACTGGTATATATTTCCTTGACTTAAAAAAAAAAAAAAACAAAACTTTTTTGGGACACCTGGATGGCTCAGTCAGTTAAGCATCAGACTTGAGCTCAGGTCATGATCTCATGGCTCGTGAGTTCGAGAGTTCGAGCCCCGCGTCAGGCTTTGTGCTGACAGCTCAGAGCTTGGAGCCTGCTTTGGATTCTGTGTCTCCCTCTCTCTCTGCCTTCCCCTGTTCACGCTCTGTCTCTCTCTTTCTCAAAAATAAGTAAACATTAAAAATTTTTTTAAACCTTTTTGTTTCTTTTCCTCTGAAAGAAGACTTATTTGAAAAGCTATCATAGAAAAGTGTCAAGGCAAGAAGTGAATTTGTAAGAGGGAGTTGAGAAAAAAACAAGGTGGCGGTGACTTTGCTAAATGAGAATGTAGAACTTGAAACAGGATAATGGAGACAAGAAAGGGAAGAGGGAGGCCAGGGAGAAGCTTGAGTATAGAATCTGATGAGACAGGCAGTAGTGTGTTCGGAGCCTTGGGGGTTAGAACCAGGATGATGATGGATTTTACAAAGCTCAGTTTATTTGGGAAACAGACCTTTAGGTGGAATGCAAAATGGCATTCATTCCTTTTACGGTTTTTCAAACAAGTCTACAATTTGCATAATCTGACAAAGAATAGAACACAGACATAGATGTATGTAACTATCAGTTCTGTGTACTCCTTCCTGACCCTTTGGATGATCCTGGCTCAGTGTCAGCTGTAGGAATCTGGATGAAATGAGTTGAGGAAAGGAAGGAGAACAGGGGTGAGGAACAAATGCATTTCTAAGGTTTACAGGACTTCTAGGAAATCGAGAGAGGCTCTTGGTCATCGTGGAACCGTCCTCTGTGCACATTCATTTGGTATACAAGCATGTAGGAAGGGTTGCTATCAATTCTCTAGGCATACTCGCAGCCACACCTGTAATTCTGGGGTTAGCTTCGAACTGAAGGAGGTTCTGGGAAAAGAGAATAGGGAGACAAATTGGATAGGATGCGTTTAAGAAACACACTGGCAACGTGTTCATAATGAGCAGGGGAAATGACAAGAAGTCTGACAGTAGCATTTCCTACAGACCCCAATGAGCCTTTTGGGAGGAGACAGAAACCAGAGTCTGAAACAGAGAAGTCCACTCTAATGAGATAAAAAAATCACTAAGAGTCGTAACTTAGTTCTTGAATGAAGATTCAAGGAAGGAGTAGAGCCTGCCTGTGGGTTTTCGGATAACGAGAAAGAAATAGGTAACACTGAAAAGGAAACTTTTTCATGCTTAGACTGGCGATAAGATACCAAAGAGAGCTAAAGATAGGAAATTGGATAAGAACTGAAAACTCCAAGGGGTAATGGTTGGTCTGTAGTAGTTTAGGGGATGAAAGAGTATAAAGAGGAAAATAAGGAAGAAGTTGAGAGCAGATGAGAGGCAGTAAGCGAGCTTGCCAGAAGCACTGAGTACGGGGATGTGATCCTTCTCAGAAGACAGCAGATCAAGGAGCTGTGTGTCTGAAATCAACTGCAAGACGGAGAAGCATTTCTTTTAACTATGTGTAAGAGAGGACATCCGTGTCTCTTCCGACCAAATTAGAAAAAACCGAGGCAGAAACCATCACAGCCACGTTTCCCAAATTTTGCTGCACGTTAGAATCTCCTGCAGAGCTTAGAAAAATCTCTTGATGCCTAGGTTGTGCCCCACGCCAAGAAATCAGAGCGTGTGCGGAAGGAGCCACGCCTCTGCATTTTTTAAAGATGCGCAGGTGATTCCGATTTGCAGCAAAGTGTGAAAACCCCTTATTTATAGAGCATGCCTTAAAATTTGGGAGGGAAATTGTAGAGCAGATGGTGGGTCAATTGGTTAAGAAAGAATGGCCGAAATCATCTCGTGCTGTGGCAGTGTGCATTATTAAGGACCCACACAAACCCTAACACCAGCCACTTACTGGCTTGTGCTTCTTTTCTTGACCCCTCACTTCCGTCGAGGCCCCCTGACAGTTTATTTCTGTGATCGGGATGCTTGGATCTTCTCTTACCGTCTCAGTGTATTAACATACTGAGCACACAAATTACAGAACTTTGTATGTCAATTGAAAAATGAAAAATGCTAGGTTGATGAAAACTTGGCATAAATTAGTCACAACATATTCAAAAAATGCAGCTTGAATGTTGAGCTGCACACTGGATATGCATAAAAATCTGATGCAATGATTATTTTGTGCACAGGGTATTGGATTTATGCTATCGTCCTTTAAATATTAACAGCTTATGAGGTATTGGAAATGCTTCTAGTCAAATCTGTGAGGTGACTCCGAGTCACGCATTTGGCTCTGATTTGGTTCTGCTTTTTTCAAAACACAGTTTGTGTGCATTTTTGTCCCGGGAAACTTCTTTTCCCACGAGAAGCCCACTCTTACCAAAACATCCTGAGAAATGACGGTGCTCATCTTAGTTTTCTTCTTTGATTAGGCTTGTTTAATTCTGTATTATCTGCCTTTGTTTTGATGCCAAACAAGATTAAATTTTCAAGTATAGTATGCTACATTTATAAGGCGAATTTAAAACAAAATTACTTATAAGAAACCAACATCAGCACCTAGGGACGAGGCTGCGCTATTAGCATAATTTACACCAGTAAATATATTCTACCCTAATTATTTGTGGCCAATTATCAATTACTGGTCAATGCTAGAATCATTCACCGTAATTATTTCCCTAAGGAATCTTCCCTGGATATACTGGACAGCTTCATCATATTTCTTTTCTTAGAAAAACAATACTTATTCTTTTGTCGACAAGATTTTTCACCTACGAGAAAACCAAGTCAAACCCTTTGCAACCGAGGATTTCTCTAAAATTTTAGATCTTTGGGTCTTAACTATCTAAAGCAAAGAGCTAAATGCATCCCTGGCCGGCATTAGAAATCTCTAGAAAGAACGCCCAAAATATTGCTATTTTATCTCCTTATTGTTTTTGATTAATTTCAATTCTGAAAAACTTTTTCGAAATTGAAAAGATTAATTTATACCTCATAAGTTAACTTTTGCAACATTAACCCCTTTCCTTACATATAGTTTTGTTTCTATTAAAATCAGTTGCAAAGCCTGCAAACACTAACCTTACATTTGAATTCCTAATGACTCCTCCTATTGTCTCATTTCTGTTTGAACCTGTCAATCAATGGTGAAAAGTGCTAATCACTCCCAGAAACCCCAATCTTGCTCACAAAAGTACCAGTCACTGAAAAATAATACCGATTGGTCATGGATGGGCAGGAAATCTCACTAGGGATCTAACCGCACAATGGAGTTTATTAAGTCCATTTTGCTCAAATCCAGCTCTCCCTCCATGCAAGGGTTTGGAACTTTAATTTCAAAGTCAGCTAAAACCAGCTAAGGTAACTTATATTCATTAGCCTAGCTCTGACTGAAGCGCTGTGAAATCTCTTGGTTAGTGCTTTTGGCTCTCCGTAATAGCAGCAGCATTTATTTTTACTCTTTATTTCTCTCCCCTTCTTTTGAAAGAGGGGAAAGAGACGTAGTTGGATGCTGGTTGTTTTAAATTCTTAATTGGCCCATGTTCTTATTCAGCTGCTTATTATTTTCGAACTTCGTTCTTTTAAGTGACTAAACATCCACAAGAAAGATATTTCCCATTAATTCTCCCTAGGCAGCAGTGTCCTCTCAAAGCCACGGCCACATTTATTACTGAAAAGCAGTTATGATGTGTACATACAGCATGGGCCATAAAGTATTGCAGCCTCGGGTCACAGAAGGGGAGGAAGGTCAGCAGGCTTATTGTTCACATTATGCAGAACACCAACTTTCTTTCAGCCTTTTTTTTTTTTTTTTTCCCAACTGTAACTTATTTGCTTTCTGTGAGGTGGCAGCTGCAGGGGGCTGGTGTGAAGGAAGAAGAGGGAGACGGTACTATCATTAAAGAATAAACAGTAATTACCTTGTAGAAATCTCTGGAGTGATTGATTACCTCTCCAGCTTATAAGAATAGACCTGGGAATATACAATAATTGATTTCTATTACTTATGTGTGTTTTCCTTTTAACTTTTCCAAAGAAGCGACATAGCTTAATTGACTTTAATTTCAGATTATGTATTTTTATGACTTCTTCTGGAGTTGGCTAGGAATGAATAGAGTTCCTGGCCCCATGAGCCTGTTATCCATCGGAAGTAGGAAGACGTGGTATTTGTGTGTGTATGTGTGTTTGCGTGTGTGACGTTGTATGTTATGTGTCATCACATATCTTGCACGTATCACTGGGCTGCCTTTGTCTTTTCATGTAGGTACTTGTTTAGGTCTAGATTGGCTCAGAGGAATTCCAGGGTTTATCAAAATTCGAGAGCGGGCGGTGGTTTTAGCAACGTCAGCATAGGCACAATGGGAACAAAACCTCTTCAAGGCGAAACTGACATATGTTGTGGGACAGTTCCTTGAGCAGGATCGAGCTGGGCACCACCAGACATTAAATCGTGCTGTCCCTGTGGTGATACCACGGGTCCGGTCGCGTCCGTCTGAAATCGCAGGGAACTGAAATTGTTTAAACTACACCTTCGACTTCTACTTTGACATTGTGAAAATCAGACATGTTTTGGAATAACTGTGTGCCTTTTGCTGGCTGGGAAATTGAGGCATAGATTGCTACATAATGCATCCAGGAGAAAAGGAATCAAATTATAACCAGACCTTGCATTTGACAACACTGACAGTGGCTCGGGCTAGATAAAATTTTGCCATTAGACGAAGTAGAGAGGACGGTATGCTCTGAAACATCGTGTCTCCTGGCTTCTTGGCAAATTAAATTACTTTTGCTTTCTCTGACAATTTACACATTTTTGTACACTATATATTCACACACACACATACATATAGTGTATATATACCATATACATAGCACCTTTCACAACAAGTTGTAAATATGGTTAATTGACCTCTGTCCCCCTTTTTAAAAATGATTGTTCTCATTTCATATTTTTGTTTCCATTGCTTTAGCCCTGTATCTAGCATACTTTAGGTGACCGAAACGTGTGTTGGGAGTCCATGACTGACTCCTGAAGGGTGGATTATATCACTTGGGCAGACACTGAGATGCCCATTTTTCTTTGTTTGGACAAAAGTGATTAGGATAATATTTATTCTTTGGTACTGTAAACAAAGCAATGTTACAAAATAACAAAAGACAGCAGAGGGAAACAATGCCTGCGACACGTCTCTCATTTCAATGATGCAAAAGAACTGCAGATAACCGGTACAAGGATGCAAACTCCCTAGGAGCTGCTGCATCAATATTGGCGGGGTCTAAAGAAGTTTTTTAGTTCTTAATATTATTGTGAACTCTGATTCCATACTGAAAAATCTACCAGATTAGCAAGCATCATGGTAGCTTAAAAGATTGCGGGTTGTTTTGAATGACTTGTTCTGAATTTTTCCCTTCTTCTAAACGTGGAGCAAAATTAATTATTTTAATGTGACAGGCATACATGATAAGAGTTAATTTCCATTATCTTACTAATACATTGCCTTACAGAAATAAAACCATGTGCCACATATCCAAAGTACTAATTCTGATATCTAATTTATTCGTTTCCCTAAAAATAACACAGAAGTATTTTCCAAATTCAAATGTAAAGATTTAAGCTCAGTAAGTTCTCTATGACACCACCAAGTAGCTCTCTGTTTAAGGAATTATTGCTCTTACGCTGTGTGAAATATTTGCAACTCCAGGACATCAGATTGTAGAATTTGAAGCTGTCACCTTAATAGTGACTGATTTCACAAACAATACGGTGGATCTAAACAATGCAGCTGAAATATGTGGCCACAGACATCAGGGTATCACTTGGACAATGCCACCAATAGCATGAGTGACACTTGAGGGTAGAAGAGTGGGCGACTGGTACTTAGTGGTCTTGCGCTTTGTCAAGTATTCCTTTTTCTTTTCTTCTCTTTTCTCTCCCTGGTGGCTATTTGCTATTCTCAGAAGACTACAGACTTCCCTTCCCCTGGACCTTTTTGAACTCTGCTGTCTTTGAACATCATGGATATTGCAAAAGAAACTATTTACTAGGCAGTAATTATATGCCACCCCTCGTGTAAAGGTAAATGATAATGAGGTATTGCGAAGAATAGGCAGGCCTGTCAAAGGGAAAAAGAGCGGCTTTTAAAACTTAGAGCTATACAAAATGCCTTATAGACTTGTTCTGGAGTAACTGTATCAATTAACCACGCTAAAAGCTCTAACTCAGATGGGCACTGCACACAGCATGTCTACTAGTGTTTTATTATCAAGTCCATTATGATGAGTTCTTGTCCTAGACAAAGGGAGAACAGAAAAAGAATTCAGGCTGACAAATTAGACTTGAAATCAGTTTCATTTACATAACGACTGGAAGTTCATTAATAACAGAGTTTTAATTATTCATGCTCTTGTTTCACTAGATACAGCAGTTTTCCCCCTGCTGTGCGGGATGTCTGGATTAGCTAAAATGAACCTTAGCAAACTGATAGGCTGCCCAGATCCTCAGATGCTTTTCTATTTTCACACCGCTAGAGATGGGGGGTGGGGATGGGGGACCGTGGAGTGTGTGTACAAATTGGGGCTGGGTAATGAGGGGAGGTAGACAGAAGGGGAAGACTCTGAATAGAGAGAGAGAGAGAGAGAAAAAGGAAGCTGGCTAGCAGGTTTGCGGAAAAGAAAGAGAAGGGAAAAATGCAATTGTATAGATTTGTATTTGATGGGAGCTTTTCCACTTCCACCTGAGCTGATAATACTTTAAATATCAATCATTTTAAGATTTCCTGATGGAGCATACTACTAATAGGATTGTGTGTGTGCGTGCGTGCGTGTGCAACTCTTTTCCTTTGGATATAGCAGCACTAATAGGGTTTCTTTGGGTATGCTTGCATTAAAAAAAGAAGAAGAAGAAGAAGAAGAAGAAGAAGAAGAAGAAAAGAAGAAACTTTTTTTCTCCAATTCCATATTATTTGGACAAATCTGAGAAACAGGCTTAAAGTGGGCTTCAATACGAATTTCTTTAATTAGAGCAGTGGTGATATTTTCATTCCTGCGAGTAATAAATAATGACACCAAGGATACTTTCCTGCAAAGAATGTGAACTGTTTTCACACACATCAATCTCCTGATACAGTCTCAGTGCCACCTCATGAAGTGGTTCAGGGCTGATCGGGCAGGGGATTATGGCATTTCTGGTTCATTTGCTGTCTGTATATTTTACTGGCTAATTTAGGTAACGATCTCACAAAAAGAGAATCCATGACAAATAAAAACAAGACTCAGTTGTTCCCAATACCCCTCGAGCTCAGCGAGGTGGGGAAAGAGGCCAGAGGAGAACCTCTCTTCATTTTGAGATCACACAACAGCTGCCGGTTCGGGTTTCCAGGGCTGTCTTTGGAACAGCTTTGTAACGAAAGTTCTCAGTTTGGGGAACCATTGTTTATAACAAACAGTTAGAAATATTTTGAAGCACAAAAATTTAGTAAGGAGAAATGACATTTGACAAGAGCCAACCCAGTACCAAGTGCTTTGTCTGCGTTCTGTGTGACTTAACCTTCACAAAAATTATTATATCCGTTTTGCGGAGGACAAAATTAAGCCTCGGAGAGAGCAAGAATGCAGCTAGCAAAGGAGGGGGTAAGAATTCAATCTATGCCTGTCTGACACCAACTCTCCCTGCTCCTACATACGTATCAGAAGACAATGGCTATTAATATTTTTATACAAAGTTGATACAATTTGTTTTGTTTTTCTATGTTTAATGCTTTGCCCTCCCACTGATTAATGATTTTCTACAAAATAAATATAACAGCCTTATTTTCAGAATATAGATAGCTTTCTTAGATCGTGACTAACCAGAAAGCCATAAAAATCAAATATTTAAACAGTTAATACAGGAACAAGGTGCTAATATGAACAAGGCCTATTTCTAGTAACAGAATAATTGACTAAGAATTAGACAGACTACTCTACCTGATAACTTTAAGTCAAATGCCACATTTGTAGATCACATAGGGAAAAAATTAATCACCAGAAGCTGCCACCTCTTATTACTTTAAGTTTCCTTCTAAGTGTGCATTTTGTCCACATACTGTGAAGGGCGATCATGGACTAATAAAGCTACCTTTTTCTTTCTCTCTCCTTTCACTTATTTCCTTCTTTCTTTTTCTTTCTGTTCCTTCCTTCCTCCTTCTCTCCCTCCCTCCTTCTCTCTTCTTTCTTTCTTTCTTTCTTTCTTTACTCCCCATTTCCTCCTCCCCTCCCTACCTCCCTTTCTTCTTCATTTTTCTCTTTTCTCCTCCTCCTCCTTCTTCTTCTTCCTCTCTCTCTCTCTCTCTCTCTCTCTCTCGGTAGGACAATGAGCTCTTCATTTATGCTTTGAAGAATTTATGTTAACTGGCTATTTTTATTTATTCCTTTTCCTGGGCAAGTCCATCCCCCAACCCTGTTTTGGCCTGTTTTACAAAGCGATCTTCATATCAGAGATTTTGAATGATTAATTACTGCTTCAGAGAGATTGGAAGCTCTCAACACATTTACCATATTTTATCTTTTTATCTCTCTGAAATATTATAGAAATATTAAGGAACAAAGAGGTCCCATGACACACCTAAGAGGGGAAAAGTATTTTGAAAAGATAAACCAAGATCCTTTATTAGTGAGCTACCCCAAGCAACACACTAGATTTCAGAGTAAAATGCAATAAATGGATAGTCACAATATGTAAACATTAGAATCTGAGCAGGTGGCTGGGACATTATTGACATTCAGTGACATCCAAAATGGCACTTTCACAAAAGTTGCCTTAGCAATCTGAAAACTAAGCGATGAAGGATGCTCTTCTTCCAAATCTTTGACCAAGGATTACTACAAAAATCTGATGCTTCTGAAAAAGAGAATGAAAACAAACCTTTTAAAAAGCGAAAACAACTAATTTTTCAAGAAAGCCTTAACTGCTCAATGGGTGGTATGTTTGTTAGGCTTTCAACACATATTTGTTTCGATTATCTGGGCTCTTTTACTCCTTTAGAAACTTAGAAGTGTTGCCAAAGGACAAAGAAAACAATAGAAGGTTGCATGGGAAGAGGACGAGGAGATGGAAGAGACATCTGGATTGCATTTGACCTGCCAGCTCTCTCTCTGCCCCGTTAGGCGGCTGCTGCCCTGGGCAAGCGAGAGGGGGCTGCCTGTGCTGATATTTGATTTCCAGGTGCAACTATGTACTCATCTAAATCCTGACCATATGCTGTCATACATCTGCCTAAGTACTGCTGTTTCCTTTTGAACTAGATATAAAACGTACACCTGACCGAGGCGTGCAAGATAGATGGTCCTCAAGCAGCGAAAACTCCAGCAGTTTTGCAGGGGAGATTTAAGCCACGGAAATGTGTCAAATAGCTTGTGTCCTGACATGTCTTTTGCCTGGTTAGAGTGGCATCCAGAGGCAAGTGGGTAGGAGCCAGGGGATAAAACGCTTCTAGCCCTGTTTCGGGCCAGTGTGTTCCATCATTTAGAAAGTGAAAGGGGTGACTCTTCAACTCCTTAGAGGCAAATCCAACCCACTGAGGGAGGCGTGTGAAATACACCAGTCCTGCTGCTAAGATGCCATTAAGCACGTTGAGAAAGTTCTAGATTTGCTGTGCAGCCTTGTGCCTGTAAGTTGACCATGCTGTATGGTACACCTAAAAATACGTTAAGTGGGGCGCCTGGGTGGCGCAGTCGGTTAAGCGTCCGACTTCAGCCAGGTCACGATCTCGCGGTCCGTGAGTTCGAGCCCCGCGTCGGGCTCTGGGCTGATGGCTCAGAGCCTGGAGCCTGTTTCCGATTCTGTGTCTCCCTCTCTCTCTGCCCCTCCCCCGTTCATGCTCTGTCTCTCTCTGTCCCAAAAATAAATAAATGTTGAAAAAAAAATTAAAAAAAAATACGTTAAGAAGCAAGATCTCATGTTAAACGTTTTTAGCACAATAAATAAAACAATGTGAAACAAAACCATTTGTTATATAACCTAATAATAACCTAATCATTGTAAACTGCCATTTTGCATGACATTGTTATTTGCCAAACAGAATGGAAAGTTTTTGTGGAATGATTATGGATTTTGTGCATTTGGGCAACATTGGTTTATTTATCCAATTCTCAGTTGTCTCATCTGTAAAATGAAGGCGATAATATTCCTCATATCGGGTCTTTGCTAGAATTCAAGACAATACGAGTAAAAACATCACAGTTCCTTAAAACGTGGCAGTTATTCTAACTATGTGACTGGAAGTTAGGATGCCAGTTTTGTCCACTGGGCATTCGATTTATAACTGGAATTTACATACATTCCACAGTGACAAGTTGAAACGCATGTGTGATATGCTTTCAAGCCTAGGGTCAATGATGATCGCAAAGGTGGCTCCCATTTCTAGAGTGTAACAAGTACTGAGCTGTGATCAGACGAAGAAAGCCCTTAAAAGGGAGCACTTTGAAAGTGTCCAACTTTTTTATTTCATCTCTGGGCCATTTTATATACAGGCCCAATATTTTTTAAAAAATTCACTTGGCTGGAAATCTCAACTCTGTTGTATTGGTTGTTTGGGGGGGTGGTTTTTATAATTATTACAAAGGAACTTAATAAGAAGGAAAAACTAGAAACACATATTTTTGTCAGTGGCTTTTTACTATATTCCAATTATTTGATTCTTGGTCAAGAATCAAATACTGTTAATAGTATTATTGTATTAATAAACACAAGCTTAATTCCCTAACAATGGTAAGGAATAGATAATACTATTTTTAAAAAGGAATGAAAAATTTTCAGAAATAATAAGCTGGTAAGTATCGAATGCCTTTTTTTCTAGTGTATTAGAAGTAGTGACCTATGCTTTCCTCTTGTAATATTTTAATGTTTTTAAAAATAAAAAAATGGAAAATCACTTATTGATGTTCCATATTAACTTACTATTAAGCAAAAGCATTTTTTTTTTCTGTATTGAGGACTACAGAGACCTTTAATTTTTGTTACACTGCAGGAAAAAATAAAAGATAAAGGTTAAGGAAAGAAGAAATTTCTCAGTACTTGGAAAGGTATCCTTAGTGCATTTTGCAGCATCTGAATTTCGTAGAATTCTTGTTCCTTTTCATGCATTAATCCTTTCTTGTGACAGATGGCAAATGAGTTTAGCAGCATACTGGGAGACTCCTTGGATTGTTGTTCAAGGTATCCAAAGGATAAATAAAATGTGAATCAAACTTACAATTCTGTGCATTGGGTTTCAGTTCATGTTATAACCTAACAAGGGCAAGAGGAAGGGAGGACGGCAGAAGAGACAGAAATGAAATGGGATAAAAGCAGTGCTGACAGAGAAAAGGTCAAAGATAGCAAAGAAAAGGCAGGGAAGGGAGCAGAAAGGAAGAAAATAAAAGGCAGAAGAAGGAGGCAGCAAATGGGATGAATTCTTTGGGAAACTGTAAAGTTGGGAACTGTTTTGTGGGAAGGCAACTTTAAAGGCAGTTGGACAACAATGAAATAAAACATCTGTAAGGAAACTGCTTAAAAATGTCTTACTCTCCTAAGTTGCAAGTTGTAGCTTGTTTGGGAAAGAGGTGCAATGAAAGTGCAGACTGAATTTCATCCACAAATGAGTATTTATGGACTAGAGACAGGACTAAATTCTGTGAAGCAAATAACTATGCAGCAGGAATAACGACTTGAGTAGAAAAACGATTTGTATTATAGAAGCATTTGTTTTTTCTTTATGTATCTTATCCTACTTATATTGTAAATCCACCCTTATATTGTAAATGTAACACTTTGAAGATAACCTGGGCGCTAAGTTCTATCAGTGCATTGATGCCGAAATCAGTTGCATAGACCCTTACATATTTATTATTTTGTTTGTGAGATTTTTAGGCTGCATTTTGAAAATGAGAAATTTTGAAATGCGTGACTCTAATTTCTGGAGACCTACCTAAAAATTATGTGAATCCCAAGGTTCAAGTACCTAAATGCCACACATCAAAAAGTCACCATGACCTTTGTAAAATCTCACTATGGCTTCCGTCCTTGACTCAGCCCTTTATCTTCCCAGTCTCTGTAAAGCCTGGACTCTAATTTCAAATGTCTTAAAAATTCCAAATTCCCTTCAGTGTTTGATGCTACATCTATAATGCTGAAATAACTTATATGTTTAACTCTTTGTTCTAAACTTTGCCAGAAAAAAAGAACACATACAATTTTTAAAGTTGATCTCTCTTTTCTACCTTCTCTTAAAGGACTTCAAGTCCCACACAAAAGGAAAGCAAAAGCACTCGCTTCTTCTTTCGTCGTTTTCTAATAGGTAGCATGCCTTTGAGGTGCATGGATGATATGCCTCATACTCAGCCTTGTATGCACTGTCACCTTTTATTCTCATGCAGAAGAAAGTTTTTTTAATGTTTATTTATTTTGAGAGAGAGAGAGAGAGAGAGAGATTGAGGAAATCCCAAGCAGGCTCCACGCTGTTGGCACAGAGCCCGACGTGGGGCTCCAACTCATGAACTGTGAGCTCTTGACCTGACCTGAAATCAAGAGTTGGAAGCTTGACCAACTAAGCCACCCAGGTGCCTCAAGAAACATTTAACTGTCGCCATTTTTTCAGGGAGGCAGCAAGTGTCACACAGCACAATGTTGGAGGTGTAACAGAATTCAGGGGTGGCCAATTCCAAAGCTACGTTCTTATGCATCTTGCCTTCTAGTTAGTTACCAAATGTCTCTCAGTCTGCTTCCACCTTCCACCCACAGACTTCTGAAAGCAAGGTTCTCTAGGGCAGGGACCAGGTTATACTTATCTGTGCTTTGATATACTGAATGGCATGGAGTAGGTTCACACACAAAATTTTTTTTTGGCAAGAATACAGTGACTCCAGTTCCAACTTTATAATCAAGCTACCTTTAAGCTTTGCAGAAAGTACCTGCTTCTTCCTGTTAGGTGTCTGATGACCTAAATCTGATCTGCATGGTCTCTACACAAGGAGCACTAGAAGGACATCCCTGGTCATATGCTGGTGTCCAGACTTACAGGCCCGATACCAGCAGCCCTAAATTTCTTGTCTAGGGGAATTTACACAAACAGGATGTTCCTTCTAAGTTTCTGCAGAGAATCCCTTCTATTATTAAACTGGGAAATTATCAAATCCCAGAGTGGTGGGAGCTTTAGACTAATGAGGACTTTTCTTTCCCAGAAACGTATAAGCCAACCTGGCTCTGTGGAGCCAGAGGTGAGAGGAAGGGAAAGTAAGAAGCATGCCCACGATTAGGACCCCAGATGAAGGGACTGCTCTTCATTTCTGAATGTTAAGTAACATTTTCAAGTTTGTAGTCCACTTATTGCTATGTTCTTGCATGCTCTCACCAGGTGTTTTTCAACGAAGCACTAAACTTCCCCTGGTCGACTCCAAAAGGAAACCTTCAGGTAGGTTTAATGCAGAAGATTAAGACTGCATTAAGATTAAGTCTGAAATGTTCTGCTACCAATTAGCCCTCTAGTATTTCTGTAAGCCTTGAATTTTTGATGCGATCAATGACACCAGCGGAGCCATCTTCTGTGGAGTGGTTATTAAAGATATAAAAATCAATACAAAGATGATACTTGGAAATCTATATCACAAGATAATGAATCACCATGAGAGCCGACTAAGAATGTCAGCAAACCAAACAGAAGGTTTGTGCATAACAAAGTGTTTCATGCTAGTAGAGTTTAAGCTAAATTTTGCATGAGACAGAAGTCTTCAGGCTACACTTATGATACATTTGCATGGCAGGGTTTTAATAAGATGAAAACACAAGCCCAACCTAGCAAAGGACTCCTGGTAACATTTGGAAAAAGCAAAGAAAAAAAAAAAAAAAGGAGTGGGGATTGAGATGTTCACGACTGAGCCAATAACGGCATGATTTAACTTTAACTAGTGATAAAATAGCATTAAAACTTTCTCTGTCAGTAATCCTCATTCAATTTCTTTTAAATGAAACATTATTTGCCTGCATTTTAAGTCCATAAGTACTGATTGTTATTGGAGCTGTGTATTGGAGCTTCACAGAACAGTCCAAATTTAATTTGAACTGGGGATTGATTTCGTTTCCTTCAAAGAAGATTTTTTTTTCCTTCCAAAATTGAGCTGGTGCATGACTTTGCAAGTTCATTTTGGTTTTCTCCTTGACACAATTGTAAGTGACAAGAGAACATTTATGTGTTTTGTCCTTAAGGGACATCACAACGTTGCTAATGAAGCCACAAATGACTGGAAGCTATTCTTTGGCTTTAGAGATATGGATTCCCTATGATCTTGTGTCATCGCTGACAGAAAAAAGCACAAGTAAGGAAAGCTGCCCCACCTCTAGTCCACTAAACCGTTGTATATTTAATAGATATAGAGTTTTATGCTTAGGATTTTCCAATTTACAGCTACATAAATAAACCTTTATAGACAGGGATTCGTGAGGATGTGTTTTTGTGTATGTGGGTGGTACAAAAGTCATAAATGTTGCTATCTCCTTCTCTCTCCAGGCACATATAGGAGTGGCAGCCATTATGGAAAGATGTGCTCATAACCAACTGAGCATCCAGTCCTTCATAGCAAAGCCTGGCTCTTCATTAATCAGCAAACTTATTGATTTACAGAGTGATGTCTTTGTTTTCCTCGAACTCTTTTCATCCACTTCTCATCCTAATGCCAACACAATTTCCAGAAAATTAACTTGTTAATGCTACCGTGTATTACGTATGGTTGTCTCTGTGTTTTCATTGCAGGTTTCAAAGGTTGACTTGATCAGTCAGGGTAGATGTCCCACAGACTTTTTTTTTTTTCTCCTAACATACCATGTAACAATAAGAGAGCTAGATACACCTTGTGTAGTCTTAAAAAGTATTTGCAGCTTTGAATTAATGTATTTCCCTCCCCTTTACCCCCTGAGGGTCCCACAGCAAATAAACCATTCAGTAGCATGAAACAAGTGGAATTAGTTTAGATTCCAGTAAAACACCAACCTCATGTGGGCAGTATCTGCCCTGATGCTGAACGTGTGCAAATTAAAATATTATGGTGTCTTGATTGTCCTGACAACTCACAATTGTCCCCTTGAACCCCCACTCCCTGGGGCACCTCAACACCCGCAGCTGTTTGCTTCTCAGACTCATCGTTGGTGTTGATACCTTGGCTTCTTTATCTTTGTAAAATCTTCACTACAGAGACATGAATATATTTAGCAGTTTCTCAATACTTTTAGACTCAGGGTTTAAGTTAGGTAGTCCACTTTATGTGGCATAAGGGGGAAAAAAAGGTGTGAGAAATGCTTTTCTCATGGGCAAGAGGGTTATAGTTGACATTAAGGAAATAGATTTTTTGGAACAAAAGTTTTTGCATCTCATCCAAGCTATGAAAACCTTTAGCCTTCATTACCTTTGTCCTGTTAGCTTGGGGATGAGTTTTGATGCCTTGAAGGATGTTATGTATTTGTTTACAAATAGCTGATGGTGGTATATACTATGTGCTAATTGCTAAGGATACACATTATATCAGGGGAATTGTGAGGAGAAATGTTCAGTGAGACTGCAAAGTTATTTCTCCTATGAGGTCACATTTAATGCTTTTTTGGGGAAATGTTAGTTAATGTCTTTAGATATTTACTTAGCAAACAAATCCAAACCGGATAAGTGTCTAAACCTGGGCAGAATAATCAAACATTATTTTGCATAGGTGGAAGAAATGAGATGCTTAGCAATTAAGTAAGAGCGAAGTCCTTCCTAATGAGTTAAATGATAAAATTTGAACCCCAAACTTGGGCAGGTAAGGCATGTGGAAAAAGTTAAGTTTTCAAATGTCTGTTCACCATATGAAAACTGATGAATCACGCTTGATAAAATGAGCTTGGGGGGGATAAAAAGGTTAGGTATCTGAACAAGAAAATTTCATCTTCCATGTAGTTAAGATGGGCCTACAGGCAGGAGATAAAACCCACAGAGGGCATTTACAATGTCACACGGACACAAAATAGTTCTTTGATCTTTAATTTCATTTAGAAATCAAGAAGATAGATGTATTATTTTATAATACCGTGTCTTATATAATATTAATATATTTTCCTAGCTTCTGTGAAATAAAAACAGAGTAGTTTCAATTAACAAGAAATTAGCACATGACGGGAGCAAAGGGAATCACCCAGGAGCTTCACACAAGACCTTATCTTTGTAAACAAGCCCAGAAATAGGAACATTTCTAGACCTCTATGAATCAATGCTAGGCCTCTTTCTTAATGGTCAACCCTCTTACTGGTCACTTGGCTTTTATTAATCCAGAGAACTGGATGAATCCAAATTTAAGGTCTGATTTCGGGAGAAACAAAGCAGGATCAAAATATATTAAGACGGAGAATTGATGTTAAAATACAACCAAATGTGTTAAAAAAAAAAAACTCCAAAGAAAGAAATATAATATAATGTTAACAATGTTTTTCTCAGGGTGTTGGCATTAACAATGGCTTTTATTTTCTTCCTTGTATGTTTTGATATTTATAAATTTTCAACAATAGCATTTCTATTCTAACCAGAAAAAATAGATCAATGAAAGGTACAACCTAATGGTTGAAATTACTGTTATATACAAAATGAATACATTTTCCCACTGGTAATGCCTTTGGCTATAGAGGAAAGATGGTTTCCATGGAAGGATTACAATGTTTTATATCTAATTAGTTGGGAAAGCTTTAGGCAAAATCAGAACTACAGATCCTGGAAACTGAATACAGTGAGGACTTAATAGACACGAAGAAGAAAAGGTAAGATAAATGGAAGACCTTCCAGACGGTGAGAACAGTCAGTTAGAGAGTGGGCAAGAACATGAAGAGTATGAAAAGAAGACAAAGAAAGTTTTACATGAAAGTAAATAATAAATGAGAAGAGATTAAAAAGTAAACTGGCCTTAAATCTGAAAGTAAAGAGCCAAAGAGCCATGACGGTACTCTGTATTTTGAATGTCAAAATTAAGGAACTCCATTGGGAAATAAGTTTATGGAATGAGCAAAATCAACCTTAGAGTCAGATTGATTTCTACTCTGAGGGGGTGGGGGGGCTCGAAGTCATTAGCATTGGGTCTGTTTTATTAACACCATGGCTTTCCCTTTACTTCCAAGAAAAAGCACATATGATGCTTTTACTCTTCATAATTCACTTGCTTAGTCAAATACTCATTGATTTTTCTGAATCTGTAGCCCATCTGCCTGCAAAACATTCATTGACTTCATGAGACTAAATAATAAGTATTGGTTGATGTTAATGTACATACATGCAATAAAACTGTCAACTTAGTCATCTTACTGGTATACCTGAGTATATAAGAAAAGCATCATTAGACAGTGAGGCAGCACTGTCTGAGAGGTAGTGTACATAATGGAAAGAGCATGCCCTTTGCCCTCAGAAAGACACTGGTTCAAGTCTTGGCTCTGCTACTTGCTACTTGTTAAATTTGATCCAGTTAAATTTTTTGAGCCTCATTTCTTTATCTTTAAACCAGGGACGAAACCTTTTCCCTTTATATAAATGTTGTGAGGATTAAATGAGATACATATATAAGCTAAAGCATATGACAGAATGCCATGCGTGCAATCAGCTCTCAATCCATGGTAGCTACGATCGCCACTGTCATCAGCGTACTTACAGTTTACTTTCACAACACGGTGCAACTTAGACTTTCAGGAATAGTATCTGATTTTAATTTTGTGTGAGTCGAGTTTTGGATTATTAATATAAATGATCTCATTTTTTCCTTAGATGGCAAGTGGTTAATTCATAGAACTAATTCAGGGACTCACCTTCTATATTCTCAAATCGAAATAAGCTTTGTACCCAAGCCCAGCATTTGGGTCTTAAAGGCTTGAACTCCATTAAAAGAGCTGTAATTCTTTCTGAGAGGAATGATTCTCTCCACTCATGATGGAATCTTCACTGTTGCAATGTGAGGGGCCAGACTCATATCCCAGGTAAGCATGGGATTTGGGTGGGAAGTCTATTCTCGATTTCACTGGGCATGGAAGAGTGAAAGATCTGTTTGGTGGGACCTACCTGGCCCCTTCAACTGACTACTTAACCAGCCCCTTCAACTGACTACTCCTTCGCTTTGTGTTTAGTGGTCAAATAGCTCATTACATAGACCCTGGATAATATAAATCCAGGACCACTGGTTATTTGGCCCAGAAAAGAACTACATATCCTGCTGTATTCATTATTAAAATCCCATCTTGGATCCTACCACTTCCATCAGAACTCTTATAGAAGTTATAATTTATAACATTGGGATGAACACATACATATATTTTTGTGATGATAATATTTATTTTGTATATGCTGATTTTACTTTCATATATACACTGTGGAAAGTAGGGGTCACACTTTATACTCTTTTTTAATACATCCTTTCTGAGGTGGAACAGCTTTGGATATATTAGAGACCCCCAATAAAATTAATTAAATAACTTTAAAAAAAGAAGTTTCTAAATAGTCAGTGAACCTAAAAAATACACACATTTAGCTTGTACTTTTTTGTGATTTTAAAGTTTCCAGTGACCATGAACAGGACGCACTTTAAACTAACCAACCATTTCATTCGTGAAATGATGGAATCAGTGCACAAGAGGAAGAGGCAGGTAAGTTGCAGGAAAGACTGACAGCGGAATGTGGATTTGGCTCATGTTAGAATTCGCTAAATGTTTTTGTTGCTTGAAAGTTTTTCTTAAAAATCAGCTTTCATTTTTGAGACTGCTTTATTTATTTCTTCAAATTTTATACCAAAAATTTTAGTTAGATTGTTGCTAATTGCTCAAGATCACTCAGAAAATTCCGTTGCAGATTTGGGACTAGAACTCAAAAACGCTATCCCAGCCATGTCTTTTTAACAATGACACTTACCTGTGATGATGGTTATAGGGAACAGACATTATCCATTCATATTTCTTACATTACCATAGCAATCAAAGTTTATTTATAGCATAAAGACCCCAGAAAAATTATGCTGGAATATTTTAACATAAAACAATTTAAAATTTTTGAAGTATGACACTAAAGTATTGTCTTAATAGCTAATATTATCCCTTCCACCATAACTATTGCTTGCTTATTTTCAATATTATAGTGGTGTGCTCTTATTCAAGATTATATGGAGACAATAATATTTGCATGATACTATTCAAGATTATTTTAGGACAATGGTATTTGTGTGATTATTATTCAAGACTATATTATGATCTACTATATTTAAAGGATATACTTTGAAAATAGGAAAATGAGAGAAATATTCACACAAACGTGAGTAAAAATTGTGATGGGGAATGGTATTTATTATTTTTATAAGAAATTTTCTCTTCCAATAAACAACCTATTATTAACACCTGTTCTTTAAAAGATACGGCATTATTTCCACTTTGCCAAATATTGCCCATTTGAATGATTGTAACACTGTATCACTGTTAACTAAATATTATAACAGTATGGTTAATTTAAAAAAGATTCTAACTTCAGTTTATTTCTTACGTCTTACTCAAGTTAATAGTCTTTAAATGGCTCAGCAGATAACTAGTTTAAAACTTATAATTGCCGTTTTCTGCATTTGGTTATTAAAATAAAAATCTAGCCATAATCAATGATGTCATTTGCAAGAAATATCTAAATTGGGTAAAATAAACCATATCTATACATGTCTTAAAAGATCAGTTTCATGTATTTTTATTTTTAAAGTTAATGTTAGAAATCAAATCGTGATCAGTTGCATTTTGGAGATGAGAAAACTAGGTCAGAGAGCAGTTGATGACCCAGAATTAAACCTAGGTGTTCCAAGGATCTATAAACCATACAGTGGTGTTATTTATTTTTTCTCTGTTGCATTCCTTTCGGTCCTGAAACAGAGGGATGGGAGATTTGAGAAATACGCTTTTGCTAATGGAGGAAGGAGAAATCCAATGACTTGTTCTGACCAGCTAGCGGGATGGTAATGTTTATTAGAAGAGAAGGATGGATACCAGTGGAAACACAGACTACTGGCAAATCTACTGGAGAGATGAAGTCATTAGCCATATATAGGCTCATTAAGCTCTAATGGTGATCATAATCATCCTTTCGTGATTTGGAAGAACCGTGCTTCCCTCCATCCCTTTGAAAGGCTTTTTGTTTTGTAGATCCCTTTTTATTCTGCTTCCTGAAACTCGATGCCAATTGATGTTTGCATGTTTCTGAAATGGCCCTGAGTCTTCTAATTGATTCTCCCACTACACTGTGCTGCTGAGCTGGCAGGCACCCCGCTTTCAGGTCACTTTAGACGTCACGCCACCTAGGGCTAGCCAGGGACCCATTCAAAGGGCAATGGGATGCCAATTATTTCCCTTCCTGGCATTTACATGAAAGGTATAATATATCTCCTTTAGGAGGAAGGCTGCTAAGAGGGAATTGGGAGTTTGCTTCCCTTAATAATTCCCACAACCACCAAGTTTCTGGATTAAAGGTAAATTGAGAACCTGAAACAAAGTGAGGAGGTAGAATGAAAGCCCTTTAGTTAATCAGTGAATTTAGTGTTTTCTAGGTACTAGGCAATACTTGAAGTGCTTTGCATCTGCCCATCTGTTTATATACTACGCCACAGCCCTTGCAAGTGAGTACTATTATTTCTCCCACTTTATAGATGAGAAAATTGAAGGCCACGGTGTCATTGCTGGCAAATTTGAATTTAGGTAGGCTCTGAAGCCTAGGCTTTTCACCATTTTGCTATAGGGGATATCAAAGATCCTGTATGTACCTTCACATAGATTGGCAGCCTCTAGAAATAAATAATTATTTTAACAAGCAGGAAAGCAAATGATGACTGTGATTTAGAGAAACAGAAAAACGAGGCCATCGTCTCTCAGTTCCTGTGCCGCACGCTTCCTCATCCGACGTCACTTGCGGCAGAGGTAGCCTTCATGGGATGTTCTGTACCTCCTCCTACCTCCACAACGGAATGCATCCTAGTAACTTTGGGCTTGGTGTGTGACAATAAAGGCTTTAATCACTCCACTTGACAGTGGGATTTGTGATGTGCTGGCATGCCCCAGGGCAGGAGCCTCCTAAGATCACAAGAATACTTGAAAAAATCGAGGTAGGTAGCCAGCCTTATGCAACATACAACAGATAATCTGATTCTGAAGACAGCCAACCCACAGATGCAGTTTATTGTTCCCACAGCGCCACCCAGGATCATGATTCTGCCTTCTACTAAAGGACCACCCAGCATCTTAACTTAGCAAGTCTCCAGCAGACAAATGAAGAACAACACGTTTCCACAGTGCTGGAATTCATTCCGTAATTGAATCCATTATGTTATATTTTGAAAGTAATCATTTACCTTATGAATCTATGTGGGCTCCATCGTCTTCAGAACGAGTTGTGTGGTTTAGGGTGAGTTGTCTGAGTCCTAAAAGGAAGACAAACAAACCCAGAGTTCAAATTCAGCATGAAAAGAATATCAATAGGATTGTAGATAAATTCTCAATGTACGTTAAATATTGTTTTGAGTTAGATGCAAATTACAAAGGTATTTACTAGTTTGGAGTTTCAGAGAAAATAGAATTTGGATGCCGTGGAATATCTTCTGTGTTTGTTACCCCTGTGCTTTACGAACCAGCTCAGACTAGGGGTACCTGGGTGGCTCCCTCGGTTAAGTGCCACTTAGGCTCAGGTCATGATCTCGAGGTTCATGAGTTCCAGCCCCCACATCGGGATCTGTGCTGACAGCTCAGAGCCTGGAGCCTGCTTCGGATTCTCCCTCTCTCTCTGCTCTCCCCTGTCTCTGCTCCTTCCCCACTCGTTCTCTGTCTCTCTCTGTCTCTCAAAAATAAACATTAAACAAACAAAAAAAAAGAACCAGCTCAGACAAAAAAAAGTGAAAGGGTCTAAAATGTTCCTGAAATGAAGCAGTGTATCTGAACCCAGGAGGGAGGAGCAGGCTGCCCCCCACCTGGGGACACGGGTTAATAAAAAGATCAATTGCACTCTTATCTTGTTAGTCATTAGACAGCCCATTGATGCCACCTGCTTACTTTAAATGTGAAAGTACGGGCCAGCCATTGGAAAGCTGCCACCATCACTTGGGAACCCCCTTTCTTTCTGCTGTGGCGATAGAAGGGAAAAGGCCAAAGTCGGACCCTTAGAAGCTGAGCATCTGTTCCTTCGGTAAGCACAGATGTGAGTGAGGGCAAATCTGAAAGCAAGTCTTTACCCTGGGAAGGGAGGGTGTGTGGTTTTTCTCTTCAATGATTATAGCACGGTATGAGGAGGTCATAAAGTTAATATTAATGTGAATGCAAGAAACATTTTAAATGTAAAAACTAAAATGGCTCAGAGGAATTTTCTTCTTTCTTTGGGTAATTGTATCCCTCAGATCTGATGTGGCCATAGCTTAAAAACACACAGATTACACAAACTTTTTGTTTGCTTTAATGTTCTTTAGGGATCGCTGCCTCTTTTTCAGCTGTCAATGATTCTTTCCCAAAAGCAGAAGGAAAGATTTACCTGTCCCACTTTTGTATCCATTGACAAGGATTCAAGTTTCAAAAGAAACATTATACATTTCCTAAAGCAAAGAAAGTGCCTACTTACCATTGGTAGACAGGCAAGAAACTTTAATTTTTTATATTGGTAATCAGAAGCCAGTGTCTACCTCTCTCAGCTTCTGCAAACAGCAGCCATAAACGGGCCTCCTGTTTTCTCACCCCCTGACGCTACACTTAAGCAGACATCATTCGCATGATAGGCGGACTCCAGACTTCCACCTTCGTAGCAGATAAATCAGTAGTCATTTCTCTCCTCATAAAATGAGTAGATTTAATTTACCTTGTATATATTTGATGGAATGCGTGTTTATTATTTATCGATTATTACTACTCAAGCAGTTAGTATTTCTTTTGCTACCAGTAATCGCTTTCTCTCTCTGTTGGACATTCCAATTCCAGTCAAAACCATTTTGCAAGTAGAGAAACGGTGCGAAGTAGCAGTAAGCTACAATTTCTCGAAGCACTGAGATGGTAAAGCCAACTCGTGGCCTGTTAATCACTACTTTATCTTATGCTTACTTCAGTCTCTAACAGTCAAGCTTACTATATGTAGGCTCTGAATACTTAGAATTCATTCCCAATCAAGCAGTATGTAGATGGATGGATTTTCCATCAAGTGAGTCATACCCACAAGAGACAATCAAGCAGTGTCTCTGGCCTAAAGCCGACATAGTTTAACCAAGGGAATGGACTAAGAAATGACTGCCTATTAAAACAGTATTATTTGGTGAATTTTAAAACAATAGAATTCCAAGATGGGCTGACTGTCATACATTTTGGAGGCTAGACGAGTTATTACTTGTTGCCTGAATATAAAAGATTTATAATTATATCTCTCATATCCTTGATGGAAGTATGTTGCGAAGAATATGGCTCTTTTATGGTTTTGCATGTACAAATTACTAGTAAGAGAGCAAGAAACTAAGTTTTTGGAGACCAGCAATTTTTAGTTTTTCAGCAAACTCTAAGTTTGTTGTGAAATGGGGCAGGATTTTTTTTGTTTGTGAATACAGAGGCTTTGATCAGACTGCTAGAGTGAGGCTGCAAAACTTGACCTTAAAATGGTTGATGAAAAATGGACATACGTCCCTTTTCCATGTGATCTTGCATCAAAATGACAGTCCTGGGATGCAGTTCAACCAGGTCTAATACTGAATTTAGCACCATGTTTTATGATGAGGGTCCAACATAACTATAAGGGTTCAATGATGAGTGACAAAGGAAAGTTTGCCAGATAGACTCATCCCAGGTTTCACACTGCCCTTGGTGAAGTCCACTTACAGATGGACATAACATCTTAGATTATAGTTGAAAAAGCTAAGGGAATAAAGTAGCACTTGAGGTTTTTTCTTGCCAATTTCTTCATCTCATGGTTAACTAATAGATATGAGATTAACACAGCAATAATGGGCATCTCATTATGTAATTTTGTAAAAAAGGAATATTTTCATCTGTAATAAGGAAGCTCATTTTAGGGACCCCTGGCTGGATCAGTCAGTGAGCATGTGACTCTTGATCTCAGGGTTGTGAGTTCAAGCCTCACACTGGGTGTGGGAGATTACTTACAAATAAAATCTTTAAAAGAAAAAAGAAGCTCATTTTGTAGGATGAATTAATATTGGCTATCAGACTACACCACTATCTTTAAGAGATCAAAGGTAACTGAGTAATTGTTGACATTTGTAATAATGAGTATAGCTTTTGAACTGATAGCCAGACTCTTTTTAAATAATTTTTTTTAATGTTTATTTATTTTTTAGAGGGACAGAGTGACAGAGCGAGAGCAGGGGAGGGGCAGAGAGAGAGGGAGACACAGTATCTGAAGCAGGCTCCAGGACCTGAGCTGTCAGCACAGAGCCCAGTGCGGGGTTCGAACCCACGAGCTGTGAGATCATGACCTGAGCCGAAGTCGAACACTTAACCGCCTGAGACACCCAGGCTCCCCAAGACTCTAATTTTTTTAATAGGCATTTATATTTGAAAATGCAGGTTCAAAAATTTTCAATTATTTCTTGACAGTTTAGGCACATGGTTTAAAGATTCAATGCATGCCATATCAGATCATTTAGAACATTACAGGAATATAATTAATTTTTATATATGTCTTTTACATGCAGAACATATGTACTAACTTTGTGAAAAAACCTAATGAGGGCAGCATTAACCAAGTGTAGTCAAACGTACAAAATAAGCTATTTTTGCTAAACTTTGAGATTGCCTTATTTATCAGAATGGGACTTGCTGGTCACCTTTGAATACAACCTTTATTATCGTTGTTGAATAAAAACTTCTCTCTTCCTTGAAAAGAGTTACTCCTTGTATCATTTCTTCAAACTTTGAAGTCGGTTTCTTGGGGAAATTTTCCGATATGAAAACAATAGGATCTAAAGAACTCAGATGTCTGAGCAACATTTAGTCCTGATGTGCTGGTGATATCAATATTTAAAAATGCAAGGCCAGGACTTTAATAATCAATTTAGAGTGAGTATTGTTTAAACCATAACTTAGGGGAAAATCTATGAGATTCAAGAAAAAAATAAATTCCAAGTGATATGAAAGCAACATTTTAATCATCAAGATGCAAATGAAGAAGCTATAATTATGAGTATATACTGAGAAAAGAGTACATAATTCAATACGAAAAAAAAAGCTCAAGAATGAAAAGAAGCCAGCTTAGAGAAAAAGTGCATCCAGTGATATGTCATCTCAAGAAAAAAGGCAAAGTGAAATGAATTTAAGTAAAACAGAGGAGAATTCCGGTATCATCTTATATTATCTTTCACATCTAAGACAGACAAAATTATTTTGAAAAGTTTGGAGGGAACTCCGCAGCCTTAATATTCTGTTATTGAAAGAGGTACATCTCTTCTCCGCGGTTCATGCTGGAACGACGATGATAAACTCTTCACTGAACCTTCTGTTTCAGAAGCAAGTGTAATCATCAGGGAAAGATTAACTTTTCTCCTTTCTCTGTTGCCCTGCATGATACAGGCTGAGGAGGCTTTTGAAGTCACAACTAATATTATCATTTCCCTAATTAAAACAACAACAACTCGGAAGAGTCTGAGTGCAATGGAGCTTTCACAGAGGCGAGCCTGGCCTCTTAATTGGAGCCTCATATTCCAGGATGGGGACATTAGACAGTAGGCAATCAATTGGGAAGGGCTGAGGATGTTTGAGCAAGAGAGTGAATTAACCAGAAATCCAATTTAAGTAGATGAAGTGTGTGTACTATAGATCAAAGCAAGGACAGAAAACAGATTTATTCAATAATTAACCCAACAAATAGTTTTAGCAGTATTTAACATTTAATGGTACTATTTGAATAATAACTTTCAATGTTAATAATATGGTATGTTAATACTGTGATAATATTTAATAATAGTAGCACTAAGCAAATAGTTCTTTCTGGTGTTATTAGGTACTGAGGATACAGACGTGAACTAGTTGGCCAAGGTCTCTGCTTTCACAGACGGAAGACAGACATAAAATATCACATAATTGAGAGAGAAGTGGGGAGGGAGGGAGAGGAACATGTGTTTTGAGAGTGTCTAATTCTGGAAGAATGCTCTTGTTATGTTAAGCTGAGTCTAAGGCTATGAAGATTGGATAGTAGGCTATTGTTATAGTCCAGACGAGAAAGAGATTAATGAGAACCTAGACTAGGTGGGAGCAAGGGGAATTAAAAGGAAGAAAAAAGATGCAAGAGGTATTTCAGAGACAATCAATAGAAACTGGCAACTGCTGAGATGTGCAGTACAGGAGAGAGGAGAGACATAGATGAATTAGAAACTTGGAGGCTCACTGAAGAAATCGGGTTGCTATGAACAGATACACAGATGTCAAAAGGCCGAACTAGTCTGATGGGGTAATGATGGATTCGGGTGTGGTATATTGTGTTTTCTGTGTCAGAAAGTCTCATGGAGGTGACAGTACGTAGCCGGAACTGTAAGATTATAAATTAGGGGAGAAACTAAGAGAGAGTTGGGTGTCATTCTGATGGACAGTTAAAGCTGTGGGGTGGGGCCTCCATAGAACTGGGGGTTCTGGGAAATGATGCAATTGGGGTAAAGGAAAGAGGTAAGGTGAGTAGAAATAAGATCAGACAGTTAAAACACCGATTCCCACGCCATCAACACTGAGCACTTTACAGGGGTCAATTCACTTCATTTTCACAGCAACCCCTAGAGAGCGGATTTTGTTATTAACGCTGTTTCATAAGTTAGGAAAGGGAGCTACAGAGAGGTTGCTGAGGCCACACAGCTCATAAGAGTTAGAGTTTTGGAGCCCCTGTCCTTAACACTGTGCTGGAGCTTCTTAGGTGGAATAAGTGATTTTGAAAAGAGGGTTGCTCTTTACTAGAACAGGTATCCTACAGATTAAATTTAAGTGGTTAGGGGGCGCCTGGGTGGTTCAGTCGGTTGAGTGTCCGACTTCAGCTCAAGTCATGATCTCACGGTTCGTGAGTTCCAGCCCTGCGTCGGGCTCTGTGCTGACGGCTCAGAGCCTGGAGCCTGCTTCGGATTCTGTGTCTCCCTCTCTCTCCGCCCCTCCCCCACTTGTGCTCTGTCTCTCAAAAGTAAATAAATGTAAAAAAAAAAAAATTAAAAAAAAATTTAAGTGGTTAGGTTACCAAAGTGTAGAGCTGAACCTGAGAGTTAAAGCAACATGCATGACAAACATGGGCAAAAGAGGGGGCTTTGGTATGAAACAAATGACTATGTGCAAAATAGTTCTGTTACACTTTTGACAGGTGCTTTGAGGACAAGTTCAGGCTTCTATGAAAGTCTATCCTAAGGGGTCCTAACCTATTTTGTGGGAGGTACAGGGGATTGCTATCATGGAAGTCTACCTTGAGAAAGTGACATTTAAACTGAGACATACATCATGGGTAGGAGAGGAAAGAGAAGGGCATTCCAGATGTGAGGGCCTTGAGACAGGAGGAGTGTTTAGGATTTAAGGAGTAAAGAAATCTGGGGCAAAGATAAGGGAAAGGAGGCCCTGAGGATTCTGGACTTTATCCTAAGAGTTATGGGAAGCTATTGACGGATATTAAGCAGGAGAGTGACAAATTAAGGCTCAGAGAATTTAAGTAAACTGCCTGAGATCATACAGCTGCTAATTGAGCCCAAAGGAAACCCAGATCATCCCAGCTCCAAGGTCCTCCTTCTCACAAAACTATATTACTGTCCAGGGCTGGACGGCAAAATGCTTAACAACCAACTCTCTGGGGGAAAAGCAATGATTTGCAGCATTTTTTGATATTAGTGGTGTAATTACCATCACAGATTTTAAGCTACTCATGTGTCCCAAGTTACCGGCAGAATTGGAAAGAGATGCTCCCTATCACACCAGGATATGATATTTTTAACATTCAAATGCAAGAAGCAGAAATACCCTCAAGAACGCAGAAAACAGTACAGTGTCTACAATAATTAGGAAGTGATGAGTTCTGTGTATTTATTGACTTTGTTTTTAGTATAATGTACTTAAATCAAAATTTATACAATTAATTTTTAATAGTGGCCTTCTGGGGGAACAGACAGCCTGCCAAATTCCTGAAGCTTTAATAATAGGATCTCCTGAGCAGGTACAAGCTGGCAGCCCCTCAAAGATCCACATCTTGGGTGCAAATTTTTATTTTCTTACTTCTGTTTTGGGAGATGGCTCCTGGAATCTTAGAAAAAATGTCACTCATGTCTTTGCATTTATCTCATTGTGTGGATCATGGAGCATATTCAATGAGAAGAAGACATTTTTGTCCCCAAAAAAGAGTAGAAGAAGGGCACTGAGGGGAGGCAGAGCTGTGCAATGTCCTCCGTGAGGACACCAGGTGACTAAGAGCAAACATTTCTGGCTGACTTCTCACTTTCACTCTCCAACAGCCAGGAGAGAAAGCCTCTGGTTTCAAATACAAATTTATAACTGTTGCATTGAAGCTAAACTTACATTCTCTGTATCCATTATCATTCAGTCCTATTATTGTCATGCAACCTCCTCTTTAGGAAAACCACTGGACCCTAAAATAAAATGTTCAGAAACATGCAAATGAAAATGGTTTAAACTCTCAGACTTTGGCAGTGTTACTTGAGTTGCTGTGGCCTCAGAAGGGACAATCATAATATTTTTCTGGCTGTCTTGTCTTGATTTATAATTTGAATCTCCATAAATGATAATAGAGAGGGCAATTATCAAAGAAATGGAAAGGGCAATTATCATTAAATTGAAAACACATCACACATCCAACAGGATGAATGACTGAGCTAAAAACAGATTTTGTGGATCTTGCAACTGTTCCAAAAGAACTTAATGGAAGCAACTTCATCTCCCCACCTCCTCCAATTAACCAGATGACTTTGGATATATTTTCCTTTTTTTTTTTTTTTCCCTTGGATGATAACACAAGGCCTGTTAAACTAATCTGCCTGAATACTGACACTACTTAGGAGATGTAAATTTATGAGAATAAACCAGTTGCTGTTTGCCTAGTGTGAAAAAAAGCTTTCCTTTTTTTTTGTAAAAACAGTAGAGAAAAATTAGTTCCCTTGTTTGTACATTTGTGTGAGGATACCCATCTCATCTGCTCTGAACTCTTGCAATGAATCTTTTTCAGTGAGGCAGCATGGTGCTGTGTTCATGAGGTTAAATAATAGACGAGACACTGAAATTTCCCTAAAGGGCTTTTGTCTTGGTTGGATAAATTGGACAGGGTGTAATCCAAAGTATAGGTTATTAGTTATTGTTACTATAAATATGGAAGTAAGAGGTAAATGTTTATGAATGCCCTTTATGGAAAATTCTTACCATTTGGATTTACTGTTTTAAAGAGTAGAATTCTAGGCATTCTCTGGAAGGGGTGAAATGTGGAAGGAGATAAAAACAAAATACAAAAATTGCCTTCGTCGGCACATCTGTATAGTAAAAATTGTGGTGGTATGAATGTCAATATTTGCCTATGTGAAGCCTTATATAATTGGATCCAATCAGATCTTGATAGAGAATAACTAGGGTTCCCCCTTTTGTATTAAGTTCTGGCATACTTATCTTTGTAATATATGGGTCATGAAGAAACCAAATATGGAACGATGGAAACGTGAGGATGAATTTAATTTATGTTTCTTTCATCTGGGTTTCTACTTTCCCCGTATTGGTGTTTGACAGAACCATTGGTCCTTGACCTGCCATTGGTTAATGCTTAACCACCATCAGGTATATTTACTTGAGAACAAAGAACCATAAGATGATACCAGCCCATGTGGCTATACTCTTAGTTACAGAGCTCAGACATTACGGTAATAGATGAAAACGAATATATAGTTCTAAAGAAAGATGGAAAGAAAACTAAACTAAAACCTGTTATTTGTCAGATACGTTAAATACATGTAATTTCAACGTTGCCACTCTCTGGTTGCACCAAACCTGTCAGTGAGTCCTGTATTTGTACATCCCTCCCCTGCCCAAACAAAAAGAAATCGATTAAATTTTACTGTGCTATCCTGTGACATTTGTAAGTACCTTCCCCTTCATGTTGGAGGACCTCTCTGTGCCTGCTATGTGCATGCTCTGATGTCTTGTTGTGTTGCTTGGAGAACAGAATATATGCTGTCCTGTCTAGCTGCCAGCCATATACAACATCAGTGCTGAATATTTTCCTTTTAAATACGTATGATTCTCTGCCAAGTCTTTTTTTTTCTAGCTTCTACCTTTCACATATTCTAGAGCAGTTTGTGCAATGTTAGAAATATTTGAGAGCTCTCCCAAAACAATAAAACAGAAAAAAAATGTGTCCAGTTTACTCACTACGAGTTTACGTAAAAATGTGTCTATATCCATAAACTGCCCATCTTGAGTTGATTTCGTGTGTGTGTGTGTGTGTGTGTGTGTGTGTTGAGGAAAGAATATTGTTACATTCATCAGTTTATCTTGGTCAGTACATTTATTTTTAAATACTAAGTACACTAAAAAACAGGAAGTGGTTTCCTTTTCAAAAATACCCCAAAGTTCTGAGCATTTTGAATTTGTTGAACTCTAAACCCACCCCATCTGTTGATAAAGTAATCGACTTTTGGACATTCTCACGAAGGGTCTGGGGTGGGGAATCCCCCTTGAATTCTAGGAAGTTGTTCTTTGGACATGATATTTACTTCCTTTGAGGTCACAATTTTTCTTGATAAATGTAAATATTTAAATATTTATTTGTAACATGGTTGTTAAACTTATTCAATATCCTGTTTCAATTCCGGTGTCAAATCCTGGTGGAGTAGAAAGGTCAATTTATGGATCCATATGGTCACAGAGTAAATACTGAATTAGTAAGAAGTGAACTTAATATTATTTTAATATTTTAAAATGTGTCCAGAACATAAGAGGAGTTTTTGAAACAAAGAAATTGAAAAGCCATCCACTCCAAGGTAGAGTATATTAATAGTCATATCGATAGCTTCTTTATCATTAATATGTTTGGGAATTGGTACATGTTTATCAACTGTGTCCAGACCTTTTGTTGAAATCTTTTGTGGACTGAATTTAATTGTCATAGGAACCCCATGAGGTATGCCTAGTTGCCTGACTTCACAGATTTTGCAACTCAGAGAAGTTTAAAAAAAAACTTTTCGTGTCAGTAAGCAAGCAAACAGCAAAGCAGGGCCTTAAACCCGGACCTGTCAGATTCTAAGGCCTGTGAATAGCAAAAGGCAGTTTTCAAATTGTGCCTAATGTCAACTATTCTGGAGGTAAAGTAGGACTTGTTCATATAGTTGTGCTTCTTAAGACAGTTACAGTTAAAAGCTTCTCCAGATAACAGATGATATCCTAATTTTTAAAACATGTAAATAAATCAGAATGTCAGTTCTTTCTGGGTCTCTCTGCTCACACTATTCCCCCAACCCCAATCACAGTCCCATTTTCCACAGCCAAACATCCAAGTTCTATATTCACTAGGGGTTCATTCACTTATTCAGTCAACAAATATTCGTGGTACTCTCATTATATACCAGACATTTTTCCAAGCCCTGAAGAAAAAAAAAAGTCCCTATGGTTGTAAAGTTTATATTTTGGATAGGAGAGAGAAAATAAACACATGTGTACATATACAGAAACATAATGACAAGTAAGTTCAAATGGCAATAAATGCAAAGAAGAAGAAGAAAAGGAACTTAGAGCATAATAAAAACTAGGCCAGGACCTAGAACATGATAAAAACCGACTTTTATTGAAAATATGTTACAAGTGTCAGACACTGGTCTAGGCACATTACACAGGTCAATTATTTAATCCTCACAAGACTCTATGTGGTGGATATTTTATCTGCGGTGGATTGAAGATGGAGGCAAATTATCAACTACTCTTCAAACTGAGAGTCAGGGTTTAAGTTCTCTCCCTCTGAATCTGAGCTGACTTGCTCAGTGACTTGCTTGATGAATAAAATGAGGCAGAAGAGACAACGGACTAGGTCTGGACTTCTGCCTTGCTCCTTTGAACCCTCGAGCTGCCATGGAAGAAGTCAGACTAGGGCCTCCATGCTGTGAGAAAGCCTGAGGGCTCAGGTGTAAAGTGATCCTCAAGGGAACCAGCCTACAATGTGAACGAAGCATGTTGGACGGCCAGCCCCATCAAGGCTACTATTCAGCTGGGACCCGACCCCACCAGAATGACAAACCCCAAATGGGAACCACCCAATGGGGCCTAGTCATTCACAGAAAAGTGAAAGATAATAATAAATAGTTGGTTTAAACCATTAAGTTTTGGGATATTTTGTTATGCAGCAATGAATAATTGGAACAATTATAATCTTCCTTTTATACAGGAGAAAAGCAGGGGAAAGAAAGGCTGAGTGATTTGCTTGCCAAAAGGTAGAATCTGGATTCGAACCCTTTCAGGCTTACCCCCGGGCACCGCTCTACCCCTGGAGGGAAATCAGCATTCTCAGCGTGCCCCTGACTCAGGTCGGTAGTTACCATCTAGTTTACATTTCATTTTCGCCATTGAATCACAATGGTTAAGACTCAGAGCACACTGCCATTGGAATATGATTGCTCTGGACAGCCGCTGGGGCGCTTTTGCAAAGAGACCTTGCGGTGTCCTTGACCCGGAAGTATTATGTGGTCCAAGACCTTTTGTGGATTGGAATCTTAAGAAAAATAAGGAGAATATGGAGGAGATTGACCTGTGCTAATCTATAATCCTTTCATTGTGTTGTAAAATTATGGGAATTATTCGAGTGAAATAGGAAATTGCATGGCATTTTGATTAAAGAAAAGGAGCATGAAGTAATTTTGTTAAAATAAAGGGCAAATAATTGTCACCAAATCAGGTATCTTGGCATACAAATATGTTACATCCCTTGTCTAATACACAGAACTGATATTTGGATGGAAAAGAAGTTACCGGATGTCTGTAGCACGATAGCATTAACCGGCGAGTGTCTGAGCCAGATGTTCCTTCCTCAGCAAGGAAGGACAGATAAAAAAGTACAATGTTTCCAAGCAAGCCTACTGTACATATTTCCAAAGATGTTTTTCCTTAGAGCATTTACAGTTTAGTTTAGCTGTTTCCATTCTGAAGACTTTGAATACACAACAATAGAACAGCTCATGATAGCTCAAAGGAAAGAACTTCATAGGTGCTGCACATTTACCTCGAGCCTTCCAGGGGAAACTCCTGGTGCTCTTGATACTTTCCTGTCAGACTCTT
Organism: Lynx rufus; assembly: GCF_022079265.1. Classification (NCBI taxonomy): domain Eukaryota; kingdom Metazoa; phylum Chordata; class Mammalia; order Carnivora; family Felidae; genus Lynx; species Lynx rufus. The sequence continues at coordinate 154,220,486 of NW_025814834.1, forward strand.
ATACAATCCAGTGCCTTTTCCAAGCAGGAAATATGATGTTCCAAAGACAATTTGACCTCCTGTTTGAAAATGGTGGGGGTGGGGGTGCGTGAGGTGGGGAGGCAAACCAGGCATAGTCTAAGTATACTTAATTCACAGACCCACTCACAAATACAAACAAGTTAATTTTGTTAAGAACACAAGATAACGTTTCACTCAAGACAAAATCCCAATCATTTATTCTCCTCTGGAGTACTTCTCATGCATTCTTGAGTTTTTAAAAGTTCAAGTGTTGCATAAAAAATCAACATAATTACAGAAAGCAGTCCTTAAACAAGAATATCCTGTTTTGTTTCCTGCATACTCACTGGGGTGGCGCATCTGAATCCTTGACAACATCCAACTCCAAGAAGAAAACATCAAGACTGCTTGCTGATCTTGGTTTTTACATAGAGCTCCTCAGCAGTAGGGCTATTGGCCCCAATGTGTAAGCCGACAATCACCCTATTGTTTACTTTCCAGTCAGAAAAGCTATGCTGCTTTTCTTCACTCTGTATGGTCTCTATAATCCTAACAGTCATGTTCACTCAGCAGTAAGCCCGAATATATGTTTCCCAGAGGAGTTTCAAATACATGAGATAGATTAGCATCTCTGTGGCTTGATGCAATCTGTGACAGATTCGACAGTAATAAACATTTTAAAGTGTGGTCAGTACTAAATTATTTGCCGAAGAACAATTTTGTTCCTGAGGTAGAAAAAAATTAGCAGTAACTTTTGGGGCAGTAAATACATTGGCCGAGGGATAATACAACACCCTCAACCTCTTGCCCTCTCGGCATTTCATTCTGTGCAAAGGGAGGAAAAAAAGCCCAATTGTGTGCTGATGAATTAGAAAACTTCATGAACATTCAAGAAAGACACATGCCACTACAAATTAACCATTGGCAGGGCAAGGTATTCATCCTTTCTGTCAGATTCTGTGGGAAGTATGCCTTATTAGCATGGAAACCCAAAGAAGTAATAGATCAGCCCATGTTCACTTATCCTGCACAAAGAAGAGGCGATCTCAGTTCTGGAAAAATAAATAGCGTGGATCTTTCTACCCCCATTTCAATCCTAAAATTGAAAATCACTAAATGAAATCCCACTTCCCTTCAGCTTCCGTGTGTGTCCGTGCTTACAATGGAAGTCGGTTTTGCATTTTAAATCAGTTCCATCATAACCCTGAAAGTGATCACAGGGCTGCTAAGTCTCTGTCTCCCGCTTCCACCCCCACCGCCCTTTGCGACTTTGAATTTGAATGGGACCAGAAGATTCTCCGGGGGTCATGTTTGTGGCCCCTGAGAAGCAGTCTCTCTACTGCTTTCAGCTGATTTCCTGGCATGTTTCGTGGGGATTTGTGGTGAGTGGCAGCTGTGGAATCACTTTTCATTCTGTCAGGTTGTGGTTAGGCTTAGCGGGGTTTCTTTGTTATACTGGCCACTACTAGTCATTTCCCTTGAAAATATCTGGTTTTCTCTTTTCCCTTTAAAGAAAAAAGAGGGGGCGGAAAAGCGGTTCCAAACTCTCCACCTTACCCCCAAAACACAAACACAAAACAAACATGGGTATCCCTTGGAATCCTGGGGGAGGGGATGGAGTAGGAGGAGAGGCCCAGACATTCTGAACACCCCCATTTAATTTTGATGTCAGACAATCAAAGATCTTGGGAGGGCCCCATCTCCCGTACCTGTTCTGCTGACATGCTGTTTTATGAAAGAATCGGGCATAAATGTTACTACCGCTTTTTCATGTTACAAACAAACTAAAATAAACCAAACATACACATTGTGAATTTTTGAATGTTTCTTTTTCTTTCAGAATAAGCCTGGAAAATAAGAAGTAAGTACGAATATTAGTTAAATACAACAAACACTAAGGAGCCCGTTAAGATGGAGTTTTCCATGGACACGGCGTGGGGGGGAGGGGGCGGAGGATTTGGCGCTTTAAGTCCATGTCGTCTTAAGCCAGAGCTTAACAGAGTTTTGTATTTCATGAATCAGTTTGGGGGAAGGCAAGAAAAAGAGAATAACATAAGGTTGCCAACATTTTATATTGCCAAGTTAGGCTATTAAAAACAAAAGAAAACAAAACAACAATGCCCAACCAACATTGAAATCTTACATCACTTCTTTAAAGAAAGGACATGTTAACATCAGTGGGGGGTGGGAGGAAGGAGGAAAGCCATCATCGTAGAATAAATACGAGGCCGCCTTGACAAGAATGAAGCCTTGGCAGCTTTTACACCAACATGCCACAAAAGCCTTCAGAAACAGCCAGCTCTTGAAACATGCCAAGCCCCTTCCCACCTTCTTGCCTTCGCACCAGCCTTTCCTCTGCCTGGAAATCTATTCCCTGGGACATTGACAGAGCTCTCCACTCAAATGGAACCACAAGAGGAGGGCTTCTCTAACCACACTGTTTAAAGCCCCGCTCCCCAGACCCCGCGCAGACAAGCCCTCCTCCCGACTTCCATTCCTCTCTGTTTCATCGCTTTGCTTTCATTTTTGTCTAGCATTTGTCACTACCTGGCCATATACTGGTTGCCTATTATCGATCTCTCCCGTTAACAATATAAAATACCCCAGGTCATAGGCTTCAAATCATTTGTTCACCTCTTTTTCTCCACTTCCCCAAAACATTGCCTGGCACCTGTGAGGCACTCAGTAGTTATTTGTCCCATTTATATGTGGGTATAATTTCACAGCCCTTATATTTCTCATATGAGAAAACATGTCTGCAGTGCTTGCATCAGTTGGTGTGTGGAAACCGTTGTTTCAAGAAAGAGATCGAAGGGTGCTTTAGGCATAGACTAGGGCGCAGCTGAAGAAGTACACATTTGGTGAATGCATTCTTTACTGCAAATGATTTGAAAAGCAGGAGTGAGGGCTGTTCTTAGGACAGGCGACAAACTGATGGTAGGCTGAGACCATGTTCTGCTACTGATTTAGGGATAAGGAATATTCTTTAAGCAGATTTAGGCTGTATCTATACCCTCTTCTTCCCTAAATTATATTGTTTAGTCATGGCTCCTGAGCACCTCTTGGATTATGCATGCAATTTTTTTTTTAAACAAGAGAATGTTTACCAACAACCAGAGACTATTAGAGTGTAAATATCTGTGGGATTTAAAAAAAAAAAAGAAGAAGAAGCAACAGTAGCATCCAGGTGACAGTGCATTTAGCTGTTATCTCTCACCATTATTCACCATGAAGTAGTGGAACCTGGAAGTCAGGTTCAGGGACAGGCCTTACTACCAAGAATAGTGGGTCATTGTAGAAAAAGCTGCTTTTGGAATGCATTATGGAGAATTCACAAATATAGATAGGAGGCTTCAAAAGTGTATTTTCTAAGTTTCTGTGCTATCTGGGATCCTGGGTAGGTGGCTCAGATTTTTTTTTTTTTTTTGAAAATTATCACTTAAGGGCATGTGGGGCTCATTTTGGCATGCAGATTCCCCCCCCTGAAAAATAGATAACGAGTCCAAATGCACCTAATGCAAGTTTTGCACAGATTCTTTTTTTTTTTTTTTAATTTGTGTACAATATCTGCTCTTGGTGCCACACTCCTGAGTAGCAGTAACAGGTAGTAACATGATGATATACAAGTAAGTGGGATCCGGCAATTGGTGAAAGAGATGAGAGTGTAGAGTACATAACGTGAGTGTGTGTGTGCATGTGTGTTGGTGTTGTGTAGAGATGTGATAGCGTTAACATATATTGCTTATTATAATAATAATGGGATTAATGGAAAGTGGAAACGTGTTGATCTTTTGGAGTTCCCTTCATTCTCTCTGTCTTTCTCTCCGTGTCTCTCTTTCTTCTATGTTATGGAATGGGATGGAGCAGGGGATTTTAGAAAGCCTCTGTTGATTAATCCATCATATTTTGACAACTGAATTCCCAGAAACAGAGTATTAGACTTTCACATAAAGTGACGTTTTGACTGGAATCTTTCAAGTTCAAGCCTGTGAAGTCCTCAGAGGAATTCTGCCCCATAGTGGGGCCTCAAATAATGGTAGCTTCTAGTGTTGTTATTAATTGCCCCCATTAAGAAGCCAAGGATTTGAATGTCTCACCAGCCAATACCACCTCAACCGCTGTGTCAGAGAATGTCTTGTAAGAAGCAAAGACTGAAGATAATTGGACTTTTACACTGAAGGATAAGAATAAAAACATTAAATGGTTTTTTTTTTAAAAAATCAGGAAAGCAAGATTGGGGCCATCACCCGGCCAGTGAACTTATTTTAGGATTATATATCTCAAAGTTTAAAAATAAAACCAGAACTTTGCTTCGCCGATATTTGAAATAAAAATGTTCATTTACTTTTCAAAACTGCCCCGGCACCATGAGAGAGGCAATTATTTTTGGTAAAAGTGGATTGTGGACAGAGTAGCTGGTGAAAATGCTCTTAAGTGTTCACGTAGGACGAAAACCTTCCTGGCACTAAGAAGTCTCAGTTGGTTTTTCAGCTGCACTGTGGTTTATTGTGTGCTTTAAATCAACTCTAAGACTACACTACATACCATTGTGTCTGTTAGAAAATCATTATGGGGCAATTAAAAGCAGTGTTGTTTCACAGATGAACATGGAATTTTCCTCTGTGACTGCTGGGCACTTCCTTCATGCCTCTTGCGATTATCTATATTTGTGATGGTCAAGAGATACAGCTGTCGGGAAAACGCTCAACAGATGGCAGTTGCGAGTGATGCTTCATCGCTTCTTGGATGCTCTCTGACACCCAAGCTTGGGCTTTCTGTAAATGCTGGTGTGAAACTGACTCCTTTTAAGCAACATGGGTCTGGACTGCTCAGTGACAAAATTCATCTTCTCCAAAAATGAAAAGAAATTGAGGTGTCCTCATGAAATGAAATGTGCACTAGCATCCAAAAATGTACTGTCCTTGGAAACTTTGTAACCAGTACAGATAAGAGCGAGTGACTATACAGAGAGCCGGATACATTGGTAGATAGATAGATCACTTTTCTTTCAGGAGGAGAGGGAGGCGAGATCAATCAGTTCTTTCATTTTTGTAAAGCTCTTTAAAGATTGGCTTTCTATTTTTTTAGAAAGAGCAATTTAACCTTGGCTTCCGTAATGACGTGACTTGTTGAATGACTTAATCTCTGATGAAATTAGTCTAAGTGGTTTAAGAATTAATTAAGTGGTTTCTTTTTACATTTCAGGTAGCATTTTGTCATGAAATACTTACGCTTCTGTCTTCGTTATTCATACAGCACATATATGTGCATAGCATTATTACAGGGATGAGAAAATAAGAGGAAGTTGATTGACAAAATTTCGAAACACTGCACTGAACAATTCTTGTAGTTGTGCTAGATTATTCAGTATCCAGAATCTGAGTTACGAATTCCATTATAAATTGTGAGTCACTCGTGTGCCTTGCTCTCAGGCACACAAACCCTTACAGGTTCTAGGGCCTCATTTCTGCCCAATGAACATTCTGGGTTGTCTGGATGGATATATTTTAACACAATGACAAGACAGTATTGAATAATAAGTATATGTCCTGCTTCTGTCCTCTAGATGATGTCCTGGACATGCCTGCCTCCCCCTCAATCCCTCTCCAATGCTGCTAAATAATACTCGGTTATCTTGAGTTTGACCTGAATATGGGTGTAGGCCAATAGCATCTTAAAGGCAGCTAACATGAGGATAACCAGGTCCCATAGGGTTAAGTTTAATTTTGTCAAAATTGTTGTCTTTTCTTTTTCGTGTTAGCAAAATCATGTCTAGCGGTTCATGAAGATTTCTATTTCTTCGAAAACATGACACTGTGACATTAATGACATTTTCTGTTTGTCTATTTATGTCCCAGAAGAGGTAGCCAGCCACATGCCATGTGTGTTTTCCGTTAATATATTTGCAAGTTGGTCTCACCGGTTGGTCTCTGAAAGATTTCCAGTGGATAAAACATGTGGCATGAGAAGCTATAAAAAGGAGTCTTTTTAGTAAATGCACAGCAGAGTAGGGAATGGGCAGAAACTGTAGGAAACGTGGTAAACTACCTAGTAAAGTTTTGAGACACATTACATATGCTTTGGAACAAAAAACACATTTCACTTATTCTAAGAGTTTAATATGTGCCAGGTATTATGACAAGCACTTATTCCATTATTTTATTTTCACACATGCGTGAGGTTGGCATTATTATTGCCGCTATTCTAACAAGAAAATGGTGACAAACAGCTGATAAATATTTTCCTAAGGTCACACAATAAGATGACCTTCCAGGCCTTATAATTTGTTACAAGAGTATGATTGTTTCTTTCCTAAACAAAATGTGACATTGTGCATATGAGATATTCCATGATATTTTTACCGGAGGTCGGTGCTCATTAATACAGCAATGAAAAGACAGATTTTTTACAATGAAATACGCCTTTCTAATGTATAAAATAATACAGTTCCTACAAAAAAAAAAAGAAGTTTGATGGATATAAAAATGTGTATCCTTTTAAAGTTTCAGGTATTTTAAAAATAAGTAGGGTGTTAGTGAACAATTTTTTCCTCAACATTTCATTTGTTTTATAACTGGTATAAAAATAATTTTATGACATCTTTTTATCGAAATGAAAAGAAAATTCTTCCTTTCATCTGTTGAGTGAAATGAGTCTGTACGTGTAACTACTAAGGACATTTTAGAGACCCTCTTCCTACCTTCTATAGAAAGTAATATGTTTCCAGCAGAGATGAGTGTGGCAACGACGGGACAGGATACTTTTGCCAAATAAGCATATCGTAAAACTGATTGGCAGACTGTATATTCAGGGGAGGTGAGAAGAATATGTAGCTGAGGATGCTCTGTGGTTACCTCCAGTATCTTGCCACGACACTGGCATCTGGTCTGACACTGGAGTGATAGCCCCAACATTTATGCGGAGAAGACAAACCCATGGTGGAGCAAAGCGCCATGAAAGCACATGCAGCATAAAGATAAAGAAAGACCATTGTCTTGTGACACGGCTTGTAGTAGTGAGTGTCCTGCTAGGAAGCTGAGCCACGCAGGGAATGGGATGTTACAGCTATAATTGCCATTGGAGATTATTCTGCCGCCGCATTCAGGTGGGTGAGAAGGGTCTAATTTTTCTAACAGTCCCGAAACCTTACTTTATGGCATCCATTATTGTACAGTGTTAGTTTCAAATAAGTATGAGTATCTCTGGTTGTGATGTTCACATCCCCATAAGTAAAAAGAGGATCAATAGTAAAAGGAAACCAGCAAATTGTAGGCTTTGCAGTAAATCTAAGGTATTAGGTGGACATAATTTAAACAGTTGTTTTTCTTTTCCTGGAGAATAAACACATAAGAGGAGAAGAAAATGAGGCTCTAAAGGGATTATGCATTCCTAAATATTTTATAGCTGTGTGAAATGCAATGTTGTGCTTCAGCTCCATGGCTGAATATTTGCTCATGATCATTTCCTCGCCAACTGAAAACCCAAAAGATGCCATTTGCGGTTTTTTGTGTGGTTTCAGCCTTGGCCTTCTGTCAGTGTTCCACTGTGTGATTGTGAAGAGCAACTTTTCACATAAGAAGGCAGAGGCTGGTGATTGAAGCAGGGACCGCACCACAGTGCTTTTACTCAGCTGATATTTAATGATTTACCATTTAATGTAGTTCATCTTCCATAACCCTGAGTTCAAACAGAAGCAGCTGCTATTAGGGATGCAATAATATTGAACTTCCCAACAACAACCTAGGAGAGCTTCTTCTGTAGTTTTAGCTACTGGACCCATCTGGCCTCCACTAAGGTGGATGGATTGTTGATAGATGACAGATAGATAAATACAAACAAACAAAAAAAAGCCTTCATAAACACTAAAGTGTAAGAGATAGACATCTAATGATATTGAAGTCTTCTGGAGGAAGGATAATACTCAATATGTTGATGAGAATTATGGTACGAATGTTTTCAAATAGAGTGCTTTAAATACATTTTTCCTATCCAAAGCATTATCTAATTTAATAATCTGTTTTCACTTTGGCATTATTGGTAAGTGATTATAAGAAGTAGATTATAGGCTAGTTTGCTCCCCCCCTCTTTTTTTTTTTTTTTTTTGCCTTTCTGTTTTTCTTTCCTTGTTTTTATATAATTCTGCATCTGTAAGTTAGGATTTACAAGAAAAGAAAAGAGCTCTGAGCTTTCGTTACAATTACAAGCCCACCAGACAAAAGCTGTCGCCTACTTATGACTATATCTAATTTCTTGACTGCTTATGGTAGACCTAGAATACTTATCCTTTTCCAATAACACATTTCTAAAAGACAGTGAAGGTAGGTCAACCTTCACCATGAGATATTTTCACTGTGAGAAACATACTTTAGTGGTGTCCTCTCTGATGGGATAAGATGGACTAAAACCACCGGATGAATCCCCTCTACCTCATGGCAACATTTTTCATTCATAAAGGGAGTCAGACCTCTCCTCAAGGGATTTTCCTACTTTAAGATTTTTTTAAAGCGTTGCCCATGATTCAAAAGGCATTTGTATTTACCTCTATGCATCATTTGAAAATACTGTCCTACAGATATTTATGTATTTTCTAAAGTTTGATGATGCTTAGTATTTTGGAATTTTCGTTCAGCTAGTAATAGATAATTTGCATAGCATTTACAATTATGCAGTTATGACATTTAAAAAGATAAAGAAAACTTTCTGTACGAGGTTGCTGAAAAGGAAACAGTGAAAAGTGTAAATGTGTTCTACTTTACATTTTATCGTTGTAAAGTTGTTGATAAAAAGTTCCTTTGTCCATTTTTTTTAAGTTTATTTATTTATTTTGGGAGAGAGACAGAGTGAGCGGGGGAGGGGCAAAGAGAGAGACAGAATCCCAAGCAGCCTCCGTGCACAGAGCCTGGTGTGGGGCTTGAACTCAAAACCATCAGATCCTGACCTGAGCTGAAACCAAGAGTCAGACACTTAACTGACTGAGCCACCCAGGTGCCCCTTCTTTGCCCGTTTTGAGGCTGAGTTCCATTGCGTGGTCTGTCACTGGTCCACAGCGCATTGGATTCCTGGATTCTCGGCCTTGCTATTATTTGAGGAGAAAACCTTTCAATTGTTTTTTATTTGTAGCTTCTAACAGAACCCCATGTGGGGAAATGGTTACATTAGTGTAGGTAATTGAGGCAAAATTATCATGATTTCATTTAAAAAGGAAAGATCAAAGTCTACATTCTATTTTAACTTGGAACTGTTTAGGTAAGTTGCCACAGATTGCCACAGATTGAAAAACAAGTATAACATCAACTTCAACAAGTTAGAAAGTTTGATTTGGAATTCTATCAAATTCATTTTTTTTCAGCTTGAATACAGACAGGTATTTTATGAGATTTTTATTTCCCTATTTGCTCAATTCCAAGATTTATAGGAATTCTAATTGGAACCATGGCAGAAATGCCACCACAAAAACAGTGGGGGGTTTTCCCCACAAAATTTTATTATAATTGTTTCCAGGCCCAAGGGCATATTATCATGTGGAAATATATATTTTAAAGCAGCGTTTCAAATTTATTTAGTCTTTTAAATTTTCAAAATAAAAATCCATTTTTTATTTCATTTTGGAGGGGGAGCTATTATGGTTCATTTTGTTTTGATTAGCCCTAACGTCTTTGTTGGACAGGTAGGTGTTGGGCACTATGTTTTCACAAATAGCTAGAATAGATTTCGGTCTTTAGTGAGCTGGATTATTCAAGTGAATGTGCTTAGAGCACTTAAAGAAACTGAACATTTGAAAATGGTCTACTATGACCTGTTTCCAAGTGAGCCTCTTAAAAAAGATTTTTTTTTAAAGGGAAGGAAAAATAAAAGTAAATGTGGTACTGTTATGCAAAGCAAGTGTCTAAATGGTGCCACATTTGACTGGAGGTGTCCTTAGGGCTAATAGCAACTGAAATCTCCTAAGGCAGCTTGGGGATTATTGATTTCTCTAAAAAGAAAGTCGCAAGGAAGACAAACAAAAGAACAGACTCTGAACTGTAGGGAACAAACTGATAGTTACTGGAGGTGAGGTGTGTGGGGGGATGAGTGAAATAGGCGATGGGGATTAAGGAGTGCACTTGTCCTGATGAGCCCTGAGTGATGTACAGAATTAGTGAATCACTATTGTACACGTGAAATTAATACAACACTGTAAGTTAATTAAATTTAAATGAAAAAAATAAAAATGTCACCAGATCACGCAATGGCAATATTCAAATTAGAAAAGGTTAGAAATATATCCAACTTTCTTAAAGAAATGACCTATCAACCTTAGTAGCAAGAAAACCATGTCTGGAACTCAAATTATGAAATAAGAAGCCAACATTTCTAAGGGAGAATGGTAGACCCTAATACAAGAAGTAGAGGCTAGTCACAGATTTTTCTATCTATTCTGACCTTAAATAATGTCATTGTGTTCACAACCTATGACATTGCCATATTATGGAAGGGCTTATGGAGATAAATAATCCATTCAAAGAGTTTGAGGTAAGGTATTATTGACATAGGAAGCAGAATAGATCTTACTTCTCTCACTTGCTTCCAAGGGACTGAGGAAAAATTCATATTAGGACCCAATGGAGTATTTTAAGGGAAAATTACAAAAGAAAGCATAAAAGAAAAGCACCTAGTGGAAACTTGTGAAAATTATCTTGTAAAATGATAGTCAAAGTTAATGATTAAAAATCCATAATTTTCATCATAACTAATTACTAACTTAGAGTTGAACCATGGTAGTTAAAGTGTTTTTCATATCAAAATGTGACTTTTTAAAAAAAATCGCATTTAATACTCCTCATTAACCCCTATCCATTTTAGAAGGATGAAAAATACTGTAGTAGTCCTTGTGGGTCACAACAGATTTTTCTGTAATTATAAAGCACAATTCAGGAACATTTAAATCATGTTTTATAGGAAGCATATAATGAGGAAGGAAAAGAAGATGTGTGTTGTACCTAGAATGAAGCATGGCATGAAAAGAAAGAAAAAAAAATCTCTTTAATTTGTAAAACAGTGATTCTCAATGCATGTTCTGAAGACCACTTGCCTGAGAATTACCTGAGAAGCTTGTTAGAAATGCCACAGATTTCTGGGCTCTGTGCCAAATCTACTGAGCCTGATTCCAGGGGAATGAAATTCAGAACCTGTTTTACTACATACATAGTCACAGATGCTTCCTAAGTATGGACAACTTTCAGAACCACTCTCGTAAAGGCCCAGCTTTAGCCTGTATGATCACTTAAGATCCCTGGCCAAATCAAAGTAAACCAGTGGCATTAGGTGACATCTGAAACACAAGGAATAAAGAGAAGTTGAATATTTTCTGTTGCATCCTTGAATTTTGGTAGGTTATCTTACATATGGTAGACACTCAACTGACATATGTGAAATGAATGGATAAATGGAATTTTATACAGTGGATACAAATTATACACGTTAGATTTAAAAATCACAATTAGAAATGTTTGAAAGAAAGTGATTGTTTTATCTACAACAAATATATAATAATATTTGGAATGTAGAAGGTAAATAATTTAAGTTCTAGAAAAGGTAACAAGGGAGAGAAAAGGGGACAAACTCAAGTGTAATTATAAACTCTTTAGAAAGTTTCTGCTAATGTAAGAGATGTTGAATTTGCTATTTTTTTTAACTTTTAATACTTTTAAGCAGGAAGGTTGTTTAGGGTAGCACAGTACAGTTTCTGTATTTAGGGATAAATTTATTACACTTGAAAAAATCAAGAACATGAATGTTCTTGCCCTTACATAGTTACTAAAAGTAAGATTACCTCCATTTTAGCAATGAGAAAAATGAGAAATTCAGTTTAATGTGTTTATTCATTTACCTATTCATTCAGTAAATACTTACTGATTGACTTCTCTGTTCATAGTTAAATATGTTCCATGGCCATGAAAAGCACATTGCTCGAATATTGAGAGGAATGGCTAAATCACATTACAAAGGAATAAGGGCAAGTATAGGTCTATAAACATGTTGGGTCATATTTTGTGGATGATTAGCCGTGTATCAGGGACTACACTTTTCTTTCTTAAACCTCTTTGATGAGTCTGTTTGGAGACCACATCATTTAGTAGGTAAATACGTACTTGAAGGTGAAAATCAAGGACTAGCTGCAGGAACACTGTCTCCACTGGTATTTCAGGGCTCGTCCAGAAGGAAACATTCCCCTTTTCATCACAGATGGCTACCCACTGAAGTCGGATGCTCTGATTTGGGTCAGACTCACTGGGAGTATTTGTGAGCAAAAGGCATTAGCATGTACATCTAATTCTGTCTTTGTTGAAATGAGCTGTCACGGGCTTAATAAACATGAACTCAAGTGTTTACAGACCATCGTTAAGAGTTGCAGTGATGTTTCCCCTTCCTCTTATCATATCTTTGTTGGGGACACCTCCTTCCCCACTATTGTTAAACTGGGTGTGTCTATATCCCGCTACTTTTGTAATAATCTGTTTAACCTCTGTAAGAGTTTTGTCTACCTGATTAATGGACTAGCCCCTAACTACTGAGGCCACTATTGCATAATTTTAACAAAGAGATTATATAAATACACACACTGGCGTCTCTCAATTAAGAATGGGACGGTTAGATGAAGGTATTTGGCAATAATTGAAATCAGTAAGTCATTAAAATTTCTTCCGTGATACTACTAATTTGTTTGTAATAGCCTTCTAATTGCAGCATATTAAACAAAGACAAATGTGGGTTGGACTACATGTAAAAAGTATCAATCTTCTCTTTTCTGGCTAGCGCAATTATAATTTCGGCTTCTGGTACAGTTGAAATAAGGAAGAAGGATAGAAAGCTATATCCCGTGCCTTTGGCTGACAAGCTTCTAATGTTCAGGTGCCTTTTCTGAAAGGTGGCCTTCCTTTATAAAATGTTTGTTGTCAGTCGGTAACATTGTGTAGTCTAGGAGAAATCACAGACGTGCAGGTGCCTTATGAATAACCAGATGGGAAATGGAAGATGATCAAACTTCCTCCTAGACCCTATGAGTCAAATAGGAATGACAAAAGATTTTCCTTTGAAAGGTGAAGAGAGTGAAACTGAATTTCAAAACGTCTTGTATACAAATGACGATAATGCCTTGCATAAGCCGCTTTCTTAAAGACACGAAACCTGTTTTCTAGAGCTTTTCCCATCACCAAAATACAGCCAGAGTCTGCGATGAGACTCAGCAGCTGTTTAACAGTGCCAGAAACACTTACGAACTTCCACAATGTTTCCTTCAAGCAAAATAACATCCTCCAAAGAGCACGCTTCGAATTCATTCACCACTGACTCAGAGGGAAGAGTGCCACCTATTGAATGATGGCCTCAGTATTCACAGCACCTGATGGGTCCTTCCCAGGCTCCCTTCCACTGACCCACTAGCACATCCTGTTTCCCTCAGAGAGCTGGATATAATAATGCTCTGAGGTGGTCTGAAGTTCACATGTAAGTGTGCTCATATCATGCTCTATAATTTGAGGAAAACACATGAATTTTAATCAGTTTTTAAAACAACCAGGCCTCTCTTCTCATTTACTAGAATGGAAAAAATTCACTTTTATTACCTTAAAGATGCCAAACAGTGCCATTTTATTACTGTGGGAAGCTGGAAGTCATTTCCGAACTCTTTTGGCAAGGGTGCTATGGAGAGCATCCAATTCAGTTCTTTAAGTGTCTTCTGAGAACCACCACACAAACTGTGATTTACTGTCTTCAGGAGTTAAAGGGACTCTTTCTACCCTACAAACCGAACAAAGAAAGGTGAAATGTGTTAAAGAAGCATCCCATGAGACTTGCAAGACTATGAGTCAGCACAGAGCAGGCCAGACATAAAGAATGTTTTGATAACCCACAAATATTTTCCAACTTGTAATTTTTAATTTGGTTTAAGAGATTATGTTGGTGAACTTTAAAAATTGCAATGACTTTTGTATATGAATCCATTGGTTTTTCAGGCCACTTGGACAAACTTCTTATACTTAGTGGCTCAGTTTCCTTGTCGTTTGCATCCCGTATAGGTTTAGGTATACTTCTATGAATACAGTATCATAGTTAAAAAATTTAAAAAAAAAAAATATATATATATAATATACATACACACACACACACACACACACACACACACACACAACTCCCATACTGTGGTAGTGCCTCAATTTTACACACAAATATTTGGCTAAAACAAGAATTGAATGGGGATTTTGCATACTTTCTAATTTACATAACCAGAAAATGGCAAGATTCCAGTTTCCCTTTTTGCCTTTCAGTAGCAACCGACAACAATTTGAATTTATCTATTCTTTAGCTGACTTAAATCTCTAAGAGTTTAACATTATGTAAGCCGGGAGGCTGCTATTACTATTAATTAAAATAAACTGGCACACATGTATATTTTGCCCCCCATGTTATTTCGTGTGTAGATTTTGACCGGCTGGTTTGTGTAGTCATAAACGCTAGGTCATTGAGGGCAAAAACACAGTGAGAGAGAAACAAGATATTTAACCACTAGTCAGAAAATACATTACACTGTAGTGCCTGACAAAGGGTGGGTTCTCTATCAATATCTGAAGAAATAATTAAAGGGATAAATTATACCACTGTGGAAAATAATTAGTCTATCAGATCAAAAATGAGAAGCTGTTTGATAGTGTAAAAGGAAATCCAGTGAACTCTTTTTCTTGACAAAAATCAGTGAACTATTGACTTCAGTAAAAGGCCAATCTTTACATGCCTTTATATCTTTAAGCTTTGACTAGTAATTGTCCAAAGCAACTCTCAAAGCAGTGGATAATATTTCTCTGGTTATAAACAACCCCAAATCCTTCATGGAGAAATGTTTCTCTGGTAATTGCATTCTTAACAGAGTATTATATTCATAAATGGTATCATAGAGGCACCCATGATGGTAGCCTGAAATTTCTGTGGGTTTTTTTAGGTGAAATTAATGTTTTCTTACAATGTATGGTTATTAATGAAGAAAACATTCTTTTTATTCTTGCTCCGACAGGTAGGTAAATATAATCTGCCATTTGGAATGGCATCATATTAAAATATTGGAAATATTATGTGGTTTATTCCTTGTTAGGACCAGGATGAAAAATCTGTTCTGAAGTAGAAGATTCACACTTGGCAGTAGGTTTAGGATTTCTTGCTATTTTCATTGCTAACATCTAGGAGGGTGTAACAGAGGCCAAATCTCCAAGTAGCACCTGCCAGGCAAATGATGGAAAGAAATGGAGGGCTTCAGCTAGGGAGCCAGAGAATGTGATGCAGTATCTCCATCCAAAGGCATCTAGGATGTCTGACTTAAGAGGAATGAGATCAAGCTTAAAAGCTTAGATACATATATTGCAAACAAGTAGAGAAATTTTCCAAGAGCAAATTTACCACTAATTTGATGAATCATAATTAATGGCTATTGAAAGGCAGCAATGGAAGAAAGAATGGTATTTAAAGATAAGGTAGGAAAATGAGTCCATTAAATATTGTTTCTTTTTAAAGAAATATGTCCAAGAATTTCTGTTCATCTAAAGTTGGGGGGTTCCTGGGTGGCTCAGTCGGTTAAGCATCCGACTTCAGCTCAGGTCATGATCTCGCAGCTTGTGAGTTCGAGCCCCGTATCAGGCTCTGTGCTGACAGCTCAGAGCCTGGAGCCTGCTTCATATTCTGCATCTCCCTCTCTCTCTGCCCCTCCCCCACTCACACTCTGTCTATCTCTCTCTCTCTCTATCTCAAAGGTAAATGAAAATTAAAAAAAAACATAAAGTTGGCACATACATTGGACTGATGCATGTATTTCCTGTATGTATATGGCAGTTATTCTTTTATATCTCCATCCATCATCCATCTTGCCTCCAATCATCTATTCCAACAAAGTATTTACACATCATTTTATTTTTTTATTCATTCATCAACCCAAGTTATTTGGGGCACCTGCCACATGACAAGCACTATTACTAGTGATATAAAGTCATACAAGATGGAGTTCCTTCTTCCCTCAAGAGGCTTAGAGTCCAGCTAGAGAAAAAGTTAAGTACAGCAATACTGCACCACGATGTAAAAGATGCCATTACAGCCCTCCTGTGAGGACAGAAGGGCTTGTAAAGCACACTGATGAATCCCAGAAGGCTAATGTTAAAGCTGGATTTTAAAAGATAAGTAAGAAGAATTAGGTAGATAATGAAGAGAAAAGGTAGTTCTAGACAAAAGCCGTGCATATGTAAAACATGTCCTTAATGATTGGTATTCATTTATATTCACAACATAATCATTTAACAAAACTCCACTCCTTTACATACGATGTGATATAATGAATCAGTTAACAATGACCTGGGGAGCTGGAGGTTAAATATACTGTCTCTAGAACCAGGCTTCTCTGGCCTAAATCCTGGCACTTCTCCTTTCTAGCTGATAACCTGGGGGAAATTACTCAACATCTCTCTGACTCAATTTCTCTTTCTTCAAATTGGGAATAATACGATATCCCTTATAGTGAGTATTATATTATTTTATGCAAGAAAAACACATATATCTGTCTTTATTTTTGTTTAATTTTTTTAACGTTTTATTTATTTTTGAGACAGAGAGAGACAGAGCATGAACGGGGGAGGGGCAGAGAGAGAGGGAGACACAGAATCTGAAGCAGGCTCCAGGCCCTGAGCTGTCAGCCCAGAGCCTGACGCGGGGCTTGAACTCACGGACCGCGAGATCGTGACCTGAGCTGAAGTCGGCCGCTTAACCGACTGAGCCACCCAGGCGCCCCATATATCTGTCTTTAAATAATATCTCAGGATATGCTAGTTAGGATAATATTTTTCCTTTCTTAAAATTATCTTACTGATAATAAGAGTACTGATAATAACCGTTTTTTTTTAAATCTCTTTAACGTATGTCGGAGAGCTCTCACAAGCTCTCCAAGCTGAGATTTACTACATTCAGAAACCCAAAGAGATCTTGCCTTTTTTAAAACTTAAAACTGCTTGCAGCAAGGTGGAGACACCAGTAGAGCTTCATTCAGATGCCCTGAGTTCAAATTTTGTCCCTGCTACCTTCTAAGGTCTTGGGCAAGTTGCTTAATGCTTGTGTCTCAATTTCTTATCATAGGAGGAGACGCTAAAGACACTAAGATCTTCCTCAGGGGGCTCCTGGGAGGATTAAATGGGATAACGTGCAAATGTGGCTAGCATCACCCAAAGATTTCTTTCATCGTTCCCAAACCCCCTTTAAAATGCTTAGAAAATACATAATGGCTAATCTAAGGATTGTGAAAAATATCTTTCCCAAAATACTTTCTATAGTTTGAGAGATCACATATAAATATTCTCATCTGCATTCGCTAACTCTGGAAAACACTCTTGAATGCTATTGCTGACTTTGATAGGCTGCCTTGCAGCTTTGCCAGAACTTGCTCTGGGTTGCAGCTATTCATAGAATGCCCTTGGATAATGTGATAGGTTGAATTCGAATTACTCCTCCAATCACTTCAGAGGCAGTAATAATGGCACCTAAAATGGTCATCTGGAGAGTGAACTGAGCGTGGACATCTAATAAAATCTCTCTCTCTCTTCTTTTGTCCTTAGCATAACCCAAAACCCGATAGTATAAAGAAGCATTAAACATGCTAACATAAACGGACTTTTCTTGGAGACAGATACTATATGCTTTAGGAGACCACTAATCTCAGGTATAATACAAATACAAAACAGCTTTTTTTTTTTTCTCTTTCAAAATCTAAGTGCTAGGCAAGCAGATATCACACTAGATTTTCCCTGGAATTATCTTTAGTTGCTAATATTGTTTTTAGGCTGAGAACCCACCCTGCCCAAGCAGCATAGACAGACTAGCTTTAAATAAATTCAGCATATCATCATGTTGCTAATACTGTTAAAATCTTTGGTCTCTCAAACATCTTTTCTGCTTTTCTCCCCGCATCCCTATTACTGAATACTGTCACATCTAAGGCCAGGGCTCCTTAGTCTGCCTGAAGGAATACAGAAGTACCAGGCTGGCATAGCTTCTATTTTATTAAATTTTTTTTTCTTGCCTGCAACCTGATTTCTTCTGGGTCTGACCTAATTCCTTTGATGCCTGGGGCTTGGAGGCCTGTGCTAATCTGCATCAGGGATGTGTGGAGAAAAGCGAGACAATTGAAAGAAAAGTAAACGAAGAAAAGAACAGCACCTAGGCAAGAGGGCTCTTCAAAATCAAAATAAGCATTTTGGAAGCAGGACATTTCTGTTCTACCCCATCCTTTAAAGAGGAACCTACATTTAATGCATGGCTTCACATACGCATTTCCCCCTCTTTCTGGTTCTCTAAAGCGTTTCACGACCAGGACAAAAAAGGCAATGGCGGAATGCTAATTTTTTAGCATCGTGCAATAAATTACGATGTCAGAAAAATACTTGAAGTTTATGAAAGAGAAGTTATGTTCTAAAAGTCATAATGAAAGAAAATGTTAGAGCTGACGTTGATGGAGAGATCATGGAATAGTCTCAGCTTTGTTACTAAGCTCTGGAACGTGCTGATGTTGAGAGCTCTTGAGACCTGTCCACTAACTTATTGCTCCTCTGGGTCTGTTCCCACTTCTTTTTCCTTTTGGGAAGCGGTTCTTCTAACTGCTCAAATAAGCATTCAACATCTTGTAGTCATTAATATACCAAAAGCAGGGGTAAAGGGGCAGATTTTCAAGGTATCTCCCTACTCCACCTGATTCTGCGTTACAATGAATCTTGGAGAAGCGGGAAGGTGAAATGTATCTTCCTTGGTAACAAATCACCAGTTTTTTTCTTTGAGATATTAAGAAGTTGTGAGTTTGTTTGTATGGATTTACCAAAAAAGTGTGTGTGTGTGTGTGTGTGTGTGTGTGTGTGTGTACACGCGTCTGCGCGGGGGGAGGGGGACGAGGGCGTTGGGTCCATTTGCGATTTGATTAATTACAGTTCACAAAGCCTTTAGTACCTGCTCCCACCAAAAGAGATGCACTTTATCTAAAGCAGAAAAATGATCAGTAACAGTAATTGTTTGCAATACAGTAGCATGCCTTGGTTCAGGGATATTTTCACTTCACAGATGTTTAAAGTCACTTGGCACTCAGCCTTCAAACTTGTTATTCATTTGGCATCCAAATTCATGTTTCATAGCCATGTGACTATCTAACGTGCCATAAATAGAAACACTCCTCTGAATTCCAGAGCTCTACCCTTGGCCTTCCCTCGCTGCCTAACCTACGCAGCTTCTGTGTTTCAGGATATATTTGCAGATTCAAAATCCTTACTTTGGTGTTATTGTTGAAACCCATTTATTTATCAGAGATCTAGAGCTGCTAATCAATATAAATCTGCATGCTTTTTGTGTTCCTCTCCAGGGTGATGGGTGTCTTCTTTATAGTGTCCTTTGATTTGCATTTGCATTTTGGTAGTGGATACACCAGTGAGCAGAATGACCCTACCCAGGTGCTTCTGAGGAAAGAAAAAGAAAAGGAGTTTGGAACGCAGATAACTCACAACCTGGAAAACTAACATGCCACAGTCAATAATAAATAGAATATTTTCATATCAGTTTAAGTCATTAGGAATGATCACTTGTGTGTATTTGTGCTTCTGTGTGTGTATGTGTGCACTACTGTTTTAACATAAGCCCGTGGAATCAGCATTTTTCACCCTGATGAAAAAATTTTGCAGTTAAATCTGAACACTGTTCCTAACTGAGCTGGAAAAGCCTTTTCAAAACAGTGTTTGCCACATTATTTCCTATTGGGGATACAAAGAAACAGAAAGTCATACGGTGGTTCCAGATATTGCTACTTTATTTCATTGGCCCCTTCCCACATAAACTAATCAACATCTGAGAGCAGAAAATCCAGCTATAATTTAGGATCCCAAACTATGCATTGTGGTTTTTCTTTGGCAGAACTATCTAAAACACTCACATTTAGTAGTTTATATTGTTCAATTTTGAAATATATTGTAGTTTGAACATTGGGCAGATAAAAGATTAATTTGCCTTTGTAAAACTGCACACCCTTGGGGGTGGTTGTATTTTATGCACAGGTGAACAAGAATTTTTTAGCAGCAAATCTACCGAGCTGACACTTTTAATGCTTTCTACTTTTTTTTTTTTAAAGCACAAGTCTAAGCATATGAATAGCAGATTCCCAATTTTAAACTGCTTGTTGAACTCATCTTTTGGCCTAATGTTATAATTTATGTGGGTCATAAACCAACCTTAGGTGTAAACTTTGTGTGTGTATACATACACATGCTTCTCTCAGACACAAACATTTTTATTACCAAGTATAGTAAAGGGATGATCTATTTCTACTGTAATTAACACATACGACCCATTTCGCAAAGGACGCTACCTATTATACTGAAATAAGAAGAAACATTTAAAAATAAGCATTGTCATCCTACAGTGCATCTAGGAGAGATTGCCTATTTTCTTGCTATATTTTTACAAAAATGAAAAATTATCACGAATATCAATTTTATAAGGTTTCTAAAAGAAAGGTTTTCATAAACCCTTTTATAAGGTTTACCCCTTCAAAATTCCCTTGCACACACTTTTATTTTCATGAAACTCTGATGAAAGATGTGTGATGCTGAATTCCTCAAGCAAGTTACTCTGAATCCTTATCATAATCATCAGAGCAATTATAAGCACAATAGATGTACGTTGCCCCAAATGAGATCTGAGCTCCTGATAAAAGGAAAACTGGGCCTCTTCCTTTTTCCTGTGTGTGCTTGTGTAACTGCCTCATTGTCTATAACTAATAGATAAAAAATGCAAAGAGGTGATTCTGTAATACAATATACAGTGAAATAGAAACCGAATTGCTTGCATTTCTACTTGCTATGCTAACCCTTTTCTCAGATGATCTTGGCAGCTTTGCCTTTCTCTAATTTTGCTAACATCTCACAGATACAAAAGTGCGCACCCCCAACCCTCTGGCTCCTAACCCCTCCCTTCTTTTCTCCTTCCCGCTGTTTCATTACATTTTCTTATGTGCATACCATCAAGTCCTCTTGGACACATAATAAGATTTGTGCCAGACTATGTTTCTTGGCTTTAATGGTTAGTTAGCTTTCCAGAATACACATGCTGCTTTATACATGCTTTTATTACTGACATCATGAGAATGCATCTCTCCTATGTTTACAATTGGGTGTTCACCCTTAAATAAAAGCAATGAGATCAGGTTGTTTAAGAGAATCTTTGAAAAGCAGAATAAAAACAGCTGTTATCTGCTTGAACCATTTCATTCTCTTTCATGATCTGAATGATAATGATGTGTAGCAGTGGGCAGTCTCCAGCTCTCATTATACACCACACATCAGAGCCTCTTTCAGGTTGGAATTGGGTCTCTGTCCCGGAGTTCCAACAGGATCGTTTCAACCTCACTTCTAACAGGTGTTGGTGTTTGCGGGAGGGGGTGATGGGAGGATAAAACACCTTTGCTTGTTCCCCACTGACCTCTGGATTCAGGAGGCTGGTTTTCATTGGCAACGTGGGTTTGAAAGTCAAGCCAGGTCCTTGCTGAAATCTCTCTCACCGGGAACAGATTACAAATATTTCCACATGTCAAACAAATGAACAATAGGGTGGTCCTTATTAATCAAAGCTCTCCTAAACCAAGTGCAGATGGTAGCAATGAACTTCTCTTCCATGAAGATTTCTGGAAACGGGGGGAACTATGTCTCACAGAAACGCACATTTCTTCAAGTAACACCAGACGAGGAATAAAGAGCTTAAGCCAAATGTAACCAAACCCCAAACACGACAAAACAATAATAAATAAATACAATTTAAAAAAAAATCCCAGCGTTCTCAATGATCCAAACCGGAAGGTTGATTGAGCTTATTTCCATTCAACACGCCCTCGTCACAAGCTGTTTCTGAAGATTCTGCGGCATTTGCCTAGAGACTGACAAGTTTAAATTGGTTTTAACCTCTGGAGTCCCCTTTCATATCACAGATGTTGCTGATTGGGGCACAGAGTTCTGCTTTCCCCAAAGTCAGTGATTTTCAGGCTCTGGTGGCATCTACCATGGAGAGCATAACTCCTCTCAGACAACAATGCCGTTTGTTATTTTTAATTAACAGAAAAATATCGATAGGAATAGTTGGAATTGCATTGTAGCCAAAACTTGAGCGTGAGGAGAGTCAGAGAAGCAGTGCTATTTAAAGAACAGCCCAGAGACTGGACCCATGGCTACTCTTCTCTGACCGGAGCCGTGTTACTGAAGCCTCTCCAGTAGCAGAAAACTGGGTTGGGGAATCTCCTGGGAACAAAGACCCCTTGGGACTTTCTGCATGACCAGGTGTTACTATTTAGGAAGAGTGTGTTTCAGATGTTTTAGCAAAATCGGTTCCACTTCTCTACTCAAGATTGGTGCTATTATGGTCCCGAGCAGTTCTTCAAGGTGAGGGATCAAAAGATGCTAAGATGTCACTCAGTTCACGCCTTATCTCAAAACAGTGTGAAAGCTAAATTGTATTTGAAAGGTGAAAATTCTATTGTGAAGCCCTTAACACAGAGGGTCTGTGATTTCCACCGATAAAAAAATTCCGTGATGTAAAAACTACCAGAGGCCATTTCTCTCACTAGCCCCAATCTTTTACACTGCAGCTAAGAGTGTACTTCCTCTTGGTCTGTTCTCACTAAAAGAGCAATATTCAAAATTGTTTAATGCATGGGTAAAGATTTTTTAAAGGCTCCTCTCAAACTTTTTCAACATAATTACAGTAGAGGTAGAACATTTTTCTACTAATAGATTAAATATGTGTCTGAAACCTCAGATTAATTATAATCTTTTTCAAGAGGACTAAAATTTTATAACTTTTCATGAGGAGATAACATTTTATTGGATTTTAAAAGGAAACGAAATAAAAGTGTTATATATAAGAACAATCCCCTTACATGCCATAGTCGTGGTTCCACAATGACATTTTTGGGGGAGATGAGGAGATTGCCCAACTGATTTTTAACATATTGGAAAGTTGCAAAACGCCTTAGGAAAATAGTCTCTATTATTATTTTGACAATGTGATGTATTTTGTTTAAGGTATGAAATAGTATATTTCAATATTCCAAATAGTTCCCCGAATGCATGGAAGGAGACTTAAGTCTGGATTTTGTCCTGTCCAGAATAGTTCATCCAACTTTAAGTTCACACACAGTCATCGGCAAACACTGAAAGAAGATTTCATTCTTCCAATTTTCTTGTGGTGTTGCATAAGTGATAATATGACAATGAAATCTAATTTTGAGCATGCCTCCCCTGCTTCCCCCTGATGGGGCATTCCTCAGAAAATACTCGTAACACCGGTAGGCTTGTTACTGAACCATCACAAATTTCAGTGGAATTTTTGTGCTCTGTGGCATAAACTAACCTAAGAATTTCTATGTTGAGAAGACAATGAGCGATGAGAGCAGGTTTTGAAATCTCAACACCACTGAGCATCTGAAAAGTTGTCTTAGAATGTAATCATGGGCTTTTAGAATCTTTGCTAAATAAGCCTTGTTTACATTCAATTCAGGTATTATACACGTCGGCAAATATTTTATAGTCCTCTTGGCTTGTTTATTAGTCTATTATAATATGATTAAAAATAAGGAGAGGTCACATATCTGTGCATTAAAGGGATTCATGAGAGTGCACATGAGAGGGAAGAAGAGAGAAAGAGAATGATAATTTTGTTGGAAGAATAAGGGTGGGAAGTGAAAGAAAAGGAAGAGGAAGTCTAAATCTGCATTTAGAGCATAGGAGTAGTCTGGGCAAAGTTGGAATGACTACTCATGAGAACATGGATATGTAGATTGCCAGCAAAAAAAAAAACAGTAATTCACATTTTTCATGTGAATACACATAAAGCACTTTCACTCAGTGTTTTAGTGTATTCAGAGCCTCTGTGTGAATGGTGAAGAGAGTAAGTTCTGGGTTTGATGGTGAGCCTTGCCTTTTGCTAGTTGTATGACCTTGGCCAGGTCACAGGTAAATGTGATAACATGTCCTAATAGGACCTTCCTTATTGGTATGTTATGAGAAGGAGTTGAATAAATACTGGGAAAGTTCTTGGAACTGTGTTTGAGGCATACTAACCCACCATCCAAATGTTTATTAAAACGTATTCTCATTTAATTCTCACATAAACTCTTTGATGAAAAAACCACATTATTTTCCTTTTAAAGCATTGACAGCTGAGGTCCCTCAAACTGATGTAATTTGCCTGAAAACTAGTAGGTGGTGGAGAAGGGGTTGGTATTCTGTACTTTTGATTCCAGGGGCCAGGAGCTTCCCTGTGCTGTAGGGCAAGCTAATAGGGCATGAGGTCTATCCATGAACTTTTAACTACAGATAAGATATAACCATCAGATCTTTAGATAAAAACCAAGACACTGACTTTCTCTGTGTGCAATCTCTGACATTTTACGAAGGAGAGGTAGATAACGACCAAAATATAGAAACACATAAACTGCAAATATGCATGTAAATGTGTTTTCTTTTCCTGGTAACTATTATTTTTCCTTTCTAAGAGTATAGGCTTACTGAATTCTCTGACAAAACACTACTTTTGATATGGGAACTGGAGGTATTATCTTAAAGAAAAGTGTCATGCAAATTCCAGTAGCTGTTTTATTGCTTTATTGTTGCTATTCTGGAATTAATTGCTTGTTACCAAGGCTGTCTCATCAAGAACATCTTCCCAGATTCCTCAGTAGATTATACCTGTTGGTTAGAGGGTCTCTCAACTGCATGAACCTTTCATTTTTATACAAGTTTTATACAATTTTTATCACACATTTTTATGATTTTTTAAGAAGTTTTTATTTATTTATTTTGAGAGAGACAGAGAGAGTGTGAGCAGGGGAGGGGCAGGGAGAGAGGAAGAATCCTGAGCAGCGTGTATGCTGGCAGCGCAGAGCCCAAGGGAGGGCTCAAACTCACGCACCTCGAGATCATGACCTGAGTGGATGCTCAACTGACTGAGACACCCAGGCACCACTTTGTCACACATTAAAAAAAAAAATGATTGAGAAATGAATGTCTTCTCCACTCCATTGAGAGTCCCATGAGTGCAAGAATTATTTCTGGTTTGCTTATTCTTTTATCTCTGGTACCGAGAATAATATTCAGTGTAGAATGGGATAAGTGCTCAGTAACCATTCGCCAAATGAATAAACAGAAGTCACTGGCCTCTGACAAGGCTGTTTGGGGTGGTGGTGGTGGTGAGTAGTTCAGATAAAGACTGGTTGCATATCCGTGAGCTGGTGGAAACCGTGTGAATAAGAACGCTCTGTGAACAAAACCATTTCATGGTTGTTTTAGGCAGTATATATGGAAAGAGAGTACTAAAGAAAATGAAGAAAATTGAGAAAACAAGATCTGCCAAGAGGAAAAACATGAGTTCTTTTGTTCCAGAGGAGGATAGGGAATTTTTAAAGTTTTCCCAGGATTTTTCGCAGTTTCTAGCGGAGTCCCTTTCTGTAATCTTATTAACACAAGCTGGCTGTGGCTAGAACCTACAGGTTGGAACAATGTATACCAGAAGGGTTGATGGCAGCAGTAATATCAGCTTTATATGGTGGATTCTCTTGCTATGTATCAAGGAATCATCACCCAGTGACCCCTGGGTGCAGGAACCCGTATGTGATTAATCAAGGAAGCACTTTCTTTGTTGAACTCTGGAGAGAAGTTTCTGTACCCAGCAGGTGAAATAACATACTAGGGAGCCTGGCAGGCAGAGTGGCATATTCCCTCCTGACCTCAATTTCCCAAAGACACTGTGTAGTCTGTTTGTGGATGACATACTCAATGGGAAAAGCACCAGGCTAAGAAAACAGTGAGAATCCTATCATAACCCTATGGTATAGGGAGATAATTATCTTCTCGTTTAGTCAAGAAAAGAGGCCAGATTTCACTGGTATTTGAGAATGAAGAAAGATAAACTAATTTGGTTACAGAGGAACCATGTTTTCAAAGAAACCATGTCATCTATCAAGTCTTTTGTTGCCAATTCATATCCGTTCAGTTTACTACTCTTGGAATTGTGAGGAAAAAAAAAATCTGCTTCTAATCCTTTAGAGAGAAAGCCTGGTTATCATATTATTTCTTCTCTATGTTTGGGTGAGCGATTACCTTTAAGGGGAGGATGTTTCTAGGGATTTAAGCATAATGTATATTTGTACTTACTTTATTTGAAATTTAAAAGTTAAAAATGGGACATAATTATGTGGGTTTTATTTCCCTAAATAGGCAATCCACTAAGGCACAGTGAGTTCAAGCAGGTAGCTGAAAATGATGCCGCTTAATTACTTCATGGATGACTAAGAAGTTTCCTGAAGTTGATGAAAAAAAAAATTCTGGAAAATCAAGCACTCCCTTTCTATAAACACTCTAAAATGAGCAGGATAGTGGCATAGCATAAAAGGTATTCAATTATTAATTGGTTGATTGACGCATATCTATTTTATGAAGTAGATTGTCTGTTATCCTCATGTATCCATTCGGCACAGTCCTCCTCAATAGGAAGCTTTGGTCAGGTGATCGTGTAAGGGATTTTACATGATGGAGGTGGTAATACATTGCCTCCCTACCTTTGAAATCACATAGGCCTTTCATTGGTGTTTCATCTTCCCTGCTACATTAAAACAGGGAGTAGCAACTTGTAGAGTCTTTTTTTCTTGCCAAAGTTAAGTTGGAATAGATGTCACTTGGAGAGCAATAGGGACAGGAACTGGTTAATTATCAAGGCCCTCACCTATAAAATGATCGGTGCTTACTTTATCAATGTTCTTGAACTTCAAGGGAATACCTTTTATGAAATTCTACATATGTGCAATGATTTTTCTGGGGCACGCAATTCTGTGTTTTATCTGAACTTTCTGCATCCCCAGGTTGTAATCACTGATCTCCCCACCTCAAAATGATAGAGACAACTGGGAATATTTACACTGCTTGCTGAGAATTTCTGATTTGTTAAAAATATAATTGCTAATAAAATTTTTACCATACAATTTATCTCTTCTGTAATGAGAGGCTAGGGAACTAGTTATATATATATATTTTTTCTTCCCCTTTTCCTTTGTAATGTTAGATCTCGGCTGGAGAGAAAAGGACTAACAGCTGGAACTTATAACTATTTGGAAACATCAACAATGTTGAAATTTACACTCCCATGTGCAGATGTTATCAGACAATCAAAAAAATGTGTACAAACAATGAAAGAGGAAAGCAATTTTATTGAAGCGTGATTTGGTTGGATGGGGCACAAAAAGTTACACTTGTCCCTTTTCAGAAAAATGTGAATCAATAAGATGAGATAGATTATACTAGAGCAACATTTTGCAAAAGATTTTCTAAGTCTGTGATAGGTATGGTCTATACTAGATGACTGACTTTATGAAACATAAAGTTTTAGCCTCACTATGTTATATAAGCAAGAGAGGCTGAACTAATAAAGGAAACTGTGCCAGTTGGCACTCTTTCCCACTGGATTTCAAGATTGTAGTCAAACACGTTTCTCCCTAATGCTATTGGGCATGGTCTCTTAATAATATGCTTCCAGCAGAGAGGTTGGGCCAAGTCTTCCATTGCTAATTTATATCCTGCTTATCTAAGAGAGATTGGTTAATCCAAGTATGGTATTTTGGGATGTGGGATTAGGCTAATACTACTCTAATATAGATAAATTTTTTTTTTTGCTTCCTTGGGGCTTTATCTGTCAAGCTAGCTTCTTTGTTAGCATTAGCTTGCTCTTCCAGCATAATTTAGTAGAAACTGGTAAAAATCGATGAGACTTTAGTATCCATAAAGACCTTTGGGCAACAAAGTAACATGGGAAGGTAGGTATAAAACTTAAATATCTCAAGTATATTCAAAACTTTGCTCCTAACATAAACTTTATTTCTATTCATTGCATCCAGGCAAGAGGTGTCTGCTTAAATCCAGGAAATGTTGCTTTTTTTGCATGGAGGTGGGTTGGGGTGAAGGGTGAGAAGTCTGCATTTAGTGCTTTTACACATGATTTAGAAATATCAATACCATCCAGATTTGAAAAAAACCTTTCATTGTGGAGGTATTGTGTAGTAGTTGAAAGTATGCACAGGGAATTAGATAGACCTGGCTTTAAATCTTGGCTCTGCTGTTTGCGTGTTACGTGACTTCGTGAGTCACCTGGTTTTCCTTGCCTCATGCTTCTCATGAGTACATTAGAGGAAATGATGCTATGAAAATCAAGTAAGATGACAGAGTCCTTAGTACAGTATGTAAAGCAGTATCGCAGTGGTAAGGATTTAATAAATGGTAGCTGTTATTGTTTATATTATTATTGTTGTTATTTGAGATGCATGCCAAAGCCTCGCTGACCACAGTAAAATACTTATTCCTAGGAGGTGTCTATTTCTTCTTTCTACAAAAGGAATCCAAACAGGCACCTTCTGATCAAAGAAGCTACGTAGCATATGCTGTGTCATAGGTTTGGATAGAGGGTGAAGGCTACATTGTCAAGCATTAGGCTGAATTTACCATAGACAGACTTCTTCAAGGATAAAGTTCTGCAGCATTCAAAGGGCATATAAAGATACATACAGGAGCAGAGGACTTGCTAGAGAGGTAAGAGTAGATAGATAAATCCCTCCTTTATTTCAGAGGAGAAAATATGGCAGCCACAGACAGGAAGTGATTGCGTAGTACACGAAAACCGAAGCTTGTTTGCCAGATTTCCGGTTTGTTTTGTTGCTCTCTTCTACAGAGAACATTGAGCAGCTACTGAAAATGCCTGAAGAGTGACCGCATACATGGGTAGAGAGAGCAGCGGCTCCAGTCCGTCATTTTCAGCGTTCACATTAAAAGAGCAAAATCACAGGGCAGCTTTTCGGACAACACTTGCTACCTTGTCCCGCAACTTATGTTAACACCACCGTCTCTCCCACAAGTGCGACAAGCACGGGGCCATCTCTGATTCGTGTATCACCAATTCCGGGCACAGAATAAGTGCTCAAAAAATGAGTTTGCTGCATCAATGAATCGATTTCGGCCAGTCCCAGATAAGGGCATTCATTTATCTCATTTGTTAACAAACTTGATTCCTTGTTATACTTCAGAACAGCATATGCTAACCCAAAGCTCAAAATGAATTTCTAACTCAGTAGTTAGCAAATGATTTGCGCATGAAGATTTCCTTTAAGCGTCAAAAATTTTCATGAGTATTTGTACTTGAGTTATCTCTTGATTGAGAGAATACATGACCTAGCATCCAAAGCAGCTCCCACATGTATCCAGAGCTGGTGGCATAAGGGGTGTTTGCCGCAGTATCTTTGTAATAGCAAGGCAACTGAAGACAGGTTATAAAAACATAATAAACGTCCGTCCATAGCGGACTGGTTAAATAAATTATGCGACACTCACGCAGTGAAATACTTCACATACTAAAAAAGAAGATGGTAGATCAATATGTCCTGATACAGAAAAATGTCTAAGGTATATTAAGAGAGAACATCAAATTGCAGCCTGGAATGTACAGTATAATTTCCTTTGTGTATGAAAAACTGCACAAGTCTGTGGGGAAGAGTATGGACAGTTTCTGGAAGCATAGAGGATACGTTGAAATGAGTGTGATAGGAAAGGGGCATTTACTTTTCACATTTTAACTTATGCTATTTGAATTTTCTCCTCATGAGCATGAATTATTTGTATTTTTAAAACTTAAAATAGCATATCTATGTATGTAGTATTTCTCTATTGTAGTTTTCTATCTGTTGACTTACATGTATAGATGTATAGATTTATTCCCCTTTAGGTTTAGACCTATATGTTCTGCCAATGGCTGATGTTTGGGACATGCCTGCATGTGGAAACCCTTTGTGATAATTCTGCAGTTCCCCCTTAGTTCTTTCATCACCAAAATGAAAACTGGCCTTACACAGTTCTTATAACTCTTTTACCTTTTTTAACAACAAAAAAATCAATAAACAAACAAACCAGCAGGTTTTCAAATGTTTGCTAGCCACACCGTTCTTTGTTCATGCTCAGGAAATAGTACAGAAAAGCCCAGTATTAGAATGGATAAAGCAAGACTCTTGTGTGGATTTCAGAGCGAAGCTTTGGAACTTCCCTCCTCCCACCTTGTGGGCAGCCTCAGGTGCGAGTGAGAGGTGCACAGGTGGGAGAGAGAATCCACAGAACACTTAAGGTTCCAGGAAGCCCAGTGTGAAAACCGCCACCTCAATCCACACGACCAGATCGTCTGGTTGGCTCAAGGTCAAACTACGGAGTTGAGATTTGAAATCAGATTAGCAGACGTGAAATTGTATACATAACAGGCTGTTTTATTTTTAAGGTTTATATTAGCTTCATATTGCAGAAGGTACAGGAACCATGCTTTGCCCACCTTCACATTCACTTTCTATGGCCATCTCCATCCAGCGCCAAGCAGAGTGCCTTGCATTTATAGACAACCAAACACTGTGCAGTTAATTAGGGGTTGAATTATACTGATAGGTTAGGTGACTTCTTCAAGATCATTATTAAGGAGGTAAATGATGCATGGCTCAATCCCTGAAGCCTCATTGCCAATCCAGGCCTCTTACTATTATACCCTAAATCATACTTTGCCTAAGTCATTCATTACAAGGCATTTAATTGGGTAATTAACTACTTTTAATTTATATATATTTTTTATTTTTTTTAATGAAAAAGTAGGCTCCATGCTGGGCGTGCTTGGACTTACAACCCTGAGGTCAAGACCTGAGCTGACATCAAGAGTTGGACACTTAACGAACTGAGCCACCGGGACGCCCCGACAAGGCATTTAATTTAATTGCAACTTCCATAAAATCTTAAATTCCTTTCTAGATTATCGTTGGTTTTCCAAGTTCCCTTGAATTTAAGAAAAGCCATAAGCATGCATACAATATCCCCTCCTCTGCACCCCTCCATTATTATCTATATCAATTCATTGTGTATTGTCTTCATACTTCTCATCATAACTCAGAATCACTTGATTTGCCTTTTTATATCTTCTTGGTACAATTCTTTGACTAGAGTACAACCTCTATTAGGAAAAAGACCTTGTCCCGTTATTTATAGGGCTTCTCTTTTCAATAATGTCTATGTTGTTGAATGTTGAATGGTGACATTATTCAGAGAAATCTTGCTGAAAACAATCTGTATTAAAAAAGGTTTGCTGAGGAGCGCCTGGGTGACTCAGTCAGTTAAGCGTCTGACACTTGGTTTCAGCTCAGGTCATGATCTCACAGTTCGTGAGATCGGGCCCTGTGTTGGGCACTGTGCCCACAGTGCGGAGCCTGCTTGGGATTCTGTCTCCCTCTGTTTGTCCCTCCCTTGCTTGTGCTCTCTCTCTGTCTCTCAAAATAAACACACACACACAAAAGGAAGATTTGCCCAAAAGCATCTAAGAGGTGAAAAGATAAGGTCTATAGGACAGAATTGAAGAAAACATGGGGATATAGAAAAGCAAGTAAAACATGGAGTATTTAAGTTGCCTGTGCTCCAAGGATATTTTTATATTGTGTCAAATAAGAGCTATAGTTTTGGCAGACTCTTTGAGGGTCTCCCAGTAAAGGAGTGCAAAAGGACATTCTACTTATGCTGAGCTGAGGCCCCAAAGGGTCCCAGTCCACAAAGGACAAGGAATCCTGCAATAGCAATGTCCCTACATTTCCATCTTCTGCTCCTAAAGGATTGCAGTGAGGATTGATTTGGCATATCTCTGAGCAAGCAAGAAAAGGAAAGAGAAAAATAACCTGTCCTAGAGAACATGTTGTGATTATTTTTATAGATTTGCAGCCTGCACTATGCATGGCTTGGGTGGTCCGGAAATCTTCAATCTATGAGTCTTTGATTTGAGATAGTTCCAAACAATTAGTGCCTCTCTATATCTGGAAGAAATCAACATATTTGTCTGGAGGAAGGCACCTCCACGCTAGACCTCAGAGAATCCCCATGACTAAATACACCAGGAAACAAGGCACTCTGAGTAGATACCAGGAGAAACATCAATCGGAAGGGACAGGTCTATAGACTTCAGACACTGGAATTATAAGTCAGAGAGACTCAACAATTGCCACAACTGAGGAAGTTAAAGGCAAGTCGGAGGACAGCTGCAGGGAATAGGAAATATGGAAAGTGACATAAAAGATTTGAAAAGAGTGTCACCTTAAATTTTTTTAGAAGAGAAAACTTCAAAAACCAAGACCAAAATCCAATGGATAGATTTAACAAGACATAAAACCCCGATGATGTAGATCCAGAAAATTATTCAGAACAAAGCATCGAGAAATCAAAAGATGGGAAATGCAGAGGAAAAGGCAACGATGGAGGGCATGGGCTGAAGCATTCCAGGATACGGTAGACTCCAAGAGGGCAGCTGAACGGATAGCACAGGCCTTATTTGGAGAGAAAAGGGGCTGAGAATTTTTTCTCACTTGAAGAAAGAAAGATACTAATCCACAGGCTTGAAACAGCCTCCATTCCCAGACAGGATACACAGAAAGAAAGGCATACTACCTACAGCATCGTGAAACTGCAGACTCCAAAAGCACAGTGCCTGGAATATAGCAGTTAGTGAACAAGTAACTTTAGATAAATGAACTGATTTATCCTTAAGACTGAAGGCTTTCAAGCTAGACTGCCTTTTCCGTCATATGACTTAGGCCAAGTCACTCAGCCTCTCCAAGCTTAGGTTCCTCTTCTGTCATTGAAAGAGAATAATGCTAGTAGTGGCTCATATGATTGTACAAGGAATTAAAGAAGTATTTAAAGCATGTGAAATAGCACCTTATTTGGAGAACACAAAATAAATGCAAATTACCTTTGTTGTTATCATAGAAAAATAAAAAGACTTTGTATGATGAAGCATTTATGTGTGAAAAAATTTATTTAATTATTATTATCATTGTTATTTTAAATATTTATTTTTGAGAGGGAGGGAACACACGTGAGTGGAGAAAGGGCAGAGACAGGGAGACAGAGGATCTGAAGTGGGCTCCACGCTGTCAGCACAGAGCCCTATGAGGGGCTTGAACTCACAACCATGAGATCATGACCTGAACTGAAGTCGGATTATTAACTGACTGAGCCACTCAGCTGGCCCTGAAAATTTTCTTAATTTATTTTCCCTATTTTTTTTAAAGTTTAGCTTTACAATAGACATGTTTGAGTATAATCTGCTCGTCTATGATTTTGAATTATTTTAGAAAAATATTGGTGAACAAAATATTCTACAATTATGGAAAATACTGTGAGAGAAGGCATGATGGAGGCCAGCAAAAACCCAGTTCAATTACCACCTTCCCACACACCAAGGACTGCTAGTCACCTTTAAAACCAAGGCCAAATCAACTAAACTAAATGAAATGGTTTCCTGCTTACTAGGTTTATTCTATTAGGTCCTTTATAAAAGAGCCTGTGTCTGTTTTATTTCATTTAGGTAGAAGAATAGGCAGACATGCCATTAGATTACCTTTGAATTTGACCTTGTACTTGTCATTTTTTATGGTAAAGAATAGGACTTTTTCAGGAAAAAGAAATAAAATTCTTTCAAGTTAGAGACATTGAAACCTAATAGATTGTGCTATTTAAACAGAAAACAAATTAAGATTGCTCTGGAGCCTTTTTTTTTTTTTTTTTTTTTGTAATTAGCCACAAGTTCCTAAAGGACACCAGACAATTATAGAAACACACTGAGCTATGTGGTCTCAGACTTCAAGTTAACACTTATTTTTCTGGTTTCTGAAGACCTTTCATTTTCTTTAGCACTTATTTTGGGGATCATTCCCTTTTGCTTCTGAGCCAATCTTTATACTAACTTAGTGGCAATTTTAGATTAGACAAGTAGAATTATATCCTTAGGTCCCCCCCTCCCCCAGGGAACTGTCTTGATATACATATTGCAGATACTTTTTAGTTTTTATTTCAGTTATTAATTACACAAAGCCCATATTTCAGCATCAACACCATTCTTAACTTATTTTCCACTTGTCTTAAACGGTCGCCATAACTTTCTCTACTTCTAGGGGCAGGTATTCCAGACTCACTGAGTAATATCTCAGGACTTTTTCCTTGTCATTCTCTCCAAACAATGTTTAATAGCTCTACGTATCAGGGAATATTTCTATATGTCTTGCCTAAATCAGTCTTGTGTTTATTCTTTCTCATTGGTATGACACTTCATCTGCCTTTCCCCTTGGATTTAATGTACTTGACATCAACCAGTTATTGTGAATAGATCAGATTTTCATAAATTTTCACATTTCACAAATGTAGTCATATGACATCTTTCTAGCTCTCATTTCAGGCAGCCTTTGGAACATATTTCAACTTGGGGAAATAAAGCCAGTTTGAAAACTGTATTTTCATGCCAGGCTTATATTCACATGGCTTTATGATTTTCCAGTACTCACCCAAACCCCCAAAGCTGTATCTCACTAAAGAAAAATAGTGGGTTTTAAATAAATTTATAGGACCATCACTTTTATATGGCCATATAATAAAAGAATATGTGGAAATAGTATTGATAAAATTTAAGTATTCTCTTCAGGTATAGCAGAAGAACAAAGGAATGGAATACTATGTCCCCTTTTTATATATTTATCAAAGACTACCTGACTGCAGGCAGCATGTGTGGAACTAACCACAACTTGATATCTTGTTGGACAACTGTGGAGCTTAGGGTAGCAATGGGGTTATGGTGCTTAACGTAAATAGGAGGAAGATAAAATCATTATTTCATTAGCATTAGTAATCAGTAGAGAAGACAATACGCATCTGAAAAATATTTGTAAAACCTCCTGCACTTCAAGTGAATGGGTCAAATTGGTAACATGGCTATTTCTTTTACCCTAATCTATTGCCAGGTATATTATGAAATAGCCTTTTTAAACCACATTTTCTTTTTTTAAATATGTTTTTAATGTTTATTTATTTATTTTTTGAGAGAGAGAGAGAGAACATGTGTGGGAGAGGGGCAAAGAGAGAGGGAGACACAGAATCCAAAGCAGGCTCCAGGCTCTGAGTTGTCAGCACAAAGTCCAATGTGGGGCTCGAACTCACCAACTCACCAACTGAGATCATGACCTGAGCTGAAGTCAGAGGCTTAACTGACTGAGCCACCCAGGTGCCCCTAAGCCACATTTTCAAATATATTAGTTGTCATTGATACATTGTCACTTACAGTGTTTTAAAAATTCAGAAGGTGTATGGATGGAATTATGTCCCCCTCAAATTCATACGTTGAAGCCCTAACCCTCAATGTAACTGAATTCAGTGATAAGACCTTAAAGGAGGTAATTAAGTTGAAATAAGCTGATTTGGGTAGGACCTTACTCCAGCAGGACTGGTGCTTTTATCAGAACGAGAAGACGCCAGAGATCTCTCTTTTCCTGCCACACTCAGGACACAGTGAGAAGGCAACCATCTGCGAGCCAGGAAAAGTCTTACCAGAAATGAACCCCACTGGTACCTTGCTCTTGGACTTCCACCTTCCAGGACTGTGAGAAAATAAAGTTGTCTAAGCCACCTAGTCTGTGGCATTTCGTTATGACAGCCCCACCAGAATAATACAGAAGACATTTGAATGTGTCAGATAGCATGTCAGTAAACCTTCAAAAATACATCACGTATAGAATTATAGTGACAGTGGTGGAAATAGTACCTCCTGATTTCACATCTGTTATAAACTTGTTATTTTATACAGCTCAAAAGGTGAACTAAATAATTCGTTATTTAAAGATTAATTTAAATGCTAAAAAAAAAAAAGAAACAATACGAAGAGGGACAAAATAAAAGAATCGTCTCCACCTTCTCAGAACTGCCCACTCTCTTTCGCTAGGTCACCAGTTTTAAGAATCTCTTAAATATTTTTACGGTAACTTTCTACTCTTTTATACATATGTACATACACGTGCAGACACACACACATACACACATCCATCTTTTTTCTGTGAATATGAGATTGTGCTATACCTCAACTACTTTTAATTACTTTTAAAGACATATTTCCCAACATATAGATCTTTTTCATTTTTTAAAAATCATTATTTTATTTTATTTTATTTTATTTTATTTTATTTTATTTTACTTAAGTTTATATCTTTGAGACAAAGAGAGAGAGAGAGAGAGAGAATAAAGGGGGAGGATCAGAGAGAGGGAGAGACAGAGGATCCAAAGCGGGCTCTGCACTGACAGCTGAGAGCCCGATGTGGGCCTTGAACTCACAAACTGTGAGATCGTGACCTGAGGTGAAGTCAGATGCTTCACAAACTGAAACACCCAGGTACCCCTCTGTTTCATTTTTTAAAAATGTTTATTTATTTATTTTGAGAGAGAGAGAGAGTACATGAGTGGGGGAGAGGTACAGAGAGAAGGAGGGAGAAAATCCCATGACTTTGAGATCCCACTAGGCTCGATACCATGACTGCGAGATCATGAACAGAGCCGATATCAAGACTGTCGCTTAACTGACTGAACCACCCAAGCACCCCAGATTTTTTCATTTCTAAAGGCTCTATAACATGCCATGGCATGAGCATACCCTAATTTATCTTACCAGTTCCCAACTGATGGGTATTTAGATTGTTTCTACTTGTTTTCTATGATAAACAAAGCAATAGCATACATTGTGGCTTATATCTTTGCACATCTATATGAGAATTTTCATGGAAAAAAAAATTCCCAGAAGAAGAGTAACTGAAAATGTTTGTACAATTTTTGGTTTATTTTTAGTGTTGATAGACATTGTTAAATTTCCCTTTGAAAATGCTATGCCACATTGCTCTCCCATAACAGTCCACACTCTGCTTTCCCAAGCCTTGATCAAGATTGAGTAATATAAAAGCCTTTAGATTTTTATAAAAGCTATCATTTGCATTTCTTTTGCTATCAGCGAAGTCGTACATCTTTGACAAACCCTTGTCTGGAGGAGAATAGACATTAACGTTGCTTTTTAAAAAGCGAAAAATCTAGCCAGTGCCCTGTGATTGAAAACAGTTCCTTTTTTATCTTAGGTGTGCGTGGGTCATCAGGTATACACTATGACTAACACGTGGTTAACTCACAACAGCCACCCCTATTGTGTGTTAGACCTTCATGGGCACTCAGATTGCCATTGTTTTAAACTCAAATAGCAATAGTAGTTTTGATAATAGGATAATGAAAAATCCCATATGTTGAATCTGGGCGATTTTTAAATTTTAATCAGACAGAGAACAAAACCTGCATTGTAACAATGAATGTTGACGTGATTTGGTTTGAGAGTGAAGGGTGAACAGCAGAATAACCGCCCTGGGAAAGTACCATGTAATGATGACTATGTCATGGATGCCATGCTATGCTGAGCCTGACGTAGAAGATTAAAGCGCAGAAGGGTTCAGTTGGACCATTGCTTGAGAAGAATACCTACAAAATTCTTTTATGTCGAAAATTAGTGAAACATAGAAACAAATATCAAGGGAGAAAAACTAAACCGCCGTTGGACAAAAGAGTCATGACCAATGAAGGGCACGACCTTCCTCAGCACAAATCAGGCCAGACAAGCTTAATCATTTTTTTTATAGGATTACCGAATTGGTGGATAAAGGAAGGCAAGTGGGGTTATAAGAGCAGGACTTTAGGGAAATGTTTGATACAATAATTATTATTTGTTTAAATTCTTGGGTTATAAGCCCATCATTGGAGTGTTGTGAAAAATAATTTACCACAGCCACGTGAGGTTTAGTCTCAGGAGGGGAAGCCTGAGTCAGTATTATAAAATCTATTCATAGAGATACCAAATTAATGCATTATAAGGAAATGATATGTTTATGTGAAAAGGTGCTGAAAAGGAATGTCCGTGGACATTCTTCATGAAAACACTAAAAGGAGTAGGAGACTTTCCTTGAACATGATAGTCACTCTTTAAAACCAACAGCCAGTATTTATTTAATGGTTAAACCTGGAAATAAGATAACAATCACCATTACCATCATGAATTTTTATTACTATTTGGGGATTTCTGATTAACCAGTGTAACATGAAACCAAATATGGAGTATAAATATTGGACACTTATAATCCCCAAAGATTTATATGGACTTAAAATATAATTGTGTTTAATATAAAGCTAGGAATATGATTAAAAGAAGAAATCACAATCAAACATCAGTAAAAGATATTAGTAATCTAGGATAATCTTCAAAAGAAATCTCTAAATCATATGTGAATAAAATTATAAATATAGCTGTAATCTATCCATAAGTAAAATTTATACTAAAAACTTTATTGAAATCTTTAAGGCTAAAAAAACGTGATTCTAGAAGAGATGATTGACCCTCATTTATTTATATGTGTAATAAAATTGCCACATTTCTTTATGTTTTACGTAAGTGAAATAGGAGTTCTTGGGGAAACTTAAAACATTTCTTTTTCTAATGTAGCATTCATGTAGAAAGAGTAAATGGGCGAGATTATCAAGGTAAATTGGAAACCAATACCACTGCCACTGCCAAACACATTATAAACTTATAATAAATACATTTGTGGTTTTGGTATAAAAATAGACAGCTAAATGGAAAAGAATAAATAGCCCAGAAATAATTGTTACTTTTTGTAAAAATGCCATGTATAATAAAGTCATTGTAAACAGGTACAATGGGGAAGAGAAGGCTTAATCAAAAGTGGTGGATGATAAATAGAAATTCAGAAGATGCCATGTATTCCTTACCTTACATGTTATTCCAAACTAAATTCCAGATGGATTAAAATGTTAAGATGAAAAAAAAAAATCAAACAATTGTTAAGGTAGGAAAAAAGTGAATTAGATAAATAATTAGATTTTTTGATAGAAGCTCCTGAATTTATAAATAATTAAAAAGTAACCATAAAAAATCAATAAATTATTTTGTAAATACAAAATAATCCTTATTTCACAAAGAATACTTCACTCTCCATTGACAAAGGGTTAATAACTTTGCAATTAAAAAGAAAAACCCATACAAATTCATAAGTACCAGGCATAGGACAGGAACAGACAATTCACCAAAGAGGAAATACAACTAGTAAACAAACATATGGGAAAATGCTCACCTCATTAGTAGTCAAAGAAATGCAAATTCAACTTAGATTGGGAAAAGTTGCAGTTTGTTTTTGTAACTTGGGCTTCGGCAGAAAAGAAGGGGAGTAGAAATAGTTTGAGTCTTGGGATTTCTGTGTGGCAGGGACAGTGTGAGATGTGAACAAGCAGGAGAAAACCATATCATAGAATCCCCTGCGTCTTGCAGTTCTTTCCTGAAGGTGTCCTGGGCACAGGTTGCTGGCCCGTAGGGAAAGTATAGAGGAGGGAAGCTTGAATGGAGAAGAAATATGCAAGCACGGTATTATTTCCTTTAGTTAAGTTGCAGTAAGAATTTTCATAAACAGCTAAGAGTAATAGTAACCAATGTGAAATATGACATTATCTTTTGATGACCACATCAGCAACAAACTAAGAAAAAATATATTCACTGATAGGAAGGGTGGTGCGAACCTACAATTTTGCTACCTATAACATCATTTATAATATTGCATGAGTAGACATTAACAACCATTGAGAGCTGGCTAAAAGATTAGGGATGACTCTCAAACATTAGAATGCATAATGTTTATCGAGTTCTGTGCTCCGGGCATTTCAGAAAGCACCTTACGTGGATTCTCTAATTTAGTTTTCACAATGAGGTATGCATTGTCATTGTTGCTACTATTCCTTCATTTTTACCTAAGGAGAAGTGGAGTCTTGCGGAGGTCAGAAGACTTGTAAAGATTGCATTGCTAATACACAACAGGGTTGCAATTTTGAACGTAGACATTCTGATGACAAAATCCACTCTCGATCACCACAATCTATGAATGTGAAACACCATGCTATGATATATGCACATTATTATGACTCTAAAAAGTGCGTTCAAATCAAAATGAAATGCACAAGGCTACTGAGAGATGTTGTCTTAAAGTGGTGGGCTAGATAATACATCATTTTTCTCTTTTTTGAGGTTTTTTTTTTAAATTAAGGCATAACACTTAAAGATATTTTTTAAAAGAAGAACAACTGTCAGGCAATTAAAAATATTCACACATATTTTGCCAGCACAAATGTGTCACACCAACAGGAAGCCTAACGACCAACTTACACTTAAGCTGCTGACGAGTATAACATGGTCCCTTCAGGAATCTCCGAGGTAGTATAAACCTTGACCAATCTGTTCCCACCTAAAATGCTTTTGGAATAATACCTCTCCTGCTGTCTTAGAATGAGTATACACCAAACAATGCCCAGCTAATATCTGAATACGATCTTAACTAAAACAGTGTCTACCTTAAGATGTTGCTAATTTCGATATGGACAATAAGTAAGGCATGAGGCATGCGATAATGATGACGATAACACCATTTACCAAGCATTTATTAAATTCCAGACAATGCACTGAATATTTTTCTTCTGTTTTTCCTTGTGCATTCAGCTCTCAGAGTAACCTTACAATAATACCTTTATTTCATATACTTGGGAATGACTGATTTTTTTTCTGAAAATCTATTGATTTCTTTGTTCCAGTTTGGTTGTTTTTGATAAATACAAAAAGTCATGCATTTACTTTCTTGACCAAGCCCTGTGCTTTCATTGTTGGCAAATACTGCCTGACCACACTACAATGCCAACAGTCACAGCCCGTGTTTGGTCTGGGGGGGGGGTGTTCTCAATGAAGAGCACCTGGGGTCCTCATCCTCTTCCAACATACATCAGTAGAGTGGACCTCATGCCAGATCACAAAATGTTGGGCTGTAGATAATTAAGAGGAGACATGGAAGAATGAGGGGAGGAGCCCAGGAATGCAGACAGGAAAGGGAGGAAGGTAGAAGGGAATCAGAGGGAGTCGGGAGGAAGGCAGGATAGAAGGGAAATGGTGAGACTCTTATTAACAAGGTTATAACATACAATTGCGTGAAATCACTATAGGCTTCGTCAAGCCAGTCAGGTATTTTGAGAACGCTATGGTGTTTGCACTGCTTCCATAAAGCAGGCTGGAAAAATTCCCAGATTACCAAGCCACTGGGCAATGTGTTCTTGGTTGGCAGTATTCTGCTGTTCCCTTCTCAGCAATGGAAAAGTGTGAAAAGTGAAAGTTATCCCACAGGCAGCTGGGTAAATGCCTAATGGTTCTCTGGAATAGGTTAGCAATAAACCAGTACGTCCAGCTTTGGACTTCACAGGTTTGAGCTGAACAAAATGGATTTTTAAAAACATGGTAAACTGACTTGTGAAGAGAGGCTAAAGATTTCTATGTTATTCAGCCAAGCCAAAGGAAGAGAGAACAAGGCCAATGCCAGGAGTGGCAGTGGCCAATCCCCCAGAAAGTAGAAGCTGGTATTTGCTGCTATCTTGGTAATGGTGTTGTTATTATGGTATTTAAAAAAACGAATTCATTAATTTTATTGAACATGATCAGCATAGGACCCAACATCGGTGTCTTTATTCTAATTAACAGAATGTCAAAGGATGTATTCTTGCTTTTAAAAATAGCATCAAGGATAGCATTTTGGGGAAAAAAAAGTCCAAGTGATGAAACAGAGCTGTATTTATCCCTGAGACCACCACTACATTATAGCATGAGTCTAGTACAAGTCTCCCTGAAAGAGGTTCCAGAAATTCCATCTACTAAGGGACTACTTTTAAGCATAATCATGGAGTCATCCAAGACAGAATGCTGAGGAAATAATGTGAAATCGATCCAAGCACTAACATCCTTTCAACATTCCACTTTAACATTCCTGAATCTCAGAACCAGTAGTGGAATGTTAGAAGCATCTAAAAATGGCCGAGTTTCCAATAGGTTTGTAAGCAGTAACATGTTCTTTCTATTTGTACGAATGTTTCTGACCACCACTGAGTTCATTCATAGCTTCTGAATAAAATTTCTCTTCTTGCTGCTGTTTGGTGTCTTGAATACTTTTGATACATATCAGGGTCCTACATAATCTTGTCTTTCTTAACTGTCCAGCTTTATCTTCTGGCTTTTCAATGGTGAAATCCGATCACTCATCTTTTAGCAAATACCTATTCATCTTTTCATTTTGAGCTTCCGTAAGAAGACTTCCTTGGTTCCCCAAGCTGGACTTAAGTGGTCAATCCTACTGCCATTACACTTACTCACATCTCATTTGACTATAACCTCTTGAAGACAGAGACAATATCTTTTTATCTTGGTGGGCTAGGTACCTAGCATGTTGTCTGGAACAAAGCTCCATGATCACTGGCCTCCACGGAAGCCCTAAAGCAGACAGAACATGATTGGTGCTAGGCATGGTCTTCTATGCATCCCTGCTTTCAAATGAGGGATGACTGGAAAAGGAGGAATATGCTCTACTCAGGAAATGGGAGACAAAGAACGGATCTTCATGACTCAGTTCTCTCTCATCTTACGTACCTGCATGGAGACCAATGAAATGGGTGCCAAATAATCAAGAAATGCCTGAAATAGCTGTGGTTGTGCTGAAATTCCCAATAAATACCAGGATCCTGGATGGATGTGGTAGCCAGTGTGGACAAGAGTGGGTATGTAAGCCGGAGTGGGCAGTTGCCACCATGGCTGGGACTTGCACATGTCTGATTGCATGCCAAGATCCCCGGAATTGCCAGTGGATTCGCTGGCAGCTTTGTCCTACTTATTTCTTTAGTCTCCTAACAAGGCAATTTTGCATTTTATGGAATTCAACGTTTAAAAAAATTTTTTGTGTTAGTTCCAGTTTGTTAACGTACGGTGTTATATTAGTTTCAGGTGTACGATATAGTAATCAAATATGTCCATACATCACTGAGAGCTCATCACAAGTGCACTTCTAACCCCCCATCATCTATTTCACCCATCTCCCACCTGCCTGCCCTCTGGTAACCATCAGTTTGTTCTGTGTAGTTAAGAATCTGTTTCTTGGTTTATCTCTCTGTCTCTTTCTCTTATCCTTTTCCTTTGCTTTTTTGTTTTGTTTCTTAAATTCCACATATGAGTGAAATTATATCGTATTTATCTTTCTCTAACTTACGTAGCTTAGCATTATACTCTCTAGCTCCATCTTTGATGGAATTCAACATTTTTATCCCCCTCACTGTGTTATGTTGGGGTATGTTGTGTGTTTTAATAAGTGGTTTTGAATCAATAACTGGATAAAATGATGGGATTAAGTACTCGGATTAGTCTGATTAATCTCAGTACTTTAAAAAAGGTACCCATTATCCTACTTATTCTCATATTACTCTCTCTCTCTCTTTCTAAATATATATATGTAATATAATATATTATAGATGTCTACTTATATGTGCAACTGTATATTTATATGTATGGTTACATTCATGTATTTAAAGGTGGTCACAACATACTGTTGGCTCCTGTTGACATATTGCTAATTATCAGCCTTTCTCATACATGGTGTATTGAATCTAAGGTTTATGTATTTGATCTTTGGACCTACTACATTTCCAGACAGTCTAATTTATTAAGTGCAATCTTTGCTTCAGTTTATTGCCCCAGCTTGTCTGGATACTTCCAGATTCATATTCTGTCTCCTAAATCACTGATTTTCCCTCCAACTTTGAATTGTCTGCAATTCTGATGACTTGCGCACCATGTCATAACCAAAACACTTGACAAAATCAAGGTTAAGGAATGATGTGCTGCATCTATGCCACACCACTAGAGATCATTTTCTAGGCTGTATATTCATCCAGGTCCTTATTAATTAATCCATATAATTTTTTAGACATCTGACTTACTTTTCCACATTGTACTTGACAAGTAAGGCCTTTTTGTTGTAGCGGATACCTTATGGCTATTGTACATCCTATTGTACCCTGTAAGTAACTTTGCTAAGGAAAAAAAATGCTTCCGGTCAGCTTTGGTATGTTATTGAGAAACTCAAAATGAGTACAAATAATAATTCAAAAGGATTCTTTTGATTGCTACTTCCCTTTCTACGTTTCCACAACCCATCCCTTCAGAAACATGTTTTGAATCTTGCCAAGGATTTATGTGGAGCCCATTTGTCTATTATTGAGGAAACTGAAGACTGAAGTGTTATTTGACATTTCTACTAGTAGGTTTTTGGCTTTCACT
Source organism: Lynx rufus (assembly GCF_022079265.1). Taxonomy (NCBI): domain Eukaryota; kingdom Metazoa; phylum Chordata; class Mammalia; order Carnivora; family Felidae; genus Lynx; species Lynx rufus. The sequence goes on from NW_025814834.1 coordinate 154,264,658, forward strand.
ATGGTCTTGCCCTCAAGCTCATCCACTTAGGGTTTTTCAAATGCCAACATTTTGGGTGAGATCTTTCCACCTTAGAAAACTAAACCAGATACAATTATTCATTCATTTATTTAATGTTTTCAACATTGATTAAGCACTTTCTAAAAAGCTCTGTACAGATGTAAGACTTGGTTACAACCACTATTTAGATAGTTACCAGGTATTGGGTTAGACAGCGGTTCTCAAAGTATGATCCCCAAATTAGTAGCATCAGCATCATATGAAGATTTTTAGGCATGCTTTGGAGCTCCAGACCAGATAGGCTGAATCAGAAACTCCGGGAAGCCATGTTTTTGTTTTTAATTTTTTTTAATGTTTATTCATGTCTGAGAAAGAGACAGAACAGAGAATGAGTTGGGGAGGAGCAGAGAGAGAGAGGACACACAGAATCTGAAGCAAGCTTCAGGCTCTGGGCCATCAGCACAGAGCCCGAGGTGGGGCTCAAACTCATGAACCATGAGATGGTGATCTGAGTGGAAGTCAGATGCTTAACCGACTGAGCCACCCAGGAGCCCTGGAAGCCATGTTTTAATAAACCTTGTCCCCTGTGTAATTACGGTGATAGACATCACTCTTTAGAACTACTAGCATAAGGGTCGCCTTATTAAGCATCCAACTCTTAAGCATATCACCTTAGGTGGTGATCTCAAGGTCGTGAGATAGAGTCCTGTGTGTGTCAGGCTCAGCACTGAGCATGGAGCCTACTTGGGATTCTTTCTCTCTCTCTCTCTCTCTCTAATTCTCCACCCCCCCCACCTTCCTCTGCTGCTCATGCTTTCTCTCTCAAAATAAATAAATAAACATTTAAAAAAAAGAACTAACAGAATGAGACATATGGGTAAGAAAATAGAGTGTTGTACTTCTGTTGTTGTCAACGTGCTTCTGAGGATAGAAGAGTTACTAATCAAAATGATATGACTGTGCATCATAAAGCTGTAGGTTTTAGTTGTATGTACAGGTGGACACCTATACTTCAAGGCTTTCTTTGGAAAGATGGAAAGATGGAAAGAAAACATCTCTCTACCTACTGATGAGGTACATTGTCTCAAGAGGGGACAAAGTCTATTATTAAGCCATCAGAAAATTGATCACCTCAAAAACGTTTTGGGAATGACATGGGGGTAACAAACAACAACTTCATCAACTAATTAATTACAGAGTGATAAGCACTGGAAGCCAAAATCTGATGTGGCAACATACTAAAACTTGGAGTAAATTATAATCAGTCAGTCTAGCAACAGGTAAGATTTCTAGATTGTACAGGAGATAGCAAATGAAGGCACGTAGGGTACAAATGAGAAAAGAAAATTTGACCGCTCTGATATTTCCCCCTTCCCTTTATGTATTGCCTTACATAAGGTGAGAGTGTTCAGCCTTACCAGCCACCATCATATCTTAGAGGGACATGGTTCCTTAGCTCTATGATGCACTAGCATCCTTTGAATAATTTATGAAGATTTTTGTTCAATTTTATCTAAATAGAGTTTGAGTTTATCCATCTTTATTCTCAAATTTTCATTAATTGAAGTATTGCTGTAATAATTTCTAGGTGTTTTTTTTTTCTTAATTGATTGATGCACAGTGCACAAAGTCTTACTGACATCGCAGATTCAAGGATGACCTACCTTTTCACATGAACAATAGACAGGTTGTTTGTTTCACACTCGTGTGTCGTATCTGAGATCTTTATGCCACAGCTTACTACTGGGGGAGACAGAGACCCCAGTGTTCTAGATCTCCTATGCTGACGCTTCTCACATGACTGCCCTTCAGCTGTACCTATCACAGACCTCCATGTCAGCCCTTGTTCCTTTGTTCTTTGTTTATCTGTTTATATATCTGTCACCTCCATTGCAATTTGAACATACTGGGGTTTCTGTTCATTTCTGTGCCCAGTAATTAATACTATGCTCGAGAGATGATTTGTTCCATAAGTATTTATTGGATATGTGAGTGAATGGTTGGATGACGAAGTACATGATTTTTCTTGTTCAAAATCATGGCACACTTTCTGAAAGAGGGCCTCTACATTTCTTAATAAATAATTGCAGTAGAAACTGACACAGAGATGTAAATCTGTACCTTTATCTTGTGTTTCAGGTGGCGTCTTGCATATGATAGAACATTTCATGTATAAAGAACAAAAGTGATTAATTATGGAATGCATAACCTGTGTTGTGCTGTTTTACAAGTCTTTTCTTACTTTCTCTTCAAAACAAGCAAATATTTAGAAGTGAGAATCTTAGTAAACATACTTAATGATTTCAATGGAAGCATTAGTCTTGAAGATCCAGGTTTAATTCCGCCAACTCATCCTTTCCATTTATACTCTTCTTTCATCTTTATCCTGTTCTCCATCTTTTAATTGCCTTTCTCCAACTCCAGTTAACTTTTCTGCCTTCTGTTATTTCAACCTAACTTGATATGTGAAAGTAGAATTTGCAGAAATAACTATCTCGATTTGTGCAGAACACTAAGGTTTCATCCCTATGGCTGTGGTCCAAACAGGCAGAAAAGGGAGCAGTAGTTGCCTCTAGTTGCCTTTGTTCATGTAATGGTTGTGTGGGTGGTGGAGACCCCAAAGATGCTGCTTTCCCACTCAAGGCCAATATTAATGAACTCCAGAAAATGAGAACTTATTCCACTTTTTAGTAACATCTGCGTCACTTGGGTACCCATGGCCTAAATAGATAGATTTTAAAAGTATTTTATTAGCATACTGAAATTTCCCATTAAATGCTAGACTACAGGACTCACTAAGTCACACACTGTATTGAAAACTGTCCTTCATGAGACTTCAAAGGGTAGACCTAATGCATTTTTCTCATCTCTAATATCAATGATTCTATTATACTTAGTGTAACTTAATTCTTTGGGTATTTCCAAATGAAAATTTATTACATAAAGTGAAGTGTTTTTTTTTAAAGCACAGGGGGTAAAATCGTATTTAATGAGGGATAAGATAGATTTTAAGTGCTGCAGTGTATTTCTAAAAGAACTGGAATCGTTCAAAATTTCTGAAGTACTCTGCCCTAAGCATTCTGATGGTAACTGTCTTCAGGGCTTAGTATCTGAAATTTATTATTTTTTGGCAAAGAGAACATTCTGAGAGTGAGACACACAAGTATCTTTAGGATGCTTATATTTAGTTGTACAAATAATTTTGTGACTATAGTAATTTCCGTGCAGAAACAAGAGCAATTATTTCAGTTTCTTTGGTACACAATATGGTTTTAATAAATCACCCTCTTTAGAATTTTGTCTCAGGTAAAACGGACAAAAGCAGATAAAATTAGGATTGTTTTTTGTTAGCAACAAGTGTGCTATTTTGTGAAAGGGGAAATAAAAAAATGCCCCCCAGCAATTATTTAATAGTTTTGGATTTTTTTTAAGTTTTATATCTTTTCTTTAAAATTCTGGGTCAAGGCCAATGTTCAATTTCTACTATACCAGTTGTATTCCATAAAAAAGGTAAAAATCAATTAAAGTCATATATTCTGGAAGAGCATCTAAATGTATGGAAACGTTATTAAGTTAAAGCCTTTTTTTTTTTGGTTGTTTTTTCTGGCAGTTCTCCTCCAAATTGTGTCCAAACCACTTTGTTTCACTGTGGAATAAAGGAAGCTGTGTGTTTTCTTTTCTTGGCAGGTGAAGGTAGAACTAATCCAGAGAGGAACTTCTTTGGTAGTATATGGCGTGACAGAAACTGGCTAACCGATGACGTCAGCCCGTAAGGAAGAAACTCTCAAGGCTATTCCACTAGCTTTGGAAATCAGTAAAAGCTGCTGTCCAGTTTGCAGTACCAACAAGCTTAGTAATAATGAAAAATAAAGAAGGAAAAATACCTAATCCCAGTACCAAAACAGTCTAGCTCTTCCTGTAAGATTACAAGTGCTTCATGCAGATTAATGTTCAAATTCAATGATGCCTTGTTTTACGTAACATGTTTTTCTGCTATGGCTTTTCTGAGCTCAAGGTTTTTTTTTTCTGTTGGTTTGTTTTTTGTTTCTTTGTTTTTTGTTTTTAATGTTCATAGGAACTATAAATTGATGTAGTCTAGTTTTCCCTTGCTCATGGGAAAGAAAAAGTATACATGGCCTTTCAAATGAGCCAGTCACTTCAGAAAAAGGTCATCCATTCAACTGAAGCAAGATTGCTATTAGAAACAGAACAACAGCCTTGTATAAGGAGGCATGCATTTTGCCAGAAGTAGGCTCTATCTGAATTCTTTATGCTAAATCCTTTAACCCTAACTCAAATGAAAAACAACCCTGGAAATGTTGTATTGTGCCAAGTGGCTACTAGTCTCAGACAATGTATGTATGTATGTGTATGTGTGTGTGTGTAAACATACATATTTACACACACATATGTATACAGTTATATTTAAATGTATATGTGTATATATATACACAAACGCATACATTCTTTATTTTATCCCTGATATATCTAGCTTGATGGAAGAATAAGCATACCTATATATCACCATATATTAGCTCTCATTTATCAAAAATGCTTGCAGTTAAACATATTGTAGCATTTGCTTGAAGGGAAAATACATTTAAGAAATCTACTTAGCAAAACATAAACCACACCTAAGCTATCAGTATATGAACTAATATCTTTATACTGCTACTGATTATAAATATTTAAGGATTTTCTTTTGGTGAATGCTTAGAATATATTATTTCAAAGGTAAACAATAGCCCTAACTGCAAATGTTTTTTAAATGTTTATTTATTTATTTTGAAATAGAGAGAGAGAGAGAGAGAGTGCACACACATGAGCGGGAGAGGTGCAGAGAGACAGGGAGAGAGAGAATTCCAAGGAGGCTCCATACTGTCAGCACAGAGCCCAGTGTGGGGCTCAAACTCACCAACTGCAAGACCATGACCTGAACTGAAACCAAGAGTAGGATGCTCAACTGACTAAGCCACCCAGGCGCTACCAAACTGCAGATATTTTATTCTTGTTGCCAAATACTATAGTTATTGAATCCCGGAATATATATTTGTGCATTTTCTCTTTCTGTCCTCATTTCTTGTGTTCTGTCTGTGTTACCTTTTGTTAACTTGTTATCTCTGTCTCTGAAATACACACACACACACACGTATACACACACACACACTCTCTTAGAAACATTAATTTAATATAAACATTAATATAATATATATATTAGATGTAATAATGAAAATATATAGTGGGAATGCAAGCTGGTGCAGCCACTCTGGAAAACAGTATGGAGGTTCCCCAAAAAACTAAAAAATAGAACTACCCTACAACCCAGCAATTGCACTACTAGGTATTTATCAAAGGGATACAGGTGTGCTGTTTTGAAGGGCCACCCAGGTGCCCCAACAGAGATGGTTTTATGTGGGAGTTATGCCCAAAAAGTTATGCCTTATTATTCTTAGAATAATAAGAATGAGCTCGGGCACCTGGGTGGCTCAGTCGGTTGAGCATCTGACTTCAACTCAGGTCATGATCTCACAGCTTATGAGTTCGAGCCCCATGTCAGGCTCTGTGCTGACAGCTCGGAGCCTGGAGCCTGCTTCACATTCTGTGCCTCCCCCTTTCTCTGCCCCAACCCACTCGCATTCTGTCTCTGTCTCTCTCAAAAATAAATAAACATTAAAAAAAAAGAATGAGCTCAAGTGGATGGGCATGTAGAGATGTCGGTGAACACATTTCGTGCATCAGTAAAGTACATTCAATGAGATAGAGGGATACAGAACAGTGGTATGGTGGGAAAGTGGGGGCACAAATGTAGTGGGACAGACTGCTAGCAGTTCAGTATTATAGGAGTGTAAATTTTGAAGAAGAGACATTAAAGACGCATGTTGAATGGTGCCTGGGTAGCTCAGTCAGTCAAGCATCTGACTCTTAGTTTCAGCTTAGGTCACGATCTCATTGTTTCCTAAGTTCAAGCCCGTGTCAGACTCTGCACTGACTGTGGGGAGCCTGCTTTGGGTTCTCTGTCTTCCTCTCTCTGTGCCCCTCCCCCCACTCATACTGTCTCTGTCTCTCTCAAAATAAGTAAATAAACTTAAAAAAAATAAAGACACATGTTGAAATCATTAAGGATCAAATAGTAAAGGTCTTTGCATGCCATTGATGTAGTTTTGGTTTTATCTTATGTGAAAGTTATTAAAAGATTTCAAACATTGGATTGACAGATCAAGACGTATGTTTACATTCATCACTCTGAAAGATGTGTGGTGAGTGGGATGGGCCAAGAATGGGGTATGGAGGGGACATGCATGGGGCAAGGAGACATGGAGGCTCTAACTACAGAAGTGCCAAGGGAGGTAGAGATAGCTGAAATTTTTGAGACATTAAGGAGACAAAACTGATAAGACTTGGGAAATAATTAGATAAGGGGGAAGGAAAAACGGGTCAAAAACTTGTTGCCTAGTTACAGGTTTGTTCAAGTATATGGAAATTTGTGACACCAAGATAAGAGATACACGAGGAAGAAGCAGGGCAGGTAGGAAAGTTGCTAGACATTTAAAAAACTTAACTAATTATTTTATTTGAGTATAGTTGACATACAATGTTTCATTAGTTTCAGGTCTATAACCTAGTGATGTGACAAGTTGGTACATTATGCTGTGTTCACCACAAGTATAGCTACCATCTGTCCCATTACATTGTTCTTAAAGTATCATTGACTGCATTCCCTATGCAGTGCTTTTTATCCTTGTGACTTACTCATTCCATTACTGGAGGCCTGTATCTCCCACTTCCCTTCACCCATTTGGCCCAACCCTCCATGCTCCTCCACTCTGGATCATCAGTTTGTTCTCTATGTTTATAGTTCTGATCCTGGTTTCAAAAAAATTTTTTAATGTTTATTTCTTTTTGAGAGAGAGAGACAGAGACAGAGAATGAATCAAGGAGGGAGAGAGAGAGAGAGGAAGGCACAGAATCTGAGGCAGGCTCCAGACTCCAACCTGTCAGCACAGAGCCCGACGCGGGGCTCAAACTCATGAATCACGAGACCATGACCAGAGCCGAAGTTGGACACTTAACCAACTAAGCCACCCATGTGCCCCTGATTCTGCTTTTTATTTGTTTCTTCATTTTATTAGATTTAATTTATGAGTGGAATAATATGGTATTTGTCTTTCTCAGTCTGACGTATTTCACTTAGCATGGTATCTTCTAGGTCCATCCATGTTGTCTCGAATGTCATTATCTCATCCTTTTCTATGGGTCTGTAATATTCCACTGTACACATATACCACATTTTCCTTATCCATTTGTCTATTGACATTTTGCATTTCTGTGACTATAAGATAGTTGGCTGTCTGGGTCTAGAACTCAAGAGAAGTTAATGGTAGGAGAATTTATAAATCGTAAGCATTCAGAAAGTGATTAAAATCATCTCAGGAAAGTAAGTAGAATAAAAAAGAGAAAAAAACTTATGATAAATCACTGGAGATACAACACTTAAGGATAGATAGGAGAAGAGGAGGGATGGAAATGGTCAAAGAAATAGAAGAAGAGTCTTATAGAATCCAATGGATGCGAGGCTTTCAAGAACCATAGATTTGAAGAAGTAACTAAAATTCACTAGAGAGACTAAAAAGATATATAAGCACAAACTTGAAGGATTGAGGTACTTCATATCGTTTTATTTCAAAGGAATCTTGGTTGAATCCATAGTGCAACTGTGGAATTCAGGTTACTGCAAAGTATTTCTGCGTTAAATCGGAGGCCAGAGAGTTTAAGAAATTGCAGAGAAATATCTTCTTGATATGTATTAAAAGGATACGTGATCCTGGGCCAGTGAAAAGCATAAAGACAGCAACAGTGAAGCAAGAAAACTAGTTTGAAAACCTAGAATCTGCATAAAATATGCTCTACACTTCATTTTACAATCTTTTGTTTTACTACTGCGGTTTTGTAGGATTCCTGGCATGTTCCTATAAATATTTGAGCATTGAACCTGCTTCTTTAAATAACTGTGATAAAAAAAAAAAAACCTGACACCATGCCAAATTGGATTTTCTATTTCTTTTTCTGGAGCCATATGTATCATATCCAGGCATATTCCCTAGTAAAGAGCCCATGAAGATGATGGAGATGCGTGAGTTTCCTTTTGCCTACATGACTTATCTTAAACATTACTGTAGTAACCAGTTCACTTGTTATTCAGAAGTAGGAAAACATAGGGCATTTATGATGACTGAAAGAGCCAGGTTAAAGATTTTCATAAATATTTTCAATAAGAATGAGTGACAAAACTTGTTGAAAATCAACATAGTATCCTTCATGTCTCCATTATTCAGCAGAAGAGGAGGAAAATCTTTGAGCAGCAGAGAAGAGAAAGAAACCAGTATTCTTTAAGAACCTATGGGGAGTCATGCCTTGTGCTAATGTGTCCATATATGTTAATAGACACATTTGGCTTTTTAAAAAATTGTTTTGTGGGGTGCCTGGGTGGCTCAGTTGGTTAAGCATCCGACTGCAGCTCAGGTCATGATCTCACAGCTCATGAGTTTGAGCCCTGTGTAGGGCTCTGTGCTGATAACTTGGAGCCTAAAGCCTGCTTCAGCTTCTGTCTGTCTGTCTGTCTCTCTCTCTCTGCCCCTCCCCCACTTGTGCTCTCTCTCTCTCTCTCTCTCTCTCTCTCTCTCAAAAATAAACATTAATTTTTTTTTTTAAGTTTTGAGATAATTTACCCCATTTGCCAATGAAGAAACCTGACCATGGGAAAATCAGGTACTGTGTTGAAAATCATATAGTCAGTAATAGAGCTATCATTTGCAATCAAACTACCCAATGTCAGTGGTATGGTTTAAAATCCAACAGATTTCAAATAAAGGTGAATAAGTGCAAAAGTTGAACTAGGGAAGTAAAATGTAGATTTCATTGCAATCATGCTTATGGATATTGTAGTCATCAAACGAAGATTTTCCATTATTATTCCCAACCAATGATTCAGTGCCATGAAGAGATGTCTTTTATGGCACAAAGGTAGAGGGTCTCACTTCTTTTGATAAGAGAAGACAGAAAACATTTGATTTTCTTTAGTCTTGATAGAAATAAACATCAAGGAAGTGGGGATAGCCGTGAGATAAACAAAGAGGGCAGCATATATAATCCTTGTTTATTTTCATTTTGAAGGAGAGTGTAAGATATTATTTGTGGATGGAAGTGAAAGTGAAAGTTTAGTGTTGATAAATTCCATTCATTACTTTCCCTATATTTTGAGAACTTTTTACTTCATGTCTACATTCTATGCCACCAGTCTTTGCTTTGGTCTCCACCTTAGTTCAGTGGGACTTATTATCTAAACCACCACTTTGTCTTCTTTTTTAAAATTATTTATTTATTTATTTATTTATTGAAGAGAGAGAGAGAGAGAGAGAGCATAAACAGGGGAGGGGCAGAGAGAGAGGGAGAGACAGAATTCCAAGCAGGATCCATGCTGTCAGTGCAGAGCTTGACATGGAGCTCAAACTCACGAACCATGAGATCATGACCTGTGTCAAAATCAAAAGTTGGACGCTCAACTGTCTGAGCCACCCAAGTGCCCCTCACCACTTCATCTTCTAATTCATGATCTGCTGCTTCACTTCTGACCTGAAACTGTTTGACCACATACAAATGGACTTTTTGTTAAAGTTTTACACTGATCTTAGGTAGATGTCCCAGTGGGAAGCCCAGTAAATCTTGGTCCGATATACCTCCAACTGAGCTCCAGGCTCAGGTAGATCAGCTGCCAGATAGGATGGAGAAGCAAATAAAATCAAATAAACAATGGTTATCACAATCCAAGTATAAGTCACAGATTCAAAACATTCATTACCAGTGTCTCATTGTTCCTGACATGAAGAATTCTAGTGATTGACTACTAGAGTACTGCTTAGAATTTTGTAGTATTTACTAATTGTTTCACTCTTTCCTGACCACAGTAATGCAGATAATAAAAGGTGTAGTCTTAGCCTTTCAAGTACTCAATTATTTCATTACATTTCATGTTAAGAATGGTTAGGTCTAGAGAGCAGAGCTGAACATCCATATCTGCCAAGCTAATTGTCTTACACTTGGGTCCATCACATTAAAAATGATTAATTTTCAACTCCTTTTGTATCTTTATTTTCCTGTGTTTTTACTCATGGAGTAAATACATAAGTTAAATCTTTGGTTGCAAAGAGGACCCATGAAGAACTGAACTTGGAATAGGGAAATAGGCCAAAATACAATTGGTGGATTTCCAATCCAATGTATATATGAAAGAAAACATGCTCCTGGACCAAGGCAAAGCCATAAAAACAATAAAAATAGAAAAATTTCAGGGCTCATCCTTTCTTTGTTCTAGTAAGATATTCACTTTCTCCCCTCACCGTGTTTTCTTTTCTGTCTGGCTTTCTGTTGGTTTTTAGAGTAATGGGAGGTAGAGGCAGAGTGAGAGGAAAAAGAGAGCTGGAATAATAGTTTATTAAAACAAAGACACAGCAGAAACAAGTACTGAGGCATGAGTTAAGTCCTCTACAGATACTGAATGTAAAAACGATTCACCCTCACAAAGAAACAGAGGTCTTTCAACAGCATTAAACGTTCTTAGAAAAGTCATTTGCAACACAGTTTAATTGAAGTGTTTGTTCATTTCACATTAGAAATAGGGACGTATTAATAGAGTAGACATTTTCAGAGGAAAATATCATGGTGTAAGTATTTATAGGTTTCCATTGTTAGGCTATTGTTTCCTCAGTATAATATATGGAGGCATTAATTTATATTCCAATGTGTATTTCAGAAAATTGCTTAACTTGGCAAGTAAGAAACCTACCCCTCTGGACTGAGAAAAAAATAAACAAATAAAATACAAGTCTCTTACAACATTGTTGCTACACAGAGATAACATTTAAATGGCTTGATTCGTTAGCTGTATACTGGACGACTTTTGTTATTTATTTGACCAAATGAAACAATTGTTGATGCCTAGGGTTAACATAGTTTTAAGCTCCCTGGTGGCTACTCTTATGTGAGAATTCTACCCAGTTGGTAGCCTGCAGTCCCTCAGAGGAAGGCTAATTCTGTAGAACACATTTTTTTTAGTTGTCAAACTTTATGGAAAATTTGTTATGTATAGACATCTCTAGAGAAAAAATTATTCAGTTGGATTACCATAGGATTGACTCATTAATAGCTTAATTTGAATAATGACTAGGTTACCCTTTAGCATGCTTGACTGTAGCAAGGAGATTATTAAAATATCACAGAAAGCTTCTTTTTCCAAGATTAAATCAAAGTTTCCTGTTCTTGATCTTATAGCTGTCAGGAATACTACACATTACTAAATTTTGTCCTCTAATTGCAATATATTTTTTTCATGTCCATAATTACATCCAAATACTTAAATGACTCAGGATATTCATTCTGCTTAATAAATTTCTACCACTATGTAAATACATATAGCAAGGGCATAGATGCTGATAAATGAGACAAGAATCCAATGTAGTGAACATAAGAAAATGTATGTATATCTGGAATAATCTAACAAGAAAAGTGGCAGAAAGTCCTACAGGTTGACAATACCAAAACATAACAGGGTTACAATGATTAAAAAACAGGCTATAGCCTGCATCACTAAGATGTTAGGATCGGTTAAGTAAAGTAGACATATCCACTGAATGGAATATCACTTGATCATTTGAGAAGAGGCTGTAATAACATGAGAAAGGCTTCATAGCTCAACAGATTTTAAGGAGATGTAACAAAATATTAGCCATATCGGATCATTTGATGATCAAAGCATGGGCTTTCTTGTGCCACTTCTTTCAGTTAAAAAATAAAAAGGAAAAAATACAAAGACAATAAATGCTATGAAGACTGATACTTTGTGATCTGTACTCATCACCGCTCTATTCCCTCAAAAATCGAAAAGCCTATATATATATATATATATATATATATATCTTTTTTTAATTAGCTCTGACTAAACATTTTTTACATATAAATTTGGTGACCCCTATTGTCTTATCTTGCAGAGAAATTAGCATAATATTAGAAGGACAGTGGAATCCATGCGATAACTAAAGTTTGGTTGGATTTCCAAATCTAAGCTTTTGTTAGTCAAAAAAATTAAAAAAGCAGCTGCAAAAGTTATAAGATTAATATAATGAACATAATGAACATTTTGGACACAATAAAAATAATTCTTTGGGAGAAGTAGGGATTTACCTCAGTCTTAGTTTTGAAAAATCTTCTCATGTGACACTTCATAGAGAGAGGAGACACAGAGTAATATAATGAAAGAAAAATCATGCTGAAAAAACTTCCCTGTATTAAATGTCAAGGTGAGATTCCTATAGCATTTTACTATACGACCGCTTAATGAAAGCCTAGGACACCATACCAAAGTATCTTGGAGAAAGCAATGGGCCAAATAAGTATCATTCAATGTTCAGCTTCTTGGGATACTATAAGCCAGACACAGTGTCTATTAAAGCTTGAAGGAAGAATGGACACTATCTCCTTCATTAGGCATAGACAGGAAAACAAAGGGCTTTCCAGAATGGGAGGGCAGCATTAACAGGGAATTTGTTTTTGGAAAAAATTATTGTGAACTTTGCGAGAGCAAGGAATTATTGTAGGGAAGGCAGGAAACATTTCTAAAGATAGGTAGAGGTCTTACAGGGTTGTCTGTGAACAGGTCTTCTTAGAAGGCAGAAGACATCTTAATTGCTTCGTGTTTATTCATTCCAATGCCTTGCTTTTAACAGGTGGTTAATAAGTGTGTGCTGTATTTTAAAAAATCAGGGAAAAGAAAGTATTTATACCTTTGAAACTTCTAAAGGAAGTTTCTATTTCACTCTTGGGTACCGGAAGTGGAAAAACCAGATTGACTGGGCGGACTGCTCATTTTTCTTACTAAGAAAGTAGAAATTAATATTGATATATTTATTCATTCATTTATTTATTCAACAAACATTTATTGAGTGCCTCTAATGTACCAGTCCCCATTGTGATATCGTGATTTATAACATAGAGTCTTTGTCCTTAGGAATCACTTAAAATTTTTTTTTATTTTTTTATTATTTTTTTATTAAAAAAAATTTTTTTTAACATTTATTTATTTTTGAGACAGAGAGAGACAGAGCATGAACGGGGGAGGGGCAGAGAGAGAGGGAGACACAGAATCGGAAACAGGCTCCAGGCTCTGAGCCATCAGCCCAGAGCCCGACGCGGGGCTCGAACTCACGGACCGAGAGATCGTGACCTGAGCTGAAGTCAGACGCTTTACCGACTGCGCCACCCAGGCGCCCCCAATTTTTTTTAATGTTTATTTTCGAGAGATAGAGACAGAGCACGAGCAGGGCAGAGGCAGAGATAGAGGAAGACACAGAATCCAAAGCAGTCTTTGGCTCTGAGCTGTCAACTCAAAGCCCAACGTGGGGCTTGAACTCATGAGCTATGAGAGCATGACCTGAGCTGAAGTCAGACGCTTTACCCACTGAGCCACTCCGGCACCCCAGGACTTTGTTAAAGCTTCGCACCACCCTGTGTAGAATCAGTGAAATCTTAGGGAAGAACTCTGAACTGTCAAATTTAAAGGGCTGAAAGTAAATGGTAAGAGCAGGGAGAGCCATCTTCTCTTAGCAAGAATGTAGCCCAAATCCCAATCATGGTAAGTTTGGGTATTATTGAGAGACTACTTTTCTAAAAGGCACATTAGAGTATCTCAGATGGCATTATAATATTTGCATTCAGCGGACTCCAAAATGGCAGCTTGGAGACTTTTAAATCAATGGAGCTCTACTCAGGGAATAATCACACTGTGAGAACGTAGCCCTGTGTATCATCTACTGAATGATACCCAACAGAATAAACATGCATGTGAATTGTCATTGTGGTGTGTTGTCTTTCTTTTTCCTTTTTAAAAAATAAAACTAAAGATAATGCAACTAACACTGCTCAACAGTGCAAGATGAGGTCGTTCTTTTTTCTTTGTTTCTGTTTCTCTTGTCATTTGCATTCCTGTTGTATCCACAGATTTACTACTTAGTTTTTAAAATGTAGATATTAGATAAGTAGACTTTTTCCCCAGGGTGCATTAAAATGTTTTTGGAATGCTTTGGGAGAAATATTTCCTTGCTTATATTATATCTAGACTGAAGAGTGATAATGAAAGATAAGGGGTGTCAATGTGGTTTTATCGGGCGCACTGGCTGTGTATTTTCTTTTTTCCATCATTTGTTCATTCGTTTGTCATTTGTTCTTTCTTTTCTTTCTCCCTTCCTTTTCACAAATATTTATAAATCACTTTTCCAGGAATGGGAAATATAAGCACGAAAAAGATAGGTATGATTCCTGTCCTTGTAAAATTTATATTTACTTGGAATAGACAGAAAGCAAGCACATTTACAAAAAGATAGTAAGAACAACATAGAGCATAAAACTACATATAATTATAGGGAATGATTTGTATGAACAAAATACTATGTCATATTTGCTACTGGGAAAAATACACTTGATGAGTTAATACTAGAACTGACAACTGACTAACATGCAAGAAGCAAAGATCTGGGGGCAGAGAGTTCCAAGCAGAGGAAACAGCAAATTCAATACCATGTTTAATTTGTTCAAGCAATAGTAAAATAGCTCCCATGAGTGAAGATTATAACAAAAAAGGAAAGCATCATATGAGAAGAAGTGGGAGAACTAGGCAAAAAGTAGATCATAGAGAGTCTTGGAGACCTCATCAAATGTCCAGACTTTATTCAAATGGGAAGTGATTAAAGAGTTTTAAGTTAAGGTGTGATCACCCTGCACGGCATGTGGAGAAAGGACTGTTATTTACTGTAGTGGTGAGGAATGATTGTGAAGATAGGTTCTGGGTAAATTCTGGACATAGAGCTCAAAAACCTTGCTAATGGATTGGATGTTGGAAGGCAAGAAGGGGTAGAGAAGAAGTCAGATTGACTCATAAGTTTTTGGCTGGAAAAAGTAGATGATAGTTTCTCTCACTGAGTGTGGAAAGCCAGGAGAGAAGCAGGTTGGGAGTAAAAGGGCTGGTGAGGGCACATAAAAATTTCTGCTCGTGGGTATGTTGAGTTTGAGGTGCCAAATAGATATTTAGGTCAAGATGACAAGGATGCAGGTGGACATACAATGCTGGGGCTCAGGGGCAAGATCAAGGCTGAAAACAGAAACTTTTTTTTTTTTTAATTTTTTTTTTAACATTTATTTATTTTTGAGACAGAGAGAGACAGAGCATGAACGGGGGAGGGGCAGAGAGAGAGGGAGACACAGAATCAGAAGCAGGCTCCAGGCTCTGAGCCATCAGCCCAGAGCCCGACACGGGGCTCAAACTCACAGACCGTGAGATCATGACCTGAGCCGAAGTCGGACGCTTAACCGACTGAGCCACCCAGGCGCCCCCAGAAACTTTTATCATAAGTTCATGAGACTGGTCATGACTCATCTTCTCATCTACCACTTGGGGGAAGTGGCATACGTATATACTCCTCATCCTATCCCTTTTATGATTAGTGGAAGAGGATTAGAGAAAACATTAAGAATGCAGCCTAAAATTTCATAACCAAACAAAGCAATCAATACTTTCAAATGACCATGACTTGATGAGTGCCATATTAATTATTAATGCCTTGCTTTAGCTATTCACACAGCAGAAGTCACTTGTGAATTCCCCAAAGAGTTCCTATCACAGTTTCTGGGAACTTACACCCAGATCTCTGTAGATAACTGTAATCTGGTGGGGGGAAAATGGGCAAAGCAATGATAAGTCTTCAGATATGTTTTCTAAAGTTCTTTTTAATGTCTTTTTTTTTTTTTGAGAGAGAGAGAGAGAGACAGAGTGTGAACAGGGGAGGGGCAGAGAAAGAGGGAAACACAGAATCTGAAGCAGGCTCCAGGCTCCTAGCTGTCAGCACAGAACCCGACATGGGACTCAAACCCATGAACTGTGAGACCATGACATGAGCCGAAGTCGGACACAACCAACTGAACCACTCAAGCACCCCAAGTCTTCAGATATGTTTAAATGAGATCTATGAACAAATTTAGACTAAAATATCTAGCTTGGTAAATCATTCTCCCATGTACACACATCTGGACTTGTAAAATTATACCTCAATTAATCAAGAATTTTGTTTTTGAATTGGTCCATATAGTGGAATAATCAGTTTATAAAGAGATGGTTTATGAAGTTTCTTTTTGAAAGGGCAACCAAAAATGTATTTTATTTTGTAAGAGTCATTAGTTTTTCCAGAATGGAGGACATGAAATGAATGAATAAATGAATAAATGAATGAATGAATGAAATGTAACATCCAAACAGCTACTATTGAAATTTGGGATTTAAATCAAAACCTGGAGTTCCTTCTTCTTTGAAAAACATAGGTAACCAATGACAGATTGGATCTATAGACTGTCAGCTTTATGTGGACAGAAGGCATTTTTATATTGTTTAGTGCCTTAGGTCTACTCAGCCTTTTGTAATATAATGCTTCACAATGGCTGGAGCTCAATAAATAGATCAGACATGAAGTAATCAAGTGTAAATAATAAGCTAACAGAGTCATTTAAAAGCCTGCATATTTGTTGTTCATAGTCAAGAAAGTGTGTTTAAGAATTATCTAGCCTCGGGGCATCTGGGTAGCCTAGTCAGTTAAGCATCCCATTTCAGCTAGGGTCATGATCTTGGGGTTCCTGGGTTCAAGCTCTGCATGGGGCTCTCTGCTGTCATCATGGAGCCCACTTTGGAGCCTCTGTTCCCCTCTTTCTCTGTCCATCCCCCACTCTCTCTCTCCTTCTCAAAATACATATAAACATTAATTTCTTTAAAAAAAGGATTATCTAGCCTCAAAATCAAAAACACCAGAAACAAGTGTTGGCAAGAATGTGGAGATAAAGGAACCCTCTTGCACTGTTGGTGCAAATGCAAACTGATGTAGCCACTGTGGAAACAGTATTGAGTTCCACCAAAAAGTTAAAAATAGAACTGTCCTATGATCCAGGAACTGTACTACTGGGTATTTATCCAAAAACTACGAAACACTAATTCAAAGGGATACATGTACCCCTATGTTTATAGCATTCTTTACAATAGCCAAATTATGGAAGAAGTCCAAGCGTCCATTGATAAATGAATAGATAAAGAACATGTGGGATGGAATATCATTCAACCATAAAAAGAATGAAATTGTGCCATTTGCAATGACTATGGAACTAGATGGAACTAGGGGTATAATGCTAAGTGAAATAAGTTAGAGAAAGACAAATATCATATGATTTCACTCACATGTGGAATTTAAGAAACAAAACAAATGAGCAAAGGAAAACACAGAGAGAGAGAGAAAGAGAGAGAAACCAAGAAGCAGACTCTTAACTAACTGAACAAACTGATGGTTACCAGAGGAGAGGTGGGGGGATGGATGAAGTAGGTGATGGGATTTAAGGAGTGTATTTGTTATGATGAGCCCTGGGTGATGTACGGAATTGTTGGATCACTATATTGTACACTGAAACTAACATAACACTGTATGCTAACTATACTGGAATTAAAATTTAAAAATTATAAAAATAATGATCTCATCTCCATTCAACTACACAGTTTTATTTATTGATTTACTTATTTTATCTTTTTGGGGGAACCAAAGTCCTTTCCACATCAGGCTTTTACCATCAGTTTCCCTTTTTCTGAATCCTTTCCTTCTTCCTGCTCCTCTACCCTCTTTCTCTAATTAATGCTGGGCAATTTGTTAGACCTCAGCTCAAGCATCACTTCTTCAGTGGATTTTCCTCGATCTCACTAAGTATATCTCTCTTCTATCACTTGATAATGCTCCTATGGAGGAGTTATTAAAATTTCCAGTTATACATCAGGTAACTGTTTAACTGATATCTTACTTTTCCATTATAACGGAAACAGTCCTGTCTTGCTCACCATTGTATCTAGGTGGGAACAACAGTAGGCAGTTAATACAAATCAAATACCTTCACGATTTTCAAAGTGACAAGTATCATGGAATCTCTAAAATGCAACCCCAAAACAAGTCTGTTTTATTCAGGCTGACATCTTACGATTCCAATAGAAATTAATAAAACTATCCGTGAGATTTTCACCAGAGAGAAAATTTCATATATATCATATATTTGAAGAAATTAAAGAACACAAAAGCAACATTTCCATATATCTGTTTTTAAATTGGATTATTCAAAGATTCAAACTGAATTTAATGCAACAAAAATCTAGGACACCATCAGTTTCTGAAAAATCTAGATTCAGTGCGTGTATTTTACCCTGAGCACAGAGGGCATGAAATGGCATCTTCGAGTTAGTCATCAAGGCACATTCATTTCAAGAGAGGCGAGGTCACTGCTTTCTCTCACTGCACCTTATTCACATGATGTGGGAAAAATATTCTCATACCTGCTTATGAAAAATCTGTCTTTCCCCACATTGCCTTGGAAATTCACCCTCTGCCACACAGGCTTAAAGGTATAAAATTTATCCTGTTTCCATAAATTAGCTTTTGTGATTTTTTTTAGATTATGTTGAAAAGGGAATTAGAGGTCTAATTTCCATACTTGGGGGCTTCGTTCTTCTAAGTAAAAATGGCTAATTAATAAGTACCTTTTAGTTTAATGCGTATAATAACTTATAGGAAAATGATTGTTACTCTGCATTTGCTAATTCACTTTATTATTACTCCATATTTTTATAACATTTTAATGTTTACCCAGCACTTTCGCTTCTTTGATTTTCACAAGAGCATTCTGAGCTATGCAGAGATTAATATCCTCATTTTGAAAATGAATGAATTAGGGCTTAAGGAGTTTAAATAACTCCAGAGGCATAAGAGTTTAGTGAAAAGGGTATGCACATTAGAGTCAGGAGAGCTGAATTTGTATATGGATTTTATTAGTTACTGGCTCTAGGACCTTAGGCAACTTACTTATAAACTCCCTGTCACTCCCCGCTCCTGCCAAGCTTCATTTATTTCACCTGGAAAATGGTAGTGTTATTCATTTCATATCATTGTTGTACAGAACAAATAACAAGACATGTCTGAAATAAAAAAATATGTATTAAAGTGGTGCTAAGAAGTTTTTGTTTTTTTTTTTAACCAACTACCCATGGGTTAAGTGCTAGTATTTTTTTCCATAACGTCATGCTATGGAACAAGAGGTAAAACAAACAAACAACAACAACAACATCAACAACAACAAATGTTGGAGTTATATCCTGGCAAATACACTGGAGACTTTGAAGGAAACAGCTAGTAAAGGAGTAAAGATGAATGGCTTTAGTAGATCTAGCCATCACATGAATGTGAAGGAGATAGAATTAAAACTTACAGGGTTGGGGTGGGGTGGGGGGGGGGGCGCTGGCATTGTATTTTCAGATGTAGCATGTTTACAACCTGAGAACTGAAGACAGAAGGAATCTGGGGGCCTGATCACAAATATTAGTCTTTCCTAGCCTATGAATATAAAGCACAAGACAAACAATAAGGCAGAACAAGAACAAGGCCCAAAGGCCCAGTGTTCTTCCTTCTGGCTAAAAAAGGGGTCAACCTGGGAAGACAAACCTTGCTGTGTTTACACTTTCTCAGAAGCTTTTTGGATGTCAGTAACTATTATGTAGGCATCTCTTGGACAGATGAGCTTTAAATACCTGGTACCTGAGATGAAAGGAGATCTGTGACTCTTAACGGGCTTCAAAAAGATAACTTCTTAATGCTCCCTTGAAGACAGACTGAAGTATCCCACTGAGATGTTTACGAGGCTTCTGTCAGAAGAGAATGCCGTGTACCTCATTCCATAATGCGGAGAAAATAACCAGAGATTCCCTCACAGAGAATTGGATGGGACCCTCTCACTTCTTTCTCCTTACTCTTTTTTGCTTTCTAATTTCTTCAGTTCCCCCTTCAACAAAAATTAATTTTAAATTTAGTAAATGTGTTCGAGGTCATATAGTAAGCAGAGGAGAGAGAAGTTGAATCCATGCCTGGCAAAAATCCCATATTATTTTCATTGATCCACACCTTTTTTTAAAAAAATATGATCTGAAATATTTTCTTTCCCCTGAAAGCAGATAGCATTTTGCAAGGTATAACCTAAGCCTCAGTGAAATTTTAGGTTGAATTCAGCATGCTTAATTTTTTAACATTCCTTTTAGAGATGACACCATTTCCCTTAGTTCATTTGAAATCTAATTGAGGAAAGCCATTGTATAAATATTAGGGGTGGGAGAGAGGAAAACATTTGAGAATTGTCCTGGAGGGCTATCTCAGGTGCTTCTATTTCTACCCACTGGCAAGCTGTTACCTAATAGAATAATTTCATATCAATTGGTAGGCGTTTTCTGTTAGCATTCCTCTAGCAAACAATGTTCACATCCTACCCAAGATAATAACAGGAGAGAAATATACGTAATGGTGGCAGTAAGAAAACATTTTCCTAATTTTGTACACAATGAGGCTCTTAGGCAGTTGTCAATGTTATCTGTAAAAATGCAGAGCAATAGTCTGATCCAGGGGTTACAAAGACAGAGACAAGGTCAGGCCCAGAGGGAGTGGGTCACCATTCACTGGGTAACGGCAGATAAAAAGAGGCCCTTACTTTTCACAAAACACCTGTGAGAATTCAGAATCTGTGTGTGAGAGCTGGCAAAGCTGAGGGACCCAGGGAACGTGCTTCTAATCTTGTTTTCCATGAAATGTTCTACAAGTTGTCTGTGGTGCCCTTTCTGGGACTGCAATGCATTCTTTCCCAAATGCCAACAGACGTTATGTCCCCCATAGGGACAATGAAAGCCCTTCACTTTCATCATAGTCAACTAGGCACCCGAAGAACTTGATAATTTACTTTTTGGACCACGCATCCAAACAAGTTTATAGATGAAGAGAAAGCATACATGCATGTTTGAAACTAAAAATTGTATGCCAAGTTTCAACTAAATATAACTTGAAATGCAGAAGACACGAAAACTGCAAATTGGGGTTTATTAAGGCATAGCAAAAGATTGTCTGCTCTAACAGCAAGTAGCAAAGAACATTACAGAGGGTAACTGTGGATGTCTGGCACATATTTTTTTTCCTATACAGTTCCTTCTCCTAAAATCTGTATTTTGTATCTTTAGAATCTTTCTCAAAAAGAGAAAGGGAGTGTAGTGGTATTTGTGAAACAGCCATGGGATAAGTGCTATTTAATATTCTGATTTTAACCAGTTAAATCAATAAGCAGGCAATTCCTAAGACCTATCTGGTAAAAGACATGGGGCTGGTTGACCTGAAGGATGCAGAAGTACACCAAGTTCCTTGCAAAGTTCGCAGCCTGCTTTTGAAACAAGATGGAAGAATTCAGAAAGGGAACTGATTACAAGACAAGATAGAATACATTCTAGGTGAGTGGCACACACAGATGTTGTACGGGTATAGGAGAAGGAGGCCTATCTTTGGATGAAGCTGATGTGAGGGCTTTATGGTATAAATGTGAGACTGGTGACATGCTGGTTTCTAGTAAGGTTAGTGGGAAAGTATTCTGAGAGGGGCCAAAGAGAGGAGAGGAAAGACACCAGTTACACTCCAATCCTTATTCTTTCCTTCACTCACTCAATGTTTATTGAGGACCTACTCTGTTTCTGGTGGTGTATTAGGTGCAAGGAAATACAATGTTCAACAAGATCCACATCCGGCATCTGAAGTATGAATTTATAGAGGTAGTTTAGTATATAATTAGGAGTTTAGGCTCTGGGAGAAGAAGTGGCATCCCAGAGCTTCATCGTTAGCTAGTTAAGTGACCTTGAGGAAGGTCCTCATTCTAATATTTATTTCCCCTATCAGTGAGATACGACTGGTAATTGTAGCTTCCTTGTATGGTTATTTGTGAAGATTAAATGAAATAATGTATATAAAGTACTGGCTTAAAGTAGTTGCCCAGTAAGTTCAAATCCAGTCTGCTGGACTCCAAAGTCCCTTTGCCATCATGTTATATTACACCTACACTCTCATTCTATCTTTCTTTGGTGCTATTTCTCCCTTTTTCAACCCTACAGCATTTCCAACACTCCTCAGATTACTCATTTTATACTCATGCATTAAATGCTACCTGGGTTCATGTTTGACCCTCTTCTCTTACTCCACATATTTTATTCTAGGACACACTCTTCCATTCACGATGGTTTTAACTACCATCAGTTCACTGGTGATTACCAACTGCTCATCTGTAACTTTATCCAAAGCTTCCCTTGTGACTGCCAGAACCACAACATCCTTGACATGTCCACACGGTCATCCCAAAGCACTTAAAATGCACCACATTCATCCTTTTCTCCCTCTTGGGTTCTCTGATTGTTTGAAGACGTTCTTCAAATGAGCTTTTAGGCACCAGCCCTAGAGTCAGCATAGACTTTTTCTTCATCCTCATCTTTCCACCTCCAATCAATCATCATATCCTGTTAAATTATTTTTTTGCATATTTCTTTTCAAATTCACTTCCCTTTCTCTCGTGTTCTTGCCACTTCACTTATAAAGTCTCTGATCATCTCAGAAATTGTGATTTCTAGGTGTGACATGAAGCCCAAGAATCTGCACCTTTCTAAATTCAGGTGTGTTCGGTGGCCCAGCCATTAGAACGTCTAACCTAGACTGTGGTCCCTCTCCTTCTAAACTTGCCCCTCATCAGTCTGTCCTTGTTTTGGATAACAAATCTGATCATGACATTCATCTGCTCAAAAATCTTCAAAGTCTCCTTAATATTTACAGAATTAAAGAGCCCAGTTTAAACTTTCCAGCACGCCAATAACCAGTTCTTGAGACTCTCTCCGTTCCCCTGAAGTTCAGTGCCAAGCATTGCTATTGACAGGATGGGTGATGCCTAAGTGTCAGGGTCTGGAGGAGGGAACACCTGGGTACAAATTCTGACAAGTAAAGTGAATAATAACACCCAGCCATCAGGTTCTTGTGATGATTAATTCACACACACACACACACACACACACGCACACACACAATATTGCCCACCGTGTAGCAAGCATTCATTACATGTTGGCTATCAATACTTCTTCCAACCCTCCTTGCAACCCCTAATGCTCAATTTATGTTCACCCACTACTATCTCTGAATATTCTGAAAGCATTTGTTTATCTTTCTATCCCTAACCCACTCCCTAACCTGATTTGTTTACCTGGCTAAATCCTTCTATTACTATTAAACACTAATTTAAATGTCATCTCATTTTTGAAACCTTTCTTGACTTACCAAGTCAAATGTAAACACTCTTTCCTTTCACTTCTATTGCCGCTGCTTTAAGGCCACTAAATTTTATGTATTTCTCTTTTTTTTTTCCTACATGGAAAATGTCTAGATGACTAATAGAAATGGCTGTGAACTAGACAGGTACATAAGCATCACCAAAGGAGCTTTAAAAAAAACACTTTCTCACATGGCAATCTTAAATCGGGAGGAAGAGCATACAGCAGTAACATACAACGGTATTTAACCACCGTTGACTTTAAGAATTTAAGTTAAAGATATAAAGTGCAACAGAAGTTTTCAAGTTTTCCAAGATTCTCTTGTTTGGCCTACCCCCACTGGGCGCTCTAGTATTCCCTGGACCCTCCAGAACTAGCACACTGCCTGACTTACAACTCAAACTATTCTTCATAGTGTTTTGCTTGTTCAATCTCAGTTTTTACTGCTAGGGCTCAAGCTTGCTGTGCAAAGTCAGATTTCAACTGTATTAGGTGACAAGGAGAAATAGAGTCTTACCTGCATGCATTTTGCTAGCTCTTGTGTCTTTCCAATGGATATGTTGGAGGCAACTAAACTGCAAGATTTCAGAAACCGAAACTCAGCTATGGTTTATCAGAATGTTCACTGGTGTACCGACATATTGTCCATCATATATTTGGGATGATACAAATAGTGCTCCGTGGCCAGCAACTTCACACTGGCATCCAGGCACCCACAATATGGCACCCAGGTCCAAGAGTTTAGTTAAGAAATGGCGAGCAGCGAGAGTGAATCAGGGCAAGCCAGAACCCGGTCCACATACATGCACCTAGTGCAGATCTTTGCTGCGACTCTTTTGTCTATGCAACCTATTGAGGCTGTGCCTGTCAGGTTAGAAGCAGCACAAGCCTTTGGAAAATATGTGTGTATGCCTGTTTGACATCTCTGCTGCCATTCTCTGACTTTTGTATTTTGGCTACCTGCCACTGAAATGAATGGCTTTCAAATTGCTTCAAAAGTGAAATGGCACTTTTGTATAATTTCACAACAAGGGAGCCACTCTTAATCTTTTTAAACTGACTTAGAC
Organism: Lynx rufus; assembly: GCF_022079265.1. NCBI lineage: Eukaryota > Metazoa > Chordata > Mammalia > Carnivora > Felidae > Lynx > Lynx rufus. Next base: position 154,289,000 of record NW_025814834.1, read on the forward strand.
ACTTGTCAGTTATTTGAAGGGGCTTATAACTTTGTCACCTATGTAGTCATTCAGGTTCTTAAAAAGTGAGTACAGTTGATAAGAGGAATACTTTTTTTTTTTTTTTGGCAGAAAATGGAAGCACTAAAAACACTACTTAACGTGTACTTGATTCTGAACATTCAGCACCTTTCCTCTAGGTAGAGGATCCAAACCTCCTTCCACCGACTTGAAGGTTGTATATGCTGGATAAGGACATCAAAGACTTTTCTACAATTAATCTGAACTCAATTTCTTTTCCTTTGTGCATTTGTCAAATACCTGTCTATTCGGTAGAATTTCATTCGGTTTGATATTATCAGATTGCTGCTTATCATTGGTCTTAAACATTCATTTTTATTTCTCATTTTTATTGTAATACATAAAATAATACTGGAATCGGTGGGTTTACTTTCATCATGGGGTGGGGAGCAGATCCCTACATATTATCATATTTTTAAATAAAAATATTTATGGCTCTGGCGCAGAAAAATAAAAAAGCTTTAAGTTTTTAGTTTTTATGTACTTTGCAAGTTACCAGCAGTTTTAGCAACACTTTTAGTGAAACAGGAAAGAAAAGAAAGGGTAAAAAGGAAAAAAAAATCTCTAGTAAATAAAAAACATCTGGTCTGACAACTTGTATAAGTTCCAGACTCCTGCAACTTTAAACTGCCAAGCATTAAGCCTCTGAAAGTTGAGATTTGTAATGGAAATGCTAAGTGACCCTTAAAAGGCTTAAAGGGACACTGTCAAATAATTTAGGGTCAATTTTGACCAAGTTTTAAATTGTCATAATCTAGTGGGAAATCTGTCCCAGATTTTAAATATTTTATTTTTGTAATTTTGCATTTACTCATAGAATCAATGAAAACACAGTGGACATTTTTATTTAGAACCATCCCTTTGAGTCATAAGTCAGAAAAAATGAGCATATTTTTCCTTTCCATGATCAGAGATATGCTGATAGAAAATTTATGCTATTGCTACAAAAACGACACATAAGTCGTCCTTGAATGCTCCATCACAATCAAGATATACATGTGTGCATGTGAACAAATGCTTACATGTAAAAAACCTAAACTTTTTAAATCACAGCATTGTCAGATACCATCATCCTGTTTTATTGTCATTAAATTTTGCTCCTGAAAGATCTTACTTAGGTCGACTATGCTTCTGTGCTTTCTTTGTATTTCCATGCAGTCTGTCCCCAAAATTTTGTTAATGAAGTCCAAACTATGTTACAGTTATGAAAGAAATTCTATATTCAAGTGTTTTCAACAGCTTTCTTCAATATTTGATGTTGTTACATTGGCTTCTTTACTGATTATTCTTTAGATTCAAATCTTGGCAATTCTTTTTAAATTGCCTCCAAAGTAATTTTCAGTAGTTTTTACTGAAATCCTTGAAGATCCAGTTTAATCTTGGTTTACAAGACAAAAATGTTTTACAAAAATTCACTTGAATCGATGTCAGACATCTTCGCACATTGTTTCATGCAAATTTCTGATAGCGACAAGCACATGGATTCTTGTCAGAATATTCTCAGGCAGGGTAAATACTACATCATTTAATACAGCACATCCTATGAGACATGGCGAGTGGTAAAATTATACCTATGCACCAAGAAAATCAAAGAGAGTTATTTGTCACTTAGTATTTTTTTCTCAGAAATTAGTTCCTAAAAATACAATCAAATTTTCAACAGAGGTAAATCTTAACACAAAGGAAATGAAAGAAAGGCATGTAATAAATTGTAAGGTTGACAAAATATTTCATGGAATACTCAAATGATATTTGCAATAATAATTATTATTATTTTAAGTTTGATATGGGACAGGAAGGTATGGGGCGGGGGGGAAGAACATGAAAATAGAAGATTGTAAAGTATTATCCTGACTAGGGAAGGAGTATCTAAAGTGTGTTTAAAGAAAGTATTTATTTATTTTGTTTGGCCACACCCCCCCCCAGCCTGCCACCTCCGTATGAAGCATCAGAAACTGGTCACCCCCACAGGCATGGTACAGAAATAGGTAAAAGTGTGGTCTTATCTGATTTGGCAAATTGGTTGTTCCTATAATTTCTTTGTATCTGCTTCCAGTCAAGCATGGGTATGCTGAGGAGAGAATGCTTGGATTTACTGAGTGAATGAACGCCGGTGTGTGTATGCAGCTTGCAAAGCATGTCCCTGTTTAGCATCTCTTTCTTGCATTTTTGGAGAGACTGGTACGAGGAGTGTGTGTGTGTGTGTGTGTGTGTGTGTGTGTGTGTGTGTGTAAGGGAGAGAAAGAAAATGCGAGAGATGGAAGCTTGTGAAGAGTTCAAAATTCAGAGCGCTAATATCCCTCCTTCTCTGCCATTCTTGTCGTCACTTAGTTCCTGGGTTTCCCGGCGTCCTAAGATTCTCTGGCTCCCAGGTCAAAAAGAAATGAAAACAAACAAGGAAGTTGACACCACAAGACATGAATAGAAAGATCAGTGTGTGACGGAGTACCATATAAACAAAGAAATTCCCTGATAAGAGCAACCACCCATCACAGCATTTGTCCAGCAGTACCTGGTTACAAGCAGACACCCCTTTAGTGGCTGTGGACTGAAGTCTGTGGAGGGGCCTGGAGCCAAGCTTTCTGCCATGGTTAATGGCTTTGCTTGCATTGATTTAAGACTAACCCTAGCTGTTGGGAGGCAATTTTGCTCGGGTGCCATGATTCTTTCCCAAACAATCAATAGTTATGAATACACAATCATAAAACTTTTTCAATGAAGAAAAAAAAATAGATATGGTTTAAAATGTAATCAAAAATCACTGTGACCGTTTGAATCTCTCTGAGTATTACTGCATATTACTTCCATTGGTGCAACAAAAGGTCAGGCAGTTATATATTGCCTTTAAAAATCAGTGAATGCATAATAGTTTTTGCTACTCCGAACGAGAATCATTAAACAAATTCATAAATCAATGGAGCATACAGATGCATTACTTTAATTATCATTTCTGCTCAGATGGTTGGTTTATATAATGTAATTGTTTACTGTTTCCCAGTATTACACTGGAAAGGCTTGGTTGGGCCACCTCATATTTCATACTGTCCTCATTTAAAAACTTTTTTATTTTCAATGACAGCAAGGAAGCACAGTCTTTGAAAGCTATTCACCGTGAACCCTTTCCGTTGTTACTGTTTCTGTTGTTACTCTTGGGCTTTCTTTTCTTCTTTGATGCTTCTAAAATCTGGCTCTCAAACTCAAGAATTTGCTTCTCAGTTCATAATCCTTTTAGCCAGGTTCAGGGAAACCATCCCAAGTTTTTAATAAAGTTGTCCTTGCTGGAGACCTCATGTACTAATTGTACCTTTTGTGGTCAGAGAAGTGGAGCAGATGTAAAGGACAGGCAACTTGTATGAAGTTAGATTCTGCACAGCACTTAGAAACATTGTAGTCACAGAGGATGCTTCTGCCATGATCCTCTGCTAAACACCAGGAGCAGGTGAATTAAGTCAGTGATGACTACGTGTTTGGTAGCAGAGGCAGCGGGTGTGTGTTTTAGAATCTTAGCTACAGGAGAAGCTAAAATCTGTTAGATTTGAAGGCTATAATCCTCTTTGGTGCTATGCTATGCTCTCCAGACCCAAGGTGGGAGCAGTGTTCCCCTGCCCCCGGCTCTGCAGGGTAACCCTACCTGTTTGGTTCTGCAGTGGGTGTGGTGGCATGAATGATCTCTGAATGCTTCAGGGCTGTTTCTACTTTGTCTCGAAAAATAGCACATTCTGCAGCCAAATAGCTCTATAGTCTGGTCCTGTAGAATCCAAGAAGTCCAACAGCCTTCCTGCCTCCTGTCCTGCTTTCTCAGGTCCCTTTATTTCCAACTTGCAGTGTCTCTGTTGGTGTAATCTCTATGCCTGACATCTGCCGAGATGGCTGAAAGTCACGATTTGCACCCATGATCTCTGTATCTAGTGGTTGTTCAGCCACACACTCAGTGTTTTTTTTTAAGCATGAAGTGAGAAAAATGAGAACAAATGAGAAAAGTGAGAACAAGCTTTCTTGTTTCTTTCTTTCTTTCTTTTTTTTCCCCTGCAATATGGATGAGTTGAGAATTTTCCAAATCTTCCCAGTTCGGTTCCTCTTGCTTAACAATTCCTTCTTTGATTCATCTTTTCCTCTCGCATTTTTCTATAAGCATAAGGAGAATCCAGGCCTTATCTTCAATACGTTCCCTAGAAATCTCCTCTGCTAAATATTCAACTTCACCACTCTCATGTTCTACCTCCCATGAAATACTAGAACATCCTATAATGAGGATCGCTCCAGTAACCAATCATCCAGTTTCCAATCACCTGTTCCTCATTTCCATCTGAAACCTCACCAGAATGGCCGCGAAGGTACATGTTTCTACCAACATTCTGTTTCTGATTATGTCTGCATTCTCTAAGAATATGGAGGCTTTTCCTCCAGCTCTCTTTTCCTTTTTGAGCCTTCACCTCACCTTTAATGTCCATTTTCCTGCCAGTAATCCCTTCACAGACATCTCAACTTTTTCTGGTGTGCACCTCAAAACTTTTCCAGCATCCACCCACTACCCTATTCCAAAGCCACTTCCACATTTTTAGGTATGTTACAGAGACACCTCACTTCCCAATAACAACATTTGTCTTTGTCACCTCAGGCAGTCATAACAGAATACCACACACTGGGTGGCTTAAACAACAGACATTTCTTGCAGTTCTAGAGGCTCTAAGGTCTGATAGCAAGGTGCTGGCCAATTTGGTTTATGGCAAGACCTCTCTGGTTTATAGATGGCTGCTTTTGAGCTATGTGCTCACATAGCAGGAAGAGAAAGAGGGGAGTCCGGGGACGGGGAGAGGGTTCTTTCTTTTCTTATTGGCCACAGCCTTTCCAATTGGATTAGAGATCCTTATGACTTTATTTAACCATAATTACTTCCTGAAGATTCTATCTCCAGATATGGTCACATTGAGTAGTACAGCTCCAACATGTGAATTTTAGGGGGACAAAATTCAGTCCACAGCAGTCTCAGATGCTGTTGTAATGGAATCTGGAATGTGCAACATGTAGTTTGAATAAAGATCATATCCTTGGAGCAAAGATGGTTTGCCAAATTGTTCCTTCTGATTATGAGATTATAATGCCACAAATGTGGTATGGGTGTTTACAGATGTCCAAAGGATTAGAACAACTGCAGAAATGTGTGACCTATTTCTACATAAATATGATGGATAACTTTCATTTTGCAGGTATTTTGCAAGCCTGAGTAAGAAGCATTATATTCCCAGGTGGGTATCCCCCACTCCATCCCCTTTATCTCCCCATCCCCCAAATACCTGTCACATTTCTCAGTGTGCAATTTAGCTTTGGGTTAACAGACAATACTTTTATAAACTTGCTGCAGAAACTGTTATGGAAAAGCAAAGTATTACTGTTGCTGTATTATATCTTGTCACAGAAAATCAAATGTGAAACAATAGAGGCTAGAACTATAAAAAATTATTTATTCATAAAATTCAGAATCTGAGAGCAGATCCAACAAAAGCTCAAATCCTTTGAAATGGTACTGAGGTAAGTGAATAGAATATATAATGAATATTCCAAACTTCATAATCTCAATTGAATATCTAGATTTTTACTAACAAATTTTAGAATAGGATTAAAAAATTCCTTAAGCATTAAATTTTACATCATTATACAGTTTCTTTCTTCCTATCTTCTTTTTTGCCTTTCCCTCTCTTTCTTATTTTTTAATTAAATAATTCTGAATCTAGGACAGTTATGGCTAGTAGGCCAAAAGCAGTTCACCTAAATTTTCCAGGTGCTGTATAGATTCTCTGGCATTAATATTTATAAAAAGAAAAGTGTCCTATATATGTATTTTTCATTTTGGCATTAATGGATAATTTACTTATCATTTCTCTTTCTGATATTTTAGCAAAATACTATTAGTCTTCTCATTACTTCCGGAAAAGGGTTTTGCGAGGATAGGAATAGATGGGACAATGTAGTAGGATACATGGCTTTCAAACTTATTGGGCTAAAGTGGTTCCTTAAAAACAATTATGCACTGGGGCGCCCGAGTGGCTCGGTCAGTTAAGCGCCGAATCTGAATCTCTGGGCTAATGTGATGATCTCACATCTGGCTCCCCACTGGGTGTAGAACCAGCTTGAGATTCTCTCTCTGTCCCTCCCTGTCCTTGCCCATCCCCCGCTCATGCACACCCTCTCCCTCTCTCTCTCAAAATAAATAAATAAACCTTAAAAATATATATATATAAATGATTATGCATTGATAATAATGCTGATAGCTATTCTTGGATAAGAGTAAAAGAGAGATTTTTCTCCTTCCCTTGGATGAGGCCTTGGCTTAGTGACTGACTTAGTCTGTTTGGGCTGCTATAGCAAAAATACCATAAAGTGGGTGACTTATAAACAACAGAAATTTACTCCCCGCCGTTCTGGTGGCTGAGAAGTCTGAGACCAAAGCACAGGGTGATTTGGAGTCTGGCTCATAGCCAGTCATCTCCTCACTGTAACCTTATGTGATGGAAGTGGCCAAGGAACCTCTTTAATAAGGTTCCAGACTTTTTACAAAGCTCCACTCTTCATAACCTAAGTGCCTCAAAGGCCTCACCTCCTAATGCCTTCACACTGTAGGTGAAGTCTTCAATATATGAAGGAGGGGGGGAGTGGGACACAGACATCCAATCCATCAATAGCAGTGACTCTCATCTAATCAACCATTCTTTGACAACAGTCCTAGATTTAGATTTGTTTCAAGAGAGAGGATGCCATGTGAGTTCTAAGGCTAGGTGGTGAAAAGGGTTTAGTTTCCATCTGGCTCTTCCTCTCCTGTGTTACTCCCTCTGGTGGAAGCCAGATGCATGTTGAGCAACCCTGTGGAGAGGCCACACGGAGACAAACTGAGGCCTCATGTCAAAAACCAGCATCAGCTTCCCAGCTTAGTGAGTGAGCCACATAGGAAGTTCAATCAGTTCAATGGTATGCTGGTAAATGGTTTTCTGTTCTCTGAAAAAGCATGCATGTATCTTTATTTCAACACATGAATATCCCCACATTAGTTTATTATAAAGGATCTATAGGATAGAGTTTACCGACAATAATAAAATATACAATATTCTTTACTATAAACTCCATATACCTATACTTCAGGAGATCAGTCTTATTTCTCGAAAATTTTATTACCAGTTTTTTTAATTTATCTCCAACAAGAGTCACAAGATCAGATTTTGGATAAATTGATCACTAGTCAATTCAGCAAAGAAAACGTTCATGTCATTGATGAACAAGGGTAGTTTTGAAGTGAATGCTGGTTGATATTTTTGTTTACATTAATGAATAAAGCAAAAGTTGAAGAATAAACACATAAGCTGGAACTTCACTTGTTCATCAATGGCTTGAATGACTTCTCTGTTGAATTAGAAAATAGTTTTTGGAGACTGGAAAAATACTTCCTCAATTTTTTTTTTATGCGATTGATGATGCGACAGCTATGGACACAACACACATTAAAATACAATCTGCATTATGAACAACTTGTGCACCACTTTCTTAAGTCTGGCCAATGAATAGAACGATAAATCAAGTCCCAATTTATAAGGTCTACCCATTTCTGCTGTATAAATGCACAACGGCCAACTTCAACCTACCAATTTATGTCACAAAATGTGGACTAGGAAGAGGTGCACAGTAGCACAAAACTCTATAGTATTTCCATCATATAGATATAAAAGAACTAATAAACCTCTGGGGCACCTGGGTGGCTCAGTCGGTTAAGCATCCAACTTCAGGTAGGGTCATGACCTCACAGTTCGTGAGTTCTGGCCTTGCGCATGGGCTCTCTGCTGTCAGCACAGAGCCCGCTTCAGGAAACTCTGTCCCCTTCCCTCTCTGCCACTCACACACGCTCTCTCTCTCCCGGTCTCTGTCTCCCAAATAAATAAACATTACATCTTTTTTTAAAAGAATGAATAAACTTCAAAAGCATTGATTGTAGTAAAACAGTAAAACTTTTAGAAAGTGATTAGTTTTGATTATATACTACCTTTGATTTGGGTATAACTTATTTCTATGTACTTAAAAATACTGTAATGGTAAATTTCATTATAAATTTTAACTTAGTACATATATAACGTAACATAACTTCAATAACTTTAATATAACTTTAATATAATTTAATTGTTAATAATGGCTACTTAACATTTAGCTTGCAGAATTTCAGAGAATGTGAGAACCCTCTTTTGTAAGTCATGTGAGCAGGTTCCAGCCCACCACTGTTGCTGGCCCACTCCGGGCTTTGGATGACTAAGACCCTACTGGACACTTTGACAGCAACCCTCTGAGGGAGCCTGAGTCAGAATCACCTAGCTAAGCCACTCCCAGACTCCTGACCCATAAACCCCGGGAGAGACAAAAATGCTTACTGTTGTTACAAGCTGCTCTGTCTTGAGATAATTTGTTATGCAGCAAAAGATAACTCATATACATATAAACGTTATATTGGCCACAAGCTCTCAGTAAAACATTAAAAAATCATCTTATCTTCTTAGAGATAAAACAACAAATCTTATCCCGATAAGATAAAAAAGAAAGCCTAATTAATGTTGCATTTGGGGGGAAAATTTCACACGCAAGAAAAAATGATCTTTTTAAATGAGAAAGTGATTACAAAAACATCATTTAGCTGTTTGATATGAGTACTGAGTGTTAAGGGAAAGAAAATCACTAATTACATGATCTGCACAGTGAATTTGGATGATGCAAAAATAATTGTTTCGTGTAGAAAAATTGCTTTATGATTTTTAAGAGTTTAAAAGCTAAATTTGCTGATTTTTATTTTGACTTGTTCCAATTTTCATTATTTGATTCAGACACAATATTCTTTTCATTTAAATTATTCTACCAATCACAAATCCATGGGAAACATTTATGTTCTACAATTAACCTAGGATAAAAATTAACTCAAAAATACTTATTGAAGCTATAAGACAAAATATATAATACACTCCATAAATGAACATGGGGATTAGTTGATTAAGGCTGTTTAGGCTTCAGTATGAACATTGAAGACCATCCTTTTGTGAATCAGATGATGTCCCCTTTGAATTTTGGGTTTCCTGGTATGGCAAAAAGGTTTTTTTTTCCTCCTCTTCCCCACCCCCCCGCCCTTCCCTACAACTTTCCTTACCTTAGGCACACAAGATTGGATCAATCATAAATCACACCAGTTATAACTCTTGACTCACCCTCATCATTAATCCATGAATGTCCTTTATTTATTATTATTATTATTATTATTATTATTTTACTTTTCTTTGTAATATAATGACCCCAGGTCAATCTGTCACTAAACTCCAAAACTAGACTATTGACAATAATTTGTATTTTCTTGTGTTTTACTCCCCTAAACTATCACATAATTATTTTCCACTGACGCATTATGGAATGAATGGTGGTGAACTCCCCCAATTCATATGTTGAAGCGCTAACCCTCCATGTGAAGGTATTAGGAAGTGAAGCCTCTGAGAGGTAATTAGGATTAGAAGTGGTCATGAGGGTGGAGCCCCCATGAAGGGATTAGTGCCCCCTTGTAAAAAAAGAAATGAAGAGCTATCTAAGCTTACTGTCTCCACCACATTGAAGATACAGTGAGAAGGTAGCCATATGCAAACCAGGAAGAATGCCCTTGCCAAGAACAGAATTTTCCAGCATCTCTTCATCTTGGACTTCTTAGCTTCCAGAACTATAAGGGATCAATGTTTGTTGTTTACGATACCCAGTCTATGCTATTTTATTATAGAAGCCTGAGCTGACTAAGACGGGAAGAAACTATAGTTCTGAATTTTGTTAATTCTTTACTGGCTTTTAAAACAATATTATTTTATATGCTTACAACTGTAACAAATAACTTCTTGTGAAAGGAAGATTGTTGTACAGTAACAATCAAATGCATGTAGTTATTATTGTCTTTACATATACCTCATTTTTTATTTTAGGAAAAAATATTACTTGCATTTTTTTTTCTCAGAACACACACAGTGCCTGTTAACATTTTTAGAAAAAGAGAGTACAATTTGTATAGCACTGATGTGATAAAAAGCTAGACTCTGCAAACAGAAAGAGCTAAGCTCAAATCAAAATTCCACAACTTTAGTAAGCTGTATGTCAGAGGAAAAGTTGGCTAACATTGTGGACCTATAGATTTTTTCATCTATAATGTGGGGGACAATAATACTGACTTCGTTAGGCTGTTATAAAGATAAAATAAGATAGTAAATGCATACTTAACACATGCATTAAGAACTCAATTAAGAAAAATAAAGTTACTTAATGGAAAATTAGAATTACTGATTATTTCGACTTTTTTTTTTTAAGCCTTAAAGGAAATTTGAATTCTACTGACATTCTATCTAAAAGTATATCCAAATTGCCAGATGGAAACTTTTTCCACCTATCATTTGTTGTAAAATGGTGAACTGACCCATGAATCATAGTGAAGGCATAGCTTGATATCATTTAGTAGAATAGCCAAATTCAGACAAGGCCAATCAATTTCTTTCAAAATCATTATAAAATGAACAGAAAATTGTTGAAAGCCATGTGATAAATTAGAATACAGATCTAATTTGGCTTGATCAATCCCAGTGTAACTCCATATTTCTCAATATTGGTTGTAATTTCTACAGACTCTTAACATAAGGAACTATAACATATGGATATTTAAGTGTTTTTTTTTTAGTGGATTAACTTGGGCATTTATAATGAGATTTTTATTAGGGAGAAAACTGCAGGAAATTTTAGTTGTTCTTAGAATTGTCTATTCTTAAGTACTTGCACTTGGTATCTTAAAGTTCCAGCCTTGTAATGGGGTATAAAACAATCCTTGTTTTGCAAGTGCTGTGTCCAGGAAACTAACTGTCACTAACTCAGAAAGGCCTGTTGCACTCACAGAGACAGTCAGCAGCACTGTTTGAGTGGAACACATTTGCCTAAACCCCACTAACCGCTACTTAGTTTCTTCCCCCCCCCCCCCCCGCCCCAGGAAGTAACTAATGAACTAATTTTCATGTGATTCACAATTTTCTCCAGGAAACTGTAGAAAATTAAAATTTGAATCTGCATTTGTTTTAGGTTAAATTCTGATCCAAAACACATACAATTACTAACATTTACTATAAGTAATTGGTACCAAATTCTCCATTAGTTGTGATGGGTTTTAGCAGATAGTTACATAATGGATGCATAAATGTATATAACTCCCAGTGAGCTCCACACACATATTTTTATGGAAATATAGAATCATCTAGCAACGCGATCACATGAAAGTAACACAAGAATCACTTGCATTAAAATGCTTAAGCATCAGAATAAAATAAATAGTAAACTGTTACTTCAAACCTGACAAGAACCTGCTTTTACAAGGAGAACATAAATGCTCACTTGGTAGAGAAAACTGGCGTCTGAAGGAAAAAGATGCTTAAGTGTTTAAATGCCAGGCAATAAAATAAAAGTATAAAAATAGGCCCATATAAGAAACAAATCACAGTTCTCTAAAAGGAGTATCGCCCAGCTGATAAATCATTTTTGTTCTGTCTGCCTTGTGTGAATAGGCCAAAGAGATGATAAGTCTTTCACATAAATCTAGGCGCCTCTCTCATTTAAACTATCTTTGCTGCTATATTTATTCCAGCAACGAAAATAGTCCCATGACCTTTCAAAAAAACATTTTTACTCTTAAAAGAATCAATTTGAGTTTCCTGTTAAATCTAACATTTTAATTTTATTTCTTCTACAGGCATAGGGTTGAGCACAATTTTTAAGTCAGGCTGTGTACTTTTGGAATATCTTAAAGCCTGCATTTTACCTCAGCTCCATGTTATTTCAGGGATACATTATCAAGAAATTATCTTTTGCACCAATCATTGTAACCACCTGTTACCTTAAAAATGTAAACAGGTTTCAAATAGATGCTTAGGACAATGATGAAAATAAAATTAAACAGAACTGTACATGCTTATTGGCAAGGTGAAGAATGGGCTTGTTTTGGAGAAGGTTTCTCCTTTAAGACCTTCAGGATTTCATTTAGAAAGACCTTTGCTCCTTAAAAACTTCCCACAAGAGAATGACTGGGTGATTTGAACTTACCAGGCACCAAGCTAAATAAGGTTTGTTCTAGAATGAAGTTCTGTATAGACCATCTCACATTGGAGCACACATTTCCTCTCCTTTTCTCCCTGGGTATGCCTCTAAATTCTAAAACGCCACCGAGAAAGCCACTTTCTTATCTGGTGTGCCACAGACTTGTACCATCGATTTAATTTGGTCTTCACATTTTTATTGTCATAGAAATGCTGCCAAACTGCCTCTTCTTTCTTTCTTTCTTTCTTTTAATTTTAATCATAAATGAGTGTCAGAGACGGTTTTGGCCATAGATAATGCGTGAATGCTTCTTAGAATGAGTAATTTCCTTTGACACTGCAATTTAATTCCCTTCCTATTCAGCCAGGACCATGGGAAGTCCAATCAGATGACCCTGCTACCTTAGAAGAGAGAAAAGATTGCTTCTGTACCAGAAGCATTGATGTGGACTCGTGACCCAGGGCAAGTACAAGTTGGGCAAAAGGATTTTGACTCTTCAAAGAGCAGAGGCTTGGATACTAGTGATAAGGTTAATGTGTCCTCCTATTGTTAATTATATATTGAAAAAGCGTGAAAAAGAATAAAATATCAATCTTCTTACATTAAATCTATATTTTAAAGTAAGGGTTAATAACATATTATTTGTTTGTAACTGCATCTTGAAATTACTCTTATTGTAAAATGACAAAACACTAACCCATAACTTTCCGATAAAAAGCATCCTCTTGTAAAGACAATGTTATTCAAAATAGATTCTTCAGATTTCTTACGTATTCATTGGCTAAATGATATTTTTGAACATACTTTATGTGACACATTCTTCCAGGCACTGAGATACTGACATAAACAAGCACAGTTCCTTTCCATCATCTCCCAGGGGGAAGAGATACAGGTAAACATATAATTATAACATGACACAAATCATGAGTCCTGCTATCATAGAAACATGAATCCAAAATACAGAGGAAAGGATGCATGAACCCAACAAAGCTCCAGGGTAAGCTGAATCCAGAATAACTTGGAGTTTGCAAGTCAGAGAAAGGAAAGAAAGGCAGACATCAGTATTACCACTGTGAGTGAAGGAATCATAAGTATGTGGGTGGGAGCTAAGGCCACAACAGTGAATCTCACTTAGGGTGAAAAGACCGTATGAGAACTGAAGCCCTGGCAAACACCATGAAATAAGTATCAGGGGGGACTAAGGGGAAAAAGGAGGGAACCAATGAGGAAGAACCAGAGAAGTTTACAGCAGATAGAATTTCAAGCTATATTTATTTGCTATGCACTGTGGGAGGAACTGGGGATACAAAATCAAATAAGTCATGGCTCTGACTCTCAGGGTGCTTTCAGTAAAGGTGAAAAACACAATGGAGCAAATATTATGATTATAATTTTGTGTGTGTGTGTGTGTGTGTGTAGCACATATATGGAAATATGGTGAAGGCATTTAGAATCAGGTTATCTGAGTTTGAATTGTTATTGTTTCAGTTATGATTAATTGATTAATTACAATCTTAAGCAAATCCCTTACTTATTGGTGTACTTCAATATTCTTTCTGTGAAATGGAGTGCCTTCCCTACAGGGATGTTGCAAAGATGGGGCCAAATAATCCATGGAAAGGCATTCATGCTTGGCACATATTAATGCTCAATAAACATTAGTTATTATACACACACATTCACAAGATATAATAGAAACCCAGAGGAGACTACATCTATATTAGACTAAAGATTCAAGGAAGACAGTAAACTATGAGTTGAGTTTTGTAGGATGAGTAAGTTTAGTGCCACAAAGAATATGGGGAGAAAAACATTCCAGGTACTAATGTAGTGTAATGAGATGACAGAATAAAAAAAGAGTGAAATTCTCAAAACAAGAGAAAGAAGGGGGCATTTAAAGACCCAGAGAACAAGAGCAGAGTTCAGTGAGGGGCTATACTGTGTGTATGTTAGAAGCTTGACATGGGAGTCAGACTTCCAGGGTTCAATTTCTAGCTCTGCCATTTGGAAGTTATCTGAATTTAGTCAAGTGACATATCATTCTGTGGCTCAATTTCCTCATCTGCAAAACAGAGATACCAATATTTCCTACGCATGGAGTAGGAATTATACAGAACATTGTCGTGGTGCATGCTGAATGTTATGGAATTATTAAGTATTGTTATTAAATTCCTGGGTTTGTGGTGGAGTTAGCCCCAAGTAACGTCTGCAAGTGTGTGCCCTGAACATTCTTTGCCTGTTATTGGGTAAGTCATTTAATTTCTATTACTCTGAACTCAGTTAGCCACTATGTAGTCATTAACCATTGTACTATCAGTATATTAGTGTTTGGTATAGACTAGGTGCCAAAAAAAGTTTATTGACTGTACACTAAGAGGAGTGTTAATTGTAGTAAATCAACACTCCTTCAGGGTAGACAATTTCTAAAATGATTATGTAACTAAATATGTACATTATTTTTCTTACTTAGAGAAGGTTACTGAAAAAAAATAGGAATGGAAATTTGAGTCAGATTTCACAGACTTAAGAACTCTGGCCATATTTTGATCTCCATTTGCAAATTATCTGACTGAAGACTTGAACAGATGCACAGAATTATAATGCACATGATGGAGCCTCCAATGATTGGAAATGACAGTCCAATGTTCTAAAAATTACTCTGAACAAAGGAATATGCCAGCATATAAAATGTATGGTAACTGTTGCTAGCATTTTTTTGTTTGTTTGTTTTCAACCAAAATCCAATAGACCAATAGCGATCTTAAAAAAAAAATAGTAGATCTGGACAGTGGACTAACTTACTGATGAACTTGAAAGAAGACTGTATATTAGCAGCTACACAAGCACAGGGATGGCTCAGTCTCCTCTGGTCTAAAGCAAATGATATTTGTCTGAGAGATCTTGTAATGCTAGGATGACACATGCAAAAGTTTATGAACTCTTTCCAGAAGGATCAGATCAAGACACCTCAAATGAGAATGTCATCTCCCCACTCACGAGGATTATGGTATTTACAGAATAACCTTGTGCATTGACAGCCATAGATATATAGGCCCAGCTGCACTTCATATTAACAATCCTCAGGGACCTGGGCAATGAGCACAAGAAAATTACCAAGGCAATGAACATGTATTCCCAACTCAGACAGAACATCAAGGGGATGGATAAAATTAACTGGCTCCAATGAAGATTCACAGTCTCACCTGGCTGTGTGTCTGACTAATATTTGAAGGTAGAAAATGATTTCTACTGAGCATCAAGAGTGAAATAAATAAGAGGTTGCAATAACTCACTGTATAACTATTCCTTTTTCCAATCCTTGGTTAGTATCAGAGTCACATTCCTATTTTTATCAGTATATTTATTTTTAAAAAAGTAGCATTATTATAGCTTGCACCAACAATTCTCAGAAATCCAGTTCTGAATGTTACAGTCAAGAAAGGGAGGTGAGGGGCGCCTGGGTGGCGCAGTCGGTTAAGCGTCCGACTTCAGCCAGGTCACGATCTCGCGGTCCGTGAGTTCGAGCCCCGCGTCGGGCTCTGGGCTGATGGCTCAGAGCCTGGAGCCTGTTTCCGATTCTGTGTCTCCCTGTTTCCGTTCATGCTCTGTCTCTCTCTGTCCCAAAAATAAAAATAAACGTTGAAAAAAAAATTAAAAAAAAAAAAAAAAAGAAAGGGAGGTGAAACAGGTCTGGAAGCGACAGATTGGCATAGGAGAGGAGAAAGTCTGACAAGGCCACTGAACGTTAACCAGGAATGAAAGGAGTGATAAAGTGAAGGTCATCACAATGGGACAAGGATAGTAATCGCTCTTGTCTTGCAAACAGCCACACTTAAAGCAGCCTTGCACTTAAAACAGGGACTTGCTGAAGAGAAGGAAGTGTTAGGAAATTTTGATATCTAGACTCCAATTGTACTATTTACTGAACTAAAAGTTTTCCATTAAACATTGTTAAGAATTGGCAGACTCCCTGAGTGAGAAAGGTGGTGTCTATCTTAACATTGTAGCCCCAGGGCTTGGTTCAGGAGTGTGGCTATTAGTAGGATATAATAAATGTAGAATGGAGGAAGGAAGGAATCTCAAAAATCAGTGAAAACCGAGACAGATGGTGGGAAAAAATGCATGCATTATATTCCTTCTTCTAAAATTGATTTTGAATGACCAATATTAGGGGGAAAATAGAGGTGGAGGGACTGTGGAGGGGCAGTTGGAATTATGCATGTAAATTATATTTAATCCTGTATTTGCTCATCTTCTCTATGGAAGGGATCTTAAGTTCTTTTGTACACGCACATTTTATTTCTTACACTAAATTGTATGTTTTTGTAAACAAGAATTATAGTTCTTGGTTTGGGGGTGAGGGGTTGGTTTATGTGGACTTCATTTTGTATTTTGAGTGTGCAATCAATTAATGAATGAAAACAGGTTGGTGTACTGGAAAGATACTGGACTAAGTCAGAAACTGTGGGTTCAAGATGCAGCTCTATGTGATATTAAATTACTTCCACACTCTGAGCTTTGCAATTTCATCTGTAAATTGGAATAATGATATTTGACAGGTTTTCTTTTTCTTTTACTTTTCGTCTTCTTTTTTTATAGGGATCAGGTAAAATGATTTCCAGAAAGTTTTTTTAATATAAAATCACATGCAAGTATTAAAAAAATTTTTTTTAAATGTTTATTTCTTAGAGAGAGAGAGAGAGAGAAAGCGGGCGAGGGGCAGAGAGATTGGGAGAATCTGAAACAGCCTCCAGACTCTGAGCTGTCAGCAGCACAGAGCTGGAAGTGGAGTTCGAACTCACAAACCACGAGATCATGATCTGAGCTGAAGTTGGATGCTTAACTGATGGAGCCACAAAGGTGCCCCACATGAAAGTAATTTTTTTTTATGCTTATTTATTTTTGAGACAGAGAGAGACGCAGAGCAAGAGTGGGGGAGGGGCAGAGACAAAGGGAAACACAGAATCCGAAGCAGGCTCCAGGCTCCGAGCTGTCAGCACACAGCCCCACGCGGGGCTCTAACCCACAAACCTTGAGATCATGACCTGAGCCGAAGTCGGACGCTTAACCGACTGAACCACCCACGCACCCTAAAAGTATTTTTAATGTATCTTTAGGGGTGCCTGGGTGGCTCAGGCTTTAGGGGTGCCTGGGTGGTTAAGCGTCCGACT
Organism: Lynx rufus; assembly: GCF_022079265.1. NCBI lineage: Eukaryota > Metazoa > Chordata > Mammalia > Carnivora > Felidae > Lynx > Lynx rufus. The sequence goes on from NW_025814834.1 coordinate 154,306,351, forward strand.
TCGGCTCAGGCTGTGATCTCACGGTTCGAGCCCCCATGTCGGACTCTGTGCTGCCGGCTTGGAGCCTGGAACCTGTATCTCCCTCTGTCTCTGCCCCTTCCCTGCTCTCTCTCAAATACAAATAAACATTAAAAAATTATTTTTAATGTAGCTTTGTCTTGCTATTACTGCATTCATAAGGCTTTGGATTCAAACTCATTTGGCTTCACATTTTGGCTCTTCCTTGGCAGTCCTTGACATACCCTACTTCCTTTAATTCCCACCCTTGACATTTTTCTTTTCCTTTTCCTGGGATGCTTTTCCCTGCTCCTCAGCCTGTACTATCGTCCTCACATCCATCCTGCAAGAATTCTTACCATCTCTGACTGGCAACTAATCCTTCTAAGGTGTTGACTGATAATCAATGTGTGATAATGACTTCAAGCAGAGGTGAACAACCATTTTTTACAAATGCCAATTCTAGGAAAATAAATGTGTTAATAGGCCATATAAAAACAAAAAGAATACAATAAAAGTCATCTGAAATCCTAGTACTCACTGATGGCTCCATTTAAATGTTAGCAAAGTACTTTGTTTTTTGTTTGTTTGTTTGTTTGTTTTATTAAGACTTTAGGGGCGCCTGGGTGGCTCAGTCGGTTAAGCATCCGACTTCGGCTCAGGTCATGATCTCGCGGTCTGTGGGTTCAAGCCCCGCATCGGGCTCTGTGCTGACAGCTCAGAGCCTGGAGCCTGCTTCAGATTCTGTGTCTCCCTCTCTCTCTGACCCTCCTCCCCTGTTCATGCTCTGTCTCTCTGTCTCAAAAATAAATAAAAAAACATTTTAAAAAATTAAAAAAAAAAGACTTTAGAGGAAAATATATTCATGTAACTTATCAATGTACTGGCCAGAAAATCATAACTGTAAAACCGGCATTTTTTAAAACCATGGTAATATCTGGATAAAATTGGGGAGGTTGCAACATGTAAATCAATTTCTAGCCCTTCCATCCTAAAATTAGCAGTGCTTACAAGGAATGAAATTAGTATGGTGGAAAGACTGGATCATGGGTCATAATAATAGCTAACATTGTTGAGAATTTATTTTATGTAAAAAAACTATAACCTATACTTATATGCACTATTAACGAAAGCTCACGTGATTGCTAAAATGTAGGTATTGTTTTTAGAGAGGAAGAAACCAAGACAGAGGGGAGATGAGCAATGTGCACAGTCTCACAGCCGGCAAGTGGTGGAACCAGATTGAAACCTAGGCTGGCTGGCTCCAGAACCTGTGCTTTTAACCGTATGCTATTCTGAGATATTGGGAAAGGATCCATATCTGCTGCTCCTTAAATCCCGTCGTGAAAGTTAGATCTGGAGGCTGGGATTGCAAGCAAACTCATATCCAAGCAAAATTGGATGGGGGTTACTAATAATGCATTGCGTACTCTTCTCGTGACCAGAATCTAGTATAAGGGATTCATGTTTTCATATTTTACTGTATAAATAGAGATAGTGAAATCATTTTGTAGTTTGGTTAAATTACCACACAGATTTTGCTGAACTTTTTTCGGTGAAAGATATCTTGAAAAAAAGAAAACTGGAGATCACCGCCACTGCCATGGTGGCATCACAACTGCATGATCACGTTCAGAATTATAATGATGTATTACTATGATCGTCGAGTGCTTATTGTGAGTGAGGTGACGGGTTAGGCTCTTTACATTCACTAGGTCATTCGACACTCAGGAGATTTGTGAGGAGTAGTTACGATGGCTTCCGTTCCACTGAGGGAAATCGAAGCTCGGAGAGGTTTAGCGACTTGCCCAGGGTCTCTCCATTAGAAAGAAGTAGAGCAGAGATGTGAAGCAAAATGCGGTCACATCTGGCTTTGGCTACTTTCCTTCACTGATTTCTCCACCTATCACTTCTTGTTGAGCAGGTCTTGTGCTACACCACTCTCTGAACTCATGTGGTAATACATGTCCTTCATTGATCACTGAGCACCAGGCATGTGGATCTTCTCTCTGTTCTCCAAGGTCTGTTTCTGTGGCTGCTCCTCTGAATGAGCTCTTCCTGTGTTTGCTCCTCCTCGTCACTGACATCTCGGCTCAAGGTCATCTCTTCAGAGAGGCCTTCCCAATCACCTGAGGGAGGCGCCTCACTCCACCTGAGTCGCTCTCCCTCATGTTACCTCCAAAAACTGTCCTCTAGGCACTTACTATCTAATATTAACTGGTTTATTTATGAGTTTCCCTGATTATTGAATGTCTCCATCATTTAGAATGTTTGTAAGGGCAAAGAATTGTTGATATCCCATAATATCACAGGAAGCATTTATTGCCTGAATAAAGGGACAGTGGATAAATGAGGGTTAGAAGCTCACATCTTTTCCAGGTCTGTCTGTCTGCATTCCTGACCATATTACTGGCCAACCTACCTCACACCACAGTGATCCTTGAAAATCATGTGTTTAAGGAAAATGGTAAGGCCAGCATTTAGCCATCCTCTGCATGTGACTTTTGAGGGGAAGTGGAGCCTTATTCAATGCCCATAGATAAATTCAATTTCTTTATTGGGAGAGGTGCTGTCAAAGGCAGGAAATTTGCCAATATTTATTGAGTGCCAAAAAAATGCCAAACCTAGATTATGTTTTCATCTACTTAAAGAAAAAAAAAGTCATATTCCATCTGGCCCTTATGCTTTGCTCTGGTGTCAAATAAGTCAAGGAGATAATCATTTTTATGGAAATTGGAGAAACACAATGTGTAGGGTAGGAGGCTGCCTAGTATTAAAGAGTATGGATTATGGAGTCAAGGCTGCATCAGGTCAAAGACCAAATATGCTATAGGAGATCCTGTGAGGAAAGTTTCCTATGATCTGCAATTCACAGATGGGGAAAGTGAGGTTTAGTGAAATCAAGTAACTCGCTCAGTTAGGTGATAAATGGCAAAGCTGAGACAAGGACACAGACTGATTCTAGAGCCGTGTATCTAAGCATTCTGCTCTAATTTTGACATGCCTCACGATGCCATTAGAATTGAAAATATTGAGAAACGTCTATCCCAACTTATATTACTCAAATGGGTCCCTGGAACATAAAGTAGATAGGAAAATTCCTGATAGATTTCAGAGTTAAAATGTACCAAGGTATGGACTATCACAGAACAATATCCTATCACTTTCCATTCAGATTGGAAATGAATCTTTTTGCAGTGGAGGGGACTGGCAAGGGGAACACTTAGCTCTGGAAGGTTAGGAAAGTAAGGGAAGTGCCTGGGGGTAAAGGCAGCTAAAAGGCTGGGTCTTCTGGTTTGATGCTGGCTTAGGCTCCAAGAATGAAACAAAAAAGGGCTCCTTGGTATTTCTCCACTTTTTCAGGCTGCCTTCTCCAAATAGGAGAGTGGGATTCATGACAGGAGCCCCAGTTGGTAATAAAAACTATGCATTTAGGTTATTTCTCTTTGAGTCCTCTATGTAGCTGGGAGATGTTAAGCAAAACCCTAACATAATAAATACCACTAAATAATTTATTCCAATATCCCTCCTTTACAACATCATAAACAATGTCTACAGGGTCTAGAGAGGTTTCCCAACTTGCCCCAAACTATACACCTGGATGATGGTAGAATTCATTTTAGAAACTAGTTTCTTAATTCTCAGTCTACTGTTCTTTCTAGTGTTGGACTCTGAGGTCACTTCATTGTGAAATATTACAATCTCATGATGGTTCATTTTTCTCTGAGGAAAAAAACAAAACAAAACTAGAGACATGCAGTTTTATGAAATAAAACAACAAAACAAGGCCTTCTGAATTCAGTGTTTTCAAATGTCATATATAAGTCCACCTCCCTCTCTCTTTTTAAAGCAAACTTTCTTGCTTTGATGTTTTACTAGAGAAAATAAGGCAAAAGGCACTTATGTTATGGGTTTTTGGTTCAATTGCGTATGAAGTATTATTCTTATGCATTTAAAAATATCATTCCTCAGGGGTCCCTGAGTGGCTCAGTTGGTTGAGCGTCTGACTTCAGCTCAGGTCACGATTTCACGGTTTGTGGGTTCGAGCCCGCATCGGGCTCTGTACTAAACTCTTGCTCAGAGCCTGGAGCCTGCTTCGGCTTCTGTGTCTCCTTCTCTCTCTGCCCCTCCCCTGCTCATGCTCTGTCTCACTCTGTCTCTCAAAAATAAATAAAAGTTAAAAAAAATTTTTTTAAATATCATTCCTTAGAGGAGTTTAACATTTTGGGTACGTTTCAAGCTTGTATAAGTTTCAAAGTCCGTGTAGCCATTCAGGTAATGGCAAACAAAAACATTCACCTGGGGTTAAACTGTATTTTCATAAGTAGATTTGAATTTAATGTTTTTTTTAAGTTCTTGGAATATGGATATCACTAAATCTGATGAATATAAATCAATTTGGCCCCATGAGTACTTATGACCACTTGACTGGCATATGAAAGACTATGAAAACTCTTATCAGGATTTTTATGTTTTTTACTCCCTAATCTCTGCAAAACTCTTTATTTTACTGATCAAATATACTGATAATTAAACAGGAGACTTCAGGGGTGCCTGGGTGGCTCGGTCGGTTGAGCAGCTCAGGTCATGATCTCATGGTTTGTGAGTACGAGCCCCAGGTCAGCTCTGCACTGACAGCTCAGAGGCTGGAGCCTGCTTCGGATTCTGTGTCTCATTATCTCTCTGCCCCTCCTCCGCTTGTGATCTGCTCTCTCTGTCTCTCAAAAATAAGTAAATGTAAAAAAAAAAATTTTTTTTTTACACAAGAGACTTCAGAATTGGGGCAAAAATTATGTTATCTATCAGGAAAAAGAAAGGAGTTTGTGAGAGGAATGATTCTAGAACCTTGGATGTATATATTTATTTTGACCTCTCCCATAATAGTTCTGATACAAATTCTACGTTGTGATTTTGCGCTTAAACGAAAGGTGTGGAGTTGGACAATTTTTTTTTCCTTTCAGCTGGAAAGCTGCTACCATGACATCTATTGCAGTAAGCACCCCTGTGAACTGCAGAATCCATTTGTCACATTGAAATATCCAGCCTAACTTGGGCCCATGGAAATTACGTGTGCATGTGGGTGTAATAAGGATTTCACTTGTACCTAGGTCAACAGCTACAACTTAACTGGACATAAGCGACTTAGCTAATTTTGTTTGTGTGTGTATTTTCTAAAATTAAATGGCCAGTTTAATTTATATTCCAATCTGATGTCCAATCAATTGGTGAATTTACCCTGGTTAAAATGCTGTCTTATAATCTTCAGGGAAGTGATATTAGGTTTTTCATCATAATGCATACTAAGCACTCACTGTTTCAACTTTTTTTTATATTTAGTAAATGTCAATAAATCTATGGCACGTAAAAGGGCACTGCTAACATGGCAGCTATTTGATTTCTATACTTTGTCAAATATATGTACCTCTTAATTCAATAATCCTTAAAGGCAATGCTCATTGTGGTTTCCTATTCATGATACCTGACCTTTCCTTAATGTCAAACATCATTTTCCACTAGCAAGGGAATAAAGTATATTATTTATATAAAGCTAATAATTATTTGGGGAAAATAAATATAACATAGAGGCAATAATGGTGAAAAAGATGAGCACTTATTCACTGCTCTATTATGCCTGTGACTTGATATATTCTCGCCTATATTTTTACAGCCTGGATACCAAGGTCTCAAAATATAAAGAAAAGATATACCCACAAATGGTCAAAATTTACCCAATCATTATTTCAGAGCTGAATTAGTAACATGAGTTAATTCCAAAACCATCCCCTTTACTTACAAATGTAAAAACTCTCTCTAACTTATTTATTGTCATTAGCATTCTTAGATGTTTCTTATTATTCAAGGCAGTTCCATACTACTTGATTTTTTAAAAGAAATTAAATGAGAAATGAGTATAGGGACATTAAGGGATCTAAATGTCAAAAATCTTTTTTAACTGATGTTTTGGTTTGGTGTAGATGTAAGGTAAAATACTCATTGTCATCAAATATTAATTGAGAGCATACAGTTTACCAGGCCCTGTGCCAGGCACTATGGGACATGCAAATAAGTTTAAAACATGGTTCCAGCATTCATGAAATGTAGGATTTAGTCATGTACTTACTTATCAACAAAATTAATCTATGTTGTGAAACTTAAAAATTTTTTTTAATGTTTTATTTATTTTTTGAGACAGAGAGAGACAGAGCATGAACAGGGGAGGGGCAGAGAGAGAGGGAGACACAGAATCTGAAACGGGCTCCAGGCTCTGAGCTGTCAGCACAGAGCCCGACGCGGGGCTCGAACTCACAAACCGCGAGACCATGACCTGAGCCGAAGTCGGAGGCTTTAGCCGACTGAGCCACCCAAGCGCCCCTATGTTGTGAAACTTTAAAACGTTACCAATAACAGTTAGGAACGTGTGTTCTCAGTTCCGTAAGAACACCCTTTGAGCAACCCTTACATGTTTTCTCAGATGCACATAGCAAGTAGTAATAAATGCAGACTTTACACACTTCTACATGGTGCAGATGTCAGCCTTCAAAGGTGTGAAACCGTTCTTTCCAGGACACGATTAGAATACATTTGTTGTTGACTGATACATCTGTTGGCAGCGGGTAGCGATGATGATCAGGTATGCCATGTGTTAACAGCTTCTGTGTACTTTAATGATAATGGCATGGTATACTAGGAAAGATCCATTAATTTGACTGAATTTTAAAGATATCCCAGCTTAAAATAACATTTGACCGAAGTACATCCAAACTCTCCAGATGACTAACCCCTGCAGTGTTCTCTGACTCTGATCAAGTAAGATACCTCAGATATTTTTGGATTATGTTTCGATAAATTAGAGTTGCATTCTTTGTATGTTCCTCAGCAGGGGAATGTTCTCCGAGGAAGTGTGCAAGTATGTTAACATAAAAGCGTGTGACCTCTCTTTTTTTAATCGCCTACAACCAACGGATGCCATAGACCAGGCAGCGTATCACATGTGCTTCATTCAATGGCATGTGACAGTTTTAGAAATCTCTTTGAATTAATCCTTATTGGGTCAGTATTTGAGATTATCTTCTGACCCTATTTTTCTGTAAAACATCAGCATATTTCAGATATTTTTGGTCATCCTCATCATAATGATGGATGCTAAACATGGTCAGGAAAATCCATATTTTAATAGTCTTTAATCTTGTGATGCTCTAGTTTATTAGCGTATGGCAAATACCGGCTAGAAAGCTTTTTGGATGACCAAAAACATTGCCGTTTACTTAGGAGCAATTTAATCAAAATGAGTTTTGTTTCTATTTCACCTTAACTCAAATTAAAAACTAACCATCAGAAAAGTGAAACACAAAAGAAGGAAATCTGCGCTAGTAGACTTCTCAGATGACAATCCGTGAAGAGCAATAAAATAATGTGCTGGTAACCATCATATTTCAGGTGAAACGGAATAAAAACATAATGTGAAACCAACAGTTTTTCTATCTGACTCTCTTAAACTTTGAAAATAAGTTACCTAAACCACAGATGCCTATCACCTCAAAGTTTCACATGTAAAAACTAAGATGACACCTAAAAAAAATAGTTGGTGGTTTGAACTGTTTAGATGAAATCAAATTATTTTAAGATTGCAGTTTATATCTAGAGCTTTTACTTCTAAAATCTAATGCTGCTCAAGCAGGCAGATAAAGCTAAAAGATCTCAGCTAATAGAATCTCCACCTGCTTTGGGGGGAAATATTTTGCTTTAGATTTGGGGTTACAGGTCCCCAAATAAGTCACCTCGAAAGCATATTTAAAGGAGCAAATTTCAAGACTGTGTGGCAACAGTCAAACAATTACCTGCCTGCCTTATACATATCATCCTTCTCTTCTTAAGTAAGAGAATCCCTATATTGTTGGGAACAGCAATGTCTGTGTCCACAAAACTACCTTCCAGCCTCTTTTCAAAATAAGGGTGGATAATGAGATATAAATATGAGTTTTAGGCATGTGATGGTAGGGGTGATCTGAGAGGAATGCACTAGGATGATCCTACAGGTCCTTTTCCCCTTGCCCTTTTGGTGTTTGGAAAAAAGAATGTAATGGCGAGAGCATTAGTGCTCCATTGCAAACAGGAGAGAAACTTAAAGAAAGAAAGCCAGCATGCAGCCTGGCAGTGCAGAAACAACAGGAACATGGGTGACTTGTAAATGGAGCCACCAAACTACTCATGGGCAGACTAACTCCAGACTCTTTTTGCATGAAAAAATATATATTAGCTGGCTAAAGCCACTATTAATTCGGTTTTACATTATAAGCAACTAGACCCAATCCTAATATAGATTGATAGATCCTCTATAGATCATGTAAAATGTCATTTACTAGCAAATAAGAAAGGAAATAAAAACCTTATTTAAATAGTCCAGGTAAAGGGCAGACTATAAAATGATAATTAAGTACGTCTGTACCCTTTGATGTTTTGAGTCAATGCTGTCAAATAGCATCTTTTCTGTGTGTGAGAAACACAGAGGGCGGCCAGAGATAGCTTATTGTTGAATTTGGTAGATATAGATATTGAAATTGTGGTGATCTTTATCCCCGGGTAGCTAGCCATGTAAAGTATTGAAGTTTTGTTCTCTTCTGTTACCTGAGTGGAAAGATGTGATGTTTACCTTGGCTGATTACTAAATTATGTTTTTATGGTATGCCTAACCAATACAGTTTGAATACCATGAATTCACTCCATAGTAAGTTTTCCAAGATAGTATACAGATTTATAAAATAGAAACTGTAGTTCATGAAACTAGACATTATCAGGGTAGAGTAGACCAAAAAAAGGAAACGTCATTCAGCTTCCAATCTCATACTAAGGCTTCATTGTTACCTTTTTTTTGCGGGGGGGGGGGGGGGGGTGAGAAGTTGACTTTTGTGTTTACAAACCTCTGAGATTTAAGATTAAATCAGGTTTCCTTTTCAGGGGGGTAACAAAATATTCCCTTTATGCTTTAATGGTAGAATTCTTCTGGCGTCAATGAAGATCTTAACATTTGAGTTTCTCAGAAGTCTTCCATCCAATGAAAAATATGAGTTCACTTTTCTTTGGATTAAGATTATAGCCACTTAACATGAGGCCATGGAGCGTGTGGTTGACAGGGAGTCTTCTTTGACGTTTACTGGGAAGAAATGTTGGTGCTAAGTCTCTTTTGAAAATGAAGACTTGAAAGCTGTGATATCCTACAAATGCTCTCTATGCTCAGTGCAAGATAGTAAGCTTGTTCTCTGGGACACAACTTTATGAAAGCCTTTTTGTTTTTTGTGAAGTGTGTAGATGTTGCAAAAAAGGGCTTTTATTTTATTTATTTATTTTTTAAATGTTTTATTTATTCTTGAAAGAGAGACAGAGCACGAGTGAGGGAAGGGCAGAGCAAGAGAGGGACACAGAATCGGAAACAGGCTCCAGGCTCTGAGCTGTCAGCACAGAGCCCGACGCGGGGCCCGAACTCATGAGCTGAGCTCTGAGATCATGACCTGAGTCAAAGTCGGACGCTCAACTGACTGAGCCACCCAGGCGCCCTGCAAAAAAGTGATTTTAGCCACCGTGGTGCAGGGTCAACTGGGGACCGTCAAACTACTTCCCTGGGTTATTCAAATCTAACACCGAGCAAGATAATAGCTCAAGAAGCAACTAATGAGCCTTGTCCACAGTGCTGAGATCGTGTATCAGGATGACCCATACATTTTAAGCAGCCTTTGTATTGATTCACAACTCTTTCAAAGTTTAAAACCGGGCTACGTTGTATACAAGAGCAAAGTCATACAACAATGATCGTTTAACATACAGAGGGCATGACATTTGATTATATCTAAGCTTCTTCAAATGCCAAGAAGAATCTGGAGAAAGATATTTGATATTGACTTTTAAAAGGTCCACATAGATAAAATTAATAAATCTTATTAAAGTTTATTTTAGAGATATTGATTTTAAAGTAGAAATGCACCCACAAAGAAAGTCCCATGATAAAGGCTAATGTGTAAATTCCTTTAAAACCCGTAGTTACTGTAATTATATGGAGCATTTTACAAGCAACCAGGGACTTCTTTGGATAGATGACTGAAATTTAATCAGTTTCTGGCACAGGCTGCTTTTCTTTCCCACCTCAGATTTCTAAAGCACTATTTCTAGGGCAGACCTGTTCAGATAGTGAACCTTTATTATCACATTTGATCTGTCTTTGAGCACTTTCCAAAAGAAAGGCTTCCACAGATCTCCTAGAAGATAAAGCCACGGGATGATTTTTCTCAGTAGCGCATGTTCTTCCTCCCGCCCTATTCCATTCTCAGAAAACTTAATTCACCTCTACAGTCTGGATTTGATAATCACGTGGAGTATTATGTATGAAATGCATAAAACATCGATGTGCTAATGTCGCCACCGGAGACTATCAGATGAAGAAATAGGCATATCCCTTTGTACTCCTGGACATAAGTGTTTGCCCTCAACCTTTTTAAAAAACAGCTCATTTCATTTCTAAGCATTTTAGGTTTTATTTATATCAAGTGGCCTAGACCTGCCAGTCTGCTGAAGGGAAATCGGAGTTTGATAGTTTTTTTTTAGGCAAGGAGGAACCGGAAGAATAATCACAAACGCTAAACGTGAAAATTAGGCTGCCTCTAGAGTTTATGTTTTACAAGTATGAAATCACTCAGTTTATCTCCCAGATGATTTAAACGTATCTGATTATTTCTGATGGTTCAAGGTGTAATGGTCTGAAAGTCTAAATAGAATTCTTAGACTCACCTTTATTAAAACGTGAGGATCTGAAGATATAACTGTCTGGATTGATTACTATATTTCTGCTGTGGAGAAAAATAACAGCCCTGAGTCACTGCTTGTTGTTCACATCTTCATTAATGCGCTTAATACATTTCTGTCCTTAGAGCAAATTAATTTTTTTTACTTCTTTTATATTATAGTTCACTTAAACTTAGATTCTTTGAACGTAGCTGGACTGCAGTGTGACATCTGAGTTCTAGAGATCAATTGATAGTTGTTAAAAATCATGAAGAATGGCCCATTAAAACAGTTAGTATATGACAAATAACAACGTTTGTGTTTAGTGTGGAAATTTATCAACTAGACAGAGCACTTATTCCTGAGAACCGAACGAAAGTCTACTTGAACCAACTTATTAATCAGTCAGTGCCCTAGTCTTAACAGACTGTCTTATTAAAGAGCTCTAGATATATTAAAATTGAACTCTAATGTGATAGGTACTATCCCTGAACCACAATCACAAAGTACACAATTATTACTGAAGGCTAAAGTCTATGAAAAAGAAAAATAAGCATTTGTGCCCCCTACCCCTCTCCCCACCCGAGGACTGAGATGTTTTGCAATCTCTGGCTCTGCTTAGGTACAGTGTCTATCCTGGGATTCTGGCTATGTGGCCAATTCGTTCCCTCACTCTCCACATAATGCAGGATCACACAGCAAGTTATTCTGACAAACCTATTGACAGTGTGATCTTTCTACCTGTATATATATATATATATATATATATATATATATATACAGACCACACTGCGGACTGGTCTTAAGTTTACAAAGCTTTTTCAGAAGGGAGAATAAATGAAGCATACCAATGGGGGCAGGGGGAGAAGAGATTGTTCTGGCTGCCAAATGGCATTCATTCTCTAGGTGAGAGCCCTAGAAGAAATCATCATAGCTTCTCATTCCCTGGGGAGTCTGTGAGGGTAGATGCCCATAGGAGCTGTGAGTCATCGGGTGAGTACTCATGACAACTGGGTGGATACCATCTCAAATGACAATGCCAGTCAGAAGGTATTGATTGTCTGGGAGGGCTGGGTGGAAAAGGACGCTTGAGGCTAAGAGTAAGTACAGCAAGAAAGCAAGCCATAAGAAATTAGTGACATTTGCATAAGGAGGATTTAGGATAATCGCAGAAGAGAAGTCTCAGATTCTAACCTTTGCAGTACACTTCTGGCATGGCGCTGACCTTCACTTACCCAAAAGGGAAAGTGTGTGCACTTCAGTTAACAGCCAATGGCTGCTCGATGCAATCAATAACCCTTCTGGTAGAAAGGTGCCAGGTACATGCCCAATAGCAATCAGCAATGAAATGGTTTACTAAACACCTGCAGTGACCTAAGTGAGAATCCTCTTTGTTTTCTTCTCAAGGTTTTAAAACCTGATTCCTGGAATTGAACACAACAGTATTGAAAGAGACCAAAGTCCTGTAGACATTTCCTGTAGAGTTTGGTCTCTGCCAGTATAGCTACTGTGAAGGGCAACGTATCCCATTCCAAGACAGTGTTCACTTTTTTAGATAGTCTAGTTCTTAAAAATTGTTCTTTCATGGACTGAGTTGAAACTGACCTTCTGGTAAATCTGACATTGTGGTTGCAGATCTGTTTTTTTGAAGAAAACAAAATAATTCTGCTCTCTCTTCTGCCTGACAATTCACCAGAGATTCACCCAATTAATATGAAAATTGTCTTTATGGTTTTTGTTGATGTTGTTGTTTAACAATTGATGCTGCTTCTCAAACTTACTGTTCCCAAGACAAGGCACTTGAACTTCAGCTTTAAAGTTTCTTCACTTCTCAGTAATTAATCTACTTACTCATATCGGACAGTAGGGATCTTCCTCAGTACCACATTTTGTTTTCCGTGCCCACATTCAATCCATCATCAAATTCACTTGATATTACCTCCAAAATGTCTCTGAATCTCTCTTTGTTATTCAGTCTTCTTTTCCGGTGAAAGTCAAATGACCTTGATCTCTTGCCTCTTCCACTGCAATAGCCTCTGAAGTAGATCTTTTACCACCTTTAGCCCCTCCCCAGTACATTATCCACACAAAGCCAGAGTGATCTTTATGAAAGGCAAATCTCCTTACCTTAGTCTTTGTGGCAATCTTTCCATAACTACCCCTGGCACATGTTATAGAAGACTTAATGTGTCTTCAAAGGGCTACAAGCTGTCCCCTCTTTCTTCTCACATTGTTCTTCTTTATTCATGTATTCTAATCACCCTTTCCTCTTTCCATTCCTCAATTTTGCTAAATTCTTTTCCTCCCTGGGGCTATGATTATGAGACTTTGCCTACACCATTATCATTGTTTGGAAGGAAGACTTCCCTCCCTCCTCCCCCACCTTTATTTATGTGATTTAAATGTCACGTCTTCAGAGAGTCTTCCCAATTAGATCAGTTTATTTATTTTTTCATTGTTGCTTTTCCTTTCCTTTCTTATCACTATTTGCTATCTAATGTTCATTTGTATGACTATTAAATTCTTGTCACCTCCTCTTGATTTTAAAGTCCATTAATTAAGGGATAAAAATAAAAAATCAGTTCCTTGTTAATTTTCTCTATTTACCTTACACTTAAGCACAGTATTTGTAACAGGGTGTCAATAAATATTTGTTGAAAGATATCTTTATCAACTATTTCTTACATTTTCCTTAGTCTTCTCTTTTCTGGCCAAACATTTTGGGTCCTTACAATTTCTCATATGACATAGTTTTCAAACTCCTTTTCATCTTGGACACATTTTTTGACACATTGTGTTCTTCAATTTTCTGCTTTAAATATGGAGGACTAATTGCGATATGTTAGATGTGATCTAATAATTAGAGAATTTAATGGAACTATTCTTTCCAATGTCCTTCTTACAATGCCCATTAATTTAGACTAACGTGGTGGTATGCTTTTTTAGCAGCCGGATCTCACCATTGGTGCATATTAAACTTGTGATTAACTAAAATCCATAAATCTTTTTCTCCCTAAGTTTCCTAGCTAGAGAGCTTCATTTTAAGTTGTTCATTTAATGTTTTTAACTGATGTTCAGAATGATCATTTATTTATCTTGTGCTAAGTTATGTTTATTGTCACATAGGGTGCTGATTAGCCTTTTCAGGTTAGTCTCATGTGTAGTCTGGATAAGCATATTTTATTTTTCACGGTCAATGTAGAAAAAGCAAGCTTTGTGTTTTAGCCCTTCCTCATCCCATGTGGGGGTCAAGGATGTCACTATTTGATTTATTATATATTAAAATTATATATATATTAGTTCATTAAATAAAAATACATTAAAAATATATATAATATATGTACATAAAATTATGTAATATAGGGGCACCTGGGTGGCTCAGTCAGTTAAGTGTCTGACTTCGGCTCAGGTCATGATCTCACGTTTTGTGAGTCCGAGCCCTGCATCGGGCTCTGTGCTGACAGCTCAGAGCCTGGAGCCTGCTTCGGATTCTGTGTCTCCCTCTCTCTTTGCCCCTCCCTCGCTCTCTCTTGCGCGCAAGCACGCACACGCGCTCTCTTTCTCTCTCTCTCCCTCTCTCAAAAATAAATAAACATTAAAAAAAATAAAAACATTATGTAATATGTATCATGGACATATGTAACATAATTCATATTTTTTCATGTTTTTAAGTAGGCTCCATGCACAGTGTAGAGCCTAATGTGGGGCTTGAATTCATGACCCCAAGATCGAGACCTGAGCTGAGATCAAGAGTCAGATGCCCAACCGACTGAGCTATCCAGGCTCCCCAATTCATATAAATTTTAATAAACTTATTTTAAGTTTTAAAAAAATTTTAGCATTTGCTTTTTAAAATACAATGGTGAAAGGGTAGTAGTCCATTCAAATATATAGGCAAAATCATTTTATTTAAGTTTTGAAACAAGTGTTATGCCTCAATTATTTTAAAATTAATTAAAAACAAAAAGTTAAAATTGTTAAAGGCTAACCATAACTGCATCCTATGAATAAGTTCAGCTATGTATGTTTATATAAAGATTAAAAGAATAATTCCAAGAAAAATTTGACCTAGAAGGCCCAGAAGACAAAATGGTACACAGGTCTTATTTTCCTCTTTAACTATTACCTTATTCCAAGAAATAAAATTAATGATTTCAATAAAAACTCGTGATAATTGGACTCATGATTATTTTAGCTTCTATAGAACCACTCCCTAGAAACATTCATTATTCCAGTTCCATTCAAAAACATTTGCTGCACTCAAACTCTATGATCAGCCTTGTAGAAATGCTATTCTCAGATACTCTGGCCTGTTGGGGTCAGAGGAGGGGAAATAGATGACATTCTCCTAGTTTGACGAGAAACTTGCATATTTCACAGCCTCTCTCTCTCTCTCTCTCGTTTAATGTTTATTTTTCATTTTTGAGGAAGAGAGGGACAGTGGGGGAGGGGCAGAGACAAGGAGAACAGAGGATCTGAAGTGGGCTCAATGCTGACAGTCCCCTGCCTGATGGGAATGGGGCTCGAGCTCAAGAACCGCAAGGTCATGACCTGAGCCAAAGTCAGAAGTTCAACTGACTGAGCCACCCAGGTGCCCCTTTACAGCCTCTCTTAAATGTGATGCCCCTCATTAGAAAACAAACAAACAAACAAACAAACAAAAAGCTTTTTTTTTTAATTTACAATTAAGTTCTTCTGGTGTGCCATGTGAAGACACGGAGGTGTAGAACAAAATGCCATTGGATTTACTAGAGAAGTGCAAGTCTGGAACTCACTCTTAAAAATTCTTTCAAACATACTTGCAAACAACAACTTAACATTGATAGGGGATAAAATGAATGCTTGATGCAACAGAAGGATGGAAGTAGGAGAGAGCAGAAAGATAACATTAGAGAATGAATTATGACCGCAGCAAAGAAAAACACTAAGAGAATCTCTTTTATAAAATTTTTCTAATATAAATCCATTTTTAAGTTGCAGAAGTGTTATTAGGTATATTTCCCAGATTATAAAAGAAATCCTGGATTTAGAGTGCCCTACCATTGCTGTTATTAGGAGTGTGGTTACTTCTATAACTACTACTTTTGTTGGTAATAGACATCATTTATTGATCTGACTTCTTGTGTCTAAGGGCACATAAAAATTCTTTTTTTTAAATATTTCACTTATCTACACAGCAATCATGTGAGGTGTTAGTAGATGTTAGTATTGTTCTCATTCTACAGATGAACAAAACTTGCTGAAGGTCTTAAGTTTCTACATGGCAGAGCCAGAAATGGAACATAAATCTTTCTGGGTCTAAAGGTTCTTAATCTTTAAGCTCTACGAAAGTAGATTTTTTGTAACGTATCCAAATTAGCTGCTTGGGCTGACTTTATTAATCAGAGAATTACTAGATTTTGACTTCACTCTTTTTCTCTTTGTGAAATAATAAAAGTGCACAGGATTGCCAAATGCAGAGTTATCAATATTACTTTTGAAAGATGTAACAATTGATGTAAAGGTAGTTCTGGATTCTCATTGATTAATGTTAATCAATGTTAACCGATCACTTAATATTCACTTGTACAGATGTATCTTTATAATTTGATACTGTTATTGACCATGTTTATAACGCAAAACACAGAGATCAAGACAAAAACATAAGACAGAGAACGGCGAAGCAAAAGCATCCATGTTATTTAGATGTGGACAGTGGTCTTCCCTATTTTATTGCAAGTATAGTATTTGGCATATTAAGTACAAATAGTCATTAGAGCTTGGGAAATTTACTAAAGGGAATTTACAAGTGTGCTTCACTTACATATGTGTATATATATGATAGTGTATTGGAGTGCCTTCATTAAAATGTATCCCTTATTGAAAAAAATATTTATACTTGCAACCATGCCATGTTTCATACATACATGATTGTGTTTTAAAACACATCCAGCTATATATAGCTGGATATAATATGAATAATTACACAGGCAAGATATTTTTAAAAAAGAGTTATGCTTTTAAGCCAGCAACTACAATTTATGTATTTAATCCACAACTCCTGAAATAGTATCTTTGGTGCTATTTAAGCTAAACCCAAAGGCCCTGTACAGTATTGTTTCTAGAGATAAGCTTAATTTCACACAACAACAAGTCTTAATAGGACAGTTATGTTCCTTCCACAAACCATGCTGGATGTTAGCAATAAAAAACAGTATAATTTTCAAGAGATTTATAGTCGAGGATGGGATACAGAAAAGCATATTAATCAAGTTTAGAGGGATATAGCAGTGTGATGACAAACCAGCAGAGCTTATCAGAATGCAGTGACTGACCCGAGGGTTCTGAGGGATGAAGAGAAGTTAGCCAGATGCAGGTCAGGATGATGTAGTGTTGGGGTATGGGAAATGAGATACTATAGAGTTGAGAAACATAATGAAGAAACATCTCCCTCTTCCTTACCAGAGAGGGCTTTTCATCCTCAAGGCTATTGACATTTGGGACAGGATAATCTTTTGTTGTGGAAGGCTATCCTGTGCATTTAGCAGCATGCCTGACCTCTACCGGCTAGATGTTAGTAATACCAACATCCACCTCTCTCCACCAACCCCGAAGAAACATGTGTCCAGACAGTACCAGATGTCTCTTGGGAAGTAAAATCATCCCTCATGGAGAACTCCTTCTGTAAGCAAAAAGAGATATAACTGTCTTTGGGCACTAGATGAACTTGCTAATCCACACTGACAGAAAAAGGGCAAATCATATCTGCATTTTCCCAATTTGCTCTCTAGATGCCCTAAATTAGGGTGGGTGAGAGACAGTTATCTGGTTTTCTTATTTACTACTCAACAACCTGGGACCTAGTATTTACAATTTAGGGACTATTTCTAGGTATGAGTGTAGGTATATACACATACGTACACTACAGAGACATAAATTGGAGCATTTCTGATTTGGCTCTGATTTTTAATGACTATCTAGCTTTCATTCTTATATCTTATCAGAAAAAAGAAACAACTGAATATACTTACCAGAATACATTATATGTATTCTGGCATAAATAAGAGTTGAATCAACTCTACAGATACCATGATACTACATGAATTACAAGAGTCTCCTTAAAGGTTGAACATCTGTTTAGTGAAGTTTGATTACACTCCTCTTTAAAGAAAGAATAAGCCATGAAAATGATAAAATTTGATTGGCTTAAAACACAATATATCCAACTTTAATCATTTTCTAAATCCAAAGATATTTTTAGATGAAAGCAAAGGAGGTCATTTCCAAATCATTTTGTGAAACTTAAGCCTACCCAGAGGAAAGGTAATTTTGTTTGATCCTGAACATCAAGTGAATTTGTTCACCAAACCATTTGTTCCAAAAGGTAATTAAAATAATGTAAAATTGATCCAATATATGTTTAACAAAATTAACTAATTATAATCTGCTTAAGCCATTTAACCTTTATAGTTCCTATAAAAATGTTTGATTTTCCTTGGAAAAATAAACAACGTGCTTTAAAGAGGTGGTGTCTCCTTGTCTATCTTTCTTTCTTCTTCTTCTTCTTCTTCCTTTTTTTTTTTTTTTTGATGTATGATCTTCTGTTAAGATGCCAATATAGCAAATGGAGTAGACAAATAAGGGAGGGGGATTAAGATTTCCTCTTAAGTCAAGAGCACAGGCAAAAAGAGAAAGAAATATTTTAAGATGATCAATTCAGACTCTTCACTTTTTGGTAGTAAGTTCTGTTCCACTAAGCGTTGATGTTAACACCTCAGTACTCAACGTCAAATTTCCAAACATATATGAAAAGTCTACCAATTTTTCCTCCTTCAGGTATTCAGATTGATTTATGGGCCAAACAAATATCTACCTACATCTTAGCATTTGTTTGTGCTCAACTACTTTCCATTTATTCAAGTCATTGTCAAACTACCTTAAAAGGTTCACCAAATTGACAAAGCCTAATTGTCTGCCCCTGGCTACACTTACTTTATACATATCCATTCTAATCACAGACGGAAACACCGAGTAGATGTCAAGATGTGGAAGGGTTTAGAGGGACTCTTAAGTGTTCTGTGAGAGGTATAAAATAGTTATGTAAGAGAAGAAATGTGCTGTGACAGCTCCATCTTTTAAAAAGAGTGGAAGAACGAGGAACTAGCTCGGGGAAAAATGGTAGAGTAACCATAGGTCCTCAGGGACTTCCTAATCCACAGCTGTCTATTATTAATTCATTATAATGTACTCCTTTATTTTGGAGATAAAATTGTCATTTATGTCACTCCTAAAACCAAATGACATTATAAAAGACACCTAATGGTAAAAGTAGTAACAGAAGGAACTGTCACTGCTATGCAGAGACAAACAAGTTAGACATTGGGGGAAAAAAATCTGTGAATATTTTCGATCACAGTGAAGCAAGTCGCCCATTATACTGAGGTTAATTTGTTGACTCATGATTTCCACTTAGCCAATGATATTGAATCACATGAACAAACCTCTACATCTAATCAGATTTTTTTTATTGAATTGTGACCTTTAATCCACCTTCTTCTTGATTATGAATGACAGTGACCTTTATCTAATTTAAAACAGACACTCTGATGCAAAAATATGCAAACTACACATGTAAATTCTGAATCAAACTGAAGGTGTGCATAATCTACAGGGGAGAAATTATTTCAGAAGACATTTATATTAAGGACGAATGAGGTATTTGAGAGTTAAGTGAATTAGTCAGCATATGAATGATTGGTCAGAAGAGTTGCAAAGACCAAAATGCTGTTTATATTTTCTCAGCTTCTATTTAGAAAACTAAAATGTCAATATACATATCAATTTTTATTATTCTACTCAGCATTCTATGGCATTCAGGAAATGATCACATGTAATAAAGTCAGACAGAATTATTTTTCAGAGGGGTCGGCACACCGTGCCTGAATATTCAATCCATTTTCATTTCGATTCATTTTCTGCTGCACAAAAACCTGGTGAAATTCAGACGTGGCATGTGAGGCACGTTGACTTCCTCATACTGTTTCATCTCATTAAACAAAAACTTTGTGCCCAATAGCAGCTGGCAGTCAGTGGCATTTGTAGGATATATTTAGAAACTACTACCTCAAGGATAAAAGTGAAAAGAATAAAAGAAGCATGTATGCATCGAGAATTGGTCAACATCCTATACCAGACCTATTTCCTTGATTCCCCTTCTTCGCACCGGCTCTTTCCTTTTTTCTGGGGATTAATGCAAACGGTTCCGAGCCGACACGAATGAGGGCAAACCCCGTCCTGGACACAAACTAAAACGCAGGCTAATCCTGTAACCCACTCTCCCCTCTCTTGAACTTGTCAATTTACATTTTTGTTTTCTACGTGTACAAAAACACCAGAATGTAAGCATATCGCATATGCCTAAAACACATGATCCACATGCCTGCATTTTATTACACAGATACACATGTATATGGGTTTACATACAATGAAGCTTATGCCACAGCAGGAGGCCATGGAGAGCATTTTGCTGTCAAACCCACCAAACTGTACCTGGAACGAGAATGTACTTTCCCGGATAACACCAGGGGGTTGTCAGATTGCTATATCTCAAATAAACAGATTTACCTTGACAGATAATCAGCATTTTGCACTGCCTAATACGTGTTTATCTTCCACTATTGACATAATTGCACTAAAAGTGCACTTAATATAATCTTTCATAGGAAATTAAACAGGTTTTAATGATATACTTATAATGGATTGGGACAGAGTTGAGGGAGAGAAATATCGATACTAGATGTTTTGGGAGAACACATACATGAAGCAATGACGAGGGGATCAATGAACATCAGGAAAAATCAATGACAGTCTGTGTTTAAGGAATTCATTTACATAGTTTCCAAAGAAATCGGAAAATCTTACAAAGCTGTGAAACGTCCTCCTGATTTTCTCATGTCCCCGTGCTTTTTCTTTTCTTTTTTTTCTGACGTGGGCTCTCTGCTCATCTCACACGCACGCACAAAGAGCTAAAAATCGGAGTCCTCTTAGGAGGGATTTTATATTAGACTAATCCCTAGTCAATCCTTCCAAAAGTTCTCAATCTGGCTTTTGAATGTTGGTACTGGAAATTCAGAGTGACGCACAGAACCTACTCAGAAGGAATTCAGCAAACTTTGCTGCGAGTGCCAATTACAGAAATGCCTGGGAGCACTGACCTGCCGGCCACTTAAAAAGCTGTAGAAATTAACACATGTTGGTCATTAGGCATCAGGCCTTAAGGATATTGTCAGGACCCGAGAAGCAGAAGTAGGCGAAAATAGTAATTTTAATCAAAATTACAGATATAACCCCTAGCATAAGAAGCATCTTTCTTTGAGCATTTGCTATTCATGGTTATGACTGGCCTCACTGCCCTAAGACAAGACCTGAGAATTTTAGGTATCATGATCTTCAGATACTATGTTAGTAACAGTATCAGTGCTCTGCTGTCCCATGAATCTCTTTTCTTTTTTTTCAGCTACAGATTAAAATTAAGCCATTAAACATCCAAACGCTTATGTCCATGCGAGGGATCCAGGGTAATGTAAGTTTGATTTTGGGCAGAAAACAAACTGAATATGGGGAAGTCTTGTCAAAAGTCTTCCATAAGCTCAGCATTGTTTGGGGTATATAGCAGATATTATTTAGTTTTTTTACTATAAAACTGAGAAACATGAAAGTGCATTTTTTTTTAATTTCTAGTTTACAGATAAGGAAGCTGTAACTTAGAGAAATTAAATACTATTGCCAATCGCTGGGGTTCCAACCTAGGACTGTCTGTCTGAAGCTAGTGCTCTTTCTGTTTCATTATGCTTCCTCTCTAAATTCAGTTCACAAGATTTTAAATGCTTTTGTTTTTTGTCTTCCAATAAGGATGTTGACTCTAAAGTGTGGTCCTCTATCTTCTTCATTAATTAGAAAAACGCATGTACAGTCACCTTCACCGAGTCCAACAAAATCCCGGTGGCCAGCAAGCAATGGCTTTTCATTTGCTAACAGAAGCAGCTCACAAATAGTCTTTACCATCTCCATGGCTAAGAGCAGAAAAATGAAATGACCAAGTGCTGAGACCATCACATGCCCGTAGCATGAGTCCAGAGCACCCGGGTCAGTGAGGAGGGGCGGCCATGTTGTTAGAGCCTTCACAGAGAATCTTCTGAAGAACTGGGAGATTTTTATTTCCCCTGCGTTCTGGGACCCAGAAGCGGATAGACGGGGAACCTGCTTTCTCCGCAGGTTGGTGAACCCCAAACTGCTTCTCCTGTTTCACTTCTAGCAGCACTGCTTCTTGAAACCTGTGTCTAAGTCCACGTATTCCAGCCTTTTTCCAGGAGCATGCTGGCTGACAATCGCACCTTTGAAGCTGCCCACTCCTGACAGGCTCCGTCCTCACCCTGCTTAGGTGTTGATGTCTGTCTGCCTGAGTAATACCGGATTTTGCCAAATTCCTTCCAGAATTTGATTTATGGTTGTAAACTCTCTGTGTGGGATTTCTTATTGGATTGACTGTTTTGCAGTTTGCCTTAAAACCCACCTTATATCTTCTTTGCTTTCATACTTACTTAGGACCCCAACACCGCTTAGTATATCATTCGGAGGGAGACAAACTTCAGGTCAATGAATAATTTCTCTTCGAGATTAATTACTTTTTTCTAGTCCTCTTATAGTGTATGGAGATTTAGCGATAGGAGTTACAAAGCTGTAAACTGTCGTCCATGAGAAACGTCAAGGTCTGAATTCTTCAAAATCTTCAAAACCCTTCCCTCCTCATGGATCAAGACGTGTCTCCCTTCCTCATTCTTTCACCATCTTTTGCCCTATTTCTCTTTGTCTTTTTCATTTGTCTCCTGCTTTCACCTTTCACCTTACTTCTCCCATCAATTGCCTTCACCTTTAAGTTCCAAACTTAGAAATCATATATATATATATGCCATATATATCATGTATGTATAGATATAGGTATAATTTTTATCTACTGAAATAATCTCTTTTCCAGTAGCTATTCTTTAAACCTGAGCACATGTAAACTGTCATATGCAGTCACAGCGTGGGTCTGGTGTCTGGAATATAGCAAAGTCTTAAGAAATGTTTTGAATGGATAGATGTTCCTTGTCTTGCCCTTGAGATAAATTAATATATATATATATATATATATGTATATATGTATATATCCTAAGCTAACTAGATATTAAAAAATTCAATCCATCATTCAAATATTAATCAAGACTACTCTCTGGCCCTCACACTGAGCCAAGTTCTACAAAGGACACAGAATACATATGATTTTTACCCTTAAGTAGTCTATAAGCTACTCAGCTTATAAGAGTATGACCCATAAACAACCAGGGAAATATGAGAAAGAACGCAGAGGCTGACTTGTGTAATGTATACAGTAGGTGCTGTGACGATACAAAGAAGAGGTCTCAGGGACTGTGGGTAGGGCACTTAATTAATATTTCTGGAAGAAGATTGATAGAAAAGTAATGTATGTAACAGCAGCTGTAAGCAAACAGACTTTCCAATCCTAGTTTAAGGCTTTTTACAGGTATTGGCTTTGTTTTCCAAACTAGAGATCTTATTCGCCCATGAAGTTTTGTTTTTGAGCTTGGATATGTGGCTAACTGTCCAGTTAACACATTTGAGGATTAATTTATCTGAGTATTTTTTGCTCATATCACAAGCTTTCCACAGTGAGCAAAATCTTTGGATTTTATTTTTAATTTCAGAAAAGTGACATCTTTTTAGATAGGAAATTGAATTATGACGCTGAAGAATTTAGCAACAAGGGACACATTCTTCAAATGGTTTTAGGTCAGTTTTAACTTGACTGTTTATATCAACACGTAGCTCATAGCCACCAAGCTCTGTTCTCCTCCTGCCCCCTCTTTTTCTTTCAAAGTAGGAATATCATCCAAGTAATGGAGAAATCGAATCTGAAAGGAATGTCTCGCGGGCTAAGGAACTCACTCAGCAAGAGATGATGGGAGGGTAAGCTCAAATTTAAATTAATTCCCAACCTTTCCCATACCAATGGTCGATGTTGAACTTAGCTAATCCGGGCAAAACTGATATATTAAAATAACTTTAAAGATAGGTTCTCAGCCTTTCTGCCTGCCAGCAGATAGGGGTTCTGGATATATAGGGCAGTCCATCTGCCTGATACTTCAAATAAGATCTGAAAAGAATGCTGGTATCACAGAATGGCATCAAAATTGTTTTTCATTCGTTACTAGAGAAATGTGTAGTTTGCTCAATTGCTACTGACCCATGTTCCCCACATTTCTGCCACTTGATTATGTGTTGGTGCTGTTCAGACTTTTGTTTACATTACATACTGGATATTCGAAGGTCAAATGAACACAGTCTTTGAATCGGATTCCTGTGAGTTACATGTATAATAGTTCATCTTTTCACACCGCACAGAAAAACAGTGGGAGACAGTTCAAGCTATCCCAAATAAACAGACAGAAGTAAAGCCACAAATGCTCCCCTGTATGGGCCTGTTCTTGCTCATTTCTCCTTAAGGAGGTGACACCTTCTAACACAAGGACAGATAACTATTTCAGTGTTTCAGAGTCCGACCGTTTAAAGATGCATTTTCACTTCAGTATTTTTTCCATTTGTTTTCTTTATCTGCTTTTCTAATGTGCTGGTACATTTCAACTTGGGAAATTTTCATTCACATGCACCCAATAGAAAGAAAGGCAAGGGAGAAGGCTTCCTTTCACTACCCAGGAGATTTTGAAGAATGATATGACAAGACAGAAGAATGTATTTTTTTCTGATGGGAACAGTTGTTTGCATGAAAATTTTAATTGTTACCAGAACTTCAATGGAGTTGCAAGGAAAGGTAGTTAGATAAAGCCTCAGGTTAATTTCCATCGTTACCAAGCACTTTACACCACTGAAGAATTCCAAACGTATAAAGAGACGTCAATCTTGTTCTTTAGACAGAAAAAAATAAATAAAATAAGAAGTAAAGGTGGGGGCAGCGCTTCTAAGGCTGTCAGTAGACAAGTCAGTCAATTACAGACCTGATTTAGTTCTTAACTCCTTGAGGTAAGTGGCAAATGTTCTGTAGGGTTCTTGGCATGCATTAAATGAAACAACTAAGGAACAAAAACAAAACAAAAGAAAAAAACCCTCTGCTACAATGGTACTACAGATAAAGTAAAGAGCTATGATGAGAGTTGAAAAATCAGAATCGGACGTGTCAATCAAGACCACAAATGGGTAAATACAAACACTTTGGCTACTGGTGGGGAGTATCCTTATTACATACAGTTATCTGAGCTTGTTAGCCAGGGAGGCATTGTTATGTGATGTTTTGAAGCCAGTATCCGAATAAATGGATGCAAATCCCAGTCCTACGACAACTGTGCAGCCTTGACTAACTTACCGGACCTCCCTATACCTTGATGTCTTGATCTGCGAAATGAAGATGATGGTTCTCTAGACCTCACAGTGTCGTGCAGATTAAATTAATACAGATAAACCAATTAGTATCTGCTGAGTTTTCACTTAAAATTATGGTCACGCCATACACAGCAATGAGTTTCAAGATTTAGAAAATATGTATGGCATGCTACACGCCTTCTTGAGAAATTTTGCATGTCTACAGATGATATAGGCATTGAATGTCTGCTGATGAAGCACATGATTTTCCCTCAAGCAGGGATGCAAGTTTCTCTGGCACCTCTGAACACTCCTGAAGTTAGAGAACTTATTAACACCCTCCATGGCATCCCTTTAAGATGATAATTTATCTTTTTAACTGTGCTCAGTAAAACCAGCAGAAAAGAGCCAGGTGGGAGTAACAACATGGTATTATATACAGCTACAAGGTTTACCAGTTCTATAGATTCTGCTGCAAGGCACACTAAAATGGAGTAAAATGTAACTTATCTTGAACAGTTGCTTGAATGAGTTACTAGAGGAATGGCAAGTTTACAGATGAAGCAAAAGAAACCCAGAGTTAAAGGCTGTGACCATTTTATTTAGGATGCACAGTAAAAGCTAACTCAAGGCATACAGGTTATTGGGTCTTCGGAGAGTTTCCTAGGAGGTTGACAAACAAATGGGAAAGTCTATAAGATATGTGATTTTGAAATAACTGTGAAATGATGGGTTGATACTCCGTGGGGGAAATGCCGTCATACCTATCAGCTGCTGGTAATTTGGCTGAAAAGGGAATGCCTAGTAGTTTGCATTTTCCCTCTCCCCAAAAGATCTCCCTGGCCACTTTTTATATCTATCCTCAGCTTGACTGCTGACAGAGTACTGCATGGCGTTCCTTTGTTCTGAAAGGGCATCCTTCGGTTTCGCACTAGTGTGAAGTTCCCACAACCAGGCGATCTCACACACCTTTCCATCTGTTAAGGTTTTCCTGTGTCGGGTGCCCTTCTCAAACTCGTTTTGAATATGAAAGAATCACCCTCTACCATTAGTGAGGAATCCATTTCTTTCCCTGTAATACTGAAGATGTGAATGGAATCCTCCAGTGAGACAGTGTCTGGGAAGGAGATATTCATGGGCAACTACATGATTCGAATAGATACATTCAATTAGCCCTTCCTGGGAAGCCTCAGTTTACTTTACCACTCAGTATTTCAAAGAGTTTTAAGGAAATTCTAATTACTGCATAAAAAAGAAGTCCAATTCTTCTTCTCTCACTGCGTAGGGCTTTTATTACCCACTGCTATAAAACATATATCCTTTTTTTTTTCTGTTGCTATCCTAGCAGACTAGCCTGCATACCAATAGGATCACTAAAATGCCACGAAGCAGAACATATTCATCTGTTAAATTCTATGTACAGTAACCTAACAAATGCCAGAGACAGAAAGATTGCCCTCTGCACAGTAATACTTGTGTAGATGTCTTCTTTATGCTAACAATGACAGGGCTTCATGCCTTGTACTGTACTCAAAAATCAGAGTGCATTTTTTTTTTTTCAGTAGAGAAGTCTGTATCAAAAAGAAAAAGAACTGCACATTTCTGGCACTGAGATATTTTATGTGGATAATAAATTTTTTCCCTTGAACTCCACTAACTACAAGTATCTACCTGGAAGATGAAATCTAAGATTTATGTCATCAGAACTATTCAGTATACCAGAGGATCATTTATTCTTCTTTTCAGGACTGTCAACTTTGTTTACTGTTTATGTTCAATTCTATGTCATACAAGAGATTAAATAGTCTTGTCGTAGCTACAAGTCAAAGCTTCATAGAAAAATAAGGTAATAAATGTAAAATTATATTAATAAGGAGGGCGTTCAAAGACATATTACATTATTGAAAACTAAATTGTAACTGGAATGTTATAATTATATTTGTACTAATCAAAAAGAGATTTTTGAGTCTATGATTTTATGACATGTAGTATGTTTTAAGATTGAAATGACGAAGGAATGATTAAAGTATTATTACGAGTAACTTCAAGGAAACACATATGAAGTAATGTAAGCCCAGAAATTGCCTTCATAAATCAGCATGTATATTGTCAAATCTGTTAGCCTCTTACGTGCATTTTTAATCTAAACGTAACCATTTGGCTATCAAAATCAGTCTTAAAAAATGACATCAAACGGTGTTATACAAACATAAGCTTTTTTGTTAGGCTTGCAACATTAAACTTTTTTATAATCTAATTTCAACGTCAAAACAATAAATAATCGCCTGTACAATCACAGTAACTGAATCCTAACTAATTATAATACTTCTGCATAGCCTAGTAACAATTTGTAAATTGTGAAGAATAAATCTATTTGACAGGCCTGTTAGCAATAAGGCCCTCAGCTTCTTGCTTTGCAGCAGAATGAGGTAAGATCTATCCTTCTCTTGCTGTTGTTAAAAACATTTCAACAGTTAGTTCTTTTTCCCAGAAAACGCTGCAGGTTGGTTCCAGGTTAAAAAGCAAAAATTACCACGATTGAATTTTACACTTGACTATGCTTTGGCCAGGATGCATGATAAGTTAAAGCATACTGAGAGACTATTTTTTTTTTTTAAGAGGGAAAACTTGATAGAGGATTGTATTTCTAGATTAGAGAGTGGGCACTGTAATCTTTCTGACATTGTAAACCTGAAGCTGGCTGCAGGGAAAATAAACATTACAACACCCGACACTTAAACAATTGTACCTATTCGGTTAAGTAACAAAAGCGTGAGGCACCTGGAATCAGCAGCATTTGTGCCTAATGCCAGCAACAATATAAAGCATTCAAGTGACATTTGATAATGAGCAGACAGTGGAGGCATTACACACGTCTTTAGAAGAATCAGACTTCCTACCTTGAAAAGACAGATGGAGGTAAGTTCCTTTATAAAAAAAAGTTGTGAGTAAAGCCAGGCAGCAGTTGCAGTAAATTGAGTCCTTTCAGTCACTGTATACATACAGCAGTTCTGCAATAAGGGGAAAAATATAATGGGAGGAGCGGCTGGGAGCGAGTGACCTCCTCAAGCTGAGTCCTCTCTGTGAACCAAGCACTGAGAACCACTGCTCCTGATTTGCATGGATTATCTCCACTTGAACAGATACAGAGCAGATACATTTAAATTGAGCTGGCACAATGGCAAAAAGATGGAAGAGTGAATGAATGAGGGACAGCGCAAGAGAGGGAGAGAGAGAAAGAGAAACAGACACGAGATCGGAGAGCGTGTATAAGCTGGTTCTTGCAGAACTGTGTCTCAGAAGAGCTACAGCTCCCTCTTCATGTCACAGTTGTAAGATAAGAAATGTTGTCATTAAGAACTGGTTAATCAGAGGGAAAAATATACCCAGATTAGCTGATGCTCCGGCTGATCCGATTTTTGTGAACGTGTTATGAGTCCTTCTGTTTTGTCATCAGGATTTTAGAGGGTAGGCAGAAAATCTCTTATTAGTTGCCAGGTAAACACATTTGGATAAAACTCGGAGTTTTGAATGAGAGCAGAGCTGTGACTTGATTGACGAACGTGCCAGTGAAGGAACGTGGGCAATTTGTTAAGTAGAATATTTATTTTGAAAGAGAATTAATCCCTGTTAACTTTTAAAGAGGTAGTGGTGTATATTGCAGTGCAAAAAGAAAACAGCATTAATTAATTAATTAATTCCTCGAAAGGACCCAAATATACAACTGAAAGGAAATGTGTTGTTTTGTAATCTCCTTAGGCTGCTAATTGGGTTCTTTCCCCACTTCATGTTGTCTTTTGCTGGCATTTCAGAAGAGAAGAAATCCTTCTTTCACTACAATGCAGATGTGTCTTTAAACATACAGTGATTACTTGCCTTTCCCTTTAGTATCATCAGAGCTTTATATATTCTTATTCCCATTTTTAAAATGAGAAAGAGGGAGCACAATATGATTGTAACTCTTGCCAACAGTCACTCAGTAAGTCGTGGCAGATCTCAGGAGAAAAGAATAACCCTCATTTAGCAAGTTAACGGGAAGCCTGCCTTCTCTTTGTGTAAAGGTGTCTGCGGATGCCCAAACAGCCAGGCAATTAGGTCAATTCAAAGGAAAAATCAGTCAAACCAGCTGGTTGACTGAATTGATCATAGCCTTGGGGAAGCCATTATTAACTTGGTGTGAACCAAATGACATTGGTTAAATATATTTCATCAAATGACATTAAAACTCTCAACATACACATGTGTGGGATATTTGCAGAGAGTAGTAAGGAGACCGGTCAGATGTTTGCTGCTTTTGGGAATCCGCATCCTGTCAGGAAAGAGAAAGAATTTCAACACACTACACTTACAGGAACTCTGACTTGATGGACAGAAGTAATACTTTAAAGGAAATCTAAAGGAAAATGCCAACACACATTTTCATGAGATCTAGTGAAGATCTGGAATTTCTGAAGTGTGCAGATTTAGTGACTATAACAGTGTTTAGGAAACAATTGCTTGAAAGTAACAGGGTGAAGACAATAGTTATTTTATGTCTCTGACATCCAATGGTCTGATTGCTCTCTGAGGGGACGGGTGAGTTCTCAGGTTTCTGATACCAATTTGGACACAGTTTGCACACAGGCTGGAGTTGGAATGTTATTGAGGTCTTAATGTGACTTTTCAGATTGTAAAACTCTTTGGAGTCAGGGACCAAATACTCTCTTTTAAAATTTCTCCCCAGATATTTTGAAAGCGTCCTTTACATATTTTAGATCTTTCGTAAATGTGTGTGAAAATACATTGGAAATAATAGTAAAGAACTTATATTCTCTATATCTGTTGTTTGAAGTAAAAAATGGACCCATAAACTGTAACGTCTTCCGTACCTTCATGAAATAAAAGGAAGTGAAATAAACATAATGTAAATGTCTTGTCATATATGGGACTATAATGACAGTTCAGGTAGTGCTAGGTTGTATATTGACATGTAAGTTTAATTAGGTGTCCCCTTCCTCATACCAGGGGATAGCTTCCAGAGGATTTGAGTCACAACTTTCTAGGCACCAGTGCTGACTCAGGCAATTTTCAGCTTTGTGTCCATGGACAAATTGCTGAACTTGTGTGCAAAATGGAGATAAAAAATGACTTTTATTATACAGTTGATGTAAGGAATAGAAGAAAGGGCTCAGCATAGCAACTGGGTAAATACCTAATCAGTATAAGCTTTTCTTGTTTAATTATTATAAACCTGTTTCCATTGAACTTGATTGTCTCTCTCTGAACTGGGAAGTGTTATTATGGTTTCTATTGGATGCAGGAAAAAAAAAAAAAAAGATGACTTCTTTGTTCTTGGTTTTTCTTGCCATTACATGAGGAAGGCTCCTTCCTGGTCTCTGACAACCAGAAGGGCTAGTGCTTCTACCTTTTTATAAAAGACAGAAATAGAAGTACTATTCTCAGGAGAGCTAGAGAGTGTTGTAGCAAGCAGATCCAACCTTCTGTACAGGAACAGGAAATGGCTTGTGTGGTACAAAGTGAAGGGCATCCAGAAGC
This sequence comes from Lynx rufus, assembly GCF_022079265.1. Lineage (NCBI taxonomy): Eukaryota > Metazoa > Chordata > Mammalia > Carnivora > Felidae > Lynx > Lynx rufus. Next base: position 154,337,065 of record NW_025814834.1, read on the forward strand.
TCCTTGTCCAGAAATATCTTCCCATCTGTCCTCTCCTATTTCCTGAAATGCCACCATTAGAAGTTTATTTCTATGTTTTACTGGCTTCCCATTCTTTTTTTCAATGCACATACTATTGGCAGCATTCACACATTAACAAGTTTACACTTAGAGTAACACAGGAATTCATAGTTGTTTTAATTATTCTATCCGAAATACTTTCTTCCAGTAACTAGAGGAAGGCCAGCAATGCCAAGGGAAAGCCAGATTTCAATGACGGTGGAGAGAAAGCTCGTTAGGGATACACCAGACAGCGTGTGGAGATGCATATATACAGCACTTGCGTGCACTTGGATCTTCCAGTATGTGAGAGATCCTGTGGCAGCCACTCAGAGAGCAATGCGCAGGTGCTTGCCCCTGGTGCACTGGAACAAGGAACAAGGCTTCATTCATTCATTCATTCAATAGACATTCACCAAGCGCTTTGTGGGCAAGAACCTAGGGCTACCCATTTCAAAATAGATGATGCTTGTTCTCGTTTCTGTTGGGGATGATGGACACAAGTGTGTAAACAGATTGAGTCTGGTATTGGACATCTGTCCAAAGGAAAAGGGTACAGAGGAAAGAGGGCAAGGAAGGCAAGGCACAGCTGGAGTAATTGAGAAGGCCTTTACGAACGAGGCGATGCCGGATGTGACTCTTGAAGGCAGAGTGGGCCCTGATGGACACGTAAGGGAAGCTGGCGAGGCTGTGGGGGTGCGCCAGGTGGAGTGAACATGGGTACAGAGGTGGGGCGGCATGAGAGAGACAACCAGCTGAGACCATCAGTTGAGTATGTTCAGAGCACAGGAGGAGTGGGAAATGGGGAAAGATGCAACTAGAATGTTAGAAAGAACTGAGGAGCAGCTCACGGAAGGAAGACGTGGGGCACAAGCTCGACAGATCCTGTGTACCTCTGGGCGTCAGCCTCAGATCTTCATCTCCCTCTGCCTCTGCACGCCTCGCGTTAGCATTCGTCTAGGCTTCCCAGCCCTGGGGACACAAACATAGGGCAATGTTTAAATGACAAGGAGTGCTATCCCCAGTGAGAAAAGAAGGATGTAGTTGCCAAAGATTGGATCGGAGATTTAAGTCTTTAGGGGGCTGAAATATTCCAAAATTGTTTGTGAGTTTCTGCCACCCCATTCCCTAACTGAAAGTGCTGAATGGCATATTCATCTATGAATTAAAATTAATTGTGTTTGGAGACTTTGGGATGTAGCAAATCAGGGTGGGAATCACTGCTGGAGCCCTGGAACTCATTTAGCATATAAAAAAATACAGCACTTTGAAATCCTTAGCGAGACAGATTACCAGCATTAATGCCATTAATACTAATGATGGTTAATAATTGGAAAATCATATTTATAAAAACAATAACGATAACGGACTCAAACCAGATAGCAAACCTCCCAGCTCTAATATAAAATGCTGTATTATAAGCTTCCTGTTCTCTTCTGTTGCTTGAATCTTAGTTATTTTGACACATTTATCCAAGAAAATATCGAAGTTTCTATACTTAACCCAAGAATGACAAATTGCTTCTTGTAAATATTACACTTACAGTAAAATTCACTGTAAGATAAATGATTACATAGATATTGGACCCAGTAGTGGGAAATATATTTGAATTCTAATAAGGACTGGTTCAAGTTTGAAAACAATTAATAACTGTCAATTTCCCATAAACACAATGACAAGTAAAACCTCCAAAAAGGGCACGCAAACCGCAATGATTAAAAAATTATGCTGATTAACAGAATGACTGAATACATTAGGATTCTTTTAAATTATCTTTCGATTGCCGTCTCCCCACTGCCTGCCTCCTGCCCAGTGGGGGTGACAGGGTTCAGGTTAGCCCAGCATTTAGTCCCCAATATTTTAAGAGCACTTCCAGTTCTTTGGCAGCCAAGAAGGTGCACCATATGGATCTCCCTTCTAGGAAAACCTTGGGGTTCAGCACGAAGAGATGAAGGGAAGTGACAGCCACCAGCCAGCAGCACTGTCACAATTGCCCTCTTCAGCCTCCTCTTAGACAATGACTAAGCATAATGGGGACTCTTAAAGCCTGTCTGTGTTGCCCAGGGCAGGATACCTTGGATGCTTTCCCTGCCCAACCCTGCCTCTCCCAGCATTTGACTTTCACAGTCTTGGACTCCTCACAGAAGTCTTAGACCTCTAACTCCTCTCAGCGCTTGCTTCCAAGCAGACACAAGTTCCTAATGGTCAACAATCTATTTACTCGATGCAGAGCCCACTTTTCTTTCTTCTTTCTGATGCCTTCCCTCCAATTTCTAAAGAACCGAACTCTTAGTCTTCATTTATCGATAGGGCTCCTAGAAAGCTCCTCACCGTGTTTTTACTTCCCAAAAGTTTTTGTTCTTGGAAAAAAAAAAAAGAAGAAGAGTCTTTGGAGAGCTAAAGGTTCTCTGGGAGCTGCTCTCACTGAATGGCTTCTCAGATTACTACCGTGTTTCCACATCTCTGATGTAGGGAGTGCAAAACACAAGCACACTACCAAGCACAGAATTGAACAGTCCAATAGACTCATTAGACTAACTGCAGCAGACAGTCAGCACAAACAACATGTTGATGTCCTTAGATCAATAAGGCTCTGGAAGACATTCAGGTTTAGTGCCGAAAGAAGTTCGTATGGATGATGGTTTGAACCATGAAAGAGAGTCTAAAAGGAGTTAACTGGTAGGTAGGGGAGGAGAGGAAAATCTTTCCCTTTTTCTCTTCTAGGTTCTTTGGATGGTCCAATAATTAAATTGTTACAAGGCAGATTAACCAAATTTAATTTCCTACATATGGGAGCCCCATAAAAATGTGAGTCCTAAAGGCAGTCAGGCGATTGAAGCTTATACAACCCCCTGATATAAGGGGTATGGGCTTGGGACTACAAAGAGAAGGAAGGCCAGAGGAAGGAAGAGGAGACATTTGGAGAGCAAAGGTTGCCCTGTTACAATGACAAGTTTCTTAGGTAAAATGGTGTCTCTGGTGATGGCTCTTTCCTGGCACAGTCCCTTCTCCAGTGTAAATTTAGGCAGTTGGAGTAAAGAGCTCTTCCTGGGTTTGATTGCCTTTAGCCCAAAGTAATCCTCATGCCAAGAAATATTTGGGGGTGGCATAATCTGCTCTCCTTCAATAATTCTTCCTGATGCATGGAGTAACAACAGAAAAATAGATGGGGCTTTGGAAATGACGTCATTAGTGAAAATGATTGAGCACTGAGATTTTAATTTTGGTTCTTATCTCTGTCACCAAGGCACTTATAAGTTTCCTCTGCAAAAAGGATAACAACTTGCCTCTGTAAAACACTTGCCATTTGTAAAACACTTGGAGTTTCCCAGACAATAGCATTGTTTAACAAGGAAGGCATATCACCATTAATGAATCCTTTGAATTTTAGATTTTAAGATGAACATCAGTGAAAAACAAAAGAATACTTTCAAAAGACTTTAGTTTCTGCAAGGCATTCCAAAGGAGACCCATGTGATTCATGCAAAAAAGAGAGTTACCTGACCTCTAAACCTTGAAGAAAAATGGGTCTGTATAACACCTGCTACAAACTCGAGATGTAAGTATATTGTTAACTTGCATATACAAATACAACTATTCCAAAAAAAAATCTAAAGTAATTTATTATTCTAGGTTAACATAAAACAATGAATATCTAGCTGCCTTAAGAAGTTATTCCAAATATTTACGTTTAAACAATTCTTAGAAATACTTATTTTGGCCATTTCTTGCAAATGTCCACATTCATTCAGATTTTTTATTTGAAGCAATAATTTACCTTACCTGCAAATACAGGTTACAGATATTGAGTATATGAAGATTCTTCTTTTCAAAAAATTTTTAATGTTTTTATTTATTTTTGAGAGATAGAGAGACAGAGCATGAGCATGGAAGGGGCAGAGAGAGAGGGAAACACAGAATCTGAAACAGGCTCCAGGCTCTGAGCTGTCACACAGAGCCAATGTGGACTTGAATCCACGGACCATGAGATCATGACCTGAGCTTACCAACTGAGCCACCCAGGTACCCCAAACATGAAGATTCTGATGCAGATTCAAGAGAATGGAGATAGATCAAGTGATCATGACATTTGCAGACTGACTTGCATTTCAGTTCATCTACTGTCTGATTCTTTCACTCATTCATTTCTTTAAAAAACAAATGTGTATTCAATGTCTATTGTTTCAGGATACAGTAGTGAACAGGAGAAACTTTGACCCTGCTTATGGGGTGGTTAGCAGAGAAGACAGACACAAAAATAAGCAATTATATTAAATGATGCTATAGATTACAAAATCACAACAATACTTGGTAACTTCTCCTATAGATAGATGGATTCCAGCTCTTCATCCTTTGATTCTGGACTGGTTTTGTGACTTGCTTTGACTAATAACAGAGGAGAAATTGTGCCAGTTCTGAACATAGGCTTCCAGAGGTCTTGAAGCTTCTGCTCTTACACTCTTGGAACACTTTGACTGCTCTAAACAAACTCAGGCCATCCTGTGGGGGATGAGAGACCATGGAGAGACCCCAGGCATCATAGCCATCTCACCTGAGGCCATTGTGAGTCAGGCAGCTGCTGCTGACCCACTAGATAATTGCAGATGCCTGATCAAGTCCAGACCAGAGCAAGAAGTCCATGGCCCAGACCAGACCAGCAGCACAGTCAAGAGAAGCCAATTGTCAATCTGCAAAACCATGAGCTAGAGACATGTTTTTGTTTGTTTTAAGACACTAATTTCTGGGGTAGTTTGCAAAAGCAAACTAAAACAAATGACCAAAACAAAAACAAAAACAAAAACAAAAACAAAAAAACAACCCAAAAGGTTATAATAGGGATGACCTTGACCTTAGGGTGCAGAGCATAGAGACATATTGATCTAATCTACTGAAGTCAGAGAAAGCTGTTGGAGGGAAATGACATCCATCGTGAGACCCGCTGGGCGAAACCTAGCGGCAAGCTAATGACCTTAATACCCCAATATATGAACTTTATAGAAAAGGAGGCATTCCTACCATATACATCAAAAGTAACTCACAAATATTTAAGCCCCTAAACCTTGGATTCACCCTTGACTCTACCTTTTCTCTTACATTTCACCTAAAATCTTTTGTAATTCTGTCCTCTACTTTTAAAATGTGTCTAGAATCCAACCCCTTTTCACCACCTCCATTACTACTGCTCGGGTACAGGTCACGTACTCACCCAAATTATTGCTTTGTGTTCTACGGTCTGTTGGAGTCCCTTGGACAGTTGTCCTGCTTCCCTATAGTCCATTTCCACCACAGGAACTGGAATGAACCTGCTCAAACACAAGTCAGATCTTGCTGCTTCTCTCCTCAGAACTCCATGTAACAGATTGAATGTGGACTCAAAGAAGATGTGATCACACGCTAATGTCCAGAGCCTGTGAATGTGACTTTACTGGAAAAAACAAACAAACAAACAAACAAAAGTTGTCTAGATATAATTAAGTTAAAGATATTGAGATGTGGGGTGGCTGGCTGGCTCAGTCAGTTAAGCATCCAGTTTTGGCTCAGGTCATGATCTCACAGTTCGTGAGTTTGAGCCCCTCATTGGGCCCTCTACTGTCAACGCACAGCCTGCTTCAGATCATCTTTCCCTCTCTCTCTGTCCCTCCCCTGCTTCTCTGCTTGCTCTCTCTGTCTCTTTCAGAAATAGTGGCTCAGAGATGATCACATGAACAGTGAGGCAGAGATCCTGTTGATATAGTCCCAAGCTAAGGAACACCTAGAGCCACCAAAGGCAGGAAGAGGCAAGAAAGGTGTCTCCTATAGAATTTCTGGAGGTGGCATGGTCCTGCCAATACCTTGATTTTGGACTTTTGACCTCCATAACTAAGAAAGAATAAATATCTCTTGTTTTAAGCCACTTGGTTTGTGGTCATTTGCTAAGATAGTCCTAGGAAACTGACACACCTCCAAAGGCTTCATGTGTCATTCAGGTTAAAACATAACTGCCAAAGTCCTTGCACTGACCAACAAGCCCCTGCCTGGACTCTTTCCCCCTCCTTCTGACCTTTCTGACATCATATCCTACACTTTCTCCCTACCTTCTTCACTTGGACCTCTGGCCTTCTTGCTGTGCCTCCCACACACAAAGCAGGCACCCTTTTCAAGTCCTTTGATTCCTTGTCCCCTCTATCTAGCATGCCCTTCCCCAGATACCTTGCCTGCATGACTCAAGATTTTTATGAAATGTCTTTTATGTAGTGAGGGCTTCCCTGGTCACTCTATTAAAATTCCATTTACTGCCTAAAGTTCCCACTCCCAGCTCAGTCCTGTCCTCCTTTCCTGCCTTACTTCTCCCTACAGCTCTCGCCATCCTCTGAGCTAATATACATTGTACTTACTCATTTGTTTGTTAACTATCTTCCCAACTAGAATGTAAGCTCCACAAGAGAGACATTTTTTGAACTTCTCTCATTGCTTTTTGCCCAGCACTTAGGGGAAATGGCCAGTGAACAATTTCTCAGCTTAATAAATGATATGTGTATGTGTTGAGAAAAGTATATGGTGGAATCCAAGAACACCCTACTTCTGCTACTTCTGGGGAACATTTCCAAATCTCTCTAGAAGTCCCATTAGCTGTCGAATAGCATTCATACTGCTAATTCTCTGAAGTAGAAGAGCATAGAATCTCTAATTTTGCAGGACAATGACACTATTCTGTTATGGCAAGACAATTATATACAATTTGTACTTCGAAACCCTTTGGTTTTCACTTGTCACTTTATATTTGACTTCATACCAGGTTCCAGAACTCCCAGCGAAATAGTAATGAGGGTATAGCAGCGGTGCTAACAACAGGTAATGCAAGTTAAAATTGAGGGGCTTAAAGAAGGTTTGAAGGGAACAGGATCAAAAGGTGAATACCTATGTGAAGCAGTCTTGGGACGAGGGACAGAGAACATGTGTCCTTTGCTGATTTTCTTTGATGGGATTTCAAAGAACTTAGGGCATATTCTTACAGAACGGTGTTTTCTATGCATCAGTTACATATATACTTGGTTGTATAAACACAGAAAGAGTTTGCACTAATCTTGCCTGTTCATGCTTCCTACATAGGGGACTATGAACTTAAATGCCAACATTTGAATTGTTGTATATATAAATATGTATATATGTGTGTGTATATATATATGTGTGTGTATATATATACACACACATATATATTCAGTATTCCTTTCTTCAAAATGTATAGGAAAATATAAATAAAATGTCACAAGACATCTTTTGCACCATCTTGTCATCAGAGGAAGAAAAATGGAGAAGACAGAAGGTTCCAGAAGTTTCTGTTACCATACCTGTATTATCTGTCTTTAGTAATTTTGCTTTCTTTATGTAACTCTAGAGATGTTTGCATAGCAACAAAAACTGGGACAATACTTCTATCCTTTGAAAAACAATGGGGAGCTGAAATGAAAATATAAGCAATCAGCAGGAACGTAAATGAGAGGCTGTATTCCAGAAGTGGAATTAGTTCAACTAAACCAATGTCTAACATAGTCAAGGAGTTAACAATGTTGTGGTATTTTAATTAGGGCTGGAATTTGGGTTTGGTTCAGATAAAAATCCTCAACTGCTTATCCCTGGCATACCAGGACTGCCCAAACATCTTGGTCTGCAAAATTAGGCTGGGAATAGCGCCCAAATAGGATTTCTGAAAAGATTTTTGGGATTTTCTTCTTTGACTAAGGCTTGAAATTCTGCAAGGATTGCAAGAATAGTCTTTTTTTAATGTTTTGGCTAGAATCTGGGAGTGAAATAACACAAGAAAAATGTTTATATGTACTTGCAATGCAAAGTTACCTATGTTGCTTATATATATAAACAATGTTTGAGTGGAATTGTTTTATTTATTTTTATTTCGCTCAAGACATCAACAATAGAGAAGCAGACTTAACTATCTGCTTCACTTTGATGACAGACTAAATGGATATCTATTTAAATAAAAATTCCAGCAAATCTAGAAATTGGCCATATATGGGAATTATAGCATTTGAAAATGCCCTGCAACATTGTTTTCTAGTGCTTTGCAGTGAAAAGGGGTGGATGAGATGTTATCTTTTCCAAATCTTTTGCACCTAGTAAAAAGTGGTCAGAGGAAGGAATTTTTAGACTCCTAAGTTAAATAAGTTGGAAATATATGGAAATTAGTTACATAAATTCCAAGGAAAATGACCAAAAAAAGGAAAGTGTATCTCATTCTTTTAAACAATTTTTCATGTTTATTTATTTATTTTGAGAGACAGAATGCATGCAAGTGGGGGAAGGGCAGAGAGAGAGGGAGAGAGAATCCTAAGCCGCTACGTGCTGTCAGCGCAGAGCTGGATGTGGGGCTCGAACTCATGAATTGTGAAATCATGACCTGAGCCATAATCAGGAGTTGGACACTTAACTGATTGAGCCACCCAGGTGCCCCAAGTGTATTTCATTCTTTCAACAAAAATTCATTGAGCACTTTGATGTAGAGGTTACAGTGGATGTAAGAGACCCCGTGGAGGTTGCAGTGTAATGGTCTAATAGGGGAGACAAAGAATAAACAACTAAATAACAGCAACTTATCTGTCTACATTTTTGTCTATTTCCCTACCTACCTATCTATCATGTATCATCATCATTTATTTAATTACAGGCTGCAATATATTTAATGAAGGATGCAAATTAGGCACTATGCTATAAATAAGTGGAGGACTCTTTGGCTGCTATAGAGAAGGGCCTGGAGCAAGACATAGTGGAGGTGGAAAAACCCAGGAGGAAATCATTGTCATAGTGAGTCTGTACCATGAAGGTGGCTTTGACTAGGGTGGGAGTAAAGGAAATAGGAATGGACAGATCCCAAATGCAACCTAGAGGTGGAAAAATTAAAGGACTTGCTGATGGGGGATAAGGAAAATGGAAGACTTGAGAATGGCTTCCAAGTGTCTGGAGTTAGCAGTGGGTAGGTGGTCACGTCACTCACTGTCAGAAATGGCAAAGATTAGGGGAGGGGCTAGATTAGAAAGAAATCAATATTGAATATTTTTTATTTGCAAGATTTGTGATACCTCTAAGGAGAGAAGTAAATAATATAGGCTGTTGGATATATGAATCAGATGCTCAGAGGAAAGGCCCGGTCTAGGGATACAAATGAGGGAATATAATTACAATCAAGTATCTCTTCTGCTTAAACACCCTCAGGGTATTCCCATTGCTATATAGCATGCAATTCAATGTCTTTAAGATGTCATCGAAGCCCATCTACTATCTTACCTTTACAACCTTATAGGATTTGTGATACATGAAATTATTTTTTCCTGGATGCTAGTATGAGTTAAAATGTAAAGTGACAAGTGAAAAGTGAGGTGCTCAATTCTGCATGGGATCTTCCTTCAGAAAGATAGTGTCCTCTGTGTATTCACAGTTTATTTTTACCTCAGTAATAACACCTAATAGACTACATCACTATATACCTATTTATAGTTCTGTCTACTCTACTAGAACACGCATTCATCAAGGAAAGAATAGTTTTTATGAATCTTGTTATAACCAAGGCCTAATATCCAGAGCCCAGAGTGCTTGACACACAGTACATGCTTAATAAATCTAACTGGTAATGCATATTAAACGGGGCAAATAAAAATTAAATTTGCCTGGAAGATTTTATAGACCCTATGAGCTCAATTCTAGAGTATTATTGAGCCAGTGCAAGGAATCTCATGAGGACAAACCAAATGTTAATAAGTGACATTTTGATCTTCCATGAAATGTTAAATTGGGGTGTATAGTGGATTCTGTGCATGGTAGTGAAAGTTCTGAACTCCACTGACATGCTTGGTACTCAAGAAGGAAGCTGAATGGAGGGAAACTTGTAAGAAAAAGAAACCCGAGGTTCTTTTCCCCACCAACTTGGCTCTTACAGATGTCATTATCAGAACAAAGAGTGTATAGTTTTCTTTCCACTTCTAAACATGCCTAGTCTGCTTCTGGGATATTTCTTTCCTTCTTCAAGTCTATATTGGAAGTGAATTTTCGGCTGTTTTTTCTATAGCAGTATGTTGTGGAGTAAATTTTAGGATACACTATGGCTGACCTCCTCATTCCCTGGGGATGACTTTGTCTACTTATGAGTCCTTTTCCAGTTTTGCCCAGATCTTCTTCAAGAGAAATTTAAAAGATCTGGGGCACCTGGGTGGCTCAGTCAGTTAAGCATCTGACTCTTAATTTTGGCTCAGGTCATGATCTCACATGGGATTGAGCCCCATGTTGACTCCGTGCTGACAGCACAGAACCTGCTTGGGTTTCTCTCTCTCCCTCTCTCTCTCTCTCTCTCTGACCCTCCCCTGCTTGTGTTCTGTCTCAAAATAAATAAATATGCTTTTAAAAAAAAGGAAATTTAAAAGATCTTTAGAATCATTCTGGTCTCTACTTGGCAATAAGCTCAAGATCTTCTGGTATGTCTAGTTTTTAGGCCTAAACTATTCTGAGTGACACAACAAATCCCAGAAGACTTGGAAGTTTTAGAACTATTTTACAATTCAGAATGTGAGCATGACAATGTCTGAGGAAAACTGCTACACTGAAAGAAAAAAAATGAAACATAAAGGGTAGCAACTTGAGCTTGTGTATTTTTTTTTAATTATTAATGTTTATTTATTTTAGACAGTGAGAGAGAGAGAAGCAGAGAGAGAGAGGGGAACAGAGGATCTAAAGCAGGCTCTGTGGTGATAGCAGAGAGCTGGATGCAGGGCTTGAACCCACGGACTATGAGATCATGACCTGAACTGAAGCCGGACACTTAACCAACTGAGCCACCCAGGCACCTTGAGCTTGGGTTTTAAGAATGGTTTCCTATTATGTGATTAAAGACAGAAACTGTCTGGAATAAGGGACACAATTTCAAATGCCAGCAGGGGCCAGATAGGTAGAGTGAATGATCAGGCAGAACATCAATGAGGAGGAATGCCTGAATGGCTCAGTTGGTTGAGCATCTGACTCTTGATTTCAGCTCAGGTCATATTCTCACAATCATGAGATTGAATCCTAAGTTAGGCTCCACACAGAGCTTGAAGCCTGCTTGAGACTCTCTCTCTCTCTCTGCCCCTGCTCATCTCTCACTTTCTCTCTCTCTCAAAAATAATTAAATAAACATTTAAAAAAATCAATAAGGAAACATAGACTTTAAATGACACATGAACTAGATAGACTTGATAGACACACACAGAGCATTCCATCCAAAAGCAGCAGAATACACATTCTCCTCAAGAGCACATGGAATTATCTAGGGTAGATCACATATTATGACACAAAAGAAGTCTCAATAAATTTAAGAGGATTGAAATCATATCAATCATCTTCTCTAATCACAATGGTATGAAGTTAGAAATCAATTAAGAAGGCAACTGGAAAAAAACGCAAATATGTGGAGACTAAACAGCATGCTACCAGATAAACGATGAGTCAATGAAGAAATCAAAAGGGAAATTTAAAAAGAAGTTACAAACAAATTAAAATGGAAATGCAACTTATCTAAAATCTACGGGATACAGCAAAAACAGAAGAGGAAAGTCTCAGATGAATACAATTAGAAATGAAAGGGAAGTTAAAACGAATACCACAGAAATACAAAGGATCATAAAGGACCACTATGAACAATTATATGTCAAAAAATTGGACAACATAGAAAAATGGATAAATTTCTAGAAACATACCATCTTCCAATACTAAATCATGAAGAAATAGAAAATCTGAACAGATCATTTATGAGTAAGAAGTTTCAATATTCAAAAACCTCCAAAAAACAAAAGTACAGAAGCAAATGGCTTCTCTGGTGAACTCTACCAAACATTCAAAGGAGATTTAATAGCTAGCCTTCCCAAACTCCTACAAAACATTGAAGAGGAGAAAATGCTTCCCAACTTATTTCATAAGACCATCATTACCCTGACACCAAAACCAGACAAGGACACCCCCAAAAAAGAAAATTATAAGCCAATATCCCTGATGAACATAGATACAAAAATACTCAACAAAAATAATAGCAAATGAAATTAAATGATACGTTAAAAGGATCATACACCATGATCAAGTGGAATTTATTCCAGAGATGGAAGGATGGTTCAGCATCACACATCAATCTACATGATATACCACATTAATAAAATAAAGGATAAAAATCATAGAATCATCTCAATAGATGCAGAAAATGTATTTACTGAAAGTTCAACATCAATTTATGATAAAAAACTCTCAAAAAAGTGGGTCTAGAGGAATGTACCTCAATATAATAAAAACCATGTATGACAAAACCACAGGAGCATCATTACTACATGGTGAAAACCTGAAAGCTTTCCCTTTAAGATCACGAACAAGACAAAGATGCTCACTCTCACCACTTTTATTCAACATTGTATTAAAAAGTCCTAGCTGCAGCAATTAGGCAAGACAAAGAAATAAAAGTCACCCAAATTGAAAAGGAAGAAATATTTACAGATGACATGATATTACATATAGAAAACCCTGCAGACTTTGCCAAAAAACCGTTAGCATTAATAATGGAGTACTACATGGCAATGAGAAAGAATGAAATATGGCCCTTTGTAGCAACGTGGATGGAACTTGTGAGTGTGATGCTAAGTGAAATAAGCCATACATAGAAAGACAGATACCATATGTTTTCACTCTTATGTGGATCCTGAGAAACTTAACAGAAACCCATGGGGGAGGGGAAGGAAAAAAAAAAAGAGGTTAGAGTGGGAGAGAGCCAAAGCATAAGAGACTCTTAAAAACTGAGAACAAACTGAGGGTTGATGGGCGGTGGGAGGGAGGGGGGGGTGGGTGATGGGTATTGAGGAGGGCACCTTTTGGGATGAGCACTGGGTGTTGTATGGAAACCAATTTGACAATAAATTTCATATATTGAAAAAAAATTTTAAAAAATAAAAAATAAATGAGTTTAGGAAAGTTACAGTATTCAAAATTAATATAAAGAAGTTGCTTGCATTTCTACACACTAATAACAAACTAAAGAAAGAAAAATTCAGAAAGGAGTCCCATTTACAATTACATAAAAAAGAATAAGATATCTAGGAGTAAAATTAACCAAGGAGTTGAAAGACCTATACATTGAAAATTATAAAACACTGATAAAAAATTTGAAGAAGACACAAATAAATGAACAAGCTTTCTATGTTCATGGATTGGAAGAACTAAATTATTAAAATGTCCATATTACCCAAAGCAATCTACGGATTCAACCCCTATCAAAATTCCAATGACATTTTTCACAGAACTAGAACAAAGAATTATAAAATTTGTACAGAACCACGAAAGAGCCCAAGTTGCCAGAGTAATCTTGAGAAAGAACAAACTGGAGTTATTACACTCTCGGCCTTCAAACTGTACAACAAAGGTATAGTAATCAAAATAGTATGGTATTGGCATAAAAACAGACACATAGATCAATAGAACAGAATAGAAATGTCAGAAATAAACCCACACATATACAGGCAATTAATTTATGATCAAAAAAAGCCAAGAATATACAATGGGGAGAAGGACAGTTCTTCGATAAATGGTGTTGAGAAAACTGGACAGCCACAGGCAAAAGAATGAAACTGGACCTCTATCTTACACTATACATAAAAATTAACTCAGAATGGATTAAAGACTTGAATGTGGGACCTGAAACCATAAAGCTCCTAGAAGAAAGCATGGCAGTAAGCTCCCTGATATCAGTCTTGGCATTGAATTTTTGGATCTGACCAAAACCAAAGGCAACAAAAGCGAAAATCAACAAGAGGGACTGTGTCAAACTAGAAAGTTTCTGCACAATTAAGGAAACCATCAACAAAATGAAAAGACAACCTACTTCATGGGAGAAAATATTTGCAAATCACACATCTAATAAGGAGTAAATATACAAATTATATAAAGAACTCAAACAATTCAACAGCAAAAACAAACAAACAAACACTGTGATTAAGAAATGGGTGGAGGATCTAAATGGTCATTTTTCCAAAGAAAGCATACAGAGAGCCAACACGCACATGAAAAGATGTTCAATAGCAGTAATTATCAGGGAAATGCAAATGAAAACCACAATGAAATATCACCTCACACCTGTTAGAATGGATATTAGCAAAAGGACCAGAAAAAACAAATATTGGAGAGGATTTGGAGAAAAGGGAACCCTTATACACCGTTGGTGGAAATAAAAATTGGTACAACCACTATGGGAAACAATATGGAAGTTTCTCAAAAAATTGAAATACAACTACCGTTTGGTTCATCAATTCCAGTTTTAGATATTTATCTAAAGAAAATGAAAATATTAATTCAAGAAGAGAAATGCACCCTTATGTTAATTGAAGCATTATTTACAGTAGCCAAGATATTAAAACAATTTAAGTGTACATTGATGGATGAATAGGTAAAGAGGAATATAATATACAATGGAATACTATTCCGCCATAAAAAAGAAGAAAATCTTGCCATTTGTGACAACACAGATGGACCTTATGCTGAGTGAAATAAATCAGACAGAGAAAGACAAATACCATATTATTTCACTTATATGTGAAATATAAAAACCTAAACAAAACAAAGCTCTGATACAGAGAACCAATTGGTAGTTTTCAGAGGAGTGGGAGTGGGAGAAATGAGGGAAGGGGATCAATTGTATGGTGTTGGATGGTAACTAGACTTATTGTGGTGATCACTTTGTAGTGGATACAAATATTGAATTATTATGTTGTACACCTGAAACTAATATAAACTTGTATACCAATTTTACCTCAATAAAATAAAAAAAGAAGGAAAGTGAATGAGTGAAGCATGCCTAGACATCATCATATACCACATCATCATATACCACAAGCATCACCATATACCATAGCCAATTGGACAGTGCATGCCCTGCCCAATCTCACAACACACATAGTAATTAAAAAACACAAACAAAAAACCAAATGTGAGTGGCACCTGGGTGGCTCAGTCGGTTAACCGTCTGACTCTTGATTTTGGCTCAGGTCATGATCTCACAGTTCATGAGTTCGAGCCCTGCACGGGGCTCTGTGCTGACTGCAGAGCCTGCTTGGGATTCTCTCTCTCCCTCTCTCTGCCCCTCCCTCCCCTGAAAATAAATAAACATTTAAAAAAGAAAAAAAACCCACCAAGTGTGAGAGGGTCAACATGAAAAATATGTGTCAGATCATGCTACTCTTCTGCTTAGAACTCTCCTATTATCCTCTTCCTTCTCTCCCTGAGCAGAACGCAAGGCCCTTCCATTGCCTCTGTGAGACACTACTTCACCAGTACCTACCTCTCTGACTACAAGTCTTACCACCCTCTGCTCTTTCCAGCTATTCCAGCCCCTCGGCCCCCTCACTGATCCTGGAACACAACCAGCATGCCCAGGTCTCAGGCCTTTGTTGCATCCTCTGTCTGCATTGATCTTCCCCCAAACTGAAAATGCAGTCCATCAATTTGGCAGTTCTCTATTCAAATGGTGTCTTGGTATAGATGATCACATGATAGCATGATGCCTCTGTCACTGTCTAGCACTCTTATTCTGTCATATCTTTATAATATTTATCACAAGCAGACATTTTAATATTTCTTAAAACATTCGATGTGAACATACAATGTCACTTCAGTAGACTCTTTTCACATATATATATATATATATATGCATGTGTGTATATATATGTGTTTATGTATATGTATATATGTATGGATACATAATATATATATTTACCAGCATATCGTGGTTTAATCCTGATTAGATATCTCAATGTATGTGTGTATTGAAGGAGCTGGATTTAGTTGGGTTTGAAGTAGCATACAGTTTTATTATTTTTCTCAATTTCTCTTTCAATATACTCTGTTGAATTATTTTTTCCTGCCCCAATATGAACTTGCCAGTGTAGCAAAAGTCCTACACCTCAAAGAAATGCAAAATGAGCCATTAATCCTCAAAAAATATGCTATAGAGATGAGTGGAATCATGTAAAATATTGATGTGTATATTTGAGCGATTTTTGTACTTTTTATTTATATGAATGCAACATATACATTTAATAGTTATTTATTGTGGAGGAAGATCGATGGCAATATCTGCTAATATATTTGAAATTCCATTATAGTGAGGACATTACTCTAAGAGAAAAATACAGCGGAATGAGTTTAAGAAAATTGAGACAAGATTATCTGCAAATCTTCTCAACAATTTGTCTGTAATGACACAAGATTTGTGAACAATATCAAAGAGAATAAAGGAATCTTTACGTTTTTGCAATAAATAACCTTTTATTCCCTCCCCCTTATAAAACAAAGAGAAACACTTTTAGGGAGAATGATGGTGAAGCATTATGAAAGTAATGGAAAATGCTAAGGAACTATTTCTGTGTCTCATTATACAGCTTGAATTGCTATTCCAGTATCCTACATTTGCTTAAACAGTTAACTACTGCCAAACATAGCAGTAGTCGACTCTCTGGAAAAGAGACCGTGATTGTACTGTCTGCTTGTGGAACATGGAACACACCGATGCTGATGGGCTCGCAGACAGTATGGAGGCCTGGCCCAGACTGAGCCACATGGCTGGTGTTGGAGCCCTTGCGGAATCTTGCCTTTGAACAGTCAAAATGTGAATTAACCCAGCTTGGCAGCGAAGTGAAAACTCCCATCTTCAAACGAAGTGGAGGATAGTAAAATCAAGGGAACCGAAATGCACAAACAGTGCAAGCTGTAAAATAGTACAGGTTTTTTGTTCTCCTTTGACTGTCGCTCCTACATAAAAAAGCAGGCTTCTTCAGAAAGTTAAGGCTGTCTGAATTATTGAGGCCGCCTTCTTTTCCAGACATTGAGAAAAAAACAAAAACAAAAACAAAAACAAAAACAAAAACAAAAACAAACCATTGGGTATAAATCCCCCAGTGACTCATCTTTAGAGCAACAGTTTAACCAGTTGGTAAAAAGTGGAGAAAGGGAGGGGTTCTGCTCTCCCCGCATTGAGATTTTCTTTCCAGGATTGAAACACTGTAACAGGCTAAAACTATTAGTGACCTGTTCATTTGGAACAGATTTAATATGTCACAATATGAAAGTGATTCTAGAGGGAAGGAGAAGCACATGTATATTGAGATCATATACATTATTAATAATAAATAAACTTTTTTCTGACTCAGTCTTGGGCATTCCTTATAAATTGAAAAGTAGGAAATTGCTGAAAAAACACAAATTTCACATTTCCTCACAGTCACTAGTTGGTTATCTTTCATTCAGGCAATCACACAATACTAAGGTCAAATCTCTGAAATCAACGTGAATTGCCAAACATTGAAATGAATATCTGAAGAAATGAAGACAAACTATGACCTTTGCTTTAATTACCTCAATAGCTCTACCCAAAGTATTGTGTACTGTACATGAATCTAGAGACACAGTGGGGGACATGGGAACATGTCTCTGAGGACAGAGATCAATGAATATTTACATCTATGAGAACTGCAGTTCAGAAGCTATACAAAAATAAGACCACTATCTCAAGGCTATATAGTAAGGTTATTTCTCCTTATGGTGTTTTTTTTTTTTCTCTCTCTCTCTCTCTTTCCACCCCAACCCTACAGATTCCCAGTTCTATAGCTGAATAATCAAGAGAAGTCTAGTAGAATTAAGCTTTGAATCTGTCTTTATTTTACATCTACATAATGGGGGAATTTAATTAATGTCTCCAAATTCCAGAATTTTCATCAGTTATACAAGGATATAAACAGCACCTATCAACAGGTTTAATAGGGATGTGAGGTCAGGGTTTAGAACAGATAGTGGGTGACAAACATTCAGCAGAGTGTCTGACATAGGGTAAGTATTCGACATTTGTTAGCCGTTGTTACTCTTCCTTTCTTGCCACTAATGTTTGTCGTATGGCAGTTTACCGAAATTTAGAGATTATATAGTTTTTGAGCGTAATTCTTCAGAGCTAACTACCTCAGGGTCTTTGATGTCCCATTCCAAATTCCCAAAAGAGGAATTTGATTAGCTTGGACCACAAAGTCACCACCATGCTTATGAACTGCCTGCCTTTTCATGGATGTCCATCCCTGGCCGAATCAGCTGTGCCAGGGGGACATAAGAGAAAAACTGGAATCAAGTGGACTACCCTTCATATAGCAGGAGTTATTCATAAAGATGTATTCTCTAAGATGCATGTGCAGGTTGAGGAAGCATGACAGAAATTCCTGGTAAACCATGGTTCCCCATTTTGCTGATATAATATACATCTAATCACACTATCGGCATGTCACGTAGCTCATTTAGGTCTCCAAATCTGATTGAAGAATTTTCTGAATTTTCAGGTTTCCACCACTGACCAAGGATATTGGACAATTTTCATCTCTTCCCTTCCCTCCGATGACATGAGGTAGAGTCTGCATCTGAACATGAGAAATAACTGGTTGTCTATGTAGCTGAATTGGTCAGTATTGTTTGTCACAGCGGGTCCTCACAATCAATCCAGAAGTGCCACGGTCCTGCCGCAATCAGGATTGATTATTATGAAAGCCAGCTGTGGCTCATCTATTTCACTGCAGATGGCCACAGCCTTTGATTCCATTGAGAAAAGTAATTTGTCACCAAAAACTCAAATGCCGCCTTCACAGTATTTTACTTTCAAAGACATAGGGAGGATAAATGACCATATGGACCTGAATGTGGATTTGTCAGACCTGTGACTGAGTCTTTTTCTGTGCTGCATCTGATGAAATGGGGGCTGTTGGTTCCCACTTCTAAAGTCCCTTTGCATAAACAAATTACAGCGGGTTCAACTGGACATAATTTTTGGTTCTGTGGCTTGCACAGACATGACATGTCTGGGTTCACCGCTTAAAAAAATCCATGTAACTCCCTGTGAAAAGACAAATGTATCACTCTAGTCATAATAATATAATATAATAATATATGAAGCTTCTAACAAATGGCTTTATTGTTGTACTTATTGCTTCCCAATTTTGATAAGCATTTAAGTTTCCATACAAAATTACTTTATTCATTTCAGTAATAAAGAAAGAAATAGATGAAATAGAAGTTTGATTTAAAAGTCTCTGTTTTGCTCAAGATAAGCTGGTAAAAAGACATTTGTTGAAGTTACTAAGGACCAATTTTCAAAAGCTCACTGCTAATTTGAACCCTATCAAAAGAACACACATATGTGCACCCATTTTTCAGTATAAATCAGGAAATATGAATAATTGAAGTGCTTTGTGCTCTAAATTTTCATTAAATATAACTCGGATGTTGGTCCCAGGACTCAGTCTTGTGTCAGGTTTACTTTAGCAAAATAAATTAGAGAAAAAATGGACCAGATAAAACTTTCTATTAGAAAATCCACACAAACTGAATTAAAAAAAAAATGTTTAGGAAAAGCAATGGATTTGTAATGAATTTCTTAGATTCCTGTAAATGTATTCTTTTATTATTTTTAAGGGTGTATTGTTTTGGTCATTCAAAGAGCTGATCTTCACGACCTAGATGAAATCAGATTGCTATCCAGTGTAATGAATTCCCTAAAGAATGGAAAGACACTTTTCCAGGGGAGAAATCAGGATATCTTGCTTAATAAATTACTGCTAAAACTTGGAAAAAATACAAAAAGAAAATAAATGGCTGTAGATCTTTGTGAAACAGGCCAAGTATACTTTCAGTAGGTTATTCGATAACTTATAAAGCATGTTAAATCACATGTCATACGCTGGGTAAAATAATGTGTATTATGTTATTGTACTCATTCTAGATTTGCATTGAAAAGAACATATTATCAGCTTGAATGTTGCAAATAAACTAAAACGTAAGCCTTCAGGAGAGCTTGAGGAATTTATGTAGTTAGACAGCCTTGGATTCTGAATCTTTCTTTAGCCATGTCCAGTCATCAGATATCTAAAGGTTTGCTATTGTTTTGTCCTTCACCTACAAAAAAAGATGCGATGATGTTTATCTGCAACTCTTATAGCGGATGGAAGAGTAGCAAAGATCAATAGGTTAATACTTATAAACCACAATTCAGGTGACAAAAAGTCTGCAGATGCATAAAATAAACATTATGCTAATGATAGACTATTGATCATAAAAAAAGTACTCTGCTCCAGGGTAACACCTTTCTTTTTCTTTTGTTCTGTGGGTTGTACGTGTGTTAGTCTTAGATAGATAGTAAGTAATAGTTATAATTATCATTTAATAACCCCAAGACTGATGTGAAGGCCAGAGGTCTCAATATTCTTTCTACAAGGATTTTTTTTTATTACCAAAGTTGTATACCTGAGACATGAATAAATTAAAACCTTTCACACTTTGTCAGATAAAGCAAAACATATACTAAGATGACAATAAACTCTGTTGTTCTAGCTTTTTGCTTAGGAATCTACTAAATAAAATCATTTTGAAAATAATTTATACTTTGTGTAGTGTTTTTAACTTTTTCAAAGAATTTCCTATTTTTGTATATTTATGTTCATTTGCTGCATATGAGAATGTGGATATGTAGGAAGGTCAGAAAGGAATTACAATTCTTCATTCCAGTTGATTATGATTTTTCTAGTCATCCAGACTCATAACTTCAGTTTAATCTCTATTTTTTCTCTTTGCTCACGACCTTGAGTCACTTGTCAGTCTTATATATTCCTATACCAAACTATCTCTTGCACTGTCATTGCCACCTGGCTTAGGTATCATGTCTTTTCATCTGTATCAGTGTCACAATCTTCAAATTGGTCCTCCCATCCCTGGCTTTACCCTTCTTAATTCATTCTTCACTTTGAAAATCTGCTTTGCTACTATCTCTGCTCATAACCTTCCATGATTCCCTACTGCACCTACACTAAATACAAATTCTGTACTCGGATTTCCCTTTTCAGTCCCAAATTCTGGTTAAAGAGACACACTTTGGAATTGGCTTGAATTGAGTTTAAATCTTGATTCTAACCCTTGCTCTTTGTATAACCTTGCAAATATTATTTAAGATCTTTGAGCCCATCAGAAGGCTCATGTGAGGTATAAATTACATAATTAATTAATTGATTGATTGATCAGACAAATACTTATGAAATGTCTGTTATGTGCCAGACATTGTTCTAACACTAGTAATAAAGCAGTGAACAAGAATTTCTAGGAAAATGGACAATAATCAAACAGTACACACACAACTTTTTTTTAAAATAAATTTTTATTTTAGATTATTTTAAATTTATAGAAAAATTATTAACTACAGAGAGCCTTTTTATACCTAACTTTCCCTATTACTGACATCTTACATATTAATATATTATAAAACTTAAATTCATAGTTTATTGAGATTTCCTTAGTTTTTATCTAGTGTCCCAGAATTCCATCCAAGATACCACATTATATTCAGGTGTCAGGTCTCCTTAGGGTCCTCTTGGCTGTGACATTTTTTCAGATGTTTCTTATTTCTGATGACCTTGACAGTTATTTTAATGTTGGGTGGAGACAACTAATAGGAAGAACAATAGGCTGGATAAATGGTTACAGAGTAGAGTAAAGAGGGTTGTTATTTCAGATAGCATGGCTAGGCAAGCCACCTTTTTAGGAGATGACAGTTGAACAGAAACTAGACTGTATCAAGACATTAAGCAATAGAACTGTCTACAGGAAAAAAAATTTCTAGACCCAGAAAATGCCAGTTACCCTGAAGTGAGGCCTTGGCGAGTTGAAAAAGTACAAAAAAAGAAAAAAAAAAACTAGTATAAATGATATTAAGTGGGTGAGAGAGAAAAAGTAGTTACTGAATTCATTGCGGCAGCATTGGGGATCATGTGGAAAGATCTTGGATTTATTCTGAGTGAAATGGAAAGACCTTGAAGCATTCTGAGAAGGGGACTAACATAACTTGATACATATGCTTTTATTTTTTGTTTTTATTTATTTATTTATTTATTTATTTATTTATTTATTTATTTATTTTGAGACAGAGAGAGAGCATGCGAGTGGGGAAGAGGGGCAGAGGGAGGGAGAGACTCTTAAGTAGGCTCCAAGGGACCATGACCTGAGGTGAAATCAAGAGTCAAGTGACTGAGTTGTCCAGGCACCCTGACACATAGTTTTTAAAATAACAAAAGTATATAAATAATTTTGCATCATGTTCATATGATATTTTTTGATTACTAGTCATATACCAAAACTATAGGTCACATGGATTACTATTAACCCAATCATTCTCCAAGCTCCCCAATTGCTGGCCTGTATTCTTCCCTTTGCTAACCGTGTTTCTGTCTTATCTCTCTTTCAGAATCCTGTCTGATCTCAAGATCTATCTCAAATATCACCACTTTCAGAAAACTATTTCCAATCCTTCCCTCTAGGATATGTTCTTTCTCATGTGTAATTACCCTGGGAAACATGATTGTGTAGAAATATCATAAGACTTAAAATTGGACAAGTTCTTGTTTGAATCCAGGATTGATCTACAGATTATTAGGTTAACTGAATTTGAACTCTTTTTATACAAAATAAAGATATTTCACTGTCTTATATGTTTGTGTCACCAACTAGATGCCAAGACTGGACCTTTACTACCCACCTGCTTGTACTCACCCACTTTTGTCCTACATTTTCCCTTGAGCTCTTCTTTCCAGCTTATCTCTTATCTCAGGCAAATGGAAAACAAAACTGCCCCTTGAGCAATAGGGACTGCCTTGACAAGACCTCCAGCTACCTAGACCACCCAGACCAGTTTGAGCTTAACCCCTGACTAACCTCTAGAATGACTAATGATGACCTTTACCTCATTATACTACTAAAATCTCCAGCTGAGGAGGAGCTCAAGCCTCATTTGCATAGCACACAATGTATGTCTAGGCATGTTTCCTTAAGACTCACACGTGAACATATGCCCACTTCTGCATCTGATGACCAGGCTTTCTTATTTAAATATTCATCCTAACACTAAATAAAAACATCCCATCCACCCTTGCTCAGGGAGATACAGCTTTGTCAGCCATTCCCTGTGATCTCCTTATATGCTCCAAATAAAGTTTTCTTTGTGTGACAACTCAGCTTGGTTTAGTTTCTGACTCACCAAGGAACCAACTCATGTTGGTTTGGTTACAGTTGTCTTGTGAGGTAACACATTAGAAGTTTAATAAGCTCCAGTTATTCAGAGTAAATTTCTTAAACTTCTATTATGACATTTACCCAATCCCCTTTGATAATAGCTATTAATTTTTTTATCCTTATAATTTCATCTAGTGTCTGCTATGTCTAACTGCTTTGCCAATGCTATGGGTGAGAATGGGAAGTAAATATGTGTGTGTGTGTGTGTGTGTGTGTGTGTGTGTGTATATGTATATTATCATAGAGTCCTTGCACTCAAAGGAACTTACTTCAGTGGGGGACCAGATATGGACACATATATTACACATGTATATACACATATATTACAAAGGAATGAATGGGAGGAGGATAAATGTGAAGAAATGGGTTGAAAGTAGAAGGAAGCAACCTCAAAATTAAAAAAATAGACCACTGGTATGAGGTTCTATGCTGCCATCAAAGGCATCCTAAATCACCATCTCTTCCCTGCACAGTTTCTTGATTGTAGTAGGTGCTTGGTAAATGTTACTTGAAAGAGAAGCCTAATTTTACAGAGGAGAACACAGGCATGCCTGGGTATGCCCATGTTCACAGTGCCACCTAGAAAAGGTAGGGCTAAAGAGAGCTTTACCGATGCTCAGCCTGTGCGCTATACTCACAGTCATCTGGCAAAAAGGCAAGGGGCCACTTGTGATTACAAATGTGTTCATATTTTTAAGCAGAATCTTCATCAAACCTGTGGACCTTAAGCATTTCTTCATAAATAAAATGACATAAGAAGTGAAGATTATATTTGGCTATGAGAAACCTAATACAAGGTCTGAATATAGTTTGATCTGGAGAAGTAAGCCAATTATTTTCCTAAATCTCAATATGCAATGAAAAAAAAAAGACATTATAATTGATATTTGGTAATGACCTGGCTTGACAACAACTGCAAATGCCCCCAAATTTATGGCGTAATTGGCATGAATATCAACCAATCAGTTGGCAGGCAGTCATTGAGTGAATCCTTGTGCTAGTATCCTGCTAATACCAAGTGCTTCCTTCTAAAGCACTTACATTACTTAAAATAATCGTTTAGACTTTTAACTTGCCCCAAATAAGGTATTCACAAAAAGATGGCCCATAACCTTATGGGTAAATGCCATGATGGTTTTTCTTTTTTTTCTGGGGGTGGGGGGGAGGGGAGAGAGAAAGAGAATGAGAGAGAGAGAGAGAGAGAGAGAGAAAGGGAAGAGAGAGAATTTTCAGCAGGCTCCACACTCAGTGTGAAGCCCAACTCTGGGCTCAATCCCACAACCCTGGGAATTATGACCTGAGCTGAAATCTGAAATCAAGAGTTAGACCCTCCACTTACTGAGCTGCCCAGGCTCCGTTCTTTATTGAGCCTGGCCTCTCACTACCTGAGTTAATCATAGGGGTGATGACTTATCACTTACAAAGTGCTTTTGTATGGATTTTTAAATGTGTTTCTTACAAGGGCGTGGCGGGGGGGCTCAGTTGGTTAATTGTCAGATTTGGGCTCAGGTCAGGATCTCACAGCTTGGCTAGAGAGAGTTTGTGAGTTCGAGCTGGGCTCTGTGCTGACAGCTCAGAGCTTGGAGCCTGCTTCAGATTCCGTGTCTCCCTCTCTCTCTGTTCATGCTCTCTCTTAAAAATAAACATTAAAAAAAATTTTTTTAATGTATTCCTTACAATAGTTCTGAGGTAGCTTTTTCTATTAATTTTATTTTATAAATTAGCCCAAGTGAGTTTTTAAAAGAGCTCATTTCACAAGTGGTTTACACAGGAGTTGAACCTAGATATTCTGATGCTAAAGTCCATCCTCTAGAATAATAATGAAAGAATACTAAAATAAAACAATACTAAAATGCAGTCCTTTGACTGTTGGTAGAGGGATGTGATCAAGTAGCACAGAAGACAAAGTTTTGCTTCAACAGTATTATTTTCCTTCCTACATCTCTGACTCATAACGAAGTGCCCTTTATCTTATCTGTAACCTCAGAGACTCAAGGTCCTCATGCTTTCCAGATGACCAACCTCTCTGTAGTCTTTCACTCAGCTCTGCCCTGCAATCGAAATGCCTGAAATACTTTGATCTTTTCCTTTCCTCATTAAAGCAGCTCCTTGGTGCTGCTGATCCTGGCATGGTCTTAGGAGGAAAGAAAGCTCAGGAACCCAATTCAGTAATGACCGCTAATTTCTATTCTTTACCAAGTGACTTTCACCCTGAAGGGAATTCTCTTTACTTATTAATTCATCCAACCTTTCACTTAATCAATAACTATTTATTTGGCAACTAGTAATGCAGTCAGTACTGTGCTAATTTCTGGAGATAAAATGGCGAACAAAGGAGACATAGATCTTGCCTTCGTGATTTTTTTCTACCAGCAACTACTTCTGTGACAAATTAAGTGTAATTGTAATTAATGCAATGATAGACATGTACAAGATGTTATGAACACTGATAACCTTTTTGAGTCTGGGAAGTTAAAGAAGGTTTCTTGAGGAAATGATTTGTAAGGTGAGATCTGAAGATGAATAGAAGTTTGCAAAATGAAACAAATATTGATTACACAATGAGAAAGTACAGAAATAGACTTAGTAAAGAACTCAAAGATAAATCAGACTCAAATTCTTCACCCAAGGAATTTTAAATATAAAAAGATTAGATTAGATTTATCTATAAATATAGTAGAAGATAGAAAGTGTCATAAGAAATATATAGCAAAGTTCAGTGAGAGTTCAGAAGAAAAATAAGGATATTTCCATCTTAGGAGAACAAAGATGGAATTTGATGGAGATTGTCAGAGGTAGTGTAGTGAATGCTGTGTTGTACCATCCAAACCTCTCACGATCAAGATGTTCGTTCCTCAAAATCCTGTGAGTATTATGTGCTAAGAGCTCATAGCCTTGTCCTTCTCCAATAATTGCTTTTGACTGAAAGGAACCCATCACTCCCAGGTTTATACCACCTCCCAGGATAAAGAGGAGTTCTCAACCAGGGACTGGTTACTGTGGCATTACAAACATCTGGTCCCCTTACCTGGATTGAGATAATCTCTAAACAATCATCTCAGTTTCAGAGCTTCTAAGAGGATAATTATTTGCAATTATATCATATTTGCAATTATATCACATTTCTACGTCCCCTGTCTGCCCAATTCTACTTACCTTTCTCCTTCTTTTTTTCATAAATAATTTTTTTTCATTTTTTAGAAGTTTTATTTATTTTTGAGAGAGATACAGAGTGTGAGCAGGGGAGGAGCAGAGAGAGAGGGAGACACAGAATCCGAAGCAGGCTCCAGGCCATGAGCTGTCAGCACAGAACCCGATGCGGGGCTCGAACTCACAAACCGTTAGATCATGACCTGAGCTGACGTCGGTCGCTCAACCAACTGAGCCACCCAGGCGCCCCATCCTTTCTCTTCCTTTTTAGGTGTTCTCAAAAACACTGCCCAATAAACCTCAGCACACAAATCTTAGAATCTCAGTGTCTGTTTCCCAGGCAACCCAACTTGAATCTGTTGGTTTGGGAAGTAGTCCTAGAAAGTAGACCATAAAATGGAATTTGGGAGCTGGACAGACTAGCTTAGCCATGAGGATTCCATCACCGGTGGGGATTGGAATATGGATAGCTCTTGACATGCTCTAGCAGGGCAATCGTTAATTCTTTCAACAATCTAACAGTGAATTGGATTTGGAACAAGATATTGATGGAAAGGAATGCAATAGTGGTGCAATATTTCAGGTGTTTTAGAGGCTTAAGGGAAATTGTAAGTATAAGTACCATGGCATTTGATGGCTGTTGCTTGGGGCAATCTATATATTGGAGTAAGCCAATGGAAGGCTAAGAATAATCACCAGTTAAGTGTAAAAATCAGAGGCCCTGCTTCAACAGTGTAAAAAAGACTTATCTCCTGTTGTTGGAAGGCTGAATAAGCTGTGAGTCAGCCTAGGGCTTAATTATGAATAACAGATCTCCAGAAGAAGCTGAATTCTCCATATTAGCAAACTTGCTATGCCACGGTGAGAAATGGGTTAAGAACATCTAAGTTTCTCTTCTACAATTCTTGAGTCTTTAGATTCTCTCAATTCTTTGGGAGTACAAAAGTGGTTCACTGCTCCCAGTTAAAGGCAATTACTTAAACATGAATCAGAGATCTCTGCTTTGCAAGACAGTATGTATACCCTTTGGATCTAACCCTACCTTCCCTCTTGGTCACCAGAATGATAAATCAGGTCAAATCACAATAATAAATCCAGTAGATAAGTGGTGAGCCTGCTAATTAGCAAAAAGAACTATATGCTGACAACAAAGGACATGGAAAGATCCCCAAATATTAGACATTTTGAAAGCAAGATAAAATGTGATGCAAGTAAGGTTGGAGTTGTAACCAGGATGTGGGGAGATGTCGACTTGCTGAAAGCAATGGAACTCATTAATAGATAATGTTATTTCTAGGTATGTGGGCAGCCATGAAGGGTGTTATCTATTTGTGCAATTTTTTTTTTTAAAAAAGAATTGATAACTAGGAGGACAAGGGCAGCTTCCATAAATAAATCATATTTCTTGCTCTATTTCTATGACAGTCTGTTTTCAGATCTGGAATTATCAATGACTAAAAAAGAGGTCACAAGAAAAAAAGACCCTGCAATACTATAACAAGTAAATGCAATAACTAATACCCTAGTTCTTTTAACTGAAGCATCTATGCCACACTGGGAAAAGAGGATTATCAGACATTTTGAGGACTGTTGGATACAAGGTCTCAGCTGATCTTGACATCCAGGGTACCTGTCAGAGTGGAACTTATGAGGTCCAAAAAGAGACATACTTGGTGGTTGGCAAAACTCTCACATTGATTCCTTTACTCTATGAAATAAGAACTATCACAGGGAAGGCCAAGCAGAAGCTTCTCAAACTATTCCCTCAAAACCCTAATTAAGATAGTTGATCAAAAACAATACTGCATCCTGAAAAGAATGGCAGATATTTGTGCCACCATTAAAGTCTTCGGGGATATAGGATGATGGCCCTCACAATACCCTCTTTTTAATTCATCAGCCTAATTTCTATGGAAACAGATGAAGCCTAGAAAATGAAAAAAGACTTCTGCAGATTCAACCAAATAGTGACACCAACTGAAACTGTTATGTCAAATATGCTGTCTTTGATTGAAAGATTAACATGGCCTCAGGCATGTGGTTTATTTACCACTGAATTAGATCATGTATTCTTTTCAATATCCATCAGGAGAGCAGACCAGAAGCAAGGTGAATTCTCATAAGGTGGACAAGAGTATTTATTTACTGTCTTGCTCCAAGTCTTGTGCTTTCTATGAAAATATATTCAGAAGGGATCTAGATTTATCTATGCCACTGATACATGCCACATGACAGCACATTGGACTACTGTATTGACGATACCGTGTTAATCAGATCAGCTGAGCAAGGAGTGGCAAGTAGATTGAAGGCCTTAGTAAATATGTAAACTCTGAAAGATTGGAGGTAAATCCAACAAAGAGTCAGAGAACTACCTTATTAGTGAATGTTTTCGGGGACTAGTGTATGCCAGGGCATCTCTTCGAAAATAAAGAGAAATGATTGCATCTCATACTCCCAACACTAGAAGTAAATATGGTATCTGCTAAGCTTCTTCAGGTTCTGGAGGCAACATATTCACATGTAGGAATATCCAACCCATTTACCGAGTGACATGGAAGGCTGCCACCTTTAAAGAATACACTCTGTGCAATCCAAGCTGCAATTCAAGCAGCCTTGCCACTTAGACTATACAATCTGTTCCATCCTCTGGTGTCTGTGGTGGGTAAAATTCCAAAGAGAATCACAATACAGGCATGAAGTTATCTGTTGCATCATGCCATCTATAGCACAGTATTAAACACTATTCACATAAACAACTCCTATGGGCTGCTGAATTCTGTTAGATGTGGAGAATCTGACTATGAATCATCAAATGTTCATGGGTCCAGAGATGCCCATTGTGAGCTGGATTCTGGCAGATCCACTGAGTCGTAAGTTTGGGCAGGCCAAACAGAAATCATCCTAAGATGGAAGTGGTTCATCCAGAATGAGGCATGAGGAGAGCCATGGGGTACAAGTAAGAGGCTTGAACAGGTTGCCCAGGACCCCGTATCATCTATCATAGTTGCACTGTCACCTTTTCCTTACCTTACTTACACCTATGTCTACAAGAAGGGGTATCCATTATGAACAGGTGATGGAAGAGAAAAAAGGGCTGAGTATGTTTCACAGTTGGATTGACTTGGAATGCGATTACAAGTGCACTAGAGGTCCACTCAGGATGCTCCCAACAGAGTGTGTTAAGGGAAATTCTCCAATTAAGCACAGCTTTGGTCAGTGTACCTAGTTAAGCAGTGTACCTAGTTATGTGGAAGGGGAAGTGGCCCTGGCTAAGGATACATATGGACTTGGGGACAGTGTCAAATGGCTTAGATCACTGGGTAGGTGGCTTGAAAAGAGAAAGAAAGGAATATTCAAATAAGGAAGTCTAGTATGTGACTAGACCTATGTGCATGGGCACAAAATGTGGCAATCTTTGCATTACATGTTAATTTCAACCAAAGACCACCCACTATGGAAACGTTACTAAATAACTAAGTAGACTGCAGCACTCAGCCAGTTCACATCTGTCAGTCTTTTGTTACCAGCTACCCAAGAACTGCCAAAATGGTTTATGAACAGAATAGCCATGGTAGAATGGGTGGTGCTCTAACATGGTGAGTACCTACTCACCAAGACTAATCTAACTACTATTGCTACTTAGAGTCTAACATGTTGACAACAAGTCAATAATGAGCCCCAGATATGGTACCATTTCTTCAGGGAACCGACCACCAACTTGATGGCAAGTTGATTTCACAGGATTACTTTTACTCCAGAAGAAGCTATGATTGATACGTCTAAAATCATAAGCTATTCCAAGTATGGGTTTCTATGTCCAGCTTGCAGAAGCTCAGCAAACACCACTACCTGAGAGTATATGATCCATGACCATAGAATCCTGCCTAACATTTTCTTGGATCAAAGAAGCTTCTTTGAAGCAATGGAGGTATGACAGTGGGCACATGGTCATGGGATACACTGGTCCTGTCACATTCTGCATCAACCAGTCATTGCCAGTTGAACAGTCTCTTGAAGGCACAACAGAGGTGCCAATTTGCTGATGATACTTGGTGTGGATAAGTACATCCCATAGGATGTAATATTCAATTAAATAAATGATCGTTAAAGGGTGCTTTAACACCAATATGTGGAATACATAAGTCTGTAGAAATATCAAGAGGCAGAAATGTAAGCGGTCTTACTTCCCATTGTTCACAGGGACCTATTTGGGGAGTTTGTGAGCCACACATCTATAACTTCAGGCTCTGTATGTCTAGAAATGCTAGTTCTTAGAATGGGAACAGTTACCTCAGGGGACATCTCATGAATTCCATTAAGCTTTTATGTGATGGCTCCTGCCCAGTCACATCAGATTCTTTTTGCCAAGAGAACACGGACAAGGGAGAACAAGAATGTTGTAGGTTAATTGATCCTTATAACCAGGAGGAGGTAGGGCTGCTATTACACAATGGGAGCAAGGAAAAATAGATTAGGCACTCAGGGGACCCACTGGGGCATTTCTTGGAACTCCCCGTATACAACTTAATGGTAAAAGGAAAAGGTGAATCAGCCCTGTTCTGAGAAATTTATTGTGACCAGGGAACCAGACTCTTCAGGGAGTTCACCCTACATGGTAACCTACTTAAACCAGCAGAGGTGCTGGACTAGATGCTGGGGAATCTACAGCAGATATTGGAGGAAGGACAATGAATATTAGATGCAATCTTGGGCTCTACTTTTTCCCACTAACCTGCATCTCCTGAGTTGCCCCAGGAAAAAAGACCAACCAGAATTCTAGAGTTTTTCCTAAGTAGGACGAACGGCTCCATGAAGCAAGTAGATCTGAGTGGCACAAGGAACAGGTCGCCTGAAGTGGGTGTGTTGTCTTGTGCACATCTGCTTTTAGGATCTACCTGATTACTGGCCACTGACTATTTACACGTAGCTCCCTCCCACTCTCTTCCTCTCAGCTGAAGGAAGCTGCCTTGCTAAAGTCTATGCCCCATGTCCAGGGCTGCCTGCATCCAATGATTGGTGAATACAGTGTTACAAATGCCTGCCTGGTTCCTCTACCTAGATTGGGGACATGTCTGTAAAGTATCCCCAGAATCTTAGTTCTCAGTTAAGATTTGCTGAGTCCCCTGTTGTAATATTATCCAACTTTAACTTCAACCTCTACCCAAACGGCCCTAATTTCCCTCGATCTTTTACAGTTACCGTTCCAGAGAGCACTTTCCAATTAGACCTCTATCTATACATTTCAGAATCTCAAAGCCTGTTTCTGAGAGAATCTGTCCTATGACACTTGGGTAGGAGGAGAGAGTATTTCCTTTTAAGGATATAGCTTGTACAAATTCACAGAGGTGGAAAAGTGATAAGTATGAACCCTTAGTAATTTACTGTTGGAGTTTAGATGTATTGGGGAACATGCTTGGGAAGAAAGATTGAAACCAGATCATAAAAGACTTTGAATGTCAGGATGGTTGTCTTGAATACCTAATTTAATTGGCAATCTGGAACATTCATGGCTCTCAGAGCAGGCAACTAAACTGCACTTTGTTGTGGTAATATTGCAAGGTATGTAAATTGCTTTATAATCCAGGAAGGGTTCACATTAAAGAACCATTGGAGGGATTATCTTCAGTTCCTGAGGGAGAAATCTTTTTCTTTTTCTTTTTCTTTTTTTTTTTTTTTTTTTTTTTTTTTTTGGCCATGGTTAGTGACAGTGGAAATGGTGAGGAGAGTTCCCAGGCAAGAGTTTCGAGGTAAACAGGGCTTGGGCTTTGATTTGATGTGAGGACAAGTGAGAGCTGGCAAAATGTGATATTTCTGGAAGTTTGAGAAAGATGTTTTGGGGCCTTTCAAACTCTTTAGAAGAACCAGGAAGTGCCATTTCGCTGGGTTTCTTTGGAGATAATATTGTAGAAATCTTCAAAGGGCGTGGGGAAGTTTTTTGTTCAGCAGTTCCCAACTAAAATCCTCCCAGCTGATTACAGAAATGTTTCCTAATCTCTGTGCCCATTTTCTCCCTAGGTCCAGCCTCCTCCATTCATTTTATGTCTTTGTTCTTTTGAGGATTAGCCGAGACAAACTGTGACTAGGCCACATAGCTGCTTCTCTGTACCACAAACTAGGACACTATTGTACAAGCCCCTTTTAAGAGCAAAGTTTTTTAATGACCCTAAGCCTTGACTTAATTATTCTTATTATAGTATTACTTAAATACGTTTAAACATAAAAATAGGTATAAACCCTGCATGCTTATCGGCTTTATATAACTATGCATAAGAAAAACCATTTTATAAGTTCAAGTCAATAAAAACTACAAAACCAATAAAATTTAAATTAAGATCATTAATTTAATGGAGAGATGAAGTTGTTTCGTAGAACTTAAATTGCTGCTCACAACCTAAATGACAATCAGGCTCTTCTGAGTTTGGAATGCCAGTGCTATCTTATCACTTATTCCGACTTCATTTGCTCACCATTTTCCATAGTCAAACTACAGAAAAATCTTTGTGAGAATTTCAAATGAAATTGGTTGGCCTTTTCTGGGCAATATTCTTCATTTATCTATGATGTGCAGTTCTCATTAGCCTTAGACAATTAAAGGGGTGCAACTTGATCCCGTGATATCCTGAACACAAATGTGTATTTGGAAGCCAAAAGCAAATTATAGTTTTCATCCAAATGATTCACAATATGATTACTGACAAATTTTTAGGTTACCATACCAAACATAGATCTAAATCTTGAGGAGCTCAGGAATCCAGCCTATTAAAAAAAAAAAAATTAAGTTTCTTGGTCCACCACTGGTCTGTGAGCTGCTACAAGCATTCTGAATTCTTTCTTTTGTTCTTTTGGGGCTATGACAAGCAATTCTATAGAATTTCATCTTAATGTATAGTTGAAGCCTAGTTACCAGTAAAATACTATGCAAATTCTTCAGGGTGACCATGATTTAGTGTTTATAAGCCAAAATTTGCATAATCCTAGATTTGCTGAAGTAATTTCTTTGCTAAGTAGTTTGGTTGCCACACCAGTTTGGAGATTCTGAGAAGCTCCTAGAGATGAGTGGCCTTCTATCATCCTCGGGAAGGCTGCTTGTATAAATGTTGTGAAGCCTGTCTTGTGTTGGTGATGATTTTCAATTATCATTCTTGGCTTTTCTGTGTAAGTTCCTTTGGGTTTAGGCTCATCATGATCTACCTTGTTGTGTATTTATTTAATTGTACTCTATAGTGGTAGCAAAGTATAATTTTACCACTAATTTTCTGTCCTCTAATCTTATAATAACTTGACTCTAAGGTATGTACTGTGAATCATCTATGAATCATCTATATCACTTAATCCTAACCTCCTCTTCCAAATTTAATTGTACAGTGAGCGATATTTCACTGCCATCATGGAGCCATATTTTCAATGAAAATAAAGAACAGGAAGATTAAGTGAGTTTCAGGGCCATTTGCCTTGTTGAAATGAGCGCAGGTCAAAACAGTTTGAGAGCTACTATTCTAATTAGCAGGACACCTCAAACTAGGTTATTTGTCTTTGTCTCTGGCTCTCCTCTAGCAGAATCACACTTAGTAACGTGTTCTGTAAGTTATCTTTGTGTAAACTTATTTTTCATAATTTGCTGCTTAAAATCCTTGATGATTGGATCATAATTTAAATAAGAAACAATGTGGAATGGACCTTTAGTGTAATTCTAGCCCTAATAGGTCAGATTTGGTATAAAACTTGTACATGCTGGATCAAATCCAGATGGCTTTATTACCAAATGAACCAGAAGGATCTCATTATAACACTTTTACATCGAACATGGTCCTCCCATAGAATGGATTTCAAAGATAGCATAGTGAGAATGTAGTGCAAATGAAAACGAGATGGATAGCTCTTTTGATGGATGAGAAATGTAGGTAGAACAGGGGATAGAAGAAATGTCTTGGGGAACACAGATGAAGATGATATAGGGAACCTGAATCTGGAGTTATTTTAAGCATTGGCCTTGGGGTATGAAAGGCAAAGGAAACAAAAAGCAAAGTCTATGAAATTTACTTGAACGTCAGACAAGTGCCTGGCTGAAAACATTTGAAACTGTTATACTCAAATCAGTTCAATATGTTCAGTATTATTATTATTTTTATAACTAATTTATTTATTTTAATACTGTTGAGCACTGTAATAAACCACACTTCTCAGAATTTTTTCTGGCACCTTTCTACAATAGAGCCTCACAAATTTTCTGTTCTCTGGGTTATTTAAAGCATTCAGTTGTCTACTAATTTCCCTAGGTATCTTAAGTACAAAAATATGAATTTAAGACAATAAGGGAAAGGCCTACATTTTAATTAAAAGAAAGTTGCTGAGGCTTATGGGTAGCCCAAATAGAACTTTGCTATGTTGTATTTCATTTCGTATTTTCATTGCATTTCATTATTTACATACAATTAAAGCTCCTTCCCATGAGATATAAAGGCTTGGGTAAATATAATCAATGGCAGCACTTTTGGAAGAAAGCTTCGTGGTTAGTTGGCGGTGGCAGGATTTGCAGAAGCTTTGGAATTTAAAAGATGGTTTTTATTGCTTAGCTCTTTCTACGGAGTGAAACAGATGACGTGGATAAGGACGCATGTAAAACCAACACTCTTCCTTGAAAAAATAGTTACCAAAATTACCAAGGTAGTCTGTCTATACAAACCTATTTCTGCATCTAATTTCTCAAATTCTCTTGAAGACACAACTGGTGGGTTTCTGTTTCTCAAGTTACTTATTTTTCTGTCGAAGTCTACATGTGCATAAAAATCTCAAAGTGAATATCTGGAGTTGCATTAAATAGTTTTTTGATTCCCTGGCATCTTGACCAAACCTCTGCTTCTTGATTTTTGCCTCTGCCTAAGAATATACATCTTAAATGATGTTTCCTTAAACTTGTAGTGTAAGGGTACTTATTTAGGCAAAAGCTTTCTAATAAATTCGGTGAATGAAACTCATACTCTGCTTTAATCTCTGCACTTTTCCAAAGCTGCATGGTAACAGCTACATCTGGAATATTGAAATTCCAGAAAACCAGGATGAATGATGCACAGATTTCTTAGGACTAGGGGTTCTCTGGTTTCAGAACAGTTCTGTCTTCTCCTGGTTTGTATAATCCCCACGTACTCCTTCATCCATGCAAAACTGTTCCCACACACTTTTTGCCTCTGGGGTCTTTTCTGTTTATGCCCTGTCAACCACCTCTTCCCATAGCTTGCCAAATATGTCCTCCCATTGGTCTCTTTTTCCACAAGGAGCTGTTTTGTTCTTTCTGTGGCTGCACAGATTGAAGGAAAGGAGACGACATTGAACAAGGATATACTTACATATTTCCTCCTAAAAATTAGAAAACTTTTATCTCCCCCGTACTTAAATTTCTTCACATTGTACATAGTAATAAAGTCATACACAACTGCATTATCTTTGTGTGTGTAAACAACTTTCTTGAACTCATCCAGGCCTTTAAAAAGGACTATGTCAGGGAACCTGAGTGGCTGGGTCGGTGAAGTGTTTGGCTTCGGCTCAGGTCGTGATCTTGTGGTTTACGGGTTCCAGCCCCGTGTCAGGCTCTGTGCTGACAGCTCAGAGCCTGGAGCCTGCTTGGGATTCTGTATCTCCCTCTCTCTGCCCCTCCCCTACTTACGCTCGGTCTATCTGTCTCTCTGTCTAAAAAATAAATAAACATTAAAAAAATTTTTTAAGGACTTATGTCTATATAATGCCCAAACATCCTGCTGAAAAATTCAGTCAAATCATTCAGTTGTTTGGTTGATAAGACACCATATATTTGAATATGTTTAATCAGAATATATCCAGCAACTATTTCTTAATGTCTGGATGAATGGGTAACGTTTAAATCGTGATATATATGTGTGTGTGTGTGTATACATATATATATATATTTTTTTTCAGTTAACTATTCTGGTTTCAGTAGTCACAATTTGCTATTAATACCTAGAGAGAGAAATTTATTTGCTGTGACCACATTGCTAATATATATTTTTTTAAATATATTTTTTTAATGTTCATTTATTTTCGAGACAGAGAGAGACAAAGCATGAACGGGGGAGGGTCAGGGAGAGGGAGACACAGAATCTGAAACAGGCTCCAGGCTCTGAGCTGTCAGCACAGAGCCCGACGCGGGGCTCGAACCCATGGACGGCGAAATCATGACCTGAGCCAAAGTCGGCCGCCTAACCGACTGAGTCACCCAGGCGCCCCACTGATATTTTTTAATAATCAGACCCATTCTAAGAAAAAAAAATTCATTTCAGTTAATCACACAGATTCTTTTTCACACAGATTTATTTTTATTCTAAATGTCACATAAGAAGTCTTTACATATATATTTATATATGTACTTATGTCTTTATGTATACAAAATAATAGAGACATTCATAAAACTCACTTTTAACAATGAAGCATTATTTTATTTTATCACGCAGTAATGTATAAAAGTAGCAACTGCAAAATTCATTTTTTATTCCCTTATAAAATGTGCAAAATAGGGGTTCCTGGGTGGCTCAGTCGGCTAAGCGTCTGATTCCGGCTCAGGTCATGATCTCGTGGTCCGTGAGTTTGAGCCCCGAGTCGGGCTCTGAGCTGACAGCTCGGAGCCTGGAGCCTACTTCGGATTCTGTGTGTCTCTGTCTCTCCCTGCCCCTCCCCTGCACACTCGCTCGCTCTCTCTCTGTCAAAAATAAATAAACATTTAAAAAATTTTTTTTAATGTTTATTTATTTTGAGACAGAGAGAGACAGAGCATGAACGGGGGAGGGGCAGAGAGAGAGGGAGACACAGAATCGGAAGCAGGCTCCAGGCTCTGAGCCATCAGCCCAGAGCCCGACGCGGGGCTCGAACTCGCTGACCGCGAGATCGTGACCTGAGCCGAAGTCGGACGCTTAACCGACTGAGCCACCCAGGCGCCCCTAAACATTTAAAAAAAATAATAAATAAAATGTGCAAAATAAAGGATTTAGACAAGAAGGGGAAGACCATAAAAAAGTTACTTAGTCTTATATTGGTGTGAATATAAGTATTCTTTATCAAGAATCGTTACTGTTTATTACATCATTGGTATCAACAGACTATTTTCAGTAAATGAATATTTATTTCTTTGTTTAATCAATCTTTAAATTTCCTTCCTTCCTTTTTTAATTTCTTAAGTATTCACACAGTTCTTATCTTGCGTAGGCATTTTACACTTAATTTACCTGGAAATATTTTCATATTGCAGTGTGGATTTGGTTTTCTTATTTGGATTTGATTGTTTCTAAAATTTTCTGAACTTGGGTCTACACACACACACACACACACACACATACAGTATTATATGGAATAAAACCGATGATGAAATCAGCCAATTCTTTGAGGTATTAACCAGATTTTTCTGACATAATAATGGAATTTCTTGGTCAGAATAAATTAAATAATTTATTGATTTGTTTTCCTTTAATGTAATTTAACAAGTGTTTATTAAGCATCCATTTTATACTTGAAATTAAATGCATACATAATAGCTATTTGGGTTAGCTACAAGTTTCAGTGCAGTCAAAGTAAATATATTGACTTAAAAATACAGAAATCACATTTATACTTTTTGTTTTTGTAATCTGGTTGTACTTCTCCACTCAACCTTACCCCTATACTGTCTAAAATAAACTATTATGCAAGTTCTTATTTGTTGAAAATTTAAAATTTAAAAATAATAATTAGTTAGTAGTTCTGTGGATAACACAAACAAACATCTTAAAATTGTGACTTCACTAAACAATTTGGAAATTTATTTAATAATAATAATTCCTCTGTCCTGTTAATAATTCTTCTCTCATTTCTATCCAAGTCCCATATTATGTGCATATCATAATATTTGATAGTCACTTTATTAATTTATACTAAATTATTGTAATGACTTCCGTGTGAATTTATATTGTCTATTTCTTTACAGAAGCAGCAAAATTTATTATCAGAAATATAATTTCTGTAACTGTGTATAGTTACTGTGATAAAATTGGCTGTAACTGTGACAAGCCTTTGAAAGTAAAGTTTAAAACTGGAATCTAAAGTAGCAATGATTGATTCACAGAACATTTATTCAAGGCCTAAATTTAGCTTTCTCTTTGGTGCCGAATGTCAAAATATTTATATATAGTGTGTATACACACACATTAACAAACACATAAACATTCATATACGAGTACTTGAAACTTTTGGTCATTTTCATTATTTAAGCAGTAACAAAACCAAACGGAAAAACACTTTTCTAAAATTACATAGAAATAATTTCCTCAAATAATATTTTTAGAAGAATAAAATAATGATGAAAAAGTTACTGTGGCAAATAATTTGGAAAGTTTCCTCTGTAGCAAAAATAATAAGATACACATCTCTTAATAAAATGAGAACGAGACAAATAGTTTGAAATATCTACCCAAAGCGAATGGTTTAAATGAGCACATATTGGTTAATACAAATGAAATGAAGAATTCAAACACAAAAAATCACTACTACTGCTGAAGAAAGACATTATGTGATCTTCTATCTTTAGGACTTCAGTCAGCAGGAGCTTGAATGTGGCTTCCCACTGTCAGTGCTAAAGAGATTAGTGATGTAATTGTCATTGAATCTGATGTCCTTCTAAAAAAAGACCTGAATTTGAAATGCAAATAAGAATTTATTGAATCTTTTATGACACAGTAGAAGAAATAAAGAACTCAGTTTATGATGAGTAGAAAAGATTGACAACTAGATAAGAGCTATGTTTTCAGCAAAGTAACAAAACAAAAGAAACAATGACATCAGACATTTTGGTGGTTTCATTTTAATCTGCAAACAGATTTTATACTAACATGAAGACAATTAAAATATTTAAAAAATCATCTTCTAGGCATCTAATCGTTGAAACAACTACCTTCCTTTCACCCAAGCCATTTAATGGGCTCAAATGAAATCCGTATGTAAATCTTAAAAACTTGAAATCCCCATTGTTGGTAACAAGCATTGCATGTATTAGATACTATGCCCAATAGTTGTAACCCTGAACTGTGTCAGTAATAGTGGACATATCTGTTTTGGCTTCAGGGAATTGAAGGAGCCTGATAGACATATCCAAGAATCTCTATTTATATTCTGTAATGCAACAAAAGACGTATAAGCTGTTGTGGAAATTCTTCATTATAGAGGGAAACTGTATAATCTTGGGCTTTGTTGGACTCAATCCAAAGAATTTTAGTGTATAAGAATGTGTTTTGTAGTCCAAAGGCTGATATGGAGTTGCCATTAAAGGAATATGAGTTGTTGTGAAAAAAGAAAAACAAAAAACAAAAAACAAACAAAAAAACCCACAAAAAACAAAAACAAAAAGCAAGCTAGATCTCTGTTAATACAATGTGGTTCTCTAACTTGACCAGGAAAAATTACCGATGTCATAAACGGTGGCTAGTTAATTCTTTGAATCCTGATGGTATTAATTGTGACATGGTTACAGAGCATGTGTTATATGTCAAATTTAGGCACAAGAAACATAGCAAGTGTTCCCTTTTTAAATCAGTTTGCACTTCTTTTGTGAACGTAAGAAGTGTTTAGAGAGTAACACATAGCTTAAACTGTGATTTGGGAGAGAGGGTCAACATGAGTTCTGAGAAGAGAGAGATCATTGGACCAGTGCTTGGCTGAGGCATGAAGAAAATATTTAATTTACAAAGACAAGGCAGGAAGAGGAGATCATGTCAGGCATGGAGCGTAACATGCTAAAAGTGAAAAGCTTAAATAACAATATTAGGTTGAATGATAATATTAGTAATAGCAAAAAACATTTACTGATTGCTTGTGGGAGTCTCTGTTCTAAGCACTTTCATCTGCTACTTTACTTCATCGTCACTCTTTTTGCTTATAAATAAAGAAACAAGATTCACAGACAAGTGTGTGACTTCCAAAGGGAGGAGCTGAGGTCAAGATGCAGGTCATCTCAGCAGCCGGTTTAATTGGTTGAAATGACCAGATGTAAAACTTGTTTATTGTGGGAAAGAATCAACTTAGTGCTGACCTGGTATAGACATCTTGATTGGTGTTATTAACTAATGTCAGATATGACATTTTATTTTAAAATCAGGTTATTGCATTTGTCTATCTTCAATCATAGGAAACTCCAATTCCAATATTTGGGAAGAAGTTACTGGTCATATAGCTAAAAGTGAATGGTAAGTACATGGCAAAAGAGAAGCATTATTATGTAGTAACTTTTAGTTTGTCTATTTACTGAGTTTCTTTACCACCCCAAAACAAGTTAAGTTGTTCAAGTCAGAAAAAAAAAAAACAAACCTTAAAAGAACCTTTAAAAAACCTTTAAAAACCCTTAAAAAAAACCCTTAAAAAAAGTTTGAAATGACCAGTTGTTCAAATAGAAAAATGGAAAAAAAAAATCCTAATTTCTGGACAGTCTAAATGTGGAAAAACCATTAAACACTAAAACATGAGGCAAACTTACAAATTCTCTTCCTAAATTAAAATCAAAATTAATATTACAAAGTCATTACACTATAGAGCTGGATATAAATGTAATTAATTGATGTTAGAAATATCATACAATTTAATAGAACTATTTTGCTAATAGATTTTCAATTGAGACTCCTGACTATAAAATAAGTCACTTTGATGGACTTTTCTGGAGAATCCTAATAGACACAGTTAATATACATTATTTATGCTCAGCAGTGTTTTTTATTAGACACATGTGCCCAAAGGCTTAGGCAATGGGCAAAGATTTTTTTTAAATAAATTGAAAGAATAAATAAATTAAATGAAATGAAAGCCACATGTCACATTTTTTTGGGGGGGGGGTAATATTCATGTGACTGTTGGCTACTCCATATGTTAAGCTTGAGTCTGGTTTCAGGTAATCTTATGATTAAAGGCCTATTCCCTAAATAGTCTAGGGCAGTTTCTAGTGACATGCAGAGAAAGCAATGGATCTAGACTCAAGTTCAGTAC
Source organism: Lynx rufus (assembly GCF_022079265.1). Classification (NCBI taxonomy): domain Eukaryota; kingdom Metazoa; phylum Chordata; class Mammalia; order Carnivora; family Felidae; genus Lynx; species Lynx rufus. The sequence goes on from NW_025814834.1 coordinate 154,378,387, forward strand.
ATCCTCAAGAATCTTAAACACAATTCATGCAGTCTTTGATATAACTGTGAGGCATCTGGGCAATTTAAAGAGACACATTCTCCTAACTAGGTAACTTTGAAGAGGTGTTCAATACAATATTGGATAGTTTAGATCATCAGACGTGGACTTACTTGAACTTCTTCACAACCCAATACCTGAAAAAAAAAAAAAAAGACCAACTAGAATTCTCATCTTTCTCAAGAGATTGTCTGGAAAAGGGATCAGGAGAAACAATGAACTTCTCTACCTTTCTCTTGATCATTAAAACTAGGAAAGAATGGAGAAAGGAGATGTCTGGAATGCAATGTGAGATTTGTTTAAAAAATCTGCTATTATGGATTTACTTCTAATCATTCCTTGACTATATGATTATGTATTATGACAATGTCATAATACCAACTTTTTGATGGGATGTCAGAAACATTTTACAAGTCTGTGGTTCCCTGAAAACTCAAATGCTTTTATAACTCCATAAAGTTACTATAATAGGCTTTATTATTTCTTTTAAATGACTGTCAGAGGGACCTGCCATTACCTTGACACTTATATTTGAGAAACTCTTGCTCAAGTTCTTATACACCTTCATGGCAACGCTCAGAGTCTAGGCTCTTTTGTGGCTTCCTCTTTCTGCTTCTCATTATGTCTAACCAGCAGAATGTTTTGTCTCTTTTGATCAGTAAGGTTAGAAGTGAATCAGATTCTGAATATTTTTTACACTGTTTTCAGTTCTGTTTAAGAAATATTTACTGAAGCAGTGGACCCATAAAAATGAAGTTGATTTTGAGATTTTATTGATGTAATGGAAGAGGAAGTATTGCCCATTGTTACTATATCCAAAACATTCCAGAAGTACAAGCAGAGAACTATGTCTCTATCATCAGAATTTAATATGAAATCATGTTCTTCTGTCATACAGAAAATTTGTCATAGGTTTTATCTGCAATAAAAGCTATGTCAATGGTGCCACATAATACATTTGTAAAGGTTAGAGATATTTTAACCCTCATCTGTGACCAGAATAATAATTGTAAGTAACCCACTGAAACACCCATAGCCGATTGTTAAGAGTGTAAAAATTTTCTGCACATATTAATGAAAACAGCATAGAAATCCACACGCAGTAGGGTCATTTCAAATAATGTCCTTGAAATGATACATTTATTACATAAATAAAAAATACATAATTACTAATTTTATCAATCTTATGTCCTTGTCATGGATTTGTGTTATTAAAGTCCAGAGAGATTATGCTGTTGTGTTGGTTCAAATTCCCACAAAGGCCTGTGAAAACATAACAGCCACATTAATGACTTTACTTTTTGAAATGTGTCTTGTTACAAACCCTGAATAATGAACAGAATATTCTCAGAAATACAAGTTTTGCTTATCTGGATTTAAATTTCAAAAATTTATATGATTGTCTATTTTAACTTCTGCTAATTAGGAAAAGAAATATAGGAGTAAATATTTGTACATGGATCAACTTACTCCTTAGAAAATTAAAGTTGCTGACATTTGCTTCTGTGAAATTGTAATATCTCTTGTTTTCTTCCTATTTATATTTCCTAGTGTGACTTTCCAAACAGAATTTACTTTCTTTTTTAATTGCACATTATGTTTTTATATTAAAAGCTGAATTTCAGATGTCACAACTTCTTTATCATCAGTTGAACAATTGCTAAGCAGCCACAGGACATGTATTTACGTCCCTACAGCCGAAATTGAGTTACAACATAACCACAATTCAGAACTAGCTAGAAAAATAAAATGCATTCTTAGATTTTACTTTTTCACTGAATGTACACAAGAAACAGAAGTTTTAATTTAGAAAAATCCACGTAAACCTCATTTTCTTCTCCTTCTTCCTCTCCTTCTTCTTCTTTTTAAACTCAGACAGTGGATTTATCTAAGCAACTGAGTTCCTTTCTTAAGACTCACACTGACTTCTGGTCAGTTTATTCTGAAGTGCAGAATGTATTTTGAATACAAGATGATTTGATTTAGTTGGTTTAATCCACAGTTTCAACTTTTGCCTTTTCTTTTAAAATAAGTTCCATAAAAGCATCCACAGAAGCCTTGTTTTGATTACCCTTTATCCTTCAGCCTTAGATCAGTATCAGTTTTTTCCCCTTGCTCACAATCCATTATAGAAAATACTGTAGATTTCTACAGCATGACCAAAACTCACATTATGTTTGCAATTTTCCGTAAGATTTGTATAGTATAAAGTAAAAATGTTTGCTTCAAGAGACATCTGCTATAAATAAAATGACAGTGTAAATTTTCAAGAGAGCTGCACGATTGTTGTAAAGGTTCAAAACATGAGCCTTCTAGAGTGGGTTCCAGCACTTAGCGATTTTCCAGAGGGTCGACAGTGTTCACCTCAATGTTCTTGAACCCTCACCCACCTCCTGGTCTCCCAGCCTCCCTCCCAGCTCCCAACATTGCAACGAAATTAGCCTGTAATGCTTTCAACGCCCTTGCAGATCAGCTTTTGTTCTCAGGGAAACATGGGAATGGCATTAAAATATGCTTCCCACTCTTACAAAATATTTCCTCGAAATACCTTAAAAACTCAAACCAGTTACTTCAGATTCTGATAGTATCTTTATTGAATAGAATCAGCCAGCTTGAAAGGGTCAGCCATTCTGGTCAGTGACATACATTGTCTAAGAAGTTTCTAGAACTACTCATTAAAGCTCTGCCTCAGGAGAAATTTTTAGGGAGAACAGAGACAAACTGGCATTACTTTTTCCCAATTTTCCTCTTAGTTTTCTTTAAAAACAAATAAGAGTTCTCATAATATGCTTTTGGAACGACAGAATCTTTTGTTTCCTAAACTGAAGCTTTCTGTAGTGGCTGTGGTCAGAAACTGAGTTGAGAGAAATCATTGAGTAACAATGATAATCACCAGTCAAAAATACACTGTAGTTCAGAAGAAGACAGAACCACCTTACTGAACATGGTCATTGAAGAATATTTTTTAAACATTTAAAAACTCCTTAATGTTGCCACTTATATATTTTAGTATAGAAGGTGAAGTCAGAGCCTCAAATAGAACTTTAAAATTCAAAACATAAAATTCTATAGAATGGCAAATATGTTATATTCAAGGTTTGACCTTCATAAAGGCTTCAGGGGCTGATGGAGACATGCGTAAATTAAGGCTTATTATTTTTCCGATAGAAAGAAAGGAAGTAGCAACTTGTGTAAATATTTCACCTAGTGTGAAAATATTTTTTGGTATTTATAGGAATATATTTTAAATTGCTTTTTCATTATGTTACCCCAAAGGCAAAACTATTTTATTGGAAAATTGATTTGCTATCAAATAAAATAAAGATAAGAGTTTAAAAGGTCCAAACTAGTCAAATGATAGAAATTTTGCTCACAAACGTTACCGAATGTGTTACAATAGTTTCGTGTGTGCACGCGTGTGTGTGCGTATTTTCAAAGCTTTCCATATTTATTATTCTCAAAAATTACTTTTTGTAGCAATGGGGGAAATGTTAGGCTGCCACTTCTCAGACAGCAAGCGCCTAATGCACACAGAAATTACATAAATTGTTATGACTATCAAAACCACTTGCCAAAATTTTTTTACAAAATACTTCCCCCTCTTATAAATGGTTTAATTTTCCCCTATCTCTTTGAGTCCTTTATCTTCTTCAATGTCCTACCCTGCAATATGTGTGAAATTTTATCAAAAGCTTTCTGATATTACCATAAATTACTGTGTAAGCAGAGCTATTGCTTATCTGTCAAGGGGGCTTTTTTTCTCTTTCTTTAGCAATTTTCTCCATTTCTATATGTGTGAAAGGTTTTCCTTGCTATTTCTCACCAAGGCCTGTACCTTAACGTCTTTGACTTTTGGTAAGGAGATCCAGGAGAAAGTTGTTCTTAGAATAACCTTATGACACCACAAAGGGGCAAGGAAAGCATTTTCTTTCATATGTTCTTTCTTTAACAAGTATTTAGGGAAACTAATTTCTAGATGACAGGACATATTCTTATGTTAAATACAGAGACTGTATTTCTTTATACTTAATGTATTTTTCTACCATTTTAGTTCATTTGGGTTGTATACTTTGCATGCAATGACTATTTACCATTTTTCCAATTATTTATTTTAAAATCTCTTATGTTTCATTAGTACAACATGGTAAATGTTAATCTTTTGATAGGAATTATTTTACTGGTTCTATTGTACCTGGTTAGTCATAATTTTTGACAACTATGCAATTATCTTTTCTATTGTGAGCTTTCTTTAAAAATATTCAAGGTTAATTGGATGGATATTATACTTTGGAAAGAAGTTATGATGATATCCTATTATAAACTGTATAATCTGGAAAGAGGCTGAATATCAGGGTTGTTTTATTACTGCCACAGGCAGAGATGGAGTGAAATTTCTATTTTGGGCAGTGCAGGGAAAAGGTCACTTTGAAGATCCAGACTTTGAGAACGATTGTCATGATAACAGGATATCTAGAAACTGCTTTAAAGAAGAATAACATAAAGCCCTCAGCGATGTGCCTGCGGGGCCCATCAGCCAACTGGAATTCTGTTTCACACTCAATGACTCATCCTGCCATATTTTTAATTTTACATAAATGTCCCCTCAGGTATATTAAAAAATCCTTTACAAAAATTAGATAACCCATCCTTCCCTCTATAGCAGACACATGTTAGGTCCACCGATGAATTAAAAAGCAAACTAGAAAAGATGTATCTCTGAATCTGTTTGTATTGAGATCTATGCAGTAATATAGAAAATGTTCATATTTATCATCAAAAGACTGTGTGCGTCAACAGTGATCAAATTGTTTTCAAAAGCAACAGCAGAGATAATAAGCAATGACAACAAACCATCAGACTTCCTTCCTGAATGGTAATGTCCTTCTCAGCACAGCTACTACGTACAGATGCCTTCATTCTCTGACCACAAGGAACAGACCATCTCTGCACATGTGGTGGAAATATACCTCAGTGTCCATGTCTGACTCCAGCTCTTCTTTTACCACTATATTTCTCTTGTATATTTAGTGCCTTTGGTGAGAGTAAAATCGGGAGTGCTGCTTCTGGAGATGATCCATTCTGGATTCCACACGTATGGCTCCCAAGAACTAGCCACATGAGCTTGGACAAGAGTCCAAGTTAATCTACTTGTCTATTACCAAATTGGGAACTAAAAGTATTGACTAAAAATAAAGTTATTTCCTTTTTTTTTTTTAATGTTTATTTATTTTTCTGAGAGAGAGACAGAGCGTGAGCAGGGAAGGGGCAGAGAGAGAGAGGGAGACACTGAATCTGAAACAGGCTCCAGGCTCTGAGCTGTCAGCACAGAACCCCAACACGGGGCTCAAACTCGGAATGGTGAGATCATGACCTGAGCCAAAGTTGGACACTTAACCCACTGGGCCACCCAGGAGCCCCAAAATAAAGGTATTTTTTTAACTTTATAAACTTTTTTTTTTTTTTTAGCAAATTTAGGTTTACCAAAAAATTGTGCAGGACATACAGAGAGTTCCCATGTACTTGCTACTCCCAATCCCCTCTTAATAACATCTTGCATTAGTGTGGTACATTTGTTATGACTGACAAGCCAATATTGGCACATTATTAACTGAAGCCCATAATTCACATAAGGATTCATTCTTTGGGTTAATACCATTCTACGGATTTTCACAAATATCTAATGCCAAGTATTCACCAATACAATATGGTACAGAATAGTTTCATTGCCCTAAAATTTTCCTGTGCTCTACCCTTTCATCCTTACCTCCCTCCACAAAAGCCCTGGCAACTATTGGCATTTTTATTTTCTCCATAGTTTTACCTTTTCCAGAATGTTACATAGTTGGAATCATATAGTATGTAGCCTTTTCAGACTTGCTTGTTTCACTTAGCAACATATATTTAAGATTTTTTTTCATGACTTTTTGTGACCTGACAACACATTTATTTCTATCACTAATATTCCATCACGTTGATGTGCTATAGTTTGTTTATTCATTCACTTATTGAACAACATCTTGGTTGCTTTAGTGATTATGAGTAAAGCCACTATAAACAGTCTTGTGTAGGTTTTGTGCGGACATGTTTTCAACTCCCTTGGATAAAAGCACCATTGCTGGATCAGACAGTAAGAGTATGTTTAGCCTTGTAAGAAAATGCCAAACTGTCTTCCAAAGTGGCAGTGCCATTTTGCATTCCCACTAGCTATGAATGAGTGATATTTTGCTTCACATCCTTGCCATCCTTATGTCAGTGTTTTGGATTTTATCCATTTAAGTACATAGGTAATGAATCTTATTATTGTTTAATATATATATATATATATATATATATATATATATATATATTTAACAAATATTTATTAGCTATTTTGTACCAGCCCCTGTTCTAAGGACTGGGATTATAAGAGTGAATAAAACAGACAAAAAAGCCCCCCATGGAGTCTGTATTCTAGTCGGTAGAGGCTGGAAACAAAGAAATTAGTGGTAAATGTATATGGAGGTTGGTGATAAGTTCTAGCATGGAAGGAACTTGAGGGCAGAAAAAAATATTGGGGTGGGGACTGCCATTTGTAAACTGTGTGGTCAGAAAAGGTGTCCATGAGAGGATGACATTTTAGCAAAGCACTGAAGGAAGAAAAAATAAGCCGTCATGCAAACATCTGGAGGAAGTATTCTGGGCAGAGAGAATACCAAGTAGCAAGACCCAGGAGAAGGAGGATGCCAGGAAAGTTTAGAAGGAGCACAGAAGCCAGCCTGAGCAAGGAGATGATATCAGGGAGGTCCTGGGGGCTGCCTTACATAGGATCTAGTAGGACACGATAGGGTTTTTCATGTTACTCTAAGAGAGGTAGAAAGTCATCAAAGCAGCAAAGTTTTGAGCAGGAAAGCAATATGGTATGGCTTATTCTTTAAAGCATCTTTGGGCAGCTATACTGAAAATAGGTTGTAGGAGTCAAGGGCAGTAGCCGATAGACAAGGTGGTGAAGCTCTCACAAATATCCACATAAGAGACAGTGCTGCTGGAGTCAAATTTGAGGAGAGTGATTATAAAATGCTTGTAACATTCCCTGTCACATGGTATTATAGTTAGTGTTTACCTTCTTTATTAATTTTCATCACGAATATAAAAATATAAAATATCCATATTTCCTACACCATGTTTCCAATTATTAGGACATATTCTGATGTTAATTATTCAACTGTTTTCAGTAAAATTATTTATAACAGTGCTTATAGGTCTTTAAAAAAATCCAAACTCTTTTACTTAGAAAAGTTGAAAAAGTTCATATTGGATTAGAGTTGCATGATATTGCTAGGATATGTCTTTTAAATATTTTTCACCTATTAGAATATATTTAGCTCATTTGAGATATAATTCAGTTCCAATCTGCAATCCTTCTATATACCAAGTCAAAGTGTCATATGAAATAACGACAGAGGCTTGTTAAAGTTTTTGGTTCCTAAACACCGGGTTTTTTTCTTCCCCAGGAACAGCAAAATTAAGGGATGGAGTGTAGTTACAATAGTTGTCATTCAAAATTATGAATAGGGGTCCTTGGTTGGAGATTCAAATCTCTTAGAGTGGTCTGGGGTGGGTAGATTGTGAGGAGATAGCTTTTTTTTTTTTTTTTTTAAATAAACGATTAAATCAGGAAACCTAATTGTCCGGTTAGCTGGGGATGAGGGAAATTGAAATCAGACCTCCTGTCTTCCTGGTTTCATGCTAGATTCGAATATGGTCACTGGGTCTCTGGAGCCTAGGAAAATCAAGTGTATTACAAATGAGTAAGAATTCTAGAGAAACTCTCCAGTAATTTGCTACCTGAATGTGGCATTAGGCAGTTATCTAAATCAATCCCAACAATGACCTAAGTGAAAGGTGTAAATATAACCATCATTCACTTAAGAAATATTTGCTGAGGGGCACCTGGGTGGCTCAGTTGGTTGAGCACCCGACCTCGACTCAGGTCATGATCTCACGGTTCATGAGTTCGAGTCCTGCATCGGGCTCTCTGCTGTCAGCACAGAGCCACCTTCACATCCTCTGTCCTCCTCTCTCCAAAAAAAAAAAACATTAAAAAAAATATTCACTGGACATGTCCTGTATCCAAGAAACTCTTTTAGGAACTAGGGCTACAGAGATAAATTAAAAAGTCCCTGCCTCATAGAATTTACATTGTAGTTGGGGGAGACAGCTGATAAACTTTAAAGGAATTGAATATACAATATAATGTTACATAGTGACAAGGGCTAGGCAGAAAAACGTGATGTGGGGTAAAGGAACGAAGTGTGATAGAATGTGCATTTGCGATAGGCTGTTTAGGAAAGAGATCTCTGAGGAAGTGTCATAAGAATGAGACACAAATGCAGCGAAGATGTAAGCTGCAGTCCTGGGGAAAGCATTCCAGGCAGAGAAAAGTCCAAGTGTAAAGGCTCGAGGTGGGAGCATTTCTGGTGTGTTCTAGAACAGCAAGGAGGCCATTTGACCCCCTCGAATGAGGGAGTGGGGAGAGCAAGGGTAGGAGATGAGGCTGTTGGGGAAGGATGTGGGTTTCTGTGTCATGGGTCATTGAGACCATCAAAGTGTTATGATCTGATTTTCATTTTGGAAAGATCGCTCTATGGGGCAGAGAGAATAAGGAAGCACAGAAATAGAAGGTCAAGGAGGCTCTGGGTGGCTCAGTCAGTTAAGCGTCTGACTTCCACTCAGGTCATGATCTCATGGTTTGTGAGTTCCAGCCCCTCATCGTGTTCTATGCTGACAGCTCAGAGCCTGGAGCCTGCTTCAGATTCTGTGTCTCCCTCTCTCTCTGCCCCTCCTCTGCTTGTGCTCTGCCTCTCTCTCTCTCAAAAATAAATAGATATGAAAAAAATAGAAGGTCAAGGGGTCTGGGTGGTTCAGTTAAGCCTCCAACTCTTGATTTTGGATCAGGTCATGATCTCATGGTTTGTGAGACTGAGCTCTGAGTGGGGCTGTGTTGAGAGCATGGGGACCTGCTTGGGGTTCTCTCTCTCCCTCTCTCTCTACCTGTCCTCTGCTCAAGCTTGCTCTCACTCTCTCTTTCTCTTTCAAAATAAGTAAAACTTAAAAACAAAAAAAGAAAAATAGAAGGTCTAATCAGGCAGCTGTTGAAAGCACCCAGGGGAGACCAGGGCTTAGATAATGTGGTAGTGAATAAATCTGAGCTACATCTATAGGTAGAGGTGACAGCATTTGCTTATATGAGAGAAAGAAAGAAGAGAGATTTGGTGCATGAATATCTGTAGTAAATGGTGATATTTCACCAAATGAAGAATGCAAAGTTGGGAGAGAACAGCTGCAGTGCAATGGGATATTTTTCAAAATTGGAAGATATGTTATCTTCTTGTGCTCCCCATAAAGCCCACGGTGCTTTTGAAACATAAAAAGCAATGTCTATTGTTTTTTTAAAAAATAGTATAACTTGAGATGAAAAGGAGGTGGGCTGTTCAACTTTACTTCCTTGAGATAAGCATAAATATAGTCTATTGCAATGATTCTTGAAGAATGTTCTGTGGCCCGTTGGTCAGCTTTAAGGGACTTCCCAAAATGCCTGGAACTGATCAAAATGTACAGGTGGTCCTTCTCGTCAGTAATGAAAAATAAAGCTTCATTCCATAGACCTATCTTACCCTTACTTATAACTAAAAAATTTTTGTTTTGTTTTGTTTTACTAGTAACCTATGATACTAACACTTGGTATTTATATACCCGAAATACCAAGTTGCTAGAGTGTCCTGAAGACGTATTTAGTTTTTTACTCATAAGGGTTGGCAATGCTTGACAATATTCCCTCCATTTAAGGGGAAGATAATTTGTTGTAAGTGAACCAGAGATGTCTAGATTTGGCCAGGATTTTAAGATTTGTAAAAGAGTGGTGCCTGGGTGGCTCAGTCAGTTAAGTGTCCAAGTGTTTGAATTTGGCTCAGGTCATAATCTCACAGATGATGAGTTTGAGCCCCACACTGAGCTGTCAGCTCAGAGCCTTTTTCGGATCCTCTCTCCCTCTCTCTCTGCTCCTCCCCCTGCTCATTCTCTCTCTCTGTCTCTCTCTCTCAAAAATAAATAAACATTAAAAAAAATAAACGTAAAATCTGCAAAAGAGTGAAAGAGCCTCAGAGTCAATAGTTGTCAACATGCCATGGAGTGTTTTCCTTATGGGGGGATTCACATATGGGGGAAACATCACTCTTTGAAGGGGAAAATTGGGCAGCTATTGAATAAGTTAGTATCCTACTTTAATAAGTTTCAAAGGTGCTCAAGGTATTATAGAATTCAGTAAAAAAAAGAGCTTTCAGGGTTTTGAGTTTGGGAGAAATGATTATATCAGGAACCAAGGTGAGGCCTTCTAAGGAGGCTAGTTATAAATTCGATTCAAAAATCATAAGCTGGAAGTTGTTGGTGAAACTTGGCCCAGGGACTAGGAGGTTAGGCTCTGAGGGTAAGCTTAAAGACATTTAGCCACCAGTGTAAAAAAGCCATTTTCTTTCTTTAAGAATTTTGTTTAGCATAAGGAAACATTAAAAAGGGACCTGGGTGGCTCAGTCAGTTAAGCATCCGAATTGCAGTCCATGAGTTCGAGCCCCATGATGGGCTCTGTGCTGATAGCTTGGAGTTCAGAGCCTAGAGCCTGCTTCAAATTCTGTGTCTCCCTCTCTCTCTGCCCCTCCCCTGCTTGCACCCTGTCTCTCTCTCAAAAATAAATAAACATTAAAAAAAAAGAAAGAAAAGAAAACATGAAAGAGATTTAAGAAAGTTTGTTCCCACAGCTGTAATAAATGTAGTTACAATTGTGGAAAATGAGTCCCAGCAACACCTAAAATGGTTGGTTTCGTGATGCTCCCAGAGCCTGTCTTATCCGGGGAAGGTTTAGAAAATGGCTGGGATCCTGACAATGCTGCTCACATGGGGAGTAAAGAGCACTGCTACAACCCTGACAGTATATTCCTGAACTTCTGCCTGAGTCTTGATCCCCCTGATTCCTAGTCTAGGGATGCAGCAAGTCCAGAAGGACACTGGGAGGACACTTATGAAGAAATTGAGTTTATATAGTTCCTTTTTTTCTTGCTTTAACCATAGTTCAGTTCCCATGACTTTTTCATGCAAAGTGTTTTCATTATTCTCCACAGTAATGTTTTTGTATACCTCTTGTTTCCTGTGATTTCTTTCTTGAAGAGACAGCCTAACAGATGGTCTAAAAGTACTTACCTTACTAGGGTACTTTCCTAGGGGCAGCTACCCCAAAAGTAAACTTTTAATAAATGGCAAAATGTCACCCCTTATTCATGAGATCGTGAAGTCTTAAAAATGTGAAGGGTCTCATGACACTGAAGTCCCTAATTGAAAGAGGGGAGAAATGCCACCATGTTTTATTACCACTGGGAATCCCGGTATACCACCACCGAGAGTGAAGTGAAGGGCCCCAGGGCAGGCTGTCCCCAAACGTACCATAATGGCATATCGACTACTTTGAATTAAAGCTTGGGAAACAACCAGTCCAAGGAGACCCCAAGCCTCCCCTGTCCACCCTGAAAGCAGGAAACAAATCTCCCATGTGAAAAATACCCTGTCTGGCCTAAAAAGTAAAAAGACATCCTTATTACCAGAGACAGAGACTTCAGAGTCAAGAAAGCTGTAGAAATCAACTGTTACCTTTTTTTTTTTACTAATCTACGACTTCAGCCCAAATTCCGCTTACAATTTCTTATTGATTAAAGTTTCCTGATCAGGAGGATGAAGACCATAATGGAATCAACCAAATAGGGTAGATTACATGAATCAATATGTGGAAAACACTTAGGAAAGTGCCCAGTGTCTCAACTTCGTAAATAGTATGAAAGCATTAGCTTTAGTAGAATTCTTTAATATAGTATAGTTCTTTAAGACTAGAGCTTATGTTCTACTGGGTCAGTTATGACCTGAAAATTACTAAATTGCTTCTCTCTGAGCTAAGACTTCTGTAAAATATGAAGATAATAGGACCCAAGCTGTAGGCTTAGTATGATAGTCCTGTGTGAGTGTGTGGGGGGTGGGGTTGGGGTGGGGGGAGGAAGAGGCTTAAATCCAAATAGGTTCTTGTCAGTGTTTTCATCACTGTTATTTCATTGCAATCTCAAAGCATGCTACTTAGTTTTTTTTTTTTCTTTTCTTTTAGGGATATAAAAAGAGTGACTATTTTAATTCTCAGTACCATTTAAGGAATTCACACATTTGTTTACTCTGGAAAGCATGCAATTGTGTTTACTAAAACATATGGATGTTTACTATAAATGCTTCATTCCTAAGATCTGCTTTCACATGTGCACATCAGGCATAATGATAATATTTGAACCCTGGTAAAGTATTGCATGCTATATAAATGTGGATAATGTGCTTCGCAGGATCATTTTCATCCTCATGTTAATTATTTGAGCAAAATGCAAATATTTAATTGAATGTAAAAATTGATCCTATACATATTTATTTGCTCTATCTATTCTCAGAGTAAATTCAGTATGATTACTATGAGCATAATTTCAACTGACTTCTATGAAGAAGATTTCACAGTCACCTGAAGTAACAGCCTGCAGCCCTTATTATGGAAAGCCCCCAAAAGGAGCTTGCAGAATCTTGGGAGGATTTCTTAAATCTTATAAAAAAAATAGGAAGAAAGTAAAAGAAGATTTCTCCTTAAAAAGAAATCTGAAAATGCAGCATGAGAAACCAAAGAGTTCTTAATCTATTGACATATCAAACTTACTACCCAGATTTCTCTCTCATTGTTCACTTTACATTATTATGTGTCTCATTTTTACAGTACTTGAAAATTGCTGCATATTCTTAAGTCACAAAAACAGATGAAAATTGAGATGTAAATTTTTGTACTTTAAAAGTAGTTACAAAATTATTTCTTTAAAGTGATCCCACACGACAGGGGATAAAATCGATGCATTAAGAGATGCTAGAATAAAATACAGTGTGGTTCACCACTGGAAAATATAAGCGAGTTTACTTGATTTTATTTCTATCAAAATGAATCTTGAAAACCACTGATTATACGTCTCCTGTTTTCAACGTATTGTTTAGAGGATAGAGGAAAGGACAGAAGTACTGATGAAAAATAAATGGACCGAGACGGGTTTGTGAATCCCAGATCTTGCTGTTAGTATGTTCATAAACAATATGTGAATGTTACAGTCCAACAATTTTTTGCCCTCTTTAGAATACTGTAAGCCAAAATACTTTACATAAAATGCATGGTTTTTTTTCTTGCCTTGTTTTTCTGCTTTGTTACCTTCAAGTTATACCGTTCTTTATATTATAGCAACTCAGAGTTTGCACCACTAAATGTGACTCCATAAAGGGCCTCTGATACTGTACTTTGTTATATTTATGTTTTTAAAATATAAAAACAATATACCCTTGAGGATAAACAAAAACTCAGAATTGCACAATTTCAACTCATTTGCAATGTGGCTCGTTCAACATTACATATAGTGCGCTTACATCACTCATAAAATAGAGTATTTCCAACTCTTGTACTGCTTCTAGAATCTCAAAAGTTTTAGGACTTTCATTTCCTGACATCTTAATAAAACATGTAGCCTTAATGGCTACCTAACTGAACCTGGGATTTTCATGTAATTTAAAAAATTCTGGACAAAGACAAGTGAACAAATTGACTTGAGAAGTGACTTAACATGTGAGACTCTCATTGCTTTTTTTTTTTGAAGAGTGCCCCATGAAAACATACTTATCTGTAAAAATAATCAGAAATGATTCTTTTTCTTTTTTTTTTAACATTTATTTATTTTCAAGAGAGAGACAGAGACAGAGTACATACAGGGGAGGGGCAGACAGAGGAGACACAGAATCCCAAGCAGGCTCCAGGCTCTGAACTGTCAGCACAGAGCCCAACACACGGCTCAAACTCACAAACCACAAGATCATGACCAAAGTCTAATGCCCAACCAACTGAGCCACCCAGGAGGCCCAGAAATGATTCTATAATATTATTTATAAACTTTCTTATAATAATCTTTATTTGCAATTCCCCCCCCCAATCTCTTTTTAAATCTTTATTCTTGGGTCCTATTTTGGACCCCCTTCAGGGGGTGGTGGTTATTCCTGCATCCAGCATCAAAGTATAAGCACACCCTCACAGACAAACATGCACAGTCACAGACAAACAAAACAAACTGGGAAACGTGACAAGAGTAGTGTAAGTGACTGTACATGTGGAAAATGTCTGAAAGATAAAGGAAACTAGAAAAAGAATGACTCACACAGCTGTGGCAGACCTTCCCATAGTTTCCATGGACTCTCCTATCTATCCGTATTCAGCATTAGCTGAAAATCATCATTTCATAAAATCTCAAAATCCAAATTATTCTGTTTCTCATATGTGAATCTCCAGTCTTCACTCTCTTGTTTTTACATTCAGAACATGAGTTCTATTTGTGGTGCTACCTAACTTTCTGTATAGCTTGAGGAAAGCCACTTAACCTCTCTGAACTATACTGCTTCTTAATATGAAAATTTGGACTAAAATATTGGACACTGTCTATTCAGAGGATTGCTGTGAAGATCAACATGAAGATTACATCAACTATAAACATGTATACATAGTTTAGATAAGCAGTGTTAACCTAGACACATATTAGATCCAAATAATTTTAATTCTTAGTAGTAATCTGTGGCTTTTCAGCCACAGATTTAATGTATTTATTCTGCAAACCTTTGTTGAACATTCCCATTCTGAGCATTGAGCACTCAGCCAAGGTGTCCATAAGGGAGTGTTTCAGGTGCGACGTCTGGAAAGAATAGGTTTTGGGGTCTTACTTTCTGTAGATGCCCTTGCTGTTGAATTGCCTGGAGCCTAATCAATGGCTGTAACATGTGGCTGCTCAAGGGACACTGGCTCCAGGTGCCTGGTGGCGGGAGGGATGAAATCCAGGTTCCTCTCTGCACCTCAGGAAGTATGCCCTAGAGGAAAAGGAACCTTCTTACACTATTGGTGGGAATGCAAACTGGTGTGGCTACTCTGGAGAAGAGTATGAAGGTTCTCAAAAAGCTAAAAATAGAACTCTCCTACAATCCAACAATTACACTACTAAGTATTTATCCAAAGGATACAAAAATACTAATTTGAAAGGGTGCATACACCCTGATGTTTACGGCAGCATTATCAACAATAGCCAAACTATGGAACAAGCCCAAATGTCCACCAACTGACAAATGGGGTAAAGAAGATGTGGTTTATCTGATGGAACACTACTCAGCCATAAAAAGAAAGAAACCTTGCCATTTACAAGGATGTGGATGGAGCTAGAGAGTATTATGCTAAGCAAAATAGGTCAGTCAGAGAAAGACAAATACTATGTGATTTCACATGTGGAATTTAAGAAACAAATGAATATAGGGTGGGGGGGTGGTAAAGAGAGTCAAACTGAGAAACAGACTCTCAACTATAGAGAACAAACTGAAGGTTGCTGGAGAGGAGGTGGGTGAGGGAAATGGGCTAAACAGGTAATGGGGATTAAGGAGGGCACTTGTTGGGATGAGCACCGAGTGTTGTATGTAAGTGATGAATCACTACATAGACACCAGAAACTAATATTGCACTGTATGTTAACTAGCTGGAATTTAAATAAAAACTTGGAGATAAATAAATAAGTCAGAAAGAAAGAAAGAAAGAAAGAAAGAAAGAAAGAAAGAAAGAAAGAAAGAAAGAAAGAAAAAGAAAGAAAGAAAAGAAGAAAATATCCCCTAGAGAGGGAGCTGCTGAGTCTGGCTGGAGTTGGGGGCTCTTTTTTCCAGTCTTCAAAGGCCAAAGAATGGGCTAAGTCTGCGACTCTCTCCCTTTGGGATCACCACTCATCTCTTCAGGCTGAATAGAACATCATTCTTGGCCGACTAAGAAATGCCAGGGTTGGGGTGCCTGGGTGGCTCAGTCGGTTGAGCGTCCGACTTCGACTCAGGTCATGATCTCACAGTCCATGAGTCTGAGTCCCACATCAGGCTCTGTGCTGACAGCTCAGAGCCTGGGGCCTGCTTCAGATTCTCCGTCTCCCTCTCTCTCTGCCCCTTCCCCACATGCGCTCTGTCTCTCTCTGCCTCCCGAAAAATAAAGAAAATTAATTGTAAAAAATAAAAAAAAAAGAAATGCCAGGGTCCTCAAGACATATTTTAGATAGTTTTCCTCTAGGTCCTCACCATTTCTCAGGCTATCCTACAGGACCTGTGCCTGATTGTGTTGTTGTAACACCCCCACAAATTCCACCCCTTCTTAGAACTGCAACAGGGACAAAACTCTGTCAACAAGACAGAACATAGTGCCGGTAGAAGATGATCCAACATGTTGTTCATCTTTTTGTGGACAATGCCCTTAAGCCCTCAGGGTCAAAAGATTACACCCATTTCACAAACTTTTCTATCGCCATTATTACAGTTTCTCTGTATGCTATTTGGGTTGAAATTCTGTGCCATTTCTGCAAACATCAACATAATTAGTGTTCTGAAAGTATGCTATTGATATGGTTTGGAAAGTTTTAAATCTTGGACCGTACACAGAGAAAAGTTAAAGTTTTCAATATAAATGTCCAATTAATCTACAAAGCGATCTTTAAATATTCTCATATATTCTGTCCTCAAAAATCCTTATTTTCCATTCATGTAAAATCATGTCATAATCCAAGAATATAGAATTATTAAAGCATATAAATTCTAAAACTTGTGGCTTGTTCCTGGAAATAATTACATTGATTGAGGCACTGTGAATTTGAAGTAGAATGTTTTTGTGAGTTGCTGCAGGAGAAAACTCTTAAGCTTCATAAATCTAAATTGAGTGACTGAGAAAAAAGAAAAGGTCTATAAAGCTATGAATACCTATTCTAGTAAAGGATGCAAAAAATTTCAATAAAGAAATAATTGGTAATCTTGAATTCAGTGACAGAAAATTATAAATCTGTCTCTTTTATGAAGTCTCTTGTGTGAAATATGGATGAGTTGAGGTTATAAAAAAACATGTTTACCAGCAGGAGCTTAAATCAACAGCTTTGAACATGATAGTTCAGAAAGTAGCAGGGAGCCACTGTTCCTGACATGGGCAACATTGACATTTATTTAATTTTTTACTTTCCCACAGTAGCCATTTCTTCTCCTGCCCTGTCTCTGCCTACCTTTGTCCTTGGTTAAAATAAACCATCGCAGCATTAAATCTGTCTCCCACAGTTAATTACTGCAGTTATGTGTGAAAGCATTTAGTTGCAAAACCTTCTCGATGGGTTTTAAAGACACAGTTTAATATTAGTTTGTATGGTGGTTGCTGTACATCTTCAAACCATAGAGACCATGTCAAGTGCTCCAAGGAATAATGAAATATTAATTTTGAGACAAAAAATTAAGTGGCTTAAAGAAGAAGCTGTTGTCTATCCCACGAATGGCTTTTAAGACATTGATATCTATGCTTTGAACATATCTATTCTTAGCCGTTCAAACCGCATGTAATGAGCCCTAAGTAACTGTCTGCCTTCACTTATGTAGCACAGATTGAAACCACCAATCCCTTCTTTCTGTCAGAGCACAGCTATGAAGAAAAGGCACCCTTTTCTTATCTACAGTCCTGTAGTTTTTGACAACATTATGCCAATATAGAAGACCTGTTACTGTCTTGTAAACACTGGAGGAAAAAAAAGTACCCCTAATACTTAAATAAATACTAATGTCCAAGTATTTTGTGGTATGTATACATGTGGATTTGGTAATGCTTTTCCATACTTATTTCATTAAATACTTTACTTGTGAAAAGAAAACCCCCAAAGCCAAATGGAAAAGTTTTCCTTGTTCATTCATACAATAAATGACCATAGAGCATCTTTTGTGTATTAGGGTTGATACATAAGGTTGATCTTCTTTATCCAAAATGTTAAAAATGATGAAGATAAAAATGGGTAGAAGTAAGTGATTGTTATAAGAAATGACTTAAATACCACTGGCACCCAATGGATATTGAGCACTAAGAAAGTAATATTGGGAAGTAAAAAAAATAACAACAACTTATTTTGGGCTTTTTTTATCATTGGCCTTGAATTAAAAAAAAATCAACATTTATTTATTTTTGAAAGCCAAAGAGAGACAGAGAGTGAGCAGGGGAAGGGGAGAGACAGAGAGGGAGAGGGACACAGATTCGAAGCAGGCTCCAGGCTCTGAGCTATCAGCACAAAGCCTGATGCGGGGCTCGAACCCATGAACCGTGAGACCATGACATGAGCCAAAGTCAGTTGCTTAACTGACTGAGCCACCCAGGTGCCCCTGTTGGCCTTGAAATTGAAAGCTCCATCAGAAATGTTATAATAGAATAATGACGGCTTCAGCTTTTCTAATGTGCGGCCAATTTTCCTCCAAAGCAGGAATATTATGAGTGCTTAATTAACTCTTAAATAACAATTATTTGTAAATGGGACTAGGGTAAGATGGGAAAGTGTACAGAGGCAAGACCACTGGAGGCAATCACAATGAGGACTAGCTGAAGCTTTAGGACAATCCTTGACGAAGATGCTCGTGGATAAGCTTACTAGATCCATGAACCAGCAAGCACTTAGAAAAGCCTCAAAGCAACAAGATAAGACAATTGTGGAGAGTCTCCATTTAAAGAGGAAAGCCTTAAAGGAATCTCTTTTCCCATCAATAATTTTATAAAATATACATGGCCTACATGGAGTATATGCACACATGTTGAGGGACATGATGTCATGAGAATATCTTTTCTGTTAATGTTCCCAGAACTCTTTGATAGAATCAATGCTCATAGTCTTGATTAACTCAAATATATATCTGTCTCTGATATAATGTAAGCTTATGGAACCCAAGTTTTTAAGGCTATCCTATTTAATATTCAAGACCTGGATGAACAAACAGGATAGATGGTATTCTGCGGATTCATTAGCAAGCTCTTGCAACACACTGTGTTTAATGCTCCGAATCGGTATCCGTACTGGAATTGCTGTTAGATCCCCCAAACAAAAAAGCATGTTTATAGTCTCATGATAGTCTGAAAACACCCAGGCTATCCAAGAATGTATTACCTCTAATACCACCTCTTTCACATGCTTCATTCCACTCTTAAGTATGCTCTTTATTTTGTTGCTGTCATATATTGAGATCTGTATATGGCTTAAAAACCGGTTTATTTTTTCCTAAGATGATACGACGATTTCATTTTAATTTCTCTGTGCAGGTTCCATTTAATAGTCCCACTTGGAAGCAGATTGACAAAGCAGGATTGAGCGTTGACCGATTACATCTGGAATTTTGTCCACCCACAGGTAGAAGCAATTGCCGATAGCAGAAGGAGGAGAAGGCTCAACATGGCTGTATTGCATCCACAATGTTCATCTCTGGCCAGGCACTCAGTTTCTATCTAAAAACCAACTAGTGTGTTTCCTGGCACCTTTTCCAAGTTGTTGATTTTAGCATCCTCTCTGTATCATGCACTGAACACAGTATACCCTCAGTAAGTCATTTAATGTCACAAATTTAGCAGCACTCAAAGAATTATTCATCTCTTGGAATAATGCACCTCAGCAAGGCTTGAAACTGAGCTAAAATGGGATTTTTTTAAACCCAGATTATCAGTGGATGTAATACCCAAGAGTTGTCTCTTTTCACTAACAAACAGAAAAGTTAATTGCAAGAAATGTATCACTCTACTGTATAATGTTGATAGTGGGGGAGGCTGTGAGTGGGTAGGGGGAAGGGGGTTATGGGAACTCTGTGTACTTTCTGCTCAGTTTTGCTCTTAACCTAAAACTACTTTAAAAAATAAAGTCTACTTAAAATGGAGGGGGGATTAATAATCCATTTATATAAACAGAGATGACATATTTGCGTTTTTAAAGAGATATTTGGTTTTGTGATTCAGGTCGATTTTATATTTGCCATGGTTTACTCTGTAAGGTGCACTTATTAGTGAATTTAAAAGTCTTAAGACAACTTTTTTCATCGTTGTTTGCCGAATGCAACTTTCTCTGAAGTTGTAATCACCATGCAGAAAATTGTAAGCACCTTATACATGATTTTTCAGCTGGAACAACAGCATGAATAACTTTAATTGGTTAAGATTTTGAATTATAAAACTGTCAGTGTAGGGGCACTATGTGGCTCAGTCAGTTAAGTGTCCGACTCTTGATTTTGGCTCAGGTCATGATCTCACAATTTGTGAGTTCAAGCCCTGCGTGGGGGCTCTGTGCTGACAGTGCGGAACCTGTTTGGGATTCTCTCTCTCCCTCTCTCTGCACCTCCCCTGCTTGTGCTCTTTCTCTCAAAGTAATTAAATAAACATTTGAAAATATTGGGGCACCTTGGTGGCTCAGTCGGTTAAGAGTCTGACTTTGGCTCAAGTCATGATCTCCCGGTTCATGGGTTCAAGCCCCATGTCAGGCTCTGCACTGACAACTCAGAACCTGGAGCCTGCTTGGGATTCTTTGTCTCTCTCTTTCTCTGCCCTTCCCCTACTCATGCTCTCTCTCTCTCAGTCTCTCAAAAATAAATAAAATGGTGAAAAAATTTTAAATAAAAATGGCAAAGTAGAGATATAAAATTCTGCCTTTGATATTTTTATGTGTATAGTATAATATGGATGAGAAATGACTTGAAGAGAAAAGTGTATGAGGAAGGAGAGCACTGGAATAAGTGAGAGATCAACCTTATAGAAAAACAAACTCGACATTGAAGACTGTCGGTTTTCTCTTTCTTGCATGTTCATTGATCTATGCCTGTGTTTTATTCACTATTTTGTTAATGAATCCATAATCTTCCTTCAGTCATATCATGATCTAGAAGACACTAAATTTAAATCAGAAATGATATGCAGTGTTAGAACCTTAGACTGTACATAATGTCAAAAGTATATTTGATAAAACGCAAACCAAAGAATTGAACTCACTCATCAGAAAAAAAATGAGCATGGATATACTTAAGTCACACTCAAAAAATAAACACCTTAGAAGGAGTAAGAATTTATACAGACAATCTTTCTAATCTTCATTCCACATACATATTGCATTCAACCACTCAGGATTTAGAAACCAGAAAACGGAATTCACAGTGTGAGACTCGGTGTTCAGAATGTTGAACAAAGAACTTGACACTGTTCCTTGCTTCACAAATGGAATTTTCAGAATCCCAGACAGCCAAAGTCTCCTATTCTATGTAGAATGATATGCTTGGATCTGAGAGAAGAAATTCAACAGCCCTGACACTGTCTTGATGCTGTACAGTCCTACGTGGCAAATGGATTTGTTTTCCAAAGAGAAAAAAAAAAAAGAGTTTTGTTTTCCTACACTATAGACTTCTTTTAAATCTACTTAAAATATGAAGGTTTGTTTGCTTGTTTGTTTGTTTGATTTTGGTATCAGGTTTGTTTTTGTAGGGGAAAGTGATTCAATCACTCAGAGACTCTAGGTCAGCATGGGGTATTCTTAAGTGCTGGAAGGTGATAACTTGCCTCTTGTGCAGTTCCAGATTCACAGAGAAAATTAAATTCTCTCACACTAGAGCAAAGGTATTAGTTCTACACAACTAAAGTGTAGGGCAGTTTCTCTCTTCTCCCTGGCTCCTTTTCAAATAGGTTAGCAGTAAAGGTTGTGTACATGAAAAAAGAACAGATGACAGCAAATTCAGACTGCACTGGACTCTTCAGTGGATTGGAGCGACTGCCTGATTTCCTTCATATTTACAATACTAAAGGAATCTGAGAAATAATTCAGATAGTCTAAAAAACAGTCTTCGACAGATTTAAAACTGGCTGCCTGTCACTGAAGAAGAGAAGAAAGCTTGGGATGTTTATACACACACAGATGGAAACAGATGACCCTAGTCAGAGATAGCACATGAAACCACAAAGAAACAGAAAAAGAGGGATAAAGTGGGAATCAATACGGAACAGGGCAAAAAAGAAAAGTTTGAATTTAAATCTAAGCTGCTAAATACTGGATGAGCAGGTTCATTGTTCTCTTGGAAAAGAAATCGCTACTTCAGCATCAAGAAAGCCCCTTCAGGCTTTGACTATTTTCACACTACCCAATTAAACCAAACCAATGCATACTAATGAAAGTAAACATGAAGGCGGGTGGGGGGAGGGCGAGGTGGGGGCAATGAGGGTTGGGGGGTGGGTAGAGAGGAGAGGAGGATCAAGCCTCTAGGTTACCAATGACTCATTTCTTTTTTGAAGAGTTTAGGATTTAAAGTTTCTGAACAGCATTCTCAAACCACTAAAGGATTCAGTTTTATTTTGTTGTTTTTTTTTTTTCTAATTTTACTAACAGTATCAGTAGTCCTAGCAGAAGTCTCGGAGTGGGAGTTTAAATAGGAACTAAGATAGAAGGTCAGAGGGAAAAAACACCAACAGACGTAAATCAAGACCAACACAAACATGCTATCTTAATCAATCAAGGTGAGCTTGTCTGCATGATTCCAACTTCTCTACGACAGTCAGGTTCTCACTGCAGCTGCTTTTCTCAACTGCCTGTGGCATTAACTTTTACAACTTTAATTTTCCAGTCAGATGCCAAGCATACCTGAGCTCCCTTATGATGGGCACGATTAGCCATGCTCCTTAGCCATAGCAACCATGGCGTCTTTCCCGCAATGAGAAATGAAACTTTAAAAAGTTATTCTGATTTACAACTACACAAATTCTCGCAACGTGGTAATAAAGAGGCTACATGATGAAACCTGACAGGATGTTAAGCTTCCTGCACAAGTGTGGACAGCTGAAGAGGCAAGAAATAATACAGTCGTCACCGGGCTGTTTCACCTCAACACGGAGCAAACAAAAAGAGCGTTGTTAATCAGTTCAACTCTTCGCCTGGGTAATCCTAAACCAGTAATTGATAAATGGGAAAACCATACGGCCTCAGCTCTGTGATTCATAAAGCACATGAATATTCATACCATCTCCTTTGGTCAAGAGGCATTCTACATGCTCCTGGGCAGGCTTGGGAAGAGGAATACAAATAGTTTCTTGCTCAGCAGTAAAATACTGCTTCCCTTTTAAGGCCTATTTTCTCCTATTAAAAGTGAAGTTTAGCAATACTCGGAGGACAGTAAACACAGTGAATGTAGGTAAATGACAAATGGTTCCACAGGAAATGCTGTACTTTAGCTTTTTCATACAGCTACGTTTGGAAAAATATTAAATCTTTAAAGAAAATGGAATACGCACACTGCCAGAGAGAGCAGCAGTACCACATTTTCACCCTGGAAATACTTCATCTCTGCGTTGTAAGAATAACTTATTTTTCAATAAAATCTTAACATCGGAATTTCTGATATGCTGGAGACAAATAGTTTAGCTTGTGGATGGAATTAAAATAATTTCAGCATGATGTTGATATAAAATATACTGAAGCTCATTCTTGACAAAATCAGCTTAAAAAGTACTTAAAAGGAAAGGTTATGGTATTTGTACCAATTAATTTCACTTTTAGAAAAGTTTGTCTAAATTATAACGAAATAAACTCAACATACGTCTTAACAAAATTGTGGGTACTATGACGTATACATTAAAATGCTATGAATACAAGTACACTTTAAGCACATCTGTAGTTAGAGAACTTAGGGGAAACCATTCATATAAAATGAGGAATTTGTTCACAGTTTGATCTTTTATAGAAATTGATTTTCATATGTGACTTTTCCCTAACTCAGAGCACCTGTTGCTAGATCTCATCTTTGGTATAAAAATCATCCATTATCCCAGACCCCAAAGATAAAAGAAAAGGAAGAAACAAAAATAAATGAAAAGAGCAGATTTATCTACGCAAAAATATCAAAATATTCAATCCAAGAATATTTTACAACATTATTTAGAATACTAGCTAATTGCTGACCAAACACAGCCATCCACAAAATAAGCATTAATGAAATTGGATATGCCCACATGACTGAACTTCAGGGGACAATTAAAAGTCATAGCTTTAAGAATAGTTAATAAGCGCAAGTTTTCATGTTATATATTTGTAGAAAAACTCGGTTAACATTGCTTATGCAGCATGATCCTGATGTGTGTGTGTGTGTGTGTGTGTGTGTGTGTGTGTGTGTGTGTGTAAATGACTAATCTACATGTTTGGAAAGATTTTTGAGTTCCCAGACTCTTCCCTGTAGTTTCTTCCAATACATTGATTCTGTCTAACCACTCCATTCAAATCCCTTTCTCTGAATTTCTGTTTGAGAGTTTCATTTAAAAATTTCTTTTCTGGGGCGCCTGGGTGGCACAGTCGGTTAAGCGTCCGACTTTAGCCAGGTCACGATCTCGCGGTCCGGGAGTTCGAGCCCCGCGTCAGGCTCTGGGCTGATGGCTCAGAGCCTGGAGCCTGTTTCCGATTCTGTGTCTCCCTCTCTCTCTGCCCCTCCCCCGTTCATGCTCTGTCTCTCTCTGTCCCAAAAATAAATAAACGTTGAAAAAAAAAATTTTTTTTAAATTTCTTTTCTTTAATATGTTAGTTTTGTCCCTCAACTAATTCATATGCGATTTGAAGATAGGGAAACATCATAAGCATACATAATATAAAATACTTATACATAAATATATAAAATATCCAACAAGATACTGCACATAATAGAGTGTCAACATAATCTATTTGTGGTTGCTCTTTGACTTTTCTATTATGTGGATCCTAATGAAATTTAAAAGGTAATTCCTCTGGCACAACACATGGGAAGAAAGAACCTTTCCAACATCAGTGACATTATTTTTCTTTTCACTCTCCATCAAAGGGAAACAGAATTTTAAAGCGGTTCAGTGATCCAGTTTCTGTTTCACTGATAACTTTTTTCTACAAATTTTATTTTACATATAAAATAGAAATAACCTCCCCTAATAGATAGCACAAGCTTTTGCACAAAATAGAAAAATTCAGAGGAACGGAAAGTCTCATAGCAATAACTACTGTTAGTAGTTTGATGTATGATTTTAGACTATTTAATTATATCTAAAGCTTCCCCCACTCAACATTTTATTATGAAAGTTTTTAAACATCCAGAAAAGTAGAAAGTATTGTAAACACCCATATACCCACTACTTGGATTCTGCAAGTGAATTTTACTGTTGTATCTTAAGCTTTTAATGTGTAAAAAATATTATGTGTTTTATTTCTTAAGCAGTAAATGCTTTTTATTTTACAGATATGTATGTAATGCAAAGGATATGTATGTAATTACAGAAAAGTGTGTAATGCAAAGGAATCCTCCCACCAGAAGAAAAGTGTCACTTGTATGTTTTCCTGGTTCTCTGAAGACTTCAGCCTTGTAGTGAATGGAACCTAAGGAAAGCTTGACAGAAAATGAAATGTGTATCCTGTCTACTTAATGAAACCCCCAACCCAAACCAAAGGAACAGAAAACTTTATATGTGCTCTTAAATAAAATAGGTATTAGTGGATTGCCTTACTCAGGGCTTGCATTTCCATAAATGTTGCCTATATCTACTGCTATCCCCTAGGTGCAGCCCTCTAAGGATGGTTTATAAGTATGTGATACATCCAATTCTATCCCAGTCAGGACCAGAAAGCAGTTACAGTTTTCTGCAATTGCTCATTTATGCATTTGCTGTCATAGGACTGTCTACAAGTTGGGTAACAAATCTTTAAACAAACTCCAGGACAAACATTCTAGAATTGTAGAATGAAAACTGTGTAGCTCTTAATTTAGCAATGATAGAGAGTTAAATAGAGTGGGCAGAGAAATGGCAAATTAAAGAAAAAGTCTTTGTGTTTTTAGCACAACGTAGTGCGTTGAGCCTACAGTAGCCGTCCCCTCAGTTTTCTATCTACAAAATGTACTTCATATGACACTTCTCGGGGCACCTGAGTGGCTCAGTCGGTTAAGCGTCCGACTTTGGCTCAGGTCATGAACTCACGGTTCGTGAGTTCGAGCCTTGCATCAGGCTCTGGGCTGACAGCTCGGAGCCTGGAGCCCGCCTCAGATTCTGTGTCTCCCTCCGTCTGCCCCTCCGCTGCTTGCACTCTGTCTCTCGCATTGTCTCAAAAATAAATAAACATTAAAATTTTTTTTAAAAATATGATACTTCTCACAAACATATTTTCAGGTCAAAATGAGATAACATTTAAAGCCTGTAATATAGTGACTGTCATATAATAAATAATCAATACATATTAGTATTGGCATCCTAGTGTCATTCTCATTTCTCAGATAGTAACAATTTTGCTGTAATTATACTATATTATTAATAACTAACTAGCCATATGGGTTATACTATATATATATATATATAAATGTATGTATATAAATATATATAAATATATATAAATGTATGTAAATGTATACTATATATATATATATAAATGTATGTTAAAATCATTTCATCAAAATATATAAGTATTCCTTCCAGTTAAACTACAATATATTTCAAGAGCTCTAAACTATGTTTACTAGTAGAGTATATACTGGGATTCAATGTCAAAAATTTGTGTTGCTCTTGAGGAAGAGAGAGAGGGAGGGAGACTCACATATAAACATATTATCCCTTCATTCAGCAAGGAAAGTGGTTCATATTCTGTCTACTAAGGCATTACATGTGGCAGGTTTATGAACAGGGTAAGATGCCTCAGAGGTGAGGGTTTATCACACATCATGAGAGTTGTATTCTACCTTTCAGAGTTAGCAGGACCTAGCAAATTTAGAATCTTTAGAAGAAAATACATATATATATATGTATTTATATATGTATATATATACATATATATGTATTTATACATGTATATTTATATACATGTGTATATATATACATATATATATATATATATATATATATATATAGTATGCTTACTTATGAATATGAGTTTTAGTCCAATTTGACATTTTGGTCCAATATCTCAGTGAATCACAGCACTTTTTCCTCTTTAACAATCTCTCTCAATGATTGTTTTATGCGACTTAAAATTTTTTTTTGTTTTAATCCTTTAATTTTTGTTACATTTGAAATTTGCTTATTCTTTCTTATTTAATTGGTTTAGGAGTGAACATAACCCCCTGGAGTTTGAGAAAATTACAAGGACTCTCCCAGCAATGCTTATGAACCCATTGAGACTATGCTTAACTTTTACTGACGAGGATTTAAATAAGTTTGGAAAGAGATTTAGGTACATAACAGAGAGAAAGCTCTAATACTGAACTTTCAGACATTTACTTACCAAAATTATAACAGACATTATTAACTGGCATTTAATGTGAATAGCTCTGGGCGGATCCAGACTCAACCTATTTTTGTCCGTCAACACTTTGCTGACAGATTTAATGGACACCTTTGTAAATTATTTTAACTGGTATTAACAATACTGATCCTTAAGCCTCCTCAAACCTTATCCCACAGATTGACTCCTAATGGATTAACTGAATTCAACAGACAAGAGCTGCCAAAGCATTAGCATTTCTTTACATTTCAGTTTTGGCTTTATGCTAAGATGTCAATGTTTACTTTAAAACTAAATCCAGTCTCTGAAAAATATTTATACTTTTTGGGCCAATAACATTGTCTCACCCTATGGCACAGGTAATTATAACTAATGGAAATCGGCAGTGATAAACTTGCTTTATAATCATCTCAGAGGCGCTAGCCATATACGGAACACATGCTTTTTCAATCCATTATTAAAAACATCTGATACATCTGTGAGAACTGGAGTTTCTCTTTTTCCCTCTCTAGTGTTCTGAATACTGGGAACAGTTACAACTACAACATTTTAAGAGGCTGTTTTTTTTTTTTCTTCTTCACACACACACAAAACCATGAAAGAAGCTTTTACAGGAAGTAACAAATACTCCTAAATGACATTTCATTAAAAATGTGTTCCCTTGGAAAGCGGACAGAACTAAAAGCCATGCTTTTACTTGGCAGAAAAAAAGTAGTGCAGCAGGCAATGTGTGAAGCTAAGGAGCATCAAAATCTACTTTGCCATGGATGTGAGCAGCATTCTGACCTAGAAAATAAAAAGGCAAAGGAATTTTACATGTGCTTTGATATGTGTTAGAGTAAAAATTGAATAGAATTCCCATCTCAAGAAGAGAACAAACAGAAAATGCAGACAATTGAATAAACTGTGTTAGTACAAAGCTACCAGATATATTCTTGGTTTCTTTTTTTTAAAACTCTACATTCTGACCATAAAACTAAGTTTTTTGGTTTGTTTTTTGTTTTTTTGTTTTACAGAAAAAGTGATCTGGTTTTGCATCTACATTAAATATGTCAATTCTCGACTCTGGATAGATCAAGGATATTATGTAATTCTTTTCCTTGTGTACTTTCTTCTTCTTCTCTCTCTCTTTTTTTTTCTATATTGTATTTTGTTGACACTTCCAAATGTTAACTGTTTCTGTGATTAATTGGAAAATAATAACTTTAAAATTGTAAGCACAGTGGCCAAAATAATTACTATTTTGGGTCACTCTTGCTTAAGACATCTGCTTTTGACTATTACCCGAAGGACAAATGATTAGTCGGAGTCGTTTCCTTCTCTTCTAGATAGAAGCATGCCCACGTCATCCTTCCTCTGGCCCCCTCCTAAATCCTTAAAAGGAAGATTAAAATTGTCATTGAAAAATCTTCTGTCTGTGACAAGCTTTAACATACTCCGTAAACGAGTTTGCAAAGCAGAGTTAAAACTCTACTGGGAATGGCATTGCCAAGTTGTTTTTCAAGGTTACTTTCTCTTCATTAAAAAACTTTGTAAAATAATAATGAAGAAGAAACGGCTTCCCATTAAGGAAAGAATAAGATTACTTGTCGGTTTTACTGCTCCCCTACTCAAACTTTCTCTTGGTTTGAGGGTAATGCCAGCTCATGTTCTGTAAGAATTCTTTGCTTCACATTCACTGTAAACAGAAAAGAGCCGTAATTACACCACATTTGATCCATATCAAAGCAGCTGATCCATGTATCGATTTACATAAAGTAAAGCACATAAAACATTTTTGCTTTTCACCCTTACTTCACCACTTTCTAAGGAAAGTTTCCTTTTGCATACTTCATTTGAATACAAAACCCTCCCGTTGAAATTTGTGATGTTAAACAAACCATACCAGTCATTCAACTTTTTAATTAAGGATTCAGTGTTCCATCCCTTTTTCAGACATTAAAATTCAGGTGCAGTCATTAATCTTTCTAAACGAATTCACCTGTGGCTAATACTGATGTATTTTCTATGAGGCTTGTCATGGGCTGCGTGCGGCATGCATAACCACTCTACAGTTAATTACACAAGGGATTATCGTTAGTGTCATAAAGATAAAGCCTTGCTAGCAGCATTATAGAGAAGGTCTTTTTCTTTCTTTCTCCTCCCTTCCTTTGGAGCAATGCCCTATTTCATTTTGTTAACATTCACAAAAGTATTTAAGAATAATATGTTGTGTTTACCCCCATGGCTCACTGTAGACACAAGTCAGGAAGTCAGTAGATAGGCATGAAGGGATACCTATTTTAGAGTTCTGCTATCACAAACTAATTTGCAAGATATTGGCCAAACCCAAAGAAATAAGAAGATAAATGAAATGTAACTTTCAGTTTTAGGCATCTTGATTAAATCTAGGAAATAGATTTTTTTTTCTGAATTTGTCAATTGAATGATAGCTCATATATCTGCATTTAGAAAACCAAAATGAAAAGATTTGTCAGCTTTACTAAAAATCCCCTTGATATATGTAATGAGTAGAAGTTGCTCAAAAGTTTAAAAAACAAAACAAAACTAGGTAGCTTTTAGAGGCTACCTATTAACAACAATAAAAGCAAAAAATACTGCAAAACAGAAACAAAAGATAAAAACTAGTACAGCAAGTTAGAGAAATGTATTTTATTTCAATGACTTAGACCAAGCATATATAATAACTTGATACACCCACACTTTGGTAGAAATAAAATCAAAATGATTCTTTTTTTTTGTAGGCACATATCGAAATTTAAATATGTATACTCTAGTTGTAATTGCGAATTTTCTTTGAACTTGTTATCTATGGTATAGTTGTACATTCCCAGAAAATAGGGAAAAATATGTAGATATAAATATGGGTGATATTAAATGAAAATACAGGAAGTACATCGGCTTCGGCTTAAAATAGTTTAAAATTAGCTTAATTGAAATTAGCTTAATCAACAAGAAATCAAAGTTTTTAAGGAGTCTAAAATGCAATCCAGTACATAAAAATAAGGGGAAAAACAAGAAAGAGAAATTTTAAAAATAGTAAGTTATCATCAAATGGATTAAAAATGTGAGGTTTTTTTTTCAATTTGTTTAATGTAGATTAACAGATTTTAATTTTAATAAAATATGAAAAAATAATCTTTAGCGTATCTTTTTGTTATACCTTTGTATTTAGAAATAAGAACTAGTTACTCCTGTCAGATATTTAGGTATTTCCAAAAGGTAGGCAATTGTTTGAATATTTTTCCTATTTTCATCTATGGCCAGCAGCAAATAGGTATAGCCACATTGTTTCTCTAGTTTGAGATAATGAAATGAAACATTTATTTTTTACCCGTTTGGCAGATGATCAGTTTGGCATTGGTTTTTCACCAAATAAATAGATCCACTCATATTGAGCAGATACAGACTGATAGCCAAAATTAAAAAGATAACTTACGAAATTTAAATTATGTTCCAACTATTCACCACGAAGTTTCCGGTTTCTCCAAATTAAAAATATAAAGTGGAACATGTGACCATCTTGGTTTTTCAGGCTGATACCTACCCACCTGAAAACTACGATCAAACTTTGCTCTTTCGTTGTTTTAGCTCTAAACATATGTTTCTGTAAAAAATAAAGTAGCTCGTTAGATTGATGCGTGTAATTTGATTTAAATGGCTTATAACAGTATTGGAGTAATGTTGTAGACACGGAGCCTGTCAGTAGACAGTCTCTTACTAATACCACTCCCTTTGTCTTGAATGATCTAAAATGGAACCAAATTTGTCAGAGGCCATGTATGTCTCATCCAAGAGTATGGTCACTGAAGTCTTCAGTGCAGCTCTCTCCCCCACACAGACATACTTGTGAACAAGCACGCTGGAGGATATGACTATGGTTCTATAGTCATATAGATATGGTGATAATTTCACTGGATCCTTTTCTATGAATCCCTTATGTTTCCTAATGTTTTACATTCATGTATTCTGAAGAATATCTGATGTGTTCATTCTTTAATGCCATAACATGCTAACAAAATTAATAATACAAGCACCTATGAATATATGAAAACTTTGTTGAGGAAGAACTAAATTATTCTTACCCACCCAACTTTTTAAAAATCTTTCAAACTTAAAAATTATGGAACATATCTTTAAAAAGATTTCTGTCCAAGATATAGAAGTATATTCCTAAAGTCCTGATATGACTTTTAAAATCATTCCTGGCATGGGGGCGCCTGGGTGGCGCAGTCGGTTAAGCGTCCGACTTCAGCCAGGTCACGATCTCGTGGTCCGTGAGTTCGAGCCCCGCGTCAGGCTCTGGGCTGATGGCTCGGAGCCTGGAGCCTGTTTCCGATTCTGTGTCTCCCTCTCTCTCTGCCCCTCCCCCGTTCATGCTCTGTCTCTCTCTGTCAAAAATAAATAAACATTGAAAAAAAAAAATTAAAAAAAAAAATAAAATAAAATCATTCCTGGCATGGAAGTCATTTATACCCTTGGAATATTACTTTATACCAGTTGATTTTATCAATTTTTTCAGAAATGTTTTCCTCGAAGCAATCTTTATAAAAGAGAAGGTTTTGCTTTTCATCTTCAGACTTTAATATAAAAGTTATTAAATTCATGACAAACCTTAAATTTGAATTAATCTAACCTGGAAAGTGGAGTATATGAAGATAAACGTATTTGGATAGGAAAATTTTCAAATTTTGTGGTATTTACTGTTTTCTTACCCCAAAGAGATCCTACTGATTGTAGCCATACCTTTAAAACACTGGTTTTATTTTTGCTTTAACTTAGATTATTTCAAGTTTTACAAACTTGGGGCTCAGTCTGTTGGGCATCTGACTGTTAATCTCAGCTAAGGTCATTAGCTCATGGTTTGTGAGACTGAGCTTCACTTCAGGCTGCACTGATAGCATGGAGGCTGCTTAGGATTCTCTCTCTCTCTCTCTCTCTCTCTCTCTCTCTCTGTCCCTCCCCTGCTCATGCTCTCTCTTTCTCTCTCTCTCTCAAAATAAATAAATAAACTTAAAAAAAATAAAGTTATACAAACTTTATAATACCTTGCTTTATTTTAAAACTTCTTTTGAATTTTTAATACTTCTCACCCCCACCTGCCTGTTTAAAACTGCATTCTTATGATCCTTTATATGTACATTCTTCCCCTCTCTCAAAACTGTTAAGAATGCAATGATGTAACAATATACTGACAAGCAAGTTAGAATATAAAGCTGACAAACCTTTAATTTTAATGCATTAGTCTGTATAAGATATATTGTAGCTCAACTAGTGTGAATGTTTTTAGGGATGCATATGTAGGTTTCTGAAGTTCTTAGGTAAAGCAAAGTTAATAATTAAATTAATCAAGCTTAAATATACACTTAATCTTTTTAAGTGTGTTTTAATAGTTGGAGCTTAAAAGAATGTGTTATGTGTTAAATGCGATAGTAAATTTTATATGTAGTGAATATATTTTGGCAATTTTTAAAACTACATTTATGGTTTCTGTTAGTTGGACAGATGATTGGGGGAAAAAAACCTAAATCCATGTACGATTAATATAATTTCTTACCAAACATCTGGGTCAATAGACGTCATACTGATCTATAATATCGCAAACCACCATAAAGCTTTGAATATCTTCCTATGCATTAGAGAGACGATTGGCTCTCTTATGATTTGTTTAGCAATGTTGACAAATATCTGTATCTTTATATATATGTCTATATCAAATGTCTATATCTATAAGGACAAAGTTAACATTTTTAAAAATATTAGTTTGCAATGTGTATTCAGTTTTGATTTGTCTTTATTGCCTACAATTTAATCCTAAATGCCAGTAACATTAAATATTATACATATAACATTAAATATATATACATATATATATGTATGTATGTATGTACGTATGTATGTATATGCCAGATATAGAGATGTGTTGTACAATTTGAAAAGAGAAAAAGTATAATGAGGTAAAATCAGTGTAAATAATACTTGAAGATACTCCTATAAATTCTGATTTCAAAATTTAGAAAGTAAAATATTGATTTAAGATATTGTCCTTTTTTAGTGGAAAATATCTTATTTTTCAGTGTTTTATATTAAATGAGCAATAGATAACACTCTGCTAGAAGATAAATTTTGTAAATACACAATTTTCCATGTAAATATCCCTTAATACCTTAACTAAAGAAGTAGAAAAGCCTCTCATTTAAAAAAATCTGTTCCATTCATTGGGTTAGAATCAATAATTGAAATACTAAGCATAAATCTAGTAATTTATTCTCAAGCATTATTTTAAAATGATTTTCAGGCTATGACCTTTTTTTCCTTCCCTCCTTCCCTTCCTCCCTCCCTTCCTTCCTTCCTTCCTTCCTTCCTTCCTTCCTTCCTTCCTTCTTTTCTTCCTTCCTTTTCTTAATTCCAGAGCCTGGCTAAATTTCTTGTTTCAATGGGCTGCCAGTTATTAAATTCGAAAACATTTAATATGAACTCAAGCTCATACTGTGAAAACAATATCCTGGAAGACAAAGATGAAATTCAGCGTTGTGAGCTGAGATCACCATTGACCTCACAGCATTTTTCTTTATTATCAATATTTCTAATTTCCAATTCAGGATTTTGAATTTCCTTGTTTATCAGTATCTCTACTCAAACTGAAAGGATATTTCTTAGCCTAACTTTTGTACCGATAGAAGGAAAAGAACATTCCATCTACCTTTCACACTGGTTACACAACATAGACATATGCTACACCCCTAATAGTCCCATACCATGACTTCGGTTTTATGGCAGACAGCTTGCAAACCTACTGACAGGATACAGTATAAACACACCAGGCTTTATGGAATTAGTCGATGCACTTGCAAGGTTAATGTAGCATCTGTGATGCAAATCTGTGACCATTCTAATAGCTCTATTGGTAGACCGATGCCATTTCTCAGATCTGCTCTTGAGTTCCATTAAGCAGTTTCCCAGTCACCATTAACTTCAAGTATCATTTACGCAGTAAATATATGATTCTATGGAAAGGAATACCAGAAGTGCAACCCATTTACACACCACAGGATACTGTTGAATTACAGAAGCACCAACCACATTTAGAATATTCTGGACTGACAGCACATTCTGAAGCGTCACTTTGCATTTCTGGACACATGTTCAATTTCTGCTCATGAGTAAGCTGGTCACTGGGCTGATACATTTGCTATGAAAGGCTTCATTTTTCTCATTTAGAGGTTCAGCAACATGTCTTGCTGAGGATATTTACAAGATGTCATATTCTCACAAGCATCGGATAGACTCTGGAGTCGAGAGCAAATTTCACACAGGACAGGCTTTCTTTTTAATCCGAGAGCACTGGGGCTGAGAGCCCAGCAGGATTCATCTAGTCCACAAAAGCTCTTCACCCTGCACACAGTGTGTGCTTAGCCAGAACACCCACACTTTGTGCTTTCTTACCAAATGACATTTTCTGGCTGCCCACTTCATATTTGTCACTTGTATACAACGTGTAATGTCTAAAGAAAGCATGATCAGCTTGGGCATCACTAATCTCATTACTGTAATAGCTCTGAAAACATGCGACAAAAAGTAACCGGTAAGCCACTGCACATACACATGCCATGCTCAGCATGCCCCTCATTGAAACATGCAATTCACCGGCTGCTAAGAAAGGCAGCAGTCAGCAGTGCCAATTTGACTCCTCACTCCCTGCGGCAAATGAAGAATAACTACTCAGACCTAAATGAAAGGAGTGCTGACAGGCCTATCTACCTTAAAGGGCTGTCAAGTACAAGGGTGCAGCATAAAACCCACTAACCTTTCAAATCTGATTGAACATTTCTCTTTTTGGAGACAGGAGCAAGGGAGCTCTGTCTGTCCATTTGAAGTTTTCTTATTGTCATTTAGTCTCCCTTTCATTAGAATATGACTCCTTAGACTTCAACTTGAGGTCTATTGAGACCAGATTACATCATTACCGTTATGTGGTATGTTACACACTAATCATAACCATTACCACTTACAAGTCTGCAGCTTCATTCAATTAGCTGCCTGACATGGATTTTGCAGTTAATTCATGGTGAAGGTCAGCAGTGGTCAGAGTGGCAGGTGCATTCTGCTACCTTTTTGAATGCCAATTATCAGTCTTGGATAATTAGAGTGACTCATAGACAAGTTAATCAGATCAAAACCTAAGGTAAGAGGCTTATGGAACTGTCCAATACTATTAAAAATCATAAAGGATAATCTATGAATTTAAATAAATATTTATCTCTTAATTTACTTAAAATCTATATATTTATGCTTATCTCCTTTATTCTTACTACCAAAGAAAATGTTTATATACCATGGACATAGGGGTATATGTGGTGTTTTAATAGATATATGTTTGATTTCCATTAATAGGAAATATAATAAATCATACAATTTCAAAAATGTCATCAAAATAATTTTAAATATTTTCTGTATAATGTTTGTGGGTGAAATCACATTTATAGTTTAAGGACTCCCCCACCCCCTTCCAAAGCTGTTTTTCTTGAAAAATTGCAATCTTTCTTTCCGATAGTTAGAATTCTACATCATATGGAACTCCTTTGTGCTGTGGTTATCAAAAAACTTGGAGCTTATTACGGCATTCATTTAAGGTATTTACATTAGCCACATACTTAGCATATGGTTCACTTTCATGATCCATGGACTTCGATTATTTTAGATATCTTTTAGGTAAGTGATCTCAATACATATATATCATAATGTATTATATATTAATAGTCTAATACATTATATATTATATATTGAATAATTAAATATTTTACATTTAATATTTATATGTACTTTTGACACAGTTTACTTCTTGTCTTAAATATATATATGTTTACATTTGAGCATACATATACACAGACACATGCACACATATAGGCATATACACTTAAATCATTGGAAGAGGATAAAAAATATAAATCAGTCACTAATTAAAAGCTAGTTAGTCACCATAAACTGTTTTGAATATCAGTTATATCAATGGTATATTTCCTAGGCTCTTCCTAGTGCGAATGTAAGGATCTGAATCCATGTAGTGTTTAGTGAAGGTACCCTGTGCCAGACACTGGGCTGGCCAGGTGGTAAGCATAAGTAGTAAATTAGATAGACGTGGTCCTACTCACCATTGAAGTTAGAGTCCAGGGTAATACAGACATATACCTCATCAGTTCCAACATAGTGATAAAAACCATGATATGAAGAATGGCAGAATGATAACTGTTTATCTAGTTGACAGCTACATGGGGGTTCATTATACCATTCCTGCC
Source organism: Lynx rufus (assembly GCF_022079265.1). NCBI lineage: Eukaryota > Metazoa > Chordata > Mammalia > Carnivora > Felidae > Lynx > Lynx rufus. The sequence continues at coordinate 154,414,934 of NW_025814834.1, forward strand.
TCTTTGATATTTTTGAAAGAAATTAAATCCATTCTTTAAAGGTCAGTGTCCTTTTGTGGAGGAAATTCCTTACCATCTTAGATAGAGTGTAGTGGAATCAGCCAAGAGAAGGCATGTGAGGGGATCAGCGGGGTTGGCTAAGTCTGTACTGTCTCATTCACAGAAGATGGTATTCTCAACCATTGGAAGTGAGGAGACACATCATACCTTCTGGGCAATGAGCAGAATGTAGTTCAAGATGAAGTCATGAGAGATGAGCCTAACAAGGAAAACAAAATCCAAATCACTAAGCATTTCCAAATCATGTTTTTTAGATTTTATTCTGAAAATAATTTATTGTCTAAGACCGAAGTTTCTAAAGCCCTATATAGGTAGCAATGTATTTTAAGAATAACGTCACTTTTTCAAGGAGTTAAATCAATACCTTGGGATATTTTTTTTCTATGTGAAATATAATCAGAGGCTTTCAAAACATGATACAAGAATACAATAAGTTGATACTTTATAAGAAGGCTGGACAAAGAGTTTAAACTGGTTTCCTTAAATGCATACTTTTAAAGCCAACATTTTAATCTTTAATTTAGTAGAGAGAGTCATAGTATGACATAAAGAGCGTCACATCTCAGAAAGGTTTCTTGAGGCAGAATGAATGCCGATTGAGGTAGTCAGTTTGTCCCATATGTGAAAGGCCATGTAAATGGTGTGGAAGTTGTCTGTGTTGGAACACTCTTCTGTAAAGACAACTGTAGCCAGAGACAATCAACTATTCAATAGGACTTATTTGCTTGAGTCTATACTAAACGTAAACTAAAAGAGTCATGAAAAACAGGACAAAAGAAGTGTTAACTTATTAAGTGACTAACAGTTTGTGGAGTCCTTCAACTTTTCAGAATTTTTTTTGTTGTTGTTTATACCAGTCATTGCTGCATTTTATTGATTCTCACATTTCCCTTCATTTGTATTAACATTCTACCATCTCAAATCTCTTAAAATGGTTAATCTAAACAATGGTAATGAAAATCCAATGGCGTCTGTTAAAAGCACTAACTTTACAATTGTAACTTTATAGCCTCATTCCCAAAAGTTATAAAAAGTATCCAGACATTCAGAAAAGTAAATTTGCATGCAACGCCTTTTTTCTTTCTCTAAGATTTTTACTATCAGCACAGAATACTTCAGAAAATAACATTACAACTTGTAGAAAGTAATGCTATACCCGGAAAAATATTGATTTTTAAATTTGTTAAGACGGTAAGAGAGAAAAAAAAGACAAATCTCATGTCTGGATTAAGTCAAAGACTCAACATGAAAAGTTGGTAATCAGTTCTGACTTTCCTGTCCTTTGCAATAAGAAAATGACATCCTATTCAATAATGGGACAGAGACAAGTATAGATATTTACATTCATAAATACCAGATGATTGCAGAAATGTGACTCTAAAAGGATCACCCTGATTTAGTTTTTCCTCTGAAAATTAATGCTCTTTATTTACATTGATTGTAGATCTCCTTCATCTGAAAATATAAATTACCCATCAAATGTCAAGGACAATATATCACTGCTGTAGTTTGGTGGGTCATTTAAAATAAATTGTTAAAGAACTTTTAGCGTTTTATTTCTCTGGGAAGAAGTAGCATGAATTTAATAATCATAACATTGTGCCAATTATCATTATGTTCAGTTTTGAATGTATTGTGTTATTTTACTAAATACTTAAAAGTTCAATAAAGTGTCTTTATCAAAACATTTAAAACATGATAAAGTATCTGGATAAAAGATAGTATGCTCTAAGACACTCTGAGAAAGAATATAAATGATATTATCTTTGATAAATAGTATTTAAAAAGGAGATTTGAAGAAAAACCAGTGACTACTGGCTATAAAAGGAACATCTTTTAACTCACACATTAATTAGCATCCTCTTTTTGTGAAGTAATTTGTGGGCTTGTAATTAGAAGTTTACGAGTGGAATTTGAGTTCCATCCAAATATGAGATGCATAAAATTTAAATAGAGTTTTGGTATATAGAAACTATTAAAACATATTCACAGTTATATGAAGAGAATATGTTTGCTCACAGTAAAGAAAAAAATAAGATGAATAGTTTGCAATACAAACAGAATTCCAGTTACATGTATTAATTTTTCCTTACTCAAAACACCAGCCCCTTTTTGATTTTTACCAATAGTACATAATGTTTGGATTAAGTTGAAGACTTAACATGAAATCTAGATAGTTACCTCTGACTTTCATGTCTTTGGCAATAAAAAAAGAATGTTCTATTCAGCAATGGCACATAGATGAGTATAGACACTTAGGTTACAAATACCTAACGCTTGAAGAAATTTGACTCTAAAGGATTATATTGATTCTAAATATATATGGATTTTTATAGTGGCGTTAAAGGAGAGTTTATGGAGATGTAGAATTGACTCTTGGCATTTCTTGAGAAAATATTATACACAATGAAGTAATAGTGAATAACATTTCATAGATTTAAGAAAGGAGAAAATATGTGTGTAATGGAATGTATTAGAATTTTGCTTTCACCTTTCAAAGATAGTGATTTGTTTCGGAACCGTTTTTCATGGGAAGTACTTTGATTTGAACTTACCTGCAAAGGGTATGAACTTGAACTGTTTCTAACTGATTTATTATTTTAGAAGTTTTTAAATGAGAAGCTTATTAAGAAACGTTAGTTGCTTGCTTCACTCTAAAATGTCGCTTTTTCATTTTCAAACCACATTTAGGATTACATTAGAATCAAAAGTGACTGTCTACCTACAGACTTTTCTTTTTTTTTTTTTTTTTTCAACGTTTATTTATTTTTGGGACAGAGAGAGACAGAGCATGAAGGGGGGAGGGGCAGAGAGAGAGGGAGACACAGAATCGGAAACAGGCTCCAGGCTCTGAGCCATCAGCCCAGAGCCTGACGCGGGGCTCGAACTCACGGACCGCGAGATCGTGACCTGGCTGAAGTCGGACGCTTAACCGACTGCGCCACCCAGGCGCCCCCCTACAGACTTTTCTATGTATCTAGGTTCCAATGAAATTAATAGTCACATATACTCAATGCATACTGATTATTTACTATATGTGAGGCAGTGCACTGGGTGCGAGGCTACAAGGATAAAGATGTATACTGGAAGATTTTTCTGTATCACATCTGCAATTAACAAATGAAAATTCAACTTTTTTATTTTCCTTATTTTTTATTTCTCACTATGGCAAAAGCGCATACAGTGCTTAGACATAAGAAGCAAAAGTTTCATTCATAAGACAGCCTGATCTTTAGAATTCACTAATGAAGTTCACTAAATTAAGAAGTTAAATGGAAGTTGAAAGGAGCTGCCATAACTCGTGACGGTGGGTATTAGGTGAACAAACTCAGGTTAATTCTGCACACTGAAATAGTGACATAAGAGGTAGCAAAAGTAATCTGACAAGGATTAAATTTGCAGTGTTATGAATAAAGTCTTTTTCTTTTCCCACCAAACCGAAGATAAGCCGAAATGCATTTTGATTGGTTTTTAGAATATTTAAAAAATCTTCCTCTGACACGTGGAGGTGACAAATATTGCCAGTAAAGGTGTCAAATGACCAATTGTTGGTTGTGATTTAAAAAATCGTAAGTGATAAAGTCTATTTAGTTATGATCATTGTATATAAATCTTTTTGAATTATGACACGTGTCATACACATACGAGAAAAGTAACAGCGCAACTCACAAAATTAAACAAAAAGGCCAATCGTTTTGTTATATGTATTTACTATAGAATTAAATATATAAATGAAATGATACAGTGATAATATATTTATAAAATGTATATTATAAAATGTATATTATGTATTATAAAAATGTAATTATAAAATGCATATTTATACATTCATAAATAAATAATATGTATTATGTAAGACGAAATGTTAGGGCTGTGTGTGTGTGTGTGTGTGTGTGTATGTGTGTGTGTCAAAACAGCCAAATGCTTTACAGAAATACAACTTAAATGCTTTCACAAATTGCTCCCAATTTACTGATATGCATAACAACTAATTTACACAAGAAATCCAGAATAATGAACATGTTTCATGTGTTTCTTCAAATTTTACTTAATAACCTTAACTATAAAATTTGTTCAATAGAGATGCTAATATGTTTGAGCAACTTAGATCATAATTTCTTCTACCATAATTTATCTATGTCTGTTTCACCTCTAAAGAACAATTTTTAACTTTGCAATATGTATTTGCTTTCACATAAGTTTTATAAATATATATAAATCTGACATTGTGGCCACATTGTGTGCACAAAGCAAATGGCATGCATTATAGAGAAATCCTTCAATTTGCTTTATAACAGTTTAGTACTTTTGCTTACTATTATTTTTGATTTTCAGATAAGTTAAGGAGAAAGCCAAGAACAACTGAATAAGAAATCGAATTTTTATTTGTTTAAAAAATATTTATTTATTTATTTTTAAGAGAGAGAGAGAGAGAGAGAGAGAGGGAGAGAGAGAAAGCACAAGCATGGGGAGGGGCAAAGAGAGAGAAGAAGACACAGAATCCAAAGCAGGCTCCAGGCTCTGATCAGTCTGCGCAGAGCTGGACGTGGGGCTCCAACTCATGAACCATGAGATCATTACTTATGCCAAAGTCCGACACTAAGCCACCCAGGTGCCCCAATTTTCATTTGTTTAAGTATCAAAAAATTCCTTCTTCAGAGGAAGGCAATGTCGAGTCAATGGGCTTGTTATAGGTTCTTAGCTCTAACAATGACTAGTCTTGTCATCTTGGACAAACGACTTCTCTTTGCCTCTTTTGGTATCATTTGTAAAGTGGGAGGTTTATAATACAACCCACACCAAAGGATACAAAGAAAAAAATTAATCCACAGCAAATGCTGGTAGAAACAATTGGTAAACATTTAGCGTTATTAGTTGGTGTTATGCATTTTGAGTATGTGCACATGTTTTTCATCATCATGATTTCATACATGTGATTTTATTCTCAACTTGGCAATATTTTGGAGAAAGACAAGTGGATGAACAATAAATGTTCTTTAGCCCACAGTTTCTCTGAAAATTATTATCTTACTTTTTGGTACAAGTTGCCAAAACTGAATGGTACTAAAGATTTAAAACATGACAAAATCTAATGAACATGCAAATTATACTACACAGACCAAAACATTAGAAGGACAAGTCAGCAAGTTTGTTTTTCTCTTAACTGTGCCCTATGAACTGAGAGGGTATAACAAAGTAATTTTTTAATCTCTAAAAAGAATTATTTTATTCAATTTTTATGTCATACCAAAATTATTTAATTAACATTAAATTAAATTATTAAACATTTAATTTACATTTGGGAAATAAAAGCAGAAAATGCCATTATAATTAAAAAGCATATATTAAGCAATTCTATATTCTTGGTATATTACTATGTGTTTTTCATTGCAAAATTAAACTATTGGTCCTTATCTTTTAAAGTGTAGAAGCCTAGAGCAATACTGATCATACAAATATCTAAAGGACTTGGAAACAACTGAAAAAATAAGGAACTAATGCCAGTGAAACTAGGTTCTTATTTGAAGTACACATTGGTGGGATTAGACCCTATTTGCTTTGAGAACTGTGATTGTATTACCTGCAGAATTGGGCGGGTGGGTATTATTGTATGCTTTGTATACTAGCACAGTTCAAAAGTTCACCCACCCTCTTTTCACCCAGGGTTAGGTCTGCGTGTTTGGATTTTCCTTCAACCTCCCTCTCCCCTTACCCTACACACAGACACACACACACAGACACACACACACAGACGCACACACAGACACACACTCACACACACACCTTGTAGTGTCTCCTTGACTTGTTACATGTACCTTGTAACTTGTTCTTTGTTTATCTCCCCAGAGCTGCACTTGGATTTTACCTCTGAAACATAGATTAGCTGTGACCCTGACTGAGCCCAGTTATCTAAACTCCATGAGCCTCAGCTAACTGTGTCCATTAATACATTATAATTCTTACAATTTTTTGTCAATGATCAGTAAGTAGGTAAAATATTGGTTAAGCTAATTTTATGAGAGTCACATCTTTGCTTTAAGATACTTCTAGTAATCCAATAAACCTATATCTTCCTATCAACAAAGTTCAGATAAAAAGGATTCCTATAAAGTACCCCAAATGTGAGATTTTCAAAAGCTTTATTTTACAAATACATGTTATAAAATGCTTCCATCAAAGAAAAAATATTGCTTCGAAAGAAAACTTTGAAGCCAGTAAAGATTTGCTTAGAGGCAACTTCTTTGGGATACTACCTGGTTGCAGAGGTGACACTAATTTTCTTCTCACTCTCAGAAATTTGACAACACCACTTAAATATCTTCTGTTTCCCCACGTCTCAGAACTCTCTTGGCTCATACTTTATATGCTTTCTTTGTCTTGTCTTACCAGACAACAAAGCCCCTCGTACCTGAAAACTCTTTCCCTTTGGATCTGCCAAATCAAGGCCTCTGCACATTCTCCCTTCATGCCTGCTTTTCTGAAGTGTGCAATATGCACTAGATAGAACATCAGTAGGACAACAATCAGCACCCCAGAAACAGCCTGATAAATAATAGATGGAAAGACAGAGCGACGGTAAAAGTTATTAACTATTTTCTTCCATAGCTTAAAAAAAAGAGTGAAAAATGAGCAGGAAAGATGAATAGGGAAAGGAATAAAATTGGCCAAACCTTTAACCCTTGAGCCTTTCCTTACAATTCATTAATGCACATATCGTAAATAACAGCCAAGAAATATTTCTTTTATTATGTGGAATAAATGTATAAATAACACTAAGATTATTAAATAGATCATTTCAACCAAGCATAAATGGTCACTTAATAAGATGTTAGTATTAAAAGTAAATGAATTCGTTGTCACTATTTACCACTTCTGAAGATCTATGCCTCCTGATAAAATTGGTAATATTTATACAGTGTTTCTATGTCCTAAGCAAACTAACAAATTTTACATAGATTAACTTATTTCATTTACACCAAAAAAAATCCCCAAAACTTGAAGAAGATACTGAAGTTCAAGGAGGTTAGAGACCTTTATTTTGTTTTCATTTTAATTTTTTAAACATTTTTTATTTTATTTTATTTTATTTTATTTATTTTTAATTATTTTTAATGTTTATTTTTTTTTGAGAGAGAGAGAGAGAGAGAGCACAGGGGAGGGGCAGAGATTCCAAAGCAGGCTCCACACTGATAGCAAAGAGCCGGATACACGGCTTGAACTCACAAACCGCAAGATCATGACCTGAGCTGCAGTTAGATGCTTAACTGACTGAACCTACCCAGGGGTCCCCAGACCTTTATAATAGGATAAAGAACTTGACTGAGTTTATTCTGTTTAGAAGGAGAAGAGTCCAGCTATGGACGGTGATCATTTGATGCCTCCAGAACCAACGTTCCAAGCCGTTTATGCCCAAAGACCTAAAAAAGTGGGCATGAACAGGAAGACTTACTTTGCAAAAAGACAACATAACTTCTGATTTGAAGGGTATCACTTAATGTTAGAACATAATTAGCTGAATAGAATGCTTGTTAAATTGTTTCTGAATCAGATTTTTTCCCATGTCCAAGAGAGGTTTTAACACAAGATATTTCCTTGCTGGCATGCAGACAACTTACAGAATAAATATATTTTGTATAGTCTGTTAGTAGACATTTCAACAGAGAATTTTGTCTCATGTATGTCCAACAACATTTATTTCATCTCTGAAAAATAAGGTAAAGGCTTACATATTTCACTAAGAAATACTTTTCTAAAAATTGCCCTTAATTCCAATGTATTTATTTGCCCATTCATATGTGCATTTGAAAAAGGTTTCCTTCTAGATTGTCAATTTAAAAGAAGTGAGATTTTTTTTTTACATTCATCTTTATGTATTCCCCCAGTACACTGTATTCTTATACTGTGAGGTTATGAAATAATTATTTTGTGATTTCGTGTTTTAAAATATAGATATATCTGCATTTGTACTAGCTCAGTGAGAATTTTTTTTCTTCACATGTGGGTGATTGGGGCAAAATTAAGTAATGTTTTTATTCTACTGAAAAGACTTATTTAGGAAATGACCTTTTGATAGAATTCAGTCTCAATTTTTTTATTCTTAAAATGTCAGATTGTGTTTTGCAAACTGATATTTTAATGTGTATTATTGTCTTTTTCTATATCGCCAGCAAAAGTCATTCTTAAGAAAAAGAATTAAAATTGAAATTGAATATACACATACATACATTACATACAAGATTGTAATATTATAAATTTAGATTAAAACAGATGTCAGTAGATACTGACTACTAAAATTGAACTTTCCTGAGTTCAAATTTCCTATCCAGGTGAAAGGAATTTATTCTAAGGGAGAATTTTGGAAATTTATCCCAAGGAGAAAGAAAGTTTCATTTATATGATTTATACACAGATCTTATTAGTGCTACTGTAAAGATTTAGGAATATTTTAATTACTTTGAGAAACTAGAAAAGGAAGGACAAACTAAGCCCAAAGGTAGCAAAAAAAGGAAATAATTAGATAGGAGCCGAAATAAACAGGAGACTAGAAAGACAACAGAAAAGATCAACAAAGCTTCAAGTTGTGTTTTTGAAAGGAAAAACAAAGAAAAAATGGACAAATCTTTAGGTAAACTAAGAAAAAAATAGATAAGATGCAAGTTAATTAAATGATAAACATAAGAAGAACTATTACAACTGATACCACAGAAAAATAAAGGATCATAAGAGACTACTGCAAACAACTATATACCAACAAAAGTAACTTAGAAGAACTGGATAGGTTTCTAGAAAAACATAGTTTACAAAGACTGACTCATGAAATAATAGAAAATAATGAGCAAGGAGATTGAATAGGTAATCCAAAATCTCTTAACAAGTAAAAGTCAGGATCAGATGGTTTCACAGGTGAATTCTACCAAACATTTAAAGAATTAATATGTATTCTTCTCAAAATTTTCCAAAAAAATTGAAGAGGAAGGAACCCTTCCAAACTCACCTTATGGGACCAGCATTACCCTGTTACCCAAACCAGACAAGGATATTACAGGGAAAGAAAATTACAAGCCAATATCTCTGAGGAACGTAAATGCAAAAAATCTCAATAAAATACTTTCAAATGAATTTCAAGGGCACATTAAAAGAGTCATACACCACAATCAAGTGAGATTCATCCCTGGTATGCAAGGATGGACCAACATATACAAATAAAAAAATGCGGTACACCACATTAACAGAATGAAGAATAAAAATCATACAATCATTTCAATAGATGCAGAAAAAGCATTTGACAAATTTCAATACTGTTTCATGATAAAAATTATCAACAACTCAGGTGTAGAAAAATGTTCCTCAAACATAGTGAAGGCCGTATTTGACTAGTCCACAGCTAACGTATCATACTCAATGATGAATAGTTAAAGCCTTTCCTCTAAGATCAGGAACAAGACAACGACGCCTACTCTTGCCATTTCTATTCAACATAGCATTGGAAGTCTTAGCCAGAATTTATGCAAGAGAAAGAAATAAAAGACATCTGAGTTGGAAAAAAAATAGTAAAATTATATAGAAAACCCTAAAGAATACTCCAAAACATTGTTAGCACTAATAAATGAATTTAGTAGTTTCCAGTACAAAATCAACATACAGAAATCAGTTGCATTTCTATACACTAATAATGAATTATCAGAAAGAGAAATGAAGAAAGAAATCTCATATATAATATTATTAAAAACAATAACATACTTATGAATAATTTAACCAAAGAGGTGAAAGACCCGTATGCTGAAAACTATATAATGCTGAGGAAAAAAGGTTAAAGAAGACACAAATAAATGGAAAGATATCCCGTGTTCTTGGAGTGGAAGAATTAATATTGTGAAAATGTCCATATTATCAAAGCAATCTACAGATTTAATTCAATCTGTATCAAAATTCCAATGGCAGTTTTCACAGATAAGAAAATACTATCCTAAAATTTGTATGAAACCACAAAAAAACCCTGAATAGCCAAAACAATCCTGAGAAAGAAGAACAAATCTGGAGACATCACACTGACTGATTTCAAGCTATATTACAAAGCTTCAGTAGTCCAAACAGCATGGGACTGGCCGAAAAATAGACACATAAACCAGTGGAACAGAGTAGAGAACCCAGACATAAACTCATACATATATGATCTATGAATTTTTGATAAAGGCCTCAAGAACACACAATTGAAAAGGGTAGTCTCTTTAATCAATGGCATTGGAAAAAACTGGATATCCACATATAAAAGAAATTTGGACCCCTATCTTACACCATCACAAAAATGACCTTGAAATGGATCAAACACTTAAATGTAAGACCAGAAACTGTAAAACTCAAAAAAATAGTGAAAAAGATTCTTGACATTGGTCTTAACTATAATTTCTTGGAGAAGACAAGCTGAAGCATGGCAATAAAATCTAATAAAATAAACAAGTAGGACTACATCAACCTAAGGAGCTACTGCACATCAAACAATATAATAAATGAGAATGAAAGGAAAATATTTGCAAACTATATAACTGATAAGGGGTTAATATCCAAAATATATAAAGAACTCATACAACTTAACAGCAAAAAACAAACAAACAAATCCCCCAAATAATCCAATTAAATAATGGGAGAAGGATCTGAATAGATGTTTTTCTAAAGAAAACAATACCAATGGCCAACAGGTACATGGAAATGTACACAACATTACTAACAATCAGGGAAATGAAAATCAAAACCACAATGAGGGGCGCCTCGGTGGCTCAGTTGGTTAAGCATCCAACTTCGGCCCATGTCACGATCTCACGGTTCGGTTCGTGAGTTGAGTTGGAGCCTTGCGTCAGACTCTGTGCTGACAGCTCGGAGCCTGGAGCCTGCTTTGGATTCTGTGTCTCCCTCTCTGCCGCTCCCTAGCTCACGCTCGCATTGTCTCTCTCTTTCTCTCTGTTAAAAATAAATAAACTTAAAAAAAAAAACACAATGAGATTTCACTTCACACCTGTTAGAAAAGCCATAATTAAAAATAGACAAAAGATAAAGGTTGGTAAGGTTGAGAAAAGGGAACCCTAATACACTGTTGGTGGGAATACAAATTGGTACAGCCATTGTGGAAAACAGTATGGTGGTTCCTCAAAAAATTAAAAATTGAGGGGTGCCTGGGTGGTTCAGTCAGTTAAGGGTCCTACTCTTGATTTTGGCTCAGGTTATTATCTCATGTTTGTCAGTTTGAGCCCCACGTTGGGCTCTGTGCTAACAACATGGGGCCTGCCTGGGATTCCCTCTCTCCCTCTCTCTGTCCCTCCCCTGCTCTCTCTCTCTCAAAAAATAAATAGACTAGTTAAAAAAAATGTTTAAATAATAGAAAAAAATTAATACTTGAACTACCATAGGAGCCAGAATCCCTCTCCTGGTATATATCTGAAGAAACTAAAATCAGTATCTCAGAGAGATATCTGCACACCCATGCTTGTTGCAGCATTATTTCCAAGGCAAGATATGGAAACAACCTAAATGTCCTTTAGCAGATGAATGATAAAGAAAATGTGGCATACATTTACACTTTGGAATATTATTCAGCCAATCAAAAAGAAAGAAATCTTGCTTTTACAACAGGGATGCACCTGGAGGGCATGATACTGAGAGAAATAAGGCAGACAAAGAAAGACAAATACTGTATGACATCACTTATATGTGAAGTCTTTTTAAAAAAGCTGATTTCATAGAAACATGGAGTAGAAGTGTGGGGGGACAGGGACGGGGGACACGGGGTGATATAGGTCAAAGAGTACAAATTTTCTGTTATATGACGAATAAGTTTGAGGATCTCATGCACAGGTTGGTGACTATGGTTAGTAATGTAGTATTGTATATTTGAAAGTTGCTAAAAGCAGATCTTAAGCATTCTGACCACACTCACAGAAGTTTACTATGTGTGGTGATGTATTAATTATCTTGGACTTGGTAATCATTCCACAATGTTATGTACAACAAATCATCACGTAGTACAATTGAAATATATGCAATTATATTTGTCAGTTATTCCTCGATCTAGTTTAAAAACCAACATTCATGTTAACTTTTAAAATCTAGTTTGGGGAAAAAAGGAGGAACACTTTACTGCTTTCTGTTTTCACAGTGTTCAGTTAGTAGTAATCCAACTCCCCTTCCTGACATATACATGCATACTTGAAAGCATACTCCAAATAAAAATCTGAAGACAACTGTGTATTATAAAATAACTTCTAATTTAGCAAAAGCCACAAGCAACTAGGATTCTCTCATGAATGTTACCTGGCATACTTGATATGCAAGAAATGCCATGCTTGTCAAATTCTGCTGGAAAAACATGCAGGTTCCCAATCCCTAAAGTCTCTTTTGGAGTCCTTAACCAAAGCTGAATTTCAGATATGAAGAATATTAGTCTCCAAAGGATATGCCCTGCTGACTTCTTTCCCTGTTAACAGTATTAAATCATCTTTGAACAGAAACCCTTTATAGTTTATCATAGCCTGGCAGCCCAAAGATACAGGCAACTTTTATTTGTGGTCATTCAGGTGGGGCACCTCAAGTCACCGATATATATCTATTTCTGTAATAGTAGTTTTGAAAGAAAAGATTATCTGTTTTCTTTTTGTTCTTAATGTAAATGTATCCCCTCCTCTGCTTTCTGCCCAGAGACTCTCCCACCTCGCGGAGAAATTTTATATACCCTGAAATACATACACACAAAACAAAGCAAAACAAAATAAAGCAAACCCAGGAAGCTGAAAGCTATCGATTTAAAACCAAAAACAAAACCAGAAATGCAAATTGAAGGAGAGCTTCTGAATGCTTTAATTTTCTTCCTACATTGCATTACATCTATCACCAAATTAGATTGTCTGTGTTGTAAAGATCTATTAGTGTTAGCCAGATAGTTAATGTAACGCACTGTCACTAAGACTTCTACAGGAGCACCGGGACACAGCTGAGCACTTCTACTTCATAGTAAAGCAAGGCAGATTTCATATATCGTTTGATAAATACCTCCACTGTGTACCTAGTGAGGTCAGTTGTTTACCTCCCAGTTATTTCAAGCCTCAAACCGGACTAAGCCAAGAAAATATATCAGTCACTTGCATTTGTTTGTTTGAAAACAGAGAAGAACCCAGAGAAAATGGCAATTTTACAAGTTTGGTGACCAACCAAGTAGCAGACAGTTACATGACCATGGGAGATGATAGAAGAGTACAAAATTTTATTCTTATCGGGAAGATACTTTACATTAATTTAAAGATGACTAAAATTGAATGAAAATAATTTTTAAGGTCTGGGAGAATTGTCCAGTAATTTAAAATTTATCATTGGCCAAATGGTATTTAACTCATGACTTTGTTAAACAGCAAATTAAAATTTATCTTGGCCATCCATCAGGAGGTGATAAACTAGATAACCAAAAAAAAAAAAAAGATTTTGGATATAAAACAAGGAGAGTAGAGAAAATAAGAACTATGTTTTCAATATAATGAAAAAGGAGATATCTGATATAGATTTAATGAAATGAAACTCTGACTTTCAACATGTAGAATATTTTGCTCATTATTTTCTGAATTTTGTTTACATTTCAAAATCAACAACAGTGGAATAATCTAGAATATGCTTTTTGGCAAGAATTAAAAGGAGTATTTTTAATGAAGGAGAGTTTCCATATTTGAAGTGAATAAAGCTAAAACAATATTGTTTCTTATTTTAGCTGAAGCCATTATAAAAGAGATTCATTGCTCTTTTGAATTGAAGCAATCATCTGTACTGTAACCTAAAAGGTACTAATTTGAAATTAAATTTTATTCTGCTGTTCATATTACAGCTTTAAATGTATTTTTTAAAACAGCACTTTATTACTTAGAACAGCAAAAAATGGAATTTAAGTAAAAATACAAATTGTTTTAAGATTTTAAAGGTCATATATCCATAAACAGACTGGAATTTAAATGCTGTCTCAGCCTCTTCTAGCTTCTCGTGAATTTAGGCAAAATAGGTAAACTCTGAATCTCAGTTTCTTCATCTTCAAGATAGAGAAAGTATCCATCTCACAAGACACTTGTAATGATTAAATGGGATTCTTTTTATGTACAAGGCCTAATTGGGTATGTGAGACCTCTACAAATAGTAGCAGTAGTAGTCTATAGAAAGTAAAGAACAGAAAATTACGAAGATAATTCGGACATAGCTTACAACTGCAAGGGAAAAGAAAAGCAGCAATATACAAAATAGTACATGATTCTTCCTCTTCTTTTCCATCCCCTCCTCCTTCCCTATCTCTCACCCTTCCCTTCTTCCTCCTCCCCCTCCTCTGCATTTCCTCATCATCCCCTTTCCTTTCCTTTTCCCTCTCCTCCTTCTCCTTTGCCTCCTCCCTCTCTTCTTCCTCCTCCTCCTCTTCTTTTCAGATGCTTAATCTCATCAATCGTACTGTTAGGTGCATTTATTTAATTTGAAACTCAGGGCACCCCTATGAAATTTGCATTTTTTTCTTTAAAATTTTTTTTTCTTTTTAAAATTTTCAGCCCATATAAACAACATTTATTCTAGGTAAAAAGCATATGTGTTTTCTCTAGATCTTTCGTTTTGGAATTGTCTAACAATTGTTTAACTTAGCTTTATTGCTTTTTCTGATGATAAAGCAAAAGGCCATAGATGATTTAGGTGTTAATCATATTTTTCTTTCTGAAGGTCATCTCAGTTTTTAGGTCTTTTATTCTCACTCTATATGTTATAAGAGGCTGTATCTTTCCATTACATGGATGAGATGAAGGATTATCTAATAGAAATAGTTATACTGCTGATTAAAACTTGTTTGTTGAAAATATCACCAACTACCTGTTCATAAGAACATATAAGATTATTTTCTTATTGGTTTAGAATTACCCGTGCCAAATTTATGAAATATTTTCTTGTTCAATTGTTCCTAAAAATAATATCTACTTTAAAATAAACTTTTTAAAATATTAATTTATTTTTGAAAGACAGAGAGTCAGAGCACGAATGGGGGAGGGGCAGAGAGAGAGGGAGACACTGAATCTGAAGCAGGCTCCAGGCTCTGAGCTGTTAGCACAGAGCCTGATGTGGGGCTCAAACACATGAACAGTGTGATCATGTCCTGAGCCAATAGGATGCTTAACCAACTGAGTCACCCACGTGCCCTGAAAGAATAATTCCTTTTATTGACAGTGAGAATTGGTTTAGTTTATTAATGTCTACTGGAATGCAAACGTAAATAAGTGAGCCTATTTGTACTTTTTCACACCATAGGTTAAATACTATTGTAGGTACTTTTTGTAACAAAGACTGAAGAACAAAGGAGAGTTTCAAATCACGTGTGAACTACTAAACAATTAAATATCTTTGAAGATGCTGTTAGTAAAACCTGTTGTAGTTGGTGAAAGAAAAGATCCTTAAATAGGTCATATTAAAATGTGAAGCATTTTCCTCTTGGGTACCTTCTCTGATGGTGCTGCTTTCTTTGGTTAGTTTTACTTTGTGTATGAGAAATGTTGAAAATAGTAATAAAGTCAAAGATGATAGTAATAGAGTCAATAGAGTCTATGATTTTCATACACATTGGCAGCCAACAAAAATTTTCTAATAACAATAAAGTTATATATATGCAATTATAAAAAATATTTTTAAGTGCTAGATTCTTAATGACAAAAATATTTTAAATACTGGTTAGTGTAATCCTAAGTATAAATTCCAAGTCCACCCAATATTTCCATTTTCTTCTCTTGTGATAAGCTTTTTTAATCCCAGCAAAAACAAACAAACAAAAACAAACAAAAAACAACAACACTGTTCAGCAGTGAACTCTCACCAGAAAGACAGGTGGTTTTCCGGAAATATTTGTATAGTGAAAATTAAATATATAGTGAGAAGAAAAATGTGTTCCTTTGTAGAGAAAAGAGATATCATAAAAGGGGTATTAAAGTGGTTTTCAAAAAGTGCCAGTGGAAACATGCTCTTTACCAATAGCCCTTTAACTCAGATTCTTTTCTTTGAAGCATTTGGATCTAACTTCTGAACATTTCCAGAGGTTGTGTATTTTAGCATTGTCATGGGTGATAGAAGCAAAAGGAGAGCAAACAGTTGCTTTTGTGACACACAACAGTAGAAGAGTGAACATTAATGTCCCTTATGAAGAAACACACCATTGGATTTCATCAAGAAAAACAATATCATTGTATATGAATTCATATTAGAATTCTATTAAAAATCTTGTGCTTGAATGACCTTCAGAAAAATGTGGGCAAGCAATGTGGGTGGTATCTTTGCCACTTATCTGGCAGAAAGAATGGAACAGAAAGTAGGAGTCAAAAATATTTCATTTGTTATAGGATCCTAGTCTTATCTCCATTCTGACAGCATCTCATTTTACTTGTTAAAATAAAAATAGCAATCCCCCCATTTTAATATAGTTCAAAGGGACTGTGTCAAAATGAAGCTATCTCCTTGGTTTATGCTTTTTTTTCTGCTTTAGATCCATCTATGAAATCATGAAATCTCTTAGTTATATTATTCTCGAAGTTAGTATTAACTGACCCAGCAATCCATAAGACACATGTGTATTCTAGAGGAAATTTTTTCAACGTACATGCTGATAATAATAGTTAAGTAGTTCCTAAAATTTCTTTTAGAAAGCAATCTTCCTAATAATTTCAGACTTGGAAACATTAAAGATTAATCGAAAGCTAGAAAAACTCAGATACAAGTCACTGTTTTGATAAATCACAATTGCATTTGGGCAGGCCTGTTTCTTTGAATATGTAAAACTGTGTAGTACATTGGGGAAACACAGTCATTGACTCGAGATCCATGTATTCTTTTATCATCAAAATCTTTATGAGAGCCAATTCATATCTAATGACAACACTAATCTTTTCTATTGGAAATCTTTCCTTCCCTTTAAGTATTTTTTTAACAACTAGCAAATAGCATGTCCTTAATAAATTTAAACACAAAAGTGTTCAATTATTCTGTAATCCAAGAGTTTAAGGAACAGAATTAAATTTCTTAAGAGGTTTTTTTATGGAGTGACACAAAGATATCAAACCCATTGTGATATTGATTGTATGTGCCACTTTGAATCAAACAAAAATATTTTGTCTGAAAGAATTTTGGGGCAATAGTGGCTGAAACAAACTGAGGTTTATTTTTCTCCCATGTCAAGAACACCAAAACTACTGGAACTGGTGGAGTGGCTAAGGGATAGCAAGGCCCGAGTTAGACTTTCTGTCATGGTTCTTAGATAGGGGTTCCAATTCAGACATGAAGTTTCCACTCAAAGCTGGAAAAACAGGATAACCAAGTAGGGGTTAAGAGACTACCAATAATCATCTGTCACTTTTAGCAGGAAGGCCCATGTTTTCTCAGATATACCAGCAGATGTCTGCTTATATCTTATTATCCAAGCTTTGTTGCTTGGTCATTGTTCTCTGTTGAGGCCGCTAGAGAAGGAAGGGTTTTGCGATTGGATCCTTTAGCCTTTAAAGTGAAGGCAAACGAGAGGAAAAGTTGGCAATGAATGTTGGGTTAACTTTACATGGGGCTTGCCCTGTTGATTTTATTCTTTCCTCTGTAGAACAAAATAATAAAATAATAAAACACTGCCAAAATGGCAATGGAATATTAAAAAGTCACACATTTCAATATCAGCATTGTGATTATCATTTTATCTGTTTCATTCTAATTTTATATTCACACTTTAAAAACTCTAGTTATCATCATACTATGCTACAGTGTGCAGTCTCCTTTTCTTTTACAATGGATCATAAGGCTTTTCAACACTTCTAGTCTTTAAAAAAAAAAACAACAGTATATTTAATGGCTATCCAGTAGGTAGATTTATCCCTGTTTTCTTAGTAATCCCATATTACCAATGCATGATATCTTTACATTTCTTCACTTTCAGGTTGCTATTGTTAACAAAATTTCAATTTAAAGCATATTAGAGATTTCCTGAGGATTGTCTTACAGATGTCAGGAAGCAAATACGGCACAAAGCCAGGTGAGTTATTGTTAAGCTAACGCAGACTGCACCTCAGTTAAACGCTGAAAAGGATTTCTGAAAAATAAGGGTTGTAAACATTAAAGTATGTTATCATGGATGGAGAAGTGTCACCTTTACAGAATGTTCTCTAGAGAAGAGTCATATTGGGTGATTTAATTTCTGTTCAGAATAAAGTTGGAAGAATAAACATGACGGCCTCTCAAAGTTCCTTTAACATCTATGGTCATACTTCATTTTTTAAGGACTCCTGTTCTTAAGCTATAAGTACCTTTTAGAGAAAGTGATTCCCTTACATTGGAGATTTCTTAGAAGTTGTTAGTATTATGATTTAATACAGATTTTATGTTAAAATAATTGTTTTTTGATAATTCCTTTTGAGCTTTAAGTTATAAAAGAAAATAAACTATCATCTGTGTCTAAGCTTATAAAGCATCCGTAAAAGGAGGCATAATAAAAAGTATTAAAAAATACGTACTGAAATTAAACACAGTTCTTCCAAAATTACACACCAAAGGATTTCACTAACTTGAGAGTTACAAAAGAGAAGTCATGAATAGAATGTAACAACTTGATAGTATTTGAAATAATTCCTACTTTAAATAATAGGCTAGATGAAGCCGTCAAATGGCATTGTATGCTACCCAGTGGGAAGGTTTTCTATAATTCAGCTCTAAGATTAGATATAAATGGAGCTATTACCATGGTAACTATTTTTGAGGCTAATAAAAGTGTAACAAATATGGACTAAAAAAAAAACCTACAAAACCCCACCCAGACAGTAAATTTTCCCTGCTTAGTAAAGAAGTCATTGAAAAAAGTAAAAGCCCTCAGACATATAGAGTCTTTTGTTGTGTAGAGAGCACTTGTTTTCAGCTGGTTCCTTCTTTTTTTGTGGAATGTAAAGCTTCCCTTCAGGGTAAAGATTTATCCTGCTGCATAAAGGGAGGAAAGGGTTTAGCAAAAATGAAATTTGTGGAATGCACACACTTTTAAAATATAGTTTTCTTCTTAACCTCAGCATAAATCATAGTTTATAAGCATGTCCTATTGTTCCCTCCTTTCTTTTAAAGCAGACAAGGCTATAATGCAGTATTGGTAATTTATAGCTGCTCAGAAAAAAAAAAAATCTTCTGTAGTTCTTTTTTTTTTTTTGAAAGTTTTCTGAAAATTATTTTTTTTAATTTTTTTATTTTTTTTACTTTTGGAGGTAAAATATATTTTATTTATGATGCCATTTAAAATTAGTGTTAATTTTCAAACTAGCTATAGAAGGAGTATAGATGAGGATTTGCCCTGGAAGGCAAATTTTATAAATAGTTTTCAAAAAAAATGTTTTTGAACCTCAGTCCACTGGATTCATAGCTCCTATCTCTTGAGAAATATGACTAATCAAATATTGTTTCGCAAAATGGAAAATAATATTCTGAGTAAAGTAAAGGGAATAAAGGCTAAATACAAGATAATTCAGTTCTGATTCATCAATAGACTATTTCTAAAAAATTACTTGAGGATGATGAGGTTTTGGAGTGATTCATGGGGTTTGGAGCTGAGGACCAAGAAAGAATTCTTGAAGTCTTTGGTGCAAAAAGGTGATCTTATTAAAGCACAAGACCTACCCATGGGCAGGAAGAGCTGCATTGCCAAGTGGGGGGGTAGGGGGGGTGTGATCATTTTTTGGAGTCGGGAGAGATAAGTCAAAAGGGAGTTTCCAAAGCGACTTTCATATGCTAAAGACTTACTGCAGGCCTAGCTATTGTCAAGCTAAGGTTCTTTTACCCTCTAGCAAATTATTAACATTAAGACCATAGGGAGTTCCTGGAGAAAGTTATACTCTGTATTTGCCTCAAGTATTTGTCAATGGGCTGCAGGGTATAAGGAAATTTAATTTTACCTGCCATTTCCTTCTTACCTTTGTTCCCCACATCATTATGGAGGGATGATGTTGGGACTCCAGGAAACTGAGTCTACAGGTTTCTGAAAATTAGGCTATTGATAAGATTGCCTCTTTTCCTGTAATTTACTAAGATGTTTGTAAACTGATGGAGACTATCAGTTTAACCATTTGTTTTCTGTCCTTTCCTTTGTCTTTAGACAGCCAGGAGTGCCTGAGGAATGTCAAACATATCCCATCTGGCAGGGGTGGGTGGGGAGTGGGGTGTGGGGGGGAAGGGTGGTAGGGGGGTGGTAATGCTAGCTTGTGCTTGGCCCTCAGCTTGCCCTGTGCTTCTTCATCAGAGTCTACTGAGCTGTAGCAGTTCCCATCCATTGGTGAGTTCGCAGACATCAACATTTAGTCTCTCAGACATTTTCATCAGCAAGCAAGTATTTTTCTGCTTTGCTGTAAAAGTTTCCTAGCACCAAGCAGGTGATGCTTGACCAGGCTATTTAGAGCAACATGCAGTATAATTCAGATTAAAATGATCCATTGGGATGGCTCTCGCAGAGTGTGATTAATCACTGGGTTTTCCAAGCACAACGGGCAGAAGAAACACAAGGATATTGATAGCCTATCTTCAAGCCCAAGTTGTGACATTGGTACAAACTGCCTGAAAATGATACCAGTGAGTTCAGTCTGAAGTACAATACACAAAGTGATGGGATCACTCAGTTTTAGTCAAAAATAATGAAGCAAAGGGCCTGTATAGTGGCAGAGGCTATGTAATAAGAAAATTATAGAAAGGAAAAATACCTCAGGCTGTGTGTTTCGTCTTCATACTGCTTGGGAAAAAAATGCTAGAATCCATGACATCACATTCATTCACACATATTTTTTAAGCACCAGTTTCTATCCATTGGAGATGCAATGATGAATAATACAAAGTTCCTGCCTTCAGGGGTTATACAGTTTCTGAAAGAAAATCCCGTTAAGTGAGAATAAATGATTCACTTCATATGTTAGGAATTGAATAAAGAAATTATTATGTACTATGTCATTTAGTCATAACAATTCACAATATTGTATTTATCTGTTCAGGCTGCTATAAGAAAGTACCATAGACTGTCTAGTATAAACAACAGAAATTGATTTCTTATAGTGCAGAGGCTGGAAGTCTAAGATCAGGGTGCCAGCATGGTCCCTGGCATGTTCTGCTGAGGGACCTCTTCTGGTTTTGATAGGAAAAAATCTGTTATAAGATGGCTGACAGGACTGATAAGAGAACTCTAGTGCCTGCCTGAAGACTCCCCTTCCAGGTTCTTCTTCTCACCCTGCTTGCCGCTCACACCAAATTACTACTAATGAGGAATGTGGAAGTAACAGACTATAAATTGTCCCCTCTGTTGATGTTCTGGGCTCAGACCTCTGGAGAATTGATCTCCTCTGAGCCCATTGGTGTAAAGTTAACCTCCTGCCTTCCAAAATCTCTTGAGTGCCGCTTGGTTCTTCTGCCTGGTGGTCCAGACCAGTTTCCGTAACAGTTTGCAGAACGACAACTTCTTGGATCCTCACGTGGCTACAAGAGCGGCGAGCTCGCTCCTCTTACAAAAGCACTAAAGCTACTATGACAGCTCCTGTCATAACCAAATCTGATCCTAATTACCTCTCAAAACCCCCGCCTCCTAATACCATCACATTGGGGAGTAGGCTTTCAATATATGAATTTAGGGGACATAAAGACATTCAGTCCATAACAAAGATACCATCAATATTACCATTTGAACAGTTAGTCAGAAGTCTGTGTAAAACAGAGTTAGAATTAGAACTTATTTTATATAACACCATAAAACCACCAAACTCTATAGAGTATACTATCTTTCTTTCTATCTATCTATCTATCTATCTATCTATCATCTATCTGTCTAACATTTTTGCCAGTATTTTTCAAGAATATTTCTTTGCCTCTAATGAGAAAACATATAAACAGAAACCATGTGATTACTAATGGCTATGTTAACAACTTCAAGTATAAGTTGTTATACTTCAGCTATAAAAAATATTCAGGAATGATCCAAGGGGGGCTGGACAAGTCAGAAAAGGTTTCATGGAGAGATGACTGAGTACCTTTTTTTTTTCTTGAGGTATAGTTGACATACAATGTTGTATTATTTTCAGATGTACAACATGGAGATTTGACAATTGTGTACATCAAGCTATGCTCACCATAGGATGAGAGAAATTTTCATCTGTCACCATACAACATTATCACAATATTATTGATTACATTCTTCATGCTGTAATATTCATCTCCAATACTTGTCTATTTTATAACTGGAAGTCTGTACTTCTTAATCCCCTTTACCTATTAGACCCCCCTCCCCTCTGGCAACCACCAGTTTGTTCTCTGTTTTTATGGGCCTGTTTCTCCTTGTTTTGTTTTTTATATTCCATATATAACTGAAATCACATGGTGTTTGTCTTTCTCTGTCTGAATTATTTCACTTAGCACAATACCCTCTAGGTCCATCCATGTTGTAACAAATGGCAAGATCTCATTCTTTTTATGGTTAAGTAATATTCCATTGTATATATACACCACATCTTTTTTTAAAGTTTTATTTAAATTCCAGTTAGTTTGGGCGCCTGGGTGGCTCAGTCGGTTGAGCGTCCGACTTCGGCTCAGGTCATGATTTCGTGGTCTGTGAGTTCAAGCCCCGCATTGGGCTCTGTGCTGACAGCTCAGAGCCTGGAGCCCGGAGCCTGCTTCGGATTCTGTGTCTCCCTCTCTCTCTGCCCCTCCCCTGCTCTGTCTCTCTCTGTCAAAAATAAATAAATATTAAAAAAATAATAATAATAAAAAATAAATTCCAGTTTGTTAACTTACAATGTTATATTACTATCAGGTGTTTGGTAGAATTAGCCTGGGAAGCCATCTGATCCTAGACTTTTATTTGTTGGGAATTTTTTGATTACTGAATCAATTTCTGGCTGGTTAGTGGTCTGTTCAAGTTTTCTATTTCTTCTTGTTTCAGTTTTGGTAGTTTATATATTTATAGGAATTTATGCATTTCTCCCAAATTTTCTAATTTGTTGACTTACAGTTTTTCATATTATCTTATATTCATATTATCTTAGAATTATATTTCTGTGATGTTGGTTGCTATCTATCCTGTTTCACTTGTGATTTTATTTGTTTGGGTCTTTTCTCTTTTCCTTTTGATAAGTCTGACCAGAGGTTTACTAATTTTATTAATTTTTTTAAAGAATCAGCTCCTGGTTTCATTGATCTGTTCTATTGTGGTTCTTTTCTTTCTTTCTTTCTTTCTTTCTTTCTTTCTTTCTTTCTTTTAGTTTCTATATCATTTATTTTTGCTCTTATCTTTATTATTTCCTTCCTTCTGGCTTTAGGCTTGTTTGTAGTTTCTTTTAGGTGTAAGGTTAGGTGGTTTGTTTGAGATTTTTCTTGCTTCTTGAGGTAAACCAGTATTGCTATCCACTTCCCTCATAGGACCACTTTTACTGCATCCCACAGGTTTTGGACCTTTCTGTTTTCATTTTCATTTATTTCCATGTATTTTTAAAAATTTCTTCTTTGATGTCCTGGTTGACCCATTCATTGTTTAGTAGCATGTCATTTAATCTTTATGTATCTGTGGTCTTTCCAAATTCTTTCTTGTGTGTAACTTCTAGTTTCATAGTGTTGTAGTCAGAAAAGGTATATGGTATGATTTCAATCTTTTTGTTGAGGACTGTTTTGTGACCTAATATGTGATCTGTTCGGGAGAATGTTTCACGTGCCTTTGAGAAGAATGTGTATTCTGCAGTTTTAGGATGGAATGTTCTGAGTATCTCTAAGTCCATCTGTTCCAGTGTGTCAATCAAAACCATTGTTTCCTTGTTAATTTTCTGCATAGACAATCTTTCTATTGATATAAGATTCAATCTTTCAATCTGCAATTGTCTTTAGATCTAAAATAAGTCTCTTGTAGGCAGCATATAGATGGGTCTTATTTCTTTATCCATTCTGACATCCTATGTCTTTTGATTGGAGCATTTGGTCCATTTACATTTAAAGTAATTATCAATAAATATGTATTTATTGCCATTTTATTACTTATTTTCTTGTTGTTTCTGGAGATTTTTTCTGATCTTTTCTTGTCTGTCACTTTTGGTCTCTCCTCTGCACTCAAAGAATCCTCTTTAATATTTCTTGTAGGGCGGTTTTTGGTCACAAACTTCTTTAGTTTTTGTTTGTCTGGGAAACTCTTTGTCTCTCCTATTCTGAATGGTAGCCTTGCTGGATAGAGGAATCTTGGTTGCAGATTTTTCCCATTCATAACTTCAAATACATCATGCCACTCCCTTCTGGCTTGTCAAGTTTCTGTTGTGAAATCTCCAGCTACCTTTGTGGGTTTTCCCTTGTAAGTTAAGGACTTTTTTGTCTTGCTCTTTTTAAGATTTTTTTCTTTATCACTATATTTTGCAAATTTAATTACAATATGTTTTGGTGTTGGTTTGCTTTTGTTGATTTTGATGGGAATTTTCTGTTCCTCCCAGATCTAGATGTCTGTTTCCTTCTCCAGACCAGGGAGATTTTCCGCTATTATTTATCGCAATAAATTTTCTGCCCCCTTTTCTCTCTCTTCTTCTGGAATTTTTATAATAAGAATGTTGTTACATTTGATGGACTTACTGAGCTCTTTGAGTCTATTCTCATGTTGCATAATTATTCTTTCTCTCTTTTGTTCAGCTTCATTATTTTCTATTATTTTGTCTTCTAGGTCTTTAATTCATTCCTTGGCTCTTTTTTCAGGCTGCTGTGGAAATATGAGTCATATGGTATTTCTATTTTTAGTTATTTGAGGAAACTGCATACTGCTTTCCACAGGGGCTGTACCAATTTATATTCCCTTCAACAGTGCTCAAAGGTTTCCTTTCTTCTACATCCTCAACAACACTTGTTATTTTTTTGTTTTTGAGTTCATCCATTTTGACAGGTATGAGGTGATATCTCATTGTGGTTTGGAATTGCAATTCCTTGGTGATGAGTGATATTGAGCATCTTTTCATGTGTCTGTTGGCTACCTGTATGTCTTCTTTGACAAGTATCTATCCAGGTCCTCTGCCCCTTTAAAATTTAATTATTATTATTATAATTATTATTATTATTTATTTTTGTGGGTGTTTTATTTTGTTTTGGTGTTGAGTCGTGTAAATATATTTTGGATATTAATCGCTTATCTAATATATGATTTTCAAGTATCTTCTCCCATTCAGTAGATTGTCTTTTTGTGTTGTTCATGGGTTTCTTTTTTGCTGTGCAAAACCTTTTTATTTTGGTATAGTCCCAATAGTGTATTTTTGCTTTTGTTTCAGTTGCCTGAAGAGACATTTCTAGAAAAACGTTGCTAAGGCCAGTGTCCAAGACATTACTGCCAATGTTTTCTTCTAAGAGTTTTATGGTTTCAGGTCTCACATTTAGGTCTTTAACTCATTTTGAGTTTATTTTTGTGTATGACATAAGGAAGTGGTTCAGGGGTGCCTGGGTGGCTCAGTCGGTTAAGCGTCCGACTTTGGCTCAGGTCATGATCTCACAGTTTGAGTTCGAGCCCCGCATTGGGCTCTGTGCTGTCAGTTCAGGGCCTGGAGCCTGCTTTGGATTCTGTGTCTCCCTCTCTCTCTGCCCCATCCCCCCCCCACTAATGCTCTCTCTCAGTCTCTCAAAAAATGAATAAATGTTAAAAAATTAAAAATAAAAAGAAAGTGGTTCAGTGTTATTCCTTTGCATGTAACTGTCAGGTTTCCCCAACACCATTTATTGAAGAAACTGTCTTTTCTCCATTGACTTTATAGATTAATTGACTATATAAGGGTGGGTTTATTTCTGGAATCTTCATCCTGTTCAATTGATCTGTGCTACAGCAATCACAACAGTATGGTATTGGCACAATAATAGACACATAGATCAATGGGAAATTCTTATTATTGTCACCTCTTAGCACTTACTCATAACTTATACTATCTTCATAGTAATTTTGAAATCAAGAGCATATGATAAATTCAACATTTTCATTGTTATTTACATGCTCAAACAAAATTGAAACTATCCTAGTTTTGGGGCACCTGGGTGGCTCAGTCAGTTAAGCGTCCGACTTCGGCTCAGGTCATGATCTCACAGTTCGTGAGTTCGAGCCCCGCATCGGGCTCTGTGCTGACAGCTCAGAGCCTGGAGCCTGCTTCACATTCTGTGTCTCCCTCTCTCTCTGCCCCTTCCCTGCTCATGCTGTGTCTCTCTCTGTCTCAAGAATAAATAAACATTAAAAAAAAAAAAAGAAACTATCCTAGTTTTGCATATGGAGTTTTGTCAGGTTAGTACAATAATAGTAATTATTTCTGTGCACTTACCATGTCAAAGCACTACCCTCGCTACTTAACATTCAGTCCTTCTATCAACCAAATGAATCTGTTATTATTATTAACCATTTTCCATATGGTTAACCATATAAGTTAACTAAAGCTTAAATAAGTAAGGTAACTTGTTTAAGCACAGAAGCTGGGGTACCAACCTGGATCTCTTTACTCATACTTTAGCTATATTATGCATTACTTACCACTTTCTACTGCCTCATAATCAAATGTAAGCAATTTCATTTATGACATGGATGAGAACTAAAAATATTTTAACTAAAACTACAAATTTATTGGTTTTGGGTAGATTGGATAGACGCAGACTTGATGGCCTTACATGTTAGATTTTCTTTCCCCAAGATCTGAAAAATCTTTTCCCACTGGGCAAACAAATTATCTTTTTCTTTTATATAGTAGAGACTAGGAGTTACCCCCCACCCTGTCCCCACTCCAGCTACTGGCCACCAGTCACTAGGATATATTGGGGACTGGAGACAGCATGGAAGACAGGACAACTTATATATATTCTAACTATCCTGATTGGAAAGATTACAGAGTTGAAAATAGGTCAAATCTCTACTCCCCTTCTACTACAAAAAACAAATTCACTAATTTTAAATAATTTCATAGGCCAAAATAGATTACATTTTCCAATAGCCTTTGAAATTAGATGTGGGCTTGTGTTTAAGCTCTGCCATAGATTCGCTGTGTGTGTAATAATTAGTATGCCACTTCTGGGTCTTGACCTTAGAGAGAAAGAACATGCAATTACACTCCTACCCCTGCCACACACACACACACACACACACACACACACACACACCTTTTCCTCTCCTGCTTGTGAGAATGTGGTTATGAGCCATTTTGTACAATGTGGACCAGAGCTTAAAGGTAGTTGAGAGAAAAATCAGCAGAACCTATGATCCTGACTCTGTGGTACCAACATCACAGGTCTGATCTGCTTTCACTTTGACAATTACATGGAAGAGAAATAAACTTCTTTTAGAAGTAACTTAATTGGGATCTTCTACATAAAGTCACCCTTTTACCCCACCTGCTCAAGCACATAGCTCTAGCAATCCTTTTCTCCTTCCTATATGATCAAGTATTAACTCTCTCCTGGAATTTCCCTGTCATTATACAAACATACTGTTAGTCCTACTATCTTTAGAAAGAAATCTTTTCATGAACCTCCTTCTTCCTTCAACTGTCACTTCTCTCCTGTCCTTTATAGATAAGCTCTTTTTATCTCTACTGCATGTTTCCATGCCAGTCAGGATACTCCTATCAATCCACCAAAATTGCTCTTATCAAGGTTGCCAGTGACTGCCATATTGCTAAATCCAAGATTCAACTTATGCTTCTGCTTGAGGACATTTGCTTTTAATTTTTTCCTTGCTTTGAACAGTTCTCCTCCAGATATCACTCCATTCAGTGTTTTCTCCAATGTCACCTTCCCTGTGAAGCTTTCTTTAACTGCCTTATTTAAAGTCCTCAATCAGCTACAAACTCTACACCACTTTATTGACTTATTTTTGTCTATAGCATTTGCTACCATCTATCGTATGGTATCCATATTTATTTTATTTATTACTCAGCCCAACCCACAACCTAACCTCCACTAAGACAACATTTTATCTTTCATGTTTGCTATTGTATCCCTAAGCCTAGAACACTACCTGCCATTTAGTATGTGTTGAACAAATGAATGAATGAACAGATACTTATTGAGTATTTATTAGGTGTCATTCACCTTGCTAAGTACTGCAATGACAATGTGAACATGACAGATATGGTCTCCTCTTTAAATATCCCTATGATCGGGGCACTGGGGTGGCTCAGTCAGTTGGGCCTCTGACTTCAGCTCAGGTCATGATCTCACGGTTCATGAGTTCAAGCCCCATGCCAGGCTCTGTGATGACAGCTCAGAGTCTGGAGCCTACTTTAGATTCTGTGTCTCCCTCTCTCCCTGCCCCTCCCCCGCTAACGCTCTGTCTCTTTCCATCTCTCAAAAATGAATAAATGTTAACAAAAATTAAAAATTCCTATGATCTAGATTGGAATAGAGATATTATTTAATTCAATTTCTATACTACATGAAAAATACTGCTAGAGTATAATGGAAACATGCAGAAGAACTACAGAACCTAAAATGAAGGCATCAAGAGGGCAGTATTATCAAACCAATGAAGAAAGTGAACTTTAGAACCTTAAAGACCAGTAGAAGTCATCCCTGAGAAATGAATGGCAGGAGAAGGAGGGTGGCAGGGAGGGTATAAATCTAGGCAGAAGGGACAAAGACTATAAAATAGAAGGGAAGAAGTAGCATTATATAGAAAGTAGGTTTAAAGTGCAAAAAAACCAAGTGTTTGAATTTGAAGCTTCACTGTTCTACTTACACATTATCGTGTAAAGGCAAGTTATTTAATCTCTCTGTGCTTCAGTTTACTTACCTGTGAAATGGAAAAATGGTATCTCACTTGGTGTTCTGATTATTAAGTGATGTATAAGTTTAAAGAATGTAGCATAGAGTTCTGTAAATAATAAGTCCTTAGAAAATGCTGCTTGTTATTGTGGTTGTTCAACTTGTAATCAGGGAAGTGATCACTATGGTTCTTGAAGGTCATGTCCAGGAACTAGATAACCCATCCACTTCCAACAACCTTTGAGACATTGAATATTGCTAGTTTAATCACTTTGTGATTTTATCATTATTATTTTTTTTAATGTTCATTTATTTTTGACAGAGAGAGAGAGAGAAAAAGAAAACACGAGCAGGGGAGGGGCAGAGAGAGAGGGAGACACAGAATCCAAAGCAGGCTCCAGGCTCTGAGCTGTCAGCACAGAGCTCAATGTGGGACTCAAACTCATGAACGGTAAGATCATGACTTGAGCCGAAGTCAGACGCCCAACTGACTGAGCCACCAAGGCGGCCCGTTATCATTATTATTATGAATAAATACTTTTCCTACATTCTAGAATCATTTCCATGGTATTAAATAGAAGATTGATGTGCTGGCTTCATGTTAGCTCAAGGAGAAGTGGGGGTGGACTGGGGGCAGGGAATTGTGCACTATCCTAATTAAAGTTCTTGTAAAACATAGTTCATTTTATCCATAGAGTTGTATTTTATTTTATTTTATTTTATTTCATTTCATTTCATTTCATTTCATTTTATTATTTTTTTAAAATTTATATCCAAATTGGTTAGCATATAGTGCAACAATGATTTCCGGAGGAGATTCCTTAGTGCCCCTTACCCGTTTAGCCCATCCCCCCTCCCAAAACCCCTCCAGTAACCTTCAGTTTGTTCTCCATATTTATGAGTCTCTTCTGTTTTGTATCCCTCCCTGTTTTATATTATTTTTGTTTCTCTCCCTTATGTTCATCTGTTTTGTCTCTTAAGGTCCTCATATGAGTGAAGTCATATGATTTTTGTCTTTCTCTGACTGACTAATTTCGCTTAGCATAATACCCTCCAGTTCCATCCATGTAGTTGCAAATGGCAAGATTTCATTCTTTTTGATTGCCAAGTAATACTCCATTGTATATATATACCACATCTTCTTTATCCATTCATCCATCAATGGACATTTGGGCTCCTCCCATACTTTGGCTATTGTTGATAGTGCTGCTATAAACATGGGAGTGCATGTGTCCCTTCGAAACAGCACACCCGTATCCCGTGGAGAAATGCCTAGTTGTGCAATTGCTGGGTCATAGGGTAGTTCATTTTTAATTTTTTGAGGAACTTCCATACTGTTTTCCAGAGTGGCTGCACCAGCTTGCATTCTCACCGACAATGCAAAAGAGATCCTCTTTCTCCACATCCTCGCCAATATCTGTTGTTGCCTGAGTTGTTCATGTTAGCAATTCTGACAGGTATTCGGTTGTATCCAATTGTGGTTTTGATTTGTGTTTGCCTGATGATAAGTGATGTTGAGCAGTTTTTCATGTGTTTGTTGGCCATCTAGATGTGTTCTTTGGAGAAGGGTCTATTTCTGCCTTTTGCCCATTTCTTTACTGGGTGTTATTTGTTTTTTGGGCGTTGAGTTTGATAAGTTCTTTATACATTTTGGATATTAACCCTTTATCTGATATGTTATTTGCAAATACCTTCTCCCATTCTGTTGGTTGCCTTTTAGTTTTGCTGATTGTTACCTTTGCTGTGCAGAAGCTTTTTATTTTGATGAGGTCCCAGTAGTTCATTTTTGCTTTTGTTTCCCTTGCCTCCTGAGATGTGTTGAGTAAGAAGTTGCTGCAGCCAAGATCAAAGAGGTTTTTGCCTGCTTTCTCCTCGAGGATTTTGACAGCTTCCTGCCTTACATTTAGGTCTTTCATCCATTTTGAGTTTATTTTTGTGGATGGTGTAAGAAAGTGGTCCAGGTTCATTCTTCTGCATGTCGCTGTCCAGTTTTCCCAGCACCACTTGCTGAAGAGACTGCCTTTATTCCATTGCATATTCTTTCCTGCTTTGTCAAAGATTAGTTGGCCATACGTTTGTGGGTCAATTTCTGGATTCTCTATTCTGTGCCATTGATCTGAGTGTCTGTTCTTCTGCCAGTACCATACTGTCTTGATGGTTACAGCTTTGTAGTATAGCTTGAAGTCCAGGATTGGATGCCTCCTGCTTTGGTTTTCTTTTCCAAGACTGCTTTGGCTATTCGGGGTCTTTTCTGGTTCCATACAAATTTTAGCATTATTTGTTCTAGCTCTGTGAAGAATGATGGTGTTATTTTGATAGGGATTGTATTGAATATGTAGATTGCGGGGCGCCTGGGTGGCGCAGTCGGTTAAGCGTCCGACTTCAGCCAGGTCACGATCTCGCGGCCCGTGAGTTCGAGCCCCGCGTCGGGCTCTGGGCTGATGGCTCAGAGCCTGGAGCCTGTTTCCGATTCTGTGTCTCCCTCTCTCTCTGCCCCTCCCCCGTTCATGCTCTGTCTCTCTCTGTCCCAAAAATAAATAAACGTTGAAAAAAAAAAATTAAAAAAAAAAAACAATAAAAAAAAAAAGAATATGTAGATTGCTTTGGGTAGTATCCACATTTTAACAATATTTGTTCTTCCTATCCAGGAGCATGGAATCTTTTTCCATTTTTTTGTGTCTTTTTCAATTTCTTTCATAAGCTTTCTATAGTTCTCAGCATATAGATTTTTCACCTCTTTGGTTAGATTTATTCCTAGGTATTTTATGGTTTTTTGTGCAACTGTAAATGGATCGATTCCTTGATTTCTCTTTCTGTCGCTTCATTGTTGGTGTATAGGAATGCAACTGATTTCTGTGCATTGATTTTATATTCTGCAACTTTGCTGAATTCATGAATCAGTTATAGCAGTTTTTTGGTGGAATCTTTTGGGTTTTCCATATAGAGTATCATGTCATCTGCGAAGAGTGAAAGTTTGACCTCCTCCTGGCCGATTTGGATGCCTTTTATTTCTTTGTGTTGTCTGATTGCAGAGGCTAAGACTTCCAATACTATGTTGAATAACAGTGGCAAGAGTGGACATCCCTGTCTTGTTCCTGACCTTTGGGGGAAAGCTGTCAGTTTTTCCCCATTGAGGATGATATTAGCGTTGGGTCATTCGTATATAGATTTTATGATCTCAAGGTATGCTCCTTCTATCCCTACTTTCTTCAGGGTTTTTATCAAGAAAGGATACTGTATTTTGTCAATTGCTTTCTCTTCATCTATTGAGAGGATCATATGGTTCTTGTCCTTTCTTTTATTGATGTGATGAATCACATTAATTGTTTTGCAGATATTAAACCAGCCCTGCATCCCAGGCATAAATCCCACTTGGTCATGGTGAATAATTTTTTTAATGTATTGTTGGAGGCAGTTAGCTAATATCTTGTAGAGGATTTTTGCGTCCATGTTCATCAGGGAAATTGGTCTATAGTTCTCCTTTTTTAGTGGGGTCTCTGTCTGGTTTTGAAATCAAGGTAATGCCAGCTTCATAGAAAGAGTTTGGAAGTTTTCCTTTCATGTCTATTTTTTGGAACACCTTCTGGAAAATAGGTGTTAACTCTTCCTTAAATGTTTGGTAGAATTCCCCTGGAAAGCCTTCTGGCCCTGGATTCCTGTTTTTTGGCAGATTTTTTTATTACTAATTCGATTTCCTTACTGGTTATGGGTCTGTTCAAATTTTCTATTTCTTGTGTTTCTTGTGTCTATTTCTTGTGTTTCAGTTTTGGTAGTGTATATGTTTCTAGGAATTTGTCCATTTCTTCCAGATTGCCCATTTTATTGTCATAAAATTGTTCATAATATTCTTTTATCATTGTTTTTATTTCTGCTGTGTTGGTGTGATCTCTACTCTTTCATTCTTGATTTTATTTATTTGGGTCTTTCCTTTTTCTTTCTGATCAAACTGGCTAGTGGTTTATCAATTTTGTTAATTCTTTCAAAGAACCAGCTTCTGGTTTCATTGATCTGTTCTACTGTTTTTTTTTTTTTTTTCGTTTCAATAGCATTACTTTCTGCTCTAATCTTTTTTATTTCCTGTCTTCTGCTGGTTTTGGGTTTAATTTGCTGTTCTTTTTCCAGCTCCTTAAGGCGTAAGGTTAGGTTGTGTATCTGAGATCTTTCTTCTTTCTTTAGGAAGGCCTGGATTGCTATATACTTTCCTCTTATGACAGCCTTTGCTGCATTCCAGAGGTTTTGGGTTGTGGTGTTATCATTTTCATTGGCTTCCATATACTTTTTAATTTCCTCTTTAACTTCTTGGTTAGACCATTCATTCTTTAGTAGGATGGTCATCAGTCTCCAAGTATTTGTTACTTTTCCAAAATTTTTCTTGTGGTTGATTTCAAGTTTCATAGCGTTGTGGTCTGAAAATATGCACGGTATGATCTCAATCTTTTTGTACTTACTTAGGGCTGATTTGTGTCCCAGTATATGGTCTATTCTGGAGAACATTCCATGTGCTCTAGAGAAGAATGTATATTCTGCTGCTTTAGGATGAAATGTTCTGAATATATCTGTTAAGTCCATCTGGCCCAGTGTGTCATTCAAAGCCATTGTTTCCTTGTTGATTTTTTGATTAGATGATCTGTCCATTGCTGTGAGTGGAGTGTTGAAGTCTCCTACTATTATGGTATTACTATCGATGAGTTTCTTTATGTTTGTGATTAACTGATGTATATATTGGGTGCTTCTACTTTTGGCACATAAATGTTTACAATTATTAGGTCTTCTTGGTGGATAGACCCCTTGATTATGATATAATGCCCTTCTGCATCTCTTGATACAGTCTTTATTTTAAAGTGTAGATTAGGGGCGCCTGGGTGGCGCAGTCGGTTAAGCGTCCGACTTCAGCCAGGTCACGATCTCGCGGTCCGTGAGTTCGAGCCCCGCGTCAGGCTCTGGGCTGATGGCTCAGAGCCTGGAGCCTGTTTCTGATTCTGTGTCTCCCTCTCTCTCTGCCCCTTCCCCGTTCATGCTCTGTCTCTCTCTGTCCCAAAAATAAATAAACGTTGAAAAAAAAAATTTTTAAAGTGTAGATTATCTGATATAAATATGGCTACCCCGGCTTTCTTTTGTTGACTATTAGCATGACAGGTGGTTTTCCATCCCCTTATTTTCAATCTGAAGGTGTCTTTAGGTCTAAAGTGGGTCTCTTGTAAATAGCATATAGATGGATCTTGTTTTCTTACCCATTGTGTTACCCTATGTCTTTTGATTGGAGCATTGAGTCCATTGACATTTAGAGTAAGTACTGAAAGATAGGAATTTATTGCCATTATGATGCTTGTAGAGTTGGAGTTTCTGGTGGTATTTTCTGGTCCTTTGTCATCTTTGGTGCTTTTGGTATTAATTAATTAATTTATTTATTTATTCATTCATTCATTCATCTTTTCTCCCTTCAGAGAGTCCCCCTTAAAATTTCTTACAGGGCTGGTTCAGTGGTCACAAACTCCTTTAGTTTTTGTTTGTCTGGGAAACTTTTTATCTCTCCTTGCGTTTTGAATGACAGCCTTACGGGATAAAAAATTCTTGGCTGCATATCTTTCTGATTCAGCACACTGAATATATCCTGCCACTCCTTTCTGGCCTGCCAAGTTTCTGTGGATAGGGTCTGCTGCGGATCTGTCTTCCCTTGTAGGTTAGGGACTTTTTCCCTTGCTGCTTTCATGATTCTCTCCTTGCCTGAGTATTTTGTGAATTTGACTATGATATGCCTTGTTGATGGTCGGTTCTTGTTGAATCTAATGGGCGTCCTCTGTGCTTCCTGGATTTTGATGTCTGTGTCTTTCCCCAGGTTAGGAAATTTTTCTGCTATGATTTACTCACATAACCCTTCTACCCCTATTTCTCTCTTTTCCTTTTCTAGGACCCGTATGATTCTGATATTCTTTTTTAATGAGTCACTGATTTCTCTAATTCTTAAATCGTGCTCTTTTGCCTTAATCTCCCTCTTTTTTTCTGCTTCATTATTCTCTATAAGTTTGTCTTCTATGTTGCTGATTCTCTGTTCTGCCTCGTCCATCCTTGCTGCCGCTGCATCCATCTGTGATTGCAGTTCAGTTATAACATTTTTAATTTCATTCTTTCTATTTTTTATTTCTTTTATCTCTGCAGAAAGGGATTCTAATCTACTTTTGGCTCCAGCTAGTATTCTTATTATCATGATTCTAAATTCTGGCTCAGATTCTAAATTCTGCTTGTATCTGTATTGGTTAAATCCCTGGCTGTCGTTTCTTTGTGCTCTTTCTTTTGGGGTGAATTCCTTCGTTGTACCATTTTGAAAGGAGAAAAGGAATTATGAGGTAGAAAAATTAAAATAAAAATTTTTTTAAATTAAAATTTAAAAAATTAAACACACACACACACACACACACAAATCAAATAAATAATGCTAGATCCTAGGTGTGTTTATGATCTGGGTGTTGAAAGTGGTTTGACAGATTAAAGAAAATAAAAGGGGGGGGAGAAAAAAAAGGAAATCATTTGAGAATTTGAAAAAATGGATACAATGAAGTAGACTAAAATGAGATGATGGAAGTAAAATAGAATTTGAAAAAATATACACAAAAGTAAAGAATATAGTAGAATATATTAAAGAAAAAGATTTTTAATAAAAATTAATAAAAATGAATTTTTATTTTTCTTTATTCAAGAAAAAGAAACAAAAAAGAGAAAAAGAAAAAAGAAAAGAAAAAAAGGAAATCATTTGAAAATTTGAGGAAGTTAATACACTGTAGCAGACTAAAATAAAATGATGGAAGTAAAATAGAATTTGAAAAAAGTTTACATAAAAGCAAAAAGTATAGTAAAAAAATTAAAGAAAATATTCTTAATAGAAATTGAAAGTAAAAATGAAGTTTTTCTCTTTCTGCATTCAAGAAAAAGAAATGAAAAAGAGGAAAAAAGAAAAAGAAAAAAAAGGAGATCGTTTGAAAATTTGAAAAGGTGAATACCCTGAAGTAGACTAAAATAAAATGATGGAAGTAAAATAGAATTTGAAAAAAATTACACAAAACTAAAAAATATAGTAATAAAAATTAAAGAAAAATATTTTTATTAAAAATTGAAAATGAAAATGAATTTTTTCTTTGTATTCAAAAAAAAGAAGCGTAAAAGAGAAAAAAAAGAAAGAAAATTGTATAGATGAACGTGCTAACAGATTGACGTAGGGCTGAAATTGCTTCGTTTTTTTCCTAGAAGTCAGTCTATGTAGCACTTTATAGTCCGTAAACTAAGCCGGTGGTGAGACTTGTGCTCTTGGAGAGTGAAGTTGGCCCAGTTGGGCGGGACTCAGTGTAACAGCTCTGCTCACCACTAGATGGCGCTGCTAGCCTACTGGGGTGGATTGTTGCGGGGCTCATAGTTGCCTATGCGCATGCACGGGAGTGGTGAAATGGCGCCCCCCAGCTAACCAGTCTGTTCTCCCAGATGGCGCACCCGTACTCAGCTTTCATCCATTCCCCACTTTTTCACTCTCCGTGATCAGGCCTCAGGCAGTACCTCTCTCTCGAGCCTCAGGCAGTACCTCTCTCTCGAGTTTTGTCTCAGATGTGGCTGTTTCCCCCGGCCCCTTACTTCGGAAGGACTGCGGCTTTGACCCGTCCCACTCCTCTGCAGGAGGGTCTCACCGAGAAATGGCCGAGTGAGCAATGGCCGAATGTTGGCTGTACCCAGGAATGCTTGCTGGACCCTGCTGCTGCCGGTGCCCCGAGACTATGGCCAGGTGCCAGCCTGCCCCAGAAAAAGTTCACGAGATAGTGTAGCAGCAGCGTTTCAGGGATTATGGAAAATCGCAACACACATCTGGCACCAGGCTTCACCCTTAACGACTTTGTTCCAGCACCAGTGCATGTGCTGTTTTCTGGGGTCTGCTGGGACCAGGTGGCTTCAACAGTCTCTACCAAATGTCCTTCCAACAGTGGAACCACTTTTCCTCGTGTGGCCGAGAACCTCCCGGACCCAACTCTGTTCCTGGGGATTTTCCCTTCCCACCAGAGGTATCAAGCTGCGGAGTTGCAGCCTTTGCACTCCCCTTGTTTGCAGTCTTAATGGAATTTAAACCTTGTCCTTTCTCCTTTCTCCCTTTTTAGTTTAGTCCCTGCGGCTGTTTCCAATTTTCCACTTTCTCTCCAGCTGGTTTCCCGTATTTTCCCCTCCCCCCCCAGTCTCCGTCCTCTCTCCGCTCGCAAAAGCACCTCCCTTCCTGCGCCTTGTCGCTCCCCAAGTTCACTTCTCCACATTGCGTACCTGCTGAATTCTGTAGTTCTGGTTGTGCCGATTGTTGTGTTAATCCTCCTGCCGGTTTTCTAGGCGTGTAGTGTTGGTCTGGCTGTATTTCATGGACGGGAGACACACAAAAAACTTCCATGCTGTTCTGCCATCTTGGCTCCTCCCCATAGAGTTGTATTTTAAGAGTGTGCTTGTGACAAAACACACAACAAAACTCAACAAATCACAGGCAATTGAAATACTACAAATAATGAATATAATCATAAATAGTCATATTTTACTATTATATTTAAATTATATATATAAGTATATATAAATATATATTTATTTTATATTTATATATAAACATCAGGTTAAATATTTATATATAATAAATTTTATATATATAATAATTTATATATATAATTTATATAATATATAACTATATATAAATTATATAATATATATTATATGTGTGTATATATATATACATATATTATATATTATATATACATATATTATATATTATATATACATATATTATATATTATATGTGTGTATATATACATATATTATATATTATATGTGTGTATATATATATACATATATATTATATATACATATATTATATATTATATGTGTGTGTATATATATATATATACACATATATGTGTGTGTGTGTGTGTATATATATATATATATATATAACCTGATGTTTGTTAAAGTTAAAATCTGGGACAACGTTACAATGTATTTCCCTCACATCCCCATCTAGTAGCTTTAACCTATTCCAGGAAGGAGACAATGCAAGTTTTTTGGTGCATATAGGAACCTATATAACTGGAATAATTACTTCAAAGCTCCAGTAAAAGAAAGCTATCTTAAAAGGGATCTTCTTTCATTGAGATGTGTCTGTATTTGTTAGAAAAGAGATAGACAAAAGAGGTATTTAATGTAATTATTGACTTACACTGCGTGACACAATATGGGGCATTAAGGACCCAAATCCTGGAGATGTAGGACACCTGAATGCAAACTCTTTTCTGGCCACTTAGAAGGCTATCCTCAATTACTGTTAATTAAATGTCAACTGTGCAAGTAAGTAATCAGCAGTGAAATTGAGCATCTATTTCTAAGAGGGTGAGAAGGGTTATTTTTAAGCTTCGTTAAATTCTTTGTGCTTTCTCATGTTCGTTTGTAGTATTGTCTGCTTTTGGCACAAAAGTGTCAACAGGTGTGACAAAGTTTAAATAGATGCATGATGCCAACTGCCCCTCTAACTCTGGCATGAGGAAGGACCTCCTGTAAGAAGAGCTGCCTCCTGAAGCATTTTGTTAGCTGTCATTGGCTGGAACTCGTGTCATAGTACAAGAGGCCAGCCAGCTTATGAGTAGGCAACCTGCCATTTAAACAGATGGGCATTGGTCTGGCAGCCAAGAGGCCAAGTATGTGCAGTGAACGTAGGTATCAAGGCTTCATTTCCAACTGAGATTACTGAGATGTCTCTCTGTTCTGATATCATATAAGCTGCTGTGATGGGTTTGATCAGTTGTTTTAAGTCACACGTGACATTAAATACTTCTTATAATAAACATTTCAACACTTTGATTGATTATTAAAACTTATTAAGAAAAGGCATTTTTTTTCTGAGAAAGGCATTTAAAAATGCATTTTTAAAAGAAATTTAAGTTTATAAAACTTGAGGTATGTACTGATAGGCTATGTTTTCATGTGATGAAGCTAAACCTCATGACAACTTCATATTGCCCCCTTAGACAGCAAGTATTTTGAGGGCAGGAAACATTTTCAGGGTATGTTTGTGACAAAACAAACAATGCTCAGTATATTATAGGCAATTAAATCAGTACAAATAATGCATATTAGTCTCTAAATAAAAACTGTATGAGGGAAGCAGCCTTGTAAGTCTTACTGTTGCTTTTTCTCTCAGTGCTTAATAAATGCTTATGGAATGGAAGTATAATAATATAAATCTCTGGTTACTATGTAATGTGTTTATCATATTTCAAATAAATTCAGTGTAATGGAATATTAAAACATTAGAGAAGAGTGAACTTGATGAAATCTCTGATGACTCAGAAGGTGCTTAAAAAAACTCATGGTCGGGGAAGATGGCGGCGTAGGAGGACGCTGGGCTCACCGCACATCCTGCTGATCACTTAGATTCCACCTACACCTGCCTAAATAACCCAGAAAACCGCCAGAGGATTAGCAGAACAGAGTCACCGGACCCAAGTGCAGACGAGAGGCCCACGGAAGAGGGTAGGAAGGGCGGCGAGGCGGTGCGCGCTCCACGGACTGGCGGGAGGGAGCCGGGGCGGAGGGGCGGCTCGCCGGCCAAGCAGAGCCCCCGAGTCCGGCTTGCAAAAGCGGAGGGGCCTGACGGACTGTGTTCCGACAGCAAGCGCGATTTAGCGTCTGGGAGGTCATAAGTTAACAGCTCTGCTCGGAAAGCGGGAAGGCTGGAGGACAAAGGGAGGGTGAGCTGCGGAGCCCCCGGACGACAGAGCTCAGTTTGGCGGGGAACAAAGGCGCTCCCCAGCGCCATCTCCCCCGCACATCCCCCAGCCAAAATCCCAAAGGGAACCGGCTCCGGCCAGGGAAATTGCTCGCTCCGCGCGAACACCCAACTCTGTGCTTCTGCGGAGCCAAACCTCCGGCAGCGATCTGACTCCCTCCGGCTGCCACAGGGCCCCTCCTGAAGTGGATCACCTAAGGAGAAGCGAGCTAAGCCTGCCCCCCCTGCCGCCGTGCACCTTGCCTTCCCACCCCAGCTAATACGCCAGATCCCCAGCATCACAAGCCTGGCAGTGTGCAAGTAGCCCAGACGGGCCACGCCACCCCACAGTGAATCCCGCCCCTAGGAGAGGGGAAGAGAAGGCACACACCAGTCTGACTGTGGCCCCAGCGGTGGGCTGGGGGCAGACATCAGGTCGGACTGCGGCCCCGCCCACCAACTCCAGTTATACACCACAGCACAGGGGAAGTGCCCTGCAGGCCCTCACCACACCAGGGACTATCCAAAATGACCAAGCGGAAGAATTCCCCTCAGAAGAATCTCCAGGAAATAACAACAGCTAATGAGCTGATCAAAAAGGATTTAAATAATATAACAGAAAGTGAATTTAGAATAATAGTCATAAAATTAATCGCTGGGCTGGAAAACAGCATACAGGACAGCAGAGAACCTCTTGCTACAGACATCAGGGGACTAAGGAACAGTCACGAGGAGCTGAAAAACGCTTTAAAGGAAATGGAAAACAAAATGCAAACCACCACGGCTCGGATGGAAGAGGCAGAGGAGAGAATAGGTGAACTAGAAGATAAAGTTATGGAAAAAGAGGAAGCTGAGAAAAAGAGAGATAAAAAAATCCAGGAGTATGAGGGGAAAATTAGAGAACTAAGTGATACACTAAAAAGAAATAATATACGCATAATTGGTATCCCAGAGGAGGAAGAGAGAGGGAAAGGTGCTGAAGGGGTACTTGAAGAAATAATAGCTGAGAACTTCCCTGAACTGGGGAAGGAAAAAGGCATTGAAATCCAAGAGGCACAGAGAACTCCCTTCAGACGTAACTTGAATCGATCTTCTGCACGACATATCATAGTGAAACTGGCAAAATACAAGGATAAAGAGAAAATTCTGAAAGCAGCAAGGGGTAAACGTGCCCTCACATATAAAGGGAGACCTATAAGACTCGTGACTGATCTCTCTTTTGAAACTTGGCAGGCCAGAAAGAATTGGCACGAGATTTTCAGGGTGCTAGACAGCAAAAATATGCAGCCGAGAATCCTTTATCCAGCAAGTCTGTCATTTAGAATAGAAGGAGAGATAAAGGTCTTCCCAAACAAACAAAAACTGAAGGAATTTGTCACCACTAAACCAGCCCTACAAGAGATCCTAAGGGGGACCCTGTGAGACCAAGTACCAGAGACATCACTACAAGCATAAAACAGACAGACATCACAATGACTCTAAACCCGTATCTTTCTATAATAACACTGAATGTAAATGGATTAAATGCGCCAACCAAAAGACATAGGGTATCAGAATGGATAAAAAAACAAGACCCATCTATTTGCTGTCTACAAGAGACTCATTTTAGACCTGAGGACACCTTTAGATTCAGAGTGAGGGGATGGAGAACTATTTATCATGCTACTGGAAGCCAGAAGAAAGCTGGAGTAGCCATACTTATATCAGACAAACTAGACTTTAAATTAAAGGCTGTAACAAGAGATGAAGAAGGACATTATATAATAGTTACAGGGTCTATCCATCAGGAAGAGCTAACAATTATAAATGTCTATGCGCCGAATACCGGAGCCCCCAAATATATAAAACAATTACTCATAAACAGAAGCAACCTTATTGATAAGAATGTGGTCATTGCTGGGGACTTTAACACCCCACTTACAGAAATGGATAGATCATCTAGACACACGGTCAATAAAGAAACAAGGGCCCTGAATGAGACACTGGATCAGATGGACTTGACAGATCTATTTAGAACTCTGCATCCCAAAGCAACAGAATATACTTTCTTCTCGAGTGCACATGGAACATTCTCCAAGATAGATCATATACTGGGTCACAAAACAGCCCTTCATAAGTTTACAAGAATTGAAATTATACCATGCATACTTTCAGACCACAATGCTATGAAGCTTGAAATCAACCACAGGAAAAAGTCTGGAAAACCTCCAAAAGCGTGGAGGTTAAAGAACACCCTCCTAACGAATGAGTGGGTCAACCAGGCAATTAGAGAAGAAATCAAAAAATATATGGCAACAAACGAAAATGAAAAGACAACAATCCAAACGCTTTGGGACGCAGCGAAGGCAGTCCTGAGAGGAAAATACATTGCAATCCAGGCCTATCTCAAGAAACAAGAAAAATCCCAAATACAAAATCTAACAGCACACCTAAAGGAAATAGAAGCAGAACAGCAAAGGCAGCCTAAACCCAGCAGAAGAAGAGAAATAATAAAGATCAGAGCAGAAATAAACAATATAGAATCTAAAAAAACTGTAGAGCAGATCAACGAAACCAAAAGTTGGTTTTTTTGAAAAAATAAACAAAATTGACAAACCTCTAGCCAGGCTTCTCAAAAAGAAAAGGGAGATGACCCAAATAGATAAAATCATGAATGAAAATGGAATGATTACAACCAATCCCTCAGAGATACAAACAATTATCAGGGAATACTATGAAGAATTATATGCCAACAAATTGGACAACCTGGAAGAAATGGACAAATTCCTGAACACCCACACTCTTCCAAAACTCAATCAGGAGGAAATAGAAAGCTTGAACAGACCCATAACCAGCGAAGAAATTGAATCGGTTATCAAAAATCTCCCAACAAATAAGAGTCCAGGACCAGATGGCTTCCCAGGGGAGTTCTACCAGACGTTTAAAGCAGAGATAATACCTATCCTTCTCAAGCTATTCCAAGAAATAGAAAGGGAAGGAAAACTTCCAGACTCATTCTATGAAGCCAGTATTACTTTGATTCCTAAACCAGACAGAGACCCA
Organism: Lynx rufus; assembly: GCF_022079265.1. Taxonomy (NCBI): domain Eukaryota; kingdom Metazoa; phylum Chordata; class Mammalia; order Carnivora; family Felidae; genus Lynx; species Lynx rufus. Next base: position 154,457,565 of record NW_025814834.1, read on the forward strand.
GTAAAAAAAGAGAACTACAGGCCAGTATCCCTGATGAATATGGATGCCAAAATTCTCAATAAGATACTAGCAAATCGAATTCAACAGCATATAAAAAGAATTATTCACCATGATCAAGTGGGATTCATTCCTGGGACGCAGGGCTGGTTCAACATTCGCAAATCAATCAACGTGATACATCACATTAACAAAAAAAAAGAGAAGAACCATATGATCCTGTCAATCGATGCAGAAAAGGCCTTTGACAAAATCCAGCACCCTTTCTTAATAAAAACCCTTGAGAAAGTCGGGATAGAAGGAACATACTTAAAGATCATAAAAGCCATTTATGAAAAGCCCACAGCTAACATCATCCTCAACGGGGAAAAACTGAGAGCTTTTTCCCTGAGATCAGGAACACGACAGGGATGCCCACTCTCACCGTTGTTGTTTAACATAGTGCTGGAAGTTCTAGCATCAGCAATCAGACAACAAAAGGAAATCAAAGGCATCCAAATTGGCAAAGATGAAGTCAAGCTTTCGCTTTTTGCAGATGACATGATATTATACATGGAAAATCCGATAGACTCCACCAAAGTCTGCTAGAACTGATACATGAATTCAGCAAAGTTGCAGGATACAAAATCAATGTACAGAAATCAGTTGCATTCTTATACACTAACAATGAAGCAACAGAAAGACAAGTAAAGAAACTGATCCCATTCACAATTGCACCAAGAAGCATAAAATACCTAGGAATAAATCTAACCAAAGATGTAAAGGATCTGTATGCTGAAAACTATAGAAAGCTTATGAAGGTAATTGAAGAAGATTTAAAGAAATGGAAAGACATTCCCTGCTCATGGATTGGAAAAATAAATATTGTCAAAATGTCAATACTACCCAAAGCTATCTACACATTCAATGCAATCCCAATCAAAATTGCACCAGCATTCTTCTCGAAACTAGAACAAGCAATCCTAAAATTCATATGGAACCACAAAAGGCCCCGAATAGCCAAAGGAATTTTGAAGAAGAAGACCAAAGCAGGAGGCATCACAATCCCAGACTTCAGCCTCTACTACAAAGCTGTCATCATCAAGACAGCATGGTATTGGCACAAAAACAGACACACAGACCAATGGAATAGAATAGAAACCCCAGAACTAGACCCACAAACATATGGCCAACTCATCTTTGACAAAGCAGGAAAGAACATCCAATGGAAAAAAGACAGCCTCTTTAACAAATGGTGCTGGGAGAACTGGACAGCAACTTGCAGAAGGTTGAAACTAGACCACTTTCTCACACCATTTACAAAAATAAACTCAAAATGGATAAAGGACCTAAATGTGAGACAGGAAACCATCAGAACCTTAGAGGAGAAAGCAGGAAAAGACCTCTCTGACCTCAGCCGTAGCAATCTCTTACTCGACACATCCCCAAAGGCAAGGGAATTAAAAGCAAAAGTGAATTACTGGGACCTTATGAAGATAAAAAGCTTCTGCACAGCAAAGGAAACAACCAACAAAACTAAAAGGCAACCAACGGAATGGGAAAAGATATTTGCAAATGACATATCGGACAAAGGGCTAGTATCTAAAATCTATAAAGAGCTCACCAAACTCCACACACGAAAAACAAATAACCCAGTGAAGAAATGGGCAGAAAACATGAATAGACACTTCTCTAAAGAAGACATCCAGATGGCCAACAGGCACATGAAAAGATGTTCAGCGTCACTCCTTATCAGGGAAATACAAATCAAAACCACACTCAGGTATCACCTCACGCCAGTCAGAGTGGCCAAAATGAACAAATCAGGAGACTATAGATGCTGGAGAGGATGTGGAGAAACGGGAACCCCCTTGCACTGTTGGTGGGAATGCAAATTGGTGCAGCCGCTCTGGAAAGCAGTGTGGAGGTTCCTCAGAAAATTAAAAATAGACCTACCCTATGACCCAGCAATAGCACTGCTAGGAATCTACCCAAGGGATACAGGAGTACTGATGCATAGGGGCACTTGTACCCCAATGTTCATAGCAGCACTCTCAACAATAGCCAAATTATGGAAAGAGCCTAAATGTCCATCAACTGATGAATGGATAAAGAAATTGTGGTTTATATACACAATGGAATACTACGTGGCAATGAGAAAAAATGAAATATGGCCTTTTGTAGCAACGTGGATGGAACTGGAGAGTGTGATGCTAAGTGAAATAAGCCATACAGAGAAAGACAGATACCATATGGTTTCACTCCTATGTGGATCCTGAGGAACTTAACAGGAACCCATGGGGGAGGGGAAGGAAAAAAAAAAAAAAAAAAAAAAAGGACGTTAGAGTGGGAGAGAGCCAAAGCATAAGAGACTGTTAAAAACTGAGAACAAACTGAGGGTTGATGGGGGGTGGGAGGGAGGGGCGGGTGGGTGATGGGTATTGAGGAGGGCACCTTTTGGGATGAGCACTGGGTGTTGTATGGAAACCAATTTGTCAATAAATTTCATATAAAAAAAAAACTCATGGTCTAAATGTGCAGATATTTGAATGAAATCTGTGCTGACTTCAAATTTACATTTGGAAATTTTGTCAGTGTCAAATAAGGTTGACCTCATGTTTATTTTCAATAGACGCAGACAGATAAATACAGAAATAATTATATCCATGGGCTGGTGCATGTCTTTCCTAACTCTGTTCCCTAAGTTGTACTCAAAACATTTTACTATATTTGAGGTGCTAGTGACACGTACTATCAATAAGCACCCAGATCTTGGTTTCTAAATACCATTTCCAATGGAAGGAAGTTTCCTTGGAGAAATGACTGATTCTAGGACTTGACCAGGAAATAAAAATGAGCCTGGAGCAGTAAGGGAGTGTTTAAGAAAAAGAAAATAAAGAAAAAAAGGATGGGATCATTTTTAAAAGGACATTAGAGTCAACTTAGAAGAGTCACCTATGGCCAAATCTGCATCATTTTGAGCAATAAAATGTGTAATAATCATATCGGATTATAAGGCAAGGATAAAATTAAGTACTCATGGATCCACACTGATATAAATGATTAATAAATAAATGAATGCTGGAGAAAGGCTACATTTTCCTCGCAGAATTCCAAGTAATAAATGTACAAGGAATGAGGGAAATAGAAAATCATAATTAGAATACAGCAGTAACAACTGCAGCAGGCAAATCGACTGATGAATGCTAAAATTGGGTGAAACATTAAGGAGAAACACTATGTTTGGGTAGCCTCAAAGTAGCTTTCCCTAAATATTTGTTAATTGTTACAAACCGTTCCTCCTCTAGGGTCAGGGAGGGATGGTATTTAGTTCCCCATCCCTTGAATATAGGCTGGACTTAGTAACTTGCTTCCAAAAAAATAGAATTTGGAAAGGGAAAACTAGCAGAGAAAGCAGGCAGACAAGCGATAAAGATTAACGTCACCAGCAGTAAGTCACGTTGATATACACATCCTCATAGGGTGTGAGGTGAAAAGGACACTTTACCGCTGTGATGTTCTTCTCCAAATCTGTAAGTTCAGTTTAATTATGAGAAGACATCAGGCAAACCCAAATAGGGCATTCTACAAAATACCTGACCAGCATCTTTAGAAATGTCAAGGTAGTGAAACACAAGAAAAGGATCGAGAATTGTCACAGCTCAGGGGTACCATAGAAGATTTAAATACAGCATGGTATGCTAGATTAGCGCCAGTCTCATTTAAATCTTACAACAGCCCAAAGGGGATTTGTCCTACTTCATCCTACTCTACAGGAAAGTTTAGTACCTTTCCCAATATCAACACCCTTTTCAGAAGAATAGCTGGGACTGACTCCTGGTAGTCTAGTCCCATGAACATGTCAGGCCATTAGTGGAAAACCTGGTGAAGTCTGAATAAAGTCTCTGCTCTGCCAACAGTATCATATTATTGTTAATTTCTTAGCCTTGAAAAATGTTCCATGATAAGGTAAGATGTTAACATTAGAGGAAACTGGGTAAAGGGTAAACAAGAACTTTCTTTACTATTTGTACAGCTTTTCTGTAAATCTAAATTTAATTTTTAACTAAAAGCTAAAAAAAATACATGAAAAATATCTATTTACTTATTGGTTAACTTAGATTTAGAAACAGAGGGTAACACATGAATACAATTTTGGTTATACGATTTATTGTTTTGAAACAAAAATCTCTGTACTGTTATAAGTATTACAGAATAAATTTAAAATGCCTTGCTAAAAACTTTGTTATTGAATTTAGGTATTTATTAGAAGCCATAATTAGGATTATCATATTCAGACCAAGCTGTAATAATAGAAATATGGCTACTATATATTTTTCATTCTTTGAGAATAATCTACTTTGCAGACTTCAATATTACCCACAAACTGTTACAGATGATCTTGTGAGGGTCACTGTTTTCTTCTCTGTGTATAAAATACACAAAAATCTGAAGGAGACATTGAAAACTAATAGAATTTTGAAAAGTTCCCCCCAAATTAACATTAAACATACCTACTTAAAGTGGAATATCTTTTTACAGCTAATGAAAACTGCCTAATAGTTTTTTTTTTTTTTTTAAATAGCATGGTAAAATTCTAAAATCCTCACCAGGTCCCAACTTTGAGCCTACATGAATAAAATATCCAAGGAATAATGCATTGCTATAGAGCACTTAACTCAAAAACCTCAGGGGGGTGGGGAGGTGGGGGTTAAAAAACAAAAAAAACCCACAATACTTCATAAAACTTGAGTTTCTTATATTTGTTTAGAAACAAAAGTTATATGGGATTTCTTGCATAATGCAGATTAGGCAATAATCACATAAAAAAAAGTCTGTGGTGGTCTTGGTTTAAGTTCCCCTAATTCTAAGCATCTTGAAAATTATAGGAAATCCTAAACAAATTTCCCAGATTCAAATTGCATTTGGAAAGAGCAAAAGACATGGAAATAAATATTTGCTGTAATTTTTAAAATTTTTCTATTTCACTACATTTCATCAAATTATAAATTTGGGGAAAGTAGGAGAGTCAGTGTACATGATTGAATTCTGGGAAATGGGTTGATTGAGGGAAGAAGATCAAAAAAGAAGGAAATCTCAGTGTTTTGAATTCACATTTCTGAGCCTAGTATTTGAGATGTTTCTTGTGTGACCCAAGTTTATTTTTGAAGTCATTCAGGTCAGGAAGTATTTGGCTGTAGGAAAAATAGGACAGTTGAAACTAACTCAAACAAGGATGGTTTTTTGTTTGTTTGTTTGTTTGTTTGTTTGTTTTTTGAGGGGTGAATTTTTAAGAACAGAGGGATCCACGTGTGGGAAATATAGGCAGGACTGAAAAATGATAATAATGGTCGACATTGCCTACTGTGTGCCCAGTGCTGTTCTAAACACTTTGTGTATATTATCTCATTTTTAAAGTTTTATTTTACCCATTTTGAGAGAGAGAGAGAGAGAGAGAGAGAGAGAGAGTCACAATTTCCAAATTTCCAGAACAGATAATCCGGTTCATCCAGCCTGTGCCAAGTATCTAACTGTGATCCAATCAGGTGAGGGAGAGACAGAGAGAAGGAGGAAGAAAGGCATATTTGGGTTACCTTATGCAAACATGCTAGACATCTGTTTAGATTCTAGATTCTCAGAAGGGGTACAAGAATTTAGATACAATGGCTACCATCTTCCTCCACCTACCTTCCCATCCTTTTTTTTAAATCCTACTCTACAAATCCTTTTCTTTTTTTTTTTTTTTTTTTTAAGTTTTTTTTTTTCAACGTTTATTTATTTTTGGGACAGAGAGAGACAGAGCATGAACGGGGGAGGGGCAGAGAGAGAGGGAGACACAGAATCGGAAACAGGCTCCAGGCTCTGAGCCATCAGCCCAGAGCCCGACGCGGGGCTCGAACTCACGGACCGCGAGATCGTGACCTGGCTGAAGTCGGACGCTTAGCCGACTGCGCCACCCAGGCGCCCCTACAAATCCTTTTCGATAGCCTGCCAGATACATTCATTGGTCTCTGAAGACATCTAAAGCATTCCTACATTGGTGCTTTTGCTCACTGTATTTTTCTGACTTGGAGTTTAATCTGTCATGACTCAAACCCTCTGATTATTATCAGTGCTTCAAGGCCCAAACCATGTAGTACTTCCCACCTCTGAACTCCCACAGACCTTGTCTCATCACACACTTGGAGCCTTATCAGATTCTCTCTTGCATTGTCATTTATGGTTTTATTAGTATGCCTTTTCTCCCCAGCTATGCCAATTAATCAAGACAGAAGTTTCTTGAGATCACAACCTATGTATTTAAATTTGTATTCCAACCACAACCGTAGAAATGTTGTACATTGATCGATGTACCTATTGATTGATGAAAGGAAGGAAGGAAGGATCCAAAAGGCACAATTAGAACAGAAGGTGGAGGCTGTTGGATTGAGGGGAATCTGAAGATATTTAAAAGCTGAGTTTTCATTTCGTTTTGCCTCAGTTTTGTAATCCTTTACAGAAATGATAACAGGATTTAAATTCCTGGCGAATGATTTTCCCTTTACTCTTTAAGCCTCATCTAGTTTCAGGTAAATGTTGGCTATTGGTTGATATTTCAGTGTCTGACTAACTGGTGAATAAGTTGTGTTAAGTTCTTTTGAATATTCCAATGCCAGCTATATACCTAGTAAAAAATCATTTTAATTTGAGAATATAATATAAAACAGGAAATATATTAATTCTATATCTTAAACTTGAATTATGTTTTAATCTGTGACTCTCTTAGGCCAAATCTTAAAAATTATTAATCATTACAATATAATATTTGCTTTGTTATTTCCATTTCTGCTTGAAATCCTTCATTATTTCACCGGGTTAGAATATATATTGACTTATTTAAAAAATCAATTTCAGATAATTTGAACTTGTTTCCCTAACTCAGTTCCTGGAAGTTATTTTCTGTCAGTGGCTGTTGCCTTTCCAGTCTGAGAACTAGTCAAGACTAGAGATGAAGAGCTGCAGACCCCAAGGCAGTATGTCTGTCAGTCCTGCTGATTAGATTTAACCTGTTCTAGTAGTCACTTGGGTTGAGTTAGTTCCGGGTTCTATCTGAAGTAACCCTAGAGATTTTAGACAAAATAGGATTTTCCAGGGTTATAGCCATCCTGTTACTCAACAAAGACCCAGCACCTGCTTTGGGTCATCTTTCCAGGTTTGGCTCAGAACAAAATTGTCACGTAAGTGGTGCTTGACATTGTTCATTTTACCACCTCCCTCTTGGTATGAATCCACTCAGGGCTCCAGTGCTGTGTCCTGAGGGACCTAGCTCCATACACAGCACCTCCCCTTGGCCTCCTCCTCTTTGGAAGAGTGCTGGAACCATTCTCCTTGGTTAGACAACTCATTTATTTTTTCACAAGGAATTGTCAATGATGTAATACCTCCTCCTGGTAAGGTTTTTTAAGACTTTAAGTACCTCCGCTCAAAGGAAGAAATCTACTTTATCTTGTGACCTAATAAGAACCTGTGTGTATGTCAAACGAATGCTTTTTGCAACAATACTTACACGTAAGGGTGCAGCAAAAATCACAGTTAATTCTGAATATGATTTTATTAGTAATGAAGTGTGAGTTTATATTTGATTTCATTTCCTTAAATGACCAGTCAGAAGCTACTAAATTTACCTCAAGACCTACTAAACGGTCACAAACAGGAGTGACTTTATTGTAGGGTGTTGCTGGCCTGAAAATGGCTTACATGCACACGTCAAACTACACAAAGTGGGGGCCTGCTGCTCCATAACATTCATTCACATTTTCCTGGCACTTCTGCTTTTCTGTAAGTTTGGGGAAAAGTGAAAGAGCCAGCTGAGAAAAGCATATATTCTTAGGGGGCCCTTTAATTCTCTTTTTATCACTTAGACTCACAGAATTCTTGAAGGCTTCATTGAACAATTAAACACTGAGACATTCATATGTGTATCCAAATTTAATGCAATTTTGCCTCCAGATACAGTTCTTGTCTCTTCCTTTCTCCAGTAAAATGAGTGTATGCTTTGTGAGTGTGTCCCACAGTGTTTTCAAGTTGAAATAGTCATCATACGCAGAAGTTATTTTTTCCATGCTCATGAGGGTTGTATAACATCTAATGTGATCAGACTCCTTACTGAGTAATGAATATGGAAATTAGATAATCGAACTATAGTAGAAGGTTAAAATGAACTCCAAGAACATAAATTACTAAAGCTGAAGGATGTGGGTAACTTTGTGTCTCTGAGTGAGAGTGTGTGGGAATACTTTTTGTAAGGGACGTGTTTGTTTGTTTGTTTTAACCCAGTTATTCAGAAAACAATTGTTTTGGCCTCTTATAACTGAGTACCACTATGAATAGCTTTTAACATAATGACCTGAGACCTTGGACTTGATGAAAAAAGCTTCTGCATTTTACTTAGAAATCTTAAGCAGCTATACTCCCAATTAAGAAGTGTGTGTATGTGTGTGGGTGTGGGGGTGGGTGTGGCTGTGGGTGTGGGTGGGTGTGTCTGTGTTTGAATGTCTATTAAAATGCGTGGCCAGGGGCGCCTGGGTGGCGCAGTCGGTTAAGCGTCCGACTTCAGCCAGGTCACGATCTCACGGTCCGTGAGTTCGAGCCCCGCGTCGGGCTCTGGGCTGATGGCTCAGAGCCTGGAGCCTGTTTCCGATTCTGTGTCTCCCTCTCTCTCTGCCCCTCCCCCGTTCATGCTCTGTTCTCTCTGTCCCAAAAATAAATAAACGTTGAAAAAAAAAAATTAAAATGCGGGGCCAGCCAAGGTATTTCATACTCTATGATTAGGTCCTTTCAATTTTAAATCCACTGAACCAACAAGCCATGCTTAGTCAACCCATGAACAATACTTATTACTCTGCTGTGGGCACTTTCCCTTGTCTTCTTTTTCTATCTTTTAAATTTCTAGGCTTTTTAATTTATTATTATTTGATTTTGTGCATATGGTCACCTCTGGTTATGGTTGTGTAAGTGAGAGACCATAAGGCAACAGATACTATACGTGTCTTTTTCATTGCATAGTAAGTTTCCTAAGGAGAGAGATGAAATCTACTACTTCTTTCCTAGTGATCTGCAACCTCTGTTCCATTCATAAACTTGTTCCATGCTCAATAAATACTGTTTCTATGCTGACCAGCTTCTTGTACATGAAATATTTAGATTCTTCCTAGTAGAGTTCAAAAAGGTCAAAATTAAGTCAACTTTGCTCTAAAACCATTCCAATGAACCCAAACTTGAATTCTGATTCAAGTCAGGTACTCAGGAGTAGAAGGCAGTCTCATTCAAGGCATTATGCAAGCCAACCAGTCAAAGCCACTGTACTTTGATATCAAATATTTGGGTTCAGTAGCTATATCTCATTGATAAGTACAAGCACAGAAAACTTAGATCTGATGATATATTGCATTTAGTAACAGATTCAAATTTAGTTTAAAATTAGCAGAAGGTGTGGCATAGAAATGTCCATGCTCTGATCAGTCTAAGTGCTATGCTTAGGGACACATTTTAATATTTTAATGGCCAACTTCTATGTCATAGGACATAATCTCAATTTCTTATTATTAAAGGAACCAAAATAAAATGCCCCCATCTCTCTCTTTCTATTTCTCTCTCTCTCTCTCTCTCTCTCTCTCTCTCTCTGTGTGTGTGTGTATGTGTGTGTGTGTGTGTGTGTGTGTGTGTGTCTAACATATTCTGCTTCTGAGGAATTTAAAAATTGTTAAATAAGAAAACATACTTATTCTTTGGCATTCGCCTAATAACTAGGCTAAAAACTCTTTTTTTCTGCTTCTTTTGGTAATTAAGTAGCTGTAAGACAGATAGCATTGCTAAATTTTAAATTTTAAAAAGTAAAGAAAAAAAAAAAGCATTCTATTTCCTTTAACTGAAAGTATAACCTTTATACCATACAAGAAATGTCCCATATTCTTCTGTATCCCATCCCCCCAGAATCTTCCCTTGTGGGCAGTTATGCTCTTTGTGCCTGGGCTGGGAAATGGGGAGAGAACCCTGTCAATATTTCATGAGGACAAAGGAGAAAGTCTCTAAGAATAAGGCTTGGCTTCTCTCTTTATGTGAGCTCTTAAGGGAAAGTGCCTCTCATTCTTTAAAAAACTAGAGAAATAATTGCTTATTTGGCAAAACAAAAAATTTAAATATGAAAAATTAAATTAGAATAATAGAATAAAATAATGTTGGTGTCCTTCATATTAATTCTATCTACCCATGATTTCAAGCTTGGAAATTGTTGTTTTTACCCACTTCTTCCTTTGTAGCTACAGCACATCGGTAAGCTCTGCTTTTACCTTCAAAATGAACATCTATAGTTTGCTTTCCATTTCTATGACCATTTTCTGTCCTAGGCTGAGCCATCAATAGTCCGTATTTGAAATATAGCCTAATAGTATGTCTTTCTACTTCCACTCCTGCCCACTTTTTTTTTTAATTAAAAAATTTTTTTAAAAAATATTTGTTTATTTTTGAGACAGAGAGAGACACAGCATGAACCAGGGAGGGTCAGAGAGGGAGGGAGACACGGAATCTGAAGCAGGCTCCAGGCTCTGAGCTGTCAGCACAGAGCCCGATGTGGGGCTGGAACTCATGGGCCGTGAGATCATGACCTGAGCCGAAGTCCGACGCTCAACCGACTAAGCCACCCAGGTGCCCCTACTCTTGCCCACTTTTAATCCATTAGTGGCATAACAGCTGGTGTTGTCTTTGAAGAACCTCCATCAGGTGGTGCCACATCCTTGGTTTCTCTTACATTTGGAGGCAAGCATATGAAAATGCCCACATGTCTTAATCAGACATGATCTGGCTCTTATCCTCCAACCTCATCTCACTCCTCTTGTCATCTCCCTCCTGACACAACTGTGATTTTCAACTCCCTGAATTCACCAAGTCCTGAATCATTGCAGGGGCTCGACCAATGGCCTACATTTCTTTCCTCCTCCCCCAATTCTTCATTTGACTGAGTCCTTATTTTTCAGATCTCAGTTTAATTTCCCCTTCCCAGAGAAATCTTCCTAGATCACCCAATCTGAAGTAAGTCATCCTTTTTATTGTCTCCACTGAATTTTCTTCTTTTATTCCTTCCACTTTTCAGAATTTGCAGTTGCACATGTTTATTTGTTTGTTTGCATGCCTTCTCAAACTGTGAACTCCAAGAGGGCAAAGATTGTGTCCCAACATTGTATCCAACACCCAGTACAGTTGCTGAAGCTCAGCGGGCACTTACACAATATCTGTTGAATTAATTCATTAATTAGCTGTTATATTTAAAAACAACTGAATTAATTCATTAAGCCACATTAATAAATTATAGCATATGGTCTGAACATAATTTTTTTAAAATGTTTATTTATTTTTAAGAGTGGGAGAGTGGGTAGGGGAAAGGCAAAGAGAGGGAGACAGAGGATCCCAACCAGATTTTGTGTTTACAGCAGAAAGCCAGATCCGGGTCTCGAACTCATGGGCTTTGAGATCATGACCTGAACCAAAATCGGATGTTTAACTGACTGAGCAACCCGGGAGCCCCAGATATAAATTTTTAAGTCTCTTCACTTAAGGAATTAAAATAGGACCTTACACATTTTTATGGACAAATTGGATTACTCTTTCTCCCAGTGTTAAAAAAAAAAAATGTCTTGTGGTCTTAACTTGTTAACCCTAAAATGATGTTTTTAATCTTTCAAATCCCAGTGCTCTGTCTTGCCTGGTCTACAATGATCAGCAGTCTCCACTTGATCATAACTGCAAGGGGATATTTTAAACTTCTTTTGGAAAGAAATTTCTCTCTGAAGAGAATCTGAAGGGAAAACAATCCATCCATTGGTGAGAAAGATGAACAAGCAACTTCTAACATCAAACATCAAACATCAGTTTCTTCAGCCTGAGCAGCGAATTCTCAATATTCTACCTAACATCAGACCTGACCAGAGCCTGATAAAAACAAATGTTTGAACAACTTTTTTGTGCTCTGTCCCATCAGCAATGCCTCGTATACGAGATTCAACTGCCTTCAAAATGACTGAATGATTCCTGAACCAGCAGCCTTCCAATCCATGTAACTGGAATTACTTAACAGCCAACTGGCAAGTTGAGTTCCATCTCTGGTTTCTGGAACAACTTCTTCTCAGGGAGAGAGAATTTATGTTATTTAGTCTAATGGCACAGGGGAGTTTGGCAAACTTTTCCAGTCTAATGGCAAAGGCAGTTTGCAGCTAGTCCTCCTTTAATATTGGTCTGCTTTTTATACTCTGTCTTGAAACTTCTGACCAAATCTCCTGATCTAGATCCATTTCACAGAGATGTAGGAATTGCTTTCTGCCTTGGAATCTTCTCTGGGATAACGTTTCCTCCACTAAGAGCTCTTTTCCTGATAGATAGCATTTCAGAGTGTATGAATGTGGTGGTTTATTGCACAAATTATGTAACCTCTCTAAATCTTAATTTTGTCATCTGTATGGAGATTATAAAGGCAGCAGTTTTCTCATAGGAATATTGTGGAAATTGTGATTAGGCACGGAATGTGCTTAGTACTGCTTTCAAAGTAGTGAAAGTTCTACCCCTAGAAGCAATCAAGCAGCGGCCAGTGGTTCACGTCTATATCATCCTTAGATTGCAGAGGCCATCCTTGTGTCAGGAGGCAGAACTCTTAATTTTCCCATCTTCCTAAACCTACCCTTCCCTGTTGTTTTTTATGCCAGTTGATGGGGCTATCATTTCCCAAATTGCTCAGGACGTGTGCTTAATTCCTCTTTCCCTCATTCCTTGTACACAATCCATCAGCAGGTAGTTTGGGCTCAATCTCAAAGCTTTCCTGAACTGTACTACTTCTCATAATTTTTTCTCTTAACCACTCAAGTTCAAATTACTATCGTCTCTTATCTGGACCATTGTAGTAGCTACCTGATCTTTCTTTTAGCCTCATTTCCCTCAGATCCCCTTTCCACATCAGTGACAAAAGGATATTTTAAAGATATAAACCCTACCATAGCACTCCTTTGCTTAAAACCATACACAAGCTTTTGATTTTAGGTTATAGTAAAATGCAATCATTTTGCCATGGTTTTCAAGACCTTCCTAATCTGGCCTTCAACTATCTCTTGGACTTCATTTCCTCCATGTCTTGCACTGGCTCAATTTTCTTACTATGTCTTTTCCTCACATGCCAAATTTGTTATTACCTCTGAGCCTTTGCACTTGTAGTTTCCTATGTCAGAAACACACTTTCCCTAGGTCTTTGGCTGACTGTCTCAATTTCATTATTCAGATATCAGCCTCAATATTATCTCTTCAGAGTTGTCTTGTCTGCTGCCCTTTCTTAAGTAGAGCTCCCCCACAACACAGTCCCACTCTGTCCTGCTCCAGGCGTCTCTTTTCTCCACAGCAATGGTTACTATCTGCAATAATTTTATATTCCATCTTGCCTCCTCATTTCTCTCCAGGTTTTTACTCTATAATCTTGAGAATCCCTATTCCCCATTGTATCCCCAATCTATAGAACAGTGAAGGCACATGGTAGATCCTTAATAAACACTTGATACATCTTACCCAATGAATGAGATTCAGGAGTTTGCACTTCTTTGCTCTTCTAATTGGTACTAGAAACAATGTGGGGGGAAAACATACAAAGAAGAGTTTATTTTACAAAAGACCTTGCTACCTTTTCAACAATAAGAACCACAAAAGAAAAACAATAGGTCCTGTAGACCTGATCTTTTCAAGGTGCACCTAGAGCTGTAAGGGCATACTTCATTTTCTTTCCACCACACCCATCTGCATACTTAAAACAACAATGAACAGTAAAAGCAGCACCACAAAAACAAAAGGCAAGAATAGTTCCCTCAACATTTATACCTTTATTTTTAGAAGTGTCGATGACGCATGTTTCTTTCTCTTAAAGACGTATGTTTCTTTCTCTTAAAGAAGATTTAATAATTTTTTGAAAACTAAAAATAGATGCTGGTAGTGAACACAATCATGGAGTTTCTTCACGGGTTTTCTTCTAATCTCCATTGTCTCTCTTTAGGGTTTGCATTTCAAATGAATTACATTGTGTGCTTAATTAAGGAAGATTATTTGGTTATCATAGCTTATTTAGGTATATCCCCCCCCCCCGTCAACCCCAATACCCCAGAAAAGGAAGTCATTCACATAACTGTTCTATGTTACTGTAATTAGATGTTTGGATATTCACCATAAAGAAGAAAGATACTATAAGTCAGTAGGGGAACTTTGAACAGTGGTGCACAGTAGAGACTCACATCAATACATATTGTTCCCAAGGTTCTGACATTCAATTTTGAATAGCTATGGAGCAAGGACAGTATTGATCACAAACAAAACCTGAAGAGTATATACAAATATGACACTTAGTTTTTGTAAATATAAGAGATTAGATATGAGTAGACAAAACAGAGCAGAAACTTGATATTGACTAATGAATGTGGACAATAAGGACATTGCAGTTTGTCCTAGAACATATGATTTCCTCAAAAGCAAACTTTTCAAATATCTTTGCCTATGTTTCTGTCTTTGTGTCCAGAAAAAATATGGCAATAATAATTGGATAATAAAAACATTTTTTTCCTTTTTTTTTTTAATGTTTATTTATTTTTGAGACAGAGAAAGAGAGAGCATGAACAGGGGAAGGTCAGAGAGAGGGAGACACAGAATCTGAAGCAGGCTCCAGGCTCCGAGCTGTCAGCACAGAGCCTGACGCGGGGCTCGAACCCAAGGAGTGTGAGATCATGACCTGAGCCGAAGTCAGATGCTTAACTGACTGAGCCACCCAGGCGCCCCAATAAAAACATTTTATTATCTGTTTGGAAGATAGTACATTTTCACAAACCTTTAAGACCTTGAGCTAACAAAGCAAGGACATATGAAAAGATTTATAGAACAAAACTTACAATAAAAAAAAGAAAAAAATGGAAGTGGACAATGGATTAATTTATTAACACTTTTTTTTGTCTTTTTTTAAGATTCCACACGTAAGTGATACCATGCTGTATTTGTCTTTGTCTGAGTGAGACACAGCATAATGCCCTCCAGTTTAATCCATGTTGTCTCACATGGAAGGACTTCCACAACTTTCTTTGTCAATTATATCTCAGTTGAGCTAGAAAAAAAAATGGAACTTACATTGCATTTTAAAGAAAAGACTTTTAGTGAATACGTAAAACATGTGTGGAGATCTTTTTATACATATCTGTAAATGTGTGGATTTTTACATAAGAATCAGAACTCGCACCTAGAGAGATGGTTTCATGGCAACACAAAAGTTGGAAGTACAAATTACCAGCCAATACTATTTCTCAATTGTACGACAATAAGGCAGAGGAATGGTGAACTTGACATAGATAATGTGGTTAATATGCTTTAGGCCCGGGGCATGTGCTGAATGTGCAAGCTACTTAAAATGTCCTTAATGACTTCCACATGCTATGTTCTTAGTCTTGTGTAGGAAGCTTATGAGACAGTTTTCTAGATGGTGAGTTGTAGCATCAAGGTGGAGATAGGTGAGTGATTAGGGAAAGCTACTCTGTGGTTGAGTGCAGACTGGGAAAAAGAAGGAAGAAGACTAAAGTAGTTTAAAGTAGTATTTTGAAGACTGATGAAGATAACCAATATATGTGACATAATTGATATTCAAATATGACAATAAAAACACACTTGCTGAGAAGACACTCGGTCTGCAATCTGGATGTTGAGAGAAGCACAGTCAAACTGAAACATATTTAAGTCTCCAAATTAGATGTCTTAAGAGTCTGAACACTCAATCTTATTCATTTACTATGTAAAAAATTCCCTGACGTCCTGACAAAAGGATTATGAAATCTATAAAAGTATGTGTATATATACATACCTATACATATATGTATGTGTAATTTGTTATTATTTAATATAACACTTTAGAAGATTAAAAGTAACCCCTTTTAGAGGTAAACTCAATGCCCCGTGTACACTGTGACTTGGGTAGTATGGGGGAAGTCAGAACGATCTGAGATGTGTATCAAATAATTCTGTGAGGTCTTTGAGCTCTAAGTCGTATTTTGGACCCATTTAGCACGTGACCACACAGCTTTATACACTTCCTTAAAATAAATGGAAGTATCTCTTAAAGATTTCCATTGTAGCGACACCCGGGTGGCTCAGTCTGTTAAGCGTCCGACTTCGGCTCAGGTCATGATCTCGCGGTTCATGAGTTTGAGCCCCACATTGGGCTCTGTGTTCCCAGTCAGATTCTGTGTCTCCCCCCCGTCAATGTTCCTTCCCCACTTGTGTGTGTGTGTCTCTCTCTCTCTCTCTCTCTCAAAAATAAACATTAAAACAAATTTCCATTCTGTTCAACAACTTTTGAGTTTCTTGAGGCAAAGACTGGGTCTTCATAATTACAGTCCCAGTGTTAGTATAGTAGCTGGCACCTAACAGGAGTTCAATAAAAGCCTTGCTGTTCTTGCTGTTGAATGATGGAGTTTATACTTCAGGCTCTAGGGAGCATATATCTCTTCTCTTTGTGTATCTTTTCATCTGACTATTGACTACCTCATACTTGGAAGTCTTCAGTGGACATCTTTATGTTGATCCCAGTCATTAGTGACAAATGTATTGCTAATAAGATATTACATGGCTTTTCTCTAAGTAGTAGTTTCTAAAAGAGGGTACACCATGTGGCTTGAACATACAGTAATTTTCTGCATAACCTTGGACAATTCATTTAACCTCTTTATGACACAGATTTCCCATCTGTGAAATGAGAATACTACTACCTACTTCACAGGAATAGTATGTCCACACCTGAGATAATGGCTGTACATCATTTGGAGCTCACTGGAGAAAAGCACTGTTTAATTACAATTGCTATTATTTCCTACACGGAGTTAATGATGATATGGGAAAGAAGAGATGTCATCCAAGTTATGTATAAGTGCATCTAGGGTAGGAAAAGAAAAACAGGAAAAAGAACATAACTAAAATTCTGCCAAAGTAAAGTCAACTGAATTATTTTTGCTCTGGACTACCCCCATATTAGAATATTTTCTTCTAAAGAGGCAAAAAGAAAATGGTAAAATAGAAAGTGAGAATAAGAAATATTTTTTATGATTTTTATCTGAACAGGGATGAAGAACTAAAAAAAATAGAAAAAATTAGCAAGAAAGCAAAGTTTTAATAAGATTTCTAGTTCACTTTTTAGAGACAAGTGCCTCTTGGTTATATGTTTGTGGCTTATCCACTTTCTGAATTATCTAGGTTACATCTGCACCCCTGGGCAGACTTCTCCCTTGTCTGCAAGTTTCTGGGTCAAGTCCCTCTTTCTGTGACCTCTCCCTGAGGCAGTTTTTATGTCAAGGAATGCAAACCAATTTTAATATTAGCCTAAGGTAAACATAATTAGAAGGGTAAATTCTCTTCCAAAAGGGCGGGGGTTGGGGGGTGGGGGTGGGGGGGAATCATGCAATGCATTTCAAACTCAAATGTAATTTTTGTAAAAATTACTTCTCCAAAATACATATCAAAGAAGCCCAGGGTTAGATATCATCCATAAATGATTACCACTTGTCCAATGAGGAGACTATCTTTGAAAATAATTTTTAACATGTTGCTAAACCTTCATTTTCTTGCAAAATATTCAACAAATCCCCTCCAAGTTAACCAATAAATAGCAGCACCATAGGTAAATATGTAGAACTCCATAAATATTTAATATCTATACAAATAATTTCATGTAATTAAAAAATAAGAAAGAATAAAGAAAATGTGGGGAAAGGATAAATAGGGAGAATAATTATCATTTAACAGTGGGGTAGATTAATGAATAAGAACAGAAAAGTGGGTATTGAGAGTGTAGGTATGAGCTATTTGGGGACAGAAATGGATTCCCATTTTCATCATCGTATTCCCCCAACAAATAGAGGAAAGTCTAAGTAAATCATTGGAGAGTGAAGGGTAGGTCAGAGTAGGCAAGGACTAAAGCCTGAGTTCAGTACAGGAGAAAATAAAAAAAGGTAAAGGGCTGGCAAAAAAAAAAAAAAAAAAAAAAAAAGAATAACTAATGAAAACAAATTTATTTAACTTTAAAAAGACACTTGATTTTTTTCATTTCTATAGATAAACTTTCGGGTCATTGTGATTTTCACGTTTTTTTTTCTACTTTAGGTTGTTTGCTTTTTTTTTTTTCTCTATTTTCTAGTGTTTTCTAGTCCAGCTAGTTTCTATCTGTGGGTCTTCCTCTGCAATTCACATACTAGTATATGCTTTTAGTCTTGAAATTTACACATAGGAGAGAGGAATAATTTTCTAGTTAGCAATAGAAGAATGACCAACCTGGATGGCAGTCTGGTTTCTTAACAAGAGCGTGCCAAACAAGGGTGATTTGATTCATGGCTTCCAGGAAGTTTTTTTTTTTTGCCCAATACCCTTCTGTGCCAGAGGGGAACATAGGACAAAAGATGGGAATTCTGAAACAGAGAATGCTCACAGCACAACAGGAGTTGATAAATTCTACACACATCTTAAAGCATTTCCATCTCGTGTTTTCTCTTCTTGGTGTTGGCTCTCTTGTAAGTAGTTTTGAACATGAATCCCACTCCTGCCGCTGGTTAATCTTAAAGTATTTATGATACAGCTTTGATCCTTCCTTCAAATTTGAGGAACTTTTATCTCATTTCTTTCACTGACTTAGCACCGAAGAGCTTTCTAAGGCAACCAGAAAAGAGAGTCAACACTAAAGAACAATTTTATGTTTTACTTTCAGAGCTTACAATCTGTTTTCTGAGACACACAAACTTGGGTAGTTTAGAAGGAATTTGGCCTAGTGTCTGTCTGTCTGTCTATTTATTTATTTATTTATTTATTTATGTTTAAGTATTTGATACACAAGTTTACATTAGTTTCAGGTTACAACATAGTAATTTGTCACATTTACACATTATGCTGTGTTCACTACAAGTGTAGCCACTGTCTAGAAACACCACTGTTACAATTCATTGATGATGTTCCTTATGTCATGCTTTTTATCCCCATGACCTATTTATTCCACAGCCTAGTGCCCTCTTTAAAAAAATTTTTTTAATCTTTATTTACTTTTGAGAGATAAAGAGAGATGGAGTGCTAGTGGAAGAGGGGCAGAGAGAAAGACAGAGGGAGACACAGAATCTGAAGCAAGCTCCAGGCTCTGAGCTGTCAGCACAGAGCCTGACATGAGGCTCGAACCCACGAACCGAGATATCCTGAACTGAGCCAAAGTTGGAGGCTCAACTGGTTGAGCCACCCAGGTGCCCCTAGTGCCTTTTTTAATCCATAGCCTTTCTTTAAAAACAACAAAAAAAAATCTGTTTAAGAGAGCAGCTCAGGTGTTTCAGTGATCTGAAGTTGCAAAGCTGGGGTCTACAGAGACTAAGGGTAGCACACAACTATCTGACCTTCCCTGTGAAACAGCACAGCAGCTGTGGCTTCTGCCTCTGGGTGCTTCTCTGGGGGTGGAGAGTAAATTGCAAAAGCAATTTCTGGGGGAACAAATTATCTCCACAGCAGAAGTTTAAAAACAGCAACTAAAATTAGGCAAACCTCCTGCATGAGAATTCAGTACTAGACACTTTGACCTTAGTCCTTTTTTAAAAATGGATCTGTGCTTCTAATGGAGGTTTTATGGATATTAAGCATGAAGAAACCAACCTACCCAGTGAATTGAGGGAATAAGTTGCATATTTCTGTGGTCTTTGAAGACGAGAAAAGTTGGTCAATAGGCTGATCTTGCCCATCTATGATTATTAATGGTGTTCCAGTTTTCAGAGCTTGGCAGTATATTGTTCCCGGCGTTTCATATCATTCTGTCTCTGTTGATATCTCCCTGGTAGACACACACTCCACTTTAAATGAGAAGCTCTTCCTACCATACAGCTGCAAAGAGTTCTATTTATGCACACAAGACTTGAAATAAGACATATCCTAACCTTTAATTATGAATTACTACCTAAGTTTCAAGGAGTGTGAAAAAGGGTGGAAAAGCAATGAGAAAATCATGTGGATTTTTTTTTTTTAAGATGACAAAATCTTCAAGTTGATTTAACAGGGTTTCTTTGACTTTAAAAGTCATATGCTGAAAGCCCTTATATGAAAAAAGATTGCACAGGTCACACTGCCAAGGATAAACAATCATTCTTAAGTCCTTTGTTTCAGGCCACAGTGAAACTTAATCCCTGAGGTGTTCCTGTCTGTCCATGCATGCATGTGGATCTTGCCATTTCTCTAGTCTTGGTGCTTGCTTTCAAGCACAGAGCTCCTGACTGGAAGGCATTTGATTTCTGGTAATTAATCAGCTCATCAGACCCGCTGTGCTTTTCCCCCAGGCCCAGCTCAAGTGAGTGATCCAAATCTGGCTTCAGGAAAAAAGAAAGCATTTATACTCTGAGTGCACAGAATGAAACACTGATAAACAGTTCTTGGTAAAACATTGGATTCAGATGGCATTATTTTCCCTTTTAAGCCGTAAGTCGTCTTAAGAAAATACACATAGCAAAAACCCAAAACCAAAACAAAAGCCAAACAAAAACATGTTGGATGCCCTTTAAACAGAAAGCATTTTGTCCTAATAAAAAGAGTTATCAAGATTTGCTGGTGTTTGCGGAGTCTGGTGCCACAGCCTTTCAAAGTGTTTGCCTAGAATGTTAATGTTCATTTTTTAAACACCTTTTTGTTTGAATCTTTATACACAGTACTTTATCTCAGAATTCTTGTTTGGCTTGTCTCTGTAATAACCCAGTTACTACTAATTTTATCAGTTGTTGTGAGCAATCTGAACTTGTATTAGTAATTCTTCGTGCCTAGAGATTGGGCAACGTTCATTCTTTTCAATTGCTTACTTGTCTGCCTGAACAGCCAATTGTAAAGTAAGGTTTTGTTATTAGAACTGAGAATACCCTCGTATACTTGTCTTGCAGGTAATTTTGAGCCCTTTTGTTTCTATAAATAATGTAGTCCTATAATGGGTTCCCTTTTCTTGCCAATTATTCTGCTCAAAACTGAGATTAATCAATCAATCAGTTGTCAAAAGCATTTCTGAATTGGCTGTATTTGATTTATAGAAGTTACACATGAACATTAAGCAGCGGGAAACACGGTGCATCAAAACTATAATAAACTTTAATGATTTGGAAGGCAGCATGAGTTTCAAGTAATGCCAACCCACATAATCTTCTCCAAGTCTGATGATATTACTCATTGCCATCATGATACCATCTTATCTCAAGGGATTATTTCTTCTACACATTTGACATACAGTCTTTTACAATGATAGGTTTCATCAGAGATTCTCAAGATTTTGTTTCCCAGGAGACACTTGACAATTCTGGAGACACTTTTGATTGTCCCACCGGGAGAAGAAAGATTCTACTACCATCTAACAGGTAGAGGTCAAGAATGCTTCTAAATATTCCACAGTGCACAGGACAACCCCAAGAACAAAGACATAAGAGGTCTAAAATGTCAACATTGCTGAGATTAAGAACACATTGGTTACATATATATTTATATATTTATTTTTCATTTAAAAACAGAAGGATGGAGAAAGTATATATATCACAAATGCACAAATTTCAAAAATTGAATATAACTATGTCAATAACAACAAGATCAAGTAAAACAAGATGATCAGCATGTCAGAAGCCACCTCATGCTTCCTTCCAACCGCCACCCCCCCCCCCGCCCCGCAACAAGGATGACCACTGTCCTAATTTCTAAGAGCATCTAAATGGAATCACAGTGTAGCTTACATATATACATTGTATACACTATATAGACACATTTCTCTCTTTCCATTTGAATCCTAAAGGCCACTGAATCCTACAAATTGGAGATTGGACTTCTTCTGACCCCAGGGGAAATTGGGGGACTTTGAGTTTACAATGAATTTGTTGAGGGTTGCCGTTTATTATCACTGAAGCACTGAAAGAGAAGGCAGTTATTTCCACTGCATACCGTTTACCCACCTTCACCCTACCTCACTTCCTACCACTTTACCATGAAGGGAAAAAGAGACCCAGATTCGTAAAAGAGAGCAGACAAGGGCTGGTCTGTAAAATAAAATGAAGAAGTGTTCTCTGAGCTTTTGTTTGTTTTACTTCAAAAGGACTCACATGCAAAGAGAGAGCCCTTGAAGCCACAAGTAAATGATGCAGACGCTTAGCCAAATGGGGAAAAGTGCCTTATATGTCATGTCTTGCGCCCTTCTGCTGTTTCCAATTTTCCTGCTTCTTAGTTCTAAGCATACCATCCACATAAGTGAAATAAACCACATTGGGCAAGAGCTTAAGTTAAATATCAAAATCACTGCATGCTGACCGTGAAAACTCACTCATGCTGAACATTTGTGGGTTATCAGGATCAAAGAAGACTTCGATATTTATCAAAAAATTTAGCCCACCGTGGTTTAGCCTTCATTAACTTGGTATGTATTTGAAGAATTCAATAGAGTTAATGCAGGCCAAGCCTGCCCTGAAAATTTTTTTTAACTTAGGAAAACGCTTATCCTCTTGAAGAGATAGGTATCAGTTTTTAAATATTGAGAAAGGGCAGAATAACATAAGGTTCACACATGCTTTGGTTGTCTGAATGCAATGAGCTCTCTGCAGGACTGAATTATGCTTTGTTCATGAAGAGACACAAGAACAAATTTGTCTTTTATATAATGCCTCTAATACTGATTTGAAGTACTATGGGAAATCAAACTGAGTCTAGACAACACAAGTTTTCTGGTTCAGATCCAAAATTATTTTAAATGAGGACAAGCCCAGTTGCAAAATCATGGGCTGTTACAGATATCAGAATAAACAATGAGCCTCCCCTACAAATTTTACTTACAAATCTATTCCCTGGGGAGAAGTCTGAATGATGGGGTGCTCCCGAATCAGAGACAAAGATAAGTCTGCTTTAGAAAAAAAGACCTCCTCATTTATGGCATCACTATCTTGCTGCATACAAAGTGGTAAGATAGTCCATTATTTTATTTAAAAATTTCAACATTGTGATCACTGGTGTGTTTATTGCCACTTAACATTTCAATGTATTTCTTACTCAGAGACAGAGATATTTCACTCACTGTACCTAAGTTTAGTCTGGGGAATAAAGCTATTGTTAGTGAGGGTTAGGAGGAGGTTGGGGGCACAGATCAAAAAGAAAGTAATCAGTTGCATCAAAATGCTAAAGAGATCTAGATGATTTCTTGGTATAAGAGAAATGCTCTGAATCAGAGAAGGATAGACAGAGACAGAAAGAGAAAATCACAAATTTAAATCAAGAATCTAAAAACTTCCCAGGCAAATATGTAGCATAGCACCTGTTATTGCATGATTTTTAATATGCCATTTTATTTAACGTGGAGATAAAACATAACAAAATTTTTTTTTCTAGAAAAGATGCTTAGAAAAAAAATCATTTGCTTTCATCACTTTGCTTCTTTTATGAAGTATCCATTATTCCTATAACAAAAATAGAGATTTGCCATTTTCCCCTTAAGTGTAGTTATAATTCAGTGCTGTATTACTTTCAAGGTCAGTTTCTTTTCTACAACTCTAAGAAACACTGTTTTGGTAATAGAGTTGCCTGTGCATAATAAGTATGCAAAGCTGTAATTATTTCAAAATATCACTTTATTTCTGTAACTATAGAATCAACGTCATGCAGGTTGCCCCTATGTTTTTTCTGTTAGTGCAAGGCATTCCTTACATTCCTAAGTATAACATAGCTGCAAACATTCACAGGTATCCATTAATGAGGAAGTTTCACATTCATCTTAAAGCAATGTTTTCCTAAGTGTGGTCTGGGAATTATCTGCTTCAGATTCCTTGGAAAGCAGAGGATGTTTGGCAAAACATAAATCTATCATCCCTACTATAGTTCTATTAAATCAGAAGGTCTGAGGGTTGTGCCTACCAAAATGCATTTGAATTCACTTGTGAGTAATATTAGGTGAAGTTTGAGATTCACTGCTTTAGAAAAGGTGGATATGCTTAAATCATCCTCAAAACTATAATTTCTCCAAGAAAATAAGAAATATTAAAGAAAATCTATTTGGAAACCATTCAGCAATAAACAGCTTTGATAGAAAATATCTAGATGTGAAATCATTGCAGAAATAAATTTTGCTCCTTGTTTATATTGTTCAAGTTTTAATCTTAACATGTAACAGATATCCGAATTTTAAAAAATGATTTTTATTCATATAGCTAAACTAACATATCCATATAGTTAAGATAACCATGAAGTAGGGACTATTATTATTCATTTTTGCAATTGAGGAAACTTAAGCTCAGCGATATTGTGACTCAGTCAAGGTCACATGAATCATAAATTGTGGAGCAATTTAATGCTACTTTACAGAGTGTCTCAAGCATTTTTCCTATTTAAAGTTTTTTTTTTAATTTTTTATTAAAAAAAATTAACGTTGTTATTCATTTTTGAGAGACAGCAACAGATCGCGAGTGGGGGAGGGACAGACAGAGAGAGGGAGACACAGGATCCGAAGCAGGCTCCAGGCTCTGAGCTGTCAGCACAGAATCTGACAGGGGGCTCAAACTCACAAACCGTGTGATCATGACCCGAGCCAAAGTCGGACGCTTCACCGACTGAGCCACCCAGGTGCCCCTTTCCTATTTAAATATTATAGGATGTTATCTGGATGGCCAACAGGCACATGAAAAATGCTCAACGTCGCTCCTTATCAGGGAAATACAAATCAAAACCACACTCAGATATCACCTCACGCCAGTCAGATTGGCCAAAATGAACAAATCAGGAGACTATGGTTGCTGGAGAGGATGTGGAGAAACGGGAACCCTCTTGCACTGTTGGTGGGAATGCAAACTGGTGCAGCCGCTCTGGAAAACAGTGTGGAGGTTCCTCAGAAAATTAAAAATAGACCTACCCTATGACCCAGCAATAGCACTGCTAGGAATTTACCCAAGGGATACAGGAGTACTGATGCATAGGGGCACTTGTACCCCAATGTTTATAGCAGCACTCTCAACAATAGCCAAATTATGGAAAGAGCCTAAATGTCCATCAACTGATGAATGGATAAAGAAATTGTGGTTTACATACACAATGGAGTACTACATGGCAATGAGAAAGAACGAAATATGGCCCTTTGTAGCAACGTGGATGGAACTGGAGAGTGTAATGCTAAGTGAAATAAGCCATACAGAGAAAGACAGATACCATATGGTTTCACTCTTATGTGGATCCTGAGAAAATTAACAGAAACCCATGGGGGAGGGGAAGGAAAAAAAAAAGAGGTTAGAGTAGGAGAGAGCCAAAGCATAAGAGACTGTTAAAAACTGAGAACAAACTGAGGGTTGATGGGGGGTGGGAGGGAGGGGAGAGTGGGTGATGGGTATTAAGGAGGGCACCTGTTGGGATGAGCACTGGGTGTTGTATGGAAACCAATTTGACAATAAGTTTCATATATTGAAAAAATAAATAAATAAAAGAGCAAAAAATATATAAATAAATATTATAGGATGTTAAATCTGATTTTTACCTTGGCTAATGCAAAAGCTGAAAAGAAAAATTCTAGGTAACTCTTTATTCCAACTCAGAGCCTGTTACCACTGTCTGATTGGCAAGGGTACTAGTACTTGAAATTTTTTTGAGTCTAGGACATCGCAGAAGGTAACTGATCCAAGAGACATTACTGGTCCTCCACCTAAAAACAGAGGTTGCCCCATCCTGGATGTGGAGATAACTCTTGCTTAGAAGCTGAAGACTTGAGCTTGATTCTGAGTATTAGCAGAGTACTGAGGAAGCACCATAGACAGCCTAAACTGTATACTTGTAGCCCACAGAGGTCAGTATTCCAACAGTGATGATACAGAGGGCATTGCCGGTCAGTACTAGTCAAAAAAGCCAGCAACACTCTTGCCCTGTTACAAACACAAGATGTTTGTCTTCTTTCCCTCATCTCTCTTCCCTAAACCAACATCAAAAATGGAGATGGAAGGGAGATGTGTACAGTGTAATGGATGCTTCTATCTCCACTCTTGTTCCACATGCCCAAAAGCTCAGTCTCTGTTGGGAGAAGAAGAGCTTTATGATGCTGACACATGACTGAAGTTTAAGCCAACTTGAACCGAGTTTTAATTGTCAAAATCATCCTGAGATTTCAAGGATCTCCCATTCTCTTTAAGGGTTAAGGTATCAAAATTTAATACAGATTTAATAGCAGTGGTTGAGGGAAAATCATATTTATACTAACCTCCCCTCAATTAAGGCTTCTCAACAAGCTGTTTATGTAAACTACATATTTCAAGTAGAATTTCTTGATCATGATACCCAAACTTGTACTGACAGTTTATACTAAATGTAGTAAGGTCTTGTAAGGACTTCCTGAAATTTTCTAAGGACTAGAATACAGGGAAAAGAGATCAAGTACATATGCCCTCATACGTAGGAACATAATGTGCATTGAGAATCTGAAGATATGCTTTGGTTTCAAAATTGGAACAAATATTTATGGACTTAAAAAAATTCAATCATTTTGATGCTAGTTATCCATTACATACATGTAGGCTTGCTAATGATTATTTACCTCAGGAAATGGGTCCCGGAACCAAAGCCTCTCTGTGACAGACTTACTTCTTTTAGTCTAGCAATAAACTCTTTTTTTCTTTTTTAATTTTAGTATAGTCCACACACAACGTTACAATAGTTACAGGTATACGACATAGTAATTCAACTTCTCTATACCTTATGCTATGCTGACCATAGTCAGCTGACCAAGTGTAGCTACCATCTGTCACCAAACAACACTATTACAGTACCATTGACTATATTCCCTATTCTGTACCTTTTATTCACATGACTTATTCAGTTCCTAACTAGAAGCCTATATCTCCCACTTCTTTCACCCATTCTTCCTCTCCCCTAAACTCCCTCTCTTCTGGCAACCATCACTTTGTTCTCTGTACTTATAGGTCTGTCTGTACTTTTTTGTTCGTTTGTTTATTAATTTTTCAGATTCCATATATAAGTGAAATCATATGGTATTTTTCTTTCTTTGACTTATTTTACTTAGCATAATACCCTCAAGGTCCATCCATGTTGTTGCAAATGGCAAGACCTCATCCTTTTTTATAGCTGAGTAATATTCCATTGTATATATATAACCACATTGTCTTTGTCCATTCATCTGTTGATGGACACTTGGACTGATTTCATACCTTGGCTATCATAAATAATGTTGCAATAAACACAGGGATGTATATATCTTTTTGAATTAGTGGTTTTGTTTTTGAGGGTTAAATATCCAGTATAGGAATTATAGGATAATATAGTATTTTTATCTTTACTTTCTTGAGGAACTTCCATAATGTTTTCCACAGGGGCTGTACCAGCAATAAACTATATCAAGCCAAGGGGTCAAGATTATAATTCTTTTCGTGTGGCACAGCTAGTAATGTAATCTTTACCTCCTGGCAAGGCTAATGTCTCATTAACCACATAGAAAAGAAACTGGGTGCCTATAGCTTTATTAATAACCAGAAGTGAGGGCACACATCTTTAGAACCATCCATTTTGAATGCTTCTGACACAACTCTATACATTGACTATTCCTGCTTGGCTTTCTAGAAGCTTTCTCCAAGAGTATAGCATTGTTACTGCAAGAACATGAAAATGGGTGTACCCATGGTGCCACATGAAATGGCAAACACGAGTTGTTCAGTGAATCATTCAGGCTTGGAATGGGAACACAGCGCAGCTTATCTGTGCGTTAATGCTGCCACTTAATTCAGTTGCTAGTGAGAAAGTTCATAACGTTTACGCTGATAGCTGCCTCAAATTTTAATACTCCAGGATAAAAAAAGAGAGAGGGAGTACCCTATGACCCTATGAAGTGTGCAAAGAATGGGAATGCTTGATGTAGAGCCAGTGGAAGAACCTCCAATTTATATCGCCATAAGCACTTCATACACACATATAACTAAACTGCCGCTTACCTATTATTTACAGCACACAGCACAGTTCCAGTATGAAGCAGCAGCAGGCCACCTATCTTTATTGAAAATGACACATTGGAATGTATCTGCAGTTGTTTGAATTGGGAGAGTGAGCCAAATTATTTTACCAGGAATTCTCTCTTTGGGGCAGAATGTTTGCACATGTATATTGTTACAGCACTCAGGGATTGATAGAACATTTCACTATTGTTGGGGACCTGTCTCATCATTCAAAGAATGTCTCTGGCTGGCCATCTGGGACATCTCATCACTTTATGGAAGACTTACTCTAAAATGAAACAACAGGTCTGAGTGAGATCTTGTTGATTCACTTTACTTCTTGCTATCCCAGTTTTCTTTGGTATTTTTCATTTTAGAAGTCAGTAGACACAATTATTACTGATAAGCTTAGAAGGGAACAAATTTTTGACCCAGTAATCTACAGCGTATTATTGAGATGCACATGCAAGGAAATAGAACACAAGTGAGTGAAGTACCATCAAGAGCCTCATAACCTTTTGTCTATTAATAGGAGAGAAATAAAAATGCAATAATGGAGTTTTGGGGGAGACTATCACATAAATGCTGTGAATTGTTAAATATGAAGGCACAGATTGGCAACAATGGCATAGCAATGTGTCACTACTAATGTGTTTGGTAAACTTGGCAAGCTTTGGTGATAACCTTCATAGACATTTTGGTGTGGCATATCTTTCTGAACATTTTCAGAGGCAAGATACCACATTTTGCTTCGTGATCAAATTCATTTGATATTTTGCCCTATTTAGAAATATTTCCTCTACCAAGGGACCTACTATCCTAGGTTTCCATGGGCACATTCATTTAAAAGCAGTTAGTTAATATAATCAGAGAAGGTCAAACTAGTTAATCATCTAGCCAGTCTATGATTTGGCTTGTGATGCTCATCAAGGTAGATTTTGAGGCTTTCAGACATGCTTGGCATACCATCACTCTCAAAAAAAGAATCCCAAGCATTTCCCATTTTCTTAAAATACCCAAAATGTATTTTAAACGCTTTTCGAACCCATTTATATATGAACTATATCTTTTAGAGATAATGCTATTTTAAATGTTGGGGAGCTTCAAGACGTTTCTAGAGCACAGCTGCCGAGTCCTTGTCATACTGGGCTCTTCTTTTCTTTCTTGCTGCAAGCTGGCAAGATTCAGCCAGTTTTCCTCTTTTTGATTAGCTTCTGTCCCCCCACTCTATATTTTGGGGTTTTGTTATCCACCAAAAAGGAAGGCAGAGGCCTGTGAAGTCAGGCCAGCTTGACCCTTTATTTACCTAACTTTGACAGAATCACACCGCCGTCTTTTGTTCTAAGGATTTTCTGCTAATTCCTCTGGGAAAAATATTGAAGAGATAAAAATAACAAACGTGGGAAAGTGATGAAGGTTACAGACACTTACAAAGTTCTTACAGTTTTATTCCCTTGGTTACAGTTCTCGACTCTCTTCTGAAGACAGGAATTGAAAACTTCCCTTTGAATTCTGTCCTGTGATTTTATTTCTAAGAGCAGGGATAATCCAATGTCATTCCCCCCCTGACCCATCCATGGAGTAGGTGATGCACAATCTTTTCTCCATGAGGCTCTTTGCTCACCATAGGGAAGGCTTGAGGCAGATGTTGGTTTTTAGACTTTTCCCCCCATTAAAATGGTCTTTATTCACACAGAATTACACCTTTCAGACACTTTCTCAGAGTACGTTACATTGGACTATCTAAAATCTTGATTCCTTACCCATGCCAAATAATGCATGCTGCCTTTATTTCAAGCTTCAAGGTGTGCTCCCTTGTTCTAATTTCATATTTCAGTTGTAGCCCCACTCTTACGGTTTTTATCTCTTCTCAGATGTAACCACATTTATCTTAAGTTTTCCTCTTCTTAGAGATTTTCTTGCAGTGTGATATCTAGGAATACAAATGATTCCATCTTAGTATAAGGTCAGATTCCTCCATTTAGCAAACATGTATTTATCAGCTAATGAGTGCCAGAAACTCCTGTAGCTATTGAGGACACAGCTGCACATAAAACCAACCAACCAACCAACCAACCAACCAACAAACAAACAAAACCTTTGCCCTCATGAAGGTTACATTTTAGTGGGTGTAGACAGACACTAAACAAAGAAGTTAGGCACATGATTATGTTAACCGCTGGTAAGTGCTTTAGAGACTATAAGGCAGGGAAGGGGTGGAAATTGCTGGCTTGTAAGGGAGTGTTAATAATTTTAGGTAGAGTGGCAGGAAAAACCTCATAGAAAAGAGATATTTGAGTGAAGGCTTTAAAAAGGTTAGGAAGAGAACCATGTGGACATCTAGAGGAACAAAACCTAAGAGCATTAACAATCCAGCTATCTACAAGGTGGAAGGACGAGCCTTTCCTTTCAAAGGAAAGGCTCATAGATGGGAACATGCCTGGCATATTTGAGGAAGAGCAAGAGGTTTACTGAGGGTGGTATAGATGAAGTGAGAGGGAGAAAAGCTGAATAAGTCAGAAGAATCAGAGATAATATTTTTCCCCACTACGGTTGCTGTTCTTCCTAATATACCCGGTGTTATATAGGACCTTTTGACAATAACAGATATACTACAATGTGTTTAAATACAACCTTCAAGGACATCAGTCCAGAGATTTATTGCTCAGTCTTTGGTTATCAGCAATGCTATTGCTGGGTGAAACATTCCAATAAGATATAAAAATGCTTAGACATTTGTCCAATGCTTGCATTTCTTCTTGGCAATCACACCAGAAAACGTAACAACATAATAAAAAACCTGAAAAAAAATATTGGCAAAACAGCTAACTAATGGGTCCTTTGTGGGTAAGCAGCTGAGTCCCAGTGAGATCCAGGGATCTTAAAATATTTGCCAGGAACACCTGGGACTGAGGGCAACTCATTTTGTTAGTGCATTCTCGTGGTTTCAAAGGTAAGAACTTTAGGTCACATTCACATTAGGAACTTATAGCAATCAGAAATCTGTTCTTCCTAAGTAAACAAAATCCAAATTCAACTGGCTTAAATAATAAAAGGAAATTTATTTGTTCACATGTAACCGAAAGGACTGGAGGATTCCAGTTTCAGAGGTGGCTTAATAACAGAAATTTAGTGGTAACACCAAGGATTTTTTTCTTGTAATTATTTTCCATCTGAATGCTCTGGCATCTATGGGGTTGGTTTCATCCTCAGGTTAGCCGTCCTCAAAATGGAAATTTGTCTGCTGGGAGCTCTGACGATTTTATATTCACACGCTGCCACCTAGCATGAGACCATCAATGTTCTTGCCCCAGAAGTCTCAGTAAACTTCTGAGCTTCAATGTGATTGGTAGGATTAATTCATCCACTGATCTCCAAACAAGTTATTTTAGCCAGAGAGACGCTGATCTGATGGAAGCCAGGAAATGAAGCCAGAGTCTTCTGGCTTCTTCACAACCTAAGAGTGAAGAGCAGGCCACGGTTTCCCCAAACTATATTGAGGGAATCTTGCCCCAGGAAGGAAGAAGATGACAGGAAGTAAGAAATGAGAATGTCCCCACAGTGATATAATACAAATAAATTGTCTTTTTCATCCTCAGGGCTTTGTACTGTCTGGTATACAGTACGTACTTATGTTGATCAACTTAATAAATGTTTACTAAGTGAATAAACATACCTGATTAGGAATATGCATGACAAAACATAATAATCTTTGCTTTTGTATATTTTGTAGGAAATTTTTTATTCTAAAATCCATGTTGAAACCCGTATATCTCAGCTATATTATTTCTAAGGAATGATCTTACCTGATTTTACCTTTAAAACTCTCAATAGAATAATTTGGAGGATAAAACATGAATCTGGTTTGGAATAGAATTAAGGTTCTCTGAGAGGAAAGAAGAATTTCACATCCAGAGAAGTATAATAAAGTTCAGGCAAATGTTATTTGCATTTAAAAAAAAAATAGACAACTTTTCTTGCCTTTTCCTCGAAGTTCTAAGTCAAGTTTCACTTTCAAGGAAACTCTCCTCTTTTGCAAATATCTCAGCTCATCAGGGAATCAGAGGGCATTTAGAAGTTATGTCTTTGCACATTGCTAAATAGCTTAGGCACATCATTTAATTTAATTCTCACGTAAGTCTCACCAGGCAGTATAGGAAAGAGGTTAAGAATCCAGATATAAAGTTTCCCACTGCCTGGGGTCAAATCCTGGCTCCTTCACCTGCTAGCTTTGTGACCTTGGGTCTTATTTAATTCTCTATGCCTCAATTTCATCATCTGTAAATGGGAAGACAATGTTTACCTCTTAAGTTTGTTAAAAGGAATAACTGAGTTAGAATATGCACAGTATTAAAGAGCATGCCTGGAACATGGTAAGCATTCAATTAATATCATCTATTGTGATAACGCTGCTGCTGCTCCTTCTTTTCGTATATGGAAAACTGGGGCTCTGGAAATCTCAGTAACACTATCAGAGTTCCAGAGTTGGAATGTCATAAAGCTAGATTCAGTTACAGGTGTGTTTGACTTTGATGCCATAGCTCTTTGTATCAAACCCTTACCCCTCCAACACTTGCATTTTTACTGGCATATACATACAGCTTTCTTGATAGTAAATTGTCATCTCAGTGAAAGCCAGACTTTGAGTATTCTTCATAAGTACCACAGGATCCTCACACAAGGTTTGACACCCTGTGGGAGTTCAATGTCTACTGTTAATGTGTTCAGAGATGTCCTGCAGGGAACCCTCACTACAAGTTGGCAATACAAAGGATACGAGCACTAGACTGGCATCCTTTAAACTGCATATCTTCACCTAGGGTGATGGAGCACATTAGCCGTCTTCATCAGCTTTCTCTCATAAAGATCACGCCACAAAGTGGTTTATCAGATCAATTGCTTAAGCAAATTGGAAGGGCATGGAAAATCAGATTAACAACAATTAAATAACAAAAGAACAGTTATCGGTTCACATGTAACTAGAAAAAAAATGGGAGACTCAAATTTCAGGGGTGGTTTAATATAGCAAATTTCATGATAACATCAAGGATTGTTTTTGTTTTGATTTTTTTCGATCTGTACCCTTAACAGGACAAGACTAGAAAAGGTATATCATTATATGTGAACAGGGACCATAATGTTTACCAGGTTTGATTAAAGATGGTACAGAAATAAGGAACAGGTTAGCTATGAGGCACCAAAACTTATGTGGGGAGACTTAAAGCTTCTCTTATAGGTGAGGATTTTTATTCTTTTGTTATGTGCTCAGAATAATTGTAAATAAAGTCAGAGAAAAACTGTTTTAGAATGCAATGGATGGAAGAAAACACTCCAAAATTGTCAAAAGTAATAGAGGTGGGATTTTAACTATTAAATATTTTCTTTTTTTCATATTTTCTTTTGTAATGTAGATATTAGTGTATATTACAATGATTTATGTGTAAGAAATCTGGTAGCATTGACCTTTCTACCCAACTTAAATAAGCTAGAATTATTGAAAAATTTCAACTTAAGAATTCACGTTTATTTTGGCCAATGTTGAGTTAATGAGGGTTTCTGAGGAGTTACATTGGCATAAAACTGCACAAACAATGATGTTATACAAGTAGGAACAATTCTCAAGAACTGTAAGATGCATATTTAGTGGGGAGACAGAACACACACACACACACACACACACACACACACATACACATCAAACACACCACCAACATACAAAACAAAATCCAACAAACTCAAATTCCCAGGCACTTGCCAAAGAAACTAATATATCAATATATCATACCTATTATATAGAAAAAAATTCAGGTCAAATTGAGTCATCTAACAGTTAAAATGTAACATGTTGAAAGCATTATTATACTTGCAATCTTAAGACTTTTTTTTTTAAACCAGAAGAAAAAGTTATTTGGGGTGTGTGTGTGTGTGTGTGTGTGTACACTATTATGTGATTATCCAAAGCATATTTAACAACATGCCACAAGACTGAGGGCTAATTACATTTCTAAGAATACATTCGATCTCTCAGTCCATATATTTTCAGTCTCCAATGTTTAGAAGAAAGTTTAAAGATAAAGACATGTCGGGGCGCCTGGGTGGCTCAGTCGGTTAAGTGGCCGACTTCGGCTCAGGTCACGATCTCGCGGTCCGTGAGTTCGAGCCCCGCGTCGGGCTCTGTGCTGATGGCTCAGAGCCTGGAGCCTGTTTCCGATTCTGTGTCTCCCTCTCTCTCTGCCCCTCCCCCGTTCATGCTCTGTCTCTCTCTGTCTCAAAAATAAATAAACGTTAAAAAAAAAAAAAAATTTAAAGACATGTCAAAAGATACTCCTTGTGGGTGCAATTGTCAGAGGAATCCTGCAATTTAGTAGGATCTAGAACATTTTGCAGTAAATGATCCAAAAGGAGAAAGCCAGATTAGTCTGATCTCTCACTGTGCTAAGCCTGATCAAATTAAGCTGCATAACTAACCCAAAATAGCTAGCAAGGGAGATGGGCAACAGGGTAAAAAGTCAGAAAAGAATAAAGAATTTCCACAAGAAAAAAAAAATATGACCTTTTGTCTTTGGAAGTAGGGCACTTGCCAAAAAGGAGACTGCTTTTGAGTCAAATTTAATTCAAAGCATTGAGCTCCATAAAATCCCTTTGTCAGCACATTAGCACTTTATCTATTTTGTCTATAAACAAAGAGAGAATGGAACACTTTAATGTTTTTCTAACACTATTCCAATATGTAAGAATTATTTTTACTTCTTTTTATTTGGGAAACAATTAATTATACTGGATAAATTATTAAAAAAAACACTAAAGCAGATAATTTGGTTAAACCTATTTTCTTTGTCTTCTGCATTCTTAGATATATAATAATTCTATTTTTAATCCTTAGGAACTTTGGTCCCTGGTGCATTACTCTTGTAATTCTCATGCTCTAGTTTTTCTTTAGTCTGTATAACTCTCTAATTTTACTGAAAATAATGAAATATATTGATATTTATAAATGCTTAGTGTTGTAGAAGTTCAGAATAAGTTGCTCCAAGATGTGCCACTTTGGCTTGAATAATTACTTAGTTAGTAAATTTAATTAATTTTTAATTAAATTTAACTTGAATAATTTCAAGCTAAAAACAAAGGTCAAAAGACTCAGGAAGAAACTTTGACCTTCCCCTGACTTCCTGAAAGGATTTGGTTAAAGCATCTACTCCAGGAAGGGAGCTATCACCATAGATAGCTACATTATAATGTAAAGCAGGGGTAGCAGACAAGGAGAAATTTGAGAGTCTGTTTTTTAAAATTCCTCTCTAGATCCCATTGTTTCTGAATGACCCAGCAAATATTTGTTTACCAAATATGTACTCTTTTTCATCTTCCTGTGAATTGATATCCTTTTCTCTGAAGTCCTGGACCCCTAATCTCTTCTGTTTAGTTCAAGATGACATATATACCCCATTTTGCCTGACTGTCTTTGGAATCTAATGTTTATGTGGATTCCCTGTGCACATATAATTAAATATTATTTTCTCCTGTTAATCTATCTCATGTCAATTTAATTCTTAGACCAGGCAGAAGAAACTTGACTGGTACAGGAAAATTTTTCTTCCCCAACAGTGTTCACTCAGGATGCAAAGAACAGAGCTTATGAGAGAGGAGAAATCCCACATAGGTAGGTATATATCCCAGGATTTCTTATGGCCGTTGGCACAAACTCTCAGGATCCATTCTCAGGTCCTCTAGTTGGTAGAGCTCCCGGGAAATAGGGATCTTGGAGCATCCAGAGAGGAAATGACTTCTAGTCTGTGACAAATCTAGTTCAATTCTTACTGTGAATAAATTTTGGAAAACACAACTATATGTCTTATTCTGAGCAAATTTCACTTCTTGTTTTACTTCTTTAAGTTGAATCAGAACCATGAGGTACCTTGAAATGGAATCCCTAAGACCTGTGTCACTTAAGCTGTCCTGGAACTGTACCACATTGTGAATGACTTCTGCTGGAGAGTAGTATGAAAAAGCTGAGGTTTGAATTAATATCTTACCAGTTATAAACTTGCTCTGGGATTTAGAGATACGGACTTCATTTTGTCTTGTGTGTATTGAAATAGTCTAGAAACTCTGTGCCTCCATTGCTCTGAGCCTGGGTTGTCATCATCATCACGCAACAGGAGTTGCTAGAATGACACAAAGGCAATTATACACAAAATAATTATATTCATGTCTGTTTTGTTTAGTTTTGTTTGGGGCCTGGTGAAAAATATGAAACAACCAATAAGCAGGATAAGCCAACACACTTATTGTGAACTAGAGTAGCAAATCAATATTCAGTACTTGCAATATTCAGTACTCCTATCTATCAGTTCTCAGCTCTGTGTCTCTCTTTTGCATGATTATAACTTTATTTATTTAGTTAGTTGTTTACAGCTACTTTATCTTCAGATTTTTCTTATTCAAGACAAATTGCATTTAAATGTACTCAGCTAATCACTAAATGTACTTTATGGAAAAGAAAGCCCAAGCAGGCACATCTGAGGCAGTGACAGCAAAACAATCCAATCATTTATTTAAATGAATTAACCTAAATGTTTTATGCATAAAAAGTTCAATAAGTTATAAATCTCAGAAGTTAGCCTGTGTTTATCAGAATTTTAAGAGCCTTTTATCCTCTGCAAAATATTTCTATCTAAATCATGGTCATGACATTTTATTTAAAATAAAAGGAAGACTGAAAAATCCCCACAATTTCCCTATTTGTAATCAGGAATACTGATTAACACAAGTTCAGTTTTCCATTACAGGGTAATACAATGATAAGATAAAGCTTCAATTTCAAGGTTGAAATAATACTGCTTAATTCTACTGTGTGTTTTCACCTTGAATATTTTTTTTAAACTGGAGTAGTTATGTTCCAAGTAATTAAGATGCCGCAACTCTCTTTGAAGCCCCAAGAATCTAATCACTTATACAAAAAAGGTTTTATTCCCATAAGTTAACTGCTGCCAGTTGCAGATGTTTTGGAGCAATTTTACATTCCAGACTTCTGCCACACCTCCTGACTAAAGAATAGGATGAACTTTGCTACTTAGTGTCATCCACAATTTTGTTAAAGAAAACCAATTCACTTTTAACTTCCCCTAGATTTTAGCCCCTTTCACCAAAGCAGGATATAATAAAATGATTTTTATTGATTTTTCCATAGAAAAACAAAGCTTTCTAAACATCAAGCTCCATTTTCTTTGTAAGAAAACATTCAGGATTTGTAGCTAGCCCCACTTAGACTTGTTAGCCCAGATAATTTTCCGTTTACACTCTTCTTTCAAATCCCTCAACGGACAAGTTGCAAAACAGAAGCCCATAAGGAATCTTTCCTCCAATATTCTGTAATACCGTCTTGATTTTTTTTTTATACTCAGCCAGATGGAATTTCTTTATTTTGGACAGAAAGTCAACAATTTAACCTCCTTGAATTTATACAATGGAAGCATTTTCATCTGTGACAAATGGATAGTACCAATTAACAACCAAAAAGGGCAGAGAATGATTAAAAAGCAGTTTTACTGTTGATACCTGAAATGACTTGGGAGCAAGATGGCAGTCAAAATTTATAATACATGGGACCATTTCTCACACATTCCAGAAATAACTGAGGGACATTTTGAGGTAGAATTTGAGGGTCATCTGACATCACACAGGAGGGAGTTGCCCAAGTCAACAGATTGTAAAATATAATCTTATATCAAAACAGGTATAACTCTTATAAGGATTGTATACAGACTATTTATGGTCATGCTATGACATTTAATCTTTGGCCATGGCTTGACACTATAGAGATTTTGGAGAAACTTTTTTTCTACTATTCAAAAACATACTGTACACAGGAGATTTGTATTTGACAGCTAGTATGGATGGAAGGAGATTCAAAACCAAATCATCTGCCTCATGCATGGCGTGGGGTCAGAAAAATGACTTGCCCTTTCCCTCTTCTAGGTTCTTGGCTGAGACATGCCTGTAATTCAGACAGATTACCAGGAGAAAAGTAAACATGTGTTTAATAACATGTGTACCTTCTGTGTACATGAAAGATACCCAAGAAAACTGAGTAACTTCCCCAAATGGCCAAAGCCATCACTTTATTATTTTTTTTAATTTTTTTTTAACGTTTATTTATTTTTGAGACAGAGAGAGACAGAGCATGAACGGGGGAGGGTCAGAGAGAGGGAGACACAGAATCTGAAACAGGCTCCAGGCTCTGAGCTGTAAGCATAGAGCCCAACGCGGGGCTTGAACTCACGGACCGCGAGATCATGACCTGAGCCGAAGTCGGCGGCTTAATCAACTGAGCCACCCAGGCGCCCCTAAAGCCATCACTTTAAATATCATCTCTAGCTAAAGACAAAGGATGGTGGGGGTGGGGGAGCCAGTTATGAGAGGTTACCAAGAAAATATACAGTAAACACGGGTAACGTTGTTATGCAGATTTAGATCTTTGCCTTCTCTACTGATAAATTTCTAGAGATTTAGTCACTCTTCTCTTCCTGTTACAGAGGGTGATTTCTCTTACAATTGAAAATATCCCTTACAAAGAGGTAACTTCTACTTTGTTTTCAGAGCTTCTTCTGCTGTTTCTTAAAACTAATTATTGTGCCAGAGAGGCATATTTTGGTGTGACAAAATGTGATCCCCTTCAGTGGGCATATTTAATACATTATTGCAATGGGCACATTACAGAATACTATCAATATTTTGTTGACCTGGAAATTACTGATGAGCTCAACAATGAAATAGTGTGTTTTTAATGATATCCACTTATAATAGCCTTCAGATATATTATTAGTGTGACAAGCAGACAAAACAAAACAAAAAAAAGTCAAGTCAAATTAAAAATAATTCTTTGATGGAAATAAGATTCAGGCCTTCCAAGCACCTGAGAAATTACATGATTTTCTGAAATTATAATATTTTCATAGGTTAGCTCTGATTACCTAAAGTCTAAAGTAGCAAACAAAAAAAAGGAACATAAGCTTGTCATGAAATTTCAGTCTTCTATTGAAACAAAAGTCTCTTTATTTACCAGAATAGATGAATATGTAATGTATTTGTTGAATGCAAATATATGTTGATTGAATGCATGAGTGACTGAATGAATGAATTAGATATGTAGAGGAAGAAAATTTGTCCTCTACCCTTCTAGGTTCTTTTGACTGTCTTATTAATTAAATTGACATAAGACAGATTAACAGGAGAAAAACAAATTTAATTGAGTATGCACAGGAGCCCCACAAAGGCATGAGAGGCTCAGAGACAGTCAGGCAGTTGAGGCTTATATGCCATCCTGAGCTGAGGAGAAGGGGATAGGGATCTGGGACTTCCAAGGGAAGGAAGAATTCACAGGAAGATGCGAAAAGCAAATATTTGGTAAACAAATGTTTGTCATGCCATGCAGAGATAATGGGACACAGAGAAGAATTTGAACAAACAGGCCCTGCTGAGCTCCCCACAGTTTACCTCATCTAGCTCATACTGTTTGTAGCTGCCCTTTATCTAAATGCTTAGAAGCAGTTAAGGGGGAGGTAAGAAGCTCTTCCTAAGTCTTTTGGGCCTTGATTATTTTTAGTTCCAAGTAATCCACATGGCAAAGTGGCACATTCTGGGGATGCTCATGCCTGAACCACTTCAGATACCTTATTATTATTCCTATGAACATTGTCTATACTATTCAATCGAGGACATTCTATTATTACCAATGGGAAAGCAGAACAATGTCGCCCCCAAACTCTAAGTAGCAAAACTGTATGAAATGTTTTTTTTATATATTATGTTTATTCCCAAAAGACCTATGAAAGCTTTCCAGACTTCTACTTGAAGATTGTTGGAAGAATGAAATTTGAGGAATTATTACTCCTGTAACAACAACCCAAGTGAGAGTAAACCCCAGATTTCACCAACCCTAGAATTCACCTCATTTGACCTGTCTTTGACCTTCATTCTTATATGTATGGCTCAATTGGTTGAAGGTTCTCAAAGACAAAAGATTTCAGTGAGTTCACAAGGCACAAGGCAAAGAGAAAATAATCGGCCTCTAGAATACTGTCTTAGAGACTTTTTAATAAATATCATCTTACAAAAGCAAAAGTGGAGCAAGTATAACACTAAAAGGAAAATCGGGGAGGTGGTTAGTAGTTTCAATTTCAAATTCTGAGTATTTTGGTACCATAACAAAAGTAATTCCACATTTTATCAGAAGAGTCTTGAGAATAACACTGAGAAGAAAATCTGTATTTTCAACATTGATTTATGTAAATGTTTGAAACAATATTTTAAAATATATTGGAATTATTCAGCACA
The DNA here is from genome assembly GCF_022079265.1 of Lynx rufus. Lineage (NCBI taxonomy): Eukaryota > Metazoa > Chordata > Mammalia > Carnivora > Felidae > Lynx > Lynx rufus. The sequence goes on from NW_025814834.1 coordinate 154,497,893, forward strand.
CTCTTGGTTGTGGACTCATGATTTTGGACTGGCTGGCAGAAAGGATGAGCTGGCTATCTTGGATATGATTCTGCTTTAGATAATAATCTTTATGAGAAGTTGAAGTAGAAGCAGAGTGTGCAGTTTATTTCTGCTGTTATCTCCATGAATAACTTGGCTTTGATGCTGGGACATTGAAGAACAATCCTCCAATTGTTCTGCATAACTAAAAATATCTTCCAGACCTTGAGGATCATGGCCATTAAGTTGTTGAAAGTGGTTGGTTGGCCAAATGTCACCTGAGTTGGCAAGGAAAGGTTCACTCCAAACTGAAAATATCAGATAAGCATAAAATTTAGCCTCTGAAATTTGTACTGATTTTCTTCTAAACTGTACCTAAATGGTACCTTGCAGACATTGTGTCATTAACACAAATACACCCCCAACACGTCTCCAGTTAAGTACAGACAAGGGGGAAGCCTCCTTTCCTTCATTTATTATGTTGAGATTTGAATATCACTGTCAGCTTGCCTAATTACTTTGATCAGAGGCATCACAGAAATAATTAGATGAATAGATGGAAAAGTAGATTAAGTGTTCACCAAGTTTCTCTCTGTTATTGAGGATCCATTAACCACCAGGTTTCTATTTAAGCTTTTTCATTGTGTTAAAAGCCTCCATATATTTTGGTTATTGGCTATCATCTTCCAGGCCCAAGACATCACTATTTCAACTAGAAGACAGTAAAACATTTTTGAGCCAAAAGAATAGTGAAGACTACCATGTAATGGATCCCTATTTATTTTTAAAGTAATCAATAATTGTTTGCAAGTAATTGCACAGTATAATCTGTAAGTAAGGTCAAACTGAAAACACACATCTAAGTTATGAGGTGGTCTAATCTTTTCAAATTAGGGGATAAATTACAAATACTCCTGAGACACCTGGTTTTGGTAAATAATTGTGACTCTTGCAAGGCTAATTTTGTACTATATATTCCTTGTGAATTTCAAAGGAGGAGTAAACTTCCTTGAACTACTGAACTACTGTAATGATTGAAGTTAAGTACTACATTTCTATAGAAATCAATGAGGCTAATCACACAAGCACAGTTCAACGTTTCCCATTCAGCAGTCTAGAAAATACTTGAATATCATAATTGGTCTGCAGCTGAGCACATTTGGTCTTCAGATCCAAGGGGGATGAAGTATCCTTCTCAATTCACCAGGCACAAGTAAATAATGTAAGATTTAAACCACAGAGTGGTGTGGTTGTTGTTGTTAAAAAGACTACTCTTGAAATGGTTGCAGGGGGCTAAAATCTCTTGTCCCTACTCTTTTTTAAATGAGTAGTACTGAGCACTGCAAATATGCTAATTATTTCCAAGCGTACAATGCATTTAAAACTAGAGCTTTATCTTTTTGGAAAAGAAGAAATGTCTTTTATCACTAAAAGGACCTCAAGAATAATAACTAATGGTATTGAAAGACATCATAGATCAAGGCATTGTCCTAAACACTTAATCCAGCATGTGCTCTGAAAACGATAGTTATCTTATGAAGAAGGTATTATTGTTGTCTCTGTTTTGCAGAGTAGAAAATTCGAGAGTTCAGGCACTTATCTCAGTGTACAGTCAGAGTTGTCTGGATCCTGTAGACTTGAGTTTAGACATGCAATCCCTACTTTAAACTGGCCAAACAGAATTATCAGTGTGGCAAGTGTTCTGTTTGTAAGAGGGTAGGAAAGGTGTATCCTTTGTGCATTGCTGCTTATGGGCAAAGCATGTGCATAAAGTGTCAGTGGGCAAAGCAGCAAACCTTGATTTTAGTCAGCATCCAAGTTAGATGCTGATATATGCCTCAAATAACAATAGTATCGCTAATGTAAGCATATCTCTTAACTTTCGTCCCTTTCTTTGTTTTTAATCTACAAAGTCAAGATGATATCTAGCTTCTATATGTTACAAGAATATTGAGAATATTTCTTGCATTTAAATAACATATCAATGCATGACTTTGACTATTTCAAGACAGTTGCTTCTCGGGGCACCTGGCTGGTTCAGTCGGTTAAGTGGCCAACTTCGGCTCAGGTCATGATCCCGCGGTTCATGAGTTTGAGTCCTGCTATCAGGCTCTGTGTTGATAGCTCAGAGCCTGGAGCCTGCTTCGGATTCTGTGTGTGTGTGTGTGTCTCTCTCTGCCCCTCCCCCCCGCTCATGCTTTCTAAATAAGCAAACAAACAAACAAACATTAAAAAATTAAAAAAAAAAAAAGACAGTTGCTTCTCAAATGAGGATCCCAATGCTTCTCCCTAGGACGGTCTTTGCAGTGATGTTATCAGGGTATCCAGAGTCATGAAAAATGGTCATTCGCGCATGTTTTGGGGGAAGAAGAAAGGAGGGAAAATGTGATAATTCTTATAAAATGTAAGGTAAGCCCCATGACCCCAGTAGCTCAAATCAATGTTTCAGTTATGGCTGCAAGAAGATAGAGTATTTGGTGAGTTACACACTGCCACCAACAAAATCAGTTCCACCTGCTGTCTGTCCTTTTAGAGAGAGAAATGCTCTACCTTTTTGGAATGCTGGGTTTTCTGTCCACAACTAAAATTCAGCATGGACATTTTTCACAGCTTGTGAAGACTGAAACAAGGCAAATAAATTGCATTTTTATTTATTTATTTTTTTGGTATAAGTTCATGTAGTTACAAACACAAGACGTGTCTGCTCTAATATACTTTCTGTCAATTCCTATTATCTCTGCAAATCAACTACTTCCTGAGTGGCCCAAATCCTGTAGTGGCATTTCCACTTTCCACTCACCAAGGCTCAGTAAACTAATTCACTTCTCAACAAATATTTATTGAATGCCATTGTCTCTTTCCTCTCACTTGCCCCACATTTTCAATCAATTGTTAGGTCAGCTATCTCAAATCCTTTTTGGAATGAAATTACATATAAATAAATTACAAAACAAACGGACAACATCAAATCACACAATCTTAGTGAATCATCCTCTCCAACTATATTATAGACCCTGGTTTCTTTTAATTTCTGAATAAAAATGAAACTTATGAAGAAAGTCTTACAGTTCTTAGAAAGTTCTTCCTGAGACACAGTTCTCAATAAGCTTTTTAAAGTAAATTCTTCCTCTCACCCCACTTATCACATCCCTGTGTTGACTCATCCCTTTTCCATAAACTCAATGCAATCAACCATGTGAGCTTTTCTTAAGACATAACTATTTCCATGAAGCTTTCCTCAATTTCCTCAACTGAGGTAATTCTTCCTTTTTCTTAGTGTCATTATCTCTACTTACCGTATGATAGTTTTGTTTTCCTACTTGTAACAAATTACACAATTGCCTTACTATAGATTTGTAAGATTCTTAATGAGCATTTTTTTACAGAATCCCAAAGATTATAGTATATAGTAGGAGTTTAATAAATATTTTTAAATTAATTTTTTCCATTTAATAATTCTCTATTAAAATTGAAAAAAAAGTAGAGGTGCCTGGGTAGCTCAGTCAGTTGAGCATCCCCATTCAATTTTGGTTTGGTTCAGGAGATCTGCTGTCAGCACACAACCTGCTTGGTATTCTCTCTCTCCCTCTCTCTTTCTGCCCCTTCCCTTGTGCACTCTCTCTCTGTCTTGCTCAATAAATTAATAAACATTAAAAAAAAACTGGAAAAAAAGTAAATTCTAATATGTAGATGACTTAAAATAATCCTCCTGGAAGTGCTTGAATTTAAAGAGCTACAGTAGACATTTGTTGTTTGTCTTCAAGTATGTGTTTTCCTTCTTATGATAATGGCATTTAAATTTATGTGGGAAAATCTCAGTTCTCTTTGATTATTCTTTTGAGTGGAGCTTATTCCTACTAATTCTGTTCCAGTGTAGGGCATAATGCACAAATCTGATAAATAGGACATTTTTTATTATTTTGGACCAATAATAGTCATGTGATCAAACCACAGCCAATAACATTTACTGGAGCTTTTGCTGGGGTTGCTAAAGAGGCAGGTGGCCATGACCATAAGACTCCAATTGGAGAAGATGAGAAGCTAGGCTTCCAAAACCATTTTCCACCATACCTGAGCATTCAGTCAAGTTAATAAATGGTAAAGCAGAAAGTGGCACTGGGTTATGTTGATCTACCCTGGACCTACCCTGTCTAAAGTCACACTTAGGCCTGGATATTTAAGTTATGTCAGTCAATAGATTCTCCTTACGGCTCAGTGTAGCTGGAGTCAATATACTGATTAATGTTCAGTACAGGAAATGGAAACCACAAGGTATTTTAAGCATAAAAAAAAAGAATGAATTAAATGCTTACAAAATGATTGGAAATCCCAGAGTATTGGGCCTCTAGAAAAAACTTCCAGAACACTGCAGAATTGTCCTGTCAGAGAATCTGAGTGTGGAGCAGGGAGAACTCTTAGTTGAAGATGCAGGAGTTACAAATCCGGGAATAGGTACGGGGATCAATAAGCCCCTCGCTGCAGAAACTTCTTTTGATGTCACCAAAACTAGAGCTTGCGTGCTGGAGTATGGTACTTGCTGTCCATTCTGTCATCACTGCCACCCAACACTCACAGGGCTTGAGGTAACACAATGGAAGGCTGATGCAGAAGAATTCTACGTCTTCATGACTTTGCTGACCAACAAAAATAATACACATGAATAGTACATAGCTCTGCATCCTTCCCCTCTTCTTGTTGTCTTTTCAGTGTGTTTAATTGAAAAGAAAGTGTAGTTTTTAGCTTTTCAATCCTTACCATAGGATAAGGTGCACCAGAAAGAGGTGGAAACCAAAAATGAATGCCAATTCATCCCGAAGAGTTTGAGAAGGGTTTCATTCACTTGAGATCAAAAGATTCTTGACTAATATAGGAAGCTCTGGTGAACTTAGGTGAATTTATAAATGATGGCATTTCAAGCAGTATAACCCAATGCAAACACTTCTGCAAGATAGAAAAAAATGTGAATTATCTGGCATTAATTTCCTAAAATACAGTGTCAGGCACATCATAAGCTCTTGGATAAATACTGTTGAGATTTTCAAAGAATGAAGACTCTCTTTTTTCTTTCATGGTATCTCCTTTTCCTATGGTTATAAATTCACAGATTTTTTTTCAGTTTTGAGTTTTTCCCTAAGTCTCTTAAGGCAGGAAAGGTAATACATAAATTAAACATTTAGTATCATTTTTAAAGGTGTTAGTCCATGCCATTTGCTTCATACCTTTTCCAATACAACACCTTGTAAACACTAAGAAACTTTTGGACACCCACGTGATTGCAGAAATACTTTTAGTAACATTTGATTGAGAATGTACTATAATACAAAGGTTAATGCAATAACATTTTTGTTGAAGCTTAAAAAATATAACACAGTAGATGCTACATATATTTTGCAGATAAAAACACACATAATGAGAAAAAGAGTTTAAGACACTTTATTCAGTATGACATTATCTGGAACATACACAGCATAAAGGGCAGAAATCATTAATCTATACTAGAGAAGAATACTGATTGCTATAAAGATACTATTGGAATATCTGTTAACTGGAAGAGTTAATGAAAATTTGGAAGTGTTGAAAAATTTGGATAAAATCTAGTAATCTAGGTATTTGGTCCTCAGGCCATGGAATTTCACAGAAGGTAGGACCGTACCTAGTAGAGACATCATCCAGTCTATACTGGGTAATTTGATATGCTCTACATTTACAAATATTTCATCAATGGTATTACCTGCTTTAGAGTTGAGAAAGAAAAATAGAATTTATATATGAAGTGTTTATGGATATCTGAAAAAATTTGAACTAATAGCCTGCATGAGTGAAAAATATTTTAGTTGAATATGAAGAACTGACCAAAGAAATGAGTAATAATGTGTCATTTATGTCTAGCTTATGCTTTTCTAGATAAAATAAACTGCAAAATGACTGGAATACAGAAAACCTGTATAGAAATGTAAACTGCCAAATAAAAAGTTGATACCCTGGTATAGTACCTTAGTGAAATCTTACAACATTAATTATATAGCAATGAGAAATGATTTTCCCTGCTCTCCCTGCAAATATATTTTAATATGACTATAATTTGTTTAATTTCTTATTCTTATGTTGTAAAGTATTATAATGTTATAAAACAAAAATGCAAACCACTTCTGTCACTTATAATCATGTTTGGTTAGTGAGTAGACACAATCTGACACGACACTTCAACTTAAGAATGTCTTTCACTATGTTAATGTTTTACTTAATAAAGTGGAAAAACAACATTTTATTCATCAAAGGCTTATTTTCAATGGAAAGTGGAATAAGTGGACCTATGAAACATGCATAAATATGAAATTCACACTAGATAAATAGCACATCAGAATCTGTGGAAATAAACTTTGTGAGCAAGTGATTGCCTGGAGAATCTGAAGATTCTAATAAGGTACCACTCATGACTGACTTTTATACTTCCTCTGTCCTACAAATATTTGAGTGTCACCACAGTGATTTTCATTCATGAAGACACTGTGTTTCACCTTGGGGTTATAGCGGATTAAAAAGGCTTCTTACTTTCTTCTTTTTTTTTTTTTCCTTCCAATCATAGTGAACATTTTCCTTGTGTAGATTCCTCCACGTAGTAGTCCCCAACTTACCTGAAGTTTCACTTCCCATTGTTTTTTTTACCTGTGGCCAGCATGGTCTGGAAGCAGATGATCCGCTTTTTGATGTATAGTCAGAAAGTCAATAGTAGTTTAACGCTACATCACAATGCCTCCATCATTCACCTCACTTCATGTTATCACATAGGCATCTTATCATCTCACATCATCACAAGAAGTAGGGTGAATATGGTACAATGAAATATTTTGAGAGAGAGAAAGAGACCACATTCACATAACATTAATTACAGTATGTTGTTATAACTATTGTATTTTGTTATTAGTTATTATTGTTCATCTTTAACTGTGCCTAATTTGTAACATAAACTTTATCACAGGTATGTACGTATAGGAAAAAAGAGTATATATCGAGTTCAGTACTCTTCATGATTTCAGGCACCCACTGAGGGTTTGGGATGTATCCCCCACAGATAAATGTGGGGGGAACTATTGTACACCCAGGATTCCTTTAGATAAATGGGTTCGATGTTGCAGGCATGATAATGATGATGGATGATATTTTTAACTTATGCCATAGTGCAAGCATAGTTAAATTATGAAAGATGTTTGGGGTTTCAAGTGTTTGATAAAGAGCCTCATTGTTCAGCAACAGAATTCTAAACCATTTAAAAAAGAAGATAAAAGAGGGAGACAAATGGGAAACAAAAAAATCAACCTTACTATTCATATTGCTCTCATTGGCCAATCTAGCTCCTAGCTGACAATAAACCAGCGTCCCGATATTAAAACTCAAAATTAGTTAGAATTTTGAAGAGTCAACAACTTCCACCATGAGAACAGGATTTTTCATGGCCAAGTTCACTATTTGAGCATCGTAATTGGGAACTCATACTCTTTATGGCTAGGTCTACTCTTGAAAACAAGAAATATGACTTGGCTTAACAAGACCAGTTTTCATTCCAAACTTTTCTATCTGATTTAAGAATTCACGTGTGAAGAGAATTGAATAAGAAAATGGAAAGGACAGGAACCCACACAACTAGAGCTTCCTTCACATGGAAGAAAGCATCAGGATGGGGGAAAAATGTTTCCTCTTAACAAAGAATACTGAAAGAATTTTATACCAAAAATCTAAAAATCATTTAATCTTAAAATAGGGTACAAATAGATATATTTCCAGGATTGAATCTCACTTAAAAATAAACGCAAACTCAAGTCATTAATTCATGTAGTCATTACATCTTTATTGAGTGATAGGTACTGGTTATACACAAATTAAATTTAAGTTTTCTGCCTTGAAGGTATTTATAATGCAATAGGGAGACAGATATTTGAACAAACCGATTGAGCATAATGTTGCCAAAGTTGAAATATGTATAATATAAAGTTGAAACTTCAGAGAACTAATTCCTTAGTCTAAATTGCAAAGTCAGGGGGGATTTCTCAGAGAAAGCAGTGTTTGAGTTGAGGTCGGAAAGGTATGTAGGAATTTGCCAATTGGCTAAGTTAGGGAAAAGTGTTTTACACAGAAGAATCTGATGTTCAGAGACATAAATGCATGAGTTGGAGAGGTTGGGGAAAGGCATATAATTAGATTATAAACTGAAATGAATAATTATATGCCAAAACCTACTTTGCGCTGGGCAGTTTGCTTTGTGTGGATGGTCTAATTTCTCTCCATTACAACTCTAGGAATTAGTTAATATTACTGCCCCCATTTTACTAATGGGGAACTTGAGGCTTAAAAGAAATTAAGTAATGTGTCCAGGGTTGGTGATGAGACTGAGATTCACACTCAGGTAACTTGCCTCCAGGGCATGTGCTGTAGCTACCATACTCTTTAGCCTCTGACATGAGGACTGATAAGAGGTGAAAGTAGACATGCAGGTGAGACACTTTCCTAAAATGACTTGGGGTTCCTCGTTAGGGATTTAGATTTTATCCTGTGATCAACATGGATAATTTGCCATTATGATGGACAAAATCTGTACAGAAAATAGAAGCTTATCCTATAAAGATGGCAAATATTTCTTGAGCAGCTAATATGTTTCAGGCACTGTTCTAGGCAGTGGGGAACACAGTAGTAAATAAAAAAACAAAAATCCCTGCCTTCATGGAGCTTACATTCTATCGGAACAAGATAATAAAAACATAGAAATATATAAAATATGTAGGATGGAAAATGATAAGTGATAGGGAGAAAATAAACAGGATGAGGTGCATAGGAAAGGCTGGAGGGTTAAAATTCTAAATACGGTGGTCAGAGAAGTCCTCATTGAGAAGTTGTCATTTGAGCAAAGATGAAGGAGATGAGGGAGTGAGCCATGTGACCCATGTGGCCAGCATTCTAGGCACAGGGAACATCAAGTATGAATGTTATATGGAAGATAAGCTGTGGTCATTGGCCTCAAGGAGTTCATAAGACTGATTAATGCATGCTAATAATTGATTACAAGGTTGCATAAAAAGCAATAAAATGTAGTGTGATGAAAACAAGCTCTGGTGACTAGTTATCTTGGTTTGAATCCTAGTTCTTCTCACCCCTCATTTTAACTTGGACAAGTCATTTAGCATTTCCGTTTTATTATTTGTAAATAATAATACCAACCATAATGTTGTTATAGGTTAGGCAGAACATTGTGTGGCATAAGTTCACAGAAAATGCTGGTTGTTTAGAAAAAAATTGTGATCCTATGTTACATTCAAAGAATATTTCAGTATTTTCAGAGTACTTTTTCAGACATGATCTTATATGATTTTGCAGTTGGCTTATGGAAGGCAGTTATTATTAAACCCACTTTTTGAATAAGGAGACAGAGAACCAGAGGGTTGAGTGACTCAATCAAGGTCATGCTATTATTATGTATTAGTGCTGGAACTAAAACCCTTGTCCTTTTTCCTGGTTTCTAGACTTTATTTTCCACTCTAGCACCCCACTTCTCAGTCCACTGTCTGTAAGAAATATGCAGTTGCAGAAAAATTCTTCCAGAGCAAGTAGAATTTGGAAGGTGGACACAATAAAGATAGAGGGTTAAGGGGAGAGGGAGAAGGAAAGTGGTCATTTCAAGCAAAAGGAAGAGAATTAATACCCAGAAAATTCAGAGGAGATTTTATTTGGGGCTGTGGAAATATGATGATGGGAGTAACAGTGATTAGACCAATTTGACTAGGAGACGAGGCAGAAGCCATAGGCAAGTTGAGGCCAGATGGTAAAGAACTTGAAATGTCAAGCTAAGGCATGTGAGCTTTATTTTTGGCATCAAGGAAACCATTGATGGTTTTTAAGTAGAGGAGTGATATGGAAGAAAAAAAAAACTGTACATTTTAGGGGAAAAAAAATCTGATAGAATGGATAGGAGGTAGGGAGGAAATAAAGTAATGAAGATCAATTCTGAGAATATTAGGAGTAATCCACAGGGAGGATGAAATATTCAGATGGCCCGTATTAGGATAAGTTAGTCCATCTAAAATTAAATTCATTTCAACACAGAAGCTTCCTACTCTGTTAAGGAAAACTCAACCTATGTTTGGAAGTTTAGTTATTTCCAGGTGCTTCAGGTGGAACGCATGCATGCAATAGACTTGCTGGAACGTTTTGCCTGTGTGCTGTTCTGTTTCAGATGGTGACAGTTTGAGTGTGATATGTTGCACATGCTGCTTTGGAAACATATGAAGAAACATCAAATGCACGTGTCACGCAATGCATAACTTAGAATAAGACTTGTTTTTTCTTCTGCTGCCTAGCAGCTGCAGTTAACACTTTCTGGAATATCAAATGCCCCCAGTATCTCTTCTACTGGCTGCAGTAGCAGTAACAGCAGCAGCTCCAGGAAAGTACTATTGCAGCTGGCCGCGTAATCCCCGGGTTTCATCTAAGGAATGCAAAACTACTTGATGGAAGCAAGGGGGAAATGGTCCATTGGGGAGCAGGGTTTGGGTGAGGAGAGAACTAATAACCAAAACCAGTATGACCTGTGACATCCAAGACTTACCCCCAACCCTCTCGTTTTCTTGCTAGTTTATTAACAGTTTAAAACAAAACAACAGCAAAAAAGGAATCACATATTTGGGGCCAAGCGAGTGGACTCACCAGCTATCCCTGATCATTTCTTGGTACGTGTGCCCTACTGCCAAATAATTGAATGAGGTATTGTTTACAAGGGCAACTAGAGAAATAAATTCTTATTTTACTGGACTCATGGAAAATGCCTGTTAATTAGCTTGGGGAGAAAAAAAAAAAGTCTTTTTCAGGCCTGCAGCCATTCCTTGTCAGGTCAGAGTCTCATTAGCCCTCCTGAGCTAAGTAGGGTCTAAGCTTCCAGCACAGCCAGGGAAATCTCAGAGGCTTCCTCGTGCAGCATTGGGGACAAAAGACTTTCCTTCTGTTCTTTGTAATGATGGACTCTGAATTGCTGAAGGTATCACTGTGGCCCCTTTCATAAGGAGGTTCATACTGTGGTAAATATCAAACGTAATTCTCTGTACACATTGTCTATTACTTCTTAACTCAATAAAATCTTCCTCTTATGGATAGATAAATATTTTCTGCAGGTCTGAGTTTCTTTTAATGATATGAAGTTGGGCTCAGGATCATGGCAAGGTATGCAGTTTCACATGAAACTGGATAAAGATTTTTCCCCAAAAGCAACTGATGGAATTTCGAAATCTCAGACGCCACTTCATTCTAAAATTATGCACAAATGGTAGGGCTAGGGAGCAATTATCTGGAACACAACTTGTTGGATAATGCAGTGGACAAATGTGGATTTTCCTGACTGGCTTTTGATGTAATAGGCAGTGCATTTACTTTTGGGGCATAGGGAAAGTAAGAAAAAAGAAAGCATCCAGTAGGTAAGAAAAAGAAGACAGAGGGCAGATATAGCCAAACAAGAAAAATATATGTATATAGAGAGAGGCAGACAGGCCAGGAAACAAGAGGAGGTGAGAAAAGAGTAGAAAAGAGGTAGAGAAGAAGGTCTTATTCCAGGTGGAAATATTGCTTTGTATCCTAGCCTAGCTGACTCAATCTTCCTATTCTTAGAGTTTAAGTGGCTGCATGGCTTTCCTCTCATAATAGCTAGTGAACAACAAATGGTCATCAGGTTTCTTTATTCTGGATAGCAGAAGTCATTTGGCACTTCCACTGGAGATGATTTAAAACTAGTGGAGAACAGCAGGGTAGAGTGTTGTCCTTTCCTTGACGAATTATTTAAAAATAAGGTGGAACACACAAGTTGAGTGAAACCTTGTAATATTTACTTCCATTCTTCTGATAAAAGTCTCCTCAATGACTTCCTGGGCATAAGACCTGTTAGAATTTCTTTCTCTGACTCTCCTAGCCATCAGAACATCCCATCAGGATGCCTGAGAGAGGGCTCTGTGGGTCAAATTGTACTTTGGTCCACTCATGGAGTTGTCGCGGTCAATGGAACTGTCCCCAGGATGACAGCCAGAGAACTTGCCTAGGCCAAGATAAATGCATTAGAAAGCAAAAGAGGAATGCGGCTCAATGGGCAGTGAAAATCAATGAGAGCAAATTGGCCCATTTTTGCCTCACTGACTTGTACTGTCCATTAAGCCCTATTTGCTGGTTCATGGTTGTTCACTTCATTTACTTTCTAATCCTTCTTTTGCCAGCTTGGCGCATCTCCAGGTTAGTGCAATCCTGTTAATTGCATCGCCTGCTACCGACTAACTGTGACACAGGCCTTATCACCTCGTTACAGGGATTGGACATGAAACTCTGCACATGAAACCCAGCATGAGTCCTGCTTTGTTTAGGATTGGGACTTAAATCAGACATGATCTCACAGCTTCTTGGGAATGGAGACTTTCCATGTCCTCATATCTCCAAAGGAGTTGGGATTTGCTATAGCTTACTTGACATTTACAGCCTCACTGCCACTATGATCACTGCAATGCTTTAGACAAGAAAGTTGGAAAAGTAGAATATTCTATGGCGGGACAAAGTTTTTGGGAATTTCCTTTTCCTATAGAATCCATGTCCTCCTAAGAACTAGGGCTGTGTTAGTGTATTTATTAAACTGTGTCAGAACTGCCCGTCTGTGTGTTTTTTTTCACTAGAGAGTGAGCTTCTCAACGGCAAGGAAGTTAGGTATTTTCATTTTTTTGTTCCTACCAGCTAGCCCAGTACTTGCCAATAATAATTTGCCCATTGAGTACACCATACAGCATTATTGTGAATGTAGCACCTACCACAAGCTGGCTCATTTTCAAAATAATTCTATGGAGCTAAATATTATTATTTCAAAACTCTTAATGAAGGAACTGGAAGTCAAAGAAGTTCAACTTCACGTCTGTGATTGGCAAAGCTAGAATGCAAGCTCAGGGTGCCTGACGTTAAAACCCCTAGCTTTTTTTCCATGTCTTATGTTAAAGAGACTTAATAGATTTGATTTTATAATGAGACCATTAGAAGTGGACCACATGCGGGGCGCCTGGGTGGCGCAGTCGGTTAAGCGTCCGACTTCAGCCAGGTCACGATCTCGCGGTCCGTGAGTTTGAGCCCCGCGTCGGGCTCTGTGCTGACGGCTCAGAGCCTGGAGCCTGTTTCCGATTCTGTGTCTCCCTCTCTCTCTGCCCCTCCCCCGTTCATGCTCTGTCTCTCTCTGTCCCAAAAATAAATAAACGTTGAAAAAAAAATTAAAAAAAAAAAAAAAGAAGTGGACCACATGCATCACAGCATCTCTCAGTAAACTGAAGATGAATTACAAAGTTTTTGCCAAACTTCATAAAATTGCTAAACATGTTGACATTTTGAAAAATACACGTAGTTTACGGCCATACCACCCTGAACGTACCCGATCTCGTCTGAAAAATACATACAAACCTTAGTTTATAAAATATCTCATTTTTACTGAAGTATCTAATAATACAAAATAGGAAAAAGAATCTACTCTTTTGAGAACAATTTATTTTAATCCTTTTTTTAACCTCATGCAGTATGCCTGATTGTTCAAAGAGAAATTAGCTTGAGTTTGTCTTGATAGTCAGTAAGAAAATCTGATCTCTCAAAAAGGGTCTAGTCAGTTCATTTTATGAGTGCCAGTCACTATCGGATGACTTTCTTTTAGTTACTGAGTAGGGTTTGGGACTGTAATAGTCTGTCATTTAGTTTCTGAGTCAAAATGTAGTAGACTGCAGAATGACCTCCTGGTTGGAATTACACAGTGTTGGCCTTCCCCAGTACTTGTGCACGTGTGCGTGACTCCGTGATCCCACACAAAGGCTTGTGTCTGTTTTCTCCAAACGCCACGTGATGTGCTCCACATGGCTCCTGTTCCAGCCTCGTATTCTGGATTGACTTCAATTTGAGTAATTATTTTCTCACCTCAGTTCCCCCTACAGTTTTAACTGGATACATTCCTCTCTTTAACGTGGGGTTTTGAACTCTTGCATAGTTTTATTTTACAGCATTTGAGAACTATTTTTATGTGATTTTGTTTTTCAGCTTCAATAATCAAAATATGCACTTTTTCATTCCGTAATAAGTGTGAAGTCTTGAACTCAAAAAAGAAGACTCAACTGGCAGTACATTTTTTTTGTATTTGCATAAACTTGGTGCACCAAATTTATATGTTAACAAATATTTCCCATTCTTTCTATTTTCACTTTCCTTCAAACTCACTTTCTAACCTATTGTCTTATTCATCATTCAACTCCACACCAAATTCCCAATGGTGAGAAAATTCCTGTTATTTTCAAAAAATGCGATTATTTTTCATTTTAATTTTATTTCTGTCTGCCTTTAAGCTTGTTATTCAAAGTTATGTAAGATGTCTCTACTTTTTTTCCCTTTCCCCCTTTCTTTCCTTCCTTCCTTCCTCCCTCCCTCTTTCTTTCTTTCTTTCTTTCTTTCTTTCTTTCTTTCTTTCTTTCTTTCTTCTTTCCTTGGTCCCACTGATAAATATCTAACTTCCCAGGGGCAAAACAACAGTTGGCAATGTTTGTCCTACAATCCTCTACTTTACATCAGACTTCCACAATCACTTTTTTGTCTTTGTTGCACAGAATTCAATTGAGAATTTTGAACAACTTCCTTTTGCTTTTACAAAAAAAGAAAGAAAGAAAGAAAGAAAGAAAGAAAGAAAGAAAGAAAGAAAGAGAAAGAAACCCCAGTGTTATATATTAAAGATGCACATAAAAATCTGGTAATTTTAGCACTTATGCCTTTGCACAGTTAGGAGCTTTGTGAGCCTATGGTCTCCCTCTTCCTTGCTACACCCTCCATCTCTAGGTACTGGGTTTTTCCAACAGTGACAGTGTGAAGACAACAGGGACAAACATCCTGTATGAGTCAAACATTACCTGATCTGACCTTGAGTATTTATTTGCCTATTTATTCAACAAACATTTATTGAGCTTCTACTAATGCCAGCCTGTCCATGGGGATTTCATGGTAAACATCAGTTTTTCAGACCATTGATGTCTGATTTTTGAATTAATAACTCATTGTTTGGTCTACCCATTTAGATAACCTATGTTACCACCTGAGCTAAACCTGAATTTCAGGAGGCTCTCTTCCTGAAAACTCTCTTGACTTTCCCTAAAGACTACAGTTCTTATATTCAGATAGTAGTAAGACTTTCATCTGAATATAACATAAAGGAACTGTTTTAATGATATCTACACTATCTGATACAGTGGTCTGAGCTCAGACAGCCAACTTTTGCAAGCACTGTTACAATTTGAAGTCACAGATCTGTGACAACTTTTTATTCAGCCAAAATACATATATAACGCTTAAACTAGAGCAGGCCTTCTAAAATGAAATGGAAGCAAGTTTTGTTACTAAGCAAATGCTGTACTGTCAACCATATAACTAGCTCTCCTATTAAAACCAAATAAAAAGTTGGATTTCTACTATATAAGTTGTACATTGAGATATAGAACTCCAGGCCTAACTTCTGAATATAAGATTTTATGTTGTTTTAAACAAAACTATTATAGCTAAGTGTGCAACTAGTGAACTGTAATGTTAGTATACAAAAACATGTATATTTATATGGTATAAGAAGAGATATAGACATGACTTAAAATTTTAAATTATAATATTTATAAGCAAATGCTCTCCTTATAAGCAGGACTGTCCAAATATATATATATATATATCAGGATATATTTATGAAATGATGAAAAGTAGATGCAGAGAGATCCTCAAGGGAAATACTATTATTCTCGATATATTTTAGTTCACAAATATATATTAAAATGAAAATAATATTGTTGGAGTAGATCTCAAAACAATTTTTGTAAATCAACAACATTTTATTTTGATTTTGTAGCTAGAGGACTATTTATTTTATTCCACTTCAGATAACTTTTACACAAAAATGCTAGTGAGAGAAATCGCAAGTAAGGGAATCTAATAATTTATCTCCCCCTTATTGTTTCTGGGCAAACATAAGAAAATGATGTTGGTCATTAGACCTGGATAGTTTCACACACAATTCCCATCCTTTTCTTTCATTGTAATGGCAATCTCAGAATTCTAAAAGATCAGTTCAAGAGCATGACACCTAAACCTAAGGAGTGAGGACAGTCACATCTATTGGAAGCTTGTGCAATAAAACAAAATCTCAGTATCACCAACCAGGATATCCTTACTTAAATACTCACAAAGGAATGAAGAATAAAATGAAGATATAAAGACATGGTACTTTCCACAGCTTTTAAAAAAAAACTTTTCTTGTAACTGCAAGGTTAAAAAAATCAAAAATTCTAAACACATGCCACTATAATTTTTATAAATGTGCTTATGAATACATTTAAAGCTTTAATTACAACCTACATAACACATAAACAGGTTGCTAAATACTTTCTTGAGTTCGGTAAATCCAAGAATTAAAATTAAAGCTTAAAGCTGCTTCATAATAATTAATTTGGTTGAATTCAGATATTTTGTACATTGTAATCTTCAAGTAAGGAGCTTTTAGATTTTAAAATTACTTTCTCAAAAATTATTATTATATTGGGGCGCCTGGGTGGCGCAGTCGGTTAAGCGTCCGACTTCAGCCAGGTCACGATCTCGTGGTCCGGGAGTTCGAGCCCCGCGTCAGGCTCTGGGCTGATGGCTCAGAGCCTGGAGCCTGTTTCCGATTCTGTGTCTCCCTCTCTCTCTGCCCCTCCCCCGTTCATGCTCTGTCTCTCTCTGTCCCAAAAAAAATAAATAAATAACCGTTGAAAAAAAAATTATTATTATATTTAGTAAATTTGATGTTTAAGATTTTTGGTATTTTTTAAAATGTATGCATAAAAGGAGTGATTTTATTATTTAAAAGTCTATACTTAGCTCAGTAGGCATTGGGAAGTTAGGACTAATGAACCATGATATTTTGTGACATTTCATTAATAAGGTTTTTTTCCCTCTGTTCTTAAATGGTTTTTGTATACTTAGCACTTTTCTGCCAGGTTATGATCAACTAGTGACTAATTTCTTCTATCTATTCAAGAAACGTGAATGAAATGTCTTTGTGTCATAACCAAGAATGGTCTTTTGGTAACTTCTTTAACAATACTCTCAGTTCTTACATGATTAGGTGGAGAAATAGGACAAAAATATCCTGGATAAATTGTTCTAAATATTTGTGACACAATATTTTGTGGGATAACACTAAAAGCTAAGGGACAGTCCATATACAAACTCCAATCAAGAGGATTATGTTCTACTACATTTAAGACCCTTCTTGACAACGCCATTGCTAAAAAGCTTTTCTCTTAACAACTCAATACTTCAATCTTGGAGCTCTTGGTCAAAACTTGAGTAATCTGCACTTAAACTTTATTGGAAATCATTGACATAAATTTGTATATTCCATAAATTGCATCTCTATCTTGATTTGTAGATGCTAACATTACCGACTTTACTATATTGGAATCAAGCTACCAGTTTTAAGGTTCTTTCTGCCACTTATTCCCATATCTGCTAGTGGTCAATTTTATGATATCTTATATAACTTGGGTATATGATAAATATAAGCACTTGATAAATGTTTGACTAGTTTATCACGGATGGCTAGTTTACCATGGTTGGAAGAAGCATTATCATGGTTTGACTAGTTTACCATGGTTGGAAGCATTTTTCCCATTTTCTTTATCAAAAAAAAAAGTTTAAAGAAGATAAACATATTAAAAGTTGATGTTGAAGAAAGGGTCAGAACCATGGGCAATGCTAAAACTTGAAATTGGGGTTTCTGAAATTCTAAAATTGGGGTTTCTGAAATTCTGAAATTGTGGCCACAACGCCACAACTGACTCGGAATGCAGTAAGTAGATAAATCCACATGGAATAAGGCAGGTTGGTGCACTTCTGACTGTGAAGCTCAAATAATTTGGACCAGGTCTACTTATCTACCAGAACACATTTGCCTAGGCTTTGTCAGTTGTTTAGAGCTTCCTATTGATGAAACAGAACCCTTTTTTGACTGGTCAGTCTGGCGCTCTATTAATTGTTAAATATATTTTGAAGATTATTTCTATATGTAGAGGGATTCAATGGACAAGGTATTAAATGTCTGGAGATCTCAAGAGAAATTATTAGAGGCAGAAAGGGAAAAGAAAATGCTATTTGCCTCGTATTACTATGTGTCCATTCCTGATTAGGACTTTTTATACCTTTATAGAATACCCATTACATAGGTGAGGAATTTGAAAACCAGAGTTCGAGATGAAATAAAATAACAAAAGTAATGTGCTTAGAGCAACTCTTCTACTATTCATATCCGTTCAAAAATTTATGAGCACTGAGTGTTGTATGTAAGTGATGCAGCACTAAACTATACACCTGAAACTAATATTACACTGTATGTTAACTAACTGAATTTAAATAAAAACTTGAGGGGCTCCTGGGTGGCTCAGTCGGTTAAGCGGCCGACTGCGGCTCAGGTCATGATCTCACGGTCAGTGAGTTCAAGCTCCCCGTCGGGCTCTGTGCTGACAGCTTGGAGCCTGGAGCCTGTTTCAGATTCTGTGTCTCCCCCTCTCTGACCCTCCCCTGTTCATGCTCTGTCTCTCTCTATATCAAAAATAAACGTTAAAAAATATTTTTTTAATAAAAAAAACTTGAACAAAATTTTAACAGATTCATAAACCTGTGCTTTCTGAAGTGGAATCTGTTGTAATATGCAAATACTTTAAACCATTTTTTTTCCTAAATACCACTGATTTACACATATGAACTGTGCTATCAAAGATTGACTTTCTTAGAGGATAGTGACATATTGTTATGGTGGAAAGTCAGCTTTCTGATTACATAAAGTAACCTTTTGGCTTTTGAGAAGCTGTGAAGTAATGTAACAGAAATTTTATGACTTTCCCAATCTTGGTATTGGCAAAGTCAAAATTACAAATTTGAATTTACTAAAAGCCTGTTCTTATGTCTTTACACCATTCCATATTGCTTCTAAATTGGAATTTTGTAAGCAACTTGAAATTGAGACCATGTTTTCTAATTTTTTCTATTTCCATGTCATTAACTCTTTAGTGTCGGTACATGTTTAGTACAAACGTGTGATTTGGTCACTATTTGGTTGACTCATTCATTCAGAAAATATTTTGAAAATCTTTTTATATAATACATATTGTATTGGAAAAATATAAGTAAAATTATGCTTGTTCTTGAGGTTACATAATATATAATACATAATACATAGGTAGATGGACAAGGATGGAAATTCTCATTAGGTCAAGTGTGGTGGTGAGAGGGGACATGTCAGCTAATGAGAGAAAAAGACTGGGCCAAATTTTGGTTTTGTACATATTGTTTCTTGCACAAGTTACTCAGTCTCACTGAATGTCTATTTCCTTACCTGTAACACAGATACTACTTAATAAGCTTGTTTTAAGGACTTGGTTCATACGAGGCACACAAGACATGATATTACTTTTAAGTATATTATTATTAGTATTAGTATTAGCATTTGCAAACTACCATAATTCTTCCTATGTGTTAATGAAAGACACTGTTAAAGTGGAATTATTAGAAGGGATTTTGAAGTATAAACAGAAAAGAATCAAATGAATAAGAAAGTATTATAAGCACAGTGAGTGATCAGTAGAAACACAGACTCATTTTATCAAGTGTAAAAGATTAAATTGCACATTTGGGTGGGTGGCAAGTTTGTTAGTTTTGTACAGAAAGTAGTATAAACTCAGTGACTCACTGATTCACCTTGAGAAGTAAAGTACGCTGATGTGTGTGTGTGTGTGTGTGTGTGTGTGTGTGTGCATGTGGATGTACGTGTGTTTAGCACATAGCTTTGAACTTGTTTGAACCTGGTCTTTCCAGGAAAATAGGAAGAATGTTTTTTTATGATCTAGAGGCTGTATTCTGTCACAGATCCATTAAAGCCCAATGTGAGGCCATTCTCATGTAACAGGCAATGACAGTGGACATTTTGCTTCACTTGCACCAAAAAAATAAAATAAAATAAAATAAATAAACTTCCTAAGTTCTAACATTTTATGAGTATCTTGAGTAACAAATTAGGAAAAGCACTTACTGGAGCCAGAGAAATCTAACTGATTCATCTTCATCCTTAAAGTTGGTGGTTGATAAGGTGAACATAGATATGGGGAGCTTTTGATTCTGGGTATGTCCACTCTGACCCAGAGCAGTGAACATTCAGAGGCAGGTGACATAGGACACGAGTGGACATCAGTAGATTCAGGGAAATGAAACAACAAAAAAAGACCTGGCCAGACTAGGACTAGTCATGTCACAGTATGGCGAAGGTACTATAATCATCCCTACTTTACAGAATAAGGCTAAGAGACACAGAGACATTAAATAACGCCCAAAGTTACAGCTAGTAAGTGAAAGAATTGGGCTCCAGGGACTATCTTCTTTTTTTATTATTATTAAATTCATTTTAATTCACATTATTTAAATACAGTGTAACATTGGTTTCAGGAGTAGAACCAAGTGATTCAACACTTACATATAATACCTAGTGCTCATTCCAAGTGCACTCCTTAATGCCCATCACCCATTTAGCCCACCCCTCCCATGGACCTCCCCTCTAGCAACCCCCCATCTATTCTCTGCATTTTAGAGTTCCTTATGGTTTGCCACCCTCTCTGTTTTTATCTTATTTTTCCTTCCCTTCCCCTATGTTTCTGTTGTGTTTCTTAAATTTCACATATGAGTGTAATCATGTGATATTTGTCTTTTTCTGCAGAGGACATGTTCTTAATCACTGCTTACCTAGGATGAGATCAGTTTGGAGTACATTGTGTTTGATATCTAGATTTGGTGTCCAGATTTATTGAGATAGAAGGAGATGGAAATCCAGCTCTGGAAGTCAGGATAGAGATAGTAACTGGATATAGATTTGGAAACATGAACACAGATGAGCTCACCCAAAAGAAAGAGTATCTAGAAGGTTATACCTTTGACTGAAATAGGAAACGTGCTGTCATTAGTACAGGCAGCACCAGTGGTAGGAGATTGAATTGCTCAGGGATATAATGAAGTGCAGAAGCATCTGCATCAAATGCAGAAGCATTTGAAATCAAGTGACTAGGTTGAGATAGAAATGAAAAGGATGAAATGTGTTAAATGGAACAGAGAAGTGGAGGAAAACCAGAAAAATTAGCATTTCAGAAGTCAATATTCAGAAAAGAGTATCAAGAAGATAGATGAAAGTGGTTGACTGTGTGAAATATAGCCCAAAGCAGAGAGGTCTACAAAGGAGCCATTGAGATTTAATAATGAGTTGTCATTGGTAAGCTTGGGTGAGGTGACAGACTGAAGTCAGATTATAGTAGGTTGAAGAGTGGACTGAAGTGAGTGAAGAAATTAAATAAAAACAGACTTTAGTCACCTGTCTGGCAGTTATCACACCACCCAGATGTATTTCCATTGTTTTTTTTCAACATTAAGGTAAGAATTTCATGTCAACCTGATAATGCTCCCATATGGACATCAGTCTATTTTTACTCATAGGTTAGAAGGCTCAGTAAAGAGCCAGCTGAACAGGTTTAGAGTAGAAACCACGGAGCTCTACAGTTCTCATTCTCTCATCTCAATCCATCCACATACACCAAGCATGTCAATGGAGAGTGCTTGACCAGGAGGAGTGGGAGAGGGAGCAACTCTGAGTTTGATCCCAGCTTTGTATCTTCAAAACTTTGTGGCCTGGGGCACATTTCTTAAGTTCTAAATCTCAGACTTCTGATCTCTAAAATGGAGGTATTGACAGTGCTCATTTCACAAGATGTTCAGATGATCAAACGCATTATTATAAGCAAAGTATTTATCATTGTGTCTCAAGTCATTAAGTGCCTAATAAATGATAGCTGCTATAATTATTATTTATTATTATCATTATCATCTGTACTTTACTTTAATTCCTTGTGACTAAGCATAGTGACTTGTCTGGGAAACTGCCTGACTTCCTTTATGGATATCATCCAGGCATCAACCCAGATCATGGGATTTGGGGGAAAATAGATAAACTCTTGAGTGTAGTTACATTGATTTCTAGTTTCATCCCTGGAAAATGTCTTATTTGTCCTATTTGTAATTTCTACATATGTACAATTATAAAAAAATACTTTCCTTAGAGAATCATTGTAAAAATTGGATGAAACATTTACTTAAAAAGTGTTTTGTACTGGCACTTACTAAGTTCAATATAAAGGTATGTTTGAATTCATTTATTTTCAGGATTAAACATGAAAAATGGAGTCAGGTTATTTCTTTTTGTTTTTTCATTTGACACTTTTTTTGGTTTGAGATACTTTGCTCTATTTTTCCTTCCCTATGAAAGGCTGCTAGATCCAAGGGTCAGTATCTGCAAAGATCTAGCCTGTCTCATGAAAATATAGAAGTACAAACAACAAAATCATTTCAAAAAGCTTTTATGTTGGACATGGGAAAAGATAACAGCTCTAAATAGATGAGCCATGTGTTCACCATCAGGGTCGGCACTGCCACTGAGAACTCATGGGATCTGGTAGATTCAACATGCTCTTATTCTCCTACGTTTTAACCCAAAACCAAATTTCTGCTTCAATCTTTGATAATCTCATTTACTTAGTGCAGCAACTGCTGTATACCCAATGTGGCTAGGTTCCCCTCAATAGTCCCTCTTTTATGACTCTAGTACTTGCTAGACTTTCACTTTTAAATAAAATGGTTAATAATTCCTCTGGTGTATTTGAGATTTTTTAAAGTATTTTTTCAATCTAGTTTAATCTGTGTTTAATTTAATATATTAAATCTTAATTTAATATTTTATAATTTGAGCTAATATATTTAAAATGCATTACATCTTAATTTTATATATTCAATCACAGTTTAATAAAGTTTCCTTTTAACATCTTGATTAAAAGGACTGTTGCACGGTACTTATGCCTTTCAATTAAACTCCAAGCACTGTTGTCTCAGTGGGCTTCACTATTCCATCAAGGGCTAGAAGCCTGAAGTCCAAACAAGGAGGAAGAAATGCCAGTAGAAAAATATAGAAACCTTAGTATTGACCTATCCTTCTGACCTACTGACTTCTTTATTGGTAAGAGTGATGCTGGTTGCTGTAACAGGCAAATTTCTAAGTTTCAGTGGCTTAGAACAATGGAAATTATCCACATCATCTATCAAACTAAAGTTCCTGGTCCATGTGTTGTTCTCCAAATGGTGATTCTGGTACCCAGTGTCATTCCATCCTATTGATCTGTTATCTTCAACACTGGTCACAAAAAGGTGAAAGAAATGTTGAGGATCATGTGGATGGGTTTGAATGAGCCAGATCTGGAGGTGACACGTGTTATGTATCTTCCTGTTCAGTTGGTTAGAACTCAAGTCGCATGATTTCTAACTCCAAGGGATGACTGGGATTGAATTGAGCTAATGTGCAAAGGAGAAAGAGGAAATGGGATTGTTTGTATTTAAGATGTTATTATTTGTATCCCAAAGTACATAGAACATTAATTATTTTATTCCTAGAATAACTTCTTTGCACCTAGCATGAAATTCAGTATCTCTAAGGAAATTAAAAATCTCTAACTAAAAGACAAAACAAAATAATACAAAAACAAACAAACAAAAACCCTGCTATTTGAGAAAGAATGCCAACAAATGGAAAGTCAACATGGAAAACGTCATTACTTCTGTATGTTTGTGAACCATAGTCTGCCTTCAATCAGTAAGCTTCTGTACCAAAGTAAACAAACAAACAAACAAACAGAACTATGCAGTAACAACCAGAAAAATACTTTGAGGGGAACACCCAGGTCCTTCTATGTTTGTATATCTGTACTTTTGAAGGTGTCAAAGAGAAGGGTGTACCAGGTATTCAACTATTTAATAAAGAGGCAAATACTGATGAGTAGAAACAGAAAACACAGAGGTCCTGACCCACCTTCCCTCAAAAAAGATAAGAAATTGTGACAGAGCCACAGATTTTCATTATGAATGTAGCATTGAAATTTTGCTAACAAGCGTATTTTGAGCAATCCATTAAAAGCTCATGATATATGAATGGTAAATAGGGACATGAAAAAACTCTAAGTATTATTAGTTATTTGGGAAAGGCAAAGTGAAACCACAATGAGATACCACTGCACAGATTTTAGAATGGCTAAAATTAAAAAGTCTGGCCTCATCAAGTGCTGATGAGGAAGTGGACAAAGTGGATTTCTGATTAAATGCTGATGGATGTCAAAAGCATTCAAACACTTTGCTGGTGGTTAAAGCATAAACCGCTTTGGAAAAATATTTGGCAATTTCTTAAAGAATTAAACATACACCTACCATATGATCGAGCTATTACATGCCAAAGTATTTTCCCAAGAGAAATAAAAACATATGTCCACACAAAGACATGTGCATGAATGTTCATAGCAGCTTTATTTGTAATAGTCAAAAGCTGGAAACAACCCAAATGTCCATTAACAAGTGCCAACAACTGTGGTATACCATGCAATAGAATACTTCTTAAAAATAAGGAATAAATATTGATACATGCTACAACATGGATGCATCTCAAAATAATTATGCCAAGTGAAAGAAGCCAGACAAAAATATAGTGCATTTAAATAAAATTTAAATAAAATTCTAAAATATATAAACTAATCTATAGTGACAGCAGATCAGTTGTTGTCTGGGGAGGGAGGAGAAGGGCTATAGAGAGAGAAAAAGTCTTCAAGCTACTTTTGGGAGAGCTATTGATGTGTATGTTATCTGGATTGTAGTAACAGTACACATATAGGTCGAATCTTTTCAAATTGTATACTATGAGCAGTTAACTGCCTTTTAATTATACCTCAATAAAGTTGTCTTTAAAAACTAATAGTATCCAATGAGAAGAATTCACTATCACTTCTGGATATCCCTGTCAAAAATATATAACCAGAATTTAAACCTAAATTAAAGGACATTCTACAAAATAACTGACCTGCAATCTTTAAAAGTGTCAAAGTCCAAAAATCTAAGTAATAGTGAAGAAATGTCACAGACTGAAGGTAACTAAAAAGTTTCTATGTGTGATTCTGAACTGGATTTTTATGCTTTGTGAATAATCGGCAAAAATTGGAACAATTTTTTGGAAAAATTGGCAAAACTTGACTGGTGTTTGACTGTTAAATGGCAATAATATATAATGTTAATTTCCTCAATATGATGGTTATATTATGTTTATATAAGGAAATCTCCTGCTTATAGAGAACACACATTGGGGCAGTAGGAGACAATGGAGCATTGGATTAACAAATTACTCGCAAATGGTTGTGGACCACTGCATCTTTGTGTACTTCCTCAAAGTGGTGTTTAATTATAGTTTGTAATCATTTCAAAACTAACAATTTTGGGAACAATTGTCTTAATAATAAGAAAAACAAAAAGCTCAAATAAAAAATGGGCAAAAATTTGAACAGATATTTCATGAAAATTGAAGTATGGGTAGCAAAGAAGCATATAGAAAGATGTTCAACATCATTAGTCATTAGGGAAATGCAAACCAAAATCATATGGAAATATCAGAAAATATGTATTAAAATGGGCAAGACTGATAATATCATGTGTTGGGTGACCAAGTATAGATAGTTGAACTCTCATTCAGTGCTTTTGAGAATATGGCATGGTATAACCACTTTGGAAAAATAGTTTTGTATTTTTCTAAAAAAATAAATATATATCTACCATGTGATACCATCATTCCAATCAGAGGTATTTACCCAAGAGAAATGAAAGCATATATTCATACAAAGGTTATATACAAATTGCCATAGAAGATCTATTAGTAATATTAAAGAAACTAGAAACAATCCACGTGTTCATCAACAGGTGAATGCATAAACCATGTAATGGAATACTACTCAGCAAGAAAAAAGAATCAACCACCAATACACATAATGACATGGATAAATCTCAAAATAATTATGCTGAGTAAAAGAAGTCAGACAAAAGAAAGAGTATAGAGAAAGGGAGAGTCAGGAAAGGTAAAAAAGGGGCACCAGAAAACTTTTGGGGGTGATGGATATGATACGTTTTTTTCTGATTGTGTAGATGGTTTCACTGGTGTTTATAGAAGTCAAAACACATCGAAATGTGTATTTTAAATATGTGTAGTTTATTATTATATGTAAGTTATATCTCAACAGAGCTGGTAAAAAAGAAAGAAGAAAGAAAGAAAGAAAGAAAGAAAGAAAGAAAGAAAGAAAGAGGAAGAGAAAGAAGAAAGAGAGAAGAAAGGAAGGAAGGGAAGAAGGGAAGGAGGAAGGAAGGGAGGGAGGGAGGGAGGGAGAAAGTCAGAAAGGAAAACGTTTAGCTGAGTTCTTGGTAATTTTAAATAGCACAGGTTTATACCTTGGTAAGAGTCTGAACTATAGCATAGTTCGATGTTGCCAGGTGAAGGTAGACATTTCTGCCTAATAGACAGTGAATTTGAGATTATAGTTAACATTTTCTTTTGAAATCTGAGAAGGTGAACAGAATGCTTGGGGTGGACCAAGGAATTCCCTCGAGCAAAGTGAAGGCAAAGAACTTGTTTTCAATCTGATCCACCTGGCAAGTGAATAATTTATAGTAGTTTTTTGATTTTCTGGTGTGGAAGTATTTCACAGAGAAGCAGAAGTCCAAAGATGCCAGGAAAATGGCAGATAAAGTTGGTTTTCCCCCAGGAAGTATCAGAGACAGTGCCACTAAATGCTTTGTCTCTACCAGCATTAGGACATGTGCTGGGGTGAGTCAGTCATGGGATTGGTTTTGTGCAAGTGTCAGGAAGGACATTAATACCAACATGAGCCTGTATTTTCTAACTAATCAGAATCCAAGGCAGAAAGGTGAATGCCATGATCTTCTCTCTCCTTCCTTGGCTCAGCAGGCATTTGTCATCTAGCTTTCCCTCAAGGACTGATCCCTCAGGCAAGGTTGCTGGAAAGAAGCCATGTATTTGAAGCTCAATGAAGCAGTCTACAAAAGTCTTACAGAAAGCCAGTCATGGAGTGCTAGGGCAATCATAAAGGTTTTAATCAAAATATTTCTGGTTCCTCTTCCTTTAGAACACATGTAGAATTGTATTTACTGTCATTGGCACACAGTTCCCTTCCCCGCTGTTCCCTGGTCTATGACTACTTCTTCTTCTTCTTTTTTTAATGTTTATTTTTTGAGAGAGAGAGAGAGAGAGAGAGAGAGACAGAGTGTGAGCAGGGGAGGGGCAGAGAGAGAGAGGGAGACACAGAATCCGAAGCAGGCTCCAGGCTCCAAGCTGTCAGCACAGAGCCCGATTCGGGGTTTGAACTCACAAGCTGTGAGATCATGACCTGAGCCGAAGTCAGATGCCTAACTGACTGAGCCACCCAGGCGCCCCTCTATGACTACTTCTAACCAATCAGTAGTAAATGTGTCATTTCTGGGCTAGCACATCTTAATTGCTCCCTGGCAGAGTTCTTTTTACTTTGGCTCAGAAATTGGCAATGCCAGAAATGGTGGCTTCTCACTTAGCCTGTTTCTGTATTGAGTGTAATGAGCAAGGTATCTCTTGCCTGCTTCCAATGACCATGTAGCATGAGCAAGAAAGAAGCTTTTATTATTTGAAGACACTGAGATTTTAGAGCCATTTATTAACACACCACAATTTTAGCTATACTGGCTCATTGTTTTAAAAGAACTTACATTTGATAAATTACAGACACTGATTTTCTTTCTCAAAGGTCATTTGTAGTAAGACATAGACTGAAGTAGAAGTAATGATCGATAGAAGCAAATTGATCCCATGTCCACAGACAGCATCCAGGATTTTCCACTGCATTAATTAGTTTGGAAAATGGAGAACTATTTCATTCATACATAATATAATTCACAGTTACCCCATGACTGTATTTGCATTAAATTCTACATCTTAAGCCACAGAAGCCCAGGTTTTACTAGAACTAAGATTTGGTCAAGAAACAGGTATGAACAAAATGATGTGGGCTGCTGAGTAGTAGACCCTGAAAAAGTTTAATGCTTTAAACATAATTATGAGTAAGGAAAATAATGATGGGGGAGGTGCCCAAATCTTCACTGGTAATGTGAGATGAATTTTTGAGTAGGTAAAGTTTTCCCCTAAGGTGACCCACCTACTTCGGGGGATGACTGGGAGTCATGATCAGCCTGTCCCCCTTTAAAACTGAAAGAGTAGACTGGTATGAAGGTAATCCATGAGACTGAGAAGGAAAAAAACAAACAACGAAAACAAAACAAAACATGCAAAGTTTACATCTGTTATATATAGGCTGACATGAACTGAATTGCCTGTAGCTAAAATTAAAACAAAGTGAGTGTTTGATGATCTGGACTCAATCTCAAGAATAAAGTAATTGTCTCAAGAAAGGAAGAAGACCAATATGACAGTGGCCCAAGCAAATCTCAACACATCTTTTAAATTTTACCATTATTGGCATTGGCCCATTCAAATGTATTATTTAATTCTAAAGACACAAAATAGTTCAGAAAGATAGCCTGAAGATTTTCTTTTTCTTTTCTTTTTTTTTTTCTATTCTTCCCTGAGACATGATGTTACAAATGCTCCTTTCAATAATTTGATAGATTCAAGCTCTGAGCCAGAGAGAGCATCTGTTAGAAAACATGGCAATATTCTTTCTATTTATGGCTCTTTCGGTCCAAACCACCACGACATCATTTCTGTTGTGAACCCCCATCCCTTGAAAACACAAATCACAATGATAAGGATTTGAAAGAAAGGAATTATGAAAATCACCCAACGCCTCCCAGCAATGAGAAATAACTCCTTCTGTTTACTAAATCCAGAGACTTTTCTTCATAAATAGTTCTATGAGAGTTAACCTTCAACATGGCTCGGCCAAAGTGGGAAACTAAAACACCCAGTCAGAAATGACATTAAGGAACACATATAAGATGAGCCACTGCATTTAGAGCACATTTAATAACCAGAGAAGTTACTAACTGAAGCCAAACCTCTAAGTCTTCCACCTCAGAAAGATTAAAAGCTGACAACAAAAGTGATGTTCCAGAAATTAGATTGACATATATGGTAAGGACAGAAAACTAAACAGAAGACCATGCATGTTTCTAATCCTCTTAATGTTACTCAGCTCCCAGCAGCCAATAACTTGGGGTATGGGAGGGAATCAAAAGAAATTTTTGGATTTTTGGCTTTTTCAGAGCTTAAGGAATTTCCATGTTCATGAAGTGGGTTTTCTCATCAACTGTAGTTTAAGAATTTAAGATGGCTAAGCTAACAAGAGGCAAAAATGAAGTAGATCTACCTATTATCTAAGACTACTGGATCATAGATATGCTTACGAATATTTAGCAATTTCTGGGAAATAGTGGGCAGCTTATTTCAATACTGTCATCATTTGGACATCAGGATGGCAACTCTGAACTCTGAGTGCAATTACATGTTCTGGTGGCTTTACTGGAAAGAGAATTCTGTCCATTCCTCTGCACAGAGAGTCAGAGGAGGAGCCTGAATGTAGGAAACAAAAGTGACTTCATGACATATTTTAGGCAAACAGAAAAAGAGACCAAGAAATAAGGGGCCCACAAATTATGGACTCAAGTCAAAGGCCAAGAAGAAAAGTGAATGAACATAGAGTTTGGACGATGTCTTTTTTTTTTTTTTTTTTAACGGAAAGACCCAAGAGATCTAGAAAGGGATCCAGGCTACAAGCTATTGTGCTGTTCTAAATGATTCCCTGCTTTCACTCTCTCCTACTCTATCACCCTGGCCCAAAATACAGTCTACACTCAGCAACCAAAACAATCTCTCACAAGTATATATTATATCACATTACTCCTCAGCTGAAAATTTTCCAGTGGCTTCCAACTAAAACACAATGGAACTTACCTTATAATACTAGAATATGGTGATTAATTTCACCCCCAGATATTGTCCTTCCTCATTTCTTATCACTCTTACCTTTATTCATTATGCTCCCATTACAATGACTTTCTTTCCAATCCCGGAACACATCAAACTGGTCCCTTTCTTGGGCTGTTGTCCTTGTCATTCACTCTGGTAGCAGAGTGTCCCTCCCAAATTCACATGTATTGCTTCATCTTTTTCATCAGTAAGTTCTTAGCTCAAATCTTATCTCTTCAGAGGGGGCTCTCTGCATGTTATATGCCACCTAGTCATTCCCTGTTGCATAAATCTTTTCATTTTCTTCATCATAACTATCATTATATTTAACTTTTATTAGTTAGTCTGTCTTAATCTGTCCTCACCCCAGCTCTAAAGTCAAAGTCCTGTCACAGGAGAAATCTGGATTGCCATTTACTATTACCCAGCTCATAAGAAAGAGCGTCTCACACCATAGACACACAATAATTTTTTGAATTAATCCAAACATCTTTTGCTCAAGTTGTGTTTGGGGAAAACTACTAAAATCTAGATCAGCATAAAATGAAGTTGGGAAATTAATGAAACAGCAAACCAAGGAAATAGAACATTTCATTAGGGAAAAGTAATTGTCTTTCTTGTTTCAGCTTGGTTACATGTGAGATTTTCTGTTTCATGTTTTCCCTGTTTGAGAATCAAAAAATTAAATACATATAAGATAAAACAAATTGACAGCTTTTTTAAAAAAAAAAAAACTGCCTTTGCAGTGAGTGACAAGCTGAAAAAAAAACTATACCAAGCAGAATTCTAATTCAAATGCTGTAACTCATATTTATAAAGTGTTTCCACTCTGCATTTTTCTAAAGACTTTCCAGCCTCACCAGAAACGCCACTTATTCATTTAAGCAAATGGTATGTGGTGATAGGGTTGGGAGCAGAGAACTTGACGTTTGAGTACTAGTGAGGCCACAGCTGGAGTCTCCTTTAATTTCACCCAGAGTAAAAGCTCTTTGTCTTGGCCAGAGGTATAGCCCTTGAATCTTGGCTAGCTGTGTACAAAAGGCATCTCCTTCTCACAGAGCAGGGATCAAGCCAAGGAAGGCAGTTGAGTCTTTAGTGATCTATCACACAGACACAGACAATTTATTATGCTGATAAATTGGTATCATGTTCTTAGACAAAAGTCAGAATTTGTGTTGTGTTATTTGCAAAGACAAATAGATATTACTTTACACAGTAGATGTAGAGTCTTAAAAGAGTACACACTTTTGTAAATAATGCTGTATTTTAAAAGTGTTAAAGGAAACACTGACAAGAAACTTTCTGGGAATTCTTTTCCAAAAGGAATACATACTTTGTAAAATGAATAAGGTTGCTTAAAATACCCCAGACTGGGTCAGTTTCGCTCAGAAATTAGGTAAGGTGATACTGGAATCAGAGCCTGCCCGTGGATAAAAGTGAGAACAGATAACCTTAAAAGATGATCTTTTAAGTTGATCTAGGTTTTATAACTAATATACACAAATATATGAATGTTATTTATGTAATGGATGCCCATGTGCTCTAAAACTCTATACTTTATTTGGACTTAGCACCCTTAGACCATGGGTGAGGGTCCTTCTTTCCTACATCATATGTTTAGAAAGCCTCATTTTGGCCTTCATCTGGTACCCCCAACCCCACAGGTGAGTGGTCTTAAGCTCCAAAGGTATGTGCCCATCCATAGCCCACATACCCCCTTCTAGACAATCCTATAGGTTCCACGGCCCCTGGATTTCCAGCCCAAATATTACTGACATTGTTTTCAATGCCTGCCTGGGTCTTTCCTCAAATCTGCCTTCCTGAAAACAGACCAAGCTGTTGCTGGTGAATGCAACCCTAGATGTGGGGATGTGGATAAAGCATGGAAAGGCTGCCTGGAATATGCAGAGGGCAGGAGGGTGAAAAGAAAAGGTCCATCAAAGTGGGCCCGTGTCCTGGGATTGGGCAGATTCTCTTTGTTTTGTCATGCTCTGATGAGGATCTGGCATTTTCAATCTTATTTAGGATTTATTTGGAAAGGTAGAGCATATTTTATGTAGTAGCTTCATAGCATGTCATGACTTGGAAATATTTACATATATAATATGGGAACTTCCATTTATATTCTTGCCTTAGGCCCTGCAAATGTTAGGAGGAGGACTCTTAGTGTTACTACCTTTGGAACTATATTAGATACTGAACTGGAAGAGGGAGGTCTGCCACCAGGTGGCTGTGTATCTTTCTGCACATCTAGGAACTCTACCCTGGTGTGTCAATGCAGATACAACTGAGGGCAGCCCCAGTGTCCTCCTCACCTTGCCCACATGTGAAAAATGCATGTGGCTGCCTGAGAGAGATATAATATGCCAGGAAATATATCTGGGGGGCCCAAAGAGACTGCGGTAGGTTATAATATTTAAAAAAAAAAAATTGCTGCTTCTCCCTGGTAGAATCTTATCCTTTCCCACACCATTAAAATCACACTTGGACGTGTGACTTCTTCTGGTCAATGAGATGTAACTGGTAGTGATGTATGCACTCTCTAGCAGAAGCTTTATGACCTACTACCTGGTGCCATGATCTTTTCCTTATACTGTGAGGTTGGCCAAGTCTTTGATAGGAGTTGCTCTTCAGACTGTGTCCTGGAATAAAGACTGACCTTGAATGAATACTGCTACTGACCTTTAATGAATATGTAGTCCAAGGAAGAGTGGATCTTTGCTGTTATAAGTCGTCGTGATTTGGGTTTTTTTGCTGTTGTTGTTGCTACCATTGCATAATTTAGCCCATCAATAGAAGTGAGTACAAAGAAGACGCACTATCTGAACTTCTTCACCAGAGGACACAAAGGTCATGAATATCACCAGCAGATCCCAGTGCACAGTGAGTACCAGGATTAACGTGTTATATGAGATCATGGAGCAGCAAGGATAGAGAATGGCAGGTTGGCATGTAGACCAAATATCTCTGACCTGATGCCTGGACCCTAAGTAGTACCAGGGAGGAAAAAAGGCAAAGGGACCAGGTGTAAAAAACTTAATTGGGTCAAAACCTCAGCTGGAGTCATTTTTAAACTGGAGGGCCTATTACCTTGAATTGCTAAGAAATTTGCCAGTCGCTGGAATAAAGGCTACAGAGCTATATTACTTTTAATTTTTTTTTAATTTTTTTTTCAACGTTTATTTATTTTTGGGACAGAGAGAGACAGAGCATGAACGGGGGAGGGGCAGAGAGAGAGGGAGACAGAATCGGAAACAGGCTCCAGGCTCTGAGCCATCAGCCCAGAGCCTGACGCGGGGCTCGAACTCCTGGACCGCGAGATCGTGACCTGGCTGAAGTCGGACACTTAACCGACCGCGCCACCCAGGCGCCCCTACTTTTAATTTTTTAAGGAAATAAATATTACATTCTTGCAAATACATCGCTGAAACCGAAAATTTGAACCCATTATAATAATAGTTTATGGCTACTATTTCTAAGCACTCAGTAGTCACAGGAACTTAATGAAGAGGTTCTATCATCATCTCCATTTCATCAAGGAGTAAACTGAGGTGCATTGTGAGTATTACATGCCCCTAAGTCTCACAGTGCATGCTCACAAGCACAGCAGTATCGTGCCTCACACCTACACCTGAAAGCTATGTCTTTAACCTACCGAACCCCAAGCATAGCCCTTGTGAGGTCAGACAACTGGAATGTAATGTCCCTGCCATCCAGTTGGCTGAATTTGTCACATGGGAATGAAGATAGAGGTGGAGAGAGACCATAATAATCACCTCTTACATTTGAATAGTGCTCTAATCTTGTCTCATTTAATAAGAATGCACAGTTACATGGTAAGCAAGGTAGAGATTACTATTCACACATTCTAAATTTAGAAAGAGCTGAGTCACTAGAGTTCAGAGGGTGTTCCTAAGAACCAAGTAACCCCCCAAGCTTCAAGTTACTTGAGAAAGGGAAAATATTTTCTCTCTTTTAAGGTCACAGACAATATTCACTGAACTATGAGACATTATATAATGGCCATTTTATTTTTTTTATTTTTTTATTTAAAAAAAAATTTTTTTTTCAACGTTTATTTATTTTTGGGACAGAGAGAGACAGAGCATGAACGGGGGAGGGGCAGAGAGAGAGAGGGAGACACAGAATCGGAAACAGGCTCCGGGCTCTGAGCCATCAGCCCAGAGCCCGACGCGGGGCTCGAACTCACGGAGCGCGAGATCGTGACCTGACTGAAGTCGGACGCTTAACTGACTGCGCCACCCAGGCGCCCCTATAATGGCCATTTTAAATGGAGTTAAAATCCTACTAAGAAATGTGTGGGCAGCTCTATAATAAATTCATTGACTGAGGACATTTTATTATAGAGTCCTGAAGATAGGATTGGCAGCAATTAGTACTGGTACAGACTTTAACTGGACCACTATTGAGATGATTCCTGAATCTGCTTACTCTCATCTTTCTCCAGAGTGTGAGATCTGCATTTCCAAACGTTTTCCCTGAAACTCCATGTGGACACCTTGTCAGCCCTGAAAATCAACTCTGCTCCTCTTTCCACAACTGGCTCCTGTTTCTCATTTCCTGGGTTCTGTAATAGTGGCAGAATTCTCTCAGTTGCCCGCTGTTAATGCCTCAGGTTTATCTATAACTCTTCATTTGATATTGCCTCACACAACTAAGTACCTGTCTTTAGATTCTACCTCTTCTATTTAAAAAACAAAACAAAAAACTCCTCACTTTTTTTTTTCTCCATCCCTCTGACACAAGGTTAGTTCAGGCTCTCATTATTTCTCTTTTGAATCATTAAAATAATCTCTTGGCAGTTTTGAGACCTGAACCTCTTCACTCTATAAAAGTATATTTGCTATTATTGGTCTACTTTTGTTTCTAACCACAGCTCTAATTCCACCATGCTTTTTTTTCTTTTTTGACAGAGAGAGAGAGAGAGAGAGAGAGAGAGATTGAGCATGAGTAGGGGAAGGGTGGAGGGAGGGAGAGAAAGAATCTTAAGCAGGTTTCATGGTTTCATGCCCAATGCAGAGCCTGATGTGGGCGCAATATCATGACCCTGGGATCATGACCTGAACTGAAATCAAGTGAGACGCTCAACTGACTGAACCACCCAGGTGCCCCAACCATGCTCTTTTTCAAACTGAACTGGATTCTCGTTGTCAATGGAATTAAATGTGATTTTTTTTTTGTTTCCAAATTTGAAATCAAGATTTCATATTTCTTTCATGTTACATGGAAATCTCTTTTTTCTTATTGCTCTGCTGTATGTACTATCATCTCTTATTAAACTGAATTGCTTATTGTATAAGATGCCATGGACTTTCCTAGTTCTTTTGTTTTTGCTCTTTTTTCTATATTTGAAATCCCTTTTCCATGTCTACTTCACATGACTCTACCTTCATGAAGGCATCCCTGCTAGGGAAGATTAAATATTATCTTTAAGCAATCATGAAAGATTATATTTTCATAAATCATCTTCTTCACATAATCATGACTGATGTATAATAAGTTTGACTTTAAATCAAGCGTGTGAAATTTACCAATAAATACAGCATGCATTCTAACCTTGCTGTACTACCTAGAATGTTGTTAGGTTCTAGGGAAGACAGATAGCTTTTATTTGACCTTTTATTCCATGTAATGTATTGCACCTAGATTGTATATGGGAGACACTTACAAACTATTTATTGAGACGAATTCAAAAACATTAACCTAAAATGGTGGTATACTTTTTAATTGCCCCTCAAATACTTGGAACTATTATTATGTTGTCTACTGCCAATAGAAACATGAAGTCAGAGACTGGAACTATTGAGGAATAAAACTACTCTATTTTATTATGTTAAAAAATGTGTATTCTACATTAATAATAAAAGACAATATTGATTTTGGATATAATCATATAAGGAGAATGGTTAGGAATTATAGAAGCTTGTTGTTCTTGTTGCTTTCCTATGACTCTCATGAAAATTTGAAACAGTGTTTTATTATCCTCAAATCATTTTCAGAGGCCTCCATAAAAATTGAGACTGGGGCCCTGCCCAACATAACACCAAGATCAAAAGCTTATTTTCTAGTAAATTAGAATCAAAATTTTATATCACAAGTTTACAGACTTATGGAAGTTTAAGCCATGAAATATTCTGTCACCTGGTCTTTGCATTTCAAGACTGAAAAACTGTAACTGGGTAAAAAAGAGAGTTAATTAGGATGTCAAAAAAAATAGAACTATGAGGGACATTCAAAATACATTAAGACTTTGGTTATGCTTACTGAGTGAGCAGTAACTGTCCATAAAATTCTGTTTAAGGAAGCAACATATTCTTTAGGCTATTCCTGAGTTTAAAGTCCACAATATTTAATGAATATGTTGTCAAAATTAACCAATGCTTCAAATGGTAAAGAGGAAAAAGGTTTATATAACATTGAGGCCCAATAGGAACAAAAGTCAAAATCTGATTGCCTCCGGAGGACATAAAGAACAGGAAGGTCAGTAACTGTTCAAATGAGGACATAACACTCACGTCCAACCTGGGAATGGCACCCTGGATGAGATAGCATCAGGCACTATTCAGCAACTGTGCCTGTACTGAGTGATTATCGTTGCTAGCTTGCATAGTATTCTTTTAATCTTTTAATTCCCTCCAAAAAATCCATGGAAAATTCTAGAATTGGAAAATGTTCCATTAACACAAAACACTGGAGGCTAAGATGTAATTGCCAATAAAAAAATTCATAAATAGAATTTAAACTATTGTAGAAAGAAGAGTCTCTAGACCTGATCCTGTTGGTTTTCTCGATTTGTTGTTAGCCATAGATTGCTTCATATATAAGAAAACCTTTGATATAGTTGTAAAATCTTCAGATGTGCTTTTCTATTTGTTGTAATATTCATAACATTACAGCAAAAATATCTTCTTTCATTAGAAAAGATGATTTTTTGTAAAAATTTATAATTTGCAAATGCTTGTTTTGTAATAGAAATAAATGTTTCATTTAGCATCAAAGTAATTAGGATACGCAAAACTTTTTCAAAAAAAAAGTGAGTGCTTCTTTGTGAAAACTTGCTTAAAATTCATTTGTGTCAGTCTAATTGCTTTCCAATAGAGTGAACATCTTTGGAGATGCTGATGGCTAAGCTATAGGGAGTGGAGAGGGAGATGTACGTTTGGCTATTTGCATATAACAAAAATAAAGACCAGTACATTGTTCAATGAGATATATGGCCTTATTAAAAGAGTGAAAGTTATTTCTACTATGTTGATGAAACTGGAAAACACCAATTCCATACAACACCATACAATTTCGAACAGAGAGCTATCTAACCGCATCAAGAGATGTCCTTGGTGAAATTGAGTATAGGATGCTTTAATGTTACTTAGCCAATCAGTGGAATTCAAGAAGAATGATTTATTTAAAAAAGACCATAGTAACTTAAGAATAAAATGTCATTCAGAAGTTGAATACCAATGGTACACATCCTTCAAAACCCATCTTCTCAATAAAGCCTTCCATGACATGACAAGCCTTCAAAGACTACATGAGATGGAAAAAAAAAAATTATTCTAAAACAAGATGTCAATAGTTGCAAGTAATTTCCTACTAATATCAAAAAACAAGAAAGGTCAAAAATGATATGCTTTAAGAAGAAAAAGATTATTATGGAGACTTAAAGTTATTTCTATACTGACAATGCTCTCATTCAATGACATGTTGATAACTCTACTACAGCTCCCGCCCTAAAAATGTTTTTTTGGATGTCTTAGTGAGTGAACTAGGAGTTGGTTTTCACCCACAATGTTTATTAATTAATCACCAGGGTGACCTGGTGAAAGTCACTGTGTGTTGCACGGTTGAAAAGAAACAGAAAAGCTGGGCTGGGCAGTTTTTGTTTGTCAAGGTAAGCTACTTCTCAATTACATTGCAAATTCTTTCAGGGAGAGAACCATACCTTTCATTTATTTAAGTATCAATTATAGTGCGAGGCACATAGTAGTCTCTTAAGAAACAATAGAGCCAGATCAGCTAATGGAGTGACTTGTTAATTACTACTGGAAAAGCTGAATTACAAATAACCTATTTTTTTTTTCAAACCTGCGGGGGAAATTGTGTAAATACTAGAAATACTAGAAAATAACAGGAGGTGCTAAAATCTAAGAAAAGTTTCTGGGATCTTAGGAAAGAATTAGAAATGTAAATGTGTTGAATAATTATAAAATGCAAATTGGTAATACAAGTTTCCAAAAAATTAAGTTCACAGAAAATATTTAGGCTAAAACTCTAGATTATTTTTAAGAGTAATGGTGATTATTTGTGACATATATATTTTTGCAGTATAATGTAAAAATACCTATTTATGTAAAAACCAAAGATGGATCGACTGAGACTGCATGAAGCAGTGGAGTGTAGCAGATAATGGCATGAACTACAAAGGCCAATAGCCGGGATGTGAAACCCAGTATCACTTCCCTTCTGTGTGACCAAGGGTTAAACTACGGTGACTCATTTCTCCTCAAGGGTAAAGTGGTAATAATTATAGGCTTTAGCTCATTGGGGTGTTGTGATATTCTTGTTAGTTGATAAATAAGAAAGCACATAGATAAGTGGTTGGTATATATTAAACTCTAGAGAGAATGTTTGTTGTTATGAATATTATGTTATCCTTCACTTAGCATTATATCGGTGACTGAAAGAGTCAACAAGTGCATACACACACCTACACACACACACACACACCACACATGCACATGCACATATAAACATATATTAATCATGATATTTCAATTAGATGAAATGATAATACAAAGCATGTGTTTAAAAGTCTTGTGTGAAAAATCATTGCTGATAAGACAAAACACTGAATTTCATTTCACTTGATGCACAGTGTGTCAAAAATGTAAGAAAAGAAAATGCTATTTTGATTGAATATTATTTTGATTATCACCTTCTTTTGATTTTAGAGATATATTCTTCTTTAAAACGTTTCTGAAAATAACATTGTTTATTTTAGAATGTTTATTTTCACCTTAACTATCACCTTTTAAATTCAGTATGTGGTCTAAACAGTAAATCTTCCTTTTCTCCCAAATCACCTCCTAGGGAAATTGGTAAATGTTAACATAAGTGTGCCTACATGTGTGTCTGTTTGCATTTATTCCAAAATATACATTCACACAAGTCATCTTAGGACAGCCACCAAAGTATTAGCAGTGGTTAACCCTTAGAGAGGGGATTAAAAGTGATTTACTTTTGGGGCCCCTGCTTGGCTCAGTTGGTTGAGCATGCCACTCTTGATTTTGGCTAAGGTTATGATCCCAGGGTTGTGGGATCCAGCCCCATGTCCAGCTCTGTGATGTGATCACGGCTCATGAGGCTGTGATGAACCTGTTTAAGATTCTCTCTCTCTCTCTCTCTCTCTCTCTGCCACTCTTCCCCACTTGTGCTCTCTCTCTCTCTCTCTCTCTCTCTCAAATAAAAAAAATAAATAAATAAAAGATTTACTTTCTGTTTTGGAATTCCTTTTGTTTTTCTTTGTATTTCTAAATATGTATTATAATCTTGGATTTTTTGCATAAGATAAACAAAATGTTATATCTTAGAGATAGTTGTTGTCAAACCCGTAGTTCATTTAATCTAAGATCTTCAGAAAACATAGATACAGCTGCAAAGCTTGATCAACAACAAAGAGAGAAATATTTTCACAAATTCTTAATTTTACTTACTATGTTTCACATCATGCATTTATTTAAACATTTTGATAAATAACATATTTTTTGAACCATGCTTCAACTTATTCAATGTCAATCTATGAACAAGACACGTATTTTTTTCCCCCATGAAGTGAGATCACTTTCAATCTGCCATAACATGTGCCCACACATCTTCACTCTGAAAACGTAGCTAGCATTCAGGATCCGTTAGGGTGTTATGGAACTTGATCTGGAGCACCCGGTTCTTGAAGAAACCGGCGGCACTTGGAGATCATGGAAGGCAGGGGGTTTATCTTAACACCAGCGGGCTCAGAGGAGATCACTCTCCAGAGGTCTGAGACCTCTGGAGCGTGAGCAGAGGAAACAATTTATAGTCTGTTACTTCCACATTCTGCGTTAGTAGTATTGGTGCTCATGGCAAGCGGGATAGGAACAAGAACCCGGAAGGGGAGTCTTTGGTTGGGGAGGACTGGAATTTCCCTATCCAGTCTTGTCAGCCATCTTATAACAGATTTTTCCCTATCAAGGGCAGATTATTCCTTTTTCACTTTCATAATTTTTATGCTACTCCCAGAAGTCTTCTCGGCATTTGCTTTGAATTCTGCCTTCAGTGCATCTGTCACTTGTACAGATCTGGGAGTAGTAGAGGTGGCTGAGTCCACCTGTTGGCGGTATTCACATAGATGTCTGGGGAGCGGAGCACCTCACCATCATCAATGTTAGCTCCGCGCACAGCCCATCTCGGGATGATATTTTTATGTTGCGTTAATACTCAAATATACAAAATAAAGGATATAAAGGACTTCTAAAATTTTAGACTGTTAACTTCATGTTGTACTTTCTTGTTTAATATTAGTGAATTCTATTGGCTTCATAAGCATGCTACCAATCAGGTCAAGAGATCTGATTTGTTTGAAACTTCCTGCACACTTTATTCTCCACATTTTGGTATTCCAAGATTTGGTGATGTTATAGAAATTAGACATAAACCCTTAAAGACAGCTTCCTTCTAAATGGGAGAGTCCCCAGCCTATCAATTGGTCTTCTTGACTGTTAATTCTCCTGGGGGCTGGAACTGTGTTTTGTTCACTTCTATGTACTCATCAGCTGTTAAGGTGCAGGGCATTTGGTAACCATTCAATACAATAGAAGTTTCCATGTGCTGGCTTTCCTCATGTGTGTCCTTCAGACCCTGCTCCACCCCAAATCTTCCACATGTCAGTTAATAGCACTTCCATCCTATAGTCTCTTGGGCTAAAACCTGTAGATTTATCCTTAGTTCTGATCTTTCCTTCACATCCCAGATCCAATCCATTAAAAAATACCTACTCTACCGCCAAACAGAATTAAACTCCTTCTCATTACATTCACTGTGGTGTCAGCCTTATCCACTCTCATTTGGATTACATCCACTGTACCCTGACTTCCTACTTCATTCCTGCCTTCTGCATTCCATTCCCAACAGTACAGCCAGAATCATTGTCTTAATATTGAAATTAGTTCATGCCCTCATTTTACCAAACCGTTAAAGCTTCTATTTCACTCAAAGTAAAAAGCCAGTGGTATATGAAAGTCTACCTGATTATGCCCTGTACCTCTCTGACTTTTGAATCTACTACTCTCTCCAAGTTCCTCCTTTCCAGCCATCTGCCATCCTTGCTTTCAGTGAATGCTGCAGGAGCCTGAGAGCCTCTGCACTCTGTCTGAATATCTTTATGACTAAATTCCTCACCCAAGTCACCTTCTCTCTCAATGGGGCTTAATGTATCACCCTATTCAAAATTTCAACCTCTACTTCCTTGCTTACTCTCTTGGTTCCCCTTTCTCTGCTCTTTTTTTATTTCCTACAGAATTGTTAACCTTCCAGAATATTATATGTATGCGTGTTTGTGTATATACACGTATATACGTGTATATATATATATATATATATATACACAATATATACATATACATATATACACAATTTATTGTCAGGCTTGACAGTTAAACTATAAATTCCAAATCAAGAATTTTGTTCTCTTTTTATTTCCCTACTGACTTATCCCAAGTGTCTAGTGTGGTTGCCGGAAACTGTTTGTTGAATGCATGAATGACTAAATGAACTGTATTTATTTGATTATGTAAAGTGTTCTTTCCTCTATTATTTGTAGTTTGAGTGTATTTTTTATTAAGGTGCAATTGCCACCCTAGTTCATATATGCATGTATTTTATTTCCATTTTAATGCAAACTGTCATTGACCTTATTTATTTATTAAATATTTATGCAACCTCACTGCATCTTTGCTTCATAATAAAGAATATGCTGGTTAGGAGAGTCAGAGGAATATGAATGTTGAGACTAAGCCCAGATACTGAAAGCAATCATTGAAGAGGCTCTAAAAATAGTTCTGATAGCAATGTGTTTAATGATCTAATGACTGTATAATTGGTAAAATGAGATTCGAGGTTCTTAGCATTTCATTGAAAGAACCTGCTTTTAAGGTTAACTAATCAGGCAAGGATTACTGAAACTGCTTTAAATTCACTTTGTGCATGCTAAAGAGACTTTAAACACACCGTCTATCACAAAAATAAACTGTATTACCATCAAAATTAATTTAAGTAGTAAATTTGACCCTAAACAAGGTAAATATTCATAATGGTTGATTTGTACAAACAATTAAACAAATACATAAAATAACAAAAAAAATTGCCCTTTTGCAGAATGCCTTTTACAGAAAGGGCATATAGTATTCGATGGTGATAACATTTACTTTTTGTAATTATAATATAACAGAGATGTTAAATACATATACTACCTAACTTTAGCAAAAGGTATAGCACAGGTTTTAATCCATTTTCAGGTGAGGAAATTAAAGATTTCTGTGAATTATCTCATTAATGAACAGGAGAAATCTGCATGCCCTTTGTTTCCCCTTCATTCTTTCAAATTTACCAGTATCTTTCAGTAACTCTTTTTTAATGTCCTTTCTGTAATGAAGTCATCTATTTTCATTTGCAATATTTTCTGATTTTTCAGCCATCATTCTACTTCATCTGATCAATTTTGTCGTCACAATACTTAAACATATTTTTCTTGTACAATCCAGACCTTGTCGTGATCTCTACAACTATAGCGTTTAAGTTAATAATTAACTAACATTCTTAATAGAGTTTCTTTTTCTTATTATGAATTTACCATGTATACTTGATCTACATTAGAATGCACATACTATGTATAAAAAGTATTCTTGATAACTTTTAGCATGGACATATATAGCATAAATTTAATGAGAAAATTTATTTGATAAATTTTAGTATACATATATACATGTACATGTATATGTACATGTGTATATGCATACCTGTGAAACCATCACCACAATCAAGGTAATGAGCATATTCATCCACCTCAGAAATTTCCTTGCACCCCTTGGCAATTCCATTCCCCCCTCCTTCCCTACCTCCCTCAGCCGAGATAATCATTGATCTATAACTATAGAACAATTTGCATTTTCTAGACCTTTATATAAATTGAATCATACAATAGGTATTCTTTTTTGGTGTAGTTCTTGCTCAATATAATTACTTTGAGCTTCATTTATGCTGTGGCGTATATCGATAGTTCATTCCATTTTATTGCTGAGTATTATTTCAATGTGTGGATACAGGACACTTTGTCTTCCATTCACCTGTGGGTGGACATTTGGTTATTTCAATTTGGGACTATTACAAATAAAGCTGCCATGAACATTCATGTATAAGTCATTGAATCAGGTATGTTTAGTGTTTCAAGAAACTACTAAGCTATTTCTCCGAAGTGTTTGAGCCATTTTGTATTCCAACTGGCAGGTCATGAAAGTGCCATTTGCATCA
This sequence comes from Lynx rufus, assembly GCF_022079265.1. Lineage (NCBI taxonomy): Eukaryota > Metazoa > Chordata > Mammalia > Carnivora > Felidae > Lynx > Lynx rufus. The sequence continues at coordinate 154,541,424 of NW_025814834.1, forward strand.
CTTTGTTAAGTATTAGCCATGTTAGTGAATGTACGGTGATATCTAATGGTTTACATTTGCATTTTCCTGTTGACAGTGATACAGAGCATTTTTCATGTGTTACTTGTCACTTGTACATATTTTTTGGCAAAGTTTCTGCTCAGCAATTTGCTCATGCTTTATTGTATTGTCTTCTTAATGAAATGTAAGAGTTCTTTACATATTCTAGCTGCAAACCTTCTGTTGGGTATATGTTTTGCCAACATTTTCTAGTGTTTGGCTTGACTTTTCCCTTTCTTAACCATGTCTTTTAAAGTGCAAAAGTGTTTCATTGTGATAATTTCTATTTATTGATTTTTTTTCTTTTATAGTAAATGTTTGGTGTCATATCTAGGAAATCCTTACCAAATCCACATCGCTAAGATATTCTCCTATGTTTCCTTCTAGAAGTTTTATAGTTTCAGTTTTTACATTCTGTTTATGAGCATTCCAGTTTAATGTTCTGTATGACACAAGACTAGGGTCAATGAATTTTGTTTTTTTTTGTTGCATACCACTCTCCATTTGTTGCAGCATCATTTCCTTTTTTTAAAAAAATTTTTTTTCGTGTTTATTTATTTTTGAGAGAAAGAGAGACAGAGCGTGAGTGGGGGAGAGGCAGAGAAAGAAGGAACACAGAATCCATAGCAGGCTCTAGGCTCTAAGCTGTCAGCACAGAGCCTGTCGTGGGCCTGGAACTCATGAATGGCCAGATAATGACCTGAGCAGAAGTTTCTACACTTCACCGACTAAGCTACCTAAGCACCTCCAGTAACACTTAAAATGATTTTCTTTTCACATAGAATTGCTTTGACCCTTTTGCAATAAACAATCGAATATATACCTGTGGGTCTCCTTTTGGACTTGATTCTGTTCCTTTGACCTATTTATCTATCTTTCTGCCAACACCCCATTGTCTCTATTACTATCCGGCTTTAGAAGTTCTTGAAATCAGACATTGCCTGTCCTTCACTTTAGGAAACTGATCCTTTTGAAACTTGCTTTTTAGCTTAGAATGGTTAAAACAGAGTAAGCGTAAACTGTGGCTACTTGAGGCAGATTTCTGAGGCAATCTCCTAACTATGCCACCATATACAATGTGAATTATGTTACTTTCTTTTTTGTTTTGTTTTGTTTTGTTTTTAATGTTTATTGGGGCACCTGGGTGGCTCAGTCAGTTAAGCTTCCAATTCTTGATTTAGGCTCAGGTCGTGATCTCGTGGTTCATGAGTTCAAGCCCGGCATCGAGCTCTGTGCTGACAGTGGGGAGGCTGCTTGGGATTCTCTCTCTCTCTGTCTCTGTCTCTGTCTCTCTCTCTCTCTACCCCTCCCCTGCTCATGCTGTCTTTGTCTCTCTCAAAATAAATAAATGAACTTTAAAAAAACAAAGTAAATTGCATGAATACATTTACCACGTTTAAATATTCTTTTATTTCTGGGATTAACCCCATTTGGTCAGGATTCAGTATTATTGCTATTCTTTTTCAATTTATGATTTTATACTCTAAATCTTATTTATGATTTTAAAGCTATATACATAAGTATGATTCTTTTATAATTTCAGTATTATTCTCCAGTTGAATTTCAGGTTTATTTTACTTCATCAAATGGATTGGTTGATTTTCCTATTTTTCTTTCTTTTGAAACACTTCCATAAGCTGAGAAAATCTATTCCTTGAAATTTGGCAAACCTTCTTTTCAAGGCAATTTATGTTTTACTGTTGTTGAGAATTGGATTAGTGATGTTATATCACTAGTATAATATCTTTACTGGTTACTGGTTTATACTGGTTTTCTATTTATTCTCTGTGAATTTTTAAATTCATATATTGTATAAAATTGTCCAGTTTGTCTTTGTTTTCATTTTTTAACTTAGGTTTAAATGCAATTTTCTTTTATGAAATTATATATTTGCTGTTATGTTTTCTCCTATATTCCCAATAATGTTGTTTGTGACTTCTATTTTATAAAATCAGTTTTGCTAGAAATTCCTCTCTCTTATGGCCCTTCCAAGAATCAGCTTTTGGTGTTACTGATCATCTCCCTTCTTCTCTATTTTCTATTTATTTTTTTTATAGTACCTTTATTGTTTTATTCTTTTGCCTTTCCAGTAGTCTACTTTATTATAATTTTTCTAGATTTGGAGTTGAATACCTTACTCAGTTGTTTTTCTGCTTTTTTTTTTTTTTTTTTTTGGTTGGAAAAAACAAACTAGATCTCCAGCTTTTAGATTATCCTAGCTTCATCCTACAAGTTTTAATACATAGTGCATTGTGTTGTCCAAGTCTAAATATTTGATAACTTCCAGACATATGGTTTCTTTAGACTATTTTTTAATTATTGATTTCAAATGTAATTTTATTGTGGTCAGAAGTGTGGTGTTTGTCATATTGATCCTTGGAATTTTTTGAGACTTCTTTTGTGACTTACTAAGTGGTCAAGTTTTGTAAATATTTTATTAGTACCTAAAATATTTGCTTGATGCATTAGTTTTTGATAAAGGTTTGTTAAAATCTCCAGGTCCAAATCTAGTGATGAATTGGTTAATATTTATTTTTTGATCACTAAGTTTTTACATTTCTTCTTTAAATACCTATCTTTTTATGACTATTCAAGTTCATAATTGTTATTCCTTGTTGATGGATTATTGCAGTTTTCAATATTTAGCATACCACTTTATTTCTGTCAGTGATTTTACCCTTAAATTGTGTTTTGTCTAATATTAACACTATAGTTTAGACTGGCTTTTTGATTAGTATTTTCATCAAGAATTTTTACATCTCTTTATTTTCTGTTTTGTTTTTTCCAGTATTTTTTTTTAACGCTTATTTATTTTTGAGACAGAGAGAGACAGAGCATGAATGGGGGAGGGTCAGAGAGAGAGGGAGACACAGAATCTGAAACAGGCTCCAGGCTCTGAGCTGTTAGCACAGAGCCCAACGCGGGGCTCGAACTCACGGACCGCGAGATCATGACCTGAGCCGAAGTCAGACGCTTGACTGAGCCACCCAGGTGCCCCTCTGTTTTGTTTTAATGCGGGATATAACTTGATTAAACACACACATACACCAAAACAACCTCTTTGACTTTTCACGTATAAATTTAGTCTATAAAAATTCACTGTGATTACTTAATTCTATCATCTTAGTTAATGCTTTTTAATTTGCTTCTTTGGGCTTTGTTCTTTCTTTCCTTTAATTCCTTTTTTTTTTTATCAACGTTTATTTATTTTTTGGGGGGACAGAGAGAGACAAAGCATGAACAGGGGAGGGGCAGAGAGAGAGGGAGACACAGAATCGGAAACAGGCTCCAGGCTCTGAGCCATCAGCCCAGAGCCTGATGCCGGGCTCGAACTCACGGACCGCGAGATCGTGACCTGGCTGAAGTCGGACGCTTAACCGACTGCGCCACCCAGGCGCCCCTGTTTCCTTTAATTCCAAAGCTAACAGTTATTTTATTCTCATTTTCCTTTATTTGTTTAGAAAAAAAATAATCACTCTTATTCTAACATACATATTTATCTATATATAATTTAATAGACTTGAAAGTAGAAGTTATTATTCTCTTATCTTCCTTGTTAGTGTAACCTAGCATGATAGGCAAATTATTTCCGAATCAATTGAAAATTACTTTTTCCTATGATTTACTTAACAGAATGTTTTACTAAAATCTTAGCTCACACACCCCAATTTTTTCCATCTAGATTTACCCATTTTTTCTTACTGCTTAAATACAATGAAGTAATGTATTTTATCAACTCTCAGAAGTTTGCTATTAGCACAACTACTATTTATTTGTAGAAAATACATACCATTCTTTGATAGCTTTGAATGAATCTACTTTTATTTGCTGATCAAACTTTGCAATGCCCTTTAAGTTGAATACACTTTTCCTATAGTTCTGAAAAATATCTTAGCCTTTATATTTCAAATATTACTGGCCTGACATTTATTTATTTTCTACTTCTAAAATTGCCATAAAAATAATATCTACTGTTTATTGCATACTTAATATTTGCCAAAAAGTTTTTCTAGGGGCGCCTGGGTGGCTCAGTCGGTTAAGCGTCCGACTTCAGCCGGGTCATGATCTCGCGGTCCGTGAGTTCGAGCCCCGCGTCGGGCTCTGGGCTGATGGCTCGGAGCCTGGAGCCTGTTTCCGATTCTGTGTCTCCCTCTCTCTCTGCCCCTCCCCCGTTCATGCTCTGTCTCTCTCTGTCCCAAAAATAAATAAACGTTGAAAAAAAAAAAATTTAAAAAAAAAAAAGTTTTTCTAAAATTTCTCTAAGAATGTTTCAACTACAGTTGACCTTTCAACAGCAGCAGGGGTTTGAATTGCATGGGTCCACCTATGCAAAAAAAAAAAAAAAAAAAAAAATACAGATTTGTTTTTTCAATAAATACAGCACAATATTGTACTAATTAAATGTATTTTCTTTAAGATTTTCTTAATAGCATTTTCTCTTCTCTAGCTTACTTTATTGTAAGAATACAGTATATAATCCATATAACATAACATATATGTGTTAACTGACTGTGCTATTGGTAAGGTTTCTGGTCATCAGTCAGCTATTAAAAGTTCATTTCTTGGGAAGGTCAAAAGTTATATATGGATTTTCAACTGTGCAGGGTATTGATGCCTTGAACTCCCATGTTGTTCGGGGGTCAGCTGTAATTCAATCTCACAATTACCCTCTGAAGTAAGAACTATTATTATCACAATTTTATACATAAAGAAACTGGGCTAGAGATGTCTAAAATGACCCACACAAAAAGAATTAGAACTTGGTTTCAGATCAGTGATCTTAACTGTGAGTCTATGAGACTCACTGTAGAGTCTATCAATCTGTCTTCCATTTATTTTCACTTTTTTTCATATTTTTCCATCTTTGCGCTACATTCTGTTTATAGTACCTTCCATTTTATTAATTTTCTCCTTAGCTATATCAAAGTAGATTTTATTCTATTGTATATGTTATTTGTTGATTACATGTCTTACTATAATGTTATTATATGTCTTACTATATTGTTATGATGTTACTATAATGATCATATGTCTTACTATTATGTTGATTATATGTTATTTTAAATGTTATTTATTGATCGGATGTCTTACTACCTGGAATTTAATTGGTTCTTTCTCACATTCATTTTTGAATCATATCTTCTTGTTTGTTACTTCATTATTACTTCATCTACTTTTACGGACAGAGTTCTTCCTTTGAGAAACTTAAGTGTACTTTTTGCTTTTGAAAAATTGAAGCACATTTTACATATTTACATATTGTAAAATGCAAAAATCTTAAATGAACAGTTAGATTAATTTTGCCACACACACACATACCCTCTCCTCCAGTCAAGACACAGATTATTTTTATCACTTCAAAGAAGTTATTCTAATTTCTAATTTATTCTAATTTCTATTATTATAGACTACTATTGCCTGGTATTAACTTCATGTAAGTGTACAGTATGCATTCCTTTTTGTCACCTTCTTTTGTTCAACATATTTTTGAATTTCATCATATTGTGTGTATCAGTAGCCCATTTCCCTTTAGTGTTTCTTCTGACTACACCACACCACAGTTATCATTCCCTCAGTGATGGATATTTGTCCTGCTTCTAGGTTTTGACTTCATGAGCAAAGATGCCATAAACAAACTTGTAAAAATATTTTTTTTGGAATTGATAAATTATAGGGTATGCGTTTATTGTTATTAGAAACGTTTAAGGTTTTTTTTCCCCCCAAAGCGGTTATGCCATTTACAGTCCTGCTAAAAACAGAGGAGTTTAAAATGTTCTACATCTGGGGGTGCCTAGGTGGCTCAGTTGAGTAAGCATGCCAATTTTGGCTCAAGTCATGATCTCACAGTTCGTGGGTTCGAGCCCCACACTGGGCTCCATAGTGATGGTGCAGAGCCTGCTTGGGATTCTCTGTCTCTCCCTCTCTATCTCTCTACCCCTCCCCCACTTGCATTCTTTCTCTCTCTCAAAATAAATAAAATTAGAAAACAATGTTCTATGTCTATGCTAACATAATATTGTCGGTTATTTAACTTCAACATGGTGGTGGTATAACTTATTGTGTTTTAATTTTTATTTCTCTCCTATTATATGCTCGTGTTCTAAATTATACAATACATTTTAGTATATGTACATTAAAGTCAGTTGACTTTTAAAGAAATTAAGAAAAACAATATTTTATTTTTTATAATATATATTTAATTAATATTTGTCTCTCTCCACAGACTTTTTTGGTGGTATGTATAGTTTAGTTTAGTTTTTATTTAAGTTTCAGTAAGTTAACATACAGTATAATATTAATTTCAGGTGTACAATATAGTAATTCAAGATTTCCATACATCACCCAGTGTTCATCACAAGTGCACTCCTTAATCCTCATCACCAAATTAGCCCTGCCCCCCACCTAACTCCCTTCTGGTAGCCATCAGTTTGTTCTCTAAAGTTAAGCAAAGTCTCTGCATATTTTATATTTCTGTAGTTTTTATCCTTTTTACCAAGTTGGGTTAGAGTACAGGTTACACTCCCATCCAGTGTAAATCGTCTTTACTATTTCCTTAACAAAATTTTTCCTGGTGAAAAAATCCCTAAGTTTATATTTGTCTAAAAATTGTGCTATTCAGGAGCTCCTGGTCAGCTCAGTCAGCAGAACATGCAACTCTTGATCTCAGGGTTGTGAGTTCAGGCCCCAAGTTGGGTACAGAGGTTACTTAAAAATAAAATCTTAAGATTACTTAAAAATAAATCATATTTTCATATTTAAAGAACATTTTTGTGGATCTTCATTTCTACTTGATATGTTGTTAGTTCCTTTTTTTCTCTTCTTCAATACTTTACCCTTATCCACTGTCTTCAAGCTTGCATCATTGCCTTTTTTTTTTAAGTTCATCTATTTATTTATTTTGTGAGAGAACATGAGCAGGGGAGGGGCAGAGAGAAAGAGGAAGGGAGAGAGAGAATCCCAAGCAGACTCTGCGCTGTCAGAGCAGAACCTGACACAGGTCTCAATCCAGAGTCGGAAGCTCAACCTACTGAGCCACCTAGGTGCCCCATGGCTTGCATCATTTCTTTTTTTATATATTAAATATAATGTAGTGACAGATTGGTTTCGATACAACACCCAGTGCTCATCCCAACAGGTGCCCTCCTCAATGCCCATCACCCACTTTCCCATCTCCCCCACCTCCCATCAACCCTCAGTTTGTTCTCAGTATTTAAGTCTCTTATGGTTTGCCTCTTTCCCTCTCTGTAACTTTTTTCCCCCTCCCCCTCCTCCATGGTCTTCTGTTAAGTTTCTCAGGATCCACATATGAGTGAAAACATATGGTAACTCTTTCTCTGCCTGACTTATTTCACTTAGCATAATACCCTCCAGTTCCATCCACGTTGCTACAAAAGGCCATATTTCATTCTTTCTCATTGCCAAGTAATATTCCATTGTATATATAAACCACAACTTCTTTATCCATTCATCAGTTGATGGACATTTAGGCTCTTTCCATAATTTGGCTATTGTTGAAAGTGCTGCTATAAACATTGGGGTACAAGTGCTCCTATGCATCAGCACTCCTGTATCCCTTGGGTAAATTCCTAGCAGTGCTATAGGGTAGATCAATTTTAATTTTTTGAGGAACCTCCACACTGTTTTCCAGAGCGGCTGCACCAGTTTGCGTTCCCACCAACAGTGCAAGAGGGTTCCCGTTTCTCCATATCCTCACCAGCATCTATAGTCTCCTGATTTGTTCATTTTAGCCACTCTGACTGGCTTGAGATGGTATCTCAGGGGGTTTTGATTTGTATTTCCCTGATGAGGAGTGACACTGAGCATCTTTTCATGTGTCTTTTGGCCATCTAGATGTCTTCATTTCTAACCAGAACTCAATTGCCATTTTTTTTGTTCCCTTGAAAGTAATGTGTGTTTTTCTTTGGATGCTTTTAAGACTTTCTCTTTGACTTTGTTTTCAGTGACTACCTTATGCCTACAGTTACTCTTCTTTGCATTTCAATTTCCCTGAATTTCTAGGAAATATGGTTTTATATCTTTTAGTAATTTTGAAAAATTTCAGCCATTTACTCATAAATATTTTCCTCTACATTACATTCCTCTCCTCTTGTCCTGAGACTTAAGTGAATATTAGATTATTTCATATTACCCCACAATTCTCATACACTTAAAAAAATTTTTTTCCACAAGGGTAGTCTTTGATCTGCCTTAAAGTACATGTATTCTTCCTTCTGTTGTGTTCCACAACACACATGATGCCACAGTGGAAGGAAATTTCTATCCAGTCTCACCACACTTATTTTTTTCTATGTACCTCTGTTATTTTTTAACTCAACTATAAATACTAACTTCTAACTGACCTCAATTCTTTACCAACCGTGCAAACATCAACACATTACTCCTTCTGATGAATAGTTTACTTCATGCCATCTCCTTGACCAAAAGCTTCCAATGAGCTCCTATTGTCTACCAAATTTTGTATCAACTCCTTAGCCTTGTTTGAATGTTTTTCATAATATGGCCCCAATTTATGATATTCTGGATTATCTCCTATTATTTATTTAAGAATTCAACAGATATTTATTGAGTGCTTACCAAGTGTCAAGCACCATATTAGGCACTGCTGACCAAATAGTGAGCAAAACAAGTATAGTCCCTCCTCAAGAATGCCATAAACTCTGGTGATTGGAGTCTATATTAATATAATGATCACACTAAAAAATCATAAAATTACAATTCTAATTTTAGTAGCAGAGTTTCATGGTGCACTGAAATAATACAATAGTACATTATGACTAGATTAAGAGGGTTGAAAGCTCTTCTCTCATAAAGCAATGATTCATGATGAAAAATGAAAATGAATATAAGGTGAATTCAATGAAGAGAAAGAAAAAAAAAAGAACATTTTCAAAATCTCTGTGGCAGAATGTAGACTGAACCATGTAAGGAACTAAAAACCGTGCTGTTTGAATGTGGAGAATAAAGGGTTCCAATTCTGAGATGAAATTAGATAAGTAGACTGGGAACCAGGTATGCAGTGCCTTGTAGGATTTCAGACTTTACTTCAAGATCAGTGGAAATTCATCGAAGGTTTTCAAGTAGAGAGGTGACATGATCAGACTTGTATTTAGGGAAAAAAAGATTATGATGGCTGCTATGGAAAATAGATTTGAAAGAAACAAGGACGGATATGTGTAGAGTGGTGCAGTTAGGAAGCTACCGCAGCTCAGGCTAGAGATGATGGGTTTGTACTAGAGTAGTTGCTATGGTTATGTAGTTGCTATGGTTATAGAGAGAAATAAATAGACTCGAGAAACATGTAGATAAAATCAACAAGTCTTGGTGGTAGCTTTGATATGGTGGGTGGGTTATGCAAAATCAAGAGTGATTCTTAGGGGTTTGGCTTATTTAATTTGGTGGAAGATAAAACCATTAATTAATAAACAGTGGGGGGAAAAGTCCATCTCTGGGTTTGTTTTGGAAATAGGAATTTTAAGATGGCTTTGATTTATCCAAACGGAGCTTGGAAGAATTCAGTAGGAGGTATAGGTCCACAATTGAAAGTAATGGGCTACGTTGGTGGTATAAATTTTGGAGTCATCTGAATATTAGTGATAAATAAAGATAGATGTAGATGAGATCATCTAGGAAGATTACATAAAATGAGGAAAGAATAGGACTACAGAAAAGTCTTAGGTTTGCTCTATATTTTATCACTGGTTGAAGAAAGATCAGTCTGAAACAGTAAAGAGCTGGACAAACCAAATAGGTCAGAAAAAAAGCTTAAAAAAAACTGTTAGTCTGGAAGTCAAGGGAAAGATACTAATTCCAAAAGGAGACGAAAATGCTTATCAAATTAGACAAAAGTCAAATATTGTTCCATTAAATTTGGTGGTGTTAAAGATATTATAATAATATTTAAATCTATCTCAGTGGAATATATGGTGATATATGCCAGGCTGCAGGAGGTTGTGTGTTTAAAAGAGTTAAAAAAAACTGGAGAAAAAAAAAATAAGAGGAGAGAGAAAAAAAGAACAGTGTGGAAATATTCAAAATCTCTGAAGAAACCCTATAAAAAAAGAAAGAGATTACATATCTATACATGCATTTCATAAAATCTTTTCTAAAATAGAAGAATTGTACCTACATAATAAAGGAACATACCACCTTGTGGGGAATTGAGTGAAATTAGATCTTAATAGGGAAATACCTTAAAACAGGAAACAGAAACTGGCTTTCTAAGATTAAAAAATAATAATAATAAAATAAGTTTATAGGGCAAACATGGCAAAAAAAATCATAACTTGTCTTGTGCCCAACATAATCAGAATTGAAGTAAAACTCACATACTGAAAAACCCAGAGACTTTATGTGTACTACTTGATTTTTGACGAGTGAATTGCCATGTAGTCACTAACTGAAGACAGATGCAAAATATTACCACCTAAAATTTCCCGATGCCTCTTTCTAGTCATTATCATCTACCATAATCAATTTTCTTATTTCCATCATCATCTTATTTCCATCCATCTTATTCATTCATATTATGTAATTACACAGCATATACTACTTTGTGACAGGTTTTTTTCTTTCATTCAACATAATATTCTGGAGGTTTATCCATGTTGTATCATTGCTGAGTGGTATTCCATTGTATGAATATACCAAATTAGTTTATTTGCTTTTCCATTGTCAGTTGGTGTATTCAGTCACTTTTTATTTTAAGAATTTAATATTTTTATTGTCAATTACTAGAAGTACACTATTTAATTAAAAAATGAGTGCCCATTTAAAATTCATACCGGTTTTTTAAATTAGGTATATTTTTTATTGTAGTAAAGTATATATAACATAAAATTTATCCTTGCAACCATTTTTAAGTGGACAGTTCAGTATCATTAAATACATTCACATTGTTATGCAGTCATCCCCACCATCTATCCCCAGAACTTCTTCTATGTTGCATACTGAAACATTGTATTCATCAAACAATAAATCTCCCTTTACGCCTTTTGCCCTACCCCTGGCAACCATCATTGACTTTTCTCTATATTTTTGACTATTCTTAGGTAACTCATATAAATGGAATCATATTGTTTTTGTCCTTTTGTGGTTGGCATATCTCACTTATCTCAATGTCGTCAAGGTTCATCCTTGTTGTAGCATATGTCAGAACTTCGTTCCTTTTTAAGACCAAATAATATTTCACTCTGTGCATATTTTATTTTATTTTATTTTATTTTATTTTATTTTATTTTATTTTATTTTATTTTATTTTATTTTATTTATCTATTCATCTGTCAATGAATACTTTTGTTGCTTCTACCTTTTGGCTATTGTGAATAATGCTGCTAGGAACATGGGTATATATATGTCTGTTTGAGTCTTGGCTTTCAATTCTTTAGGGCACATACCCAGAGCTGAATTGCTGGATCATGTGATAATTATTTTTCAAATTTTTTGAGGAACAACCATATTGTTTTCCATAGCAGCTGCACCATTTTACATTCTCATCGGCAATGTAAAAGTGTTCCAATTTCTTCACAACCTTAATGACACTTAATAGTTGTAGCAGTAGTATTTTATAACAGCCATTCTGATGGTATGAAGTTGCATTTAATTGTGGTTTTGACATTTATTTCCCTGCTGATTGGTGACAGTGAGTAATTTTTTCATGTACTTATCGGCCATTTGTATATCTTCTTTGAAGAAATACAGATTTAAGTTCTCTGCCCATTCTTAATCAGGTTTGTTTGTTTTTTCTTATTGAGTTATAGGAATTCCTTATAATATTAGGGATATTAACTCCTTTTCAGATATACAGTTGGCAAATATTTGTCAAGTAACTTTGAAGGATAAAAAATCAGGTTTGCCTGAGATTTCTACAAAAGAACACACGGTGCAGTAGAAAAATAGAGTGAAATACCCAGGACAATGTAGGACAGAAAGTATGAGCCATAGATTTTTGGCCTGACAAGATGCTTTCAAGTGTATAAGCTATAGAAAAACCAGTATTAAGTACTCAAGAACTCAGAAAATAGCGTTTCCTCCAAAAAAATGTCATAAAGAATTTATCAGTGTATTAATCTCAGTCAACCAATGTGTGTGGTGAGCACAGGATATAGAATACAATATACAATTATTATATTCTGAGATTAAAATAAATATGGACTTTAGAATAAAAAAGAATGGTAAAGCTGTATATTGTTTCAAGGTAGGAATTTTATAACCTATAAAAAATTAAACATTAGTGGGAAAAACGGTAGGAAAGGTAATAGTTACACTGATGACATTATTCCTAAGACTCAGCAGACAAACGACCTAATTTCAAGTTCAAACCATGTTCAAAAGAGTAGGAGTATATTTAAATGTACAAAAGTAAACAGTTGGGAAGTTAATACTTTCAGAGGAGTGCTATAAATTGATTAACATTTCAATATTCATTGTATGCTGACTTAGATGAAAGATCAAAGCTTTATGTTAAGACTAGGAATGCAGAGATTGCAAGAAAGGAGAAAAACAATGTAGGCATTTAGAATAAATAACAACAAAACAGCATTTGGCATGTGAGTGAATTGAGAGGTAAAGCGGAAGAAGAGAAAATAATTCTGAGGGCTTTCCTTGGAAGGTTGATGAAAGAATAGTGATGCTTTCTGAGTTCAGGAAGATTAGCATAAGAGAATAGTTAAAAGGACATGTGAGCATTTCTGCTTTTCTATGTTGATGTTGATTTAGCTGGATTATCACCTGGCCTACTGGCTGTGTCAATTTCAATTCCAGGTGACTCAGAGGAATAGTGCAATACTCTATTGAAAGGACAAATTCAAGGGACAGATATTGATCAACTTTGTCTTCTGTTTACTCATGAAAAGAAACAATATAGATACGTCTCAGGAAAATAAACATGACTATAGGAATTCCAAGACAGTGGGGGGCATGATAGTCGTGGGTAGGATGTCAGGAGGATGAACCTGAGTCCTGATGCCTCTATTTCTGAAAAACCAGCAAGGGGTTGCAGCTACAAGGGGACTTCATTTGTCTATTAAGAAACACAGATGTTCTCTTTTGTCAACACTAAAATAAAGAGTACATCTCAGAGAAGATATATCACAACATATCAAGAAATATTCTTAAGCTATGAGAATGAAATTAATAAAGCTAATAATATGTTGTAAAATAAATCTGAATTGATATAAGGAAACATGGTTAAGAAACGTAGAAATAAGAGTTGCTATTAACATCTACTCAAAATGAAATGCATATGACATAATATTAAGCAGGAATATGTCTACATGTAATTGTCAATATATAATAACAACTAGTTACACATGATGAGAAAGAACAGGGATGTTGCCTTCTTGAAGTGTTTTTATTAAATAGGAAAACTACATCCAGACTTGCAAATGTATTTTTGGAGCTATTATGAAGATAGACAAATTTTTAAAAAGGGAAATAGCTCTTTTATATGACTAAGATTAAAAAAAAATTGAGAGAAGAGGCATAACTTACAGAAAGATAAAAACTACAGGCAGAGCAATGAGTAGATGTTCTCCTTATGAGAAAAAAACAAGAGAAAATAGACCAATGTATTTAAATTTTGTGTAAGTTAAAACTTCCTAACTAGGGGCACCTGCGTGTCTCAGTTGTTTAAGTGTCTGACTTCAACTCAGGTCAAAATCTCATGTTTCGTGGGTTCAAACCCCGAGTGGGGCCCTGTACTGACAGCTCAGGGTCTGGAGCTTGCCTGGGATTATGTGTCTCCCTCTCTCTCTGTCCCTCCCCCACTCTGTCGTCTCTGTCTCTGTCTCTGTGTCTCTCTCAAAAAGAAATAAACATTAAAGAAAAAAACAAACAAAAACACAACTTCCTAACAAAAAGAGCTTTGAGATACTGGTTGGGACCTTTTTTGGTTTTGTTTTCAGAAATATTAAGTATAAGTCTTGACTCTCATTTGTGTTTTTAGCAATGCCAAAGTCACATAAGACTCTGCATAAGCTTGTTCTCACACTCTTAATATTGGTGTTGAAATATATAAAGATTCTTTATGCCAAGAATGCTGACCAGCTTATCTCTATCAATTTTAAACAATAGAGCAAATGATCTTTAATTGTATCAGGAGAATTTGGTTAACTATAGGGAAGACTTTCCTGCTGGAGAGGAATGTTAAGCATGGACATGAAATCCTATGGGACCAGGTAATAATAATAAACACAGGGAGATGAGGCACAGCTGGATGATGGTTGCATAAGAATTCACTGCTGAGCTTGTCAGCCAGGTGTGCCCAGAGAGGCTGGTCCAAACACCCATCACCATAGGAGAGGAGGGCAAATGAGAGAGTGGGGCCTTATGGTATGAAAAATGGCTTGGGATCACTTCAAATCTTTCAAGCCCATGAAACTTGAACCAGTCCAGGGCTAATGCCGTTGTGTTCACTTTGTACAGATCTCCCTCCAAATCTGGAAGACTTCTAGGACAGGTGAGTAATTGACCTCACTGTTATTAAGTGCTAGGTAACAACTTTACAAGCATTATCTTATTTAATAATTACAAGGAAGTTGATAAGGAAAACAAAGAAGGTATTACCTCAGTTTGCATTTTACAAGACGATATTAGAACTTTACCCAAATTCCCATAGCAGGTAAAGTATGTCAGTCTTACATATTCTCAGTCAAGAATATACATACTCACAGGGGCTCCAGGGTGGCTCAGTCGGTTGAGTGTCCAACTTCTGCGCGGGTCATGATCTCGCGATTTGTGAGTTCGAGCCCTACCTCAGGCTCTGTGCTGACAGCTCAGAGCCTGGAGCCTGCTTCAGATTCTGTGTCTCCCTCTCTCTGCCCCTTCCCTGCTGTGCTCTCTTTCTCTCACTCTCTCTCTCTCAAAAATAAAAATAAAAAAAAAAAGAATATACATACCATACACAGATTCAATTTTATTTTGAAACTACAGCAGATTTCAATAAGTATGGATTAAACAAGACTAAACTATTAGACTTTGTTAATTTGTTTACTGAGTTACCGATTTAGTTAGAAAATTATAAATGCTTAGAGAAATGTAATTTCTCATTAATAAATTATTACGTGTTGTTACTGATAAAATGTCTCATTTCCTTTTTATGTTAAGCTATTTTCAGATTTTTATAAACCCTATTAAAATGCATCTATTATTTGCTAGAGTTAAAAGATTAGTTGCTCCCCCCCATGCATGAGAAAATGGAATAATCCTCATTTCTGACCATTTTTGAAGAAACTGTGCTCTGAAGGAAAAACAAATTTCAATCATATACGATTTGCCTTTCAATAACACATTTATGTCCTTTATTTGGCCTCCAGTAAAATATGATTATGTTAGATCACATTTCCTTAGATATATACAAATTAGGCATATTGCACAATGGATAGGAATTACTTTCCTAATGTTTCACAATAGCTAGAATTAATTGAAATCCTTTAGGGTATATGAGGCCGGAAGTGTGTCGTGTTCATGGTATAGTAGGAAATAATTAGATCTGTAGTGAAGAGACACTCCCAATTAAATCTTTATGGGGAAATGATTCTGAAATTAGCTCTAAGGAAATTGAATGGAAGCAAATCATAGGCAGAATGCAATACTCATGCATAGTATTAACAAGTATATTTTATATGTTTGCATGGAACTATATTATCTCCCTTTGAGTCAGAATATAATTTGTGTGATGTATTAGAGAAAGTTAGGTCTATACCAGATGAACTGAAAAAAAACAAAGAAAAAAACATGGAAACATTTTTGTCACAATGGGAAGTAAAGTTAATAGCCACAGTCAACATCTCACTTGTAATCATCAAATTACATCAAATTCATATATAATCCTTAATAAGAGAAATTATGAAAGTAGTTAATATTCTAGAGTGCATATGAAACAGATACAGATTGCTACAGAAATTTCTTTTTTATTTCGGTTTTATTGAGATATAATAGAAATACAGCACTACATAAATTTAATGTGTCCAGCATAATGACTTGACCTACATATGCTGTAAAATGATTACCACAATAAGTTTAGGGAACAACAGAAAAATTTCAAGTTTTAGATTCCGGAAGTTGTTTCTAGATCTCTGTTATTAAATGTATTTAATTAATACAGTATTTACTAGGCCACATGAACAATACTGTATAAGATCTTCTATTTCTAAGGTGATTGGTAAGATTTATAAAATAAAACTGTCTTGATTTCACATGAAACTGGGTAAATTGTGAAAAGTCTGAAGTGCATGTATATGAATGCCCCAATTCTTGTTTTATTGCCTTATCTTGCAAGTTGTAGTATAACATCTCCTGTTATACTTTATACTATACTATACTATACTATACTATACTATACTATACTATACTATACTATACTCCTGTTTCATTTATTTCCAAAAACATTTAAATAACACAATTTCAAAGTATGAAATGTCGGGATGCCTGGGTGGCTCAGTCAGTTGAGCATCTGACTCTTGATTTCAGCTCAGGTCATGATCCCGGGGTCATCAAATCAAGTCCCATATCAGTCTCCTCACTGGGGTGGAGCAGGCTTAAGATTCTCTCTCTCTCTCTCTCTCTGTCTCTGTCTCTCTCTCTCTCTCTCCCTCTCCTCCTCTCCCTCTGCCCCTCTCCCTGCCCAGGTGCTCTCTCTCTCTTTCTATTAAAAAAAACAAAAAAACAACAAAGTATGAAATGTTTATATAACTCTTCATGTAACTGAAGCATTTTACATTTGGGAGGGGCTATACAATTTTATAAATAAGAATATTTAGATTCACAGAGGTTATAGAACTGGCCGCCTTTACGAAGTCTGGTTGCTTGCTACACCTCTGCAGCTAGAAGGGAGTCCAATACTTCCGGTCTTAGGTCTTTAGTTTGAACATGGAAAGGAAATGCCTCTAGTGGGTAGCTGCTTGCTCGTATTTGTCGATCCTTAGACAAACGTTCAGTGCATATTGAAAAGAAACACTTCTTAAAAGTTAAATTTGAGGACATTTATGCTCATGCTGAGGTGCAGCTTTAAATGTTTTCCTGGATCATTATTGACATTCAATTATCGTGTGGAAAGATTGTGGCCTCCAGGTTTTTGCCATAATATTCCAATTATAATTTACATAGTGCTTCCAGTGATTGGCAAGAAGGAGACTGCGGTGTTATTCACATGTGGAATTTCAGTCTTCGATGAGTAAGCTATTATGTATAAAAGGAAGCATTTTAAGCAAATTGATTTTCTGTGTAGAGCTTTAGCCCAAAAGGACTTCTCTGCACAAAAATCAAGATCAATAGTTCTAAGCAAAGCTAAATTGAATCATGTCACTGCTTCAATTTTATAATAGTTTTAACGTAAGATAAATAATAAACTTGCTTTGGAATCTTTCTTGTTGGTTGTCCTAATTTCAATAACAATCAGTGTGTATTTCATTATACCACTTGCTGTTGACATCAGAGCCATAAGTAAATTTACAGTAGAGGAGGCCCATGTTATGCATGTCAACCAAGGGCAGCGTGTCTCACATGCCTTGTCATCTATTTAACCGAAACACTGGTAGAACTCAACTCTATTATCATTAAACTCTGAATTTATGGATGTCATGTGGAAGAATAAAAATGAAGAGAGCAATTGCTGCTACCATGGGGGAGTTGAGGTTAATATTTGGGTAGCTTTATGTTAATGCGTTAAATTATGACAAATGATAATATTTTTAACATAGGAGGCGTGGTTTCTCCAAAGAGAAAGGGCTGTTTGGGTTTAGGTAATTATTCTGACAATTCAAGCTTATAATGCACATTTGTTCTGATAACAGAACTATTTGGGGAGAGACAGACTGATGCAATTAATTAACTGGTAGAAGGAAAGGGAAGTAGCATTTGTTGGGTGCCCTCTGTATGCAGACAGCGTATGTGTTATCCTTCACATCCACCAAACTAATAAAACAAGTGTTTTAATTTTTTCAAATTTTTATTTATTTTTGAGAGAGAGACAGAGAGACAGAGAGAAACAGAGCGTGAGTGGGGGAGGAGCAAAGAGAGGGATACTCAGAATCTGAAGCAGGCTCCAGGCTCCGAGCTGTCAGCAGTGAGCCCGATGCAGGGCTTGAACTCACCAACCGTGAGATCATGACTGAGCCAAAGTCCAATGCTTAACGGACTGAGCCACCTAGGCGCCTCTAAAACAAGTACTTTTAAACTCCTACTATGCTAGGAGTCAGATCTATAATGTTGGACCAGAAAGATATAGTTGATGCCTTTATAGAGCTTACAATAACCTTGCAATGGATGTGTAGCCCCAAATTATGATTAAGCAAACGAGAGCTAAGAGAAGTGAAATAGCTCTCTCAAAGTCACACTTTAGGAAGGAGCAAGGACAAGATCCAAACTCAAGACCGTCTGTCTTCAAAGCCTGACATATTCCATATCACAGTGCCACAAACAAAGTCAGGTGCATAGTATCTGCTCAAGTATGTAATAATACACGTGCCTACATGTATTCCTTTGGCAAACTTCTAGGCCCCTGGATTTCTCCCGGTTTAAAAAAAAAAAAAAGAAAGAAAAAAAGCAGTTCATTTTTCAAATCTTGGCAGGTGCTTATGTCTGGGCCTGAGCACATTTCATTACATTTCACTGTCACACAGAAAAGCTTTTTTTAAACTGTAATTTGCACATATTTTTGAAAATTAATTTAATAAAATATTCACTGAAAACAAAGATTAATTACTCCAGGTTTGTCAGCCAACACAACCGAGTGATGACTGTGGTTTTCTTTTTTGAAACAGTTGTTACTTAGACACAAATTATGATGCATTTTTGGAAGCAGATAATTCCTAAATTCATATTAACTGCTTCATAAATCATAGGCCAACTGAAAAATTAATGAAAACGCACTAACATGTAGGTGTGTGTAAAAGGAGGCAAATATAAGGCTAAAAACTAATACAACCCTCAGGCCTTTTATTTCTTCAGAAATTAGTTAACTTTACCATTGATCTCATTAGGAAATAAATTTTTAGTAAGAAATTTCTGAAATATTTAGTATTTTTAGTCACGGGAAGTTGTCTAATTATCTTCTTTTTTAAAAAGCCAGTTTGAAAAGATTTAAGCCTGAAATATTTAGTATTTTTTTAGTCATAGAAAACTGTATAATTAACTCTTCCTTTTTCAAAATACTTTGAGAAAAAATTGAAGCGTGTAGACTATGCTCAGTTTGTGTTTGGGAAATGGATGTGTTAAGGATATTTGAATGACACCATCTGCACGTGGTCCCTGATCATTGCAAGTGCAAAGTTTCTTCCCTGCAACATTGCCTCCTGATCACTATATTATCACTATGATTGGCCTTTGCTATGTACCAGGTGTAAGTTCATGCATTTGGGACGTTATTTCAGGTACTTAGTGAATACAGCAGGAAAGAAAAAAAAAATAGCAAGCCTGGCCCTCATGATGCTCACATGTTCCTCTTCTTGCCAGGTTTCTGCAAATATATTCTTTCCTACCTTATGATAATTACTCCCCTTCTTTCAAATACTCCTTCAGTGCTAATGTTCCCTGAGGCTTTAATAACATCCTTCTCTCCATATATGATTTTCATGTGTAACATTCAACTATCCCCTAGAGTTTGCTCTGAAATCTGTACCTTCCTACCCTTGACCTCTCTTGCACTCCCAAGTCAATATGCCCAGGTGCTTACATGAGTCCATTTGGAAATCTCAAAGTCACTTCACACACAATATGTCCTGAATGAAAGCACTATTCCCCTTCCCAAGACACCTTTTCTTTACGTAGTGCCCCTTTCATTCTCTATTAACATCATCATTGACCAAGAAGTCCCCCAATATGTCTGTAGTCCGAGTGATTAATAGCTCAGATTTCCAGACCCTGGCAGCCTGTGTTTCTATTCCAACTTTGCCAATAATTAGCTTAGTAATATTGGCAACTGACTTAACCTATTGGAGCCATAATTTGCTTATCTGTAACGTGAGGATTAAGGGTGCTAGAAAGATTGACAGAGGTAATGTGATTAAGAGTTCAGCACCTAGGAAGATATAAATAAAAAGTAGCTTTTGGTATTATCATATTTTTGTACTTATCACGACTCAGTCATTTCTAAGTGTGCTTGGCAAAGTCCTTGGGTATTGCAAAGCCTTCGGGGGCTTCTTCTTGCTTTGAGTGGGTCTGAGCACCAGGGCCTCCAAATGCTCTCTAAAGTAATATCAGCCCGAGCCCCTCTGATGTCAGGTGATTTATATAATAGAGTTTAGCTGTGAATTTTGATGGAAATGGATTCCACTCTTGAACACAATTTTACAAATCAGTGATGTACTCCTAGCGATGTTCCTTTGTTTTTCTATTCAAACCTAGTTTTTCAAATACTACACTTGAAAAGCCAAATCTCCCACTTGTCCCTGAGTTTTTTCTGAGCTCAAACCTTTAAGGGTGTGCATTTGGCTCAGAACTGCTATCCTGCAGGATGAATTCTCCTGGGAAAAAAAATCTACCTTTTGTGAAAGGTAGACATGCTGTGGTATGTAAGGAGGGGGGACATTCCTGTCTCTTCCTGATACTGCTCTAGTTAGATGAGTTAGAGCTGTGCCATTAATTAACAGGAAGCTCCTTGGGGCACCTGGGGGTGGCTCAATTGGTTGGGCTTTCAAGTCTTGCTTTCGGCTCAGGTCATGATCCCCAGGTCATGGAATGGAGCCCTGAGTAGTGCTCTGTTCCAACAGCATGGAGCCTGCTTGGAATTCTCTCTCTCTTTCTTTCTGTCTCTCTCTCTCTCTGTCCCTCTCCTGCTCATGCACTCTCCCTCTCTCTCTTTCTCTCTCTCTCTCTCCCAAAATAAATAAACTTAAAAAATTTTTTTAAATAAATAAAAGGAGGTTCCTTTCCTCTTGAACACATTGCCTACATCTGCAAAGCTACTGGTTTCCAACTGCAAAGCACCCCCCCACCCCTACCCCCAAAAACTGTGTGAAGAATGAGCCATGAATAATTACTAGCTTTTGATATATCAGTTTCTTTTTTTTTTTTTTAATTTTTTTTTTCCAACATTTATTTATTTCTGGGACAGAGAGAGACAGAGCATGAACGGGGGAGGGGCAGAGAGAGAGGGAGACACAGAATCGGAAACAGGCTCCAGGCTCTGAGCCATCAGCCCAGAGCCCGACGCGGGGCTCGAACTCACGGACCGCGAGATCGTGACCTGGCTGAAGTCGGACCCTTAACCGACTGCGCCACCCAGGCGCCCCGATATATCAGTTTCTAATGAATGTGTTATTTATTTTTAAATGCCAGGGGCATGTCTATTAAATGAAAACCTCCAATGTTGTTTCTAGCATTCCTATAATATCTCACTGTGCAGAAATGAGGCATACAGAACCAAAATTTACATGCTATATTGAATGTGAATTCATGGATAAGTTTAATAGTTAAAATGAGTTATAGGCAGTGAGTAACTGTTATTCATATATATATTAATTATAAATTTCAGTCAAAATATACATGTGTGAAATTAAAATTTCACTTGTTTCTGTTACTAAATGTAAGTTTTAACTTGAGTCCCTATTTATGACTCACTCAAGCTTCCACTAAGTAAACTCAAATTAGTGTTAGCCCTTTCTGGTTTTCACTAAAACAAAGGATGTCCCTCTCTCCCTTGTTCTCGAGTTACATCTAAATTAGAAGGTTTATGTCATCCACATGATTAGGATGGCATGCCGATGGTGATAATATAGGCTCCTTCTTGACTGTGAGTAACCCTGGGCCTCTTCTAGACTCGGAAGAGACGTAGATCATGACGTCAGGTCTTTGATCATCGGTCTCATCTTCTACAGCCTCAACTACTTCCATCCACAGCTGATGTTGGCCCTCACTTCTATGATTCATACCACATACACTGACGGTGTTCCTCTAGGCACCACAAAGAGACATCGTCTTACCTGGCATCCGATCTCTCCTCTACTTTGGTCTCATCTGGCTCTCTAGAAGCCCTGGGAAATATTCAGAGAGATTACTAATGTTTTCTAGAACTATGGAAAACTCGGGGATTCATTTCAGGTCCTCTTTTCCTAGACACATCTCTTATTTTCTGCTTTTTGATGAAGGCTCCTATTGGTACAGGGACCTTTCTTCTATTTCTTTCTTCTTGACTTTCTGGTTCACCCGCTCTTACTATTCTCAGGGGCGGAAAACTTGGTTTATTGCTCCCTAGCCCATGACACATTATCATCATTGACCCATGCAAAACACTTTTATGTATACTTGATTTTTCTCTTTTATCCCAGATTCTCATGCCTATTAATAGTGTTTGATATGTATCCTTATATATGTATCTATCCTGTTAATATATGTTAATATGTACTGTATTCTTGTATATATGTTTTTGATTTATATAAGAGGCATTATGCTATAAATCTCATCCTATGTATCTTCATGTTCCTGTAGGAAGACTTAATATTTTTGTTTGTTTGTACCTACTTGATAATTAGTATATATCCACGAAATTTTAGTAGATTGAGCTGTATGAAACTGATATTTTCTTAGAGTAAAAATGGTCAAATATTAGCAATTTCATATGGTTCAACTTAAACTTACCCATCCCCCTAGGGACAGACAACCAGACTGTGGCCAATTTTCTGCTAACACAGGCAGTGCATTGATTAGCAAGCTTGTGTACCTGTCATATATGGCAAGAAATGAGACCTTTGGGTAGTGCTCACTTAATTTCATTAAGAACTGTCAAATTGTTTTCCAGAATGGCTATCCCACTTCTCTGGAAGTCATAGTATAGTGCCATCTCAGACATCACCAGGGTGGCAAGAAATAAATCCCTTTTACTCTTGGGCCTCTACAAACCCATTTGGTGTATTTCTCCTTCCCTCTAAACCAGGGCTCAGCCGAAAGGAAGGATGCTCTGTTCTTTGTTGATGACAGGAGGTGTGTGCATTGGCAATAATGATACAAAAAGAAAACTTGGTTAATATTCCTAAATTACATCTCTTATGTGTGGCTTCACTTAGAAGTCTTTCAGTTCTCGTGACAAAATCCCAGCTTGAATTATTTTAGTCAAAAGAAGGATTGACTGTTGAAACCACAGAGCATGGATGCTTTGGAAATAAAAAAATATCAGGGGCTCCAAAAGTAACAGGACTTTTTTTTTCTTCTCCAGTCTTTGTCACTTCCTATCATCTTAATTCTCTTTTACTATAGAATGATTTTTTTCATGTATTGCAAAACAGGTTGACAGCTTCTGAGTTTTACCCCACAATTTTTTTTTGTTTTTTTTTTTTTTGCCACCTGAGAGGGTTTACCTTTGTCAGTCAGACTCATTTTGAAAAATCCTGTGGGAGTTCTCTGAGATTCCTAGTTTAGATCAGTGTTCATTTCTGGATCACTCGACTTTAGTCAGGGTAGATATAGGGTTATGTATGAACATTTCAGTTTTGAGGGTGTTTTGTGAATGGAAGAAGAAGTTCCAGGAGACAAGATAGGCGATTACTTAGCCTACATAGATACTGAGGAGGAAACAACAATGTAAGGGATATAGTGTGTGCTCCCACACTGTTGGGGGAACATTCACAAGGCCATCACTACTGGAATGAAGATTCTGCAATCCGTTTCTTTTGGTCTACGCTTATACCGCCTAACACAACTGTGGGGCTTCTTCGGGAAGGTTAGGACTCTCTCCTAATACATAAGTGTCTAATTAAAACCGAATTCAGCCAGAAAGGGGACCTCTGGACCTTGATGCTGCTCAAGCCATTGTTGAAAAGGAGATCCAAAGTAGCACTTTATATTCCTGAGCTCTCCAGAAGCTCAGAGTCATGCAATGACCCTGCGTGTCAGAAATTGTTTTCTTGAGGAGATGGGAGGAATATCTATTTTCTAATCAACAGATGAACTTTAAACTGGAGAAATCCTGTTAATACTGAAGTAAGATATACTAATCCTTAAGACACATTTGGGAGGGAAAGTAACTGGGTGGGGAAGGGTGAGGCAGGCATTAACCATCAGTGACTACACAGGTTCAATCCCTGTCTATAGTTAATGGCACAGGTGTAGAAAAGAATTGTATATTTTTCTGTATGTCTTTTTTTTTCTCTCTCTCAGGTTCTCTTTTTAAGTGGCTCAGAATAACCTCCTGTGGCCAATTGTGGGTTGAAGATAATTAGCCTTTAATTATCACCAGTTACATTTTCACCTGTTCCACTTGCAAATCCCCCAGAACTTCTAGTTTTCCAATTAGCGTATTCATCCTCCAACAAGCAAGTGTGGGGAAACAGCCTCTCCCTTTGGGAACTAACCCCTTCCCCACTAACCTTTCAAACTATATTTTAGCTAGTGTAAGAACACCCTTGAGAGGATCGACTTATTTTTATTTGCAATATCTGTCTGCAGAATCTCAGATCAAATGTGTGCCCTCAGTGCAAGTAGCTGAATCCAGGCAGACATTGGGAATACCATCTCTGGGGAGATCCGAATAATGAATATTACTCCAGAGAAGAACAGAAGAATTAGAATTCACTCAAATAGGCAAAACCTTATTTGCAATCTAAAGAAGAGTATTCCTTTCTGTTTGCATATGGATAAAAGTCAAATGCAAAACATGGGAGTGGGGAAAAATTTTTGACTTAGATGTTTTTTTCATCTTCTATCAGGGGACTGAGTCTTTATGTCATTCAAGCAAGAGACAGAAAGGGCCACTGGTGCACAGTGAGGAAGGTGACGGTGGTGTAAGTTTGGAAGAAGTAAAGAAAGATATAAATGGGTGAAAAACTTACACAGTTGAGAAGAACTCGTTAGCAACAAGCAGGCAAATGAAAAATAAAACATTCACTAATGCTCCAAAAGAATATTGCAAAAGAAAAAAAAGGATAGCTCACTTCACAGACCTTTTGAGGTTCTATGTTTTTGTTATCATACGGTGCCATATACACCTGATAGGAAAACTATAGAGAAACCTTTACAAAGGCTCTTTGGGGGAATACATACTCATTGGCATGCTAATCATTTATCAGGATGCAAATAATTTAACGATAATGTAGCCAGAGTCCCCAGAGTAAATAATTTCCATTTCCATTACTGTGTATGACAGAAATACCCATAATATTTTCCTTGAAAATTACAGTACTTATTTAATACACTTTGATCCCACTGCAAGTTTTGTCTTATTAATCTTCACTTTAAAGCAGGTAAGTGGAAGATGTTATTTTGCCAACTCACAGATGAAGAAATAATAGACAAGGGGTCAGCCTGGTCACAGAATGAGTTTAATACATATGGTATCTCGGGTTTCTAAACTACTGATTTGGCTTACTCTTCATGAGTTCTTAACGTGAATTTTAATTAACTTGTCACACTTCATTCTAATTGTAGAAAATTAAATATATATATATATATATATATATATATATATATATATATATACTTAAAGTGCTATTTGGCCCAGTATCAAGTAATGTAGTTTAAAATTTCATGTCATAAATAAATAAACAAATCTTGCACCTTGAAGTATGCAAGGTACTGAGACAAATGTCTTGAGAAACTCATGTGCAAAGAGTTATGTGTGATGTTCCTTTTGAAACAGGATTTGCAAGTTGCACAAAGCAAATTCGGCAACAAAATGTAATCCTCCAGTTTTCAGCATTTTTATTCCCAAATTAGAGGGAAGGAATGACTTTAAAGGAAGGAAGGAATAGGGGGAACAGAAAGAACCAAAAGAAGAAGGAAGAATTGAGTAACACCTATTAGTAGTGGCTTGAATTACTTGCTATGCCCATATAACCTATTGGCTTCAAATGAGAGAGTAATTTGCCTATGTGAGGAAATAGGAAGTGAAGGTGATGAGTTCCTATAGGGTTTTATTATTTATATTTAAAAATGCTGCTAAGGGGATTACATTTTTGTAGGCCTGAATGTCTCTGTTTTCTATAGTACTTTCTACAGGGGCTACATGTACTTCTGACCTGGATGAGAGCAGGTTTGTCCCTTATAACCACCCTGCATCCTTGGCCACCACTCTGGGCTTCACTGCTTACGCCATACTCTCTCACTGATGGACCAACCTTTTTCTCATTGCTACATTTCCCACTGGTTGGGCCTTCTGATGCTTTTGCTTCCCAGAAGCCAATGGCTTTGTTGTCTGACACAATCTTTTTAGCCAGTCTTCAAAACTGTGGTTTCCATGCTTCTTTGGAAATGGTCTAATTTATCTAATATATCAGGAAATGTCTTGAAGTTCTCCAAGCAGTGACCTTGGCAAGTACAGACTTCTGTTTCTCTACATCTCACCGCTCCAAAGAAATTGACCTTTGGTTCACATTAAGTATCTAATATGCGATCTTAAAGCCTTTTGGGTGAGATAGACTTTTATTTCCTGGAGTCATTAAACATTAAGTATTTGGACAACTGAGACATCTTGTCTAGTTGACCGCAGCAAGAATTTAGCTTGGAAAAACAAAAGCGTGGCCTCCAGTTCCTGATGTTAGGAGAGACTCATTATCTGAGAAAGAGGTTGGTCAATGAGCTTATGTGCAACATACCATGGTTGAGGGAAACATCATTCACCCTGAATAGAGAGTAGGTAGGGCTTCTGGTGTTTTATTGTACTGGGACAACCTACACTCAAACTCAGTTGTGGAAAATATAAACAGGGCAAGTGAGAATTAAAACACTGTTAGGAATTCTGTCTTTCTAATGGGAGAGTAATTGCAGAATGGCAAATCCAGCCCTGAAATAGTAAATCCTTGAATATGGACTCATTGAAGGCTACGAGTGTTCATTACATTTATACATTTCCTTTCTCAAGCCCCTCAAAAGTGCCAGGCAAGCAGGCACACTTGTGAGTAATGCATTATGATAAAATTCTTAGTGGTGAAGTGGCTTATGGTAGTTTTATCTTTGTGGTGTGGTATTTTTAAAATTGGGATGTAATTAACACACAACATTTTAGTTTCAGGTGTACAACATATTGATCTGATATTTGTATATAGTGAAATGTAGCATTCTATTTTGATTTGTCAAATCAGCTCCCAGAAGCTGCTTTCGCTTTTACAAGGCCATGTATCCGTATGTGTGTGTGTGAGGCATGGATTCCATTAAATATTATGTTTCTATTTTGACACTATGTATTACTCATGACACAGAATAAGGAACAGCATATTTCCTATTCTCAGGGATTGAAATTATTTGATTATGGAGAGACATTCATGAAATTGTGTCCAAAAATTGATGAGATCCATGCTACTAATAATAACATCTACAATTAATTGCTGACATGTTATATGTTAGCTACTGGCACTTATTATTTACATTTATTATCTCTTTTTTATTATCATAACATAGCTGGAAGTTATGGCTGTGAGTCCCGAATGGCAGGTCAAGGCACACTCACAAAGGCAAAGGGCAATGATTCTCTAAAAAAATACAGTGACATCAGTTAGTCCCTGTACAAACCAGTATCTCAAGATAGTTCACTGGTTTTTTTTTTTTTCATTTTTTTTAATGTTTATTTTAGAGAGACAGAAGGAAAACAAGGGAGGGGCAGAGAGAGAGGAAGACGAAGAATCCAAAGCAGGCTCTAGGCTCTGAGTTGTCAGCACGGAGCCCCATGTGGGGCTTGAACTCATGAACTGCAAGTTCATGACCTGAGCCAAAGTCGGATGTTTAACTGACTGAGCCATCCAGATGCCCTGATAGTTCACTGTTTTGACATTAGTTTGCTACAGTGACATCATATCTTTCACTGACATCATATCTTTGTAAAGCTGGGTTTTCAGTGGTTACTATAATGAAAATAAAATGCTATGTGAAATGTCATGTGGAACAATAAATGATGGTTGCAGTTTGTATAATCTTTGGAATCAAACTTTTGATTCCAAGTTTGAGAAGTTGTGCTATGCCCAATAAGTACTAAACTGTTAAGATGTAAATGCATATTAAATTTTTGGATTTACCAGCTAATAAATAGAACCTTTTAGATGTTTCTTTTGGCCTAAGGGTGCTGTGATAATATTAGTAAGACACTAAGTGTGCCTTAAATGAAGAATGTTTGTATTACTATATCACTTAGGACTTCATTGGGTATATAAGTAACTGACTGAATTATGGTTATTAAAAACTAAGTTATTTCTCCCACATAACTTGAAATCTAAAGGTAAGCAGTTCAGTGCTATTGCAGCAGTTCGATAAGATAATAAATGCTGGGTTTTTTTTTTCTGTCATTCTATTCTGCCCCCATCCCTAGCAAGCTATCTCATGAACACTTGGTCAGAATATGGTTGCTTTTGCCCAGGTATCACATCCATGTTCAAGGCAAGAATAAAAGAGGGTGAGAGAGGCCAAGGACATCTATCTCTAGGAAAAAGGGAACAAACGTCTTCCCATGAGCTACCAAGCAGATTTCTGTTTGTATCTTATTGACCAGAACCATTTGTATGGCCACTCCTTGCTGCAAAGGTGTCTGGGAAAGGTAGTGCTTACCATTTCTAGCATCATGCAGTGAAGACAGCTGAGGGGATTGAGCATGGTGTTTTCTTACTTAGCAACAGTATCTGCTTCAATTAAGTCCTGCCATCTTTAGGGTTATCATGTCTTATTTAGAAGGGGTTAACCCTACTAAATGGTCGAGCTAGGATTATGTTCAAATGTCTCTGTTTCCTAAGGGCATGTTTTTACAATTATGGTTAGGTACCATGTCTACTTTCTTTGTCTTTTCCCTTCCATATCGGCCTCCTCTGCCTAAACTTCATGACCCATTCCTGGGGCACTGAAGCATTCCACGGGAGTAAGGGAAGGGCTACTGTAGATAAAAGCACAAGAGCTCTGAAAACTGAAGAGAACTTGGGTTCTGTGTAACAGGAAAGAGGAAGAGATGATGTTTCCTGAAGTGAACACTGCTGTAATAAGATAAGTGTACAAGAAAAGTCAAACTGGGAATAGTTTGACTGTTGTCATTAACATGTGTACATCATTGCTTTGAGGCTATCTCGGCACACCCATTGTGCTCGGATTCCTCAAATGCTTTGTTACTCTGCTGGCAGAAACATGAGATTAGTATGATGAATTTTTGTTTCGTTTCCTCTGTCATTAGGATGGAAGACATTTCTTGAAGTGTCTTCTATGAATTCAAACCATAATGATAAAATGTGGTTACTCACAGGCAAAGACTTGATGTGGAAATGGTAAATGATTCTCTTCAGATTCTTCTTATAAGAATCTGAGGCATAGGATTTGCGAGATATGAGGGAGAAGAGAAACAGTTGAGACCTGTTAAAAACAAAAACAGTTTTGTTACCAACTTTTGAGCAATGTTTCATTCCAAATATAGTGACATTAGACTCCCATCAAGCGTAGGATGTGGGATTGCACTTGTTCAAGTATTTCATTTGGCAGCAGCAGAGGAGAATATAATTTGCCAAGAAACGCTTCACTCTGTCTCCCTTAGTAAATGGAGAATTCATTATCAATAAGAAGCGGTACAGGAGATCTATTCACTTGGTGACTCGGAGGAGGGTGCCCCAGTTTTTATTATATGCCCTTCTTTTGCCAGGTTTTGAATTTAGTCATAAAAGTTGGATAAACTATAAAAATTGGACAAACAAAGATGTTTTTGTCTCATAAATCCATAACTTGAAATGACCTGCATTTGTCCAGCAAGGAACAGTCTGTGGCTTAGAACTCTTTCTGCTTTAAGGAAACCCATTTAGACGACAAGGGATAATATGACAATGTGTAAGCTTCTTATGTAGGGCAGCAATCCATTACTGTTAGCCCTTCTGATTGATTAATAAATTATTGTTTATTAAGTGTTCCCCATGACGTTATGTTGTGCTGTACAGCACTTGTTTGATTGATTATACTTATAACATTCATAAAACAATACGTTTCCTTTGTGAAACATACCTTAATTAAAGACAATGATATTTAAAAATGCAAAGCATAGTAATTATACACAGCCATGCTGCTTTTGAAAAAATCAAGCTTACTGTTTTCAAATTTATGGCTGCTGGCATTTTTTTTTTGGTCACAGCATTGTATTGCCCAGCAGCACCTTGCAAAGCAGTTGATTACTCTTCTTTGTATACAAAAAACCTGTACACAAGCCTCGGAAGAGAAAGGAGGATCCATGGGTACAGGTATTTCTTCTGTAAGAGACACAGACCAGCATCGCTTACATTCAAAATTGGCCATTTTGATGAGTGGCACCAGATGAGACATAGGGTCTTCTAAGAACTAAAGCAAGAATTGAAATAAATGTTGCTCATAATATTAAATTACATAAAAAGTCTAGCTATTTCAGAAAGCATGATTAATATGAATGATTCTCCAAATTGACAAAACCTTATGATTCATTCAAGTAAGATTATTTTGTGTTTACTTTAAGCCAAGTATTGTACAACTTGCTGAAAAGAGCATGGTGAAGAAGGCTGACATAATCTCTGTCTGTCATGGGCTTAGAGTATATAGTACAGGGAATGAAATATAAAAAATATTATGACAAGGGGAAGCATGAAGAAGTTAGGAAACATAAAAAGAGACAGTTATCTGTCTAGAGTAGTCTAGAGGAATTTATGGAGGGCAGTAAAATCTTTGAGGATAAATGGAAGCCTAAATCCAGATTTAGCTGGCTGAAGTGTGTGTGTGTGTGTGTATGTGTGTGTGTATGCGTGTGTGTGTGTGTGTGTGTGTGTGTGTGTGTGTATGTTTTGGGTAGGAAGATGTGAGTGGGTGTGGGGAAAAAAAGTATATGCTGTAATATGCTGTATATACTGATTCATGAATACTGCCAAGATTGACAATATTGGACAAAGAGAACATTAGTTGGCTTTTGAAATAATTCATATCAGAGATTGAGATGACCTGAGGTATGGTGAGAACTCGAAACATATTCTGATAAATTAGATACAAAAGGCAAGAGAAAGCCATTATGAAACCTTAGCTGATGACTCAACTAACTCAGTGGTACCCATCAGTGAGACCAAAGACACAGAGTGGGTTGGAGAGTAGATCAGACGGTATGCTTAATTGTGTGTTTTTGTTGAATTTTAGAAACCTAGAAAATAATCTAGTAGAAGAATCTTTGTAGTAGTTACATGTTTCTGAAGCTCAGAAGAGATGGGCGTTATCAACCTATAGATCAGCTAGTATGTGAAGATCCTACACATGCAGATGGAATCTTTCAGAGAGACTATGTAGACGAAGAAGATGATAGAAACCAGGGTATAACCTGGATGAACATGAACATTTAAAAGATCTAGTAAAAAGTGAAACCTAGTAAGGAGACAAGTTACAGTAGCTAAAGAGAGACTTTTTTTAAAGTGTGAAATATAGCAGAGGTTATCAAACTTCTTCTGCAAAAAGCCAGATAGTAAATATTTCAGGCTTTGTGAGTCATATGGTCTTTGTCCCAACTACTCAACTCTGAGATTAGTCAATGTTTCCAGATGGTGCCCAGGGATGAAGTAGTATGAGGACTGAGAAGGATCCATAAAGTTTAGTGTAACCAGTTGGTAATTCTGGTGAGAGCACACTTTCTGTGGAGCGTTGCAGTATCGGGAGGAATGAATGGGAAGTGAGAAAGGGGAGGCAGCACACAGATGACAACTATGTGGAAACATTTACAGGAGAGAAGTAGAATTGTAGCTGAGGGAACTTGAGGTAGAGGAAGATCTTTATTTTATTTATTATTTTATTTATTTATTTATTTATTTATTTATTTATTTATTTAATTTATTAAAAAATTGCTTTTTTTGTGTGTTTAAGATGAGAGAGTCCTCAGTATATTTAAATGCCAAAGTGTAGAAGTTAGTAGAATGGGTGAAGGGGTTCAGTTTTCTAAGAAGGCCAGAAGGGTGGATATTGGAAGCAGATATAGAGAGGTTATTTTTCAACTCAAGGGAGGACATACCCTTATTTGTAATAGAAGGGAAGGAAGAAAAGAATGTTTGTAGTTTGGCAATGATATGTAGGCAGAGTTCCCTAGTACTGATTTCTATGGAGAAGAATCTATTCATCTGTCAAAATAGGGAGCAAGATCATGGGCCCAAATATTTGAGGAGAGTGGAGAAGAACTAAGAAAGTTGAAGTAAGAAAATATAAAAAGAAGTCCTACAAGAGTCTGGTGGCAATTTAATTAAAATGACACCAATCAGCTTGATTGTATGATTCCAGCCCCACCCCCAATCCTCACCATCCAGGATACAGATATGGATAAACTGGACAGCTGGATTGAAATAGAAAAGATTTTCTCAAGGCAGATGTGATTTTAAAAAATCCTGAGATGTGATGAAACAAATGAAAGATATTGGAAAGAAATTAAAGAGATGTTGAAGAAGTGGACTAAGGAATCTAGATAGGGGGAAGAAGACTGGCAGTTTATAAATTAGATACACAGACATGCTTATTAGGAAGATTATCATGTGAAAGAGTACCTCATCACTAAGAATTCAAAATAAATATATGCAATCAGTAATATCAGTTAACCTCTCTGCTTAACCATTATCCAGACACTAATGCTATCTGCAAGGGCTTTTCAAGCTCAGCTTTCACCAGTACTGCCCAGTTAATGGCGGTACACGTGTGGTTCATCAGTTATATCATGAATAAGAATGTACCTTTGTTAAAATTTCTGTGCCCTTATTGGAACATCAGGAACCATGATAAGAAAAGAGACAAAGAGAAAGTCATGCAGTAGATTATAGAAGAAATAAGTAGAAAATAGTTGAAAGTAGTTGTCACTACCTGTGAGAATACTGCAAAGCAATTCATTATACTTTAGAAAAAGCTAACATATCAACTATACAGTTGTGCAAAAGACATAATCACAAATACGTGTTTTGGGGAATCTGAGAGATTTCAGTCTCTAGTAGACAAAACATAAAAAAGTCAAATTCTGGCATTTCAGGAAAATAAGCAATTTAAGGCAAAAACACAGGCAGATAGGGACACCTGGGTGGCTTGGTCAGTTAAGTGTTCAACTTTGGCTCAGGTCATGATCTCAGGTTGATCTTCGTGAGTTTGAGCCCCGTGTTGGGCTCTGTGCTGACAGCTCAGAGCCTGGAGCCTGCTTCTGATTCTGTGTCTCCCTCTCTCTCTGCCCCTCCCCTGCTTGTGCTCTATCTCTGTCTTTGTCTCTCTCTCTCAAAAAATAAATATTGGAAAAAAACAAAGAAACCACAGGCAGGTATAAATTAAATCATTATCTAAGAACATTTTGTTTTTTAAATTTATTTATTTAATTTTGAGAAAGAGCACACAAACATAGAGGCAGAGAGAGGGAGAGAGAATCCTAAGCAGGTTCCACACTGTCAGCACAGAGCCCCACGTGGTGCTTGAACTCACGAACCCTGAGATCATGACCTGAGCTGAAATGAAGAATTGGACACTTAACCGACTGAGCCACCCAGGTGCCCCTATCTAAAACTATTTTAAAAGAAACTGATATGAAGGCATTTGATAAATTTCTACTAATAATGTCTATTTGAATTGTTCCCCTCCTTTGTGTCAGTAAATGAGTCCTTTTTCTCATTTTAATTTATAGTATTGCATTGCCTTCTTGACTGTTTTAATACCTTATCTTGTAATTATTTGATTCCCAAGCACTATAAGAGTATTAGCAGAGGGTTGAAAATGTCGCTGTAAAGTGTTTAAAAATCATTAACATTTGCAATGTTTCAGATAAGAAAACAATGACAAATTAACTCCCCTTCTCAAATCACACAAAGAGGGACTATGTTGCACATGTGTATGAATGTGTATATACATATATACACACATATATACACATGTATATACACATGTATATGTACATGTGTGTATACGTACACATATATGTGTATGCAAGTACGTGTGTGTATGTGTATATATACACATACACACACATATACATATACACATATACACACATACATATATGTATACCAATATATATATATATTTGTTTGTTTTTCCAAATGTTAAGAATGTTTTCCTCTGGCCGGGAAAGGATCATATTTTATTAAGTCCTCAGCTCATTTTAGCTCACTTTTTTTTTTTTTTTAACCTTTCATACCTTTTTAAAGTTTAAGGTACAATTTAACTCTAAGTCACAATGGAATAAGTTAATTGAAATTATTTGAGGACATCCAAATCCTTTTAAAAATAGTTGATATGAAGGCAGAACATTCAAAAATACCAACACGAGTTCCTAGCAGCAGTTGCTTCTATCAAACACGTCACGTGTGAAACAGTGACTGCCGAGGGGAGCCTTAGCGGTCCTGCTCCTTTCTACGCAGATGATTGATAGGGTGACTTCGTTCAGGACAGGAGAAAGACAATTTACTGGCTGACAAAACGTCCGCTTCTATATTTACATTTCCTCAGTATGAAAAGCAGCCATAGCACTTAGGGATTTAGTTTCTAGTTTATTAACCTGCTGCATTTCACATGAAAATATTTTCAATTGCCAATTATTTGTAATAACATGCAGTCTTCTTTTAAGAACAAAGTTTAACTGCTTTTAGCACAAGTTCATCACCTAAATTTTATTTAAAATATAGGCTTCTGTGTTAATTTGAGATAGGGTCTGTTTTATTTATTTAATTATTTAAGGGACTATTGCAACCCCATGTTAACAGTTTATTTCTTTCCAAAAACCCTAAAAGCATACTTATTTTGAAAGTGCATGAGAAAAGCACATTAATGTTGAAGGTAATAATTAAGCGGCCTTTAGTCTATCTACAAGCTCAGCCTCATTATAAATAAAGACAAACAAGCACAACATAAAGAACATTTATTCCTTTTTAATGGACTTTTAAGTTAGTTTCTCAAACTGTTGATGAATGTAATAAAATTAAATTAAATTAAAAGAAATGTCAAGAAGAAAACAAATTTAAAAATTAACAAAGCCCACAATAAATTTACAATTTAATTTGTCCATTAAAGGTTTTAAAGGGGGTTAATCTTGGCAAAAAGAAAAAAAAATGACACTATTGGAGCTTTAACAGGAACAATTATTATCATTGCAAATTACTTAAACTATTAAGCTGAGAATAATTCAGAAATATCATTAGCAGTCAAATTACTGGAAAAAAAAACAAAACTTGTTTTCTTTCCCTCTTTGTTTAATTTAAACTTAATGTCTGCTTATTCTCACACAAGCAGAAAATGCTGATAAATAATTCCAGAGCATGCCTAAACATCTCCCTTCACAGCTAGCTTCTAATTTGATCTCTGGAGACCCTTCTCGGTAGCTGAATAAAATATTTTCATTTATTCTAGGAGAGCCTCCACCACCATACGTTTCTAATCTCGAGCTGCTTGGTAATGCCTCTAGATGAGGTCCTCAGCAAATCATTAAACTTGTTCAATAACAACGTTACAAAACACAGGAGATTTGCCGTTAGTGAAACAAAGGAGTTTTTCAAACAGGGGGAAAAAAAACTTTAATAAGCCAACTTGAGTTTCTAGGGCAAGTTTGAGAGATTATTTAACATTTTAAATTTTCTGGCAAGTCACAGTACACAGAGACTTCAAATTCGCAGCGTCAGAATGTTTCACAAGGGCTATTCTTTCAAGTTGCAGAAATCCAGCCTGCGAGGATTGCTTTGCTGATAGAAATGTAGTGTCCACTCTAGTCTGCCAGCTGCTCCGTGCCTACAAAGTGAGCACAGGACCTCAGCTCTGCAAATACACAAAATGCTGAAGTATAAATTTGTTTGTTTTTTAATGAAAATAAATGTTCTGATGATCAGATAATGGAAATTGCTTTACCCAAACCTGTCTTGGACCATCAAGACACAATTCAATGAAACAAAATGTGACTTGTTAATTTTTCCTTGTAGGCTGGGAATTCATGATAAGCAGTGATCATTTGTGTCATGCAAGACACATTACCAATTAAGAAGAAATGTTAGGAGAAAGAAACAACTTTTTAATACATTAAGGGATCAGATTCCACACCAGGATGGGGATGGCATCTGACTGCTTGGATGGAAACAGACTCTGGAGAAAGTTTAAGGGTTTTAAATCCCAGCAGCAGGAGGAGGTGGAGGAAGAGACAGTCATGTCCCCCGACAGCTCATCAGTCTTGCTGTGTTGTTGAATTATTGTGCTTTTATATTGAAAAAAAAAAAAATCTTAGTCTGTAAAAAAGTTTATGGAGCTGGTTGTTCAGTATCAGAGTTTTCCTGTACAGAAGGAAGTACAAATAAACAAGAGTATAGAGAAAGAGAAACTGTTCCCTATAAATTTTTGACTTTCCCACTCTAAATTCCAGGGTTATGAAGTTTCCCTTACAACAGATCACCCAGTGGCAAAAAAAAAAAAAAAAAAAAAAAAAAGTGTAGTAGTTAATCCTATTGTTTTAATTTCATGTTCACATGATTTCTTCTGCTACTAGATCACTCCCAGTTCTTGAATCGCAGAGTTAATTACATGTTTATTTTTTCCTTCACCAACTCTTATCATCTTTACTTTCAGCTGTTTTTGTCAGTTTGCCTTAACAACTTCCTTATCTTCCTTCTTCATATGGAATAGAGTTCTCAGAAGATTGTAGTAGAGACAATGAGAAGCACAGAGGGGAGTCCATTGGGTAGCAATACTTAGTTTAGGAAGCCAAGAGGAGCTCATAGAGGTCTGTTCTCATGCATGTTACTTGAGTGAACTTGGCAATGAAGCACACAGAGCTATTGTTACAACTAAAATAAAAGCTACATTTACATGTTCAAAAAACCCAAAACATATTTAGACTGAAAGAAGGCATCATATGTTAGTAGTAATGGGGAATTTGCATATTACCTTTAACAAAGTTCAATTAATTAATTATAGCTTTTTTTTCTTATAATGGTTACTATGCAGATATAGAAATTAGAAGAAGGATCCATAAAAATTGTACTAGGGTACATGTGTATATATGTATGTACATGTAGCATGTGTGTGTGTATATATAGGCAATTCATACCAACTCCAGGGCTATTGTTTGGAAAAATATCTTTTAATACAAAGGGGCTATGATTCCATCTCCTTCAGAACCTAGATAAATGCAAACATTTTCCTAGTTAATACTTGAACTACAAAACATTACTCTCTTTTAATTTTTTTTTTAAGTTTATTTAGTTTGAGAGAGAGAGAGCACAATGGAGGAGGGGCAGAGAGGAGAGACAGAATCCCAAGCCGACTCCCTACCATCAGCACAGAGACTGATGGAATGCCTCACAAGCTGTGAGATCATGACCTGAGCCAATATTAAGAGTCGGATGCTTAACGGACTTCACCACCCAGGCACCCCAGAACATTATTCTCTTTATGATTGCTTTCTAGGAGTTCACTTCCATACCTGAAAATGCTTACAGTTTCATTCACATTATATTTTTTCCCTACTAGTTGAGATATTTTCATGTATTTTTTTTAAGTTTACTTATTTTGGGGTGGGGGCAGAGAGAAAGGGAGACAATCCCAAGCAGGCTCTGTGCTATCAGTGCAGGGCCTGATGTGGGGCTCGAACTCATGAATCCATGAGATAGTGACCTGAGCCAAAACCAAGAGTCAGGCACTTAACCGAGTGAGCCACCCAGGTGCCCCAATATTTTCATGTATTTTGAATTAAAACATATCACAGAGAATTATTTTCACAGACATTAATTAAAGTCCATGTTTACTGAGGTGAGAACTGTGTGCTGACTTCATGGTTTTGATGCCTAGAGACAAGGGTCTCAGACCCCCTGGGGCTCATGATCATGACCATGCAGGTTAGGGGTATAGGGTGTTGGCTTACAGACTCCTGGGAGGTTGCCTGGGTTTGGGCACAAATCTTCCACCCCTGCTAGCTGTGGGACCTTGGGCAAATTACTTAATTCCCCTTTATCTCAGTTTCCTCCTTCGAAAAATGGTGAGAAGTGTCCTATTCTAGGTTGTTGTGTTAATTCACTGAGGAAGAACACAAAAACACTTCTTAGGCACCTGAAACATTGTAAGCACGCAATTGTGATTTATTATTATTGTGGCTATTACGGCATGAAGCTCAAGGTGCAACTAGATGGAATCTGTCGATGATTGTTTAATTTTTGTTTCACATACTGCTGCAAAATATTGTATTATTTACCTACCAAGGTGTTCCAATCATACATAATCTAAGTCGACTATTTTCATACTTTTTTTTATTGACTAGGCTTCCTTGCATAGGTAGCTTAGTTTGTTGGAGGGTATGCACTGAGATCAGACGGAGACGAATGTGCAAATGGGTGTTCCAGCTCCTTTGCTTACTGGGCAGAGTAACAAAGTGCTTATGCACTAGGACTCTGACTCTACCACCTACTGGGAATACTGTGTCAGCTGGAGATAGTAATACATACCCCCTCACCCCGCTGCAAGAGTTAAGTTACTTTCTATTTGTAAATACCTTAGAACAGTACCTAGGGCACAGTAGTGTTATATGTTTGTTTTTAAAACGTGTCTACCAGTGGGACCTGGAGTCTCCTTGAGCCTCAGTTTCTGTACTTGTAAGATCAAAATACTGTCATTCCTTCCTCGTAGGTTTATGGAAGGGTTAAGTGAAGTAATGCGTATACAATGCTTATTAATTCTCTTAATTCTCTCTCATGATTTTTAGCACTCCTTAAACAAGTCCTCTGAAGACAGTCTCCTAAAATATTCTTCTGCTAATGATTTTTTTAGCCATGCCTTTAAGCAATGCCTTCTTTGCTTCCTATGGAGTATCTATATTTGCAAGACTAGCTTCATTTCCATTTCCTGCAGTCCACATATAACATTCTAACATGTTCCTTGCTGAATATGCTATTCAAAGGGGTACATCTAACATAGTGGTGTTTATCAATATTGGCTCCTACTTGGGCATAATAGTACAGTGGAAAGATCATAAACTATATCATCAGAAAAACCTAAACTTTAAGTCATGATGTACTACATGAACCACTCAGGTGGGAAAAATACTTCGTATCTCTAAACCTTAGTTTATTCAAACATAAAACCTATGTTCTACGTTATTGTCAGCACTCATGTATCTAATATATCTTGTCGCGGGTGGTAGCAGATTGGTTTGACCAAAAGTGGCAGCAATGTCCAAACAAAGTCCAAATCAGTGGGTAGGACCCAGGACTGCCTAAGTCAAACAACAGAATGTGTCAAATTTATAATAACATCATTATAATAACATAATAATTTATCATGTGTTTTATACATTTGAATTGACAGATCCCTTAAGAAATATGTAATGCTCGTTTTCTAGATGGAACACTGTGGCTTTGGAAAGTTACCAAGTTCTGTAAGATCACTCAGCTAGTTATTATTTATTGCTACTTTTACTTTACCTTGCTACCTCACATCATGTGAAGAGCAGCCCGAAGCATGAATGAAAAGAGAAGAGGTATCCCATCATTTGGTCTGGGGTGAAACAGGGAAAGTGCTAATTAAATTTAACCCAGCACAAACTAAGCCATTTCATTTTGTCCTAAGTTTCTACATTCATGTGTCGTGTTTACCTCGAGCAGCAGAAGACCACTACATCGATTTGCTGTATCCCAGGGGACAGCTTTGGACATCATAAACAAGGTCTATTTTTTTTTCCTTAACGTTACCCTTCAAACCCCTCTGACCACTCTATAAAGTGTTTGCCTGTCCTCCCCTCCTGTCATATAACTGAGATTTTATTTTCCTGTCTACTAGGATTCTCAACAGCAATTGCCATTCACTAGTCTCTAGGCACAATGGTAATTATTCAAAAAGATCTTTACAGTTCTTTCCTTTGTTTTACCACTGGAGATAGCAATCTTTGCCTGCCCACCCCCCTCCCACCCCCCGTTAAACCTCCCACCCCCATTTGCTCCACAGGGCCAGATTCTAAGAACATTTCTATAGGAAGACTGAGCCATAACGTGTTGCAATGTATCACCTAGTTTGGATAATGGCAATCATGATTTATTTCTCTTCAATAACACATTTCCCTTGATGTCATTGGTGATATTTACTATTGCTGAAAGATGGTAAGAGTGATCATCTCAAATCAAAACTACAGCTTCTGTTTATCACTTGTAGTGACTCTATTTCTTCTGCTGATGCCTGTATCATTTATACCTCTTTTCTTAGTTCAGGTGAGAAAACTCCAAATAAATCAGCTAGGCTCCAGATGTTCAAAATTGTTTACAAACATTTCCCTAGGGGCACATGGGTGGCTTGGTCAGTGAAGCCTCTGACTTCGGCTCGGGTCATGATCTCACGATTGGTGAGTTTGAGCCGCACGTCAGGCTCTGTGCTGACAGCTCAGTCTGGAGCCTGCTCCAGATTGTGTCTTTCTCTCTCTCTGCCCCTCCCCTGCTCATGCTGTATCTCTGTTTAATGTTTAAGTAAACATTAAAACAACAACAATAACAACAACAACAAAAAAAAACCCCACATTTTCCTAAACTTGTCCTATGGAATTTTAGCAAGTTTTAGAAAAATGATAAGCATTTATCTTTATGGTAGTAAGTGTCAGAGCCTTTACTATGCTTATGCTCATTGTAAATCTTCTAGCACTGCACTCTTAAGTATACAGCATCTCAGCATCTCCCTGTATTTACTACTATGTTTTTCTTTCTCTTTAAAATTTTTTTAAAAATGTTTATTTATTTTTGAGAGAGAGAAAGAGACAGAGCATGAGTGGGAGAGGAGCAGAGAGAGAGGGAGACACAATCCAAAGCAGGCTCCAGGCTCTGAGCTGTCAGCACAGAGCCTGACGTGGGGCTCAAACTCACGAACCATGAGATCATGACCTGAGCCTAAGTCTGATGCTTAACTGACTGAGCTACCCAGGTGCCCCATCTTTTTTTTTTTCTTTTTAGCAAAAGCATCACATGAGCCATGAAATACACTCTGAAAAACAGTATCATATATGTCTTATATATAAGATATATATGATATATACAGTATGATATCATATCATATATATGATACTGTTTCCTTTCAGATGAACTTCTAGCAAGAAGTAGACTCTATTAAAATGAAAGTTGACTGAAAAAAGTAATAAAATGTATTCATTTATTGAATATTTGATACATCATATCTAAGTAATTATCTTTCCTTTGAAATTCAGAAAAATTGAGTAAGTTTTTTAAATTCAATTGAATTTATGATTCAGAAATTTGAAGACAGCTGTCTTTTGCTTCCACATTTCATAGGTTCTCACTATAGCTGAGATTTGTAGCTGCTCTGATACATTTATCTCCAGAGATTTGAGAGGATCACTCTGTAAGTTATCATCACAAGTCCATGTAGGACAAAAAAATAAGGTCATAAAAACAAGTCATAGATTGGGGGTGGCAAAGGGGACCTGAACAATTATATTAGAAAAAGTTTTCTTACCTAGTGAAAATCATAAGATCAGAGAGAGAGATTTATCGATTTTTCTAATTTGTTACTTAAATTAGAGAATTTGTCACTTTCCTTTGAAGAGTCAGAGGATTCTTCTGAATCAATTGTCTGTCTGGGGGTGCCAGGGTGATTATAACTCTGAAATCTCAGTATGGAGGAGAAAAAA
Source organism: Lynx rufus (assembly GCF_022079265.1). Classification (NCBI taxonomy): domain Eukaryota; kingdom Metazoa; phylum Chordata; class Mammalia; order Carnivora; family Felidae; genus Lynx; species Lynx rufus. The sequence continues at coordinate 154,582,969 of NW_025814834.1, forward strand.
AGTTGTCTAGTCTTGGCTCCAGATACGGTATAATTTGCCTATGGAAAGGAAAAATAATAAGTAGATATATAAATAAATAATAAAGAGAGACAAAGTATTCTTTTAATGTCTGTATTTATCAGTCAATTTGTATTTGCTTACATTAGCACTATCTTTCAAATGGTAATTTTAGCTTTTTCACAAATTTTAAAACAATATCTTAGCATAAAAATATGGTTTCATAGGGGTTTTTCTGGAGTACTGATAACTATACTGAGTAGTTATCTATATGACTATCAGTGTCCCATAAGAAGTCAACACTGCCACTTAAATACGACTAGAAGGCAAGCTCTCTTAACCATTTCCATTATCCCTCTTGCCAGATTTATCAACATTCTCTGATAGCTCTGTAAATCAACTAACTCATGCTCATAAACATTATGGTAGGCACAATTCTGGGATGATTTCTGAGATTCTGACCCCCTATTGTACATGTTCTGTATAATCCCCTTCCCCATTCTCTATGGGTGGGACTGTGACTATGCTAAATTTCACTTTAGTGAGTAGGTTATGGCATATGACAAAGGTGACGTGATTTTGCAGATATAGGTGAGGTCCCAAATCAGTTGAATTTTGGTGAGTCAAAATTTTGCTAGGTGGGCCTGACCTAATCAAGTGAGCCCTTAAGAGAAATTGGACTTTCCTAAAGGGAGAGATTCAAAGCCGAAGAGAGTATTTTGCTGGCTTTAAAGAAGCAAAGAGCCATGCTTTGAAATGTCTATGTGGACAGCCAAGGGGCAAGGGACTCCATGTGGCCTCTAGCTGTTGGAAGCAATACCTGGCTGACAGCTAGCAGGAAAACAGTGATTTCAATCATACAGCCACAAGAAAATGAGTTCTGCTATTACTCAATGAGCCTGAAGTTGGACCTTTCTCTTGTGAGCCTCCAAATGAGGATGTGGCTGGCCAATGTTTTAATTTTGGCTTTGTGAGACCCTGAGCAGAAGACTTACTTGACCTGTCCCAGACCCCTGACCCACAAGCTCTGTGAGATAACAAGCATATGCTGTTTTAATCGGCTTTGTGGCACTTTGTTACACAGCAGTAGAAAACTAATACAGCCCCAGACTGCATGCAGGTAAGTCCATGTGATCATTCTGCCTCCGGCTGAGCTGTAGGAGTGACAAGGGTCAGTTACACTTGTTTCCCAAGCCTTTTATGCTTTTTGCATTTTGTATAAAAATCAAAGATATATGAGAGCATAAATTACAGAAGAGTTGTTTCTATTAACACTATATCAACCGACTATTTGGGACAAAACCTTGATTTTAGGAAAAATGACTTCAGGTAAAATTTTTAATAAAAACTTTATTGAAGGTAAAATTTAGGCTGAAAGAAAGGAATTTCTGTCAAATTAGTTCCAAGGAGTCAGTTGTAAAGATTAGGATAGGAGAAAATACCCCAAGTCTAGAAGGAATCTATAATGAGATTGGTTTTCTTTATATTTAAGTCTTCTTTGCATTTTAAAGAGGTGTTTAGATAGACACAGATGTTGATATCTAGAATACACACACACACACACACACACACACACTTATATATAACTTTTTATGTATCCCTATGAAGCATTGGTATATTGGGGACCAATCAGGAAAATAGGAATTTCTCAACATATCTCAAAAAAAAATTTTTTGTTATACTTATTTATTTACTTAGAAAGCACAAACAGGGGGAGGGGCAGAGAGAGAGGGAGAGAGAGAATTCCAAGCAAGCTCCATGCTTGTCAGCAAAAAGCCCAACATGGGGCTCAATCTCATGAACTGTAAGATCATGACATGAGCCAAAATCAAGAGACAGATGCTCAACAACTGAGCCACGCAGGCACCCCTCAAAAGGAAAGAATTTAATGTAGGAAACTGATTATATAAATCATAGAAGGACAAGAAACTATCCCCAACTCTAGAGGTCACACAGAGATGGTAACTTTGTTTGGATCTGGGGCCACCTTGGAGGAGGTAGAACCTCAGTGGGTCTGCCCTATGGGTGCCCATTGAGTGAGTGGCTATCCAAATAGGACCTTGAAGCATGGGATCTGATGGAGATTCCCCATGAAGCACATGAACCTTCCACAATGAACCTTTCTGAGAGAAGGGCAGAGCCATACCATGCTCTTTCTTCTCATTCTGTCCTCTGGTCTTCTACAGTTCCTCCCAATGGCTGCACTTGCCCAGAAACCAACAAGCAGGGAAGCATTCCCTGCAATAGAAAAGAGGAATAAGGGCAGAGCAAGAAATAAATCTGAGAGCTTATAGGCAAATGGCTCACAGAAATGGTTAATTCAGTTTTGCAAAGTTAGGTACTGGATGGCAGAGTTGGGACTTGAAGCAGGGAACTTACTCACCAGATTCTGGCTCTCCACTACGCTACAATGAAAATAGAAATGACTACCAATTCAGTAATAACTGAAAATATTCCAGAAGAATTCATGGAAAGAACATATTATACACTTCAAATATCGAGATCCAGCTGGCATCTAGAAATATATAATTAATAGTCTACACTAGTTAAAAAGGCTGAATTTTAGATTGCCTTTATGTTTGGTCCACTCATCCTGGCCTGTTTACAAAGAGACAGGTGCGAATTCCCATGGTGGCTATAATATAAACAGGTAGTGAGCAGAACCTATGACAGTAGATGGCATGTGATGGTAATCAGGGGCATAGTCACCACAATTTGTATTTCTCACACTTAGATGCACTGTCTATAGAAACATTGGTGGGTGTTAATTCTGATGAATGGGCATTGCACTGTTAGCACACCTTATAATTGTTAAGATAATTGGCCTTGCTCCCACTGAATTACTTTGTAAGAGTAATTATGTGAGACCATGTTGTAGCAGTTTGGTCCTGCAAGAGAATTTGTTTTTGTGTACCACTTAAAATAAACCTGGCTTGTCGAGCTGTTGTTTTACCCATCCCTCTTGCTCTCTTTCAATTTAGAGAGAACTCTCAGAGGTAAACCACAGGAAGACTCACACATGAAAATTCCCTGAGGTCAAAGCTAGTAGCTGTGCCAAGTTGGAGACTCTAGGCATATGACAGCTCTTTGGGAGTTAGTTTTCACATTGCCTGCCAAATGGGAATTTGAGATAAGCAAGACGAACACTGGGCTTCTTGCAACTTTACTTGTGAAGGTGAAAAATGAAGCCGCTTCTAATTAGCAAAAAAATGGTTTGTAACAACAGTTCGAATTCCAAATCCTGTGGTTGGTAAAGCATACATATGGAGGTATAGTTAGGTTCAGTTGCCAAAATTTACAACCCATTTCCTTTCTGCAATATTTGAATCCATATGGGTATTAGAGAGATCCAATTATTGTCAAAGCGGCTTCCATATTTATAGGACAAGATAGTTAAGCTTGGGCACCTTTTAAAGATATGTTCAGGTTTAGTTTCAAAGTCCATAATCCACTTAGTTAAGGCCAAATGCTAATAGATGACTGCCTCAAGGTGAATCTTTTTTTTCCTCTCTTAAAATACGATAAAAATTACATGTTGGAGTACCTTAAAGCAACATGAGAATGAAATTTTTAGGTGCTCAAGAGGAAGCAAATTTTAACATTATTTTAAAATGTTGGTCATCCTTTGACCAAAAGAAAATAAATAATCCAGAGAAATAGAGATTACCTTTATGTCTTTTTTATAATAAACGTGTGTGGATTTGTTTAAGCAAGAAGACAGCAGCAATAATCACACTAGTGAGTGTCCTTATAGGTGAAAGTTTAAACTGTGAATCTTAACTAATTGTATTAATGTGAATTAGTTTTTATACATATAAAGTATGAGACGAACAGTAGTAACATATTTGAAAAAACAGCATGCCTTAATTTCCTTAGGGATTTTTGGCGACATATACGCATATATATAAACATATATATATATATATATATACACATATATATATATATAATATATACTATTTCATTATCCACCATAATTTTCAATACTGAATATTGTTTCAAAAACACAAGACACTTCATGATGAGTACATATTACTGCAACCAACAATTTATATAGTTCTGCGTGCATATTAGTAAACATAGTAAATGAAGATATCTGTATTTATCTTTACTTTTCAAATATTTCAATCATTGAGAACTTACAGTAGCCTCCAGAATTTAGAACAATCAAGGAAGAATATTTAGTGCTTTGCACATATTTTGAAATTCAATTAGAAATTTAGGTTTAAACCGTTATTTTTGGAGAGAGTTATTTTTCCTCAATACTATTCAATTGCTAATAAATAATCTGACTACAAAGGAAGATATCATAAGCAATTATAGCTTTATGGTTTTATTTGTTAAAATATTATTGATTACTTTCAGTATACTGCCATGAACATCAGCTAGTATCCTTATCTGTTTAGTTCGATTTAGGATAGAATGTATAAAGACAACCCTCAAAAAGTGCTAAACTTTGTAATTACCTCTTGTAACCCCTTAGGAAACATGTTCTTTTGGGCCAGTTAAGCTTTGTGAACTTACTGTCATATTTGAAGTACATATTGAATTGTTGAATGGTAAACATAATTAGTAATTAAGAAAAATAATAGGTCTATGTATGTCATAGGTAGGTTTTCTTGAGAAGCAGATTCTGAGTTAAATACTGGTGTACAGAAGGTTTGTTAGGTTATGATTTAGGGAACCCATCTATGAAAGCAAAATGAAGGAAGTAGGATTACGCATTGAGGAAGCAGAGCTACAGTGCAGTCTCAACAAAGGTCTCAGCTGACCCCACAGTGAGGTCTAAAGTTAAGGTGGTTGGGGGAGGGGACTGAGCCTTTATCACCTCACGTTCATTGGTCACTGGATATGGGCTGCCTAGGACAGAGAGCATTATCTTGTGTCAAGCAAATCTCTTTAGACAAGATAAGCCAATACAGAGAAGGCCTATAGTTGAGGGCTATCACAGAACTACATGTTGTGGGGGTAGGGGGAGTATACATTCATCAGTCTTAAAGGGAAATCTTCTGTAAACTTTCTGTAGCCTTCATTAATGAAATATGAAGTATTGGAAGTTGATCTATAATTCATTCACTCCTTGATTCATTCACCAAAACTTTATTAAGTGTTTTCCATTCTTTAACTCAATACTTGGCACAGGGTAAGACCTTCAATATGTATTGAATAAACTCATGAATATGTAATGAACACTTTGAAGGAAAGAAACATTGTGCTAAGACTTGCTCAAATAGGTATGAAGTGCTGTTTTCCCTTCATTGGTACTAAAGTTTGTTAAAAAATGATCTCGATTGATTTTGATGATTTCCATTCCTATCACCTCCTTTGTATACTTTAAGAAGGCAGTAACTGTCTTTTCCTCTTTATAACCACAGGATCTAGCAAAGTTTCTTGCTTATAGAAAACATGCAATAATATTTGTTGCATCAGTGAAATAGCTTTATGATGCTCCTTAATTGTGGTGGCAATAGATGTGATTTGTATATTTAAAGACCATGAAAGGATCACCATTAAAACATAAATTAAGCTTGTAACTTCAACCATTTGAAGGTCGTGGAAGCAGTGTGGAAAAGGAATATCAGAACTCAGGTCAAAATGAGTCTGATTGCTAGGTTATTACGAGAATTCAGGCAGGAACAGAAGGTCTGAGTAAAGGCCATTAAAGTGGGGATGGGGTGGGAAGGCTTCAGTTGTTCATTGGTAAAAGATTGGATGCATGTGCAAAGGAAGAGGATATGGGGGCAAAGTGGAGGGAAGTTTTAGCGCCTGGTAGAATTAAACACCTTGATAGGTAAGCGGGAAGCAACTAGTACCAGATTACAAACAAACAACTTCTGTGTAACTTCCATGTAATGACTAAGTTATCACTATTTGGGTTAGAAATTGTTGTAACTTCCTGTCCCACTCTGTTCATCTATTACTCTTCCTGTAATTTTCAGAATTAATAGGGTATTTTCAGTAAAGTTTAAAGAATCAGCATGTGTGTGATAAGAAGGAATTAAAATTTATTCAATGATTATTTTTCTGGAATTTTCAAATCCAAGAGTCACCACTTCAGTGCCTCTGCTTTTTTAAGGCATAGTGTTTCAAAGAATGACGTGATCAGCTTCCTACACAAACAAAATTAGATTATTTTGCAGTTCTCCTTCCTTTCCTCCCCCCGACCTTCTTTCCTCTTTCTAAACCTTCTTTCCTTCTTTCTCTACTTTCCCCCTTCTTTCACCAAAGAAATTGGGGTTTGATATCCTTCGTTCCTTTTCCATTAAAATGTAAATAGTGCCCCATTCTAAAGCAGACAAAGAAATGATGGTCCAGATTAACTGAAGATTTATTTTCCCAGCAAGCAATGCTTAAGAGTATACATTCATTAAGACATAAATAATCTGAGAAAACAATGGGCAATAAATAGTAATGATAAGAAGGAGGAGGAGGAATAAAATAAGAAATCAAATTTAACTTTCCATTTAAATCAAGTCTACAGTGTGATATCCTAATTGCTTGGTTCATTGCTATAACATATATGTTATAATATATATATTTGTGGTGTACTTTTGTTTTATCTAGACCTATTTCTATTAGTGGAAATAAATATACTCAAGGAATATGGGTTTAGGGGAAATTCAATGTTTGCTGCATTTGGCCCACTAATTCCCATATGAAAATATGGTTGTAAATAAAATATCTCATTTTATATTAATTAATTCATATGTAACAAATGTATACCTATGATGTTTCCTTGGTGGCAATCATTGGGCTGAAAACGCTTCTGTAAAATTTTTATGAATTATCAAGCAGGGAATGAAATTTTGGCTCACAGGAAATACCAGATGTGATGATGTAGCGAAGTGTAAAGTTAAAAAAACAAAAACAAAACCAAAGTTGTACATCAGGCTGGTTGGTTTGTTTATTTGTTTAACCATCAAACTTTGAATCCCCTTGGGTTGTTAAAATTATTTCACAGGTCCAGGAAAATAAGACTTTAAATTCCCTACTTCTGTGTGTGTGTGTGTGTGTGTGTGTGTGTGTGTGTGTGTGATATACCAAGGATATGCAACAGATGAGTGGTCTAAGTTCCAGCCTCTGACTGGCACTGTAGTAGCCCAGAGAAGAGAGCAAATGGATAACTTGAGCATGCATGTTATCTGGAGTTGAACTATTTCATACTCATTGTTGTAAGTGCTAAAAATATGTTCTTTTTGTTTTTTAAACAAAGAAACTTTCTGGTTTGATTGTCTCCCCATAGCTATATGGCTATCCTTGAGCAGGAAATAAGGATATGGTTGTAGGCCTGCTCTTTTTTTTTTTTTTTTTGGTTTGTTTATTTTAAGCAGGATATTTTCTGAAGTAAGATTTTATAGAAAACAAATGTTATTTTGCATGCACTCCTCATCTCTTTAATGTCAAGTTATCAGAAGGCATTTCATGGAAAGGAAAGTTATACCATATTCAATCTGTCCATTTTCATGTTGATCTCTCTGATTTAGGATAAAAGAATCAGAAGTGTAGGAATTCACACCCCTGCAACCAATCCTCTTTACCAATCACAATTTAAAAAGTGAGAGAATTCTAAAATTTTACTTGTATTTGGTGTTTTGAATAGAAATTTGATACATCCAGCCTGGGTATTTAATATTAAATGTTGTTCAAATTACAGAAGTTAATGTGAACAATACATATCACGATTAAACTATTATTCAAATATTCTAATGATAGTAGTCTATAAATGGCTTAGCACACTCCTTTTGCCTGTTATCATCACAGAAACCTTTTCATAATAATTTTATAAAATGATTTTTAACCAATACTTAATATTTTTATTAAACTATGCTTTTTGTAAATTTAAATACTGACAATCCTGGTAACCATCTCTAAAAGCATATAAAAGCAAGTTAGCAAGCTAAGTGTTCATGTACCGTGAACATTCAGAGTTTATTTCTTTAGTCAAGTTCTCTACTCATTCTCTAAGCAGCTTGTATTTGCTCCCAACTCAAGTCCTCTGTGTTCCTGATGCCCTACTTTTCCAACCAAAGACTACCAATAACTCAAAGTTTAGCTCCAGTCCCGCCTAAATTTCCTTCCCCATTGTTTCAGCTCACATTTTATTTCCCCTATCATTCAACTTGCATTGCAATTTTTATCCATAACTTATTTTGGTCCTTAAAAATTATCATCTTAAGGAGCAATAATAATGATAGCTGTGGTATATTCATGGCCAACTGTGGGGCAAGAATTGAACTAGTTGTTCTCATAACTAATTCTAAAATATAGAACAATCCTGCAAGGTAAGAGTTATTGTTCTCTGTTTTACAGATGAGGAAACTAAATTTCAGAGAGTTAAGTGTAAGCTGTGTCCACAGCTCACAGGGTTAGTGAGTGTTAGAACCAGTGCTCAACAACAGGTCTGGCTCTATAGCCCATGTTCTTTCCATTAAAAATTTAAAATATCATGTATTTGTCAACTCAAATAGCCTGTAAAATACTGCCATCCAGAACCCAAGTTTTAATTAAAAAAAAAAAAAAAGTCCTCTAACTTTCCTGGTATACTGTTTTATTATTTGCTTTTAACCCAGAGAAGGCTGACATTATTTATTTATTTTTGAAGGGAGGGCAATGTATATTTCATCATTCTATTCCCACAGATGAATACAATTCTTTTTTTTAAGTTTTTATTTAAATTCCAGTTAGTTAACATACAGTGTAATATTAGTTTCATGTGCACAATACAGTGATTCAACACTTCCATACATCACCCAGTGCTTGTCACAACAAGTGAACAACTTAATCCCCATCACCTGTTTAGCCTGCCACCTGTGCCCCCCACCTCCCCTTTGGTAACCATCAGTGTGTTCTCTAGAGTTAAGAGTCTGTTTCTTAGATTGCAGAAAAGGCAGACTTTAAATCAACAAACTTCAGTAATTCTATCATTTTGCCCAATATAATTTATCATTAGCAAAAAAGCACTGAAATGAAGGAGTAACATGGAGGTTTATGATTTCTCTCTGTTAGGCCAGTGATTTGGGCTAATTTGGGGATAGCTGTGAAGATTCATGCTTTCAAATTTTCCTTTGTGTTCTCAAATGCTTTATGAACTGTTTCATGGGGGAGAGTTCAGGTAAAAATTGTGGTGGATACATATAAGTAATTTACATTTGAAATGTACATGTGAATAATATATTTGATATTTTTATGATTTATACTGAAAAATAAACCCGAATAAAAGAACACAATTAAAATAATAGGAACACTTCCTAGTTTTCTGTTTTTGAGCTCCAGTAATGCAGGTCATGATGAAAGTCAAAGATTCTCTTTGTTCTTTGAATGAAGCCCCAGTGTGAAGGCTCTGTATCAGCTCTCCCTCTAGCAGGGAATGCTTAAATATTAGGGAGAGACATGCTCACCGCTACATTATCTACTTCCTCTTTCCTTGGTGCCTTTTTAATTACATTTCATGCAGGTAGGGCCAAATGACTACTTTTGGCCGATGGAATATAACTAACTGACAGTGTTAGAGGCCACCTCCAGTTCTGATCTCTAAAATCTCCCACAAATGTTTTACACTTTTCTTTCCTCGTCTTTAGGACATAGTGAATGGCAGGTCTACTAAGTAGAAGAGACTAGGGTGCTGAATGACTGCATGAAGAAAACAGCATCTCAGCTCCCCAACCTGCATTCACTGTTTACTATGAGTGGAAACTTAAAAACCCAAAATCAAAATCCTTGTTAGTCTTAATTTAATGAAAATTTGGAGATGCTCATCAAGTTAGCTTACCTCGACTAATGAAAACGGAATTACAAAGTTATAATTAATTGGGTCTATTGATTGGTAACAAATATGTAAATAGAATTTTTATGTACTTATTTTCAATGCACAAAATGATATTTATTACAAGTAGATCAATCTTTACTATTTGGAAATAATTACTATAGATTTTACTAGCTAAGGGACATTAAATATAACTTTGATTTTTACTTAGCCAGAAAGAAATTGGACCAACTGATCATTAAGATACTGGCCAGTTTATCATTTCTATTTTATCCATTTAAAAAATACCTTTTGAGGGGTGCCTGGATGGATCATTCAGTTAAGTGTCTGCCTTTGGCTCAGATCATGTTCTCACAGTTCATGAGTTTGAGCCCCACATCGGGCTCCTGCTGTCCACATCAAGCCCGCTTCTGTCCCCCCCTCTGTCTCTGCCCCTTCCCCACTTGCATGCTGTCTCTCTCTCTTTCTCTCTCTCAAAAATAAATAAATAAAACTTTTAAAATACTAAATAAATAAATATTTTTTGAGCATCTACTATGTGCTAGGTGTGATTCTAAGGCTATAAAGTTACATCAGTGAGCCACACAGATGACCATCCCTATCTTCATGGAGTTTACCTATTACTAGAGAAGGACCATCAGCAACATAAAAATTGATCAGTTACTATTACAAGTGATAAAGTGCGACAGGAGAAAATGAAACAAGTTATATGGGATTAAGAGTGAGAGAGTAAGAGTGAAGGAGGTGATGCACTTTTAATGGAAGTGGTCAAAGGCAGCTCCTTCCACTGAGGAAGTAACATTTGAGTAAGACTTAAAAGAAGTAAGGGAGGGAGAACAGAACATTTAAGGTAGAGGAAACAATCAATTCAAAGGTCCTAAGAAGAGAACATGTCCAGTGTATTCAAAGTAAGGAAAAAAGTATTTGTTACTAGAAAAAGAGAGTGTTATAGTTCGTTATGGCTACCGTAACAAAATACCATAGACTACTAGGTGGCTTTAACAACACAAATTTATTTTCTCATGGTTTTGGAGGCTAGAAGTCCAAAATCAAGGTGTTGACAGATTTGGATTTTTCTGAGGCTTCTCTCCTTGGTTTGAAGATGGCCACCTTCTCACTGTGTTCTCATATGGTTGTCCCTCAATCTGTGTTGTCTGTGTCCTAATCTCCTCTCCTTGTAAAGACACCAGTCCTATTGGGTTAGGGCCCACTCTAACAACCCATTTTAAATTAAACCTCTTTAAAAGCCCTATCTCCAAATACAGTCACATTCTGAGAACACTGGAGTTTAGGACTTTAACATACGAATTTGGGGATCTAGGGGACACAGTTCAGGCCATAACAGAGAGATACTGTATGCTGTTCATATAAGTCTTTAAGAAATGGGGTTTTAGTCACTGGAGTAAAATGGAAAACCAAACCTCTCTTTGAGCAGAGAAGTGACATACTTGACTTATGTCTTAACAGTAGCATGTGTTAAGGGGCAAGGACAATAGGAAGCTATTGACTTAGTCCAAGCAAGAGATTAGGCAGTTAGATTCATCTATGAGCTGCTCAATATTGGTATATCTGAATCAGGTACAAGGAAATAATTTTGTCAAATTTAGAATCTTTAAGTTTGACAATAAAACACAGAAAAAATGTATTTATTTTTGCAGATGGGAAAACTGAGGCCTCGATTAAAACACTTTTCTAAGTTTTCATAAGTTCTTAAAGATAAAGCAGCTTTTAGGTCATTCATCTTTTCATTACTCTTTCCATCAGCCTCAAATTCAACTTTGTAAAGCAAATTATATGTTCAAGAACATTTAACTTTTCACCCAGATATGTGTATGATGTGTTCATTGCCTTCAGGTGTCAATTCAAAGGCACCTTTAGAGAAGATTTCATATAAACATCCTTTACCCCTGCCTGTCCACATCCATTTACCCTGCAGTATTTTTCTTCATCTTGCTGCTATACCATATATAACTTTATTTCATTTATTTGTTTATTGTTCACATGTCTCCTCTACAGTATTAACTGTATAAAGTCAAGGGCATTTTTAGTGATATACATATATCTATATTTTAGTGTTATATATATACACATATATATACACACACACATATACATATGTATATATAAAACTATGTAGTTATATATAACTAAATATATATATGTATGTATACACATATATTATATATGTAGTATCCTTCAAGTTTAATTGTTTTCATTTTGAAAATGTAGATTTTAGAAGGTATACAGTATATTTAGGTTTTTAAAATAGTGTTTTATCTTCCAAGTGTTGTTTCCAGTGAAAAATTTTAACACAATTATTTTGTCAACAGCTCCTTCTTTTTTTTGGAAACAAGCTTTTCCCATCCTTCTCTCCTCCTACCCCAGCTCCTTTTGGGGACTGCTATCCAACTTCTGTTTTTCCTCTAACCATGTAGTTCAAGGGGAATCAGTTATTTTTCTCATCCCATAGCTCATTGGTTAGCAGGTAACAAACCCAAGTTGGACCATTTCCAGTTTTTTAAAACTAGAAATGAAAGTGATTTCTTTTCTAATGATAACAATAAGAAGCACATCTTGGAAAAAATTGGTCTGCTGTAAGAAAAAATGAGGAAGATACTTGGAGACTGTGACATGAGGGTACCCCCCCTTTTTTAAAGTTTATTTATTTATTTTGAGAGAGAGAGAGAGAGAGAGAGAGAGAGAGAGAGAGAGAGAGAGAGAATCCTATGCAGGCTCCATGCTGTCAGTGCTGAGCCTGACATGGGGCTTGAACTGACAAATCCTGAGATCATGACCTGGGCCAAAACCAAGAATCCGACACTTAACCAAGATCTGACGCTTAACCAACTGAGCCGCCCAGACACTCCTGACATGAGGGTATTCTGATGGGATTCAATTCCTGGACTCCAGTTGTATCCATAGCTACCTCCTTTATGTAGTTTGATTGTTCAACTTTGACTTTGTATTCTGGAACTAATAAAGTTTTCTCTTGTCACTTTAGTTTGTTTTAGGTTTTTTTTCTAAATAGCAAATACATGATTTCAGGTTAATATATTATATATGATAAATACCTACCTAAGCTTTATCAAAGTTGTTATAATTCTTTGCTAATACATTTTCAGCATTTCTTATCATATCTAATAAGGAGATGTGGAGATATATATGAAAGAAAACCATCCATGGCTTTTCTTTCTTTCTTTCTTTCTTTCTTTCTTTCTTCCTTCCTTCCTTCCTTCCTTCCTTCCTTCCTTCCTTTCTTTCTTTCCTATTAACACCACTAGAAGGGATGTTACTATTATCTTCCTCAAAGTACAAGAAAATAAATTATCCTTTTGGGATGGGCCATCACACCTGTGTAATCCTAGGAAGGATCAGGCACTTGTCACCATGGCTTATCACACATAGTTGAACAAGAGTCCTAAAGAAGGGCTCAATTGGTAGAGATAGAACCTTTTTATGAATCTGACCTTTGAAACCAACATAGTGGGCAATAACCATTAACAGATCAAATATGAGAAATGTCAGGTGTGGAATAAACCCTGACAGGAAATATTTCATCAGCTTAGGCATTGGAACAATCACTGACAGACCTTAGAGGCCATTCTGTGGGCACGCTCTCCCTACACTCAGTGACAAGGATGATGCGTGGCTTCTTTTAACACTGCCCTCCTTAGCTCAACATTCAGCTAAAAAGATATTAAACTGACTCAAGTGTACCATAATTCTGAGAAAATTACCATTGTGAGGTGACTGTTTTTTTTCATGATTGCTATAGAGAAGGAGTCCTGATAGAGAAATAAACTTAATATCTTTAAGTCCACAGTCCAGTATTTTTCTAGGCTATGTGTAGTGGGTAACAGCATTGCATATTCTTTTAGCCAGAGGCATCTTCAAGCCAGGTTCCCCAAATCTACTTTTCCAATTGTTAAGTACATCTCACACCTTCAGGTTTAAGGTTGCTGTGGAGCTGGTAACCGGGAGGCAGATAAAAATAGTTATTGGTGTGGTAGGCACAGAATTGCTATTCTGATGCTTTTCACCGACCACATTTTGACTTACACCTCTGTCACTTTCTTTTGAGGCAGCCGCCAATTAACCAGTCTGGTTATGAAAGAATAGCGGTAGGCCTACTAATACAATTAAAAAAATAAATAACACGAAGGCCTTTAGCACTAGCAAAGTAGTTTCTTGGAATGTGTTTATTTCCTGACTGGTGACTATATCCGCTAAAGATCTGGTTGTGGCTGAAATTAGAAATCCCATTAGTGACACATTTGGGAGTGTCTCTAATATGGTCCTTGTTTCTGAACTGTGGGAGGAAAATCACTGGATATTGCTCTGTCTGTGGCAATGATCCCTGAGCTCTTTTAGTAAACAATCCATCAGCATCCGCAGTTTGGAGGGGAACATAAATTGCATGCATCATCTAGCACCCAATAAACACTAACAAGTAATAATAAGAAAAGTTGAAGTGCAGGTCTGTAACTACAGGGAAATAAGACTGGGTACTAAAAGGGAAGGAAACATTTGAGTTTTCTTCATAACAGCTACTTCTGTCTTCTTACTTAAGAAGTTTTATTTCCTTTGCACTCTTGTACTTTCATCCTGATGACATGGCTATTATTTTATAGCAGTTTCAAGCAGTTAATTAATGAACTGCACACAAGTGACATGATACCACCTTGCCCAATTATCTCTAGCATCTATTTTTACAGTACAAAGCACTGCCGCTTTGTGAATTGTCTCCGTTCGCAAATTGGCTCAGGAGGCAGTTACTTTAATAGCCAAAACAATGCAACGGTAGTGCCACACTGGTGACACAGAGTAATTGTAAATCACCATGTGAGATCTCATAAAGCTCACCATAAAAGCCTGGTGATATCATGTAATAAAAGTGCTCTTTTCTACTGAGTTAAGCAGCTATTGCTCAATTTACCGTGTAATCTCATGAGCCCCAGGCTCATTAGCCCATCTAGAACGGGATGTGGCATGAGGAGATGGTGACCACATAGAACCAAAGAATCGTGGAGATTTTTTTTTTCCTTTTTCTCTTGGTGTGATTTATATAATAGAGAAACCTACCCTGTCAGGTAGTTATATTTCAAATTTGTTCAAGCAGCTTCATCAACACTCCGCTTTTTCTCCCTGGTTTGCCCTTTTCCTCTGGTCACCAGTGTTCTTGAACTTCTGTCATGCTCACACACACAATGTGATGTTCAGTTTGCATGTCCCTATGACTACATCGATTTTCTTTCACAGTTTGTCACAGCAGTCTTTGTTTAATTAAGAATCATCTCGGGGCACCTGGGTGGCTCAGTCGGTTAAGCGTCCGACTTCAGCTCAGGTCATGATCTCGCGGTCCATGGGTTCAAGCCCCGTGTCGGGCTCTGTGCTGACAGCTCAGAGCCTGGAGCCTGTTTCAGATTCTGTGTCTCCCTCTTTCTCTGACCCTCCCCTGTTCATGCTCTCTCTCTGTCTCAAAAATAAATAAATGTTAAAAAAAAAAATTAAAAAAAATCAGCTTAAGTATAAAATACTATCAGTGTGTGTCCAAAAACAGAAAGTTAGCTTTGAGTAAACCAAGAGTATATTTTACAATTTACTGTTTGCATAAGCCAAATTCACCATGGTGACGATATACTTTCTCGACACAAATAACAAAAAGGCATAGGTATGCTCTGTGCTTGACATATTTAATAGAATATGTTTACATAGTTTACAGTGTTCATCTGTAAGGATGTCCATTCTGTCATAGGTAGCATTAAGAATCTGAAATGTCAGGGTGCCTGGTTGGCTCAGTCAGTTAAGCATCCGACTTCAGCTCAGGTCATGATCTCATGCTCTGTGACTTAGAAACCTGCATTGGGCTGTGTTGAGAGCTCAGAGCGTGGGGCCTGATTCAGATTCTGCATCTCCCTGTCTCTGTCCCTCCCCTGCTCAGGCTCTGTCTCTGTCTCAAAAAGAAATAAATATTTAAAAAAAAAGAATCTCAAATGTTATCACCAAAAAATATACAACCAGTAATATTTGTATAGTCTATGTCATTTGTGACACAGTTTTAAACTACACATATTTCTCCATAAAGTCATATCTGTTAGACTAAAATATTATATATATATATATATATATATCATTAATATTATTCTCTATGAAGCAGAATTGTTTACAAAATAAGAAGCCTGGGATATAATTTTCTGCCATCTACCAGACTATTGGCCAAAATAAACAAAGCCTCACATGTCCTGTTTGGTTCAAAATACCCAGGCTCTCTATTATTTTCTTTCTTTCTTTCTTTCTTTCTTTCTTTCTTTCTTTCTTTTAAATTATTTGTAAATATCTTTTCCTCTTCTCTAGTAAGCTCCTTTGAGGGACTTTTCTACTTTTTTTTTTTTTTTTTGGCAAACTTTACCTGTCTACCACAGTTTATTTTTAATTCATAATAAGTATTTAATAAATATTTATTAAGAGTCTTTCACAAGCAGAGGTACCAAAATTTGCTTTCTAAATGCTATTTGCACTTACAAGGAGTCACCTCAAGAGACTACATATGCCTGTAATATTACTGGGAATTTTTGAAACACCTTTCGGGAACTCATCCTTTTTTTTTTTTTTTTTTTAATGTTTCTTTATTTTGAGAAAGAGAAAGAGAATGAGCAGGGGAGGGGCAGAGAGAAGGAGAGAATCCCAAGCAGGTTCCATGCTGGCAACAAAGAGGCTCTATGCAAGGCTCAACCCCATAAATTGGGAGATCATGACCTGAGCTGAAATCAAGAGTCAGATGCTTAACTGACTGAGCCACCCAGGGGCCCCTGGAACTCATCTTTAGAACAATTTTTAAGACATGCGGAAGACCATGCTTAGCTTTTATCTTATTTTTAAATTAAAACAAATATTAAATGCCTGAATCCTTCAGATATTCATTAAGTCCTAAGGATCCTGGCTAATTCTAAAATCTAACCTACTGGCAAAACAACCAAGGTTGTATATGTGAATGTGCCAAAGATTCTGATGGTCAATCCAAAGTGGCATTGAAATAACAACCACATTGAAATAAACCAGTGGCTTAGTAAGATAAAGGCTTTGGGATATGTCATTTTCCATTTCAGTTTCAATACAGTTAAACTTTCTCAAGAATCATTATTTTATGGCAATACTTTGAATAACTGTTCCATCGTGAAGCATTGTTATATTTTAATTACTTGATTAAAGGAAACAAGTAAATGTAAGGCTACATTTGTGTAGGTTATAGAATAACCAAATATAAAACAATTCACACTTAAAGCATTATGTAATGTGTTTTATTCACTGAGAAGCCATTAGGAACAAAGTAGCAAAACATGCATTACATGCTACATAATTTAACACAGAATTCTGAATCTATGGTATTGTGCAAAAATGTGACATTTTCTCACTGGCTATATATGATGTGTCTAACCTTTGTTCTTATGGCATAAGTTAATTACATCCTAAGTGAATATAGGGGTGTGTATTTTAACTTTGCTGACCTTTATTATCTTAACTTTTACATAAATAAAGAATTGCTATTTTTTAATATATTTTTCCAGAAAGTTTCTGGTGGTAGTAGATGCTAGCTTAGGTTGAAAATAACTTGCTGATTTATTAGGCCAAAGCTGCCTCTAGTATCAATCTACTTGGCCAATACAAAGGTCAGAGAAGATAAACACCTAATTTGATTAAATAAATTGACAACTGATTATTTATTAAAGGGGGATAGACTGCAGGTATGGGATTCATAAACACCAACATCATCTTACACATGTTCAGAATCTGATACAGGTAAATTTCTATATCACACTATATTCTTTGTATTGCCCTTGGGGAAAAAAAAAATATTGCAAGAATGATGATGCCATGGAATGTTGAATGGAAGTCCTGTAACTATCAAGGATGGTGCAAATTACCTGTGATTTACACATTGCTTGAAGCAGAAATAACATATTTGCTACTATCAGTCATAAAAAACAAAAGTAAGGTCACAAAGTAGGTCTGTGTATCAGAAAATCCATTCGAATCTACAATTCCCAGAGTTTATTTATTTATTTTTTTTCAACGTTTATTTATTTTTGGGACAGAGAGAGACAGAGCACGAACGGGGGAAGGGCAGAGAGAGAGGGAGACACAGAATGGGAAACAGGCTCCAGGCTCTGAGCCATCAGCCCAGAGCCCGACGCGGGGCTCGAACTCACGCACCGCGAGATCGTGACCTGGCTGAAGTCGGACGCTCAACCGACTGCGCCACCCAGGCGCCCCGGCAATTCCCAGAGTTTAAAACATTGAAACTGGACATTCAAGCAGGTAGTAGGGAAGGAACCTAGGCAGGTTACAAGTTTTTAACTCACCTACTAGAGGTGTCCAGGAAGAAGCAAGATGGGAAGACAATGGAGAGCGGAGACCTGTATTTACATAGCTTTGCTGAGAGCTGTGTGTGCCTATCCTGCTGACTCCTCCCAATAACTCTCTGATTAGGTTAATTCAGCAGATATTTTAGTCTATGGCAGGCAATGTTCTAGCTTGTGGGGATTCAATAGGCACTTAGGGCTGCTCTTCTTATGGATTTGTGTCAAGGTTTCTCAACCTTGGCACTATTGACATTTTGGGCAAGATAATTTTTTGTTGTGGGGCTATCTTATACATTTCTGGGATGTTTAACTGTCTCCCTGACCTCTACACAATAGATACCAGTAGCACCCATGCATTTTTGATAAAAAATGTCCACACATTTCCAGATGTCCCCTGGGAAACCAAATTGCCCCTATTGAGAACCACCGACTTACATAATAGTGGGGGGATGCTGAGCAGTGAATCACTTAACAAATAAATAATGCAGTTTCAAATAGTGAGAAACCCAATAATGGGGTAGAAAGTTACTAGGGGTGGTGGGAGAGAGGGTAAGAGGATTTGTACAGAATATTCCAGCTACTGGAAAGCACTCTCAAGAGGGAAGTCTCAAGAAGATGCTAAATGATGTAAAGCTCTAAGAAAAGAGGTTAGAAACAAAGAATGAATAGCAAATGCAAAAGTCTGAGTTATGAAGAATCTTAGCCTACAAAAGTTTCTCCATTTGCTCAAGGTCATGTAGAACCAGGATACAAGTCAAATCTGTCTGCTTCCTGATCCTGTGTCATTTGCATACCCCTTCTATCACCTAGCTTTAAATCAAGACAACTGTCCTTTAAGCATCCTAGAGTAGACATGTGGTAAGTTCTGCTGGTGGAAGAATGATCTGAACTCATAGCTAAAACACACTAGTGACTGCTGATGGTTAGAGAATCTGGGGAGGGAAAAAAGTTGATGATGTTAGCAGACAAGTTTCATCAGGAAACATAAATTTTTCACAGTAATAATAAGAACATTAATATGTAAAATATCAATATGATGACCCATGTCCCTTTTCCCTTTCCTTTCTTCCTCATAAGTTCTCAGAGACATATTTTTTTTCTAAAGAATAAGTTTTACAACAAACCACAGTGGGTGGCATAGTAATATGAAATTAGAAAGTCTTTTTAGCTGATAATATTCATCCTAAAATATAGGGTATCTCTGACACCACGAATTAAAATATATGTTGACAAAGAGATATTGCCTTTTATACCAGGTAATATACTTGTTATGGATTTATGGTTTGTACATAATATTAAGTGGCCCGGACAGAGAGATTTCATTGAACTCTTGGGAAAGACTGTAACTTATATTTCCTGCTGACTTCTGTTTTGCATGGTACCTTATTAAGATTTATGGAATATTTAGTCTTTGATTCTTTAATTATAATTGGCAGGTGTCCCTGAAGTTGTAAAGCAATTAGGAAGCTGTTTTCTTACAACAGCAGTGCTGGTGGACTTGATTTTTCTAGAGTGTTTATCATGCCCTATTTCCTCTCATTTATCATTCCAGATTGAGTCCCTCAAGGACTGCAACCTAGCTGTGACCAATACCTCAGGGCACAGATGAAGATAAGGAGCCTGGAGAATATACAAGTAAGTTTACTGCACATGAGATTTGACCATCAGTTGTAATGTTTAACACCTTACAATATGAACTTTATATATTGTCTCTGAAAGTAGAGGCCTCCTTGTTTTAAAAAATACTACGAATTTTCACTCTGTTAATACTTGAGGTCTTTATTCATCCAGAGACAGTAAAATGTTACACAGTTTAAAAGTCCTTTAAGTAATAAAATTGTTCTTCCTAGTTTACAGAATAGAATTTTAAGACATCTTTAAAACAAACAAGAACAAATGTGTTTCCTTGACTAACTCTACAAAGACCCTTTAAATCTGTTTTATTTTAATTCAGGAGGGACTTTTATATTCTTCAAAATGTTATATGCTTTTCTTTCTGGAAGGGAAAGATAGCTCAATTTATCTTTTATAGTATTTGCTATTTGAGTCACTATTTTAAACTGGGTAATAATATGTTATACGGTAAATATTCTCAATGACGTATCCGTTTCTTCAATAAAAATATTTATTGCTCTACTTTCTATGCGCCAGGTAGTTGATATATTGTGAAAGAAAAAAAAAACATATGGTTCCTTTCCTCATTCAGTTTATTGTCTAGGAGGGGAAGTTTTATTTATTTATTTATTTAGGTATGTATGTATTTATTTATTTATTCAATAAATATTTGTTTTATCAGACTTCCTTTTTTGTACAAAGGTAAAGAAGACAGCCAAAGTCCTGAATTCAAGAAGTATATATTCAGTTGAGAGGCATTAAAAAGTAATCAAATAAATCTATTATGTAATGAAAAAATAAATCAAAGAAAACAGATTATGGCATGCAGCTTGAGGTGTTTACTTCTATAGCTCTTACTTTTCTGTGTGTTTAAATACTGAAAAACTCATTCTAAAGAATAAATGGGAAATATGGGAGTTGAAATAATTTGTCTCTAATATTTTGAACTGCTTGACTGGGAAGAGATCAAAGTGATAGAGAAATCCAGAAGGTAGATATATGGGGTCAGAGGAAACATTTTAAAGATGGAAGAGCATCAAACACGTTTGAATATGAATAAGAATGAGGCAGGAGGGAAAGGGAAATTGAAATAAAAGCTGAGGGGATTCCTAGAGGACCCAGTCCTTGGGAATGCAGAAGCTCACAGATATCTTACAGAGCATTTGTGCGGGGGACATTTCTTTCATCCATTTATTAATTCTTCTATTCGTTTATTTAGTCACACCTTTTACTCAATTATGCATTGTAAAATATGAAAAAAATAAACACTCTCTCTACCGTGAAGATCTTATATATCTATGACCAGAAAATAACTCTACATGAAAACACAAATTGTAATGGCAACTATTACCATGGGAATTCAGAAGAAAAGATCACTATGAACTCAAGTTTTAATCCATATTAAGTGTTCATACTTGATGAGTGGGGCCCCTAGTCATTACTCATGGAGGAAGCTGTACTTGATTTAGGGGTTGAAGAAGAAGTGTGCAAACATGCAGAAAGGGTAAAGGCTTTCAAGACAGGGGAAATAGCATGAGCAAATGCAGAAGTGGAAATGATATTTTCTGTATTACATGTTATGTGTTAAATTGTGTCCCCACAAAAAATATATCGAAGTCCTAACCCCTGTACAACAGAATGTGATCTATTTAAAAATAGTCACTGCAGGGGTGTCTGGGTGACTCAGTCTGTTCAGCGTCAGACTCTTGATTTCAGCTCAGGTCATGATCTCGTGGTCATGAGACTGAGCCCTGCATTGGGCTTCCATGCTGGGCGTGGAGTCTGCTTAAGATTTCTCTCTCCCTCTCCCACTGCCCCTCCTCCACTCATTTGCCCTCTCTCTCTCAAAAGAAAAAAACAAACAAAAGAACCCAAAAAGAACAAAAACAGTCACTACAGATGTAATTCAGATTAGATGACACTAGAGTGGGCCCTTAATACAATATGACTAGTGTCCTTACAATAAAAGGAGAGAAAGATACACAGGGAGAAGACGGCCATGTGGACAGCAGGCAGATTAGTGTCATGCCAGGGATTGCCAGCGATACTAGAAGCTAGGAGGGGAAGGAAGAATTGTTATTTACAGGTTTCACAGAGAACATGGCCCCACTATCACTTTGATTTCAGGCTTTTAGCCTCCAGAACTCTGAGATAATATATTTTTGTTGCCTAAGCTACTGGGTACTTTGTTATAGCAGCGATATGAAACTAATACACATGGTATGTACTCTAATGTAGGTATTTCTTTAATGGTAAAATATTGTAATTTTGGTGTGTTTTTGCATTTTTACATTTCATATGGAAATATATTCTATCTGAATAATAGGAAGACATTTTTGTAAATGTTAATTGTATCACATTTTATCCTACTAACAACAAAAAGAAGTATTCTTAAATTCAATTCTCAAATTCAAGAATTATTCTTAAATTATCATGATAGCCTTTTAAAGCCATGTTTACAGGAAATATTTTTAAATATTGGAAAACACAGTGTAATATTAAATGATAAAGATACACATAAAAGTGTACACATCAACTGGGCTTAACGTATATGCCCGTCCCCACATGTATATGCAAGATTGGAAATGGCTGAACCAGGGGAAAAACTAAAACAAACTAGAGCAAAATAATTATAATAGCTATGGCTAGATTTGCCTTTTATTCTTAGAAACAAATCTAAGAGTCATTTTGCCTTTCTTGAGAATAAGAAACTTTTTGCCCATTTAGAAACAAAAAGTTAACTCTTGTTTGTCTACTACCACGATTGACGTGTATATGCCAAAACGGAGCTGATCCCGTGAAGACTGCTGAAATGTGCATATCGCTTTTGACCTTGTGTATGTTACACTCAGTAACACTTCGATTAGCATTGGTCTTCTGAGAAAAACAACTTGCTTTTACCCAGTCAACTTGAGTTCAGAAGTGCAAAGAGCCTTGGAGAGGTTCTGGTATCGGAGTTGGTTCTCAGTCACCCAACTATAGGGAGGGATCAATTCAAAGCTAAACTGTTGAGATATCCAGGAGACAGTCATTTGCTGACTTACTCCCTGATTATGGGGCTCTAGCTACTTTCACAGGCAACTTGAGAAAGGTGTTGGTAGCAGAAGCCAACTCATGATGAGGTGGTTATAAAAGGATCTTGCTTACTGTACCTGCAGTGCTTTTCTATGTTGTTTTTCCTACTTTTCTATGCTATTTCTCACTGTATTAAGGAGGTTTATGAGAATAACATTATACCGAAATGTGTGGTAACACTCTAGATACAGCAAGGCTAGACATTAACCTGTTCATTCCAGAAAAAAAAAATGCTAATTTTGGCTAATTTGTCTAATTTGTCTAATTCGGCTAATGCTGGTTTTGGCTAATTTCAAGTGAGGCCTCCCTATACCTAGCTGGCTTAGTAGTGGATTTGGGCCTAAATAATAAGTTACTATGAATTGAGAACAAGCCAGCACTAAAATGATTATAGTTCTATGTTAAATTTATATTTGTTTATTTACTTATTAAATGTTTGTTTATTTATTTTTTAGAGAGAGAGCATGAGCAGGGGAGGGGCGTGGAGGAAGGGGGATAGAGGACCTGAGGCGAGCTCCACACTGACAGCAGAGAGCCCGATGCGGGCCTTGAACTCACCAATTGTGAAATCCTGACCTGAGCCTAAGTCGGATGCTCGACCGACTGAGCCACCCAGGCGCTCTTCTATGTTAAATTTAAACTGCACTCAAAGAATAATTGGGTTTCAGTGAAAGGATGGGAGCTTTGAATTATCTGGTGGACTCTATTTCATAAATGATATACTGGAGGCGAAGTAACTCCTTAAGTTTCCTTAGAAAGTTTGTGTCAGATCCAGATGGAACAAAGGCCTTCTGACTCTCAGGTGATGGGCTCCTTCCATTATATCATGCTCTGCTATGATGATCTGTCAGAGATATTCAAGCACAGGCACAATGCTGTCAGTCAACCTGAACATAATCCACTAAGTTATGCTAATTCCCATAAAAACTAAGATGACACACAGCTGAAGGAATCCCCACTAGGATTTCGTTCATATAAATTTGCCCATTTATGGCAAATTCATCCTACTCTTTGGAATCTTTTTGTTCTCTTTATGCTGTCTCTATTGTCATAAACCCAGATGTTGCTAGGATTAAAGGAAGACAAAACGAGGAAAAATGAAACAGAAAGGAGAGTGGCGTTCTTTTCTACCTAAGCTAGTATTTCTGTGATGAGTACTTGTAACCAATGAAATGGGGAAGACGTGAGGTGGCCAGACCTGGCATCCAGTAAGTTTCATCAATATCAGGTGCTAAACAGAGGAAGGCCTGTGCTTAAATAGAAGGTTGGAGGAAAAGGAAATTTGCATGTAGTGATAGGATTCTAGCAACAAGGGCTTTTAGTAGTCTAAAATAATTTAGCAAATGCAAGATTATCATGAACTCAATGAGGCTTTAAATGTAATTAAAGGATGAAAAAAATCCACTGTTTTGAATATCCAATAGCTGTTATTACTATAACTTTCGGTTTTAATTTGTTAAAAATGCTTAAAAATATTCAAAGAAGATGAATATCCCTGACTCCTTTAGGAAAACTGGATTTTTGTTTAGTGAAGGTAATACCAAGGAGAAAAATTCTGTGGGAAGAAGCCGCTATCAAATTGCTGGCTGGGATGCCTGGATTAGTAAGGACTTTTGTTTACTAATCAGAAGCCCAAATTTAGGAGTAAAAGAAGACAGGCTATGTTAATCCCTTGTGGAAAATTATCTTTAGAGTGTTTTGTTTTGTTTTGTTTTGTTTTTTTGGGTTTTGGTTTTTATTTTTACCTCAGTCAGGAAACTAAACAAGATGTGGGATCATTTTCTTCTAAGCCATCTTTCAAATTTCTTCCAGGGTTATTGTTTCCCTAATTTGGAAATTTCGTTATCTCATGTCACCATTTGAAATTTAAAATACAATTCTGTGATTCTCCATTCAAATTTAAAATAAAATATATTTACAATTTAAAAATGTCAGTGTGCTATTCCAGACCCTTTCTACCAACCAAGACTTCTCTCCCATGGTAATCTAACATTTACATTTTATGAACATTAAACTCCTTGTCACCCCCTTAGACACAAAGTGCTTCCTTGGTCAGGCATCTCCAGGTATCTTTCTGCCTAGTGACCCTTCTTCAAAGCCCCATTCAGTTGTCTACTGTAGAGTCTTCCCTAACCCATTCTGAAAAGTCTTCCTTCCTCTGTGCATTTGCAGCATTTATACATGACTCTGTGGACAGATCTTATGACATGGGACTTCAGTTATGTGCATGTGAGTGTAGAATTTATGTTTTGGTCAACTTCCCATCTCTAGCATCAGCTCAGTGCTTGACACATAATGTGTGGTCAACGGATGCTTTAAGAATGAGCGTGTGAAAGAATGCATACATCTGTTGAAGGCCAATCCAAGCACAGAAAAATGTGCAGGAGCAAGAGAATGCTGTGTGCTTGTCCTACAGACATTTATAGATCGATGAATGCTATTAAGCTAAAAGCAACATCAAAGACAGGTCTAAAAGAGAAAGAAGTCACACCTGGAGAGAGTATAAAAAATAGAAATAGCTTTCTCACATCTTGTATGAAGCATTATTCCATGTATACAGCTTATGGGCTGACTGTATGTATTTAAACCTCAGGCCTTTTTAAAATAAAGACATTTTCCAAAGCAGTTGCAATAACTACCTTCTTCTGGCCCTTATGCTTCTTCTTCATGCCAATATGGCTTTGATCTTTTCTAGATTAGTTGGTTTCAATTATTCTTTTCTAAATATGCTCTACCTGTGGAGATACATAGTTGACCCAAGTACAGTGATTCTTCAAGAATGGATAACACGGTTAGATCCAATATCTCAAAGTCTTTCTTTATATATATATATATATATATATATAATTTGTTTTTGATAGAGAGAAACAGAGCACAAGTGGGAGAGGGGCAGAGGGAGAAGGAGACACAGAATCTGAAGCAGGCTCCAGGCTCTGAGCTGTCAGCACAGAGCCCCACACAGGGCTCGAACTCACAAACTGCAAGATCATGACCTGAGCCGAAGTCAGATGCTCAACTGACTAAGCCACCCAGGCTTAAAGTCTTTCTTACCAGACAAGAAAATAGAATTGTTTTCTTCTGAGGAGTGTCTCAAATACTGCAATTAAATACCATCATTTGGATGCTTTTTGCTTTAAGTAACAGAAAACCCACCTTAAAGTCTTTTTAATAAATAGGGCTTTACTTATCTTATATATTAAAAGAGTTCAGAAGGAAAGCATTGGTTTATCTATTCAAAGATGTCAAAGGCCAAGGCTGTCCCTTACTTTCCCTTTTCTGTCTTCCGGATGTAGGCTTTTCATCGTGGCCTAGTTGTTTCATTATCTCAAGAAACTCCTTCAGGGGCGCCTGGGTGGCGCAGTCGGTTAAGCGTCCGACTTCAGCCAGGTCACGATCTCGCGGTCCGTGAGTTCGAGCCCCACGTCAGGCTCTGGGCTGATGGCTCAGAGCCTGGAGCCTGTTTCCGGTTCTGTGTCTCCCTCTCTCTCTGCCCCTCCCCCGTTCATGCTCTGTCTCTCTCTGTCCCAAAAATAAATAAACGTTGAAAAAAAAAAAAATTAAAAAAAAAAAGAAACTCCTTCAGGTATCATGACAACTTTGAAAAGCAGAAAACTGGAACCGTCATTTGTCTCTGGTAGAAATAAAGTCTACTTAGTGTTCCTAGCTACATTAACAAACAGCAGTGTTGTCATTTACCAGCAGCTTCCAGAATTATAGGTGTAACCCTTGACAGACATACAGTCTTTTATAGAATGTAACCTGTTTCCATTATGGCTGTTGTAGAAAAACAAGACACAGCAATCTGTGCTTTTCATACATCAACTAACATAGGGCCTTAGAGGGTGTAAGTCTATGAGAAATATTTTTAGATGTTAGTTTTGCAACCTTGAAAGATAATGATGATAATTGTATGGACAAGGGGTGATTTAAATTTTTAAACAAGCTAACATTATTATCAGGACAGACTTATTTATAAAACAAAGACAAGGCCTGAGTCACCTGTGTTATAATAAAATTAATAGAAATTTTGCTTTAATCACATTTTCTAAAAATTGGTTTCTCTCTCTCTTTATTTAAAAATCTCCAAAATATTTTTGTGATGAAAAGCTAAAGCCACTAGTTATAATGAACAGAAATAAATCAATGAAAGATGTTCAATAAATTAGTGCTTAAATTTTTAAAATGTACTTTCTTTGCTTATATTTAAGGGAAGTTTCTGGGAAGACTAACCAAGACTGGAAAAAATTCTTTTAATTTCCCCCAGTGTAAATACTAGGCCTTACTTTTCTCTTTCCCCTTTACTCTAAGAAGGCATGTTTGTTTTTTTCTTCCTGCAGAGACAAGACTTAAAGTAACTGCTGTTCACAGCTTGAAAGAACAAGACCTTCACTACTTTTTAAGTCTTTCCTCCCCAGAGGTAGCCTCTTGCTTTAATAAATTGAGGCTTTAACCCTAATGATTTTTTTTTGTAAATTTGGTTCAAGGGTAAAGGGTAGAAAGGCAAAACCCAACAGGCTATAGTATTTCTTTGTTATGTAAGACATTTATCATCATAAACATATATTGCACTAATAAGTTGTTCTATTCCCTACATGCAAAATCATAAAAAGAAAATGATAGCAAATATCATATGGTACGTATTGGTTGCAAAACTTTTTTAACATTTTTTGTTAAGAAAGCTAAAAAGGATGCTTTTTATAATCATAAGCTATCAGACATTTTAAGAACATGTGGTCTCCAACTCTTCGCTTGCATCTGGACTAGCCTTAGTGATTTGTCGGTAACTCAAATAATGTTACAGGAGTGATGGTGGGTGGCTCTCAGAGTGGGATCAGGAGACATAATGCAACTTCTGCCTAGTTCTCTGAGAATGGTTGCTCTGGAGAAAGCCAGCTGCCATGTAAGAAATTCAGCTCTAGAAATTACCCTGCTGGAGTGGTCTCATGTGGGCACTCTGATCAGCATGAACTGCAGCCCTGTGAAGGAACTGCCTGGGCATTCAGCCCAGCCGAGACTTGGGATGACAGCAGCACCAAGGGACAGGTGACATGCCACCACAGGAGGAACTTGACTCAAGGATTGTCTGGATCTTTCCTTCCTGAGTTCGTGACTCATCTCTCCAGACCATTCAAATGCTTGCCTTAAGTTACTAGTTTTAGAGTAATTAGACAATAATATCATCACAAATTTTAGTTAAAATTATTTAAAATCAGCTTTCTTAAAATAAGAAGGACAGATTACTAAAAAAAGTTTTTTTGTCCAAAATATATGTTTTTCGGTGAACAACAGCAGCTCACGGGGGCTCTAATTTATTTTTTGCTTTTACTTTAGCTTGTTTTGGGGAAGAGGAATCTGTTACTGACATTTTTTCTTCTGGATGGACAGTTTCATTTTGGGGGGATGTTAAATCTTCAAACTGGTTGTAATATAGTCATAAGAAAGGACACTTCTGCTTTCCTGAGTATTTCCTACGTGAGATAAGACAGTTAAACATAAACATGAGCTTTTTTAAAAAAGAGATTCTCCTATTATTTTAAAGTAAATTTATGTAACCTGTTTTTGAAATTCCTAATAATTTGACTAACTTCAGATACCATTAGAAAAAACACAAAATGATGGGGCACCTGGGTGGCTCAATCAGTTAAGCATCCGACTTCAGCTCAGGTCATGATCTTGCAGTTGGTGGGTTCGAGCCCCATGTCGGGCTCTGTGCTGACAGCTTGGAGCCTGGAGCCTGCTTCGGATTCTGTGTCTCCCTTTCTCTCTGCCCCTCCCCCATGCTCTCTCTCTATCTCTGTCTCAAAAATAAATAAACATTAAAAAAAATTTTAAATAAAAAACACAAAAATGAGCTTAAATATTTGAAAAAGAATGAAAAGGGAATGATTGAAATGAAACCTTCTAGGTTCTGGGAAGTTTCAATCACTGATCATAGGAAGAAAGGAAAGGAGAGATACACAAGTAGTTGGAAAGGGAGAGATCAGTAGTAATGATTTTGTAAATTATCAGAAAAAAAAGGTAGAAAGCCATAAAATTCTCCAAAGAAGTAAATGGAAATATATAGAGGAAAGTAGGTTATGATCAGTCAATATAAATACGTATAAATAGACATCCAATATATATTGGTTTTAAGGCACCAAAGATTGAAGAGAGCTCTGGAAAAAAACAGGCAATGTTTAGACAACTTTTTTTTTTTTTTTTTGCTACTAAACATCACTCTTTCCTTGTTTTCCCTTGCCTCATTACACGTCCTTATCACTTTTTCTGAATTTCTTTCTTTACACCTGTTCCCTCCTATTTTTTCCTCTCTCTTCTCCCTCAGTCTTTTGTTTGACTTCTTTTTCTCTCAAATAACAAAACTGGGAAATCAGGCTAGAGCAACATCTCTGTACTGTCCCCAGAAAGGTACAGATTCCTTCCATCTTCCTGCTCTACTATCCTTAGCATTTGGCTTTCAGCCTCATGATCATAAGATAACATTTCATTTAGAGACATGATTATATCACTGTTCCTGTTAGGGGGAAAGCAGAAGGTGAAATGTGAAGGGCAAATGTACAAAGAGAACATCGTCTGCTAAGTTAAATCTCTTTAAAAAGCATTCTTAAATCCTATCCAGAAGACTCTTGGCCATTCTTAAATCCTATCCAGAACTTGGCCATAAAGATACCCCTAGTTGCAAGAGTCTTAGAAGGGAAGTAATATCTGGACACAAAATCATCCTTTCCAAATTAGAATTCTACAGGTGAAGAAGAAGATGAAAAATGATAGTGACAGGCTAAGAGCAGAGTCTCCTTTATCTCCCAAGAGTCAATCTCATATTCTCAATCTCCTTGAAATCATTCTTCGGGACTGTGTCTCAATGCATCATTTACTTAACAAGTTTTATCAGTCTCCTATCAAATCTGCCATTGTCTACTTTCTCTTCCCATTGTACTGCTCTAGTAGGTTGAATGGTAGTCACACCCTAATTGCTGGAAACTATGAATGTTTACCTTTTTTTGGAAAATGGGTCTTTGCAGATGTAATTAGCAATCTTGAGATGAAGAGATCATCCTGGATTATCCAGGTGAGCCCTAAATCCAATGATCCAGATAACCATACAACAGATACACAGGGGAAATCTGACAGACAGAAGAGAAGTCCATGTGAAGACAAAGGCAGAGATTGGAGTTATAAGTCCATGGCCATGGAATGGCAGTAGTCACAGAAGCTGGAAGAGGCAAGAAATGGGATCTCCCACAGAGTCTCTGGAAGGAGTGTAGCCCTACAAACATCTTGATTTCAATTCCTGGTCTCCAAAATTGTGACAGAGTGTATTTTTGTTATTTTCAGCCATAAGCATGTGGTAATTGGTTGCAGCAGCTTCAGGAAATGAAGCTGCCTTAATCTGCTTTTTTTTTTTTTTCTTTTGCCTGGATTGTCACAACTATGCTAAATTGTCTTCCTCCCTTCATTCTTGCCCTAGTCCTATCTTTGCAGTCACTAGATAGTCTTCTTAACACAAATCTGATTACTACTTTGTCTTAAAACTTTTCAGTGGCTCCCCGTTGAGTAAAGGCTAATGTTTAAATCCCTTTGTAGGTCACACAAATGCCTTTACAATGAAGCCCCTATCCATACAAATTTAGCTTCTTACACTTTTAACTTGAATCATACATGATTTCCTGTAGTGCTGTGAATTCCCCTGGTATATCATGCTTCAATTCCTTTGTATGCATTCTTTTCTCTGCCCAGAACACTCTCCCTCCTTCTCTATCCGTTAAGCTTCTTCTCTTTGTGTGCAGATAAGTGCTTCTATGACCCCTGGTATACAATGCTTTAATTTTTTAACCCAGTTTGTCAGACTTAAATGTGAACCCCTCAAGGGTCTAGCACTCTTTGTATTTCTCCAGTCTAGGGAGTAGCAGCTGCATAATAAGCACTTAACAAAAATTTAGTCAAATAATAAAGAAGTGATCATTAGAATTGGAGGCTGCAAAGAGTGGGAATCCATTGAAGAGAAAGGAAAGGCCATTGGCTTCAGCTAAAAGTAAATGATTAGATTCCTTAGGGATAGTAATTTGGATGCTGATGGCTGATTGCTGGGAATTAAAAAGTAGCAGGTGTTTAGGAAGTAAATAGAGTGACTATAGATTCTGAGTTCCAGAAATCTGACTTCAGAAGAAAGGGAAATTATATGTGTCTAGCATTTTAATTAGCTTCTGATATTATATTGTTTTTAAAAAGAGTATAGATTATGATTTATGGTATTAGACTGCTGCTATCTTTTTTTTTTTTTTTTTGGCCTAATATCTATTGCCCTTGCCTTTGCTAAGCACATCCTGATTTTATTTAGTAGAATTGCTTCTCCCTCATTTTACGGTCTTAATGAGACTGCAAATCAAGATGTCTTGACTTATACTAGTTGAGGTATGATATGTGATCCAATCTTGGCCAATTGTTTCTCATTGTTCGTATTTTGA
The DNA here is from genome assembly GCF_022079265.1 of Lynx rufus. Taxonomy (NCBI): domain Eukaryota; kingdom Metazoa; phylum Chordata; class Mammalia; order Carnivora; family Felidae; genus Lynx; species Lynx rufus. The sequence continues at coordinate 154,614,240 of NW_025814834.1, forward strand.
CTCTTGAAGGAATCAATGGATAAAATAGTATAAGTTCATTCATTCCAGTGGGGAAACTTGAGATATCTGAGTGGTTCTTGACACTTAAACTTTCACAGTTGATCTTGTTCCTATCTTTTTTTTTCCCCCACAACCTGGTTTATCTTTCCTTTGATTCTTGGAACTACCTGTTATTCTTCCAAGTTTTTCTGCTTAAGTTACCCACAGTCAACTTCTGTAAGTTACAAACGAAGAATCCAAATGGCCCTAACTGATAAACTTGGGATTTATATTGATTGATTGATAGTAATAAATGGGAAACACCCTTAGAGAAAGAAAGAAGAAGAAGGCGGAAGAGGAGGTGGAGGAGAAGGAGGGAGAGAAGGAAGAGGAGGAGAAGAAATTCTTTAGTGGAGGCAAAAGCTAATGTTGCCTGTAGCTACTATTCTTATACTCCTCAGTTGCTTATATTAAGAAGGAAAAACGTTGTCTTTTTCTGGAGGAATTGAAAGAGTAAGTTTGAAATACAATTTTAGAAGTCTTCATAAAAATTTAAATCGCACAGATTCCAGATTATTTAAATTCACACAGAGAGCTACATAGAAGAGATGAACTAGGTAAAAACTGAGATGTTTGTCATTTCTAATTTCAGTAATCAAGTGCGGCTTGCTTTTTACTTGAAAAGGCCTCTATGGGATGATATTAATGGCATAATGGAGAGTCAAAGAAAAAAATCAAACTGATATGAAAAACAATGATATTGAAAAATTCATGAGCTGGAACCTTCAGAAAAGGAGAGTGTTTATGGTGATAGATGGTTAGGGTTACTGGAATGGTATGTGGTCTTTTGTCCTGAAGGACATGCCACTTCTTTTAGTCCTAAAATCTATATAATGCATTAGAAACCTTCTCATCAGGAAGACTATCGTCAAGTGCTTTAACTGAAGTTCTTCCATTAAAATCCCACTAGTTAATGAGTATTTCTTCCCAGTGATGCTTGCTTGATTTCTGTTATAAGGTGATTGGTTTTGAGAGAGTCTGTGTGCTCATTACGGCTAAAAGTGTTAATTCTTTATTATTTTTGAGAATGAGAAAAGTCTCCTTCTTGGGCCTTAGGGATGTGACCCTAACAAGCAACAGTTATCATTTGCCTGTATTACTCTGATTGTCTGCCTTCACCTGCTCAGGCATCAATATTCTGACTAGCGACTCTATTCAGCATTTGTGACAGGGACATCTAGAACAGAAGAAGGCAGGAAGGTCTGAGAAGGATTTCAAAGAAAGACAATTTGGAGAAACTGACTTTGAGCCCTAGGAAATCAAGTAATTGTATGACCTTAATCAAAATACTTAACTTCTTTATTTCTCAGTTTCTTTATCTCTGAAATGGAGATTATTGTACCTAATCTTCTTATCTCATGGAATTGCTGTGAGGGAAAGGAATAACATGTGTGGAAAACTTTAACTAAAACATTTCTATGGAAATGAAATATATACTTTTAATTGAGACACATATCCATATCATGTTATAAAATAATTTAGATGAATGTGCTTCTCCACAAACAGTAAAGCACATGAATATGTTAAAAATGATAAGTTAGATAAAAAAATAAAATAAAAATATATTCAAATGCTGGGGCGCCTCAGTGGCTCAGTCCGTTGAGCATCCGACTTCAGCTCAGGTCATGAGCTCAAGGTTTGTGAGTTCAAGTCCCGCATCAGGCTCTGTGCTGACAGCTCAGAGCCTGGAGCCTGTTTCGGATTCTGTGTCTCTCTCTCTCTGCTCCTCCCCCACTTGTGCTCTGTCTCTCTCTCTCAAAAATAAATAGACATTAAATATATATATATATATATATATATATATATAGTCAAATGCAATAAAACATATAGAACTTAAAAAACCATTATATAGGAGCATCTGGGTGGTTTAGTCAGTTAAGCAGCCGACTCTTGATTTTGGCTCAGGTCATGCTCTCATGGTTCATGGGCTCAAGACCCACGTCAGGGTCTTCACTCTTAACATGGAGAGTGCTTGGGATACTCTCTCTCTGCCCCTCCCCTGTTCATGCTTTTACTCTCTCTCTCTCAAAAATAAAGGAATAAACTTTAAAAAAAATTTTTTTTAAGTTTTTTTATTTTTGAGACAGGGAGAGACAGAGCATGAACAGGGGAGGGTCAGAAAGAGGGAGACATGGAATCTGAAACAGGCTCCACGCTCTGAGCTGTCAGCACAGAGCTAGACGCGGGGCTCGAACTCACAGACCGCGAGATCATGACCCGAGCCGAAGTCGGCTGCTCAACCGACTGAGCCACCCAGGCACCCCAAGAAATAAACTTTTTTAAAAAGCTATTATATAAACATACTTTCAAAGAAAAGCAAAATGCATCTAAATTGTATGTCCTGGCTATTTCTTTTTATTTTATTTATTTTATTTTTTGAGAGAGAGAGAGAGAGAGAGAGAGAGGGAGAGAGATTCTTAAGTAGGCTGCATGCTCAGCTCAGAGCCCGATGCAGGGCCCGATCCCACAATCCTGGGATCATGACCTGAGCTGAAATCAAGTCGGATGCCCAACCAACTGAGCAACCCAAGAGCCCCGTGGCTAATTCTTTTTTAAAAAGACAGTATCTCTAGCAGTATTGGTAACAATATGTTGTAAGATGTTTATCCTTTTTAAACTTGATTGTGATATTTGCCTTGTGTCTCCGGCTCATATTATCATTGGCTTTTACTCCTAATAAACACTGATTCATTGCTTTTAGTCATCTTGCAGGTGCTGTCATATAAAACCTGGAGTTTTTATATAAAGATCCTAGCATATAAAACCTAGCATTTTCTCTTCTTACTTTATAGCAAGTGGTAATGCCGAAGGTACAATACCATCTTTTTGTAAGTGTATACTTATCAAGACATGCCATGCATTAAAAAAACTTCCTGTGGTAGGTTATATTGGCTGATTCCGAATGTTTACAAAATATGGCCTATATTTTTTATAATTACATTTTAATTGAGCCATAGATAGCATAAAAGATAACTGCATGTGTATTATCTACTTGAATAATATTTCAAGGTACATCTTTTAATTTTACTGCTTTTATTGATACCGTTACAGTTTGTGATTTCCCCACAGCTGTTTTTATTTCGTGAAAATCATTCATCCCCTGAGCATGACTATAGCTCTAAGCATTTTATAATAAATTGTTATGATCATTAAACACATGTAGTTAAGGACTTCTTTGCATCCATTCTCTTGTTCTTAGTTTTAATTTTTCATCATCTTTATTAATTTTATATATCAAATATAATTTTTAAATCCCCCAATTAACAAGCTACATATGCTGTGTCTCTGCACTGAGAGCTGCCTTCCCACATCGTTTCCACACACAGTGTGCATCTCCTCCCTGGTACCGACTTCCCAGCGGCGCATTGGCTTTCTTCCTGCTCGTGTTGCTGATTGCCTCCCATTCCTGCCATATTCCGTGGGCCTCGGTGATTCCCGTCCTCCTGCTACATCTTCTCCTCTTCTGGTCTCCCAAACAATCATCCAATTACTTTTCCTTCTCTGTAGCTCCCCTGATAATCTCTTCGTCTTGCTCCTGCTGTCTTTTCGATGTAATGCCTCTGTTGATCACTTTCACACTTGGCACTGGCTGTTGTTCATTCATTCATTATTCACTCAATCCACAAGAATCTCTTTAGGACCAGCTCCTTATCAACATGATGCCAAGGACCAGGTTACAGAGATGAGCACGACACAGTCACTCGCTTCAAGGAATTGAGAGTTCAGTGTTCCACAGGGGAGAAGTCAGAATTTGAAGGCCCTAAGCCATGTTCTCTATTTTAAAAATTGGTCTCCAAGCAAAATTTGCTCCGAAAAATGTCTATTATGGGATTCATTTTCTTTCCATGAATTCTTAAGTGATATAAAGCTTGCTTTGGGTGAGAGACAAACTTCATAAACCTTCAGTTTAAGGCTGTATTACTGATCTGCAGCGACCTGTGAGTAAATATTAGCGACTGCTTTTGCATTGTACGTTGAACCCCTGGGAAAATCAATTCTTCATAAATAATGAAAATGATGATCAAATTTTTGTAGTGAATAAACCACCATAGTTTGTGCTATATTTGTGTCCGTAATTTGCAAAATGAGTTCTTGGCTTTACCTGACACCAGACTAGGAAGCTGTATAAAATTCAGATTTCTTAAAAAAGCTTGCACAATTTCTCTGTGCTTGGTGTCCCCGAGGACAACATTTCTGAGGCAATTGCAGAAGATGCTAGACCCCCAGGAACTATGAAGTTATGTATACTCAGCCCAACATAAACAAAATATAAAATCTAGACTAAACAACACAATCCACAAACAATAACAATAGCAAGCTTGCTCTGAATTTCCAGAAGGTTTTGGGGGAAGCTTCTCTTCTTCCGAATCAATTTACCTTTATAAAAATAAAATTCTACTTCATAGATTGTATTTTATATGCAGTGATCCCAGAGTTCCTATAAAGTGTACACATTGAGCCAGTATTCAGTAAGTGGAACAATGTCACTCAACATCTGAGTAAGATTCCTACTTAAAATGGTTTTTTAAAAAGGCCAGATGGGAAACATTTTCCATGATATTAATGAGGAAATTCTATCCTTGCTGGGGTGGGAGAGTGGGAGGGTAGGGTGGGAGGGAGTTCTTTAGATTGTAAATGTCTAATTAAGCTGGAGAGAAGTCAAATTATAAGAATCTGACAGAAATGCCACAACGGTGGACCTCAGAATATAACAAGGAGCTAAAAAATTACTGCAAATGTAGACAGCAGGAACAGAAACACAGTGTTCAGAACAAGAAAACTAATAGTCCCAATGAACAGGGCTGTACGATTTTAACTTTTGGCTGCCACGATTTCTGATAGACTTTGAGTAACTAGAATGCATCCAGGGGAAGACAGCCAGAATGGCAACAAGTCTGAAAATCTCATTTCTTAAAGGAGCAAAGAATTGTTAGTTTGGAAAAAGAAAACATCATAAGGGAATTTCAGGAGCTGTCTTAAAATATTTGAAGGATTGTAATCTTTAAAAGTGTAGACTTCTTTTTTCCCCCCACATGGTAAAAAAGAAGGAAATCAGTAGAAAATTTTATTGAGGCAGATTCCGGTTCACTGTTAAGAAAATCTCAACTGTTAGAGTCATCAACAAGAGTCTTTGGAAGGCGGATCCTGTTGCAGGAGACGCCAGTGGCTCCTGGGGACATTGCCAGTTTGGACCTGAATGCTCAAAGGCCAAGACAAGCATTGACATATGAGGCTGTGTTAAGTAGATTATTATCTGTCTGGCTAAAATAGAGAAAGCTAAAGATTAGGGGCAATGTACTAAGTAAGTACTAAAAGCTTTAGTTAACAGACAGGTGAGAGTTTCTTTTTTAAACTTAGAAACTCTTTTTCCTGTTTCTTTCCCTCCTGTAATTAGGATAAATATTTTGTGTACCTATATTAAGCAGTCCGAAATAAACTCATATCCTAATATCATTGTATATCACTGATGTGTTTAACATAAGAAATTTCCAGGAGGCTATCAATTAATCAATCAACCAAGGAAAGAGCCAGGGAATCAACCTAGTAGGCATTAAGCTCTCCACCTATATGATCAAGTTCTTGCCTTTGAGAATCTTATTGCAGAAAACTCTTAAACTCATAAAGCAATACGAGGTAATTATAAGATGTTAAACTCTATAGACAAGACTAGGGGTTTCGGTTTGTTTGTTTGTATTTAAGAAATTTATGTGGAAGTGTTTGCAAGTTGGGTTTTCCAGCAGCAGATACGGAGAGGAAGCTTGGCATGTAGCGTATTTATGAGAGGTTAACAATATTTGGTAAAGGGAGAAAGAAGAAGCAAGCAAAAGAAGAAGTTCAATTATGACCTACAATGTACGACAGACAAAGCCTTGCCCAAACCTAGGAGGAGCTCTGCAGCATATGTAGCCTGATTAAATTGTCCTTCAGTGAGTGGGTGACATGGAGAGGCCCTTGTAGCCCTGTTCTGATTAGCCATGAGATATACTCCTGGGAAGGATATGCCTTTGGCCAAGGTACCTTTTGCAACTGAGGCAAATTTTGAAACCCTGATCGAGACTTGTGTCCACCAAAGAAGTCAATAAATAAACTGATAAAACCAGAGCTTCTTTGGATAAAGCTGGGGTAAGAGGCCTCTAACCTGACAGCTATCAAGAATATTCAAAAAAAAACCTTTAGAATTCTATAGCACATAGTGACAGAATAATAATAGCTTATAGTTAGGGGTGCCTGGGTGGCTCAGTTGGTTAAGCGTCTGACTCTTGGTTTCGGCTCAGGCCACGATCTCACAGTTTTGTGGGTTCGAGACTCTCATTGGGCTCTGCACTGACAGTGTGGAGCCTGCTTGGGATTTTCTCTTCCTCTCTCTCTGCCCCTTCCTCACTCATGCTGTCTCTGTCTCTCTCAAATAAACAAATTAATTAAAAAAAATAATGATAGCTTATAGTTATATAGTGGTCGATAAGAGCTACACACTCTCCTAAGCATTTTGTATGCATACCTCTTTTGATCCTCCCATCATCTTTGCAACATACATGCCACTTACTCCATTTTACAGGCAAGGAAACAGGCACATAGAGGTTAAGTAATCTGCACAAGTTTACCCAGATCGTTTGGTTCCAGAGTCTGCACTCTCAGCCACTATGCTGCTCAGCATATATAAGTCTTTGTGTGAAGTTTTATGGATAAGGCTTCAGGTAGAGTTTAAGGAAGGAGGTATGTCAAAGGATGTGCCTGGAAGACTTGTGGTGTTAGACTTGACATGATCTTCATTATGCTGGAGACAGTAGTTATGTACTCTGCTGCAGGAGACCTGAACAGTGAATGTTCAAGGCTGTCACAATCCATTTCTTCTTAATGTGCTTTTGGCTGGAGTAAATTCCTCTGCCTCCCTTGTTGTTAGGAATGGCAACTGAGCTTTTATCAGGTGAATATAAGCATCACTGAGGTGCAACTTCCAGGTATGGCCAATAAGAATTTCCCCCTTGAAGTCCCTCCTTTCTTCTTCCACGTGATTGGCAGAGAGACTCCGCCCAGGGCAACCTTGAAAACCATGTACAAAAGATGACGCAATCTTTGTTGTCACAGATATCAGAATGACTGCATGAAGCAAAGCAGCCTGACCAACAGAAGTGATTTTGAGTGAGAAATGCATTTCTCTTATACTTAGATCATTATATGTTTGGTTGACTTGGTATTACAATCCAACCTGCCTTAATTTAGATATTCTTCCTACGCAGAGAGTTTTTAAAATGTCTCTAATATCATTAGTACGTGCAGAGAATGCTGCTCGTATATAAGCTGGGGCAGAGGCTCTTCCTTTGCATGCTGACTTATCATTAACACTTACGCTTTGGCAAGGAGAGAATCCAAATTTTATCGGCGCATATATATAGTATTATAGTTCACGTGGTAGGCATGTATTTGGGAGATACAACACATCAGACTCTGAAAAAGATAAAGCTGAAATCTTGCACCAATATGGGGGTACAGGTTGGAGGGGATGTACAGGATGGGAGAGTGTGAGAGGGTAAAATGAAAATAGGCCCAGCAGTGTTGACAACGCTTCAGAAATGTCCTAGAAAAGGGCTAGTAACCAAAATCTATAAAGAACTCACCAAACTCCACACCAGAAAAACAAAGAATCCAGTGAAGAAATGGGCAGAAAACATGAATAGACACTTCTCTAAAGAAGACATCCAGATGGCCAACAGGTACATGAAAAGATGCTCAATGTCACTCCTCATCAGGGAAATACAAATCAAAGCCCACTGAGATACCACCTCAAGCTGGTCAGAGTGGCTAAAATGAACAAATCAGGAGACTATAGATGCTGGCGAAGATGTGGAGAAATGGGAACCCTCTTGCACTATTGGTGGGAATGCAAACTCATGCAGCCGCTCTGGAAAACAGTGTGGAGGTTCCTCAAAAAATTAAAAATAGATCTACCCTATGACCCAGCAATAGCACTGCTAGGAATTTACCCAAGGGATAGGAGTGCTGATGCATAGGGGCATTTGTACCCCAATGTTTATAGCAGCACTTTCAACAAGAGCCAAACTATGGAAAGAGCCTAAATGTCCATCAATGGATGAATGGATAAAGAAATTGTGGTTTATATACACAATGGAATACTACATGGCAATGAGAAAGAATGAAATATGGCCTTTTGTAGCAATGTGGATGGAATTGGAGAGTGTGATGCTAAGTGAAATAAGTCGTACAGAGAAAGACAGATACCATATATTTTCACTCATATGTGGATCCTGAGAAACTTAACAGAAGACCATGAGGGAGGGGGAGGGAAAAAAAAAGTTAGAGAGGGAGGGAGGCAAACCATAAGAGACTCTTAAAAACTGAGAATAAACTGAGGGTTGATAGGGGGGTGGGAGGGAGGAGAAAGTGGAGGATAGTCATTGAGGAGGGCACCTGTTGGGGTGAGCACTGGGTGTTTTATGGAAACCAATTTGACAATAAATTTCATATTAAAAAAAAATGTCCTAGGCAGGGGTGCCTGGGTGGCTCAGTCGGTTAAGCGTCTGACTTCAGCTCAGGTCATGATCTTGCAGTCCGTGAGTTTGAGCCTCACATCGGGCTCCGTGATGACAGCTTGGAGTCTGGAGCCTGCTTCAGATTCTGTGTCTCCCTCTCTCTCTGTCTCTCCCTGCTCTCTCTCTCTTTCTCTCTCTCTCTCTCTCTCTCTCTCTCTCTCAAAAATAAATAAACATTAAAAAAATTCTTAACAAAAATGCCCTAGACAGCTGGCCACTAGGTTCATGCTAGCTGCTCTGAGGGCTATGGAGAGATGAGTATAAGAGTAAGTGTCACACTGGTCAGCTCTGCCAGGCTCCTCCTGCCAGCGGTGCTTTGGGATTGGTGAAGTTTCAAAAGTGTTTTACAAATGATAGTTCCCTCCGTTGGCTCTAGGTCCAATTGAACAACTCAAAATCCTTTTCACTGAGTACTTACTACAAATCAATAAAATGATTCTATTGTTAATATTGGGCTATAATTAATGACCATGTGTTTATTCAAAAAATATGTATTGAGTTCCTACACCATGCCAAGCACTGTTCTGGGCACTGGGGATATGGCAGTGAACAAAGCAGAACAAAAATCCCCGTTTATTCAGTTCTTTTCAGACCTGAAATCCGAGGGGGTCATAATAGTAGTGATGATTGTCATTCCTAGATCACTAAATAGGCTGCAGTCTCCCTGATCTAAGATTTAGAATTTCAGAATGGGTAAAAACAGGAATGAAGCAAACATTCAAGACACCTCTCTGGAAATGCTCTATATTACAGCAGTTTCAAATATGCACTCTGGAGCTGAGTGCCAATCTGGAACTACTGAGAAGTGTAGTTACAGAATCAAGGCTTCATTATGCCTCATTAGGCAGATTTTTTTTAATCATAAATAAAATTTAAGAAAGAGCTGAGATATACAAAAAGAAAAAAATATATACAGGTACTTAAAAGATAATGCTTTGAATATTTGGCTTGAAATAGAAAACAGGCAAAACATGTTAGGAAAAAAAAAATAACATTTAAAAAAACAGACTGTTAAGTACATTGCAAATGACTTGTAGAAATTCTAATGAAAACATCATAAAACACATTACATAATTTATAATAGAAGTATATTTTCAAATATATGCATATGCACAGACTAAACTTCAGATATGTGGCCCAATTCACAAATCTGGTTTCTCAGTAATATAACAATTAGTATGACTCTTGAAAATTTGTCTGTAAATATTACTTGTGTTGAGTATCACTGTAAGATCAAACTCCTCACAAATGGAAATCCTGCCAACCTGAGTATGTGAAGATACACATGGCCCATGTATGTTGCTGATTCACTTCACACATTCACAAACCTGATTCTTCACACTTTGCTGTATGAATAAATCTAATTCAAACGGAAATGAGAAGATGAACTTTTATGCCTTCTCCTTGACGCATCTGTAAATGACACAAGGGGAAAAATGGTTTTTTTATAGAAGGGCTTATTTCTACTCTGAACGACTGTACTCCTTATCACACTTGTTTAATTTAGCTTTACGTACCTAAATTTGAAATTAATAATGATTAGCACTTGGATCATTCTTCCTGCACCAATAAAAACAAAAAAGTCTCCATGAATCATCTTGTTAAAACTTGAAAACTCCCTGGGGCACCTGGGTGGCTCAGCCGGTTGAGCATCCAACTTCGGCTCAGGTCATGATCTCATAGTCCGTGAGTTTGAGCCCTGCATCGGGCTCTGTGCTGACAACCCAGAGCCTGGAGCCTGCTTTGGATTCTGTGTCTCCCTCTCTCTCTCTCTACTCCTTCCCCCCTCATGCTCTGTCTCTCTCTCTCCTTCAAAAATAAATAAATACATGTTTAAAAATAAAAAAAAAAAACTTGAAAATTCCTGATCAAATGGAATGCTTTGTTCCCTGCTACTTTTGCTGCCCTACAAGCAACTCCTAACAAGACTGGAGGCAGTGAGGAGTTGTACAATATTTTTCACTCAGGTTGAATTTACTCTTCTTTAATTTGATCTGGAAAAAACAATAGTGAAGAAAATTCTACAGAGACAGATTAATTCAGAGGTCAAACAATAACAAAATGGGGAAGAGAAGTTAATGAATCTTTACTGTGTGAGGCAATGCACAGAAGGTCCTGGAGAATCCATAAGCCTAGTGAGAAAAGCATGAGTAGTTTGTTAATGACACAGGGGCTTTGAAATTGAATTTATCTTGTATACTCAGCTGTTTGGGGAGTACATCATTTATAAGACATTCTTGTTATTAATATTTTCCATTCCATAGACACTCTTGACAAACTATATACTTTTTCACCACATTAATTTTACATTTAAAATGAACATCTGGTAACTGCATTTATTCATCCAATTTTCAACCATCCTACTCTCTCTTGCCTTTCTACATAGCTGAAGAGAACCTGAATTTGGTCATTGTAGATTTAAAATCATCAAATGTCTGATGTTCAGATTAGAAGGATGATACCTCCCTCCTTTAATCATTCAGTCAATCCACATGTGTTCTGCTGACCATACATTTAGTTCAAAGACAATTTGCTTATCTCATTCCAGTCTCAAGGGGCCTTCTTCTGTTCCCAGAGCACTGTTCATTGTTTTGTTTTGAATTTACCCAAAAGCAGAGGCTGAGACAGAACTTGATGCAGGTAGTTTATTTGTGAAGAGAGAAGGGAAAAAGAGAGTTGGTCACGGAAGGAAGAAAGCCTATGTAAGTGAGCATCCTTGAGGTTGCCACAGAGAACAGGAACTCAGCTGTCTTTGAATCTTGGAGAAGCAAGCACAGTGTTTCCCAGAGTTGTCCATCTGAACCATGGAGGCTGGAACACGTATTCCCTGCCTGCCTTCCCTCATTGGTTGAGAGTTGCCCCTAGAGGCATTAATTCCCCTAAATATTTAGGCAGAGGCTTCTCTCATGTTGGAGAAGTTCTGAGAGCAAAAAGCAGGAAGATGGGTGGCAGGAGACTGAGGTGGATCCCTGCCATGGCAATGTGAGTCTGAGGTCACATGGAAACTTCTGCAGTAGCTGAGGCTGAATTCAGAAGGCAGGGGGTGGGATGGCGCTCAAGGGAAGTGAAGGTGGGATAGCAAGGGAGTTGGTAACATTTTACAGTGTATCACATCACTTATCTCCAAAGTGCACTTGTCCGTCACTTTCACCAGACAGAATGGTTAAAGGTGGAGGTCATATTTTCTTCCCCATTGCCAGAAATGTGTCTAGTTTATAGCAAATTTCCCCAAATTCTTGTTGAATAAAGAATGAAACCATACTTCCCCATTCCACTGTACAATGGAGCTGATTGCTTGCATAGTGTTACCTTTCTGACAACTAAAATAAAATTCATGTTTAGTCACTTAAATATAGTATATTATTCATATATATGCATTCAGTTATTTATGTATTGAAGTATGGAAGGCCAGTTCCAGGAAAAAAAATCAAAGCTACGTACCCTTTGTTCTTAATTATCCATTGCTGCATGACCAACCACCACAAAACTTAGTGGCTTAAATGGCAATAGTGTATCATTTTCACAATTCTGTGGGTTGCCTACTCAGTTATTGTGATTCATGTGCTATTTTCTGGGATATTGGGATGACTGGAAGTTCAAAATGGCCAAAACTCATGATGATCCAAACTCATGCACGTGGGCAACAGTTGAGGCAAGCTTCTAAGTGACAGTTCAATGGGTCTATTAATTAGAAACCTGTTTTCTTCTCTGGGGCCTCTGCACTTAGCTATTTGGGCTTCCTTAAAAAAGTGAGTGCTTTCCACAACAGAGTATCACAAACAGATACTTAAAGACTGGCCTTGAGGATCACCTAGCCTCACGTTCTTCACATATTTTTGGTCAGAATACCTCATAGGGCAAGCATGGATTCAAAGAGGGAAAATCAACTGTACATCTTTATGGGAGTGACAATATCCCATTACCAAAGAACACGTAAGATGGGAGATACTGTGATCATCTTTGGGAACATAAACTACCCTAACCAATGTATACTGAGATGCATTCAGGCACATTTGTACTAAATGGAAAGACATTTGAGAGCAGAGTCCACATCCAATTTATTTTGTTTTCCTAGAAACTAACACAAGATCTGACAGTTACTTGTATATAATAAATGCTTGTTGGATAGAAATTTGGATGTTAAAAAATATAAGCATACCAAAAAATTAGTCTTTGGCTGTGAGTACATTGGGACTGAAACGATTTCTCCCTTTAGGTACCGGTTTTCCACAGTCCCCTGGTACTAATCGGTGTTTAAGAACCATGTCTTGCCCTCTCAGACTATACACTGGAGAAGAAAGGAGGCCTCCTTGTGAGGAAAGAGTTTGAAAGGAAAAACTTGAGGCAGCAATGTAGGTTGGGATGAAAAGAGAAGCCCATTCAAAATTTTGGCTTTGGATCTTCCTCCTTTGGTTCATGTGGAGGGGAGACTACAGGGGAGCAGGGATAGGAGTCAGGAGGGCAGAAACAAGAAAGAAAGACTGATTTGTGAAGTTTGACAACTTAACGGCTCTGCAACGTTTTGTTTTTTATTAGTGTTTCTCTACAACATAGGATTCCCAAGGCCTTCATATGTTTTCCTTGTGGAAATGCTGAGAAAATGACAAACTAGGGCAAGAGTGGGAGCACTACATTGGAGAATCTCGGAGCAAGAAAGATGAACAAGAGCTCCACAGACAAGCCTGTTCCTCATTGGTTCAAGAAAATATATTGTATTCTCATGGAAAAAAATAAAAGGGCTATGACCCTTCAGATGTGTCAACAAAATATAGCCCAGATGGACCACTGTCATACTATTAATGTGGTGGCTAACTTCCACCACTCCTCTCTTTCCTTTCTTCCATCAAACATTTCTGCAGGACAAAGATACCTTGTGCCTTAATATAGGTTTGTTTAATGCATGAATATTGCTTTAAAGACTGCCTTTCGGAAACTCATCTATTTTGCATATGGAAAGATCTCTACTGCACTTAGGAGAGAGAGTATTAACAACTCCTGCATCTCACATCAAGCATATAGGTGGCTCTAAGCAAAATCTATGCAATTTTTGGAAAACTTGTTTTGTCTACAAACTTTTGAATCATATTGAAAGAAATAAGTGCCAAAGTGATAATGAAATGTTACCATTTGAAAAATCACAAGCAATAGAAAGTCTTGAGAAATCTTGCTTTTTAAAGTTCATTGACCTCTTCCAAACAAGGGGACTGTATTTATTAATATGCCTGAAGCTAAGATCCTACTCTTTGCATGTTAGTCATTTGTAGGTATTTTGTTTGTTTTAAAGGACATTTGCTCCTTATTTTGACACCACGCTGACATCACAGCTGATTGTTTTGCTTTCCATCTGAATTGTTCTTTTAGTCTTAGATTTTCTCTTACCCAGCAGCCCTCTGTGTTTGTTAGTCTCTTTTCTGAATGATCTGGGGATAGTCTTAGGTAGGTCCTGGATAATAATAACTTATTGGATAAATCATCTATCACTTGCCTTTAAATAATAACTTGGTCCAAAGACTCCAAAGGTGGAACTGTTTAGAGGCAAACTGTGGCATTTTTCAATTTATGCTGTATCAATACCTATCTCATCTACATGAGAAAGGCATCTTGTGGTGTGATACATAGCATAGACTCTGAGAGACAAACCTGTGTGATTTTGCAGTACATTTTTCATTTTCTCTGAGATTCAGTTTTTTTGGAGATATGGAGATAATCATAGGGTTTTGTACTGACTTTATAAATTATATATATATAAGATTTTTAAAACTTAATTTATTTTTTTAATTTATATCCAAGTTAGTATACAGTGCAACGATGATTTCAGGAGTAGATTCCTTAATGCCCCTTATCCATTTGGCCCATCCACCCCCCACACCCCCTCCAGTAATCCTCTGTTCTCCATATTTAAGAATCTCTTATGTTTTGTCCCCCTCCCCGTTTTTATATTATTTTTGCTTCCCTTCCTATATATAAAAGATTTAATACAGTTCTAGGTATAGTGAAAATTTGAAAACATGAACTATTAATATTATTGTCATTAGGTCAAACAATGACTCAGAACATGGTTCTTTCTGGATAATCTTGCAGAAAATGAAATCTCGTAGGTTCTTGAATTTAAATATGCATTTTAATTTGATCAATTCCTGGAAAGCTCCCTATGGCAAGTGATTTGCTACCTCTTAGTTTCAGTTTCCTTATCTTCAAAATGGTAAAAATAATATCTCCTAAGTCTGTTTTAAAAAGTAAGGAAGATAATATAATAAAATATTTAATCATCACTTGAGCACACAAACAATGAAAATAGTCACTGTTACTATTATGTAGTGATGGTCACTAGCAGCAGTAATACAGAATTTGGACAAATTCAGAACTTTTAGAATACCACTGGTTAAAAATTCTAGTATTTTCTCAAAAGGCTTCAAATGCATGGCATACTAAATTAAATTTTAAAAGACAAATTACAATTTGGACAGTTATTACTCAATGTTGTTTCCTTTAATGACAAGAAAGATAAACTCAAGTCTTAATAAAGGTTGAAATTAACAAAGCAATCTCTAGTCCATTAATTGTTATTTCCTCCACAATCCACAAAGTTTTAAGGTTTATGTTCCTTTTGCCCCTATGGGGGGAAAAAAGAACAGAAATAGTGTGTATGTGAATGTGTGTGTGTGAGAAAGGCGGCGGGGGGGGGGGAGAGGGAGAGAGAGAGAGAGAGAGAAATTTTAAGTCAGAGAATTGTTTTTCAAATCTTTGAGAGTGTGGTATTTTTTTTTCCCTATTGGAATATCTGCCCTGCAACCCCTCACCCACCTCCCCACCGCCCTCTAAAAACAAAAAAACAAAAAAAACAAAAGCCAAACCAGTGGTAATGGAATGAATTATTCATTTTCTTGCTCAGTGCACTAAAAGCCATTTAGAAAACAGAGGAGGGGTGCCGGGGTGATTCAGTGAGTTAAGAGGCCTATTCTTCATTTCGGCTCAGGTCCTGATCCCTGGATCATAGGATCTGTGCTAACAGCAAGGAACCTGCTCGGGATTCTCTCTCTCTCTCTCTCTCTCTCTCTCTCTCTCTCTCTCTCTCTCCCCCCCCCCGACCCTCCCCCACTCACATGTGAGGGGGCTGTCTCTCTCTCAAAAAAAAAAAAGAAATAGAGAGTGGGAGGAAGGAAACAAACGGAGGAGACACCCATTACTCTGAATTATCCTAAGCATCACTAACTCACAGAAACACTGACATGGCCTGGCAAGGTAAACTTTATATCGGAAAATACTATTGCTTTGCTCTCCTTCCTCTCTTCCTCCCTCCCTTCCTTCCTTCCTTCCTTTTCTTGCTTGCTTTCTCAGTGTTACTAATTCATCTGAATTTGTAGGTCCTGTACTTCATTTCTGTTTGTTGTATCTTCAATATGTGTTAGTCACGCATTCTACTTCCTTTAAGAACTTGTTTCCAAAAATTTGAGACCAGCATTTTAGTAGCAAGTTAACTTTAATTAGCTCTGAAAAAAAGCAAGTTGAAAATGAGTTTTATAATGCCTTTAATTATTGTATAAAGGCCCTGTGTTAAAACATTTTCGCCTGGGATCACACTTAACCCTCACCACAGGGTTTGGATTTAAGCTCTATTACAAGATGCGTTTTAGGTCTGAATACAATGAGGCTCAGAGTCAAAGCCATATTCTCAGTCCCTCATCAGAGAAGGTGTATTGAGGATATAAACATAGGCTTGGTTATGATCAGAACTTTTTACCTCTTGCACTGTGGGGTTATGATTTTAGGGAATTCTCTTTCAGAGATTTATTTAAAAAGAAGAAGAAAATTCACTTGTTATTCAAAAACATATATAAATTCTGCCCAGAACTTATTAACAACTGAAATTCCACTATTCCAGAATATTGAAAAATTGTTGCTCAGATACATATTTATCCAAGAATATGTTGTTGTGGAACATGCTTTAGTTTAAACTTCTTAAAAGTTGGGAGACAAGGAACATCTCATTCAAACACCATAACTGACGGCAACCCCCAAATCATCAAAGGATTTTAAATCAAAACAAAACACAGACAACAGAAATTGGAGTCCTATGTTAACAAATGGGATTTTTTTTGAATGTCAAATAGTATAATATTTTGATTGAAAGACTTTTACCTAATCATAAATCTATCTCAGACAAATTCCTCTCCAAATCTCAATGGCTGCTACATCCATCACCCCTTCACTAAGAGCCAATTAAGGGAAAAGGTAGATAAGCTATCCTGTTAACGTGTCCCAGGGTTTTACTGAGAACACACCATCTCCAGAAGGGGACTTGGCTTCTTCAGATAATTTTCTTAAGTGGGATGTTGTTGTTGTTGTCTTAATTTTCACATGTACTCCATTAGGAGGTTTCCTTTATTTATGTGAGTCATCTATGTGTTTTGTACTGGCTCCTAGTTAGCTCCTAAGTGCAAGCTGGTTGCATTGAAATATTGATTTAAAGTCCTGTATGGTTTGGGTATTGTCTGCCTTCACTAATTTTCCTTCCTAGAAGCTGAAGTAAACTAGAGAGAGTTGTCTACTCTTCTTTCTATCCATCTATCTGTCTATCTATCTATCTATCTATCTATCATCATCTGTCTATCTATCATCATCTATCTAATCTATGTACCTACCCTAGAGGCAGGGGTAGATCCAGGTTTCGTGGGCCTAAGGTTATGCACTGTGTGGAGCCCTCTAAAAGAAAATACCATTAAATTATATATGAAATTGGAAAAGAAATCATGAAAACCTATAAATTTTAAAAAGTTAACCACAAATATCATGGAATCCAAAGAAATAGCAATATTTTAAATTTATAAATTCCCCAAGACATTTCTATTACATATTTTACCTACTTTCTTTCTTGAAATTTTGCTTCATGCTCTCTGGTTATAACTTCACTTGACAACATTTTAGACTATTATTTCCTTAGAAATAATAGTAAGATAATTCAATCTTATCTCAGATAATTCAATCTTCTATTGTTAGCTTTAGAAAAGTTTGTTTTGGCTTCACACCTTATTACTGGTAATATCAAATACATTTTTAGGATTATTGTCAAATTTGGCAAACCATCTCTCAAGATTCTTTCATATATAAGGCTCTTGTTGACTAATGTTAAATATTCTTTGAAGGAAACTCATGAGCTGTTAGTCATGTCCTGCTGATGTCAGATATCATAGGATGCCTTCACACAGCTTTCTGACCTCTGACCTTGCAAGGTCAGTCACAATTCCAGTGGCTCAGTGGTGGTTTTTCTGAAAGCCATTTCTGAATCTGAGTGGGTAACAAGCAACCTTTGAACTATATACAGAAGTGACTATAAACTACCAAACCCAAACATGCCTATCTCCTCTTCACCTTACTATGCCTGTTCCACGCCAAAGCTACAAGACAAGAGGGGATGGGCAACTAATATTGGGGATACAGGAATGAAAGATGATAGCAGATAAAATTGTGGTAACAAAACACAAATAGATAACCCTGGCCTCAGAAGTACACGACTCAGATGAAGGTCCACCTATGCCTAGGGTACCCATGACCAAAAAGCTCTTTAAAAATATTACCTCCCCCCCATTAATGAAATTGATTTCACATTCAAACATAGATTCAGGCTATTTTAGACTTAGATAGATCTTGAGATTTTACTTAAACGTTGAGTAAAATAGCTCTGTTTTCATTTAAAATTTTTTGCAATATATTCTAAGAGAAAAGAAGCATCCTGAAAGAGTCGGAGCTATGGTGATTTCAAACGGGTATCCTTTGGGACAATATTTTCCATATCTTTGGTCTTGCTTGAGCACTTGTATAAACTCCTTTGAATAATTTCAATAGAGTCCAGACTAGAAGAACTAAGTGATAGAGTTTGTGAAAGATCAGCCAATGCTTTTCTGCTACCAGACATCTAAAATAGAAAAGTAAGAGCTCCTTCTCATCTATGAGTATGGTCCTGAATACTAGTGTAATCTAGACTTGTTTGGTGGTAAAAGTTAAACATGTGAAGTGGTCTTATTTGTTTTGTTTTGAATGACTGTTCGAGTAAGAGTTAGACATTTTGCATATTCAATGTGAGTTTCCCATTCTTTACCTTATTAGTGATTGGAAAGGAAGACATTTGGAAAGAACAAAAAAAACACACAACAAAGAAAATAGGTACATCCATCTGCTTTTCCTAAAATGGCGATTGCAGCCTAAATCCTATCCATTTCTTACCTGAAATTGGAACTCTTGAGAGCAGGATAAATGAGTTCCTAGAGCATTTCAGACAACAGCTGGCATGAGTCAGGACAGATGTGAAAAATCATGGCCCAAGGTTTAGAGCAGTGCAGAGAGATGTGACAGCAGTAGGACAGCAGACTGTGCTGGATGGCTAAAGATTCAGGTAGCCAAGGTGCAAAGCCAAGCCAGAAAGATTATGTGAAAACTGAAATCACCAACCTGTTTTGCTACTCATGAACGGCACTCAGTACAAGTCAAGGGGCCCACTGAAGCCTGGTCTTACAAGCCCTGTGGTCTTAGAAGAAAAATATTCTTAAGGGAGTGAGGCTAAGAGAATTATAAAAAAGCTTTGGGAAGCGCAGAACTTTGGTTAATGCAGCAAGCAAAAGTGAGTCTAGCAGAGATTAATGCTGGAGGCACCAATCATAATGTACAACAGAGTAAAAAGAAGTCTTATGTTTTTCTGATTAGTCTGAGAAGAGAGTCTCCTGGTATGCATCATCATGCATATACAAATATGTAAATCTGCATAGAATAGACAAATGATAAAGAACGGTAGCAATAGTTACTTCAGAAAGTCTGCTGCATTAGATATTAAACTTAAGAGTTCAGAGGGGGAAAATGTTACATAAATAAATATTTAAGTAATAGACTGTTCAATAGGCTTTTCCCATTTAAAGCACTGAGGCATTTGCCCTCCCCTCTCTTTGGAGGACGAAAGGGAGATGCTACTACACAAATCATACCAGAGAGGAAGCTAGAAAACCACTCGGAGGATAGTAAACTGCTTACCAGAAAGGAAAATTGACATCCTTACTCCACTGGGATACCTTTCATTCTTCAGAGGCTCATAGATCCTTCTCATGATGCCACCAGAGCAAAGCATGGTGAGGGAGATCTTTGAAGAACCGACCTTCATCTAAAGTTTGCTGTATATGGAAAGTGTCCTTGACTCTTACTTTAAAAAGCTGAAAGAAAAGGCTTGTCTGACCATGCCTCTGAAGACAATGAAAATGGCCCATATTCCTAAGCTTTGGTGGGTAAACGTTCCTGTGGGTCAGTGGTCAGTACAGAAAGCAGTCAAGCCTAGCCTTCTGGAGTGGAACATATTCCAGGGGATAGCTGTGATGGGGACTCATCCTAGCACAAAGGGCCTATCACAGAAGTAAGAATTAAGGTGCTAGAAGACACTGGCACTTCAGGGTTTGTCCTGTTTTTACTCCTTTGAAACTGACAGGTGAAGCAATCTGGACAAGTTTAATGGCATACAAGAAAGCAAATGGCCCTATCACCTGCACAGCCCCAGCCAACAGCCCGCACCAGCCACTAGACGTGTAAGTGACATGATCTTCAATCATTCAATTCAATTGAGCTGCCAGATGAGGGCGGCCACATGAGTGATCTCAGCTGAGACCAGCAGAAGAATTTTTTAGCTGAGCCCAGCTCACATTACTGACTTGTGGGATTGTGACCAAATGTAATTAGCACTTTAAGCCATTAGGTTTTATTTTCATTTTTTCATAGCAAATGATAACTGAAAGCACTAGTGTATTTTTTATCTTGTAGTAGTATTGCTGTTCTATTTAATTTCTTTCTTTCAGCAAGTTATAAGCCAACAAACCTCAATGATTTGGTATCAAGTACGCGCAACCGCCCCTCAGGTATGATGCGTACCCCCCCCCCACCATGGACTGTACCTGGTTGAGTCCTTCTATTGAGGCTGCCTGTAGAGGCATGCAAATGACAAGCGCATGGGAACTTTTCTTGATTTGAGTCTGCAGGCCACTGGTGCACAAATAGTGTATATAAGAAGCCTGCCGAGGCGAGCCAGAGATACAAGAGTATTTCAGGAATTATCAACGATTAAAGAAAGGAAGGTTAATTTGTAGAGTTGATGACAGACAATTCTTGCAAGTTTTATGAGTAACAATTCTTGAAAGAGCATCGTTTAAAAATGAGGAAATTCTTTCCAGACATAACAGTAAAACTTTTTTCTGAAGTCTTCTACTTGTGCACACACAATGATTCAGGAGGATGGTGGGAACTGAAATTTTGAAGCATATCCAGGTGGTATAGTTGTCTGCATTTTGGTCTCTCTCAAGGAAATTGCCATTCAGATCACAAACAATCTTTTCTTTAAGTTAAACATTTCATTCTCCTGGGTGTTTGTTGCTAATGGAGACAGAAATACCACTCTCATCTGGATTTAATACATTTCACACACATATCCATCAAGCAAACTATTTTCTCAACAGAAGTAGAATTTTAACGGTTTTTTGTGACTTTTGACACATCATCACTTACAAGGGGCCTTCCTTCGGGGGACTATGTAGAGAGACCCGGTACAAAATATGGCTATGTCTTGTTCACAAATGAATAAACAGATGTCATTTATAGATTTTCACCAACAAAAGCCAAATGACATCATGCAAAAGAACTGTCACAGCAAAGTTTCTCTTGTTTGTTCTCTATGCTGATTATGTTATATTTGACTTACCCACATATCAGAATGTGCCTACTACATCCTAACATTCTGCCAATAAATACATGTATTTATATATTTTGGGACAATTGTATCCTTCATAATGCAAAGCACTATTTAGAAAGGATTAGTAAGCCTATCAATTGCTGTACTACCCCCACAACCTCACCCTGGGATTTGTTTTTCTGAGTTTTAATACATGAACTCACTTGAGAGGAAAGGCGAGTATGAGAAGAGCTGACAAATTAAGGCACAACCATTTGGAGGTTCTGTAGACTTTATTATGAAAAGGTTTTGTGATACGGTCAAAGAAAACAGGCTTTGGAGCCAGACAAACTTGGGTTTGGCTCTATAAGTGGGTTTTCCTTCTAAATCAAGCTCAGTAGGTAGTTCTGAACAGGTGACTTAGGCTCTTTGACCCCTCCTTTTTTTTTTTTTTAATCCAAATAATGGAGGAGGGTCACCTACGTACTTTGAAGGTTTGCTTATGAGAATTAGAGCCTGTAACAAAGAAAAAGCATGTCTGGCATTTAGTATATAATCAGGAAATGTCAATTACCTTTAGTACTTTGAAAACAAACCATTGCTTAATATTAACAAGTAATACTAAAAATGATTATTAACATTCTCTCTATAAGCATAAATTATATAACTCCAAGAAAATATTCATCAATGATTACAATTAATTTTACACTGATACATCTCTATTTGTCTTTCTGCCACAACCAGCATGTTCTCCTAATACTTAGTTTCTGTTAACCATCCTGAATATCTCCCAGCAGCTTGAAAGTATTTGGGCCAGAGTTGGGTCTGCTGTATAGTATACCCTTTCTGTAAACATGCAGTAAAGGGGGGGGGATAAGCCAAATACATATAGAGAGGCTATTGAATGGCAGGGGCTAACCTTGGAATTTCCATATTCCTAATCTCCTTTAGTCCTTGAAATAATAATAGGTAGTCAATGTTAATCCCCACTTGTAGTTGAAGACAATAAGTTTCCAAGAGGTTAAACAACTTACTCATTAACACATAGAGCCTGTTTCAAAACTCAGTTTTCTAAATTATTCTTTTGCTCACAGAAGCAGGGGTGTATTTAACAAAGCTTCCAATAAGCAAATTATTCCTGGGGATAACATTTTCTGTTTCTCAGCACCATGGTGCATTAGATTTTGAAATAATTTTAGAAACTGTCCATATTATCCTATCATTCTTGAGTAGTAATGTATGAGACAGTATATAAGAACTAGCTCAGGGTTATACCAGAGCTAGAGCTCAAGTCTCAAAAGTCCCAGAGAAACTAGAAGAAAAACTAAGCATATAAATTTTCACCTTTCTTAATTTTACTTTGTTTTATTTATTTATTATTGACAGGAGGATCTCTAATATTTTGACCCCATTTTGAATCATAGTTAACAGAATGAGAACTATGCTGTGATAGAGCTTTGGTGGTCATTTAATCTAGGTGCTCACATTTTGCAGATGTGAAATAGAGGGAGTTCTAGTAAGAAGTCACTTGTTTGTCATCAGCTAGGAAGGAGCAGTATCATGAAGATAATAATACCTTTTAATTTCTAGTCCAGTGCTGTTTATACTATACTCTCACTGCTTTCATTAAGCCTTGGTATTTGGCCTATAATACAATTTCAAAGTAGCTGAAATCAAATATATGAAAGCATTTTCTTCAACTCAACAAGCTCTGATAATCGTGAAGGAAAACAAATGTTGAAAAGCTGGAAGATGTCCCTTACGTTTGTAACTCTTCCACTGCATTAATTCAAGCATGATATGCAAATGTAACAGATCAAGATGCATAATGGCTCAAATGTAATAGAAATATATTTCTTTCCATTTAGTAGTCCAAGGTGTTTATTTCTTTTCATTAATAGTCCAAGGGGCATGGTAGAGAAAGAACTCAAGGAGGGACTCAGTCCTAAGTCAGAAATCTAGGTTAACAGCATCTCTGCTGTCTTTAACACAGAGCTACCGTGGTCATCATAAATCACACCTCCACCCTATTCAGCCAGAGCAGAAAGTCACATAGGATGTCACTATGGGCAAAGCATGGAGACGGAACTCATTACCTTCTCCCTTTCCATTGTCTAGAACTGTCACACGATCACATCTGCAAGCAAGACTGGAAATATTGTCTGTGTTTCCAGAACAGGAGGAAACAGATTTTGATTAACATTGATTTCCCTCCTGTAGGAATTTTGAATCCATTTTTTGGATCTGAGTATGTCTCTTTCTTTCCTTTCTTTCTGAATATACTTATTTCTCTGAATGTTTATAGGTCTCTCTGTATGTACGTGACTTGCTCTATTTATGGGTGCCTTTCTTGATATATGTTTGAATCTTTTTCAGGGTACTTCTCTCAGTATGTATGCAATGATTTTTCTCTGTGCTTGTCTTAATATGTGAACACAACTCATTTTGATATATATGCTTTCTTCGATTTGGAAAATAGGCTTTTGTTAAATACAGGAAGCTATAGGGATTAAATGATTGTTAAACAGTAACTGAATCTCTAATAATACCTAACCACCATTTATGGACTGTTGAAGCATATCACAGATTGCTTTCCTACATTTGTGGAATTTTAAGCATTACAAAACCTGTCTTTTGCTAATAAGAACTTATCAGCTCAGCTTATTTGCATAGTAAAACTAAATATGTAGTTAATTTGCACATTTAAAAATGTTAAAAAAAAAAACATTTCCCTTGCACACTAGGGGGGCTCTAAGTTGCACAAATAAGAAACTTTAGCTCAAAGACAACCAGAAAAGCCCATGGATATACAAATAGGACTAATTGGTATTTGGTTTATAGCTACATGCTGACAACGATTAAGCTAATTATAAGGCGCATGGTGCTAAATTACTATCTTTTTCATACATTTTCTGAAATAGCAAGAACTTCAGAGAGGTTCTGGTTCAAAGTCTAGTCATTCTAAACAAGATGGAGTTGAGATTATTTTTCAGTTAACCAGTTAGCAGACTCCAACACAATTAATACAATATTCAGTAAAACATTACATTTTATAATAAGGAAATCAAATAAGGATATATTTAGTTGGGTAAACACTAATAAAGTTTCAAATGTTTGTTTCCATGCTTTGGTCTTGAAATTTGAGGTGTTAATAATGAGTTCTAAGACAATGTTTTGAGAGAAGACAAGAGAAAGTTTGTTCTGGAAGCAAAAGGGTATCTACTGGCCATGTAGGAGAAAAATAGGAATTGATGCCAAAGACCTTTCATTCTTTCAAACAGAGCTGGGCCAAAAAACGAATTGTTGTAGAAGAAGATTGTTTGTAAATTAAAACATTGTGTTACAATGTAGATAAAATCATCCTTTGAGCTTTGGAGAGTAAGACTGAATGCCACCAAGATTCTTGTTAACTTTCAGACTACAAGTGGTTCATTCCAAAGTCATTAATGAATCCATTTCATTCTGTTCTTTTATTTAAATTTATTGAAACCATGTGTAAATTCTAATCTAGTCAAACTACTGAAATTTACCGGAAGTGGAAATTTACCAGAAGAGGAAGAATCCTTTCTCTAATGCTTTGGGAGATGAAATGTTTTTTACAAATTGAGTTGCAAGCTTTACCATACAGTAACTTCCCCCAATGTATATGCAGAACAGGGCCTTTTCAGTATTGTGTAAATGTCTGAGAATCAAGACTTTAGTTATGCAATGATTATTGTGAATAGGTGGCATTACTGATATTTGGCTTTAGGAATGTAATTGAAAGGTGCTATAAAATTCAATCTTGGAGAAAGATTCAAAGAATTTGTCAATTTTACAGCCTTTCACTAACTCCTAACATGCTTTTTTAGACACCAAAGGATCATTTATTTGACAGCAAAGAAATTCAGAGTTTAAGGAAAGATGTGTAAAAGGATTAAATTAGACATGATAGAGAGCCCTTAGTCACCCTAACCTTTTACCCTTAGCTTCTTCCATTTTCTCGCTTCCTTTTCCACCCCGCCCACTTTATCCCCCTGACCATCCACCTCCTAAACCTTAACCAACCAACATATCACAGCACAATGCTTACAAATAACAGCTCGCAAAAGAAGTATGCTGGCAGTTATCGGGATGGAGTTGTACCAATGATACCAAGAAAGAGGCAGGAAAAAGCAGAATGACCTCCAGCTGTTGTAACCACAATTTTAGGAGCAGTTAGAAACAGAAAGTGTAATCTGAGCCAAGCCACAAAGGCATGTATTCCTCTCTTCCTCTGACCCTATGAAACTCCAATTTTGCTTTAACTTGGAAGAGTTAGCTGGTGTTCAGGTGTTCTCTTGTGAACATTAGCCAAATAAAGCCTTCATCTTCTCTTTGATGATCTTAAATTTTCTTTAGACAGATGGTTGGGCTAAGAGGAGACTGAGGGCATTTTTCCCCCATTTTTTTTTTTCCTTTTCCTTTGACCCTTGCCCTACTTTATTTAAGCCTTGGGGCTCTACAAAATTGTATGGTTAGCATTATTAATTTATAATCCAGTTTTAAACTTAAGAGTTCTTGTAATGATCAAATCATGCATATTGAGAAAGTACTGAAGTGTAATTTACCTATAGAAGAATGGCAGACGATAAATGAGATCATGAGAATTAGCTTATTATTTCTCTAATGTTCTCGGAGCATTAATTATTTATTTAAAAATTTCAAAATTGCAAATACACCTTCAGAAAGAAAAATCTAGATTACAAAAACAAAAAATAAGACTCGTGATCTCTTTTATGTCATGAGTAAAACAAACAAGAAAGTAACCCATTTCATTCAGAACTAAATCTGAATTTACGGGACACGGGACATGGGAAAATATACAGCTAAACTTAGGAGCAATGCAATGTTAGCACTACATTTGCTGCTTGGAGAAGCAAAGAGAAGCAAGAGTCAAGGAAAGGGACTTGAGCAAACTTTATTTTGTACACATAAAGTTCTATCCCTTAAGCTATTGGAAATGTGCCCCATCATTTTATACTCTTCAATTTGGACCAATTTAATAATGGTTAGAGAGGGTCATCAGTGGTTACCAGGTGAAACATATTTAGTGATATTTAACATCTCCTTTATTCTAAAGGTTATGGACAAATCAAAAGCCAAAACTCATAGTGACTTACAAGTGAAAACTCTGTATCACACACAGATAATGACTTATAATTGTAAACTTGTCCACATAAACACATTGGTCTTTGGAGCATAATGGAAGTGATAGATTATATTATTATTATTATTATTATCCCATTTGAGGGATGATACAGTTGAGAGAAAGGGGATTGTGAGTGGATTGCCCAAGTTCCCCACAGTCTACAGAGGAATTAGTACTACAAGTTAGATTTTCTGACAATATAACAGACATAAGATTCAGCTCTTGTAACTGAAAATATAGTATGAGAAAACATAGTCTTAACAATGGAGACGTTTGTTTAAATTATGTAACTTCTTAACTAGGATGGTTTTGATATTTAAATCTATTACAAGTACTGGAATATAAAGGATGGATGCTCTACAAAAAGAACAACCAACTTGGATATACTCTTAATAAAATTTACTGTATTTGGAAAGTTTGGGGGAGGAAATATTCCCTAAACTTAACGTAAGGTTCACATGCTATCTGCTGGTATTACTGAGAATATGGTTTGACAAAATATACTACTGTTAATATAGATGAAAATCATAGAATATAGTCTATTTTCTTTTTTATATTCAACCACTTGTATTGGGCTCCAGTGCACCATGGAGAGCCACTAATAGAAGAGTCCCCATTTGGCAGTGTGTTCAGTTGACATGCTAGTCAAGAGTATATCTGAGTTAGAACACCTGGCAAACCCAAGTAGCTTCTAAAGCATCCCTCTAAGGCATACTTACATCTCAGAGCAAATAATTGCAAGCTTCAATTCCCCAGAATGCATTCTTTGGGTGGCTGAATCATTTCTATTGCAATTTGCTTAAGCAAAATTAAATTAAACCTCAAAATTTTAATGATGGTGAAGGTGAAAAAAAAAAGATTTAAGAAAGAATTACAATTAATTAAAAAAACTTACTCATACAAACACTTTTACCCAATTTCTCAGGAATACATACTAGTATGGCTTTAGGTGTCTCAGAAAGATTCCATGAGAAGAGGCTATAGTGAATTGAATAATAAGATCCTCAAATTGCCTATAATTACAGCAAAATCTTTTAGTTTCTATTTTTCTGTGTTCTACTTTATGAGCATACTTTAAGCAGAAAATTAAAATTGGTATTAGACAACTAGACAAATAGAATATAATATTTCACGTGTTTTTAACAATGGCCAAAGCACTGCTTTTATAGATGTAAGCAAATCTTATCAGTTATTTTGAAAACAGCCCTTAGGAAAAGTAGGTTCTAGTTTAAAGAGGCTGGAACCTAATTCAAGTGTAAAATTCATTAACAGGATTGTCATGGCTAGTAGGAACAGGGCAAAGTAGCCCTTGGAAGTTTTAAATGTCTGGGATTTGTCATTGTTTATATATTTTCTAGGTTTGGTGGGAGAGTTTGGTAATCCTTTTGTATTCTTCCCACCGCTGAAGGTAGCTGGGTATAAAGTATTAAGTTCCCTGTCCTTCCATATTAACCAGGAGAGCACACGGTAAAAGCTTATATTTATCTCTTTTATGGTGCAGGTAGGCCCATTGGGGTGGGGCAGGAAAGAAATCAAATGCTCCTCCACTAATCGGGAGCCATTGACTCAAAGAGCAGACAGCCTCCTTGCTAATTGGAAGAAAAAAAAAAAAGAGTTTTCCTTTTTCAATATGGATTTAGACTGTAGCCAAAAGATAAGTTAAAGTCTATCCCTGATAGATGTCCTTACTTTAATAGTTCCATTTACTAAGGGAAATAGCAGAACAGAGTCATACAGGTGAGAATTTTGATTAGGAAATACTAATTGTATGCTGTACTTAATTCATCCATGGGGCTGATAAACCCTTGGCATTGAGTACTGATGGATATCATTGTCATTTGGGTAACCCTGAGAAAGTTTCTTGAGCCCACAAGACTTTGACAAGGAGCGATACATACTAATAATAACAACAACAAAAACAACAAACACATTTGTGCTTCTTACATGACTGGCACTTTTTTTTAATGTTTATTTATTTATTTTGAAAGAGAGCGCGAGGGAGCGCGGGAGGAGTAGAGAGAGAAAGAGGAAGAAAGAATCCCAAGTAGGTTCCACACTGTCAGATCCCAACTCAGGGCTGATCTCAGGAACCCATGAGATCATGACCTGAGCTGAAGCAAAGAGCTGAAACCAGCTTAACTGACTGAGACACCCAAGTGCCCCAACAAGCACTCTTTAAGCATTTGTACATAACAATCTGTTTAACCTCCACACTATCTAATAAGTACTATTACTATACTCATTTCACAGATAAAGAAATGTGGGCATAGGGAGATTTTAAAAATTTTCCCATAACCACAAAAGAGCAAATCCAGGATATTCACCTAAGCAGTTAAAAGCCTGAATCTATGCTCTTAATGCTCTGCTTTGTAAAATTATAATAATGGTGATGAATGGGATTAAGATTTGGAGGGAATCATCTGAAGCAAGATGATTTGAGAAGGTATATTTACCTACAAGAAGAGAAGAAATTGAAGATTTGAAGAGATACCCATGGAAGACTTTCTTTCTTTTTTTAAACTGATGTATAATTGACATACAATGTTATATTAGTTTCAAGTATACAACATATTGATTCAACAATTCTATACATTACTCAGTGCTCGCCATGATAAGCATAGTCACCATCTGTCACCATATGATTTCACTTACAGGTGGAATCTAAAAAAACAAAACAAATGAACAAACAAAACCAAACAGACTCTTTTCTACAGAGAATAAACTGGTGGTTGCCAGAGGGGAGGTGGGTGGGAGGATGGGCAAAATACATCAAAGGGATTAAGGGGTACAAATTTCCAGTTATAAAATAAATCAGTCATGGAGATGAAAAGTGTATCATATGGAGTATAGTCAATAATATTGTAATAATGTTGTATGGAAGGCTTCTGTTTTTATGGAAGTCTCCAGTATTCAGATTTCTTCCATATTTAGACTCACAGAAAATTTAAGATTTCCTTGTGGCTAGAACTTAAGGATTTTCCAGTGTATATGGAAATTCTCTTCTGAAATTATCTTAATGCTTCAGTAAAAAGAAAGAAAGAAAGAAGGAAAGAAGGAAAGAAAGAAAGAAAGAAAGAAAGAAAGAAAGAAAGAAAGAAAGAAAATGTACATATGTAACAAAATCTCATGTACTGGACTTAGGGAAACAAAAGGGACAGTAAGCTCTACTCTAAATCTTTCCCAAATAAAGCAGAGTGGGATAGCAGCTCATCATGTGGACCATGACATGAGTTTCCACTGGGAATGGACAGTAAGTAGCAAATGATAGTCCACTAAAAACCTAGGGGATATGGAATAGAATTGTAATATTGGTGAACAAACAATGAGAGGCAATGACACCAAAAGTTTTACTTTTCCCAAAAGATTTGAGAAACAGAAGGAGCTCAGTAGAAATCTGGGCTGAGCATATTAGGTAAATGTGTTACATAATATTTCTGTTAATTAAACCATACCACATGAGGCACCAGTAAGTGAGCACATCCTGCATTTTATGTATCTTTAGAAGCCCTGGTAAATAAAAGGAAATGCATAATCTAGAAATGCTCTCTGAAATTAATTACCAAGACCCATTTATAAAACATTTTCCGGATACATTTTTATGTAATTCATTAATTCTTTACTGCATGCTAATTGTAAAGAATCCTATATATGCTACCTGCTTCACAGAGTTGGACTGAAATTCGTGTCATTTAGTTTAATTTAGTTTTAATTTGTTGAGAATAAAATAAGATGCTATAGGTATTAGGTATATAAATGTAAATATAAATAAGAATTAACTTCTTATTTACTGAAGAAAATACTTCAGAGATCATTTTATTGCTCTTCATTGGTAAGTATTGATATATTCACTTCAAACCTAAACACAAGAATTTTCTGCTTTGAATCAAGGTTATTTGGGATGTAAGAATTAGAATATCACCTTAGTTAGCCACAAGAAGATCAATTAATTGGAAGGGTTCTAGGTCATCTCACAGAACCGAAGAAGGGCTAGGCTTCAGAGCAGGGAGTATCAAGAACCAAAAACTCCAGGAACAAAGTCAAGTCCCTTCTCTCTTTGAAGTTTCTCTGCTGTTTCACCCCTCTCTTTGAAGTTAGCTTTGCTGTACATGGCTACCCCCAATAGTACAAGGTCCTTCCTCAGAGGACCAACCTCAATTGAACAATGCCTTTTACATTTAATTACAAATGTCCCAGAGAATCATTTGATTGACCCATATTGGAAGAGGTATTATCCCTTGGTCAATCAAACACGATGAGCAGGAAGGTAGGAGTTGGGCATTGTGTAGGGTGCTGAAGGAGAAACGACGTAGAGACCATGACTATGTAGGTCATGGATTGCAAGTCTTCTAAGGGATAGCAATATAATCTAGAAATTATTTCTAAATAAATCTCTTTCTCTCTTTACATGCCACACACACATACATATACTCACACACATGCACACGATCGGTGAACAAGCATGGGGTCAATGCCATTAAAAATAGCTAAATTCTTTATTTTACTATCTGACTAGACATGCTTCCTTTGTACTAGGCACTAGACATCTATTAATGTAGCCTCAGTTTATCATTGCATTTAAAATAATAACAGCTGGCTACAGTCAATTAAAACTTTATTCAGCAAATATTCACTCTATCCTAATTTACCTCCATTGGAAGAACCTATTTCCTATTCCACTGATATTGGGCTTGGCCATGTGACTTCTCTTGCAATGGGTGTTAACAGACAACATGTGAACTGGGGCTTGACACATGCTTGTGCAGGTGGCCATGTTCACTTGTGCTCCTGCTTTTGACAGAAAGAAGCTTCTGCTTTGGTGCCTAATGGTTCAATGTGATGAAAGACATGTAGAAAAGATTTGGACCCATCCTACATCTTGGAATCAAACTCAGAGGAGGCCAGTTTAGACCAGTTGTGCTACAGACATGTGAGTAAGAAATGTTTGTTATTGAATGCTACTGAAATTGTGTGTTGTTTGTTATTCAGTGAAAAATAATTGATACACAGCTGCTTGCCATGTATTAGGCATCTTATTTCATTTTATTAACTACCTACCTTACACTATGGACTCATATTAAGTTTGTATTAAGTTAAATACCCTATATTTTTATCATAAAACATCTACTATGTTGGGTTTTAATTTATGTATTGTAAAAATTGCATGCATTCAACTTATCTGCATTAAATGTATTATTTACATTTTTACTATGCCTCTTTTTTGCCCCCTTCTTCACCTTTTAGGTTGTCTAAAAGCCACTCTGAGTTCACATTCTTAACTCCAAAAATTGGGGTTTACTGTGTTTGTAGCTGAATATGAACTCAGAATTCAGATATACTTTTCCACATCGATTTCAAATACTGAAAATTTTAAACAGTTATGGGTAAGGTTTATAAATAATGGAAAAGAATAAAAATATGGTAGGTAAAAGCAACTCAAACACCTTTCTAGTCGTCCTTTTTTTTTTTTTTTTTTTTTTTACTTACTGCTTTTTAGGTCATGACTTCCTTCAGTGGTTGACTCAGGTTCGCCTGGTAGTCAAAGAACTTCTAAGTCAGAACAACCGATTCACAAATGTTATATTTGTGAATACTTTTAAAATTACTTTAAAATTACTTTAAAATTTTAAAAATACTTTTAAGATTACTTTAAAATTACTTTTAAATGCCTCTCTGAGGAAAATAACTTCCCAAATCAACTGCATTAAAGAAATAATTTCATGGAAAGATTTTATATATACAAATAATACGTTGCATCTAGTTGACCAAGTGTAACCCATTTTTGGCTATCCTGAATTTTTGCCTAGCAAAGTCCCAATTTAAAGCATTGTCTAGAGTAACTAGGTAATTCTGATGGTATTTTAATCCAACAACTTCTTGACAGTTGAACAAGGAGAGTAATAATAGCAATGAATCATTTTTCACAAAAATCATGTGCTTCTGCAATAGACTTCAAGTAACCTCACTGAGCTTTCTCTATACCTGAAGCACAATTTTCTTGAGCTAGATGTTTGGAAATCTTTAAAGAAAATCACTCAATTTGGGTATTCAAAAAATAATATGACTTGCTTCATAAAAGGAAAATACGGCCCAGTTCTTTTTTTTAAATTTAAGGATAATACTAACGTAGAAAAGGTAAATGTAGGGAAAAAAATCAGGAAAAGTGCTTTGCAATTAAGTATCATTGATAATGGACACACTCTGTTTTAAATGCATTCAGGAGAAACAATGATATTTTCATTTATTCATTTACATGCTCACCCAACCACACATAAAGCTATACAGATACATGTGTCTGAAAGATCAATTCTTAACATCTGTGTCTTTCCAACAATATCTGACCATTAGGGAGCTACAACTCCCTTGTAGTTGCTGGGGAAACAATGACAGAACTCAAGCCAGGAATCAATTAAACTAAGGAGACTGTTCCATATCTTTGTTTTCTGGGAAGAGAACAGGTGTTTAATAATTTACATAAATTATGCAAAATCTAAAGCATTTACAGTAACTAGACACTTAGCAACAGACATGAATGAAGAGGTAAATTGGCTGATGATGTTGGGTATTATAGCGGCGCCTGCTAGCACTGCGATTGTTATGGGTCTGTCAGCATTTCCATTATAAACGCTATTTTTCAGGATTTATATTTCAGTCCTAAAATCTGCCTTAGTGTTGTGCTTTTTTTTTTTTTTTTTGATACCATACTAGATATGGTCCTTGACTGGTAATGTGTCTCACTTGTCAACTGAATATTTTGTGTATGTGGAAAATTATTGGAATTATATTTAAGTTATTGAAACAAGATAGTAATAGAATTTAAACTCTTTTGTTTAGACAATATTCAGAAATGACTGCAATTGAAAAATCTGCTTTAAAGATCATCTGCAGTGTGAATTTGAATCTTTGGATAATATGGGAACCAACTCGGGGACTTTATGCATCCAAAATAGTAAAGTCGATAATTTCAATTGATGAAGAGTTTTTTTGTTTATTTGTCTGTTTTGTTTTGTTTGTTTCGTTTTTTGTTTTTGAGAATTTTCCATGTGCTGTGTCATATGCTAAGTTCAGTGGGGAATACAAAGAATAAAACACAGTATCTGCCTAAAATAAACAGTCACCCTAGTTGCGAAATAAAACATAGACACTTCTAACAATAAATGGAAATGACAGCAGTATATATAACTACGTTTTATGCTGACACAACAATAGAATGTTGAATTCTTTGTCATAGTAAAATGTACTATTTCAGTATAGTTTCTCCCCCTTGTAAATAACTTTCAATTAGTTGGTCAATACACAAACTTTTAAAACTCAACTTCACAATTAGGATATGCTGCTGAATTCTTGCCAGACATGTGGGAGCCTTAAACATCCTTAGGTAAATAAGCCCTTAGGAATAAGACACTTTTGTTTCCTGATATGATACCCAAGAGGTTTAAAATTCCTTTCACTTTACATGTTTTACACAAGTTAAACATAGCTTATGTGCCCTGGGAATTTTAAACTCATTTGGCAAAAGCAAAACCGTACTTAAGCTCAACTCTTCACCACTCTGTACCTGTACCTGTACCTGTACCTGTGCAGTTAGCCAGAGCTGGAGGAAAAGACTCAACCCTGATGACTGGTCTCATTTCAAATTCATGACTGTGAGCCTCAGGAGGGAATTTAATACAGCCAGTCATCGTACATTATGTCCCAAGTCTCCTATTTTTCCCACTCTGATGACTATTTCCAATTCTCTTTCTTAGCCTCAATACCTCCTCCCTCACCTTCACTCTCAGGTAGGATCTTACTTCCTTCTTCATTAAAAAAATTAAAACATTCAGATAATTATATCCCTGCCCTCCACAACTAACTTACACTGTTTCTGCACTCACTCTGCCTTCATACCTGGTTCTGTAAATGAATAGCATCATATCTACTTGAGATAATCCCTCCCTGTGGATACTAGATTCATCCCTCTCCTCCTTTCTTAAAGAAATAGCTCTAGCAATTGTCCCTTCTAGCTCCTACTTCATTGCATTTTTCACACTCTATTGGAAATGGCCATTACAATATACATAAAATTATTTCTGCCATAAAAATCCAAACCTTTTGCTTGATTTCTTATTCACCACCAGCTCCTTTTGCAGCAACACTTAAGAATTGTCTCCGGTTATCACCATATAGACCCTTTTCTTGATTCTCTATATTCTCTATTAAATGTTATTGAAAGAGTGTTTGGAGTTCACTACTCCAACCAAATTTGCTGTCATCCCTTCATTATGGCCTTCTTGCTGTCAATTCCAATAGTCAATTCTTGTCCTAGTTACAATCCTCAGGGCATTTGATGCAGTTAATAATCTCCTGT
Source organism: Lynx rufus (assembly GCF_022079265.1). Lineage (NCBI taxonomy): Eukaryota > Metazoa > Chordata > Mammalia > Carnivora > Felidae > Lynx > Lynx rufus. The sequence continues at coordinate 154,649,039 of NW_025814834.1, forward strand.
TTTTTGATACACTTTCTTCATCTGGTGTTAGTATGCCACACTCTCTTGGATTTCCCCTACTTTAATTCTTTGTCATCATTTCTGGTTCTTCCTCTTTTTCCTTACCTCTCAGTGTGGACTGAGCAGTGCTTGATCACTTCCCTGTCTGTCCTTGCTCCTTTGCCGACCTTATCCAGTCTTCAAATAAGATCTAAATGTACATGATGCTTAAATTTATATCTCCATCCCAGACCTCTGTCCTAAACCCTAGACTCATATATTCAATTTCCCATTTGATTTTTCCATCTAGTTATATAACAGACAACTCAAATTCATCATGTCCAGAATGAAACTTCTGATCTTCCTCCAATAATTGAAACCCTCACTTTCCAGTTGCTGGTAACTCCTTCCTTCTGCTTATTCAACTGAAAATTATGAAATCACATTTGATCCCCGTGTTTCACACCTCGCTAAAAATCAATTTCATTCTGTCTTCAAAATGTCTTCGTAGTCTGATCACTTTTCACCACTACTACATTTCCACTGCTATCACTGTGGGTCAAGCTGCCATTTTTCCTTAACTGGATTATGACACTAGCCTCCTAACAGGCTTCTATGTTTGCCCATTTAAATCAATTCATAGCACAGAGCAAACAGATTTTTTTTTTTTTTAATGTAAGTCAGATGATGTCATTCTTCTGCTGGAAACACTGCGAGAATTCTCATTTGATTTACAGTAAGGCCAAAGTCCTTAAAGTGGCCTGAGGTGCTACATGATTAGCCCCTCAAAACCATCCACTTTTCCCCCTTTTTCTCACTCTTCTCCAGCCAACAAGCCAGTGTGTGATTCCTGAAAAATGCTAACAGTTCCCTTGTAGTAGGGCCTTTGCGTTGACTGTTTCTTCTGTTTGGACTGCTCTTTTATAGTTATTCATACAACTCCCTCCCTCTTCTGCAGCCTTTGCTCAAATTTCCCCCTCTCAAAGGGGCCTGCCTGACCTCTAATTAATACTACCAACTGGTCTCCGTCCTTAACATTCTTGATTCCCAACTTTACTTTGTCTCCAAAGATGGATCTTAACATCTTTTTTTTTTTTTAATGTTTATTTATTTTTGAGAGAGAGAGAGAGAGCATATGAGCTGGAGAGGGACAGAGATAGAGGGAGACACAGAATCCAAAGCAAGTTCCAGGCTCTGAGCTGTCAGCATAAAGCCCGACTCGGGGCTGGAACTCACAAACCATGAGATCATGACCTGAGCCAAAGTCTACACTTAACCAACTGAACCACCCATGTGCCCTGTGGGTTATCATCTATTAATATATTATGTAATCACCTCATTTATTTTTATTATTACAGATCTGTCTCCTCCAATAGAATGTAAGTTCTATGAGGATGGAGGAGTTTGTTGTATTTACTGGTGCCATCCAAATTTCTAGATATAGTATCCAGTCACATAGATACCAAATAGATGTGTATATGAATTATGGAACTGGCCAAGACACTGGCCTAAGTTTGGGATCTGACATAGTGAGACTCATGTAGCCTAGAAATGCTCAAAAGCATTCTTCTCATTCTTTCTTCTCTCAAGAAGGAGCTTGCTAAGAAAAATGCCCACATGGGAGAAAGCTAAAACAGGAAACATGCTTCTGGTGGCATAAATGTGAGCACGGTCATCCAACTGTACAAAAAGCCAGGAATCTCGAGGGTGAATTGAGTGAAGTGAGGCTCTAAAAACTTGACCTTTTCACCTTCATCTTATTCTTCTTGCCCTCCTCCCCCTCTTCTTCCTTCTCTCCTCTTTGGCTTCTTCTTGTTCTTCTTTTAGCTTGAGATAAATGCTGGTACTTCTGTTAAAAGATAACTGTCAAAAAAGGTAAAATCATGACTATTATAGAAATAGAAAAATAAACGCATATGAATTATTTTATTTAACTTATTAATGAGAAAGCTGCTGAGGCATTACAACAAATTCAAAGGAGAATCCAAAGAACAAACACAACTGTAGATCAGGAATTTTGAAATCAATATGTAAATGGACACAAAACCAACTTCTTTCATGGTCGGGGAGGGAAATCAATTAAACCTGCACTGGACAGAACTGGATTTACATGTGCACAGGCAAGAATCATCTCATATTTTTATTCGTTATCTCCAGTTTAGAGTTGGAAACTAGTTCCCATAGACTCAGAATCAGATAATCCAGTGGAATGTGCAGTAGACAATGAAGTTTTCTATTGAAGCACAAATTTTTCCTATACTCCTAAAAATATTTTAAAATACCTTTCACACTGATAACACAAATGAATTTTACAATAAAAATCATGGACTAACACTTAGTTTTTTATTGCTGTTGTAACAAATTAGGATAAATTTAGTGATTTGAAACAACACACATTTATTATTGTGCAGTTCCAAGAGTCAGAATTCTAAAGTGGGTCTCAGGCTAAAATCAAGGTGTTTTCAGGCCTGCGTTGTGTGTGTGTGTGTGTGTGTATGTGTTCATGTGTTGTTTTACGTTTTTCTGAAAACTGTAAGGAAGAATCTGTTTCCCTGACTGTTCTAGACTTTATTATTTATTTATTTTTTTTTTAAGAAAGTATTTTTTTTTAATTTTTTTTTTAACGTTTATTTATTTTTGAGACAGGGAGAGACAGAGCATGAACAGGGGAGGGTCAGAGAGAGGGAGACACAGAATCTGAAGCAGGCTCTAGGCTCTGAGCTGTCAGCACAGACCCCGACGCGGGGCTAGAACTCACGGACCACGAGATCATGACCTGAGTCGAAGTCGGCCGCTTAACCGACTGAGCCATCCAGGCGCCCCAAGACTTTAGAAGCTGCCTGTACTCGTTGGCTTGTGGCCTCTTCCTTCATTTTCAAAGCCAGCATAGAATCTTTAAGTCTCTCAATGGGGCACCTGGGTGACTCAGTCAGTTAAGCATCCAACTTCAGCTCAGGTCATGATCTTGTGGTTCATGAGTTCAAGCCCTGCGTTGGGCTCTGTGCAAACAGCTTGGAGCCTGGAGCCTCCTTCAGATTCTGTGTCTCCCTACCTTTCTGCCCCTCCCTCACTCGTACTCTGTCACCCAATCTCTCTCTTTCTCTCAAAAATAAGTAAACATTAAAAAAAAATCTTTTTTTTTTTTTTTTAACAATCTCTCAAGGATTCTGACCTTCTCTCCTGCCTCACTTTTCCACTTTAAAGTACTCTTGTGATTACATTGGGCTTACCTATATAATCCAGGTCATCTGATTAGCGATATTAATTCCATGTTCAACCTTAATGCCCCTTGCTATGCAATGTAATATATGGCAGATTTAGGGCATTAGGAATTGAACATTTGTGGGAGCCATTATTCTACATACCACAAGACTAGATGAGAAATATTTAATCTTTAGAGATTTTATCTAGTTAGGATCAGAAACATTAATAGTTCATTATGATCATATATAATTTTGTGCTCTTCAAAAGTAATCCTGAAAATGAGAAAAGAAATGCACAGACTATGAACTGTTTAAGAACAAATCTTAAGGCATCTATAGTGCCTGCTGTATTGGTGTCCATAAAACATAGGTATACAATTTTGCTTCTGCTGCTTTGAGGAAAAGAGCCCACTTTGTTGTTGTTGTTGTTGTTTCTTTTAAATATATGAAATTTATTGTCAAATTGGTTTCCATACAACACTCAGTGCTCATCCCAAAAGATGCCCTCTTCAATACCCATCACCCCCCTCCCCCTCCCTCCCACCCCCCATCAGCCCTCAGTTTGTTCTCATTTTTTAAGAGTCTGAAAAGAGCCCACTTTGTTTGTGCTCTTGTGGCATACACAGAAAAAATCACTTCAGATAGTAATAATCTAAGATATTTTTCCTCCTCTTCTTCAAAAATAAAAATGCTTTCATTCTTTAAATCCCTAGTGCAATCCTTTTTTTTTTTTTTCAACTTATTTATTTTTAAGAGAGAGAGAGAGGACAAGTTGGGGAGGGACAGAGAGAAAGGAGGACGAGGATCTGAAGCAGGCCCTGTGGGGACAGCAGAGAGCCCCATGTGGGGCTTGAACCCACGAATGGTGAGTTAATGACCTGAGCCGAAGGCAGCTGCCTAACCAACTGACCCACCCAGGCACCCTCCTAGTTCGATCCTTTGGATTAAAATACAAAACAAACCAGTTTTCCAGCTGAAAATTCCATGTAGTACTTCTCATTTCTCTTGTAATGGTGCAAGAAGATGTGTATGCAAACACCCTTTGGCAGTTTTAGGAATCTTCTCAAGGTTTTCTGAAATAAGCTGTGTGAGTTGGAGGCACTTTTGTTATCCCCAAAGCTTCAAGGATTCACAGACCATTCAATCAAGTAGGTAGGTCTACGATAGGTAGAATAAACACTGTGGATGCTCGAAACAATTTCACATGCAGGGCTATCATGAAAGGAGAAAAGAGAAAATATGATACTTTCCCACAATTCTAAATGTGGCCCTTCAGGTAGGATTTGTGACAGGTGAAGCAGTTTATTCCTCAAAACCTAATCACATCCATAATGGAGATTTTTCTGATAACCTTTAGCAATTTCTGACCGTGACATCATAACTGCTGGTCCTAAAGCAAATTGTGGTCTGCATGCTCTCTACTATGCCCATGTCTGCTTACTGTCTGCAGCTGAAAAGTTCCTCCAAGGCCTTAAAAACAGTTGAAGGGTAAGCAGCATAAGGAAAGAAAGAAAGAAGAAAGAAAGAAAGAAAGAAAGAAAGAAAGAAAGAAAGAAAGAAAGGAGAAAAAGGGAGGAAGGGAGGAAGGAAGAAAGGGAGAGAGAGAAGAGGGAGGAAGGAAGGAAGGAAGGAAGGAAGGAGGGAGGAAAGAAAGACCCATGAGATGAACAGCATCAGTTGTTTGTCTTGCATACATTTTTAAAATGTCGTTTTTAAATTTATCATGCTCTGCCATTTCTGACCACATGAGTGGACCTTGAACGCATTATGCTAAATAAAATAGCCAAGACAGCATAAGACAAATACCACATCATCTCACTTTTGGGTGGAACAATCAGTCAATCAGTCAATCAATAAATCCAACTCATAGACACAGAGAACAGATTGATGGTTGCCAGAGATGGGTGTGGGAGGGAGGTGGGTGAAATGGATGAATGTGGTCAAAAGGTTCGAATTTCCGGTTATAAAAGAAATAAGTCCTAGAGGATATAATGTACAGTATGACTATAATTAATAATATGTACTGTATGTTTGAAAGTTGCTATGAGAATAGATCTTAAGAGGTCTCACTGTAAGGAAAAAAAAATAGGTGATTATGTGTGGTGATGGATGTTAACTAATTTTACTGTGGTGCTCATTTTGCAGTATATACATGTACTGAATCATTATGTTGAAACTAAGACCTGAAACCAATATGATGTCGTAGTTCATTACCTCGATAAAAATAATAAATAAAATTTTAAAAAGAACAGGAAAAATGTAGTTTTAATAATTTTTTTTTTTTTTGGCCAAGGCTAGAAAATATTTTCTCTTCATCTTAAAGATCAAAAATGAAACGTAGAAATATTTCATACTTGGTTTCTGCTGAAGCTTTAGCCTCTTCTTCCTAAATTTCCAACATATCAAAAACATCCCCTGGGAAACATGTTTAGAGTCCAAACAAATTTTTTTCCTTTTTGCAGAAAAACAAAAACAAAAACAAAAACACACACACAACATGCCTTTTGATGATATTATAAGCATAGTAAATTAAAAAAAATTATATATATATATATATATATACACATATAATGCAAATGTAAGAGAAGAAAACTTCATTTCACCAAATTGACTTTTAGATTAAAGTGATCAGGAAATTTGGAATTAGTTGTCAGTGCATTAACACTATCTTCTCTCCTTATTTCTTTTTCTCTTTATTGGCTTTATTATGAAGAATTCTCTCAGTAGGACTGCTGCAAGAATGGAACAGGAGAATATGAACTTTGAACTCTGTAGGTAACTAGTCAATATCAACTCTGTTCAGTCTTTTCAGATCCTTTCTGGCATAAGGCAGGGTATAAATAAATGGTTAACAGTAAAAGAAAAAATCAAACAAAAATAAAAACAAAAAAAAGCCCTCCTATCTTCTTCAATAAGGAAGGATGGCAGTGAGAGCAAATGGTAACTTATTTAAGACCCTTGCCCAAGAAAGGAGAAATAATCAAGACTATGTTATTTTGTAGCATTCTCAAGAATGTATCCTGCTGTGTGAACCAGCCTAAGGCATCTTGGACAAATCTACCTTGATGACTGCTCTATGACCTAAAAGCTGGAGCACAGATCCTGGGCACCTCTCTTTCTATTCTTTTTGTTTAAAAAAAAAAAAAAATAACATTTATTTTTGAGAGAGCGAGACAGAGCACGAGTTGGGGAGGGGCAGACGGAGAGAGGGGACACAGAATCCAAAGCAGGCTCCAGGCTCTGAGCTGTCAGCACAGAGCCCGACACGGGCCTCAAAGGCATGGACCAGGAGAGCATGACCTGAGCCAAAGTAGGCTTGCCACCCAGGCACCCCTCTTTTTTTTTTTTTTTTAATTTTTTAAATGTTTATTATTTGAGAGAGAGAGAGAGAGAGAGAGAGAGAGAGAGAGAGAGAGACGGAGAGCAAGCCGGGGAGGGGCAGAGAGGGAGACACTGAACTCGAAGCAGGCTCCATGCCCTGAGCTGTCAGCACAGAGCCGGATGCGGGGCTCAAACCCACAGACTGTGAGATCATGACCTGAGCTGAAGTCTGCAGCTCAACGGACTGAGCCACCCAGGCCCCCCGCCCCTCTTTTTGTTTAACCACACCCTTAAGTACACCCTGGGAGTACAGTGTCATTGATCTGTTCTGGAGATGACTAGGGTTTTCCAACCTGTCACCAGCTAGACTCCAAGAGGTGACGTTCCTTTTTGCCAGCTTGAACCCATCAACCTTTGTCCTACATTTCCCTTAAGCTCTTATCTCTTAACTCAAGCAACAGACCCTGCAGGCATAGCAGTGAGGAAACTGAAACTATGCCTCTGGCAATACTGACTGCCCAGACCCAGAGCTCCAGCAGCCTAAACCAGTTTGACCTAAATCCCCACTTGTGCCTGTGCAGATGGACCAGGGAGTGACCCGCAATTACCTTTACCTCATTATAATGCTAAAATCTCTGCTCAATGAGGAGCTCAAGCCTCATTTACATAACACACATTGTAAGTATAGAAATGTTTCCTTTTGTGCTCCTTTGCCTATAAGGACTAGTCTTCCCTATAGATAAATATTCATCCTAACCCTAAATAAAAGGAATCTGTTCACCCTTGCTGGGGTAGTCACAGCTTTGGAAGTTATTCCTGGAGATCTCCTTATTTGCTCCAATTAAAGTTTACTTTGTGCCGCTGTTCACCTGGTGTGGTTTCCCTCTGCAACTCACCAAAAAGCAGTCTCACGCTGGTTGGTTACATTTCCTCCCAGGTGGCCTACCAGCAAATGCTCCCCAGCCTAGGGGGCCGTAAAAGCAGCTCCTAATAGAAGCTGGGCTTGCAGAGATCTGCTCTTGCAGCTGCCGGTGACACGCTTCTATCCATAAGTCCCTTAGTACACCATTTTTTTTTTTTGTTAAGCTGGACTTGTCAGTCTTTTTGTTCAGTTTCACTGCTCCTTCGGCCTTTGGAGTTTGTTTTGCCTATAGGGTACCTTCTTTTTACAGAACAATTGGCAAGCCAGCCAGGAGGAGCCTAGAGACCTAAGAAGGAGCAAGGGGAATAAGTGGCCAAGCATCTTGGTGTGGGGAGGCATGATCATTTATTTGCTTGATTCCCGTAGACCACTGCATGAGGAGGGGATGCCCGAAAAAGTGGTGCAGGTTAAAGTAGCTGCTATTAGAAAGTCACGTGACCCACCGGGATAAGGAGGACTGTGGAGTAGTATCCTTGCTGAGTTGGCCTCTCTTCTGGACCCCTCCGCTGACCACTGATGCCCAGCTAGCAGCAGCAACAAAAGTAAGGCAGGTGGAGGAAGAATTATCATTGGAGAAGAACATGAGACTATCCACAGCCCTTTGGGCTTTTAACTTGGCAGATGAGATCAAAACTCAGGATGCACAGATTGAGACCTTCATGTGTTGTCCCTCTGTGCACTTGGGGGGCCTAAAATGTAGTGACTTCACTCTGAGCTGTCACTAGGAAACCAGACTGGGACGCTAAAACACCAACATAGTATGCTTGGAAAGTAGGATGTGTTTTCTCAGTAAGAGGAGCTAGGAGAAATGGAGATGGATTTTGTTGTTGTTGTCGTTGAGAGGAAAGAAAGTTAATTTTGCCCTTAAAAAGTTGTTTTAAGAGAAAAAGACATAGGGCAAAATTGAAATATAGAAAATAAAGTTGCAGAAGTTTTGTGAAAAAGGAATTTTATGTGTGGTCAAGTTGGCTAAGATTAAAATGAAAAATTTTTTGAAGTTTATTTATTTATTTTGAGTGAGAGAGGGAGAGCATGAGCCAGGGAGGGACAGACAGGGAGAGAGAGAATCCCCAGCAGGTTCCACAGAGCCCCACACAGATACCAGTCTCATGAACCATGAGATCACGACCTGAGCTGAAATCCAGAGTCAGATGCTTAACTGACTGAGCCACCCAGATGCCCCTAAAATGAATTTATTTAAAAATGAATTTTCATGTTGTGGTGCCTGGGTGGTTCAGTCGGTTAAGCGTCTGACTTCAGCTCAGGTCATGATCTCACGGTTTGTGGGTTTCAGCCCACGTTGAGCACCCACTCCTCAGAGCTTGGAGCTTGCTTCCAACTCTGTGTTTCCCTCTCTCTCTGTCCCTCCCCTGCTGGTGCTCTGCCTCTCTTTCAAAAATAAATAAACATTAAAAAAAGGAGTTATAGGAGCACCTGGGTGGCCCAGTTGATTAAGCTTCCGACTTGGGGTCAGGTCATGATCTCACAGTTCGTGAGTTTGAGCCCCGAGTCGGGCTCTGTGCTGACAGCTCAGAGCCTGGAGCCTGCTTCGGATTCTTTGTCTCCCTCTTTCTCTGCCCCTTCCCCACTCACGGCTCTGTCTCTCTCTATCTCTCAAAACTAAATAAACATTAAAAAAATTTTTAAAAAAGGAGTTATAAAGAAATGAATTTTAATGTCAAAAGTAAGCTGGTGTAAAATTGGAATCTGGTTTTCTCTCTGTTAGAAGGACCTACAACTTGGGATACCTGGCTAGCTCAGTTGGTAGAGAATGTGACCCTTAATCTCAGGGTCTTGAATTCAAACCCCACCTTGGGGGTGAAATGCAGTTTAAAAAATAAAAAATTAAAAATAAAAAAAAGAGGACATTCAAATTTTAAGTGTCTTCTTCAAATATAAGTGGAGAACCATCTCGACAGGTACACTTAGCTCATCTCCCAGAAAACAAATCCAGATCCAACTTTTATAACGAGTGACTTTTGTCCCTATTTCACGGCAGCGATTTAAAACAGAAGCTATCAAGTCTCTGCATCTTTCTGTGGATATAGCCTCTTTGAACTCCTTCTAGTGTTTATGTGTTAGGATAACACTGGGGCTTTCCAGGAGGCCCTAATGCAGTTAGCAGGTAGGATTCTTAGGGAAGATGCCAACCACCTTGCTATTTGTTGTACTGGCAGTCTGTCAATTCCATGAAAGCAGGGCACCAATGGTTCTGTTGACTGTGGTTTCTCTGGCACCTTTTGCTTAGCATGTGACTTTTGAGTTTATGAATTAGGTGACTTGTCAAAGCTGTAAGATGTTGGGAAAGTTTTTCAACACCTTCATTTGTAAAGTGAGGTAATGGTACCTACCTGGAGAGGTTGTCGCAAGGCTCCGATAGGATATCGTAGGCAAAATGCTTGGCATAAGACGCAATAGTAGGTTCGCAGTAAACATGTTTCCTTCCTACCCAACTTACAAAGTTGCATCTAAAAGACGTAATGATATCATTTTTAAAGTTAATTAAAATGTGGGAGACACAAGAGCATTCCTGTAAGTATGGAAGTATTTTTGTTTGTTTCTTAAAAACTCCAGGGCTCCCTGGTGAATTTTAGTATTAAAAAAACAGAAATATCTGAGTGGTAAGCACCATATGCTCTGTTGGCTTTTATTTTATTTTATTTTTTCAAAAGATATCTCTTATCACATTAGTGCAAAGCCCATTTCAAAATGCTACACAGAGCCTTTTGCAGTCTGTAATGAATTGTTAAAAAAAAAAAAAGGTTTAAATGAGCGATTAAAAACAGGAGTTTGTTGAGTTGAAAAAAAGCTATCCTTAGAAATGTGGTTTCAACTGAAAAAAAAAAATCTACATGGAAGTGTTTACTCATAAAGCTTGTTTGATTATCCCCACCTGATGTGTCTTACCCTATAGTCCCTGCAGGATAGATTATATAATGTACACTCGTTTTGAAAACATATAATCTATTCTCCTTTACCTCAGTGCTTGTATTTCATGCTGACACATTCAGCTGAAACCCTGTCTGATATATCAAGCCCTTTATGTTGGCTTACTTGATGGTCTGGAAAAAGAAAAAGGACATTAGTGTCTCCTTTTTTGCTCTTTTGGATACCTTTTAGAGTAATCTCTTTTCAGTAATGGACAAGTAACTTTAAATATATATGTGTGTGTATGTGTGTGTGTAACAAACACATCTTTTTTGTCTTTGATATCTATCCCAGGGAGTATCCAATTAATGAAACAGTGTGCTGTCTTCTCTCATAAGGAATGAGGTAAGTATTTGCTCTTATCAAAAATAATACCTGATTGCTATCATTCCTAAATCTTCACTCGTGTTTGCTTTCCAGCTCTCCACCTGGGTAGAAACTCAGTCCTTTACTGATCTTGCATTTGTCCACGATACTATTTTTTCAGGGACTTACCGATTCATGTTGTTCATTATACTAAAATAAAGGTTTAATATTGTGGAACGTGTACAGCAGAATCAATTAAATTGCCATTCAGCCAGTTAGAATATATCTGAGCATGTCATTAATTGTTCAGGATCATGGTAATATTGATTCAGTTTTGGCAGCTCATGCCAATTGGAAAAGTTATAGATATGGCTGTCAGAGATATGATTCAGTCTTACTCAGTGATTTTACAGACATGACCAAAAAAGAGTAAGTTATAGGACAATAAAAACTGCAGCATCAAACTAACTGAATCGAGTCATGGATCTGGAAAGAAAGTATATTTATTTGGAGGCTCCAGCAAGAGAACTCATCTCCTTATATAGCCTTATTTTAAGAATGGTTTACCTTTTCCTGGAAATTGATTGAGAATTGCAGCTTTAGTTTGACATACATGAAATGATTAAGTAGCAAAGGGATGCCTATGGGCTCTATCAACCATGGTGATCAATGGGGCTGAGACGTCACAGGCAGATCCTACTCATTTCTGGAATTTATTCCAAGCGTTGAGCAACTACTTGGGAAGAGAACAAGGCACTATTTACACTTGAGGGAAAGTGTCCCGTGCCTGCCATTTTCACATAGGAAATTTTGCCAAAGTCATCTCCTCAATCTGCTTTGGGAATAAAGACAATGACGTATTTGATAACATATTCATGGGTTAGTCTCTTAGATTACCTAAACTTCTTTTCAAAAGAGAAGTTTCCATGCAAAGCATATTGCTTTGAAATTGGTAGAGATGAGGGCTGCTTGTGTTGTTTATTTCATTTGTTACTAGATTTTATGATTTTCTGTTCTCTTTCTCCTGACAGTGTGTGTTAGCCTGTATATCCTTCCTATTGGATGTAAAGTAAATTTGAGGATAAGTACTTTATCAATTATCTTCTTTGTGTTTTATTTCCTTCCTTCTCCAAATTAGCACAGTGCTCCATATAAAATAGATTCACAAAATGTTGTTCACTGTATGAATCTATTCTGTTTAGATAGACATAACTTTGCAAGTTTGAAACTGTCAAATACTACTTGTAAAGGTCCTCATTTTCACATTTACTGTTGCATCCTCCAGCCAGGAAAGGTTTATTTTAAACATTAGGAAGTTCTTCATGCTTGATGAGTATAATTATGATGTGCTGAAGATGTTAGTTTTGGGAGTTTGGCATCCATTCCTACGAACGTCCTCTTTTTTAGTATTATTTTTAAAGACTGTGTTACATAGTTATGCACCGCATTCATGTCCATAGTCCCCGTAGACTTCATATTGTGCGCTTTATGAGCGTTTGTGCAGTAAGACCTATCACTTAAATACAATACCAGACTTTTCCGGCATAGTCAAGCATATCACAGATGACTTTTATGTGAGTTCCTGTAGCTGTATTTTTTTTTTTTTGTATAATTCTTAACTACAGAGTGCAAATTTTATATGAACTTTGTGCGAAAACATAGAGAGCTTCACATTTCTAATTCTTTTCGTTTAGAAAGAGGTTCTGTCAATATTCATTCAAGTTGGAAGAGACAGAATATGAACAGATGGCTGTGGCAAACAGCACATTGCAATTGGGAAGCAGCGAACAGGTACTAGTGAATATGACATTTGGTATTCCATAATAGTCTTGAAAATTAATTTTAAATCAGGCTTCAAAATCATAATAAAGAGCAACTCATATATTATTCATTTCTTTATTCCAAAGGCTAATGTTCAGAGTGTTAAGTACAATATATGCTGGAAGAAGGTAAAGGAAATGTGATTTTCAATTAAACACGTAAAGTGTGTTTAAAAACTGCTGGCATGACCTTAGTTATTTTTCTAGGATCACTGAATAACTTTTTCAGTACCCTGAGACTTTTAGCTCCAAGGACTATTTACAATTAAAAGAGAATATCAAGTTAAAGAATGTAAGGGAACTATTTTTAAAGTTTTAATTTTATATTTTATGCAGACTCTGGTTGAATTTTTGAAGGTAATTAGTTGGTCGGATGCCAGAAGTGGTAAATATTTTATACTTGCTCATGGAAACAGGTAGCTGGAATGTCAAATTCGTACACATCATCAAAAAGCAGGCAATTATCATGTATGCTAATGTATAGATGGCTGCCTCCAAGGTTCACAGGTAATCAGACCTTTTCTGAAGAGTTCAGCATATATTTCTATTTCTATTTAAAATAAATATTGCCATCTGAGTAAAACTTTTGATTTTTTTTTGGAGCAGCTGCTTGGGGAATGATGATATTATGATGGGAAGGGTGGCTTGTTACAATATTATTCCTTTGGGTTACCAGTTCTGATTATCTTTGTGATATTGCAAGCAGAGCGTTCTTTAAAGTAACAGAAACTTTTCTGAATAAAACATTTCAAATTACGTCTATTTTTTTCCAAGAGATGATAATTATGTAAAGCAAAGAAATTAGAAAATGAGAAATAGCTCCATGAACAAAGAGATTTCGGCCCAGACCTGTATTATTTTCAAGGCATTCATTAATATATGTGGATCTATATGTGGGGTGTGCATGTGTGTGTGTGTGTGTGTGTGTGTGTGTGTGTGTGTTTGCATTTAAAATTTAAAACAAATTTGAATTGTTGGGGTCATGTTTTGCTATTGTGAGGCCATAGTGGGTATGTTTTCTGCCCTGAGAATATCCCTGAGGTAATTATATATCAAATAGGAGAAAGACTTCATAGTGGAAGTGATATGGATACTGGTTTCCTGTAGACCATATGCTGGATTCTTTCTCTGGCACTTACCCGTTAGGAAACTTTGTAACCAGTTATATGACCTCTCTAATCCTCAGGTGTGAAATAGGTACAGCAAAAGTAGAGAAGTCACGGTGTCATTGTAGGGATTATTTAAGTATTATACACAAATAACGTGATTAAGATGTTTTACCTATTTTTATTGTTATACTTTTATGTGTCAGTAGTGACACACATATTAAATGTTAAAATTGAGGGACTTGATTTTAATCAGGGGAGTTTTAAGGGAGGTCTACTTTGCATAAGGTATCGTGATCAACAGTGAAAAGACTTTTTTCAATATGGTAGAATTTTTGTAGGGTTCTGACATGGATTATCTTGCTGGAGTCTCACGAGATCCCTGAAATGAAAAAGCTGAGGAAAGTCAAAACAGCTTGGCTGAAAGTGAAAACAACCTTTTCATGGCAGATCAAGGATTACTGACCTGGGAGAGTCTTTTCTTCGTTCCTTTGTTTGTTTGTTTGTTTTTAAAGTAAGCTCTACACCCAACGTGGGTCTTGAACTCACAACCCCAAGATCAAGAGTCTGATGCTCTACCGACTGAAGCATGTAGGCACCCCAGGAGTCTTTTCACAATACCCCTTTACCTCCCAATGAAAGTGAAAATTCTCTGCTTCTAATTGAAAGTAAAAATTGTTTTACATTCTCCCACTGTCTAAAAATTCTCTCATCTATTTTCATCACTAAGTCCTCTGCAATAAACACATTAACACGTTAATGACATCCTACTAGTTTGACTCCTTCCTATTGATTCTGTCAAATTAAAGGCTAAACTTCACACGGGGAAAATCAAGTGTGTGAAACATAATTTAATTAAAGGAGACAGACATTTATTAGATGCTTTTGCACTGTGCAAAGAAACTACATGGTGCGTTGTCGGTAAACGTGCATGCATGTGTAACACCTAGGTTGTACTCATCGTGTCTAGGAAAGGAAGCAGTTCTCCTCTGTCACCAGCAAGAAGTCAGTGTCACTATTAGCTGATTACATGCACACATGCAGTCCAAAGGCTGTTGCAAAAGCATTCACTACATTTCAGACTCGAGCACAGCATAGTTGTGATGAGCGTCTACAAGACCCATCACAAGGGGCTCTTTCCCTCTCTCATCCCTCTGTGTTCCCTCCATCTTCTCTCGCTCTCCTGCCTCCATCCTGGAAGCAGACGGCTGTGTCTTCCTCTGCTAATGATGGCAATATGTGACCTAGAACTTGCAGATTTTTAAAAGAGGACTATTTAATAATCAAACACACCTTTGTCTTATAAATAATGACAGCATCTGAAACCATAATCCTATTATTAAAGAAAAGAAAGTCTTTTTTAGGCAGTAATTGTTAAGAAATGAAGAAGGGCTAAAACATGATTAATTTGAATCGTGGCTCTGTCACTATGAACTGTGTGACCATAGCAGGTTACAATCTCTTTGAGTCTCTGCTCCTTATCTACAACGTAGATATAATAATAGGGCCTTGCTCTTGTGCTTGCTGGGAGGGTTATATGAGTTAATGTAAGTGTGAGGCTCGTAGGTTATTGCCTGATGCTTAAGAATTGCTTGGTGCGGGGCGCCTGGGTGGCGCAGTCGGTTAAGCGTCCGACTTCAGCCAGGTCACAATCTCGCGGTCCGGGAGTTCGAGCCCCGCGTCAGGCTCTGGGCTGATGGCTCGGAGCCTGGAGCCTGTTTCCGATTCTGTGTCTCCCTCTCTCTCTGCCCCTCCCCCGTTCATGCTCGGTCTCTCTCTGTCCCCAAAATAAATAAACGTTGAAAAAAAAAATTGCTTGGTGCATTGGTGTTGTTAATATTACGGTTTTTTAATTTGTGTATTTTACCATAAACTTATTACCGTGTTGAGAAGCAAAGAGTGAGGGGGGAAAGTGAAACCTAGCCTCTAATACATACATACACTAATTGCTTAATTAAAGGATTGAACCAAGTTCTTGTTTATTTAGAAATATTTCACTTTTGAACCCTTTCTCACCTATGACTCTCACATATCACACACAGGTATATACGCATGCAGACAACACAGAGTCCCTGCAGATGTCAAGGAGAATATGCATTTTCTTACCTTAATTTTTCTAACTTTTTAGTATTTTATCACATGTATGCATAGATATGATAGAATGACTAATTATGTTTGTTGTAAGGGGTAATGGAAAACATTTGAGTCTTGATCTTAAAGGATGAATAGGAATTTTTCAGGTTGGAAAGGAGAATTTCAAGCTGAGAAATGAAAACAGCGTAAGTGAAACCACAGGGATGTGAAACACCTCTGCTACAGAATGGGTGTCACTAAACCAGTGTAGGTGTGGTTTCTAGTTTGAGTTCTCTGGAAATACAGTCTGAAACTGGGGGTTGCGTGTGGAGGCTTATTGGAGAGTATTTTCAGAAGTGATACCGGTAAGGAAGGGAGGAAGACACAACTGGGTGGAAAAAAGAACTGACTTTCAAAGCAATGGCAATGGAGTCCTCAACCTATCTGGTGCTGGTCCAGCCTTCAGAGTTTTCTCTAACTGAGGTGAGAGGGCCAGATATTTATGTCCCTGCGTCACCACTCTCAGCCAGGAGCTGCCTTTAGAAGGGGGAGCCTTGGACAAGACCCCTTCTCTGTCCTAGAGCAGAGCTGCTGTGAGCCATACCACCTCTGTTACAACCACTGCACATTGCTGATGTACTACAAAGCTGGGTATACACAATACGTAAATAAATGGCACGGCTGTGTTCCAGGGAAGCTTCATGTACTAAAGCAGGCAGCCAACCGCAGGTCATAGTTTGCCGACTCCAGGCCTAGAGTAATTCTCACTGAGGGACGTGGCTTGGAGACATCAGCCGTTAACACTGCCAGAAGCTGGGGAATGGGTGCTTGGCCCTCGAGAGGGCATTTGGGCCCGGCACCATAGTGCACTACCGTCCCCCCCCTGCATCTTTCAGATGCTACATGCTGCTAATGGCAAGTCTGCCCCATCTATTCTCCATCATCTAAGACAGTTCTACGTTTCTCCTTCAATTAAAGTAGGTCGTCACTTTTTGTAAGCTTCCAAGGATTATCATCACAGCATGTTAGCGCCATCTCATTGTCAGGGCTTTTCTACAGTGGGAAAAAGCTCCCATGTCAATAAACTCTCCCTTAGCCAGTTTGATGTTTCACCTCCCACCACTCCCACTTCCTTGGGTTAGCATCTTGAGGATGCAAAGTCTCCTGGCTCATGCTGGTCCCTGTCAGTTAGGTTCTGCAGCTCCTTTGGCATTTATTCCCTCCTCTTCCATGCCAGGCCCAGCATATCGGCAGTCAAAGCTGTGCTGGGATTTGTTATTGGTCTGATTGCTAGAGGGGGAAGTGGGGACAGACCAGGAGAGGGGCAAGGGTCAGGGTCCCGAGGAGAAAGTTAAACTTGGTTCATGTTGCCTGCCTGTAGCTCAAATGTACCCCTACCCACCAATTTCTTAGATTACACCGGCAGATTTCTTAGTCGGATAAATAGCATAGCAAGACACAGTGGAGCAGCCACTATGGCACAAGTCTGAAAATAACTCATCAATAGAAAATACGGTCATTGTGGGGCACTTGGGTGGCTTAGTCAGTTAAGCATCTCACTCTTGATTTTGGCTCAGGTCATGATCTTCTGTTTTGTGGGTTCAAGCCCCATATCTGGCTGTGCGCTGACAGCGTGAAGCCTGCTTGGGATTCTCTCTCTCCCCCTCACTCTCTCGTGGGCATGCACTCTCTCTTTCCCTCTCTCTCAAAATAAATAAACGTAAAAAAAAAAAAAAGAAAATGTGGTCATTGTGTCTTTCTTTTTAATATCCCTATGCTAGAATCACGGGGGCTCTGGGGCCAAATGATAGTAGGAGATTTTGCATATAAAGGAGGAAATCTCAAACAAGATCTTCTGTAACAAATACTGCTAATGCCTTCCTGATATCATTGTTCTTCCTTAGTAAAATAATCCTCATTTTTATCCTAACAAGTTGCCACCGAGGATAGAGACATTTAACAGCCTCCTTTGCAGCTCTATTAGCCTACATGACTAAATTCTGGCCAAGGAGTTGTAAATAAAAGTGATATATGATGCTTCCAAAATTCTTCAAAAAAGATTGAGAGGGGAGGCTCTGTTTCACTTCTTCTCCTACTTGGAACACAGAATTAATGACTAGAGCTCTAGCAACTATCTTGCAAGGGAATTTGATCTTTGGGCTTGAATTTTGCGCTGGAAATTTGATAATTACAGAGGTCTTTATATTCAAATTTGACATTTTATCTCTAGAATATCTTAACATTGATAACTGCTATTGCATTCTCCTTGTGTTTTCATTTGATCTTATTACAGACTCTTTGGTCTGCTTATTTTTGACAACATGGTTGGGCATGAGAAATAGAATACATTTTCACCTTTTGGTATAATTGGCCTTTGGCGTTGATGTGCTTAATGTACTATGGAATCATTTTCAAATAAAAATCAGTGTAGCCCCCAAATCAATCTGGATTCACGTCTTTACTGCTCACCAGTGGTATCAAGAGGACCCTCACAGGGGATGGTATTGGAAGAATGGTTTCATGAAAGTGGGGACAGGACTGTTTTGATGTGCTGATTTACACTCCTAAGTGGAATGGTTACAGAAGCCGAGAGTCCTTAGTTTAATGGTTAAGATCAATGATTTAAAACAGCCAAAACTTCAGGAACAGTATTGGATACAATGGCAAGGCTTACTCTCCACTCCTGATGTCCCCTTTTACGCTGATGAAGCTCTATGAACATATTGCTTCTGGGGCTCTCTTTCCTCCTCCTCACTCTCCCCCTGCCTCCCCACCCCCCAGGGGAAGTGAAGTGATTTATCTGACTATGGAGAGGAGAGGAAAAGGACATGCATAGACCAGCATATGCTCTCTCTCTTGTGAATGAGCTGTCTAAAGAATGCACATGTCTTTATCAGTTCTGTATGTGGTAGTTCAGCCCTCCCTCTGCCTGCGAAGGTAGGTGGGAGGTTCACTTTTGGGAAGCCCACTTGCCTACCACGTAAGACAATGCCCAATATAAAATGAGCATTCAAAAAAGTGCCTAATACGTAAAGATTGTATTGAATAATTAAGCAAACACCTGTGTAATGATCACCAGCTCAAGAAATAGAACATTGTTAACACTCCTGCGTGTCCTTTTTGGATCTCACCTCCATCCCTATAACTAGAGGTATTGTTACGTATATTTTATGTATGTTTTTCTTTGTAGTTTTATCATAAATGTATATATTACTAAACACTGTAGTTTTGCCTATTTCTGGATTTTATAAAATTAAATCTGTTATGGGTTGAATTGTATTCTTGCTAAAATTTATATGTTTTGAAGTACTAACCCCTAATACCTCAAAATGTTATTTGGAAATAGGGTAATAAAGTTAAAATGAGGTTCTTAAGGTGTGCCCTAATCCAGTATGACTGGTATCCTTATAAAAGGAAACTTGGACAGATACCTATAGAAGGAGCTGATATGAAGACACATGGAAAAGACAGCCATCTACAAGCCACAGGGAAAGGCCTGGAACAGATTCTCCCTCACAGCTGTCCAAAGGAACCAACAGTGCCAACCTCTTGATCTCCCACTTATAGCCTCCAGAACTGTGAGACAATACATTTTTGTTTAAGCCATCCGCTCTTTGGTACTTTGTCTCAGCAGCCCTAGAAAACTAGTATAGATTTATATAGTATGTATCCTTTGCTCTCTGACTTGTCAATTTGGTGAGATTCATCCATGTTTTTGAAGTGTAGCAGTAGTTCATGGTCATAGCTGTATTATACCTCATGGTATAAATATTATAAATGTTATCCATCAATTTTACACATTTTGGTATTGATGGATATTTCTTTTCCATGCCCTCAAGCAGCCAGTCAGACCATTTTCCACGGACCATAAGTCCATGTACGCTATAGGCTTGGGTCACTTCTTTTTACAATCAAAGTAGATGACTAGATTCACTGTTTGGAGATCTGCCCATTGGGAGAATTTTCTCTCACCGTTGTCTTTCAAGACCATCTGAGTGAAGCTGTTCTATAGATGCCATCCTTGTTCAGCTTGCACCCACCATCTGAGCCAACAAATCTGTATTAATCAGAGTTCCCCAGTGTCCAAAAACATGTTCCTCATTTCCATCTGAGATCTCATCAGAAGTACCTTTAACATCTTTATATATATATATATATATATATATATATATATATATATATATATGTTTATATTTTTCCTTTAACATTTATATATCTACCAACATCCTCTTTATGATGATACACTAAGATGAGAGAAGCTTTCTCTCTAGCTCCCCTCTTTTCTTTTTGAGCTCTTACCAGAATTGCCTTTAACATCTGTATTTCCACCAACATTCTTTTCAAGGAATTCTATCAGCACACTCAACTTCTTCCAGCCTCTGTACAATGCCCAGTTCCAAAGCCCCTTCCCCATTTTCGGGTATATTTTTACAGCAGGAACCCACTTCTTATTACCAAAACCTATTCATTTGTTGGGGTTGTCATAGCAAAGTACCATAGACTGGGAGCAATTTATTTTCTCACGGTTGTAGAGGCTAGAACTCTGAGATCAAGGTGCCAGCAAGTTTGTCTTCCTCTGAGGCCTCTCCTTTGCTGGTGGATGGCTGGCCATCCTCTGTTATCTTCATACCCTCTGTACTGGTCTATGTCTTAATCTCCTCTTCTTATGATGACACCAGTCAGATTAGGGCCCATCCTAGTAATTTCACTTTGCTTAAATTACCTCTTTAAAGACCCTATGTCCACGTATATACACTTCTTGGGGTATTGGGAGTTAGGACTTCAACATCTGAATTTCAGGGGGACATAATTCCCCAGCCTACAACACCATCCATGAATCAAGTTCAGAGATTTTCCTCCTCCTTTAACTGATCATCGGGATTCCCCTTATGACTGTAAGCTGGGAGAGGTTTTCTAAACCAAGGCCAGTAACTGCTTTCGTTGGACATTCAAATCTCTCTGAAGTTCAGCTCCTCTATTAAATGCTAGGCTTGAGCCTGGGTTTTCTTCAATCCTACCAAGAGAGCTGATGAGAGCTTCTTTGCACACAACCCAAAAGGCCCTCAGGGTTTTACATCTGGCTTTGTATTGCCAGTTCTTTGCCCAGAGCTATTTATTATCTTTTTGTAGCTTGCTAATGGTGTTTAGTAATAGTTAGTCCATAGCTAGTAGCTACTGTTTTCTCCAAACTTCCTCAAAGCCTGAAACAGGTGCACTCACTTTTACCAGCCCACCCTCCCAATTTACTGCCCATTAAAGTTACAATATGATCAACACCTGTGCGCCCGAGGCTGCCTGTGTACCACCTATCACTCTTGGACTTTCCACTGCCAGTTGTTCAGTGAATGAGCTAGCCTCAAATCCTAACTTGTCAGCAACTTTCACAAGACCATTCTTAACACCAACTGTCACACGTCGATTTCTCCAGAAGCATTTGCTGAGATGGAACTTAGGGTACGCAGTGCTTTTTAGGAAACAACGCCCGTAAAGGCAAGGGGGTTGCGGCAGGACCGGGCAGAGAAAGAAGCTGAACCGAGACATAGGCCTGGCAGTGTCTTGGCAAACCTGGAAAACCTGGAAGGCAAGTCTGCAGTGAGTACATAAGGCTAAAGGGCCAGGCCTTTAGAACGTGCCTCGCTCAGTTAACCAGGTGTGGATGTGAGCTGCTGCCCCGGGAGGGGCGTGACCTCAGGTAATGAGCTCTCTGCAGCTGAAGTATATAATGAGGTTGCCGAGAGCTGGAGGCCGCTTGCAGATTTCAGTGGATGCCTCTGGCAGCGGCTCCTTTCTTGAAGAGGATCCTGGCGGGAACCTCCAAGTCCGGCAAAGGTACATGTGTGTTTCCTGAGCGTATACCTTAGAAGTGGAATTGCTAAGGGATAGAATATGTGCAGCTCCGGCTTTAGCGCGTAACGCCAAACTCTCTTCCAAAGTAGTTGTTCTATTTGCACCCGCATGAAGGTATCCGAGAGTTTTTAGTTACCTCATTTCTTTCTTAACACTTGGTATGGTCCGTTGTTTTTCTTTTAGTTGCTTTGGTGGGTCTGTAATGGTGTTATAATTTGGTATTAATTTGTCTACCAACATGGATAAAGTCTTGGTGAAGTGGCTATTTAAGAATTTTGTCCATTTAAAGGAAATCGTGTTGTATTTGGTCTATAAGCCTTTTGTTGGATATATGTGTGTGTGTGTGTGTGTGTATAAAACTATCCTTTTTTTTCTTTTACTCAGAAGGATTGAATGGTATATATTGATCAAGATAAGTTTTAATTTTTATGGAATTCGATTTATTGGTCTATAAAGATAATCCTTCTTGTGTTTCATTTAGAAAGGCTTTTCTATCCTACTGTCATAAATATATTTTCGTATATCATCTGCTAGTTCTATGGACCTGCAACTCACTTAGAATTAATTTTTGTGTATTATAGGAGTATAAAAGAGTGTATAAAAGTGTTTCTAAAAATTCTTATCCATATGGAGCTACTTTTATCCCAGCACAATTAGCTGAAAAGACTGGGTTATTTCCGTACTACTCTATAATGCAAACTCCCATTTAGAAAGGCTAGGTTTTACTATAGAAACAAATAATTCCCAAATCTTTGAAGCTTTAAGCCTCAAAGTTTATTTCTGATACTCATTGTCTGTCATGGCTGGGCTGTGGCTTCATGCTACAACCTCTATCTGAAACATAGCTGGTCTTTGTGGCAGAGGAGAGAGGATGAGGGAAACACAGATTGATTTTTTAAACCATATTTCCTGAAGTGATGCTAACCTCCTATTCCATTGACCATAGCTAGAATGTGTCCGACAGGTCGACAACTTTGTGTACATATTACCTTCTGCAGGGAGGGCCTGCAAATTTTAGTGAATACTAATGCATGAAACCACACACCATTGCAATAAAACAAGTATCTATGAACCTTACAGCTTCTTCTCTATTTCCTATTCAATATTTGAACCAATATCACACTTTTAATCACTAGAACTTTATAAGTTTCCATAATCAGTACAATGGTCTTCTCACCTTACTCAGGAATGTCTTGTCTATTCTTGACCTATTGCATATGTGTGTGTGTGTGTTTTAATATTTGACAAGTGTCACAGGAAAAACGGGTTGCAGTTTGGGGTTTTATTGGCTTTATGACTTTATGAAGTGAAATTATTCATTGTTTCAGTTTGGGGAGAATCATGAACTTTGTCTACTCACAAAGTTAGCACATTCTAAAAATACACTTTTGTTTATTACCACATAGTAGAAGTACTGAGGTTTACAATTAACACGGGATCCCATCCTTCTTAGATATCAGAGGATTGAGGAAAAAGTTGTAAGAGTTTGTCAGTAGTTCAGAGCACAGGGTATGATGGAAGACTATAGCAAATTACCTGTTTGAGTCCAAAAATATTATTCATCATGTACTCAAAACATTTTGCTATGTATTCTAGGAAGTATCAGTGTTGAATTTTAAACTCTAGAAGGAACAGAATATAATGCACCAAGTGGTAAATACTTTGAAGAAGCAACAGATGTAGTTCTAAAAGAAGGCGAGTGGGAAATAACGCTTGCACTATTGAAATCAAAGAAGCCGTCGTAGAGGAACTAGGGTTTGATGAGGGGCCTGAAGCAAAATTAATAATTGGGTAGAAAGGCATTCGAGGTCTTACACGGTAATGATGACTCGTCCCTACTTCTCATTGATTCATTGGGCTTCTTTCAGAAGTTCTATATACTATTCTGATAGTCTGGCCCTTTAAATTTCAGGTTTTATTTTTATTTCAGGTGACATTCTGGGAAAGGGAAAAGTATAACAGCTGCATTTTATTATGAGAACAAGTTCATAAAAGGATACATAATTAGGCATTTACAATTTTCACTGAATTTCAAATCCTACTCGAAAACCCATTAGCAGTGAATTAGGAATTTAAAATTTTTTGCAGAGTTTTTTGTTTTGTTTTGTTTTGTTACTTTATTTACTTTTTGCTTTGGGAATTAATTGCAAAGTCTTATATTAATAGAACATTAAGGGCAAGTTTTCTAAATGTGTAAGTCAAAAAATTCCAAGTTATGTTTCCTTTGGTAACTGTAACTAATCTCTTTGTGCAAATAATAAAGCAACAAAATTAATATGATACACCGTTGTGCAAAATGAATATAAAAGCTGATTTATAGTCAAAGTATGGTGAACATGATTGCATTTTAAAATCTGGTGTTTTTAAAGTCCTGACTTAAAATTTGAATGACTGGGGAATTTTATAGTGTATTTTCATATGTAAATCACTTTGTTTAACCTATTTAAAAATCACCTGTTTATTTCAATATCACCTCAGTTGATTTTAGGTGTCTCTGAAATTTATCATTGAATATTTAAACAACTATTTGCTCTTCTATCTAAACATAATTTTAGCATGATAAAATCAGTTTTTACATTGGTCATAATGTTTTGAGATTATATTTGAGGTCTGTTGATAGTTCTCTTTATAACATAGGTATAAAAAACCCTTTTTTAATATTTATTTATTTTGGAGAGTGAGAATGAACACAAAAGAGGGAGGGGCAGAGAAAGAGGGGGACAGAGGATCTGAAGCAGGCTCTATGCTGAGAGCAGAGAGCCCAATGTCAGGCTTGAACTCACGAACCGTGAGATCATGACCTGAGCTGAAGTCAGATGCCTAACTGACTGAGCCAGCCAGGTGCTCCAAAAAAAAAAAAAATAAGAATAATAAAAATAAAAAAAACAAAACATCTTGACTCAAAACCAGATTATCTACACCTAGGAGGGCAGATTGAATCAAGTTTTTTGGTAATATTATAGATTTAGTTTCCATACATGCTAACTGGAGTGTTTTTGTTTTTGTAGGTTTTTTTTTCTTCCTGAGTGTTTTGATTTAACAACCATGTTTTACACAACTATTCTGGCGAAATATTTTATCAGTGTCTGCTATTGATTTTAATAGAAACTAGCAAGAGATTGTAAAAAATTCAGTAAAGGGGTGCCTAAGTGGCCCAGTAGGTTTGAGCTTCTGACTCTTGATTTTTGGCTCAAGTCATGATCCCAGGGTCCTGGAATCAAGCTCCACTTTGGGCTCCTACTGAGTGTCATGTCTGCTTGAGATTCTCTCCCTCTCTCTCTGCCCCTCTCCCCCACTCATGTGTGTGTTCTTTCTAAAATTTAAAAAGAAAATCCTGTAAAAAAAAAAAAAATATATATATATATATTACCAAGCAAAACCTAATAAAGTATATGCCTAACAAAATTATAAATAGATCATTCTTAAATACAAAATTCCTGATTAATAATGCAAAATATTAGTAAACATAGGGGATGGGTACAAAAAAAGGATCCATCAGGCTGAAAGATGTGAGGCAATAAACTTTTGTTTAAAAATAATTAATCTTGGGGCAAGAACCTTGCCTGGTTTTGGTATTGGGGAATTTATATTTTTAACTTCCTTTGGTTATTTATCTGCATTTTGTTTCTACTTTCACCATTAAATATTCTACGTCTAGCTTTTTTCATGATATTCTTAAGTTGATGTTCTTCTGTAGTTTGAGAATTTAAATCATAAATGGGTGTTAAACTTTTTTTTAATGCTTTTTCTTCATCTATTGAAATGATTGGATGTATTGGTTCTTTATTAAGGTATTAAATTTTCAGATTTTTTCTTTTTTTTAATTTTAGAGAGTGTGAGTAGGGGAGAGGGGCAGAGGGAGAAGAGAATCTTAAGCAGACTCCAGGCTCAGCTGGAGCCTGTGGTGCCCAATGTGAGGCTTGATCCCGTGACCTTGAGATCATGACCTGAGCTGAAACCAAGAGTTGGATAGTCAACCAACTGAGCCACCCAGGTGCCCCTAAATTTTCAGATGTTAAACCAATCTTGCATCCTAGAGATAACTCCCACTTAATCATAATGTATAATACTTCTTAATATGTTGCTGAATTTATATGTTGTTACATTTTGATGTCAATATTCATGAATAATATTGATCTCTAATTTTTTTCATGAATTCTTTGGCTGGCTTTTGTATCAGGGTAATACTGAATTCATAGAATGAACTAGACAGTGTTTCCTCCTCTGCTTTTTGGGAAGAGTTTATGAAGGATTGGTATTATTTCTAAGTTCTTGATAGAATTCCCTACTCAAGCCATTTGGTCTTGAGCTTTTCTTTCTGAGATTTGTAATTAATAATTCAATCTTTCTTATTTATTAAAAGTGTATTTAGGCTTCTTCTGCCTGAATCAATGTAAGAGAATATCTAGTTCGTTGAAGCTGTCTAATTTTTTGACAAAGTTATAACATCCCATCCCTTACAATTCTTTTAATTTCTGTAAGCTGTGAAATGATGTTTCCTCTTTCATTTCCAGTTTTGATAATTTTTATCTTTTATTTTTCCTTTGGTTTGTGTAGCAGGAGGTTGGTCAGATTTTTTTTATTTCAAAAAAAATTCTTGGTGTAATCAACTCAAATGTTCTGTTTTAAATTTTTTTTTTCAACGTTTATTATTTATTTTTGGGATAGAGAGAGACAGAACATGAACGGGGGAGGAGCAGAGAGAGAGGGAGACACAGAATCGGAAACAGGCTCCAGGCTCTGAGCCATCAGCCCAGAGCCTGACGCGGGGCTCGAACTCCCGGACTGCGAGATCGTGACCTGGCTGAAGTCGGACGCTTAACCGACTGCGCCACCCAGGCGCCCCTCAAATGTTCTGTTTTATATTCTATTGGTTTCCACATTAATATTATTTCCTTCTGATGTGTTAGGCTTAGTTATTTTTCTTCTAGATTTTTGAAGTAGATTCTTAGGTTATAAGATTTTTTTTCCTGGGATATGATTCACAGAACAAAACTTATTATTTTAAGATGTATGAGTTAGCAGGTTTTATTTAACATCTTCACTATTGTATGTAATCATCAGTACTATCTAATTCCAGAACACTTCCTTTGGCCCAAAATGAAGCACCAAATCTATTAGTCACAATTTTTCCCTCTTCACAAATTCCTGAAAAATCACTTATCTACTGTCTAGGTCTCTGGATTTTCCCATTTTATACATTTTTATATAAACGGAATTATACAATATGTGGCCTTCTGTGTCTGGCTTTCTTTCACTTAGCGTAATGCTTTCAAGGTTTATCCATATTGCACATATCTGTAATTTATTTATCTTTATGGCTTCATATTCCATTGTATAGATATATCACATTTTGTATATCTGTGCATCATTTGGATATTTGGGTGGTTTCTCTCACTGGCTGTTATGAGTAATGCTACTATGAATATTCATGTTAAAATTTTTGTGTGAACATCTATTTTCAACTCACTTGGGTATACATCTAGGAATGGGATTGCTGTGTCCTGTATTAATCCTATGTTTAAAGTTCTGAGGAATGGAGAAACTGTCTTCACCATGGCAGGTTATTTTTTTTCATCTATTGGCATTTAAAGACCTTAAGTTTTCCTAAACGCTGCTTTAGTTGCAGTGTTTAGTGTTTGGTATCATGATACCCTTTCATTTTTACTCCCTTTAAAAAAAACTTTCTCATTTTTTTCATGGGTCCATGGGTTCTTTATAAGTGTTCTTTAATACTTGTTATCCAATCTGTTTCTACTGCTGGTACCTAATGTGTTTACATTATAGTTAAAGTATATACTTGGCACTTTAATCCTTTAAATATGGACTTGTTTTAAAAATGTACTTTAAAAAAAATAAGCACTTGTTTTCTGGTCTATCATATTGTTTACCTTGGGACATGTATATTTCTGCTTTAAAAGATGTGTAGTTTATTGTTGGATGAAGTGTGCAATAGACAACCTGGTCCTACTTGTTGATAATCTTGAAGTCTTCTGTAACTTTGATCTTTCTCTCTAAGCATTCTATCATTTGAGAATGAGTCTTGAAGTCTTTATTACTGTTAAAGTGTCTATTTCTCTCACATTTTGTCAGTTTTTGCTTATTTTAGAGTTGTATTGTTGGATGTGTATATATTCATAATTCTTATATTTTTGATCTGTTATAAACTGTGGCCTTTTGTCTCTAGAAACAATTCAGTCTTTAAACTTATCTGACGTTAGCTTAGCCACTTAATCTGCTATAGTTACTGTTTGTAAGCTATATCTTCTTTCAACCTGTTCATATGATTGAATCTGAAGAGCATCTCTTACAGACAGCATGTAACTCTTTATTATATTTTATCCAATCTGGCGATCTCTGCCTTTTTTGGAATGTTTAATTCACATTTATTATAATCCTTGATATGGTTATGTCTGTCATTTTGCTATTTGTCTTCTATATGTTCCATATCTTTTTGTTTACTGTCCTGTTATGTGTTATAATAGATATTTACTAATATACTGTTTAAATTTCTTTTGTTATCTTGTATACTATTCAATTATTAGTGGTTTCTGTAGGAGTCAGAATACGAATCTTGTTAATCCATAGCAGAATGTAATACTTGTTTAATTCCAGTACAACATAGGAACTTTAACATAGCTATATATTCTCTTCTGTTGTTCATGATGACCTTGTCGTATATATTACATATTTATATTTATAGGCACAAAGCACTGTTTCTAAATATTGTCTTAGATGATTAAGAACTAATTTAAGAAAGAAGATTGCTATCAATCTTATGGTTCCTCTCCATGTGATCAAATCGTTTTCCTCTTGCTGCTTTTAAGATTTTCTTCTGTTTTTGACTTTGAACAGTTTGATTTCATGTGTGTAAGTATGGTTTTTTTGTTTTTGTTTTTTAATTTCTCCAACCTGGAGTTTTTTGAGCTTCTTGGGTATATAAGTTAATGGTTTTCATCAAACATGGGGAGTTTTTTTGATATATTACTTCAAATATTCCTTCTGGCCCTTCCTGTTTCACTTTTCTTTCTGTGACTCCCATTTTTCACATATTGGTGTGTTTGATGGTGTTGCACAGGTTTTGGAGGCTGTTTTGTCTTGTTTTTCAGATTAATTTTTCTTGGTCTATCTTCAAGTTTATTTCTTCTTCCACCACACCTATACTCTTGACCTCTGTAGTGATTTTTCATTTTGACTATTGCACTTTTCAATTAGACTTTAAATTGTTTCAACTGACGTTTTCTATTGGTGCCATTATCATCAAGCTTTCTTTAGTTCTTTTGAACATATTTGGAATAAGTTCAACATCCCGGCCCCCTCAGAGACCATTTCTGTTGACTTTTTTTTTTTTTCCTGTGCATGTATCACACTTCCTGTTTCTTTACGGGTCTCGCATTTTTGCAAACTTGAAAACCACATTGCAGCAAATCTAGATTCTGAATCCCCCTCTTCTCAGCGGTGACTGTTACGGGTTTTCTTCTTTTTTAAATTTGTCTTGTTTATGATTAGGCAGTGCAAGGTACTAAAGAGTGTCTCTCTTCCTCAGTGTGTAGCTACTGATGCCTCTGTTCAGGTTTCTCTTTTATGTCCAAGCCTGACATCCTAGAGATGAATCATCATAGCTCAGTGAGGAGACCATGACTGATCAAGTAAATCTTGAGTCAATAAATCTTCTATCTTTTGTCAGTGGATTTGTGTGTGGATCAGGGTTTGCATTCAAAGTTCAGGCAGTTTATGAGGGTACCTAGCTTTTACTTTTTGCTTGGCCATCTCCTTTATCCTCTCTGGAGTAGGCCTTACATTCAGTCATAGATAAATAGCTCAGAACTTCTCCGGTGTCTCCTGAGCATGTATACACTCTTGGGTATATGCATAACCCTCCAGACCACAGAGATGAGTGAATGCATTACAAAACTTTCTCTCTGGATATACCTCTTAAATTCCTGGCTAGTGTGATGGTTTTTGCTTGACATAGTGATATCAAAGCCTCTGAATGGTTGTGATGTTGGTGCCTCTTGAATCAACACCACTGAGATTGCTATTGTTTCAACAAGCCGTCTGGGGATGTCTTTTGCTCCAAGTCAAAAAGCACCTCTGGCAGCAAAAGTGTTTTCACAGCTTTCTTCAACTACTGAGCTGATAGGCACAGGGATTGGGGTGGGATGAGAGAAATTTTAGTTTCAGGCTAAAACACCACAGAGTACCACTGTTTTTTAATCTGTTTTGGTTGTTTTCTCTTGAATTAAAGTTTCCGATTTGTTGTATGCCTTTGGTTGATTCTCAGAACTGAAATTTTTGTTCTTGATAGTTGTGTCAAGTTTTACCATGACTTTTTGGAGAGAATTTGCTGAGCATCTTAGCTATTCTAGGAGTCCTGCCTCTTTATCAGAAACAAGTTTTCCCCAGCAGCCTATTGTAACTTGTAATTCTACATCATTGAATAAATCTGTCATGTGGCTCTTCTTGGTGCAAGGGAAACTAGAGAGTAAAGGTAATTATTATTTTTTTTTTTAATTTATTTTGAGAGAGCACAAGTGGAAGGGCAGAGAGAGGGGAAGAATCCCAAGCAGGATCTACACTGTCAGTGCAAAGCCTGATGTGGGGCTTGAACTCACGACCTGTGAGATAATGACCTGAGCTGAAATCAGGAGTCAGACATCCAACTGACTGAGCCACCCATATGCCGGATAAGTAATTGGTTTTGGTAGCCTCTAGAGTGAAGACTGAAAAGTGAGAAAATGTGTATTTAAAATGGGATTGGGGGCACCTGGGTAACTCATTTGGTTAAGATTTCGGCTCAGGTCATGATCTCCTGGCTTGCGAGTTCAAGCCCCAAGTTGGGCTCCATGCTGACACTGCAGACCCTTATAAGATTCTCTTTATGTTCACCTCTCTCTGCTCCCCCATGACTCACTCACTCTCTCTCTCTCTCTCTCTCTCTCTCTCTCTCTCTCTCTTTCTCTCTCAAAATAAATAAACTTACAAAATGCATTAAATTAGGGTTGGACTTAGACAATAGTATCTGTCACCCCAGTATAATTGCTGTTACCTTAAGTAGGAATTATTCTTTTTAAACTTTTATAGCAAAGGCAATTGGGTATCAATTTCTTTAGGAATCAAGCTCAGATATTTAGAGACAAAGGAAGTCTATTTTGTAAGGCATACGTACTGGGATATTAAAGTACACTGGTTTTAATTTTTTTTAATGTTTATTTTTAGAGAGTAAGTGTGCGTGAGAGTGCAAGCACACAGGGGAAGGGCAGAGAGAGAGAGAGAGAGGGAGAGGGGGAGGGAGGGAGAGAGGGAGACACAGAATCTGAAGCAGGCTCCAGGCTCTGAGCTGTCAGCACAGGGCTGTCATGGGCTCAAACCCATGAACTGTGAGACCATGACCTGAGCTGAAGTAGGATGCTCAACCGACTGAGCCACCCAGATGCCCCTAAACTATGTTGGTTTTACATTGGGTTTACCGTCTGCTAGTGTTGTAACTTTGGGTAAGCTACTTAACCTCTCTATTCTTCCATTTCTTCATATGTCAAACATGGGTAATAATTACTTATTCAAGAATTGTAACAAGAATTAAGTGCCTGTAAAGTACCTTGCCTGGTGTCTGACTCACAGCTAGTGTTTAACAAATGTTTGTGCCTTGTGAATATAGGAAACTTTTTTTTAGAAAACCAAATCCAAGTTAATATGGAATTGTTTCTTTGTTCCCACAGAATATTTTCTAGTGATAAAATTGGAAGGGAGAATGCCTTAATTCTATATCAGCCATGGAGTTCTCTAAGGACTGGTTATATAGGCTATTCCATGTAGATCAATACTTGGCTTATGTACGACACTGAAACTGGGAAAGCTACCAACTGATGATTTAGCTAAAGCGCTTTCCTTCTGGGACTGAGTCATGGAACCAAAAACTATGGCTTGGAACTGAAGGACGGCATTGTCTGAAGGCTGGTGAAATCACAGTGGATTACTTACTATTTAAAGTAGAAAAGAACAATAGGGATGTATTCAGCAGAAAACATTAATTAAAAAACATTGGCGGCTTTAGTTACTATATGTGTATGTACATATATATATATGGTATACATTTCTCATGGTGATCAAACACTAAATAGATTTCTGATATTACAAAATGAGAGTTCACTTATGGATAATTGGAAAGGAAATGAAAAAATAAATGAGATTTCATGAATATACTGAGAATAACTTGCAGTCAGAAAAATAAATCGGCATGTAGATATATATGCCATAATGCAATTTCATTTTCAATCAGCCAAAAGTAATTGATAAAATTAGTTATAGTGAAAGTAAGTCTTAATGATAATACCCTTTGTATTCACAATGAATTAATGATCACTGGAGATATCTACAAGTAATTCTGAAGACTTTCATAATACGTAGCAAAAATTTTGGTCATGTTTTAGAAATGAAAAAAAAAAAAAAACAGTGACAGAGTATACTCAAGCAAACTTCCACAATGAACCAGAGCTTTTGGTGATGAATCAGGAATAGAAATAAACTTTACTTCCAGTACAGCTTCATTTAAACATGAAGCAATGGGAACCATCTTCTGTTATGAATACTGCAGTTACTATAGTTCTTGCCAAAATTTTCACCCATTGCTTATTATCTCATTTTTCCAGAGAAGTGATGGCAGAACAGATCATTGTTGATGGTACAGATGGTGTGAATAAGTTTGCTCTTCTAAAGAGGTAGGAAGGGATAGGGACAGATGTACTTTGTGTACAACGACTAGCTCTTCATTGGGATGACGGCGATGGTATTCTTACAAGTGGCCTCCTCCGCAATCTAGGTCATTGTTAATGTTCTATATCTCTTACATTCTCCTTGTTTCATTCCTGAAAACTGCTGACCACCTTTCCGTTGCTTCGTTCCTACCTCCTAATAGCTGAACTGTAACTGCTCTGTTTCCTGATTACCTGAAACTGAGATCAGGATTGGTACCTAATAAATCCTCAAGCTCTGTACCAGCACTGTGTAGCCATATGGCAATTTCAGAAAAGCTAGTCAAAACCTATGAGAGGTAAAAAGGTACAGACTTTTCAGCAAAACTCATTACAAGGAAAAAGTCCTTAGTAAGACACATATCAATTGTGTCATGTTGCTGCAATTCCATTGTGTGGGTACGGCAGAAGTATAATTCTCTCTCAGGTTGAGTGGGGAATTGAGAAAGGTCCTATTCACTCTTCAGTGACCCTTTAAGACTTACAGGGGGTACACAGAGGCTATAAAGAAAAAGCAAAGAGATGACAACTGGTGCTGAAGTACAGAATGGAATAGGAATAATGAAAATGATAGTCTGAGAAACCGAATTTCTTAGATGTGTAGATGGTATTATACTTCACAGGATGTGTCATTTGGTAAAATGCCTCATGTCAAAGCATCTTGTAATGCTGTGAAATTCTTTGATATTTTTTTTTTTTAATTTTTTTTTTCAACGTTTTATTTTTATTTTTGGGACAGAGAGAGACAGAGCATGAACGGGCGAGGGGCAGAGAGAGAGGGAGACACAGAATCGGAAACAGGCTCCAGGCTCTGAGCCATCAGCCCAGAGCCCGACGCGGGGCTCGAACTCACGGACCGCAAGATCGTGACCTGGCTGAAGTCAGACGCTTAACCGACTGCGCCACCCAGGCGCCCCTGAAATTCTTTGATATTAAGACCTTTGCGTGTAGGGACACTTGGGGATTGAATTCATTTGCAAATTTGTGCTATCCTGTGAATTCTGCATAAGTGTGTATTTTAGGATTTGAACTCAAGGTAAAGGGATGGCTTAAAGATTCTTTGTTCTCTGTATGTATAGACTACAGATACTCCAGAGCCCACAACACACTAAGGACAAACAGAATGTTTCTGAGTTGACGAGCCCTGGAGGTAAACTATGTTTGAATTTCAGCTTCATACCTTACTAGTTGTGCGATCTCTGGGTCATTCAGTTGGCCTCTTTCTGCTTCAGTGGCCTCGTTGTCCATTTAGGAATAATACGCAGCATCATTGACCTAGGATGTGCTAGGTCTCTAGTCCCAAATTTTAAAAACTACAAATAACCCTAGAAAGCATTCTGATATTTTCAATAGGCAGGAAATAAATTTGTCGGGAATGTGAAATATTATGATAGATTCAATTTGAAGCCAGTGTCTACATCTAGATTAATCAACAGGGCAGTGGGATGACCTATAAATGGTTGGTGGCTCTAAATCAACTCCCAAGGTTAGGATGGGGAAGTATTCTCCATAAGGATTGGAGTGCTGATCCCCTTATTGGATGGAAAATAGGAGTTTCTACTCTAAGGCTTTGGTAGGATTAATTTGAATGTTTTAAAGACAAGTACATTCTCTGTGCATCAAATTTGTGAGGTGATCCTAGACATTTGGGTGGGTGAAGAGCCAGTCAGTGGTAGTCCTCATCTTAAGATTATCATTCTCTTCAGCAGACATCATTTGCTTCCTTCCTCTTTTGCTTACTAAAAACACAAGTATGAAGTGAATTTGGGAATGAAATAATCATTTTTGTCAAGTTCTTTTGTTAGCTCTATCAACACAATAGCCTAATGTTAGATGTAGATCTGTGTTTAGCACAAAAAAATGCTATTTTAATTGAATATGTTTGACTTTACAGACTCCATGTAAATAGTAGTTTCTACAAAGATTCATAATCCTTGACAAACTAAACTTCAAAGTGCATTATCGTAAAGTTGATTGCATTTGCCTGTAGATGTAGTGTGTTATAAGTTGTTAAGGGCTTAGCAAAAATATGTATAAAAATATAGCTAATTATTTAAATATAGCAGTTTATTGCCTTTCAAATAACCCAGTTTTCATGGAGTGGGCCTTTTTTATCCATTCATTGAATATTGGAGATAGTAGTATATATGTGTGCATACACAAACACAACTAAAGCAAATTGTATCACAATTGTGACTTAAAACTAACATACCATCTAATATAATGTCAACTTACCCGTAAGTTATAATTTTGTTTCATCTTAAATTTAATAAATTTGTTCATTTTTGAGACCTGTGTAGTGTGACTGCTAAGTTTCAGGTACTTTTTAGGGGACTTGAAGGAATAAAATGAAAAACATCCTTTCCTATACTAGAGGAACTCAGACAAACATATAAGCTAAAGTAAAATCCAGAGACTGGATATCAGCCATAATCAAAGACTTTATAATTATATGTGTATGAGCATATATGTGTGTGCGTTTTGAAATTTTAAATGCAAATGAATGTGTGGACACACACCTATACTTTTTTTTTTTTTTTTTTTTTGGCAGGGGGAAGTTAAACTAGTGTCTTTAAACAAGGTTGACAATGTCCAGCTCATTTTCTTAATATTCTCATGATAAATGCATTTATCTCACTGATTTAAGAAATATTACAGTTCTGTAACTTTGTCATTTTGTTCACAGCTTTCATGTCTCTTAATACTCAACAAAAACTCACAAAAATACTTGCTGTCATTAGCATAGACATATAATACAAAAGCTCCAGAAAATTTCCAATAGCATGGCTAATGCAAACAAAACATAGAATGCATCTGAGCCTTTGTGAGCTAGGGAATTAAAGGATAAGCAGAAAGATTAAAAAGGGACACCTGAGATACTGATATTAATAAATATATAAATGGAAGAGAGAATGAGCCTCTATTTTTATCTCTGAAAGGATTAATTTGTAAATAATTTCTACAGAGAATTTTATTTTCATGGCTCACCACAGTATCAGGCCTTTTTTTTTTTTTTTTTCTCCCATAATTAGATCAAAGCCTAAATGCCCATGGATGGGCCTTGTAGGAGGAAATGAAGATTGTAATTGCTATATTATTAGCCTATTCTGCTATCATGCATCATTTTAAATTAGGAAAAATGCAATATTGACATTAGCTGTTTTAAATTGTATGCATTTAAAAAATTACAAATATCAGCATTATGTGTTCAATAATCAAATTACACAGGTGGTTTTATACATGGGTAGACACATTTCAGATCATTGAACATAATCAATGTAAGCAGAAGGCTGTAGGTGTAAGTGACCACTCAGTATGTAGGCCAGACTTTCTGTGTAGGCACTTGAGGGCAGTTATGTTTCCAGTTTGCCATTTGGTGTTTAAAAACAAACACAGCATTGCCAGGCGTGATGCTGAATGAGAATCTTTAAAGGAGTAATGAATAATTCAATTAAGCAGGACATGGCATGTAGATTTTTAAAAGCAATATTCAAATTAACATCTCTACAGAAACATTTTTGCAGCTAAAACTTGCTAGATTTTTCTACCAGCATGAATCATAAAATCTTCTCACCATTCATTGAGCAAGCTTTTATTGAATGCTTATTATGTCCCTTGTACCCAAATGGCTCCTCATTAGAGATGAAAAGAAAAGACACTGTTCTTCTCCTTAAAGGCTTTACATTCAGTATGGTGAAACAGAATGAATATATATCCTTACTGTCACCTTTCATGAATTCCCTGAGGCATTTGGTTTTCTGGACATTTTCTGTACCATTTAATGCTATTCCCTTATCGGACTCTCTTCCTGTCACTCCTTTCTTTCACATTACTGGCAAGCTGTTGATAAGTATTTCTATACAAAGCTGTAATAAACATTTATAGAAAATATTTGTCTTCCAAGAAAAAGGTTTCTGAGTGTAGATGGCTTGTTGCTCCCATATTCCACTGCATGTGCATGGACAAAACTTTGGAGAAGGCCAGGCAGACACTTTCAGCTCTACCTTGGGCTAATAGCTCTCCTGCTTCTCTGTTGGCAGAGTTCCCACCTCCAGCAGCTCAGGCTGAGATGGTTTTATTTTCTCTTTTCCAGAAGAACAGAGGCCTCCCAGCAACCTGCTTGGCACAGTCTCCACTCAATGTGCACACACAGCAGGAATCCATTCTGATTTTGTCAGGGAGAGAGGAACTGAGTCACATCATGTACATCAGCCTTAGTATTTCCTTCTCTGTATAACTTTTTGTTTCTTGGCTAGAAAGTAGCTCTCCCACTGGGTCCTGCAAAGGCCACTCATGTCTTTCAGATTATCTTACTATCATACTTCCACCTGTCATATTAAATCTCTAATTTTTAGACCTCTGGTAACTAATACACTTACAGAGCAGTGCATCTCAAACTTAGTGAACATGGAAATAGGGAGAACGTATTAGGACACTAAGTCTTGATTTCCACCCCAGAGACTCTGATTCAGTATATCAGAAGGGGATCAAGGGTTGAATTGGATTTCTAAGAACCTTCCAGGTCATGCTTTTCCATGGACTGCTCATTCAGCAGCACTGTATGGAGTGATTAAGATGTTAGAATACAAATATTTTGTGAGGCCCGAAAGAAGTGATGAGTTTTACCAGTTGCTTTCAGAATACAGTCAGAGAAGAATAAGTACTTAAGCTGAGTGATGAGCAATGATGAGCTATTCTTCAGGCCTAGCATAGAAAAGTGGACATGTGCAGGAGAAGGGCCTTCCAGTAGGTTGAGCAGGGTAGACATGGGTATAAATGGGTAAATTAAGGAGATGAAAAGAACTTTGCATGGCTGGAGGGTAGAACATATGTGAATAGAGGTGGGGCCAGATCATGAATGATACTCAGTTATATTTTAAATGTTTTTTTAGGTAACATGTAGGCAATGAAATATTACCTTTTAGAAAGATTTACAGTAGTATGTAAGCTGCATCAAGATGGTACAAGACTGGATGCAGGAGGAACAGAAAAAAAATAATTACAGTAATCCAGGTAGAGGATGGTGAGGACTTGAATAAGAATAGTAAACAGCAGGGAAGGAGTCAATAAACCAGAGAGGAAAACCATTCAGGTGACTGATTAGATGAAGCCAGTTTGGTATAGAATGTGTACCTGATCTTGAAGAATATTGGCACAATTAACCGACAAGGTAATTGTTGCAGGAGAAATCATAGGTTTAATGGCAAGTGGGGAGGGAAAGTTGAACTGATGGAGTTCTGTTTTGGAGATGCAGAGTCTAAGCTTCCTGGGCATATGTAGATCTAGAGCTCAAAGTAATTTGAGCTAAAGATACAAATTTTGGGCTCATAATTTAGACATTAGATAGCTGTTTTTGGAATCATGGAATTAAGTGAGATAACCTTAGAAGAACATAGAAAATAGGGCAGGTTATTAGGAGAGAAAAATCTACGGTACTTTCATAGTTATAAAAATTAAAAAAGAAAAAGGGGGGCACTGAGAAAGAGGATCTCACCATGGATACAGAGAAGGTTTAATTAAAGAGATAAAAGGAGAACTGGGGAAACAGTAACACATAAGCTAAAGAAAGAAGCCCAGAGATGAGCTGCAAATGGCTCAGACACCAAATACAATAGGTATTGAAAGGAGTCTTGGATTTTGCAATTAGGAGATCATTGGTAAATCTAGTGAGGGTTCTGTCAGAAGTGATAGACATGGAAATATCATCTAAGTAACCAAAAGACTTAATAAAAGTGAAGAATTTGACAGAGTACCAACTTTTCTTTCTAGATGAGGGCTTGAGCTTGATTAGAAAGCAAAGAAAGTAGATGTATTTCCTTGATTGAATACCTTCAATCAGCACCTTGAATCAGCATAATAACCTATAAGTTGAATCCATTAGGTAACCAAGATTGGTGACAAATCAGAGGTTAAAAATAAGACACCATGAGTCTGATGTAGAAGGTTCACAGGAAGACCTAAATCACAAAGGAGGAGGGGATGGCTGTCAGGGAGATGGAGAGGAACCCCCAGTAAGCAATGACTACTTCCAAACACTTCCAGCTAAAAATATGTGATCAAAGCTTCTGAGAACCCTGTCTCAGAAGCCTGATTTTTGTAACCAAAACTTGGTAATTAGTAGTTGAAAACCACATTCATTGTCTGAAAACCACCCACGAGTACTTTGACATTTATTATACATAGAATATACAACCTTGATCTAAACCGAAATGAAAAGGAAACAACAGCCATTTGCAACAGTTTCAATCAAGTTTCTCCAAACATCAGGCTACTGAGGGATATAGCCAAGTCCAATAAATAGTCTCTTGAATAAGTTTGTTGCATTAAGAAAAAAATCTGTTCCTGATTTTATATGCATGAAACCAGTGTTCCTAACTGCTTAAAATGACTTTCCTTCATTGTACTTCCCATGAGAAGAATACTTAAACTATTTTTTTATAGTTGCTTCTTAGAAATTATCCTTTATAAGATATAATGGATAAGAAAGTGACATTAGAATGACTTGATGTATTGAGTGCTGGTCTGATAAATGGGTGATGGCACATCATCAAGAGAAATAGATGGAAGACCTACCTAACCTAGTGAAAAAAATTGAAGAAAGTATCCTATCTGTACTGAGGAATATTACATTCTTATTGAGAATATAATTAGCCTTTATTGAGGGGGGAAAATATGGAGAGACTTGCCTACCTAGCTTTGATCGTGCCATCCATACCCTGGTTCAACAATTCATCGACTCCATTACCCACAGCTGTTTCTTAAACTGAATGCCTCAGTAGCATTTCAGGTGTTAACAGAGCTTTCTTTAAAAGGGAGATGCTGTATAACTTAATCCCTATGTATTAGTTTGCTAGTGTTGCTGTAACAAAGTACCACAGATTGGGTGGTTGAAACAATGGAAACGTACTTTTTCACAGTTCTGGAGGCTGGAAGCCTGAAATCAAGGTTTTGGTAGGTTGGTTCTCTCCAAGACTTCTCTGATTTTCCTTCCTTATGTACCTCTGTCCACATATCCTGTTCTAATTAGGACACAAGTCATATTGGATCATGGCCTACCCTAATGACCTCATTGGAACTCTACCTCCAAATATCACATTTTGAGGTGCTGCATAATAGGAGTTCAACATCTGTACTTTTGGGGAGAACACAACTCGTCCTCTAACATGCTTTATTATTACTTCATAACAATATTACAGCAAACCTTGAGATTTAAAATAACACATTATCTCACAGTTTGTATGGATTGGAAATCTGGGCATAGTTCAGCTGGGTCATCTATAGACTGCGATCAGATTATCATTCAGGGATGGGTCTCATCTCTAGGCTCTCCTGGGGAGGGATCTGCTTCCAAGCTCATGTAGTGGTTGGCAGAATTCAGTTGCTTGTGGCCCGTTGGACTCTGCTGTCTCCAGAGGCGACTTTCATTACCTTGCCCCAGAAGTATCCCCGAAGTGGTCAATTGGCTTCTTCAAAACCAAAAGGATATCCCCTAGCAAGACTTACGTTACAGTCTTATTGTGTAAAGGAACCATGGCAGTGCCATCCCATCACCTTTGCCAAATTACAATGGTTAAAAGCAAGTCACTTACTTTGCTTACCCTCAACAGGAGAGAGTTACACAAGGATTTGAATACCAGGAGGTGAGGACCATGGAGGCCACTTTAGATTCTTTCTACTGCAACCCTTCCTTTAGAGAGTTAAAATGTTTAACACACATTAAAGGCTTTGGAGACACCATATGGGAATAGTCTATTAGACTTTCAGGGTACAGTATACTCCTTATCTCTGCACATAAGACCTTCAACAATTTGCTTCCAACCTACTTCTCTCTCTCTCTCTACTTACACACTCCTTATATAGGCATATCTCATTTTATTGTACTTTGCTTTATTACATTTTGCAGATATCATGTTTTTTTTTTAAAATTAAAAGTTTATGGCAATTCAGCATCAAACAAATTTATTGGCACCATATTTATGACATCATTTTCTCACTTTGTGTGTCTTACAATTTGGTAATTCTTGCAGTAGTTCAAGTTTTTTATGTTTTATGGTGATCTGTAGTGAGTGATTATGACTAGCTAAAAGCTTAGGTGATGGTTAGCATCTTTTAATAGTATTTTTTTAAAAGTTTATTTCTTTTGAGAGAGAATGAGTGGGGGATGGGCAGAGAGAGAGGGAGTGGGTGAATCTCAAGCAGGCTCAGAGCTGTCAGCACAGAGCCTGACATGGGGTTCCATCTTACAAACCATGAGATCGTGACCTGAGCCTAAATCAGGGTCAGATTCTTAACCAACTGAGCCAACAAGGTACCCCGAGTACAGTATTATTTTAAATTAAGGTATGTACATTGTTTTTTCAGACACACCGTTATTGTACACTTAATAGACTACTATATAGTGTAAGCATAACTTTTATATGCACCGAGAAACCAAAAAAATTCATTTGACTTGCTTTATTGCAATATTTGCTTTATTGCAGTGGTCTGGAACCAAACCCGCAATATCTCTGAGGTAAGCCTATATACCATATAACTCAGTACACTAATCTAGCTCGCTCGCTCTTTTTATATATGCCCTAGATTTTCCATTTGAACTTTGATTTCCTTTTTTTTTTTTTACATTCTTCAAGGCTTATTTCAAAGTTCACTAGCTCCATGAACATTTTCTTGAACATTCCCTTGGTTTGAATATTCATTTATTTATTCCTTCAACAAGTAATTATTTTAGAATATGCTAGGATGTTAGGCATCAAATCTATAGCAATGAAGAGATCAGATATGGTTCCTGTTCTGTTGGAATTTTACTTCTACAAGAGAAGATGGACATAAAAGTGTAAAGAAACAAGTATATAACTGCAGATAACAATGTGATCTATGCAGGAAGATAGCAGTGTGCTCTTGACAAAATAGTAGGAAACTAATCTATTGGGAAGCTCAGAAAAGACCCAGAAGAAGGGACTCTGAGCCTTCAGAGGTAAAAGAAAAGAATGATGAGGATTCGTGGCAGAGAAGAGCCTGAGTGGCTTCCAGAGTCGAGCCACAGCTTGTCATTCAGGGAGACGAAGTAAGGCTGATGCAGCTGGAATGTAATGAACATGCAGTAAATGTGAAGAGGTCATTAGTGCCCAGATGGTTGCAGGCCTCGAAGGCCACCTAACGGTTTTGTTTTGATGCTAAGTGCAATGAGCAGCCAGTAAAGGACTTTAAGGAGGAAAGCAACACGATCAGATTTATGTTAGCAAAATACCACCCATGTTCTTCTTTGTGAATGGATTGACTATGGATGAAGAAGTAGAGATCAGATAACATAAAGCTTTTAGTGTCTCTCTAGAAATCAGTTGATGGTAGCATGGTCTAGACCAAAAGTTGGTAACCTACAGCCTGTGGATTGAAACCTACCTGTGACCTGCTTTGTATGGCCCATAGTTAGATTTCTTTTTTTATGTTCTTAAAGGTTAGAAGAAATAGGTGGAAGACTGTATGTGGTCCCCAAAGCCTAAAACACTTACTATATGGAATACTTGATGACTCCTGATCTAGACAAATAGTAGTAGTAGAAATGCAGAGAAGTGGAGGGAGTTGAAATATGTCTGGATGGGCAGAATTTGGTAATGGATTAGATGTGGGTGTAAAGAAGGGGATTTAAAGGCAAATGTCTAAATTCTAACTAGAACAACTAAGTGGGTGGAAATGCCATTACATAAAATGTAAAAGACTAAAGGTGGAGTGATTTGTGGGGAGGAAAAATGAAGAGCTCTGTTTCGGATACCACAGTATCCAATATGTCTTATCTCTGTGTGCTCAGTACCTTTCACCACCATTGCTATGTTCAGGGAAGTTTTCTGATTTATAAACTGTGTCTTCCCAAGATAGAAGTCAAGTGTGTGTGTGTGTGTGTGTGTGTGTGT
Source organism: Lynx rufus (assembly GCF_022079265.1). Classification (NCBI taxonomy): domain Eukaryota; kingdom Metazoa; phylum Chordata; class Mammalia; order Carnivora; family Felidae; genus Lynx; species Lynx rufus. Next base: position 154,691,203 of record NW_025814834.1, read on the forward strand.
GTGTGTGTGTGTGTGTACACTCCTCCCAGCTTTCCTTGAAACTCGATGTTCATGAATTACGTAAGTTCATGCAAGAGGTTGATTGGTTCTTGATGATCCATTCTGCTATTGGACTCCATTAGCTTCAGCTGTCAGAGTTCAGGGACAGTGGCTGCAAGACCAGCTTGGGTTAGGATGTCCATGCTGGTGGTCAGTTGCGGAAAACTTTACGTTTATGGCAGCCCCGCGAACGGTAGCTTCCGGGGTTTGGTGACAGCAGGAGCTGCAGTAGTTTTCTCGACAGGCCAGTCCTCTTGTGTGTTTTGATGATTTCCCCCTAGAAATTTAGCCTTGAACTTGGTTTCCTAGCCCTCCTAGCAATTCTGTGAGCATCTCAATCTCCTTTTAAAAATTCCTTTTTGATTTCTCAGCCAGAGTCCATTTCTGTTGCTTGTAACTAAGAACTATGACTGATAGAGACATTTAATTTGTTACGCCTGTGAGACATTCAAGTGAAGACATTAAATAGAGAGTTAGCTCTACAAGTCTGAAGCTCAGAGGAGATGTCTTGGCTGGAAACAGAAATTTGGGAATTGTTGGACTATAAGTGTTATTTAAAACTACAGGAATGGATAAGATTGTTTAGGAATAGAGTGTAAAGTGAAGACTTAGGACTGAAAATGGAGGAAATTCAACATCTAGGTGTTGGGTTGAGAAAGAAGCTTAATATTTCTTCTGAGGTTCCCCAGCATTTTATGCCTCCCATACCGAATACATTTTGCTTCATAGTTATTTGTTTACCTTTACGAAAATAATTTACCTGATTTCAGTTCCTTGAGGGAAATGACTGTAGTTTCTTCATGTTTCCTCCAGGAGAAGCTATAATGCTTTATGTGAAATAGGCACTATTTTTCCCACTTGAAATTAATTTTTCAACCTCAATTGATCCCACCTTGGGTTTTTAAACATGTATATTCAGGAGCATCCTAATTTTGAAGCAACTGCTTTCTATGTTTTTTGAGTTGGCTTTGGTCTGTTGGCAAAAACTCTAAGGAAAAAAAAATTTTTTTTTTTTTCTCCCTTGGGGCATTTCCTAGACCGTAGGATGGACAATTATTGGACGATTTTTTATTTTCAGAGTGCTCTCTAGAAGGCTTGGGAAATCTTTGACACAGCCTTTTGAAATCTATCATATACATATAATCACCTCTTGTTTCTTCTAGAAAAATGCCAGGAAATGGACAATATTCCAAAGTATGAAAGATCTTAAACTGATGATTGGTTGGAGAGTTAAGTTAAATTCATTTTAAACAGGCACATTGAGTTTAATGTCACTCATATTTAAAATTTCTATTGAAAATGTTAAACTTGTTGCGGATTAGTTCATGTTCTTAGGTATGATATTGGAAACATTAGGTTCTTTTTAGTTCGTTTAGTATTTGCAATACTTTAATGCATGTGTCGGAAAGCTGTCTTAAATATTAACTTGCTTAAAATCCATTATATAGCTACCATTAGCCAGGCATGGTAAAGTTTTAGGAATACAGAGATAAATAAACTTTTTTTAAAAAGGCCCACAAAGAATTCAGTCAATGTAAAGAGCACTGGATATTATTATTAAATTTTCTGACTTAACCTCTTGTCACCTCTCATAGTCCTATTTATGAAATATGTTTTTTAAAGGTTCAATTGTGTCCCCTTTGTTATGAATTTATATGTGGAGAAATAACATTTTCTAACTTTCATGAAACTCCACATTATTCTACTAGAGAAAAATGGTCAGCTGAGCTTTGGAAGGACACTGTAAAAGAGGCATTCACTTTAGACACAAAATTTGTTGCCATTCCTAGGGCCTGATCTCCTTTACAATTTTCTTTTTTTTTTTTTTAATTAAAAAAATTTTTTTGATGTTTATTTTGAAGGGGAGGGAGAGAGAGAGAGAGAGAGAGAGAGAGAGAGAGACAGAGCGTGAGTGGGGGAGGGGCACAGATAGAGAGGGACAGAGAGAGGAGGAGGGAGACACAGAATCCGAAGCAGACTCCAGGCTCCAAGCTGTCAGCACAGAGCCCGATGTGGGGCTTGAACTCATGAGCTATGAGCTCATGACCTGAGCTGAGTTTGGATGCTTAACCTTCTGAGCCACCTACGTTCCTCTCTCCTTTACAATTTTCTGTACCTTTGGTCCTTTATGGCTTCTATCCAGTCAAACCAGGGAGTTAAGTCCTTGTTTGGTAAATCCTTTTGTTCACCTATGCTTACATTTTGTCAAAGAACTTTCATATTTGCAGTCTCCTGTGATATTGGCAAAATCTGTAACAGTTAGGCCAGATAGATTCTATTATCCTAACTAACAATCTCAAGGTGACCAGGCTAGTAACTTGCTTTGCTAGGAATAGAAATACGATCTTTGGATTTTCATTCTTTTTTCCCATCTATGTTCCATAAACCAAATAGAGTAAAAGAAAATAAATATGCCAATGGGTTAGTAGCTATTGATGGCTTTAGCTGTGACACGAAACCAGAAATTTTGGGTTGGGAAATTCCTTTGACATCCTTTAATTTCTGGACATGAAGTTTGGATCATTTGTTAATGTATGTTTACTGTGTTTTTTCAAATTACTGGATTAAGTGTACAGGGGAAATAAACGATACATGTAGAAATTTTGAGAAGTGTTGGAGATTGATTCAAATAACATTTTTAAAGGGTGCCTCCTTGCTGTTGGAGAGAGGACTATGCCAACAGTATTTTATATATCTAAGTATAGAGTTGTATAGGGTGAAACACAGATCAGACAAGTGATTTGTCTGTTTAAAATCCTTAGATGGCTCCTGTTCCCTCTTTAGATTTCCCTAATATACTTAAAGATATGATAAAATCTTTGGATCAGTACTTGTGGCTGACTTTAGTGAAGTTCTGTGCAGAGAGGAAGAGGGTGACCTGCTTCATGTGTCATGTCACATCCTCTCTTGAGAACCACTGGTCTGGTCTGTCAGGTAGTGTTTAAATTCCTTAAGAGCTGTTTTGACTGATAGCACCTGGTCCATACTGTCACTTAAGCCTCATGTCCTGACGTTTTCCTTTAAGGTTTTTATGCTTTTGCCACACCTGACTATTTGCTCTTTCCTAAATATATAGCTCAGATGAACTTCAGCCGCTTCTATTCCATCAGGACTCACCGTTACCACCCGTGTGAGATCTTGCCCCACTGCTCTTTTCCAGAACCTTGCATTTATATCTCCTTCTCCTGTATCCCTAAAATCTTTCATTATGCCTAACAGTAGATAGACCAATGAATGAATGGATGAATGAATGAATCTGACTGAGGTCAGAATGCTAGTTAATATCTACTGGAAAGAAAAACCAGTTAGGGAGTTCACTGCTTTTGTCCTTGCTTGTACCTGGCATCGCTTGCCTAAGAGACTTTGGCTTGATGGCAGACCATGAAAGCTGTCTGCATGTTACAATTCTATTTATTTAAAAGTTTATTTATTTTGAGAGAATGAGTGAGAGAACAAGCACGAGTAAGGGAGGGGCGGAAAGAGAGAGAGAAAATCCCAAGCAGGCTCTGCACTGTCAGCATGGAGCTTGATGTGATTTGGGGCTTCAACTCACAAACCATGAGATCATGACCCAAACTGAAGGTGGGTGCTTAACTGACTGAGCCACCCAGGTGCCCTTAAAAGCCTTATTTAAAAAAAACCTTGCATTTTGTTCCAGGTAGCCAAGACCATGAAATAGCCTAATGATATGGGGTTGGGGAACATGCTTGTTAAACACTTTTCTTTCTTTCTGTCTGTCTGTCTGTCTTTCTGTCTGTCTTTCTTTTTCTTTCTTTCTTTCTTTCTTTCTTTCTTTCTTTCTTTCTTTCTTTCTTTCTTTCTTTCTTTCTTTCTTTCTTTCTTCAACGTTTATTTTTGGGACAGAGAGAGACAGAGCATGAATGGGGGAGGGGCAGAGAGAGAGGGAGACACAGAATCGGAAACAGGCTCCAGGCTCTGAGCCATCAGCCCAGAGCCCAACGCGGGGCTCGAACTCACGGACCGCGAGATCGTGACCTGGCTGAAGTCAGACGCTTAACCGACTGCGCCACCCAGGCGCCCCTAAACACTTTTCTGAGAGAATGAACATTTCCTAATCTCTGTACACTGTTGAGAAGATAATCCATTGTGTGGAAGTTTCCCTTGCTTGTGTGTTCAAACTCCCAATATTCCACCCCAAAGAATAGGATGGACTACATTATTACCATCTATTCAGGAGCTGTTCAAGTGAACCATTTACCATGTCTAAGTCAAAATCTTGCCTTCTAGGTTCAAAATGCAATTAACTTCTGGCTCTTTAGGGAGAGCAGATAAATAAATAAATAAACCTGTTCCCTACATAATTATGCTACCCAAAGAGTCAAACTACTCTCTACCCTTTACACATAGGTCAACTGGAATAATTATTAGTAATAATGCTTGATATTATGTGTTTCCATGCCTTTCCCTCAGGAGATCAAATTGCTTTACACACATTATCTCATTAATCCCTACTCCCATTTTGTGAAATAGAAAGAAGTGGGCTCCTCTTTGTGCTCATATTAAAGTGTTTTTCCTGCTCTCAGATGTAGCAACTCAGACCCAAGGAGGTTAAGCAACTTGCCCAAGGTCATATGCTATGTCAAGTGCTGATTTAGATCTTTTTATTCTTCACTCCTGTATTTTCTCCTCTAAACCACACTGCCTTCAGATATGGTCCCTTCAGGCTTCATTGCCTAGTATACTGACCCATATCAGGGTTGAATTTTATTAAGTAGCACAAGGTTAAGCCCTCTACAAAAGAGGTCCTGAATCAACAGGGAGTGTGTTGCATCTCTGTTTTGTCCAAGGTATTCTCCATATAAATAAACTGTCAGAATAATTTCATAATTCATTGTTTTTTTCAGACTTGCAAATGGCATTCCCCTAGTTACTGGTGACCAGCAAATACACAAATTTTGCAAAGCTATAGCAAAAAAACAAGATCCTACTTTGAGCAGAATTGATTCCCCATCTCGCCGCCCCCCCCCCCAATGCATTACTATACTACTCTAATGGTCTGTGACTTTGATGCTAAGAATGTAAATGAAAGGGAACAAAATCTAAGCCTTTTGAATCTTCTAAATCAATAGCAAACATTATTTGAATATTACATTGAACAGCTGTAATACTAGTGTAACTTTTCAGCCCTGGGGCTGCAGCCATTAAGCCTAAAGAATGACAGTTCTAAGCCAAAACAGTATTTTGAAAGACATTTCACTGTCAGTCTCTTTCAAAAAGTATTTCTTAGTCTGATGAAATTTAATATAAATTGATGAAAGAATTAAATTCTCATCTGTAATGGAGAAGCCAAGGACAGGCATACTGTAGGGATATTTTTGTTTCCTTTTGAACCAAAAAATTGATCTTTAGCTGGGGGCTAGCTTAAAAAAAGCAAAAACAAAAACAACAGCAAAAAAACCCTACGACATGATTCCAGAACATTTTTAGGGATAATAAGGCAATGTTGCTTGAATATGACTTCAGCCAAAGGTTGGGTAAAATATAATAGGAACGAGGTTCTCAACATGGAGTCTGTTTCTCAGCATTGTAACTCTACAGGAAAGCTTCCTGAAATCTCTCATTCTGCTCCAAGCAATCTTTGACTCCTTGGGTAATTAATTCTTTTCACTGAAATATGCTGTTCAAGTCCTGCTATATATTTTTGCCTACATCTAGATCTCCTGGAGAGTAACAGAGAATAAGGCGCTGTCCCAATGGTGAGAGCCACTCTTCAAAGATAAATATCTCCTCTGTTTTATGTTTTGTTTAAATTGGAAGAGAACGATCCAACAAAGCCTGCACAGTGTCAGTGTTTAAGATCGAGTTGTTATGCTATTTACAAAAAAAAAAAAGTGGAGGAAGAAAAAATCATGCACAGCAGAAACCATGAACCTTATTATATGGCTGCCTCCTATTTTACCAACTGACTTAAAGCCTTTTTAAAAGCATGTATTTTTAGAACTTTGAAGCTCAATACAAATTGTAAGTAGATTGTAATGAACTTCTGAAATCCAAAGCCTTTAACGAAAATATCATCTGACTCTAAAATCCTACATCATAAGTTTTTAAGTTTCACCCTGGTAGGAAATCTAGGAATCCTAAGAAAAGAGTATGAGGATACAAATTATGACATGTTAAAAAAGTGTCAGTACCTTATTTTCATTTATAGTCTTCTGATATTTTTTCTGATTCTCCTATACCTTTTTCCTATAACTATATAACTTTCTTAAAAGTTCAATCAGGTATTTTTCTTTGCTTCTTTAAATTCCATCTTTATACTACCTAAGGCTTTGTAAGCTATCTTTATATAGTTTTACCAAATGGAAATTATTTCTAGATTAAGTGCAACTATCTCTTAATCAGAAGTTTTTATAAATTACAGTGGTTAAGGGTATTGACCGCATTTAGGACTTGGCTAAGCTATAAAAGCACTCTGTGCTTCTGTTTCCTCATTTGTATGATGGGGATAATAACCAAACTTGTCTTACAGAGTTGTGTTGGAAATTAAATGAGTTTGTATGGGACAAATGCTCTGTGCTTTGGCCCATTATAAGCACCATATAAGCTTTTACTTACAGTATTTGTTATTCTCACTTTTTTTCAAGCTTTCTCTTTTATAAGCCTCTTCTTATTTAGTTTGTTTGTTTTTTAATCTAGCTCTCTAAATGTATGTTAGTAGTAGAATGCGTACTGGTCTCAAGTCAGGGAAATTATGTTCTGTGCACTAGTTTTGCATATGTTGCTTACTTGTTAAGATTGCTCGGGAACTGTGTGTTGTCACTTCAGGTTTTAAAATTTCCTTATTTACAATGAAGGTACTAAAAATGATAGTAATAATGATTAAATAAATAAATAAAATGAAGGTACTAAATTAGATTAACGTTTTCAAGACATTTGGATATCAACTTACAAATCAGTAAGGACCAACATAGTGGTCAAATCTTTATCAAGGAAGTATTTACAAAAAGAACATAGTGCACTTTCACTAGGATTTTATACGTATAAAAAACACAAACCCTTTTCACATTTTCACACCACAAAAAAAGAAAGACATAATCTTGAAGTGAAGTCCTTTACATTAAATAAATTTAACTTTATGAAAAACTCATGTGATAGAATAATGGAAATATTTTAGTATCAGTTTCAGCTGAGGATTCAAGACAATTGATGCCACGTTACAAGTTGAGTTGTGAGACCACCATGAAGGATTTGCAAAAGAAATTATGGAGACCAATTTTGGGAATCGAAACATTCTCGGCCATTTTGCAAATAGGAAATTATTAAAGGTGGAAATAAAGGGATTTTTGGGAAAAGTGGTGCTGTTAAGTCCCACTCCAGTTCCTTGGGGGAGGTTTTTGGGAGTGTGGGGTGTCTGGCCCCCATTTTACACATTGGGAAAAACATTCAACTGAACTGCTTAGAGTTTAAAATGTATACCTTAGTGCTTAGGAAACATAGTGTACTGCCAACGATGGATGCCTGAGACATCAAAAGAATAGCAGAACAAGAGAGAAATGGCCTAACTGGGCAACATGCATCCCCTGGGGGATAAATGAAGTATAAGCATTTCCATGGACCAGACACAGGCGAGGTAAGTACACCAGCATGGATATGAAAGGCAGCCAACACGGGGCTCTCATAAGTTCTATGTAGGGGCTGTCTGTGATCCCAGCATTACAGAAGGTAGGCAAGAGGCTGAAGAAAGAACTTAAAGGAACAGGAAGTGATAGGTTTGTACTCTTGGAGAGAACTGCCGGAAAAATTTGTTAAGGATGGGAGTGTCTTCACTAATTTGTGCCTGTTAGATAAAGTGGTCAGTTTAAATATCTGACTTGTCCAGAGGGCCTGACTCCAAATATGGATCATGGCAGATTTAACAAGACAGAGTTTTCTTCCCTTTCCTCTTTTCCTCCTCCCCATAAGAGTTAGAAAATATCTTGGGGTGCCTGGGTGGCTCAGGCGGTTGAGTGTCCGATGGCTCAGGTCATGATCTCGCGGTCTGTGAGTTCGAGGCCCCTGCCGGGCTCTGTGCTGACAGCTCAGAGCCTGGAGCCTGCTTCTGATTCTGTCTCCCTCGCTCTCTGCCCCTCCCCCGCTCATGCTCTGTCAAAATAAATCTGTCTCTGTCAGAAATAAACATTAAAAAACTAAAAAAAAAAAGTTAGACAATATCAGTGAGCAAAATGGAGGAAGAGGGGTGAAGTCGCAAATTAGGGATGGGGAAAGGGCATGCCAGTTACTCTATTCTCTCAGTGCAGGTGCTTAGCATGAGTCTGGTCCAAGACAGCAAGGGGAGAGGACCTCTTTGAACAGCAAGTAAAGTTTTTATAATTACAAGTATAGATCAAATTACTGAACATAGGTGGTTGTCCCTGACTGAGACTAAGCAGAAAATCATGGGACTTAGCCTAAATTTCATTGATGAACAAGAAAACAAAGCCCAGAGAATAAATGCTAAAAGAATAAAGGGTTGAGAATAAAATGGCTTAAGACCTCTCACAAATCTTACATTTCAACCTAACTTTTATACTAACTGCAATACCCTCATTAGTTATTATTTTTGTTTTGTTTTGCTGTCAGCCTCACAGTTGAATATTAGTGAACTAGGGAACCAGTAGATTAGATGAGATTTGTGATCACTTTACCAGACATACTTACGGGAAAAAAATGTCGAAATACCCACTTGTAAATTCTAATTCACCTTCTGAAACTAAGCTATCACCATTTATCCTTTTATTAGACCACAGAATAGTGACAATAATCAAATAATTTTTATTGAGAAATGTTAGTAAAATAAGCTATTTAGTATTTATATTAATACAATTTAGCTAGAGCATTAGGAAACATTTCATGAAACTCACCTTTGCTGTGTATTCATAAATTCTCCTAAAAACTGTGACATCAGGAATACAGTTTGAATTCTGCACATGAGAGAGATTTAGAGGAAGGAAGCTGTGCTTCCCCTGATGGGTTCTAGCCTTAAGTTAGCCTAAGAATTAGCAAAGGAAACAAATACTAAATGATTACTGGGTCCTAGGAGGTATGTTAAATGTTTTATGTATGAAACTTTAGGTAAGACAAAGAAATCTGGGAATGGGAATTATTACCCTGATTAATAAAAAGAGGGCAATTGACACTGGTATATGTAAGTTAAAATTCCCAAGGTCCTAGAGTTTCTGAATAGCAGAACTAGCATTTTAAATTCAGTTTCACCTACTCCAAAATCTACTCCCTTTCCACTGTACCCAGTAAATACTTCTACCTATTTATTAAAATTCAAATTGGATACATTATATGTGATTATATAAAACATTTCATCCAATGGAAGCACTGGTTTCATACAGTTTTTTGTCACATCTTTGGACTTTAGTTTCAAGCCTTGTAGAGATCTTTATGCTTACTAGCAGGTTTTTAAAGGGTCATCTGGGGCGCCTGTGTGGCTCATTTGGTTGAGCGTCCGACTTCGGCTCAGGTCATGATCTCATGGTCTGTGGGTTTGAGCCCTGCATCGGGCTCTGTGCTGACAGCGCAGAGCCTGGAGCCTGCTTCAGATTCTGTGTCTCCCTCTCTCTCTGCCCCTCCCCCACTCATGCGCTGTCTCTCTCTGGCAAAAAAATAAACATTAAAAAAATTAAAGGGTACTTGTGCATATTTAAGTCTAGACTAAACTAAGGCAGTGACTGCCTTATTCACTTTGTGTCCCATGGCCTCGCAGAGTGCCTGGAAACTGGTAGGTCCTCTGTAAATGTTTCTGAATTTTATAAATAATAGTGAATAATATTTTCGTTCATTTAGTTAATGCCTATTAAGTTCCTATTAAGTACTATGTTCTAAACACTGGCAATTCCACCAATGGAGAGCAAGATAGAGATGGTTCCTGCCAAGTGGATTTTGTAGTCTAGTGGGGAAGATGGAGTTAAGCAAAAACAATGAAGGATGTTCCGTATTCCCAGTGGAGAAACTGAGTGCTGTTGGAACACGGAGCAGGAGTCTTTAGCATGCTCTGGGTGCTTATGAATCGAGAGTGGGACGTGGTCTGGTGCATTTAACGTTTTAATGTGGTTCTATGGTGAGGCAGCATTTATCTGCTGCCTCTTAAATGGAGAGGCAAAAACATACATATAGAACTCACTGAAAATGGGACCAGTGCCACTCAAGTTTCATCTAGAACCAGAAAAAAAAAAATATCGTGGAAGTAGTTAATAGTTTAGGTGGTAGAGCCATGGAGGCAACTCTCGCTAAAAGGATCTACCCAGGGGCACCAGGGTGGCTCTGTTGGTTGAGCGTCTGAGTCTTGATTTCAGCTGAGATCATGATCCCAAGATCATGGGATCCAGCCCAAGTTGGGCTCTGTGCTGAACATGGAACCTGCTTAACATTCTCTCTCTGTCTCCTCTCACCCCCTTCTCTTTCTAAAACTGAAAGAAATCTACCTACAGTCCCAAGGATGTACCTTCCTTTCCTTCTCTTCTGTGCTTTTGCTGGCCTGTGTCCTTTGTTAAGAAGGATGCCCTCCTTTCATGTCATCACTCAAGCATTGTGTCCTGTGTGGAAAGCACTCTTGTCTGGCTTCTCCAGACAGAGCTGTTGTTTCTTTTATGAATTGGCTGCATCTTGTACCTTGCTTTTAGCACTGACTACATGGAGCTGAATTTGCATTCTTCTGGTACTGTATCTTCTTGAAGGTAACAGTAATTTTCTTTGTGTCCCCCATACCTAGCACAGTACTTGTATTGCAGTAATTTGTGTATTAAGTGTTGAAGTTTTTCAATATCAAACATCCCAAATGAAAGCTATTTCTTATCCAAATGTTTTACTTACATGGCATCAGATGTGGGGATATTTGAGTTCTAGAACTTCCCACATTTTTATCTGGCTATGTGGGATCATATATAAAATAGTTACTTTTTATCTCTTAAAGAATCCTAGTATTTTGAAAAGCTAGTAATGTGGATTCTTGAATTAGACTGCTGGGGTCTGATTCTAAGCTTTGTCCCTTGTAGACTTCATGGTTGTAACTTCTCTGTTCTGCTTGCTTCGTCTACAAAATGAATCTAAATTGTAGCTAATAGGGTGGCGGCGTTTAAATAAATGATGGGGAGATAATAGAAAGTGCTCTGTACTATCCTTTAAATAGAGTACAATGAGTATTTAAAAGTAGTGAGTATGAAATTACAATTTCCATTTCATATTCTCGTGTTTCTAAGCTTCAGGTGACAACTTTTATGGGTTGAATTCTCTGGATGCAGTGGCTAAAATGGAGGTTGAGTGGAGAATATATTTATTAGATTCCCTTCTGAAGAGAGGAGGAGGAGGAAGCAATTTGGGGCAGAGGAAAAAAATGAGCTACACTACAGGCCAACAAAGTCTTTCCCATCCTGGAGGGGAACCTGGAAGTGAATATTGTGAGGCAATGTCCACTTTTGGGCAGAACTGGTGGGTGGTTATACCCTACCTCACTCAGTACCAGATTCAGGCCCTGAAAAGAAGGGTGGGACCTTAGGCTGGGCGGCTTTTCTCAGAAGACACTGAAATTGCTGACAGCCAGGGGCTACCTGCTGCCCTCATTCCCTGGAGCCCATCTTGAAGGATCTGAGAAACTGGTAGTAGATGGCTCTCCATCTATTACCCCACTCTATGTGCTGTACTATGAAAGAAGACACGTTGCATTTAGACGATGAATTTCCAAATTCTTTTAATCTGTTGAAACAAATTCCAGTCCTTTATTCATGCCCCTCACCCTGTCTTCCCCTGATATTTCTAGCTGTATTGATACTGATATAGGTCTTTCTAAAATCTCTTCCCTTTCTTTACAAAAATAATCATTTACAGTTAAGAATCTAAAGAATGTTTCTGACGTGTATCACTATCTGTGATGATATATGAAGTAGGTTCAGTGAACAAATTCCCCCGAATTAGCATTTTATTTCACTTCTTTTGCTTTTTTTCCTTGTTCCCTTTTCATTCTTCTCCTTCCTTTCACTTTTTTCCCCTACCTTCTTTCTTTTCCTTCTTTCTTTCCCTGTCCCCTTCGTTGTAATTCTATTTTAACTGCTTTCCAAAATCTATACATTTTTATGGTTTATTTTCTCATAGAAAAAAAAATACCAGAATGGTTCATATTTGTTCCTGAGTTATGTTATTCTCAGTAAAACTGTATTTGTGTGTCCATTTTCTTCATTTACTATTAATGTTTGTCATGGTCCTGCTTCAAGTGACCTTGAGGCTTCTAGTAAACTAATTTGTTGTAAGGTTCCTTTTAACAGCAGCAATGATTTTCCCCCCAAAATAAAAAGAAAGACTAGGTACCCAGAAATTAATAGATAGCTTTTGGGGACCAAATATTTTTCTATTTGTTCTGGTGTTTTGGAAAGTTCAGGGTACACTATTCAAGGTTGCTTTCTACTCAGATCTAATTTTTTTTAATGTAGTCAAGGTTTTAGTGAATTTTTCTATAAACAGTGTCCAAAGAGTGTACTTTTAAAGGCTTTATGTGGATGTATGGTTTTGATTGGATTGCATAGATTAAATCTAGAAACTGTTTTTTAGGGAAGAAATATGAAAGCGATTGCATTACCCCCAGAGGCTATATATATATGTATACACACACACACACACATATACACACACATATACATATATATATTTAATACTTGCAAGCTGAAAGTAAATTGCTAGCACATCCTTACCCTGATTTTAATGCTCTTCTCTGAAAACATGGTAGTATTTAGTGTATTTCTTTTGTAAACCAGACATATGAGGCACGATTTATAAACATTTTTTTAAAACTGAAATGGAGATTTAAAAAAGAAATACCAGAAACTCAGAAGGAAATGTATAAAACCCCCTTCTCCCAAAAGAGCTGCAAAAAATTACTCCTTGAAACATTGGACTACAAGAAACATTTGCATTTAGTAAGCTGCATTATTTATAGATGTGGAAAGGCAACCTCTCATCCCTGTCTCCTAGTTTATTTTAAATCTATAAGATTTACAAAACAAAAGTAAGAGAAACATGTGTTGAGCAATAAATAAATACTAGTGAGCTTCTGTATTCTTTTAGCATTACACTATTTTCATCATTTTTGACACAAAGATGTGTTTTGCAGGGAGGGAAAAAGCACATTTTGAAATAACTTGTTAAGCAGGGGATGAAAAACTGGTAACAAAAAGAAGGGAAATGGTTTTGATTTTCATTATGCTTAGGGTCATACACAGGTCATGTTTAACACAGATTCCATTTTCATATATTTTAATAAAATCTGTGTATGAAATTTAAGTAACAGCTGTGGAAAGAATTTGATCTAAAGAAGCAAAAACTAAGTGTCACTTTAATATTAACCTTCTAGTGATGAATAAGCAAACATAAGAAAAAGAGGATGCCATCTTCAAATCAGAAGGCAGAAGCATTTGCTCCCTAGCTACTGATGTGAAAGAAATATTTGATGGTGGTGGTCTTGTAACAAGACATCCTGGGCTTGCCATTACACCAAGGGTAGTAAATTAAATACCAATACATGTATTTTACTTAGGAATGCTCAGCCTAACTGGGGAGAAAGAGTTAAATGTCAGGTTGTCTTGTCCTTGAAAAAAAAAAATTACTATTTTTTTTTTTTTTTAATACCGTGGCAAGAATTGAAGTACTGCTCACTTCCCGTTTCTCCTCTTCTTTTTGTACTTTGCCGGAGAGATGGATCCACTGCTTTATAACGTTGCTGTCATTCATAGACTAGAAGGCTGGTCTTGGCCTTACTTACAATGTGGTCCCCTGTCCTTGTGCTTTTTAAAGACCTATATTGCATCTCTTATAATACCTTAGCTTGCCAGTAAGAGTATAATTGCAACTTCAAGCCTGATTTCAGTCTTCAAAAATGAAATTGCTCACATTTTACTTAGACATAGCATTAAGAATCAGCTATTTCCCCCCCCATGGGTGGTATTCTGCTTATTTCTCTAATTAACACAACTATTTTCTTTTGTGTCGTGTGAAATGGAGAATAATTCAGAAAAGGTTTTGAGTGAACAGCAGAATGTCTGCAGCCTAGCCGCATGAGTCAGTCTGTAATAATTGGCCTGAATATATAGATAGGCCATTATGGGACTTGTTAAGGTTTGTGTCAGGCCCCTGCAATAATTATTGAAGGCCTAATTCAGACCAGCTTTCCTCCACAAAATTAAATAAAAGGGGTACTGGATACACCATGCATCGGAGGGATTAGTCAATTCTCTTTGCACAGCAGTGACCTTTGTATCCCCTCTATTAACGAGTGGGAAAGATTTAACTGCGCTGCACGTGGCCTTGTATTTTCCGGCCATTATTTAAAACATGTCAAAATGAGTTCGGTAACTCTTCAGTCATTTTTAACCTCACCTGTTCCTCAATCAAGCATTTCAAGCCCCACCTTTTCTTTCTTTCTGTTTTTTAATCAAACCCAGAGCTTATTTGGAGTTTTTATCCTACATAATTCTGTAGGAGTCTTAGAACTGCGTACCGCTTGAGGTTCTATAAAATAACTGTACTGCTTGTCAACTAGGAAGTGAATATATACACTGATACTCGCCACAGAGGTCACACTATGTCTAGTATTTTGTGATTTAATTGCACACCGAACGTAGGCTTGAGTCTGTTAGAAAAAAAGACGGATGCAGACTTGATGAGGTAATCTTTTACCCTCCACATCATATTTCACTTAAGTGGTAGTCAACATGTGGCCCTAATTGGCAGTCAAATCAGAACCCTGTTGACTGTAGCTAAATGCATATTGCCTAATTGTACAATTCACATAACTTCATGTAAAATTCAAGGTATGAATGTACTTTCTAAAGATGGCCTTGCCAAGCATAAATCAATGACTTTTTCTTTCAATCTTGAAAAGTTCATTTATTCATTGCCTTGTGATTTCATGGGTCAGTTAATTACTAGATTTCAGAGTTAATTAGGTTAATGGACATGTACACAGTGTAACAGATATAGAACCAGTTATCTCAATGTTTCATAAATGTAGCTGCTTTTGGTTTGTTTTCCAAAGTTACAAATAATTAAAAGTACATTGCTTGCTTGAATCTAAGGTTTATTTATTCTTGTCTTTACATTGACTTGCTGACCTCATTTGCACTGAGACAATTAGTAAATACTTGTAAACTATGTTTATCTTTGAAATTTTTAATTGGGATGAGTACTGCATAAAGTCTTTAAATTCTGTTTCACTAGATTCATTGAAACTTAGTGTTCAAAGAATTACTGGATATTATCTAACTGAATTTCTTATTCTAAAGGAAAATTCTCCCTTTACAACACTCTTATTACCTAATCTGAACCTCCCGGTTCATAGGAACTCACTGTTTTTCTAGGCAAGTCTGTTTATTGTCGTTTCTAAAAGTTGTCATGTAAAGTTCTTCCTATTAAGTCAATGTCTGCCTCTCTGCATTTTCTCTCCATTGGTATAATTCTGTCATTGAGAATCTCAGAGGCTAAATCGAACATCTTTCAAACGACAGTCATTCGTTTGTCGACAAATTCTTGCCGTCACATGTCATGTTCTTTCTATCTTTGGTTCTTCAAACTAAACAACCTCAGTTTCTTTGGCTGAGCTATAGAATATGTACATTTATAGAGCTCTCATGATACTGGCTGCCCTTCCTTGGAAAATTCTAGTTCTGTTTAGAGGCTTCCAAGACCGAACAAACTGCTCCAAGTGCAGTGTGGAGAAGATAAAGTACACTGAATCTATAATATTATAGGCTAATGAGAGTTTAATTAATCCAGGCTACTACTTGTTAGTTGGTTTAGCAACTTAATGTAAAACTGGCCAATTCTAATGTAAAAATAAATCACTTTAAGACATGTCTCCTAGAATTCACTGACTGTACTGTTCAAAACTTAGGACTAATTGGTTCATGAAAATTTCAAACTCTAATTTCAACCCATTGAGGTCTTTTGAATCTTGATTCTGTCGTAGGATCTACAGCAATTTCTTTCAGCTTTATATTTATAAATCTGATAAATTTCAAGCTAATCACATGCGGGTGTGTGTTTATTAGTGTGTATGAGTAAATGTTCTGTATGCAATGATATAAGGAAATAGTAACAAACTATATCTCCCCTTTCCATCTCATCCCCAAGTTACTCACTAACAGAGAATTTGTTATGTACACAAGGATTCTTGTGAAACGCAGATGGAAATACAGTCTATGACAAGAATTCTAAGCATGGTGAAAATTTAACAGGAGGAAAGGAAAGGGACAGGTTTTCTAATCCTTTTTAAATGTATTACCTCATATAATAAACAACTTTTAAAAGAGGGGTTGTTTCTGTTTTACAAATATAGAAAAATAGGGCCCAGAGAATGAAAGAGCTTGCCAGTAATTGCATACTTTTAAAATGATGAATATGGAATTAAAGCATCGCTGTCCAGAGGTCAGGCATAATCTACTGCACCAAGACTTTTATGAGTGTGTTAAGAGTAAGATTTTGATAAATCAGAATGAGTTAAAAGAAACTCAAGACAAAGAATATGGTAGAATGGCAAAAGAAGCAAAGTGTGTATTCTAACAATGGAGGATCTACTGAGTTTCTCTCGCATGTCTTGTTTTATGCTTTTCTCTAGGTATAAAAAAGAGGCAATTGCTAGGTCATATTCTATTGAAGAGGGACAGAGATGGAGGAAGCCTGCTAATTTAAATACAACGTGGTATCCATTACAAAATGTTTATGTACAGGGGTGCTGGGTGGCTCAGTCGGTTAAACGTCTGACTCTTGGTTTTGTCTCAGGTCATGATGTCACAGTTCCTGATTTTGAGTCCCATGTCAGGCTCTGTACTAACAGCACAGAACCTACTTCAGATCCTCTGTCTCCTTTCTGCCCCTCCCTTGCTCATGCTCACGCGTTCTCTCTCTCTTGAAAATAAACTTAAAAAACAAAAAAAGTCTATGTACAGACGATAGGAAAGAGCTAAATTCAGTTACACATGAACAGTGTTTTGCACATGAATAAAATCATCTGGAAGAGAAAATTAAACATTTTGGTAATCGTGAACAGTAGGAGCGAAAGCACACTGTGGTGAAAGAGCATATTCTAAGGCAGTGTTGCCTGAGTACGAATTATGAGGGGAAAGGGAGGAAGGAGTGATAAGAGTCTGGAGAGCCACACAGAGGTCAGATCTCAGAAGACATGCTTAGGAACTTACACCGCCTTTCGCTAATACGGGGAGAGAATAAAGCAGGGGAACAGCTTAGAGTAGGTGTATTACTTGACATCACACTATCTGTGTTGGATATTGGGAGTGAGAGAGCAGGGAATGCCAAACCAGTGAATATACCCTGGGTAGACCTATTTGGTTGTAAGAAACAAAGGTAATGGGGGTTCTTACCTGTGTTCACATGTAAGAATAGGAACTGTAGTAGACACTGTACTAGACCTTAGTGTCAAGACTTCACAGAAGTATGTCCCTAATAATGTAACTCAACTCTAATGTTTTATTCCATGTGCATCTCAGTAGGTCTAATCTTGCCTCCAGAGATTTTTGTCACCTTCTGCTTTATCCTCTGCCTCCTGCTTTCTCTGCACTTGTAACATTGGCCTCCTTGTAACTTTAGCTTAATAATAGTCCATTATGTCCTCTTAGGTTGTTTCTACATTGGCAATCCTTTTATTTCCTGCTCGTCTAGTTTACTGGATGATTCTCTTCATATTCTACAATGCCTTTACATTGGAAATCTGGGTAACCCAACTTAAACGTAGCTCTTCACATCAGACTCTGAAGGTGTTTTTTGACATTAGGTTGTATACTCCCCACCCAAGTCAAATCATAAGCAGAGGAAACAGGGTTATATACATCACTATACGGAGCTGCCCCTTTTATAAGCACAGTTTCCCTTAGGAAAAGTGATAGATATGATAAATATTATAATTAACCTCTAGGGAATATATTGTGATAATGCAAGTAACAGAGGACAATATCAGGGAAATGGTAATGGAGATGTAGTCAAGCACTATTTAGAAGATGAATCTCTAAGTCTTTAATTAGTTTTAGAGGAAAAGAATCAATGACTCCAGTGATTCTGACTGGATCGACTTATGACACTAGGCAAACAGTGGAGATGCAAAAGGGTAGAGGAAAGGCAATTTTATGAGAGAGCATAGGGAAAATCATGAATACAAGTTTTGAACATATTAAACTTTTATTGCCTATGGGTCATAGAGCTAGATGAAATGAAGTTAAAATTCTTCTATGAAGTCAGTTCTAGAAAGATTTGGGTGCATAAACAGATGGGACAGACTATTGCTCAAAGTAGGAGTGTGAATGACCTTGCTGCTGGAGAAGAAAACCTGTGCAGATGTAACATAGGCAGGCAGAGAAGGAATACGATACAAGACCTACAAAGGAGTGGTTAGGGATACTAAAATACAACAAAAATAACGGAGAGCATGGCATCAGCAAAATCTAAACAGTCTTAAGATTGTGCGGCCTGTCAAAGAACCAAAAATCAATGAATAAAATGGACAGGTGTCCATTTTTCTTGGCAATTAGATGTCCTCGATGGTGTTGGAGGAAGACTTTTAGAGCTATGTTGTGGTCAGACTGTTGTTGAGTAGTGGCTGGTGATGGTATGGGAACTTAAATGTGGGCAACTCTTGAGAAAGAAGGAGGATGATAATTAGATGTGCAATGAAGACCTAACATTTTTTGTTTTGCATGTTTAACTTTCGGATGAGTGAAATTTGGACGTAGCCTGAGATCTTTTATAAGAAAGATCCAGGTGCTGAGAACAATTCAAGCGACCAAACTAGGTTAGAAAAACTGTGAGGCCTAGGAAGGCTTGGGGGAAGAAAGGGTCACAGAGCAGAGAAGGAGATAGAACCAGTAGGAGGATGTATTATCGGGTTGGCTCTATTACTGGCGAATAATTCCTCAATTCTGTGCGAGAGTGTGAGAATCTGTGTGAAATGCATCTTAGGACCAGGTAGGATGTATTTGTCAATTTGCTCCTGTAGGCCAGTGGTCAGTGTCTTGCCTCCAATGGTGTTAATCCTCTGAAATTCTGGGTTGTGCCTGTGGGAGTGCCAAATGAATGTTCAGGGTGGAGTCCACAGAAAAATCCCATGGTGGGAGGTGCGAGTGCAAGCCACAGACCCAAGTGGAGCTGTATGTATGGTGCTCGTCATTACATCCATTGCTGGAGGGAGAAACAGATGAAGTCAGGAAATTCAAAGTCATGCATTGTAAGCAGAGGATGAAGATAGGAAGACCATAAAGTTTTAGCTGTCAAAGTCCTTGATGGCAATTGTCATATGGCCCCCAAGTCTTTTTAACTTATCATTTCTTACATTATTCTTAGAGATAATAGATTGTTTGAAGGCAAAATATTCTCTAGTATTCACTGTATTATCTGCTAGTAACCCTGTCAAAAAGGAAATGGTGTTTAACTTAGTTTGACTTAATCTTCTGGATGTCCCTGATTTTTATTAATCCCCTCTTTATACTGTTAGTGTATGCAAAGCATTTGCTTAATTACTGTATCACACAGTTTTTCCACAGAAATATAGTTAGTGCCCATAGTTTTAAGAATCTTGTATTTTCCCCTTGTTTTGAAAAATTGGACCTCTGCTTTTCTATATTGTTTATAATATTCTCATTCTCTATGATTCCAAGATTCTCTGCAGTAGTTCTGAATAACCCTTGCTAGGTCTAAGTCTCCTGGAAGTTTTTCTGAATCTGACAAGTAAACTAATTTAAAATCAGTAGGTACTTTCTTCCTATCTTCCTACCTGGGGTCCAATGGCTCCTCAAGCATCTTTGTGGACTATGGATTACAAAATAAATGATAGTAGCTGAGTTAAACCTCACATAATGTCTTAATTTTAATCTTTTTTTTTTTTAATTTTTTTTTTCAACGTTTATTTATTTTTGGGACAGAGAGAGACAGAGCATGAGCAGGGGAGGGGCAGAGAGAGAGGGAGACACAGAATCGGAAACAGGCTCCAGGCTCTGAGCCATCAGCCCAGAGCCTGACGCGGGGCTCGAACTCACGGACCGCGAGATCGTGACCTGGCTGAAGTCGGACGCTTAACCGACTACGCCACCCAGGCGCCCCTGTCGTAATTTTAATCTTGATTATAAATTAGTTTTTATTTTACTAGTGTTGATGACAAATGTATTAATTTTTCGTACTAAAATATATGCTTTTAAACTAAACCTGTGAAGGCTAATTAATACATATTAGTCATAGTGTAGTACAAATTTATTGGTTGAAAAAATAAGGAATAATGTTAATTCAATATAGACTTAGTTTTATCTTCAAAATTGTCTCGTCCTGATAAGTCTTCCTGAGACTCTTCCAAGAGCTATACTTCAAATGGCTAACTTGGATTGGTGACTTTAATATTCCTAAACAAGCTAAGTTGTCTATGTGGGATCTACTTTCTATTCAGAGACAGTAAAGAAGTGCATATTTTCTTTCCAGTTCCGTTATCTTTAAAGAGTGTGGATTCACCCAAGCCCACTGTAGAAGCTGCCAATAAATGCAGTTCAAATGAAAGGAAAGTAAGTGGGCTAGAGTAAAATTGCAATTCAACTAGCATTGTCTGAGCAAATCTGATGGGTGTTGAAGTATGTCCATCTATCCACTCTTTGGGAAGAGACTGTGGCCACTTTAGGACCAGGGGATTGCTGAGAAGCAAATTCTTAAAAGTACATCTTGGTTCACAGAGGACTGCAAATTAGAATAAGTTGGTAAATGATGTCTTAAGTTTAAATTCATATTCCAAAGCAGAGTCAGCAGTCAGCATGTTTTATAATATGAGCGTTTAGGTACTAGCCGGTTTAGATTTATAACTCATCCCATTGTCGGCTGCAAAGACTGAGCGAATTGATGAAGCTATTTTATTAGCGGTGCTACATATTGAGTGCTCTTCCGAAGCCTCCTTTTATCACACTTTAAAAATCATTCTCTAATTTAACAACGATATTAAGAGAGCTCTTTTATTCAGTCCAATTATGTGGAAGCACACTCATTTTTTTTAAGGGGTTAATCTTTAGGGATGAAACAGATTATCAGCTTTTGAACCAATTTAAGTAGAATCTCCAGAAACAAAGCCAGGACAAATAATTATTGGCAGTTCACAGAAGGCATTCTGTGCCCACTGCGCTGCTGGATTCCGTTAAAGTCAGCTTGCTTGTCTTAATGGGAAACACCTGTGGTCCGGAACGTAAGAAGACAAATCAAACTAACTGTGCTTTGAGACACTCAAACTAAATTATGGAAATAAAAATCTCCTCGTCTCAGCATCGCCAATGTCCCTCTTTCCCTTGAAACAGATATTAAAGAGAGGCTGTTTTGAAAGTATTTATTTCCCCGAGGCATTCCGGAACTCTAAACATTGTCAATGAACATGTCAGCCAGAAGACAAGTCCCCCAGACTCCATGGCCATTATTTCAGTGGCCCATTAAATAATTTAAAAAGAGCAAGCTTGTAGAAGTAAATGCAAACTCTTTTCTTTTCAAACTTGGGAAAATGATTAGTATGTCAAAAAGGGATAGAAGGTACCTTCTTTTCCACTTGTCTTAAGACGTTTTGGATAACATAACTTTTTTTTTTTTTTTAAAGGACAAGTTTGCTTATTTTTGGAGGGGCTAGAGAAGTGTTCAGGTCGGGAGTGTGATGTGATGGAAAGGTGTCATCTGTGAAATACTTTACAATAAATACGATCAAAATGAAAAGTTTCTGCATTAATAGGTGCTCACAGGGAGACTCCAAGGATAAAAAGGAGATCTTTGAAAAAGGATGTGTAGTATCTCTCCTTTGGTCCTCTGAATGGCCAAAGGCTCTTCCGTAGCATGGGCTAACGTGGCTTAATAAACTGTTCCCAATGACACTGCAAGGAACTGACTTCTACATGTATCCCAGAAAACATGTTTAGTATTACTGATAGATTTTAGTATTACTGACAGCAAAAATATTTCTGGTAAAGATAATACACTTAAAAAAATAGTTTTAATGTTTATTTTTTGAGAGAGAGACAGAGTGCAAGTCAGGGAACGGCAGAGAGAGAGAGGGAGACACAGAATCCAAAGAAGCTCCAGGCTGTGAGCCATAAGCACAGAGTCCTATGCTGCACTCGAACCCACAATCTGCGAGATCGTGACCTGAGCCAAAGTCCAGACACTCAACCGACTAAGCTACCCAGATGCCCCAAAGATAATACACTTTTAAAATTGCAATGAATAATGCATAATAGCATCAAAAGAGATTAGTGACACTCCAATATATGGTGACCTACGCCATACACATAGATGTTATCCATACTGTAAAACTTTCCAATCTAATGCAGTAAAAATGAAATTTTATTTTTTTTGACTTCCAGTAAGATTTAATATCATTTTTCATGTAAAATTGATTATTAGAGTTTGTAAGAATTGAAAAAAAAAAAAAGTGACCACTAGAAATCCATGAGTCTTCACCGAACTTTTGTGATAAGATTGCTGACTTGCAAAATCAAGGAAATGGGAAATACATTTCTAAACATTTAATTTTTTTTTTACAGTGTCTATGTTGAATTTAATGCTAATGGAGTGTGATTTGAATGAGAATGTTTCACTGCATAGGCAGCTGCTAGTGCAAAACCAAACCAAAGAAAACCCCATTCTAGTGGTTACAAGACCTGATCAAAATAGTAATTACTGGTAACATTAGTTAGTATTTGTTTCACATAGTGCCAAAAAAAAAAGGGTGTTTAAGGTTTATTTTGAAATAGTGAAAAAACATTGAATACATTCTCAGTATAAGAAGTAAGCGTTAAAACAGAAAGTGAAACAAATTAAATGATGTATTCCCCTTTAAAACAATTTTAGGGGCTTCTGGGTGGGTCAGTTGGTTAAGCATCCGACTCGTGGACTTTTGATTTCGGCTCAGGTGATGTCATGGGTTTGAGCCCTTCATTGGGTTCTGCGCTGGCAGTGTGGAGCCTGCTTAGGATTCTGTCTCCCTCTCTCTCTGCCCCTCCCCTGCTTACACTGTCTCTGCCTCTCTCAAAATAAATAAACATTAAAAAAAAAAAAACCACCCAATTTTAATAGACAATAAATACTAATGTATTAAAGAAACTAAATACTTCATAAAATTTAGCCTTACTGAAAAATTGAAAAATTATTGAACCTTATTTTACACTTGATCTTTGTCATAATCTTATTTTAAAAAGACTTTGATGACACAAAGTGCATTCCTGGTATTATCATTGATTTCCCAAATAGACTTTTGTGCAAATTTTTCATGCTGTTGATAAACTGTTTCCAAGTCTTTACCTGCCTTGAGAATGTGAAGGGACATGTATGAGGTAACTGCAAATAGTTTCTTTTGATTTCTTCATCTTGAAATAATCCCATCTCTTATTAGATAACAATGATAAATCCTTTTGAAAGGCCTGCTTTGTTTTTTGTTTGTTTTTGTTTTGTTTTTAGGAGATAGTAAACCATAGTTTTTGTTTCAAATAAATCATTTCTAGTTTGTCCCAATCTTCTTTAGTGTTATGACATAGATGTGAAATTCTGATGAAGAGTTATTTGTATCATTTTCAGCACTGTCCTGTTGTATTCCACCTGTTTAGGAAGTCTTTGAAACATAGAACTATGCTTGGCACATAAGCTTTGCTTTGTTTATTGTCATTTTCTTCCACTTCTTAAGGATTTTGAACTACAGAAGAGATCCTCTACTTAAAAAAAAAAAAAATGCATGGATACACCTCTGATAATGTCTCGGGACATAAATGATGCAATCGTTTTTTAAAAATGTTTATTATGTTAGAGACACACAGAGCATGAGAAGGGGAGGGGCAGAGAGAGAAGGAAACACAGAATCTGAAGCCAGCGCCAGGCTCTGAGCTGCCAGCACAGAGCCCGATGTGGGGCTCGAACCCACGAACCACAAGATGATGACCTGAGCCGAAGTTGGACCCTTAACTGACTGAGCCACCCAGGTGCCCCAATGATTCAATCTTCTGATTTTAAAAATCACATGAGTGTTTTATACTTATTAATATCTATAAATATTTTCTTCACTTTTGAATAGCTGGGTTTTCTTCTGATAGATGGGTGTAACACTGGACAGAAGCCTTAAATTGTTGTGCCAGATCATGTTTTGTCCTGCCCTGGTAAACATTAAAAGAAAATCAGGGTTTTATATAAGAACATTGACATCTACTTGTTAAAATTGCAATGATCCATATCTGGGAAAAGGAATAAATACATATAATGTTTCTGAATTGATTTTAAATGTATCCCTCTAGGTTAGGGTTTAAGTCCCGAACTACTAGCAAGAAGAATTTTAGGTGTAAATTATTAGGTACTTGAGTTTAAAAATCAGTTTCGTAAGCGCATAATGGTGTCAGCAATTGACATAAAAAAAAATATTGAGCAAACTGCATCAGGATAAAACTAATCCAACAACTATTTAGTTATTGGAATATCATGGCCAATTATAGAGTACAGAATGCCATTGTCTTCTTTACTAATCAGGTTACATCATCTTGTTTTATGTTGTCATTGCCAACACCAAGATCTACCACGCTGGCAACTTCCTAGACAGCCAGTCTAGGAGAGGTGTTAAAAATCCATTCTTTGGAAATAGCCAGAAACGTGGTTGTAGTTAACTCTGGTTTGCACCAGCAACTGCTAACATAACTGTCAAAAGGAAAATGATCCAGCACCAGAGCATGTAAGAAATCTCTTCTTTGAATCTGAACCTGTGACAGAAAAAGGGTTATTTATGGTCTCCCATTTCTTTCTAAGACGGGTGAGCTGTACTAACTATAGACTCTTTGGTTTGCTGAGCACTCACACACAAAATCATCATCATCATTGTAATGATCTCTGGCACTCTTAAAAACAGTAGTGCAGGGGGTGGTGTGTGGGGTGTTGGAGATTGAAGCAAGACAGTACTAAATTACTCTGACGAAAAATGGGAGAGGGATTTTGGGAGTAGGAGGGAAGAATGAAAAATCAGAGGTGGGAGAAAAATGGCAATAGCTAAGAAAGTGAATAAAGCTAGCAGGGAGAGAGAGGAAAACTGATGTCAGCATGGCCAATAAAAGACATGTCTAATTGGGGAATTGTAAAGGAAATGCTGCGATAAATTCAACTTCTATTCTTTAATTTTAAGAAATCTTTGGGAAATTAAATACCATTCTAAATGGAGCTTATTTGGGGGAGGGCTCAAGGAAAAAAGTCAAGGGGGATCACTGACATTTCTAAATATCACGAAAAAATAATTTATAATAATTGATACTAAGTTTCTCTCTCACTAAATAAAGGTTGAATAGAACTTAAAAACAAACAACAACAAAAACATGACAAATTCTAGGTGTGCTTAGAAGAACAGGTTTTTTTTTTTTTTTTAAATTATTTTAATGTTTGTTTATTTTTGAGAGAGAGTGAGAGTGCAAGCCAGGGGAGAGGCAGAGAGAGAGGGAGACACAGAATCTAAAGCAGGCTGCAGGCTCCCTAGCATTCAGCACAGAGCCGGACATGGGACTTGAACTCACAAATGGTGAGATCATGACCTGAGCCGAAGTCAAACGCTAACTGACTGAGCCACCTAGGCATCCCAGTAAATGAACAGGTTCTGATGGTCACATGGCAACAGATAGAAAATTAATAAACTAGATAGAACACTCTCAAAAGAAGCCTACCGCTGTAGTAGGGTGTCTTAAAATCATGACAGATGAGGAAATCTTGAGGCAAAAACACTTTAGGCTTGAGATAAAGAAACGGAAGTTTACATTTGGGGAAAGAGGGTCCGTGCTGGCTTTGCAGCACCCCGTGTTGCTGTGAAAGGTACAACTGGGACTAGCAGAGGTTAGAGGTAGGAAAGTGAGACTGGTTTTAATGTAAGAAATAATTTGCTAACAACTGAATATGGTCAACAATAGAAGTTACTTTGGGAGGTGGCTGCAACCAAGTAGATATGGAGTATTCATTTCTTGATTGCTGTATTAGACCTGTCTGGACCCCATAGCCTGCGAGTAGTTACAATTCTATGATTTTACCTCTGGTTGTCCTTTTATTACATAGTGTGTGTGATCCATTCCTTCAGAGTATGCTTCAATTTAGAGAAAATAAACCACATATCATTCATTGGGTTCTATAAAAGAAAAATAGATTCTTCAATTTCAGCCAGTTATTTTAGCATCACTTTGCTAATTATACACTTCTAAAGTTTAACTCCTTGCTCACATGATTCATACAAGTAATTCACAATCAAATATAAATGAAGCTGATTTAATCGACCATTGACCAGCATAACTAAAATGAAGGGATCAAAAATTTTATTTTGAAATAGAACTCTGGAGTTTTGAAAACCGAGTTTATTCTTAGAAATCTATGTGAGGGAGAAAAACACGAAAGAAAGTAAGGGAAAAAGAAAAGGACGGAAGAGAGGGAAAAAGGGGAGAAGAGGTAAAGGGAGAAAGGTAGGTTCAAGTGTGAATATGTGTGTGCGCAATTTCCCATCCCAGTGCCTTTCAACAGGAGGACTAGAAGAGCGGTGAGAAAAAAGATTTATTTTTTAAACATGGTACTATTATGAAGAAAAGGCCACGACATGCCAAAATGTTGAAAAAAAGCAGCCCCTGAACTCTGGCTAGGAGGATTATGAAATTCCAAAAATATACTAGACTGTGAGAACTACCACCTACATTTGAAATGTTTTACAAGTTAAAAATGTCACAGCGCATAAAAATAGTTTTTTTCACCCCTATGGACTGGCGGTTGGTGGTTTAACTTGAGAACCAGATTGCTGTGGTAGTATGAATAGCCTGAATATTCATTCACAGCATGGAAATAAAATGAAAAATGGCTTTCATCAGATTTTCCTTGTGTCCAGGAAACCTATTTAGTCTTCTGTTTCCCTCAAAGCCTTTTTGGGGAGAAAAAGGAAAACAGCTCTGTTTTCAGAAATGCTTGTAATCAGTCCTCTCAAATCCAGAGTGATTGTGTCATTTTTTTGTCATGATAACATAAAGTGTTTTTTTGTGATTTTAATATTTTTTAACTAAGCTGGCTAGGAAAAGTAAAATATGAAACAATGCCATACAATTTCTTAAGAGTAGGCTGATTCCTCAAGATACACTGTGTAACCTGAACAGGCTTACTTGAAAGGGTTTAGTTTTCTGTGTTCAGCACGGTAGCTCACTGTTGAAAAGCTTCCAGCCTTGATCACTTACCCACAAACAAAAGGGGCTCTCTTCCAATCTTGCATTCTCGGTTCAGAGTCCGTGTGTTTTCTCTTGTGGATCTTCTGCTTCACAGTCCTGGGGCATTAGTAAACACCAAAGGTGTCCCAAACATATGGCTAGCCACAAGGTTTCCATGTGGGGTCTGGCTTTGAGTGTATTCGATGATTACACACTTCAAATAGAAACCCAGCTGGTGATTCCCTGAGCCTAGCTGGTCTCCATTTGCCTCCAAATGATCTGGGAGTGGATTTTCCTGTTTGAGGATTACCCGTTTCTGTAATGGCCCAGCTTCTGTTCCTTTGACCCTTTGGTCACCTCTGCATCCTAGGGATCAAACTACAGTGATCTTTCATTCCATTGTTCAAGAGCTGCAGCAGACAACCAAGGCCAGTTGGGTCCGCAGGAGCAGGTGAAAATGACCTATTAGTAGAAACAGAAACATATTTTTTAAATAGGCTCATATGTTCAATTCACCCTTGAAGGCTTTTATTTCCTCCTTGAACTTTTTTTTTGTGGTTTTCCTTTTAACCCTGATGTTGGTTCACATAATCACAAAATTATTGATAATGGAGAGTTGAAGGACCCATTTTTTATTTTGCATTTTATCAGAGGGAAAAGCTAAAAAAACTCTTTGAAGTCTTTCAAACATCTGGGGTAGCATAAATGTTTCCACATAGCGTAACTTAGTAACAAGTTATCTTTCTTTATCCCTCTTCCCCCACCCCCCACTTTGTCTTTGAAGATCTATTTCTTTCTGCCAGGAACATTCTTCCACTCCTTCTTTTGCTAAATCGCTTGGAAAAGCCTATCAAAACAGATAAGCAAGAGTTGATTGTGTCCCTTTTATATGCTTTCATAGATCCTTGTGCTTTTAATACATAGATTCTCTTACAACTGTAACTAATTAATTATTGTGGGTATAATAATGAAGCTGGGGTTATCTATTGACCATGTGTCTTCTCTGCTTGGCAGTACTTTGAACATGCTGAAATGGGTCAAAAATTTTTTTCAGTGTGGATTCGTTGTTAGCACAGTCCCTGGACCATGTTGGAGGCACTCAATAAATATTAGTTGAATAAAAAAAAAAAAATATTGGCTATGTGAATGGAAACCCCAGGAACGGGATTCTCAACTTTCTAGATCATTTTTCTAAGTGATTTTCTAGATGAATGCAATAAACTTTATTTTCCTTAGTAGGTTGGGCGATCGGCACATCAAATCAGGAGACATCTGGTCTTCTTCCTCTCGGACTTTCTTCTTTTCCCCACGTGTCAATACGCACTGTGTCCCTGCTTAGTCTTTAACTTTTACATTGGGAGCTCTGAGTAAGCAGGAAAGAGGAAAATCAAAGGAGACTACAGTGGCAATTAGGAGAAGAGCTTCAGGGCTAGAAGAGAGTGGAAAGTGAACAGGGGTGGCTTTCAAGGTTGAACAGCTAGGCTTGGCTTTAAAGAAGTTGGAACTGGTTGAAGTAGACCTTTTACTCTCCCCATTTTCAACAAATGTCTCCTCTCTGTGGGACTTTTCCTTTCTATAAGGCTCTCTATGTAAACTTCCAGCTCCCATGCTTGCCTGGGATCCTTCCTAAAAAAGCACTTCATCCTCTGGGTTATTGTTCCATCAAAACATCTCTGCTATGTGTTTGAATACCAAAGGGTCTGCTCTTTCTAGAGGGCATAGGGAGAAGGACTTGGGCTCTAGAATCTGAGCATCTGTATTTGAGTCTCTGCCTATTTGGTAAATTACTACGGATCTTGTGCCTCTGTTTTCCTTTGTCTGAATGCCCCCCATCCATTTCAGTGTGTGTGTGTGGGGGGGGGGGCGGGGATGAGGTAGGTATTGAAACACTTTATAGATCTCTATACACATCTGCTTTTCCTTCTAATGACTCATCTGATTAATACATATGTCCTATAATATTAGTGAGTGGTTATGTTACATGCCATCCATCCACAGCCTTCTACAGGCAAAGCTTTAGAACTCAATTACTTAAAAAAATTTTTTTTAACATTTATTTATTATTGACAGAGCGTGAACAGGGAAGGGGCAGACAGAGAGAGAGAGATGCAGAATTGGAAACAGGCTCCAGGCTCTGAGCTGCCAGCACAGAGCCCAACGCAGAGCTTGAACTCACAAACCGCAAGATCATGACCTGAGCCGAAGTCGGACATTTAACCGACTGAGCCACCCAGGGGGCCCCCAAAACTCAATTACTTTTAACAATAAAATAATAGAAGCTACTGTTTACTAAGTGCCTGCTGTGGCCAGGTGACTTAAATAGTATTAATTAAATTGAAATAATTGAATAGAATTTTTATTTTATAGATTTGGAAACAGAGACTCAAAGGTCATTTGGCTGAATTTCAAACCCAGATCTTACTATAAACACCATCTTCTTACATCTCTGTCCAAAATAAAATCTCACTATTTTAAAAACATAGATTTGTTAAAAATTTTAGACCCTTTAACAGTCTTATGGGAGAAATATTAAAAGACACGTGAGTCTTGTGGACAGGCTTCCAAAAAGTTTTGTTGTTGTTGTTTTTTAACTTTAGACCCTTATTTTAAAAGCTTCACATATGAACAAAATTTGCATGTAATTTCACGGGTTTTATGAACTGCCTTAAGCCAATCCATGGAACTTTGGCTTAATAACCCTGCATTAAGGTATTATGAGCCCCATGACATAAAATTCCTTTCCAATACACAGCTTGCTCGGGCCTCCCTGGTCAGACAAAAGGCAGCCCAATGGGGCTCATGTACAGCTAACCAGGGTTTTTCATTGGTAGCAATTGTTGACATTTTAAAGCCGTATAATTCTTTGTTGTTGGGTCTATCCCGTGTGTTGTAGGTTGCCAGCATCCATGGCCCCTCCACCCACTGGATGCCAGTAATTACCACCCCTCGCTTGTGAAACTATAAAGTCTCCAGAATTGCTAATGTTCCCTGGGGCCAAAATCTCCCCATGTTGAAAATAACTGAGCTAAACTCACCTGGCTTTCTAAGGCAGGATGATTAACCAGGAGTCCTCATCACTGATGTTCAGAGTTTCTGGATTTATGAATGTTTGTGTTTGTTGAGCCTTTAAAACTTCTCTTGTCAGAGATGTGGGTCCTTGGCAGCTGCCAAGCTGACTAGTTTTGTTTTTTCTCCCCAGTGGCAGAGGAGGTAAGGATGAGTAGGGGTTTGGGAGCAACTGTGCTCATAAATGCTTTCAGCTCACATCTTACCACTTAGAGGTCAATTTTAGTTAACAAAATCCTCCCTTAGAAGGTGGTTTAATCTTCCGTTGGTCAGGGAGTTGCATTCATACCTAATGGTGATTTTAACAAGGGCCTGAAAAAACACACTGAGTCTTTGAAAGCACTGGGTTTTGACTTAAACCTTGAAGGAAAGAGTTGGGTGTGTCGTATTCTGTAATCTCTAAAGTCATCAGGTGTCTGAGAGGTTGAGATCTGAGAGGCCACTGAGGTAGATGTCACTTATTTTACAGTTGTGGGCAGTGTCCTGCCTAAACAAATAGCGATTAGTTCCACCCTCTCTTTTCCCCTTCACCCCTCAGTTTTCTATTCCTTCTAAGTAGAGAACGAGGATTTGGGGAGGTGGGGGGGGGAGGTATAGACCAAAATAGGAATGCATAGTAGAAATAACTAAGGGTATCACATGAATTAATCTCATTTGCTGCTCATCACAGCCCTTGAAGTGAAATTTTCATTTTATAGTTCAAAATATAGAGTCTCAGAGATGTTACAGACTTTGTTTAATTTCAAACATTCACTAACGGTTAAACTCAGGACTTGCACCGAGGTCTGGAGCTATGGAATCAGGAATCCTACCTGTCACACTCTTCTTGCTCCTTTTCTCCATCCTCCTCTCCTCTTCTCCCTTCTTCTTTCTTTTATTCTGTGCTTGAACGTGTTTTTGAAGGGTACTACTCAATAGATAAAAAGTATGAACATAAAACATAAAATGTAATAACTAACTAAATCCCTATGATCTACCACTCAATAATTAAGGTGTTACCAAGGCATTGTAGGTACTGCTGTGATCTTCCCTTTTTCTACGTCTCCTCTAGAGATACTATTAGTGTAATTTAGTGCTTTATCATTGCCTTGCCTTTAGTATATATAACGTATACATCTGAACAACATATAATCAAAAACAGCTAGAGGTCTTGGGCAGGTGGAGTTAAAGGAATTACCAGCTCCCTTTAAGTGAAATTTGCTCAGCCCTAAGTCAGGTTCCCATCCCAAGCAAGTGTCAGAAAACATGCAAGATGATCCCATTTTGTGTTTTTAAAGAAGCTCCCAGGCAAGAAAACTCAGTGTGTTTCTAGGAGTCACTCAGGTTTACAATCAGCTAAGGGACATTCATTGTTACTGTTCTAAGGTATACTATCCTTTGAATATGCCGTAATATCCATTTTTCCCATCAGTGGATAATTGTGTCCTTTTCCCTTTTTTCCGTTCACTTTTCTCTGTTATGGAGAATGCTGGTACACTGTGTGTACATGTTTCTTGGTTCAAGAAATATACACCGAGACCTGTCTCCTAGTATACAGGACTTAGGCCTAGAAGGGGGATTGCTGGGTCATAGAGTATAAGAAAGTATAGCTCTACAAGATGCTGCCAACTGCGTTTCCCGAGGATCTTTCCAAATTCTACTCTACCAAGAATAAATGTCTTTATTGATGTTCATCCTCTTCTACACTTAGTGTTTCAGACGCTTTGCCAATCCAGTGGGTGTAAAGTGGTGTCTCATTATGCTCTTAGTTTGGAGTTTTCTGATTACTAATGAAGCTGAGTGTCTATCCGTACATTTATTTGCCGTTTGAGTTCCCTTTTTTTCTGTGAAATGACTCCCTATATTTTCAGCCATTCCTAGTTTTATTATTGATTTTTAGGAGCTTTAATATTTTAGATTCTAATACTTTGGTTTTACAAGTATCTTATCCCAGTTTGTGGCTTGTCTTTAGTTCTACATAGTGCCCAGGACTTCTGCTTTTCACACTACATCTTAGCTTCTCAGGAAGAGTAGCATTTTTGTTCAAATTCATCTTGTCCAGTCTTTTCATCTCAATCTTTAATTATAGAACACTGATTAGTGTATTCCTCTGTGCATTTTTCTAATTTTCTCTGATGCTCAGCTATAATCTTTAGTAAGTGTAGAAACTATTGTAAAGGAGTTGGCAATAAAGATGTGCTGAAAATAGGAGTGTTTCAGAGAAAGCAAAGTGGAGGGTGGGGTGAGAACCAGCCAGGTGGCAGCAAATGGACAATTAACTTTTGGAGGCAAAGCCGGATGTATGAGGTAGAAAATTGGTCTCTTTTGAGAATGAGACTTACAATAGGTAAGTTGTTTGCCCCTGGTTCTACAACTCCTTCTTTCAGAGACCAAATCAACTAGATTTATCTCCCCCAAATCTGTTTCTCTCCCCCCACCGTGCTGGAATTCTAATAATTCAAAATTGATTAGGGTTGGTAAACAAAACCCCCAGGTACCAGTTTTTGTGGTCTTTGCTTACTTCTAAGCACCAGGTCTAAAGGAAAGAGTCTGTTCCAATTAATTTATACCTTAGGGACTGGGGCTTTATTTGGAAGTTGGAGAATTCCACTTAAATGTTGGAGAGCGGCTTCTGGGAAGGAAAGAAGCAACATTTTGTACTCCCAACCAGATGGAAAAGGTAGTTCTAGCTACTACTGATTCTTTGAAGGAACGGAGGTGCGTGGGTCTTTAAAATTTGAACAAACTGCTTGTTCTGTCCAACTACTCCTGTTTTCCTTCAGATTGGGCTAGGAATACCTTGGTAAAATAAATGTGATTATAGTCATTTACATGCCTGTTCAACATTTGTCTAATAACCATGTAGCAGAAAAATGAGTCATGTTGTTAAGCATGTATCAAATTATCTTGCTGTTTCATTTGGGTATGATATTAATGTGTGAGCAGTGTGTTTGACCTTTGGTTGAGCCAGGTGGTTGGGTGAATGCTCACAGGCAGTGCAGCAGAATTGAAAAACCTTAGATATCGGGGGAAAATATTTTTTTTGACTTTTTTTTAATGTTTATTTTTGACAGAGAGAGAGAGACAGAGCATGAGCAGGGGAGGGGCAGAGAGAGAGAGGGAGACACAGAATCCAAAGCAGGCTCCAGGCTCTGAGCTGTCAGCACAGAGCCTGACACGGGGCTCGAACTCACAGACCTCGAGATCATGACCTGAACTGAAGTCGGATGCTCAACCGACTGAGCCACCCAGGAGCCCCTGGGGGAAATATATTAACTGCATGGTAAGAAAAAAACTGGTTTCTAAACTGGACTGAGACAATCTCCAGCTTTGTTACTAGGTGAAAATTCTTTTGAGAACCCATTCTGTTTTAAAATGGGTGTAATACTCAACTTCCAGTAGTGCTGTGAGGATAAGCAGAGATTTGTATATAAAGTCTGATACCAAGTGTATCCTCAAAATGGTAATTAAAATTTATCTATTACTGATATTCTTTTTTTTTTATCAAAAATATCCAGGGTGTGTGTGTGTCTTTTGTTTTTTTGATTTTTGCTTTTTTTTCTTCATTAAATAAAGCTGTAACCATCTAATCCCCTTGCCCTGATTATAAGAAGGAGGCAATTTTCAGATGAACCTGTAGATCATTTTAAAGCTAGGATGGGATTATAGCTCTTTAAAATACAAAATAACTTTTTTTTTCTTCTGCTAGTCTCTGTGGGAAACATTAGTGAGAGGATGTGCTGAGGAAAAAGAAAGCATTTTTTAAATAGAAGCTTTAAGGTTTATAGAAATGATTAATGATTGTTTAATTGCTAAATCTTAGAGAATTAGCTAGAATATATTACTATCAATCATTTAACCAAACATTTATTGAAATACAATGGAAAGAACATTAGGCTTTGGGCCCAGGACTGAGTTTGAATCCTGGCTCTTTTATTTTCTGTTTGTTCAAGCTTAAACATATTATTTCACCCTCTGAGTCCCATTTTCCTAGCCTGTGACATGAAATCTGAGAATTTTTTTAAATAATGCATGTGAAATTCATAGTATAAAACTTGGAAAAATGTAGGCTCTCTACATGATAGATGCCATGAGAATACTAATGATAGTTGGTTAAATGTGGAGGTATAGTATTAGGATGGAGATAAATAAAATACAACAGTTTTCCTCAAGCAATTTGACATATTATTGCAGTAGAGAAATAAAGTATCATTGAGCATGTGCTAGAATAAGCCTATGTGTCTATGTGCAGAATGTTGTAAAGTCATGCAGAAATATAAATTATAAAATTATAAACTGATGAATTGGGTATAAAAAGAATGATAATTTGGGCAGAAAGCAGTAAGGATATCGACAGTAGAATTGAATTTTTTAAAGTCAGTAAGGCAAGGAATAGTAAGTTCAAGCAACAGCAAGCCACTTAATATGGCTTAGCAAACTCTAGAATTTTACCTTTCAAAATTTAGTGTAAAAATTACCTGGAAAAATTCTAAAGAATGCAGTTTTCTGGCTGCCTCCTCAGAATTTATTTAGTCTTGTGTGAAGTAGCCTCAAATCTGCATTTAAAAAAACATTTTTTTAATGTTTATTTTTGAGAGAGAGCCTACATGAGTGGGGAAGGGGCAGAAAGAGAGGCAGCTAGAGGATCTGAAGTGGGCTCTGTGCTGGCAACAAAGAGCCCAATGTGAGGCTCAAACTCACAAGCTTTGAGATCATGATTTGAGCCCAAATCAAAGTTGGATACTTGACCAACTGAGCCACCCAGCACCCTACCTTTTTTTTTTTTTTTAAGCACCCAAGTGTTCTTAATATAGATGGTCTTCTGACAATCCTTTGTAAATGCAAGAACCTAACAAGGTGGAAACCACGAATTGGAGATATTTGAGTTAGGGAATCAAATTAGGACATTATGAGCAGTGTCCCAGTGACAGAAAATCAGAGTGAGCTTGAAAAGGCTTTTATAAGCTATTAAGAGTATAGAAAATAAGGGGCGCCTGGGTGGCTCAGTCGGTTGAGCGTCGGACTTTGGCTCAGGTCATGATCTCGCGGTCTGTGGGTTCGAGCCCCGGATCGGGCTCTGTGCTGACAGCTCAGAGCCTGGAGCCTGCTTCGGATTCTGTGTCTCCCTCTCTCTCTGACCCTCCCCGCTCATGCTCTGTCTCTCTCTCTCTGTCAAAAATAAATAAAACATTAAAAAAAATTAAAAAAAAGAATATAGAAAAATAAGAAAATCTGGTGGCATGTTGGCTATAGAAAATGAGGGAAAACTCAGCCTTGAGTAAACCTCTTCTTTCCTGTCAAACCTACCATTTTCAAGGGAGAGCCTGATCCTAGGTATCCATTCATACATCTAACCTTCCATCCATTTATAGTTTTCTAAATTAGTGTTTATTCATTTGGTCCAATGTGGAAAAAAAATGATGGCAATCTCAATTATCATCTATATTAACTAAGACTAGAGAGAGTATTAATTTCCTTACAGAGAAATGATCATTTTGAATGTACAGTAAAACCTTGGTTTGTGAGCATCATTTGTTCTGGAAACATGTTTGTAATCCAAAGCACTCGTATATCAAAGCGAATTGCAAGAACTATTGGCTCCATTGTGATTATGTGAAATTCAGTGTCAGGTACAACTTTATTGCAAAACATCACTTGTTTATCAAGTTAAAATGTATTAGAAGTGTTCATCTTGCAGAACAAGTTCTTCACAGTCCAAGGTTCTACTGTTTTTAACATTCTATTGTATACAGGCTTATTGCAGTGAGTAGGAGAAGTCAGCAGTTGTCATGGCTAATCCTTGTCTCCTATTTGTTTTAATGTAGGTCTCAACACTTTTCTTCTCTACCTCTTATTCTCTTATTGGGGAAGGTCTACACTTACTACATTGATGCTTTCACACAGAGAAATGCTTTGGTAGCGTTTCATTTCTGTGGGTCATTCTTTTTGAGATGCAAATATAACTACAAATGATGCTATGTTAAAGATTCATTATCAGTTCATACCTGTGTTTGATGAATCTATAAAATCCTTTCCTGTTGGCTATCCAGGTGAAGCAACTCCCTACCTTTAGTGTATGGTAAGGACTTTCTGGGAGTGGGGGGAGGTAAATGAGGGTTTAGAGTTGTTCTTTATTGAGGAAGGGGAGGGGTGGAAATTCTGCTAGTCTTCTGTCTGCGGCTATAGTGTCATTACCACTAGAGACATGGTGGCCATTAAACATATTAAAAATATACTAACCGTTCTTGTTAGATAAAAGCAAACTGAAGCAATAGCATACCATTTCATAAAAATCAAACACCCCAGGTATGCAAAAGTGAGCAGTACTGATATATTTCCAGTGCTATTAAGAGGAGGAACATGAAAGCTGCTTAAATAGAGCTGGTGGGAACGTGGAGTGTTACAACCATTTTAGAAAGTAAGTCCTCAGCCTCCATTACAATGTAAATATGAGCCTAGTTGTGAAACAGCACTCTTCTAGGAATTAATAAAATGTAAAATCACCAATATGGAAGATTCTATGTATAAATAGATAGTTGATACCTTATTGCTTCTAGTGACTCTCAAACTGGAAGCATCTTGAGTGTCTATTGATAGGAGAATGGTTAAAAGTTACAGTGCCTGTTCATGAAGAAATATTACTCAGCTATTAAAAGAATGAGTTGGATCTATATGTATCAACTCAGGAATGTCCATGATGTATTATAAGTGAAAAGAGGAAGATGCAGCATCCAGGAGATAGAACGTTGTGATCTTTGTGATAAACAAGGTTTGGAAAGACAGTGATCAAGCTCTCATAACTTTGGTTACCTCAGAGTGGAGAGATTGAGAGTGTATATGTGTACCATTTATATATATTTTTTGGCAACCGTATATTGCTAAGTTTAATATGAAAACATACAACTCAGTGTACCACAGAGGATGAGTTTTGGTAAAGAAGGTAGAAACTACCTGATGATCAAGTTCAATATAGGCAACCTATTACAGATGACCCACATATGCAAAATGAAGACTTAAAAGCTGGCAGTTTTGACATGAACAATATTTGATGCCAAGAACTGGAAATATATTTTGATCAATTTCTTGCACTATTTGTTTTTATTTAAAAGTAAAGCCTTTCTTACAAAAATAAGGGATCATTGCCAAGAGACTTGAAATTTTGAACAGAAATTCTGGGAAGCCAGAAGTCTCTGGGTAATGTATGAGTCAGAGGGAAGGAATCTATCACTATCTGGACAAAGCTTTTCTCTAAAAACATAAGCAGGCCAATAGGTCATGGATGGTCGATTACTTTATTTGCAATGACATAAGTAAATATTAACAGGACTACTCTCTTCAGAATAATTGATGACTAGTTAAAAAGAAATAATTGTACATTTATTATTCAGAGTGTTAAGGGGTTGATTTTACCTTCCTCTTTTATTCTTCTTGCACCATTTCTTTCTCAGACGTAGATCTTTAGAAAAGACTTTCTGGGAAATCAAGGAAGTGAGAAGCTTTCTAATGAAGACTTATTTTTCCCCAGGGAAGGGATAGCTACTTTGCACTGATAAATTCTCATTTTTATCATTTAATTTTGTAATAACTCAACACTTAGAATCATTCCTCATCAAATCCAAATGATATAACTTTACATTACTTTTGCTTGATCATCATGTCATACTTTTTTGCTCATTTATATATTCACGTTTGTTTTTAAAGTTTATTTATTTGGAGAGAGAGTGCAATTGGGGGAAAGGCAGAGAGAGAGGGGGATAGAGGATCCAAAGTGGGCTCTGTGCTGACAGCAAACAGCCCTGTGTGGGGCTCAAACTCACCAACTGTGAGATCACGACCTGAGCTGAAGTCAGACGCTTAATTGAGCCACCCAGGTGCTCCCACATTCAGTACACATTTATAGGTCACCATATTTAGGAAAAGGGTCTGAGGGTACAATAAAGAACAAAACCAAGTCTTGCCCTCATGGAACTTGCCTTTTATCAAAGTGATTATCCAACTGAGTACTGTCTCTGTCACGTGACCTCTACACTCAGATTCAAAGACTTGGCTTCAGAACGTCACTATATTGCTTCCATCTAGGTGACATTTTAGATTTTATACCACATTGAATATAATTTGTAATCTGGAATTTTCACTTTATAATACCTCATGTGATGCTTTATCTGCTGATTTATTTTTTAAATTCCTGTTTGCTAATAAAGAAACTAAAGCTTAGATGCATTAAATACAAAATTTATTCACTTAGGTGAAAAATGTGTGCTTACTGAGTCCAGCACTGTTGCTGGGTATTGGAATGGTAACAGAACAAAAAAAGCAAAGCAGTAGTTCCATGCTATGCTACAGATAGGTCTGGCTTCACGGCGAAGCAAGCTGTGTTGTCAGACGGGGTACTATGTTTAGAAGACCCTGCACTTGATTTAATGCTCTGCTCTCACTGCCTAGATACTCAGTTTTAATTTTGAACTTCTGTTTTGTAAGTGAAGTGCATTGAAACAATGGAGGATGCCTATGAGAGTAGGAGATACGCACAATGTTCATGACCACCATCATTTCTTGCCTCCATGTTGGCATATGGTGTTTGTGACTCCCCATGAGAACTGAATTCTAGCGGGTCCTTTATGCTTCAGGTGACATGGAGTAAGAGATACGACTGTGCCACATTCCGACTCTGGGAGGACACCTAGAGTCCTCTGCATGGCCACGTTTTCTGTTCAATAAGAACTTGTTTCAAACACAGAAAGAAGGCAGTGATGTTCTAAAGAAACACACATCTGGGGGCCCTATCATATTTCTTTACTCCCGTATTACTTCCCTGTATTAGCCAATCACTTGCTTCAATGTGAGGACACAAAAGTAAAAGGACAGACAGGGAAACTCCTGGTTCCTTTTCCTGTCATCCTTCCTTACTCATCAGTAAATGGAGGTAGAGAGTATTAGTGGAATTGGTGTATATCAAAAAGTGTAATGAAAAACTGGGATAGTTTTGTGTGGTATTTCCATTGTTCTGTTAAGAACAAAATACAGCGGGCACCTGAGTGGCTCAGTTGGTTAAGTGTCTGACTTTGGCTCAGGTCATGATCTCATGGTTCATGAATTCGAGCCCCCTGTTGGGCTCTGTGCTGACAGCTTGGAGATTGTAGCCTGCTTTGGATTCTGTGTCCCCTTTCTCTCTGCCCCTCCCCACCTCACTTACTGTCTCCCTCTCTTTCCTTCTCTCTCAAAGATAAATAAACATTAAATATTAAAAACATTTTCTCTCTCCCTGTCTCCCCCTCTCTCTGTCTCCCTCTATCTCTCTCTCTCAAAATAAATAAACTTAAAAAAAAAACCAAAATACATAAACATGTACAGGCTATGAAATACAACATGTGTAATCTGTGATTCTGAATGAGTTAAGTCCTCCCAAATTGTACAACATGAAGAATGCTATAATTCATGCTAATAATCTAATTTTTATATTTTAAAAATTAGAATAATATTAAGTAGCAAATAAAAACACCATGACGAGTTTAGACAGAACATGTCTAAATATGGGGGGGAGAAAACTCTTAATTTTTGTACCTTTTAGTGGCAATGATTTCCTGTTTTCTGGACAAGTGGTCCCACATTTTTATATTTTACTGGGTCCCACAAATGAAGTCTCAGATTTGGATAGAGGAAGTACGTGGTTGACATTTTCTTGATGACACTCAGCCAGAGGGGCAGAGATGGTATTCAAGTCTAGATGGAGTTAATGTCCTTGCCTTTAACCACTGCAATATATTACACACAAGCTTAGCCATGTGCTTATGGTGGTGATGGGGACCAAAATGAGGGAGAGAATGAAGTGAGTCATACGTTATAAAGGAGGATGCCTATTTTCCCCCTTTGGCAACACTATGCAAAGCTGACACTAGACAAATGGCATTGGGGCATCTGACTGTTGGCATTCCCTTTCACTATCTCCCACGTGACTGCTTTACATGGTCCTGTGGCAGGAGAGACATGTTTGGATATTAAACCACTTGTTTCTTAAACCACATCTTTCAGGCCATCCTCTCATTCTGTTTGCAAATAAATCAGATTCTAAATGATGATCATGGTTTATATTCTGGATTGATCATCTGTTGATAATTCTTTTATAATGTATAATATTCCATAAAAATATAGAAAGTATATAAATATTAACAGAGGTAAATTCAGGATACTTTATTTCCTTTACCTTTCCTTGAAGGAATCTATTATGAACTTGATTTACACTTTTTTTTTTAACCACTACAATTTTGCCTATAGCACTAAGAGAAAAGATGCATGCTGTCATACCTGTGGCATGACATGAACAAAAGTAGACATGGAGAAAACAGTGGTTTGAACACAATGTAGAATCTGGAATTTATATGCAAAGTCAGAGAAGACAGAAAATGCTATTCCAACATGACTTGAAGAAAAGGTAAATTATGAGGCATATAGTTTAAATCTTGTGCGTGCGTTTCATAACCATTGTTTTCCTTCAACCTCCCCAAATTGTAGCACATTGAAAAAGACAGCCCCTCCTACAGTCCTAGATACTATCCCAACATCAGAATCACAAGGTGTACTGTTTTCAGATATTAAGGTCATACAGCTTTTCACAACTCTAAGTGCATTTTATTAGTTTTACATAAGCTAATAATATATACAATACAGAGCATGAAATACTCAAACCATACCTGAATTATTTTCTTGTTAACTGTTTTTCCAAAATTCCTAATGTCTCAGGAAAAAAAAAAAAGAAATAATATATAATTAGGAATGAAAGTAGAACATTCATACAATACTATCTTACCTCTAGAATGACTGAAACACTTAAGAATGACTTGTCTGCTGAATTAGGAAACAAAACACCAAAACCCAAAACTTTGCTTCTAAAGGCATTCATTTTGATAGATGTATCAGATTGGAAGGTCAGAGAGAGGCTAGAGATTGGACAATATCTCACATATTGTTTTCTAAACATGACACTGGTAGGAGACTGTTGATAAAACAAATGGTTGAAATTAGTACCTGGTTAAGCTGTGCTCCCAAGAGACTGGTGAACACATAGATGTCAGCTTTTAAAGACTTTAGTGGTGCAGCATGACCACTGTGTGCAGACTCTGGTGATACGCTATTTGAGGGACTAACAGAAGACAGTCAAAGCTGAAAGAGCTCTCAACAGGCTGAAAGAATGGATTGAAGTGGAGATAAAACCCCACAGGGGGATAATTGTAAAATCTCTCGTTTCAAAATATTTATTGTCTAAGTGTAGGATAAAAGAAGAAATGTTCCACAATGTCATACTTTGTGGCTTCGTTGAGTGTGAACTTAAGTATTTGTCAATGGTGTGTCGTTATCACCGAAAAGACAATCCAATCATGAGCTGCATTAATAGAAGTAGAGAATCTGGGACACTTGGGTGGCTCAGTCAGTTAAGCGTCGGACTTTGGTTCAGGTCATGATCTTGAGGTTTGTGGGTTTCAGCCCCGCATCAAGCTCTGTGCTGGCAGCTTAGAACCTGGAGCCTGCTTTGGATTCTGTGTGTGTGTGTTTGTGTGTGTGTGTGTCTGTGTGTGTGTGTCTCTCTCTCTCTGCCCCTCCCCCACTCACATTCTCTTTCTCAAAAAACAAACATTTAAAAAATTAAAAAATTAACCTAAAACAAGGGGGAGGGGATTATTCCAGGATATCAGAGAGCTGTGGGGCTGAGTACACTAATTACACTACATGGGAAACGTATTTAAAAACACACAAAATAAATATTTGAAGAAAATTAGAATATTTTGTCTCTAGAAAGATATTAGGGGTACATGATAGCTGCCTTAGCTGTTTAAAGGGATCATGTATGGAGGATGGATAAAATGTATTCTTTGTGACCAAGTAGCTGGAGGACTTCTGAAAAGAAGTCAAGGAGAGGCCACTTTTGATCCAATAGAAGGAATACATTAATTGGAACTCTTAAGAGGCAGGCTGGATACTTTTCCAGGCAGTGAATTCACTTGCACTGAAGGTGTATAAGAAGATACTGGAAATTCAAGTTACCATTGTAAAAGAGTCCTTCACTGAGGGACAGGTTGTACTAGATAACTCTCAGCTTTCTTCCAAGTCAGGCCATATTTCAAGTATCAAATTAAAAGTAGGAATTAAGCACCATGTGAATGAAGTCTACATAGCTAATGAAGCAATATCTTTGCCATAATTCAAGCTTTATCACCTAAATTTACCATTGGAATATGCCTTCTTGTCTGCCGTGACACCTAAGACTATCACTCATTGTTTACCATGTATTTTAATCATGGGACACTTATTTGGGATAAGCCGAATTCATAATAAAAATCTTTGTTTACAGAATAGTTGAAACATGTACATAGATGTTATGATTAAATGGGTTCCTTCCCAAATATTAATACCTATAATTTGTCTTTATTTGTAGTCCCAACATTATTTTATATCATAAAAATATGCCTTTAATTAAAAAGTCTGAAGTATAAGTGTTTAATTGGGAAAATAATAACAAGGTAAAATGCTTTTTCCTCCTTTTTTTTTTTCTCTTTATAGTTTGCTAGTATGCTGTGATATTAGACTCTGGGATAAATGCTAAAGCTGGTTGGATTTGATCAAAGCTCTTTCTGTCATTTTCATCTCTTAAACTCAAGAAACAGATATGGTCAAAGATGAGGCAACCGAGTTTATCTCTCATGTTTCAGCATCTTTTGTACAGAAAGCTTTATGCTTTAAAAGTCAAATAGAATAGAAAACGAGAACATGATGCATTGTAGTGGAAATATAATTTTGATATGCAGTATCTAATATGAGAAACTATAAATCATAGATATATTCGGTCAAATTGGACCGAATTATAAAGTAAACTTTAATTTTAAATGGGGATGCTAAATTCATCCTCTTTGTAAAGCTTATGAACCAGTTCTAGGCAGATATGTGAATGTGGGTACTAATCCAGGAACAAAAAAGCAAAGCAAAACAAACAAACAAAAACCTGAGAAAAACTTCATGAAGTGGAGTCTATGCTACATTATGCTTGGTGCTTCATAATTGTAAACCACAGTAATGCATGTGCCTATGTGTGACTACCAAGTTTTATTTTTCTCAAATGACGAGTTATAAGAAATATCTGTGCAAGGCAGTTAACTCTTTCCAACAGAGGCAGGATATGGAGGTAACTAGTGGAATGAAAGCATTTGGCTTGAGGCCTAGTGCCATTGGTAAACCACAATTTCTTGCACTGCCACTATAATTTAAATTAAGTAGAAGCCAGGCTTATAAACTCACATTATGACCCAAACTTTATGGCCTTTTTATATCTCCTGGGTTCTGATCACAATGAAACTTTCTCCATCTGAAGCAATTTAATGCAAACATTCCTTTGGCAGACTATAAAATGTGATTTTTCAGTCAACCTTTTATAGGTATGTTGGGTGCATATTGTGTGCCCAGTTGGAAAAGGGAAAAAAAAGAAGAAACAATGACAATGTAAGCATTGAAACATATGTGTTGTGCTCCTATAAAACAGATTTACACATGAAAAAATACTAAGATCTTGCTAGCCCAATTTTAGTTTTTCTCTGCAGAAGGCAGATGAACAAATTTTCAGCTGAACATATTAGTCTGTTAAAGAGCAACACTTTTTAAAAAGCTCGGCAATTAGAAATTTTCCAGCACTCAAATTCAAATTATATACTATCTCCTTCCCAGCCCCAACAAGACCGTTTCTCTTTGCAAGTAGAAAATTCCTCTTTTGCTGGGAGCCTGATGCTAAACAATAACCCACGAACATTTAAGTTGAATAAAAAACCAGAAAATAGCAAAGCTATCACCTCATAATTTTATTATAATAGGTAAGCTGAAAATAATGC
Organism: Lynx rufus; assembly: GCF_022079265.1. Lineage (NCBI taxonomy): Eukaryota > Metazoa > Chordata > Mammalia > Carnivora > Felidae > Lynx > Lynx rufus. The sequence goes on from NW_025814834.1 coordinate 154,735,340, forward strand.
CAGATGTTTTAAGAGACTTCTACCCTTAAGAATATGCCGGGGAAATAGTATTGAAAATAGGTTGTTAAAATATGGTGGAGACAGGTGCAGGATTTGAACAGGAAGAATTTGGCTAGAAGGAAAAGTATGGGTTCCATATTTACTGTGTAAACACCCAGAAATATGCATTCATGATGAAATTGTTAGAGATCGAAGGTATTAAATGTGATGGCCAGTTGGCTTTTGAGTGGTTGTGTACTAATGCCACTATCAGTTAGTCTTTCAAACGATGTATTTCAAATAATTTGTAATGGCTCCAGAGAGAATGAAATTGCCAGTCAATTCAACTTTCTGTCACCAGTTCTTTCCCCACTCTTCTCAAAGATCAGATCGTAAGGAGACAGATTGTATTTGCACATGTGATAAAGATAATGAATTACTTTGAAACTAAAATTGGGAGGCAAAGGCGCCAATTATAGTGATTGGAGCACTCGTTGGCATCTTAGTGCTTGGGATATTTTTAAAGTGAGGAGTCAGTTACTACAGGGGAAAAAATGTTTAAAAATGAGACCTTGAATATGGAGAGAGAGAGAGAGAAAAAAAAAGGAAACCAACTAAGCTGGTGCAAAACTTTGACTAGTAACAGACTAACAAGGTGTCCAGTGCCTAGGGCGCGAGAAGACTGACTGATGGAGTAGATACAGAATTCCATCCTGAATTTGGTCTGCTAAATACATTCATAATCACTTTGTTCCATTTGTCTTCCACTGTAGCTGCTCTGTCACTAATGGCTTTTCTACACGTAGGGTGGTTACAGCATGTGTTCATAATTGTACTCGGTGACACTGGACCCAAACTCGAGATTTATGGAGGGCCCCTTGCAGAATGGCCTTTCGTAGAGGGCCCCATTGAGGGCCCATTCAGAACTGAGTTGTGGTGCCTAAGCATTGCTAATATAGCAGTGTTGCTCTGGTATTTGTAAATGTCAGCTGTACTTGAATAAAAATATTTTTCATTTCTTTCAAGTAAACACACACACACACACACACACACCCACACACACACACACACACCAAACCTCATACCCTTTTTTTCCCCTCAAGTTTCTAGAAGAAGAAAATGAGTGGAGAAAAGGCAGTAGGAATAGCTAAAATGAAAAGCTCCATGACTAAGGTTAAATGAATATTTGGCCACAGTATTTAAGCTCTTCTATGATCTTGTCACTTTAAAAATCAAAGTTATTATACTCTAACATTGCTAGTGTGTGATTTACTTGAGCCTCTTCCCTTAGTGCACCAAATCTATTTGTAGTATCTTATTCCACGTCCCGTCATTGAACATTTACAGACTGGTAGCTACACATTGACAATGAATCCTGATGTTTCAACAGCATTGAATATGTATACTAATTTCCTTTTTAACAAGAAACACTTCAGTTTTCAGTTTCTCTTACTAAGAAATTATCCAACCGCTACTTAGTCCAAGGTAATTAGCCTTTGCTTTTTCCAGAAAAAACTATGATGAAAAATTATAATTTTTCTCATAATGGTGCTCCTGAAACTACCTCTCTACAGTGCTCCCAACTGATGCTTAATGTTGTGTTTTATGATTGAAAAGTATGGATTGTTGCAATTCCGTAAAATAATTAGGTTGAAAAATATCCACAGCACTCAAAATTGATTTACAAGAAAATGTCTACTCTCTCCATTTTCAAGTTACACAAGAAAGAAATACCTTAGCACTGGAATTCAATTTGGAAACAAAACGGAAAAGCAAAATAAAATTGAAAAATAAGTCAATAGACTCCCCCCCCCCCAACTAAGCATATTTCCAAAAAGTACCACTTGGGGAACTGTGTAATTTCAAAAGTGTTTTCCAGAGGGAGCGACAGATTCTTTTGCCTTCCAGGTTGGCACAACTACTTTGAGTTTTCTGGGTTACTGAAAAAGTGTCAGGCATTCAAATATATTTGGACATATCCTCCTGAAATTTAATTTGCACCAAATTAATGCCTTGATGATGTTGTGTTAGCACATCAGATGTTAATGACACGATATCCACAATAGTAAGCAGAGGACGTAAGTTACCTGAAAAAATGGCCATCATAAGGATGACAGCTATAGATCTGATGTAGTTTTAGGAACATGGCACACACATTAGAGTTCGATATTTGTCCTATTCTCATCTAAAGAATGGCCATTGGCCAGTACTTAATCTAACCTTTTAAAGTGCCCAATAGGATGGTAATTTACATAGTGTAAGGTAATAGTCTAATTAAATTGGTGGGGCCATTTCTTTTTACACGATCCATTTTCTTCCAAATTATGCCTAAAAGGATGGAGAAAAAAATAGGAAATTCAGGGACGAAGTCCCAGAGAAACTTCTGTATGAGACAGAGTAGGTTATAGAATCATTGTTTTCTACATAGGTTTCCTTTGTCATATTTGTAGGATTTTTTTTAATGTTAGTTGAGTACTTTTTTGTAATTTGTTCATAATGATTAAAATAATACTTACTATTTTCATTTAGCAACAAAATAAAGATTCCAGAAAATTTAGAATGGAGAAAAGTGTAAAGATGACAATCAATGACATCTTGTAAAAATATTTTATCATAAAAAATTTAGATTTAGTTTACTTTATGCAAAGCATTGTGCAAAGCACCTTAAAAGTTGTAACTTTTTTTCTTGGGAAAGCTTTTTGGCCGGTACTATTTTTATTCGCAAGAAACAAAAAATGTTACCATTTTGGAATAAAACTTCACAGATTTTCCTCAGTGCATGTCAGTTTATACACATATAGAAGCACATTCAAATTTTACTTTGTCACAATTAGCATACTTTCCATCATGTTTTGTAACTTCTCAAAACAAATATTTTGTAAATATTTTCCCTTGTTATTAAATATTTTACCACATAACCTTTAGTGTTTGGCCTTCTCTTAATACCATAATTTTTAAAAACTAATTGTTATTTGACACCTCATTTTCCCCTATGACAAATAAGATAATGAATTATGTAATTATATCTGGATTCATAAATATATTTCAAAATTCTCCACTTTTTTATGGCAAGGAACACTTTAAATTGTGTACAAGACTACTTGTTCTTTGAAATATGTAAACATTTTTTTTTTTACTTTTTTTTATCAGACAGTTGTTCTTTTACTAGCTTGTAATTGGTTTCGTATCTGTGGGGTTCTTTGACCATATGTATTTTTTTTTTTTAAATTTTTTTTTCAACATTTATTTATTTTTGGGACAGAGAGAGACAGAGCATGAACGGGGGAGGGGCAGAGAGAGAGAGGGAGACACAGAATCGGAAACAGGCTCCAGGCTCTGAGCCATCAGCCCAGAGCCTGACGCGGGGCTCGAACTCACGGACCGCGAGATCGTGACCTGGCTGAAGTCGGACGCTTAACCGACTGCGCCACCCAGGCGCCCCTGTATTTTTTTACGTTTATATTGTGAGAGAGAGATGAGGGAGGGACAAAATGGGAAGGAGGGAGAGAGATAATCCCAAGCAGGCTCCACACCATCAGCACAGAGCCCCACTCGGGGCTCAAACTCACAAACTGAGATGATGACCTGAGCCCAAACCAAAAGTTAGATGTTTAACTGACTAAGCCACCCAGGCAATACTCTTTGACCATATTTTTAAAAATTTTTAGTCAATTTTGAAAAATGTTTCCGGGGAACTGTTTTATATAAACTGAAAAAAAAATATTTTCTTGAATTATATAGTAAAACACTCTATTTCTTAAAGACCTCTAAGGTTGACCTCTTATTTCCAACTTTGTAAGATACAGTAAGTAGCCATCTTCTTTAGGTTTTTTAGGAATAAAATAGAAAGTTATTTTAATCTTTTAACAATTTTTGTTTTAACAATTTTTTTGTTTGTTTCTCTGATTCCTAGTGACTATGGACAAATGCAAAGAGCAGTTATTGACTGTTACTGACCAATGGGGACTGTTACTTGTTTATAGTAATGGAGGGAAACAGTGGTACTTGTGTGAACAATGGTTGTCACCACAGAACTGGTTCTGATCAAAATTATCGCCTAGGTCCTAATCCGTTGAGAGCAATAGAGAAGATGGCTGTGCCTGGAGATCTCAACTCATTCACCCCATCTGTGAGAGGAATAGAATTAACTTTCCCCCTATATTTAATATCTTTGGGAAGGCTAAAGTGTAGACTGTTGTTCTGTTAGTATATATTTTACTGAGAATTTTAATAACTGTTTCTAACCAGGAAATCCATTGAGACCTTAGCTAATTGTGAATTTAGCTTAGATAATTAACTTACACATCAAACATTTTTTGAGTATCCTGTGTGTACCAAATATTGACATATTTGTTGGGAACATTAAGGTGAAGACAATATCATTTGCTTTCAAGAAGCCTATAGTCCAATGGGGAGGATAGGCATAGATATTTATAATGCAATGTGTTAAGAGTTACAGTTGGAATGTATACAAAATGCTATGGAAGCCCAAAAAAATAATCTACTTCTTAGAGAAGTCACAGAAGAGTTTGCAGAAGTAGGGAAGCAAATTAGATGAGGAGCTATTACCAGGTGCAAACTTGAAACACGGCACTTAAAGGGGCCAAAGTTATAGAGAATCTAAAGATCTGGGTGTAGATGCAGACTGTACTGACAGATATAATAGACTCTATTCTTGGAAGGGCATGTAAAGGGCCGGGTTCCCATATTTGTACTGTATCACGTGTGTAAAGTCAAGACAGAAGAGACCTAAGCTTCAGATTCCTGTCCAGAATGAGGAGTCTAAGGTCAGGAACTTGGTCCTTCTTGTCCCTTGTCAACATCTTCAGTAGAAAAAGGCATATATTAGGCATGTTAATACATAAATGTTGACTGAATGAAGTTCAATTAAGGACCAAGATCTAAAGACAAAATACCACAAGGTATGTAAGACCAGTTTGCAATATCTGATAGGTTTCAATGTTCAAACAGATACACAGAGGAACCGCCAGCCTTTGGTTTTAGAATGATTCCCATAAATTATATTCACAATCCACATCACATAGTAAATTATTCTTTTCTCAAGGGAATCAATAAAAGCCATTGAAGAATTTATTACACTACACATTACTATGGCCTTATAAAGAGCTTTTAAAAGTATGGACTAATGTTTCAATGTGTCCATGAATTAATAAGTTACATACAATCTCCCACTACATGGATAAATAGGAACATGTTAATGAAGATCTTGGCAGTCAAAGTTAACAAGAGAAAGATTTTATAAATGGGGTTACTAACTCTCCTCTTTTGGTTGTGGAATCCCAAATAACTAGAAAAACAACATGATTATCTTTAGCTTGCATATATTTCTCCGCTTGTATGAGAAAGATTAAAAAGTAATTTATATTATTTATTTAGGTAACCTTTTAGCAGATATATATGGATTAATCCTCTTCAGTGATGATACAGTAGAATAATAGGGTACTTCAGGTTTATGATGGGGATGCAAAAAATGTCTGAAATTGTAGCTGAATCATAAAAAAATAGGGAAACTGTAGTTTGTGGTTGCATGTATGTTTCTTACAATCAAATTCTTTGAAAAATAATGCTGAATACATGTTCAATATATATGTTATATATATATATATATATATATATATATATATATATATATATATATAATACATCTATTTAAATATTCCGTTACAGAGACATCATCATTCCTTGATCCATCTTGTATAGGCAAAAACAGATCTAGTGTCTCAGCATATTTTTACATGTTTTTATGAGGCAGGGAGTAAGTGGGGAGACACAGGGGTGGCATGAAAGAAATGGAATGGTCTACAGTGGAGACCAGTTTGTTTATTTTAATTAGGTGGTGGGGAGAGTTATTTTATTTTAGATTTAATAAGGAGTTAGGAGGTTATTTTGAAATTTATCCTTACCCCACTCCCCAGATCATTAGTCTTCATTTTTCTTTACAAAACCACACAGATTTATAGCTCATAAATTATATTTTCTCTCAGATTTATTGTAAAATGCTTTTTTAATCCTGAAGAGAAAAGTAAGGTGATATGCATTTTAAATAAAATAAAAATTTGTCTTCAGGCTAACTTGCAGGTTAGTAATTCAGGAGACGATAAAAAGAAAATACATAGCTGTGGTTTACGTGAGCAAACCAATCTGTTTCCTGAGTGGATATGCAACTGTTCAAACTGTAGCTCAGTGCATTAAATAATGTTTGGAAAAGGCCCCCTGGTTATTTGCAAACCATGTTTAGATTTAAACTTAATATTTTGAGCCCAAGAGAAGGGGATCACCATAAACTCGCCTCATCTGTCAAACACACAATACACAAGAGGATTCTGGTAGGATAGGATTTAGAACCAGCTGCCAAAGGTGATAAGAACTAAAGCAGATTTGGAGAAATTTAAATATGGCTTAATTTAACATTTAAAGTCATTAGTAAAGTGCAAACGTCACTGATAGGCTATAAAAAAATAGAGAACGAAGGTTCTGAATACTTTATGTGGTTTGCTGTAGGTAATATCTGAAAGAAGCTTGTACTACATTTTTATGTGTAGTGCTACAAATTTGCAAATAGCAATGCCAGTACAAATGGGATTTTGCCAATGTTTTGACTTTTAAAAATCCCAATTAAGATAACTAATTAAATAGGAGTGTAATTTCTCAAGCACATCTGCAGTAGTGACTTGAGTCATTGCCATATGAGAGTGTGTGTAGTAACTAAAAGCAATATTAAAACTGAGGTAAGACATTTTAACCAAAATCCAACAAATGCTAATTAAATATATAATCAGATGCCAGTGTGAGATGTAAGAAGTCATGATACTTTTTAATATAAATACATGCTGCATTTACACAAACTGAAAGCAAAGGCATTGACATGTTTCATTCTGAGTTACTTGAATCACAGAATCTTAGTTAGGAACTGCCACCAGGGATCACCTAATCTAGGGTCCTGACTGTCTTAAGGGATGAATTTTTGGCAATTCTTTGCTAATAGTTCTCCTGGGAGAATAAATCCATCTATTGCTTTATCATTCTTATAGCTACAAATAACTCATTATTTCCAAATCACACTTAACCTAAATTTCTTAACCAGTTTAAAAATTAACAGGAACTTTTTCCTTTCAAAAAAAAAAAATGTTTTGTGAGAGCAGGAAGGGGGGAAAGAATCCCAAGCAGGCTCCACACTATTAGCTCAGAGCCTGATAAGCGGCTCGATCCCATGAGCTGTGAGATCATGACCTGACTCGAAATCAAAAGTTGGAGCCTCAATGACTGAGCCACCCAGGTACCTCTGTGGTTTGCTGTAGGTAATTTCTGAAAGAAGCTTGTACTACAAGCTTTTATGTGTAGTGCTACAATATGTACTTTAAGTACCCAGTGAATCCGTACTTTCAGTAATGAGTGTCTCTATGGAGGTATTTCAGTGACCAAGAGAATAAGTATAGCTGGGTAAAGAAAATGAAAGGAAAAAAAAGTTCCCTTCACTCTGGAACGTTAGGATCAAATAGATCTCTCAGTTTGCACACGTTAGATTTAGGTATGTAATAAAAATTTCATGTATGGCAAAAGGGAATAGAAAAATAATGTAGCCTAATAAAAATAGCTAATATTTATAAAAACAATACTCCAGACACTGTTTTAAGCTCTGTCAATAAACTAACTTATTTCACCTTTAGAAACCCCTGGGAGAAAGCTAGATGTTCTGCTTCATACTGGTGAAGAGACTGTGGTCCAGAGATGTCAACTGCTCAAATCACCACAGCTATCAAGCAGTGGGGTCAAGTTTCTAATCCAGTGTCTGAGTCGCGAGCTCCTTCTTTGACCACCTAATCTACCTCTAACCTACCATTCTCCAGGAGTCTGGGGAGAAATCAATGAGGTTATCTCTATTAAGTCCAAAGGGAAAAAAGCCTCTTGTAGAACAGATGTTCCAAAAATATTAATTTATACGGTGACAATGATGTGATGATTAGAGCTTGTGATCTCTTGTACATTCCATCTTTAGGTAGTGTGACTTATAAACCCAGAGATTTCAAGAGTATGTATAATACGTTTGGTCACATTTGGCAGTCAATTTGGGTTCGCTTTTTTTCTTCCATCCCTGTAAGACTCTCCTATGCTAATAAGTCAACAGCTTTTATGGAGCATCTGTATTATGTGTAAAGTATTCTCACACAAAATGCTTTGCCTTAGAGAAACTTGTATCTGACTTGATAAGTCAGAATATTCTACTTGCATGAAAGATTGAATACTTTAAAATCAACATAAAACAATTGCAAATTAATTTAGTGCCAACTGCACATACGTAATAATTCACATTTGTATTGCTTGCCTGACGGTACATACGTAGAACTCACATTTGCATGATGCTTTATAGTCTTCAAAATACTCTCACATTCATAATCTCATTTGATCCCTAACCATCTTTAGCTACTTAAATCTCTGTTGAATTGCAGACACATATTTTCAACTGCTTCTAGACATGTCTACTTGAAAACTTCATATACTACTACTTCTCAATCTTTCCAAAATCAGGCAGCTTACTTTCCTGCTGAAACTCAGCACTTTTTCCTTCACTTTCTGTCTCAATTGCAAAATGATGACCTTACTTATTATTACCTATAAAGTTTACATATGTATTCCATTTTGTTGGGAAGACCAGTAGTATCTTTACTAGGTGTGAGGACGCAGAGGTATATTAAAGTGCCTAGCTCATAGTAGGTACTTGAAAAAATACTGGTAGAATAAATACATTCTAATTTTATAGAACAAACTGAGGCTTGGGAAATTGACTAGTGTGTTGAAACAAAGTAATTTAAAAATGTGAACAGAGAAAGTAAGGAAAAGAGTAGTACAATGTCCGTTTTATCCTGAAAATGTATCTGAGACCCACACAAACCAACATGGAACGTATTCTCCATCACTGCCACGCCTCCTTCTCTGTTTTGCCAAGATACCCTCCTTCTCTACGTTTTGTCAAGATGCCCATCATATAGTAATGCCCGCCCTGCTCAGGGTGCTTAGAACCTGCTGTCACAATGTTTTCAAGGCTTTAGAAAAATGAAAAATATACTTTTTTTTAATACTTCAAGATTGCTGTTCTAAATGGAAACAGAACTAGTTAGGTAACCCATCTTCAACTCTTTACCCACATCTCTACTTGAAAATACAGTGTTGGATTATAGATTATAAGCACCACAGAAGATATACTTCAGTAAGTTTTGACGAAAACACTGAGATTTACTTTGGCATTGACCCTGAAAAACTTTATAGAGAAATGTCAAGTTCCTGTTTTGCTAAAGGGAGATCAGGGGAATTTTTCCTGAAACTCTTGGCTGGGCTTTACTACCAAATGGGAATATGAATTACATTTAAGAGTTTCTACAACTGGGTTTAATCCCTAACTAGAGGGATGCGTGCATGAGTGCCTGTGTGTGTTTCCACCTCAAGCAGGGATCTATTATTCCTTCCCCTAATGAGACAGATTTCATCTTGCCCTGGGTTACATACAAACAGAAGCCCTGGCATAAAACTTTCACACTTTGATAAGAGAAGATATATTTCTAGGTAATAAAGTTTTCTTAAGAGCAGATCTAATGTCTGTCAGTGTTCTTGAGTTTCTGGATCTTTTGGAAAACCCCGATAACTCCCCAGAAAACTCACAATATCTTTCTAACTTTTGGCTTCATGCCCATAATCTGCAACTGGGACTTTTCGAGCTGTTATATCAGATGATGTAACCTGACCTTTGGGATTGAGAAAAAAGTAGTTTATCCCATCCCGTGTGCATGGGAACTTAGTGCCATTCCTCATATCTCTGGGCATTTTTGTGGAGAGGGTTATCTCCTATTGTTCCAGGTCTATACTCTGAGTATATGTGCTGAAATATTGCTGTTACAGATCGAGTCTTAGAGAATGTGCTGTGTTGTTTTCTCATTCTTTGGCCCTGAACTGTGAAAATGGTCACTTACTTTCTTCCCAAAACATCATTCACACCAGAAATGTGTGTATCTTACACACAAAAGCTTGAGGTGATAGAATTTACAGCATAGTACTAAATAGCATTAAAGTGCATATTGAACATTAGATAATGTCTTTCACAAAGCTTGTGTCTTGTTTCCAGTAAGCTTCTGGACATCACTATCTTCCTGTTTCTCAGAATCTGTGATGGTTAATTTTATGTGTCAACATGGCTAGGCTATGGTGACATTTTAGGGTCAAACACTAGTCCAGATGTTGCTGTGATGGTATTTTATAAATGTAACTAATATGTAAAAATCCTTTGATTTTATGGAGATTATCCTTGAAGGGAGGGTGGTCCTCATTCAATCAGTTGAAAGCCCTACTAGCAAAAATCCAGGTTTCCTGGAGAAGAAATTCTGCCCCAACACTATACCATAGAAATCCTGCCTGAGTTTCTAGCTTTGCTAGCCTGCCCTATAGATTCTAGACTCCAGACTGCAACTTGAATTGAGTGTCCAAGCCTATGGATTTTGGACTTGCCAGCCCTCCAATTATGTGAGCTAATTCCGTAAAATAAATTTTTCTACATGTGTGTATAGATATTCTATTTTTTCTGGTTCTCTCTCAGAGTTCAAGCAATGCATCCTCCCTTCTACAACTCTTTCTCCACACATACCTCAATTTTCCTTACTTTTCATTAGTATAAAATGTTTTTGTAATTCCTAATCTGCTCGTTGCCTACTCTTGCATATAAACAAAACAAAACTCATTGTTGGGACACCTGAGTGGCTCAGTTGGTTAAGTGTCCATTGGTTCAGGTCATGATCTCAAGGTTCATGAATTTGAGCCCTACATCGGGCTCTGTGTTGACAGCTCAGAGCCCCTGGAGCCTGTTTTGGATTCTGTGTCTCCCCCTCTTTCTGCCCCTCCCCCACTCACTCTCTGTCTCTCTTGCTCTCAAAAATATTTTTTTTTAACTCATTGTTTTCTGCTTGCCAGTGAGCCATTGACTACAGGACTCAGTTTAGTGACAAGGATTAACTGAAAGAAATTGATACCTCCTCTTTGTCTTCCTTATGCCTCCAAGTCTCTGTGGGCTCTCTGTAGGGAGCTCTATGGAGCTTGTTCATCTATGACTTGAGTTATGCCACCTGCCTCAAAAAGGTGAATGTATCAACAGTCAAATTTGAATTGAAATAATATTTTTATCACATATATAGATAGCCACCTATAAAAATTTTTGTAAAGCAACTAAGCCCAGTATTTTGTCCTGCCTTAGTCGTAATTCCTTATTTGTCATTTCTTCAAAACAAGGTCATTATAACCTAAAAAATTTGATATACACTGAAAACATAGGTTTTAGAATTAGGTAGAGAGGGCAGAAATTGTAATTCTCTCTTTTGAAATCTTGGTAATATTACTTAACCTCTATATACCTTTTTCCTGCATTTTCCAAATAGGGATGATAATGTTGCATTTGCCAAATGGGGATAATAATGCTGCATGCTGGGTTTATAGAATTTTTCAGAGCACTAGGTAAATAACATTGAAGAATCTTGCCTATCTTCTTCTTCTTTTTTTAATTTTTGTTTTTTGAAAGAGAGAGAGAGAGAGACAGAGACAGAGCATGAGCAGAGAAGCAGCAGAAAGACAGGGAGACACAATCCAAAGCAGGCTTCAGGCTCTAAGCTATCAGCACAGAGCCCATCACGGGACTAGAACTCAGGAACTGCAAGATCACGACCTGAGCCGAAGTTGAACGCTTAACCGACTGAGCCACCTAGGTACCCTGCATCTTGCCTATCTTCTAACACTAAGTAAATACTTCACAGATTTTTTTTTTAATGTTTATTTATTTATTTTTTTTGAGTGACAGAGAGTAAGTAGACAGGGGTAGAGAGAGAGGGAGACACAGAATCCAAAGCAGGCTCCAGGCTCTGAGCAGTCACCCCAGAGCCCGACGTGGGGCTTGAATCATAAACTGTGAGATCATGACCTGCGCTGAAGTAAGACGCTTAACCGACTGAGCCACCCAGGTGCCCCAATACTTCACAGATTTTAAAGTTGGATGCTTAACTGACAGAGCCACCCAGGTGCCCCAAAATGAACATTAAAAAAAATTTCTTATGTATATAACATAGTATTATAAATATTATTAACTGTAGGTGTTGTGATGTATAGCAGATCTCCAGAATTTATTCATCTTGTGTAAGTTAGGACTTGACATCCATTGAATGGCAACTCCCCATTTTGCCTTTCCCTCAGCACCTGTGAAGCACCATTCTTCTCTCCTTCTGTGGGTTTAACTATTTTAAATACCTTGTGTTAGTGAAGTCCTTCATTATTTGACCTTTGGTGACTTATTAAACTTAGTATAATTTCCTCAAAGTTCCATCCATGTTACATATTATAGGATTTCATTCTTTAAGTATGAATTTTATTTCACTATATTTATATACCACATTTGCTTTATTCATTCTTTGATAGACATTTAGATTGTTTGCACATCTTGGCTATTGTGAATAACATTGCAATGAACATGGGAGTGCTAATACCTCTTTGAGGTCCAGATTTCAGTGTTTGGGTAAATACACAGAAGTGTGATTGCTGAATCCTATGGTAGTTGTGTTTTTTTTTCATTTTTTGAGGAACCTCTAAACTATTTTCCATAGTGGCTGTGTCATTTTGCATTCACACCAACGATGTGGGAATCATCCTCACCATCACTTGTCTTTTTTTTTTTTTTTTTCTAACTGCCCTCTTAACAGGGTGAGATGATACCTCATTGTGGTTTTGATTTGCATTTCCCTGATTAGTGAGTTTGAACATCTTTTCATATACCTGTTGGCCACTTCTTTGTTTTCTTTAAAGAAATGGCTCAGTTCTTAGCCAATTTTTTAATCATTGTTAGGTTTTTGTTTGCTTATTTTGCTCTCGAGTATTGAGTTGTAGGGATTTCTTAGATATTTTGGAAATTAACCCTTTATCAGATAGCAGGGTTTTTCACTTGATCTACACTGGACCTGGAAAAAGGGTTGCAGCAAGTGCTTATATGCTAGTTCAAACACCATGTTTGCTTTCAGTAGCCTTTAGCCTTCTAGAATATGTCAGGCCCTGTCAGTGCTTCAAGACGGGTGAGACAGAAACTAGTCAGTCCCGCAAGCAGTCCTCAGATAAGTTGGAACATTTGACATGTGTCATCCAACTCTTTCTTTCCCTAGGGAAAGCTTGAACGGGGTGTTTTCCCCCAATTGTATGATATATGGGTTGGGATTGTGAAGAGAGGGTGTCTGAAATTTACCAACCAATTTTGTGTGGCTGGTTTTGCACTTGCTCGGGGTACAAAAGCTTCTCAACTTATTTCTGGGTTTCTTACAGAGGGAATTAATCTGTGTATTGTGAATCAGCATGTCCACCGGGAGTCAGAAATTCCAGAGATTACGATTATACCATTTTGCTGACTTCACCTAATCCAATTGTTTTCCTTTATGGTCATTGCTTTTTGTGTCCTAAGAAATCTTTGTTCACACTCAGATTGTGAAGAAATTCTGTGATTTTCTCTAAAAGCTTTTTAGTTTTAGATTTTATATTTAGGTTTATGATACATCTCACAAAAATTTTTTAATGCTGTGTGAGGTAGTCATAGATGTTTGTCTTTTCTTATGGATATCCAGTCATAGTGGCTTCATTTGTTGAAAAAGTTTCTTCTCTAAATTGTTGTTCATCACTTTGGAAATCGACTATATGTCAGATAGGTTTTGATTGATTTTTGTCTACCCCCCACTGTTTTAATTATTGTATTATGGTTAAGTCATCAAATCAGTGTATTAGTTTTCTATAGCTGCATAGCAAATTACCATATGCTTAAGAGATTTAAAACAACAGCCATGATTATGTCACAGTTAGAAGATGAGAAGTATTACATGGATGGGTTCTCCATTCAGGTTCCCAGATGCTGGAAATCAAAGGAGTAGTTGGCTATATTCTCACCTAGAGCTTGGATCCTCTTCCAAGTTTATTAAATTTGTTAGCAGATTTCAGTTGTCATTGTAGGACTTAGGATTCATCTTCTTGCTTGCTGTCAGGGGCCAATCTCTATTCCTAGATGCTACCCACACTGCTTCCCATAAGGCCCTTCCATCTTCAAAGCCAACAATGGAAATTTCCCTTTAGTTGAATTCTTCTATGTTTCAAATACCTGATCTCTTCTGTCTCTGACCTCTACACTTAGATTTACATGTCTTTAGCTCAGTATCACTCAGATAATCTCCCTTGCCTTAAAGTCAACTGTACCATATAATATAAACCAATTACTAGAATAAAACTCATCATGTTCTTAATCCCACAGTGTGTACATCAAGGGGAGACAATCTTGGGGGGCATTTTAGACTTCTGCCTGACACAGGTATTAGAAGTCCATCCTGCAGGCTAGTCCTTTTTTTTTTTTTTTTTTTTTAAGATTATTTTGACTATTCTAGGGCCTTTGCATTTTTATGACTGTTTTAGAAATAGCTTGTCAATTTCTATAAAACAAAAAACTGATATTGCTCAACTGAGACTGTAGATCATTTTAGGGAAATTTGATGTCTTAATGTTTGTTCAGTCTTCCAACTGGTGACCTTGACATGCAAATTGCTCAGCATTTTTTTTTTAGTGAAGTTTTAAATGACTTTTATTATTTTATTCCTAAATATTAACTTTCTGTTGCTATTATAACATTTTTCGATTTTCTACTGCTGGTGTATTAAAATAAATTTCTGTATATTATAGTTTTTGGAGAGATTGCTAACTTCACTTGTTATTTTTGGGAGTATTATTTGATTCTTTAGGAATTTATATATACACAATTATGTTGTGTGTGAATAGGGACTACACATTTTCCTTTAAAATTTTAATGTTTTATTTTAGAAAGTCATTGCCATTTGTATTATTGTTCCTCTACATTTAATGTGTATTTTTTTGTCTTGCTACTAAATTTTTTTTTTTTTTTTTTTTTTTTTTTTTTTTGAGAGAGAGTGTGTACATGGGGGCAGGGGCAGAGAGAGGGAGAAACAGAATCCAAAGCAGGCTCCAGGATCTGAACTGTCAGCACAGAGCCTAACATGGGGCTCGAACCCACAAACTGTGAGATCATGACCTGAGCTGGAGTCAGACACTTAACCTACTGAGTCACCCAGGCGTTCCTTGCCTTGCTACTTTAAAGATCATCATTTTATCTTTGGATTTTAGCAGTAGGGCAATGATTTACTTAGTTATGATGTTTGTTGTTGTTATCCTGTTTGGCTTTTGTTGAGTGTTTGGTTATATTAGTTGATGCTTTTCCAAATTTGGGATGTTTTGAGCCATTATTTTTTTTCTTCCAAATTTCTCCTTCCTTACTAACAGTCTGTTTACACAGATATTAAATGGCTAGTTATTTTCTCTTGGATTCCTCTAATTTTATTCATTTAAAGATTAAAATTTTTTTAATGTTTATTTACTTTTAAGAGAGAGAGAGAGAGAGAGAGGCAGAGTGCAAGTGTAGGGGAGGGGCAGAGAGAGAAGGAGACACAGAATCTGAAGCAGGCTCCAGGCTCTGAGCTGTCAGCACATGAACTGTGTGATCATGACCTGAGCCAAAGTTGGATGCTTAACTGTCTGAGCTACCCAGGTGCCCCTAATTTTTTTTTTTTAATCTCCATTCTTCAGACTGGATAATTGCTACTGATAGATTTTCAAATTCACTTTCAGTTTTTTCTAATATTTTGATAAGCCTATAGAGTAACTTTTAAATTTTTCAAGTATTGTAGTTTTTAGTTCTGGAATTTGTTTTTGAGATATACCATATTGGTTTCTGATGTACAACATAATGTTTCAATATTTGTATATACAAAATTATCACAATAAGTCTAGTTAATATCCATCACCATATATGGACCATTTTTTTCTTATGATGAGAACTTTAAAAATCTACTCTTTTAGCAACTTTCCAATATACAATGCAGTATTAACTAAAAGATTTGTTTTGTTCTTTCTTATGATTTTTCTGATGTGATTCTCCATCCTTTGTTGTATATTATTTTCCTATGAATTTGCAACATGTTTACTGTAGCTGCTTGTAATCTTTGCTAGTTGCAGTATGTAGGGCCTCTTAGGGAGATTTTCTATTGATGCTTTGAAAGAGGATGTAGATATTATTTTTCTTTTATTTTTTTTGGCATATCTGATGAGTTTTAATTGCATTCTAGACATCATGAATGAATCATTGTAGAGTTTCTAGATTCTGTTATGTTTCTTTGAAGAATGACTTATCTACCATGTTAACCTGGCTGGACTGAAACTCTGTAATCTTTCTCCCCTGAATATGCAACAGCTTAAATGGATCCTAATTTATTGCAGCTTTTAATGGTGCTTTATTTATTTATGTATTTAGTCAGTCATGACCCTGACTGAAGTCTTTGTTATGACTAAATCATTTTAGTGATCTGACAAAGATTTGTGTAGATTTTATATGCAGATGTTGGGGCTTATCCCTTCCTTCCTGGATTTGCTCCTAACTTTTTGGCTGTCCTGCCATCTCAACCACTCTTTTATGACTCCATAAGTCATTAAGGCTGCAACATTCCCCTTTTGGAATTAAGTGAAGATTTAGGCTGACCCCATACAAAAGGCTACTTCAAACTCTCACATCTTCCAGTTGCTGATTGTCTTTGATAGTAGAATCCTTTCCAGCTTCTAGATGTTTTTAGTCCATTTCTGGTGCCATCTAATAATTATCTTTTATTTTGTTCAGATCTTATAAAGC
The DNA here is from genome assembly GCF_022079265.1 of Lynx rufus. Classification (NCBI taxonomy): domain Eukaryota; kingdom Metazoa; phylum Chordata; class Mammalia; order Carnivora; family Felidae; genus Lynx; species Lynx rufus. Next base: position 154,752,078 of record NW_025814834.1, read on the forward strand.
AGGATGAAGGTCACTCTGACTAAACTTCTTAAACATAATGGGAAATAGGAAGCTGAAATTAAACGCTTTTGAAAGTTAATTCACAAAATGGCCTCAAAAAGCAAATATTCTATTGCCATTTGATACATAAAATTAAGACTTGGAAATACTATAGCAGGTTACTTTAATATTACTTTACTAAACTGGGCAGTGCAAAGAGTACGATACACTGAAAAACTTGGAATCAGGATGTAAAGCTGGAAACAGGGTGACTTGTGACTTGCTCACAGCACTGCTGTCACATAACGGCCTGCAGTCTGTTAGCATCCCCACTTTTTCAGATGAGTGGCCAAACCTGCAAAGAAATGTGCTTTAGTTTCATTCAGGCAGAAATGAGATCTTTTTCGGTTAAAACATTCACAAAGGCTGTTAGGAAAGAAAGTGATACTCGTGTACTCACAGGCTATGGGATCGGTATTCCCAGGATCTGAATGGAATTTGAAGATACCAAGAATCTGGGGCTTCCACTAGGGAGAAGGTGTCAGGAAAACCATGGTTGTACTAACATTTGAATATCACATGCATGGTACCCAGAATATGGGAGGGTCTTGGGAAGGAAGGAATAGATGACACACACTCCCCAACTATGTATAATTTAGTGATACAGGCAGACACAGGAGTGGACAATTACTATATGGTGTGATAAATGCTGTATGGAAGTGTTAGCTGGGTGCTGTTTGAGAACAGAAGATGGACATCTAATCTAGAATATGTGGCTAAAAAAGGATTTGCAGTAATACCTGTGCTATGACTTGAAGGAAGTATCAGATATTATGGGTGATAAAATAGGAAATGAAATATTTTAAATTGTGGAAGGATCTGGTGGGAAGGCTTAGAGGTATAAAATCTCTGGAGAATGGAAAGAATTTCTGGATAGCAGCTGATAATGCAGGATGAGGGTAGTGGTAAGAGATAAGAAAGTAGAGACCTTAGAGGGCCTGTCATGCCAAACTAAGGTGTTTGAACTTTTCTGAAGGACTCTGGGATTTATCAAAGTGACTTGATCGGATTTGACTTTTTAAAAAAGATCACTCTACTTGCTGAGTAGGGCAGAGATGAGAGGGTGAGAACATTGCAGAAAAGGAGATTTGTTTATAGGTGTTTTCAGTAACTTAGGCAAGCAATGGTGGGAACTGGTCTAAGGAAGTTGTGTTGGGACTGGGTAGGAGATGGACTTTGGAGATACTGCATAGAAATCATAGACATGGGGAAGTTTAGGGAGAGAAAACAAGGCAGTAGGATGACTGAGATTAAATATATTGCCCAACTTAAGCTTCACATTTAAATTATCTTTCACGTGAAAAATTGAATCTCTTCAGTTCTTCAGCCATAGCTACTACACTCTCACAATACCTGGCAAGTGATTTGTGTTCTTAGTGTCTAAATAGAGTGATCTGAAAATTCTTTATGTGCATATATGTGTGCTTGTGTGCACACATGTATATAAACATATGTGTGGTATTGTATTAAGCGTGGTAGATTTGGGCGTGGGACTCACAAAGTAGGACTTGGCTCCATTACAGTGTGCAGTTATTACAGCAAATAATTTTGAGAAACACAAAGCAAATACAAAATTTAAATAATTGAAAATCAAGGAGAACTACCCAAAGAATTAGCTCTCACTGTTTTGCCGATCCTTTGGAGGGCAGACTCAATGGAATGAGTAAGTAAATGGAATTGTAAAGAGGCAAATCGTACTTCCAGCTTTGCTAAAGCTAAGCTTGTAATGTTTAAGCAGGTGACATTAATTTATAGAACACAGTTCTTCTATCCATGAAATAATGAGGTTAGAGTAGATGGTTTTTTAAGACTAACTCCTGCTTTAAAAGTTCCTCTAAGGGTTTTCTGAATAAATGGATTTACTGGTGCCACCATCACCCTAAATACCAGAAGAGGGTCAAATATTTCTGGCATTAACATGTACAAAAATTGGCATTACATGTCATTATGTGAAAAATATTATATATAATTATATACAAAATGAATGTAATTTAGATAAAGAACAAGGGTTTTCATAGTTAGACTTGAGGTACAGAAAAACCTTTTAGTACACATTGATCTGTCTGTCCAATCCTTAGCATTCATTTAGAACTATTTTATAAGGTAATTTGAAGCTCTCAATTTTAAGTTTAAAAATTCTTGCATTCTTGACTTTAAACAATAACAGACATGAGCACATGAGACCTACACAAATTAGAAACATATGTCAAATGACAAAATTCAGATAAAAAAATGTACTCATTAAATGGTATAAATAGTAATACTATATATGACCTCTTGCATAATTTTATGAGGGGAAAATCAATAATATATAATCAAATATAGAGTACTATATTTAGGTAATTTTATTAGCTTTCAAATTCTGAAATCTTAGTCCTACATCCATGTACATAGGCATAGGATTAAATTAGATGCAAACATATGTGCTATACCCATAGCATATAGAGATTATTCACCATAATTCTCATTAAAACAGGGAAAAAAAGTAATTAGACACTTACAGAAAAAACTTTAACAAGCCAAGCTATATAACTGGTTGATGGCAGTGGGTTTCAATAAAGTAGAAATTTGGGTCCTAGTTCAATATCTTACCAGGTTAGATAATCTTTGACAAATCATTTTATCTTTATGGCCTATTTCTACCTATACAATGAGGATAATGACCTCTATCTCTGAAATTTGTTGTAAAGGTTTAATTATATAATTTGCAGAAAATGTTGTATTACACAGCTCTTTATTGCAATTAAAACCCACTCAAAGTGGCTTAAAACTTAAATAAAATTTATAATTTTAAACAATTGGAAAGTACAATAGGGTAAATGATTCTGGTAGTCTCTGTTCTAGAATCTTTTTGGTCTCATGCTTGGTTTTTTTTGTTTGTTTGTTTTGTTTTTTCCTGTTTTGCCTCTATGCTTTGTCAGCCTTTCTCCATGAAGTGGCAGAAGAGGATATCCACGATCAGCTCCAGACATAATTTTTATGGCTAACAATCCTAATGAAAATAAATTTCTATTTTCTCCAATAATTTCAGCAGATTCTTGGAGCTAACTTGATTGAGCAAGGGCCAAGCACCAGTTACTGACTCATGTGATTGATTGGACAGATAGATGCATGTACCGAGAATGAGTGGGAGTGGTGTGTTGGTGATAATACTTTGTAGACTTCTTTCCTATTCCAGGGAGTATAATTAATCAAAGTCTTCAGCTGCTATGCTTTGAAATCCATCGCTGAATTTGCACAGAGGCTAAACCTCTCAAAGGCTGCTCCTAGTCAGTGACTGAATATGGTAGGGATCCAAAGACAAATCCATGCCTCTTGTGTTGGCTGAGGATGGTTCAGGGACTCTCCCACAGCTTGGTCGAATCTGCCGTTACATAACCGACTGTGACACTTGTACTCCACACGTTTTCCCTCTTCACTCTGTTCAGACTTGCATAGCAATCCAATGACTCATTCAGTCATTCCTACTCATGATTTGCTTTCACACAGGTATTTTCCTTAATAAAATCTGCACATTTAATTCTGTTTTGGCATCTGTTTCTCAGAGTACCCGGACTTACATAGGTGGTTACAGAATGGGAAAGAGTGGGGTTCCATTTCATTCTTAGGTAGTATATATTTGGAGAAGCCAAATCAATACAAGGTATTGCCTATAAGGGCGTTGTAAACTATATACTAATCAATGATAAAAATTTTCATTTTTGAGAGTTTAACTCTATTTATTACATAATTGAAAGTTATCGGAAGGATGTGGAACCAAAGATCAAAAAAATTAAATTTCATACACACATACATATTGACTGAATTAGCAGTAGAATTCAGTGCAATGATTGATTAGTACTGATGAATACATTTAGTCTATCCTTGATAAGAACTACCATCATTCCATCTTGGAATTCATATAATACTATTGTAAACATCTTCAGTGATGAGTGAGTAGAGTGGTTCTCAGACCAGCGAGTACCTGTGAGCTACCTGAGAATTTTCCAGAAAGCAGATTGTATCTAGACCTACTGAGTCAAATTTCTTAGAAATGGTACACCTTCACACAGATGGTGAAGCTCTACCCTGGGCTGCCGTCACCACACATAGGCTCACCCAACACGTGCTGCTGCAGACCCAAAGCCACCAGTCTGTAGAGCATGGTGACTCTGAGGCTGTGCCCACTATTACCGCTGCCCTTGTTCTGGCCCAGCTTGCCTGTATGTGGATTTTTAAAATAAATATAAGTACAGCACTATAAACATATTTTCTCTTCTTTATGAGTTTCTTAATAACATTTTCTTTTCACTGGCTTTATTGTAAGAATACAGTATCTAATATATATAACACACACAATATGTGTTAATTGACTGTTAATGGTCAGGCTTTCAGTCAACCAGAGGCTATTAGTGGTTAATATTTGGGGGAGTCAAAAGTTATATGTGGGGGTCAGCACCCCAACCCCCAAGTTGTTCAAGGATCAACTGTGTATCTCAAAGGGACAAAAAAAAGCATTTAAAATTGCAAGCTTCCTAAATAAACTTTTTTTTTTCTCTCAAGCTTTATTAATTTTTGAGAGAGAGAGAGAGATAGTGCACACATGGTGGAGGAGCAGAAAGAGAGGATCCCACGCAGGCTCTGGGATGTCCGCACAGAGCATGATTTGTGAGATTTTGACCCGAGCTGAAATCAAGAGTCTGATGCTTAACCCACTGAGCTACTCCGGCACCTCCAAATGTACTTTTTAAAGAGGAGGTTCAGGGGCTTGTTTTCAGGTTTAGGTGGGGACGAATTCCTTTGGCGATGTTGAGCTGTCTCTGATGTTTTAAAAGGGGCTGGGTTTACCCTAGGGACAAAGCCTCAATCTCACAAACTATGCTCGTGTTTATACCATTCCCTGAGTGTGGGGGGTGGTGATGGGCAAAATCATCTGCTCTGGGAGTCGCAGTTCTTATAAGACCAGCTTGAGGCCCAGTTGAGAAGACGGCTTAGAGGAGCCTGACTGGAATTAGATAAAGGACAGTCTTTGTCACTTGTGTTGCCTTGGATATCCATAGTTTAAAGAGCTGAAGGTAGAAGCCACAGTAATAAAAAGTTGAAGTTAATGCTAAAGGTTCCAGAATTACACCTGACAATTAAGACACCTTAGCCTGGTAAGGTAGTATCCAGTATTAAACCTCTCAAAAAGATAATTACAAAATACTTGCTCTGTGTATGAGGCAAAATTTATTTTAAAAGATCTGCTTCCTTTACAGTTAGTAACATAATGAGAGATAGTTAAAATTAAAGTGTTAGGTAAGTAGTAAGTCCCTTTGGCAAATAAATAATTCTTACGACTTAACTGATACTTAATATTTCTATAAATTATGTAGAAATTGCTTTAGAGAGGAAGGATATTTAATAGAATACTCCAAACTAGAAAACTTCTGAAATGCCTTAAAAAAAAGGGCAAAGCAAATCTCTACAGTATTAATATCTCTAACCATAAAAAGGAGGATGCTTATGAATCCATTATGTGTCCTCAAATTTGAGGAAAATATTAAAATATTTTTAGACTTTTATTGAATTGATAAATAAGATATTTGTAATGCTCCCTTTTGACATAAAAAGCAAATGTCGCATGAAATAATGTAAACACAAGTAATGATTTATAATCAAATATGATGCATACAGATATTTACCAAGATTTAATGTATTCCCCCTTTAAAACCAAATTCCATAATTTCACTGGAACTCTTGATCCACTTCCACCCCACTTTTTAAAAGTCGTGCATCTCATTGTTCAATCTTTTGTCCACTTTCTATGCTTTTTGGTTTTCTTCTACATGGAATTCAAGTATATTTCAGTACTTTCGTGCTCTATTAGAGCAATTGGTAAATTCTAGCAACACTTTCTCCTTTTATTATCTTTTCATTTGTTCCTCAAACTTGAGCAATACAAACATTTAAAGTAGCTGAGCCTGGGTGGCTCGGTTGGTTAGGCATCTGACTTAGGCTCAGGTCATTATCTCATGGTTTGTGGATTCGAGTCCCCCATTGGGCTCTGTGAGGACAGCTCAGAGCCTGGAGCCTGCTTCGGATTCTGGGTCTTGTTCTCATTCTGCCCTTCCCCCATATGTGCTCTGTCTGTCAAAAATAGAAAGTGTAAAAAAAAAAAAGTTGAAAAAAAATTTTTTAAATAGCTTGGCCGATTTCTTATGGTTATTTTTTGCCAGGTGATGATAACTTGGCTATTATGAACAATTAGTTTATCTTCACTTGGACTCTGTGTACTCAGTGGATACAGTAGAGTCATTATTTTCCTTCCCAAAATATCCAGCTCAGGAAAATACAAAGTACTGTGAATTCTAATCTATCCCTCTGGAGAAGAAATTTTTATTGTGTTTTCTGGTAATTCCATCTAGACATAGATTGCCTTTTTTTTTCTTCTGCATTTATGAGCAGTATAATTTATGTGCTTCAAAAATATTCTTGATTCCTGGTGTTCTTCTTGGATGACTTTCATCTGGTTTTACAAATTTCAGTTACTTCAAGGGGTATTTCAGAATTAAAATAATCTTAAGTAGAGCTTAGCTTATGTTCAACTATCTGTTTCTAGAATTGTCTTATTCATGTTCATAAAACCAGGACTGAAAATAGTTCCTGACCTATATTTGGAGGTTAATATTTGTTAGTAAATGAATAACTGGAAGAAACATAAATAGTTTAACAATGGTCATGAAATCAAACATATACAGTCTAACAATTCTTAAAAAAATTACAGTATAAAGATTCTTTATATGTTAAAAATGATCTGAATATAGGGGCACCTGGGCGGTTGGTTGAGTGTCTGATTCTTGATTTCAGCTCAGGTCATGATCCCAGGGTCATAGTATCAAGTCCTATATTGGGCTCTGCATTGAGCGTGGAACCTGCTTGAGATATTCTTTCATATTCTCTCTCCCCCCCCCCCTTTCTCTCTGTCTCTCTCTCTCTGTCTCTCTGTCTCTCTGTCTCTCTCACACACACACACACACACACACACACACACACACACACACACGTACACACACTCCCTCCCTCTGCCCCTCTCCCCAGCTCACACACTCTCCCTATTTCTCTAAAATTAAAAAAAAAATAAATGATCTGAACACAAACCTCTACTCATCCTGTACATTATGCTTTAGATGATTTTTCTCTCTTCCTCTATTCTCTTGTTCTGCTCATAGCTGCAATCTATGAGCATCCATTTTGTCCAGAGAGATTTATGGGATTTACAAAGCCATATTGCTCATAGAGCCACATCTATACTAATTCTAGTGTCTAATAATTTAGATAATAAAATAATTCATTAGAGCTATACTAAATCCCACAGTTTGGAGAGCAAACATGATTAACTTAATCACCTGGATTTCAACCCCAGTTCTGAAAATCACTAGCCATGAGATTTTTGAATAAATCCTTTAATATTTCTGAACACTGCTTTCTAAATCTCTAAAATGGGAATAATAAAACCTGTTCCATCTCAGATACTCAAATGAGGACATGCATGCAAGGGAATAAAACAAGTATCAAGTTACCTTCTAAAACTGAAGCATTCTTCTCCAGTGACTGTATCAGTTTCTTCTGACCATATATTTCCACATATATCCTTTTTTCTTTCATGTTTGTTTATTTTGAAAGAGAAATCTCGAGTGGGGGAGGGACAGAGAGAGAGAGAGAGTCTTAAGCAGCCTCCATGCTGAGCATGGAGCCGCTTGTGGGGCTCCAGTGCACAAACCATGAGATCATGACCTGAGCGGATATCAAGAGTCAGATGCTTAACTGACTGAGCCTCCCAGGCACCCCTCCACATTTCTTGTTTTCTTCCATTTCTTCTCATCCCTATTACCTCAATTACAATGATTCTTTATTTCAGGCCTTTGTCCTACATTATTTGTATCACTACAATATACAACCCATATTACGCCATGTACAGAATTTTCCCTGCTAGTATAATGTTACCCTGTCTCTCACCTCCTCTAAATCCTTTAGTAACTTTGTGGGCAATATAGGCTGGTTGACCCAACGCCCATTCTGATCTTCACTCTAACTACTTGCCTCCACTATAAAGATGGTAGGAGTTTAGGACACACAGCACAGCATACTGGGTAGATGTTGGGAAAGTCTTTGCTTTCTTCACAGAAAGAAAGTGAGATGATATAAAAAGGAAGAGGGCTGACACTGCTCCCAGTTTTCCTCCTTCTGCTTCTTCCTCTGGCGAACAGATATTTGGAGGCTCCATAGTCCTCATATGATCATGAGGAAAACCAAGAGCAGTCAGGGACATGGTGTTGATATAGGTAAACTGTTGAACCAATGCCAGCAACTGTACTACCTGTGGAATTTGGTAAAAATAATAAGCTCATATTTGTTGAACTTTGGCCTTTGAATGTTTCTTCCAGTTTTAATTGGTAATATTCTCTACTGCCTTCGTGATAAAATTCAGACTTTTTTGTTTGATGTTCAAAATCTTTTATGGATATTTCTAGTATATACTTTCCAGCATCTTAAGTTACATCCTCTGTGCTAGGATCCTTGCTTCACTCCAGGTTCTTGAACATAACTATGCCTTTGAAAATTCTCTTGGCAAATGTACTTTTCTTTGGAAGATTGTCTTTTTTTTTTCCCAGGGTTTGTTTTTAATTTTTAATTTTAATTTTTATTTTTTTTCAAGTGCCACTTACTCACCTTCAAGATTTTGGTCATCCATTGTCCTCTATTTTGTTTTTTGAGAACTAGTCACACACACAGAAACCTTAGGTGAGCATACTTTCATGAGATAACTGAAAGGAAATGAGGGAAGTGAGTTGGGTGGAAAGAGAAGTGGTTTCTCAAAACAAGTGCAGCTTAGGGGCACCTGGGTGGCTCAGTCGGAGTGTCCGACTTTTGGTCTTGGCTCAGGTCATGATCTCTGGTTCAGGAGTTTGAGCCCCACATCCAGCTCTGCACTGACAGCGTGGAGCCTACTTGGGATTCTGTCTCCTTTCCTCTCTACCCCTCCCTTGCTTGCTCTCTGTATCTTTCTCAAAATAAATAAAAATAAACTTAAAGAAAAATCCACGTGCAGCTAAGCCCTCAGGCAATCCGATGATAAGTCTGAGATGGCCCTTCAGAATTATCCCAGATGGAAAGTAGGAGGTCACACGTTTGATCCCACATAACCTTTGGTTAAACAGTTCGATGTATCTGAGGTCATTTCTCTGTGATGGAGGCAGCTATGAATGATTCTTCAATTACCACATATCCTAGCAGCTAGAAACTAGGTGGCTTTGACTTGAAGGCATCTGGGTAGAGGGGCAAGTTATGCACTGCCCAGCTTTTCTGTGCTCCTATTGGCAGTGATATGCTAATCAATGTAAAAGTTCACTTAATGGTTTCTCCTCTGTTTGTGGGTTCCTTGAGAGAAGAGGTCATTTCTCATTTTCCGTATACCTTCTGATTTCAAAACAAAGCCAGGTGTGTGGAAAGCATGTCAATTGAATGAAAATATTATCCTATAAAAGTAGACAGGATTACTATTTTGTGGAAGAAATTTTAACAGTTTAAAGAGGAATGAGGAATAAATGACTATGATGAATAAAGATGAAATATTTATCCGTATTATCCTCAAATGTGACGTAAATCTCATTTTAATAAAATCAAAGGCACAACAGATACTTTTCATGAATATGTCATCACTGTGGTTAAAAAAGATTATTAATACTTTATTGTGTAGTAACTATGATTTTAGGGAAGAATTACATCCTATATCTAAGATGGCAACCATCTTAAACCAAATTGTGGTATTAATGCCCTACAGTTAGATCAGAAAAGGTTTTGATATACTCATGAAGTTGCTTTATTTTTATTTAATTGACATATCCATTACTTTTGTCTGCCAATAATAAATTACCTAAGAATGGGTCAGACAGCCATAGGGTTATTTCTATCCGACAAGCAGTAGATTTCATCAGTAGATTTCTGGGTGCTTTCTATCCCCTACCTGCCAATCGTAGTGATTATCTTTTTTTTTTTTTTTTTTCCTTTTGCCTCATGAGGCTACAACTCCCAGTATCATGTTCACATTCAAGGTTGGAAGATGGGTGATTGAGGTTTTCTTGTTGTTGTTGTTTGTTTGTTTTTGTTTTTGTTTTTGTTTTTTTTCTCTTTTATGAGAAAGGGAATCCTTTCCCACAGTTTCCCATACTTGCCCCCCCTCCCCGCCCCCCCATCAGTTTTACCAGGTTTCTGCTGACATTTCTCTGGCTGGCTCTAGCTTGTAAGAGAGACTGATGTGATGAGTCCAGTATTTACACTGAGACATAAATAACAATGGAAGAGGGGGTTGGTGATGGGCATTGGTCTACTCAATAAACAGAATCCACAATACTTGGAAAACTACTGTTTGCATAACTCAGGTGATGAGCTTTTCTGAGAGCAGTGGAGGGAAGAGGTGGGATTAGAAAAGACTAAAAGTGCCTAGAAGGCTGAAATACTTTGTGTTCATCTCTGCAGCCCCATTGTCTATCACTGTGCCTTGAATTTAAGAGACAATAAATGCTTGATGTATTAATTATCAGTAATCATACCATCCTTGTAAATGTTGATGATAGATGTTACAGGCACATATGTTCTGATAACTTTTTTATTATCATATTTGATATGAAGGGGTAGATGCAAGTATAAAATCACTTCAACTGTAAGGTTATTGAGATTCAATTTAATGCTCCAAAGAGAAACTCGGCAGCACAGATTTAAGGAAGTCGCTATTTAGAACTGGAATTAAAAAATAAAAAGGAATGAAATAAATGTTGAAGACTAGTAATATGCTTTATGAATGTCATAGTATTTGTTAAAATTCCACATAAGTATTTCAGTAGTGGAGTGACAGTTCACCAAATGAATTAGAGCACCATATAATTATCCTTAAGTAATGCAAACTAAGATTCCATATGACTAGTGATAGTGGCATATAATGATAGTGTCATCTCTCCATTTAGGGTACAACATGCCATCAGAGAAGATGAGATGAATCCTAAATGGGTGGGTAATGCTCCATATTACAAACTGAACAGATTATGATATCAAGCTGACACCCAATCCATCTGTTAGCTGTGGAGGACAGAGGCCGTATTGTTAGGGTGATCGGGCCAGGTGGTACTTCATTTGATATCACAGCTGTGCTAAACTTGCACTCAGAAACCTAACACCATGTGAAACTTTCCTTGTTTGGGGTCACACTGAAAAGAAAGAGCAGCAGCTGGGGTATATTCTTAATAAGTTCCGTGCAGAGATTCTTTAGTTGAAATTAAAAATAAAAACCTTTGCAATATGTCATGAGGAATAAAGATTTAAAGCCTAGGTTCTGCTGTTGCTGTTTGCTTTCGGATTCTTCTGTGGTGTAATTTTTGAATTTCTGATCAATTCATTCAGACACGCAAAGCCAACGGCAGTTGTGGCATATGTAGAATCTGTTATTCAACAAAATATTGAAATGATTCATACGAAGAATGTATTTCAGTTCCTGGGACACAGTATGCTCTTAATACATGTTAGCTATTAATTCCACCATCCTTCAATGCTGTGAATTTCCAATTTCTGAATCTCCTGCCCACAGTATGTCCCATGTTTAGTTATTTAATTTTGCTTTTCTGAAAATAGCTGTATGTCCTATGTTTTCATTATGTCTGCATTTTCATATTTATTGCTATATATGAATCAAGAAACCTCTTCAGCCAGATTTTGCCTTCTGATTCAGAGGTGTAATGAGGCTGCCCTTGCTTTGATAAGATGTACCACATTAATGGAAACCACAGTTCATCCAAAAGGTGACTTTGTGTGATTTTTTTTTAATTGTGGTATAATTGGTACACAATGTTACACTAGTTTCAGGTGTACAACATGGTGATTTGACAAATCTATACATTATGCTATGTTCACCACAAGTATAGCTACCATCGGTCACCATATAAAGCTACTACAATACCACTATGTTCCCTAGGTAGTACCTTTCATTCCTGTCACTTATTCCATAACTGCAGGCTTGTACTCCCCACTCCCTTCACCCATTTTGCCCATCCCGTCCATCCCCTACCCCATTTTGCTCTGGCAACCATCAGTTCTTTGTATTTATGGGTCTGCTTTTTTATTCACTTGTTGTCTCTTTAGGGTCCACATATGAGTGAGATCATAGGGTATTTGTCTTTCTCTGACTTATTTCACTTAACATACTACCCTCAAGGTCCATCCATATTGTTGCAAATGGCATGATCTCATTTTTTATGACTGATATTCCTTCATGTGTGGGTGGGTGTGTACACGCACACAACATCTTCTTTATCCATATATCTATCGATGGAAATTTAGGTTGCTTCCATATCTTGGCTACTGTAAATAATAAACAGAAGGGTGCATATAGGTTTTTGAATTGGTGTTTTCAATTTCTCTGGGTAAATACCCAGTAATTGAATTACTGGATTGTATGGTGTTTCTATTTTTAATTTTTTGAGGAGCCTCAATACTGTTTTCCAAAGTGGCTGTACCAATTACATGAATTTTTAATACGTTACTCCCTAAAGAGGTATGAAACCTCCTGGGTCCCAGGCTTGAAAAGGGGTATATGGGTTAGATTTCAGCATCCCCTCAGCCTTGTGGAAGACAGCTTTAGATAAAGCCCAACCTGTATTTCTTTACTTGATGCTACTTGTTAATGCAATAAACTGCCTGCCTGAAGCACATATACAAACATGAAAGCCAGAAGTCAGTGGTAAATTTCTTATGGTAAAGGAATATGGAGACTAGAAGTGCCAAATCGATGGAAACTTTTGAATGGTTTCATTTGTTTATTTATATAGACATGTTAAGTGTGAGGGGCCTCTTCTAACAGCCTCTTCTACTTTAGGTCTGTATCCTGAAAGAGATGTTGTATTCAAGCATTCCATATTTAATAAAGAGCACTTTTAAGTTATTTTAAAGATGAGAAAGGAAAGAACTACTTACCAATGGTATGCCCTACCCCCAAATTTATAAGACTTTCTTTGCACAATTCACAAGTAATCCTGCAGATTCAAAACATGAAGTCAATTGTAATTTTGCTGAGACCCTTTAGAACTGATGGCTGAGACCAGTCAAGCACGCTCATCTTCATGTGGCTTCTTGGTATTTTCCCTGTTGGTGAAAGAATTCTCATAAGATGATGAAAACAGTGTTCTCTCTTTTCCTGTGTGTGTGAGAAAGATTTTGTTCTAATAAAAAGCAAATTCAAACTGTTAATGGTCTAAAAATTGAATTAACTTACAAAAGCAATGTTAGTGTTGAGAAAAATTATCTAAAACTTTAACATGAGGCATGCATGAGCTTGACTGCATAGCCTTCAAAGTCATGCTAGCACGTTGTCTAACAGGGCTTTTCAAGGACTATTTGTGTTATCCTTTAGGAGACTGTGCCTTTGTTTGATCTGTTGATTAGGAGCTAAATGTTATATTTTATTCAAACTTGTAGATTTTGTCCAGTAGAAATGAATATAATTTCTGCCATGTATAGAAATGGATATGTGCTTAATGTTGCATTGTCCCTTAGGACATTAACCGATTTTATCTTTGACTTAGCAAACATTACAGTATCATTTTCCTCATTAGCTGTATATATCTCTATTTCTCAAATACTCTTTGAATTGGCTTTACCGTCTTGATGTTTCCTCATTAATAAGTTAAATAAGTCATTTGGCATGTATGAGAGTCATGTTTAAACTTTTTGGAAAATTAGGCTTTGACACTAAAGATATCCTTTGTGGGAGGAAAAAAAGAAGATGGATACTTCTCCCTGCTGCATGATTCTCTATCGTGCTGTTAAATACAATATTAGAAAGTACATTGAATTTTACATCCTCAATGCTTAACTTTTTTTTTTTTAATTTTTTTTTTCAACGTTTATTTATTTTTGGGACAGAGAGAGACAGAGCATGAACGGGGGAGGGGCAGAGAGAGAGGGAGACACAGAATCGGAAACAGGCTCCAGGCTCTGAGCCATCAGCCCAGAGCCCGACGCGGGGCTCGAACTCCCGGACTGCGAGATAGTGACCTGGCTTAAGTCGGACGCTTAACCGACTGCGCCACCCAGGCGCCCCCTCGATGCTTAACTTTAAAACGGTGAAATTCCAGCATTTTTACACAGCCTTAAATCCATTAATTAGTATTTCAAACGTGAGCTATGCAAATTCTTAACATTTAAGTGTCCCTCCCACCCCCACCTCCCCTCCCCGCAACGTTTTGACAGTCATCTTGAAATAACCTTTATTTCTGCTCTCCAGTGGACTAAACAACAACATGATGCATTTGCAATGTACACAATAATGTGTTTTGTAGGGAGAATAAATTCAGAATTGATAGATCTTCAACAAATTTGTAAAGCCAACTTGCAGCCTTCATGCTCCAAACCTGGAGAATTAGGAGGATGGTGGTCACTGGCAAACAGCTGAAACAATTTCATTATGACGTTTATAAAGTAACATTTCTAATTTGATTTGAATGTTAAATCCAATTGGAATACATTTTGCTATGCGACAAGTGATATTTTTTAAAATGAAGTTCTGAAATGTCATCGGCAGTTTTATAATCCCGATGAATAGTTTTTGAAATCCTGTTCCAGTGTGTTTCTTCTTTTAAAAAATAAATAAAGAGAACTTGTTCTTTGCTAGTAAAAAAAAAAAAAAAAAAATCAGCTTCAGTAATGTCTTTCAACCTGCACTTAAAATCACCAAAAACCTAAAATCACTAATTATTGTTAGTAACTCTTTATTCTGTTTTATTGAGTGTGTTCTGATAGTGATATTCATAAGTTAGATAATTAACAATTTTCTTGGTAATGTCGGCTCCCTACTCTGTGTGAAAAATGCTCAAGGAAGCCTCCCGAGGAGCTGGAGGTTACAGTGGTCTACCATGCCTTTGTGACGCTCCATGAAGGAAGTGAGACATGAGCTGGGCCTTGAAAGATGGAAATGATTTGAGTGGACACAATGTAGGAGGAGGACACCTTAAAGGTGGAAAAGGGAGCAAAGGTACATTAGCAGTAATAGGTAGAATTGTGTTGGAGAAAAAGGAGGACAGAAATGGTTAAAATTAAATGTTTATGTAGGGCAGAATTGGCCAGTATACTTCACCTTGTTTTTGAATTCCAAATAATTGTTGGCAACTGCCTGAACTTGTGTTAAGAAGGGGGCTGAGAAGGAAGAAGTGTGACTTCCTATGGACATCTGCCATTAGCCCAAGAACTGAGTTCCAGAGTGAGGGAGGTTGGGTGAGGATGGAGGGGGCTATGGTTCAAGTTGGCATGTTTTGGTCTGTCTTGTGTAGGGCAAACTGACAGGTTCTATCCACAGTGGAAGTTAAAGACAGTAGTTCTGGGATAATCTCAAATTCAGCTTCCCAAATTCCATTAGTTCCATGTGTGATAATAGCAGATTATTAGCAAAACTACCAGTTCAAAGTCTGTTCTGTCTTTTCAGATGGCCGTAAATTTTTCTCTTGCTTTTTGAAAAGTGGGTAATTTTAAATATTGTGCATAGACCTTTTCCTCTGAAGCTTTAAGTTAGATTGTTAATGTGACAGCACTGAAGTTACCTAGAAACATCCTAAGGGCTCTTCATTTGTAGAAACAAGTATCTGCAGTAGGGGTTGGTGTCTTAAGAGACCAAAAAGAAAGTCTTATAGAGAGCAGTGACTTTTATAACTCAACATGTATGAAATGATCAACCTTTTAGGGGATGAATTCTGAAGCCCTGACTTTGAGACAGGCATAATCATATTGTAGGAAAAATAAAACAAACAAACAAACAAAAAAACTTTCCTAAAATAATTTTACATATGTTGCTAGTAATTGAATGATCTGGTAAATACCTCAAAATGACCATTTCTTAGAAGGAGTTCAAATGAGCCTACTTATTTTACTGCTGTCTCAGTCTCCTAGGTTATCATTAGTGTTGCTAATACTGTTCTTCAGATTTCAAATAAAACCACTGTATATTCTCATTATGAGTTTGAAGTATCCCAAAGAAATTTCTGCTTTCTGCTTTTGCCACAGTAGAAAGTAATGGCTTTGTTTTAACTGATGAAAGGGGATAAAATTTATCAATATAAAAATTAATATCCAATTTAGATCTGTAGATAGAAATGTTTTAGCAATAACTGAATTTATACTGCACACAGAAAATGTAATGCTCATTCAAAAAATAATCTCAGCAGTCTTTTTCTTACAGAACCAGGGTTAGTTAGTATAGATTTAGGTCTTTAAAATAAACCCTGACTTTGCAATTGGGAAATGCTGGAAGTAGGGGTACCTGGGTGGCTCAGTCTGTTAAGTGTCCGACTTCAGTTCAGGTCATGATCTCACGGTTTATGACTTCAAACCCCACACCCACCTATTGGGCTCCGTGCACCGGCAGTGTGGAGCCTGCTTGAGATTCTCTGTCTCTCTCCCTATCTCTCTGTCTCTCTCTGCCTCTCCTCAGCTCGTGCTTGTGTGCTGGCTCACGCTCTCACTCAAACATTAAAAAAGAAAAAAAAATGCAGGGAATAAAATTTAACAAAGAGTATGAAATAAATGAAGTGTTCTCTAGTACCCGGTCACTGTAGTAAGGATATACATTCTTTCATAAACACACTCACATATGTTACATACACACCTCTACGTGTTTCATCATTAAGAAATGGGCTGTGCTCTGCATGTTTGTCTACAACTTGCTTTTTACAGTGAGCAATATATTGAAGACATGTTTCAAGGTTAGTATTTATATATCAATCTCATTAATTTTAATGGCCACATACTGTTTATTTATTGATGTACTTTTATTTATTTAAACATTCCCCAAATGATAGGCTTTTGCCTCGTTTCTCGTTCTTTGGCATGGCAGTCAGTCCTGCGATGAACATTTTTCTATGTGTGTCTTTGCAGAAACATGTAATTGGTTATCTATAATAGAAACGAGAAGGGGAGTTTCTGGATTCAGCAATGACAACCAAATTTCTCTCAAGGCAAAAGCCATTTTAACCAAAACTACAGGACAGAACTCATTTCCCCATACATTGGCCAATATGAGATATTATCACACTTTTTATATTTTTCAAATCTGGTTAAAAAAATATTGTTTACAATAGCATTCCCTGAATATTAGAGAGGTGGAAATATACTTAGGAAATATTTATCTACATTGTCTTTTTTATTTATTTTTATTTTTTTAAATGTTTGTTTTTGAGAGAGAGAGAGAGAGAGAGAGAGAGAGAGAGAGAGTGTGTGTGTGTGTGTGTGTGTGTGTGTGTGTGTGAGAGTGAGGGAGGGGCAGAAAGAGAGAGGGAAATACAGAATCTGAAACAGGCTCCAGGCCCTGAGCTGTCAGCACAGAACCCAGTGCGGGGCTCAAACTCACAAACCATGAGATCATGACCTAAGCTGAAGTTGGATGCTTCACTGACTGAGCCATCCAGGTGCCCCTTATCTACGTTCTCTTAAACTTCTTAATGTGTGGTCATACAGCACTATTAAAATATTCAGTGGATGGATGTATGAATTTTTCCTTTATATATTTGTATCTTTTTCCTTTTGTATCTCTTTTAAGACCTCCTCTACTAAAAATTGTAAATATACTCAATTTTATATTAAGTATTTAGAACTTAAGTTTGTACATTTAGTTCAAATGCCTCTGAGGAAAATTTTCTGTATATGTGTGTGTATTTCACAGATGGTTCATCACTGTCACAAAAGAGGTTGACCCCCAAGAAGTGGTTTTTGAAGTAGCAACTTTATAATCTCTAAGTGGGACTTTTTCTTCAGTTCTATTCTACTCTTGTCTATTTTCTAATTTCACCAGTACTAAAATTACTTTATGGAATATTTTTTAACAGATAAAAAGGAGACCTTCCTCGTATTCTTTTAAAATAATTTCCATGCCATTCTTATTTCATATTCCAGACAATATTACCATTAGTTTGTCAAACTTGGAGAACAGTTTTTTAGAGTTTTATTTGGGATTGCATTGAATTAGTAGATCATTTTGATAATCTGTTATCTCTCTAAAATTACATCTTTCCTTCCAAGACTGTGTTTCTCCTCTTATCTAGGTTTTATAGATTTCTTCATTTAGTTTTATTCAACTTTAGTAGATTAAATTCTGGATATATTGTATTTTTGTTTGATTGTGAATTAAATTGTTTTTTTATTTGTTTTTTGGATAGTAGCTGTAGCAGGAGGCTTACTGTCTTGTTTGTAAGAATGCTTTTTGGTGGATTATTCTTAGCGATTCATTTTACTTCATGTCCTACCAAATTGCTTTTAAAAATGTATTTTATTGTCCCTTTGTGTGTGCATGTGTTTATGTATGCATCTGTGCATATGGAAAAGGCATGTGTTGGGTTTTAGTTTGAAATGACATTTTGATTTTTTCAGTGCATTAAAAAATTGTTTCTTAATGTTTATTTTTGAGAGAGCGAGAACATGAGTGGGAGAGGGACAGAGAGAGAGGGAGACACAGAATCTGAAGCAAGTTCCAGGCTCTGAGCTGTCAGCATAGAGCCTGACTTGGGGCTCAAATCCATGAACTGTGAGATCATGATGTGAACCAAGCTGGAGGCTTAACCAAATGAGCCACCCAAGTGCCCCTTATCAGAGCATTTTTTACCTTTCAGTTTTTACTTGTATTTTAAAAGTTTGTTTATTTTGACAGAGAGAAAGAGAGAGTGCCTGCGAGTGGGGGAGGGGTAGAGAGGATGGAAAGAGAGAATCCCAAGCAGGCTCCATACTGTCAGCGCAGAGCCTGACATGGGGCTCAATTCCACAAACCACAAGATCATGACCTGAGTAGAAACCAAGAGTCTCACACTTAACTGACTGAGCCACTCAGGCACCCTTATCAATGCATTTTTTTTAAAAAGAACACTTTATTGAGTTTTGATCAATTAAAAAAAACACACTTATTTAAATGGTCATATCCTGTTAACACCTTTAAACTCTGAATTAAAACTTTTAATGTTGGGGCACCTGGGTCGCTCAGTCGGTTGGGCGTCAGACTTCAGCTCAGGTCATGGTCTTGCGGTTCGCAAATTCAAGCCCCACGTCAGGCTCTGTGCAGACAGCTCAGAGCCTGGAGCCTGCTTTGGATTCTGTGTCTGCCTCTCTCTGTCTCTCTCTCTCTGCCCCTCCCCTCACACTCTGTCTCTCTGTGTCAAAAATAAATAAATGTTAAATAAAAAATTAAAAAAAAACTTTTAATGTTGAGCAATGTTGAGCCCTCATATGTTACGATATAAATATTTGGTCATGATCAGTTAATATTTTACTATACTACTGTAGTTAATTTTCTAATATTCAAAAGTTTTATGTATATCATTATATGTTAGGTTTATTTAGATTTTGTGTTTGTGTATAAACTTTTAATTCAGTTTGATGTTGGTATTAAGCTAGTTTTAAAGCATGCATGGTAAATCTTTGGTTTTTTCGTCTGCTCTGAATGGGTGTTTGATATATATGAGTCTATTTTAGTGAATTTACATTTTCCTATTAAATTTCCATTTAATTTGGATTTTTCAAATTTATATGTATTAAGTATGTAATATAGCTTCAATTTTATGATCAAGCCCCCTTCTGTTCAGTGTTTCAAGTTCAATCTTATGTCTTTATTTTTTTCCTTCCACTTTTTTGAGTTAATTTGGCTATTTTCACAGTTTTTTGAATTAACAGCTTATTTTGATTTTTTTTGTCTTTCTTGTTTCCTAAACGATGCATTTATGATTACACAGTTGCCTCTGAGAAACATTCTGGGTGCCTTGATGGGTTTTGATGAGCCCTCTCATTTTTGGTTATTTCTAAATAGGGTATAACTTCATTTATATTTTATCTTTGATCTCAGAGTTATTTAAGTAGTCTTTTTTTCCCCCTTGGTTTCCAAATGTATTCAGTTGTTATTTTACATGCTTTCCTTTTTTTGTCAACATCTATTATATTCATATTATTTAAGGAATGTGGCCCTATGATTTCTAGGTTTCAGAATTTACTGAGGATTTTTCCCCTGCAACATGGTTTAAATTTATGTTTATCATTTTTCCTGAAAAAAATGTGTAGACTCTCTTAGCTATATGACATAAACTAAGTTACATATTTTAAATCCTTGGTATTCTTATATCTTTCAATCTAATATTTTATTGTGGTCAGAGGTTTGTTAAGTCTTTCATTATGACTGCAGATTTGTTAGTTCCTTCTAAAATGTGTATTTTTATTGTGATTGCTTACTTCCTTGCACTCTTTACCTTGTGGCCTTCTGCTTACTCCCAATCATCAGATGAAATAAACACCCTAGTCACATGACTTGTCTTTGCAGTGGACTTTTAGGGGATGGGCACAAACAGAGGAAATAAAAATACTTGTATAACTAGGCTTGGAATCCTGTACATCTGCTCTCTGAGGCCATCTTGCTCCAGATGGACCCCTTGTTTGAAAGTCCGTGATATTTGGTGATGGGGGGGATATTTTATGCAGCATTATTGTGGCAGAAATATGTGTAAAACCAAAACTAGTTAGAGGATTGGGTTGCTAATATAATGAAAACTGAAAATTCATGGAATAGGCTTTGGGTAAGAATAGGAGACTGTGATGAAACTATTATAGGGGGGATTGTGAACTTTGTTATACGATGGTGAAGCCGTAGAATTATCACCTATGATGATCTGTAAGGCAAAAAATGGATATGATGACCTTATAGTGTTAGACAAAGAGGTTTCATGGCCAAATGTTGATAGCATGATCTGGTTGTTATGAAATGCATTTTAAAAGGTGTTTCAAAAAAAATGCGGTATGGATTATGGCATATGGAGTTGATTAGAAACAAATCTGTATTTGTTAAAAATCTTAAACTTTTAACAGAGTTCTATTACTATTCTGGATTAAGAGTTTGTGATTTTGAAGAGTGAAAAAAAAATCATACACCCTCACCTTTAGCCAGGCACAAAGCTGACTAGGAAAACTCCTCTAGTTTTGACAGGAAGGACATAGTCTCCCTTAAACTTTTCATATTTGGCCAAGGAAGGATGATAAGGGATGTTGCAAAGAGAACAGAATGAAGATGTATATCCAGGAAAAAAAGTAGGCCTTTTAAGGGAACATTCTTTACCCCAAGTAGAAGGATCTGAGTGTATTTTCACAGCGAGATTACTGAATTGTCATGAACTAGTTACTTGTGTGCACCTTCCAGTTTCCTCTCCTTTTCAATTTCTTGTTTTTAAGCTGGTCTGGTCTCAACAATGGACGTTGAATATATAGAGGGCGGGTTATTTGTTTTAGTTCATACTTTCCTGGATCAAGGGGAGATGGATTTGGATTTGACTTAGATTGTAAAGTATTGGATTTTGAGCCCGTTGTCATAATCTGACACATTCGGGGCATCCCAGGGCAAAGCAGGTATAGTTTGTGAGTGAGAGATAAGTGAATAATTATGGAGAAATGACTTACTAATCATAGATCCATAATTTTATAGTTTATCTATAGACAAAATTCCATTTGACAGTGAAATATAGCAAAGGTAATTGACCTATCAAATAATGTATATTCAATTCTTCTTAAGCCCAAGGCCTATTTCTATGCACATAAATGTATTGCAGAAATATTAGCTAAAGATGATTATTAAGTGATACACATTTGTAAAGTGAAAGAATAGGAGGAGATTAACATACTCCTGTAAAGACAAACTGAGTGGAAACTTAGTAGAATTGGAAATACCTATTTTCCGATGAGAATTTTATAAATATTAGATCCATCTGAAGAAGATGATCCCACTATAAATACAAAAGAATATCACTTTATTACCTGCTTGTGAAGGCTGGTGACCAGTTTAAAGAATAAAAAAAATTTTTTTATCTAACAAATCTTCAAGTTTAAGAGTGGTTGGTTATCTTTTTGCATTATGAAAAACTACTTTCTTTAGGCCTTAAGATTGTTATTTACAAAGGGTGGTATGTACTTCCTTTGCTTTATTTCTTTGTCACAGATATCTTTCCACATAAGTACTTACTTGTGTACTGACATTTATTTAAAAGTGAATTCTCAAAAACTTGTAGAATAATCACAATGAGAAAAGTGCGGAACAATTTTACGAGGCAATAATCCAGTTCTCTTATTGCAAAACACTCTAACCAGCCTTCAGCCTTATAGTGTATCCACGCGGGAACCAGATTATTGCCTCATAAAACAGCTCGGTGCTCCTATTAAGGCTTAAATATAATTGTGTTTAAAGACCTTGTTGATTCCATTTAGTAAAATTAGTTTTTATCTTATTTCATGATAACAATGGCTTCTAATAACCTTGATGATATTTTGATGTGTGCCCAATTATGTTTTCAAGAATAGTTTTGTTAAGTAAGATTTCAGTGAATTTCTAATCTTTCTTAGTTTATTGTTATGATTAATCACCGTTTTTCCTGAGATAATTTAACATAATAAGTTAATTATTTCCTTATTTTGACTCCTATAAAAAAAACAAAGATAATTTTTCTCTCTTGCACATTCATCAGCGATGATGAGTTGGGTCTCAGTGTCATGCGTTTACTGTTATACATCTGAATGCTACACAGTTTGGGATCTGAATTCAGGTTTTAGCACTTTTAAGATGTGTGGCCATGATCAAGTTGCTAATCCACAGTTTCTTCACTTACTTTAAAAATGGGGATATTGCAACAAATATAGAGCTATCTCATAGGACATTTAATGAGAATTATATGGCCTAAGTGCTCAATTACATTTTACTGTTGTGTTTATGAATCTTAGTTTTACCTTATTTTTACATATAAAAATGTACGTATTATAGAGTTCATACATGCATATAAAAGAAAGATTATACATAAAGAAAATCAGAATAGAAATCTGGTCAAAAGATATTTTTGTAGCAATTAAGGATTGTGGGCTACAGAACAGGAATACAAAAAATCATCTTCATAGGATAAATTTCAACATTTTTTTCTAACAAGAAAAGAGATAATTTGAGACTGAGTCAAAAATCACCGCAGAGTATAGAGATGATGATTGGATGTCCTCCAATATCCCTTAGCCAATTTATAGATAATCTAATTTTTGAGGCCCAGAAAATTTACTTTTCTGTCACATGTTACTATTCGAAAGCATTGTTTTTATTCATGAAGATTATTTTATTACAATATTAGCAATGGCTTTGGATTTTATAAAAGACTATTTGGGTCATTTTTCTTTCCTGTGAACCATGAAATATTCCCTGAGCACCAATTTAGTGTCAGTTCTATTTTTCCACAAGAACCTATGTATCATTCAGAAAACAATCTTAAACATTTTCTTTAAAGTTGTAGATTCTACTAATTTAACAAAAATTATTCACCTAACACTCAGTAGGAAGTGACCATTTGAATTCTGGAAACATAAGTAACATTAATTATCAACTTACCTTATTTATTAAAGGCATGTTGGATATCTGGAGTTTTTTGTGTAGTCTAATAACTTTAGTCCAGTTAATAAATACTTTAAAAAATTCCCAGTATATGGTAAGTATTGAGTTAGTAAGATAAAGTATGAAAGGTCTTGCTATGTTAGTCATTTTCACTAACATTGATTTTCAGTTATATTCAATAACTTAGTCACTACATTTTCAGCTTAATTTTTCCCCAAACCTTTCAAGGAAGCACATATTTCTGGGAGATATTTGTAAAGGTGGACTAGTATCTACTTCTTAATCTGGGGAGTTGGGAGAGGAGAAAGATTAGTGGTCATGACTACCATCACCAGTGAAACAAAGAGAAGAAAATAGGAAATGGATTATCTTACCCCCAACTAATTAATTTTGTACCATTTTCAGAAAATCCTGTTGATTATAAACAAAGAAGAAAACAGAATGAAATCTGCTTACTTAATTATTTTACACATTCCTTTTAGGACCAAGCACTGCTAAGACTCTGAGGTTTTATGTGTTAATGTTTTTGTGGTCCCTTGAAAAATGACCTCAGTGAAATTCACAGAACTTGTTGCCATCTCCTTCATAGGGGTATTGTGAAAATGCCCATTAACATTTATAGAGTGCTTTGAGCTCCTAAAAGAAAGACATTATACCTAAGAACAAAATAAATAATTTTAAAAGTAACATTTGAATAATTTGATTGTAAATGAATCAAACACACGTGCATTAAACTTACATAAATACAGGTATGAAATTAAGCAATGAAGTACCTGGCCAAACCTGCTTTAGGTTTTATGAAATAGAAACATTTTTGAACATGGTTTGATAGATTTTGTAAACCTAATATGTAGACTAGTTTGGCGGTCCTTGATAATACAAATAAATATTTCATTATGAGTATTCAAAAGAACTCCTATTTCTCATAATCTGACAAATTCTCAAGAGAAACTCATAATGTTAAAGAGATACTTATTTCAAATAAAAAATTATTGCTTTTTTTATTAAATATTGATTACAAAGATAAGTCTCATGTTCTATCCATTCAACTGATATTTGATTACAGATAATGGTAGACTTTATTATACCTCTTAGACACGCAACAAGTATTTATTGAATAAGTTTTTGGAGTATGAATGCTGAAACAAATTACAGGTTGGCTCAAATATCAGTAAAGTCCATGTCTAGCCTTGGAACCTCAAACATAATACTTAATGGGCCTCAGAAGACTGAATTCATGTATGAAAATACAGTGATTACGAAGTCTTGGCAGAATCCATCATTAATGAACCTATGTAGAGATCAATTTATGTTACCAGACAATTATGCCTTTTAAATGGAAATCATTTTTTCTTACCTAAATTTACAAGACCTAGAACAAGACTATACATAAAAGATAAATTGCATTGTATTCTTTGTCCTCTCAACACTGCTCAAAATTATTTGAGTTTATTTAAGAAATACTGCTTTGAAAATTCAGATTCTTGTTCTGAATTGACAAAAGTCAGTTTGATTCTAAATAATGTATGTCATTTTGGCTACTTCAAAGTAGTATTTTTATTCCTAAGGTCATTAAATTGTCAAGTTTAGTACCTTGTCTTTGAAGGCCTTCGCATAAAAGAGAGAGTTCCATAAGTAATAATTATCATAGCTTACGATGAAGGTAAAAAGTAAGAAAAATGATTGAGTACTAACCATGTGCCAGGCCCTATGCTTTATGGATATTATCTTACTAAATCATAGAAACCATTTAGTGAAGATATCCCTACCATTTCACAAAAAGGGAAATTAAGTCTCTAACAGTTTGAATAACTTCCTTAAGATTACTTACACAGCAAATAAGAGACAGACCTGGAATTCAAACCCAGGCCTCTGTGGCTCCAAATCTAATGCTATTCTCCATATAGTATACTTCCTACCATGATAATCCATTTTCATGGCTTTTCATAGTAGTTATCGTAGCTACAAAGGTTGTCCCACAAGTTATTACTTTGGCAATCACTGAAGAAACTATGGATTTCTTCACAAAGAACTTATGTCCATATGTTAACTGACTACCTTGTCAGAAAGGAGGAATGGTTTAATTATAGTGTGACAGGGATAAGTTAATTGGGCCCGATTTTATGTAGAGATTTTCCTGACTTAGGGGAATTCCAAGTCTTTATATTAGGCTTGTTTCTATGGAATGTATTAGAAAAAGTAGAAGGGGGGGCACCTGGGTGGCTCAGTTGGGTAAGTGTCCGACTTTGGCTCAGGTCATGATCCCACGGTTCGTGGGTTAGAGCCCTGCATCAGGCTCTGGAGCCTGCTTCAGATTCTGTGTCTCCCTTTCTTTCTGCCCTTCCCCTGCTCATGCTCTGTCTCTCAAAAACAAATGTTAAAAAAAAAAAAAAAAAAAGAGAAAGAACATGTAATAAATCCACAAAGTATTTTCATCCATAGTATAACTCCAATAAAAACAAAATAGTTCTCAGAACAGAAAAAGTGAAAAATGCAGCTTTTATAGTAGACCTTGGGAATACATGCATGTTCATCCCACTCCGCCTTCAAGATGAAATCAAAGATGAAAAGAAGTCTTCAGTGATACAACCAAACCAATCTTGAATTAAGCAGATGTTGTAGGGTGAGGAGCAAAAATCTATACATAAAACTGGATTGGGTGAGTTCACGGTTCATTTTCACATGTAATGTTCTCATGTAATCACCTCATTCCATTTCCTTCAATATTATTGGGATAAAGGGCTAAAGAAGAGATCATTTGATTGAAATAGCCTTTTTAAATTTTTCATTATGTACAGAGTATGTTTCATTTCTTTGATAAATGCTTTACATACTATTGTATTTCTTGTTTCAACAATCCACTGACCGATTTTATAATCCTTATTTGACTGAGGAGGAAATAGGCTCTGACCTTAATAGGCCTAAGGTTAATCAACTAGAGGGTGGCAGATCCTGGATTTCAGCCCCGTTAGTCTTCATTCCCAACCTATGCTCTTGACTTCTATGGTAATTCTAATTTGGGTAAAAGTTTCTAACCCAGGATTTAATTTAAAGTGGTTAAAGCAGTATTCTAGTATTACTTCTAAATAGGAATTTAGAAGTAAAGGCCAACAAAACAAAACAAAAAACAAGCCCAACAGCATTGTATGCCCTCTGGCAGGTAGCTCTTAGAATTTGTAAAGTGGTAAATAGCAGGATAGAGTTCACAAACTCCTATAGGCTGATTATTTTGTGTTACGATAGACTGCCAGTTTTATTATTCCTAAAGTAAATGACAGCAGTGAGGCCCAGAAAATTCTCACCACATGCTATAATATGGGACTACCCATAGTCATCTTCTTGTTTGACTTTTTTTGATCACAATATTGAAAATTTATCACTTAATATTTATCCCAATAAATATCCCACTTCTGATTGGGAAAAGAGTTAGCTGTCATCTTCCTTATCTTTCTGTCTTTGTAAGCAAGGAAGAAATCAGTTAACAAACAGTTAACAAATGTTAATAGGACAGATGAAAGAAAGTTAGAAGTTTCTATTAGAACTTTATCTTTCAAAGTAGGACTCTAGTTTAACCTTCTTTACTCTGGTCTTTTTGTTTTATCCAAGGTATAGGCTCAAATTGAATGAGAAAGATGGAACAAATAGATGAGCATGTATCTATATATATTTATAGATTGTTGTATGCTGGAAGAGAGTAGACATAGGGTGAAAATTATTTTAAAATTATCCCAGGTTGTCTTCAGGTAAGAATGGGGATTTCAGAAACTACTTAAAATACCAAATAAAGGTATCATAAAAGATATGTGACAAAGACATTCCATTTTAAATTTGAGTATCCAAGGACAATTAGAAAATCTGTATATTAACAACAAAAAAAAGTAGGTATGCCTGAGTGGCTCAGTTGGTTAAGCATCAGACTCTTTGGGCTCAGGTCAGGATTTCAAGGTGCACAAGTTCAAGTCCCGCACTGGGCTCCTCGCTCACGATGTGGAACCGGCTTAGGATTCTCTCTCTCTGCCTCTGCCCCTCCCCTGCACTTTCTCTCTCTCTCTCTCAAAATAACTTTTTTTTTTTTTTAAAAAAGGAAAAATATCCAGGCAAGAGCAAATGTTAAAAGAGCAAAAAAGATTGAGAAAATTTTGATAGTAGATGAATCCTTGGTGTAGTACTTTAAAAAGTAACTTGGGGGAAGGAAGGAAGAAAAAAAGGTTAGGAAAGGAGCCAAAACATAAGAGACTCTTAAAAACTGAGAACAAACTGAGGGTTGATGGGGGGTGGGAACAACGGGAGAGTGTGTGATGGGCGTTGAGGAGGGCACCTGTTGGGATGAGCACTGGGTGTTGTATGGAAACCAATTTGACAATAAATTTCATATTAAAAAAAATAAATAGATCCCAAAAGAAAAAAAAAATTAAAAAAAAAAAAGAAGTAACTTGTATAATGGACAAACCTCAGTAGGAATGATAGTGACATCAAGAGATAACAAAGACCTAAACAGCATCACTTACTGTTACCCAGTTGCTAGGTGGATTGGAGTAGCAAGTACTACTTCACCTTGGTTACGAGAACATTTTACTCATTCAGAAACTGGAGATTAGCAGGAATAACTTTTATTCATTGAGTAGACAATATTTGAGTGTTCCTCGGTGTCAGACATTGTTCTAGGTGCTGGAGACACAGCAGTCAAGAAAACAGATGATAATCTTGGCCCTCAAGGAAGAAGACCTGTATTAAGTATGAAGCCCATGGAAGAGTGGAATTGCTATCAAAGCATACTGGTTGTATCATTTCTTAGGTCTTAATAAAACGTGTCCTTAATTTTAAAATCTATTCTTCTAAAATCAGTTATTCTCATCTTCTCCCAGAAAATCAAGTGTTTTGTTTGTTTTTTTGAGATTTCTCAAGCAACTGTAGGTTTATTCTAGGTCTATATATGCTATCTAATAAAATCAGACCACATCCATAATACCTGACCTGAACTCTCTAGATCAGAACAAATGATGATTCTAGAAGGAAAATAAACCCACAGAATAGTAAACTTGCAATTATCCATAAGCCTTTAACTCTTATAAATTTCTCACATTTTAAGGCAATTTTTTAAACTAGGTATTGTTTGTGGTTTTCATTTGTTTTTGTTTTTAAGACTGTGAGTCTTTTTTTGAAATGTGATGTTTTGTGAACCTGCTTTGGATGTAACTTTTTGAAAAGGCCAAAGAGAAATTCTAAACTCCTTTTTGCGATATATTCTTGTTCCCATCAGTGACCTCTTCATTGAGGAGAGAGAGAGGAAGGAAGAAAGAAAATGAGGTTTTCTCTGATGACAAGTCAATTTAAGAGAACTCTCTGATCAATGACTGTGCTTGGCCAAGGCAAGAGGTTTCTGGTTTCTTTTAAGGGAAAAAAATGCCAACACATCACTGATAGCTTGTAATCTTTGAAAGTGGGAATACGTGTTCTCAATAAGGCATAGGAAAGTTAAGCTTGATTTTGCATAAGGACTTCATTTGCAGAGTATAAAAATATCCTCAGTTAATGGCCAGGAGAGAGGAAGTGATGCTCAAAAGTTATATTTGAAAAAACAATTCATTAGAAAAGACCTAATAATGAACTTTGTCTTAATAAACAAATGCTGACTTAAATTAATGGCTCAACATTTTTTTTTTAAATACGCATGATGCTATCTATTTCTTCATTGAACCATTGGAATACTGATGTTGAAATTATGCTATATTGTGGGACTTATAAGCCTGTTGCCTCTCCTGAGTTTAGAAGCCACAACATGAAGGAGACTCAAATATGAACTGGTTATGACACAGAATACTAAGAAAAACAAACTTTTTTTTTTTTTTTTAATTTCACACAGGAACCCAAATTGCCTGTTAGAGTCAGCCTAGAGATGGGTGTGGAGGCACATCACGTAGGAACTGTCCTGTCTCAGTCAGTGGCAACTGCTGGTAGAAATGAAATTGTTTACTCCGAGAAATTTGACTAGCGATTTCCTATATTCCTTATCTAGCTTGCAGTGAGCTCATACTTTTCTTTGTTCACGATGTTTTGCAATCAGCTAAATGAGTAACAGTAATAATTTGCTTTAATATAGTACTTCTCATCAAAGTATTTTAAAGTGCTTTTGCAAAGAATTAAACTGTACAAGATCCAGTAATGCAGATGCTATGTTGTTACTCACATTGTAAAGTGAAGATATAAAGAGCTTAAGTGGCTCTTCCCAGATCTATGGAAAAATCAGTCAAAGATTCATGAATTAATTGTAGGAATCCTGGCTCCTACTTCATTGATCTGAAGCTGGACCTCATATTTATTAGACAGACATATTTGTCTTTAAAGGCTAACCAGAAGCACGCATTTCTCACAGCTCTAATTTTCTCAGCTTAGTAATGAATAATAAAAAGAATTGCCAGGCTAGGGTGAAGTTGAAATGCTAGATTTGTAGCAAGTCTATTATTTTTAAATATGATATACTTGAAACAAGGTCTTTGTGTTTGTATCCCCTTTCTCGATTCATATGTTTCATAACCTGCTTTGTTCATAACATAATTTGCCTGTCAGTGAACAAAAGAGAGGTCATTCTTTTTCCTATCTAAAACTTTAGATTCTGAAAAAATAGATAAATGATGAACTTCTCTGCTGCAAAACAGGATTTTTTTTTTTGCCACTATTCCATTTAAGGATAAAATGAAGTGTTTGCCTGTGAACACTTCTCTGAGAAGAAAATAGTCATTAAGGATCTCATGTAAACATATGTAGATCTCTTTGCAGAATTTTTATATATACATATATAAATACAAACCATTTTTGATTGGTTGTCATACATCAAAATGGCTTCTTGGAATATAATCAACTCAGGTACTTTAGCTGCATATTAATTTTAGATGAATAGACAATCTTGTATAGTTTATTAAATCTAGAAAATTTATAATATACAAGACTGAAAGTAATCTGACTATCAAGCCTAAGTGATCTTTCCTGCTGTGCTACACATCTGTTCAGAACATACCCTTGCTGGTATAAATGTTGAAAACTTAAAGGCCATGAGTCAGCAATAATATTCCATGGTATTTACCCACAGGATTTGAAAACTTATGTCCACATAGAAACCAGCACACAGATGTGTATAGCAACTTTATCCATAACTGTCCCATATAGAAAACAACCAGAGGTCCTTCAGTAGGTGAGTGGATACATAAACTATAGTACATCCAGGTAATGGAATATTACTTAGCATTAAAAAGAGATCTTCTATGAAGCTGTAAAAAGACACAGTGGGGTCTTAAATGTGTATTATTAAGTGAAAGAAGTCAATATGGAAAGACTATATACTGTACAATTTGAACTATATGGTACTGTGGAAAAGACCAGCTATGGAGCCAATAAAAAGATCAGTGGTCGCTGGGGTGGTGGTGGGGAGAGATGAGTAAGCAGAGTACATAGGATTTTCAGAGTAGTAAAAACGCTTTGTAAAATACCATAATGATGGCTATATGCCATTACCCATTTGTCCAAACTCATAACATGTGCAACACCAAGAGATTATGATGTGTTAATGTAGGTTCATCCTTAGTAACAAATATGTTATTTTGGTAAGTGATGTTGATAACAGGGGAGGCAATGCATGTGTTGGGGTAGGGTGCATATTTGAGATCTGTACCCTCCTTTCAATTTTGTTGTAAACCTAAAACTGCTCTAAAAATCTTGATAAAAAAGAAAACCCTCAAAGACCCAGGTTGTCTTTTTAAATTTTGGATATTTTTATTTGGGGCATCCAAAATGAATATTTCAGAATGTCTGAGGTGAGTCTAAGTGTAGTTCTTTGAGGATATTTTTCCTCCTGTGATGAACCCTGTTCAGGATATTCTAAAATAGACCTGAGAGGAGAAGAGTCTTCCTCTGAAACAAATTGCAGTCAACAGTTTAATCATTTTTTCTAAAGAACAGGGAATTTGGTAGATACCTGGATTCTACATATTTTTTGAGGCCATTAGACTATGATAAACTTTGCTCCTACAACATTTACTAATTTAATCCAAGGGTTTCTTGTTTGTCTATTATGTGAGCTATGGGGGGGGGGGTGGGTGGGATATAAAGATAAATAGCACCTGGTTTCTTCTCCCAAAGAATCTAAAGCTTGGGCACAAAGATCACGTAGGATTCAAGGTGGAAATCTGCATGCCATGAAATAGAACGTCCATCATATTTAGGATGGAGGGTCAAAGATAAAATCATAGTGTCATCTAGAAGGACTCTGTGGGTATATGGTACAGTTTGAAAAAATAAATGTGTCAGTGAGGCAAACAAAGACATGGCAAGTAAAATTTACTAATTAAGACCTGTTTAAAATTAGTCATTTATTGGGTGCCTGTAATGTGTCTGATACTATTCTAGGACACTAGATGGAATGATAGGCATGCCCCTTAGGATGAAATTTGGAGGAGTGGTCAGAGATGGGTGTTATAAAAGTTGCTCTTCAATTCCAGTCATCACTGAAACGAAGGTCACCTATAGGTTAAGATTGTACATGACAAGGATACCTGAGGTAGTGTGGGGAAACACAGAAAGCTTCACAGAATGCCACATTTAGGCTGGGATGAGAAAGGTTTGAAGGTTTTGAAAGGAGTTTTGTATTTTGAGGGGTTTAAAGAAGGCCAAAGCACAAGCATGTCACCAACCCAGAGGAGAGGAAGAGGGGATGAGACCAAGGAGGGAAATAAGGAGCCAGACCATGCAACCAACACTTTACTAAACTTGCACACAGGTCTTTCTTCAAAGAACACTGAGAAACAAGTGAAAACTTCTAAGCGGAAGAACAAGATGATCATATTCCAGTTTTTAACAAAACTACTCTGGCTGCTCTTTAGATTAGAAATGACTAAGAATGGATATGGCAGAACATTTAAAGACTATCAGCAGTTCAGAAAAGGATGGCAGCTTGTATTAACATTCGCAGTGACATGGGTTCTGGGCTATCATTGATCTCTTCTGTTGTTAGTATCAGCTTCCACAATAAAGTAAAATATACTTGTTTAATAGCAAACAAAGTCTCCTGAAGAGACCTAAATAGGAAGCCTCTATATTATCCAAATGTGTACTCGTCATGTATTGACTGTGAGTCGGTACAGAGTCCTGCCTGTCTGGGGTTTTTGTAATGGTCCAGGTAGGGCCTAAAGATCTCATGAGTTGACTCCCAGTGAGTCAGATAATGATCTTATGCCCTAAAAAAGAACATGACGTTAACCTATGACTACAACCTTTGAACTTTTTCAGTAAGGTGAATCTTTCAAAGCTTTTTAAACAACGTATTTATTTTGTATTTCTAATGTTGGGAATAAAGCTTTGACTCTAAACCTAGCAGGTACATATGTAGGTGAACTGGAAAAAAAAAAAACACAACACATTTTTCATTTTACATCTCAAAGCATACATAAAATATATGTACTGTGCTTCCAATTATATTTTAATTAAAAGCACAATAAAATTTCTTCTAGAAAATTATTTAGCAATGTAATGGCGTATCTTTCAAAGAAACACTGCTATTCTATTTTTATGAGAAATTCTTGCATTTAAAACAAATTTAATATTGTTACAAATATCTCTGAGTTTATCAAGCAACATTACGATTGATTAGAGAATGGTTTAACTATGGCAACAATATGAATCAGCTTAACATTTCTCCTCCCCTTCATTCATCTTGGAATGAGATAATGAGGCAAGACTACTCTAGTAGAGATATCACTTTTAGCCGAATAATTCATCTGTGAATAGCCCCAGATTGCAAAAATTACAGCATCATTTAAGCATTATTTATGGTTAGTATGAGGTTAAAACTTGGGCACTATTTCACGGTGCATGGAGGAAAACTATTCATGGCAGCATATTTACACATTTTATAGAAATGGATCAAGATGATTCATCTCTATAAAGTTAATAGGACCTATTGAATATTATTACTAAATAGTTTTTAGGTCAATGAATTTTTTTAAATTAGGCACACATTATCTACTAAATGAAAATATCCTAAAGCTATCTAATCCATCCCCCATCTGCTAACAGTATTCCTCTGTAGCCCTGGCACCTATATTCCATTTTAAAATCTAAACATCTATAATTACTAAATAGCAGAAGTGAATTTTACAGTGCAACCTTTCCAGTTCCAAATGTCATCCTATCTATGGGACACCTTCATGCAAATAGTCTGCTGTGCTTGATAGTAAGTAATTACATATAATATAGTAACAGCTGTGGAGATTAAAAAACAAAGTGCTTGGTTAAATACGAAAGATACAGAATTTAGACACATGAAACATTCATGTAAATGAAAAACAAATGCACAGACTCCTGTAAGGTTGAATTAAATTGCAACACAGACAGAAAAATTCCGAAAATGTCTTCTTTCATTCGTCTGTCTCCCTAGAGTCCTATTCATCACAGTATTGGTAACTGCCCTTGGTCATTTTTCCTCCTTCCACTGATTAAAACGAAAACAAAAACAGAAACCATACACGCTCACAGAACAACTATGATGATGTATCATCTACTGAAGAAATTAGACAAACCATAAACAACAGATAAATGCTTACTGCCACCTAAGATTTAGAAAAACAACGTCTGGGGAATCATTTGTTTGCAAGAAAAACTAATCAAATTAAAAAGAAAAATATGTATTCCTACCTATTGACAGCCTTGAAATTCCATATTAGGAGTTGAGTCTATTTCTGAAGGCTAAAATAGTCCACAAGTATTATAGGCAGAGGTACAAATTTGTGTTTCAGTTTCTAAGTTTAATATATAGCTGTAAATTTGTGTAATCGCACAAATAATGTGTATCCACAGTAGACAAATTTGAAAATACAATTCAGAAAAAATAGAAAAAAACATAACCTTTTGGTTAGCCATTGTGTGCCATCTTGCTCTGAGACCCTGGGGTAGGTTCATTGCAGCCCTGGAAAGGTAGAACATGTACTATGCATGGTCATATAGCAGGAATCTCCTCAGAGATCCTATAATGGAGCCATGAGTGCTGACATTGTCCCTAATCCTCAAGCTTAGCCAACTGCTCCAAACATCTCTTTGGCACAGGACAAAGGGAAGTGCTGAGGGCCACATCCACGCTTACATTCTTGGTCATGAAGATAGTCTTTGTACCACTTTTCTGCTTGTTTGGAAATGATGCACAGTGAAAGCAAACTGAGGAGTCCTCATTCCTGTGAGTTTTGATCTGAAGGCCAGCTGAGCTCAAGTATTTAAAGTCCATTTCCTAGGTTAGGTGAATTTGAAGAACTGTGGTCTGGATCTTAGTCTTATTAGTTGGAGTCCTCCAGAGAAACAGAATAGTGTATGTGTGTACACATATGTATGAAATATTTATATAATCACACATACATGGATGTTTATATAAAGAAATTTATTGTAAGCTATTGGCTCATGTGCTTGTGGAGACTGACAAGTCCCAAGATGTGCAGCTGGAGACCTGAGAGAGCTGATGGTATAGTATACTTCTGGTCCCAGTTTGAAGGCTGAGAACCAGAAGACCTGAGGTTACAAGTCCAGTTGTAAAGTCAGTGGGCTTGAGACCTGGGAAGAGATAAGAGCTGATATTTCAGTTCAAATCTGAAGGCAGACAAGAGCTGATGGCCCAGTTCAAAGACAGTGAAGCAGGAGCAATTTTCTTACTCGGGGAAGAATCAGTCCTTCGGTCTACTCAGGTCTTCAATTGATTGAATGTTGCCCACCCACGTAGGGAGAATAATCTGCTTTATTAAGTTTACTGATTTAAATGTTAATCTCATCCAAAACACCCAGAATATTGTTTGGCCAAATATCTGGGCACCCCATGGCCCAGTCTACTTAAAAATAAAATGAACCATCCCCTTGGTTTTCTAGTGTTGAATATAAACTCTTTCCCTAATTTCTCCTCTTCTATGTGGTCAATTATATATTCTCCTCTGATCTTTGCCATTAGCATATAAGTATATTTTAATGTTCACCACCTTCTAAAAAACCAGAATTGTCCCCAGTATCTTCCTCAGGCTGTTGTACTACTTCTCGGCTCCTATAAAAGTTCAGAAAGAATTGGCCTTATTCATGCTCTCACTCCCATTTTTGTCTCTGCCCATCACAGTTGATCTTTCTTTTGACATTCTACTGTAATAATCACTATCAATTTGCAGTTCCATCTGTTTTCTTATTCTTCATCTTTCCATGACTTCCCAGGAGCACTTGGTGTGGTTAGTATTTGTCTCTTGGAATCATGTTCTTCTCTTGGCTTCCTTGACATCTCTCCTTCCTTGTTTTCTTCCTCTTCAGTGTGGCTGGCTACCTCATGGGTATTTTGTTGCCTTTTCTTCCTCTGTCAGACTTGCAATTTTCAAAGTGATACAGGGTTCAGTTCTCAGTCCTGATTTTTCTATCTATACATTTTCTTGAGTGCTTGAGTGATCTTCTTCAGACTATAGGTTTTAAATGCCATTTGAGCAGATTAGCACAGTGGCTTTATAATGCTTTTATCTTAGGACTTTTGCAAAACTTCTTTGTGCTTCAGTATGTTCATCTGTGTATTCAACATAATAACAACTAACTTGGCAGAGTTTTGTATGGATTAAATAGATTAATACGTGCAAGTATCGAAAACCACGCCTAGTACAAAATAACAGTAAATGTATATGAATATTATGTGTCTATGTTTTCATTCACTTCTAGGATAGTAAACCTCAGTTGTTCTGCCTTCCAAATTCTCTAGTGGATCTTTCCTCCTTTCCGTCTCAGTGGATTTATTTATACATGGACATTGAAACTGACAAGCAGTGCACTATCATGGAAAGGAACATAATCTGGAATCAAACATCAAAAGTTCCAAGCAGATATTCACAATCAATAAACTGTGAGAACTTGTGCAAGTTACTCTTTTGGAGCCTCAGTTGCCTCATCTGTGCAGGGGGGTTAAAATGATAGTAATGCCTATTTTATGGAATGATGGAAATTCAATTCTTTAATATGTATAAAGCACTTAGAACAGTGTCCATGTGGAGTAAATACTGTGTAAAATAGAATTATTTTATCATTAAATGTGGTGAATTACATGCCCTTATATTTTATATTAATAAAGAAGTTTGTGGTTATTCTGTTTTCCCACTGGATTATAACCTCATTGAATACTAAGCCATATCAATTATCAAGTTATATATGTAGTTGATATAAATAATCTTAGTAATTTTTCTTAATAGGTAATCTGCCAGTAAGATCTTAGAAATACATCTTTCATTTTTGTAAACAAATGTATGATCTCATCACAGAATTATTTTATAAATAGAAACTTATAATTAAAAGGTAACCAATGCCTCTGAGTACAATGACTAAGTTGGAGAATAGAATTCTTTTTAAATTTGTACATAGCAAACATTTATGATATAAAATATAATTGCATGAAGATAGGTTAGAAAATTAGGACAAAAAGTTGATGAGTGTGTTTGTCAGAAACGAAAAAAAAAAAAAAACCCAAGATTATGAAATCAGTGTGTACTAAATGCTTTCAAGCGCTTATGCTGACTACTTTAATGAATGTGAACCCTAAGTAGCAATTACTGTGGGCATACAAACCAGATTCTTTCTCATGTCATTTCTAATTTTTCTTTGCTGCCATAGAGATTAATTCTAGCTTGTTTTGAAGCCATGGCCTAAGTTCAACTGTAATTAGTGTCCAAAGAGATATTAGAAATTTTGCAATTAGAGGAGTGTTTCTATTTCTCCTTCTCAAATAAAAGAATATTTTGTTTTAACTAAGAGGAATTAATGCCTCTGAGTAAAAATTAAAAAAAAAATTGTTTCAGTGTACTCTCAGTCAATATTGATATAAATAAGAGGATATGTTAGGGTTTTCTTAAAAAGGATTATTTTCTATAGCATGAGTACAATCACAATCTTACCTATGGTATAAACACAGTGTTTTGTTTCATAATGTTTTGGTAGAGTTTTTGTGATTAATAATAGGAAATAGAATTCACCTCTTTTAAGTACATATAGAAATATGTATAGTTCTTAAAATTTGCTGTGCATATAATTGTTTATGATAAATATCACAACTGCAGCCTGAAGGTGGACTTAAAAAGATAGCAAATAACTGGGGTACAAACCTACCTACTTCTCTCTCTCTCTCTCTCTCTCTCTCTCTATATATATATATATATATATTTAATTTACATATAAATATCAAAACAAATATTTATTCATCAGCTGTTATGTGCAAGACATTTAATTCATGTCCTGTGTGTTGTAACATCACTTTTAAGATGACCAATAGATAGGGGCGCCTGGGTGGCTCAGTCGGTTAAGCGGCCGACTTCGGCTCAGGTCATGATCTCGCGGTCTGTGAGTTCGAGCCTCGCGTCGGGCTCTGTGCTGACAGCTCAGAGCCTGGAGCCTGTTTCAGATTCTGTGTCTCCCTCTCTCTGACCCTCCCCCGTTCATGCTCTGTCTCTCTGTGTCTCAAAAATAAATAAACGTTAAAAAAAAATTAAAAAGATGACCAATAGATATTTTCAGAGTTCAAGTATATTTCTATCACTGTTCTAGGTACAGGCGTTATTGAAGATAAAATCTCTGTCCTTAGGTTGCTTGCATACTAGGAGTGGGGCAGATACATAATAAGTTCGTACATACAGAAAGCTGAATCAAATAAATGATTCAGGGGCAATAAATAGTATGAAGAAAGTGAAATGATTTTATGCACTTCAGAAAGACTGTGTATATATAGAAGAATTCTTTACATTAGGCAGTCAGGAGGACCCCAGTGCTTTGGAGCTTTTCAAAGATCTCTGTGAAGAGCATTCCAAGGAAAAGCATAGGTATGAATGATATGAGACTGGAATGCAATGCCACAGGGTGTATTCCAGAGACCTAAAAGGGCTACGTGCCTGGGCGAGGAAGGAAGGAGAAGAGTAGGGGGAGAGGACATTAAGACCAGATCTTGGAGAGTCTTCTTGTCTTGGCAAGAAATCCAATCTTATTTTCTTGCAGCGGGAATCTATTGGTAGTAATCTGCTTGCATTTAAAAGACTAGAAATATAATTCTGGCTGCTGGATGGGTGATAGGAGACCAAGAGTGGGAAGCAGGCAGACAGCAAGTCATTTGGCAGCTGATGTAAATTGGGTAGAGATGATGGTGAGTTAGACTAAGGTTGTAGTTACTAAAAGGTGGTCAGATTTGGAATATATATATTGAGAGGTCTTCCTGATGGATGAGATAGGTGAGAGTGAAGAAGATGAGTCAAGTAGGACTATTCAGTTTTCGTCATTTTCCCTGGGAAAGATGTTGCTACCCTTTGTGAAGATGGGGAAGGCTTGGAAATAGGCAATGTAAATATCTGGGTAGGATGTAATAAGTTGTTCTGTTCAGGCTGCATTCACTTTGAGATGCCTGTAGATACCACAGTAAAGGTATCAAAAAGGAAACCAAACACATGCATTAGGAGGTAAAGGAAGAAGGCAAACCTGGAGAGAGAAATTTATGAGCTGTCAACGCATCAAAAAATATATACATAAAGTCATGGGCATCTATAAGATAATCTAGGGAGAAAGTACACTGGACAAGAGAAGAAAGCTAAAAATGAAGACCGCTGTCATCTAACATTTGGTGGTCTAGAAAAGAAGAAAAACCTGTAAAAAACACTATGAAGAAGAGACTAGAGAAATATAGGTAAACCAGGAGATTGGGCAATTGGGCAAGTCTAGCAACATTATTTTGAGAAGGAACACATGGCAAATCATGCCAAGTGGTGTAAGAGGTTGCATGAGCCTGGGTCTGGGATGGCACAGGGTGTGCTGGCCTCACCTAGAACATTGGGGAGGAAAAACCTAATTGGAAATGGTTAAACTATTGAAGGTTAGGATATAGAAACAGTAGAGGCAAGTCTTAGAAGTTTTTTTTTGTTTGTTTTTTTATTTTTGAGAGAGAGAGAGAGAGAGACAGACAGACAGAATGGGAGCATCAGAGGGGCAGAGAGAGAGGGAGACAAAGAATCTGAAGCAGGCTCCAGGCTCTGAGATGTCAGCACAGAGCCAGATGCGGGGCTCGAACTCACAAACCCTGAGATCATGAACTGAACCGAAGTCAGACACTTAACTGACGGAACCACCCAGGCACCCCTAGAAGTTTGGGTTTGAAAGAGAGCAGAGAAATGGCCAAGAAGGGGGACATCATTCATTTCATTCAAAAGGTAAAACCTGAAAGTTCTCTTTGGAAGCAACATCTGTCAGGATATTTATCTTCAGGATTGGTTCAGGTAACCTAGAGGTATAGGTAAATGGCATTTTCTGCATGTCTTATTCTTTAATAGATGTCTTGAAACTATAATCTTGGTGAAGGTGGCCTTCCCAGATGAGTAAACCTTGTCTTCTAAGGAATTTGAATAGCTGCATTTTCTTCGTAGGACTTGTAGTCAAGCACAGAGTTCACACTGTATAATGATAACTACGCTGTGTTTTGGAGAGTCTAAAGTAAAAATATATAGCCTCCATCATTAACAATCTGGTAGCCTAGTTACCCCTCATTAAATTCTGACTCTGTCTTATTTTGGGGGGTTGTGAAATTTAGTGCCAAATTGTGTTACTACCTTTTGGGGAAGAATAGGTCATTTGTTCTAGATAGATAAAAATGAATTTCCTGTCATAGTTACTTCGGAATTAAAATTAAAAGTCCATCAAAAATAACTTTCACATTCAACTTTTCTGGAGAAAAGTATAAAGGACAAAAGCATCTGCACTGTGTATAAATTGGCAAGTATCCTTGTCTGGCACTTTCCAAATTGTTTTAGCAACGTTTGGCAAGAATCTATCACAAATTATGGATGATTATAATTTTGCAGCATGTGAAAGCAGATGGAGAAGATGAATTGACAGGGAGAGTGTTTCTTCCTAGGAAACTGATTGGTAATAATAATTATCTTTGAAGAAGATAAAAAGTAAGAATTACCCACTGACTTTTACATACATATTTGAGAAAAAGCCCTTAACTTATACAATATTCAAAACTGATAGAAAGATCTAAAAATTATTCCATACACACAGTGTACAAACTGAAAAATATTCTATTATAATTAATTAAATTGACAGTTAATTGAAGAAAGAGCACATAATTGATAATGGCTTATTTTTCTTAGAGGTGAAGTTTCTATGCTCCTAACAAATGAGATCATTTTTCAATCTTTCTTTTTTAGCTCATGAGTAATCATATGGAAAATCATGGTAACTTTATAAAATGGCCACATTTTAGAGGAAGGAAACTGAAAATAAGCAAGCTGTTGTTATTGAATAATTTGTAATGGTAATTTGTGCTTTATAACAATGTACTTCTTAGGGGAGCTGAGCCTTAAAGTCAGAATATCGAGGGTCAAATCTTGGGCCATTTAATCCTTGGGAATGACTTATCCCTTTACTACTTCAGCTCCCATCAGGATGCAACCACTTTTTACCGCCACCTTCACTGCAACCCTGGCTCATGCTGTCGTCATCATTTTCACTGGGATTATTCAAATAATCTCCTAATTGGTTTCTTTGATTTGAATCTTGCTTTCTTCTCACAGTTCTGAAAACGGTGGTCAGAGAGAGCCTGTTGAATGTTAGAACATGAGGCTCTTCTGGTCAGAAGACCTTCCATGGCTTTAGGACCCATTTGCGTTCTGTTCCTCTCTTTCCCTCCCTCCCTCCCAACCTCCCTCCCTCCCTCCCTCCCTCCCTCCCTCCCTTCCTTCCTTCCTTCCTTCCTTCCTTCCTTCCTTCCTTCCTTCCTTTTTTAAGGTTTATTCATTTATTTTGAGATAGAGAGTGGGGGTAGGGGCAGAAAGGAGGAAGAGAGATAATTCCAAGCAGGCTCCACACTGTCAGCCCAGAGCCCAATGTGGGGCTGGAACTCACAAACCATAAGATCATGCATGACCTGAGCCCAAATCAAGAGTCAGACCCTTAACCGACTAAGCCACCCAGGTGCCTCCCCATCTCTTTCTTAACCCTCTGATCACAGCTTTTGCACTTTCTTCCTGGCTCCTGTTTCTCCACACATGCTGGTCTCCTCACTGTTCTCTGAACACACAAGGCAGGCTGTAGGCTCTAGTCCTTTCTATGTGCTGCTTCAACTGTGGGACTCTCTGATCTCCCATTTTTTTCATGACCTTTCCCCTCATTTTCTTGGGATTTTCCTTCAGGAAAGCTTCCTTGAATGTCCTATTTCAGGCTGAAAACTTCCCAGGACACATCCCTATCACCATTTGGCAAAAAATGATAGCAAACCCTGTCATTCTTTTATTTTTTTCTTTTTCTATAGGACCAATCGTATCTATGAACTTTAGTTATTTGTATCGTTTGTTTGTTGTGCCTCACTAGAACGTAAGATACAGGCCAACCAGGATTTTCACCTCTATTGTTTAGTGACCTGACACAAGATAAGAACAACAAATATTTTTAAGTGAATTAATAAATTGCAGTTATTATTATCATGGTAGGGAATTCATTTTCTGGTTCTTGCCTCAGACATTTACTGACAGGAAATCACTTAATATTGCCTCACCTAAAATGAGGCTGAAAACTCTGGCTTCAATAGGCTGTTATGGGGATTAAACAAGATAAAAATATCTACCTTATAGGCTGCTCTGAGGGTTAAATAGAACATTTACATGAAAGTACCTAGCACAGCGCTTGGCAGATAAAAGATGATGAATTAATGTTAATAGAATTTGCATCAGAATGAATAGATAATGTTATGCAAATCTAGGCATCATTTATTTGGGCCCTGATTTTGTATTGAGGGGAAAAAAATATGGATTATTTTTCATGGGAAGTTTTATAGAGAACAGAATCTTACCCAATTATGTATTTGTGCCTAAACTCCTTTTTCAAACATATTTAGATAGTTCTATTTTTTACTCATAAAATACGTATCATAGAGTATGCACGGATATCTTGCTAAGGTCTCACGCCCACAGACCATCAGGAGCACTTCTGTGGTCAGAGTTGGATTTATTGTGTATTGCTTTGAGGGAGATAGTAGACCATGTTCCATGGGAACCGTGGCATACTTATCCCAGTAAGAGGTCATTAGAAGGAACTCACAGGTAATGGGCTTGTGGTAGGTCATTTCAGAAGGGGGGGTTAAGAAAATGGTACTTGGGGTGGGGTGCCTTTCGGAAGCTGAGTCGATTCTGTGACTGAGCATTTTAGTTTTTATCTAGACGGTAGGAGGAAACAGGTGGAACTAAAATGGTACCAGGAAAAGTAGCAGTAATGGCTCGTGTTTGTGGAGGGTGGTGGATGTTTGGTAATTGTGTGTGTAGTTGGCACAGCAAACTTGCTGCTGTTTGTGCTCAGTCATGACTAAATGGCCTTGTCTCACTTCATCATGGTCACATA
This sequence comes from Lynx rufus, assembly GCF_022079265.1. NCBI lineage: Eukaryota > Metazoa > Chordata > Mammalia > Carnivora > Felidae > Lynx > Lynx rufus. Next base: position 154,794,955 of record NW_025814834.1, read on the forward strand.
GTGACCTTGTCTGGTGTTGGTGACATCGGAGATTCTTTATGATCAGAATACCATGACCTCCTGCTGAGTATTGAGTTAGTGCCTAGCAACCCTAAGGCCTAGTTCCCAAAAGTCATGGGCTATACCTGTCCCTTTCTCAGGCTTTGTACACACATGAATATGTACTAGAACTTACTTTTGATGATTTCAACACCATTTTTTTCCCAAGTGCTAAGCCACCAATATTTAGATGACTCATTCTTAAGATAAATAATTCTTAGGAAAAACTGTCAGTATAATTTTATATCCAAATTAATCCTCATTGATTTGTAATAGTTTTAGTAGAAATTGATACTCAGCCTTTCTTAGGCTAAATATATATAAATATCCAAACATAGCTTAAGTAAATAATATTTTGGAACAAACAAGTTTTGCCAGACATATCTGTAATGTATGTATCGTTTCCTAAGAATACTTTATCACAATTAAAAATAGCATTTGTAATAAAAGTAAACAGAAATAAAAATTGTAAGGCAAAAACATTCCTGTAATTGAATCATGAAGAAACATCCAATTTCCTCAAGTGCCTTTTAAATATTATTATAGCTTGCATAAATTCATACCACTCATTTTTTTGGTTCTCTGTTAGGATATTTGCATTTAAAAGTTTATTTATTATTTATGAATATCTCACTAAAAAAAAAAAAAAAACTTGTACCAATTCATTTAAATATTAGTCAACTGTTGATGCCCAGGATGGTAGCTATTACATTAAAGTAAAACCTCTCACTGCAGCGTCTTGGTGGCTCAGTCGGTTAAGTGTCCAACTTTGGCTCAGGTCATGATCTCGTGGTTCATGGGTTTGAGCCCTGCGTGGGGCTCTGTGCTGACAGCTCAGAGCCTGGAGCCTTCTTCAGGTTCTGTGTCTCTCTCTCTCTCTCTGCCCTATCTGCCACTCATGCTCTCTATCAAAAATAAAATAAACATTAAAAAAAACGTCTTTAAAGTAAAACCCTTCAGCATTGTGTTTTTAAATTTTATTAGATTAAGTCATGATTAGGCTAATAAGTGGCTCTCACAATACACACACACAGATAAATAGATAAAAAGATTATAGATGACTTTATGGATTTATAGACACTCAGTTCTGAATGATGATCTAGTCAAATCTCTTTTTTTGTAAGGAAAATGAGACCTATGGACAGATGTTAAATTACATACTAAGACGTGTACAGCAGAAATGAACTAGAGTTTTTTTGACTTCAGAGTCAAGCCTTTTCCACTATGACACTTGTCTTTATCTCTTTGGGTTAAGTTGAAAATCTCCTGTGGATTGGTCTTTCTTTTATGGCAATTCACATAAAGTCAACATTTATTATTTGAGGGACCCAGGAAGAATGGCGAATAAAATCATCAGGCTCCTTCGACTTCATCATATTTTGTTAGTCTGAAAAAAAATCACACTTGGTCACAAAATGCTCCAATAAAGGTGGACAGAGGTGGCTTTTTATTGCATGGTATAGAGCAAGAGCTTAAAAAATGATGTAGTCTTCTGTTGACAAGCCCTAATCAGTCTATGGGTTTTTGTAAATCTATAAATTGTTATTTCATTCTTGCTCAAATTGACACACAAATCATGAATTTTGGAACCTCACTAACCTTTGATTAAAAATCTTGGCTCTTTTAAGTTGAAACACTGTAAATGAGCAGTTCAGTGCATTGCTTACTCTCAGAGAAGCATGTATATGCTTAACAGTTAAAGAGCTCTAGTTCTATGAAATCCAGTTCCACAGCGTGTTTCATTGTATCATAAGGTGGGATTTGGGGGAATAATTGAAAGTGGATTTAGACTAGAAAACACTATCTTTAAAGTTCTATTTTATGCTACAAAGGACTTCTTAACAAGAATTCTTCCGACAAATCTGAAAACAAACACAACAAAATTCTGATGGATTTCACCATAATTTTAAGTTTTGTCATCTTTTCCTTTTAACAACTTTTTTTTTTTTTTACAAGAGCTTTTGGACTCATAAATTTAGTTAGCGATTTCACGTGTTCTCCCCAAATCCCTTTTTTAAAATCCCACAAACTAGTCCATGTGCATGCGTGATACACTTTGCTAAATGAAACACTCATTTATAGGACTGTGTTTGCTGTATGCCAATTTAGTCAATGTTTTTGCATTGGTGAGGCCATCCTTACTTAACGCCTCATAAAAAGAAAAGCCAGCCTCTTCCAAAAGAACTAATTTATTGTACACCAGGGATATGTGCTTTAAAAAGTTCTCCTACTGTAATGCAAGGTAGGTCTAACGCTTGTTGAGTACCTAAGTACTACAGATGCCATATACCTTGTAAATAAAGATGCAAATCACAAAACAATAAATTCCAGGTTTGTAACAAACACCCTGAAGAAACTTTAACAAATCATAACTGTCAGTGAAGATAGATGATCAAAGTTTGTGTCATGCCAAGGAATACAAATCTTTGTGCTGTTGCAAGCATTTCTTTCTCTCCCACGCCCTCTCTTCCCCTATCTTTCTCTTCCCCTCTCTTTCTCTTCCCCTCTCTTTCTCTCCCCCACCCCCCCTCTCTCTCTCTTTGGTTGCAGGCACATCATCAACCTTAATGATAAAAGCCTTCCACAAAAATAATTCTTAAGCCTCAGGAACAAACACCTCTTTGGCACCCTGAGAGAATATTCCACAAACATCATCAATCTCCTTCGGATCATGATTTACAACCTTTCCTTTTGGCCGACTTGAGCCATTTGTGAGCATGCCCCGGCAGCATCACACTGGGATTTTCCTCCACTTTGCCCTCTAAACACATAGCAACATAACCGTGTGTGCTCCTGCCAGTTTGGAAGCTCATGCTTGACAAAGAAATCAAGTACACACTACACATATTAGGCTGTAAAAGCACTTACCAAAGCGGCTGCCTATTAGTGCCTGGACTCTCCAGAAAAGTGGAGAGAGGGGATAGATCTTTCTATGTAGGTTCAGGAGCTAATTTGTTGTGTTTCATATGTTAATTGTCAGTGGTATTTAGAAAGCCAAGAAATGATAACTTCAGGGCATGAAATCTGGGTTTTTCAAAAGAAAAAAAAATCAAAGGCAGTGAAATAATTTGCATGGGTGTATATTTCTCAGAACAAAACTTGTATCTTAAGAATAGTTAACAGTTGTCTGATAAATGCCATCTTTCTGGATGTTTTCCTTGAAACGCGGGAGATGGGGCTGTACCACAGCTGAATTCATTTAGTATGTGCCTAAACCCACTCTTACTCTGTGTGCTCACTAAAACAGATGCACATACATTATTAATTGTTGACTAACTCGCAATCATCATCAAGGGTAGAAAAACTACCCCCATCAGGAAAGCACACAAACATTATGATTACTTGAAAACATAGGCAGATCTTTAAGCTGTCTATATTGAGTGAAATAGTAGCTACTGACATATCTAGCAATATTTATAAAGGAAGTTTTGCAAAGCAATATGTTTACCATAACCAAGTGTTGCAAACCAGAGGAATTTCTGAAGCTGGGTACTTGATAGAGAAGTCAGGATTCTTATTCTCCCTCTCTATGCCCCCCCCCCCCATAACATGTGTATATACATACAGAGTGAGAGAGAATGCAACAGTGACACATAAATTTAGTCTTAATTTTAAGGGTTAGGTTTGTTGTTGTTGTTTTTAATCGTTGGATTACATTGTAGGAAGTGATGGTTCACAAACCCAATCACTCAGGTGGTCTGGTGAAGAGCAATTAGATCATAGGGGAACATGTATATTAGGAAAATCAAATTCATGTTAATTACACAGGCAAAGTGGTTCATACTTTTGTTTTCCTCTTGCCTTGGCTTTTTTATGTGTTCTCTGGTACGGGCTGGGTTGTTTTCAGCTTTCAGTGTCAAGTTGCTGAGGCAGAAGCAGCTATAGGTTTGGAAAATACACTCCTTCCTACACTGCTAGTAGGATTATAAATTGAAAAATTTTGGAAGGCAATATTTAAATAGTTTTACACTGCTTTAAAAATATCCATATACTTTGACAGAGTAATTTCACCTTTCTGAATTTATCCCAAGGACATAATCTGAAATTCATATAAAGATTTTTATAGAGAGATTCACTGTGTTATAACTAAACATTTTAGACAAATACTCAATGGTAGGAACAGTTAACTAAATTATGGTACATACATATGCTGGGATATTATGGAGCCATTAAAATTATATACATAACATATTCAATTATATATAACATAATGAGAAATGCATATTAAAATGCTAAGTAATAAATAAAAAGCTACCCAAAACTTTTGATACAATGCAATCTTTATTAGAAAAATGTATATGTAGAAAAATATGGAAAACTACATTGAAATGTTAATGATGATTTCTTTCAGGGTGGGATTAGAGTTGATCCTAAGTTATTTACTTTTTTTTTTTTTTTTTACTGTTCTGTATGTTTTACTTATAAAACTACAGACCCCTTTAGAATTGGTGGTGATAGAGGAGAAAATACAGTTTTTTAGCCAAACTATTTTATTTTCCTGGACTCAGAATGAAACTGCATTTCCTAGCCCCCACGTATCAAGTGGAAGCTATGTTTTTGGTTCTCATCAATGGCAGGTAGACAGAAGTGATGGATCACTTCCAGTCCATGGCTGTCAAGTGTGGGTGTGCCTTTTTTAAGTGCACGCCCTTTTGTCTTCTAGACTGGAGATGAAAGATTCCAGGATGGTCATGCAGCCTAGGTTCCTTAGTCTCCACTTGGATAAGAGCTAAAAGAGTGGGCCATGTCATCCTCATCAACATTTTTATGATGATTGAGATTTTTCGGGTTATTTGTTCCTTGAGCATAGCTGAGCAATGATCAGCCGCTTTACTGTGATACAAGTCTCTTGCTTGTTTTCTTAATGATGTAAGTCCCAAATATGGAAGCAATGAAAAATAGGAGTATGTAAGATGTGGCTGCTTTTATGTGCCCTGGTTATTTTATATAGGTCTGCCTAAAGCTGTTAAAAGAAAGTTATGATTGGGGATTCCTAGCCTGGTTGTTCGTCTGCTTCTGTTGGGAGTGGTGGATTTCCAGATTTTATATTAATGGCAAAACCGTAAGAAATATGACAAATATGTAGCTGTCACTTCTGTAAGGTGCTTTCTTCAGTTTAGAAAATGGTTTCACACTGATAGGCTTTTTTACTGACTGTTCCTTCAGCCCATAGTTTCTCCTTTTCTACATGACCAATGCCTTCTTTACCACCAAACTCAAATACTATGCCTCAATAAAGCCTTGTTCAACCTAGTCCTCAATGTGTATGGACATTTTGCACAAGCTCGAGGTGTGGACACGATGATTGAAAATAGTTACGCTCCCATGTCTTAGCAAAGAGATTAGCATAATAAACATAATCATCAAATTTGATATTGTTTCCAAATGTTTTGCTTATAGTATCCTATGTTTATCCTACTGTAACAAGTGGCAGAAACATGAGTGTTTCCCATGACCTCTTTGTCACTCCTACCTGAGTCATCATAAAGCTCTTTACCTGGAGATACTTTTGATTCTGCAGTTTTAATTCTAGTTTTTTTTCTTTCAGTAACTGAATTTTTAAAAGAAACCAACCTTGCTCTTCACCTTTTCTAATGGTTTAAAGTTAACTTTAATGTCACATTTTTAAATGTTATTAAGTAACAACTTTAATTCATTTTTTTTTAACTAGGTAAGTCTGCTAGTATAGAAATGGTAGCTTGTGTGATTTATGAACTACTATGCAGTCATTAAAAAGAATGTAGTAAATCTACATGGTAGTAAATCTAGTTACACTAGCTATACTAGTAAATCTAGTTATGCTACCTATAAAACTTCTCATTATATATTTGAGAGTCAAATATAGTAAGTGGCAATATTCTGTGTAGGTTATGGACTTTTGCTTCCATTTAGGATATAGAAAACCTCAGCAGTAGATTGCTCTCACCCCAATGACACAAACTCTAGATAACCCATAAAATCATAGCTTTTATTTATCTTACTCAGAATGCTGAGTTCACAGGGCAATCAGGCAAACTGAATTCCAAACCCCTCTGAGGAGAAGAATACATAGTTTCTTTTACATTGGTAGAACATGAGAGGAAGAGGCAAGCACAATAAAAATGGGAAAGAAGAAAATGCTTAGGATGTTAACATACATTTTTAAACGCCAGGTGAAGGTAAACATGAAAACTTGGAATCTCTAGGAGCCTCAGACACAGAGAAGTCTGCTCTCACTCCAAAGCTCTTTTGCATGGGCCTCCATCCAGTAATTATGATAAAGACTGGGGAAAGAGCAAGGGAGTTGAGAAAGTCCCTCTTTCTCAAGGGCGGACAGGAGTAAAACCCTTCTCACTTCTCCAGACCCTTCCTTAGATCATACGAGGCTGTTTGCCTCCCAGGGAGGGGAAGGGAAATCCCCTGTCCCCACCACAACCATTCTGTCAAGTATCTCAGCTTGACCTGCTGTAGACAAAATACCACTGACTAAGTGGTTTGAGAAACATGTATTTCTCACAGTTGTACAGGGTGGGAAGTCTGAGGTCAAGGTGCCAGCAGTGTCAGAGTTCTAGGTAAGGGCCTTTCCTGACCTTCTCGTGACTGCTTTCTTTGTTCTTTCCTCACATGGTGCAGAGAAGAAGCTCTGATCTCTCTTCCTCTTCTTTGTAAGGGCACTAATACCATCATAGGGGTCGCACTTTCATGACCTCCTCTAAATCTATACCTTCCAACGTTTCCTCTTCCTAATGCCATCACACTGGGTGGTTAAGGCTTCAGCATATGTATTCGGGGCAAGAAGAGCACAAACATTCGGGCTGTAACACCAAGTAACAAAGACAATAGTCTACTGCAAAAGGGCAGGAAACCCTCTGCTGCTGGCCCTGAGTAAAAGATACTCTGTTCTGCCAGGAGGAGTGGAAGACAAAGCTTCCACTTGGAAACCCACTTGAGTACAGGATTTCAAACTGATAGAAAGTACATGTCTGTTGCTACTAAGGGGCAAGAAATTCTCTACCACCCAAGACCATCGACAGATAGAAGGCAAAGTTAGGCTGCTAAGTTTGAGAGAGAAACAAGAGTGCTAGGATAGTCCTAAACTTGAATTCCAGGTTCACAGAACCTGCCCAAGACTGCTGTTGGCCCAAGATGACCAAGGACCTCCCACCCATCCTCTACTTGAAGCCTCATGTGGAGAATCCTGCAACAGAGCTCCACTGTATAAATGTGTCCCCATGGAGAGAGACCCTGCTCTGGGGTGTGGGTGTTCAGGGCCTTCTAAAACAGCAGAGCAGAGTCAGTGAGAAAATGGTCCAGCACATTAAGTCCCACACCAAGCACAAGTGGGCAGCAGCCCATCAATGTATGAATAAATAGACTGTTTACACTGTGTTCATCCCCTACTACACATACCCACACACAGCCTGACAGAGAGGGTTGCCCATCTTCGGGCATAAATGCTACTTACCTCAGTCTCTACTATTCTACCAAATGTCTAGCATTGAGAAAATGAAGACATGCAACATAAAAGGAAACAACACATTATCAGGAGATTAAGCTGTCCATGGTCAAGACTTTGTTGGCTTAGAAATGTTGGCTTAGAAACTTTAAAATAACTATAATCCATGTTTAAAGGATCTAACACTTGTAAAGCATAACACAATGCCAATATAATTTGAGTTAAAAAATGAAATATCTGTATCTGGATGTATAAATAGATAAATAGATGTATTTTGGAAATTCTTTCAGTAAGGTAATGGAGATTGGGTAAGATTTTAATGTCTTGAATTAGCAGAGGAAAGACATCAGAGAGATACGTTGTTCTGAATTGAAAACAATTGGGTATTTAGGCATACGAGATACCTAAAAGGCAAGAGAAACAAAGGACTGTTCAGAAACATGGCTGTGTCTAAAGAGTGAGTGTTGAGTATTTAACTGTAGGTAGAATCAGTTCTATGATAATATGGCACCTTCCCCACAATCCCGTCTCAAACTTCTATGAAGTTGACTCTACACACAATAGCTTTGTATGGTGTTTGGGGTGACATAAGTTGTGAAATAAAGAACTAGTAGAAGGAGCCATAGTTGAGGGAAAAAGTGAATAGAGTCAGAAAGAAATTTACCGATAACCAAGGGAACTCACAGGGTTCTGGAGTATAGCTTTGTACAGTCTACAGCACTTCTCTGATATTAAGGGCAGAGAGATCCCCACCTAATATCTAAGTTACATGGCTATGCCTAGAGAAAGGACAAATGTCCATCCATGAGTAACACGTATTTGTACTGGCAGGTGGCTGCGCAGGATGGCATTCTGCAAAGCTCAGGAAGGAAAGTGACAGAATGTGAAAATAATGATGAGGGCCTCCAGGCCTCCATTTTCTGCATGTTTTCAGGGCTGAGGAGAATATGACTTTAGGATGGATTTCACTGGAGGAAAATACATTATAATACTTTTCTCCAGAATATTTTGTTACAGAAAGAGTACTTTCTTTTAGTGTTTCTTTTTTTTTTCCTTTTCTTTTACCATAAGCTCTCTTTTTGCAAAAGGAATTAAGGGTCTTAAGTATGATATGTGTTCATAGTAAAATCACTCTTGGTTGAATGAGTGTGAAACTCACTTTTCAGTTGCATATTCCCATTTTATTGTTAAAAAGGTGTGTATTATTTTCGTATTAAGAAATAATATAAAATAGTAGATATTTAAATATAAATCAAAGTGTTTAAAGTGTTATTATAAATTAGCGTTTTTTACCTTAACTTTTTTTTATCTTCTCCCAAATAATTTCTATCATTTTTGAAAATTCCTTGATTTTTGTTCTATGTAGGCTGTAAAATAATTATCACTATATAGAAGTATTTTTAGGCTGCTAGTTTTCACATGCCTGTCCATTATAAGTTTTTCTGCGGGTTATATATTCCTCAGAGTCATGATGTTTAATAACCTTAAAATATTTTGATTGGAAAGTGCACTATAATATGTATAAGTATTCTATTCTAAGGTCACTAGGCATTTTTTTTCTTTTTCTCTGTAATGGAACAGTGTATTTTTAATTAAGGTCCTTTGGTTCCACATAACAGAAACCAAATTGACTTAGCTAATGCACACTTAAAAAAAAAAGAAACTGAATAGGTAGAGATGCCCTTTACTATTCAAGCAAAAGGTGAGAAAAGTTTTCAGTTAGGTTTGAGACTGCGACACGTCTGAGGCTCTTCATAGGAAAAGGTTTTATGTTTTCTCTTCCTCCATTCAGCTTTTGACATAAAATCTCCCAGCTCTCAACCTCTGTGTTCTTCAGTTCAAATTGCAAGAAGAAAAGAAAAAAAATCTGATGCACTTGAATTGTGTCCATTGTCTGCAAACTCTAATCAGCAATACACAAACATGGCAGCTAGGGAAAGACTCCCCCCCCTCTTGTGAACCTGGACAAATAGTAAGAAAAGGGCTGTGCAGATATCCCAATAACTGTCTCTGAGCGTGTGATGAACACTTTTGGGCATCGAGCTTTTTTCTGGATTTAGGATTATTTCCTTTAAATAAATTTCTGTTTATAGATTTTCTCATAAAAGGGTATAAATCTTTGAAAAAATTCCTTTAGATTGATATCTTTATTTCCCTTTGTATTGCGTGTTATAAACAATCTCTTTTGCTGACTTCATCTAAACTAGTGCCTTCCACTACTACTTACAAGTAAATAATCTTCCAACCATTACCTGGAGCTCCAGTCCTACTCCTGAGCCCCGGATTCATATATCCAAGCTGCTTGTTTATAAGCTTCCACAGAAATTGTCACTGGCACTTTCGAACCACCAGACCTAAAATTAAACTCATAATTTTTCAGCCCAAACCTACTTCTTTTCCTGTTACCTGAATTAAAATAATACTTAATTAAAATTGTCAATGGTTCTCCAAAAATGTAAGGTAAATTCCTTCTCCCTACCCAGAGTGTCTTCATGGTCAGACTCTAGTCTGTTTTTATTGCTTCAGCGTATGTTGTCTTTCCTGCCACCACCAACTGCATGTGTGTGGGTCTCACTGTGCTGCAGCCATAAAAGCGCAAGCTCTCATTTCTCTTCTGTTCTCTCTGCAAAGCTCTTCTTTACCTCGCTAAGTAACTTCAACCCAGCTCATGTTAATTTTTCAAAATTTTCCCAACTTATTAGTTAATTGACCCAATATCTACTCCAGTAGCACCTTGTGTATAATTTTATCATAGTATTTGTTGAATGGATAATAATTTTGGGATCGCATGGATTTATTCCCACCTAAGAGATCTCCATTTAGATAGGACTGTGTCTATCTCATTACATTGTCAGTCCTTACTGCCCAGAAGTGTTTGATGTACAGAAGTCACTCACTGCATGCTGTCTGATATATTTGGATTCATATTCTAAATTTCTTCCAGAAAATGCTATGTCCTCTAATTATGCTGTTCCCTACTGCCCCCTTCTGAAAAGTGCTATAACTACAGAGAGAAACACATTCTGCTAATAAGGACAGGAGTCTGAACCAGAGACAAAGCGATGTAGATGACTGAGCAATGTTTTGCCAGTACAAAAATATCATCTTAACTTAGAGAATTTGAAGAAGAGAAAAAGACAGAAATGGGTTATGAGAGAATGGCTGAAACCACTACGCTCTGGCAAAATTGAATGGGTGGATACATAACACAGATATAATTTCAAATATATTCAAATAATTAAAAATAATGCCAAAGTGAAGCTATTATTTTCAATTATTTGAAATATCAATACAGTTTTTTCCCTCTTTTGAGAATTTAAAGGGTGGGAGGCTCTACCTCTACACCTTGGCCAACCTCCCTTGGATATTACTATACTTATGGGAAAGACAGTGGCCAACTGTCTCAGATTTTAATAATTTCTGGAGCAAGTCAATATGGATTCTAACAAAAGCCTCACCATTTTTCTTAAGCCTGCATAACAATTTTAAATCCGGGTAGTTGACAACAAAAATGGACTCTGTTTAACATGAACAAAAATGAATAGGTTGAAAGGATACTAGGGATTCAGAAAAATTATAGGAGGTAAAAGGTCCACATGTGAGATTTAAGTGAACTCTAGAAGGCTAATTAAGATCTCTAATCTAATTCTAGGAGGCTAATAAGGCCATTAAGTTCTCAGGGAACCCTAGAAGGCTAATAAGCAGAACTCTGTTAGGAATGATGGGGTATTCAAGGGGAAGAGGTTATAAACTGTACCCACAATAATTTTCTAACCTAGCAGAAATCTTAGGTAGTATATCAGTGGGGACAGACAGGCTGTCCTTTTGCTTAATCTAGTTGAAACTTAGGAAAATAATTTCCCGTCAGTGTTCAACTAGTAAAATCTATACACAATAAATTTGGAGGGAAGGAAATTAATTGCTTTTAAATGAATAATTGAAGACCCTGTAAGACTTATTGTTTCTGTATTGCTCTGATTATTAAGTGATGGCATATACAACCAGAAAGAGAGAGAGTATGTGAATGAGTTTTGTGGTAGCTCAGAGTCATGAGAAATAAGTTATTAATTACACTTTGAAGTGAGAGAAAATGTCAAGGGAGGCTTCACTTTTGAGGTTGAGACTTGAAATTTGAAGAAAGAATTGGACTTTGCTGCAAGGTGGGGATGGGAAATGTGATTCAGGACAGAGATAACATGTATGAATGCCTGCCTGTGGACACACGAGTTCCAAGCACACTAAAAGGCCCTAGTTTAGTGCATTGTGTTTTGGTTGAATAGATGGCATCGCGGAGAAGTAACCTTAGCTCAGGACAAAAAAAAATGGTAGAGCCACCTAGGAAAGCTGTGAATGCTAAGGGATTGGACTTGGTCGCGTAGTTCATGGGTTTTTGTAGAAAGCTTTTGAAGAAAAAAGTTAGATGATCAAATTTTCAATTCAGAAAGGTTCCTCTGCCATCAATGAAGCAAACAGGAATAAGGAGTGGATAATGGGAGGGAGCTGAAATGAGAATAACTGTCAGTATTTCATGGAAAAACAACTAAAAATGATTTCAAGTATTGTAATGTAAAAAGTACTAGAATGCAAACATATTAAAACATGTAAGTGAAGAGTGTCAATCATCCTTTTAAAATATTTATGAGTCAGCTTGTAAGTATTTGCAGGTAGACTTTTTTTTTAAATCATGCCCTTTATTAAAACATCTAAAACATTTTAAGCAACCATCATATAAAACCTTCTTAAATCACGTTATGCTTCATTAATGGTAGCTTGGAGTGTATTCATAGCATAACAATATTTAATTTCTCTCTAGAAATTAAACCAATTCTTCTTCTGTATTGGAGTAATAATTCTAGGTATTATTAATATCATAACAAGCCCAGGGCTAGTCAGTTTTCCAGACTACCTAGGGTCAAATTTTGATAAACACAATATTTTAAGGTAATAAAGATCTATAAACATTTCATTTTCTTCAGCAAATTCAAGCTCCCCTAATTAATATGTTACACTGTAATTCTGCAATAATACATTATATCCCAGGAACTGCTATTGTGGTTCAGATGCTGCCTGCTTTGTTAAAAATATCAACTGTAGGCATTTAATGTCTGAACACAAACCTGATGTCTGAATGTTAAATTTGTATAATATTTATCAGGTGCAAGATTGTTCTACACTCGATTCTAAAGATGTAATGCTTTCAAAATTCCAGAAGAAACTTCACTAATTTACTCAAAATGGAGTACTAAATTATTAAATAAATTGTTTGTTGTCATGAAGCCAGTGCAATGGTTTTACCTGTAAAAGTTTTGGAAAATTACAATCCACTTGGCTTTTCTCCCTCTTTCATTCAGTGCTGGGCATGTATTTTATGTGAAAACTCCATATAGTTTTAAGTGTTCTTTTATATCACATCTTCCTCTCCATCAGTATGGAAATGATTCCTTGGTTTGCCTTTTCTCCTCCCTTTTCTTTCTCACGTATACTAAAAATAAGTGTTACTTCTTGAGAAAGTGGATATGTAGCCACGAGGGCAGTTACCAGGACTGTTAATGGCACAGGTTCCTCTGTGAGATTGTGACTATGCAGTGCTTAGAAATATACCATGAGGCAATAGACAATCCCATCTTCTGATAGTCCAATAGGAAAGATAAATGTTTTATTATCATAAAAACATTCAATGAAACAGGAAATAGGCATTTACTATCTATTCTGAGTCTAGAACTTTTTAGTTTTGTCTAGAAATATTTAGTTGAGAATCTACAAAGGCATAGTCCCAATGGAGGTTAGAATGGGTGAGCAGGAAACGCACACACACACACACGTAGCTAAAACCTGTTCATTTATGGTGAATCTTAAAGTGAATGGGCCTATCATAAACACAACAAGAATTTGAAGAAACCAGAGTTTACAAACTGTGAGGAATAAGTTATTCACAGAATAACATGTGAATATTCAGAAAACTATTAAAGAAAGTCTCATATCAAACTGGTGTCAGTATATTATGTAAGAAATCACTGGATGACAATACCAGGAAATTTGGAAGACCTGGCACATGTGGAAATGTAATTTCAGCACAGTATTTGACTTTGCATGATGTACTGGTGAAGAACTTGGGGAGGGCAGGCTGCAATCAGACCTAGTAACTATCTAAACAGAATATCTCTAAGATACAAATAATGAATTGACATCACTGTAGGAAGTTTCTAGTAATTTACCATGGGTATTATTTGACTTGTCTGGGTCACTATTTTTCATTAATGTAGTTGATGAATATTCAGAGGGCATTCTCACCAAGTTTATAATTGACACAGATATCAAAGGGATGTTATAACCAGGATCTAAAAACAAATCATAGTAGGCTCTATTATTTTTTGCAAGCCCCATCTTTTTGTTATATGTTCAACTCACAAGTTATATTAGACATACTATAAATGTTAAATTTTCATAAAAATATCTAAATACTCTCTTTTTGTATTCATTTTGTTGTGGTCAAATAGTACATAGTCCATGGACCAGCATTATTTTAGGGAATTATATTACTATTTCTATTTTCCATGAGTAATATAACACCCTGTAGGTCTTAGCAGGTTATTAGTTAATAGATTTTGATTACTGTATATGGTAGCAAGGCCTTTTTTTTTTTTCAGACTGTATTTTATAAGATGAAATTTACCAAGTGTGAATCAAACATCCTGCACAGGAACCCTAAAGCCAATTATATAACTACAGGATGAAAGACCTATCATTGCAGCTTCAGTAAAAATATGTAAGAGTTTGGCTTATAATGAGATCAACAGAAGTCATTGTGAGTCCAGAGGAATCAATAATCAAGTGGAAGTTAGGTTTCTTCAGATTATCTTCACTGTAGTATTGTGTTTGGTTGTGTGTACTTTACAAAGAAAGAAATAAAGACCCCTAAGGGAGAAAAACTCTAGGCTCCTACAGAACTGAATAGGGTTTCAGAATTTTGTAGCATACGATGCACGGATGGCTCTGTGGGGAAAATGTGGCTAGAGACTAGAAGCCAGAGCAGAGTAAGAAAGTCAGAGGGAGCCAACAATGTGTTTAAAATAAAAGAAAAACATGATCAGTTTTAAATTATCTTAGATCAATTACTCGTGCAGCACTTGGCAGCAAGCACCGAAGAGGTGAGACCAGCCTGCAGCCAGAGAGATGTGGAGGAAGTAACACTGGGAATGGGCATGAGAAGACAGACAGATCTGACGTAAGAAAAAGGCAAAATCCATAGAACTTGGGGACTAACTAGATTTCAAATAAGGGTTACTACTTGATTGTTCTCTCCCCACCCAACCCCCCCCCCACCCCCCAGGAGGGAAAACAAGAAAAGATGTCAATGGGCAACTGCTAGAGGAGGAAATGCAACTGGCTACTAATTACATTTATTTAATATACTTAACCTTACTTTTAGTAGTAAGATTTGCCAACTGAAACAGTGTACCAGTTTTGTCAGCTGCGTGAGTTCAGCCAAGTACTGGGTTCTGGTTAAATCTTAACCTTTGAATGAGAGTATTAAGTGGGGACATGGGAACTGTCTGCTGACCAGTACATATAACCCCCTTAAGTTACTTAGAAAAGGCACGTACCAACCCTGGCTTGCTTGCTTTCCTTCGTTATTGCTAAAGTACTGCCCAAGACTTGTTAGTATATGGTAAGCTTGAGAGGAACTGCGCTACAAAGGTTGGAAAGCCTGCCTCATCTAGAGACCATCTGGACTGAAAGTAACATGCTATTGAAGAGAAATAAATTCTCGATCACTAGAAGCATCTGGGGGAAATTTCAAACTTAGCTTCTAATGGACTTCAGATGGACAATTTGGAACCTGGGTACATGATGTATTATTCCTGGGGACAGACAACCTTCAGCGGTAGATTATTCCTGGCTTCAGACTGAGGAAACCTTGACAGATGTTGACTCTTTGACCCCATTTCTTAAAAATGATAATAATGCATGCTGGGCAGGTGTAGGGAGATGAGCATTCATGCACACTGATGAAACAAGTAAAGATTCAAAACACCTTTCTGGGAAGTACTATTGAAATATATGGGCCTTAAGAACAATGTTCATTCTCTTAGTGTAAGGAATTTCTCTTCTGACAAATCTATCTTATGGAAATAAACAGGAATGCAGTGATCAATGTTCAGAGACATTCATTGGAGTTTCATTTATGATTACAGCTAAATATAAGAAATAGTCTAAAGAACCAGCAATTGAGGAATGGTTACCATGCTTACAATAAGGGAATGATCACAATAAAATACCATGTGACTAAAATGTCACGTATACAAAAAGCAAGTTGCCAAACAGAATATACATAAATATGCATCTATTTTTAAGACTTGAATATAATACATTGAAATAGCAATGATTATCCCTTGGCTATAGGAATATTAATGTTCTTAAATTTTTAAGTTTTTTTTTTTTTTGTGTTTCATAACAATGAGAATTTGTGGATAGAATCAAGGGAAACATTTAAAAAACTCAGATCAAGCTTTATTATTTTAATTTTTTTAAATGTTTGTTTATTTTTGAAGGAGAGAGAGACAGAGTGTGAGTGGGGGAGGGGCAGAGGGAGACACAGAATCCGAAGCAGGCTTTAGGCTCCAAGCTGTCAGCACAGAGCCTGACAGGGGGCTGGAACTCACAAACCCTGATATCATGACCTGAGCCGAAGTCGGAAGCTCAACTGACTGAGCCACCCAGGCACCCCAAGCTTTATTATTTTAGACTGATTTTCTGTTTACCAACGTAATTTTATGTTTTGCAATTTAAAATCTTAATTTTGAGTAGAGGAGGTAGGAAGAGAGAGATTTGATAAATTTAGACTTACCTTTGTTATTTGTTAATACAGCAGAATCTGCTCACAGCACAATAGGGCTTGTCTTGTACTAGTGGCCCTGGTAGCTAGTGAGAAAGAGAAACATTGCAGGGGAAAAATCAACCTGATTTGTATCACTTGCCAATTTCCATGTCATAAATGTTCCCACCGTGGCTGATATTAACTATCAGCATTTTTGCATCCATCTTTCAAATGATCTGATATTTAACAGTTAGCCGTCCCCCAGCAGCCCTAACCGGTTCCAACTCTTCACTAACAGATTCTCAATCCAGTTTGTTGAGCTAAATGAATAAGGTTGTAGTTGCCTTTTTCCTGTGTTAAAAGTTTTGTTCCTTGTGGGGTTAGCTTTCTTCACGCTATCATTACTAGTTTATGGGATTTTTAAGATTTGTCTTTGGGTATGGTATTTGTCTATGGGTATTTTCCTTCAATCTTTTGAACATGCACTTTTATTTTCACCCATATGAGTTGGATTATTTAAGGAGACTATCTTTCCATAGGTTTATTTATGGATGAACTGTTAATAACCTTCTTCCCTCCTGTTAAGTCATTGGTTGTGAGATGATGCCTAAGCATTTTATAATTTGAAATCTATTTGTCAAAAGTTTAAGGTATATTCTGCCCGTTCCACTATTGATTTATAATTTTTATTGAAAAATACTATTTGGGGCTATTTCTAACTCTTGTTGAGTGGCCACTTTCTCCAGTTTCCTTCTCTGTCATCGAGCATTTCTTTTTGGTCAGTTCTACACTAAAGGAATGTTCCACTTGTCTTTTTAATTATTCACCTCCCCTTTGAATATTTTCTACTGCATAAATTTATTCTTCCTGGCGATTTGATGCCTATTAACTTCTTTATGATTATGTAAAATACAGTGTTTCATTAAGCATGCTTATCATTGCTTGGTGCTCATGGACTCAAGTATTGCAAGTCTGCTTCTTATAAATTATTTTCAAATATTCCAATACCTGCCTGGTAAGGAAAAGAGTGATGGCGTTTTTTACATTCTTCATTATCTCTTAACTGTTTACATTTTCTTTTGTTCATTTATTCTTTCTGTTGAAGTCTGATAAAAGGAAGAAGTTCAATAACTCAATTGCATTACAACATCCTTAATTTTATTCCTCTACTTATTATTAGAGAATCTATTTTTTTGCTTTCTTATTTGTCTTTCAGTTCATATATTTGTAAAAAGCCATTTAATTTTAATTAACTTCTTTAGCTATAATTATCTCATTTATATATTTTCGCTTGTTCTCTTTTCTCTATAGAGATTAACTGAAAAATTACTTTTTTCTCTTCATTTCAAAACATAATCTTCTTACTATTAGTTTTTAAAGGCAATCACTCTAGCTGTATTAAAATTGGCATATTTTAAAAGTGATTCTTTTAAAGAAGAATAGCCAAGAGTAATCAGCCCATGATCCCTGTGCCAAAAGTTACATGCAAAGTGTTTTTTTATTATCTATATAAAGGGGACAGAGGATGAAGGTGGGGGAAGAGTTGAGTTTGCTTAAAAATTCAGGTTCTTTACTTCTTGAGAACAATTTCCTTGAATACCATTCCTTGCAAAAATATATGACACTTTGGATTTATTTTCAGAAACGTTGCCAGTTCCTTATTAGAACCACATTTTACTCACATTTATAAAAATAATATCTACATCTAATGGATAAAAGTGGTATTTCCTTTGGAGGAGTCTTCTAATTTCCACTTCATTGGAAGGTAATTCTCCATTGATCTCTCTTATTTCTGTATACCTTGCAGGAAGATGAAATGATTGCCCTCTTAGATAATAGAGATAGTATCTTCTTCTGGAGCAAATAATGGAAAGGAATTCTTTCTGTCCAGTACAAAACATTTGGGTTCCCTGCACTTAGTGTTCTTCTCCTGTAATGAAACCCACTACATGTGCAGGTAACCCTGGTATCTCCCCATGAGAACTGGAGCTCAAATAACCAACACAAAAATGCTGTCAATAGTTTTACTGCTATTGCTGTGAATAACCAAAGGTTTTTTGTCTCTGACCTAGGAATCTTGTGTCTTTCACCAGCATCCTTGAAACCGTAACAGATCAACTTTGTAAGTTGCAAGTAGGGTAAAATATCAGACCTTTTGCTTTTCTTCACAAAAATAATAAACCATCACTGGCTTTGGAATTAAACAGTTCATTGCATCAAAATTCCAAACTTCCTGAAGTCATGTGATCATGTCCTGATCACTTTGTCCCTGTTCCATGAATACCCACATTTTATTTTAACCATGAAGCATGAAGAAAAGATAGAGACATTAAAAACTAATTGCAGAGCAAGGTGATCAGGTAAATGCTGGCTTGATAAACACAAAAACAAATGATGTAAGGGGAAACTAAAGTCTCAGCTGTGTTGCTCTAGGAAATAAAAGCAGTACACAGACACCAGTGGTAATTCATAAACCAGAAATGGGGTGACTCCTTTGACCTAAGATGCAGAGTGTATATAAGGCTAAGAAGCATTGCTGTACTTCTATGGATGAGAATGATAATGTAGACAGAACTGAGGCAATATTAAATCCTGAGTGAATTTTAAAAATGCCACTCATCGGGACATCTGGGTGGCTCAGTTAGTTAGGCATCTGACTTCAGCTCAGGTCATGATCTCATGGTTTGTGAGTTCAAGCCCCACACTGGGCTCTCTGCTGTCAGCACAGAGCCGACTTCAGATTCTCTGTCTCCTCTCTCTGTCCCTCCCCTGCTCGCATTCTCTTTCTCTCCTTCAAAAATAAACAAACATTAAAAAGATTTTAAAAAATGCTACTGATCTATGCATATGCAGCCCACTAGTTTGGAGAGCTGAGAATGCCTCTGTGCAGGAACTGAACCCTGCTCCAGGGCCCAAGATTTGTGAGTGGAACTGGGTGCTTTCAGAACTTAGGCAATCCCCCAGTAGAACATCTTAGGGAAGATCACACAAACCCCACGGTCTCAAGCAGCAGCCGTGTACTCTTTGATTTTTTTATTTATTTTTTTTATTTTTCTTTATTTTTGAGAGAGAAACACAGAGTGTGAGTGGTGGAGGGGCAGAGAGAGGAAGACACAGAATCCAAGGCAGGCTCCAGGCTATGAGCTGTCAGCACAGAGCCCAATGCGGGGCTCAAACCCACGAACCATGAGATCATGACCTGAGCCGAAGTCAGATGCTCAACCAACTGAGCCACCCAGGTGCCCCATGTAGTCTTTGATTTTATGTGTGCCTGTGACTCATTATTAATAACAATAGTTTTTATTTAAAATATGCCGTGTGCCTGGTACTGTGCTACTTTAAATGAACTATCTAATTTTATCCTTGAAACGACTGTGTGAAAGAAGTATTTTTAACCTCATTTTGCAAAGGAAGAAAATGAGGTTTAGAAAGACCATTTAGAGTGTAAATAGCAAAGGCAGGACCTAAGCTAAGATCCGAGACCAAAACCACACACATTAACCATCACACTGTTGCCTCTGCTACTGTCATCATCCAAGCAGAAAGGAAAAAGATGGTGAAGCTTTTTCATGACCTTTGTTCCCCTCCCCTTTCTCGTACTCCCACACTTCTCTTCAATTGATTCACACTCATAAAGTAGTTCTGCTTCTTGTTATCAACGTGATGATGTTAGAAACTAAATGCCAGAGTTTAACTTCAGTGTTAATCCCTTTGTATTGTGCTGTTTGCTTTCTTATGCCTTTATTCCACTAGAAGGAAAACGTTGGCCGATTCTGAAATTTAACAGGCTTACAATCTTCCAGAGTTCCTTTTGATGTGCTATAACCACCTAGTATTTTGAAAAGAAAAAAAATTATCCCATGTATACATTTGGATATTCTTAGTTGTATAGTGTATTTTGCTGATCTTTTTCTGTGCAAAGCATTCCCGACTTTTTATAATCAAACCAAATTGACTCAATTAATTCTTCTGATTTTTTATTCTCCTGTCTAGAGCAACATATCTTTTTGAATTCTCTGCTTCCCAGATTTCAGCAAAAGCTCATTAATTTTTTGGTCTCTTGAATAAGAAATTAATAATAACTTGGAAATTAAATAGACTCAAATGATCTATATTTTAAAGTTAGGGCATGTGTCATGGGTGCAACTTGGTTCTCCTAAATCCACTGAGTTTTTCCTTATCTTCTCTTTTTTTCATCCACTTGCTTCTGTGAAAGAGAATAAGGACATCTTTTGAGAGAGTTTGCCCAAAGTAGCTCCTTCTGTAGCTAAGGAGAATTCAACTTCTGAGGAACAAACCAAGCCTAGACAGATAGAAGAGCTGAAACTCTACCTTGGGAATCTCAAGGCACACATCTGTTTTATGTTTGTCAATAGTCAGTCTTACTTTGGGGCACCTGGGTGGCTCAGTCGGTTAAGCAGCTAACTTTGGCTCAGGTCATGATCTCTCTGTTTGTGAGTTCAAGCCCCGCTTTGGGCTCTGTGTTGACAGCTCAGAGCCTGGAGCCTGCTTCAGACTCTGTGTCTCCCTCTCTTTCTCTCTGCCCCTCTGCTGCTCACACTCTGTCTCTCTCACTCTCTTTCTCTCTCAAAAATAAGCATTAAAAAAATAGACTTGCTCATTTTTTTTTTGTTTTTTGTTTTTTTTTTTGTAAGAAGAATCCTCTTTTCTTTTGGCATTGAGTTTTGCCAGCTCCCAAAGCAAAACAATGTGTATAAATTATTAGGACATTGTAATTAATGAAATTACTTTCACTTAAAAATTCATTTGGAAAAAAACAACTTTTGAATAATGAGCTCCTAATTGAAACTTTTGTATCTCCAGTGATTGATTCATATTCCAAACAATACCTTTTTTTATTCTTACTAATTTTGGGGTTGTTATTAATAGACTATGGGAAAATTCAAGAATGAAATGCTATGGGCAAAATTTTAATCAAACAACAGAAGTCAAGCATTAATATCTATTGCTGTCATAACATTAAATTTAATGATGAAATAAGCCATGGGTTTCCTTATTTGCATTTAGATTCTTATTATTCTTGACTGCCTAAATTTTATTTACAGTGACTGCTTTCAGTGCTATTTCATCAATATCTGAGTATTATTTCATTCAGTGCTCTTGGTATGATATATAAAAATAGGATGTTATATGAATACTTTAAAAATATGAAGTTTTAATAGTAGCAGTACAATTGTTAAGTCCTCACACTCAAGATATTTACTTCTGTATCAAGTTCCATTGGCTAGATATCTTAATAAAATTACCTTGTTTTGTGAGAAAGATTTATAGAAAATAAGTCTCAGAAGACTTTCATGTGTAAAGGATGCCAAAATTTGATTCACATTTATTAATTTTATATGGCATAATAATATCTAATGGTACAGGAAACCGAAAATATGCAATATTGCCATGGAGTTAAAGAATCTTCCAGTTGTGACAGCAACCGACTTAACGAGCCGATTCCAGCAATAATTGAGTTTCTGTGCTTTTCTTTTAATTTCACTACCTGATGATACCTGAGAGCAGTAGACTTTATTTCAGAATCCCATTAGGTACCATTATGAGATCCTATTTCCTGGGGTTTTAAAATCTAATTGTCAGTCAATGTGTTACAGTAAGCCTAGCTTCCTTTGATTCTCATGGCTCTACGCGGTGGGAAAAAAACAAAAGAAGTATGTTCCATCATCCTGTCAAGGAGGTTTCTTAACAAATTACCTTTCCCCTCAAAAGAAAACACAGAGAGACTTTTTTGTTGCCTTAACAATTCTCATAGTTCATATCTTCTTTTCTGAGCTATTAAAGGGAACAAAAACTGGAAACCCATAGAGCACAGACATCCTGACAACTGATGTCCCTAAGATTTATGGAGAAATTTAAGTATTTAATAACTGCATAAGAGTAAGTTGTACTTCTTAAGGGTATTTCAGATCTGATCATAAAGCTCTGCCTTGTATAAGGAAAAAAAATACTATCCAACATGTATTTCATTTGACCTACAAGAACATTTGACTTAATTTGAAAATTATTTCCTTTCCTTTAGCTATTTTGTAATGAAAGATGTCCTCTACATCGAATTTCCTTTTTTTCCGTAAGACTTCGTACAAGTTTTTAGTTTTAACCTATTGCTGGATTTTCTTTTATGTTTTTAAACCTCACTTTTTCAGCACACTCAAATTAATACTGGATGTCCTTGAATCTCACCATTGCTACCACTCCAGAGTGAACCACCCAAAGCCAGAGAAAGATTAAGTTACATATTGAATTAGCTAGATATTTTGGAAACTCTAGATAGATGTACTTAGGCTAGAATGACTTCACATCAAAATCATTTTGACAAAAATTTATCTGTGGGCTGGTTCAATTCCTAGATTTCTTACTATTTTTTCATTATTTTTAGGAACACTTCTCCAATTTTTTTTTTAAACACTTAGCAAGGATCACAGAAAAAACATACTCCTGCTTAAACATTATGACAAGATTGCTTATATGTCATATTTCCTGTTGGACTAAGGAAGAAGAAACAAAGGCATGGCCATCTGTTTTTCAAAATTGTAAAGATCTTGGTCATTTGCTTTCATTTTGAATTAGGAGAGTAAATGTACAACTGACCTCTATTTCATTTGTCAAAACACCCTAAAGAAGCGCTGTTCCTGGTCTAGGACAGTGGGGCATGTCTATTTCTGCCTGCCATGTATGCAGCAGGCTTGCTGGGATTTTTCTAGGTTTCACTAAATGCATTAGGTTATATAACTATGAGCTCAGCACTCAATTCCCCTCAGACAGTCCGTCATAGACTATCCTGATCTACAGTTACATCCTTCCCCTCTAGCAACAGTATAGCAAGAGCAGCACATAAAATCAAGATATGATGTGCATTCTGGTCAAGAGCTAGCCATAACAGAGGATCTTTGCTCCCTCCCTTTTTGTGCTTCCCATTTATCCATACAGACTTCTAAAAACCATTGAACCGCTTAGATCAATGATTTTTGTTTTCCTAATGAAAATAAAAATGTGAATGCAAAGCTAAAAAAAAAAAAAAAGGAAAAATAAATAAAAAGGTACATCATCAGTAGAACAGCCCGTTGGAAAGGGGAAGTCTGGTGTGAAATCTCCACCAGAGAAACCCTTAAATTAACTCTACATCCTTTCAATAATTCTTACAAATGGGGGATGAGATTTAGTCACTGAAAAACGTGTTGATTCATACCAATAATATATTTTTGAACAATCATTTCTGTCAAGCACTGTGTTTGGTATTGTGCATTTTTTTCATTAAGTACTCACAGTAGTCTAATAAAGAGGACATGACCTACTCCACTTTACAAATTAAAAAAACAACTTTGCCAGAGATTTTCAAGGTCACCTAGTTAGTAAATAGCAAAAGTGGCTTTTTTTCCTCAAGTCTTTATGAGTCCAAAGTCAATTCTATAGTTCACTGAAACCATACTCTTATGTCAATGAAAAAGCATAAGTAAAATAAATTCTAGGAAAAGAAAATCAGAAATTTTGGTTTTGTTATGTGGTTTCTTTTGATTTTAAGACATCATTGCTTAAAGTATCTTTCATTGACTTGTTTGACTCCGAAGGCATTGATAAGCGCCTAACCACAAGCATTTTATTTTGTATACTTTGCCGAGCTGATTCCACTTCGGGCTGATGCCTTTGAAATATGAATAAAGTATAAATAGAATCAAAATATGCCATGAGTTCCTACTATACAAACAAAGATTTAGAACATCAGCATAGTATGTTACAGGGGAAAAACAGACACAAATATCAGATCAGACACTCTCCTTTGAAAGGCAGAAGGCAAATTGGTTTAGCCACACTTTAGTCATTAGCCCAAATATAAGAAGTCATGGTAAGATGGTACATTTTCATTAACTCTTGTTGGTTTATGTCTACAAATTTAATTTTATTTTGATGGTAGGGAGTATACACATAAAGAGGCAGTTTTGTCATTCAGCAATTATTTATTAATAGCTTGGTCAGAAAATTCATTGTTTGAGCTGGGATACCTTGGTTTGCCTGGGTGGCTCAGTCAGTTAAGTGTCCGCGTCGGGTTCGGCTCAGATCATGATCTCACAGTTCATGGGTTATAGCCCCAAATTGGGCTCTGCGCTCACAGCACAGAGCCTGCTTGGGATTTTCTGTGTTTCTCTTTCTCTGCTCCTTCCCTACTTGTGCGCGGGCGTGCGCTCTCTCTCTCTCTCTCTCTCTCTCTCTCTCACACACACACACACACACACACACACACACACACAATAAATAATAAATTTAAAAAAGTAATAGGTAAAAGTATTCTGAAACAAGAAACATAAAAGGGAATGTGCTGGGAAAATTGTGGTATATACTTAACTCCAATTGTGAAATGTCTATTTTGTGCTTAGGATTGTCTTAGATACTAGGAAAGACATAATGAAATTGGAAGATGACCTCAAAAGTTGACAATATAGTTAAAGGAATAATGTTTACCCATGGTGTCACTGGAAGATAAGAGGACATATGATTAACTACTAAACATGAAGTACTTTCTAAATGTGCTATTGTAATTTTAATGAAGGAAATTTCCTTGTGGGAAGCCTTTGTGCAGAAGAAATAAATTTTGCTGAGTATAGGAATCTGGATTAATATTGAAGAGGAAAAGCTAAAATCTAAGTAACATTGGTTGGTGACTTTCAACCTCTTTTTTTTTTTACCCCCCACTACCCAATTAATAATTCCTCTAATAAACACAAGGGTAATGAACAGATTAAAAAAAAGGTGAAGGTTTTTGGAGAAGTCTGGATTATTACCCATGGTTGAAAATACCTTGTACTTAAATTAGAGAACAGATTGATGTCTTTCAACATTGTATCACGATGACTCTGAGTAAATATGAAAAGAAACATGTTGATGAATTTATTTAATTTCCCCTAGCAGAATCATATCAAAACCTATCGCCACACCATACTGCTACACGTTGCCCCCAAAATCAGTTCTGGCAACAAGAATATATTCTCATATATATAGGCACAAGCCTATTGGGTGACAGTGTTTCAGCTGATCTCGATGAGGCTTGGCTGGGAATGCCTGCTTTGGGCTGTATATTGGCTATACTTGCATCTAGGCTGTGGTTCGGTTCAGTTTTCTTCCATTTTGCTTGTTCTGGAACAAGCTACCTCAGGCATACTATTTGCAAAGTCAAGTGTTGTAACACAAGCATGAAGAGAACACATGTGCATATTTAAAGCTTTTATATGTGTTATGTCCACTAAAATCACACTGAGAAAAGCCAGTTATATAGTCGAATCCAGCATCACTAGGATAGAGAAATATATCCGACCTACATGGGAGTGTGGATATTGTTTTGAACAATAATGTCAGCTGTCGAAGAAATTATCCACAAAGCAATCCTTTCCATTTAGGTTGCCTTTAAATGGATTTTCCACATTGCCGTTTCTGATTCCGCTGTTCTTTAGAATTATTCTACCTACCTCATGGTTATATGAAGGTAAGAAGGGTATCAGTTTGCTGTTACATCTTTAAAGACGTTTTACAATTGGAGAAAAAAAAAGTAAAACAATAACACGCTATATTCATCATAGTACAGCTTCAAATTAAAATCTGCAGAAATAAATTTCCCTCCAGTTAAGTAAAAAAATATTATTTATTCATTCAAAAGGTTTTCTTTGAGCATCTACTCTACTACTCTATGCCGGGCCCTGTTACTACAAGCTGTAAGAACAAAGACTCAAATCTTCCCCTGGAGCAGCCCACAGTTTATGTTAGGAGACCATGTGCGAACAAGTACATTGTGATGCAAGTTTAGCTTAGCTCTGGTGCTACTGATAACTTTAAGCCTAACTGCAGATCTGCAGGCAGATGACTGGAGAACCTGATAATTCCTGGAACTGAAGGGAAGGAGTTGGGTACCAGTGACTTTGGCCACACATTGGTATTAGGCAGTCTCCTTAACAGTATCTCAAGACCCTCCTCTTTCCCGCTTGCTTTTCGGGCACAGTGTCCACTTGAAAGAACTGTAGAATTGTTTAATAATATAATTCAATCTGGAGAGCTACCTACCAAATACATTTTTCTTCTTGTTTAAATGATTTGTTCGGCATCCAGTGGTTTTGGATAGAGGCGATTGCTTTCACATCAATATTTTTACATAACGGGGTTGAATAATTTAGGACAGTGGTTGTCAATGTTGTGCGTGCTTACAAATCACTCAGGTAGCTCATGAAAGGAAATCCCCAGGTCTATGTGGCAAATGTTCTACATTCCAAGTATTATGGGATGAGGCCCGGGAGATAGCATTATTAACAATCAACCTCACTGTACTCAATCCCCGGGTAATTCTGAGGGGAAAAATTTGTTTAGAATGTGAATACATTACTTTATTCCAAATTATCATTGTTAATACTGGCAATGGGCTTTGCAAAAGTCTGGCTTATGATTATCCCACTTAATGCTTCAGAAGCAGATACTTGGTTTTGTTAATGGAGATTCGGTTTCATGGGGCCAGGAGTGCCCATTAAAGGTTGAATGAAAAGGGAAAAAAAAGACTGTTTTCTCAAAGCAAGTAGTCTTCTTAACAGCATATGTCTAACCTCTGCTGTTGAAATATATTTGAAAGTAATTAAAAGAAATGAAAATATATAAACACAAGGTAAGGAAATTTGACATATTTTAAGCATAAATGTTAAAAAAAAAAAGTAAAGGCAAATAGTATAAATTTTAATAAAAGATAAAATAGTTAAGAAAGAGAGGATCTAAATCAACTAAAAATAAAACTAAACACCATAAGACTTAAACTGGTAAAATTTTTAGGAAGATAACTGATAAAAGTTATGTGTGAATCGGGGGCACCTGGTGGCTCAGTCGGTTAAGCTTCTGACTCTCGATTTCAGTGCAGGGCATGATTTTGCGGTTTGTGAGATGGAGCTCCACACTGGGCTCTGTGCTCATGGTGCAGAGCCTGCTTGGGATTCTCTCTCTGCAGCTCTTTCTCTTTCTCAAAATAAATAAGCTTAAAGTTATGTATGAATCTAAGAATAAAGAAAGAAAAGACAACAGGAAGATATTACCAAGAAAAGACAAACTAAGCAAAGAATTTTTTTGATACAGTGAAACAGATAAAACAAATAAGTAAAAAGCAAAACAAAAACTACACAAAAAACCCCAAAGCAGAATTACTGAGGAATTAAAAGGACATAAGAAGAAAAGGAACTAAAATAATCAAAGGGAATATAAAATACAATTGAATGCAAAAGAGAACAAAGTTTAAGGAGGAAGAAGTGAAAGCTAAGAAAATGCTGATACTAAGTCTAACACCTAATATTTCTATGAAGCAGCAACAGGGCCTTGCTACCAGCTGAAGCCCCGTTTTTGATCCAGTATGTGGAATCTGTACAAATATGTCTTCAGGGTCATGGGGTACACAAGAAAAATTCCTGGCTCTTCATATTTTCCCTCACACTGCTCTCAACTAGTCAACTAGTTGACTAGGGATGAGGACAAAACTAAACATTGTTTGGCCACAGTTTTTTAACTCCCTAAAACAACACCACACGTGCCCTTCCCCAGCAAGCAGTGTGCTTACTTGACAAACTCATTTTGCTTTGTGTGCAAAATGGCCCCAATCCCTACCTGCCTTTGTTGAGAAAAATGGGAGAATAGTACTTTACTCTGCTAAATGGGTAACATACTCTACTTAGTACTACATAGGGTTTGTTTGCCTCTGGAAAAAGAAGTGCCTTTTTGAATATCAAGAAATAGTCGTAAACTTTTGGGCAAAGATTCTAAATGATAATTGATAATGCAATATTTACTAAGAGCCCATGTGTATCTCAGATAATCTCTGATAAGAATTTAGAGGGGGCCTGGGTGGCTTAGTCTGTTAAGCGTCCAACTTCAGCTCAGGTCATGATCTCTCAGTTTGTGAGTTCCAGCCCCACATCGGGTTTTATAATGTCAGTGCAAACCCCGTTTCGAATCCTCTGTCTTCCTCTCTTTTTGCCCCTCCCCCATACTCTCACCCTGTCTCAAAAATAAATAATAATAATAATAATGATAATAATAAAGAATATGAGTATAGAGATTTCCTTGTACTTTTGTCACCTGGAGTTATTTAGCTACTTAGACATTCTACTAATAAATATTAGGGGTTTTATTTCTCCTTCTGTTCCCTTTATGTGTTGATTGGCTTTACAAATATGTACTGAGCACCAGTAATATGTAAGGAGATATACTAGGTGCTGAGATCAGTGCTAACCAGGATGAACCGGGTGATTGTTTTGATGACACTTACGTCTTGACAGAAGATTCAAAGAATAATAAAATATAGGCAGTCAAAATATCACATGATGATATGTGCTATTATGTTGGTATGCTAGTGTTTAGCTACTCTACTAGAAGTTTCAGGGTAGACTTGTCTGAAGATAAGATTTTGAAGCTAAACTATCAATCTTGCAAGTATGCAAGTATGTTATCCATTCGTTTGTTTTGTTTTGTTTTGTTTTGTTTTGTTTTAAAGACATTGTGGGAGAAGCCCTAAAAAGCAAATGGGCTTGGCACATTCTGGAAACCAGAGGATAGCCAATGTGTCAGGGGCAGAGTGGAAGAAGAGTAGTATGTGATGAAAGTGGCAAAGTATAAAGAGGCCAGATCCAAGAGGGATTCTTGAATGTGGTGAGAAGGTTGTGTTTTATTCTAGGTACAATAGGAAGTTATTGGAGGGTTTTAAAGAGGAGACTGACATGACCTGATTCACGTCTTAAGAAGATCTCTCATGCTGCTATGTGGGAATGGGTCAGATAAGGCAAGAATAGAAGCAGATAAGTTCAGTTCAAAGACAGCAGTTCAAATCAATGAAGTATGAGGAGAGGTGGAAGGATCTAGATACGGTTTAGACAGCAAAGTCAGTAGAGTTTGCTGACGTAGAGAAAGAGTAACTTAAAGTGTGTTTTCAAACAACCAGATGGAGGATTGATGTTCTTGACTGGGGAGAACTGGGGAAGAGAGGACTTGGTGGAGGGCACAGTGGAATATACAGGAAACCTCTCTTGGACAGATTACATCTAACATATCTATGTAGTAATTGGAAGCTCTAGGAATGGAGACATCAGACCTTGATTTAAAGATTTGGGATTCCTGATGTACTGATTCTGTAAAAGCTGTAGTTACTTGTCCAGCAACTTTGTGGTTATTGTTGTCATTAGTGTTCTCTAGGTCATTTCTTTGTGGTGGTCTTTACAAAGAGGCCAGACCTATATATCTACACTATAATGATCTAACTTCCTTAGTCATCATTAGGTCTGCTTCTCCCTCTGACCCTCCAGTACATATCCAACCGCTCTATGTGACTTGTGATCCCAGAAGACTGGTTCTTTTATTATTTAATGAATACTCTCTGCCTTGCCAATTCATCCCCACTGTTTGCTTCTTCCTTGTCTGGGAAGGCTTTTGGGTCCCTGAAAGCTTCAGTCCTTGGTGATGGGTCCCTTCTCTGGAATCTAAACCCAACAGTAAGTTTTCTATCACTGTTTCTCCATTTCTAAAAACGTAATACAATTACTATTGGTGTCTTAGGGTTCCTAAGAAATTGATATTTTAAATGAGCCATTGATATATGCAGATTACTATATTCAATATTGTTACTGCCAAAACAGATTTATCTGTCCATTTTTTTCAAAATAGGGCAAATAAAACGTGAATGATATTAAGAGCTTCACTTAGAAGGAAGTAATCATGTGTTTGTATTTACCTTGGTGGGAGATTATTTTGGTTAGCTCACCTTAGCAAGAAGTAATTTAATGACAGAATATTTAGGGCTTTTAAAGAATTGACAGCAGCTTGGGAGACTGGTCTCAGGGATAGAAAAACTCAAGGTGGCTCTAGTGGGAAGAAGACTTGGATAGGAAGCTTAGTAACTATCCTGAAGCAAATTGAGCCTCTGTCTTAACTGCTGCTCTTGTGCCGAATGAGTACTTCAAGGGTATTTGCTTGTCCTATTTCAGTTAGGTCAACCTCTAAAATTCTGGAAGAGAGTACTTCTTGGCTGAGTTCCTCTGGGGTGTAGGACAGAGAGTTATGACTCCTTTGGTCGCTTTCAACAGTATAGGCAAAGGGTAAGTAATTGCTACTAGGAGAGTGTTATTGAAGAGGGAGGAATTAGATTACTAAAACTAAGTACTATTGCAGCTTTTTACAGATAAGTGCCTTCTCCTCAAATAAACGATCAGTCCTTTGGAAATTTACATATATATAAACACATACATATGTAACTATATGTTTAAATATATACAATATGTTATATATATAGCACACATATGATATTTATATATATTACCTATAAATCCTGGACTTTGAATTTTGAGAGATGGGTTTGAGTCTTCTTCTTTTGATTCTTACTAATAAACATTGTTGTATTATTGCAAGATTTTAGTGAAATCACACCAGTAAAATACTAGTACAGTGTTTGGAAGGTGTTTCATAAACATAGATAATGATTATCAATGTTATCATTAACATGAATGTAAGACAAGCTGTTTAGCTCCTCAATCTAAGGAAAGTGAAATATATGTAATTTGTTTTAGATCATATAACCGCCTAGCCCCAACATTAAAAAAAAAAACAAAAAAACAAACCAAAAAAACCAAAACAGATCTCATGAGCATTGTGAATCTGCTATCCTTCCAATACACATTTGTTCAAATATGTAGAATTCAGTTTTTAACAATCCATTTGTTTTTAAAGAGCCAAAGATCTGAAATATAATTTGAAACATTGGCTCAAAGTGCAATAGTTCATTTCACTATAGTAACTCCTTCTCCTAGTGATTGCATTTTTATTTTAATACATTGTCCGTATTATACTGTTCTCACAATCTCCCAAGCTAATCAATGTTCAGAAGGATGCACCCACCATTATTAATCAACAAAAGTTTCTGTCAATCTCAGCCCTCAAATGTTAAATTGTATTCTCTCCAGCAAGCCACAAAGCCCTTTTTGATATTAAAATATCTTTAATCTCATCAAGGTCTATTGCCCAGTCCTTTCCTTTAAGCTATTAATCTCATTATATAACCTCCCTGGCCAAGTCACTCACTTTAAAAGGACTTCCCTTTTACCATCATTGTAAAGACCAAAGGAAAAGAAGATTGCTCTTTCCAAGCCTCAAAAGGGAAGGAAGTGATCTATTCTTTTATTACACTTTATTATGTCCTTTTGAAAATCTTATCATGTATTAGCAGTAATATTCATGACACTGGAGTACACTTACAATAGTCAGCTCTCATGGTTATCAAAAAGCTTCACTTTAGCATTTAATCAACTCTAAAAGCCATTCATTGCCTTGGATATTCCCAGTGCAACGAACATTATCCATAAGCAATTTTTTTTTTCATAGAGAAGCAAGATGGCACAGAGGATGGAATATAGCTTTAGTAGGGATTTATCCGATTTTTAAAAGGGCATTTTAATTTCCATAATATCTTCTCCAAGGAGCCTGCTGAGTGGTCGTGTAATCTACAAAGTATAGAAAAAAACTTGAAGGCATTGTCTTGCTTTCTGGTGAGGACTCCTTTCAGGAAATGAGTGGGTATCCTGGGGTAGCTTCAAGAAAAGCAGCCCATGAAGGAGGGAAGATGTAGTTGTAGTGGAAGCTTCTTCCTTGTGTGGTGGATACTGCAGTGGACATGAAAAGGTCTGTCAAATTCAAACTACCTCTTTCTGTGGTGATAGTGCCACTGTTCTTTCTAATGGGATGACTTCTTAGAAGCATTCCCATTAAATACAGGCTAAGAGATGTGAATTTCTGAAAGTGAAGGAAGCCCTTGAACTCCTTCCATTACTCTTATCTTGAAAAATATTATCTCCGAGGACCTTGAGGAGCAGTTAAGCTATTACTATCATCTCATTATTATTACTATATTATTATGAACCTGACATAAGTAGGGGCTCAATCAGCCTGGAGCTAACAATGCTGAAGGAAAAGGATTCTCTGATCTCTAAGTAACTCAACCAATATCCAGAGATTGGTGTTTTTTATTTTTTTTATATTTAGCCTGTATGATACCTAGGATGAATTTGACACTTGATCAAATCTATCCTTAACTCTTTTATTTCCTATGTTCTTCTACGTTTGTGACCACTCATTACCTACTTTACCAATTCCTTTTAGTCCTTCTGAGATTTGTTTTATGGGATGTTCACTACCCTCACAGCCTCAAAAACAACAAAAATGAGAAAAACTGTTCTTTCTCTCCATACTTCAAATACCACGTTTATGCCTGAAAAAGAGGGGCTTCCCCAACATGTTGGCGTTGGATATGGTCCAAGTGCCTGCCTCCACTGGAGGATAGGCACATTAAAAGTGGTTAAGGCTGACAGGGTGCCTGGTGGCTCAATTAAGTGTCTGACTTTGGCTCAGGTCATGATCTCACAGTTTGTTGGTTTGAGCCCCACGTCGGGCTCTGTGTTGACAGCCTCTTCAGATTCCATCTGTGCTCTGTCTCTCAAAAGTAAACATTAAATTTTTTTTTTTTTTTACATCCCACAGTGCTGATTTCTCCAGCACTGTGGGATGTATGTTCAGAGTCAAAATTAATATTTACAGAAAATCAAGGCGTGCATTATTTTTACATATCTGGTTAAATTTGGCAGGATGAAGTTTCTATATTTCCCCTTTACTGTAGTTTTAAATTATAAAAGTTAACTTTTACATGTCTCTAAATTTGCGGCAAAGTATTGCAAAATGAATTTTCTTTTGTATTAAAATTTGTAAATTCAAAGGTTTAATTTAAAATAAAAGATCAGGGGTGCCTGGGTGGCTCAGTCGGTTGGGCATCCGACTTTGGCTCAGGTCATGATCTCCCAGTTTGTGGGTTTCATCCCTGCATCCAGCTCTTTGCTGACACCTCAGAGCCTGGAAACTGCTTCGGATTCTGTGTCTCATTCTCTCTCTGCCCCTTCCCCACTTGTGCTCTGTTTCTCTCTGTCTCTCAAAAATAAATAAATGTAAAAAAATTTTTTTTAAATAAAAGATTAAAAATTTTCTTCTCCTTAACACTTTGTTTTTCTGGGATAGGGGCTGACAAGCAAAAATGAGAAGCTGTGTTCTCTAAAGAAGGTAGACATGCAAGCATTTAACTTCATTTAAATTTCTGAGTGATTTGGTGCTTGAATTTCCCAACATTAAAGTTGCACCTAAAATTGATCATCTTCAGTGTCACCAACAAATGTCCCTAAAACTTTTAGCAACTAATGGATTGTTTAAAGGACCTTAATAGCTCATTTGTCTAGTCAAAACCCCATCAACTCAACCTCTGAAAACCATACTTGCCTGTCATTAGAAAATTGAGTCCATTGTCCTTTAATTTTGAAATGACACATATTTCAAATCAATTAAGGCAGAAAGACCAATTATCTGGTGAATCTCTGACAACCAGAGTGTTTTTGAATAGCTGATGAGAAAGGTAGCGACAGTACAGCAGGCTGTGTACTGATGAATCAGGTAGAGGCCCCCCCCCAAAAAAAAGATATATGCAATCTTAATATAAGTATGTTAGTTCCCAAAGGCTATTAAATAAGATGTGTGTCTTCTTCCAATGGCTCCCAGTGGTTTTTAATAATGAAAGCTTATATTTAAAGGCTTCTATTTTTTCTATACCTCTTTGAGGTGTTTGGAAATATTCATGGCTTAAAAGTTCTCAGTTGTATCTTATTATTAAACACTTTTTTCTCTTTTTTCTCATCTTCTATAGCCATGGTTATAATCTACAATTTGTTCTATAATTGAAACGTAACCAATTCCATTTGTAAAAATGGTTCTTAGAGAAAAAATGAGGTGTTTTCTCTTCATGTTTCTATATTATGTATAATGGTAGCATCTGATCCAAATTATGGTCAGATAAATGCACACGGCTATGCAAATTTTCAGTTTGCAATTTTTCAAAAGGCTATAGTCATGGGATGTTAATGCATTTTTAATTGTCCTAGCATTGCTGAAAACGTAGCCAAAATTAGCAAGTTACAAATAATAGCTTTGCTGTAACTCATGAAAACAGTTACATAAATTAAAAAAAAAATGTGGTGAGGAAGCATATCTGGACATGTACAAAATACTCCAATGATAATATAGTATTGATTTTTACTCTATAATAAACATTCCTTTATTTTTGCTCATATTGACTTCATTGAACATATTCAATGAGGGCGAAAAAAAAACCCACGAACTTGGAACTTGGAACTTTTTACCTGGAAATTAATTGCCTTGCACTATCATAGAGATAAGTGAAGAATGTTCTAGATTTGATTCAATACAGCCAAGTTATTGAACTTTTAATTTAATTGGGCTGTTACTTAGAAGGGACTAATTTAAATGTCAGTCTCTAAGGGAAGGCCTTACCGAATACAAGCGTTTTCCCCCATCTTTAAAAATTAATTTTTAATTTTTTTAAAAGTTAAAGTATGATTTATGTAAGTGGTAGTGGTAAACTTTTTATTGTACAGTTATGCAACTTTCAGCAAATGCGTATGGGTGTGTAACATCGTTAAGATGACAGATCTGGAACACTTTCATTACACCACAAATTTTCCTCAAGTCACTTTGTACTTACCCACTACTCTTACTCTCAGCCCCGAGAGACACTAATTTGGGATCTGTCAGTTTAGTTTTTCTAGCTGGCATTATAAATGGAATTATCGGGGCGCCTGGGTGGCCCACTCCGTAAAGCGTCCGACTTCGGCTCAGGTCATGATCTCACAGTTCTTCATGAGTTGGAGCCCCGCGTCAGGCTCTGTGCTGACAGCTCGGAGACTGGAGCCTGCTTCAGATTCTGTATCTCCCTCTCTCTCTCTCTGTCTGCCCTTTCCCTGCTCACACTTTGCCTCTCCTCTCAAAAATAAAAATGAACACTTAAAAAAAATAGAAAAATAAATGGATTTACTATGCTATTATATAGCATTTGGAGTCTTACTTCTTTCATAATGCATCATGCATTTTTTTATTATCATCGCTGTTGTGTGTACCAGTAGTTCAATCCTCTTTATTGCTGAGTAGCATTCCATTTTATGGATGTTTGTTCAACCATTCCCCAGTAGAGGGACTGTTAGGTTATTTCCCAGTAGGGACAGTTATGAATAAAGCTGCTCTAAATATTCAAATAGAGGTCTTTGTGGGAACATAGGTTTGAATTTTTCTATTTATATACGTGGGAGAAAGGTTGTAGGGTCATATGGTAAGTGTATGTTTAATTTAAGAGACAGCCAAGCTGTTTGCAAAGTGGCTGTGCAGTCTGTCATTTTATACAAGTGATGTGTGAAAGTTCCAGTTGCTCTGCCTCTTTTCCAGTTCTTGGTATTGTCAGATAGGTCTGTTGTGGTGTCTGGCTGTAGTTTTAATTCATAATTCCCTAATGGCTAATGATGTTGGACATCTTTTCATATGATGATTTGTCATGCTTTTGTGGAATGTGCTTACATCTTTTATCTTTTTTCCTTCTTCCTTTTTCTGTTTTGGTTGTTAGTTTTCTTATTGAATTTTAGACTTTATATACACACATATGTATATGTATGTATATATATGTATATGTATGTATATATACTCTGGATATACATGCTTTATGTTATGTATTTCGAATATATTTTCTCCCAGTCTGTCACTTTTAATTTTCTTAACTGTGTCTTTCAAAGAGCAAATATGTCCTTAATATTGATGAAGTCCAAGTTATTACTTTTCTTTTTCTTTTACAATTCATCCTTTGGTGTGGTGCCCAATAAATTTCACCCAACCCAGGCTCACAATGATTTTCTCTTGTGTTTTCTTCCAGATGTTTTATATTTTACGTATTGCATTTAGGTCTGTGATGGATTCTGAATTAATTCTTTTGCGTGGTGAGATAAGAATAACAATTCACTCTTGTACCTGTGGACATATACTTGTTCTATCATCATTTATTGAAAAGACCGTTCCTTCCTCATTGAATTGCCATTGTACCTTTGTAAAACATCAGTTGACCATTTTTGTGTGGGTTTATTTATAGATTCCCAGTTTTGTTCCATGATTTGTGTGTCCATCATTGGTTCAAAAACATACAGTCTTGATTCCCACAGTTTTATAATAAGGCCTGAATTTAGGCAGTGTGAGTCTTTCAACTTTGCTCTTCCCTTTTGGTTATTCTAGATCCTTTGCATGTTCATATACATTTTAGAATCAGCTTATTAATTTCTACACACAAAAACCTGTTTGAATTTGTATCAGAATTTTATTGAGTCTATAGAACGGTTTACAAAGAATTGACAATAATATGGAGTCTTCCAATCCATGAGCATAGTAAATTTTTCCATTAGTTGAGGTCTTTTTTATTTGTTTAATCCATATTTTATAGTTTCCAGCAGATAGGTCTTACATATATTTTATGAGATTTATGCACAAGTATGTCTTGTATTTTGTTTCTATTATAAATAATCCTTTAAAATTTTGACTTCATAATTTTCTTTTATATTGAAATATAATTTATTTTTATATATCGACCTTGTATGATGTGACCCTGCTACACTTACTATTCTACTATATTCCTATTGTTTTTTTTTTTTTGTAGATTCCTTAGGATTTTCTACATAGACAGTCTTGCTTTCCAATCTGTATACATCCTATTTCTTGTTGCTTTCTTGAACTAAGTGCAGCCTCTGATAAAATGTTGAATAAGAATGGTAAAGTGAAACTCCTTGCTTTATTTCTGATCTTATATCATTCAGCAGGAAGTATGATGCCAGCTGTAGGTATTTTGTAGATCAATTTCATTGACTTGGAATGTTTCCTTCTCTTCCTAGTTTACTACTAAGACTTTTTATCATGAGTGGATGCTGAGATTTGTGAAGTGCTTTTTTTATTATTGCATATATTGAAATGAATGTATAATTTACTTTCTTCTTTTGTCAATATGGTGAATTATACTGATTGCTTTACTATATTAAATGCATCTTGCATTCCTAGAGTAAACTGTGTTTTGTAAGGATATATTATCCTTTTTATGTATTGTTGAATTCATTTTGCTAGTATTTTGTTGAGAATATACCTTCCTAAGTTTATGAGAGATATAGGACCTTAGGGTTTTGTTTGTTTGTTTGTTTTTAATGTATTTAATCCTTAATGTCCTTGGTCTTTATATCAATAGTGCTGACCCATGCAATGACTTAGAAAGTATTAAGTTTTCTCTAGTAATCTGGAAGAATTGGTATGAAATCAAATTATTTCATCCTGAAATGTCTGATAGAATTCACCTGCAAAGTTACATGCCCCTGGGTTTTTATTTTTTGTAATGTTTTTAATTGTAAATACAATTTCTTTAATACATATAGAAATATTCAGATTATATATTTCTTCTAAAGTGAGCTTTACCAGCTTCTGTCTTTCAAGGAATTTGTCTATTCATCTATCAACTTGATGAGTATACAACTAGTGTGGAATTTTACTGCTATCTTTTTTATGTTTGTAGGGTCTGTACTAGAGTGATATCTGCTCTTTCTAAAATTGGTAGCCTCTCTTTCTCTCTTTCCTTTCTCTCTTTCCTTTCTCTCGCTGTTTCTCCTCTCTCACACACCCAAACACACAGGCACACTTTTTATCTTTTTGATAAGTCTGGCTAGAAGCTGATCAACTGTATTAATCTTCACCAAAATCCAGCTTTTCATTCTTTTAATTTTACTGATTATTTTTCTGTTAATCTTAATTTTACTAATTTTTGGTTGTTTTTTCTTTCCGGTTTCTTTGGGTTTAACTTACTCTCTTTTTCCTAATTCTGTCAACTTAGATAATTCACTTTCAATCTATCTTCTTTTTTAATATAAGCATATAATCCTATAAATTTCCTTCTTAATACTGCTTTAGCAGCAGCCCCCAATTTTTCATATATATTTATTCAGTTAAACGTATTCTCTGATTTCACTTTTAATTTTCTCTCCAGCCATGGGTTGTTTAGAAATGTGTTGTTTAATTTCCAAGAATGTGGAGACTCTGCAGATACCTTTTTCATATTGATAACTAGTTTATTTTGTCATGGGCTAAGAACACATAGGGTATAATTCTTTCAAATTTATTAAAGTTTGTTTTATGTTTCAAATATGCCCTATTTTGGTAAAAGTTACATGCATGATTGAAAAAATGTTTTGTAGTTTGGTGGAATGTTTCATAAATCACAATTAGGTCAAATCATATTATTTTCAGGTCCACAGTGATTTCTATCCACAGTTTTATCATTTACTGAAATAAGCATGAAAAATTCTCCAACTGTAATTATAGATTTGCCTGTTTCCTCTTTTAGCTCTACCAATGTTCATTCATCTAATTGGAAGTTCTGTTGGTAGGTACATACTTCTTTAGGATTGTTATCAAGTCCTTGTGAACTGATGCCTTTGTCATTATTCAGTTTCCCTATGTATCATTTGCAATATTCCTGATTCTAAAGTCCACATTTTCTTCTGTCTTTTTTAATGTGTATTTATTGAGGGGGGGGGAGAGAGAGAGAGAGAGAGAAAGAGAGAGAGAGAGAAGGGGGGTCGGCGGGGGGGGGGGCAGAGTGAAAGAGAATCCCTAGCAGTCTCCATACTTAGCAAGGAGCCCAAAGCGGGGCTCAATCTCACAACCCTGAGATCATGACTTGAGCTGAAATCAAGAGTCAGATGGTTAACCCACGAGCCACCCAGGTACCCCTGAAGTCTACATTATAGCCACTTGAGCTTAATTTTGGAAATAATACCTTTTTCCTCTTCTTTCCTCTAAACTATCAAGGTTTTTCTCTTTTGCATGTTTTGTATTGTTTTGGCTTTTAGGACAGCTTATGGGTGGGCCTTGCTTTGTTTTGCACTTGGACCATCTGTCTTTTAAAATGTGTATTTAGACCACTTACATTTATTGATGTTGATATGATTAAAGCCTATATCTTGTTTATTTCTAATTGTTCCATGTATTTTGCTTCTTTTTAAAACTTTTCTTGCCATTAAGTGAATAATTTTGGATTATGTATTTTTTACAAATCCATTTTATTTCCACTCTTGACTCATTATGTATACCCAATATTAAAAAAAAATTGATTATTGTCCCAGACTTCACCATTTGTGTCTGTTTGTTTGTTTGTTTGTTTGTTTGTTTGTTTTTCCCTTAGTAATCTCTACACCCAATTTGGGCTCAAACTCTCGACCTTGAGATCAAGACTAACATGTTCTTCTGACAGAGCCAGGCAGGCACCCCCACCATATGCCTCTTTAATCACAATTTGCCTTAAGATAATATTGTACCACTTCCTATATATTCAACATATCATAGGACAGTTTCTCTCTGCCATCCATTGTGCTACTTTGTCACACATTTTACTTTTATGTATGCTATAAACATGTAGTACATTACAACTATTTTTGTTTTAAGTAGTCAATTATCTGCTAAGAAATTACATGACAAATTATATATTTATCTTTATTTTCAACATTCTTGAACTTGTGTAGATCCCAGTTTTTGCCTGGTATTTTTTATAGATGAAAAGCTTTCTTTACAATTTGTTGTATTTAGGTCTTTAACTAAAGTACTCTCTGCTTTTCTGTGTCTGAAAAAAAAGTATTTCTCCTTTATTTTTGAAAGTATCTTCACTGAGTATAGAATTATGGGTTAAGTTTTTTTTTTTTTAAAGCATTATCCAGATGTCATTTTATTGTCTTGTCAGTGACAAGAATTCTGATGCAAATTTTACTTTTGTTTCCTCTGTATAATTTGTTATGTTTTCTGGTTGCCTTCAAGATTTTCTCTTTATCTTAGATTTTTAACTGTTTGAATAATATATGTGATTTTTAAAAATCATCCTGCTTGTTATTCTCTGAGCTTCTAGAGACAGTGTTTTTATTTTAAACTTCTTCTACATTATCATCTTTGAATATTTTTTCTGCCCCATTGTTTCACTCTCCTTTTTATATGGATTTATTTGCGTGTATGTTAGATTTATATTTTCCCACTGTCCTTAGCTGCTGTCTACTCCGTTCTTATTATTACTATTATTATTCATTGGCTTATCAGTTTAGGTAATTTCACTTGAGGTATCTTCAGTTCACTGATTCTTCCCTCACCTATATCACCTACAATGAGACCATTGGAAACATTCTTCACCTCTGTACTGTGAATTTCATCTCTAGCATTTTTATTTTTATTTTTTTTATAGAATGCCATATGATCATGCATGTTGTCCACTGTTTCCACTGTAACCTTCAACTTATTAACTATATTTAAAATTCCATGTCTGAATCTGGTTTTATTGATTGCTTTGTCTCTTGATCACATATTATTTGTCTTCCTTCCTGTTGTATCTTGTAATTTCAGGATGAAATCCAGTATCTTCTGTAGCATGGTAAAAATTTAGGTAAATAATAGTGATGCTTGCTAAAGCACACATCCTCTTTTTTCTGAATTGTTCGTGTCAGAGGCTGAATCAGTCTAGTCAGGAGTTGGGCTAGGTTTGATTTGTTGTTGCTGTGGCTTCCCTCAGTGCACCACAGGCTACAAATGCCTCTTAGTTATCTTGTGTTTAGGCTGGAGACTGATCTCCCAGAGAGTTTTCCCATTTTTTTTTTTCCTACCCTTATCTTTAGGTCTGAACATTGCACCTAACTTCAGGGAAGGTTTCTCTTTCTGGATGACTTTAAGCAGGATTAGACTGCCATTACTTCTTATATAATACTTACTAGGCTGGTAGAGGTAAGTAGTGGAGGGAATCTCTACCATTCTGGTCCAACCTAATCTTAAAGAAGTGCAGTGTCCCTGCTTTTTAGGAAGGAAGACTTTTCAATGATCCTACTCCTCTTCCAGGTAGGGAGATTCATGGTCTGGGTTCATGGTGTATTTCTGTCCCTACTTCAGGAGTAGAGGTTGTTATATTTTTTTTTAATTTTTAAATTTTATTTTTTATTCCTCTTTCCTTAGCTGTACTGGATTTTCACATATATCCTGAGGGTGATGGTGTTTTCTTATGGCTCCCTTAGAAGCTTTAGGCTTTTGGTCTATGGGAGATATAAGAGAGAAGGGTCCCAGTGGGAATTTGCAATAGCTATTTTTCCCCTCCTCCAGGCTTGCATTGGAAATGAGGTTTTCTCTCTATGCTTGTCCACTAACCAGTTTTTCTTGTGAGCATATAGTGAAGTCTGTGGAAAAGAACCTTCAAGTGGGTGTGAATTCCTCTTGTATCTGTTGCATCCCAAGTTTCTACACTTTCTTGTAAATTATCACATCCAGCCTTTAGCTGAGTCTTAAAGTTTCAGCTGAATTCTTATTATTGGCACCTATGGCAGTATGGTGTTTGATATCTGCCACAGGTAAGCAAGCGCTCCCATCCAGTTTTTCCTTAGGGATTCCTGTCCTTCAAGTTTTGGGCTGAGTCTCATGTAGCCTCACATATCTGGTGAATCCAATAAAAGACATAGTCTTTAAAACTTAACTAGCATTTCTGGGTTAATATTGCGGGAGAAGTGATGCCTTTTCCAGCTTTCTACAATCAAGCCAAAGCCAGTAGTGACAATTGAATGAATTTTGTAACTATGAGTAATATCTAAGTTAGAAATATGAGTGAAGTAACATAAATATGTCAAGACAATTGAAAGAATTGGGTGAATGTAATTAGTTATTTTATTTTGGGTTGTTATGTGTGTGTTATGTGTGTTTCTGTGGGTACATGCGAATAAGTACATGAGTATCCATGTTTAAATGTAGGAAGTATTTGGACTTAGGAAATCAGAAAATAATGATATCTTTTTATTATAAAAGAGAGGCAACCAAATTACCTTTCATCTGGCCCACAACGCTCCAGTTTACATACCAGGACAACAATTTCCTTAAAATACAAAAACGGGATTTCAGCATATTAAACAGTAAACATTTGTAGTTGATGGGAACATGAGCTTTTGGGAAATTTTAAGTGAAAATCACTATGGAAATCCTAATCTTGATAACCATAATGCACCATACACTGATATGTTGAGATGGTTTCTGTGTGTGGACTATTATGTTTTTCCCCATAATTTTTACAAAAGAAGGTCCACTTGGTGGTTCTGAGAAATTCAGTATAAAATTTCCATTAGAGAATATGCATAACATTTTCCAAGATGGGTCTTTGCTTTAAATATTTAACAATATTTTTAAAGGCTGCAAGACTGGAAAAATTAATGCATTTCTATCATAATAATGAAAGATTATATGTTCTGATTATGTTGAAAAGACTGATGACAGGAATGATTTGAGGCACACGTGTTGGGCCTGCTTTCTTGACATGGGTGGTTCTAATAAAAAATATTTAAATCTGAACCTTCTGGTTTTTATACCAGAAATGGAAATATCAGAATTAAATAGCTTGTACTCCCTCCCTCTGTTATATAATACAAGATGTATATAATGGGACACAGCTTGGATTGGAATTTTTGTCTATTAATAAAAACACAACCTCATTACTCAAAGAGAAAATATATGCAATAGCATAAAAGAGAGCTATATTATACAATGAATATATGGACGCTGTGATAAAAAAAAAATAAAACTTTTTTTCTCCACTCTTTTAAAAAACTTACTATTGAAGTGCAATCAACATTTAGAAAGGATCATCTATCATGAGTGTACAGCTTGATGAATTTTCACAACTAAATGGCCTAGTCTAAACAGCTCTGAGATAAAATCCAAAGACAAAGTAAACAAATATATACCCCAGATCATTACCAACACTACAGATGCTTCTTTCTCTTCCTTGCAGCCTCTATCTCTGTGAGAGTAACTGTTACCCTGTGTTCTGCATAAATTAGTTTTGTATGTTTTTGTACTTCACATGAATGGAATCTTGGTGTATGTATTCCTTCTGAATTCTTTTGCTCAACATTACGTATCAGATGTATCCAGAGTCTTCTGTGTAGTTGAAAATCGTCCATTCTCCTTGTAGTATGACATTTCATTTTGGGAATATAGCATACTTTAATCAACAATAAGAATTTGGGTCATCACAAGTTTGGGGAGATTATGAATGTGGCTATGAGTATTATAATACATATATTTGGCAAACATGTACAATGTATTAGGTAGAAACCTAGGAGTATAATTATTGACTTATCAGGCAGGCATGTTTTTGCTCTGATATCAAGCTCTGATTTCAATTTACATTTTCCTGATACACAGTGAAGATAAATATCTTGACATATATTTATTGGTAATTTAGATATCCTCTCGTTAAGTGTCCTCTTAAATCTTTTGTCCATCTATTGGATAAGCTGTAAATTTTGTTACTGATTTATTAGAGATCTTGATATATTCCAGAAACTAGTCCTTTTTCAGTTGTGTATGATAAATATCCTCTCTCATACTGTGAATTTCTTTCCATACTAGAAGGGGTGAATTCTGATAAACAGAAGTTCTTAAGTTTAAGATCATGTAATATTTTTTTCTTTTATAATTAACACTTTTTGTGCCCCTTTTGAGACTATTTGCCTACCTTATATATTTGTTTCTATTTATTTTCCTAATGGTTTTATTGATTTACTTTCACATTTAGATGTGCTATTGATCTGTAGCTTATTTTTGGTTAATTGTAGGGTAGAAATCCAGGTACTTTTTTTTCATATAAAGGAACTAGCACCATTTATTGAAATGACCCTTCCTATCTTCAAGCACTGGGGTTACCTTTGTCATAGCTAGTTGAGTATTTATGTGTGGGTCTATTTTTTAGCTCTCTGTTCTATTCAAATGGTAGACATGTCTAATGTTGCATCAGTATTGCATTGGACTTTACAGTGTCACCATGGAGATGGCATCCCTCAAAAGAATTCCTTTTTTTTTTAGCTGGTGGAGCTTTAGATTGATAATTCTGCCATTTTCATTTCATTTCCCGAAAGTCAGGATCGGCTTGTGAAAAGTTGTTAAACAACATACTAAATGTGAAATGTCAACCCTCACTCTAAACTTTCCCTGTTCAGAGCATCAAATGAAGACTTCATTGGGTTTTATAGTGGCTTTCTGATCTTGGTAGTCCATTGAAGAAGGGAGTTTGAAAGTTGTTGTATACTGTTAATGATTGTCTCCCCATGTCCTGCCTGAAATACCATGATTGTTTATGAAAAGTATCTTTAATAAAGCTGGAGACAGTTTGGCTTGGGGAAAAAAAAAAACAAACAAGACAACTTTGTCTTAGCTATTGATGAATGGAGAAAGTTTGTTAGTTATGTCTGACTTCTTCAAGATTGCCTTGTCTTATGCTTAGCAATTTTTATTTCTATCTGGCTCTTGGAATCTAGTTGTCCATTTGCACACATGTATATACACACATCCTTGCTGGTATTTTAATTGTAAATGCATGAAATCTATAGATTAATTTGGGCAGGGTAGACATGTTTATAAATTTGAATTCCCAACCCATAGACCTGTATACCTATTC
Organism: Lynx rufus; assembly: GCF_022079265.1. Taxonomy (NCBI): domain Eukaryota; kingdom Metazoa; phylum Chordata; class Mammalia; order Carnivora; family Felidae; genus Lynx; species Lynx rufus. The sequence goes on from NW_025814834.1 coordinate 154,839,679, forward strand.
ACTTATATCTTCTTTAATTTCTTTTATGCTCTTCGGAGTTTCTAGTGTAGAGCTATTTCATTTACAGTTTTTGTTAGATTAATTTAAACACTGGATACATTTTGTTGCTAAGGTTATTAACATTTTAAATTTCAATTTTGTCTATGTTGATAACCTATAGAAATACAGTTTATTTGTGTGCTCTCTACACAGCCTTCTTGCAAAAATCATTTATTCTAAAAAGGTGTCGATTCTTCTGAATTTTCAATATAAACAATTGTCTTCAGATGATGCCAGTTTCATTTCTTTTATCTAAAAATGCCATTTCTTTGTCCACTTCTCTCCTTGCCATATTGTTCTGGTTGGTTACAGAATAAATAAAACGTTGAATAGAAGCGAGGATACTTGCATCTTTGTCTCATACCCAAGTCTAGGGAGTTTACAGGAATTGAGTGTGATGATTGCAGTTATACTTTCTGCAACCTCCCTTTCTTTTGCTACATATTTTTATTTAATCAGGAGACATTTAAATGTTGAGTGCGTCCATTAGTTCAAAGGTGAAAAGAAGAAAGTAGATCAGGAGAAAATGGACAAAGGGATGATAAGGGTTTATTTCACTAGTTTTTATCCTGCCTGTCTAGAGAATAGGAATGTTTAAAGAAAACTGGAAAGCAGAAAAAGTATTCAAAGAGGAGCAGAATTCTGAGTAGTCATTGACATCCTCTCAGAACTGCAGCATTGAGTGTGAAAGCAGGTAACAAAGAAGACTTGATTCTGTGACTTCCCCATATCCAAACACTTCACTTTTGAAGCAGCATCTATAATTGTTGTTAAAAATTACAATCAAGAAGTTCAATATGCTATACAGAGATGCCATACTTTAAATGGTCGGTGTCTATTATGATGTGAGATCATTCTCTAAATCCCATAATTATATTTATAACCTTACTTTGATACATATCACCATTGAAACTGCTAAGGCATGTATTACTATCTTGAGATTTTTGTTTCTCTTCTCAAGGTTTAATTAATCCAAAATTGGGATTCCATACATTCATTAGAAAAAGTGCAATAGTTTTTGGTTGTTGTGGTATGATCCATGGATTAGATTATGGTGTAACCAAAAGATGAGTATTTATTCTTTAATAGAAAATATTTACTGATGTATGTTAGGTCCATAAAAACTGTGATGGTAGATACAAACACAAAGATAAAGCACCTCAGGGAATTATTTATCTGGAGGTTACTTTGTGGCATAGGCATCATAAGGTAATTTCATCATGTTATCAAGGAGTTGTCACAAAGGAGTCAAGCAATGTTGTACTAGTAAATATTTAACAATTGGTTTCCTGGAGACAAAAACCCAAATACGTAGCATCTACTAATTACCATAGTGTAAATACTCGTTTCATAGTCAGCTAAAAGATGCCAATGGTTTAACAGCTTGCTCACAAAATTCCTAAAAATTTAAAACTTGGCTCCTTCAAGTCATATGAATTGGCTTCAGTACATTACTTGATTTAAGGAATAACAAAAAGCCACAAAAGAAGAAGAAGCACTAACTTAGGGTAAGGCCCAAGAATTGTACACAGGCTTTTGTCCCTGGATCTTGTTGTACATTGTATTTTAGAAATACTATGTGATGTAGTAGGAAGTGCTATGGCAGATCTTACAGAAAGAAGCTACATTAGATTTTAAGTAGTTAATATATCCTTACCCAAACTAGGTCTTTTCTTCATGGATTAGATTATATTGAAGATATTTGGGGTATAAAGATTTAGACTGGAGCTCTTTCCATTATGTCAACTTTATTCATTTTTTAATAAAAGTCCTTTGGGCAGGATTTACATACTAATTCTAGGCTTCTGAGCTGTAAAAACTGTAACCTGTCCACAGACTTTGCTGAAACAGGTGTATAGTGAGAAATATTTGCTGGCCTAATGGAGAAGTGTTGAAACAAACAAAAACTTTCATTTAATAACTACCTGCTCTGGGTGTGTTATATACAGAATGGCAGGCAAAATGACAAGATTTGCCACTCACATAGGAAATCAGATATGTTTTTTTTTATGTCATTCTTTATATATATATATATATATATATATATATAGTGTGTGTGTGTGTGTGTATATATATATATAGTGTGTATATATATATATATATATATATATATATATAGGCAATTGCCATATAGTACAATGCCAATTAATAGGAAAATAGAGTAATAAGGGAAATCATAACCCAGAAGCCTAACACAGGAGGTGGGGTTTAGGAATCTAGTTAATAAACTTTATTCATTCTTTTTTCTAATCTACATTATGGGTTTAGCATATGCTGGGCAAAATGAAAACAGTAATAAAAAAAAACAAATATAGTTCTTGTGGTCATAAATTTAGAGTCCAGTCTTTTGAGGGAGGGAAAACTGAGACAAAAAATTGAACAAATAAATGTATACTTTCAAAATGTATAAAATATTGTAAAAGAAATATGAGATATGCCTTAGTTGAATGTAAGTAACAGAGTACCTTATCTAATCTGTGGGTCAGAAAAGACTTTTCTAAGAAAGGGTCTTTTGAGTTAATATCAGAAGACTGTGTATGAATTAACTAACTAAAGAATGGTGGTGGGAGCATCCCCAGCATAGATACAAGCACTTGAAGGCTGTGAAGGCAAAAACAAAAACAAAAACATGTTATTTTAGATGGTCATTTTGGCAGAAACAAAAGAAACAAGGGAGAAGGAAGGATGAGATGAGACTTGGAAAGGTGGACAAGGGTTTCTGAGACATATCAACAAACCTAAACTTTACCCCAACAGCTATGAGTAGTTCTTGAAGGATTTGGGAAGGGAAATGATGGGGAAAAATATTAATCTATGTTCCAGATTTCTAACACAACCTACTGATACCTTTAGGAAAAGAAAGTTTTTTACGTTAGTCAATGGTTGAGTCTGCTCCACTGGAATTTGCTATTTAATGCAGATTTTTGTAGGTTGAGTTTTAAGAGAATCACTGTACCTTACTCTATCATTTCTAAATGGTTCACACTGGGGTGCCTGGGTGGTCAGTCAGTTAAGCATCCGACTTCGGCGCAGGTCATGATCTCACGGCTCCTGAGTGTGAGCCCCGCGTCGTGTTCTGTGCTGACAGTTCAGATCCTCGAATCTGCTTCAGATTCTGTGTCTCCTTCTCTCTCTGCCCCTCCCCTGCTCGTGCTCTGTCTCTCTCCTTCAAAAATAAATAAATATTAAATTAAAAAACTAAAACTAAAAATGTTTCACACTAATATATGTGGTCAAAAAACAGATAAAAAAATGATCTGTTCACCTGAAGTTTGGTTTTACCTTCAAGGCCAGTTTGTAAACACATCTACCACTCTGTTTTTTTGTCTCATTTGTTGGTTTTCCTCTCTAAGAGCTCATGGCTAAGTCAAACAAGAATTACGGCTGCAGATTGAATCACAGCATCTTTGAGTAAAATAAGAGGTTTAAGAGGATTTTGAATGGAGAGAACGTTCTTTGGCCTTATTAGGTGCTTCCTTTAAGCAGATGCGGTCTGCCAGACAGATGGGAAGAGGTGGGAGAGAAGAATCTGTGTCTAGTGCTGATATCTACTGATATTCACACTGGTATTTTCTGAATTCTTGAGTTCTACGTCTTATAAAGTAGTCATTTGTTCTTTCAGTACTTAGTGCTTACCATATGCCAGATGCTTTATCAGTGAACAAATCAGACAAACACCTCAGTCCTCACTGACTTCAATGATCAAGAGAGGGAAACGTATGATAAACAAGAGGCATTATAAGGAAATACAGACATATTAAAAAATAACTTAGTGTGATGAAAGATAGTAATGGAATACAAAGAAAAAAGAACAGAGTAAGGTGACTTGAAAGTGTTAGGAGGGAAGGGTGTGAGGAAGGATAAGAGTGTCAAATAAGTGGTTAGGATTCACCTTTTTGAAAAGATGAGATATGATCCAGGACTTGAGTGAGGTAAGGGAATGAGCAAAAACAGTGTCCGGAGAAAGAATATTCCAGGAAGAGGGAGCAACTAAAGCAAATGTCCTAAAGCAGAAGCATACTTGGTATTTTCTAGGGCCTTTTAGGCTATTGTAAGGAATCTTGCCTTTACTTTCAGTGTAAGGTGGATCCATTGAAGGGAGGTTTTTTTTGTTTGGTTTGGTTTGGTTTTTTCTTTTTTGTTTTTGTTTGTTTGTTGTTGGTTTTTTCAGTGTTTGTTTCTTAAATGCAACATTCTGGCTATCCTGTTCAGAAGACTTTAGAAAAGTAAGGATAAAGTCAAGGAGAACACTGCAGTAACCCAGTTAAGAGAGGAGAAGAGATGGTAGCCTAGAACAAATGGTTATGATAACTGCTGAAGAAAGAGAGTCTGGATACATTTTGAAAGGAGACCCGGAAGTATTTGTGTTATGGATGTGGCACAAAAAGAAGGGTCAAGGATGACTTTTTGCCGCCCCCCTCCCCACACCCAAACAACTGGAAAGTTGCCATTAACTCAGATGAGGATGGCTACTGGTAGAGCAGATTTTGAGAAAAGATTATCAAGACATTAAACATATCAGCAGAGGTATCACGAAGGGCAGTTGAATATATAAGTTTGGAATTTAGAAGTGTCTAATTGGTGGTATTATTTTGGAAGTAATTAACATAAATATTATTTAAAGCCATTAAGCTAAATAATACAGTCACTGAGGGAGGGAGCATAGACGGAAGAGGACAAAATGCTGAACTTGGGTCAGTTCAATATTAAGAGGTTGGGGAGAAAATGAGAAAGCAGTAAAGGATGTTGAGAAAGAGTGACCTTAGAGGAAGTTGGAAATCAACAATGTACAGTATCCTGGTATTAAAGTAAATTATTTAAGAAGGTGAGTAATGGGGGCACCTGAGTGACTCAGTTGGTTAAGCAACTGACTCTTGATTTCAGCTCAGGTCATAATCTCACAGTCGTGGGATCAATCCCCGCATTGGTCTTGACGCTGACAGTGCCAAGCCGCTTGGGATTGTCTGTCTGTCTGTCTGTCTGTCTGTCTGTCTGTCTGTCTCTCTCTCTCTCTCTCTCGCCCTCTCTCTGCCCCTCTCCTGCTTGCGTGCGCTCACGCTCTCTCTCTCTCAAAATAAATAACAAAAAGAAGTGAGCAACAAACTATGTCAACTATTGCTGATGGGTCAATTAAATGACTAAAATGTAACCACTGGATTTAACAATGTGGGTCATTATTGGCCATAACAAGAGGAGCTTCAGGGTAAAAGCCACTTCAGTGGGTTTCAGGGTTAATAGTAGGAAAGTTTCTGGAAAGAGTATTAGAATCACATGGTGTTTTTATATAACAAGAAAAAAAATGAGGTGCCTGGGTGGCTCAGTGGGTTTAGTGTCTGAGTCTTGATTTTGGTTCAGGGTATGATCTCAGACTTTGTGAGTTTCAAGCCCCGCATTGGGCTCTGCACTGACAGTGTAAAGTCTGTTTGGGATTCTCTCTCTCCGCCTCTCTTCCCTTCCCTGCTGTCTGTCTGTCTCTCTCTCTCTCTGTCTCTCTAAATAAATAAACAAACACTAAAAAAATAACTGTGGTACTAGCTAGAAGGGGAAGGGAGAGCAAAAAAAAGAACATTTTATGACAGGGAAGATAATAGTATATTAATGTGTTGAGAGCAGCAGTACAATAAAAAAGGAAACATTGATGATTTGGAAGAAATGGTAGAGAAGAGCTAGAGAGAAATGCTTGAGCAGGTGAATTGCATAAATGCAGGATTTGGGGCAAGACTGGTTTATATGGAAAAATGGAAATTGATATATGGGTAACAGAAATGGGGGCATATGCTATAGGTACAAGTGCTGCAAATGGTGTTGGCAATCTGTGAACATTCTCTTCTGATTGCTATGGTTTTCTTGGTAAGATCAAAGGCCATCAGCTTAAAGGAAAAGGGAGAGAATGTGTGTGGAGTACGAGGAGAGAAGGTTACAAAATAATCCTCAAGAACAGTGAGAAAAGATATAGACTGTGTTCTTTTTTTTTTAATTTTTTAATGTTTATTCATTTTTGAGAGACTGAGAGAGACACAGCATGAGAGGGGAAGGGGCAGAGAGAGAGGGAAACACAGCATCCAAAGCAGGCTCCAGGCTCTGAGCTGTCAGCACAGAGCCCAACATGGGCTCACGAACTGTGAGATCATGACCTAAGCTGAAGTTGGATGCCCAACCAACTGAACCACCCAGGCGCCCCTGATAGAGACTGTGTTCTTATAATGTGCTTGGTCTCAGCCAATGAGAGTCACTGGTAGAAGATCAATGGAAGGATAGAGAGGTCAGAAATTTTAGTCCCCCAGCTTCCTGCTGCCGGGCTGAAGGTTGACAGAGATCATGCTCCCATTGGGAAGCCTTTCCTATAGATACAGGTCTCCCCAGAATTCAGTAATTGCTTCTTTATCTTACCACTTCCAGCCTAAAGATGGTGGTAACTTACTACTGCCTGCTAGCTCTGGAGTGCTTCATAATTCCCTGTTGATTTACTTAAAGCAAAAAAAAAAAAAAAAAAAGTCTCTACATTATTTCTTTTTTTTTTTTTTAAATATGAAATTTATTGTCAAATTGGTTTCCATACAACACCTAGTGCTCAACCCAACAGGTGCCCTCCTCAATGCCCATCACCCACTTTCCCCTCCCTCCCACCCCCCACAAACCTTCAATTTGTTCTTAGTATTTAAGAGTCTCTTATGGTTTGCCTCCTTCCCTCTCTGTAACTTTTTTTTCCCTCTTCCCCTCCCCCATGGTCTTCTGTTAAGTTTCTCAGGATCCACATAAGAGTGAAGACCTATGGTATCTGTCTTTCTCTGTATGACTTATTTCACTTAGCATAACACTCTAGTTCCATATACGTTGCTACAAAAGGCCATATTTCATTCTTTCATATTGACAAGTAGTATTCCATTGTATATATAAACCACAACTTCTTTATCCATTCATCAGTTGATGGACATTTAGGCTCTTTCCATAATTTGGCTATTGTTGAAAGTGTTGCTATAAACATTGGGGTACAAGCGCCCCTATGCATCAGCACTCCTGTATCCCTTGGGTAACTTCCTAGCAGTGCTATTGCTGGGTCATAGGGTAGATCTATTTTTAATTTTTTGAGAAGCCTCCACACTGTTTTCCAGAGTGGCTGCACCGGTTTGCATTCCCACCAACAGTGCAAGAGGGTTCCCGTTTCTCCACATTCTCTCCAGCATCTATAGTCTCCTGATTTGTTCATTTTAGCCACGCTGACTGGCGTGAGGTGATATTTCAGTGTGGTTTTAATTTGTATTTCCCTGGTGAGGAGTGACGTTGAGCATCTTTTCATGTGTCTTTTGGCCATCTGGATGTCTTCTTTAGAGAAGTGTCTATTCATGTCTTCTGCCCATTTCTTCACTGGATTCTTTGTTTTTTGGTGTGGAGTTTGGTGAGTTCTTTATAGATTTTGGATACTAGCCCTTTGTCCTATATGTCATTTGCAAATATCTTTTCCCATTCCGTTGGTTGCCTTTTAGTTTTGTTGATTGTTTCCTTTGCAGTGCAAAGAGAAGAAGCTTCATGAGGTCCCAATAGTTCATTTTTGCTTTTAATTCCCTTGCCTTTGGAGATGTGTCAAGTAAGAAATTGCTGTGGCTGAGGTCAGAGAGGTTTTTCCCTGCTTTCTCCTCCAGGGTTTTGATGGTTTCCTGTCTCACATTCAGGTCCTTTATCCATTTTGAGTTTATTTTTGTGAATGGTGTAAGAAAGTGGTCTAGTTTCATTCTTCTGCATGTTGCTGTCCAGTTCTCCCAGTACCATTTACTCCAGTCGGGGATGTCATCTGTTTTCTGACTAAAAAAATAACTCGTCCCAGGAGTAGCCCCAGGAAGGAAGCCTTAAAGTTAAGATTCTGAGATTTGGTTGTTTACATATTTTAGAAGCACATGTATACTCTTCTTATAGAGTGGGGATGATAATGGGCAGGTATTGGCATCTCATTTCCAAAAAATGATCATGAGCAAAGAAATGGGAAGAAAGTACCAATGGACAGTGATGCTTGATGATCAAGTGTCTGTGCCACTTAGCTATGGTGAAAATAGGTGTTACAAAGATTATAACATGGGGTAACTCCTCTGAAGGTCCCAGAGACCCAACCAAGAGAAAATGAAAAGCTGATGGCCTCGGATGCTAATCACAGTGTTCAGATGGAAATTTTTTTAAAAAGCTGAGAAGTTTGAATTCCCAAACATCCCTACAACGGTCTTGTTAATGGAAGCAGTACCTCTCTACATAAGCTGGAGCAATTGCCTCTCAATGGAATGCTGGTTATGTCAGCTCTAATTCCCAGTCCTCTCGTGGCCTGCAGTTGTAGGAGGAACTAGGTGCCAACATAATTGAAATGGAGAAGTACAAGTGCTAATCTGAAAGGAAGTAGCCTGTTCACCGAAAGAGTTGTAGGATCGTGCCAATTTATATCATAAGGAGTCCGACGAGCATGAGTGAAATACATTCTAGGTTGTGAGACCAAGTAGCATGAAATGCAAGACTAGTATGGGTTGAATATTTTGAAATGTACTTAGCATTCATGATTTGTGTTGGTTTAAGAATGGAAGTAAACATTACTAGTAGGCTAGGATGATGAATTAGAGGCAGGCCTATAATCAGTGAACTTGAGATGCCAGAGTTAGCAGGGCACACTCAACAGAAAAGGTGCCCAGAGGCTCAAAGAGTGCATGTGTAATCCTCATAACCAGTTTCTAGCTTCAACCCTAGGAGGGCCTAGGGTTGAAAAGTGGGGACATGCTTTTCTCCACACCTTAGAAACTCTGGTGACTGAAGATGGTGGTGAGAGGTGATGTAACGGTATCGGGCTCTCCAGTATCCAGGGGACTCAGGAAGTCCTGACATCCTGGAGTAACAGAGGCTTACCTTGTAGCAGAAAGACAGGGACAGAGTGCTGTCCATGCAGAAATATGTAGCTAATTGATCACAGGATCTTTAGGAATAAAATAAGTGGGGAGACTATTAAGATGCTGTCATAAGTGGGAAAATCCTAGATTAGAAAAGTAGAAGCCAGTTTCAAACTGCTGTAGGGAATCTATGGTTTCCTAAGTTCTAGATCTAAGCCATCTCGCAGAATTCAAGCTACTTGTTTATGGAGGAAGCCAGGTCTGTTGGAGGAAACGTTCTTCAGTGCAGCCACAAGTAAATGTTTCTCCACAGTTTCTCCCAGAGAGACACAGAGCAATTTATGAAAGTATGTACAGGGAAAGAGTAAAACCCAATCCTTGGGCTTTGTGGATACTGGCTCTAGATCCATGTTAACCCTCGGTGACTTGAAATACAGTAGACAGCTTTGGAACCTATAGAGATTATAAAACAAGTAGAGTCTTAGTCCAAGTCCAACTCGTGCTGATTGTTTTCCTGGGCCCAAAATAAATGGTGAAAATAGGTATGTTTAATACATCACAAAATACCCATGTTAGTTCCTTCATTGGTGAAATGTGTACTATCATGATAGAAACTGCCTATCAGAAGCTACTGGAACATCCCACCTCCTCATAATATACTTAACGCAATACTGTGTTCCTAGGAAATTTTCAGAGATTAGTGCCACTATAAAAGTTGAAAAAAGCAGAAGTAACAATTCCTATTACATTCTCATTTACCTCTTGTTTTTGACTGGTGCAAAAACCAGATAGATAGGTCTTAAAACATGACTGGATTTTGCAAATTTAAGGAGTCTTGCCAAAAAGAGCTGCAGTTCAGATGTTGTATCCAGTAGCTGGCCCTAGCATGCAACCTTAGATACAGCTTTTCTTCCCCCTCCTTCTAATTTCTACCAGTAAATGCAATCACAAGTCATTTGCCTTTACTTGAAAAGACACTTTCAGTGTCTTATCTGAAGATTATTTCTGATCTCTTGCTCTCTATCATTAGAGACCAGAGATACTTTGATTTTCTGACTATCCTTCATGCCAACACCTTTGGCTATTATATTAATGATATAATATGTGATAACTGAACATACCAGGCAGGAAGTAGCAAGAACCTTAATTGTCTTACTAAGATACATGAGGATGGAACACAACCCCCCCCCCCCAAAACCACCTGCTGAATCCAGTGTCCATTATATCTCAATAAAACTGGGGAAAAAATAAAATGAAAAAATAAGGCACCCGTTGATACTCAAAAAAAAAAAAAAGCCTCTGTGAGGAGGCAGATAAATTGCTGAGCCATTTAGAGCTCACAAGGAAAGCGATGCTTGATGAAACTGTGGATGTTGGAGACCACACACATCACATCCAGATGTGCAGCTCCAACTCGTTTGCTAAGTAATTCAGAAGGTAGGTTTAAATTGGGAGCAAAGAAACAAAGGTTCTGTACCACCTCAAGGCTGTAGTATATGCAGCCCTACATATAGACCTCATACCCAGAAAATCCAAGTATAAAAAAAGTGTCTGTGGCAGAGAGAAATACTGGGTAGAGCTCCTGGCAAGCTTCAATGGAAGATTCTATTGCAACTGTTCTCCATTAGAAAGGGAGATTTTAGATTTCTACTAGGCCCTGATAGTCTTTAAACACTTGAACATGGGGCACCAAATACTTATGTGACTTGAAAGTTTCATTATGAAAATTTAGTGAAAAGAATCCATAAAGCTGATCTGCACCACAGCATCCCATGCTGTTTCAAGCATGTCTGAAAGTATAATTGCATAACCAATGGCTCAGACTCCCATGATCTGTGCTTCTAGCAAGTGCGATAGCCTTACTCAGGGGTGACCTAAAAGTCAATGGTAAAAAAAATTCTTCCCCTTGAGAAGGGACAGAATATCTGGTTATCCAAAACAAACTGGAGGAGACAAGTCCAAAGTACACTGAGTTACGTGCAGGGGCCCATGGGTCGGCTAGAAAGAACAAGACGGGAAGCATAATGACAAGAAGGTCTGATGATGAACATGTGAATGAAACTTTCCAAACTGGGCAGAGTGTGAGGATATTCCCGTGGAAATCTCCTCATTGAGTGTCAACTGTGGGGCAACTTCTCAATAATTTGATAGACAGTATGACTCTTCCTCTAGATGCCAATCAGCTTTCTCTTCCCACTCCCCTTACTTGTTCACTAGGTCCATATTCAAAGTGACAAATATTGATATTATACACTATTTCAACAACATAAACAGTATAGACTTCTTCTTACAACGGCTGGTAACCAATTCTATTGCCCAGTCTGCCAACAGCACAGGCTGATGCTGAGCCTCTGCTACAACATCTTTTCTCTGGCATGTCAGCCAGCTACCTGGTGGAAGTGTGGAGGCTTTGTATCATGGAGGAGACAGTAATTTCTCATCATAAAAACAGATATATTTTCACATGTGATATGCTGTACCTTAACAGAATATTTGTCTATGCCACCTTATGTGACCCTAGAGAATGATTTTGCTATTGCCATGGTTTTTGCACATCATTGCTTCTAACAAAACAAAACAAAAACACACCTCATTTTGTAACACACTAAGTACAGCAGTAGCTCGTGCCCGCAAATTTATAGATTCTACCACAGGTCCTAAGACAATTAGCATTTAGTGTATAAAACACTGGAATGGTCTGCTGAAAGGTCAGTTAAGGTACCAGTTGAAAGAGTGTTCTGCAAAGCTATGGAGCTTTTCCATAGGATGTATCGTATGTATGAAACCAGAGGCCAGGAGATGGGGCTGCCTTCTTCACAGTCAGCAGTCACTGGTCTAGGAATCAATGGGTAGAGGTAAAATGGGACTTACCTTGCTATTATACCTAGTAACTGGATCAAGGGGTGCTATGTACTGAATTGTGTCCCTTCCCCAAGTTAACACATTGAAACCCAACCCCTGAATGATTATATTTGGAGAGAGGACTTTTAGGAGATAATTAAAGTGAAATTAAATCATAATGGTGGGATTCTAATCTGATAGGATTGGTGGCCTTCTGAGAGGAGGAAGGGTCTCTTGTCCCTCCCTTTCATCTCGCTCACTTTCCCTCTCTTACTTTGTGCATGTTTCAAGGTCATGTGTGTCCTCAGCTAGAAGGCAGCCATCTGCACAGCAGGAAGAGAGTCCTCACTGGAAACTGATTATGCTAGCACCATGATCTCAGATTTCCAGACTTCATAACTGAGAAAATAAATTTCTGTTAAGACACCCAGTCTGGTATTTTGTTGGCAGTAGCACAAGCAAATTAATACCGGGATATTTTGCTCCCATCCATAATCTTAGGCTATGTGCACTTAGAAGTATTAGTGCTTATGTTAGAACACAGTCCCTAGGGAAGCTGAAACTCCCCCTTTACCATTTTGAATGCCACAGTCTTCTGAACAACAGGCAGAGAAAAGGTTCATTCTAAGGATAGTTGAAAATGGGGTTGATTCTACAAGATGCGAGCCAGGAGAGTACTGAACCCAAAGGATACCCTGGGGTGGTTCTTAGTACATTTTCTATGATCAAGTCTGTGGGGAAAAGAAGAAAAATAGTTATGACCACATAAATACTTGGATTCTTCATGAATCAAAAGTTGGGTCATCTCACCAGGTAAAGAACCCTTGAAAGTGAGGTGTCGGCAGAGAGCAAAATGGATATAGAATTCGAGGGGGACAAAAGCATCAATGATACCTACTTGGGTTTGCTTAATGGCCAGCTACTAATGCCAGGACTAAATTAAATATGTTATTTAATTATTTCTTTTCATCTTTTTCCTTGCTGTCTTAAAGAAGAAAGAATAAAAATAATAGCTAATGTCTTAGGTTTCAGGTGTTAGTGTGACTAAATTGATAACCTGTCATGCCAACCAGATAAGACAGTGCATTCTTTATTTGTGGGACATGAGGAAGAAAGAGAAGGGTAGGGTCTGAGGGACAAAGAGGTAGATTTTGTTATTTGTCTTCAATTTTAATTTCTCTGTCCATTATGCACCCCCCTCCTCACTTAGTGTTTAACCTGGAAGGCTCACCCATATGGACTGGGCTTCCATGACCTTTGGTTACTGATTGGGATTGATCAATCAGGAACCTTAGCAGAACATCAGAGGAGAGAGAAAAGTGATGTCAGGGATGCCTGGGTGGCTCAGTTGGTTAAGTATCCAACTTGGGCTCAGGTCATGATCTCATGGTTTGTGAGTTCGAGCCCTGTGTTGGGCTCTCTGCTGTCCATCAGGAGCCCACTTCAGACCCTCTGTCCATGCCCTCTCTCTACATGTCCCCTGTTCAAGCATGCGTGCATTTGTCCTTGCTCAAGTATGAGCGTGCATATTCATTCTCTCTCTCTCTCTCTCTCTCTCTTTCAAAAATAAACATTTAGAACAAAAGGTATGGGGATCCTGGGTGGCTCCAGTGGTTATGCATCCAACTCTTGATTTTGGCTCAGGTCGTGATTTATGGTTCGTGGGATCAGATCCCCACATCAGACTCTGCCAACAGCACAGAGCCTGCTTGGGATACTTCCTCCCTCTCTGCCCCTCTCTGGTTCATGTTCTCTCCCTCCCTCTCTCTGTCTCCCTCCCTCCCTCCCTCTCTCCCTCTCAATCAATGGATCAATTAATAAATCTAAAAAAATATGTCAGAAACTTCAAGTTTTGGCTCCCACCACCTCCTTTTTGCACTTTGGTAAGTGCCTGGCATGCTGAATGCCCTGCCATGTGATATCTGTGCCTATTCATGTAATATCCCCTGAACTTCCCTCCCCCCCCTTTTTTTCCCTTGGGAAATGGTTATTATTCAGAATATATTCAAGTGTAGCCCTTTCTATATAGCCCTCCCTGATTCTTCAGGTTAGTCTTGCTACTCCTCCTTGGCACTTCTGTTTTATTGTTGTGTACATCATGATCACTGTCCTAAACATGTAACATTATAACTGCCAGTCTATAAAGCTTTCTCTTCCCTGAGACTGCTGACTGTATTTTATTCATATTTGTATTCTAAGATATAAAAACAGTACCTACCATTTAGTAGGTTCTCAATAATACTTGTTAAATCGAAGTGGCAATACTAAGCAGAAGAAAAAGGGGTGAAGCATGGCATTGGGAGGTACAGCTGCTGGAAGGCAGGGACAATTGAGATTCCTGGTCTCAGGGGTTCTCAGGGTCCTGGTATGATGGTTGTAGGAGCAAGGACAGCCATGCAATAAAAATGGTGAAAGCAGGTCTCACGAGTTCTGCTTTCTCTGTAAAGGAGTTCTAATGCAAAGCTTTGATGCAATGGTGGATTCAGTACATTCAGCAATAGAGGGTTAGCAGAATGGAGAGAATGAGACTATGTTTACAAGAAACAACATCCCAGAAACGCCAATATAGATTCAACACACGTTTCCCAGCTGTGCCTGTTCCTAGGTATTTCAAAGCCTAGAGCAAAACTGTTTTTCAAGGCCTACTCCCAGTTTTAAGTGCCCCAGCTGAATGCTGAAGGCAGTTTAAAATTGAGCAATTAAGGACTCCAGAGAAATCCTCATAAACACTTTAAGACACTTACTGGCTGAACTGTCCCTGTTTCTGTTAAACTCCTAATCTGGTCTGTTCCTATGTGTAGCTATGAGTGTAACTCTTAGTCCACTACATCTTTTGGGGGAAGCAGGCACGATTAGTTATCCTGACTTGTCATTATGTAACAATTTAAATTCTGTTATATAAATTTGTCTCTGAAAAATTAAGAGACATTTGTAGGGAAGCCTTTTTTTCCCCCTCAAAATGGTTTGACTGTGATCATCTAATTTTCAAAAAAAATTTTTTTAATGTTCATTTCTGAGAGAGAGAGAGACAGAGTGTGATGGGGGAGGGGTAGAGAGAGAGGGAGACCCAGAATCTGAAGCAGGCTCCAGGCTCTGAGCTGTCAGCACAGAGCTCCACTTGGGGCTGGAACTCCTGAATGGCGAGTTTATGACCTGAACCGAAGTCAAAAGCTTAACTGACGGAGCCACCCAAGAGCTCCTGTGGTAATGTAATTCAATAAAAACTCACAAAATAGTAGAATTTAGAGAAAAACATCTGAAATAGAACATATGCATTCTAAAAAAAATGCATCAGAGAACAAACTCAGGGTTGCTGGAGGGGATGGGCTAAATGGCTGATGGGCATTAAGGAAGGCACTTGTTGGGGTGAGTACTGGGTGTTACACATAAGTGATGAATCACGAGATTCTACTATTGAAACCACTATTACACTATGTATTAACCAGCTTGGATTTAAATAAAATTAAAAAATAAGGGTGCCGGGGTGGCTCAGTTGGTTAAGCATCCACTTCACTCATGTCATGATTTCATAGTTTGTGGGTTTGAGCCCTGCGATGGGCTCTGTGCTGATAGCTCAGAGCCTGGAACCTGCTTCAGATTCTGTCTCCTTCTTTCTCTGCCCCTCCCCCATTCCCTCCCTCCCTCCCTCCCTCTCTCTCTCTCTCTCTCTCTCTCTCTCTCTCTCTCAAAAAATAAATTAAAAAAGTAAAAAAAAAGTAAATAATCATAGTATAAAAAATAAAAATAAATGTGTATCTTAACACCTAGCATATAGGAGACATTCGGTAAATATTGAGTGTATAAATCTTGGTTTAAATTCAGTGAAATTGGAAACTAACAGAACTGTCACTACTAGCAGAAATCAGAGGCTTTGCTCTTTCCCTGCTTTCTTCAGGTGTCCACAGCAGTGCATGTTGACATTCATGCACGGCAGCTAAATATGCGGTGGGAGGCACTGCCTGCAATCAGCTGTGAATAGATCATTTGTGTGCACCCTTCAGGTGTTTTTAGACACTCCCTCTCTGGATCTGTGTACAGACCTGGCAGGCTTTTTAGCTAACATGCTGAATTGGCTGTGCCCTTGGATTGGTATCTTCTCGAGAGTTTTTCTTCTGCTCTGCTTTAAAGTAAACATACCGTTATGAGAAATATGGTGAGAAATGTTTCTTGGGAAACATTATCCACTTATCTTATTCCAAAGGATAATGAGTCATTCATGGCCTTTAATTTTGACAACATCTATAACTGGGTAAGCAAAATTGTACCTGCAGACAAATTCAGTATGCACATTAAAAATATATATATATTTTAAAACATAGGGTGGCTCAGTCGGTTAAGCATCCAACTCTTGGTTTCGGCTCAGGTCGTGATCTCATAGTTCATGAGTTCGATCCCTGTTTCGGGCTCTGTGCTGACAGCATGGAGCCTGCTTGAGATTCTCTGTCTCCCTCTCTCTCTGCCCCTTACCCACTATCTCTTTCTCTCAAAACTAATAAATAAACATTAAAAAAGATACGTAATTGATATGTGGGTCAGAAAAAGATGTGCGTTTTTATTCACATTTTCAGTGACTTCTTGAAAATCATGATGTCAGGTAAAAATATGTTTTATTTCCATATAAAGAAGGGATATGGAAATACCTTTCTAACCTTTTCTCCATCAAAACCAGATTTTAAAATTGTCAGGCCATAGCAGGTGTGATGAGGAGATGGAATAAATAAGATGAAAAGCGAAGTGGAAGTTTAAATGTATCCATTTATCTCATTAACCTTTTCTTCTCTATAGTCTTGTTCATTCCCACAGAGACTGTGAAATTTTCAAAGTAGCTGTTTGAAACACTTTTTGAAATTTCAATTTCAAAAAGTGTTTATAAATTGCCTGGTAATATTTACTGTATACTAGGGAGCAAAAGGAATGCAGAAAAAAATAGAAGGAACAAGGGAAACAATATATTTGCTAGTTTTATATAAAATGTTCAGTTTTTGAATAAGAAAGTGGCCCTTTTGAAAACTTTTATAAATTAGGAAATATGTGCAGAGTCCCTTTTAAATGTTCGGGTCAAGGGGCGCCTGGGTGGCTCAGTTGGTTAAACACCCAACTCTTGATTTCGGTTCAAGTCATGATCTCAGGGTCGTGAGATCCAGTCCCCTGTCAGGCTCAGGGTGGAGCCTGCTTAGGATTCTCTTTCTCTCTCTCTCTCTCTCTCTCTCCCTTTCTCCCTCTCCTCCTAGCCCCCCAAATAAATAAGCTTAAAAAAATAAATGTTCTGATCAACATGAAGTAAAAATGTTCTGACCAAAGTGATGAATTACTTACAGAAATAATTATTAACACTAACAGATACCTTCGGGTGTATACTTCTTCTGAGTTTACAGAGCACTCAGGGTTCACAAAGGCCCATCAAATCAACCTTCACTTTAACTCCTAGACATACATGGCAACTCATAGCCTTATTTTACAAATGGCAAAGCTGAAACTGGCAGAGGACAAATGACCTTACCACAGCCACCCCATTAAAAAGTGGCAAGGTGAGGTCATAACTCTGATTATGTTCAGTCTTGGTCTGGTTTTAGGACTATATCATGCACTTCTTAATTAGCACATGCTCTAGTTAAAGCGTTCAAATGATAGTTTGTACACTTATAAATCCATGTTTGTTTCTCTCCATCTCATTAAAAATATCATCTAAGTGAAATTTGATAATATTTAACACATTATTTTAGCAGAAAGGGAGAATTCTTTTCTTAGAACATTAAATCTGTGGACTCATTTATAGGTTTTCCAGGAAAAAAAAAAGATGTTAACCCCATATTACTAAAAACATAAGCCCCTTATGTGGTAAAGTTGCAAATAGTTTTAATATCACCATGATACTAATAAAAAATTATAGTATTTTGGAGCAACTCTATTTCAGGAAAATTTCCTGAAGGGAATCCTGGTAGCATTGGACAATTACAAAGATTAGAGATACAAATGGGAGAAGATG
Source organism: Lynx rufus (assembly GCF_022079265.1). Taxonomy (NCBI): domain Eukaryota; kingdom Metazoa; phylum Chordata; class Mammalia; order Carnivora; family Felidae; genus Lynx; species Lynx rufus. The sequence goes on from NW_025814834.1 coordinate 154,857,403, forward strand.
GAAGGGGTAATGAGAAGCCCTGGAAGAAGCTTCTTTGACTTATTAGTTCAAGGGAATGCAGGCTTCAAATTGGGTTCTTGGCAGGGAGGAAAAGGCATAAATACCCGTTAATTTCCATGATGCTATTGTGACACTGGCTAATGTATCTGTATTACAACGAAATGCAATATGTCAAAGGTACGTGGTACATTGTTTGAAGTCGATGGAAGAATTGTCTAATACGGAAAAGAAATCTGTTTAAAAATTCTTAACACAAAAAGAATTTTTTTTTATCACTACTTTCTCCCTTCCCCCATCATATCCTCACACAGTGACAGGTGCTGAGTTACACAGTAGCTATAATTTCATCTGAGGTCAGATGATCATTCTGGGGCACTGGTTACAAGTAAGAGCCATGGTGGAGATGGCATGAAGCAAACACAGTCTGGCACTTTATCAATATCAGCCCAAATGGAAGTTTTCCACTTTCTCCTTGATCAGGACCTGGTTGAAACACTGGCACATGGTTAACACTGAACAAATGGTAGTAGTTATGGCTATTACGCACTCTTCCTAAATGAGAGGTTTGTCAGTCTGGCACTTCACACGGTTTCTTTAACTCGTCTGTAGTCCCCTACTTTGTGACACCTTCGGTTTCATATACCCTGGAAAAGAATCCTTTCAGAACTGGACCAAGCACGTGGCAAATAGAAAAACGCCATCCTAGCAGTTAAGGAGAAAGATTTGTGACATAGTTCACCTTATAAAGCTTAGGGACAATTGACAGAAGATTTGCTAGCTTAGAAAGGATTACTAGCCAAATCTTAAATCTCTAACATTATTTCTCTAAATACCTTAGAGATTTTATTATTTAACTTTAGTTACTATTTAGCACAGGCCTTTATATCACAACATTATAGAGTATTTAAAACTACACATTTTCTGCTAAAAACATAATATTCTTTAAAATAATTTCTCTAAAAATAAGCTCTCCCTAGTTCATATGGCATTCAGGCAGGAAATGAGGGATCTAGGTTCTCAGTGCCTTATGTCTGATGGCTTGTTTGTTCAGCTTTTCCCATATTGGCCTGCTACAGTATTAAAAACGGTGATCCATTTTCAAATTATTTTGAGAGTGGTTTCTTAAGCAAAACACATTTCCTTTTTTTAAAGTTTTTAAAAAAATTTTAATGTTTATATATATATGTGTATATATATATATATGTACATATACATATATATAATACATTCAAAAGAAATGAAATCTTTCTATGTCAGGTGCTACTTTAAAAATTTTTAGGTTGGGGCGCCTGGGTGGCGCAGTCGGTTAAAGCGTCCGACTTCAGCCAGGTCACGATCTCGTGGTCCATGAGTTCGAGCCCCGCATCAGGCTCTGGGCTGATGGCTCAGAGCCTGGAGCCTGCTTCCGATTCTGTGTCTCCCTCTCTCTCTGCCCCTCCCCCGTTCATGCTCTGTCTCTCTCTGTCTTAAAAATAAATAAACGTTGGAAAAAAAAATTAAAAAAAAAATTTTTAGGGGTCTGCACAAGTGAGGGTGTTCATTAATCTTATAAACAATGCAACCAACCCAAGTTTTAAATGGTCAGTTTAACAGTGGAACATTTGGTGAAGCAGATAGGGGAAGAATTATGGTAAAGAGGAACAACAATAGCAGTGATCACCTTTAATGTGTGTTTTGCAGTACAGGGCAATGAACACACAGTTTTAGCATCATACAGATTTGATTTCTAATCCTGCTTTATTCACTTATAGTCATTTTATTTTTATTTATTTTTCTTTTTTAGCTTTCTATTTAAATTCCAGTCAATTACCTTACAGTGTGATATTAATTTCAGGAGGAGAATTCAGTGATTCATCCCCTACATACAATACCCAGTGTTCTTCACAAATGCCCTCCTTAATATCCATCACCCATCTAGCCCATCTTCTACCTACTTCCTCAGTTTGTTCTCTATAGTTAAGAGTTTATGGTTTGTCTATCTCTGTTTCTTTCCCCATGTTCATCTGTTTAGTTTCTTAAATTCCACATGAGTGAAATCATTTGGTATTTGTCTTTCTCTGACTGACTTGTTTTGCTTAGCACAATATACTCTGGCTCCATTCACATCATTGTAAATGGCAAGATTTCATTCTTTTTCTTGGCTGGGTAATATTCCATTGTGTGTGTGTGTGTGTGTGTGTGTGTGTGTGTGTGTGTGTATACACACACATAAACATACAGATAACACATTTTCTTTAAACATACAGATAACACATTTCATCAGTTGATGGGCATATGAGCTCTTTCCATAATTTGCCTATTGTTGATAGCACTGCTATAACCATTGTGCATGTGTCCCTTCGAATCAGTATTTTTGTATCCTTTGGGTAAATACCTACTGGTATAATTGCTGGTACTGTTTTCCAGAGTGGCTATACCAGTTTGCGTTCCTACCAACAGTGTTAAGGGGAGTCCCCTTTCTCCGCATCTCTGCCAACATCTTGTGTTGTTAATTTTAGCCATTCTGACAGGTGTGAGGTGGTATCTCATTATGGTTTGATTTTAATTTCTCTGATAAAGAGTGATGGTAAGCATTTTTTCATGTGTCTATTAGCCATCTTTAGGTATTCTTTGGAAAAATACCTATTCATATCTTCTGTCCATTTCTTGACTGGATTATTTGGGGTGTTTTGGGGTGTTGAGTTTCATGAGTTATTTTTTTGAAGTTTATTTTGGGAGAGAGAGAAAGCACAAATGATGGAGGAACAGAAAGAGAGGGAGAGAGAGAGAATATCAAACAAGCTCCATGTCACCAGCACAGAGGTGGATATGGGGCTCCATTTCAGGAACCGTAAGATCATGACCTGAGCTGAAATAAAAAGGAGGATGTTAAATGACTGAGCCACCAGGGGATCCTGATGAGTTCTTTATAGGTTTTGAATACTAACCCTTTATCAGGCATGTTATTTGCAAATATCTTCTCTCTCTGAATGTTACCTTTTAGTTTCGTTGATTGTCTCCTTTGTTGTGCAGAAGATTTTATCCTTATGAAGTCCCAGTAGTTCATTTCTGCTTCTGTTTCCCTTGCCTCCGGAGAAATACCTAGTAAGAAGTTTGCTCCACCCATGTTAAAGAGGTTGCTGCCTGTATTCTCCTCTAGGATTGTAATGGTTTCCTTTCTCACATTTAGGTCTTTCATCCCTTTTGAATTTGTGTATGGTGTAAGAAAGTCATCTAGTTTTATTCTTTGGCATGTTACTGGTGAGTCTTCCCAGCACCATTGTTGAAGAGATTGTCTTTTTTCCCATTGGATATTCTTTCCTGCTTTGTCAAAGATTGTTTGACTGTATTCACTTACTCATACTTATTTTAGAAGGATACATTATCACTGTGAGCTACTACTTCTTCATATACAAAATGTGGGTAGTGTATACTTTTCATAGGGTTATTGGAAGAATTAAATATACAGTAGGTGAAGTTCTGGCGACTAATAGTACTGTTTATTGATAGTCTATGTTTTAAAACTAATTTTGGAGATAAGTTAATGGAGACTTAGAAAAAAACAAGATGTACAAATAGAAAAAAAACCTGAGATCTGAATCCAGCTCTCCTGACTTACACTCAGTCCCTAACTACTACTCCAGAGTAACTTCTCCCCATCTTTTACAGTTCATCACAATTTCACATTTCTTTTGTTGAGAATTTATTATGCTTTAACCTGTCTTCTTATATTTTTATGTATTACCTTTACTTATAAATTATAAGCTTTTTAAAAGCTCATGCATATTTATCTCTCTCATTTTATTGCAAAAATGATTTAAATATCATAGATGTTCCAAAATGCCTATTGAATGAATAAATTAATGAATTAGAAAAGAATGGCTGCAATAATTAGATTCCCTTTCAATGGCTCCAAGAACTCAGCTAATTCTAAATTCTTCTTTGGTGAATGCTACATTGATATGAGGTTGCAGTGTTTAAAAATTAGTATAAATATCCCAACTTTACCTTCTGGCAAACCCTACTGAGTACGTAATCATAATGCTAATTTGAACTTTACATTTAATGCTTCCCAATAATTTTATTGCCATTGATACTAGCACTAATTTTCTACAATACTTGAAAGTTTAAAACTATTGTGATTAGAGAATAACAGAAAAAATTCAGTTCCATATATTAAGGAACAGGTCATACAGTGAGTTAATAAAATGCTGAAAAGTACACTAAATGCCATTTTGAAGCAAAAATAAAAGGAATTCCTCTGTGGACACATATTGTACATTTTAAGGTCTAATTGAGGTATGTAAAGTTTATCATTAAATTGCGGTAGGAAGAAAAAGTCCTCCCTGGTTAATAAATAGATTACTTTTCTAAGGGAGTTGGAAATCATAATGTGGTCTTATGCTACGAAAGAGAGATTATATGATTCAAATAACAGTGTTGAGAAACAAACATTAGAATCTTGGAGAACTATTTTAAATAAAGGAAAGAAAACAAAAAGTTTTCTCCTGATTTTTTCAAAGTTGCAAAATCCAAGGGAAGGAATAAGGCTCCATCATTTCTCTAGCCTACAATCTAAGACCGATGGGCAGCAGCTGAGTGATGATTACTGTGAAGAGATGACACCAAATGAAATGGAGACATCTGAAAGTACTCAAGCTCACACCATAAAATGGTGGCATATGTAAATTCTACTGGAGTGTTTGAAAGCTTATGATTAAGTGCTCAAACAGCACAGTAGCAAATGTTTTCCTCTCATAGAGTCCACGTTGAAATCTTCACGTTCATTAGTGTTAGGGGCAAATGTCACATATGGATTTAACTGGAAATTTCTAAAGGATATAAAATACAGATCCTGTATTTCATTGAAAATAGTTGAAGAGAAGCACAGGGGCAGAAATCACCCTGTATGGAGATTGTTAAGACAAAATCAATAGCTCTTTGGGGGGACCTTATTAATTTAATTTTATCCAGGTTCATGTGTAACACCTGGCATTTTTGTGAAACTGCAGTCCTAACAACATAGAACCGATCAGAATATGTGGGTGGATACATCCTGTTGGGGAGATCAAGGAAGGTTAACAGACTTGGTCATAACCAAACTCTCACTAAGGGAATCAGTGTACATATGATTGTTTTTTGTTTTTTTTTTTTTTAGTTGCCTTCATTATCCTTATATATCCCTATGTGTGTTTAAGTTCCTTCAATTACAGAAAGTATTCAGTAATTGGTCTGTTTTTAAGTAGTACTTTTCATTTTTGGCAGAAATAACTTATAGGTGTTCATGAAAGGTATTGACAATAACCCATGAATATCAGAATCAATGATATTTATTTAATCCATGTACAAGTATTGTATATTCAACAAAATGCTCTATATTAGAAATGGTGTGAATCTGAAAGACATTTAATGTGAGGTTTGTGAGCATAAAGTGCTTGCAATTTAGTTGGGTGTATAAGATAAAATGAGTCTTCCGTCTACCAGCTCTAGTCAATTATCTTATATACTTATGCCTTTCATTCATTCTATTAGGAAGTGCTCTTGGCATGACCTCCAAAATCTATTTCAATCTTTTCATATCTTTGCAAACACTCCACTCTAAGTTTCCATCATTCTCTCCAGGAATAATGCCAAATCTTTCTAAAAGATATCTATGTCAACCGACTCCCTCTTTGTTGCACCCCTCCTCCACCTAATCCAGCCTCTGAAAAGAGGATGGGTAAATTTTTCAAGCTAAAATCTTCCTCTCCTGAAAACCTATCAGTGATTTTTCTACCAAACTTGGAATAAACCCAAACTCATAGCCATGATCTTTATAGCTTTAAATAAATTGACCTCTTCTTATCTATTCAACCTCACTTCATACCATTTTGACTTTCTTTCAGTGTATGAACTATATAAACCTTCTTTCTCATTCTGAATCCGATGTATTTGCAATTCCTCTAGGATCTTTATATTAGTTATATGCTTTATCTAGAAGGCTCTTGATGTCTCCTTCACATATATCTCACCTTAAACATTTTCTCCTTAGGTAAATTGCACTATTTAAATGTTGCTGTGTAACAATTTATATAATAACTTAGTCACTTAAAGCAAACGCTTATTATATCACAGTTTCTATGGGTCAGAAATGGCTCAGGGTGGCTTAGTTGAGTGCCTCTGGCTTGGGGTCTCTCACAAAGGATCACCCAGGGCTACAATTCAATTCAAAGCCTGACTAGGGGAGGATTCACTTCCACTCTCTCCTGTGGCTATTGGCAGGCTTCAGGTACTCATTAGATACTGGCAAGAGACATCAGTTTTTTCATCACATGGGCTGCTTCACAGGGCTTTTTAAAACATGGCAGCTGGTTTCCATCAGAGTGAGTCAACGGAGAGGGAGATCGTCTCTTCCAGCCCAAGAAGGAAGCCATCTTTTTTTTTAACTTAATTTTGGAGAAATGACATCTTATTTCTTCTTCTGTATTCTAGTCATTAGAATCTAGTCAATAAGTCTAACCCACAAACAAGGAGAAGGTTTTATAGAAGAGTGGAACACTGGAAAATGATGTTCGTTTTGGGCCACTTCGAAGCTGCCTACATCATTCTGTTTTAAGGCCCTCAAGGATTCATATCTCACCCACATACAAAACACACCCCATCCCAAGGGTTCCAAAAGTATCACAGCAAGAGATCAAAAATCCAAAATCCCATCATTTAAATCTGGGTAGCTGTGGATGAAAGTCCCTAAGAATAACTATTTGAGTTTGGTACCTCTTAATCTGTGGAACCATGAAACTAAAGGGACAGTATATACTCTCTCTGCGCGCACACACACACACACACACACACACAATACAACACAATAACATACAATACAATATAATAGTGGGACAAAAACAGGATATCTGCTATAGATATTCATTTTCAAAATGAGGCTCAAGTCACTGGTCCGTAGTGTTTCTGGAATCCAGTCAGGTAAATGGTGAAAGTTATTTGATTAATTTTCAAAGACAGAAAATAATTCTTTAGCTTCTCAGCACCACAGTCTGAGCTCCTGGTTCTACCATCTGAGTATGTGTTCTTTTTCATAAAAGGTAGAAATGGGTTTTTTTTGCAGTTTAGTAGGTTTCTCAGCCTACCTCCTGCTAGTAGATTTGCCTCTTTATATTGTATCTTTCTCTGTCTCCTTCACTCCACTAATAGTATTTCTGCTGACTTAATTCTTTTGTGTATGGGGAGGGAAGGTTTCATCTTAAAAAATTAATTCCAGAGTAATTAACGTACTGTAACATACTGTTTTATTAGTTTCAGGTGTACAATATAGTGATTCAAGAATACTATACATTACCCAGTGTCCATCATGATAAGTGTACTCTTAATCCCCTTCACCTATTTCACCCATCCCCCATCTACCTCCCCTCTGGTAACCATCTGTTTGTTGTCTATAATTAAGAGTCTGTTTTTTTCGTTTGTCTCTTTTTTATTTGTTCATGTGTTTCTTAAATTCTACATATAAGTGAAATCATATGGTATTTGTCTTTCTCTGACTGACATTTCACTTAGCATTATCTAGAGCCATCCATGTTGCTGCAAATGGCAAGAGTTCATTCTTTTTTATGACTCAGTAATATTCCAAGTATATGCATACCACATCTTTTTTTATCCATTCATCTATTGATGGACACTTGGGTAGCATCCATATTTTGGCTATTGTAAATAATGCTACAAGAAACATATGGGTGTGCACATCTTTTCAAATTAGTGTTTTTGTATTCTTTGAATAAATACCAAGTAGCAGAATTACTGGATCATATGGTAATTCTATTTTTAACATTTTGAAGACGTTCCATACTGTTTTCCACAGTAGCTGCACCATTTGCATTCCTGTCAACAGTGCATCTGATTCCATTTTCTCTATGTCCTTGCTGACACTTGTTGTTTCTTGTGTTTTTTATTTTAGCCGTTCTGACAAGTGTGAGGTGATATCTCATTGTGGTTTTGATTTGCATTTGCCTGATGATAAGTGATGTGGAGTATCTTTTCATGTGTCTTTTGGCCATCTGTATGTCATTGGAGAAATGTCTGTTCATGTCTTCTGCCCATTTTTAATTGGATTATTTGGACTCTTTTGAGTTGCATAAGCTCTTTATCTTTGAAACTAACCATTTATCAGATATGTCATTTGCAAATATATTCTCTCATTCACTAGGTTGCCTTTTGTTTTCCTTGTATATGCAGATCTTATTTTGATGTTGTCCCAATAGTTTATGTTTGCTTTTGTTTCTCTTGCCTCAGGAGACATATCTGGAAAAATGTTGCTACAGTTGATGTCAGAGAAATTTCTATCTGTGCTCTCTTCTAGGATTTTTATGGTTTCAGGTCTCATGTTTAGGTCTTTAATTCATTTTGAGTTTATTTTTGTGTACGGTATAAGAAAGTGGTCCATTTTTATTCTTTTGCATTCTCAATACCATTTGTTGAAGAGACTGTCTTTTTTCTCATTGCATAGTCTTGCCTTTTTTGCCAAAGATTAATTGATCATATAATTGTGAGTTCATTTCTGGGTTTTCTATTCTGTTCTGTTGGTCTATGTATATATTTTTGTGCCAGTACCATACTGTTTTGATAATTACAGTTTTGAAGTATATCCTGAAATCTGGGATTTTGATACCTCCAGTTTGTTTTTCTATTTCAAGGTTTCTTTGGCTATTTGGGGTCTTTTGTGGTTCCATACAAATTTTAGAATTATTTGTTTGAGTACTGTAAAAAATGTTGCTATTTTGATAGGGATTGTGTTAAATCTGTAGATTGCTTTTGCATAGTACAGACATTTTAACAATATTAATTCTTCCAGCAGATGAGCATGGAATGTTTTTCCATTTGTTTGTGTCATCTTCAATTTATTTTATCAGTGTTGTATGGTTTTGAAAGTATTGGTATTTTACCTCCTTGGTTAAGTTCATTCCTAGGTATTTTATTATTTTTGGTATAATTGTAAATGAGACAGTTTTCCTAATTTCTCTTTCTGCTACTTCATTATTAGTGTATGGAAATGGAACATATTTCTGTATATTGATTTTGTGTTCTGTGACCTTACTGAGTTCATTTATCAGTTCTAGTAGTTTTTGGTGGTCTTTAGAGTTTTCTATATATACTATCATGTCACCTGCAAATAATGTAAGTTTTACTTCTTACCAATTTGGATGCCTTACCCTGTCTGACTGCTGTGGCTATGTTGAATACAAGTGATGAGAGTGGATATCCTTGTCTTATTCCTGACCTTAGAATTACTCACCATTGAGTATGCTGTTAGCTCTAAGGTTTTCATATATGCCTTGACTCTGTAGTGGTATTATCTCTAAACCTACTTTGATGATTTTTTTTAATCATAAATGAATGTTGTACTTTGTCAAGTGTTTTTTCTTCATCTGTTGAAATTATCATATGACTTTTATTCTTGTTGATGTAATGTGTCATGTTGATTTGTAAATATTGAACCACCATTGCTTCACAGGAATAGATCTACTTGTTCACTGTGAATGATTTTTTTTAAATATATTATTGGATTCAGTGCTAATATTGTGTTGAGAATTTTTTTATTTAAAAAATGTTTTTTAATGTTTATTTTTGAGAGAAAGAGAGAAACAGAGAGGAACAGATAGAGAGGGAGACATAGAATCTGAAGTAGGCTCCAAGCTCTGAGCTGTCAGCATGGAGCCTGATGTGGGGCTCAAACTCATGAACTGTGAGATCATGACCTGAGCCAAAGTCAGATGCTTAACTGATTGAGCCACCCGGGCACCCCTTTTTGTTGAGGAATTTTGTGTCTGTGTTCATCAGAGATAGTGGCCTGTAGTTTTTGTTTGTTTGTCTTGTTTGTTTTTATTTCTGTATTATCCTTATCTGGTTTTGTATAAGGGTAATACTGGCCTCATAGTATAAATTTGGAAGGTTTCCTTTGTCTTTTGGAATAGTTTAAGAACAGGTATTAACCTTTCTTTACATATTTGGTAGAATTCACCTGTGAAGCCATCTGGTCCTGGACTTTTGTTTGCTGGAAGTTTTTTTAATTACTGATTCAGTTTCATTGCTGGTAATCATTCTGTTCAAATTTTCTATTTCTTTTGATTCACTTTTGGGAGGTTATAATTTTTTATAATATTCTCTTCTAATACTTTGTATTTCTGTGGTGTCAGTTATTATACCTTCTCTTCTGTTTCTTTTTTTTTTAATTTTTTAATTCTCAAGTTAGTTAATATACAGTGTAGTTTTGAATTTAGGAGTAGAACCCAGTGATTCATCATTTACGTATAACACCCAGTGCTCATCCCAAGTGCCCTCCTTAATGCCTATCACCCATTTATCCCACCCCCAACCCCATCAACCCTTAGTTCATTCTCTGAATTGAAGAGTCTCTTACTGTTTGCCTCCCTCTCTGTTTTGCACAACATGGATGGAACTGGAGGGTATTATGCTAAGGGAAATAAGTCAGTCAGAGAAAGATATCATATGATTTCATTCATATGTGGAATTTGAGAAACTTAACAGATGAACACAGGGGAAGGGAAGGAAAAATGAGATAAAAAAACAGAGAGGCAAATCCTATTTCATTTCTGATTTTCTTTATTTGAGCCTTTTTTGTCTCTTATTTTTTATAACTCTGACTAAAGGTTTCTCAATTTTGTTGACTTTTTTTTTTTTTTCAGAGAATGAACCAGCTCCTGGTTTCATTGATCTCTTTTATTTTTTAGTTTCTATTTCATTTGTTTCTGCTCTAATCTGTATTGTTTGCTTCCTTGTACTGGTTTTGGGTTTTGTTTGTTCTTTTTCTAAAAAGCCCCTTTAGGTGTAAGGTTAGGTTATTTATTTGAAATATTTCTTCCTTCTTGAGGTAAGTCTGTATTGCTATAAACTTCCTTTTTAGTACAGCTTTTGATATGTCCCAAAGAGTTTGGACTATTGCATTTCCATTTTCTTTTATCTCCATGTATCGTTGTATTTCCTCTTTGATTTCTTGGTTGACCCATTCATCGTTTTGTAGTATGTTATTTCCAGATATTTTTCTTGTGGTTGATTTCTAGTTTCATATTGTTTTGGTTGGACAAGATATAGGGTGGGACTTTAATCTGTTTGAATTTATTGAGACTTGCTTGGGCTAATATATGATCTGTTCTGGAGTATGTTCCATGTGCAATTGAAAGGAATGTAAATTTTACTATTTTAGGATGGAATGTTCTGAATATATCTGTAAATCCATCTAGTCCAGTGTGTCATTCAAAGCCATTCTTTTACTGTTAAATATCTATTTGGGTGATTTATCCATTGCAAGTGGAGAGTTAAAGTCCTTTACTATTGTTATATTACTATTGATTACTTTATGTTTGTTATAAGCTGCTTTATGTATTTGGGTGCCCCAATGTTGGGTAGATAATATTTACAATTGTAAATTGTTTATTTTTGTTTTTGCAGTATGATTACGTAGTATCTTTCTTTGTCTCTTGTTACAGTTTTTGTTTAAAGTCTATTTTGTCTAATAAAAGTATTACTACCTCAGCTTTCTTTTCACTTTCATTTCCATGGTAAATGCTTTTTCATCCCTTCACTTTCAATCTGCATGTGTCTTTTAAGTCTGAAATGAATCTCTTGCAGATGGCATGTAGATGGTCTAGCTCTTTGTCCATTCTGTCACCCTCTATCTTTTGAGTGGAACATTTAGTCCATTTGCGTTCAAAGTAATTACTGATAGGTAAGTGGTGTACTTGTTGCCATTTTGTTACTTGTATCATGGTTGTTTTTGTAGTTCTTCTCTGTACCTTTCTTCACTCGCTCTCTTCTCTCACAGTGTGCTGACTTTCTTGAGTGATATACTTGGATTCCTTTCTCTTTATTTCTTGCATATTTATTACTGGTTTTTGATTTGTGGTTACCAGTAGATTTATAAATAACATCTTCTGCATATAGCAGTCTATATTAAGTTGATGGTCACTTAAGTTTGAACCCATTCTAAAAGCACTAAATTTTCACTCCTCTCCCCACCATGTTTTAAGTATATGGTGTCATGCTTACATCCTTTTTATTTTGTGAATCCCTTGACTGATTTTTATAGTTGTACTTAATTTTAATGCTTTTGTGCTTCCTGCTATTCTTACTTCTGCTTATGGTCTTTTCTTTCCACTCTAGGAGTCCCCTTTACCATTTCTTATAGGACTGGTTTGGTGGTGATGAATTCCTTTAACTTTTGTTTGTCTGGGAAACTCTTTATCTCTCCTATTCTGAATGGTAACCTTGCTATATGGAGTATTCTTGGTTGCAGATTTTTTGTTTTAATTTCAGTACTTTGCTGTTTTAATTCTTTCAAAAACTGTGGGCTACCTGTGAATCTCATTGGAGTTTACCCTGAAGCCACATATGCAGAACTCTTCTGGACATCCCTTCCCTACCTCCAAGTCTTCCTGAAATGACTGCTGGACAACACTCTTCAATTTCTTAAAGACTCTTTCGCTTAATTGATTCTGTGAGGCACATCTTGAATCTCCTGTGACTGACTAGGGTGCTGTGACAAAATCTTTGATTTTTCTCAGTTATTAACAACACCACCACCGAGTTTCATAGTCACACCACCACAACCTTTTCTAGACCACGTTTTTCAGGCACTACCCTGGATTTGTTCTTTCCCTAGGCATGCATTTATTTGTGTTATTATTTGCTGTGTGGAGAGGCCAAGAATTCTCAAACCATCAAGCCCTGATTCTTTTTGTTTACCAGTCCTTCCGTTTATCTCTCTTACCTTTCATTTTACTATAAGCAGCAAGAAGAAACATCTTATGTAGCATCTTAGAACAAGAAACAATGATCACCTCTAGTTTCTGTGGATCAGGAATCCAGGGGCAGCTAACTAGGTGACTGTCTCAGTGTCTCTCATGACTACAATCAAACTGCCAGCCAAGACTGTAGTCAGTCATTCAGTGTTTGACTAGAACAGCTCTCTCTTCAAACTCTCTCATGTGGTTGTTGTCAGGTGTTAGGTTCTCCCAGGTTGTTGGCCAGAAATGTGATTTCCTTGGCATGTGCACTCCCGAGAGTGAGCCCTAGACAGAACTATAGTCTTTTTGTAACCTAGTCTGAGAGGTCGTACCTCATCACTTTTGCTTTATTCTTTATTAGATGTGAATCAATAAGTCCAGTCCTCATTTCAGGAGGGTTCTTTATATACGAAGGGTATGAAGACCAGGATGTGGTGGTCACTGGAGGACATCTGAGTGGCTACTCACTACAGGGGTAAGCTGTGACAACCGTATGTGAAGAAACCACTCATTCCTTGTATTATTTTATGTTAATTCTCTCCATTTTATGTTTTTTTCCGATCTCTTTGATTTTTAAAAAATTATATCTGCACTCATTGTCACACATTAGAGTTGTAGCACAGGCTAAGACTACAAAAATAGACAAAAGCAAGATAATGCCAAACTTTAGAAAGGATGTCAAGGGGAATAATACAATGAGATCTGCATTTTAGGCTCAGAACTAGGGCTAATAACAAACCGAATGTAGCTTAGAGCCAACACCCATTAAAGGTAAGGTTTGGCCTAAAAGATAGGAATTAATTCATCCTTCATGAATGTGGCTATCTAGATTTTGGAAGGCATAGAGGTAGAAGAACATTTTAGATGGAGCAAATAAAATGACAGAAGTTTGGAGAAGAAAATGTCTATTCCAGGAATTGTAAAGAGTTCGACAGAAGCCGGGAGAATATTGAGAGACAAGATGCTTAAATACAAAATTGATGCAGTAAGTCTTAATAGAGAGGTAGGATGAATTTTTGACAAAAATGATTAGCCCACCTGTTCTCTTTAAAGCTACTCTGACGCGTTGACTCCAATTATGAACTGAGACTTTATTATCTTGGATTAGAGATTCTTCTTAATATTCTCAAGGGCAAAGGCCTAAGACAGGTCCTGGAAATGAAGCAGCCTGTGGGGTTTATCCAGTGTGGTCTACCTTTGGGAAGTGTATCCTAGAGAGTTTGGAGGTATTAGGACAAGACTCGCAAACACAATAAAAGAAGAAAACCTATTATTTCAAGTAACTGTAGAGTACCTTATGAATTTTGGAAAATGTGGACAGGTAATCACGTTTAAAACCATGGAAAGGGAGCAAACCTTCATCCAGAGCTCGATTTCCCACCCAAGAGGAGCTGTATACAGCATGTTCTCAACAATACCACATTCTCTTAATTTGTTAATACTAAGATATCAGCACACATTTGTCAAACGTAATTGTGTTATGCCTCTAGTTTTGTAACTAACTCCTCAGTATGACTGTAACGATCCTGTTTGGTGCTTATGAGTTAGTCTGACATGTGCCATGGCATGCAGGGTTAATGGTAGCCTTTGTGCTCAGTATTGGGGGAGAGCAGGACATTGTAAATTACCCTATAGCTTTCTGTGTACTCATACCGCTGGACTAAATGATAGCCCTTCCTTTTTTCTATGGCCCACAACACTTTGTCATTATAATAATTTTGCATGAGATATTGAGATTATAAAGTTCATGCTTTTTTAATCTCTTAAATCGCTTTAAATTTAACATTTTTAATCTGTAGAGTAAAAAAAATCAAAATATTGCTTTGGCAATACTTGTCACCCCATGTTTATTACCACATATTTATAACATGTTAAAATTCAAAATTCATTAAAAGCACCTATGCTGAGTGAAGAATATGTGCAATAAATAAATGAAGCATGTATCTATTTTTAGTGGTGTTATTTTGAGACAGGAAATAAAATTAATATTTCATTCAGGCCTTAAAGGTATCGGTATTTTAAGTACTGATTAAAATTTATATGTATACATTTATAACAAGTATTCCATTGAGGAAGCATATTTTACCTTCCAAGTCTAGTACTTTTTAGGAAATTAAAATCATATATATTGTATTTTAAACATGTTCTGTAAGTTGACTAAAATAAGCTTACAAATGATTTCAAATTAAGACTCCATGGGAAGTGTAGTTAACTAAGATAAAAATCAAAGGAAATAATACCCTAAGACATATGTGTTAAAAATAGGAATAAGCAAAAGCCTATCATAAAAATAGATGTTTTTCAGACCCTACGTATTTTGTAGAGATGAGAGGGTTTTTTTTAAGTAAAATTGTATAAAATCATTTGATACCTTTTTTCTAAAATTATAAAAATTAAGAACTTTTAATGTGACAGTTATTTATTAGTTCAAAATAGCTTTTCCAAGCAGAACAGAAGATAGATACATACATTAGTACATTTCAATTTAGCAGATATGATTATAATTATATCCACATTGGTAGATATTAGGTAACTGGGTTGCCAATACACTCTTTATTACTGTGTCTTTGCTAAAAGTAAAAATACTTATTTTTTAAACCACAGTATATTGGACAAGGACATGTCATATTCACTCATACGCTTACTTTCTCCACACTGTGATCTGAGTTGTGTTAACATCATCTTGCTTACAGAAAATTCTCTTATTATATATAAGCTTCAAACTCAGAGTTATAATAAATCTAAAGAAATAACATAAACCCAAAGCATTTTGTGCTGCTTTTTTATGCAATTCATTTTTTTGAGTTTCAAATACAACTTGAGCAGTGTAAAATATCACTCACAAGATTTGGGCAAAGACCCCAATGGGTCCTATTCTCTCACAGCCAAAGGAATCATGAGCGATCTTTGCTGACACTTCCCTACTCTGGCTTTTTCCTCTCCAAACTACCTGTAAATCTCACTCCATCTGAAGCACCCCCACCCCCCACCCCCTTCTGAACCTTTAGCTGGCAGGCTCTGTCCATGTTTATGATGAATTTATAAGTGATGTGTTGGCATGATCCTAACAAAAACTCTGTTGTAGCAAAGGACACACTAGGAAGGAAAAAAAAAAGGAGTTTCTTTGTTCAAAACAGAACAAATCTGATGGTGTTACAAACTACAGAAGGTAAATAATATGTCATTGATTTCAACGTGAATAATAAAGGTGTTCAGGGACTGCTCTCATGTATGAGGTTTCAGTTTCCATATCTAGCAATCTGGATACTTGCCATGGTAATAATTATTTCATGTAGGTCACAAACCGCTTCAAAGTAAAGAAACAGTATAATGGAAAATACTTTCAAGAACAGTTCACGAAACTGAATAAATGGAGCATAAATTCATATTTTATTACATCAAATATCATGTTTGTTCTTAACATCACAATTGTAGTGGATTGCACACTTCTGGTTTAAACATGTCTTCTGAAATTTCTAGTGAATATTAGTCTCCACCATAATCATTTGTTGGATTGTCACTCAAGTAAAGTGGAAGTGTTTGAAATTACCCATGAAGCACATTTTAATAGTTTATATAACAATGAATCATGCTTTTTATTGCAGGTATCTTTTTTTTTAAGTTTATTTACTTATTTACAGAGAGAGGGAGGGAGGGAGGCAGGGAGGGAAGGAAGGAGAGGGAGAGAGAGAAAGTAAAGTAGGGGAGGCCAGAGAAAGAGGTAGAGAGAATCCTATGCAGGCTCCGCACTGATAGCATGGATCCCGATGTGGGGCTCAAACTCACAAACCATGAGATCATGACCTGAACCGAGACCAAGAGTCAGTAGCTTAACTGAGCCACCCAGGCACCTCTATCTTAAGCCAAAAGTGTTAAAGCATTATTATTTTCTTCCTTCTGGAAACAATTCAGTTTAGAGTCCATCCTTAGTTGAAATACCCCAGAGAAAACAATGCTATCATTTTTTTTATAGAATTCTTTCAGTGCTTGTACTATCCACATAATTAAACCCTTGCTGATATCCAACTGGGTAGCATTTCATTAGTTTGATTACATATCCTGTCCTCAACAAAGTGTGATCATATAGGTTACTTAAATGAGCAGAGCAGGCTAAGCATGTTGGAATATAGACATTCTAACAACACATGTCTTACCTAAAGGAAATTCAATTTAATATCAAACAAAAAACAAAAATCCTGGGTAGTGAAATGGAATCAATCCAGAAATTGAGTTGGGGGAGGAGAGTGGTCATCAAATTTTAACTCCTTATTTACATGAAAACCATTTATTATGGATTTGACAGCAGAGGACATCATGAATAACTATTCCTTATTTATCATACACTTGAAGAAATGATATATTTTCCAATAGTTTTTTTTTTCCTAATGTTTTAGTTGAAATATGGGCTGCTATTATTTCTCTACAATATTCTCAACTGTCTTGTTTCTCAACTCTCTGCCTGGAATTTATTATAATACTTATGACCACAAATTGGAGAGTTGTGAAGATCACCTCTATTCTGTTTTTTATTATAGTCGGGAGGTTAAATGCCAGTTAGACAAGATTCAAAGTTTCTTAATTCAGGCATAGTACATGAATATAGGTCAAGAATAAACACAAAACTGGTACATGTTATATGTTCATGTATCACAATCAGAATATATCTCTCACTTGTGATTGTGCCTTACTTTTTGTTTTAACTGCATTCTACATTAAGCCTGGGTGATATTTATCAGGCATTGGCATAAATGAATTCTATGAGGTCAAGATTGTGCTAACCTGAGATATATAGTGATTTCTACAATCTAGCTTTGACCACACAGTTACCTCACTTTTTCTTTTTACTTTTTACTATCAAACTTTGTTTAAATATTCAGAACATAAAAGATGTTTTCAAACAAAACAAAAAACCCAAACAGGTGCTATGAAAAAGGAATTATTCATTTTTTATAGAATTAGTCCTGCATAAAGTAGGTACAGCCGGAGAGAGGCATAGTAATGGGGCATATCTCTTTTAAAAGCACTTCAGAGACTCTGAAAGTGAAAAAGAAAGGGAGTTATGAATGTTTGTAGTCCCATTGGACAAACAAGATGGTCTGAGAGTTGATACTATCTCTTGGTGTTCAGAACAGCAGAGAGGTGTTAAGGTGGAAAATAACACATTTAGCTGAGATAACAGGCTGTTCACTCCAACAGATGCTCCAGAAATCCTGAAAATTACCTATGGAAGCTTGTATGTGTCAGGGAATATAAGCCAATATTTATAGAAGTAGGACTTAAACATGTAAATCAAATCATGATGTAATTGAAAAACCATGAAACATTAAGTCCTCAAGTTCTGACTTTGCCTTGGGCCTCTGATTCCTCATCTGAAAAAATGGCAACAATAGCAGAAGTTATGTGTGTTAGGGAGAACTCTGAGAATGACCCCTGAAGACTTTCATCCTTCTAAAATGTCTTCTCCTTTGAGAGTGGGTGGAACCGGTAGATAGGATGCGATTTGTGATTATGTTAAATTATATGGAAAAAGGGAGATTAGCTGGGTAGGCCTAATCTAATTGTGTGAGACCCTTATAAAAACTAATAGCTTTCTTCCGTTTGTGGTAGAAGAGGAAATGAGAGACTCTTGGCATGAGGGGGATTTGAGGTACCATTGCTGGTTTTGGAGATGGAGAAAGACATATGCCAGGGATTATTGACCTTTAGGAGCTGAGGGTGGCCACAGCTGATAGCTGGCAAGAAAAGGGGAACCTCAGTGCTACAAGCCCAAGAACAAAATTTGTCAAACCTGAAGGAGCTGGGAAGTGAATTCCTATTCCAGAGTCTCCAGATAAGAGCCAACCCTTGATTTTTTGTCTCTGAAACACTGAGCAGAGAATCTGCATCAACCATCCTCCCCCTCCTGCTATTCAGGACAGTGAGATAATCATTTTTTTTTTAACTTATTTATTTTGAGAAAGAGACAACATGAGTGGGGGAGGGGAAGAGAGCGTGGGAGAGAGAAAATCCCAAGTGCACTCCGTGTTGTCAGCACAGAGCCCGATGCGGGGCTCGCACTCACGAAACCGTGAGATCATGACCTCAGCCGAAACCGAGAGTTGGACACTTAATGGACTGAGCCACCCAGGTGTCCCGAAACAGTGAGACAATAAGTGAATATTGTTTTAAGCTGCTAAATTTGTGGTAATTTGTTATGCAGCAATAGGAAAATAATGTACTATATCATAGGGTTGATGTGTGGGTTAAGCGTGATCTTATCTTTAGAATTATTAGAAAATGTCAGATTATAACCACTCAATACATATTTTATTTTTTATTGTTAGATATGTTATTCTGAGTAAACCACAGACTCCAGGAATCTCAGGCTTCTATCTATAAGAGAACAATAGGCTACCCATACAGTTCTTATGAATACTAAATGATAGTGCACAATTATTGATGTGCTAGCACAAATTCATGTGGTAGTCTAGTCCCCAAAGAATGTTATCTCCCTAATCTTAGAATAATAGTGTAGAAAGGGAAGATTTAACTGAAGAACCAAGACCTGGACCTGGCAGTTTGGGTTTAAAGAAAATCACTTGGGGGAGAATACGTCAGGAACCAGATGAATCAAGGCCTAAAAACAATATGGGCAACTCTTTTTTCCTCATGTCAGTGAGGAGAATGGCTGCATTGAACCAAAGCTTTCTTTATCATTGCTATTATTTACCCTAGGACTTCTCATATTGATTGTAACATGCTGATCAGCATTGTTAATCTCCAACTGGAAGTGGAGGCAGTTTGTGAAACTTATTTGATTATGGTACTTGCGCTCTCTCTCTCTCCCTCACTCCCTCTCCCCCTCCCCACCCCCACCCCCCTTTTAAATGCATCTCTCCTGGTTTCTGCATGAAAGAAGCATGGTAGTCACTACTCCATCCTAACAATAAGTAAAAAGCTGAACAAGTTTAACGACCTGAAAAATCAACATTTTACATTCATAAGAGAAGTGAAATCACAGGGCAAGTCACTGCTCCAAAATTGGAGACAGGCAGACACACACATTCAAAATATTGCAGGAAGAGAAAACTCCATGACAGTCAGTGCTGGAGTAGGAAAACCTGAACTCGAATTGATGGATTGCTGGAGGATTGATGTGGACCAGTCTGAGTGAAAAACTCCAAGGGGACCCAGTCATTGGGGTGGGGGGCACCTTTGTGAGGTTTGCCTGCAGGAACTTGACTGTGTTCTCGCAGTAAATAGCAGACAAAATCCCCTTACACATCTGGCAAACATAGGAGAAAAGCAAAGATTTCGAATGTGGAGGAGCACTAGGTTTTCCTGAACAAGGTCTGCCTTTAGGAGAAGATAGTTAACCAGAGTCTAACATATTAGGTTTCATTAGAGCCTAACTGGCCTCTGGGAAAGGAAATACCCAACTGTAGCCCGCTCTGCCTTTCCCTGTGAGGTAAGGTACATACCCAGCTACAGGTCACTCTGGCCATCCTATCCCACCTAAGTGGGCAGGTCCCGAGAAACATTTGTGAAGTTCACAGTCCAGAGGCAGAGGTTCCCTACTCATAGGAACTTTAGACTACTTCTCCGGTCCCCACACTTCACCACACATTATGAAAGCCCTATTTAGAGCAGTTTCTTCCACTAAGTACATCATATCTGGCTATTAGAAAAAAAAATCACAAGGCACACCAAAATGCAAAAAAACAAAACAAAACAAAACACAAAAACCCAATCTTTGAAGAGACAGTGTAAGCATCAGTCCCAGACATGACAGACATGTTGCAATTATCAGGCTGGGAATTTACAAGTACTATGAGTAATAATGCGAAGAATGATGATGGATAAAGTGGACAGCGTACACGGTCAAATGGGCACTGTAAGTCGATGACAATCCTAAGAATACAGAAGAAATGCTAGAGATCACGAATACTGTAATAAAAATGAAAAATGCCTTATTAGTGGACTGGACTCAGCTGAGGAAAGAATATCTGAGCTAGAGTGTATTTCATAGAAATCTCCAAAACTGCAAAGAGAACAAAGGCTGAAAACAAATATCCAAAGAAAGTGGGGGGTACCTACAAGAAGTTTAGCATACATACATGCAATGGGAACCACAGGAAAAAGAGAGAAAGGAAGAAGGAAAATATTTGAAACAATAACAGCTGAGAATGCTTCCAAATTATGTCAGACACAAAACCACAGATACAGGAAGCTAAGAGAACACAAAGCAGGATAAATGCCAAAAACAAGCAAACAAACAAAAACTACACCTATATCATTTTCAAAATACAAAACAAAAGATAAAGAATAAAAATATCAAAGAAGCCAGAGGACAAAAATACCTCACTTATAGAGGAATAAATATAAGAATTACATCTGACTTTTCAGAAAACATGCAAGCAAATAGCAGGAGGATTTAAAGTGTTGAGGAAAAAAATAAGCACACTCCAACCTAGAACTGTTATCCTGTGAAATTCTCCTTGAAAAATGAAAAAGAAATCCCTTCTCAGACAAACAGAAATGGGGATAATTTGTTATGGATAGACTTGCCTTGCCAAAAAATGTTAAAGGAAGTTCTTTAGAGAGAAGGGAAATAATTTGTCATATATAAAGACTTTTTTTCATATTTAAATCTAACGGATAACCGTGTATTCAAAATAATGGTTCTAACAGTGTATTAGATTATATATCCTTATATATAAGTGAAATGAAAGCATTTATACACGGGACAGGAGAGAGCAATTAGGATTATTTTGTTATAAGGTTGCTGCCTGTAAAATAGTATGGTGTTATTTGAAAGTGTACTTGGATTAGTGTAAACGTGTATTGCAAACTCTAGGGCAATCATTGAAAAAGGTAAAAAAAAATCTATATAGATATAGATATTTATATCTGATGTGCTAAGAAAGAAGAAAAATAGAATCATAAAATGCTCAATGGCAGCCATGAAAGAAAAAGAATGCAAGACAAAAATAGGAACAAAGGAAAAGCAACAAATAGAATAGTAACAAATATGTTATATATATTAATGCAACGATATCAGTAGTCGTCTTGAATATCAGTTGTCTAAGTGCACTGGTTAAAAGACAGAGATTGATAGATAAAGTGACCCAAAGACCAGATCCAACTGTATGTTGTCTACAGGAAACTCTTTTTAAAGTAGAACAATGCATACGGATGAAAAGTAAATAGATGAGAAAGATATACCATGATATATTAATCAAAAGAAAGAAGGAGTACCTATATCAATTCTAAACCAAGGAATGTTATCAGGGATAAAGAGGGGTATTACATAATGATAAAGGGGTCAGTCCCCCCAAAAATGATAATTCTGAATGTTTATGTGTCTAATAAGAGAGCGTCAAATACATGAGCCAAAACTGATAGAACTGAGAGGGGAGACAGATGAATCTACTCTCATTTGGAGGCTTCAACACCCCTCTATCAGATATTGATGGGTCCAACAGGCAGAAAATCAGGGATGACATAGTTTACCTCAACCACCCCATCAATCAATTAAATACAATGAATATATATGGAATATACACACTTTCTTGTGAAGCTCACAGGGAACATTGACCAAAATAGACTACATCGTAAGCTGTAAAGCAGGCCTTAACAAATTTAATAAATTGGAAATTGTGCAATGACTGTTCCAATATTACAATGGATTTAAACTAGAAATCAACAGAGTGGCTCAGTCGGTTAAGCGTCTGACATTTGGTTTCGGCTCGGATCACGATCTCCTGGTTTGTGAGATCTAGCCCCTCGTCAGGCTCCGCACTAATAGTGCCAAGCCTGCTTCGGATTTTCTCTCCCCCCCCCCCTCTGCCCCTCACCCACTCATGTAAGCATGCAAACTCTCTCTCAAAATAAATAAATGAACATTAAAAGAAGAGAATGATAGCTGGAAAACCCCCCAAATATTAAACCATGCATTTCAAAAGACATATGAATCAAAGTAGAAATGTTGAGAAAAATTTTGTAAATATGTTAAACTAAATGAAAGTGAAAACACAACTTATCAAAATTTGTGAGATTCAGCAAAAGCAATGCATAAGGGGAAATGTATAGCATTAAATGTATTTATTAAAAAAGAAAGACCTAAACTCATTGAACTCTAAGTTTTAACCTTAGGAAACTAGAGAAAGAACAAAAATCAAAATTTGAAGTATTAAGTACAATTTAAATCCAAGTAAGCAAAAGAAAAGAAATAAAGATTTGAACATATATCAAACTGAAACTGAAACTGAAAACAGGAAATCAATAGACAAAAGCTGGTTCTTTGAAAAAATCAATAACATTGACGTGTTCAGACAAAGAAATAAGAGAGAGGACATGAATTACTAAGAAATGAAAGGGACATCACTACATATCCCATGGACATTAAAGGACAATAAAAGAATAATATGAGGGGCGCCTGGGTGGCGCAGTCGGTTAAGCGTCCGACTTCAGCCAGGTCACCATCTCGCGGTCTGTGAGTTCGAGCCCCGCGTCGGGCTCTGGGCTGATGGCTCAGAGCCTGGAGTCTGTTTCCGATTCTGTGCCTCCCTCTCTCTCTGCCCCTCGCCCATTCATGCTCTGTCTCTCTCTGTCCCAAAAATAAATAAACGTTGAAAAAAAAATTAAAAAAAAAAAAGAATAATATGAACAACTCTATAACCACAGATTTGATAAGCTATTTGAAATGGACCAATTACTTTAAAGATTATCTGCGAAAGCACACACAAGGAGAAAAAGACAAGTTGAATAGAATTACATCTATTAATTAAAAATTAATAATCTTCCAAAACAGCACCAGGCCCAGATGAGATCACTGACAAATTCTACCAAACATTAAATGAAGATTTTGTACCAATTATCTAAAATCTCTGTAACTGAGGGAATACTTTCTAACTCATTTTATGAGCTCACTATCACCTTGTTACCAAAACCAGACAAAGACATTACAAGAAAATAAAACCACAACCACTATCTCTGATAAATGTAAATTCAGATATCCCCAACAAAATATTAGTAAAGAGAACCCAACAAAATATAAAAAGAATTGTACACCATAGTCAAGTAGGATTTATTCCCGATTTGCAAAGCTCGTTCAATGTAACCCGTTACTTCAATGGGCTAAAAAGAAAAATCACAACCATATCACTAGATGCAGAGAAAGAATTTGAGAAAATTCAGTATACATCACGATATAAAAATATTCTGAAATGTGGAAGAGAGGGGAATTTCCTCAACTTGACAAAAAATATCTTTATTAAAAAAATCAACTTTTAACATCATACTTAATGGGAAACTGCTAGCTTTTCTACTAAGATGAGGAACAAGGAAAGGATGTCCCCACTCACCACTGCTTTTCAATGTTGCCCCTATTTTAAAGCAATAAGAAAAAATGCAATAAAGTATACTAATTGGGAAAGAGGAAATAAAACTTTGCTCACATGTGGCATGATTGTTTACATAGACACTCTGAAGAATTGACATACATACTTAAGTACAAACATACAAGCAACCCCTCCTGGGACTAAAGTGATTATAGAAAGGTTGCAGGATACCAAGTTAACATATAAAAGTTAATTGCTTTCCTATATACCAGTAATAAGCAAGTGACATTTGAATTAAAATCACAATATTTATATTAGTAATCTCCAGAAGTAAAGTCTACAATGAATGAAGTCATGAAGAACTAAATATTGGAGAGATATTTCATGTTCATAGATGAGAATACACCAGGTTGTCAAAATGTTGGTTTTCCCCCACTCCTTCTATTTATTCAGTGTAATCCCCATCAAGTTATTTTGAAGACATTGAAAGACTGATTCTAAAATCTGTATGAGGAGAAAAAAGACTTAGAATAACCAACAAAACGTTGGAGAGAAACAAAGTTAAAAGACTAATACCACCAGAAGTCAAGATGTAGTATAAATCAACAGTAATGAGACAGCATGGGATTGGCAAAAGATTAGACAAATCAGTGGAACAGGATCGGCAGCCCAGAAATAGAACGCTATATATATAGTTAGCTCATGTTTGACAGAAGAGCAAAATGGCATTACAATGGAGAAAAGATAAACGCTTCAAGAAATGCTAGAAAAACTAGGCATCTGTATGTAAAAAGAATAAAGTCCAGGGGTGCCTGAGTAGCTGGGTCAGTTAAGCATCTGACTCTTGATGTCAGTTCAGGTCATGATCTCACCATTCATGGGATCAAGCCGCCTGTTGGCCTTTGCTCTGGCAGTGTGGAGCCTGCTTGGGATTCTTTTCTCCCTCTCTCTCTCTGCCCCTCCCGCACTCATGCTCATGCTCACTCATACTCTCTCTCTCTCTCTCTTTCTCTCTCTCTCTTTCTCTCTTGCTTCCCCCTGAAAAAGAAAAGTCTAAAAAAAAAATCTAGACACCCAACTTACACAAATTCACTCAAAATTCACCACACCTAAATGCAAAAACACAAAATTGTAAAGCTCCCTGAAGATAACATAGAATATTTAAATGGCTTTTTATATACAATATAAGGACACTATCCATGAAGGAAAAAACTTATAAATTTCATTAAAATTAAAAATTTCTGGGAAAGACATTGTCAGGAAAATGGAAAGACAAACACAGACTGGGAGAAAATACTTGCAAAAGAGACATCTGATAAAGGGCTATTTTCCAAAGTATACAAAGAATTCTTAAAACTCAGTAAGAAAACAATCCAATTA
Organism: Lynx rufus; assembly: GCF_022079265.1. Classification (NCBI taxonomy): domain Eukaryota; kingdom Metazoa; phylum Chordata; class Mammalia; order Carnivora; family Felidae; genus Lynx; species Lynx rufus. Next base: position 154,882,868 of record NW_025814834.1, read on the forward strand.
AAAAAATGGTCGAAAGGCCTTATCTGACATATACAGATACAAAGAAGATATACAGATGACAAATAATCATGTGAAAAGATGCTCTACATATGTCATCAGAGAAATGCAAATTAAAACAACAGCTAGCCACCGTTGCACATCTATTAGAATGACCCAAATCCAGATCACTGAAAATATCAAAATGCTGGTGAGAATGTGTCACAACAGAAACTCTCATTCATTTCTGGTATGAACAGAAAATAGTACAGCCACTTTAGAAGACAGTTTGGTGTTTCCTTAGAAAATTAGACATGCTTTTATCACATGATTCAGCAACTGCACCCTTTGGTATTTACCCAAATGAGTTAAAAAAACATATGTCTACACAAAAACCCGCACACGGATGTTTACAGCACCTTTACTCAAAATTGCTAAAACTTGAAAGCAGCCAAATTGTCCTTTATAAGGTGAATGGGTAAATAGTGTTATATTCAGACAATGGATGTTATTTCATGCCAAGAGGAAATGAATTATCAGGTCACAACGACATATGGTGAACTTAAATGCATATTACTAAATGAAAGAAACAAATCTGAAAATATACCTACTGCATGATTCCTTTATATGACATCCTATAGGTTAATTAGGGAGACAGTAAAAAGATCAGTAGTTATCCAGGATCAGTGGGAAGAGAGGGATGAACCGGCAGAACATGGGACTTACAAGGTAGTGAAAATATTCTCTATGATACTATAATGGTGGATACATACCATTATAAACTTATCCAAACTCATAGAATGTACAAAACCAAGGGTGAACCCTAAAGTAAACTATGTATTTCGAGTGATAAACACTGGCAAGACCTAAGTTTGTTTATTGTAACAAATGTGTCACTTTGGTGTGGGATATTGATAATGGGAAAATTGATGCATGTGTAAGGGCAAAAGTATATGTGATATCATTGTAACATCCTCCCAACTGTACTGTGAACCTAAAAGTGTACTAAAAAATAGTCTAAAAAATCTCATTGGCTTTATTCATTCAATTAGCATATATTTATATTTATACGATTTACTTTTATATTTATATTTATATTTATATTTATATTTATATTTATATTTATATTTATATTTATATCCATGATGTTTTAGGCTCTGTGCCAGAGCTGGAGATAGAGTAGCATTCAGGATAGACATAATTCCTGCCTTAATGAGAATAGAGATATTATTCCTGCTGAGTAGGAATGGGTCAGGTGGTCTCTATTGTTTTTCATTTTTTTCTTTTTTTTTTCTAGCTCTTCAAGTTTATTTTCTTCTTGTTTTAAAACTCTGCAAGGCTTACTCTTTGTCTTAAGCTTTTAGCTGCATTAGAATGTTTAACGAGGTTTATAGTCTTCTAAGTCCCTGTGACACTATTAGCATTAATGAGAGATAGGGGCTATTTTTTCTGACGTTTGAGAAGTTTTCTCAGTAAGCTTATCCATGTGGAATACCTTAATATTCTGGATGTAAGTGATGAGTTTTATAGTCAGCAATGTGTGTTTTCTAGAACACAACTATACATGACTATCCTTCAGTGGTTGTAGGAGGCACATATATCTGCTATGAGTTTCAGTGACTAGAAGTAACAGAAATCAAAAAGGAAAGTGGCAGGGCGCCCGGGTGGCTCAGTCGGTTAAGCGTCCAACTTCAGCTCAGGTCATGATCTCAGAGTTCATGGTTTGAGCACCACATCCAGCTCTGTGCTGACAGCTCTCAGCCTGGAGCCTGCTTCCGATTCTGTGTCTCCCTCTCTCTCTGGCCCTCCCCTGCTCATGCTCTGTCTCACTCTCTCTCAAAAATAAATAAACATTAAAAAAAAAAAAAGTGGCCAGTTTTCTCCTGTCCAGTTGAAAATGTGTCAGTTTATGAGCTTTATCAATAAAAGAATTCATTGGAGAAAAATTTTTCTTGTAAGGCATGCATATACTCTGAAAAGAATTGTTCCTAAGTGTTCCTAGAAGGACTTAGCTTTTTATTTTGACTTCCTGATCAAATTAATTCTACAAATTTCATTTAGCAGTATCTGTGTTGCACAATACTATAAAACTTAAAGTATTAGTTACAGAAAAATGTTGAAACTTATGAAATAATTTCTGGACTCAATTTTAAAAAAGCCTCTGGCCTGAATTCTCTTTCTATATGACTTCAAAATTCCTGACAGACATAGTGATTGTGAATGATGGTGCCCCTAAGCTGTGTTTATGGCCTCTTAATTTCAATGATGTTTCACCATAATAACAATATTTGTGATCATTTTAGTTGCAGTTGGATAAGAGCTTTTCTTTGAAAAACTGAGGATGGGGCGCCTGGGTATCTCAGTCAGGTAGGCATCAACTTCGCCTCAGGTCATGATCTCATGGTTCGTGGGTTTGAGCCCCACGTCAGGCTCTGTGCTGACAGCTCAGAGCCTGGACCCTGCTTTGGATTCTGTGTCTCCCTCTCTCTGCTCCTCCCCAACTCATGCTCTGTCTCTCTCTCTCTCTCTCAAAAATAAATAAACTTTAAAAAAAATGAAAAAAAAGTGAAAAACTGAGGAGGATATCATTAAACATGTTAGGAGTAGGATACTTCTAGGATTAAAAAAAATAAAAAAAGCCTCTAAGAAGATTTTATAGGCTTTCATTTATATAATAACAAATTAATAATTTTGATTGAAAAATATTTATTAAAGAATTTCTTTTGGGGTGTCTGGGTAGCTCAGACAGTTAAGTGTCTGACTTTAGCTCAGGTCATAGTCTCGTGCTTCGTGAGTTTGAGCCCCACATTGGGCTCTGTGCTGACAGCTCAGAGCCTGGAGCCTGCTTCAGATTCTGTGTCTCCCTCTCTCTGCTCTTCCCCTGATAATGCTCTGTCTCTCAAAAATAAATAAACATTAAAAAAAATTAAAGAATTTCTTTCAAGAACTTATTAGCAAATTTATTATTTTTCAAGCTATAAATTTTTACTGAGAGTAAAACTAAAGATTTTTACTATATTCTGTGGTTCTTAACAGTCATTGAGCGCTGGTTATAAGGCAGACATTGAGTAAAAATCAATAGGAAATACAGGAGGAAGATTCTGAATGTTCAATTAAGAAAAGAAATCTAAATATCACAGTACTAACTAAATGAAACCAAAGGTGATGGGTGCTTAGTTATACCAAGGAAGTGGTAAAGTGAAAATAAATATTTAGGAAAACAATGTCACAATCAAGGTGAATCCCAAAAGAGGATATCTATTATAAAATGTGATGTTTCATAATTTTTAGAAAGGTAATATAGTATGTGATGCATTTGATAAGAATCAATGAAATACCAATTTGTAGCATCTCCTGAAGCTGAGATTTTCATTAAGATTGTTGTAGACCCTGTTATACTCCATGACTTGGAATGGATCCTCAGATCTAGTTGATTTCTACCTGTGATACATCTTCAGATTCTGTTCATTAATGTCTACTGTCTCTGCCAACTAGCCATATGATGTCTGTCTCACCTGGAATATTGTAATAGCCTTCTTCTGAGTTTTTACTTCCCTTCCATGCCAGGTCAAGGAAACCTATATAATATAGTGTTAAATTGTGGCCCGTGGTCAGGAAAGCCTGGTGTTACACCCTGTTTCTATTATTAGTTTGGTGATATTGGGCAAATTACTTAGTGTCTCTGAAAATTGAGGATTAAAAAAATCACATACTTTATATAGTTATGAATATCAAATGCATTAATGCAGGTAGAATGCTTAGTGCCTGGCATGTAATAACAGTGATTTATTCACCAAGACTACATCATAAACATGAGAAGATATTAGATACATCTGAGCAGAAAAGTGACAAAGTCAGTGCTGTTCCTGGAATATCTGCTTATAGAATCATAAATAGGTTGATATAAAGAAGAGGCCTAGTTATAATCCCTGTACAAAAGGTGATATAATATTCCAGGCAGAAGGTGATCATTTTAGCTCTGGCTGCCACAGCAAAATACCAGAGATGGATGGCTTAAACAGTACACATTTGTCTTTCCATAATTCTGGAGGTTGGAAGTCTGAGATCAGAGTGCTAATATGGTCACTTTCTGGTGAGAATGCTCTTCCTGGCCTGCAGGTGACTGTCATCTTGCTGTATGCTCACATGACCTCTTCTTTTTTCTCTGAGAGAAAGTTGGAGGGAGAGAGGGAGGGGCAGCCTTCTCTGCTGTCTCTTCTTTGATCAGGGCCAATACCCATGACCCCATTTAATCTTATTTATCTCCTTACAAACCCTATCTCCAAATACAGTTACATTGGGGTTAGGGCTTCAACACCTACCTTTGGGGCGGGAGGAACACAGTTCAGTCCACAGCATTAATGAAGGCCGAAAATAGGCAGTGGGAATGAGATAAGATAAATGGGAGCAATGACTCGGTTTTGTTAAAGATCGACACAATCTGACATCTGTCTGGCAAAGGGAGGAAGATAGGCATCAAATTGAAGATGACTTCAAGATTGCGGGGGCGCCTGGGTGGCTCAGTCGGTTAAGCATCCGACATCAGCTCAGGTCACCATCTCACGGTCCGTGGGTTCGAGCCCCGCGTCGGGCTCTGGGCTGATGGCTCAGAGCCTGGAGCCTGCTTCCGATTCTGTCTCTCCCTCTCTCTCTGCCCCTCCCCCGTTCATGCTCTGTCTCTCTCTGTCTCAAAATTAAATAAACTTAAAAAAAAAAGCTGCTGAGGATTCAACTCAGTTTAAAAAAAAAAAGATTGCTAACACAGGTGACTTGTAGAAAGTGGTGGACTCACAAGAATTAAAGTGGAAGAGAAGCAATTTGGTGCAGGAAGGTGATGGTTTTAATTGTCACTTTACAGAAAGCAGTTAAAAATTCAGTCACTAATATTGTGTGTACTAAGCATTCTACTGGGACCTTAAAAATGAGCAGTGAATAGAGGTGATTCTCTCTTCAAGGGATTCATAGTCTAGTGAAATGTTGGACTAGAACTTAGTGGAAAAGTCAAGGCCGGAGTTTTGGGACCCACACACCTTGAGGTGTTAGTGGAAATCAGATGTTTGGCAAAGAACCAGGATGATATATGGAGTATGCCTTAATTGTTCCAAATATTACTGTTCCACAGTAATTACTGCATAAGAACTGCATGGGGTATAAATGAAAAATTGAAAAAATATTTTTGTTTAAGAAAAATTTAAAAACAACTACTTGGAAGTCAGTGCAGATATTTCATGCCTAGTGAAATGAAGCAAAAATTGAATCTTGATTAACATTTGTTTTTACAGGGTGACGATGACTGTCACATGCTTCAGGTGTGTCGTGCAAGTAGCTAATATCTGATGAAACACAAATCCAGTTAATACTCTGTTCCCTCTCTACTACACATAGTTCTTCATCTTTATCCCACAAAGGTGAAATTCACAAAGGAAATTCTTGCAATAGACGTGGAACGACAGTGTTTTCCAGAGTGGTCCCAGGAAACCTTGGTTAGTTCTTTACACAAAGCAGTAGACATTCACAGTAGTTCATGGAGATGTTAGGTTTTACTTAGGTTTCCAATAAAATTCTTTGTGACCCAGGGTGAAAGTGGGAAGTAAGCTGGGATTTTATAGCAAAGGATTTAGGGAGAGCAGGTCATAACTTGTGTTTAAAATGAACTTGTCAATGGTGAGGGGCAGTTTGTACAGCTGCAGGAGAGACTGTGGGAAAGCGTCTAGCAAGTTAATAAACGTATTGTCTTCATTCACAACTTAAAGTTGGAGAATGGTTATAAAACACTCCGTCCTCATTCTCTTCATCTTCACATGAATGGGTTAATAGAAGAAAGGATCATCATTCATGGGTCTGTGAAAATTTTCTTTTTGTCAAGAAAGAAAACTATAGACAATCCTTGTCCATCCTCTTCGTATAAACAATGAAGGAGAAGATATTAAATATTTTTTTATTAAAGACTTTATTTTGTACTAAAAATGTATAATTTCCATTTCAGTAGGTTCTTGTGGATGCTAAGGAGTATTTTGTTAACAGAAAATTCAAGCAAAACTTTAGGGAAAATTAAAAAAATCTATTCCAGGTGTCTTGCCCATTAACAGGCAGAGTCAATTCCAAAAGGTCTCAGTCCTGTTTTATGTGTGTATATGTTTCAAATAATAAAAGGGTTTATTGGCAACTTAAAATACATATATTGTACATTATATGATAAAAAGTTCACATTACTCTGAGTACTATAGATCTGTGCTGTCCAATACACTAACCACTAGTCATATGTGACTATTTATATATAAAATAATGTTCTTAAAAATTAAAAATTTAGTGGCACCTGGGTAGCTCTATCCATTGAGTCCAACTCTTGATTTTGGCTCAGGTCATGATCTCACAGTTCCTGAGGCTGACCCCGTGTAGGATTCTGCGCTGACAGCACAGAGGCTGCTTGGGATTCTCTCTCTCCTTCTCTCTCTGTACCTCTCCTGCACCTCTGTGCTCTCTCTCTCTCAAGTAAATAAACTCACAAAACATTAAAAATTTAGTTCTTCATTTGCTTTAGCTGCATTTCATGTTCTCACTAGTCACACAGTCTTGTGGTTACCATGTGGGACAGCATGGTAGAATTTATAGAACATTTTCGTCAGTGCAGAGAGTTCTACGGAATAGTGTAGTGATTGTCCAAAATTTATTTTAGGCCAAGTGCCTGCCCTGAGTATACCATTTAATGTGGAAAACTGAGATTAATTAATTAGAAGTTTTATTAAAAACTTTAAGATAAGGCTAGGTTCTAGAAATAGAGTAGAACATGAGAAAAGTAAGTTGTCTTCTGTGATAGAGTTTACAGTTCTCAAAATAAATATTTTTCTAAATATCTGACTCTTCTAGGAATCATTTCTTCCTTAGCAATCAGACTGGCATATAAATTTTAACCTTGTTAAATTATGAGCTTGGTACATAGGACTCCACATAATCACGTTAACCCTTTAGGGTGGGTCCTCTAAATATAACCAAGAAATCATGTCCAAGTAATTGTCAAGCAACAAGTCTTGTGATACGCATTGTCTTCTGTTTCCAAACTGTTACACTGAATGCTTTCATGAGCCATAGATGAAACTAAGGGGGAAGGTGAAATGATCCACACGTTGTGACCAACTGGGAACTCTGCACTCCATATCTTGTTTATTGTGCCACTAATAAAGTATTATCAGAAATGGATCCTGTAGATTTTCAAGTCCTTGAGGCCAGAGGAGTTGCTATAAAGTAAACTGCAACTGGGTGGACAGAAGAAATACTAACATGCTGCAGTGCAGCTCTCCGTAGTTCTGAATTTGCCAGCAGTAGACAGATTCACCTGGCATCTAACAGGACAACATCAGGTGGCTCTGTTTGAGGTAAGGCTCCATGCAGCCAGAGAGATGAAGAGACTAAGCCACAGAATGTGACGAGTCTTAAATATGCGTGTCCCTGGCCAAGCTTGTATTTGTTGGCACAAGGATTACCTGTCACACCCAGGGAGTTTAGTTCCACCTTTACATATGCATCGTGATGCTGTCAATGACATTTAGGGACAAATTATGAACACTCAAGAAAGAGTGTACTTCATTAACTGTCGGATGGAATCATTTTCATTGTCCTTTAGTTTTTATTTTACAGACTGCGGGAATAATGTGGACGATTATAAAGGGTTACAATGAAGATTTAATTCTGTTCATTTGCTTCTCTTTATTTGGTTCAGAGTCTATGTGTGAATGGAATTTACACAATTATCTGAATCTTTATTATGATTTCAGGAACGCTTTACCCACAGAGAACTGTTAACCATTTGTGAATGTCCCATGCTGTTTACACCTCCAAGATTTTACTCACCATACGTTTCTGGGATATCCTCTACTTGGGCAACATTTTTAGTCATCCTTCATAATCAAGATCAAATTCTTTCATTCATGCACTCCAAAAATGTCTATTGGATGTTCACTACGTTCCAAGCACATTTCCCAACTTAGGGAGAAACGAATGAAAATAGAAAGCTTTGCCCTCACGAGAAGCTTAATGTCTTTGGAAGAAGCAATAAAAATAAATATACACAATTTTAAAGGCATGACTGTGTTACATGAAGAAAGCTGATAGAGGGTAGAGAATATGAGTGAGTTACCTTAGGTAAGTGTCAGAGAGGCACTTTGAGGAAGGGATAGTTGAGAAAACTTCCAAATGGGGTAATAGAGTGAGCCACGGCAAATGTAAAGCTTCTAAGTTAGCACAAAAAGACAAGAGTAGTAAAAGCAAAAGTGGTGAGGAGGGCAGGAGTGAGAGAGGAACTCAGAGAGTGAGGCAGAAGCCAGATGAAGTAGGGCATTTTGAGATCATGGCATTGAGTTTACACTTTATGTGCCTGGAAGTCATTGGAAATGTTGAGACAGGAAGTGATATGATCTGTTTTAAGATTTAGAAAGGTCACTTGGCTGCCAAGTGGGGATAGATTAAAGGGTCAGAAATGGAAGTCAGGAGACCAGTGGGGAGATTATCGAAGTATGAAAGATGATGAGGACTTAGTTATGGAAACTAATCAAATTCAGGATGAATTCAAAAGTTAGAGGTTATGTTACTTGCTGATATATTGGGTATGGCATGTAAAGAAAAGATAGGAGCAAAAGATAAATTTTTGTCCTGAGCAATTCAATGAATGCATTCAACTAGGGTAGGAGCAGATTGTGTGTAGAGGTGTCCTATATAGAGAGTTATGCTTTAGCCATCATAAAGCCTTGAGATGCCTACAGGTAGAACTGTCACATAGATGGATACATGCATTGGGAGGTTGGGAGTCAGGAGTGTATTGATGACTCTTAAAAGCCAAAAGATTGATTGAGATTACCTAGGGAGAGTGTAAATAGAGAAGAGGGGGAGGTTCAAGGACTAAATTCATGGACCCTATATCATATATAAATAGGAAAGAAAAGGAGCTGACAAAAAAGTAATCACTTCCTCCAATGAACTACCAAAAGCCCAATAATTCTATTATATATATCCCATATGTAGGATATGTATTCTATAATATATATAGGTCCTACGACATAGGAATCAGTCACATTATACTGTGGTTATTTTATTTTATTCTTAATGTCTTCCTAATAGGTTTCCTATTTTTCTACCAAGAGTGTCCCTTCCTAAGCTTACCACATAGTAAACACTCAATAAATGTTTGCATAATAAAGGTATGGGTAAATAAATTTTTTGTGACTTGGCCAAGAAAATTTTCATAATATATTTATGAGGAAAAATGATATAAAATAACATAGATCTATTACTGAAAGACAACGATAATGTATTTCTCTGTCAACAAACATTTAATGCTCTTCTATGAATTCCCTATATGTATTATTGACATGTCACCAACTTTCATTTTGTTTTTATCTCGTCCATACAGATAACTCCTTTTCATTGTTACTACTTTTCTTTAGAGACCAAGCACTTTTTCCATCATGCAGTTTATTTCTGTCACTGGCCATGCCTTTGCCACCCATTTCAAATACAGGTCAGTTTCCACAAGGATGCACAGTCACTGTCCATTGCTTCCATGGGTCAGACTCCGTGATACACAGCATATGAGGCTAAACACTACAGACTTAAGAGTGTACAGGCTTTCTGATAACACACCTTTGCCCGTGGGCAGGTATCTGCAGATGATTGGCTTCAGGTGTTTGCCTGCAGGAGCTCATTGAAAGTCAATGCAAATGAGGCCATTTTGCCTAGCAGAAGACATTAACCTGCAGGAACCTTGTAGGCACAGGTGTATTTTAGGCCCACAACAGTGTACTTCTTAAACATATGTATGACATTATACATTAATCATAAATACTAGGTCAACAAAGTGAGAGACACTCAATAAAGTAAGTGAAGGAGGAGATGTGTCAAAAAGCAGAATCTTACAATTACAGGGAGTGTTTTTTGTGTCCTTATTTTGTATCCTTCATCTCTGCCCCCATTCTAGCTCTCATTCCACCATGATTGTAAGGAGAGATCATTTGAAAACTAACCTTAAGGCATGTTGATAAGCAGAAAACATAACTGAACCTAAAGTAACTTATTTGAAATTCTATTGTGTTTTAAATATAAGAAATTCATTAAATTTTTTTAAAAAGTCACATAGGGTTCAAAGGCATTTTTCTATTTCTGAATTATATCAAGTATTATACCAAGTACTAAAGTTTAACAATTCAAGGCCACATTGAGCTGCAAATCTGGGTAGTAATTGAAAGGCTGTTCTAGGTTTTCTGCTTTTTAAAATTGTTAGCACTTTTAGATATATTTTATCAGTGAAAGTATTAAAAAAACAGACACAAAAACAAAAACCTTACCTCCTTCCTCACCAACCACCTCATGGTGATCCTTTCCTAACCAAGAAGCCCTTCAGGGCTTTCTTAGTCTGCAATTCATGGACATGCTCATGCCTAAATGTTGCCTTAGGAACTAACCATTTCACATATGTATGTTCTTTCCCCCCTTCCTCACTTACAACTTTCCTCCAACTAGTGAATGTATTCTCTATTTTCTATAGAACTTTTCACCCCGGCCTCTACAACATGAACCTGTTTCGAATTGAATTGTATAGAAAATTCTTAAAAATAAAAGGTTGCCTTAATGTACAATGGAGTTTAATGTATGTAGTATTCTTGAGATTCAAGACTGTATTGGAGAGGGTCGAAAGGAAGTTATATTGCTTTATGCATATTATGCAGCACACAAATTAAAACATATATTTGACATTTGCAAGGGATTTAGACTCTGCCATAACTTCATACGCAGGTGGGTGCTTAATAAATAATTTTTGGTGATAAGCCAAGAATATGCTGTATATAGGATTTGAGCATATGCTCCCTGATATTAATGATAAAACATATGTTTAAAAACATTTTCATCCAAGCCTGGGACATATTGCCTCCATCTTTTACTGAACATCTCCTCCAAAAAGGCCTTCTCATCTTGAAATAAAAACGTTTTAAAATCTAAGAACATTCCCTTGGTCTAGTTCTTCTTCCTGCTTGCCAATAGCATAACCTTCAAAAATATATGTCTGATAGTGCCTGTCGTGCTTAAAAACGTTCCAAGTCTATAACATGGCACCTGGGACCCTGCACACATTTACAATCTGATCTTAATCTATGCTTTCCCTGTCTTGTTTTTAGTTCCGTTTCTCCACCCACCCTATTATACAGCTATCTTGTTCACTGTTCTCTGAACACATGATGAAGTTTCACACTCCATGCTCTTTTTAGTAGTATTTAATCAGGCTTGGATGTGTTTTCCAACCCTGTCTGTTTGGTGAGCTCTTCTTAAAAAGTTTTCTCCTCGGAGATCTCTTCCCACTTTCTTGACCCTTCTCTGCCCTGTCCTACTTCATCTACCAGCTTACATGTGTCAGGTTGGCTGCTCCCTTGTTTGCATCCCATATTCACCTTGGCCTATCTTTATGGAGTGTAGGCTGTAGCACAGGTGATGGGGATAACCATGGGTGAGCAACATTCTTTTGGAGATTCTTCACATTTATTCTGCTCATTTTGAATGCTGCATTTATTCTATTTTGAAAATAGATTTTAAATGTCAGAAGTAACATGTTTTTGTGCGAAGAATGTAAGCATTAAAGTTGTACGTGATGAAGCTATGGGGAAAATGTGTAGAGAAAGTAGAAAACTATTCAATTACATCAGTTCCCAAATGCTGAAGTAAACATTTTAAACAGCCTGATGTATATTCTATCAGTGTTTTCTTTTTACATACTTTCTCATATATAGAAAGCCAGATATATTTTTTTAAGAAAAATTTTATCTTTATAACGTGCAGCTTGATTTTATTCACTTGTTCTCTTTATACATCTAAACAGCCAGATTGACCTTAAACATTTATGTCTTATTTTATACCCTATACCTTAAACTTTTAATGTTGCTGTAGGTGGCTGTCAATTACTTACTTATTGTTTTTATTGGTATTTAGTCTGTTTCCACTTGTTTAGTGTAGTAAACAATGGAATGGTGTTATTTCCTAGAATACATATTTTTTTCCCATTTAGGATACCCAAAACTAGGGACCACCTTGATCAGACTTCTATCCATAGGAATAACAGGTTAATTAATTAATCCAGAAAAAAATTATAAAAAAGGGAATAGTAGAAGGACGCCTGGGTGACTCACTCAGTTAAGCACTCAATTTTTTATTTCAGCTCAGGTCATGGTCTCACAGTTTGTGAAACTGAGCCTCGCTTAGGGCTCTGGACTGACATCATGGTGCCTGCTTGGGATTCTCTCTCTCCCTCTCTCTCTGCCCTTCCCCTGCTTGCACATGCACGCTCTCTCTCAAAATAAATAAACAAACATTGAGAAAAGGGAATAGGAGAGACTGATTAAATACAAACTGTGAAACACAAATTGCATATGTGGCTTCCTTATTCAAGCATGATTATAGGTAGCAAACCATAAATACTAATTAGCAGAGTGCTCATATTATTTTCCAATCCTCCTCCTCATATTTAACCTTTGAAGCCTTTAGTGTGTGGCTAAAGAAACTGCCTATGAGCTGATCTGATTTGGAATATATCGAGCTGATCTGATTTGGAATATATCTTTTCTTCAACAGTCAACATTCTTCTTTCTTATTCTTCTTCTTTCTTTTTCTTTCTTTCTTCTTTTTTTCTTCTTTCTTCTCTCTTCTTCTTCTTCCCGTGAAGTACTTTGTTCACACTCAGTCTTTTTTTTTTTGTCTTTGCATTCTTTTTTTTTTAATTTTTTTTAACGTTTATTTATTTTTGAGACAGGGAGAGACAGAGCATGAACAAGGGAGGGGCAGAGAGAGAGGGAGACACAGAATCTGAAACGGGCTCCAGGCTCTGAGCTGTCAGCACAGAGCCCGACGCGGGGCTCGAACTCACGGACCGTGAGATCATGACCTGAGCCGAAGTCGGACGCCTAACCGACTGAGCCATCCAGGTGCCCCTGTCTTTGCATTCTTAATACTAATTAAAGCATGGAGCCCAATGCAGGGCTCAAACCTATCAACGGCGAGATCATGACCTGAACCGAAGTCAGATGCTTAACAGACTGAGCCAACCAGGCACCCCTGTCCAGTCTCTGTTTATAATAGGAGTTACTTTTCTTTAATATGTTGGGAAATGTCTATTTTTTTTTCCCATCAGATTGTGTAGATCATTACTACTTGCAGGGCTCTGAGGAATTCTGCTATCTATATTATTTTAGCTATATTTATGTCTCTGACCAGTTGTACCTTTGGATAGGAAGCTACTTTTAATTTCTTTTCATGCTGCTATTTGCTACTCTTCAGGCAGAGAAAAGAGTGCTACTTTTCAGAAAGAAAAACTTCCAGAGCTGGGGTGGTCTATTAGGTAGATCTTGTGGAGACGCATTATTCTATATCTCTCAGACCACAGAAGCCTGTGTTTTTACCATTTAACCATCTCCCACCACCATGTTGGAGGCTGTGATGACATCTGTGTTCACATATTATTGTGCCTATTTGTATATGTGTCTTTCCAGAAGGAATGTGAACTACTTGTAGGAAGAACATCTTCCTATTATCTTTCTGTGCTCAGCAGAATACCTGACTCAAATTAATTGCTCAATCAATTTTTGGTGAAAGAGTTACTGTAGGTATAAATAAATTTTCTCTTTATTAGAGATGGAGTTATAAAGTCAGTGCATTTTAAATGTATTTAATGATATTGATTGATTCAGTTGAAATTGTATGTGTTGTTTGAAAAGAAAAAAGATAGCCATAGCTCAGAATTCTTATTCCCAAGTAAAGTTTGAAAATTTTCATAAGGGCTTGAACAGTCTCTTCTTTTGGGTATAGCTGTTTTAAAAATAAGGAAGAGAAGGAAGATCTGGAAACATTTTTGTTACGAAGCATTGAAATCCAATGGCCATTTTTAATGTCTTGCACAAAAGCAGGATTCCCCCCCCCCACCCAGGGAAAAAAGTGGCTGAAAGAAAAGTTACAGGGCAACTAATATTTAGAGAAAATAATGCTTATTTGGAAAGTGGAGACTGCTTATGCTTCAACTTGAGGAATAATTTCCCCTCATCATAATTAGAGCTTATTCTTTACGGTTATTTTCTTCATCTTTCTCTTAGAAGACAAATTAGAAGGCAGCTAGAGAGGGCACTCTACAATTTTGTCACAACTGACTCTGTTCATTCATGTTCTCTGTGAATATGTTGACCATCTGATGATAGAATGAACACATAATGGAGGTACCAAACTACCCGTGCTGTTTAAACCCTTCATTTTCATTTATGCTAGTTGCCTCCACCATACTTCTGCAAATCATTATATTTCTTTGTAGGAACAATTTTGACTGTCATTGCTCCTAGCAGATTTCTTTAAATGTGCTCTTTGAAAAATCTGGCTAGAAATGTTTTCTAAAACCAGATATGCAGTGCTTTTACCCCAGAGCCTGAATGTACTTTGCCTCTCTTGAATGGAAGTAGGAATGAGGGAATACAGTCTGCCCTGAATCCAGTCTCCTGTGTAACATGGGGTGATCCGTGTTTTGCTTTCTAGAACATATTGCCTGGTCACTGATAGTGGCTTCTATTATAAGAGAATTCTTTACATACCCACTGAGCTTTGCAGCTATATCCTCTCTGATCATTTTGTATATTCTAACAATTTCTATTGAGTATAATGTGCCCTACTCTGGTTTTGTCCAACCAGAGATTAGTTTTCTCTCCCAATCCTCTCTTGTGTACTTTCTCAATCTCCTTCTTCAGGTAAGTGAACTGTAGAAATAGAAACATCAGCCTCCAAATCATTTCAAAATATTACATGTGAAGTTCTATTTAGGACGTATTTGTCCAGAGGACTATATATATATAATACATAGGTGTGTGTGTGTGTGTATTGTGTTTTGAATTGTTTCCTCACCATGCTAATTGTGAGTGCAGCCAGAACCCTTCATGCCTGCTTCAAGACCTGCAGCCCTGAAGTTCATAATCCAGTGTGTTGGGCGTTTCATATTGATCTGTGTCTTTACAAAGTGTTTGGCTTTTGCAGTCTCCTTCCATAGTGGAGAAAACGAGCAAATATAGGAGTATAATATATTCACTGCATAGTAGTAACTTTAAAAATATCTAAATCACACACAATGTTTTTAGTCTTTCACATAAGCATTGTATCAATATGCAGGAATCTTCAAGATACAAGGCAATTATGCACCTTTACTGAAACATTTTTTTTCTTGACTAAAAATACCCACCCAGAAGTCTCAAAACCCCATGGAATTATACCAAACTGGTACTAGGCATCCAATTGTCAATTTTAGTTGACATATTAATCCATCTCTCCCTTGGCTATGCTTTGGTAAGTCAACTGCATTGTATTAATCGGAAGGCTAGTGGATGGAATTGGATAACAATATTGTACAAGGGGAAGAATGTGGGGAAAATACATAAATTCATATCTGGCCTAGCACTGAAGTAGAAAATTCTAAATCTTCGAGTTAGCTGTCAATTTATATGCACTAAAATCAGAAAGCAGCAACCGCCAAAGATACTAGCTGATTTAAATGAATATAATTTTCAAAGAATTTGGAGGGATAGTAGAACTTGTTTCTTACAAGCAGACATTTCAAACTATGGGCAGTCTTATGCACACCATAAAAACAGTAAGAATGCACTGTACCTTAATCCATCAAGGTGGTGATTCTGACCCTGTTCAGTAATTCTAAGTTAACTCCAAACTCTGCTTGATGTTTATTATTAAATGATGTCTGGAAATGTAATTCCTAGCCAGTTTTTTTTTTAATTTTCTGGTTTATGGTGTATATCTTGAGGATGAATAACACTTTTCAAGTCATTATTAATTCAAAATATATTCATTATTCTAATAAAGAATTTAGTAGTGCTTTCATTAGCTCTGCCTCTGTAACTCCCCAAAGAGTTGCATTGTATGGATTTATCAAGTCAGTGTATTTTTTATGACATATTTGATTAGAAGTGATAGAACATTCAAATTATATGACCAAAGTGAGAAATAATTTTCCTATTTTCGAGTTCTGATATATCGGGAGAATAAAAGGAAGCTTCCTTCTTATTCATCTTCCAAGTAGCCTTAAAATATTTGGCCAAGTTAAAATAATAAATGAAAATTCACACAATATTTTATCTCTAGTAACAACCTAGAGTCAGGAATGAATTGGGGATAAATATGAAAAGACATAAGAATAGGGGAATATGGCACACTAATGGGAATTCACAATTATAATTGTTCCTCACAGAGGTACTTTTAAATTATTTTGTATGTTTGAAATCTAAATTTTACCACCTAAGTAGTTTTCATTCAGATGACAGAAAACAGCTTAACTTATAATTATAACTAAGTAGGAGACACTTAGCCATTTTCATTTTCCAGGTGAGTTTTCCAGGATGGCTGTATAGAATCTCCTGATATGTCTGTAAATATTAAGAAGAAAAAAGAAAATGTATAGTCCATTTCTTAGTAACTTATAAGCTATATTTGTCACCATGTAATAAAATACTTCTCATCTATGTTTCAGTCTCAGTGTCACTTCTTATCTCTCTCTCTCTCTCTTTCTTTCTTTTTTTTGGGGGGGGGTAATTGTTAATAACAAAACATCTGGATTTTAGGCATGGAAATAAAAGGAAAATATTGTGTACATAGAATGGAATGTTTCTCCAAACCATGTCCACTAAAATGTACATATACTGCTCGAATTCTAAGAATGCTGCTTTGTAGTTTATGGTCTAATAAAATTATGGATCAATTCTAGAATAACTTTTTAAAAATAGCAAGCTTATACTTGTAGAGTCTGAAAGCTGTGTTTACAGACACAGAGTTTGTGGATTTCAACGTGACAGTAGGAAAAGCTTTTCAGCAACAAAGTAATGGTGGATGGAAACAGTCTAGTTCATTAACAGCCAGTTCTTCAAGACCCCAGGGAAGGGGATAGTTAGAGCCAATTCTTCATAGGTCGCAGAGTATCTCTTAAAGACATAGCTGTAAAATTAATGCAAACTTATATATGGATGCCAAAGGCTGTAGTATCATCTTGCAAATCCTGCATGTCTTTAGGACACTGATATTTTACAGTGAACAAACAATTCACAATTTAGGTAGATAAAAAGAGATATACCTAAGCTGTTTTCATACTTGAAGGAGAATTAAAAAAAAATCTTGATGCTAAATTCTTTGTATCTATGTGCAGGACTGTAAGGACTATAATATATTCCCTTGCTTGAGATAAAACATTAACATCAATCCAAATCACTAAAGAAAGTCCAATTTTCAACAGGAATTTTGGATAATTTGAGATCATCATAAAGATAAGCCCATATTCAACAGTGCACCTGATGTGTTTGGAGTGATTGCCTTGGATGCTTGCATAGTAGCTGTGCCCTAACTTCTGAATATGAAATGTTTTGCAATATATCAACACTAAAAATATGCCCAATCCAAAATAAAATTGTACTCAGTTCTTTTGTTCTTTCTACCATATAACTTTAAATCATTTCTTAGAAATGATTGGCAGCTTGATTTCCAATTTCACAGATTTTAGAGGGAAATCAAATTCCTTCTTGTTGAACCATGCATTTTGCATGAACTTACGCATTTAATTTGTTCTACCATTTTCTTGTTGCTGGGACACATATTCAGCAGGATTTTGTCTGGTTGTTTGTCTATTTTTAGCATTGCTTTGATTTTTGTTTGTTTGTTTGTCTCAACTACTGACATATAATGATAGGACAACTAACACCATTGGCAAGAGCTAGGGAATTTGTTATAACCTCAGATGGTGGCTTTTTTAAAGGCAAAATCAGTAAAGAGAATGCTGGAGGTACATCCAGAAATTACAGAAAAATCAAAGTGAATGACATTAGACATTTATAGCACATAATATACAAACCTTAAAATGTTGCCTTTCAAATATCCATACTTCATTTCTCAGGAAGGAAAAGAAAAGAGATGCCATGCAGTTAGAAAGGCAAGTCTTGTGATTATAGAAGTGCATGTGTTTTTATATTTTCAGGCTACTCAGATCTTGTCATACTGATGATTGCCAGTCTACTTAGGGAGAGAGAGAGAGAGAATGAGAGACCAAGAAGCAAGACTTTGCTTCCTATACTGTGCTTATCTCAGGGGACTTCAGGGTTTTCTTTGTACATTTTACCCTTGCTACTCTCAGAATGTTGGCTGTCTAAGCTCTGCTCAGTTACAAACCTAATTTATAAGTCAACAACATAAAGACAAAATCAGTGCTAAGTAGGAATTTTTAAGAATTACTTGTGAGCTTATCTGAACCAAGTAATTCATAGTTTATAAAATCTTACTTTAAAAGTTTACCTTTTAGCTACTTCAACATAGCAATTAAATTAGATAACACAAAAAAATAGTAGTTAAATTAGATAACACACAAAAAATAGAAGTGTTTTCGTAAAGCCATCAAACTAAAAAGCTAGCTCTCATTGTGTTATGAAAATCAAATTGTATTCCTGCTAATTTTCTTTGTTCTTATTTATTCACTGGCTACATTGTCCTATCCAGGCTTCTTTATTGTGTCATTAATTATTTATAAATGAATACTGTTACAGTAACCTTTTTGCAACATCCAACTAAAATGCCTAAGAAAAGATGTATTCTGGGACTAAATTGACAAAGAGTTGGTAAAGGTATTGCTGAATCAGCTAAACATAGCATACTGCTTAGAGTAAGCATTTAGGGTTCACACACACAAATCTAGTTTTCTTTTCCCAAGTTACTGTCAGTTTTGTAAAATGGCAGGTTAAACTGATGTTTCTGCTCTTTCATAAATGTTTATTTGAAAACGATTGGGTACTGTCAATTGAAGTCATGCAGAAAAAAAGGGTAAACCAATGAGAGACTCTATCTTGTTAATTACTACCTAACATTTGAAGGTCTTATATTACCAAGTATGTTTAAAGATTTGCTTGTGACAGACGATCATTGTAATGAATGTGCCTGGCACCGTGTAGATAGACTTTAGTAGAGTAAGTTTACTGTGGTTGTAAAAATGGACTTTGATTTCTGCCCACTTTGACCTCTTTCATGGAGATAATCACTAGATAAGGATAACCTGGAATTTATTTATTATAATGGATTTGAATGTAGCTCCAAAGTGTGTGCCATTTCCTACTGTGTCCCATTTGACTTCCTCCCCAGCTTTCCTTCTTCCAATCTCATTCTCTCTCAGTTTTAATTTTTAGGCTAATCCTGTGTATTCTCCCTTTTCTCCTGCCTGTTCCATCTCTGCTTTATTTCCCCAAATTTCCAAAGTTGTATTCTGCACATTAAAGTCATTCAGCAGATCAGGTACTCCTGAAAAGAAAACCATCCCACTTGTTTCTGTCCCTTTAACTCTGTCATATTCAATAAGAAACATGGAACTTGCTAAATTTTCTATCAGGACTTCTATTGTGGTGCTTAATATTTTAATACTGCATCTAAAGTTCCTGACATTTTAATTCCATTTGTTTCACAAAGTTTAGGTGATTTCTGCTTTAAGAGATTTGAAATATCACATCTATAGATAAAATAGGATTGGAACAATCTAAAATTTGAGAAACCACTGACTTTGAGGTATGTCAAATCTATAGCACCTAGCAATATTGGGTGTCTACTTAAGATAAATTGTTATATCAGGTTCATATTTATAATTATTTATGTTACAAATAATATGAATTTGCATATATTAGCATAATATAGAATAGAAGGCTATTTATACCTTTAAATTATTAAAAATATTCACTAGAGTTACTTAAAAACCAGAGAAAATAGAAAAGATACAAAGAAACAGAAAAGTGATTATTACTAATAAGCTAGTACCCATTTACACAATTATGTTCAGTCTTTCCTTTATGTATGTTTTCTATCACAAGGTAATCCTGAACATGCAAGTTAGTATCCTGCTTTTGAAAACATTTAGTCGTGTCATTTCTGATCACAAGCACTTTCTAATGACATTTACACAGTGATTAGAACATAGACTCTGGAGTCCATCTTCCTAGGTTTTACTCCTGCCTTTGCCACTTACTCTATGTGAAGTTATTCAATGCCTGTCATATAATTTGTGGTGTATAAGGGTAAGCTATTCTTTTTGTTTTTAATTTTTTAAATGTTTGTTTATTTTGAGAGAAAGCAGGCAGGGGAGGGGCAGAGAGAGACAGACAGACAGACAGAATCCCAAGCAGGCTCTGCACTGTCAATGCAGGGATGTGGGGCTTGAACTCACAAACCACGAGATCATGACCTGAGCTGAAATCAAGAGTTGGAGGCTTAACTGACTGAGCTAAGCTATTCTTTATAAATATTTTAGACCACTTAGTATTCCATTATAAATTGTAGTATATCTTATTAATGCTTTTCATACTGTTTGATAGGTTATATTTAGTTTTTGCTATTATAAATAATTCTGCAAGGAACATCTTAAAAAGTTACCTTTCGTTTCCTCCCCAAATTTATGCCTGTTTCCCTGAAGAGAGATTCATAGATGGGGAATTACTGGGTCAATAGGAATTGCTATTTAAATGTGCCTGCTACATATTGACAAATTAATTTCCATAAATGTCACCACATTATTTTTAAGCCATCTATGAAGAAGCCATATTCACTTCATCCATGTCACATGATATCCTTTTGAAATGATGCTCCTTTTAGTCTCTTTATTGACACAAATTTTTCTCCCCAGATTTAGAGAGGGTTTATAGTTCTGGAAATGATTGTGTTAGTGTAGATGTGCAGTGTGCCCTTTACTAGGCTTGCATCTGAAACTTCTCCAGTAAACCAGAATTGTTTTCCAGAATATAAGACAGATTTTTTTCATATTCTATTCATTTGTTTGTTTGTTCGTTCATTAATTCATTCATTCTGCTTATTTACATGAATAAAGAATATATACTTCTGCATCAGAGCCACTCCAAGTTATGCTGGCCAATGGTTCTGCCCAAATACCCATTTTACGATAATACATGTAATGGTTAATGGTTTTTCTTGACAAACTTGATTCATCTCCCTTATACATCATGAGTAAACTTTACTAAACACTATATGCTCAGGATTCTTTGATTGTGTGTGTGTGTGTGTGTGTGTGTGTGTGTGAACTTGTTTTGTGGTTGTGAGCCCCTGTCAACTAGCCTCTCTACTAGAAAGCAAACTCCTCACAAGCAGATATAGGATAGCCTTTGTTTTAAATTAAAAACAAAACAAAACAAAAAAAACATGTTAAGGTGGGGAGCCTGGGTGGCTCAGTTGGTTAAGCGCCTGACTCTTGGTTTCAGTTCAGGTCATGATCTCACGGTTTGTGGGATTGAGCCCCACATCAGGCTCTACACTAGCAGAGCAGATCCTGATTGGGATTCTCTCTCTCCCTCTCTCTGTCTCTCCCCTGCTTGCTCTTTCTCTTTCTCTCTCTCTCAAAAAAAATTTTTTTTAATTTAAACAAATAAAAAAAAACATGTTAAGGAAAAAAAGCATAGGTGTGTATAAGTGAGTATGGAGTAACGTAGATACTTTTAAATTCTCAATATGCACTGAAACACGCTGATGGGTAATTAATTGTCTCAAGAATTATCTGAAGAGTTGGTAGGCATTTGAAACTAAAAAAGATTAAGGCCTGTGAAGTATGCTTTGACCTCAGGTAAGAATTTCAGTTAAGGTGTTCTTTTTCTGAATTTATTCCTCTGATTTCCTCCTCCAGGGTTTTAAAGACTGTCACTTCTTTAAGTGTTCAAACAAACAAACAAACAAAACCTTGCAAGAAGTGTAAACACAAGGGTGGATTTGAGACTGTAAAAATTAACTTGGGTCGAATTTCTTTAGTTTGGGTTTGTAAAGTATATTTCTAGAAATAAATTGCTGCTAATGAAGTTTCATATTCCTCCCCAGTTTTTGTTCCTTTCAGTAAAACTTTATGTAGAAAACTCACATTTTAAAGTAGCCTTATCCTTATACTCATAGGCCAAATGTTATCAGCTTAGAAATTCTCGAAGTTCAGCAGGTTTCTTTTTTTCATAGATTACAAAAAGTCCCAAAGTAGAATTTACTTTTTAAAATAAATTAATTTAATATTTTGGATTATCTGAGATCACTAAATAACATGAACTGCATAATCTAACTTTGTAGGGAATTTGAAATTTTTGGAGAGAGTTGCTATAAGGGGAAGATAACCATGTATTTTCACACCTCATTTTACTTAATTTTTCTAGCTTCTACATATTTAAAAAACTTAAATTTATTTATTTTGAAAGAGAGAGAACAAGCAAGCGTAAGCTAGGGAGGGGCAGAAAGAGAGGGAGAGAGAGAATCCCATGAAATATGAGATCATGACCCCAGCTGGACGCATAACTGACTGGGCCACTCAGGTGCCCATCTGTTGCATATTTCTAACCTACCTGCTTTACCACTTGAAAGTTAACCTTAGTTTTCTCATCTACATTCTTAATAAGGGACCTCATGGCATTGTTGAGGGACAACTAAAAAAAAGTCTAGATGCAATGTTTGATATTGTGTTTGAAACCTAAAACACACTAAGTAATATTAGCTACTATCATTATTACTCACAGTGACTTGTTTCCTAATTAAAATAATGATATACATTATGAACAATACAGTAAAAGAAATTACCAAGATTCTTTTACTCAAAAGATAGTTTGCTTAGTGTTGAGTAGTCTGACATCATTTAGCTCTGTATTTCCTTATAGAAGACTGCTTTCACATCCCCAACTTCATTTGTGGGTGGACATTTGATTTGCTCCTATTAGAGAGGAATGGCAACTGTGTTCTCAAACTTTCTAGGTTGGTGATGCTTTTGGTGTTTCCACAGTTATTGCATGGCACTGTGAGGTCAAATAAATGCCTGAGTTTTATTTAGTAAGAAGTAGTTAGGTCCAAAGTATTTAATAAGAGTTTGAAAAAAAATGCATAGGAACTAAAAGGAAGACTTATTTTCAAATACATATTGTTACATATGTTGAATATGGAAATGTCTGTACCTGCTGAGTACTGTTCACTTGGGTAGTATAAGCCAATCTGATACCACCATCTTAATTTCCTGTCACATAGTGCTTTTTGCTGGGACTTGCTTCTTATCATAGCGATTGCCAAAGAAAAAGATGACATCAAGAGGAAAGTAAAAATCTAATATTGGAACTATGAAGTACCTCAGGCTAGCAGTTGGTATGGTATTCAATAGATTTGAAGTAGAGGAATACCTCAAAATTTTTAAATATTTCACAAGGGTTCTGTGAGTTTCTTACAGTGGTCTAGGGTACCTTCGTGCAGGTTAGAATCTGGGAGACTATATGCGCTGGTCTTCAAGCCACATTATTCATGTCTGAGTTATCCTCTCTCATCCTGGAAGAGAATTCTCTGGAATTGACATTTTTATTTAGGTACTTCCAATTGTAGTCGAGAAAAAAAAAGTTACACAGATTTGTCACTAAAATTTGACTCTATCATAAATTTCTGACTGTTTCTTATCTGATTAAGAGAGAGGAGGAAGCAATAATGCTGACCTATATGGGTTATTATAAGTTCTCAAATAGATTCATTCTTACTCCTTCTGACATTAACAGCCATAAAACCTTGGGAAATCACTTTGCTCTGTGGCCTTAAATTTCCTCATGGATGAAATGAGGGTATTGAGCTAGGTAGTCTCTGCATAAAGTTCCAAGACAGATTTTGTTTGTTTGTTTCCGTGACACTAAGTAGGTAGAAGATCTCTTTTGTTCTGTTTCCTCAGCACAAAGTACCTTGCTAGCTAGTATACTGTAGATATTGGCATTTACTAGTAATTTAAATCACACACACGAAGCTGATTTGTATTATCATATCTTATTTCTAGATATGCTTGTTTTCAGTTTTCCTTTCTTTGCAATTTCCTTGATTGAAATTAAATCACAGGCAGCAGATCTTTTTTCTTTCTTTTTTTTATCTTGTGAACTGCTATACACACAAAAATCTATCAAAATCTTCAATAATGGGAAAGTCAGCAGTTTGGAACTATGATTTTCTTTCACAGTAAGTTATGTAGGTCAAATTTCTTTTAGAGAAAAAGGATTTTAGTATCTAGTGTTAATTCATATGTGAGTATAACATCAGACATAATTTAGTCATCAAAATTTTGGTTCTTTTTTGACTATATTTTCCTTAGAACACTTAAAAAGGAACAAATGAGAAACAGAATCTCAATCTATTTCATTGAACAAAGGAAGAGAAAGAAGAGTGGATATCTCTAAGGAGGATGGGTTATAACACATTATAATCTAACCCAACCAAAGTTGGAAGAAGAAAGTTTAATTTATACACACACACACACACACACAGATATATATATGCATATATATACGTATATATATATAGGGGCGCCTGGGTGGCTCATTCGGTTGGGCATCCGGCTTCGGCTCAGGTCATGATCTCACAGTCCGTGGGTGGGTTCGAGCCCCATGTCGGGCTCTGTGCTGACCGCTCAGAGCCTGGAGCCTGTTTTGGATTCTGTGTCTCCCTCTCTCTCTGCCCCTCCCCTGTTCATGTTCTGTCTCTGTCTCAAGAATAAATAAACATTAAAAAAAATTTATATATATATATATATATATAGTATGTGTATGTGTATATATACATATATATGTATGTATACACACACACACACACACACACATATATATGAAGTTTATATATTCGTGAGTATCAGTTACCCATTGAAAAATACAAATTTTGGAAATTTGCTAAAACCTGTTGATCAATTTAGAATGAGGAACATGATTCCGATTCTGTGTCTCCCTCTCTCTCTGCCCCTCCCCCGTTCATGCTCTGTCTCTCTCTGTCCCAAAAATAAATAAACGTTGAAAAAAAAAATTTAAAAAAGAAGGGGCGCCTGGGTGGCGCAGTCGGTTAAGCGTCCGACTTCAACCAGGTCACGATCTCGCGGTCCGTGAGTTCGAGCCCCGCGTCAGGCTCTGGGCTGATGGCTCGGAGCCTGGAGCCTGTTTCCGATTCTGTGTCTCCCTCTCTCTCTGCCCCTCCCCCGTTCATGCTCTGTCTCTCTCTGTCCCAAAAATAAATAAACGTTGAAAAAAAAATTTAAAAACTAGAATGAGGAACATGCTCAAAAGGGAAATTTGCTCATACAAAATTAAATATTCTTTAAAAATATGCTTTGGGTTTTCTAAAGTTCATTAAGTAGTGGGTAAAAAGAAGTCTAAGACGTAATTCAGATATTTCTGACTTTCTTCAAAATCTCACCTAGTATTGTGTAAAAGTCCTCAAGAGCATCTCAGTGGCCTAAAGCAGTCTTTTATCATCCTTATTCACTTCTCTTCTCCCCATTACTTTTTAATATTTTAGAAACCACTTGGATGTGGTTCCCAACTGTTGCAAAAATCATTGGTGCTATGTGAAATCTACTGTGATAAATAGCAATGAGGAGATTGGCATTGCTTAAAATGCCAGAAAGTCACCATCTCCAGTTTTTAAATATTTGACTCTAAAATATGCATTTATAACCTTGGCTTCAATTTTGATCTCAGGATTTAAAAAATCTATGGGGCATCTTTGGCTAGATCTTATATATGTTCTTCCAGTGAAGCAAATTAGAACTCAATAAATTTCCTATGAGATCTGCTTGGCCCTTGTACTTCCTTCCCATTGTAGCTACTGGCATCATCATGCCTCCAATAATTCAATTAGAAAATGGGAAGCCATTTTCAAGTCCAACTTTTCATCAACTTTTACATTCAACAGGAAACTGGGCCCTGTTGATTTTTTCTCTATGGTATCTATGATATCTATCTGCTACTCTTAGCAATCTTCCTCCTATGGTGCTAACCTCATTAGTCGTCTTCATATTCTTCTCTCATGTTTATTTTAATCTATATACTAGCTCCATAATTTTTCTTATGTAATTGAAGTCTGTCACTCTTTGTTGCCTACAAAAACAAATAACAGCAACTAAAAACCCTTTAAACTTCCTTTGCACTTAATTCTCAATACAATCTGATCTCTATACTACTTTCTTAAATTTATTTCCTGAGATCTCCCTTTCATAATCTAAGTTTTTTTAGTTATGGACAGACTCACCATCCATCTGTATTTGTCTGACAGCCCCATTGCCCAGATACAGAATTCTCCTATCTTAACCTGAAATGCTAAGAAACTCTTCCTTACTACCTTAAATGCCTTCTTCAAATTTTGTTCAGTTTTTCTATTTAAGACTCGGTGTTTAAGGAATCTTACCCAATACCAAACAGAATTAATTCCTTTTAAGTTCCTGTAGCATTTAATTTTTAGTTCCATAATATTATAGTCTGACATGTCATGGTGACCATCTCTCCCATAAGATTGTGATTTCCTTGAACAAAAGACTAAGTATCTTCTTCTTTGTACTAAAATGCACTTTTACATGAGATGCATGCAGAATAAATAGTTGTTACACTGAATTATATTGTATATTGAACAAACAGAATTATTATAAGGACTGAATGATTTGGTCAAGCTCGGAATGGAGAGAGAATTCTCCAGTTCCACAAATCACAATGCCTCTCATATCAGCAGTAAGGGTGCCACCGCCATTTTAAGAATTCACCGAATCTGGAAGCTGCAGACTATTGAACCTCACTGTCTTCGACCCAGTGGGCAATACTGTCCACACCACTGCAGGGAGTCCTCTAATTAGGATCCTTGATGCTTCTTCTATAAACCTTATCATCAAAATGGATGCATCATATTTGGCACCCCTTGCCACATAACTCAGTTCCAAATCTGACACAACATGCACTTGGTAGAAACTAAATTACAACAGAGCTGTAGGTATGAGGAGACTTAGAAATGGAATTTTTCTTTTTTCCATCCTGTGTAGTACAAGAGAGTACAGTAAAGCATATTTGAAGCCAAGGTTGCGTGCCAGTGCATGTTACCTAAAAGTCCTTGCATCCATAGTTACTGTTAATCCTAAATCTAAATTTCAGAACAAGAACAACCAGAACTACAACATGATCCTAGCTAACAGGATGCAACTGCCCCTCTATAGATGAAAATAACTCCTATCAAGCACTGTTTCCATCTCTGTGTGATCATTTCTAATTCAGTCACAGCCCTACCTTAATATTGTAAACCACGGGTACAAATATAAAATTAACCACCATCCACAATGAATATAAAATTATGGGATAAAGGAAGAGATAGAGGAAAATGTAGTTAATAGAAAAACACACATCACAGAACAAGGAAGAATATGTGATTATCTACTGAAGACCTCATTTGTGTAGCTGGTACTGATGCCGTGGTTGTTACTGATAGTCTCCCTCCTCTTTCAAGTTCGTGTTTCCTTTGGTTCTCATCCAGAGCCTCATAGCATTCTTTATTTGGGAAGGAGACTCAAACATTCATACCTGGAGGGTCAGAACTGTCAGAAGTCCTCCTTATGTTGAGGTGCTATAGTTTTTCCATTAACTTTTTCGCAGAAGATAGGACAGTTCTGTCAGAACCACCAGATGATTCGCTGGGTTCCAAATCTTTTCTATGTCCTAATATGCAGCGGCCACCCTCTTTCCCAAGATTGATGAGGATCGATCACCATAGCCCACCATAACATTCTTTGTGTTCATGTTGATTAAATGTCACGAGACTGTAGCGTGGCCAGGTGGCAGGCTCCACTCTCAGTCCAACAGAGGTATCATTATGTTCCCTTGTGGAAGAATTTCTTCCCTGGGGACTAAAATCGATAGCCAGGAGAGGCCAAGATCACAGGGATTAGAAGTGACATTTTTTAAAGGGGTTGTAAAGTGGAATACTGACAAATGTAACTCCTATTCTTACAGGTGCTTCCCAGACCCACGAATTTATTACTGCTGTGGCAAAAACAGCACCATGATACCGGTGGTTGGTTAACATTATCATACATCACCAAATCTTATAAGGCTATTTTTCAGGTGGTACCATTACTGAGTAGTAAATACGGTCTTCATTATTTTGTAAGGCTCACAGTCTCTGGATGATGGAGCACGTGGTAAGACTATCGAATTGTGTGATAACTATCCCCTTGCTCTGCTTCTTTTGCTATAAAGTGAGAGTCTTGGTCACAAGCAATAATGTGTGGGGTATATTAGAGTGAAGAAGGCATTTAGTAAGTTTATGGATATTGTTTGCAGAATTGTTGTGGGCAGGAATGACAAATCTGTATGCAGAATAAGTGTATGTTACAATGTGGGCAAATTGCTACTCATTCTGTTATCAAAGAGGTAACATTTTGCCAGGTGGTAGGCCTTTTTTTCCCAGTTATGGTGCCATATTAGAGGCCCACCATTACTTTTTTTTCTCTGCTGACAGAGCACTGAGGCTAGAAAATACAACGTTTATCCCAGATGTCTCTGTGGCCAGCTCGAAACCAAGAATTCTATTACTAAGGAAGCTGTCAGAAAGCAACTTGTAGGCTCTGCGGCAATACTTAGTCCAGTGATATATATTTAAATCTAGTCTCAGTTTAAATGCAAATTATTTTAACAATAGAAGTGAAATTTATAAAGCATTTTAAATTAAATGCTTATATGGGACATCTGGGTGGCTCAGTCAGTTAAGCCTCAGTTCAGGTCATGATCTTACAGTTCGTGGATTCAAGCACCCTATCGGGCTCTTAGCTGACAAAGCCTGCTTGGGATTCTGTCTCTTTGCCTCCCTCCTGTTAGCTCTCTCTCTCAAAATAAATAAACTTAAAAAAAGTTAAATGCTCATATAACTTTATTGAGCAATGGTGTTAGATCATTTCACACAGAGTCTCACTGGATTTTCAAAATAGTCCATAAGATTAGTTTTAATATAGTCATCTAAATCTTTGTTTTAAAATACTAATTTAATATAGGCATTTAAAAAGTTAAGGGATTTTAAATATTTTGCCTATGATCAGAGGGTCACAACTAGAAAACAAACTCAGTACTTTTCAAACTCTACCACTGTTTCTTTTTTTCTTAAATGTTTATTTTTGAGACAGAGAGTGACAGTGGGAGAAGGGCAGATAGAGAGGGAGGGAGAGAATCCCAAGCAGGCTCTGCGCAATCAGCACAGAGCCCGATGCAGAGCTCGAACTTATGAGTTGTGAGATTATGACCTGAGCTGGGACCAAGAGTTGGACACGTAACCAACTGGGCCACACAGGCACCCCACTCCTACTGTTTATTAAGCAGAGATACTGTTAAATTTATTATGTGATTGCTTCCAGTGGCTGAAATTTGTTTACAGTATTTATAATGTACCAGGCACTAGGTTAGCATATAGTTTCTCGTTTAATCCTCTTATTGACCACAGGAAATACACATGCTGTCTCCATTAAAAAATTTTTTTAAATGTTTATTTATTTTTGAGAGAGAGAGAGTGTGAACGGGAGAGGGCAGAGAGAGAAGGAGACACAGATTCCAAAGCAGGCTCCAGGCTCCAAGCTGTCAGCACAGAGCCCGATGTGGGGCTTAAACTCATGAACTGAGATCATGACCTGAGCCAAAGTTGGATGCTTAACTCACTGAGCCACCCAGGAGCCCTGCTATCTCCATTTTGTACTTGATAATATTGAAGCTTAAAGAATTTAAACAACTTACCCAAATTCATGGAATTAATAAGCAGGATTCAGTGCAAGGCCATAAGACATCAAGGCACAGACTACTGAATACATACAATGCTGACTTTGGAAGTAACGTGGGATGAGAGCCAGGTTAACAGCTTAGATGATAGTAATTTATGTTAAGAGTTAGGGAATGTAAATTAAAGAGACTACTTTAAAGAAATACCCATTTCTACATGAGAGTTTTATGCACAGTATAAAAAATAGTGTAAATAAAAATTCAACATAATTTATATTTTATAAATATATTGAAGTGTGAATATCAATAAATTCCTTTTAAATCTAATTTATTGGGCCTCAGTTTATAGGTGGCTCAGTTGGTTGAACATCTGACTCTTGATTTTGGCTTAAGTTGTGATCCCAGGGTTGTGGGATCAAGTCCCGCATCGGGCTTTATGCTGAACATGGAGCCCGCTTAAGATTCCCTCTCTCTCTGTCGCTCTCTCTCTCACTGTCTCTCATTCCCTCTGCCCCTCTTACCCACTTGTGCTCTCTTAGTAAAGTAAAATAAATAAAAAATACATATTATTTTTAGAACCTAATTTATTGTGGAAAACAAGCATTGCACACATGTGTATTGTCACTTTAAAGAGTTATTCAACTTTATGTAAATATATCTTTAAAAAAGTCTTTTTAATAGTCATTTTATGATCTAGATTTATGCTTCATAAATGAGAATTGACATTTAAATCAGACATTTTTTTGGGAATTATAATTTTTAAAAATAATCCAACATTTCTATGAAATGAAAGTTTAAATGTTCTGACATATTTTAGGAGTTTTTAAGTGAAGAAAATCTTCAAGTATCTTACTGTGCTCTAAATGTAGGAAAGGTTCATGTACAATACAGATCAAATACTTTATCCAAAGGGGAGGAAAAAAAAGCAGCACTCTGAGAATAGTAAAATGCTTAGTTTCCATGGAATGTGTTTGACAGTAAGATTTTTAAAAGATCTAAGGGGCTGACCTTTCTCCCCCACAAACTAAGTAGACTTTTTAAAAATGAGCACATCTGGTTTATGTTCCTAAACCTCTGGCCTTTAAAAGCTTTGTTCCCAATTCACACAAAACACCATTCAGGATTGCTTGACATAGTGACCCTTCCCTGTAGGTGGTTAGGTGAATAAAATGATTAAATACAATCAGGAATTCAATATGTACGTATATAGTAAAGTTAACATTTGCATCCTGAAATGACTGGTAAACAGTTGCTGTTCATGGGCATTATCTTCAGCACTTTTACTTTTTGGAAGTTCCAATTATAAAATAATATTTTGCAAGAAGCAAATTTGTCTTTTTTTGTAAATAATTACACCAGAACTACTATCTAGCAATTTAGAACAAAGCCCATGGTGTTAAAAGCAGAAGGTTTTTTGTTTTATTTCAAAGCTCAAATGCTGTCACTAGGGGAAAAAAGAAAAAAAAGAAAAAAAACACCCAAAGGGTAGTCAGGTTGGATCCATAAATCCAGATGGCCGTTCAACATTTAACAAACTCTTTGGTACTCAATTGAGTTAAACATTAAATGGTGCATTGGCAAGGACGATTTCATTTCTATGAGGCCCACTAATAAAATGCTCAGAGTTATTTGTGTAGAGTGTAATTCCTTGTGACTTTGCCTTCCATTTGCCTTGAGGACATACCAGTTTAAAAGTGTTCAGCACAGTACACCATGCATAACAGGTAATCTGCCTAATTAAGTCCTATAAGGATGTTCTAAGTAAAATGCTGAAGAGCTTCCATAACCCCTGCTTCACCCTCCCCATGCACCAGAGCTTCTGAGATTGAGAAACCCCAGCCATTAACTCAAGTGTTTACACTTGAAGCTGAAATTCTACTTTGCCAGAATGGCTCATTTCACATTTTACAAATCTGTTTTCTCATTTGTAGGCAGAAAGAATCTGTCAATTTTTTATATTATAATTCTCAACTTGTTCTGATAGTGAATGATCTAACATATAACTGCAATTCGTATTGCAAAAATCACACTGGGACTGGGACTGCTATATTCAGAGACCTAATAAGATTTACATCCATATTTTGAGTGCATTCATTTGGTATATTTCAATGAATTATTAATTATGACCAACAATAAAATATTATTTTGCTCAGATGCACAGCAATAGGAAAGATGCCCAAGAGAAATTTATCTGACAGCTCAAAACAGAATGGCCAAAATCCACTCATAGGTTACTCATCCAACACAGCATGAAGCATATTTGCCCATCAAATGCACTCAGTGAATGTTTTTCTCAGCTTGTCAATGTTTTATCAAGAGAATAAAAGCCAAACTTTGGGATTCAGATAAGAAACCCAAATTTAATGATTAAAAATAAAATATGGTAGGTGAATAATAAGCTTCTTGGAAAGCTCAATTATTCTAGAAATTGATAACAATGATTTTTATTCAACTCCCATCAATATAGCTAGAATGATTATACTACATAGTCAAACTGCGTGTTATATATTATTTAATCTACTTCTATTGACACAAAATACTCAGTACTTTTATCACACTACTTTATAATCATCCTTTCCATTCTACTCAGTAAACCCAAAAGAGAAGCATATTAATTACTCCTTATTTTCTTTTACTGCACACATTGGACTGATTGCCAAATCAGTTGTACTTCTTCATTCTATATACATCTTTTAAGTTTGTTCCTTCTTAATTTGTCCTCAGGTAGACTGCTCCAAATGGGCTTCTGGCAGCATTTTTTTCCTCAACTATACAAATAGTTCAGTAATAAGTCCTCTTCTGTTACCTGGCAGCTGTCTTAGAGACATCCTCAGAGGTGTCGACTAGGGTAACTGCTAGTTACTGATAGGATCCTCAGGCCATTTCAGTAGCATCGTGTCTAATGGCTGGTTGTTAGTTTCCCAGTCCCAGAAAGAAGTTAATTGTGAACACCTAGAGATGATGAGCTCCATGAATAGCCAATAGGAGTCAGCTGAACACACACATACCCAATGTTAGACCCAAATAACTGGAGAGCAACTTTGTAGTTCACAACTGGAGTTGATTTACTTACCATGTGAGCACCTTGGGGAAAGTTATTTAATTTCTATGCCTAAGTTTTCTGATCTGAAATAATAATTCTTACTATGTAGGTCCATTCAGAAGATTGAAAAAACAATATTGTGGAACGTTTACAAACCTAGGCACATAGACACAGTGCTAACAAAGAGTAGTTAATATAATTAGATTAAACCTTGCAGTTCTAAAATCAACCTTTTATGTCAAAATAGTTCTTTCTTGTCACTGCTTCAGCTATATCTGCTGCCATTATTCCTTCCTTAAATTTGCATAAACCACTCATGATCTTCAAGTGTGTGCTTCAAAACAGATATGTTGGATTTTTTACTTATCTCCAACTGTAGCTTCTAATTTTACCATTCCCCTTCATTTTAATAATCTTTAATAAAAGTTTTAGAACAGGAATCAGAGACTGCCAGTTGACATGGGATTTTTTTTATTCAACTGTAAGTGGGTTTTTTCTTCTTTTTTTGGAATTATTTGCTATTTTAAAAGAAAATTACTTTTCTTTTCTTTTTTAATATCTTATTTACTTAGAGAGCGAGCGAGCATCCAAGCAGGCTCCATACTGTCAGTGTGGAGCCCAATGTGGGGCTCAAACTCATGAACCATGAGATCATGACCTGAGCTGAAATCAAGAGTTGGATACTTAAACTGACTGAGCCACCCAGGCATCCCAAAAGAAAATGAGTTTTCATATAAAAATCTGGATTTTTCCTTCTCTTAAAAAGTCCAAAGTCAGGTAGTTTGGGGCTCATATTAGTCCATGGCCAAACCAGTTGGGCCTGGATAATGGCTTCACTTTTTTAGCAGTTTATCCATCATAAATCAACCTGCTTCCCACATATCTGTGAACTGTGTGCTCCTTACAGGCTTTTAACCTTGCGTTCTCTGCCTTAGAATCTTGTCTTAAGGCTAAATACTGAGTCTAAAATGCTTGTGTATTATGTTTTATTTTTCTTTTTTCCTGCTTATTTTGAAAAGATATTTTAGCATCACTAAATTTAGTCCTATCTAGACATGAAACTTTTACATCTAAACTGTCTTAACTTTCTATTTGGTTCTTTATTTTAGCCTCTATGTTTCTAATAACATGATATGTGTTATATATACATAACTATATGTACATACATATTTAAAATTCAATTAAAACCAACAGACATTAAGTGCCACCTATGAATACATGACTGTTAGGAGTTTATAAAATGTGACACAATGTAAAGAAAGACCAATACAACACAAGACTTAGTCTTAACGGGGAGAGAGGCAAATAAAATTCTAATACGTGGCTAAGTATAATGTGATATAATAGTGTTGCAAACAAAAGCACTAGAGGCCCAGAGGAAAATCCTCATGAGTAGCATGTGAGAAGGTCCTTGGAGACAGTGACATTTGAGCTATGCCTTGAAAAGTGGCATTGATTTGAAGAAGAGGAAATATGTGTGCAGGGCAAGAGGAATGACAGGATAAATGAATGGAAAGGCACACATAGGATGTGATTGCTATTTTAGAGTTCAAGATGTGATGAAGAAGCAGGTGGAAGATAGTGGAAGATAACTACGTTAAGAATATTGCAACCAAAATGGCCATTTGCTTCACTTCTGGGCCAAAGACTTAGGACTTTATTTTTAAGGTAATGGGTAAACCACTTAAGACAGTTTAAAAAAAAAATTTTTTTTAATGTTTATTTATTTTTGACAGAGAGAGAGAGCGAGAGCGAGCATGATTGGGGGGAGGGGCAGAGAGAGAGAGTGAGACCCAGAATCTGAAGCAGACTCCAGCCTCTGCACTGTCAGCACAGAGCCCGATGTGGGGCTCGAACCCACAGACCGTGAGATCATGACCTGAGCTGAAGTCGGACGTTCAACCGACTGAGCCACCCAGGCAGCCCCCACTTAGGACAGTTTAAAAAAAAAATAGTCACATTATGTGATCCAATAAGATCCCACAAGCATAAGGTACCAAGGAACACAATGAAGGTAATGGAATATTGTCCAATACAAATTTCCACTGACTTAGGGTTAAACCTTTACCACCATTATTGACAAGATGGGCATCCCTCTCTAGTTCTGAGGAACTGAAAAAGGTCAAAAAGTTTGGAATGTCAGGGACAGGCATAATATGAAAGGTTGGTTTTCAGTATTGTTCTGTCATTTGCAAGATCCATAACGAGCATCCATTTTAATGTTAATTCTGGACAAAAGTGCCCCACGGTCCAGTTCCAGATTAAATGCCAGTCATCCTCCGCTACACAAGAGCAGATGCAGCTCTTTAGCAAACCCTTTCCAAAACTGGTCATTTGTCTTCTATTTTTACTTTTAATTATCTGACTTCCAATTCATCCTGTTTACCAAAACTTTTAAAACGCTGTGATAATATATTAATGTGCATTTTTTATTATGTTAAAACCATCTCCTTTTTCAAGATCACAGAAAATATTATTATTCATACATTTTTATCTCTCTGGGATTAAAATTTGCAGGATCAACATGACTAATGAATATTCCACTAAAAATAAACAGACTTCCCTTCTTTCAAGGTTACTGTAAGAGGTGTTTTCCTACTTGCTGTGAACAAATAATACTAGCACCAACTGGGTTTTATTGCTTTTTTATTATAAGTGAAGAAGACTAAAGAGAAAAGCTGGGATGTGAGATGTTCTGAAAGTAGTTTATATGTATGGCTCTAGATGTCTTTATTATCCTTGACTTAAATCTTTTTTTTTTTATTTCTAATATCAGAATGTAAAACAATTTTTATTTTTCGTATTACTTAAAAATCACATGCACTTGATTGTCTTTGTTTAATGTCATCCTTGTAATCCATGCATCACTTCTGCTTTATATGTGGGATTATTTTATAATAAATCTTTATGATTGGCATCTTGAAAAGATTCACCTTATATCAACATTTTAGAGAAAAGGGAATGATGATTCCTTTATAATTTGAAATATTAAGATAATTTGATCTTTTCATTCTGATCCCCACACTTGACAGTTAACATAAACCTGTCCAAAGCACAGTTAGCATAGTTAAAGCTACTGTCATTGTGTAAAGAGTAAATTAATAATAAATCAGGACATATCAATAATCAGTATAACCCAATAATTTTCAGCTGTGTTGGACCCCTGAAAGGCACACTTGTCCTATGTTATATAAATACTCCATGAAATGAAAAAATACATAAATACTCCATAAAATGTATATGCTGCTCAGGACACAATGAAATTCTTTCCATCTGGAAAGTAGTCACCATTCTTTATCAAAACATGTGGACACCTTTAGGTCATCTAGGTTGCCTTGTCTGTTGCCTTCTTTCTTCATCTTGGCACGTAAGTTTTCAGTTATCTGCTCTTAATTGATATGCATGATCTTTGACTTGTAATCTGTAGCAAGACACGGTCATTGTTTAATACATATCACCTTGATATCACAGTGTTTTAAAGATCACACACATTTAGATCCAGGTCATCACTAGATTATTAGCCTCAGGAATGAGAGCCATGATCTCTCTTGTTCACTACTGTATCTTCAGCATTTTAGCTGGCTTTCTTTGATGCTGCTCCAGCAAAAGAAGAGGCCGTGTTGCCTCATTTCTTCCATGAGTGTATAAAAACCAGATTCCTCATTCACCTTCCAGTGATAACTGAGACCTTTGATGACACCGCACTGGAGGAGGGATTGGGGTACCTTGTTATAGCATGGAGACAGTAGAATTCTCAGCTCATCACTCAGTGTTGGCTGGCATGGGTGAGGGTAGGGCAATATTTTTTCTGCAGTGTTTGAATGGAATAGAGTGGTCTAAAATTATTACCTTGCTAGGCTGCCCATTTCCTGGTCATTTGGTTAGAACATACTTTCCTTGTTGCTGTTTTTTTGTTTGATCTCCCTAGTGTGGCTAGGTTGCTAACCTCTTTTGCTCTAAGTCTGGAATATATGAAGTGAGAAGAAAACAGAACAAACTCACCACTGTATTGTTCTTTGGGTCCCAAAGTCCCTATCTGTCTTCTACCTTCTTTCAGAATTCTCTTATGTTTGTTTTATATATAATGCTCAGAGCTTCCAGTTGTACTTGGGAGGAGGAATAGGAAAAAAAAAGTATATCTTCTCCATTTTTCAAACACTTGGGAACTAAAGAATATACTTCTAAGCAATCCACAGGACAAAGTGGAAATTTTAAAATAAAAAATGCATTAAGACAGAAATCATCACGGAGAATTACAGTTTGAATACAGAATGGAAGATGATGTAACAATTTCTCTCTTGAAGAATGTCTCCATTGTCTCCTGGATAGCCACAATAGATTAGCTATTGATGATTTTTTGGTCTGTTTTGGTATGCCTTTTGCTGAAGAGAAACATACTCTTGTAAGTGTTTCAGGCTCCATGTTAAATATAACACTTGGAAGTACACACACACACTCACACACACACTCACACACACACTCACATACGCATACTTCCAAGTGTTATATATACACACCTAGATCAAATGTGTGTGTATATAAATATATATATATATTTATATACACACACATATATACACATGTTTGTATGTGTATCAATCACTTGGTAATATCGAAGGCCCAGAATTCAGTGTTCTGAATGACTACACATTGAAAGATTAATATACAAGTAATAAAATATTTTTGTTTTATATAAAGTGTTTTTTTAATATATTTCATGTTTTACTTTTTAAAGTTAATTCATGAGTTCTAAGTCTGAAATGTATAGATTATTATTTAAAGGAATTTCTCAATTAATATACCTTTGAACTTTCTTTCCTATCGATTCACATACTACAAAGGAGTCTATCATACTCTAGGTTTCAGAAATGTACTGAACTGTTCTGGAGGAAAGCTGCCTTGCCCAAAGTTCTGCAGACTACAGCAACTCTAGATAGCTCTTTATATACTTTGTGTACCAAATCATTCTTTCCCCAGCCATTACTCTTTGGACTAAGAATAGAAATTGATTGACTGAAATAGGAAATTTGATGGTTTGTGACTTCTAAACTAGCAGGAGATAAGGTTTAATTGCTTGAGAATATAATTTTCTGGATGATATACTAACAGAAAATTGTCAATATATTAAGCTGCTATTGGATTTCAAGAACCATCACTGTGCCATGATGGCATTATTCACTATTCATCTTTCTTTGGAAAGGTCTAAACCCCAGAGCTGATGGTCAGGAAAGGGCAGTGACTGTTTGGATCACTACAATTCCACGACAGAAGGAAGAAAAGCCTCTACCTATTCTCCCAGTTTTTAGTTTCTTCCATGCAACTAAGTAAATAGACAAATGGAATTATAATGACATGAATTATTAACTATATTGACCTGTCCAGAGCCCGCCAATGGAAAAAGACTTTTGCAATATCTCCAAAGTTGTCAAGTACTTATGTGTGAATTTGGGCATTTATGTAAAATACAAAGCCATGCCTTTATATTCCCTTTTCACTTATACCTATATTTCCTCTTGTTACTTCTCTTTTTTTCATGACACCACACTGGAGGAGAGATTGGGGTAACTTGTTATAGCATGGAGAGGGTAGAATTCTCAGCTCATCATTCAGCCTTTGCTTGCATGGGTGATGGTGGTGCCATATTTTTTCTGCAGTGTTTGAATGGAATAGAGTGGTCTAAAATTATTGCCTTGCTAGGCTGTCCATTTTCTGGTCATTTGGTTCCAAGCAGGTTCCATGTTGTCAGCACAGAGCCTGACATGGGGCTCAATCCCATGAACTGTGAGATCATGGCCTGAGCCGATATCGAGAAGCAGATGCTTAACCAACTGAGCCACCCAGCTGTCCCTCCTCTTATTATTTCTCTTGTGAAGGTCAGTAGCACCTCTGGGTCACCTACAGCACTGATTACTTCCATACCTAAGTTTGGCTTATACATGGTATAATCATAACATCAAAAGAGAGGGGATAGAGAGATGTCCTGGGTCATCTTGTTTGGCTCTTACTTTTTTGCTACTTGCTTAGTGATAACCCGAAAGCTCCTTGAATCTATTTTCAAATATGTGCAAATCATATCATACTGCTTATGTAAAGAAGCAGGTTTTTACTTTCTCTTATATTTTATGGAGAGCAATGAAGTTAAATTGACCTATTTTTGTCTTTCATTGTTTTTGTACTGTTGATTTTATTTCAGGTTTACACCTGTTTTCCTTCAAAAAGTCACTAATTTTTCTAATGCTATTTATATGTCAACATACTAGTGTATTTTATTATCAACTTTATTACCTATTAGAGGTATTAAGGAGTTCATACAATGTAAATAAAAATTATGTGTATGTTATGAAAAGTAAATATTAGACCACTTCCTTAGCTTTCCTTTCCAAGCAGATATCCTGTAGAAAGCCCCCGCTGTAAGGAAATTCTGAAGATCATTGCAATAACACTTCATTACTTGAGGTAACCTAAGTGAGGCCTTTGTTTCTTGCATCCAGAAATGATTAACTCATGCAATTCTTAGTGCTATAAAGATACATCTATCTTTTTTTGTTAGGACTTTACTATACTCTTTATGAAACTAGCAGACTTTCTGTGGGAGATTGTACTAGTAAAATTCTTCCTTTTATCATTCATAATACTTACATCTTTACAAATGTAACACTAATGCCTGCCTTTACTGTATCTAGTATTTAGTATCTAGTATTTAGTATACTGTATCTAGTATCTAGTATTCCATTTAGATAGGGAATAATTCATGTTGTTTCTCACTGAATTAGATAATTAAAACTTTAAAAAAATTTTTAACGTTTATTCATTTTTGAGAGATAGAGACAGAGTGTGAGTGGGGG
This sequence comes from Lynx rufus, assembly GCF_022079265.1. Classification (NCBI taxonomy): domain Eukaryota; kingdom Metazoa; phylum Chordata; class Mammalia; order Carnivora; family Felidae; genus Lynx; species Lynx rufus. The sequence goes on from NW_025814834.1 coordinate 154,922,311, forward strand.
AGGGGCAGAGAGAGAGAGAGAGAGACAGACAGAATCCGAAGCAGACTCCAGGCTCTGAGCTGTCAGCACAGGGCCCGACATGGGGCTCGAACGCACGAACTGTGAGATCATGACCTGAGTTGAAGTCAGACGCTTAACCTACTGAGCCACCCAGGCGCCCCGATAATTAAAACTTTTAATGCAGCCTATTTTTTTAAACTTTCCAAATATTGATTCTCTACGTATGACTGGATGGTATTTTGAAGTATTAATTTGTGCTCTTTTCTTCTGAGTGAATTTTTCTTTGTCCCTTTATTAAAGTAGTTGGCATGGTGCTTCATTTCTCAGAATGGCTATGTAGAAACATTGAATGCATTAGTCACCTAGAAAATGTCCTGGAATTTGTTTTCTAATAATCTCAGCATATGGAAAAAGATAGGATCTGAGGGAAAAAGAGGTCTAAGGAAGCAGGAGACATAAAAGGTCTCCATAAGGCTCAGAGACACTCCCCTAGCTGTTGAGAGGAAAGACATGTACAGGCTCTGGAATAGTAGGAACCGGGGTCCTATTTTCTGATGGTGTCCTGGTGGAGGCAATGAGACCTTAGAAAGGTAAACCCACAGAATGCATCTGTGGATATATTAACAAGGGCATCAACAACTATCTCTCACATATGATCACCATACACCAGCTGACACCATATGAAGTCAACAAATCTCCCAGACCTGATGGTCAAGCACAAATAGGTAAATGGCATATCTCTACAATCAAGTTTATAGAGTGTGATTGATGACCAGAGAGCCTGCCTCACCCTATCCAGCTGCATGGACCCATTGTAAGGATCAAGAATCTTGAACACGATGTCGGCTTGAGGATTGGGTAGAAGTTCCAATAGTGACTAAGATTAAATTTGTTCTAATTTAATGGGATATAAATTAGATAACAGAACTCAATTTAGAAAATGCGGTGCCCTGGATGGCTCAGGCGGTTGAGTGTCCAACTCTTGATTTCAGCTGAGGTCATAATCCAAGAATCATCGGATTGAGTCCTGGGTCCAGCTGCAGCCTGTGCTTGGAGCCTGCTTAAGTTTCTCTCTCTCCCTTTGCCCTGCTCTCACGCTTGCTCGCTTGCTCTCTCTCTCTCTCAGTCTCTATCTCTCTCTCTGTCTCTCTCTCCCAAGTAAATAAATAAATAAATGATAAAACATAAAATAAAATGCATTTTCCACATATCTTACTGTTTTTAACTGAGAGTTTTACTTTTTATAAAACCAGTCATATTCATACCATAAAGTATTACCCTACTTTAAAATATATTGTACTTTTTAGATTTTTTTATATGTAATTTAATCATGTTTTTGATAAGGATGGTAGGAAGTATTTAAACCATATTCGCATTTTCTGTCCATGTTCACAGGGATGTTACTATGTTAAAGATGACAAACATACCTCAAGCCTAGAGTATTGTTTTGTTACACAGTATGTGCTAATACAAAGCCTGGAATTAAGGCCTAAAGACATGAATTAATTTTTTAAAAATGAGATCTTACAAAAGACCTCATTACACTTAGAATGTCTAAAGATTGCAAGGAGCATCTTAGATTCTACAGTCTTTCCTAGATTTCAAAGATTCAACAGTTTATAGTCTCCTGTATTCCTTTCCTCTCATGAGACCAAATGCTTTGGAGAAATGACCTCCTAATGTAGTAAATTGAGATCTAACTACTAATTACTAATTGTTATTGCAATTCTTGACCTGATCTCCAGAGCTGGAAATCAAATCCTTGTCCCTGGAGTGTAACCAGATCTAATAGGCAGCTTCTGAGTTGACGCAGAAAGAAGGTATTAGCAAATGAGTGACTTCTAAAGTGTTACCTTAATGAACAGCATTCGATGTAATGTGTTTTGAAGTTCAAACTAGGTGAATGTACCTTCCTTTTCACTGATAGTAGTTAAGTACAAAATTTCTCTATTCCTTTATTTAGAATGAAGAAGCATATTAGTGAAAAATGTATAAGAAAGTTCCCTATTGGTACATTTTTAATAGCTTCAAGCTGTTAGCAGTTACATTGTCCCTAGGTATGGGGTGGCACATGTTATGGTTAACTGATGAGCACAGAGCCTCTTTTGACATACAGACATTTTTCTGTTACTGGTATCAGCCCTGAAAATGTATTTCCAAGCAATTAAGCCTTAACTCCTGCTGGTTTGGAAGCCATGAACCTTCAAATTCCCATTCAAATTATTCAACACCTACCACTGGTGGAAAAAAAAAAATACAACTTCATTAGTAAAAGCCACAAAGAAATCTATTGATAAGTTTTTAAAGTTTCTTTAAAATGGGAAAAATGCAAAAGTGTTCAGATTGTAAATTAGCCACACAACTCCAAAATGACCTCACTTTCTTTTTTTCATAACTGCAAGGATTTACTTTATGAGGTCTTAGGTTTAACAACATAGTTCACAAAGAATGTGGACACCAAAATAAATATGTGAAAAGGTTATATGTAGGGAAGCAGGGAGAAAGCCAGGGCAAAGGAAGTAGGATTATTTCAAAACTGTGTAGTTTCAACTTTTTTCAAAGTTCTGTATGTACTAGATATTCTCTTGGCAATTCTAAAATTAGAACAAGGATAGTGGAATTTTCCAAGTAATTCCCATCATGTTTATGGACTATTTATTCTTCCCCTTCTCATTTTCCCTGAAGTGTTGTGGAGACGTTCGTACATGAATCTGTTTTCTTCTCTCCAAAAAGAATAGCACAGGAAAGTAATGTGAGGTGGGAATGGAAAGGAACTCTCATCAGTAATAGTTTTGCATAGTATTGGGGGATATCATAAGGATATATTTTTATTCTAGGGAATTGTATTATTTTCACTACCTACCACATCAATTTGTTCCAATATCACATAAGAAGATTTTCCTCTACAAAGGTAGCATTATATTTTGAAAACATATATGATGTGAACTAGACTTCATAACATAATAGTGAGAACTGGGGGTGTAACTTTACCGAATTATTGATGGTGAAATGCTCTGCTAATGGTCTCCATTATATCTTCTGTTTATATTATACTCCTTGATGGAAGTTTGATATTTTTGTTTCATATGTAAACCTAAAAAGTTTCATTTTTAAAGAAAGTTAAATCATTGTAATGTGAAGTTCTGCCTAGGTAGATGTCCTACTCTTTCTCTTTTTTCTTTTTAATGCTTTAAAAGCTCTGCAGTTGCTAGATGATCTAGGTCCATTGTGTTAAACATTCTCTCATTTAGGCTTTAACTTTGGACTTTGAGTTGTTAGTCTTTCATTCTCACAATAATAGCATATTATCATATTTTTAGCTCTTCAGGTGGAAGTTAATATAAATATACTACTGAATTATCTTGATAACTTCCTGGGTAAATCTTTTAAGGATAAGAAAGGAGAATGAGCCAAGTAGAATATCTGTGACAAAGCAGTGGAATATATCCCATTAGAATAAATCTCTATTTTAAGTGTATTATCTCAATCAGCTACCAGGAATTATGTTTATGGCATCAGCATGGAAATGAGCCTCACTGGTGAGTTAACTGATATTTATAAGGGTTGATAAGAGCAGATTTGGAAAGTAGCAAATGTTTGTCATCTGTTGCCACTTTCCCCACTGTTGCTTTTATCCATGGCCCTTTAAATGTTCTATAAAACTTTTTATTAAAGTTTACCAAGGGTCCTCTGCAGAACTGAAAAATAACAAATGAGTGATAACTCCTCTCCAGAAACTTAGAGTCTCCTCAGGGAGATAAAACAAGCAGTAGTAGTAGCAGTCGGGACAGTACCCACATAAAGGAAGAGAGACTTCATTTATATATCAGTTGTTGCAGTAAAGCTTCAGAGAGGAAGTGGGATTTAAAGTGGGTACTGGATGATGGCTGGAACTGCCCCTGAGATGGATTAATTCTATCTGTGGGGAAGGTAGTTAGGTGCAGAGGGATTACTCAAGATTCATTGCTATAGTCATAAAGGAGAAGTTCATTGAAGCCTGACTGTGAAGGGCATTGAATATCAGTTTAGAGTGTTTCATTTTTTTTTCTTAGAAACAAAGTAGAATATTTAATTATGTTGAGTCTAGATTAACATGACAAATACTTTGCCCCACAAGTTTAATCTTCCAGGGGAGACATTTTGCCGGAGAGATAGCGGAAGTAGAAAATCTGTGAAAGTATTCTAGGTATGAGATGCTAAGGCTCTGAACAAGCACAGTGGCAGAGGGGATGGAAAAGAGGAGAGGGGACCTTTTAGAGGGGACCTTATCTTAGAAGAGTGTAAAATACTTGGTTATTGATCCTATAGACAAGTTAGAGAAACTAACCAACATGAATCTTTGCAACTGAGAGAACAATAATACCCTCAGAGACGTTGCATATGATAGGGTGTTACATTACGATTGAAGTTTCAACAAACACAGAGATATAATGGACGATATGTACAATATCAGTGAATCTGATACACATAATGATAAATGGAAGAAGTCAGCCCCGAAAGAGTACGTATGATATCACTCCATTTACATGGAGTTCAAAAGGAATCCAAGTGAATCTGTGGTGAAAACAGACTACGTGTTAATCTTGGTGGGTACTGACCAAAATGGGTAATAGGGAACCTTCTGAGGTTCTGAAAATGTGCGTTTTGCTCTGGGTTGTGGTTATGTAGGTATAGATCCAAGTAAAAATTTATCAAGCTGTACCTTTAAGGCTTGTGCATTTTACTGTATGGAAGTGTTCAGCCAAAAATACATGCAAAAAATTTATAAAGAAATGTCAGGAAATTAATACAAATATTATTTTTCTGAATTTTGTAATATTTGAATTATTTGCCATCATTTACTTTTTTTTGAATTTTACAATTTGTAATTTCTCATTTATACTAAATACTTTTGAATCTAAATTAACAATGCATAATAGATATAAAATGCCAAAGGGAAGTGTCAAACCTTTACTTGCAGATATTCAAAGGAAATCTGTGAAAACCATTTCCGAGACCCTTGGACCCTTCAGTTAAAGTCAGGATATAGAAAGGAAGGATATATAGATGATAAAAACACTTTTGAAAAATTTTTTTTTTAATTTTTTTTTTAATTTTTTTTTTTAACGTTTTTATTTATTTTTGGGACAGAGAGAGACAGAGCATGAACGGGGGAGGGGCAGAGAGAGAGGGAGACACAGAATCGGAAACAGGCTCCAGGCTCTGAGCCATCCGCCCAGAGCCTGACGCGGGGCTCGAACTCACGGACCGCGAGATCGTGACCTGGCTGAAGTCGGACGCTTAACCGACTGCGCCACCCAGGCGCCCCGAAAATTTTTTTTATATACAGAGCTATTGCCATTCTCTGAATGTCTGTTCCTCCAAATTTGGGTGGAGGTTGGGGGGAGGCACCTACCTCCTTTATGCAAACTTAATTAGAAAATTGGCAAAGAAAATGCACAGGCATTTCACTGAAGAGGATAAACAGTAGATAAGCACATGAAAATACGCTCAACATCATTAGCATTAAGTAAGTGCAAATTAAAACCAAGTGAGATTTTACTACAAACCCTCAAGAAATAGGAAACAAAAGAAGAAACCACCAAAGGAGACCAAGAAAGAGCAAGTAGTAAGAAGAGTGCTGTGTAGCCATATGAAGAAAGTGCATTAATGGCATTGACTGTCCAGAATGCTGCTGAGGGGTCAAGTAAGAACTGAGACTTAACCAGTGGATATGATCTGCTTCTGTATTACACTGCCCAGCAATGCCTCAATACATTAACGCACAGGGCAGCAGATAGAATCTCTAGAAATACAGCCTTGTTGGGAGGTGGAAATACAGTGCTCCACTTTAATATTTTGACTTATACTAAGAATGTATATTTTATCTTAGTTGCCATTTCTAGCAGAGAGTTACTAAAATCTTTGGAATGTCCTCAATGATGAGTGACAACAGGTGTCTTTTTTATGTTAATGAAGTGACATTTAGAAAGCATCTAAAGGCTGGTGGAGTGAGGAGCCAACCATATGAAAAGAGGGTTGGAGTTTTCAGTCTCACCCCAGATTTCTGCCCCAGACCTCTGAGGAGGGGAAAGGGGCTAGAGAAGGAGTTCAATCACTAATGACGAATGGTTTAAACAATAATGATGATGCAATGCAGCCTTCATGAAAACACAAAAGAATGGGTTTCAGAGGGCTTCTGGTGAATACCTGGTGGAGGTGCTGAGAGAGTGCGTACTTGAGGAGGGCATTGAACCTTCAGGCCCATTCCCCATATCTTTTTTTATGTATTTCTTTAATTTGGCTCTTCCTGAATGATATCATTTTATAATAACCTAATAATCTAGTAAGTAGGGTGTTTCTCTGGGTTTTGTGAGCTGCTCTCAAAAATTAATTGAACCCAAGGAAGTAGGTCATGGGAATCTTCCACCTACAGACAGTTGATCAGAAGCACAAATGGCAACCTAAGCTTGTGAATGGTATCTGACCTACAGGGTGGGCAGTAGTCTTATGGGACGGAGCCCTTAACCTATGGGATCTGATGCTCTATCTGGGTAGTGTCAGAATCAAGTTGAATTGTAGGACATCCATCAAATCAAGAATTACTTGATGGTGTAGGAAAACTCACCTGCCAACACACTGGAACTGGACCCAGAATTTTTAACCAGTATCCCAGGAAATGCAACGTAACAACGGACTATATGTTTGGGGTAGGGGTGGGAAGTCTACTCAGCTTCTTGCCATGACCTGTTTCAAGTTACTGAGATGATTTAATTGAACCTGGAATTGGGGAGATATGTGCCTTGGCTCCAGCACACTAACTCTAGCACACAATGTAGCAAGATGTGAAGACCTCAGTCATCGTGTATGCTAATAAAAACAGCACATTAGTTTAAGCAGAAGTTCAAGGTAATGCTTTCCTATGGTCCTCTCAGGGAGTAGATATATGTCACACGTACTGACAAACATTTCCATTTCATAATGAACATTAGCTCTATTCATATGTGATAATAAACAATGCTCTATTTCTTTCTCAAATGTAAACTTTCATTTGCATCTGTTAATGTTAAAACTGTCGGTTATTTTACCAGTAAAAATGGGATTATTTGGGAATAGCACAGAATTACAATTTGGTATATGCAAACTATTGTAAAACTACAGGCAGGTCCAGAGAACAATGGTGAGGAATGCTACTTCATAGGGGAATGGGGGATTTGGGAGTGTTTCTTATAAACAAGTTCACTGGAATAAACTGTTCAAAGAGTAGTGGCTTTTCATTGGCTGAGTTGTGGCAATTTGTCATTGGCTTCTTGTCAGGCAAGAAGATCTTTCTTCTTCCTGCTAGGGTAGTACAGGTAGTACGGTAGATTTCTTCCTGTTGGGAATGTAGGGTGTGTCCCTTCCTGTTAGAATCTGCAACTGATGGCCAGTGGTAGGGTGTGAGAGCTCCCCTTTCTGGCTTCCTGACCTCCTGATTCCATTTTAGCTTATTGTTATTTTTATTCCAATATAATTAACATGCAGTGTTGTATTAGTTTCAGATGTACAATATAGTGATCCAACAATTATATACATTACTCAGTGCTCATCATAAGTGTACTCCTTATCCCCTTCACTTATTTCACCCATCCCCCAACCCACCTCCCCTCTGGTAACCATAAGTTTGTTCTCAACAATTAAGAGTCTGTTTTTTGGTTTGTCCCTCTTTTTTTTTCTTTGTTTTGTTTCTTAAATTTCACGAGTGAAATCATATGGTATTTGTCTTTCTCTGATGTATTTCACTTAGCATTTTACCCTCTAGATCCATCCATGTTTTTGCAAATGGGAGGAGTTCATTCTTTTTTATGGCTAAGTAATATTCTACTCTGTATATATACCACATCTTCTTTATCCATCCATCTGTTGATGGACACTTGGGTTGCTTTCATATTTTGGCTATTGTAAATAGTGCTGCCATAAACACAGGGATGCATATATATTTTTGAATTACTGTTTTTTTTATTCTTTTGGTAAATACCCAGTAGCAGACTTAATGGATCATATGGTAATTCCATTTTTAATTTTCTTTGAGGAAACTCCATACATACAATTTTCCACAGTTGCTGCACCAGTTTGCAGTCCCACCAACAGTGCATGAGGGTTTCTTTTTTCTCCACATCCTCACCGACACTTGTTTGTGTTTTTGATTTTAGCCTTTCTGACAAGTGTGAGATGATATCTTGTGGTTTTGATTTACATTTCCATGATGATGAGTGATGTTGAGCATTTTTTCATGTGTCTGTTGGCCATCTTTATGTCTTCTTTGGAGAAATGCCTATTTGTGTCTTCTGCCAATTTTTAACTGGATTAGGTTTTTGTGTGTTGAGTTGCATTCTTTATACATTTTGGATACTCTTTATTGGATATGTCATTTGTAAATATTTTCTCCCATTCAGTAGGTTGTCTTTGAGCATTGGTAATTGTTTCCTTCTCTGTGCAGAAGTTTTTTTGTTTTGATGTAGTCCCAATACTTTATTTTTGCTTTTGTTTCCCTTGCCTGAGGAGACACATCCAGAAAAATGTTCCATGGCCAATATCAGGGAAATGATTGTCCTTGCTCTCTTCTAGGATGTTTACAGTTTCAGGTCTCACATTCAGGTCTGTCGTCCATTTTGGGTTTATTTTTGCATATAGTGTGAGAAAGTGGTCCAGTTTCATTCTTTTGTATGTAGCTGTCCAGTTTTCCCAACACTGTTTGTTTAAGAGGCTATCTCTTTCCACTGTATATTCTTGCCTCTTGTCAAAGATTAGTTGACCACAGAATCATGAGTTTATTTCTGGGCTCTCTATCCTGTTTCACTGTTCTATGTGTCTATTTTGTGTCAGTACCATACTGTGTTGACTACTCCAGCTTTGTAGTATATCTTGAAGTCTGAGTTTGTGATACTTTCAGTTTGTTCATTTTGAAGATTGCTTTGGCTTTTGGGGGTCTTTGTGATTCCATACAAATTTTAGGATTGTTTGTTCTAGTACTGTGAAAAATGCTGTTGGTATTTTGATAGAGATTGCATTAAATCTATAGGTTGCTTTGCATAGTGGACATTTTAACAATATTCTTCAAACCCATGGACTAGAATATCTTTTGTTTGTTATCTCCAACTTCTTTTATCAGTGCTTTATAATTTTCAGAGTACAGGTCTTTCACTTTCTCAGTTAAGTTTATTCTTACGTATTTTATTATTTTTGGTGCAATGTAAGTGGGAGTGTTCTCTTAAGCTCTGTTATTTCATTATTAGTGTATAGAAATGAAATGTAACTCTGTATATTGATTCTGCATCCTGTGATCTTACTGAATTCATTTATCAATTCTAGTAGTTCTGGTGGTCTTTAGGATTTTGTATATAGTACTATGTCATCTGCAAATAGTGAAAGTTTTACTTCTTCCTTACCAGTCTGGATGCCTTTTATTTCTTTTTGTTGTCTAATTCGTGTGGCTAGGATTTCCACTACTCTGTTGAATAAAAGTGGTGAAAATGGCCATCCTTGTCTAGTTCCCAACCTTAGGGGAAAAGCTCTCAGTTTTTCACCACTGAGTATGATGTTAGCTGTGGGCTTTTCATATATGGCCTTTATTATGTAGAGATATGTTACCTCTAAACCTACTTTGCTTAGGATTTTTGTCATAAATGGATGTTGTGCTTTGTCAAATGCTTTTTCTGCATCTATTGAAATGACAATACGATTTTTATCCTTTCACTTGTTGATATGATGTGTCACATTGATTGATTCATGAACATTGACCACCTTTACATCATAGGAATAAATCCCATTTGATCATGGTGAATGACTTTTTCAGTGTATTAGGTTTGCTAATATTTTGTTGAGGATATTTGCGTCTGTGTTCATCAGAGATATTTTGCTTTTAGTTCACTTATTTTGTAGTGTTGTCTGGTTTAAGTATCAGGGCAATGTTGACTTCATAGTATGAATTTGGAAGCTTTCCTCCTTCTATTTTTTAGAACAATTTGAGAAGAATTGTTATTAACTCTTTTTAAATGTTTGATATTATTTGCCTGTGCAATTATCTGGCCCTAGACTTTTTGTTTGTTGGGAGATTTTGATGACTGATTTAATTTCATTACTGGTAATTGGTCTGTTCAAATTTTCTGGTTTTTCCTGATTCAGTTTTAGGAAATTATGGAATTTATTTATCTATTTCTTCTACATTGTCCATTTGTTGGCATATAATTTTTCATAATACTCTTTTATAATCAATTGTTTGGCTCCTTTCTACATCTCTGTTATCCCTGCCCTCTTCAGTGTGTCCTCTTCTTCACATTTTGCTGTGGAGAGTCTATTCTGCAAGTCTTGAGATCGTTTTCTGGGCTATTTACACTTTTGAAAGTGTTATATAGTTGTATCTGTGGGACAAGGTGAGCCTAGGATCCTTCTACTCTGCCATCTTCCTTGGAAGTCTTCCCCTTCTGATTCCATTTTAAATTAGGTTTCCTTTTATTAAGTTTTGCTATATATGTAAAATAGTCATCTATTTATTATATCAGTATATACAATATATATTGGCATTATGTTATATGTATATTTATATATTGGTTATACAATGCATTTGTTATATATATATATAATTACATAATATATATTATATATTATGTAATTATATAATTAATATATATTTATATATTAAGTAAATATATTATAAGTATATATATTATGCAATTATAGAATTAATTTGGAACTGCTATTTTCTTTTTTTGTTTGTTTATTTATTTTTGAGAGAGAGATAAAGTGTGAGCAAAAGGGGGGGCAGAGAGAGAGGGAGACACAGAATCCAAACCAGGCTCCAGGATCTGGGCTGTTAGCACAGAGCCTGAAGCGGGCTGGAACTCACTGACCCTGTGATCATGACCTGAGCATAACGTGGATGCTTAACCAGCTGAGCCACCCAAGTGCCCCAAGGAACTGCTATTTTCGTACGTACATCTGCAAGAAAAAAAGTTTTATGTTGGTGAGGCTTATTTTTGAATCAGTTTTATCATGTCTTTTGGAAAGCAAAATCCTACCATCATTACTACAGCAATGAAAGTAGACTACGTATAGGTACCCTTTTATTTATGAAGGGCATCATGAAGTTGAATTTGGAATCTCAGGAAAGTAATCTTTAAGAACAATTTCACAGCCTCTTTTTATAGGCCATTTCTCTTTTGGAAAATGATCACAGTATTACAAAGTGTCTTACAGAAATAGATTTGAAAATGTTGAGCATTCAACAAAATGTTGGACAACTGCTTTTGTATACCTTTCTCAATTTCTATACATTCCTTGGAAATATCTTATAGTATCCAGCATCCCCAACCTCCTTATGAAAACTGAAAGCTAAAAATTCCATAAGAGGTAGAGAAAGTGTGACATAGGCCTCTTTGACTCAACTATCTAAAACGGTTTCGGGTTAGAATTTGTGGAAGCAATTAATCATCTGGCTTCTCACATGTTTTTTAAGTTATGAGAAACTAGTGTGATTGGTAAAGCAGAAATTTCACTTGAATTTTAAAAATACAAGTCAAAATATACATATTTAAAAAAATTATTTTCTAAATTTTACTATTTAACCTGGGTTAAATATTTGTCCAAGGAGAGAGAATAGTTTATCAGGTACTAGCAGTTTTCCAGGACAAAAAGAAAAAAAAGTAAAAGAAAAGAAAAAAAACACTCTGTAAGACAATATAACATAAATGGAATATATGTTTACTCATTCATGGTTCTGGAAGGAAATAGAAAAAAAGAAGTTTTTCCAGTGTTTATTCCTACAATGATTCCATCTTAGCATTTCATTAGCAAGAGTCACTTTTGGTACTCAGATGTATAAATGAAATATTTTGTCATAAAATTGATTATTTCTTCCTCTTTTATATTCTTGCTGAGAAGTTTCTGAGCTTCCTGGAATTTCTATTAAGTATTTTAGATATTCCCATAAAATTCTGAATTGCTAAAGCTTCTGATGATAAAGTGAGCTTGAGTTAAATAGGTAGTAGCCTAAACCATTTCAAAATTTCCATTTGGTTTATGTGCTTCATCTTTAAGTGTCATGCACACACTGCCTTTCTTCTGTGAATATTTTAATTTCCTTTCTTTTCTAAAATGGGCTATATAACCAAATTTCCCTAATAGGCTTTGGTGAGACAGCTGATGAAATAAGACAGTATAGTGCTGTGCAACTGCTTAATACTAATATTTTTGTTATTAAGACATCTATATTGAATTCTCTTTAATGTTCAAGGATCCTTGCCTCATTCTGTCAAACTATTCCCCACTAGCCTCATTATTTCTCACAGCAACCCAATGAGATTTTAAAGTGGCAACCACTACTGTTTTATTTCAGTAATGGGAGAAACTGAGGCAAAAAGTGCATAAATGCATCGCACTGCCAGTGGCAGTCGTGGGAACAAAATCAGTGTTTCTAATTTTCCTGCCAAAAGCTTACTCCAGAAAACTCAAGGAATTTCTTTGTTTCAAAAAAAAAGGCGAGGGGGGACATACATTAGTATAATATTATAATTACTGTATGTTCCGAGGCATAATTAGTGTTTCTGAAAAATGTCTATAAGGTATATTACTTCTAATAATACATTTATTATTTAACAACTGTGTAGAGAATTTCTAATGATTACATGTAGAATAACTACAAAACAACACATTATAAGAAAAAGCACATATAGAAATAACACATTATTTTGAATTAATCTTTATATTTCAAAGTATAAATTATCACTTTGTAAAGTAGTTATATTATTTTCCTCAACCCCTCTGACACATACACCTACACACTCCTAATTCTTTTGCTCAAAAGGATTTTAAAATACAACTTTAATTGTTAATTCTAAACAAATAAGCAGAAAGACATCACCATAAACTGACCAACAGTAGTGCATAAGCTTAATACAGTTTCTGTTTAAGTGTGAAATATGATGTCTTAACTGTCTAAAATACAGAGTTTGGGTTTATTGAGCTATGTGACTGCCTTTTTGAAGATTCATCTTGACTAATGAGACATTAAAGCATTGTGGACTCTTCGCTTAATTGAAATTACCTTGTCCTGCTGGACATTAATAACATGTATGACCTATAAGTTGACTTCAACCCCCTTTTCTAGACAGTTAAATCACTTGTATTTTCCATATTTTCCAGGTGTGAAATCCCCATAGCTGATAAGCATATAATATGACTATAGAAGTTTATTGTAGGAACTTCTGACAATAAACATACTCAATTATGTCCAATTTAATTCTATTTTATTTATGCAAAATTTAATCTTGGTTTTTCAGAATCTCCTGGTTTCATTTCCTCGTCCTTGAAAAGCAGTTATACTTTATTTAATCAGCATTACTGAAGAATTGTTAATTCTCTTACTCTTGTTATTCTGCTATGGGACTCTGTTTTTAGCATATCAAATAATTGTTTCTTATAAGCTTAGCATTTTAAATCCTATCAAATATTTTATTATCTATGGATTTGGAAATATGATAGAATACGTTATTTTTAGCACAATATTTTATATTATTTATACAAATGGGGGTTTCCTTTCCTTAGTTTTTATGGTATCATCTGATAGGAATTCTTGCTGAGATTTCACATTCAATTTTAATTTCTATATGCTCGTTTAAAAATTAGAAATAATTTCATTTATGTGCACATCTTTATTTCACTTTTTCATGCCACAGTAATTTTTTATTGTGATTTAAAAAAATCACACATAACATGAGCTCTACCCCCTTAACGTATTTTTAAGTGCATAATACAAAATTATTAACTCCTAGCATAATATTATACAACAGATATGTAGAAATTTTTCATCTTTCATGACTCAAACTTTTTCCCTACTGAACAGCAATTCCTCTTCCCCCTGTTCTCTAGTGGTTGCCATCTTATCTCGTCTCTCTTTTATGTCATTTCTTTTATTTATTTATTTTTATTTCTTTTGTGGCAGGCTCCCAGTGGCTTTTATATCCTTCAGTCTTCCAATGCTTGCACCATGTTTTATTTGTTTGACATAATTAAGGGAATAGTGTTATCATGTAGTAAAATATCCATAGATATTGGTGAATAAATGGTCACAGTGTCTTCTCATGTGCGAGACACCCTCTCTTGTCCTCCAACTTTAATCCCTCCTACTACCACCATGATTCTAAGAGGGATTTGTCAAGTCCTGTTTCTCTTGGATACTGTTTTAAAGATCAAGGTTAATGAGTGAGAACAAGAACCAGAAGAGCTGAAAATCTGAATTGGCACTGTAAAGAACAATTGAGAAATGTAGATCTAGAAAGAGTTGGAAAATTTATCAGGAACATTAAGAGACAATGTGTACTTGATGAAAGGTGGGGCTTTTAAGAGTTTTAGATTTTTGAAATGTGAGTTGAAAATATTTTGCAATGCACAGTGAATCCACTCCTCTTTGAAATTTTTCTGGGAAGACAAATTAAGATTAAAATTGCTTCTATTTGGTTTTGGTTGATAAACTATTGTTTATTGAATTTGAAAAGCTACGCATTTGGAGGGGTAGTTGATTAGGATTTTACACATAAGGTAATTTACTGTACATCCTACATGTATACATGAACCAAAAACTTGACCACCAGTGACTAATGAAAGAAAGGGTACATGCATGAAAAGTGATCATGCTTCTTGTAATATAACAGCATTGTCAGAGGAAATTTCACAAACTTCTCTGAATTATACCATTGGAGGACAAACGTATTTGCAGGAATGGGATGGCCCAAAAAGAGAACTAAATGTATGAAGTTTCCTAAATTAAAGAAACCCAAGACAATCCCTTACAAAAATGTAAAATGGACATCAATTTTATTTCATTCTTAACAGACTCTCATTTTCATAGAAGGTAGAATCCTATTGGATGGAAATAAATGAAACTTAGTTGCTTCTATCCAACGTTCCTACACAGAGCTGATACCTTGAGTTTTTAGGTGCTGTTGTTAGGATTAACTAATTTCAACCCAAAGAGGGTGATATTGTCAGAAGATTAAAAAGGAAAAAGTGATGGTAAGGAAAAAGAAAAATTTGGTCAATACTAGAGTGCTGGATATATATACATGTTTCATTCACCTCTCTTATAAAATACACACACACGTTTGGCAGAATTAATTAAGTTGCTCTGTTAATGAATCTGTACAACTGAACTTTCATCTTGTCTGTATCTTTCAAGTCATGATCTCAAGGTTCGTGAGTTTAAGCCCTGCGTCAGGCTCTGTGCTGACAACTCAGAGCCTGGAGCCTGCTTCAGATTCTGTCTCTCCGTCTCTCTCTGCCCCTCCCCCACTCACACTCTGTCTCTCAAAAATGAATAAACTTCAAAAAAAATTTAAAAAATCAATTAGCTTGAAGTCAATAAGGAGAGATAATCTATAAAAACTTCTTGAGTTTGATCTCAATTCTCCTTCGGTTTTGGAGACTCCTGGATGAACAGTCATTACCTCTTGAAAAAAGAACTTGGTAATCAGAAACATGATCCCCTTAAACCATCCCTCTTCTAACTTACATATGGAATACCCTTGCCATTGGCAGAGATTCTGGCTCTTTAATAGAAACAAACTAATAGAGGATGGAGACTTGCCTAGCAATAATTGCTAGAGCCAGCTTAGCTTTGAGAACTTCTCAGTCAAGAATATGCCTCATTCACTTTTGTGAATGAATAAACAAATCAAAGAATCTGTTATTCTCAAGATTTTTACCTCGTAGATACAATCTTATAGCAGTTCTTCTCTCAAAAGCAATGAAATCTGAAAGACTGTGCTCTGAGGTATATTGCTAGGTAGTTGCTCATTTGTTTATAGAAATTACTAGACTATTAGAGGTAGATAAAATTAAATACCAGAGCCTCACATTCTAAATTGGGATGTTTTGCAAAGAGTTGAACCCTATCCTCTACTCCTTTTCTTAATTACAAGTTATAAATCTGTGCAATGAAAGCAGTGTTTCCATTTATCTATTTGGTGTACTTAGGTAGTTGAATTGAAAGATATAAGGTGAGATAAGAAAGAAGTGAAGAGAATTGCAGACTGAGGCATATACAGAAGATTGCCTGGGGAGTTGCAGGATATTCTGGTTTGGGTTGGAGAGGAGAATGGAGGGAATAGGGTACATATAACTTACACATTTTGACCAGACTTTGGGGTAAGTGTAGTAAAGTAGTGGAAGATCAATACTGAATGTTCTCTAACAGAAACATTATAGGCAACTAAAAATGATGTAAGACCTGGGGAATAAGTGTAAAGCTTTGAGCAGGAGAGGAGAATGATTTAACAAGAATTATATTGAGAAGCTCATTTCCGCTGTTTGCTATAACATGAGTTTATGTAGAGTAAAATGGGAGGCACGGCGACCCTTTGGCAGATCATGGTAGCTGTCCAGCTGGGAGGGCAGATGTAGTGATGGTATCGAGAATAGAAATAAAAGAATGACAGATGCTATGGAATTTGGAAATTTTCAGATGAAGGCAAAAGGAGAGCAATAGAAGAATTTACGATGACTTCTAGGCTTCTAGGTTTGAATACAGTGCCTTTATTAAAAAAAATCAGAAAGAATTACTTTTAAAAGTCAATGATTAAGTCTGATTTAGTATCAACAATGTTTATGGTGGTGATAAAATATCTGAAGTTAGGTGTTTATCTGGCCTTTAAAGACCCAGGATAATGAGTAAATAGAATGGTTCCGCTAGGTTTACAAATAAGATACACATTAGCTTAGAATTGATAAATTTTTAATTGATAATTTGAAGACAGGGTAGAAAGA
The DNA here is from genome assembly GCF_022079265.1 of Lynx rufus. Lineage (NCBI taxonomy): Eukaryota > Metazoa > Chordata > Mammalia > Carnivora > Felidae > Lynx > Lynx rufus. The sequence goes on from NW_025814834.1 coordinate 154,939,087, forward strand.
AGAAAAGAAACTCTTTGAAAAATGTTATTTTAGGCAGGAGAACATTTCTTTGTCCTGTCTTTTGATAGAGGCAGAGTCTTATAAAACCTTATGTCACTGAACACTAAAGAAAAGTTGTAATTTCTGGTGACAAAATATTTCATTGGTCAAATTCAGTGAGATTTCATTGGAGGATACATTACTCACAGAAACTAAATGTGATAGTGAAACTGCTTTAAAGGATATTGCACATAATCATTTTTGCATGGGAAAAGGAAATCAGATTAGTGGCTTAGGTTTGAAACAAATTTGAAACATCATAAAAATCTGTATAATCAAAGCTATAAATTAATCTCTCCCTTTATTTTTGGAAGCCTGATAAACTCTATTATGTAAGGCAGTAGTTGTGTGGGTGGCGTGGGGTAGGGAGTGTGTTACTTAGCAGTTATAGCAGAATATGTTCTTCAGCAATCTGATGTCTTTGTATCTAGAGCTAGTCATACGAAATACAGTTTCACAAAAAATCAGGCCACTTGGCACTCAGAGTGGATATCCTAAGGCCAGTCGCAGAGGTTGGTTTAACTAATTTAATCAACACGTGTTCTCTACTTAAACACTTACCATATCCCTTAGAGGCAATACACATTAATTCTCAAACTTTTGTTCATGGAAATATCACCTGCCTAACTTGTTGAAAATTCAGATGTACCGTATAAATATTATTCTTAGGCCCAGAAATTTTTAGTTGTAAACCGGAGTGATACCCATAATTTTACATTTTTAGTGTGTGTCCCTGGGTGATTCTGACGCAGGTCTTCTACAGAAGACACCTAAGAACATGAAAGGAAATAAGGCTCAGGCTCTGCCTCCAGGACTTAATATGGAAAAAGCAAACCTGCAGACTATACTAAGTGTTATAGAATGTGACTGTTTAGAAATATATTTAGAGAGAGGTAGGTGAGTTGTGTGAATGGAAATATACATAATCTGTGTCAGTAGAGGCAAAGGGAAGGCATTACCAACTATATTCATTATAATCACAGAAGTGACTCATGTTTGTCTTTTATATGCATACCTACCCTGATGGTCAAAGTGAAAGATACTCTAAGCACAGTGAGGAGAATGACAAAAAGCATGGAAATAAAAATCTGTACAGTATGTTGCTAATATACTAGTCACTAAAAATATATGGCATAGTTTTAATTTGGGCTGTGACAACAGATGAGAGCTGCGATTTTAGGAAGTTTAGATTGGTGCAGTATTGTGTGCATGGGGAGCAACCAAAGGATGGGAGGAGGTGAAGTAGTGATATTAGTGAGGTCTGTGTTTCTGAAAGCTCATTGGCAGTAAACTGGAAGAAGATGCACTGGAAGGCAGGGAAGTGACTTGGGTAAGTCATATACACAAGAAGCGATGCAATCTGAAATTTGAGTATGTTTAGTTCTTGCTGAGAATGAACATATGGCTGTAAGTATCCGTATGTCTACTAAAAGATAAATGATTTACTTTAGCAATTTCGATGAGGACTATGCTCTTCAAGTGTATTTAAAAATTTGTTTTTAAGCAACAGCTTTTTCCCAATAAAACCTTATATAGAACCACTAAAGTTAGAACAGTAGAGGGCCACCTGGGTGGCTCAGTCGATTAAGTGTCTGAGTCTTGATTTCAGCTCAGTGCATGCATCTCGCGGTTTATGGATTCTAGCCCCTCATCGGGGTCTGCGATGGCAGTGCAGAGGCTGCTTGGGATTCTCTCTCTATCCCTCTCTCTCTCTGTGCCTCCCCTACTTGTGTTCTCTCTCTCTCTCTCTCTCTCTCTCTCAAAATAAATAAATAAACTTAAAAGAGAGAATAGTAGAGATGTTCCACTTCCAGTGGGTGTGGCAAGAAGCACAGGATAGACTCTTTTGGCATGGCCTTCTCTTTATATGGCCTCTTGACACAAGTTTTAGGAAACTTTGTATAATCTTAGCACTGTGAAAAGTTTGAAAATGACCAGATGAGAGCATTCTGTAGGCATTTGAAGTTTTTAAATTTAGATTATGAGTTAGGCTATGAATTAAGAGGACTATAGGCACATTATGTTAAGAATGAAACCTTAATGGGTACCTGGGTGGTTGTCAGTTAAGGCACTGACTCTTGATTTCAGCTCAAGTCATGGTCTCATGGTGGTAACATTGAGCCCCATCTTGGGTTCTGTGCTGATAATGCTGAGCCTGCTGGGATTCTCTCTCTTGAAAATAAATACATTTAAAAAAAAGGGGGGATGAAACCTTAAAGCCGTATGTAAGAGAAACCCATTGTGTATGTGTGTGTGTGTGTGTGTGTGTGTGTGTGTATGTACGTATATATGGAATGTATGTGCATATTCCATACAAGACATAAGATGCAAAGTTGATTTAAAAAAAAGGCAAAGGTGGGATATTACTAAATAATTTTCATGGGATTAGACATAACAGTTTTCAGACCAACTCATTTTTTATATTTAAAAAGGACTGAATTGTGAGAAAAATATTCTATTTCCATGTCTTTATGTATTTAATAAATATGGATTCCCCTCGCTACAGTCGCAGAAACAAATCACTACTATTTTCTTTTAAGCCTTAGTCTTTTTGTCTTTTCTGTGTAACACTTTACAATAATAGCCTAATCATTCTCAACTCCTTTGGTATTTATTGCAAAGACATTAATTCTGATGGGCTCATTTAGTATTAATGTGGATGTCATAAGTACTTCAGTAGGAATAGGATTTCTACTGGAATTCAGCATTAATTAGCCAGGTCATTACTTCAAAGTGTTACTCTTTCCTTTCGGAACAGCTGCACTTCAGCTTACTCCTTCCTGCAAAGTACATCAAGGCACTTTCTCGTAGAGGGGGCACTTCCAAGTACTTGAATCTATTGAGAGAAAGTTGTAGAAGCGAACAGGATACAATAGACAAGGTGTGGTAATTACCAGGCAACCGATTAATAGAAAGCTGATGTTTTAATTGAGTTTCTGTAGTCCCTACAATAGCTTGAATTGAATAAGGGTCTTGACTGTATTTTAAATTTTTGTGGAGGATAAAGAAGCAATAGTATTAAATAAAAGGTTCAAATAACTCCAATTTTTCATGGAAAGGTAAAAAGAAAAAGACATATGCACATTAGAAACCATAGCAATAGGGGCATTAATCAGAGATTAGAAATGCTTGTATGTTCATAACTGAAGGTATTTTTTAATGCAAAAAATATGGTTTTGAATTCTGTGGTACTTGTCTGAGCAAACGTATATTTCTTATGTTACTGTAGTGCTATTGTATTAATCTAAGTGTTTCTCGGTATCTTGGAATATTTTTATGTGCATTTATGATGCCAAGATTAGCCTATTATTCATTAAAATAACTAGGAAGTTTACTGTCTTACCTACATAACTGGAATGTCAGCTATATCATATATCTTTATGAAAAGATTTGATAAAATGGAAAATTATTTCAGGGTTACATAAATGGGAGGGGGAATTCACTTTTTCCTCCAGTGACTTTTTGGTAATTAATTCTCTAAGCATTACAGCATTGTAGCAAATGCCTTTTAAAAATTCGGAGTCTTATTCAAAACAAGGGTCGCTTTTCATCACCCCCTAAGAATGACATTTTGATGCTTAACTTTAGGGATTACAGATTAATTTCAAAGTAATTCCAGGTTGTTGTTGTTGTTGTTGTTGTTGTTTTTTACAAAAACATCTACATTAGACCTACCTTCAAGTTTTCTATGACCTATCAATGTCCATGATTAAAGGAATTCATTAACTATAACAAGTAGCTTATTATTTATTTAATGCCACAAAATAACAAAACAAATTTCTAAATCAAATGAAGGCAGAATTTGTGAACTTCCAAGCAAATTTCCTAATAGGTAAACAAACAAACAAAAAAGATGTTATTTAACACAAAATAAATAAATATCTTGATTTTGAAATACTTTCAGTTTAGAAACAGAGTTTTGATGGTATAGGAAAAAAAAAACTACACAGGGTACCAGAATTGCTACATTCTAACTCTCAATCTACCACTAATTGCTTAAATTTGAGGAAGGTCATCATTAACCAGGATTAAGCCTCCTATCTCCTCTTGGTAACAGGGAGAGGACCAAGATCCTAGATCTCTTCAGTTCTAAAATGTTGTAACAAACATTAGCAATGACAAGCTCGTATTGATACATTGATGTTTATAAATATGAAACCTTGAATGACATATGTTTCTCCATAATTGGAATTGGAACATTTCATTTGCATCTTAAAAATGTGGAAGGACTTGCCCATAAAACCAGTACAATCCAACGCCTTTTTGAAGAGGTAATTCTTTGACAACATTTTTGCTTTGGTTCGGCTATTGATTTGTTAGGTTTTTACTTGGATCATTTTTTTCTCTCCTACCTCTAAATAACTGCCCCAGTTCTCTTTCTGAGGACCTGATCTCTTGTCACATTCCCTTCTGAGATAATATCATCTGCTCCAAAGGAATTGATAACATTTCCATATTGAAAGTAACCAAATAGATTTCTCAAACCTTAAACTTTTCTAGAACTTGCTTCACATCCAACAGCCTTCTTTACTTCTCCAGCTGAATTGCTTTAATAAGGCATCCCAAACTGACATGACTCAAACCAAACACATAATTCCCCTTGCCCCAACCAAACTAGTTCCACTCGTGTTTTCTCTGTATCTTTAAGTGACACTTCCATTTATTACAGTTACACCTTTGATCTCATACCAAACTTCCAATCCATCATCAGATACAAGAAGGAAGTAATAGCCGGCAAGGGACCGACACCAAGGCTGACAACACCTAAAAAATTGAGGTAACTTTTTAAAGCCATACTTTAGAATCCTTTTGATATATTTTGAAGAAAGAAGAATTGGATAGGTAACTTTCTGAACAAAGAAGAGCTATTTCAAGATATGTAGGTGATTATCTTTGGATGTTTTTCCTCTGGGGTCATTTGCTTGATTCTATGGATAGGGCTTAGCCCAAGCAGAGGACTTTCATGGTGTGTATGTGGGTGGAGCAAGAAAGGTAAAGAATACTGGGAAACCAGAGGGGCTTTTACGAGTCCTTCAAGACAGGTATGATAAGATTAGAGAACTGAAAAGGCTTTGGACACATTGCTAATATTTCCTGTAGAACATTTGCTGAAATCTGAGACGATGCATGGATTATAGAGTCAGACTGAACATGTCCAAAAGTCAGAAAAATGTACCCCAAAGTCTCATGCTGTTTAAGATGAAAATACCCATCATGGAGAGGTGGCTTTTTAAATGAAGCAGACAGTTAATGAAAGCCCTAAAAGGAGTAATAAATCACAAGACCTGTGTCCACTTTTTACCAGGGCACTTACAGCATTTGGTACAGCTAAGAGTGAGTATCTGTGCTTGGCTCTTGTAGAAAACCTTCTAGGAACAGATAAACTAAGAATGACTGCCATTCACACGAGGCTGGAATAACCCTGAAAGAGCTTAAATCATATGACTTATCTCTCATCAATAAATTAGCAAATTTTAAAACTTTGTGGGGCAGAAAGATAGAGATGAGGTTAAAGCCTCTAAAAGACAGAAGTAAATATCCTATAATCATTTAGGACTAAAGAGCTAAAGAAAAAAGGCCACAACATAGAGGTCAAGCTCCAGGGGGGAGGAAAAAGCAAACTAGACATAGACTGAATTTTAGCCAACTTCCATCCATCCCCAATTAGACTTTAAGAAGAGGCCCTCTACTCTATAAATCTTACTAAAGATAAAAGCAACCCTCTGTTGCAAAAGACACATCATCTGGAAGATCTATAGCCTTTTATTCACAGTATATAAGATTCAATCATTGGTAGATTCAATTAATGATTAAATCATTAGTAGTTTGTTTTATAGCTAACTATTGTAGGAGAAGTAAATAAAAAGAAACCAAATATATAGTACAAGAAAATCAATAGATGCAATATATTGTTCTTTAAAAAGATAAATAAAACTGATTAACCCTAAGTAAGAGTAAATAATAAAAAAGTAAAATCATAAATTTTCAATATCAAGAATGGCAGGAGAATATTGTTACAAAGCCTATAGGCATTAAGAAGATAATAAGGCATTATGAACAACTTTAGAAATTTAGATACGGGGCATCTGGGTGGCTCAGTCGGTTAAGCCTCCAACTTGGGTGCAGGTCACGATCTCATAGTTTGTGAGTTCAAGCCCCGTGTCGGGCTGTGTGCTGGTAGTTTGGAGCCTGGAGCTGCTTCAGATTCTGTGTCTCCCTCTCTCTCTGGCCCTCCCTTGCCCATGCTCTGCCTCTCTCTCTCTCTCAAAAATAAACATTAAAAAAAAAAGAAATTAGATATTTGTAAGGTTAACAAATTCACTTTAATAAAATTGATAATGTATATATAATGGGTAAATTCTTTGAAAATACATCTTACCAAAAACTAAAAGAATAAGTACATGTTGGAATAGTTTAACTTTTAAAAAATGTGAGCCCTTTATTAAAATCTTCCCACAAATACAGCAGGACCAGTGGTCTTCACTAAGTGTCTTTCAAAAAGTTAGGGAATAAATGAACAGCTTTACACATGTTTCTCTATAGCAAGAAGAGAGTGAAGACTTTTCAGTTTGCATTGTGAGACACATAAAAAGGCCAACATAACATTGTAGAAGTAGAAAATTATACATCAATCTCTTATGTACGATTCTACACAAAAACAATTAGGAAATGGAATCCAGTAATATAGAAAAATGTTATATAAAAAAAGTGGAGGTTAATCTAAGAATATGAGTGGTTTAATATTTAAATGTAATTAATATAACTAACCACATTATTGGAACAAAAGAGAAAATTATTTGATCATCTTGATAAATATAAAGGATTTGGTAAAATACAAAACCCATTTATGAAAATCTCTCTTAGCAAACTTGGAACAGAATAGAACTTGTTAACCTGATGAAGGGTGTCACCATATACCTATATGTAAAAACTTTCTTAATGAATGTTTCCACCTGAATCTGGACATCTGCTATCATCATTTCTACTCAACATTATATTCATAGTCCTAGGTAGCGCAATTAAGTAAAAAAATAAAATAAAGACAAAAATTTTAATGAGAGAAATTTTCACTGTTCAGTGATGATATGACACTATGTATAGGAATTACCAAATACAGAAAAACTCCTAGATGTATTAAGTTTATTAAGCCCTGTGTTCAATATAAATGTTAAATAGCATATTTATATATGTGCAATAAATAGAAAATAAAATTTTAAAAATATAACTTATAGTAGAATTAAAATCCTTAAAATGCCAAGAAATAAATCTAACAAAAATATGTTCAGGCCTCTACATTTGAAAACTGAAAATTATAAGAGAAACTAAATATATGTAGAAATACACTATATACATGGATTGAAACACTATACAGAAAACTTGTCAGGTAAACTTCCCTATATTAGTCTACAGATTCAGTGCAATTGCAGAGGGTGGAGTCACAAATCAAAGATCATATTCCCCAGGCTTTGAAGTCTAATGTATGGCTGGATTTTGAAATTGCTTGGAACCAATGACTATTCCCCACCCCCCCCTTCACTTTCTCTGCTCTTAAATGGGAAATACAAATAACTGTAATCCTATGCATATTTCACCATTGTGCTTGGGGGATCAAATACCTTACTTCTTGAGGATCACAGGTCCATAGACAGAAAAAAATTTCCAGGTTCTTCTGTCATACACCAAGACCTGATTTATATGATGAAATTTGGGACTCTTGAGTTGATGAGATTAAGTCCTTATTCATTTCAATTAAATTCATTTTAATTTGATATTTGTATATGTTGTAAAGTAGGATCCTAGTTTCATTCTTTTGTTTATGGCCATCCATTTTCCCAGCACAATTTATTAAAGAGATTATCCTTTTTCCATTGTATATACTAGTCTCCTTTGTCAAATTTAATTGCCCATATATATGTGGGTTTATTTCTAGGTTCACTATTTGGCTCCATTGATCTATGTGTCTGTTCTTATGCTAATACTATACTGTTTTGAATATTTTAGTCTTGTAGTAAAGTTTGAAGTTAGGAAGTGTGATGTCTCCAGCTTTTTTGTTCTTTCTCAAAATTGCTGTGGTTATTTGGGTCTTTTGAGGTTTCATACAAATTTTAGAATTGCTTTTTCTATTTCTGTCAAAAATATCATTAGAATTTTGCTAGAAATTGCATTGAATCTATAGATTTCTTTGGATAGTATGGATATTTGTACAGTATTAGTCTTCCAATCTGTGAGCATGGAATATTTTCCATTTATTTGTATCTTCTTCCGTTTATTTCATCAGTGTTTTATAGTTTCCATGTAGAGATCTTTTAGTTCCTTGTTTAAATATATTAAAAAAATACTTCATTCTTTTTGACACTATTGTAAATGGTAATGCTTTCTTAATTTCTATATCTGATAGTTATTAATGTATAGAAACAATTGATTTTTATATATTGATATTGTATCCTCCAACTTTACTGAATTTGTTTATTGGTCCAACAGTTTTTGGATGGAGTCTTTAGGATTTCCTTTATATAATATTATCTGAAAACAAAGACAGTTATCCTTTTTTCTTTCCAGGTTGGATATGTTTTCTTTTTCTTGCCTAATTGCTTTGGCTATAACTTCCAACTACTATACTGATTAAAAGTGGTGAAAGTGGGTAGTCTTGTTCTTGATCTTAAAAGAAAACTTTCAGCCCTATCCCACCGAATATGATGTCAGCTGTAGGCTTGTCGTATATGGCCTTTATTTTGTTGAGGTACATCTTTTATATACCCAATATGTTTAGAATCTTTATCATTAAAGGATGTGAATTTTGTCAAATACTTTTCTGCATCTATTGAGATGATCATATGATTTTTTTCCCCCTTAATTTTGTTAACATGGTGTATCACATCAGATTTGCAAATGTTGAACCTTCCTTATATCTCTGAAATAACTCCCACTGGATCATGGTGTATAATCTTTTTATTTATTAATTTGTATTATTTATTTATTTTTATTTTTTGTTGTATGATCTTTTTAATGTACTATCGAATTCAGTTAGCTAATATTTTGTTGAAAATTTTTGCATCTATGTTCATTAGGGATATTGGCCTGTAATTTTCTTGTAGTGTTTTTGTCTGGTTTTGGTATAAGGGTGATATTTGTAAAATGATATTGGAAGTATTTCTCCCCTCTTCTATTTTTTTTTCCTTTTGAAGAGTTTGAGAAAGAATTGGTATTAATTCTTCAAATGTTTGGTAGAATTCACCAGTGAAGACATCTGACCCTAGACTTTTGTTTTTTGGGAGATTTTGGAATACTGAGTCAATCTCCTTACTAGTAATTGCTCCATTCAGATATTCTCTTTCTTCATAATTCAGTTTTAGTAGCATGTATATGATTAGGAACTTACTCATTTCTTCCAGGTGGTACCATTTGTTGGCATATAATTATTCATAGTAGTCACGTTTGATATACTTTCTATTCCTGTGGTATCAGTTATAGTGTCTTTTTCATTATTTCTAAATTTGTTTATTTGAATCGTTTTTTTTTTCTTGGTGAATCTAGCTAAAGACTTGTCTGTTATGTTTTCTTAAAAAAAAACAATTCTTAGTTCCAGTGATCTATTGTTTTTTAGTCCTTTCTCATTTATTTCTGCTCAGATCACTGTTGTTTCCTTCTGCTAACTTTGGGCTTAGTTTGTTGTTGTTTTCCTTTTTTCTAATTGCTTGAGGTGTAACATTAGACTATTTGAGATCTTTCATTTTTCTTACTGTTTGATATTCGACTATTTGAAATCTTTCATTTTTCTTACTGTAACCACTTATCACTATAAATTTCTCTCAGAGCTACTCTTGCTGCTTAGATAAAACACATTTAAAATGATTTTAAGTTGATAATGACTTAACTTCAAATGCATACCAAAGCTTTATCTTTAAACACTCTCCCCCAAATTTTATGCTTTTGATATCACAATTTACTTCTTTTTGTATATATTCATTTAAAAATATTTTTATAGTTGTTTTTAATACTTCTAACTTTCATACAAGTGTTAGAAGTGATATACCACCATAATATGACAATATTTGAGTATTCTGAATATAACTAAAACTTTCACCTGTGAATTTTATATTTTCATATTTCTCCTGTAACTAATTAGTGTCCTTTCATTATAGCTTGGAGAACTCCTATTAACATTTTTGTTGTTGTTGTTGTTGTTCTTCTAAGGTTTTTATACAAATTCCAGTTTGTTAACATATAGTATATTATTAGTTTCAGGTGTAGGATTTAGTGGTTCCTCACTTACCTACAACACCCAGTGCTCATCACAAAAGTGCACCCTTTAATCTCCTTCACCTGTATAATGCATTGCCTTGCCCACCCACCTTCCCTCCAGCAACCCTCAGGTTGTTTTCTATAGTTAAGAGTCATTTCTTAAGACCAGTCTCGTGGTGACGAACTCCTTAATCTTTCATTGTCTGCAGAACTCTTTATCTCTCTTTTAATTTTGAAGGACAAATTTGTTGGGCAGAGTGTTCTAGGTTGGCAGGTTTTTTTTTGTTTGTTTTTGTTTTTTGTTTTTTCCTCCAACACTTTGAATCATTCCACACTATTCTGGCCTGAAATATTTTTCCTGAAATATCTGTTCTACTGTTATGGGAATTCCCTTGTGTATAGCAAGTTACTTTTCTCTTGCTGCTTTTCAGATTGTCCTATTGTTTTTAACTTTTGACAATTTAATTACAATTTAATTCAAGAGGAGATCCTCTTTGAATTTCATCTTATTTGGTACTTATGGGTATCTTGGATCTGGATGTCTATATTCTTTCCTCTGATTAGGGAAATTTCCCCCCATTATTTATTTGAATAAGCTTTTAGCCCCCTGTCTTTTCTTCTAGGATCCCTGTAATGCACATTTTTTGTTTTTTGTTTCTTTTTTTGGTATTAGATGTCCCATAAGCTATGTGTACTCTTTTTTCTTTTCTTTTCTTTTTTCCTTTTTTTCCCCCCTTGACTGGATGAATTGAATTGCTGTGTCTTCAAGTTCATTGATCCTTTTTTTTCCTACTTGATCCTCTCTATTGTTGAATGCCTCTGTTGAATTTTTAAGTCCAATTATATTCTTTAGTTCTCTGATTTCTGTTTGGTACTTTTTAAATGTTTTCTGTCTCCTTATTGAAATTTTCACTTTGTTTATGCATTGGTTTTCTGTCTTTGGTAAACATCTTTATAACTGTTACTTTGAACTCTTTATCAGGTAAATTGCTTATCTGCATTTCTATAAAATGTGTTTCTGGAGATTAATCTTGTGGTTTTTTGGAACATATTCCTTTTTCCCTTCATTCTCCCTTGACTTTTGTTGGCTTCTACACACTTAGTAAAACAGCCACCTCTCCCAGTCTTGATGGAATGGTTTTGCGAAGGAGATGAACTTCATCAATCAGCCCAGTCTGAGCTCCTGGTCATCTCTCACACCTTTGTGGTTGTGCAAGCCACTGCCTTTGTTCTTAGTGGACCCAATAGTTGAAGTTGTGCCATTATTCCTCACTGCCCCCCAAAAGGAGGGTTGTAGTCAGTAGCTAGATACCATTTGATTAGAAGCTGGATCCCCAAGCAGCAGCTTAGAAAGTGTGTAGGTGAGCCCCTTCCAGGGATAAATAGGAGGTGAGTACTCTGGCCTACTCCTTCTCTACCGGTCCCAGGTGTACACCCTTGGAATGGTGCTTTGACACCTGTGTAAAACTATTCTTTGCTTGACATAGTCCTGTGAGACTGATAAATCAATCATTGTTGGTTACCAGAACAAGTTGATTTGGGGGACTGTCCATAGGCAGCAGTTGCAAAGCTGAGGTACCAGACATGTGTACAAGCTCTTTTTAGGGAGATGCTGGCAACTTGGTACTCCCATTATGTGTATTTTGGATCATTTGATGTTATCTCATGAGCCTTTAGGCTTTCTTCATGTTTTATTTATTCTTAAGGTTTACTCTTTTTTCTTCTGCTTGATCAAGTCTATATTGAATCCATGTAGTGATTTCTTTTCAGTTATTTTCCTCAGCTCCAAAAGTGTTTTTTTTTGTATATCCTTTCTCTGTTAAAATTTTTGTTTTTCTAAGACATCATTTTCCTGAGCTTATTGAGCATTTTTACTATGGTTATTTTGTTGTTTTTGTTTTTTTTGACATGTAATTCATTTGCCTCCATTTCTTTCAGGGTAGATTTCTGGAGATTTATTTTTTTCCTTTTATTGGGCCATGTTTCCTTGTTTCTTTGAGTTCCATATAGCTTATCACTGATATCCGTGCATTTGAAGAAACACCCACTCCTCCAGTCTTGATGGATTGGATTGGCATAAGACCCTAACCAATTAGCTCAATTGAAGATTTGGTTTTCTGAAGCCTTTTCTGTTGATACATGTTCTCTGAACGTGTGCATATAAATTCCTAATGATCCAGTTTTATCTCTCTTTTTGGGGGGTTGGGTGGGGAGTTAGAAGCTTTTAATCTCTTGGTTCCTCTTCTGTCTGTCTGCTGTACTGAAGTACATCAGGATGCCATCCAGGTCTTTTTTTGTTCTCAACAGTCCCTTAGCATCTAGGTTGTGCCACACCTTATCAACCTACCAAGTCAGGAATGACAGAAACCAGTCCGTTGGGCAGTCCCCCAAAAAGTTGGAATGTTTGATGTACACTCCACTTCTGTCCCTCTCTCTCAGAAGAGAATCCTCAAGCTGTGTGGCTTTTCCAGTTGCACAAAGCCATGCCAGGCACAGCAAATGACTTGCTATTTCCCTTTGTTCTCAGCAACCTCCATGCCTCCAAACAATGTCAATTTAGTCAGTGCTCCAAGTGAGGCAATACAAGAATCTGTACCTTGGGCAGCTTCAGATGACCAGGAGGTTGAACTCCTGCTCTCCTCTCTCTCTTTCCCTCTGAGGAAGAAGTTACAGGCCAGATAGGACATTCTTGACACTGAGCTTAGCTGGCACGGAGGTGGGACAGATGCAAGGGAACTGAAATTGCTCTTCTTACTTTTCAATGTGTCTGTTCTAATCTTTGCATTTGTCTAGGGACTGTAACTTTCTAACTTAGATTCTGGAATTCACATATAAGTATTTTGGTCAATATATCATTGTTAAATCTGTGTTTCTGTGCGGAAATGAGGGTTACTGGGACTATTATTCTGCCACCTCAATGATGTCATTCTCAAAGTTATGTTGTTTTAAACAATTAAGTTTGTGGTACTTTGTTATAACAGCAAGAGGAAATTAATACTTAGAAGGTTTCATATATTAAATATGAATACATGTCATAAATATTTATGATTAGGAAGACAGTATAGAATCAATACAATAAATATGAAAATAGATCACTGAACTGATCACGGAGTCCAAAAATGGACCATATATGCCCACCTGATATATGAGAAAAGTACTGCTGTATTGCAATGGGGAAAAGAATGATCTTTTTCAATAAATTGTGTAGGATAAATAAAGTACTAGAAAAATGTCTTGACCCCTACTTCACACCATACACAAAAATCAATTCTAGATATATAACAGGCACAAACGTAAATGGTAAAACAATATTATAAAAGGAAACATTGGAAAGCATCTTTGCAATTTAGGAATAGACAAATATTTCTTAATCAGGCATAGAATGGTTAAATATGACTGAAAATTGATAATAAGACTATATTAAAATAGAAACCTCTATTCATTAAAGTACATCATCAAGGGAGTTAAAGGGCAACTTACCTAATGGAAGAAGACATTTTCAACATACAAAGCCAGCAAAGGATGAATAATCTAGTAAAGCTTTTATAAATCACTAAGAAAAGGCAAGCAACACACTTTTTAAAATAGGTAAACTACTTAAATAGACATTTCACAAAAGATAATATATAAAAAGCCACTAAAGGGGCACCTGGGTGGCTCAATTGGCTAAGTGTCTGACTTCAGCTCAGGTGATGATCCCACAGTTCGTGAGTTAGAGCCTCACATCAGGCTCTGTGCTGACAGTTCAGAGCCGGTAGCCTGCTTCGAATTCTGTGTCTCCCTCACTCCCTGCCCCTCCCCCACTTGTACTCTGTCTCTCTCTCTCTCTCAAAATAAATAAAAACTTTAAAAAAATTATAAAGGCCACTAAACGTATGCAAAGTTGTCCCATAAAACTAGTTTCAGGGAAATACAAATTAAAACCAGAATGTGATATTCTACTTCCATAACAATGGTTAAAGTGCAAAGGATGAAAAATACCAAGTATAAGCATGGATATGGCAGCTCATGCTGGGCTAGTGTGATATGAAATGTTACATCCACCTCAGAAAAGTATTTGGCAGTATCTACTAAGACTGAACCTCTATCTACTCTGAGTCAGCTATTCCACTCCGTGGTATGTGCCCTTCCCCCTGCCAAATTGCATTCATATGTTCTCCCAAATACATGCATTAGAATCTTCATGCCAGCACTATTCCCAGAAAATCCTTCCTTTCCTTAATCCTGAAGGTGGCATGTCCTAGATAAGAGTCACTCCTTTCTGTAAGACTCACAATTAATAAAAAGGGAAGACCAGCAGCCAAACGTGATGAATTGAACATGACAAAGACTTTGTTGTCATAAGACATAGGTATTTGGAGTTTGTTACCATAGCCTAATCTGATAAAGATATTTTTTAGTAAGAATACTAGTGGTATTACTACTTATTACTATTACGATTATTATTGTGTTGGGCGTATTTGTAATCATGAGTTATCTTAAAGTGTAATCATTATGTTCTATTCAAAAGCAAGTAGTAAGAGGTGTTTTTACTAGTTGAGAAAGCTAATTTGTTTACTAGGACCATCAACAATCAGAAAGCATCTACTAAAGGAAAATTGATGCTTGGCCTTAGTAAAATTCAAGCTTTGGTTATAATCTCATGTTAAATTTAAAGCATAAATCAAATCCAAATGTGATCTTAAATACTGTGATTGTACATATCTGGAGAACTCAAAGAATCCTTAAAAATGCATTTTTCTTTTATAGAACTTTACATTTAAATTTTCAGGTATCACTAAAATAACTTTTATTTATGAATACAGTTAGATGGAGATTAATGCTGTTTAGTGATATCTCTATCAGGACACTTTAGTGCTTGGCAAAAAGGTTTTTAAATTATATATTCAATTATAAATATTATCATTGCTGGATAATTTAAGTCTTATAAATTCTACAGAACTTTCAGGCTAAGCCTCAGGCAGCTCTAAGGAAGGAGATATCATAAATGAGCTCTTGATGAGAGTTTGATGAAGGGCAGAGGGATATACAACCCCAAAATATGCCACTTTGGCATGTGGGCAATTTTGAGCTGAAGTCAAGCAAGACCCAGCATACCCAAAAAAACATTTACTTCTCCCTTATGTACCTAGGAGAATTTAGATATGGGACCTGGCCCAGAAAGAGAGTTATTATCAGAGATAACATGTTATCTAAAAGACCTATTTGTATGGCAGGGCAAACATTAAAACAGAGAGAGTGATGGAAACACTATACATAATTATTTATTATTTTTATTTTATGCAAAATATGAGAGTTGGTTGTAACGGAGTGTGCCAGGGATCCAAGAGACAAGGGATATCCTAGCCTTGGGAATGAGTTGGAAGCTTCAATTTGAGCTTGACACGTCTTTCTGCCACTCACGTTTGCTCTTCTCTTTTTTAAGACTTACATTTTTTTTTTCACAACAGTTTTAGGTTCACACAAAATTAAGAAGGTCCCCACACAAGCATAGCATCCGCTAGTATCAACATCACTCTCCAGAATGGTACATTTGTTACCAAAGAAGAACCTACATTGACACATCATAATCACCCAGAGTGTTTACATTACGGTTTACTCTTCATGTTGTATATTCTGTAGGTTTGGACAAATGTATAATGACATGTATGTACATTTATAATATGACACAGGGTATTCTCACCGTAGTAATAATTCTCTGTGCTCTGTTTATTCCTCTCCACCCCACTTCATTCTGGAATGTCCAACAGAAAACCTTTTTGAGAAAACCTTCTTTATGGCAGGCCCTGAACTCTCAACCTTTTTACTTATTCCTTTGAGAATATTTAATTTCCCAATATCCTCACTTAAGAGTACTCCCCAGCTGGCTGGCCTCTTATGAGGCATAACTTAGAAATCAGTGAATCCCCCAGGAGTAAAAGCACAAAATATTGGGCTTACCATTCTGTAGTATCTTTTCCTATAGGAATTTTTATAAAAACTTCATTTTTTAGAGCAATTTTAGGTTCACAATAAAATTGAGAGGAAGGTTCAGAGTTTTCCCATAAATCCTGTGTCCCCTCATATGTATAGCCTCTCCCATTGTCAATATCTTCTACAAGAATGGTACATTTTTATAAGGGATGAACTTATGTCGACAGATCATAATCACCCAAAGTCAACAGTTTACCTTAGGGTTCACTCTTGACACTGTGCATTCTATGGGCTTATACAAATGTATCATGACATATATCCTTTATTACAACAACATACAGAGTAATTTCACTGCCCTAAAAACCCTCTGTGCTTTGCCTATTCATTGTCCTCCCATCCTGTCAACCAATAACTTTTTATTGTCTCCATAGTGTTGTCTTCTCGAGAATGTCATATAGTTGGAATCATACAGTATGCAGCTTTTTCAGAGTGGCTTTTTTTCATGTAGTAATATGCATTTGCATTCTTTCATGTCTTTACATGGCTTGATGACTCATTTCTTTTCAGCACTGAATAATATTCTGTTGTCTGGATGAGCTACATTTCATTTTCTGTCACCTTCTGAAGGACTTCTTGGTTGCTGTCAAGTTTTGGAACTTACAAATAAAGCTGCTATAATCATCTATGTGCATGCTTCTATGTGGACATAAGTTTTCAACACCTTTAGGTAAATACCAAGGTGAACAATTGATGGATCATATAATAAGAGTATGTTTAATTTTATAAGAAACCACTGAATTGTTTTCTAAAGTGCCTACAACATCTTGCATTCCCATACTAGCAATGAATGAGAGTAGCTGTTGTTCTGCATCTTCCCTAGCATTTTTAAAAATTATTTAAATTCCAGGTTTTTAAAAATTATTTAAATTCAAGTTAGTTAACAGGCTATGTAGCATTGGTTTCAGGAGTAGAACCCAGCAATTCATCACTTCCATGTAACGCCCAGTGCTCATCCCATCAATGCCCTCCTTAATGCCCTTCACCCATTTAGCACATCCCCCCACTGACCTCCCCTCCAGCAACCCTCAGTTTGTTCTTTGTATTTAAGAGTCTCTTATGGTTTGCCTCCTTCTCTGATTTTGGCCATTCTAAGAGGTGTGTAATGGTATCTTGTTATTGACATGTGGAGCATCTTTTCATATGTTTATTTGCCATCTGTATTCCTAGAAGTGTCTGTTAAGGTCTTTGCCCACCGCCCCCCCCCCTTTTTTTTTTAAATCACATTATTCCTTAATGTTGAGGGTTAAGAGTTCTTTGTATAGTTTGAATAACAGTCCTTTATCAGTTGTGTCTTTTGCAAATATTTCTTCCTTTTCTGTGACTTGTCTCATTCTTTTGACATTGTTTTTTGCAAGGATGTTTTTAATTTTAATGAAGTCCAGCTTATCAATTATTTATTTCATGTATCGTGTCCTCAATGTTGTATATAAAAAGGCATCACACCTGCAGTCATCTAGAATTTCCCTTATGTTATCTTCAGGCATTTTACAGTTTTGCATATTCCATTTAAGTCTGATCCATTTTGAGTTAACATTTGTGAAGGGTGTAAGGTCTCTGTCTAGATTTTTTTTTTTCTTATTGGCACATGAATGTCAGTTGTTCCGGATCCATTTGTCGAAAAGCCTAGTGTTCACTGTGTTGATCCACTGTGTTCTTTTGGCTGCTTTGTCAAGGATCAGTTGACTGTATTTACGAGGGTCTGTTTCTGGGCCCTCTATTCTGTTCTATTGAGATGTTTGTCTACTCTTGTTGATACCACCAGCTTGATTACTTGCGTTTCATAGTGAGTCTTGAAGTTGGGCAGCACCTGCCCTCTAGCTTTGTTCTTTTCCTTCTGTATTTATTGTGTTGCATATTTCTGGGTCTTTTGTCTCTCCATATAAACTTGAGAATCACTTTGTGGATAGCTGCAAAATAACTTGTGGGGACTTTGATTATATTACTTTTTAACTAAATGAGAACTCCATTGTGGTGTCCCCCCAAAATGCCTTTTCCATTCCTCTCAGATTTGGGTTAATGAGAGGGACACTGCCTTAACTGAAAACTGATGTGGGTCCACATTTGGTGCTTCTCTTTTCTGAAACAAAAGTGATAGACACTATGAGCATGTACTCCCTGGTATCCCCAGTAGTAAGGAGTATGTGTCATGATGGAATAGCAATGACATGTGGGATTTCTTTTAATCAACTATTTTTCATAAAAAAAATAAAAGCATCTGGTTTATATATTTAGCACCTTCATTAATAGATATCAAATTGTTTTGTTTTATTTATTAGGTTTAAAAAATTAAAATGACATCTCCAACAAGTACAGCATAAATAATTAAACCTAATTAAGAACAATTTCAAGGGTTAGTATATCGAGCTTTTCAAAAGTTTAATACAGGACTAGAACAATCTCAGAAATTCTTAGGAGAAAAATGATGGCACTCTGGGACATTAATAACCATTGTCTACTTCTGTAACTAACACTATGTAAAAATGACACCTAGAAAGCATTTTCTGAACTCCACAGAGAAGCATATGCTAAATGTTGGACAGTATCTATCTGCCCATCTGTCTTTGCAAAATGGCATCTTTAGAGGCCTTGGCTTGCTCCAGAAAGCCCACTGTTCAGCTGCTGAATGTTCAACTGGGAACGTTTGTAGGGTTGTTGACCTGAAATCCATTTATCAGAACAACTCCCTGAAGAATTATTTTTATCTATTTAGTTGTAATTTTTCTTTCAATTGTAGAAAATAAAGGTACATAGCCAGGTGTTTTTTATATTAGTTAGAATAAAGGCTAACATTTATGTTTTTGCTACAGAAGGACTAGTTTTTTTTTTTCAAAGAGTTATATAAAACTAAAAACCTTTTAAAAATCTACTCCCTTTTTCTATTTCCCATTCTATCATCTTCTTCATACAGAACTCCATCATGAATTGACTGTGTATTCTTCTTACCCGTATTTTTTATTTCAGTGCATATCTATTATCCATGAATAAGATCTAACATTAATGTGTTTTTAAAGGTTATTGCAAATGCTATCATACTGAATTATCTAGGACAGATCCATGGACAACTCTCATGTTTAATTGAATGAATCTTTGTAACAGGTATGGGAGAACCATAAAGTTCTTGAGAATTTCATATCAGCAGAAACACTGAGGTTAGACTGAAAGAGAAAGAAAAGACATAATGTGAATTTTAAAAGTACTGGATTCCCCAACGTCTAGTGGCAAGGAACAAGTTAATAAAACTACTCAGCTGTGAAGACCTGTTACCTTTTATGAAAAAGGTAGGATGATTCAGAGAACAGAGCCTTGAACCAGAGGGCAGAGATGCAAAGACAGAGAGAGGACTACTCCTAGGCCTTAAACCTAATTGAATTTGTGTGACTAAATTTCAAAATTGCATGAGATCAGTGTCTCCACTTTCCTTCCATTTTATTGTATTTTGAGTTGATATATTTACTTTTATCTTATTCCTCTTATACCATTGGATTCTGGCAGCATATGGCACGCTCCTTTAGTTTTGCAAGTCTACAGGTGGAGGGGGATTGTGTTGGAGGGTGGATTATACTGAGACTCACTCATACCCAGTGTACATGATTTAGGTGATGAGATTTGGGACTTCTGAGATGATGAAATTTCAGGGAGAATATTGGACTTTTAGTTGATCGTATAATGGATTGGAGACGTTGGAATGGGGATAATTATATTCGGGATGGATGTAAACCTTTGAGGTCCAGAGGTTGGATTATACTGCAGTCAGGATAATGGCCTCCAATACGTCCATGCCCTAGTCATTGAAACCTGTGAATATGTTAACATACTGGAGCCAAAGGGATTTTTCAGTTCTTGCTAAGGTTAAGGATTCTGGTGATAGATTATTCTTGGCTACTTGGGTGGGCATGATATAATCACACGGATCCTTAAAATTAAAGAACATTTCCTGGCTTTGGTCAGAGAGATTCAATGACAAAAGGCAAAAGGGTGAATCTTAAGATAATGCTATGGGGCGCCTGGGTGGATCAGTTGGTTAAGACTTGACTTAAGCTCAGGTCATGATCTTGTGGTCTGTTGAGTTTGAGCCCTGTGTCGGGCTCTGTGCTGAGAACTCAGAACCTGGGGCCTGCTTTGGATTCTGTGTCTCCCTCTCTTTCTGCCCCTCCTCAGCTTGTGCGCTCTCTCTCTTGCTCCCTCTCTCTCTCTCCCTCTCTCAAAATAAACTTTAAAAAAATTAAAAAATAAAAAGTCCTACAAGCACAGGCATCTGGGTGGCACAGTCGGTTAAGTGTCCGACTCTTGATTTCTGCTCAGGTTATGATCTCAATGGTTGTGGGATTGTGGGTCCACACTGGGTGTAGAGTCTGCTTGGGATTCTCTCCCTCTTTCCCTCCCAGCTGCCCTCCCTCCCTCCCTCCCTCTGCCTCTCCCCACTCATTGCCTCTCCCTTTCTCTTGAAGGAAACAAAACAAAAGATAGTTCTACAACTACATGGAAGTGAATTTTGCCAGAGCATAAATTCTCCACTAGAGTCTACAGAAAGGAAGACAGCACTAACACCATGTTGATCTTAGCCTAATGAGACCTATGTCAGATTCCTGACCTAAAGAACTGTAATGTAATGCATTTATCTTGTTTAAGCTACTATGTTTGTGGTAATCTTTTATGGTAGCATAGAAAACCAAAAAACTAAGGCTGACTCAATAGTGTATTTTTAGGTCTATCTAAGAGTACATTCCTAGGTAAAGTTTATTCATTTTAATTGTAATATTTTAACATACAATTAAGTCATACTTTATCCATTTTTGTCCAGATATTGTTTCCAGTTTGTCTCTATAACCAACAATGCAAGAATAAACAAACACCTTCTTCCTTGGGTCTGTTAGCACTCAATGCAAAAATTTCTAGACTAGATATAAAAGTATTCTAGACTAAAAGTTTCTAGACTAGATATAAAAGTATAATGATGCATATCTGAAACATTATTAGATATTTCCAATGCATTCTAGAGTGGCTATACCAATTTTAACTTATGGTAACTATTTTTTTTTGGAATGTTTATTTTTGAGAGCGAGCACGAGTAGGAGAGGGGGCAGAGAGAGAGGGAGACACAGAATCTGAAGCAGTCTACAGACTTTGAGCTGTCAGCACAAAGCGCAGTGTGGGTGGGGCTTGAACTCATGAACCATGAGATCATGACCTGAGCCAAAGTCGGACTCTCAACTGACTGGGCCACCCTGGCGCCCCGGCTGTTGATATATTTGATAACCTCCCTCCCAATTCTTTTCCTACTTTTGTTGAATTGGTCCAGTTTTTATTTACCCCATGCCTCCCATCTAACTTTTTCTATTTTATGTTTTTTTACTTTTGAGAGAGACAGAGCAAGCACACGTGAGTGCATGAGCAGGGGAAGGGCAGAGAGAGGGAGACAGAGAATCCTAAGCAGACTCCACACTGACAGCAATGAGCCATATAGGGAGTTGGAACTTAAGAACTTCGAGACCATGACCTGAGCAGAAGTTGGACGCTTGGTGACTGAACCATCCAGGTGCCCTCTCCCTTCCAACTTTAGAAATTTTGCATTTTTTATTCAGTCATTTAGAGTTACCCAAAAATTTTAACATACATGAATAGTTTAATTTAAAAAATCTCATTTTTTCCCCAAACTTCTTTCAAATACAAGAAAATTAGCTTACTTTAAATCTGCCCTCCCCCATTCTATTTCCCTATAATTTACTTTTAGTTTCATACTGTTTTTAAGCACTCTGTTGGTCATTAATATAAAATTTTCAGTTAGTTTTTATTTAAACATACTAGCATTTTATAATTTATTAATCATTAATTCTTACTGAAACCTACTTTTCTGTTTTTTTTCCTTCTTAAAATTCAATTACCTTCTTCCTAAAGGACATCCTTCAATAATGCTCTAAGGGATGGTCTGTGAATAGTTTCTTTGAAATGGACATCTCTTTTCCCTCAATATTTTGAGGTCATTATCCACTATCTTGACACTTATTTTTTCTAATGTGAAGTCTGATGTAAATCTAATTATTTTTTAATAAGAAATCTTTCTTTTAGTAGATTTTTAAAGTTTGTGATGCTTGCAAACTCACCACTGTGTATTAAAGAGTAGAATATTTTGGATCTTTTTAATTCTATTAAGACTTTGATGGGCTTCTTCATTCTAAGAATTCATGTATTCCTTTAACTCTGAAGAGAAAATAGCTACTGTTATCACTTATGACTCTGCTTTCTTTATCTTTATCTCCACTTTCTCCTCCTGAAATGTCTATTAACATGCAGGATCTTCCCATTATGCATGTCATGTTAAATTTACCTTTTATATTTTGCACCTCTTTATTATTTTCTCACTGCATTCTAGGTGATTTCCTCAGATCTATATTTAAGTTCTTACATCTTTTTCTCTAACGGAGAAAAATTTGTTTTTTTTAAAAATAAAATTCTCTTATTCCATTCCATTCTATTATTCATTCCCAGAGGTGTTTTTCTCTTTTTTGTACTTTGCTAAATTCTCCTGTTGTTTTGTTTTATTTTGTTTTTTATACTGATCTTATGTTTAGCAAGTGGCATCTGTTGCCTATTATCAGAGTAGAGGTATAAACACTTCTGCCCACTGATCTTGGTATCAGACTTGCCAAGGAGAAGACATCAGTTAAGTACTGGATGGAACAATGCTTTGCTCCCATAGAAGAGGCAGAGCAAGATCAGTTTCAGTGGTGTGTGCCAGCAGGACCCATGGCCTGCAGATCCCTCCTGGCAGCCAAAGCAGGGCAACTGGCCTGCGTGTACTCCTTTTGTGCTCAGTCAGAAGAACCCCACCTCCCCTCCGTAGGGGACAAATATAGTAGTGGGATTGGCCAGGCGCCATATGCCACACATGCCCAGGCAGGACAAAGGAGTACACGCTGAGTCTGAAACTGGGAAAGATATTCCCTCACAAGGTGGCAAGTCCAGTGCAAGCTGTAAGGACCCTTTATCTCTTGGTAAAGAAATGTTCCAGGCCCCAAATGGGGGTTAAAAAAACTGTGCACATAATACTACCTTTCTCAATATCTCATATTTTCTATTCCTTCCTTTTCCTTTCTGATAATCGTAAGCACACTTCTTTGAAAGCCTTTATTAAAACTAGTTTATTTCCTCTTATAGTTTATAAAATATCGTGTAGGTTTATTTTCCTGTGACATTTGTTTTCCATAGAGTCCTGTGGTGTAGAGTTGTCTCCATAAGGTAAGTTTGTAAGGCCCTCTGTCTTTGGTTGCAAACTTGATTTTAATTTCTTTTTTTTTATTATTGTTTATTTTGAGAGAGAAAGACAAAGTAAGAGCAGGGGAGGGGCAGAGAGAGAGGGAGACAGAGTCTGAGGCAGGCTCCACACTCTGAACTGTCATCACAGAGCCCGACTGGGGCTTGAACTCAGGCACCACGAGATTATGACCTGAGCTGAAGTCAGAGGCTTAATTGACTGAGCCATCCATGTGCCCCTTCTTTTCTTTTCTTTTTTTTCTTTTTAAACTTATTTATCTATTTGAGAAAGAGAGCAGCGCAAGGGTAGAGAGAGATGGGGAGAGGAATCCCAAGCAGGCTCCACACTGTCAGTGTAGAGCCCGATGTGGACCTCAAACCCAAAAAATGTGAGATGAGGACCTTACCTGAATCAAGAGTTGGATGCTTCACTGACTCAACCACCCAGGTGCCCCTTGATGTTAATTTAACTTCGGGTTTCTGCATCATGCTTGCATAGTAATATATATCCTTTATATATGAGTAAAAATGGACTGAATTTTTATAATTTTTCTCATCAGGCCCTAGGTGATGAGAAAATTTTCTCACTGCTTCCAAAGGCTCGCATCTAGAGCTTGTATCCTGAACCCATTCTAGAAGTGAATGTTAGAGTATCACACTCATCATTAGATGTTGTATTTCACTCTGATACTCCTGACTCTTTCAGACACCTCCCCTACTTATTCTTTTAATTTCCAATTTTCTTCTTATTTCTGGAATTTCTCTTCCTTTGATGTAAGTTTAGCTATGAATTTAATGTATTATTCCTTTGTATTGGGCTTGAAGTCAAGCCTTTCAAAGTCAGATTGGCCTGCCATATTCTTTGCCTTTAACTTTAATGTGTGTATCAGCGGTAAAATATAGTCAGCCACCAGCTGTGAGCTGGTTTTTGCATATTATCTTGCTTTTCTCTTACAGACAATGATAAAGGAGAAGAGACTTTAAAAATAAATATCTTGCTGTCTATTTCTCCCTTTCAAATTGTTCATTTGGAAGAGAAGCTGATTCTGGCGTTTCAACACCCTGAGTGGCTGGTGCATATCTAGATAGCTGTGCCAAATGGCAGCAAAGCAGAAATATTGGTACCACCGCTGGCATCCATTAAGGGTGATGGGGTATTTGGGTCTGGAACGTATTCAAGTATTCCCACACAGAACATCTCCTGTGCACGATCATGGGGAAGAGATGGTGAGTTTCAGGAACAAACATGAAATGACTATACGGTTTATGAAGGCAAAAGAAAGCGGAACAAATAGTAATTTTAGATGGCGATGCAGTAGGCTATTTCAGGGTTAAAATAAATACAATATAGAATTTCTATGATTTTTGCCTCTCGTGCATATTGCACAAACGGTTGTACTTCCGACCATTTCTTCCCAGCTAGTTTGTAGGTTTCTTAGGGGGTGACTTACATGTACCATTGAGCTGTTCTCCTTGATCGCCACATGGTTGCTAGCATTTCCGTATGCTCCTTTTGGGGCTTGCTGTGATGCTATCTCCTCATGCTGCTGGTGTGAAGTTACCAGTACCAGCAAGGCCCACTAAAGGCATAAGAATAAACAGATGCAGAATATCCCCTTCTGCTTTTCCACTTTCCAGATGTAGGTGGGTCCAGCTTCCAGCTTAGTCTGGTTATATATATATATATATATATATATATATATATATATATATACACACATACATATACACACACACACACGCAACTTCTGTTTATGTGTATAAATATATCTTCTAGCAACAACAGGAATAACTTAATATTTGTTATAACCTTAATATGTGCCAAGTATATAAGTGTATACATGTATTATCCACACAGAGCTGATGTAGGTAGATACTTTTATTATCTGCTTTTTTTTTCTTTTTTGCATTTGAGGAAAGATAAATACCGAAGTTTTGCAAAGCCTTCCCAAGGTCTCTCAGCCAGTATGTAGTAAATCCTAGGCAGACAATCAAATATACCTGAAAACAGACCTCAAGCTCTTAAGTAACATACCTTCTTAGATATTTATAATGCATTTTTGAAAGCTTGTTTGTGGTTGCCACTGTGGTAATGTTTCCTATACTGTATTGCATTTTTCCTTGAAAGTAAACAAACAAAAAGACTATTCATGTTTTAATCCCAATTTAGAAGTCAGCTAAGCTTCACAGATGTCATTTACCCATGATCACAAACAGTAAAGCAGTAAAAGGTGGTTGAAAGCAAAATCTGTCTAGTGTTCAGTCTTAACTATTACTTTGTTACACATCCTAAAAATAATAGTGCATTAAAATCTCAGTAACTTGCGAAATTTTAAATCAATTCTTTGCATTATCATCTGTGTTCTAGTTTAGGCTCTTCTTCCAAGACTGAAGCTGAGAGAAAAACATTGGTCCTATATTTAAAATCAATCTTTCTTATTTATACTTATTCTAAACCCCTAAATTCAAATTTTATTCTTGATAAATTTTTAAAAGAGTAAATAATTTACTTCAGAATAATGTAAGATAGATCACCACTGTGCTTAGCATCAAAATCCAAAGATGGCCACAGTTGGGGTTCAACTCAGTCCCTTAAGGAAAAATCAAGTCCTTCTTTTTAGCATAATACTTGAGAATAAAAACAGAAGTTACATGTGTGCGTTAAGAGATCTCTTAACTTCACAGCGAAAACAGCAAATATATTTTATATACTTTCTTTCTTTTTGAAGCAATAAAACTTCATGTCTTTTCTAGTGCCACCTTAAATAACAGCTCAAATCATAATATCTTCCATATGTTTTTATTTCAGGTGGCTTACACTGTTTCTAAGAAAATGAGTTGGGAGAACCTAATTTCCATGATGTGATATAGGTATAGAAAACTAGAATATGATAAACTGATCATTTAAAGAAATGCTGATTTGAAATAGGTTTTGTTATTAATGCTTTTCTTTTTGCTTTTATCAATGTAGATGTTGTTTCAAAAATGCAAAAATAAGTTTACTAAGTCAAAAATATTCTGAGTAATACTAAGTCCAAAGTATTATCCCTCAAATGTAATTAAAGCCAAGTAACAGGGCAAGATTTTTCCTTTTTTTTTTCCTTACCCCACTACTCTACAATATAGCACTAACAAAAAAAAAAAAAAATCCCTGGAGGAAGTTATAAATGTTTCCAACAAACAAAATGAAGAGAAACATTAGTCAGTTTCAAGCCTCATTTACTCAATGATGGGCGGTAACAATGTCATAAATCACTGACTACCTTTTAAGTCATATGATCTTTTGTGCTATGGGCTTTTCAATAATCTTTTTCTTTAACCAACATGAGAATATTTGAAAAATAAATATTTTTAAGAGCTCAAGAACATGAAATGCGAACAACATATTAATGTTGAGTTCTCAGGAACAATGCAAGGGCAGTTGGAGGCAGCAGTTCATAAATGCCATTTATTAATGAGATTTGGGCAAATCATCTTTATAAGGAAAAATCTGAGAGAAGTGCAAATTTAATAACAAATAAAAATACAGGCTGAAGTGCCTTTAAGAGATAATTTCATTATTTCCAAAGTGAAATACACCTTCATTTTGACTAAGCAGTGTTCCACTATTGCTTAGCTAATTAACTACATATGCTTCCCATCATATCTTGAGGATCTGTTTTAATATTTAGGATGGAAACAAGACATTTTAATGGAAGCTTAAGATTATGAACAATAGTTTATACTTCAAACCTAAACCATGTAATGAGGGAACATATTTTGAATAGTACAAACCTATTTAAATGCCAGATTTGTAACTGTAAATCATATGCAATTTATTTAAAGCTTAGATTCATTCCTCATTTTAAAATGTTACTTCCTTTTATTAATGGGGAACAATATTTAAAAGCCAAAGGCATTGCTGAAAGAAAATGGCATGTCTAGAAAAATCGTAAATAACTCTAAGCACTTTACATGTTAAATCTACCAGAAATGCAAAATAATTCCAGACAAGCACTGTTTAATGAACATCATACCTTTGAACAGTCTATTGACACTTTTGAAAACTTTGAAATAGACCTATGAAAATTCTGTATCATTTTGTGCCCCAGTATCCATTATCAATTATAAATTCATGCTTGCATTTTAAAGTAGTTCTTAAAACTTTATCAACATATTCACATACTTTGTGGCTTATACTGAAACATAAGGTATAGAAATATCTCCTTTGTATATAATTCTTGGTTACATTTTTTCCCCTGTACTTTAATAGTAAAGACTCTCATTTTCTTACTGGCTTTGTTGCCCAGAATATATCCTCCAATGTGGGCCTTACAAGTGCAGAAAAGGATGAAAATTTGGCTCCTTTGAAGATGTTACAGCAGTAATATCTTTCATTGCAAAAGGAGGTTTTAGACTTTCTGAATGTCTTTGGCAGAGTCTATTGCAATGGGTTTCATACTTTGGTAGCATTGAATTCAGAGAACAAATGACTGTGCTTTTGTAGGAAATGTTCACTTGTCCTTTTCTTCTGCCTTCTGAGGATGGAATGAAAAAAAAAAAAAAAAAGAAATGCTATAGAAACTAACCTCTCTGGTCTTTGTTAAATGTGGATACACTCCTTTTTTTTTTTCCTTCTGTATAACCAATTTACTCAATTCAAAAATCTAAAAATATGGATTGCTTAAAAATGCTTCAATTCTTATTTTTTTTAAGTTATCATAAAGCTTTGCAAGTTCCTTTTCAAAGATAGTCCCATAAAACTTTCTAATATAGCAAGCCGTTTGCAATTTCTCTGATGCAATAGAAAATATAAATGGGCAGATAAATTACCATTTTACTAAGACAAATATTTTTATATTGACATACTATTTCTCTTATTACACTTATAAAACCTAATATTGCTAGCAGAATAAGTGTTTAGTGACAATTAGCATCAAGGCTCAAATTAAAGTTTGAATTTGAAAAATAAGACGTAGCCGTTTCACGGTCTGCATTGTCACTTATAGTGAGTGCTCCAGAAACTGAAAGGAAAAACGTTTAAAAAATCAAATGAAAATAATTGCTTTTGCTACGCGACTACAAATATGTAGTACAAAAGTTAGAAAGTTAGAAACAGGTTGAGCACGTCATTTTTACCCATTTACCATCAGCAGCAGCATCAAGGTCATTATCACCAGCCAAAACAAAAACAACTCCCTTTAGAGAATTTACTTAGTTATATATAGGAGAATTGTTCAATTCTGTTTTGGAAGTGGATAATTTGGAGTTCAAATTCCTGCTTTGTCTTTTGAATTGTTTGAGTAAGTTGGACCATCTACTTAATTTCTCATTTTATGTTGAGTAAGATTGTTAAGACACAGCCTCATAGATGATGAACAATTAATAAATACTATCATTATGACTTTGACTATTATTAATGATACTGTACTATAATGATATAATTATTTCTTTTTTGTAGAGAAACTTAAATTTTTTTCTTTTTTTTAAATATATATATTTTTAAGTTCATTTATTTTGAGAGAGAGCGAGAGAGGGAGTGTGTATGCATGTGGGGAAAGAACAGAGAGAGAAGAGAAGAGAAAATGCTAAGCAGGCTCCGAGCTGTCAGCACAGAGCCCACTTCCGGGGTTTAAACTCACAAACCACGAGATCATGACCTGAGAAATCAAGAGTCAGATGCTTAACTGACTGAACCCTGAGGTGCCCCTTTAAATTTTTTTCTTAGGTAACGTATCTAGAATAAGTCAGGAATCTAAACATAGACAATCAGTTGAATCCAGATCCCAAGCTACATAAATGTACTGCCTAAATGTAAAAATAATGCTAATTTATCTCTAAGTGGACAGTAAGCTCACTCAAAGACTGGATTTGTGTCTGAAAAATGGAATGTTGTCAGTATATATGTACTGAATAAACAACTTCTTATAAAGCATATGGTGTACTCAAGTGCACTGCAAGTATACAAACAAATCTGGTTAAAACGAAGCATATTTGGTTAACACAAGATGAAGTTAAACAAATTTATAAAGAAAACCTGATCAAAATATATTTTGGGGAAAAATGCTCATGTTTCCAATATTAGTCCTTTTCCCCCTAAAAACACTTAGATATAAACAAATCTAGCCACCAATGAAAACCAGAGGCAACTTGAGGGAAATGAATCACCTATCCTCATCTGCATTAGTGGCAACCAATATAGCAAAACTTCCCATCAGATCAGGAATAATAAACATTTCAGCCTGAGTTTTAAAGAAAACTAAATAAGGAAATAAGAATCAGGAGCATTCACTCACAAAAAAAAAGTTACAATCTAGCCCTGTGGATGATTAAAACAAAACAAAATTTACAGGCAAATCTCCTGGTAAATATTCTTCTAGAAAAAGAACAGAAGTATAACTGAGATTTAGTGGTAGACAACAGATAAAATACTAACATGTCCATTGCAAATTCTGGGAAAGGACTTGTCCACATGAATTGAGAATTAGAGCGTGAAGGCACAAAGGGCTGTATTTTATCAGCCCAGTCATACAGGCCTAAGGTATGTTCTGAGGTAGAGGGCTGCGGGCTATTATCTAGAATATTTTTAAATTGAATAATTTCACAGGACCACCCACCCCATCCCCTGCAAAATATGATTCACTACATATGTTGTGATCCAAAATGTAACTTAATAAGTGAAAATAAATATAACTAGCTCTCTAATTTATTGAAGTAAAATTTCTCTAGGTACACAAATTGGATACCTTGAATGAATGAATACCTTGAATACCTAATGAATAAATCCATTTTGATTAAGAGAGATGCTGCACTGAGAATTAGAAGAATATCTTGCTAAAATAGTAAAGAAATCTTGGTCTTATACATTTACATTAAATGTCAATTTTACAGAAAATTCTTACTAAGGATCTAAATGCATTAAATTTTAAAAAGTTTAATTTTAAAGTTGCATAGAATATTTTAGTAAAGTTAAAAAAATAGTGAAGACAATAAACACAGCTTTATAGAGTGGGGAAAAAATGGTAGTTACTAGTTTTAAGCGTCCATAAAATAAATGATACAATAAAACACTTTATGATTACTGTTTATACCATTGGAAAATATCTATCTAAATACTTTCCAAAAGTATGGGTAAATATAAGGTAATCATTGTCTTCATTGGATTGCCCAGTGGATAAAGTCAAGGGCAGTTTTGAACTCAATGATATTCCACTTTGAAGACATTGATTAAAGTATGTGGTTCCCTACCTAATGTTCTAGATACTTCTTCAACAGTCCCTAGAGTTGTCTAGCCACTCAAATCAACTTTCTTGTTACAGAACATTGGTGAATCTTCCTGACCAGCTCCATCTGATTATCACTGCACATAAGTTCAAATCAAATGCAGATATAAATAGATAATTTTGTCAGATCTCAAAACAAAGTTTATTAACAGAATAAGGGTAAGACATACATGGGAGTGGAGGGGGTGGAGGTTGGGGAGTTGGGGGGAATATTGAGGAGGAGAGATGGACCAAAAAAACAAAAACAAACCCAAACACCCCTCATGAGGGGCAGGCAGCTGAGAAGAGGAGGGAGGCACTACATACATCACAAATGGCTACATGAAGCCACTATGTGGCTTGCAGTCCATCTCCCATTTTTTGTCTGTGTGCCAGAGTCCATTAACACATAGCTTTAATCAGTGTATGGAATGCTTTATCTATAAATATAGTTTGGTTTTGGAACATTCTCATTCCAGTGTCTTTTTTTTCAGCCAAATTCCTTTTAGTCAGTCATTTAAAAATACCCTCAAAGGGGGCACCTGGGTGGCTCAGTTGATTAAGTGTCCGACTTTGGCTCAGGTTATGATATCACAGTCCGTGGGTTTAAGCCCCGCATTGGGCTCTGTGCCGACAGCTCAGAGCCTCGAGCCTGCTTAGATTCTGTGTCTGCCTCTCTCTGCCCTTCCCCACCACCCCCCCTCAAAAATAAATAAACAATAAAAAAAAATTTTTTTAAGGAAATATCCTCAAATACATTAAAGGAAAAAATAGTTTTACATGAGCTGCTAACCCATTGTTTCTCTTTGACTAATATGACAATATAACATGGCAAAAATTATTGGATATTTTTTTTTATTGTGTATTACATATCCCTCTAGGCCAACATATTCTGTATCACATTACTCTTGAATTTTTGTAACTAATAGTTATTTTGGAAGTTTTTTTCCCCCCTTCATACTATAATATAAATCCCTTTATTTCTGTTATACAGATTTGCTTTTTCCTAATTCAAGCATGTGATTTAATTACAAAGATTCACTAGTCAGTAGATTCTGTATACTTAGACTGTATGCTTGGGTTTCTTCTCTAGGCAATGAGGAGCCATTGAGAGCTTTGAAGTCCCCAGGTGACATGATTAAGTATGTGTTTTGGTATGATTCATTTGGCCTGTATATGTAGAACGGATTAAATGATGTATGTTTGAAAAATTACAAAGACATCTAAAAGACTTATTTGATGAGAGTGACACACATTACATATATTAATTGTTGTTCCTTCTGCTTAGAGCACTCATTCACCAGATCTTCACAAGACTGGCTCCCTAATTCCAATTTCTCCTGAATTGTCACCTCCTCAAGGAGGCTGTTCCTGACTACCTTTCTTTCTGAGACATTTCTTCACTCACTGTCTTGCTTTCCTTTATTCTTCCTAGTCCTTATTGCTATTTATGTGTTTAACTTTCTTAATCTGTTTTTCATACTAGAATCCAACCCTAAGAGGACACTGACTTTGTCTGTCTTGTAACTCTAGCCTAGAAGAGTTTCTGGAATATGGGAAACCAAATATTTTTATTAAAATGAATAAATGACTTGAAGAGTAAGAATGCAGATCAAGGCAATTGTGTCATTAACAGAAACTGGGCACTAAGAATATTATACTAGGAAGTATAAAAAATATACCATTTCATCTTACCCTTACTCAGCCTAAAACATCTTAGGAGATCTACATATATTCAAATGTATTTGAAAATAATAACAAAATTTAGGAACACCATCTCCTAAACATATCCCTACTTGATCCCAACCTGTTTTCATCTTGGTCTACCAGCTTTGAATCTGTTCATTCCTCAGCCCCAAATTTAATCTACTGCCCTCATTCTGGTTTGTTCTGCGTCCTGACTCCTACTTGAAATTTAGATCGAAGAGGGCATGAGTGTTCCTTGCTCCAAGTTTTCTTCCCCCAAACTCAAACTTCTTTCTAACCTCCAGATAACCCTCCCAAAGTAGGGGTAATTTGGATTGAAAAATTAACTATCAACTTTCTGATTCAAGAAAGTGCATGGTGGTCGTGATGTCATTCCCACCCACCTTCCCAATGAAAATTCCAGTGTTTATTCTTCTTTCAAAAAGTATTTAATTAGTACCTACCATCAATAAATCTGGCCAACTTAGACTTCAAATGAAAATGCATCTTTCAAATTAAGATCAGGTAAAATTTAATACTATCTGTTTTGATTTGAGGGGTGGGTTCAGTCAAAAGTAAGGAATAAAAGTCTGACTTAGAAACCAGAAAGTTATACTATATTACAAGAAGCCCCCATGTGTCAAAGTGTTCATGTTTATGCAGTATGCCAATATAAACTTAATCAATACATTCAAAATATGTAGCCTATATTGCTTTGCAGCTTTTTTTAGTGTCACTATGGAAAAATTGGGACCGTTCTTTTTCCCAACGTTTATTTATTTTTTTTTTTTGGGACAGAGAGAGACAGAGCATGAACGGGGGAGGGGCAGAGAGAGAGGGAGACACAGAATCGGAAACAGGCTCCAGGCTCTGAGCCATCAGCCCAGAGCCTGACGCGGGGCTCGAACTCACGGACCGCGAGATCGTGACCTGGCTGAAGACGGACGCTTAACCGACTGCGCCACCCAGGTGCCCCGGGACTGTTCTTTTTATTTTCTAGTATAGCTATGAAGCATATTCTTAGCTACATATAATGATCAAAATTACACAGTGATCCTAATAACTTTGTCTCATTCATAGTTTTAAATCACAAGGTGGCTCTTTGTGTTCAAGGAAACAAATACAAGCTATTAGGTTCATAAAATGCATTTATTTTGATATAACAATAAAATAAAATAATTGTTAACTAATATGTTTGTTTCCACGGTAAATGTTGGGATTAGAAACAGTAAGACAAAATAATTATCTAGGTAAGGCATGTTCATTAATATGATGAAAGCAAAATGCAACTTCTTTTGTATTGCTCAAAGTTATATTTACCATAGATTTTAGATTCCAGTGCTGCAAACTGTCTGTGATAGCTGAAAAACTTATTAAACAAGGAGGAAATTTGATCTAAGGAAAGCATTCTCATCTCTTTCATATCTTGCAAATCCCAAAGTAAGAGATGAGAAAGGTTTAAGCAGTAAGCCCAGATTTTGAAGCATTCATTTATTCTTATTTTTATTTATTTATTTATTTTTTGCTATTAAAAAAAAATACCTGTGGATAAAAAGGCAAGAAAGCTTTTAGTGTCAATAGCCTCTACTTCTCATGAATAACTGAACCTCAAGGGATCATTCTATTATTGGACAATATCTTCTTTTGGGATCTTCCAAATACTTCAATAGTGAAAAGGCTTATGTGTCCCTGACGTAAATCTTTTGGTAAAAAAATGGAATTTAGCACCTGTTCTACATAGTTACAGGCTTTTAAAAACTTTTTATTTCCTGAATAAAATGATTTTTTAAGTTGGAAATTTTTATATTCTGAGGATAGCTCCATGTAGCCCAGCCTTTCATTTACTGTAATTATATAATCATCATATAGATATCTTAAGTAATCTTAGCTTGAGTTATCTAAAACTATATGATAACATAGTGTAACAATCTTAACATAATCATAGTATAGTTATCTTACTGATACCTAGCTTACTGTGGTTCATTAGAGGAGTCAATTAGCTCCAGTCATTAGCTGATTTATATGGTGGAGCCTAGAACAGAATGAGAGAGAATAAATAATTATTTTCTTTAAAAAGTAAAGTAGCTCATCTCCACATTATACTAAGAACTACTTGTTTGAATCTTTCTCCCTGGACTTTAAGATTCCTAATAACCATATTATGTACTTTTTTCAGCTTTAGGTCCAGTGCATAGCACAGAGCATGGCATATAATAGTTGATTATTGAATGAGATTTAAACAAGTGTAGCAACCACACATCAGAAAAAAATTGCTTGGAAGTAGTAGAAAAGTTTCATATGAGGAAGTAAAATGTAAGGGTTTTCATGATTTTCTTCAAATGTTTCAAGTTCATTTATCACAGTCCATCTCATCTCCCTCATTAACCCTGTGGAATTGATATGTGTTTCTACTGTACAGATAAGTAAACTGAGGTCTAAACAGATTATGGAATTTTCCCATTTCTATAAAGTTAGCAAGTAGCTACTGATGGGCCTGGAATATATACTGAGGTCTAGGTCCAAAGCGCAAACTCTTTATGACTATACTGCTTCTGTTGCTACGTAGGTGAGTAACTAAACCAGACTGGGTTTAGTGTTATCGAATAGGAAACCACCTAGTGCCTCTTGTCTCTGTTGGCATAAAATCAACTTTTCCTCTACCAGATTTTTTTCTTTATTTCTTCTTTATGATCTATTTTCCACAACTAGAATATCAGCTCCTCAACAGTGAGGAACTTGTCATTTTACCCATTACATGCTGCACCTAGAAGTGGATTCAGAGTATCTGCCTTAGTCCATTCAGGCTGCTATATAACACAGTACCAGACACTGAGTGGCTTCTAAAACAACAAAATTTTATTTCTCACAGTTGTAGTGCTGGGAAGTCTAAAATCAAGGCACTGGCATGGTTGTGTTCTGGTGAATGCCCTCTTCCATGCTAAAGATTATTTATTGACTTCTCTCTGTGTCCTCATGCACTAGAAAAGCTAGGGAGCTCTTCAGGGTAAGAGCACTGCTCCTAATCACGAGAGCTCTGCCCTTATGACCTAATTGCCTCCCAGAGGACCTCCTCCTAACACCACCACTTTGCAGTGTCCTTGAATTTTGGAGAGACCCAACAGTCAAACTATAGAAATATTGCACTAAAATTGTATTCAGTAAGAGCTTAATAAATCTGTACTGAATTAATGTGTGGCAATAAAAGAAATGAATGTCAGTAAAAAACCTTAAATTCATTGTTTAATTGTGACAGAAATATTAAAGCAGTGCTTCTCAGCTACTGGTTTAAGACAAAGTGTGATACTACAGTGCAGTTAAAATAGAGAACGACTACAAAAAACTTGTACTCTTAACACATTTAATATTTAAAAAGCCAAACAAATGCCGATGGCTTAGTTATGAGGCAGTTCTCTGTTGTGTAATGCAGTCAAGAAGTCAAATAACCTTGGTTCAAAATAGAGCTGAAACATGTATTAATTGTGGACTCTTCAATAAATCACTTAATCCCATCTGTAAATGTCAATAATAATAGTATCTGACTCTTAGATTTGTTATGAGACTAATAATGTTGTTAGAAAACAAAGCCCTTAACTCAGTGCTTAGCATATAATAATCATTTAAAAGAATTGTTATTAGTGTTTAAAACTGTAGCTTTCATTTATATTCAATTACTTTATAAAACCTTTTTTGAGAAACTAAAGATAATTTACATATTCAGTCACATGCTTTTAACCTTTTTTATAGCTAACAGAAGCTTTTGTTTTGTTACTTCTAAGAGAGTGATTTGCACATTTTTGGTTAATTCTTCCATATTGGGCAATGCTAAATTACTAAATGTAGACTGTTCCATTTATAAATTGAACTTCAGTAGTACTAATATGTATATGAATAATTGCATAAAACTGTAATCCAAGTAATAGAAAACCACATTATTGCAACTGGTTTTTAGTCATGTTTATTATAACTTATTTTTTTGAAGATTTTTGTTTGGATTTCTGCTTATCTGGGCAGAAAATAGCTATGCAAAGATACCTAGCATACCAAAGGAAGCTTAGAGAGGAAAAAACAAACAAACTTTATTTCTTTAAACCATTTGTTTAATGTATTACCAGAGTTATCAAAGCTATATGACCAAGATTAATTCTAACTAAAGCAATCCAAGGCATTAACATACATAACTTGTTTCAAGGATCTCGAAATTAGTCAATTCTATTAGTTTCTTAAGTATATTTCTTCATTGTACACTTTTATTGGATAAATGAAGGAAAATTATTAATTTAGTTTCTAAATCATTATTTCCCAATTCCATCATATTAATTTTCAAATTTCAAAATAGTTGTTATTTTTTTGTGCAAAGTTTTCTTTACAGTTTTATTTTTTAATAAGTGGTTCTGATTGTGTTCTAACTTACTAATTAAAATGAAAAAATAGATTGTATTAATTCATCACCGCTGTTGACTGGTATTCCTGTAGAATTTACCAATGGCCCATTGAAGGCTTTCAAGAATTCACTAATGGTTAAAGTCTAAAGAGATACCTACCATTGGAAAGATATGTCTTATCAAATACTTTTGGTAATTTTGTTTTCTCTGTGATCTCATCATCAATTCACTTGGAAGTGGAGAAGTCTTAAACTTCCTTATCACATTTTTGTCAACAGCAGAAAAAAGAAATCTTTGGAGACCTTTGGTTCTATGTATTTCTGCCAATCAAGGTAATCCAGGAGATAAATGCAACAATAAAAAAAAAAAAAAACCTATTCCTTTGTTCACCACTAATTCATCACACTTTTCACAGCTGGATCTCAACTGAAGCAACACAGATTTGACCTTTAAATCCTAGCTTGGCTGCATTTGATCCTATCTGCCACATGTATAACTTCATGGAATTCAGTACTTCCATTGCCCTTTTTCCATAATTTGACTTTGATTTATCTTTTAGCTATCAGCAGTCAACATTAACAAACTAAACCATAGGTGTGAAAATCAAGTGGTGTACTTTATCGGGCCTGTAATCCTATATATCTATCCCATGCCATTCTATTAACTTTGAAGCAAAAATACAATTTGATTTTATTGATTTACCAACAGAACAAATTTGCACAATTAGTTATCTCCTGCTATAACTACTTTATCTGCCTTGGGATTTTGAGATTGAGGTACATTTATAGGCAAAATATATAAAGTCATTAATGAGGTCAAAATACAGCAATAATTCAGGCACAATATTGAGTTATTCTTATGGTTTCAACATAAAATATTTTTATTGATGCATTTCTCTATTTTTTCCACCTCCAACAGACATTTGGTGCATTCTAAAGCTACATTCAAAGTTAATTCAAGACAGTTTACTGAACAATAAAAACTTAAATCCGTAAAGACTACTTTTTCCTAATAATTGTTTCTTTTACACTGGTATAAACCTACCTGACCCTCCAGTAATTTTTTACTTCTAAGCAACTGAAAGTTAATGAACCACAAATTATACTGAGGAACAGAATTGGCTTTTTACAAGGAGCTGGAATGTGTTGAATGTGGTGAGAACATTAACAAATCTGTCAATTAGCCTGGAAGGTATTTTGACTTTTATGTCTTCTGTTTGCTTGCTCAATATATCAAATGAATTCCCTTCATTTTGTTTAGTATAATTTCTAATAACAATATCCAAACAGCCTTTTTCTCAATCTATAATTTATCTTTCATGACAGTCCTCTCTCCCAAGTTTCAGAGACCTAAATACAAACTTCAGATTCATGGTGTAATTGTTACATTTGTGGCCCTTAGTCCACTAATCTTTGGGGGAGAATATAGTTATTTCTCCATAAGTTCTTTTATCAGTTTATGCTAGTAACTAACTGATTTGATTTTGATCCAGGGTCTTAACCATACCTTCTCTTAAAGGAAGGGTAAGACATTACAGCATTTCCTCAAACTTTCAAAGGCATTTTACTGATAGGTCTATTCTAGTGTCTCATAACATTATCTGTTCATTAATGATATGATAGATTATTAATTTTGTAGAGATTCATAGTGTTAAGAATTTCACAAGTGCAAACAGAAGAAAATCTGTTAATACTATTCGCTACTTTTTTAAGCCAATGGTTTTGAAAACTTGGTAAACTTGAAAGACTAAATTCAAAACAAACATAAACAATTAAGATAGGCTTAAACACACACACACACACAACGGAAAAAAAAAAGCAAAGATACATTGCTAAAACGGAACACAACCCTTATTTTGATCTGTTTAACTTTCAGGGCTCAATAATTAAAAACAAACCAATGATCACAATATAGACTATCATAAAGCACCGCATAAAAATTATTGTCCCATCTTTGCAGAAGTAATTATAATTTGAAGTATCAATATTGTTTTTTACTATAGGTAAATACGATTTTGAGGAGATTTATGATTATTAAGTTTTTCTTCTAGAATTTCCTTAATTGCTTTCTATCAGGTTTCAGGTCTTGGTATAATATGTAAGAAAGTAAGAGTATAGCTACTTTACAATATAAAAGAAGATAATCCTTAGGATTAGAAATCTGCTAGTGAACCAACCTCAGGTGACTGTAAGGGAACTGTATTATACTTGCTTTTAATATTCTAAATATCCAATATAGACTTCACTATTATAACATGCAGAGAATGATACTTTACTGCTTTATAAATTCAGTTGGTAAAATTATGTAGAAAACATTTTATTGGCCGAATTGAGACTTATGATGATTATTGAAATCACAGATGTGTGCTATATGTAGTAACATACATTTTAGAGGAGATAGTTTTTGTTTTGTTCACTATAAAGTATCCCACTGGTAAACAGAACAGGGAAAAATAAAGCTGCCAAATACTTCTGTTTTATAAATAATCCTTTAAAGGCTCTACATTCTGCTGCCAGTATTCTGAGAATTCCATTTACTTGTAATACTGTAATTAAACACATATTCCATAAAAATATGCTCCTCTTCATTGAAGATTTTAAAGATAATTGCCCAAGAGAGCAATGCTACTGCAGAGCTTGATGCTTAGATAATTTTTGAATTCGAATTGACATTGCTTGGGTTGGTGAATTATTCTGTTTGTCTACATAATTCATAGTATATGAAATTTCAATTCGTAAATAATAAATTATTTTCTGAAATGGAAACAAATTATATTCCCTTTTCTATTCTCTTTTTTCCCCCACAAGTAGGCAGTAAGTCATCAATCAAGAGGCCAATCGCAAAAAAAGATTTTTATATGATAACAGATCACGCAGTTAAGTTAAACTGAGTGAGCAAATTCAGGCTTCGGATACTCAGACATCCAACTTTTCTAATACATTCTTGAATTTTACATTCTAGAGATAAAGAACAGCCAACTTCCATGCATGTTAAAAAGTATTTATGAATATACTAGCTCATAATAGATTAAAATTATAAAAAGCAAATACACAAAACCTCTTATTAATCTTTGACTCTTCCCTCTCATTTCAATGTAACAGTTATCTGTTGAAAAAATAATGTTGAAAAAACGCATAAAATTTCAGAAGCACACAACATCCATTTATTCTCTAAAGCCAATTGTCTGAACGATTCTGTGCTCTGTGCCAGGTTTGATTAATCTTCTAGGATTATACATGAGGCCACAAGAAGGTGGCAGTTCAGTTAGGAGTCTATTTTAAGATGACCCCGGCTGATACTACTCAATTATGCATTACTTATTTGTCATCCTCCTGTAAGCTAGCTTAGGCTTGTTCCATGGTGGGTCGTTGTGTTTCAAGATAGGAAGTGGAAATGAGAAAGCACTTCTCAAGTCTGCACTTGTATCAGGTTTGCTACTATCTTGGTGGGCAAAGAAAGTCATATGGCTGATCTCAGAGTTAGTCTGTAAAAACAGACACCACCTCTTGATGGAAGTGGTTGCAATGCCAGACTGTAAAGAACTTAGATATTTGTATAGATAGAATGCTGCTAGAGCTTTTGCCAACAACCCATTACAGTCAACATCTAGTTGCCTATCAGCTCTTTCTGAATACAAAACCATATGGTTTTGTGCTTCCTTTCTGACCTGTTTCTAATATTACCACCCTAATGTAAAATCTTGTTAACACTCACGTGAACTATGACACTGATCTTATAACTGGATTTCATCTCTTCTAAATCTAGCTTCTCCTCAGTATTACCTATAGACATTTCAGGTATTTCAGAGGTTTTTGTTTGTTTGTTTGTTTGTTTGTTTTGCTCATCTTCTGTACTGTATTTAATGACACTAATTTGAACATGGGATAGCGATGTGTTCATTTTTAAACCTTCCACAGTATTTGCACCTAATAGTGGACACAAAATACACTTGTTCTTTATTAGGTAAATAAATGAATAAAAGAAAAGAAATCACAGAATAATCAAATCTAAAAAATCAACTTCAAATATTTTCAGTTATAATTATTTCCTGAGGATTCCTATGAATTCAGGTCACCTTTCCAAACCCTTATAAGTATGACTGTACTTGGGGTGCCTGGCTGGCTCCATTAGTAGAGCAAGCATGCAATTCTTGATCTCAGGATTGTGAGTTCAAGCCCCATGGCGGGGTGTAGAGATCACATAAAAATCTTAAAAAATATATGACTTAAGTCTTACATTATTGACCGTTAGATACCAGTTGCCACAGATGTGGCATTCTAAAAGTTTCTAAATACAGTTATGCTCACCTCCTTATGCAGTACTGTCTCTTAAGTCTATGAAATAAAATGAGATATTTATACTAGAGGCAGTGGTATGTTTCACGTTATATTTGAGTTTGTAGAATTTGTAGTCCTGAGAGAATTATTATGGTAGCAAAGAAGTAACATTAAAACAAATGCTCAATTCCCTCTTTGATTGATTGTTATCATAATTATTGTTCCAGATCCTCTCAGTATGTAAATCACCCTTGAGGAGTAAATTAGTCCTTTGGGAAGTTCATCAACTCCTCAAAGTACATACTTCATGCAATTATTGTTTTAAGGAACCGATTGATACCAATGTGGCTTAAAGATTTTTATGATGTTTCCCAAAGGCTTAACTATGTCAGCTAATATGCATCTATTACTTTATGACTCATTGCAGGTTCTGAATGTATTGTTTGTGTCAGGGAATCCAAGAAAGACCATCTTTTTCTCCAAATGTGTCTATATTATGAAAGATCAGACACCAGCAGTGTTAAAGTAATTAAACAAGGAGGCCATTAGACAGGTGACTCTAATGCCTTGGTACCCTACATAAGCAAATAAAAGCCTATGCCACAGTCTATTCCTGTAATTGCCCATGGGTAGGAAGAACAACCAATCACAAACAGCCAACTAAGCATGTCAAATAAGGCAACCAGTTTACCCATAGCCAATCAAATAATTCCCTTGCTTTGCTTCTGCATCTTTTCTATAAAAATCTTACTCCTAGCTCATCAATAGAACACTCCTAAACACTTCTGGTTTAATTCTGCCCAATTGGAATTGATTTTGCTTCATGTAAACTCAAAATCTGTAATATGTCTCAATTCATCTTTTAAAAGTAAGGTGACCACGTAATTGTCCAAACAAGGATGCTATTAAGAGTGAAAGGAGGGGGATCCTGGGAAGATGGCAGTGTAGGGGGACGCTAGGCTCACCGCACGTCCTGCTGATCACTTAGATCCCACCTACACCTGCCTAAATAACCCAGAAAACCGCCAGAAGACTAGCAGAACGGAGTCCCCAGAGCCAAACGCACACGAGAAGCCCACAGAAGAGGGTAGGAAGGGCAGAGAGGCGGTGCGCACTCCACAGACTGGCGGGAGGGAGCCGGGGCGGAGGGGCAGCTCGCCGGCCAAGCAGAGCCCCCGAGTCTGGCGTGCAAAAGCGGACGGGCCAGACGGAGTGTGTTCCGACAGCAAGTGGGACTTGACATCTGGAAGGTTATAAGCTAACGACTCTGCTCGGAGAATGGGAGGGCTGGAGGACAATGGAAGGGAGAGTTTTTGAGCCCTGGACGACAGAGCTCAGCTTGGCGGGGAACAAAGGTGCTCACCAGCACCATCTCCCTCGCCCACCCCCCAGCCAAAATCCCAAAGGGAACCTGTTCCTGCCAGGGAACTTGATTGCACTAAGCAAACACCCAACGTTGTACTTCTGTGGATCCATCCCTCCAGCGGCGGGTCAGATTGCCTCCCGGTGCCTCAGGGCCCCACCTGAAGCGGACAACTGAAGGAAAAGTGAGCTGAGCCTGCCCCTCCTGCCCCCTAGGAGAGGGGAAGAGAAAGTACACACCAGTCTGACTGTGGCCCCAGCGGTGGGCTGGGAGCAGACATTAGGTCTGACTGTGGCCCCACCCACCAACACGAGTTATTCAAGACAGCAGAAGGGAAGTGCCCTGCAGTTCTGCACCACTCCAGGGACTACCCAAAATGACGAAATGGAAGAATTCCCCTCAGAAAAATGTCCAGGAAATAACAACAGCTAATGAACTGATCAAAAATGATTTAAACAATATAACAGAAAGTGAATTTAGAATAGTCATAAAATTGCTGGGCTTGAAAACAGTATAAAGGACAGCAGAGAATCTCTTGCTACAGAGATCAAGGGACTAAGGAACAGCCAGGAGGAGCTAAAAATGCTATCAACGAGTTGCAAAATAAAATAGAGACAACTACGGCTCGGATTGAAGAGGCAGAGGAGAGAATAGGTGAACTAGAAGATAAAATTATGGAAAAAGAAGAAGCTGAGAAAAAGAGAGATAAAAAAAAATCCAAGAGTGTGAGGGAAAATTACAGAACTAAGTGATGCACTAAAGAGAAATAATCTACGCATAATTGGTATTCCAGAGGAGGAAGAGAGAGGGAAAGGTGCTGAAGGTGTACTTGAAGAAATAATAGCTGAGAACTTCCCTGATCTGGGGAAGGAAAAAGGCATTGAAATCCAAGAGGCACAGAGAACTCCCTTCAGATGTAACTTGAATCGATCTTCTGCATGACATATCATAGTGAAACTGGAAACATACAAGGATAAAGAGCAAATTCTGAAAGCAGCTAGAGGTAAATGTGCTCTAACATATAAAGGGAGACCTATAAGACTCGTGACTGATCTCTCTACTGAAACTTGGCAGGCCAGAAAGGAATGGCAGGAGATCTTCAATGTGATGAACAGAAAAAATATGCAGCCAAGAATTCTTTATCCAGCAAGTCTGTCATTTGGAATAGAAGGAGAGATAAAGGTCTTCCCAAACAAACAAAAACTGAAGGAATTCGTCACCACTAAACCAGCCCTACAAGAGATCCTAAGGGGGATCCTGTGAGACAAAGTACCAGAGACATTGTTACAAGCATGAAACATACGGACATCACAATGACTCTAAACCCATATCTTTCTATAATAGCACTGAATGTAAATGGACTAAATGAGCCAACCAAAAGACATAGGGTATCGGAATGGATAAAAAAAACAAGACCCATCTATTTGCTGTCTACAAGAGACTCATTTTAGACCTGAGGACACCTTCAGATTGAGAGTGAGGAGATGGAGAACTATTTATCATGCCAATGGAAGTCAAAAGAAAGCTGGAGTAGCCATACTTATATCAGACAAACTAGACTTTAAATTAAAGGCTGTAACAAGAGATGAAGAAGGTCATTATATAATAATCACAGGGTCTATCCATCAGGAAGAGCTAACAATTATAAATGTCTATGTGCCGAATACAGGAGCCCCCAAATATGTAAAACAATTACTCACAAACATGAGCAACCTTATTGATAAGAATGTGGTAATTGCAGGGGACTTTAACACCCCACTTACAGAAATGGATAGATCATCTAGACACACGGTCAATAAAGAAACAAGGGCCCTGAATGATACATTGGATCAGATGGACTTGACAGATATATTTAGAACTCTGCATCCCAAAGCAACAGAATGTACTTTCTTCTCGAGTGCACATGGAACATTCTCCAAGACAGATCACATACTGGGTCACAAAACAGCCCTTCATAAGTACACAAGAATTGAAATCATACCATGCATATTTTCAGACCACAATGCTATCAAGCTTGAAATCAACCACAGGGAAAAGTCTGGAAAACCTCCAAAAGCATGGAGGTTAAAGAACACCCTACTAAAGAATGAATGGGTCAACCAGGCATTTAGAGAAGAAATTAAAACATATATGGAAACAAATGAAAATGAAAATACAACAATCCAAATGCTTTGGGATGCAGCAAAGGCAGTCCTGAGAGGAAAATACATTGCAATCCA
This sequence comes from Lynx rufus, assembly GCF_022079265.1. Taxonomy (NCBI): domain Eukaryota; kingdom Metazoa; phylum Chordata; class Mammalia; order Carnivora; family Felidae; genus Lynx; species Lynx rufus. The sequence goes on from NW_025814834.1 coordinate 154,983,760, forward strand.
GGCCTATCTCAAGAAACAAGAAAAATCCCAAATACAAAATCTAACAGCACACCTAAAGGAACTAGAAGCAGAACAGCAAAGACAGCCTAAATCCAGCAGAAGAAGGGAAATAATAAAGATCAGAGCAGAAATAAATAATATAGAATCTAAAAAAACTGTAGAGCAGATCAACGAAACCAAGAGTTGGTTTTTTTGAAAAAATAAACAAAATTGATAAACCTCTAGCCAGGCTTCTCAAAAAGAAAAGGGAGATGACCCACATAGATAAAATCATGAATGAAAATGGAATTATTACAACCAATCCCTCAGAGATACAAGCAATTATCAGGGGATACTATGAAAAATTATATGCCAACAAACTGGACAACCTGGAAGAAATGGACAAATTCCTAAACACCCACACACTTCCAAAACTCAATCAGGAGGAAATACAAAGCTTGAACAGACCCATAACCAGTGAAGAAATTGAATCCGTCATCAAAAATCTCCCAACAAATAAGAGTCCAGGACCAGATGGCTTCCCAGGGGAGTTCTACCAGACGTTTAAAGCAGAGATAATACCTATCCTTCTCAAGCTATTCCAAAAAATAGAAAGGGAAGGAAAACTTCCAGACTCATTTTATGAAGCCAGTATTACTTTGACTCCTAAACCAGACAGAGACCCAGTAAAAAAAGAGAACTACAGGCCAATATCCCTGATGAATATAGATGCAAAAATTCTCAATAAGATACTAGCAAATCGAATTCAACAGCATATAAAAAGAATTATTCACCATGATCAAGTGGGATTCATTCCTGGGATGCAGGGCTGGTTCAACATTCGCAAATCAATCAACGTGATACATCACATTAATAAAAGAAAAGAGAAGAACCATATGATCCTGTCAATCGATGCAGAAAAGGCCTTTGAGAAAATTCAGCACCCTTTCTTAATAAAAACCCTCGAGAAAGTCGGGATAGAAGGAACATACTTAAAGATTATCAAAGCCATTTATGAAAAGCCCACAGCTAATATCATCCTCAATGGGGAAAAACTGAGAGCTTTTTCCCTGAGATCAGGAACACAACAGGGATCCACTCTCACCGCTGTTGTTTAACATAGTGTTGGAAGTTCTAGCATCAGCAATCAGACAACAAAAGGAAATAAAAGGCATCAAAATTGGCAAAGATGAAGTTAAGCTTTCACTTTTGCAGATGACAGGATATTATACATGGAAAATCCGATAGACTCCACCAGAAGTCTGCTAGAACTGAGACATGAATTTAGCAAAGTTGCAGGATACAAAATCAATGTACAGAAATCAGTTGCATTCTTATACACTGATAATGAAGCAACAGAAAGACAAATAAAGAAACTGATCCCATTCACAATTGCACCAAGAAGCATAAAATACCTAGGAATAAATCTAACCAAAGATGTACAAGATCTGTATGCTGAAAACTATAGAAAGCTTATGAAGGTAATTGAAGAAGATATTAAGAAATGGAAAAACATTCCGTGCTCATGGATTGGAAGAATAAATTTTGTCAAAATGTCAATACTACCCAAAGCTATCTACACATTCAATGCAATTCCAATCAAAATTGCACCAGCATTCTTCTCGAAACTAGAACAAGCAATCCTAAAATTCATATGGAACCACAAAAGACCCCGAATAGCCCAAGTAATTTTGAAGAAGACCAAAGCAGGAGGCATCACAATCCCAGACTTTAGCCTCTATTACAAAACTGTAATCATCAAGACAGCATGGTATTGGCACAAAAACAGACACATAGACCAATGGAATAGAATAGAAAGCCCAGAACCAGACCCACAAACATATGGCCAACTAATCTTTGACAAAGCAGGAAAGAATATCCAGTGGGAAAAAGACAGTCTCTTTAACAAATGGTGCTGGGAGAACTGGACGGCAACATGCAGAAGATTGAAACTAGACCACTTTCTCATGCCATTCACAAAAATAAATTCAAAATGGATAAAGGACCTGAATGTGAGACAGGAAACCATCAAAACCCTAGAGGAGAAAGCAGGAAAAGACCTCTCTGACCTCAGCCGTAGCAATTTCTTACTTGACACATCCCCAAAGGCAAGGGAATTAAAAGCAAAAATGAACTACTGGGACCTTATGAAGATAAAAAGCTTCTGCACAGCAAAGGAAACAACCAACAAAACTAAAAGGCAACCAACGGAATGGGAAAAGATATTTGCAAATGACATATCGGACAAAGGGCTAGTATCCAAAATCTATAAAGAGCTCACCAAACTCCACACCCGAAAAACAAATAAGCCAGTGAAGAAATGGGCAGAAAACATGAATAGACACTTCTCTAAAGAAGACATCCAGGGGGCCAACAGGCACATGAAAAGATGCTCAACGTCGCTCCTCATCAGGGTAATACAAATCAAAACCACACTCAGATATCACCTCATGCCAGAGTGGCCAAAATGAACAAATCAGGAGACTGTAGATGCTGGAGAGGATGTGGAGAAACGGGATCCCTCTTGCACTGTTTGTGGGAATGCAAACTGGTACAGCCACTCTGGAAAAGAGTGTGGAGGTTCCTCAAAAAATTAAAAATAGACCTACCCTATGACCCAGCAATAGCACTGCTAGGAATTTACTTAAGGGATACAGGAGTACTGATGCATAGGGGTACTTGTACCCCAATGTTTATAGCAGCACTCTCAACAATAGCCAAATTATGGAAAGAGCCTAAATGTCCATCAACAGATGAATGGATAAAAAAATTGTGGTTTATATACACAATGGAGCACTACGTGGCAATGAGAAAGAATGAAATATGGTCCTTTGTAGCAACATGGATGGAACTGGAGAGTGTTATGCTAAGTGAAATAAGCCATACAGAGAAAGACAGATACCATAGGTCTTCACTCTTATGTGGATCCTGAGAAACTTAACAGAAACCCATGGGGGAGGGGAAGGAAAAAAAAGGAGGTTAGAGTGGAAGAGAGCCAAAGCATAAGAGACTCTTAAAAACTGAGAACAAACTGAGGGTTGATGGGGGGTAGGAGGGAGGGGAGGGTGGGGGATGGGCATTGAGGAGGGCACCTTTTGGGATGAGCACTGGGTGTTGTATGGAAACCAATTTGACAATAAACTTCATATATTGAAAAAAAAAAGAGTGAAAGGAGTGCTATTAATACCTATAGCAGAATATATGGGACTTTCTAGGCAAAATGAAACATATGGCCACCATGTATATCAGCAACCCTTTAAAATAAGATTCCCAGACCAAACTGGAGTATGCAATGTGCACGTGTCTTGGTGTGATTATTTTAGGAGAGATCTTGAGAACTTGTGGTATCAAAGGAAACCAGAACCAGATAGTAGTTAAAGCAGTAAGAATGAATTCCATTTAAGAACTACTGCAACAGGGGAAAAGAGATCTCAGTATAGACCTGGGCTCAATTCTGAGTACAGCAAGGACAGGTGGGAATTATAGCCAAGGAGAAGGATGAAAGATCAGTGGATGAAAAATTACTAAAAGGAGACATCAAGGAAGGGTAGAGGAATTGTTGTTAAACTCCCCTAACATTATTCTTCCTGAAGGCAGGCCAGAGTGATCAGATACCAAGGGTGGGAGGTGAAAAATGTTATCAGATACTGAGAAGGATCAGATATCAAGAGTGGGGAATTCTCTCTCAACTGACTATATGGGATTCTTGCTGAAATTGGACTGTGTAAGCTAGCAAGAAGTGGGGGACTAAGGTTGCAGCCTGAGAAAAAGGCTCAGAGTAGCCAGACGAAAGTTTGGTCAAGGAGAGAGAGTCTTTGTCACTGGGCACATTTTGCCATCCTCATGGAATGTACTGGTAGACCCTGAAGACTAGACTATGGGCATATAATGAAATAAGAGGAAGAGTGGAATATTCACTGTTGCAGAATAAGTGGCTAGTTGGCTAACAGCTACAGCTTCCTTCTCATTTTCTTCCTCACTTCCTTTTTCAAAAATTATTTATTAAGCAGGCTATGAGGGGTGTAATAATAATCAATATATGATTACTTTCTGCCCTTAAGGAATTCACATTTTCTTGGGTAGGTGTTTGCCAAATGAAAATTACACAATTGAAATTTACTTACTTTTAAATGTACTTTTACAGAGAACTACAAACGATGCTAGACCTGATAGGAAACTGAACCCATAGGTTTGGGAAGGATCCGATCAGGAAATCATTTTCTGAACAATTGAAGTTTATACTGTGATCTATCAGATAATAAGAATTCAGATACTCAAAAGACGGAGGAAAAGATTTTCAGCTAAAGGACTCAGATAAAGCTACTGATATGAGAAACAAAAACAATAAATATTTAAAAAAAAGTCAGAATGACTAAGGATAATAGCCAAGAGGATATTGAGAAATGAGGGAAGGGTTCAGGTTGCTGAGAGCAATTTAGGCCATTTTGATGATTTTAATTTGATACAAAGATTATGGTAAGTTTGGGTGAGAGAAGATAAATTCCAATATTTCTTTTTTTATGTTTGTTTATTTTTGAGAGCGTATGAGTGGGGGAGAGGGGGGTCAGAGGATCTGAAGCAGGCTCTGAACCTGCTTTATTAGCACAGAACCCAATGAGGGGCTCAAACTCACGAATTGTGAGATCACGACCGAAGCCAAAGTTGGACGCTTAACTGACTGAGCCACCCAGGCACCCAAATTCCAATATTTCAATGACAACATAAATAGTATTTTTATCTGATATCAGAATCCTATATGTGATTGGTAAGTATTGGAACATCATGTTGAGAGTGAGGAGGAAGTGGGAGGTAGCAGGTCTGCTCTATGAAGTCATTAAAGAACTCAGTCTCCTTGCCTCATTGCACTTGAAACTCCAGATGTTGCCATAGGTATCAGTGTCCGGTCATGAAATGAGGGACAACCGAGTGCCTGGAGATTTTTGCAGGATATTCTATAGGCCAGTGTATATTTTTGTCCCAATTCCATTGGCCAGAACTGAATTACTTGCCCCTACCTAACTAAAGATTAAGCTGAGAATTATAGTTTAGCATGTTTCCGGGGTATAGGAGAAAAATAAGTTTGGTGGGTATATAGCATTCCTTGCGAGGACTGAAACCGTCTATCCCTGCATTCAGTCCGGACACTAAGAACAGAAACCATTTCTCCTGTCTACATTAACATGACTTTGATAGTCCACTATATTCACTAACATTTCTTTATTTTTCCAGGAATTTCTTGCTTAGCAAGTGGTTTGCTTTTTTATTATAGGAACTTTCTAAAAGATAGATCAATTCTTTAATAGAAAGCATTTATAAACAGTTGTGCTGTTCTTTGAATTTCTCACCTCATAATCCTCACTTTGTTGTTTCCATCAATCCTGCACTATTTAAAAAGTTATTCTTACCAATACCCAGTCTATTTTCTGCTTAAAAATCCACCTTAAACCAAACCTCCAATTTTTAATTAATTCTGACCTTAACTTTTGCTTTCTAGGATACTACCGTAGCTCTAAAAAGGTAGTGTTCTCTCCTTTACTCTATAAAGAGTAAAGTCTGCCTTGTGTTATCAACAGTTTGTGTTGGTATTATCTGAAGAGGCTAGCATTCAACATTTTTTAAAGTATGTATACATGTATGCATTTTTTACTTATTTATTTATAGTATAAAATGATGTGGTCTGACTTGTATTTGCTGAGAAGCCCTGATAGCTTATTTTCTAAAAGAATTTTACCAATTTACACATAGTGATGTAACCTATAATAACTATTAACAAGTAAATAACCAAACTCTAGGAGACTATAACCAAACCATTGGGAGTTACATATAGTGGGATAATTTATAATGTTAAATAAGGGGCATTGTATAGTCAAAATGTTAAGTTGTAGGGGAGAGAACGTATTTTCAGATTATTCTAAATCTGGCATCTACAAAATGCTTCCATTTCATAAGAATTCGTTGTAGACAAATTAAAGCCATTTTATAACTCAAGTGAATTTCAGAACTGAGATAGAACTCAAATACCAAACATAAAACCAAACAAGCAAAAGCCCAGAGACATACAGCATTAAGTAGACAGAATATATTTCTTGAGACAGTTTCCTGGGAAATTACACATAAAGAAGGGCACTTTACTGAAGAACCATAAGCTATTTTCCAAAGCTGCATAGATCTCTGTAGCAATTGTGTAGCAAGGACCACCAAAACTCTAGAAACAATACTGTTGATGAGTCTAGGTCAGATTCCCAATTTTGAGTCAAGATAGGTGTTGAAGCTGGGATGACTTTATAGGTATTTCTTCAAAGAATTGACCAGTCTGTACAAACCATTGAAAACAACAGTGTTGAACATTATGTAGATCTAGCTATATGCTGTCTATGGGAGACCCATTTTTAGATCTAAGGACACACAAGACTGAAAGTGAAATGAGGGGCAAAGATATTCCACGAGAGTAGCAAACAAAGCAGAGCAGGAGTGGTTATATTAATATGAGACACAGTAGACATTATATAATGTCATACGGGAGACAAAGGATGATATTATATAATGATAAAAATGTCAATTCACCAAAAGGATATAAATTATATATGCATATATATGCACCAAACATCAGAGTTTCTAAATATGTAAAACAAATATTGATAGAATTGAAGAAAGAAATAGGCAGATCTATAATAACAGTAGGAGGTATTTCAATACCTGACTTTAAATAATAGAACAACCAGACAGAAGATCAATAAGGAAATAGAGGACTTAACACTATAGATCAATTGAACGTAACAAACATATAAAATACTACACACAACAGCAGCATATACATTCTTCTCAAATGTACATGGAGCATTCTACAGGATAGGCCACATGTTAAACCACAAAAGAAATAAGAATAAGTTTACTAGAATTAAAATCATACACAGTATCTTTTCCAATCATATCGTCAAGAAACCAGAAATCAATAGGTAAGGAAATGCTGGAAAATCCACAGATGTGTGGAAATTAAACATTGTACTCTTATGCAATGAATGTGTCAGAGGAAATCACGAAGGAAATAAGAAAATATCACAAGACAAATAAAAATAACAACATGCCAAAATTAATGGGATACAGTAAAAATAGTGCCTAAAGGGAAACTTATAGTTGTAACGGTTCACATTAAAAAACAAGAAAGATTTCATATCAACAACCTAACTTCACACCTTAAGGAATTAGAAAAAGAACAAACTAAACGCAAAGCTAGCAGAAGGAAGGACATAATAAAGATTAGAGATAAATGAAATGGAGAATAGAAAAATAAAGAAAATCAATGAAACCAAGAGTTGGTTCTTGGAAAAGATCAATAAAATTGACATAGTTAAGCTAATTGAACATTATATATATACCCTGTTGTTTGAGCTATAGGATTTAGAAGTATTGCACTTATCCAGAAACATTCATTTGCAGTTGGCTCTGAATTTAGCAGAATTGTTTATCATCTTTTACAATTATTAGAATCTACAAATTTAAATATTTTTCAAATACAAAAAAGGGTATTTTTACTCTGGCCTTTCTCAAATCACCAGTTAAAATGCAATGATAAGAAAATATTTCACTGAAATAAAAATCATATCTAAGTTTGAATTTCCCCTAAACAGAATATGAGACACAAACTTAGTGGTCAGTACTCTTGGGGGAGATGACCCATCTTATGAAATAGAAGTGAGGCATTGAACCAAGTGAGACTGGAAAAGGAGTAAACCCAGGAAAGGGTGCTGAGGGTTACTGCTGAGGGCTGGGGTTCAACCCTACTGGAACCTTCTAAGGAAAAGTGCAGACTGCATATCAGAATTTTCTCACCAATCCATGGGAAGGCTGCTATCCTTATCCACAATTATTGTGCCCCATAAAGTGAGGGTTGTCCTGAGGAACATTAACTCACTCACACTTTTGTCACACCTATATAGGGTTAAGTGGCTTACTTCTGTTTTGAGGAAAGCAAACTAAGGTATTCAGAGGTGTGTGCTTGATTATTTGATGTAGGACATTGGCGACAATGTACTGAAATTGTCCGCTATAAGACTGTTGCAAATAGGTGACAACCAGAATATGGCCCTGTGCGCCAAACATATCTGCTAAAGTCCAACCTCAGTTCCCCTCAGATTTGGTTTTGCTGTACACAATTCTTCTTTATCACTGCCTCTTTAAAGAGGTCACAATAGCAGAGAACTTAAATACTTAATTATCTTTTTTTTTTCTTGGAGAGCGAGGGAAAGAGGGAGAGGGAGAGAGAGAGCGCGCGCACGCGCACAGAGGGGAGAGGGGGAGAGAATCCTAAGCAGGCTCCGTGCTCAGCAGAGAGTTCGACATGGGGGTTGATCCCACAACGCTGCGATCATAAACTCAGCTAAAATCAAAAGTTGTACGTTCAACCAACTGAGCCACCCAGGCACCCCAATATGTAATTCTCTTTAACAAGAGAGTTCATTAATATACATCAATTATAATCTATTTTAATATTGATAATTTAGACATAGCAGGAAAATGTATAATTTTCCTCAAAAATAGTCCTAAAATTAAGTAAAAGTTTCACTGTTCCAGTAAAGTATTATATAAAGTATATATTTCTTTAATAGAAGCTCAGAAAGTGACAATATAGCTATGGTAACTTTAAAGCTTTTAAGATGATTTAGAAAATTGACAGATTAAAAATAGACAATTTATTCTTTAAGTGTATTCACTATGTGGGTAGAATGAGTTACAATAACTTTAGTGGAAATATTTATCTCCTGTTTCTTTCCTCATATTAAAAAAAAACCCCACAAAACAGGGATAAGCTAAAAGTAACCTAAAATTCCAAGTGGCTCCCTTTTGAGGAACAGAGATTTCCTGGCACATAAAAACAGATTTTAAAAACTTTCTGTAGTATGCATAAAATTATTCTTTAATATTTTAGACTTCTTAATTTCTCATTTATACGTCACCTACATTACAAGCTGATTTGAAGCTATTATTACTAAACTGAGAGTTTTTTTAAAAAATAGAAGAATGACTTTTTCCATTGATGCTTTAAGTATTTGACACCAACTGAAATCATGCCATCTCAGTATCATGAGAAGTGTTTTTGGAAGATGTCTCCTTTTTCTTTCATGGTATATTACAACTTTAAATATTTGTAAATAAAATTCAGAAGAAAGATGTGAGTTAACAATTTTTAATTATCTAAGAAACTAAAGGAATTTGAGAAAAAAAGTTTTCCTTCTTTCAGTAAATCTGTATCTTTTCAACTCAAAAGCAGATGCAGCCAATACTGTCTGAATTAGAACTCCAAGTCAATAACAAAAGAGAAAACAACAGTAGTAATCAAAAGAGCAATAATAAAAACAAATCACTTGGGGGGCACTGGGTGGCTCCGTCGAGTGTCCAACTCTTGGCTTCAGTTCTCATGGTTTGTGAGTTGGAGCACTACATTGGGCTCTGTGCTTGGGATCTCTCTCTCCCTCTCCCTCTGGCCCTCCCCTGCTCACACACTCGTGCATATGCATTCTCTCTCTCTCTCTCTCTCTCTCTCTCTTTTTTCTCTCTCTCTCTCTTTCTCTCTCTCTCAAAATAAGCATTAAAAAGTATTCAGCACAGCATCTACTTATTAAAGAAAATGGCTGAAAGGATACTTTAATACATTGCTAGGGAGATGGTAAATTTAACACTATTTTGTGAACTAATTTTATAATACATATAAACAAATTGTACATATCCTTTGAATTGTCATTTAATCTTTCAGTAATTTATACTAATGAATAATGAGACAAATGTGCTAAAATTTATGTACACGTATGCTTATTAGGGCTTGGTGTATAATAAAACATGAAAAATGTAATAAATGTCTAACAATAATGCATTAACAATATGAAACATTCTATAATTTTATATGCAGTCATTTCAGTTTAGGTTTCAATTTATAACTGTAGAAAATGGAAATGTATATATTTTTTGCATACCAAGTAGTACATGCTACACTAAAGGATATAAAATATACTTATTATATTGTCTGGAAACACATACACCAAAATCATAAACAGCTGTCTTTCATGGGATAATTTACTTTTTATCTTCTACCTTGTTGGTATATTTAAGTAAAAGAAAGAAAGATAGAAATTGCTTTTTGTTATGGAATAGACGAAAGCAAAAGGTGATGTGGATACAACCCACTCAACAGATGCAGTATGGAGTAAGTTGGAGTGTTAGGATAAGGATATAAAACCCAATACTTCCTGAACCTAAATACTATTCATTGAATAAAAGCCATATCAGCCAGCATTTTGTATAGCACAATAAAAGAAAACTGCTTATTTGAAAGCACAGTTATATTAATAGGTGACCTTTGAAAATTGCTAGATAGAAAAATATTTTCTGCAATTAGTACTAAGCAATTATATATAAAGAATATTTTATCATAATAAATCATGAGACATAGATGAGGTCAATATAAGAAACCCTATATAAGAACCTGAGAGAGACTTATAGTTTTATGTGTATGTTGGTGAGCAGGATGTGGAAACGATTCTATTAATATTACACTAGCACTACAACATTTTTTTGTCTTTGTAGTTATTCTTAACTAGTTGAAAAGGATTTTTCACTTTTTATTATTTTTTAAAAATTTTTAATGTTTATTTTTTGAGAGAGAGAGAGAGCAGAGGACAGGGCAGAGAGTGAGGGAGACACAGAATCCAAAGCAGGCTCCAGGCTCTGAGCTGTCAGCACAGAGTGCGATGCAAGGCTTGAACTCATGAACTATGAGATCATGACCTGAGCCAAAGTTGGACGCTTAACTGACTAAGCCACAGAGGCGCCCCCACTTTCGTATTTTAAGTACAGATTTCTGTATTAGGCTTTCTACTCTCTCAATGTATTTCTTGCTATTATCAACTATTAGATCTCTGAAGCCGAAATTATCAAGGCCTGGGTGGAGGCTGCTCCATCCAATGGACTATTTGACATTAATTCAATAATAACTTTGATGAATAGTTTTGAGCACCTACTATGTGCCATTTATGTCTCCAAAGCCCTCACCATGCCCTCAAAATGAACTCATGATCTTCCTCCACAAAGGGGGTCTTACACATACAATTGTGAAACAGAGAAATATGTTCAGGAACCTTGCACCATTATCCAAACACCATGTTCTTGGCTTCATCTGCGTTTCTCTGATGCCAAGGTCACTGTCATGGTTCCAGCCTGTCTGTGTCCTTTCACTTCTAGTCAACTGTAATGTCTTCCTACTGGTTTTCCCTTCTTTCCCTGTTGCTTTTCTCTCAGCTATTTCTTACCTTGTCAGTATATTTGAAAGAAAGATACTATCGTGTTAGTCTCTTGTTTCCACTTAAAATTCTAGAATGGCTTTCTCTTTATCTTATAAATAGAAAAACCTTAAAAAGGCCCTTTACAGCCTTCCTAATTCTCCAGACTTTTCTCCCTTCACTTGTTGCCTCCTGCTCTGTGCTCCAGGCCATTTTTCTTAAGTTTCACTTCTAACACTTACCAAAATTTATATTGATACATTTTTAGTATATTTATCAAATACCCACTTTTCACATTAGACAATAAGCTGCTTGAGGGTCAAACAAATACGTATTTTTACTTGGTGATATTCTAAGCATGTACTCCATTCATAGCACTTAGTAAGCATGCTGTATTTATTGTTACTTAATGAAGCCACACACACACACACACACACACACACACACACACACACACACCCCACACCATACCTTTTATAGCAGTATCTTTTTTCTACTGGTATATAAAACGCACACCATAAATTCCACCACTTAAAGTGTACAATTCAGCAATTTTTAGTATATTCACAAAGTTCTGCCATTGTCATCACTATCTAACTTCAGGACATTTTTACCACTCCCCCCCCAAAAAAGACTCATTCCCATTGCACCATACCATTAGTTCCTTGAAAATAATAATTTACTTTCTGACTCTATGAATTTGTCCATTTTGGACATTTCGTAGACTAGAATAATATGTGGCTTTTCTATTTGGTGTCTTTCACTCAGTATCATGTTTCCAATGTCCACCCATATTGCAACATGTATCAATACTTCATTCCTGTTAATAGGAAAATATTTCATTGTATCACTATACTACATTTTGTCTATTCTTTTGTCAACTGGTGGACAGCATGGTGTGTTTCTGGTCTTTGGCAGTTATGACTAATTCCATGCTAACAAATGTGTACATTTGTGTGGACTGAATTTTTCATTTCTTTTTGTTTTAATTTTTTTGAACATTTATTCATTTCTGAGAGAGAGACAGAGCATGAGCAGGGGAGGGGCAGAGAGAGAGGGAGACACAGAATCCAAAGCAGGCTCCAGGCTCTGAGCTGTCAGCACAGAGCTCGACCTGGGACTCGAACTCATGGACTTTGAGATCATGACCTGAGCCGAAGCTGGACGCTCAACCGACTGAACCACCCAGGCGCCCCTGAATTTTTCATTTCTTTTGGGTACATATGTAGGGGTATCATTTCTGGGTTATATGATAACTGAATTTTTAAGTAATTGCCAAACTTTTCCAAAGCAGCTACACCATTTACATTCCCATAAGCAATGTATGAGGATTCTATTTCTCCACATCCTTGGCTACATCCCTCTTTTTTTTTTTTTTTTAAAATATAGTCAACCCTAGTAGGTGTGAAGTGGTATTTCAGTGTGATTTTGACTTGTATTTCTCTAAAGATTAATTACACTGAGTTCTTTCTAGATGCTTATTGGTCATTTGTCTTTTTTGGAAAAATGTCTATTCAAATCCTTTGTCAATTTTTAATTGAGTCAGTTTTCTTTTTATTATTGAATTGTAACAGTTCTTTATTTAATCTCAATACTAGTCCCTTATGAGACATGTTTTTTTGCATTCAATGATCATTTTCTCATTTTTTGCCCATAATAGTATTCCCTGAAATACAGAAGGTTTTAATTTTGATAAGGTTTAATTTATTTTTTTCTTTTTTTCTGTGTGCTTTTGGTGCATTGCTTATTCTGAAATCAGAGATTTATGCCTATATTTTCTTCTAAAAGCTTATAGTTTTAGCTCTTACATTTGGATTTTTAATCTGTTATGAATTATTCTTTGCATGTGTGAGGTAAGTTTCCGACTTCATTCTTTTACATGTGGATATCCAGTTGTCCCTGGACTATTTGTTGGAAAGACTATTTTCCTGATTGTCTTGAAACTCTTGTTAAAAATCTATTGGCCAGATGTAAGGGCTATTTCTGGACTCTAAATTTTATTCCATTGGTATATATACCTATTATTACACCAGTAACTACAATATCTTGATTACTATATATTTATAAGTATAGAGATTAGTAAGTATGAATCCTTGAACTTTATTTATAGTCTTCAAGTTTGTTTTGGTTACCCTGGGTCCCTTGTATTTCCTTATAAGTGTTAGAATTAGTTCCTGCTAATTCCTGCAAAACAGAAGTTGACGTTTGATAAAGGTTGTGCTGAATCTATACATCAATTTGAGGGTTATTAATATTTTGATAATGCAAATCTTCCAATCCATGAACATGGAATATCTTTCCCCTTTTTGTAGGTTTTCTTTAAAGTTTTTTCAATAGTTTTTATTGCTTTCAGTATATAATACTTATTTTATTTTTTCAATTTTTTAAATGTTTATTGTATTTTTAAGAGAGACAGAGACAGAATGCAAACAGGGAAGGGGAAGAGAGAGAGGGAGACACAGAACCTAAAGCAGGCTCCAGGTTCTGAGCTATCAGCACATAGCCTGATGTGGGGCTCAGACCCACAAATCATGAGATCATGACCTGAGCCAGAAGTCAGACAGTCAACTGGCTGGGCCACCCAGGCTCCCCTATAATACACTTTTTTTAAAAATTAAATTTATTCCTATTTATTCTGTTTAGTGCAGTTATAAATAAAATTGTTTTTCTTAATCTGGTTTTTGATTGTTTTATTGTTAGTGCATTAGAAATACAACTGATTTTTTTAATATTTATCTTGTACCCTATAACCTTGCTGAACTAGTTTATTAGCTCATTTTTGGTGGATTTATGAATATTTTTAATTCATAACATCATGGCATCTATAAATAGAGATACTTCTTCCTTTCCAATATGATGCCTTTTATTTATTTTTCCTGCCTGACCACCCGTTAGAACCTCCAACACAATGCTGAATGTAAGTGGCAAAAGTGTACATCCTTGCTTTGTTCCTTATCTTAGGGGGAAAGTTTCAGTTTTTCACCATTAAGTATGACATTAATTCTGTGTTTTCATACATGCCCCTATTAGGTTGAAGAAGTTCCTTTCTATTCCTACTTTGTTGAGTGTTTTTATACATACTTGCATTGCTTCTACCCTCCTTTATGCTATTATTTTCATAAATAACATCTTTATACGTTGTAAGTTCAGCCCATATTTGTAATTATTATTTTATGCAGTTGTCTTTTAAATCATATATTTTAAAAAGAGTTTAAAACACATAAAATACGTTTATACTGTTTTTTTCATATGTCCCTATGTAGTTACATTTACTGGTACTCTTTAATTTTTTATGTGAATTAGAATTACTGTCTAGTCATCTTATTTCATGCTGAAGGATTTCCTTCAATTATTTTTTGTAGTGTCAGTCTGCTAGTGAAAAATACTGTACTTATCTAAAAACATTTTAATTCATCCTTTATTTCTGATGAGTGGTTTTGTTGGATATAATATGTTTGGTTGACAGTCTTTTCCTTTCAGCACTTTTTAATATGTTATCCCACTGCCTTCTGGCCTTTTTGTTTCTGATTAGAAATCAGCTGTTAACTTATTGACAATCCCGTGTACATGATGCGTTGCTTCTTTCTTGCTGCTTCCAAGATACAACATTTCTCTTTTGCTTTTGACAGTTTGATTAGGATGTGCCTAGATGTGGATTTTCAAAAAATTTATTCTAGTTTATTGAGCTTCTTGGATTTGTAGATTAATGCTTTTCATCAAATTTGGAAGTTTTAAACCAGTGTTTCTTCAATACATTTTATGTCCCTTTCTCTCTTTCCTTTCCTTCTGAGACTCTCATTATATGTATCTTGGTATGTTTGATGTTCTTTCATGGTTCTCTGAGGCCCTGTTCATTTTTCTTCATCCTTTTTGTTTCTGTTCCAATGACTGGGTGATCCTAGCTGATGTATCTTCAAGTTTGTGCTGCTTTCTTCTGCCAGCTCAAATCTTTTGAGCCCCTCTAGTAAATTTTAATTTCAATTACTGGACTTTCAACTCTAGAATTTTTACTTGGTTAGTATCTTTTTTAAAAACAAATCTACCCCTTTATTGGTATTCTTTATGTGGCGAGCCATCGTTTCATATTTTTCTTTGGTTCTTTTTACATGGTTTACTTAGGTCTTTGGGTATATTTAAAATACATTATTTAAGTGTATATTATTTAAAACTTTGGTTTACCATGGCCATTGGGCTTTTGCAGGGACATGTTCTACTGACTGTTCTCACCTAGTGTATGTGCCCTACTCTGTATGAAATATACATACATATGTATATGTATTTAAATTTGGAGATTTTCTTTTATTTAAAAAAATGTTTATTTTTGAAAGAGAGAGAGAGAGTGGGAGAGAGGTAGAGAGAGAGGGAGACACAGAATCTGAAGCAGGCTCCAGGCTGAGCTGTCAGCATAGAGCCCGATGCAGGGCTCAAACCCACAAACCATGAAATCATGACCAGAGCCAAAGTAGGTCGCTTAACTGACTGAGCCACTCAGGCAGCCCTGGAGATTTTATATAATATAGCGTGGCTACTCTGGTAATCAGATCCTCCCCTTTACCCAGGGATTGCTGTTGTTGCTGTTGTTACTTTTATTTATTTAGTGACTTTGCTGAAATAATTCTGTAAAGGCTGTAGTCACAATAATGTGTGGCCATTGAAGAGTCTGTTTGATTACCTTCGTATTCAGCTAATTGTTAGAGAGATTTACTTAAGTGACTGAAACAAATATGGTCTCCTAGCTTTTGTCAAGGGGTCCTATGTGTGTATTGGTGCATCCCTTCAACACTCAGGCAGTTTACAACTCTGCCTTAATCTTCATTTTCTGCTTGCACAGAGCCCTAAGGTCAGCCAGAGGTGAGAACACAGGACTTTCTCAGTTCTTTCCTGGGAATGTGCAGAGTTATATGACTAAATGTGGTCTTTAAGATTCCCAGAAATATGTCAGAGCTTTTCAAATCCCCCTATGGATATCTTATTCCCCAGTTTTTCCTTTTAAGTTTTTGGTCACTTTCTTGTTGGCCTCAACTCCAAGCACTGCCTCAGGTGTGTGTGATGTTAAACAATTGCTGCTGATGGTCTTTGACAATTGCCCCCAAGGAAAAGACTGATTTCCCTGGGAAGACGCTTGAGTCAGGTCACACAAAGACAGGCCTTGTGAGTTAGGCTTTCCAGAGAATTTCCAGAGAGGTCAAAAATGACAATTTTCTGAAAATGATGCTTAGGGGGTTACATGTCTGTTTTGTGTTCATAGTGGCAGCCAGGTTAGTTCTTAATAGTTCTGTAGAGCTAGAAAGAGGGGGATTAAAACAGACCAAGTTAAATTGCCACAAAGCTCACTCTTTTAAACACAATTAAGCTGCTTTTGTTAAATGACCCCTGGATTGTTGCATGTCTAAGGTTAATTTCTAGAGTCCTAAAAAGTGGATTTTGACAAGTTATGCAGTGCTCTCATTGCTTTTACGGGAAGAAAGGATTTTTGGAGATATTGGAGATCTCATTCTGCAATTCCCACTCATATCACTCTTAACAATGGTTCCTAATCTTTGCTGAATCACCTGCATTTGTGGGAAATCTAATAGTCATTCCTCCTAATCTGCCAACTATTACATTTCCTCATACCTGTAAATCAAATTACTGACTTACGATGCTGATGCTGATAAACATTTATCATGCGCTTACTATGTGCTCATCATTGCCTAACACTTTACATGTCTTAAGTCAGTTAATTTCTTACCAATTTTATTTTCACGTTGATATAACTGAGCCACAAAGAGATTAAGCAATGTCATGAAAGAAGTTTGAAATGCATATTCCAGGGTATCTCAATAAATACAAAACCATAAAATTTACATGGAGTATACAAGGTATTAGGGATTCGTGGAGCCTCTTAAGGAGACAAAGATTGAGCTGCACTGAATTACAAATGCTATTTTACCAAAGATTTCTATAATTTTTGCTGAATATTAAACATTAATGGATTTAGGCAGCAGATGCATAATTTTATGTTAATGTGTACCAGAGAAAAAGCTTTTAGTGAAGACCTACTGTGTCAGACACAAAGCTATGTCCTACACATCAAGCACTGAACAAAATAGACATGCTAATGAAAACATATTGCATATTATTGAACTTTCAAGGTCACTTTGCATATTGATAGAGTGAAAATTTGAACCTAAAGAACATTTCATTCAACATGCCTTATTGTTCTGTGCTGCACCTAAGATCTTAGCCATTTTTTGAGTTAATGATTACGTCAATGATGCCACATGTCAACACCCATTTCCAGGCATACAAATAGAGTTAGATCTACAATGACAGGAGTAACTTAAATGCTTTTGATAAGTAAAATGTTGAGTAAATTTTCAAAGGTATTTTTTACTTAGGTAAAGAGAGAAATTCAGTACTGATTATAAGGCTTAACTCATCCATTTAAAACTGTAGAGCAGAGTCCAGGAAAATGTGGACTGATTCCATCTGTTCCTTCACCACTTTCCACACCATCTCTCACCTATTCAGTTGCTTCTAACATACCTCAAGAATGTAGTTCCAAAGCCATACCATGGTTTGGTGCACTAATTTAAAAGTTAATAATGTGTCCATATTCTGATAGTTCACACCATAACATGGGCAAAGAAAATACAAAACATATTGAATACCTACTTTTTCAAACTTTACACTTTCTTTTTTTATTATTTATAAAAGTTGCTTTTCCATTTACTTCAGTTTAATTGTTTTGGAGTATTAGTTTTACTTCTTAAACATAAGTTAGTTGGGAAGTACACTTAGCTTTTATGTTAAGTCCCTTGGTTCTGTAAATCTTGGAGTTGTATTTTATTGTGCTAGTCACAGAACATTGCAGTTAATTATGTTGCATTGCACTGTCCTTGGCAAATGTTAACTTCAGAACTTCTGGCATTTACTTACAGGAAACACAGAGCCTATTATAGTTTAGAAACTACAATAGGCAATCACCTGTTCAGGTTCCACAGTACATTGAAATCACATTGTACACATTACAGCTAGGAGCAATATAATATGTTTGGTATTTACTTTTCAAATGCTAGAATATATTTATTTCTTTTCCTAAAAAATGTAATTTATTTTGGCATTTTTTAAAAATTTCACAGAACTTACTTTAGGTTTTGATATCTTTTAAAAAAATGTTTATTCACGGAGTTCCTATTAGTTATTCCAGAGGATGAACTGGGTAAATATGAGCTTCTTACATATTGTGCAATTTCATTTAAATTCCATTAGAAATATGTTAATATATTTACAGTTCCCTTTCATGGAAATAAATAAATAATTTTCAATTGCTTCACGGCATGGTAACAATTATTCATAGGTGACGTGAGATGTACTTTGTGAGCAGTCCTTTGTTTTGATGAATATTAAAGCATACATTTATAATAGTTAACAACTATTTTTAGATTACTATTGTAATGACTTAGGATGGGTATTACCAAGATAGCTAGTGCCTGAACTAAAAGAATTAATATTTGGCTTCATTATAAAGAGTGCAGTATTGAGCTCATGAGTACTTTTGTTTCATATCATCTTCTCAACACAAGCTTAATTATGACATTACAGAATAAATTCGATTGCACACTGTTTATCACTATCTGTGGGTAGCAGAGAGGTTTTATTAGGAAAATGTCACCATTTTCCTAGACTGTTACTGATTTAATAATCAAGTTAAATTGCTACATCACAATAATCATACATAAAAAGCTGTGCCACTATAATAACTTTGATGTCTTAATGAATTAGTCTGCCAACCATATCTCATATGGCACCATTATATTTCAATAATATTCTAGTTACATATTAGTAAAATGTATTTTACTGTAAGTAAATGTGGTCATAAAAACTTATTATGTTAGTGATTGAGACATCCAAGGTTTTTTCCATGGTTAGTCCTCTAATAGGGATTAATTGACTGACACTGTTGACTTCCTATAGGGTTAATGATGACCAATGACCATCACATTAATAAATCACAATTTAAATACCAAGGATAGCTTTGAAGTTTTCATAGATATGATGCCGTAACATGGATAGCGTCTGCGACTTAATCCTTTATAATTTGAGAACTGACAAACCCAACACTTGCTGATGTAACCCTCTGTGGCTCAAGTATTATTGAATTGCCAGATTTTTGCCACTGATGCTCTCTCCATTTGCACATAATTAATTAGTAATAAGTGTGGAAATTGTATTATGACCTAGTTATAGATCTCTGTGGACATCTGTGTATTTAGAGAAAATGATAGTTCTAGATAGAATGCACGAAACTAATTTAAAATGTCATTCAAATAGTGCTTTTCACTTATAAATGTACTTCTGGGTGAGATGTATCTCACTGGAACTTTTAAAAGCCGTTGTTCTTGAGCACGCTTTAAACACTATGGAACATACTGATATTTTGAACTTATAACGCAGTATCTTTGGATGTGAACTGTCACCTCTGATGAGATTATTATTGATACAAACAGCATCTAAAACCACTTGGATGTTTGGAAAAATCAGGTTTTGTTGTTGTGTTTTTTGTTTTGTTTTGTTTTTGCTCACATTTTCTACTTTCATATGTGTTAAACCTACTGGAAGTCTCTAAACCACATACCTTAAGTAAAATTTTAGGATTGGAATATATGACCCTTCCAGGTAAGCTAACTGACTAAATTTGTGAGCTCAATAGGTACCCTACATCATTATTTGTGGATGATATTTGGTAAATTTGTCTGATGGAATTTCATGCAGAGACACATAAGAAAACCAAAGTATTCATCACTGAAATATTTTAAAAAGTGACATTTTACATAAAGGTTGTTAGAAATATGACTGTTCATATGTGTCCATTTTAATTTATTACATGTAAACAAATGGTTATGATTTTATTTGAAGATGATTTCACTGAGCTTTCCATGGAGAAGTAGCTTATGCCAAAATCCTTTGGAGAAGTAGGGACTAAAATAATGCTAGTAAACAAAATCATTTCCACTTTTATATTAGCCCAATGCCTGGATTTTCAGGCACAGAAAGGCCCATGCAGTTTATGAACTATATTCATTTCATTAAATACCTATTCCTTAGGTTAAGAGTGTGCTCTCAGTGTCTTTTCTTTATATTCATCTAAAAATATTTCAGGAATTAAACCTGTGATTACTCTATAATTCTAACTCTATAGTACTTGGCATTCTTCAAGATACCCCAGTTTCCTGGGCCATCTCATGACAGGTGTACTGAAAGGGACCCACTTATTTTATTTAACTTTTTTTAAAGAGAATTTTACTGAATGTCAACATAAAGAGCTTCTGAGAAAAAACAATAGAAGCTATTCTTAATGAAACTTCCTGCTTAGTAGTAAATACTAAACAAAAGATGATCAACATATTTAGTTTTTAATGGCACACTCAATTTTAGTACTCATCATTGTCCATGTATTTACAAGATATTGCTTGAGTGTTTACAAGTGCTAGTTTCTTTGCTTATTGCTGAGGATATAGGGAAAAGAGGTCCCTGCTTTCTTAGAATGCCCAGTCTGGCAGGGCATTGCACATAAAACAAATCATAACCTTCCAAAATATTTAATTATAATGGTCATATTTGTTAGGAACCTGATATAGAAGGTGCTACAAAAACACATAAAAAGGAAACTTTCCAGGTCTGTGGAGAGGGTTCAGAAAGAGACTTCCCTGAAAAAAACTACATTTAAACTTAAATTTGATAAATAATAGTCATTCAGGCAAGAAGAATAAGGAGAGGAGTGTTCCAGCAACAGTAAATGGAAGGCTTGTCAGGACCCTTCTCCCACTACATATCAGGAAGAGGCATAGTATATTAAAAATAAACAAGTACCACTTTATGATTAGTTTAACTTATACAAGAATATTTTATAATATACAAGAAGATTTTATAACAACTCTAATGGCATATAATTTATTCATCTTTTAAATAACTGGATTCAAAGAGTATCTTTAACATATTTCCCATACAAACACACATTCAGTTGTGGGACAATACATACGTATTACTCAGTGTTCAAAATTCAGAACTTCATTGCAAATTCCAAACTGTATGACTCATAAATACATCTATTAAAACAAAACAAAAAAACAAAAAACCTTACTCCCTGCTCCATGGGATGTCATTTATGATAGAGCAGAATGAACACTTGACATCAAGTTAGAAAACTCAGGATCTAGTTTCAGTCTTCCTGTGACTAGCCTGAACTTGTTTCCTTTTGTATAATAGGGAATACTATTATAGTGACACTGTGAGAGTCAAATTTGATAATATCTGTTATGCACTTTGAAAACCAGTATAAACTATATAGTTCCAATGTTTTATCTTTTTTTTTCTTTTTTTCTGAGCACTCCATGCATATTTGGATTTTTCTTATCTTTGATCAAATATGTTCCCTTTGCTGGAATGTTTTCAAGTATTCTTTTTTTTTCCCCTCCCTAAAGGCCCAATTCAAATCCCATTACTTCTTTGAGGGTTTTTCCCACTGTAGAAGTTATTTGTTTCTCCAATGTCTAATCTCCCTTAGCACTTATGAGTTATTCAGTGACTGGCATTTATCGACTTGTATAGTTATTTTAATGTGCATTTCAAAAGCATAGTATTTTGATATTGAAAGGGAAATTAAAGTTCATTTGGTTCACCAGATTTCAGAGGTTGGGATCTCCTCTGAATCACTTCAACCTACTTGTCAAATAAATTTTGCTCGAACAGCTCCACTGACAGATAGCTTGGTATCTTTTGATGAAGTATATTTTACTTCTTGACATCTCTAAGAGAAAGTTATTCCATAAATTTAGAATAAATATGTCAACTTGCTTTCATACTAGTAACTATTTCCTGATACTCTCTACCAACTTCTTCCTTTTCCCTGGCAAAGCAAGATTTTAGTTACCTTAGTTGTATTCATCATTATTTTCTTAAGATATTCTAGTGTGTGTGTGTACGTGTGTGTTTGTGTGGTATATATATGTGTATATATATAGTGTACCTATATGTGTATAGAGTGTGTATATATAGTATATATATATGTATATATATACATATATTTATTATATATATATTTCTCTTAAAATAGAGCATACAGAACTAAACGTATTATTCAACTATATTAAGGCAACCGGTTTATTTTAAATATATAATTCTGATATTGCAGCCTAAAACTCCATTATACATTTGATAGCTATACCTAGTTGAGCTTACCTTAAATTAAATCATGTCTTATTCACATGTGATTCTGCTAAATCATATACCCATATCTTCCCCATCAAATTACTGAAAAATATTTTTTATATTTGTTTATATATTAATATTATTTGCAGGAAGGTAAAATACACTGTTAGTTCTAGTAATAGATACTAGGTAGTAAGCCAGCAAAATACAAAAGAGAAAAAATATGTATATTTCTTCTTTTTAAACACACTTCAAACAGCATATGGGAAGCCTATTTGCTTTTTCATCTTAACTCCATTACATAATGAAGTTTATATAAAGGAGGTTCATTAAACTCCTTTATTTAATGAGGTGTTCAATAAACTTCTAAGAAAAATATGATAATTTGTTTATGTATACTTTTTATTATACGTACAGGTATATATATATGTGTGAGTATAGTTGCATATTCCTTGTCAAAATGAGTAGAATTTTAGACTAAACGGTGACCTGCTGAAGAACATCTCATTTACATGTGTGTGAAGTCACATTTGGTACACATTTGTAGCACTGAGAAATAGTAAGACATGCCCCATTACTCCATAAGAGTTATATAAACATGACATTCCTTACTCTCTCATTTTCTAAATAGCAAGGGACACATGACTATTTGAGTTACTAACAGCAACTAAGCTGAAAGAGTCCACCATATTGTGGAACCCTTTAAGTTTAAATTTCCAGCATAATAGCATATTATAACCTGAATATAATATAGTTAACTGAACATACATTTGCTACACTTCCTTCTTTCTAAACTCATGTTTACTCTTCTCATGATAAATAGCACTGAGACCTACTTTGTCATGTGTTCCTGTCAGCCCTTAGTTTTAAACCTTTCTCTTTTACAAATCAGCAAACAAAATGACAGGGTAAACCATGCAATGCTCCTTTATGCTAAATAGGGTTGAACCAATCTAATGCATTTCTGCTGTAATAAAGCTGACTTTCTTCTGTCTTGGTAGAGGACGAATTTAAATAATATAAGTACTCAGTGGTGTTTTCTGTGTTAGCATATTCCCTAAATTGTGAATCATGTTCAGAACTTAAAGATTAAGCCATATTTTGGGGCACCTGGGTGGTTTAGTCAGGTAAGCATCCAACTCTTGATTTTGGCTCAGGTCCTGACCTCATAGTTTATGAGATCAAGCCGCACATCAGGTCCGTGCTGACAGTACTGTCTGCTTAGATTGTCTCTCTCCCCTGCTCTTTGCCCCTTCCCCTTCTCCTGCTCATGCTCCCTTTCTCTCTCTCAAAAATAAACTTTACAAAAGGTTCAAGCCATATTTTGACAGATAACCAATGCAATCTTCTGTACTTTAAGAAAAAGAAATCTAAAAATTACACCAACTGCTTCAGTTAGCAGTTGGGTACCGAGAAGAAAATCTGCTCTAGTTTAAAGAGAAAGGAATTTTTTCCAGTCTGTTCCTAACAAAACCACACATCAGAACTTGACCACCAAGGAAACTGTTGCCTGAGCCATGATTAGCAAGTTGTATACTTTGAAAGCTAAGCGCAGAATTTAGAAGCTGCCACTCTGTATCTGGTACTCCAGAATCATACACCTCTTCCATAATCCTATCAGCTAAATGGACACCTTCTCTTCTACCCTTCATCCCATGAAGCTCCAAATTGAAATCTTATCCTCAGGACCCTACTTACAGAGGAAAATGAGCAATAGATTCTCTCTTAAGCTTTCTAGCCTCTCCATCACAGGAAAACACACTAGAAGGGAACTGGAGTGGATGTTAAGCAGGCAGATCTCTCATATAAATCAATCACATTAACATTTATCTTCAAATTCCTATGTTGACTGATATTGAAAATAATACTTTATGTTAATAAAAGTCTATAATAATTTAAATCTAGATTATTAAAATTAAGTGTTTGCAACTCCAAACTTATGTATTTCCAAATTACCATTCCTGTTTTCCTTTCCTATTGTGAGAGAAAAAGTGAGTCCTGGAGGGGAGGCATGCAGCATTCAATGGCACTGGATAAGTCAATGGATAGGAGTGAACAACTAGAAAATTAAAAAAAAAAAAAAAAAAAGTGATGGCAGAAAAGTGCTATGGAACTAGGTGGGTAGCATCTTGTCATTGGAAGAAATTTATCTTTGACTCTAAAATAGGAAGCCTTTGGGGTTTTGAGCAAAGAAATGGCACTATCTGCCTTATCTTTAACTTACCTTCTTCTGACTTCCATGTTGAGAACAGACAGCAAGGAATGAATCAGGGCAGAGTAAGGCAACTAGTTAGCAGTGATCTTGGGATGTATCAGATTGCTACCAACAGAGGTGTTAAGAAGTGTAAGTGGATGCTTGATATAATGTGAAATTGGAGACAACAGGATTTGCTGATGAACTGGTGTGAAAGAAAGAGATGACTCCAGTGTTCGTGAGCAACTGGAAGAATGGTGTTGTTATTAATTGAAATCGACAAGTGCTCAGTCCACTTGGGCTACTAGATCAAAGTACCATAGACCGTGTTACTTACAAACAACAAATTTATTTCTCACAGTTCTGGAAGCTGGAAGTCTGGTATCAGGGTGTCAGCATGGTCCATTTCTGGTGACAACTTTCTTCTGGGTTTTAGACAACCAACTTCTTGTATCCCCACATGGCAAAAAAAAAGATCTAGCCAGTTCTTTGTCCTCTTCTTATAGACAGTAATCTTGTTCATAAGGGCTTCAGCATCATGATTGAATTACCTCCCAAAGGCATCTACTTCTCACTATCACATTAGGATTAAGGTTTTAAAATATGAATTTTGAAGAGGCATAAACATCAATTCCTTAACACCAAGGTAACAAAAATAACAATTTTTGATGATTAACTCAATTTTGGATTGAACATCTAGGGAAGTCTAAAGAAAAAAAATGTTTCAAGGAGGGTAAGTCTGACATATAATGTTGACAGGTAAAACAAATGAGAATTAGAAATAACCATTGGATTTACCATCATGAAGTACATTAATGACCTTGAGAATGATAATTTCAGTGAAACATTTGGGAGTGAAAGCCTGTTTGGAAGAGGTTGAGTAAAGAATGGGACTGCAAGAACTTAGGGTGAATACAGATAACTATTTTAAGAAGTTTTACTATAAAATTAATAAAATTAGTATGGCAATTTTGGGAGAGGAAAGTGACACATGAGATAATTTGCTTTTGTTTTGTTATTATTTAGAATGGGGAAAAACCAACATTGCTGTTGCCAACGTAAACTATACTTTGCAAATCACTGTCATGAAATGTTGAGAGTGATTTACAAAAGCTCTGTGATACTTAGGGAAAAAAAGATGGAACAAATATACGCATCCATAAATACCAATATCACTTAAGTCTTCTGCCATCCAGAAACAGGAGGTTCCTATATGATGTCAAATGCAGTTTGATTTAAGTTATTGAAAGAATAAAACTAAGTTAAAAAATGGAAAAAATAAATATCCTTACTACATGAACCACATTTTACTTAAATTTGGCACTCTAAGAAATTGGCTCAAGGGGCGCCTGGGTGGCGCAGTCGGTTAAGCGTCCGACTTCAGCCAGGTCACGATCTCGCGGTCCGTGAGTTCGAGCCCCGCGTCGGGCTCTGGGCTGATGGCTCAGAGCCTGGAGCCTGTTTCCGATTCTGTGTCTGCCTCTCTCTCTGCCCCTCCCCCGTTCATGCTCTGTCTCTCTCTGTCCCAAAAATAAATAAACGTTGAAAGAAACAAGAAAAATTAAAAAAAAAAAAAAAAAAAAGAAATTGGCTCAAAGTACATAGGATTACAAGTGTGTTAGATGTCAAGAAAGCAAGTTATTATGAATCAGAAATAATGTCAGATAGAAATCCTATTACTGAAGAAGGCAGGTATAGCCTAGGATAATCCTACTAATTAAAGCATAACAGATTACATTCCCTCTTTAAAAAAAAGGGATTTGAAGATGAAATAACTTTATGAGATACTGCTCAATAACTGGAGGTAATAGAAAGTCAGTGTAGAAAGAAAAGATCTGTAGAAGAAACCAATTAAAAACAAGCAGCTAAAGTTTGCAAGGACAAGTCTGAAGGTTTCTAAAATAATCATAGCAAACGAAATTCAAGAAAATAGTACAGGAAGGCAGTCCTTAATGTACAGTGCTTCAACTTACAATTTTTTTTTTTGTTTTACTTTATGGTGGTGTGAAAGTGGTGCACTTCCAGTAGAAACTGCACTTCAGATTTTGAATTTTGACCTTTTCCTAGGCTAGCCATATGCAATAAGATCCTCTGTCCTGATGAAGGCCAGTGGCAGTGAGCCACAGCTCCCAGTCATCCCCATGATCTCGAGGGTAAACAACTGATACATTTACAACCATTCTATACCTACAAAACTGTTATGTTTGTCACTTTCAGTATGGTATTCAATAAATTACATGAGATACTCAACACTTTATTATAAAGTAGGCTTTGTGTTAGATGATGTTGCCCAACTATAGGCTAATATAAGTGTTTTGAGCACATTTAAGATAGGCTAGGCTAAGGGGAGCCTGGGTGGCTCAGTTGGTTAAGCATCTGACTCTTGGTTTTGGCTCGAGTCATGATCTCACGGTTTGTGAGTTTGAGCTCTGCATCGGGCTCTGCAACTGACAGCAAGAAGCCTGCTTGGTATTATCTCTTTCCCTCTCTTGGTAAATAAGAGAAGGAGCTTGCTCTCTCTCAAAATAAATTAAAAAAAAAAAAAGACTTTTAAGATAGGCTAGCTTAAGCTTTGATGTACAGTTAGGAGTATTAAATGCATTTTTTTAAGTTTATTTTTGAGACAGAGAGAGACAGAGCATGAACGGGGGAGGGGCAGAGAGAGAGGGAGACACAGAATCGGAAGCAGGCTCCAGGCTCCGAGCCATCAGCCCAGAGCCCGACGCGGGGCTCGAACTCACGGACCGCGAGATCGTGACCTGAGCTGAAGTCGGACGCTTAACCGACTGAGCCACCCAGGTGCCCCTTAAATGCATTTTTGACTTACAGTATTTTCAACATACAGGTTTCTCAGGACATAACCCCACTGTAAGTCATGGAAGATTTGTATATATAATATGTAATTTATATTATATATATTCTCAATGTAAATTGAGAAAAGATAAATAATTTTTCTAATGAACACATAGATGTTATTATTTGTAGTAACTTGAAAATGATTAAGATAGTACATTTATATAAAGTTTCCTTTCTAAAAAGAAAATCAAGAAAAAATATGGCACAGTGAAGATCTTATAGAAATAACTAATGCATAAAAGGCAGTATAAGAAATGTAAGTAATATTTAGTAGATAGACTGAATAATTGCTTTCAAAATAAATTGTCAGGGACTTAAACTGGTAGTTAACACAATGTCAAGTACATGACTTCCATATCTTAACTAGGTATTGGACTTGAAGCAATGCGGTCAACTTGCAAGTGCTGTTTTCTCATCTATAAAGTAATGGTTGAAATAGCATTTACCTCTTGGACTTGTGGTGAGAACTAGTGTATGCAAGTGTTTAGAACAGTCTGTGGCACTTAGGGAAGATTTGATAAATGTTAAATATCATCATAGTTATCAGTACTGTAAATTATTACTTTATAACTAAGCACAGTGTAACATACCAGAAATTGCTTCTGCCCTGTATGTTATGTATAGTCAGAATTGGATTTATAACCTTACTGTCTACCTCCATTATTTGAGACCCCTTGCTAAGTGCTGAGATAACCACAGTGAACAGGATAGATGCTGTCTTACTCTCTTGAGGACAGTCTGGCTTGGGACATATGGAATTCGGTGAGTTGAAGTGGGAAAAAAAAAATACATGTTCCAAAACAGTCAAGTGTGTATAAAAGTGCTTTAAGAACTAAGTCCTTTCAAGCAGTACTTTTAGTGACTTGGCCTGGTATTTGTAAAATCAAGAAGCTTTCATTAAGTGCTAGAAGTCTCAGTTACTGCCCATTCCTTAATCCAGTTAAGTCTAAGCATAATTTGAAAAAGTGGCTAGATAGTAATGAATTATGATAGGAAAAATAAGGTGCTGTGGAAGAACCTAATAGGTTCTTCAAAAAAAAAATGTTCTGGGAAGAAAGAATGGGGTTTAATGAAATGTTCTGTAGACCTGTCACAAGAATGCTAAAATATACCTTTTAAAGCCAATAATAAGGAGGTGGGAAGGTTGGCGAACCAGACTGGAGGATGTAAATAGAAAAAATTAGGGTAGGATAACTCTTATTTAAGCTGCATTTGACACAAACCAGGAAACATTTTTAGGAAAAATGATGGAGGAAAAATTGTAATTTTAGTATCCAGAATACCACAATAATGTCTATCTCAAATTTTTCCCATAAACTCCATTTTTAGGATTTCCGTCTGCCATTCCTATAAATACATTTGTTCTCCTCATTCCCCCATTCCCACTTTTCTGTAAAAGGAAGCATGTGGTCAGGATGTGAGAAATGACCAAGAAATGAAGAGGAAATCTCTGGTGTCTACATGGGGTGTGTCTCCTGATCAGAGGACGGCCTCAATTGTGGGGTGACTGATCAGGTGGAAGCCAGTGCTGGTGGTGAAAGAATTCACCTGAGGCAGAACAAAGGAGAGAGAAGTTTATTGAATATACCACAAGGGAGTGGTGGGCAGGACAGCAGAGGAGAGGCTGTCTGCCATGAGGCAGTGGGTAGGGGCTGTTTTTAAAGGGGGAAGATGAAGAAGTACGGCACCATATGGAATTCTCTCTTTGTTTTTTAACTGTGCCTGGTTGTTAGTAGCCCATGGGTCCATTAGGGCCTATGGGTATTTAGGGGAGGGTTGCCTTGTGGGCCTGTGTGTATTCAGCTAGGTGGTCACTGTGGCCCTTTCTGCATTCCATTGCTCAATCCTGTTTGCCTAAAAGCGGCCTCTACAAAATCAACTCATGAAACCCACAGAATAAAGGTCTTGAACACAAGCACAATAGAAACTGAAAAGCATACAGATCCCATTTTACAGGAAACCCTTTATGTTGACCAGTATTGTCAGTAAACACACATTTTCCGTCCCTATTCCTCCATCCTATTCCTCGAGGAGAATGGAGAGCATTATCCTAGTAAACCTCAAAATCATCTGGGAGATAATTTCAATATTCAAAAAAACTATAGCTTAGCTGTAGTTTATTTAAAGCTCAGTCTTAAAAATAACTGGCAGAAAACAATAAAAAATAAAAATTAGAAAAATGACTGGCAGAAAGCTAAATATAATGTGTCAAGTATATGCACACATAAGATGTTATTGTTGAAGTCCCTCCCATTAACCTTTCACCTCCTGGTGTTTAGACAACTTATTCATTAAACCATCAACTCTCTTTCCAGCAGGATTTGCCTATGAATTTTTAAGTGGGGCCAAATCTCCAGATGTCTTCCTCCTCCAACTGAATCCTTGCCATTTCTTTTCTACCAAGCTTAAGGGTTCACCTCTTACTTCCCATGTTGAATTAGTTAACATCTAAGAGAGCCCAGCCTGTATCACTTCTCAATTAAATATGATCTCATCCTGTAAGTTCAGTATTCTTTAGAACTATAAAAATATTTTATGCTCTATGCATGATGTGTTATAGGATCATATTTACTTATTTTTGCCTCCATTCTAATAATCCTGTGTTTCAAGGTACTGAAGTTGAGTAAAATGTTCTCTTAATACCCATCTGTAATTCTGGTTCCTTTTATGTTCAAATCCCCTAACCAGGCTCACACTGAACTTTTCATAACCTCTAAGACAAGATCTAAGGGAGAGAACTGTGAAATCAAAGACCAATTACCAGACTCTTATGTGAGTCATTTTGCCTGATACAGTGACTGTTTATTACTTAATTTTACTGTCTAGTGTCAGAATCTGACTTTGAGTATTCTGTATAGTGTCTAGCACATTTTGACACTTTTTAAATAATATTTGATAAGTGTTTTCCGTGTGTGTGTGTGTGTGAAACTAATTCTCAGCTTGATGATAGGGCAACTATTTTAGCTATAATTTTTATCTCTTGGATGCATGTAAATGGAATATTTTAAACACGTGTGACCATTAATAAAGCCAGGTGTGTGTGTGTGGCAAGAGTAAGAGTTTAATCTAGGTGTTAACCCTAGGGTCTTGGAAAAGTTCCCATTTGAGTAATTGAATTTTTATTAACTCACTTCCTCTTGAAGGTATTCTCCATTTAATGCAGTACACTGTTCTGTATTATTTCTAGCTGTTAAGCTGTTGCTACATTTCTCCCTGCGGTGACTACATTTCATCAATGAATACAGCATTCATGGGTAAACAAAATCATTTTATTTTAATAAATGTACTTTGGAATCATCCCTCCTTTTAAAACAGATACTGGATTGGGGGAGGCGGGGGTGGAGAGATGATAGAAACATAGGTAGAAGAAATCAAGATATTTGGGGGGATTCTTATTGTTTAAAAAATAGTGTATATTTTATTTCAGAATCATCTTCTACTTGTGGAGATTTTTGCTCTAGAAAATAATGGAAGCCAATGGTTTCACTTTTTTATATGTGGTCCATTTAGGGAATCTGTGGGAAACAATAGAATGGGTTTAAAAAACAAAATGTAGTAAGAGTCAGATAGGGTTTTTTTTTTCTCTCCTCTGAATAATGGCTGGTGACAACACAGATGTTAAACACGAAATATTACAGGGATTAATTCATAGTGCTCTAGTTTGCATCCAAGGTCATGTGCAGTGCAAACAATAAGTTACAGCCAGGCAGTCTGTAGTGGCAATTAAGGACCACCTAGGGTGGGGGTGAAGCTGAAGGTGGCTCCAACCCTAGGAGGTCTGCAGTCACTTCAGTGTACCTCCTTGGAATGCCTTCTTGTTCATATAAATTAAACAAAAGTGAATTTTCTCCCCTTTAGGGAACAAACAATCCATGGCTCAGATCCTGCAGCCTAAGCATTTCCTCCTTTAGAACTGCAACTGAATCTCCTCTAAACAGCAATTTGCATTTTAATAGTATTAATAACATTCGTGATTTTAACAATCTGAAGCTTTCTGCTTTTTATTGATGTCTTTTGTTGCAATTTTGTCTAATAGTGTGCCCAGGGTAGCAAAACATAACCAATTAAAACATTTGCCAAACAGCAAGGAATCTGGATAGTTTCAGTGCTACTCAAGTAAACATAGAAATGGTTGTATGAAAATAACATTTCTGGCCAGCAAGACTAGGAGCCTGGAAATGTAAGCTGGGCAATCCCCTTACCTTATATTCTGCATCAAAACTAAAATGACTTGATCAGTGTTGTACAGCTAGTGTCAGAAAAATCAACACTGGCAATTTCACAGAGAGCTCCTTGAATCCTAAAATCCTTATTCTTTACTGAAAGCATAAATATACAGAGAACTGGATAGTTTTAGTTCAATACCAGGTTGCACTATTTATCTAGGAATATCTCTCTAAATCTAAATTAAATTAGATTTCCTTATTATATATTCTCTTAGCACCTTGCATTTTTCTTTCAAGTAACTCTGTATGCTTTTCTATACAATGACAATAGAGGAACTAAGTAACATTCATTGAGCACTTACTATATGCTAGGCATTAAGCCAAAAATGTAACATGATTCATTTCTTTTCATCTTCACAACAATCCTTATTCTGGGGTCTGTTATTTTTTTTTGTTTGTTTTTTATTTTTAATACAGACACCAAAGCTTAAGTTATTTGTCCAAAGTCAAAAGCTAGTAAATAATAGAGCAAGGATTCAAAACCAGGTTCCCTTGCTTACAGAGTCCATATCTGACATTATATTGCCTCCCTGTTGTGTGTTGTTGTTTTTTTTTTTGGGGGGGGGGCAATAGTGGAAGGGTGTTGTTTTATTTATTTTTATAAAACATCTGCCTCGATTATTAGACTCTAAAATCTCTGAGGGTAAGAATTGTTTCTTTTTACTTTATTCCTTTCCCTCTAAATTAGCATGGTGCTTTGTATAAAGCAAGGGATTGATAGGTCTTTTTTCAATAAATTAATGAGGGTAGATGTGCTTTGTCTAATCAGATTGTCATATGGCTTTTGTTCTCTTGCATAGTGTGATTTAGGTCCTCTGTGTTTCTGATTCCTAAAGGAAGCATACAAAAGTTTGAATAATTACTGGTGCTCCATCTTCTTGCTAATGTCCATTTTTCTCTAGGTCTGTGCGTTTACATACATGAATAATGTTATATCCTGTACTGCTTTCAAAAAGGAACTTAAGCGATCATACCTTTTGGTAGTCTTCATGTGCTGGTGCACACACATGCACATGTGTTTGCTGGGAAGGAAACAGTAGTCATGAAGAATGATTTTGGAGCACTTGACTGTTACTATGACCTAATTCAGCTGATGATATTATTACATAAAGTTATTAGGCTATTAGAAACTAGTGGTATTCTATTAAATATGAAAAAATATAAATACTCAGGGATAACCAGATGAGTAATAAAGTCAGAATAATTTATCCAAAAAAATGTCAACAAAATTCAGGAAACAGAGGAATGAATGATAAATTGGGGAAAGCAAGAACTTTCCCAAATGGCCGAGTAAATTCTTATGACCTTATACCCTCTGACAGCCATGCTTCTCAAATTCAAGGATGAGTATCACCTAGAGATCTTGTTAAAACACAAATTTTCGGGCCCATATACCAAAGATTCTGGTTCAGTCTAGGTTGGGAGTTGAGAATTAGCATTTCTAACAAATTCCCAGGTGATGCTGCAAGACTACACTTTAAGTAGCTCTGAACCAGAGTGTATTAAAGTGACAAGGAGTGAAGTCAGATAGCAAGAGAGGAGTCATAGTGATGCTTCTGATTCTCTGTCACATGGTGCCGTAGCCTCAGTAGATAAAACTGCTGGATGCCTGTCAAGCAGTGTGATACTCTTATATGTCTCTCCTGAAAGTAAATGTGGATTAAGAAAAAAAAGAGCATCTTCTCTTCTTTTCTTTTCCCTGATTCCAATTCAAATACTTGTATTAGCCCTCTTAGAATTTGACTCAATCATACAACCATGATTTTCTCCTGTACCACTAACACTGGTTTCCTTCTGAAGTTTGATCGTCCCCAGTGGTAGTTAAAAGGCATGTGTGGTGAAGCAGACTGACATTGATATTGATCTCTCTTTTCCCTCATTAATAATATAGGGAGAATAATAGTACCTATCGCATGGTAGTGTTGTTAATGCATGGTAAACATGAAACAAATATGTTCTTACTATTATCTTAGCAAATGGCTAATTAATCTTTTTATAAAGTTTCCTATTCATGATGGTTGTTCTTGCTAAGCAAGAACTCTGCCAACCATGACTCCCTCTTCGATTTTCAGGCATTCTTTTATTTTTGCCTTTGTAAATATCATCAGGAACTTCTGGCACAAATGACATTTCAATCTATGGCCACTTGTATCTGAGTGGTGAAAGTTCTAATTTGGTTCATCCCTAGACCATAACTCATAGTCCAAAGAGTCAAATGAAAATAAAAGCAAACAAGAGTGATGTCTCTCCATGTTGATTCAATCTGCATAGGAAGAAAGAGGGAGGGGAACCTGGTTCCTATGATTTCTTTAGGAAAAGTATTTAATTAGCATAACATCATCATAGTATTTACTTTTTACTATTAATACTACTTATTTATTGACTCCTTCACTTGACAGGAAGCACTTTGATGGAGAAAAACTATTATTTTTTTATCACTGTATCTCTAGTGCATAGCACAGAATTGAGCACATTGTATAGGTGCTAAATCTGTTACCTGAATCTACCAAACTCCTTCCTTGAAAGTCAATACACTTGTATTCCAACCCTTTTTTTAATCAATTTATTTTTTATTTTAGAGAGGGGGAAAGAGAGAAGGAGAGGGAGTATGTGCATCCCAGCACGTGGTTGGGGGTGGGGGAAGGGTCAGAGGGAGAGAGAAAGAGAATCCCAAGCAGGTGCTGTGCTGTTAGGGTAGAGCCAGATGCAGGGCTCGATCTCATGACCTGGGGATCATGACCTGAGCCAAAAGCAAGAGCCAGACGCTCAACTGCCTGAGCCATCCAGTCACTCCAACGGTTTTTTTTTTTTTTTGACATGGGACTTGAACAACCCCAAATTTCATCAAGTGAAGACTTGGTGGAACAGAAATAATAAATTCTCTTTTAAGTTCAAATTCTCCACATTTTATGTGAAAACTTAAATGACATATTGCTTTAAAAATATTTAGCTATTCACAGTAATTTTCATCAATATGAAACTCAAAAATAATTTTGTTGCCCATGCACATTTTGACACAAGCTTTCCTTTTACCATTTTAATCTAAGGTTTCCTTAATGAATTTAAGACATACATTTCTTGTTGTTGCATGAAGTATTAGGGATTCTAAGTTTTACATACTTCACATCTAGCTTTTGCTAGCTAGGGAGCTCATTAGCAGTTACTTTTTGTGTGAATAAACTGTCCTTTGAGATAGAAGAACTCCTCAATTCACAAGTTCTCATTCTTCTAAGGCATCTCTTCACCTTCGAAGTCAATTACAGCATATTAACAATTCTCTGCTTCTGCGGATGATTCTTTCAGGTACGGAGTTGTAACTGTTTAAAGCATGACCAGAAATGCAGGCTGTGTGGCTCAGGTCTGTCTGAAAAGGCAGGGGTAAATTAGTTTCAAATGAAATGCAAGGTATCAGGGGAAATACCTCACAGTTATTTTGACTGCTGTAGCATCAATATTCAAAATAATATCTGGAAATGATGAAAAAATAACAGTAATGAAATTATTCTTTTTTATTAAGTTAATGCAATCATTGTGGGAAGTGAGAGATTGACAGTCCAGGCATCTGAAGTATTCTTTTCAAAGAACAGATAACATATTCAGAGCAGAGAACTAAATTTCCTCTCTCTTTACACTATGTCTTAGGCCTTTTAAGAGTGAAGTGATGAGGAGGGTGCTCATCTGGGGATAGTGTTGTTGCACATTCATATGAGCCCTCAAAAAATTACTGATGATAAATATGGTACATATGGTGGAGATTCAGACCTAGGCATGAGCCACACACATTAATACCTCAACTCTGAATTAATCCTTCACATTTCCAGAGGGTCACTGAATGTGAGCCATTTCCAGTATAGGTTCTTGAACAATATAAAATAAGCCTCAACAACATCAGTGTTAATTAGAAAAGAAATGTGGGAGGTAGGTGAACCTTCATTACATTTATCTAGCAATGTGGGGAGATATAAGATTTGTATGAAGTTACCAATCCTCTGAGCCACACAGGGTAGCATATTTTGACTAGTGTGATTCTGAAACTTCTAGTAATGTTGGAATCACACTATTTTTTTTATGCATCAGAGAATATGATTCATGTAATGAAATTTCATTTATAATGCAATTGAAATATCAGTCTTTAAATAAAAAATAAAGAGTTTAGGACATGGTTATTATTTTTAATATTAGAATGTTAAATAATGTGTCAATAAAAACCATTTAAATTTCACAAAATCACACCATGCTTGATACTATGTTGTCAGCCGCATGTTCTATAGTTCGTTGAGGTTCTGAGATTTTTATTAACTTTGAGTGTTGTTATTTAATTATTTGTTTTCAATTTAAAACATTCACAGAGTAGTGCTGAGTGCTTTGGAGAGTGTTTAAGAAATATTGTGAACTGATGCCCCCACACCAAATGTTGCCATTTTTACTTCAAGTTGTGACTTTATATGTCTCTATATTGCTATATTAAGTAGTTTTAGTTTATGTTCTAAAAATAATGGAAAGCAAGAGCCTTGCCACTTTAAAAATGTACCCAGAGACAGGGACTCCACATATGGCTGTAGTGACCAGGTCAGAGAACCTGGCTGAGGCAGCAAATCTGCTTCTTTGCAAAGGGAAAAAGATTGTATTATGCTTTATACTTGTGATGCTGTGAAAATTTATGCTCTATACTACCTTTGTGGGTTATGTGATTGTAAAGTCAATCAGGAGATAAGGTAATAACCTGCGATATTTCTTTCTGGAAAAGAAATCATTCCGTGTTGCTTTCTGCATTTTTCCCCACAATGAAACTTTCTCTTGGACTTTTTATTGGACAATCAAGGGACCCATAGTTCCTTTATAAAATATATTTTTCCATCTACAATTCTCCGTTTCTAGCACAAATAAGGCTCAAAACCTGCATAAGTATGATATTCTTCTATTAAAGCACCAGTGTGGTAATGATTGGTGTCAGTGCTTAATTGTTAGATATTTTGGAGATCATCCTTGTAATGTAACTATGGGGATTCATAGGCATGAATAGGCCATGGCATTGCTCTTGCTAAGGAGTACCATGTTAAAAAAATTATTATCTTTAAGGATAATTTGCCCAGCCCTAGAATTGACATGAAACATGGTGATGGTGATTAGAGATCCAGTAAAGCCTGGATTCTGCCATGCATTAATCTATATCACATATACACACAATCTGTAGTATCTCTCCAGGGCAAAACTGAAAAGAAACCTAAAGGATAAGAACACGGAAAATCGAAACGTCCTCCAGTTTTTTCCATTGGTCAAAACCATTGCACTGGTGATAATGACGCTAGTTTGCTGACAGAGTCATCACATAATTATATCACCAATAAACCATTTTTGTTATAAAAAATGAGTGAAGAAAGACCAATAATTAACTGAAAACTACTTGAATAGTTCGAACTTCTTGAATATATACATTTGATGTGAGCTTTGTCAAAGATCAGGATTTATATAATAAAATTATGATTCTGTACATCCAAACGCTCTTCTCATTTAGCCTTTTCAAATTTTAAGAAATGAAGAAGTTATTGAAATATTTAGCTTTCTAAAGCATTTGTATCCATTTTTGCTCATCAAAGTGTTTTAAAGCAGTAGACAAGCTCAGCAGTGCTCAAACTCAATTTACTAAAGAATATGTAAATTCATGAGCAAAATAAGCATTGTCTTTAATGATTATAAGGATTATTTATTTGAGATAATAATATTTATATTATGTTTGTTATTGAAAAGGAAATGATAATCCATGGTCAGAAGCCTATCCTACAAGTTTCTACAGTCTCAGAATAATATTTTTCAGACATTATCGACCGAAGATGAAAATATTATTGCTCTTGCATGTTTTTTTAACAGTATCTTGAAGTACAGTAACCAATGTTTTACTGGTAAAATAAAGGATAAAAAAATATTGGAAATCCAATCATCATTCTGCTACTCTTAATTTTTTAAACTCTTAATATTTTAGCTTCTTTGTTGACCTAGTGGGAATTAAACAAAAATACTATGCACATAGTGACAACAAGTAAATTAATTATTTATTATTTAGAAAGAGCTTTGAATCATTATTAATCTCTTAGGTATTAGTACTTACTATTAAAATGTCATTCACTAAATTAATGCATGAGATAAATGTCGAGTCACAATGGACTTAATACTAAATTATTTTTTCAACATGAAAAAGCATATTCCTCTATTATTTTGATCAAAGTATTGTTTTAATAATGGTCTCTTTTATTTATCCTTGTCTCATTTGAGCTTTGAAATAAAGGAATCTATTTTTAATAACCTTCACTTCTTCAACTGGAATTATTTTTCAAGTGAATAAAAAGATGATAATATTCACATATAGACAAAATCATTAACAGACAATCTTAGTATTTATTTTGCCAATATGACAGCTAAGAGCCAAAGCTCCTTAAATCAGAATGAGTCTTTCCAACCCATGTTCTCTGATGGTGATTAAAGAGTAGAATTTTTAGAGGCTGACAGATCACAGAAAGAAATATCAAAAGCCAAGGTTGATGTCAAATCAATGCCTAGGTTTAGTTGACTTTTGCTATATTTGGATTCAACATTGATCTAATCTAGAAAGTGCTGAGCTCACTATGAGCTCCTAACAATGTGCTTTTTATGTAGTGTTGTGTTTGATAAAAGTAAAATAGAACACAAACAAAATGCAAAACAAAATACCAGCAAAATAAATATAAATAAAAAATGTATCTTCTTCAGTATTTAAAAAGATGGTAGAAAAATCACTTTTTCTGTTTTTTCTGTACATAGTGCTTAACACTGAACACTAGTCATTTGCCTTCTTTATTTCAGAGACTGATATCAAGATACATAAAAATTGAAGGTCATGTTTTTCCAAAGCACAACACTGATCTACTCTTTAGACCAACATTGTAGCTGCCCACTTATGACTTATTATTGCCCTGAGCTATGTACTGCTGTCTTCTAGTCCTATATTTCTTGAAAATTTGACATAGAAATCTGTGACACAAACTGTCAGCTTGGTGTGGAAAAAATCTCAAGTTCTCTCATTAATATTAAACTTCCGAGGGAAAATGTGTTGCTGAAACAAGCATTTCTTTTAAGGATGATGAGATTCATATATTACTATTGACATGATAATTGAAATCATATTCAGCAAAATGAATGATAAAGAAATTATACGCATGCATTCTAAAAGAAGGGACGAAGATGGATCAGAAGAAGTAAAAAGTGTGTTATCACAAAATATGCAAGGACTCAGACATCCTTATCAAAATGATGAAACAATGGAAAGAAAAGTTACTGTGACCATCTATTACTGTTTCTAATGAGCATCAAAGAGATTGTGATAAAAAAAATATCGTCAGTCATTGCAACAGAATATAGCTGAATAGCTACATCTTTTTTATGACAATGCAGGCAAGTATAATTTGGATGTAAATCATGCCTCTTGCCCCCATGTTATAATGGACTTTCATTATACTTTATACAAAATTCAGAGATGAGAAGACACATAAAGTCAGATACTTGTTTCTGCTTTCCCCTCTCAGGACTCCTTCCTTAGGCAGAACTCCTAGTGACTTCCCACGACAGTAAAAATTCTGGACAGTGCGAGATCTACTCTTGGGAGCTAAAGAGAAATGGAACTCCCCTTTCTGCCTCTTTTTTTTTTCCCCGATGTGGTATATAAACTAGAGGCAATTTTCATTTCTTTTTATACCTCAACTCCAAGGTATTCCTTTGAAGTCAAATACTGGTGTAGGTTTTTATTTTTATTTTAATGTGCCAGATTTTTCTTCTTCTTTTCCCCTTTGGATATATTCTGTTCATTTGAAGTAAGAGGAATTTTATTTGGAAATAAATCATTTGGGTGTGAAAGAATGAAACCTTAATATTGTTGGGCAAATGGGTGAAGGAATCAAACTTTCCTGTGTTGCCATACCATCACTCCTTTAAAAAGAAAGTCATATAGCAGTCAAAACAATCTTATCTCATAAAGCCAACCCATTTAATAGTAACTATTATTTAAAATCACTTTAAGGTTAGCAAAACATATTAATGTATATTGCTTCCTGTGATAATAACAATGTGTTAAGAATGATATTTTGTTGTCACTTTAAAGATAAGAAAAGTGAGTTTCACAGACATTCAATTAACTTAGTTTCATGCACCTCTAGGAGCAGAGCTGTCTTATGTCTTAAACACAGGATTTCTCATTTAAATCCTGAGTTCCTTCCACTATATCATATAACCTCAACTGATTTTTTCATGTCATAGTAGATCTAAATTACCATGTTAGACAAGAATTAAAATTTTGGTGATTGCCAGTATTTTTCTAGGGCCAAGTAATTACCTAAAATATGAATATTATATATATGTAATATTCATATTTTAGGTAACTACTATATATTTATCATATATAGTATGCAAATTATAAACTATATAAACATACATTTATATATTATATTAATATATTTAAATATATTTATATATTTATAGCATATAAATATATATATAAACATAAAATTATGTATTATATAATGTGAAATTATATATAAGTCATATATATATATAGAATTTATATATAATTATATATACACACACACACATGCACACATACACACACATACTTAGCTGGGGTGCTTATTAAGAACGTATAATCCTTATCATAACTCCTCAAAGATTCTGATTCAGTACATATAATTGAAACTCTACAATCTGAGGTTTTTTTTAAGTTTTTTAGTTTTTTTAAAGCTTATTTATTTTGAGAGAAAGAGCAAGTGTGAGTGGGGAGGAGAGAGGGAGAGAGAGAGAGAGAGAAAGAGAGAGAGAGAGAGAGAGAGAATGAATCCCAAGCAGGCTCTGCAGTCAGCACAGAGCCTGATGAGGGGCTGGAACTCATGAACTGTGAAATCGTAACTGAGCCGAAACCAAGAGCTGGACGCTCAAATGACTGAGCCACCCAAGTTTATTTTGAGAGAGAGAGAGAGAGAAAGAGAGAGAGAGAGAGAGAGAGAGAGAGAACAGCAGAGAAGGGGCAGAGAGAAAGGGAGAGAGGGAGAGATCCAAACAGGCTCCATTCTGCTCCATTCTGTCAGTGTGGAGCCCAATAAGCATGTGGCTTAAACTCATGAACCATGAGATGATGACCTAAGCCAAAAGCAAGAGTCAGATGCTTAACCGGCTGAGCCACCCAGGCATCCCTATAATCTGAGTTTTAAATAAAAACTACACTTGGGGGCACCTGGTTGGCTCAGTCTGTTAAGCGTCCAACTTCGGCTCAGTCCTGGCTCACTGTTTGTGAGTTCGAGCCCCGCATTGGGCTCTGTGCCAACAGCTCAGAGCCTGGAGCCTGCTTCAGATTCTGTGTGTGTCTCTCTCTCTGTCCCTTCCCCGCTCTCACTCTCTTTTTCTCTCTCAAAAATAAACAAACATTAAAAAATTAAAAAAAAAAACAACAACCCTACATTTGGAAAAACTCTGCTGTAGAACAGTGGTTGATAACTTAATGTAATAGTTCATACCCTATTTTTGGAATCTACAGGCAACACATTTGTTTTATTTTCTCTTTTCCTTTCTCCTTTTCTCTCTCTCTCTCTCCACAACCTCCCGACTCTCTCTTTCTTTTTATATCATTAAACTGATGTTCTTCAATTTTACTGTCTCTCTTACCTTCTAAGAAAATTATTTAGACTGCTTAATAGGTACATAAAACAAATGCATAATATGTCCAATATTCTTTAAGTAGTTAGTTATTTCATGGATCATTACTTAATTCCTTAGTGCAAGTGGACATATATTTTTTTGGAATAAGGGAGACAACTGGCAAGGGTCTAAAGTCAGGTAAAATGGGTTCAAATATTCTTTGTTATGGATACATAGCTGAACTTTTTTATCTTTTTCTCAATTTCCTCATCTGTAAAATTGGAATAGTAGCATTTTATGTCACAGAGATTTTATAAATATTAAATAAGGTCACTGTTAACCTTTATCCAATGCATAGCCCAAAATATTGAGGCTCAATAGAAGTAGCTATTGTTATAGTTTTTACTGAAATTATTACATTAGCCAATTTTATCACTAGGAAAAAAAAATGTTAGTCCCACAGACCATTTGTTTCTGATTTTTGGAACATCTCCCAGAAACAATTAAATGAATTAATTTTCAGAATAGAGTTGATAGGACTATTGGGTTTTTGGAGAATGATGACCAAAGGCAAAGATTTTCCTTTCGTACAGTCACTCTTGACACATCCTTCCTAGTTAGCTATCATGATTAGTCACATATTGAACAATTCCTGGGCCACTGTACGTATGCGTGTGTATGTATGTGTGTATAATCCTTATATTATTTGATGATTTTATTTTTGTGGTTATTGATTTTGCTGGTAAGCAATTTATATAAATTCTTTGTTATATATGCCTGTAAAATTTAAACATTTGAAGTGTAGTTAGTACTTAACGATAGGGAAGGAAATCTACCTAAAATATGATTATATATGAGATTCTCAGATATATTTTCTCAAGGGACTGTTAGACTCTACTTTCATGTGGTAATC
The DNA here is from genome assembly GCF_022079265.1 of Lynx rufus. Classification (NCBI taxonomy): domain Eukaryota; kingdom Metazoa; phylum Chordata; class Mammalia; order Carnivora; family Felidae; genus Lynx; species Lynx rufus. The sequence goes on from NW_025814834.1 coordinate 155,026,042, forward strand.
TTAATACATGTGAAAGTATCCAGTGGCTGCATAAAAATATCATCCATTAATGTTAAAAAGTTAACATTTACATGTGTCACATGGCAGGCAAGAGATAATTTTAAGAATTCTGTCTCAGAATTTGCTTTCTTAATTTTTATAAAATTAAACTACTATATATACTATTAAACTAGTGATATCTATTTTGAATGCATACAAAAAGAATTGTAACCTCCTCAGCACATTCATTTACGAAGCCAATATTTTAAGGTATTTAAAGCGTGTATTTCTTTCAAAAGTTTAAAAGTTCAGGAAGTAGAAAACTCTCTGAATCAAGCTGTATACTATGAGAACCCTTACAGGAAATGCAAACAAGCATTAGAAAAGAAGGGTTAAATGGAAGAAGATAGAGAACGTTGAAGAAAGAAAAAAAAACTGTTAGAAATGAAAATTAATAAAATGCCGTAAGAAAAGAAGGATAGTATATTGGGTTAAAGAAATCAACTTACCGCATTCTTCAGGCTACTTGTATTTGCCTTTGCATCCTCTTAAATTGTATTTTTAAATAAATTCATGATTTGCTTCTTAATTACACATCTCAGCTCAGATGTTGTCTATTAAAAGAGATTTTTCTTGACCATGTCACTAGTAGCAACACAAATTCCCTGTCGCTATCTCATTATTTTTCTCTTCTATACTAAAAATATCTTCTTCATTAAATGTAAGCAACATAAGGACTGATTAGTTTACCACCAATCAACATGGGAGAGCACAGCATTCACATACACACACACGCTGCTTGAGCATCACAAATCAGGGTATCGAGAAGTATAAAACATCAAATAAATATGCTATATATTGACGCCATAGAATGATGGAACAATTTCACTTGACTTATTCTCCGAAACATCCCCTCTATCATGAGAACTGCTGTTTACAGGGAACACAGTAAACTGAAAACATAAAGAATTAACTAGAAGTGAAACCAGGGGATTCTGTTTTGATTCTTGGTCCACTAAATGTCTTTAAGAGGAACAGTATTGTTTTTAATGTGGTTAAGCTATATACATATATATTTATATATTATTCAATAGTATTAGATGACACATAATCTATAATATTTTACTATATACAACATCATAATTTTATGATTTATATATTATATAGATTATGTATAACAATATTTAATAATATATAATAATAGGATATTGGTCTTTGTAGTTTACATGGATTTTCTCATTTAATTTTCAAACTGTCCCATGAAGCAAAGAGAATAATGTATCTGTTGTAATGTGTTAAGTAGGCTGAATTCCAGAATTCCCTTCCAGGTATGCTTCCTGTCAGTGGGAGTCCACAAGAGAGATTCTTATGCAAGTTTTGGAGGAAAAAAAATCAAACAGCAGCCACTTAGTAACTCACACGTGTGGTTTATCCGATGACTTATCCCTGAGGTATGAGGCAATAGAGTCTGCAGCTGTTCCACTTTCCCTAGATCCTCCTTTAGTTTCTCTGCTACTGGATCAGCGCATGTTTAGCTCTATAACGAAAGATGCCAGATTCTTCCGTGAGCGTGAATACAATCAGAATGAGGTAACAAGAGTTGCCAGCTCTTGATAGTGGATTCAAGCTTGTCCTTGCTCCCCTATTTTATATCCATCTCTCCTTCTTGACCGCCTGTTCTGAGGTTTGGAAACTTTGGTACTAAGCTTCCAGGTGTGAAAACAACCTTGCAGACACTTTTTAACCAGTTCTCACAATTGAGTGAGGTCACATCCCTATAACAAGCCTATTTATCCATCATCTGTCTGTCTATCTATCTATCTATCTAGCTATCATCTCATTGTCCACCTTTCTATCTCACTATCATCTGTCTATATCATGTATGACGTAGTTGTTCTGTGTCTGATTGTTACATATAAGGAAAGTGAGATACAGAACAGTTAAGTAACTTGTCTGAGATCATTCGAATGTAAAAGTTGCCAAACTGGGATTTGAACTTAGAGTGTCTGGCTCCAGAGTTCACACTTTCTTCCTAATACGAGCAGTTAAGCTATAATTTTTCTTCCAAGTTCTACTTCATTCATGGGGACAGGATAAAATGACATTCAGATAGAGACCTAAGGAAGTGAAGAAGAGGATATATGGATATATGGGTGAAGAGCATTGTAGACAAGAAGAATATTCAAATACTTCAGGAGGAAGCTTTGCTTGACCTGCTTTGGAAGTTTGAGAGATCAAGGAAAACAGTATATCAGAACATAGGAAGTTGGAATGTTAGAAGATATGTTCATAGAGATAGAAGGGGAACAGATCATATAGACCCATATAAAGAGAGTGATACATATCCTAGTTTGTCCAAGATACTCCATTTCCAATCCAGTCTTGACATAATTATTAATAGTTCTCCCTTTACTAAAAAAAAAAAAAAAAATTGTCCAAGTTTGGATAATAAGTCACAGGGCCACTTTTTTTATAGGCCATTGAAAAGACTTTTTTTTTTTTTTAACCTAATGAGATAGAAGTTAACTCCTGTTGTTCTGTTGACAATAAAATATAGGAGGGTCCGGGAAAAACATAGATACCAATTACAAAGCAATATTTCAGAGACACCTCAGTGCCTCAGGTGGTTAAGCCATCCAACTTTGGCTCAGGTCATGATCTCACAGTTCATGAATTCGAGACCTGCATCAGGCTCTGTGCTGTCAGCACAGTCTCCCTCTTTCTCTGTCCCTCCCCCACTTGCACTCCATCTCTCAAAAATAAATAAACATTTTTAAAACATCAATATTTCGGGCAAAAGAATTAACAGCAGCTTAGACCAGAGTAGTTGTAGTGAACAAGTTGAGCAATGATAAGATGCTGTGTATTTTGGAAGGTCAAAGCAGTAAACATGTTGATGAATTGCGGGCTGGGTACAAGATAAATTGAAATCAGGAATGACTGTAATGTTTAGGCATAAGTAACTGAAAGTTTGAAGCTACTATGTAATAAAAGATGACAGACTGAGGGAGGAGCTGGATCAAGGAAAGGAATCTGAATTTAGTTTTGCATGTGTAAAATTTAAGATATTTAATAGATACCTAAGTGGTGATGTTGAGTTATAGATCTCTAGAGTTCCTGAGAGAGATCTAGAGTAGGGTTTATGTGTGAAAGCTAGTAGATAATAGGTGATATTTAAAGTCACAAGGTAGGATGACTTCACCTTGACAGTATTAACGGTGTGAATTAACTCTCAAAGTTTTATTACATTTTCTAAGCAAGTGGTAATTGATGGAGGAGATATCTAAACAGATGGTTTAGATATTATCATTACTATTGGGGTCTAAGAGATTAGAGAAAGCCTATATAGGGGTGATGGGGAATTAGGGGAGTCCTGGTATAGCAAGGTGGATATATAGTACCAGATCAACATGTCAAGCTCTACAGGAAACCTCTGCAGATGCCCACAGATTGTATTGCATGAAACTTGTTTTTCTCACACTCTATTTCTATCACTAGGGTTTCAGATTGTAATTATGTGTCTCCTTTACCAGAATTTCAGTTCCTTCAGATCAAGAACTATGATTTATCCTTCTTTGAAGACCCAGGAATGTTATACTGTCATGCCCATTTAACATGGAAAATACTCAGTTGTCTTTTAACATATAAAACAGGAATTTCATATGGTCTGACCTACTAGATACATAATCACTAGTAGTTCAATAATGAAATGAATGGAGGAAAAGACAGAAGCTCAATTATTAAAGTAGAGCATAAGATATTAAGACCCACTGATATTATTAATAGGCCCTGAGACAAAAGAATTGTCTACATACTGAGTGGGATTTGTAGAACATCCATTTTGATGATGGTTCAGTTAAAAATTAAGAATCTGGAAATATCCTCAAGTTTTGTTCAGAATTGTTTCCAGTTTAATGGTGGGGAGGAATTGACACATTGAAGGGAAGAGGTCTAATAACTAAGGGAAAGAAGAGCAATAAATTAAACAGATTATATACCCTGTACTCTTCTAAGTTTTAAATATTCAGTAAATTAGACTTAAAATCAAATTATTAAATTCATGCAGTTACAAACAAGTTATTAGGATACATTAAAAATGTTTACTTTTTATAACTGTTAAATAAATAGCAAACAGAACTAATGTCCTTGTCTTCTATGAGAAGAAAATTATTAATGTAAATTTTTTAATGTTTATTTATTTTTGAGAAAGAGACAAAGCATGAACCAGGAGGGGCAGAGAGAGAGAGGGAGACACAAAATCCAAACCAGGCTCCAGGCTCCGAGCTGTCAGCACTGAGCCCAACGTGGAGCTGGAACCCACAAACTGTGAGATCATGACCTGAGCCAAAGTCAGACCCTTAACCCACTGAGCCACACGGGTGCCCCGAGAAAAAAATCATTTTTGATTTCAAATACCACCCTTAGGCTAATTATGTCAACACGTTATCTAAATTATACAAATTTTAAAACAGTACAGGCATTTTATAAGATTATGTATATGTACTCAATATGTAAAATAAGTTTATACAGGTAGTTTATAAGTATTTTAGTGAAATGTGTTCTTCTGCCTTGTTATCTTTTAATTTTATAATCTAAGATATTTTGGGGTGTGCTGTGGATTGAATGCGTATGTCCCCTCCAAAGCTCAAGTGTGAAATCCTAAACCCCAAGGGAATTATTTTGGAGGTGGAGCCTTTGGGAGGTGATTAGGTCATCAGAGTGGAACTTTAATGAATGGGATTTGTGCCCTTATAAAGAGATCCCAGATAACTTACCGAAGTTCCTACCATGTCAGATTATAGCAAAAAAACAGCTGTTTAGGAACTGGGTTCTCACCACACACTGAATCAGCCAGCACCTCGATCTTGGGCTTCCCAACCTCCAGAACTGTGAGAAATAAATTTCTTTTCTTTATATGCTGCTCAGTGTCTGGTATTTTGTTACAGCAGCCCTGAACGGACTAAGGCAAATGTCTATCCTCAAATATTTTCAGATATTCATTTTAATATATTTATTTTTCTGGGTTATCAACTGTTGACAAAATAATATATCCTTTGCATTCAAGCCTAAATGAAGAGGCCTTAAAAAAACCTATGTTAGTATTTCTAGGAAAACATACTGTATGTGTGCATAATAATGATATTCAGTATTTATATTGAATATACAGTACAGAAATTATAGCACGGCATGTGAGTTATTTTAAACACATGATAACCTTGAAAAATAATAGTAGCTTGGAAAAAATTACTTGACTTCATGAAGATCAAGCCCTGACTAAATCAATCTTCTCCAGAGTAAAAGAATCATCAGACTGAGTAAATTAAAGAGAAATAATAGACATAATCCATCTTGACTTTGAGTTTTGTCTGGCATAACTTAATTTGCTTAACACTAAACAGAAATACAGTTCTGATAATGTAAATATTAAGGAGTGATCATCTTAATTGGTTTCCATGTCCCTTATAGTTATTAACGTATCACAGTTAACTTAAAGGGGCATAATTTACACACTGATTCCTTTTATAAATATGTATTGAATACCTATGTAAGGGAACAGCCTTCCTTATTAAAAAGAGACTCCTCCAAGATTAGAGTGGAAAATTGTTTCAGAAAGACAACATCCAGCTGGGAAGGGGATGGGGATTACTTTAACCCTGGCCTGATGTTCTCTCATACTGACTTCCACTTCAGCAGAGGGCAAAATATTCCCCCTGAATATGAGAACAGAAAAGACAAATCAGGGGCGCCTGGGTGGCTTGGTCGGTTAAGTGTCCGACTTCGGCTCAGGTCATGATCTCGCGGTCCATGAGTTTGAGCCCCGCGTCCGGCTCTGTGCTGACAGCTCAGAGCCTGGAGCCTGTTTTGGATTCTGTGTCTCCCTCTCTCTCTGCTCCTCCCCTGTTCATGCTCTGTCTCTCTCTGTCTCAAAAATAAATAGACGTTAAAAAAAATTAAAAAAAAAAGACAAATCAGTCTTTTTTTCTCCTTTTGACACATTTATAGATATGGGGTAAAAGCAAAAGTTAAAGTTCCTGCCCTATTGAGTGCATATTCTAGCCCTAAAGTTATTAGACACACAGAAGCCATTAATAGACAAGGCGAACTGGTATTGCCATAACAGGAAAACATACAGAACACTCTGAATGGCAGAAGAGAACAAGTTAGTACTATTTGGGGCTATAGAATGATAAGGAAGTAGACACAACAGGTTTGGGGATGAGGTAGTTTTGAATTGTTCTTAAAATATGGGTTTGGCTTTATGTGGACAACTGTAAGATGGAAGTCACTGCAGGCAGTGGAAATATCGTGACCAAATACTTGGAGATGGGAATATGTGGGATATCTGTTGAGAACTCCAACAGATGCAAATTCAATATAAGTAGTGGGTAAGGTACCTGAAAGATTAGAGTGGGAGGTAAAGATTACAAAAATCATCTATGATTCTTAAATATCACTCTAAGGTAAAAATGCATGTTATTTTGTAAAGATGGAGGGGTGAACAGCATTTTTTCACATTAAAAAGTTATTGAAATTAAATGTATCTGCAGGGGCAGAAAAGAGATATGCCAGGCCTTTCTGTATGAAAAGAAAAAAAAAACACATTTATTTACTGAATGCTTTATTCTGGATCCAGAATTTAACATGATAACTCATTTCATCCTCACATTTGATGAGGCAGGGGATGTAATATTCATTTTATATATGAAAACACTGACTCCAGAAGATGTGATAGAACTTGCCTTATCTAACGTAACACGGTATCTTTGCTGGCATTTAAACTGAGTTCCTAACCCTGGCTGCTCATTAGAATCATCTAGAGAACTTCTTAATCACTATTTGAAAATAGTGAGGCTTACACCCATGCTGAGAGTTTGTAATTTAACTGACCAGTAGTCTAGACCATAGCTCGTCACAAAGATAAGGTTAAAACTCATTGATTTTCTTAATTGAAGGAGCGGTCAGGAATAAAAATAGAGTTATTCAATAAAGTTGAGTAAAGAGTAATAGAGATTGGAATTAAAAAGAAAAATCAAAACTCTGACAAAATAATTAGAAGACTGCTTTTCAAGGTCCCCCAAATATAAATTGTACATAGAAACAAAATTTCTACTTGAAAATATTTATATTGGAAAATTTGTATGCATATACACATACAGTTGATCCTCATTATTCGTGGATTTTATATTTGCAAACTTGTCTACTAGCTAAAATTTATTTGTAATCACAAAATCAATGCTCATGATGGTTTTGTAATCATTCACAGACATGCACAATAGGGGCAAAAATTTAAGCTGTCCAACATGTACATTTCCAGTTTAGATCCAATCTCACCTTAAACTAAACAAGGGGACATTCTGCCTCCTTGTTTCCTCTCTCATACTGTAAACAATTTTTGCAATTTCTTTAATGCCATGCTGTTTTCACAGTTTTGTGGTTTTGTTGATTTTGCTGTTTAAAATGACCCCCAAGCATAGTGCTGAAGTGTTGTGTAGTGTTTCCAAGCACAAGAAGGCTGTGATGTGCCTTACACAGGAAGATATGTGTGTGTTAACTAACCATTCTTCAGGCATAAGTCATAGAGATATTGCTCCTGAGTTCATGGTTAATGAATCAGCAGTATATATAAAATAAGGTGACTACACGGAAACAGACAAAAGATGAGTATTTTAACTGATTGGTTGACAAAAATGCTGTGACCAAAGGCTGGGAGGAACCTAACGCTGCATTCCCCCTAAGAGCAATATGTTTGCTAATTCAGTATTTCCGGTATAGAACAATATCGAGAATAACAACCAATTGTACATACAATCGTAAATGACATATTTGTCAAATGGGCCCTAATACAGATCATTGTGATTGTATTTGTTCAATGACTATTTCTTGAATTTACTATGTCAGGGCATTGCACTTTGCTGAGGATTCAGGGCTAGGTGAGAAAGAATCAGTTTCCACACTCACAGTTTATCAGTTCATTCACCTCGTATGAGTCGCTGCCACCAACTCCTTAACTGGTTATCCACGGGCTCCAAAAGGCAGTAATACGCCTACTCAGTTTACGCACCTCTCTATAATCTTTCTGCTTTACAGACCCTGCCTCTGGCTGAGAAAAGAGACACAGGCCACGTTGCTGTGAATTCAGCCAATACCACAGCCTTCCACAAGGGGAGGGCTGGCCTCTTCTGCACTTACACTCACGGTGCAAGTACAACCTGACCCTCAGAAGTTCTGCCCTGCCCTCACTGATTTGAGCCTTGAATGGTGCCAATGGGAAAAGGTCTGGCTGCTGCCGCCTCTAGGGCACAACAGGCAAGGTCTTTGGAGTCCAAGCAAATTGTCCAGTGAGAGTTAAGGCGAAAGGAGGAGGAGAGAGAATAAACTCCTCTTCTTCCTCTCTGCCTCTAAAAGAACTGATCCCACATAGAGCACTTGGGCAAGGCCATTTTCAGAGATCTTCCCCAGGACCAAAGATAGTTATGCTGTCTTGTGAACTTGTAGCCAGCTCAGCAATTACCATTTTGTATTCATTTTCTTTCCTTTTTGTTTTTTTTCTCCTTATTCTTGTATGTTATTGGCATTGCTCTTCCTAATAAAATCATACTATGTAAGCTTTGTCTTAGACTCTGTTTTCTACAGAATCTAGACCAAAACCTGGTTTATCAAGTTATAATTTGATCCAGTTTACCCTTTATATAATAGATTTATTTCTCCTTTCCTTACTAACTTTCTTTCTGACACTCACTAAATATTTATAGAAAATGCTTGGAATAATACAAGAGGAAAAACAAATTTGACTATGTTCCCAGGAGGTTATTTCCTGTAGCTATGTTTCTTCACACTTTAAATGAGGATAACAGAATCCGTCTCATAGCATGGTTGTAAGGATTAAATGTGATAATGCATGTATGATGCTCAGCACAGTAGTGTTACATGCTCAGTAGATGTGTATAGTACTTATTATTGTTATTATTATCATTACTGAAGTTTACTGAGCATATTGTTTGATCAACAGATGGACTGGCTAGGAAACAGCTAAGATAGTTTGCTCTACAATATAAAGCTGAGACCTGGACTGGAAAGAGACTACAAGAATCATAATAAAAGTAATTTAGAATCACCTTATAGAAAAAGCATGTGGGTTACTTTTTAAAAATAATTTCTAATTATTATGTAGAGGCTAGTGATTATGTAGTCTAGTGGTAGTCTCTGTTTTCACTGGGTTTATAAATAACACAGGCAAAGAGGTTTCAACAAGAGCATTTGTAGTTCACTCTACCAAGAAAAAATAAAAATGTTAAATCTCTATAATTGAGACTTAAGTATTCACCCTAGGATGTCTTTTTTAAATAATTTATTACTCATAATTGAGAATGTTTTGAACATGTATACTACTTGAAGATAGGAAAACTCAATAGTTTCCAGAGGTTCCCATCCAAGCATTTGACCTTAGAGACTCCAAAATTTGTATTTATGTGTTGTGTATTTGTTGTATATGGACATTAAATATAAGATAAAGCAACTGAGTAATTATGGGATAGCCAAATTATACCATTCTCTGTGTACTTGAGAACGAGATCCTCAATTTAGAAGAAAGGAAATACATGTAATATACATTCAATAAAATTATGTAGTCCAGAATTATAATTAACTATCAATAGGCATTTATGAGGTACTTTCTCTTCATAGTCTATCTGGCGAAAGAGACTAGAAACAACGACCAAGTTAGTAACAATGACTGGACTTTAAATCCTGATTGTGTCATCAGGATATGTCATTTTTAATATGTTATTTTTCTGTTATAAGAAAGGATTCAGGACATCTCAGAGAATAACTGACCTCAGGACTTGCACAAGAAATGTACAAGAAAGCCTGGAACCAACCTTGTCATTATGATCTGCAAGACTATCAAAGACTAATAGAGTTATGCACAAAAGTTCCCATTTTTCCCAAAGGGGCAGTATGAGCTTTAATAAAGTGAAGCATTTTAATAGATTAAAATCATTAACCAGTTTAAATCCATGAGTTCAGATTTGGTTATTTGTCTCCCAGTTTCAAGGCTCTATTGGAACAGGAACAGTTTTCAAGTTCACTCACATGCTCATATGACTATTGACAGGCCTTAATTAAGGTCCTTACTGGCTATTGGCTGAAGACGTCAGATCTTCACCACATTGTCTCTCCTTAGGCAGCTCACAACATGGCAGCTGGCTCCAGTCACAACTATTGAGAGTGAGAGAAGGACTATGTGAGAAAGACAGAAGACACAGTCTTTCTGAAACCTGATCTCACATATGGCATCCAAATTTGGCCATATTCTGTTAATTAAAAGTAAGTCAGTAGGTCCAGCCCACGTTCACATGAGAGTATTAAATAAGGGAGGAATCACTGGAAGCTATTTTAGAAGCTTCTTTCCGTGAACAGAATCAATTCATCATCTTAGAGTGGGGCAAACACATCAAGCCTTTGTGGAAAAAATTTCAAGAAAGATTAGTTGCTAACTTTGCAGTATAGCTTTTCTCCTGGTATCATCACTGGGTTTTTGTTTCCTGGTGTGTGTATGTATCTATCTATATATCTATTTATCTATATCTATATCCATATCTATGTTACATGAAATGTCTCAAATTTTCTGAATCATTCTTTGAGAATTATGGCAGGTTTATATTGTCCAAAAAGTGTCCTCAATGATAACTTCTATGCTACATGCACTTCTGCAATAAGATCTTGTCCCCTCATCAAGAGATGGAGTCCAGTCCTCTTTACTGTCTTCCTCTTCTAACTGAGCGGCTTGGATTATTCACTATTGGGACACTTCTTGGAACCCAACAGTCATAGTGTAAAAGGCCCGAGCCACACTGTAAGGCCACATGTAGGCATTTGGCAAAGTTCAGCTGAATTCTCAGCCAACAGCTAGCATGAGTTGCCAGTCATGTGAGTGAGCCATCTTGACATGCCAGACTAATTGAGCCCCCATTTGTCTGCAGCCTCATGCAACAGGGCATGAAATAGAAGAATCACCAACTTAAGCCCAGTTATCATAGGAACAGTAAAAGATAATAGTTATAAACCACTAAATTTTGGGTTTATTTATTATGTTGCAATAGATACCAGGCACAGGAATAAATGGGGGTAATTCAAGGATCTACTATTCAAGATACTCTTTGTACCCCATAGCAGAGTTCAGTCAAAACATGCTATTGCCTTGACTTTTTTGTTTGTTTGTTGAGCAGTCCAACAAAGAATGTTTAAAAATGTAATCATTTTAAGAAATGTAATCAATCACATGGGAAGCTTGGGTGGCTCAGTTGGTATAGTGTCCAACTCTTCATTTTAGCCCACGCGGTGGTCTCATAGTTCTTGAGATCAAACCCTGTGACCAGCTTTGTGCTCATAGCGCAGAGCCTACTTGGGATTCTCCCTCTCTCTCTGCCCCTCCCCTGCTCACTCTCTCTTCCTCTCAAAATAAACATTTAAAAAATGTAATCAATCACATTTGTGTTACACATACCTTGAAAGCAAAATTATACTCTTGTTTTGATATAATGATAAATGTATATAGTAGTCCTTTCTGTGAATGGTCTAATTCATGACAGAGAGTTCACTCTTCTCTATTTTCCATGTTTTTTTTTCCATTTCTCATGTTTTTGAAGAAACACTTCAACTATTGCCTAAACATCTGTAACCATTTTATTTCTATTTTTTTTCTGATATGGAGTAGTGCTGGTTAGATAAATAGAAAGATAGAGAATTATTAACATTTTCATTACATCATTTTCCCTGAAATATCTTTTCAGTTCCTACATTTCACCAGTATTTCCTGCTGCTACATGGCTACTTAATGCTCAGGTTATGTTTAAACCATGTTTTGCCCCAGAAATGTGGAATTTGTACCAAAATTTAACTAGTTATCAATTGAAATTATATCTAAAATATTTTCTTTGTTTTGTTTGGTAGTTGCCAAGCAATAGCAGCTCAATGAACTGAAACACTTTAAACACCACAAAATTGAAACGATGAATTTGCAACTAAAAGTTTCCATAAAAGAACTTCCCCATGTTTACTTTGGTCTACTTCTATCTCAAACTTTATTCCTTTAATTATATACCAAGCCAGTCAAATACCAGTATCTAAATTGATTTGTTTATGATCAGTATAAACAAATGTATAGCCAAGTGAGACATCTGGGGAAGTCTTCAAATGTTAACCACAGCATTTTCACAAAACACATTTTGAAATTTTTTATTGTTGTTGCAATCTTTGCCATAGAGATGGACTAAGGTTATGCCCTTTCCTTTTCTTATAATCTTTGACTCAAAAAGAGGAAGGATAATTAATGGTTGGTATAGTCTGGGAAATGCTATCAGCTTTTAGCAGACTTATTAAAGCATGTTTAGTTTTTAAGAACATACTGTGTGTTTTAACTGGCTGTCTATTGAAACTCTCACGAGTTCATGAGGTCATATAAACATAGGAGGATGTAAATACTCTGAAAATCAAAGTGAAGAAAATGAAGAAGATCAAAGTGATCTAGTTTACAGCTTTCCTGGAATGTGAGGCCAGATTTTGAATTCTTTCCCCAATGATACTAACCATGTACTTTGTAGACCAAGCATGTATGTGGCACGTTACTGAAAATGCTGTTTAACTTTTTGACTTATAGGCACTTTCCATTTTTCTTAAACGGAAGTGGAAAAAATACAACTGGAACAAATTAAGAATATTAGAATAACCTGGAAACTTCAAATAGAGTTTAGAAGTATTTGGAGGGAGGGATGTTAAGAAATAACAGGTAGATTCTTTCAACATCTCCTTCACAATTGGGCATAAATGTAGTTTTCTCCACAAAAACAATAGATTGTTACTCTGAAATCAATATTAATTATAAAACTGTAAGTGGACAGGAAGTTTAAAAGGTTATATATTGCTTGTGACAATTAGAAATATTTTAAAAAGAAATCAAAACATTTCCAAAATCAAGATACTGCTTAAAAAATATTTTAGTCTCTATACAGAGACTTTTCATGTGTATCACAGTGAACATAGTAGATGAGGGCACATAGTGAACACAGTGGATAGGAGGACATGTGACTGGGTGAGATGCCCCTTTACTGCAGTCCTATCATTTTTCCTTCACCTCCCCAGCTCCACGGTCTACTTTGTTCTTAGGGGGTTTGAGGATTTTAGGAGTAGCTCCTCCCATTTTAAATTTCTACTTAGGAGCTCTGCTAGTGGCATGCCCACTGTGTTGTTTTCTTACAGTGTGGTCTCAGAGTTGAGAGAAGAAAAAGAGTGAAAGGGGTCATTTCAAGTAGAAGAATGCATTACACCTCAATTTGCCTCTTTTTTCCTCCAATGCCTGTTCCCTTCCTGTCCCTTCTTCTTCCATCACAATACCTCTCTCATGCATGCACTCTATTTAATCTTTGGCAGTTTGCAGCTAGATGTATTCAAGTGACTAAATTCTTAAATGGGGGTGTTTCAAGAAAGAGTGTTCTAGAGAAGCCTCCAGAAATCTTCCTTAAGGGTCAGTTGGCCCATGCACTTGGCCCTTTTCTTTGCCCCCCTGTTTCCATATGCCGCCTGCATGAATACCAGCTTGCTCCATGGGGAGAAAGGACACACCCTAGAGATGATGAATGCTCCTGAACTGGAAGGAACCCAAAGTTCCTAAGGACTTGTTAAAATAGAGCTACTGACCTAATTCTAGACAACCAAGCTATGGGACTTCATGGAGAAAAATATATTTGTATCTCACGTAAGCCATTTTTTTTTTTTTGAGTAGTGGCATTTCTTTCCCCAACTAAACATAATTCCAATGAATATAGTTAAAATCAGAGTTTTCAACCTGTCTGTGGATTTATGATTATATTTAGCCTTTGATTTGAGGTTTACATTCTGGACCAAATGCCATTTAAAATATATCAAGAAATTATTGAACATTTATCATATGTAAAGTACTTTTGTCCAAAGAATGTTGAGCTGATCTCTATGAAAACAAAAACTTATTGGCAGTCGTCTGTACCCTGTAGGCAAAGGCAGCAGCCCAAGGAAAAGTGACTTTGTAACTTTATTAAAAAAGCAAAAACAAAAAACAAAACAAAAATAAATGTAAATCTATGCATCTTCATCCCCCTTTCCCCCATTCTTCCTATCAACTAAAAAGCCACGAAAACCATTTTAACCTTGCTAATAAATGTGGCATTTACCACAATGTTTTCTCCCTCCATTTTTACCTACACTAACCTTGTCAAAGGAGGACGACGAATGTTAAAATCAGCACTGAGAACTTCTCACCTGGCACGGTTTATTGGCCTCGGGCGTGTGGGCAGACTTGCTTTGGGCAAAAATTCCAAGTGGTTGTTAATGTATAAATCCTTCCAAGCAATACAGTTTAGAACCTAATGCCCTTTACAGATTCTTTTGTGTCCCTCGATACAATGCGCTAAGTTCCAAAGACCGTGCAGTATTTTTGCAGGAAGCAAGGTAGAAGGGTAACCTAGAGGTCAGATACCAAAAGTGAACCAACCTCGGCGCGTTCTCTCTTTCGCGGGCGCGATTTTGGTCTCCTTTCCTCAGAGCAGCTTCCCTGGGAACTCTGCTCCGCCCTCAAGATGGCGGCCAGGTGGAACCTTCCACGAGAGCGCGGGTCAGTCTCTCCACAGAATTTGGTTTGGAACCTGAGCTAAGTCGCCCCGCTAGGCCCACAAGCAGCCTGCCGGTTCTCCGCAGCAGGATCTGGCGGGGAGGCAGAGGTTGCTAACACTGTGTGCGGGGCGCGTCCCGCAGCGCCCTGGATGCAACAAGGAGGTGAGATCCATGTGCAAAAGGAACCGTCTGGTGGAAGCACAGGGCCAGGTTGTCTCTTTCAGATTTTTTCTGTGAAACATTTCTGTGAACTCAGGGGGGAAAAAAAACCAAACCAACAGCACAGATTGAGTAGGATTTTACAGCAGGGAGTATCGATGATGTTAGAGTTGATTTTCCCTTTCATCTTTTATTTCATATTTGACAGCGTCTGCTTATGTATTTGTAAGATGACTCTCTCCGAACAAACCTGAGCAGATGCCCTACAAGGTTAAAGGAAATAGGGGCGAAATAATTTCCCAGTTTTTATTACGATGTTTAAGTAGTGTTCTACAGGGGAATGAATCTGTCTTTAAAATACATCTTTGTGCTGTTTCCTTTTCTGAGGAAAAAAAAAAGGCAACAAAACCGTCATTTTAGCAAGTTTTAATGACTATATTTTAAAGGATTTAAAATAGTTTTCAAAAAGACCGTGACTTAGGAAAACCGAAAGGATACTCATCCCCGTTTTCTAGCGTACCCTGTACTCTCGTGGGGTGTTCTTACAAGATCTGAGATACAGTTTTATTCATATCCTTAACAGATTGAGGAACTGCCTTTTCCCAGCCAATGCGTCCTATTACATCTGAGAAAGTCTGCTAGAGACTGCAAGCTATTTTTCAATTTATTCCCAATTTGATGACCATATTTCTTTGAAAGAAAATTATTTTCAGGGAAAATTAATGGAATATTTGAAGGAAAATTAAGGAAGAGTGGGCAAAGATTGAGAATGAGATGAATAAACTACAGAATAACAAGATTTTGGTTTTTTTTTTTTTCCAAAAGGAGAAAATTTACAATAGTTACCTTTCCTCCCCTAACTTCCCCCAATTCTCCTCCACTTTTTCTTCAAATCCCTTACCTTTCAGTTCTGAACACACACACACACACACACACACACACACACACACACGTTCCTTCAGGCCAATGCTCAATTCCCTTACCTGTTTTGACAAGAAATGCATACTGCAGTCACACGCCAGAGGCCATGGTTATACCAAAGTCACAGGTCAATAAAGATCACTTTCATTTCTTATGAGCCTTTTTATCTTCCTTTTCTCCCATGTGGGCAGGGCCAACAGAAAGGGAAAGACAGAAATGTCAAGGGGTCTGGCTGTCAAAGAAACCCCTACTCCCTCCAAATAACTTGATGGCCCTTAAACTTTTGCTACCTTGCCTTAGGAAAAATGGCCTTTTCTCTTCTCCTCCTCCTCACAAGGTGTTCTTCTCCCTTTCAAAATGAAGTTAAAGCCTTGACCCCGCTTTCTTGATGATATACAATATAAAGTAAAAAGAAAAGATTGGTAGATTTTCCTTAAAATTGTCCTTTAAAAGGAACAATTTTACAACTACATCGTATTTTAGTTTAACATATTTGACATATGTTCTGTGAGTTCATACATGTTTTTTTGAAGGTCATAAAGGTAGGCTTTGCACAATTAAGTGGACTTCACATTGGGAAGTTTTAGCTACCTTTTCTAATGTATTCTTTATTGCTAGTATTTACATGATCATTTTTCTTCTGTGAGCATATGCATAATTGGAGAGTATGACTAGAAATAGTATTATCATTATGAGATCCATGCTATCCAGGTAATACTGAACATAAAAGAAACAGTTAACCTTCTAGCCATTCCTTTTTTTCTCTGTTTTGGAAAGTTAAAAATATTGTAAAAATATTGAAGTTTTATTTCTCAAGTTTCTGATTCAACAGTATACCAAACAAACACATTCTTTAAAAGTATCCATGATCAGAAGGTGATTCAGGGGCCTCAGTAATTTTCAAGGAATGACCTAAAGTTGATCAATAATAGCATATTATTAGGTCAAAATTATTATTAGAAATAGAATTTAGATCCTGATTCCCATGTAAGTGTCAGATCATGTTTATGTATACATGCTGGTGTATATATATATATACACATACATATATATACATACATATATACACACATATGTGTATGTGTATGCGTATTTATGTATGTATGTATGTCTTGAAATTGTACACGAGAGAGAGAGAACTGGTTTTCAATGTTTAATGGACAGTGGAATCTTTAGGAAAAATTACTAATTGTAATAAAAACACAAGATTTGGGTACACATCTCCTTTCTCTCTTTTCAATGAATGAAACAAGATTTTCCAAAATTAACTGGAAGGTTAATAGAAAAAAAAGTTACTATCTAATTAGATAGGCAAAGGCAAACAGATTGTTCAAGAAAACATTCCTTTCAGGGACAATTAGGACATATTGAGTGAGATAAAAAAAAATGTAACCATCATTAATAAATTAGACTATTGAAACAGTTTAAAGATTCAGGTTTGATTTTTCATTTGTGAGATAAATGTAGATGTGTCTAATAGTATGTATGAAATTGATTATAAGCTAGGACTCTGAACCTCTGGCCTGGACTTGTGTCACCAAATTTAATGGATGAAAATTGGAAATTGTTAGACTCCCTACTTATGGTCCCATAATTATAAGCTTATAAGCAATAGGATAAAGATTGGTATTTTGTTCTCCTGCTGATCTACATTTAGTCAGTCTTAATTGAAGAACTGCTACGTATTTATTTACAAATCCAATTTATAGAATTGAATACAATTAAGAAATAAAACAATGATTGGATATTATATTTACAAACGTGGGAGACTTTTGGGGAACTTCAGTCATTACTTAATGATATTTGCTTAATTTTATGAAGATTATATATACTTCAATAACTCATTCTCCTCCCATGGTAGTCTTTTTTTTTTTTTTTTGGCAAAGAACATTTAGTATTGTATAAGTTACCTATTTGTATTAATTGTCTTCACTTGTCACCTAGTAAAATACACTGCATCAATTCGAAAAGAGATTTGAGGGGAACCCTGGTGGCTCAGTTGGTTAGGTGTCCAACTCTTGGTTTTAGTTCAGGTCATGATCTCACAGTTCTTGAATTTGAGTCCCTTATCAGGCTCTGCACTGGCAGCACAGAGCCTGCTTGAGATTCTTCCTCTCTCTGTGCCTCTCCCCCTCTTGTGCTGTCTCTCTCTCTCAAAAAAAAAAAAAAAAAGATGTGAGTTGGAAAAACTTTAGTTTTCTTAAAAATACATATCTCATATCGTATCAAAGGGATTTTTCCACAATATGTTTACATTTGATCATGTGTAATACTTCTCAAGAATAGGTTTAGTTGGGGTTCCTGGGTGGCTTAGTCAGTTAAGCGTCTGACTCGATTTCAGCTCAGATCTTGATCTCATGGTTTGTGAGATTGAGCCCTACATTGGGCTCTGTGCTGATACAGTGGAGCCTGCTTGGGATTGTCTCTCTCTTTTTTCCTCTCTCTCTCTGCCTCCCCCAGCCAGCTTGTGCACGCTCTCTCTCTCAAAAATAAATAAACATTAAAAAAAAAAAAAGGTTTAGTCATGATTTAATGTGTTATAAAAGATGATTCTGTTCCATAGAAAGTGTTTTTAAATAGTGTAAGAATTTATTTTCAAAATCTAAAATTATTGATCCTTTAGTTAAAGGAAAATAGGTAGTTTTATGATCAGCATATTTGTTGTAATAATGAAATGCATATTCACTTAGCCTAGGAATATGGCTCAGAAAATAAATTAGCAAGCTGTTTCAAACTTCTTGTCACCTGATTTATCTTCAGACTTTCCCTATAGCGGTGCTTTAAAAATCATGAGAGAAAAGCCTATTTATTCATGACTTATTTCAAGGTGTTTTTGCAGTGCTGGGATCTTTATTTTAAATTGATTTTTATAAATATATTCATAATTGCCCTCACTTGGCCATACTTAGCATTGACTGCTTCCCTTTTGAATCAAGATAGATTAAAAAAAAATAGACAAATCACGTTTAAAAGTACAAAGGGTCATGCTTAATTTCAAACCACAAACTGTCAAAACCCTGTATTCTCCTCACCCGGTCATTTTATACCTGATAAGTAAACCCACTTGAGGAATGTTTATATGCCCCAACGCTTTTGGACAAGTTCACTGACAGAACACATTCTTTGAAGAAATATATCACAACTGCTTATCTCCCTGAGTGTTACCCCAAACCCTGTCAGTGCTAATGATATCAGGACATGATTTAAATAAATTCTTTTGAGAGTGGCTATGGGTATTCCTGCATTCAAATCACAAATATGGGAATTTTGGCTGTGAACGTGGGCAACAGATACTTCAACATGCACAGCATTCTGTTCACATATGAGAAGCTTTAATAGAGAAGTGCTGTGGAGAAGCATTGCTGTCACTCTGGGGTTTAAGATACAACTTCTGCCTTCCCTAAGCAGGAAAAAAAAGGGGGGGCGGTATACTTCTGTGTAGATTGCATATATGTATATCACGGTTCTATCAGAGTGAAGGAGAAAAAAATAATGCAGTTATTTTTAACGTAATAAATATATAGGTAATGTTGGTTCTCTACGTGGTAGCAGTGAGTGCAAATTGTGTGTCCCTCCCATCTTCTGTTTTCTCATATCATAAATGAGGTATTTTTTTTTCTTTTCTGTGATGGAATCAAGCCATTAAAATCTATATGAATGATGCTGTGAATTCTGGGACTAAATCTATATCTTAATTTTCAGCACAATGACGTCTCTTCTTTCAATGGAAATTATTCTTCAAGGAATTTCCATTTTTCAACATTATTTCTCCACATGTAAGTAATCTTTTAATTTATTTTAATATCAAAATAAATACTTTGGAACAATAATTTATATGCGTTTTTGCATCCAGAGGCTTTTGTGATAGTGATTCTTATGTTACGACCTTTCCATGTAGTTCATTTGTTTAGTTAGCAAAATGATTGTTGAATGTCCATAGGTGGCAAAGTAGCATCAAAAGTTACTGCATTTAATGTGTAGATTAAATTTGACAAGTAATTAGAAGTGGTTTAGTCCTAAACAACAAATGAACTTCTTTTTATTTATAATGGCTTTAAATTTTTTTTTTAAGTTTACTTATTTATTTTGAGAGAGACAGAGACAGCACAAGTGGGACAGGGGCAGAGAGAGAGAGGGGGAGGGAGAGAAAGAACCCCAAGCAGGCTCAGCGCTGCCAGCTGCAGAGCTGGACGCAGGGCTCAAAGTCATGAACTGTGAGATCATGAGCTGAGCTGAAACCAAGAGTCGGCCACTTAACCGATTGAGCCACCCAGGTGCCTCTCTAGTGGCTTTTAATATAAAGGTATCTTTTGACTTTTACTGCTCAATTTTTTGAAAAAGTAAAATATGACATATGAAACAAATTCTCTCAGTTGTTACGTATTCTGGAATAGTTTAGTGTGTTGGAACCTCTTTTTAAAAATCCATAGAAAATATGTATTTCACCTATTTTCAAGGTCACCACGTTAATTTATTAATTTTTATTATTTATTTAGAGTTTAGGCCTTTTTAGTTGAGGTAAAATTGGTATATGACATTTTATTAGTTTTATTTTTATTTTTTTTTAAACGTTTATTTATTTTTGAGACAGAGAGAGACAGAGCATGAACAGGGGAGGGTCAGAGAGAGAGGAAGACACAGAATCCGAAGCAGGCTCCAGGCTCTGAGCTGTCAGCACAGAGCCCGACGCGGGGCTCGAACTCACAGACCGTGAGATCATGACCTGAGCCGAAGTCAGACGCTTAACCGACTGAGCCACCCAGGCGCCCCAACATTTTATTAGTTTTAGACGCATACCATAATAATTCAATATTTGTATGCACTACCAATAGATTACCATTGTCTAGTTGCTGTATGTCACCATGAAGTTGACCCTGTTCATATTTTGCCCACCCTCCAACTCTCCTTCCCACAATATGTATATATACACACACATATGGATAAAGAAGCCATTACATGTGTAATGTCTAAGTATCTATTCAATGATGGATACTTAGAAGGTTGTTTCCATATGTTGGCTATTGTAAGTAATGCCGCAGTGAATGTAGGGGTGCATATTTTCTTTTCATTCTGTTTTCATTTTTGTCAGAGAAATACCCAGAAGCAAAATTACTGGATGACATAGTAGACCATTGTTAATTTGGGGGGAAATTCTATATTGTTTTCCATAGTGTCTGCATCAATTTCATTCCCACCAATAGTGCACAAGGGTTGCTTTGTCTCCATATCCTCTCCAACACTTGTTATTTCTTGTCTTTTTGATAATGGCTATTATAATAGGTGTGAAGTGATACTCATTATGGTTTTTGATTTGCATTTCCCTGATAATTAGGATGATAATGAACATCGTTTAATATGCCTTTTGGCCATCCATATGTCTTCTTTGAAAAAATACCTATTTACATTGTCCATTTTTAATTGGATTGTTTGTTTTTAATTGTTTTGTTTGTATTGAGTTGAGTTCTTTATATATTTTGCAGATCAACCCTTTATCAGATATATGATTTGCAAACATTTTCTCCTTTTCAGTAGGGTGCCCTTTCATTTTGTCAATAGTTTCCTTTGCTTTGTGGAAGTTTTTACTAATTTTTATTTTTGCTCTTATTGCTTCAGTTTTTGAGTCACATTCAAAAATTCAATGCCAAGACCAATATCAAGGTGCTCACTGCCTAGGTTTTCTTCTAGGTGTTTTCTGGTTCCATTTAAGTCTTTAATCCACTTTGAGTTAATTTTTACATTTGGTGTAAAATAGTGGCCTAGTTACATTCTTTTGCCTATGGTTGTCCAGGTTTCCCAGTACCCTTTATTGAAGAGACCATCCATGCTTCATTGTATATTCTTGGCTTCTTTTTCATAAATTAATTGACATATATATGTGGTATTATTCCTGGGCTTCTGTTCGGTTCATGTATCTGTTTTTAGGCCAATACCATCGATTTTGATTATGTAGCTTTCTACTATAGTTTGAAATCAGGGAGCATGATACCTCCAGTTTTAGTCCTCTTTCTCAAGATTGCTTTGGGTATTTGGGGTCTTGTCTGGTTTTAAAGAAATTTTAGAATTTGTTCTATTACATTGAAAAATGTCATTGGAGCGGGGAGGTGCAGAACAGTAAAAAAGAAAAAGAAAAAAAAGAAAAATGTCATTGGACTGTAGATGGCATTGGGTCATGTGAGCATTTTAACAATGTTATGTTTCAATCATGAGGACGGAATATTTATCATTCCCATTTATTTAAATCTTCTTCAGTTTTTTTTTCATCAGTGTGTTATAGTTTTTAGTGCACAGTTCTTTCACCTCATTGGTTACGTTTATTCCTACCTGTTTTACTGGTTGATTTTTTTGAAGCATTTATAAATTGGATTGTTTTCTTAATTTGTTTTTTTGATAATTATTGTATAGACATTGTATTATATTGTTATTAGTATACAGAAATGTAATAGATTTTTGTATATTGATTTGTTACCCTGCAACTTTACTGAATTCATTTATTTCAACAGTTTTTAGCATAGATTTTAAAGTTTTCTATACATAATATGTCCACTGTGAATAATGATAGCTTTACTTCTTTCTTTCCAATTTGTATGCCTTTTATTTTCTGCCTAAATGCCACAGCTATGATTTCTAATACTGTGTTGAATAAAGGTGGAGAGAATGGGCATCTCTGTCTAGTTCCCAATCTTAGGAGAAAAATGTTTAGCCTTTCAGTTGAGTATGATACTTGCTGTGGGTTTGTCATATATGATTTTTATTATGTTGAGATATGCATTCTCTACCTTTACCTTGTTGAGAGTTTTTATCAGAAATGAATATTGAATTTTGTTCCTTTTTTCTGCATCTATTGAGAATGATCATGTGATCTTTTTACTTCATTTTATTAATATGGTGTATCACATTGATTAGTTTGCAGATGTTGAATCATCCTTGCTTCCCTGAAATAATGTGGGGTATGATTCTTTTAACGTATTGTTGAATTCGGTTTACTAATGTTTTGTTGAGGATTTTTTGCATCTATGTTCATGAGGAGGGATATTGGCCTGTAATTTTCTTTTCTTTCTTTCCCTTTCTTTTTCTTTCTTTCTTTCTTTCTTTCTTTCTTTCTTTCTTTCTTTCTTTCTTTCTTTCTTATCTTTTCTGCTTTTGGTATCAGGGTAATACTAGCCTAGTAAAATGAATTTGAAAAAAAACAAGCAAACAAATAAAAAAAAATCCAACAAGGGGCACCTGGCTGGCTCAGTCAGGAAAGCACATGAGTCTTGATCTTGGGGTTATAGATTCATGCCCAGCATTGGATGCAGAGATTACTTTTAAAAAATGAGTTTGGAAATATTCCCTCCTCTTCAATTTTTAGGAGTGTTGGAGAAGGATGGACATTAAATCTTCTTTGAATGTTTGGTAGATTCACCAGTGAAGCCATCTGGTCCTAGACTTTTGTTTATTGGTAGGTTTTTGATTACTGGTTCAATCTCCTTACTAGTAATCAGTCTATTTAGATGTTCTGTTTCTTCATGATTCAGTCTAAGAAGATTGTGTGTGTTATATTTAGATGACTTTCTCACTATCTTTTGTGTATCTACTATAGATTTTCGTTTTGTGGTTACCATGAGGCTTCCATATAACAGTACATGTGTGTTTGTGTATGTGTGTGTATACGTATGTAAACACATATATGCCTATATATGTTGATAGTTTAAATTTGAGCATATTCTAAAACCTCTACATTTTTACCCCCCCACCATCCAGCATTTTATGTTTAATGTCATGTTTTATATTGTTATTATTTTGTGTATCCCTTAATGTGTTACTGTATAATTAAAGTTAATTTTATGCCTTTTGTCTTTTAATCATCAGAGTATCTTTGTAAGTGATTAACTTTTACCATATATTTGCCCTTACCAGTGAGATTTTTACTTTTATATGTTTTGCAGTTAGTGCCTTTTCTTTTCTATTCATAGAAGTCCTTTTAACATTTTTTGTAAGACTAGTTTCGTGGTGATGAACTCCTTTTGCTTTTGCACATCTGGAAAACTCTTTATCTCTTCTTCTATTCTTCTATTTTGAATAATAACTTTTCTGGGCAGAGAATTCATGATTGGAAGTTTTCTTCCTTCTTGCACTTTATATCATGCTACTGCCTTCTGGCCTGCAAAGTTTCTGGTGAAAAATCAGCTGACAGTCTAATGGGGTTTCCCTTATATGTAGTAAGATTTCTCTTGCTGCTCTTAAGAGTCTCTCTTTACCTTTTACCTTTTGACATTTTAATTATAATGTGTCTTATTGTGGATTTCTTTGGGTTCATCTTTTTTGAAATTCTTTGCTTTCCAGACCTGGATATCTGTTTCCTTCCTCAGGTTAGGGAAGTTTTTAGCTATTATTTCTTCAAATAAAATTCTTGCCCCCATCTCTCTTCTCTTTCTGGGACCCATATAATACAGAATGTTAGTACACTTGATATTGTCCCATAGGTCTTGTAAACTATCTTCAATTTTTTAAAATTATTTTTTATTTGATGCTCTGTTTGGGTGAGTTCCACTGCCTTGTTTTCCAGATCAGTCAATTTTTCTGCTTCATTTAGTCTGCTGTTGAACCCTTATAGTGTATTTTTCAATTTAGTTATTACATTCTTCAGCTCTGTGACTTCTGTTTGGTACTTTCTTATATTTTCTACCTCTGAAGTTCTCACCCTGTTCATCCATTCTTATCCCCTATTCAGTGAGCATCTTTATGACCATTGCTTTGAACTCTTTTTCAGACAGATTACTTATCTCTGTTTAACTGAGGTCTTTTTCTGAAGTTTTGTCTTGTTCTTTTGTTTGGAACATATACCTCTGTGTCCTCATTTTGCTTGACTCTCTGTGCTGTTTCTATGAATTATGCAAACTACCTCTCTCAGACGTGAAGGAGTGGCCTTTTTAGGAGATAGGCCTTATTGTTCAAACTTGTCCTAGCTCTTATTTGCCTTTCAAAACTTTGTGATTATTTTTTAAGTAGGCTGATTTATTCTTGATAGGTCCCAATTGTTGAGTGTGTGCCAAGAACTGTCAGTGTTCCAAAGGGAGGGATCTCAGTCAGCACTTGATTTCAGGTTGACTGGAATCTAGGTCCTTAGGCTATAGCTTTCAACTTATGTAAATATATGTGTGTGTGTGTGTGTGTGTGTGTGTGTGTGTGTGTGTGTGTGTATTCCTATGGGATGTCAATCTAGACCTCGCTGACCTCCAGACTAAGAGGTCTGGAGGTGTCCCCTGGGTGGCAGTTGTAAACATTGGGGCTTCAGATGAGCGTATAAGCTTCTTTCTGGGAGGTACTCGTGAGGTCAAGAAAGGGCAGGAAGGTGGTGTCTCCCTGCCTGTGTTCCCAGAGAGCACCTTTGTAGCCTGTATATATGTAGCAAACCTGAAGTCTTTCCCTCAGAGTGAAGCTCTAGGACAAATAAATAGGCCTTTTCCTTGTGCAGAGGATGTTTTACATTGTACTCTCTGTGCAGTGTCCTGGATGTGATATTCTACCCGGTAGTGTCTTTCTATAGTTAAAGTCACATGGGGCCCAGGATTGTAAACTTCCCTGGCCACCAGAGATAGGTGATCAGGAGGTGGCCCCTGTGTGAACTTTGCTTGCCTGTTGGCAGGCCACCTTTAATAAGGCTGAAAGAGTGTTTAGGATGGGCCATGTCCTCAGCTGTGTAAGAGAAGAGTGCTGGGAGCAGGGCATGTCTGTGGCTTTCTTAATGCAGCAAGAATTTTGGGGATAGGGCACAGCTGTGGTGTTAGCAAAGTTCCATTCATGTGTGCCCAATTGTACTAGAAAGGTAGAGGGAGTGTGCAAAAATGGTGTTCACCTGTGCTTTGTTCCTGAAGACAGTCCCAGCTGGTCTCTGGCCTTCAGAAGATGCTTTAAGAGTAGCAAATGAATCACCGTCCCATATTTTCCAGTCACATATCAAACTGCGGCCTTTGCCTTGTGTCCTGGGATAAATGAATCTGTGCATGAGCCCATTCAGAAGGAGTATCCCAGATTCTCACAGCTCTCAGGGTATAAGCCTGGATGTAAGCCCCATTGGTTTCCAGAGCCAGGTATCTTTGGTGTCTTTATCTCCTTGTGCAGGTCTCAAGGGTTGGGGTGCTCAATGTGGGTTACAAAGCCATCACTCCTTTGGGAGAAGCTCTGCACCTGTGAGATCTCTCCCCATTATGTATTGCCAAATGTGGGGGGTTTTTGCTGAGACTACATCTCTGCCTCTCCTACCCATCTTGATGTGGTTCTTTTTTTTTTTTTTTAATTTTTTTTTTCACGTTTATTTACTTTTGAGACAGAGAGAGACAGAGCATGAATGGGGGAGGGTCAGAGAGAGGGAGGCACAGAATCTGAAACAGGCTCCAGGCTCTGAGCTGTCAGCCCAGAGCCCGACGCGGGGCTTGAACTCACAGACCGCGAGATCATGACCTGAGCCGAAGTCGGCCGCTTAACCAACTGAGCCACCCAGGCGCCCCTGATGTGGTTCTTTTATCTCTTGTTGTGGAGGGAGCTCTTCATTTAGTTGTCAGTTTGTTTTGAGTGAAAATTATTCACATCTTGCTGTAGATTTCATGTGTCAGTGTGAAGTGAGTTCAGGGTTTTCGTATGTTGACATCTTGGTCCCAAACATATACTTATTTGTGTATTACTCAAATGACTTTTTTTTCTGACTACAAAGTCAGATATTATTTATTTATTATTGGCATGGCAAATAAAACTATTTTTAAAATTATTTTTGTATTGCCTACCTAAAATATGAAAAAGTTTATTTCTTAAAGTCCAGGAAAAAGAATAACATTGTATTGATTTGAGAATTAATCTTAATAATTGAGTAATAATGAAAAACTTAAGATTATTCAGTGTTAATAGCAATTTTGTTAGCAGTTTGCAAAGCTTTAATGAGAAAAGTCCTGAATAAAGAAATTCAAAATCAAATAATTGGAATAATATAGTCTTCTCTGTAGACTTCTTTTATGTCTGATCTTTTTAAACATAATGTGAATAAAGATCTTCTTTATGTACTATTCCATAATTGCCAGTAAGTGTAAGAGCCAATTAATTTTTAGAATCAGTTGACCCTTTATATCTAATATATACATTCTAATATTATATTTAATATTATGAATAATCTTTAAGGATAAAATAATCCACAGAAAAGTTGAATAGTGGTTGCATATATAGATAAAATCAAATAAAATGCATATAAAATATTTTGAAAAATATTTACACATGTATAGTTAAAACATGTACATGGCATTGTAATTGCAACTCTAAGTCACTGTTTTCAGTCTCTTCCCTACAGCTTCTATCAGTATTTATAAAATGAACAAGAAAAGCCCACTATAGACAGCTGTATAACAGCCCATTAAACCAGAGCTGCTCCAGTGCTGTAACTGACTCTTTGAAACAGATGTGGCATAGACAGTAGCAGGCTTCAGTGAAAAAAAGAATTTCAAAAGCAGTTTTATTATTTATTTATTTATTTATTTATCTATTTATTTGTTTATTGTTTATTGGTATCCATTCTGTTCAGAACTAAGTTCTGAACAGAAGAAAAGAAAGTTGAACAAAAAGCATTTTTCTTTTTGATTGTTAGCTTCATCTCAAACCATGTAAGTTTCAGAGAGACAGTAGAGCTGCTAAACTACAGTTTAAAAGATTGCTGAATGCTGTGTTTTTTATCCTATAGACTATCCAAACCCCACAGAGTTTAAATGTTTCATCATAGAAGAAATACTCTATCATTCAATTGAAAGCAAATAAATGAAAAAAAATTCTAGAAGGAAAAATAGCAACTGAAATGTGTCAGTATGCATGTCTCTTATGAGAAATTGACATTCTTGTGTTCACTTATTTCCTATCATAACAGACACCTGTAATATGCCTTTTATTCTAATATCCAATATAGTTACTTTACATATTATCGTGTATATATATTTAGATGAAAATGACCACTGTATGCATATGTAGGTAATATGATATATATATATATATGTATACACACACACACACACACACACACACACACACATACACACACACACACATATATATGTATAAAATACTGGTTCTTTCTAATTTAAATTCCTATACATTCCCACATGTTTTTCATACTTTATTTCTTCTCTTCTAGTACATTTGGTAACATTCTTATGAGAAAGATTATTTAAAGACCATTTTAAAATACCACCTTCTCTCTTAATGCATTTCATGGAGTATAGCATAATGCATAAAACTTTTAAAATAACGCTTTTACTAATTATTTTTAAAAAATAATTCAGTTTGGGGCGCCTGGGTGGCGCAGTCGGTTAAGCGTCCGACTTCAGCCAGGTCACGATCTCACGGTCCGTGAGTTCGAGCCCCGCGTCAGGCTCTGGGCTGATGGCTTGGAGCCTGGAGCCTGTTTCCGATTCTGTGTCTCCCTCTCTCTCTGCCCCTCCCCCGTTCATGCTCTGTCTCTCTCTGTCCCAAAAATAAATAAACGTTGAAAAAAAAATTAAAAAAAAAATTCAGTTTGTATGTATTATATCCAGAGTTTAGTTTAACATATAATTGCATATTATTATTTTCATAAGAGATTCTTCTTATGCTCATTGAAATTAGAAAAATATTATATTTTATTACATCAAAATTTAACTGAAATATAAAAGTAAAAAATGATTCTGTATTTGCATTTTGTCTGTGTAGTTAAAATTACTTTTAATAAAAACTTTTTTAAGAACACTCATATTTTCATTTACTTATTATTATAAGGTAGCCACTAAAACTTATTTCCTTATCTAATTTGTTAGAAATCTCTTAAACAAATATGGTATGTTTGCCTCAAACAAATGTTGGTATGTTTATCATTAAATGATATTAAAAAAAAGGATGATTAGTTGGCTAAGGTAGCAAGTCTAAATGATTTCTGATATACCTTCTAAAATGACTCTAAGTAAGAAATCTAAAATATCCCAGTGTACTTCCAAAAGTCATTATACAGGCCAGAATTTCAAATTAACTTTCTCTGAAGTCCTACACTCAGTTTCATTTATAACAAAACCAACCAACCAACCAACCAGCCAACCAAACTCTCATTGCTTTCATTGCTTTCTTGATACTTTCAGTTTATCTCTGAATAAAGCTTTAGGTCTTCTAATACTTGTTACTTTGGCTTAACCAAGATAATTCTATGAGAATGAAGGACTTGATTCACAAATATAATAACTTAATGTGCAGATATTCACACAAATTTCTGAATCAATGGCATTTGTTGTGTCTATAACACAAAGTTTCTATTTTAGAATATTATAATAATAATCTACTTTCTTTTTGAAAAAAATAAGAATTCGTTACAGATTTGTCAGTAAAGATTTCTAATCACAGAAGAGCTAGTTTAGTATAACCAGTTTTCTTCCACTTCTGATATGTCAGTGTAGCTCCAAGATGGGAAACATATACACAATACTGTAGAAATAATTAAGCAAAAATATTTTGTGCCTCCAATTCAGTTAATTTTGTGATTCAGATACTATTTTCTATATAGTATGCCCTGTTAGTAGACTCTTTTTGTTTGTTTTTTTAATAATTTTTTTAAGTTTATTTATTTTTGAGAGAGACAGAGAGAGTGTGAGTCAGGAAGGGGCAGAGAGAGAGGGAAAGAAAGAATCCCAAGCGTCTCTGCACTGTAAGCACAGATCTCAGTGTGGGGCTCAAACTCATGAAACCTGAACTCATGAAGCCATGAGATCTTGACCTGAGCTGAAACCGAGTCAGATGCTTAACCGATTGAGCCACCCAAGCGCCCCTCCCTGTTAGTGGACCCCTAATAATTAGGCTCTCTTCAATTTAACAGACTTTAAACTGCTCAAATACAAACCTTACAGATCAAATGGGACTGAACTTCTTTGCATCAACTGTGAATTGGTACTGTTGTTACACAATAGAGTTTAAGATTTCCTTTTCTTATTTTAAAGTTCTGTTCTTTTGCTATCTCTGCAATTTTTAATCATTGTTTTCCATGTCAATATTAGTATATGATGAACTATTCAGAAAGTAATTATGCATCCGTGAATAACTTTTTTGGAACGTGTTGTACACATATATCAAGCAAACTCAAGATCATAGATTTTTTTTTTAATTTTCATGTCACAATGTCTTGGATTTTTCAAGGCTTTGACTTACATTCTGACTTAACAATTGCTATAGGGTACAGGTAATAAAAGACTGTGAGATGGACATATATGCAAAGAAGTCTTGACATAACAGCACATTTCTGCATTAACTTTAATGATTACTCATGGAAATCATATGAGAATATTTAAATAAATGCAGCCAGTTTGAGTTCCATATCATCCATTCTGATGAATATGCATCGATTCAAAGGTTTGAACAATCACATCATTCCCTTTACCTCATTTTTCATGTGAAAAGCAAGGACATTCTATTTGAAAATAACATTAACACAATGTCATGATTGAGTATTTAAATGAACAAAAGTCAGGAAAATCATTTTCTCATTTGTCTAGAGCTGTAGCTTGGCAACATAGTATGTATCTTGAAGAATAAAACTGCTAAAAAAGCATGAGATATTCCTAAATAAAACAACCATTTATTTCATTTTCCTTGCTAAACATTTTTAAAGAGGAAAAAAGGTAATCTCAAGTCATTGACAAGCTAGTATTAACAATGCAGCAAACTAAATGAAAAATCCTTAAATTCTTCTAGTCAATTCAATAAAGCTTTGCCCACGGCATGTAAAAATATGGATGATTGCAAACGAAAATAAGTAAGCCACATGGGCGAAGGGAAAATAATTGTAATCTGATGACCCACCTGTTCTCTCGAAGTGAATTATTTGTATTCAATATGTAGCACAGATTGCCTGGAATTTTCCCATGAACATTCAATATTTCTAAACTGAGCCCATACTTACTGAAAACTAATACAATAATTGAAGTGGAAAAACTCTTTAAGTTTTTCTATTCAGTTAATTATCCCTCTGACTTGCTTAAATCCTCTACAACATAATTCAGAGTGACACCAAACAATTCCACTTCTCCCCAACTAGGAGTTTCTCTTTGTCACCTGGATTTCTTCAGAAAAGGGGGGGGGGAAGGAGAAGGAGAAGAATGAATTCTAATTTTCATGATCTTGTGTGACTATTTTATCTCAAAGTATATGTGATTACTTCTTCTCACTGGAATCAATAGAAGAATTAATGGTCAGGAAACCATTGGATGAGAAAGATTGAAATCAGAACTTTGAACCACTTTGATTCTGGTCAATTTGTATTACTGATGCACTATGAAAAGTGGCAGTATAAATAAATAATGGTGACTCAGAAAGACTGTCTTGAGCTTAAACCAAGGTAATTGTGCTATACTCTTACACATAAGTTTTTCTGCATAGAGATAACCAAGTCAAGACTGTATGACATAAGTATTGGAGATGGAAATATTTGATCACAGTATTTTGAGAAAAATTAAAAAGGGGAATTTGAAATAAAAAAATGATAAGTGAAATGGATGAAGTAGAATTAAGTCAGTACATACACTGTGAATACATGGGTTCTATGATTTAAAAAAAGTCTCTATATTAAATAGTATTTCATTTTGCTCTGAGAATAACAATATGAAGTATATTTCAGATCCTGGGTAATTTTCCAGTACTGTAAAACATTTAACTGGATTTTATTATAGTACCATATTTCACATTATTTGATGTTGAAAACCTTTTTTGAAGAAATAGCTAATGCTATATCAGGATATGTTTTTTGGTCAGAACATGATTTGGAAAAAAATAGTTATAAAATTAAGGGCACAGTGACCATTATTGGAAAAGTACATAAATCAAGATGGCTAAATAATAGCATGATTAGACCAAGAAATGTGGGAAAGGAGCCTAGAGAAGTAAATAGAGAAAAAGGTCTTGAATATTATTGCTAAGGAATTTATACATTATCCATAGTCTCTGAGGCTATGAGGAGTTGTTAGGCATCTGATATGATCAGATTTATATTTTAAAGATCCTTGATATAAGTATATAGAATATAATTGGGGAAAAAAGAATGGGACTGATAACACTGAAGTCAAAGACACCACTTAAAAATCCACTGCAAAAAGAAGAGAAAAATAAAAACCTAAAATGTTGTTGTGGAGATGGGAATAAATTGGGAGATATTAAAGATGTAGAATTAATAGGATTAGGTGGCTAAATTAAATGTAGGAGATTAGTAAAATTTAAAAAAACCCTGGAATGAATTCCAAGTTAATATGGAAATGTCAGGAAGAATGGTAGCTTAGAGATCCAGGGAAGAGCAGTGGTACAATTTTTAAGTTGTTTTTGTGATGACTTTTTAATCTAAATCTTCTTGACTGAAACTTCTTGATGAGAAGACATTGGAAAGTTTTATGGACCAGTTAAGGTCTCCTGTGCTTCATTAAATAAAGATTATTATAGAAGAGCATATTCCTTCCCTGTTATGACTTAGTAGGAGAATTCAAACTCCTTCTTTATAGTTACACCATAGACATGAATGAGAATTTCTTTCATGCTACAGCCATGTGCCCAACACTCTACTTCTATTTGGTGGGATTGGGACTCCTAGATGGGTTATTCATATAGGAAAGTGTTAAATCATGCAGTTAGATGAAATCTCTGGCTATGGATAAGTATTATTACGCTTTGAGAAAACAATGGGTAGTAAGTTGACTTTCAAGGATTAAGCCCTTACTAGAGCAGAAAGAGTAAGAAAATTTGGGCACTGACTCAGGTTTTCTAAAGCTTCCTGGCACTGATTACACTTCCTCATGGCTTCTTAATTTCACCCTGTCCTGTCAGATGGTAACCCTCAAGTCTTTTTCCTTAGGTTCTTGTTTCAAGAGAATCTTAGGCAACAACATGGCCTCAGGAGAAAGGGTGAGAAAGAAATTCGGGTCTGTTCTGTCATCATTTTCAGTGCCTTTTAGCTTCTCAGTCCCATCTTAGCCTGTTTTTTCAGTCCACATATTCTGTATCCTCACTTTTCCAACTAAAGTTTTTGTTCACTCTCATCTACTTTTTCTAAGGAAAGAGAACACTTTTATGCTCTTCTATGCTCTTCTTGGAAACCCAGTGGAAGAATGTTAGATCCTGTCAGTGTCTAATCAGGGTACCACAGTCTACTCTCGTCAGCCACTCTGACTCATGTTTTTGTATGGTCTGTGAACTAAGAATCATTTCCACAGTTTTAAGTGGTTGAAAAACATGAAGAATACTATTTTGTGATATATTGAAATGATATGCAACTTGAATTTCAGTTTCTGTAAAAAAGTTTTCTTTTTTCTTTTATCTATTTTCCATGATTGTTTCCTCACTACAAGGGGACAGTTATAAAAAGTTGTGGTAGAGATTATGTGGCCCATTAATTCTAAAATATTTACTATCTGTCCCATTATAGAAAGAGTTTGCCAACCTCTGGTCTAGACCATTCCTTCTTTCATTAATACTGTACTATTCCAGCAGCATTCAGGGCATGGACCCTTTTTCTATGGGGCTTACACTCCCGGAGGTTGAGACAGCAATAGTCTTTATTTTGATAATTTTCTAGACTTCTATGGAGGTCTTTCATCCTTCAGACTCATCCATAGAGAAAGATGAGAGCAGCAGCTGACTCACCCACCATGTTTTAACCCTCTTTTAGCCTTCTCTCCCTTTCTTTAAGTCCCTTACACCAGCATAAAGATTTTTGTGTCTCCTCTTTGTACCACTGCTCTTAGCCTTTTGAAGAAAACAAAGCAGCTTTCTCTGTCACCAAGAAATCCAGCTCTTATGATGGAAATGCTATTTACTAAAGCTGTTATCTCTGCTATGAATTTATAAATTCAGTTTTAGAGCTCAAAATTTGCTTTTATGTAAACATTATCTTGAGGACAAGTGTTTGTAGAAAGTAGTTGGTTACATGTGAATTGTGAGTGAAGAAGCATGAGTGTGTAGAAGCCAGAGGGAATTTTCCGAATTTCCTTTTATTACCATTTATTGGACACTAATTGTTTGTCTCTGCCTACTTTTTTTTTTTTCAGGTACTGTAATACAGGGTTTACCTGTGTTTTACTTTACTTGATTATAACAACAATACTATAAGTGAGATTCTATTATTATACAGTTTCTTAAAGGAGGGAATAGAGATACAGAGACATTAAGTAAATTGCCAGAAATGCTTAGTTAATAAATGATGGAGGCAAAACTGGAGCCCTTGTTGATATGACTCCATGTGAGACAGAGAGACAGACAGAGATGCTCCGGGAACCTTGTTTAAAATCCGAAAAGGCAGACTGTTACACTAATCCTGGATAAAATTTTTGCTCGCATTGCTATTTTAACATGTATTAGGTGTATAAAGAAAAAGTATCTATCCAGCACTATAAAGCATAGTTCTCAATGCCTTCATAGTCATTATAATTGTGAAACATTTGGGGATCATTTGTTAAAAGCCATAATTATTCTCAAGTTATTACTGATATGTGCAATAGTGAATTGAAAGTTTGAACACTTCAATTTAGTGTATACTGTAACGCATAATTGTCATGGTGATGTATGGATGGTAGTGGCATAGTCAGAAATGGCAGAAGGGAAATGTGGTAAAATGTATACCCGAGGAGAGTTTCTCATAACCCTGTTTACTAAGTATGCATTTACATTTAATCTATGTGAGGCTTTCCCTTCATGTAGATGGGTTTTCGAAAATATTTTCCTTTCATACACGAAGCTGATTTTTAAATTTTAACATTTTAGAGGGAGCATTTTTAGAAATGCTTTGATATTAGATGGTTTCAACAGCTACCTAGGCTGAAGCTAGCATAAAATATTTTCAAAGCATAATTTTCTTGCATTTATAGTTCACAATTTTGATGCTTTTAGAGAAAATGTGAATAAAGCATTTTTAAACTTTAAACAAATATCTGTGTCTACAAATTGGGCTGAAAATATGATCTGCACGTAATAGGTGATGCAAATTACCCTTTGATACATGTAGGGCCTAGTGACATGTACATATAAGAATAACAAAAAATAAAAGACACACTGATTAAAAGGGGAAAAAATGCCGTCCCCATTAGTGTTTGTCATTGCTAAGAATAGTTTCCTGGATCATATGTGAGAAATAGCAAGAACTTTCATATTATAAATGGAAAATAACTGAGAAATTAAAAACGTAATTACTCATTGTGGTTTAATTTGCTTTCCTACACTGGCATAAAATATTTGGGGCACACTGCATTCAAGAAAATACCATTGTTATTAATTTCCTAGGGCTGCCATAACAAAATACCATAAACATGGTGGTTTAAAGGAACAAAAATTTATTCTCTCACGGTTCTGCAGGCTAGAAGTACAAAATCAA
Organism: Lynx rufus; assembly: GCF_022079265.1. NCBI lineage: Eukaryota > Metazoa > Chordata > Mammalia > Carnivora > Felidae > Lynx > Lynx rufus. The sequence continues at coordinate 155,061,119 of NW_025814834.1, forward strand.
ATTATTGGCAGGGCTATGGTCTTTCTGAAGGTTTGGGTTGGAATGCAGGGAGATCTTTCCTTGCCTATCCCAGCTTCTGGTTGTTGCTGTAATCCCTTGGCAATTCTTTTTTCTTCTTTTAATTTTTAAAAAATATTTGTTTATTTTTGAGAGAGAGAGAGAGAGAGAGGGCACAAGCAGAGGAGGGGCAGAGAGAGAGAGAGAGAGAGAGAGAGAGAGAGGGAAACACAGACTCTGAAGCAGTTTCCAGGCTCTGAGCTGCAGCACAGAGCCTGATGTGGGACTTGAGCTCACGATCATGACCTGCTGAAATCGGATGCTTTACTGACTGAGCCACCCAGGCGCCCTCCTTGGCAATTCTTGGATAACAGACACATCAATCTGCTCTAGGGTTACATAATAATATTACTCTGTGTGTCTTTGTCACTGTGTAGAAATATCCCCTCTTCTTATAAAGACACCAATCACTAGATTAGGGCCCACACTAATTCAGTATGACCTCATCCTAACGTTATTACATCTGCCAAAGACCCTATTTCCGAATAAGGTCACAGTCACAGATGCCAGGGGTTAAGACTTCAACATGTTTTTGGAGGAGAATACAATATAATTCAATCTGCAACATACATAATACTTTAACATTATTTTAACCTAATAATTAAAGGGATGGTGGACATTAAGTTGAATATGCTATCTGAATAGCAAATGTAATTCAAATGCATTTACATCACTGTTCATTAGAAATTCAGATGCCTTACTTTTCTTATTGAAATTTTTATTAAGATAATTTTAGGTAATTATTTTAAAATATTTTCTTTTAATTAAAGTTATTTGCAAAAATAATGCAGAGAGATCTCATGTACCCTTTATGCAGTTTCTGCTAGTGATATCTCACAAAATATAATAAAATATCACAGCCAAGGATTTGACATTGATGTAATCTACCCATTTTATTCAGATTTCCCTAGTACTTGATTTGTACTCAAATTTGTGTGTCTATTTTGTTCTATTCAATTTTATAACATGAGTCTGTGTGTCCACCATCATAGTTAAGGGATGGGACAGCTCTATCATGAGTATCCCTTGTGCTGCATGTTTAAATCGTAATCATATAAATTATATAATCTTTTCCCGCCCCTACCTTCCCACTCTTAACCCCTGGCAATTACTAATCAGTTCTGCATTCCTAAAATGTTTTCATCTTTTAAAATTATACAAATGGAATACATAGTATGAAACCTTTTGAGACTGGCTTTTGTTTCGTTAGCATGATTCCTGCAGTTCCATCCAAGTTCTTGCCTGTTATCAAAAGTTCATTCATTTTTACTGCTGAATAACATTCCATGGTATGTATGTATCAGTTTGTGTAACCATTCGGCTCTCCTATTTTTAAAAGTAAAATTTTATTTTCCTTAACTGTTTAGATAGAAATAACTTTTCTGAGTTCATTCCAAATATTTTTTATCTTTCTTTCCCAAAGTTCCTAAGTCATTTTGTTACAGAGTTCAGTGTAAGAATTTTGAATTGGTTCTTAGGATTTTTGTGATGGGTTTGAGTGAGGACTGTTTGAAATTATAGATTGCTAAACCATAAAAGAATGAAGAGCAGACCTTTGGGTATTGTTCAGTTTCCTTCTCCTTCCCCCCTCCAGGTTTTCCTGGGATGAATTATTAAATGTAAAGAGTATAATGTTAAGTCTTCTTCCCCTTTCAAAATGGGGAGAGTGGATATGTGTTAGATAGATGTTTATATTATTTTTTATAAGTACGAGAAAAAGATATATTAGTTAATATTACATGAAAATTTGCCTCATCATGTAGAACTTGAAAAACAATGGTAGTCATTCAGATTTCTACCATATGCAAAAGAAGGGCTTATGCTATTAAAATTGGAGAAATAACCAAGATGTTTTGTCAAAAATGATTCTCCAGGGGGGCACCTGAGTTGAGCGTCCAACTTCGGCTCAGGTCATGATCCTGCGATTTGTGAGTTTGAGCCCTGTGTCAGGCTCTGTGCTGACAGCTTAGCCTGCTTCGGATTGTGTCTCCCTCTCTCTCTGCCCCTCCCCCACTCACACTCTGTCTCTCTCTCCTTCAAAAATTAAATTAAAATTAATTTAAAAATTAATTTAAAAAATAAAAAAAAAGGATTCTCCAGGGGACCTGGGTGGCTCAGTTGGTTGGGCATCCGACTTCAGCTCAGGTCGTGACCTCACTGTTTGTGAGTTTGCGGCTCGCATCAGGCTGGCTGCTCTCAGTGTGGAGCCTGCTTGGGATCCTCTCTCCCCATCTCTCTCTGTCTCTCCCCTGCTCATACTCTCTCTCTCTCTCTCTCTCAAAAATAAAATTAACATTATAAAAAGTGATGCTCCAATAAAGTACTTGTTATAGCTTATTCTTTTCTCTTTCACATTATTTTTGGCATCAAACTTAATCATTGGTTTATGAGAACATAAAAGGAGAAATTATAATCTATTCTGTTAATTCTATATCATAATTCTTTACCAACATGGTTTTCCAGCTAGTCTTCACAGAATCTCTATGAGAAAATCACTTTGTTTAATTTTACAGATCTTAAAATGTAAGTTCAGAACAAGTATAAAACACAAAGATGATTAAAAGCACAGATTTTGAAATTAGCCACATCTGGATTCAAACTTGGTTTTGCTACTGACTAATAAAACATATGCAAGTTGCATCAACACTCTTGAACTCCAGTTTTCTCATCTATATCATGGAGCTAATAATACCTACCTATCGTATTTTTCATAGATAAATTAATCAATGTATATAAAACACACTCAAGATACTGCCTGGCATGGACTCAGTTCCTAGAACTTAAAATAATTATTTAACAGCATTAATGTTTTATATTAAGTTAAAATTGACAATATTTAAAAGATAATAGCTGGAAAATTACAGAGAACTTTAGATGTGTATCAGTTTCACTGAGCTAGGTTTTGTTGCAGTAACAAATTACTCTCAATCTTGATAGAAATAACAAAGGATTGTTTCCTACTATTGCTATACATCCATCTTATGTAAGTGGTTTCTGCTCATAAAGTCACTTTGAAGCATAGTTTAATGATACCTACAACATTTTTTTCTTTTCTTTTTTTTTGAGAGAGAGAGAGTGAGAGTGTGAGTGGAGGAAAAAGATAGAGGGAGAGAGAGAGAATCCTAAGTAGGCTCCATTCCCAAAGCAAAGCCTGATGACGTGGGGCTTTCATGACTTGAGCTGAAATCAAGAGTCAGGCGCTCAACTGCCTGAGCCCCCCAGGTGCCCCTTCTATAACATTTTGTTTTAAAATTTTTTTTTTCAACGTTTATTTATTTTTGGGACAGAGAGAGACAGAGCATGAACGGGGGAGGGGCAGAGAGAGAGGGAGACACAGAATCAGAAACAGGCTCCAGGCTCTGAGCCATCAGCCCAGAGCCTGACGCGGGGCTCAAACTCACGGACCGCGAGATCGTGACCTGGCTGAAGTCGGGCGCTTAACCGACTGCGCCACCCAGGCGCCCCCTATAACATTTTGAATGTTGTTAGTCACTGTACCAGAGAAAAAATAATTTTATGAAGTACCCATTGTCTCCTAAGACTATGTACTCGTGACTCCTCACTTTTGATCATAGGTCATTGGTAATAGCAAATTACATGACCACATCTGAAATCAAGGGGCAGAGAAATTCTTACTATATTATCATATACCTAGCATGTGAAACAGCACCAGAAGTTTTGTTAACAGAAATAATACTCTTTTCCATTGTACTGTAATAGCTCCAAATTATATTTCTCTAGTTTTCAGCCTACTGGCAACACAAAGATGTGAAAAATTTCTAATTCCCATATGGAACATTTTCTGGAAACTAATAAAAGTGATGGGGAAGATGACTTCTAAAAAAGGAATAAAATGGAGGTGCCTGGGTGGCTCAGTCGGTTAAGCATCTGACTCTTGGTTTCAGCTCAGGTCATATTCCCTCGGCTTTGTGGGTTTGAGCCCGTGTTGGGCTCTGTGCTGGCAGTGCAGAAGCTGCTTGGGAATATCTCTCTCTCCCTCTCTCTCTGCCCTTTTCCCACTCAATGCTGTCTCTCTCAAAATATATAAGTAAAACTTAAAAAAAAAAGGGATAAAATGGCATTTTCCTTCCTTACCTCAACATATCCACATATTCATTCTTAAAACCAAGTTTAAGCCTCTAATACGTGGTGGGCATTCACTAGATCACTCATCATTCTCATGTTGTAAATCATTGGGGATACTATTTATTGTACCACCAGGTAGAAAAGAAGAAATAAAAACTGGAATCAGATCCCCAGTGAAACAAGTGGCAGAAAACAAAACCCAAAACGTGAAAACAAAAAGTAGTTGTACTTAGCCAACTCAAGTGATGGGAAATGAAAAAAAAAAAAGTTAAAAAGTACTCACTGTTGTCTAACCTGTTCATCATTTGAAAATGATATTTCCTTGAAAATGATATTTCCATGTCAGGCTTCCTGACAATAAAACATAGAGTTTGTAAATGGAATCTTGCATAAAACTCTGCAGCTATCTATCTATCTATCTATCTATCTATCTATCTATCTCAGTGGAAAATAAATGAGGTTGGATTTTAGAGGTATGTGAATACAGTTTTGTGTCACACATACTCATATAAATATTCCTTATCTCACACCTTTGAGTCACTAATAGAAGTTGTTATTCTGATTTGCCACTTGTACTTGATAAATGGAGATAAAATGTGCTCACGTAAAAGAATCCATTTTTAATGTAAATATATATGCCTAGTTATAGCAACTCTAGTGTTAAGTATGTATGTAAAATATGAAACCTATTCAATGCACACAGGCTGTACTTGATTACCTCCAAGGGCTTATAAATATGAGATTTGAATTACTTGATTGGCAAAGGTGTTGAACACCAGGAAGAAAAGATAAAGCACATGGGGCTAGGAGTAATAGCACAGGTTTTCTCTTGCTGGCTGAACGTTTTGGGTTCCTATACACAATCACTAACAAATACAAAAAGACCCTAGGCTGAGGATGCGTCTGAGACCACTCTCCACTGACTTTCCAATCACAGATACTTAGTGATTACTCCTAATCTTTCACTTTATATGTATTTTTAATCATTCCCAAAACTCTATGAAATATTAATATCCCAGGTGTAAGGAAGAGCTGCACTCAGAGAAGTTAAGAAACTTATTCAAGGTCTGAAATAAGTAGTAATTTGAATTTGAGTTCTCATACATGCTTTAATCATGCTAGACTTTGTTTAGTTTCAGGGATGTTCTCAGCGCTTTGCTCTTTCAGAGCTCAGAATTTTTATACATGCAGCACTATCTTTCTTTCCTGGGACGTGGCAAACTCATTTTTTTTTCCCAATGTGCAGCTTAACTGTAGCCCTAATTATGTCCGTGGACCCCTTGATGGCTGTTAAAAAAACCATAGTGTAGTAGAGAGAATAAAGGCCCCCAAAGACAAACACATTCTATACCTCAGAAACTGTGGATGTGTTACCTTACATGGCAAAAGGGATTTTGCAGATGTGTTTTGGTTAAGGATTATTTGATAGAAGATTGTTATCTTGGTGGGTCTAATTTAAGACACAAGTATCCTTATAAGAGGAAGGTGGGAAGGTCAGAGAGAGGGGGGACATGGAAACAGAAGCAGACGTTGGAATGGTAAGCTTTGAAGATGGGTGAAGGGGTCATGAGTCAAGCATTTCAGGTGACTCCTGAAGCTGGAAATGGACTCTCTTCTAAAGCCTTCAGAAAGAATTCAGCTTGCTGACAAGTTGATTTTAGCCAATAATAGACCTCTGGACTCTGACTTCCAGAACTGTGAGATAGTACATTTGTGTTGTTTTAAGACACCAGGCTTGGGGCAATTTGCTATTTCAGCAATAGGAAACTAACACAAGTAGCTCATCAAAGTCTCAACTGGTCCCTTCAGCCTTAACTTAATGTCCTCCATCCTCAAAAAGATGCTCATAAGTAAAATTGAGGACAACACGGTGAGGTCAAGTTTTAGAAGCATGGTGTTGTGAACTAAGAAAACAGTCCTTATAAGTGTAATACGGACCTTTACTTGAACCTGTCTTATCTATTATGCCTTTCTTTCCACCTGTAATATCTATATGCCATGGGGAAGAGAAAGCAACTTGATATAATTAAAAGAAGATTGCGGCTTTGAGTTTCAGTTTTTCTATGGTGAGAACCCTCTAGAAAAAATTAAACCCTGAAGAAGTAGGTTTTTTTTTTTTTGTTTCTGTTTTTTTGTTTTGTTTTGTTTTGTTTTGTTTTTTAGTATCACCTAGAGATCAAATCAAATCAACAGAATAAAGAATTTCCTAAAAGAGAAGATGACAAAGATTTCCTAGAGGGCACTGGAGACATCTATCAAAACAACGTAACCACATAGGTTACATTTGTACATCAATGTAGAGTTTAATTATTTTAACTTTCAAGAGTTTTCAGTACCATCATATATATAATGGTACTATATATATATATTTACATATATATGTGTATATATATGTGTGTGTGTATGTGTGTGTGTATATATATATATATATATATATATATATATATATTTGTCTTCACTTTAATAAATAACCTTTACAGTCTTATGATGAATAGTACTCGAACCAGGGCACATCATAATCCAATGACATGTATAAATTCTCATGTCTCCTAGGTGGTGAACATGAGATTTAAATTTAGTACTAGTTGATTCCAAAGCCCTTATTCTTAACCACCAATGGGAAAAGAACTTAGACATTTGACTGTAATGTCTATGTAGAAAATCTTTTCATTGTTTGACAACAGAAATGCCTATGGGCGCCTGGGTGGCTCAGTCCGTTAGACATCTGACTTTGTCTCAGGTCATGATCTCATGGTTTGTGAGTTCAAACCCCACGTTGAGCTCTGTGCTGACAGCTCAGAGCCTGGAACCTTCTTCAGGTTCTGTGTCTCCCTCTCTCTCCTCCCCTCCCCCTCCTACGCTCTGTCTCTATTTCTCTCTTAGAAATAAATATTAAAGAAAAATTTTTTTTTTAAATTTTTTTTTTCAACGTTTATTTATTTTTGGGACAGAGAGAGACAGAGCATGAACGGGGGAGGGGCAGAGAGAGAAGGAGACACAGAATCGGAAACAGGCTCCAGGCTCTGAGCCATCAGCCCAGAGCCTGACGCGGGGCTCGAACTCACAGACCGCGAGATCGTGACCTGGCTGAAGTCGGACGCTTAACCGACTGCGCCACCCAGGCGCCCCTAAAGAAAATTTTTTAATTAAAAAAATGCCTAGGGTGGTCCTGCACTACCACAAAAGAATTCATGAAACCTGAAATGGAAAAATCTGACAGTCAAAGGAAGGTTTCAGACGGGGACCTTTTAAAGTCTGTCTTGGGAAGAATTAGGTCTTTGTTTTTTTTTGCTTTAATTTCTTTTATTTATTTATTTTTTTCAATCTTTTGTAAGACCAATGCTTTGTAAAACACTGTAAAAATAAATTTCAGATTTGGGGCTTTCATTGTTGTTTATTGTTTAAAAAATTTGATGACAGACACTAGTTTGTGCACCCTCTTCATGTAGCAATGATTTAGACAGCACAGTGATCCACATAATATATTTTCAAAATGTATCAGTTTAACACAAAATAACAGGTGTCTCAGATGGCTACATCAGTGTCCATTCAAATGTGCATTCAAATGAATAGCACTTTGCTGCTAGAACCCTTGCTAAATATTACAGATGCCTACAATTTCCTGGGGTGAAGTTCAATGACTCAGAACTCCACATAGGAGGTTTCCTAAAATTTCTATTCAAACTTTTGTCCTAATCTTCAATTATTCCAACTTATAGCAACAGATAAAATATCTTCTTTTATCTACCAGTGCCACACTCCCTTTACAAATAACTTTTACATCACCCTGCATCACCTCTGTCCCTAAAATTTTTTTCAGCCCCACCAGTTGACAGTAGAAGGCTAATTTTACAGGCCTAAGAATTTGGTGAATTTGTAGCTTCCAGTCCAGGCTAATGCATTTTTCTCTATTCCTCAGTCTTTCCATCTGGGAAAAATAATAGATAGATAGATAGATAGATAGATAGATAGATACATACATACATACATACATACATATCATTATAACTGTATTTACCTAATAAGGTTATTACCAACTTTAATATGTACTGTATTTGGCATAAGACAAATGCTTTCTAAGTGTCATAATATTATTATTTCTCATAAAGTGAAGCCCAAGTGTTTGCCTTAGAAGTATAGTTTATTATATTTAAAATGTGTTTTAGGGCACCTGGGTGGCTCAATCGGTTGAGCGTCCTACTTAAGCTTGGGTCATCATTTCACGGTTTGTGGTTTTGGGCCCTGTGACGGGCTCTGTGCTGACAGCTCAGAGCCTGGAGCCTGTTTCTGATTCTGTGTCTCCCTCTTTCTCTGCCTTTCCCTTGCTTATACTCTGTCTCTGTCTCTCTCTCAAAAATAAATGTTAAAAAAATAAAATGAGTTTTAAAAAGTTCTTTTTTATTTGAAGCTTAAAATCTGTCTTTTCATTGAAGGTATTTAGATTATTGACCTTTAATGTAATTGTTGGAATGTTTGATTTTAAGTCTACCATATTGTCTTTGTTTTCTAATTATCTCAATTATTTGTTTCATATTCCCCTTAATATGCCTTCTTTTAGATTAATTGGGTATTTTTCTCATTCCCTTTTATCTTTGTAGGCTCATAAACTATAACTCTTTGTTGTGATAATTTAGTGGTTGTATTAGGGTTTATAGTATACATTTGTAACCTCTCTGATAGATGGTATCTTCATTGCTGTTTTTTTTTTCTTCTTCTTCTTCTTAACATATTCTGCTTATTTTTTTTAGTTGGTTTACACAGAAGGGTAAATCTGACCCTTATTATTCCATCTTGCTTGGAGCAAAAGTTCTATTGAATATAATTTTATCTTACTATTCCTCTTCTGGAATTCTCATATATATACATGATATATATGTATGATATATATCATATATATCATATATCATATATATATGATACTCCACTGCATTATATTATATAAAGTAAAAACATAGAAAACAAAATTGAAACTTCTATCCTCTACTCATATACTTAAAAAAATATAGAACCTGTTTAAATAATCAGATATTGACATTATAAGGGAAAAAAAGGACCAAAAATGTTTCCTTAATATTTTTTCATGTTGAATACCTGCCTAAATGATAACTTTTTGATACACTGGGTTAAGTAAGTTATCTTATAAATTTTTCACATTTTACTTTTTACTTTTTGATGTAGTTACTGGAAAGTTTAAAATCACATAGAACCTGTTATTATATTTCTATTGAACTAGTGTTGATAGTAGTAATTATGTTTTGATGTGTACATCAGATATTTAATTTATTAAGAAATGGTTTGAAAAGTCAGTATATTCTATGGGCATAAGCTTAGAGGATTGAAAATATCATAGACACTCCATTATAAAAGAAGTCCTACATACTGAGAATTTTACTGGAAAGGCAGATCTGAAACCTGTCACTGAATTTTGCTACTTAGGCATTCACTTTTAAATGATGAATTAATCACCATAAATCAAAGAAATTAAAAAATGAGACAACCGATCTGTCTTTTGGGAAACAGACAGAGAAAGAGAAGAAGGGCCAAAGTGTCATCAAGGCTCTAGACATTGCTAACCAGCAGTTTAATGTTTGACAATTTATTCGGACCCTGAGTCCTTAGACAATTTAACAAGGTGAAAAACTCCTTTCTACATTAAAATCATAAATATGAAAAGAAATAAGTCAACAGACATATTATCACTATGCAAAACCCAGATTTTTAAGTGTATGGTTAGGTAAGTAAGATTTAAACAGAACAATTTGTGAACAAATGCATTAGATACGATAGAGATTCCTTGAAACATAATGAGATAGCCCTGAATTTGACTTTTGAGAAATGTTTGAAGGTAAAGGCTAAGCTACTTTAACAAAGTAAATGAAATAGAAGCTTATCTCCTTTCTAAATTGTGTCTAGTCTATCCAGGCTTTCAGAGAGAATGCTACTAACCACTGTTATTTAGTGGCTTAGGCTAATTCTATATATCGTATGATTCCCTACGGTGTTGATATTGTCTACATAGTTAAATCTAGGTTGCTGCAGTGTCCTTATGCTGATTCATGAGAAGAAGGGAAAATAAATCCGGGGCAATTTACTTTTAAGCAAGTCATATTGAAGTTGCCCATATTACTTCTGCTTACATACCATGAATAGGAATTTAGTGACATGACCACACAAGCTACAAGGGACGCCGGAAAATATATTCCCAAATGGGCAGTTATATGCTCAGCTAAAATTATTTTATTATGCAACAATGGGAATAATGAAGCCTACTAGAGATAAAGAAACCTGGCTGTGATTGATTATCTAAATGTATGGACTTATGCTTTAACACATGTGCACACTGGCACAGCCAAATTTTAATAACAAATGTGGATTTTTTTAGTTGTGTAATCTTTGTTAGAAATGTTTAAGGAAGATATAATTAATTGTAGGGAGAGTAATCTTAAGGGGAATTGCAGAATTATGATAAATTCTGATACTTTTCAATGTGGTTGCATCATCATTTGTCATTACATTACATCTACAGAGATTTTTGGGAAAAAGGGAGAATAAGTTTTTGACAACAATTTGCAAATTTTATTTCTGCCTTCATCATTTCAAAAAGTCTTTTAACTGAGTGAATTTTTTAGTTTCTGAGTTTCACCTTTCCTATATGTAAAAATGAAAGAAGAGAACATATTTCCAATTATTTTGAGGGGTTAAGTGAGAAAATATATGTGAAACTACCTAGAATATGGTTAAAATTCAGTATTTACTATGTGTTAAATAAATCAAGGAAAAATGAAAATCTTTAGTAGGATTTATCTCATGTACTATAATGACCATAAGTATATTTTGCATTAAGAACTTCAGTGAAGAGTGTTTGGAAGAAATCAGATCATAGGTCTTACAGGCCATGGTAATGATTTTGGATTTATCTTTGTAGCATTGAGAAGCCATTGAATAGGTTAAAGGAAGACAATTATAGGGTTAAATTTTCATATTCTACAAGGATCACTCTAGCTGCTATGTGTAGAGAAATTGTAAAAACTGTATATCTTGAATTAAAATGAAAATGCAACTTAACAAAATTTGTGGGATATAGCAAAAGCAGTGCTTAAAAGGAAATGTATAGCATCGAATGTATATATTAGAAGAAATAGCTAAAATTAATAATCTAAGATTTCACCTCATGAAATTAGAAAAAGGAAAGCAGGGCATACCAAAAATAAGCAGAAGAAAATAAATAATGAGAAACAGAGCAGAAAGCAATAAAATTGAAAATAGGAAATCTATAGAAAAAAAATCAGTAAAACCAAAAGCTGGTTCTTTGAAAAGATCAAAAGAGTCGATAAGCCTCTAGCCCAGACTAACTAGGAAGAAAAGAGAGAGGATTCAAATCACTAATATCAGAAATGTAAGAGGGGATATCACTTTAGATCTCATGAAAATTAAAATAATAATAAATACTATGAATAAACCCATTCTGACAAATTAGATAACCTGGATGAAATGGATCAATTCCTAAAATATGCAATCTGCCAAAACTCATCCCATAAGAAATAATCTGAATATTCCTGTATCTATTAAAGGCATAAAATCAATACTTGATAATCTTTGAAGACAGGGAAAAAAAAGACCCAGATGTGTTGACTGGTGAGTTCTACCAAACATTTAAAGAAGAAATTACACCAATTCTCTACAGTTTTTTGTGGAGAAGGAATTATTTCCTATCTTTGTAGGGTAGGAAGCAGAGGAAATCTTCCTAACTCATTCCATGAGGCCAGCATTACCCTAATACCAAAACCAGGAAAAGACATTCCAAGGAAAGAAATTAAACCAATGTCTCTCATGAATAATTGTATAAAAATCATCAACAAAATATCAGCAAATCGAATCTAACAATGTATAAAGAGAATTTTACACCACAACCAAGTGAGATTTGTCTCAGATATGCAAGGCTGATTTAACATGTGAAACTCAGTTACTGATATTTGTCATATCAGTAGGCTAAAAAAGAAAAGCCATGTGATCATATTAATAGGTGAAGAAAAAGCACTTGGCAACATCCTTTATCCACTCATAATAAAAACCCTCAATAAAGTAGGAATAGCAGGGAACTTTCTCAACTTGATCAGGAGTATCTAAAAGGACCTATATATAACATTCTACTTAATAGTGAGAAACTTGATGCTTTCCCACTAAGATCAGGAACAAGGCAAGGATGTTCTCTCACCACCTCTTTTCAACATTGTGCTGGAAGTTCTAGCTAATGTAGTAAGATAGGAAAAGGAAAAATGTAGACAGATTGGGAGAAAATAAATCTCTTTTTTTTTTGCACATGAAATAATCATCTATATATAAATCTGAATTTCCAACAAATCTTCTGGAACTAATAAGCGATTATTATAAGGTTGCAGGATATAAGGTTAATTGACAAAAGTCAATTACTTTCTCATATCCCACAATAGACAGTGAAATTTGAAATTAAAAATGCAATAATATTTACATTGGCACCCTTCCAAAATGAAATAGGTATAAATCTAGCAAAATCTGTATAGGACCTATATGAAGACAACTACAAAACTCTGATTAATGAAATTAAAGAACTAAATGAGTCATCTTCCATGTTCATGTTCATGGATAGAAAGACTGTTGTCAAGATGTCATTTCTTCCCAAATTGATTTATTGATTCAATGAAATCCGAATCAAAATCCCAGCAAGTTATTTTGTGGCTATTGGCAAACGGTTTCTAAAGTTTATATGGAGAAGGAAAAGATGCAGAATAGCAAACACAACATGAAGGGAGAACAAAATTGGAGGATTGATAACATTCAACTTCAAGACTTATTATAAAACTAAGGTACTCAAAACAGTGTGGTATTTGTGATATGACAGACAGATCAGTGTAATTGAATGGAGAGCTCAGAAATAGATTCACATATATATAGTCAACAGATCTTTGACCAAGGAGAAAAGCAAAACAATGGAGCAAAGAAGCTTCTTAACAAATGAATCTGGAACAACTGGATATCTGCATGCAACAAACAAGCAAACAAAAACCACACCAAACCAAAACAAACAAAAACTAGACATGCCATTCACAAAAATGAAATCAGAAATCATTTATCTAAATGTAAAATGTAAAACTTTAAAACTTCTGGGAGACAACCTAGATGACCTTAACTATGGCAATGACTTTTTAGATACAAAACTAAAGGCACAATCTGTAAAAGAAAAATTGTTGAGCTAGAATTCATTAAAATTAAAAACTCTACTCTGGAAAAGACAACATCAAGAGAATGAGAAGACCAGCCACCAACTGGGAGAAAATATTTGCAAATAACACATCTAATAAAGGACTGTTAGCCAAAAGATGCAAAGATCTTAATAATAAGGAAACAATCCAATTAAGAAATGGTCCAATGACCTTAACAGCAGCTTCACCAAGGAAGATATGCAGATGACAAGCATGTGAAAAGGTGTTCAACATCATACATCATCAGGGAAATGCAAATTAAAACAGCATTGGTATACCATTATGCGCAATTAGAATGGCCAAAATCTGAAACACTGACAACATCAAATGCAGATGAAAATGTGGAACAACAGGAACTATCCTACATTGCTGGAGGAAATGCAAAATTGTACAGATACTTTGGAAGACAGTTTGGCAGATTGCCTACAAAACTAAACATACTATTTCCATATAATCCAGCAATCCCATTCCTGATGTTTATCCAAAGGAGTTGAAAACTTATGTCAACACAAAAATCTATACCTGGATTTTTATGGAAACTCTATTCATAATGGCTTATACTTGGAAGCAACCAAGATGTCCCTGAGTAGGTGAACAGAAAATAAACTGTGGTACAACCAGACAATGCAAAATTATTCAGTACTCAAATGATCTATCAAGCTATGGAAAAACATGGGGAAACTTAAGTGTATATTATTAAGTGAAAAAGCAACTCTGAGAAGGCTACATACTCTATGGTTCCAATAATATGATATTCTGGAAAAGGCAGAATTGAGGAGACAGAAAAAAGATCAGTGATTGCCAGAAGTTGGGAGAAGGCAGGGTGGGGTTAGGTGTTGCACAGAGGATTTGGGGGGCAGAGAAAATATTCTGTATGATACTATAATGGTAGATATTTGTCATTATACATTTGTTAATATCTACAGAATGTACAACACCAAGAGTCAACCCTAACATAAACTATGGACTCTGTTGATAGGTTCATCATTTATAGGAAATGAACTGCTCCAGTTCATTTGAGTGGGGAGGCTTTACATGTATAGAGTCAGGGGTATATGGGAAATCTCTGTACCTTCCTCTCACCTTTACTATAAATCTAAAACCACCATAGAAAAATTGTCTTCTAAGTGTCATGTGTGCCATACAATTTCATTTATATGAAGTTCAAAACTATTTATGGCATTACAAAATGCTATTGGTTACCTTTTGTGAAGAGGACTGGGACAGTAGTTGGGAAGGATCACAGGGGATCTTCTTGGGTACAAATTATGTTGTATTTCTTGACCTTGCTGGTAGTTTCCTGAGTTTGTTCATTCCATGAGGATTCATGGGGCTTTTCCTTTAGTATATTTGCACTTCAATTAAAAACAAAAAAGACAGGAAAAAAAAGAAATATCTAACCTAGAGCACCTGTTCTTATTTTACTCTTTCCATGTAGAAACTGTTGTTTAACTCTTAAAACTTCATGGTTTAAATTTAGAATGTGGCTAAATGGAGTGGAAAGCTTTGAGTGAGAGATCCATGCTAAAATCAAGGTCACAGGATACGAAAGAAATGTAAGTGAACTAAATGATTGTTATCTTGGGCCAAAAATCAATGTATACATAGGAAAATATACTTATTTTAATGTATAGGGAATCTGGAAAATGTGGCATCACAAGCAATTTAAGGTATACAGGATATTACTTACCACAGTCACACTCCCACTACAATAATTTTTATTGAAGAACATGAGTTTATATAATTTCTTTTGGAAAAAGAGTTTAATTGTAATGAGAGAAAATAATGTTAGTATTCACTTGAATGTGTGAACATTTAATATTGACCATACAGAATTTTCAGTGGGGATTTAAAATGTGATATAGAAGGAATTTTAAGCGCAGTAAATTTAATAAAATGAAAGTTCTCTGTTTAACTAGCAAGAACTACATTTTCTTCATCTATACAACATACTTAACAGTATTAATGTTCTTTTCTACGTCTGCAAATAATCTTCAGAAAAAACTGGATAAAATGCCTCATCATATTCACTCTAATACTGACACTTATATAGTTAAGTATGGCTATGTGCCTTTTAATGACTCATTTCATGGAAAAATAATCATTCTCTGAAGCTTCCTGGAGAAAGTACAGAATCTCTTCTATTGCAAGGAAAGAGAAATCTATGCAAGGCCCATTATGTTAAAGGGGGGTGAGGGAGAATAAAAGGACCCTTGACAATTTTCACCTCTGAAGAAGCTATCTATTTATTGTTTGACATTTTCTTGACAGTAAATTATTGAGCTATAATCTGGAACCTTGGCAAATGATGCATACATAGATTTTTTTTCTTTTTTTTTTTTTTCAATTGAACTTCACACTTTGTGTCAAACAGCTGGAACCTGGAAGAAGGATATAAGTCTGATGTGACTTTCACTGTTAGGCTCTATAAAATAGCAAAATAATGAGTTATTATAGGCAATAGAGGGGAATAATCGTTATTAAAAGAAGGAAATTCCTTTTATCTGGTCTATACTTGCTTTAATTCTGGAAAAGCATTTTGCCGTGCCATGTATAGCAAGAAGTCCTATGGAGACTTAAATCATAGAACCTGATCATAATTGTTAAGGTGTAGTTCTAAGATATGTCTATTTTGTCAAGTAAAAATAGATATTCTAAATATTTATTTAAGAATACGCAGGCATCTGGTTGCCTCACTTGAGGCATCTGACTCTTGATATCAGCTCAGGTCATGGTCCCAGGGTTGTGGGAACAGGCCTGTGTCAGGCTTTGTGTTGAGTGTTGAGCCTGCTTGAGATTCTCTCTCTCCTTTCAAATAAGTAAGAAATTTAAAAAATTAAAAAAAAAAGAATCTCCCATTTTCCCACAGTTGCCCCTTGTTTATAATAAACAAGGATGCCCTTAAAGTTTCCATTAGGAGCTTCTAGCAATCGGCCACTGTATTCACCTATAGCCCATTATATATATAACCTATAAGGAGGAAACTAAAAGCATTCATCTTCACCTGTTACCTTCCCAACCTTTGCCATCAGTTGAATTTTCCAGCCTCATTTACTGTCATGACTCTAACCTAATATAATATCATTTTGCAGTCGACTTTTTAAACAATAGACTGCTGTAAAACTTATGCAAGCTAGATTTTAACTTGTAGGTAAGGAGACTGAAGATCATATTTTACATATTGGGATTGCAAGTGACACAGTGGAAAAATACATGATTTGATACAAGGTTTACCTTATTCCAGAGTTAACATTTATGCACTATTTGACTCCTATGCCCTTCTCCTTTAGGAAAACAAAAACAAACTAAAAAAATTCATAAATAAACCTCTTACCAACTGCTAGTAGCACACATCAATTTTGTTCCTTTTGTGACTCGTGTCATCTGTCTGTGACATGTTTAATCTTACAAGCTTTTGGTAGTCACAAACTCATTATTTAGGTTCATGCTATTGCAGGAATCTTTACCTCAAAACTCAGTGTTCACTGTCTCACTGCTTTGAAGAATGAAGAGGTGGACACAAAATGAGCAGTAGGCAAAAGTTTATTAGAGTATAAGACCAGAAAAGAATAGTAGAAAAGCTCTCTTGAGAGAGGGGGCATTTGAAAGTGAATACCCACAACTGTAGGTAAGGGTCCTTGTTTTATAAGGTTCTGGTCCCTCTCTCATAGCCTTTCCCCTGTTACTTCTCAGGTCCTACTCTTACTGGCTTGATACTCTATGTGCTGGGTTGTCTATTCCTCCTACTCACTGTATGAGGGATGGTCTATGGCCACATCATTCCACGTGGGACATACATTTTATGGTCTACTACTTATTTGTAGTCAGATCTTTTGTTAAATCTCAGGGAAACCTGAGGGGGAGTAGATGTGTCTGTTACATTCTTAAAAGGAAGCTTATGCCCGAGGGAGTTTGCTGTGGTCAAATACTCCCAGCATTGTTCCAAAATGTGTGTTTTCCTAACCTTTTCCTCTCTGTCTACTGAATCCTATCTTTTCCTATAAGAATGCCTGACAAGTAAATGACCAGCCTCTGAAGACAGTGACTCAAGATGGCAGCCACTGTGGTTTTGGGAGTAAAAGTCCCTTGTGTTGGAAGAACGCAAAGAACACCAAAAAAAAAAAAAAAAAAAAAAAAAAAAAAGAGTAGGATGGGTAGGCTAGGGTGTAGACAATGAGGGACATTGCACTTACACAATGGACAGACAATCCAAGTGGGCCTCTGTTAGAAGGAGGGGCAATAAAGTATGCTCCAAACTGAGAAGCCACTTTAAGATGGAAAAATGAAGGAGGCTACTCCACACCATTTACAAAGAGTTTTATTCAAGCTAACTGACAGAGGAATCTGGTAGATGATGATCTAGATGCTGCACAGGTACTCTTCCCCATGTGCAGACCTTAATCCACAGATTTTACAAAACAAGGGGATGTGCAGGATGGTGCAGGATGTGCAGAGGTCACAGTGGTGAGGTTAAGGGGTTTAACATTTAGCAGACCTCATGGTGCCATCTGTGCACCAGAGTGGAGGGAGGGGAAGAAACTCAGTTATGTCTACTAGTTATCTAAACAACTTTAGGGAAGATCAGAACAAGCCTTTCTGCATTCTGGTCATGGCACACATTAACCACCAAGAGGCCTGGAACATGTGGCCCTCATGGGAAATCACTGCATAGTCATGAACAAGATGGAGGGCCAAAGATGGAGTCAGTATTGTTAGCATTCCTATAAACTCCAAGAAGAATTTATGAAAACCTAATATATAGCCTTAAATAGAATGTGGACCTAAATAACTAGAAGCAACTCCACTTCCCCTTTAAGATGTGTAACAATGATTAATATGCATGGAATTGGTAATTCTAATCGTGTAGAAACTTGAGAGCCATATCAGGGCTAGCAAAATGGCAGAATTCATATAGCACCAAAGTTGTTCTAAACAGCTTCAGCACCTAATAATGTTGAAACAAAAAATAAAACTCTCAGCCACATGAAGAACAGTGTTACAGCAATTAGTCAAAAGTAAAAAGCACAGGCCCACCCCTCCCCCTCTATTTGGTTTAATCAGTCTCCCATTTTCCACTTGAGTAAATCTAGATACGTCTTGTAGACCTTAAAGTACTGGAAAGGAAACTCCCATTAAACACAATTTATCTTAAGATACTCTAAATATACTAATACTTTGTCTATTTGAAAAGTATAAATTGTGCTGTAGCAAAACCTGTCAAGTGTGACTACTGTCCACTTTGAACTTCTAGAATCAAGAAAATAGATTTAAATTAATTTCCATCGTAACCTGTGGGGCAGATTTGACTCCACTATGAAAAGATGCACCATACAATTATTATGCTGATGGTATGGCCTGGGGTCTCTGCTTTCTCTTCCATCACCTCCCCCTGCCTGTCTCCTTTCTTGCTACAGCCCTTCAGCTTGGGGTTGCTTTTTAGATGTGAATGTTTCAGGTCTCAACCTGGAAGGCTGCTGTTGTGTATATAGGGGTGGTTTCTTGAACCTCTGGTTTCTTTCTTTCTTTCTTTTCTTTCTTTTTTTTAAGTTTTAAGCTATGCCTACCTTACAAACCATTGTCCTTTCCCTACCCACCTCCAGTACCACTCTTGATTGAAGCATACATTTTACCCCCTCTCTTCTAAAATTGGTTTTTGGTAAGGAATTCAGGGCTTTTCCCATATCTTCTCTCTCCTCCCGTTATACAGGAGTGCTGCTTTTTCTTTCCTGCTCCTCAGGTGCCTTTCTGCAACATCGTCAGTAACATTTTCTTTGACGCTTCATCACTTTCACCAGAGGCCATCAGATGAAGTTACAAAGAGTCTCTGACCACCCTCATTTAGTTTTAGAACATTTACTTACTCTCTACCAGGCTGAGAAATGAATATTAGATCCTTAGCCCTACTATACTCTGCTGTCATCATTTGCTGATACCTTTTTTTTCTGGCTCACCTTTTGATATGTTAAAATAGTCACCAACCTCCTAAAGTCCTAGTAGTTAAATATGGAGAAAGGCCTCATGAAGATACTTGTAAGGACAAACAATCGCTCTGAATTTTCTTTTCCTATAATTGTTTTCTTTTAAAAAATTAAAGAAGTTTTAAGTTGTTCTTCGGTTGTAAACAACAGGGCTCTCATTTGGACAACCTTGGAATCCATTTGGGTCTAGTTTGGAAACTGACAACTGGAATAAAAACAAACAACAACAACAACAGCAAAAACAAAAAACAAAAAACAAAAAAATCCCTTGAATTCTGAGCATGTTTTGCTTTGGTGCTACTGTTCTCATGATTCTCAGCAGGGATTAAGAAAGAACTAAGTATGCATGTCAGATACCCAAAATTGGAAGGCTTGACTTCCTGGAAAATTGCTATTTTTTTTTCATTTTTCTAATAAGAACTACTAAATGTTGAAAATGTGGATGCATACTGAATTAAAAGCAATTCATTGTGTTCTAACACACACACACACTACCATAAAAAGAAAGACATTTGGTCTTTGTCCTCAATTACTGGCACATAGCTTTAAAGCCCTTGTAATTTCCTGAGATGTAAGAGTGATAAGATTGTCTTTTGTTCTAATGAGGTGACTCTTAGGTAAGTCCCTAGGTATCTTCAGGATGAGGGATGGTCACTAGAATGTGTCTTGATTAGAATTTTGTAACTTTCAGCCCCATCCACCAACACTTTGGGAGAGGAGAGGGACTAGAATTTGAGGTAATTACCAATGGCCAAAGACATAATCAATTTTGCCTATGCAATGCAACCTCCATAAAAATCTTTAAATGATGGGGCTTGGGGTGTTTCCAAATTGGCTAACATCCATATGCTGGGAAAATGGCACATCTGAACCTTATGGAAACCGAAGATCCTGCTCTGGGGATCCTCCTGGACTTTGCCCTGTCTAAATTTTCAATTGGCTATTTATTTGTATCCTTTATGATCAATTGTTAAAGTGTCTCCCTGAGTTCTGAGAATCGTTCTAGCAAGTTCTCTAAGGGGGTTGTGGGAACCTTGTTTTATAGCTGGCCAGTCAAAAGTACAGGTGACCTGATACTTGTGATTGACATCTAAAGTGAAGATGGTCTTGGGGAACAAGCTCTAAACCTGTGGAGTCTGACACTAACTCCAAGTATTTAGTATTAAAATTGAATTGAATGATACAATACTTAGGTTGTATCAGAGCATTGGAGTTGGAGAAGTAGCATTCAAAAAGATACCATGTATTTGGTACCAGGAGGGGAAAGAAACCTCACAATCAAATAACCATTCTAGGCACAAAGAAGAAATATATAGTCAAAATCTTTATCTCCATGTGCCTATTTACTGAAAGGTGCTTTCCATCTTTAACCCTTGATTTTTAATACTAAGTCTGACATAATGCTAAGTCTGACATAACACTTAATCATATAGCAATAAATTCATTGAACAGTGAAAGAATAATTTATCTTCAGGTACTGTGACTATTACCAATTTGGTAAGTCTTGATTATTTGCATCGGTTTACAAAAAATCATCATCCTGCCCTTGTAGTGATAATTTTATTAGATAAGCTAAATTCCTTCAAACAATTATAATATTACCTAATAATGTGGCAAAGCAACTACAAAGTGAAATGGGCACATGCAGTTTAGGAAACTTACTCAAGTTTAGGGACTTAGAGAAGCACTTAATCAGAGACCAAATAAATGAATACAGATTATATACATTAGAGGGTGATGTATGGGAGAAAAAAGAGTAAGCACAAGTGGAATTTTAAATATTTTGTTTGTAAGTAAGATATTATATGAGCAAACACCTGAAAGAGGAACAATAATTATCCAAGAAAGTGTGTGGATGAAGAGGATTGCCGGAAGATCGAATGGCCATGCAAATGCCTGAGGGCTAAAGCATTTTGGAGGTTTTGAAGGAACCTCAAGGAGGCTGGTATGGCTGCAGCAGGGTGAGCAGGGGTGAGGACAGTGGAGATGAAGTCAGAGGAGAGACAGGGCTTAGGCCGTAATGGCATTAGGTTTTCTTTTCTGAATGTAAGTTTCTTGCAGGGTACTGAGCTGAGGGACGGTATCCTCTCTGATAGCAGTGCTGGAAACGAAGGGGAGAGGAAGGTGAAAGAAAACAGGAGGGCCAGTGGGGGAGCTTTGGTAGAAACTCTGGGGCGAGGATTGGTGACCATCCTCACTGTGGTTACAGCAGCAGAGGTGGGGAGGAATGAGCGAATTCTGGGTGTATTTTAAAAGGAGGAGAACATCTTGTTATCACACGTTAGTGACCTAGAGAACCAAGTTGTTTTTGTTCTTCATCTTTGCTATTTCAGTGCATTGATCAGCCCTTGGAGTATGGGGATAGTATAAGAATGGAAAAACGTAGCCATTGGTTGTGAGAAGTTGTTTGTAAGCCATCTCCTGGGGGCTTTCAACAATAAATGAGAGACATTCTGAAAAACAAGGGTGCTACAGTAGTAAATAACAGGCGGAAAGTGTTACTTCTGTGTCTCTAATCCCTAGTAAGATTTATTTAATATATAAAGGAATGAATGAATCAGAATGGCTACTAAGCCAATATGCTAATGGTCAGCTCACTTTTAACATGTAAATGGAAACTAATAAGATGGATGCCTCAGGTTTGATACCCATTTGTATACATAGATATTACAAAATAATTATTTTACATTATTTTCTTCAATTATAATAATTTTATAATTTTTCAATTTTTTTATTTGAAAAGTTATATATGCAGATAATTTCTTCTTAAAAATCCATAAAAGTTATATAATTTATTGGCACAAACAAAATATTTGGTTGTGTTTATCTTAATATAGTGTTTTGGCCATCATGAATTTTTAATATCCAAAATATATCAGAATATATAACAGCTAAGTTTTGCATGAGTGATTAATGATATATGATTCATAGCAACCACCAAGTATATAGTGGGATATTTAAATAGGATATATAAGCCAAACCAATTTTATGCCAGGTCTACAATTTCCATAATTCTCATGAGTGTCTCCTCTAATCTCAATAGTATACTCTGACACGTCTGGGACAAGGTCATATGGGAAGTTTTCCTACACCCCGAAATTCTTCCACACCAGTTGGGTATCCTAAAACTCAACTCAGTTCTGACACTATCTAACTGGAGTTAGCATCAATCCCACGTGTTAAGGGCTCTGTCACACAAAACTACCTTCACCCACCACCTCAGATGCCAATTGCAAGTCCAGGTTATTGCCTGTGCTTCTGACCCATTGACTATAAATCAGAGGTTCCTGAGACACTCTCTTCAATTTTTTCCTAGAGCTGCTCATAGAACTCAGGAAAATGGTTTGCTTACTGCTCATAGAACTCAGGAAAATAGTTTGCTTACTAGATTAGGAGATGATTATAAAAAGATAATTCCAGGGGTGCCTGCGTGGCTCAGTTGGTTGGGTATCTGACTTTGGCTCAGGTCATGATCTCACAACCCGTTGCGTTCAAGCCCCGCGTTGGGCTCTGTGCTGACAGCTCAGAGCCTGGAGCCAGCTTTGCATTCTGTGTCTCCCTCTCTCCCCTGCTCATGCTCTGTCTCTCTCTGTCTCAAAAATAAAATAAAAACATTAAAAAATTAAAAAAAAAAGATAATTCCATCAGGAACAGCCAGATGGAAGAGATGCTGAGGGCAAGGTGTGTGCCCTCCAGAGTGTGTCACTCTCTTAGTACTTCTGCATATTCACCAGCCTGGAGGCTCTGTAAGCCCTGTCCTGGGGTTCTTATGGAGGCTTTATTAAAAAACCAATATTGAGTAACTCATTAGTCATTGGTGATTAAGTCAATCACCAGTTCCTATCCCCTCCCTGGAGGTAGAGGGGGGTTAGAGTGACAGTCCCAGCTCTCTAATCACCTGACAACCAGCCTTCATCCTTAGGGGTTTTTCCAAGTTACCTCATTAATATAAACTCAGGTGTGGTTGAAAGGGGCTTGTTATGAATAACAAAAGGTACCTTTATTGCTCTTATCACTTAGGAAATTCCAGAGGTTTTAGGAGCTCTGTTCCAGGACCTGCTCTACGAAAATTAAAATATATTTCTTATTGTAAATCACCGTATCACAACCATACAAACGTTATTCTAGGTTTACAATTTCTATCAATCATTTATGGTCATATTCTTAAAATCAGAAATCCTCTACTTAGTGTTTTATTTTATGAATCCTTGAAAGCGATTTTTCCCCATAGGTAAATTTTGAAATTCTAGAATTACTTAGACTAGTTAAGTGATTTGAAATGCAGGAACCATTTCTTTTACTTTTGTATTTGGCATTCTCAATACACCAAAGTAAAATAATCCATTAATTGTACACTAAATAGTCTTAAACTGGTCTAACAAGTCTTAAGGAAATTTGCACACATCAATACATAGTGAAAGGGTTTAAAAAATATGGTGGGGGTGCCTGGGTGGCTCGGTCGGTTCAGCGTCTGACTTCAGCTCAGGTCATGATCTCATAGCTTGTGGGTTTGAGCCCTGCATTGGGCTCTGTGCTGACAGCTCAGACCCTGGAGCCTGCTTTGGATTCTGTGCCTCCCCCACTCTCTACCCCCCCTCCACTGCTCACACTCTGTCTCTGTCGTTAAAAATACATAAATGCTGAAAAAAAAAATGGTGGTACTCCACCTAATAATATTAGGTGGTCTTCAGAATGCCTAATACGATTGGCGAGTAAAACTTTCTAAGAGAGATTATATGAGAAATAGGATTCTGTGGTTATTTCTTGAGATGTTTTCAAGTACCTTTCAATTGTACTAAGGGAACCTGTTAATTTTACTTACATGAAGAAAGCAGGTTTTTCAGTGGTTCAGATGTGCTAATATCAGATAATTCAGTTTTTATTTCGGGAGTGTTGTAGAAAGGAAATAAACTACAGCATAAATATGGTCAAGAACATTTTGAGGGTCCAAATGGGTACAGTAGTCTGCATTAAGTATTGAGTGTAGGGAAGAGGTGGAAACAACTATCAAGGAGTGCCCTTTGGTAACTGCCAAAAACATAGAATAAATTATGCAAAATATACTTTTAGCTGAGTCATGTAACTACAGCAAAAAGAATCAAAACATATTATTGATGTTAATTTATATTAAGCTTGTACTTATTTGAGACTAAAATATTGTATTTGACAATGAAAGTTCTGGTGATTTTTAATAAGACATATGAGTTTATAAAATAAGTAATCTATTTATACAAATAGTGAATTCTGGTGTCTTCTAATAAATCAACAAGGATTCAACTGATAATCCAGACTTATTTAATATTTCTGGAATTTCTCAGGAAATTCTTTATACCTTAAAACAAAAAACAAAATTTGTTTTCAGTCTCGTGCACAAGTAAGATGCAAGAAAATTGTAGGTTTGGTGGTAGTGTTTCAAAGGTTCCTGAAGTTGTGGAAAACAGAAACAAAACGTGTTGTGGGAATATGCCCGACAAGCTATAAATAAGTAATTGTATTTTTCACATTTGATCTACAAAAGTTTTGTCGTCCTTTTTCTCAGCCCGAGCACACTTTATGGCTTATTGTATTTTATACTGACTTTGAGTGGTTTGTTATGGTGAATTTACGCTTAGAAAAATACGTATGCTTTACTACCGGTTTTTTCCAGACCAATTAATCAACAAAATTCAAGTCAGAGAGGGGCTATTGGTCATCTAAATAAGGGGATAAATTTTAACTTTGAAGAAATGTACGTGCCTGAAGGAATTCTCCTTCACAACAACTATCATTTCACAAATCCGTTCAGATAGGAGACATTTAATGGCCCTGACAATCAGTCGTCATGTAGCTGACTGTTTGTTGGGCTTTACTTTCTTGTCAGAACCAATCAATGGCCTTGAGAACAAAAACTCAGTAGTGGTGAAGCTGGGAGAAAGGAAGAGGGGCATTTTGTGGTCCAGAACGCATTTCAATAAGTGACAGATGAGGAATTTAAGCTGCTCGGTATAATTCTACAAATGAGGTGTGTGTGAGAGGTTTTCATTAAAATGAGTCTCACTTCACACAGGCTTATGAGTCTTCCTGATGTGTTCTCAGGCTCTCATTAAGGGACTTGCAAAGTGTAAAACTTCTCCAATGTAGTTTTTCACACTCACTCCTTGTATGTTTATGTATATGTGATATATGAATTTCACCAGGAAAACATCTTGAAAGAGTATTTGAACTGAAAAGTATATTCATAACATGAATTAAACAAGAGTTCTGTTTGATCTTTCCTTGAGAGAAGTGCATTTACATTTTCAAATGTGATCATTTATTAAAGTGCCATAGTTTGTGCTAGACATCACAGAAAAGATCATGCTTGCTTGCCAGGGCACAGCTTTGGCTATGAGTGAACAGATTCACAAATGAAGTCTTAGGGTACGTTTTTATCATTCAATGAATCTTTTAATTCCTCGTAAATGTTATAATCATTGGAAACATGTTTTTGATGAATATCTCCAGGGCTTAGATAAAATAAGTGAAAATCAGTATTTGGAAAGTCTAGATTAATATACCGTCAGGTTATTTAAATTTTTTTTAAAAATGGAATACTCATGATCAGATTCCTCGTGTGGCTTCCTTTGTTCTTATTATTTTCAAAACATTTGTTTTTACCCTTTGTAAATAAGCATACGTGTGTGCACAAACTATTTTTACAGCAACAGCAAAATGTTTAAGGTCTGGGTATTTACACTTCAAGAAAAATAAGACTTATTAAGAGAAAACTGACATTTAAAGACTTAGTAGTATTATCACAAAATTCTTTTTTATTGTGATAAATTAATAGAGTATGTTGTTTTATATTTGCATAATGAAATAATTACTCTTGTATTGCTATTTTTATGTAAATGAACTCTACATGCCTTTTTAAAAATTCAATTTATATAATAGAAAACTAAATGACACTGAGATTGCCATGACTTACCTTGGTGACTTTTACAAGCTGGAAGTTTTAGTCTTGTGATTTATGTTTAATAATTTAACACATTAATAATATTTTAGATGTGGATTGTTGAACATAAGCATGCAGATTATTTAAATGAATATTTAATTTTTATTCACCTTGCCAGAAGACAGAACATGCATTTAATTGCCTGATATGAAAAATGGAAAAAAAGATCAGTAAAAATGGTAATGTCAAAAAAAGTTTAAAATAAAATATATATATCTCTCACTTTTGGGGGCCACAAAATAAATAATAATTGGCTTGGCGTTTGACATTATATAATAAAAATTATAGTACAATTCCACCCTTTCAACTGGAAAAAGATGGGATCTATATGAGGCACATACTCAAAATGTACATTTTAATTTGGATCTACTTTTTAAATTCTGAATATCTTAAATAACATTATGAATATTTTACATAATGGGTCTAACACCGTGCATAGAATGGACATCTGATGAATAATACTTCTTTTGAACTTTCCTTCTATGTTGATTGCAAAAAAAACCCAAAATACAAACAAAAAAAAACACTCTAGAGGAGCACTCTTAAGGCAGGGTAGAACACTAACCACCCCCAATAGACAGAGTGTTGCTGTGAGCAACACTCCAAATATTGCAGAAATGAATATTTCTGCACTAAATTTTTAGTAAGATTGAAATTTATGTCACTTAAATAAGGTGAAATTTATGGTGGAACTAAAGTCAAAAATGCACAATTTACATTTCTATATCCTAGATATTTTCCTTTCTTCTCGGGAGTAAATTGGCAATTTAGGGAACAGTATATTACACCCACACACGCACGCACACACACACATACACACACAACTTTGCTATAACCGTATTCTAGAGACTTATACAGGGTGAATTATAATGATTTACTTTTGCAAACTCAAATTCTTTGACTTTGGCTCACATGCTGAATTCTGCTCTATTGCAAATTCTGCTTAAGGACCCTCCAGTGCACTTACAGTACTTAATGTAGCAGACTGATTGGTGAGAGTTGGTAAGGGAATAGCTACATGTGAGAATTTGCAAATCAAGCTGTAGCCTTACCCTTGATGTCCTTTTTCACCCACGTTCTTCAGTTTTTTTTTTTCTTTAGGCTCTTTTTCCATTCTCATCCTTTTTTGCTTTATAAAACTAAAATTGTGGGTGAGGGCATAATCGAGACGAAGAGTATTATTACTATTGTAGTTACTTCTTTTCCCTGGCTGCCCCACATTTCACCACACCAATCTTGTCCTATCCCCACTTCCAACCACCATTCTTTGGTACATAGGACTTGATTTAAATTGTCCCTATTGTGAAGGCACACTATAAGTAAAGAAAAGTCTACCCTTCTACAGTAGGCTGTAATTTAAAGAAGGGAAGATACTCAGTATAATACCTTTATTGTGTGTGTATAGAAATGGGGATACATTCCTTTAAATTATTGGGCTGAAATTATCCCTGTAACCTCATCTACAATTTTCTCTGGGAGAATTATATCTATCCTATTTCATTCAGCTATAGACAAACATTCAGTTTCAAGAACTGAAATTTGAGAACATTGGAATGGTTCATGAGCTAACCGCTACATTTTGCTGTATTATGAATCAACATATATATTTTTTAATGTTTATTTCTTTTGAGAAAGAGACAGAGAGAGAGAGAAGGGGGGAGGGAAGAGAGAGAGGGAGAAGGGAAAAATCCCAAGCAGGGTCTGTGCTGACAGTGCAGAATGAAACTGACTTGGAGCTAGATCTCATTGGGCTTGAACTCAGGAACCATGAGATCATGACCTGAGCCAAAATCTGGAGTCAGATGCTTAACTTACTGAGCCAACCAGGTGCCCTGAATCAACATATATTTAATTAAAGGGAAGAGCATTATAGTCATAAAAAGAATAAATGCCTTTCTTTACATAGTTTAGTTAACTTATTCTAGGCACCTAGGTTGTTGTTGTTTCTAAAAACGCACTATTTATTACTCTTCTACTTAAAAGTGCTGAGCCCTGATTTCTTTGTTAGTTTCCTTCCTTCCTTCCTTCCTTCCTTCCTTCCTTCCTTCCTTCCTCCCTCCCTCCCTCCCTCCCTCCCTCCCTCCCTCCCTCTCTTCTACCTTCTTTTCTCTTTCTAGTGCACACATCTCCATGGAAGAAAACATAAAGAAAAACTCCCCATAAAAAGTCTATAACCAGATGGACCGAGAGTTTTTCCCAAGTCCAATCCAAGTCTCAGGCTCCCTTGAAACTTTCACAGCAATATGGCATATAACATCTGAGTTAGCTCTTTGAGGCACTTACTGCTTGGAAACTTTTCCACTTAGGATTCACAAGTACACCAAATTAGTTCTCATTTTTAGGAACTTGGTGAAAATAAGAAATACCAGTGTTTTTCAGTTACTGTTCTTTTTTTTTTTAATATGAGAGAAAATTTAGATATGATGAGAGGCACTGTTGAGTGTTATACTCAGATCATTAGTGATATTTTTACTTTAAACAAATATGCAAACTGAAAGTCAGTGAGCCAGGAGCTTCTGAGTTCTGATCCCAGAGCTGTCATTAGTTTTCTGTGCTGCAATGGATATGTCATCTGAGCCCTGTCTGTCTCCATCTTCTTATCAGTAATACCAGAATGAGACTGTGGTACTTACTGACCTCAGAGGGGTAAAATAACAAGTATTTTAATGTAAGAAAAATACATTTTAAATGCCTGAGAAAATTGCCTAGCAATATATGTATACACACACACACACACACACACACACACACGTACACACATACACATACATACATACACACACTAGAGAAATAGTTTAGGTATATTCATCATTAAAAAAATTAAATACAAAACGCCTATTGTACTTATGATAAAAGACAAGGCATGTCTTTGTGGGCTAAAACAAAGAACTGAAATATGGCTTTCTTTGAGTTTCTTGGCTTCCAACACAAAGACTTTAGAATGCAACCTGACTCTCATATTATTAGATGTTTCCAGATATTCATGAGGTTTTCATTCCATGAAATAAATTGCCACTATCATTCTCTAATGATTCTCTAAAATGGTAAAATTTTGTGCTTGTCTTGAAATATAGAAGCTATAGTGTTAAAAAATAATCTATTTAAACACAAAACAAGTAACTAATTTTAACAAAGCTAATATAACCAATAAGAAAGACTACAGAAAACAACACTTGAAACCATTAATTGCATAAGGGGCCTCAAAATTCGTTAGGCTATACCACTTTCTCTTGCTAAATGGTATTGGCCCTTTAGAAATGTATCTTATCCAATATCTGCTACCATAACTCCTCTTAGGGATTGTGAGAATTCAAGCTGTTCCTCCTGTGACATTCACTCCTTTATAGCTTAGAGCCAAAGTGAATTAATTCTTCCCACACAAAGAAAATATCAAATTTCAAGTAACACAAGTTTAGGGTTCACATATAGTCATATAAAACACTCTTTGAGTTAAAGATATTTGCTGTGTTTAAGTAATCTCTTGCTTAAATCAAACATTTAACCCTTAAAGTGTCATGCCTAAAATCTTAGGTCTACACTTGGTAAAGGAATATTATGTGCTTTTCTCAATATAGCTCATGTAGTTATGGATGAATCAAATGTCCTTGAAATTTGAAATTGGTCTCTTAAAGATGTGAACTCAGACTTAAAAGTCCCTTTGTATATACAGGAGAATAAACAGAGCATATTGATTAAGTTGGATAAGGTTTTAAAGGTTATCTGAATTTTCTGTGGTTGTATAAATTTATTATTTTTGTAAATGATATTAAATGTATACGGGATTTGTAAGAT
This sequence comes from Lynx rufus, assembly GCF_022079265.1. Classification (NCBI taxonomy): domain Eukaryota; kingdom Metazoa; phylum Chordata; class Mammalia; order Carnivora; family Felidae; genus Lynx; species Lynx rufus. Next base: position 155,091,244 of record NW_025814834.1, read on the forward strand.
GACATTAAATGTATACATATACATGTATATGTATAAAATACATATTCTATTAATTTATGAATCTTAACATAAAGTGTGAATTAATGACAGAAATTGTTGAGGGTAGGGACCCTGGCTTATTGACTCTTTTTAGCCTTAACACCAGCTATTTTATGGTATTATTAATTATCTATAATACTTCTGTTGAATGAATGAATTATTCATTTTGGATTATGTGTATCAGTTAATATTGGAAGGTTTAAACTACATATGAATACAATATGGGTTCCATAAAACAGAGGGAGAGCCACATTGATAATTCAAAAGCCTAAAATATATTAAAAAGTTCATATTCAGGAATAATTTCAACCTCCACAAAAATTAAACTTCAACCAGAGTGGAAGGTAGTTTTCTTTTTTTTTTTTTTTTTTTTTTTTTAATTTTTTTTAAATTTTTTTTTTTCAACGTTTTTTTATTTATTTTTGGGACAGAGAGAGACAGAGCATGAACGGGGGAGGGGCAGAGAGAGAGGGAGACACAGAATCGGAAACAGGCTCCAGGCTCCGAGCCATCAGCCCAGAGCCTGACGCGGGGCTCGAACTCACGGACCGCGAGATCGTGACCTGGCTGAAGTCAGACACTTAACCGACTGCGCCACCCAGGCGCCCCGGCAGTTTTCTTTTTAACAGGACAAAGCAAACTGCAAAACAGAGAGAGGGTCAGAAACCTTTAAATCCTAATCTCTATTTCTTTTATTTCCATTTACTGTGTGGCTTCAGGCAAGGCACTGGACCTCTCATTTTATTCAGCTGTGGGATAATAATACTAACTTACTTTATATGGTTATTGTGTGTGTTAATTAAATAATGATTGCAAAGCTCTCTGAAGACTATTAGATGGGCCATAAATACTGAGCCAAATTCCTCCACTCAATATCTCCCATTGGGTTATAAACACAAAGAATTCCATATATATTGGAAAAATGTGTGAGGAATAACTGTTAATGAGATTTTGAGGGAATTTTTGGTGAGCAGAATGTTATTATGTGATTAAGAAGGTATTGTGTGCCCAGTATTTAGAGCTAATGTTTTTCGGTTGCTGAGACCAGCCTTGGGGCTTCTAACCATCAACAAATGGTTATGAGATCCAGTTTAAATACTGTGTCTTATGGTAACAAACTGATACATATAGAATGAATTTAAAATATGTTTAACAAGTATATTTGCTGTTAGTATTAGAATCAGTTGTGAGTTTCAGATAACCCCAAACTACAGTATCTTAAATAAAGCACATTTCTCTGGAATAATTGCCGACAGTTCATTGGTCTAGGGCTGGTATGGACTGTCATGGTGTCAGATGCAGTTCTTCTGTCTCCTGGTTTGCCCATGCTCAATATGTGGCTACCACAACATAGTTTAAGGTGATTTACTCAACTCCAACAATCATCTTCCCTTTACAGATAGAAAAAGAAAAAGAAAATGGATAGCAGACAGAAAGGAGCAACGCAAGCGCAATCTTTAAACAATCTTACAGAAGCTTCCCTCTTGACTCTGCATATATCCTATTGAACAGGACTACTCAGTCACGTGACTGTACCTAGTAATGGAGTTCAGGACACACTACCCTGAAATATGGCATGTTGGTGTGTTAAATGTGTTAAGCTAGAGGAATTTTTTTTAGAAGTAAAAGAAAGAAGGTCATTCTGACTGCCCCCTTGCCCCCACCGACTCTTCCCTGAAACAAGTCCTAGAATTCCATGCGGCATATTTCCTCCCTGTATCAGGAGGAGGGAAGGCATCCTTATCACTAGAGACAGGAAATTTAGGGTTAGGAAATCTACACAAACAAACCTTGTTAAACTAACTTTTCTCTTCCTGGCTACTTCTTCACCATTTACTACCTCTAGGCCAAACCCCTTTCTCTTGACAGTCCTTCACAAATGTACTGTTTTTATTTGTTTGTTTGTTTGTATAAAAGGTATAAAAGCTTCCTGTTCTGGTCACTTCTTCAGGTCTACAATTTCTTGTGAAGGTTCCCATGCATATGTGAAAATTTAATAGTGTGTTTTTTTTCTCCTGTTAATCTGTCTTTGCGAGCTTAATTTTCATACTCAGCCAGGGACCCTCAGAGAGTCAATATGAACTCTTTCCTCCCTTACAATAGCTACAAAGGAAGCACTTTTTCTGAGTGCCATGTACCAAGCTACAAATTCTATTACTCTGAAAGGAGAGATTTTATGGTATAACTTACAGTCCTGTAGTATACCCTTTGTTTACAGGTAGTTTCAGATTATTAAAATATATAGCTCTATCTCAAGATGTAAAAAGCCACAGAGCATCTATAAAAGGAAAGAAATTAAAGATAGATGTTTTTTTTGTATAGTGTTAAATGTGTGTCACATGGTCGATTAAAAATATATATAATAAAATATAAATATATATAAAATATACATAGTGTATATATGTATAATATATATAGTATATATGTATATATAGTATATATATGTAAGTATATATATATAGTACATATATATATAAAATACATATATAGTAAAGCAGATTTGTATATTTTTACTGAATCCCTTACTCAAAAGGGCGCTGTGGTTCTAGAGAGATGAAGGTAGGAGTCTAGGTTAGAAAATGACAAAAAGAAGAATCATAATTTAAATCCACTGGAATGATTATAATTGCATAGTTTTGTTGGGTGTTGTATGGTGTTTTTGAGGATAAGGTAGAAGTGTAATTCTTATATCAGGGAAGTAACTGAAATAGGTTCATGGATCTAGGTAGCACTGTAAACTTTGGAAGTTTGTATTAGAAACATATTTTTGTGTTAAACAGATGAACTGAATAGAGACACTGGATGAGACCATGAAAAGTTCATTGCCTTCACTAGGAAAAGAGCTCAAAGTCTTATTGAAGTTCAGTAAAACTGGGTCAAGAGACAAAGTCTAATATCCCTTGTGCAGCTACTATGTACCATACATGCTGGGTACCTCTTCACATGTCCATTTATTCATGACAACACACTTCTGAGATACATATTATAATATTCATTTTTCCAACTAAATATTTGGAAGTACAGAGAGTTTGAATTATCTGATTAAAATCTGACAGCATATTGAATCACAAACCTACAATTAGACTCTTAAGTCTAATTGTACATTAGACTCTCAATGAGTGTTCCTTCTGTTACCGTGATACATCCTCAAAGAGGTCCAGGAATGGCATCTTTATGTTTGAAGACATATTGGAGATGTCAGTGGATAACATACGTATTTTGCAGATCAAAATTTAAAAATACTATAAATTCATTATAATTATCTGTATATCATCAGTTAACACAGTGGGTCAAGAATCGTCCCTTTCTTTTGCCAAATGTATATAATTATTTTGTTTGATTTAGGCCCAATAGAGTGGTTTTCTAAAGTTGAGTTAAAAGGAGGCATTAAACCTAAGTAAAAATATTTAAACTCAATATACATTAATATATAATTGTTTATCTTTGAAATTGTAATATATTTATTTCAAAACTATTTATGCTCTGGCTTGGGGAAATTGCCTGAGAGTAGACCCTACCATGCTATGAGTAGGAGGGTAAATTAATACTACCTTTTAGAAGAGAAGGTTAGCAATGTAGCAAGAGTGTTCAAAATTTTCCTACCCTTTGATCATGCCCCTTAAATTTTATTCTGGGAAACTACTACATAACAAATAATCAGAGATTAGGACACAGATTTATATACAAGGATGTTCATTTCAGGAGTATGTAAATTAGTAAATAGAATGAAACTTACATTTCCAAAGAAGGTAAATACCATCTAAACTATAGCACAGTAATGTTTTAGGATATTATACCATCAAAATTATGCTTTAATAGTATTTGATAACGTGTGAAATGTGGCTCAGTGAATTAGAGAGCAAACCAGGGTCTTACAGTTAATTTGGGAGCTCTGTTTACAATGCCAACAATTCACTATCGTTTTACACAGAAGATGGGGTTTCTAATTCATATTGCTGGACTTTAATCAAAGGAAGCGTAATTAAAATATATACATATATTTTCTCCCTTTCAGAAAATCTGGATGCATCAGATCAGAAAGGGTCTTTAAAATAACGTAGTGTTTTGTTTTTGCCTAAAAATGGTTTGGCTACTATTGTATTCTGAGTATACTTACTACTATAGTAAGGATGTGTCAAGAGTTTGAAATTCATAAAAATATAGTTTCTACATTTTGCAGTTGATGCAGTTTTAGAAGAACTTGACCATATAATTTCATTTTTCCCTTTACCTTGGTTTCCATGTTACAAGACAAAGACATCAGTGATAAACTACTTCCCAGGGATGTTTTTGAGCATTAGTTAATGTTTGTAAAGCCTCCACAGAGACCAGAGGATGAATAATGAAATAGACTCTCAAAGTAGTATTATCACTCTCGTCTTTCTCATTAGTCTCTAAGAGGCTTCATGCCAACTGTTAGCATTTCAGCTGCCAGAATGAGGGGTTTCTATTTTAATTTTGCCTAGAAAAGTGAACGTTCCTTGAACATCTGGGGTTCACCTCGGCATAATTCCAATAATGCTTCTATGGAATCAGGTATGTGAAGTGTGATGACCAGCACCACAAAGGAATTCATATCTAATTTTAGACCTGCTGTTTCAATTTATAATTTAGCTTACATTTTAAACCTATTAGGAAAAGCAGTATCTAAGTAATACATTTGAGATTTATTTGAGGTTTTTATGGAAGAAAATTTTGCTTTAAATTAAATTACATTAAAACCTTGTCTACGGGGAGTGGGCAAACAGAATGGGATTAGAATTTTGGCCAGCTACTTTCACCGTATTTTTCTATATATATTGTATCATGGCTAAGACATGAAAAAATGAATTCAAATGAAAAAAAAAATTCACTCATTCAAACATATGTCTTAGAGGTATGGTATTGTGTGCAAAATGGTGCTAGGGATAGAAGGGTGACAAAAACAATGAAAATCCTACCCCCATGGAGGACACTTTGTTATAGCACCTACAAGACCCAGGATGATCTGACTATATATTTTTTTTTTAATTTTTTTTTTCAACGTTTATTTATTTTTGGGACAGAGAGAGACAGAGCATGAACGGGGGAGGGGCAGAGAGAGGGGGAGACACAGAGTCGGAAACAGGCTCCAGGCTCTGAGCCATCAGCCCAGAGCCCGATGCGGGGCTCGAACTCACGGACCGCGAGATCGTGACCTGGCTGAAGTCGGACGCTCAACCGACTGCGCCACCCAGGCGCCCCTCTGACTATATTTTTATATATTCCATGAGCTTATGATATTATCTGTCACAAGTAGTCAGTGCAAGTTCGAGGAAAGAATGCATGGATGGGTGAACAATCAAGCACACCACAGTTGTGTAGAGACAGCCAAGAACATTTGCATTAACTAATTTCTGGGGACTTGTTGGCACTGAACCATATATCGGCCAATAAGAATTAAATATTTAATTTTACAACGTAGTTGTTGTTTTTACGAGTAAGGTGCTTTCATTAATGGAATAAATTCTGGACACGTAAATATGGGTTGATGAGCCTAACTGAGTTTTTCTGAGGATCCAGGACATTAATTTGCAAAACTGGCAACGAAAGAAGCAGAGTGGGAATAAAGTAGCATCCAACCACATTTTATACGTTCAAAGAATACAGACAATAATCACGGTAACTATGACTCAAATTGCTCTTTAGGTCAGTGTTGTAGAAACTATATCTGATTTTTGAGGTTTAGTTAAAGTCCAGAACAATGCTACCCAATAAAATTGTCTACAACGATGGCAATGTTATGTATATCTGCAATATGGTAGCCGCAAGCCATAGGTAGCTACTGAGCACTTAAAATGTAGCTACTGCAAATGAAAAGCTGAATTTTAAAATTAATTTAGGTTTAAATAGCCACATGTCCCTGCCATTTTGGATAGGGGAGCTCTAGAAGGAGGAGGAGGAGGAGGAGGAGGAGGAGGAGGACAGCAACAACAGCAACAGCAACAACAGAAGAGTCATGGTGATAAGAACTGTTTTTGCTAAAATTTCTTTTTTTTTTCAATATATGAAGTTTATGATGAACAGAAAAAAATAAAATTTCGATGTAACAGTTGGAGCACATGCATCAGATTATGGTAGTAACCATAACCTGGTGACAGATTGTCCCTTAGCAGTTGGGAGTTGGGAAGGCAAAGAGCAGAGAGTAGCACAGCCTGTGTCTAAAAGCTCCAACTAAGGAATGAGACAGACCTGGGTTTAAATTCTGATTTTAAAACTTAGAGCAGTGAAACTTTGGGCAGAATGACAAGATCAAACTCAACCATGATGCATAGATAAAAATATCTATATTCATATCATAAGGTCATGAGAATTAGAATAAAGCAGGTATAGTGCCTGGCATTCTGTCAGTGTGCAGCATATGATTGTAATTGTTGTTGTTGTACTATTATTTTCCAATCTGAAGTCGTCTTAAATGATTTGTGTATATAGGAAATAGCATGTTACAATGATGTTACTTGTTTTGATATCCATTCAGCCTGAATGTCCATTACCTTCTGTCTCTTTTCCCTAGTGAAAAATTATTTATTTCATCAAGTCTTTACGAAGATCACTTACACTACAGGTTTATCTGAAAACATACAGGAAAGCGTAATCCTTTTTCAGAGTAGAAGAGGGTAGTGCCTACATGCTACTTTATGGTACTTTGTTCTTTCCATGCTGTTTTCTTTCTTCCATGCTGTTTAAGATCTAGTATTTAGGATTTTTAGATGGTTAACTTCTGTATAGTTTTTACTCCTATTTTACAAACAAGGAAATGCAGGCTTAGAGAATTTTTCATTGCAGAACTATTAATACTTTGGCTATCATTATTAGCCCCTGGTAGGTAGAATATAATCCAGAAATTTGACATTCTAATTCTTAAAGATGGAATACCCCACTTTGTCCGAGAGTTGGTGATGCTGTAGTCACTTTATAAACATCCAAGAGGAGTGGTTTCAGCTATGCATGTTCTGCATGTTTAGCAGGTAGCCAGCAGGACAGATGGCATTGGCCAGTGTACCCTATACAGTCTATATTCTAAGAGGTCAGATGGCCAGAGTGAGTTACCTTAGAGCTAACGGTTGTGAAATCAGTTATTCGTGACCAGCATTTTACAAATGAAATATGTTAAAACAAATAGAACACATGACACAAAGGTAAACCCTTTTCACAAAACTTTTCATTACATAAACATGTATGTGTGCACATGCTTGAGTCTTACTAAATTATGATGCCTAAAATATTTTTCATTTGGCTCACATCAAAAATAAAAAAAAGTCTGAAGGATTATCTTTGAGGATTTCATGTCCCAAACTGTATTTTTAGGAAATATGTGGCTAATAAGTGAGTGAATGCAGGCCTCAGATGATTGTGCTAAGAAAGTAGACAGTATTTAAGGACAGCACAGTACTGTATGCTGCACGGAGGTTCAGAGAGACTAAAATGATAATTTAGGATTGAAAATAAAAAGAAAATTAGAAATAAATTATGATAGAAAAGAAGGAAAAAGTAAAGGGAAAAATAAAGTCACCTCTTTAGTCTAAAAACAAACAAAAGATTTGTGGTGAGGTTTGCAAATTTTCACGGTCATAACTGGACTGAAAAATGCAGAGAAAAAAATCGGAGTGCCTGCAGAAGCAAATGTATTATTTTGCTTCCTAGCACCAGGAGTTCACTCCTCACCTCCCCAAATTCACCTTTCTGCTCCTGCCCCACCTCTTCTGGGAACTGTTCCTCATATTTCTACAAATATTTCACTCCCAAGGAAGCAGTCGTTATCCTATGTGACCTTCCCCAAGAAACCCTTGATTCATCTTGAGTTGGATGTATGACTAAACCAAGTGGAATTTTTTAATTGAAACTGAGAAAGGGTTACTCTCCTGTGATGGATTTCTAAGATGTAAAAACAATGCTTCCCGACCTATTTGGGCAGCTGTTCTGTAGCAAGAAGCAAAGATGAGAATTAGAGACAGTTCTGGTGGATTTGGAGCCATGGACTCCATTTCTTCCTGAGGCCCAGCTGTATCTCTGCCCTTCCCAAAGTTTTGGCATCTAATCCTTTTTGGGTTCTGAGAGCCAACAAATCTCTTTCTAAATTTCAGGTGTGAGAAGAGATACTATTATTTGACTCATATAGTTATGGGCAGTACTACCAACAGGGATGGTCGTAAAAGAGAAGACATTGTAGGACACGTGAAAACAGGAGCAAAGATCAACAGACTAAGACACATGAAAACAATAATGAAATACAGAAACAGCACAACTAGGCTAATATGATTGATAAGTGAATGAGAAAGTTTGGTGGCCAAAATGAGAAATCTGAAGAGACATTTTAGTTTGGATCATATATGGAGAGAAATAAGAATGCATATATGATAAGTGTATCAAAAGTGTTTAATAAACCTGTTGTTTGGAAAGCTGTGGCTGAGAATGTTATTATTTGCTTACCAAACTCTGTTTCCTTTGTCGTCCAGTCTCATCACTATGCAACCTTTTCAAGTCCTTCTTGCAGTTTGCAGTTGTCATAGGATCGAGTTCTGACCTGTGGAATGTGTTCCTTGTGATGTGTGCAGATTAGAAGCCTGGACCTTAGAAACCTCCCTAAAGTGGGGTTCCTGGGTGGCTCAGTCAGTTGAGTGTCGGACTTCAGTTTAGGTTATGATCTCATGGTTCGTGAGTTTGAGGGTTCTTGAGTTCGAGAGTTCATGAGTTTGAGTCCTGCATCGGGGTTGCTGCTGTCAGCACAGAGCCTGCTCTGGAGCCTCTGTCTCCCTCTCTCTCTACCCCTCCCCTGCTTGCACTGTTTCTCAAAAATAAAATAAAAACATTAAAAAACAAAACAAAACAAAAAAAGAAGCCTCACTAAAGTGACTCATATTTTCTTTTCCCACCCTGTAACTGTACAGAGGAGTTTGGTGATGGAGGAGAGGAGAGCCACGATACAAAAGAGCCTGGGACACCAGGGGCCACATGGAAGGCTGCCTAAGTGGGAACAAGTGCTTGGACTAGAATGTGGGATAAAAATACACCTAGGGGCACTTGATTTAGGACAGGATGGGTTATCTGCTCCGGAAGCCAGTGGTGGCTTATAGAATACAGTGGTGTTCAGTTATTTTGAAATAATTTATTTGTACATAGTGTTTTAACAAAGGATGAAACAGGATACTGTTAAGGCTAGCAATGGCTGAATGACTGGATCCTACCCATTAGCAAGAGGATGACAATGGATAGTGTACGTGAGATTATGTTTCCATCCCTGCTTCAATTTGCTCAGCCTCATTAGACCATAAAGAATAGCCTATACTCAACTGGTTGTAGAAGAATTTAATTTTAAGCCTGAAATATTTCCATATCTGCAAGGAATTTCTGGATATACTTCACATTTGTAACATGATTCCATTGATTCTCATACATCATGTTATTGGCAAACAAAGGTACCTAAGGGATAGATACCGTTTGATAGTTTCAGCCATTGATGACTGTGTGAGAGCTGCTGAGAATTTCAAGGTTATACTTAAACAGATATGGGCATGTCCTGAGAGCTTTGTGCTTCTTCGTAAAATTATCTGCAGAGGTGATCTTTGAAGAATATAGGAATCTTAATAAATTTCTAAAAGCATCTATTAAATGTTATGTGATTTCTCCTTGTTGAAAAAAGCAATCTACTTTCAAATTTATTTTATTCATTCCAGTTGCTGAACTGTAGGACAGTCAGCTAAAGAAAATGAGTAATTTAGGAAGTATATGTAGGTGCCCATATATTTTATTGTAAAAATAAAACATCGTAGAGGCTTAATAGAGACGAGGAAGCCGTAATTTTGCCTCACACTTAGACTACCAATGCTTGCATGAGAACTGATGTCAACTGATGGAATAAAGTTATTTGCTTTGCTTTGTGTGTTTTAGATAAAAGGAGACGTTTATATAAATCCAGGTAATTTTTTTTAATTTTGCAGTTATCTTCAAATTTAGTGACCAGTCTTTATCTCTTTATTGTCCTTGTCAACTCTAAACCCAATATTCTATCAAATGCCAAATTGTGGATTTCATTCATGTTATCTCTGACATTGTATTTTCTTTATCCATTAGGTCTACAAAATTGTATTAAGTTGTATCTCTATGGTCTGCACATTTCCATTATATCAGAAATCGTGATACCAATTCATCTTTCCACTATGTAAATCGATGTTTTAACGGTGTTAATTTTATACATATTAATACCTTTACTTGGGGGGGCTAGTATTGCATAACAGTAAGGCAAAGCATAGTACGAAGTCAGATTGGCTGGGTTAAAATCAACCATGTTCTACTTTTGTAACCTTGGACAAGCTACTTAGCCTCTCTGGGCCTCAGCTCCTTTATCTATAAAATGGCAATAGTAATGATGCATACCTCAGAATCGTATTGTGGAGGTAATATGAATAAGTGTATGCTGTGTGCTTAGAACAGTCCCTTAATAGACACTAATGCTTGCTGATTTTTTTTTTTGTGGTTACTGTGGTATAATGCATTAAAATGGGTAATGTGGATGGGAAAAGAGATAAACCCCTGCCCTCAAATGCTTTGGATTGCAGTGGAGAAAACATATGTACACATAAATAATTATAGAATGTGATATAGGTACATATAAAGTGCTTTAAGATTTTGGAAAAGGAAGTGACTAGCTATTTTGGGATGTCAGAAATTTTACAGGGAGTTACATTTGGTTTAAACTTAAAGAAGTGTGCTAGAGAAAGGTAGGAAACCATTGAAAGAACAGAAAACAGAATGGGCAAAGCACCAGGAGTGAAACATGGTGAACATGTTCAGGAAATAAAAAGTAATTCATTAATTCAAAAATGGTTCATCGTTCATTGAAATTAGAGTCTTGGTTCTCAACAGGTAGCGGTTTTGTTTCTTCCAGGAAGTGTATGGCAGTGTCTTTATTCTCACAACAGGGAGGCACTGTTGTCATTTAGCATTTAAAAACCAGGCCTGCTGCTAAACAGCTCCCACAACAAGACTTTTGTGGCCTGAGGTATCAGTTGTGCTAAAGGCAAGAAGCCCCAGACTAAAGAGTTGGGCAGGCAGAGAGGAGTGGACTACAGGTAGGAATTTGGTTGGAATTCACTTTAAAAGAGCCTTCTGTGCAATTAGAAAGACGCTGCCTTATAATGGCTGCCTGAACTCTGATCTGTTAACTCCCTGAGGTTCCAGAACATTTGCCATCTGATAACTGATATGTTAACAGTCCGTCTCCTGTCAGCTTTATTTAGAGTGTCTTCACTTTAGGCAAGTAAATTCCACATTTTCTTCAGCCTTCTGCTCTTCTTAGTCATTGAAACCAGCCTTAACATCATTTAAGGTAAAAATGCTGTCCTCAGAAGTGCCAATCCATCTCTCTCTCAGGCCTTGCTTAAAATGTGTATCAAAACCATAGTGTCCATTCACTGTTTCCTTCCTTCACAATTGTTTTCTGCATATTTTTAGTGGGCTCTTTCACTTACCTTTCTCCCTACTGCAGATGCTCCCTGAACTCTGTGATATTCCACTTTCGTGATTGCTGTTAGTCTTGGAAAAACATAGAAGAGTCTTTTTTCATATACTTTTGTTTGTCTTTTCAGGTAATCGAAGGTACAAAGAGAAAGAGGGGAAGGAATAGATGTGAAAGGATCAGAGTAAACAATCACTTTGAAGGCTTTAGCTTTTTAGTAAATAGGTTTCTCTACCAACCCAGTGCTGTATGACTAAAGGAATTCAGGAGCATTTAGATAAGAGGAACAACAAAACTACATCGTTTGCTGCTTTTCCAGGAGAAAATCAAAGTATTGCTGAGGGTCTTCTACTTCCTGCTGATTTTGTTTTTCTAAAAATGTGTATTGATTTCTTCCACCTCAGAGATTCATAAATGTTATTAAAAATGAATGGCAGGTCTGATTTAAATTAAATGTCAGGTGGTTGATAGGTTTCATAATACTTTTTTTAAATTTTAATGACATTCTTACTTGATTTTGTATTAGAGGCATGCAAAACATAGAATACCAAAATCCACAATAGTATATGCTAAATGAATGCATGAATAATGAAGCCCCTGCTTTTTAAAAATAAAAAGGAACAGTATATATATATTTGTTATGGCTTGTTCCAAAGCCACGTAGGCTAAATAAACACCAAGGTTCTACTCATTAGATAAGACAGAAACCCCACCTTCGACTTACTTGCTCCTATTCTTGTCTTTTAAGCATAGTAATTACTCAAGTAATAGCAAATTCCTTGTTCATTTGGAAAGCACTGCCAGATATCAGGATGTAAAAAAGTAGGACGAAGGGTTGCATTTTATTATAGTCTATTATAATGTCTTTGGGGTGAATGTCAACCTTTCATAATGCCACATTGTATAAGACTCTGAAAAAATTCCTTTTATTTGCCCCAAATGGCTTGTCATATGTTCTAAAAGTCTGAAGAGTAAACACATGCTTTCTATGTATATAGACGCAATTTCTTTTCCACTCTCTTCTTTTGCCCGAGTGTTTCCTGGCCATAACCACTTAGACATTATACATTTCCAAATGTTTTATCTTCAGACACTTGATTACTCTAAATATAACCCCTGTATTCAGTATCACCCCCACCTAAAAGGCATTCAATTGACCAGAAGGAAGAAGCAGGCTGTTGTGAAACCAGTACTCCAGGAACTTGACTAGTTTATCACAGGTAGACAATTTGTGTTATTTTCTCTTTGTGGAGTTCACCCCACGCTGCTCCTTACAATCCAAAGTAGCACTTTCCTTTTTCTGATAGTGCTCCCAGCGGATGCTGAAACACTCTGCCACCTCCACTTTACTGATGTGTGCATTTCGCCCCCCTGTGAATTACCTCTGTTGAATTTTCTTTTGCTTTTTCTCAGGCTCCTGCTGACAAAGCCTGCAGACAGCAATGTACATCCTTAACAGACAGAGTACCCTGCTCCCAGCAGGGCAACCCAGGCATTCACAGCTCACACACGTTGTTGATCAAGTGCTCCACAGAAAAAGCTGTCTGTCTGCCACAGGCAGAGGGTGAAAAATCTTTGACGATTCTCAGAGGACCCACCCACTCAACCCTGCCTATTTTTTTCAAAATCGGAAAGAGCATCAAGTCCATTATATTGAATATAAAGATTTTTTTTTTTTCCTATTCCTTGCTTCCTTGGCTTGAAATAATTTCTGTTCTGGGGTCAGGCGTTAAGAAATGAAAAGGCTCAATAGAGTGTAAATTCGAGTTCGTAGTTTATTGCATCCCATTCTATCATTCATTCATTTAACAAATATTTTTGAATCCCTGCCATCTGTCAGACACCATTCTACCCCTAATCTGTCTTTAATGTTTGCCCCATTGCCTCTAGTTTTAAACATGTTGATTTTTCTCCCCTGTCACCACAGACATCTCCAGAAAAACAAATGTAACTGATCACATGTGCTATTTGTTGTGGCATGGCCCCTCTTATCGGGGAACGTGGAGCTCTCTGACTTTGCCAGCAGGAGTTTTCAAATCAGGAGTTCTACATAGGATTGTGATGCTGAGTAGACTCATTTCAAATATCCATCACCTGCTGTGTCTTATTTTAGTGTCACCTTAACTCTCCCAGTCTACAGAAATGGTGCGGAAATTATCTAATAGACCTTACAGAGGCAGAAATAACTCTTTGTGTTCGTTCAAAGATTGTTTATATAGATTTATTTGAAGATGATTGCATTTTAATGCAAAGAATAATACACTTCTGGCAAAAATTATGATTACAATTTATTATCTTCTTTTTAAAGTTTAGTTGAAATGCTAAGAGTGTTTTCTGTTGCAGAAATTTTTATGCGGCCTATGTTTATCATAATGCCTCTCTTTATGTAACACCAAAAGTGTCAATTCGTTGGGGAAAAGACAGATAAAACACATCTTTGCTATGACATTTCTTTAAAAAGCTATTTAAACCTTTTTTGATTTCACACGAGAATTTGAAAAATCTACTAAAGTAGTACAGCAAAAGGACCAGATTGTAGTACAATAAGTCAATGAAGAATAGTCTTTTAATATTGCAGAAAGAACTCGGACTTTGACTTCAAAATCACACAGAACTGCTGGAGTACATAGCCCAGTCCTAGAGATTATTAAATCTATTGCTTTATTCTTTCAGAGTGTATTTCCTTGTTTTTCATGTTCATTTAATGTATCTCCTACCAGGGTGTCTGAAGTTTGAATGAGATATCATAGGTGGAATGAACAAATCCCAGGTCCACTCATACTGGAGGCACTAGAAAACACTCTTTTTCATGAGCTTGTTTTAGAAATAACTGTCATCTTTACCAGCGTGTGTGTGTGTGTGCGCGTGCGTGTGTGCGTGTGTGTGTGTGTTTACTTGTTTATTTTCCTCCTTCCAAGTAGACTATGGGTTTCTTGATAATAGTGTTGATGTCTCACATTTTATTAGCACTGTCTCCAAGTACCTAGCAGAGTCTCAGACATGATTACTTTCCAGCTAGTAACAAAATAGCAGATAACGATTGGAATTAATTCAGGTGAAACCTTTTTGACAGTACCAATGGGATTCATAAAGATGCAAACTTCCTGGTTTGCTCCATGGTTGAAGGATATATTCTTTCACACAGAGGCTATGACTCTTATTAACAAATAAAAAAAGAACTAACTTGCTTTGTTTGAGGTCTAATTTTATCACCGGTGTCAATCACAAAGACTAAATTGACTGAGTTATAATTCACATTTATTCAGATGATATAAGTAAATTAAGCAATTAAACATGTGTTCAATCATCCTTGAACGAATGATCTCAATATTTAAAAGTAGCAAAACTTGGAGAGTGATGAAAGCTATAAATGATTCAATTCAATTCAATTTCACAAATAACCAGTTCAGAAAATGGTGGGGAATATAGGTGTTGAACAACTTTAGAATTAGAGTCCTGATTTTTGCTACATAGTCCTTTTGTGTTTAAAGTTTTTATTTAAATTCCAGTTAATATACATTGTAATATTAGTTTCAGGTGTAGAATTTAGTGATTTATAACTTACATACAGACTCAGCGCTTATCACAAGTGCCCTCCTTAATACCCATCACCCATTTAGCCCATCCCCCTGCCAACCTCCCCTTCTGGTAACCCTTAGTTCTCTATAATTTAAGAGTCTGTTCCCTAATTTGTCTCTCTCTCTTTTTTCTTTTTGCTCCTTTGTTTTGTTTCTTAAATTCTACATATGAGTGAAATAATATATTTGTCTTTCTCTGATTGACTTGTTTCACTTAGCATAGTACACCCTAGCTCCATCATTGAAAATGGCAAGATTTCATTCTTTTTGTTGGCCGAGTAATATTCTGTTGTTTACCACATCTTCTTTATCCCTTCATCAGTCAATGGACATTTGGACTCTTTCCATAATTTGGCTATTGTTGAGAATGCTGCTATAGACATTGGGGTGCATATGTCCCTTCAAATCAGTATTTTTGTATCCTTTGGGTAAATACCTGGTAATTTTGTATCTTTTGGGTAAATAGCAGGTAATATCTGCTTTAGTGCAAAGGCTGGATCATAGGGTAGTTCTATTTTTAACTTTTTGAGAACCCTCCATACTATTTTTCAGAGTGGTTGCATCAGCTTGGTGGTTTTCACCAATAGTGTAAGAGGTTCCTCTTTCTCTGCCTTCTCGCCAACATCTGTTGTTTCCTGTGTTGTTAATTGTAGCCATTCTGACAGGTGTGAGGCAATATCTCATTGTATTTTTGATTTGTATTTCCCGGATGATGAATGATGCTGAGCATCTTTTCATGTGTCTGTTAGCCATTTCTATGTCTTCTTTGGGAAAATGTGTATTCATCTCATTTTTTAATTGGATTATTTATTTTTGGGCATTGAGCTTGATAAATTCTTTATATATTTTGGATACTATTTATCATATATGTCATTTGCAAATATATTCTCCCATTCTGAAGGTTGCCTTTTAGTTTTGTTTATCGTTTCCTTTGCTGTGCAAGAGCTTTTTATCTTGATGAAATCCCAATAGTTCATTTTGCTTTTGCTTCCCTCGCCTCAGGAGATAGATCTATCAAGAAGTTGGTGCAGCTGAAATCAAAGAAGTTGCTGCCTGTATTTTCCTCTAGGATTTTGATGGCTTCCTGTCTCACACAGGTCTTTCATCTATTTTGAGTTTATTTTTGTGTATGATGTAAGAAAGTGGTCCAATTTCATTCTTTTGCATGTTGCTCTCTTGTTTTCCCAGAACCATTTGTTGAAGAGACTGTCTTTTTTCCATTGGACATTTCCTGCTTTGTCAAAGATTAGTTGACCATGTAGTTGTGGGTCCATTTCTGGATTTTCTGTTCTGTTCCATTGATCTGTGTACCTGTTTTTGTGCCAGTACTATACCGTCTTGATGACTACAGCCTTGTAATATAGCCTGAAGTTTGGAATTGTAATACCTTCAGCTTTGCTTTTCTTTTTCAAGATTTTTTTGGCTATTTGGGGTCTTTTGAGGTTCTATACAGATTTTAGGATTGCTTCTTCTAGCTCTGTCAAAAAAATGGTGGTATTTTGATTGTATTAAATGTGTAGATTGCTTTGTGTAGTATAGATGCTTTAACAATATTTGTTCTTCTGGGGAGCTTGGGTGGCTCAGTTGGTTAAGTGTCCAACTCTTGATCTCAACTCAGGTCTTAATCTCACGGTTTGTGAGTTTGGGCCCTGTATAGGGCTCTGTGCTAATGGTGCAGGTCCTGCTTGAGATTCTGTCTCTCCTTCTTTTCTTCCCTTGTGCTTGTGCTCGCTCTAAAAATAAATAAATAAACTTAAAAAAAAGCCAATATTTATTCTTCCAATCCATGAACATGGGATGTTTTTCCATTTATTTCTTTTGTTTTGTTTCCTGAGAGAGAACAGGGGAGAGGTGGAGGGAGAAGAAGAGAGAGAATCTTAAGATCTTAAACAGTCCCCATGCTTAGTGTGGAGCCCTACATGGGGGCTCAGTCTCACTACTGTGAGATCATGATCTGGGCCAAAATCAAGAGTTGGATGCTCAACTGACTGAGCCACCCACTCGCCCCTGTTTTTCTATTTCTTTGTGTGTCATCTTCAATTTCTTTCATAAGTGTTCTGTCGTTTTCAGAGTACAGATCCTTTATGTCTTTGGTTAGGTTTATTCCTAGGTAACCTATGGATTTTAATGCAATTGTATATGGGAAAACTTCGTTGATTTCTCTTTCTGCTGATTCATTATTTGTGCATAGAAATGCAACAAATCTTCTGTATGTTGATCTTGTATCCTGTGACTTTACTGAACTTGTGTATCAGTTCTAGCAAGTTTTTGGTGGAGTTTTTCAGGTTTTGTACATAGAATATCATGTCATCTGCAAATAGTGAAAGTTTGACTTCTTCCTTGATGATTTCGATGCCTTTTATTTCTTTTTGTTTTCTGGTTGCTGAGAGTAGGACTTCTAGTACTATGTTAAATAACAGTAGTGAGAATGGACATCCCTTTTTGATGTTGAGGTATGTTCTATCTGTCCCTACTATGTTGAGAGTATTTATCAAGAATGGATGTTGTCCTTTATCAAGTTCTTTTTCTTCATCTATTGAGAGGATCATATGGTTCTTATCCTTTCTTTTATTAATGTGATATATCATGTTGATTGATTTGCAACTATGTAACCACTCTTGCACCCAAGAATAACTCCCACTTGCTTGTAGTGAATAATTTTTTTAATGTGTTGTTGGATTCAGTTTGCTAGTATTTTACTGAGAACTTTTGCATACACGTTCATCAGGGATATTGGCCTGTGGTTCTCTTTTTCAGTGGAGTCTCATCTGGGTTTGGTATCAGGTATTCTGGTATCATAGAATGAATTTGGAATTTTTTTTCCTTTTCTTTTTTTCCTTTTAGATTTGTTTGAGAAGAATAATATTGACTCTTTGTTTGGTCTACCAAACTCTATGTTTGGTAGAGTTCACCTGTGAAGCCACCCAGCCCTGGACTCCTGTTGTGGGATGTTTTTTGATTACTGATTCAGTTTCATTGCTAATTATCAGTCTCTTCAAGTTTTCTATGTCTTCTTGTTTCAGTTTTGGTAGTTATATGTTTGTAGGAATTTATCCATTTTTTCCCAGTTGTCCAATTTGTTGGCATATGATTTTTCATTATATTCTCTTATAAATGTATTTCTATAGCATTGGTAGTTATTTATCTTTTCTCATCTGTGATTTTATTTATTTGGGTACTTTCTGTTTTCTTTTTGATAAGTCTGCCTAGAGGCTTATCAATTTTATTAATTTTTTTCAAAGAACCAGCTCCTGGTTTCATTGATCTGTTCTATTGTACTTTTAGTTTTTATATAATCTACTTCTGCTGTAATCTTTATTATTTCCTTCCTTCTGCTGGCAGTAAGCATCTTTTGTTGTCTTTTTTCTAGCTTCTTTAGGTATAAGGTTAGGGTGTTTATTTGAGATTTTTCTTTCCTTTTATGTGGGCCCATATTGCCATATACTTCTCTCTTAGGACCTCTTTTGCTGCATTCCATTGGTTTTGGGCCTTTGTGTTTTCATTTTCATTTGTTTTCATGTGTTTTTTTAAAATTTATTTTTTGATTTCCTGCTTGACCCATTCATTGTTTGGGAGCATGTATTTTTGGTCTTTCCAAATTTTTTTTTTCTTGTGGTTGACTTCTAGTTTCATAGCGTTGTGGTCAGAAAAGGTACTTGGTATGATTTCAATCCTTTTGTTATCTGTTGAGGCCTGTTGTGACCTAACATGTGATCTATTCTGAAGAATGTTCCATGTACTCTAAAAAAGAATGTGTATTCTGTTGTTTTAGGGTGGAATGCTCTAAATATATCTGTTAAGTCCATCCAGTCCAGTGTGTCATTCAAAGACATTATTTTCTTGTTTATTTTCTGTTTAGATAATCTCTCCATTGATGTCAGTGGGGTGTTACAGTCCCCACTATTACTGTGTTATTATCAATTAGTTCTTTTATGTGTGTTACTAATTGTTTTGTATATTTGGTTGCTCTCCTGTTGGGTGCATAAATATTTAAAATTGTTATATGTTTTTGTGGATTGCCTCCTTTATGATTATATAATGCCCTTTGTCTCTTTTTACAGTCTTAAAGTCTAGCTTGTCCTATATAAGTATTGCTATTTTAGCTTTCTTTTGACACTCATTTGCATGAAAAATGTTTCTCCACCCCCTCTCTTTCAATCTGCAAGTATCTTTAGGTCTAAAATGAATCTCTTGAAGGGAACATATAGATGGACTTTGTTTTTGTTTTTTGTTTGTTTTGTTTTTTGTTTTTTTATCCATTCTTATGTCCAATATCTTTTGATTGAGCATTTAGTCCATTTACATTCAAAGTAATTATTGACAGATGTGTATTTATTGCCATTTTATTACTTGTTTTGTCATTGTTCTGGCAATTTTCTCTGATCCTTTTTTGTCTTTGTCACTGTTGATTACTCCTTTGCACTCAGAATCCCCTTTAATATTTCTTGCAGGGCTGGTTTAATGGTCACAAACTCCTTTTAGTTTTTGTTCATTTGGGAAACTCTTTATCTCTCCTTATCTTCTGAATGATAGCCTTGCTTGATAGAGGAATCTTGGCTGCAGAGTCTTCCCATTCATCACTTTGAATATATCATGCCACTCCCTTCCAGTTTGCCAAGGTTCTGTTGAGAAATCTCCAGCTAACCTTATGGGTTTCCCTTCATAAATTAAGGACTTCTTTTGTCTTGCTGGTTTTAAGATTTTTTTCTTTATCCCTATATTTTACAAATTTAATTACAATATGTCTTGGTGTTGCCTGCTGCTTTTGCTGATTTTCATGAGAGTTCCTTGTGCCTCTTGAATCTGGATGTCTGTCCTCAGATTAGGGAAGTTTTCTGCTATTACATATTTAAATAAATAAATTTTCTATCCCTTCTTCTCTTCTTCTTCTGAGACTCCTATAATATAAATGTTACTTCTTTTGATGGAGTCACTGAGTTTCCTAAGTCTATTCCCGTGTTGCATAATTCTTCTTTCTCCTTTTTTTTCAGCTCCATTATTTTCCATTATTTTGTCTTCTAGGTCATGAATTATTTCCTCTGCTTTTCCAGCCTGCTGTTCATTGCATCAAGCCTATTTCCAATCTCGCTTATTGTATTCTTCATCTCTGATTGATCTTTTTTTTTTTTAATTCTTTTATACCTGTGGTAAGGATCTCACTTATGTCTTCTTTTCTCAAGCCCAGTGAGTATCTTTATAATTGTTGCTTTAAATTCTCCATCAGATATGTTACTTATATCTGTTTTGCTTAGATTCTGGCCATAGCCTTATCTTGTTCTTTCATTTGGGTTAAAATATACTTTTTTGTCATGTATCTCTGTCCTTGCTTTCTTCTCTGTGTTAGCAAAGCCAGTTATGTCTCCTGTTCCTGAAAGTAATGGCCTTATCAAAAAGAGGTCATGTATTGCCCAGAGCCTGGAACTTCAGGGAGTGTCTCATGTGTGTGCTGCTTGCTCTTTGCTGTTGTGTTTTGGCTCTTCTGTTTTTAGACCAGTTGTCTGCAGAAGCTCTCCTTGTCTGCTATGGGCAATATTTGGTCCCTGGCCTGAATGTGGTGAGTTATAACCAGGTGTGCTCTGGTCTACTTATAAAATGAGACCTGACACTACTTGCACCAGAGCTGAGGCCCTGCAGAACTCTCTGATCAAGACATGGTGTGACATAAGTGTGTGCTGATCTTCTGAGGGAGGGGCCTACCATGCGGAGACTGAGACAGGCTTGACTGAGAAGGACAGTGCTGCCAGAGTGTAGGAGGATAGGGCTTAGTGTAAGCAAGTTAGGCTGCCAGTGTCAATCCCATGCTCCTTCCTACAGGTGGCTCTGTGTTTATGCTGTAGGGTGGGGGATAGAAGTGGCACCGGTCAGCTCCTTTGTTCCCAGAGAGGTGTCTCTGTGAATGCTGCCTCTCAGGGATGTGCTCCCAGAAGACCAAATAATCTCTTCCCATTTGCTCCAGGTGTTTTGGAGGTCACTGTTGCCATGCTAGACCATGCTTCCCCTGGGTTGTCTGCCTGGCTCTTCTTCAGGAGCAGCACAGTGTCCTTCAGGATCTATCCCAGCCAAGCTTGCTGACCTTTAAAACTCCAGGCTTTAAGCCACACGGTTTGCAAGAACTCATGAAATTCAGCCCCTTTCGTTTTCCAAGCCAGTGGCTTTTGGGGAAATGTTCTCCTTTTGTTTCCCCTGTATGCTCTTTTCTCTCTCTGTCTCTCTCTGTCTCTCTGTCTCTCTCCCTCCCCCTCCCTCCCCGTGTCCCCCTTCTCCAGGACCCTGGGTCCCTTTCCTCAGCACCTGTGATCCATTACTCCCCTGACACATATCTCTGTACTTCCTACTTTCTTTAGTGTGATCTCTCCATTTAGTTGTAGAGTCTATTCTTTCAGTCTTTAGGTTGATTTCTAGACAAGCATATTTCAAAATAGACCACCATTCTTATTTTGATTGTCCTGTTCTGTCATTTCCATATATTAAACGGAGAAATAGTCGTGATTTTTAAATTACATTGTTCTGGGGCGCCTGGGTGGCGCAGTCGATTAAGCGTCGGACTTCAGCCAGGTCACGATCTCGTGGTCCATGAGTTCGAGCCCCGCATCAGGCTCTGGGCTGATGGCTCGGAGCCTGGAGCCTGTTTCCGATTCTGTGTCTCCCTCTCTCTCTGCCCCTCCCCCATTCATGCTCTGTCTCTCTCTGTCCCAAAAAAAATAAATAAACGTTGAATAAATTACATTGTTCATTCCCACCAATGATTGAAAGATCGTGGCATGCCATCTATAATAGCTCAAATATGCCTCAGGCTAAAGTGAATACCACAAAAAATAATATTTACTTTTAAAGTACATTTATAAATTCAGTACAATTCTATGTTAATAAACTGTACTCATTGCAAACTGTGAAAACATCGCTTTAAACTTACCCTAAGAAGAGGAATCGGCATTTGCATTCAAGTCATTTGCATTAAACAGAAGCACTGAAGAGTATTTCAAAAAGGTAGCACTGTTCAGCCACAGGATTGGATCTAGAAATGGGTTTTTTCTTTAAGGATCAGTGTATGCATTAAACAATTAAAGAGCTTAACACTAAAGCATTATAAAATCTCCTAACACTGGGACAAATTCTCAGATGTTAGTTTGCTCTAGAATTACCTTAAGATGATGTCATTATTGTCCATTGTAGTGGCATTGAGGGTGGAAGTCTGAATCCCCATAACATAGGAGTGGAAAGCAGAACTGTTACTGTGTTAACATTTGTTGAGTTGTATATGGTGTGTATCCTATATATCGAGATGTCAAATTAGAAGAATTTAGAGAAATTGTGAATGTATATAACATAAATAATAATGGAGGGAATCAGAGTATTTGGCTCTGAGTGAAAAAGAAAACAAAGCTTTTGTTTGCAGTTTAATTCAAACATTTAAAGGATTATCATGAGGAAGCAATAAATGTTCTTAGTACTTCCACAGGATGATGCATAAACATTCTAAACAAGGCAGATTTGGAGTCAACATAAGTCCCAGCTTTTAATTAAATGTATCCAGTCATGAATGTTGGGATTTTATATGTGATATGTTTGCATACAGTGGTAGATTCATTGTGAAGCTAATGAAGCTTATGCTTTACTCATCTTAACCTCACCAGTGGGTTCAAAGGACCTGAGGTTAATTTTGTAATTCTAGTTTTATATTATTTTTCTTAACATGATTCTTCAAATATCAACATTTTGGGCTCAACAGAAACTTTAATCTTTCTCTTCTTGGGTGGCAATAGGCCTCTATATTTTGTATCATCCTTTCCACTTGTAAGACTCTGTGTTCTTAAAAATTTGCTACTCTTTTTTCATTGACTTCTTTTATTATATATAATGTATTGACCAGACACCCTCTATTATACCTGGGTTTGTGAGAATTAGCACTGTAAGCATAATTTGCCTCCCATTCATCATAGAGCATGCCATACCCAGTGACAGTAAATATTGGGGTACAATTTGACACTTCTTTTCCCTCTCAAATGGTGTCTCTGAGTACACATGAATAATTAGGGATATCACAATTTAAATATCTGGTTTAATCTAGAATTTTAGACAACTGTAAAAATAGGGAAGAATAAAACATTGGGTACTCTAATGCTTAAGTATAATCACACATGCATATGCATTGTTTACCTGTAAAACATGAAAGAAAAAATACTTGTTTTCATTAATTTTAGTGCATTTGACAGCTTTCTTTTGTATGAATATATTTTTCTGTAATTTTAGAAGGAAAGTACTGACAAATACTGCAAACACAAATGTTATTCTCTTCCAAATATCATGTTTTCCTAATGTTAACAAAAAAAGTACACAATTATACTTTGGAAGTTAAGGGGCAAAGGGATCCTCTTAACTATGTCTGGGAAGTTCCAATGACTAATTCATTAGGTTCAGAAATGATTGATTAAGAGATGGATTAAATGGCTAGTTGAGTTCATAGCATAAGGGATCAATATAGAAAAATAATACAGTGGAACTTTTTAGAAAAAAAAATGGCATGGAGGAAGAGAACAGTAAAATCAAGGCTGTATAGTGAAGAACTCTGTATAGTGCTTTATAGTGGAAGAAAAACACATTTTCACAAACATTAGGTAATAACAAACAAATTAGAAATGAACTCCAGTTGCAAGGGATGTGATTTGTGAACCCACATTTTAAATCCTTTCTTACTGTAAATCTCAACGTAATGGACAACGTGGACATGTGACATCTCTAATAATGAACAGAATGCCGTGCCAAATTGATTCGTTTTAGGACAATGCTATAAAAAAAGCAGCAGCAATAAGAAAGTATGATGAGTGATCCATAAGTCTGAAAACTTTAGATTTAATCCTTTCATGATTAGAAGCGATGACTACGGTTCTGCCAAACATTGTTTTGAACTGGTAGTATATCCATGAAAAACATTTCTAGTGAGATAAAAGTATGGTATAATTGATTCAGAAGTATAACTGAATAGCATAAAAGTAAGTAGAGGATTAACAATGCCCATCTCCTTAAAAATGTTTTAAAATATTTTGCAAAACAAACAAACACAAAAAACTAATGGCAAATCCATCGATGAGGAATATTTAGTTATCATAATGGATATTTAGTTATCTATGAAATAGGGAGTAGGGATCATTGAAGGGAAAACATTTCCCATTTAAACTGCCAAGATCTAACATTAAAAGACTTTTTGAGGGAATTCTTGCATATTAAATCAATAATAAAAGTTTTCAAGACAGCTGAGCCTAATTTTGAATGGATTTCAGAAGTATTTAGAAAATTAAATACGCTGGTTATTGTTGCAAAAGATTTACCATGAAAAGAAGCATCCTCTACTTCATCCAAAGGAGAAAATTTCTCTTAAAAAGATCACTTATTGGGGACCACTGAGTTATTCAGACAGGCGAATCACATCCTCCCCCAGGAACCAATGTGTCACCTGACCTTCTTGATCCTCCAGAGCCTGCCTCCAACAAGTCCCTGGTTATTCACCCTGTTTCCAGATACAACTTCTGCATTGCCCTTCACAGCTTTCGGTGTCCTCTTGGACTGTGAGTATATGTGAATAATAAACTGCTATCAGTAACATCTGTCCAGTGTCAGGTGTCATGTGTTTGGGCCACCTCTGTAGCCATAGGGTAGAAATCTCTCCTCACCAGTGGTATGAAAAGAAGGCAATGAAAGCAAATAAAAAGTATTGGTGCTTTTATGATATGAAATTTATTTCAGGTACAGAATCTCACTGACATTACATATACAGGAAATAATATTTCAGCTTGTTTTGTAATTTGTGATCCCTTTCCAGAAACTTAGAAAGTAGATTCTAAGTCGTAGGGCATACTTTATAAGTGATGTACTACTGAAACTCAGTTAATATATGAGGTGGAGTCACTTGCAGAATAAATTATCCAGAAGGGTATAGATTACAGGTCTTCTCACTTCAGAGTCTCTTTTCTTTCTGTCATGCTGAATTGCCAGAATAATACAGGGATCTTACTATAATGTAAAAATCCATTTTCAAGAATAATCTAACATCAAACATGTATTTCACATGTTTCTTTATTTTGCACTAAATTCCCTCCCTTTGGACTTTCTCACCATTATCCATGGCAAAGTCAGTTGGAGTCTTGTTTTAGTCAAGAACGCCTGCCTGCTACATAGAATTTTCTCTGAGACGGTAATCAAAGAGAACCTTGAGATGACTCTTCCTTTAGTCCACCATCTCTCTGGTATGGTTCTACAGAAATATCATTTATTTTTCTCATATTCAACCAAGATACAAATACAATTCAAGTGCATACAATTGCTAATCTTCATTCTGTTCCCATTCTCATTAAAATTTCTGATCTTGCAGTGTTCCAGATTCTGGTTATTTGAAGGGTAGAAAAACTAGAAATGTAGCCTATCTTCATGATAAAGCAAATTAGTATTGAAAACTGAGTATAATTGATCTCTAAATAAAAAGTTTGAAATGTCTTTCATTTCCTTTTAAATGGGGCATTTGTTTTTTGCTTCTTTTGTTATTAGTATTTATATACTGTCATGAAAGTTAGGGTAGAAAGATGAGTAATTAAAAAAGACCAGCCAACAATTAAGCAAAATGTAACTACTTTTGACCTATCTTTAAAAAACAAAATCTATCTTTATGATTGGACAGCATTATGGATTATTTTCTTTTAATTTTGTTTTTTATTTTTTAAAATTTACATCCAGGGGCTCCTGGGTGGCGCAGTCGGTTAAGCGTCTGACTTCAGCCAGGTCACGATCTCGCGGTCCGTGAGTTCGAGCCCCGCGTCGGGCTCTGGGCTGATGGCTCGGAGCCTGGAGCCTGTTTCCGATTCTGTGTCTCCCTCTCTCTGCCCCTCGCCCATTCATGCTCTGTCTCTCTCTGTCCCAAAAATAAATAAACGTTGAAAAAAAAATTAAAAAGAAAATAAAATTTACATCCAAATTAGTGAGCATATAGTACAAAATGATTTCAGGAGCAGATTCCTTAGTGCCCCTTACCCATTTAGCCCATGCCCCCTCCCACAAACACTCCAGTAACCCCAGTTTGTTCTCCATATTTATGAGTCTCTTCTGTTTTGTCCCCCTCCCTGTTTTTATATTATTTTTGTTTCCCTTCCCTTATATTCATCTGTTTTATCTCTTAAAGTCCTCATATGAGTGAAGTCATATGATATTTGTCTGTCTCTGACTAATTTCACATAGCATAATACCCTCCAGTTCCATCCACGTAGTTGCAAATGGCAAGATTTCATTCTTTTTGAGAGCCGAGTAATACTCCATTGTATATATATACCACATCTTCTTTATCCGTTCATCCATCGATGGACATTTGGGCTTTTTCCATTCTTTGCCTATTGTTGATAGTGCTGCTATAAACATGGGGGTGCATGTGTCCCTTCGAGACAGCATACCTGTGTCCCTTGGATAAATGCCTAATAGCGCAATTGGTGGGTCATAGGGTAGTTCTATTTTTAGTTTTTTGAGGAACCTCTATACTGTTTTCCAGAGTGGCTGCACCAGCTTGCATTCCCAAGGATTTCATTCTTTTTGATTGCAGAGTAATACTCCATTGTATATATATACCACATCTTCTTTATCCATTCTGGATTATTTTCAATGTATGTCTTTCTGAAATATTTATTTTCTTATGGATGCCAATGGTTGATTTCACTATGATATATTATAAACCACCTTAGTGAGATATAAATTAATGGGGTATAAATTATTTTGAATTTTTAAGGGATATTATTACTGAAGTTAGCCATAAAATTGCATGATTATGGTATGTTGATGAAAATGAATTATTCACTTGATATAGTGGTGTACCCCTCATGAGCCTCAAAATATAAAAATAAAAATTTGTTTTTCTTATAAATGTGTTTTTTTAAAGGGTTATACAAATTTGCTTATGTTCTGTCTTCTTAACTATGTACCCATCAAATTCAGTTTCATGTTTGCTTTCCTGACTGTTGACTAGGTCCTGCAGTTCCATTTAGGTATGGTCATTTTCCACCCTTATCAGCTCTGACCTGTCCCATTTTGGTCATGTTGTTACCTCCACCTTAAGTTTATTGGCTTAGTGCTCACTAGGAGAGTTAAGGGCAAATTTTGAGGAGGGGTATATCTTATGAATGTTCTGGCAATTGCACTGGTACCTGTACTTGGGGTTATGTTGCCCTCACCTCCAGTGATGGGATGGAGGTTTTGTTTCCAGCCAGATGGCGGACAATGCATTTCTCAAATCCCATTCCATCATCTCCATTTTCAGACACTGCCTGGGCACACACCGCTATTGGGTTGGAGTCCCTGGAAATAGCGGGATTAGGAAGCAGGAAGTGTTTTAGGAAGTACACCCAGGCTTAATCCTTGTGAAGGTGAAGACAGGACAATGGGGATGGGGAAGAGTTGTGATTCAGTTTTAAGAGGCCCCAACCAACCCGACTAAGAAATCAGAAGCTGATGTAACTCTTTACACATGTCTTGAGTTGGAACTAAGAATTCAAGCCGTTATACTCTTGCATAGGTCTGTCATTGGTTTCTAGATTTGAAGTTGGATGAGGCAGTTCTCTTCAGTTGATGCATTCCCTCAGCTTCCTTGAAGGAAGCTGACAGCTGCATGCTTTCCCTTGGCAGTGTTTCCTGTAGCTGAGGGACTGAAAGTCCTTCATTCTTTAGGGTGATGTGGGCAGTGCCTCATGTCATAGTCCACATGGGTTATTAAATGTTTGTCCATATAATGGGTTTTACTGAAACCTATATTTCATCATGTTCATCATTTTTAAAAATTATTTATTGACCAAGGGTTCTTTGAATTGTAGTTTGGAAATCTTGCACATTTTATATTGGATTCTTTTATTTTTATGTTAAAATGAAGGACCACATACTACCTATAGCTATATACAGTCTTATTTTTCCTAATATTAAAGAGAGGCTTCTGACATATCAATGTTAAGTATGATGTGGATGTCAATTTTGGTAGAAGCCATTTAAGGAGATTGCCTTTTATTACTAAAATAGCAGGATGTCTTATTATGAATATTATTAAGTTTCACTGGAAGATTTTTCTGTACCTATTGAAATCACAATATGTGTTTTCTACTTTAATCTGATGTTATGGTGAATTACATTTATTGATCTCTTAGTGGTAAACTACCCTAACATTTCTGGGATAGTTGTTCATGATTAGTTTTTTCAAAATATAGTAATGTCTTAAATATTGCTTACACTCTCTTTAGAATTTTAGAATCTTTTATTATTGAAATTAAAAGATATTCTTTTTTTTTTTTTCTTCAAGGATTATAAATGTTTGGCATTCAATAGATATCTCTTACAAAATTTTCTGGGCCTGATGGATTTTGCAGGGTATAGAGTATAGTTGTATTACTACTGTTTCTATTGATTCAATTTTGTAGTGGTTAAAGGTCTACTCAAATTTTTCTCTTCTTTTTTTTTTTCCCTTGAGACACTTTGTAGTAATTGTATGTATGTGTGCATGTTGGGGGGCAGGAGTGGAATGTTGCTTCTAATTTAACAATTTCTTTACCTGAAGTTGTCCATAGGATTCTTTCATCATTTAGAAATCCTCAACTGGATCTGTGTTATGATCTCCTTTTAGCTTCTAAAACTATTATTTTATCTTTCTCTATATTTTTCTTGATCAGTCCTAAGTATTTTTTTTCATTTTATTAGTCCTTACAAATTACTAAATATAGGCTTTATTGATCCTTTCTATTTTGTTTTCATTATCACTATTCTCTGTTATCTTTATATTTTATTTCTTCATATAGTATTTAGGTCTATTCTATTTTTTCTAACATCTTAAGTGGGATGCTAGGCTTATTAAGGGGCAATCTTTCTCTTTTACTATAAACATTTAATGTTGATAATATCTCTATAGTGTATATTATCTTGTAAACTTCTTTCTGGTGAATTTTAATCTTTATCAATATATAGTGACTACTCCTATGCCTAAAAATTCCATTGTGCCTTAAAAAAGCCATACCAGCATTTGCTTACTAGGTCTTTGCCCGTTCTTTTTGCCTCTATCCATCCTTTTACTTGCCAGCCCTCTGCATTTTGCTATGTTAGATTGCTTACTAACAGCATAAAACTGGATTTTGTTTTGTCTTTTAAACCTGTTGTGAAATATGCCAGTGAAATACAGTTTTTTCATTTGTATTTACATTTCATTTAAACTCCCAATTCAATATATTTGAATTTTATATTTCCCTCTTATCCTCCCTTTTCAATACTTATTTTTCTTTCTTTTTAATTTTCTTATGTTGTACATAAGAAATATTTTTATTTTTAACTCTGCATTTTCCTGCTACTTGATTATTTTTAATCTTTTAGTGATTACCCATTGGATTTTTATATTTATTTGATCTACTTCTGTCTCAAGATAATTTCTCTATTCCTTCCCCAAACATACAGGACTTGAGAACAATACTTCTCAAGCTGTCAGTGGTAAATAATTTTTTTTTTCAAATTTTCCAATTCTTCATGGACTGATCAGTAAAATAAAATGGGCACATGTTACTAGAAGAGTGAAATGATAAAATGTACACTAAATGCAAGCCTATCTTTTGATTACTACTAGATTTAACAGACATGA
Source organism: Lynx rufus (assembly GCF_022079265.1). Lineage (NCBI taxonomy): Eukaryota > Metazoa > Chordata > Mammalia > Carnivora > Felidae > Lynx > Lynx rufus. The sequence continues at coordinate 155,120,969 of NW_025814834.1, forward strand.
AATTATTCTGTCAAAATGCTTTTAAAGTTTCTAAACTCTTACTCTCAATTTCAGTGTATTTCTTGTCACAGATCAGTACAAGACAGTTTGTGGACTGGTACTAATCGTGGAATGTAGTTTCAATGTAACTGGCTTAGAATATTTTAATTGGAATCTGTTCCTTCTCCTTCTTTTATTTATTTATTTTTTTATTTTAAAAAAGTTTTTTAAAATGTTTTTATTTATTTTTGAGACAGAGAGAGACAGAGCATGAGCAGGGGAGGGGCAGAGAGAGAGGGAGACACAGAATCGAAAGCAGGCTCCAGGCTCTGAGCTGTCAGCACAGAGCCCAACGCGGGACTCGAACTCACAGACTGTGAGATCATGACCTGAGCTGAAGTCGGGGCGCTTAACTGGCTGAGCCACCTAGGCACCCTGTTCCTTCTCCTTCTTATAGAATTATTGTCAGGTATGAGATATAATTTTAGTCCACCTTGATTTATTATCCTCATATTACTATTATTTAAACTATATCATATAGTCAACATTTCTTTAGAGTTATTCATATATTTCTCAATTTCACAGCCTACCTTTTTTTTCTTTCTTTCTTTTTTTAATCTCAGATTTTCCTTTTCTGATCCAATTTATCATTGTGAAATAATCTTGTAAGATTTCCTTCAGCGAGGATAGGTTAGTGTCAAGTTCTTTGTTTGTCTCAAATGTCTTAATTTCTTCTAAAATCTTTAGTGATAGTTTAGCTTGGTATCTAATCCTAATTTGATAGCTTTCTCCTCCCACCACCCTTTTCTCAGGACCTTGAGGATATTATTCCACTGTCTACTTATATTCATTGTGATGTTGCAGATTTTGTAAGTAATTTTTCTTTTCTTTTTAGCTACTTTTAAGTTTTTCTTCCTGCACTTGATATTTTAAAATATGTTTATAATGTATCTAGGTGTGGATTTCCTATTGTTTATTTTTCATGGAAGGACATGTATTTCCTGAGCCAAAGTATTCTTTTTCATCAATTCTGTCAAATTCTCATTCACTGTATTTGCCAGTATTGTCCTCTTATTTTCTATTGTCTTCTGTGAATCATATTAGAAAAATTTGAGACATTTCTATTCTATCCTCCTTGTCTTATAGCTTCTGTCTTTTCTTTTGAATTTGAATCTTTTGGATTTCTGTGATGCATTTCTTCCATGTTTGGCAGTTCTCCTCACAGTTCTGTTTTGTTGTTGTTTTAATTCAATGATTATGTAATTTTTACTTGTACATTACCTAATTTAATTTTTCTTCAAATCTTTGTAAACTGTCTGAAAAATGTAGAGGTTTAATTGTCCTGTTTCATTCTGCTGAATAGCACTTGTGGTGCCACTTTTATTAAACTTTTATGACTTTGGACTGTGAGTTTAGTTTTGGTGGTCTTTATCTGTGAAAATCATAAAGGACTATGTATTTCAGCTATATTTTCAAAAATAATATTTTAGGGGTGCCTGGGTGGCTCAGTTGGTTTAGCATCTGACTTTGGCTCAGGTCATGATATCTCAGTTTGTGAGTCCAAGCCCCAAATCGGGCTCTGTGCTGACAGCTCAGAGCCTGGAGCCTGCTTCGGATTCTGTGTCTCCTTGTCTCTCTGCCCTCCCCCTGTTCACGCTCTCTCTGACTCTCTCTCTCAAAAATAAACATTGAAAAACTAAAAATAATTAAAAATACTATTTAAAATATAGGGGTGTTTCTTGCAGTTAGGTGACTTTCTTTCATGTGATATTTCAGATACTTGGGCTCCTTCCCACCCAGGGGCCAACCATGGAAAAGAAATGATACACGCCATTTTCATCAAACTCCTTCGATGGGAGTTAGGCCCATAACCTAACCTGTGGATGCAACCTGTGGATGCAAAAGAAGCCTAAGAAACACTCCCTTTCCAGTCAGGGCTATGTCTAATGAAGATTGCACATTACAGTAGGGGAAACTGTCATTGTTGATATATGGATACTTATCTCTGTGACAGATGTTTTATACATGATATTGCCTGTGCCGGGACGTTTTCCCTCACTTAGGCTCTCTATCTCACACGGTTTTGTGTTTTTTCACCCAATCACAATCTAGAAGAGCCTTTCCAGATTAAGTGAGGGCCTGGTTTCATAAAAATAACCTAATAAATCTTTCATCCCTTCTTACCACTTATAAAATTGTAATTGATTTAATGTCTATGAAATTGTTTCCTCAACCTCTAATTCCCTTACTTAAAACAAACTCTGTAAAGGAAGAGCTCATATCTCTCCCTCTCCTGTACCCTTTCCCCCCCATTATGATATTACTAGTTCTTTAGTGTCTGGCAAGTTGTGAACAGACAATAACCATGTGTGAATGAATGAATGAATGAATGAATGAATGAATGAATAAAAAAGGTTTGTATAAAATAATCAACCATGTATAGTGGAAACCATAACATTGAATATCATCAAGCCCTTAAATGCTTAGTGTGTATAAGTAAGCTAATCCACAAGGTATTTATGAAGATTGGCTCAACAGAGAAGGTTCTGTGACAAAGACAAATACATATTCTTTATCATTAGGCATCTCATATCTACTGGAGGAGTGAGGGCGTGAGGCATTCCTAGGCTAGAATATTAAAACTCTCCTATAAAAAAATTAAAATTAGTAAATATAGGTTATGAGTATGCCAAGATATGTCATCTGTGATGATGCCACAAATATTATTTTAGTCTTCAAATTAGAGACATACATGATTTCTTATACCTCCTTACTCTGGGAACATTTCCTGCCTTATCGAAAGAGTAAAACTCATTCCATTTGGATGTCCCACAAATGAAATATCATACAATTAAATATGCATTTGGTTCTACATTTATTAGTATCTAAACTGTTAAATGGAGGGTTTTTATGTGATAATTCATTCTCTCCCATTTCAAGTATATTGAGATCAAAGGTGTTTATTTTTCCCCTTTGAAATATAATAAAATAAAATTATGTACTTCTTAAAGCAGATAAAATGAGTATCAAGGTATAGTTGCACTAAAGATAGTAATATGTCAAATATGTGTTAGTACATTTTCTTCAAAAATGTTTAAAAAGCCCTGATACCTAATACTTTTATAATCTTTTATTTTTACTTCCTTTTTAAAGTTTTTCCGTCATTGTTTTTTTCAATAGGTTTCCTGGCTTCTCTTCAGAGCTCCTGACATTCATGCTGCTAGATTCCTCCTGACCTGGTAAAAAGAAGTCAATGAACTTATTTGAACTTTTGAGATAGAAACTTATTTTTGTTGAAATATATGCATGCATTCTATCTGGACTCCTTAACATACATACATCATTATTCATCAGTGTTGTATTCTTCATCTTAAGTTAGTCGTTGATAAATGGCTGCTTATTGCTGCTTCGTTTTTTCACTTTTGTGGTTTTGCTTTATTTATTTTTTTTTCCTTAACCATTCAGGTTGGCTGTGAATTATATCAGGAGAGCAGCCTTTTAGTAATCAAGGTCAATAGGAATCTCTACTTCTAATAAGTCATATAAAGCCTTTGCTGTGTGCTATTCCACAGGGCAGAGTAGAAGCTGTTTTATTGACCAGCCTTTCCTAAGGGGGCCTTGTAGCATTTGCAATTTTTGCCCTCAGGGGCTGGTAGAAGAGACCTCTGATACTCTTTTAATCAGTACCAGAATCAGCAATTAACCTATAACTGTAGCTGGTGTCCTAGAAATGAGGCAATGTAATCTTTTCTCATTACTTCTTATGGGAAAATTGCTTTTGACATATGTGCTTTAAGGTTGCTCACACTTTTCAAGAAATATCCCTTTAGCCTATGTCAATCAGTACACATATTACCTCTTCCATAGATGGTCACATTTCAGCTTATCTGACCTAAACTGTTCCGCATTGTATCTCGCCTTTATGCTTTTAAGGGTGCCCTGTGCATATTTCTATCAGAATACTTCTCACAGTGTTATATAATCATCATTTTACTCCCTTGACTGTAAATCTTTTGAGATTAGAGAGCATTTATCTTGATAATTCATTTCCTAGGAAAGTGATTGGTTATTCATTAATAATGGCATTTCAGATCAAACTTAGTAACCAAAATAGTCTCTGTACAATGAAGAGTGCCTAGCACATAGTTATCTCTCAGTAAATATTTTTTGAATATGGTTCTCAATAATAACCTAATGTACAATACTTCTTTTATGATGGGCACAGTTCCAACTGTATTTATATTAATTCAAGTAATCCTCAAAACTACCTTAACAGGAACAGCTATTATTTTCTCCATTTTACAGATGGGTAACTGATGCAGGAAAGGGTGAGTAGATTTCCAAATGGCACACAGCCAGGAAGTGAATGTGCCATAAGTCAAATCTGGTCAGTCTGGCTCCCAAGTCCATCCCCTTAACATTGCTGTAGGATAAAGCTTCCCCAGAAAGAAATGACTTGCTAATGAAACATTTTCACATATGAGAGGAAGAAATATTTATACTTACACAAAAGACTGATGCTAAGTATAAATATATGCTTCTATAGGTTACATAAGAGGTAAAGGGAAATGTATTATTTGCATTCATTTACATTTTCTATGAAACAAAACTGTATATCATTTTTCCAGAGAACACTGTGAATAAAATGAAGCCTCTTTACATTTTATATCTGGAATTAAAAAACCTAGTGTATAATTAGAAGTGATGAAAAGACTTTCAATTCTCAATGTTGGACTATTATAAGTTTTGGGTAGTATCTAAATTAATATTACCATGATAATAAAATACTATAAGAGAATGAAGATTTGCATCATCAAAATTTTTTCATTAATGAATAGTGTTTTAAGCTCTCATACTAATGAAATGGGGCTTAGGATAAAAACACATCAGGAAATAGTCAGTATACTTTTGATAATTAAATAAAAGATCTATGTAATAGTAGACTCTGATACGTTTTGTAATTCACTTTAAAACCTTTTATTTTCATAAGGCCTTGAGATACAATTCCAATTGCATTAGGAAACATTTACAAAATTTAGTTTAAAATGTTACCTTAAAGTTTGTAATATACCTCAAAAAAATGGAAGAAAGCTTATAGAGATACCCAAAAACTGAGTTTGAGATATGTGTTGATCTGGCATGTGTATCTTCCTGGGATATATATTCTGGTTAAAAACTGGGTTTATTGCATAAACTCATTCACTGCATAGAATTCTAAAGAAAAAAATAAGCCTTTAAATTTGGCTTTAGGAATTATTTCAGGAGGATTCATGTTGCCATTAATATTGTTCTCCCGCTGAAATTTAAATTTTTGTGTGCAATTATCTGAGTTCTCTAAATTTATTTTATTTTTTTTTTTTTTTAATTTTTTTTTTCAACGTTTATTATATTTTTGGGACAGAGAGAGACAGAGCATGAACAGGGGAGGGGCAGAGAGAGAGGGAGACACAGAATCGGAAACAGGCTCCAGGCTCTGAGCCATCAGCCCAGAGCCCGACGCGGGGCTCGAACTCCCGGACCGCGAGATCGTGACCTGGCTGAAGTCGGACGCTTAACCGACTGCGCCACCCAGGCGCCCCATGAGTTCTCTAAATTTAAAGATAAAACTACTTGAAGCTGATTCCTAATTTTACACATGGTGTTTGTTTTAAAATTTTACTGAAATTGGCAACTTATTTTACATTAAACTACCTTATTTCATTATAGGCAAACGTAAGTAGATGTACTCAATATAAAATTAGAATGATGTATTTATTCAGATGTAGGACATTATTCCTGTCTTTCCTACACGCTAGCTAGCTTCAAGTAATTCTCTCTCCCTCTCTCTTCTACCCTCTCTCTGTATTATTTCAAGCTTGTATTTTAGACTTATGGAAAGTTTCATTAAATTACTTGGATTATTTTCATTTTGTTTTTTGTGTGTGTGGGTGGGTATATATTTGAGTTTAAGATACAAAGAGTGATCCCACTCTTTGAGTACCTCTAGTGAGGTACCACTAACACTACCACTTTTAGATTTCACTTTGAATTACAGGTTCAAAAACTTACAGGTGGGAACCGAGCTATATCTTCTTTCCTAAGAATTACAGACTCTGGGCTTTCCCAGAGAGAATTTTTAACGCCACAAGATACCATAAGCCCTTAAATTACAAATATTTTTTTTCCACTGTCACTGAAGGACATGTGTTTCTGGGCTATTGCACATTTTCCAAGTGTTTTTGCAGACTCCTCATAGATTAGCCAGTGAAGTAGAATAGATAGTTTTCAATTTGACAGTTATGGGATTGTAGTGCTACTGTTCGGTAATGTAAGGGTAATTTACAATCTCATTTACACCATGTTCTTTTCCTTATGACTCGTGTATTCTTAGTTCTTATAAACAAGGTAAACAAGGTATACCTGTATATGTTACTTCCTGAAAACTCAGTTTCTATTGTGATGACACTCTTGGAACCTCTCCATGTAGAATTTCTCATGGTCTTTAGGAATATTTATTATTAGACCACTACAATGTTTTAAACTCTTATCTTTATGGAAATTGTGTGAATTAAACATAAATACCAGAAGTTTACCTACTTTGATTCATTGGATACTCTCTTCAAAGACTTTAAAGAGAATTGTTATGGCATGAGTTGGGGACATGTGATAATTCTCCACAGATAAAAAAACGTGTAATTTAAGAAACCATTCATCTAAATAATAGTAGTTGTTTGGATTCCTTAGAAACCAAAGAACTGAGTTGAGGTGTTCTCTCAGGGGTATTAAATGTAATGCCTTTCCACATAAACCAAGTCTATGATTAAATTCCATACACTACATAAGAATTTTCATTATAATCTACTCAAAATTGCAGAGGATAAACAGACAAGGTCAATGGTGTGTATATTTGTTCTTCAAACTTTTCTATCGTTTTGGGAATAACAAATAAAAATGTAACAAGTATCATACCTATTACAAATTAGTATAAGCAATAAAGTAATTATGAGTAGAATCTATATAGCTATAATTTATGAGTGTGAGTTTAAGAGCCCCATAACTACTTGGTAACTGTATGACTTTCAGCAAAATAGATGGATCTCTAGGCCATGTTTTGCTTATCCATTAAAACAATAAGAGTATCTCCTTCATTGGATTTTTCTAATATTCTAATAGTATTATTAAGACAACTGTGAATATTAAATGAAATATTGCCTATAAATCACCAAGCAGAGTAGCTAACATTTGGTCAATAATTACTTGTTGTGATTATAATGATTTATGTATACATTTATAATTTATCAGTTGTGTATAGTTTACATCATTGAATTTTCTTAATGGGTTAGGTAGCCCAAATCTTTTATTTATTTTACAGTGTAGGATATTTAAGTCCAAAAAATTGAGTCAGGTGTACAATCGTGTAATTAGTTGATAGAACTGTGACTTAAACCCATTATTTATGAATTTAAGGACAAATGCATTACATTATTTTTAAAATTGTCTCTTATAAAATATATCACAAAACAATCTTATAAAAATCCAGTTTAACTTCTTTTGCATGCTTCATCTTATTCAGAATTATGTATAAAGATGATAAATTATCTGAGGTAGTGATGTCCAATTTATTCAAGTTGTATTTTGTTGCCTGGATAAGTTTTGGAGAGTTTTCTTTGGGCTCCTCACAGACCTGGTTTTGAGTCCTGGCTCTATCAGTTACAGGCCATTTGTGTGCTTGGGATACTTAGAGAATGAGGCAGAGTCTGGCAGAGTAGAGATTATAAACCACGATTACTGGTATCACTAGAATATTTCAATTGTTGAAGTGCAGAATGTGTTAATTTCTAATTGTTTTTTAATATCAAGGTGAATTTTATGTTTAATGACTACATATTCAGTATGTAAACACTGTATAAGTTAGGAAGTATATCCATTTAATAGTTTCATTTTTCTTGTAATATAAGTAGCATGCATGGATGAGATCATCCAACTCAGCCTCTAGCACTTTAAATTTTTACATCTAACAATTTGGAACTGTCTCAGTGACTCAAAGCTAACTCATCAACTTCTTATTCCAATCCTTGTTGTTGTATGCGTAGGACCAAATGGGTACCCCCATGGCTTTTTTTAGGCTGTGCATGCAAAAAGTGTCTATTCCTCTTTTAATTTTCTATTTTCCAAGATAAGTATCCTTAATTTAATCAACTTTTTAATATGACCTATTCTGAGAACTATCCCATGATGTTTAGTCTTTTTCTAAAAGTGCTTCGGTTTGTCTATGAGAGGTCTACCCCCAGTCACCAGCCTCCGAGCCATGGGGCAGCTGTGACAGTGGAAGTAGACTCCTAACATTTTCTGATTCCTAAATAGCAGTAGCAAATTTCTGACCTCAGGATAGGATTTAAAGAAGAATGACTTGAATGCTAGTGGCAGAGTCCCTGACTTCTCCTTTTCCAGGCTGATCATTGCTCCAATAAGCCCTTAAATTCTTGAAATGCCTATTTCTTTTCTTTCACTGAACCCTGAATTATCAAGCTATGAAATGTGTATAGAGTCCAAATCATAGGGCATAGCACTTAGTACATTAAATGTGAGTATTTTAAAAGTTTAATTTCACTTAATTTCCTTTGACAAGCATCCCTTTTACAAATCACTTAAAAAATAGTTTGTTTTTAATATGCTTGATAAGAGCAAATAAATTCAAGAACAACACCTTCTCACACGTAAAATCATTGAACACATATTTATTGAGGTTCTATTATGTTCTGAAAATTGTGAACATGATGGTTAATAAATAGACACAGTTCAGGTCTTCATATATTCCATTTCAATGGAAAATGCACTCCACAGAAACAGAAATAAATTAATTAGGGACAGATTTTTCCTTTTGGAACAGGCTTACATTTCTCATGAGCTGGAAAATCTAATGAACCTTCTTTGGTTTTGATAGGAATGCCCAAATGGGCCTTTTTGTACGTGTGCTCAGTTACTGATTCAGTCACAGCTATCTTTCCTATTGTAGATGTAGTGAATCACCATCATACTGGCAACTGTGGGCTTTGCAGAAACATTCCCTTTTTGACAACACATCTACAACTTCGTATTTCACAAATTTAAAGATGACCTGTTATGTTTTAATGAAGTCTCTTTGCCGTCTCTATCTATACATGATCATTCAGCACTATTGATGATGCATCCTCTGATTTCCTGATAATGTTTTCATGGATTTCTTATTCCGTTTTTTATTTGAGAGCCAAAGAAGCTGGTATTCATTCTTGTTCCCAGTCTCCTGTTCTCCTGGAACAATACCACTTGTCTTGCAGGCTACCCAGTGGCTAGAGATTCTTTCAACTTGTCTTCAACCAAGTGCATAAATCCACTTACCCTTCCGTTAAAAATCAGTGCTTTGGTTTAGAGTCAGAGAGAATCTAGGTTCCTCAATACTTGGGATTCATAATTTATCGTGCTGACAAGATAGACTATTTAATTTTTTTTTAATATTTATTTTTGAGAAAGAGAGAGACAGAGACAGAAAGACACAGAGAGAGAGAGAGAGGGCAAAAGCGGGGGAAAGGCAGAGAGGGAGGGAGACAGAATCTGAAACAGGCTCCAGGCTCTGAGCTATCAGCACAGAGCCTCATGTGGGGCTCAAACCCGTGAACTGTGAGATCATGACCTGAGATGAAGTGGGATACTTAACCAACTGAGCCACCCAGGTGCCACATAAGATGGAATATTTAAAGGTCAGGCCCACTCTGAGGTATTACAAATGTCAAAAGTTAAATCAACTCTTGTGGCCTGGCCTCAAGACCAATAACATTTTTGCCTTTACTCTAGTGTAGAAGTGTGTTTTGAGATTTAAAAAGAATAAAACAAAGTAAAAATATACCGAAAGATATTTTCAGGTGAAATATTTTTGGTGTTTGACTACTTTTTAAATTAGATATTGTAAGTTTATCTAAAATGATTTCTCTGCATTTAATGGAGTTAAGAGGCAGACCAATTTGTATAGTCTACGGTCCCAAGTAAAACTATTTCAAATTAAACTAATGCCGAGATAAATGGGGATAGAGTGGTTATGTCTCTATGGAGAAAACTATACCAGAACATTGAATGGCAAGCAATAGAAACCAACGATTTGATTATTTTCTCAAACATACATAGTTTGAGATTATTTGATCTCGTATATTTAGTCTTGCTTCTAAGAGGTATCCTTTTTTCAAATCTGCCATCTGAATCATTAAATTCTCCCCCTTTCTCAGGAATAATTTCCCTACCTCTCCTACTTAAGTGGAGCCTCTGATTTGTGTATAAACCTGACTGCACAGGGAGTTGAATATCAGTGTTTGAGGATAGAATTGGGCCCATAATGGGTATTGAAATAAAAAGAATAATGAATTGAAAACCTGTGTACTTAAATGTGTGTTTTCCATTTCTGACTCAAAATGCTGCTCAAATGAAAGCCAATTTTCTTTTTATGAACTGAACTCATAATTAGGAACTTGAATTATAATAGTCCTAGAAATGGTAGTTATAATATAGACATATTACATTTGATTAGATTTTGCACAGGGGAAATTCTCCTTTGTATTAACTGGGCATTTAATTCCAACTCCACAGAAGGCAACTTTGAAATTGCAGGCTGTGGACTGTGCCGTGCAAGCACTCTGGCTGTCATGGCAGCCCACGGAACATGAGGACCAGCCACTAAAGACTGACTCGAAAATCGTCATTTCAGTTTTTCTGGGTTTCATTTTAAATTCTTTAGTAGTGCGGTTCCATTGTCCATGGCATAAATCTGGGGGCAGGATTTGCATTTAGAATGCTATAAAAATACACTTCCTTTGGGTATACTAAGGAGGGTACCCTATACCAATTCACATAAATCAAGATAAGAATACTAAAAGCAATGCAATTTGATTAGGCACTAAATTCAAAACATTACAAGATTGTGGTCTAACAGCCACTAGGAACTTCAGTCATCCTGCATCTATAGCATTGTCTAGTGTAGAAAATTAAAATGACAGTTTTAAGAGATAAAGGCAATCTTATTCCTATTGAGCTTTAGGGTTCATGCCAGTTTATCTTGGTTATGAGGTGTAATGTAATATTATATACACATCTACTATAAACATTCAGACTTTTATTGACATGTCAAAAGGGTACCACTTGATGTAAAATAAAATAAATTACAACCTTGTAAAAAGTTCCATGATTTACGTTACCATAGGTACACTCTTTCTCTACCCTTTCTGCCATCTTAAATCCCCAGGAGAAACTGAAGAGAAACGACTGTAAATTTTACTTTAAGAGTTATCAGAGCAATAATGTGTAGGTTTCCAGTGTCAGGGATCAAAATCTACCTTTGCTTTTATTATGAGATAGTAACATCAAAGTTTATGTATGACAAATGAATACATTCTCTGAAGATTTTCAAGTTTATAGTTAGGTCATGTATTCATGGAATTTTCTTTTCAGAAGTCTTACAAAAATCTTATGTATATTGAATTTGCCACGAAAATATGTGTTTTTTTATTTCAAGTGGTATCTTAAGTCCATAATTTCCTTGCATTTCTGAAACAGATATAAAAAAAACATACATCTAGCATGTAGATTAGGAGTCTTCCTTTTTCAACGTGTCCTCTTTAAAGCTAACATAATTTTTTTCTCATCTTATATTCTGTCAATGACACTGCTGTGGGCTTGATTTTTTTTTTTTTAATGTGTAGGAGATGTTTGGCAAGTAATAGCATTCCTTTCCTATCAAGTTTTACAGCTTTTATATAGCCAGAACAACCCATTTAAACTCATATTCATTCTATACATACTCGCTTTTAGTGATATTTCTTCTTTGTATGCCCTCTTATAATTAGGAAGAAGGCCCCGAAGGGCCCAATTAGCCAACATGTGAATGTAATTATAAGTCTTGACTTTTTTCTTTCTTCTCCTTGTATGTATGTCTGTGTAGTATATAGCATAACCTACTTGGGAGAAAATTCCAACCAGGAATAAATTACATATTGAGCTTTTTGCTAATTTATGGCAAACATTCATCATGGTTGCCTAAGAGACACAGTTTCCTTTCACCTATATTAAGAACAGTAGAAAGAGAGGAGCTGCCTTTCATAGAGAGCTTCCTCTCACATTTGGAAGTTGCACTGAACAACCAAACTTCCAGTCAGCCCTGTGTCCAGTGTGAGATCATCATGTGAGCCTGGTCTTGCCACCAGAGGGATTCTTAAGAGGGCTGAAGTTTGAGTGGTGAATTAGTGAAAGATGTGTGATCAGCCATCATTGTTTTAGAGAAGACAGTTTATTGCTACAGAAAGTTAAGCTTTGAGGAAAGAATTGAGACTTTACTGCTCCATCCTATTAATTCTCATGGCCAAGTTTCCCAACCGTGATTGTCTTGTTATAAGTTTACAAGTGTTGTTCCAGTCACTCACAGAGACCGCTCTGAGAAAGTCCTCTCTCTCATATTTAGGAGTTTCTTTCTTCTTTTGGGACAATTAAAGTTTCTTTCCATGTATGGTGAATTTCCAGAGACCATATTTCTCATTATGAAATAATGCATTTTCAATATACAGTAAAACCTTAGATCTCAAGTAACTTGTTCTGCGAGTGTTCTGCAAGACAAGCAAACATTTCTAATCAATTTTAACTTGATAAATGAGTGATGTCTTGCAATACGAGGAGTACCTGATGCCAAATGTCACATGATCACAACTGAGCCAATGGTTCTTGAAATTTGCTTTGATATGTGATTGCTTTTTTTTTTTAATGTTTATCTTTGAGAGAGAAAGAGAGAGAGAGACAGTGCGAACAGGGAGGGGGCAGAGAGAGAGAGGGAGACATAGAACCTGAAGCAGGCTCCAGGCTCTGCGTTGTCAGCACAGAGCCTGACACAGGGCTCGAACCCATGAACCATGAGATCATGACCCAAGCTCAAGTCGGACGCCGAACTGACTGAATCACCCAGGCACCCTGATATACAAGTGCTTTGGATTACAAGCATGTTTCTGGAATCAATTATGCTTGCAAAGCAAGGTTTTACTGTATTTGAGATTAACCAAGGCACTTTTAGTCTTAGTTCATACTGAACATGCAAGTGGATGACCAAGTAAATATTTTGTGTAAGTGCCTTTATTTTTTTAAGTTATAAAATGTATAACTTATATTAATATTAGCATCTTTTACGAGGGCCACTAAGTACAACTATGCAAATTGTTCACTGTATTAATCCAGAAGGGGCCATAACTATAAACTCTGATGTTAATGATGCCCTCTAGAAGTCTGAAATATAGTAGCACGGGCTTCTACTCTGAGTTTGTTTACTAATTTTCTTGTTTTTATTCCCAGTTTGAATCATCTGTCACCCAAATCTGTCACTACCTAAGCTTACTTGTTCACATTTTATTCTTATCTTGTCTGCCTTATATCAGTTATAATGATAATAGCTAATAAGAAGTAACATTATTTAACTGAGTTTTCAAATTTAGTCCTCATAATACTCTCTAAACAATTTTATTACTACTCTCATTTTACAGATTAGAAAACAAAAGCTTTTCAAGGATACAGTTCTTAAATTGGGGGGGCTGGGATTTTTAACCCAGGTCTTTCTGACTTCAGAGCTAGAGACCTTCATCATCAATTCACAGGTGAATTACTATTACATTCTACACAGCAGCTATGCATAAATAGGGTCTTTTTTTTCTGCCATATTATCTCCTGGAGCCTTGGCCACCTCCTTAGCTCTTTTGTTTTCTGCTTCCAACTTCTTCCTACTACCCGTTAACCACTCATATTTCCCACATATCTGCCTTGCTCTACCAACTCTTAGTTGAAATAGATGAAAGTTTTATATATAGAGAAAACACCTAAGAAATTCAAGTCCATCCTACCTAGTAAAAAAATCTTAAACTTTCTCAAAATTTATGTTTTCCTAGGACAGTATCTGTACATCTTAGGAAATGTGGATCGACATTAACACATTAAATCTATTACGGGTTCACTCATATCTGTAAAGGTTTAATTTATTTTACTTTAGCCTGGCTGCATTATCCCTTTGACTCCTTGTGACTCAGTCTAGGTGAAGCAGCTCCTAGGAATCTACAAATTCAACATGGGGCTCTTACAAATATTGAAGGGTGTTGGCTTGGGGGTGGAGGCTCCTCTTGAGACTACAGCTAAATGTCTTTCAGAGGGGGTGTGTCAAATGAGAGGATGTGAGAAAATCACAGAGGTCTCAATCAGAGAGTTAAGGGAATGTTACAATTGGAATAAGCAGAGAAAACGAGAGTAGGGAGAAGAAAAAATTGATGTCTTGTGGCTGAAAACTAAAAATAAGGTCTAAGAAATCAAATATGCTGAACTACCTAGCTAACAGGAAAGAAAAATTAACGTATTTGGGTGAAAATCTCTTTAGGTCTAACTTTATGTACTTGATATTTGTTCAATATAACCAGTATTGACTGGGCAATGAGGCAATATCAAAATTATGGTAGGGTCTGGTATAGATACTCTGAAAATTTCGGAGTATAAGGATATATATGCAAGAAATATTTTATAAATTAAAAACCCTAATGGGGATAGTATTTTGAGAGGTCATAGAAGATCAAAAAAAAAAATAATGTGGACTGAAGGAAGGCCTACAATACCATTTTATTTAGTCTGAAATCATGTTTTCTGTCAAGTAGGAAAATGTGAATGCAGTTTTGTGTCCTGCTAGATACTATTTTTTCCTGACAAATCTTGTAATAGCATATTGTTCTAATACTAATTTAATTGATTTATCTTTTATGCTTTGACGTTACATACATAGTATCTCAGTTCTAAAACAAGATAAATAGCTACCTATCAGAATATAACTTGAATCTTTCCCCAGGTGCAAATGTAAAATAAGGATACATCAATTAGCAATTGACTAACATGGTCATTTACTACATCATTATCTCATTGAAATATTGTATGTTTTTATTCTTTATCAATGACTAAAACTCAATAAATTAAGAGATTGTACCAAATGGCTGACTGTTTAAACCCTAGAACTCTAGAAGTGGCATATAAAATATGGATTTTACAGAGTAGTTTCATAATTATGTGTGCAACAATAATGAATAGGTTCCATAGACCACTGATTTTAGGAATTAATAAAGGACAAAAAGCAAATTAGATGCATAGATAAAAGCACATGCTGACGCAGAGGAAGGAGTCATTTCAGATAGAAGGAGCAGGAGGAAGCTGGTGCTTTTAGATGAAGTACATCCAAATTTGATACGAATCTGCCCTCTTTACTGCACAGCTGGTTTGCAACAGCAGTCAGCAAGAAGTTTATCTCAGACTGAACTTGAATGTATAGGCATTTGAGCTAGCAATGAAAAGATGTACCCTCTCTCTCCCCAAAGATATTGATATTTCCTTAAGAGTAGGAGATTCCTGGGGCACCTGGGTGATTTAATCAGTTAAACATTTTGATTTAGGCTCAGGTCATGATCTCACATGGATGTGGGTTCCAGTTCCTCATTGGGCTCTGCACTGACATTCTTGCTCTCTCTGTCTCTTTCTTCTCCTCCCCCCACCTCTCAAAATAAATAAATAAATAAAAAACATTTTTTTAAAAAAGTAGGAGATTCCTTCAGAAATCAAGATATCATTCCTCCCAACCTAGTGGCACTTTCTGCTTTGTCCCCAAATCTCTATAGACATAATTCTATAAGTAGAAGTAGCATTCCCAGACACACTCAAGTGTGTTTTCCAACACAAAGGAAACATATAAGCATGAATTACTAAAACAAATGTTATAGATTATAATGAGACTGAAAACAAAAAAGAATCTTAGAGAGCATAAGATGGAGATAAATAATGGTGTGCAAAGAGACTAAATAAAACTTATTTTGTGTGCAAATGAAACTTATAGTTAAAGCCAAACACTTTTTGCAACTTAATATTAAAAAACTGAAACAATATAAAATTGAAATACAAGATAATATCAGCATGGAACTATTGGGACAAGAGGAGGAAGGAAATTGAAAGCTGTTTCTGTGATAAATATATCTAGTGATATGAGAAACTCTAAATAGTGATAAAACTAGGTTTAAATAGGTATGTTAAATATTAAAGGATGATGGTCATCAGGAGAAATTATGTAAATATCACCACACGCACATCTCCTATCCCTGAAATAAAAAAAAAGTAAATACAAAGAAAAAAAGAAGAAACAGTCCTAATTAGCTATATTATTAATGGACAAAAATGTGAGGAGTGCAAATAGTACTTGCAATAAGAAGGATTCCTAGAATGTATGTTGCAGGTAAGGGGGGGGATAATCAATAACAAACACAACCAAAGGTCAAATCCACTTACATGTTACTTATAAGAGACACAAATACACAAATTAAAAATACACAAAATATTGTATTTGAAGAGATGGAAAAATTTTTGTGACTCAAAGAATAACTAATAGAAGCAAAAAAGAATTATTAATATCAGGCAAAATAGAAATCAAGGTAACATTCTGCATACATCATGAATTCCACAGATAATATGTTATTTTCCTTCTACCTAAAGAATGACCTTTCATTTTCATTTTTAGTGCAAGTCAACCAGTGGCACCTTTTCTCAGTTTTTGTTTTGCCTTTATCTTGAAGGGTGTTTTTGTTGGGTATACAAATCTTAGTTGGTAATTATTTCCTTGAAACATTTGCAGAACTCATTCCATTATGTTTTCTTGTTAAGTTACCTGTTAATCATATTGTTGCTTCTTTGAAGGTAATATGTGCTTTTCCATTCTGTGGCTGCTTCTAATATGTTCCCCCCCCCCACCCAGTTTTAAACAGTTTTGCTATTATATGTCTAGGTGTTGTTTTCTTTTGTATTTATACTTTAGGATTTTATAGAGCTCTGCAAACTGTTTTTATTGTCTTTAATTGGTTTTTGAAACTCCAGGGCATTGTTTCTCTTAATATTCTTTCATTCCCATTCACAAGTGGATTCCAATTATTCACTGGTTAGAGTATTGGAGAATGTCTCACCTGTCACTTATACTGTTAATGGTTTAAACTTACTCTTTTTTAAAATTCATTTTTTATCCTCTTTACGTCAGTTTGTATATTCACTATTGTTGTATCTTCCAGTTTACTGATCTTGTGTTCTACTCTGCCCAATCTGCTAAGTTCTTAATTTAATTTATTGTACTTCCTAGTCTAGAATTCCCATTTTTTCTGATGGTATTCTCTTGTGAAATTTCTATATTTTTTCCTAGTTTCTCTCCCTCTCTCTCTCTCTCTCTCTTTCTCTCTCTCTCTACACACACACACACACACACAATATTTCTATGACCTTGTCTCTGCTTTTCTAGTAATTTTTAAAATTAAATATTGGATATTGTATATAAAAACCATTGAGAATGGAGATGATGTCATTGTTCTCTAGGGAGTTTCTATTCTTTTATTATATAGAATGAGACCCTTCACCTAAATCCATTCAAAGATGCAGCTGAGATATAACTAGGTTATGATTTTGGTTTTGCTGAGACAATCTATCCTTAGTTAATGTGCACTCCCAGGTCATAGTCATTCAGGACTTTCAACTGAGAACCTTGTATGCTCACTGGAATTTCTTACCTGGCCGTTTCTAAATTCTAATCTGAATTTCTTTAGAATGGAAAGTGGTTGTTTTTGTTTTTGTTTTGTTTTTTTGTTGTTATCGATTTTATTTATTTATTTTATTTTTTTCTGATTAGTTGCTTTGTCTTTAGTCTCTCCAGTTTTACACTTTGACAAATGTCTTGGAAGAAATCTGCCAGTATGTCAAGCTCAGTTTTCTGCCCACAATTCTGCTGGCATCTTGGCCAATTTTGTACGTCCAGCCTCCAAAGATCATCATAAACTGCTGCTTTTTCTGTCTCCTGGCAGTGGCCATTTGCCCAAGCAGAGTACATATTCTTAGATTTATTTCTTGCACTCAGATTTGGCAATTCCCCAGAGAAAAATGCAGCTATGGAAACTTAGCTCAGTTCTTTCAGTTCTCCTCTCTTTAGGATCTTGACTCTGTAATCTTTATTGCCTTCAGCAGCAATGCTTTCTCCATTCTATCTGCTTATTTTTAGTTGCTTCAGCTGGTATGTTTGTCTACCACATACATGCTCCTTTAACCTTTCTTGAAGTAAAACTCCTTAATCCAGTCTTCATACATATACACAGACAGACAGACACAGGATTATTTGTTAAATGTCTAGTGAATTATATACTATTTTATTTATTCCTCACAATAAATTTTAGGAATATATTCATTTCCATTTTTGGTAATGAACTGAAATTACGCCACAATCTACGCAGTCTCTGCAAAGGAGATTCTGAAATCCTCTCCCATTTGTGAAAGGAAACCCTGTGCTTTTCCTCCTGTATCCCACTTCTTGATGCTGATGAAAATGAAGGGAAAGTAGAGTGACTTCAGAAGGCTGAAGTCAAACAAGTTTATGACTCTTTAAGAAGTTTGCACACACCCGATGGACTGATTCTGAGATGCCACTGTCTCTAATCTCTGTCTAAGTAAATGTACTGGAGTAGTTGGAGTCAACCAGCTGTAGGGGAAAAATGTGGAAAATAAAGCACTATAATGGTATTATAAAGAACATGGATTGAGGAATATTTATGTGCCATACTCTCTCTCTACATGTATTAACATGTTTCAAGTTCTCAGTGACCAGATGGCCTGAATCCCTTTTTATTCTCATTTTGCTAAGGTTGCAACTAAGCTTCAGAGAAAGTAGTATTAACTTAGCCAAGCCTTATAAGATAATAGGGTGAATGGTTTAGCTTCAAAGACCAGGCATTATGCATTGCATATACTGCCTCCAAAGTGAGAAGCTATTCTTTTTTTGTTTGTTTGGGAAGCAAAAACACCCCAATTTAGGTAAGAGAACCAAGAAGACAAATTTTGGTTGCAATCTTGTGACTAAAATTTAAAATTTTCTATCATTTCTATGTGGAATCTAGAAAGTCGAACCTATAAAAAACAAGGAAGAAAATGGTATTTATTAGGGGATTGAGTGGGAGATGATAGGAGTGATGATGTTTAAGTGTACAAGTTTATAACAAGTAATAAATAAGCCATAGAGATCTAATACACAGTGTAGTAAATATAGACAATAATACTCATATTGTATTATGACTATATATATATATATATATATATATATATATAAAAGAACCAGACTTACAACCTTAAATTTATCCAATGCTAAACATCAATTTTTTTAAAAAGACATATTTCAGATTAATATAAATCTTATCAAGCCATTATCTAATTTACCAGTTCCTAAATTCTACGGAAAATTACTATATAATCCCTGATTGTAATCAAACTAAGGAATCAAATAATAATAATGTTATTATTTTTCAAAAAAATCTTTATATCTAAAAACCTATATGGGGAACTGATTAATATGAATTGAATGATTCATAATATTGTATTCTTTTCTGTATTTTGCATTATTAAAAGTCTCTTTCAAAAATACAATGTACTCAATACATTAGGATATAAAAATATTGTTGGACACCATATGCAAAAATTTTATATCAGTTTGTGAATGAGCAATATAGTAATATATTCTATATCCTAGAATAAACTCTAAAAAATGAAAAGGGCCTGTTTACAGTACGATATAGTTCCTTTTTCTATGATTTGTATTATTACAAATTGGTTACAATGAATTCATATCATGTGAGTGAAACTAATACTGATCTAAAGATCTCCTCTGAGGTACAACAAAGTAAAATTGTAGGAAAAAAAAACACCTAGTGTATCAGAGATAGTTATGACTGCCCCTTTCCATTTTTATTAAAAATGAAGCTCTGTAGCAGATGGGCTTCAAAGATATTTTAAAGATTTAAGTGCTAATGCATGGGAGAATTCCAGTGCAAACAGTTCCTTTAAAGTACTTCAGTGCATGCTGGGCTGTGGGAGGGACCTGGAGAGGCCTCTTAATCTTGCTTAGATCTTTCCATTAATAGAGTGCTATAAAATTACCTTCAACATGCATGAGAAAAGTGGTCTGACTGGGAGAAACTTGGCTTCTTCCTAAATTATCTTCCCCTCAACTCAAATTTAGTAAACCATTCTAAATAAGGAAACAACTCCAGCTGCAATGGATGAGTTTCAGTTTGGGATTATTTTATTAAATATTGAATATTTTATTATTTGAAAGCATATGGCGTACAAATGTTGAGAATTTCCAAAGAAGCCAACTTCTCATTGGGAAAGCATTCCATTTTTTGTGTGCGTACACAATTGGTGAAAGTTAAGTATTTAAAATGGAAATACGTTGTTTTTGTTTCAGAGTATAGTATCACCACAAACTTTGAGTCTACATAAATGTCTAGCAAAGTCAATGCAGGCTCACCACAGTCATATTAAGAATCATGGTGGTGATTATTGTGAGGTCATTAAAGTTGATAACCTGTATTACCTATGATATGCCTACAAGCATTCTACATTTCACATAAAGACAAAGTCTAGAAGGAGAATTTTGATAACCAGTGAACTAATTCAGTATAACCAAGAAACCTGCTAAAGAATAAAGGACAAATTCTATCATTCTTAGAAATCTACGTTTGTCCCATGATCAAATTCCACTTCACTTTTACCATTTTAGTTGTACAAAATATGACAGAATAATTTCAAATGTTAATTTGAGCTTGATAAGAGAATTTTTTTCTATTTAAGAATTTGATTTTTTCATATTGGATTGTATTTTTCTTTACATTTTTACTCGAACCATTATACCGTTTAGGTCTGGAAAAACAAGTTATGATAAGAAATGGAAATGAAAAATGTAGTTTTCTGTTTATAAGAGACAAATGTTCTGGTTTTCTCTCTTATTTCCATTTCATCCAATTTTGTAATGAAGAAAGGATGCCCTCTTAGCTGTTGTCCAGGTGTCAGTAATCAACCAGAAAAAGCAGATTTGATATCTCACAAACAAGCCCTCGTCCTATCCATGCCTGTTGACCAGAATGGTGAAGTCAGTTCTTTCCCAGGTTCTGCCACTTACCAGGTAACCTTGTATAGGTAACATATTTTTAATAAATCATACTTCTGTATTTGCAATGTAAGAATAATTATGCAAATTATAGTATACATGCAATTATTATATATTTGTGGAAGTGAAATTGGTAATATTTTGAGGTAATATTTAAAGTATAAAATCCTATATACTTGTTAGTAGTTAGTAGTTCTACACTGCTGCTATGAAAAGCTGTGCTGGTATTGGGTCATGGGAAATTATTCTCCCTCTCTGTCTAGTTTATAGCTAGACAACTTTACTCCCTTCCACTTTATTTTATAGAGTGGGGAGTCCAGCTGTGAAAGCCTACACTAAATTAGATGAGTAGAAAAACAAAAATCAGGAATGGTGTTCTCATTCCATTGTTACCACCCACCCAAGTTATCCCCCACCATCACCCCTATTTATAAAAAGAGTTTTACTTGATGAAGTGCCCCATAAATCAAATCAAGGATTTACAAGAAGTCTTTTTATTTCATAGATTTAAACATAGATTGAATGCTTGCATAAATATTGTACCATTTTTTATAAAATACTAGCTTAACCAAAATACCATTAAGTAGTACAGAGCCAATAAATAAAGCAGCATTCCAATCCAGACATATTATTAAGGGAGGAAGCAATCAGATCTATAAAGTAGTTCTACATTGTAGGAGGGTGAACTCTTACAAACCAGATGTTTTAATTTTTGTATGGTCTTTGTATAGCACAGTGTATTCTAAGGAACTTTGTATTCACTAATTAGAAAATGCCTCACTTAACCCAGGTACTTTTGTTTCTCCCAATTCTGAATATTGTTCTAGCAGTGACCTTTAATGACCTCAAATGAATAATGTTCATCGGAGATTAATGATTTCTTTTGATACCAACAGTGCTCCCAAAGTAAAAAAGCAACATATTTTGGTCTTACTTTTTCATGTGCCAGTCTCTGTTTGATGTGAATTGGAATTCTTTCAACATTTTGGTTCTCTTCTGGATACATTCTTATTCCTAATCCTTTGTAAAGATTAGGCTTGATGTAGACTGTTTTCAGAATTTGTTTCAATACAGTTTTACCTTGTGTTGATATCTTTGTTAGATGTTTAGAACTGACAAGTAAGTAAATAGAACAACATACAGAGCCCCAAAAGAAACAGCAAATATTTACTGAGGATTTCTTCTGAAAACTTACAAAGTGGGAGTTATCCTGGCTCCCATTGTGGAGGTAGTGATGACCTAAAATCACAAATGGTCATGTATGAGCGTTAGTCAGTGTGAATTAGAGCATCATAATGAAAACTGGCTTTGGAATCTGTAGACCTAAGTTTAGGATTCTTACTAACTCTCTGGCTCTGGTAAATTATGCAATTTCTCTAAACATCAGTTTCCATTGAATAAATGAAAACTAGTATCATTAATGAACAACTCTGAAGGGGAATAAATTTTTTCCCTTAGCCATATATGTGCATGTGTCACATGATCTGTGACACAGGAAATCATCCATTCACTCTCTTTATCAGTTAAATTCTGAGTTCCTCTGAAGGAGCTGAAGTCTGCAGAAAAGTAACTGCTACATAAATCCAGTTGTAGAGAATGGTAAGGGACAGTGCTGTTAAAGTTCAATTAAATTTAACAGTAAGCATGTACTTTCAGAAAAACAGAAGATGGTTTTATTGTCTTTCCCAGCCATGCAAATTACCAGGAATCCAAGAGCTGCTTCTGCTAATAATAATTATTACTATAATTATAACTATTATTAACAAATAAATTGGTGTATTAGTTTTCTAAGGCTGCCATAACAAAATTCCACAGACTATGTTATTTAAACAACAGAAATTTATGTTCTCACAGTTCTGGAGGCTAAAAATCCAAGGTCCACTTTTCAGTAGTTCTGGTTTCTTCCAAAGCCTCTCTCCTTTGCTTGAATATGGCTGCCTTCTCTCTGTCCTTATGTAGTCATCATTAGGCCAGTGTATTGCCTGTATCTTAATGATTTCTTCTTTTAAGAGCATTAGTCATATTGGAGTAGGGCTCCACACATGTGACTCAATTTTACAGTAATTATCTTTTTAAATATCCTCTCTCTCAGAACAGTCACATTCTAAGATACTGAGGTTTAGGACTTCAACAAATAAATTTTGGGGAGTAACAATTCAGCCTATAACAAGTGGTTTTCCACAAAATCCTAAGGCTAGTAACACTGGGGACACTCTCCTAAGCAACCAAAGACAGAATGTGTTGAGGGGGTGGGAAGTGGGGTGTACTGCAAAGAAAGGCAATTGGATAAGAGTGGGCAACCTGTTGTAGGTCTTTTACTTCTTTAGATTAATTCAGCTGTTTGTTACTAGCTTATATTTATATTTGGCCATCACATAGTTTTATTCTGTTGATCTCTTTTGCTCCATGATAATTGAAGTAAGTAGAATACTTGACATACTTTTCATAGGAAAAGAAAATGAGGTACTGATGTATACAGAAGATGGAAAATAGTCCTAAAAGAAATTCTGGCAGACCAATACAAATTTTTATAATAAGAAAATATGGAATTTTCATTAATGTTGAAAATGAGGACTATGGATACATATTAGTTGTTTGACACACATGAGTATGAGAATACCTTGAGAAAGTAAGTGGTTATATTTGTAGATCATAGATTTTAAAAAAAAATGTATTTGTTTTAACAATGATTTGGCTAAAGACAGCCTTTCTGTTTGTATTCATAAGTTAATTAAATTATTTCTAGTCATGCATTTATAATGTTATACAAATGGTAACATGAGATTTATGTGTGACATGTGGTAGATGGTCTTTTTGTTCTTGAATAGATGAATGATGAGGAAGTGAAGTGGGAAATTGTGTCTGCTGAAGAAAGTGATTTTCACTATATGAAACACTATGGTATATCTATGACTATGAATGGGTTGCAATTCTTTGAAGTATAATTTAAAGTAAACACTAAAAGCATTGAGTAAGAATTTTCATTGCAAACAAATATAAGAAGAAATGGGATATAAAAGGAAAATAAGTTTTCTATACTCCTATGCTAAAATCAAATTTAGAATATTATTAGGTATTTATTCATGGGATAAAATTGTTAGAGGTATAAGGGCTCTTTAGTTGACTGTGTAAATCAAATATCTTGACTTAATTTCATATGTGAGTTATTTGCATTTTTAATTCTTTCCATATATCATTTTAATCAAAGGTCAATTCAGTGTAGCTATTTGTAAAATGCAAGACAAGAACATTTAAACTATATAGATAATGATGCATAATTAGAAGTCTGATGATTATGCTTTTGCTTATTTTAAAATGCATCTTTGGAGAAGTTTTAAAAGATAGTCTAATCAATTTATTTTTCGTGAAAAATTAAGGTTAATGTTACATTAATATAAAATCTCTCTTAACACCAGGGTTTTTTTGAATTGGACATTACATCATTGTGACCATGTGTTATAGGTTGAATTATGCCCCTCTCAAAATTCATATGTTGAAGTCCTAATGCCCAGTACCTTAGGGAATCATCTTCTTTGGAATAGTGTTGTAGACTCAGTCTGAAGTTCTCTCTTGTCCAGTAAGAGAGCGGGACATAGGATTGAAAAGTGAGAGAGGCTAATGTTCTGGAGGAGACAAGAGCCCCAAATAAGGGCCCTTTCTCCATTTTTATTAAGATCAGAAGGCTTATAAGCATGATGGATGTGCACAAAGAGACAATGGAACTGTGAACGTTAACGCATGGGCTTGGAGGAAAGGAGATTTTGAAGATATGTGGTGTTAGGGGTTTGGGTCAATACAAAACAAAATCCTGGACCAGTCCGATGGTTGTTTACAGCAGACATGAGGCCCTATCTCTGTTTACCTAAACTGGCCTAGGGGACAAGAAAGAGAGGGCATGCTCCCTCATGGTCAACAAGGCTATTCAGCTCCACTCTGGGCAACTTCGCCCCACTGCAGACTATAGCCCTATTTACCTGTTTACTTAATTTGGTCCTTCCTTCCTGTGAAAGCAGCTTTCTGCTGTTGTCCTATACCTTTGTCCTATACCGGGGGCCTTTGCCCCATTTACCTATCTTATTTACCTAATTTTGGATGTTTTCATCCAGAGGTTTCCCATTCCTATATCTTTGTCCTATATTGGTGGCCTTTGCCCCATTTGCCTAATCTTATTTACCTAATCTTGTTTACCCAAATTTAGGTGTGTTCATCCTATGGCTTTCTAATTCTTTATGCCTTGGTAATCCATCTGTGCAAGCTCAGGGAATTCCTAAGCTTATTCCCCAGAAATAGGATTGTTGCAGATGTAATTGGTTAGGTTAAAATGAAGTCATACTAGAGTAGAGAGTAAGTAGTTCCCTAATTCAATGTGATCGTGTTCTTGCCAAAGGCAGAAGTTTGGACATAGGTACAAATACAGGGAGAGCACAATGAGAACATAAAGTTGGCCATCTCCAAGCCAAGGAAAGAGGCTTAGAACAGGTTGTTCACTGAGAGTCTTCAGAAGTAATCAACCCTGCCAACACCTTGGTTTTGGAATTTGGGTCTCCCACACTGTGGGACAAACTTCTGTTGCATAAAGCTACCCAGTTTGTGGTACTTTGTTACAGCAGCCCTTGCAAACTAATATACCATATCTCTAGTCTTGCAATTTTATTTTTAATTGAAGAACACTAAAATATGAAGACAGTCACCAATGATGCAGTCTTTTGCCAAGTTTCCTTATGCTTGTGAGAAGGTCTTGCTAGTGTGTCACATTGAAACATGTGAATATTTCTTTTTTTTAAGTTTATTTATTTATTTATTTTGAAAGAGAGAGAGAGAGAGAGACCCCACAAACAGAGGATGTGCAGAGGGGAGGGAGAGAGAGAATCCCAAGCAGGCTCCACACTGTCAGCACAGAGCCCAACACAGGGCACGAACTCACAAACCATGAGGTCATGACCTGAGTCGAAATCAAGGGTCAGATGCGTAACTGACTGAGCCACCCAGGTGTCCCTAAACATGTGAATATTTCTTAAATAAATGTTAATCCTTGAAAAAGTTGTTAATTAAAATGTTGGTTCTAATGACAATACAAATTAAATGATTGATATTACATATATGAACAATTCATCCAGGAAAGAATCAATTATGAGCTATCACAAGATACACTTAAGAAATATTTGCAAATATAAAGGCTTCAGTTTCTTCTTTGTGGTCTACTTTTATAAAATGTTTTGAAAAGTCAAAGTTTATATTCAGAGTTCTTTAGGGTGGTGACTATGATGTTTATTAGTGCTATAGTGTTAGGCAAACCTCTTGGTGTCCTTAAGGCTAAAGTGAAAAATGGACATAAAAATGTTTAACTTCAGGGAGGATTCTGAGAAGTGAATCAGGTGATCTAAGAAGGCACCTGAATTTTTAAATTGATGCACTCATGTTTTTGAGGGATAATTTACATATAAACTGTATAATCGTAAGTGCACAACTTGACTATTTACATATGTTTTACATATGTTTACATATTACATACGCCTAGTTCCAGATAAAAACATAGAACATTTCTATCATTCCAGAAGGTCTTTTATGTCAATAGCACTATTTTGAATTTTTAAATCATAGATTAGTTGTGCCCATTCTTGAATTTTATACAGATGAAACCACACAGTCTATACTCTTCTTTTCTGAGTTGCTTTGCTCAACACGAAGTCTATGAGATTCATCCATGTTGTATATATAAGTGAGTTTTTATGACTGTCTAATATTCCATTGTATGAATAAACCACAATGTTTATTCACTTGCATGTTGATTATAGAACTAAATATGAGAAAAAGAAACCAAAACCTTCTAGAAGGAAAATATCTTTGTGACTTTAGATTAGGAAAATATATCTCTAGGTAGACAGAAGAACATATTGATTATTTAAAATAATTAACTTGGATTTCATTAAAATTAAGATTTCTGTTTACTAAATATATATCATGAAGCAAATGAATAAAAAGTCACAGTCTGAAGGAAGATTTTCACAATACATATGACTGAAAAATAATTCACAATATATAAATAGCTCTTATACTCCATAAGAAAAAAAGTGAATGACCCAGTTAAAAAAATTGTTAGAATACTTGAGCAGGTAATTATCAAAATAGCATATTCAAATAGCCTATATTTACATGAAAATGGCCTGACATCATTACCCAACAAGTAAATGTGATGTAAAACCATAATGATGCATGATTACATCCTCATCAGAATATACAAAATTTTAAAAAGACTGTCAGTACCACCTATTGAAAAGGAAGTAGAGTAGCTGAAACTCTCATACACTATTGATGAGATGGTAAATTGATTTGGAAAACTATGGTATTATCTTCTGAAGTTAAATATATATCTGCCTTATGACCCAACAATCATACTCTTAGGTATATTTCCAAAGGATATCGGTATATATGTTTTCCAGAATAATGCACAAAAATGCTTACAAGAAAATTATTTATAACCCCAAACTGGAAACAAATGAAATACTGATCCAAAGGGGAAGGATAAATAAAATGTGGCATAGAATAAGTATTAGTAATTGCCACTACCATTATCATGCCTTTATGTTTTCTCCAAATTTATAGTGTCTGATTAGATGTCATGTTTTTGTTTCAAATGTATACCTTTTCACATTTATTCATTGGGCAAGCAGTGCAATAGGAGAAAATGTGTCATTTAGACAGATTATTTATGCTGGGAGGAGAGAAGGACTTTGATAAATATCTACACGTCAAAAATTATAGCTAACCTCTTTCTCCATACCTTCATTTCCTCAATCTACTTTAATGTGTTCCTTTCACAAATTATTAATAATATCCTTCTAGAGATTTATGTTTACACGTACTTATAAGATCTTTGCAACTAGAATTGCTCCAAATGTTGATTCTGGAACGTAGTAGATATGTGGGAATGAAATGAGATTAGGTGAGAGGAAAAGTGAATAATGGAGTGGGGGACAAGTTCTCTTTTTGTTAATAGTATTTTTTTAACTGACTAGCTATATAGTTAAATTTTTATTTTCTTTTATTTTTAAATATTTATTTAAGTAATCTCTACACCCAATTTGAGGCTTAGACTCACGACCCCGAGATCAAGAGACACTTGTTCTTCCAATTGAGCCCCGAGTTAAATTCTTATTTCAAAGAAATGAGGGGCGCCTGGGTGACTCAGTTGTTTAAACTGCTGACTCTTGGTTTTGGCTTAAGTCATGATCTCTGATTCATGGGATTGAGCCCCATGTTGGGTTCTGTGCTGGTAGCATGGAGTCTGCTTGGAATTCTTTTTCTGCCTCTCTCTCTGCCCCTCCCCCACACATGTGTGTGCATGCTCTCTCTCTCTCTCTCTCTCTCTCTCTCTTTCCCTCTCAAAGTAAATAAATAAAATTTAAATAAAGGAAACACTAAAGGGTTACATACCAGATGTTTGGTGAGCTACCCTGTTTTTCAAGTTTTAAAGACTCTCCCTTACCAATATTCTTTTGGCTATCCAATGACCTCCATCCCCACTTATTTTTCTTTTTTTAAACATTTTTTTAAAACATTTATTTATTTGAGAGAGAGAGAGAGAGTGTGTTGAACAGGAGAGGGGCAGAGAGAGAGAGAGAGAGAGAGAGAGAAAGAGAGAGTCAAATAAAGCTCTGTGCTGACAGCAGAGAGACCAATGTGGGACTCGAACCCGCAAACCATGAGATCATTACCTGAGCCAAAGTCAGATGCTTAACCAACTGAGCCACCCAGGTGGAGCCACTCAGGAGGACTGAGCCAGTCCCCATTCATTTTTCTAATCCCTAGTTCTATTTCAAGTTTTTGTCTGGTGAACTCTAGAATTCACCAGCATGTCCTCTCCAGCTATTACTGCCCCTTTTTGTTCATCACTATCTCATTTTGGTCATCATGGATGCAAAGAAAGATTCAGATCCATATATTCTTGTCCTCTGCCCACCTCCCTACCTTCCCCAGTGACATTCACTAGGCATATGATATAACAGGCTTTGTTGAATTTGAAGCATGAAGAAGTTTCTGATGGAAACAGTGTAAGAAGCTTAGAAGTGAATGTTGGGCACTCATGTTCTGAGTGCCCTTCAGCCACTCCACCAACTGGATGATATAATCTTCTAGCTTCAGTCTGTTGTCATTTGTTAGGTTTTCTCTTTCTTTTCTCTATTCCTTCTCAGTTCTCTCCTCTCTCCAATACTAGGCTCTTGCTCTCTATTCATGTTCAGTTGACCAGCTATTATATTGTTAAATATTTCTACTTTCGGTGTGTGCCCTGTTAGATACTTACAAAATAAGGCATGTGGTGGTCAGTCCCTTGTTAAGACTTTAACATTGTAAATTTTCTGTGTTTTTGGATCTAATTTAAAAAAAAAAGACATTTTGAAAACTTCTGTGAGTTCTACAGGGTTTAGAGGCTGTGTTTCAGTGCTATGACAAACTGCCAAAACACTGACATGTGACTATCTGGCAGTGGGAAAATAAATGGATAAATACATTCCTAGTCACTAGTTTAACCTATAGAATTAATCTCTGCTTCTACTTTTTTTTAAATCTACATAGATAAAGTAATAATTAGGCCAATTTAAATTTTATCTGTCCTGTTCTCCCTTTTTCTGATAGGAGGACCACCTAACTATCACCTACAGGATTTCAGACATAGGCTGAAAAAGGAAGATACAAAATCTAGTTAATCAGCCTCTTTAGTGATAGTTGTTTGAATGAAAACATATGCAATTCATGGGAGTAAATTTGAAACTAGCCTATGGGATAGCTCTGAGAAGCCAGAGGCAGAGGGATTTGCCTGGCCACTGCAGACACTATTTTGATGTCCTGCAACATCTTTTCTTACAATTTAACCTTCTGTAGCCATATATTTCCCTTCTGCATATTTTGAAGTTTGCATTAAAAAATCATAGCATAGCAAATGGGTTGATGCAATATTAAGGAAGGTTAAGACTACAATTGTTTAAAAAACACTAGCACTTTAGAAGTCTGAGAAGAGAATGGGAATTCAAGATTGCTGGAGGCCATTATTTTTTGTCCTATTTACTTTATTTTAACAGGGTCAGCCCTTGGCAAAATCAAGAAGGAGGTGTTCAAATTCCTTCACTTTTCTGATCATTGCATTTAGCATTTTACATGTAATTCACAGAATTTCGAGAAGTAGATAATACTACCATGATTATATTACAAATGAAGACTCAAGATTTACAGAGTAAATTTAATTCAAGATTTAAATTTAAATTCAAGATTTAAATTCAAGATTTAGAGTAAATTGCCTAAGGTCATTGAGCTAGTTGGAAGCAATGTAATATTGAAAAACTGGTCAGGGTGCCTGGCTGGATCAAGTTGGTTAAGCGACCTACTCTGATTTCATAGTTTATTAGAGTCCCACATTGGGCCCTGACAGTACAAAACTGGTTGGGATTCTCTCTTTCCCTTTCTCTCTGCCCCTCCCCTGCTCACATACGCACTCATTCTCTCTCTCTCAGTAAATAAATAAATAAACTTAAAAAAAAAAAAGAAAAGAAAAATTGGTCAGTCAGCTTCCAACAACCAGATTATTACCTCATCTGATAGTTGGTAACTGTGAAAGTACTTATTCAAGAGATATCGGGGTGTGTGTGTGTGTGTGTGTGTGCACGCACTCGCACCTGTGGTTATTGAGGATGAAGGTGTTGGTGACCCAGAGGAAAATACCCATAGTAGTGACCTGACATATGATGGTGTTTGAGGATGTTGGCAAGTATACCTGATATAAGGGAGGGGGTGAGGTAGTGCCCTGATCATTCAAAATCTTACGCCATTCTTTTATGTTTGAAATAGACTGTGCTATAATACTCAAAACATTCATTGACCAATAACTGAAAGTGTTTCATTATGAAAGAGTGAAATCAGTGTTGTCCCCTGTATTAAAATAATTTGCTAAACAACAACAGAAACAATAAACAGCTGTGGGAGAAAGTATTCATTCACTAAATATTTATTAAGAGCCTATATACTAGGTACTATTTTAGGGACATAATGATGAAGATTGACATTGTCACTGTTCTCTCAGTTTTACAGCTTTTGGGGAAATATAAGCAAACAAATTTAGAAAGGATGAGAGAGAAAAAGAGAAGTATGGGAAAATATGATAAGAATTTAAAGAATACCTGTACTCGTGACATTTGCAAAGCTTCCCTAAAGAAATGGGTCAACCAGTGGAATAAAGTTTAATAAGTAAAAAATAAGCAATACTTACATTTAAATATGACGTAATAAAGGCATTTTATTTTGCTTTCTTCTTTGTAGTCAAATAAAAATATTGATATGAGTATTAGCAAGAAGAAAACCAAATCAGCATTACCAAGGAAAGCAGGACCTAGTCACAACCCTAAACCTCTACCTATAAGAAATAGCTGTCAAATACTGTAAATGTTAGACCAAAGCAAGGGCATTCTCTGGTAGCAGATATAGATCTCTACAAATCTTAAACAGGTGCTGTTTTCTGGAGTAAGAGACATAAAGGGGCCAACCTAATCCCTTGTCTGGATCAATAGTGTCCTTGACAGGTCATAGATGAGTCACAAATTTGCAAATCAGCACAGAAATATTTTCTAGCCAGGGGGATCTGCAGAGACCTCACTGAGAGCCATACACATCTCTGCTTTCCCCAAAGAGTAAAATACTAATTACAGAAAACTCAGCAAATATGTTGAAAAACAAAATGTTCTTAAACAAGCAGACAAGAAACATAAACATAGAAAATTACTAAGAAAGTGGAGAAAAAGTCCGAAAGATAAAATTAAACGAATAACAATTTAGCTAAATTCTATGTAAAGAAAATCGATCATAAACTGTAAGAAATTAATACTTGCCCAAGAAAATATGAATTTTCAAAATTGTTCACCAAAGCACTAGAACATCTACACAGACCCAGATGATTGGAAAAAAAAAAAAAAAAGGAAAAATTATCAGAGATGCCAGCCACAAAATACCGTTCCCAGAAGGATCCAGAGGGAATGTTGAATGTCCGTGAACAGGTTTTCCTAAAGGTTTTCAGTGTTTTCTACAGCACAGATAAGAAAACACATCACAGCTTTTTTCCAAAAAAGAAAAGAAAAGAAATGCCATATATATATATACATGTATATGTATATGTACATGTATATGTATATATATATATGTATATATATATATAAAACACTAATATGAACACCTAAGAAAGGTAGGTGTTTAAGAAAGGTAGAAAGTTTAAACAAGAAAGAAAAAAATAACTGCAAATTCAATTATAAATATCTACACATCCCTAAGAAGGGAAATAAAATAAGTTTATTTCAATAGTTGCTGAAAATACATTTTAAAAATTTTAATATATTTATATACTTTATTAAGACCTCTAAATAAAGTACAAGTAGATAGGAATTCCTTAACATTGTGTAAGCACAAATAAAATGATAATAGTAGGAATTGTTATAATGCTGAGTACTAATTTTACTAAGTGCTTGCTATTATGCCTGGCACTGCTTTATATGTTGTATATAAGCCCATGAAGTAGGTACGATGATTATCCCTGTTGTACAGATAATGCAGGCATGGCACAGAGATGTCACGTAACCTTTCCAAGACTGGTGATCTAATAACTGGTAAAGCTGGGTACAAACCAAAGTGGTCAGACTTCAGAACTGGTATATGTAACAGAGATCATCTTTTAAAGAGACTGGACACAGAGCACACCATGTATGGAGACCTATATAATGCACTCTTCGACTGTCTCCTGAGAAACACTGTGGAGAGAGAGAGAGAGGGAGGCAAGCTTGAATAAATGGAAAAACCTTTTGTTCTTGGATGAGAAGACTTCATGTTACACATGTACCCAAAACTTCTTATATAATATTTATTACAGTAATGTTTTAAATAACAATGGTTAGAAATATTCTAAGATTCCATCTGTGAATGAATGGTTAAATACAGGATATCTATACAGTGGGATAGTATGCCATTGATTAAAAATAATAATGATAAGGTTAACTGATATGTACTGATGTGAAAAGATAACCAAAGTATATTTGGTAGGAAATTTGAAAAAAAGGAAGGCACATATAGCAATACACATAGCAATCCTGTTTAATGTAGATAAAGGAGATTTATAGATGTATTTTACCACAGATATATATACATCAGAAAATTTGTAAAGATATATAAGAGACCAGTAACATTGTTTAGTTCAGGAGAGTTCAGCTGGGGTTTGGTGGCACAGGGAGAAGAGAAAGATATTTAATTTTTAACAATGTTTCTATGATTTTCAAACCATGTTAGCATATTCTCTTGTTAATTAAAAAATATATATATATGTATGTATGTATGTATGTATGTATGTATATAATTATCTGAGCTATCTACCCTGATGAATCTGTGGTAGGAGTACAAAGAAGCGACGAAGAAAGTCTCTGGAATGGCTCTGAAATGAAGGATATTCAGGTAAAACATAGGAAATAAAAAAGATTGAGAAAGACACTAATGGAAGTTTTCTCAATTGACCAGCATTTGCCCCTTCACTATAGCTATGGTAGTTCTGTAGCCCCAGAGGATTCTTAATCTGTTTCTAAAAGAGAGGGAACAACATTTGAATGATGCACCACTAGTATCAGAGTAGAAACTTACTTTCATGACCGACAAAGATAATTTCAGTGTAAGAAAACTAGCTTCTAAGGGATTCAAAAGTTGAGGAAATCTATTGAATATTTTTCCGTAACTGCCAAAAATGAATTTGTCTTTCATAGCTGTGATCTTATGCAGACTACTCTAACTAAACCTAGCATAGAGGTCACACAGAGTAAAACTTCATTAATTTGGACTTGGCATGATATGTACAGTATATTATTGTATTCAAGAAGTCCTAATTTTACAATGGTATCAAACACATACCAACTGATAGTAGGTTAGTAAAATGTTGCCAATTAGAAATGCTAGCAAATGCATTTGTCTGTTCTCTTGCATTTGGTAGAGCCTCCTTAAATATGGTTCCATTATAATAAATTTTCAAAATGAAACTTCTAATACCTAGGAGTCTTCTGAATTATCAAATATTTAGTGTTGTTCTATTGCTATAGATTTTTCCTTATATGGAAAAATTCTGATGATTGTTAACTTATGCTTGCTGTATACATTACTTTTCATACAAACCTTTTTCATAAATAATCACGATTCGTTCTCCAAGTATGACAGTTCATTTTGTAATTATTTTGTATTTCTTATATTGAAAGGGAAACTCATAAACTGTAAAAAAATTTAATAGATTTCAAAATTGAGTCTATGCTAATAACTTAATCTTTCAGAAAATATACTTTAATTTCCAAATACTGAGAAGATAACTCTATAATTCAGTGTTTCACATTTCCTCCTTAGTTAGTCCAGTCCAGTGAGCTTGATAAAATCTAGGACCTCTAGGTTTTCGAAACATTGATGATCACTGCAGTTGTGTAAATGTAGATGTAGAAAGTGGAGAAAGGTAAGAATGTATTTTGACAGCATAATATAGTCTTGAAGATATTTTTTCTGAATAAGTTCCAAAAATTGCCCAGAGGTATTTTTGTCATTTGCCTCTTTCTTCTAGAAGTTGGTGCTGAAAAAGCAAAATAAAAATAGCAATCGCAATTCCTAACAATTGAGTATTCTGAGAGACTAAGTTTTTATTAATTGTGGTTTTATAGTAGTTGGGGCTGGTTTGTTTAAAAAGAAATACATAGATGCTTCCCTTGGTTATTTGTTTGCTTGGTGTACCCCTTTTGCAAAGCTCTTTTTATACTGTTTACTGCAAAGAAGAAATATCAGTCCAGTCTCTAAATTCTAAGTCCGTGAATTTTGATAAACGGTTTTCTAATATTTTTTTTTGTTAAAGTGAACTTAGATTTCAAGCATATTAAGTCGCTAGGGTCTCTTTAAAACCGTATTTTTAGATTGCTTATTCCTATTTTGTCAGTATAAGAATGATAGAATATGTGTTTTTTCGTGTGCCACACACTCTACTATGGACCCCCAAAACTAGCTTCTTTATTTTTTAAAAAATATTACGAAGGGATTAATAATGAATATATTTCCTGGATATTCCTCAGAATCAGGTTCTAGAACTCTAATACTGACTCATCTAATATGGCACCAGGAGCCAGTAATGTGACAACACATTAGAGCCAGATGATTAAAGGACAATAAGTGATTTTATTTATACGTAACCTCTGCAGATATTTTAAAACATTTGTCCATTTACTCATTCATTCATTAAATTCAACAAATTTTACTACATGCCTAATCTAAGCCAGGCAGTAAGTTAAGTGCTGGTTACATAGTGATGAGAAAATAGGCCTATGTTTCTGCCCTGTTGGAGCTTAGAATTCACAGAGGGAAGTAGATATTACAAAATAAAAATCAACACCTACTTTATTATACATTATACATTGTACATACTTCTTTTTTTAAGTATATACTTCTTTTTTTAACTGCTTATTTTTCACTTAATAAATCATGAAATCATTATTTTCAAAAGTCGGATCATTCTAGCCCTCTGCCCAGAACTCTCCAGTGACTTCTTATTGATTTAGAGTAATCATTTAATGCTGATGGTTGCTCTGTGACTGATTATAACCTTCTTCCTCACCCACTCACACTGGCTTCCTTGCCGCTTCTCAACCACACCAAGCCAGTTTCCACGTAAGGTGTTCTGTTTCCTATTCATTCATCCCAGGGTCCTCTACCTCCAAATGCCTTAGGGTCTAACCTGTTGCTTTGAGCTCTCAGAGGTCATCATTGAACACCCATCTGAATAACCCTATCCTCCAGTGCATTCTGTAATTTACTTATTCGTAACTTTTAATATATGCAGCATGTTATATCCTCACGTTAGGTTATTGTAGGACTTTGACTTCTAGAAGGCTAGCTCCATGAAACTAGAGATACTGTTCGCTTCACTGTCCTATCTCCAATATCAACAACACTGTCTGGCACTTAATAAGCACTGAATGAGCATTTGTGGAATGAATGAATAAATACATAAAGGATAGATAGGTTATTATCTAGGTTATTACAATAATAATACAAGAAAATACAAGAAAAAAAAATACAAGAAAAATAAACAATTTTCCAGTCACTGAAGGTTTTATTTACAGCATTAGAATATTTAATGATATAAATATATCATAATTTATTTAATGAATCTTCTGTTTTTAGCCATTAAGCTAAATTAATTTTCTTTTTTTTTCCTTTTATAAACAATGCTGCCAGGAACTGTATTGTAGTTAAATCACCCGCTATTATTTCCTTAGGAAAAATTCCAGAAAGTGGGATTTTTCAAAGATACTACTCAGTCAGTATTAGATAATGAGAAAATACCTGTTATTCCTAAGGAATGTCTGTGTCTGAAGTAAACTGAAGTTCATTGAAGGGTTAGCTGCTAGGCTCTCTGTTCAACAGCAAACTTCAACTCAAATTATTCTGGGAGCATTTCCATGCCTCTAGTCATGATTTTGGTTGAATTCAATTTTTAAGTTTTCTCCGGTAACGATTTTGAACCACAGTTTGTCTAGGTAGGAAACACAAATGTGAGTTTTAATGTGTATAATATATATGCCTCTGAAATTTTTTAAAATCTCACTTCTAAAAATCCAATAACTTTATTTTAAGAATCAGAATAGGAAGCATAAATAAGGACACATATAGTGATCCATCCACAACTATTTGACTGGGAAGTAGATTAAAATCTTAAATTATTGCTGAAGTTATCTAAGTTAAAAAAGACTCAAATAGAAGAGCTGAAACCAATCAAAGTTTCTCCTGTCAGCTGCACTATTTCCTATGGAGATAATCTATGCAAGTAGTATTTATCATTTAAACAGTCCTGGATCAAAGACCCTTGATGATGTTATATTACCAAAAGAAAGAACTTCTAACTGACAGTTTATTCAGCATGAGAAGGAAAGAATGAAGGAGGCTATTTGCATTTAGCTCACATTTTAAAATAAAGAGAAAGTAAAGAGAACAGTTTCCAAATTTGACATCAACTCCCCCCT
Source organism: Lynx rufus (assembly GCF_022079265.1). Classification (NCBI taxonomy): domain Eukaryota; kingdom Metazoa; phylum Chordata; class Mammalia; order Carnivora; family Felidae; genus Lynx; species Lynx rufus. The sequence continues at coordinate 155,158,019 of NW_025814834.1, forward strand.
CCACCACCATTTTTTTTCATTGAAGCTCTGTTTTAGTTTAGAAAGAAATTCTAAATTGACATTTAAATGGTGGCAGGGCAATTCTCCTCTGCCTTGCGAAACGGTCTCTGGAAATGTACAATTACGCTGTCATCTTTAGCACTCCACATTGGACAGAGTTTAATTATTAATGTGTTTCCCTCAGAGAATGACTCGATCATGTCACAACTCTAGACAAATACAGCTAATGCAAAATCATAAAATATTCACTTGAATACTGCTGAACTGACAGGAAATTAATTCTATGAACACTTTTGATATTACCAGAAAATTAGTTTCAAATGCATAAGACTGAAATAAATGTGTTCATAATTTGCTCAAGGGTAATGCTCATCTTGCAATCAGTTGGTGTCTTTTTATAAATGTTACAAGTATTCAACATGGCTTTATGATAAAGAGGACAGCTAATGTAATGTATTATTTGTAGACAGTGTTTTACTTGTAAACAGCAGGGAGTGAAGAATTGCTCTCTCAGAAATATTTAAACTCCAGTAATATTCTGCTATTTATCATTTTGTAGAACTGAAGAATGCCATCAAAAAAAATTTTTTTTTCAGAGACTGAGAAGTTTAAGGAATGGTAATGGGATTCCAAACTTTTCACTTCAGATCACTCTTCCAAGTTTTAGAAAATATCTGGAAGTGATTGAACATGATTAGTATCTTAAGGCTACTCAATGTCCAGCATTGGATAAATTAGAGATTTTATGTTTTTTGACAGTAAAAAGTACCCCTCAAATATACTTACTGCCTCCTCTGTGTTTGTCCAGCAATTTGCACAAATTTTAACATATTATTTCATAATTATTTGTGTTCATATTTTTATACTTGCCAACTAAAAGCATAGCCAAGTTGATGGTGCAAAATCTATATGCAGAAGTTGTATATAATTGAATGAATGGAAAATGGATAAATGAGAAGAATCTGTTAAAAATATCAATAAAGAAATACAATTAGTCAACCTATAGTAAGTCAATTTTTGCAGCCAAAAATAATCTTTAAAACATATATTTAACTGTATCTCAGAATAGCTTCCTTAGATATCAGTGATTTCTGCTTTTCTGGGAACTCCTTCTGGCATATAAAATTAAGTTTTGGTAGTCAGAATTTGTTATCTGACTGTAGCTAATTGATGCAAGTTAAGTTTATAAGACATTTTCTCCTTGGAATTTGAAATTTTAAGCATTGCTAGAGGCAAGTCATATTCGACTGAATTCTAGTGAGAAAGCTTGCCAACCTGTGATGAAGATCATACTTTCTGTCGTAATTCTAGCCTCTCTATTTCCTTCTAAGCAAGGCCCCTTTTAGCTTAAGCTAGCCATAGTCAGCTGTTTCTATTGCTAGAAACCCAGAGAATCTTGGTTCACATGATGTATGATAAAACTTATTTTGATAGTGTCCCACTGTACTAATTTTGTGGGATTTTTAAACAAAAGTATTATCTATCTTTCCGTGGGTAGGGTTTTCAGATCTTTCATGATCCTTTTCATATACTTATACATTTTATGTAATGTGAGAAAAGAATTACTGTAATTGTTAGATATTCATTTTATACCATCTGTAAGTATGCCATAATAAAATATTAAAAGAAGCATGGTTATTAATGAATCATACCAGTGAATTTTAGTTTAATAGTTTAACTTATTTTAAAAATTGCAGGAAATGAGGTTGTTCATTATGCCATAAAGCCACTTCTTGTAATGACAAATTGAATGGGGGTCTGAGTTAAATATGACTGTATAAATGCAAAAAAGACAAAAAAACCCTGAATTGAATATATTCATAGAAAGTGAAATATAGCAAATTAATTGCACAATGAAAATCTCAAAAACAGTGGCTGGTGGTTTTTAAACTCAGTGTTTTAACATTCTTATACAGGTGAGTTAAAATGCATACTAAACTTTATGACCCCCTTTTTTCAGGAATTATTATCCATTCAATAAATAGGAACTATTATGTTTACTCATTCATTTTGTAAACTCTGTGCAAAGCATCATGGTAGGTGCTACAAAGAATCCAATGATGAGGGAGAAAATTTACTTGTCATCAAGTAGTTTTTAAACTATCACACATAAGAAAAGTAACAAAAAATTGCCATAGAGGTGAAAATATGACTGATAGCTAAGAGAAATATACATTTAAAATAATACGAAATTTAGATGAACGAAAAGGGAAATCAGTAAATAAGACATTTATGAGAGAATAGTTAGTAAGAATTAATGCTGAAGTATAGAGCATATTCAAAGACCAGCACCCAGTGAGGGTAACTGGAGTCTGGCTGAGAAGGAGCTTATTCCCCTCAACCAATAATCACATCTTCTTACATTTCCAAATAAATGTACTATCTTCATGTTATGGTAAAACTAATGGGGGTGTTTTCACTCCCTGTATATATTTCCCCTCTGCCCATTATCTCTTAAAACCACTCCAACCAGATTTTACCTTATCTTTTTACCAGGTCACCAATAACATCCACATTGTTAAATCCAATAAGCAAACGTTTGTCCAAAATTCGCTATCAGCAACATTTTAACATCTGATCATTCTCTTTCTAGAAACTTTCTTCATCTGGCTTCCAGATAACCCCACATCCTTGTTTTTTTTTCCTCCACTATCAATGCCCACTTTTTTTTCATGCTGCTGCTGCTTATAATTCTCTCCAGTCTCTTAATATTGAGATATTCCAGGGCTTAGTCTATGGGCGGCTACTCCTTTTGTCTATTTCCTCTTTGTGATATAATCCAGTTTCATGGATTAAAACACCAAATATACAGAATTTATACCAGATTAAGAATCCTTAATTCTAGACTCACTTTCGCAGCTGCCCTCTCAATATCTCCATTTTAGTTATCTGTAAGACATTTCAAAGCAGCATGTTTGGTTTATTTCCCAGTCCAAACCATCTTTACTCAGAGCCTTCCCTGTCTCAGTGAAAGGCAACTCCCATTCTTGTAGTTACTCATATGGAAACTCATGAAGCCATTTTTAATTACTTTGTTTCTCTCCCTTTTACCCAGATCCTGTTGATGCTAACTACAAAATATATCCAAAATCTGATCATTTTTTTATCACTATCATGGCCACCACCCCGATCAAACTCTATAGTCTCTTATTTAAACGTATTTCTTGTTTCCATCCTTGCTGTCCTTCAATCTACTGTCAGTACCACGGTCAAATTGATCCTGTTAAAAAATATAAACCAGATTCTATTTCTCTTCTGTTTAAAAATTATGTAATAAATCCATATTTCTTTCAGAGTTAAAACCAAAGTTCTTAAAATGGCTTACTGTTTCTCTCCCTGAAATACTCTTCTCCTAGATATCTCCAGATATACTTTTTAGGATGGTTAGCTTTATGTGTCAAACTGGCTGGGCTATAGTAACCAGTTACACAATCAAACGTTAATCTGAGTGTTTCTGTGAAGGCATTTTGTAGATGCATTTAACTTATAAAGTCAGTTGACTTTAAGTAAAGGAGATTATCCTTGAATAATCTGAGTGTGCCTGATCCAATCAGTTGAAAGGCCTTAAGAATAGAATTGAGGTTTCCCTAAAGAAAAAACTCTGCCTGTGGACTGGGGCATCAGCTCTTGCCTGAGTCTATAAGCCAGTTCCTTGCCAACAAAGCTCTGTCTCTGTCTCCCTCTTTATATATGAGCATCACTACCATGAATAATAAGAATCTAACATATATATGTATATAAATATATAAATATTTACATTTAAATATTTATATATTTATATAATATATTAAATAATAGGTTAAATAATATTGAATATAAATATTAAATATAAATATTTAGAATATTATAAAATTGAGATAAAGGAAAAGGGAAATCAGAAAATAAGGATATTTATGAGAGAATAGTCAGTAAGAATTCATGCTGAAGTATAGAGCATATTTAAAGACAAGCATCCAGTGAGGATAACATGAGTCTCGCTGAGAAGGAACGTATGCCCCAGAATCAAGAATCAAATATTCACACATATCCAAATAAATGGACTATCTTCATGTTACAGTATAACTAATAGGGTTGTTCCCACTACATATACACCATATATACACATATACCCATACATACATATATAACCATATATGTAGCAGCGGTGTTCTATGAAATCTCCAGGAACACTGAATCAACAAATAATGGACCATTACTCGGAGGAGAAATACAGGGTTAAGATGCAGTCACAACATTTTCATCAACCGATGAACACATAACCTCCTTTTATGTGTTTTTGTTTAAAGACACTTTATTTAATATGCAGTTGATTCATTAACATTGAATTCACAGCCAACAGCACTATAACTCATGCCTGAACAAAGCTTGTCTAACACGTGTATTTTATCAATAAAGCACATCACAGACCATCTGTAGTAGGGAAAACTAGATACCACCTTGATATTATGCTTCAGGGCATAATAGGGCATTTTAAATAGTGAAATCATTGAAAAAAACAAACAAAAACAAGGAGGAAAAAGTGCTGAATAGACCACAAAAAGTAGACTTGTTACAGTATGAGAGCTAAAACAAGAAGGCATGATGTTGCCTTGTTTACCCTCAGCTAGAAACACGTATGTTGGGTGACTCAAATTTTTTGCTGCTCTGTGCATGTTCGTGAATGACCACAAAAGTGCCATGGTTATGGGGTGCTTGGGTGGCTTAGTTATTTGACTCAGGTCATGATCTCACGGTTCGTGAGTTCAAGCCCCACGTCAGGCTCTGTGGTGACAGCTCGGAGCCTGGAGCCTGCTTCGGATTCTGTGTCTCCCTGTTGCTCTGCCCTTCCCCTGCTCAAGCTTTGCCCCTCTCTCTCTCTCTCTCAAAAATAAATAAACATCTTTTTAAAAGTGACATGGTTATTGATTTATATTGAATTGTGGGTTACAAATAAATTTTAGTAGATAAATTTGCAAATGTCCCATAAATAAAGAGGATCATACATCCTCACACACATACATGTACACATCAAATATGCTACACATACACAGCTGTGAATAATGTTTACATACATTTAAATATACATCCACATTTACTTTTATAGCACTTATCATGTTCTAACATTATATATTATGTTTATGTTGCATATTCGTTGGCTGTTTATTCTGCCTATTGTTTATTGTCTAACTCCCCAGATTCAGTGCAAACTTCACAAGAAAAGAATTTATGTCTATTTTGTTCACTGATATATTGCCATTTCTTAGAATGATATTTATAAGATAATAAATGCTAATATTTTTTAGTGAATGGATGAGATGCTTGATAAAAACATAGAATTTTATGATAATTTGCTTACTGTTCTCTTCAATGAACTTGAAACCAGATTGCTGCCTCTAAGTTTATTCTTCTTGGAAATTTTAGAATAGGAAGCATAAAGTCTTCCTAAATATATCCAGGGACTCTTTAACAAGTATATATTATTCTGTGGTAGCACAGATTTCAGAAACCAGCAAAACATCCAGGTGGGGCATTTAATAAACAAGTTTGCCATTAAGAGTGGAACTGAGAGATTAAATTAGAAATAAAAACTTTGAAGAGTTATATGTGAAAATGATTGCTAAAACTGGGCAAGTATGTAAGCTCTCTGAGGAATAATATATAGATAATTCAGTAAAAGCAGAAAAAAAGAAGAGACTAGAGAAATTCTAAGATCAAATAAGAACAGGAAGAGGAAAAAATGAGGTAATTAAAGATAGAGTGAAGAAAACACTGTATCTACCTACCTATTTATTGGCCTATCTAATATCTGCATGCCAATAGGGAAGAGAAATTAATTTCTGTTCATTAGAGTGTTTAACCCTGGTAGTGGGGAAAATGTTTCTTCCTCAAAAACATCCATTAAAACAATGATCACTTTTGGTGGTCTCACATAACTGGTACATGGGTTGGAAATGAAGGGGGTCCCTAAAAAAGACTGGTTTTCCTTAGGTGACTATTTTGATTTTAGGGTAGTAGGACAGGGTGGAGACTAGTGCAGAAGCTAAAACCTCACTGAGGGGGTAGATGAGGAATAGTCTGCATCAAACACCCAACTGGTCTCCTTTTTTGACGTTTGCTAGCTTTTCACCTTCTTAAGCAGGGAGGCAAATGAAGTGGAAAGTTAAAGGGCAGACTTCTTACTATATTTTCATTAAAATTAAAAAAATATATATTTTTTATGTACATATTTTATATATATATATTTTTTTTAACTAAATTTTTAACACTGGGACTCAGTCCTGAACCAAACCGATTCCTGATTTTACAGAGATGATCATTCCCTCATACTATTTTATGAGAAGAGGAAATGGGAGAATCTTTACAGGTGGAAAACATTATCTGGACTTATGCAGGGCTTTTACAATGAAGTCTGGCTTAAAATTAAATATATATATATATATATATATATATATATATATATATATATATATTTATCCATCCAAAGATGCAAGGAAATGCAACTAATATTTAAAAGAACCAATAAACAAAGTAGCCTAACATGAGCCAAGCATGAGTTAGCAGCAATAACTAAAATATTATAATTAATATGTTAAAGATAGGAAAAGATGGACAAAATGGATGAATATATTGGGAATTTCAACATAATGAAATCTACAAAAAATCAAATTGACATTCTAGAATTAAAGTGTTTAGTATCTGAATGTAAGAACTCATTGGACAGGGGGCACCTGGCTGACTCAGTCAGTTTAGCCTCCAGCTTTGGCTCAGGTTATGATCTTGCAGTTTGTGAGTTCAAGCCCCACATTGGGCTCGCTACTGTCAGTGAAGAACCAGCTTCAAATTCTCTGTCTCTCTCTGTCTCTGCCCCCATCCCACTTGCACCCTCTTAAAAATAAATCAAGCATTAAAGAAAGAAAAACTCATTGAACAATTTCAAATTTTATATCAACCGATATAAAAAAAAGATTAGTGAACTAAAAGATCAATAGAAAATATTTAAAGTGAATTACAAAATGGACAAGAAAAAGAATGAAAAAGGAAAACTTAGAGTGTAAAAATGTATAAGTCAGAGAAAAATTAATTTTGCTAGGTAGCTTACTAAAACAAAATGTAGTGTCTTGAAACACTGGTCATTTGTAATTTCTTTACAATTCTGTAGGTTGACTTTTCACAATTTTGTGGGTTAACTGAATGGTTCCTTGGATCTGGAAAGGCTTAAATGATCTGTCTTGGGCTAAAGTTCCTGCATCTGGAGTTACCTGGTGGCTCAGCAAGTAGCTAGATAATACAGCATGGTTTTCATGTCTAGATTTTGGCAGGCTGTAGGATGCTGGATAGCTGATTGTTGACTTGAGCATCCCATTCTTCCTCTTCTTGACTTTTCTTTCTCTAGAAGGTTAACTCAGATTAATTCACATGGTGGTTTCAAGTTTCTAAGCATGTGAGAGAGGATAAGGTACAATGCCCAACTAATTTTTAAGCATTTGTTTGCACCATAATTGCCCAGTGCCCAAAACCATTCAAATAGCCATGACAGGATTTAAGGAGTAGAGAAATAGTCTCAAACTCTTGATGGGAAGAACAACAAATTCCCTTTGAAGAAGGGAATGCCTACATGGATGTGAGAGACGGAGAGAGAGAGAGAGAGAGAGAGAGAGAGAGAGAGAGAGAGAGAAGAGGTCATTGTTTTCATTTACCATGATTTGAAACTGAAATCTCAGAAGGACAGGTGGGTTGGATCAAATGCAATATTTAAAGACTTAATATCTGGGAATTTTCCAAAACTGTTAGGATTAGATGTCAAACCTCAGATTTTAAAAGACCAGAAAATCTCAAAGCTGGATAAACTTTAAAAGTTAATTAAAGAAACCAAAACAAAAATCCAAGTGCACATTAAAATGTTGAAAAATAAAGACAAAAAAGATAATCTTAAAAGTAGCCATAGAGGTAAGAATGGTTTCCTCCAAAGAAACAATACTAAAATATTGGCTAGCTTTGGAACAAATATTGTGAAAGCCAGAAAATAATTCATTAGTATATTTATACATTGAAAATAAGGATCTTTCTGAAGTAGAATAAATAACTTGGATTAAGGATGTGGAGCAAGTAGAACACTTGCATAATTGGTTGGGGGGGGGAGCATATTGGTAAAACTTTGGAAAGGCATTTGGCAATATCTTCAAAAACTGACATGTAACTTTTATGTAACCCAGCAATTTCACTCCTAATTATAATACCCCTCCCAAAATGAGGGCATATGACCCCTAAAATAAATGTACATATATACAATATTTATAGCAGCTTTCTTCATAGTAGTTGCATGGTATGCATCAAAAGTAGAATGTATGTATCAAAAGTAGAATGGTTAAATACATTCTTATTTTTATACAATGGGGACTAGTGTTGAGTTTTTAATATTCATATTTACTAATTTTATCCTGAATGCCCACAGAGATTATCTGAACTATACATGAAATATCATTATTTACTTAAAAAGCAAATAACAGCTCTGTGGTTTCTCATATCCCCCTTCTTACTCCTGAGGTAGTGTAATGAAAGCCAGGTCAAATGTCACACACAAAAAACTTTGAAGTCTGTATTATAAGCAAGAGATGGAAAAAAATTGATTTTCTCTGCTTATATACACAAGAAAATTGGAGATGACTCTCTCTCTTCTCTTAAAGGAGGGAGAAAAACCTTTGCTCTTTCCAGAAGAGATGGAAAGGACTCTAAGTTCTCACTACAACCTTTTGGAATATAAATAAAATCTCTCCAAGGGCTAGAGAGTCCCTAATGTCTTCAGATTTTACAACTTAGAGATGTCTCCAAAGTCTTGGACTTCTTTTTCTCTTGAGTAAACACATGCCTCTGAAGTTAGATAAATCTCTCTGGAATTTTCTCTCTCTATATATAATTGCAAATTTAATTCCCAGGGCCTTCTCCCAGCTCAGGATTACAAGTTTCCTATAAAATTTATTCAGAAAGCTCCTACTCTATAGAAACACAAACATATTTTCTCTACACTTCAATATAACACAGCAATATGAAAAAATAAACTACTTCTAAACTCAGCAACACACACAAATCTCCCAGATCTATGATGAGTAAAGAAACCAGAGAAAAAAGAGCCAAGCACTTTATGATTCTGTTTGTATGAAATTCAAGAATTGGCAAAACTAATCTATCGTGATAAAAATGGTCCTCTCAATATTTTCTGCCCTCCAGCTTTAGAAGGTGTGCTGCTAAGATTTCTGGCTTTCACACATTACTTAAATAGATTATTGATCATCCTCAGCCTTGAATTGTTCTTCTCCCCCCCACGATGTATCAATAGCACTTAGACACAGACATTCAATTTTATACTTCTTAAAATTACTATTTCCTCTCTACTTTTCAAATGCCTGAGATGAAATATCAGCCAACATATTCTCTTGCACTAGTATCCTTTTCCAGTTTATGACCAGGATAAATTCTAACAGTCGCTCTATTACAACATTGACAAAAGCTACTCTAGTTCTGTTCTTCAAACTGCTTAATTATGTCTGTCATTCTTGGGTTTTTAGGAAGTTCTTGGAATTGGTCAATTAAATGTTTGTTCCTTTTTGAAAAAATGTTTTTGAGAAAAAGAAGACATAACATGGTAATGTGATTGAAAGGTTTTTGTTTCCTTTTTAGTTGTTTTTGAGGAACAAAATCCAATTTTCAACATGTAAACTCATCATTATATAATGTGTATGAGTTCATGAGTTTAAATTTTTTAATTACAATTTTGCACAGCACAAGCTTTCTGTTTCAAAAGAATGTTTCATTATATTTGTGAGACATTCCTTTGTTTTGATGTTATCAAGAAATCAAATTTCTCTGCTGTCCCAGTTGCAGTATAGTAAACTACTCTGTCTTGGTGATGACTTTTCCTCTCTCCTAACTGATTACAAGCCAAATTATAAAATGCTTGAAGCATTGAGGCTTAAGCCAATTTTTAACTTTAAAGCATGAGAAGCCTGTGGTAAGGATTTAATGAATTTATTTTTTTTTTCCCTTTGTATTTATACTAGTAGTTGAAGCCTGTGGCAGTTCCTGTTTGCTAGATGAGTTTAAAACCAGACCTGGTATTACAATACAACATTTATAATTGAGGTTCATTTATGAATCTCAGGTATTGCTATGGACTTTCTTATTGTCAACACCGAATTAAAAAGAAAAACAAAAAGTATGATACTCTTGTAAATGTGAAAAAAATGATTCTAATTATTTCACTAATAAAAAATTAAGAGATGCAACATATAACTATAAAAGTATATTAATGCTTTTGTATTTTTTCTTTATATATAATCAAAATTGCAGTCATTAAGCAGAAGATAGCATCATCACATGGTTTTATTTTATTTTATTTTTATTTTATTTTATTTTATATATTGGGCATTTGTGACAACGTAACATGGTGGTTAGGAAGTCTTTGGAGTCAGACCATCTGGGTTCATATCTTAGGTTTTCCATTTGAATTACTGTGACCTTGGGATAATTATCTCCTTTAAACTTTAGTTTCATATTTGTAAAATAAGAGATATTAGGAATTATCAATAGGAATAATAACACTGATCACAGAGTTGCTGTAAAGTTTAAATGAGCTAATATACATAAAAGCACTCACCAAAATGACCAGAATTTAATTTTACGTAAAAAACAAAACAAAACAAAAAACCCAAACCTAAAACCAAAACCAAAAACACTCTTGAAAGCTTTGAAGAGAAAATTAAACAGCTGTGGTAGATTGCGAAAATGGTTCTAAATTGTCTTTCTTTCCTGTCCCGGTAACTTTTGAATACCTTTCCGACTTTGGCCATTCAGCTGCTGGCAAGTGTGATTCCATAAGAGACTTAAGAAGTCTCGTTTTCACTCTTTTCTTGTGCCTCCACTTTTGCCATGTGGATATACCTGGGCTAGCCTGGTGGAGGACGAGAGACACATAGAACAGAGCCAAATTGCTTCCATTGCTTTAGTTGCCATCATTTGAGATGAGCTTATAGTATTAAAAGATAAACTGAGGCATAATAAAAATTTTTAAGAGTTTATTTCAGTTTTCATCAATTTGATTTGGACAGCACTAAACCAGAAGTGGTTAGGAGTGCTCCAAGCACAGGAGCCTCAGGAAAAACTGCCATAGAGAAAAGATGGAAACAAAGGAAGGAAATTATGGACTGGTTATGATCTAGAGCCTAGTGGGCTGTTTGGGATCGGTTGTCCTTAGGTTTTGATTTCTTAACTTTGAGGCATTTACAGGATTAGATTTTGGTTTGCTTAGGTAGGCAGTCACAGCGTTATAGCCACTTCAGACTAATGGCCTCCTTATTTAATTAATTTAACAATAGCCAGTCAGCTTTCAGACATGTGAGCAAGCTGAGCCAAGATATGCCAAGCTACCTGACACCCTGCTAATTCCACATGTGTGAGCAATAAGTACTCGTTGTGTATTATTGAGTGATGTGGCTGTTTCGGGTGTTGATCATATCGACTTTTTCTGGGATACAGATTTATGATTTTTGTCATTATGATAATATGGTTTTGCTATTTATAATAAGAGTAGACCAAGAAATTAGAATATACAATGTGAGTGTATATGTGTGAATATGATAAGATATATATACTTGGTCTTTGTCTCCAATTATGACACAGAGCTCCAGAACCCTTGGAATTTCCTGAGTGTTAAGAACACTAGCAGTATCTCATGTTCTAAACATTGGTCTTATACCCTGGTTCCTGACACAGCATCCCTAAAACCCTTGTAATTTCCGGGATGATAGGAGTGCCTTGTTCTAATGAGGTGACTTTGGGTGGGCTCCTGGATGACAGCTGGTCACTGGAAGGACCAAATCATGATTCGAGGTTTGTAATTTTCAGCTCCCCCTCCCCCATTCTCTTGAGAAAGGAGAAGGGCTTGATAATAGAGTTAATGATCAATCATGCCTACATGATGAAGCCTCCATAAAAACCCCAAAGTACAGGGTTAATTAAGAGCTTCTGGGTTGGTGAACACATAGAGCTGCAGAGAGACTGTGGCATCTGGAGAGGGCATGGAAGCTCTGAATCCCTACCCACATATCTTGCCCTATACATCTCTTTCATCGAGCTATTCCCGTGCATCCTTTATCATATCCTTTAATAAACTGGTAAACATAACTAAGTGCTTTTCTGAGTCTCATAAGCTCTTGCAAATTCATCAGACCTGAGGAGAGGGTCATTGTAACCTTCGATCTATAGCTGGTTGGTCAAAAGAACCTGTGTTTGCCACCGGCATTTGGACTGAGGGATAGAGGCAGTCTCATGGGACCAAGCCCTTAACTTATTGGATCTGACATTGTCTTCAGGCAGATAGTGTCAGAATTGAGTTAAGGTGTAGGATACCCAGCTGGTGTGGCAGTGAATTGCTTTTTCTGGGGGAAAAAAGCTTACTTAATACATTTGGTGACCAGAAGTGAAGTGTTCTCTGCACTTCAGTGAAGGTAAAAAGGATATTCAGAGAAGAAAGACGTAGTAGGGAAGACCTGGGTTTTTTCCCCTACATAGGAAGGTAGTAAAACAGATTTTTCCTTCTCAAATAAAATGTGACCTAAATATCTCAATGAAAGAAGCAAGTTTTAGCTTGGACAGTGACATTCTTTGGTTTATGAGTTAGACTGTTTTCAGGTATTTCTTCAGTGGACTCCAGTCTGAATTTCAATATTGACTGAATGGGCATGATAAACTGCCTACCCTTATTTTCAGAGTTAGCAATCTAATCATTTAGACATGCATAAAATTGTATACATCTAGTACAATAATAAGTTAGTGCACCTCCAACTCTAATTGCATTTTCTCAAGAAATAGATCCATTTAAAGAGAGAGTAACTTAGAGTTTACAAAGCACTTTTATATAGTTTTATTATCTCATTATTTATTGATTTTTTACTAGCACCAATACCAGCTAATTTTAATATCATCCAAAATTCTATATAATACACCAAAAAAATTAGCAAATATGTTAAATAACACCAAAAGTAAGATTGGTTGTGAGAAATCATTATTCAATATACCCCCATCAGGCAGATTTAAATCACTGTAGTTCATTTTTAAAAACAAGTGCCTCATTATTAGGTATAAATAAATTTTTAAAAAATGAGTTGTAAGATTAAGTTTTAGACACCTGAATAAGTTCGTAAATTTTTTTTAACATTTATTTATTGTTGAAAGAGCACAAACAGGAGAGGACAGAGAGAGAGGGGACACAGAATCTGAATGAAGCAGGCTCCAGGCTCTGAGATACCAGCACAGAGCCTGATGCAGAGCTCCAACCCACCAATGGGAGCTCAGACCCGTGAACCGTAAAATCATGACCTGAGCCAAAGTCAGACACTTAACCAACTGAGCCACCCAGGTGCCTCTGAATTAGAAGTTCTTAAAGAGCATATAACTAGAGATACTGGTGGACATGTGGGTCTGGAATGAAGCATTGAGTTAAAAGTACGGTATGTTGATCTATGTAAATCTCAAGGTGAAGGAGATTGTGGAATAAAATTAAAAAAAAAACAAAAAGTACAGCTCTAAAACACAAAGATACGCATGAAACAAAATGAAAAAAAAAAAGAATCAGGGAATGAAACTGGTATTTAATAGTCGAAGAATGAGCAGAACCATAGTAACCAAGTTGGAAGAGATTGTTAGAGCAATTGATGTTGTCATAATTTTACATATATTCAGATTTCAGCTTAGAAATTCTTCTGGAGGAAGCTTTAGATAGGAACCTAATACAGAAGAGCCAGTCCTCTGCTTCCTTCATAAAAGGAGGTAGAGAGGAAGACAGATAAATATAATTTTTTAACATTTATTTATTTTTGAGAGACATAGAGCATGAGCAGGGGAGGGGCAGAGAGAGAGGGAGACACAGAATATGAAGCAGGTTTAAGCTCTGAGCTGTTAGCACAGAACCCGACACGGGGTCCGAACCCACAAACCCATGAGATCATGGCCTGAGCCAAAGTTGGATGTTTAATGAACTGAGCCACCCAGGTGCCCCTGGAAAGCAGATAAATATATATGATGAGGTAAGATGTAGAAGGGATTAGTGTCCAGTAGACACAATTTCTCTAGGTAGTGTGACATGGGTCATCAGCAAAGGGGAGCTAGAGCTTGGGTTAGGGTTAGAGCTAGGACGGGGGTAGGGCCACAGTGTGTTCCAGGCCTGTGCTGAAAGGAGGGGGAAAGAAGAAGAGGGAAGAAATGGGAAGAGGAGCAGAGAGAGGTTGGAATTAGAAAGTAGAAAAAATTGGGGAAGGTTTGACATTGATTTTAGGGAAGGTAGAGGCATATGTATGTATTGCTGAATACCTTTGATGTCTTATTTAAATTTGAATCATAATTAAGGTATTTGAAGGTCATATAGATATGTCATTTTAAAAATTAAATAATTGTCCTCCATTTTTGCTATTATTATTTTTTATTATTATTTCAACTGTAAAAATGATTATCTAGAAGTTTGTTTGATTGCTTTCTAGATAATCTTATAAGATAATATAAAAGTAATTTTAAGAATCAGGAATGAGTCACCAAACTTAACCAGAAAACAGAAAATAATCAGTTGACATAAAGGCATCATTAAGGAATGTATTCATCACAATAAGAAATAAATTTCTGGATAGAGTTTTGACATGTGATATACAGTGATATAAATCTCTTTCTACTTTAGAATGAATTCTGAACCTGAGTAAATATTTCCCAAGTATGAATGATAAAAATGACAGTAATGATGGTATCCAGTATATATACATTGTTTATCCATTGTGAATTATGAAAATTTGAATTAAACACAAATTATATGCATGATATATATTAAAAGACTAAAGTTATCTTTAAGTAACTTCTATTCAAAATTTATAGCTCCTATTTAAGGAGTAATAAAGTGCTATGTAAGTGTTGTTAAGTAACAAAGAAATATTACTTTCCTTCAAGTAATGAGGGGCCAACTCAGAATGCAAAAACATCTGTTTAAGCAAAACAGCAAACATCTTTATATTTGGCAACATGAACTACCCTAATCATAGCACAAAATGTTTTCATTTTACCTCATACTAACACAATAATTAAAGCGTTCTGAATTGTTATGTTTACAAAAATCTCTGTGTTTTTGAACTCATTGCATAAATGAGTCCATGATGGTTTGCCTTTAATATAATGTATTCATTAGTTTGGTTTTCAACTTTTATCCAGAATTATAAAATTTCAACTAATCAGAAAAAAGCATAAACATCCATCTAAGTGATGTTCTTAATTATTGTTGTTTACACAGAGAGATTCTGGGTGGGATGTTCACTGATCACATTGCTTTAAAAATGGTAGAATTTTTCGTTTATTAATTTGTGGCATCATACTCACATGGCTCCATAGGTCACAAAGCAAAGTCTTTCTTTTAAGATTTGTAGGAGAAAACAAACAAACAAACTGATGAACAAGGAAGGTCCAAACTTTAAAGTCAATTATTTGTCAAGTGCTGAATCATTAAAATTAAATGCAGTTTTTCTCCGGAGACAAACATGGAAATGTTTTCCTATCCTATCTCTTCTTCATATTTTTGTGTGGAGTATTCGTGAGATAAGACATTGCTGCCCTCAAACAAGCAAAGAAAGAAGCAAATCTCAGAAAAAAAGAAAGACAGAAGTGATTCCCTAAGTGAAAATTACAAAGACAATGAAGAAACTGAGTAAGGGTCTGTGGGAACATTTGCTGCTGTCAGATTGGAAAGCTGAGACAATTCTGTGTCTCACTTAACAATCAGTTCTCAAAAAGGGACCCTGAAAATTTTGTCGTGCAGAATTGTGACTGTGTGAGGTGGAGACTTCGCTGGAACTTGCAAGTACCTATTAGCATATGTTGGAAGGAATAAATATCTCAAGGAACTCACCTCCATAGGCCCAGAGGCCAAAGTAGGCAGGGCTTCAGAAGCTACTTTCTTGTGTTCATTTCATGCTTCAGTCAGGCAGCCACTTATTAGACAGCCACAGACAGAACACAGCAATAGAGTAACTGTTAATGCGACCATGCGGGTTTTGGCCCTATTGCCACTCATCCATGTGGCTGTAACCTCAATCAGAGACACAACCGCGATTCCCATGGCGTGTGTGATCATAGGATGACTCCTGGCAAATTGGATGAAAAGAGGGAAAAAAAAAGGTTTTGCTTTGCATTCAATTTGCTATGGTTAGAGACTCAATCATTGTATCTTTTATGATTTGTTAAAAGGATTCAAGGCACAAGGGCTATTGTGGCAGAAGGCATATAGTATTCATAAGGCACCATATAGGGAAATATTAGAGGTGCAAGAGTCCGACCAGCTTGCTTGATCTCTCCACCCTACATCACTTTCGACATATCGAGTGTCTCTGTCCTGGTGTCTCTTCCTCGTGAGAAAACACAAAAGGCAATGAATAACCCATTATCCACATAATAAATTTTAGACTCAGTTTTTGTCTGTGAAAATGAATAGATATCTTTGGAGCCAATTTTAGAAGTCATAGGTTCCAAGTTCTGTTGTCACTTACTATCTGAACTTGGGCAAGTCTTTTAACCTCTCTGAGCTCAAGTTACTACGTCTATGAAATTGAAATAATAATAGCTAACTCACAGGGTGCTGTGGGTCAAATGCACTACTGTAAGTGAATAGGTTTTGGAAACTGCAAAGTATACTACAGTTTAAAGTATTATAACTGACCGTAATTTCTCTCTTCTGGCACAATGGGTAGGTAGAACTGGATTTTTTTTTCCTCTATGCCTCCTTTTCATAAGTCAAGATAGAGTTTACTCATGGAAAACAGTATCCTTAGGTGCTCAGACTGGAGATGGATATAGTAATCTTCATGACTTTGATGGATCCATTTCAGTCTTTAAATAAAATGTCCATGGAGAGAGGAGGTTATTGACTTAGTAATGTCTAGTGGGCTTTACTTATATTTGAACTGGGGAATAGTGTGAGATGTAAAGCATGATATTAAACTCTGAATTATTGGTGTCATTCTTTTTTCTAGCCTAACTTCTGAAACTAAGGGTAGACTTAGACATGTCCCAGTAAGGCCTTTGACAATGTTTATTTTTTGTTTGTTGGTTGGTTGGTTGTTATTTCAGAACAAGGACAAAAGAATTTAACAAGAGAATATCCTCAGACATTCCAACCCCACCACCAATATTCTTTACTTTCTTAAGGCAAATCTGTATTTGCCTGCAGAGATTATTTTCTCTCTCATTCTCAGTGAAGAATTGTACAACCCACAGATCTATTTCTGAGAGTCTGACATAAAGAACTGATTCATGAGAAGAGAGAATGGAAGGGAGAAGGATAGAGTGATGAAGAAGAAAGAACAAAGAGGGAGAAGTGGAGAAGTAGGATTGGCTGATTGTACTTCAAGAGTGAAATGGACTCTTTGGAAAAAGAACATAGTAGACTTGAAAGGAGGATGGCAGGAAGATAAAGAGAAATCCTCAAAAACGCAGATTTTTACAAAGCTTTGGATTGATTGCTAAGAACGAGAAATAAAATTAAAATTAAAACTTTGGGGAAAAGTAGTTACCACCCATATATTAAAAGACTTAGAAGTAAGTATAGAGGATCTGTGCCCTATGGGTAGAAAAGTGATTTCACTTGAATTTATTAATTCTTATTTCTTGGGCTATATGTCTTAGCACAAAGATGATGTGTTATCACAAGTATATTCAGTTGACATTTCTGTGTTTTCAATGAATGCCATTCAAACTATACCAACAGAAAATCTATACATCAAAGGGTGTTTCTTAACTATGTCTGTTGTAATTGGTCGAATTGATAATGGAATGCCAGTATATTTTTTACAGGCTTGTGTCATAGGAATTGACATCTTTATATTCTTTGATTCCTCATCAGTAATTTCATACAAATGAACAAACAAAACGTGCCTCATCAAAATTAACAGTGAATAAAATTATATTCTATTTTTTTGAAAATATGTTTTATCTAATAGTACCTATTTTATCTAAAATTGTATCTAAAATGCTTGCTGTGTGTAATTTTATTAGACACTATCAATTGTTTCTACTCTACAAAGACTATAATCTGTTACATTAAATGAAAGGAAAATTTGATCTGATTAGGCTAGGAAAGTAACATCACTTTGAAATTTCATTTCAAATATCATATTTATTCAGCACCTATAGCATATGTGAGTACTGTCCATCCAATACTTTTAAATCATTTTGGTGAATGCTAATGGTCTCTTAATTAAATTGAAGCTAGGATTTAGCCACAGGACATTGATATAGACAAAACCCTTTCATGCTGAGAAGTAAAGTGTTATGTTATAGCTGAGAATGCCCTTAAATATAATTGCTTCTCTGTATTTTCCAAGTAAATCTTGAAAGTTATTACATCAATCATATTGTAAGTGAAATATACAGAATTTTTTTTTAATCTCTGAATTACAGGCTGGCCTGTAGTGCCAATATTCTGCTGATGCCACTTATTCCAAGCACAGCATTTATATTAATTTAAATCTTGGAAAAAATTTGTTGTTTGTTCAGTGCTAGGAACCAGAGGTAAAAATGACCAGTAATATCAATACTATAGGAAAAGTTAATTTCTGATAATGATGAATTGATGTAATGACCTTTTGTTTCTTGGAAGAGTAAATGGACAGATCATTGGTTAGTAAGGATAAGCCATATTTTCTCATCAATATCATGTGATTTATGCCTTATTGGAAAAAATATTGTTTTCGTGTAAATATTTCATGTCTTGAAAACTTGAAATTAAGCCCAGTTGGAAACTTTGTTTTCATACCAGAACAATATCTAAGTAATTTCTTAATAAGATGAAAGAGTAGCTTATAGACAATTTGCTCTAAGATACTAAGAAAATTGATAGCAAGAACTTTGATTCTAGGGAAGTTTAAAGGTAAATTTAACCTTGACTATTATTTAAGCCTTCTTTTGGAACAGTTAACTTGATTTTACTGACTTGTAAATGCTAACCTCATTGTTTCTAAACAGAGTTTTCCATCTTAATGGGTTATTAATATTGCCAGCGCTGTTTTACTCAGACACAAAACTGGTGTGAACACAGTATAAAGTGGATACTATGCAGTTAATAGTTACAAAACTACTGCAGGTGAAAGCAGCTATCTGGAAACTATTCTTCTCTTTTCTTAGATATATAGGACTTTATTGTTCTACCAGTCTTAAGTACTTTCCATCCTTCATCACAAGAAGGCCTTTTGCTTTATGTGGTAAGAAGGAAATGGAGTGACTATTGCATAAATGGGGGATAGAACTAGTAAAAGCAGAAAGCATGGTTTGTATTAAGAACAAAACACTATAAATTCCATTCATGTGTGTTATCCGAAAAAGGCAATTTTATAAGCTGTAAAAATCAGGATATGAGTATAAAAATATGACTTAGTAATATGAGAATCCTTTGAACTGGATTTTCTTTATCATTGGTTTGAGTACTTGCCCTCTGAGCCCACTTTTGGGATCTATAATGCTATGTAGAAATATGAATGAGTGTGCAACTCATGATTAAAGAGATCTTTTCCAGGAGAGTTGAAGCTCAAACTTTGCCTTTTGTTCGTATTGTTCAAATTCTGTCAATAAAATGACTTAATGATTATTGTATGCAGTGATAACCAGAAAAATATTTTGGTTGGTATTGTACTTTCAATGAGCTTTAATTAGGAGATTATATTAAGAATGTGTGGGTTAGAAAAAGGCATTTCCTCCCTCTGGTTTTGAACTTGTGTTCTCTGCCCCCTTAGGGTGTTGTGCTTCTGTGTCTGTCCCTCTGTTTCTAGCATGTTGAATCTCCCCTCTTCTCTTATCTCTTCGCCTTTGAACCTTCTCGCTCCCATGAAGCAGTTATATTATTCCTTTCTCATTTCTTGCCTTTGTTCTGATATTGTCTGACACAATATTCTCATCATCTTTCACTTCCTAATCTCTACTGAACCTTGAGATCTGAAAGTCTACACATGAAGGTCATCAATAATCTTCTTCCCAACCCAAAAGCCCTCTTCAATCTTTGAAACTTAGTCTTTGAAATTTTGACCAAGCTATTGATCATGTTCTCTTTGCTTAAAAATCTTCTGTTTCATTATGTCTGTGACACTGCATTTTCCTAGTTATCCAAATTCTCTCATTCTTGCTTCCTGAAAGTACTTTTCTACACTTTTATTCCCTCTGAAGATATTCTTAGAGAATTTACTCACTCAGACCTCTGGCCTTGAACTTTCTACTACGTGAGGAGTTGCAAAGCTTTCATTTCATTACTTACTGAGTATTTGTACTTCAGTACTTTACTGTCACTTCAAACTTAACACTCTAGAAAGCAATTAACAGGGTTTCTTGCTGAACTAGTTCCTGATTCTCTTTCTGCCATTTCTCTTATCACCAAAGCCCTATCACTGGCATTTTACCTACTCCCACATCCCAAAACTACCACGCCTTGTTTATGTTATCTCTTCTTTCAGGTTTCTAGTACCTCAACTCTAAAAGGTCTTTTATCAATTCTGCTTCAATCTGGTGAGATAAAATATGTAAAGTAACTTTGCCAAATGACACCTCTAAAGTGAAATCCAGTGGGTACTGTGGCTACTACTACGAGCACTTCCACCACTGCAAAATCTTCACTTGTCTTCCGGCTTTATACTTCCCTATTCAAATGTATTCTGAGTTGAATCACCTAATTAATTTCCTGAAGATAATCACAATACAGAATAATGCAAGCTTTAACTTTCAATGTCTCCCCATTTCTTACTGTAATTGCTAGAACTGATATTTAAGCCTCCCCATGATAAAACACCATGTGTTTTCCTTTCATACCTTCTTCCTGACAAAATCCCTGTCTATTCACTATATACCAAATATGCTATCTTTGTTGCCCTCTCTGTTTTAAAATACTATTCGCATTATTGTCCATGACTTTATCCTTCTATGTGTGGTTGCCAGATTCTTTTACCACCCAGATAAAGTCCCGTCTCTTTTTGTACTTACTCTCTGAAATAAACCGTTGACACTTACTGCATAGGATGTTGTACTGTTAGTGTTTTCTAGAAGTTTGTTTTGAGTAGCACCTTGATTTTAAGGCCCTCGAGGCAAATAACGATTTAAACATTATTTTATTTCACCATGATGTCTGTGAAGAGCTGATTTTCTGAAAATATTAGGTCACTGTTAATTAATGTATTATTTTCAAGAACTAATGCCCTACTTTTAGGTAAAATAGCAGATAGTGTAAGAACATTTACACATTCATTCTAAAACCATAACCTACTCATTTAATTAGTATTTTCTTAAAAATTTTTTTGAAGAATAAATACTATAAAATATTATTACAAGAATTATTTTATGTTATATAGTAGAAATATTCTGCCAATATATTTCTTTACTATAATTAAGAAAGTTTCGTGAGAAAAAGTTGAAAAACAGTCAATAGCTTGTGAACTGAAGAAATAACCAGAATTTTAAAAACCTGTCATGATTTCTTGATTTACCTGGACTGAAAGATAGAAAGAGACTGAAATGACTTAGTCAACTGACCATGACGCCAGAGTTAATTATTATAGGGGGTGGGAATGCTCTTGCAACACTAGTCAGCATTCTTACAGAAGCATGACATTGACTGTGCAGGGGAATGTGGGTGGACCAGGACAAATCCATTTCCATTTTTAGAAAAAAATAGCTTAAAGCACTAACTCTGATGATGGACGTTCACTGAGATTATTTGAGGATATAACAGAATACTAATTTTTGTTATTTAGATTTCTCGTAACAGAATTTTGCATATCTAGAAAGTAGTACATCTCCTTTGAAGCACTCTCTGTACAGCATTGTGGAGAAGATCAGATTTATTTCTAATATTTTTTCTCAGAATAAATTTATTAGTGGCTATGTAAGAATTTTACCTTAGGGGCGCCTAGGTGGCTTAGTTAGTTGGGTGTCCAACTTTTGATTTCAGCTCAGGTCATGATCCTGCAGTCCTGGGATTGATCCCAGTATTGAGCCCCATGTCAAGCCTGTGTTGTGTTGGGCTCTGCGTTCCTGGAGCCTGCTTGAGATTGTCTGTCTCTTCCTCTGCCCCATCCCCAACTCACCCTCTCTCTGTGTCTTTAAAATATAAATAAATAAATAAATAAATAAATAAATAAATAAATAAATAAATTTACCTTAAATGTAAAGATTAGTGGTGATTATATATGCCATGCACTGTTACCATATCCTATAAAGAAGATCCTACTGGGGCGCCTGGGTGGCTCAGTCGGTTAAGTGTCCGACTTCAGCTCAAGTCACGATCTCCCGGTTCTTGGATTTGAGTCCCACACCAGGCTCTGTGCTGACAGCTCAGAGCCTGGAGCCTGCTTCAGATTCTGTGTCTTCCTCTCTCTCTGCCCCTCCCCTGCTCATGCTCTGTCTCCCTCTGTCTCTCTCTGTCTCAAAAATAAATACAAACATTAAAAAAATTTTTTTAAAAGAAGTTACTACTGTTAACTTTAATAAAAATGAATGGATTGCATTTTGTTTCACTCTTTCCTGATGTTACCCTCAAACTAAAAACATTAATATGCTATTTGTATTTCATATTACAATTTTTATTCTGGAATTCACTGTAGAACATAATGCAATCGAACAGAAACAAAAGAAAACCAAAAAATCTTGTCCCTGAAAGGAGGCGTGCAAAATGTTCTTTTAAATAATTTGGCCTTGAATGAATTCAGTCTTCCTAGTGTTTGGCAGAGTACAGAAAACATTCGTCTTTGGAAATAGGAACAGGATAGAGAGTCCCAAGGGCAGAGTGGTTATGGAATCTTTTGCAAATCAGCATTACAAGTTCCCCTGTAGAGAACATGTGTGTCATGGAAGAAACAAGCTGTTTACATTTCCAAATTTTAGAATTTTTCTACCTTATCGTTTTCCTAATTTAACAAGCTATTGACATATAAAGAAATTTATAAAGATGTGGGGAGGTAGAAGTGGGGAAATGCAAAATATCTAAAAAAGATTGTACTTTTGCAATTTGAAATAATAGATTCATATGATAATCTTCTGACTTGTAAATTCTATTTAAATATTACACAAGTCTGAAAGTCTTGTGTTGCATGGAGTGATAGATTCTTATTACATAGTAATGATTGATATTAATAATCTATATGCATTGATAGATTTTAGGGATATTAATATATGCTGTCCTTTCATATGTAGCATTAATTTGTATTTACAAATTCCATTTTGATAATAATGGATTAGTAGTCTTTGGGTTTTCTAATATCCAATGTATGTGAAAATTGAAAATATTATATAATTAATATAATTTTTAAGGATACAAAAATTAGGAAGATGTTAAGGATTGATTTCATTCTAGACCTGAGCTGTCCAATAGGAGAGCCACTAGCCACATGAGCCTATGTAAATTAATCTCTTAATTAATTAAAAGTAAATAAAACTAAGCATTCTCTTCTTCAATCGTACTAGCCTCCCTTAAATTGTCAATACCTGTATGTAGTTAGTAGCTGTTGCATTGGATAGTGCTAATATCATATATTGCAGAAAGTGCTATTGGAGAGTGATATTCTAGAGTTATATTTTTCAACATGTAAAATCTATACTTCATTGAATGTAAAGTCTTCTAACAACTCAAATATTTACATGTAATATATAAGATAAAATCAGTATAAATGTTTGCTTATAATAAATCAATCTGTCTGTATGCTCTCATTTTATGCTAATTATTTAATCCTATTTTAGGGGATCAATATAAACGTCCTAACCTATCTATATCATAATATCTTAAATATAAACATCTAAGTTTTTCTGATCATGCAATGCTACAAAATACCTAAGTTTATTTAATATTATATTCTATATTTGGAATATAATCATCCACTTTTATACTAAACAAATCTCAAACATTTTATAACATACTGCTTTCAAATAACTTAACAAATATATCTTGACTAAATTTCTGAACTAATCTTAGGTGGGAAGGGATTGAACTCATGGAAATCTTCACTTTTTATTGTTCATTGGTTTCTGAATTATTGAAGCATATTAAATTAAATTGAACTTAAAATTGTTATTCTTTGCCTCTGCTTTAAAAATATCCAAAGGGATTTTTCTCAAAGTTATGAGTCAGTGGAATCCAGGATTTTCATGAATGTTTGAAGGTTAGCTTAACTCTAGTGTTAACACCTTCAAATACATTCTTATAAATTAGAGACCTTACACTAAAATGAAACTACTTTTACACACAAGTGTAGCCACCCAATTACCAAGAAATTATATTCACTCTCTAGTTCTCATTATTTCAATCTATAATTGGGTAGTTCAAGTGGGCTGAATTCTGTATTTATTTAATTCATACCACAGATTCAATCCCCATCTTGTTATTGAAAGAGATGTAAATATGTAGATGTGGAAGTAGATGTATAGACAGCAGTGAAAAGATGAACGGAATGTGTCTTCTTTTTAAGGATAGCAAGTAATAAATCTCAAATTCTGAAGGAGGTGGTGCTTAGTTGGCAGACTTTCTTTTTTCTCCTCCACAGTATCTTCAAAGATACCAAACCACTCACCTGTATCTCTCAAATTCATCACCCCCTACATGCTCTTATAGGATAATAATGGGAAATAAAAGGGGGTAATTGAGAGAGTGTAGTTGTAGGCCCTTAAGAAAATGCTCTGTGGTTGATAATTTTCTTTCTGTGGGGTGAGGTAGATTGACAGCCCCCTCAAGCTAGATGAGTAGGATTCAAGAGAGCCATTCATAAACGTTGGAGATGTTTTCTATAGGAAGGGATGTGTCACCCATCCTACAATGGATTTTTGCAAACTATAGAAACTGACTAGCTTATGGCAGTGCATCTGAGTAGGATTCTGTGAGAATTCTTAGAGGAAATTGTCATGTGGTTCCTGGAGTTTGGAAGGCATGTGAAAAGAGTCCAATGGCTGCCTCTGAACTACATAACTTGGAAGATGTGGGAGGCTGAAGCTACAGCTCACAGGCTTATGAGGAATAAGAGCAGTGGACGAGCGCACTACTCTTCTTTTGTTTGGTATGGCATGGATGCATAGGTTTCCCATGTTCTAGGTGGTGCTGAAGAAGATGGTGGTTCAAAGCCATCTTGAATGGTATTGCACCTGAGAAAATATACTTTTGGGATGGGGCATTCTAGTAGTAATCTTTTGTAGAGTGTGTATGCAGGAAGCAGGAGCTGAGGGGATCAGATCATAAAGGTTCCTGGCTTAATTCTGGAATCATGAACTATGAAAATTCTTTGGGAAGTTTCTAAGAATTCCACAACTGTAGTCTATGAAAGATATAAAATTTGAGTACTTGTCCCACAGAAGACCCATCATATGTCTTTTGCCCTTTTCTCTGTGCTTCCTCTCAGGACTCTTGATTCTATACTCAAAGAATCAGAAATAAAAGAAGATGGATTCTTTCTTTCTTTCTTTCTCCCTCCATCCCTCCCTGCCTGTATTTCTCCCTTCCTTCCTTCCTCCCTCCCTCCCTCCCTCCCTCCCTTCTTCCCTCCCTCCCTTCCCTTCCCTCCCTTCCCTCCCTTCCTTCCTTCCTTCCTTCCTTCCTTCCTTCCTTCCTTCCTTCCTTCCTTCCTGTTGTTTTACATAAGGCCCCTAAGCCATGACTCAGACACTAACTGGGGGTTGTGGTGGGGAGTAGAAAAGTCCATTTTAATGGACTTTTAATGGGGCCATGGCAAACCTTTTTAAGTCCTGAAAGTTATTGCAAAGCTATGGAATTTTTCTGAGATGTTGTCATAGGGCAAAGAGAGCAAATCAAACATATTTGAAGGAAGGGTTGCAGAAAAATAAAAATGTTTCCTCCTTGTTCTCTCAACAAATTTAAACCTTCCAATAAATTTGCTACACGTATATAAGCCAAATTCTTTTCTAGACATCGATCTCAAAAAAATGAGAGTCATTGGTCAAAATAGAGAGTGGATGAGACAAGATGGATGGCTATTGGTAATTCATCACTGCTGCAGAAAAGGGAAAAAAACACACACTGCAAATGCATAGAATATAGGTGTGAGTGGTTATCTTAGGTTTTTCTAGTCCACTCAAACAATTTTTGTTCAACTCTTCCCAATTTTAAAATCATTTTCTTTGATAGAGAAGAAAGAAGTTGAGCACTTCTGTTTTCTCACTGTCATCTGTTAATATCATACTATTTCACTTAGATATGAGTCTAACTTTCCCTTTATTTTCTTTTTGTTTTTACTGCCAGCATAACCCGAAGTTTTTTTTATTTGTTTCTTTGTTTTCTTAAATATGTTTCCCCCTCAGGTGTTAGCTTATACTAGGATATATTTTCCTTTCATCTTTTCTTATAAAGTGTTGCTACTCTTTGGCTGCCCTTCAATAAATACCTTTTCTTCTATATTTTGTACATATTCTTCTAAATTCTGAGCTTATAAGAGATTTCTGTGGATCTGAGTATTTCTGCACGTCCAACTTAATAACATTTAACCAATTTGATACAATTTAATTTTTTAATTCACTGTTACATGATTACCTTTTCATTCAGTTTGTTTTAAAAAAAAATCATGATTGTATCAATATATGCAGAGAATGCATTTGACAAAATCTAATACCCTTTTATGATACAAAAAAAATGCTCAGCAAACAAACTGCTCTGTTGTCAGTCTTGTTCACGTTAAGATTGCTTATGTCTTCATGGAGAATTGACCCCTTTATCATTATGCAATGCCCCTCTTTATCTTTGATAGTTTGATTTGCCCTTAAGTTGGCCCTGATATTAGTATAGTTATTCTACCTTTTAAGAAAACATTATTAGGATGGCATATCTCTCTCCATCTCTTTACTTGTAATCTGTATGTGTGTTTATATTTAAAGTGGGTTTCTTGTAGACAACTTATAGTTGGGTCTGGTCTTTGATCCTCTCTATCTGTCTTTTAATTGATGTATCTAAACCATTGATGTATGAGTCCATTCTTGCTGCTATTTCAAAATACCACAGACTGGGTGGCTCATAAACAACTGAAATGTATGTTTCATAGTTCTGGAGGCTTGAAATTTGAGATCAGGGTGCCAGCATGGTTGAGCAAGGCTCCCTTTTCCAGATCACAGGCTTCCCATCATATCCTTACATGTGGGAAGGGGCAAAGGATCTCTGTGAGGCCCTTTTATAAGAACCCTAATCCCATTTATGAAACTTCCACCCTCATGACCTCCTAATATCATCATCTCTGGGGGTTATAATTTCGACATATAAATTTTAGGGGGACACAAACATTAAGACCATAGCACTATTGAAAGTGATTATTAAAATGCTCTTTTTTTTTTTTTGCTTATGTAGACCAAAATTTCATACCTATACATTTTCTTGATCTTTAAAGAATTTCCTTTTAACGGTTTTTGCAAGGCAGTCTACTGGCAGCAAATTTCTTCAATTTCTGTTTTTGTTTTGAGAAAACTTTTATTTCTCCTTCTCTTTGGAAGGATAAATTGGCCAGGCACAGATTGTGAGTTGGTGAGTTTTCTCCTCTCAACACTTTAAATATCTCACACTATTATTCTCCTCTTGCTTGCATGGTTTCTGAGAAGTCAGGTGATCCTTATCTTTGTTCCTCTATACGTGAGGTAATTTCCACCACACACTCCCCACCTCTGACTTCTTTCAAGGTATTTTTCTGTATCTTGGGTTTTCTTCAGTTTGAATCCGATGTGCATCGGTACATCGTTCATTTTATGTTTTGTTTTATTTTGGCATTTATACTGCTCATTGTTCGCTGAGCTTCCTGGTCTGTGTTTTGGTGTCCATTATTAATCCAGGAAAATTTTGTCATTATTGGTCAAATGTTTCTTCAGTTCTTTTTCCTTCTTCTTCTGGTATTGCCATTGCATGTACTCTATGACATCTTCATAGTTTTCCCACATTCTTGGATATTGTGTGTCACTTTTTCAGACTTTTTGCTTTTTGGTTTTTAGTTTTGGAAGTTTTAACTGGAAAATCCTCAAACTCAGATATTATTTCTTCAGCTGTGTTCAAACTACTAATGGGACCATCAAAATAATTTTTTTTAATTTCTGTTACAATGTTTTTGATCTCTAGCAGCATTTCCTTTTGTTTGTTTCTTAGAAATTTTATCTGTCTTCTTACATTACCCCTGCCCCGTTTTTTTGCATGTTGTCTCCTTTATCCATTGGAGCTCTAGCACATTATTCATAATTGTTTCAAATTCCTGGTCTGATAATTCCATTATCTTTGCCATATCTGAGTCTGAGTCTGGTGCTTGTTCTGGATCTTCAAAAAAAAATTTTTTTTTTTTTTTGCTTTTGTTTTTGCCTTTTTGTATGCCTTGTAATGTTTTGTTGGAAGACAGACATGACATGCTGGATAAAAGGAATTGTGGTCAGTAGGCCTTCAGTAATGTACTGATACTTGTAAGAGAGGAGGAACATTCAATAGTCCTATAATTAGATCTCAGTCTTTTGGTAAGCCCTTGCCTCTGGATTGTGAATATCACAAGTTGTTTTCACTTTTTTGTTTTCTTCTGTTTTTACCCCCTTAGGTGTTATGGATGGCTAGAGAAGGCCAGATTTGGGTATTTCCTTCTCCACAGATCAGTTGGGCTCTGATAAAATCTCTGTAGTTTAGGCTCTGGAAAAATAATATATCTCTTGAAGGCAGGCCTTATTAATTGGAACAGAATGCTTTTACATGTTTCAACATAATTGCTTTCTCCTTCCCCCTCCAACCCTTGCTGAAAGCCAGAGAGGATTTTTTTCTGATGTGAGAACCTGTTAGAGCTCTGAGAGCAAATGTCTCAAACACTATGCAGGGGTGCCTGGGTGGCTCAGTTGGTTGAGCATCTGGCTTCGGCTCAGGTCATGATCTCGTGGTTTGTGAGTTCGAGCCCCGCGTCGGGCTCTGTGCTGACAGCTCAGAGCCTGGAGCCTGCTTCTGTGTCTCCCTCTCTCTCTGTACCCCACTCATGCTCTGTCTCTCTCTATATCAAAAATAAATAAACATTAAAAAAATTAAAGAAATATGCAACCAACACCACCTCTTATACCCTGATGACTGGGTTCCCCTGGCATATGTATCCTTCAGGCTTTTCCATATTGAGTCTCCAACAATTCATTCACTACAATGGAGATTACTCTGTCCAGGTACTTGTTCCCATGGAGATTTCAGCTCCAGTAAATTGTGATTCTCTGTATATCCCTGTCTCTCCAATTTGGAAAGCGCCATTTTGCCCTGTTACTTCTTTGACAGATATATGAAGAGTTGCTGACTTTTCACATTGCTTAATTTTTTCCTTATTGTTAGGACAGAGTTGTGACTTCTAAAATCTTTAAAGGCTGGACCAGGAACAGTTTAAGTTCATTAATTAATTTTTCAATGTTAAACTAAGCTTACATTACTGTCATAAACCTCTGTTAAGAAATTGACATGTTTTGTGTATAATTTACCAATCTTTTGTTCAACATTTTGATGACTATATTAATGAGAGAAATTGATATATTACTTTCCTTTCTCGTGGTGGTCATGTGATGCTTTGGTACCAAAGTTACACATAAACTTTTATTTTAACTCTTACCTATGAATACTAGAATTTTAGAAGAATTCAACTCCTATTTGACTACTTTAGCATTATTTGAATAAACATTTTAATCCTACATATGTTTTCATCCCTGCAAGATACTACTACTATTATATTGGATAATTGATCTGTAGTTGATACTCATTTATAATTACATATTTCATTTTTGGTTGATTTTCATTCCTTCCTGTATTTTCATGTTCTATTTAAGTAGTTGATTTTAATGTATTCTTAGTGTGATTTTGCTAATAAAAATTCTAAAAGCTTTTGTTCACTTGAAGATGTCTTTATTTAAATTTAATTTTGAAAGATTTTTTTCTCATTATAGAATTATCTGGTTAGCAGTTTTCTTTTTTTCTTTCAATACTTTAGATTTGTTATTTTATTTATTTATTTATTTATTTATTTATTTATTTATTTATTTGGCTTCCACTTTCTTGTTTTTGAGTAGTTAATTTTGAGTTTTAATATTTTTCCTTTAAGTTGATAGTTAAAGATATATATATATATATATATATATATATATATATATACACATATATGTGTGTGTGTGTGTGTGTGTGTATGTGTGTGTCTGTCCATCTGTCTGTCTGTCTATCTATCTTTTCCCCTCTGACAGGACGTAAGATTATTCTGTCATTAGTTTTGAGTAATTTTACTGTGATATTTCTGGATGTGGTTTTCTTTGTATTTTACTTGGGCTTCACAGTGCTTCTTTAAACTGTGGGTAGATGTCTTCTGTCAGTTTTGAAAGATTTGTGGCCATTTTTTCTCTGTAATAAAGTTACTATATGATTATTTTTATGAATTCAAAAATTTCTAGTTAAATTCCCCATCTTTTCATCTGCTTTCTCCAAAATTTTCCCCTTAAAAAAATATATTAACTGGGGTGCCTGGGTGGCTCAGTCGGTTGAGTCCGACTTCACCTCAGGTCATGATCTCAAGGTTTGTGAGTTTGAGCCCCACGTCCGGCTCTGGGCTGACAGCTCAGAGCCTGGAGCCTGCTTTGGATTCCGTGTCTCCCTCTATCTCTGTCCCTCTCCTGCTCATGCTCTGTCTCTCTCTCTCTTCTCAAAAATAAATAAACATTAAAAAAAATATGCTAATTGTAGTTATTAAACAACTTGGCAACTGATTGCAAAATCTGGATCATCTCTCATTTGTAAAATATATTGTACGTTTTCTTGTTGGATTTAGTCATATGTCTCTTCCTTGATATGTTTAATTACGTTTGACTAAATTTTAGAAACTATCCATTGAAAATTAGAAAAGCTGCATCTATTTTTCCTCTAGAGATGGTTTGCTCTCTTCTCTCCAGGCTGAAAAAAATAATGGGTGATTACCAGTATCTTCAAGGACTGCCCCATGTTAAGTTTGAGCCCTTGTAAGATTCAGTCTACCTGTGGTTTTTCTTGTTTGTAAATCTTTTCAGCTGCTTCCTTAATGTGTTTTGGGGGCCTCTTCCCCTTGCTGGACCCCCAATTCCAATGTTTTTCACAGCAGACTAAGCAAAGATCTTCTCTGCATTTTAGAGGCTTTCTTATGGATTGAAGCTTCCCAAGTTTCTCCCAAAATATTGTCTTGTTTCTTCTTCCCTCAGCAATAATCCTGTAAGGATGCAAAGCTGATTCTCAGCTTCGTCACTATGCTTAGAATCATTGAATACTCCCAGCATAAGAGTAACTACAAGAGTCAGCTCACCTTTTGAAGTTCTTTCCTTTTAAGACACTTGTCCCTTCATTTCTTGTTGCCTTAGCACTTCTCCACTGCTTTCAGTTAGATTATTTCTGTATTTCATCCAGCAAGTACAGTTGTTTTGTGTAGGATTACTGATCTGCCATTAGTATTATTTTGCATTGTTATATCTGTCTAGGAATAGAAATTCTTGTAATCCTGGCATAAACCCAACCTTGTTAAAATACACAGGGTTGTTTTTTTTTTAATACTTTAACTGGATTCAGTTTGTTTTTGGAATTCTGCATCTATATTTATGGATTAATAAGCCTAATTTTTTAATTTTATTCTCTATCACATTTTATTTTTAAAGGTTATGCTTATCTTATTGAGCTGAAAACTTTCTTTTTTGAAATATTGATGAAGAGCTTGAAAAAAAATGAGAAATACCTGGTTTTCAAATGTTTTGTATTGCTTTTGTGTAAAATCATCTGACCTCCCCCCCACCTTTTTTTTTTTTAAATGTAGTAAGATTATTAACTCTGGATACAGTTTCTTCAGTTTTCCCCTCTTTTAAACCACTTTGGAGAATTATATTTTCTTTTGATTAGTTCATTTAATTCTATCTTTCTGTTTTTTGTTACTTTATCCTCTTGTGTATAGCATCCATATTTATAACAGTAGCAAGAAGTAAGTAATGTCATTATTTCACTGATGAAACAGAATAGCCAAATATATCTAGCTAAAATATGACAAAATTAAAATCTAAAGTCGAGATTTCCAACCAAACTGTATTTCCTTCCTTCCTTCCTTCCTTCCTTCCTTCCTTCCTTCCTCCCTCCCTCCCTCCCTCCCTCTCTCTCTCTCTCTCTCTCTCTCTCTTTCTTTTTCTTTCTTTCTTTCTTTCTTTCTTTCTTTCTTTCTTTCTTTCTTTCTTTCTTTCTTTCTTTCTTTCTTGGTTATTTATTTTGAGAGAGAGAAAGAGAGAGCAGCGGAGGGCCAGAGAGAGAGGGAGAGAGAGAATCCCAAGCAGGCTCTATGCTGATGCTGGGCTCCATCCCTCAAACTGTGAGATCATGACCTGAGCTGAAATCAAGAGTCAGCTGCTTAAATGACTGATCCACTCAGGTGCCTCTGTGTTTTTCTTTCTGAGACTCATCTACCAGTGTCAAGTCACATGGTCCAAAAGGCAGCCAGATCTAAAGACCTGCATTCCAATGATGTTCTTCAGGATAGCAGCAGTTTGAGAACTTCCCATTTGAATAAAAAACAATTAGGCTAAGTGTCCATAGACTGGCAACTTAAATGTGGTTATAATAGGATAAAAATTAAAACTAACACACTATAGAATATTTTGTTCTGACACTATCAGTGTAGACTATCATTATGAAATGAGTGAAATCTGAGTAGCCATTCAGTTTGAAAACTGAGCTTAAAATTCATATTAGGGGTCAATCTGTGGTATCAGCACAAACTTTTTCCTTTTAAAATGCCTTCCTTATATCCAGCAAATCATTACCCCCCAAGTTTGAGGAAGGATGAAGAAATGGTAAACTAATTGAAGAATTAACACTTTATAGTAGAAGAACAATTCTAATAATAAATGAAGAAGCTGAAGAAAATTAAGTTGATGGATATAATTATTCATTAAAAAAAGTTTCTAACACTTATTTAGTTTTGAGAGACAGAGCAAGACAGAGCACTAGTGGGGGAGGGGCAGAGAGAGGGAGACATAGAATCCAAAGCAGGCTCCAGGTTCCAAGCTGTCAGGACAGAGCCTGACATGGGGCTCAAACTCATGGACCATGAGATCATGACCTTAGCCAAAGTCAGATGCTCAACCGAGTCACCTAGGCACCCCAATTATTCATTTTTTAAAAGTCAGCATAATAATGTATTCCTGTCTTACTATAGTAATTATTATTATTAAACTTAAAAGATAATTTTATCCATGAATGTAGGACTAATTTAAATAATTAATAAGTGTTATAATTAATAATTGTTTTGAATTAATTGCATGAATTTCCATGAACTAAGAATTTATGACATAATGTGATGTTTCATTGAATGATTTTTTGAAATCACACACATGTAGTTTTATCAATACCCATATATATATATATATATATATATATATATATATATATATATACACACATGCCTTTAAACCAACCTCATAGGGAAAACCTGTGGCAGTAATTCAGAATTATCTATTAGCATCTTTAGCATATTTTTGTCTTTTGTTTTTCATTTTTAAGTAGGCTTCACTCCCAGCCCAGAGTCCAACCAATGTGGGGCTTGAACTCATGACCCTGAGATCAAGAGCTGAGCTGAGATAAAGAGTCAGACACCCAACCAAGTGACCCACCCCCCTCAGGTACCCCAGTGTATTCAGCATATTAATCATAGTTTTAAATTCTTAGTCTGATAATTGTAAAATCCTTGCCATGTCTAGTTCTGATGCTTGCTCTGCTCTTCAGATTGTGGGTTTTTTTTTGCCTTTTGGTATGTCTTGAAATTTTTTATTGATACCTGAACATGATGTTCTGGGTAAAAGGAACTGCTGTAAATAGAGCTTTAGTAAGGTGGTAAGGAGTGAAGGGAGCAGAAGCAGTTGCCAATTTTCCAACTGGGTCTCAGTCTTTTAGTGAGCCTATGTCCTTGGATGGTGAGCTGCTCAAATATTTCTCAGGTTTTCTTTTCTCGCTTCTTAGGTGGGATACTGTGGCTAGAGTGGGCTGGAGTAGATTTCTCTTCCCCCAGGTGAGTTAGGCTGTGCTCAAAACCCAGCAATTTAAACTCTGGTTAACCAATTTCCCTGAGGTCAGTCTTTGTTAAAACAGAGTGCTCTGGCATTTCAAAACTGTCCTTTTTCTCCTTCCCTAACTGGAAAAACAAAATATTTATCTTCGATATTTACTGTGGGAGACTGGTCAAGCTTCTGGAAGTAAGTTTCACAGTATTATGGGGAGACCGCTTTATGACCAGGTACCCCTGAAGTTTTTAACTCCCAGAGTTGTCCCAACTGAGGGCCCAACAATTTGTCAATTATAGTTCAGGATCCGCTACCCTGCCTGGTGCAGGTTCCTGAAATGGTTTCAGTGAATCTCTGCTCAGTGAAGCTCTTTCTGTATTTGTTTTTATGTCTCTTTAAACTTGGGAACAGTGGTTTGCCCAGCATCTGCACCTCTCTTACGGATTCACAAGGAGTTCTTAAATTTTAAGCTGAATGCTTTTCACTTGTTAAAATAGAGTGGCAACTTCTAAGCTTCTAACATGTTGAACTAAAAACTGGAAGTCCAAAGTGTTCATTAACTTTAGGAAAAACAAAACAAAATAACAAAACTGAAAGTGTTTTGGAGACAAGTTAGTGGGAAATACATTTTGAACTACTTTGTGCTAGATACCTAACTCAGAAAAATGACTGTGACTGATTCACCATGAAACATTCTTAGAAGATAATGCACTTTTCTTTCTACTCAACCAAATAATTAATTTACTTGCCTCCAGAGTAAATCAACATATTCAGAGAGGGATAAATAGTTGAAGGATCCAATAAGAAATCTTATGAATAAGGACAAATGTCATCAAGTTATATTGGTGGCTTCTGATCATAACTAATTGTTTCTCTATAAATACACCATAGATTTTCCTCACCCTCCTAGATTGTAATATCAGCATGCAGATATGTGAGATACTATTTTTAGATTTTTATTCTTAAAATCTGAATTCAAGAGGAAAAACATCCTTGAAAATTAACTTTAAATGTAGAAAATGTTCTCTTTTTACTTTTATTGATAGTGTACATGTTATCTACAAGAGTTTAGATGCTTGTGCATATGTACAACTTAAATAACAGAAATACCAACAAAATTTGCTGATTGTTTTTGCAAGATACTATAACAAGTTAATAATAATATACTCTAAAGATATACTCCAAAGGACAAACTTTTGAATTTAGAATACTTTTTGTAAGAATGAAATAATTTGATACGTTTATTTCCTATTATTTATTATGTATCTTGAGACAAGGAAACTTTCATAATTTTTGTTTGATTCTCACTGAAAGACAATCCTTCCCACAGAAAAAAAGATTCTAAAGGTTGAGTTTGGTCATATATAGAAGTAGACAAAGTTCACTTATTTGTATCAAAATAACTATTCCATAGTTGGCTTCTAAGGGGGTAATTATAATTTGTTTACTTGTTTAATTGGAAATATAAAATATAAAAATTCTATAAATAATAATAAATAATAAATAAATTGTAAATATAAATTATAAAAATGGGTATGGTGGAATATTTGAAAATGTGAGTCAGAGAACCAAATTGTTTCTAGACTACACAAATGAGAAAATATACTGTACTTATATAGAAAAGACCATTGGAAAGCACAGAAGCTTTTGAGAGTCAAAGATAAATATTATTTAAAAATTATTTGCATTATTAGAAATAAGTTATTGTTCACTCATGAAAATAGATCTGTTGAATATCTACCATGTGCCAGACAATGTTCTATGAACTTGAGCTATGTAAACAAACAAACACAAGCACAAAAGTTATTCTCTTAATGCTTAAATTATAGCAGAGGGATGCAAAATATAAAACAAAAACTAAAGCATAAACATAACAAATAAGTAAATCTTATGGTGCAGAAAGTACTGTTACATGGAGGATTGAGAAAGAAAACAAGAGGAGAATGAAGTTACAGGGAGAAAGTTGCAATATCATTTTATTTATTTATTTATCTTTAATCTATCTATTTATTTACTTATTCAGTTATTTATTTTAAGTAATCTCTCTGCCCAATGTGGGGTTCAAACTGATGACCTTGAGATCAAGAGCACATGCTGTACTGACTAAGCCAGCCACGTACCCCAGAAAGTTGCAGTTTTAAATAAATTATAAATAGGACCCTCAGACTAATGGGCCTCATAAATAAGATAACATTTTAACAAAGACTTCAAGAAGGTGAAGTGTTGGCTAGGTTCAGACAGAGGCCTTAAATGAGAAGTTGACTAGTAATAATTAAGGAATAGCAAGGAGGTCAGGTAGATAGAATGGAGAGAGCACAGAGGAGAATAATGGGAGATATCAGGGAGATTACATAGGCAAGATCAAGCAGAATTTATAGGCTGTTGTAAAGATTTTAGTCTCTGAAGATACAGACAGCTATTTGGAGCTCAGTATTGAAATGACCTGACATCTTTAAACAGCTGATGTGTTTAAAGCCACTTTGGTTGTTGTGTTGAGGGTATATGATAAAAGAGGCAAGGGTAGAGCCATTGATGGAGGCAGTGGGTTCCAGGAGCCAGCTCACCTGGGAGTTGATTTTGCATTGGTATTTTGAAATGGACCATGGTAGCAGTATTTACACCTATGAAATAGGCGTATGCTGTAAATTGTGTCTTCTAATTAGTCAATTTCATTTTGCTGTTTTCATCATTTAAGGAACATGAAAGTTCTGTGGGGTACCTGGGTGGCTTAGTTGGTTGAGCATCCAACTCTTGATTTTGACCAAGGTTATCGTCTCACAGTTTCATGGCTTGGAGCCTCACGTTGGGCTTTGTGCTGGCAGCAGGGAGCCTACTTGGGATTCTCTTTCCCTCTCTTTCTGCCCTGTCCCCACTTGTATTCTTTCTGTCTCTCTAAATAAATACATAAACTTAAAAAATTAAAAAAAAAACAGTTTTGTTTTTTCTCACTTTTCCATTTGAATTTTTTATCATAGATTAGCACACTGCTTAAGCAATTAATCCTTGGTTTCCATTGTCTTTGGAATTGGGTATACTTATGAATGAATCAGTTTTAAATTTTGCTTTGTGTTTGGAACAGACAATCTGAGTTGTCAATACAACAACTAATTAACTCCTGTACTTCCTTTTAATCAGCTCTTTAATTTTACTAAGCCAGTCATGGCCATCTCACTTCCTTTGTTAATATCAATTTAGGAATAGGCACAACACAACAGTGTGACAAATTAGTCCAAGATCAAATTAGATCCATTATGGGGGTGCCTGGGTGGCTTGGTCGGTTAAGCGTCAGACTTCGGCTCAGGTCATGATCTCACGGTCCGTGAGTTCGAACCCCGTGTCGGGCTCTGTGCTGACAGCTCAGAGCCTGGAGTCTGTTTCGGATTCTGTGTCTCCCTCTCTCTCTGCCCCGCCCCTGTTCATGCTCTGTCTCTGTCTCAAAAATAAATAAACGTTAAAAAAAAAAAATTAAAAAAAAAATTTAGATCCATTATGTAATATATTCTCATATGTTGAGATGCAGAGGAAGAGATGGTGTTGGATTTTTACTAGATGCTGTCCTATTTGAGAACTAGAAATGTTATAGTCCCCTTGTACTGCAGACAGCTATCTTCAGTACCATGCTTCCATGTTAATATCAGACTGAAGAGATGGAAGGAATCTGGATCCCTCATAATGACTCTGATGAACTAAATCAAAGAAACTGTCTTTTCTTTCTCATTTATGTGAAGTAATAAATATGCCTTATGGTTTAAGTCAATATGAGTTGAGGTCCTATTGATTGCCATTGAGAGTATCTTAACTAATATAAAGGCCTGAGCTTCAATAGCTGCTTCTGCCCTTATAAATCCTTTTTCTTTAGAATAAATATGTTACTCAAATATCAAAACTGTCACTATTATTTGTGGTTCCTTCATTTATTCTTGGGTTTACTCCAAGGTTTAGAATGTGATATCAATTCTTCTAGAGGATCACACATATTTTAAGTAAGTGTATCAATACTGTAATCGTTTTGGTTTTTTTTTAATGAAACAATCTGCTAGTGTAGTACCTACTTTTGCCTACCAGTATCCATCAAAATCCAGATTCTACTGGTATTCAAACAGAGTATACTGTGTCCTATTGTTACTTTGGTCTATTACATTAAGTTTGTTTGTTTTTTGAGTTTAGTATTTTCATTCCAGCTTTACAGATGACAAAAGTGAGGCTCAAAGAGGTACCTAATGTAAAACAAAACAAAACAAACAACAACAACAACAACACACACACACACACACATACACACGAAAAAAAAGGAGATATCTAATATATATTTCAGTATTGACTCATTAATAAAATAGAATACATAAATATGTCTAATGTGCACTAATGGATTTTAATTTAGTACTCACATATATTACTATGTAAATAATTTTTTTCTAAATTTTTTTTAACCTTTATTTATTTTTGAGACAGAGAGAGACAGAGCATGAATGGGGGAGGGTCAGAGAGAGAGAGGGAGACACAGAATCCGAAACAGGCTCCAGGCTCTGAGCTGTCAGCACAGAGCCCAACGCGGGGCTTGAACTCACAGACTGTGAGATCATGACCTGAGCCGAAGTCGGAAGCTTAACCGACTGAGCCACCCAGGTGCCCCTGTAAATAATTTTTTGTATAGCTATCTGTAATAGAGATATGTAAGCATAAGACTACATACACACATAACCTGTTCACTGACTTCCAAAGTTTGATACCATTAGCACGTTAGTAAATATTCATTGATTAAACAGATATATAAAGTAAGAGGCTTGATGGTGTATTATTTTGATTCTATTAACATACTATAAATATAATCAGATTTGGTTTCCAGTTCCTTATGCTCAGTATCTCATTTTTAAATGTGCAGGAAGGAAATTTTAAACCATTAAAATTATTTTTGAGATAATAAAAATAATGGAAATGAGATTTCAGACAATTAAAAATGTGGAGAAGAAAACATAACATACTGTACAATTATAATAATTTTAGGTATATGTTTTTATGGAGAGAACCGGAAGATGATTTGCAGTAAAATTATTGGTCTTAGGGATTTGTAGCACTTCTCCATATTTTTGCCATATTCCTTTTATTGTTGTCATTACTTAAAAACTATAAATATGGACTTAATATCTTATTGTAAATAATTTCCTAGTAACATTAGTCTTATACTCCTACAAATAATTGGCAAGGAAATTCTGTACACTATTTTCCATTTACTACAAAAACAGCAACAAAGAAACCCAACAACTGAAGCGGTCATGTGGTAGTTGTCTACATACTCAATGTGGAATGTAGTTTTTAGAGTTTTACTGTAAAATCTGAACAAAGTAATTGCCACATTAGATAATTCAAACTCCTAAATCCCTGCCAAAGTTTTCCACTCCCTGGAGATGATCTGTATAATCACTGTAATTCTTCACTCAGTCTCTTTATTTACACACTACCTTATTGATCCAATACTCTGGAAGATAGATTTCCAGAAAGTATGATTGTTGATATAAACTCTTTGAGATTATATTTATCCAGGATAAAGACCTATATCTGAAATGACAATGATGCCAAACTATATAAATTAGATACAAGGAAAATGAGAATATAAAGATAAATACTATATTAATTTTCATGTTATCTTTTTCCCTCAGTCCCTGGATTTATTTACCTAATTTTTCCCAAGGTGGTCGAGTGTGGTCACTAATCAGTGTTTGTCAGGGATCAAGAAGCTCCAACCTTCTAAACTCTCCTAAGACCCTCTCCTTTTTATTGAAACATAGCTACTTCCACGGAGGAGATGGTAATTCACCAGATTTCCAAATGGAAATGTGAAACAAATGAAATAAGAAAAAAACCTAATATAACTTTGAACATCCTCAGAAGTATTTGCTACCAATATTAATAGAGAACAGACCTATATGTGTGTACTGTCAACAGATTGTAAGATTTTTAAGTACATGTTGCATTTCTGCTTACATTTCAATATGCTAATGATGAAGTTATGGAAGATATTGTAACAGAAAATAGTCAATTATCAATGGGTATTTATGATATACCTCGGGGTACCTGGGTGGCTCAGTTGGTTAAGCAACCGACTTCAGCTCAGGTCATGATCTCGCAATTCGTGAGTTTGAGCCCCACATCGGGCTCTGTGCTGACAGCTCAAAGCCTGGAGCCTGCTTCAGATTCTGTGTCTCCCTCTCTCTCTCTGGCCCTTCCCCTCTCTAGCTCTGTCTCTCTCTCTCTCTCTCCCTCTCTCTCTCAAAAATAAATAAACATTAAAAAAATTATAATATACCTCTATGCTAAACAATGTGAATGAGTGTTTCCTCTCAGTATATAGTATATTTGTCCTCAAGGAGCTATATACTCTCCAAGTAGTGCTTAATATAGGCTGACTAGGTACAATGAATGGAAAGGAAGCTAACTCAGAATTTTGAAGACATACAAAACTGAACATAGTATGAGCTAAACACTCATTAAATACTATGAGTATTTAATATTACTTCTTTAAAATGATGAACAAGAGGGGTGCCTGGGTGGCTCAGTCAGTTAAGCGACAGACTTCAGCTCAGCTCATGATCTCACAGCTCATGAGTTCGAGCCCCATGCTGAGCTCTGTGCTGACAGCTCGGGATTGACAGCCTGCTTGGGATTCTGTGTCTCCCTCTCTCTCTGCCCCTCCCCTACTCGCACTATGTCTCTCAAAAATGAATAAACATTAACAAAAAATGATAAACGAGAAAGGGGATTCATAACTGAAAATGTTTAATATGTGATATGAAATAATACATAATTACAAATTATATATTTAAGATACTTCCTTTAGAATAAACATTGGTGAAGGAAACCCCATACAAATTTTCGTTGTTATTCTCAAAACATGTATATTAAGTGTGGCAAATATATGGAGGGTATATTGACATTGCACAAGTTGGTTTGTTAGGATTATTTTGGCCGTGGCTAGAATGTGATTTAAAAAGGATCTGAGAACAAGCTTTGAATGATGTTCTGACTACATGTAATGACAGATAAAGATGACTCGAATCCATAAACACATTGTAACTAGATAAGCAGCATAGAAATTAGAGACCAATAATAGAAGGCTTTAAGATCAAACTTGATCTTACTATTTGCTATTTTTTATTCCTTTTACAGAATGTTTTATTTGTGAGCAAAGTATTATACAATCTAATGCCTTATTTAGGCATTAGGTGGACTTCCTTTGTTTTCTCTGTTGATTTTACCAAGTTGCTAATGGTTTTGCCAAGGCATCGCCCTTCAGCATCAATGTGAACTATGCCTAGATAGTTGATAAAAATCTAGGAGCATGTGTCCTAGATACCCAGTTAATGATATTAAACAAAATACTTGGAGAAACATTGAAGAATAGTCCATATTATTTTAAGTATAAATGCCTTAGTCATATACATATAGGCACAGGTACAGATACATGTAAGTGTGTTTATTAACACATGCCAGTTTTCATAAAGATTATACAAGTATATGATTCTTTACAGATTGAACAGTGGTTTAAAAAAACTTAGAATAACACTATCAGTCATAATTCCCTCTGAAAGAATTAACTAGGGAAAATCAAAATAAAAACATACAAGATTTGAGAAACCCAAAGTTGAAGAACCCAAAGCCTTCCAGACATAAGGTTTCTATGTGTAACTTTATACCTAAGTTATAACAGTATTTACAAAAACTTGACAAACAAATGTATTCTATACTATTGGCAGAAGGTAAGCTCTTAATGTCTAATATTTAAATTTTTGCTCTATTTTGACTTTTATTTGAATATTCCACCATTTATATTTTTTAAGTTTCAGAATATTTTCAACTCCGAGAAAGTTCAAAATTAAAAAAAATTACCAATTCCACTGTTATGGTACTAATTTTGGTTATTTTCTCTGTATGGTCTTTTACATGTTTATTTTATATACTAGTGGCCATAGTATATGTATCAGTTTTTTATCTTACTATATTTTTCCTTGTGGCATAAGATTGACTTTGCTGCATTGTGGACTTCAAAATCATCACATTAAATAATTATTTATATAATGGCTTTATAAATTGATAATTAGCTCAAGTCACCAAGAACATGCCTGATCACATCTGATTCATTTAATCAAAGCAGAATCTGGCCCTGGGATATATGAGGTGTAGAATATCTGGTAGAATATCTACGTCAAATTTAGTACGGCTTCTGTAAAATGTAACATGGCTCAGGGATTAAAGATCTGGCTCTGGAGTCATAAGACATAGAGCTTTATTTTGACTTTGTGAATGTGGACCTAACATGTGTCTACAGGTTGGTATTGTACTACATGAAGTTGGAAAAAAAGCTTCTCTATGAGTATTTAATATTAATATGCATTATGGAACTGAGGTTTCAAGTGTAAACTCTTGAGTCACAGATAGTTGGGTTTGTATATTGATTACTCTATTTGCTAGTTTTATTACACAATCCAGTGTGGATGAGTAATTTCAGCTGAGTCTCAGTTTTCTTATCTATAAGATCTCAATAATAAAATAACTAATACAGTGGAGTTCTGTCTTCATCAGGTGATATAACCTCTGCACAACAATGAGAGTGGCTGACACATGATAAAAGCACAATAGATTTTAGCAGTGATTGTATTCATAATTGTAGTTGCAAAAGTAAAATTCAATAAATGTTGGTGTCTTAATATAGATTTTTTATATTTTTGACTTTTTTAATACTGCATAGGAGTTTAAAAATTTCTACATTATCGTCTTTTGGAGAATTGATTATGTCTTCAATTATTCCCATTTATATCATTGTGTGTTATCTGACAGATTTTTTAACAGTTACTTTTTATTGCATTCTTTTCTTCCATAGCTGCTGACAGAAGTGATTGCAGTGTGAGGTCAAATCAG
Organism: Lynx rufus; assembly: GCF_022079265.1. Lineage (NCBI taxonomy): Eukaryota > Metazoa > Chordata > Mammalia > Carnivora > Felidae > Lynx > Lynx rufus. The sequence continues at coordinate 155,200,973 of NW_025814834.1, forward strand.
GCAATAAAAATGAGTTGGGTATATTTTAATATACAATGGCTAAATTTACAGTAGAATTGTTTTTTAGTCCACATTTTAATTCATCATCTGCAACCTATTTATATATTAAAACATGCATTGATTATGGAAATAGTAGAAAAAAATTAAGCCGTCATCCTATTTCTAACAAACTGTTATGACTAATCTCACTCTTGTTTATAAGGCTTATAAGGCTTCATTATTCAATACATATATTCATAGACTTGACTTTAAGTCAGTTGATACATTCATGAGATGAAACCCAAAAAGATATCACAACTGCACCTACATGTTCACAGTAGAAAATGGATATTGCTGGGTATGTTGAATTCTGAATAATGATTTAAATAAATGCTGTCCTTCAAACTCTGGTGTGCATGCCCTCGGTCTCCAAGGAGATCAGCATTTACTAATCTTACACAAGTGTAATCCTTAGGCTACTGCTCAGTACCTCCAGGCAGAGTTTTGTGTTTCCTCCTCTGTGTTCTCCTCTCACCTTGTTCATAGCTCTGTTATAACAATGTCTGCAGTTTTTTTGCTTTTATGTGTGCATCTTCCACTGGACTTTGGGCCCCTGGAGACCAGGTCCTGTCTCTTCATTTGTGTAACCTCAGGACCCAGCATGATGTCTCATTGGAAAATGAATACACATTGAATGAAGGACTGACCACTGAGATGACACATACAGAAGTCCTCTAATTAAGAACAGCTTAGGTTGAAAGCCTATTCATGTGCCTGAGCCTAAAGAAAAACTTTGTAAGAGATCAGTATGAGAACTGTAGCTATGATGGTATTGGTCTTGATGTTTTTGCTTATTTTAAATGATGTCTTTGTATATTTACACTTATATTTTTCCCTTTTATTGTATATCCTACATGGAAAATAAAGCCTAAACCAAAACAAATAAAAACCTCTATGGTCAAACTAAAATAATCATGCTTAACTAACTAGTGCCATTTTTTTTTTTAATGTAGTGAGCTGATTTGACTTGCCCTGAGGCTACACTTATTTAAGTCTATAAAAGTTCTAAGGTTTAAAGTGTATAACCAGAGGTGAATCCTGTATTATCTGAAAACCTGATCAGGAAATGCAGTATTTCTTTTCATTATAATTAGTTACTGTGAACATAGGTGACAATATATTTATTGGTAGGTTTTTTACATTGTTAATGACCTGTGGGGCAGCTGAGGAAAAAAAAATACACACACACACACACACACACACACATATGTCTGTAGATAGTGGGTCTAACAAAGCATATAAAGTTAAATCAAATTCCATTTTCAAAATTATCATTTTTCTTCTAGTCTACATAAGAGACATTTTCAAAAGCAGACATATTTGGGGCACATAGTTTAAAGCAACACTAGAGTAATAAAGAAGCCATAATGTGCTTTTATTACTTGAGTTTTTACAGTTTGGGGATAACTCGATCGTATTATCACCATTATTGAGTAAAACATGTAGCACTTTACCACAACAACAGGAACACCTGCTAGCAAAGCTGTTAAACTGTAAGTTTCCCTATTGCTCAATTCAACTAACAAGCTGCTTTAAACTGCCTCCTAATGTCTGTGTAACATCAGTATTTTTTTTTTTTCTGTCCACTCTTAGGGCATATTGTAGAGAGCTATTCATCAATTATCAAAATTCTTTTTTTTTAATTATCCAGAGGAATGGAAAAATTGTAAGCTAGAAGATTTTAGCAGCAAAATCTCTGATACTTACTTTAGTATAAGTACATCATTAAACATATATACACACATATATATATGTATGTATGTATTTCGTATTCCTTTGGGAAACACATAAGGAATCATAAATCTCAGAATCTATATTGAATGTTGCCAATATAATCTTTCTCTCATATAATATAACATATCACTAGTTTTGAAAATTGATGAGGTCTCTGAAATTACCCGGTAACCAATTATATCTTTGTTATTATCACATGTTGTATTATTATTAGTGCAGAGAATATTGCTACTGATATTCTGTTATATAAGGTTAAAAGTCAGTGACTATTTTTCTTATGTTTAAAGTCTTTGCTATGTACTTTTCTGTGTTTACTAGGTATGCACTGTAAAGTTGAAATGCAGTGTTTGCATACTGAGTAATTCCAAAATGTAAACTACATTCCTTAATATTAATGTGTTTTAAGTGACACCAGTTATGGATGTCTATGATTCATATTGCCGAGCTGTTCCCCTTCCCCAGAATGATGTACTGTCACTGTCCTATTCATTTTGAATGTTGTATTCATAAGGGTTTTGTGACTAGACATCACTGTAAATCAATGTTATTGGACTATATTTCCAAACAAAACATTTACAAAGACAGTCATCCCACGTTCTATACTCAGAGTACAACACTTGCATGAAGGTCAAATAAAGTCGACATCAACTTATGGATTAGTTTATTGAAAAAGCAAATGAAACCAACAATTTTTGGAATACCTTAATGAGAGGTTTAATATATTCATGCTTCACTCCTGAATTCCTAATAGCCTTAAGAGCTCTGCTAGAATTGTAAAACAAATAACATTAGGGGGATGTCTAAGTACTTGAGGTTGTCTTTTCTGATGAAGCACAGGAAATATTCACAGCAGTGTTGGTTTATATTATGACTTTAGAAAGTGTGTAGTAATGTTAACAATGTCACATTTTACTTCAAAATAAACAGGATTCATTTATTATCACTTATTACTTAGTGAATTTGTTTTCATGGTTGATACACAGAACACAGTCTGTTTCAGTACAACAACCTGACCTACTTTCTAATGTTTTGCTTTGTTTTTCATGTGGGAAGTCCCTTCGTTTGAAATAAATAGTACTTCTTCATTTTCTTTTTGCAACAACTTGGTGTGATGGAGGTTTTGGGTAGATCGTGGTTAACAAATATTCTTATGTAATGTTCTGTAAGTTTTCTTTTCTCTATTTTCATTTTCTCTATACATAGAACTTTAAAGGGAGGTCATATAGTCTGATAAGAATATGCCCAAATCAGTAACCTATTACTGCGTTACAATAAAGCATATAAGTGTGATTAAACAGAAAAAGGAAGTTTAGATCTCTTGAGAGGTAAGAGTGATTTTTGAGTGAGGGATACTGAATCTAGATTATCTTGCATAGTGTGGGCTTTCTGTATATTAATTTAGATGCTTCTATAAAGAGTAGAAGATAAATTTTTGTGAAAGGTGTTTAAATGAAAAATAAGGCTTTTCTTTGAGTAACTAGTAATATTTACATAAAAGAGTAGGAATGTGCTGAATTCCTGTTCTTCTTCATGTTGATGGGAAATTTGCAAGAGTGCAGAAAAAGATTTTTTATATGTACAGTGTAACAAACACCTAGCAATCAAGAGTCACCTTACTGTTATATGGAAAGTTTCTGTGAATAAAATGTATAAATTGTACAAATTAAATAAATGTACAGTAATTTGGCAGGTAAAATAAATTAATTTTGCATAGAAAATTGCAGTGTGCTACAGGTAGGCTAATTTATCTTAAACCCAAGCCCATATTTTACACCATGATGACATCCATCCATTTTATATTCTGATACAGCATTTAGTACAGGGAGTGCTACACTCGTTCATCAGCTGGAACCCTAACTTCCTAATTAAGCTTCTTGTGGTGGTAGAGTGGGGGTAGGGTCATTCAAGAGTGACAGTGGCCATAGACATCAGAGCTTTAATTAAAGAGTGATAGATATGATTGTTCTGGTATACCTCACATTTTAAGATAAATTTGGTAAAGATATGATCTTAATTAATATTTGCTAGCCATAATTGTTGTAGTTTTTAGGTTGTTGGCATATTCGGAAAAGTTTTATCACTTAATTTTGGATACTATTTGTGGGGGTGTAGTGGGAGTGGGGATAGGGAGGAGTAAATGAATAGCACAAAAAGATCCCATTCCTTTGTGAACAATAGACCAATTGAAGAAATAAGGCTAATATGTCTATCTGCAGGTTTCTTTTAACCATATCACATCCTTTTCATTTTACACTTTTACGATTATCGTAAGGATGCCATTCTTACAGTGTACTTTCTATCAGTTCATTGCTATGCAGCACAGCCACCTCTGGAAGGTAATGTTCACTTCACAAATGAAGAAAGCAAAGAATAAAGAGACCTGCTCTTTTGCCTAGGGTTACATTATAAGTTAGTGGCAAAATGTGTATTAAAATTCAGGTCTCCAGAGCCCCAGTGTTTTAATTAGCTTAATAATCCATGCTAACTTTCATGATTGTTAGGGCTTAGGCTTTGGTATTCTTTAACATTATTCTCAACACCTATGAAAAATGGCTGCCCTTCATAAGGTTAATGCAAACTATGAGTTACACCAATTATGCAAACCCTAATCTTTGTAACTTATCTACCCCCAGGGTGCTTAGTGCTGTGTGAGCTTGTATTTTTTTTCTTAGTCAAAAGAGCTTTCACCCACTTCTATGAGCATTTTCCTTTTACACTATTAACAACAAAAACAAAACCATTAATTGAATGTTACCACATTTAAACTTATAATGAAGGTATAATTATCCTAACTGTATTAATAAAGAAATTAGTGTTCAGTGACTTGTCCACGGCTGCATAGCTAATAAGAATGAGAATGGGAATTTAATTCTGAGACTTATTCGGAGTATCAGAACATATGATCTTTGTGTATAACGTTGATTCTTTAAAGAAATAATGTGATACCTCTGGAAAAACCAAACCAATAAAAGGATTTGAAAAAGTATACATTATGTCAAAGTTCTTCATATACAAAACCTTCCCCTAGCCCCACGTACCCTTACTCATCATTTATATCCTACACTTTATTTATTTATTCCTTCATTTATTCAGTTAGTCATTTGACAAATACTGAGCTAATTGCTAGGGGCATAAAGCCAAGAAAAATGATTTTAAATTGTGATATTATAGTTTTTAAAAATGGCTAAAATAATACATTAAAGGGAATTGATTCTAGATGGAAAGGTCAAAATATTATTATATTATATTATATTATATTATATTATATTATATTATATATATTTAAACTAGGTGTTAAAGGAAGAGCTATAACTACTGTATCAAGGGTGAAAGATAAATATTCCCTCAGGGACAAATATAGACAAAAATCTTCATTCATCCTTGAGTTTATACTCTGGAGGAGGAGATAAACAATAAACAAAATAAATAAGTAAAAGATGTTGTATGTTACAAAAAGAGGAGTACTGAGGAATTCAAAAGGAAAGAGATGTGGGGAGTCATTATTTTAGGTAGGATGTTACACAAAGTCTCACTAAGAAAGGGACATAAGTAAAGAATGAAAAGCAATGATGTACAAAGTCAAGCAGGTCTCTAGGAGAAGATGTTCCTTACAGAGGGAAGAGTAGATGCAAAGGCCCTGAGGTGGAAGTATACTTGGTGTTATAAAGAAGCCAGTAAAGCATTTTAAGTGAGTTTGTGGCAGTACCTGATTAGTATTAATTTTAGAAAGATAACTTTTGTGGGATTTGGAGAACAGAAGGGAAAACTCAAGAAGGAATAGGAGTATAATTAAGATGGTTTTATATAATTCAAGATGAAAAATTATTATCTGAACAAGGATGGTGACATTGGAGCTACGTTATATTTTGGAGGTGGAATAACAGGACATACTTTATGATTAGTTACAATGAGAGAGAAAAGAGAAAATACCAATAACTGCTGATTTTTCACTGATGGGTGGGGACCTTTTACTGAATAAGGGAAGATGTGACATTGAGGAAGTAACAAAGTGTTCTCTTCACCCCTGTGCTATCTGAGACGTCTGTAAAATTTTAAGAGGAAATTTCAAGTAGACATCAGGGGTCTGACATATAAATATGTATTTCATCAAAATGATATATAATTAAATTCATTGGCTCTCCATTTCTGACAACTCTACTTAGCACAAGCTTAAAAATATGTAACTATAAGTTAAACTTTCATGTGAAATTCTAAGGATTGTTAAACTAGTTTCCTTTACAAGCATATCATTGTCCCTAATGTCAAATACATTCACAAAGGAGATAATTGTATTAGTAGCTCAAACGTTTTTTTTATCTAAATATCAATATAGCTGCCAACAGAATTTGAGCTGAAATATCACAAAAACCAACAAAAATTGAAAACTAATAGTAACTTTCATTATTTAAGTCCTATCTGGCTTTGACTTGATTACTAGGTTCCTTATTTTTTCCAAGGAATACCATCTTGAACTCAGTGACAAGCATAATCTGAAGTTCAAATAAGATGACAATATAGGAGATTGTTTGAATGACATGAAGACATATTAAAGGTTACAACTTAGAACTGCCTCCTTGAAACCTGAAGATGTGTTTTGTTTGTCAGGTGCAGTGTTTTAAACACTATGCATTGGATGTCATTAGATGGGCTGTGCTCTTTCTGATTGGTCTCAGATGCCCCCACTTCCTACTGTCTTGACCACTATGCTGTTTGCTTGTCCTTGGCGTGATTTCACATTGTTAACCTGCTACACAACATCTATTTACCTTTATATTAAGACTAAGTGGCAAAGCACCATGCATATCAATTCTTTGAAATGAGCCCTGATACGGTTGCTTTTGTTGAATTCTACTGTGGTGTGTTTCCATCAGTCTGTGCTGAAAACATGTTATGAGAAATACACCTATGGATCCTATCATGGTGTTCATTGTCAGAATGTTGTTGAGGATGTTGTACATTACAGCATGCAGCATTTCTTTTAGGAAGTGATAATCAAAAACTTTATTTCTAATATCAAAAGAAACTATTGTTCTAATTAATTGGCTCATGTTTATCCCAGGATAGCGTTATTTTAAGAACTGATTTCAATGTGTAGTTTCCACTGGTTGTTTGAAAACTTAGGTCATTGTGACATAGTAGAAAATATATATATTGGTCTCTGTCCTCCGTTCCTGGCACAGAGCTCCTAAAATCCTAATAATGCACTAAATGATAAGAACACTAAAAGAGTCTTTTGTTCTAATATTTGATCTCTGACCATGGTTTCTGACACTTAACTCCTAAATCCCTTGAAATTTCCTGGATGATAAGAATATTTTTTGTTCAGATAAGGTGACTCTTAGTGGGCTTCTAGGAAGATTCCTAATGGGCACTGAAATGGGCACTATCTTACCAGAAAGATAAACCATAATTAGAAGCTTGGGACTTTCAGCCCTACCTCCCATCACCTGGGAAGGGGAGAGGTGCTGGAGATTGAGTCAGCGGTTGATCATGACTATGTGATTGCAGTCTCTATAAAAATCCTAAGAGTATAAGAATCCCAAGATTCCAAGTAGGTGAACACATTCATGTGCCAGGAGGGTAGTGTACCTCAAAGCTATGGTGACAGAGGCCCCATGCTTTACTGGTTTATTACATTAATAAACCAGTAGCGTAACTAAGTATTTCTCTGAGTTCTGTGAGCTGTTGTAGCAAATGATGAAACCCAAAGAGGGGGGGTCATGAAAACCTCCAGTGTATAGCCGGTCACTCAGGAGCACCGATGACGACCTGAAGCTTGTGACTAACATCTGAGGCAGTGGGGGTGGTAGTCTTGTCAGCCTGAGCATGTTAACCTGAGAGGTCTGCACTAACTTTGGTTAGTGTCACATTGAATTGTAGGACACCCAGCTGGCGTTTCAGAGCATGGCTTGACGCTCGGCCATGGTTAGAAGTGAAGTGGGGTGGTAGTCATGTGAGAGTCAAGGAGACACCTGGGGGAGTTTTCCAAGACAGGCAGGATAACAAATGTTGGAACTCTGTGATAGGCAGCATTCCAACATGGTCTCCAGTGACCCTCATCCTTATATGCTTTCCTTACATGCTTGAATATGGGGGGATCCTGGAGAGATGAGATTTTGCAGGTGTCACTAAGGTCCCAAATTAATTGATCTTAAGATAGGGAGATTATCTCAGCGGGCCTGACCTTCTCATAGGAGCCTTTTAAATATGTATCTAGAGGCTGGAGACAGAGGAAGTCAAAGATCCAAGGAGAAGGGGGATTCAATTTGCTGTATATTTTCTTTTCTGGCTATCAAGATAGATAGGGCTATTGGCAAGGAATATGGGTGGGCTCTATGAGCTGAGAGTAGTCACCAACATAACAGGAAAATGGGAACCTTGGTTCTACAGTTGCAAGAAACTAAAATTGTCCAAAAAGTAAGTGTTTGGAAAATCATCCTTCCCCTGGAGACTCCAGGATATATTTTTTAAGGTTATTTATTTATTTTGAGAGAGAAACAGAGAGGGGGTGGTGAGGAGCAGGGAGGGAGAGGGAGAGAGAGAATCGCAAACAGGCTCTGCACTGTCAGCACAGAGCCTGATGCGGGGCTTGAACCTGCAAACCATGAGATCATGACCTGAGTTAAAATCAAGAGACAGTTAACCAACTGAGCCACCCAGATGCCCCTAGAGAGTCCAGATTTTAATAGAACCACTTTGCTATTGGCTTGTAAAACCCGAGCAGAAACCTAGCCACCCTGTGCTTGGGCTTCTGTACTAAGGAAGTGTGAACTGATGAGTGAGTGTTGTTTTAAGTCCCTAAGTTTGTAATAATTCCTTATACAGCAATAGAAAGCAAATACAGACTGTTATATCAAGAACTGTGAGGGGGCTGAAATTTTACTCTGCTTGCAACTCAAATGTAACTTGCCACAGTTTCCTGCATGTAGGTAGGAGACATGAGACTCCTGGAACGCAGACAGATGGCGTTAGTACTTGCAGTGATAGCAAGGCCAGAAGTGTCAGTATTTGTGCTGATTGCTTGAACCTCAATTCCCACAGGGCAATGCAGAGAGGGTCAGATGATTGGGTCTCTCCGTACATGCACTGGGTTCTGTTACAGGAAAAGAACTCTCAGCACAGGAAACAAAAATCTTTTATAATGGGCAGTCAGCCTACTTGACCTTTGCCCAGCATGAGACATTATCTTTATTAAACTGGGTAGTACATAAACCTGGCCTTTGCTCCCAAGGGAGACACTATCTCTATCTTCTAAGGCCTCTTCCTATAGAAAATCTATCAGTGATGAGCAGAAACAGGAAGATTGTCTCCCAGTATCTTCTACTTACAGGTTCCTTATTGAATGGAGGCAGTTATCATTAATAATAAAGCATGCATTCCTGAAGTATTAAGATGCAGTGAAGAATATTTATCAACACGGTACCATAGGAAGACATCTCCAAACTATTAAACTTCAAATTGTATATAAAATAAATGTACTATCCTGGCTGAAAATTATATTTATAATCTATTCTTTGCATGTATGTATCAATGTATAACATTTTTTTTCTTATGTTTTTTTTCTTGTTTATTTATTTATTTTGAGAGAGAGAGAGAGAGACCAAGCACGAGCAGGGGAAAGATAGAGGAGGAGAGAGAAAATCTCAAGCAGACTCCACACTGTCAGGGGTTCAAACTCATGAACCATGAGGTCATAACCTGCTCTGAAACCAAGAGCCAGACACTTAACTGACTGAGCCACCCAGGAGCCCCTCAATATATAGCGTTTTAAAAATATTCTTATCCATGTTTATGTTCTTTGTTTTTTTCTCTTTCTTGCCTCACTATTTCTAATTTATATCACAGTTTTATATTTTCTGAATCTTTAAACAAAATTAGAAGAATTGTGTTTAGGCAAAGTCAACTAAAACAGAATAATTTGATAACAAATTGCCAAGCAGAAAATATATTTTTGTAGTTTTCCCACGACAGTATATATTGCAAGGACTGTGTTTGGCTATGGCGTTAGGCTCATTAGACTGGATTAATTGCAGTTCCTAATAGCTTTGCAGGATATAGAACGCTCTGAATGCAATCGTTTGGAAAATACTAGATAGTTTTAATATTGCCAGGGTTAATTTCATATTGCTGAATAACCTTTGACTCTGAGCAAGGTTCATACACACACAACATGTAACTTGAAGAAGAGATGCTCTTTCCATGCTGATTCGGCAAACTATTTCCAAGCCACTAGACCAATTGCTATGGGAAGAAATCAGGCCTATTGACATAGTCCTAAATTCTTGTCTATCCAGGCGTTGGGGCACCTGGGTGGCTCAAAGGTTAAACGTGGGACTCTTGATTTCAGCTCAGGTCATGATCTCACGGTTTGTGAGATCGAACCCCCTCATCAAGCTCTGCACTGAGAGCTTGGAGCCTGCTTGGGATGAGATAAAAATTTTATTATGTATTATTTTTTTCTAAAAGTGTTTTTATTTCTCTCTTCCTCTCCCTCTCCCCCACTCATGTTCTATGTCTCTCATAAACAAACAAACGATCTAAAGAAAAAAAAAAAGATGAAATTAGCTGATAAACTTAGACCAAGCAGAGACGCATTCTGGATCTGGGGCAGGGTCAATCCATTCATAGTTCACTGCCTGCTGAGTGGGGAGAGGAAGCGAAGTTGAAGCAATGCTCTGTCACAATATACATGACTGCCACTTGAACCAAAGCAGAGGTTATTAACCCTATATAATAGGATAAGAAATGGAGGGGAAAAATGTGATTAATTTGGCAAAAATGTGACTACTCATAGTAAGTGGCAATGTCAGATTTTTAGGCCAGATTTTCTGACCTTTGGTCTGTTGCTCTTGTCCCTATTTTCTACTCTTGCAACATGTTGAGTGAATTCATCTGAACTGTTACTGAAAGCAGGGTTTGAAAGATGGAAAAAGGAGTTGCAAGCAGAAGAAAATCCTTTTTCTTTGTAGGAAAACACACACACACACACACACACACACACACACACACACACACTTTGAAAGAGGAAAACACCTAGAAACAGGAGCCCTGGGTTGGATTTTGTAAGACAATATTTGACTTCTACAAAAATTTGCCTAGGTCAGGACCTTCAAGTACTCAGGAGCCAGTAGCTCAGTGGTAGATTGCAAAATCTGTGCCATGAGAGCACTTTTGCAGATTCACTATCCCACTGTGACTCTTCCCAGAACAGCTCAGACTAAAACAAAGAAAACAAATTCCCATAAAAACCTAACTAAAAGGTCACAGAAAGGAGAGGCAGAACTCATTAATTTTTTTCAGGGCCTGAGGGTTCATTCTTTAAAATCTGTGCCACATTGGCACGTGCGGTTCGCATGATGATTTTCTTTTGTATGAAAGCACACCCACTCCAGGTTGCAATACCCTGCTGCCTGCTGCCCTTTGGCTCCAGGTCCTGGGCTTAGCTGAGGCTGCCTTGGAAATACAGGTTCACATTTCTTTGTGAACCATCTAAGATGGGCCTGCCTCAAGACAGATTTTATTCCTTAAATAGTCTGAGAGTAGTTTATTTTCTATCTGAACTGTGTACAAATGAGCTGAAACGGTAATATCTACATTGTTAAATAACTATTTCTGAGGACCACTCTTTTTAATGCAGAGATAGAGAGGTGCCATTTTCCCTGGGGGGAGGGGGCAGAGAGAGGTATAAAATTAAAAGACAGTAAATAATAGTCCCTAATTTTGAACCCATAAGTTCAAGAGTTGATGTAAGACAGAGAAGTTTGAAAATATATTTAACCTGCTTATAATCATTCTTCTTTCCCTGTTCTCTACCGAGAAACAAGATGATGAGCTGGAGAGGAAGAGTTCAATGCCTGTTAACTGTTCATCACTGCCCATGTTCCACTCTGTATTGGAAATCTCCTTAAGTTTTAGAAACAGAGTAGAGAGATCCAGACATAGCTGTTCCCAATTTTATTTTTTTAAGAAATAATCTCTAGTTAAAGTCAATTATTTCTTGACATGTGAATATTTATGCACTTATAAAAATCTTTACAAGGTAAACACATGTATTACTATAGTCATATATTTGTGTTAAATAATACACATAAAAAAGCCATGAAATTAAGATGGATGAGATAAAGATGAGATAAAAACATTTTTAGAAAATGTTCTGTTCTATTTATAGCAGTATTAAAAACTTTTAAAAATTTTATTAAAATTATTTGGTGCTCTCAGCGTGATTAAATATGCAGAAGCAGCATCATAAATACCTTGATTTAAAACTCCATCCTAGAAAATGATTTGCAGATCTAAGTTATCTTTATTGAAATACTGTCTATTGGTTTAATGAGTGTCATTTGCAAAAGTCAAGTGGTAAAAATTCATAGATCCAAATAGACGAAATACATGTTGCCTGCATTTACTAAATCTTGAAATTCATGTTTTAATCCTACCCAGTAATAATGCAAATATTTTGTTGAAATCAGATGTTAGGTTTTGAGCTTCCTTGATATTCGTCAGTTGTTCTTTTGGGTAGAAAGCACAGTATTTTTATAAAATATGCTCAAAGGCAGTCACAGAAATTCATTTGGAAGATTTATAAATCAGAATAGACAATAAGAATTCTAAGTTTTTAAAGCATACTGATATGAGAATTTGTATAGGTGACACTTTGTTTTCAGCAACAAATTTATCTGAAGATGGGTATGTTTTAAAACAGCCCTTTCACAACGTTCCCTTTATAGCAGGAGGTTCTTTGAAAAGCAACTACATTTTTACTCATTGTTAAAATGTGGCACTTTTGGAATATTTATTCTTATAAAGGAAAAATATGTAACTCATCGTTATCTTTGACAACTACTTAAGTGCATTCTTAATGACATGTGAACCATCTCTGTGTGGTATGCAAGGTTTTCCTTCGAAAGATCTGCTATTTTTCAAAATATTTAGAGATTCTTCTGTTTAGATAATATAGTCTATGTGTTCACATTTAAAAAAATGCAATATCTCATAATATACCAACACATAACAGAGGAGTGAAGATGTCTCTGCTCACCTAGGTGGAGTTCCCATTCTTTCCTTAGTGTGTGACAAGGAATCAGTTCATGTACTGTCACTAAGGATGGCTCATATGTTTGTTTGTTTGTTTGTTTGTTTTTCCTGTACCTCAATTATATCCTCTCATGTACCGGGTGTATACAGTTCTTTTGCCCAGTTGTTTTGAACTTGTTTATTTTGTGATAATTCTTTATTTGCAAGAAATGTTGCAGAGACAGTACAGGATTTCCATATATCCTTCACCGAATTTCCTTAATGTTAACAACTTACACAATCATGTTACATCTGTCAAAACTATGAAGGTAAAGTTGGTACAGTGCTATTGACTAAATACAGATTCTACATGGATATCATGCATTTTTTCACTAATAAATGTCCTCTTCCTGTCTAAGGATCCAGTCCATGGTACTGTAATTGCTTAGTGGTCATGTTGCTTTAGTCTCCTCTGGTCTATGATTGTTTGTCAAGTTTGCCTTTTTTTTTTTTTTTTAATAACCTTGACAGTTTTGAGGACTAATGATTTTGTAGAATATTCTTCAATTTGGTTTATCTGATGGTTTCTCATGGGTATTGAGAAGAATACCATGGAGAAGAGTTGCCCTTCTCATCATATCATGATACAGAATATCAATATGACTTATCCTTAGTTGTTAACCTCCATCAATCATTTGGGCGGGGGTGGGGGGTGTGGGTGGTGGTACTTGAGATGTTTTTTCACTATAAAGTTATTTTTTTCCCTTTATTTTTGGAAAATAGCCAGAAAGTCCAGTTTATACACAAATACACAAGGAAAAGAACGTACTTCACTTTTTTTTTTATTAAAATAGTTGTTTTATCTTAATTCTGGTATTGTTAACGTATAGTATTATATTAGTTTCAGGTGTATAATACAGTGATCCAACAATTCTATACATTACTCAGTGCTTATCGTGTTAAGTGTCCTCAATCCCCATTACCTAATTCACCCATCCCCCCTCACACCTCCCCTCTGGTAACCATCAGTTTGTTCTCTATAGTTGAGTCTGTTTCTTAGTTTGCATCTCTCTCTCTCTCTTTCTCTCTCTTTTTCCTATTTCTCATTTGTATTGTGTCTTAGATTCCACATATGAATAAAATCATATGGTATTTATTTTTCTCTGACTTACTTCATTTAGCATTATACTCTCTAGCTCCTTCAATGATACTGCAAATGGCAAGATTTCGTTATTTTTTATGACTAAATAATGTTCTAATATATTCTAATATATCACATCTTCTTTATCTATTCATCTATCAATGGACACTTGGGCTTCTTCCATAGTTTGGCTATTGTAAATAATGCTGCAATAAACAAAGGGGTGCAGGTATCCCTTTGAATTTGTGTTTTTGTGTTTTTTGGATAAATACCCAGGAGTGTGATTGCTGGATTGTGTTAAAAGTTCTACTTTTAACTTTTTGAAGAAACTTCATACTGTTTTCCACAGTGGCTGCACCAGATTGCATTCCACCATAGTGTGCTAGGGTTCCTTTTTTTTTTTTTTTTCTATATCCTAACCAACACTTATTTCTTGTTTGTGATTTTAGTCATCATGACAGGTGTGAGGTGATATCTCATTGTAGTTTTGATTTGCATTTTCCTGATGATGAGTGATATTGAGCATCTTTCCATGTGTCTATTGGCCATCTTTATGTTTTCTTTGGAGAAATGTCTGTTCATGTGTTCTTACCATGTTTTAATTGGATTACTTGTTTTTTGGGTGTTGAGTTGTATCAGTTCTTTATATACTTTGGATGCTAACCCTTTATCAGGTATGTCATTTGCAAATATCTTCTCCCATTCAGTGGGTTGTCTTTTAGTTTTTCTGATTGTCTGCTTTGCTGTGTAGAAGGGTTTTTGTTTGTTCATTTTTTGATATAGTTCCAATAGTTTATTTTTGCTTTTGTTACCCTTGTCTCAAGTGATACTTCTAGAAAAATGTTGTTACAGCCAGTGTCAGGGAAATACTGTCTGTGCTCTCTTCCAGGATTTTCATGGTTTCAGGTCTTACATTTAGGTCTTTAATCCATTTTGAATTTATTTTGAAACTCAAATATGTAAGAAAGTGGTATAATTTCTTTCCTTTTCATGTAGCTGTTCAGTTTTCCCAACACCATTTATTGAAGAGACTGTCTTTTTCCCATTGTATATTCTTGCCTCCTTTTTCGAAGATTAATTGACCATGAAATTGGGGGTTTATTTCTCTGTTTTCTATTCTGTTCCATTGATCTATGTGTCTATTTTTTGTGCCAGTACCGTACTGTTTTGATTACTATAGCTTTGTAATATAACTTGAAGTTCGGAATTATGATACCTCCAGTTTTGTTCCTTTTCAAAATTGTTTTGGCTATTCAAGGTCCTTTGTGGTTCCATACAAATTTTAGAATTGTTTGTGATAGTTCTGTGAAAAATTCTGTTGGTGTTTTGAGAGGGACTGCATTAAATGTGTAGACTGCTGTGAGTAGTATATATATTTTAACAATGTTTATTCTTCCAATTCATGAGAATGGGATGTTTTCCCATTTCTTTGTCATCTGCAGTTTCTTCCATTAATATTTTATAGTTTTCAGAGTACAGGTCTTTCACCTCTTTGGTTTAGTTTATTCCTAGGTATTTTATTATATTTGATGCAATAATTTGGGTTATTTTCTTAATTTCTCTTTCTACTGTTTCATTATTAGCATATAGAAATGCAATTGATTTCTGTAGGTTGATTTTGTCCTGCAACATTTACTGAGTTCATATATGAGTTCTACTAGTTTTTTGGTGGATTCTTGAGCGTTTTCTATATTTGGTATCATGTCTTCTGTAAATAGTGAAAGTTTGTCTTCTTCCTTACCAATTTGGATGCCTTTTTTTCTTTTTGTTGTCTGATTGCTGTGGCTAGGACTTCCAGTACTATGTTGAATAAAAGTGGTGAGAGTGAACATCCTTGTCGTGTTCCTGAACTTAGGGGGAAAGCTCTCATTTTTGTCCTCATTGAGTATGTTAGCTAGGGGTTTTCATATGTGATCTTCCGAGATATGTTCCCTCTAAACCTACTTTGTTGAGGGTTTTTATCTTAAATGGATGTTGTACTTTGTCAAATGCTTTTTCTGCATCTACTGAAATGATCATAAGGTTTTTATGCTTTGTCTTACTGATGTGATTGTATCACATTGATTGATTTGCAAATATTGAACCACCCTTGCATCCTGGGAATAAATTCCACTTGATCGTGGTGAATGATTTTTTTTTAATGTATTGTTGAATTCATTTTGCTAGAATTTTATTGAGGATTTTTGCATCCATCTTTATCAGAGATATTGGCCTGCATTTCTCTTTTATAAGCATTCTTCATTTTGAAAACAAGAGGACCCAAGTTAGTATTTTGAGTGTTTTGTGAGGGAATCCCAAAGTTCCTTTGGCTCTCAAGTGGGATACTGTTAACATTTGATAGAGAAAGCAAGCCAACATGTTCTTCATGGAGGTCTCATAAAAGTTAGGAGGGAATGTGCCCTTGGATATACCTTATACCTCCCCCCCAACCATGATGAAATAAGCACATCAGTGAAATATAAGTGGATTAACTGTAACAGAGTTAGCCAACTAAAAGCCATAATTAAGCCCACAAATATCTCAGATACCACTTCATTATTCTGCAAATGGCCTGATAAGATAACATTAAAATGGAAGAAAAGGAGAAATGAGACAGGAAGACAAAGATGACATTCCTATATATTCAATCTAAATTCTGAAATGACATCATCTCAGTATTTCTCTAGGGAGAAAAAGACACATTGGAGATAGAATTTTAATACTAAATGCCATTATGGTGTAAGGCAATAACGACTGGGAAATGACTGGATTGAGCCATGAGAAATTAGAATTGAGTAGATCGAATTTTCTGTTATCATACAATGATGGGAATAAGCTCATGCTAGAAATTAAATTGAATTACATTAAAAAAAAAAAAAAAAGTTCCTGGGTGGCTCTGTTGGTTGAGCATCTGACTCTTGATTTCAGTTCAGGTCATGATCCCAGGGTCATGGGATTGAGCCCCATGTTAGGCTCTGAGTATGGACCCTGCTTGGGATTCTCTCTCTCTCCCTCCCTCTTCTCCTCTTCCCTGCTGTCTCTCAAAAATAAAAACTAATAACTAAACTATATGTATCTATCTATCTATCTATCTATCTATCTATAACTATATATATTACATGCATATATACACATATACACATATATATGTAATTAACATATAAATATCTGAGTTTTATGGGCTGCTGTTACTGTCAGATTCGTACCTCTCACACAGATTTGGCAGTATCATCAACAGAATATAAACATGAAATCTGTCCATGCAGAGATAGCTGGATAATAAGAAAATTAATACAAGATATTAAAACTGTGCTTCCTGGTTGGGCTAAACATGATATATTTTCAATTTGTATATGAACTACAGAGATATTTCATAATGACCTTTCTTAAGACGGGATGAAAAGAAAAAAGATTGGGGATGATTAAGAGGAAGAGTATCTTAGTGTTGATGGGTACTAGTGTCAGAGCCAGAGACACAAGGTTTCATTTCCAGTTTTATTATTCACTAACTCTGTGATGTTGCTGAATTTATTTAAATCCATTGAGCCTTAATTTACTCATTCTTAAATGGAGATAACAGGGACTGCTTTATGAGGTTATTATGAGGATTAAATGAGATCACATATGCAGTACATGAAGCACAAGGTGCCACATACAATAAGTAATCAATAAATCCTCGCTTGCTATTATTAGTATTGCTATTATTATAGTACTATCCTAAATATCTACTTTGAATTCTGAAATTATAAGAAATTAAAACCAGATTAGTGAAATGTAGCCAGGAGCTGAGATAGCAAAGGAGAAATACAATTGAGTACAAACGAGAAGATAAAAGTTCATAAAGTATAGAGAAAGAAGCAGTCAATTAAGGCATGGAATTTCCATCAGGAAAATCACTTAAAAAAAAAAAAAAGACATAAGTTGCGACATAAGAAGAGAATTGAGTGTAATAGCTGAGTCGATAGTTTGTACAGATACCCAGGGCCGCCTTTTGAGGGGTTATCACCATTCCCGTAAAGGACAGTCCTTTCTTTCAAGTTAAGGCAATTAGAATTTATTTTATCTTATATATTTTAATATATAACTCCTAATTAACATTTTCTTTTACAAACATAATGGGGTAGTATATACCAAAAACAAATTCTTGTAAGTGCTATAAGATTTTTAGCATTTTATTTCTCAGGGCTGACCAAGCTTGAAGGATTAGTAAAAGTAAATTTTTAAAAGAATGTTAGCTCTGAAATTAAAGCATAAACTTTTTTGATCTTTATTATTATTGTTGGATTAAGAGTTGTCATTCCTAAAGAAATGCTGGAGGTAGTTAATTTCTCTATGTGTTTAGGGTTACAGGCTTTTAAATGTGTAGGTCTATTTCAGGCCTCATTTAGCTATTAAGAAATTTACACTATTTCCTTCACTTTCCTAATGGCCAGAGATAACTGCAGTATAAATTGAGAAGGATAAGGGAGGAAAAAAAAAAAAAACTTAAATTTTCATTACAGTTATACTTTCCTCTCATCAAAGGACCTAAGAAATTCCCCTGCTGTATCAGTAATGCCAGATAGTTAATTTCTCTGCCCAAACAGGATCCACAGATGTGCTGAAATAACAATACCCAATGTTTCAAGATCCTCAAGGATATTAATAAAAAGCTATTTCTTATGGGAACCTCAGATTTTTTTTTTCTCCAGGAAAGATTACAGATCAGTATTTGTTATCTCAAAATATTAAGGTAATTAGTGCTGGGTGAATTAAAAAAAAAAAATGCAGCGTTCACACTGGTCCAGATAAGTACTGAAATTTGGAGGATGCTTACTTGAACTTTATCAACACTATGGAAATTCTGGTGTTTGCAAAATTGAACTGCAAGTCTGGGGGGAAAGGGCTATCTTGCAAGATTTTGAAAGCATCGTGTTGCTGGTTGGACTGAAAAATACTACATGCATGGCTGTTCCCTGCTTTTTCAGCATTCTTTGGGTCAGCTTAAAAAGACATGAAAAAACCCAGAAGTGCAGAGACATTAAAAAGGCAAAAGTGAGCTTTCAAAACCTTTATAAATGAAGTGTTTTCTTTCTTTTCTTTTCTTTTCTTTTCTTTTCTTTTCTTTTCTTTTCTTTTCTTTTCTTTTCTCTTTCTTTTTTCCTTCCTTCCTTCCTTCCTTCCTTCCTTCCTTCCTTCCTTCCTTCCTTTTTTTTTTTTTGAGTTTACCTGACATTTCATTGATCTTTAAACAAATGATAGTGAAGCAAATAACTCTCCTAGTGGCTCACATGCCCTGCCCCCTCGCCTCCCCTCTCCCCTCTATTCTTTAGCCTGCTGGAGGCAGGGAGCCCCCTTGGAAGTCCACGGAACTCTGGAACTCCATGCTTGCATCAGCTCAGGTGGGATCCAGAGCAAGATGAGAAATAAGCCTGGAGACTGCAATGGAAGCTTGAGCAGATTGTGCAGTATCATTTCACATGCTATTGTATCCCCTTATGTCACATTTTTCCGTTGCCCACAAGAAATCAGCTAAGGGCAGAATGAGGGAAAGCTGGTGTAGCAAATGGTCTTCTTGCTGGTTTTAACAAAACAGTCACTCTAGTGGAGATCCGCCTCCTCTTGAATTCTGCTCCACTGTCTTGAGTCCGTTTCTGAACCCCAGCCAGCGCCCAGCTGGTAGGATTCTACAGTGCTGTCATGTCATCAACCCAGTCAAGATGTTCCAGCGTTTGTGTGTGTGTGTGTGCGCGTGTGTGTATGTTTAAACTTGCCAAGTTGGCTGTTTTCCCATAAATTGCATGGAATATATATATATATATATATATATATATATATATATATATATATTTTTTTTTTTTTTTTAAAGGTTAGCATCTATTTACCCATGGGTGAGCAAGTTTTTAAAGATTGCTCTGTAAACAGAATTCAGGTCAAAGTTAGCGACAATGAACAACAGTCATATTTAGATACTCAATGACTCATATACATATAGGATACTCAGAGTCCAAAGTAAGGTAAAATACTCAGAAGCTTTTGTTATATGGTGCATCTGATATCACAAGTAAACTTTACTCTTTCCCAAATAAGTTCTATTTTTCACTATACAGTAGCACTTTTTTCTCTTTGACAGTAGTTTACTTTTTGAGTATATGTGTTGTGTGTATGTGTGTTCATATGTGTTTCTTTTATAAAAGCTCTCCTGGCAAAAAATCAAAACATTATCTATAAAATAAAGTGCTCAAGAGGAGAAAATAGTTTTTTGCCCAAGTAATACATAAGTCAAGATGGTTTATTTGAGAGAAGCTTGAGTTTGTTTAAAAAAAAATAATAAGCATTTGTGGGTATTTTTAATAATTTGAACATATGGTCTGAGCAGAAGCAAAAAAGGCAGTTTTTTAACTTGATGTCAGATCATATCACATTATGTTGATTTATACTGTATAATGTGATATGCTGCACATTTTTAATAAATGGGCTTTTTCATATCAGCTAGAAACGATTTTTGGGGTGCAAATCTGATGATGCCCTTTGGGATTATTTAGTAGCTCTCCACTAATACTGTTTTCAAGTCTCTGACAGAGTTATTTCATATTTTACCTACTTCTTCCATTGGGTGAAAAAGCAAACAGATATGACAAAAATGAGGTTGTAGCAGAGAGAATGTTTCTTTTCCATTTTTCTTTTCATCACTGGAAGGAATTAAAGTTTATTTACATCAGGAGCAACAATTTTGACAATGAGAAACGATCAATTTTTTGATGGTGGGAGTTGTAAGCAAGCGTGAAGAACCTGTTGTAAGGGACAGAGAAAACAGAAGCATTGCCATGTTAGAGAGGCCTGATCTGAACACCGTAGGTCCTGAGTGTGTACGGCTGAGCCCTTCTCCCAATGGTCCATAGTCCATCATTCCTTCTTATGCTAAATCACAGAGAGAAGCTGCTAAGATTTCTGAATGCTTTTCATGTGTAATTTCCAAACTGTATTTTTAAGAAAAAAATACTAACTTTTAAAGTCTATTTTTTTAATGTGAACAGATACATAAATAAAGTAGTCAATTTAAGATTTCACTGGAATCTGACTTTATGAAAAACAAAAGATGCTGCTTTCAGACTATTATTCCAACTTTCTTTTCCTCTCTTTTATTTATGAGTTGCCACCCAAATAATTAATGGTCTATAATTAAACAAATATCTTTGAGGCACCATGAGGCAGTCATATATACACATATCTAGAAAAATAAAACAAATTAAACTGAGACACATCATTTACCTAGACAATTGCCAAGAGACAATGTAAAGATATGAAAAGAGACATAAGGAAAGCACTAAATTCCTGAAAGAGTATCAAGCCAGTAAGGCATATAAATTGTTTGGCTACTAAATTTTATATGCAAACAAGCAAATGAGAAGTCATGTGATGATAGGGGCCAAGTTTGTTACATAGTACTTTCAACACCTGGCATTAAAAAAATCAGAAATCTTTTTTGAATAAAGGTACTATTGTACACAGTGTTGTCTTAAAAAGGAAGATGACTGATGATGTTACTGTTTTTTTCAAGACTGCAAAGTGGAACTAAAATCTATTACTATTTTCAATTGGTATATGGAGTACCCTTATTATAACAGGGCCTCAGTTCCTTGCTTTACATGGGTTATGTAATTTTATTTTCATTAATACTCCATGTAAGATTTTTTTTTTAATTTTTTTTTTAACGTTTATTTAGTTTTGAGACAGAGAGAGACAGAGCATGAATGGGGGAGGGGCAGAGAGAGAGAGGGAGACACAGAGTCGGAAGCAGGCTCCAGGCTCTGAGCCGTCAGCCCAGAGCCCGATGCGGGGCTCGAACTCACAGACCGTGAGATCGTGACCTGAGCTGTAGTCGGACGCTTAGCCGACTAAGCCACCCAGGCGCCCCATCCATGTAAGATTTAAGAAAAAAAAAATAAAGGAGGGTTTAGAGTTGATGAGTAATTTTGTCTAAGTCAATAGCTAGTAAGTGGTGAAGCTAAGGCCTTAAGGCCTCAGAGCCCACCACACTGTATTGCCCAAAAGATTGAAAGAGGCAACTGAACTCCTATAACAGTAAAGTAACAATCATTTCAGATAATTTCATGTATGGAAGGTGGAAATTTTTGATGGCAAAAATTTCACAGCTTGAGGGAAGTGTTAAAGGATCAAGCAGTGAAATAGCTAAATATACTAAATATGATTTGGTTTGAGATGGTGTAAGCAAAGCATTAAAACATAGGAGGGTCTGAAGATCCAAGTCCTGATCTATATTATATCAGCAAGAAAGAGAAAGGTATCATGGTATGAAAACGATGCTAAAAAATGAACAAAAGATGAATAAAATAATTTGCCAAAGAGATTGACTTAATGTCAGGATGAGAATCTGCCTCCAGAAACATATGAGGATGCAGTTATCAGATTTTTTGCTAATTCTTACTTGCTTTTCGGGTTAGTTTTTCCACACGGAGTTGAACTTATCTTGAGAAAGGAAATAGTTAATTCATATATCACTATTGGCTGTAAGAAATCCATTAAGCAGCAGCTTAATCAAGAAAAAATGTTATTTCTCTCTCACATACATGTCCAGAGTAGATTTTCCAGAACTGATATGGCAACTTTGTTCCACAGTGTCTTTAGAATACGTATCAGGCAGGGTCCCTCTGTCTTATCCTGTCGTGTTCATCCTTCATTCCCAAGGTTAATTCATAATTCCAACAAATCCATACCAATAGGGAGGAGGAAGAGATGTTGAAGAAGGGACAGAGTATACATTGCAGCCATGTTTTGAGGAAAGTAAGCAGGAGCAACACAAAATATTTCCCCTTATACCTCATTGGCTAGAACTTAGTCACATGACCTGGGATGTTGACTGGTTAGGAAAGGTATTTGTTTTTCAGGCTAGTCAGCTAAAAATAGGCAATTTCCTAAATATTACTATGGAAGAAGGGAAAAGTAGATCTTGAAAGATTACCAGTAGTCTCTGCCATAGTTAATAGTTATTTAGAGAGTGAAAACTGTCTGTTTTACTCTTACTTTTCTTTTGTTGTTGTTTAGAATTGACTTAAAACTCACTTCTTCCATTGATTTCTCCCATGTACAGAGACTGGGAAACTTGCTGTTTCCAATCTTTGCTAAGATTTCTGGGGATTCTTTGTGTATGTGGTCAGATTTTGCCTCAGAAGTTGCAAAAACTATACCACGAATAACATTTATCACTGGAACCATATGGATTGATTTACATTATTTTTTCTTGTACATGACCTTTGTACTACTTGTTTATGGGTTCAGTAATATACTAAATGACAACAATCTCAAACCTGGACTGAGTTATTACTCTTAAACATTACACTTTGAGATCCGCCCAGCTCATCGTCTTTCCCCAAACCTGCTTTCATTCCTGCTGTCCATTTTGATGAATGATACCACAAGCTACCTGGGTTCATGCTTTATTTCTTATTCTTTCATCCAACACAGACAAATACTGTGGAACAATCTCATTCTTCCTTCAGATCTATATGGGTCATACTGATATTGTGAAAGGTTTTCCAAATAATTTCTAACCATTCTTTTACCATCCTGACCTCAGTTCTCTTCAGTCTTAATAGGAACCTTCTCCTTTCTCTGTCAGGAAGCTAAGAAAAATTCTATCTTTATTACCTTTAAGGTAAGGCTATTACTACAGAAATTTCAGGAAATCAGTAATCAGTGTCTCACTGTAAGGTTTCAAAGCATACATGGAAGTGACAATACCAGGAAAGGCTCTCTGAATATAAAACACCTATTCTCTGAAGCATCAAGTGCCTTGCAGGTCCTGGTAAAAGCATTAGGTATAGATGAATGGTGATTATTTACAATTATAAAAGTTTTTCAATCTAGGGGCCGCTGGGTGGCTTAGTTGATTAAGCTTCCAAATCTTGATTTCGAATCAGGTCATGATCCCTGCATCATGGGATCGAGCCCCATGTCTGGCTCTGTGCTGGGCATGGAGCCTGCTTAAGATTTTCTCTCTCCCTCTTTCTCTGTCCCAACCCCCCCCCCCCACTTGAACATACACACACTCTCTTTTTCAAAAAAAAAAAAGAAAAATAATAATAAGTTATTCAATCTAGAAAAAGGGAGGAGGAAGAACAGAAAGAAGAACAGTAGCTTTAGCCACTGTCATGTCTTTGAAAATACATTCTAGTACTCCTTCTGGTGTCAAAACCCCATAGGGCACTATAATCCCCAGAGAGGTTTGGGTATCCAAGAGCACAGGGACCTTCTGTGTCTGTATCTTGTTGTGCTAGGGTACAACCAACCTTTGAAATTTGCCCCACACCATCTTATTGGTCAAAGAGTACAACAGAAGGAGAAGTCATGGTAAGTCTATATAGACAGGAGCCTATAGTGAACAGGCAAAATTTCCTCTACTTTTCTGAGAACCCATTACAGAATTAGCTAAAGGAGAGCACCTGCCTAAGAGGTCTTTCAGTTGCACAAGAGCTACCCTGTCTGACTGGATTGTGCTATGGCGAACATAGAAAACATATCCACACATTTCAGTGAAGATAAAGGCAGGGACACCGGAGACCATCACTCCTTACCCCCACCTCCACCTGATTCGATCTGAGCTTCCAAAGCTCAGAGAAGACACAGAGGAGGATGTCCACAGCTGAATCTGGAAGAAAATAAGGCACAGGAAGAAAATGAACTTCTTGGCCAGTGAGGCCCTTAAACCCTCTTTTCCCTTAATGACTTGGTTTTATGTAAACACCAGCTCCAACTCTCCCAGGATGCCAATACAAACCCCAGAGCCGGGAGTGAGGAGAGAAGAGTCAGTCTGTACTACCAATCTATAGGGTTAGTTAAAATATAGATTATAGTTAGGAATTTATATATATAAAAACATATATATATATATATAGTGTATATATATATATATATACACACAACATATATATATATATATATATATAAAACATAATAAAAAAGTTTTATAAACATCTCTTACGTATCATTTTTCTTTTATTTATTACTTCAATCCTAAATCAAGTTGTTGCCATCATCTCTCACCAGAAGCACAGGCTCTGGAGACTCCTCAGTGCTGACACGCACATGCCTCTTCAGGGGTTAATGAGAACACAGCCCGGGGGTATATCTTTGACTCTTCCACTGTGAGGTCCAGTCTGTAGCAAGAGATGCCACTGATATTTGCCCAAATCTTTTGTAATAGAGTGCCTTCATTTTTTTGTACAATACACTTGTTTTAACAGTAATGTTCGTAGCTATCAAGTTGCATCATAATTAACTTTTTGATATTTGATGTTTTGATGTTTGATGTTTGCTTTCCCTGGTGGAAACTCATCGGGGTGAAGGAGTATGCCTTATTAAATTAATTCCAGTACCTGACACATAGCATACGATCAATTTTTTTTTTATGAAATGAATACCAATTTCTGTATCCTCTTTGCGCTTTGAGGTTTAATACAATCTTAAAATGAGTATCATAGTTAAACTAAAAAAGAAGAAGGCTAAGAAAGGAGATGCCTTGATTGAAGTTCAGAAGGAAATGTGTGGAGGTTATAGTAAGGTTACAGGAAAAATTTCCTAAATCTATACTTGCCTTTCACTAAGAACAGGAGAGAGAAAATGAAATCAGAAAGTGTTTTTGACTGTTTTGGAATTTTCAACTGTGTATTTAAAAAATACATTCCAGTGACATTTTAGCAGTTCCATTTTAATTAAAAAAATGAACACTTATTTTGCTCCACAGGCTTTAAGTAGGAGCTTAAAATGGTAATATAAGGAAAACCTTTCTACCAAATTTATAGTCTAAAAGCAGATCAGGAAAACAGCAAAATAGCACACATTTAGCTAATTCATCTAACACTTTCCCAAAGAGAAACATATTTTCTTCCAATTAAAAAGAAAATAGGAAAAGTGCTGTGTACCTGTTGGTAGATTGTTAAAAACAGCCCCCCAATAAATTGTGCCTCTGTGACCATGGCCCTTCGCTGTATCTTTGCTGTTCTTGCCATCAAGAGGTAGAGTGTATTTTCCCATATTTTTTATTTATGCTGGCCTTGTGACTTTCTTCTACCAATACGGTGCAAGAAGTGACGTTCTGGGACTTCTGAGACCAACATTTAGGAGGCTTTTTGCTTCTGCTTTCACTCAGAAGCATCACAATCAGCATGTAAAGAAGTCCAGGGTATCATGCTATAGAGACAAGCCAGATAGAAAGAGAGGTTTTGTGGGATAAGAAACAAAGTGAAAAGGGAGGCCTTGTGAAGGAGACTAAAAGCACCGGACACGTAAGTCCAACCCACACTAAGAAAAGGAACATCTCAGCTGTGCTAGCCTGTCCCATCCATTTTGTGGCAACACAGTGCTGCTGGCAGACATATGAGTGAAGTCATCTTGAATCGTACAGCCTTGGTTGAGGTCAGCCCTGGAAATACAACTATGGAGCAGAGGTGAGCTGAGCACAATGAGTTCTGCCTAAATGCTGGACCCAAATAACTGAGAACAAGAATGGTATTTTAAGCTACCAAGTTGTGTGGGGGTTTATTATGAAGCAGTAAGTAACCAATATAGTACCTCAGTGGCTATAATCGTTTCATGTACACCCCAGAAATCAATGCAGGGTGGTGGTATACTAATTATTTTACTGGGTAGTCAATTATAGATGTTCTGAAATTTCTCCTTTAAAAAAGTCTAAATGCATGGTTTTATTTTACTTTATTAATGTTTTTTTACCCTTGAGAGAGAGAGAGAGAGAGAGAGAGAGAGAGAGAGCAAGCATCAGTGGGGGAGGGACAGAGAGAGAGAGAGAGAGATGGAGACACAGAACCCAAAGCAGGCTCCAGGCTCTGAGCTGTCAGCACAGAGCCCAACGTGGGGCTCGAACCCATGAACTGTGAGATCATGACCCGAGTTGAAGTCGGACACCCAACGGACTGAGCCACCCAGGCACCCCTAAATACGTGATTTTTTAATGAAATCGTGTCTTGTGTCATATGTGCGCAAAATAGTGTACCTCTTAATGTTAAGAGTCAAAGTATATCTAGTCTAACAAAATTTGCAATACACATGGAAGATAACTAAATATTTTGTTTAAATAAAATATATAATTCATATTTCTAAAATATGTCATGTATAATAACATATCAAATAAAAATATATAAGTACCATTAGAAGAAGGAAGACATAGACATTCATGTAGATACCATTAAATTAAGGAGCATATCTGGATAATTTAAAGTTAGATGGTCTTACATTCAGATTTTCTGTTACCCAATTTTAAATGGCATGATAAATGGCACCCATGGATCATGAATTTTTAGTATTGAAGCAAAAACTGTTTTAAAAGTTGGAAATATTATATTTAACCATAAAAACAAATACCCCAGCTAATTTAATTTAGCTCATTAGTGTTATTTGTCAAAGCAATATAAAAAATATGAGAAAAACTTTTTGAATTAAGGCAAAGAACAGTGTTTAAACGTGTCTTATACTCTCCTCAGTCATATGAAGGACTACGTAATAGATTTTAGTCTCTGAAGATTGAAAGAGGAGCTGTACTTCCAAAAAATAGAATAAGTAGAGGAAATGATGTCAGGACACCAGGGTTGGCTCATTTAAGTGTCTGACTCTGGATTTAGGCTGAGGTCATGATCTCTTGGTTTATGAGACTTGGCCCTGCATCAGGCTCTGTGCTGACAGCATAGGAGCCTGCTTGGGATTCTCTCTCTCCTTCTTTCTCTGCCCCTCCCCCACTTGCACTCTCTCTCTTGAGGTAAATAAATAAACTTTAAAAAAGAGAATGTCAGATGAGAATCTTTTTTTACTGTGTTTGTTTGACCATTGATTATTTCATGTTTCTCTTAGCTCTTTTGGCTTTCTCTTCCTGAGTGAAGAGTGAAGAGTTAAATGGTGTTAATTAAGGATTATGACTAGATTTAATCAATCTTGCCACACATCACACTATAAATCAGAGGATCTTCTACTTTTACATTATACCAAAAAAAAAAAAAAGTGTCAGAGAAAATCCCTGATTTTTACCAAGGCAGTTTAATTTAAATCATACGAAGACATAGAAGATCTCATGAAAATGTTTTATAAAAGCTGATTTTAAAATGGTTCATTTGCTGTACAAAAATGTTTATAGAGTTTTAATAGTCTCTAGAGAGTCATAATTTTTCTTGAGTCTATTACTTATTATACTTTCCAGGCATTATGGTGTCATTTTCATTCAATGTAAATTTTTGAGGGAGAAGTAATCATAGCTGAAGTCTCTGAAAAATCATCCACTTGTTACAATTAAGTTGATTGCCAGTCTATATTTTTCATATGAGAAGAAGAAAATTTGCCATTTTGTGAATAACTTGGCAATGGTGAATGACACTCAAGTTTGCTATGTGGTTACAACATTCACATAATGCTTTTTCTCCCTCCATAATATATCTAACCTTTGTTTTCCCAAGCATTTTATAGACAACAAATTTCCAACAATTCCCAGCCCTAATCAAAGACAGAGGGCTGGATTTTGAGGCAGGGGCAAATAAAGTAAAAGTAATAAATTGTGTCCAGCTTACTTTTCCTGGGTTCATATTAATGTCATGTAAATAATGAGGCCAGGGCTCTCACTTTCTAGATTCTGCATTGCATTGGATTGCATAGACTTGAAAGTCAAGTCCAGTTGAAACAATGAAAAATGAGCATCTTATAAAAATATTAGAAGTAGAGATTTATAAGTGACTTTCCTTGGCATAATTATGCCTCTCAATTCCCATACATATGTAAAGAATGTCGGCAAGAGAGTTTTTGTTTGATGTGTCTTAGTCTTGCTGATATTCCAGAGGATTTTCATCATCTGATCATTTAATATGGAAGAAAAGACTGTCTCTTTTTTTGCGTCAGATGGCTTTAGCAGCCTAATTTATTTAGTAATTCATTGTTACTAGGATTTGTGTTAGTAATTCATTGCTGTATAACAAATCACACCTCCTCCCTTCTCCTCAACTGAGTGGCTTAAAAAAATCATTATCTTTTGTGATTCTGTGGGATACTGAACCCAAATGAGTAGCTGTTCTGCTCCACTTTATGTTTGATGAAGTGCAGTCATCTGGGGCCTTGTCCTGGAATGTCCAAACTAGCTCACTGACATGGCTTGGCAGTCAATGCTGCTCTTGGCTGGGATCTG
Organism: Lynx rufus; assembly: GCF_022079265.1. Classification (NCBI taxonomy): domain Eukaryota; kingdom Metazoa; phylum Chordata; class Mammalia; order Carnivora; family Felidae; genus Lynx; species Lynx rufus. The sequence goes on from NW_025814834.1 coordinate 155,230,054, forward strand.
TTCTGGAATTGTTGATCAGAGCACTTCAGTCTTTTTCCACATTATGTGGCTTAGTCTTCTCAGATGATGGGAGCTGGATCTAAAGAGAGGGAGGTCCAAGAGTGAGCCCCTGAACAGTAAGGAGGCAAAAGCTGCTAGTTCTCTTAAGTCCTAGGTATCAGTTAATTCCAAGGCTGTCACTTAAAAAAAAAATATTTATTTATTTTTAAGAGAGGCGGGGTGTGGGGACAGATGATCCAAAGTGGGCTCTCTACTGACAGAAGAGAGCCTGATGTGGGGCTCGAACTCATGAACCATGAGATCAAGACCTGAGCTGAAGTCGATGCTTAACCAACTGAGTGACCCAGGTGCCCCTCCCAGTCTGTCACTTTAACCACATTCTATTGGTCAAAGCCTTATGCCAGCCCATATCCAAGGGGAGGAAAAATAAGTTCCATTTCTTAAAGTGAGGAAGGACATCTGTGTATAGAGAGGCAAGGAATGTGGGGCCACTTTTGGAGACTATCACAGACTCATGTACTGAAGTTTCAACCTCTCTCATACCAAATCTATCACCTTACCAACTTTCCCATTCCTCATTTGTTGTATCCTTAACATAGAATGCTTTATTGAGGCTTCTCCGTTGAGTACCTACCATGTGCCAGATACAACTGGATAGCATGAAATGTACGAGAGAATGAATTGCAAGCCTCCCTAGGTAAAGATGACCCCTCAAAAATGATATGGTTTGAATATCCAAATTATTAAAGCTAGAGTTCCTATTGTCCTGTATGTCAAAAATTTGGACTTCTTGACAACCCTCTATATAATTTTGAGAGTTCCCCTGGAAAGCTTCATGGATGCCCCAGAACAATCAGCCCTGTGTTCCTCTCTTTTTACTTTGCCATCATACTTCTGCATTTAAACCAGGTTACCCAATTGATATGGTTTTCTTCCTTGGCCACAGTCATGGATAACTCACATGTTTTACTATATTTTTCATGGTAGAACTCATACCAGGAAATAACATTTATCAGGAATTCATAAAGGCTTGATGTTAAGATAAGTGTGACACAAAAAAGTAGCTTGAAACCACTGCTAGCAGGGGCTATTCGTCGATCCCACATAACAAAACTCTCAAACAAAGCATTGCCTAGCTATACACAGGCCTTTACGTTCTGGGTTCTGGCTTATTCCACATCACAGGAAATATACATGATCTCTATGAATAGAAGACTGATCCCAACCTTCTTCCATTCCCAGACACAAGAGGAACACCTAAACCACAGAGTCGCCTGGAGTCCAAGTTACAATTAATTTCCTGCCACTTATTTTCAGAATGCTTGGCAGTGAGAAGGCCTATTACTTTGGAGTGTAACACCCACTCATACGAGTATGGTGTTGTTTGGGTCACACAAACACCATGTAGAAACTGTAGTAACTGACTGTGCATTCCCCAAATCAGGTATGTTGTATTAAATGACACCCATGTGAGACAACTCATTTAAGGTCCTTTGATTTCTTTTCAACGAGTGGGACTTGGAGAAAAATCAAATATGATTATCTATTTGGTCTAGGCTGCTAATGAAAAAGAGAAGAGAGGAGAGGAGAGAAGGAAAGGGAAGGGAAGGGAAGGGAAGGGAAGGGAAGGGAAGGGAAGGGAAGGAAAAGAAAAGAAAAGAAAAGAAAAGAAAAGAAAAGAAAAGAAAAGAAAAGAAAGAAAAGAAAGAAAAAGAAAGAAAAAGCAATTGCTTAAATCAGAACTTGTTCCCTCTTTCCCCTTGGTGTTTCTCTCTCTGTCTCTGTCTCTCTCTCTCTCCTACACACACACACACACACACACACACACACACACACACACACATCACAAAGAATATATAAATTTAAAGCATAAGATACTCTGAATCCAGATTCAGGAGAAACTGCATTACACTAAGCTGTGCTAAATTTGACTTTTATTAGTTTCCTGAGGTGGCCATAGCAAAATACTACATACAAGGTGGCTTAAAGTAGCAGGAATGTATTCTCTCATAATTCTAAAGTCTGGAAACTGAGGTGTCCATAAGATTGGTTCCTTTGGGAGGCTCTGAGGGAAAATGTGTTTTGGGTCTCTCATTCAGCTTCTGGAAATTGCCAGTAATCCTTGGATTTCCTTGATTTGTAGACACATCACTCCAATCTCTGCCTTCAATGGCAACATTCTATTCTTCCCTGTGTATTTTTGTGTCCAAATGTCCCTGTTTTTCTGAATACGCCAGTCATGCAGTAGGGATTAGGCTCACCCTAATTGAGTATGACCTCATCTTAACTTGAGTACATCTGCAAAAACCCTGTTTTCAAATAAGGTCATATTCACAGGTACAGGGGCTAGGACTTCTTCATCTCTTTTTGGGGTGAAGGGGGGCACAATTATACACCACACTCAGTATTTGTATCTAGAAAAAGCTGCTGCCTTATAGATACACACAGGGCAGAGTAGTAAATAGCCCAGTTCACATTTATCACATAAGCGTCCTAATTTGGATTACATCAAGTCAGGACTCCCTAAGAATAATTTAAGTACTCACCTATTTGCCTAACATCTGTATCACTTAAAAAGTAGATTATCCAAGTTGTCCCTCACAGAATAAAGAAAGGTCTGCCCCAAAACAAATATCAATTTCCAGCCAATAAGGCACAAACTTCTTATCACCTCCCACTTGACAGTTTTCTAACTTCAAAAATCTTAAGCTCCAGTCTCCACTGGGCACCTGTTTACAAGGATAAAATGAAGTAATAGAATGAGAAATCCCCCAGTGTTCTTAGGAAGAAACAGTGATATACAAATCCGGGGCAGTTTTATTATTCTCTTTTCCACACCACTGAATTCATTTTCTCAGTGGGAAGCCTTTCCTATCAGCCTCTTTTTTCTACATTCTTTCCCAAAGCAGCGCTTATCTTTTTTTATACCCCTTTCACATATATTATGTCATTATCGCTAACAGCAAACTTTAAAAGAACCTGGATATTGGAGCTGTTGCTGTACTCCTGAGAGAATACTAGGCGACCCACTGAGAGAGAAGGAGTCTTGCTGTTAAGACTCTCCGTGTGGCGAGATGACCAGGGTAATTGTCCAGGCTGTGCATTGGCAGGGGTTGGACCAGACCCAGGCAAAACACCAGGGGCTCTGGGAGTTGGGACTGGGCTGAGAAAATACCTCCTGTCACTAGTGCAAGGGGGTGGTAATTCAGACTATTGTCTCTCCCTTGTGATTATTTTTAAAAGATTTTAAGTCAGGCTACTAAAACACACAGACTGTGATTTTAGCCTGGACACTGTTTGATCTGGGACAGGGCTGCTGACTAATTGCTGAGAGTTCTAAGTGGTTTGAATATTCCACTCCAGAGCTGAAGATTGCCCAAGATTCAATCTCAAACTTAATTTATTATGAAATAGTCTGACATAAAATAACTGTAGAAAACCGGGTAATAAACTCCGTTCTGAATGTCCTATTCCATTGTATTCGGTGTTTCTCATTTTTTAAATTGGCTCTTGAACTCCATGGTTTTTGTCTTAATATACTGAAATTTATTACTCTTCATTTTTGTTGTGCATTTTTGTGTTTGTTTAGGGAAATGTTTTCCTACCCTGAAGCAGTAAAGATACTCTCCTATATTTTTTTCTAAAGATTTTAAAGTTTGCTTTTATATTATATATTCACACCTATAGAAATTTATTTATGCCTATGTTATGAAGAAGGGATACTTTTTTTTTTTAATTTTAAAAGGGTAACCAATTTTCTAACCTCATATGTTGCATGGTACATATTTTCCCATTTGACATTTGTGAAAGGCAAAATGTTATGAAAAATGAGATACTTTTATTCTATAAAGATATATATAGCAGTTGGAGGAAAATTAATGAATGAGCATCTCAAAGCAAAGGTAGGGGACTTGGAGAGTGGTTAAACAAGAATCATCTGAAAGTCTTAGGGAGTCAAGAGGAAGGATACAGAAGGGTCTTATTTAAGGATATATGAGGGCATTTTAGTTTTCCTTTTTTTTTTTTAAGTTTATTTTCTGATGGAGAGAGAGCAAGAAAGTATGCGGAGAGGGGCGGAGAGAGGGAGAGAGAGATCTCCAAGCAGGCTCCACGCTGTCAGTGCAGAGCCCCATGCAGGGCTTCAACTCATGAAATGTGAGATCATGACCTGAGCCAGAATCAAGAGTCGGATGCTTAACCAACAGAACCACCCAGGCGCCCCAAGATTGCCATTTTCTAGAAAGTGTGAGAGGAATTTCAGAGAACAAAATGGTAGGGTGGGAAAATTCTTAACTATCACTGTTTTCTGGTAGCACAGCTCAGATAAAATTCAACATTGGCACTTATGATCAAACCCTCTATAGCAAGTTTTCCATAGGCCTGTGTCTGTTTCTAGGTTATTGATGTTATTGATTAGTCTAGCCATGTGTCAATATCATTCTTTTTTGTTGGAATAACTTCAAGATAATTTTTAATATCTCACAAAGTGAAAAGATGGCCTTGTTCTTCCTTTATTTAAAGTTATCTTGGCTCTTCTTATTTCTTTGTCAGCTTGCAAGAAACCAGTTTTGAATTTTACTGTTATTTTCTATACATTATTTTGATTTATTTTTCTATTTACTCGTTTGTTGTCATATGTTTCAATTAAATCCGCATCACAACTTGTTTATCCTCCTCGTTTTTAGTGAAATAGAGTAATTAGTTAAATGAATATTTTAATCAGTTACATTTTGATGAAAATTTAAATTGTACTAGGTTTGGCTTTAAGTAAGAATATGTTTCTGACCACAGAGTTAATATTGACTAATTGTACAAATTTTGGATAAAAGGGAAAATGTAAAGCAAAAAATGTTGTCAACATTTTATATGTTTCTTTCACGATTCTCATATGGAATATTTCTATATATGGTGACATTGGGATCACAATTACACATGTAATTTTATATTCTACTAAAATCAACTAAAATTCCAAAGTTTAAAAAAACTGATATTATACCATTGTGTGGATTTGCCATAATTACTTTGTTAGTTTCCATTATATAGGCGTTTGGGTTGTGTTTCATCCTTGGTTTTTATATATAACAGGTTTTCGGAGTATTTATATAATAAATCTTGCTAACTCTGCTTAATTCCTCAGGACAGAGGTTGGCAAACTATGGCTTGCTTCCTGTTTCTGTAAATAACATTTTATCAGAACCCAGACATGCTCATGTGTTTATGTTTGGTCCACGACAGCTTGCACACAACCACAGAGTAGCACAGTTGTGACAGAAACCATATGGTTTCACAAAGCCTAAAATGTTTCTTGCTGGCCCTTTGCAGAAAAATATTGCTAATTTCTACCTTAGGATAAAATGCTATACATAGAAATTTTGTCTGTGCATCCATAATTTTATAGTATCTGAGACACTATACATTTTCTCCCTGAGGTTCTGAGTTTGTGTCCATACATGACTTCTGTCTCAGAAAGCACAGTTAGCAGGATTGAATATTCAGCCTTAATTGTAAAATACATTTTATGGTGCTCCCCACCCCATGGGCTTTTTAAAATTATGATTCAAGCAGTTTATTCATAATGTTAAAAATAAATTGGTATTTACTTACTGCGGCAGATATTTTGATATTTTATATTGTAATGTTTAAATCACAATGCTGACTTGTGTGGCTGGCCCTCCACAAGTGTGCCCTTCCCTGAAATCACTGTAACAGCAGGTCATGCCTGACATATTTGACCACAGCCAAGAGAATAATTATTCCTGATAAAGCAACACTGTTTCAGTTTTACCCTCCTCTGTGTCCACATGCAGATACCCTAGTATATACCGGAAAACAGCACACAATTTGGCTCTTTTCTTTTTTATTTTAATTAAAAAAAAATTTTTTATGTTTATTTTTGGGAGGGACAAGGGAGTCTGTGAGTGAGGGAGGGGCAGAGAGAGAGGGAGACACAGAATCCGAGGCAGGCTCCAGGCTCTGAGCTGTCAGCACAGAGCCTGAAATGGGTCTCGAACTCACGAACCGTGAGATCATGACCTGAGCAGAACTCAGATGCTTAATCGACTGAGCCACGCAGGCTCCCCCAAATTTGTCTTTTTTCTGCCTTCAAGGAGATTTTTATCTTTCACCAATAATTTTGTCACACAAATCACTAGAACTAAAATTCTGGACCTGTTCTTTCTCGTAGTTCGTATCTCATCTTCTCTAGAAAAGAGTAAAGAAATATTTATGATTGTTTTTCTGTATATGGCTTATCAAATGCTGTACTGACAAGAATTATATATGCATACTTACACACAGAACAATTTTATTTGGTGGCAAATGAAAAAATGCAGATAATGGGAAACTATCTTTTTCTTTAACTGGCATAATAACCCTTGTACTATAATTTATTTTATGCCACAGATTTGTTGGACAATGGTGTATGTGTAATATTTTATAACAAATAACAACTAACATATTCTTTACAGGAAAACTGAATTAGAGAGACAAGAAATTTTTCTCTTTGTTCACTTATTTTATCTTACAGTGGTGTTTAAACTTATAATTTATTTGTTCTTTTTTACTGTCAAATGTTTTCAATTAAGAAATTAGAAATTAATTTTTAAGGATTAAATGTCTTTACTACCATTTTAAAGTATTGTGATTATTGATTGGTTTGTGTCAGGTGTGAGAGTGAAGGGCCATTATTAGAATATCATAGAGAAGATAAATGCCTATTGGTATTTGACCTCTTGCTTTTTGTCATGAGACCAAATAAGTCCTTTCTACATCTTATTTGAACTTTGGCCATGATATTTATTCATGACAGTGATTCTCAGAATATGGGTTTTCAGTGAGAATATGACTTTTTACAGAGCACTGATGTGCTTCTATGAGTCTGAGAAGTGATGAGAAAAAGGGGGATTTGGGTATATTGAAAATTCCATACTGGACTGATGCCAGGATTCCTGTCTAGTACGAAGTTGCATCCAGGCAGGATTACCCCTTTCTACCACCTTGAACTAGATAAAACCCAAAAACCAAAAAAAGCAGAATACTTAAAAATTTTTTTAATGTTTATTTGAGGGGCAGAGAGAGAAGGAGAGAGAGTGGGGGAGGGGCAGAGAGAGGTAGACAGAGGATCTAAAGCAGGCTCTGCGCTGAAAGCTGCAAGCCCAATGCAAGGTTTGAACTCACGAACCATGAGATCATGACCCGAGCTGAAGTCGGATATTTAGCCGAATGAGTCACCCAGGCACTCCCCCTCCGAAGAATGCTTTTATGATTTTGTAATCACTTTTCTAAAGAACCCGTGATAAGAGATGTTCATTTGTGAAAAGTAGACAATGGCTCAAAGACAGGCATGGCCCTGAATGGAGGAGAAACACTCTGCCCTCAGTGGTTAGCAAGGGGTTTGGGTTTTGACTTCATCTAACAGAAAGTCCTGATAATCTCTCTCATCGGCATATTTCAAAATGTGAATGGACATCATCTGCATCAGAATTATACCCTCACCTGCTTGTTTAATGTATGCAGGTGTTCATAGGTCTAAGAAAGAAAGGTCTCTAGAGCAGTGCCCTAGCGATCTACATTTTTCAGAAATGCCCCCAGGTAATTTTTATGTAGACAAAGCATTATTGATAAGTGTCTTTTCCACATCCTTCATTATTTTGGAATTCAGGCCTTTGAATTTATGGGAAATTGTGAGACGTTTGCACACATACAACGTTTCTATCCTGTGTGAAATACGAATTGTATATATATCTAATATACAAAACATATGGAAAATACCCTTAATATACAGTGTCAATGAGTGGAAAATGCTATGGCTATTGATTCAAGTGACAGTTTTGAATTCTCTTTCAGTTGTCTAAGCCTATTCCTCAGTGGTAAAATGGCAATTACAATTTAAGTCAAAGACCATATTCTAAATCATCTTTTTATTTCAAGTGTTCTAGTTAGTATCTCTTACCATTTATTAACCTGCCCACATCCATTCACACTCCCACACCCATGAAGAGCCCACTCATGCCATTCCTTCAGGTATGCACAGAAGCATAAATGCCTCACATAGAATAGGTAAAAATTCGATAGCATCCTTCTTCTCTTAAGAAAATCAATCTAGAAAATGAAGGAGTGAGAATATTGCCACAGGATGAGCTTCAATAGTTTGATTTTTGTAAGTTCCTAGGAAGTTTGAGACTTAGTCAAATATTATCTTCTTTGCCCTGGAATTCCTATGAAACCAGTTACTTCTTATCCTTTATTCTTGAAGAATGTAATTTATAGTCTTTCTGTGAGCTTTAGTTTTGGAGATCAATCTAGGAAACATAATCACAAAACAAATTAACAGGAATGTTCTCTACATCAAGGAAATTTTGGATAATAACTTTGGCTGGGGGTGAGGAGTTTTCATTTTACTAATGACTAAATGAGCATTGTTGGCTCTCACTAGCAGGTGCAAACAGCTCCAGACCACCACTGAGTGGTTCTCATCTTTGCCCTCCAAAGTAGAGAAATACAGCTGAGCACAGAATAGCTCCAGGGATAAAGACTACTTTACATCTTGACTTTTCAGGTTACTTTGGTGTTTTTGCAATATGTTCATATTAAGCAGAGTTCTTCTATAAATTAGAATATGTTGTGGAGGGGGTGCCTGGGTGGCTCGGTCTGTGAAGCATCTGACTCCTCATCTCAGCTGAGGTTTTGAGCTCAGGATTGGGAGTTCAAGACCCGGGTTGGGCTCCCCGCCTAGAATATGTTGTCAGGAAAACCATTTCTGCAGTGAGTGATAACTTTAACCCGTGACACCATATATGCCTCAAAACGACCTCATGGAAATGTCCACAGAGCAAATCAAACCTCAAATACCTAATACTTTTTTAAATGTAGGAGACCACCTTTGCAACTTCTGCAGAGGCGTGTGAGGCTCTGGCCCTTCCCTGGACATTGATACTTGCATGAAACACCACCTTATTCCGGGCAGATCTTTGAAGCTGTGCTCTTCTGTGATAGGCAGTGGGCCACTACCCAAGGAAGAAAAAAACAGCTGACTTAAATGTTCCTCTCTTCCACCTTCTCTTCCCTTTCTTGTTCTTTCTCCTCCCTTCACTCCTCCCCTCCCTCTGTCTCTCCTTCATTTTGTTCTTCCATCATTTCTTTTCTTCTTCTATTTCCTATAAATACATTAAACACCAGAAATAGTGCTTTGTGTAGAATTAGATCAAGAATACAGTTTGAAGTAAACGTGTATATAAATAAATGTTGATATGGGTCTGTCATATTAGGATAAATATTTGTCTCTGGCTGCCTGGCACAGTCACTCAAAAATACTCTGTTTCAAGTTCACGCAAACTGTGATTTTCATATGGAATGACTTGGTAAGGTGGACTAGCTAATTTCATGACTTCATGGGGGCTTTCAATTTGACCTAGCAAAATAGACCGAGTTGATGTATTTCAGGAAACTGTGCTTAACCTACCTTTCAAAATCAGTAAAAAATGCTGAGCATTGAGCCAGAAATTTTGTTAGTCATTTCAATATTTAAACTATTTCTATTTAAAATATCTTTATGTTAGGTGACTGGGTGGCTCAGTTGGTGATTTTGGTTCGAGTCATGATCCCAGGCTCCTGGGATCAAGCCCTTCATAGGTCTCTGTGCTGAGAGCCTGCTTAAGATCCTCTCTCCCTCTGACCCTCCCCCCACCTCAAAAGAAATATATCTTTGTGTAAGAATTTAAACATTGTTACATATGCCATTTCTGTTGAAATGTAACTATTCTGACCTTATTTCATCTCATTTTTATATCTTAAGTGCTTTTGTGCCTGTCTTTTAATGAGAAAGTTAAAATACCTAGATAAACTGAGGGAATTGGTATAAGAGGTGGTTCTGGTTCTACCAAATAGATATTTTTAAATTTTTACTCGAACATCGGTCAAATGCTATTCCCTGGAGTTTCGTAAGACCAAAAGCAAATGATTTCTGTGATGGTGTTGCAATGCACAGATGTGGTGAGAGGCTGAACTGTCTTCCCCAGAACTCCCTTTCGAGAATGTTTCTGGGCTGATTCTAGGAAATTATAATGTGCTCTAAGAGGTAATCTCTTGTGAGAATGGGTCAGGGAAGGGAGGCAGTGGCCATTTTTAATCAAGCACACACCTTCTCACAGTTACTCAGTCACACACTAATCTAGATGCTGCAGTGAAGGGATTTTGCAGAAGCAATTAAAGTCTCTAATCAGTTGACTTTAAGTTAATCAAAAGGGAGATTATCCTGGGTGATCCTGATTATTCAGCAGGAAGGCTTTTCAAAGAGGGCTCTGGCCTTCTCTGAGATCAGAGATTCCAAAAAGCAAGTTAGCAATTCTTCCCCCTTCTCCCCTGGGTCTTCCTTCCTGACTGCCTGTAGACGACAAAGTTCAGATTACATCCCCGGAGTCTCAGCCTAATGATGATCTTCCCTCCCTGACTGCTAGTCCTGCACACTCTGGTTTTCAAATTTCAGCTGGCTCCATCATAACTGCATAAACCATTCCTTGAAATACATTTTTAAATATAATCATAGTTGTTTTGTTTTCCTGGTTGCACCAGACTGATGCATTGCCAAAGAGTGACCTGAAACTAGGGCTCCTGCCAGAGATTGGTGTGAAAAATAACTACAGTCTGTATATATGTGTGTGTATCAAGCACTAAGAAAATTAATTCGGATAATAAATAAGAATTATTTATTTTGTACAGAATGTTCTGTCAGAATGCAGGCAAAGTATGAACATTTTGAACAAGTGATTCACTTGGGGTTATAGTCAGTTCACAAGAAGTAAAATGAAATTGGAAACTTCTATTTTATATTGACAAAAAGAGTAAATGTATTGAATAAAGAATATACTTAGACAACATATTTCTAGACCACTAGTGCTTTGAGATTGTATCAGATTTTTTGGAAGATCTAATGTAGAATATGTTGGTTGCAGTATGTTTACATTAATGACATTTTTAAAAAGTTTTTATTTATTTTTAAAAGAGAGAGCGTGGGGAGGGGCGGGGGGGAAGAGGATATGAAGTGGGCTCTGTGTAGACAGCAGAGAGCCCAATGTAGGGCTCGAACTTACGAACCGTGAGATCATGACCTGAGTTGAAGGCAGAAGCTTAACCGACTGAGCCACCCCGGTGCCCCAATGACATTATTGCTACAGATAACTACTTGCCGCTCAGCCAATGTGTGTTTTCCATAATAAGGCCATTTAGGTGAATGACATAGCTATCCTGATCATCCCATAGAGGATTCAGTGTATAATACAAAGATAGTTATAAATTAGAAAAGTGGAGGAAAAGTAAGGCTACTCCTTATTGAGAGAGAAACTGCACTGTGAGAGCAGAGATGATGGGCATAGATATGGAACCAAATCATTTATTTTTCTTATAGGATGCGATCTCTGCATTAGGAAACTAGGATAAGTCCCATTAAATAGTACAATCTATTTGATTTTTAAAAAATATTTTATATAAGGTCTGTGTACACAAATAACCATTGATGGACTGGGAATACCTGGGATCCCTAACAACCAACATGAAAGTCAAATAAAATGATATGGATTCTGCTGTTGTCATATATGTTGTTCTAATTTAGGAGAGAATAATTCAGAACGTATTGATTGAGCACCTGCTATAGCCAGAAATTATTCTAAGTACCTTGGAGAAAATAAAAATTAAAAATATGGTTTCTAATGGTAAGTTAGGTATAATCTAAAACTCTTTAATTCTGTAAAATATTTCTCTTTAATCAATTAATTGCTTCTCTTATTTTTATTTAATATGTTAAATCATAAGCTTGTGGGAGTAGCACAGTCCTTGCCCTAATGGAAATTATATTTAGTAAATAGCATGAATTAGATCATAGAAGAGATTTTTAGTTGTTGTAAATAGATATATTTTTCTCATTAATACATGACATAATAATAACTAAATGCCGTATTTACTAGTGTTGTCATATTATTTAATATTTGGCTATTCATGTGTAATTCTTGATGGATCAGGGACTTCAGTTTATTTGTATTTTTATCATTCCATAATTGCTTAACAAAAATCTAGCTTCTCATATTATTTTGTAGAATCTCTTTAATTTTCAAATGCTCTTGACTGTTAGTTTTCTGAAACTTGTAGGCAGCACTTATAAATGTCCTCTGGTTATCACCTTTTGTAAATGTTGCCTATCTAGAAAGAGCTAAAGCTTATTCTAGCATTTCATCATTGAAGGGCGTCTTGCTGGTTAGAGAAGCAATCACATTTTCTAATATTTCCTCTCAAGTGAATTATTTGTGATATTGTAGATGTTTAACATAGTGGTTCTTATGCCTGGAATTTTCTTGCCTGGGGTTTGTTCAGCTGGATCCCATTCAATAGGCATTTAATGCAAGTCTTTTCCTAACAGTCTGTTTTTCATCTATGACTAGACCAGAGATTGGCAAACTATGGTCCATGGGCTAAATCCAGCTCAACACCTATTTTTATAAATAAAGTTTTATTGGAAAACAGCCATTTCCATTCATTTATATATTTTCTCTGGCTGTTTTCACACTACAGCTTGCAGATTTGAGCAGTTGTGACAGAATCCATATGGCCTGCGTGATAGTCAGAATCCTAAAATGGCCCCATGATTTCCCACCTCAATTCCCAGAACTGTGAATGTTGCCTGTCTGGCATGCATTGCAGCTCAATGTCTCTCTCTGCCTGATCTTGCTTCTTTCTCTCCTTGCGCAGGTTTTAATTAAAAGGACATCCCCTAGTCTGGTTCCTGGAGGACCCAACCTGTATCACAGAATTGGATCATCAAAACTCGCTTATTTTCAAAAACCTAGGATGGCCTCCTCCACCACTATTATCCTTGCTACTTGCAGATGAGTGACAAATCTTTAGTCATTCATGGGAATTTGGTGAATTTCCTCTGCACTGCTCTCTTTTTTTTTATCCGATGTCCTTCTCCCCTGGGTTGATTCCTACCTTAGAAAGGATTCTGTATCGTGGTATAATTAAGGTAATGCCCTGAATCTTGCACAATTGAGGTGACAGTGGGGGCCTCCTTAAGAAAAAGTGCCTGCAGGTTAGAGGCTTGAAGCTTAAATTCCATTCTAAATCTTCCTTTGCTCACCAGAACCAGAGCCTGAGGTTTGAAAGAAAGCAAATTAGCACTTTCTTACTTGGCCTTCTTGGCCTTCTTGAAAGAGTTCTAATTTGGAGTCAGAAGGCATTGGTTAGGGTGTAGAATCAGACAGACTTTGTTTGAATTCAGACCCTTCTATACTAGCTGTGTGATCTTGATTATACAACTTCACTGAATCTAATTTCCTCAACTGTAAAATGGAGGTATTCATATCTACCTCGTGATTTTCCTGTGAACATAAAATGGACAAAAATGTTGCAAAAGGACATAACATAATGCCTGACACATTTGTAAGTCTTCAGTAACATATTAGTTATTATGATTTTGAGTGTTACTAGAATTGTTGTTACTATTATTATATGTCAGATCACACCAATTCTTGCTTCAAAATCCGTCAATGACTCCCCATTTTATTTAGGATGAAATCCAGTGATTAGCATGCCTCATAGATCCCTTTATGGCCTGTTCCTTGCTTGTCTCTTAGCCTCATCTTTGCCATTTTCACTCAATTCCAGACACATTAGCGTCTGGTTCTTTAATGCAGCAAACTTTGTCTCTCTCAGGGCATTCCACATGCTATTCCTGGGTATGGTATTCTCATTTTTTCTTCCATTAATTTAACTAATTGCTACCTATTCCCCAAGTTTCTAATTAAACGTAGGCTTAAGGAAAATCTTTTCCTCCCTACCACCCTGACCCTCCCTCCAGGTTTAGGTAAGAACACCTTATAATTGCTCAACTCAGTTCTTACTCAAGCCTCATAGCATTTATTATTGGATGTAATTATATTTTTGTGATTATTTGATTACATGGATGTAACTTCCATGGTGGAAGGCCTTGCTTTATTTATTGACATGTCTCCAAACCTACAACGGTTCTTGTTCATAAAAGGTGTTAAATGGATACTTATGAATCAGCTGAGTAAATGTTTCTGTGCATCATTAGATTGAAATCTTTTGAAAGCAGGTGGTATATCACTTTACTCCCCAGTGCCTCATGTAATGCCTTGATGTATGTTAGGATCTCAATAAATATTGGTGGAATGATTGGATAAATGAATAAATAAATGCTTCTATAGTTTTCTCTAATAAAGAATATATAAATAATTAGGTAATAAGAAAAACTATAGAATGTAAGTTAAAGAGTAAAACCTTCGTAATATTTGGGTATTTGATCAGAGATCTAGCTAGCTATCTGAATTGGGTCTTAAGGCTGATATAATGAGGGGAAACTTTTTTTTTTTAAATCACACCAGTGTGCCTTGATGCTCATTTACAAATAAAGTTAAGCATCTTTGAAGGCTTTCTAGTCACATAGATGTTTAACCTTTCGTAGTGCCAGGTTATGTGCTTTGTCCAAGTGTGTTTCAAGCTTTATTTTCTTCCTGATTCATAAATATCTCAATGTTCTACCCAAGTTGTATATCAACTTTTAAACTCGGAGGTAGCTTTCTTCCACCTGTGCTCCAATCTCTGGAAATCTTCATTTATTTCTCTTTTCTCTCTCATTCTCTCTGTATGTGAAATTGCAACGAACACTTCTATTGAACATCCAAGACCAAAAGTCACTACTTTACCCATTAAGGATTTTGAACTTTTGATTATCAAGTTGATCGTGAAATGTTTTTTTGATTGTATTTGTCTTCTTGATATATGGGAATATTTAAAATTTAAGTAGATAAATCTACCAATCTACCATTCTTTTGTTTTTCATGTATTTACCTTTAGCATTGATGCCATGATAAAAGAGATTTCTTAAATAGATAGACAGAGATATGTTTTTCCCCCTCCCTTCATGTTATGCTCATTTTGTAAAGAGAGATGAATAGAAGCACTTATTTTATAAGGTGTCTGATTATTGGTAGTGCACACATATAACCTCCTGAGCTGTATTTGAAATTCATCAAGTAAGAATTCATTTTTTTGGAATGGAATAAGGGGTTATCAAATTGTGTATTAAAGAGTCAGGTCAAATGTGCCCCATGAGGGCAATACAACCTCAGATAAAGGGCAGGAACTTTAGAAATCAAGCCTATTCTCAACTTCTTGGTGGCAGGGAACTGCTTTAGGAATCTTTGTTAACTCTGTACCTGGGACAGTGTCAGACACAGAACACTCACTGGTTGTTGGATGAATGAATTACTCGGGATTCTAGTAAAGCCCCATGATTCACAAGCCATAGAAAATGGCCAAATTATTTAATTTTTCTGACCATGTATTTCCTCATTTGGAAAATTTAGATGATAATTTATTTTTAAGGTTTTGGGAGCATTACATTAAGTAATTCTGAGAAAGTCCTTGAAATATGGTGGGTAGGTGATAAATAGTATATTTTATCATTTAGTCCCATGCTTTTTAGCCTGGGTTCTAGAAAAGATTTTAGAGGATTCAATAAAACTTAAGCTGAGTTATGAAAGAATAAAAGAGGTTTTAGACATACTTCTGCATGCGTAGAGGTTTTGATAGGAAGTTGTATATCTGTTTTTATGCTTGAGATTGAAGCTAGACTTGGCAAGAAAGCTTTGGAGAAACTTATTCTAACAGAAATGGTAGTTTGAATCAATTCTTTATTACTCCCATGTAAAATTTGGACTGTAGTTCCACAAACACTTTCTTTATCTGAACTTTTAATTGATTTCAACTAAAAATTGATATGATGATTTTAAACTTGGCTATTGATTCTACCATTCTGAAAACAATCTGGGAAATTTACTCTCTAGTGAGCACAGATCAAAATAGTTAAGATAGTACAATTAATTCTCAAATGCAGCTGCTATGAAAATTTATTTTTATTATCCCAGTTGTATGGTTCTCTCTTGACATAACAATTCAATACAGTTATAGAGACAACACAACTCCTTAGTATAACCATGGGTCTTCTCCTTGCAGCTGTTATTCATGAATGAACATGAAGGGACAAAGGAGGGGCAGCATGAATGACTTTTATGATTTCTTTTCAATGCACATCTATGTAATATATTGGAGAGCCACTGTAGTTGATAAGAAATTACACAGTTTAATGAACATAGCATTTGTTTCATCTAAGGCTTAAAAGAGAATATAGTTTGAGACTGACAAACTTTCCAATGATATTTTGAATATATAGATTTTCAAAAAATGTTCTTGTGCAGCATCCTATTACCCGTCTTCAGCAAACTAATCCAAGTGTATACATATTATCAAACAAACTTGTTAATCTTATCACTTAAAAAATTTTTTTAATGTTTTTATTTATGTTTGAAGGGGAGAGAGACAGAGCATGAGCGGGGGACAGAGCAGGAGGAGCAGAGAGAGAGGGAGACGTAGAATTTGAAGCAGGCTCCAGGCTCTAAGCTGTCAGCACAGGGCCCAATGCGGGGCTCGAACTCATGAACTATGAGATCATGACTTGAGCCAAAGTCGGACGCTTAACCGACTGAGCCACCCAGGCACCCCATTATCACTTTTTAGGGACCCCAAAAAGTATTCTACTTTATGAAGGTACTTACAAATAAAGAATTGAATGATTTTTTTAAGTTTATTTATTTATTTATTTTGAAAAAGACAGAGACAGTACGAGTAGGGGAGGGTAGACAGGTGGAGAGAGAGAGAATCCCATACAGGCTCTGGGCTGCTGCCAGTGCAGAGCCCGATGTGGGGCTCAAACCCATGAAACCATGAGATAGTCACCTGGGCCAAAACCAAGAATCAGACACTTAACCAACTGAGCCACACAGGCACCCCTAATGAAATGTTTAAAAAGTTAAATGTAGGAAGTATATAAGTAACCTGAATCATACTGTGTGAATTTTACATATTGTATTTGGAATAAACATTTTATTGTGATGCATAAAGAATATGTACAATAAATATTTCATGACAACTCATAAAATCTGTTATTATTATTTGCATTTCCATAGTACAATAGACTTGTATCATAAGAACATTTATATGAAGATATGTTTTTCTTTTTACTTAAAATTCAGTTGTTTTTTTTTAATAAATCAATTTTATACTGCAATCATGCATACCTGATGTGTGTCCTTAATGGCCCTTTATAAAACCAGCATTTAAGCTCTTACCTAATGCAGGGAAATTTGATTTACTAGAATATGCAACTTGATTGCCATAGGAAAATGTTTACAGAGGTTTTGCAGTATTAAAATTGCATCCAATTTCTTTGTACTTAACTGTAAGGAGAATGCAGGGAATAAAGATGAATGATTGACTAATGTCAGAAGGTTCCATATTTATAAACATATGATGCACTGATAAGCCTGGAATGTCATTAATCCACTCTATTCATGTGTAAGTTTTAATGTTCTATGTTTCTGATGATACATAAAAGAAATTATTAAAATAGTAGGGAAGGTTTGTTAACATCAATCCTAATGTTTAAACAATGCTGAGCTCCCTGGGCCAGGGAAATCTGTTATTGGGACATCATAGATAAATGATAGATATGAAAACAATAAATAAACACTACAATGTTTTTTTGTAATCATTTTTCATTTTGTCTTTTGAGCTTTATTGAACTAATCTGGGCTCAAAGCTCCAAATGAATTGAAAAAAAAAAGTTTTGGAAATAGATGACTGAGAAATTAGCTTGAGATGCATGTGTAGTCAGTATAATACCATAATACCAAGCCTACATTTTTAACTTTTATTTTCAAAATTAGACAACAGTGAATACTTTCTTGAAATCCGGTGCTTCATTTATATGTGTGTGTGTGTGTGTGTGTGTGTGTGTGTGTGTGTGTGCGCGCGCGTGCGTGTGTCTATTTGGCTGGTTGGTTTCTGCCACATTAGTCTTTTCTAGTTTTTTGTTTTTGTTTTTGTTTCTGTCAATTTTTAAACCATAAACCACTCCTTGTTTCTCATGTTCATAGGAACCTCTTGATCCACATATTCTTGGTGGTATCCTGTGTTCTATTCTCCTTTAACTTTTCTACTTTTAGATACATACCTTGAGGAATTTCGTCTTCTATTCCTATGGTTTCACCTATCAGCTCTTTGCAGGTGATTCTGAAGTCTGTAATTCCAATCAACATTTCTTTCAAAATCCAAACTGATACCCAGTCCTTCTGAATATTTCTGCCTTGACATGCCAAAATAACATGCAAATCAAATCTGGCTTTTCATTGTCCTTTTCCCAAAACAATATCTCATAAGTGTGTGGGGGGGAGGATCAAAAGTAGCAATTCTAGCTCTGAAAGACTTCAGGAAGGACAGAAGAAGCAGAAAAGTAGGAGAAGAAAAAAGCACAGAATTTCTGCCTCTATGGAACAACCTTAACTCTAGGACCTTAACTTCAGTAACAACCTAAAATCTGTGCAGAGAGCACAGGGGCCAAAATGACCCCAGGAAGAGTGGGTGAAGCACACAAGGGCTGTATAAGGGTTTTCCCACAACAATCCTAGGTAAAGCCTGTACCCTGGGCTTGGCTCTCCCTTGTTGGACCTACAGAGGCAAAGACACAATGAAAAGCAAAACCTCTTCTCCCTTTCATCATGTTAGATGTGGGCATTAGAAATGACACAAGAGACTTTGGAAAAATGTTCCCAATGTCCTTTGCTTTATGCCACCATAAAGCTACCTTGGTAGAAGAGCTAAGGAAAAGAAATACTCTTATGTTGGTGCATTAAGAACAGTAGCAAAAGCTAACAAATAGGTTTTCTCCAGTTTCTGGATAAGCATTTACTCAAGTTCCAGCACTGATAGTGACATCAAAATTACACATTTGTCTCACACAGAAAATGTTAACATACTATTGAGAACCAAAATAGATTGAAGAAAGTGAAGGAAATGAAGTAATGCAAATGAAATCATGGGGGATCCAGGTAAAAATATCTTGTTTGTTAATTACAGGCATACGTTAAAATATTTTTTGGTTCCAGACCACTACAATAAAGCAAATCAAGTGAACTTTTTGGCTCTCAGTGCATATAAAAGTTACGTTTACACTAAACTGTAGTCTATGAAGTGTGCAATAATGTTATGTCTAAAAACATGTATGTAAGTTAAATAAAACTACTTTATTGCTAGAAAATGCTAACCACTGGGGGACCTGAGTGACTCAGTTGGTTGAGCATCCGACTATTGGTTTTGGCTCAGGTCATGATCTCACAGATTGTGAGTCCCAGACCCTTGTTGGGCTCTGTGCTGACAGTGAGAAAAAGAGTAGCCATCCTAGGTCCCTCCTGAGCTGGGTCCCCTGCTCTGCTTACCTCTACCTTTGTAGTGATTCAGATCCTCATCACCACTACTTGGGATTTTTATAGCATCTTGAGTGTCTGAACTATGAGGTTACCTACTTGCACTGAATTAATCCACATTTCTGTTAATATGCTTCCTAAAATATAAACCTGATTGTTTCAATAGCCTCTAATGATTTCTAACTCTTTGGTACAGCTTTAATTCTTTAGTCTGGCATAAGAAACTTCATGCTCCTCCCTGTGTCTTGTCTTCCACTTTAAATTCCATTAGTACCTGCCATTTCAGAATACAGCACACCTCAGTGAGGCTTCCAGGGTCATCTTTCCAGGCCCTGCATATCATCTTCTGTTCATCTTTCAATAATTTGCTAATCTATAGCCTCCTGAAAGAGGTCTTCATTGAATTCTTCTCTCTTCTCTTGTCCTTCCAGGCAGAACCATAGACTTTCTTTTCTATGTTTTCCTATCACCCCAAAGCAAAATCCTCTTTTAAACTTAGAATAATGTTGGGTAGATATTTGATTATATACATCTCTGGCTCATTGTGTTCTGCCATCTTTGAGGAAAGGGGTTTTGTCTTATTTGGTTTTATATATCTGCAAACAGTATACAAAGTGGGGGCTTAATATTTGTCTGCCAAGGTTTGAATGTCTCAAAGCATGTAATAGAACTGAGGATGTTCATTATACTAGTAACAGTTTCGTTATAAGTCCCAAGTGCTGTATGTGCATTTTGAAAGTCTCTAACAGCAAGGTGAGGTTTTTATCATTTTTTGTTTTTTAACTTTCTTGCAATTTGTAGGTTTCTTGTACATTCATCAATGTGGAGTTCAAACAAGTCCATTCTATATTGAAACTATTCTCAGTTTATATATTATTTTAAATTAAATTATTGTCTACTTGTTTTTGTTTTTTGGTTATCTTCCATGAACACATTGTGTTTGTCAAACTAAATTTATTTTCAAAGAGGGGTAAGCCCTAGATGACTTTCAACGAAGAAGGAATTGGCTACATTAGAATTCAATAAAAGTTTGATAAATGTTTGTTGGATGAATGAAAGTATTTTTTCTCCAAGTGCCTTAGGATGCAACATTAACAAAATGGCCATAAGTGCAGTATTCTGCTTTTCAATATGATTATTCTTTGTTATTTCTTACTGACTAAACTAGGAAATTTTTGGCTAGATACTACTAAGCACATTTGCTAAATCTAAAAAGTAATAAGATGTTTACGGATTTTTCATGTTTCAAATCCATTAATAAGAAGGACCTCAAAATTTAAAGACATACACCATTATATCTGAAAAGCAAACAACAAACTGTAAAAATATTTGTGACCTCATTACCACATAATGACAACCTAAGTACATAAAGATCAACAAAACATATGGGCCAAAGACATGATTAAGCATCTTATGAAACAAGAAATATAGACAGCCATGCACATAAGAAAACATGCACAAATATCAATAATAAAACTGCATATTGAAATATTCAAATATTATTTTTTGCTGATCAAAATAGTATGTTTATCAAAAAATTATATGTATAGGGGCGCCTGGGTGGCGCAGTCGGTTAAGTGTCCGACTTCAGCCAGGTCACGATCCCGCGGTCCGTGAGTTCGAGCCCCGCGTCAGGCTCTGGGCTGATGGCTCAGAGCCTGGAGCCTGTTTCCGATTCTGTGTCTCCCTCTCTCTCTGCCCCTCCCCCGTTCATGCTCTGTCTCTCTCTGTCCGAAAAATAAATAAACGTTGAAAAAAAAAATTATATGTATAGATTTTGGGAGAAAAGACACACTCACATGCTGTTTGTTTATAAGGTAGATCTGTACAATTTTTCCAAAGAAAATATGGTAGTAAATTGTTAAAGTAACCAGATTAAGCTCAAAGAGAGTTGCTAATGCTAAGCCCCACCTTAGCAAACCAAAACTTAACTAAATTTCTATACTTGGCTCTCCCGGCAAAGAAAGGTCTGGATCAGCTACTCAGTACTTGTTTCCTCAGCACAAATTACCCTAACTTAGCTCCAAGACTGCCTTCCACATTTAAGGAAATGTGTTGCATATAAGGAACCCATCGGCAAATGCCCAGTGCATCTTCCTGTTCCTTCTCACTCTGGTCTATAACAATCTCTTTCCTCGTATAACTCCTCAGAGTTTCTTACTCTCTACTATATTGGATGTTGTTAGATTCATGAATCACTGAATAAAAGCTTACTAGATCAGTAAATTGTCTGTGGAAAATTTTCTTTTATCACTAGATCAAAAGATTGAAATATATTAATATCCTTAAATCTGGTCATTGCATTTCTAGAAATTTGTCCTACTAAAATAGTAGCAACACATATTTTTTTAATTTTATTTTTTTTAGTTTACATCCAAATCAGCATACAGTGAGTAGCAACACGTATTTTTATTCATTGATCTATTATATAATTGTGATATTGTGACTTGTAATACAAATATATATTAGATTTTCATACTTATTTCTACCACAGGACTCCTAAAACACATGGAATTTCCTAAGTGATAAAGCAATAGAGATATCTTTTATTATTGATAACAAGCCCCTTTCAACCAAATTAACCACGTTAATAAGGTAACTTTTGGAAAGCCCCTAATGACGGGTTTGGTTGCTAGGGGAGCTAACCATGTGATTGGAACTTTCAATCCTCCCACTCAACCTCTAGTGGGGAGAGAGGGATTAGTGACTGAATTAATCAGTAATGCCCAATGTTGCAATAAAAAATGCTTGTGTAATATAGCCTCCACAAAACTCCAAACTGGTGAGGTTTGGAGAGTTTTCATGTTGGTTGAATCAGAAGGCATCTATGTGCCTGGAGAATGACATGTGGCAAACTCTGTGGGGACAGAAGTTCCTATGCTTGGGACCCTGCTGGACCTCACCCTACATATCTTTTCATCTGACTGTTCATTTGTATCTTTTAATAACCTTTGTAATAAATCAGTAATCTTATAAGTAAACTGTTTTCCTTAGTTCTGTGAGCTGCTCTAGCAAATTAAGGTATGAATAATGGGATCCTCAAATTTTTAGCTTACTCAAGGAAAGGGTAGTAGAAATCTCTGATTTGTATCTGGTTGTTCAGAATCACAGGTAACAACCTGGAGTTGCAATTGACATTTGAAATGGGGAGAAGGGGCAGTTTTGTTGGATTGAGCCCTTAATCTGTGGATTGTGGTAGATAGTGTTCAAACTGAATTGAATTGTAGGATATCCAGTTGGTGTACAGAATTCTTTGGTGTGGGGAAAACCACACACACACACACACACACACACACGCACACACGCGCACACACACACACACACACACACACACACATCTGGTTATCAGAAGTGGCAGAAGTAAAGTATTGAGAATAGTTCTGTGCATAGATGGAAAACAGAAGAGCTTTTTTTTTCTTATTCCCTACACAATAATTAAAACTGAAAATGAACTATTGATCACAGACTAAGAAAATTATTTTAAAAATTAAGAAATAAACATTATTTGTTATGTGTCACTAAAATCATTTTAATATTCAATCAATGACATTGCAAATTTTTGTTAAATAAGGATGGTTGTCATGAATTTACAAGACTCCGTATGGCATATGATGCCAGTTTTATCAATGTATATACACTGATATTTGAAAGCTTCTCAAGCATCTGGTGTACATTTACCTTTATTACTGTTAATACTCATTTCTACCGTTCACCTAGACTATGAGGATAAATAATAACAGAGCAATACTGGGGAAATGGCCATGAAAGAAAAAGAAAAACATAGATTTCCTTGGTATAGTAAAAGGGTATGACATGGTTGGAGATTCCTATAATATTTATTCCTATATTGCTATTTATTCCTATTATGTGTAAGCATAAAGCAAAAAGATGTTCCCTGTGGTGGGTGATAAGAGATCAACAAGAAGGGTTGGTGATACCTAATATAAATGTATTTATAAATAAAATGTAATAGGTGATGCCTATTATAAAGGCCAGTATATGACTTGTTGAAAAGTTAGACATTTTCCCATAGGCAAACAAACACACAGATAGATAAAATTTTCCTGGTAGAACAAATCAGATTTGTATTATAGAAAAATCACTCAAGAAGCAATGTGAGCAATAATTTTATGAGGAAGAACTGGAGAATGAGACTTCCATTAGGAAGTCATTTTTAATTCTTTATTTGGGGGATAGAGAGAGAGTGAATGAACATTGTGACAATGGCCATGGAGAGGAGTTAGATTTGACACAGTTTCTGACTCACTACAGAGATGAAGAAAAGAAAGAGAAGTCATATAAACCTCAGAAGTTCCTAGCTTGGGCAGATGATCTCTTGGTGACTTTATTATCTATTTTACAGAAAAATGAGGAGCAGTAGACATGTATAGAGGGAAGAAGATGGATAATTACTGGATTTATTTTTGTTTCTTGGGAATCATCAATGTGATTATTTTTACTAGAGAGTTGGCAATCCTGGATTTATTCCTTCAGGATTTGGAGCTAGAGGTTCAGATTTGAAAGTCTTTAAGATTTGAGCATAGTTATAGTTCATATTGTATGTTTTTATCTATAATATTATTTCATTGAGTGAGGAATATTTAATGCAGGATTGGAATATGGAAGATTGTGAATTGGATAAAGTTCACATGTCTGAAAAATGCAGAATTCTGGGTCCTCAAAAGTAAAATAGTTTGTTATTTTATATTTTCTGGACTCAAAGGCTTTTTTTCTTCCAAGCTACATAATTGTATTGTCATCAATATCTACAACAATGAAGATTTCTGAAACCCTGGATAGAAATTCCAGGATCTAACAGCTTTTGTTTTTCTGAAAACCTTGGGTAATTTTATCCATATTCTTTAACCTATTTCTATATTTTTGTAGTCTATCCTTCATATATTTCTTTCTGTATTCAGTGAAAATTTATTGAGCACATACTACTCAGGTACGGTTCTAGAGTCTAGATATATAGCATTTAAATACATGCCCTAAAAACTCTTATGTCTATCAGGGAGAAAGTAGTCAAATGCTTGAGCAAAATATACAAATTTTCAAAGCTCCCCCTCAACCTTTACTCCAAAATAACAATACTTAGTTACTTCTGTATCTGCCCCAGAATAGAAGACAAAGGATGACAACTTGGATAAAGAACTCCCTCAGTCTAATAAGCAAATAATTAATTCTTTATCTACTTCATAAGGAGTTCTGCTCTAATGTTTGAGATTGAGCACAAAGTTTTCAAATGGTTGATTTCTCCATGGAACACAAATTGAGTTTTTCTCTTAAATGAAAGAAATGATAGTTTCAGTTAAAAAACATATTGTGTTTTTTTTTTTTTATTTCAGTTAGTGCCATATTGTCCTGCATATATTTCTCTGTGTTCTCAGATTAATATGCCTTCTTTTTTTTTTTTTTTTTTAATTTTTTTTTCAACGTTTATTTATTTTTGGGACAGAGAGAGACAGAGCATGAACGGGGGAGGGGCAGAGAGAGAGGGAGACACAGAATCGGAAACAGGCTCCAGGCTCTGAGCCATCAGCCCAGAGCCTGACGCGGGGCTCGAACTCACGGACCGCGAGATCGTGACCTGGCTGAAGTCGGACGCTTAACCGACTGCGCCACCCAGGCGCCCCAATATGCCTTCTTTTTAACCTTAAAGAGTCTTTTACTAATGATTTCCAACTAAAAATTCAATTCCAACTTAATAATGTTCTAAATATATCTATTAGAAAGTTCAATTGCATTCATGATTAAACCAATTTGATGTTCTTATTCTAAAGATCTTTACTAATTTTTAACATAGAGGATTTTGTCTTAAGTTTATTAATTTTAGCACATCACTTTTATTTTAGTGAAATATTTTAATTTTCAAAACATCAGATAGTATTGAAAAGATGTTCAGGTCAAATAAAATATGTACCATTTTAAATATCATCTGGACAAATTGTTATATACTTTCTTTAGTCATCTTGATAAAATATTTAAAGAATATTTTTATTTAAGTTTGGTAGCAAAAATTTATGAGTTAAGTGAACTATATTTTAAATTCATTTAGTAGTATAACCATGTTAAATCATACAGCAGAAAAGACTGCTGGAGAACTCAAATGACCATGAAGCAGTCTTACTAACAGATTTTGTGACAAAGTTTACACAGTTTATTATTTTACAAATGTGTATCCGTTAGATCTCCACATCACTGAAGGTGAGCATCCCTAAGAATGCATCGCTTCCTACCTTACCTAGCATATGGTCCCATATCCTTAGTAGTTACTTTGAACTACACTTTTCAATACTGTTTCTCTTTGCTTCTTGGAGCAGACTAACTTATGTATCACTGATATCTCTGAAAACTCACTTCTTGAAAAGCATTCTGTCATTCCATTCTATCACTTGAGAAGATTTTTTCTTGTCTGGCAGTTGATGCACACAGAAAAACAAGTCGTTGAGAGAAACCAGGGAGGGATGGGGAGATAGAGAGAGAGAGAGAGAGAGAGAGAGAGAGAGAGAGAGAGAGAGAGAGAGAAGCAATTTAGGTTTGGTGTGGGCATCAAAGATTTCCAGGATACTTTTTTGGCAGAAAGCAAAGTGGCTCCTCTAGTCAGAGGTAGGGGCTAGAAGTGTGAGAAGGAATGAAATTTCCTGTGAAATTGGCTATGGCAGAGATTGAGGCTTGAATTTTGTGTGTCCTTTTTATACTTATATTTAATGGTTCTTGCTTAATTTTAAATGACATTTCTTTGTAAATTCTCAAGGGTAACTTGTTTTCAGAGGATTCAGAGAAAGGAGATTTATACTCATTTCAATGAGAATCTCAGGAGTGCTACATTCTCCACCTGTAAGGGTAATGGCAGAAAAGGCAAGGACACCGGAGGAAGGTGATTTGGGGGCAAAGGATGTCAGGGACATTGTACCTGAAAGGACCATACTGGGTCTTTTCTTTAAAACCTCAGTTTTATAAAGATCATGTGATCACACATTTACCAACATATATGGAGAATGTCAGTACATTGACATTATTCCCCCAGGTTTCATGTTGTTAAATTTGGTTCATTTTACATGCCTGTCAAAATCCTTTAAATTTGGATTTTGTCATTCAGCTTATTCAATCATTCCTTCCAGCCTGTATATCAACATGGTCAGTGTTTCAATCAGATAATCAACAATGGATGATACATATAAAGTTGTGTCACAAATCTACACCCTGGTATTATTGTTTATTTCCTACTGTTTCCTCTGATCCACATAGATACTATCCACTAAGTCATTAATTGTACAAGTAAGACAGGTTGTCCTGGGCTAAGTAAAATCCAGATGTTTATACTACATACTTGTCTATCAGGTTAGAAATGCAGCAGAAAATATTTATGTAGGATCTTTTCATGATTACAGTTTTAAAACACAAAATTATAAGTATCTTACTGTCCATTTTGTACTTGATAAAATGATATTGTTTTAATACTTAGTGGAAGACATTCGGTACATTGTTTTTAATCTAAGACCTATTGTACTTTGATTTTCTGATTTGATATGTGTGATTTTTTAATCCCATTTTTACTTTTAGTATATTTCATTCTTAAGAGCTCTTATTCATCAAACATTAAATGCATTAGATGTAAAACAAAAGAGGTTGAAATTAACTTATACCTGTCTTTTTTGGGGATAGTTTTTATTTTAGTTGCTTGGGAAGCTGATAGAATAATTTTTCCAAAGACCACCCTATGATATTATTTGTCATATTTCTATAAAAAGGCTAAAAATGACATATCAATTTATGGCTGTCAAAATAAGTACCATTCACAAGTGTACATTTTCTTTATTTTTGTGTGAGGTTGGAAGAAAAAGGCTGTGTAAAAGTGAGCACAATGCCTACTCATTTCACTAACAGATCTGTACTGATACACCCGTATCAGTGTCAAATTTATCAGTTAAAATGACAATTAATTTGTTAGTAGAGGCATTGTTTATCAATAGAGATAAAAATGGAAATAATGGCTCCCTGAAACAAATCCTTATATTGCTACCAAATCTGGACATACATTTGTAATCCTTCTGCCATTGAGTCAGGAAAAGAACAAGTGGAAAAAGAAAAGAAATGAAACTGAGGAGGTAAAAATAAGAAATGAATAGGGAAGAATAACAAGATAAATTCAGACTGGCATTAGATTTCTTTTAATTTTAGAAATGAGTGAATAGTAAAGGAATAGCTATCTGTCTGTCTATCTGCCTATATATCTATCCATCATCTATCATCTATCATTTATCTATCCATCCATCCATCCATCCATCCACTGAAGAGATGCTTTCCCCATTCTCATTTCTCTAACAAATTCCTCCTAAATGCTGTATCACTAGAATTCATTCCTGTTAGAGAATAAAAATGATCTTTGACAATATCCATTTGACATTCCTTTTTTTTGCATATGCTTATCTAAAAATGAAAACCAAAAAAGGTGCTACAAAAATGGTCTTATTTTAAAATCTTGAAGATAGTCATATAAGATAAAAATGGACTGACCTGAATTTGTGATGACAAGTTGAATAGATTGACAACTGAAAGAACAACTAACATGTAGTAAGAGCTTAGTCTGTAACCATCAATTTGCTGTATTTTATATTATTTTTAGGTCTGAGCAATCTGAAGCCTCAGGAAGTTAAACATCTTTCCAAAATCCTCATTATTATAATTAAGGCTACAATGATTCTCTATTATCTATATGCAAGGCTGCACTTTTTCCTCATTACTGATAACTTTCTTGAATGAAAGGGACACTTAAATACTATGAAAAAGTAGTGTAATTGTTGAAATAAATTATTACAAATGTATACCACTCTGTGTGGGGTTTGTGTATTCTCCATCTTTTGGCCTCCCTTTAAGGAGAGATTTGAATAGCCACTCTGTCAAAAAATATTATTTGAGTACCCATTCTAAGGCAAGCATTTTGATATGTGCTCAGAATACATACAGAAGACAAGATCTGTCTATTAAAGGACTTAAGATTCTAGTAAAAAGTGAAAAACTGTAAACACATAATTGGGTTATGAACTTTATAATAGGGGCTTTTTATTACATGCCTTCACAGGTGAGGAAATTCTTGCTCTAGACCTTGAAAATAGGTGGATGTTCAACAAGGAATTGAGCGGTATAGGTTTTCTAAGCAGAAGGAAAGATGAGCCATAATGCTAAGGCAGGCATGCCTCAATGGTAGGTTTTGGAAATTGTAAATGTTTAATATGACTGGACTGGACTGACATAGAAATGCAGTGATGCTAGGGTTTAGAGAAAGTTCAGACTGTGAAGCACACAGATTGTGCCAGGACTATACATTTTTCTAGATTTAATGGAAGGACCCTGAATGGCCTTAATATGGAGAAGTCAATGTCATATTTACGTGAGGAGACCTTGTGCCTCCTCTTCCTCTGTGGAATGGTACAGAGCATGCAAACAAATGATGTTCAGAGAGGATGTTCAGCACTTTCTAACACTGCAAAAAATAATCCGCTCTTACTCTGTGATGAGTCTTGGTGCTAAAGATGTGTGGATTCAATTTGGGCTTAAGAAAATATTAATTGAAAAAAAAATACTAATTTTAAAAGTTCAATGGTACTGTGTTTAGTTACGTATAATTCCCAAATGGGTTACGAGAGACATTGTATGTAACCTAATAAATAACCAGGGTACTAGGCTACTGTTCTTTCAATCTGGGGATTGGGTGTTCTTTAAATATGGAGAGCGGTGTGAGTTTGTCCTAAGGCACTTTCCCCTTGTGCAGCTGCCACAGTGTTTCGCCTCCACACCTTGCCTTGTTTTGCTCTCCCAGCTCAGTAGTTTCATACCTGAGGCTAATTCATTCGTAATTCTCTCCTGTAGTTAAACCAGCTGTTTTGTAATAACGTTGTTGATTTCTCTGAATGGATAGTACAGAGAGCAGTCTTTTACATTATCATAACATTTGTAAGACATGAGCCCTAGAGGATCTGGGAAAATCTATAGTATGAGAGAACATAAAATGTTTCTCTAATTTCAAAATATTTTGTTAACATGGAAATGCAGTAAGAAGGAATAATGGCAGTCACTTGCCTAGTAGTGATTCTGAAGAGCAGTGGTCTGTAAAGTCAGATTAAAAAAAATAATAAGTAAATGTTCGTCCGTCAAGGCTGTATATCTCTTTATATTCCAAAACAACTTGGCAGGTGAAGAAAAAAATGGGAAGTGGTAAAGTCAAGCTTTAGGTGCTTAAATGGCAAGGTATCTATTTTTATAATAAGCCTTAACAGGTTAGGAGTAAAGGTACATCAAGCTGGCATTTATCTTTTCAAATTATGTTTCATTTCCATTACTTCATTAATAAAATCCATGTTTTTCAATTAGATGTGACACATCTGAGCTAGATATAAAACCCTAAGCATTTTTTTATAATATCATGTTTTATTAGGAGGAATGACTAACATTTGGGGTAAATTGACAATTATTATTACACTGATTTTTTCATGTGTCTTCAAAAAATTAAGAATGAGAAGACTTTTGCTCTAGACCTTAAATGGCATAATTTTGTATTATGCACCATCTTTAATATAAAAGTTGATGTAGTATGTTATTATATTATTTAACAAAGTTAGTACATTTAATTGGAAACATTTTTTATACCTAAGCCACTTTGGTTATTTTATCTCTATCACTATATTTGACTATGTATCGAGATGAAATATACTCCACTTGAGTTCATGAAATGGTACAGTAAGCTCCTTTATATCATGATTGATGAATTACTGTAAGCTGCTGCTCATCTCCTAGCATATGTTCCAGATGTTAAATATTATGAGCAATCTCTAGTACTTATAACACTAGTAAGTGTCTTAGAGATCATTATGAAATTTTAGAGAGGAAATTCAAACAGATTTAACATTTCATATTTAAAAGTTACCATCATCTATTAATAAATTAGATTGTGAAAAAGAATCATATAGCTAATATTTTATTTTTAATAAGTTGTATTTAAACATTGGATGAAAATTCTCCCAACAGTCATTTGTGATAGAACAGTCAGATCTGTTGCATGAGTAGGTGGAGGGTCAGTTGCTACCATAAGCTCTCTTTCTCTAGAGCTTATAGGATTTTCAACGGGGATAAGAAAAGCCCAAAAACAAAAAGAGAAAATCCTCCTCATTTAGATACCACAAGAATTTGTGTAGATTGGCACACACCAATATTAACACAACCCTTTACCTTCCTTCAAAAATTTTATATTTTCAAGGAAATATAGTCTGGCCTTGCCTAGTAATCCCTCTGCAATACTTCTCAAACTTTTATATGCATCACACTCATCCAGAGAGCTTGTTAAAAGTTTATGGGGCCCAACCCTAGAGTTTCTGATTCAGTAAGCCTAGGATGGGGCCTGACAATTTGCATTTCTGTCAAGTTATAAGATAATGTTCATGTTGCTCATACAGAAACCATACTTTGAGAACAACTAAAGAACAGAAAATAGAGAAAAACTTAATTAGACCATGAAAGTATGGCATTCTCTTGACAGTGAGACATATTTTCCATTTGCATTTAGCGTTTCATAATCATTCATTCATTCATTCATTCATTCATTCATTTATTATGGCAGACATCACGGGTATAGCCTGAGACTGAGGCAGGTACAGTTAATTCTGGAAATGGGCTTGTTTCTTCTCTTAAGCCGTTCCTGTCGGGGTTTGAGTTCATCAGGTTAGGAGATGATCCAGGTTTGTTATTGGTGTGGTTACCATTAGTGTACCACATGCTTCACTCATCTCTAGCTATTCTTTGTGCAGAGGCCTAGAGTTCTAGGTGTCTTTGTCTAAGTCTTCCTGCTTTCATTCCCCTCATGCCCATGTCAGCCACAGAAGGCCTTTCTACCAATGGCATTTCCCTTTCCACAGCAGCAGGCAGCTGTTGCTTGTTACTTGGTGCTTAATAGACTGATGGGAGGAATTGGGAAGGTGGAATTCTGTTTTCCTGATCCAGCCACAAACTTAGGTAAGCTCTGTGTGCCTGATCTTTATGGGTAGGATTTTCTCTGTATTCTAAAACCTATGGCAGCCAAGCTCTGTCTTAAATTTGTGGCATATTTGTGCAGGAGAGTATGTCCTGCCCCCTCTGCTTCACCAGTGGTAGAAAATCTGTAATGGTATTGGTGTAGGATTCTGGACCCAGGATTGAGTTAACTAAATCTCCATTCATGGGAACAGAACTCCTTTCATTAAATATGCCCTCAAAATATTTAATATTTTATCATAGATCTGTCTTTTAAGTGCACTGGAGATACTGGCTTCTCTTGTATAGCACTTAATAAATATTGAGTTGTATAACTTTACTCTTTGCCTTTTTTATTGTTTTGCGAAAGAACTCTAACTTAATAGGTGTTAGCCATTCTTGAGAACTTTTAGAACTTCCCACAAAACCACTTGAGCCTGATTTTTATTTTAAATAATTTTTTAAATAAATAATAATTTTAAGTAAAATTTTTATTTTAAATAACATGAGAGGCCTAGTGTAGGTTTACAAACTCCCATTTTGTTATTTTTTTAATTCTTTTTTTTAACGTTTATTTATTTTTGAAAGAGAGAGAGAGAGAGAGAGAGAGAGAGAGAGAGAGAGAGAGAAAGTGGGAGACACAGAATCTGAAGCAGGCTCCAGGCTCTGAGCTGTCAGCACAGAGCCTCACATGGGGCTCGAACTCAGATCATGATGTGAGCCGAAGTCAGACGCTTAACTGACTAAGCCACCCAGGCACCCTTTGTTATTTTTTAATTGGTCTATTCCACTTTCCAATGTCTTTTCTTTTTAATTTTCACAATGTACATTTTCCTAGAAAAGTATGTACAATGGACTGATTGTGTCTTCCAAAATTTATGTGTTGAAATCCTAACCTCCAATCTAATGATATTAGGGGGAAGGGTCTTTAGGTGGTGATGTGGTCATGAGGGTGGAAGTCTCACATGAGGGTGGAGGTCTCATACGATCCTTATAAAAAAGAGGAAACCCCCTCTGCCATGTGAGGACACAGCAAGGAGACAGCCATTTTAGTTTTTAGTATTATAATTTTTATATGATCATATTATTTTACACAGGTTGTATCTGTATTATATGCAGTAGTTACCCTATTTTGTATTTGGTTGTTTATTTTAATATTCTTCCACTTTTCTTTTACCAGTTTATGAGAGATTTGTCTGTCTTTGGACTCTGTTCAAAGAATCAACATGGGTTTGTTAAACATCTCAATTTTTATTTTTTACGTCCCTGTTTCATTGCTTCCCTATTTCATTGCTATATGCCATTACCTTTTCTATTTTGATTTATGTTCTTCAGATTATTTCTTTACTTACCTGTATATTTTATAGATCATTGTGTATCATAGTTAATTTAATGTAATTCTTATTTCACAGGCTATTTAACAGTATATTTTAAACATTTCCAGACATGTGAGTGGTTTTGAGGCATGCTTTGTTATTCCTTTCTAATTTTATATTATCATAGTAAAAATATACAGTTTTTATAACATTGATTATGGGAATATGTTAGGTTTACCTGTTAACGTGGTGCGTATTTGATTTTCATGAATATTCTGTGTTTGCTCAAGAAAATTTTATATTTTTGGTTGATGGGTTTATAGTTCTTATGATTATTAAACAAATTATTATTCAATTTCCTATACTTTTGCTATTTTTTCTACTTATTACATCAGTTTTTGAGAAGGATATGTTAGAACTGCAATATAATATTGTATTTCTGAAAATCTTTCCAGTTTTCTTAGTTGTTTTATATATTTTTAACCTACATTGTTGAATTTATATATGCTCACAGTCATTATATTTTTGTTGTTCTTTTGTCCCCCTTTACAGTATACACCACCTAAATTTACCTTATATAGAAAATTTGCTACCCCAATAATCTTTTTAAAACATTATTGATTGACAGATCTTTTATCAATCTTTAATTATGAGTATTTCTTCAGATTTTAGGTTTAAATGTGGCTATTGTAGATAACATGTACCTAATATTTTTCTATAATTTATACATACATCTTTCTTTTCTCTGACATTTTATGTTGAATAATTATTTCTACTATACCTTTTTCATGTTGTTTATTTACAATGAATATTTCCTTTCTTTTCATGTCTTTCACTCTGTGGACAGAATATTCTTCTGGTTTTAAAGCCCAGTATTCTATTTCTTCTCTGCTGTGTGCTGTCATTACTAATTAAAAGCCATAAGTATGCTTATATTTCTTGTCACTGTGCAACTTTCCCTCCCTGTGTATTCTGCCTTAAGAAAAGACCCTTGGCCTATAGTCATCTCTGATCTCTTTTCCTCCCATGGCCATTCTCATATTATTTACTTTTCTTTCTCCTAGGCTTATGTATTGCTATTTTATTACTAGAATGCAAGCCTGTCTTCCTTCCTTCCTTCCTTCCTTCCTTCCTTCCTTCCTTCCTTCCCTCTTTTCTCTTTCTTTCTTTTACAACAAGAGTCACAGTGTGATCAATTATCTCAGTTCTTGTTCACCTGTGATGCCATATATTTGTTTAACTACATATGATTATTTTTCTAAGTGTGCAATTAAAGGTCCTTCCTGACTCTTCCTCTCCCCTCTCATTAATATAAAGAAAATTTGTATTAATTGAACTCTTATTCTTTTGAGGTTATGATATGCCCTTTAGAAGATATTAGATTGTTTCTTGACTCTGATGTTTTTATTTTAATGTTATTTATTTTAGAGAGGGAGAGAGAAAGAGAGCATGAGCAGGGGAGGGGCAGAGAGAGAGAGAAAGAGAGACAGAACCTGAAGCAGGCTTCAGGCTCTGAGCTGTCAGCACAGAGCCCAACGTGGGGCTCACACCCACAAACTGCGAGATTATGGTCTGAGCTGAAGTTGGAGGCTTAATAGACTGAGCCACCCAGACGGCACATTGACTTTGATGTTTTCAATTTCACTGTCTTCTCTTTGTTTATGATCTGTCTTCATATGCTGAATACTATAATTCTTTTCTATTTTGAAAAATTTCTAGGCTTCCAAAGTGCTTGTACATCTCAGATGTTTTGTCTTTTTCCTTGTGAGTTTCTTTTATTCCTTTAGAACTTTTTTGTCCTAGTCATAGCTGTGTTAGGGTAGGGGACAGAGCCTGGGTTCCAACTCTTCTGGATTAGTTTTTGAGGTTGGGAAGTGAGCATTTTGCCTTAAGACAGAGAACTTAACGTTTTGCAGTTTGGGCTTAATTACTTCTTATTTTATACTCCAGGTATCCCTATGCCCTAAGGAAACTACTGTATTTTCATTCGAGGTAACAATTTCATTGTTCATATCTAAGCGCATTTTAGACTAATTTCTTTATTCTT
This sequence comes from Lynx rufus, assembly GCF_022079265.1. Lineage (NCBI taxonomy): Eukaryota > Metazoa > Chordata > Mammalia > Carnivora > Felidae > Lynx > Lynx rufus. The sequence continues at coordinate 155,264,751 of NW_025814834.1, forward strand.
GGCATGGAGAAGAGGGGAAAGGATTCTGAGAGATATGCTAGTTTAGTGTCTTGATAGAGGATAAAGACACTGCTTAAATTTTGGTTTTGTTAAGAAAATGTAATGGTCAGTATAAAAATTAAAATTTAGGTCAAACTTTATTTCCCAGTAAGATCGTAAGCTGGCATCAGTTGCTGGTTTTCTCCCTCTAAAGAAACATTACCTGAGATGCTATCTGAGTGACAGAGTATTATGATCCTCCAAGAAATGATGAATAATTTATTAAAACTCTGAGGATTCCTTGGGAAGATAGAAGCTGTTTGAATCTCAGGGGACAGCAACAGGGGACTGTCCTGGAGCACACATTCAGGGGCATAGATGTGGGGTATGTTGGTGAGAGGTTATTCTTTAAATTCAATCCACCCCTCTTTCCCATGAGTCCCTTTTACTGACTCCCCCCGACCCTCATCCCTTCCATCAATGTCATGGGCATATCATTGCACAAACAGCCAGAAGTGAGTGACTCAAGTAAGGAGACAATAGCAATGAATCCAAGTGGGCTGACAGGTAGGCTTCTAATTGTTCCCTCCTCCTAACTTATCAATCTAGGGATAAACAGTTATCACAAAGAATGTCTTCTGGCACCTCTACTTGCTGTCAGCTTAGTTTAATTCCTTGTGTAAATCAAATGACTTTTCTTCTTTTGAAGTTTGTTTGCTTTATCTTTGAAATTCTGAAGTTCCACTTTGACCTGTAGTTGTTTTTATTTCTTCTACCCCAAATTTGATGTTTGATTTTTGTATGAGTACTCATGTGTTCCTTTGGTTCAGATAATTCTTGGCCATGATATCTTTAATAGTCCCTTCTTTTTAGTCTTTTCCCAGTCTCTAGTTCTGGAACTCCAAACAGATATATGCTAAACCTATCCCCAATTTTCACTCAGTTATTTTATGGAGTTACAAAACTCTTCTTATAGAATCAAAATCACTAGGTAATCTATCATATCTGTATTTTTGATGTGTGCATCTCCCCACCCCCACCCTGGGCTGGATTACTGTGCTCTGTAGGCATGTTGGCCAACTGTCTTCTTGTTTCTGTTTTTCTCCACCTCGTTAGATATTCTCTTTCCTTCTATATTCTGTTTCCTGTTTCTTGCATTCCCCTCAGCTTTTATATTTTTTCTTCCTTTATTGATTTGGTGGACACATCTTCAAACAGCATCCTAGTAAAAGGTGCATTAAATGATTAAAAAGTCTTAATTTTATTCCCAAGCTTGACCGATAGTTTCACTAAACTTCTGAGTTGAAAATTATTTTTCTTTAGTATTTAAAACATCACTCCATTGTCTTTAATTTCTAGTATTGCTTTTTAGAAGTGTGATGACATCTCAATTGTTGCTTTGTTTTATGCATCCTATTTTTCCTTTTTCAAAGTTTTTAGAATATTTCATTTATCCATGATGATCTGGAAACTGTGATGATGTGCTTTGCTGTAGAAGTTTTTTCATTCATCGTGCTGAAAACTGAATGGCACTATTAATATGACAATTCTTACTTGTCCCTGGTGTTTATTTTTCATTTATTTTTATTTTTAGTCTTTCTTTCTCTTATTTTTTCTTTTATTTCTTTTTTATAGAAAAGAAATACGCATATGGTGAAGTGATTATGCCAAGTTTAGTCAGTGTCTGTCATCTCATACAGATACAGAAAATAAAAGCAAAAAAATGTTCTTTGCCTCGTGATGAGAACTTTTAGGATTTCCTCTCTTGGCAACTTTCAAATATGCCATATAGCACTGTTAACTATAGTCATCATATTGTATATTACATCTTCAGTATTTATTTTATAACTACGTAGATAGAGAGTGTGTGTGTGTGAGAAGGGGAGGGGCAGAGAGAGAAGGAGATACAGGATCCAAGCAGGCTCTGGGCTGACAGTGCAGATGGAGGGATGCACTGGAACTCATGAACTCATGAGATCGTGACCTGAGCCGAAGTTGGACACTTAACCAACTCAGCCAGCTAGGCACCCCTATAACTGGAAGTTTGTATCTTTTACTACCTTTTTTCAATTCCTCCACCTCTCACCTCTGGTAACCACAAATCTGATCTCTTTTTATATGCATTTGTTTTTGTTTTAGATTCTACGTATAAGTGAAATCACACAGTATTTGACTTTCTCTGTCTGACATTTCACTTAGCATAATGCTCTTCAGGTCTATCCATGTTGTCACAAATGACAGAATATTTTTCTTTCTTATGGCTGAATAGTAATATATATACTATGTGTATAAAAATTATATATATGAACATATATATTATAATGTCATTATATTATTGCATATATGATATTATCTTTACCCATTCATTTGTTGATGGACATTTAGGTTATTTCAATGTCTTGGCTATTATAAATAATGCTGCAATAAACCTGTAGGTGTAGATATCTTTTCAATATAGTGATTTCATTAATTTGAATAAATACTCAGAAGTAGAATTGCTAGCTTTGATTTCTGATTCATTGAGATATCTATTTTATGTTGATGATTTTTTTTATTTTAATAGTTTAAAAATTATTATAACTGTGGTTTAGGATTAAAAGCTGTAGTTTAATCTGTAATGTTATAGAAACATCATCTCCACATATCATTCTAATTGGTCTCCATTTATTATTATCTTTCCTCCCTCAATCCTTAATAGTTATATTTCTGATACTTAAATCTGATTATGTAATTCCTATGCTTGAATCATTTAAAAAATTTAGGAATTTGACAAACTCCAAATTCCTTTGCACAAATGACAAAAACCAACTGGTTAACATAGAAGACAAGATCCCTTATAGGGGTGCCTGGATGGGACGGTCTGCTAAGTGTCTGACCGCAACTCAGGTCACAGTCTCACTGTTCATGCATTCAAGCCCCGCATTGGGCTCTTGGTGCAGAGCCTGCTTCTGATCCTCTGTCTCAGCCTCTCTTACCCCTCCCCGCCTCTATCTCAAAAATAAATAAATGCTAAAAAAATCTTAAAAAAAAAGAAAACAAGAAGAAAGCCTCTTTATAAATAAGCCTGCTTAGCCCTTTCTTCTTATGTAACTCAGTTTTACCCACTGACGTACTCAACTATTTGCCATACCTGAATTTATTATGCTACTTTACAAATCACTGCCTCTTTACATTCTGCTTCCTTACAGTGTAATTCATTTCTAGATTTTGCCCAGTGAATTCCTGCTCATCTGGGAGGATTTAACTGAAACACTGCTTCTTCTACAATGTGACTTAACTCTTTTAACAATCTTCCTGATAACCTGTACGCACATCTATACATTTAAAAAAAATTAACATTTATTTATTTTTGAGACAGAGAGCGACAGAGTATGAACGGGAGGGTCAGAGAGAAAGGGAGACACAGAATCTGAAACAGGCTCCAGGCTCTGAACTGTCAGCACAGAGCCCAACGCGGGGCTCGAACTCTTGGACCATGACATCATGACAGGAGCCGAAGTCAGATGCTTAACTGACTGAGCCACCCAGGTGCCCTGCACGTCTATACTTTTTGAAAAGATGTTTATTTATTTATTTTGAGAGAGAGAGAGAGAGAGAGAGAGAGAGAGAGAGAGAGCATGCATACCAGCGAGGGACAGGCAGAGAGAGAGAGAAAGGGAAAGAGGACATCCCAAGCGGGCTCCCTGCCTAGCACGGAGCCTGACATGGGGCTTGGTCCCACAACCACAAGATCATGACCTGAGCCAAAATCAAGAGTCAGACACTTAATTGACTGAAACACGCAGGCAGCGCACGTCTTACTTTTTAGAAATTTCACTTTGGCTTAATTATTTGGCTTAAGCAGTACCTACAACACAGCAGACTGCTGTCTTTAATGAGTGTTTTTTGAAAATAGAAAAAAAAATAATTAAAATGATGTTTGTAAAATGAAGTAAGTGAATATCATTTAAATTGATATATATTTGATACTGGATCCAAGTGGAAATAGTCTTTACAAAATTTGTAAAATTGTGAAAAATAATGAAGAAAAGTTGAAAAACAGCTTAATCATATCATCTTGCTTTACAGCTTGTCTTACAAAATGAAGGAAAATAGAGACTAAAACCACCAAAAAAGGTTTTATGCATACCAATTACTAGGATAAGAACATGTTTTTTTTCAAATCCTGGTGAAATTACAATTTAATTTCCAAAAGGAGTGCTTCATTGAGCAATATGGGCTATCTAGAATAGGACTATCAGGGAAAATATGAGAACTTTTTTTTTTATATATATATGAAATTTATTGACAAATTGGTTTCCATACAACACCCAGTGCTCATCCCAAAAGGTGCCCTCCTCAATACCCATCACCCACCCTCCCCTCCCTCCCACCCCCCATCAACCCTCAGTTTATTCTCAGTTTTTAACAGTCTCTTATGCTTTGGCTCTCTCCCACTCTAACCTCTTTTTTTTTTTTCCTTCCCCTCCCCCATGGGTTTCTGTTAAGTTTCTCAGGATCCACATAAGAGTGAAACCATATGGTATCTGTCTTTCTCTGTATGGCTTATTTCACTTAGCATCACACTCTCCAGTTCCATCCACGTTGCTACAAAAGGCCATATTTCATTTTTTCTCATTGCCACGTAGTATTCCATTGTGTATATAAACCACAATTTCTTTATCCATTCATCAGTTGATGGACATTTAGGCTCTTTCCATAATTTGGCTATTGTTGAGAGTGCTGCTATGAACATTGGGGTACAAGTGCCCCTATGCATCAGTACTCCTGTATCCCTTGGGTAAATTCCTAGCAGTGCTATTGCTGGGTCATAGGGTAGGTCTATTTTTAATTTTCTGAGGAACCTCCACACTTTTAAAGAAAAATTTAGGAATAAAGAAGTATCTGTATTCATTTTTTAATATAAAGAAGCCTGAACTCTTGCTATATGTATATAATAACATATCCTCATTTACTTATATTTTTAATGTTTATTTATTTTGAGAGAGAGAGAGAGAGAGAGAGTGTGTGTGTGTGTGTGTGTGCGCACTTGTGCATGAGTGCAAGTGGGGCAGGGAAGAGAGAGAAGCAGAGAGAGATTCCCAAGCAGGCTCCCTGCCCAGCATGGAGCCCAGTGAGGGGCTTGATCACACAACCACAAGATCATGACCTGAGCTGAAATCAAGAGTCAGTTGCTCAATTGACTGAGCCACCCATGCAACCCCCTCCCCATTTACTTATTTACCTACTATTAATTATTTAACTTATTTTTCTACTTGGCATAATTTCAGGAATTTTCTAGTAAATATTCAGTAAGACACAACATTTTCTTTTAACTTGTATATAATGATACCCTTTCATACAGATTTTAACTTTTTGAGGAAACAAAATCTAGATGGCACCTCTTGCTTTCTTTTTTGTTTAAATTCCTCCCCCCTCCCCTTTTGTTCTGATAAGTATACTCAGATTTGGCCTGGCGACTTACTTCTCCTTCACTGGATAGTATTGTGCATAGGATTCATGGACTCTAACAGAAAAGGGAAAAAAAATGGCCAAAAGCTTACAAAGGGACTGATTACAGTAAAATACATAGTCCCTCACATTCTCATTAGCCCAATTTGCCTAGATTGGGACTAGCTGGGCTACATACATGGACACCATTATGGTAGAGAAAGACTTAAACCTGAAATGATCTAGGTATTTTAGGAAAAGGAGAGCAGGGGATATTGAAGCAGCTATGCCACAATGGATGCTCTCTGTGTGGACATAGTGACCTTGTTAGAAATAGGAAACCCTCCAGAATTCAGCCTCTGGTATTAGCCTATTCTTCCAATTAATGAATCAGAACTACTTAGTTGTCTCTGAGCCAACATCTTGCAAAGTTGCTAAAAGTGGATGAAGGAAAGAAGTCTTAATTGTATTTCTCTCTCTCAAGATACAGTGTTCATAGATTTATCAAACAAGTTGTACTTTTTAAATCTTGGGCATAAACCATGAAATAACCTCCAAACTTATGAAAAAATATATATTTATGAAGTCCTTAATCTGTGCCAGGCATGTTTTAGATCTAGGAACTAAGTATATAATATAGCATGAAACCAGACAAACAAAATCCCTGACATTGTGAAGCCTACGTTCTCCTAAAGGGAAACAATATGACTATTGATTAATTAATTCATGACTAAAGGAATAATTATATGTATTGCTTTACACATAATTAAAATTAGGAAATGTGAAAAATATTACTGGATAACTATTTGGCTGAGTGGCATGCCAAAGACTGCTAGTAATCACCAATATTCTTTATTTTCCTCTTTATCCTGGAGAAAACACCTAAGCCACATCTCACAGCCTTTCTTGTCTGTAATGTGACCATGTGACTGAATGCTAACCAATGGAATATGGAGAAAAACGAATGAAATATACCCCTGACATGACACATAAGAGGATCCTGTGTAATTCTCCATAAACTCTCTTCCCTAAAGTTGATGATATAGGCCAAATGTAGAGGCTTCAAGGGGGGGATCTCCAGGCCCTGTAGGATGTTGGAGCCACTAAATAAAAAAAGAAGCCCCTAAAACTCCATAATCCAGAGAAATTTTCCCTACCACACATGTGCACACATACAGACACCGCAATGAGTAAAATTGAACCGTATATGAGTGAGAAACCAACTGTGTGTGTGTGTGTGTGTGTGTGTGTGTGTGTGTGTGTGTGGTAAGCCTGAGATTTTGGAATTATTTGTTATGACAGGTAGTTATATATAGATATACATTTAAATGAATAATCCCAAGAAGGAGTCATCCATGTACAAATCAATAATTTTTCAAAGGGTATCTAGTATAATCTATGTAAAGAAGACCAAAGAGGTTAGTAAGGGGTAAGCTAGTAGGTAATAAAATCAGAGAGCTAGTTGGATTATATCACAGGTCAAAGCAGAATATGATTTTATTCCAAATACGACATGAGATCATTGGGTTTTAAATAAGAGAGTGATATTACAAATAACATTTCTAAATTTCTAAATTTCTAAATTATCTTTTTGTTTTCTATTGTGAAGAGAAAAAAATTGTTAAAGTACAAAATGGAAAATTATTTAGGAGGCTATGGTAAGAGTCCAAGTGAGAAATAAGGGTGGTTTGGTCTGGGTGGCCTTACTACAGACTTTAAAAAGTGAATGGGTTTTGTTTAAATTTTAAAAGTATAATCAATAATATTTGCTTTTGGACTGAATGTATGCCCTAGATTTTTGGCTTGGCCAGCTGCTTGAAGAAGACTAAAGAAAGATCTAGATGAGAATGAGAAGAGTTTAAACATTCTGTTTTTCATATAAGTTTTAGATGCTTCTTGGTCATGCATGTGAAGATGCCAAATAGACTACTGGATAAAAGTATCTTAAGCTGAGGAGAAGATGGGGCTACAGAGGCATATATAAGATTTACTGACATGTGTAGTAACTGATGAGAGAAGTGAATGAGGTCACGGTAGGAAGTCTGCAGATAGTGAAAAGGTAACAGATTCAAGCCAGGAGGCACTTAACACTTAAAAAGTCAAGCCAGCAAAAGATCGTGAAAGGACTATCCAGTGAGTCAGGAAGAACATTTCTTGAAAAATAAGAGAAAATGTGTTTTTAGAAAGAGGCCATGGTCAACAAGCCTAAATGCTTCTCAGAGACTAAGTAAGACAAAATCAGAGAGGTAACCCTCAGAATTGACAAGGATAGAGATTAATGGTATTTTTGACAATAGTGATTTCTTCAATTTTTGGTCCTCAGGCAAGGCAGTGGGGTAAGGAGAGAATGCCATGTGAGGAAGTATGAACTGCAACAGTAAAGTGCTCCCTTTAAGAAGTGTTACCATGAAAGATACTGGGAAAGTGGTAGCTGGTAGCAGAATGATGACCCAAAAGTATATAGGTTTTTATATTTTTTTGGATGGGTATCCTAAAGCATGTTTGTATGCTGAAGAGAATGTGCGCAAATGTAGAAAGCAGGGGAGAAATACCCTAGAGAGTGTAAAATTGTCAGAGCTTAGTTATGGAGAAAGTAAGACGGATGGTTTCCAGAGTGCAAATAGGGGGTTTGACTTTTGATGGGAACAGGATACTTAGTCCTGTAATAGGAGGAAAGAACAAAATTGCACATGATTTGACCAAATAGGAGTGACCTGAAGAGATATTTCTATAGTTGCTACTACCCAGATTCAGGAAGCTTCTCTGAGTCCTCCCTTTATGAAGCCTAGTTCCTCAGCACTTACTTTAAATCTGTGAATTACCCTACATCCTGCCAATAAATTCCCTTTTACTCTAGTTAACTAGAGTAATTTTCTTTAACTTAGTACAGAACCTTAAATGATAAAATAAATCATTGCTATGTGAAGAAAGCAGTCCTCATGAAAATTTGGGACACATTAAGTTGAAATATCTCTCTATCCAAGCTTCCCTATGTAGTGGCAGAGATCCCAGCAACAGAGAATATCCATCATGGCCTTAAAGACTATGTGGTTTCAGAGAGCTTGTCACTGGTGTGCACCGTAAGAGACAGTGTCAGGTGAGCAGATGTGAAGCAGTGAACTAGTTATCTCTTCCCTCTCTTTATTTTAATAAGAAATAGTCGTCAGCCTTTACTCGGTCTCTTCTGACAAGGATAGATATTATTTTGCATAGAAAAACATTTTGTACAATCATGGTTGATGTTTCAAAGTAGAAAAATGTCAGGGAAGTAGATTTATCTAGGGCACTGGCTTTCCCATTCCCTTAGCTATGGAACCGATTCAGAGTGAATGCAAACATGCAAAAATATATTCTGTAAAATGAAAAAAAGAAAAGTTTTGCTTGAATTAAGAATGGGTATTGGGTGCCTGGGTGGCCCAGTCGGTTAAACACCTGACTCTGGATTTAGGCTCAGTTTATGGTCTCATGGGTTTGTGGGACCAGTCGCCACATCTGGCTCTATGCTGACTTCATGGAACCTGCTTGCGATTCTGTCTCTCTGACGTTCCCCTTTGTGTGCATGTGCACACATGCTCACTCTCTCAAAATTAGAAAGAAAAAGAAAGAAAGAAAGAAGGAAAGAAAGAAGGAAAGAAAGAAGGAAAGAAAGAAGGAAAGAAAGAAGGAAAGAAAGAAAAGGAAAGAAAGAAAAGAATGGGTGTCCATAAGCCCAATTGTAGTCACCCTTCTCCCTCAATCCTACCCATAGTTCTCATTAACCCAGGGCTCTACTGTAGAACACAGTTTGGAAAATTATAGATCACTGTAGTAAAAGAAATTTATCTATCATTTATCTGTATGGCTATCATCTATCTATATTTATGTATTTTTCAAATGCCAATATTGTAATATATAAGTGAATATTTTATATTGTTATGAGTAGGTTCTTTAATCATTTCTATACAAATAACAACTGAAAGTACTTAAAAATTTTGCTTTTGATTATATAGCTATGAACTATAATTTGAATGGCTTAAATATACGTTCAAAATTTAAATTAACTAGTACCCATCAATTCAACAAATTATGTGGATCATTGTGTGTTAATTGTTTTTAATTTTGTTATTTGTATTATTTTTCTTTTGTGATGATGAAAAGTAGCAGTGTCCAAACAAATGTGTGGGTGATATTACTGGGCTAACTCTCATCTCAGTGATGAATAAAATTGATTCGAGTCTGTCCCTCCTTCCTCTTTGACTGTTCAATGTATGTAGTTCAAATTATGTGCTCATTAGAGAGTAAGTTTCTCAGATAGGGAAGGGAATTATTCAGCAAGAGTACATGAACTCCGACCTGTCGAATTATTTTTTTTTTACAGTTGAAGATGAATGTATTTGCATCCTAAGAGAAACCTTTATGTTAGCATGAACACTTATTACACAGTTATTATTTTCAAAAGAGACTACGGAAGTTAAAGGGGTTAAGAATTGCATTCTTAAAAAAATAATTAGCTATGGCATTTATTTAAAAAAGAGCTAAATCAACATGCCCACTCTTATACACAGAACCATTCATCAGAGAACAGATGGTCCCCTAAAAGTGAAACTAAACAGTTCTCGAAACATGACAATCCATTTATCTTAATGTGAACATCCTCTAGCAGATATCGAAAAACAACCGAGGCAGATTTACAACTTTTGGAGTGTATTATACAGGCACTGGAAATCCAAGAAAGAATGTTTGCATTTAATAATCTGATTCATATTGGTAAATGGAACATGCAAATGTATAGCAAAACAGTGCTTAAATATTTTGATTATATTCAAAACTACACTAGTAGAAAAGATAACATTTATCATCAATATTTCTTTAAGCTTCCTATTTTGTTGTGTGGAAAAAATTATCTGAAATTCTTTTCCAAATTTCTCTATCTGCCTAGATATTTTAAATCTGGATATCTTTTGTTGGGCTGAATACATTAAATGGAATAATAAATACGTACATATTTTGTTTTATCATTTTAATTCATGCATTTATCTCTCATTTATTTAGCAAGCAGTTATTGGGTAACTGCAATGAATTGTACCAGGAAATGAAAATAACACAATACATCAGTGGTGTCTATTTTGTCCCTTAATGATTTAATATGATAGGAGGGAGAGACAGATCTTGTAACCATATCATTATAAAATAGTGAAATAAGAGTTTAAAATGTAGTGGTGAATAATATGTTGGAAATATTTAACCAACGTTGTTTCTTGTCATATTTCCAATTCTTCCTCTCTACCTTTCATTCCCACTCTCTCTTGCTCTTTCCTCATCCCATAGACTGGTCTCATCCTGACTCTTAAATTTAAAATTATAGGTTCTGAAGAGAAGGAAAAAGAGTAAGGAGTTTGCAAAGGATTAAGAGGACCCAGTAAAGAAGAGCAAGGCCTATCTAGAGAAAGATTCTCTGCATTGAGGGGAAGAAGAATCAGGCTGGAAGGGAAATGACAAAATTAGAAAGTAACGGGTCCTTATGAATGGGTTCTTTTCTCGGTCTCTATGAGAGTTGCTGATCTATTGGAGTAAGAACAGGGTAAAGAGATTGTCTAGATACGTTCATGAGATCTGAGAGTCAAGGGAAACTGTACTACCATGTGCCTTGCCCAGATAGAGCCCTAGGGATATGGGCTAGTTCCAGCCAAACAATGATTGTGTGTCGTGCTAGGCAGACAGGACAGGCAGACTCTTAGGAACTCCCTATATAGTCATGTGATGCTGTAGCACTAGTCTTTCATCTTTTCATTCATTCACTCATTTATTCATTTTTGTATTCATTCAATAAATGTTCCAGGAAATCTTTTTGGAAGTTAGGTTATATGCATTGTGGTAGGCATAATTCTGAAATTACCACAATGACTTTTAACCTTATATAATCCCCTCTGCTGTGAATGTGATATTATTCATATAACTACGTTACATTACATGGGATAAGGCAGATTATCTGGGTGCGTCTAACCCTAATCACATGAGGGCTTAAAAATAGGGTTTTTTTCCCATTTGGTAGCAGAAGCAGAAGCCAGAGGGCTTTGAAGCATGAGAAGGATTTGACATACCTTTGCTGGCCTGGTAAGGAATGGGAACAAGGAATGTGGGCAGACTGTAGAATCTGAGAGCGGCTTCTACTGACAGCCAGTCCTATGACTGCAAGGCACTGAATTTTGCCAACCATCTGAATGATCTTGGAAGCACATTTCCCCCAGAGCCTCCAGATAATAGTCCAGTTTGGTTGACTGATACTTTGATTTTGATTTTGTAAGACCGTAAGTAAAGAATCCAGCCAAGTCCACACAGACTTCTGACCTACAAAACTGTGTAATAATAAATGGTGTTGTTTTAAGTGACTATAATTGTAATAATTGTGGTAAATTGTTACACGGCAATAGAAAACAAATAAAAAAAAAACAAATATGAATAATGGAGAGAAAAACCCCTACTGCATGAAGCATAAAATCTAGTGGGGAGATATAGGTAATACAGAAATATAGAAAATCTTAGATAAATGTAAATTATGGTAAGTGGAATAGTATGTGGAGAGATGTCATCTAGAGAGTTGACTAATGTGTCCCACGTTGAGATGGTGGTATTTAAGTTAAACATTTCATGAGGTGAGAAAATTGGCCAGGTAAGTGTATAGGGTAGGTGAGGTCTGGGAACGGGGCAGTGTAAATTCAAAGGCTCTAAACGGGAATATGTTTGAAGACTAACAAGAAGTACAATGTGGCTGGAGCAAAGTGGATAAGAAGGAAATCAGGAGTTGAAATCAGAGAAGCAAAGGAAGTTAGATCACGCTGGGCTTCAGAGACCATTGTCTGAATACTGTTCCTCTGAGTAAAGTGGGAATCCAACTAGGATTTTGAACAGAGGCTGACATAATGTGACTTTCTATTCAAAGAGATCATTCCAGCTACTGAAGGAGCAACAGAATGAGTATGATAGAAACATGGAAGGAACAGCCGTTAGGCTTGAAAGTGTCTTATATATGGAAACAAGATAAAACTCAGAAGAAATCTATGTACAGCTGTGGCAAAGGACCACATACAATTGCAAAGTTCTCCAAAAATGTCTTTGAAGATGGAACCCATGAGAATGTAAACTCTTGAGAAGGAAGGGTTTTGTTTTGTGTTTGGCCTATTTTCATAATTAGAGTATTGCTGGAGCATAAATACGGTTCTACTCTATAATTAGTTGAATGAATGAAGACATATATGAATAAATCAGTGATCCTTGAAAACCCCTCATTTACCCACTTTACCTTCTAAACTGGAAGAAGCTGGAGTGTGTGGCAATAGATTGAATGTGTGTTTCTGCTGCATTGACATGAATATATATTTGAGTCTTTATTCACTTTTAAAGACATTGTTTTCCCATTATTGTTGGAAACCAATAAAGTCTCTTGAGGATAAGGACAATACGTTGTTTATGATCATGTCTTCAGAGGTCAGCAGACCACGATGAGACCATTTAGTCAGTCTTTTGTATACTATTCCTAATTACTATGTGGAGCAAATATGTTTCATGAGGCCCCTCTTAGCAAACAAATACTGGTCCTGTGGTACACTTGGAAGCAAAGGAAAAAAAAAGTAAGCTTAGTAAGTGAAGGGATTTGGTCCTTAGTCACAGCTGTAACCACAGAGCATGAATTTACACAAAGGGTGTACTCAAAGAATGGGGAATGGGAAGTGGAGAGAGATAATCAGATGAGTAAAAAGATCAATGAAAAAGAATCAGAAAAAATTGAGTTTTAGTTTCCACTCACTATCAGTTAAGAAGTTGTATTTTAGTTAAGAAGTTAGAAACTCCCGTTTTTGGTTGGTTAATTTTTTAAATTTACTTTTTATTTATTTTGAGAAAGAGAGAGAAAGAAATGAGTGTGGGAGGTGCAAAGAGAGAGGGAGAGAGAGAATCCCAAGCAGGCTTCACGCTGTCAGCACAGAGCCCAATGCAGGCCTCTAACCCATGGACCACGAGATCATGACCTGAGCCGAAATCAAAGAGTCGGATGCTTCACTGATTGAGCCACCCAGACACACCTGGCTGGTTGATTTTTAACATTTGTTCCAGGCCCAGAAAAGGAAGCAAATGGGGCCAGTGTAGTAACTAAATGAGTTTATTCCATTCAGCCAGTGGGATTTGCTAATGTGTAACAGATTATTTCATTAATTTCTCTGGGTTCTTCTTAGTAATACTCTGAGTAAATATAGGCTTTTTTTTTTTCTTTTTTTGATGAAAGAAGAATTAAGAATGCCAGATAAAGAAGGCAACCTGAGGAATAGGCAATATGGGGGAAAATCTCTCCATAAGAAGGTGATTCTTTTGTGAAAAGTGTTGATAAAAGGAAAGTTGGGAACGTTAAGGTAAATTTTATGTTTACTGAGTGGCTGCAGAAATACTGACTATGCGTTTTCTCTCTCTAACTTGATCTCCATGTACCACCAGCGTTATACCTACTCCTGTCTCCACAGGTTGTCAGTCATCTTTCTAGAAACAAATCTAATTAGATCACCACTCTGCTAATTAAAGTGTGATGCTTCTTGCTGCCATAGCATTAAATCTAAATTCCTTACAAGGAAATATAAGATATATGCAGTTTAGCTTTCATTTTCAGACTCATTTGATGCCATTGCCAGTCCTTCATTATACACGTAGAATTTCCGTGCTTTAGCCACAGACATTCTAATAATAAATCTTTGTCTTTACACATCATATCTCCTTTTCCTGAAATGACCCCTTTCGTTCTTCTCCTTAACAGTGTCCAATTTACCATTCAGGATCCATCTGAGACTTTCACTTTTCCTGGATACCTTCTCCTATGATCCTGAATGAATGAACATAGTAGCTCTACCATTATGTTCCAATGGCAGTATTGTAGCAGAAATTGCTCAGGGCTCCTGATAGCCATTGCACCTTTCTTCCCTTTGGCAATGCAACTCTTAAAGATTTATCATGTGGCCATATGACTAGCTTCTACCCAATGAAATTTGAAGAGAATTTCTGTGAGCATCTTCTGGATCATATCCCTACAGGGGTGTTATTTGACCTCTACTTTCTTTTTTTCCCTTCCTGTAAGTTGGAACATAGAAGGAGCACCTTAAGGAATGACAAGGCAACAAGATAGATAGAATCTGTGTTGCTGGTTCCCTTTGTGAAGTGTAGAATCCCTACACTTAATTGATTGTCTATCAGCTAGCACTTTTGTGTGAAAGAAAAATAAATCTGTCTTGCCCAGTTTAGTCCTATTTGGTCTGTATTGAGTGGCTAGACCAATGTCCTAACTGATGTGATGCACTGAAGCTAGCTTCACACGCCTCATCACATCAGTGTAATTATTGGTCTGCCACAGACTTTTTTTTTTTTCAGAATATTTTTGTTATGTAAAGAAAAAAAAAGAGGGAAAATTTATTTTAAGAATTAAGTGATATTTCACAGAATCCCAGGGAATTACAGTTGACCCTTAAACAACACGAGTTTGAACTGTGCAAGTCCACTTAAATGCTGATGTTTTTTGAATAAATACAGTACTGTGAAGATATTTTCTCTAAGATTTTCTTAATATTTTCCTTAGCTTACTTTATTATAAGAATATAGTGTATAATACGTATAATGTACAAAATACGTGTTTATCGTTTATGTTATTAATAAGGGTTCCAGTCAACAGTAGGTTGTTAGTAGTTAAGATTTTAGGAAAGCAAAATTTATTCATGGATTTTCAACTGCTCAGAAAGTGAGCACTCCTAATTCCTGTGTTGTTCAAGGGTCAAAAGTACATCAAGGCCTCTCTGAAATCTAGGAATAGGAATTGGAAAGCTGCCAGGAAGCCAGTTATTCTCTGAAGTTTAATTCTTTTTCCTGTGTGTATATTCTGCTCTCTCTGAAGATCTACTTCATTCTTCTGCTTGGTAATTAAACGCTTTTTCCTTCTTCACAGACATGGGAGAAAGCAGCCTCCCCACACTGCTCTAGAACATATTTAAATTTAAGCAGAATGTCAGAACTAGATCTGTTAAATCCGAATTCCAAATTCATTAAAAGAGAATATCAGTGATTGAGCTTGGGTAAAGTC
Source organism: Lynx rufus (assembly GCF_022079265.1). Lineage (NCBI taxonomy): Eukaryota > Metazoa > Chordata > Mammalia > Carnivora > Felidae > Lynx > Lynx rufus. The sequence continues at coordinate 155,280,247 of NW_025814834.1, forward strand.
TTCAACACTAATCTAATCATGAAGCCAGAGATGTGTGTGTGTGTGTGTGTGTGTGTGTGTGTGTGTGTAGATATATTAACAGTGAAATGTGAAATGAAGTAATTGTGTGTGTGCATATATACTGAGGGGTATCTGCTGCAGAATTCATTTAAATTGCTGTTAGAGAGCCTTGCTGATATTTTCCTCACTTTGTTATCCTCAGAGTCTAGTGCACTGCCTGATAAAATAAAGGTTTGCTGAATGGAGAGTGAATGAATAGAGTCCAAAGAGAGCACTCTGCTGTACAGCAGTCAGAAATAGGTTTCATCATTTGGAAGGCAGATGTAAGAACTTCTTGTCTTTTAGAAAAGAAATGAAATTCAGAAAGTACAAAACTCAAAGAAGGCATTTTCCAGGAGCAGATTTATCACTGGCAGTTCTTAACAGGTAACTATAAAACACAGACAGAATTACCCTGGTGTACTGTCATCATCGCATGCAAATCTCAGCTGTGTGTGTCCATATGATTATCATTATTATTATTATTATTATTATTATTTTCAAAAATGATTTAAGAACTATGAACTATCTGCATTTTTTTGGTCCTTCAGTTAAAATGTCTCTGCTCCATTGTAACAACACAAAATGACACGATAAAATATTTAACTACATATATACATGTGATAGTTCATAAATAATGAATGCTATTATAGTTCTACATTTTTTTTCTATTTTTCACTTTCTTTGGTCAATGGAACAAAGATCTGAATTAACTGAGGTATAAAACCTAATCACCTCATCTATAAAGTCCTCCTTTATTGCTAAAGGTAGGAAGAGATAGAGGATTCATTCTGAGATAAAGACATTCAATCTCACTCATCACACTAGGCATGTCAGAAAAATCACCTCATGGATGAGCATAACAGATTGAGCATATCAGAGAATGATGGACTTGGGAGATGGAAAGTAGTAGGTTATGTCAGAGCAATCCTGGATGGTGCAAGATAACAAAACAGTGCATTTACACGTTCTAGTTCCAGGGGGGATAATCATCAGAGGGTTAATACTTTAGGCATTTTGAGATGATTCTGTACTTTCAGTAATATCACAGTAATATCCTATATTTCAATTCTAGCACATAATTATAATGATAAACTTCATGGAGGAGAAAAAATAAAGATATATTGCTTATTAATACCCCAGGCCATTTAATTTTTAATTTTAAGTATTTTCAAAGTTGTCATTAAGTTTCCATAAGTGTGCAAACAACTCCCATTTATCTACCCCAATATTAAGATTATACCATCTTTATATGGTCTTTCCTCTATCTTTATACTGTTTTTAGGACTATTTCTGAGTTTTAGAACTGATGCTCATCACTGCAAAATATGTTGGTATTTGTCCAAGGCAACCAAGAAGACTCCACTACATAATAGCAATCCTACTATCAAAACTAAAAACTTAACACTGATACATCATTATCATTAAATACTCATACTCTATTTTGAGTTCATCAGTTGTTCCAGTTACAACAGAAGGATCTAGCTCATAATTGCACATTTCATTTAGTTGACTCTAAAAATGATGTCTCTTTATCATCTTTCAATATGGAAGAGTTCCTTAGTCTTTCTATGACTTTCAGGGCCATCACAACAGTGAAGAATATGCCTTGATTTGGGTTTACCTGATGTTTTCCTCACAATTAGATTTAGCTATGTACATTTGGCAGAAATAATCCTGAAGGGATGCTGTGTTTTTCCCTCTGTGTAATATATCAGGGCACATGGTATCTCTTTGTTCTATTACTGGTAATGGTAACTTTGATCCCTTGGTTAAAGCAATGTCTGCCAGGATTCTTCATCATAAAATTACATTTTTTACTTTGTAATGAATCGGGACTCTGTATGGCACACACTGAGACTATGTGAATACTCTGTTACATCTCATATTTCCCCCTCTAACTTTACCATCCATTGATAATTCTTATTTGAAATTATTATTACGCTGACTTTTTTGAACAAATTAAAATAAATTTCTTGACATTTATTTGTCTACCCATTAAAAAATATATATCAAGAACCTATTATTACGTGCCAACCACTAGGTAAAGTTCTAAGGATACCTTATCAGTGAGGAAAACAACCACTCTTAAGTATTCTGAGAATACAGGATTTATTGTAAGAATATGGGATTTGTTACAGGAAATAGGCCTTAAACAATTGTCTTTAAAAAAGGTTCTGTGGAAATAAAATTCTGGAAGGAGAGAGTAGGAGGATCAGAGAAAAAGTTACTAACCCCTTCACCTAGAGATTTAGAGCAGAGGGATAAGTCAGAGCTTGCAAGTGAATCCAAGAAACTGAGGTATTGAAGTAGAACATGGAAGAATAACTTGCGGAGAGCCCATACAGACTGTTCTGGAGAATCGACTTCATTTATGTAGGTACATCTGTGGTTCTCAGCCATAGCCATTGGTGGAACATAATCCAGTATAGATATTGGGGGGGGGGGGCAGAGTACCCAGTTCCTGCTTTCTGTGGCCTGTAAGTTTATTGGGGAAGATAGATATTGAAGAATTAGTGACAGACAAAATTAGAACTCTGAGAAGTGCTAGACAGAGTTACATAGTACTATGAATTAAAGAGAATAATGCGGCCTCCCGAGGTAATGGTCCTTGAGTGATGATGTGATGGAAATGAGGTCTCCCTCCTGAAATTTCTTCTCTAATGTGAGCTTGTCAGTCCCTAATCAAAAGACAGAGTCTAATACCCCTCACTTTCCTTGAGTTTGGGCTAACTTCATAAATCCCTTGTGTTAAGTAGAATGGAGCATCATTGGCAGTGCACAGCTCCCAAAGGTAGGTCAAAAGAACCACACATCTTCATCCTTGCTCTCTTGAAATGGTTGCTCTCCAACTGCTTCCTCTCAGAAAGCCAACCATCACATATAGTTGATCTAGTTGACAACCCCAACTGAACTCAGGCTTCATGTTAGCTCAGATGAATAAAGAAACTATTTTGGATATGTATCATTCTGCTCTAGTTGTTTTATCCCCCAGCCACTCAGGTCACCCTCCAGTCACTTTAATCACCTGCCTTTCCCCACCATTTGAGTCTTCCACGCCATGGCTCCAGACATCATTGGGCACAGAAAAGCCATCCCCATAGGGTCCCCAGCTAAATTTCTGACACATCCGTTTTGTAAACATCATACAATTTTCACAAAATTGTTCTTATTTTATGGCATGAAGTTTTGGAGTGTTTGGTTATGCAGCCATAGTAACAGGGAAAATCAGTTATGAGATGATTTCACCAGCCCAGTTTAAAATGTATTTTATCTTCTGTTTGGTTAATGTTAGTAGAGATGAAGAGAAGCTAAGGTTCCTGAGATATTTATAGGTTAACAATATTTTTTTAGAAGTTAGTGATAGTTTGAGGGATGTTGGGTAGTAAAGCAGGTGAAAATATCAAGTTTTGTAATTTGTCTAACTCAATGGATGATGTTGTCTTTTGATGAGTTACCATTTATGAATGTCTGGTTCTCTTTTGCTGGGAACATGGAACACTGCACTTCAACTTCTTAATCGTTAAGTGACACTACTTGCTTAATTCTGGGCAATAAGTTGTGAATAATAACTAATTATGATTCAGGTAATGAAATTTCTCTTCACATGTTTCCCACTTTCTTCTTCGGAAGTGAGAAAAGATGCTACCAGAATTACTGAGTCATGGCATGAATGACAATGACCCTGGAGAGTTACCCAAAATCTAGAGGACTTTGTGTAAACAAGAGGTTAATTTTATGCATTAATCCACTGAGTCTATGAGGTTGTTTATCATCATACATTAGTCTTATTTGTTGTGATTGGTCACATGGGGAATATTGAAGGACATGTTCTTTTGTTTAATTAAATGGAAGTCACATCAGTTTTAAGACCATTTACAAATTACTTAGCAGCTACTTAATTTGGAGTTTTAGTCACATACTTCTTTCACAATATTTAATGAAAAATCACTTTACAGACTCAAAATACGTTCCAGGCACGATCTGGGGGACATAGGAGATGGGATAGACATAGATACAGACACATAGATATTAGCGTGAACCAACATAAAATTTACATAAAATGTAGTGATATTAATACATGAACATACTAACAAAAATATGAAGTAGAAAATGAGCGGTATAAAAACTGTTCAAATGTAATGTTACAATTGTTCAAAGAAGCCTAGGTGTTCTGGGAGCGTAATTGTCTACAAAGATATACACAAAATAGTCCATCAATCCTGGAACAATAAGAATATAATTGGACATGAAGAGGATCTTTTCATGCAGAGTTATGGTGTGAACATGAAACAGGAAGCATGCATTATATGCAGGTGACAAAAAGTAATGCAGTTGAGTGGAAATCAAAGTGTACATAATAGAGTAGAAAATAATAAGGCCAGAAAATTTGGGTGGGTATTAGATTGTAAAGGACATAAAGATAGAAACATAGGTTGAGATTTTATTTTGTTGGGCAAGGGGGAAACTATATATTTGAGCAGGGGAATTGTGTATAAAGATATTATTTGAAGGAAAAGACTTAAAAAATTATATTAAAATAGTATTCAAAGGAAGAGGCATTGAGAACCTTTTCTCTTCAGAATAAAAGTAATGTGAATGAAGAAAAACAAGACATGAGCAAACATTTTTAACTGGGATCTACTTAGATAATAATAACAATAATTTAAATTTACATTTATAAATCCTTACTGTGTATCACCAATTAGTGTTCCAGGTGTCCCCTATCTCTCTCTCTCTTTCTCTCTCTCTCTCTGTCCATCTATCATCTATCTATGTATCTATCATCTATCACCTATCTATCTAATCTATGTATCTATCCATCTTCTATCCTTCTGTCCTTCTATTTATTATTCTATCTACGTACTGGTCCATCATCTAGCTTTTTGTCTCCTAAAACTTATTTAGTTCTTGTAATTATCTTAGAGATGAGTTTTATGTAGTGTACAAGAAAGAAAGAGATCAATAGATAATGAAAAACTTAAACTTGAGTGAATGAAATAACTCCTAATTATAAACAGAAAGAGAGCACAGAATGAGAAAATTTGTAAGGAAAATATGCTCCATCTAGTATTTGACATATTTTCTTGGAAGATCAATTTCAATTATATATATCAGTAATGCACGCAAATCTCTAAATTTTAAAATCCCAGATCTTAATTTTTATTAGATACAAGATTGATGGCAAGTTGCACAAGAAGATGGGTGAATCAATAAACTTTTGCTACTTCACAATCCACTCCAAAACAGTAGCTAAAAGAAACAGACATTTGTTATTCCTCATTTTTATCTTAGTTAGTTGTGTTGAGCACTTTGAAATGGCCTTATTTACACGTCTGCATCCAGTATCATTGTGATGTCTGGGGCAGCTTGGATGGCTGGGTCCTCTCTCCCCATTGCCTCCCCTTCAGGAGGCTACCTTAGCTTGCCCACATGGTGGCAAAAGGGTTCCCAGCAGCAAAAGTTGAACCCTGATGCACAAGCACTCTTCAAACCTCTGCATGAATTACACTGTCTCTGTTTCACTGGTCATAGTAAGTGAATTAGCCAAACTCAGAATCATTAAGTAGAGACATAGACTCTCCATCTTAATGGGGGAGGCACCATTCTAACATTGCAATAGAGCATATATACTGAGACATTAAAAAAAAATGGTAGTAACTACTGTACTGTACCACAGGTGGTGCTAACACTTCCAACATTAAGAATACAAATTCATGGGGCACCTGGGTGATTTAGTTGGTTAAGTGTCAGACTCTTGATTTGGGCTCAGGTCATGATCTCACAGTCCTGGGATTGAGCCTGTGTGGAGCCTTTAAGATTCTCTCCCTCTCTCACTCTGCCCATCTCCCCCACTCACAGGCCCTCTCTTCTCTTTCTTTCAAAAAAGAAGGAAGGAAGGAAGGAAGGAAGGAAGGAAGGAAGGAAGGAAGGAAGGAAGGGAGGGAGGGAGGGAGGGAGGGAGGGAGAGAGGGAGGGAAAAGAACCCAGATTTATAATCATTAATGTTATGTTTTAATGTGTAAATGTGATGATGGCAATGATTCTTACCATACTTTACATAGCATGCATTTTCCCCAATCCATTGTTTTCTTCTATTGCCTGATGAGGTTGACATTGTTCACCTGTAGTAGAAAAGTAAAAGAGACCAGGATGTTTTCAACACTCTCTCTACCCCCTTTCTGTTCTGTATTCTGGTGATATGGTAATGGGTCTAAAGGGTTGGATTACGTGATGTTCACGTACTATTCTCTTCTCACATCAAAGAATACATTATTCTGAGGGAAACAACATAGTTATTTGTCTTCATTTCCATCTCATAAAAGACAATTTAATGTACAATGTAACTGAAAACCACTGTACTGCAGAAAGTTGATTTAATCTTTCTATGCAGAAAATTCACATTTGTTGGTTGACCTGAGAGCCTAGATACTATTTCTGAACTGTTTCTATGTTTTTGTTTTGTTTTTTAATGTTGCCACGTTGTTGACAGAAATACTTGTCATTGAAGGTGGTTCTACATGGGGATTTATGTGGTTTTTATCTTCAGAGTGCTATTCAAAGTGTGTCTTGTTATAGAAAGCAGTATGGTATATGGGAAATGTCTAGGATTTAGATGAGTTAAACTCTAATTATGATGTAATCATTTACTGCCTCTGTGACTTGGAACCAATCAGTTAAAGTCTGCAGGTCTTAGTTTGTATTTCAAAAAAAATACAGAAAATTAAAATGTTTAAAAATGGATGTAATAGGGGTATGTGAGTGGCTCAGTCGATTAAGCATCTGACTCTTGATCTCAGTTCAGGTCTTGATCTCAGTGTCGTGAGTTCAAGCCCTGCATTGGCTTCATGGGTGTGAAGACTACTTAAAAAAAAAGATAAAAAAATTAAAATTTCTGTACCATAAAGGTATAAAATATTATAGAGCTTTATAAACTTGAAACCACCATATTAATGTCAGTTGGTTCCTGGATAGAGCTATTTGTGTTTTATATCATAGTAACAAAAATGTTGACCTATTTCTTCTCAAGCTCGTCATTATTAAAATAATAGAAAATGATAAATCATTTTGAATTAAACTAAACTAAAATTTAATTTACTTATTGACAGGCCAAATCTTTTTGCACTGAATCAACAAATCCTTTAATGCTTTAATAAAGAGTAAAGCTTTCTGAGTGACACAATACCACAAAATTTTTAAATGTGGGAATGAAAAGAAGGTACTACAGGCCATCAAAACATTGTGAAAATAATTCTGAAGTCAAGGTGAAGTGATTTTTTACGCCTTAATAACTTTCATGAAAGTTATGAAATTTTAGAATGCCATACTTCAATGAATAGAAAAAGTCAACTAAGCATGTTGCAATGTTTTTTGTAGTATGCTTTTTGTGCCACAGTACAATTAAAATATCTACACTTTAAGGGGTGCCTGGATGGCTCGGTCGGTTCAGTGTCTGACTTTGGCTCAGGTCATGATCTCCCAGTTTGTGAGTTCAAGCTCTGCACTGGGCTCTCTCTGTCTACTTTGGATCCTCTGTCTCCCTGTCTCTCTGCACTTTCCCTGCTCGCACTCTCTCTCTCTCTCTCTCAAAAATAAACATTACAAAATACCTAAGCTTCAAAATTATACTTTTCTTTTTATCTGTGAAGATACTTTAACAAACCAGTTTAAAACATGTGAATGTTCTTCTTCAATTAGTGTGAAAACAAATTTATGGATTAGATTACCAAATTCTTAATTAAAAGTATGCATGTGATGTCTTTTTGGGAAGTGAAAGGTGGGTGTTATATGACCCTATGGTTGAGGAGACAGACATTAGAAACAGAAAGTTCTCCTATTTGGGATGTGAAGTTCTATGGGAAAATGTTTAAACGAGCAGGGGATTACCTGGGGGTTGAAAAGTTAATAGTATTTCACCAGGGAAGAAGGAATGGCATTTTAAACAGAGAGAATGGCATACATAAGGCACAGAGGGATAGGATCACATGAATTGTTTCAAGAAGTGTGAAAAACTCTGTCTTAGTCCAAGCATTGCATATGGTTGGCGTTTTATGACCCGTCATCCATCTGCATTGGCATTCTCCAACCTCCTCCCCACAGTTCATGCTCAATTTTACAACTTACCTGCTTCCTAAAACCATGATTTGGTCATTTCACTCAGCCTAGGTATTTGATGCCTCCTCACTCAAATGCCTTTTTGTTTTTTTTTGTTTTGTTTTTGTATTAGATTTTTAATCCTTCACAAAACAGCCTTAGTTTATCTTTCTGAACTGCCCTCATTCTAGGAAGAGCTATAAAAATTTTAGATGAAACATGACCTAAATTATCCTCCAACTTGTTACTCTGTTTAGAGTTCTTAACTTTTCCTAGACCATGATTCCATTGTTAGACCTTTGAGACTACCTGAAGATATCTTAGTCTGTTCAGAATTCTGACCTTGATTAAATACTTGACTTTGTCCAAAGACTTCAGCCTTCATTCCTGACCCCTGACCTTGATATCAGATCCTTTATCCCTTATTTTAAGAAAGTCAATATTCTATGCACACTATATTAGATTTATATTGCATGACAGAGTGTGATGAAATAAGTGGCTTAAAGGAATACACATTCAACTCATAGTTTCTGTGGGACAGTGAGTCTGGGCATGGCGTTGCTGGGTCTTCTGTAAGGCTACCATCAAAGTTTTGGCCAAAGGTAGGGAGATTGTCATCTGGGGACTCAACTGGAAATGGATCTGTTTCTAGGTTTACTCGAATTATTGACAGAATTCGTTTCTTTGCAGTTGTAGGACTCATGATAGCTTGCTTCTTCACAGCCAGTGAGGGAAAGAGAGCCACTGCAGAGCTGTATGTTAGCAAGATGGAGTCTTTTGTAACATAATACAATCAGAGGAGTAATATTCTCTCACATTTGCCATATTCTATTAGTTAGAAGTCACAGGGCCCACACTCACTCATGGGGAGGGGATTGTACAAGGATATGAATATCAGAAGGCAGAAATCATAGGGGCACCTTAAAGTCTATCTTCTACACATATGCATCTGGTTTTCCATCATATAAATGCAGTTCACACACACAAACCTATATATGCCATGTGTCCCAAAAACTTAAGGCAATTGTGAGGTTTAATAATTCCAGATGTATAAAGTACTACAAATGTATAAACACTACAAAATTATAATATCTAATTATTTCTTGGGGCCCCTAGGTGGCTCAGTCTGTTAAGCATTCCACTCAGGTCATGATCTCGTGGTTTGTGAGTTCAAGCCCTACATCAGGCTCTGTGCTGACAGCTCAAAGCCTGGAGCCTGCTTTGGATTCTGGGTCTCCCTGTCTCTCTGCCCTCTCTTGCTCACATTCTGTCTCTTTCTCTCAAAAACAAGTAAACATTAAAAAATTATAATGTCTAATTAATTCTTATACAATTTTGTGAAGATTCAGGGTTTTTTTAGTTTCAATTATTTTTTACGTCAGTGTTCTCTGTCTTCAACTGGATTATCTCTGTATTCTCTCATCCTCTCTACATACACATGTTATTTCACAAAAATTGTCTCTAAAATACAATGCATCTGTATATTTTAAACAATTTTAAATTGGGCAGTAATATATCCTCAAGTGACCACAGAAGCAAAGGCAATTCTCCTAAAGAAATGTACTTTTATAAAGATTTACAGGGATTTTAAGATACCATACACTGAAAGATAATTTTGAATTTCAGAGTTATAAAAACATTAAAAAATATGATGTTTAGATTCTATGAAATACATTAATATCTGCAAATGTTGTATAACATAACGTTAGGTCCTGTTATCCATTTCAAAAAAGAAAGCAGATTTTAAGGTTAACTTTTTCAATACCATACAATGCTTAAGGGGCAGCGGAAGAATTTAAACCCACAAACTATATGTCTTCAAAACACGCAAATTAGACTCACTGCCTGTTACATAATTTGTGTTATACAAAAATCATCTTTCTATGCCACAGAAAAAATGCTGAACTAAACCAGACACAGATCAAAATAATCTTGCTCAAGTTGAACAATGATTTGACTAAAATGAGCTTGCTTTCCCAAGAGCACCATGACACTTTTCTAAGTATATACCAGAGTGACCGAAGATTGTCTTGTGAAGATTCTTCTCCACCCCCCATATTCACATCCCAGGTAAGTAGGCCATTATCCTTAAGGACTTTCAAAACCAAAGCTCCCCTTTGTGTTCATAGTTAATGAAATCATAAACCATATTTCAGTTCTAATAGGACAAAGTCCGATTACTTTAAAACTAGACTTTGCTTGACCCCAGAAACAATGCTTTCTCAATTTGTGTTTGCAGTAAGTCTTTCCCAGGCATAAAAGTGAATAAAAGTGGAGGGATGTATCTTCTACTCACACCTGTTGAATCCCACACCCAAGAAGTGATGATTAAACAGTGCCTGCGTTCTTTCAGTCCTTGTCTGGACCTATCACATCCATGTCCGTCTGATGATCCTCTTGCCCATCTGCATCCTCTTCATTACAGCTTTGTCCCTATCGTGAAGCTTCTATCAGTGCTGTCACAGAGGCAATGTTACATCTATCCTTCTGGATCTACTGAGAGGATTCCAAAAGCATCTCAGGTCTTTCACCCATGATCACAATTCATAAAGTTGTAGCCTCAGAAATTAGAGGTTTTATCCATTACTTTATAGTCAAAATCTCCTGAAGGAACTATCTGAAAAAAGGAAGGGTAGTGAGATTGTAATTATTCTCCTAAACCTAGGGGTTGGGTGGATGCCATTCTGTTCCATTCCAACTATAATAATGGTACCTCATAGTTTAAGAGTAACCACCTACATTCTTCAAAGAAGTCAGTACTTTTGCATTGGGAATGGTGCTCCATCAGTATTCATCTTACTAATGAACTTCATACAATTATAGCAGTGTCTCACTTTCTCTGCTCCAGGAATGCAGGGACACGATTTCATGATTTAAATCCTTCAACCTTCAGACTACACTACCCATATCATCTCATAAGAGGTTCTGTAAGATTCTCTTCACCCTCTGCATGTTTCCTAATAAAAAATATAAAAGCTAGGAATAGTACTAGCAATTAAATTTATGTTCATCTAGTACACTGTGTACCTCCCTTCTTGGGCCCATTAACTCGTGGTTCTCTGATCACCGTGGTTTTGTGGTTCTCAAAATGAGAACTGATTGTGAGCTTCCTCTGACTTGTCTTTTTTTCTTTTTCAGAGAAAGAGAGAGAAAGTGAGAGGCAGCATGAGTAGGGGAGGGGCAGAGCAAGAGGCAGAGAACGAATCTTAAGCGGGCTCCACACACTAGGCGGGGCTCAATCTCAGGACCCTGAAATCATGACCTGAGTGGCAATCAAGAGTCGGAGTTTTAACCCACTGAGTCATCCAGGCACCCCACTTCCTCTGACTTTAGATCATCTTTCCAAACTCACACCAAATGCTGTTTGATTTGCTTTCTATGTGACTAGATTCTCCACTAGTCCAAGAACCCTTTCTGGACTTTGACCTTCACACAATTATTTTTTATTATTTTTTTTAATGTTTACTTAGTTTTGAGAGAGAGAGAGAGAGAGAGAGCGTGAGCAGAGGAGGGGCAGAGAGAGAGGGAGACAGAATCTGAAGCAGGCTCTGAGCTCTGAGCTGTCAGCACAGAATCCGAGGAGCTCAAACTGATGAATTATGAGATGATCTGAGCCAAAGTCAGATGCTTCACTGACTGAGCCATCCAGGCACCCCTAACATGATTTTTCAGTTCTCTTCATGTACACAATCATATCTTTAGATCTATCCCCAGCAGTTTCAATCAGTGAATTCTGAGCATTGCACTAAGTGAGAACTCAACCTTTGCTGAATGAATTAATAAATAAATCTTTTATCACAGACATTAAAGAAAACCTGACTGTTCTTGGGACTTTCCTCAATGGAAACGTGATGGCAAAAGAGATTTCATTTGATAGCTATATTTGCTGAATTCTACACTGTCAACAATCACAATCCATTCTATAACAGTATGTTTTTATCTGGGAAAGTAAAATAATGTTCAAGAGAAAATAAATGTGATAATAATGATCACACTCAAGTATTGTCAGTTACAGTAGTCTTTTTTGGCTACATGGTATCAGTAGCTTCATTTTTTTTCAGGTGAACATATCTATTTGGTGAGTGTGTGTGTGTGTGTGTGTGTGTGTGTGTATGTGTGTGTGTGTATATATATATATTTTTTTCTATACATTCCCAAACCCCGAAGCTGCATTTTAATAATGAATTACTATGTAAAAATTTATGTATACCATGTAATTTAATTTGGAACTAATACATCCTTGGGTGTACTCATAATATTCAATTTTAAGTGTTATTGGGTTTAGTAATCAGAATGTTTCAAAGGTGCATGGTTACTGCTAGTTTTGAATAGCCATACTTCAGAATCACTAAAGTGTTTATATGTAATAGCTATGATTAATCTAAAAATGATGTTGATGTAGTAAAAATAATCCTTTTTACAAATAAGGATCTCAGCCTACAGTTTATTTAGGTCAAAGTTGAATGAACAGTATGAATCATTGTATTTATTTTGTAAACTAACTGCAGGCTTTAAATTAGTTTCTAAATAATTCACTTATACATTTCATATTTAGGCAACATTGCTGGGGTATATTTCCTGTGAGTAAGATCCAGTTAACAGGGTGTTCATTAATGTTTGTTTATTTTTTTTTAACAAACAAAGGTGTGCTGGAATAGTTCAAACAATATTTTGCTGAATGCTATTAGGAATTTTAAACAACTAATTACTTCCAGTATGCAAATTCAGTGAAACCTAATTAAATAAATATCGGATCTATGGATCAACCTATTAAACAAATGTTCCTGCTTTATATCAGTCTTACACATCCTGGTCTTATGGGGAAAACTGTTTAAACAAACAAGTGATAAAAGAATAATTGTAAAGTAATTCCCTTAAGTACTAAGTAATGAAACAAAACAATTATCCCCACCTTGAAAGTGCACTGACACTATATTTGAATTCTTGGAAGGAGAAGTTCATTTTTAAGTAGACATTTTTCCAAATAAGTGTATGGAATGTTTATGGAGAATTGGAATATCTTCAATTTATTGCGTTATGAAGTTGATGATGTACATTAAGCCAAAAGAAGTGATCATTCAGATGTCATGAGAAAAAATTTTGCTTACTTAGGATAAAGATTTTCTCCAAATACAGAAATTCAAACTGAAGAAGACAAAATGTAAAAGCATTTACAGGAATTATGTAATCTTATCTCAGCTACTAAAGATATCTTAACTAGCTAGATTCCATTGATCTACTATAAAGCTTTGTCAACTAAAGCTTTTTTTTTTCTTAAATTGATTCTCCATTTTGTCTTCTCATTTTCTCAACAGCGCACAGCAGGAATCACTGTCTACACACAGAAAACAGGATCTAGCTGTAGGCATACATATAAAACAAAGAGGCCCCGATTAAACACACACACACACACACACACACACACACACACACACACACACACATACACACTGCTGTTACTATTTGATCTTAAAATTATTGATCTTGTCAATCAGTTACAGAGTCCCATTTAAATATGTAATAACTGTTAACGTTACAGTTGTGTTGCTGACCATTTTACAAGTCAAAGAAATACACAACATAATGTGACGTGATGTTAATTTTGCTTTGATTGCCTATAGTATACCAGCATGCATTTTATTTCACAAACATAAAATCAGTCAAGAATCCTTAGACATTAGAAAATCGGGGCATCTGTCTACAGCTTAGCCCCATGTAGTTTAAGAGAGTGAAGGCCCAACATGGGTGTCAATCTCGTCTACCTTGTTTTTTCTAGGTAAAGGGGAGAACATTCGGAATGAAAGGAATAGAAGAAAGAGCATAAAGGTGTTGGGATGAAGTGTAAATAGAATTTGGTTTGTGACAATGCATAATGTTAGTTAAATTGAAGGAGGAAAAAACACAATGGGCATCTGCATAGAAACACAGAGCTTTTAAAGTGTGTAACTGGCAGATTCTAAGTGAGAATGTTCATTCTCACTGCTTTTTGCTTCCCCCCGCCCCCAGGCCAAATGTGGACAACTTCTTGTGCAATTTGACATTTCACTTTTACATATATCCATCCATACCATCCAGTCCATCAAAGAAGCTGACTGACACTGTACTTGTGTTTCACTTTGCCAGTCTTTCCTTCATTCATTGGGGAACCTTTGTGGTTTATTTTCTAATAGGGTCAGCAGAAACTTTGAACTTATTTTCACTTGAAATACAAAGTGATTCACACTGGATAGTAGAGAAATATATGCTCAATCCAGACAGGCGGAATACTCAGGAGGTCCCGAGTCGATTCTCTTCCATATTTTCCATACCATCTTGACTCTGCAATCCTGAGCCTGATTAACCTCGGGACATGCATGGCAATTGCAAATAACATTACATCAGGTTTCTGTGAAGTTTCATCAAAAAGAACCAAGTTACTTACTTGAGGAGTTCCTATCATTCTCTTTGAATTCCTTAATCCTCAAATAGATTCCATATATAAATCTCTTCTTTAATTCCAGTGAAGGTAATGCCAATCTGATGAGTATTAAGGCAGACAGATTTGGAAATTGCCAATACTCCTTAAGGGCATGTTTAAATCTATATTTTTAGTCATTGAAATCATTAACAGTTGCTACTAGCATCATTATGAATATATGCCTTGTGTAAAGAATAGTCAAATCTGTAGCCTTTGAAAAGAGTATTTGTAATATCTCCATTTTCACAAAGAAATACTTCAAAAATAGTTTATATTTATTTCTTTAATTTTTTAAATGTTTATTTTTGAGAGAGACAGAGACAGAGTGAGAGTGGGGGAGGTGCAGAGAGAGAGGGAGACACAGAATCCAAAGCAGGTTCCAGGCTCTGAGCTGTCAGCACAGAGCTCGATGCAGAGCTTGAACCCAAGAACTGCGAGATCGTGACCTGAACTGAAATCAGATACCCAGCTGTCTGAGCCACCCAGGTGCCTCTACATTTGTTTCTTTTTCTTTTTTTTTTTTAAATTTTTTTTTCAACGTTTATTTATTTTTGGGACAGAGAGAGACAGAGCATGAACGGGGGAGGCGCAGAGAGAGAGGGAGACACAGAATCGGAAGCAGGCTCCAGGCTCTGAGCCATCAGCCCAGAGCCCGACGCGGGGCTCGAACTCACGGACCGCGAGATCGTGACCTGGCTGAAGTCGGACGCTTAACCGACTGCGCCACCCAGGCGCCCCATGTTTCTTTTTCAATAAGAAGACATTGTTTATGAAATATAATGCAAATACAATTCATTCCATGAGCTGGGTCTGCTTTTCTATCAGTAAGTGAAAAAACAAAATCATAAGCTAAACTAAACTATCTGTATTTTGTTGACTTCAAAATAATGTAGTTCAAAAGAAAACAAAAAGAGAGTAGTCTGGCAAGTTTGGTTTATAGAGCATTAGGTAAAAAAAAAAAAATACACAAACAATTCTCTGTCATTAGTTTTCCTAAATTTTATGCAATGAATATGCAAACAACAATGAAAACCCCAAATGTCTGTTTGAGCTTAGTTTAATTTAATTTAAAAACAGTGATGTAGGGGTGCCTGGGTGGCTCATTTGGTTAAGCTTCTGACTCTTGATTTCAACTCAGATCATGGGATTGAGTCTTGAGTCAGGTTCATTGAGGAGCGTGGATCCTGCTTAGGATTCTCTGTCTTTCCCCATCTCTCTTTGCTCCTCCCTAACTCATGTTCTCTCTCTCTTTTCTCAAAGAAAAAAAAAAACAAAAGAAAATGATGTATACTAAATGATGTATAATTGTATAATACTTCATAGTTTCTAAATAGATCACATGTATGTTATTTCATTTTACTCTTATAAGTTTGTGATTTATCCTAGAAAATATCCCATACCTATTTTATGTATGAGAAAGAAATTGAGCCTTAGGAAAATTGTGATTTAAACAAGGAAGTTATACAGCTGCAGAGTAGAAAATCTTGTATCTTTTTACTCCTACCTAGGGATTTTTTCCACTAAACCAAAATGCCTTTCCATCATAGCATAACTATGAGTAACAGTAATTAAACACTTTAATTTTAACAACTGTAAAATTTATCTTATCCAGAGAAAACAAAGAAAAGCAGTTTTGAAGTGCTCTAAAGTAAATGAACAGATTTCTAAAATGCCATTGAAAAAATGGTACACACACACACAACACACACACACACACACACACACACACACACACAGAAAAGAAAAGGAAAAGAAAAGAAAAGAAAAAAAAAAGAAAAAGAAAAAGAAAAAGAAAAAGAAAAAGATGGTTCACATGAAGAGTCCTGTATTCATGGCTTAGGGATACCAGGAATATTAGCATTAGTATATTTAAGATATGTAACCTGGGAAAGACATGAAAAGCCAGGAAGGAGAATGGAATATTCAGAAGAAAGTAGATCAATCAAGATAGAAATTGATAGCAAAAAAATCTTTGAAGAAAGACAGCTATGTAAAGCATAGCAAACTGGAACAAAGCAATAATAAGAAAGGGTATAAAAATAAAGGGCAAAATATGTAAGTGAAGGACTTTCTGGGCATTCAGTGTGTATTGTTATTAACACTGCCTCTCTATAATGTTCCTTAACGAAAAATGAAAGAGATGTATATTTAATATTTTCTTACACTGAGAGAATTTAAAGATCTGAGCTTAAAAGAATGACCACAAATTATAAATAGATATTTATATCTATTTTATAGATTTATATCTATCTATATCTAATACTTCTCTTTATGAATCTTGAGGGAAATGGAAGGCAGGAAATGAGACATATCACCAAGGACAAAATTGAAAGACTGGCAGAAACCTAAAAAAAAATTCGTATGGAGAAGGCTGAACCACACGGTGAGTTGAGCCTTTTGGAAAGCACTAAAGACAATTTAAATATAATCTCTAAGAAATACTGAGCAAGGAATAGGCCTGCTTCCTGGGCCAGATGGTGTAATATTAGCAGATGACATTGGAAGGACTAAACTCCTATTTTGCTTCTGTTTTCTCAATCAGGAAAAAAAATGATCTTCAAACTCGAAATGGTAGGACAAACAAGGGAATGGAATCCTGAGATAAGTGAGGAGATAGTAAGAGAGCACTTAGCTACTTAAATGAGTTCACATTACCAGGTCCAGATTGATTACATCCCCAAGGACTGAAATAACTTGTACTTGGATTCTAACTCCTCTCATGAATGTGCCTGCTCCTTTCTGTTTTTTCTGCCATTCTCCAGCCCACACACTCATCACCCCTCTGCTGGATCATCTTAATAGCCTTCCATCCAGTCTACCTGGCCCCAGGCTCTCTTCACTGAGATCAGTCCTCCACACCACCTCTAGAATGAACTTTCCAAAAAATACATACATGACCATGTCATTCTATTACCTAAAAATCCTCCTGTGTCTCTCTAGTTTCTACCAATATACTTCTTAGTAATGCCACATGCGGGCTTCCACATTGTAGCCCCAGTTGGCCGTCCCATGACATCTCTGACTACATCTTGTAGCCCATACCCTGGCCAAGTGAGATTGTTCTTCAATTGGTCAGGCTCACATTTGCTTCTTTTTTTTTTTTAATTTTTTTTTCAATGTTTATTTATTTTTGGGACAGAGAGAGACAGAGCATGAACGGGGGAGGGGCAGAGAGAGAGGGAGACACAGAATCGGAAACGGGCTCCAGGCTCTGAGCCATCAGCCCAGAGCCTGACGCGGGGCTCGAACTCAAGGACCGCGAGATCGTGACCTGGCTGAAGTCGGACGCTTAACCGACTGCGCCACCCAGGCGCCCCACATTTGCTTCTTTATCTTAGAATATTCTGTCCCTTCTGCTTAAACTATCTCATCTTGCTCCACTGATCCACTTGGATTCTTCAAGACGCAGGTTAATGATAACTCTACTTTGTAGTTTCCTTTAGGTTTCAAGGTAGAATAAATTCTGTATCATTTCTGTTTTCCTGACAAGCTAGCTTATTTCTCAAAATGGTTGAATAAGATTTATCTATATTGAAATCCTTCAGGCCAAATATTCCATAATGTTTGGAACATCATGAGACACAAGGCATCATTAGTATCTTTGATTCCTAAAATTAGACATAATAGTTTTTTTGTTTGTTTGTTTGTTTTTTGTTTTTTTTTTTCTCAACGTTTTTTTTATTTATTTTTTGGGGACAGAGAGAGACAGAGAATGAACGGGGAGGGGCAGAGAGAGAGGGAGACACAGAATCGGAAACAGGCTCCAGGCTCCGAGCCATCAGCCCAGAGCCCGACGCGGGGCTCGAACTCACGGACCGCGAGATCGTGACCTGGCTGAAGTCGTACGCTTAACCGACTGCGCCACCCAGGCGCCCCATAATAGTTTTTATAGTAACACATTATCATCATAAAGATTGAAATACTACATTGCACAAGGTGTTTATGTTAACAGTCTTGTTCACTCATCTCTTTACCATGTATCCATCCCTATTACTGGAGGTAACCAATTGTGTTTGTTTGTGTGTGTGTGTAAATCATCACATTAACAAGCATAGATCTACTTCACCCTTTTAAAAAGTTACATAATATTCCTTAGCTATAAATGTACCAGGTTTTATTATTACCTGGTAAAGGGGGGCACGAGGGGAAGAGATGTATTATTAACATACTATAGGCCTTTTCATTTGGGTCTGTTTCATATACTTAGGAGTAAGAATGCTATAGGAGAGTGCCATGAGAACCTCAGTTGTCTTAAAACTATTACAATGGAAATGTGTCTGTGTGCTGAGGGTGATTCAGAAATGCTTTTTACGGGGCGCCTGGGTGGCGCAGTCGGTTAAGCGTCCGACTTCAGCCAGGTCACGATCTCGCGGTCCTTGAGTTCGAGCCCCGCGTCAGGCTCTGGGCTGATGGCTCAGAGCCTGGAGCCTGTTTCCGATTCTGTGTCTCCCTCTCTCTCTGCCCCTCCCCCGTTCATGCTCTGTCTCTCTCTGTCCCAAAAATAAAATAAACGTTGAAAAAAAAAATTAAAAAAAAAAGAAATGCTTTTTACTAATGTAAACCCCACAAAGCATGCAACTCTACTATATGAAAATGGCTAAAATGAGCATATATATATGTATATATGTGTATATGTATATGTATATGTATATGTATATGTATATGTGTGTATGTATATGTATATGTATATGTGTAAGATTCCAAGAAATGGGATTACTGAGTGTGTGTGTGTGTGTGTGTATAATTTCATACTTGGGAAGAACCAGAACTGATTTACCATAGTAGTGATAATACATCTTTGATTAATGAGTGGATGACCACCTAGAAAAAACTTCTCTAAATTTGTGCTTCAATCTTATTTCTCATATTTTCAGTTCTTGTTTTAAAAATATATAAAAAATACTTATAAAAATAGATAATAAAAAAGTGGAGATGAAGCTAATTCTCTGATAGAACAGCAGTATGAAAATATCTTGACAAAATTGAATGATAAAACCAGCAAAAAAATAGGAATCAATGAAAGTGATGATGATTCAAATATCCTTTCACAAACAGTTCAGTGAAAAAATGCTGAGGAGTGTCAGCTGACTCAATTCATGCCCAGTCATCACCATGTAATAACCTTTTAGATTATATTGGTATCAATGTCTAAAATATAAATGGCACAAATTATATGATAATTTGATAAACTGACTTCTTTTAGGTATCACCTCCCATTCTCCATTCCACACTTTAGGATGGACATGTTCAACCTGAAACATGCCCAAATGATGACTAATCTCAAAAATATATCATAGGAGAAATAGTTAAAACAAATGGGTCAATTCCCTTGGGTAGAGGAGATGGACACAAATAATTCAGAGATAATTTGAATATTTGAAAATCTATCTTTAAGGAGAAAATTGATGTAGTGTGTAAAGCTGCAGATTGATTCATTGAAATTACAGAGAGACAGATGTTAATTCAATATATGGGTGATATTTAGCATTTAGAAATTCCCTGAAGTAAAAAAGAAAAAAAAAAGTATTTTGTGAAGTAGTGAGTTGTGCTTTTCTTTAGCAAGGTTAGAAGTCCCCTCTCAGGATTTTATAGTTGCAGCTCCTATGTTGAGTGTTAAGTTTATTAAAGTGGATGACTTCCCCCACCCTACCCCCTACCCTCAGTATTTCGGAAGTATTAGTTAGCAGCTGAGTCAGTCACTGGGTTCCAGAACACAAAATACAGACAAGGTGACTGCCCTGTCTGATGAACAGGTTGTGGGATGGGAAGGTGTGGAGAATAACTGGTCTATAGCCTAGCAGCATATGTCTG
The DNA here is from genome assembly GCF_022079265.1 of Lynx rufus. Classification (NCBI taxonomy): domain Eukaryota; kingdom Metazoa; phylum Chordata; class Mammalia; order Carnivora; family Felidae; genus Lynx; species Lynx rufus. The sequence goes on from NW_025814834.1 coordinate 155,300,648, forward strand.
ATTTAAAGAAAACATTATATTTGGGCTCCTGGGTGGCTTAGCCGGTTAAGCTTCCTTTTTTGGCTCAGTTCACGATCTCATGGTTCGTGGGTTTGAGCCCTGCATTGGGCACAGTGCTGACAGCTTGAGCCCGGAGCCTGCTTTAGATTCTGTGTCTCCCTGTCTCTGCCACCCCTTCCCTGCTCGTGCTTTGTCTCTGTCTCTCTCTCTCAAAAATAAATATACATTAAAAATTATTTAAATAAAAAAAGAAAACAGTATATCAAAACAAACCATATTTAAGGATTCCTTTGATTACGTTAATAACAAAACATTTTAGAAATTTTAAAAATTATTCAATTTATCTGTATACTTTCATCTAAATGATATGGCTTCATCCTGTATTCCCAGTTACTTTTCCACTAAATACGAGTACGTGATATGATGTACAGAAGCCCTAATGACTCCACCAAAGGAGATGATTTCTAATAGCCCTTTTCACCAGAGATATCTATAAAATGGAAACAGCCATCGTAATAGCTGATGTTTATGGAGAGCTTATGATGTGTCTAAAATCTACCAAATGAAGTATTTTATTGAATCCTAACCACAACCCCATGTGGTAGGTAAGATTTTTTCATCCCATGAACTTAGAAATATCACATACTTTGTCCCTAGTTTTGCACCCAGTAAGTGGCTTCCTGACTCTGTATCACTGCTTTTAAGCTTCATGATACACCATGCCCAACAAGTGGAAAACACGTTTTATCTGTGATGAGTCACTTTTAACAGATTCAGATGAGTGAATGCTAGTGATTACATTTTATCCTTTAATAAGCTCCCATGCTATTTTTGTTCTACTATGTTTATTAAATGTCTGCACCATGTCAGGTGTTCTAAGAATAACAGCTGCAGGTGCTGTAGTGTTAGAGACCCTAGTAGTTTCTTTGACCCTCATAGCCTGGCCCTGGAAAGTTCACCTCCTGTGTTAATTAAGTTCTTCCTGGGTGTGACTTGCACATTGTAGTAGTTCAGCAAATTTTCAAGAATGAGTAGCATGCTCATTTATTCTTCGAAATACAGGCTAGGAAGGCAGCAGTGGTTTAAAATTGTTCTTTGCCGATCATAAGCTGTGTGTCTCGGGGCTAGGTCTTAACCTCTCTGGGCATGCTTTTCCTCACCTGTATGATGGGAATAATAATAGCAACAACATTTGGGATTATAATATGGCTTTGATGCTACAGGGTTATTGTGGAGATGACAGAAGGAAACACACAGAAGGTTTTTAGCACAGTAACTGACACATGATAAACGCTAGATAAATGTTAGCTATTACTGTGATGATGGAGATGATGACATCTGTCAGTATAATGCTCTGTACTTCAGATTCACAGGAAACAGAATGCATGTGAGCACGCGTGCACATTGCAGAGCTTGATAATAATAAACATTATTGTGCATATGTTTCTCCCAAACAGTTAACAGAAGTTCCATATTGCAATAATTTCTAACATGTCCTATAACCAAAAAGTATAGTTCTCAGTACAGAGCAAAGTTCCATAAATCATTAGAAATTCTCATCCCCACTGAGTCTCTCTGTGACACCTCTAGCAGCTCAGCAGTCATTCACAGGCTCAGCAGCTTGAAGGTCAGGGATGCAGTATCTCCAGGTGCCAAGGTCTCTTCAGCATTTAACCCCTAGTCCAGTCGATTTAAGACTACGCAGATTTGTTCTCTCCTTTGAGACAGGGCCCAGCAGGGTCTTATCAGGTGCTTTTCCCCAGGGAACAGAAAGTTACTCCAGGACAAGCTAACCAACCACATCAAATGAGGGCAGACAAGGGACAGGCCCCCATGTCCCATGTGTGAATACTCTGGGTGTATGAAAAGGCCTTCAGAATGCCATGATAAATAAGGGGAAAATAATACAAAGGCGGGTAGTGGGGATAGTTTAGGAGACAGATGGGCCACTGTGGTTGGTTGTCAGAATGGTGAGCGGTTTCTTCAACCTTATGGCCAGAGCAGGAAAGAGTTTCAGGAAAAAGAAAGTGGCTTTGGGAAGGTCATCTTCTCAGACAGATATTTATGATTTCAAGGATTGCATTTTTGGTGCTTTTGTTACTCATTTACACATTTACACACAGTGAAGTGATAAAACTAAAAACCTAAACCTCATCCCCTTACATAAACACCTCAGGCGTTTAAGAAAAACAGGAATAGATTAAGATTTAAGATCATACTTTTTCTATATGCCTGTTTTAGTGTGTTTATTTGTGGTTTGAGTGACTTTCATAATAAACTATTTTTATTTGGACTCATACAGGGATTAGAGTGATTTAAACTCTCGGCTAGATTTCATTTTAACTATTCTTTTTAATCTGTGAAGTAATTAAAAGCAAACCCACAAAGTCGCAATGTAACGATGTATGCAACATCCCTTTCTTTACATCTGAAACAACTTCTCCAAATTATGCTTTGAGGAGAAATGTTAGGAAGTACCTGAATATATGAATATGTTTGTTTTCCTCCATTTTTTTCCCTGTCAGACTTACACAAAGGAAAGATGTCTAGAATATCTAGAATATCCTAGGTACTCTTTTCATAAACTCAGAAGTTAAATGACTGACTCACCTATGCTGATATTACTGCTCGGAGATACATCTACTACGAAGATTAAAATGTTCAGAAGTCATCAGGTATAAATAAGATGTTTGAGAGCTAGAGAACAGACTCGGTTTTCTGTGCTGCAGTTGATTACTTAACTCCTAAAGTAAAGAATCTTTGGACCTTTAGTGACCCCAAACACTGCAGAATACAAGATGTAACTTTTCAGTCATGTTCTGCATATACATTTTTTAAGCTCCAATAGCTTCCACGTTTTTTTACTTGCTGTCTTTCATTCCCATGCTGATGAAATGGAAGTGGCAGTCACCACAATGCATCAGTTCAGAGAAGAGAAGTGTGTTTCTGTCTCTTAGAATTAGATGGTACTCCTATGCCCCATTTTGGTTTCCACAAACATTTACGGTGCCCCCATCTGCTGTGTGCTGGTTCCTTTGCTATCTACTTTGCGGGAGAGAAAATGACTGGCGTATTTCTTACTTTCAGGGACAGAGCTTCTGTCCTCCAAGGAGGGATTTGACAAGTATATAAATGACTATACATAATGTGGAATGAAATGGGTATGAAAGAGAAGTACAACCAGGACACTAGGAATGAACCTGCAAAATCGGCCGGTCGAATCCACCTCACTTTATAAAAGAGGAAATGAAGTCAAGATTGAGGGTCTTGCTTAAGGTCACACTGTGTATTCGGACACACCCAGGGCTGGATGTCAGGTCTTTTAACATCAAATCAAGGGCTCCTTGCAATTTAAACTGCACTGACACTTGCCGGGGCGGGGGGGGGGGGGGGTGGGGGGGGGAACTTAACTAACTTTAATTGTGCTTAGACTTTGGCATGTTTAACTTTTATAAAACAGTATGTAAGTATATAAAAAAACCTTTCTGGACACTGTAAAATACCTGGGATGAAGTAGAATTTTGGCTAAGCAAAGTAAATATCATTTTACAACTTTCTAATCCCATTATTCATATATCTGATACATTTTACAAAGTGGTTGTAAAATTCAAAATTGTCAGTGGAACAAAGCAGCCAATCTCCATTGATAGGTCATGACAAAAGCACTATTTTTGTTATCCACAGATATCTGAAATTTAATTTGGATTCATGATAATAGTGATGCCAATCTTTTTAAAGTTGTGTGGACCTTTACATGATTATGCTTTCACTCACAGTGAATGTTGATTGGGATGGGCATAAAATATCAAAAGGCTAATATGAATTATTTTGCAATTTTAAATTATGCGGCATAGAATCATCTATATACACCTAAAAAAATTAAAAGTAATGGGTCTGTGTATATTCCTTCAAAATGTTATCTTATCTGAAGATAATATTAAGCCCAATCATTTATTCATTCATCATTCATTAGTATAAAGAAAATTTTACCTTTTTGTAAAATTTTTTTAATGTTTGTTTATTTTTGAAGGAAAGAGAGAGCAAGCGAGCATGAGCACGGAAGGGGCAGAGAGAGAGGGAGACACAGAATCCAAAGCAGGTTCCAGGGTCTGAGACACAGCACAGAGCCTGACATGTTGCTCGAACCCATGAACTGCGAAATCATGACCTGAGCCAAAGCCAGTCGCTTAACTGACTGAACCACCCAGGCACCCCTAAAGAAAATTGATCTTATTGCAGACGTGAAACACGATATTAATAAGGCATGTGTTTAGAGTTCTTTTTATTCTATGCAAATAGCAATGCTTGTCTTTCCATATTCTTTTAACTAATCTTATGACCATTACACCACTGGACTATCATTAGGATACTATCACCAACAATAGTACTTTTCTTGTACACTTCACAGAAAGTGATGTAGATGACCTATAGGAAGTATTCTAAAAGTGTGAGATACAGTGAATAACCATGCACTGCAATGTCTGCTCATTACTGACCTCTACTGGGTTTAATAGATCCTGCAAATGATTTTTAAGTTGGTAGGTGTGTGGTTCTAAAGCAAAGGACGGAGCTGAAATGTCTGCATAATGCTAATTGGCACTTCTCTTTAATTCAGATTGTCCAGACAAGGAGGTCTCCATAAAGGCAAGAGTCTTAAACTCTACCATGTGTAAGGCTTACTTGGCAGTGTTCGTTTTTTATGTTGGCATGGAGCACATTTACCCATTACAAAATTCTAACATCTGCTGACATGAAGTGTTCATTTGCTTTTGATTCCCATGCACTTCTACATGCACTCTGAAGCTAGCTAAATTTTGAAGAATTGAGCAGCCTCATAGTCATTCCATAGTTACTTGTTCAGTGATTTCCTTTTCTTGCTTGGAACTTTGGTTTCCTGGCAACCATAGCAAACAATAGAAACGTGGATGAGGCCCGTCCATCCACGTGAAAGCTCACAGGCTTTATTACATTCAGTTTTTCCTGTGATAACTGCGGTATATATTTACATGAAATTTACACAAGCAGTGTTGTAATCATCTGTTTGCTTTGCCTTTTAATCAGATCATTTCTGATAGGTTGTCTAAACAAGGATGGTAGTGTCCTCTTTCTAAAATAAGTACAGCTGAAAAACAGCTCCCTGATTTTCATGAAATCATGCCCTCCACATCCGCAATTGGACTTGGATATCCAGGAAGATCTTTATGGACTGTAACAGATTATGGCTGCCCTCTAGTGACTAGACATTCCTGCTGTTTCAGTTTAGGCTAGAATAGGGTGTATTTAAAACATGTGTCCTCATTCCTATTCAATCAGTCGGGCACTAGAAATCTTTATAGAGAGAATACAATACATACCTTGTTAATTACGCTGAATATTAATTATATTCTATGAAATGCAGGTATATATGAAACGCAGATACATTTTTCTCAATCTGAGCACTGTGCCAACATACATTTCTTGAAAAAAGTCAGCCGTTTTCAAACTAAACTGTTATCAGTTAAACAACTAGTTAAACATCTCTATATTATTTCAATAATCCTAGAACAAAGGTTACGCTTTTTAATGTGGGAAGGCTAATTATCTCCCAACACTTCTAACTGTTAAGTCTTCCTTCGATCTCCCTAACCTTTCTCCATCTTGCTGTCCCTGGCCAAGAGAACGTATTTTGTTCATTTGACAAGCCATTTTTGTATTTCCAACCAGCTTCAGAGAAATTGCTTTTTTTCTAATTGCTAAAGTGTCTGGAGTTGTATTTAGATGATCGCATGCCTGGATGCCTCAAGCCACATTTAAAATTCAACCAGCAAGACTGTAACTGCCCAATCAATAGTAGTGGGGCATAGTAATCCGGACCACAACAGGCAAGTTGGCTTTCTTATTTCATATCAGCCTCAAGGTACAGCATGGCAATGTTTGATTTGATTAATTTCAAATTAAAGAAAAACAAAACAAAAAAGGGAGAAGAAAAGAAACACTGCACTTTGGCCTGTTGCTGATAGAGCTGAATCAAAATAAATCTCATTGCCAAGCAGACCGGAGAAAAATCACCTCTTTGAAGGTTGACAGAAGAGCAGATCATTTTTCATTCAGCACCTCATTTTTTCCCCTATCCCCAAACTAAAAGACATTTTCTACAATGGATAGGTGTTTCTTTTTTCTATAAAAAGTAAGTTTTCACTGCAAGTGTGAAAAGCTAAAAATCACCTAACCATAGAGGGAAAAATTTTTCCTGGCCTCTATGAAATGATAAATCCTCCTTGTTTAAAATACAGTGCAGCATTTGACCTTGGATCACATTCTGACATATATAAACATTCAGGATAGAAATGCACTAGGAAAAATTGATGGATCTCTATTGCTATAGTATCTAATGAAAAATATTGATATTAAAAAGAGGTTGACGAGATAATCTACTCTGACTTTCCACATGGTCAATCATCTAAATGGCCTATAGGATGGCCTAAAACTAATAGAATAAATTCAATCAAGAGGCCAATTCTGATTTGGGTATATGTTTCCAAACTGTTATGAGAAGACAATTTATTTCTTATTTGTCCTCATTCTCTTTATAGGAAAACACACTTCCCTTGTACAATAGATCCAACAACAAAATCCTTTTAGGGAATCAAAACCAAATTTCCTGGGCTTTGTGGTTATGTTATATTGGCTGAAACCAACTGGCAGCAATACTAATATCTATCTGCCTTCCTGCTCATCCCTATAATTGCTGGAAGAAAATGGTCAACTCATTTCAGTTTGATGCGTGTTTGTGGAGTTTGCTGGAAGAAAATACTCAGCTCAATAATAGTTTAATAAATGCTGGTTTTCATAATTAGTCCCTTAAAACCGACTGAACTTCTACACTCCTACCTTATGCCATACACCATCCTAGTTGCTTGTGAAAAAAAGACTAAACAAAATATGGTGCATGCCTTCAAGCTGCTTACATATTTGTGAAACACGCAAGCCCAGCAGAATTATAGTTAGAGAGCACATGAGGACGAAGAGAAGGTAAGAAGAGGCAACAATAAAGGAACTCTGACAACATATTGTTAGAAGAGAAGAAGCCCATGAAAAAGTGATAAAATTAAAGTGTAGGGAAAGTACGGCACCTTGGAGGCTTCAGTGGGTTAAGTGTCCCTCTCTTGATTTCAGCTCAAGTCATGATCTCATGGTTTGTGAGTTCAAGCCCTGCATCTACTGATAAGTGCAGAGCCTGCTTGGGATTCTCTCTCCCTTTCTCTGTCCCCCTCACTCATGTGCTCTCTCTCTCTCTCTCTCTCAAAAATAAATAAGTAAATAAATAAATAAGTAAGCAAACAAACTTAGGAAAAAAAGGGAAACTTATACCCTCAATGCTAAAGAAAAGGGTATTCAGGAAAAGTAAGGCAATTCATCTGCGTGAACTGCTGAAGGCCTCAAAGCTTATAAGCACAGGTCACAGGAAAGGTGGGGTGAAGCTTGTGCTAATAATTGGGCATTTGGTTAGATGTTTGTACAGAGAGTGGAGAGACCACACCAAAATCCTGCCACCAATTCATACAACTGGTATCCCGTGCAGTCAAGGGCAGGGTTGAGGATAGGGTTAAATAAATAATAAAATGAAGGGCACCTGGGTGACTCAGTCAATGAAGTGTTGGACTCTTGATTTCGGCTCAGGTCATGAATCATGGTTCGTGAGATAGAGCCCCACATTGTGCTGCTTGATGACAGTGCAGAGCCTGGTTGGGATTCTCTCTGTCCCTCTCTCCCTCTCCTTGCCCCTCTCCCACTCATTCTCTCTCGCTTTCTCTCTCCCTCTCAATCAATAAATAAATAAGCTTAAAAAAGTAAAATAAATAAATAATAAAATGAATCAACGTCTACATGCTGAATGGTGCTAAATCTAAATGCTAAGGGTACCTTACCCTTCCCTGCTTTGAGACTGTTGGAAAGCAAAATTTCTCTCAAGTAGAAGATTCAGTGAATTTTCTCTTGAATAACTAAATAGCTCCAGAGAAAAGACTTCATATATTGACACTTACAGAGCTGCATACCTTAAAACAAAAAAGTCAATTCAAGTGGTCATTCTACAGTGAAACTTACAAGTCAGTAATCTTAATGCCCACTCATAGAGAGCAGCCAGTCAGCTTTTTGGTGCTTTTATCTTAAATATGAATAGAGAGCCAAGCACAACCCAACATTTTGTAATAATACTCTGATAAGAAAAAAATAAATTAATATGAGCAATCTCAAAAGGAGTTCACAGAAAAAAACACAATGCCAGGAACAGTAGCCAATAATGAGACCTGTAATATATCAGAGAGATGACAGAAAATATTGTGCCCATAAAGCAAGAATAGGACACGAAAGATGAACAATTAGAGAGCATGAAGAGGGTCTTGAAAATCAAAATTTTCTTTAGCAAAATAACAATTCAATTTAAAGGTCAACAGTGTAGGAAATCTTCCAAGAAGTACAACATAAAGATAAAAAATAGAAACTAAAACTGGAAAAATACAAACATTAAGTTCAATCCAAAAGGATCAACTTCTCATTAATAGTAGCTTTAGAAGGAGAAGCTGGGAGGGCGCCTGGGTGGCTAAGTTGGTTAAGCTTCCGACTTCAGCTCAGGTCATGATATCACGGTCCATGATTTCAAGCCCTGCATTGGGCTGTGTGCTGACAGCTCAGAGCCTGGAGCCTGCTTAGGATTCTGTGTCTCCCTTTCTTTCTGGCCCTCCCCTCTCATGCTCTGTCTCTCTCTGTCTCAAAAACAAATAAACATTAGAAAAAATTTTTAGGAGGAGAAGCAGGTTTATTTAAATGAGCAAATTGTCAAAAAAAAAAAAAAGCAAAAAACATTTTCCAGAGCCAAGGATAAAACTTTTAAAACTAAAAACATCATTAATGGTCTAGAACAAGTACATTGAACAACACACACACACACACAGACACACACAGACACACACAGACACACACACACACACACACACACACACACACACAATGATCAAATGCTAGAATACCACAGATATGAAGTTGCTAAGATGTTTCATACAGAAATATATATATATGAAATAATAAAAGGGTCAAAATAATCCTGACTAGTTACTAACAATGGCATAATCCTTCAAGTAATTATTTCTTTTAAATGATTTTATTTCTGTCAGTAATGGTCTTAGTTGCAGAATAAATTTGCTATCAGTTGAGAAAAAGAAAATATGAGACCCAGAAAGTTGGGCCAAGTTTCTCTTAAATTTACATGGTGGTATAACCTGAACTAATATTATCACCCCTGGACCACATATCCTTCTGGAAGCTATGATGAAAGCTGTTCATTACGGTCCAAACTTTTCCTCTAATAACGAAGGGCTCCAAAACACATTTCCCTAAACTCCTTTGGCCAAGGTCATACTATATGCATTTGAACTTGACACTGTTGAAATCTTAAACCCACAGAGATTTTGCCTATTTATATCACCATTTAATTCTAGAACCTTGGCTTTAGGATTCCCATAAGATTACTTTAGGGAAAACTAGCCATTTGCCTGGTACCAACTGTTAAACTTGGATTGAAATCTCTTACAGTTTAGAAATTGTAAGCAGTGTTTGTCACATGGAATATGACTTAATAGATAAAATATTTAAAAGGAATAAGGAAATATACAATTTGCATGTTTTGCTTGCAAAGAAAATTAGCTGATGTAATTCTACATGAAGCTGAAGACATATCTCTGTGTACTGAAATCATGTAGATTAATTCACATGTATCACAGAAGAAAGCTACCTAAGGGAAATAATACATTTATTCTAACAGCTGATATCCTTACAGTAGTGACTTTTAGCAAGTTTTTACTCCAATTTTATACTCCAAGTTTATCCTCCAATTTGTATTGTAGACAAGAAATCCTTGTTACTGCCCTGCTCTTTTTGGGCCACAAATCCCATCCTGGTGATTTTTCAGCGAGCCCTCCTGCTGTAAGCCTGGCAAAACTTCACAATTTCCTGGCTCAAGGGGCTTTTGCTGCTGTGTGCCATTAAATATGGAAATGTTCACATTTTGTAAATTCTGCTAAAATTTGTTGCCCCTGAGCTCAAAACACCTAAGAGAATGTGCAGGTCTTCACACTGAAAGAGCCCAAGATAGTGCCACATACAAGCTGCTGTTTGGAGGCCATTGAAGCAGAGTAGCACCGTCTTCATTCTTGCTCCTCTGCTGTCCCTTCTCCAAACAGCAACTTTGTACAGTGGGAACCAAGCCTTGTCACTGTTCTGATGAAAAAACAGGTCTTGGACTTCTCAAATGTTCACTGACTAAAATGTAAATGCCTTAGCGTGCCCTACGTATGCAGGACACTATCTGTCTACACAAGGTGCTATACATTCTCCTGTGGTACTTACTCTATGTTGTCGCTTTTCCTCCCACTTTCCTCGCTGGAGCCACACTATTTAGTGCCCGTAGCAAGCACCCAAATGGGTATTGCAATTGTGATGCATCATACAGTTCTGTTGGTTGCTTATAGATAAGCTGCATCCTACTAGCCACTAAAAATTGGGGGCTAAGAGCCCTGCTAAGTTTTCCCAGGCCTGAAAGCTTTTGCAGCCACTGGCTATTCTCATAGCCTGGAATGCGTTTCTCACCCTCCAACTCTTGATGTGACTGGCTCTTTCGTGTCTTCAGGTCCTCTTAAATGCCTTCTGCTTAGAATCTCCTTTCTTTTTCATTTCACATGGAGACACCCCTTGCCCCAGTATGGCAGTCACTCTGTTACAAGACATCAATTGTGTGTTCACAGCACTTCTTGTACCCTGTAAATATCTTATTTATTCAGGATAATTGCCAGACTGTCACTGGAGTGTAAGCTTCTTAAGGGCAAGGTTCTCATATTTCTGTTCACTCCACTATCATGAGTTTTGAACAGATGGCTTGACTTAGTTAATCCTTGTGCATGAATGAACAAATAGTCAGAATTTAAATACCATTACCTAGTCTGAACTGCTATGCAGTATTATTACATAAGCCAACCTGACTTGCAGGAATAATAAAAGCGGACAGTCATGAGCCTAGAGCTTTTGTAGATTGAGAACCTAAGTCATTGAATTAAAGTCAATGAATAGTTCTGCAAGTAATATATAAGAACACAGGTCAAATAATATTTTATTGTGCCAAGTAGGAAGAAGTGTTGGTGATGGAAATCTGTCCTGTCAGTTATATCTAGACATTCAGATACCATAATAACTAATAGTAAAATCTTTAAGTGTGAAGATATAGAAAGTTTGGAAAAACACCACTGATCTAGCATATATCTGGTTGAGAATTCTATTGATATGGGTGAAGCTTCCTTTTCTGTATTGAAAATCCTCTGATAAAATTGCTTGAACAACCCAGGTGAATTCCTGAGAGTCAAAGAAATAGTGGGACCTGGTGGGCTGATTTGAAGAATTAAGATGCCGGATGAAAGGAGGTTCCCTAATCTTAAATTCCAGATTTTCCTTGATCTGTTCTCTTAAACCATTTTGTCTATCCATGAGGCCTTTGATCAACCCAGAATGTGGCTGTCTATGAAGCAAAGAGATCAGTAGTGATTTTCCTCAGAGTGATTCTGCTACATTCCTTGAGTCCATTTCTCCAACACCAGCCACTCTAAATCCCCATTAGTGAGGTTTCAAAATTTGACTTCCAGAAGGATCTAGAATAAAGGAGCACATAAATCAAAGAAATTTCAGGGTTTCTCTGTATCTAAGACTGAAACCCCACTTTCTGTTCTATTTTCCAACTCATATTGTGTCTAGCCACATTATCCCATACAGCTCATCAGAAGTTCTGCAATGGGGGTGCCTGGGTGGCTCAGTCTGTTGAGTGTTCAATTCTTGAATTTGGCTCAGATCATGATCTGGCAGTTTGTGGGATCGAGCCCCACAGCAGGCTCTCAGGGCATGGAGGTTGCTTGGATTCTCTCTCCTCCTTTCTCTCTGCCCTTCCTCTGCTCATGTGCTCACTCTCTCTCTCCCTCTCTGTCTCTCTCTCAAATAAATAAATAAACTTAAAAAAAATTTTCTGCAATGACCTCAACTGCTTACATTTAAATTTAAAAAATAACAAAAAAATAGGGATGCCCCAAATTTATACTATAACCTCATCCTTTTATCAGATTCCAAAATATTGATTAATACTCCAAAATATTAATGTCAAATCTCATAAATACATCATATTCAAAAGAGTCAAAGTCAAATTCCTTTGACCTTGTAAGTTGAAAGTCTAAGAGATGGAAATCCAATAAAGGAACACCCAAAATTTCTTCCCTCTTTTAATTTGTATTATGGAATCTCTGTCCTGGGGTTTCCAATGAAGGTGGCTGATAGAATCAGGCTCGGCTCTCTTCCACATATTCCTTTAACACTGCTGACATTACTTATCTAAGCTATCTGATGTTGCCGACCCATAGTTTCATATGGAAAATAAAAGGGTACAGAGTACCATCATAGCACTGGCCTGTACCCCACAAATTTTAAAAATAAGCCCATCCACTGTCTCTAGAAATGGGGACTCAAGCAAAATTATGGTTCTATAATCTAGAATTTAGTTACTAAAAGCCGTGACGGAAACTTAAGAAACTATGACGGAAACTTAAGGATATTAGAGTAAAAGTAGTTAGGTTTTTTTTTTTTTTTTTTTAAATCTTCCCAAGTTTCAGCCTCATTAGATTTCTAGTTAACCTATGCTAATGTTCCAGAATCTATAAGCTGTGAATTTAAACTTTTTTGATGAAAGGCCATCTTGCATTAAAATACATATTTTAGTACTCTACATCAATAACCAAAACATGATGCTTCCTCTCTCAGAAAAAAGCATTTGAGGAATTGTTGCCCTTTGCCAAAATTTTAGATGAGATGCCAGACTTTCCTATTCCTAACCCATATTTGCTTCAACTGGAGAATAACCCTCAGCGGATTTTGAATGGAAGTTGCTATTCATGTTTCTGAACTTGCATTCCTACTGGTCCAGAAAGAAGCACTATCTCTGCCATGCCTTCTCACAATATTTCTTTTTTTCCCTCACCATGGCATCTGTTTGTTTTTGCTTTTTCCATATAAAGTTTCCCATAGTTAGTGGAACAAAACCAATAAATACCACATATTCCAAAAGCATCCAAAATCTTACACTTTTTCACCCCCCTGAATTGGATGAGCCCATCAAGAAATTATTTTCCCTGCTGACCAATATCAGAAACAGGCCCAGAGTTTTGTTATAGTTCTGCTTAGCATCCTTTTAATGTTTCAAATATTTGTTTCTCTTAGAGTAGCATAATTTGTCAGATATGTTGCCTACAATAACTCTGAAATAACCCTGAAATGTCACCTAAAAATACTTTGACTATTTTTTTATTGACCTTGCCTGTCTCTCCACTTTTGTCTGTTTAGATACTCAAAATATGTTTCCCTGTATTGCTGTTATGGGGGATTCTCTATCAGTAGCTTTGAAAGTCTTCCCTCGGTTGTGTCCTTAGTCCCGGCTTCCTCTGGTGAACTTACCCGAGTCTGTTATTTTAGATTTTGCTCTCTTCTGTCAGATGCCATTGGGCATCTTTCTGATCTGGAAACAACTTCTAATATCCTCTTTAAAAAGTTTTACTTCAGTGCTTCATCTTTATAAAACATCAAATTTGAAGAAAAAGAGAGAAAAGAAACAGAGCCATGACCTCTTCAGTTTCTTCTACAAAATTTGCTTGTTAGATAAGACACTCTCTTCCCCTCTGGAGGAGTAGTTGAAAGGATAGTGATAGGTCAGATTGTTCTAATAATGCCATTTCATGTGGGCATAGAATGTCAAGTGAAAGGAAATTCTTTCTCAACAAAAAAAGGAAAATGATTGAAAAAAGAAAAAACTAACAACAATAAAACTTTAGGAGAAAGTTAAGATTTAAATATAAAGCAAACTTTAAAAATTAGGAATCTAATTGGATGATATTTAAAAGTACTAAAAAACCAGCAATAAATGTATTAAGGAATAAGCTGAAAAGCATTATGTATATAACAAAGACATACAACATATATTCTAATAATAGAGAAAAGGAAAGGCCATTTGAAATATTAAAACAAACAATAAACAAAAATCAGTATAAGAAGAGACTTCTGGATAGGAGAATAATGGCAAGAACAAACTAAGTATCTCCAAAAATATCCTCCCAACTCATATGAAAAAAATAAAAGACATACATTTTATGAAAAACCATCATCATAATTTGAAGACAGAACACAAAACCCACAAAATGAGTAAAAAGAATACAATTAATAAATCCTAATATGTGATCTCTCATATTTCTGCCTTACCTCCAGTCAACCTCAATGCTTTGTGGTGTCCACAGACTGAAACAAACAAACAAAAAACCAACAAAACCCAAAAAACTATAGGGAAGACAGATGAGCAGAAGAGGATGGCTGTTGAAGGCCTTAGTGTAATATAAAATGACCACCCAAATCTGAAAATACTGGAAAAAGTGTTTGGGCAGATCAGAGAAAAAAATGTAGGAAGACATCTCAACAGCAAGTGACTGGAGAATCATGGATGAAGGGCCAGATGCAAAGGGACACTGAAACAAAGCAAAACAAAAAAGAAAAGGACATCCTATGGCAACTAGTTAGTGAACAGAAAACATAGAAAAGGGGGAGGGAAATGTAGTGTTACTGCAAGACCAATGAGAATCATGAAATCAGAGGACTATAATCTTGCCATCAAAACAAACAAGCAAACCTTCTAAAGTATCTGGATTGTGCTCTACTGAAATAAGAGTAAACTTGCACTAGGACTATGGCATACTCCTTTACCATTTCCTAATATAATACACACTAATACCATGAAAGTGAACAAAAGGAAAGTGAAATGCTTACAAAGCTATTGAAGAAAATAAGAAAAAAATTACACACAACACAAAATGTACCCCTTCCTTCTCCCCAAAAATAACAGAGTAGAAGTGTGTAAGCTAGCATTCCAAATAGAATTATATGTACTCAAGCAAGTATTTGAATCAGAAATTTAAAAAGTGGAATTGGCAAAAACCAGAGAAATAAAAAAGAGAATAGATTGAACTCTAAAAAGAAAAGGGATAAGAAAAAATGTCATAGATTAATAACAAATTTTAAGAGCTAAAATTAGAATTAAATGAAAATCGAATAACATATATTGAAGAAAAGCAGGAAAACAGTCAAGGAAACAAAATGACATAAAGGAGTATATAAATATATGAAATATAAAAAGGATCTAAGAACAAGTAGCGGAAATGAAAGACAGGCAAAGAAGGAATTGTATTTCTGTGATTGGAATCCCCTAAGAAGGTTTACAGATCAGTGTAACAGAGCTAATATCTATGTAAACAAATACAATAACATAAATATGATTGTAAAATATGAAATACTTCAGAATAAATTTATCTGCCATATGCTCCTATCTGTATATTAATATATTTGAATATGAACTGACTCACCTAGTTAAGAAAAAAAATTGGGGACCACAAAACAAGAGCCAACTATATGCTGTGTATGAGAGGTATAACTAACACCAAGTAATTGAGAAAAGAATGGAAGGCTATACTAGACAAATCCAAATCCAAACAGAGAAGGGATAGTGATCCTGATATGAGATACTGTAGAAGAGAAACTAAAAACCATTTAATGTGACAGTAGATGACACTGTACTCTTCAACTCTGTGCTAGAGGCATTAGTCAATGCAATTAGATAAGAGAAATCAGCTACTAGAATAAAATGGGTGTGAAAAAGTCCATTAATGTCTGTTTGCATCTATGATAGTATACCTGGAAAACCCCAGATAATCAATAATAAAACTAACTAAAACATTAAGAATTCAGAAAAAAAAATTGGGTCTAAAATTAACATACAACAATCAATAGTTTTCATATATACAAACAACAGCTAAATAGCAAAAGCTTCATGTATGATAATAACAAAGAGGATTAAATACTAAAGAATAAAATTGACATAAATTCTGTATGAGAAAAAAATTATGAATACTCCTGAAACTCAGAAAAGAAGGCTTGAAATAATGGAATATATATTCTGTACTTTTAGAGAGGATGATTCTACATTACAAAGATATCAGTTCTCACTAAGTTAATGCATAAATCCATTCTAATTACAGTAAAAATACCATCCAGTATTTTGTGAAGTTAAACAATTTGATACTACAGTACATATGGAAAACCAACCATGCTAGGTTAGCCTAGTAAAACACTGAAAAAAAACAAAACAATAAACAAGCAATAACCATATCATTCATTAAAATTTCCCTCTGTAATTGGAACAATGTGGTATTGTCTAGTATATAAATAGATAAATTGACCATTAAAAGAGAAAGTCCAAAAATAGACCCAAGTAGATAATAAAATGAACCAAGTTTCTTTGGAGAAAAGTAGATTTCAGGTCTGGGGCAAATATAAGAGAAAAGAAAAGATATGCCTGGAATGTCTTCCTAGGCTAAAAAATAACAAGTGCTGGTAAAAGGGCAGAGTCAAGTCAGGAAGACATAACATCCCAAGTAGAAGAAGCTAGTAATAGCCATGATGGAAAAAATTGAACAGCCAATTAAATAGTGGTAGTGTTGCATTATAAGCCATAGAACAAAATAAATATCCTTGGGCCCATACTAATATATAGTTTAATAAATAATTACATAGGGTAGAAGAGACAACTCTGCAATACAAAAAGATTCTAATTAATGTAGAATGATAAAACTATAAAACCACCATTAGATAAAACCACATTAATAATTATTACATCAGTATTCACTGATGGATGCTATAATTGGTAGTTGAAAATTAGAGTAGAAATGGAATATCTGTATAGCTACAAAAGATCTCATACAAAATATTTATCAATTACAAAGGAAAAAACAGTAATTCTACAGTGCTGAAACCCACCAGAAACTATCTTAAATAAGTGACTAATGTTAAAATCAGTCATAATAGAACACATGGACATCATGTCTCTGGGATGAAGGTCAATGAGAACACACATGAATCCTATGTTATTTTTGCCAAAAAAAAAAAATCACAACCTAATCACAAGACAAATCGAAATGGAGAGATATTCTATAAAATACTGACCAGTACTCTTCATAAGTTTCAAAGTCACAAAAGACAAGGATAAACTGAAGAACTGTCAGAGATTAGGAGACACTAAGGAGATATGAGAAATAAATCCAATGTGATAAACTGGGAGAGAAAAAGGGCATTAGTAGAAAAACTGGTGAAATTAAAGTAAAGTCCATTATTTTGCTAATAGTATTGTAGCAATGTCAATTTTCTCATTTTGATAACAATACTATGGTTATGTAAATTGTTAACATTAGGAGAGTTGGTGGAACAGGATATGTGAACTCTCAGTGCATTCTTTCCAACATTTCTAAGTCTGACATTATTTCAAAATAAAAATATTGAAAGCAGTGCAAGAAAGTCATGATCCAGAATATGAAGCAAATTAAATTGGCCTGTTTTTGAGCAATTAGTGAAATGTAGAAAACCCATTTGAAAATTCCCATTTGAATATCACAGGGATTATGGCATTAGAAATTTAGAGAGACGAATACATTCACATCAAATACTTGCTTCTTCAGTAAATTGTAGTTGTATTAATGTAAATAACAGTTATGCATCTTTAGCATTTAGAATCAACCTATAGACGACTCATGGAAGGTTTGATTATAGTTATAAAAGAGTGTATAAGTATTTTCATTCTTGACAATATGAAAGTAAAAATATAAGTACCAGAAATTAGGAGATAGAAATGAGAAGAGTAGGAAAGTGAAGGGAAATGTGGAGTATTAATAATATCATTCTAAAAAGTGGGAAGTTATAAAAAAGAAACTCTATGGTTGTGAGTCAGTTATAAGAAGTAAGGGTGATAATAGAATGATATTTCTATACTGGGATAGGAGAGGTAGGGTGGAGTGAGTAAATTTTCATTTACCGTGGTAAAATTTTAGGAGAAAAATATCTGATGTTGATAAATCAAAGGGCACATTTAGGTACTATAACCATCAATCCTATTATGAATATTAATGATAATAAGTAAATCCTTCTTGAACACAGGACTAGAAATGAGCCTCCATGGGGTGAATCTTATTTTCTGTGTGTGTGTGTGTGTGTGTGTGTGTGTGTGTGTGTGTCTGTGATTTTTAATGATGTGACATATTATGTTAATTTTTTAAATATTAAAAAGGATAAAATCACAACTTCTAATATTATGAATGTTCAACTGCATAATATTATCCTCTTTTGTAACACATGAAATTTCATTTGTTTTTCAAAGCTGTGCTCAAAGATCATTTTATTTCCATCTCAGTATTTATGAGTGATACTGATGTGACCATAAAACTTTTTCTTATGATCCCAGATAGATTTAATATTTTGCTCTCTGTACTCTGATAATACTGTTTATAATTCCATTAAGCAACTAACTACAATTTTTATAATTTATCTAATAACTATCTGTTTCCTTTGTCAGAATGAGAGTGTCTGAAGATTGGATGTTATGTATCTTACTCATGTTTGTACTTCTAGTACTTAGAGTGATTGAGATATATTTTTCTCAATATGAAAATATTTATAGAAATTAACAGTGACATCCTGCTTTCTTTAGGCTTTAAGGAGAACACGCATATACAACACAAAGGAATCAGATTCTGGGAGAATTGTCTTGGTTCCATTGTTTTTGTGCCTATATCCTTCAATAATTCTTCAGGTCAGAACAGAAAATAATTTTGGCACAGAATAGCTAGAAGTTGATGCCCATTCTCTTTATTAGCCTGGTTGCTCTCCATGCTTAATACTTGCCAATGGTGGCTATTATGTTGTCTAGTATAGGTACTGTTATGGGTTGAAAATTGTATGCCCTAAAAGATATTGAAGTCCTAATCCCCATAATCTATGAATGTGACCTTATTTGTAAGTATTGTAATAGAATCTTTATATATGATCAAGTTAAGATAAGGTCATTAAGGTAGATTCTAATTCAGTATGACTAATATCTTCATAAAAAGGGAAAATTTGAAAACAGGTAGACATGGAGACAGGCAGAAGGCCATGTGAAGACTAGAGTTTTTCTGCCAGAAGACTAGCGGAAGCTAGGAGAAAGACCTGGAAAAGAGCTTTAGTGAGCATCTTTGCAAAGAGCATGGCCTTGTAAACACCTTGATCTCAGAATTCTAGCCTCCAGATTTGTCAGACAATAAATTTCTGTTATTTAAGGCACTCTACTTGTGGCACTTTGTTACAGCAGCCCCAGGATCCCAAAATGAGCATTACTGGAAACACTTTCAAACAGACAGTCAGCAAAATTAGGCACCTTCTTTCCTTGTTCTCTTATCTTCCCTTGGAGAGGATTACAAATATGAGAGAGCCCAGCTGCACCCATGGTGTACTCCAAGACAGAAACCTCATCCCTGTTCCTCTATCTTGTTACAGGCCGGGGGATAGTCTTGGTGAGTAAGGCTGGTGTGTGCACTGTGAGCTCAGTGCCAGCTCTCTAGAGGAATAATTTGAGAAGTCCACTTGATAGCACCTAACAATTTAGATAAAAATTGGGATTGGGTTGAATGACCTCTTCTTGAAGCTTGTTCATGGTGAGGCAACTCATGCAGAACATCTGAGGTCATTAGAATACTATTTGTCTCTCTGTTCTTTTTGCCAAGATAGTATCTACAGAATGCATACTATGTGTCAGGCACTATTACTCTCCTAGGTGTGTGTGTGTTTGTGTGTGTGTATACTTATCTGACAGATTGTGATGAAGTTAAATGAGGGATACAATCATCTATGTATGTATGCATATATCATCTATCAGTATTTATATAATCCTCATCTATATGTTGGTATTATATATAAATGTATATATATTATACATATTGCCTATATATGTATGTATTTATATCTATATGTATGCATTTATATATGTAACACATACTTACATAATGTATATATACATAGGCATTTGTATATTATATATACAAGTTATATATATATATATTCTACTTTTAACTTTACCACCAATATATAAATTGTGTTACTTTATTATTTTTCTTTTATAGCTCAGATACTGAAGAATAAGGAGGTTCAAAATTTTTTACAAAATATTTGTGGAACAGATTTTAGACTCCAAGAATTGTGACTCAGAAGTTTATGCTATCAATGTTACTTCTTAAGGATCTCTCTAAAACTAGCTTAGGCAAAAGGAAGTATATAATAGAGGATCTTTTCTATAGAACCAGAGGTACTCTTAGGAATGGGGTAGAACCAGAAAGTAGACATATCAAGCTCTTATCCTTGTGTCCCTTTGGCATTTGCTTTCTTTTCTTTTCTAACCACATGCTAGTTTTCTTTATATGCTATTCTATATGCTAGTTGAAATTACATAGTCTCGGGGCACCTGGGTGGCTCAGTCGGTTAAGCATCCGACTTCGGCTCAGGTCATGATCTCACGGTCCGTGAGTTCGAGCCCCGCGTTGGGCTCTGTGCTGACAGCTCAGAGCCTGGAGCCTGTTTCAGATTCTGTGTCTCCCTCTCTCTCTGACCCTCCCCCGTTCATGCTGTCTCTCCCTGTCTCAAAAATAAATAAATGTTAAAAAAAAAAGAAATTACATAGTCTCAATCTGAAATTTTCCAATGAAGGAGCTCATTAGCTCTGTGTGGACCAACTGGCAGCCCTTGGTTCAAACAACTATTGTAGGGCTGGAGGCCCAAAGTAATGCTTAGTGATCACAACTTCCAGGAGCATACTTTTGTATGTCTTATCTCTGGTTTTAAGGGGGAGGAGAGGCAGCCTGTAGAAAAGTTGCCTAGGGGAAGGTAGCCAATTCAATAGAAATTGAATAGATACCTGCACTTAGCTTCTAACAGAGGCTAAGAATAGAAGTGTCACAAATTTAAGAGCAAACTTATGGAGTAAGTGATCTTCAGTCCCCTTCCATTTATAATACTTTTGGGCTTTAAATGTGTTCTTTCCTTCTTAGAATTAGAGTTCACTGGAATTATGATTTTCAGATATTTTTAGAAAACATACATTATGTTTATCTATTTCCTCAGCATACATTTATTGAATATCTAGAATATCATGAGAGGTTGAGTTGTGTCCACGATTCCTGAAGAGATTTTGAAGCCCTAATGAACAAATAAATGTTATTCAAATATTTATAGAAATATCACCTTTATAAAACACAGACTTTTCCAGATATGTCAGCAGTATCCAGATATGTCTACCACTGTCAAATAAATCTAGTTTGAACTCAACAGAGAATAAAAAATAGATGGGAATTAAGTTTCTTGATACTATTCCATATACTTTACTGTGTACACAGTGCAAAACCCAGAATAGCATTCCATTTGTTTGAATGATGGATTAATTGATTGATTTTTGTGACAAATGGCAAATACTGGTTGCCCAAGTATATCTTCAAACGACTTGTCATTCAAAAGTCAACTGAACTATATTTGTAGGGCAATATCGACTTGGAGAGATGTAAGAGCAAAATTACCTGAAGTGCCCTTATATTCTGGACTAACAACATTTCTATTTAGGAGTAATTAAAAAAAAAAAAAAAAAAGGAGCTTCAGTCTAGTTTGGGAAGACCAAGCTCTCACAAAGGTTCTGTTACCACTGAGAGCAATAGCATTCACAATGCTCTAGGAAGTGAATACTGTTGCCCTTTTCCCCTTTCTAAAGAACAAAGGAGTACCATGTTGCTTTATCTAGGGGTGGGTTTTTGGAAATCAGAGTGGACATGGAACTTTTTTGCCTGACTGCTGCCTCTGCTGCATGAGCATGCATCAGAAGGATACTGACGTTCAGGAGAGACTTGGCCTCCCTACAGTCATAATTTTACCTTTATCTCACTTCTCACTGGGGAACCCTATTCTATATTCAGATAGTAAAAGATACTATGCAAAGCTGGCTGGCTGGACCTATGGTATGTTTTAACTTTGTGTTCTATGACAACCCAAAGGATTTCAAATGCAAAACAAACAAACAAACAAACAAAACTGGACTACTAGGCAGAAAACCTGACTCTGCCTCTTGGTATGTCATCTGATGGGAGGAATCTATATGATATATAGATACTATGGATATTTAAAAATTTCTCTGATTAGAATTTCTTTTTTCATCTAGGCTCTTCATTCTTTTCTTTATATTAAGTGCACATAATTCCTACCTAAAATTTAGAAGCTATACACACATATATGGATATACATGTGTGTGTTTATTTTTATATTCTCCTTCTCCAATTTGATTTCAAATTAATCTTGAGATAGGATTTTTTTTCATGTAAATAGCTAGTTTAAAATTCTTCAATGAGTCCCTTCAGTCTACCAAAAAAAGGGGGGGGGGCTACAGTCATTGTTTGATTAATTAACACATTTATCCATCCTTCTATTAAATAAGCATTTGGTAGATGTCTCCTATTAACTTCTATATTAATAAGCATGATAGTCCCAAAAACACTAAAATTAAAATGTGGTGCCACACTTCAGGAATCAGCAGTAGAGTAGTCAAGACATACAGAGTCAATTTCTCTTTATTTGCAGTGGTTATGTTCTGTTAGTCACCATGAACACTCAATTAGAAAACACAGGGTTAGGGGTTCAGTCGGTTATGCATCCAACTTAGGCTCAGGTCATGATCTTGCAGTTTCACGAGTTTGAGCCCCACTTCGGGCTCCATGCTCCTAGTGTGGAGCCTGCTTGGGATTCTCTCTGTCTCCCTCTTTTTCTCTGTCCCTCCCCCACATGTGCTTTCTCTTTCACTCTCTCTCAAAATAAATAAATAAACTTAAAAAAAAAAAAAAGAACACACAGGGTTAGGTTCCTGTGAGCCTCTTGTCACAACATTTTTGCCAACAGACAATATATAAACTGGATTCTTTGTGTGCATTTTTGTCTAAAGACACTGTATAAAATATATATTGTTGATTCATTAACACTGAACTCATGACCAACAATTCCATAACTCATGTCTGAAAGGAACTAATCTAACACATATATATTCTTCATAAGGCACATCAGAGCCACCTTCTGCTTAGAACACTAGAAAGCACTTCAGCACCACAGTTGGGGGCCATTTTAAACAGCAAAATCACCAACCCAAGCTCAAAAATGTAAAAAAAAAATATGGCACCAAATAGTTTAAGCAAAGGACACTTTATGGTATGAGAGCTGATGTAAAAAGTCAGTGTGTGCCTTGTTTTGCCTCAACCTGGAACACTTGCATTGAGAGACTCAAATTTTTCATCATTCTGCACATGTCTTCTAATGACTGCAAAAGTGCCATGTATATTGGGGTTACAAATAAATTCCGGTGAGTAGGTAAACTTGCAAATACAGAATTCATACATAATGATGCTCAACTGTATGTGAATGAATGGGAAAGAAGTGTTACGTCATTAGTGATATAATACCCAAAGGCAAGTAAACACAAAGGGGAAAAAGGGTAACCGCTTGGGAGTGTTAGAGAACATTTTGCAGAGCAAATGATGAATGAGATCATATTTATTGTTTTCTGTCATCTGAGCAAAAGACCACCCAATCAGAGAAAATAGCATATTAAGGTTGTGATAACATGAAGCTATGTGACATATTCAGGAAGTACAAGCAACGTGGCAATCCTTGGGTCTAAATCTCAAACTGGAGAAGCCAGAAGTTTCTGAGGAGGATAGTAGCAGCTGGGTGATGAAGGATCTTAATGTCCATCTTAATTGCTTGGAATACTTTTTGTAATGATGAAAAGCCATGGACATGCTTTGAATGAGTGCATAGCATGAATTAAGATCTGACTGTACTACCTTATTTTGTAAGAAGGAAGGAAAATATTCCGTTTATATTTGACTAAAATGAAGTTATTGGAAGAATGACAAGATTTAAGGTTAATTAGTCCAGCAAAGGTACAGTGGTACATAGTAAATTAGATGATAATAGTGAAGTAGCCATGTTATTTTCCCAAAGAAAGCCTTCTCTGGACCCATCTCCTACTCTAGGCTTTGTGAGGTACTCCTCAAACAGATTTATATTCAGAGGTAGATAATATAGAAATTTTCTTCATAGCAGCTTGTTCCTATCTATAGCATTCATCAAACTGAATTTAATCTACCTTAGTATATAGCTAATGAACTCTTTGATAGTGGGAAATACTTTATTCACCACTGTGGCCCCAAGCTCTATATATTTCTATTGCTTGATGGGGGTTGAATAGATCAATGAATGAGAGAGTGAAATAATATAGCAGCTTCAGTGTTTAGTTCCAGTAGCCTTGCTCTCCATATGGAAAGAAGCAACCCTGAATGCTTTTCTCAGATGCAACCTCTGCACTAAAATTTTCAATGGTCAGCATTATTTGGGTAAGATGTTTGTTTGTTGTGAACCATTTTATTTTAAAATGTTCTCATTCTACATTCATAATAAGAGGGTAATATGCAAGACATTTCAAAGTTGGACCAATGTCTTTAAAAATTAAGTGTATACCATATTCAAGAAAGATGATATGCTTTTGGAAAAAAGTCTCTTTTCAGAATTTTCTGTAAGTGACCTAGCAGCAATTATTTTACCTGATGCATGCTGTTTAGAGTGTTCCTGTAACATGACCTGCTACGATTGAAGAAGCCACCCTACAGAGACACTTATCATCACAACTGTCATGTTTCCCTTTTTGCCAGGGATTTTAAATCTCACCGCAAAGTCAACCCAGGAATCCCACTGTGGCTCATGTCTTGCGCTCTGTGCATTGCTCCTCTGACATTCTGAGCAAGACCAATCAATCAATTTCTTCCACCAGGAACTGAGTGGTCATGACATCACCATCAGGCTTAGCCCTGTTCTAGAAAACCAATTGAGCTTGACCAAAATGAGCAGCAATTTATTTTCAACCAGGGAGGCTCAGTCTCTATAGGGTTTTAAATATCAGAGACTGCTGCTGAAGTTGGGTCCAGGAGTACCTCTACAGAACCAAGGAGGGAAGGGTAAAGGAAGATCAATGTGCTCATTTTCAATAAATCACTAGATTAATCCAGGTGGGATTCTGCAGCTGTGGGTAGAAAGCAAAAGGAGATCATTATTTGTATTTAAAAGTGCAAAAGCAAAATCAATTTTTTTAAATCAAGTTTCAGGAGGACTGACTGATGGAAGGGTAGATATATAGAGAACACTATAAATTTCTGGATTAGAAAAGCTTTCCACACCCTTACCACTCATTAATGTCAATGAACTCCACATTTCTGTATTCTGTTTGGATGCAGTATTCAACACATTTTATGCTATTAGTAATTCATTTAAAAGGGGCATATGCTGCAGGCTATTTATGAAGAAATCAGTCTCACCAAGCTTTTTTAAAACACTCTCTTTTTTTACCTATAATGTCAATATGAACTAATGAAACCCTCTGTTACTATGGTCTTTGGTTATATGTATGCAATTGGAAACACTCTCAGCACGTGCAGTTATATTACTAGGGCTTAATAAGCTCCTCAGGCAAAAGAATATTATGTATGAATATTAAATTTTCCAAGAAATTTTTTGAAACAGGCACAATACTAATTATAATGTTTTACAATCCCTGTATTCACTTTTTTTTTGTTAGAACAATTTCTACAAACCAGTTTCTCTAAGAAATACAAAAACAATATTCCTAGATAGTTGATTATTAGGAAATATTTAGCATGGCGAACTTATTTGCTTCTAGCCTCTCAAAACTAGTTTGAATATACTTTTATTGAAAGTAAAATATTCAATGGGGGCGCTTGAATAGCTCAGTTGGTGGAGAGTCTGACTCTTGATTTCAGCCCAAGTTAGTCTTGTCTGCTTGGAAATCTTTCTCTCCTTCTCTCTCTGCCCTTCCCCGACTTGAGCACAAGCTAGCTCATGTTCTCTCTCTCTCAAAATAAATAAGCTTAAAAAACAATGTAAAATATTTAATATCAACAACATGCATCAAAAGGTGCTTGGCCATCTGAGTGGAGGTAAAAATATCGCCAAAAATAGTAAAATAGAATGAAATGACAGTTGCATAATAAGTCCTGTGCAGTCAGAGCAGAAATGATTAGGGTGATAAAAATGGTCAGGAAATTTTGTGGGATTTGAACATGAACTTGAAGAACATCTTTCAGTATCAATAGAGAAAAATTGATAACACATTTCATAGAATAGTAATGGCATGAACAAAGATACATGGAGGGGAACGAACATCATATTTTCCTTTAGAAGTGTCTTTAGAATTCTCCAAAGCAGTGTTTCTCAAAGGCATAGCTGAAATCAAAGTTTCCAGGATGACTGCTGAAAAGCTGCATCTTTGGATTTCGACCCAGACCTCTTCGATGTGGATCCAAAATCTCTGGTGATCATCATGTTTGCCACAGTTTGAGAGCCATCATATGTGGATAAAGTTTAGACCTGAAACCTCCTGTCAGCACACACCAGTCAGCACTGGAACTCCCTTACCAAACTTAGTGGGGATTCACATAGAAAAAAAAAGATGCTTCTTTTGTGGGCAAAGAAATTATATCCAAATAGTTAAAAGCAAAAGTTTTAAAATCCATTTGACTTTCGCTTGTATCATAATGGCAGATTGCCTCTTCTCTCTAGGCTTCCCTTCCCTTCCCTTCCTTCCCTCCCTTCCCTTCCCTTCCCTTCCCTTCCCTTCCCTTCCCTTCCCTTCCCCTCCCCCTCCTTTCCCTTCCCCTCCCCTTCCCTTCCCTTCCCTTCCCTTCCCTTCCCTTCCCTTCCCTTCCCTTCCATTCCCTTCCCTTTCCTTCCCTTCCCCTCCCCCTCCTTTCCCTTCCCTTCCCTTCCCTTCCCTTCCCTTCCCTTCCCTTCCCCCTCCTTTCCCTTCCCCTCCCCCTCCCTTCCCTTTCCTTCCGTTCCCCTCCCCCTCCTTTCCCTTCCCCTCCCCCTCCCTTCCCTTCTCTCCCCCTCCCCCTCCCCCTCCCTTCCCTTCCCTTCCCTTCCCTTCCCTTCCCTTCCCTTCCCTTCCCTTTCCTTCCCCTCCCCCTCCCTTCCCTTCCCTTCCCTTCCCTTCACTTCCCCCCCTTCACTTCCCCCCCCTCCCCTCCCCTCCCCTCCCCTCCCCTTCCCTTTCTCCTTGTGTATTCTGTTAGATTATTTCAAACCAAGGGCCATGTCTGGTTTACATATTCCTAGCACCTAGCTGAGTAAATTATTGTTGCCTACAGATGATGGTGATGTTCATTACTAATTAAATGAAATTATGCTTATCTCATTGGATATATATATAAAACCATTAAAATAATATAGATAATGTTTCAATTATAATAAAAAGTCAGCCATTCATTCTGTGTTAACTTAGATTTCTGTCCCCAACCTAAGTTCTAGGTATGTAAAGATAAATAAAATACTTGACCTTAAATATCTCACTGTTTTATGAAGAGAAAGTCAAATAAATGAGGAATTGCTTTAAAATATAATACAAAAAAAAGAGTATGATGTAATATAGGAAAAAACTTCTAGGTCAGATGGGGTAGTGAGACCAAGCACAGGGCAGTTAGAGAAGACTTCTCTCAGGATATGACATGCCATTTGTGTTAATTTCCTACAGCTGCTATAACAGATCACTACAAAATAGGTGACTTAAAACAAGAGAAATTTGTTCTCTCAGTTCTGGAGGCCAGAAATCCAAAATCAAGGTGTCAGGAGGGCCATTCTCCCTCAGTAGGCTTTAGGGAAGAATCCTTCCTTGCACCTTCCTATTTTTGGCTGCCTTCCAGCAATCCTTGGCACTTCTTGGCTTGTACCTGCATCATTCCAATCTCTGCTTCTACCTTCACATGTCTTTCTCCCCTCTGTACCTCTGTCCTTTCTTCTTGTTGTAAGGACATCAGTCATTGGATTTAGCCTTCCAGCCCCCCAACCTGCCAAATCTATTATGACCTCATATAATTATATCTGCAAAGACTTTATTTCTAAATAAGGATACATTCTCACCTGGTGGACATCGATGGGGAGAGGACACTATTCAGCTCACGCAACATCTAAATAAGAATTTTGAACTACCAATAAAGGTTGATCTGACCAAGAAGGTAGAGAATAACTTGCCTGTGATGCACACTGCATTGTTGATAGTGGCCTGGCCACATAAACACTCTGTTACTTTATGGTCACTCCTGTCTACACAGAAATTCTAGGCCGAAGCCTACTTTTTGCACTTGGGTTTGCAATCTATCTTTTGCAGCTCCTGGATGCTCCATCTATGCCAATCCCCTCTGGAAATAGGAGCTCAGGTCTAGTATGGATACCAATAATCTCTCCAACCTTCATGCCTCACTGGTTTGAAAGAATCCTTTTGCTTTCCAGACTCATGAACGAATCCTCCTTACAGAAGCTAAGATCATGGTTGTAACTCCTCTCCAGGAAAGAAGATACCTGGCTTTGATTTAACAGAGGTCTTTACATGACTTCATCTAACTTATTTGTACCTGGGCCTCTCCAAAATCAGGAATAGCAAGATTGATGCCAGTCTGTACTTTACCCCTCTTACAACAGCATTTATCCTAAAGGGAGCAGAAAGAGGACCTGATGGAGGTGAAAAAAAGAACTATGGTTTCTATTAAAAAATGATGAAAAGAAGCTTGTGTGCTTCAGTTTCTTTTCCTGCTTAATCTTTTCAGCAGAAACATTCAATACTTTTTTTTACTCCTATTTCTAGAAAATGAGCCAGAAAAGAGGTTCATTTGTTTTCTAGGTTCAACAGCATTGGAGACCAATCTTTGCATATACAATTTATAGGGTCTACTGAAAGAAACTCCCTATGACCATGAGAGTTTCCTCCAAAGATTTGCTTGGAATTGATGAGTTTTTCTGCCACTTTAACCTAAATTGTTGAACATAATAAGCTACCCTCTACACCTTTCTGAAAAAACAATACTGCCTGTCTTATTGCCTTTATTCTGAAAGTTAATGACATCCTCGTAGATAAAGTGGCATCTGACCTCTTAACCACCTATTCCACTGGAGGAAAATGGCATGGGCAGGGTTAGACTTTGTGTACAAGGTATAGCACCTCTGAGCAGAAAATAAGCATCTCAGAAGGTTTTTTAGTGCGTTGCATTATCAAATAATTTAAAAATTTTAATTCAGTCTATATTATCTTTATTTAGATTGGCCTATTTCCATTCCTGACTCTTCAATAACTGTGAACTAACCAAGCAAGGGGAAAGTCAAAAAAGTGAATTATATTTGCTTGTGGAAGAGCTAGTATGCAAGCAATAAATAACAGCTAGTTTATCTGAATATAAAACAGGATTAAATCAACCAACTTGGTAAAACAGAATTTTAAGTGGAACATTCTTCAAGTGATATACTAAAATTGCTTCCAACAAGAGTGCCTGTATTTATTTAATTTTAAATGAATATCACCATATTCTCATATTTGTATGCATTTTGGATCAGGTACTTGTTGAACATTTAAAACAACTGCTTTACTATAAGAATATTGACAATTTGGTAAGAATGTCTTCTTTTGTTAAAGATTATTTACATTAAAAAAATTAAATGCTAAACCAGTAGCTTGAAGCAAGAAAAATGGCATTATTTCCCAGTTTAAAAAAAAAAATGTTGGTGTAAAAAACAGTCAAGGGGTGTAAACTAAACAAGAAACATTCCATTTTCTGGAAGATAATATTTATATATTTCACATTTTATTTTAATATTGCATTAGAGGGAAAATAGGCCCTCATATCATATTTGAAAAAGTCGGGATATATACATTCTACAAATATAAATACTATATTTCATTTTTATTGTAATTCTATTTCTGTAGCCATTTCACTGCTTCACTAATTTTCATCTAATGACAACACCACACACATGCAAGTACTTTGCTTTCAAGAAAAGTAAAATAGTTCAAAGGTTACAGACTTTTGATACTGACTAACTTAAGGAGTCCATACAGATTATGATCCCTGGCTTTGGTATCTGCCATTTACCAAATGGATGACTTTAATCAAGTTAGTTAGTATCTCTTTACTTAGGTTCCTCATCATTAAATAGGAGGGATAATAGTACCTTCTCCATTGGATTCTTGTATGATGAAAATAGTTAATAACCTGCATAGGTACAGTGTTTAGAACAATGCCTTGCTCTATGTACTTGAGAACATGTCAACAGTTATTACCTACAAATGGAGATATTAGAGTCCTCTCAGAGCTGTTGAGATAATTAAATGAGACAGTATGTATACAGCATCTTTTATAGTCTCTAAAGTGATACAAATGTTAATTTATTATTAAGTGATTGGCAAATAGGTGTCCTCTGTCTCTGTTGCTCTCATGTGCCGTACGGGCTACAGCAAGTCTTCTAACCTATCGGTCTCATCTTTAGAGCTCCTGTAGTTGCTTTGAGGGTGCACATGAAGTCAGTTTACAGAAAGTAAATGGTTATATAAATGGAAATAATACTCATAACCTTCCCCAATAGTTTTTATAGTTACTGGGTCTTTTGTTGTTGTTTGGTTGGTTTTTTTGTTGGTTTGTTGTTTTTGTGTGTGTGTGGTATTCACGCTAGCATACTGTGTTATGGATGGAACAGATACTGTCACCATTTTGAGGAGAGAAAACTAAGGAGTTGAGACATCAGAAAGCTGTTCAAGATTATTCAAGCACTTTGTAGCATAGCTGGAAGTTAATGCAAGTTTCCCAAATTCAAGGTCAAGAGATTGCGCTTTTAGAAAGAAAAGTCTTGTCACTATTATATTTAAAGCAACATGGCCAATTGAAGTTTCTTTCCAGCAGCACACTATTTCAGTTATAGAGCTGAAAGGTAAGTGCTGACAGGATCTATTTCTACCAAACCTGATGAAAAAAATGATTTCTAAGATTGCCAAGGTGTCACTGAAAGCTTCTACTGACACCTGATTTTCTAATGGATGCTTGATGATTATTTAACGCCTTGGCATAGACAATATTTGAATAAGGGTCCAGTGAAAATAAAATCTATGTTCAGCAGCTAACCTGCCCTAAACATTATATATTTACTATATCTTTGTTTTCTTTCCAAATTTAAAATGTTCACTTCATCAACCCTCCTTACCCACACATGAGCTCTTTACAACTAGGCACAAATCCTTTTTAAGGAATGAAGCAGATATAAATAAATAAATACATGAATAAGCCTGTTCACTGTGTAATTTCTTTTCTGTCATCCTATTATATTGGTTAAGAAGCATTGCTTTATATGTGTTGGTGGACATAATATTACAGGATAATTGAGGCTATTTCCAGATTGGAATCAATTTTTCTATTGAGCATAGTGTTTTTAGTGAACTGAAGCAAAGTGACTACTTGACGAAGCTATATGTTTGTGATTACAGAGAACCAATTAAATTCCACTCTGTAATTAGAATTTTTTTTAAATTAGTCATTGCATGTAGGAATTTGCTTTTTGATGTTAAGGCAAATATTTGGTTTAATTATGAGAATAATTTTGCTTACTATTTGCAAAAGATCAAAAAAGAAAAAGAAAAAATGCAGTTTTCTTTCATACAGAGGCTACTATCTTTTTGAAAGTTTTTTTAGGTTCTGCTCCAAGCTTGCATATGATAGTTATTCATAAACTCATTCACATTTATTGTTGGATGCGATCAGGAGAGTCCCTGAAAAAAATAGAAAAACATTTCTAGGGAGGTTAGACTTGTGTTTTTGCTTCTACTGTTGTCCATGATGTAGATTTAGGCACTTGGCTTCAGATTAGAGACGTATTAGGCAGCCTTGAGTTTCAGCTGGCTCCCATATCCTCATGTCCTAAAGCCTTAGCTGTCAAATTTAAGCCTAGGTTTAGAAAGAGACCAAATTAGTGATCTTTGCCTGAAGGTGAGTGATTTTTAAGACACTGATAGAGTGTTAGATTTGCCAGAGTTTTATATTTCATTTCTTATGATATTTTTTAGAATTGCTTATGGTCTTTGGTGAAGCACAATCATGTAGTAAGCCATAGACGATTAACCTGGTCATTTCCCCAAGGCTCTAGTACATGAAAATACCGGATAAAGATACCTTGGGAATGCACTGCAACAGCAAGAAACAATGCAGCTTTTGATGTTCTTCTGCCCTTCTATATGTTGACGGCAGATTGTGATAATGTGTGATCCTACTATATTCCACTACTGGTCATTTCCATATCTCCCTTAGAACATAAAAAGAACCCAGTGAACCACTCTCTTTGGGAGCTCCCTGGACTGCACAGGGATTTCCACTAATGCAAATGTATAGGAGAGTTTACTAAAGGAAACTTTACAAATGGTGGGGCTTCGGGGCGCCTGGGTGGCGCAGTCGGTTAAGCGTCCGACTTCAGCCAGGTCACGATCTCACGGTCCGTGAGTTCGAGCCCCGCGTCGGGCTCTGGGCTGATGGCTCAGAGCCTGGAGCCTGTTTCCGATTCTGTGTCTCCCTCTCTCTCTGCCCCTCCCCCGTTCATGCTCTGTCTCTCTCTGTCCCAAAAATAAATAAACGTTGAAAAAAAAAATTAAAAAAAAAAAAAAAACAAATGGTGGGGCTTTTAAGTGAAATTGTTTGGATATTTAGAAATGTACTTTTATTAATTGTTTTAGACCTTAGTTCTATACATAAGGGAACTATTATAAAAATGTTTAAATCACCAGCTGCTAGGAACAAGGTTTTTTTATATTAATAGCTAATGTTTTATTTTGGGTTTAGCCAAAATTTGAAGGTAGTAATTGCTATTATTTACTCACAACTAAAAAACAAACAAACAAAAACAAAAACATTTACTGAGATATAATTTATATGCAGTACCATTCAGCTGATTAAAGCATATGATTTAGTGATTTTTATTTGTTCTAATTTTAATAGTATACCCACAAAGTAGAGCAACCATCAACATAGTCTAATTCTGGGCATTTTGGTTACCACAAAATGCAGTCACTATCCATTCTCCCCACTGCTCCAGCCCTAGGCAAACACTGATCCAATTTCTGTTTCTGTAGATTTCTAATCTTTCTTAGAAATGGAAGGATGCAGTATGTGATCTTTCTGTGACTGCTTGCTTTGACTTAGCCCGTTTCAAGGTCCAACTGTTTTGTAGTGTGTCAAAAACTTCATTTCTTTTTCTTGCCAAGTCACATTTAACTATATAGATACAACTAACACATTTCGTTTATCCGTTCATTAGTTGATGGACATTTGAGTTGTTAACACTTTTTGGCTATTGCGAATAATGCTTCAGTGAACACTTGCACACAAGTTTTTATTGGCTTTACGTTTTCATTGCTCTTTGGTATATACCTAGGAATTGCGGTGTCATATGGTAACTTTATGTTTAACATGTTGAGGATGACCCAGCTGTTTTCTAAATGGTTGCACTATTTTACATTGCCCTCAGCAACATACAAGAGTATCGAATTCTCCACAGGCTTGCCAACATTTGTTATGGTCTGTCTTTATGATTATAACAACCCTAGTGGATGTAAAGTGGTTTTATTCTGCATTTCCGTAATGACTAATAATGTTGAGAGTCTTATCATGAGCTTATTGATAGTTGGTATATCTTTGGGAGAATGTCTATTCAAATACCTTTTGCATTTTTAAATTGGCTTACTGTTCTTCTTATTGTTGAGTTGTAAGTGTCTTTGTGTTGTCTGGGAAAAAGTCCCTTATGAGATATATGGTTTGTAAATATTTTCTCTCATGCAGTGGGTTTCTTTAGATTTTCTTTATGGCATCATTTGCAGAGTAAAAGTTTGTTTTGTTTTTTTTTTTCTCACTTCCCTAATCCCTTGCCATGGTTCCAAATAAATTACTTGTTCTGAAATCCCTTTCTCCATAAATGCTTTTGAGGGAACTGATTTCAGTATCTTCCTTTATTTTAATTCAGTTGCCAGTGTTTGGTTTGATTCAATTATTAAACCATAAATTACACACAAAAAAATCCTTATTTGGTGATGTAAATGATTATAAAAGCCTATGTTGCATCTGTTACCCATATTTATAACCTAGCAAGGAAGTTCCACATTTAACCTGCAATTTGTAATACTTTTCTTCCTGTAAGGAATGCTGTTATGTTATGTTATGTTATTTTTTTGGGAAGAGCATTATTTGTAAACTTGACCATTCAGATTAAGGAGCTGAGTGGTCTCTCACTGCCAGTAACACCAAAACAAAACCAAACAAAACTGTTGGCTTCTCTCACATTTCTACTATTTCACATGGGGGAAAAACACATAGTAATTAAAAGTGCAGTTATCACAGCACCAAAGCATTAATACCCTGCACATACTAAATGGTCACTGAACCTTTGCTGCATAAAGTTTTTAAAAAATTGCAAAGAAGCCTGGTAGTTGAATGATACAAGGGAATTAACATAATGCAAGATCTAAAAGGAAATCTAATTGCAGAATAAGTCATAAGTGAGTAATTGTTGTACTGAAGACTTACCCTGCTATAGAAAGGTGACATAACCTAAGTCTCAGAGCAGAAAAGTTACCAGATACAACTTGAGAAATCAAGAGGTAATTTTTTTTAATGTTTATTTTTATTTTTGATAGAGGAAGAGAGGCAGAACACTAGCAGGGGAGAGGCAGAGAGAGAGAGGGAGACACAGAATCTGAAGCAGGCTCCAGGCTCTGAGCTCTCAGCCAGGAGCCCATTGTGGAGCTGGAACGCATAAACCATGAGATCATGACCTGAGATAAAGTCAGACACTTAACTGATTGAGTCACTCAGGCACCCCAAGAGGTAGTTTTAATTTTGCAACCTAAGTTTCCCCTTTGAAACTGGATGAGACCCCTATCTACATAGAAAATATTAAAGGTTTGAATTCTGGTGGTTCTCATCCCTACCATACTGATAAAAGGGACAAGAGAGCTGTCCCCAAAACAGGCCAAAAAGAATTGAGCAGTAGAATGGTTTTGAGTGACTAAGAGATCTGTTTAATAAACTTCTAAATCTCGTGAAATAATCAGAAGATGCTCACAGATAAATAAACTCAATAACTCTGCTTTTGGATAGTGTTAATAATGTCTGTTAGCGACCCTCCCTGCAGACATTTAGAAGGAGACGGTGACTGAATGCATGTATGAAGAGGCTCAGGAACTCTGAGGAAGTCAGGACTGTGGGGCGTGGGAACATCACTATGCTCAGATATGGGGGCATGAAGAACCAAGAGACCCAAACATGGAAGAAGTGAAAACCTAGTCCATTTGAGACTGATTTTTTTTTTCCTTTACGGGTTCTAAGCACTTTTATGGAGGGAGTACTTGCTCCTATAAAGTAGATGTAAAGCAGACTGTTTTTGGCATAAGCGCATCGGAACCTACAAATGCTTCTTAATCCACCTTTCACTTTGACTGATAATCCTCAGCCTCTGAAAACTTACGTGAAAATAAAGTTAAGAAACACATTTTTAAAAATGTCCCCTTTAGGTTTTAGGAATATTTACTACCCTGAGCTCAGGTTTCTGCAGTAGCATATAATTAAATGGTGCTTCCAAGTTTTGAATGACAATATCATATTGAATTCAGAAAGAAAAACTGTCAGCAAAATGTAGATTATTCATGTTGTGAATTCAAGGATCTTGAATTGAATGAAATACTTTTTAAAATGTAGAAAAGAGGGAGGCAGATGAAACAATTGCAAACTCCTGATGAATTATACTGTTCGGAGAATTAAATTTTTAATGTTAACTAAGAAAAACTGGTGAAGCTAATATAGTCTCAAGAAGAACACTATCAAAGATTCTCTTCTAGGCAGAATGCCAGACAGCTTGAGCTAGCTTTCTGCAGCAATACCTTCAGGTTTTATTTAAATTGAAATAAAGCCTGCTGTCTTAGCTTTAGCTGGCACAATGAAATGCACCAGCTTCTTACTCAATTCCAACATTGGTCCTGCAGTTGCATCCAGTGATATATATTTGCAAATACATGTGTCATAATGTTTTTACATAGCTTGCCAAAAATTATTGTCAAAACTCATTATTCAGCTAAGAGTAAAAGAAATGAATAGATATATACATGACTAAATAAATAAATAAATAAATACCACCAGTAGCTTCACAGTTCATTTGCCAGAAGTAATTCAGTTGGAAATTGAAACATCTGGAAATAAAATGGATGTATCACAGAAATTACATTGACCTAATTAGGGTCATCTGGACTTATTCCTTTCAATGACACTTTTTTTTTTAAACTTTACTAATAAGTAACAAATAATCTTATCTTCAGTTCAGTTCTTAATTTCTTAAGGGATGAGACTATGGAGACCCTTAAATTAGCCAAGGAGATTTGCATTTTGAGAATATTTCTAAAATTTCATACATCCATCCAGTTCTTTATTGTGATTGACGATGGGCCTTGCTTCTTAGTATAGAGTCCTTACACTGTTTCAAACAAATATTTTCTGTGTCCACACAAACATATATTCATAAAACCTTGTAACCACATACATCAAGCACATACATAAAGGAGGTTATCACATCCCCTTTATTGGACATATTATTAAAACGTTGCCTTTTTAAGAATGAATTTATTTTACCTTTTATTAAAAAGAAAACCACAGGCCCCAAATAGAATCACTTATGCCAGGCCAAGTCACCACACTAAAGTTTAATACCTAACTGTGATTTTAACCTCTTCCAAAAATGTCTTCTTAACCACTCAGTCAGGGATTTTCTGGGCAGCACCAGTGATTTAATCTGTCACAGGGCCCCTCTTCAACCCACAAAGGAAGAGGAGATAATCTGCATAACACTCCCTGCCCTCCCCCCCTAAGGGAAGGAGACCTTGCCTGAAACAGTTCTTTCTTTTGTTTTGCTAATAACTTCCTTCCTACAAATGCTTCTTAATCCTTGTCTCCTTAATCCTTGTCTCACCTTCTGTCTTGTAAAATCTTTTCATTTGTACAACTCCTTGGAGCTCAACTCTACTTGCTAGATGGGAGGATGCCCCATTCTTGAATGGCTTTATAAAACCAATTAGATCTTCCAATCTACTTAGATGAATTTTCTTTTTTTTAATTATAGTACCAAATGTACTATATGCATTTACTATATGCATGTTATCCTCAAACTGTATATCTAGGTTGAGAGGATTTTAACTATTGTTTTGCACTGATAACAAATAATCCAGATTCTAAATAAAAATCTCAATTCCCTTAAGAATTTAACTTTGATCTCAATGTATTTTACTAATGCATTTGGACAATAATTTAGTTTTAATTATAATTCTTCACAATATAGTGTCTTAAACAGACTGTTTTATATGATTACCATATGGATCATTTCAATAACATAAACAATATTTATTGAATATCTACCTGATACAAAATATTATGCTAGTTGATACAGAGACAGTGGATACAATTATGAAGCACAGCTGACCCTCTAAAGCGCTTAAAATCTAGTAGGGAATAAAAGACTTGGAAAGTAAACTAACAACAACTGGAAATAAAGAGGAGAAGGAGTTGCTCTTCCTTTCTTTCTTTTCTTTTTAGAATAGTAGTCGGTTATTAATTTGAGCCAGATCCTAAAGAACAGAAAGACTGAGAAATGGGTGTAGAATGGCAGAAACTGTCTTTTGTGGGAGAATATTTTGATACTCAAAGAGACCTGGATAGCAAGATGAGGAATAAAATTAGAATAAGTCATTTTTGATAGGTGAACGATTTCAAATGGAAGAACAATAGTAGAAAATCTGAAGTGAGAAAATAGGTTTCCAGGTGACGGCCAGTTTACAGAGGGACCCACTTAAATTTATATGAAGGATTTTGAGGTGTGAAAATCTGACTAGAAGAATGAAGTAGGTATCATAATACTGAATGTGGAATTCAATGACCTAACTTTCTAATGTGCCTTCCCTTATAGCACATGTTGAAAAATTGAAACTACAATATCCCAGAATCCTTTGCAACTAGGTTTCAGTATCCAAATTAATCCCTTTCATATAGATGCACTTACACTTGATTTGGAATATGAAAATTAGTGACTTTTTTCTCTCTCCATTGGTGGTTGCTGCAATGCATGTTCATGAACGCACTGGGTATTTCTTTAAAAGCATTACAGAGTTAAGTTACTAATTGTGGGTGTCAAGAGGCAGTTGCCACAATAATAGTGATAGCTCTCTAATTCCTTAAATTGAAGCTCTAAAAGAGCTTTCTCAATTCTTCTTTCTGATACTGGCAGAGGTAGTATCCCTCATGGGCCATTTTAATGGTGTAGTGCCAAGAGTTATGTGACTTGGAGACTCAGGATGGGGCCCACATCTGCAACTTATCAGAAATGTTTGTGAGCATGTAATTTCTTGTATGAAGTCACTTTTTATACAGATAAATAAAGTGGTTTATGCATTTTGCCCCTAAGGTCTATGTGATCAACAATAAAAAAAGATATTCATTGATGTGCCACATTGATTTCCAGTGGGAATTTTGGAAAACCACGCTTAAACTCAGTCCACTCAAGACTAAGATAACTATGACAACATTAGTATGCACCTTGGTAGAGTGTGTCTCTATTGAAGATTTTGGTTAAATAAATTATTGGTTAATCCTTCAGTTTAATCCTGTGGATTAAATAGCACGTAATTTCAGTGTGCAGTATTCTCTTTCAGTAATCAATGATGTTTCACACAGTAAAATCTTAATGTTCTAGAAATCTCAGGGAATAAGACTTCTGGCCAGAAGATTTTTCTGGATAGTCAAGGATATTAGTCATTAGGATATTATGGACATTTATATTTAGGTATAATTGTTATTATCCAATCACACAGTGAAACTTAATATTGTTGCAAATAGGAAAAATATTCTAAAAAATCCATGAAGTGAGAATCTCATTAATTCAATTTCACAAATAGGCATGCTATCAACTTTTTAGCACATATATCATCCTTTGCAAATGGTTATTTATTTTTACATTGCTTTATTACTTGTATTCTAAAAGTAAGTCGTACAACTTGGACCATGTCTCATGCTACATAATAAATATGTAAAATTAATAACCATCTTTGATTTGCTGTCTATTATATTGTTTTAAACTTATTTATAATAATTGCTACTGTGATTATTCTGGGATATTTAAATTTAAACTACTTCATGGATATTGTCTGACCT
Organism: Lynx rufus; assembly: GCF_022079265.1. NCBI lineage: Eukaryota > Metazoa > Chordata > Mammalia > Carnivora > Felidae > Lynx > Lynx rufus. The sequence goes on from NW_025814834.1 coordinate 155,339,740, forward strand.
ATGACCCATATAGATCTGTCTGTGAAAAAAATAGGTAGATGTGAGTTTTCCTTGATAACTCGGGGACAGCCTGTGAATTGTTATCAGTACGACATCTGTAGATAGGTATAAAGACAGTACATGGCATAGAAATCAGTGTCTAATGATTTGACTTCCTGGAAAAAAATCTTTACTCTCTCACACTCCGAGGAGGCCTCTTCACTTTTGCCCTTAGGGTTTGTTGCCTATCTAATATCACTCAAGGCATCTTTAAACTCTGAACACTATTTCAATATACCAGAGGTATCTCTGTTTTGTATATCTGCCTTCTGTCTTTTTAACACTATATATTATTAAGTAGGAATCAGGAGATATCATTTTTTTTTAATGTGTACCAGTGTGTCATATCAGGCTTATTCAATGTCATAAAGATACCACAAAGTAAAATAACAACTTTATTGTTAATTTCTGTTAAAGTGAGATTAGAATGTTTTGCTTGGTCAAGGACACAGGCTTTCACAAACCTTCCTAATCCTACCTTGTAAGTTAATACTGAAACACAGTATTGGAAGAGATTTAGCTGTCTGTAGATTGCAGCCAGCTTGCAAATCAATCACAGGTAAATTGAGTAAATGAGACTTTTTATATGAACACCAAACCTATATTGTATTTTTGTTTATTTATTTTCTTTGTTAAATTTTTATTTTGAGATGATTTCAAACTTCCAGAAAATTAACAAGAATAATACAAAACCTTATTATATCTTTTCTAGGATCTTTAAATATTAACATTATACCACATTTGCCTTATCATTCTATTTCTGCATATATGTATCACTTTTTTTTTCTTGACCATTTGAAGGTAGTGTGCATTTTCTTAAAACAAGCACATCCTCCTCATAATCACAAAAGGATTGTCAAAATTAGGAAGTTAGCACTGATATCATACTATCCTTTAGTGTATATATCCCATTTAAATTTACTCAATTTTCTCATGTATGTCCGTGAGAAATTCAGGATCCAATGGGTTATGATGTGTGATTTTCACTATTTATTTAAATTTACCAATTGTCTCAGATTTGGTAGCAGAAAAAACTTAAATTGATCCCTGTATCCCTTTGACATGATAGCATAATGATGCCTCTTATTCTTTGATCATAGCCTTTCTTCTAGCACAAAAAAGATGTTCCGGGTTTAGCTTATAATTTTTTGACCCAGATCTGGAATAAATCATTTCTCCAAGGAGTTTTTTTTTCTTTTCTTTTTTTTTTTTTTTTTGTTGGGGAACTGAATTTAGAAACTGATATACAGATGATATATACATAGGTTTACTCATCGATACTGGGGTATTATTGCTGCTGGGGTGTCAGCAGGCAAGGCTGGAAGACAAATGTTTGTATAATCATGCACATATATCCACCTATGTGTCTATATCTACTCTATATGTATATTTATAGGTAAATATATTTAAAAATGACTTCACACCAATAGTTCCAATATCAATTCAACTTCAAAGATTTTTATTCTACCTTTCTCCTTTCTGTGTTGTGTACTCTCTTCTCCAACTGTAAGAAACATGACTACCACTATCCCCACTGTAATGATGAGGCCTCATGACTATTCTAACACTTCAATCAAAAGATGGAATCCGTTAATTAAAAAGACAATAAAATCTGCCCACTTGCTCTTCCCCCTCCCTTTCTCTGTGGTTGGCATTAAAGTTTGAGGATCCCGTGTTCAATAGGAATTGGGGGAGAATGTGGTCAGCCTAACGGGCTATGTGCAATCGATACTGGGGCCCACGTGGCCAATCCATACATACTGAGTATCTACCACGCATAAGATATTCTCCTATGTGTTTTGGAGGAGTGGCTTAGATCTAACTGTATTCATGTGCTTTTTCTTTTTTATTAGTATAATTTCACCATGTCTGTTAAATGTTAAGAAACTTTTTTTTAATTAGTTACTTTTTTTTGAGAGAGAGAGAGAGACGGAGAGGGAACACCCAAGTGGGAAGGATCAGAGAGAGAGGGAGAGGGAAAGAATCCCAAGCAGACTCCACACTGTCAGCACAGAGCTCAATATGGGTCTTGAATTCATGAGCCGTGAGATCATGACCTGAGGTGAAACCAAGAATCTGGACGCTTAACTGACTGAGCCACCCAGGTGCCCCAGGAAAGTTTTTTTCCTTATCTGTCATCTCATCAGTGGTTATCTTCTGATTCTTGCCTGTCATTATTCCTGCTCTTATACTCCTTGTAACCTCCTTGTTCTATTATATCAGCCTGGGTGGATAGTGCAATATCACGGTCGTGGTGTGGCACTGCCCAGAGCACCTGCAAATGGCCTGATACTGGACAAGTCAATGCTTTCTACCTATATACATTCTTAAAATTAGATTGAGGAGAAAGTTTGATTAATAATATGTGTACATAGTGTATATATACACACATCACAAGTTCTAAGGAAGGGAACAAAATAATAGAAAGACAGAAACCCTCCTGTTCTTCCAACTTTGTCATTCTAGGCTGTTGTCTATTCCTCACAGATGTGTTCATTATTAGTTCCTTAACAATTTCTGGATAATTTTGCACATGCTCTATACTCTTCCTCTACTCTACTGAGGAAAATCAGAGCTCTGAACTTTGGTAAGAAAGTTGTAGTATTTTCTCACTCCTAGGCTCTATTCCTCCTCTTTCCACCTGCTTTCTTCAGTTCAACCACTATTATCTATGGCCCACACCTCAAAGCAGCATATTCCTTTTGTTAGAGCAAAAAAGCAGACATAGTTTAGCAATTTGGAACACACAAATGGAATAATGAAAGCATCACTCCTACTGTGAAACCACAAACTTATGCACGTCACTAGAATTGATCTCACATTTGTTTTCTATATGATGCCATGTGTCACATGAATAACATTTATTTACATATTTATCACAAGTCTATTTATAGCAGCAGTAATGAAGCCAGTAGGTAGGAATCAGGAAAATGTTTTTCGTGTGTTTGAAATGGGGTTTTATTTTTGATTTTCTTTCTTTTTTGTTAATTCTTTCTTTTTCTTTTTAATATTTGTTTTTCAGAGAGAGAGGGAGAGTGTGTGTGAGTGGGGGAAGGTCAGAGAGAGAGAGAGAGGGATACACAGAATCTGAAGCAGGCTCCAGGTTCTGAGCTGTCAGCACAGAGCCCTATGCAGGACTCGAACCCATGAACCATGAGATCATGATCTGAGCCAAAGTCGCATGCTTAACCAACTGAGCCACCCAGACTCACCTTTGTTAATTGTTTCTAATGGTACAAATGGACTGTATCATTTATATCTTTAAGCCCACGAACTGACACATTACCTAGCAGAGAACCTAGTAAGGTCTCAGTAAGTAGCAAGTATTTCATGAATTACTGAATATGTCTGGATTAATATATTATTAACTGCCTTGATAAAAATTATTTCAGCACAGCCCAACATGGTGGAGTAAATCAAAGCGAAAGCATGTTCTGGAAGGATCTCCCTGATATTAGAAGGGCAAGGAACAAGTTTTGAACTTGATTTCTTTTCACATATAAGATTCCTTTTAAAAAGTCTTTCTGACTCTAATTAATGAGTCTTTAGAAGAAAAAAAATATCTTCTGGCTCTTCAGATTGGTGGTTTATAGTTAGATTTTTATATTTTTATCAGGTTCTTGTTTCTGGTGGTTTAATTTTTCCCTCTGTATTGTAAGAGCTTTAGGACTGATCCTGAAGATCTTCGCTTTCATTGGTGAGACTCTGAGAGTAGGAAACAAAAAAGGACCTAGATTTTGTTCTAAAACCAGATTCATAGAAAATACTGTCTGGTTGTTCAAGCCCCAAAGCAATACCTTTAAAAATTCATTAAAGGTATTAGGGCAATTTTTTTTCTCTAGTAATAATTACCTAGTTAATGGAATTTTGCTTTTTAACAGGGAGCTATAATCACTATAAATTGTTGCATTGAATTAAATAAATTTTAATTTTCTTTTGATAGAACTGATCTCATCTTTACACGTATATTGCAAAAATGCTGGCTTAAAGCTGATATTGATCCCTAATAATATTTGAAATCAGTACACGCAGCCTCAAGAAATGGGTGAAAGAATAGAATAAGCCATCTCCCCATCCCATTTCCAAGCCATGCAATTGAAAATAGGGGACTTTTCATTTTATAACACAGACCTAACCTACCTTATTTTAAATTCATTGTGGGAGCTTGACTTGCAAGACAAAATTCATAGAATATTTTAAAGTCCTATTGCTGTGGAGATTTATGCAAATTCCTTATGGAAATATAGACACAACTTTCCCTTCATCAATAATGATGCATATTTTCCTGTGAAATACCGGCTGGACCTCACCCTCACTATATGAGACTCCTCCAGTTTACGCATAAGAGAAAAAGCACTGGTGGTATTTCACTGAAAAAAAAAAGCCTCATGTTAATTTAATGTTTCAGATGACTTTAGGACTTTTAAACAGTGGATTTGGGCAGAGACATAAAATTCTTTCTTTTCTCTGTGAGGGTGAGGGAAGGAGAAGGGATGTGTAACAAGCGTTGGGAATGAAAGTAGGTTTTAATAAACATACAAGTTATTAAGAAACCTTACTCAAATTAAGGACCCATCAATGACAGGAAGAACATCTTTTTTTTTTTTTACAAGACATATCTAAAATGCACGGCGATAGTATATTTTGACTATTCATTTTCCACTCTAAATTAAAGTTATGGTTTTGAACACCAGGGAATGTTAGTGCATGAAATAATCAACTGCAAAATAGGAAGGAACTTGCTCTGCAAATCTTTTCTCAAGTGACTTTTGGAATAGAATCTGTGCAATAGAATTTTTCCTTTTCTTCGATGAGGGAAGGAAAAGAAAACATAAACTTTAAAAATTATCATATTAAAACACATATGGCAGAAGGCTTCTTTTTACTTACCAAAAGTATTTTTGACAGGAGAAGGAAAGGGCTGGAATCTGTGAGGGCAAGTAGACGTGTACATTTTAAGTTCCATTACACTGATTGATTTCATAAAAGTAACAAGCTATTTAAAAATTACACTCTATTCACTTATCTCTTTGTACTCTTCCACAGATGGCACCCAGCAAAAGAGGCTGCCATCAATCATCCTGTGTCTTGCCCAGCGCTTTTCCTGTCCTACTTTTCTCGTGCCTTTCAGCGCCATTTGCCACCGTGGCATCTCTACATGTCTGTTTGCTGAAACAGTCAGCTGCCATAGCTTGGCTTCCTAAGTCACTTGGCTTAAACTTCAGTCTGTCTCTTCAGAAAAGCTAGGCACAACGCATCATGTCCACATGCTCATGTCAATATGCATATCGTTTGGAAAAGGGGGCACCGGTGATGATCTATCTCTCTGTTTTTCACAAGAGCCCTTTGGTCTACGGTGATTTGCAAAAAGTTAGATTTTACGGTGCGTCTTTTCTTGGTGCAACTTAATCTGACGCTTTGGATCAATAAACTCTTGCATTCAGAAGCATCTCCAAGATTTTGACAATTCGTACCAATTAAGTTCGAATGTGTCACAAAGTGACCCATCTGACAGTATCTTGTCAGTGGTTTGACAACAAGTTGCTCCTGTTGCATGAATTATAGACATGATCAATCCCCAAGGGGGTCCTTCAAAAGGGCAATAGCAGCAACATATTAGAAGGATAGAAAATTTAAATTTAAAGGAGAGGGAAATTAACTTTCACTAAGTTAACAAACGCCTACACTCTTTTGATTACTAATAGGTATTAGTTTGCACTTAAGAACCTATTCTATCTAAGTGAACAGATGCTACTTTGAAATGTTAGTGCACCAAAGTTGAAAAACATCATAACCATAGAATTCTAATCACCTTCGTTGAAATGGAGGGATGGGTCTATTTGAACATGAGTTAAGACACATCAGAGACTGCACTATTTGCAGTAATAACAAGATGCTTTGCATAACCTGTTCCTTTTATAGATGACACATTTCACCCTACTTTGGCCTGTTTGTTAGACCCAGTGGTTTGGTTTTCTTTTCACTCTATCAGGAATTGTGGCTACCATTGACTTTGTTCTTACCACATTCCAACTTACGATCCCACAGTATAAAGGTGTGTCTATGTAAGAGATAGGTCCAATGCAAAATGGGAATGCTGGGTCCCTTGCCCAAAAATTATTGAGACTTTTAAGATGTTGACAGCAGTGTATTAGGCCAAACATAGGGCATCACGTGTACATGCATCCTATCTTTCTTACTCCAGTTTAAAATCATTGAAGACAGATTGTTTTCTTCTTTTAGTTATTTTGAATATTATAGATGAATAGGCTTTAAAAATCAAAACTTATTAAAGATCATATAATGTAAATTGAGCTACTTTCTTGCCCCAAACACTCATCATATTGCACAGTGGGTATCATCCTCAACAGAGTCTTGCATGGGCTGTGCCTTTTGCATAATGCCTTTCCACTTGGTAGAAATAAAATAAATATTTCTTGGCTGTTATATTAGACTGTGTATTCTGGAGATAGCAGCAATGGCAGCAAGTCACTGACTGAGAGAATGCTTGACAGTTAAGCTGGAGAGGAGATCTAAATATGCACCTTCATTTAATGAGTGAACAGAGAATATCAGTAGTTTTCTCTTAATACTAATTGTGCTCATTTGTAATGCTCAGTGAAAATTAATTTTAAGAGATACTAATTATATTGTACCCACACAGAATTCACTGCTGGCTTCATAATGTGACTTGTTTGACAAAAATCAACTGAATTGAAAGCATATTTGGATTCCTGTAACAGTGAACCTGATTAATTTGCATTAAACTGTTTGATTTAGATTAGGTTAAAATAAAGCACACCTGAAAAGTCCTACTATGTAACAGAAAATTTAATTACATCCTCAGGACATCCCTATCTATGCATTAGGATTTGTCATCACAATTTTATAGACAAGAACATGAAAGCTTAGAAAATGGAGGGAACCAGCCCCGGGTCACTGAAGCAAGTAAATGGTTTCTAAATCTGTACACATTATAGTTTTTACACAATCCCTTGAGTTTCCATGTTACAGAAAACTGTTAAAAACAGTCCATCCAATTCTTATATCAATTACTCACTTATTATAAGTTTCCTAAGTAAACTGATAATTGTGTGACTCAGAAAATTGTATCTTTTATATTTGGGGAAAAAATATCATCTCTTTAGAATTCATCAATGCTAATAAATTGTGTGAAAGGGGAAAACCAACACAGCTAATGTGTAAACCTGAAGAACAAAAACAGAAGGAGATAAACAGAAATGACCTGGAGCCCTGTCTGCAAGCAATATTTATTTACTTATATGCTGGATTCATATCGTGACTTCCTTCGGAAGAGCTGATGTAAAATCTTGCATGTGGCATGAAATTTGTAAACTCGGCCTGGGCTTGCATAGCCTCGAACAACATACTCCAAGCACTTGGTGGATGTGAAAGAGCCTGACTGCTACCTTGAATGGATAATTAACATTTACTGAGCAGTTAACACATTTACAAGTGTGTTGCACGCTCTCTCTCTCTTTTCTCCTTCCTGTTAAAAAAATGAAGCTTTTAACGGTGATGATGTGTTGTCCGGATGGGTATGGTTAAAAGGAACAGTGGGTAATCTGTAGTCTTTTCTAATCGGAGCACATGCAAAGACTACCCATTATTTCAAGCCCAGGGGAGATAAAATGATCTTTTGCATCATTTCTGAAGTGTGAAATGAGAAATGTATCTTTGGCAGTGTTTAGATTTCTAACCACATGAAGGATTGGAAGTGTTTTTGTTCCAATGTAAAATGAGAAGATGGTGTGATTTCAAAATATTCATGTCTGAGAAAAGGGCTGAAAAATAGCATTTTTTCCCCTCATGTTGTTTTTATTCCCGAATGGGCCGTTTATTTACTTATGTATGTATTTTCTAATTTTTGTCAATGCCTACCATATGTAAAATAGTTAAGGTAAACACAAATATTTTTAAGGTATGGTCCCGGGCCTCAAAACAAAGTAAGGCAAAGGTGAATAGAAATGATGACAGCAAATGCACTTCATGGTGAGATGGTATTTGAAGCAGCAAAGATGGACTATATGTAATATAATGGACCAAGTATAGAAATAAGTAGCCTCAGTGCTCCCACTGAAGTGCCTCTGTGGCTTTTTCTGGAGAGAAGATAATCTTATAGAGAAGTCACAAACTATGTTTGACAAGCCATCTTTCAGATTTCAGGTGGTTTCATGAAGGACTTTAGACATAAGGGGAAATGGGCACTAAATGTAATCACAACTGAAAGTGTAAAGGGGTCATCAAGCTAACATGACTCTGGATAATTGGTCTTGCTTATAATTATATATATTTTCTCTCTGAGAATCATTTAACAGTGCTCACTCCAAGATGGATTCTATGCCTTTTGATTTCCCATTAATCTAATATTGTTTATTTTTATGTGATGCAATGCTTCAGATCCTAAAACTAAATTTTCTTTGACACTAACACCTAATTTACTTGGAAGAAAACTATTGTCACTTGTTCTCTATCCCTGTTCTTCACAGTGAATAAATTTATTACAAGGAACATTGTTTCAGTATTAAGGTAAATAAACTATGATAGAGCTCAATATGTTTATAATCTATTATTACAGTTAATGCAAGCAGTAGCACATAGGTTGCTGTTGAAAAAAGTAAGATGCTTCTCCCAGTCTGTAAGAATGTTCTGGGAATTCCTTTACACATCCAGTTAAGGAAGACAAAGATCATCTATATAGATTTAATCTTAAAATCATAATGAATTTCTGTCTCTTCCTGACTTAAAAACCTTCAGTGCTTTATTAAAGTTCACAGAATAAATCTTGAAACCCTAACTTTGGTAATCAGTACTTCTTGCAATTTGGTCCAAATTTAATTATGGCTGTGCTCTTTGTTTGTTTGTTTTCACATTAAGCTCTAGGCTAACTGAACTCCTTGGGGGACACCTGACCCTGTCCACAATATGCTTCTTCCTTATTCCCTTAGGTTCAACTTCAACCTGCAATTTTATGCCCAGATAAAATTTCAACTCATCCAAAATCCTTTCATTTATCTCTACTTTAAATAATCTTGCCTTGTTCTGAACTTACAGTGTACCTTATCTGAACTTCTCTATGACATTTATCACTTTCAATTCTGTCTAATATATTTTTTAACATAACACTGAGAACACATTATTTATATACATGTTATTTTCCCCTCTCTCTCAAGATAATAAGTTCAGTAAGCCTCATGTCTAAATTTGTCACTGTATCTGACATATCGGGCAAGCCATTTGCTTTGTGCTTAGAAGGTATGCCGTAGATATTTTTTAAGTAAATGAATGAATAAAGATTAATGTTACAAATGACTAAACAGGCAGGTTGCAGTTCAGTGATCTTTCCAAAGTCACAGAGAAAATCTGAAGAGGAAGTGAAAGTAAAGATTTCAATTCAGTAAATATAACAGTTTAAAAAACATCCATGGGAGTAAATATGAATTCACTAAATATTCTATGTGAACTTTTGACCTAGTGTGGACCAATCATCATTTGGGGGGAAGACTCAATGCCCATCCCCTTCCCCAGCCTTACCATTATTTTCACAAGAAATAGGTTTGGTTTATTTTATTGCCCTAAGGTTGACATCATTTATGGAATTACTTGAACACAGAAATGTAGAACATAAATATTTTAGAAACTAACAGCTCATATTTGGAGATTCAAAACACTCTTTATTAACAATTTGGTGGTTTGATTTTTTTTCAGTTTTGTGTAAGTCAGCCTCTTCTAGAAATGTTCCAATCTCATGAGAAATACAAAACTATTGGTATTTCATTTCATCTAAACCACAGAATCCTTGACATTTGGTGGAAAAGCTTATTTTTTTAAAGGTGTCATGCCCTATTTCAGTTACATGTTTCACTGCAATTTTTTTCCTTTTCTTAATAAGGGGAGAGGAAGATGGTGGTTATTCATAATCAAGGCATTATAAAGACCGTTTTTATTGTCCAGTTTAATAGGTCAAAGTTGAATACCCGGAGTTGCTCTTTTGCTCTTATTGTACTTATTCCAGCCTAGTGCTTTCACTATCTCAACTTGGAAGTAACAAAATGAGCCAGACTTTAAGGAAGAATCCTGCTGTCTTTATAGCAAACATTTAACAGCACCAGGGAAAGTGTTACTATTTTGTTTATTGCTAGGACTTGACATCAATTTTTCAGATTTTTTTTTTTCCTGCAGTGTCTCACATCTCCCTCCTCCATGCCCATTCTTGGTTTCTTAGCTTTAAGACCTAGGTGGGATATTAGAAAACATGTAGGTTTGATTCTGCATTTTTTAAGTTAAGAAACTGAAGCTCAGAGAGGTAACATGAGTTACTAAATTCACACAGCCCTCAAGCCCTCTGGTTCATTTTTGAGTGAGTATATTAATTAGAGGGGAATTCAGGTTGGTAGCAGTTAAGAAGAAAGTATCAATTAAGAAGAATTAAGAAGAAAGAGTAAGAGCTATTTAGATCTATGTCAGAAAAGAAACAAAAACCAGGAGGACTATGGAAGATTTTACATATTTAAGGTCACAAAGGTAAAATGAATCAAGGACATGGTGAGAGTTTGATCAACCATAAATAAATTTTGATTAAAACATCATGACTATCATTTTCCCTTGCTAAACAATTACACTGAAAAAAAAAACCTGCAGAAAAATAGAATAGTAATTGTAGATGAAGACATATAGATTATGTAATTTTAATTTGGTAAAAATAATGAAAAAAATTGGAGATGATTTTCACCCCAGATAAAAGATGAGGTCATAAGAGAATAAGAATTTGTGTTATGTATTCAAAAAAATGTACTTTTAGTATCTCCTCCAGAGCTTTGGATCAGTGCAGATCTGTTTTTTCTACTCATAAATTCTGTTCAGTGCATAATTCATGTAGTTGCATATACAGAGTACCTCATTTATTCTACCTACTGGGTTTTCTTCCCAGAAGGAACATTTACCCAGAAATTATCAGAAACCTATTCTCTGCGTTTTGGCTTCATATATAAATAACTGCAGTATTCTGTCCCTTACAATCTTCCAGGCATATTGAAAGTAAACATGAAAGCTAACATCCCTGGTTTCCCATTATCCTTGACCCCAAACTCAATCTCCCATTTATTCCCGGTAGTGGTAGTGATCTGACAGCAACTTTAAGTTTAGCATTGATGGCAAATATAGATGGAGTGAATTGGACTGGTCAAGCTATTCCCCTTTTTACAGACTTCTAGACTTGAATAAAGCTTGCATAGTTGATCAATTCCAGAAAGTCAAGTGTATGAGATGCTAGCTCTCATGTAACAACTTCCAAAAAAGGGATAGGACCCTTTTGAAATACTTTTTAAATTTAATTTACTGATCATCTAATTAGATCTACACAACTTCTCAAGCCTTTCCTTCATTCTGCCAGTTGCAAGGTTCAAATTTGTGCAACTTTGTCCTCAATTATAGCCTCTTAAAGATAATGAATTCTGTATATTTCACCATAATAATTTATAAAAAATATATAAGGTAATTTCAAATCCTGTCCTAATTATGGGTCAGGATAATTAAATAATTATTTAACCTGTCTATTTCCATTTGTTTGCCAGTTAAATTTAAATAAATTCAATAAATTATATTATGTAGCGCTGAATGAACACATTTTATGTTAACTAAACTTCCTCTTTTACAGTTAAAATGAAAATTTTTATTCAATGTGGTTACAAAACAATAAAAGACAGATCTCAGGTTCATTTGGAATCACTTAAAGACTTTATGTTCAGCAACATTTTAGGTGCAAGAGATGTTATTTTATTTTAATATGTCATAAATTAATTTATTGGTATTTTAATTGATTAGATTGAGTGAACCAAAATGCCATACAGAGAAAGCATTCAATTCCCTAAATAGTCTGAGTGATCAGTTGTTTTTTGGTTTACTAAATGCACCAACATTGTTTCTTGAGTTGTGTTTGATCAAAACAATAGAAAGAAATGATTTTATGATGAAATATCATGTATGTCAGGCTTCCAATTAAAATCCAGGCAGATATATTTCAGTACTTGAGTTAAGCTTAATGCTATACTTTCAGAAAGTTACTTGACTAAAATAAGAAGTGAATAAGTGTAAAGAAACCAAATCAATCCTGAACATATTCCTTAGTATGTCAACAAATGTTGAAATAAAGAAAATGTTAACACAAAACTAAATTATGTCAATTCCAAGTTTATAAAAAAAATGTTTGCATTTCTATACGTGTACTTATAGATAACTTTGCATTAGCGATAGAACAATCATACCATACAAAATCGCTCTACCTTGTTTGTGGTTTGTCATCACACACGAGACAGTATTCGTTTGAATAGTAATGACACGTCCAAGTGGAAGATGAAAGATTGTAGGTCCTCTCTTCTCTCAATGTTGCTTTTTTGGCCTCTTTTTTTTTTTCATGAAAATTAGAAGACCTTTTCTGATTGGTAAATTTGAAAAATAAATTAAACATGCTTACCTCAACTACTCCTCTCTGCTGGCACAGGTTATTTTGTACATGGTGTATAAAAAAATTTTGGAGAGCTTTACCAGAAATGAATAGTTTATTGAATGAGAGACGAAGTCTTCACAAAACCAAAATTGATATGCAACTCAGAGGCATGATGTTACAGGATGACTTCTAAAGTGAAAAAGCGAGTTTTTTCACCGTTACGATGATAGGTTATTACAACAGCATTTTCCAGACAGCAAGGGATTGGTTAAAAGTGATTATCTTTTACCATTACAACAAGATGACTTAAGGTTTTTTATGATTATCAGAGGCATTGAAAAGAAATAACCCAAGTTAAATTTCACTTATGTTCATGAAATAAGCTAGAATTAGTTTTGCTTATGTGGCTTAAATGGTTTTTTCTGCTTGGGGGATTTTCAAGCCTAGCCTCCATTTTATTTTATTTTAACAAAGGTAAGTCCTTCAAAGTGGGTAATTCTTCCTGATTCTGGGATTCATTGTTAGGAGAAAACTAGGCTTTCATATCTAAGGTCATGTCCCTTAACCCATCTTCTTTCAGTACAGAAAGAAAAAGGAAAGAAAAAGAGAGAGAGGGAGAGAGAGAGAGAAAAGAAAGAAAGAAAGAAAGAAAGAAAGAAAGAAAGAAAGAAAGAAAAAGAAAGAAAGAAAAAAAGAAACCACATTTGATTATTATCAGCCTTTCCTTTTTAATGTATTTCAGTTTGGGCTCAATTTCTTACTACTCAATAGAAAAAAAAATAATAATGTTGTCTATCCTTTGTGGAATATGCATTTAGTTGACCTAAAGTGGTTTTTGTCCCAAAATGTGTTCTGTGTTCCACAAAGCTATAGAAGTATTTGCTGTACTTGTGAATACTACCAAATCCACTAAAACATGATATATTTATCCATGATAAGATTTCAAGTGTTAGGGGCGCCTGGGTGGCTCAGTCAGTTAAGCGTCTGACTTTGGCGTCATGATCTCATGGCTCCTGAGTTTCACCCCGCGTCGGGCTCCATGCTGACAGCCCAGAACCTGGAGCCTGCTTTGGATTCTGTGTCTCCCTCTCTCTCTGCCCTTCCCCTGCTTGTGCGCTGTCTCTCTCTCTCTCTCTCTCTCTCTCTCTCTCTCTGTCTCTCTCTCTCTCTCTGTCTCTCTCTCTCAAAAATAAATAAAAACATTTAAAAAATTTAAATTCAAGTGTTCATAAAAAATCTGAATTTCTTTGCATCAAGTTTGAAGTGTGATAAAATTATCCATGTGAATTGGATGCTCTTAACTGGAAAATGTTTATGAATTTGACTAATATAAACAAGAAACATGGAGCACCTCGGTGGCTCAGTTGGCTAATCAACTGACTTGATTTTGGCTTAGGTTATGATCTCATGGTTTGTGGATTTGGGCCCCACATCAGGCTCTGTGCTGGCAGTGCAGAGCCTGCTTTGGATTCTCTCTCTCTGTCTCTCTCTCTCTCTCTCTGCTCCTCCCTGTCTCATTCTCATTCTCTCTCTAAATAAACTTAAAAAAAAATGGTCAAGAAATGTTTTCTTCTATCTAACAAGTTGAGAAGACCGATTGCTTGACCAAAGGTCCCAAGTAGGTAGAGTTCCAAAATAGTATTTGAAGCCGGAGTTGTGTCAATCCAGAGATGGTTTTCTTTCCACTCTATTGTACTGTTTCTTTGGAAAGACTATATATTGCAGCTCAGTGAAAAGATAAAGAATAGTGAGAAATACCTCATTACTGATTATTTGTCATTATTCAGTGCCTGTTCTCTTATTATATAGCTAATATTAATATATAATTCACATGTGAATAGTGTTTTCTAGAGGATAGCCTCCATGAGAAAATACTTTGCAATTTGTGAAGAATTTTGAAAAGGCTATAAAATAGATCATAAGATAAAAAAAATAATTCTTACTGTGTACAAAAGTGATAAATGTTATCTAGTGAGTAATATGAGGCTTCCTTTAAAATAGACCACAAGGGTTAGATATATTTCATAGGAATCACTTCTTTTCTTTTGAACAACTCTACTTTGTCAAATAACCCAATGTTTAATCCTTAAGGCTCTTGTTGTCTTTTCTCCCCTTCTTAAAAGATGTTTATTTGAGAGAGAGAGAGAGAGAGAGACAGAGCATGAGCATGAGCATGAGCATGAGCATGAGCAGCAACGGGGAAGAGAGAGAGGGAGACACAGAATCTGCAACAGGCTCCAGGCTCCGAGCTGTCAGCACAGAACCTGACGCAGGGCTCGAACTCAGGATCGACCAGATAATGACCTGAACTGAAGTCAGACACTTAAACGACTGAGCCACCCAGGCACCCCAAGACTCTCTTTTTCTTTGTAAATAGATAATATCATATATCATGCCTGTAAAGCAATATTTGGTATAGTGTGAGAGATCATTGTGTAATGGTTCTCATGGCACTTGGCCTAGAAAAATCATGTGATTCGTATAGTAAGGAGCATGGAAAATGAACTGGCAGATAGTATAAAATCCCAAATATTAAGTAGTGGTTTAAGAAGATGTAGTCAAGATAACCAAGAAAGGGAGCAAAAATTTTGCAGCTACAATATTTGAAGGAAGCTTTTTAGATGCAAAATATTGCTTAGTCCATATGCTGTTTTTTAATAATCTTGCACTGTGCCATTTCCTCTGCACAGTATGAATTTTGAGCTTCTCAGCCCTGCCTTTTCTTCTCTTGGAGCTAATTAATGGAATTGTAGATCTTGGTCTTGAAAACTACAACAACAGTGAAAGAAATCTCAGCAAGATAAGAAGGCCAAAAATATTCCCTCCTCCCTTACAGCTGTAGAAAACAAATTGAATTCTGCATAATGCACTATTTTTGCAAAGTTATTTTAAGAAGTCTTAGAATCTTGGACTATGGAGACTTTTGCTATCAAGGCTTAACCTCAGTAGCATCTGTGATTCTGATTGGTCATCATCCAACAGTTTGTTGTCCTGGTAATATTCAAATGGACATCTGTTTTCGGAAACAGTAAAATCTTGTTTGCTTCTTAAACCATAAGAGGATTACTGACATTTCCTTCTTGTCCCACATGCTTGGGGGTAGTGGGGTGAGTCCAGTCCACGACTTTGCTGTATCTGCTGTATTTCTCATCTAAATAAAGAGGTTAAGACATTTTGCCTCGTTTAAAGTAAGGATTTCTGGGAGCTGCTACTCAAACTGAATGTTTTTTAAAAAGGGCAGTTTTTAAAAAGAGTACTTGAATGGGGCAGAGCGGTGATGATTAGTAGAAACAACACATGATTCAAAATTATAAAGAGGAAATGCTGGTTCTAGCAGCCACTCTACCCCTAGCTTACTGTTCCCTTATTCAGTCATTCGGCATACTTTCATTGAGTTCTTATTTGGTACTAGAAACTCCTTCAGGCATTTAAAATAAAGAAATGAACTTGGGGTCGGAACACCTTGGATTTGAAAATAGAATCTATCTCAGAAAAATTAAGTGGCCTTGAACAAGATAATTAACCTCTATAACTCAGTTAACTTTATCTCATCTTTAAAATAATGACAATGATAATCACTGAACTAGATTAAAGTCCAGAATACACAAGAGGTATATTAGTAAAATCAATAAGAGAGAGCCCGATTTATAAAATAACTGAGGCATAATTGGGGAAGTGAATAATTACTATTCATAATTTTAGAAATCTATAATATATCATAGGGTTCAGGGAGAAAGTCAACAAAAAGTTTGTGTAAGAAGCTGAGATTACATCCTTGTCCTCTGCTAGATATAGGGTAAGGTAGAGATGAGAGCATGAACACCTCTATGGGTCACCTTAATGGAGAAACTTCATTGTTTTGGTCACAATATCCTTATCTGTTAAGGGAGGGGATTGCAATATTACAGTTTCCCCCAGCTCCAACATAATATAGTTTTATGTGATCCAAAAGCAATTCTCCATGGTTCAGTTATGCCACTTGGTTAGACACAGATCTTTTCCCATATGAGTCAGAACTATTGTTTTCTAGTTTTATCCTTAGTTTATTTTCCAAAGGATAAAAGAATCATATGGCTTGTCCCTAGTTACATAGTGATGCCTCGAGAATGTGTTCAGCATCAAGATACTTCTATCATCCACTCTCTCATACACACATTTTTTAAATTTAACCATTAACTTGCTAACTCTTTATGATTAAATCGCCTCAAGTTTCTAAAATCCCTAGGGAAATTACAAAGCCTTTCCATCAGTTTCTGTGTTCTATTTTTATAATTTTTTTCAATATTTATTTTTTCTTAACTACGAGAGATTAAAAGACCTTAGGAAAACATTTAAAACACTAATAGAGTAATCTAAGGCATCTAATATATTTTTAATAAAGAGTGGTGTGAAAAAGATTTACTCAATAATTATTACTTTTCTTTTCTAATAAAACAGGTGAATAGTCTTATTTGATTTTGAACACACAAATTTAAGGAAGAAAATGTGATTTAGTCGAGACTTTCCTCAACTGCAATCTTTAGCTTACAGTAGTAAGCAGAAATAAATTCTCGACACAAAGAAACAGAAGTGCTGCAACTCCTAAGTCACTACATTGTCCAATGAACAGAAGAAAATGTCCTTTAAAAACATGATTCCTCATTTCAAACAAGCTGTAGCATTTCATCTTCACCATATCACTAAGGCAAAAGCTGGTATAGGTTATGGTCATCAATCAAAGTCCCTGTTAAAAAGTTCTTTCTCTTTTAACTACTCCAGAAATTCTCATTTAGGGGATTCAGTTCACTGAGCCAGATCAATCCATACTAATGCAGCTATCATGACCTTTATCTTTATTTTCCTTTTTCAAAAATGCAATATAAACATAAATAAAAGAGAAAACACTTCCCATAAAGCTAACTGTCTTTCTGGTTTGGTTTCTTGTCATTGTTGATTTTGTCCTGTGTGTGTGTGTGTGTGTGTGTGTGTGTACACGTTTGACAGTAGTTTGAAAATTCTAAAATTACTTTCTGTCTTTGATTGTGTAGTGGATGCTATGATATTCTGTCCAGATCCTTCTTTCAGGACTGAAGCACTCATATCCTGGCTGTGTGCAGGAAAGAGGAGGCTGACTTCTGTCACCTGTGTCCCTCCCTGGGAATTAGCTCAAAATGCCTTGCCAAAGACATATCCATTGCTGAAAGAGGCATACATTCAATGATTTGTCACATGGGGGTTAAAAGGTATGGCCCCTTTGCCTCAATGGTGGATTACTCTGAATCTCTCTGCCAGCCTCAGAGTAGTGGACTTTGTTGCTTGTAAATTGTAGCTCAGCTCCTCCCTGTGTCCAATTCTGCTTCCTCATTACACAACACATGATCCTGAGAGAAACAATCTCTTAGTAAACCTAGGAATGATCCAAGATGTAAGGTGTGAAGGTTCTTTTAATGGTGGTATAGGAAATTATGCAATTCTTCTTTCCAAATGGCACCATTATTTCTTCATCTTGGGCATACCTTAGCTCAGCTGTAGCTTAGTGCTTTACATATGGACTCACTCAGATTCAGGAAATTTAAGGAAAGAGAGTAAAATTATATCAGAGAAAATGTAAGTCTTTTTGAAAAGCCTTTTGTAGGACTCATTAACTACCTGGTGAAGACCGAAATATACTTTTCTTTACCTCTTACTTCCCCTATAGCATACAACCTCATAAATGGCATCTGTGATCCAATATAATAAAATGAAATATGCTGTATTGTCTACTCTGTCTTTTGAGTGTTTCTAACACCTTTCTTTTTTACACTTGATCTTAGCCGAAAGGCCAAGACGCAGTACCTTTATTTTTTGTCTCCATAGCTTTTCACCTATTTGAAGAGTATCTTGTATTTCCTCTTCTCTCTACCCATGCTCACCAACAGTACAGTTTAACAGTCTAAATTATGAATTGAAAATATATCCCTCCCTCACCTTTAATAGCTCCCTATTATGCATAGGGAAAAGGCACCATTTTTAGAATATATGGTATGCAGGGCAAATGTAGTCTACACTTAAGACTTTAGCCCTGTACACACTAGACGTGGCAACACTTATTTTAATACAGAGGATAGTTGTACACCATTTGCTTCCTATTTCAACTTGTCACTACTTTTTACTGAAGAAGTTTTGGCTTCACCAGAGAACTGTGGTTCAATTAAAATCATTCTAAGTAAAGCATGGTAATTATGAAAAAGTAGTTTTGAGAAGATAGTCGAATAAGAAATCATGCATGTGGTTTCAACTGTTTTATCTCAATAAGCAGTTTGTGTTATAGAAAAGTCAAGTCTGGTAACATGTGGAAACAATAGTAACTAAAGTATATTTTTTTATAGAGACAACCTTGGAAATTGACTTTTCTTTAGCTGTCAGGGTGATTAACAACATCAGTTGAGAATGAGTGTTCATAGAATTAACTACCAATGTTCTTATTAAGTCATGATGGATTGTCAAAAATATAAGTGTTTTGAAATGTTTTCTGTTATCAATGTATATACACATATGTACATATTTTAATATAGCATAAATTACAACATATATATCTGTGTAGATAAACATATACACATGCATACATACATTTAACATAAATATCTATATGACATCTTCTTGCATAACAAATATGTCAACATAAAATCATGTCTTCTAAAATTTATCTCACACCAATTTGGAAAGTATTTATTGAATTTCTGACATTCTGTTGGCCAAAAGTTTATATCATAGTCTTATCATTAAGAAACTTACTGTTCTGTGGAATAAATCTATTTTAGATCAATTTTACAAATCTAAAAACAAAGAAAAATCTTATATTAAAGGGTCAAAGTAAAATTCTAAACATTATGGTGTAGAAACTGATAGATACAGATTTGCACAAAGGAAGATCCCATGATTTTAATATTTTTAGTCAAATATGCCAACAAGTCTTGAAAAACGAAGAATCGTGGTATTACGTAATACAAATGTATTCATGGAATTTATTCATGGCATTGGCAATATGCTTTTGTTTCTGACGACCATACTCATAAAGAGTTGTTTAGAGAGAGTGTATTATGCTAGTTGTAGTAAAATTGGTAGATTTGCTTCTAAATATCAGTTTTCCATACTTAGAACACCAAAAGCAATGCTTGAATCCACCAGAGGTGATGCAAACATTGAACAGAACAAATGAAACTATTCATTCTACATGGCTGCAGAAAAACTGCAAAGCAGAATAGCTATACATAGTCCATTAATTAGCTAAGTTGTATAACATATATTCTGTTGATAATTGAGCTGTAAATTTTACAAGATTTTTCCTTTAGTCATTTACTTTCTGGAAAAAAAATCTAGATAAATGAGTCAAAATCCAAACAATTAAATAAAAATTTATTTAATATGATACTATAAAATGTATCCTTGCTTTATTTTTTCACAGTATATAAAATAGTCTCCAAATAACTGTTATTTGTCTAGAAAGACACAGTAGAAATTTTAGTTTTTACAAATCTAAAACTAGGGGCACCTGGGTGGCTGTCATTAAGTGACCCACTCTTGATTTCAGCTCATCTCTTGATCTCACAGTCATGAGATCGATCCCCACATCAGGCTCTGCACTGGGTGGAGGGTCTGCTTGAGATTTTCTCTCTCCCTCATCCTCTCCCCACTTGTGAGCATGAGTGCATTCATTTCTCTTTCTGTCTCTCTCCCTCTCAAAAATATATATAAAATAAAAATAAAAATCTAAAAATAAATCCAACGGTAAGATTCCTCATTATGAAATGAATAGGCATTTTCAAGAGTCATTTCTGAATCCAGGGAAAATGTTTGGCAAGAACTGTGTATAGTGGCTTACAGAAGTGGTATACATAACTCAGAGCATTGCTTTTGAATATGGTTGTTGAAGTTACTATCTTAAAGTACATCCTTTAACACACCTCTAGAACTTTTTTTTTTTTTTCAACGTTTATTTATTTTTGGGACAGAGAGAGACAGAGCATGAACGGGGGAGGGGCAGAGAGAGAGGGAGACACAGAATCGGAAACAGGCTCCAGGCTCTGAGCCATCAGCCCAGAGCCCGACGCGGGGCTCGAACTCACGGACCGCGAGATCGTGACCTGGCTGAAGTCGGACTCTTAACCGACTGTGCCACCCAGGCGCCCCTAGAACTTTTTTAAGACTTGAACTTCCTGAGCACCTCAAACTGCAATTGGAATATGAATTTGTATTTGAGCTCTAAGGTCTTGATTGCCAGGCATGCTAAGTGCAGACAAAATGATAATCAGTCAGCCATTTATATTACTTTATTACCATGTTAATTCAATTCATTCAACATTTGTTGAGTGTCCATTATATATTGGTCATTATGCTAGGCACTTACAACAAAATATGTGCTGGCTTATCATTGTTTTAAATTTGTTCAACAAACAACCATAATCATATTTCAATTTAATGCAGCCTATTATTTTTATAGTTATAACCTATCATTTTTAAAAAGCACATGTTCAAAGGCACTTGTTGTCAACTATATGCAATTTATTGTGCTAAAATAATGATAATTATTACTAGGTCTCTATTAGATTTTCATCCTGAAATTGCCAGGAATTGTTTATTTATGTTTTCTTTCTTTGTGTTTGGTATGTAAAGAAGCTTGTATTAGTGGAAATATAAGATATTCAATTTCTAAGGATATTGTAAAGGACATTAAATTTGGTCTCATGAAATACTGACAAATGAAGGGTGGCTTTAGTTTATATCTCCCCAAAGAACTGGAAGGTAGGACTGGAAGGTAATAACCATGAAGGAGACAGATTTCTTTCTGAATAAGGAGACAGAGAGTTGGAAGAAGCTGTCAGTATGTGGTGACTTCCATATTACAGTAGTGCTCGGTCAAAGCATTTGTTGGAATGTGGCAGAACAGCACTATCAAATAATACTTTCTGCCAATGATAAAAACATTCTGTATCTGTGCTTCTGATACTGAATCACGAGCAACACATAATTATAAAGCATTTGGAATGTGAGTAGTGTGACTAAGGAGCTGACTTGTTTTTATTTTTATCAATATAAACTTAATTTTAAATAGCCACACTGGTTAATAACAATTACATTGGACAGCAGTTATGAAATGTGTTTAGGCAGAAGTCACAAGTGACATATAGGATTCCTTCTCACACAGTCAATACCTCTGTGATTTTTAGGCAATAAACAATGCTAATCATAAGGCTGACTGACCCCCTGAACACACCCCTTTATACCTCTACTAGACAGAACTCATCACTTTGTTGAGTGTATTAATGTCTTGGATATAAGACATGTTATATTTTCTGTGTGACTGGAAAGTAAAAAGATAGCATAATGTTATTCAAATTGAGTGCTTTTGCAAAGTCGCATACTAGGTCGTTTCCTGTACGGTTAACCTTAAACAGCTTTCAAACCGCCCAATGCTCCTAGTGGCCATGATGATTTCGCAGTGGTTATTTCATGCCGTGCCTTATAAACTGAGTGAAACGAGAGCTTTCTGGGTGTAAAGCAGACTTATTTGGCAGAGAAGTCAGTCAAGACTGTTGTGAAAGCTCAAAGTCAGGTTCTCACTTTCAAAATTTGCTATTTGTGGGTTGAAGGAATGATAATCTGCCCACATTGTAGAATTGTTTCCAAGGCAAACGGCTTTGAAGCGGTAGATCCGTGTGTGTGTGTGTGTGTGTGTGTGTGTGTGTGTGTGTCTGAAGTCTTATTCATGGGCAGCTGCCAGAGGGGGAAAAATAAACCTTTTGCCTTTTTCTCGATATACTACAATACAGAGTTTTTAAATCGACATAAAATTCCAGCCAAAGTTGGCAGCCAAAATGAAATATTTGTTTTTCCTTGAACAGATTCCATTATTCCTGCCACATGACTTTTTTCCTACTGCTTTCTCTGCCTGAAATGCCTTTCCTCACAACTTTATACGTTGAAAGCATAACGGATCCTTAATGTCTATGTTGATGCCAGCTTATCCTTTTTCTTTATTCCATCTACTGTCAATGATTTTTCTGTTTGAACCTAAATATATTTGTTGAGTGAGAAAATATACATGTTTACCTCATTCTGCTAGATCATGTGGTGATTGTTGATGGCCCAGACGTCAATGAAACCTCTACAGTGCTTAGAACAGGGTCATGATAATATTAGGTAGAAAACAGATACGAATCAGCAAATAAATGAATAAATGAATCAATGAATGAATGAACGAACGGATAGTAAATCCTTAGGACATGGTTCACTGGTAAAGATGTCTGAAAAGCAAATTAAACACTTAGTTGAAAGCAACTTTGCTTGAGACTCTTTGCATTGCAGATTACAGGAAGTCTCGTTTAAACTGACATCAAAGCAAAGGAAAATAATTTATTGACTGGGATAGCTTGATAGTCTTTCTGAGGTGGAGCTTCAGCACATTGAGAGACAATAAGCTGGATTCTTTCTTTCTGTTGGCTCTGCTTCCTTTGCTTCCCAAAGACACCATAATGGCTGCCAGCAGCTTGAGGGACTATATATGTGTGTATATGTATATGTATATGTATATGTATATGTATATGTATATGTATATATATATGTATATATGTATGTATGTGTGTGTGTGTGTGTGTGTGTGTGTATTTATATACCTAGCTGAATAGTGATGGAATTCTCCCCAGTATTCCTGACAAAACTTGAGGTTTGTTTTAGTTCTCTGCAATGTGATATGCTGACTTACTTAGCCCAGGTCACATTTTCCTATCTTGGGACTTTTCCAGAGGGGTCACCCCACCACACCATGAACTGAATTGCTGAAGGGTTACCTCTTCCTTCAACCACAATCAGTTGCCAGAAGAAGAGGGAATGTATCGTTGAGGAAACAAATAACAAGTGAAACAAAAATAAATTTTAATAAATCATACCCTGAACTTTTTATTCAACCATAAATTCCTTGAGGCCCAGTGAAAATTCCTTATTCTTAGTATTTTAGTTTTTTGAGCTATTGTTTTTTCTGAGGAAGAGAATCCATCAGAAGAGAGAGTTACTTGCATAAAATCACTGTACATGTTGGGGAGGATTTTCAACTAGCATTTTTTTTCCCATGTGCATCTTTCATACGTGGCATCTGTTGATAGCAATGCCTATCTTTAGCTTGTGGTTAATATTACTCTTGGCTTCTCTCAGAAAACATTGCTTGGCAGACATGACTCAGATTGATAAGAAATAGAAGCCCATTCTTAGCAGGGTGTAAATCAGGATAAACATACTCTGAAATTACTGCTATATCATTCATAATCTCTTTGTTTCTCCTTTGATTTTGACTTTAGACTTAAATTTATAATTTTTTATTCTCAGGCTAGCTAGCTTGTTTATTTATTTATTTATTTATTTACTTACTTACTTACATCTCTTTTCTCTCCTATTACTTGTGGAAAACAATGTAAACTGATGGTTAAAAGTACGGGCTTGAGGGGTGACTTGCTGTTTCAGTCAGTAGAGCCTGTGACTCTTCATCTCCAGGTTGGGAGCTCGAGCTTCACACTGGGTACAGAGATTATGTAAAAAAATAAAATCTTATAAAAAATGTATAGTCCTTCGTGTCAGAGAGGACTGATTTCCTTTTCCAGATCCAACCCTTAATCAAACAGGATACACATGATATGATTTAATTTCCTGATCTGTAAAACAAAAATAATTCCAAAGAGTTACCGTCAAGACCAAATGAATACGTAAAGTACGTATAAAGCACAATGCTTAGCACAGAGTAAATGTTAACCGTTAGAGCATCATCCTTATTTGTTCTCAGTACAACAGGGTATTTTGAAGAAAGGCATCTAAGAATCGATTGGTTTTTGAGCCATTTATGTTCAGTTCCCTGTTAAACATCTAACTGTCAAAGTGTAGACCATACTGCAGATGACAGAGCATTCAAAAACCTAGACGAGTCACTTTACCCTTACTATTTCATACATTACTATAACTGCTTCCTATTTCTCTTTCTGTTACCAAACATGCTTATTTATATTTGTCTTCTTTCTCAGTTTTGACTCTCCTGCACCCACAGGAGTGCCTCACATGATGAAGTCTAAACCCCAAATACAGTAATCACAGATGCATCACAAAGACTCGTGTTCCTCTGGTCACATCTTTACATACTGTCCTCATGGCCCTATTACTCCCTTGTTTCAATTTGCCTGGAGTTCACCCTAAAATGGTGCTTTCAATGAAAACTATGTTATCTAGTGGAAATATGATTCACTCAATTTGAATAAGTTGGAAATACTGAAATTATCTTAATCACCAAGTCTTGAACCACAATGCTTGGGAATATTCTTTCTAACTCATATTTCCAATATTATTAAATTAGTTCAGGTCATCATTTTTTTTTCTTTCCTGGAGCCCTCATGAATTCAAGAAATATTTGCTTATACTTATCACTATGTTCCACATATTTTGGAAGGTGGTGAGATACAATTCTATGGATGCATCTCTTCATTCAGAAAGTTAGTTGTTATGTTTGATGGTTTAATTGGTAAGTAAAAACAAAACACTGAACACAATGCGATCATTTCTGTGGTGTTTTTCAGGACACACGGGAGATCACCAAAGGGAGTCAAAGGAGATAAAAATCTAAGGCAGGTAATTTCTGTAGGCACAAGATTATTAAGGCCCACGTATGAAACAGCAAGGATTTTGAACTTCATTCTAAGTGTAATAGGGAAATAGTAGAGGGTTTTCTCCAAAAAAGATTTGTGATTTAGCAACATTTATGTGGTTGTATGGGAAAATGGATTCTAGGGAAAGACAAAGGCAAGAATAAGGATATCAGATTCGATTTGTGATCATTAGTGTATCACAAGGGGAAATAATTGTCTTCTATTTAGTGAAGTTCCAGAGATTTGGACAGGAGGGCAAAGATAAGACAGTATTTGGTGATGGATTGAAAGAGAGAGAATAGCCAAAACATCTATCAGGTTTCTTATTTGAGCGAATACATACAAAATTGTATTATTCACTGAGATAGAAATTGTAGAGGAGGTAAAGTCCTGTATCTGTTCTGTTCTCTTTCCAATCTATCTTTCTCAGTGCTCTCAAAGTGATTTTTCTAAAACAATTTTGATCATGAAAATCCCTGAATAAAAAATTCATTGGATAAACATTACAGAACAAAGGCCAACATTGCATTCAAGTATCTGCATAATTTTTTTGCAACTCACCTTTTATTCCTCTTCCATATTCTTTCCTTAATCACACCTCTGTGTGTGTGTGTGTGTGTGTGTGTGTGTGTGGTGTGATTTATCCTATAATTAATTCTTTCTAGCACCTTCTTCACCTTGCAAACTCCTATCTGTCCTTTATGATCTAGTTAAAATTGTACCCCTCTACCCAGGTTTCTCAGACTTCTGAATGCCAAATTAACCACAGCCCATCCTTGGCTCCTATCACATCCATAATTTTATAAAAATATGTACATAATGCTGCACCACCAAACTGTGCTTGCATGTCTTCTTGCCATTAGAGTGAATTCCCACATGGCTGAGGTTAGCGTACTCTTGTATCATACCATATGGTATTCCACCATAAAGCAGGTGCTCAGTAAATATTTAATGAATAAAATAAACACGGGGACAGGTGTGTCTGCATATATGGATGTAGAGTTTCCAATGTTGGCCTTCACCTCTGCACACAACTTTCTAGTTCTAGTTTGTTCAGGAATCTGTGGTGACAATGACCAGAAATGGCAGGGATTCCTATTGATGGAAATACAAAATCTTTTTTTATATCCCTAATTTAGACAGTGGTAACTTTATCCACTGCTGTCATACGATAGCCTTGCCCATTCACTGAATGGAAACTTATTTGAGATATCAAATATTTTCAATGTATTGTTTCAAATCTGACTTGTAATCTTGTCGAGATTCTGCCAAATGCAAACTTAACACATCAAAAATCCTTTATTAAATATTCCATGAAATTTGTACACATCACAGCTGATCTGTAATTTCTTCTATCACTGATAAAATTTGGGGTCACTACCTCACTATTTGAATTACTCTTGTTTAAGTTATGCATTACATGAATCAATATATATAACCAATATATAAAGTATATTCGGGGAGCCTGAGTGGCCCAGTGGGTTAAGTGTCCAATTCTTGATTTCAGCTCAGATCGTGACCTCATGGTTTATGAGTTCGAGCCCTGCATCAGCAGCACAGAGCCTGCTTATGATTCTCTCTCTCCCTCTCTTTCTGTTCCTCTCCTGGTCACATGCATGCCCATATTCTCTCTCACTCAAAATAAAGAAATAAACTTATAAACAGTAAAGTATATTCAGTATTCAGTATATATTCAGTATATATATTGTCTTTTTAAGCATTGTTGGAATAAGTTTTATGTTGTGATTTTCTCATGGACTGCTTGTTTTTATAAAATGTCTATGTGTTAAATGATTATGTACAAATTTGATGATCAGTTGTGGAATCTAAAAATAGCATATTCCAGTTTATATGCCCTGCTTCTCTGCCTTAAGGGTGAATAATAATGTGAACTTCATGATTCTTATAAAATTATAATTACTAAATATATTTTCAACAATTAATTTTCCAGAATATAAAGTAATATATTTGAAAATCAAAAGTTTTCTCAAGAAACAGGAAAAACACATGAAATTAATATAGAATGAAGAGATATTCATACACTATCTCTGCAAATTTCTCAAAATTTAGGTAAGAATAAATACTTTAGAAGAAGCAGTGATTGTCAAAACTTATTTTTAAAACTTTTAAGCTCTTAAAAAACTTATTTTAAGTGACACCTAGGTGGCTCAGTAGGTTGAGCCTTTGACTCTTGCTTTTGGCTTAGGTCAAGATCCCAGGCTCATGGGGTCAAGCCCCACTTTGGGCTCCATGCTCAGCATGGAGCCTGCTTAAGATTCTCTCTCTCTCTCTCTCTCTCTCTCTCTCTCTCTGTTTCTTTCTCTCTCTCTCCTTCTCTCCCTCTGCTCCTCTCCCATGCTCATGCTCTTTCCTCTAAAACAACAACAACTTATTTTTATACTTATGTATAAATTTTACTAAAGAATACAAATACCTGGAATGTCATTTTGGATTAATAATATTTTATTAATATTGCTTTTATTGAAATTTATGGTAAAATATCAGGATTGAATACAGATATGAATAAGATAATTCAAACTGTTTGCAATTTAAATCTGCCCTCCTTATACATCATAAAATGAGCAAATAGGGCTTAAAAACTTTTGGGGCACTTTCTTCTTGCCGAACTTAGATGTTATAATCTTCCAGTAGTTTAGTGGAGCATCACTTTGACATCCTACATTAGCCACAGTTATCAAATGTTTTGTTTTATAGATGCATATTTGAATATATCCAGGTTTCTACCAATATCTTTGTATACTGGCTATATTATTAAAATAATACTTGTTTGCTATATGTATTGCATTCTTCTTTCTTACACTATTCTTTGACTCTGTATCACTCAAGTAACTGAATTTATTTTACCTTTAAAATGTATGACTCTCTTCTCCCCTTCCTTCCCTATTGAAGACGCAGAATAATACAACAGTAATGGTGTTTCAGTCAGAGATAATTTGGAAGGATCTAGCTTGTTAAGCTGCACAAGGAAAGTAGTGGAGACTGATCCTACTTATAAAGTGAACCTCTGCTAATGTCAGTTGCTGAATAATTTATAAAATAAAAAAATACTGCCCATCAATAAGGCTATTACACTTTTTCAGAGTCAATTTCCTAAATATTTCCTGAAGCCTGTTATTTGGAGCAACCATGGTACCGGCACTAATCAGTATGCAATTATGGATGCTACATGCTAAGAAGGTCTTGAGCTGACTTCCAAGTTTTACTAGTGTCAGCTAAAATAGTCTTCTTCATTCTAGGAAAACTAAAGGGTCTTCCTTTCCACCAGAAGCTATCTAATTATGTAAAGAAAAGTGATTAACTGATTATGATGAATAAATTAATCTCCAAGGAGATGCACAAATTCAGACATTTCTAATTAGTATAATTTTCATGGGACAACTAGAAAAATTCTCTGCTCTTATTAGCAATGATTAACAGAACAATAACTAATTTTTGGCAGCTCCCTACAAAATTATTAGAATCACCCTGAAGACATAGATTAAAAAACTGTAAATTCATTGAAAGTTGGTAAAAAGCTAAAACAATAGCCTTAAAAGAAAACTGTTTCTACTTGGAAGAATTTTCATCTTCCTTCCTTATGCTTATCTTCATCACTATCATCCCCATCATCCCCATCATCCCCATCATCCCCATCATCCCCATCATCCCCATCATCCCCATCATCACCACAACTGATAGCACTGAGAATCTACTGTTTGACTTACAAAATGATAGTGTTTTATATGATGAATTAACTTTAATCCTCACAGCAGCCCAATGAGGCCAGTGTTATTATTGCTTCTAATTTAATGATCGTACAAAATGAAAACTTTATTTTGTTTGGTCCTGATTAACCTCCAATTTCACTAGAATTGCTGTTTTTTAATATTAATAGTTTGAAGTGTTTTTAAATTTTTATTTGAATATTTAAAGAAGCTATGTTGAATTTGTTACACCCACACTGAGCTAAACAAAATGAAATTATACAAAAGAAACACAAGATAGTTCTAATAATATTCAATATGCCATGTGTCTAGATAGGATACATTGTCACCACAGATTTAATATAATATTTCTTTATTTTTATTTTGATCAAATCAGACTAAAAATGAGGACTAAAGCAATGTTAGAATATGTTGTTTCATGACATTCAAAGCAGAAATATATAGGCATAATTTATTCATAATATAATTGAAAATTCTGTAAAATGGGGCATATCGTGGGGCATAAGCTTCTAAATTTTTGAACCAAATGTGATTGAAAAAAGTCACTAGGAAAGTAGCAGAAAAAAATAGCATAAAGGAAAACCAAAAACATTTCAACAATAAGTTTGTCTTATCATCATATAAAATTTCTGTGTCAACCGCATTTAAAAATATTGTTGCATAGGGAAAGTATGGAATGCTGAATTGTTTTGTTTCATTCATCAGAATTTAAAATGTAATCTTAATGAGTATGATATGCTTTCTCAATGAAAAAATGTCTATGGTATTCATATAGATATCCAAATCCACAATGTCTACTAGAATTAATATTCAAATATTATTTCCTATACACTTTCACACACACCAAAAATGCTTATCGATCAGATTTGAACAAATAATATGTGTCTACCTATTTAAAATTTTCCATGATTATAAATGAGAATCAAATATAAAAATTAAAATATAGAGTACGAATAGTGATAATATAAAAGCAACAGTCGCTTTGTGAAGACCAATAAGCAAAGTATCTCCTATGCATGTGAGCCTCTGGTAACAGATTATTAGATACTTGGCAGATACTTCAATCTTACTGGTCTCCCTGCTTTTAAAACTCTAGCCATATTTCTCTGTCAGGACCTCCCTAACTGCCCTTGCTTCTGACTGGTTCCCTGACTGCAAAAAAGCCTGGACTGATGGGCTTCCATCTACTGGGTTTTGGTCAGATGTCACCTTTTCATTGCAACCCTCTATGGCCAATTTGTTTAAAAAGCAAATACTCCCCAGCCTGCCATGTAACCCTGTATTTTTGCCACTGATCACCATCTAAAATTGCAAGTGCTGTATTTCTGGTGTCCAGAATAATGCTGGCACATAATAGGTGACACATACTTACAGTTTTCTAGTATTAAATGTGCATAAGTAATATGTAGTATGTATACACTTTATATTTGCAATATACGATATATATTTCTTTTGCAAATATATTTCTATATGTCCAGAATATATATATGACATATAGTATACATTAATATATATATGTAGATATGTAAAATTTATCACACAGATACACACACGCACGTGCGCGTGTGTGTATATGTGTGTGAGTTAAATGAATGAAATCCATTGCTTAATATAGAAGATGAACAACATGGTATAGTGGGAAAAAAGCTAGGGCTAAAGACTCATATATGTGAATTTTAAACCTGCTTCTTCTACAATCTGGATATGTTACAGATAGGGAAAATAGAAAGGCATTCAGAGCAGAAAGAACCTCATGAGGAGATTCCATAGCTAAAGGGAAAAATATGCATTATTTGAGAAATGCCAAATTTCCCAGGGGTGCTACACTCTTGATTGGATGCAAGGAAATGCTTAGATGAAACTGGAACTATAATTGGATATTGGAGTCTAAGAAGGATTAAAAATTTGATTCTTTGCAGTAAAATGGGTGTGGCTGCATTTCAATAAAATTTTATTTTATTTTTTAATTTTTTTTTCAACGTTTATTTATTTTTGGGACAGAGAGAGACACAGCATGAACGGGGGAGGGGCAGAGAGAGACGGAGACACAGATACAGAAACAGGCTCCAGGCTCTGAGCCATCAGCCCAGAGCCTGACGCGGGGCTCGAACTCCCGGACCGCGAGATCGTGACCTGGCTGAAGTCGGACGCTTAACCGACTGCGCCACCCAGGCGCCCCTAAAGTTTTATTTTAAAAAAGTTGTGGGCGTCTGGTTGGCTCAGTCAGTTAAGTATCCGACTCTTGATTTCAGCACAGGTTTTGATATCAAGGTCGTGAGTTCAAGCCCCACACTGGGTGTGTAGCCCACTTAAAAAAAAAAGAAAAAAGTTATAAGACAGACTTAGGTAAAAGGCTATACTTTGTGGACCCTTGTTTAGATAACCATTCAGTAATAAGGTGAACGTTGTTTTCCTAGTGGTATGTGCCAGGGATTGTTGCAAGAACTCTCTATTTCAGCATGCAAAAAAGTTATAGGAATAACTATTATAGTTATAACTATTATATCCTCTGCCCATTTTTATGGGTGAGAAACCTGAGTCAGAGAAATTAATTATCTTCCCAAAGATCCTGCAGAAAGAGGTAGAATCCATTTTCAGACTTGGGCAGCCTAAGTCTAGGTCCCATATTCAATCAGAATTCTGCCAGACTTCATGTTGTGTATGTCACTAAGTATTTCTTAGAGTGGAAAAATTTAAAACAAGTAAAATGTAGCACTAATTAGCTGTCTTCAGTTCCCTCAAATAGAAACCTTAAAGAAGAGTTGACTTGTACATTGGTGGTCATAAGAATTTCTTTAATTTTTTTCTAAAGTTCTACCCCCATCCTTCTCAACTCTGTTAAAAAAAATCACTGGGTTAACTCTATTCTGTAGCAGATGTTGCAATACATGAATAAATAAAATTTGACTTTCCTTTGGGATATTTAATTACTTTTTTCTAATCAAAAGAAATTTTTAGGGAAATGAGTAATACAACTATTAACCTTTTCCCTTCTGTTTATGAGACAACAAATTCATTATTTAAAATGAAAGGAAATTGAGCATTTCAAATAAGTACAGAAGTCTCTTAGGAATATTCTTCACTTAAAAGACATCAGAAGTTTTCAAACCGAGGTAGTGAACATCATGTCACATTCAGAAATAATATCGTGCCTGAAGAGTCAGGTTACTCAGCAAATAAAAGTCTGTTTGGTGCCACTGAATAGTTTCTTTTGTCAATAATGGTTTGAGGAAATCAAAATGGAACAGCTGCATTTCACTTGTAATGAGGACTCACGGAAATGAACTTTGTGATAGATGTTAAATCCTGTAAACCTGAGGACTTTATCTTTTAAATGACATCCATGCTTCATTTCTTGGCTTTCGTGATTCATAGGTAGCTTAATTCACAAAATTAATTAAAAACTTCTTGCTAATGTACGAATTACACTTGGAAAAGTCCATAAATTATGCAATTTGTGTGAAATTAGAATTTCCTAGTTAAGTTCTGGATATCTGCTGTACAACAATATGCATACAGCTATAATATTGTATCGACACTTCACATTTTGTTAGTAGACTAGATTTCCTATTACATGTCTTTGACCGCAATAAAAAAAAGAATTTACCTAATTAAGAAAAGATGATGGCTATACTTGTGGTCTAATAAATTGTTATTTCTGAGGCAATGATAGCAGCCCACTTATTTCAGTGACAGTTTTGTTTCTGGATAAAAATCTTTATCTTAGTCCATCAAAAGGGTCACAGCAGCAGAGAAGTAAATTAAATATTCTACTTATTATCTTGGTCAGGATCAAGGTAAAAAAAAAAAAAGAACTTCTTCCTAACATTACAAACCCATTCCCATTAATTCCCTTAGAGAGTTCCAATCATTACATACGTTATATTCATGCTCATCTTTGGTCACATTTATTCACATTCTTAAAGCAGATTCTGTTGTCTAAAATGATATAGAACCATAAATGTACACAACAATAATGAGATATTGGAGTATACTGGAGTTTCTAAGATACTGAATATGCTGGAAAAAAATTTTAAGTATATATATTTATTTTAAAAGAGAGCACAAGTGGGGAAGGGGCAGAGAGAGAAAAGGGGAGAGAGAGAATCCCAAGTGAGCTCTGTACCACCAGGGCTCGAACTCACAAACCATAAGGTCATGATCTGACTTAACTGAATAAGCCACCCAGGTACTCCAACTCTTAAGTCTTAATTTGTGACTGTTGTCTTGCAGCTTATCAAAGTCTTACACTAAAAAAAAAAAAAAAGACAAAAAATAGACAAAGTCTACCATTTTTTTAAGACTTTCTTTCTAGTGTTTATTTATTTTGAGAGAGAGAGAGAGAGAGAGAGAGAAAACAAGTGGGAAAGGGGCAGAGAGAAGGGTAGAGAGAGAATTCCAAGGAGGCTCCACACTGTCAGTGCAAAGCCCAATGAGGGGCTCCAGCCCACAAACCATAAGATCATGACCTGAGTGGAAATCAAGAGTTTGAGGCTTAACTGACTGGGCTACCCAGGTGCCCCCAAAGTCTACCATTTTTTAATCACACTTTATCCAAATAATAGCTTCAGGAAAGAAAATTTTGATATATATACATATATATATATATACACACACACACACACATATATATACACATATATACATACATATATATACGTATATATACATATATACATATATACATATATACATATATTTAAATATAATTTCACAAATTTGGTGGAATTGCTCTTTAGTCAAACCTGAGACTACAGACTCTTGGAGAACTTATGTTCTGGCTGTGTGATTTCCAAGTGGACTCATTGTGATCAACCTTCTAATGATACTAAAAGAATGCATAGTGATGATTGCTTAAAATGTACCTTTTTGTGTAATAGTATAATTATCAGCCACCCTTTACAATGAATAGATAATCACCATTAATTTCTTTGGTGTTCACTGTAGTGACATTAATCACTATGAGCTCATTTGACTTTAACGTGAATATAATATGTGATGCCATAGGAATTCCACTGTAATTTAGCAATAAATAATGTCTACTGATTGAAAGCACCATGAGCTTCCCTTCGAGGGAGTGAAGGCCTTTATAGCTGTCTCCCAAATGTGAATTGCTGTCCCTCTATTCTTGCAAATGAGAAATGCTTATTTAATATGAGAAAACTCTGGGGAAAATCTTATATCAGGATAAAATATGAAGTTTTCAAGAAAAACAATGATTAACATTTTGAATATTAGCAATGTGGTAATAATGATAAAGGAAGAGAATTGTCCCAACAGTCTGAAGTCATGTTCACCAGTAAGATGATTCAGAGTGAGAAATCTAAACACAGATTTCCAAGGCTAAGCCGCTTGCTGTATGATTTTGGCAATTGACAAACTCTGTAAGCATTAAATTTCTTACTTCTAGAATGAAGGTATGTTCAGTGTGCACACTGTAGTGATTTTGAGAGAATTATACATATGAAAGTATTAAGTACAGTGTCTGAGACTTCATAAACGCTTAATAATTGTTAACTGTTCATATTATCAGTACTAAAAAGAATAAACTTAAAGTAAATAAGATCAATTAAAACTGTTGTTTAACATATCTGTGCTAATTTTAAGTTTTTTAAATAGATTAAATAAGTCAGTTTGCTTTCTTTCTTTCTTTCTTTCTTTCTTTCTTTCTTTCTTTTCTTTCCTCTCCCTTCTTTTCTTCCTTCCTCCTTTCCTCCCTCCTTCCCTCCCTTCCTTTTTTCCTTCTTTCCTTCCTTCCCCTCTCCCTCTCTCCCTCTTTCCCTTCCTCTCTTCTTTTCTTTCTTTCTTTCTTTCTTTCTTTCTTTCTTTCTTTCCTCTCCCTTCTTTCCTTCCTTCCTCCTTTCCTCCCTCCCTTCTTTCCTTCCTTCTTTCCTTCCTCTTTCCCTCTCTCTCTCCTTCCCTTCCTGTCCTCTCTTTTCTTTCTTTCTTTCTTTCTTTCTTTCTTTCTTTCTTTCTTTCTTCCCTTCCCTTCCCTTCCCTTCCCTTCCCTTCCCTTCCCTTTCTTCCCTTCCTTCTTCTCTTCCTTCCTCCCTCCCTCCCTCCTTTTCTTTCTTTCTTTCTTTCTTTCTTTCTTTCTTTCTTTCTTTCCCTCTCTCTTTCTTTCTCTTTTTCATGTTTTGCTATCAAGAATGAGATTTTCCCACAAATGGTTACATTTGTCCCTGCAGTAGGTCAAACTAGGTATTAAGACCAACACATGCTGCAAAACTCCACTTTCTCACCACAGTGTTTCCTGTGTGTGTCAATCTGCTTTCATATCAATGAGCTATCCTAAGTGGGTTTTTGTTTGTTTGTTTGTTTGTTTTATCCATCTTACCTTGTTTCACTCTCCTCAAGTTAATCAAAGAAATGCTCCTTCCTTTAAGTGCCTTGTTTAAAACATCTTGTTATGTCAAGCTAGGTAATGTCATTTATAACAGAAGAAGAGCATTGTTTGTCCAAGGAAAGCAAAATATCCTCTTGCAAACTGACAGGTATTCCTGTTTGCTGACTGGCTGAATTTAAATTGGCTTGTTTGGCACATACCTCCCTGACTGAGTCTGCTTTCTGTACTGAGTGCTGCTTCTGACAACACTTCCTTACCTATGCATGCCATTAAATAATTGCTGCCGCACGTTATTTGTGTTTCCTTTAGATGTGCATATATTTTTCAGCTTGTAAAGTTTCTTTTTTTCTTAAGGCCCAGTCTGAAATGTTACATTCTATGGAGAAAGGAAAGGCTGGATAAATCCTTCATCTGTTTTCATATCTTCTAGAAGAAATTATTGCTATTTCACGTGACTTCATAATTGCTCATCCTCTAGAATTTTCTGGGATATTTGGAAATTTGGGAAAAATTTACTTAAAGTCAGGTAGAATTTTCCCCCTTTCCTTCAATTAAATGATCCAGAATGAGATTTTTTCCTTTTCCCACATTGATAACACAATGTATTACATCACTTTAGCCTTCCATGAAGACACTCAAAATTACTCTAGAAACAAAGCAAATCCTATGACAGAAAGAAGGATACAATAGAAATGAAGGTTAATAAAAATACCTCTTAGAAATAGAAAATAAGATTAGAGGTGACATAGTATTATCAGCCATGAGGGATTCTTCAGGCAGCCAGGAAAAACACACACACAGCTTTTTAGGTTTTGTCTTCATACCAGACTTCCATTTACCAATGAATTCAGAAATAATTGTTACCTTAGGGCTCTATAGAATAGCATGAATTAGGGTTGGGTAGTTATAAACACTACAGCCGCAGCTTGCTTGACTTGTTGCTCAAAAGAAAACCAAGAGCCAAGCAAACCCACATGAATTCTTTAGGCTATTGAAGTACAATTAAAAAAAAAAAAAGCTTTCCAAGGACTCTAGAATTAATTTTAACCTCCAGTATGTGAACCATATCACTGTTCAATTATCAAAATCTGGTTACCTACTTAGCTATATAAGCACATAAATCTTTTTATATATCTTGTCATCCAATATAATCGTGTCAGCTCTCTTTGCTCAGAACAGAGAGCTCTCGATGTCTTAGGGTAATGACTCACCCACTAAGAAACAAGGAGATAAGTTACAAATGTGGAGACACAGCAACTAACACACTTGATTGATGAGTTGATGGGGATAAATAAAAGATGGTTTTAAAGAGCTGTGGGGCAGGTATTTGTGGGATCAAGCTCAGAGATTTGTGGCTTCAAAGCTTTAAAGTGCTTTCTGTCTGTATGAAATTACTGAAGTGGTTCGAGTTCATGCAATTCAACAGTTATTTCAAGGCTGTGGGAAACTATTAGCAAAAATAAGTGATTGTTACTAAAAAAGATTTTATACCAGCCCACGGTGTCTTTTATTGTTCTAAGCTTCTCACATAATTTTGGAATACTTATACAATGAACAAAATTTGTCATTATGGTCAGCCACATTCTTTTTTCTGTAATATAAGCTACCTAGAATGTAAGCTTCCTACAATATAAGCGTCATAAGAACAAAACTGTCTATTTTTTGTTTCTTAACAAAAGAGAGCTTAGAACAGTCTCTGGAATATGTATCAAATGTTCAGTAAATATATGTTGATCAAATGAGAGTTTGTCTCTAAAAGAGCATGTGGTAGATATTTTTCCTTAGTCTGAGACTAACAGCATATATACTGATCTCCTTGCAAAAAGAGTTACCTGGTTCTTCTAACTATGAGATATCAGAAGGAAGTTTCAGTTTCTCTTCTCTCTTTCTGTAGAGACTGAGCAGTTACCCTGCACCATGTATTACACATTATGGGCTCTGTGGTCGGATTACTCGGGTTCACATCTCAGTTCTACCTTTTACTGGTTGTGTTTCCAGCATCAGCATACAGAATTTCTCTGTGATACTCTTGCCATAGCAGAAAGAGTCTGATAAGAGAATTAAACTCAAAGAGTTTTTAAGATGCATTTAAAATGCCTAGAAGAGAATTTAGTACATAGTGAACGTTCAGACTGTAACCAATCTGATTATTGCTGGTGCTAATGTGGAATATCTATAATATTTTTTTTATGCTGGATATTTCCACTTAGGTAGGATTACTCAACAGATTAAAAGTGAATTGTTTGCTTGGCAACTGAGAATCACCTCATTGCTTTAACTTGATTATACCTATGTTAACATAGCTTGTTTATATGTATACAGTATATATACAGTATGCCTTTTTAGAATCGAGACCTTGCCTCATTTACCTCTGTATTCCTAGAAGACAGGACATCTGATACCTAAATACTCATACAGTATGTTTTGACTAATTGACGAATAAATGAAGTATTTGACTTCTGTTTATACAGACATAGTTTTTCTTCTCTGGCATACACACCAGATTACCTCCTCTAAAAATAAGTATTATACAAAGTAAAGATTCAAAGTAAAGAATTTTCTATTTTCACCTTAATTTCTGAAGGCCAAATATTTGAAGGATGTAGGTTTGTGTATCTCTACTAGTATTTTGAAACATTTCATCACACATATATTTCAACCTTTGTTATTTCATCGAGAAACATTATAAAGAAAAAGTCAAACTTCTACATTCTAAACATGACAATTACTTTATGAAAACAGAACAGTTTCATAAAAGGTGTCTGGTAAAGAGGTTCTTTATTTTTGTTTACAGTCGATTTTAGAAATTACTACTTGAAGTTATATATGCAAGTAAAAATATAAAATTTCTAAGATAAATAACCTGTTAGTATTCAGGATATCCTATTTCAGTAAACCTTTGGTTTTTGGCAAAGTGCCTCTGAAGTTTAGGTCACTTAGTTGTCAAGTACAAAATTTAAAGAATTCCTTTCTGTACTAAAAGAAAAAAATATTTAACATTCTTGTATATCTTAAGAATGGACTTTGAACAATAATTCCCTCCACTTTCTTCATCACAGAATTGATTTCTGTATATTGAAAGTCTCAAGTGAATGTAGCAATATGTTTAGGGCATCCGCAAAGCTATTGTTTTTTATTGAAGAATTAGATACGTAATTTCTTTGGGGAACAATATTTCTGAAATGTTGATGCACTTCAAGTCACAGAAAATGTCAAATGCTTTCAAAACTGTGAGGGGAAGATTCACATTCAACAAAAGTTTCCAGGATTTCAATTTTTAAGTAAAGCAGCAAAACTGAGATTTGATTCATTTTTTTTGTCTATCCTCTGTCATTACCTTCTCAGCCCCTGTGACATTTTGACATATCTTTTCTATGATCTCAAGCACTTATATATTATTTCTCAATCATTCTTTGCTATATTCAATAAAAGAAATATAATGACCTAATTCAATACATTCAAAGAAAACAATACCTTGGTTCTATTATATTCAGATTCTTTGCTATTGTTTCTTGTATTTTGTCATTTTAGAGTTGATTAAAATAAAACATGAAGAGTTCAGGTGCATTTTAATATTCTGATTAAAACAATGCAGTCTTGAAAATTTTTTATTTCAAATTATCAAAATCCATTGACTTTATTGAATTGAAAATGTACTTGTAGGGCAATTAAATTAATGGATGTTATTCTTTCAGGTTTGGTAAATACTTTTTCTTTCTTGATAGCTGTATTTTAGGTGCAAAATTTATGCAAATTTTAAATGCTAAACAGGCTTTTAAAGAAATCTTCCTAATTTATAATTTCAGCCCTATAGTGAGTTAATGTTTTGGTCTATGTACTGTCATTTTGTTATTATGCAGTTTGAAAGGTTTTTTTTGTTTGTTTTTGTTTTTCTTTTTGTTTTTTGTATTTTCCATGAAAAATAATCTTTGTTCTAATGTGTTATATTAAGCTCAAATAAGTAAGACCTCTCATTCCAAAGTAATTATTGCACTGCATCATTTAAAGTTTTGTTGTTCACTTGTCTTAATTTGGGGATAGACTTGCAAGATGGCTCTTCTGTAATGTTACTAAATTGAGTACAGAAAGATTAGTTCATATCATTTGACTACCATATTCTAAGAAATTTTATTTAAAGCTGTAATTAACATTTGTAACTTTAAATGATTCCCTTGTCAAAATCACTTATAAATAAATATTTTATATGAAAAAAGCACCCTTCAAAAATTGCATGAAGTTATATTCATTTATTCAAAGTTCTTAAGCTCTGATGATTGTCCTAGCTAAAAATAGTGTAATCTTTATGATGTTCATTTGAGAGCTGATGGATGCCAGGATCTGTATATGAAAATGTAAAATAATGTATTACATGAAGAAAAAGAACACAGTCTCCTGCAGAGATTAAGTGTCTTTAACACCAGGACCAGCTTGTCTTGTCTGCATTTGGAACAATAGATACTTCCAATCTAGCATGACATTTCAATGACAGTCTTTATCTTCCATTGTCAGTTAAAATATGGGGATGAAGTTTCTTTGAAATTTCCCCAAAGTACTAGATATACTGCAATTCCCAGTTGTGCAGTTGTTTGCAAGGCAGAAGCAGAATCAGCTAGAATATGGAACTATTTAGTTATACAACAGTGACCAGAGAATTTCACAAATGTGAACTCACCCACTGTGTTCTTCCAACCGATCCCCTAAACTAGTGTCTAACATTTGGACAGTAAAGCTTCCCCATCTCTAAATAAAGATACATTCTGAATAATTAATGTTTCATTTTAATATTATTCTTGTCTAGTGTTTAAGAAACGGTTTAAAAAATTGAAACAACAGTGGGTTTACTGAATACATTTGGAATAACAGCTGGTAAAATTTTCAGGCTGTGAACACATATGCACATTTTAAACTTTTTTTGTTGTTCAATATATTAAGAACATCTGATTTCAAACAGTAGCTGTCATCAAAACTATTTGAATCATTTAAAAAGATTTTATTTGAAGCATAATTGATTTAGTAAAATCAATACTAAAATACTATTGTTTGCTCTTACTAATTTTTATTGAAAATATATATAATAATATTTGCTTCATTAAGGAAATGCATTTTATAACGGCTCAGGTACATAGCACAAACTAAAACATAACAATAACATAACTTGAATAAAAGGTAAATTTTATATATAAAAGGACTATGATCATAAATATATATTACAAACTATAAGTAATATTTCTGGCTTGTTTTAAATTAAAATAAGTCATTTAAAAACCACATGAGTTTTGTTAGGGGTAGTTAGAGAATAGTCCAAGATAATGCAAGGAGTGTGATTTATTTGGTTCTTCATCTTTATTACTACTTTTAAGTAAAATTAAAATTGTTATACAGGAGTGTATTAGAGTAATAGAGCTGAACAATGAATACTTAGGTCATGTTATATCTTTATTCCAGAAACAGAAAAATATATTGGGCTATTTAATTAACAGTATTCTCACCCTAGTATTACTGCATTCGTATGTCCATAAAAATAGAAGATAAAATTTCAAACTATGTAGATTTCTTTTGGCCTTAATTATATTCGTACATTTACTAAAAATATTTAAAGATCAGATCATGGATATCATTGAATGCTAAGTAAGCCTTTTTCTAATTTATCTCACTGTTTCTCACATAGGCAATATCAGTCATATCTACTATATGCCTGCCACCACTTTGACATTGTACCCAGCTTGAAATACTCTATTCCTTCCCTGCTACCTAGTGTGATGCTTTCTTAGAGATATGGTCATATTTTTTTTCACACTCATCCACCTATCCATTTGTTCACTCATTCAATAAAGCTCCTTTGTATATCTAGTTAAGTGACAGGTGCTTGTCCTGAACTTTAACAGTGAATGAGGCACAAGTCTTTCCTTTTAGGAGTGACTTCTCCAAGGTTCAAAACTTTCTCTGCAACAGGTAATGTGGAAAAGAGTTCTTTATGCTGTAGAAATTCTGCAAACCTTAAAGTCTGTGAAATGTTTCTTACTGAGTTTATCCAGCTGATTGTGTTAACAAGTATCTTTTCTTGGCGTACGTTGTCTCTACAACTATATCACAAATACTGTTTCCATAAAACTACAGTCAATGGAGCATTACATTCAGTTGGAGCTCAATTAGTTATTTGTGGAATGTTCTCTCTATCCAGATCTCCTTTCCTTCGGATATCTATGTTCTCTAATCTCTCACTTTATTTAGGTTTCTGCAAAAGTATCACCTTATCAGAAGGGCTTTCAAAACCACGCTGTCTAAAATACTGCTTCCTACCTCATCACTCTTTATCCTCTTACCTTGTTGTATTTTACTTCACAGTGCCTATCAACTACCTGGTCATTGAGATGTTTGAGTTTTTCCTTCCCCCAACCAAAGTATAATGTAAACTGTATGACCGCAAGGACTTTGCCTGTATAATCGTGTTATATTCCCCATGTCCCATAGTGGAGGACATATGTTAGATGCTCAATGAATTAATGCTTGTTGAATTAATGAAAGAGTGGTTTATTATTTTCATTCAAAGGTATTACTTTATTATATTTTGGGGAGGATTAAAAATTATAAGAAATGTATATTCTAATGTATAAACTGTTTCTCCTAGATACAAGCTGATAAAGTAAAATATGAAATAATTGTGTCAAAATTTGAAACTAGATTTTCCAGTAGAAGTAAATGTGGTATATGTTGATTTGATCTGGAAAATATGAACTGCCTAGCTCTAACTTGAGCACTGACAACTTTCTATCCTGAGGATAGTGTGTATATTTTTAAATGCCAAGAGCAAATTTAACTATAGCTGTTGGGATGCAGAAAGTCTTAACTGTGCTCACATGCTATTTTTCTAGGATCCTTAGGAAAAAAATCTGGATTATTCACACATCATGCTAACTGTTGTGTAAATTCTCTTATTGCATCATTGTTCCTGCAATTGCCTTCCTTGTTCTCTCGAGCATACATAGGTTTACAGCGTGCCTTATATATTCACAGATATCTTATACGATGCATTTAAACATATAAGGCAGACTGAGCAGATGGTACATTTTACAGTTTCATTTAAGCTGTGAAATGATGGCTTTAAATTTGAATACAAATTATTTGATGCTAAATTCATAAGTTTAGATTTTTTTTCTAATATGTCATCGTATTTGGTCCATCCTTTAGGGATGGTGATAGAAGAATATTATCAATAGGATAAGATTAAATTTAGATACTTCTAAAAAGGAAAGTACAGCTGATTAGTTTCATTTCATTTTTAAAAGTTGATTGTAAGTCAACCAAAGAAAAGGAAAATTCAATTGGCAATTTAGTTAATTGGTAAACAATATCCAAATCATTATATATATCTTAAAGCAAAAACTCTTAAGTGTAAATCTAGTCTGCTGACTTTTTTTCCTTCTGTTAAAGTGCTATTTTTCTTTCTGAATCTGAAAGTTCCTAATCTGTGTTTTATTTTGTCCTCGTAGTTTTCATTTTATTATTTACTTCCATGAGCATATGTTGTGTTTTTTTCCCATCATCTTCAGGGTTAACCAGTGGCTGGTTATTGCTTTATATTATGGTTTTTCCTCTTTCATTTTGGGGCTCTTACTACTAAATGATTTATTGGGTTTATTTTGGTAAATTATTTGTGTGTTTTTAGGAAACACTGCTAGTTAAGAGATATCTATTTTTCTACCTACTTTACCGCTCACAGGTGATAATAGCTTCTTTTTTTATAATGATCCTAGATTCACCACTTTTTTATTGTGCTGTATTGAAAATGACTTTTGTATAGAAAGTCTCTTAATATTTTGTTGCAATTAAAGAAGACTTCTGTGTGATTGTTTTCCTACAGAATATTTTAAAATTATTTCTGCCCTTAGAAAAAAAGAGAACCAGAAGTAATAGAATTGTGCTTAAGTTAAATCTTAAATTTACTTATTTGCAAAATGATATAATTTATCTAAAATATCTCTGTATTTGTATTGTGGGGGTAGGAGTGGTCCATAATTGTTTAGTTTGCTATTTCTAAGTCATTCTGTCTTTTTTAATGTTTTATTCATTTTTGAGAGAGAGAGAGAGAGAAGAGACAGAGAGAGAATGAGCAGGGGAGGGCAGAGAGAGAGGGATACACAGAATCCAAAGCAGGCTCCAGGCTCTGAGTCATCAGCGCAGAGCCTGATGAAGGGCTTGAACTCATGAACTGCAAGACGGTGACCTGAGCCAGAGTTGGATGCTTACCCA
This sequence comes from Lynx rufus, assembly GCF_022079265.1. Classification (NCBI taxonomy): domain Eukaryota; kingdom Metazoa; phylum Chordata; class Mammalia; order Carnivora; family Felidae; genus Lynx; species Lynx rufus. The sequence continues at coordinate 155,383,204 of NW_025814834.1, forward strand.
ACTGAGCCACCCAGGCACCCCTAAATCATTCTGTCTCTTTTTAGTTCTACTTAATTCCACTCTCACATAAATAACTGGATTTCTTAGTTTTCCAGTCCACATTGTGAGATCATGAGAAATGGTCAGCACTAAAAGCTCCCAAACCTACGAGCCTTTATTCAATGAGTTGTAAGTAGGGGACGGATGGCTGTTAACTTGCAGCACTAAGAGAAGTGAAATTTAATTCACTTCAGTAACATACCCACTGCTGTTCGCTCATCCTATAACTGTGCCTATAAGCATGGACATGATGGCTGTAAAGAAGTACAGGTTCCAAAATATGACAAGATCCCAGACAAAAATGTGTGTACCCTCCCCTCCCATCAGTGTCCCTTCAATTAGTTTCCACTGAACATTCACATTCACATGATTATTACAGTGCTATTAAACAAACTTCTCAAATGTCCAAATCTCGTTTGACATCCCCATACATAAAAACCAGAAAACCAGAAAAACAGAGATTTTCCATCATCTTCAAAGTCAAATTCCAAATCCTTTCCAAAACAAACGAAATCCTTCGTAATCTGGACCCTGCCAACATTTTGAGATTTATCTTTCTCTACATTCATATTTAGAGAATATGAATTCATATTATGGCTCACTTTATTATTGAGCCATATTTAAATACCTGAATTTTCTTTAAAAGGAACTGTTAGCTAGTTTCCATGACCAACATTATGACGTTCTTATTCCCTTGAATGTGTTCACCCTCATTTCTTTAATCCATGCAATCTTAATTAAAATTTGGGGCACAAAATCAGATAATATTTGATCACACTTCCTTCCCTATGGGTATATTTTAATTAGGTATCCATTAAGTGTGTTCCCATTATGTAACTTTGTTTATTACTCTGTATTGTAATTATTGGATTACTTGTCTTTCTCCAATTATACTTCATGTTTCTTGTTAGCAGGAATCATGTCTTAAGAATCTTTGTATCTTCGGGGGGCCTGGGTGACTCGGGGAGTTGAACATCCAACTTTGGACTCTGCACTTACAGTGTGGAGTCTGCTTGGGATTCTCTCTCTCTGTCTCTCTACCCCTACCCTATTCATGCTTTCTGTCTCAAAATAAATAAATAAACTTAAAAAAAAGAGAGAGAGAGAATCTTTGTATCTTCTGACACTGGAAATTGGACACACTTGATAAATATTTCTTAAGTGTATTTATATAATACTTTAAAAATGTATTTATAAAGAACTCTTAAACAATAATAAGACAATCTGATTAGAAAATAGGTCAAAGACTGTAGACACTTCACTAAAGAAGATAAAGAGATAGCAAATACACATATGAAAAGGTGCTCCACATCATATATCATCAGCAAAATGCAAACTAAAACAATGAGCTACTACATAACTATCAGAATGGACAAAATCTAGAACACTGACAGCACCAAATGTTGGCAAGGATGTGGAGTAACAAGAAGTCTTATTCGTTGCTAGTGGGAATGCAAAATGGTACAACTGCTTTGGAAGACAGTTTGGCAGTTTCTTATAAAACTAAACATAATCTTTCCATATGATCCAACAGTCACACTCCTTGGTATTTTCCCAAAGGAGTTGAAAACTTATATCCCCACAAAAACCTGCACATGGATTTTTATAGCAGCTCTATTAATAATGGTTAATACTTGGGAGCAACCAAGATGCCCTTCAGTAGATGCAAGTGTAAATAGACTGTGGTGCATTTACCCAATGAAGTACTATTGAGGGCTAAGAAAAAGAAAAGAATAAGCTATCAAGCCTGAAAAGACATGGAGGATTCCCAATGAATATAACAAAGTGAAAAGGCCAACTTGAAAAGGTTACAAACTATATGAATCCAACAATATAACATTCTGGAAAGGGTAGAACTGTGGAGACTGTAAAAAGATTGTGGTTGCGGGGCGCCTGGGTGGCTCAGTCAGTTAAGCATCTGACTTTGGCTCAGGTCATGATCTTGCAGTTCGTGGGTTCGAGCTCCGCGTCGGGCTCTGTGCTGACAGCTCGGAGCCTGGAGCCTGTTTCGGATTCTGTGTCTCCCTCTCTCTCTGCCCTTACCCCACTTGTGCTCTGTCTCTCTATCAAAAATAAATAAATGTAAATAAAAAAATTAAAAAAAAGAGATGGTTGTTGCTAGGGATCGGGGTGAACAGGGACAGTACAGAGGATTTTTAGGGTGGTGAGGTTTTTCTGTCTGATGTTATAGTGGTGGATACATGCCATTGTACATTTGCCCAAACCCATAGAATGCAACACCAAGAAAGGAGACAGGCAGAGAGAGGGAGAGAGAGAGAAAGGAAGAAAGGAAGGGAAAAAAAAGAGGGAGGAAAAGAAAGGAAAGGAAAGGGAAGGAAACATTATGAAGGTAGTGTAGTTATGAATGATTTTATCATTTTTATTATTTTTGTTTGTTTGTTTTTGAGAGAGAGAGAGAGAGTGTGAGCAGGGAAGGGACAGAGGGAAATGTGGACAGAAGATCCAGAGCGGGCTGTGTGCTGACAGCAGTGAGCCTGATGTGGGTCTCAAACTCACGAACCGTGAGAACATGACCTGAGCTGAAGTTGGATGCTCAACGGACTGACCCACCCAGGGGCCCCCATGGATGATTTTGTTATTATTCTCAACTATTTATTCCTTTTCTCAACTACGAGTTCCTTATTGCCATGTGATTACAGTGCTTAACTTTTCCAGAATATAAAAAATCTGAAATAAAATATTAGCAAGTAAAAGTGAATTCTCTTATAAAAGGTCACTATAACTGAGTAATATTTATTACAGGTAAGCAAGAATTTCAATACTGTAAATATATTAATATAATTTATTTTATAAACATTTTAAAAATAGGAAAATCACATTACCCCTTGCATATCTATTGAAAAGGCATTTGATAAAATTCAATATTAGAAATTAATAATTCTTTAAAAAATCGGAAGACATGCATACTTATTTAACAGATAAAATATATCTATATGTCCAACAACCAGAAATATATGTAAGAATTTCCTTCAGAGGAATGAAGACTGATGCCCATGAGGGATTCTACTATTTAATCGTGTCCTGAAAGTAATAGCCAATATAATTAAATAACAGGAAACATAAAGAAGTATACCAAAAAGAGGAGGAAATAAACATCATTATTTACCAGTAATGTGATTTTGTACTTGAAAAACCAAAAGAACTTATTTTTTTTTAATTTTGAAAAGGGAAAAAATAGCCTGAGGGTGTCAGTTAGAAAGCAGACATATAAAAATCAATTACTGCATATCTACAAATAATATTTGAGCAGGAGACATGTTGAAAAAAGACATCAGTTATAATAACAAAACAATGCAATTGTTAGGGATAGTCTTAATGATAAATATGCAGAAGCTACATGAAACAGAATAAACAAAAAGCAAAATCAGACCTAGAAATACAGAGACAAACTCATGTTTGCTAGAGGGAGGAAGAGTGGGGGATGGGCAAAGTGGGTGGAGAGGAGTGGGAGATATAGGTTTCCACTTATGGAGTGAATAAATCATGGGAACAAAAGGCACCACATAGGGAATGTTGTCCTGGTATTGTAATAGCATTTTCTGGTGACAGATGGTAGCTAACACTTGTGAGCACAGCATAAAGTATAGGGAAGTTGAATAACTGTGTTGTACACCTGAAACTGATGTAAGTTAGGTGTCAGCTATATTGAAATAAAAAATTCAAAAAAGAAACTATGGAATATTATCAGTCACAAAATGAAAAACAACAATAGCGACAACCACCAACAAAACAAAACAAAACCCTCAAAATATGTGAAAAAAATAAAGATCCTTACCATGTTTTTGGATAAAAAGACTCAGTATTGTAAAGATGTCAGTTCTCTCAAAGTAAATCTCTAAATGTAGCCTAATTTCAATAAAATATCAGTAATATGTATTTTTTAAATTAACTACAGAACGATTCTACAATTCATTTGGAGATCAAAAGGACAATCAAGAATACCCAGGAAAACTCTAAATTAAAAGAGACTAATATGGGGCACGTGGGCACCTCAGTCAGGCATCTGACCTCTTGATTTTGGCTCAGGTGATCCCTGCATTGGTCTCCTTGCTGAGCACAGAGTCTGCTTGGGGTTCTCTCTCTCCCTCTCTCTCTCTCTCTCTCTCTCTCTCTCTGCCCTCTTGTGCACACTTGCTCATTCTAAAAATGAATACATAAACATAAAAAAATAAAATATTAAATAAAAGAGAATAATATGGTAGGTCAAACACCCTGCTCCCATATTGAAACATATTATACAGCATCTTTAATGAAACCCTGGGGTTTTCAGTCTGAATAGGCATACAGACAAATGGAAAACAATGAAAGGTCAACTAAGAGGCAAAAATAAATAGTAGAATGTAGTGCATGATAAACGTGGCATTTAAAGAAGTGTTGAAAATTATTATAAAAGAAAAATTCTCACTGATAAAGGGAAATATATAGTAAAGACAGTGAATAAATCACCTGTATAGTATAAAGTTTAAAATACAAAAGTAGTAAAATTATCTAGATCTACAAAAATTAATTATATTCAAGGGATACACAAAATAATAAGACGTAAAAGATGACATCAAAAATACAAACTATAAAGGTAGAAGGTAAATATTCAGTGCTTTTTAGAATGTGCTTGAACTTAAGTGACAATCAACTTAAAATAGACAGCTATATACATAGAAAGTTACATATGAACCTCATGAAAACCACAAATGAAATGTCTATAACTGATACAAAAAGAAAAAGAAAAAGGAATCCAAATATAACACTAAGGAAAACCACCAAATCTCAAGGGAAGAGAGCAAGAGAGGAAGAAAGAAGCAGAGAACTACAAAAACAACTAGAAAACAGTCAACAAACTAGCAATAAATACATATGTATCTATAATTACTTTAACTGCAAATAGACTATATGTTCCAATCTAAAGATATAGTGTGGCTGAATGAATAAAACAACGAGATCCATCTATATGCTGTCTATAAGAGACCCACTTCAGATCTAATGATACATACAGACTGAGAGTGAGGGGATAGAAAAATATATTCTGTGCAAAGGGAAACAAAAAGTAAGCTGGGGTAGCAATACATCAGGAAAAATAGACTTTAAAACAAGGACTGTAAAAAGAGAGAAAGAAGAGTATTACATAATGATAAAGGGATCAATCCAACAAAATTAAAGAACACTTATAAGTATGAGACAAAGAAGAGTATCACATAATGATACAGGGATCAATCCAATAAAATTAAAAAAAATACTTATAAATATGAGCATACTCTTTTTTTAAATGTGGTATTCTTTTTTTAATTTTTATTTTTTAATTTATGTTTTAATTTATATCCAAGTTAGTTAGCATATAGTGCAACAATGATTTCAGGAGTAGATTCCTTAATGCCCCTTACCCGTTTAGCCCATCCCCCCTCCCACAACCCCTCCAGTAACCCTCTGTTCTCCATGTTTAAGAGTCTCTTATGTTTTGTCCCCCTCCCTGTTTTTATATTCTTTTTGCTTCCCTTCCCTTATGTTCATCTGTTTTGTATCTTAAAGTTCTCATATGAATGAGGTCATATGATATTTGTCTTTCTCTCACTGACTAATTTCACTTAGCATAATACACTCTAGTTCCATCCACGTAGTTGCAAATGGAAAGATTTCATTCTTTTTGGTTGCTGATAATATATATATATATATATATATATATAACATATATAATATATTTATATGTATATATACACACATATATAATATATATTTATATGTGTATACATACATATGTATATATATATATATATACATACACACACCACATCTTCTTTATCCATTCATCCGTCAATGGGCATTTGAGCTCTTTCCATACTTTGGCTATTGTTGATAGTGCTGCTATAAACATTGGGGTGCATGTGCCCCTTCAAAACAGCATAACTATATCCCTTGGATAAATACCTAGTAGTGGATTGCTGGGTTGTAGGGTAGTTCTATTTTTAATTTCTTGAGGAACCTCCATACTATTTTCCAGAATGGCTGTACCAGTTTGCATCCCCAGCAGCAGTGCAAAAGAGATCCTCTTTCTCTGCATCCTCGCCAACAACTGTTGTTGCCTGAGTTGTTAATTTTAGCCATTCTGACTGGTGTGTGGTGGTATCTCATTGTGGTTTTGATTTGTATCTCCCTGATGATGAGTGAAGTTGAGCATTTTTTCATGTGTTGGATGGCCATCTGGATGTCTTCTTTGGAGAAGTGTCTGTTCATGTCTTTTACTCAGTTCTTCACTAGATTATTTGTTTTTTGGATGTGGAGTTTGATAAGTTCTTTATAGATTTTGGATACTAAGCCTTTATCTGATATGTCGTTTGCAAATATCTTCTCCCATTCTAACAGTTGCCTTTTAGTTTTGCTGATTGTTTCCTTCACTGGGCAGAAGGTTTTTATTTTGATGAGGTCCCAATAGTTCATTTTTGCTTCAGTTTCCCTTGCCTCCGGAGACATGTTGACTAAGAAGTTGCTATGGCCAAGGTCAAAGAGGTTTTTGCCTGCTTTCCCCTTGAGGATTTTAATGGCTTTGTGTCCTACATTGAGGTCTTTCATCCATTTTGAGTTTATTTTTGTGTATGGTGTAAGGAAGTGGTCCAGGTTCATTCTTCTGCATGTCGCTGTCTAGTTTTCCCAGCACCACTTACTGAAGGGACTGTCTTTATTCCATTAGATATTCTTTCCTGCTTTATCAAACATTAATTGGCCATGTTTGTGGATCCATTTATGGGTTCTCTATTCTGTTCCATTTATCTGAATGTCTGTTTTTATGCCAGCACCATACTGTGTTGAGGATTACACCTTTGTAATATAGCTTGTCTGGGATTCTGATGCCTCCAGCTTTGGTTTTCTTTTTAAGATTGTTTTGTCTATTTGGGGGCTTTTCTGGTTCCATACAAATTTTAGGGTTGTTTGTTCTAGCTCTGTGAATAATGCTGGTGGTATTTTGATAGGTATTGCATTGAATGTGTAGATTGCTTTGGGTAGTATTGACATTTTAACAATATTTGTTCTTCCTATCCAGAGAATGGAATCTTTTTTCCATTTTTTTGTGTGTCTTCTTCAATTTCTTTCATAATCTTTCTATAGTTTTCAGCATATAGATTTTTCACCTCTTTGGCTATGTTTATTCCTAGGTATTTTATGGTTTTTTGTGCAACTGTAAATAGGACCGATTCCTTGATTTTTCTTTCTGTTGCTTCATTATTGGTGTATAGGAATGCAACCAATTTCTGTCCATTGATTTTATATCCTGTGACTTTGCTGAATTCATCGATCAGTTCTAGCCATTTTTTTGTGGAATCTTTTAGGTTTTCCATATAAAGTATCATGTCATCACAAAGAGTAAAGTTTGACATCCTCTTGGCCGATTTGGATATCTTTTATTTCTTTGTGTTGTCTGATTGCAGAGGTTAAGACTTCCAATATTATGTTGAATAACAGTGGTGAGAGTGGACATCCCTATCTTGTTCCTGACCTTTGGGGGAAAGCTCTCAGTTTTTCCCCATTAAGGATGATATTAGCAGTGGGTATTTCATATAAGGCTTTTGTGATCTTGAGGTATGATCCTTGTATCCCTACTTTATTGAGGGTTTTTATCAAGAAAGGATGCTGTATTTTGTCAAATGCTCTCTCTGCATCTATTGAGAGGATCATGTGGTTCTTTTCCTTTCTTTTATTGACGTGGTGAATCACACTGATTGTTTTATGGATATTGAACCAGCCCTGCATCCCAGGAATAAATCCCACTTGGTCGTGGTGAATAATTTTTTTAATGTATTATTGGATCCAGTTGGCTAATATCTTGTTGAGGATTTTTGTATCCATGTTCATCAGGGAAACTGATCTATAGTTCTCCTCCTTAGTGGGGTCTCTGTCTGGTTTTGAATCAAGGTAATGCTGGCTTCACAGAAAGAATTTGGAAGTTTTCCTTCCATTTCTATTTTTTGGAACAGCTTCAGGAGAATAGGTGTTAATTCTTCTTTAAATGTTTGGTAGAATTTCCCTGGAAAGCCATCTGGCCATGGACTCCTGTTTTGGGGGAGATTTTTTATTACTAATTCTATTTCTTTACTGATTAGGAGTCTGTTCAAATTTTCTATTTCTTCCTGTTTCAGTTTTGGTAGTTTATATGTTTCTAGGAATTTGTCCATTGTTTCCAGATTGCCCATTTTATTGGCATATAATTGCTTGTAATATTGTTTGAATTTCTGCAGTTTGGTCGTGATGTCTCCTCCTTCATTCTTAATTTCATTTATATGGGTCCTTTTTCTTTTGATCAGACTGGCTAGAGATTTATCAGTTTTGTTAAGTCTTTCAAAGAACCAGCTTCTGGTTTCATTGATCTGTTCTACTGTTTTTGTTTTTCCGATAGCATTGATTTCTGCTCTAATCTTTATTATTTCCTGTCTTCTTTTGGGTTTTATTTGCTGTTCTTTATCCAGCTCTTTAATGTGTAAGGTTCGGTTGTGTTTCTGAGGCCTTTCTTCCTTCTTTAGGAAGGCCTGGATTGCTATATACTTCCCTCTTATGACTACCTTTGCTGTACCCCAGAGGTTTTGTCTGTGGTGTTATCAGTTTCATTGGCTTGTGTACTTTTTAATTTCCTCTTTAACTTCTTGGTTAGTACAGTCATTCTTTAGTAGGGTGGTCTTTAGTCTCCAAGTATTTGTTATCTTTCCACATTTTTTCTTGTGGTTGATTTTGAATTTCATAGCATTGTAGTCTGAAAATATGCATGGTATGATCTCGATCTTTTTGTACCTGTTGAGGGCTGATTTGTGTCCCAGTATGTGATCTATTCTGGAGAACTTCCCATGTGCACTGGAGAAGAATGTGTATTCCACTGCTTTAGGATGAAATGTTCTGAATATATCTGTTAAGTCCATCTTGACCAGTGTATCATTCAAAGCCATAGTTTCCTTGTTGATTTTCTGTTTAGATGACCTCTCCAATGTTGTAAGTGGGGTGTTGAAGTCCCCTACTATTATGGTATTATTATCAATGAGTTTTTTTTTTTATGTTTGTGATTAATTGATTTATATATTTGTGTGCCACGACATTTGGAGCACAAATGTTTACAATTGTTAGGTCTTCTTGGTGGATAGACCCCTTAATTATGATATAATGCCCTTCCTCATCTCTTGTTACAGTCTTTATTTTAAGTTTAGATTGTCTGATATAAGTATGGCTACTCCAGCTTTCTTTTGTTGACCATTAGCATGATAGATGGTTCTCCATCCCCTTACTTTCAATCTGAAGGTGTCTTTAGGTCTAACTTGAGTCTCTTGTAAACAACATATAGATAGATATTGTTTTCTTATCCATTATGTTACCCTATGTCTTTTGATTGCAGCATTTAGTCCATTGACATTTAGAGTGAGTACTGAAAGATATGAATTTATTGCCAGTATGCTGGCTGTAGAGTTGGAGTTTCTGGTGGTGTTCTCTGGTCCTTTCTAGTCTTTGTTCCTTTGGTCTTTTGTTCTATTTTCCTTCTCTTTTCTGACCTCAGAGAGTCTCACTTAAAATTTCTTGCAGAGCTGGTTTAGTGGTCACAAACTCCTTTTATTTTCGTTCGGGAAACTTTTTATCTCTCCTATTTAGAAATACAGCCTTGCTGGATAAAGAATTCTTGGCTGCATATTTTTCCAGTTCAACACATTGAATATATCCTGCCACTACTTTCTGGCCTGCCAAGTTTCTGTGGATAAGTCTCCTGCAAACCTGATTTGTCTTCCCTTCTAGGTTAAGATATTTTTTCCCTTGCTGCTTTCATGATTCTTTCCTTGCCTGAGTATTTTGTGAATTTGACTATGATATGCCTTGTTGATGGTCAGTTTTTGTTGAATCTTATGGGAGACCTCTGTGCTTCCTGGATTTTGATGTCTTTCACTAGGTTAGGAAAGTTTTCTGCTATGATTTGCTCATGTAACGCTTCCAACCCTTTTTCCTCTGTCTTCATCTTCTGGAACCCATATGATTCTGTTGCTCTTTTTTAATGAGTCACTGATTTCCCTAATTCTTAAATCATGTTCTTTTACCTTAGTCTCCCTCTTTTTTTCTGCTTCATTATTCCCATAAGTTTGTCCTCTATGTTATCACTGATTTGCTGCTCTCCCTGATCCTTCCTTGATGTTGTTACAGCCATTTGAGATTGCCGCTCAGTTATAGCATTTTTTATTTCATCATAACTAGCTTTTACTTCTTTTATCTCTGAAGAAGGGGATTCTAATCTATTTTTGATCCCAGCTAGTATTCTTACTATTGAGATTCTAAATTCTGGTTCAGACATCTTACTTGTATCTGTGTTGGTTAAATCCCTGGCTGTCATTTCTTCCTGCTCTTTCTTTTGGGGTGAATTCCTTCATTTCATCATTTTGAAGGAAGAAAAGGAATTAATAAGGTAAAAAAAAATTAAAATTAAAAAATTAAAAACTACACACACACAAAATCAAGTAAATGATGCTAGATTCTAAGTGTGTTTTGGTCTAGTTGTTGGCAGGAGCTTCATAGATAAGAGAAAAAAGAGACATATAAGAAAGAAAAAAAGGAAAACGTTTGAAAATTTGAAAAAGTGAATACAATGAAATAGAATAAAGTGAAATGATAGAAGTAAAACAGAATTTGAAAAATTTGTAAAAATGAATAAAATATAGTAGAAAAAAATTAAAGAAAAATATTTTTTTTTAAATTTTTTTTCAACGTTTTTTATTTATTTTTTGGGACAGAGAGAGACAGAGCATGAACGGGTGAGGGGCAGAGAGAGAGGGAGACACAGAATCGGAAACAGGCTCCAGGCTCCGAGCCATCAGCCCAGAGCCTGACGCGGGGCTCGAACTCACAGACCGCGAGATCGTGACCTGGCTGAAGTTGGACGCTTAACCGACTGCGCCACCCAGGCGCCCCAAGAAAAATATTTTTAATAAAAATTGAAAACACAAATACTTTTTTTCTCTTTCTGTATTCAAGAATAAAAAGAAAAAAGAAAAAGAAAAAAATTGAATAGATGGACCAGCAAACAGACTGAAATACGACTGAAATTACATCATAGAAGTCAAATTACATTATATAGAAGTCAAACTATGAAGCACTCTATAGTCTGTACACTAAGCAGGTGGAGAGACTTGTGTTCCTGAAAAACAAGGTTGGCCCTGTTGGGCAGGGCTTAGCGTAATGGCTCCGTTCTCCACTAGATGGCGCTGCTTAGCTTACTGGGGTGGATTGTTGTTGTGCTTGGAGGTGTGTACGCGCATGCGTAGGAGGTTTGAAAATGGCGTCACCCAGCTACCCAGTCTCTAGTATCAGAACTCTGTTCTTGACGAGCAGTTGTGCACCTGTTCTTTGTCTTTGGCTTCTGTCCACTCCCTGCTTTTACAGTCTGTTACCAAGCCATCAGGTTGCTAGGTGGCACCTCCCTCATGAGTTTTATATCAGATATGACTGTGTTAACCAACCCTTCACTTCTGAGGGACTGTGGCTTTGACCCATTCTGCCCCTCTGCAGATGGGTCTCACCAAGCAACAGCTGGGTGCTGACCCACCCCCAGGAACATTCGTAGCACATGCTGCTGCCCACGCCCAGAGACTGTAACAATGTGCCAGCCCACCCCAGAAGAAGTTGACGTGATCATGTAGCAGCAGTGATATAGGGTTATGGAATATCACAACACACATCTGGTGCCAGGCTTCACCCTTAACATCCTTGTTCCTGCAGCAGTGAATGTGGTTGTTCCCTGGGATCTGCTGGGACCTTTTCCTGTGGGGTGGCCGCACACCCTCTACCCACTGTCCTTCCAGCAGGGGAACCATCTCTCCCTGTTTGGCCTGAAGAACCCCGAGACTTCGCTCTCTCCTCCTAGGAATTCACCCTTCCCACCAGAGCACCACCAGGTATACAGCTGCAGAGTTTCAGACTGCATTTCCCCCTGTTTATAGAGTATTAATGGAATTTAAACCTTCTCCTTTCTTTGTCCCTTTTTTGTTCAGTCCAGTGGCTGTTTCCACTTTTCCACTTTCTCTCCAGCTGCTTTTGTGTGTGTGTGTGAGGGGTGCTTTTCCCATACTCTCTCCCCATCTCCGTCCTCTCTCCACAAGCAAAAACAGCTCCCTGTCCTCCTTGGCTTCTCTCTCCCCCAGTTCACCTCTCAGTGCTGTGTACCTGCTGAGTTCTGTGGTTCAGGTTGTGCAGATTGCTGTGTTAATCCTCAAATAAGTTTTCTAGGTGTGCAGGATGGTTTAGTGTTGATCTGGCTGTGTTTCATGGACAAGAGAAGCAAAAAAAAAAAAAAACCTTCCATGCTGTTGCACCATCTTGGCTCCTCCTGTAAATATGAACATACTCTTATGTGGGTTACCTATAGACTCTAATTTACAGGTAAAGATTTCTGAAAGGTATGTATGTGTGTTTAATGTGTATGCATACATAGGTAGACTATAAACATTTAATGCAAAGGATAAACTATGTGATACATTTATTTCATGTATACATTTCATTTTTTTTTTAATGTTTATTTTTGAGACGGAGACAGAGTGCAAGCAGGGGCGGGGCAGAGACACAGGGAGACAAAATCGGAAGCAGGCTTCAGGTTCCAAGCTGTCAGCATAGAGTCTGAGGTGGGGCTTGGACCCATGAACCAGGAAATCATGACCTAAGCTGAAGTCATATGCTTAACCAACTGAGCCACAAAAGGTGCCCCTATTTATACATTTTAAAAGTATTCATGAATGTAGTCACCTGACTATATCCCAATAGTTTCAACACGCACACACATACACACACACACACACACACACACACAAATAAACACGTATACTTGTATGTATTTCCATTCATTAAGGCTGTGTCTCATAAATTCCAAAATATTTTATTTAAAATTAAAAAATCAAATTGAGAGTGAAACAGCTGTGGATAACTGAATTAATAAAAATACTAGTCAGTGTTTTTAAATGATATTATATAAATTGGCAAAATTGCAAAAAAATAATTGGTTGACTTTTTCCTTTTCATATCAATCTTCAAGTACAGTTAAATCTCTGTTAGTATTCTGGATGAATATTCACATGGAAATATGAAGCAGAATAGATAAAATATTATGTTTTAATATGTTTTCATCATGTGTCACCCTTTGTCCATGATAATTTTATGTCTCTTTTGAACTGAGAATCTAGCTTTGTATTTAAGAGTATGTTTAAAAAATTTGCTCCTATCTAGTACAAATAAGTAGAGATAAATTTTAAGCCAGACTTTATGATTAATGATGTCACCATATGCATAATAGGCACTTAGCTGATAATGAAGTTTCCTGTGCAATATATTAAGTCTTTATGTATTATATAAAAGTCTATAATGAAGTATCAGAAAATATAGTTGTAAGCAGAGGCTGGATAAATGTTTTCTGTTATAATTGTTCTAATTTTATATCATCATTATTAATGATTTCATAAGCACCCAATTCTTTCTCCCACCTGAACTGAGAAATGGGCAATTTTTCAAGGCCATAAAAATTTACTGTTGAATTATAACTGCACCCATTATCTGAAAACTGAACTTGTCCTTAGGGTACAATCATTCTGCCAATGACACAGATTTTTTTTCCTTTGCTATTATAAGCAATAGTATTTTTTTAATTTTTATAGTGTAAGTTGCATAAGGTTCTGGTCAATTATTGAGCCTTCTAATTTATTCATATTATCTTCTGTATTTTTTCTTGTTGATTATTTATCAGCTATGTCTTTTCAGTTTTCTGGATTTAACTGAAAAAAATATTTTATAGGTGATATGGTTTAAAAGAGAAAAAAATAAGCCTGTTTCCCTAGTTCATAGTATTCATAAATTGAAGTTATATAGATTAGGATAATATCTATCAATGGTAAAAAAAAAAAAAAGTACATCATCAGGTGCCTGGGTGGATTAGTTGGTTGAACATCTGACTCTTGATTTCGACTCAGGTCATGCCTCAGGTCATGGATGCTTGCACACTGAGGATGTAAGGGACAAACAGCTGTCGGTCTAGCACCAGAGTTTCCTACACTATGAACTGCAATGAATATTTGTATCAAATGAAGCCTTATGTTGTAGAATCTAAAACATGATTTCCTTTGAATCAACCCCTAGAATTTGATTCACCAGAAAGAAGGAGAGGATGCGTGTTTTTTTTTCAGGCTCTTGATACAAATTTTCTGGATTTCCAGAATGGACTTGGCCGTCTCTGCTTTGTAAGACAGAGGAAATGTAATTGGCCAATCAACTCCAAATGAAAAGAATGAAAATGCTAATGATCACATCCATAATGAGTGCAGAGCCTGCTTAAGATTCTCTCTCTCCCTCTCTCTCCCTCTGCCCATCTCCCCCACTTGTTGCTCTCTCTCTCAGAAAAAAAGAGTACATGAGAAAACAAATTTACCAACATAACATGTATTTGATATTTTTCATTTTGTTGATACAATTTGGGGGTAAAGAAACCTTAGAATCAAAAGTCTAGAGGCTCTTGGGTGGCTTAGTCAGTTGAGCAACTGACTTTGGCTCAGGTCATCATCTTGCAGTTTGTGGGTTCGAGCTTCACATTGGACTCTGTGCTGACAGCTCGAAGCCTGGATCCTGCTTCTGATTCTGTGTCTCCCTCTCTCTCTTCCCCTCCCCCACTCATGCTCTCTCTCTCTCTCTCTCTCTCTCTCGCTCTCTCAAAAATAAAGATTTTAAAAAATTAGAAAAGTCTGTGCTGTCTCTGTCTCTTGTTAATACTTAAGAATTACTTGGAAAGATTTTGAATATTCATTCAAGGCAGCAATCTTTCCCTAATAATTGGCATTTAAACAGAAATGAATATTTTATTGCTAGAGTTGAATGAATATTTTATTGCTAGAGTTGAGTGAAAAATAGACAAGTTGGATATTTTGTTTCAAAATGGAACAGGTGCAACAACTGGCAATGATGGGCCAGTTTATTTTAGGCCAACTGTCTCAGGGACAACAACCAAAAAGAGAGAACTACCACGGATTAAAGGATTTGAGAGGCCAACATTCTGCATAAAACAGAAGATAAAAAGTTTTGCATATGATTAAAAAAATGTTTTTTCTCTTGAGGTATTTGTCAATTCAAAGGTGAAGTCTAAGAAGTTAAGAACCTGAGTAGAAACAAAACAGACAAGCAGAGAAGCTGGCCAAAGTCTTAGATGTGTCCCAGAGCTTAGGGGACAAAGGTGGGAGTTCAGGGCCTCCACAGTTGGCAGAATGCCAGGAAATTCCAGCCTTCTCTTTAGGAGCTTGAAGGCTACATTCTAGGAATGAGAAATAATTACAAATAGACAAGTTCAGGCAAAGACTGAAGTCCAGTGTGGAATCAATCCAATCCTTGTTGAAAGCTGCTAACAGATCTGCCAGTGAGTAGAGAATAACCTCTACTCCATCATGTTAGCCCTAATTTTTCTGTTTGTTTTTTTCCCATAAAATTTATGACACTTAATCAAAAATATCAAGCAAGCATGGGGCGCCTTGGGTGGCTCAGTTAGTTGAGTGTCCAGCACTTGATTTTGGCTCAGGTCATGATCTCATGGTTTGTGGGATCCAGTCCCATGTTGGGCTCCTTGCTGAGTGTGGAGCCTGCTTGAGATTCTCTCTCCCTCTCTGTCTCTCTCCCTGCTTCTGCCCCTCTCCCCTGCTTGCTCTCTCTCTCTCTCTAAAATAAAAAAATAAAAACAAGAATTAAGAATGCAGATGGTTAAGATTTCACTGAATACCTAAAATAAAAGCAGATAATAGAAAAGTAACAATAAGATATATCATGTTATTAGTCCAAGATAGATGAAGTGGGCAAAAATAAGTGAGGCTATATGTCCAAATAATAAAATCAATAATGTAAATCTTATTAATATACATAAAACATCATACCCAAAACTATAGAATGCACCTCTTTCTCAAGTGCACATAGAGATTTTCCATAACTTACTGTATTTTCAGTTATGGACTGAATAAGTCACAGTGAGGAAAAGTACAGCATGGGGAATAGAATCAGTGGTATTGTAATAGTGTTGTATGATAACAGATGGTAGCTACACTTGTGGTCAGCATAGCATAAAGTATAGAATTGTGGAATCACCACATTATATACCTGAAACTAACGTAACATTATATGTCAACCATATTTCAATTAAAAGAAAACTATCTCCATTAAATACTTTCTCAGTGAAAGAGAAAATGCAAATCAAAATTTAAAATCCCTAAAAATGTAATGCTAAGCATTAAGCTCTTGGCCTCAGCACCATCTTCTTCGAAACTTCCACATCTTGAGAGCCTACTGGAGGAAGAAGCAAATGTATAGACCAAAGAGAAAAAGAAGAAAGAAAAGGCAGAGGTCCAAGTAAACAGCTAGCTTATGCACCCATGGAAGCCACAGGAGCAGAAACAAGAAAAGAAAGAGGAAAAGGCAGAGGCCAGGGATGCTGGTACAAATTATTGGATAGTATGCCTACTGTCTAGAACTTGTTTCAGTGGATCTAAAACATTAATAGCCATCTAGTCACAATGACCACTTTGGGAGACCCACCTTGCTCATAACAAAACAGTCTCTTTTGGTCCTTTTCCTTGGACCTGTAACATTCAGGACTAGCTCTGTTCTCAGTTGTGGCTGAATGTAACACATGTACAGTAAGTCCCTCTTCTGCTGTATGAGCTGAAAAAAAAAGAAAGAAAAAAGAACACATTATATGGTATAAATGAGATATGTAGAACAATAATCAAAGGGAAATGCAGACTCTTAAGTATTCATATCAATAGAAGTAAATAAATTCCAAATCTAATAATATATTTATTGATCTATTCCAGGAATGCAGCTAACTATAACTTTATATTCAGAAATTATTAACATGTACCATATTTTTAGGTGGAAAGAGAAAAACCTATATATACACATACAAGTACTTCGATGCTGAAAAGGCCTCGTAAAAATTCAGTTTCCATTTCTGATTGTAAAAAGAAAAATAAAATGGTATTTGACAAATGCTTTGTAGCAAGAATATATGTGTATATTTGAGTGTGTTTATATGAATATGCATAAACTATATATATATGATGATATATATACAGATAAACATGTGCATATATGGTGTATTTCTATACAACCAAGTAAAAATAAGTATGATTATCTCATCAGATGCAATAAAAGTTTGTTAAATTTGCTCCCCATTTATAACAATAATAAATGACTTATCAAATTAGAAATATATGGTGATTTCTTTAATATGATTATTTAAAAGTTCTTATAAATATCTACAGCAATTATGTACTTAGTACCAAATTTTGAAAACTTTCTTCTGAATGTGGGTATAACATAAGAATGGTAATTTTTACCATGTTTATTCAGCTTTAGACTGAATGTCTGTGTATTACATGAGCTAAGAAAAAAGATAATTTTATTATTTGCAGATTATGTTATTTTAAATATAGAAACTTCAAAATTTCTACAAGTAAATTATTTGAATTAATACATGAGTTCAGCAAGGTCACTAGGTGGAAAGTCAAGATAGAAAAATCAGTTATGTTACTATATATCTACAAAACCAATTAAAAAAATAAATGTCATTTAAAATAGCACTCAGAGTACAAAATACTTAGGAATAAATTTAATAAAATGTTTCCAAGACCTCTATGGAAGAAAGCATAAATTCATATGCCTCAATATTAAAAAAGGCTTAAATGAATAAAGAATTATACTGTGCTCATAAATAGATATCTGCTATTTAAACTTTAAAATTCTGCCATGGGAAGCAGCAAAGTGTATGTGTGTGTGTGTCGTTTTATTTGGGAAGCGGATTATAAAATTAAGTAAGCTCTACACACAATGTGGGGCTTGAATTTAAGATTATAAAATTTAAATAGAAATGCCAGATGCCAAGAATATTCAAGAAACTCTTCAAAAAGAAAAAGGGAGAAGGATTTACCTCTTTTAGCTTTAGTAATTAAAACAATATTGTACTGGAGAGAATGATATAGACCTAGAGACCAATATATCATCATATGGAATCTGAAAACAAAGTGTGCTGATACAGAAACTTGGTACATGGAAAGATGGCCCTCCAGATGAGTAGGAAATAGAAGAAGACATTTACAACTGGCACTGAAACAATTGGCCATCTCATAAAAAAATAAATTGATCTTTTAACAGTCCATCTGAAGGAAAAATCAGTTCCAGGTGGGTTAAAAACCTAAATGTGAAAGAAAAGTCAATTCGTAAGTGCTACTTAGGGTAGTACTTTTTAAATATGACAAGAAAAGCAAAATCACTGAAAGAAACACTGCAGTTTTTACTTTATTAAAATTAAGAACTTTTGATCATGAAGAGAAGCTAGAAGAAGAAGAATGAAGCTAGAAAGTAGGAGAATATATTTTCCTTATATGTAAATACTTTAGAACTAGCATCCAGGATATAAAAGGAACTTCTACAAAATAAGACATCCCAATAGATCAATGGATCTAGAGGCCTGCCTATTCAGATAAATCATAAAAAGAAAAACTCTAATGGTCAATAAATTAAAATAAAAGGTAGTTCGTCTTATTATCACCAGTGATTTTTCAATGTCAGAATAAATTTCACACATGAAATATAAAAGTTTGCTTCATTATTTTTTTCAGTTGTTTTAAAGTTTATGTATGTATTTTGAGAGAGAGAGAGAGAAAGATAGAGAGTGCACAAGTGGGATAGGGATGGAGAGAGAGAGTGAGAGAGACCTCCAAGCAGGCTTTGTGCTGACAAAGTACAGAGCCCAACGCGGGGCTTGATCCCATGAACTGTGAGACCAGGACCTGAGCCGAAATCAAGAGTCAGACACCCAACCGACTGAGCCATCAGGCACCCAAAAGTTTGTCTCAGTATTGAGAAAATATCTCATGATGAAGAGGTGTTATAAAATTACTGTCCTTAGGAAGTATTACTGTGCAATATAATTAATTATTTAATAATTTATATTAATTCTATTGAGCAAGAGAATAAAAGTGTATTTTTATATTTTGGAGTAGACTTTTTATAATTTAAAATTAACATTTTGAAATTCATTTTACTTGAAAAAATTTTAGACTTTCTCTCTCTCTTTCTCTCTCTCAATGAAAATTTATTCCTCTAACTCAAATTTTGTAAAGACCTGAGCTCATATAGAAATATTCTTGTGAAATAAATTATAAATTTCACCAGGGTAGGGGTACATACATTAGGAAGCTGTTTGTAAGATATTATACCTCTATACACATAATGTATAACAACTGTTTGCCTCCTTTTAATAAATTCATTTAAATATTTTATTGACAATATTAGAAACGATACCTTGAAATTTCTTTAAATGATAACCTTGTTGAGTAGAATGGTCCTCGTGCGAGGTTGTTTTCCTGCAGCACTTTGAATATATCATGCCATTCTCTTCTGGCCTGCAACATTTTTGCTGAAAAATCTACTTATAGTCCTATGGGGATTCCCTTGTACATAACAAGCTGTTTTTCTCTTGCTGCTTTTAATATTCTCTCTTTAACGTATCTTTTGACATTTAATAATAATGTGTGTTGGTGTAGATATTTTTGGGTTGATTTGGATCAGAGATTTGGAGCTCTCTCTGTTTTCTGGACCTGGCAGTCTGTTTCCTTTCTGAGGTTAGGGAAGAAGTTTTCAGTCGTTATTTCTTCAAGTAAGTTCTCTGCCCCTTTATTTCTCTTTTCTCCTTCTGGGACCCATATAATGAGAATGTTATTCCACTTGATGTTGTTCCATAGGTCTCTTAAGCTATCTTCACTTTTTAAAATTCTTTTTGCTGCTCTGTTTGGATGAGTTCCATTGCTCTGTCTTCCAGATGGCTGATCTATTCTTTTGCTATGTATGTTCTGCTATTGAACCCCTCTCGTGTATTTTTCACTTCACTGATTGTACTCTTCATCTCTGGGACTTCTGTTTCATATATTCTTATATTTTCCTTCTCTTTGTGTAAGTTCTCACTGTGTTTTATCCATTCTTCTGATTTCAGTGAACATCTTTAGGACCGTTCCTTTAAAGTCTTTATCAGACACTTTACTTACCTCCATTGCATTAAGTTCTCTTTCTGCAGTTTTATCTTATTCTTTCTTTTGGAACAGATTTCTCTGTTTCCTCATTTTGCTTGACTCTCTGTTTCTTCCTGTGTATTTGGTGAACAGCTACCTCTCCCACTCTTGACGGAGTAGACCTATGTAGGTGGTGATCCCTTGCCCTAACTCTTGGCTGTCTCTTGAACTTTGTGATTGTCTAAGCAGCCTGATTTATTCTTGACAGATCCTCATTGTTGAGGGTGTGCCAAGACCTGTCAGTGTTCCAAGAAGAGGGCTGTCATTTAGCACTTAGTTCATTTTCAGGCTGATTGAAAGCCATCCCTCAGGCAACAGCTCTTAAAGTATGCAAATATATAGTGTTGTGGGGCCAAAATTGTAAACCCTGCAGGCCTCCAGACCAGGATATCTGGAGGCAGTGTCTAGGTGACAGTTACAAAAATCTGGGCTCAAAAAAAATCAGGGCTCTAGACGAGAGTATAAGCTTCTTTTGAGGAGATAGCATTGGGCTGTCTGTAGTGAGGCCAAGGGAGTATGTAAGAATGGTGCCTTCCTGCATATGTTTTCTGGGAATTCCTCTCCTCTAGATATGTGGCAAACCTAAAGCCTGACCCTCAGACTCAAGCTCCAATACAAGTAAATAGGACTTCTTTACAGGAAGACTGGAATTTGTTTCAGTCTGCTATCTCTGCAGTGTCCTGGGGGGTTGTAGCCTGCCAAGTACCTTTTTTCTTATTGTTGTAGTCCTGTGGAACCCAGGAACTTAAGCCCCGTTGGCCACCAAGGAAAACGAATCAAAGGATCTCATGCACACTCCTGCTTTGGTGAGGCAGCTGGGCAGTGTAGGGGCAGGTATGCTCATCTGCTTCAGCAGTGCAGCAGGTGAATACCTTGTCCCTGTGACTGTGGGCTTTAACAAGGGAGTGAGAGAACACCATGACTGCTAGCCCTCATCAGGTCTACTCCCAGAGCAGGGGAATGCTGCAACCTTCTGTACTCACTGGCTTTAGCAAGGCAACAAGAGCATGCCACTTTTGTGTATTCCTGCTATGCAAACAGAGGAATGGACAGAGCAAAATGGCATGTACCGGTGCCTCTGTCTCTGGAGAGAATCTCTGCTGTCTCCTGCACTTGCGGCAAATACTTTAAGATTAGCAAATAAATCTTCATGTATTGTCTAGATGTTTTCATATTGTTGCTTTTATGCTGGGTCCCAGGACAAGTGAGACACACACAAGCCTTTTAAAAGGAGAATCCAGTTTCCCTTAGCTGTTTAGGTCCCTTGGACATGAGCCCCATTAGTTTCCTAGCCGGTGTTTTGGGAATGCATCTCTTTGGTACAGATCCCAAGAGTTGGAGTGCCTGATGTGGGGAACAAATCCCTCACTCCTCCAAGAGAATCTCTGGACTTATAAGATCTCTTCCTATTGTGGGTGGCCACACCAGAGGTGGGGTTTTTGGTGAGACTGACTGCATCTCTCCCTCTCCCACCTATCTCCATGTCTTGTCTTTTATTCCCACCACCCCTTATTGGGGAGAAGCAATTCAACTAGTTTTCACTTCTTTTGCAGACAGAATTGTTCCAGATGTAGCTGCATATAGGTTGTGTCTGTGGGAGTAGGTGAGTTCAGGATCTTCCTACACTATGTTCTGTAATAGTCCTTCATTTACTTTTCAAGTACATAGCAATCACATAATAGCTGCCCTTACTAAATCTGATTTTGTTTTATAAAATCTACCAAAACAGTAATGATAGCTCATCAATGAGTTTGGCATTCAATTCATGATTCTCCAAAATTACCTGTCTGAAATGATATATACATTTTTTATCCAGCACGCTGAGACCCTTTAAAGTACATAATATCCAGTAAAGAATATAAAACAGCACTGCCAGACTTAGTCAATAATTACACAGAATTTTAATAATGATTAAGATGACTTCCTTTTTGTGTCTATGTAAAAACATTTGGAAGTTAATTTGCCTTAAAATGCTGAAATCTTATATTCACATTTATTTCATTTGTTTCAAATTACTCATTATATTGTGAAAGAGAATCAGCTCCTAATTGTGACATTTGTTGTTATTTTAACTTATCCAAAAACAGCTCACATCTTTTATCTTTTTAAAATATTGTGGACATTTTTAAAAAGAAAATTAAAATAATTTGAAGACATTATTTCTAAATGTCTAGCTGGGCCAAACAAATGTGGCCAAAAATGAAATATCAATGTATGTTCAAAAGTTAACATCTAGCAGAAATCTAGCATTCTAACATGTTAGAAATTAAGCTGCTTTTTGGGGCACCTGGGTGGCTCGGTTGAGTAGCCCACTTTGGCTCAGGTCATGATATTGCACTCCGTGAGTTCAAGCCCTGCGTCGGGCTCTGTGCTGATAGCTGGGAGCCTGGAGCCTGCTTCTGTTTCTGTGTCTCCCTCTCTCTCTGCCCCTCCCACATTCGTGCTCTGTCTCTCTCTGCCTTTCAAAAATGAATAAATGTTTAAAAAAAAATTTAAAAAAAAAGGAAATTAAGCTGTTTTCATTTTATTTTTTTTTTATTTTTTATTTTTTTAATTTTTTTTTTCAACGTTTATTTATTTTTCTTGGGACAGAGAGAGACAGAGCATGAACGGGGGAGGGGCAGAGAGAGAGGGAGACACAGAATCGGAAACAGGCTCCAAGCTCTGAGCCATCAGCCCAGAGCCCGACGCGGGGCTCGAACTCATGGACCGCGAGATCGTGACCTGGCTGAAGTCGGAGGCTTAACCGACTGCGCCACCCAGGCGCCCCTAAGCTGTTTTCATTTTAATAAAAGTTCAGTTTTAAAAATTTCTATGAAACAATATATGACCAATGACTATGACAAATATGACCAATAAATATAATCAAGAATAATTAAATATTTTTGAGACAACCAAAGCAGAATTTATGTTATAATTATTAGAATAATTAGCATTAAGTTCTAGAAGTAAATCTTCAAAATTATTCAATTATATATTATATAAATTGTGTTAACTTAAATAGTAGTTCCACATCTTGTCAAATGTGTATGAAAAATGCTATTTAGTGTACCTCCTAGTAGAATATATACATTTTACATTATTATCTTTAATGGTCAATAAACCCTAAGTGAAGAATGGGTTTAGCTTTGTTTCTTTGGGCATTTCACATATGTATTTATATGTGGCATGGTTTTTAGTTTCATGTATGTAAAAAATATTCCCTTTTCAAAATTATTAATGTTCTTTTCCCCTTTGTTTTTCGGTCTGCAAGACTTTCTCTCTTCGTCAACCAAGGCATATATCTGTGTAGGGAGATGGGTATGGTGGTAGTAATGGTGATGGGTGGTTGTAAAATAGAATTTATCATATGGGAATAATCAAAGAGCAACACCAAAGTAACATTCAGCTCCTTGAACATAAAAATATAAGTTTTGAAGCTAGAAAATAACCTTGAAACTCTGGCTATTCTGTTAAGAGAAAAAGCATATATATATATATATATATATATATATATATATATATATATTTTTTTTTTTTTTGTCATGGCCTAATCCTGGAGTAACTAGTGCATGATTTTTCTGGAATGTACAGAAGAAAGTACCTATGCTCATTTATGAGTAAATAACTTCGATGGTAGCAGAAGGGTCCAAGGTGGAGATAGAGAGTGGAGAAGGGAAGAAGGTAGAGAGGTAATCAGAAACGTGTTATCATTTCTCCTCTCTAGGCTTTTATAAACTAGCAGGGGGCTAGTAATTCCTAAGGTTTTTTTAACTGCTGCTCTGTGTGGGCCTCTGGAACAGGGTTCTATGGTGAAGATGGCATTTCCAAAGTGATACATCCAAGTGTAGAATGGAGGTTCCAGCAACATGATCAGAAAAGGAGATTATCTAGATCATCTCATATCCTAAGTGTTATGGACAATACATCAATAGTTAGTGGGCCTGCTCTTGGGCCTGCTGTGATAGGGAAACAATGTTTTTAAAGCAGTCCAGGGTAGGGCAACTGATTTGGAAGTTGGGGAAGAGAAGATACAGGGGAGGCTTGGTGCTCAAAAATTACAGTTTGCTCAAAGGTAGAACAATCAGCATGAGAAGATGGGCAATGTCTCCCAAGATTTTTATCCTACCTAAAGTAAGGACCATTGGTTCACTGGCCACAACTCAGCAGGATGTGGGCGGTTAGATTAGGAAATTGGGTGTTGCTTTTGAGGCTTGATGCTGACCTATGCACAATAAGGACCAGCCAGAAGGGAATGCCACTCGAAGTTATGTACCCTCTCTAGGAGCAGCCTACATCCAATGATTGGTCAAGTTTGGAAACAGAGGTTCAACTTTGGTTGAAGGTTCTGCTTCTCAATTCAGGATATCCCTGGAGTGGCAACTATGGTGAATGCCTAAGTGAAAAGTAAACCCTCAGAAGATGAGAATAAAACCTAATAGAGATTCAGGGACCTCGAACAACTCTGGGCACACAGTAAAACCACTGAATTGTACACTTTGAAATGGTGTATTTGGTGTAATATGAATCATATCTCAATTTTATTTTTATTTTTTTATTTTATTTTTTTAATGTTTATTCATTTTTGAGACAGACGAGAGAGAGAGAGAGAGAGAGAGACAGACAGAGTGTGAGCAGGGGAG
Source organism: Lynx rufus (assembly GCF_022079265.1). Lineage (NCBI taxonomy): Eukaryota > Metazoa > Chordata > Mammalia > Carnivora > Felidae > Lynx > Lynx rufus. Next base: position 155,407,964 of record NW_025814834.1, read on the forward strand.
GGACAGAGGGAGAAAGAGAGAGAGAGAGAGAGAGAGAGAGAGAGAGAGAGAATCTGAAACAGAGTCCAGGCTCTGAGCTGTTAGCACAGACCCTGATGTGGGGCTCAAACTCACAAACCACTAGATCCTGAAATGAGCCAAAGTTGGACACTTAACCAACTGAAATGCCCAGGTGCCCCTCATTTCTCCATTTTAAAAACAAATATTTATCATGTCTGAAGAAACTAAGGTAACCAAAATTTGAGCTAAACAAAAGCGAGACTGGATGGGGAGAGGAGCGAATGGGAGAGACAGCTAGTTAAGGCAGCTAAAGCATCATTAAACCTAGTGAATAAGTCAAAAGAATACTTGAAATTGACATGTCAAGAAGAAAGCAAGAAAACGGTATTATTTAGAGATTTAGAAGGGAGCATGAGATAAGCTAGAACCCAAATCTTTAGAACTATCAGGCTCTGAGGAATTGGCTTGGCAGAGATATTTTCTATTCATTATAAACTCATTAAAATATGTGATATCTTTAAAAGATATGCATTGTTTTATGGACTGAATTGTGCCTCCCCCAAATTCACATGTTGAAACTCTAACCCTTAATGAGACTGTATTTGGAGATGAGGATTTTAAAGAGGTAAAATTAAATGAGGTAATGAAGGTGGGCCCTAATCCTAATAATTAATAACTAATAACTAATTCTAATAACTCATGTCCTTATAAGAAGAGAGACACTAGGAATGCATGCACACAGAGGAAAGGACATGTGAAGACACAGCAAGAAGGAGAACATTTGCAAGCCCAGGAGAGAGGCCTCAGAAGAAACCTCATCTGCTAACACCTTGATCTTGGGCTTCCAGCCTCCAGAATTGTGAGGAAATACATTTCTCTTTTTTTTAATGTTTATTTATTTTGAGAGAAGGGAGAGCCCGTGCAAGTGTGCGTGGGCCCTCTCTCGGGGGGAGGGCAAAGAGAGAGGGAGAAAAAATCCCAAGCAGGCTCCAGGCAGTCAGTGCAGAACTTGACACAGGGCTGGAACTCACGAACCATGTGATCATGACCTGAGCCAAAATCGAATGTCAGATGTGTAACAGACTGAGCCACCCAGGCGCCCTGAGAGAATACATTTCTGGCTTTTAAGCCACACAGTCTATGCTTTTGTTCTGGTAGCCCTAGCATAATAATACGTGCATATTACTTGGATAAAAATAAAACAATAGAAAACACACAATAAAATCAGTCATTATTTCTCTTACACAGAGACTACATGAGCCCAGAGAGCTCTACTGAATGCAAAGCCTTTCATCCTTTGTATCAGTGTGGTAATTGACAGAAGCCTTTATTAGCTTATAAAGCGAGAAAAAAAAAGTCCATAAGGGTGTAAGATAAACAAATTCAAGACCACTTAACCATCTATACTTCCAATGATGGACAATAGCTAAAAACAAAACAAACAAACAAAAAGCCAATTCAAACTAAGAGAACAGAAACCAAATAGTTTGAATGGAAATGGCTGTATAGTGGGGGGATGGCATACTCATCTGTAAAGCCAGATTGCCTGGGATTGGATTCTAATTCTACAGCTCATTAATTGTGAGATATTAGGCAAATTCCTAATTTATCAAAGATGCAGTTTCCCAACTCATAAAGGAGAGCTAATGTCACGTCTTCCTAACAAGGTTGTTGGGAGTATTGATTGAAACCAAATGTGTAAATTATTTTTTATGGAGAATGCCACATAGTCAGATCTTAATAGAAATTAGCTTTAAAAAATAATAAATAAAAATAGAAACAAAAGAAATGAGCTTTGCCTCAGAATTACCTTTATGGATTTAACAGAATATAAATTAATTTTTTTATGGTATTGCAATAGCAACTATGGCCTGAAAAGGAACACAAAGGCCTTAATTACTCCTTTTCTTAAAAAAAATACATTTTTAGACTGATAGTATTTGGGCCTAAAACCTCCAGTCTCTGAAGTGGACTACCAATGAGCAATCAATTCCCAATTTCTATTTAAATGTTTCTACCTTGCAATGGAGAGGAATTATAATAAATCTCTTTACATGGTTTTCCATTGAAGTCTTTCTGCATCACCTCACAGGTATGTTTTGAAACTCAGAAAAGAATTTTATATAGACCCTATAGATTTTTATACAGATGCTAAAAATGGGAGCTACAGCTAGGACTTGACAGACTCAGACCAGTTAGTACAAGAATGAACAGGTGTCCAGAAGAAGTGCCCTTTGAGACTACATTGGATTAGACTGGATTCCAATAGTAGGATCTTGTTGCAGTAAACCTTCTCTTAAAAAGTTAATAAAAACCAGTCAAATACAGGGATTTATACTTTGAAGTCACTTTATTTCCTTAAATATCTAAATCACATATGTTGTTGAAGCCAGGGATAACTTATCATGGAACTATATTAACATTTTCCATGAAGTACATAAGGCCGTAGAATGGAGAGAGAAGGTGTAACGATTCTGGTTTTGGTAGGTATTTCGGTTGATGATTTTCAGTTATCTTTCACTTAATCAAAATATTTATTGAGCGATGACTTTGTTCCAGGAACTATAATATAACATACCATATACCCTTTATAAAAAGAATTCATAGATTTATACGGGAGGCAGATAAACCAATAATCACAATGCATTAATACACACTATTTTTGGAAAGCCTTTCCTCAATTTAAATCTTAGCAGTCTACTTAGTTTTGAAGGCGATGGGGACCATTTGATGGTGTTTACAAGGGGTTATTCTAATTATGGAACGTGGCCACCCAATGCCTACTAAATAAATTAAAAACTCCTTAGCACATTGTAATTGTACTTTATGATCTGTTCCCTCATCTCCCATTCACATTTCCCCAGCTGTATATTCTTTCCCAAACAGGGTATTACATGTCTTGCTTTAGTGTCTTTGTGAAAACTACCTGGTCTGCTCCACTATTCTTTCCTCTTTTGTAAGAATCAGTGAAGCCCAACGCCTACTCATTCATCTAAACTAAACACATGTGTCATCTCCTTAGAAAAGTCTTCCCCGGGGGCACCTGGGTGGCTCAGTAGGCTAAATGTCTGACTTCATCTCAGGTCATGATCTCATAGTTCCTGAGTTCGAGCCCCTCATCGGGCTCTGTGCTTACGGCTCAGAGCCGGGAGCCTGCTTCAGATTCTGTGTCTCCTGCTCTCTGCCCCTCCCCGGCTCGACTCTGTCTATCTCTTAAAAATAGATAAACATTAAAAAATTAAAAAAAAAATTTCACCAACTCCATTGTTTCTGCCTGCTCTGCCATGTTCAGTGAGTCACTTCTACATCTGGTCCCACAAAACTTTGGGGCTATTACTATCAACACTCATCACATAACCCTGTAATCACTGAATCACATGCTTAACTCTACAGACAATGAGGCAAAGGCTTTTGTTAGTCTTTTTGTCATAACACAATATCAAGGATGTAGGCAGTCAAAAATGTGTTTGAATATTTGTGGTTGGAACAAGGAAGAGGTGGGAAATGGTAGTGGAGGGGTACGCACGTTTTACATCTTTGTTTACAGTATTAGATGACAGTACCATAGAATTGAGTTATTCTCCGTAAGAAACAGAGAGCCACTGGGGCTTTTAAACAGATCTGTAATATATCAGATTCATGGATTCATTGTTCTAGCAATTAGATGTGAGACTAGGCTAAGAATAACATTTGTCAGACACTGATTTGATGGAGTAGATGCTGTCAAATTGAGCTAGCTAGTAGTCGCTCCCTCATTCCCCTTGCAAACCTGCATGATCTTTCAAATAGGGTGACTTTCTGTTTAGTCACAAATGCAGCCAGTATGCACAGAAATGGCTGGTCTAGTTACTATGATGAAACATGTAAGCCCCTGTGCACCTCTCTCCACCCATAACTCTTCAGTTGTCTCATTTTCTTTCCTGGGACGTCCTTCCTGCCTGTAAGTCAGCAAGCAAAGTTACTGTGCTCACCAAAGAAACTCCAGGATTCCATTTCAGAGCCCCAGGCAGCAACATTTCTGGGTAATTGATGCCCGTGCCCTCCTCCATTTTAAATATTTTAATTGTCGCTCCTGGTTACATAAGTAATTCTGACAAAAGTACTGGATTGGGGGCAATAGCTATAATATGCTGGGGTTGTTGGACTATCACGGGTAAGTGTTAACAACCAAATGGACATCTCCAGTGAGGTGGAGCATGTGCAGTTACAGCTGAGATTCAGTTCCAGGTGAGGGAAGAAAGTGTTAAGTTTCCCAAACTTAAGGAAAAAGCATTAGGTTCAAAATGGGGCAGAAGCTCAGTTAGTAAGAATAGGATGTATTATGTCTTCCTAGATTAGGAATTTGTTATCAGAATGTTAGAATATCAGGGCAAAGTTTTTAAATAATAATTATAAATTTAGAAGTGGTCCTTGAGTATGAACGGAGTAACATTACACATAGGAGATGAAGTACCAAGCTTCTTTGGGGACAGTAAGATGAGGATATAAGAAGCCAAGCAAATTCTGAGTTCTCACGAGAAGAATTTGCCTTTTCATTAATATGCATGGTCTAATATAATTTATGTTACTTTTCTAGTCATACTGGATACCTTCTTCTTCACCTCTTATATATCATCAGTTACCAGATCTTACAAATTTTACCTCATGTATTTTAAAAGTCTATGACCAAATGTCTTTTTCTGGATTACTGTGTGCAATGGGGGAAGGCTATTGCAAGATTGAGTAGAAGGATGATCAGATGAATCACGATGGTTCACAGACTTAAATTAGTTCATCTAAATAGCAGTGGAGCTGTTGAAAAGTAGTCAAATTCTTGGTACTTAAGGTAAAAGTGGTAGAATTGCCAAACTATTAGAAGCAGAGTCTGAGCCAACAAGAAGAGTTGAAGATGATATCAAGATCTCTAACCAGAACAATTTCAAATGCTGGAATTGCTATTGTATAAGATGGGATAGACTGGAAGGAGAACGAGTTTGGGCAACGGACCAAAGCATGGATTTGTGTACGTTAATGAGAAAATCATTATACAGCAAAGTGGAAAACTTGAGTTGGCCAATGGAGATTAGATTCTGGGGCTCCAGAGAAATTCCACACTACAGATAAAAGTATATTTGATAAACCAAAGCATATTGATAATATTTAAATCCATAGGTCTTGTACACTATATTGCATACTCCCATATAATTAAGATATTTGCTTTTGCACACAAGCATACTGATAGTTCATATATTATCTATCTATACAATATATATATGTTACATATTATATATCCAAATATATACACACACACACACACACACACACATTCAATTCCTACTTATACATCAGTTAAAATACATATATATTTTCACAAAAAAGCACATGCAAAACTGTTTATAACAACACTGATTATAATATCCCAGACTAGAAGCAATTCATATATTCAACTTTGTTAGAAAGGGTAAACATATTCTGGTATATGTATACAATGAAATATTATAGAGTAATGGGAATAAATGAGTTACAACCATCTATAGTAATGTAGATAAATGTCACACACATAATGTTGAGCCAAAATAGCCAGACTAAAAAAGCATATATTACTTTTCCATTTATATAGGATAGAAAAAAGTTTGAGAAGTCAAAATAGTGGTTAACATTGGTGGGGTGTGACTTGAAGGGGATACAAGGAGAACTTCTGAGGTGTTGATTTTGGTCTTTCTCTTCAACTCAGTGCTGGTTATGTCATTTTATTCATTTGTGAAAAGTCAACAATGTGTACACTTGTGATTTGTGTACTTTTTGCTTTTATATTATATTTCAAATAAAACCTTTACTTAAACTATTTTTATTGACCCCATTTCTCCCTCCAGCTACTGATGTTGGAAAAGACACAGTAGAGAGGGAAAACCTGACCTGGTAAGTGAAAGAAAAACATGATTAGAACCAGTTTCCTTGAATAGATGAGATGAGATGGAAAATAGTACACAAGAAGAGAATTTGGCCATTGCTAAGTTCATGGGTAGACAAACCATCCACTGTGTCTGGAAAAAGCTCCAGAGCATGGACACAGATGCAGGGAGGAAAGTGGATACTTGTCTTAAGAGAATTCCAATATCTATATTGATTGCTTACATTTTCCACATGAAATCAGAATTTGATTAAATCAGATGAGAGTAGTATGGGGAAAAGTATTGGGAGTTAAAGATAGTGAAGGTAAAATGTAACCATTTAGAAGAGTAGAAGATTAATTTACTGAATTAATATTACCAAGAATGTTAGGTGCATATGATTTCAGTGTTCAATAAATTGAAGTGAGCCAGACAGAGTGTGTGTGTGTGTGTGTGTGTGTGTACATGTGCATGAACATGTGTGCATTGTGTGTATATTATTTTCCAATAATATTCAACTACACTGATATGTGGGCTAGAAAAATGGATTTAACCAGAATTATTGTTTAGCCTTGTAGATGAAACAGAGTGAGAAAAAGACAGAAGAACTGAGTATATGTACGGGTGAATGAATTTAATGATTAAACATAGAATTTAATCTACATAAAGTTATATATGAGGACATGAACAAAGGAAACGATAGTGAACTGTTACTAAGATCATAGATTATGGATACAAATGGCATTGAACACTTAAGGCTTGGGGTACAAAAAGCAGTGAGATCAAGGATAAGAGGTGATAAGAAATTAAAATTTAAAACATAGAGTGTTGGTACTTAGCATTGGAATGATAAGGTCAAGTGTAATGCCATGGGAATAAGAAAGCAATAAAGATGACATCATAGGAGTGGAGGAAGAAAAAAAGGTGGAGACCAGAATATTGGTAAAATCATCTATGTTGATTATAATTTGATAAAATTGTATGTCTATGAAATAGAAATGATCATGAGTGATGAGATAAGCAGAGTCAGAAAAATAACAATGACCAGGGAGTTAAGTATTAAATGGTAAACTTTTAAAAAGATTCTAAGTGGACATATGCAATGGATCTGTGTGCTGACTTAGAATTTTGTATTTTATAGTGGTAGAGGGAGAAGCAACGATACGTATCTTAACTTACTTTTTACCTAATGTGGTCACTTGGCTTTGAAAGCTGAAATTTATTATAGTGTACTAAGGTTAAGTCCTTTTCTTTGGTTATGTTTATAATGGAAATTTCATTTCAATTGAATATGATGTTTATATAAATGCAGAGTCCATAGAACCAGGATTGCTTTGAAATGTATAGAATATGTTTTTAAATAAAAACAATGGTTGATTTAATTGTCTCCTACAATAGGAAGAATGTCAAGATAATGAGTAAAAAAATCAGATAAATATGTAGGAATAGAGTTTGCTTCTCTGATCTCACCACAACAACGGAAAATACCTTCACAATGTCCTTAAATATTTAGGTATTTTCCTCAGCATATATGTGATTTTGGAGGCTTAGTTTTATGAGTTTTTGTGAAATAATTAAATATAATTAAATAGACTTAGTTGCTTTATCTGATCATAATATCCTTGTAAATATACATGTTCAAACAGTATTCCAACATTTTTACATATTATACTGAGATGTGCAAATTTATATAAAATGTAGACTCCACCAGAGCAGTTGAAATACAGTACTTATTTATTCCCAAGGTCTTTCATAAGAAACAATGAAAGACTTCTGTGCATGTTTAATGAATTAAAAACTACTTCAACTTTTCATAAAGTTCATTGAATCTCTTTCCATTTTAGTTATTGTTATGGTACAGAAGTCATTTCAAGCTTCTCTAGCGATCTAAAGAAATGCCTCCAGAATGCTGCAGGTTGATGAATAGCAAAATTGGACAATATAATTTTTGACTTTCATTTTAGTTTGTGCAGCCCCACTTTCATCTGTTTTATACATTGGGATTCCGCTTCAAGTTATGTGTGAAGCAATAGTTTTTACTGATGAAAAGAATAATGATGACAAATACCGGATATACAGAAATGGGCACTAGATCCAATGATGTGTTTTATCTATATAACCATTCTACATAAAACACAAATAACTTATATTTAATAACTTATCTTTTTTGTTTCTTAACATTATGTGGCAAATGTCAAAAAACAAAGATTTTAGTTTGCTGTTACCATACTAAAGGTTACCATAGAACCCAGAACTCTTTCTGATATATATTAACTGCTCCATAAATATTTGTTAAATAAATGGATAAGGAGACAGAAGGCTATGCAATTCTTAATCTTTCAATGTTTTCTTTGCTTCCTTTAGAAAAAAAATAGGGGAAAAACTGTGACCTCAGTTATGAGGAACAAATGAGATAATGTGTGATGAAATACTCCATAAACTGTGAGCACTCTCCCTTTTAAATAAAAATTATAAGAAATTATTATTGGATAAGATAATCTATTTTCATTAGCTCAGCATTCAAAGTCACAAAAATAATACACAAATAAAGTTTTTGGTGGTATCTTTTCCAGTAACCTCAATCATCTTGGTAATTTGAGGTGTGTGCGGGGATAATCCACAAAGAAATGAGACAAAAATCTTGCAGTAGACATTGTCAGATAAAGGTCCTATAGTTTTACAAGGGAAACGGAATGGCCCAGTATTAAGAAGACAAAAGCAAAAATGAAACCCAAGTTCTCTCTTGACCTCAACTATGATCTGGGATATATTGTTCCAACCAACTGGAGTAAATTTTAATAGCCCTAATATTACCATAGATAAAAGTGATTTTATAGAATACAATGGCACCCATAGAATGCTCTTTCTAGAGGAAAGCAGACTGTCAGACCATGATTATTTTAATAATTACATACTCTCTATCAGAATCTGTATTAGGCATTTTATATACATTATCTGATTTAGCTGTCATAACAGCTCTAAGAGTTTCAAATTATTTTTCTCATCAAGCCGCAAAGAAATGAATGGGTTTGTGCACTGACCCAAGCAAAAAGTAGAAGATTTGAAATTTCAATTTCACTTTCTCCAGCTCTAAATGTGTGTTCATTCCATTTCAGAAAATGAAGCCATACCCCAGTAAAGAGTAGGTGGAAATAATTTGGTGGAGCAATAAAAATGAGTTTTTAAAAACTGTACTACAAATAAAGCCCCTGTTACAAGGAAGCAACATTTTAGCACACAACGAGATGCTCAGAAAACCACTAGAATTCAGATCAGTGAAAAACTAAGAAATACAGGGTCTGAACAAATAGATCATTTTATTTACAAAGTACTGAAAATGTATAACAGAATCCCAATCAATGTTTAAAATCATTGTCCATATCTGTCCAATACTCTGCTGATATTGACAGTTTACTTAAATATGTAGTTATTTTCCTATACTGTAGGTCAATCATATTTCCTCATACTTTTATAGCCTTCATATTTGATTTAAAAAAATGTCCTGACTTGCTGGATAAATACAATAAAGCCATAGTAGATTTATCCTCTTTTTTGTGTGAGAAACCACACAAAATTAACAAGAAAATTTAAATCCTAAATGTGTTATAATAAAAACAAAGACTGAGAAAAGCTACATAATTAAAAATGCATACTTTAAAAAGATAGTCCATATGAGATAAAATTCACCCTCAAAGTAAGTGCACAATTTCATGAAGCACCAGTAAAAATATTGACTTAGAGTGCAGGGATAGTGTCCTTATCCATATAAGTTAACTGTTGAGAAACCTGTGGAGACAGAATTAATTATAAGAAAAACTTTTCTGGGCCTGATTTAGTTCAGAGACAGACACAAAGAAATACAGAGTGCCATATGTGAAGGAAGCAGTCTGTCTCTGTGGACTCGATGAATTTTAAAGTCTAAGAAGCTACCACTTCCTCATCTATTATTGGAAAATATTGCAAATGACTAGTTTAGAAATCAGTAATTCATTCAATTATGAATAATTTAAAGAAGATGGCACAACATACAAAGATCAAAATAATCACGTAAGTTAGAAGCAATGCTTCTCAATAGATAAAAATCATTCAATGGGAATGTGTTGCCACACGCCAGATAAAAACTGTAAATAAACATTTCACTATTAATTCTGTATAATATGTCCAATCAACCAGACCATTGACGGTACTGTGTCAATAATGATGATTGATCTCACTGTTCACGAACCATCATAGGGTGGTATTTTTCTCTAGAGTGTTTCATCTGAACATCTGATGCTTTCTTCTTGTATTAGCACCGAGAAATATACGCACTGGGATTTTTGGACAGAACTTGAATGTATATACCAGTTCATGTCTTAGAAGCAAAGTACCTAACTCTGAACTTCCCCCTCATTTTAAAGCTAGGAGAAAACCAGCTGTTTCACTTAGATGGCAATCATTTACATGATTATTGGGTGTTCTCTAGCAAATTTTTCACAGTGGGAGACTTTTTACAGATCAGACATTCATCAGTGATAGAGGAAAAGATTGCAAAACAGTCTAGTTAAATGTTATTATGGGGAAATTGCACATTTTGTCTATTTAAACATTATTGCTTTGTTTTGGAGTGTAGGCTCAAATAAGCTTTAGAATATAAAATTTCCGAGAAGTCATTTTCTTTAAGAAACTAGCTAGGTTAAAAATAAACTTTTGTCAGCAGAAAAACTGTTTAGCTAACTGTTTGTAATCCTTAGCTGGAGAAGAGCAGAGGGAATCAAACTCCATCAATTGTGTGATAAATAGCCTGGGCTGTAGAACTTTCAAGCAGAGGGTAGTCATGTGAGAGAAGCATGCTCGCTAGACAGTATTTTTATCCTTTAAATTAAAGTCATGGGATTGCGGGGTAGAGAGGTTGAGGGAGAGGGCACAGTCATTCGATTTGAATTTTTGTTTTTGTTTTTGTTTGTGTTTCATTTTGATTCAGGCAGTGAATAAATTCAAAATATCTTCTCTTACCCAATCTGTATGGGTGTAAATACCTGAATTCTATAGAGATAAGTTCAGTTCAGCAGCTTAGCTATTTGAAAAACATTGACACCCAAATTGACCTGCTCATTTCGTACCTCTGAGGCCACAAGCCTCCTATCGGCAGGAGCAGCTGGGGCAGCTTATAGAACACATCAAGATGTGTCTCAGCATAAGTAGCTTTTGGAAAAATGGAAGGGTTTTAACCACAGATAGATAAATAGCAAATGGTAGCATATAAGAATGGTCCATGGTACTTCAAAGTATTCATGGTATTGTTTTTCTTTAGTACTTGTATTAAAATAGCATCTGATTTTAAATATTTTTAAAGAAATAACGTGCATATATGTATATACATGTATATGTATATTTAGTCTGTAATTTTGAGTTTTTGATATATTTAGTTACTTGGAACTTAAATTTTGACATGTTTTCTAGATTTTAAGTCCTGTCTACTGAACATTTTGGTCATAGATATTGTCATTATTATTCGTTGACTAAAATTTCTTTAAGGGCTTCCATTGAAGTCAGTTTAGAATTCTGGAAAAAAAATGCACAGTAAATTTTGTATTCTAGATGAAACAGTAGTGATGATTGTCTTTTTAAATAGAAAAAAAGGATAGTGCAAGATGTAAGAAAAAAGAGAAGAGAAAAAATAAATGCAGCAGGGAGAGGTAGAAAGACATCGAGATATAAAGAGGCAGAGAGGTTTCATTCTTAACACAGATACTGGGAATTTTATTCTCAGTATATTCTCCACCCAGTGCAATACACTTTAATATTACATGTGTACTTATATATGTACATATGCAATATATATTGTGATTTATAATTCTAAACTTATCCTGTTCTACTTGTACTTAATATTAAACCACCTCATAAAATCTGAGCAGTTAACAACAGTACAGTCCCATTAAGTCTCTCATTCTTTTTTTGTTACGTATATGTATATTCTACATATATTCCTTCAAATATTCTGTCTGGCATCATATTCCTTCAATCTGAAGAATTTCCTATGGCATTACCTTATATCATTACTTTTAGTACATTTTTTCTGTCAATGAATGGTGTCATTTGTTTTTCTTATCTGAAAATACCTTTTTTCAAATAAGTGCTGTTTTGGTTGGATGTAAAATTCTGGAGAAGGTTATATATTTTAATTTTAATATATATTTTTAGCACTTTAAAGATGTCTTTTTGCCTACATTTCTCTATGCTCAGAATATAATTATATTTTAACACTTTTAAGATGTCTTTTTGCCTACATTTCTGTATGATCAGAAGTCAGCCATTAGTTTTATTCTTACTTTTGTTTCCCTACATATAAGGTGTTCTTTTCTGTGCTGCCTTCAAGATATACTTTGGCCTTGCAAAATTAGATTCTTATATGCTTATGTATGACTTTATTTTATTCAACTTGAGGTATATTAAACCTCTAGAGTATCCATTAATATATGTTAATACTGTTTATAAATTTCATGGTACTTATTTGGAATGTTTTTCTGTTCTATTCTCTATGTTTTTTCAATATTAAACTTGATTACATCTGTGTTTGAACACTTCTCATTGCCCCATAAATCACTGATGCTTTTTTCAATGTTTACAATATTTTCCATTCTTTTCATTCAATTAATTATTATTTTATTGATCTACAAGTTCACTGACCGTTTATCTGTTTCCATTAATTCGTTCTAGTTATATCATTCATATATGTATATATGTATATATATGTAGTTTTAGAATTTGTTTAATAGTTTCCATTCCCCCCTAAAGATCTCTATGTACTCATTATTTCTATGTTTTCCTTTAAATCATTAAGCATAATTATAATGGTGGTCAAAAAATTCTTATTTGTCAATGTTAACCCCTACAGTCATCTCAAATTTTATTTTTACTGAGTTTTTATTAACTTATAATGGGTCATATTTTCCTGCTTCTTTATATGTCAAGTATTTTGTGCTTGACATGGTGGATTATACTTTGTAGGATATCTGGATTATGTTTGCCTCCTCAAAGATTATCGATTTTTGTTTTGCCAAGAATCTTTAATAAGATTTGATTTTATACTTTGCTGTGGCCTATTTCTTTTTTTTTTCCTTTTTTCCTTTTCTTTTTTCCATTTCTTCTTTCTTTCTTTCTTTCTATCTCTCTCTCTCTCTCTCTCTCTCTCTGCTTTGTCTTCAATTAAGAACATTGTACTAACTTTGATAACATGGCCTTTTGAAACCTCAAGTGAGTGATCAGCTGCCTACCTAGATCTAATGCTCATTGTCAAGGCAAAATTTCCATCATTTTTCAATATGTCATGACCTCTAAAATCTCTGTTCTGATCTCAGGCCCCTAGCAGCTGCTCTTTATTAGACCTTATTGGAGTCTTACCCTATACATGTGCCGCCTCACCCTCAGACAAATAGCCCCAGGGAACCCCTCTGCATATTTCTGTGTCTACCTTCTGTGTACCTCCCTACTCTCCAGTAACCCACTCCACAAATTTTAGCAACCTCAGCAAACTTTGATTTTACCTTTTTAGTTCAGCAAGACTGTTATCTCATTAGGCTGTAATTCAGAACATACCCTCAAGCAGAAAGTTTGGGTGAACATAAGGTTCATAATATTTATTCTTTTCTCATGGATCACAGCTCTGTGATGCCTACTGCTCAATGCTTGAAAACAGATCCACATGTCTTGCCCATTTTCATATAGTTTATGTGATGAGGACAAATCTGATACCAATTATTCCACCATGGCTGGAAACCAAAGTCTACACTTCTCACATAACTTGACTTGCAATTGTCTTCCCAGTTAATTTGAATTACTGATCACCACTTACAAATGTAGGCATTTTCTTCACAGTTAAAAGCAATACTTCCGGTTGCTCAGATGAAATCTTGGAGTAATTCTTGATTCTTCTCTTTTATGCTTTTCATCTAACCCACTAGCAAATTCTAGTTTTATCTTCAAAATATATTCATAATATTTAACCATGTTATGGATTAACAACCACCCAATATTTCCACAGTATTCCAGCCTCTTTTCTGTCCAGAATTACTACAATAGCTGTAAAGCTGGGTCCCTCCTTCTATCTTTGACCCTCTCAAGGTTGTCAATTTTCTTATACAGCATTTTTCTGCTTATTAGGAAAAGATGTCACCTATGATCAAAAACTTTCAATAGTTTTTCGTGTCTTACTTGCAGACAGTTCACAGGTTCTTGCAGCAGCCTGAGAAGATACAGAATTCCACTCCTTATTATCTTCATTTTCTATCACCCTTCCCTTTTTTTACTCTTCTTCTGTAAGGCCGGCCTCTTTATCATACCCACAATGGGTGAAATTTATTCCTACCTCAGAGCTTCTGCACAGGGTGTTCCCTCTGACGAGGACAGTTTTCTGCAAACATGTACATTGGCCTCTGACTAAATATCACTTTTTCAATGAGTGTATCTCTGACCTCTTAATTTAAAACAGTTTTTTTCTCCTCTTATCCCTAACCATAACCACACTTGGGGAATCACTATCCCTCTCTCACAATCTATTAAATCAAGGGAACAAAATGATTTATACAGATCAACAAATAAATAACATTTACAGTAGATTTTTGTCACTCTTACCATATATATATGTATATATATATATATATATATATATATATATATATATATATATATATATTCTTTTTTGGTACAGAAAAAGCACTTTTGCTTTTGGGGAATGACCTTTCCCACATTAGACATTGTCAGTTCTGGGGCCATATCCTGTGTAATAGACTATTTAATAGTGTCTTTGAGTTAGTATACCATTAGAGCTACTTTAAAGCCCTCATTTTCTTATTTCCCTTGATTATGAAGTTATAGAATTAATTGTAATAACAAGAAACTCTGTAATCTTAAATTCTATTTTTATAGAAATACTTATTGCCTTTCCATTATGAAAGGACTCCTGTCTGTCCCATGTATAGGCTAAAGTAGGCTCCCTCTTAACATCTTGTTTTGATAAGGAGAGCCAAGTATCTAAAATATGTATCAATATTAATAATATGTAGACATGCAGAAGCATTAAATTAAGAATTTATTGAGTTCAAATATGAACTATGATTAAACATTGTGGACATTATAAATCTTAATGTAATTTATCTTCTACATTTCTGGTTCATATACTGTAATTCCTCAAGGGCACATCTAATTCTAATCACAGTATCTGGCACATAGTGTGTTTGGCCTGCTAAAAATATATTGAGATACCCACAGGAAGATTGCAAGGTCTGGGTTTGATTCTTAGGAGAAGGGATGATGATAGATTGAGGAAGTTAAGGGTATATTTGCCTATGGCATGGCTTAGATAAAAATGGCTCTAGAAGAATAGATTGCTGTTTGTTGAGAAATAAAATAAAACAAAAAGTGAATATTGTTTAATAGTGTTTTAATAATCAATAGGTATAAAACGTACAACACTATATAAGGACATTGAAAAATAGATTAACTTAACAACAACAGTTGTCAGCAATATATGATAGAAATGATACATCTAGTCATTTTATATTTTAGAGATATGATAATGGCCAGCTATTGCCATAGACTTCCCTCAGTTCTTTAGGATGTGGTCCTGTCCAACTTGGCTTCTTGCTTCATCAGGTCATGCACTCTGAGAAGGCATAGAGCTGGTCTCTAACAAGAAGGAAGTTATAATTTTAGTACTCTAATCATTGTAGTGACATCCCATTTTCTCTGCCATGGCCACAGGCCTCCCTCACACTGAAGAGCAAGGGCAAACACAAGAACTTGAAACCAAGGACATACGGATCATTGGGGGGGCCACCCTAAAGCCTGCCTGCCACAATTACTAACAGGGTTTTGTTGGTTTCTGGAATTATTTTTGTATTCCTTTTTGGTTATTCTCAATTATCTGAATTTTCTTAATATTTCTTAAGTTAACTTGCATAGCCTTCATATTAAAATAGCATACTTAGCCTTTGTTAGATGTGAATATTTGGAAGGATCCTTCTATCAAAATTTGCTAAATCTCTAAGATATACCACATTTGCACTTTTTCTAAGATGCTGAGTCAAATGTGAAGTTTAATTATGGTATCTTTGTTCATCCTAATAGCCTATTTTATTTTTCCCCTTTTTCCAAGTCTCTGTATACTTAATTATATTTTAATAGTAACATATGAAGGTCATATTTATCTTAATATATAAAACTTATTTTGCTATCTAATAATTCTGAATTGAGGACATAACTATATCTTCAAGTGTGTATGTGGTGTGTACATATACACATAGATAATTAGATAGATTATGATAGAATGATCGATCTGTGTTAGTCTAGGTATTAAAACATAATGAAATTACTATGTTCGGAGTGCCTGGGTGGTTCAGTCGGTTAAGCGTCCGACTTTGGCTCGGGTCATGATATCACAGCTCATGAGCTCAAGCCCCATGTCCCGCTCTGTGCTGACAGTTCAGAGCCTGGAGCCTGCTTCGGATTCTGTCTCTTCGCCCTCTGCCCCTCCGCCGCTCTCTCTCTCTCAAACGTAAATAAACATTAAAAAAGGTACTATGTTCAATAGTTATCTTTTCTTTAAAATTCCAAGTCATTTATAACTGTCATTTTCTCTTATAGATTCTTAGGACACAGCTGCTATATAATATTTTATTCTTTACAAACAGTAGTAATTTGCCTGGTTCTATAGCTTTCAGTTATAGAAACATCTGTCATATTTCTAAAAGGTTGCTGTGAAAGCTATGTGAGGTATCTAAACAAAATTCTGTATGCTTAGGTCTTAGAACTGGAGATACAGTTTCATATGCCAGAACATTCTCTTTGATTTTAATTTGCATATGAGTTCCAAAGGGCTTTTTTTACTCTTTTCACTGTAACTGGGTTTATAAATTTTGAGGGCAAGTGCTGTCATATCCCTAGGTTTCTGACTAATTTGTTGATAACTCCTTATGGTAACAGCAGAAAGACTAGGACCTCCCTCTTGAATCTCTATCATGAATTATTCAAGAACTATAAGGAAGTGTACTCAATCTGACAGGGGTCATCAGTCCTACTCTGAGAACTAGGAAGAGACACAACAGGAAATCAGATTGGTTTCACTGATTTATCAGTCAGGATCCTCCTGAGAGTTGGCTTGTACAGTTTTACAGGCTGGCAAATCTGAAATTGGTAGGGTGGGCTACCAGGCTAGAAATTCAGACAAGAGTTTACGGTATAGTTTTGAGGCAGAATTCCTTCTTTTCCAGGAAACCTGTTTTTTGTCTCAAACCCTTTAGTTGATCAAATGAGACCGATCCCCATTATTAAGTCTGATCTTTACTTAAAGTCAACTGTTTGCAAATGTTTATCTTGTTGATACAACACCTTCACAGCGACATTTAGACTAGAATTTCACCGAACAACCGGGCACCATAGCCTTACCAAATAGACATATAACATTTAACCATCACACTTCTGATATACAGTTTTGAAATTGGTTCTGTACATTGTGACAGACCCTGAGTGTTTTAGCGATGATATATCTAGTTTTAGTGCTCTGCCAGGTCTTATACTAGAGCTCCAACATTGCAATACAATTCACAACAATTCTTTCCTTAAAATATAACCAGAGCGTTAGGATGGTGGGATTCATTTGCATTTCTAGTCACATGAATTGCCACAACCAGCCTTCTCACATGGCACTCATTCTATGTGAATTATCACCTTCTGCCTATATATATATATATATATATATATATAATGGAATTTTATTTCAAGAATCACTTTGTTCTTTGATCTCACTCATCTTTGATCAGGAAAACCCTTTATATATCATGACAAGTTTGCTAAACTTCAAATTAATTCCTTCAAAGAGGCAAGATAATTTCATCTCCTCTCCTTTCCATAGGTTGTTTTTGTTTGTATGTTTGTTTGTTTGTTTTTTCCCTTCACTACCTGGATCAATTCGCCTTTCTCTTATGCCACATCCTTTATTTATTTAACTCCTCATATGTCTCTCAACTGTTAGTTTGCTATGGAAGCTTTCCTGACCACCCAGATTAAAGTAAATTCCACTCTATATGCCCATCATTTTATATTATGTAATTCTTTTTTTTTTTCTTTTCTTGAGAGACACAGAGAAACAGAGCACAAGCAGGGGAGGAGCAGACAGAGAGGGAGACAGAATCAGGCTCCAGGCTCTGAGCTGTCAGAACAGAGCTCTATGTGGGGCTCAAACCCATGAACAGTGAGATCATGACCTGAGCTGAAGTCATATGTTTAACCAACTGAACTACCCAGGTACCCCTATATTATGTAATTCTTACCTAATCACACTAAGGAGTTTTTGTTTTGTTTTGTACTGTTTTATGGATGTTTTGTTTCTTTTTTTTTCTTTTAGGTAAAGATTTATTTGACCTGTCTTCCATGCCCAATACTATCCTTTGATTCAGGTAAGAGAGTTCTCTACAGTTGACCTAAGCTTTAGAGGGCTCCACTCTGGTCTTCCCATGTATGCCCTTTTTCCCATCAGTTGAAGACTCTGTGGGATCAAGGAGATTTGCTTCCAGTTTGCCATTTTCTTGTCCTCTGACCATACTCTAGGTACCTTGCACAATAGAATATTCTGCTCAAATGGTCATAACTTCTCTTCTCCTGAAGTTGAACCTCTAAATTCAGTGGCCAGAGGAAAGTGTGGGTATGGGTAAAGCTTGAAAATGTGGTTTGGAACATCCACAAATGCGTAGCAAAGAAACATTATGGTGTGGTAGAGAGGGAAGTTATGAAGAAGTGGGTATGGGAACTTGTGTGTGGGAAGGTTGAGAGCTGGAGACTAAAGCCAGGGTCTGACTCAGCAGACAACTGCTATATTCTCAGTAGGAACTCAGAGATCCAACAATTCTAAATTCAGACCTGGCCTACCTCTTGTTATGAAGATGTACTTGGCAAAGTAAAAGGACAGAGCGTATTTTACTTAACACTGATTTTTAAATATTTTGACATACAGTGCTTGCTTTGTCTGTTGTGGATTGTGTACTTACAGAGAGAAAAGAACCTCTTTACCCTGTTTGCTGCTTTTCCTAGGTTATGGTCCATGCTGTATAGTGAAGATTTGCCTTATAAAATTTAAACAAGTAAAACGTTCTAGATTGGAAGTTAGAAAGACCAAGTTTCTGTTGTTAGTCGCTTCTAAATTGCTGTTGGCCTTTATACAAATTATTTGGTCTCTTGGCCAGTTGTAATATGTGAGAGTTTGAATTTGATTATTGCTGAGGTATATTCCAGGTGTAAAGCTCATTTACAAAGTTTTCATTAACATAAACTGATGTGTATTTAAAAATAACAATGAGAAATAAAAGGTAGAGCAGAAATACATAATTATTGTAGCTAAGAGCAAAAGCAATCAAATTTAACACCTGAACGCCAATCCTTACAATACTCTGTACATCTCCGCTACACCACTTAGCTTCTAATTATTTCTCTGAAGAATCCCAAGAAGGATGGTGCACCATGCTTAGTAGTCTCATTTTATAGACGAAGATGATGAGCAAGAGAAGATTGGCTGTTAGCACCTTACCAGAAGAACAAAGGCTAGGTTTTCTGTAAAAACTTGGCTCTCCTAGGGACCCATTGCAGACTGTGAACTGAATTACTCCTCATAGCTGGGACACGAGAGCTTGCAGGGGTGGGCTCTCCATGATGCTTTCTTTGCTTGTCCTTGCATGAGTCATTTTGGAAGATTGTTTGCCCAAAAGCCAAAGAAATATAAATGGCATCGTCATCTTAAAAAAGACATGCTCAATACTTTTTCTCTGTTCTACTCAGCTACATGTTAACATCTCATTTGTCTTTTACTTGCTTGTTCCAAGAGATACACACCTTTAATGTTAGGTGTCTACAATCAGCAGCTTATATATTTCTTGGTGCAATTTCTCTTTTAGTTAAGTTGATTTCTCCATTAACTGTTCTAGACCAGAAATAAATAATAATTTATTTTATAGAAAAACAAAGTTTTCTACTTTCAGCAAGGTGTCCAGGATTAATTTCCTTAGACCTAAACTACTCTTCATCCTATTTATAGTCTTTTTTTTTCTTTTTTTGTGTGTTAAAATTGTCAAAACACAAAATGCCAGAGTATTACTGAGTTCTGACAATGACTGGTGTTACATATTTAATGTGTTGAAATTCATAAGAAATATTTATGAATATTTCTGAATTGTCAATTCATTTTAATTTCTCATAAATCTATGTATATTCATCTTAAACTATTGCTATCTTGATAAATTTGTAATGCTGAGAAAAGAGGTTTTTTTTTTTATTTTTTTAAGTTTATTTTGAGAGAGAGAAGGAGAGAGAGTGTGAGCAGAGAGGAGGCAGAGCAGAGGGAGCAGGAGAGAGAGAATCCCAAGCAGGCTTCATGCTGTCGGTGCAGAGCCTGACACAAGGCTCTATCCCACAAACCGTGAGATCATGACCTAGGCTGAAATCAAGAGTCAGATGCTTAACCAACTGAGCCACCTAGGTGCCCCTTAAGAGTTTTCAATCCAGATTTACACTTGATTCTTAGCTGAGTGAAAGAATGTTGCATAAAGATACATTTGAAATCTTCAAGTATGTTCAAGTAAACAAATATTTCAATCAAATAATAGATACTGAATTTTTACTATATAAAATGTTAGCTAAACTGCAAATATGCACAAGCCATAGCCTTAAATTTATGGAACTCCAATAGAAAGTGTCTGACAGCCATATGAATTATAATTTTTTTCCGAAGTTTAGATACTGATTAACATGATTTTCTAAACTTATAAATGAATGCCCTTTAATATTTATATCTATAAGATTTATCATTTAAATACAGTTACAAATCATTTATACAAGAGAGCCAGAGAGGTAGAACAGAGAAATATTTATTTATAGGAAAATAAAAATTTAGAATTCGAAGAGAGGAATACTTAACAGTGAACAGAAGTGGCTATAAAGGTTTTTTAAATTTTTTTGTTTTTTACTTTTTGCCTTGAATTATCAGTATCTATATTCATTGGCTTATTTTCAATCAGTTAATTGCATGATTACATTATCCAAATGAGCCATTTTTACTTTTTTTTTTCTTTTTAATTGACTCTTAAAGGCTTTTTATCATTCCCTCTTTGAATTCTCCTCAAATGTTAAAAGCAAACTTGTGGGACCAAAGTACTGTTTGTAAGTTTTTGTACTTTATGTAATTCTGAGATATTCTGGTGGCAGTGAAGGGAAATTTGAAACACTCTTCTTCTCCTTCTAATTTTATCTCTTATTCAGCATATCAGCTTCTCAAGACATTACTTTTTTGCATCATTTGCTTTTAAATGAAATAGATGTGATAGTGATTAAGGTTGGGGGTTGAAGTGGAAAGTAGAAGTTTATGATAATCCCTTCTGCTGGGACTCTATACTTATTTTGCTAACAAATTGACTTCTTTGCCTAATTAAATTTTAAAAATGATAAACAAGCAGAAATCTTACTGTAGCCATATACATTGAAACGTTACTTTTTTTATCTTTTGGATGATTTGGATTTTTTGGTGAAAGGAATTTCAGATGAGTGAGAAAGGGTCACTCAATACTAATGCTATGCTAAATACTAATTTAGTTACCAACACATAGTTTTACTTATGTTAAGTAACCCTTATAAAAATTAACTAATTAAATCAAGGTTACATTATTAGATTTTTTATTTGCTATTATGAAAATATTATAAGATCCTAAGGCAGCGTTTCTTCTCATTTACAGCTTTTATTCTTGGTCCAGAGAAAAAAATCCCTTTCTTGAGACCTTCACATCTTCTCACCAAACCTACTACCCTTTGCATTCTTCATACTTATAAAACTTTTCACTGTATGCTAATAATTTAAGGCTGACTGAAAGATTGATTAGATAGTACATTAGGGGTTATTTCCATTAAAGATTAAGCATTAGTTGGTTGATCAAAAATGGAACTACCACTTTGGAGATTACTGAAATCTTTAAGACCAAATGCAAAAACAACAACAGAAAACTATACATATAAACTGTATTCTAGTTGATAAAGTTATCTTCCAACTATTTTAATAACTTGAAAATGAAATACACAGATATATGTGGTATTAAGCAAATGAGTAAGTGGATGGTGGTGATGAGAACCATATTTATCACTGTTAGAGTAGGATTTTACAGATAAGGAGAGAAGACTAGTTCCATGAGTTAATGGATTTAGATTTGGAGAAATTGGTATGAACTCATGAATAGTTCAATATAGATACAAATGGGAATATATTAAAATATTTATAGATGGGCATATATGCATAAGTTTGTATACTCACATATATTTCCTTGCTGTTTCAGCTTACAGTCCCTAGAAGTACAGATGCTCCGTTACCAATGAGCACACCTAGTGCTCAGATCTTGGTTTCTAATACCATTCTTTATACAAGGAACCAGGAATTCTTGTAAAAATAGCTGATTTTAGGACTGGGGCAGGGAATACATAAGATGTGACTGGAAGATCTTCTAGTGCTAAACGATGTAAGAAAGGAAGTACTCAACAAAAACATAATGGTGTTAGACACAAATGCCAACTAGAATAACTTCCAAAGGATAACAAAATAAAGAATACTGGATTATAACCCAAAGTATAAAATAGGTAACTATGAGGCCATAACTAATATAAATAAATGGTTGAATTTAAAAAGGGAGAATAGGCAAATCTCCTGGGCAGATGTATTCCAAATGTATATGTAGATACTCTGTGCTCAAGGAGATAGAGGATGGCTCCCTACTCCCTAAGTGTATACTTCACATATTGATTTCTTTCCAAAAAGTGCTGACTGAGAGAGGGAAGAAACAAAACTTAGTAGTGGTGAAAACTGACTTTCATGACCTCAACTAGATGATCCGGGTTGACATCAATAGAGATAAATTATGTTGATAATATACACCCTTCGTATGAACTGAAAAGAATGGCTCTTTATTTCAATTGTCTTCTTCCAAAGAAAAAAAAAAAAAGCATAAACCCTGTCTAATCATAAGAAAAATATCAGAGAAATCCCAATAGAGTGCCATCCTACAAAATACTTAACGAGTACTCTTAAAACTATCAAGGTCATTGAAAACCAGAAAGGTCTGAGAAACTATTACAGCTCAGGGGACCCTAGGGGGGGCATGATAACTAAATGTAATAGGGTATCACATAACAGGAAAAAAGACTTTAGGTAAAAACTACAGAAATCTGAAAGAGTATGTACTTTAACTTATAATAATGTAGCAATATTAATTCATTAATTATGACAAACGTACCATACTAAAGTAAGATGTTAGTAACAGGATAAATTCTGGGTGAATATATGGGCATTCTCTGTGCTATCTTCACAGATTATCTGTAAGCATGACATTATTCTGAGATTAAAAGTTTATTTTGACAACATCTACCTTAAAATAAAAATTAAAAAAATGAACTTCCTTTTATAAAACTATTTCTAGAGACAAATAAGTTTTGATTTACAAAACTCCTATTTACAGCCACTTTCCAAACAGGCATTTGTATGACATTCAGAATGGTTTATTCCATAACTTCTAATAAACTATAAACTCTTTAAAAAAAAAAAAAGCTTACAATCACCTTCACAGGGAGGAAAAACGTGAGAGAAAAATTTGTTATTATCTTTTTATTATAAAATTCAGATCCCAGTGTTAGCAATTTAATGTTTCATTAGTGTTTTAATCTTTTATGAAAACATAATCTAGCTTATTAATAATATAATGTGTAGACATAATGTTCAAGAAATATGCACTTTTGATTCATGAGAAATGGGAACTATGCTTTTATTTCAAAATATATCATACAGAAGAGTATATACCACTTATATATAGTTTAAATAATAATAATAATAATAATAATAATAATAAATATGCTTGCATACTCACAATTGAGATATTAAAAAGTAGATAACTGTTAGCTTCTTAGCATTCCTCTACTCTCTTGATTACATTTCTACTTTTTTATGTTAATCATTCTCCTTGACTTTCTTTTAATCTGTAGCTCTCTTGCAAATATCCATCCAACCACATATTGTTTAGTTTTGTCAAATGAAGTACGGAGCGTGTGCCTCCCTATTCAAGGAAAGTTTAATATTGTTAATATTGATTGGAGGCTCCCAGCAAACATGAGTTTAATGAAGTCTCCGGCATATATCCCAGGTTTTCTGAAAACTTATAGGGGTCCTTTCTGCATACTTCAGTGGGAAAATCATGAGATATTGAGAGATAGGGCTCATCACATTTGGGGCATATGGCAGGGCTGCAGTGTGGGCCATGGACTAGATGTCCAGTAACACAGTGGGAGTCAGCTAACTTCTATTTTCCATCTCCAACCTCCCCATGAGCCATATCTAGCTCTCAGAAGAATCCAAAACAAACGTTTCTCTGGGGCCCTCTTTAGGTTACCCAACACAAAGGATCATGGAAAAGAGAGCAGAAGTTTAATAAACCCATGGTAAAGGCAAAGAAATCACAGGAAATAATCTGTGTTCAATGTTTCCAAGAAGAGATCCTTTATTTTACACCCCAGGGATAAATGTCCACACTAGGAGTGTGGGAGAGGAGGGGGTGGAGAAGTGTCTCAAAGCCATGATGGTGGAAAAGGCATATGGAGACCTAAATATTTTCCAAGCAGTACTCAGTCAGTCATTTTTATTTTTTATTTTTATTTGTTTTTAAGGTTTATTTTTGAGAGAGAGAGAGAAAGAGAGAGAGAGACTGTGAGCAGGGGAGGGGCAGAGAGAGAGGGAGACACAGAATCTGAAACAGGCTCCAGACTCTGAGCTGTCAGTACAGAGCCTAACACGGGGCTAGAACCCACAAACCATGAGATCATGACCTGAGATGAAGTCTGATGCTTAACTGACTGAGCCACCCAGGTGTCCCAGTACTCAGCCAGTCTTTCTTTTAACACCTTCCACTCCACTCTTATTTCCATGGGTGTGTGATATGTGGGTTCCTAGGCATTTTGAGGATTTTTATCTGTCGTTTTAGCTACTTTTTCAATATTCTCTTGTGCTGGATGGGGATTTAACCTTCTTGGTTGCACTAAGTCAGTTACCATTCAACCCTCTGTTTGCAGAATTCAAAAATTTTGCTTTGATTTCCTTCCCTATCCTTCTCATCCTTGTGGTATACACACAAGCACATACACACATTTTAATTTGGTCCTTTGACCGTAGTGTTTTGGGGATTTCAGACCAAAACAAAAATTAACTATATGTTTAATTTGTCATCTGAAACCAGAACTTCACAACTAAAATTGCTCTGTAAAATGATGAAGTCATAACTGACACAATCTTTGGATTTCAGTGTCAGCCAAGTTTTTAGCATACTATGATTGACCACACAGTAGTATAAAAATTGGTTAAATAAATGATGACATTTGCTTATATCATTATCTTCCATTCCTTTCTATACAAATACTAAATGTAGAACCAAATCTCAATAATAGATACAAGGATATTTAGGAGAGTAAAAATCAATAATTGGATCTTTAGGAATCAGATTTTCAACAGCCTTTCATTCCCAATGAACAAATCACAAGAATTCATTATAGTTGTAAACTCAGAAGTCAAAGATCACATTGATCCCAACCCAAGCTCTTGAAAAATAAAAAAAAAAACCTTTATTTTTCTAAATGACTATATCAACATTAACTGGTACTCAAAATGAGTCATTAGTGAACTGACAAGGAATTGAAATTTGCCAAATTTATGACGTTACCACCACAGTTAAGTTACTTAAAATTTAAAGAAAGTTATACATATTACTTAGCAAATGCTTTAGGGAAATGTATTACCTGACTTCTGTCAGCTAGTTGCAAAACCATCTTATCCTGGATTTTCATGTATTGTGCCATTTATTTATTTTTTCTAAAAATAAGCAAGAATGGCAAGCGAGCATATAATTTTACCACTCTGTGACAAGTGCTACGGTAAAGGGATGCACTGAATGCCGTTCATATACAGGAGGAGGGCCAGACTGGGGGACACTAGTATCATGGAAGCTTCAGGGAAGAGGCAGTACCTGAACTGAGTCTTAAGGCATTAGAAAAAGGAGATAAAGAAAGAAGGAGCATTCCAAATAGAATGAACTAAGCAGAAGCAAAGGAGCACCACTCAGATATCGAGGCTACCTAGGTCCATCAGAATTGATGGAATGTAAAATAGGAGCTAGAAAGAGATGATGCCAGACAAATGTGTACAGGGCAGATTAAGAGGACTTTACATGCCATGCTGTGGAGGGCAGCCTTATCACAAATGCAGACTGAGTTTTTAAAATGTTTGAAACACTGAGGTACAATGGTTAAATTGCAAATTATATGCATCACTCAGGAGTCAGAGTAAAGGATGGTTTGTGCATCTTTTAAATATACAACTTTGAACCACTTTTGTCCCTTCACAAATGGATGCATGTAATTTTCCAATGGCAAATACTCCTGACTGTGAAACACATTTTTCCTCAAAATATCCCTTTGAGCCTAATTCAATGAACATGAGAACTAAACCCATAATATTTGTATATTCTGAGACCAGAAATTATTAATGTCTGAAATCTTGCTGTTAAGTTTATAATACAACTGATTAGTGGAATTATTTTAGGATAGACGAGGAGTCAATATCCAAAGTGTCAGTTTAGAAGACAGAGAGAGAATGAATAATTCTGGAAGGATGAAATCTTAAATACAGTTTAACTGTAGAATATTAGTGATGGCAAAATGATGCATTTATTTTTTGTTTTTTTACATTTCCAACAAGAAATTGCTTGCTATCTATTGCTTCAGTTGTCTACTGCTTCTTTACCCACCATCCCCCAGATGAGTAACAGACTAGAGGTGCATTATGTGTTATTCTAGGGTTGGCCACTCAGCTCCTTTGTTCCACATTGTATCATTGGCATCACACACACACACACACACACACACACACACACACACAACTTCCTTCACTTAGGTATTCAGCTGGGGCTAAAGATGCAGGATGACTTCACCCACAGGTGGCCTTCACCCTCAGCTCAGTGAATGGAATTGGCTAGAGGCTTCCATGGGAAAACTCATAGACTGCAACCAACTCGTTCAGGAGTAGAGCTTGAGTTGTTTTATATGGAGGCCAGATCCTAAGACGATGAAAACAGAAATGCTCTTGGCCTAGAAATTATGTAGTGCCACTTGGCCTAGAAATTATGTAGTGCCACTTCCACAGCATTCTACTGGTACCAGAGAATTACAGGGAAAACCCAAATTCCAAGGGTGGAGCAATAAATTATATCTCTTGATGGAAAGAATGGTGTGTGTGCACAGAGGGATTGAGGGCAGCCATAAAGGTGAAGTAGCCACCATATTGCGTCATTTACATTATGACAAAATGGAAATATATTTTGGTAGATGTTGAGGCAAACAACATACAACAACAAAAACTCAAGTTTCAAAAGGAAACAGCTGCCATCATTTTGTCCAAATTTTGTAATGTTACCTACTGGATTTTCTGAGAAAGTATGATTTAAATATGGATCACAACATGGAGTCTCACCAATATCTGAAGTTCTTTTGTGCTGGGATTGAGCAATATAGGTTGTGTAAAAAAATTAGTTCATCATATAAACATATATCATAGACATGGCTATTTCACTGAATCTATACATTTTTAACATTCCTATTTACCCCTTTATTTTATCAGGGATTTCAGCCATAAGAGACAAAGAAAGACACACTAAATGAGGTTAATACCAATTATAAATTTACAGCTTATTACACACTGTTCAAACTAATACAGATACAACATCATTTAAGGTTGAAAACTGTGGCTAAAGGAATTAATCTGCTCTGCATGGAACTCGGTTTATTTAATCAATGTTACTTCCACTAGAAAAGTGGATTAGTTTTTTCTTTAAGACAGAGTTAAAAGTTTTGCAGCTAATTTATTTTAATAAGCGTTCTCACTGACGGCGCAAAAAAAAAAAAAAAAACGGGGGGGAAGGGGGTAGGGCGCACTAAACTGTAATGAAGCACCAGGAAGGAAAGCATGACTTAATTATTTTTCTAGGGTGGATAATGAATAAATTAGCCACACTGCCAGCTTGCCATTTGTATAGAATTTATTACTTTTTCTTTAAGAAGCATATCATGACAAAGTCAATTTTTCTCCTGACTGCAAGCTGATTGATGGGGCAATGTCTGGCCGCGAAAGACTTCCTCTACATCATTGTTTGGGTGATGTTGATATCCTAAAGAGAGTTTGAAGTTTTCTTGAGTTCATGCTCGCCTATATAATTACAAATGACAAGTATGTTAACTCTTTTTTACAAGCTGTCTGATCATGTAAACTACAAAGTGAATAACTTATATGTGACCAAATGCATATACAATTTGGGGTGCTAATACTTACTATTTTTCTTGGAAGATTGCACAGCTATGCTGGGAAATGATATCACCATTACGGCTAGAGATGAGTGGGCCTTGTAGGGTATTACTTTTTTTTTAAGTGAAATGTGACAAATCAAGTCTCTAGGCTGGAGGAATTGATTCATAATTTTTTATTTTATATCATGCTGGTGATTTATAAATTGAAAATGAGCCTGCAAGCCTCTTGTTATCTTTGAAATAGTCTGTATTTTGTTCATTAAAATAGTTACATGTATGTAAAAAAGATATATCTATATATTAAAATTGTTTTCTTTAACGGATTTAACCTGGCTGCCTACTTACATTTAAGATAGCAAATGGAAAATGAAAACAAACAGTAATCTAAGCTCAGTGTTGCAAAATGCAGAACCAAGTAATATTTATTTTCCTTCTTGCAATTGTACTTTATTTTCTTTCTTCCAAGTTTTTATTTAAACTCCAGTTGGTTAACATACAGTGTAATATTAGTTTCAGATATAGAATTTAGTGATTCATCACTTACATACAACACCCAGTGCTCATCATAAGTCCACCCCTCAATCCCCATCCCCTATTTCACTGACCCCTCTGGTAACCATCAGTTTGTTCTCTATAACTAAAGGTCTATTTCTTGGTTTTCCTCTCTTTTCCCCCCTAATTCATTTGTTTTGTGTCTTAAATTCCACATATGAATGAAATAATATGGTATTGTCTTTCTCTCACTGACTCATTGGAGCTAGAGAGTATTATGCTAACCAAGCAATACTTTTAAGCACTCAAAAGGTCTTGGTAGTTAAGTATCAAGAAAGTCTATTGAAAAAAATACACACATAACTCTGTCTTTCCTGTGTGTTTATTTTTAAACAATCTTCTAAGTAGTACTTTTAATCAATTGAAGAGGGCACAAAATGCTTGTCTCTTTAGAAAGTGATCTTCAACTTCTATTTTCCTACAAGGGCAAACTACTAGTGTTTGCGCAAGAGGTACAAACTCAACCCTCTGCTAAAAATTTCTTACATAATAGAGTTCTTATTAAATTTAAGAAATATAGATGTTTTAGTCCTTACAGTTATATGAAACTTTCAAGCAATTTTTTTTATTTTATGGAAACAATTTCATAAAATAATATGTTTGTCAAATTTAAATTCCAAAGAAATGTACATTTTCTGTTTGCTGTCTGAAATTAGTTGCATTGCTAGGGTTCTGCCATCCTATTCCATAACAGATAAACTATTTGGAGGTTTCTTTGACCGTAAAAATGCAATTATCTGTATTCATACCATATTATATATATGTGCAAACCAAATACATACAATCACACACAAAAAATTGCATATTGAAAATTTACTACGTGTCCATTTGTTTCCATTTTATGTTGTATTAACAGCAAAGCCTACATGCTTTCTTTAATTGAATACTACCATATTTCCTGATAATCTTGCCTTGCATGTAATGATTTTCCAGTTACCTAAAAATGCAATATCATACTCTTTGACAATAGTAATCTCTAATGATGTGAGAAATCTGTATTAAAAATAGACAGAGATGATAAAGACATGATGGTCACTTTTAGGCCTAGATCTATTGTATAGACTAAGATCGATGATGTCACAGTACCTCAAAGTAACTCAATGACTGAATCCAGTCCTTGTGAACATCTCCATGTGAGAATGTGCACCATATTACAAGAATAAAAAGTCTTTACTCCTAGGGTTAGGAAATCATTTACAGTTCTCTGATATTATCCTGCATCCTCATGACCCAGATCATCCCCAAATATCTGTAGTGCTATAAAAGGGCTAGGTTGTTTCAGTAATATTTTATTTGATTATAGTTCTGGGAGTGAATATTCCTTGATCCTTGGTTTTTCTCTCTCCAATATGCATTCTTCTTTAAGGCAAATGCCCCCACTCTCAGACTTACATTTGTTTTTGTTTTGTTTTGTTGTGGTCTTTTTTTTTTTTTTTTTTTTTACCTGTTCTCAGATTTTTTTTCTTCCAGGAAGCTAATTCCCTGTGCTGAGAAGACACAAAGTTAGGAGAAATGAGCAAGAAAACACAAAAATCTAAGGAGAAAATCAATTTTTAAATGTTAAGTGCCAAGTTTATAAAGTTAAGATGAAAAACTGTCATTACAATTTAATGCATACAAATTATCTATTTGATGATAAACTAAATATCTGTTCACAGGAGTAAGACTGAAAATACAAAGCACAATTGATGCTATAAGGAACAAAGGGATAAAAGTTAGGAGTAGCTACATAATTTGTGCATCACAGTGCATAATGTAAATGCAGTGCCCATTTTTCATAAAATATTAACAAGTTCTAAACAGTGAGACCACAGTATTAAATCAAGCATTGGACCTAAGTGCAGTGTTTTCTGCCACTGCAGAAATTGGATGCATGTGAATCTGGCCTTGATTTAAAAAACTATTGTATAGGTTTTTAACTTCATGGTTTTTTTGTTTGTTTCTTTTGGTTAGTTAGAAATTACTATGTAAAATACCATTAATGCAGTAGTTAAAATAATATGCAAGCCTTAACTCTGGTAGCTAATGACATGAAGAAAAAAAATAGTAAGTTTGATTTTTCTCTTCCAAAACCTCTCATGGAAATCCATTTTATTCTATTTAACACTGGGCCTTTGCCCACAAGCTTTCTCTATGGACTAAATCTATTTTTGCCTTTTCTTTCGTGGAACGGATACCTTTTCTTATCTATTTCCCTTCACATGGAGGCACTCCTTTGGCTTCAGTGATGAGTATAAAAAGCCTGAAATAACTTTGGCTACCTCCAGGAAAATGAGACTCCTCTTAGTGCTTAATTTAGAAAGCTATCCTTTTTATATCTCAAGATCACCCACAAAAATTTGATTTTCTTTTTTGCTTCAAACTTTGGAATCAAAAAGTATAAACACACTTTCTTACTATTCTAGGTAAAGGAAAAATGAATTCTCTTTCTAATTTAAACTATAGAACTGCTTTTAAAATGTGTACCTCCTGAAATTCTAACCTATTTCCTTGAAGGAAAAAAATTCAATGATAATAATTAAATAAAGGATGGAATTCTTACTTTAAATCCCTACAAACTATAAGAACTGGTATAAATTTGATTTTATGACTATATTTTTGAAATCAAATTAGAGAACTTAAAGTGCTAGAACATTCTGCCTAAATTTAAAGTTTTCAATTCCTAAAATGCCATATATTTCTGTTGTTGTTAGAAAATTCATTTGGGAAGACGTGATACCATAATCATTAAGTTGTGTTATTTACTGAGACCTGATTGTTAAGGACCTCAACTAAATTTTTAGGATTAACAAAACGTGTGTGTGTGTGTGTGTGTGTGTGTGTGTGTGTGTGTAGTGGTTGTTTTAAAAGACAATATCTATTTAAGATATCCACTAATTGAAAGTAAATATTTTCTGGCACTAGAAAACGATAATTTTAAAGTTTAGCCATCATTTGCCTTAGGAAAACAAGACTACAAATGTAATTTTTGTGATATTTTTATTATATTACAACATCACAAACATAAATATTATAAAGATACTAAAATGTACTGCTATAAATTGTAACATCATTTTACATACCAAAAAAACCACGAATCCCAATAATAAGATTTAATATTGATAAAACTTGGTTATCTAACCCATAGTTCATATTGAAGGTTTATCAATTGCTTTAGGAATGTCCTCTTATAGATATTTTTATTTCCAGGATCCAATCTAGGATCAAGCATTTCATGTGATTTCTGTGTGTAATTTATTCATTTTTTTTTGAAATGATTCTTCAGTCCTTTATCTTTCTTGATGTTGACATTTTTAAAAGTAATATAGACCATTTATTCTGTAGAATGTCCTCATTTGGTGTTTGTGTGGTGTTTTCTAATGAACAGATTCAGGTTATATATTTTTGGCAAGAATACTACAGAGTAGGATGTCTTTCTTAGAGCATTGTATTAGAGGTGACAGGATGTTGATTTGTACAATGTTGATGATGATAATTCTGATCATTTGGTTAAGGTGACAATGACTAGGTTTCTCTATATAGGGTTACCATTTTTTTCTTTTTGTAATTAATAAGTGATTTATGAGCAAATACTTAGAGGCTATGTAAATAATCTGTTTCTAATTAAACATTCACTTACCAGTTTTAGCTTCCACTGATGATTTAGTGAATAAATGATCACATTTATTCATCAATATTTATTTTTTGGCATTTAGTCATTAGAAAGGGATTTTCTTTTTCCCCTTTTCTGTATGTTTACTTTATATACCTAATAAATTAGAAAAAGAGAACATTGATAACATAATGAATATATTAAATCGGGTCCCTCAGCAAGCAAGTATTTTAATGTTATCACCCTAATTTAACAAGCAATATTAACAACAAAAGCTATTTTAAAGATATAACAGTTGTTGTGTATCATGATAAGAAGTTATAGCCATGGACAACACTGAAATAGAGAATAAAGAAAAGGAGGAGGAATAAGGTGAAGGGAGAGGGAGAAGAAAGTAAAGGGAGGAAGAATGGAGGGAAGAACAAGAAGATAAGGAAGGAAGAGGGAGAGAAAGAAAAAGAGGTTAGACAACAAGATAAAGGAAGTTGAATGAAGACAGTTCTTTAATGTAGTTAAAATTGAAGCTATGATTGAATTATATCACTACAATTTCTTGTCCAATAGTGGTAATTTTTAATATTATTCTTGGGATAACAACAAAAAGAACAGCATTCTATCTGCCCTGGTACACTCACTTTGAGAAAGCTGTCTCCACCCTTGCCACCATGTGAGCTAGACTAAGTCTCTGGAGACCACAGGAGCTTGAACACATACCAGACATGGATTAGTTCCATGTTTTCCCAGTTAAAAACTATTGCTGCATCAAATTTTTTTACTGATAGACATTTATTTTTAAGAATACAAAAATTAAGAACATACTGAGTAAAGAATCAAATTAAGAGTTAGTAATTTTAGCATATGATTGAATAATGTGTGAAAATTGTGAGTTAATTAAATAAGTTATGAGTCATTTTAATCTGCACTCAATTGGTATGACTTTTCAAAGTAGAATAGATCACAGAGCATTTTTATACAATTCAAACCACCCAAGGAGCTAGAACATAAGCCATCTGTTTATTTATTTTATTTTTTATTAGTATCATTTATAATTTTTAAAATCTACCAGAACAGGAATTTGTATGCCATTGATAGAATAAAAATAAGCCACGTACATATTTTTAAAAAATATTTCAAAGACTAGAGAAGAGTGAAACAGATTCTCCTTTATAACTTCCATTCTTCAACACCATCTTCCACCTTCCCCAGATAATAACATTTATTCCTTGAACAGACTTCTAAGAAAAGTACTTATTCACATACTGTCAATTATTATATATTGAATTGTCCTGTCTTGCCAATGATTGTTTTTTTTATGTTGTTAACTTATTTGTCTCATTAAAAAGTAACATTATTCACTGAAGACAGAGTAGAAAGTAGAAAATATACCTCAAGTAAAAAATGTAAAAAAAAAAACACAAAAAAATCCCATAACAGCAGTATCCATAACAGGCACAGTTTAATATAGCACATTAATTTTTAGTATATGTTTCCTAAGGTTCCAGTTCTCTCATAAATATTCTTTATTATTCTCCAAAATTCTTATTATAATTTTATTTTGTCTATCAATATCTATCTGTCCCTACCAACATACCTACCCAATATAGCAATTTACTTTCACTTTGAATTTTAATATGTATTATTTTCTTTAAATTATATTTTTGCTCTTGGTAATATATCAAGTAATATTTCCCTTCAGAATGGAATAGTATTTTAAAGTGCATGACATTTTAGTAATTTCATAGTTCTTTCAGTGAAAGTATCTTACTTATTTTTTTATATTTACATGTTTTACTTTTCACTAGTGTAATTAATGTTATAACGACATAAAATGATAAAATTGTATAAAAATCTTGTATATATCTATGATGTTTTCTTTATAATTAAGGTATTATAATAGCTATTATAATAATAGTTAAAAGTTGTTCAAAAATATTGGTTTCACATTTTTTTTTTCAAAATTCTGTACAGAAAAACGAATTGACAATGCATGATCAGAATAGTTTGGATTAAATGGAGATGTCAGTGTTTAAAAAAAATCTTTGGGGTACCTGGGTGACTCAGTCTGTTGAGCGTCTGACTTCGGCTCAGGTCATGATCTTGAGGTTCATGAATTCGAGCCCCGCATTGGTCTGTATGCTGACAGCTCAGAGCCTGGAGCCTGCTTCGGATTCTGTGTCTCCCTCCCTCTCTGCCCCTCCTCTGCTTGCACTCTGTCTCTCTCGGTCTCTTAAAATTGAATAAACGTTAAAAAAAATTAAAAATAAATAAAATCTTTGACTCACACAAAAGACGGTTGGTATGGTTAAAGTTAATGTCATCAAATAATTTTCTGCTTTCATTAAATATAACACATACTGTACCTCACTTCTTTGATAACTGGGGTATGTATGTTCTATTTATCTGCAATCAATTTCTTTTATGTGTTTACACATTGATTCTTACTAAACAATTTCATTAAACTACTTGCTATGAATTTGCAAGCATTTGATACTGTTCATGCTTTTATTTTACTATCAAATATTCTGCAACTATGTTATCAAATTTTCTGTATCCTTAATTTTTGTATTTTTATATATGATATCTTTTCTTTTGCCAGTCAAATCTTCCAGTCACTTAATTCATATTTTTCTATTCCTTTTGTTTTTAGAAAGCACTTGGTTTCCCTGAGATCAGTTGAGTATCAGTCTGTTTCTTTCTGTTTATGATTTTATTTTTACATACTTTTGGATGTAATAAAACTAAATATTTTCCCCCAAATAAGGTATTTTAGCATGCCCCTAGCATTTGAAATATTTCTTTCATCAAAACTAAAATTGTAGGGCACCTGGGTGGCTCAGTCGGTTGAGCGTCCAACTTTTGATTTCAGCTTAGGTCATGATCCCAGCATCAGGGGTTGCAGCCCCACATTGGGCTCTGCACTGAGCATGGAGCCTGCTTGAGATTCTGT
Organism: Lynx rufus; assembly: GCF_022079265.1. Lineage (NCBI taxonomy): Eukaryota > Metazoa > Chordata > Mammalia > Carnivora > Felidae > Lynx > Lynx rufus. The sequence continues at coordinate 155,443,320 of NW_025814834.1, forward strand.
CTCTCACCCTCTGTCTCTCTCCCCCACTTGTGCTCTCTCTCAAAAATAATCATAAAAAAACCTAAAATGTTTATAGGTGCTTTAGCTTTAGCTTTCTATTATATTCCTTTAACTATCTATGATTGTTCAAGGATCACAGTGTTTTGATTAATTTTATTAATAGTATAATCTGATAGGCCAAAGGGAAAACCCTTGAATTTTTTTCGTTAAATTACTATTCCTCCAATTTTCTGTTTTTTAATTACAAAGGAATTAAATTTAGAAATTCATATGTGGATGATTAGAAAATAAGTCTTCCCACCGAAGAAGCTTATCTTTTCTTCATTCCTTTCTGTCTTTTTTTAGCAATAATAATTTTATTACAATTTGTTGACCACTTATATGTACAAGGTATGTGCAATGTAGTTTACAAATATGATCCATTCCTTTTGTAAGTATTTTGTTTAGAGTTTATTTTGGGCTAGGCCCTCATGTAGGAAGCTGATAATATCCGGTAATAAAACAGTTATGCTTTCTGCTCTTACGACGTTGATGCTTAATCGGAGAGACTGTTTCTGATAGAAGAGACAAATCTGGAAGGAAGTGAAGGAGGAAGAGGAAGCAGCCTCTAGGTAATGTTATGGGGAGGCAAATTCTTTCAATAGGATCATCAGAGGTGCCTCTTTAAGGACAGATGTGTCCTTGAGGATCCTAGGATCCCATGAACTGCAACCAGCTTTGGTGGACTTTATCAGAAAGAGGAACGCATTTGGATAGCTAACAGAACTAATGGGAATTCTGAAGAGCAAGGATTGAAGAATGGTAAAAAGAAACGAGACCAGAAAGCAGCAGACAGTATTTAAGTCCCACTGCAGGACTGTTTGTGGCTAGGAGGCACCGCTTGCTGCTGGGTGTTTGATTCCATCTCTACACCCTGGCATTGCAGCAAATAATCTGTAATTATTCCTGCATCTTTGTGTAACTTCTTCAGACTCAAGAGTCTTAGGTGCAAGCATCGCTGCAGTCTAAGTTTAATGCCCATGCCCAGGCTACCAGGAAGCAAGGAGAAGGAATGTTTGTTGCTTTCACCTTTCCCTCCATTGTGTGTATTGGAGTCCAGTCACCAGTCAAGATTCACATAATATGAGATTTTGCCAAATCGTATTTCAGATATTGGCAGGCAAAAAAAGAGAAAAAAGTTCATTATTTCTTGACACGAGCTATAATTTGGATGTAGAAAATGACTGCAATGCAGAGATGACAAGCAAATACAAAGGCAGGGATGAGATTAAGACCTTTGAAAACAAAAACGGAGACCGGAGTTTATGGAACAATATATGATCTACGTTATTTTTGAGATGTTCTTAATCATACCATAGGAAATCTTTCTAGATCTAACATTGAAAGCATGTTTTATTTTATTTTTTATTTTATTTTATTATTTTTATGTTTTTTTGAAAGCATGCTTTAAATAAGATTATGTGAATGCTTGGATAAGCTTAAATAATTGCTGTTATCAATTTTATTTTTTTATTTGTATCAATTGTAATCATCTATTTCTTTTTACCTTTTCCCGGTAATTATGGTGATGTCCATAAAAATTTGTTGATATAAAACTGTTTATTTTAATATACTCCTTAACCTTATTCTCTATTATTTTATTCATAGATTGAAAATCTGTATTTAAAAGAAAATTTGAATTTTAATTATGTTAATGCTCTATCAATTTTAATAATAATCTCAATGAACCCAGATTTATGGAATCTTTTGAAAATATTGTTCTTTATATCTAGAACAAATCATATAGCATGGGAAATATCTATATACACATATTTTTATGCATATATACATATACATATGGATATATATATTTTTTAATTTAAAAACAATATCTCATAAAACTATCTGTGTGCAACTTCCATATTTTAATTCACATGTCTCATTGACTACTGACTGGGAATGATTGACAAGTGTGAGCTCTGGTGGCACCTTTCTACATCCCCCCAGGCAGAGCTTAAGGGAGCTGCAGGTGCCTGTAGGAGTCATAGAATAAGTTTGGGGATCTCCAAACTTTCTCTACTTTTAGTAGTAGTATTATTGCTATTGCATCAGGATTTGAATTTTTAGAAATGGCCATATATGTCTTGCTTGACCTGGATCTTTTGACTTACTTGAGGTCCTTGAAAGGATTACTGCTAGGTAGATGAACATGCTGACAACCCATTCCAAAGTTATTAGACATTTGATTGATTCATCACTTCCTTCATTGACTGATACAATAACTCAACAACAATTTATGAAACTTTTTCCTACTATGTGAGTATAAGTCATGGAGTCTATAACAGATTGTTTCCTGACCCAAATGCTTACTAGTTCTGTGCCCTGGAAAATTACTTAACTTCACTGGATCTCAGTTTCTATATCATGAAATGATGGTAACAATTTTATCACATTATAGACTTTTATTTTATTTTTAAGCTAACATATGGCAAATTACACTTATTTTGGTGTATAGTTCTAGGAATTTTAGCACTTGTATAACAACCATGAAAAACAGAGTACAGATCAGTCCCATGACCCCAGAACACTCAGTGTTATCTCTTTGTAGTCATACCTTTCCCCTATAATGAACTCCTAACAACCACCAATCTTTTTTATAACCTTCTACTTTTGAAGCCATTATACAAATGAAATGACACAATATATAAACCTTTGAGACCCAGTTTTTCATCTAGGATTCAGCCTTTGAGTTTCGTACAAGTTGTGTGCATCAGTAGTTCAGTCTTTTTTATATACGAGTTCATTCCATTGCTTGGATGTATCACATTTGTTTTTCAAGTATTAGCTCATTGAAGAACATTTTCTTGTTTCCATCTTTAGGTGATTTTCAATAATCTTCCTATAAATGTTCTTGCTCATGTTTTTGTGTAAACATTTTTTCATTTCTCCAGAGTAAATATATCTAAGAGTGGGATTAATGGGTCCTATAGAATGTGTATATTTATTAGAACTCAAGCTGTTTTCTAGAGAGGCTGTACAATTTGCATTCCTACCAACAGTGAATAAGGGAGTTGCATTCCATTCTCATTGGTACTTGGTATTGTCATTTTTTGGCATCCTAATAAGTATAGTGATAAACTCATCATGGTTTAATTTCTGTTGACTTAATGTCTAATAATATTGAACATTTTTTCATGCATTTATTTATTATTCATATATTACCTTTGGTGAAGTGTCTTTTCAAGTCCTTTACTTATTTTTAGTTGGGTTGTTCTATTTTTTTTTAACTGTTGAATTTTTTTAATTAAACTTTATTTTTGAGAGCAGTTTAAATTCACAGAAATATTCAGTGGAAAGAACAGAGAACCTCCATATACCACATGCCCCACACACATACCAACTCTCCCACTATCAGTACACCCCACCACAGTGGTATATTTATTACATTTATTAAATTATATTTATTACTGATGAACCTGCATATACACAGCATTATCACCTAAAATCCATAACACACCTTAGGGTTCCTTCTTGGTGTTTTACATTCTTTGGGTTTTGACAAATATATAATGACATTAATCTTGAGGAGTCATACAGAATATTTTCAGTTTCTTAAAAATCCTCTGTTTTCTGCCTATTCATCTCTCTCCTCACTAACTCCAATAATGACTACTCTTTTTGCTGCCTGCATAGTTTTGCCTTTTTCAGGATGTCAGATAGTCGGGATCATACAGTATGTACCCTTTTCAGATTGGCTTAATTAGTTATTTGCATTTAAGTTTCTTCTGTGTCTTTTCATGACTTGGCAGCTCATTTCTTTTTAGTATTGAATAATATTTTGACTCGATGAACCACAATCTAGTCCATTGTGTTTATCCATTCATCTAACAAAGGACATTTTGGTTGCATTTTACATTTATGTATGATAGATTTTGCGTTAAAGTTGTAAAGGGTGTAAGTTTACTCTTTTTTGCATGTGGATGTCCAGTTGTTACACCACCTTGTGTTAAAAAGAATATCTGTTCTTTATTATGTTGAATTTGCTCATTTATCAAATATTAACTGCATTTATGTAGGCCCTCTATTCTCTGTTTCATTGATCTGTGAGTCGTTCCTTTTACCAGTACTACAGTCTTGATTACTATTGCTTTAGTACGTCTTAAAGTCAGAGAGTGTCAATCCTCCAACTTTGTTATTCTCCTTCAGTATCGAGTTGACTATTCTGGATCTTTTGCTGTGTCCATAGAAACTTTAGATTAAGTTTGTCAATTAGTGTTGAATTTTGAAAGTTCTTTATATATGCAGATACAGATCCATTTTTATTGCATAATTTATAAATATATTCTCCCAGTCTATGGCTTGTCTTTTAATTCTTGTAAGACTTCCTGTCTCGGAGTAACATATTTAATTTTGATGAAGTACAGTTGATCAGTATTTGCTTTTAATGATCATCCTTATGGTGTCATGTGGAGCTTTTTCTTCCGTGTTTTCTAACAGATGCCATTTTTGATCTATAGTTCATTTAGATTGAATGTCTCAAAGGTTGTGAGAATTAGGTTGAGGTTCATTATTTTTCATGTCAATTTCAGTTATTCCCACATTATTTGTTGAAAAGATTATCCTTTACTTATTGAATTTTCCTGGCACTTTTGTCAAAAAAACCATTTGGCCATATTAGTGTGAGTTTATTTCTGGACTCTCTTTCTGTTCTATTGATCTATATACCTTCCTTTAAGCAATACCACACTGACAGCAGTGTAATACATCATAAAGTCATATGATAGTAATCCTCCCATTTTCTTTTCTTTTATTTCCTTTCCTTTTCTCTTTCTTTCTTTCTTTCTTTCTTTCTTTCTTTCAAAAGTTGTAGGTATGCTAGATTCTTTGCTTTTTTACATAAACTTTATGTTTTTATCACAAATAATATTCCATATATTTTCTTTTTTGTAAATTTACTTATTTAAATCAAGTTAGTTAACGTAAAGTGTAATATTGGTTTCAGGAGTAGAACCCAGTGATTCATCATTCGCATAGAACACCAAGTGCCCTCCTTAATGCTCATCACCCATTTAGGCCAAACCCCACTCTCCTCTCCAGCAGCCATCACTTTGTTCTTTGTATTTAAGAGTCTCTTATGGTTTGCCTTCCTCTCTGTTTTTATCTTATTTTTCTTTCCTTTCCCCTATGTTAATTTGTTTTGTTTCTTAAATTCCACATATGACTGAAATCATATGATATTTGTCTTTCTCTAACTGACTCATATAAACTTTACAATAAGCTTGCCTATATTTACAAAAATCTTGCAGGGTGTTTACCCTTGGATTGCATTAAATTTGTACATTAATATGGGTTTAATTGGCATATTTACTATGTTGAGTCTTCCAATTCATGAATATAGTTTGTCTCTTAATTTACTTCAGTCTTCTAAAAAATTTCTCTCAATATTTTTTTTTTCAAAATATAGATTCTATGCATGGTTTGTTAGACTTTTACCTGAGCATTTTATTTCTGGGGCTATTATAAATGGTATTATTTATTAACTTTAGTTTCCAATCGTTCATTGCTAGTATATAGAAGCAGAATTGATTATTTTAAGTTGAACTTGTATCCTGAAACCTTGTGAAATGTACTTATTAGTTTTAGGAGTATTTTTTTTTAATTACTTGGGATTTTCTATGTAGATTCACATTATCTGTGCATGGGTACATTTTCTAAATTTTATGCATCTTATTTATTTTTCATCCCTTATTACACAGGCTAATACTGCATGTATGACATTAAATGGGAGTGTTGAAATTGAATATTCTTGCATTGTTCCCAATATTCGAGGGAAGATTTTATTGTTAAGTATGATGTTAGTTGTAGGTTTTTTGTAGATGTCCTTTATTAAAATAAGGAACTTCGCTTCCGCTCCAAATTTACTGATATTACTAGTTTTTATTATGATGAGATACTGAATTTTGTCAAATATTTTCTCCCCATCAACATATATGGTCATGTGATCTCTCCTCTTTAGAATTTTAGTATGTTCACTCTGTTAGATGACTTACGTTGATTTAGTGTTTGGATGTTGAGTCAGTTTGGCCATCCAGGGCTAAACCCTACTTGGTCATGGTGTGTTTTTCATCTTACATATTGTTGGATTCAATTTTCTAGTATTTTAAGTTTTATATCTATATTTTTATTGGTCCACAATTGCTTTTTTCTCTTTACTGTCTTTGTGTAAATTTGGTAGCAGGGTTATAATGGCCTCATAAAATGAGTTGAACAGTGCTGCTTCCTTCTATTTTCTGGAAGAGATTATATAGAATCAGTGGCACATTTTTTAAAAACATGTTTCATAGAATTCATCAGTAAACATTTGGCCTATAGATTTATTTTCTAAGAAAGTTACTAAGTATGAATCCAAGTCCTTTAATAGTGAGAAGATTACCAATTCTCCTGATACACTCTATGTCCACTCCAATGGCCATATCTGGGTTTGGAGCTGCAATGGTTCCAAGCCAGGGGACACAGAGAGGGAAAATAAAGTAAAATAACCATAAGTTTAATTTTAAGTCAAATTTTGGTCTTCTTCCCTACTTGGCCAATACTGTTTACTTCCCAGAGTCCATAAAGAGTTACTCCATGAATTCTGCCTAGCTTTCACAGCTACATTTAATGGAGAGACAAGATGGAATGTGCTTACTTCTCCTTATCTGACCCTGGTATCAAAATTATAGCACATTAGGTTCAATGTATTAATACATGAAAATTTCTTTGACTAGTTCCTGAAAAGTAGCTCAGTGAATGGCAATTATTATCATTGTTACTGTTGTCCTGCACTGATCTAAGAACTGGGATGCATTCTCTGACTTCATGGAGCTTATAGATTAGAAGAATAGATAGATATGAAAAAAGACACAAATCATTAGTTATCACTTTGAGAAGTGTTGCAAAAGAAGACCGGGACGAGACCATCAGAGTATCATTTTTGAGTGAACTCATTTCATGACTTTGCATACATGGATGTGATTGTCAGTTATTGGGGGCCACAACATATATTTTGGCTATTCAAGGAATTAAACACTCAGTGTGTTATCAGGATATTTTGAAATTACAAGTAAATTTACAGACCAGTTGTATTTTATAAGACTTTTTACTGTTTTATTTAATAATTAAATTAATGACTTCATTTTAATGTCTACTCTCTGCCAGGTATTGAATTACTTTTTTATTCAGGTTATCTTAGCACTTGAATTATATCATCTGATCATCATCTTTTACCATTCTTTTGATCAAATAGCAAGATAAGTTCCTGGAGTGTATCCAGTCCACCAATATTAAACATTGCCTACTGACTTCCAGAGTACTGGGCGAACATGTGAGAAGAAAGGATAGTGGCAGACCTTCAAAGCAGCTGCTCTGTGGTGACATGAGATAGAAGGGCCTTAGGCAATTTTAGCAGAAGGAATGCTATTAGAAGACATGTGAGAGAAACTTCCGGTTAGATCCTGATACTGGACAGAGACAGTGGCAGAAAGTTGGCTCCTCAGATATGAATGTATGTACCCACAATCTTCCCACATGTACCTTTTGGAAACCAAAATAGCACTATACTAAAAAGCTGACGAGAAACTCTTTATACATGCATTGCATACATTAATACAGATTTTCATATCACAAATAATAGGACAGAAGCTTTGTGCACAATCTACTCTAATGCTTATTTTGTAGAGGAGGCTTTTAAAAAAAGATTTTTAATGTGTTAATGTATGCCAAAGTTCCTTAATGGAGCCATATTTCTTTCCACTGAAGGACTTTGGACATGCTCCCACACCTTTTACTTGAGCTTTACCTAAAATTTATTTTGTAACTCAAAACTCACTTCCTAAGGGAAGATTTACCTGAATAACCACCAGGGTCAGGTAGTTTGCTTTCATAGATTCTAATACTTTTTAGTGGCACTTAAGCAATAATCTCTTTTGCTCACTATTGTAATCCTTGTGCCAAACACTTAGTAGATGCTTCTTAAATTGATAATAAAGAGTGTAATTAACCACAAGTAATTACTGAGCACTTAGTAAGCATTAAACACTCTGTCACAAGGATGAACAAATATGATTTATGCTGTAAAGATGTTTACAATCTAATATGGAAGAGCACACATGAAAGAAAAATAAGCCCACCTGAATTCTGTCCTTGCTATCCTTCAAACACATGAGCTGGTAGTGGTACAATTGCCAAGAAGGCAGTGGGCAGTCTTCTGGGTAGAGTAAATGACAGAGCTTGACAAGAGAGGTATCACAGGAAAACTATCGTTGAATTGAAATATGAAGAAAGTTTTCCTCCATGTACTAGAAATAAGCATGCTTTTCTGAGTGTTTATAAATATTTATGTATATATAATATATACACATTTATGTACAGTATAAATTTGTGAAAGTGCTTCCATGTTATCTACATCATGAATGTGTGTATAAAACATATACAGTAAATGAATACCCATGTGTATCTTTAATATACACATATGTAACTTGTAATTTTAACGGACTAGTCTATCAGCGTTATTATAAACCACCTCCAGCTACCTAGTGGTGTGTCGTGTATCAATTAAGACACCTTGAATATATACTTTCAGTACTGTAGTAAGAGAAATTTCCCATGTATCTTTTTAATTTTACCCCAATTTAACCATGGCATAACCATGGCTTTTACTTACTCCTGGCAAAATGTGTTGCAATGAATTGTATACCTAAAAAAAAAATTATGAAATCAATCATTCCATGATCCAGTAACTATTATTATCTGGGTACCCTCTTTAATGTTTGTCAGTCTTTTCTGTAAGATAATATCGATTTGAACTTTTAATCCTCTCCCAGAGAAAACAAGAGTATCACAGTATGTTATTTATAATGACTATTTACAGAAATAACCTTGCTATTAATCGGGCATAGTTTGTCTTAGACTTCAATTATCAATCAGACTCTCATGACCTTTTTCACTATTCTAGTGTCATGGTGTCTCAGCCACAATCTTGAAGTTCCTTTAATCCTATCCTCTTGCATAATGATAAGATTTATCCAACAACTTTATAACTGAAGCATTTTGCATAGAACCAACTGAGAATATTTTTGTTCCTGCATCTGGGTATCACAGAAATGGAGTGACAGCAATGTGATTGAAAAAAAAAAAAAAACACATCTGCATCAGTGTGGCTGGTTTTTATTCTGTCCATAAACTCAGACAAGTTTATGGCTAAATAAGGGTACCCATGAGTCCTAAAATTTCACTTTTTCTTTTATATTGATAACAGAAGAAATTAACTGTTGAGGTGAAAAAAGAAAAAAAGTCAAATTTTTAAGAGCAAAGGCTTTTCTCCTTTACCTTATTTAGCCTGAATAAATTGTAATGTCTTCAAGTAACACTGTGGGGAATGCATTTTTTTTTATTGGCCTGATGGTGATCCACAGGTGCAGGTAATTGCAGACACATCTAGATGAACTCTAGCATCACATCTGTGCTACAGAAAATGTGCTAACGGAACAATAAAGAGATAAATGAAAGTTCTGTTCACTAAGTGGACTTCTAAGCCTCCGTTTTAAACTTCCCTTCTTCCTACTCTCCTTCGTTCTCCGTTTGATGATCTGTATAAAGTCCTGGATGATTAAAGATGTACCTCCCTTATCTTTGAATTTAAGAGGTGTATTTTAAAATAAGACTACACCTCTTTGGGAATATATTACAAAACTATTAGCTTAAAATTATCTCTTTTATATTGAGAAGCATGTTGGAAGATGACTTAAAAGTTTCTCCATCATTGCTTTTAATTACTGATAGTGTCCCAATAGTTTCTTATCAGATTTTATAAATAATACAATGAAACTTTAATATGGCCTATGGATTTTTCAACATGTATTCCTTTTAAGCCCTTAATATTTGAATAAGTTATCACATTGACATTAACTTTCTAAAAAACTATCAACTGTTAAGTATTAGAGGAGGAGCCAAGAAAAGAGACTATCTCAGTTTTCTGTGAAATGTCTAGAAATCCACATAGCTGAATGCTCAGTACTCATCAAGAATGATTATGGTGGCCTTTATTTTTTTCAGTTTATTTATTTATTTTGAGAGAGAGAGAGAGAGAGAGAGAGAGAGAGAGAGAATCCCAAGCAGGCTTTGCTCTGTCAGTGTAGAGCCTGATGTAGGGTTCCATCCCAGGAACTGTGAGATCATGACCTGAGTCAAAGTCAAGAGTTAGATGCTTAACCAAATGAGCCACCCAGGTGTTCCTGTGGTTACTTTTATTTATTAAACTCTTTTCAGGAATTATTTCTTTAAATCCATTTGTTGACTCTTTTTTTTAATTAAAAAATTTTTTAATTAATTTATTTTTTCAATATATGAAATTTATTGTCAAATTGGTTTCCATACAACACCCAGTGCTCATCCCAACAGGTGCCCTCCTCAATACCCATCACCCACCCTTCCCTCCCTCCCACCCCCATCAACCCTCAGTTTGTTCTCAGTTTTTAAGAGTCTCTTATGCTTTGGCTCTCTTCCACTCTAACCTCTTTTTTTTTTTTTTTCCTTCCCCTCCCCCATGGGTTTCTGTTAAGTTTCTCAGGATCCACATAAGAGTGAAGACCTATGGTATCTGTCTTTCTCTGTATGGCTTATTTCACTTAGCATAACACTCTCCAGTTCCATCCATGTTGCTACAAAGGGCCATATTTCATTCTTTCTCATTGCCACTTAGTACTCCATTGTATATATAAACCACAATTTCTTTATCCATTCATCCGTTGATGGACATTTAGGCTCTTTCCACAATTTGGCTATTGTTGAGAGTACTGCTATAAACATTGGGGTACAAGTGCCCCTATGCATCAGTACTCCTGTATCCCTTGGATAAATTCCTAGCAGTGCTATTGCTGGGTCATAGGGTAGGTCTATTTTTAATTTTTTGAGGAACCTCCACACTGTTTTCCAGAGCGGCTGCACCAATTTGCATTCCCACCAACAGTGCAAGAGGGTTCCTGTTTCTCCACATCCTCTCCAGCATCTATAGTCTCCTGATTTGCTCATTTTGGCCACTCTGACTGGCGTGAGGTGATATCTGAGTGTGGTTTTGATTTGTATTTCCCTGATGAGCGATGTTGAGCATCTTTTCATGTGCCTGTTGGCCATCCAGATGTCTTCTTTAGAGAAGTGTCTATTCATGTTTTCTGCCCATTTCTTCACTGGGTTATTTGTTTTTCAGGTGTGGAGTTTGGTGAGCTCTTTATAGATTTTGGATACTAGCCCTTTGTCCGATATGTCATTTGCAAATATCTTTTCCCATTCCGTTGGTTGTTTCCTTTGCTGTGCAGAAGCTTTTTATCTTCATAAGGTCCCAGTAGTTCATTTTTGCTTTTCATTCCCTTGCCTTGGGGATGTGTCAAGTAAGAAATTGCTACGGCTGAGGTCAGAGAGGTCTTTTCCTGCTTTCTCCTCTAGGGTTTTGATGGTTTCTGTCTCACATCCAGGTCCTTTATCCATTTGGAGTTTATTTTTGTGAATGGTGTGAGAAAGTGGTCTAGTTTCATTCTTCTGCATGTTGCTGTCCAGTTCTCCCAGCACCATTTGTTAAAGAGACTGCCTTTTTTCAATTGGATATTCTTTCCTGCTTTGTCAAAGATGAGTTGGCCATACGTTTGTGGGTCTAGTTCTGGGGTTTCTATTCTATTCCATTGGTCTATGTGTCTGTTTTTGTGCCAATACCATGCTGTCTTGATGATGACAGCTTTGTAGTAGAGGCTAAAGTCTGGGATTGTGATGCCTCCTGCTTTGGTCTTCTTCAAAATTACTTTGGCTATTCGGGGCCTTTTGTGGTTCCATATGAATTTTAGGATTGCTTGTTCTAGTTTCGAGAAGAATGCTGGTGCAATTTTGATTGGGATTGCATTGAATGTGTAGATAGCTTTGGGTAGTAGTGACATTTTGACAATATTTATTCTTCCAATCCATGAGCATGGAATGTTTTTCCATTTCTTTCTATCTTCTTCAATTTCCCTCATAAGCTTTCTATAGTTTTCAGCATACAGATCCTTTACATCTTTGGTTAGATTTATTCCTAGGTATTTTATGCTTCTTGGTGCAATTGTGAATGGGATCAGTTTCTTTATTTGTCTTTCTGTTGCCTCGTTATTAGTGTATAAGAATGCAACTGATTTCTGTACATTGATTTTGTATCCTGCAACTTTGCTAAATTCATGTATCAGTTCTAGCAGACTTTTGGTGGAGTCTATCGGATTTTCCATGTATAATATCATGTCATCTGCAAAAAGCCAAAGCTTGACTTCATCTTTGCCAATTTGGATGCCTTTGATTTCCTTTTGTTGTCTGATTGCTGATGCTAGCACTTCCAACACTATGTTAAACAACAGCGGTGAGAGTGGACATCCCTGTCGTGTTCCTGATCTCAGGGAAAAAGCTCTCAGTTTTTTCCCATTGAGGATGATGTTAGCTGTGGGCTTTTCATAAATGGCTTTTATGATGTTTAAGTATGTTCCTTCTATCCCGACTTTCTCGATGGTTTTTATTAGGAAAGTTTGCTGAATTTTGTCAAATGCCTTTTCTGCATCGATTGACAGGATCGTATGGTTCTTTTCTTTTATTAATGTGATGTATCACGTTGATTGATTTGTGAATGTTGAACTAGCTCTGCATCCCAGGAATGAATCCCACTTGATCATGGTGAATAATTCTTTTTATATGCTGTTGAATTCGATTTGCTAGTATCTTATTGAGAATTTTGGCATCCATATTCATCAGGGATATTGGCCTGTAGTTCCCTTTTTTTACTGGGTGTCTGTCTGGTTTAGGAGTCATAGTAATACTGGCTTCATAAAATGAGTCTGGAAGTTTTCCTTCCCTTTCTATTTTTTGGAATAGCTTGAGAAGGATAGGTATTATCTCTGCTTTAAACGTCTGGTAGAACTCCCCTGGGAAGCCATCTGGTCCTGGACTCTTATTTGTTGGGAGATTTTTGATGACTGATTCAATTTCTTCATTGGTTATGGGTCTGTTCAAGCTTTCTATTTCCTCCTGATTGAGTTTTGGAAGCGTGTGGGTGTTTAGGAGTTTGTCTATTTCTTCCAGGTTGTCCAGTTTGTTGGCATATAATTTTTCATAGTATTCCCTGATAATTGCTTGTATCTCTGAGGGGTTGGTTGTAATAATTCCATTTTCTTTCATGATTTTGTCTATTTGGGTCATCTTCCTTTTCTTTTTGAGAAGCCTGGCTAGAGGTTTATCAATTTTGTTTATTTTTTCAAAAAACCAACTCTTGGTTTCGTTGATCTGCTCTACAGTTTTTTTAGATTCTATATTGTTTATTTCTGCTCTGATCTTTATTATTTCTCTTCTTCTGCTGGATTTAGGCTGTCTTTGCTGTTCTGATTCTATTTGCTTAGGTGTGCTGTTAGATTTTGTATTTGGGATTTTTCTTGTTTCTTGAGATAGGCCTGGATTGCAATGTATTTTCCTCTCAGGACTGCCTTCGCTGCGTCCCAAAGCATTTGGATTGTTGTATTTTCATATTCGTTTGTTTCCATATATGTTTTAATTTCTTCTCTAATTGCCTGGTTGACCCATTCATTCTTTAGTAGGGTGTTCTTTAACCTCCATGCTTTTGGAGGTTTTCCAGACTTTTTCCTGTGGTTGATTTCAAGCTTCATAGCATTGTGGTCTGAAAGTATGCATGGTATGATTTCAATTCTTGTGTACTTATGAAGGGCTGTTTTGTGACCCAGTATGTGATCTATCTTGGAGAATGTTCCATGTGCACTCGAGAAGAAAGTACATTCTGTTGCTTTGGGATGCAGAGTTCTAAATATATCTGTCAAGTCCATCTGATCCAATGTATCATTCAGGGCCCTTGTTTCTTTATTGACCGTGTGTCTAGATGATCTATCCATTCCTGTAAGTGGAGTGTTAAAGTCCCCTGCAATTACCACATTCTTATCAATAAGGTTGCTTATGTTTGTGAGTAATTGTTTTATATATTTGGGGGCTCCGGTATTCGGCGCATAGACATTTATAATTGTTAGCTCTTCCTGATGGATAGACCCTGTGATTATTATATAATGACCTTCTTTATCTCTTGTTACAGCCTTTAATTTAAAGTCTAGTTTGTCTGATATAAGTATGGCTACTCCAGCTTTCTTTTGACTTCCAGTGACATGATAGATAGTTCTCCATCCCCTCACTCTCAATCTAAAGGTGTCCTCAGGTCTAAAATGAGTCTCTTGTAGACAGCAAATAGATGGCGCATTTAGTCCATTTACATTCAGTGTTATTATAGAAAGATATGGGTTTAGAGTCATTGTGATGTCCGTAGGTTTCATGCTTGTAGCGATGTCTCTGGTACTTTGTCTCACAGGATCCCCCTTAGGATCTCTTGTAGGGCTGCTTTAGTGGTGACGAATTCCTTCAGTTTTTGTTTGGGAAGACCTTTATCTCTCCTTCTATTGTAAATGACAGACTTGCTGGATAAGGGATTCTCGGCTGCATATTTTTTCTGTTAATCACATTGAAGATCTCCTGCCATTCCTTTGTGGCCTGCCAAGTTTCAGTAGAGAGATTGGTCACGAGTCTTACAGGTCTCCCTTTATATGTTAGAGCACGTTATCTCTAGCTGCTTTCAGAATTTTCTCTTTATCCTTGTATTTTGCCAGTTTCACTATGATATGTCGTGCAGAAGATCGATTCAAGTTACGTCTGAAGGGAGTTCTCTGTGCCTCTTGGAGTACAATGCCTTTTTCCTTCCCCAGATCTGGGAAGTTCTCAGCTATTATTTCTTCAAGTACACCTTCAGCACCTTTCCCTCTCTCTTCCTCCTCTGGAATACCAATTATGCATATATTATTTCTCTTAAGTGTATCACATAGTTCTCTAATTTTCCCCTCATACTCCTGGATTTTTTTTATCTCTCTTTTTCTCAGCTTCTTCTTTTTCCATAATTTTATCTTCTAGTTCACCTATTCTCTCCTCTGCCTCTTCAATCCGAGCCGTAGTTGTCTCCATTTTATTTTGCAGTTCATTGATAGCATTTTTTAGCTCCTCCTGGCTGTTCCTTAGTCCCTTGATCTCTGTAGCAAGAGATTCTCTGCTGTCCTTTATACTGTTTTCAAGCCCAATGATTAATTTTGTGACTATTATTCTAAATTTACTTTCTGTTATATTGTTTAAATCATTTTTGATGAGTTCGTTAGGTGTCATTATTTCCTGGACGTTTTTCTAATTTAAATTTTTTTTTTTCAACGTTTATTTATTTTTGGGACAGAGAGAGACAGAGCATGAACGGGGGAGGGGCAGAGAGAGAAGGAGACACAGAATCGGAAACAGGCTCCAGGCTCTGAGCCATCAGCCCAGAGCCCGACGCGGGGCTCGAACTCACAGACCGCGAGATCGTGACCTGGCTGAAGTCGGACGCTTAACCGACTGCGCCACCCAGGCGCCCCTCCTGGACGTTTTTCTAAGGGGAATTCTTCCATTTCGTCATTTTGGATAGTCCTTGGAGTGGTGTGGTACTGCGGGGCACTTCCCCTGTGCTGTCTTGAATAACTTGCGTTGGTGGGCGGGACCGCAGTCAGACCTGATGTCTGCCCCCAGCCCATCGCTGGGGCCACAATCAGACTGGTGTGTGCCTTCTCTTCCCCTCTCCTAGGGGCGGGATTCACTGTGGGGTGGCGTGGCCCTTGTGGGCTACTTGCACACTGCCAGGCTTGTGGTGCTGGGGATCTGGCATATTAGCTGGGGTGGATCGGCAAGGTGCACAGGGGCGGGAGGGGTAGGCTCAGCTCACTTTTCCTTCGGAAATCTGCTTCGGGAGGGGCCCTGCGGCAGCGGGAGGGAGTCAGACCGTCCGGAGGGATGGATCTGCAGAAGCACAGCGTTGGGTGTTTGCGCAGTGCAAGCAAGTTTCCTGGCAGGAACTGGTTCCCTTTGGGATTTTGGTTGGGGGATGGGCAAGGAAGATGGCGCTGGTGAGCACCTTTGTTCCCCGCCAAGCTGAGCTCTGTCGTCCGGGGCTCAACACCTCTCCCTCCCGTTGTCCTCCAGCCCTCCCATTCTCTGAGCAGAGCTGTTAGCTTATGACCTTCCAGATGTCAAGTCCTGCTTGCTGTCGGAACACACTCCGTCCAGTCCCTCCACTTTTGCCAGCCAGACTCGGGGGTTCTGCTTGGCCGGCGGGCCGCCCCTCCACCGCCGCTCCCTCCCGCCAATCCATGGAGCCCGTACCGCCTCTCTGCCCTTCCTACCCTCTTCCGTGGGCCTCTCTTGTGTGCTTGGCTCCGGAGACTCTGTTCTGCTAGTCTTCTGGCGGTTTTCTGGGTTATTTAGGCATGTGTAGGTGGAATCTAAGTGATCAGCATGACGCGCGGTGAGCCCAGCATCCTCCTACGCCACCATCTTCCCAGGATCCCATTTGTTGACTCTTAAACTACCTTTCAAATGATATAGATTTGGTCGAAATTTTGAAAATATGCAATTATCCTGAAAATCACAAAGTATAACTATGAGAGTACTTTCTTATTTTTAAGGACATTTAACATATAAAGGATTGAAATATTAAGATTCATACCTGTTTTTCATTCACAACCAAACATAATTGGTAAACTCTTTCCAAGCAGTACAATTGGGCCCATTTTATAAAAATTGCCAATATCTGGTAAGATTCTGGCATCAACCTGCTATTTCACATAAGTGTATTTTAGTCATAGACTGTTATTCCATCATGAAGATTTTGTTTCTCCTTCTTATTTGAAATAATATAATTGATGTAATATTAATCTGCTTTTCTCTCTGACATAGAAACAAAAGACAGGTTTTGCTGCAAATAGCTCCTCTCCCCTGCTGACAATTCCCCACGATGGAGACCCGTGTCAGCTTTCTTGTTTCGATACAGGAGCTTTTCTGAATACATATTGCAAATTATGGCAGTTGTGATGAATTATCCAAATTTCAAATGATATATATTTAATATATATGTATGTGTATATATACGTGTGTGTGTGTGTGTGTGTGTGTGTAAAATTCTCTAGAAACCAGCTTGACTTTGGTTACCTGCGCATAGAAAGTATATACCATCTTCAATATTTCTGTTCATACACATTTAAGAATCTCTACACATTCATAAAAGTCCCTGGATGCATCTTGTACTCTCTTCTCTAAGGACCTTCTCACCCATCTCCATTTGAAGATTGCTGATTGTTTTTGTCATAATTGTCTACTTTGTACTAAGATTCCGATTCTCAAGATTTAATATACGTAAGAATCAGATGGGCTTATTTAAAGCAGATTCCCATGCTGTGTCTGTAGACATTCATGGTCAGTTAATCTGGGCTGGAGCTCAGAATATGATAAAGATGCACTCAGATTAGACTATAGGCTTTGTAAGGGAAGGAAAACATTTTTGAATATGTGTATTTCTGTTACTTGGAACCATGCGTTATATATAAGAGACAAAAGAATTATGTGTTGAACTGAATTAAGAGGTTTAAACAACAAAAAAATAGCTTTGGATTATTTGTTAATATTCCCTGTTGGAAACGTTATTATCCCAGTTAGAATGTGTCAAACTTTTGAGGCTAGGAACTGATGAACAAGTGGACGCAGGGAATATTCACCTCACCACTTTTCATATACATCTTATTAATTCATCTAATAACTATTGCACACCCATCTAAATCTTAGCCTGTGTGCTAGTTGCTGTGATATCAAATTGCATAAATTTGATTCTTCACCCTCAAGGAATTTACACATTAGAAAAGAGGCATATTAAGTAGCCCTAAAATAATGTAATGATTTATAATAGAGAATAAACAAAGCATTGTAGAAGCCCTGAGAAATGAAGGCCAAGTGCAGTCGAAGGCTCTATAAATATTAAAACTTCAAGAATCAGCATATGGTTGATACTAGTACAAATCATTCTCTATGCCAATTCTTCAAAAAAAATTGATGCCATTAGAAATTGTCAGTGTTCTAACACCGTTTGTCATTAAAAATGAAAGCAATAAAAATGTATACTCTACGCCACTATCCGTTTCTCATTTACATTCTCATTTATATGTACTCATAAAAACTGTGCCCTAGATTTTAGATTCCTCTGACTTTGCTAGTAATAGTTCGTGTTTTCAGTTATTTACATATGTACCAGGTCATCTGTTCCTTACCCCAGTCTTCATTTGATTAACCTTTAAGCTGCACCTCCTTCCTCCCTGCCACACCCACTGGAACATTCCCTTTAAAATTGAGCTAATGTCTATTTTTGTTAAAATGTGAATACTCAAGGTGCCTGGGTGGCTCAGTCGATTGAGCATCTTACTCATAACCTCCACTTGTGTCATGATCTCAGGGTCATGAGATCAAGGCCCGCATCTGGCTCTGTGGTGAGCATGGTGCCTGCTTAGGATTCTCTCTCTCTCCCTCTCCCTTGGCTCCTCTCCCCTATTCTCTGTCTCTCTCTAAAAATAATGATGATAATGATGATTATGATGATGATGATGATGATGATGATACAATGTGAATACTCTTCCTTTCACTACTGTTTTTCTCCCACAGACCCTTTCTTTCTCCAGTATTGTGGTTTCCTTTACATCATCTCAACAATAAGAAAATGTTTCCAACAGCCCTTCTGGCTGACATTTATGACTGTAATTCCTACTTTGATGAATCCTCATCGTTGGTAGCCTAGTTTTGTGGAAGGAGGTCATCCGCCTACTGTCATAGAAGCAGAAAGAACAACTCATCCCTGTTCCATCCTTTGACACCTAAGGATAGGCTTGTGACCTCAGCTCAGTCATATGGATTCTTACACTTCAGAATTTGCATCTCCAGTGAGTGATGCAAAGATAAAGAGAGTTTAAGGAACATATTGCCATGTGGCAACATCTTGGCCAGATTACTTGTTGAGCAGGAACTTCTGGTAGATTGTCTTTTGTTTCTGCTTATTTCAATTTTGTGACATCACCTTCAAAACTTACTTTTTTGAGGGGCGCTTGGGTGGCTCAGCTGATTGAGTGGGGGACCCTTGATTTTGGCTTAAGTCATCATCTTACGTGCTGATAGCACAGAGTCTGCTTGGAATTCTCTCTCCCTCTCTCTCTGTTCCTCTCCTTGCTAGCACATATTCTCTCTAAATACATACATACATACGTACGTACATAAATAAATATTTAAGAAAAATACTTTTACACTTAGAACAGCTAGATTAGATTATATTACTTCAACCAGGAATTCTAATTTCTAGTTAGTGAAAATAAGATCCAAACCTTCCTGATAGTTTTGAAATATGTTGGGTATTTTGTGGTAAAATTTCGTGGTAATTTTATGGACCTTTAGCAATGTTTTCATAGTGGAACAAATGGTGGATTTTTTTATTGCAATATGACAAAGTTTCAACATAATTATATATTATTATGTCAAATATGCTCTGAGTAGATAAAAATATAAGTAGACATATATTGATAAGTCAGGACTAATGACATATGCAAACTCAACATTTACTTATGCCAAATAATATATTTTTAAATCACTTGTATCAATGTCTGTTTTAAAGGTTTTTTTTTTTTTTTTTTTGATTGCCATATAGCAGTGTGGTCTATTTGCTAGTCAGTATTTATGTCTCCCGTTGCTTTAAGTTGTGTGTTAGTGTGCCCTTACACCAATTTATCTATTTAAATGATAATATTATGTCTAGGCTATTTTCAGAGACCAGTTTTCCCATAAAATTATTGCATTTGACAAAACAGGTACAGGATCCAAAAAAACATAATAGTCTATAATCTTTAGAAATTCCATAAGTTATTAAATACTAAGGTGTCCATTTGGGGATAAAGCTTATGTCCTTTAGGTAGGCAGTTACAGCAATTTTCTTACTATTAGGCTCCTCGTGTTGTTGTGCCCTGAGAACTACACATAGATTTTAGTGAAATATAACTCTACAGAGTTCAGTGCAGGTCTAAGACCACATCTGTCAAATAGTCCACATACATTTGATATTTATAAATCTCTTTATGTTCTTCTGTAAAGGAATCACACTAAAGATCGAATAATGAAAAAAATATAAATATCCTATCTTCTATTTATATTTTCCCTGAGCTTATCATCTCTATAATTTTTCACTTTGTTTCATATTTTTCTGTTGATTCTTTGCCTTCTGCCTCCACACATCAGCTATAGGGCTTTCTTATTTCTATGGAGCATTGTGGGATGGTTGTAGGGAATAGATTATACAACAGGGCCTAAAAATATTTTGAAGGATGAAAAGAGGAAATTATAACTGTTTTTCTCCTATGTACAAATCTAAAACAATACCAACTTTGAAAGAATTGTGTTTATAGTTTTCTGGGCAGAGAAGCTGATACATAGTCCTTACTCATGAAAGGTTAATCCCTTTTCACCAATTTATATTAAAGGAAAAACAAATAAATAAAATAATAAAATATGTTTGTGGTTTGAAACTGTTCACAAGCAACCGGACTGAATATCAAACACCAGAGTTACTAATCAAATATCCACAAATATAATATAAAAAAGCAGCTCTCTAATTTGTTGCAGCAAAGTTTATATGTTTCTCTTGATTCATCTTTGTTACTTCAATTTTCCACGATATTTAGAGAGTAGAGTTATAACGGTTTCTTTATAAGTGCAATGGAATGAATTCTCTAATGTGTGTCTGTTTAAATCTGATAACTTAAAGAACAAGAGTCAATAAGCATTTTCTTCTACTGTGTAATAATGTTTTCTGTTAAACATTAATAGAAAACCAGGGATCTGTTAAATTTGACAAAGTTATCCATGTCTATAATAATTAAATGCCATATTATTTTATCAAAATAATTATATGAAAGCAAGACACCTAATGTTGAAAATAATTCAAACATCATTTTCAAAAAGTACCATATCAAATAAAAATTAAATCTCTTGCTAATATTTCCTGGAAACTTCTCAGAAATCTGAGATTACTGAGTATTTCAAGGACCACAGATCATGCAATAATATGAAGAATTATAGATAGTGGACTCAGTGTAATATCTTCACTTGCACACATACACTTGTGGATGACATATTAGCAAGCTTTCATTTAGCATGTCAGTTTCAAGCAAACTGTAGCAGTTCCAAAAGGACATAATGGGAATAATCTCTTACTTGTTCATTTTTTTTTTTACTTTACATATTTTTTAAAATTTATTTTTGAGAGAGGGAGGGAGAGGGCATGCGTGCACATGCAAGCAGGGAGGGGCAGAGAGAGGGGGACAGAGGATCAGAAGCGGGCTCTACGCTGACAGCAGAGAGCCCAATGCGGGACTTGAACTCATGAGCCTAGAAATGATGACCTGGGGGGAAGTCAGAAGCTCAACTGACTGAGTCACCCAGGCACCCTCAGCATTATTTTTGAACAAGACTTCGTGCTAGTTACTACAGATAAAAAGATAAACAGAACCTGATCCTTATCTTTAAGAACTTTAAAACATATGGAGGACGAGGAAATACAATTAGCTGAGGCAAGTAAAATGGAATATTCAGCAGCTTCAAGTGACACGAGTGGGGGTGAAGAGAAAGAAGCAAAGGATCTTACTCGGCCACGGATCAAGGAAATTTTCCTTTCTAAACAGGAGGAGTTGACAGGGGTTTTCATAAAATAGTAGAGAAGGAACAAAATACACTTAAGAATGACTGAAAATCAGGAGCAAATTCAGAGTACCGAGGATGCCCCGGCATAAATGCAAGGAGACAGAATGTGAAGATGTACGGCATGAGTGAGGAGCGACTGTCTTCAGAAGGAGCGTGCAAGACTTTGAAGCACATTTCGGGGAGTTATTTTGTCTTTGTTAAGGCAATGGGGAGTCTTTGCAGGTTCTTGAGGTTGGGATGGCATGAAAAATCAATGTTTGAGAAAAAAAGAGAGCCACATAATTTTAGAGGACTGGCACTGGGGATAAAATGGAATCAAATGTGGATAAACTGGTCATTAGAGGAAATACTTTTTTACCTACTGAGTGGCCCTTCTGGAATAAATGATGTATTCTCAGCAAAAAACACATGGGTGATCTTCTATACTGATGTGCTGGCAAGCTCTAAGCAATCCATTATCAAGATGGCACAAAATTTTAATGATATAATATTATAACTGCATTTGTCAGAGGCCAATCTCCCTAAGAGCAGGACACGTTTGGAATATTCATAAAATTCTTTGATTTCGAGCATAAACATCAGAAGGTGAAAAATCCTATCTTTAGAAGAGGATGGTGTCATGTCACGTAGTGGACTATAGAAAGTAGAATTAAGAGGAATTATTAGTGAGTAGCAGAAAGGAAGCAAATGTTTTCTCCTTGCCCTATGGTGTTTTGTGCCACCTTTTATCCACGTAGCTCTCTCAGCCACTTTCCAGACAGCAGAGCACATTAAATGCATTCATGATTTGTAATTTAAAACTACAGTTGTGCGAAATTGCAGTTTAAGCTTGTATGGATCCATACCCATTGAGTTTGAATTAAGATTTACAAATATGTATTAGGTTTGATAGGACAGTCATTGAATGAAAAATACAATTTGTGGCACTGAAATGCAGCAAAAATACGAAAATCTAAAATATGTATGAAATCTTTCTCAACAATATGCTGATTAGATCTTAGGCAATGCATATGGCACATTCTAGTAATCAATCAGGGCGTATATTCTGAATGCCATGATTCTACGTTTCTTAATTTAAAAATAAATTGGAGGAACTTATTCTGGAAGTAATTATTTCAGAAAATTATCGTGTCCTACAAAACTCATTCACAGTCAGGAGACTAATAAAACAAATCAACCTTTTAAATTGTTGGTTTTAAGTGGGTAGGGCTGAAAATCTAAGGTTAAAGCAACACATTTTTTTTTGCCGTAATTCTTTTTTTTTTTTTAATTTTTTTTTCAACGTTTTTTATTTATTTTTGGGACAGAGCGAGACAGAGCATGAACGGGGGAGGGGCAGAGAGAGAGGGAGACACAGAATCAGAAACAGGCTCCAGGCCCTGGGCCATCAGCCCAGAGCCCGACGCGGGGCTCGAACCCACGGACCGTGAGATCGTGACCTGGCTGAAGTCGGACGCTTAACCGACTGCGCCACCCAGGCGCCCCTTTTTTGCCGTAATTCTTTATCTCTTCAAGCAAAGGGTAGTTCTAGAAGTACCCTAATATCCATACAAACAAGAAGACGAAGAGCAAGGCAAAGAGGTTGAAAAAAAGCATTGCCATCATGACCAATAATGCCAGAATCATATTTATTATCCAACATGGGAAGATTAATGATTATCTGGTCTACAACCACCCTCAGTGCAGGAATTAGCTCAGCAACATTGTTTCTCTGGTTGTACATTACATTAGACGTGCACAGCCGTCAGCTCTAGATGATCTTATTTAGTAAGTCTATTTTTGCAATATCCCCAGATCATTTTAATGTGCCGTCATGGTTGAGAATCACTGCTGTCTCACAAAATATTAACTGAGATGAAACACATGATTTCCCAATTTAGGGATAATTTTGACTCTGGTAAACATCTTTATATGAAGATGTGATCTGGGTTCTTAAACTTTCATCCACTGAAATTACATCAGCCCTTCTTACTTCTTAAAAAAATATTTTCCTATTTTTACTTATTTCCTTTCCTAACAATGTATAGGTTATATAGCTAATGTGCTATTTAAATTGCTTTTATCACCATCAATAATAGCTCTTATTTAATATGGGTTTACTATGAAGCTGACACAAACGTAGGTATTTATATACAATAATTTTAACCTTTTTATCAATTCTAGAAGGTAGATATTATCATTTCCATTGCAAATATGAGGAGATTGAAACAGCGGATTTCAAAACATACCTCAAATTGCATGCATGACTAGAAAGTGCTGAAAGTGGGGATCTGACCCCAACATGTATGTTCTCAACCACTACTCTATGTAAGAGAAGGCTCATTGCAGATCTGAGTTAACCAAATTGCAACTGCCAATCATTTTAATATTTATAGGAAGCTGTTATCCCTTCCTAACATTTTCAACAGCCCAAGAACTTTCACTTATTTTTGTATAACCTTGTTGCCTGCTAGGGTTTACTTGTCAGTAAGAAATCTCGTAGACTTGGCTTGAGCACTGATCCTAACTTGCCAATAGCATCTCCTGTGAAATTTAAAATCATATCCCATGACCTTTAAGAATTCCTGGGGGCTTAGGCCTTCATGGTTTCCATCAACTGAATTGCCATTAAAACTTTTTATTCCACTCTGAATGTAAAACTCTTCTCCTTCATAGGTTTAAATACATATACCAAGGCAAAAGCCCACTCATACTATGCACTTTAAAAATTCTGTGTGATTTATTAAAGATTCTTGAGTTAAAGAAAAGTTACCCCAAGTGGAGCAAAGCCTTCTGATATCTTCTGAGCTCCACTTTTTCTGCCTTCTCTTTTTACGTCTGCATCGCAGCCCTTTGCTCATAACTCAAGCTCACAAATGCATCAAATAACTCTGGAGAAAAAAGCAAACAAATGGCTTGTCATGAGCAGGATACACAACCTGAGAGTGCAGTCAGGATTATAAATACCATCTTTTATCCCATTAATTATGAACTTATTGTTTCATCTCTCACTGTCCTAATCACAATTTACTGAGTATCTTTCAATTGAATGTCTAGTTTATTTTCTAGTTGGCTTGCTAGTTTTTCATTAGTCTGTGCTTCCCAACAAATCAAAAATGAAGTATTCACTGAATCTCCCTTTCTCTTCTGTGACTGTTTCAGTGATAGTTGTAATAGAGAACAGTCCATTAACCCATTCAACAATCATGCTTGCAAACTATTCTGAATGCTTGCGAGTGTCTATGTATCACAGATTTTATAGCAAAATAAAACCCCAAATAATAATGGATAACCTGGCCTGAAAAAAGTGGTCTTGAATTTGATACCTTGGAAAAACAATAGTTTCAAAGTTTTGTTGAATTTTGTTGTTTTGTTTTTGTTTTTGTTTTTTAATATTTTGTTGGAGGGGCAATCACCTTATAGAAAAATTATTACAGAAATCTCTGAAGTTCAGTGGATAAAATGTTTAAATTATGCAGCAGAATAGCAACGATGTTATGGTAAATGGCAGAGTTTAAGCAACGTAAGCAAATGAGGTAAGCCGCTCTGCACCATGTTAAACAATAGTGGGCTAGGTGTATCTGCAGTTCATCCTTCCTTTAGGAAATGTTTCTAAATGTTATTTAATCCCATTATTGGTTTTCTCCCCTTGGTCAAGATGTGTGTGTGTGTGTGTGTGTGTGTGTGCGCGCGCGCGCGCCCGTGCGCGCCACATGCATAGGTGCAACACGTGATTTTCTTCAAGCAGTTACCCAAAGTGTTGTCAATGTGTGCTTTTGTGTCTTGCTTATGTGTCTCGGCTTATACAATTATCCACAGGACTGTTGGCTATTCCTGTGGGTCCTACCATTCATGAAATGTACAGGCTTGGGGAAGATGTAGACCAACATAAGGTACTCAGGGAGATATCTAAAAGACAGATATCGGGGCGCCTGGGTGGCGCAGTCGGTTAAGCGTCCGACTTCAGCCAGGTCACGATCTCGCGGTCCGTGAGTTCGAGCCCCGCGTCAGGCTCTGGGCTGGTGGCTCAGAGCCTGGAGCCTGTTTCCGATTCTGTGTCTCCCTCTCTCTCTGCCCCTCCTCCATTCATGCTCTGTCTCTCTCCGTCCCCAAAAAAATAAACGTTGAAGAAAAAAAAAAATTAAAAGACAGATATCTAAGAGATAAATTGGGCAGAGAGTATTGTCAAAGAAGCTTCTCTTGGCATCTTGTGTGATTGTCTTGGTGACTTTCACCTACTTCACTTCTTTTTAGTTTGTGGCACAATTCTCATCCCCTTCCAGACTACTCTCTATTACATATTCTAACATTGGAATGATTCAGAGCTAAGTCTTAGGAAACTATTCTTTGTTATCTACGCTTTTCTCCCATAGGAAACACATCCAATCCTGTGACATTAAATCTGCTTTGCCTTTTTAAAAAATTTTTTTTAACGTTATTTATTTTTGAGACAGAGAGAGACAGAGCACGAACGGGGGAGGGTCAGAGAGAGAGAGGGAGACACAGAATCTGAAACAGGCTCCAGGCTCTGAGCTGTCAGCACAGAGCCCGATGCGGGGCTTGAACTTACGAACCGCGAGATCATGACCTGAGCCGAAGTCGGACGCTTAACCGACTGAGCCACCCAGGCACCCCAGGTTTGCCTTTTTATACTATCAACAATTCCCAAATTTCTATCTTTGGCTCTAACATTTCCTCTGAACTCCAGACTAGGGCGTCCAAATACAGATATCAGGATCTCTGTATGAGGCAGTTTCCTGAAAAAGACAGATGGAACATTACAATTAGATAATTTGGGCAAAGTTTAATCAATGGACAGTTTCAAAGGCCTGGGTAAGATCTAGGGACACCATGAGAGAGAGTGCAGGGCACTCTGCTAGGCCAGAAAGGGAAAAGTGAGGGAGAGGTT
Source organism: Lynx rufus (assembly GCF_022079265.1). Taxonomy (NCBI): domain Eukaryota; kingdom Metazoa; phylum Chordata; class Mammalia; order Carnivora; family Felidae; genus Lynx; species Lynx rufus. The sequence goes on from NW_025814834.1 coordinate 155,469,850, forward strand.
ACCGGAATCTGCAGACAGACAGACAGACTGGGTACAGAGTGCTGCTTTACAGGAACCATGACCTTAGTTCACTGGAGGTCAAGGGAGGGAGCAGACCCATGGGAATGCTGCAGAGAGGGAATATGCTCCAGGGAAGCCATATGCCAACTTCGTTTTCCTCCCTCCAACCTTTTGTCTGTGCTTCCTGTTGGCAGAACTCTACTAGAAGCCAGAGAGTGTAAGAAAGATACAGTTGTAGCTCTCAAAATTAGCCCCTGGAGTACAAAGCAGGATGGAGAAGGTATATGTGAATGGGAACTAGTCCTATATATGTATGGAATGACACTACTCCAGGGAACAGCATGTAGGAAAGCCAAAAGAAGAAAGACCTCAGACCAGTGAGTAGCTCAATATATCTGGAACAAAGAAGTCAGAGTGACAATTTATGAGGTGGAAGAGATAAACAGCAGCCAGATTATAAAAGTCTTTTCAACTAAACTAAGGACGTTAGATTTAAAATTTAGAAGAGTGTCATGCTAATATTTATGTTATAGAAGCCACATTCTGGCTGCTGGCTTGAGTCTGGAGCAGACACGGACTGAGGGGCTGAGGGGGGTTAAAGGGCTGATAGTGAGAGAGCAGGGCACAGATCAGACAGTTATAGGATGGAAATAAAAAGATTGATGGGAGGCTGAAAAGGCACAATTGATAGGATTTGGTGATTCTTTAGATGCTGGAGGTGAGCGGAAAAGAGAAGTCAAGGATGATGTGGGCATCTGACACGTATTACTTCTGGGATAGCAGTACCATTTCGAGTGACAGGAAAGGGAATAGAGAGAATTAGGGAAGAAAATGATGAGTGAGGTTTTACACATATCTTAAGGCATTTAGTTCAAGTTGCCTATGAAACATTTTAGTAGAAGTGCCCAATAAAGATGTGGATATAATTATTGGCATATAATAGTTATTAAAGAAGTGGGATGGGTGAGGAAATTAGGTGACTCAGTAGAGCATTAAACTTAAGTTTGACCTAATGCTTACAGGCTTTTCAATACACCCAGCTAATTAATAATTGTAAAAGTTTTGTTAAAAAATAGATATTTAATGCCAATAGACATTTAATGGCAATAATAATAGCTAGTTTCTAAAGCCCATATTTTCAATTCTAAATATCTTCCATGGATGCTTCCTTATTTCTGTTTACTGACTTAATGCCTTATGGAATAAAAGCTTTTTTAAAATTAATTTATTTTGAGAAAGAGAGAGAGAGAGAGAGGGAGAGAGAGAGAAGGAAGAAGAGAGAGGGAGGGAAGGAGGGACAGAGAGAGAGAGAGAGAGAGAGAGAATCCCAAGAAGGCTCTGTACATTCAGCACAGAGCTCCAAGTGGGGCTTGATCAAGAACCATGAGATCGTGACCTGAGCAGAAATCAAGAGTCAGACACTTAACTGACTGAGCCACCCAGGCGCCCCTAGAGTAAAGCTTTTTAAAGAAGTATTAGAGAAAAAAAAAAATGAAGTATTATTGGAAAAGACAATACCGGGTATGCAAACGGCACAATAGACTCTGAGTTTTGGAATTAGAATGCCTATTCTGGGTCATTTAGTGGTCCCAGAAGTCTCACATTTTAAATGAAAAAGCAAAGGATCAAAGAGTTATATGAATTTGGGAGGCTCATCCCAAAGTTATAAAGAGAGTGAAATCTTTAGTTAAGATAAATACCGATAAGTATATGTATGGATTGAGTATCCCCAGTAGAACACTGTCTACGGTGTAAAGCAAATGGGAGGAGGGGAGAAGCAGTAAGTTAAACAATAGGGAGGATACATTATACGTTATACAGATTAGGTTCTACTTAATATCACACTGATGATCTGAGCCTCAAAAGATCAATCTCCAATGCTCCCACGAAACTGCATAAAATACAAATGTATTTATATTTAAAGGCTGAAATATGGGAAGCTGCTAAAAACATGGATGCTGAAACTGCTAACATTTCATAAGAGACAGAAAAAAAAAAAAAACCCTCACAGCCTTAATGGAAACTGAACCAAACCCATAGAGAAGCAGATGTTTCCCTTTAGCAAACTTTCAAAGCAGCAGGAACTTGAATTCAGTCAGGAAACTGGCAGAGCCGCCGGAGCCATTTCTAAGTGGCTAGGAGAGTTGCAAGAACGTCCTTGAAGACTCGTGCTCTGGGTAAAATGGAAGTGGGGGTTTTGGCAGACTGTGCTCTCGGCTACCTGCCAGCGACTTTGAAAAGCATGACAGCTAATGTGGCTGCCTGGATAGTTCTTTGGCTGCACCTCTGATTGGAAGACATGATTTTGAAAGGACTCCATACAGGAATTCCATTTGGCAAAGGCTCGCTTTTTGGCAAGGATATGGAAAGTCTTCTTGAATAAGCATTGAAGAATAAATTGTGTCTGCCCCAGGATAAAACTTCTGGGGAATAGGGAAAGAATTAGGAGGTAGATTATACAGAGGCAGAAAGTTTTCAGAATGGCAAGAGACACTAGAAATTTGCAATCAGTAAAAAGGACCCGATTGCAAGGAAAAAAAAGTTGGAAGTTCTTCAAAGGATCCAGAAAAAAAAAAAAAAAGGAGCTGGTCTGGCTACTCAGTCAGTGCTCTGGATGAGAGAACCTAATAATGAAGATCATATGTGAGTCACAAATAAGAATATATACACTTCATTCAAGAAAGCGTTTATCTAAAATATTAAAAAATACTTTGAATTATGCAAAACAGATTTTACAGTGTAGAAACCTGGCACCACACTAATCAGAAGGTCATAAATGCTGACTGATATTTGCAAGCCTGCGTTCCTCTGTCACCTGCTGTCTGAACTGTCTTGGGACTGGCTGCATTTTGGTTATTAGTATGAATCTAACATGGAACACATCATGTGGAGTTTTCAGTGCTGGGATCCTCCCAGTGCCTAACAGTGTCCACATGCCTCCCTGACATGCAAAATGTCACCAGGACCTCGACCGATGTGTGAAAAGCCACATAGTGCCTTGCCACTGATTAACAGCAAAAGGTCATACTGACTTTTTTTTTTTTCTCTTTAAAATACGTAATCATGACTGCTTGAGTCTTTGTGAGAAAGATCTTCTCCCTCTGGTTGCCAGGTAAAAATATAAGGTGTTTAGTTTAATTTGAATTCAGATAAACACCAATTCATTTTTCTTCTAGTGTTAAGTATTCAAATTTAACTAGACATTCTATATTTTTATTTGCTAAATTGGGCAGCAAATTTTAGGGACCGTTTTATGAGTGAGGGAGATCTCTTCATGTGTTTCTGTTGCCATTAAATAGATAAACTCACTTAGAGTCCAATAATATATAGTCCAACTGTCTATAAAATATTGATAGGGAAGCTCATGTTCAATCCTTTACCTGGTTTGTGAGTTTATTTATTTTTGAAGAAATGTGTTTTATGACTTGACCTCCAGTAGGGGTGCTGAAGAGATGGCCAGAAGATATGCTGATGGAAAGAGGAGGGCAAGGACAAGGGAAAAGGGCAGGAGGAGAATAATGTACATTTTTGGTAATTAAGAGATAAATGTATGAGGTTGAATACCAGTTCTTGTAACCTTGTCTAATTTAAATAAAACAAGACCTGACAATTAGTGATTAGGGTGCTTGGCACATAGTAAGTATACAAAAAAACATATCGTTTGTGTCCTGTTAATGATTTTACAACCATCGATATAGGAAACCTGAGAGTGAAATCCGTATCTTTTACCCCCAAGAGCAGTGCTCAAAATACAAATGCTTTAAACTGGTATCAGGAAAGAGAGACATTTGATAGTGATTCAATGAAAGAGTCAAGGTGCAAAATGTAATTATAGTTTAAAAATTAAATAGACTGCTGCTGTTCTGCCTTTTTAGAAAGTGCTTAATCAAAAGGCAATTTTACCCAGTTACTAGAGGATATTTGACTTCCATGGGTAATTGCCTAATGTAAACTCAGAGGACACATATTTACAGTCAGCAGTTTTGAGAAACAATACCACAGAGTATTGAAGTCTTACTTGTGATATCCATCCTCTTCCAGTTTAGTGTAGTGAGTACAGAGGATCATTGGGCTCAGAAGATTAAATCTGTGAGGTTATCTATTAGAATATTTGACTGTAGCAATATCATAAAGTGATGTGTTCATTATGAATTTCTGGGGAAAAAAAGTAGTTTAAGCATCTTATTTTGGCTTAGTCTAAAAATAGTTTCTACAGAAATGGTTCTAATGTGCACATTGTTCCTAATAGATTCATTGTTCCTAATGAACATGTAAAAGGCAGGGTCTTATCTATAGGTTCCTCCATGTATGATGGACACACATTGCAAAAATAGTGAATCAAGGAAAATACAAATTAATGAATAGAATCATTAAGGAAGCAATAAAGGAAAGTCAGTATTCAGCAACTAGAATAATGCTTATGATGTTCATAAAAATTGTGTGACTAGCTCTGCTGAAATTGCTGAGGTATCTCTTCTACTTGCCTTGAAAACTACTAGGCACAACCCCCCTCCCCCCACCAAATTCTAAAGAAGTTGACTATCCCTTTGTCCTATCACTTCTCTGACAAAAATGTATAATTTGTATAGGAGACGAAAGATAGTGAATAATTACATAAAGAAAAATTGAGTTTCCAATTAGAGTCATTAATTTTTATTTCAATGTTGGGTTTAATATGGATAAGCTTCAGTTTATTTGTGAACAGTCCCTGACCCATATTAAGGGCTCAGTAAATTTTTGTTGAATGAATAAACCAGTAAAAAAAAGGAAAATACGCACGAGCTTTTTTTTTTTCAAATTAGGTTTATAACAACAAAGATATACACTTTAAAGAGTTCAAAGAGCTCACAACAACATTTCTTAAATAGGTGAAATATTTGTCTTCAAATTGTAAGCTTATGGGTAAAAGAGCATATTATTTCCAACCTGTGCCATGAGCATGATAGTAATATCTACTTCATGGTGGAAGGAACTTATATTAAGAGCACTTAGACTAGATCTGCTGCAGAGTAAGCACACTTTTTGTTTTCTGTTGGCTTTTATTATCATGTTAAACAAGTCAAGACTTTGAATATATGTGAAAAAGGATTAGTGTTGCAATCCAGAAAAAAAAAAATTAGCAAAGATAGACAAGAGCCATAAATAAAAACGGCTACTGAGGTACATAACAGTTAATTAATTAATGGGGTGTTTATTTGTTTCAAATCAAACGTTTCTTAGGACAGCCATAGAAAGGAAAATAAAAAATATCGTAAAGCAGAATATTGTATTTAAGCCATATCAAAAGGAAAAACCACACATTTGTCAAGTAACTGTATGTTTCCTTGTGACAGGATATATTTGCAGGTTCTCAGGCATACATGACTTACACTAGCCTAAACTTTCCTACCTTTAGCAATAATGCACTGTGAGCTCGAAGTAAGAGCCTAGTGCGGCAATAGAAAGGCTGTTCACTCCTTCCAATTTCATCTCCTAGGAAGAAAGGGACTGCAAATATGCATTACTTTCCCTGACTTTACTAGGTCAATCCTCATCTCTTATTGTGGTGCTGTCCACTACAGGAATTACTAGCCGTGTGTGCTTATTTAAATGTAAATAAATTGAAATTATATACAGTTAAAAATTAATTTCCTCATTTACAATTAAAAATTAATTTCCTCATTTGCAATAGCCACATTTGAAATGCTCAGGGGCTAAATGTTCCTTTGAACAGTGCAGACTTTAAATTATCTTTTGGGGCACCTGGGTCTCTCAGTTGATTAAGCATCTGACTTCGGCTCAGGTCATGATCTCACTGTTCATGGGTTCAAGCCCCGCGTCGGGCTCTGTGCTGACAGCTTGGAGACTGCAGCCTGCTTTGGATTCTTTGTCTCCCTCTCTCTTTGCCCCTTCCCCGCTCACGCTCTGCCTCTCTCTCAAAAATAAATAAACATTAAAAATATTTTAATTCTCTTTTAAAGAATGTACCCTAAGTTGAAGTGATACAAGGCAAAACCTAAATTCTTCCCATTGTCTGAAATCAAAGCTGGATCAAAAAATGACTTGAAGAGGCAAAATTGACCATGCTGGGGAGAGAGGGGCACTGTCAGTTCGTCATGACTTAATATAATTCAGTTATTTATATTATCTTGTGCCTAATGCACAGGAACTAAAATGCATAGAATAATGGCATGGGAGTTGATGCTGGTTGTGGTCAAGAAGCGAGGTGGGGGGCGCCTGGGTGGCGCAGTCGGTTAAGCGTCCGACTTCAGCCAGGTCACGATCTCGCGGTCCGTGAGTTCGAGCCCCGCGTCGGGCTCTGGGCTGATGGCTCAGAGCCTGGAGCCTGTTTCCCATTCTGTATCTCCCTCTCTCTCTCTGGCCCTCCCCCGTTCATGCTCTGTCTCTCTCTCTGTCCCAAAAATAAATAAACGTTGAAAAAAATTTAAAAAAAAAAAAGAAGCGAGGTGGGTTCATTATGAAAAGAGAAGGAAGGTAAATGAAGGTAAAAGGAATACAATGGGAATAGAGAGAAGGAAGAGAAATGGCAATAACTTTACAGTTTTGACAAAAGCAGGCACTTTGGTTAATAATAACAAGCAGGGGAAAAGCAGACTTTCAACAAAAGTGCTTTATGTGGACAAAATCTACTGAGCTAAGTGCACCTCAAATCCCCCAGCATAAAAGCTCAAAGAGCAAACATTTTTTAATACTGACTCTTTGAGTGTGTACAATACTCCCCTTCATGCAGAATCCAAGCACAGTTGTAATAATTTAGCTCTTGTCAATCTATCTGCTTTACTCTTTCATCATTATGCCTAGAATAGCAAGGTGAGATCTAGGCAAATTGGGTAGGGAACAGGGAGCTGGCTCTGAGAAAATGCATACTGAACTACAGACGCTTGACGGATATTATCTCAGGGTCTAACTGTGCCAAAAAGTAGGTTTATGCAAGATTGTTTTCCCCTTCTTGAAATTTGAAAACTGAGTGATAGAAGAAATTGAGTGATTGGATGGCGATGCTTTGCAGGATGTGGTCATTATATTTATCAGTGCCATATGACAATCAGAACTTCAGGAAATATGGAATGATTCAAGTGTGTAAATGCGGAAATGACACAATATTTTAGAAAGTTGGATTTGGCTTTGACAGGGGTGAACAAAACCAATTGTCATGGAATGGGACAGAGCCACAACATAACATAAATACGTAATTTATTTAAAGTAGTGACATTAAGTGCTATGTTGAGACGGTAAAGTAGAATGAGGGATAAAGAATAATGGTGGCTGATATTCTACATGGGATGGAGAAAAAAGGTCTTTATCAGGGGGACGTTTGAGAAAGGGTCTAACTGGAGCAAAGGAGAGTAAGCCGGTAGACTTCCTAGAAGAATAGCTTTCCAGAAAGACGAAAGATCACTTGAAGAAGCTATGTTCTCTGGAGAATTTTCAGAACAGCAAGAAGCCTGCTGGGGGTGAATCAAATCAAACAAGGAAAAGAATATGATAAAATGAAGTTAGAGTCACACTAAGAATCTTTCAATATAGGGGATGTATTTTTAAATATATGATTAGAAACTGATCATTTCTCAGCATTGTCACTCCCACACTGGTTCAAGACACCACTCTTGCTTGACTGAATTATTTCAACAACCATCTAACTGCTTCTAACTCACTGCTTTAAAGCCCCATCCCCCCTGCCTTCAATCTGTATTTACTCACCAACCAGACTGATACTTTAGAAAAGTAATTCATATCAAGACAACAACACTGTTTAAGACATGCACAAAACACCAAATTCTTCTCCTAGATATTCTTATCATAATCTGCATGGATGTGACTGTCATACCTTTTTCCTTATCTCCTATTGAGCTCCTTTGCATTCACTCTGGTCCAAACTCACTGACTTCTTTTGTGGATTTTCAAGAATACCATCTGTGGTATTTAGCCTTGGAAAAGCTTTCTTCAAATGTTCCAAATAGCATGATTCTCCTTTCTATTAAGTTCTCTACTCTTCTTTTATCTCATCAGAGAGAACTGCTAGCACACTACCACCTTCCTGCCAGTTTCTAGCCTCTTCCCCCTTTTGCTTTTCTTCATGGAACTTATTAGCATTATTAATAAGAATGTTTGATTTGGTTACTGTTAATTTTCTGTCTCCTTGTACCAGAATAGAGGCTTCCTGAGGACAAGATTTTTATTTTACTCATTCTTTATTGCTAAAACCTAGAACTGTAATGGGCACATCAATGTTGCCCAGTAGTTTTGTTGTTGTTGTTGTTGTTGTTGTTGTTGTTTAAATAAATGAATGAGAAGCTGAGGATGGCAGCAATTGCCCTTGCTGATGATTTGGAGGTTAAATGTGAGAATAACAGAGGGATAGAGGAGGACTCCAAGATTGTAATCCTTAGAAACAGAGTTGATGGCAGCTCTATTCACTGAGACATGAATCAGGGGAGAGGAGGAGCTTGGGGGAAACATCAGGTGTTCTGTTTGGAAGTGTTAACTTTCATTGCTTGAATTTAGTTTAAGGGCAACTAAGGCAGAAGAGTGAAGCATAAGTACTCTTCCTTGAAGGTGGTTTGAAATAGGCTTACTAGTATAACATCTACCACAGTGTATGTTTGTTTTGGCCAAACATATTTGAACATGGGCTATTGTAGCAGAAAAAAAAAACACTTCAGAAATTAGGGGTTCCTTGGGCACCCTAAAGAGCACACTGGTATACTGAGCATATGAACAATTGTCCCTACCCCCACTTTCCACTTTAGCCAGAGTAGTTCTCATTTAATGGGAAATTTGAAGATAATTAATAAAGAAGTTTTACATGGCTCTAAACTTTTGAAATCAGAGATTTCAACCTTGTTTTTTTTAATGTTTATTTTTGAGACAGACAGAGAGAGAGAATGAGAATACAAGCAGGGAGGGGAAGAGAGAAAGGGAGACACAGAATCCAAAGAGCTGTTAGCATAGAGCCTGACTGGAGGCTGTCAGCACAGAGCCTGACTGGGGGCTCGAACTCCTGGACCACAAGATCATGACATGAGCCAAAATCAGACACTTAACTGACCGAGCCACCCAGGCACTCCAACTACTGCTTCCTCCCCCTCCTCCTCCTCCACCTCCTCGTCCTCCTCCTCCTTCTTTTAATGTTTATATATTTATTTTGAGAGAGAGGGAGAGAGAGAGAGCACATATGCATGCACATGACTGGGGGATGGGTACAGAGGAAGAGAGAGAATCCCAAGTAGGCTCCATGCTGTTAGCTCAGAGCCTGATGTGGAGATTGATCTCATGAACTGTGAGATCATGACTTGAGCCCAAATCAAGAGTTGGATGCTTAAAAGCCTGAGCCACCCAGGTGCCCTTGTAGTTATTGATTTTTATTACAAGAAAATACAACTTCCATCTACCAGAAAATGGTCAAAATAATCCTCACATACACTCTCTGGAAAAATAATGTGAACTTTATATGATCAAGCAACATACAAGGCATTCCCCCCCCCTTACTTTAATCTCTAAAGCCTCTGCTTAAATGTTGACTCACTTGCTTCTGCTTGCATAACTCTCCTCAAGTCCATATTTTTGGTGGGGGGCAGATGGAGAATGTCAAAGACATAAAAAACAAGGAATCGTGCATCATTTTGTTTTCAGTGAAAAAAGACTCTAGGAAAATCCTCTATCTGGGGCCTAAAGTTCCCCAGAAACACCCAGGAATGACCTTTTTTCTCATGTGAAACAGATGGAATTAATAGAATGAGCTTATTGTTCTTACATAGAATGTACTCTATTTCTGATACCCTTCTCAAAGATTGGCTGCATCATCTGCAGGGGAAAAGAAGTATATGTCATCTTATGGGTCTCACGTTGAAAATCAATTTTCTTACAATTTGTACTTGCTGGCTCTGGTATGATGTTTGTAAGAAAATCCTGGGAATAACTTGTCTATCAGTGTCCTGAATAAGATAAAAGAAGATGGGTTTGGGTGTCATTAATTGACTTGAAAGCTGTGTTATAATATTTCTCTATCTTTGTACAATCCCTGGTCATATTTGTAGGCTCTTAACTGCATGAAGTGGGCAAATAAATGTTCTGTGGGCTTTTCTCACTATCAAGAGCTCCATCTCCCCCAGGTGGATCAGATAGTTAGCAAGGAAAAAAAAAGTCTGTATCATCTATCTCTATCTCTATCTCTATCTCTATCTCTATCTCTATCTCTATCTCTATCTTTATCTGTATCTGTATCTCTATCTCTGTCTCTCTATCATCTATCTATTTATCATCCATCTCCCTCTTTCACAAGAGGTTTGGAAACAGTGCCAGTTATGTCAGGCATTGAAATCAATGGGAAATAAACAGAAGGTGAATCACTAGACTGAACTAACTTTCCTATTTGGTTTTCATTGTTCTCAAAAGAAGTAGGGAATGTCAAACATAACTTTCTGGATGCAAGTTAATTCTGGGATAGGGAACATATGTAGCTGCAAAAATGTGGAAATGTTCTAGTCCTTGACCTGAGTGGTTGGCTCATTATATTATTTTCTATAACATATATTTATATTATCTATAATCTCTATAGGTAGAATATTATATTACCATAATACAGAAAATTAAAAGAATCAAAATATAATCTTAATTTTCACAGACACTAGAGTTAGAAAACTATCATAGACTGTTGCTAACTTAAATGCTCATTGCACATATAATAGGCAGGTGTTGTCTCTCGCTCTAAGAATTTATCTCTATGTTTATCATGAATGCATTTTGTGCAATTAGAACATTGTAACAATTATAAGAAAATAATCATAAAATTCATGTCTTTTTCAAGAAAGAAAAATAAAAGAATTTAAAACATACTTTTTGTTAAATATGAATGGTTTATTTGAAATGAGTATATTCAACTTAGGTAATAAGTGTTATTTCTTCCTTTTTTGAGAAGTGTCCTTGGGTATTAAGTACCATAAACCATTGCACATATGGGGTGAATTTTTAGAGAGAAAATCACTAGCACCTGGATTGCAGTAACATTCAAAATGTCTTTTGTGTGTTTCCAGCTGGCAATATTTCTGCTCATAGAGAATGTAGGTTTATAGTTAAAGTCCTTTTTCTTTATCCAGACCATCCTATCTCCCTTATCACCTTTCTCATCCCTAACTTATGCTTCTTTAATCATAATAAAATTGATTTTACTCTAAGTTCTACACAAAGCTTCATTGACCTATTTTTTCCATTTTCTGTTTTAATTTATTTACTAAGCCTCATGCTATATACCTGAAGTCTCTTCTAACATTCTTTTTATGTGGATGCTGAATGATACTACAGTTTTTGATATAAAAATTAATGGACCAAATCTGAACTCCTTTTAAAGTTTTATAATAGGAATGACAAATGTCTTCTAGAATCCACCAAGTTTTCCAATTTTAAAACACTTTCAGGAGGCTCAAATATTCTGGGTTATCTTTATAAATTCGATGAACAAATAATTAATTCAATGCGTTTCCCCCCTCCAGAAGTCATTCCACAATAGTGAATTAAGTTGGCAGACTCTTAGAGCCCAACAGAGATGAGAACCCAATCTCCTATATGGAATGTAAACACATTTCTCTTCTTGAGCTTCCCAGTATTGATCACTTCTATTTAAAATTTTCTTCATTAGGTAACTAAACCTATTGCATTTTTTCCACTTTTTCTTTCTCTCTTTTAAAAGACAAAAGGAGTGATTTTTACCTATAGGCAGATTTTTTCATAACTCTAATTTATATTTTTTAACTTTTTAAGAGTCTATTTATCTATTTTGAGAGCAGAGGCCAGAGTGAGAGGGAGAGAGAGAGAGAATCCCAAACAGGCTCAATGCTGTCAGCACAGAGCCCGATACAGGGCTTGATCCCATGAACCTCCATGAGGTCATGTCCTGAGCCAAAATTAAGAGTCAAAAGCTCAACCGACTGAGCCACCCAGGCACCCCTAACTATTTTTCTTTGTGGTTTAACTCTGTTATTACTGCAAGCTCCCTAAAATGTATCCCAATGTCTTACATTTAATAAGCACATTAATAATTTGTGTTTCTATCATCATTAAAAATAGTTTCATGATGATACACTCAACAGACCTAGTTTCTTCAATAGCTTGTACAAATTAACAGCAACTTCCCCTTCTGGTTGTGTGAAGAGCCTGTATTAACATGGACCCCCAAGGAGGCAGAGGGAATAGTAAAGAAAAGTAAGAGCAGGGGACCCAAATCCTTTGTCTCTTCTCAAATCTTTGCATTACGAGTGACTTCTATGTGGTTCAAGATCAAAAAGATGGAACAAAGCCAGCATTATTATAACTGTAATAGACCATGATAATTCAAATGTGTGATTCGAAAAAAGGGCAGAAGGAAAAGTTCACAGAACATCCTCAGGAGTGTGATTTTTAAAAATCTTCCAGAAATCCTAGGGGCATGCATGACCTTTATGGGACTACCTTGTTTCACAAACACAGCAACCCACCAGTTAAGGTCAATGAGGGGTCAGAAAAGAAACTTTTTCTTTTCAAGCAACAACCTCACAGCATTCCTCTGTGTTACCTGTGCAAACCTTTTACGGGCTTTCCTCCATTTGTTTGTCTTTGCCTGATCTTTCTAGTTGTCAGAAGATGATGTTTTACATCTTAGAAGAAACTGTGAGGTACACAATGTCTCAGGTTAGGTGATACACATTCAAATCTCATGCTATTAAATTAGGGCAATTATTTGAGTCATTTTACATATAAATTATTCAGTAATTATAAATGCAGTACAGATCCAGTCTGCGTAAGTCATCAGAGAACATTTTTGAGTTTATTTTAAAGAAACATCTTTAGACTTGTTTCACAAGAAAAAAAATCTATCTGCCATTTTTTGGGAACTAAAACACACACACACACACACACACACACACACACACACACAATTTAATGGCATTCTTTCTAAATCTCTACATAAAAGAGATTTTTTTTGCCCTAAAGCAATTTCTGTCCATTAGGGATACTTACCAGATGACATAAGATCTTCTACACTGGCAGATTCAGTGGCTATTTGGAAAGCTTCGCTGCCACCTGCAGCTGTACCTGCTGTGAGATTTTGCTTATAGATTCCTTAGTGAGTTCAAAATCTATTGCCTAAATTAGTAAAATGAGCCTAATCCTAAAAGCAATTTTCTAGAATAGTTAAGGAGTTTCCGTGGGTAGGAATGGACTATGCAGGTAGGTTTTTCCCTTGCAAATGTATATGAACTAATGGATACATGAACAATAAATTGTGTATTGCAATGTAATTTTCTTCATTAACTAACATTATTATACTAAAATTGCCTACATCAGAGTTTACCATACAGTTAGTCTTCAGATATGTAGTGAGGAGAAGGAGAAGGGGAAGGGGAAGAAGAAGAGGAGGGGGAAGGAGGAAAGGAAGAGGAAGAGAAAGAAAGGAGAGGAGGAGGAGGAGAAGAAGAAGGAGAAAGTAGTTGATTTTGGAATCCTCTACTTTTTTTCTATTTTATAATTTCATCTGCTTCTGGCAGAAACTGTTAAAAGTGTTTGTGTTTTGAGATTTTAGAATGCTGTATTTGTCTCAAAATAAGTAATTTTTGACTTATCAAACCAGAAATAAAGAATCTAATCTTTGTACTGTGTTCTCAAAGGTGCTGGTTAATGTGGTCGGTCCCAAGCTGTATCTTTTGTCTCAGATTCTACCACTCTCCTAGTTTATTCTTGCACAACGACTCTGTTCTCTTGAGGATTTTCAAATATACTAAGAATATTCTTGCCTTAGGACATTTAGCAATGCTCTTCTCTAGGTCTGAAACAGTCATTCCCCAGCTATCTGCATAGCTGGTTCCTTTGCTTTGTTTAATTGTCTGTTTCAATGTCATCTAAACAGAGAGGTCCACCCTAAATACCCCTTTAATTACAGCAGTGTCCTCTCCCCTCACCCATCATTCTCTATCACATTGCTCTGATTCCTCATTCTTCTAATTCTCACCACCACCAGATATGTTACAGATTTATTTGCACGTCTGTTTATTATTTTTTTTAAATAATGTTTATTTATTTTTGAGAGAGAGAGAGAGAGAGAGAGAGAGACAGAGTACAAGTGGGAAGGGGCAGAGAGAGAGGGAGACACAGAATCCGAAGCAGGCTTCAGGCTCTCAGCTGTCAGCACAGAGCCCTATGTGGGGCTTGAACCCACCACCCATGAGATCATGACCGGAGCCGAAGTCGGTTGCTTAACTGACTGAGCCACCCAGGCGCCCCTATGTGTCTGTTTACCAATGGTCTCTTCCCAAAGAGTATAAGCGCCACAAGTACAAGGACTTTGGGTATTTTGTTTCCATGGTAAAGCCCCTTGTGCAAAGTAGCATTTCACAGATATTTGCTTAATAAATTAATAAAATAATGGCATATCAGATTCTGATATAGTTTTCATGACCATTTTTCTTAGTTTGTTTTTAAAATTAATAAAATATGGTACTTTTGACAAATTAAATAACCAAAATTGACTTTTCTTTTATGAAGTTGGCATTTTCAGGAATTGTATAAAGTAGTAAGCTAAGCTCTTAATAATATTTTAATAGATTGGTAATATGGTAGAGTTAGAAAACATTTTGGTGAAGGCTTATGGAGTCCTTTTCTCATTCATGATCTTGTTTATGTAGCCCAGCATTAGAGCAGGACCTTGCCACCACTATTACGAACTCTGCTAATATATCTGAAGAACCACTAAGTGAGAGGTTTTAAATGAGATAAAGACAGTCTCAGAGTCACTTAAACTCAAATCAATGTAGCTTCCTCTCTTCCTTTTAAATGAGATTTGGACTACACAAATTTCAGGATGTTTTCAAATTAAGATGCCCATGGTTTCAACATTGTCAATTAAATGGAAAAGTCTGCTTTTACTCAAGATGTCAGAAAATTTTGCTTATTGAAGAGTAAGTTGACTTTCTGTTAAACAAAAACCTTATCATATGTTTCTCAAAAATAAGCAAATACATAGAGATCATCTGAAGATTGAATGACATAATTTTCTTTATATAGATCACATTGAGTTTAAAAATGGTTATGTTATTTTTGTTGCAAATTTTCTGAGCATTGTTTTGAAACGAAATTTTTATTTAGTAATCTCAGATGAAGACTTGGCAGAGTTTTTCCATTTCAATATTCTTTGCCAAAAGTGTTGAATGAATAAAACAATTTGAAAACTCTACATCATTTTTTAATAGTTATGCTACAGTTTTGAGAACATAAGAATTACCATGTGAAAAACACTCATAGTATGCTCTTAGTGCTTTTTTTTTTTTTTAATTTTCCCTCAGAAAACAGTTGTTAGGTCAATAATGAAACCAGATTTAATATTTTAGATCCTAGTAACAGAAAAAAATGATAAACTCCCATAAAGTTGAGAAATATAGGATCAGAGAATGATATATATGGGATGATTGAAATACACTACGGTGTCTTTGTGCTTAATACACACAATACACACAGATGTGCATGTATAATTTGCTAATATGCATACATATGGTTGATCTATTGTCCTCATTTCCAATTTAGTAAGTATAGATCAAATGCAGTTTTTCTTTTTCTTGTTAGAGAGAGGGTGAGTGGGAAAGAAGGGGAGAGAGAGAGAGAGAGAGAGGGAGAGAGAGAGAGAGAGGATCTTAAGCAGGTTCCATGCTTAGATGGAGCCCCACGTGGGTCTCTGTCCCACACTAGATCATAAATGAGCTGAAATCAATAGTCAGATATTCAACCAACTGAGACACCCAGGCACTCAGACCCAGTGCGGTTTTAATACTTATTTTTGGCACTATTATGCTTTGGATGACCTATAGCATATGCAATCTTTTCTAATGGTGTTCCATATTTGATACCTTATTTTTTTAGTGAAAAAGTGTTATTATGCTATGTCAAATTTGTCAGATCTTATGTAGTATTAATATGAATTTCACCTCTGTGGGTCATAAAGTAAATTTTTTTTTGGCTTAAACAACTGAAGTTTCTTTTCTTTTTGTCTTTTCAAATTTTAATTTAAATTCTAGTTAATTAACATACAAAGCAATATTGGTTTCAGAAGTAGGATTCAGTGATTCATCACTTACATACAACACCCAGTGCTCATCATAACAAGTGAGATCCTTAATACCCATCACCCTTCTAGCCCATCCCCCACCCACTTCCCTCCATCAAACCTCAGTTTGTCCTCTATCATTAAGAGTCTCTTATGGTTTGTTTCTCTCTCTCTTTTCCCTCTCCCATATGTTGATCTGTTTTGTTTCTTAAATTCCACATATGCATGAAATCATATGCTATTTGTCTTTTTCTGACATATTTTACTTAGCATGCATGATACTCTAACTCCATTCACATTCTTGCAAATGGCAAGATTTCATTAGTTTTTATGGATGAGTAATATTCCATTGTATATATATATACCACTCCTTCTTTATCCATTCATCAATAGGTGGACATTTGGGTTATCTCCATAATTTGGCTATTGTTGATAATGCTGCCATTAACATCAGGGGCATGTATCCCTTCAAATCTGTATTTTTGTATTCACTGGGTAAATAGCTAGTAATGCAATTGCTGAATCATATGGTAGTTCTATCTTTACCTTTTTGAGGAACCTCCATACTATTTTCCAGAGTGGTTGCACCAGTGTGCATTCCCACCAACAATGTGAATGGGTTCCCCTTTCTATGCATCCTCACTGTCACCTGCTGTTTCTTGTGTTGTTCATTTTAGCCATTCTGACAGGTGTGAGGAGCTATCTCATTGCGGTTTTGATTTGTGTTTCTCTGATGATGAGTGATGTTGAGTATCTTTTCATGTTAGCCATCTGAATGCCTTCTTTGGAGAAGTGTTTAATACACACTCATGTCTTCTGCTCATTTCTTAACTGGATTACTTGTTTCTGGGGGGTTGAGTTTGATAAGTTCTTTATATATTTTGGATACTAACCCTTCATCTGACATGTCATTTGCAAATATTTTCTCCCATTCTATTGGTTGCCTTTTAGTTTTGCTGATTGTTTCCTTCACTGTGCAGAAGCTTTTTATCTTGATGAAGTCCCAATAGTTCATTTTTGTTTTTGTTTCTGTTTCCTCCAGAGATGTGTCTAGTGAGAAGCTGCCCCAGCTGCCTGTGTTCTCCCCTGGACTTTGATGGTTTCGTGTCTCACATTTAGGTCTTTCATCCATTTTGAATTTATTTTTGTGCATGGTGGAAGAAAGTGGTCCAGTTTCATTCTTCTGCATGCTGCTCTTCAGTTTTTCCAACACCATTTGTTGAAGAGATTGTCTTTTTTTCCATTGCACACTCTTTCCTGCTTCGTTGAAGATCAGTTGGCCATATATTTGTGGGTCCATTTCTGGGTTTTCTATTTTATTATGTTGATCTACGTGTCTATTTTTGTGCCAGTACCACACTGTCTTGATGGCTACAGCTTTATAATATAATTTGAAAGCCAGAATCGTGGTGCCTCCAGTTTTGTCTTTCTTTTTCAGGAATGCTTTGACTATTTGGAGTCTTTTGTGGCTCCATACAGATTTTGGGTTGTTTGTTCTAGCTCTGTTTAAAACGTTGGTGGTATTTTGACAGGGATTGCAATAAATGTGTAGATTGCTTTGGGTAGTGTAGACATTTTAACATTGTGTGTTCTTCCATAAAGTAAATTATTCCTAGGATTTAATTCCTTTTTTTCCAAAAATAAATAATTTATAAGAATCAATAGGAAGGTAAGTGGAAATTATCAGAAAAATACATGGTTTAAGTTGTTTGGCAAAATATAATGAAACAACACATCAATCCAGTTTGGAAAGTAGAACCAAGTTACATGTTTTTGTTTTTTCAGTAAAGTCTACCCCCAACATGGGGCTCAAACTCACAATCTGATATCAGGAGTCAGATAGCCCTACCAACTGAGCCAGCCAGGTGCCCCTACCATGTTTCATTTTAATCAGTATTACCTTATTGTGGTAATCAAAGCGAGGGGGGAACTTTTCAGAATTCTTAAGGATAAAATAATGCAATGTAATTTACCCTAAATAGCATTAGAAATCATGTAAGAGCAAGTATAAAAGTTCAGCATTTCACTGATTTATTCATTCAGTACACATTAAGAGTTCACTCAGTGCTAGTCGCAGTCAACAAGTTACAGTCTAGGGACAAAAATATTATACATGATTAGGATAAGGCTTTGAATGTAAGAGAACAATGAATGTTTTAGCTGTAAGCAACAGAAAGTCAAGCTCACAATGATAATAATAATCTGTTTCTCTTATATAATAAGAGTCTAGCTGTGGGTGTTAGTGTGGGTTTCTTGAGTCAATAATGTCTGGTATTTTTCTCATCTGGCCTTCCTGGTAGCAAGACTACTGAATCTCTGGGCATCTTCTGTTTCAGGGCAAGATAAATAAAGAAAGAATGGAAATCAGTAGTAAAGTATAACTTCCTAAGCTACCCCAAGAAATTCTTTCACTTACATAATTCATGGTGTCACCTTAAACCTCTAACTGTAGGCAGGCAGGAAAAATAAGTATTTTGTGTTCCCAGCCTCTTTAGTAATTGGAACAAAGGAAACAGAGTTTATTGTGAACTCATAAATTTTTGTGGATTTATATCCTTCAATACTCTACATTTATTATTGTTTTTTATTCTCAGTTCCCACACCTTCAGTGTGGGAACCTGTTCCAGGTGACTCCCTTATACTTTTGACATGACTACTTTAAAAAAGAAAGGCTTCTTTGGTTTTCTGACATAAAAAGATGTTCTAGAGTTACCATGTACTTTTCCTTCCCCTAGAGTTAGCCATTTCTACAAGATATTCCAGTTTCTTTCAACAGGAAGGAAAATTGGAGAGGACACTCTGTCAGGATGTCTATTACTATGGGAGGTGATAAAACTTCCAGACAATATTACTAAAGTAGCAAGAATATTTACATTTATTAAATCATAGGTTTATATTTTTCAATTTATTTTTAAGAATTTTTATTTATGTCTTTGATTTTTAATTTATGTATTTTTATTTGCTTTATTTTAAAAATAATGTAAGTTTGGAATTTATTTAGTTAGTTGAGTTGCTTAGAATGCATTCCACTAATAAATTCATTCCATATATTGTAGTCTAATATCTCTTGAAATAAATCATTTTTCTGTGTCTATTGTTGGGGGAAGAGAAAGTTTTCCTTCTACCCTTCCAAATTATTTGCCTGACCCAATAAATAAATTAATGACAACAAAAAAACAGATTAACAAGAGAAAAAATAATAATTATATACATATGGGGGCTCCATGAAAATATGATATGAAAGGACAAGCCTAGCAATTGAGGCTTATGTCCCATCTTCAACAGGGAATGGAATAGGGCCCTGAGGGTTTAAAGGGAAGGAGGGTGATTCACAAGGTGATAGGAAAAACAGCTGTTTGGTAATTAGATATTTGCCCTGCCATACAGATAGCTCATTAAATTAAAAACAAAACAAAAACAAAAGAACTATCTCTTAGTAATAGCTTTCTTTCTGAGGCAGGCCCCCTTATCAAACTTATTTTAGGTACCTTAAGGAAGGGGTAAAAGTTTTTCTTGAGTATCCCGAGTTTTGATTACCTTTAGCACAAAATAGTCCACATAACAAAATGGCACATTTTAGGGAGACTTGTTCTGAACCCCTTCACAATATTACTGTTTTGATATTTAATCAGTTTCATCTGTTTCTTTTGTTTTCGTCTATGAGATTAAAATAATAAATGCATATGCATGATTAAAAGTAACACTATAGAAACTCTAGTTTTCATTGCTGTCCTCCCACCACATTTCTTTCCTTCCCTAATTTTATTAGACTATTGATAATTCTTATAGATGTGTGTGCATGTATATGTTCTGCTTTTTAAATAAAATAGCATATACATTGTTTATTCCCCTCACTTATCCAAAAGTTAGTATATGATACACATTATTCTGTACTTTGCTTTCTTAAGTTTGCAATATATACTGGAGTTCTCTTCATATTAATATATGTTATTTTTGAAGGTGGCATAGTAGTCCGTTGTGTAGAACTGATATCATAAATCAGTCTTTTTTGCTGGATATGTGAGTTGCTTCTAATGTTTTGCTAGTATAAACAATGCCACAATAAATAACTTTGCACATATATCGTTTCATATTTTGTTAGATATGCATATCCCAATTAGATTCCTCAAATGGGCATTGCTGTGTCAAAGAGTATGTGTGTTTTTAATTTTGAGATATTGCCAAAACCCTTCCACACAGTTTTACAGCAACAACAAAATGTACGGACGTGCATTCTCATAGCTTTGCCAGCAAACATTTGGATTTTAGCCAATTTGATATGTGAAGAATGTCATCGCAGTATAGTTTTAATTTGTATTTATTTAATATGAGAAAGGTGGGACATCTTTTCATTTCTCAGAAGGATATATATATATGTGTGCATATATAAATACATAAATATATCTTTTCTTATGAACTGTTTGTATCTTTTACTATTTTTCTATTGAGTTTTTTTTGTCTTGTTCTGAACAATTGCTAGAAGGCTCTTTCTCTATTGAGGACATTACCATTTGGTTGACATAGGTGGCAAATATCTTTTCTCGATTATTTTCACTTTTATTTTTACTGTCTTTATGGTATTATTTTTGTCATGCATTAATTTTCTGTATTTTTAATGCACTTAGTTTTCGGTTTTAATTTTTCACCTGAAACTCACTGAATTGAAAATTCACTATGATGAATTTGCATATGTGCCATAGCAAAAACATTAAAGAAACTCAAGAGAATTAGAGAATGTGGAATGCACTGCTGTCATGTCTCAGCTGTTGTCCCTGTAGGATCACACCTCCTTCCAGGAATGTTTAGATGTTCTAACTCTCACTAACCTTTACCCACCATTGCTGCAACAGTGCCTGTCGATTTTCTCTTGCCATCAAATCTCACTTGAGCACTTCTACAAGTGGTAAACAGCACATTTTTAAAGTTGTCTTTTTGTTTATTTTGTTAAGTGTTACTTGGATTTTTTTACATGTTTGAAACAAAATATTTCATGGGGGTTATTTACATGATAGCTTATATGCATTGTAATATGAAAATAAAGCATCATTTGTATAGAATACCATAGAAAATCACTACATACTGAACACTAACATACCAACCAATACATTCATTTAGTGTTAAGCTATTGGGTAATTGATATTTTAAATGCTTTATGTTATGCAAATGTTCTTCCAGTGTTGTTTTATTACTGTTTTAGAGTGTTTATTGACATTTGGGTAAATTAGCTGGAGATTTTGGATAGGCCAATTATATTATTATTATTTCTACTTAATAAAGTGGAATATAGGCTCTCTCTACCTGAAAATGTGCCATTCAGCATGTTTTTCAGCATGGATTAGATTCAGATAACAAGGTTATTTGTAATTCTACAATTACTCCTTCCTTCCTTCCTTCCTTCCTTCCTTCCTTCCTTCCTTCCTTTTTTCTTTTCTCTTCTTTCTTCTTTCTTTCTTTCTTTCTTTCTTTCTTTCTTTCTTTCTTACATTTGGGATTTACTCTGATGTTTGGTATGATCTATAGTTCCATTTTTTCCCTTTTTCCATATGACTATGTAGTTGTCCAAACCATTTATTAATAGACTCCATCTTTACTGAATTTCTTTGGTATTTTGTAAAGTTATAGTCACCTATGTGCTTGTGTCCATCCATTTCTTGAGCATTATTCTTCTTTGGGGTTCTTCTTATTCTTCTTACCACCCATAAGAAATTTTAATCATTCTTAGAACTTTATCTTCTATGTGCTGGCGAGTCTCAAATATAAATTTCCAGCTCAGTTTTCTCTCAAACATCATATATCCGAATATCTAGTTACATACGTGACGACTCTACTCTGCTAAAGGAATCTCTGCCTCAAAATGTCCATAACTTAGTCAAACTTCTTCTTCACGCACATCCAATATTAGGTATCTTCTTTGTCAGTTAATTTGTACCACCTCACATGAAGTTGTTCAAATATTTACTTCCATACTCCTCAACCACATCCACATCCAACCATTAATTATCTTCTCTCTTTTTTATTTCTGAAACGTTGTCAAAACTATTCATTCTCTCCACTGTCATTACTACTATCCTAGCCTTGAAATCATGAGGTGAACTATTTCTCTTCCTTTGCTAGTTTCTGTGCCACTGTAGTTCCACTCCACACTGTTTCACACACAAAGATCATTTTCAGTAGATATCTGATCATGCCATTTCCTGATCACAGTCCTGTAATGGCTTCCACTTATCCATACACTAAAGTCTGATATCTTTCATGTGATTTATAATGCTCCCCATGATATGTTAATCCCCCTCTCACCCATGGTATTTAAACTTCAGACATATGGATTTCTTCCACGTCCTGGAACAAATCATGTTTTTCTTTGGAAACTTTACATTTAGTAGCCTCATTTCCAGCAATCGTCATGCCCCCCTTGTTCATTTTCCTGGCTAAAATTAATTTTTAAGTCTCAACTTTAAATGACATTTCTCAAGGAAGCATTCACCAATTCATTCCTTCAATAAATATATATTAAGATCTACCTATGTATCAGGCACACTTTGAGGTACTGAGGATACAGCATTTTACAAAGTCTTATGGAAACCATGTTCTAGTATGAGAGGAAGAAGATAAAAGCTTGTGTAAATATGTTAATGCACTGAATAATTGAAACAGGCAGTAGTGATACACACTCATGTACCGGCAAGATCATCCTGGTTCTGGTGGTCAAAATATTCAGATACTATAGCTCGTGTCCTGAGCTTCCAAGTGTCTCCTCGTGAAGTGATTAACCCAGTTCTTTACCGCAGGGCTCCCAGATCAGCTAATAAACAGAAGGTTAGTGATTGTCACAGCAGAGTTTCTCCTGCTCTGCCTCCAAAGCCATTTAATTCTTCAAAGATCCCACATTCCCATGCACTATCAATGGGATCCTTTAGGAACTCTGAAGATCTCACCCTTCTTACATGCATACCCTGTGACTTTGGTAAACCACATTTAAGCATTATTGAGAGGATTATCCTACTGTCCAGCCCACCAATGCTTCTGTTGATTAATCTCCCCCTTTCGCTTCTTGGTACCCCAGGAGCCTTCCCAGAAACCAACAGGGGAGATAACATCCCCTTGAGACAGCACTGGTACACTAGCAGGAGTATGTACAGTACTGCTCTCCAGTCAAGGCTATGACCATCCACTGAGTCACCCTCTCGTGGCTACTGGTGGAAAGTTCTTGATGGAAATGATCCTGTGGAGAAATGATAATGATGCAAGAAAGATGGAAGCAGTGCCAAAAAGATTCTTTGAGTAGGCTTCAGGGAATGGAGCTTTATATACAAGTGTATAATCAACCGTAACTACAGGAGTGGCTCATACAAAGTTGCAAGATGATTTGGGCACCTGGGTGGCTCAGTCGGTTGAGTGGCTGACTTCAGCTCAGGTCATGATCTCACGGTTCGTGAGTTCAAGCCTTGCATCGGGCTCTGTGCTGACAGGTCTCGGAACCTGGAGCCTGCTTCAGATTCTGTGTCTCCCTCTCTCTGCCCCTCCCCGGCTCATTCTGTCTCTGTCTCTCTCTTCTCTCTCTCTCTCTCTCTGTCTCTCAAAAATAAATAGATATTCAAAAAAATTTTCAAAGTTGCAAGATGAAGGCAGGGGATGTAGAAACAATGATTTTTCTTCTATTCTTCACTAAAATAAGAAATATGTCATTAAGTGAGACAGACTATGTAGCAAAGATTATAGATCTCCTAGACTATACTAAATATTCTTGCCACATATTTTCTGACAGCCCTTTACTTCCTTTTTCCTAACTCTTATCATATTTTTAATTTCTTACAAAGCATATGCCTGGCCTAAAGTCTACCATCTTGTTTTCAGCTTTGTCTGACATAGTACGGCCACACAATAACTATCGATTGAAGAACTAAAATCAATTTTAAGGTATGGAATGAAAAGGAAAACAATGGCATGGAAGCAAAGTGGGACAGTATGGAATGACTCTGTGCTTATTTACCAAAAAAAAAAATGCAGTAAGAGAAGAATGTTTATGAGGAATGATAAATTCGTTTTTGAGTGTGTAGATTTTCATGCAGTTAGAACCCATCCATCCAAATGGAGCATTTACATAAGTAGGATATACAAATGGAGAGTTTAGGAGTGAGAGTCATGCTGCATGCATAGATTTGGTGATTATCAAGCTGTAAGGGTATAGGTAGTAGTTGAAACTATTTATTTGTGTGTTTTGTCACCTAAGAATGCTTTGTAATTAGAAACCAAATGAAAAGTCAAATCTCAGGCAAAAATAAAGCCTGAGATGACAGCAATATGTAAGTTCATGAATTTGATTTTACACTTACATTCCCTTTTCTTGTTTGTCCTTTAACAATTATTTGTGCATCTCCTCTCCCCCATTTTTTCTTTCTGCCAGTTTCAGGGTAGATTTTAATATCCTGGAAGGTAACATTTAAGACTTTTATTTCTAAACTCAAAATGCTGATCATATTGAGTTGGATAACTATTTGTCACTTACTTATCTAGCTATATTGGTATTGATAGAGGACAGGTATATTAAGTTAAGGTCCAAACTTTGAAAACTCCTTTGGAAAGCTAATTCAGGTGACATAAAGTAGTAGAAAACAAATTAGGTTAAAAATGGCAAACAGGTATTGACAGCTAAATTATTTTTCAGGAATTTTGATTATTAGATAACCTTTTTAAAAAATTCTCAAGTTAGTTAACATACAGTGTAGTCTTGGCTTCAGGAGGAGAACCTGGTGATTCATCTGTTACACATGATGCCCGGTGCTCATCCCAAAAATGCCCTCCTTAATTAGCCCGTCACCCACCCCACTCCCATCAACCCTCAGTTTGTTCTCTGTATTTAAAAGTCTCTTATGGTTTGCCTCCCTCTCTGTTTTTATCTTATTTTTCCTTCCCCTATGCCCATCTGTTAACTTCTCATTTCTTTCTTTTATCTATTATGGTCCCCAATCCTTGTTCATTCAAGCCCTATTATATAACAACACATTTCGTTTCCCTTTTGAAGAGCTCCCATATCCTTATTCTTTAGAATATAAATATAATCCACTTTGGGACAAGTACTTGACACTTAAGGTACTGGAGGCTCTTCCCCATCATAAGCATCAAACCCAGGGTGAGACTAATGTCGCTGACAGGCAAGGATCTTGAACCCTACTGAAGACCTTTTTGAATGAAAATAATCAAAAGCACATGTGTGAAAAAGAAAAGCTGACACTTCAGGGTCCAAAGGGCAGTAGCTGGTGGCAATTTAGCAAGGCAGTAAACAGCTTTTAATAAAACTAAATTTTATTAATGAGGTAAGAATTCTCTATTTCCCCATAGGAATTACATGTTCATCAAGCTCAGAGAAACATTCTGAGTATTGGAGGAGATGCTAGTGGACTTGGAAAGCAGTTCTACTGCGTTTGCTTTTTAATTTAACAAACGTTCTGCTGAAATTGGAGTAATAGAAATATTGTGACTTACCTTACTTATAACATCAAGAAGAATTTTAGTGTGGACTATGGTGAATTCTTATCATTTTATTCAAATACCAAACCAGAGCTTCTAGAAATGATAAGAATTAAGGTTGTTAGGATTCATTTGCAAACTGAACCCCCTTTTTTTTTTAAAGACCACTGACTTTTAAGTCTGTCTGTGGAAAAACCCTGTCCTCAAATCTTTTTCTTGTCCTGGCCTGGCCATACCGATGCTGCTGTTTCCCTTTGCATCTAAAATCCATTGCTTGTTGTAGTCCTGGAGCTGACTCAACTGATTCACTATCTCTGTGTAGACGCAGCCAGTGTTTACTCCCCTGTATATTGTATTAACCTGCTGAGGTGGGAAGTGATAGAGTAGGCAGGCATGACTTCAAGGGAGGAAAATGGCATCCATAAATATGAGGGAGAACAATGCAATGCAAATCGATGATCAGAACAACAATGCTGTGAATGATGCACCCACAAAGTGAAAAAAATATATATACTCTGCAATTGCTACACTCCCCATGCTTGATCTTGCATGCTGTTTATCTACCTTTGAACATTGCGAGGGACCAAGCTAAGAACAAAAGATTTAGAACACTCCAATAGGCAAATCCTCGCCTGGCTTGTCAAATTGTACATACTTACTTTACAATTTATCACAGCTGGTATTCCTGACCTGACTCCAGGCTAAGAGATTCAAGAGCAGCATGTCCCTCTACCTAAGCATACTCACCTATAGAGATGTTTGATAGCTTCTTTGGAAAACTGTATCATGCTCAAAGGCAAAATAACTAGGAGGTTTTAACCTCACACATGCTGAAATATAATTTATTTTCTTTACGTGTATCTTTATTTTGATCACGTGTTTGTTTCACACGTGCTTTTTTAATGTTTTGTTCAGCTGGATTATGAGCTCCTGTAGTGTGTGGACTTCACCTACAGTGTTTATTGAAGTACCAGCTACCAAATGCTACTACAGGCAACTGTAGTAAATATGTTAAATATGTGGAAAGGGATGCTTGTTTATTTATGGATAGCTTCAACAATTGCATATTAGTCACTAAATGGTAGACATTATGCTATATCCTTGAGATGCAAGTACAATGAAAAGGCTTCCAATTCATGGGAATTTATTTCTTTTTGTCTGTGTCTCCGTAAGTGATAACATATGCAAAGAACTACAGGTCAATTAGAGAATTGGACATTGTTCCTATACTTATGAACTTGTGAAGCTTGTTCTCTGGGATGAAGACAAGCTATGGATTTTTAATTTTAATTCTAATTTGACCATGCTGCAAACAAATATATGAGTGTGTATCAGGGGAATGAGCCCTAATCTGGAATGTTGTATCATAACGTGGTTTTGTTTGTTTGTTTGCTGTTTGTTTTAGAAAGTGACATTTGAGTTGATCTTTAAAGACTGAGCGTATGAATAGGTTGTAGAAAAGAGAACATTCCAAACGGAGAATGGTTCATGTAAATATCATGACGAGGAAAGATGGGAAAACATGAGTCTTTAAAAAAAATCTGATGAGGCTGAACGAGCTTCATGAGAAAGGTGGTTATAAAGTCATGGCCATTCACAAGTGTCTACAAAGATATTTTTTAACTCGCATTTAAATAAAATAAGCCACAATTTCATTTTAATCATGGTGCCAACATAATTATGAGTCAGTGCTGTCAAATATTTTTGCATACTAGCTTTTAGCATTCTGGCACTCATGAAAATATTTCGATTAAATCATACAAGAATAGATAACATGCAAAATGGGTAAGAACTCTTCAGATTCACCTTATAAATTCTCACATATTAGACTAGGTCAACCTCATGCAAACACATGTTTCACTAACCCCAGTGTAACTTTTCACACAGTGTCTTCCTCAGACTCACTGAAGTATCTATCACTGCTGATGCCTGCTTGGCTTCCTTCAACGTTCCTGACACTGTTTTTTCAAAACCCTCGGATCCCTCTCTTAATAATGTCATAAATATTTGGAACACTGGGACAGTTGATAACATTTATAATAAAATTGAACTTTAATTCAAAGTATTAACATATTGGGTTGAAGGGTAGAGGAGTTGCAATTAGACAGAGCTTGCTTTGATCTAAAGCTTAACGTAGTGGTCAGATCCAGTCCCCTGCAGCCACCAGTCTACATTTGGCAAGACACCATTATTTTAATTTCCTTTGCCTTGAATATTTCATGTGGAAATGGATGGCAAAGGTCCGAGGGGGATCTGTCTGTGATTTTCTATTTTCACTGAATACAATACCAGTAAGTAGGTTCTCTCAAAAATTAACGTTTATTTTTCATTTAGTGAGAGAGATAGAAGGAGAATCTAAATTTCCTGACTTCAAGTACCACATTCTTTGCCTCTTATTTAGCTACCATTAGAGATTATATACTTTTTCTCATTATCTACATTAGTGGACTGTTTCCATTTCATGCTTGGGTAAATTGATTTTTGATAATAACTTTTAATTAACCTTCCTTCCCTCCTCCCTAATGATTTTGTTATTTGGAACTTTATTCAGCAAAATTTGACCCTTTTGACTATTTCATCCATAATTAACTTTACATTTAGCATTCCTGCTACTGTATACTCAAGGCTTTATTATTATTATTATTATTATTATTATTAAAAAGCTGTTTAGCACACATTTATTTGTGGCTAGCATGAATTATGTGAATTCATGCTATAACCTCTCACAGTATCCTCCACTTGCTTCTTTTCTCTTCCTTCTTACTCTCCCTCTTCTGCTTTTCCACACTCAGCTTATTTGCAAATTCCTCTTTCATAAGAAGTGGTCTTTGTGATTTATAAGTCATGGTTTTCATGTTTACCTTTACTTCAAAGCTCCTGAAATATAAAAGACACTCAAACAAATATTTAATGATTCAGAACACTTATACTTACTGAGCACCTACTATGTGCAAACTGTGTCATAAGTGTTCTACATATGGTATATTACTTAATTATCAAAGTAATTCTGATCCTATCATGCATTATTTAAATTTTAAATTGTTTTTAAGAAATTTAGTTTTATTTTGTAAATTTAAATTTGGAACTATTTTTTAATGTTTATTTATTTTTGAGAGAGAGAGAGAGAGAGAGGTGTTAGTGGGGGAGGGCAGAGACAGAAGGGAACAGAGGATCCCAAGCAGGCTCTGTGCTGACAATAGAGAGCCCGATGTGGAGCTTGAACTCAAGCTGTGAGATCCTGACCTGAGCTGAAGCCGGAGACTTAACCGACTGAGCCACCCAAGCACCCCTAAATGAGGAACTATTTTAAAACAAATCTTTTCTTGGTAAGAAAAGAGTTGGGGGTAGGGGAGGTTATGTCCCAAACCCTTAGCATTTAACAGATGCCTAAATTAACTTATGGAACTCTACTTGTCTCAATGCAATATTTATTTATTCATCAGCTACTATATACCAGTTATTTAAAAATCTCCAACTTCAGTTTTTATCTTAGCTCACAGGGGTTTAATTGCTGGGAATTAAAACAAATTCTGTATATTTTTAGGAAGATCTTTGGTAGAAAAAGGGAGGGGATGACTTTTATTGTTTTAGTAGTTTACTCCAAGCAAAGAATAAACTCTAAAGACAGAGGACACATGGACAGAAGGCTGCATATCCTCTAAGCCAGTATCCAATATATGCTGTTTCTCTGATAGCCACAATTGAGAGGTGCAGGATTCAAGAAGTGGAAATAGGAAAGGCACCACTCACTGTTACCCCTATAGACCCACTAGTAAAATTTTGCTTCTTATTCTTACACCATATGCTCTGCTGGCCTAGAGATCTAAGTTCCAAAAGGAGCAATGCTTCCACCCAGAAACACAACAATAATTCCATTGAACTGGAAAGTATGACTGCCACTTGGCTACTTTGAGCTCCTCACCCTTCTGAATAATCAGGCAAAAAGGGGTACTGGATTGGTTGGAGTGATTGATCCTGACTACCAAGAGGAAATTAGATTACTATTTGACAATGGAGGTAAGAAAAAGTGTGTCTGAAATACATCTCTTAGGGCATCTCTTAGTGTTACTAAATAATGTAACAATACATTATAATACAATACAATGTAACAATAAATAGGATTTGGACTCAATTCCAATGTGTGTGTGGGAGGACGGGTTCCTCCCAACCCATGAAGAAATGCTCAGGACACCAGCTCGATATCCTACATCCCACAATTCACCCAATTCTAACACTCCCGAGAAAAACATCAGATTCATGAGTAAAGGGCTCAGTCCCACCAAACCAGCATTCACTTCAGATGCCAGTGGCAATTCCAGGTAGTTACCTGTACTGCTGATTGGCTGGCTATCAATTAGAAGTTCTCCCAACCCCCTCTTTGGGTTTAATTTGCTAGAGTGGCTCTCAGAACTCAGAAAACCTGTTTATTCACTAGACTATTGGTTTATTACAAAGGATGTTGTAACCAGACCACAGCCAGATGAAGAGATACATAGGGTGAAGTTCTGGACAAAAGAGCTCTATCCTCCTGGGGCTTGGGTTCCAGTATGGTGGCTGTGGAAGCTTTCTGGCTGTCCAACCTGGAAGTTTTCCAAAACCTCTCTTTTTGGTTGTAGTCATTAACATAAACCAAATTGTAGTGTAAAGGGTCTTGTTATAAATAATAAGACACCCATTTCACCTTTGTGGCTTTGAAGCATTTTCCAGAACAAAAGGATAAGAGGACAAATATAAGAAAAGATGCTCTCATTGCTCTTATCACTTGGGAAATTCTGAAGATTTGGGGAGTTATGAGGCAGGAACCGTGGACAAAGACCAAATATATATGAGAAATATACTTTGGTCATCTGATTGACCAAAGGTATATTTCTTATAAGTCATAATGCCACAGTTACCATGTGTTGTGATTAAGGTCAATGAAGAACTACAATAATTGAATCCAAGCATGACTATTAATGACCCAATTCTTTTGGGAATGAAGATTTGCACCACACCACAGGTAAAGAACTACTACCCTATGAGGTGGTTATGTAAGTAAAAAAAGGAGTACAGACACCCAACATCACTAATCATCAGGAAAAATGTGAATCAAATCACAATGATATATATCACCTTACACCTGTCAGAATGCCTAATATCAAAAAGACAAGAAATAACAAGTGTTGGTGAAGATTTGGAGAAAAAAAAAAGGCTTCCTATAGTATTGATGAGAATAGAAATTGATGTAGGCACTGTGGAAAATAGAATGGGACTTCCTTAAAAAATTAAACATTAAAATACTGTATGATACAATAATTCCATTAGTGGGTATTTACTTAAGAAAATGAAAGCACCAATTCAAAAAGATATATATGCATTTCTCTGTTTATTGCAGCATTATTTATAATGGCCAAGATATAGAAGCAAACTAAGTATCCATTGATAGATGAATGAATAAGTTGATATATGATATATATATATATATATATATATATATATAAAATATGCCATATATATCACATATATACTAATGCATTTATATGTATACATACACACAATGGAGTATTACTGAGCCATAAAAAAAGATGAAATATTGCCATGTGCAAACATGGATGGACCTAAAGTATATTATGCTAAGTGAAATAAATCAAAGAAAGAAAAGTAATATATGAGGTAATATGGAATCTCAAAAACAAAACAAATGAACAGACAAACAAAAAAAAACCCAGAAATAGACCAATAAACAGAGAATAAACTGATGGTGTTCAGAGGGGAGGGGTGTGGGAAGACAGGTAAAATGGGCGAAGGGGAGGTGGAGATACAGACTTCCAGTTGTAAAATGTATAAGTCACAGAGAAGAAAGGTAGAGCATAGGGAGTATTGTTAGTGGTATTATAATAGCATTGTATGGTGACAGATGGTAACTATATTTATGAATACAGCATAATGTATAGAGTTATCAAGTCACTCTTTTGTATGCCAGAAATTAATGTTACATTGTTTGCCAACTATATTTCAATTTAAAAAAGCACATTAAAAAATCATATTTGCTACAAAACTAAACATGATGATTTTATTTAAAAATTGCTTTATATTTAAATGTTTATTTATTTATTTTGAGAGAGAGAGAGAGAGAGAGAATCCCAAGCAGGCTCTGCACTGTCAGCACAGAGCCCCATGCAGGGCTTGATCTCACAAACCATGAGATCATGACCTGAGCTGAAATAAAGAGTTGGACGCTTAACCAACTGAGCCACTCAGGTGCCCCTAAAAATTGCTTTGTGTTTTTAATCAAGTCTTCAGGTAAATTATTTATGTTTTCACTACTTGTTTATCATATACAATGAAGAGTTAACTGTTTCAATTGATAAACCCCTAGCCAGATTTAACAAAAAGAGAAAGGACACAAATAAATAAAATCAGGAATGAAAGAGGAGAGATTACAACCAATACCACAGAAACACAAACAATAAAAAGAAAATATTATGAAAAATTATATGCCAACAAATTGAGAAATCTGGAAGAAATTGATAAAATCCTAGAAGCATATAAACTACCGAAACTGAAAAGGAGAAATAGAATATTTGAACAGGCCCATAAACCAATGAGAAATTGAATCAGTAATCAAAAATCTCCCACCAAACAAGAGACCAGGGCCAGATGGCTTCCCAGGTGAATTTACCAAACATTTAGAGAAGATTTAATACCTATTCTCAAACTGATCCAAAAAAATAGAAATGGAAGAAAATTTCCAAACTCATTCTATGAGGCCAGTACTACCTTGATTCCAAAGCCAGTCAAAGACCCCACTAAAAAGAAGAATTACAGGCCTTTATGAAAGTGGATGTAAAAATTCTCAATAAGATACTAGCAAATTGAATCCAACAGTACATTAAAAGAATTATTCACCATGATCAAGTGGGATTTATTCCTGGGCTGCAAGGTGGTTTAATATCTGCAAACCAATCAACATGATACACCACATTAAAAAAAAAAAAAAAGTATAAAGACTCATGATCCTGTCAATAGATGCAGAAAAAGCATTTGACATAAAACAGCATCTATTCTTGGTAAAAACTCTTAACAAAGTAGGGATAGAAGGAACATACTTCAACATCATAAAGGCCATATATGAAAGACCCACAGCTAATATCATCCTCAATGGGGAAAAACTGAGAGCTTTTCCTCTAAGTTCAGGAACAAGACAGGGATGCCCACTCTCACCGCTTTTATTTAACATAGTACTGGAAGTCCTAGCCTCAGCAATCACACAACAAAAAGGAAAAACAAAAGACATTCAAATTGACAAGGGAGAAGTCAAACTTTCATTATTGCAGATGACATGATACTCTATGTAGAAACCCTGAAAGACTCCAAAAGGTGCTAGAGCTAATACACAAATTCAACAAAGTCAAGGGATACAAAAGCAACGCACAGAAATCTGTTGCATTTCTATACACCAACAATGAAGCAGCAGAAAGAGAAATTGAGGAAGTGATCCCATTTACATTGCACCAAAAACGTAGGAATAAACCTAACCAAAGAGGTAAAAATCTGTATTCTGAAAACTATAAAAAGCTTATGAAAGAAATTGAAGAAGACACCACAAAGAAATGGAAAAGCATTTCATCCTCATGGATTGGGAAAAAAATGTTGTTAAAATGTCTATACAACCCAAAACAATCTACACATTTAATGCAGTCCCTATCAAAATGCCACCAGCATTTTTCAAAACAAACAACCCTAAAATTTGTATGGAACCACAAAAGACCCTAAATAGCCAAAGCAATCTTGAAAAAGAAAAGCAAAGCTGGAGGCATCACAATTCTGGACTTCAAGCTATATTACAAAGCTGTGGTCATCAAAACAGTATGGTTTTGGCACAAAACAGACACACAGATCAATGGAATAGAATAGAAAACCCAAAAATGGACCCACAACTATATGGTCAATTAATTTTTGACAAAGGAGGAAAGACTATCCAATGGAAAAAAGACAGTCTCTTCAACAAATAGCGTCTGGAAAACTGGACAGCTACATGTAAAAGAATGAAATTGGACCACTTTCTTACCCCATACACAAAAATAAATTCAAAATGGATGAAAGACCTAAATTTGAGACAGAAACCATCAAAATCCTAGAGAATAACAGGCAGCAACCTCTTTGATCTCAGCTGGAGCAGCTTCTTACTAGACACATCTCTGGACGCAAGGGATAGAAAAACAAAAATTAACTATTGGGACTTCATCAAGATAAAAAAAAAAACTGCACAGCAAGGGAAACAATCGACAGAACTGAAAGGCAACCAATGGAATGGGAGACGATATTTGCAAATGACATATTAGATATAGGGTTCGTATTCAAAATGCATAAAGAACTTACCAAACTCAACACCTCAAAAATCCACAAATAATCCAGTTAAGAAATGGGCAGATGGCATGAATAGACACTTTCCCAAAGAAAAAATCCAGATGGCTAACAAACACATGAAAAGATGCTCAACATCACTCATCATCAGAGAGATACAAATCAAAACCACAATGAGATATCACCTCACACCTTTCAGAATGGCTAAAATGAACACAAGAATCAACAGGTGTTGGCAAGGATGTAGAGAAAGGGGAACCCTCTTGCACTGTTGGTGGGAATGCACACTGGTGCAGCCACTCTGAAAACAGCATGGAGGTTCCTCAAAAGTTAAAATTTTCTATGACTCAGCAACTGCACTATAGGTGCTTACACCAAGAATACAAAAATACTGATTCAAAGGGGCACACTCATCCTGATGTTCATAGCAGTATTATCAATAATAACCAAATTATGGAAAGAGCTCTTCTATTGACTGATGAATTGATAAAGAAGAAGTGATATATAACATATATATATATATATATATATATATACACGTATATATATATATACACATATATATGGATATATGTATATATGTACATGTGTATATATATGTACATGCATATATATACACATGTACATATATACATATGTACATATATATACATACGTATGTATACATACATATACATATATAGATCACTAATATAATGGAATATTACTCAGCCATAAAAAAGAATGAAAACTTGCCATATGTAATGCCATGGATGGAGCTGGAGTGTACTATGCTAAGAAAAATAAGTCAGGGAAAGGCAAATACTATTTGATTTCACAAGTATGTGGAATTTAAGAAACAAAACAGATAAATATGAGGGGGAAAAAAACCAATGCAACCCAGAAAAGAGACTGTTAAGTATAGAGAACAAACTGAGGGTTGCTGGAGGAGGGGGGCAGGGGCTAATTGGGTGATGGATATTAAGGAGGGCACTTGTGACGAGAACTGGGTAAGTGCACT
Source organism: Lynx rufus (assembly GCF_022079265.1). Classification (NCBI taxonomy): domain Eukaryota; kingdom Metazoa; phylum Chordata; class Mammalia; order Carnivora; family Felidae; genus Lynx; species Lynx rufus. The sequence continues at coordinate 155,504,730 of NW_025814834.1, forward strand.
ATGTAAATGATGAATCACTGAATTCTACTTCTGAAACCAATATTACACTATATGTTAACTAACTAGAATTTAAATACAAATTGAAAAAATATACAGAGTTAACTGTTTTAATTCTCATTTCCAAAACAAATAAAATTATAAACAGCTTAACAGTTTAGTTTTTATATAGCTTTACATTTGCGTATGTTTTGGAATAATCATAGTATTAATTCTCATGAAGTAACTAAATAGAATAAATCAGGGGTCTGCTGTCATTATTAAATCAACTGAAATATATACTGAATCACTCATTAGGGGTATATAGTAAGTAGTATTAAAGGCTTGTTTTATTTTTAAATACTTTCTTCTTTAAAAAAGTCTCCACACTCTGGAAAGCAGTGTGGAGGTTCCTCAGAAAATTAAAAATAGACCTACTCTATGACCCAGCAATAGCACTGCTAGGAATTTACCCAAGGGATACAGGAGTACTGATGCATAGGGGCACTTGTACCTCAGTGTTCATAGCAGCACTCTCAACAATAGCCAAATTATGGAAAGAGCCTAAATGTCCATCAACTGATGAATGGATAAAGAAATTGTGGTTTATATACACAATGGAGTACTAAGTGGCAATGAGAAAGAATGAAATATGGCCTTTTGTAGCAACGTGGATGGAACTGGAGAGTGTGATGCTAAGTGAAATAAGCCATACAGAGAAAGACAGATACCATATGGTTTCACTCTTATGTGGATCCTGAGAAACTTAACAGGAACCCATGGGGGAGGGGAAGGGAAAAAAAAAAAAAAGAGGTTAGAGTGGGAGAGAGCCAAAGCATAAGAGACTGTTAAAAACTGAGAACAAACTGAGGGTTGATGGGGGGTGGGAGGGAGGGGAGGGTGGGTGATGGGTATTGAGGAGGGCACCTTTTGGGATGAGCACTGGGTGTTGTATGGAAACCAATTTGTCAATAAATTTCATATAAAAAAAAAAGTCTCCACAGTACTTTAATGATTGGAAATTCTCTAATGATAAGAGATAAGAATGGATTTTTAGTTGGCTAATTATTTGAAAGGTGTTAAGAACTATTAACTCTTCTATATTTTTACCTGAAGGCAGTTATATAAAGTGATTTGCTCTATGAAACCAAATTCAGCACATGGTATCTTTTTAAAATAAATTTGCTTTTAAATCATTTGTATATGTAGTAGTCATATATATAGTAATCCAATAACCACTTTTGGCCTTTACACACTTTGAAGTCAAAAATCCCTGAGGATTTTTATTTCATTTACAAGTGTCATTTGCTTGAAAATATAACATATTTCCCTTTCTTGAAATGACTTGTGTTAGAAAAGGAAATAAATGCTAATAGGAACACAGATGGAGGCTACAGTCCTGGGAAAATCATCTCTGAATACATTCATTGACAAGAATATATTATGTGTGACTTTTAGACCATACAGTCACATAATTTAAGGAAAAGAGGGGGGGTGTTGGAAAGGAAGGAGGCGTTCCGCAAAGCAAATATTTTATATTTTAAATTAGTAATGTTTTTCTATTTGTATGTATGTATGTATATATGTATGGTTTTTTTTATGAGAGATTTGTGGTGGCTAAATCGAAACATTTGAAAATAGCCTGTTGAAGTGAGCAAAATAACCATTAAGTAATAATCAATAACTAATTTTATTTTTTAATTATTGCACTAGATTAGTCTTTGAAAACAAAAATAATAAGAGTAATTGTGTTAATCAATTAGTCATCTTTATTCTAAATTAAAAGGTAAAGCTTGAGAAAAAAATAACTGTCTTGAGGCAATAGATATGTGATTATCACTGTAAAATAGGGATTTTCAATAGAGGTGAAATTGACCCAGGGAAAATACTGTCCTGGAAGGGTGAAAAAAAAAAACAAACCTTAGATATTGACATAGTTTTGTCCATCCATAGCTCAAATCTATGAATTCCTAAGTGTTTAATATTTTTTTGTTAGTGTTGTAGTAATTTCTTTTCACAGACAATAATGAAAAAGATTGAGAAACACTGCTATAGAGTATGTCAAAAATTTTAACTGTAAAAAATAATATTTAAAAGCAAAATGTTTGTTTGGAAAACATAAAACACATATGTATTAAGGTTTACTTTCAGGGGCACCTGGGTGGCTCAGTTGGTTGAGCATTCAACTTTGGCTCAGGTCATGATCTCATAGATCGTGGATTTGATCATGGTAGCTGTCATGACATATCTCAGATGTTTTCTTTAGAGTAGTTTAAAATCCACTCCCAGCCAAAAAAAAAAAAATTTAGAAAACAGTGTTGTGAAATGTACTACAAAGGTAGATTCATAGATAAATATTTAGAGGCATTATTTCATCTCTCCTCATCTAGTTTCAGTGTTTTCTAATATGTGAATTAAAACACCTACAGAGAAAATATTTTTAAATCTTATTAATTATTCAAACCTCAGATGGATTAAACTAATTTTATTAATGCAAGAAAAAGAAAACTAAATAAAATAAGGAGACTAGATAAAAACTCTTTTAATAAACCTTTAATCCTTTTTTTTATAAATCCAAAGTTTTAACATATTCCTTTGTAAGGAATTTTGGATTTTTTTTCTTTTTTTTAATAGTGGAGCAACACTGACATCCAGTAGTTAAGTGAATCCCAGCAGCATTTTTAGTATTGATAGAAATATACAATCAGAACAGACATGCACACACACACACAACACGTTCTGCATCGATGACACTGAACAGGACTTCTAGAATATTCTTTTGCATTTTTCATGTTCTGGTCTGAATAATTTTAGAACATAGTTTGAGTTGAAAGTTAATGCTGTCGCTTGCATTATTCTAACTCTCCGTATGATATTTTATATTGCAGTGAATGACTCATCATCAGTCTATTCCCTAAAGTTCTGCTTCCAAAGTTCAACATTATAGTGCAAACAAATCCCTTTTTTGGATTTTTCAGTCCTACTCCCAGGAAAGGGGAGTGAGGCAATAGATTAGAAAATGAAATTATGAAGTAAAGACTAATGACATAAGGGAAATATAATGTCATATTTGTCTTCATATCTCTTCATAGTCTTGGTAATAATATTCTTCAATCAAACTATTTCCTTATGTATACAGAAAAATGTACATCTTATTCAGGCATTCAATAGATTCAAAAGACATCCATCCATGTCCTGAAGGTCATGTGTCATGCAAAAATAAACAGTATAAAGTTATTTGCTAATGCTACGGTATAAATGGCAATTAAAACTCCTGACCTGGAAAAAGTATAAGCACCCATGTGATTAAAGCATCTGAAAGATAAATAAGAAATGAAAGCAAATAAATCACCCTGACCACAAATAGTTATGTTTTAGAAAGCACTGTACCCTTTAGAGTCCAGTTTCTTATTGGTAGTTATAATAAATAGTTATATAATCTAAATGCTTGAGAGCAAATTAGGTTTGGTCCTCATGCAACCCCGATTTTCTGGTCTTCTTGTACAATACTATACGTTGAAACAAATCTCGTCATAGCCCTCTTCTTTTTAAGGTTGCCTTTCCACATGCATAGCTGAGAGCTGGCCACTTAGGGACAGGAAAGAAAGAAAAAGAGAAAACTTAATGAATCAGTAAGTGCTTTTCAAGAAAGGTACAGAAAAGTTGTGTATAAATGATGTACGCTTTTTTTAAACGAATTTTTCCCTTGACTATAATTCATAAGTGAAGTTCTAATCATTAACATTAGGTTTAATGTTCTGTGCATAACTAGGAAAATGTTTTATTTCTATCTGGAACTTGAGTCTTTATGTAGCTAGCCATCTTTCTGGAAAAAAATGGTTGCTGTATCATATATATGGAGCAGCCCATATTGTACTTTCCAAAGAGAATTATAAGCAGCTAAATTTGTTGCTTTGAGATCAATTTAGGGGTCTAAACTCTTCAAAGATATTTGCTTGCTTTGGAAATTCTTTTCCTCTCTACATGCAACTGAATGCCTTAGAATAAGCTCTTCACTACACGAGCTGCATCCAGGAACTTGCTGTGCTTCTAATAATTACTCACCTTGCTGCTGTTCAGATTCAGAAGAGAAAACTGCTGTGGAGAAATAGCTCTAGTAGTCTGGCATAGAGAGAGAATAAAATACATTTTTCTGATGGTAATCTCCACCTCACTGTAAATTTTCGGGTGGCTTTCATGAAACTTACCATGAAAAAATAAAATGAGGACTTTATACGTGTAATGCATTGTTCTTAAAAATAGGTATATGAAGATCAATAAAGTCTTCCAGTTTAGTGCATGAGTTGCCCAGAATATCACTGGACTAAAAAGACCCAAGTTGGCTCCAGCACTGTGTAGGACAGCTGTTTCCATTTCTTCCTCTGAAGGGGTCCTATGCATTCCTTTCCCGGCAAACAAAGGGAACTTGGATGGCCAAAGGAAAAAAAAAAGTCTATGTTTACATAATGGCAAAATAACCAGATGATTATGTGAAAAGCAAAATTAATTCACAAAATAAAATTGACACCAGAGAATAAAATAATATACACTAAATGGTATTGATAGCTTGTAATACAGATCACCAAATTAATCAATAATGATAAATATATAACATATTATGAACTTTGACACATTTCACACTTTATAATACTGTTTTGACAACTATCAATTATAAAAAACACTTGAAAATATGTTTCTTCTTCTCATCCCATGGTATTTTTTAGGGTTGATATGAAATTAACCCCAATTTATTTATTTATTCAATAGCTATTGACTTTGTATATGCCAGACCCTTGTATATGCCAGACCCTTGATAAGAGTGAAGAACTTAAAGATGAAAATTAACTCCTACCCTAAAAGATTCTTATAACTATCTTAGAATGTTTTATGGAAGTATGATGTCCTATGTATATACCTTGCAATAACAATAAATTCAAACTGTCTATTAACAAATATGATTTATTTACAATGACAGACAAGAAATCTAAAATGAAGATCAAACCTCTTTTATAGTGTATATACTGACACTAGCTGTCTTTTAAAAATTCAACATTTATATGACAGATCTTTTATGGTGCAACCTCATCCGAACAAGACAGAACAGGGTAATAAAGTAAACTGCAAAGAAACCATATCTTGGTTGATGATGGCCCAGTATAGTTCTATCAATATGAAGCAAGATAAAAAAATATAAATAAAAGCCAAGTGTAATCCCCTCCCCCCACACACATACATATATTTAAAGCTAAAAACAAGAAAAACAGAAAAACTGTGAGGTGGGCAGAATAATGTTCACCTCCCTCTAAAGATGTCTATCTTCTAACCTCCAGACTCTGAATATGTTAGGTTATATGACAAAGTGAATTGCAATTGAAGATGTAATTAAGGTTGCTAATCAGCTGACCTTAAAATAGTAAGATTATTCTGGATTATCTAAGTGGGCCCATTGTAATCAGAAAGATCCTTAAATGTGAAAGGGGGATGCAGAAGAGGGAGAATGCAAGAGATTTCAGGGGGAGACTCATTCCAATGTCACTGGCTTTGAAGATTGACGAATAAGGCCACAGGCTGAGGAATGTGGGCAGCCTCCAGAAGCTGGAAAAGTCAAGGAAAAAAATATACCCTCAAAGAACAGCCCTGCACACCTTGAATTTAGCTCACTGAGATACCTTTCAGACTACTGAATTTCAGTACTATAAGATAATAAATTTGTCTTGCTTTAAACCACTAAGTTTGTGGTAACTGGTTACAGCAGGAATAGGAAAATAATGCAGATAAGTTCAACAGAGAAACAAATTAGTAAATTGGAGGAACATTTGAAAAACTCTTCTAAGAGCCAATAGGGAATATTAAAGAAACATTGCAAGATAGAAAAATGACAAAATCAAGAAAACAAGAGACCTGGGGAAGAAGGATGTGCTTCAGAGCAAAGAAACTACTTGCAGAGGAAGAAACTGAGGGTCTGAAAGGTTAAATACATGCTGTAGGTGACAGTACTGTGAGTGGACCCCAAGCTTCGTCACAGATGATCTGATTCCCAGCGCCAGAGCTCTCTTGTGACAACTACCTCCCTAAGAAAGATCATCAGAGAACCAGAGTAGATCACCTCTCAAATAGCTTCCCTTCTTCCCCAGAGTTGTCCAATTATTTACTCTGTTGTGTAACTTTTTATGGAACTTACCTGCATTGACATAGATCATGTATGCAATTAGCTTCAGTACTGTCTTCACCTCACCAAGAATGCAAAACCCTTACAAACAGAAACCTTTTTCATCACTGTATCTCCAGCACTTAAACCTATGACTGATCCATAGTAGGACACGACATTTTTTTGAAGAATAATTTGCAGACTATCAACTATGTCTAAGCCTGGGAACATTCTTCTTAGGTCACCCTCACTGCTTATATAATGAGGATTAAAATAGACTTCAGGGAGTCTAGCTAGCAGTCAGTTTATAAGGAAACCATGGCAGGAGCATCTGGGAATGGGACAAAGTGAAGGCGAACATTTTGCCTGTGTAAAGTGAAAACAGCTGTGGAAATAGAGTGAAGTGCATTCTGGGTACTGGAGCTAAGGGACTAGGGATGTCTTTCTAGGTAGCAAGGTGATTTAAGTTTTTCACCTCTTCCCCAAATCTGGAGAGATCTAGAAAATATTTCCATAATCCAGCTACTGTAAATATATTGAATAGGACAGAGATATACCTTTAGCATTTGTGAGACCATGTGACACAGCAAACAGAAAACAAACTGCAGAATTATAAAAATATAGTTAACAAAGGCTGTAATTGAGACATTGAAATTGAGAGACAGAAACATGAATTTCTGGCAGCTAATTTATTAATTAGTGTTCAATCTGAAGTGAGTCAATATGTAACATGTATGGAAACAGAATACAGAATTTGATCATTGAAAATGAGTCAGATGGGGAAAAAAGACAACCATACAGTATGAAGAAGCAATTACTCTCCCTGTCTCATTTTACTCTAAGTGCCAAAATGATGAGATGTTTACATGCAGGTATTGCTAGGATCACACAGTGATCATTCCTATATACTAATTCTAGTACATATGTATGTAGTGCACACACATATATTGGTCTTAAACTTATGAAAATAAATTATATAATATATATTTACTTATCAAATACTAACATACACATGAATGAGATAAATTATATATAGTATTTAGTGTGTGTGTGTATATATATGTGTATATATATATGTGTGTGTGTATGTATGTATACACATATATATATTTGTGTGTGTGTAGAGATTTGTTTCAATGGCTCTCTCCTATTTTTTTAAACTTCTGATTTTTTATTATTTTATTTATTTATTTTTATCATTGTTAAATGTGCTCTTTAATCCCCAGAACTTATTTCAACCATCCCTCCACCCACCTCCCCTTGGTGTTTGTTCTCTATAGTTAAGAGTCTGTTTCTTGGCTTCTCTCTTTCTCTGTGTGTGTCTTTCCTTTGCTTGTTTGTTTTGTTAAATTCCTGAATTTAAAATAAAATAAATAAGACCATGATGAGTAACTAGCACTATACCTTTTTTCTCACCCTAAACAATTTATAGAACTAACCAAAATTATGAGACAGCTACAATCAGATAATAGAACTGTAGCATTATGATCCTTGAGAGAAAGGAAATGAGCCCCAGTTATCCCTGGTTCTTTGACAAGGCTAGTCTTCTAACCATGCACAGAGTGTTGGAATCTAACGCAAGCATGGTAGTCTTGCTGAGCTGAGAGAAGACCTGAAGACTTCGGAAGTGCTGTGTTGTGTGTGGAGAGCAGGGAGCTGTGTAGATGGACATGGCCCAGAAATCTATGTCGGGGCTCCCTCTGAGTTGTTGGCTGAAGACAGGTTACATACGCCCAGGGCATGAGTCTGAAAGGCATAAATATTTACTGAGACTGGCTGAGGCCTAGACCAGCTATAGATTACATGGGTGATGGGAAAGTTCTTTATCAGCCAGAGTAAAGAAACCTGGCTTAGCACCTTGCACATTCAGCCAAGATGCCTAGAGAGGCCAAACTTTAGAACAACCACCTCCTGGTGTAAGGGCCATGCCTTGGGACAAATAGCGAAAATAAAATAGACCTACTGTGACAAAGAATAAAATCAAGCCTGAAAAAATTAAGACTATCACCCAGGAATTTAATTGACTGCAGGGACACAATTCAATACCCTTTAAGAGAACACAACAGAATCCAAACCTGCTAAATTGTATCATGCAAAGTATTTCAGGTATAATCAAGATTGCTTGTATAACTAAGCAAAAAAAAAGAGAGAAAAGGCAGGTAATTCAGGAAACTAGTAACCAAAATGATGGAATCAATAGTAAATAACTTTAATCATAAATATAGCCAAAACTTAAAAGAGAAGATTGACATCCTGAGAGAAGGGATGGAGAATCTTAACAGAGAAATGATAACCATAAAATATATCCAGTGGAAATTCTAAAATTGAAAAAAAATCAGTATATAAATTGAAGACTTGGGTTGGATGGAACTTAACAGCTGATTGAACAGTCAGCAGAAAGGATCAGTAGATCAGTACAAAGGTGATTGATAGAAATGATCAAATCTGAAAACAGATCAGTAGCATCCATCTGATGAGCAGAGGAAAAAGGTTGAAAAAATATGAAAAGAACTGCAAGTGACATGAAGGACGGTATCAAGCAACCTAATATATGCATAATTTTAGTCTCAGAAGAAAAGACAAGAATGCAATTCAGACAAAAAAGTTAAATAAATAATAAATGACAATTTCCGTAATTTAGCAACAAACATCAATGTAGAATCCAAGAAGAAAACCATTCCTCAGCACTTCACAATCAAACTGCTAAAAAACAAGGATGAAGAGAATATCTTAAAAGCATCCAGGAGGGAGGGAGGGAGGGAGGAAGGGAAGAAGGAAGGAAGCAGGGAAGGGTGAGAGAGAGACAGAGACAGAGACAGAGAGAAAGAAAGAAAGAAAAGAAAGAAAGAAGGGAGGGAAAGAGAAAATATCTTACCCAGTGCAGTGTAGGCAGAGGTTCAGAAGGCAAAGGAATTCTACGGCCAACAAAATCATACTTGAAAAATAGAGGTAGAATAAAGACAATTTCAGATAAATAAATGCTTAAAGACTTTGTCACAAGACCTACACTATAAGAGAAATTGACAGAAGTTCTATATCAAAGGAAATAATACTATAAGGAACATTTGAATTTATAGACTTGAATAAGGGGTACTATAAATGGTAAATATGTATGTAATTATAAAAAAACTTTTTAGTTGATTTCAAAGATAAAACTGATTTTAAAGCAAAAATAACAATATTTTGTGAGACTTATAAATGGTCATAAAATATTTTCAAATTGTTTAAAAAATAGAGGATATATGTAAAATCCTCTACTGAAAGTAAAATAATATACTAAAATATTCATTTAATCAAAACCAAGGCAGGAAGGGACACCAGCAGGAAGAGTAGAGTAAGAGTCTCCAAAACCTACCTCTCCATAAAAAGATCAAGAACACTGGTACTCAGTCAGTTAAACATCCGACTCTGGATCTCAGCTCAGGTTCAGGATCTCAAAGTTGTGAGTTCAAGCCTTGTGTTGGGAATCTGTGCTGGACATGAAGCCTACTTGAAAAAAAAATGGGGGGGGGGTGGCACCTGGGTGGCTCAGTGGATTAAGTGTCGGACTTAAGCTTAGGTCATGATCTCATGGTTCGTGAGTTCGTGAGCCCTGGGTGGGGCTCTGTGCTGACAGCTCAGAGCCAGGAGCCTGCTTCAGATTCTGTGTCTCCCTTTCTTTCTGCCCCTCCTCCTCCTCTCTCTCTCTCTCTCAAAAATAAACATTAAAAAAAAGAACTAGCTAAAAAATGGAAAATTATTTTTTCAAAGGTTTGAAAAAATCTGGAGAGCATTTATTTAAGAAAAACAGGTGACTCTTTGTTAGAATAGTGGAACTTGTGGCATTCTAACTTGCTCTATACCCATCCCTTTTCCCCAATTCATTGGTGGTCTTTGTTTTGAAATGTAAAATCTTACTATTATTGAGGTATGGTGAGACCAACCGATAAGAGTTGATTTTTTTTTAATTTTTTTTCTTTTTAACGTTTATTTATTTTTGGGACAGAGAGAGACAGAGCATGAACGGGGGAGGGGCAGAGAGAGAGGGAGACACAGAATCGTAAGCAGGCTCCAGGCTCTGAGCCGTCAGCCCAGAGCCCGACGCGGGGCTCGAACTCACGAACCGCGAGATCGTGACCTGAGCTGAAGTCGGACGCTTAACCGACTGAGCCACCCAGGTGCCCCGAGAGTTGATTTTTATTGAAAAGACAGTGTGTGACTCACAGTTCCAGAAAAAGGAGGCACCCATGCCATGCAAATACACGAAAAAAAGCATCGAGGTTCTTCAGGATACAAATAGTGTGAAAGGAAAACATGGATAAGAGCTTTTATTGTGGTTTATATGGGAAGGGATGGGCAAGGCAAAGCGATTTGGCTTAGGATTGACTAGTGAAGGTGATGTCTAGTGTCTGATACCTGGCCCTGTACTGATTAGGACAGAAATACACACCTAGACATCAGAGTCAAACTGGAAAGACAAAAATAAAGATACGATACAGATAGCTTCAAGAGAGGAGTGACTCATCAGGTACATAAGATCCTCAATTAACATCCTGCTCTCTTGTTTCCTATATGGCTTCTTTATGGAAATAATGTTTGAATGGAATCATTAAAAGTGAGTAGAAATTAGTTTTCATTTCACGTTAGCCATTAATTTACTCATCTCTGAGTTCCAAGTGTCACACTCAAGGATGTGTCTATCTTGTTTACTAATATAGTTACAGTGCCTGACCCATAGCTTGTGCCCAGTCAATGAACTTAATGTAGGGAAGGGTTTTCTTTTCTTTTTTTTTTTTCCAATATATGAAATTTATTGTCAAATTGGTTTCCATACAATACCCAGTGCTCATCCCAAAAGGTGCCCTCCTCAATACCCATCACCCTCCCTCCCCTTGTAGGGAAGGGTTTTCATGAGCAGTATATAAAAACAAAATTAGCTTAGAGGAACTGTGAAGGAATGATTCCGAGTTTTACATTTCACACATAGGTGACAAGGCGTATTTATCGAGTCCTGAAAAATTTTTAAAAAATGTATTTTCTAAATAGCCAGCATGGCATATGACCTAAATATGGCTTTATATTATATTAATAGAGGATAAAGCCCATAAGTTATTATTTCATCAAAACTATGATTTTTGTATGTGTTTTTATTGTGGCCAAGGAATATTATTTTGGAAGGATATATATTCCTGACTCTCTCTCTATCTATCTATCTATCTATATATATATATATATCTGTGTGTGTATGTGTATGTAATGTCCTGATAGGTAGGAGAAAATTATGTTGTTTTAAGGAGATTTTTGAGCATGAACTTTTCCTTTAATATTTTCTAAAAAGATTCCTCAAGTTTTGTTTGTTTCTTGCTTGTATTACTTAGCTTACTGAGCTTTATATTTGGGCAAGTTTATTACTGGTAATTACTAGTTGAAATAGCCAAGCTGTTGTGTTTATAGAAACATGTAGATTATTGCTAATATAATATAACTTTGACTTTTAATGAATCTGGCAAATTTTACAAACAAGTATGCCAGGCACATCTTTTCATTACCGCCTAAGACTCATTAATATGATTATTTTGTCAAGCATCTTGACTGACAAGTTAAATATTTCTGCCACACTCATGTAAGTTGTAAGAACAAAAACAGTGAAGAGGGAAGCTCTCCTTCTTTGCTTCTAATTAAACAGGTATTATCTAACCATTGTTGTTTTCTGGGTACTACATGCTTTTCAGGTTCAATAAAGTAAATGTGCAATTGACAAATAGCGTGCTTCACTCCCTGGTTAATCTCTGTGGAAGGTTACTTCCTTAGGATATGTAATATCTCTTCAGCCACAACCACATTTTATTCAATTATATGTTACAGAGATCTAAAGCTATGTTCTTATAAATAAATAGTCATCGGTGTGCTATGGTGCAGATGGCAGATAGCAACATAGTTGCAATAAAAAGAAAATCAAGATTTAGCTTTGGTCGATGGAAAAATGCCTATTGAATTATGGTTTGCAGAAAGGTCCCATTTAAGACCACTATATTATACAGTGCACACCAAAGGACCACTTTGGAGGACTTATCAATTCTTTCATAACCAATATAATAATACATCTTATAATGTATTGCTTCTTCATTTAGGAATCATAAGAAAATCTCTCCTATTTAATTAACTTCTTTGTTATATATAAAATCCACATAGTACTGAACACAGTGAGTGGTATAAATTACATACATGCATATAGGAGCAGAGTAGAATGAGCCTTAGCATTTTGTCTGTGTGTTCCTATCACCTTACGGTGGGAAACTGATGAGAATGGGATTAAATGTCTTAACAGTATCACCTAACAAATCATTGCTAGTACTGGAGCTGAAAGCACTTCTTTCTACCCTTTTGCCATTTCTCTTTCCATTTTAGGAAGAAATTAATATTTATAGATTATTATAAAATAAAACTGTATAGTTTTGCTTCTTATTTGGAAGCATAAACAGGCACAATAAAGTGTAAACCAAGAACCATTTTGTTTTATGCCATCAGTGCCAACAGATGGTTTTGTGGGACTTAAGCCTTCCATCACCATCAATCCTATTCGGGGTCCCTGATGTGCGGTTTGTATTTCCTGTGCAAAGTATTCAAGACAGTCACCGGGTGCTTCATCAGCCCAATTGCACGCCCATTCCAACTGCATGTCTTCTGTGAAAAGCCTGGAAATGTAGCTGTTGTTTGTTAAAAGAAAATAGACTGACTTTAGTCAGTCCTCAGAAGGAAAGACAGTGTTAAATTTTCATGTTCCTTAGAACTAATTCCTTTCAAGCATGCCCTATATGCTGAAGAAAACTGCCTCTTGAATATCACCCATCTTCTCATGTATTTCACGTAGCCCATGCAATGCCCTCTTAGGTTACAAATTAGGATTTTGTTTGCTGGTTCCTTTTTTTTTTTTTTTTAATTATTTATTTTGAGAGAGAGAGAGAGTGAAGAGCATACGCACACATGTGCACACACCAGGGAAGGGGTAGAGGAAGAGGGAGAGAGAATCCCAGGCAGGTTTCACGTTGTTAGGGCAGAGCCCAATGGGGGGCTCCATCCCATGAACAGCGAGATCATCACCTGAGCCAAAATCAAGAGTTGGGGGCTTACCTGCCTGAGCCACCCCGGCGCCCCTTGGCCAGTTCCTTTTAACAAAACTAATTCTATCAGGCTTGTTGTTAAAAGACCAAACTAAGACAAAACAAACAAAATGACAACTAAGATTCTATTTCTCCATCTTGCATTGTGGATAGAACAATATGAGGCTCTGAACTAGGTCTGAAACAAATACCAGGATAGATTTGTTTTGTGTGCTTGAAATGTATCATGTAATTAATACTGTGGTGTTCATCACATTCAATTACTACACTAGTTTATTGTCATGTACTGGTCTAAGCATTATATGTAGTTAGCGTTGTTTAATCATTGCAAGACCCCTATGAAATTCCTTCACAATCATATCATGACTCCATCAAAGGCTGTGTTTACTTAGTGCTAATAATAGCTAATTCATACCTATCAGTAAAAATCATTTCCTATTTTAACTGTACATACGTGCAGTACGTTATTTACCAGAGCAATGTTATGAGGCAAATATTATCCCTATTTATACCTGAGAAATCTGAGGCACAAAAAGTTAAGTAGTTTATCCAAGATCATCTAGCAATAAAGTTGTTGAGTCAAATTTGGCTTTGAATTTCAGTATCGTAGTGATTCAGGAACACAACACTAGGGAATTAACCTAGAATGCCGTAGTCAGCCATAATCTACTGCCCAGCTACAATCTAGCGAAGGAGCCTGGAACTTTGGCCACAGGGATTGGTAAACCTCTGACTCAATCACATTAAAATTGAATCACATTACCTTAGTCACTCCCTACATATAACATGGAGATCATTTTGGTGAATAAATGAGATTTTCCTTTATGAGAATAAACTCAGCACAGTGTCAGTCACACAGTAGTTGCTTAACGATGACAATCCATAATATATGTTATGTTAATAATACACATATGTACAAAAAATTAAATTATTTACATGGCCTGTGCACCTGTTTAGAAGAGAAGAGGTTGAGGTGAGAGAGATCATGTACACAAGGAATGTTAGCAATTAGTAGCTATGCTACATCGTAAAAAGCTGAATGTGAAAATCATGCCTTATCCCTTTTATACTACTGCTTCAAAGCTATCTAGCGTATTCAGAGGTGTTCAGTAAATCATTGTTGAAATAAACTGAGCCCTCACTATCATGCATGTATTTTTTGCTAGTATAAAATCTGCCTATCTAAACAAATACAAAAATACATGTATTTGGTGCAAATTAGAACAGGCTGTTAGTCAAAGAGACTTAAACATACCTATGCTGAGTTCCTTTTTCTCTCCTTATAGCAGTCCGAAAATATTCCTTGGTCCTCACAGAAAACTGGATGCTGGACATAGGCAGAATGTGAACAGGTGGGCCACTGGGGCAAATGGAGGGTAGGGCCGTTCTTGGGCTCCCTGGTATGCTTTCTGGAATGAATCCGGTGTTGTCACTCCATTGTCAGGACCAACTAAATTCTACATAATGCTTACAGTTCCTTAAGAAATTTTGTTTCTCCAAATGGCAGGCAGAAGCTAGATTTTTGTAGTCAGTCAGGGAGGAGATAGGAGAAAGAATTTTCCTTCCTTTTTTTTTAGCGGCCTATTTTTTTCTCCCTCTATATATCATTTCATTTCATAGAACTAGAAAAGAACAAATGAGCAAGAGAATTTTAAATTACTAGTTACCTTTTCCTTATACTTAACCTTTACGAAGTTGCTTAGAACCAGTTAATTAACCCAATTCGTGATTGCAATGGTCATGCTGAGCCTCCATGTAAGTACATTTTAATCTATGATTCTCTCACTAGAGGACCAATTTGTTGTTCTTGTTCAAAAACTTAGAAATTAAACTACGTATAAATAGAGTGGAATTTACATTTTAAAGCAACCTTTTTTCTTTAATGTTTTGCTTCTAACTTCCTTAAAATTTTGCAAAAGGAAAAAATCAATATTTTCTCCTCTTTCAATGCATTTTCATTTTGTTACAGCTTGCTTATTAGCATTTTTTCCTCACTGTTTGTCCTAATAAATGTTTATTATTATGATTACCAAGAATATCAGTTAGTTCTAGTCCCTTCATTTTTCCAGATGAGGATACTTATGTCCATGGAAAATAGGTGATAACCTTGTACTCAGCAAGTAGTTGGGTAGTTAAATGTGTAGGTGAATAGTGGCAGATCTATGATCAGACTTCATACAGTTTAACTCCCATTTTTTTCTTGAATAAGATTTATAATTAAAATGTATCAAGGGGCTCCTGAGTGTCTCAGTCACCTAAGCGTCTGACTTTGGCTCAGGTCATGTTCTCCCTGTTCAGAGTTCGAACCCTATGTCAGGCTCTGTGCTGACAGCTCAGAGCCTGGAGCCTGCTTCGGATTCTGCGTCTCCCTCTGTCTCTCTGCCCCTCCCCTGCTTGTGCTCAGTGTCTATCCCTCTCAAAAAATAAAGAAACGTTAAAAAATGTATCAAAACGATCACAAAATTATTATACTTTAAATCATGGAATATATATTTATTTAAAATATAAATATAGAATTTAGCTTATAAAATTTGCTATATGTTCATTGTATTATATTTTGATTTTTATATTTTTGATCCTCTCAAAATAGCAAGTTGTAATCATAAAGATACGTGAGTAAAATATGTTCTTTGTAATTAACTCTAAATCATTTTATGTAATTTTACTGAACACTTCTAAGAAAGTATATCCTACTGACTTGTTGGAAATTATGTTAAGAAATATATATATAGTATATGAATCCACATAAATAAGTTGTTTGATGACACCACATTAACAACATTGCACAGAGTGTGTATGTGTATACAAATATCTATACCTACATATATCTACCTTCTGAAATTAAACAAATAAGAATTGACGAAATTATTTTATGAGTGGTTCTGTCAAAATGTATTCAATTCTCTCCTTGATCTTGAGTGGATTAAATTAATTTATCAGAAAATTGTTTGGCATTTCACAAATAGTCTCATTCGACATCTCTTGTGAAACACTATAGAACAATCTTGGGAGAACAGAAACAAAAGATGGGGGAAAAAGAATCAGAAAAGTCTATTATAAAATTTGTTTGAAAGCAGTATTGTTTTATGTCTAAAAGGATTAACGTCCAAAAACATTTGCTAAGATAAATGACAGGGAAAGAGCTCAAGTCCTATCAGTAGGGTGTGCGTTATTATTTTAAAGAGGATAATCAGATGGGATGATTTATTAGCATTATGGTCAGAAAATTTACTGAAAAGTCTAAAGGCAAATCACACTGTTGAACATAACTTCTCTAACTGAAAAACAAACATATATTCCAGTTGAACTGAATGTTGTATAGGAATTGAGGCATCTGTTCACGTAGGGAGCCTGAGGTATGTTTAAAATGGCCTTTAAGGGGCGCCTGGGTGGCGCAGTCGGTTAAGCATCCGACTTCAGCCAGGTCACGATCTCGCGGTCCGTGAGTTCGAGCCCCACGTCAGGCTCTGGGCTGATGACTCAGAGCCTGGAGCCTGTTTCTGATTCTGTGTCTCCCTCTCTCTCTGCCCCTCCCCCGTTCATGCTCTGTCTCTCTCTGTCCCAAAAATAAATAAACGTTGAAAAAAAATTTTTAAATGGCCTTTAAATAAACTGGCAATGGCTACTATGTACTCATTTGGAGGAAGGACAGTATGGAGCACCTGTGATCAGTGCATACGTTTAACCACAGGTGTACGAATAAAAATCATCCAAAAATTTCAAAAAATGCAGTATAATTTATTTAGTTTTGGAATTTCAAAAAACTGCATTCAGTATCACTTTAACTATAACTAAATAGAGAAAGATCCACGATTATAATTTTGTTACATGAAATACTCCAGGTGATTACTACGTTTATTGTGCCAACACAAAATTGTGTTTTCTCTAGATCACTTCACCTTATGTTGTAGTTATCACCTAGAAGAAGTGAGAATAAAGGATTCAGTGAAGAAGCAGCTAAAGTCCCTCAAAATCATAAATACCTGATAATGTCAGGTAACGTACCTTCAATGTTTATAAAGTAAAAGTTGGTGGAGACAGATAAATAAAGAAATGTTGGACATTTTAATATGCCTCTCTAAATATCATATAGAACGAGAAGAAAAATAGTAAATTAATAAGCATATTGTTAATTTAAAAGATATGATTTTACTAACTTTAGCTGATTAACCTATATAAATGTGCATTCTTTTTAAGTACTCATGTACATTTACCAAAATAGACAAAAACAAGTCAAATTAGTAACTGATCTGTGGTGACAAAAGTCATAACAGTGGTTATCCTTCGGGGAAGTTGAGAGGGAAGGGCACAGAGAAGCCTCTGGAACGCTATAAATGTCCTATATTTTCTTATGGGTAGTGCTTACACTATAGTACACAAATGTATAAATTCATGAATTTGTGTAACTCCGTGTGATGGTATGTAACTTGTACCACAATGAAAAATAAACTAGTATCTAAAAAATTCAACAAGAATCTAGAGTTCTACCCTCATTAAAATAACATTTGTATGCTAGACACTGAAGGCTCTCCATCTTTCCCTCATTCTTAGATATCTAAGAAATGAAGAAATGAGAAAAGACATAAGCTACTTTATTAATTGTAATCACTAATATATATATATATATATTTAAGGCACCATCTCTTGACTGACAATTCACTATATGTGGTTGTCTGTTACAATGGTAATCCCGAATAAACCATGCCTCTATGAATTCCAGTTAATTTGGGCTGAGGCTATGATTTGGTATAACAAACAGAACGTGGTATAAAGGACAGTGACCTAAGGGAAAGGTTTGGGCTTACGCTTTATGAAGTCCTGGTAGCTTCTACATGCCTGAAAACCCTGATGAACCAAGAAGGCTAGCAGTTCTGCTGGGGAGACCACATGGAGCAAGCCCATGTAGGGGTCATACAAAGTGGGAGAAGACCATAACCAAGAGGAAAGAAAGATAGAAGGCCAGCTGTTCCAGGGTCCTAGCTAAGCCCGGTCTCTAGCCAACCCACTGCTTGAATACACCCCATTCAGTAGACCACTCACAAGCTGACCAGCAAGACAACCACTCAGCTAAATCTAGCCCAGATTGTAGGATTGTGAGCAGATAAAAGACTTGGTTTTTAAACTACTAAAATGTAGGGTGGTTTGCTATGCAAGAATAGATAACCACAACACTGTATCATTAACTTAGCTTGAGGTTTGATGTTAAGTATGATAATTAGGCAGAACTGAAATGGAATGGGCATTGGGTTTGCCATGAGAGGGAGAGACTTTTATGTTCACCTCAAGTAAGAGTGATGAAGCATATAATAGATTTTGAGTCTTTTAAAATCTAGCCTGAATTTCTATCAAAAGAATTCTCTTTATCTTAATTGGAGTTGAGTTAGTATTATGTTTGCAAAATAGCCACAGGGAGGCCTACTGACCTAGCTTTTGTATAGGAAATGAAAGTGTGAATCTTAATTTCACAGGCATTGAAGAAGTTCCTAGCTTGTGTGTTTGAATCCAGAGGCTGGCATATTTAAAGACTTTTCATACTGTGATATTAGGGTAGTGTAAAAAGAAAGTAAAACAATGTGTATTCTGCAAAAGAGAATGTTTCTTTTACTTGCTTGGATAATTCAGAGAGGAAAAAAAATGCCAAATTGCATAAACAGAAAATAGTATAAATATGCCAGATGAAGTACAAGGCACCAGTCATATTTGGACTTCAGATAACAATGAAAAAATTTATTATAAGTATGTCCTATGCAATATTTAGAACATACTTATACTAAAAATTATTTCTTACTTTATATAAGTTTCAAATTTAACTATTCTCTGCTATTTTTACTGGCTACATCTGACAGCCCTAAAATAGTAATAAAGTCAATGAGTCAGGTAGCAGAACGCAGAATGGGATGCAGGGGTATGATAACTGATGGAGGAAGAATCAGAGAAGTAGGCAGGGAAAGGATGGAGTAAGGAAATCAGAGAAAAGAGGTAGAGTCATTGTTTTGGAAGTGGAAAAATAAACATGTTAGCAAAACATAATGATATTTCAGGAAAGTATACAATGTTTAGTTAGGAACAGATAAAAATATCACTGCATTATTTTCTATTACTGATCTCAGCTTCCTCTTGTGTTGCCCAGGTGATGGGGAACAGAAACTTAACAATTCATGGCATCTTGTTTTTTCCCCTTAGTTTAACTTGTCTTTGTGGATGACTCAAGCTACTCCCAGAATATATACAACATAATCTTTCTGATTTTACCCTTTCCAACTCACCGTCCCTGAGATGGTGCTTAGTGGGGGTATGAGCACCAGATAGTGATAAGGGAGGGAAGCACCCGCACCGTGGCTTCGAGTTGAAACATCTGTTTCCATCTGTGTCTGCATCTGCATGTTGGCGTCTATTCTCGCCAAACTTGCTGCTGATGTAGGGAGCCCTACCTGGAGAAGTACATGGCACCCACTGTAGCCGAGGGCTGACCCTTACTCCTTTCACACTGTGGGATTCTCTTAGATACCTACACACAATAAGAAAGATGCAGGAATCAGGATTTTTACACTCTCACATTTCAAAGGAAAAGATTTGGCCAGAAATGTATGAAAAATAATTTACACATAATTCCACTTTTATAAAATAGTTTAGACTTTGAGTGGAATTATTTTCAGTTCTTTATTTGAAAACATAATGGTACTAAGAAATAGGTAAAGATCAAAAATTTATAAAAATGCAGGTAATTTTTTAATATCAACTGACAGATGGCCCCTATAGATTCTGTATTTACTGTCTGTGCTTTGCTCCTACCAATCTTCTTCATTCCATATAAACTTAGTGTTTACCTGGGGTATATCAATAGTTTATGAGTTTGATTTTAAATAAGAATCCCTGTGTTGTGGCATAGTGAGACTTATTTTTCTGCTTCTCAAAATGTAATCAGTACCCCAAATCAATATCGCTATTTTTTGTAAAGTCTAAGTTTTTATGTTAAGAGAAAGCTGATGCTTTATTAGTCTAGAAAAAAAAATGTTCCTTTTGAAACATTAAAAAACACGAACATCTTAAATATTCATTAGAAACTATTAATGCTGAAGGGAGATCTGGCTGCTATAAATATTCTATACAGAGCCTCTTATGTTTTTGAAAGGTAAAGTTAATTTTTCCACGACAAAATATTACAAGATAAAAATGGCTAAGTATGTATTTTGAATTTAGAAATGTTTTGTGAGTCGACACAAAAAATTGCAGAATTTTAACTCTGAAAGCTGAATTTTTTTTTCAGATTTTAAGTCATTAAAATGTATTTTTTCTTTCGTAGTGAACTTGTATTCTAGCCAAACAGCTGTGTCTGTGAGCTGCCAGAGTAATTCTTCACACTCTCAGGTTATTCGATTAAATTGCTGTATACATAAGAGACTTTCCACAGAGTGATTAAAAAGTGGACAGGGTAATGTTAATTATATTATTCTCAGAAGAGAAATCACGCAGAGAAAAATCTTTGTTGAAGTTTTAATGTATTATTTGTTATTTTTGCATCAACATTTGGCTCAAGGAACAAAATGCAAGTTATAACAAAACAATAGATTATTTAAGAATGACATTACTACTTTTTAATTGATTTCGAAGAACTTTTTAATTAATTATATAATTGATCCTCACAGCAGGCATATGCTAGAGAAATGAGGAGTATTTCCCTGCTTTCATCCATAGGGTGAGTAAGCCTCACACAAATCAACTGTATAAGCACAAATGTCAAATGTAAGTGACAAAATGGGCCCCAGTTTTACCCTGCTCTCCATCTAGTACTCTAGAACCTATTTTCATTTTTCTAATTGGTGTGGGTTTAAAGTGTTTAAAGTTACATTCTTTTTGGGGGGCGCCTGGGTGTCTCAGTTGATTAAGCGTCCAACATCAGCTCAGGTCACGATCTTAGGGTTTGTGAGTTCAAGTCCCGCGTCGAGCTCTGTGCTGACAGCTCAGAGCCTGGAACCTGCTTCGGATTCTGTGTCTCCCCCTCTCTCTGCCCCTCCCCTGCTCACACTGTGTCTTTCAAAAATAAATAAACAAAACAAAATTTAAAATTTTTGATATTATTTTTTTTCAATCGGAGTATAGTTGACACACAATGGTACATTAGGTTCAGTTGTACAACATAGTGATTTTACAAGACTACATGTTATGCTCTGCTCACCACAAATGTGGCTACCATTTGTACCCATACAATGCTATTACAACATTTTGACTATATTCTCTCTGCTGCGCCTTTTATTCCTGAGACTTAACTCATTTCATAACTGGAAGCCTGTACCCCACCCCACTCCTCTTCACCCATTTTGCCCATCATCCTACCCCATCCTCTCTGGCACCCCCTCGTTTGTATTTATGAGTCTGTTTCTGCTACATTTATTTTCTTTGTTTTCAAAAGTTTCACCTGGAGTGTATTGAGAGTAAGGACTGTACCAAATACACCAATACACGCTTAGTGAAGCAGAGTTTCAACTTTAAGGCCAAGGTTGAAATGACCTTATTATAGAAATTGGAAATGAAATTAGAAACCTTCTGTTTCATCTTTAACTGGGGGAAAGAAGGAACTACATAAGTTTGGTAGAGTATTCTTTTCAAATAGAATAGTGATCACACTAGATAGTAAACATAAAGCAGCACAGGCAGAACCAACAGCCAGAAGTCACATCTGCCAAATTTGGAGAAACAACAGCTTTGTCTTTCAAATCAAAGCTAAACTCTGTAGGGGAAAACTTATTTTGTGATAAATAGAGTCCTAAAGTATTATGCAATTGGCAAAATTTACTATGCATTTATGGTATTATGAGTTTACTGTATTTGGGTTTGTTCAAATAATTTCACATATCTAGTAGAAATTGTATCTTATGTGATGATTTAATATAACCACAGCTGCGGCAATATAAATTACACTTAAGACTATGCTGATTGATTATAATCAGTTGTAATCATGTCTTATAATTACATTGCATTCTAGAGGCAGAGGCTGTTTAAGCCTACTCAGCACTGAGCTATATAAAGAAGATTATTTGTTACTTCTGACAGCCTCAGTCAACATTCAAAATTGCCTGCAAACAATAAGTTTTATTAAATTTATTGTCCAGGCATCAAATAAGTTCCTTGATTTATCCGCAAAAGTTGAAATGGAATTGTAAGCCAGTCTAAAGCTTATTAACTACTATTTATACCAAAAATATCTTAATCTATAAAAACATTCATAATTCAGAGTATGGATTACATTGATGTATCATTTTAGGTACATTGTACTTCAAAGTATGCACATTTTATCTAAGAGATAATCAAGCAATAAGGTCGGGAGTATGAGAGGGTATAGATGAAACAAAGTTGGGAGAATATTGATAGCTTATTAAAGCAGGGACATGAGTCCATAACGGTTTGTTATACTATTCTGTTTAGTGTATATATGCTTAAATTTTCCATAATTAAAATCTATACAACACTTTAAATTCTCAAAATCCTAATGCACTATTTTGAACGCTCTTGATATGATTTCACTTAAAGTTAAAGCTCTGTTCCCTCCTCGTATCCTAGACCTCCCATTCACTCACATGGTGATGCACACTTTCCACCCACACTCTCAGGAAGCCATTGCAGGCCGCCACACAGCACACATTGCACTACTCTATCATTGATGCCTTATTATTAAAGATGATTATGCTTTATACAATTAACACAGCTCCCACAAGAAATATATTAATATTATGAACAGGTTGCACATAATTGTCAAGTAAGGCTCACTCTGATTAGAATTCTACCTATATTAGGGTAGAAAAAAAGCTAAAAAGTAAGATTTTCTATTTAGATTTTATATTACTTACTAAATAAATTTCTTTAGATCATGGCAACTTACTTGACATTCTTAGACCTAATGTTTTCATCTTTGTGTGTCTGGATAAAGTGAATGTAAACCCATGTGTTACAACTTGGATCTATAGAATTAATATGGGTCAAATATTTGTTGTCTCTGGTTTTCCATCCACACTTATTTTTTAATACTTATTGTCTAATTCTTTATACACTTGAATTAAGATTGGACTATGATTTGCCAATTTATTTATGGAACCAGAACAGGTCTTTTGTTTGTTTGTTTGTTTGTTTGTTTTTGATTTGGCATTTGACTCAGGTCTCAAAACTGAAGACAATCGGTTTCAAATACCCACATATTCAAAAAGGAAAAAAAAAAGAATTTCTATTGTCCTATGACCTTAAGATAGAACTCAAACTAATTTACGACAATAGCGTCTCATGCCCTTTCACCATATGAAAAGAAGAAGGCCAGATTTAGCAGACGGGAGAAGCCTGGGAGTGAAGAGTGTCAACTGATAGCTGTGTGTATCTCCAGTCTCTTCTGTGGAAAGGGGGAGAGAGAGTCCACTTCCCACTTTGAGTCATAGGATAACTTCAAGGGTTTGGGTATTATGAAAACCATTGATTGACACAGGACTGCAAAAACCTAAGGGAGAAAAGGTGGTAATATTTGCCAGCGATGACAGATAGTTGGCAGTGAAAGCCAACTGCTCATGCACAGAAAGGGTACACATTTCTTAGGATAGCATAGAAACCAGAGAAGGTGGGACCAAGTGAGGAATCTTGAAAAGACCCAACAAGGAATACTTCATAAGTAGTCTGTGTGATATGCATAGCCAGAGAAAGAGCCGATGAAGTGATATATAGCAAGGGACTATGTCACTTTGCTGAGCAGCCACTGAGAAGCTCTCAAAAGAAGAAAAGTGAGGGTGCCTGTTATGGCTCAGTTAGCTAAGCAGCTGACTTCAGCTCAGGTCACGATCTCCCAGCTTGTGAGTTACAGGCCCGCATGGGGCTCCACACTGTCAGTGTGGGAGCCTGCTTTGGAAACTCTGTCCTCCTCTCTTTCAGCCCCTCCCCTGCTCTCTCTCTCTCAGAAATAAGTAAACATTTTTTTTTTTAATCTCTAAAAAGAAGAAAAGTAAGGCTGATTCCTGAAAGAAAGAAAGAAAAAAAAAGAATAAAAATTTTCCTAGGGGAAAACACTAACATTTGAGAATTGGCCACTCCAAAAATCACATTTCCAGGTTACCACAATGCTCACTACAAAAGATTGCCCTTGCTGCATCAAGAAAGTGCCCAATAAGAGAGGTGGTAGAGAGGGAAGAGGGAAGAAAGCAATCTCTTCTCTACTATTTTTTTTTTTAATTTTTTGATGTTTATTTTTGTGACAGGGAGAGAGGCAGAGCATGAATGGGGGAGGGGCAGAGAGAAAGGGAGACACAGAATCCGAAGCAGGCTCCAGGCTCTGAGCTGTCAGCACAGAGCCCGACACGGGGCTCGAACTCAGGGACCATGAGATCATGACCTGAGCTGAAGTCGGACACTCAACTGACTGAGCCACCCAGGCACCCCTCCACTATTTTTTTTCTTAACCTGGATGAGGCCTGAGCTGTAAGGATAGGGGACCTGGGTAATTGAGGGCTGAGCAGAAGAGGAAGGGAGAATTTAAAACTGAAGTGAGTCCAGTGATCCACGACAATTCTATAAGGCAGGGCCATGCTTATTGCAAAATATCAATTGGAAGCCAGAACTATGAGGGCAGTCATTCATTGATCTCAAAAAGGTAGGAAAAAAAAATCAACTTTCCTCTGTTTTTTTTCCTATGAGGATTTTTTTTCTCCCTCCCCAAAAGAATTGTGATATTCTGAGCCTTGTGAAAAAAATGAATGATCATGTCAAGAAAAGATTTGGAAGAACAATGCAAGGCAAAAGAAGGGAGACTAAATTCAAATGTTTACAATAATGATCATAATGAGTTGTTTCCTCACTTATTCTCATAAGAGTATCAATGACTGAGAAGAATAACCCCCCAAATTAACTTAAATGAGAAAAGAGAGAGAGAGAGAGAGAGAGAGAGAAGCAAAATAAAGTCTCAAGCTCACAAAACCAACTCAATCACCAAAGAGATTCTTTTATCCCATCTGCTCCAGATAACCGACCTCCCAGAAATTCTTTAGAGAGAAAAGAAAGATAAAAGTAATACTTTTGAGGTATAACTGGTGTTATTGAGGTTATGGAAATGTGAAAAGTAGATGCTGAATTGTTAGAGGTTGTAAAAGAGGCTTCTTCTATATAATACATATGTGAAAGAGTTAAATCAGAAGGAACCAAGAAAAATGAGGGCACGTGATAGTAACATATTGAAAATACAGTATGAAATCTTAGGTTATATACACCATGCTTCAGTATATTTTACCAGAATGGGTCAATCATTACCCTAAGGCGTGTCAGTCATTAAGTGATCATCAAACTTCCTCTGTAATAGGTTTCTTGACTAACCAAACCATTGAAAACAGAAATCACCATCAAGCCACAGGGGTGGAGGGAAAGATGAGAGATTGAAATTTTGACATTAAACTAGATTGGATTATCGAAAGACTGAAAATGGAACTGTCTGCTAATAGATGACATTTATATGCAAAGTTGGGCATCTGCTGTAGATGTCATTAGTGGGGAAGGTCAGGCCCAGGGGGCTTTATGCTATTGATATCAGTTCATTTGTAAGCCAGATGCGCACACGTTATCTATTCAGATCTCGGCAAAGACCTTTATAGAAAATAAAACACTTTAAAACTGATCAAGGAATATGGTAATGATTAGAGAATCAATTATTCAATTATTTTTATTAGATAACTATGAATTACCAATAATAACAGAATATGGCCTCTGACTTCAAGAGACTCGCGATTAGCAATCTAAGAAGAGCAAACAGAAAATCCTAATTCAAAGCAGGCATTTGCAAGAGTTCATCTATCATCACATTTAATTGCATCGCTATCCTATCTCTGGACAAATGTATGGTTGAGTTCCCATCAGAAACTTGGACTTAAAGCCTTTCAAAAAGTGAAACATTAAGAGCCTGCAATCTTGAAGCAGTTATTCATTTGCTGGTGGTGTTAGAGCCTAGCTTTTTGGGTTTTTGTTTGTTTGTTTTGTTTTGTTTTGTTTTTGGCCATTATCTAATTATAGGGATGACAAGTAGGCTCTGAGTCACATGCCAATTCTAGTTGTTTAGTAGTAGTTGCCTACAGAGCTGCCCAACATGATGCCCAGTTTCATGGGGATGGAATGCTGGGTCCATCAGAAGTCCCTGAGACGGAGGAACAGAGGCACACACCACAGTTCTCCCATCTTTGGCTGAATTGCTGGGCACAAGAGCGCTTTCCTGAGATTTTTGAAATAAAGGCCACGTTCAGATATGAAACACGTAATTATAACAACCACATTTCCAAACTAATGGCTTAAGCAGTTAAGCCTGCTGGAGTCCACATTTTAGGAAAAAACCAAAAAAACAACTTTTTTGGCAACTGATACATGGCTGTCTGAAAATTTAAAAATCATCGTTGTATCACATCTTAGAAATTTTTTGAACTTACCACAGATTTACTAAGTGACTGACTGAAACTATCTCAACATTGCCAAACAAATATCTTCATGAAAGATCTGGAGCCCAAGTATAAGTGGTATATCATTCATGGCTAACACAGTCTAAAACTATTTACAATATTTTTTCCAATTTTTTTGCATCATCTGATGAACTGAAATTGATATGCTCCACATAAACTTCTTTAAGCATATTCTTTAAATATATTTAAACATTAATAAAATTATGGTCAAATGCTTTATTAAAAGTCGTTTGATTTTAATAACTGACATAACTTGGATTTTCTCATATTTTTCTGAAGTTAAAAATATCTCTTGTAATTGGAATTAGACAAAATTAATTTTTGTCTTTCATTCTCTTTAAAGTTCATCTGGAAATTAAAACTCCACAAGAAAAGACAATGAAGATTAAGTCCAAAGGATAAATTTAAGCTCCTCTGACTACATTTTGATAGTACCACCTAAAACTTAACATATGTGCAGCCAGGTTACCTGAGTTCTAATCCTGGCTCTGCCATTTCCTAGGAGAGGGACCTTGTACTCATTACTGACCCTCTTCTAGCTGCAGTTTCTTGGCTGTAAAATGGAGGTATTAATACCTCATAGAATTATATGGGGACACACGTTTTTATACCTGAGGTGTTTAGACTCAAGTGCCTGGCAGGTAACAGGGGCTTTATTAAAGTTAAGTGTTATTATTGAAATCTATGCTAGGAGAATGACATACAACGCACACACTCACACACACGTGCACACACACACACACACACACACACACACTTGATAAAAGGTGAAAAATTGATCTCCAGCATGTATAAAAGCCTTGACAAAAGGAAACTAATATAATATTTTACCACTTAAATATACACATTACTATTACACTTTACTGGTGCCAAAACAGAACCCCAAAGCATCTGTTTGAGAGGCGTTTGCAAATAGAAACTACGGTGAGGTTGGCATGCATGAATATGGCTGTGGGCTAGGTAGTCCATGTAGAATGCAAATACACGGTGATGCAATTATGTTTTAAAGACATTTTTTAATGCTTATTTATTTTTGAGAGAGAGAATGCAAGCGGGGGTGAGGCAGAGAGAGAGGGAGACAGAGAATCTGAAGCAGGCTCTGTGCTGACAGCAGAGAGCCCAATGCGGGGCTCCAACCCACGAACCGTGAGATCATGACTTGAGCCAAAACTGGATGCTTAACCGACTGAGCCACCCAAGCATCCCAAAGTCATTTTTATATCATCGATATTTTCTGATAATTTAATTATGGGTAGTATTTATTCAAAGTGTTTGCATCTTGTTCTAGACATCTGTGGCACTTCATTACGCTGCTGTGACACATTGCACTAACTGCTAGTAACTGATGATGACATTTTCAGGCCAGTTCTGTTCCTGGTGTTAGTGGCAAAAGCTCTGTCCTGTGTTCTGTGCTTAGACAACACTATACCTGGAAAACATGCCTTTGTTGCAATAATAGACCGATGGGAGCAATGGGAGCTGACGATCTTAAGCGATTCCAACTTTCTTGCTTCTTTAGCATTGGGTCCTAAAAGCAGTGTAGGGTATTCCTGGGAGGATGGCCTCTGGGATCAGGAGGCCTTAGGTTAGAATCCTGGCTTCTCTCTGTCATCTTAATAGGGTGAAATACTGAACCTATTAGGTAAGAGTCCTTTTCCTTATCTGACTGCTAGTCAAGGGGGATTCAATACAGAGATGTGCTAAGAACTAAGAAAGAACTACCTGGCTTCCTTCTCTTATGACAGCTCTAAGAAATGATACCTGCTCAGATAGATCATTCAACATGATCAAATGGGCTTGGACTGCTTCACTTACACTGAAGTGGGGAACCAAAGTAATCCTTGTAATTCAAGCAGAGAAAACACTTAGTCTCAACTATTTAAATATTTCAGGCAAAAGAGCGTCTTGGGCCTGAATTATGAGTGGTTGCCCTGTGCTCCACTTTACTCACATGGGTAAACACAGTCCAAGTGTGCAGCAGCGATTTTAATGAGCTCAGTCAGCCTCAACCGTCATGTAATGGTTGCAAGATGAAAAGCCAATAGCATTTTAACTCCAAGCCAATGCATTGAGGGTACTGAAAAATCACCTGGGAAAGATCAGTAGGACAATTACATGGACAGAGAAATGCTACTAATTGGTAATGATCAGCTAAAATACATGTAGATGCCTGGGATGTTACTGTACAGGTGTGGGATTCCATTTGACATTTGTCTTAGATTTAATGTCTGACATTTGTGTAACTTCCAATTAAAACAGAATAATGATAATTAGATAAGAAAGAATCTGTTGGTTAAGCTCTGAAATTTTACTACATTCCTACATACAATAAACTTCACTACTTTGACATTTAACTTTTTTCCCCCCGCTCTGGCTCTATGAAACATGTATCAACAGAAACTAATGAGCTTTACTACATTCCCAATATTTTTTAAAATGATAGCCTAGGCAAAATACGAATACATATATTAATAGCCCTATTTTTTTTTTTAAATCCATGCACAGGGCCGATGTGCAGCCAGTATGCACTAATGTGGTTCTACCAGATTTTTTTTAAATTTTTTTTTAACATTTATTTATTTTTGAGACAGAGAGAAACAGAGCATGAACGGGGGGAGGGCCAGAGAGAGAGGGAGACACAGAATCTGAAGCAGGCTCCAGGCTCTGAGCTGTCAGCACAGAGCCTGATGCGGGGCTCGAACTCACGGACCGTGAGATCGTGACCTGAGTGAAGTCGGACGCTCAACCGACTGAGCCACCCAGGCGCCCCAGTCTACCGGATTTTTAACACTGGTATCCATTCTGTGCCTTTCTTTGTACCATCCACATTCTTTGTATCACCGTCTCATTGGTTAGCGTCTACATGGTACCAACTGGTAAAATTTCAAGTGTCAACCTGGTTCATAAATATCATAAAAAAAATCTCTTTGCTGGTATTTATACCCTCGATTAAGAATTTCAGAATACTTTACAATATGATACTAAAAAAACTCTTCTTATATAAAAAAAAACAATTTATGTGTAATAGTGTGATGAGCTCTTATTTAAACGAGGATTTCTTTTTTTTTTTAATTTTTTAATGTTTATTTATTTTTGAGAAAGAGAGAGAGACAGACAGACAGTGTGGGGGTGGGGGGAGAGCAGAGAGGGAAACACAGAATTCGAAGCAGGCTCCAGGCTCTGAGCTGTCAGTGCAGAGCCCGACGCGGGGCTCGAACCCACAAACCACGAGATCATGATTGTGAGATCATGACCTGAGCCAAAGTCGGACACTCAACTGACTGAGCCACCCAGGCACCCCTAAATGACAATTTCTAAGTATTACTGATTAATTACTGTTTGAACTTTGTTTTCCATACATGTCATTTAATTAATTATGTAAACATTTTAAATCAAAGAAACTTTCACTTATAATATCCACATAATATTGTTTAATGGTCAAGTTATTTAAATTTGATTGCTTAATTATCCAATTTGGGTTGTATGAATACAAACAATTGCAATGCATACTTATACATTTCAATGTCTCTGGGTCACTTTTATTTATAATCAGTATATTTTTTTGTCATAAGTTTTATTATCCCTCATGTTTGTTGTGTATGTCCATGTATGTTTTATTATGTACGTATGCATGATTTTTATTATGTATGATACATTTAGAAAATCTTACTGATTCAAATTGAAGAAAAAAATAGAAAGAAGGGGCACCCGGGTGGCTCAGTTGGTTAAGCATCTGACTTCAGCTCAGGTCATGATCTCTTTGTTCGTGAGTTCAAGCCCCACATTGTGCCTGGCACTGATAGTATGGATCCTCCCTGGGTTCTCTCTCTCTCCTTCTCTCTCTTCCCATCCCCCATTCACACTCTGTCCGTCTCTGTCTCAAAATAAATAAATAAACTTTAAAAAAAAAGAAAAAAAAATAGAAAGAAGGTACTAATTTGATCTATTAATTCTGAAACACATTTAGGTGATAAACATCTCTTTTTGGAAAACTGGATTAAAAAAAAAACGTTTCTCATATCCCAGTGGAAATATCATTCCTTTACCGTTGGAAGATAGTTTATTCCCAGTCTGGGTTTATGTATAGGTATCAGCTAACACGCTTCCAAAACACATTAGAGATATTACTGATTCATACCAGGAACAAAAGAAAATACAAGTCAATAGTGTTTTGAAGTAAGAATCTATGTCACTTTATCAGAAAGGGAGCCACTCTTAGATTTAGAACTGAGAAAGAAGAAGCAGTCAAGACCCAAATGGGACAGTGAAGATATATAAGTACTTAATCTATAGTAGCCACTGACAACCACCAAGCTTGATCATGGCTATATTTATTTAAGGGTAAGTAAATCATTTATGGGATGATGTTGAGAAGGGGTAGATAAGTGCACATGTAAATACACCAAAATTTAAAAAGCTACTTGTTAGATGGCTACGTTCTAAATAATTTGTAATACATTCTATATTCCTTAACTTATGTGACCCATAAAGCAGATGTTATTAGTCCCATTTGCAGATAAGAGACATTAAACTGCTTCCCCAAAGTCAAACAATTATAAATGGCAAGAACAACATTCATTTGAGATCTTTCTGGCTTGAAAGCACTTGCTTACTGGTTGTTAGGGGATAAACTCTATAGATAGCATCAGATACTACAAGGTTCAGTCCCACAAGACTGCCTCCCATGTCAGATGCCATTCAAAAGTATTAGGTCCTGAGGTTACCCACAATTCTGTCTGAATTGGCTACAAATTGCAGGTTTTTGTATCTGCTTCATTGAGTTCTATTAATATGCCTAAGAGGTTCGCAGAACTCAGAGGAACACTTATATTTATCAGCTTATTATAGAACATGACAAAATATACAGAACAACCAGATGAATAGATACATAGGGAGAGGTCTGGAGATTCCAAAAGCGGGAGCTTCTGTCCCTGTGGATTTGGGTACGTCACCTTCCTGATGTGTGGATGTGTTTGCCAACCTAGACTTTTTCCAAACCTGAAACGTTTGGGATTTTTTTTTGAGGTTTCCTCACGTAGGCACAATCAATTATTTACTCTATTTCTAGTCCCTCTCCCCTCTCTGGAGAATGAGGAGTGGGCCTAGAAATTCCTAGTTTCTAATCATGGCTTGAGCTTTCTGGTGACCAGCCCCTTCCAGGAGCTCTCCGGGAACCTACCCAAAGTCATTTCATTAGAACAAAAGATGCCCCTAGTGCTCTTATGGCTTTGAAAACCACAAGGTTTTAGGAGCTTTGTGACAAGATCTGGGGGCAGAGACCAAGACATCTATGTTCTATTTTACCTCCCACTGGTCTAAATGCTTTGAACACTCTGAGAATGTCACTTACTATCATTTCTCTACAAGTAATACTCATTTAGAAACATTGTATGGATTGTCTTTTTTTTTTTTTGTATGAAACATATAATGCATTTTTCCCATAAAGAAATTCAAGAAAAGGAAAGAGATTAATGTGGAGACAGATATGTAAGGAATCTAAAGAAATTCACATTCAATAAGATAATTAAAATTTCCATTGCAGGTAATAAGGAGCAGTATGTATGCTATAGAAAATGAAATCAATATATTGATTTCATTTTATGTTCTGTCCCAAAATGCCCCCAGATCTGATTTTAGCCATTTTTCCTGGATCTAACTTAATTTCTTCCTTCTTTTCTCCTGCAGATTAAAGTAGATTTGACTAAATCGAGGCTTCTTAACCTTGGCACTACTGACATTTTGAACCAGTTAATTTTTTAGGTATAGGAAACACATCTCTGACCTCTACCAATTAGATACCAGTATCATTGTCTATCGCCTTTTGCCAGTTGTGACAAACAAAAATGTTTCCAGAATTGCCAAATATCCCTGAGGGAGCAAATTTGTCAACGTTGAGAACTACTGGTTTAAACAATGAAATATTTATCATTTTTTTATTTTGATTCACTTTGATTGAATGACAAAAATTTATGGAATTAAGCTTTGCTTCCACATGATGAACATCCACTGAAAGTACATAGAAGACACAAAGGAAATATATTTTTGAAGACACTCGAGAATTTCTCCCCATGTTCTGTGTTTTTTATGGCTCTCCTAGTCCTATAGGACTATACATGTTTCCTATACATGTCTGAAAATTCAAGTACTTGAAAAATAGAGAGACAGGAACATTTTGAGTAAGCAAATAGAGTGGGGTATAACCAGTAAGCTAATATACATATCTTAGGATAGCCAGTGGTGGTAAATGTTACTCCAATGTATACTTCTTAAATTTTTTTTTCAACGTTTTTATTTATTTTTGGGACAGAGAGAGACAGAGCATGAACGGGGGAGGGGCAGAGAGAGAGGGAGACACAGAATCAGAAACAGGCTCCAGGCCCCGAGCCATCCGACCAGAGCCTGACGCGGGGCTCGAACTCCCGGACCGCGAGATCGTGACCTGGCTGAAGTCCGTCGCTTAACCGCCTGCGCCACCCAGGCGCCCCTCCAATGTATACTTCTTATTCAAAATCATTTGTTTCATTGATTTCTGGTAAGTGTGGAAAACTGAATACAGAGACATTTCTAAAATTATCAACAGATCACTAATTACATGACAAAAGTCTAGCTCTGGCGTTATAATGGTATTTTCCACATTTTTTGTGTTTAAAAAACAGATGTAAAAGCAGTGACATTTTTTTATGCCTAAATTGGTTTAAATCAAACTAATATTTGCTCCAGAATGCAGGGTACCTCAGGGAATAAACATCAAAAAAAAAAAACAAAAACAAAAACAAAAACAAAAACAAATAAACTCCCATGTCTATCCTTTTCTTCTCTACTATATTAAATATTTTTATTCCTCCACATCTCAGTACGTTCATCTCTTGCTCTGATTTCTCCGGGAGAGCAATGAGTTTAACTCAAACATTGCAAATAGCTTTGAGGACCTGTTTTTGTAGCTTCCTGTATGCTTTCAACTCTATTCTTTGCACTTTTACCTGGGAGGGTGGATATTCATGTGTAACCCCAAATCAAAGAAAAAACTTAGAGATTGAAAAATAATGAGGAAACACTGAGTCTTCTTAAAGCAAACAGAGAGGGAAGCATATTAACAGAAATTAATTGTTGTATTACTTTTTCTGAATATTCAAAGCAATGATTTCAAATGCATATGTGCCATATACTATAATATATGCATGAATAGTCTACTTACTATGTCTCCTGTGTATATTATGTAGTAAGTGAAGCAAAAAGCCTTTCAGAGTCATGCTGTAGACTAACTGTGAGGCATATATTTATTGGAATTAGCCTTATTCTAATTATGATTGAAAGCAAAATGACACTATTATTCCTAATGTTGTAAAATATTACCATTTCTTATTAAAATATCCCATGACTTATGTAATTTTTCATACATTCACATTTATACATTGTAATCAGAAAGAAACCATTTCCTAGTAATATTGATCATTCCCACCTGTATTGCAAAAGAGGTCATTCTCAGCAGATCACTAATATTTCACTGTCTTTAAATGAATCCCTTCATTACATTTTAACTTAATGTATTTTGCAGAGAAGAATCCAAAGCAATCCAAAATTTCTATAAAATCATAGTGAAAAAAGCATAGCATACCTAAGTGAGTGTGTGTGTGTGTGTGTGAGAGAGAGAGAGAGAGAGAGGGAGAGAGAGAGAGAGAGAGAGGAAAGAAAGACAGACAGAGAGGAAACCCCTTTTACTTCACTATTAGGTGGATTTTAAAGATGCCATATTGAAACCAAGTGACCTTTTTGGTTGTCATTCAAAGCTTACATCCAAATCAATGATGGTCCGACTCCATGAGGACTAATGAGTTATCCCTGAGAGTGTGATGGGTACTGAGGGTACATCATGGAAGCAACAGCTACTGTTTGAATAAGGAAAAAATCATTTCAAGTTTGAATTTACATCTGAGGCTGCTCCATTGTCATCCTAGAGATTTACATATTTAACCAGGCCTTCCTAGACTTGGACATTTGAAATGTTCAGATAATAACTCAAATTTATCTGAAGGATCTTTGTGTGATAACAACGGGTACCATATATATTCAGAACTTACTACCATGCACTCAGTGCTACATGCACTCTTTACAACAATCCAGTTAATTATGAATAAACATGTTCATTTTATAAACAAAAAAACCCTGAGGTTTAGAGAATATAATAATCTACCCAAGATCACTATCTATTGAGGGACAGAAGTAGAAGACTAACCAAGGTTCTTCTGAGTCCAAACGTCGTGCTGTTTAAACAAATGCTAAACAAAATATGTAGAGAAAACATCAGCAACTGTTGAGGATATTTTCTTAAAGTTCTTTTTTTTTATCTACAACTTTGGGAGTTGATATGAGAAAACAACCACAATAATAATAATACCTAAAAATGGGGCGCCTGGATGGCTCAGTCGGTTAAGCATCAGACTTCGGCTCAGGTCATGATCTCATGGTTTTTTGAGTTCGAGCCCGCATCAGGCTCTGTGCTAACAGCTCATCAGCTCGGAGCCTGGAGCCTGCTTTGAATTCTGTGTCTCCCTCTCTCTCTCTGCCCCTTCCCCCCTCATGTGTTCTCTCTCTCTTTCTTTCTCTCTCAAAAATAAGTAAACATAAAAAAGTATTAATACCTAAAATCTGCCATGTGCCAGACTTTTCTAAGTGATTTACATACATAAACTTACTTAATTCTCTCCAAAACGTTTTGAAGTAGGTCTTATTGTGACCCCCATTTTAATGATAAGAAAACTGAAAAACAAGAAAAGTGCCAATGCTCAAATAGCAGAAATTTTTAACCTTTCAAAATAGAAGCAGAAATTTGCATTGATATAATCAGGGTTCTATGTTTGAGTATGACTTGGTTAAAATATGTCATGAAACATAACTGTACTGCATTTAGAAATCCTCTTGCTCTACTGGAACCTTGGGAAGAAATATAGCTAACCCAAAACAGGAGTCTCCATTCCAGGTCTAATGTGATAGCTGGAGGACACCTAACAGAGTGAGCAGGATTTTTTTGGTGGGTAGAAGGTGGGAGTGGAGGAAAGGAGGAGAAAAATAGAAAAAAATCTGAGCTCTGTAGTTTCAGTTCGATTCGTCATGTTAGATTCATGTCCTGTGGTACAGACCTATAAGTCTGCCTCTCCCTGAGTCAAGAAAGGTGAAGATCTGAGGAGCCCCAGTGTCAATGACTTCAGGTTCACATGACCTTGAGCCGAATAATCCTATGATCATGAGGATCTTAGCCCTCATATCAAAGGAGGGAGCATGGCCAGTGCTGGGTAATTGAAGCCATTTCTAACTTTCATTTTTTCCAGGTAACCAAGGAACTGGTCTCTTTACATTTCATACATGCCGGGTGTTAAAAAGCATTGAATTACTTGAATGATGTGAATGGATTAAGTAGACATGGGATATAAAGCACAAAAGTTATCCTAGAAATCATTCTATGATTGAATATAAATGTCAGGACTAAAACCAGAGAAAATAGCAGATTCTCTTCAGTCCAATGATTTTAAAAGGGTAGGTAAATATTGGTAGGGCCCAGTGGCTAGTCATCAAGGCACAGCTGGAATTTTTCTTTTCTTTTCTTTTCTTTTCTTTTCTTTTCTTTTCTTTTCTTTTCTCTTCTCTTCTTTTCTTTTCTTTTCTTCTCAACTTTAAATAAGGATCTAGGAGTAATCATTAGTTAGCCAATAAGTAACTGGAGTCATCACCAGTTAGCAAAAGAACCAGAGAGACATGAACTTCAGAATATACAGAACAAGGTACATTATTACAAATGCAAACAAACAAACAAATAACAACAAAAATGACCTCACATATGTGAATTATTTTCAGTATGTTTAGTCCTGACCCTCTTCCAGGAAGAATTTACTCAAGGTCTTCAGGGCCCCTTCTGGCCACACTTAACCCTGGGGCCACCCACAGGCAGCGGGTGTTAAAAAACAGGGCAGAGATCAAACACCCATGCAAGAGAACCAGAGCTCATGTATCTCATGCTTTAAAATGCCTCCCCTTTTCTTTCCCTCTGACTTCCCCAACTCTAATCTTGCTTGTTCTCACTGCAGCTGATTTCACAATTCAATCTGCCTAGGGCAATGGTACCTGCTCTCCTTTGAGCCAGGCATCAACTCTAGAATTCAACATTCGCTTCTTTCTTCCGTCCCATTGTTCCTTTCTATGGAATAAGACATGATTTCCATAAAGACAGAGCCTACTTCAGGGAGTTCACTAAATATTCACATTGACTGAATGTATTCATTCATGTAGTCAGGGAATACTTTTTGCACACTTAAGCCTTCCGTGCTCTACTTATTTTCCTCCATGTAAAAAGAGATATAATTGAGGTTACCCGGGGTTGTTGTGAAAATTAACTGAGGTAAAATAAATACAGCGCTTAGCACAGGGTAAGCGTTATTGAAGGTTTGCCATCATATAGCTATCATTAGAGTTAATCAATGGAATAGGTACTGAAACCCTGAACCCAGTTCACTGTCTGGCTACTGTCCCGTTTCTCACTCGCATGGATCCATCATGCAGGCCAGAAAGTAGGTCTGCAGGAACTGAGGGAAGCTGGTTGAATAAGGGGGCAGGTATCTGGTCCCTGTCATAAGAAAGCACCTTTATCACCGAGACAGGATTTTGTCTGTTTGCTTGACTTTTCCTTTTAGGCCCCAAGCTCAGAGGTTGAACATACTGTCTGTGAATGCAAGAAACAATCCCAGCATGCTCCGCCTGGCAGAACTGGTAATTAGGAACACCTGGCTCAGGTGGAAGGCGGCTGTATGTGCAGAGGACAACAGCTGGTTCCAGCAGGCAGCCCCTGATGTGGGTAGCATAAAGTTGGGCCTTCCTCGAACTATTCCTAGAGCTTTTCCTGTAATGTGCCCAATCCTCCTCCCCACTTTGTGTTGCCCCGCACTCCAACTGTTATTTTCCTCTGAATTTGTGGTTTCGACTGTGTGTGTAAGACTGGTGCAAGAGAGGAGAATTCTCCCTTGGCAAAATTCATTGCTTTAGCGCTGACAACCGAGACACAAGACATCATGTTTTTGTTTTTTTGTTTTTTTGTTTTCTACTCTGGCTCAGAGATCCCTACAGGATTTTGGCTTAAGAGCCCATTCCTGAAACTGCTCGCAGTTCTTTCGCTTGTCCTGTTCACAGTTAACCCACCTCTGCCTCACTTCCCTGTTAGAGCCAAGCCCTTGCTCCTATTCATTCCTTTGATGCTAAATCGGAGTGACCCACCGGTTCCATCTTATGCTTCCCAGACAAAAATTTAACACAATTACCTTGTGGTAATATCTGCACTACCATAGAAAATAATTGAGGATGAATAATTTAATTAATGGACAAACCAAGAATCACAGAAAGGATATAGGGAAAGAAAGTGTAAACAATATAAATGATTTAGACATTTGTAAGATAAACACTTGTATTGATGGCTACTCTGGAATGTATAATTGCATAACAGTATAAACACGTAGGAATTCAACTTTTGCTTGGTAGAGATATTGGTACTTAAAAATGTCACAAGAAGCCCAGAAATCTATTAAAGTAAGAAAACGTGAGAGGAAGGGGATAAATTTCTTACCATTTAAACTATGAGAAATTCTAAAAAGAGCAAAGCAAAAAAAGGGATCTTTGACTAGCCTTTTTGTCTGACTGAGGAGTTCTTAAGTGTGAAAGTAACTTCTACATCTCCTTCTAAATGCTTTCATATTGAGAATGAGGTGCCTCTGAGTGGAGAAAGAGTTTAAAGTCTCAGGTCTCTGATAGAGAAAGCTTTCCCCCATCTTGAGAGCTTAACCTTAGGAGCAGGATGTTATAACCCTGTGCCTCATAAAACATAAGCACAAAATGTAGTGCTCCCTGGGTTTGGACAGACTACATCCCTCCCCATCCAAGGATTTAGTTTAAAATGGAGTCCAAATTATGTGTTCAGCAATTGTAGGAAATGGAAGGGAGAAAGGCTATTTGACCTGATCCTTTGAGTGAGATAGAAACAAATCTCTTCTTTCAAACCACATTAACTCATGTCAAGTACCCAGAATCCGTTTAATAAATTGCTTTTTTCTAGTGACCAGAAAGAGTTAAGATACTTCTAAATGACAAGCAGTTCTTGACCTTCATGGCAGCAGGATGTGAGATGAGTTATTAAGAGAAGTATGAAGTATGGGAGTTAATAAAGAAGGGGGGTGATGATCCAAACAAGTTTCAATTAGGAATACCACCTCCTAAGATGTACTTATTAAAACAATAATGGACACACAGATAACTGCACAAAGGGATCTGAAAACATAAAACAAGAGTGAGAGTAATTATGAAAAATAAAGTAAGATAGTGAAAAGGACACTAACAAAATCTACAGGTGCATTTCCATTAGAGTACAGTTGAAATTTATGCATACTCACCTCTGTGATCTCTTCTGTGGTGCTCCTTCTCCTCCTTTTAAATCTTTTAGAGGTCAAAGGAGTCCTGGAGACTATTCCTGTCTTAGGAGGAATAGAGAAAGAGAGGTCACTGATGGTCAAGTCCGTGGACACAACCTAGACAGTGGTTCTACCCTCTGGTGATCTTCCTCCTTCCTATATACCTGAAATGATTAACTATGATGGCATTCAATTACATTTTGAATATTTCAAGTCCTTTCTACAAACCCATCTTCTTAATATGAAATTAAAGAAAAAAAAAGAAAACAAAAACACTAAACCTTGGGCCAAAGCAATCTATAAAATTGTGATATATATTTATCATAATCATTTTTCATCCCGATTAACCTAAGTAAATTTCATATAATATGTAAACCTCATTAAAGAGAGTAATCATTATTGTGTTCAGCTAAATTAGGTTTTTATGGTATCATCTACATCTCAAGACAGGAAACGTACATTGTCATTAAATATATTTTTATTAACAGTACTCATTAATATTGTTACTGACTATAGCATATTTATGCATTGATACAGATATTTATTCAGGTATTTTATTCCAAGGATTTCACAAGGTGTTAAGTATGCAACTATGTCTTCCACTATATTCATAATGCACCGTTTAAAAAAAAATGAGACTGATGGATGATATTGAACACTCACTGCCTAGTTTCTGGCATAGAGTGAATGTTCAATAATCATAGGTCTTTCATTGGACATTTGTTGGTGAGAATTAATTTTTCTTTTATTCTCTCATACTGCATAATATAGATTTCTCATATTAGTCAACTTTATGCACGTCTTTACTATTCTAAAATTGGATGCTCCTTGAGGGCAAGTGCCACTTGTATCATTCAAAAGAATCTTTCAAATCTTCAGAAAGATAGTCATGCACAGGTTAAATTTTTTAATAAATGATACTTGAGTAAGGGACTCGTCGAACAAATTTCAAATGCCTAAAGTTTCAGCATCTTTAGCCATCATACACCTGGCAGAGATCTACTGGCCCAATATTAATTAATTGATTAATTAGAAGATACATTAAACCTTTTAAGAGACATCAGAGTAAAATAATTAACTATAATCCAAAGTATAGTTTTATATCTGGGGAAAATTTGCAAGCAAAAATACAGATCCTTTTCCTTTGACGTTGTATTTCTTACAAATATCATATCTGATGTCTTTTAAAATTTAGCTTTAGTTAATTTTTAAAATGTATTTTATTTAATTAATTTATGTTTTTAAGTTTATTTATTTTGAGATAGAGAGAGAGCATGAGCTGGGGAGAGACAGAGACAGAAGGAGAGACAGAGAATCCCAAGCAGACTCCGCATCGTCAGCACAGAGCCCAATGCAGGGCTCGAACTCATAAACTGTGAGATCATGACCTGACCTGAAACCAGAGTCAGATGCTTAACTGACTGAGTAACCCAGGCACCCCTAAAATGTATTTTACATATTTACATTTCCCCAAACATTGAAATGTATATCAGAGTTTGATTTGAAGAACTCAGAGAAAAAAGTAATTAAAAGCTCAGGGAATTATTGTTATTATTTCTACTATGATTACTATTTTTATCACCCTTTTGCTGAACATGAGTAAGGTAATACCATGCAGTTCCACCCAAGTAGTTATCAAAAGTTTGTTCTAAAATTGGGAAGTATGAAGGAGCTGCACTATGGAGGGCTGCATTAGATCTTTTGCTTTTATATCTTTTTTCAATCTTTATTTACTTATTTTGAGAGAGAGAGAGAGAGAGAGCGAGCACATGAGTGGGGAGGGGGCAGAGGAGAGGGAGAGAGAGAGAATCCCAAGCAGGCTCCATGCTCAGTGCAGAGGCAGATGTGGGGGTCAGTCTTACAACCATGAGATCACGACCTGAGCCAAAATCAGGAGTCAGACACTTAAAGGAGTGAGCCACCCCAGGCGCCCCTGTTTTTATATCTTTATAAGATGATCTAAAGATGTTAATTACTATGTTTGTATGTTAACTGAGCTGTCCATTAAATCCCTTTACTACGCCTTTGACAAGTTTTGGAGCCCACTTATTTTCTTAAGTGAGCCTCGGAATATTTTATTTGTTTAGCAGTGGTCCTGTAAACTGTCACTAAATTGGATCATAGTATTACTGAAGTATATTCCACTGTGGTGCTGTCCTGAGCTCTCCAGTAAATACTGTGGATTATTTAAGCAGTTTTTATGTATTACACAGATTTGTACATTTTTATGGTGGCTATACATATTTATAAGTTTTTAAAAGAATCATTTTGTTTACTTGTACAGTTCAAGTTTATTGGGAAATATATATTTATGAATGTTTAAAACCATGTTATAGATTATATGAATACTCATTATGTTACTTACTCCCAAACTCCTGACAATTTCTTTGCCCCAATCATTGTACATTTTATTTATGATAACTCCTTTGCAAAGATCCCTTTGGACATTTTCTCTTTTCAAAAAACAGTAAGAATTCCTAAGTGATCATTTGTGTTTTGTTTTTAGAAATCATTTGGGAAATTTCTAAAAGAAGCACCTATGATAGTGAGAAAATAATTTCTAATTAGAATTAATTCAAACCTACTGGAAGGCAGGGACTTTTAATGTTCTGTCTACTCCTTAAAACATATGCAGAATGCTGAGCTTCAGTCATTCACGTGCACATTTATTTGTGCCTAGTTTGCTACAGCTTACTGTGAGAGACAAAAATGGAGACCCAAAAGTGAAAGTGATATTCAACATTCTCCTGTTGTTTACGTTTAAATATCATTAAATTACCTATTAAAATTATTCATATCATTATAACATTATAACACATTTCAAGTTATGACACCTGTAAGCGCTCTATTATTTAATGATATTTCATTAAGATTTGGCAAGGTCTAGAGGAATGTGTCCCCTCCAGTTTAACATTCTATTTTTTCTCCTCTTCACAGCCAAAATTTTAAGTAAGTTCTCATTACCCATCATTTTCATTGCCTCACCTCTGATTTACAAGTCAACATTCTATTATCTGAATTCCACTTGGCACTTCACCAAAAACAACTTCAACTAAATTTTCCAGGAACTTCTAGATTACTTATTCCAATGGACATTTACCATTTCATGTCTTCCTCAGAGTACCAGCAACCTTTGATACAACTTCTTCTTGAAACATTATCTTCCTCTGGCTTCTATCACATAACCCTGTCCCAGATTTTCCTTCCATTTATTTAAATGCTGATACTGTTTCCTTTGCATTTTTGCTCTATTTTCCCAACAGCTAAGATAGCTGTGTTCTTCAAGGCTTATTCTGAGGTAGGTCCTTTTAGGTTTTCATCAATGTCATTGTCTCCTCTATTTCCATGACTCAGAGACAGATCAAACAGTAGATCAAAAAAGTACTGAGTATTACCCCCACCATCATACCACCCCCAAATGGTCATCTTCCATATTTCCTACCTTGAGAAATGACACCGTCAACCATCCAGTTACTTCACTCAGAAATCTATAAGCCAACATATACATGAAAAGATGTTCAACATCACTCATCATCAGGGAAATGCAAATCAAAACCACTATGAGATACCACCTCATACCAGTCAGAATGGCTAAAATTAACACAGGAAATGACAAATGTTGGTGAGAATGAGGAGAATGGGAACCCTTTTACACTGTTGGTGGGAATGCCAACCAGTGCAGTCACTCTGGAAAACATTACAGAATTCCTCAAAAAGTTAAAAATTGGATCAT
Source organism: Lynx rufus (assembly GCF_022079265.1). Taxonomy (NCBI): domain Eukaryota; kingdom Metazoa; phylum Chordata; class Mammalia; order Carnivora; family Felidae; genus Lynx; species Lynx rufus. Next base: position 155,547,593 of record NW_025814834.1, read on the forward strand.
CCTATGTCCCAGCTATTGCACTGTTAAGTACCCAAAGGATACAAAAACACCTATTTGAAGGGGTACATGCCCCCCCCAGTGTTTATACCAGCATTATCTACAATAGCCAAATTATAAGAACAGCCCAAATTTCCATTGGCTGATGAAAGGATAAAGAACATGTGATATGTATGTGTGTGTGCATATATGTATATATAATATATATGTATATATAATGTATATATAATATATACACATATGCAGTGTCATATTAACTCAGCCATAAAAAGGAATGAAATCTTGCCATTTGCAATGACATGGATGGGGCTAGTGAATATTATTCTAAACAAAAACAGTCAGAAAAAGACAAATACCATGTGATTTCACTTATGTGTGGAATTTAAGAAACAGGAAAGGAGAGGAGAGGAGAGGGGAAGGGAGGGGAGGGAAGGGGAGGGGAGGGGAGAGGCAAACCAAGAAACAGACTCTTAACTATAGAGAACACACTGATAGTTACCAGAAGGGAAGGTGTGGGGGAATTGGTGAAATAAGTGATGGGGATTAAAGAGTCCACTTGTGATGAGCACTGGGTGTTGTAGGGAAGTATTGAATCACTATACTGCACACCAGCATCTAATATTACACTATATGTTAACTAACTGGAATTAAAATAAAAATTAAAACCAAATGCATGAACCTTTCTTATCACCTAACACTCCCTCGATTTCATTTCTAATTCATCTCCAAGTCCTAAAATGGAATATCTCTAAATATTAGAATATCTCTAAATTGACCGCTTCCCCCCATCTTCCTCATTACCACCTTAATAAACACCATCATTATCTCTCATCTGGACTGCTTTACTGCTTTACCATGTGCTCTCCACATATCCCATCTTCCCAACCCTCTCCTATTTTAGACAAAGTAATCTTTCCCAAAAGCATTCCAAACATGGGTCAATCCCTTGTATTTACACCATCCCTTATTTTCTACAGGGAATTAAAACTTTCCAGTTACTTTCTGATAATCTTTAGATAAAGATCAAAATCTTTAACCCAAGGCCACAAAACTCTGCACAGCTTGGTCCTTATTTTTATCTTCAGTGTCACCTCAAAACTCCACTCCACACTGAGTCTGGGTGGCTCAGTCGGTTGGGCATCAGACTTCAGCTCAGGTCATGATCTCACAGTTTGTGAGTTCGAGCCCTGCGTCGGGCTCTGTGCTGATAGCTCAGAGCCTAGAGCCTGCTTCAGATTCTGTGTCCCCCTGTCTCTCTGCCCCACCCCTGCTTGTGCTCTCTCTCTGTCTTTCAAAAATGAATAAAAATAAAAAAATAAAATAAAAAAAAACACACTCCACTTCATTGTTTGTTACCTTCTTGTGCATCTATCAGTCCATGGGGGCAGGCACGTTTCTTCTCACTACAGGACCTTTGTATATACCACTCACTATGTTTTGAATGCTTTTTATAATTTTCTTTCCCTGGTTAAATTTTTCCTACCAAAGACTCCTTAAGGCACACTCTAGAATAAGTTTCTTTGTTAAATATTCTCAGAGGGCTGTGTTCCTTTTCCTAAGGCCATTATTTCAGTTTGCCTGATTGTGTTTGGATCCTGCCTCTGCACCTGATTCACTGCATGATCATAAGCAAATTACTAAACCTCTTTTTCCATTTGTTTTCTCTGTTCTACAGTAGAGATAATGATAGGGGGACCTGGGTGGCTCATTCAGTTAAGCATCCGAATTCAGCCCAAGTCATGATCTCACGGTCTGTGAGTTCGAACCCTGCATCAGGCTCTGTGTTAACAGCTCAGAGCCTGGAGCCTGCTTCTGATTCTGTGTCCCCCCTTGCTCTCTGCCCCATCCCCTCTCCCACTGCCTCCCTCCCTCCCCTGATGTAAATGAACATTAGAGATGATGATAATAATACCTTTTTTACCTACCATGCTCTAGGGATTAAATAATATATTTAAAACACTTATTTTTAATTTTTTTTAACATTTATTCATTTTTGAGAGACAGAGAGAGAGCATGAGCGGGAAAGGGGCAGAGGGAGGGAGAAACAGAATCTGAAGCAGGCTCCAGGCTCTGAGCTGTCAGCACAGAGCCTGAGCAGGGCTTGAAATCACGAACTGTGAGATCATGACCTGAGCTGAAGTCGGGCGCTTAACCGACTGAGCCACCCAGGCACCCCTATTTAAAACACTTATAAAAGTGCCTGACACACAGTAAGTTCGATATTTTTATAGTAGTTCTTATTTGTTTTCACATTCATTACTCATGACAACATCTCCCTCTCTAAATAGACATGTAACTTCTCTAAGAATCATATTATATCCCTTAAAAATGACTGGGATTTTTGACACATTAAGAGTCACTCCGTATAGATATGTTGAATGAATGGATTAAAGCAACTACTAATGATATTAATAGTATAGAGTCAAAATGGAAAAAAAAGGACATTATTGTACATAACTGAGAACACATGTACACTACCTTTATATGTGCACATATATGCATATTACATATATACATACTTATACATAAATCCTTGTGTTTGATATGTATACATACATACACTAGGAAACTACATCAAATCTAAGAGAAAATCTTAGATATATTTTCACAAAATTCAGAAACGAGATAAGACCACCCATTTAGATCACTTAACATGTTTCTGCAAGTTCTTAAATGATGCACTTTGCAAAGGAAATTGGGAAAAAAACTAAAAAAGAATAAATAATTATTTGCTGATGACATGTTCTTTTCTTAGAAGTAACCATGAAATTCACCTTGATGCAATTATAATATACAGAAATGTCTTCAATTTCAAGATTAATTTTTTACACATTAATGCTTTCAAAACTAGAAATATCCCAAATGATTCCATAATTGGAATGTGCCTTAAAATCTATGTGTAATTATCATGCAATAGATTTTTCTTTATTTATTTTTAAATGTTTCTCATGAAAACAGTTATCAAACCAATAATATACTTAGTAATGTATAATGTCTTAAATACAGGATATAAGATGGTTTTGTAAAATAACTGATTAAAAAGCAAATCATATTCAATAGATTTCATCTACATCATAAACCAGCTAATAAATATAGCAAAACTCCCCAAAATCCCATTTCTAATAATTCAATTATGTACAATGAATTAAAATAAATTAATAAAAAAGAAGATATATGACAAGTACAATAGAAAGCACACATCTTTACACAGGACTAAAAATTATTTTAGTAAATTAGGAGATGTCTTATAAAAACCTTGGTTAAAATAAAAAGAAGAGATTTTTAAATTTTTTTTAACGTTTATTTATTTTTGAGACAGAGAGAGACAGAGCATGAACGGGGGAGGGTCAGAGAGAGGGGGACACAGAATCTGAAACAGGCTCCAGGCTCTGAGCTGTCAGCACAGAGCCCGACGCAGGGCTCGAACCCACGGACCGCGAGATCATGACCTGAGCCAAAGTCGGCCGCTCAACCGACTGAGCCACCCAGGCTCCCCAAAAGAGAAAAGATTTTTAAAATTCAGGATGTCTAAAGTAAACCAATTAATAATATGGTTTCAGGAAGGGAAGGAACAGTAATCTTCTCTCAATTTCATATCTCATTGTATATTCCTAGATATAGTCATCCTCTAGAATTATAGCTTTTGCTTAGTTTCTCAAATAAAGAATATGTACATACAACTTGAAATATATATATAATTTCAGAGAAGGAGAGAGGGAGAGAGAGGGAATAAGTTAAAGAATAATGAGAAAAGAATTCACTGTAATTCTTATATGGTCACTTGATGTATGTGTAAAAATGCAAATTCCTAGGCCCCATCCCAGAGCCTTATATGTCTTAGGTTGTTTTTTTTTTCTTTTTTTTTTTTTTAAGTTAATTATCTTAAATCTGGTGAACCAGCTCACTGGGAAGCTAATAAAAAGGATCAAGAAATGAGCCCAGATGGGTATAAAGATTTGTGTTCCTTCATTTTTAAGTTAATTTAATGCATCATGTGAGCCTGAAGGGATTTCTAGCAGGATCTAAACATATCATTATTCTATAAACTTATAGATGTTCATGTAAACTATGCTAATTAAAGTCATTTGATATTGATGAGATTTTTTTAATTGGCCGTCTTCATGAGAAAGTTTTAGATAATCTAAAATCATACTACTCAGTTCCTGTTAGCTGGATGAGAAAATATTGAATATTGTAATATAAGTAATTTCATAAAAGGATGAGAGTACAGTATTTCAGAAGTCTCAGGATACTACTGGTTCTGCTTGATTTGCTGTTTAAAGTGGCCACAGCACAGTAATGCTTAAGGAAAAATGTGTAATCATTTATTTGGGATTTTTTGGGGAAATGGCCACAGGACCTTCTCCCCTTTACTTGCCATCTCTACTTCTTTTAAAAATTACAAAATATAATGCAGAAAAACAAAAAAATTAAATATGTGGCTTAATGAATTATTATTATACCTTTTTATTACTATCCAGAACAAGAAATACAACTTTGCCAATCCTTCCAGAAGCTTCTTGCAAACTGTGTCCAGTTGCATAATGCCTTAATCTTCCCTCTCCCTAGGTGATCACCATGTTAACCTTTATAGCAATGACCTTCATACATTACTTTATAGCTTTGTTACCCAAAATTTCTTTCTTGGACACTATAGTTTAACCTTAGTAAAACACACACACAACTTAATGTATTTTAGGTCCATTTCTACAGATCCTCTCCCTTTTTGTGCATAGAGTAGCAAGGTAAACATTTATCTATTTATCAATTAATGGACTCAGCCATTTGACCTTCTGGATTTTACCTGTTACATATTCTTTGTACTTTCATTTTGTTCCTCTGCCCTGATCATTTCCCTCAGATTGGCAGCTGAATCCAGAGACTTCATAAGACTCATGTTTTAATCCTTTGACAAGATTCTAGAAGGCATTGTGTTCTTTCAACAGGAAGCATATAGCGATTACTTGTCTCCTTTTTGTGATGTTTGCAACTGGTGATGGTTAATACCTAGGTCCATTTATTTTACTAGGGATTTCAAAATGGTGACGTTTAAATTCTGTATTTGTTTTTTCATTACTTAGTTGGAATCTTTTATAAGCACTTATTTCTCTCATTTAATATCTGGTTACTGGAGGATATAGTTGATGTAAGAAAGGTGGGCTAAAGCCTGAATCTTTCCTGCAAGTACCGGTTTTCAAGATAATGATTTAGCTCCCTATCCCCGCACCAAGCACATTTTGACCAATTTTTATGCACTCATGAATTCAAATATAGTTGATGTGTCTGCATACCTTGCAATTGTTGTTATTCTGGACGTGCAAATTGTCCTGTTATTGGCCAGTGGAGCCGGAAGTTGCCTTGAATACTTCGGACATAACTTTAATAGCGTTGGAAAGCTTCCTTAAAGTCTACTATCACACAACATTGTCCAGGCTTATTTAGTATATTTCCTGCCTCAGAAAGTACAAAGCTATAATTACTTTTGGTGCAAATGGTATTTTAAGATCACAATCTGGTCACTAGGGGTGTTCACTGTTACTGGGTTTGTCATTGAGTCTAGACTTATTCAGTAAGTAGAACTAAAAGTGATATACATCCAAAATGAAATCCCTCATGAGCTCATGCTGACCCTCACTTGTCAAATAGAGTTTTTACTTAATCTATTTTTTCTTTTTTTTTAATTTCAAATGTTTATTTAAATTCTAGTTAGTTAACATATATGGTAAAATTAGTACCAGGTGTAGAATTTAGTGATTCATCACTTACATATAACAACCAGTGCTCTATTTAGTCTGTTCTTTAACATATCGGTATTTTCTTCATATGGCAGTTAAAATAGTCTCAAAATAACCCTACAAACATTGCCACCGATATTATTACTGGAAATGTTAAAAAAATTGTTTTCTCTATTCTCACTCCTTTTTTTAAAAAGTGTACTCTCTAGATAGAGTATAATCATTCTGCACTGTACTATTTCTCTCTTATTACTTGCTTATTCATATCCTATAGGGATCTACATAGTTAATGCTCACCACCTGTACTTTTGTCTATAGTCATTTTGCTTTTATGAATATCATTCTGTAGTAGATTTTTCAGGAAGAAAACAAAATATTCTGAGTTCTACAATAGTTTATCTCTGCCCTTTAAACCTGGCTTACAGATTCTTTCCTTAGAAATCTTAATGTGCTACTCATTTTATTCCAGTGCTGTCTAAAAGTTGAAGATAGTCTAATTTTCTTTGCTTTATAGTCATGTGATTCGTTTTGTTTTTGATGGCTAAAGAATTCTTTCTTTCTTTAAGTTACACTGACTCTACCAGAATTTGTCTTGGTTTTGTTCATGCAGGATCATCATTCTCAGGTTTATAATATGTTCTTACAATTTGTACCTTTTTTTTAAATTTTATGAAAGTGTCCTTTACATATGGTTTTTAGAATTTCTTTTACTTTCTTGATTTCAGGGACTCCTTTTATAGGTATTTTGGATCTTCTTTTGCCTGCCTTTCGCATTTGCCACTTACTTTCAAGCTGCAATTTTCTTCCTTCAGCTATTTTTATTTCTATTCGATTTTACTTCTTTTTAAATTTTCACCTGATATATCTCATAAGGCATAATCTATGTTGTTTATTCCATTTATTCTTCCTTCTAATTTTGTCTTCATTTCCAAAATAAATTCCCTTTATTTTTAATGATTTTCTGAATTTTATTATGTTAATTATATAGTTATATTCAATTACTAATGTCTTATATCCCTGTGTTCTGAATTGTGTCTCCTAAAGATGTTGTGAAATCCTCACCCCTGATACCTATGAATATGATCCTAATTGGTACTAGTATCCTTGCAGATATAATCAAGTTAAGATAAGGTCACACTGGATTAGAGTGGGCTCTAATCCAATGACTGGTGTTCTCGTAAGGGGAGAATTGGGACACAGACCCACAGAGAGGAGAATGCCATGTGAAGACAGAGATAAAGACACATGAGAAAAGACAATGTGAAAATTGGGGCAGAGATTACAGTAATAGGTCTAAAAGCCAAGGAGAGTGAGCAACTTTCAGAACCCAGAAGAGGCCAGGAAGAATTCTTCCCTAGAGCCTTCAGAAGGATCATAAACCTGCTAACACCGTTTAGACTTCTAGTCCTCAAAATTGCGAGAATAAATTTGGGTTGTTTTAAGCCAGTTGTTTGTGGAACTTAGTTATGGCATCCCCACTAAGTTACAGTTTTTATTTATTTTGTGGGTATGGGTATATCTTTTGGAGGTATTTTTCTTGTTATAGTGATGTTAATCTGTGTTATGTCATTTTACTTTTTCTTGAAGTTTTGGAGTGAGTAGATATTCAGGATTTTTTTTCCTTCCTCCCCCTTGCCCCCCACCCCATTTCACAACATTCTCATCTATTTCTTTTGAATAGTGTTCCAATCTATCATGGCCTTTTCTTTCTTTCCCCTGGGTGTTCTGAAATCTCCTCTCCTATTTTTGTCTGGAGCTCTGCTTTCTTCATCTTTGTTGTCCCTATATTCTACAACTTTGATTCCACTCTCAGAGTTTCTCCTCGGTATGACTTCTTGAAATATAAGTGAGCTTTGACTCATCAGTTTTGAGACTTCTTCAGCTTCTTCAGATTTTTTTCCTGTGTGCCCCTTGTAATCATCTGCTACTTAGCATGGGGAAAACTCCTCCTAATATCGGCTGCTCTTCATGCAGGTCTACTATGATCTCCACATAAATATATGTTAGCTATTTGGGGCTTTCCTCTTTCCAGGACAGTCAGTTGCCACCTGGTGCTTTCTTCTTTTTCCTCCTGAGAAGGATAGTATGGAAGTCATGCAGCTACTGGTGATTTGTCCACACTGTCTTGGGTTTTGAAATCCACCGGGACACATTGTCACCTACTTTTGTTGTAAATGTCTTCTAAGAGTGTTAGCTTTCAAATTCTAGAGATGAGAATCCATGCTGCTACCATTATCTTCCTGGAATCTGTACCTAGTACCCATCTCAACAGTCACTGACTAAAATTTATTGAGCACTATATATATGTCAGTCCCTGGGCTAAGCAATTTACTTACATTTTATAATTTAGTACTCAGAACAGCTTTATAAAGCCAGTATTGTTACCAGCTAAATTTCAATGACAATTATACCAACATGCTAGATGTAAATAATTTACCAAATGTCAAACAGCTACAAGTATCCAAAGCTGAATTCTAAGTTAGGAAGTGTGATTCCAGAGTTCACACTCCTAGCAAATATAATGTGCTTTTTAAACAAACAAAGAAACAAACACGTAAATAGAAGGATACACTTCTGAATCTAAAGTAATGAAAAAGTCAAGACAACTGGTCAAAATAGCAGGCAAATGGAAGTGCATAATACTACAAAAAAGTCTCCTGTGGGCACAGATCTTAATGGCCTGGAAGAGCATTGAGACATTGAGCACAGGAAAAGTGCAAATGAGGAAAAAATAGCAAATGCCAAGTAAGTTCACTTTTTACTTTTGTGACAGACACACCTACAAGAACTTGTAACTGAGATAAACAACCCAAGCTTTCATGAATAAAACAACAAAGTATACCACAAATACAAATCCGAACAGCCAACCTTTCAAAAACAGTTGCACTGACTCTAAGAGTCACTGTGTGTCCTGTGCTATACAAGGAGGGATCATTCATTTGGCATATTTCCTTCCCTCAGAGATGTTTCAATTTAGTAAGAAAGATAATATGGGCTCATGAATAATTTAAGATAGTAAAAACTAAGAACCATTTATTGCTACAAATAATAAAAGCTTTAGTAGGAGTTTAGAAGAAGGACAGAGCGCATGTGACTAGGGTAGTAATGAGCATGTAAATCAGAGCTCAGAGGTTAAGTGAGACCTTAAAAGAAAATTAGAACCAGAAGGAGAGGCATAAATAGAACAGGGTTGTAAGTGTGAGATCAGAGCAATGAGTAGATGTCTTCAGGACAAAAAAAAAAAAAAAAAAAGTCCTACAGGACTTGCTAAGTATTTTAAATAGTTTATCCTGATTTTGTAGATCAGCAAACAAAAGCTTTTTTTTTTAATAGAGGGAAAAATATAAAGGCTGTGACTTACATTTAGGAGTGGAGGAGTCTGAGGAGGAACAGGGAATAAATAAAGACAGAGATTAGTAGGAGACTTTGGACAGTAGCTTCCAGGAGGCTGGAATGGTGGAGAGCCATACCATGCCTAGAAGTTCCAGAGGGTATACCCAAGGGATGGATAGGTTACACCCATTTACATATTCATAGGAATTATGAAAAGAGGTGAATTAGATTCCCAGACATTCACGGTGACCTGCGTGTTCCTTAAGCTTTCCCATAGTACCAGATTTTTGAGTGTCCTTTAACAAAGTGTTCTTTACTGATATCTACCACCGATCATATTTGAGGCCAAGCTGCCCTGGGGGTTACTCTTTGAGGCATATTAATCAGGGCTGATATCAGATAATATGGCTTGACAGTTCTGACTGTCAGAAACGGCCTTGGTAATAGAGACATAAAGCTCCATTTTAATGCTAATAAACACAATTCTGCTGTCATAAATCTCAGAAAAGTTATAAAAGAAAGGATTCAGGTTACTGAAAGAATGAACTATATCAGATCCGGGAAGGTAACCCTAGACCCCATTTTAATATCATTTGGCCCAGGAAACAATTCTACAAGGTAGAAAAGTCATAACGTTGCCTTCGAGTAAAAGAAAAAAAAAGGAAAAAATGACCCTTCTGCTGTTATTTCAAAAAACCTTAAGCTAGTTTGACTGTAGATGCTAACCACGGAAAACACGTCCTCAGTCTCTCCGATCTAATGAATTGTTCATTCTCTGGAGAGTCCAAATGAATTATTTTCAAGAAGACATTTTAAAGTTTACATCCTCATAAAATGCAGTTATGGTGTTTTAAGGTTGTGCATTTGCATGGAGTTTTGTACATTGTGTATTTGCTGAAATGCATAAATGGGTGCACATTTTATGTACTCTTTAAATACAATTAAAGCAAATGAAGAAAATACTCAGAACCTTAAAATTAGTTTTATATTCAATAACTAACCAAAAAAGTAAAACGTCAATCATGTCTTTTCTAGCTGTATGCTATAATTCCAATCAAAAGAAATTGCTGTTTCACAATTTGATTTTAGGAGAGTGCTAGATCAATGTTATTGACTTGAGAGATTCATTCATTATTTATTTTAAACTTTGTTTATTACCCAAGTTTCATATAGAGACTAATTATTTAGATGGGAAACTGCAACTGTCTAAATTAATATTAGGAAAATTGAGCATTTACCCTGAGGCAGCACAATTGGACTTTGTCAGGAAGCCGATCTGAGGAGGTTGTATACTACAAAATGCTTAAAATTGGCCATTAAAGGGAAAGAGTCTACAGCCATTATTTCCCACTAGAGCATAATTAAATACAAATAATTAGGGCTGTATTGTCTCTTAAGTTTTACATTTTCTGTTTGCAGAAAATGGATTCATGAATGGCAGCTGTCAGAGGGGTTTGGCTTACTAACACTAACCAGTGAAAGGGTTCTATTTGTACAGTCCTGAAGAAATAGCACTTTTTGCTATGGGATCACCTTTGACTAAAGCAGAGACTTCTATGACCATGGCCAGTGGCCACCCAACAAAAATGCAGCTTTGAAACAGAGCTAGGTAAACAAAGACTTTGGACAAAGAAGGTCACATTAAGAACAAGCTCTCTTTTCATTCATTCTCTGTACTGCCAAAGCAAAATCAGCAGAGGGTTCATACCCATCCCTTTGAAAATTAGCATGGAGGGCTGGTGGGTCACGTAAGGATAATCACTCAAATAATTTTGACAGCACCTCTCATTAGTACTATCTTTTCCTATTATTATGCTGACATTTACGAATTCATCTGATGCTCCAAAAAATCTTCCAGATAATTTTTTTAACCTCCTATTCAAAGCATGAGAGGACACGTGAGCTCCAGGGTTGAAGTAACAATGTGGTACAGATTCAATGGGTCTGGCTAATAACTCTAATACATACAAGCCCATTCTTTTACCACATGTGAAAGTATATATTTAGGATGTATTCTATATGGGAGATACTTGTATTAGATATTGGGTAGGTCGGTATATGTTATGCATGTATAATACTAGTTATGCCCCTGTACTTTGGTCTTTATTTTTTTTTTATTTTTTATTTTTTGTACTTTGGTCTTTAAAAGAATCAAAAAGATACATATTCCCTAGTGAATACTTGACTACATTTTTATGAATCCTACGAGTGGAATATATCTATGTCTCTCCATAACACTACATAACCATGCAATTGAGGAAAAAAAAAGAGGATAGGCATTATGAATTACAGAATACCAGGAGCAAACACTGATATCAAAACTTTAAGTAATTAATAATAAATGAATGGCTGCATAGAGAGTTTAACTATTGTTCATCATTAAAAATATAATAGCTAGGAGCACTCTTTCCTTTTTCTTCAATCCCCTTCTTTTGGTAAGATTGGTAAGCTGGCTTTCACTAAATTTTACATGAGACTTGGTTTTGTTCACATATCATATATTGTTTCATAACTCTAGGGGGGTTGTAGAAATAAATCTAAAGTAACAGAACTTTTAATAAATGCAATATAAATATGTCAAAATATTTTAGAGTTATAATGCAATTTGTATACGTTCATGCAGATAGTCGGTCTTTATGTCATAAGAAATATTTAAAATAAGTTAATTTGAAGACAAACGCTCATTGAATCTTTTCTTATCCATCGGGATACATCTAATTTCATACCACATATATGTTTGTACATGGCCAACGGCATCACTAGATTGGAGACAGATGAGCTATATACTTTCTACATACATTTAAACTGTTTTCTCCCTCTCAGGAGGTCTGTTGTATTTGCCACATGATAGCATCAAAGAGCTGCTCTAATATAATGCACTTTCCAGCTGTTTCTCACACCAGTTTTCTTCCTCATTCATTCCCTGGTTGCTCTTGTTGCCCCAGCTGACCCTAAATCCCCTTTTCTGTACCCATAAAAAATATTACTATGGGAAAAACCAAATACATATATTCTGAAACTATCTGAAATGTTTCTCAAGTCGGAATTTTTAAAACCATGAAAGCATATCATTATGTAATCCATTCTCTCTCTAAGACATTTGGATCTATTAAAATTTGATTTATTCAATTTTAAAGAAGGTTTTCTTGAATGAGTTTCTTACAATTTTAACGAGACGCATTCTATTTTTGGCAAATTCCTCCTTTTTCCTAATGTGCATGCCATTTCCTCTAGAGATGAACAGTAAATTCTACAAGGGCATAAAAAGTTTAGGGTCATATTTAGTAGAAAATTCTAGTTCCACAGGTGCCAGGTGTAGAGGATCACCAATATCCATACATTAATGCTCACTGCAACCGATCCAGGCGTAGACAAAAACATCTCCTGTGGGTGTTTCCTGCGTGTCTAGCAGCAGGTGAGAGGCTGTGTAAGACACAGGAGTAGTATTCCAACCTGAGATGACCAGGGTAGAGGAAGTTCTGACATCATGCAAACAGATTTTGCAAAGTCTTGTCAATTTATTTTGATAATCTATCCTAAACCAAAGGAGCACTCTGAAAGAATTAACATATTATAACAGATATAGTAAAAGCCAGAGAGTGAACTTCACTTAAACAAAATATGTTTTGGAGATATCCTATGTGTAAGGTACAGTGATATTGGGTACTGAGCCCGCATTAAACAAATAAACAAACTATTCAAATTTATCTTTCATTTCACAAACATACACACCTAAAAGCTTACAAAAATCAAGGCATATATGAAAATTGCCACATGAGCAATGAGGCAAGGAGTGCCATAAGTTGGAGCAGTCAGAGAAGGTATGAGCAGAGTATTGGTTTTCTATTCCAAGTGATCCTTAAAGAATAATAGGTTGGATTTTTAACGTAATTATGCATTGTTCTATAATCTAATAATTGTCACCATCAGATGTACTTTTAAAATAAATGTTCTAACAAATTGATCAGTGATTGACAGAAAATATTTTAAAACTTCATAACAATGAAAGGATTGTTAACCATTTTTAACATGTCAGATATTTGAAATGGATTTCCAAGTTCTTACAACAGATTTTTAACTGGGTAGATTAGGTTTTAAAAGTAGGGCAAATTATAAACACACACACACACACACACACACACACACACACACACACCACGCACAACATAAAACAATCTCTTTCCAGTAGTTTTTAGGTCAATGAAATGTAGATTTCAACTAAATGGGCTCCATTCTTCCAACAGAAAATGATAGATTCTTTGACGGTTGAATGATAACAAATAGCATATCTAATTACTCTTTGCCTTCTTTGGAATTTTAATGAAGAATTCTAGCAAATGATTATAAGTCAAAAGGAATTTGGAAGGCAACTTGATCAATGTGATTGGCCAATGTATTTGACATTCATTCTCCACAAATATTCTGCAGTAGCAATTAAAATGGCATCAGCCATAAAAACAAATCCATAATTTTGAAATAAATCCAAAAGCAGGCATTTTTCTGAGTAGCAGTAATGACTTCAGTGAAGGACATTTCCTGGGGATTACTGACTGCTACAGCTTTATTGAATTCAGCTTTTGCAAAACCCTCAGATTTTCCCAAGCAGTCATTACAACCCTGAAATTGCCCTCTGTGTTCATTATTTTTACTTAATTAAGTTTCTATATTGGGGAAAAATCACAAACAGTAAGGATGTAATAATATATAATCTAGAGTTAATTTTTCACTTCATGTTATTTTTTTTCCTTGAAGTTGACAAATGATACACAATAGAAATTCCTTTCCTAATAATTCTGAAGCATAGGAAAGGAAACTAGCATTCTTCCGAAACTGATATGATAGTATTTAAAGGAGAAAGAAGAAACAGTTATGCCCATTGCTTTCTAAAAATTGCCAGAAATTTCAGCTTGGCATTTTATAATGGTTAGTTCTTATTTAAGGCATTTAGCCTCCATATGCCCTGAAAAAACCATGGTGTCTCATCCTGTATAATCCAAATGGAAAGATTGCCAAATAATAAGATATATGTAAAAATGTCCAACAAAGCTCTGAAGTATGCCAAAGTGACTACCTGATACTTTTAAATATATGTATATATATATTTTAATTTTTTTTAAATATAATTATAAAAATATGTATCATACATATATCTCAGATAACATATTATTTCAAAAATTTGTGCTTTGTGACTATTTTTGGCGTATGCCCTCAGCAAGTACTAAGTACTTAGCCAACCTGTTCAGTAGGGCTTCAGTAAAGAAAGATAATATAGGGCACTTGGGTGGCTCAGTCGGTTAAGTGCCAGACTTCAGCTCAGGTCATGATATCACAGTTCGTGGGTTTGAGCCCTGCGTTGGGCTCCGTGCTGACAGCTCACAGCCTGGAGCCTGCTTCCGATTCTGTGTCTCCCTCTTTCTCTGCCCCTCCCCCACTTGCACTCTGTCTCTCTCTCTCAAAAATAAATAAACATTAAAAATATTTAAAAAGGGGCGCCTGGGTGGCGCAGTCGGTTAAGCGTCCGACTTCAGCCAGGTCACGATCTCGCGGTCCGGGAGTTCCAGCCCCGCGTCAGGCTCTGGGCTGATGGCTCGGAGCCTGGAGCCTGTTTCCGATTCTGTGTCTCCCTCTCTCTCTGCCCCTCCCCCGTTCATGCTCTGTCTCTCTCTGTCCCAAAAATAAAAAAAAAAAAAAAAATTAAAAAAAATATTTAAAAAAAGATAATGTAGAATGAGCAACACAAAGATACACATACATGTAATATTTTTCCCACTAATGAGCCATTTTTGCATTGTCAATACAGCAGGTGTGATTTTCTTAGCATTAACCAATTTTCAATTACAAAGAGTGACTCTAGGGCATAGTGGTTAAGACTGCAAACGCTATAGCCAGATGAAAAAGATTTAACACTTCAGTTTCCTCATCTGAAAAATGGGAATAGTCACATACCTACTTTATAGGGTGTCATATGGTTAAATGAATCATGCACGCAAAGGATTTAGAACAAAGTCTGGTAGATGGAAAGTGTTCACAAAGAATGCTAGGCATTATAATGACAACATCCAAATGTATATTCTGTAAAACCAGAAAGTTTATCTGTATCACCACTGCTCCGAATGATCCAGTGAATTCAAATGAAACACTGGGTAACTGAAGTTATCACCCACATTTAGGAGAAACTTCCACTTTACTCCAGAGAGGAAATCCTAATTAGCAGCTGATGTCATCGTGGTAACGATGGGTACAGCAGACAGAGGTCGTCACAGCCCCTGGATCAGAAGGAAATACATATGTCAATCATGATGTGTATCTGCTCGCTGTTGCCAACTTATCCCGGACCACTGCTGCTTCCTGTCTTCCGGGGTGATTAATATCGAGAAAGCTACTTTTGAGCCCAAGGCCAGACAGAGGCAGTCTTCTCCCAAGGGTTTTGTAGCTGAGTTGATAGCCCCAAGTGTTGCAGCTGCAAACATTACAGCTAATTCCTGGGCCTCCCAACCTGGGGGGACGGCTGCAGCTGGGCCTGCTCCCCTTCCAGGCCCGCACCAGACTCTGGGCCTTCAGGCCCACGGATCACTGGTCCTTTTGGCACCATGCTTGAAAGAGCCTGGGAGGAAGTATAATGGCCAGTCATTTCTTTTGCTGACAGAAGTCTTATTTCATCTTAAAACGGTCGTGCTTATATTCGAACACTGTCATCATTCCAAATGTGGAGTGAGGCAAAAAGCGAAAAGCCTTTTGTTACCGTTCTTTCACTGAAATTTGTTTCTAGCAAATTAACTTTATAAAATTTGTGAAGCCTTTGATTGCACTCAGAGTTCGTTTTTATTCAGTGCTTTGCACAAAATAAAGGCATGTTGTTTCGAACTGACAAAATATTACTCTCAGTTTCTTTAAATACCTCACAGCAGTTACTGGTGTGTTTATTTAGGAATACATGGTGGATGTTGGATGTGTTTCCTTCTCTGATATTTACTGTTGTCTGTAGAAAATAAAATGTGTCACCTCATTCTAACTTCTTATTCTTCCTTTATCCACACTACTGTTTCTCCTCACAGGCTGCTACTGCTTTCCTAGTCTGAGTCACCATGCTGACAACCAGTAATACTTGGGTGCATTTAGGTAAATAAGTCTTACAGCTTGCAGAGTCCTCCACCTACATGCTCTTCTTTCAGTTTTATAACTACCATGAGGTGGGCAGAGTAAGGGACATTGTCTACATTTTAAGGCTAAGGGACCTGAGGTACACATGAGAGTAAGAGGCTCGTT
This sequence comes from Lynx rufus, assembly GCF_022079265.1. Classification (NCBI taxonomy): domain Eukaryota; kingdom Metazoa; phylum Chordata; class Mammalia; order Carnivora; family Felidae; genus Lynx; species Lynx rufus. The sequence goes on from NW_025814834.1 coordinate 155,563,924, forward strand.
AAAGACCAGTTACAGGGAAATGGGTTATAGGATGTGAAATCCCAATCATTTGCTATCCCATTCTTGGTTTCTAGGCAGGGTAGCCTAATTGAGTAAGCGTGGGCTTTAAGTCAGAAATACGTGGGTTTTGAATCTGGTCCTGCCACTTACTTGTTGTGTTACTTAGGGAGATCAACCATCTTAATTTACCTGAAAGTGGAAATCCCAGATAGCTCAACCAAGATGGAGTTTAATAAAATATGAAACAAAAACCAAAACAAAACACAAGAAACAACACAATATAATGAGAGCCATGAATGGCTTGACTATATTCTCTCTCCTTGCATATTTCTGTGGGCCTACTATTCAAATAAAAGTAAAGTGTTTGGTACCATATGGAACTGCAAAGTTTTAAAGAGAAAATGGTCAAGTATCAGCAATTCCATATGGTTCTATCTAATTCTTACAGAGCCTTGAACCTGTCATATTCTTTCCAGCTTTCATGATGTTTTGATTTTGTTTTTGTTTTGGCTTTGATATGTGATTAATGTTTTTTTTCTTTTTTTTTTACTGAATAGGTTTTATATACATATTTTAGAAACAATTTGAAATTTCAAAACACTGTACAGGAAATATTAAGTCCCTCACTCATCACTGGCCTCTAGTAACCATTTTCTCCTCTTGGAGCAACTACTAACGGAAGGCACCATACTTTCCAAAGATGTTTTATTCATTGACAAGAAAACATACTATCTAATTTCTCTATTTTTGTACTGTATATTTGTCTAATACATAAATTTTACCTCTTGACCGAATAAAACCAAAAGAACATGACAGATATTCCCCACAGATGCATGTAGTAGGTGAAGGGAATTAATTGCACAGTAGAAAATTGATAAATATTCTTTTTTTTTTTCTTCAACGTTTTTATTTATTTTTGGGACAGAGAGAGACAGAGCATGAACGGGGGAGGGGCAGAGAGAGAGGGAGACACAGAATCGGAAACAGGCTCCAGGCTCCGAGCCATCAGCCCAGAGCCTGACGCGGGGCTGGAACTCCCGGACCGCGAGATCGTGACCTGACTGAAGTCGGACGCTTAACCGACTGCACCACCCAGGCGCCCCGAAAATTGATAAATATTCTTAAAGAAGAGAGAAGGGATGCTATGCATTCACAAACAACAGATGTTGACTTACTAACCAAAGGCACAGAGCTGAGATAGCAGGACTAAATCAGTGTTCCTAGAGCTTCTTTTAAAGCAAGTACACATAATATGCTACATATATGACATATTCTCCTACTAGACTTTAAACTCTCAGAGGGCAGGAACTTGAATTTGTTCATTCCTGCACCCACAACATTAAGCATACTTGGTTCTTGACAGGATAAACACATTTTGAGGGCATACACAAACATTTTACTACTTACTGAGAGGCATGAGGGCCGGATGGCTATTTGGCTAAGTCACTGAACAGTAGATATGGTAATCCATTTAAAAAAATTTTTTTTAACGTTTATTTTTGAGAGAGAGGGAGACAGAGCATGAGTGCTGGGAGGGGCAGAGAGAGAGCGAAACACAGAATCCGTAGCAGGCTCCAGACTCTGAGCTGTGAGCACAGAGCCCGATGTGGGTCTCAAACTCACAGACTGCAAGATCATGACCTGAACCGAAGTCAGATGCTTAACTGACTGAGCCACCCAGGAGCCCCGTGGTAATCCATTTAAAAAGAGAACCACCAAGTATAGGATAAAGTATACTTTTTAATATAAAAACAATCACATTTAAATGAATACACAAGGAGTCTTTTCTGTCTCTAGAAAATACAGGTACAATGTCTATCACGGAGACTGGCAGCCAGCTGTCATCCCGTATTGGGCCACTAGAACAGACCAGACTATCTTGGAAGTGTGAGAGCACACAGATCTAAAATATCAAGGGGGAATGGGTTAATCTGTTTCTTTCCCAAGTTAATTTTCCCTTCATGGGGCAGAAATAAATTCTTTCCCCAGGACTGTACACTCGTATTGTAATATTTAAGTTAAATTCAAGGAGAGTCCACAAAGCAGTAAGCCAAGAGGTGCTTGAAGACTATCGGAGACTGATGGACAGACAAAGCCTCTGAGATACAAGCACACGTTCTTCCATTCCAGTAAGGCCTAGTGTGCTGAACCTCAGTATTGGAGACTGACTAAAAGGAAGGAGCTGCTGAAAAAGGAAACTAAAAGACGCATTAATTGGAAGCTAGCAATTAAAAAAAAAACTGAAATGAAAATGAAAACAAATTTTACCAGCTTCCGCTAATACATGACAATTATAGGTTTAATTCAAATTGCTATTAGACTCAATATTTACAGCTATCAGGGGCGCCTGGGTGGCTTAGTTGGCTGAGCGACCGACTTCGGCTCAAGTCATGATCTCTCAGTTTGCGAGTTCCAGCCCCGCGTCGGGCTCTGTGCTGACAGCTCGGAGCCTGGAGCCTGCTTTGGATTCTGTGTCTCCCCTTCTCTCAACCCCTCCCCTGCTCATGCTCTGTGTCTCTCTTTCAGTAATAAATAAACGTTAAAAATTAAAAAAAAAAATTACATCTATCAGCTTCAAATTGTTAGTAGGATTAAATGAAGTTTTGCAAACTGAGAAGAATTACTTTATTATTTTCTTTTTGGCAGTATCTAATATATGCATTGTATGGATTAATGTGCTCAATGCCTCGGGGTGAATGATATAAAATTTAGATACCAGTTTTCATAGAATTGAAAGTCCCCTAGTTTATACCTTATTACCTATAGTTTGTGCTTAAATAGGAATGGGATTTTAAAGTGATACACAATTTAATCAATTAGAGGCCTTTTCTCTTTTTAAATGTGGACCCATCCTGTTCAGCCATGTGGCTCTCAGCTATATCTCACCTGTCTTATTGAAAACTCACCCTCAGTGACTAATGTGGTCTCTTTCAGATATTAAGGTAAATATTTGTTGAGTGAGTATTTCAACTAATAATAGGAGATATAGTTATAAGTAATACATTAATCTACTATTAGTCAAAACCTTGAAAAGCAGACTATGAGTATGAAGTGCCTTGAAGTCAAACTAAGCCAGTATCTCAAGCTATTTCCAACCCAACCACTGTGAACCAATAGTAATAGAAACCAAAATGACTTATTTCATAAAGAGAAAAATCCTTATATCAAACTAGACTTTGTGCCCAAATGGCAGCCTAGCAGTTGCATGTGTACGTAGATTATTTACAGAATTTCTTTTTCTGTTCTGATTGAATTTTCCTGCACAGTACTGGGCACCCCCCAAAAAACACAGTCTACCATTTGTTGAATTAAAATGACAATCGCATAAGCCCAACCATAACCATTGCTGCGAGCTGTGATTTGCCTACTCCATAATGTCAATGAGGCATCTGGTTCCTACTCTGTCACTTTCCCCCTGAGGCTTCAAAATGAAAGCTATAGAGGAAAAAGTGAGATCATTATATATGTGGCTAGAACAAGAAGTACGCTGCATAGGTTCTGAAACATATTTCAGCAATTTCATAAATGGCCTGTATTTCAATAATAATCATCAAAACTTTATTAGTTTCATTTTAGTTTAGCTATAAATGAGTTTGTTTCCTATGAAATCACTCATATCCACATTTTCCACTATTTTAGTGGTAGTTATTCTCCTAATGATGATGGTCTTTCTCTATAACAATTATGTCAGACAAGTTCAACCACTCCTGTAACTAATTACTTTTTTGAGGCATAAAACAAATTATTTCTTTTCAAACAAGCTTCTTTTTTTTAAAGATGTTGCTTTGCATTCTTTTGTTTTTGTAAACCTCCAAGATTAGCAAATCCATTATTCATGGGCCCATTATTACAGGAGACTCATCAGCATATTGTTCCTATGACATGTGCCCTCCTGTCACTCACACGCATAGGGATGATACAGTTTGATATGTTTATTGATTATATTTTATAATTATTTTTTAATGTTTATTCATTTTTGATAGAGACAGAGTGAGAGCAGGAGAAGGGCAGAGAGAGGGGGAGACACAGAATCCGAAGCAGGCTCCAGGCTCTGAGCAATCAGCACAGAGCCCGATGTGGGGCTTGAACTCACAAACCATGAGATCATGACCTGAGCCGAAGTCAGACTGGCTTCACTGACTGAGCCACCTAGGTGCCCCAGTTTACTGGTTATATTTTAAAAGGCAATATAGGGAGTAAAGTTAAAAATGTTCACAGTATACCATGCTTAATTGACTTAAATATTTTTAAAAAAAGTAAAGCTAGTATTGAATTTAGTACTACATTCTTTGACTTTAAGCTTGTTTGTTTACTAAATATTTAGCCTCAGTGCTGTGCACATTTGTGATTTGTGCTACATAGGAAATTATTTCTTTTTTTAATGATTATTTATTTTGAGACATACACACTCACACACACACACATGCACACACACACACACACAAACACACACACACAGGTGGGGGAGGGGCAGAGAGAGAGGAGAGAGAGTATCCTGAGCAGCTCCATGATGCTTGGTGTCCTGGATTATTTATTTCCAATGGAAAGTCAATTTTATCCTTTAAAAACAAGATTAACGGATGTTTCCTTGGTTTCACTATATAATAATATACAGTAATCTAGGAAGTACTGTTAAATTGTTAAGTAATGACACAATATAGATATCATAAATTGACCAAAATACTTACTTGTGTTTGCTTTTCTGTCAGCATATAAAACTGATGGTAAAAGAAAACAAAAAAATAAATAAAAGAACAAAAAACCCCACATTTTTTAAATGAACCTCCAAGCCCCTGAACAATAAGCAGGAACTTATTTTGACATGTAATTTATCAAGGCGTGAGACTTCTACTATTGTAAACAAAACAAAACAAAAATAAAGAAAAAAACACTTAAAAATGAATAATACGACTGCACTCATGGGGAAATTCCTTTGAACCAAATGTGAATTTGGGTGTTTTTGTTGTTATTGATATAACCTGTAAAGCTGGCCTATATAATTTCACCTTTTTTTTTCTTTTTGTATTTGTTAAAAAGTGAAAAGCAGTAATTGGAAATAGTTGCATTACTTTCACTAAGTAGAGGGTAAATCAGCTTTTGACCATGCATTTATTTTGATAAATCCTTTAAAAATACTGATATTTTCATAAAGCTCTTAAATTAATCCTTCATACTTCAGAGTGCTAAGGCTAGATTGGCATGGGATTTGAAACAGAAGGAAATTTAGCTGATTTTGAAAGGATTATTTTCTACAGCCTATATTAATGTTTACCACATCAAGTATTACCTTGATGCTGTTTATTCCTCTGTGCTGCATAGTCTGTTTCTTGGTTAATCACAGCCCCGGATTAAAAAAAAAAAATTCTCCTTTTAAATGATTCAAACCAACAATGGTGACTATGAGGTTAGATCATGTCACTGTAGTGCGAGGACTCAGTGGAAGAAAAGAGTTCCAACCTCGGTTTTGTTTGTTTTTTTCAATTCTAGTTCTAGCTTTAAAATTAAAATGTTGCCTTTATCTTCATGAATGCCCTTGCTTTTCTAAAAAAATAGTCAACGGAAAGCTAGGACTCTTGGTAAAGTGTCAGTTTTATCAGCCTTGGGGAATTGGTTCCTTACTTCTCAATATTTCCATCTTTGCTCTCCTTCAAGAAAGGCACAAATAAACTAGCATTTCATGAAAATATTTTGTGGCTCTGGAGGCTTTTTACTAAATGTATTAGTCTTCTGTTTAAATCGAATTCTAATTATGGAAGCTCATGTAATATCAAAAGGGCCCCTCATAGTCATTTAGAATGTTTTGGTGAGCCTGCTAATTTTAAGAACTTAATGGCCCATGATATTTCCTTCAAATCCACTATGATCTATGGCATAAGTGTTCTAGAAAGACTATGTTTTTGACCTTCCATTCTTTGGAGTCAGCCCAGCACACACCTGTGTTAGACAAATCTGAACGCTTTAAAGCCACTTTTAATTCAATAAAATAACACTCGTGAGTTATATAGATTTCATATTCAGGTTTGATTTGTATGCCTAGAGAAGACAAGAATAAATCGACCCCACTATTAGATATGGAAGTGCTTTGGGACTTTCTCCTGATAGGGCCTATCTATATGCAGTTCTAGATATAAAGCTCAACCTAATTAGTGCAGCTATTTGGACAAGATGAAAGACAACCCGTCTGTGCTGTGCCTGAAGCAAATGTTAGCGACCTCTCTCAAGAGCTGTAGAACTTACTCTTCATCAAATGTATTAAGTGGTAAAAAAATAGAAGCAATGGATCACCAAGAAGAGGTTCCCCATTCTGTATTGGGAGAAGGGTGTGCATGCCATGTGAGTTTCTGTTGATTATTTCCTGTTTAAATATACCTGTGCTGTAGGGGCACCTGGGTGGCTCAGTCAGTTGAGCATCTGACTTTGGCTCAGGTCATGAGCTCGCGGCTCATGAGTTCGAGGCCCACATCGGGCTCGCTCTGTGCTGTCAGCTCAGAGCCAGGAGCCTGCTTCGGATTCTGTGTTTCCCTCTCTCTCTACCCCTCCCCACTTGCACTCCGTGTGTCTTTCAAAAATAAATTTAAAAAAAATTAAAAAAATATATATATATATATATACACATACCTGTGCTGTAGATGTGCATGCATCCCTGTGTGTGGACACATCAGCGTTACCTATTGAAACAAATGGGAGTCAAATGCATATATTCTTGAATCTTATTTTTCAAATAATTCCATTCTTTCAAAGTTACTCTAAGAAAGCATCAGGCATTGTGATGTGGTGTCTGGCACTACGTAATTCCTTATTTAATAGAAGAACAAGAGAGCATTTACAGTAAAATATTCATAAATTGTCAGTACATCTGTTGTTTCTGCCCCCAGGGCCACATTCATTTAAGGCTCCTATTTTCCAGACATTTTTCTATTTTCAAATATACACTGTACTTTGATCTGGCACGTAACCAATCAAGCTGCCTTTTATAACCTAGCTACACCTGTTTCTGCAGGTGTGGTAACTGAGGGAGAGCATTTTCAAGATGGAGGGGAAAGACTACCTGGGATTCATTTAGAGCTAGCCATTTCCTCCCTGCAACCCAGCAGGCAGCCTCTGGGAATTTCTCATGAAGCACATCAGTAGAATTTTTCTCTTTCATATCAGTGTGTCTTCACTTAGAGTGAGAATGTCTCATGTCATATGTTTTTCAAGGGAGGTATCTATGACTCAGAGAACAGGTATTTTAAAAGGATTATTATTTTTCTTTTTCATAACATTTTGACTTTATTTTGCTCCTTTTTATTAACGTTGTCATATGTGAATTTGCATGTTGTTGTTGTTGTTGTTTTAATGTCTAAGTGGCTTTTATATTACCATAGTATTTTATTTTACACTACCTCATCCGTGTTATTTAATTGACGTTTGCTGAGGGTGCGTGATTGACAGTAACACTCATGTGCCTGGCCTTCGTGCGATCTTGTCCCCCAAGATCAGGCACATTCCTTTCCCTCTGTAAAGCATACCTCCAGGTGCTCATGGCACACTGAATATCTGCAGCCATTTCACTGCCTCTAGTACATCTGTGCAACTGTGCTCTATCAGTTGAGTTGAATGTTTTCTGGGAGTCAGAACTGTTTATAACATTTGAACTTACTATTCAAATTAGGTAAACACATTAACTATGGCATGAACTTAAACGGAAACAAAAGTATGAAGTGTTTGGTATTTTTGCCCATTAAAACCTTGAGTGTTTTGTAATAGCCCAGCAATTCACACAACTGTCCCAAATGCTATTTAATTTAGATGTGAACCATGAAATCATAGACTATTTGATGGGGAAGGGGGGTAAGTTGGAAACATCTAAATCAATACAGTAGCCACCTCATATTCAAATTAATTAGGATGAAATAGTATTAAAATTTTTGTTCCTCGGTTGCTATGTGTTCAGTAGCCACACGCAGCTTGTGGTTACCAAATTGAACAGCACAAATATGGAACGTTTCCATTGTCACAGAAAGTCCTATTGGACAGCACCAAAAGGAGATTCTACACTCAGATAAATCTCCAGTTGTGTAATTCCTTGCTCCAAATGAAAGAAATCAAAACTAAAAATTGTAGATGAATAGTATCTTTGTGTTTTGGGCAAGAAATAATTCATAACTCTAAAAAGTTGACATAGTGTACATGTTTACATTTCAGGTTTAAGAATGTGAATTTTTTTAATGACTCTCCATTTTAACACGTTTCCATTAATTTACTGTTTATTCTCCATGCCTCTATCAGATAAAGCACTTTTACTCAGATGTATGGGATAATGATTAAACATATCTGTGCCAGAGAGTGGTGATTGTACCATGGCTCTATTGCCAATGCCCTGTGGCAGTTTGGGAAGGTTGTGTTTCCAGACTTTTGTGTCTTTACCCAAAAAATAGAAATCTTAACAAAGCTTATGCGATAGGATTGTTATAAAAACTAAATGAGTTAATGATGGTAAAATGCTTTTGTCTGTGACTAGCAGAGGAAGGGGAATGAATAACTAAAGAGTTGTGGACAATTTGCCAAATGCCATCATGTATATTATTTCATTTAATTCCCAATTTGTTATTTTCTTATTTTAGATAGAAAAGATGACTTACAGAGCTATAGTTAACTGCTAAGTTTGATATTTGGTAATTCATTTCTCTGACCTCAAAACTTACAGCATTATATTCTTCTTATGTAACACTTCCCTTCATGAACTACTCAAAAAAAAAAAAAAAAGGCGTGCTACTAAATTCTTTTCATTTGAACCAAGACTCCTGATTTGTTGTTCATTTACAGATTTTATCAATAATAGACATGATGGCAAAATGTTGTGATCTGAGAAGCAGAAGCCTAGTAGATCTATTTCACTTGTTGTCTAGTCAATAGAGCAACTTGGTTATGTTTTGAAACAGAGAGAATAACAAAATCATTTTCCTCCATCTGAGCATTCATCAATGAGTTCATGTAAACCTATTTCAGAACAGGAGAAAACAAAGAGAGTTTGAATTCATACTTATCTTAATTTTAATTCACGTACTAGATCTAGGATAAGGTTTTCTATACCAAACCACCTGGATCCTTGCTGATTGAGAGGGATTTATACTACAAACCAGGTCAATATCACAATAAAGGACAAAGACAAGTTCTGCAGGTGCTAACATTTGAATGTTGATTTCCTATCTAATATTGAAAAAAAGCTCTTTAATCGCTAATGTTTATGGCTTATACTAGTTGTCTCCCTCCAGAAAATTAAAGACTGGTGAAAAGAGACAGGAGTTACACAAACTATTGTAATACAAAGAATACGTCAAATACGGTAAGAGATGCATATGGTACCAGAGGGATTTTAAAGAACATGGAGTTTACGTTATATTAGGGACATGAGATTCAACTTCATGGAAGAAATGGCCTTCAATATAAATATAAAGAAGAAATAAAGTATGAACTGGAAGAGATAAGAAAAAAGCTATTCTCTCTTTTGGATGAGCTAAATTTTCTTTTTGGTGTCTTTGCATCATTTCCGATGTTTTCTACACTTATCCTGTATTTCAGAATGTGGGAAACTGAATTTCTCAAATCTCTTTGCCACCAAAGTTCTGGTTTGAATTCTAGCAATGGGAGACCATCACATGCAGTTGGAAGGCAGAAGGTACTTTTGTCTCCACATAGCACCAGTGACTGCAGTAGGCAAGCCCAGTTTGTACTCAGCAACAAGAGCAGACACACCGGGCTCCTATAGCTCCTAAGTGTGGACACCTCATATGGGAGCCACAGAGGAATCCAGATATAGGCAGTAGCTCTCATACCTTCCTACAGCTCCTGATCTGAGTAACGCCATTTGATCTTTCTACTCTTTCCAACAATTTTATATCCTAGTTCTCTTTCTGTTTGGAATACTTAAGCAGATTCCTGTTTTGCTGATGGAGCACTTAATGATAGAGTTAGGGAAATGCAAAACAAAAACAAAAACAAAATCCATGTGTGTAGAAAAGTTGAGACGTGTTTTGGGAGAAGAGTTTTCATAGCAATTAGACTTGAAATACATTTCAGAACTGTCTTATATTGATATCGTAATGCTCGACTGTTGAATTTGTGATTTAGTAGTGTTCTGTTCTACATTTCTGACCATTCCTTTTTAGAGTAAATGCTTTACCTTGTCACTTAAGCCACATTTTTTTAAGGTTTGAAAAGATGAGAACTCATCAAATCCAAGGTAACTCTAAAAATCTTTAAAGAAATATGTTCATAAAAACCAGGAGAGAAGATAACAATTTAATGCCTGTGATTTTAGCCCAGTGAGTTTATATACTAAGCTGTGGGCACAGTAGTACTGGCAAAATGTCATAAGAAAATTGGGGCCTAGAGATATGAGGTAAATCAGTGTTGACTATAAATAAAATTTCTAATGATATAAAATGAAATCCCCAGATAATATCCACAGTGGTTTGTGGGTTGGGTAGGGGAAAAAGCCAAACTAAGTAAAAACATCCCACAAAATATGTCTTGATAAGAGACAGTTATAGATACTCATTGATATTTGATGTTTGAAAAATACAAGTTTAAGTAATTCTATTATGTATTTAGTGATATATAATAAAAGATTAGATGACTAAAGTATACCATTCAGACTACAAGGATGAAAAATCAATTTAAAGAACACTTAACACTCAACAAAAGACAGAAGGGAAGCTAAGCCAATAACAATAAGTTATGGCACATAGAAAACACAAGGTAGGTATCAGTTGGGATAAAGATACATTATCAGTACTCATTACAATTGCTAGTGGTTCAAAACCAACATTTCTCAGATTAAATAAAAACAGAACAAAACAAAAGAATCCACAACCAAATTCAGGGAAAAATGGCCTAAATCTATAAAAGATATATAATTTATATTGATAGAAATAATAACATACTAAGACAATGAAATAGTCACTAATATTCATACCCCTAAAATCTTAAAAATTACTTTAAAATTAAAAAGTGACAACTAACATGAAAACATTTGAATCTTTAGCAAGATATTTTACTGCATCTTTCTCAGAAATCAATAGATCAAATAGAATAAAAAAGAAACAACATATCAAATATTTCAATAAAACAATTGACTTGTCTACACTAGTAAGTGGGTATGTGTTATTTAAAGACAAATAGAAAGTTCACACTTTTTAAAAGCATCAATAGAACATTACTAGACCAACCATTTGTTGATTCTTTTCCATTAACAACAATCTATTCATTTGACAGTTACCGGGTATGTTCTGTGTGTCTCATGCTATTCTGTTTCTGGGGAAACTAAATTGTAGTAAGATGTTAATGCCATGGTAAAAAGATTGGGAAAAATGTGACCTACTTTACATTTCAAAACTCCCAATCTACACTGGATCATAAAACATAATTTAACTTATAAAAGTTCCACAATTTTGTTTTCAAAATTGTTTGTATAAAATAAAAGACTAGAAAATTTAGCACCCATCCCATAGTTCATTTAGCCTGTATCTCAGGCAAGAGATACAATGCTTCTGGCAGAGTTATTGGAAGAAAAAAAAGACAGAAAAATGTGTACTGTCCTTAATTTCTCATTAAGAACTAAATGAGATACAGGTAAACAATAGTTAACACAATATATTAAAAAGAACTGGGAGACACTGATAAAAATTTCTATGGTGTTGTACATACAAAACCAATGTATTTTTGGAGGTAAATTTTCCTCTGCACACTATTTTCTTCTTCCTTGATGACTTTAGAATTTAACCCTTGAAAAATGCCAAAACATTATATTTGTTCTCAATATTTACCGAGGACGTTAACTGTTTACGTGACTAGAAAAATAAAGAGTGTCTTGGGAAGGCAATTAGAATATATATCTTCTTATTTATCTGCATGATTGGGCAATTCCAATTCTTGAAATTTACCCTAGGTATATGTTCATAAATATGAAGACAGGGAAATATTTACAAAACAAAAGATCATTCTAGCATTGTTTATAATGAAAAATTGGAAGCAATCTAAATGCCTCTTAATAGATGAATGCTTACACAAGTTATGACATTTTCTTATCATAGAACACAAGCAGCACTTAAGAATGAATAGTACTTGGAAAGGTCTTTGTGGCATATAGAGCAGTCTGTTTCACATAGTTTACCACTATTTAAGTTAACATAGGCACATAAATTCATGAAAAATGTTACAGTGGATAAACACCAAACTAGTAACTGTAGTTACATTTGGGAAGTGATCTAGTATAGCAGCATAAGGTGGGTTTGGAGAAGAGTCAGAGGGAAAGGATTAGGCTTTATTTAGATTTAGGTTTATCTAGAATATTTCATTTAAAAAAAAAAGGAGAATTCATTCTTATATGAAAGAAGCATTCACAGCATAGAAGGAAATAGAATACTGAATTGTGAAAGTATAGTGTCAACAATTAAAAACAAGATACTCATACAAATACAGAATGGACATATCAGCTATTTTTTCAAACTATTAATTAATGAAAAGAAGTAATATGACAGGGGCGCCTGGGTGGCGCAGTCGGTTAAGCGTCCGACTTCAGCCAGGTCATGATCTCGCGGTCTGTGAGTTCGAGCCCCGCGTCAGGCTCTGGGCTGATGGCTCAGAGCCTGGAGCCTGTTTCCGATTCTGTGTCTCCCTCTCTCTCTGCCCCTCCCCCGTTCATGCTCTGTCTCTCTCTGTCCCAAAAATAAATAAACGTTGAAAAAAAAATGAACATTAAAGAAGTAATATGACAAAGGATTCAAGTTTATATAGCGGGCAGAAAATATATAAAACATATATATTAAGTATATTAAATATATACATTAAACATATATTAAAAATATATTTTTAATGTTTATTTATTTTTGAGAGACAGAGTGCAAGCAGGGGAGGGGCAAAGAGAGAGGGAGACACAGAATCTAAAGCAGGCTCCAGGCTCTGAGCTGTCAGCGCAGAGCCTGACATGGGGCTCAAACCCACCAACAGTGACATTATGACCTGAACCTAAGTTGAACGCTTAACTGACTGAGTCATCCAGTCGCCCCAGAAAATATATTTTTTAAATGTGGATGTTAAAATAAAGTTATTAAAGTGTATACAAAACTGAATAATATCCTACAAGGCATTAATTAAAACTGCAACTTTCAGAATTATATTTTCTAGTGGATAGAAATCTACAAATAACATGTAACTCCAGTTAAAGAGCAAAACCAAACACAAGTACATTTACTAGGAGAGTTAAACAATTCTTAGGTGTGCTTATAAAATAATAAACCAGTATAACACTAAAAGTATATGTCACATACTCTTTTTGCTTATTTCTAAGTATTATGTAACTTTTCTTAATGAAGTGCAAAAACATAAATAAATAAAGACGACACTGCACTGTTAAGAATAGTGGTTGAGACAGATATTTTAATCACGTATTATGGAAATTGATTTCAGAAAATATGATACAAGTATCCAAATACAGATGGTGGAGACGTAACAATATGAAAAATATTATTAATTGTAGAAAGAGAAAATCAAAATTCTTTGCAGTTGGTGTATAAACCCTGATACTAAAAAATATCCACTCAAATGGCAAAAAGGAAATAACAGAAAAAGATAAAAGTTTTCAGATAAGACCAGAAGAGATTGCTATTAGTTACATGTAGCTCCTTTATTCCCAGTGAATGAGATTTACTGTCATTATCAAATCTATTCTGTATGTTATTTTTAGTTTATGTGTTTTCACATCGAAACTACACAGTATATTCACATAGGTCATTCTCCACTTGTGTGTGTGCCTGTTTTACACATTCTTCTGCTGTAATCAGAACGTTACAAATGTCTACAGTTATAGATAAAGCAGGATAAACTAATTCCCAATTACAATCAAGATTCAAGGGACTACTGTGAGTTCTGAATAAGAATGATAAGCTAAAAAATTTACACTGTGCTTGGTGTGCCGTATACAAATGGAAAACATTTGTTAAAAATAAGTTTTCCCATTACATAAACCACTCTTTTTCAAATATTAGGCTTAACTCAGGATTAGCCTAGTGAAGTACTTCCTTTCACATTTTTATTGAACTTATTTTATCCTAATTACTTGAAGAGATTTTAATAGACTGTAATACAAATAAAGTTTGATTCACTCTATGCAAAGAGATAAAAAGAACCCTTGACATCCCTAATAATAAGGAAATATTAGTGTCTTTACATGTCATGATCTTAGTTGAACTTTCTGATATATTTATCCTGTCTGCTGGAAATCTAGCAAGAGAAAATATCAGTCAGTTAATAAAAGCAGAGTATCAGATTCTATTCTAAAATTGAGAAAACAAAAACTGAAACATGCCTACTATGAATAGTTGGAGAGTTTAGAATTATTGTTGTAGGGTAACTTAAGGTATCAAAGGAGATTCTTTCCCACTAGTATTAGAAGACTAAAGCAAAGCCTCTATAGTAAAGAATTTTGAAATGGTAGCCCTCTCAAGGAATCTAGGGCACGCATATTTTATGGCTTTATATTAAAAACAAAAACAAAAAGCAAAAACCCCACATTGATTTACATACATTTGCATATACTACTCAAGTATGTAAAACGAATTAGTACAACTGAAAATGATGTATTCAAGATTCACATTTAAGGTCATTCAAAGAACTGAGGTCAACCAAGTTTTGCAAGTTATGAAATCTGACTCCAGCAGGATATTTCTCCCAAAGCAGGGATCATTTTCAAAGTGCTTTGCCTAAAGATAAAGGCTTCCAAGATGATGACTCTGTGAAAACAAATGTCTACTTCCTCAATGTTAAAGAACCCCCTAAATATTTTTAGTGTGCTTGGGGCTGCTAATCTCATTGACTCCCTCTTGTCTTCAGATGGCATGTTTTATCATTCTGTCTGAAAGCCGAGGAGGCTAAGTGAGCTGCCTTAGACTGATCAAGTCCCTGATAGGAAGCATTCAGTGCTCTAAAAATGGCATGCAACCCCCAAAAAAGTCTAAAAATTGTCAGCTCTGCTTTTAAACCTTAGTGGCTTAAGCTGTTTATAAAGGATCTTAAAATAAGAAAGTTTTCTGTTTTAAATAAGATAACCTATGAAGCTTTAAAAGGTGCAACATTCTGGGCATTATATTTTCTTTTCCTGAGTTATGAGGGAACTTTAATAAAAAGTGTCAGTAATCTCAAATCCATTTAAACTTGCTTCCTGGGATGTACTGATTTACAGAGCCATGATCTGCCAGTGATGGATCATAGCTGATCAGGTCATTTGCTGATAAACATATTTCAGAGGATTTTCCTTTCCATTTTGTGTTGAAATTCTTATACTGTATGGTATGTCCTTGTAGAGTCTGAACTGACCCCAACTTTTCTTCTTTCAAGAAAACTCTATTTTCTGGAAATATGGCTCATCCTATAAACTACATTTGCTATTTATTAAATACATAGACCCTATCAAGTAAATAAAGTTCTAAACATTGCGATAAAAATGCATTTAATCAAGCAGTCAAGTTTTTGAGCTCACTGATGCTCAGCTTTTGGATATTTAAGATCAGTAAGGTACTAGCAGGAATTTTCCCTTTGCTACAGGATGAGTTTCTTGCTTTTGTTTTTGTTGACCTTGACCTGGAATTTAAGGATATGTTTTCTGATTTTCTGATGAATTTTTTAAAATGGGCGTCTTTCCCATTATTGGCAATACTGCCAAAGCATTGTATTTATCTTGGTATCACCCCATTTAATAATCTTCAGAGGGGACTGACTTATTCATTACTGTTAGGGAAGAAAAGTTTTTCTCAACCCTTCAAAGTCGTTAGCGAGGTCAGAAAATTAAAATGATACAGACATATTGGGGCGCTTGGGTGGCTCAGTCGGCTAAGTGTCCTACTTCGACTCAGGTCATGATCATACGGTTCATGAGTTCAAGCCCTGTGTCAGGCTCTGTGCTGACAGCTCAGAGCCTGGAGCCTACTTTGGATTCTGTTTCTCCCTCTCTCTCTGCCCCTCCCTTGCTCATACTCTGTCTCTCTCTCTCTCTCCCCCCACCCCCCCCAAAGTAATAACACGTTAAAAATTAAAAAATAATAAAATAAAATGATAGAGACATATTAATAGTTAAAAAGCAAAAAGAGCTATTTAATCTAATTTTTCATAACATGGGAGCCTTCCTAAGGAAATCAAAACCTAAAGAAACTGTTAAGCCTGAGTACTTTTAATGCTAGGTTTGATGAAGAGCAGACAGCATTGGAGAAATATAATAGGGCAAAGAGTATGAGTAGGTGTAGTGAGCTGGCAGAAATTATCATGGCCTGTTTTATTTGGATTCTTCTTGGCTTCTCCCTTTGTCTTCAGAGATAAAGATGCTCCTTTGCTGAAATAAAGGAAGGGCGCATCTCACGCGAGGGTTTTAGGACCTCTTTCACCGAAGAAGGGCAGTGAGAGGGAAAGTCAGTGTGACCTTCCTGCTTCTGCCATTTTCTCAAAATCATTCAGCTTAAAATATTCAATATACCACGGTGCCTATTCTGGGGTATTGTCTCCTGACCCCCATCACTACCCAGTGCGTTCAAACTCCACTGTCTGCCACTAGGAGGCCTCCGTCTCCTGGCCCTAAAGGTCAGTCTTTCTTTGGGACTTTCGGTCTTCCACTGTCTAAAACACCTTCACTGATTCTTCTCCTTTCTAAGTTTTACCCATTTGTTTTAGGATACAGCTTATTTCCCACTTGCTATAAAAGACTTCCTGACTACTTTATTTCATCTTTACCTAAACCAAATCCCAAGTTCCAGCTTACATTCTCCCTGTTTAATACCTCTGACTCCTCTTTTTTTTACCTACCTCTTAAAGCCATATTGTTACCTATAATAATATCGTCTCTCCATTTATTGCACATGGATTATACCATTTTATAGATGAGAAACTGAGACATAGGGAGATTAAGAAGGTTGTTCAAAGTAGCAAAGCTGGGATTCATACCTATTTTATTTTGTGTTGCTCTCTACAAAGCCCTTGCTTGTAATTACCATAAATCTACTGACTTCCTAAATAGAATTCATTCATTTCATCTTTACTAATATGCTATTTTAATCAACTAATAAAATTACTTATTCTGTTTAGTAAGATTTGTGCATTCATGAAATGTTTAATATATTTTTTTTTGTTTTCTAAAACAGACACATTTCACAAATGAAATGTTAATATGCTTCTTAGCTGCACTACAGTCATTTCAAAATAGTGACAGGTGCAATATAAAAAAATAAATAGGAAGATATTGAGGCACTTTCTAAACTACCAAAAAACTTACTAAACTTTCTTGTTTTTTAGAAATGCCACTGATTGGAAAATTAATTATAAATTTAATAATATTTTCAGAAAAGAATCCTGGAGCATTATAAAAACACTTTGGTAATAAAATACATAGACATATATATGTATGTATATATAAATTATATATAAATTTTGAGACCATTTGCCAATGAAATAGTGTTTAGAAATATGGAAAAATGTAATTGAGAATGAAATTTTTCAATTTTCGACCAGTTCTTTGACTTATGTAAATTTTTTAAAAATAAACAAAATATTTCCCTTCAAATTCTGTGAATTATTCATGAATAGTAGATCAACTCAAAGTTCTCTGGTTATTTCTGACTCTGGGCATTTAATGCATCCTTAACTGTCATTAAGTGTTATAATGAGCAGTGTGAAAGAAACAGAAGAAAGAATGTATCTAACTTGTCTAATTCTCTTCGATTTTATGTAGATAATATTGACTTCATCTTCCTTTGATGCTTAAAAAAATATTAATTTCTGGATTCTAGAGGCAAAATCCTAGGTCACCGTGCTGCAAAAGAAAATTTTATCTTTATATTTCCACTACTCTGTATCTTTCTAATCCTTTCTCTTTCTTTCTCTATCTTCACTTTTTTTCATTATAACTTAACTAATTTTATTTATTTTTTAAGTTTTTATTTTAATTCTAGTTAGTTAACATACAGCGTTATATTAGTTTCCAGTATTCAACATAGTGATTCAATACTTCCATACATCACCCAGTGTTCATTACAACAAATGCACTCCTCAATCCCTATCACCTGTTTAACCCATCGCCTCCACCCCCTTAACTAATTTTATTTTTAAATTAAAATTCAATAATTGCATGTTGTCTCTTAATTATTAGTTTAGAGAACCACTAAGAAAATATTTGTAAACTGTGTATATGACAAAGGAATATTATCTACAGTCTGTAAGGAACTCTCAAAACTCTGTAAAAACCAAACAATCCAATTACAACATGGGCAAAAGATATGGACAGCTACTTCACTGAAGTAGATGATAAATAAAGCGCATGAAAAAGTGTTCAACATCTCTAGTCATCAGGGAAATGACTTTCCTGATGTTTTTAATACAGATTAAAACTATGATGAAATATCATTAAATGCCCACTACAATGGCCAAAATGAAAAACAGGTAATACCAAATGCTAGTGAGGATGGAGAGAAACTAGATCATTCATGCATCATTGTCAATATTGTAAAATGGTACAGCCACTCTGGAAAATAATTTGGCAGTTTCTTAACAAGCTAAACATTAAATTATCATATGACCCAGATATTGAACTCCTTTGCATTTATTGCACAGAAGTAAAAGCACATGCACACAAAAAATGAATAATCCAATTTAAAAATGGGCAGAAGACATGAATAGACATTTTTCCAAAGAAGGTATGGATGGCCAATAGACACATGAAGAGATACTCAACATTACTTATCATTAGGGAAATTCAAATCAAATCGACAATGAGATATCACCTCACACTTGTCAGAATGGCTAAACTCAAAACACAACAAACAACAGGTATTGGTGAGAAAAGGGAAAAATGGGAGTTGGAGAAAAGGGAACCCTTGTGTACTGTTGGTGGGAATGCAAACTGTTGCAGCCATTCCAGAAAACAGTATTGAGGGTCCTCAAAAAGTTAAAAATAGAATTATTTTATGATAAACCAATTGCACTATTAGATATTTACCCAAAGAATACAAAAATACTAGTTCAAAGGGATACAAGCATACTGATACATGCATGCTGATTATCGATAACAGCCAAATTATTGAAACATCCCAAGTGTCCATTGATAGATGAATGGGATAAAGAAGATGTGAATATATATATACATATATATATACACACACACACACATATATATATATGTGATATATGTGTATAATGTGATATATATACATATATGTATATATATATGTATATATATATCACAACCCCCCAAAAAATACACACATTCACACAGAAACCTATATGTAAATATTCATAACAGCTTCAAATGATGAATAGTTAAGCAGTGGCACCTAAACACTATGGAATGCTACTCAAAAATAAAAAAAAAAAAAAGAATGAATGTTAGTATGCACAACAGAGAATTGTGCTGAGAGAAAATGGTCAAATCCCGTAAGGCAATTTTACTGTATGATTCTATTTATATAGCATGATGATAATTTGGAATTTTAGAACAGATCAGTGTTTTCCAGAGCTTAGAGAGTGGGCAGGGATGAAGGGAGGAAGTTGTGTTCATATAAAAGCAAAATGAGAGATTCTTGTGGTGATTGAATTGGTCCATATCTTGACTGTATTGGTGGATGCATAGACCTATACATGTGATAAAGTTGTATAGATTTAAATATACACTCTCATCCCCTCACCCCTGCACACACAAACATACATGAGTGCATGTTATCTGGGGTCAATGCAAGTAAAATCTATGGATTGCATCAATGCCAAGATCTTGATTATAATATTGTCCTGTAGTTTTATTTTTTTTTAATTTTTTTTTCAATGTTTATTTATTTTTGGGACAGAGAGAGACAGAGCATGAACGGGGGAGGGGCAGGGAGAGAGGGAGACACAGAATTGGAAACAGGCTCCAGGCTCTGAGCCATCAGCCCAGAGCCTGACGCGGGGCTCGAACTCACGGACCGCGAGATCGTGACCTGGCTGAAGTCGGACGCTTAACCAACTGCGCCACCCAGGCGCCCCTGCCCTGTAGTTTTAAATCTTACCATTGGGTAAAGGATTCATGGTGTCCTTATTTTAGATATTATTTTTTACAACTGCATGTGAATCCACAATTATTTTAATAAAAGTTTGAATTAAAATAGTAAAATAAAGGCATTTTATTTTATATAATGCTGAATAAATGAAAGTATAAAAATGAATAAATGAAATCATCAAATAATCATAATTCTGTGGGTCATTCTCCCCACATATATTGCTATTTAATAATAGGAACACATATTCACATGTCCATTTAATAGGGCTGGAACCAGTATCAAAGTGGAGGATGGATTTGGAAGTATTGCCATGCAAAATACATGTACTGTGCAAGAGTAGGAAGAGCAAATGTTTGGGGTAAAAAGGCAAAGTGTGTCAAATGAATAATTAAGAAATATTTAGGTCAGTGGCTCTGAAATTATACTGTGCCTACAAATTAGGTGGAGAACTTGCTAAATATGCAGATACCAGCATACCATCCAAGAGGTCTTGATTCAGTAGATCTGGGACGGGTCCTGACATCATCCATGGTGATCTTGATGACATCACTTCACGGTTGACGATTTAAAAATCATTGATTTACAAATAATTCATTACAGAATAATACACAATGTAATCTTTAAGTATATAGAAATATATAGTTACAAACATCAACGCATTTAATATCAATTGAAAATTGAAATTTTAATTGAAAGAATAGATAATTTAACTACCTATTGTATCAGTGAATGAATAGAATATCATATTTATTGACTGCCTTAGGACAGAAATGGAAAACTTTATCTTTACATTAGAAATGCTTTTGTTTTGGGGCGCCTAGGTGGTTCAGTTGGTTAAGTGTCCAACTTCAGCTCAGGTCATGATCTCAACGTTAGTGGGTTTGAGCCCTGCATGGAGCTCTGTACTGACTGTTCAGAGCCGGGAGCCTGCCTGGGATTCTGTGTCTCCCTCTCTCTCTGCTCCTCCCCCACTTGCACTATGTCTTTCTCTGTCTCTTGAAAATAGATAAATGTTAGAAAAAAAAAGAAAAGAAAAAATATTTTTGTTTTGGGGGCACCTGGGTGGCTGTCTGTTAAGCATCTGACTTCAACTCAGTTCATGATCTCACAGTTTGTGAGTTCAAGCCCCACATTGGGCTCTGTGCAGACAGCTTAGAGCCTGGAGCCTGCTTCACATTCTGTGTGTCTTTCTCTGCTCCTCCCTCACTTGTGCTCTCTCTCTCAAAAATGAATACACATTAAAAATTAAAAAAAAAAAAAGAAATGCTTTTGTTTTTTATTAAATAGTTTGCTCTGTCTAGAAGAGTAAGAAATTTTAATGGTGTCATAAACATAAAGTTGATAAATACTCAGTTGATATTGATTCTGAAAAATCTAGATATTCTAGTTGATTGACCAATTTATTTCTTATGACTATTTTCTAGACCAGATTCTTTTTTAATTTTTTTAATTTTTTTTTATGTTTTATTTATTTTTGAGAGAAAGAGAGACAGTGAGAGCAGGGGAGGGGCAGAGAGAGAGGGAGACACAGAATCAGAAGACAGGCTCCAGGCTCTGAGCTGTCAGCAAAGTCGAACACGGGGCTCAAGGTCACGAATTGTGAGATCATGACCTGAGCTGACGTTGGACACTTAACCGACTGAGCCACCCAGGCGCCCCTCTAGACCAGATTCTTAAGCAATGAGTAGACTCACTATATAAACAAAATAAGCACAAGGCATTTGTGTACAAAATACATGGATATTTTTCTCTATTTTTCAGAATCTTATAGTTTTTTTTTACACCTACATTTGTTTTTGAATATAGATGTGTCTATTAGACTTTCTTTTAGCAGCTACCAACACTGTAGTACTGAATACAAATATCCCTAAATATAGTGGCTTACATGTTATTATGTTTATGGGTTGCAAATAATCTGGGATGGTCCCAACCTGGGCAGGTCTGCTTCTACATGCTGATAGGTGGATAGACTAGGACAAATCTCCACATATCTCATTTTAGGAATCAGTCTGGAAATACAGAGAATATTTTCCTCATGACAATGGCAGAAGCATAAGAGGATAAGGCCAACCACCCAAGCACATTTGTTCACTTCAGATATGGTAACATCCCATTGACCAAAATGAGTAACACGATGAAGCCCAAGTCACAGAGCAGGGAAGTTTACTTCAACTACAGTGAAGCTATTGCAAGAGTGAGGATGTATACCTATATTCCTAGGGTGTGTAAATTTAGGTGAGATCATTAACTCAAATGATCAAAGGATCACCAGATGATACTGGTAAGCAATATTAGCATTTAGACATAGCTTGTTTGGGAGTTATAAGAGATACCATATTTATTTCAATTGATTTTTATAATTAGTTCTTTAAAATGTTAATTCTAACTAAAATCAACTTTGAGCTGCTTACTTCTTTTACCTATGGAATAACTTACCTTCTCTAATAACATTTGTTTCAGTTATCTTTTGCAATGTAACAAATCGTCCCAAAGTTAGGAACTTAAAACACTGATTTTTTTTTATTTGCTTACCATTTTGTGGGTGAACAATTTGGGCTGAGCACAATTTGGGCTGTGCTCAGCTTGGAAATCTTGCTCATCTAGGGCCTCTGCTGGGATGGCTGATGTGTCTGGAAGACTGGATCTTTTTCTCCACGTGTCTCTTATCCTCAAAAAGTCTAAGCATGACTTGTGTTTCTGGCAATAATGCTCAAAAGGGCAAGAGTAGAAAATTCAAGACCCCATGAGGCCTAGGGACTCACACAATGACACTTCCATTACCTTTGATTGGTCCAAGCAAGTTACAAGGCAAGTTTTGATATGGGGAATGAACAGTTATGGTCCCTTATATTAATGTGCCAATATAAATTAGGTAGTTTTGAGGAATGAAATCCATAAAATGTCCTTATGTTGTGTACTTTTTCATGCTTCTTGAGCTAGCATAACATCGTTAAAATTCTCCATTTCTATACTTTCCACATAGAACTGGATCTCTGAGCAGAGATGTCTAAACTTTTTAATTGTGCTTACTATCAAAATTCTTTTGACTTTCATCCCAAGCAAAATATGTAAATATATTTAAGAAATACATATTACCAATAAGGCATATGTTAAATGGCAGAAAAATTTTCTTTCTTTCAAATTCGTGAAAACATTTGGAAGTAAGTTTTTACATTTTTTCATTCCCTTTCAAATGATTCCTTTGCTCATCCCTAGGAAGACCACTGTGTTAGATTATTATGCAGCTTTCCTAATAAGCTAATTCTTATAATGAGTAGGTATATTATTCTGGATAGTCTAACTGTGGTTAAGAGTAGATCTGAAAGTATCTGAGACTTACTAGAATTTTTTTCTAACTTACATAATTAGTCCTAGTGATTGGCAGGCAGTCTATAATAATGCCAACATCCAGACTCCTTCTATCATATTGTTCTGTCCTCTTCTAGATCATCTGGGCACTCTCTATTCATCCAGTGGATGATTAAGGGGAAAAAATGATACTTACATGGGAGATAGTCTAGGCCTAGAAGTGGCACATATTCCTTGTTCCCATATTCCATTGGCAATAATTAATTTACATGGTCACATCTAAATGCAAAGAAGGTTGATAAATGTGTTCCAGCTACACACCAAGAAGGAAAGGAAATGGGCTTTGGGGAAGCCGTAGCACACTTTGCCATAGTGGAAAATACATGACATGTTATCCTCTACTCTTTTACTAGTAATCAGTGATGTGTAAAGCAATTGCTATGTCCTTGAATTTTGTCTGTCTGATTGTTCAACTCAATGAGTAGAACTTTTTAGAGACAAGGCAGGATATAAGTCTAGCCACAAAGAATTCCCCTCCATGTACGTTTCCCGGGACTTGTTAAAACAAACCCCAGCTGCTATTCTTTAGACTATAAAGTAAGTTTCTCATTAATTCTTCCCCTTTAGCAGCTGACAGGCAATTTGACTGCTTGGAAAACACACTGGGTTTTTATGACCCACACGTAAGTAATCATAACCAGCCATATGTAAAACCACAAAGCATAAATTGATGGAACTAATACAATTTTAGCTAACAATATTACAGGTTATATTTTAGCACTACAAAGTCCCTTTTAACATTTCAATGTTGTCCTATAGATGTGCCCTGGATTTGCTTTCCTATAAGAAAGATACATAGTTTTGCTAAAGTTGTTCATTTTTTCTGTTTAACTTTTATTTTCACCTTGCAAATGTTGTTTTCTTTTTATATTGCTGTGTATCATATTTGAAAGTTTGTGTTAAAAATATAATAATTAATTAACATAGAAACATTTTAAGAGCTATTTCAGGGGGAATAATTAATACAGAAATTCATTTTCCTGTTTTCTGTCCAAGGATTATGTTTTCTTCATCTATTATTTTTAGAACAAGTACATCAGATATTTCGCAGAGTTTCATCTTGGTTTAAAATAAGTTGTTTTGAGGATAATGAGTTACTCATAATAAGGTCATAGGGCATTACGCTCTACCAATGTCTGTGTGTGTGTGTGTGTGTGTGTGTGTGTACATATATAAGGTTGAATTGTGTGTCCTCAAATTCATGTGTTGAAGCCTTAACCCCCAATATCTCAAAATGCGACTCTTGGGGCACTTGGATGGCTCAGTCGGTTAAGCATCTGGTTTCAGCTCAGGTCATGATCTTGTGGTTCCCTAGTTCAAGCCCCGCTTTGGACTCTCTGCTGTCACTATGGAGTCCACCTCGGATCCTCTGATCTCCTCTCTCTCTGCTCCTCCTACTTATGCGCGCACTCTCTCTCTCTCTCAAAAATAAATACACATTTAAAAAATGTGACTGTTTTTGGAGATAGGGCCTTTAAAGAGGTGATTAAATTAAAATGAGGGAAGCTATTAGAGTGGACTGTGATGTAATCTGACTGCTATCCTTGTGAGAAGAGGTAACTTGGACACATAGGAACCCCAATGATGAAGACACAGAGAAATGAACAATGCGAGGACACAGCAAGAAGTCTGCCGTTTACCAACCAAGGGGAGAGGCCCCAAAGAAATGAAATCTGTTGACACTTTCCTCTTGGACTTACAGCCTCCAGGTCTGTGAACAAGTCAATTTCTGCTGTGTAAGCCACCCACTCTGCAGTATTTTGTTACGGCAGCTCTAGTAGACTAAGGGTAATAATATATACTAATATTTTATACATATATGAAGATACTATAAGAAAAAAGCAGTGTTAAGTATAACAAATATATAACAAATATTAAGTGGCTGTAGGCCAATTCATTTTTGTAATGCCTTTGAATATTACATATTTTTGAGTTATATTAAAGTTCATTATTTAATTGCTAAAGTTACTACAAAGTTTATTTACATCTCAGAAAAGAAATGAGGAGATGTCTAATGTTATCACAGGCATATGGAATTGTTATTTTTCAGAGCAAATTGTTGCTGATCAGCTATATGTCCAACCTAACAGAAAATGAAAGAAAAATATAAAATCCAAATTTTATAAGGGTTTTATTGCTAATCCAATTTTAAGGCTTGAACAGTATTTAGAATGAACTCCTTCATGTACACTGCAGAAAATAGCTACATAAAAACAAACACATTGGTAGAAAAGGATAAGCCACTTATATATCCATTCCTAATCCCATCTCTAGAGACTTGTGACTCTTTCAGTTAATAAATTTTATATGAACTCTGCTCAAATGTCACCTATCCAGAGAGACTTTACCTGCCCATCCCATCATAATTTCATCTGTATTCATTCTCAGTTTCCTTCTTTTACTTATTTATTTCCATGTAATTTACTTGAGAGTATGTTATATACTTATTTATTTGTTTAATATCTGTCTCCCACACTAAAAGAAAACAAGGATTTTTTTTATTGCCTTACTTCTATATCCTTAGCCTCTAAAGAAGTTTCTAGCACTTAGAAAATGCTCAATAACTATTTACTGAATGGATAGCTTAGTTCATATTTACCCATTGGTTTTTTATGCTTATTTAATTCAGTATAATTGTAATAGTCTCAGAGTTTCATAACTGAACCCCATCTGAACCATGAAGATCACAATCTAATTGGGAAGATTAGAAGATGAATGAAACAGAGGATAATTCAATTTTTAAAAAGTGTCCTAGGTATCCACAGCCACTATGGAAAACAATACAGTGATTCCTCAAGTATTAAGATAGAGTTACCATATGGTCCAGCGTATACGCAGAAGAAATCAAAGCAGGGACCCAAACAGAACTGTGTACGAACATGCTCATAGTAGCATTAGTCACAAGAGTCAAAAGGTGGAAGATATCCACATGTCCATCAACAGATAAATGGATAATCACAATGGTGTATACTTACAATGGAATACTGTTCAGCCTTCTAAATGGAAGGAGATTCTGGCGCATGCTACAAGATGGATGAAACTTGAGGACATCATTTCTGAAGTAAGCTGGTTACAAAGGATGAATATTATATGATTCCACTTGTATGAGTTATTAAAGTAGTAAAACTCACAGAAACAGAAAGTAGAATATGCAGTTGCCAGGGACTGAGAGGAGAGAGAAATGAGGAGTTCTTATTTAATGGGTATAGAGTTTCAGGTTTGAAAGATGAAAAAGTTCTGGAGATTGGTTGTGCAATTATATGAATATCCTTAAAACTATTGAATAATACAGTAAATGGGTAAGATGGCAAACATTATGTTATATGTATTTTACCACAATTAAAAAATGTGTACTATCCAAAAGTGAATTTATGTAGTGCTTATAAGAGCTGAAATATTCTTGACATTTGCTCTTAAAGAAAAGAGTGGGACTAAAGATTATACAAACATAACACATTCACTCCATTATAGTGTCTATATTAAGATCCAAGAATACCAAAGTTTTTATACCGCCTACTGGATTATGATTCCAATAAAAAACGAATAATGGAGCTGAATTCTTCATAAATAAACACATTTTGCATCTTCTTAAAATAATCATGTTTGGTAAAATATTAAAGATTATTAAGTTTGAGATTTTAAAAATTACATGGATGAGTAAAATAAGGCACACACTCTTAAGTCCATTGAGATGAAACATAAAAACTAGGTCTCAAGACTCACAAATTGTTTCTACCATAGATACTTTTTCTTAACAGTGAAAGAAAATAAGAATTAGAAGTTCATATTTATAATTTAATCTGTATTTGAGATTTGGTTTTATTAATATTTTCAGTTATTAAAAAAGTTTATGTTATTTTTCAAAGACTACTAACCAACATATTAAGGCAAACTCAAGGGGCACCTTGTTGGTGCCTCCAAACTTGATTTCAGCTCAGGTTGTGGTATCACTGTTGTGGGATCGAGCACCACATCAGGCTCTGTGCGGAGCATGGAGCCAGCTTGGGATTCTCTCTCTCCCTCTCTCTCTGACCCTTCTACACTTGTGTAAGAAGCATGTTCTCTCTAAATAAGTAAGTAAGTAAGTAAGTAAATAAATAAATACCTTAAAATAAAAGACAGATTCTAAACTACTTCTAGGTGTATTTATGGTCCTATCATGGAGTCATCAAAGTTGAAAAGAAATTTTCAAGTAATTGTTTGAAGTAAAAATAGAAATGGTAATTATAGTAACAATAAAATAGATAAAAATATTATTGTCACTGTTAGATTTATAATTAATAAATAGCATTTAAATAGGTAACATTTCCACATGCAATTCTATATGGCTTTCGTCTTAGGTCAATAAAAATATTTGAATATTACCATCTCACAAAAGAAATGCTAACAGATAACATATTTTGCTTCTCTACTCTTTTTTTGAATAGTTATTTTTCATCTTAAAATCTCTAGGAAGAAAAAACCTAATTAGGGAATTTTTTAGAAAACAAGGGTAAGTGTAAATATACACTGTCATTGTGAATATATAATAATGTTGCTTAGGAAAAAGACCAAGGCATGGGCTCAGTATTTGAAGCCAAATTTGTCCTATTAGATTATAAAAGTCTCTGGCCTAAGATCTGCCCTTATGATAAGGCCTTTGCCTTAGAATTAGAGATAGATTTTTCAGCTGCAATTCAGTACTCTCCTACGCTTTCTCTGCCTTCATTTCTACTCTTGAGAAAATTCATATGGGAACACTCTGAAGGAGGACACAATGAGAATATGTGTGTCCTCTGGGAGAACCTGGGTTCAAATACATTTCTGTTATCAAGATCAAAATTTGCAAATGTTACCAAATATAAAATTGTTAGGACTCTCTGAATACTGCTAGGTCAAGTGCTAAGTAAAATCTGTCCTGAACAAATTTTGAAGACACCAAGCATATTTGGCAAGTGGAAATGTGTTCCCTCTTTTCATACTGTCAATACAAAGAGTGTTTTCTAAATCAAGCCCTATGTTTTCTGCTGATGGCAAAAGTTATAAGTGACTCAGGTCAATTGTGACAGTAGGAGAGAAACACAATCAGCCTGGGGACCAAGAATTTCAAAATCTATGCCAGCCTTCATTTATTCAGTCTGGGGAATATTCAGTGTTGTTTCTTCTCATGTTTTCTGTTTTATCCATCCCACTGATGGAAAAATATCATCATCATCATCATCATCATCGTCATCATCATCATCATCAACAACAACAAAAGAAAAAAATCTTAAAGCAGAAAAGGAAAGGAAAGTAGCTAAGGCAGCTCTTAAAATTGAATTGCTCACTCAAAAGCATTTACTCAAATTAAGCACCCAAAATAACAGGTAGGAAAATTTCAAAATACTAGACAATGTTTCCCCACAGTGCTAGAGCAGAGACAACACAAACTACCAGGCAATGAGGAATCTTAATGGGAGTATTTTGAATTACCCTAAATGTATGATTTATGTGTTGATTTCAGTGCACAGAGGTAGTATGCATATGCAACACGGTATGCATATAGATTATATGTTCTGAACACAACTAAAAGAAAGGGCCACTTTACAAGGTAATTCATTATATAGATACATACACATGCACCTATATACACTAATGTAACAAATAGTTCATGTTTGTATATATGCTAAATACAGGCAATGCACTCTGATCTTTGCTTTCTTCTTTAATTTTTTTTGTTTTAATATTGGTGGAGATCTAATCAATGGTTTCACAGTCCATTAATGGTTTCTCAGAGTAGTTTGAAAGGAATGATGTGCATGAATTAAAATGAACCAACTATAATTCCCCCTACTAAGTCACCTTTAAATCATTACAACTTGTTACGAGATTATGAGGAATAAATTGCTTGATATTAAAATGTTATGCAAAAACTTTAGTATGGTATTTTCAGTTCCAAATTCTACCTAATTAAGATTTCATCTCTTCTATTCACCCTTCCTTATTTCCACAATCAAAAGTACTCTTGGTATTACTAAAATTCAAGAGAAGTATAATGGGCTTTCCTCTTTCAGTGGGCACTGAAAGATCTAGATTTTGATAAATCAACAGGTGTATTTGCCTTCTTCATTAGATCATAAGTTCTTTAGGCCTTTATATACATTTTATAACTCAAGGTTGTGTCCTTCATGGTACTAACGTGATGATTTCCAAGTAAGCACTTAACAAATGTCTAGTGAACAATTTAGGAGGCAGGAAAAGAGCGAATGGTGAATGGTCATATAGGGATTTCAGAAAATTATGATAGCAAAGAGTGAATTTTAAAAGGTCAGAATTAGGATTTCATTTTTCTCCATTTTAAGTATTTATAAAATGTTCTATCTGTGAAGACTTTTTAAAAAAATTTGGTTTGTTTTTGTTTTTACTTTAAAGAGAGAGAGAGAGAGAGAGAGAGAGAGGGAGAGAGGGGCAGAGTGAAAGAGAGAGAGAATCTTAAGCTCTTGAGTTCCCACACGGAACTCAATCCCACAACCCTGGTATCATGACCTGAGCCGAAATCAAGTGTGGGACACGCAATCGACTGAGGCACCCAGGTGCCCCTCTATCTGTGAGGACTTTTTAGAACTACTTTGTATATGAACTTACTTTTAGGTTCTTCTTCATAACTAAAAACTTTCTAATGTGTTACACTCCTAGTTCTTCTTCTACATGATTCACGTATGAGCTCACACAATGTAGAGTTATTTTTCTTCCAACCACAGTAACATGATCCTCCTCTCACTGCTGCTCTGAAGAATTAGTGGCACCTCCATTCAATGTGGGGATCTTTTACCTACATTTACTACCTGTCTCTCATGGATATTGGATGCCAATCTCCTTGGTTTCAAGTAATGCAGGTGTCAACTGATTATTTTGAGCCATGGATAGATTTGTAACTGCTAAAAATGCCCAAATACAGTCAGCTTCTTATTTCCCACACAAGTTAACTTTTTAATGACACAACATTTTGACACAAACTGGGAGATGAAAGAATGGTTTAAATAATCAAGTATGTTCTGAATTTACTTTATCTCTTTGTTTTTACTGATCTCCATTTCCAGGTGGAATATGTGAGTATTCTGGTTAAATTGATTTATATGATTAAGTCATTTGGGGAGCCAAGCTATGTCAGACCTTTGGGCTTTAACAGACATAATATACACACAAGGGTGAACTCACCTGACATCCAACCCTCAATGATTGAAGGTGGGTTATGAGAGAATTATGCCAGGCATCCCAAATAATTTAAAAGGAAAAGATATGGTAGGGATTAATACAAAAACAAAACAAAAAAGAAGACGGGTCTTTAACTCTGACCTATGAAGATAGGAACAACTATTTGGGGAAAAGTTGTCAATACAAAGCATTAAGCGAGTGATATGGCATGATTCAAGATTAATCAGGAAAAAAATCCCTTCATCTCTTTCAAGTAGAAAGGGGCTTAATAGAGAATATAATGTGCTCAACACATTGGGGAAGATGGAGTACTGATAATCTGAATGGGATCTGAGTAGAGGTCCAGCTATGGTCCAGGGAGATGGAAAGTTGCAGTTGTCACCTAAAGGTTAGGAACCTATAGATAATTGCAGCTGACATCACAGCAACTCAATCATGCATGACCTTCAGAGCACAGCAATTCAGTCAGAAATTAAATAAAATTCACATCTATCCAAATATCTGCCACATCTTTCAGGAGAAAAAAAATGATTTCTACCCCTTGCTCTGTCTTTTAAGTATCTCATAGTAAATTTCATGTTTAGCAGAACCTAAAACATAAGAGGAATCCTCAGGAAATTGGAGCTGGAGGGCAGTCAAGCCAACCAAGGCCAATGATAGCATACACCAGACGCCTACTGGTGAAAACTCACAAAGACAGAGTGGTAGCAGATATGTGGGGCCTCTCTTGCCACAAAATTCTAGAGGTAGCACACAGAAATCAGGCAGGGGCAAATGCCAGATTTTAAGGGAAAGGGTCTGAAACTTGAACAGTGGTGGGTTTTATTAGAGACTTCTGATTAGCAAAATAATGGCAAGATCAGGGAGAAGGGTATAACAGCAATGCAATGTGTCTGTATCGTGGCTGTAGTCGCATCCTTTTAGCTCAGCGTACATGAGATTGGAAATATTAACCCCTCCCCTGGTATGATCAGGAGGCTGTGTGCATGCCTTGTGACTGCAGTTATAAAATTTTTTGAACAAATGGCATTACTCATTATCTTATCTTGATTGGGTGACTACTAGCTTCCTTCTTGATGTAACTAAAGAAGTTACAGGCCAAGTATTGCAATTGACCAAGATAGAGTGCTTTAATTATTGGAGGAGAGTAGTGGGCTTTCATGAAATCAACTCTTTTCATGTCTTGGACAAGTTAACCTTTACTGTGCTCTTCTATTTCCAGTCTATATTTCTTTTATCTGTGAAGACTTTTTTTTCAGAAACAGATTGAAATTTTCATTACTTGAGATAGCGTCATCATGCAAGCAGTATGATTAAGTGTATTGTTTCCAAATCTTCCATTCCTACCTGTTATAGAACTATGCATTTATTATGACATACAACTGTACCTCCCAGCAGGATAGCCAGAGTATATTTTCTTGCTCTTTTGCTATTGGACTTGTCCATATGACTTGCTTTGACCTGCAGAATGTTGGCAAATATGATGTAATCAGGAGCCTTAAATATGATTTGCTCTCTGTGGTCTGACACGAGAAGATCATGTTCCAGGGGTAGATCTTGCTACCCCTTCAGCTGAGATTCAGAAAACTAACAGAAAAGACCTGAACCCTTCCAGAACTGTGGATCCAGCTTTGTTCAGTTGAGTTTAGCCCCAACCTGCCTAACCTCAGCAGACCTAAATACCAGGGAACCTGTGAGTGTGATATTCGTTTTCATTAGCCACTGAAATTCTTAGGTTGTTGTTGTTGTTTTATTGTTACATAGCAAAACCTAATACAGTTTTGTTGGTTGCACTACTTTAGTCTTCAATTATCTTTGCCTTTATTTTTCCTCTGGATATGGTAAAATTCATCCTTGGAGAATCTTTTGAGTATCAGGCTGAGTTCTTCTCATTGTATGGTAGTAACATTATTTGCCTATGATAATGAGGATTAATTATTTCAACAAGTAAAGTAATTTTTTTTCCCTACTGGTCCAGTGGCATGAGAAGTAAAAAAAAAAGTGTCAGTCTCCATTTCTACTCCGTGGGAGTATTGCTGTGTCTTCTGGTAGAATCATTAATCTCTTGGTGATTATGGTCTTTGTGGCAGAGAAAACTAGGGCCAACAAACATTACCACCCTTCCTTGAAGTTGACTTAGGGCCATGTGGTTGAGTTCTGCCGATGGGAATGTGATTGGAGACATATCACGTCTGTGGCACTTCAGAGATGACATGTTTTCTTCAGGGTTCTCCCTCTGCTGTCAGCAAAATGTTGGAGGCCATGTATTAAGAAAGAAGTTCTACAAAAAGGTTATAGCCAGTCCTTCCACATAGTAAGGTAGAAGAGAGACTCTAACAATATTTACATGAACAAGAAATAAGCCTTTGTGGAGTTAAGACACTGATATTTTGGAGATTGCTTGCCATATGACTAAAATTAATACATAATTAATATAAAATCTAACCTAGCAAAGTCCAAAGTTTTGAGAACAATAAGCAAAAAATTACTGAATGAATTTTACACTACAGCTATACTGACTTCCGTTCTTTGGCACCCAGAAAATTATAGTTGAGCTATAAGAGAAAGATCACCATATGGTAGTTACTCATTCAGACATATTCAGAATGGCGTCTGAAATTCCAATGTTTTTCTCCTAATTAGGACAGTAACTGAGTCTTCAAAAACTTATTTCAATATTCTTTAAGGCCAACTACATCTGGGTAGTGGAGGAAATGTTAAGACCCATACACTGTATGGGGTGAAATGATTGCTTCATTTATTTTGCTCTAAAAGCAATTCCTTGAACAGAAGCAGAATTTTTCACATAAAACTATAATGATGGAGTATGTCTATAGATGTTAGTGCTAACAAAAGCTTTGCAGGAAGAAAAGGCAAATGCACATCCAGAATAATTTTCTTTCATAGCTAGGTATAGAAATTCTATGATTAAAGAGTTCAAATTAAATTAACTTGCCTACCATATGGCTTTCTAATTCCAATGTTTAGAAAGAAAGTAGCAGTTAATCCAGTGCAAGTGATGATTAGCCCAATGTTATTACTCATTGTTTCTTAGAAGAGATTAATAGTTAATAAAATAATCATAAAAGTTTATTCCACTGTGATTATTCAGTATTTATTTGGGAAATCAAAATTATGTCCTTGATGGATATCTTATTAACTGAATGTGGCAGAATAGGCTAGCTCTTTCTAACCAAATCTATTTCTTGCTAGGCACACAGCTACATTACTATGGCAAGTTGCATTTTCTTTTTCTCTTTCTTTCTTTCTTTCTTTCTTTCTTTCTTTCTTTCTTTCTTCTTCTTTCTTTCTTTCTTTCTTTCTTTCTTTCTTTCTTTCTTTCTTTCTTTCTTTCTTTTTAATGTTTACTTATTTTTGAGAATGACAGAGACAGAGAATGAGCCGGTGAGGGGCAGACAGAGAGGGAGGCACAGAATCTGAAGCAGACTCCAGGCTCAGAGCAGTCAGCACAGAGCCTGACATGGGGCTCACACCCACAAACTGTGAGATCATGACCTGAGCAGAAGTTGGATGCTCAACCAAGTGAGCCATCTAGGCACCACGGCAAGTTGCCTTTTCTAAAGATGATTGCAACAGAACCTCCCATTGCCCATGATTTCATTCATTGTGATCTTGCTACACTCCTGTTGAAGAAATGGAGCCTATTTCTCTAATATTGCCATTAAAATATGGCAAAAGCAACACTGTGCCAATTCTAGCATAATTGTATATTGAACAGGCAGTTTCCTTTTTCCTGCTTCTTGGAATGTTTGCTCTTCTCAGAATTTAGTTATCATCTTATAAGAATCCCATGTCACATGAAAAGACTTCTTATGGATGTTCTGATCAACAGTCCCAGCTGAGCTACCAGTAAATAGCCAGTATCAATTTTCAATTATGTGAGGGGGCTATGTTGAATTTGAAAACCATTGGGGCGCCTGGGTGGCGCAGTCGGTTAAGCGTCCGACTTCAGCCAGGTCACGATCTCGCGGTCCGTGAGTTCGAGCCCCGCGTCGGGCTCTGGACTGATGGCTCAGAGCCTGGAGCCTGTTTCCGATTCTGTGTCTCCCTCTCTCTCTGCCCCTCCCCCATTCATCCTCTGTCTCTCTCTGTCCCAAAAATAAATAAAAAATGTTGAAAACCATTGACTAGACTCTTTATGATTATTGACCCATCCAGCATCAAAGTACAACCACATATGACCTTACTTGAAAACCATCCAGCTGAGTCTGGTTAATTTTCAGAACCAGGAGAGATGATAATGAATCCTTCCATGAAGGCATTAAAATTTGGGATGGTTTGTTTAAGATTTGAGGTGGTTTGTTAAGCAGTTATAGATAACCATAACACTACTTTCCCAACCATCTACGTTGTTCAATATGACTCTGGTCATAGAACTGTGTTCTGGCCAATGAAATATTCATTGGAGGTGTTAAATAGTATTTTCAGACTTGACCCATAAAAATAATAAAAATTTCCATGTAATCCAATACACTTTCCCTCATTTTCTCTCTCTCTCTCCCTCTCCCTCTCCCTCTTCCTCTTCCTCTCCTTCCCTGCCTCCCTCCCTCCCTCTCTGTCTCTGTCTCTGTCTCTCTGTCTCCAGAAGCTGGTGCCCAAAATGACTCTGGAAACCACATGGTAAAGAAGTCAGAGTGTAAGTCACACTAGGACCTTGAAGAACTGTATAGAGGAGAGCCCCCACTACCAGCATAAATGGAGCTTAGACTAGATTGACCAAGCAATACATTTTTGGGAGGTTAAACAGATAAGATTTGGGGTTGTATATTATACATTAACTTATATTCACTTATATTATGTGATATTCTGGCATGCCCCTTAACTTTCATGTCTGTAAAGTAGAAATAATAAGCCCTGATCCTCAGGTGTCACTGAGTTCCTATAAATAACAGATTCTATACTGGTTCCTAAGATGCTTCTTTTCTTTAAAATGTGTATTTACTTTTGAGAGACAGAGAGAGAGAGAGAGAGAGAACAAGTATGGAAGGGGCAGAGAGAGATGGAGACAGAGGATCCAAAGTGGGCTCTGTCCTGACAGCCAACAGCCTGATGCGGGGCTCGAACTCACAAACTGCAAGATCACGAGCTAGGCCAAAATCAGACGCTTAACTGAGCCACCCAGGCACCCCAAGATGCCTTTTAAACTAAAAAGTAGAATAAAATAGCAATCATATTGATAGTTAAGTTTTTGTTCTTGAAACAAAGTATGAAAGGCTGCATAACATGAACTTTGCAATCAAATGTATTCGATCCATCAGTCCTTATTGGAAGGTATTTGGGCTGTTTGTGAAAGTATAGTAAGATCATAAGGTATAATTTGCTGTAGGTAGAACCTGTTAGTCACTCAACTTACATACGTTTCCTTCTTAGAAATAAATATATCAGTTGCTGAAAGGAAACGTTATTAGCACCCATGATCCTAATGGCAGAAATCCTAGTTAACTATCAGCTTCAGAACTTAAAACTCAACAAATCCTCATTTGACTTTGACTTCAGTTTTTCCTTTTTTTTTTTCTTTTTTGCTTTGGCTTAATTCCGTATTTTTTATTGGTAATTACTAGAAAATGAATGAATATAAATTTTACTTTCTATTTAACACTTTGGTAAGCAGAAGGAGAAAAAAAGGAAACAATCCAATAGTTTACTCTTATTTTAGCAAAAACAGTATGATATTCTTCTTCAAAAATATAGCAAGTGATTAAATAATTATGTATAAATAGAAAACATGGGTAAATGAGGCAAAACAATTGTCACAAGAGTTGCACGAAGAGATCAGCATTTCTCTGTCAAACACAATCCATAAAAAAGAAAAGGAGAAAGTTCTAATTTGGGAAATGCATTCTAGAATACAAACTGGAAAAATAAAGGTTATGTAAAATAAAGATATTTACCTCAGAAGAGGTATGCAGTTGAAGAATATAGTTTTGAAATAAAGAAAGAAATACAATGTTTGGGATTTCAAGGAGAACGAATCATGAGTTATTGACTCATTAAAATGACTGTAGGCTCACATCAACACTGTTTTAATCTACAATATGACAAATTTTCAAGCTTATAAATATTTAACAACAATTTAAGTGATCATTATAAAGACTATGGCCAATTAAAAGTGCTATAGACTGTATAATACAGGATGCAGCATCTTTTTTTTTTCTTTTAGTTTGAAGTAATGGTATATTGCCAATAGTTTGTGACTCCACCTGAATAAAACATTTTAGCATTTTATGTCATTTTACGTATAATTAGGGAAAGGAGCACTTGCTCTTGATGTGTGGAGCCGTGTAGAAACCATTTTATATTTGTGGTCTCCTAAAATATTTTTAATTGGAAAAATACTTTACAAATTTAATATCTCTTCATCTCTGTTTCATAATTAACTTGAAAATGGGAGTCCATATGGCAGATGAGCAACATTTAATAAAAATAGCTGACTAGCTTGCCAGAAACAGTGATGTTGTAGTGAAAAGATTTGCACGTTACATAATTCATGATTTTTATGGGAGACATAGGGTTAGTCATAAGAACCGTTTTGAGTTTAGAGCGAAACCAAGATATACCACCGTTTTGATAATGAATAATGCAAACGACATCTACCCTCCATGAACTACAGAGCAGAGAAAGCAGCCATCTAACATAACTCATTAGGAAAATAAATAAATAAATAAATGTGAAAAACATCCAGCTTGATGGAACTTGATGGAAATCTGCAAAGAAAGATTGTTTTGTTTTTTTCCCCTCTGTTCTTGATTAATTTGTAAAAACAAGTTTGCACATTGTCTAGTTCTTAAAGCCTTTGGGAAACTAAAAGCTAATTAAGCAACGTGGTCCTTTTTCCCCCCTTCTTTTCCGATGAACTGATGCAATATTTTATCATGAAGTTTTATTATTGCAAATGATGCAGGCCATCCACATGATAAGACGTTAAAAATAAATAACTAAAAAGCTCATGCCTGGAAAGACACAATGAGCCCAACTCATTATAGTGCCTTCCCAGCGCCAGACTAGGGTTTGCATTGTGTCAGCATTTCCATGACTTGCTCTGTTGATTACATGAATGGAATTATAAAGATTCATTTCAGATTCCAACTCAGACTTCAACAAATAAAGTATACTTTTCTTGGTCAACTTCTTGAGAAATTCAGAATATGACACATTCTCTTCTTATAAATTCGAGAATGCATAATTCTTCAGACCCAAAAAAGAAAGAACTTCACCCACGACCCTCAACTACAGCCACAAGGAGACAAAATTTATGATTTTCTCTGTAATTTAATTACTGTGCAAACTTTTTGTTAGTGTGTAAAAGTAATTATATGTTTATAAAGAAAAAATATTAAATGGCATGTAGAGTCACTGTCTGAAAGTCTCTGATGACAATTGGTTGGACATGGTTTGAAAATTCAGACATTACAGACATATAAAAAACTGTCTTCCTTACTCCATACTCTTCCAATAACATAAAACTATTAACTTATTTATGTTCAACTTTGCAAAAGAACCTTTTATATACATAAAAAAGGAATAATACTAGTTCACTCTTCCATTTCTTGCTTTTTTCATTTAAGTGCCTATTGTTTTCTTCTTTCTGTACCAACATGTATATATAACTATGTGACTCTTTTTAATGGCTACATAATATTCTGTTGGGTGGGTATATCAAAATTAATCAACAAGTACTAGCCACATTGATAATTTATGTGGATTATACTTCTTTTGTTACTATAGACAATGGTTTGTTGACCGTATTTAGATACCACACTACATTCTAATTAGGATGTGAACTCCTCAGTTAGTTATACATATTGTGTAAAAAGGACCTTATCTTTCTTGTTAAACCATTTTCTTATCACTCCCAAGAATATTTGTTTCACAGGTGAAATTCAATAAATATTATATGTTGGTAGAAAATGCATTTATATCATTTGTGTGAAAAAGAGTTGAGTAAATTTCTAAAAGTGAAATCCAAGTCAGTTGGTAAAAACATCTTTAATTTTCATAGCTATTGCCAAATTTTCCTTCAAATAGCTGGCACCAATAGTAGTTGAAAAAACTGTATATTTCTCCATTCCTTCACAAGCTCTAAATGTTATCAAACATTTGCATTTTCTGTATCTATTTGGTAAAAAATAAATAACAAACGTAATGTCTAATTTTTAATGGCATTTATTAAAATTTAAGTGAGACGGAAATACTTTCTAATGCAGACTGAGTATCTCTAATTTGTTTTTATTCAACACGTCTATTACTTTAGCAGGCTACTTTTCTTGAAACCATTGTAAACTAAAGATATTAGCTCTTTGTTGGGTCGCCTGGGCGGCTCAGTCAGTTAAGCGTCCAACTTCGGCTCAGGTCATGATCTCAGAGTTCGTGAGTTCAAGCCCCGCATCACGCTCTGTGCTAACAGCTTAGAGCCTGGAACCTGCTTCAAATTCTATGTTTCCCTCTCTCTGTGCTCCTCCCCCACTCATGCTCTGTCTCTCTTTCCTTCAAAAATAAATAAAAACATTTAAAAAAAATAAAAAAAGATATTAGCTCTTTGTCAACATTTTTCTTGGTTAGTTGTGAGGATTTGTTTCCCTGTTCTTCTCATTCCAATATTTAAAATTTTTATCTTCTGTATAGAGTGTGTTACATAACTTCTATTTTTTCTTCTACACATTTCATTTTTATGAAACATATACTTATTCATTGTCTTTATGTGGCAGATACTCTTCTGCGTGCTTAGGATACATTACTGAATGAAAAGATGTGCATCCTTGTGGGAAAATAATTATCACATCAACCCATATGTGTGTTGATATTAGGAATAACATGGGCAACTCAGTTTAATTTTCCTCCAAATTGGGTTATCTTTTTTAAAAAAAATCTACTGAATTATTTTCATTAATTAGAAATACCCTTCTTATCATAAACTAACTGCATTTTGTTCTATTTATAGCCCCTTACTCCATCTCAATTTCATATTCACTGATTTGAAATTTATAAGATTCACAATAAATTTTAATATATGGGGGTGCTAGTCTTTCCTAATAATGAATCCTAGTTTTCAAGATTTTCTTGTCTACATGTATATATTTTTGTCTAAGTAGGCCTCAGTCCTGTTTTTTTTCATTTCCCCAAAATATACAAAAACTTAATTTGTAATTTTATTACTATCACAGTGGATGGATACATTAATTTCAAGAGAATTATCTCCTGTTTCCAACTGTGATTTTCTAACAAAAAACAGATTATAACCTTCAGATTACTCAAAGATTGTAGATTTTTCTCTTTAGTGTTCTAAAGTTTTACTCAAATATGTATTGGACATATCTAAGCAGGGCTAATTCTTTTTTTTTTAATATTTATTTATTTTGAGAGAGAGAGAGAGAGAAAGAGAGATGAGGGTGGGCAGAGAGAGAAGGAGACAAAGAATCTGAAGCAGGCTCCAGGCTCTGAGCTGTCAGCACAGAGCTGGATGTGGGGCTTGAAATCACGAACCATGAGATCATGACCTGAGCCAAAGTCGGACGCTTAACTGACTGAGCCACCCAAGCGCCCCAAGCAGGGCTAATTCTTAATTACATTTATTATATTTAATTAAAATTAAACTTTTTATTTTATTGTAAGTGCCGTTATTCTTCCCCTATATTATCTTCCTGGTTATGGGTTTCATGTTAGAAAATTCATGTTAGAATATTCATGTTAGAAAATGATGTATTAGTTTGCTAAGACTACTGTAACAAGTTACCAAAACCAGTGTTTGAAAACATCAGAAATTTATTCTTTCTCAATTCAGGAGGCCAGAAGTTCAAAATTGTGTCAGTCATGTTGCTTTCATCTGAAAGCTCGGGTTGCTTTCATCTGAAAGCTTCAAGGGGGAATCTGCTCCTAGTCTTTCCAGTTTCTGTTGGTGGCAATCCTTAGCATTCCTTGGCTGGTAGGACCATCACTTTTATCTCTAACTCTGTTATCACATAGCCTTCTCTCTGTCTTTTCACATGACTGTCTTACTTGAACAGCAGTTATAAGGTTCATGGCCCACCCTAATCTGGTATGACTCATCTTAACTAATTACATCTGAAAAGACACTATTTCTTTAATTTTTAAAAATGTTTATTTATTTTTGAGAGAGAAAGAGCATGAGCAGGGGAGGGTGAAAGAGGGACAGAGACAGAGAATCCAAATCAGTCTTGCTGCTGTCAGTGTAAAGCCTGACATGGGGCTCGAACCCATGAACCTTGAGATTGTGACATGAGCCAAAGTTGGATGCTCAACCACTGAGCCACCCAGACACCCCAAGTCACTATATCTTTTTTTTAATGTTTATTTATTTATATTTGACACAGAGAGAAAGAGATGGGGGGGAGGGGCAAAGAGAGAGGGAGACACAGAATCCGAAGCAGGCTCTAGGCTCTGAGCTGCCAGCACAGGGCCCAATGTGGGGCTCAAATTCATGAACCCTGAGATCATGACCTGAGCCCAAGTCAGATGCTTAACGGACTGAACCACCCAGATGCCTCTCAAGTCACTATTTCTAAATAAGGCTACATTTCAAGGTTCCAGATAGTCATGAATTTTGGAGGGGCACTATTCAGCAACATACCAGGCATTGTACTCAAGTTTATCTTTATTTCTCTCTGTTCCTCTTTTTAATGAGAGCTACTACCTCTGCCCTGGAAACCACAAGTTTGCTTTACGGCACTATAGATTAGAAGTTTCCCTTCTAGAATTTCATATAAATATTTCCTATTTTGTGCCTGGCTTCTTTAACATTTTCTACAATTCATCCATGTTACTGCTTGTGTCAATGATTTGTTCCTTACTAATGCTGAGAAGTGTCCCATTTTACTGATATGCCACAATTTATTTGTTCATTTACCAACTGAGGGACATTTATGTTGTTTCTCATTTTTGTATATTATTAATAAAGTTGCTAGAGATATTCATGTATAAATCTCCACATGGGCATAAGTTTTCATTTTTCTTGAGAAAATTACAATTGATGAGTTATATGTTATAAGTATCTTTTACATTTTAAGAAACTACTAGGCTGTTTTCCAAAATTGTTGCATGATTTTACATTCTTACCAACAATATATTACAGGTCAATTGATGCTGTATAGTTTTTTATCATAGGAATTAGCATAATCTATAACTATATACATAATTATGTAATTATCTCCATGATTGTATGTAAGCTTTATAAGAAAAAGGAATTGCCTATGTTTTATTTACCCCAGACATGTTGTGGGCACATGGTAATTATTTGTTAATATAAAAATAATTGAATCTAAATATTGGCTTCAAAGGTGATGTGACTATGTTTTCAGATTTAAAAAATAATAATTTAATCTCTTAGGTTTGATGTTTTTCACAGTTAGCGAAAAAGCCAGGCCTTGCTACATTTCTAAGCCAAACTTGTGGCTTCAATTGCTAATCTAAGGGTAGTTGATTGTATATTCAGTGTACAGGGTATTGTTTGTGAAGCTCATCCTTTATTATTTTCTTTTGGCCACAGGCAACATGTGCAAACACAAAGATAACCGTAATCAACAAAGGCATTGATTTCAAAATAAGAAAATTATGTGGATATTTAGAGATAATGAATTAAATTCATGAGAGTGCCACCTAAAGTACTTTGAAATGCTTATGATTATATCACTTTTAGGGGAAATTTTAGCAAGAACAATGATAAGTTCACTAATGGAGCTACTATTTATACCAGAATATGAGAGGGGTATGTAAAACAGCTAAATAGTGATTTTGGAACTAGCACTCCACTGAAAGCTTTCTTAGTTTAACTGCCTTTTTTCCTACAAATCAGTTTTTCTTAGGGGAAAAAAAGCACAAATGTTTATTGAATAGAATTGTGTTTTACATGATGTTTTTTATACCCATGGCAACACTGAACAATTCAAGAAGTGACTTGCTGAATAAAAATAGCCATGATTATCTGCTTAGTCACAGGATAGGAACAGCATTAAACATTATAAAAAATTTGTTCGAAG
The DNA here is from genome assembly GCF_022079265.1 of Lynx rufus. NCBI lineage: Eukaryota > Metazoa > Chordata > Mammalia > Carnivora > Felidae > Lynx > Lynx rufus. The sequence continues at coordinate 155,606,528 of NW_025814834.1, forward strand.
AGACGAAACCCTCTAAGAATGTTTAAATCATTAATAATGCTATCAGGAGCTACTTTATTAAGTGTATGGCATGACACTGGTGTTACATTATTTCTTTACGTACCATGAGATCTCTAATATTGGCCTAGAGAATTGTAGTAAACCATCACAATTTACTGACATATATTAAGGCCAACTCACGAAACAATGCAGAATCTCTAATAGACATGAATTCATGGCTTAATATGAGCTTGAAACAAGGAAATAAAATTCCAAAGGAATTCCAGTAGTCTTTGTAACTTGGTGTGTGTGTGTGTGTGTGTGTGTGTGCGTGTGAGTGTAGTATTTGCTACCTTTCTGATTAGTGATTCTGAAGAGGAAATATGCTATCTTAATAAATTTATACTATGAGCACAAACAGTAGTCAGTAAACTAAATATTTTAGTATGCATGCTAACGAGAATAGCTTGAATGATAAAAAATGAAATCATTTGACAGAGTATATAACTTTCCCAAATATTAAGAATAGATAGTCAATTGGTAACCTTTGAGTTTTTCACACATTGGAAGAAAAATTTATACCCATGATTTAGATTAAGAGGTCTGTGTCGGGATTCTGGGAAGATGGCGGCGTAGGAGGACGCTGGGCTCACCGCGCGTCCTGCTGCTCACTTAGATTCCACCTACACCTGCCTAAATAACCCAGAAAACCGCCAGAGGATTAGCAGAATAGAGTCACCGGACCCAAGTGCAGACGAGAGGCCCACGGAAGAGGGTAGGAAGGGCGGCGAGGCGGTGCGCGCTCCACGGACTGGCGGGAGGGAGCCGGGGCGGAGGGGCGGCTCGCCGGCCAAGCAGAGCCCCCGAGTCCGGCTTGCAAAAGCGGAGGGGCCTGACGGACTGTGTTCCGACAGCAAGCGCGACTTAGCGTCTGGGAGGTCATAAGTTAACAGCTCTGCTCGGAAAGCGGGAAGGCTGGAGGACAAAGGGAGGGTGAGCTGCGGAGCCCCCGGACGACAGAGCTCAGTTTGGCGGGGAACAAAGGCGCTAGCCAGCGCCATCTCCCCCGCCCATCCCCCAGCCAAAATCCCAAAGGGAACCGGCTCCGGCCAGGGAAATTGCTCGTTCCGCGCAAACACCCAACTCTGTGCTTCTGCGGAGCCAAACCTCCGGCAGCGATCTGACTCCCTCCAGCTGCCACAGGGCCCCTCCTGAAGTGGATCACCTAAGGAGAAGCGAGCTAAGCCTGCCCCCCCTGCCGCCGTGCACCTTGCCTTCCCACCCCAGCTAATACGCCAGATCCCCAGCATCACAAGCCTGGCAGTGTGCAAGTAGCCCAGATGGGCCACGCCACCCCACAGTGAATCCCGCCCCTAGGAGAGGGGAAGAGAAGGCACACACCAGTCTGACTGTGGCCCCAGCGGTGGGCTGGGGGCAGACATCAGGTCGGACTGCGGCCCCGCCCACCAACTCCAGTTATACACCACAGCACAGGGGAAGTGCCCTGCAGGCCCTCACCACACCAGGGACTATCCAAAATGACCAAGCGGAAGAATTCCCCTCAGAAGAATCTCCAGGAAATAACAACAGCTAATGAGCTGATCAAAAAGGATTTAAATAATATAACAGAAAGTGAATTTAGAATAATAGTCATAAAATTAATCGCTGGGCTGGAAAACAGCATACAGGACAGCAGAGAATCTCTTGCTACAGACATCAGGGGACTAAGGAACAGTCACGAGGAGCTGAAAAACGCTTTAAATGAAATGCAAAACAAAATGCAAACCACCACGGCTCGGATGGAAGAGGCAGAGGAGAGAATAGGTGAACTAGAAGATAAAGTTATGGAAAAAGAGGAAGCTGAGAAAAAGAGAGATAAAAAAATCCAGGAGTATGAGGGGAAAATTAGAGAACTAAGTGATACACTAAAAAGAAATAATCTACGCATAATTGGTATCCCAGAGGAGGAAGAGAGAGGGAAAGGTGCTGAAGGGGTACTTGAAGAAATAATAGCTGAGAACTTCCCTGAACTGGGGAAGGAAAAAGGCATTGAAATCCAAGAGGCACAGAGAACTCCCTTCAGACGTAACTTGAATCGATCTTCTGCACGACATATCATAGTGAAACTGGCAAAATACAAGGATAAAGGGAAAATTCTGAAAGCAGCAAGGGGTAAACGTGCCCTCACATATAAAGGGAGACCTATAAGACTCGTGACTGATCTCTCTTTTGAAACTTGGCAGGCCAGAAAGAATTGGCACGAGATTTTCAGGGTGCTAGACAGCAAAAATATGCAGCCGAGAATCCTTTATCCAGCAAGTCTGTCATTTAGAATAGAAGGAGAGATAAAGGTCTTCCCAAACAAACAAAAACTGAAGGAATTTGTCACCACTAAACCAGCCCTACAAGAGATCCTAAGGGGGACCCTGTGAGACAAAGTACCAGAGACATCACTACAAGCATAAAACATACAGACATCACAATGACTCTAAACCCGTATCTTTCTATAATAACACTGAATGTAAATGGATTAAATGCGCCAACCAAAAGACATAGGGTATCAGAATGGATAAAAAAACAAGACCCATCTATTTGCTGTCTACAAGAGACTCATTTTAGACCTGAGGACACCTTTAGATTCAGAGTGAGGGGATGGAGAACTATTTATCATGCTACTGGAAGCCAGAAGAAAGCTGGAGTAGCCATACTTATATCAGACAAACTAGACTTTAAATTAAAGGCTGTAACAAGAGATGAAGAAGGACATTATATAATAGTTACAGGGTCTATCCATCAGGAAGAGCTAACAATTATAAATGTCTATGTGCCGAATACCGGAGCCCCCAAATATATAAAACAATTACTCATAAACAGAAGCAACCTTATTGATAAGAATGTGGTCATTGCTGGGGACTTTAACACCCCACTTACAGAAATGGATAGATCATCTAGACACACGGTCAATAAAGAAACAAGGGCCCTGAATGAGACACTGGATCAGATGGACTTGACAGATCTATTTAGAACTCTGCATCCCAAAGCAACAGAATATACTTTCTTCTCGAGTGCACATGGAACATTCTCCAAGATAGATCATATACTGGGTCACAAAACAGCCCTTCATAAGTTTACAAGAATTGAAATTATACCATGCATACTTTCAGACCACAATGCTATGAGGCTTGAAATCAACCACAGGAAAAAGTCTGGAAAACCTCCAAAAGCATGGAGGTTAAAGAACACCCTACTAACCAATGAGTGGGTCAACCAGGCAATTAGAGAAGAAATCAAAAAATATATGGAAACAAACGAAAATGAAAATACAACAATCCAAACGCTTTGGGACGCAGCGAAGGCAGTCCTGAGAGGAAAATACATTGCAATCCAGGCCTATCTCAAGAAACAAGAAAAATCCCAAATACAAAATCTAACAGCACACCTAAAGGAAATAGAAGCAGAACAGCAAAGGCAGCCTAAACCCAGCAGAAGAAGAGAAATAATAAAGATCAGAGCAGAAATAAACAATATAGAATCTAAAAAAACTGTAGAGCAGATCAACGAAACCAAGAGTTGGTTTTTTGAAAAAATAAACAAAATTGACAAACCTCTAGCCAGGCTTCTCAAAAAGAAAAGGGAGATGACCCAAATAGATAAAATCATGAATGAAAATGGAATTATTACAACCAATCCCTCAGAGATACAAACAATTATCAGGGAATACTATGAAAAATTATATGCCAACAAATTGGACAACCTGGAAGAAATGGACAAATTCCTGAACACCCACACTCTTCCAAAACTCAATCAGGAGGAAATAGAAAGCTTGAACAGACCCATAACCAGCAAAGAAATTGAATCGGTTATCAAAAATCTCCCAACAAATAAGAGTCCAGGACCAGATGGCTTCCCAGGGGAGTTCTACCAGACGTTTAAAGCAGAGATAATACCTATCCTTCTCAAGCTATTCCAAGAAATAGAAAGGGAAGGAAAACTTCCAGACTCATTCTATGAAGCCAGTATTACTTTGATTCCTAAACCAGACAGAGACCCAGTAAAAAAAGAGAACTACAGGCCAATATCCCTGATGAATATGGATGCCAAAATTCTCAATAAGATACTAGCAAATCGAATTCAACAGCATATAAAAAGAATTATTCACCATGATCAAGTGGGATTCATTCCTGGGATGCAGGGCTGGTTCAACATTCGCAAATCAATCAACGTGATACATCACATTAACAAAAAAAAAAAGAGAAGAACCATATGATCCTGTCAATCGATGCAGAAAAGGCCTTTGACAAAATCCAGCACCCTTTCTTAATAAAAACCCTTGAGATAGTCGGGATAGAAGGAACATACTTAAAGATCATAAAAGCCATTTATGAAAAGCCCACAGCTAACATCATCCTCAACGGGGAAAAACTGAGAGCTTTTTCCCTGAGATCAGGAACACGACAGGGATGCCCACTCTCACCGTTGTTGTTTAACATAGTGCTGGAAGTTCTAGCATCAGCAATCAGACAACAAAAGGAAATCAAAGGCATCCAAATTGGCAAAGATGAAGTCAAGCTTTCGCTTTTTGCAGATGACATGATATTATACATGGAAAATCCGATAGACTCCACCAAAAGTCTGCTAGAACTGATACATGAATTCAGCAAAGTTGCAGGATACAAAATCAATGTACAGAAATCAGTTGCATTCTTATACACTAACAATGAAGCAACAGAAAGACAAATAAAGAAACTGATCCCATTCACAATTGCACCAAGAAGCATAAAATACCTAGGAATAAATCTAACCAAAGATGTAAAGGATCTGTATGCTGAAAACTATAGAAAGCTTATGAAGGCAATTGAAGAAGATTTAAAGAAATGGAAAGACATTCCCTGCTCATGGATTGGAAAAATAAATATTGTCAAAATGTCAATACTACCCAAAGCTATCTACACATTCAATGCAATCCCAATCAAAATTGCACCAGCATTCTTCTCGAAACTAGAACAAGCAATCCTAAAATTCATATGGAACCACAAAAGGCCCCGAATAGCCAAAGGAATTTTGAAGAAGAAGACCAAAGCAGGAGGCATCACAATCCCAGACTTCAGCCTCTACTACAAAGCTGTCATCATCAAGACAGCATGGTATTGGCACAAAAACAGACACACAGACCAATGGAATAGAATAGAAACCCCAGAACTAGACCCACAAACATATGGCCAACTCATCTTTGACAAAGCAGGAAAGAACATCCAATGGAAAAAAGACAGCCTCTTTAACAAATGGTGCTGGGAGAACTGGACAGCAACATGCAGAAGGTTGAAACTAGACCACTTTCTCACACCATTTACAAAAATAAACTCAAAATGGATAAAGGACCTAAATGTGAGACAGGAAACCATCAGAACCTTAGAGGAGAAAGCAGGAAAAGACCTCTCTGACCTCAGCCGTAGCAATCTCTTCCTCGACACATCCCCAAAGGCAAGGGAATTAAAAGCAAAAGTGAATTACTGGGACCTTATGAAGATACAAAGCTTCTGCACAGCAAAGGAAACAACCAACAAAACTAAAAGGCAACCAACGGAATGGGAAAAGATATTTGCAAATGACATATCGGACAAAGGGCTAGTATCTAAAATCTATAAAGAGCTCACCAAACTCCACACCCGAAAAACAAATAACCCAGTGAAGAAATGGGCAGAAGACATGAATAGACACTTCTCTAAAGAAGACATCCAGATGGCCAACAGGCACATGAAAAGATGTTCAGCGTCGCTCCTTATCAGGGAAATACAAATCAAAACCACACTCAGGTATCACCTCACGCCAGTCAGAGTGGCCAAAATGAACAAATCAGGAGACTATAGATGCTGGAGAGGATGTGGAGAAACGGGAACCCTCTTGCACTGTTGGTGGGAATGCAAATTGGTGCAGCCGCTCTGGAAAGAAGTGTGGAGGTTCCTCAGAAAATTAAAAATAGACCTACCCTATGACCCAGCAATAGCACTGCTAGGAATCTACCCAAGGGATACAGGAGTACCGATGCATAGGGGCACTTGTACCCCAATGTTCATAGCAGCACTCTCAACAATAGCCAAATTATGGAAAGAGCCGAAATGTCCATCAACTGATGAATGGATAAAGAAATTGTGGTTTATATACACAATGGAATACTACGTGGCAATGAGAAAAAATGAAATATGGCCTTTTCTAGCAACGTGGATGGAACTGGAGAGTGTGATGCTAAGTGAAATAAGCCATACAGAGAAAGACAGATACCATATGGTTTCACTCTTATGTGGATCCTGAGAAACTTAACAGGAACCCATGGGGGAGGGGAAGGGAAAAAAAAAAAAAAAAAAAAAGGACGTTAGAGTGGGAGAGAGCCAAAGCATAAGAGACTGTTAAAAACTGAGAACAAACTGAGGGTTGATGGGGGGTGGGAGGGAGGGGCGGGTGGGTGATGGATATTGAGGAGGGCACCTTTTGGGATGAGCACTGGGTGTTGTATGGAAACCAATTTGTCAATAAACTTCATATAAAAAAAAATAAATAAAAAAAAAAGAGGTCTGTGTCTATAGAGATAGAAGATTTATCTACTTATTTTTAAAGTCTACTTTTCTCCCTCATGAGATTCCTTTTTTCATATTTAGGAATGGAATAGGTAAAAAATAGATACTGGGACAATTCAGGAGAAAAGAAACACAACAAAGAAATAAAAGAAAGAAAGAAAGTGGAATGTAACTTTCTGAGTATTTCATTTCATATACAAACTGTGAGATGTTGTAAGTTCAGGATAAAAGTCATAAAGGGAAAAACATTTTTTTTATCTTTATGTAAATTTATATGCTAATATTCAGGTGCACCAAAGGGATATTTTAATGCTTTTCTAATCAGTTGTCTTGAGTAACTACAGAAAAAATACTTCATAGTTACAAGATAGTTCAAGAAATAGAGAACTGGGTAAATGTTAGAGAACTGAGGCACATATTAGATATAAAAAGAAATTAGTCTGGAGAGAACAAGAGGACAGTGACCAATTTCCAGTTATGTTGGTGGTAGTTATAACTTTTCAATGAAATTTTGGTATCCTGCACATTTAGTGTGACTTTTCTACTATAGAGATCCAGGTATACTGAGACAAATTCCCAATAGCAGTAGTGTTGCATTTAAATGTATATTTTTGAAGGTAATGAGTTAACTTCATCACTCTTTTTTCCTCTTCTAAAGTGTTTAATATCTTGTTTTGAGTGTACATGGAACATTTTCCAAAATACGTCACGTATTTGGCCACAAAACAAGTTTCAACAAATTAAAAACAGATTGATTAAAGCCATATCATGCATCTTTTCTGACCACATGCTCTGAAATTAGAAATTAATCACAAGAAAAAATCTGGAAAGAGTACAAATACATGGAGATTAAGTAAAATCTACTAAACAATGAATGGGTCAACCAAGGAATCAAGGAAGAAATAAAAAATTACATGGAAAGAAATGAAAATGAAATACAATTGTCCAAAATCTTTGGGATGCAGCAAAAGCTGTTCTAAGAGGAAAGTATATAGCAATACAAGTCTACCTCAAGAAGAAAGAAAAATCTCAAATAAACAAACTAACCTTACACCTAAAGAAGCTAGAAAAGATTACAACAAATAAAACCCCAAACAAGTAGGAAATAATAAAGATTAAAGCATAAATAAATAATACAGAAACTAAAAAACAGGAGTGCCTGGTGGCTGAATTGGTTAAGCGTCCAACTTTTAATTTTGGCTCAAGTCATGATCGCATGGATTCATGAATCAAGCCCTGCATCTGCCTCTGCACTAATAGTGCAGAGCCTCCTTGGGATTCTCTCTCTCTCTCTCTACCCCTCTCCAGCTCACTCTCTGTCTGTCTCTCTCTCTCTCAAAATAAATAAACATTTCTTTAAAAAATTTAATAAAGAAACTAAAAAACAAAATGAAACCAAACCAACTAACCAAGCAACCAAACAAAAAACCCAATAGAACAGATCAATGAAACCAGGAGCTGCTTGTTTGAAAAGATCAATCAAATTGATAAACCTCTAGCCAGACTCATCAAAAAACAAACCAAAACCAAAACCAAACCAAAACAAAAGAAAAAAACAAACAAAAAAACCATGAGACACCTCAAACAAAATCACAAATGAAAGAGGAGAAATAACAAACAACACAACAGAAATATAAATAATTGTAAGAGAATATTATGAAAAACTGTATGCTAACTAATTAGACAACCTGGAAAAACTGACTAAATTCCTAAAAAACATATAACCTATTAAAACGTAAAGAGTGGGTAATAAAAATGTGACCAGACTGATTATCAGCAATGAAATTGAAGCAGTAATCAAAACAACTCCCAATAAACAAAAGTCCAGGGCCAGACAGCTTCACAGGTAAATTCTACCAAACAATAAAGAAGAGTTAATACCTATTCTCAAACAATTCCAAAACATAGAAAAGGAAGGAAAACTTCTAATCATCCTATGATGTCAGCATTACCTGGTACCAAAACCAGATAAAGACATCACAATAAAAGAGAACTACAGGCCAATATCTATGTTGAACATAGATGCAAATATCCTCAGCAAACTACTAGCAAGTCAAACCCAACATTACATTAAAAAAAAACAAAAAACACAATGATCAAGTGAGAGGCAGGGGAGGTTCAATATTCACAAATCAGTCACCATGATACATCACATTAACAAAACAAAAAAGAAAGAGAATAAGAATCATATGATCATTTCAATAGATGCAGAAAAAGCATTTGACAAAGTACAACATCTATTAGTGATAAAAGCCTTCAACAAAGTAGGTTTAGAGGGAACATACCACAACATAATAAAGGCCTTATATGAAAAACCCATAGCAAACATCAAACTCAGTGGGGAAAACCTGAGAGCTTTTCCCCTATGATCAGGAAAAAGACAAGGATGTCCACTTTCACCACTTTTATTCAACATAGTACTAGAAGTCCTAGCCACGGCATTCAGACAACAAAAAGAAATAAAAACCATCCAAATTGGTAAGGAAGGATTAAAACTTTCACTATTTGCAAATGACATGACACTATATATAAAAAAAAACCTGAAGACTGAACCAAAAATCTACTAGAACTGATAAATGGATTCCATGAAATCATAGGATAAAAATCAATGTACATAAATCTGTTGCATTGTTATACACTAATAATGAAGCATCAGAATGAGAAATTAAGAAGACAACCCCACTTTCAATTGTGCCAAAAATAATAAAATACTTAGGAATAAACTTAACCAAACAGGTGAAAGACCTGTACTCTGAAAACTATAAAACATTGATGTTTTATTTCTAAAACAAGAACTTGAAGACAACACAAAGAAATTTAAAGACATTCCATGCTCACAGACTGGAAGAGCAAAGGTTAAAATGTCTATACTACACAAAGCAATCTACAGATTTAATGCAATCCCTATCAAAATATCAACAGCATTTTTCGAAGAACTTTAATAAACAATTCTAAAATTTCCATGGAACCACAAAAGACCCCAAATGGTGAAAGCAATCTTGAAAAATGAAAACAAACCTGAAGGTCTCACAATTACAGACTTTAAGTTATATTACAAAGCTGTGGTAATCAAAACAATATGATACTGGCACAAAAATAGACACATAGGTCAATGGAACAGAACAGAAAACTCAGAAATAAACCCACAACTACATGGTAAATTAATGTGCAACAAAGGAGGAAAGAATATGCAATGTGAAAAGGTCTCTTCAACAAAAGGTGTTGGGAAAACTGGGTAGTTACACACAAAAGAAAGAAACCAGACCACTTTCTTACATTGTGCACAAAAATAAACTCAGAATGGATTAAAGACCTAAATGTGAGACCTGAAACCATAAAAATACTAGAAGAGGCAATGACCATAGCAAAATTTTTCTAAATATGTCTCCTGAGGCAAGGGAAATAAAGCAATTATAAACTATTGAGACAACATCAAAATAAAGAGCTTCTGCAAAGAGAAGGAAACAATCAACAAAAATAGAGGCAGCCAGGGTGCCTGCGTGGCTCAGTTGGTTGAGTGTCCTACTCTTAGTTTGCTCAGGTCATGATCTCATAGTCTGTGAGATCGAGCCCCATGTAGGGTTCTGGGCTGACAGTGCAGAGCCTGCTTGGGATTCTCTCTCTCCCTCTCTCTCTGCCCCTCTCTTGCTCATGCTCTCTCTCTTTCTCTCAAAATTAATTAATTAATTATTTAAAAATAAGTAAAAGCAACCTACTGAACAGGAGAAGATATTTGCAAGTTGCATATGTGATAAAGGATTATATGGAATAATATATAAAGAATATACAATACTCAACAACCCCACAACAAAAAATCCAATTAAAAAATGAGCAGAAGACATGAACAGACATTTCTCTAAAGAAGGCATGTAGATGGCCAACAGACATATTAAAAGATGCTCAACATCACTTCATCAGGGAAGTGCAAGTCAAAACCACAACGAGATATCACATCGTGTGTTAGAATGGCTAAAATAAAAAAAAAAAACACAAGAAACAACAGATGTTGGCAAAGATGTGGAGAAAAAGGGACCCTCATGCACTGTCAGTAGGAATGCCAACTGGTGCAGCCACTCTGGAAAACAGCATGGAGTTTCCTCAAAAATTTAAAAATAGAGCTACCCTATGAGCCAGCAATTGTGCTACTACATATTTACCCAAACGATACAAAAAATACTAATTCAAAGGTATACATGCACTCTGATGTTTATTGAAGCATTATCTATAATAGCCAAATTATAGAAACAGCCCAAGTGTCCATCAGCTGATGAATGGATAAGGAAAATGTGCTATATATATACAATGGAATATTATTCAGCCACAAAAAAAGAACAAAGTCTTGCCATTTGCAACAACGGATGGAGTTAGGGAGTATAATGCTGAGTAAAGTAAGTCAGTTAGAGAAAGACACATACTATGTGATTTCACTCATATGTGGAATTTAGGAAACAAGCAAGGAACAAAAGAGGTATAAAGGCCAGCCAAGAGCAGACTCTTAACTACAGAGAGCAAACTGATGGTTACCAGAGAGGAGGTAGGTGGAGGGATGGATGAGATAGATGAAGGAGATTAAGTGTAAGTACACTTATCATGATTACCACTGAGTAATGTATAAAATTTTGAATCACTAAATGGTACACCTGCAACTAATATAACACTGTATGTTAACTGTACTGGAATTAAAATTTTAAACTTTATAAAAAAATAAAACATACACACAAAAATACTATCCTGTTCTGTTTTCAGATAATGTTATTGAGACCAGATCTAACCTAATTTTTCACATATGAAAATGTCAGTTTAAGGAGTAACATACGTTCTTCCTTAAATAAATTCTAAGGTTGTGTTTGAAAGTTTTAGCACATTTTATTTATTTATTTATTTATTTACATAATTAATTGTCAAGTTAGCTAACATACAGTGTATACGGTATGCTCTTGGCTTCAGGGGTAGAATCCCATGATTCATCACTTACATAAAACACCCAGTGCTCACCCCAACAAGTGCCCTCCTCAATGCCCATCACCCATTTTCCCTGCCCCTCCCATGCTCTTCCACCCTCAGTTTGTTCTCTGTATTTAAAAATCTCTTATGGGGGCGCCTGGGTGGCTCAGTGGGTTAAGCGGCTGACTTCGCCTCAGGTCATGATCTAGCGGTCTGTGAGTTTGAGCCCTGCGTCTGGCTCTTTGCTGACAGCTCAGAGCCTGGAGCCTGTTTCAGATTCTGTGTCTCCCTTTCTCTGACCCTCCCCCGTTCATGCTCTGTCTCTCTCTGTCTCAAAAATAAATAAACGTTAAAAAAATTTAAAAAAATCTCTTATGGTTTGCCTCCCTTTCTGTTTGTAACTGTGTGTGTGTATATATATATATATTTTTTTTCTTTCCCTTCCCCATGATCTTTTGTTAAGTTTCTCAACTTCCACCTATGAGTGAAAACATATGATACCTCTCTTCCTCTGAGTGACTTATTTCACTTAGCGTTATACCTTCTAGTTCCATTCACATTGTTGCTCATGGCAAGATGAAAAAGCACTGCACCTTTTTAACTAGCAATTTCTTTTCACGATAAGATGATCTTTCTGACCATGTTGTGGGATAAATATCCTAGTAAGCTGTGGAATATGGTCTTATTGTTACATCTAATGTAATTGTTTATCAGCCAAAACTTAATAGTGTTTGGGTCAGGGTGAAAGGGGAAACATTTCTGAGCTAGGAGAATTGTTAAAGTCACATGAAATGAGATTCTTGAGGGAAGAGATTTTGTATGAAACAAATGGCTGGAAAATAAAGAAACCAAATGAATGTTGGATGGTGATAAGACTGATAATAAAATAGACTCACCTAACTTTGTAATTTAAAATCTCTACATATTTTCTCTTTGTTCACAATGTTAATTCTTGCATTGCAGCATATTTCTCTCATTTTTTATTTGTTTAATGAAACTATGCAATTGCACTATAAATTATTCCCATTTGCAGTTCAGTGAATATGTCCTTTGTATTGCTTACCCTTAAGCCATGGTAAATTCCTAAGTATATGGATTTTTCTATTTCTTACGTTGCATTTCCCAGATGCATTAACTATATGCTTAAATGAGCACACATCTAAGAAATATTTCTTGATTATAAATACCAGCATCTGGTTTCTTGAAGGCAGAGAAAAATAACCTCTCAATGTCTCAAGTCCTGCTGTCAAACATGAGAAGTTAATCAATTTTGGATTTGACATCCCACTATTATTTTGTTTTGTTTTCTAATAACTTTTCTCCTTCAGCTCTGAAATTATTTCAATTCAGCAATAAGAATTTATTTAAATACTACTACATGTCTTGAAGTATACACAAAAAGCATCATGAAGGTACATCACAAAGATATATTACAATCTAGCTATACAAAAAGAGCTATCTATGTAAAAATATAACTTCCTCAGAGGTTTCCTTACCTCTGAACTCCATCTCTCTGAACATTCTTATCCATCACTGATAAATGAGACTTCTTAAAACAAAGGTCCAATTACAACAACTCCCTGCTAAAAGACCATCAAAGTTTATATGGAGTGTAAATCCAATTAAGTATAAATATCACCATTGGGAATTAAAACCTTCAACAAAGTGATATTTTCTATATAATTCCCCTCTCTTCCCCATACAAAGCTATGATATAGATAAAGTAAGGTTTTCTTATTCTTCCAACATGCTCAGCAAAATTTCCCTTCTCGGCTTCCTTCTTCTGTTTCTTTCTTTTCTTTTCTTTTTTGCCCCTATATGTCTTTGTCTCTATCACTTCTTGTAAAAGCTCTAATCCATCTTTCAGAGTTTACAAATACCATGTTTTTTGAATCTCTATTTTCTCAAAATGAATATAGTACTCTTCTTTACTCTGACCTCCAATACCACTTATTTTCTTGTAGCCATCTTTTTCTTTTTATGACATTATTTTTTTCACCCATACTAGACTGCATTCTCCTTTCTAGAGCATGGGAGATGAACATATTGATTTTTGTACTTAAATTAAGCAACTGATAAGATGAAGTATTTGAAGTCTCAAAGTTCCACTCAGAAAGAGACATGATTACTAAAAGAAAAAGAAAAAGAAAATTCTTTCAAGACAAAATTGTCTTATAAAAAGTTATCTTGTCACGTGATTCTTCAACTGTGTGTATAGTTCTCATTGTTGGAAAGATGCAAAGAGTAAATTTCAGTCAGTTAAAAGCCACACATATACAATTGTGAAGAAGAAAAGCAGAAGGTAGATTCGTGTGTTAATAAGAACCTGATGCTATATGAATGGATGGGGAGAAATGGACAATTCTCAAACATTTGCTGGGTAATGAATCAGATTTGTTACATCATGGTGTTGAATTTCACTGTCTCCTGGACTGAGCAATTAGTGTAACAGGGGACAATATCTGTAATATTGCCAGACTAGAAAGGTTTATTTGGAGAAGAGTCAATGCTATGATATACTCTTTTAAGAACAGTTAGCTGATGGACAAAATTATTATTATTTTTATCTCATGTAAAAGAAGTTTGAAGATAAAATTTCCAGGGTAGGGTGGTTACATGAAACTGTGAAGACACATTTCTCTTGATTCCAAATCAGACTCCAGTTTGGCTGCCAAAATTCCAACCATGATGTTCATAGAGATGTATCAAGGAAGAAGGGCTGAAGCGGAATATGACCTCTCCTCTGAAAGAAATGTCTTAGAAATCTGTCAAGACAGCTCTGATTAAATCCCATGGGCTACACCCAATGAGATAACAAGTGCTATGTTAATTAAAAAGGAATTGAGACATGTGTTTATTCTAGGTCGCCATATGCCTAACTAAAAACTAGGAATTTTCTTAGTTTTGAAAGAGAGTATATATTAAGAAATACCTTGCAGGCCATCAGAAAAAGCCATTGGGTCTTATAAGAAGATATATTTTGATATCTTGAGAGTATGTTTTTGCAGAATGATAAAAATGAAATTGTGGAGATATTAAAGAGGGAATAGCCAGAAAAATGAGATATCACATTCTCAATCAAAGACATTTGCCTATGAAAGAATAGCAAGAAATAGGAAGGTTTCTAGGGAGGGTGTCAAGGTTAAGGGAAGAGAAGACTTTGCACTTGAAGGAAGTGTGGTTGGAGCTTTGAGGTACAGTTGGAAACATGGCATGGGAAAAGATCTGAGAAATATCTCTTGCAGATAAGTTTGAAAGAACATATATACAGACTAAAACATGTTGAAAGGAAGAGGGCAATAGTTTGGCAGATTCTATCAGATAGCTAATACCTTCTCAGTTAAAGAAGCATAAGTCGGGGGCGCCTGGGTGGCGCAGTCGGTTAAGCGTCCGACTTCAGCCAGGTCACGATCTCGCAGCCTGTGAGTTCGAGCCCCGCGTCAGGCTCTGGGCTGATGGCTCAGAGCCTGGAGCCTGTTTCCCATTCTGTGTCTCCCTCTCTCTCTGGCCCTCCCCCGTTCATGCTCTGTCTCTCTCTCTGTCCCAAAAATAAATAAACGTTGAAAAAAAAATTAAAAAAAAAAAAAAAGAAGCATAAGTCATGCATTATAAGTGAGGGTAAAGGGAAGCAAAATAGCCCAGGAGGGCAATGGATAATGTTTGAAATACAGATACGGAAGTTAAGTAGCTCTCTAAATAAAATCAAATTATAAGGCATGCTTCTGAATATCCCCAACTCTTCTGGGTAAGAATTACTTCACCTAGTCTTTGAAGGAAACTCACATATCTATTAAGAAAGCACTTTATTGAAGATTTTGCCTGACTTGCGTTGCCCGGATTTTGCACAACTTGAAGGAATAAGTTCTCTCAGAAGTCAGAGTTAAGATGTATATTTTACAAAACTGCAATTGCCTTCCTACAGGTATTGTTATTGTTTAATTATGGATTTCTCAAAAAAAAATCCTCTTGAAAATCTTGCTGTCAGAGACAAATTCTTAGCTGGTTTTGGAATGTAATGTTGGCTTCTCAAGCATAAAGCTAGTTACAAGAAGTGCTACAAATTCACCACTAGCTTTTTCATTGAAACTAAAAATAGCGTCTATATTGTGCCTTGGGAAAACAAGCATGGGTTCAAAACTTGATTAAAAGTTTTTTCTTCCCTTAAATTGCTATGTAAGTCACCTGTAGGCTAAAACTCCTAACTTAGTTTTATCCTTAGCAGACAAAGATGAAGGTAATTGATTTGTCTGACTATATCCATCCCGAAAATATTAAAACAAAATATGTTTGGAGTTAGGCTGAGAAAACTTCTAAAAAGTTAGTTCACAATATGTCTCTTGGATTAATCTTTAACTAAGGTTAGGTCCAGTTTTTAAATAACATTCTCCCAATTTTTATGTTTTCTGATCATTCCCTAATTGTTTATAAAGCAGGAATCTGATTTATTGTAATGTATACTATTCTCCTGCATGTATTAAAAGAAATACGTCTTTCAAACAATCTGTCCCAGACAGGGTGAGTATATTGCTTGAAGAAAAAGACATATTTCATTTTATTATTGGTCAGAACACCTGAGAAATAGCTGTTCAGTTTTGAAAGTTGAGTGAATAAATTGCTTCCTCCATTAAAAAAAAGGGGGTACCTGGGTGGCTTAGTTGGTTAAGCATCCAACTTCGGCTCAGGTCATGATCTTGCAGTTCATGAGTTCAAGACCTCCTTTGGGGTCTGTGCTGCCAGCTCAGAGCCTGAAGCCTGATTTGAATTCTGTGTCTCCCTCTCTCTCTTCCCTTCCCCACTAAAACTCTCTTTCTCTGTCTCTCTCAAAAATAAACTTAAAAAATTAAACAAATAAGAGTAAAACAAAAAAATGTTTTATCATCACAATGCTTTCTTTCTCTGATTCAAAGTTTATCATTAAAATAATTTAAATCAACACAGGAATGGAGTATTCATGTCTAAGGCAAAAAGATGTGATGAAAGACAAAGTGAAATACAATTATAGTTACAAAACCTCAAGCAATGTGGCTTGTTTTAACGGGTTATCTTTTCACTTACCCACTCCCACTTACATCCAATAAACCTATTGGAAAAAAAAATCTCTTGATTCCTTTAATATATTTTTCTTTTGAATTTAATGGAATTAAATTCACTCTATATATGTCTGACCCAAATCCCAGAAAATCTAATCAAAAAGAAACCATTCGCTAAAGATGGGAGCAAATATCTGGTTTTCTTAGAGCTCATATAAAAAGGTGTAGTCAGCACAATACATCATATCCACACCAAAAGCTCATTTAGAATGAATTTGGAGCAATTGACCTAGAGGAAGAAGGTAGCTGTGCATGGAAGAGACTGGAATCTTGACTCTTTTGAAAGAGCAAAGGAGATGAAAGGAAATAACCCAGACTTTTGTCTGGAGTGGGCAATATGGTCTTTGAAGTGCCATTACCTTGTTATAGAACTAGCTGTTCCATTTTCTAATTTTTTTTTGTTGTTGTTGTTGCTATAGAGATTTATGCTAGGAAGTGGTTGCAGGACTTGTGGTCAGTTTTTTAGATAGGCAGTAAGGTTTTCTCATGGTAATTACTAACAAAAATAGAAGGATTCAAAAAGATAATCTTTCTTACTTTATTTTGGAACTCTGAAAAGAGCTGGGCTTGGGTACATTCATAAATTTAAAAATAAAGTTACAATTTCGGAATGCATTATTCTGTGATAACAAATATCACATTGAAATGTAATTATTTACTTACATTTCTTTTTCATTTAGACTTAGATTGTAAGACAATGTGCTGCACTCATTTTTTAAATCCCCAACCTGATATAAAAATGCTTGGCAAAAATGTTTGTGTAATAAACGAACCTGACTGTGTTAACCATATTATCTTCCACTTTTTTTTGTTCTTTATAACTTTTTTTTTAACATATAGGCCCTTTCTCTTATAATTCACTATTCTTAATCAGATTTTTACTTTTAGTTAATTTAGGTAAATGTTTCATTTTATGAGAGTAATTAACAAATATAGAATGTATATAGCAGGGGTGAAAGAACGAGAATGGATATAAAAACTGTTTCTTATGAGAAAACATTACACAAATAAGTCCAGTCAATGTAACGGCAGGACATACATGAATGATCTTCAAATTCTTGAAGGGCTGTATTATGAAAGGGCACAGAGTCTGCACCTCTTAGCAAAAGATACATTCACAGGGAGTTTAGATCAATGTAATAGTTGTCCAAATATGCAATAGTTGCCTTTTAACATGTGAGATTCCTGTCCTGGTGGGGCAAAATGGAGACTGGGTTGTCTGCTTACAAGGATATTCTCAATAGCATACTTCCTGGAATGGAAGAAATAATTTGTTTATTCTCATACCTATTCCTCTTAGGTGTAATAGTTACCTCATCACTTGACCAACTGCCAGCCACCTCATGATAATGTTATGAGCATATCTCTGACACAGATAATTTATAAGCTGCAGTCTCTCTCTCTCTCTCTCTCACTTTTACTCTATATGTACTTTTATTTGGGGCGGGGGGGTTGTGGATAATTGTCTTTTTATTGGTGAGTTGTAACAGATCTAGATACAAGTACCTTGTCAGATATCTTTCTTGCATATCTCTCATTGTCTGGTTTATCTTTTCACTTCTTTTTTTAAAAAAAACTCAGAATAGTTAACATACAGTGTTATATTAGTTTCAGGTGTACCATATAGTGATTCAACAATTCTTTTTTTAATGTTTATTTATATGAGAGAGAGAGAGAGAAAGAGAGAGAGATTGAGCATGAGCATGGGAGGGGCAGAAAGAGAGGAAGAGACAGAATCCCAAGCAAGCCCCGCACTGTCAACACAGAGCCCAATGTGGGGCTGGAACTCAAGAACTATGAGATCATGACCTGAGTTGAAATTAAGAGTCAGACCCTTAACCAACTGAGCCACCCGGGCTCCCCAATTCAACAATTCTATACATTACTCCGTGCTTTCTGTATTCACTTTTTTTATATATAAAATTTTTAATGTTTATTTTTGAGAAAGAGAGACAGAGTATAAGTGGGGGATGGGCAGAGAGAGAGGGAGACACAGAATCTGAAGCAGGCTCCAGGCTGTGAACTGTCAGCACAGAGGCCCATGCTGGCTCAAACCCACAAACCACGAGATCATGACCTGAGTCTAAGTCAGTCACCTGGCTGACTCAGCCACCCAGGTGCCCCTCTTTATGTACTTTTGACAACTGCTTTGCTAAATCTTGGGGAACAGAGAGATTAACGAAGATACTTTTCCCTCTGGATATTCATAGTTTACAGAGGGAGGAAAGGTAAAAAACAAACAAACAAACAAACAAAATTTATGATGCAATAAGTACAATATAAGCAAACTAGTCCTCTTTTTTTTTTCCTCTGCTGATTGTCACGTCTGCCAAAAATATTGTTACTTTGCAAATATAGATGGAAAATGCACGTATCTATTCTTTGCAGACCTGGGTTTTTCTGTGTTCTACTTTCAGGAAAGAGAACCCTTTTATAATGTTTTAAACAGGGACTTTTGACTAAGCAGACAATATGTACATATTCATATAAGGAATCAGACTCTGTTTCCATATAGATACAATGATTTTTTAGAATCTGATTCTTGAGTTTTCTAGAATCTGATTCTGTGATGTAGCAATGGAAAGTAATTTAACCAAGGCAGTAAAATGATGGTGCAAAATTAGGCAACAAAATCAATACAAATTTATTGGATAATGACAGCTTGATTGTTTAGAA
Organism: Lynx rufus; assembly: GCF_022079265.1. Taxonomy (NCBI): domain Eukaryota; kingdom Metazoa; phylum Chordata; class Mammalia; order Carnivora; family Felidae; genus Lynx; species Lynx rufus. The sequence goes on from NW_025814834.1 coordinate 155,625,789, forward strand.
AAGCCAAATATGTATGTTATTTTCCTATTATTGTAATATAAACTTGATGTCCCACAGTTCAATGTTTCCCATCATATCTTAATACATTTTTCAATGTGCAAAATTCTCTTCCAACTTCAAACTTGCAACTGGACTTCAAACTTGCAATTCTCTGTTTAGAAGTCCTATCCCTGCCATCCTTCCCCAATTAATTGCTGGTACAACTCTTCAGAACTTAACCTTCCTGCATCTCATAAATTAAGCCTGTTCTTTACCAGTTAAATGGTTTCATTTCTGTAGATATTGTTTCTTATCTTGACTTTCAAATATACGTGTGTGTGTGTGTGTGTGTGTGTGTGTGTGTGTGTGTACACGACACAGTTGGTTATATTCATTTATAATTATATTATGAATTAATGTTTTTCTACTTTAGTATATTATAAACTGTTTTAGCTCAAAGCTTCTAACCTTTTTGTTTACTTTTGTTTACTTTGTTTACTGAGCCTCTCTAGGCTCAGGAGAAAATTTGGCAAATAGATTTTGAGAGGCTGAAAGGAGGTTTTACTGATTACTAAGGTCTAGTCGCATTAGCAGAGAATGAAATTTAGAAGCTGGCTAGCCTTCTGCCCAACAATAGCCAGGTTTTTAATTTATTAATTATTGCTCAAACAGACAAAGTAGAGTTGTTTTCCTAACCATCTATAATAGAATGATTCTACTCCCTCCTAAAACACTCTTAGAGTTCTATAAATAAATAAATTGATTATTTGTAATATTTTTCTCCACTGGTTATGCTTACTAGGTTTACAAATGTTGTATCAAGGATTTTAGTGTTATTTGTTTAGGTGGAATTAATATTTACATATTGTGTTACTTTTAATTGTATTCTAAACACATTCATTTGATTAGCTATCAATATACAATATAGGCAGAGAAAAGGAGCTTCTATCAATCAAGAATTTCTATTTTGAAAAAAATTGTTCAATTCAATTATTAACATATCAATAATATAATAAGAGCTAAACTTGTATGTCTATTTTTAGTTTTATATTGAAAACCTTATTACATTAGCCAGTGATTAATACTCCATTTCATAGCTAAATAAAAACAAATTCACTGCAGGTAAACTGATTTACTCTCATAAGCACTATTCATTTCAGTTATTCATTTCAGTTACAGAGACTGTATTTTCTCGTCTGTATAAAAAGGTGTTTCAACTAATGAGCCCTAGTGTCTTGCCTGGTTTACCATTCTATGATACTACACATTTCAGTAAGTTAATTTTGTGTTTCATCTACATGCTAAGAAGATCATAACAGAAAAATAACACTCTAGATAATTGTATTCTTTGTGTATTTAAAGTTCTCTGTTAACAAGAATGAAGATAAATGATGAAGAAATCAACACTTACATATATTCTATGTGTTAGTAATCAGAGAAAGAAAAACTAAATTCTCAATTAAATAACAAAACATCAGCATTTACTAGAAAACTTTATCTCTTTCAAATATCAGTTCTCTGCACTTCTTTTGAATAGCTTTTATCAAGTTTGCTATTCTATGATTGCAAGATCCTTCCTCCCTTCTCACTGAGTATCATGAGGTCTTATCTCCCTTATTGAGTAAGGACCTCTTTTCCTACTGGACACAAAGCAATTCTTGTAGTGGGGCTTGATTTATAACACAGCATAAAAAAAATCCCTTGTATCTTTGTATTAAGTATCTGGAGTATGAGCATCATTCAGGATACAGTTTGTAAACACTCTCTTCCCTTCGTCATAAGCTTCAAATGTTTATAAACAAATAAAGGGTGGTTTAGAAATAATCTATATCTCTAGTCTTGTTATTACATACCCCAGTGTCTTCCATTTTACTTTCATGTATACACGTAAGTTGATTGGGACAGGAAATAAACTTCACTCTAGGAAGGTAATAACTCATTGATCTCAAAGAGTATAGATAATATCAAGTCATGTTGCACATGATTGTCTTATTTCATGACTTCTGGCCTCCAGTTCTTTGTGGTTTGGAATTGCAATAAATCTCACATATGTTATGAAATCACAAATGATTTTCAGAAGCCTCAGTAATAGATATTATCTCTCTGTGTGTTTCAAGTCCCACAATATTATATTCTTCCTAACTAAATAGATGTATTCAAAATTTCCATTTATTTTGGTAAGATAATTTATTTTTTTTTAATTTTTTTTCAACGTTTTTTATTTATTTTTGGGACAGAGAGAGACAGAGCATGAACGGGGGAGGGGCAGAGAGAGAGGGAGACACAGAATTGGAAACAGGCTCCAGGCTCCGAGCCATCAGCCCAGAGCCCGACGCGGGGCTCGAACTCACGGACCGCGAGATCGTGACCTGGCTGAAGTCGGACGCTTAACCGACTGCGCCACCCAGGCGCCCCTTGGTAAGATAATTTAAATGTTTAGAAATTTCTATGGAACAATTTTGCTCATCTTGTCATCTTGACATTTTAGTTATAACAGTTTAGAAAAAAAAATGAAATGCTAGAATATCTTGAATCCTGATATTTTTGAAAACTTTCTAAGAAAGAAAATCTAACAATGTAAGTTAACTTTAATTTCTAAAAATCCAACTTGTTTGGTATTTTTAAGACATATCCTTTAGAAAAACTGCAAATAAATTCAAGAGCAATATATTGCTGGTATTGTCCTACTTGCTGAATCAAGAAAAATTAATACCTGCCAATCAGATAGGGATTTTTTTTATAGATTTATCACCCAGAAGTTGTGTTTCTGGAACAAAGGAGTAGTTAATGTCAAGGGAAGAAAATATTGAAAATCCTATTTAATTTGGTTCTCTCTTAATGATCTAGCACATTTTAATCACATTTCTCCTAGATCATTTCTTGCTCCAAATTTATATCAGTCTATTATTCTATTTATAAAGACAACCATCTGATTATATTTTAATTATTTTATGGTATCATTAATGATGAAAGCATATTATGTATTAATACCTATTCCTCAAAATTAAAGCTTACATCAAAATTTTGGGAACACGTTGCAGTATTTCCTACAGTGTTTATGTTATAAACTCTTCATTTATTTCAGATGCAACGATATAACAGTCTAATAATGTTGGAGTGCATACATTTGTGTGGGCTTACTAATAGCATGATAAAGTCTGTAAAAGATAAAGGATATTTGTTTATAATTGTGCTATGTACTTTTATCCAGGTTATTGATTAAAGTGAAATCACGAAGTGACAGTAATCTTTTACATAATACACTTCCCAGAATAAGAAAAAGGATGAGTAAATGAGTCTCTCTAACCCCCAGTAAAATTCAAGCAAGATTGATTTCATCTAAAATTTTCAGAGGCAAGATTTTTTATAGAAGTTCAATTACAATATTGTCATTTTCTTGTACTGAATATTGTATTTACAAAATGAATATTATGAATATTTCAAATAAAACAAGCTGTAATATAATTTATATGCAACATTATATTTTACTTGCAAAACTGTCAGACACTTTCACTATGGCTATGAAAGTATCTGATGAATATACTTCGTATTATTTAAAGTTTATGGTAAAAAGAATGATGTTTATTTGATTATATTTTAGTATTAGGGTGAATGAATATTAAACCAAAAATTTTATGCGTTAGAGAATCGGGTTTAGAAAAACTAGTTCCTATAGTAAACTGCCTGTAAAAGTGCAAAATGTTGCATTCAGATCAAAACATGACATTGAAAGTACATTTTTTTGCATCTGTTCAAGACTTCTAAAAGCAGATAGAATCCAGATTTAGCATACTTTCTTTAATTTCTCCTGTTTTATAATGGGTGTCAAGAAAATAAGAATGAAAACCAGGATGAAAGAATAATGACATTGATCTTAAACATTTCATAAAACCCATATCTTCTTCAGAAGAGTCAAACGAGGAAACATTTCTACTTAAAAAAAAAAAAGAGGGAAAGGGAGAGAGAGAGAAAGAGAGAGAAAACCACAAACATTATCCTTTAATTTAATTCAATACCTCTCAGTTTTGCACTTACTTTGGAGTACCAGAGAATCACCTGTTTTTCCCAAACTTAGACTTCTTGGTAAGGTGATGATAATAAAACAGTGTGAGAAAAAACACTATCCAATTAATATTTTAATCACATTCCAAAAGGATATTAGAGCAGATATTGGTAGAGAGCCACATCTATCAAACAGTATACATTTATGGAGATTCTACTACATACTGGTTACAGTGCATGTGATTGGTAAGTGTTTCTAATCTCCAAGCTGATACTCACCAGGGTCCCATTTTAACCATTCATCTAGGAACTCATTCATCCAGCAATATTTATTGTCAGTTACTACGCTGTTCAATGTGGATACAATAATGATAAAAAAACAGACGCTTTCTCTGCATGCCCCAAATTCACAGTCTGGTGTGGTGACATATACTTATCAATAAATCACACAAAAGTAAAGTTATACTGGGAGAAAGAGATGAGACGAAGCAATGCATTGTGCTACGAGATTGTAAATTAGAAATTCTAACGTATTTAGAGAGACTAGGAAAGGTCTTCTTTAAATACATTATGATTATCTTGGGTTTGAAAAAAAACATTAAAAGTTAATAGAACAAACAAAGTTTAAGAACTAAGAGAAAAAAATCCAAAGAGAAGAATATGTAAAAAACTCTGGCAGAAAGGAAGTTGGAACTTCTCCCAACAGGGGTAATGAGAAGACACCTAGCCCTAAAGCCAGAGAGCTTGTTAGCTAAGGTTGGCAAACCCTTGAGTAAGGTTAGTGGTTAAATCTTTCCTTTTGGCACAACCACATTACGGTGTCTTTACCAACCAATAGCACCAAAGGAAATTAAGATTAAGGTTCCAGTTGAAATCACCAGTGTTGGAAATCACATTTAACCCTATCCAACTACAACTGGCATTATGACATGGATTCTCACTGTGTAGTCGTGTCTGGAAATGGCTAATTAAAAACAACATTCCTGGGGCGCCTGGGTGGCGCAGTCGGTTAAGCGTCCGACTTCAGCCAGGTCATGATCTCACGGTCCGTGAGTTCGAGCCCAGCGTCAGGCTCTGGGCTGATGGCTCAGAGCCTGGAGCCTGTTTCCGATTCTGTGTCTCCCTCTCTCTCTGCCCCTCCCCCGTTCATGCTCTGTCTCTCTCTGTCCCAAAAATAAATAAACGTTGAAAAAAAAAAAAACAAAAAAAAAAACAAAAAACATTCCTAAGGGCACCGGGGTGACTCAGTTAGTTAAGCATCCAACATTGCCTTAGGTCATGATCTCACGGTTTGTGAGTTTGAGCCCTGCATTGGGCTGATAGCTCAGAGCCTGGATCCTGCTTAGGATTCTGGGCCTCCCTCTCTCTCTGCCCTTCCCCCTCCCATGCTCTGCCTTTCTCCCTCTCTCTCTCTCTCTCAAGAATAAACATTAACAATTTTTTTAAAAATGACATTCCTAAACTACAGAAGGATTTAGGATATAATTAGGCTATTTATCCATATATTTTCTGCATATTCTTAACAACTAAGCATGTTTTCAATTAATTTTATTTATTAAAATGAACTTTAATAAAGATTTATAGTGGAAAAGATGAGTCACAATTAAAAATTTTATTGGGAGAGTAGCAAATTCTTTATTGATGTCTCACTTAAAGTATGTTGAAAATATCACCAAGATTTCTGCTGGTTGTTGCTTCCTTACTTCTAAGGCTGAGTCCAAAAGCAAGCTCTATGCCTGGCACACTTAGGGAGGGGTCTTAAGGTATATATATTTTTGCATATCCTCAGCATGGAACTCCCACAATAGCTCAACTTCCATTGTGACACAAATAATGCCTTGTCATCAACTAGGTATCCTTTTGAACAGAATGGTTTAGGAGGGTCAGCAGCAAGATGCTCTCGGGAAGAGTAGCTTCAATGGTGTCCATTCTGTCCAACAGAATTTCATGTGTACTTGTTCCACACAGGAGAATGCATACTTCCTCTTACCACACTCTCCAGTGGCACTGCCAGTTTTTTTTTCTTTTGCTACTCTCCAAAGACTAGCTGAAACAAATTTGTTTACTGCGAGTGAAGGGCTCAACAGATGAGTGTTTATTATAAGCCTGAAATCATGGAGGACAATGTGATGGCTAGTTTGTTGTCTGTTTGGCTTATTGTGGTAGAATAAACATAACATTAAGTTCGCCATGTTTCCATTTTTAAGAGTACAGTTTTTGGAGCAAGTTGGGCAATTGAGGCTTATCTGCCATTTTGAGCTAAGGAATGGGATACTGGCATGAGTCTTCAAAGAAGAGGGGGACAATTCACAAGACAGTAAGAAAAACAGACTTTGTTCCTTCTTTCTTAAATTTCACCATGCCTTCTAAAGATTAGTGTATTAAGAGACAAGCTTAGTTTTTTTCAAAGGTTTCATAATGTGTTCAGTTTTTTTTTTTATTTTATTTATTTATTTATTTATTTATATATATGAAATTTATTGACATATTGGTTTCCATACAACACCCAGTGCTCATCCCAAAAGGTGCCCTCCTCAATACCCATCACCCACCCTCCCCTCCCTCCCACCCTCCATCAACCCTCAGTTTGTTCTCAGTTTTTAACAGTCTCTTATGCTTTGGCTCTCTCCCACTCTAACCTCTTTTTTTTTTTTTTTCCTTCCCCTCCCCCATGGGTTCCTATTAAGTTTCTCAGGATCCACATAAGAGTGAAACCATATGGTATCTGTCTTTCTCTGTATGGCTTATTTCACTTAGCATCACACTCTCCAGTTCCATCCACGTTGCTACAAAGGGCCATATTTCATTTTTTCTCATTGCCACGTAGTATTCCATTGTGTATATATACCACAATTTCTTTATCCATTCATCAGTTGATGGACATTTAGGCTCTTTCCATAATTTGGCTATTGTTGACAGTGCTGCTATGAACATTGGGGTACAAGTGCCCCTATGCATCAGTACTCCTGTATCCCTTGGATAAATTCCTAGCAGTGCTATTGCTGGGTCATAGGGTAGGTCTATTTTTAATTTTCTGAGGAACCTCCACACTGCTTTCCAGAGCGGCTGCACCAATTTGCATTCCCACCAACAGTGCAAGAGGGTTCCCGTTTCTCCACATCCTCTCCAGCATCTATAGTCTCCTGATTTGTTCATTTTGGCCACTCTGACTGGCGTGAGGTGATACCTGAGTGTGGTTTTGATTTGTATTTCCCTGATAAGGAGCGACGCTGAACATCTTTTCATGTGCCTGTTGGCCATCTGGATGTCTTCTTTAGAGAAGTGTCTATTCATGTTTTCTGCCCATTTCTTCACTGGGTTATTTGTTTTTCGGGTGTGGAGTTTGGTGAGCTCTTTATAGATTTTAGATACTAGCCCTTTGTCCGATATGTCATTTGCAAATATCTTTTCCCATTCCGTTGGTTGCCTTTTAGTTTTGTTGGTTGTTTCCTTTGCTGTGCAGAAGCTTTGTATCTTCATAAGGTCCCAGTAATTCACTTTTGCTTTTAATTCCCTTGCCTTTGGGGATGTGTCGAGGAAGAGATTGCTACGGCTGAGGTCAGAGAGGTCTTTTCCTGCTTTCTCCTCTAAGGTTCTGATGGTTTCCTGTCTCACATTTAGGTCCTTTATCCATTTTGAGTTTATTTTTGTAAATGGTGTGAGAAAGTGGTCTAGTTTCAACCTTCTGCATGTTGCTGTCCAGTTCTCCCAGCACCATTTGTTAAAGAGGCTATCTTTTTTCCATTGGATGTTCTTTCCTGCTTTGTCAAAGATGAGTTGGCCATACGTTTGTGGGTCTAGTTCTGGGGTTTCTATTCTATTCCATTGGTCTGTGTGTCTGTTTTTGTGCCAATACCATGCTGTCTTGATGATGACAGCTTTGTAGTAGAGGCTGAAGTCTGGGATTGTGATGCCTCCTGCTTTGGTCTTCTTCTTCAAAATTCCTTTGGCTATTCGGGGCCTTTTGTGGTTCCATATGAATTTTAGGATTGCTTGTTCTAGTTTCGAGAAGAATGCTGGTGCAATTTTGATTGGGATTGCATTGAATGTGTAGATAGCTTTGGGTAGTATTGACATTTTGACAATATTTATTTTTCCAATCTATGAGCAGGGAATGTCTTTCCATTTCTTTAAATCTTCTTCAATTACCTTCATAAGTTTTCTATTGTTTTCAGCATACAGATCCTTTACATCTTTGGTTAGATTTATTCCTAGGTATTTTATGCTTCTTGGTGCAATTGTGAATGGGATCAGTTTCTTTATTTGTCTTTCTGTTGCTTCGTTGTTAGTGTATAAGAATGCAACTGATTTCTGTACATTGATTTTGTATCCTGCAACTTTGCTGAATTCATGTATCAGTTCTAGCAGACTTTTGGTGGAGTCTATCGGATTTTCCATGTATAATATCATGTCATCTGCAAAAAGCGAAAGCTTGACTTCATCTTTGCCAATTTGGATGCCTTTGATTTCCTTTTGTTGTCTGATTGCTGATGCTAGAACTTCCAGCACTATGTTAAACAACAACGGTGAGAGTGGGCATCCCTGTCGTGTTCCTGATCTCAGGGAAAAAGCTCTCAGTTTTTCCCCATTGAGGATGATGTTAGCTGTGGGCTTTTCATAAATGGCTTTTATGATCTTTAAGTATGTTCCTTCTATCCCGACTTTCTCAAGGGTTTTTATTAAGAAAGGGTGCTGGATTTTGTCAAAGGCCTTTTCTGCATCGATTGACAGGATCATATGGTTCTTCTCTTTTTTTTTGTTAATGTGATGTATCACGTTGATTGATTTGCGAATGTTGAACCAGCCCTGCATCCCAGGAATGAATCCCACTTGATCATGGTGAATAATTCTTTTTATATGCTGTTGAATTCGATTTGCTAGTATCTTATTGAGAATTTTGGCATCCATATTCATCAGGGATATTGGCCTGTAGTTCTCTTTTTTTACTGGGTCTCTGTCTGGTTTAGGAATCAAAGTAATACTGGCTTCATAGAATGAGTCTGGAAGTTTTCCTTCCCTTTCTATTTCTTGGAATAGCTTGAGAAGGATAGGTATTATCTCTGCTTTAAACGTCTGGTAGAACTCCCCTGGGAAGCCATCTGGTCCTGGACTCTTATTTGTTGGGAGATTTTTGATAACCGATTCAATTTCTTCGCTGGTTATGGGTCTGTTCAAGCTTTCTATTTCCTCCTGATTGAGTTTTGGAAGAGTGTGGGTGTTCAGGAATTTGTCCATTTCTTCCAGGTTGTCCAATTTGTTGGCATATAATTTTTCATAGTATTCCCTGATAATTGTTTGTATCTCTGAGGGATTGGTTGTAATAATTCCATTTTCATTCATGATTTTATCTATTTGGGTCATCTCCCTTTTCTTTTTGAGAAGCCTGGCTAGCGGTTTGTCAATTTTGTTTATTTTTTCAAAAAACCAACTCTTGGTTTCGTTGATCTGCTCTACAGTTTTTTTAGATTCTATATTGTTTATTTCTGCTCTGATCTTTATTATTTCTCTTCTTCTGCTGGGTTTAGGCTGCCTTTGCTGTTCTGCTTCTATTTCCTTTAGGTGTGCTGTTAGATTTTGTATTTGGGATTTTTCTTGTTTCTTGAGATAGGCCTGGATTGCAATGTATTTTCCTCTCAGGACTGCCTTCGCTGCGTCCCAAAGCGTTTGGATTGTTGTATTTTCATTTTCGTTTGTTTCCATATATTTTTTAATTTCTTCTCTAATTGCCTGGTTGACCCACTCATTGGTTAGTAGGGTGTTCTTTAACCTCCATGCTTTTGGAGGTTTTCCAGACTTTTTCCTGTGGTTGATTTCAAGCTTCATAGCATCGTGGTCTGAAAGTATGCATGGTATAATTTCAATTCTTGTAAACTTATGATGGGCTGTTTTGTGACCCAGTATATGATCTATCTTGGAGAATGTTCCATGTGCACTCGAGAAGAAAGTATATTCTGTTGCTTTGGGATGCAGAGTTCTAAATAGATCTGTCAAGTCCATCTGATCCAATGTCTCATTCAGGGCCCTTGTTTCTTTATTGACCGTGTGTCTAGATGATCTGTCCATTTCTGTAAGTGGGGTGTTAAAGTCCCCTGCAATTACCACATTCTTATCAATAAGGTTGCTTATGTTTGTGAGTAATTGTTTTATATATTTGGGGGCTCCTGTATTCGGCGCATAGACATTTATAATTGTGAGCTCTTCCTGATGGATAGACCCTGTAACTATTATATAATGTCCTTCTTCATCTCTTGTTACAGCCTTTAATTTAAAGTCTAGTTTGTCTGATATAAGTATGGCTATTCCAGCTTTCTTTTGGCTTCCAGTAGCATGATAAATAGTTCTCCATCCCCTCACTCTGAATCTAAAGGTGTCCTCAGGTCTAAAATGAGTCTCTTGTAGACAGCAAATAGATGGGTCTTGTTTTTTTATCCATTCTGATACCCTATGTCTTTTGGTTGGCGCATTTAATCCATTTACATTCAGTGTTATTATGGAAAGATACGGGTTTAGAGTCATTGTGATGTCTGTCTGTTTTATGCTTGTAGTGATGTCTCTGGTACTTTGTCTCACAGGGTCCCCCTTAGGATCTCTTGTAGGGCTGGTTTAGTGGTGACAAATTCCTTCAGTTTTTGTTTGTTTGGGAAGACCTTTATCTCTCCTTCTATTCTAAATGACAGACTTGCTGGATAAAGGATTCTTGGCTGCATATTTTTGCTGTCTAGCACGCTGAAAATCTCGTGCCAATTCTTTCTGGCCTGCCAAGTTTCAAAAGAGAGATCAGTCACGAGTCTTATAGGTCTCCCTTTATATGTGAGGGCACGTTTACCCCTTGCTGCTTTCAGAATTTTCCCTTTATCCTTGTATTTTGCCAGTTTCACTATGATATGTCGTGCAGAAGATCGATTCAAGTTACGTCTGAAGGGAGTTCTCTGTGCCTCTTGGATTTCAATGCCTTTTTCCTTCCCCAGTTCAGGGAAGTTCTCAGCTATTATTTCTTCAAGTACCCCTTCAGCACCTTTCCCTCTCTCTTCCTCCTCTGGGATACCAATTATGCGTAGATTATTTCTTTTTAGTGTATCACTTAGTTCTCTAATTTTCCCCTCATACTCCTGGATTTTTTTATCTCTCTTTTTCTCAGCTTCCTCTTTTTCCATAACTTTATCTTCTAGTTCACCTATTCTCTCCTCTGCCTCTTCCATCCGAGCCGTGGTGGTTTGCATTTTGTTTTGCATTTCATTTAAAGCGTTTTTCAGCTCCTCGTGACTGTTCCTTAGTCCCTTGATCTCTGTAGCAAGAGATTCTCTGCTGTCCTGTATACTGTTTTCCAGCCCAGCGATTAATTTTATGACTATTATTCTAAATTCACTTTCTGTTATATTATTTAAATCCTTTTTGATCAGCTCATTAGCTGTTGTTATTTCCTGGAGATTCTTCTGAGGGGAATTCTTCCGCTTGGTCATTTTGGATAGTCCCTGGTGTGGTGGGGACCTGCAGGGCACTTCCCCTGTGCTGTGGTGTATCAATGTGTTCAGTTTGAAACCTATCACCATGGACAGCAAGACTTAATATAGGAAAATTGATATCTTTGCTTATCTCTGTTTCCCCGTTTCTTACACTTCTATGTACTTATTACACTATAGGTTCTCAATAAATGTTTGTTGGATAAATTAACAAATGAATGGATAATCCAAAAACACTTCCAAAATTTTAAATAAGAATTTATGAAGGTGAAAAAGAAAAAAATAAGAAAAACAGATGTTTGGTAGTTAGATATTTACCCTGTCATACAAATAGGTCATTCAGACAAAAGTTATGTCTGACAATAGGTCTCTCTGAGAGTTGCCTCTGCTCCCCCATTTAAATTATCTTAGGTAGTTAAGGGAGAGGTAAAAGTTTTTGTTGAATCTGATGGGTCTTGGTGACTTTCAGCTCAAAATAATCCATATGCCAAAGTAGTATATTATGGGCTCAAGTGTTCTGCTCCTCTTAACCAGAAGGTAAATAGGTGCTAAAACACACTACACACACACACACCCACCCACACACACACACACACACACACAATGACACACAATGGTGGGCATATGTCAAAGGAATGCAGGGGCCCACTAATAGAGCTCCCAATGCCTAACGCTGAACAACTTGATCAGCAAAATAAAGTAGTAGTAGATTATAATCCAAAGTATACGATGTGTAGAAAAATCCCGAACACTACTTTGGAAATACAGATTATGCTGATAGTATGTACACTTGATAAGACATGATGAAAAGGGCAGTTTACTTTTGGGATCTTCTTGCCAAAAACATACAACCCCAGTCGACTCATGAGGAAAACGTAAGACAAATCCCAATTGAGACTGGGATTAAAAAAAAAAAAAACAAATAAAATGACTAGTACTTCTCAAAACCGTCAAAGTCATTAAAAACAAGAAGCTTGGGGGCGCCTGGGTGGCGCAGTCGGTTAAGCGTCCGACTTCAGCCAGGTCACGATCTCGCGGTCCGTGAGTTCGAGCCCCGCGTCAGGCTCTGGGCTGATGGCTCAGAGCCTGGAGCCTGTTTCCAATTCTGTGTCTCCCTCTCTCTCTGTCCCTCCCCCATTCATGCTCTGTCTCTCTCTGTCCCAAAAATAAATAAACGTTGAAAAAAAAAATTAAAAAAAAAAACAAGAAGCTTGACAAAGTGTCACAGCCAAGAAGGCCCTTAGGAGACAGTTACTAAACTTAATATATTCTGGGTGGGATCCTGGAACAAAAAAAATATATAAAAGCTAGAGGATTTTGGTTAATAATAATGTTGTTTTATTAATTGTGATAAATGTATCATACTAAAGTAAGATGCTAATGATATAGGAAACTGGGTGTTAAGGTGTATAGGAATTCTTTTCATTGTCATCACAATTTTTCTGTAAATCTAAAACTGGTCTAAAATTAAAAAAAAACACTCTCTTAATAAGATTCTATACAGATACCACTTTATGTAGTTTTCCTCCTAAAAACGTCAATATAATAATGTGTCTGAATCACCACTGTAAATATTTGAGCACTAAAGTTAGGCCAGAAGTCCTTATGTTGCAGTCTTTATACATTTTCAAGCAATATTCTCATTTAAAAAATAAACTTAAAGCACTCATTTACATTTGGTTTCTTTGGTATATCAAAGCATTAAAATCCCTCCGTCAGAGTGATAACTTCAGAGATGGATGGTCAGAGTGGGTGCTAACATATGGTGTCAACCTGAAAATCAATGAGAGGTAAATGAGTGTATATTTGGGATCAAGGAATAGCGATTCAGGGAGAACAGATTCAGGTGGAAACTCAAATAGTGTCCAGCTTGTAATGTGGAAGCATGAGGTTTTTCTAAGGAAAAGAATGGGGAGAAAAGAAATGAGGTTTTAACAAGCTAAACTACTCTGCATTATACATTGATTGAATTCTGATTCTTTTTTTTTTTAATTTTTATTTTTTTTATGTTTATTTATTTCTGAGACAGAGAGAGACAGAGCATGAGTGGGGGAGGGGCAGAGAAAGAGGGAGACACAGAATCAGAAGCAGGTTCCAGGCTCTGAGCTGTCAGCACAGAGCCCAACTCGGGGCTCGAACTCACAAACCATGAGATCATGACGTGAGCCGAAGTCGGTCGCTCAACTGACTGAGCCACCTAGGCGCCCCCTGATTCTCTTTTCAGAGAGTCCAACACCATCAATCGTGGGATCAGGATGCCCTGTCACTTCTGAAGTAATTGATTACAACAACTATCGTTTTTCCCAGTCCCAAGGTTTTGTCCCAGTTCAAACAGACAGGCAAGGCAGTTTCTCTGTGGTGGCCACTCTGGCTCAGTTTTAAGATGGCTCCACTCATGTCAGTTTTTCACATTGAGAACTACAAGGAATGGGTTCTTCTTCCCCACTGGATCTGAATATGAGACACTGAGGCAGCTCCTGCTACACACATCTTGTCACCGTGAAGGAATAGGAAAAAAAACAAAAAAAACAAAAAACAAAAAACAAAAACACAGGCCAAAGGAAGGAACACTACCAACTGGAAAGAAGAAAATGGTATTAGTTACATTGCTTATTCCCCGATGTCAGATCCTATTTGAAGTCTATCGCTAGGCTATTCATGTATGTGAGCTGATATATTCCTTTTATTTTGCAAAAATTAGCTTGGCCTTATGCCTATACAAGAGTCTTAACTGACACAGAGGGATTTAGAATTGAACAAGAGAAAGAGTTCCAGTCATTGTTCAAAACTGGTTTCCTCAAAAATCTCTCAGACTTTTCCCTATTTAATAAAGTCTAGTCATGTTTCTATTTCTTTTCTCATCTCTTCACTTCTTTTCTTCCCACTTCCCACATTCATATTTACTTCCAATGATGAGCAAACAATAGTTTCTTCTGCTGTGTTTTTATCTTCTCTTCTACCTCATGAAGCTTCCTTATTTTTCTGAAAAAACAAAACAAAACAAAATAGCCCCCCAGAGTTGCCTGAAACGAATTCTGGTGACAGTGATTAAGGTGTTACATTTTTCAGCTATTTTTTACTACCCAATGCTGTTGATTTACTTGGTTATATCCACCAAAACACTGTAAACACCTTTCGAGCAGAGACCCTGTCATTTCTGAGTTCTACCATCAATCCAGAATATACCACATTGCCTGAAAAATAAACAATATTTGTGGGGTCATACATTATTGTCTGAGAGCAGAAAAATAAATAATATTGTTTAGAGAAAAGATATATAAACAGACTTGATTTTGCTGTGATGTTGCTGTCTTTTATTTATATAAAATAAAATAAATAATCCATTGTCTCCTTTTATGAAATAAAGTATTCAGGCTAAAAAGATTTAAAAAAAATTTTTTTCAAGTTTTACTTTTGACAGAAAGAGAGACAGAGCATGAGCAGGGGAGGGGCAGAGAGAGAGGGAGACACAGAATCCGAAGCAGGCTCCAGGCTCTGAGGTGTCAGCACAGGGGGGCTCAAACTCACAGACCACGAGATCATGACCTGAGCTGAAGTCAGATGCTCAACTGACTGAGCCACGCAGGTGCCCCAGGCTAAAAAGATTTTTTTAAGTTTATATTCATTTATCTTGAGAGAGACAGAGAAAGAGTGAGCAGAGGAGGGGCAAAGAGAATCCCAAGCAGGCTCCACACTGTCATCATGGAGCCCGATGCGGGGCTCGAACTCATGAACTATGAGATCACGACCTGAGCAGAAAAGTCAGATGCATAATCACCCAGGTGCCCCTCAAACTAAAAAGTTTTATGACTGCTACAATTCTAAAGTCTATGAATACAAAAGCCTTTCAGCAACTTCTATTCCTTAGCCATAATTTGGTGACTACAGTTTTATGCAAACCAAAGTGTTCTGTTTTCCTCTATTCATCATTGTTCTGACAATGCAAAAAGACTGGATATTCCAAGACTATTTGTAGAACAGCATATGAAGTACTATTCGCTTGTTAGCTCTAATTCTTCCAGAACCAACGTGGAAAATGGAAACACAATCAGGGTCCTGCCTTGTTTTCATAAGATAAAAATAAAAATAGTTATTCAGGAGAAGCATTATTCTTACTGATATGGAAGTCAGAGTTGATTTATTTAAAGCTCCTCCTAGAAACTGGTATCAGGGAGGAAATATTCCTGTCCCTTTTAAGATCCTTTTAGTCAGAGTAAGAATCAAATTGACATCAGAATGATTAACAGGAGAAAATAAAATTTAATAGCATATGTACAGGGAATCTATACAGACATGGGAATTCCAAAGACAGGCAAAATGAGGTATAGTTGTCATTCTGAAATAAGGAGAAGGAGGTAGGGGTCTGCGAGTTCAAAGGGAAGGAACACAATTCACAAGAACATGAAAAAGAGTCAATATTTGGTAAACAAATATTTCCTGGGTCACTGGGAAACACTGGGACAGAGGATTTTGATCAAACAGAACCTGCAAGGTCCTCCCTGTGTACTCTACCTAGTTTATATCACAATGTAGTTATCTATGATACTAGCTCTCTTCCTAGAGCAAGTTCTCTATCTGAATTAGTTTTAGATAGTTGAGGGGAGTGAGTAAAGAGGTTTTACTGAAACTGTTGGGTTTTTATCGCTTTTTAACTCAAAATAATCTTCATACCGAAGTGGCTTATCTTGGGGCATCCTGCCTGTGGCCCCTATAGTGGGTAGAGAGACATGAGGTAATTCATTGAATATTTACCATTTACATTCATAGACTATTTACAAATATATATACTAACACAAAATAGTCTGATGGCACCCAACTAAACAAGC
This sequence comes from Lynx rufus, assembly GCF_022079265.1. Lineage (NCBI taxonomy): Eukaryota > Metazoa > Chordata > Mammalia > Carnivora > Felidae > Lynx > Lynx rufus. The sequence goes on from NW_025814834.1 coordinate 155,642,056, forward strand.
AAGTAAAAACAAATGACAGTAATACGTTTGATTTTACAAATATATTTTTAATGCATGAGATTTTAAAAATCTTATTTTTTATCTATAAAATGGGAAAAGAAACTTTACTCTCTAGTTTTACTGGGAAAAGTAGATGAAATAATACAATAAAATCCTGAGATCACAGCCTGGTTAATTGATGGGATTCAATACCTGTTAGCCAGAACATAATATGATTAAGAGCAAGTACCCAGATTTTGGATAATTTGACTTAACACCAAGGTAAAAATTTTTTAAAGCCTGGAATAATATTTACAGTATCTAGAAATAATTTCTTTATTTTGCTCATTGCTAAATTCTCAGTGCCTTTATGTGCTAATGTGCTGTTGGGAAGATAAAATAATTTTCCCTCTACCCTTCTATGTTCTTGCCTGGGATGCACCTGTAATAATAAAAATAATAAAGATTAGTAGGAGAAAAATAAACAGAATTTTAATAACATATATACCACCTATATATGGGATATGCCTAGGAAACCTGAATAACTCTCAAAAGATTTCAAGCTGCCATCTTAAATAACATCTCCAGCTAAAGACAAAAGAAGATATTGCAGGTGAGGAGTCAGTTATGAGAGGTTACCAGGAAAAGCACAGTAAACAAAGGTATGGTTGTCAGGCAAATTTAAGTCATTGCCTTCTCTACTGATAAGAATGTTAGAAATTTAGAGTCTTTCTCTTCCTGGTACAGAGAAGGAGACACCCTAACAGATGGAGATTGTACATTTCCTCATACATGTAAATGTCTCTTACAAAAGGGTAACTTGTCAGTTTTTAGAGCCTTTCCTGTGTCAGCTGTTTCTTTTAAAAATCAGCTCAAAATAATGCCAAAGAGGTATAGTTTGGGGTGGTTGTATTCTGCTCCCCTTCAGTGCCGATAGACCTCCTGGAAAAGCTATGCAATATATACGCACAGATTTCCTACATGTATCTGTTCAAAACCCAATTTATTCAGAGCATCCAAGAATTCCTTAGAATACATTCTTACTAGAGTAATGGATGGATAACATATCCATCATAAAATCCATCAAAGATCTTGTTTCCCTCAGCCAATTTTTAAAAACTGAATTACAGTGAATTTGAAATCATACTTCATTTAGGTAACTGGAGCTCATGTAGCCCATCTCGCATTTGACCATATAATGATATACTTTATTAATCAGTACAATTTTAGGTAGGGTAACCATTCTCTTGTGAAAAATGAAGGGTCTAGGAAACTACCTCATTTCGGCTAAATACATACATACATACATACATAAATAAAGCTAGGGTCTCCTGGATGGCTCATTCTGCTCAGGTCATGAGTTCACAGTTCCTGGGTTCAAGCCCTGCATGGGGCTCTGCACTGATGGTGTGGAGTCTGCTTGAGATTCTGGCTCTCTCTTCTCTTTCTGCCCCTCCCCCACTCACACTTTCTCTCTCTCTCTCAAAATAAATAAATAATAAAACTTAAAAAAAAAAGAACCAAAGTAGTATCCATAAACAGGGCTAGAATTTGATTCATAATACCATTTAGATTTAGATTTAGATTTAGATTTAGATTTAGATTTCCTCCAACAAAGAAAAAACCATAAATGGCAAAAGGTCCACATCAAGAAGAAAATTGGAGAGTCAGTAAGACTAAGATATGTCATAACATTAGATGTGGAAGATTAAAAATTTGTATAAAAATGACCTTGAGTAAGTTTTATGAATTTTAATACCTGACCTAGATTATAAAACTGACCAAAATGTCTTAATACTTTCCTTCTGTCCTAGTTTATACAAATTTTAGAGGCCTTCATAACTGGAGCTACATGCTTTATTGGTATCTTGCTAGTGGCCTGTCTGCTCAAGTTTAACTTATAGTATCACCTGTTTTTAACCCAATTCCTCCTAATTGGCTTATCATATAAAGTGACTGAAGTTGAAAGTAGGTAATGGATTGAAACTTGAAAGTAGGTAATGGATTGAAACTGTGGTTCTGAAACTCCCATCATTTTACTACTCAATGTGTGACCCATGGCTCAGGAACATTAATTAGCCCCATTTAGAAGCCTATTAGAAATGCTGAATCTTTGGCCCCACTTCAGAAAAATTGAGTCATAATCTGCATTTAACAAGATATCTAAGAGGTTTGTATGTACATTAAAGTATGAGAAGCACCACTTATTAAAAATTCAGATTCTTGAATGCATGCTCAGAAATTCTGTTTCAGTCAGTCCCCAGTTTCTAGGAATTTGCAACCAATCACCCCAGTTGATTAGAACTCTGGTAGTCCAGAGACAATACTTTCAGAAATATGAGCTTATTGTGAGGGTCGTCCTAGGTGTATTAAAATAAACGTGTAGGGGATTCTAAGAATTCAGCTTTTTAAGCTAAACTAATGCATCTCAGATGGCATACATAGTACACCCAGAGTTGGGGGAATGTTTTAAGCTGAGGTTGCTTTTTTTTTTTTTTTCTACACTTCCTGCACTGATACAGAAAGCCAACCTAGGGGCAGTGGACATTCTATAGGCCCAGGCCCAGTCTCAGCAAATGCAATCTACTTTGATGGAATCGTTCATGTGCATTTTGTTCAGTGAAAAGGATGGGTCGTGGGCAAAATAGGAAAGAAGCTTGTAATAACATTCAGTTAAATAACAATCCCATTTTTTAGTTCGCCTCTGTATCTAATCTGATCTTGCCTTTTATTCTACTCTTTCCTTTAGCTAATCTATGAGGGACCCAGAAAAGTTCTTTGTTGTTTTGAGTTAGAAGCCCCTGATTTTATATTTTCCTTATCATAAAAAAAAAACATGTAGTCATGAGAGTAACACAGAGGTGAGGGAGTAAAATTCCCCCGAAGTGCTGTAAAACTGTGATACTATTAATTCCCAGTCCCAACCCCACCCCAAAGCAAATTAAAACTGCAGTTTTCATTCACTTCTGGCAGGAACATAAATTGGTACAACCTTCCTGAAAAGCAATTTGGCATTATGTTTCAAAAACCTTTAAAATGCTCATACTCTTTAAAACAGCCATTCCCTCTCAAGTAATTTTTCCTAAGGTGATGCGAGCAAAGATTTATGTACAAAGACCTTCATGGCTCTGTTATTTGTGGGAACAAAAATTGGGACATTACCTTATATTCAATAATAGAGGAGTAGTTAAATATTGAGGTAGACATATGGTGGGGGCATGGACAATTATGTTAATTGATCTATGACAGACTTGGTAATTAGCAAGCAAAAAGCTGGACCAGTGTCTGCTCTAAATGGGAGAATAAAAGCTTATATGGATATGGAACGGATAAGGCAAAATGTGAGCGGAAAGAATACAGGGTTTGAGTTAAGAAGAACTATGTTCTCATCTAGGCTCAGGGTGTACAAAATGCAGGAATAAATCTAGTAATTTATCAATTCAGAGGCTGAAATTTTCCCTGACTCATGTGAAAACAACCTGTCTTAAATGTTTTTGTGTGGTTGAACATCTGAGCTTCCATACATGAAAGTTTAATTTAGGTACAGTGTTATGTAAATGTGTTAGTTGAGTGATACTGGGTATGAAGAGTTAGAACCCAGAGGGAAAACTTTAAGTTGAGAGAATTTGTAGGATACAAGAGTTCTGCAAGTAATGTTGGGAAAACTGGACAAAGTATAGACTAAAGAGATATATTTATTATAATATTCCTATGCTTTTCAGGGCCAGTGATGATAGTTAGAAAGATGGTTTATAATTGTTCAGAGCAAACATGCCCATTTCCTCCACTTTTGGTCTGTGTTCTCATGTTATAGTTGATTCTAATTGTAGCATTCAAAATGGAGGTATGATTTAGGCCTGGCTCAGATTACATATGACCATAGTTAACAATACTGTATTGCATACATGAAAGGTGGTAAATAGTAGATCTTGAATGTTCTCACTGCACACACACACACACACACACACACAAATGATAACTATGTGAAGCGTTGACTATGTTAACTGACCTTATGGTGGTAATAATTTCACAATATATACATGTTCCAAATCATCACATTGTACACCTTAAACTTACATAATGTTATATGTTAATTATATATCAATAAAGCTGGGGGTTAAAAAAGGACACTATTGAGGGTTGGGCACATGACCCAATCAGAGAAAATAGTTTACAATGACTCTTTTGTGCAGGTTGTTGAAAGAAAAGATATCCAGCTTTCTACCAGCAGGCTTAAACCATGAAGCTTAGAGCTCCAGGCAATCAGTTTGTACCATGTGGTACCTGGACATGAAAAGATGTGGGGGAGAGTTGAGTCAAAAGATGGAGGGAGGGGGCGCCTGGGTGACTTAGTCAGTTAAATTAAACTTTCCTCTGCATTAATAACCTTCCTTGTTATTTGACTAAGACAATAAAAACGTTTCTACCACTAGATAATTCAAGTTTGATTTTCACCCCACCAAGAGTCTTGATTAATCATATACTATATAAATATAGGTTATTACTAAATGTATTATTTTAATGCCACCTAAGTTTATTTAATTCTTTAAAGTGTATTTATTTATTTTGAGAGAGAGAGAAAGTGAGCATGAGCGGGGGAGAGACAGAGAATCCCAAACAGGCTCCATGGTATTGATGCAGAGCCCAATGAGGGGCTCAAGCTTACGACCCTGAGATCATGACCTGAGCCGAAGTCAGAGGCATAACCGACTGAGCCACCCAGGCACCCCTCATACCACATAAGTTTAAAAGGACATTCACTTCAAAAACATAGTATCTGTTAATATAGGGAATGATTTGATAAACAATTTATGGAACATATAAATATAAATTCATCAGCAAACACTTCCTAAAAATAAATACCCAGAAAATCCCAGTATAATGCCACAAGACAAATCATAAAATTAAATGCACTCTTTTGCTTATATGTAAGGAGTCTATAAACTTCTCCAAAAGAGTTAAAGAAAATAAGAGAGCACAAATGATAAATTAATTTAGTGACTGTATTATAAACCACTTGGGAGACTTTATGGTCCAGTGGGAATATTTATGACTTTGCACTTGAATTGTCATCTCTGAACTTCAGTTTCCCTATTTGAAATCATGTGATAATTAAAGATGTTCTCAGTGTTTGAGTTTGTCCACATGAAGTGCAGAGGGCAATACCAAGCATATATGGCATCAACGATTGCTAACGACTCAGTGAGTCTTAATTTTCTCATCTCCTTCCAGCAGTGCTGTAAACATGTGATATGCTGACATTTGGGAGAAGTCTTAGAACTCGCTTACTCTTCTATTAATTCTGTATCTTCTCCCAATGCAGCACTTACACAATATTCTAAAATGATAAAAAAAATCCAATATATACTTGCAGAAAGACCTTTTACATTTGAAATTCACTAAAAATGTATTGACAGCTCACATAAAACTGGTAGAATTTTCTTACAGATAAATATGGATTAAGCTATTTGAAATGAAGAGTGTGTATTTCTCCAGAGGAAGCAACTTCATAGCAGGGTGCTGAAGATGCTGTTAGTAGGCGAAGGGCAGTTCAACTCTGAGTGATCCAGAGGATATGGTAGACAGTGAGGTGTGAAATTTCTGCTGATCACCAAAAATTATTTAGGTTAGTGGAAAAACACGCAGGATTATGAGGAAATCCAGAAGGATCTAATTAAACTGGGTGATTGGGCAATGTGATGACAGATTAAATTTAGTGCAGATAAGTGCAAGGTAATGCATATTGGGGAACATAATTTAAACTTCCCATGCACACTGATGGGTTCTGAAATAGCCTGAACCTCTTAGGGAAAGCATTTAGAAGTCATTATGGATAGTTCAATGAGAAAGCTGCGCAATGTGAAAGAGCATTTAAAGTAGCCAATAGGACACTTGTAGGTATTAATTTGGGCATGTGGAATAATATGAAAACTATTAACATGAAATCACATAAATCAATGGAATTCTCATACTTGGCTATATTTATCTCAGGTACTTTATCAGAAAATACTAACGAATGACTGACAATGTGTTCAATTGTTAAATTAAAAGTGGACAAATAGATTGTGTGTTTGTTTAGGAATACAGTAGCAGCAAGACACAGCTTTAATAGGCTCAAAAAATAATGAGTGCCTCAGCAAAAATCTTCTTTGGAACATTTCTTTTCAATAAGTACTAAAATATGAGGATAAGATGACATTGGGGGAACTAAAATCTACATTTTAACAGAAATACCTTTAATATGACTCAGAATCAATCTGTAATTCACTATTGAAGTAAATCATTGAGGCAAATAGCTTGGCAAGATTCACAGGGATTAGATATTTATATGACTATGAATAACATTTGCAGCTCTACTAGCTACACCTGGTTCAGATGTCACAGTGTATATCACTCCTTTTGCTCCACAGTTTAAAGAAATTATTTAAGAGGCTCAGGGAAGATTTGCTTTTCTTAATTTAATAATGTAATTCATAAGTGCCTGGAAAAATAATGTAACAATTGGTCATTATGCTATTTATTTTAAAGAAACTATTTGAAGTGTCATTCCATATGGATTAAAAAATTTTTTTCATGTTTATTTTTGAGAGAGGGAGAGAGAGAGAGAGTAGGGGAGGGGTAGAGAGAAAGGGAGAAAGAATCTGAAGCAGGCTTCAGGCTCTGAGCTGTTAGCACAGAGCCCAAGGCCAGGCTCAAACTCACGAACTGCGAAATCATGACCTGAGTCGAGGTCAGGTGCTTAACCAACTGAACCACCCAGGCGCCCCTCCATATGAATTTATATTTATAAAAATAACTCTGCAGGAATGTAAATGTAATCAAGCATAAAGTTGCTGATGTAGGTATTGTCCAGCTAGTTAGAGGGATCATGGCAAAAAAAAATCAATTAAAATATAATAAATAAGTATAATGTAAAAATTGTGTTAGCATTATTGTTATGGTTCATTGATTTAATAGATATGTATTAAGCATATACTTTGTTCCAGGAAGTATAGAGTTTACTAAATATGCAAAATAAACTTTCCTTACATATCATAAAGAGAAATATAAGCAGAGCATTTGAAATAGGTGCAAGTTTATGTTATAAGTCCAGTGATAACAATATTTCCAGAGTTTGGGCATAGTAAATGGACAAGTCAAACCTACTCCACAGAGAAAATCATTTTTGAGACAAGAGCTGATAGAGTTTCTTGGTCAAGTGAGGGAAAAGGGTATTCAGGTCAGGGAAAGCAGTCTGAGAAAAAAACAGAAATCAGGTGTGGCAGATTTGAAGAACTGCGTACATCAGTAGACTGACTCATACGATGCAAGGCCTTACTACTATGGTTATTTTCTTATAAAACTCAGTTTGGAAAGACTGGTTTCATATGAAACCACTAAAAGTCACACATGTTAATTAAAACAATATTAATGGCCATGTTTTCAAAGTTCATTGTTCGACTCCCCCAAAGTGTCTGTAATGACCTACTTTTGCTGAGGAATGATGGTTGAGGATGTATATTTCTTAGGCCCTTTGTCTGGTGTTAGTCTAGGGCACAGTTTGGTGGTAATTACTAAAGTTTTCTAAACTTGAATAATATTCATCCTGGGAACCCTGTACCCCAGGTTGACTTTAAAAATCAGCATGTCTAGGATGAGAGACCAGTATTTGCTTCACATGTCAGAAAGAATCCCCTCATTAACAACTTTGGAAATAACTCCTTTTGGTATTTACCAGAGTACTGTTAACACATGGCTATATATTCTCTTTTAGAAGACCACTAGAGACTGACATTATACCCAATACACAGACCACTTACTTTGGTAATCCATTCATGAGAATTAAATGTTCTGTGAAAATATGCTAATAGGAAGTCAGCTTTCCTTAAAAAATAATGTTTATGCCAATCATGAATCTAAATATGAAAGAAATGTGTCATAAAATACTATATATGTAAATAAATAATCATATTGGAAACAGAGATGCTTAAAACAACCAATTATTGATTATCAAAAATATTATGGTTCTTAACACATGATTGACTTTTATACTAGGATATCTTTTTTTTTTCCCATTATAATGGCTTGTCTCACTCATTTTGCTTCATTCTCTACTACATTTTCCAACTGTTTCCAAATATTTTTAATTAGTTGTACAAAAGCAGGTAACATCAAGAGCTAAACATTAAAGGCATTATGGAAATGTGTTCCAGAAAAGCACACGCTGACAGAATAGCTCACAGAGCATGACTCTGTGGAGTCTAAGCAGTTTTCATAACATGTCCAAGCAATCATGACATTTGCCAATTACATTTTTAACGCAATTTGAAACTTACCTCACACATCCTTTTGTTTAAAATGCTGTAAGATCTATGGGTATGAGTGTCACCATACATTCATGGGCCAAAATGTGGTAAAAATACATATCTTCTATAAAATTTGGCTGTGAAAACTCGAGGTACTGGAAAGAATAGACAATTCTTCCATTCCAAAGAACCCCTTACATATGGGCTGGCATGCACATAGTGACTTCCTTCCTAAGAGCACATTATGGAAAGAAGGAAAAAAGAATAATTTTATTGTAGAGAAACTTTGCAGATACTACCGCAGCTAGGTGATTTGGTCAATGTCAATAGTGATAACACTAACACTGGCCGCTGAACCCTTCATGTGATATGATGAAACTCGCATTTTACCTCTGTGGCCTTTCCCACTAAAACCCATAACCCAGGGTAATCATGAGAAATACAAACCCCAGATGAGGAACAACCTACAAAAGATTTGCCCATATTTTTCAAAATAGTCCAGGTCATTGAAAACAAGGAAAGCATGACAAACTGTTAGAGTTTAGGAGTTAAGGCAATATGATGGCTAGATTGAATGTGGTATCCTGGATGGTATCTGAAATGGAAAGATGACATTAAGTAAAAACTGAACAAAGTATGAAACTTAGTTGATAACAATTTATTACTCTTGGTTAATTGGTTAGGACAATTGCCCAAACTAACATAAGATGATAGGAGGAGGAGCTGGGTGTGAGACATAGAAGTCTCTTTGCAACCTTTCTGTAACTCTAAAACTATTCTGAAACAAAAAGCTTACTAAAAAAATAATAATAAAGAGACAATTTACAGGCATACTTGTATTTGGTTTGGCATTTCTGTGCATCTCAAGTATCTTCATCCTATAGCCCATCTAGAACATTTACAAGGGAAAATGAGCAGGGTTAAGTGTGTGTGTGATGGAGGGGAGTTGTCAGGTGCGGGAGCAATGTTGTCTGAGAAAGACCAATTGTGAAAAATCAGCAGTAGTAGGTCTCACGCATTGTACCTTTTGTTCACATCAAACTTTTTTTTTAAATTCTGTTTTTCTTTACTTAGAGAGAGAGAGCAGACTGGTGAGGGGCAGAGAGAGGGAGAGAATCCCAAGCAGGCTCTACACTGCCAGCATAGAGCCTGATGCAGGACTCAAACTCACAAACTGTGAGATCATAACCTGAGCTGAAATCTAGAGTCAGATGCTTAACTGACTGGGCCACCCAGGCTCCCCCATATCAAACTCCTGCGAGGTAAGCTGGAAGGTATAATCTGAAAGTCAGAGACAGCACTAAATTCTAAACTGTAGAATGATAATGACTTTTCAGTGCCTTAAGTTATTAACCTTTTATCTATAAAATACTCTACTGAAATGGAGCCAACACTTTTGTATACAAGTATAAAGGCATTAAGATCAAGGCTAGACATTGAAAGCTGAGACCTGAATTTATTTGAACACATCCATTTGTTAAAGCTCTTCACGTTGGCAACTTGCTTAACTTTCTAAAACCTCAGTTTCTTCATATGTAAAAATGAGGACGGCATGCATGTCTAATGTAGTTATGAAGATCAACCATACAGAGTTTGTTGAATTCTTAGTGTTGCATTATGTTGAAGACAAGTAAATTAAATAGTGTTAACTCTACTAATTTTTATCATTTGCTTTTTGATAATACTCTGTATTTAACCTATATCCCCAAATTCCTCATATTTATTTGATAAATCTAAGGTATAACATCATGAAATTTTTTTTCTTCCACCTTGGTTTTACACATTAATATGTAAAACTATCATAGGTGTTTATATCCACATAAAGAGGTCTAAATCTAGATATTCATATAGATAAAGTGTTGCCTCTTTACATAAATCACAGAGCGAGCCATTAACATCCCTCATAATTCTTTTCCTAATGGTTAAATAATCTCTGCATTTATTTCTTCCATGTCCTAAAATACAATATCAAGTCTGGAGGAACTTGCTGTTCTAATAGAATTATGTTATCACAGACCTTCATAATTGGAAGGGTCTATGAAATCAACCAATTTGATCCATTAATAATAATAACAGCTACTTTTTTTTTCAGAGCTAACTATGTGTAGTCATTGTGATAATTATTTTACAGCTGTTCACTGAATTTCATTCAAGCCTCAAAACACCCACAAAGGTCATTAACTTCATTTTTCAGTAGGAGAATTTGAAGCCTAGAGATGTCAAGTATCTAGCTCAAGATCACATAGCTATAAAATTTCTTGGACTTAAATATAAGTCCTTCTGTCTATCTCTCTCTCTCTCTCAAAACTGTGGTCTTAATCGTAATGCTGCCTGTTTCCTGATAGTTTTCCTTTACAATACATACGTCAAACAGTATTCCTACTGATCTTGACCCATACTGCAGGGTTGCAAAACTCATTACTTGTAAAGACAGTTCATTTTATCTTTCAACACTTCTGTTCTTATGCTGGAATTATCTTCCTGTAGTGTCTAATAATAGGTTCTAATTCTACCCTGGAAGAGATTATTCACTACTCCATTCATAGTAATAAATGCAATAATGTTTCGTTAACAGCCATAGGTAAAAAAAAATTTTTTTCTTAAAAGTTTGCAAACAAAAAAAGAACATACCCCTGTTTTAAAGTTCTCTTAGCAAAGCTTGTCAAACTTGAAACAAGTGCTTGAGGTGTAGAAATTTGGTAATATGTCTCAGTGTTAATCTGAAGAGAGAGGCAAGGTTGAGTTAGCCATAAATATGAAGTAAACATTAGTTGCAGTAGGGCTAAGATAAATGTGAACCAGATCACAGGAAACAGGCTGGGAAAGGAAGATTATCCAGGTAGTAAAGTTTTATAAACTCAGAGGGAACAAGCTATGAGGAGAAGAAAAAAAGTAAGCTCCAGTTTAGATGGTAGAGGGAAATCATGTAAAAGTTTCCTTAAGGAAAGAAGCTCAGAACAGGGTAATACAGTTTTATCAAGAATGCTAGGGGAAATATCTAAAAAGTATAAAGCAGTGATACAGAGAGCTTCTGTATCACCATTAAAACATCATAAGTAACATGAAAATCACAGCAATAAAAGAGTCCAATCAATGAGAGGACAAAAATATGCCTGAAAGCTCTGATTCCAGTATATCTGATAACCATTTATCTAAAACTTGGAGTAAAGAAAGCCATCCTTCATTAACATGGACAACTACATGAACAGTGTGATTTGTTGTGAGTATAGATAAAATATATATGTTAAAATATATAATGATCAAGATTTTATACAAAATATACATGCAACATATAAAGTGTGTATATATAAGTATTATATATATTATTTTTACCAGTCGGTTCAAGCAGACAAAAAGAAACCATCCTATACCACTTCAAATAGAAGGAATTGAATTCAGCCATACCATCCCCACTCCCCTCTGTAATTTTTATCCAAACTCGTGGCTTATAATACTTAACTTGCAGTTAGAAAACTGAAGCCTAGACTCTTCCTTGAAATGCAGACTTATATATCCAATCAGCAGCAACATCTCCACTTGGTTGCCCCAAGTATAAATTGTTCTAAAATTAACATGTTCTGAAGAGAATGTTTATTCCTTTATCCCCAAATCTGCTTCTGGTCCTCTTTTCCATCTCTTATGGATTTTGCTTTTTTTCTATACATCTCAAAAAACTGACCACTGAAACATAATTTTTCTTTGTTCTTGACCCTCTGCAACAAATCTATTAATGTCATCTTTCAGCTTCTTCTCCCAAGCTATATGTAGAATGTAAGTATTTTCACCTTTTCTGTTGCTCCCAGTCTCAGTCAAAACCCCTTCCTCTCTTACCTGGATCGGTGCAATAGTGGGTTAGCTAACTTTCTGTTTCCATTCTTGTCTCTTTACAAATCATCCTTCACACAGTAGCCCGATAATCTTCTAAAAATGTAATTAAGGTTATGTAACTCTCCTGCTTATGATTTCTTATTGCCCTTAGCATAAAATGCAAACACTTTACTATGGTCTATAAAAACATACAAAGATAATAGATATCCTGGAGATAGTATTTCCCTAATCAGATTTTTTTACTGGACATACTTAGAAACAGTAGATCACTAAACTTATTTATCCACATATAGGTCTCTTGACCTTTTAGGCCTCTAATGTCTTCTTAAACTCAGTATTTTCTTTAAACATAACTTTAAAAAAATCCAAAACATGCAGCCCCATAACTTAAATTCCTGGAAATGGAATCTACCAGTGGAACTTGAACCAGCTCTCCATTAACAGAGATATGCCTTTATGAAAAGCAAAAAATTAAATCTGTTGGTTTCCCAGCTATCATTTTCAGCATCTGAATCAATGATGCAATCCAAGGACTGCAGGCCCCAAAGCAATCTCACCCCCAATCTAATATTAAAAGCAAAGAAATATCAAATGGAGATGAGAGAGTTCTATGAAAGATTACCTGTGACTGTGGCCTGCTGCCACTTGGTAGGACAGTCAGCATGCATGGGGGATTAAGCTATATAAACTCAGTTGAATTGAATCAGCTGTCCTAATGGGCCAGAAAATCAACCAGTCTGAGTGAAAAATTCACTTGAAATGGTTGACTGGCACTAGTTGAAGAAGCAACTGAAATTTGTGGAATCCTTAAAATGCCCCAAACTAGGAGGAAAGATACACATATAGTTTTTCCAATCTCCATCTGAGTGCTGGACATAGTCTAGACATAGCCTTAGGGTTCTAAACCAAAAGGAAAAAAAAAACCCAAAATCAAAAAATAATCGTTTCTCCTAAATCTCTAAAAATATTCTTTAAATTATCAGTGATACCCATCACCGTGTAAACCAAGGACAGATGGACCATTACTCTGAACAATTTGCGTCTTTACTTCATGAATAATTTACTCAACGGTCTTACATATTTCTAAGTATCGTCCTTTATTATAATACCCATTACCATAAACAATCTGCTTTTCATGTTGAGTTTTGACATGAAATGTCCCAAGACTTTTTAAATTAGACATGGTTATTCTTATTAATTCAGAAGGGAAACCTGATACTCAGGCATGATAAATGATTTGTTCAAAACCATGCACGTGTGGAATGATGAAGCTGGGATTCAAATCAAGGCCTTCTGAAAATCTATCAGGTCATGTTTTTTTCTTGAAAATTCCCATTCTTAATGGCCAGAAATTTTGTGATAGTTTCTCATCAGTTTGCCTACAAGTAAATAAAGCCATGTGGTAATGCTCGTTTATTAAGCAGACCTCACTATAAGAATCCATTAATTTACTAAGTGACTTGTAGAATTGACTATGATTTGGTAGTGCAAGTAATTCTATATCAAGCCCATATTTAACATGACTTAATAATACCAAGAAAAGAAAGTAAAACCCTTTTGCACATAGGTGATTTTTTCCTAAATTATGCATTTGTATATAGATAAAATTCTTACAGCTGCCACAGTTTTTCATTCTGAAAAAACCTCAAAATGCTTTGCAATGAATCAAGTTCTATCTTGAATTGAGTAAGTAAATAGTTCATTTCAGTAGAAACCGTATTGTCACTACATCAGCAATTCTCATTTAAAAAATGTGCATTACTTATTCAGCTATTTGAAAGATGGTATTAAAGAGGAGCTATTTTGTCTTTTTTTTCATCTACAAGCCTTCATTTTTAAACTTATAACATTTTGTGTTTTTAAGATATCAATTACCATTTTAAAATCTGCCAGTCTATCTTGAGTTTCTCAGCAAGTTTCTAGGCCAAAGAAAACACTAACCCTTTCAATTTATTGGGAATCAATGTTTAATCCTCTTTTTTGTTCTCATACTTATTACAAATCATAAAGAATTCTGAGTGTCAGTTTAAGAAGTGAAAGCCCTATGTAATATTCCTATTACTTATTGATCAGTTTAAATTAAAAATTTTAGTACTTTCTATTTGAAAAGTAAACCAAAAAATTATGTTTCACATAGAAATGCTTCCAAAATATAATTTTAAAAAGTGTGTTTATGGTAATGTTTCAGACTATAGTTTAAAATCCATAAAAATGAAATTTTTATTATTATTTTTTATTAGTTAAATTTTTATTATTATTTATTATTAGTTAAATTCATGATGATTACTTAAAACTTTCATAATCGGCAAAATCAGCCTTGGTTAACTTTACTAGGAATGAAGAACATGGAGAATAAGCTGATGGACATTTGAATGCAAACTTTAAAATAGTAAAAATATCCTAAAATTATTTTATATATAGCCTTTTTAAAACTTGAAAGCTCCATAAACCTTTTAAAACTTCAGATAAAAATAATGTTTCATATGGCTCAAAATCTCTCAGAAGTGCCAAATTAGTCTATTTTCTTATATTTCTAGAAAATACTTAATTATTACAACATACCTTCCTTAGATCAATATATTTTATTTTTAAGCATATTGAAATTATAGAAGATTCTATATAGACATTCATTTTTATTTTATTTTTAGTGTTTATTTATACACATACATATATTTTTATGATGATGCATATATTAGATCATATTATTCCGTTGTTTATTCTCTACACAAATACTTAGTAATATCCAAACATATGTCCGACATGGTTTAACATCAGAGGACAAAATGTACAAAAATGCCATCCTCTTTAAGCTCCATTCTAGAATGGAAAGCAGACACTAACAAAAACCAAAAGGAAAAATGTGAGATAGGTTTATGGCAATAAAAATGCCATGGCTAAAAATAAATCAGGAAAGGGGGAAAGATAGAGGGACACAAGATATAAACCAATACAAGGATTTTGGCTTTTGCACTTATTCAGATGGGAGGCCTGGAGAGGAAATTAAACAGAGAAAGACACATCTGACAACTCCATCCATTGTGTTACAGACAGAGCTGAAGTGTGTGTGGAAGAGCAAAAATAACTATTTAATCGATATTTCATACTATTGACTCTGTAAGTCTGGTAGCAGTGGAAATATGAAAAGTGGTCGGGTTATGAGTATATATTGAACATAGGAATGTAGAATATTTATTAATGATTAAATATGAAACCTAAAGAAGAAAAGCAAAAGCAAGGACAAAATGATAGCAATGTCCAGACTGAGATGGAGAACATAGTAGTGCACTTTCTGGGTCGTAGGGTAGTTCTACTTTTAATTTTTTGAAGAAACTTCGTACTGTTTCCAGGGTGGCTGCACCAGTTTTCATTCGTACCAGTAGTGCAAAAGGGTTCCTCTTTTTCTGCATCCTCGCCAACATCTGTTGTTGCCTGAGTTGTTCATGTTAGCCATTCTGACAGATGTGAGGTGATATCTCATTGTGGCTTTGAGTTGCATTTCCCTGATGATGAGTGACGTTGAGCATTTTTTCATGTGTCGGTTGGCCATCTGGATGTCTTCTTTGGAGAAGTGTCTATTCATGTCTTTTGCCTATTTCTTCACTGGATTATTTCTTATGGAATTATAATATTCTATGAAATTGTACCAATATTTATTAATTTTTCTGATAATAAGCATACTCACTTTTAGTGTTTATGATTTCAAACAATGCTTCTACAAAAAATCATTTCATGTGCAATCATGTGTTCACATGCCCATATTTGAAGATTGAATATCTTCCAATCCCTGGAATGGGATTTTGACTTAAGAATTAATTTTTATTTTAACATTAAAGTTGGCTTAAGGACTGTTTTCCACCCAAAACCTGTAAAACCCACATTACACCCACAATGACTTAATTATTTTTAGCCATTCAGATTAGCATAAAATGACATATCATTTATGTTATTTTACATTTTCTTGAATACTGTCAAATTTGAACAATTACTTAAATTTTACGCACTTTTGGGTCTGCTCTTCAGTAAATTACCTACACTTCACTCAACAAATCATGTTCATTTTTCTATTGTAGAAGTTGTCTTTCCTTGGACAATATATAAGATAATTGTCTATATTAAAGATATTAACGTGTTGCCATTTGTGTTAAATGTTTTTTTGTCAAGATGAATCATTTATTTCTTAATGCTTAGAATTTTTACATATATATCTTTCTATAAATGCATAGGTCTCCCAGCTTCAGGGAGGCGAGTCAGTCAACATTTCAACTACATTTGTGCCATCACTACTAAGAAGATTAGACAGGGTCCTATAAACCTTATGCCAAGACCCTCCTTATTCCTGTATCTTTGGAACAATGCCTTTCTGTGTTTTCCCTCTTTTATGTTCTACTCAAGTGTCCCAACGTTCCTCCTAGGCCTTTGCCCAACAAAAGGGGAAAAGAGAGGAAGTGCCACCAAATTGCCTTGTCAAGAGCCCAAAGCATATTTTGAATGCGGCTGATCATGGTCCCGAGGAGCTACTGTGACTCAGTAAAAGATAGACTGAAATCGAGACTGAAGAATATGTAGCTGAACTCATGCCACCATATTTAGACAATCTCCTTACACACTCTATTATCTAAAGTATGTATTTCTTGAAGGCACTCATAAAGATTTATTTTGAGAAATTTAATCTGTCATAGTCTTATTGTTATGTTTAGAATTCCTATGTCTTGCAGAGAAAGGCTGACCTAAGTTTATTTTTTATATGTTTTTCCAATCAATTAATTCATTCAATAAATACTCTGAATACCATCTTTATGCAAAAACCAAACCAAAACCAAAACAAAACAAAAAAACTATTCTCGACTCTAGGTATACAGACTTGAATAAGGCAACTAAGGCCCCAGCCCTTTTGGAAGAGATAGACATTACACAAATAAGTAAATATGTATATAAAATAAAAGTATAAAAATAATTTAAATTGTGGGGAGCCTGGGTGGCTCAGTCGGTTGAGTGTCCACTTCGGCTCAGGTCATGATCTCGCGGTTTGTGAGTTTGAGCCCCGCGTCGGGCTCTGTGCTGACAGCTCAGAGCCTGGAGCCTGCTTCCGATCCTGTGTCTCCCTCTCTCTCTCTGCCCCTCCCCAACTCACGCTCTGTCTCTCTTTCCTTTAAAAATAAATCAACATTAAAAAAATAATAAAAAATAATTTAAATTGCTATAAATGTTAGTGATATTAAAGAGAGTCATTTGACAGAGATAAACTGATTTTACAAAAAAGTAAACATTTAAATTAGGATCTAAAGGACAATCTAAAAGAAATGCAAGAATATTTGCAAATCATGATCACCTTTTACCTGAGGGCTAAATGCATAGTTCATTATCATTGGTTTTACAAATGTTTACAATTGTGCTGTTGACAATTATGTAGAGAGACAAATATATTAATATAAATATAAGTATATGTAATATATATGGATACATATATATTCAATAATATACATACACATACATACTATTACTATATATACACACGTATATAGTATGTTGTTAAAATATATGTTAATGCATAATATTTGTTATGAGGATTGAATCAAATAATATAAATAAATAATAGGTAAAGTGCTTAAAATGGTGTCTAGCGAAGAGTAAACACCGTGTGGATTTTTTTTTGAGAGAGAGAGGTCAAATGTGGGGGGGTGGCGAAAGGGGTGAGAGAAGGAAAGAAAAAGAGATAGAGAGAGAGAGAGACAGAGAGAGAGAGAGAGAGAGAGAGAGAGAGAGAGAGAGAGAGGGAATCTTAAGCAGGCTCCACACCCAGCATGGAGAAGGATGCAGGGCTCTATCTCATGGATCAGGAGACCATGACCTGGACTGAAATCGAGAGTCAGATGCTTAACCAACTAAGCTAGCTAGGTGCCCCTGGATGTTTCAAATTATTTGAAACAGAGAAGTAATGATATGTTATGGTTCAGTCATAAATAAAAGGTGAAAATGGGGGGAATGCTAAAAATAAACAACAAAAAAAATTCCTATGAAGAATTTATGAAGCATTTATTCTCCTTTACAATAAATTCCATCTTGTAGGTGTTTAAATGCATCATTCCATTTCATTTACCTAATGTGCAAATATCAGATAGTTTTTTTTTTCAACATTTATTTATTTTTTGGGACAGAGAGAGACAGAGCATGAACGGGGGAGGGGCAGAGAGAGAGGGAGACACAGAATCAGAAACAGGCTCCAGGCTCTGAGCCATCAGCCCAGAGCCCGACGCGGGGCTCGAACTCACGGACCGCGAGATCGTGACCTGGCTGAAGTCGGACGCTTAACCGACTGCGCCACCCAGGCGCCCCAAGTTTTTATGCAATAGTATCTAGTAGATCAAATGGGTGAGTGAAAATGCTGTCCTACGCATATTTCTATCATTTTTTGAAGCATAACACACACAAAGAAAAATTTATAAATCTTTAACATACAGCTTGAAAATATGCAAAGTAAAAATATTTGTGGACCACTACCCTGGCAAGAAATAGAACATTAACATAATTTCAGATGCCACCCTCGTACTCCCTCTTTATCTCCCAGTGGCTCCACTGTCTGGATTCTATTATCATAGATCACCCTTGTCTGTTTCTGAGCAGTATGGGACTGGAGTCACCCAGTAACTATTCTTTTGTGTCTACCTTCTGCTGCTTAAGAGTTAGGTCTGTGAGTTTCATCCATGTTGCATATAGAAAAAGCTCATTCATTTTCATTGCATTGTAGTATTCCATTATATGAGTGTGTAAGAATTATCTACCCATTCTTTTGTTAATGATCATTTGGGTTGTTTACAGTTTGGTTGAGGCTGCTTTAATGATTCCACTCTGAATATCTATGAACATTTATTCTGGCTCACATATGTAAACAATTTTGTTGGATATTTATTGCCCATAGGATTGCATATATGAAATTTAGTGAGTATTGCTAAATATTTTTCCAAAGTGGTATGCCTTATTTATTTTGTAAGTTAAATGCTGAGAATTTGTATGTAATATTATAGAGGATGAGAAAAGTATTATCTACTGCCAGACATGATTCAACTTCTTTTGTCCCTTAATGTGAATCAAAGCAAATCAAGTTGAGTGGGGAGTTATTGTTAAATAGATGCAGAGTTTCAGTTTTATAAGATAAAAAGAGTTACGGAGATGGATGGAGGTGATAGCTGCCCACCAGTATGAATGTATTTAATACTACTGAACTGCACACTGAAAAGTGGCTAAGATGGTAAATTTTATATTATGTGTATTTTACCACAATATATATATAAATGGAAAAAAAAAGCAGGTCAGGTTGACTTGGTCAAAGGGACAAAACTGGTAGAATTGTAAGTCTTCTGAAGATTGTTTGTTTGTCTGGCTTGGTGTTACTCCCAGATCATTACCTGTCAAGGGTCACAATAAAAAACCTGATGCTTTTACCAGAGCTTCTTTCTAAAATAATCCCTGAATTCCAATTTCTCTTTCCTTCAATTTGGGAATCTTTGTAAGAGCCTGCTTAGTTTTTTGTTTGTTTTTGTTTGTTCATTTATTCTCCTCAACAGTTACTTTCTGTTTTGTTTCTTTGCCTCAGGCCACCATCTAGTTTAGGAACTCACAGTGAGGCTGCTAAAATCTGTAAGCTTTCACTTTTTGCATGGCTTCTGTATTTCAAGTTGGGAAACAGAGATTTGTCCAATTGGAAAAATGGTAGAGAGAGTTGGACTCACCTCTGTGTATTCCGTTCCTTTTAAGGATAATAACCTCTCAGGTCCTGATTATTTTGGTTGTTCTCTAATGCTCTCCAATTTTTAAAGAAAGCTGTCCAGTTTTAAAATAGCCCTTAGTAGAAGGGTTTATGTGATACAAACTATAACCAGAATTAAATATATTATTATAAATTGTAATAGTAAACTTCAATGGCTCTTATCACTCCAATAATATCGTGTTTAAAACTAAAATTAACATTACCGACTCTATAACACTTCCATAAGCACTGTTTCATTTAAGTGTCATATGAGTTGGATAGTGTAGTATTGTTTTCCCGGTTTTATGGAGGAATATGAAGATTTATAAAGACTAACTGAAGGGTCCAAATGATATGGTTTATTAATCTAACACTGGGATTCAATCTTACTTCACACTCTAGATTCTCAGATGGGTCCTCCTTCTACTAAAACCTACAGGAAAATTAAAATATCCGCAATTAAAATATCCTTGTATGAATAACCCAACCCCTTGGGTACTTCAAAATCGATAGGTATAAAACTGATCATCTTCCCTTAGTTTAATTTCCCATCACAGTTGGTAGAAAGATGATGTTGAGAGTCACATTGTCTCTAGTCCACCTCTTGTTGATCCTTGATATCAATCATAGTTTTGTTCTCCAACCAGATCTTTCTCTTTCTCTCTCAGGATGAAGACAACATGCAGTGACTTGTCACTAGATTTATTAGTGTTCACTAGGATAAACATATAATAAATGGAACTTTTCAGAGTACAAAGAGGCACTATTAATAATTATGATAGGATAAAAGAGAAGAAAACTGGATCTGTGTCAGGAAGACATGAATGTATGATCACCCTGTTGAGCATTGATTTGGCTTGGATTATGGTCCTAAAGTAGATTCATGTTTGTCATTACTAACTCTTGATGGTTGGAAGTGTTGGCAATAAGAGAAGAGTCATAATGCTCAAAAAATTGAAACAATATATTAAAATCATCTTAGGTTTAGAATTTGGTTCCACGACATAATAGCTGTGAAACTTTGAGCAAATATTAACCTCCTTGATAGCAAACCATATTGGTTTGCTATTCTTTCTTGACAAATTTGCTCCAAATGCCATGCCTTAAAACTACAGTCATCTATTGTTAATTCATGTATTTTCAGGCCAGCTAGAGTTCATCTGATTTAGACTGACTTCAGCTGAAAATCCCTGTTTCAAGCTGTAATAGCTAGGCATCTCTTTTTCCCACTGCAGGTCTGTGTATCAGCTGGGGCAGCTCTGACACATTTTTGTTTCTTATTAATTGTGAACTAGCAGGCAAACTAAGATGTGTACTTTATTTTGCAATGGCAATGGTGCAAGAAGTGGAAACACACCAGTCTTTTATAAAGCCTAGACTCAAAATTTCACACATCCTATTTTCCAAAACAAGTCACCCACGAACAATTATATATATATATATATATATATATATATATATATATATACACATATATATATACACTTTACCACTTTGTTCAAAGAAACTACCACAAGACAAAGTTCATGGATGCAGAAAACATTAAGGAACTGGAGATAATGAGGCAATTTGCCATTCATTCTGAGACTCAGTTTCTTCACTTATAAAATGAGGATAATAGTAGACTCTTGAAGGCAAAATATTCTATATACAATATAATATAACCTTTTGAGGGCTACTTCACTATTATTTGTTGGAGTGTTTGAGATAATGTCCATACAGCATCTAGTTCATAGTAGATACCTGGAAGCTAATTCTCTAGTTTTATTATTATTATTACTGTTATTATTATTAATTATTGTTATTATTAAGAGAGTAATATGTGATGATAAGGGACATTTAAGGAAAATTATATCGACAATTACTTTCAAGTATCTTTCTTTGCCTTTCTAACTGTATTCTTAGTAGAGATCAAGGGAAATGTATGCCTGAACCTCGATGCTCTTCAGCAAAGGAATTCCACAATCTTAACGTTTTTTTTATTTAAAGTTTTAGAAAAATAATGTATTATTCTTGTCATAGTCAGCATTTTTTTGTGATTAAAATTTCATGGAACATAAAGTCAAATACATTTTTGGGCACATGTTTCTCAATTTACTTTTGATGAAACAGGTAAAAATTATCTAAAATGTAATTATAGAAACACCAAAAATTCAGAGTGAGAGCACTTAAGTAATCCAACAGAAAAAAAAAAGTATAATGTGCGATGGTGCTGGTAAATACGAATAGGACTTATTTTCCGTTTTACTCTCATTACTTTGGTTTTATTACATATGAAACAGATATTCCAATTGCTTTTGTCTTCTGAATATATACTTTAAATTGATTATTACCTTTTAAAAGTTAGCTTCATTTGGTACTTGAATGCTTTATGGTATTAAAACCACACTACAGGAAGTAACAAATGTGTATCTTTTCAATATAATCTGAATCATAGTGTATCAGAAGCAATGAGATTGAGTGTTGATTTATTGGGATGATTTAGCATTCTGTCGTGCCAGGTAATAGCAATCCACCAATAATTAGTTAGGGGAAATATTTTTGTCCTAATCTGCTGGTTTGCTAACTGCATACCATATTGATGTACTCGAGTAAAGAAAATGGGGTGATAATTATCATCACTATTGATTGATGAACCTCAAATATGGTGGTTATGATTTCAAATGTCGGATTCCAATTAGTCTGAACATGAGGTTTAGGTTAAATATATGCTTCCAGATTAATAGAGACATTTCTACTTCCTCTCTCTTCCCTTTCCTGGGGTCATTGTTCTCTATTATTTTTTAAATAATAAGACTACCTGTGACACCTGAGAGGCTCAGTCGGTTAAGTGTCTGACATTTGATTTAGGCTCAGGTCATGATCTCACATATGTGAGATTGAGCTCTAGGATGGCTGTGTGCTGACAGTGTGGAGCCTGCTTGGGATTCGTTCTCTCCCTTTTTTTCTCTTCCCCTCCTCTCCCTGTGCATGCTGTCTCTTTCTCTCTCAAACTAAATAAATAAACATTTAAAAATATAAATAATAAGACTATCTTTTTTTAAGATTTCTAACATTGAACTAAAATATTTCATTCATTTATTGAAGAATGTTAATGGAGCTTCTGCAATATGTAAGCATTACTTTTGGTGCTAGGATGATACAATAAATAAAGGGCTAGAGAAATAAAAAGATCTGTCCAATCCAATGAGAAGAGATACATGTAAAATAAAATAGCATACCTTGTTCATGAGACACTGATAAATTTGATGGAGAAAAATAAGGCAGGTTAGAAGTATCAGAAGAGTCCATCATGGTGGTGGTTTGCCTGGTCCGAGAGGTCTTCACTGAGTAGGTGGGCTTTGAATAAATACTTAAAGAAGATAAAAAAAAAACACAGCCATACAGATTCCTTGGGCAGAAATGTTGCAGACGGAAAGAACCCCAAATGCATCTGCCCTGAGGCCAGAGCTCACATGCTGTGTTTAAAGCGGATCAAGGAAATCTACACAAGCACATAAAGAAAAGTGGTGAAGACAAACAGGCAGGAATAGCATGGTGGTGACAGTAGGATTGTAAGGGCCTTGGAGGCCCCTGTAGTGTTTTATGCTGAGTGGGGTAGAAAGCCATTGGAGGGCTTTGAGATGAGGAACAGCATGATTATGACTTCGTTTCCAAAAGATGATTCTGGATTTTGTTAATAGTAGACTCTAAAGGGATAAGAATGTCAACAAGGACAACAGCTAGTGGCTAGCATGAGAATTGAGGTGACCAAAGATCACAGCTTGAGGAGGGTGGTAGTGGTGGTGGTGATGAGAAGTGGTCAGACAATGACTCTATTTTTAAGTAGGTCGAATAAGGATTTCTCACACATTAAGCAGAGAGTATAGAAGAGAGAAGTGAAGTGTGAAATGAAGGCTTTGATGGTTTCTGCTACTGGAAGGATGAGAGAGATATTTCCTGACATGAGACTAAATAAAGAGAAGTTGAATTTAGAGAAGTTATCAAGTTAACTTTGAAATGTCATGAAGACATGTAGATGGATGTGCCAAGTGCATACGTGGATATCCTGGAATTCTGGAGGAGAGGTCTGAATGAAAAGTAAAAACGTAGGAATTGTCAGTTGGAGCTAGTTCTTTAAAGCCACAGCAGTGTTATAGCCCCAGAAGAGTGAGTGCAGATGAGATAAGAGGTCCAGGAACTGATCTCGGAGTGCTCCAATATTTAAAGGTGAAGAGAAAGGAACTAGCAAAGAAATTAGTAGCAATAAGAGAGGTTGAAGACATCAAGTGAATGCCAAAAGCCAAAAGAAGGCATCTTATGTGTCAAATACTGCTGATAGAACAAGAATAAAGAGAACCAAAAATTTCCCATTGGATTTTTATCTCAAGATCACTGGTGAAGTTAATAACAAGATTTTCAATTAGAGATAGATGAAAGCCTAATTAAAGAAGATTTAAGAGAGATTGGGAAGACAATGCCTAAACCCAGAATATAGACACCTGCTACATTTCATCAATTCTAAGATGCATATTATTTCACATTTTAAATCTCTGAATTTAGGGTATATTTAAAAATTAATAACATTTTATACTTATTACTACCTAGGCACCTATTCTGATGCAGTTGTCACTGCCTGCTTATTCATAAGCTTTGTCACAGTTGTTTAAAATTTCAGACTGGTACATAAATAAAAACTAAAAAGCTCTTTCAATATACATAAAATAAAAATTCTAAGTGATATGAAAGCTTTGATCATAGCTTAATTAGCATTTGTACTTTTGTAGTAGTACATACACTAACTGCAACTTTTAATCAATGTGACTCAAATACAATAAATATGATTATCATGGAGTTTAGCCATAAGAAGAAAAAAAGAGAGAGAGGTCAAGAGCAGGTTTGCTTATGGGATTTAATGTATTTAAGATGGTCAAAATTAGGAGGCGTTTGCATGCTGATGGGAATAAGCTAGTAGTAAACATTGGATGCAGCATGATAGACTTGAAGTATGTCTTCTCCATACTTCTGAACATGAAAATATGGCTGCATTGAGTTTATCTCTCAATGGTGTTTTGCTGAAATCATTCAAGATTTCCATTTTGTGTTCACAAGATAGAGAGAAGTTGCTCTAAAATCCTCTGTACATTACAGATACAAAGATCAAGCCCAATGAAAACTATATTTTATGTATTCAAGGGGTATCAACCATTGCTAATAAACATTAACTTACAGTATTTCTACACAACTCCCTATATCTATACCCATTCAATATCTTATATAATTGTATAAATAAACAAGTAATTTAAAATATAAAGGGACTTCAAAAGGGAATGCTTCTATTTATTTTTAATTGAGGTAAAAGTTATCTTTAACTTTTGCATGATTTTATACACATGCATTTATTTTGCCTGAAAATCTCTATATTTTATATCCAATGCATGGGTAATAAGGTGTTTTTCCAACTTACAAATGGGCTTACATTAACCATAAAAAATGATTATCAAAATATTTCTAGAGAAATTAATATTACTGGGAGCTGTGATAAATGGTATATATGACTTCCTACAATGTTAAAAACTTGGACAAGAAGTATAATAAAATAACTGATTTTACCAACGAGATTGAAATACACATAGAGTATATTCCTTTAGAATAACTATGGTATATATGGAGTGGCTAGGTTTTAGATAGTCAAATATTTATGTAGTTCTTGATTTATTAATTTATGGTTCCTTTGCACTGATCCAACTAATATATTTATTTTCCTATTTCTATTGCTGGATAATCAAATATTTCTGGAAATTCTAATAGATGTTTTAAAAAAGTGTTCCATATTTTATAATTAAAAAGCATAATAATAGAGCTGATTGTGAAAAAAAACCTCTCATAATTGTAAAAGCTAGGTATCGCATAATGTGTAATTCTTAACTCATGAATTTATAAGATTAAAAATCTGGGTATAAATTCATATTCACATTTGATCTAATAAGTACCATTTTAAAGTACACTGATTGATGATCATCTGTTCTTTTATTTTTGTTTCTCTTTTCGTTTGGTTATATTTTGACATTTGTTTGTTTTGCTCTTTTTTTAATAAGTATTTTTTAAGTTTATTTATTTATTTTGAGAGAGAGAGAGAGAGAGAGAGAGAGAGAGAGAGAGAGAATCCCAAGCAGGATCCATGTTTTCAGCATAGAACCTGATTCAGGGCTTGAAGTCAAAAACAATGAAGTCACAACCGGAGCCGAAACCAAGGGTCTTGACTCTCAACTGACTGAACCACCCAGGCACCCCTTTGATTGTTTTGTTCTTAATAAAAAGCTGTTATTTAATTTACTTCAAATATTATTTTTGATTGTTATAAAAATGTAAAAGATAAAAACCACATTTTGACTATTCTTGGCAACTATTAATCTGTGCTCATTTTTCTTATCCCGTGTATCTTATCACATTAGGTACTTTATGACTGCATGTTGCTATACTATCAGCATACAACATACTATTAAATATTCTGTGCAGAATAAATTCAAGAAAATCTCTTGTTACTGACCAGGGGCATATTTTCTTATTCCAAACATGTCTTGATGACCCAAATTCTTAGGTTATTAATTTCAAGTTTATGCTGAATATGTATATATTCATATAAATTAATGCATATATATGTTAAATTTGTTTTTAATATTCATATTTCTAAAGAAAATTAATAATTCCATAGTGGCTCACTGTGCATATTAACTATCACACATCTAAAAATTATCACTAATGGGGTGCCTGGGTGGCTCTGTCAGTTAAACGTCAGACTTGATTTTGGCTCAGGTCATGATCTCGTGATTCATAGGTTTGAACCCAGCATTGGGCTCTCCCCTGACAGTGTGGACCTTGTTAGGGGACTCTGTATCCGCCCCCTCTCTGTACCTCCCCCCACTTATGCGGTCTGTCTCACTCTCTGTCTCTCGCTTAAAATAAATAAGTGAACTTAAAAATACTTTTAAAATTATCTCTAATTGACTACATTAAATTTTAGCAGAAAAGTATATTTTAAACAGAATTATTGAGATATATTATGAACAGTTTAGTAATCTATTTTCTGCATTTTTAGTGTGAGGTAAGGTAATGACTCTACGTAGTTGGGGAAAAAAAAGTTTGGTTATATATTCCCAAATAATTAAAGGTCATTTATGAAGCTACCTATGAAGTGTTCTTATCTGAACTTGAATAGTCATTCTGTATTACTTGGCTAAACTGTGCAGTTTTTATATGATAACTTTATAGGAGCAAATTTGTAATATAGTAATGAAATTGAATGTTAAGTTTCTGCAATATGAAAACATGTGCCTACTAGAATAAACATTATAAAAAAGAAACACTTCCTTTAAATCTTCTTGAAACTCAGTGTTTTGCTACATAACTCATTCAGCAACAAGGTCACTAGCTATAAACACTTTCATTTTCATCAGCTTGTTATTGCTTCTACTTTGTGTTTGCTTATTTGTTTTTTGTTTGTTTGTTTGTTTCTGTTTGTATGTATGTATGTATGTATGTATGTATTTTGCTTTGT
This sequence comes from Lynx rufus, assembly GCF_022079265.1. Taxonomy (NCBI): domain Eukaryota; kingdom Metazoa; phylum Chordata; class Mammalia; order Carnivora; family Felidae; genus Lynx; species Lynx rufus. The sequence continues at coordinate 155,669,429 of NW_025814834.1, forward strand.
GGTTAGACAGACTTTGGAATCCACAGTTGAGATTGGTAAAATCTTTGATTTTGTGAAGTTTGGCAGGTACTCAGATGGTCATGTGCAAAGGAAATTTCACACAAATGACTTGGGCATCTTCATTCTGGACCTGACTGTGATAACGCTTTATACTGTGTGTGTGTGTGTGTGTGTGTGTGCATTTGCACGTGTGTGTGTGTGTGTGTGTGTGTGCATTTGCACGTGGGTGTGTTTGTCTCCTGCCTGTCTCACTCAGTATCCTCCTTGGAAAGAAGACTTTTAGAAGTCCCTCCCTCCATCTTGTTTTCACCTAGGCTCATTGTATTACTTTTGCCCTAAATATATCTAGGACCTCTCTTGGACTCCCAGAAACAAGGAAATTCTAACTCAACATTTAATTAGAGTTGCCATTTACTGAGCATCAAACATATCAGTTTACATATTTTATTACCAATCCTTAAAATAATCCTGAAAGATAGGTACAATTTTCTCCCTTATTATAGACGTTGAAATTAAGACAAACAGCCAAACCACAGAGCTGGCATTTGCCATATTTGGGCTACAAATTCAGTTCTACTTGGCTCTGAACATTATTCAGTATCCAATTCTGGCTTGATGGGTAATCTAAGAAGTTAGTTTCTACACAATAATTAATAGCTAATAATGACTTCACAAAATGTCTCTTCCAGATCATACTTTTACTTTCTCTTTAGGGTACCAATTGTCTAAGGAGACACTATGACCAGGGCCAACAGTATAAAGCTGAATAAAGAAAATTATTTAAATAATGTGAATTGAAAGACTGCTGGTTTATGAGTAGATATAAAAAACACAAATCAGACATATTTATACATATTTATAAATGCAACAACTACCAGAAACTATATACATGAGATCCAAATAATGGATTTGATCAATTCTTTTTTTTTTTTTAATTTTTTTTCAACGTTTTTTATTTATTTTTGGGACAGAGAGAGACAGAGCATGAACGGGGGAGGGGCAGAGAGAGAGGGAGACACAGAATCGGAAGCAGGCTCCAGGCTCCGAGCCATCAGCCCAGAGCCTGACGCGGGGCTCGAACTCACGGACCGCAAGATCGTGACCTGGCTGAAGTCGGAGGCTTAACCGACTGCGCCACCCAGGCGCCCCTGATCAATTCTTATTTAATCAAATAAGAATTACTAGGGGATTTGGTTTGTTTGGTTTGTGTGGTTGGTGTTGATTTTTTTTTTTCAACGTTTATTTATTTTTGGGACAGAGAGAGACAGAGCATGAATGGGGGAGGGGCAGAGAGAGAGGGAGACACAGAACCGGAAACAGGCTCCAGGCTCTGAGCCATCAGCCCAGAGCCCGACGCGGGGCTCGAACTCACGGACTGCAAGATCGTGACCTGGCTGAAGTCGGAGGCTTAACCGACTGCGCCACCCAGGCGCCCCTTTTAAAAATTTTTTTTTTCAACGTTTATTTATTTTTGGGACAGAGAGAGACAGAGCATGAATGGGGGAGGGGCAGAGAGAGAGGGAGACACAGAACCGGAAACAGGCTCCAGGCTCTGAGCCATCAGCCCAGAGCCCGACGGGTGTTGATTTTTTTTTTTTTAATTTTTTTTTCAACGTTTATTTATTTTTGGGACAGAGAGAGACAGAGCACGAACGGGGGAGGGGCAGAGAGAGAGGGAGACACAGAATCAGAAACAGGCTCCAGGCTCTGAGCCATCAGCCCAGAGCCCGACGCGGGGCTCGAACTCACGGACCGCGAGATCGTGACCTGGCTGAAGTCGGACGCTTAACCGACTGCGCCACCCAGGCGCCCCTGTTGATTTTTTTTTAAGTGAAGAATGGAGAGGATAACCTATAAAGGAGACCTACACTGCTTGACCCAAACAAAATCATAATGAGATAGAATAATCACTGACCTTGAAAGCAAAGCTATGGCTCATTTACCGGGGAATATGGGTTGTTTGTTTTTTTGTAAATTTGTGCTTCAGTTTCTTTTCATAAATACAGATATTTTATTTTTAAGTCCTTTGAAATGATATTTAACAGACTATACAAAATTGTCATAATAATCTATTTCTAATAGAACAATGAACTGAATTATCCTTAAATTATTTTGTGCCTTTGAACAATCAGCTGACTTGTTTCTATGACTCAAGAACAATGTAGCCATCATTCATCAGGAGTAAGATAAATCGATCACAGTGTTTTTGCTATTAGTTTTCAGGTTAAAATAAATTCAGGTTACAAGGTGATAAACTGTAACCTAGATATAAACAAGCAGGGTGCATTCTATCACAGATTTCATCATTTAAACTGAGTCAATATGGTTAGTATAATAAGCTTTACTAAATGTGCAGAACTTGAAATATAAAATACTTAACCGTCTTAAGGTATTATAGACTTACCTTATCTAGTAATATAAGTGAAAACTCCAGTCACACATTCAAAATCATTAAAATATACAGTACAATAAAAGAAAAACAGTTTTTATTCTGATTTCCACTTAATATACCCGGAATATTTCACATTATTTGAAGACATCCACAGTTGAATTTGTTGAGACGGTTCAAAAGTAAATGGAGTTCCCCAGAGAATAATGGAGAGTTCCAATGTTGGTGTACCTTTGTACCTCCCTAAAATATTCACCTCTTCTAAACTTATATATTCAATTTCCATGTAAAACTAAAATATGTTCCTATGCAACAAGCTCAAACGTCTTATTTTTATTATTTCACTTCTTAAAAAATTGAAATCTCTGGTTAAGATTTCTTTAGTGACATTTTTAATATTGAATAAATCCAATCCCTAGTCTCCAGAGCATTGTATGTCTTGTATTCTGAAGTTGTGCCATATAAACAAATTGTTTTTCTAATCCTTTTATATTTTTTAAAGTATATGAAACGTTTAACCTAATTTGTACAACATCATCAAATTTTTATTTCCTAAGTCTTATTTTATTTGCAAACAAAACTCGATTTCCAAAGATATGGATTGTTACTTATATAACTGGATTATGGACTACAAATCAATCCATTTGATATTATTACAGTTAACTGTGTCACCAATGACACTATGCATTAGTCTTGTTTTATTCTTTTTAATAATTCAGTTTTTGTTCTAACGTCATATTTTTATTTTGAAGTAATTTTTCTAAGTAGAAGGAAATGACATGGTGAATTGTAATGCAACAAATCATACAAAAGAATTTATCTACCTGACTAATTTATTTTTCTTGTCTAGTATTAGTTTTTATAATGTCAATATTCATATCCCCTCCAAAAAATGAAGACTCATTATAAGAACTGTTTTATTTCATTTTCATACAAAGGTCAGAAATAATTCTTAAAGAAAGATTAAAGATGAATAAATTTGATTATGAATTATAATTTCTTTTTAAGCACTCCCACACACATTATCTCATTAAAACAACTCTAGTGTAGGTAATGACATTACTCTTTTATGGATTATGAAAGAAGTCTCACAGGCTTGCCAAAGCCAACACCTTACACCTAGGTGATCTGAGGCTCAAACACATTCATCTGGTTAGAGGATTGATATTTCTTCCACTGGATTAAGCAACTAAGAGCCAACATTTGTTATGCACCTATGTTTGCTTAGTTGTAAATGCTTTGGGGTATTAAGCCAAACCCCATTACCTTTCTCACTCTCTCCCTACCCCCATCCCCGTCACTATCTCACTCTCTTTCTTAAATGTACATGTACACACACATGTATACCATTTTGCAGATGAGAAATTAGGCCACAGAGAGATTAATTAGCTAACTTGTTGCTGTAGTTAATAACCTAATAAGTGGCAAAACTAAGATCAAAGTATAAAGCATACTATTTCCAGTTGAGGCTGTGAAGGAAAAAAAAAACGAAAAAAAAACAAGCCTGAATCTTATCTTTGATTTACCATATTATTCCTATTTAGTGTTCTGAAGACAACAGTGTTTCAAAAGTGCTTGTCTTGTGCGTTAGCCAGTTGTACTATTTTTCATAATTATATTGATCTCCCTTTCTAGTATATTCTGACTTATTATGTTGATTCTTTCCCATATTTTGAAATTGTTTTAAATTTCATTAATTTCTGTCCATCTCTTCACCAGTTCTTTTTTATCTCAATCTTTAGTTTTAATCAGGTGATTATTGTCTAACTACTATAATTGACATATAGCAGACCTGCATTTAGATATTCTTGTGTTTGCTTACACTAAGAGTGTTAATTACAAGAAACATTCTCCAAAATAGATCACAAGGAAGGCCACAAGACAAGTCTTAATAAATTTAAAAAAGATTGAAATCATATCAAGTATCTTTTTCAACCAAAATAGAGTGAAACTAGAATTCAATGGATAAGGAAAAGTGAAAAATTTACAAATATGTGGAAATTAAACAACACACTCTTGAACAACGATAGGGTCAAAGAGAAAGTCAGAAAGGAAATTAGAAAGTATCTTGAGTCAAATAAAAATGAAAACACAATATGCCAAAACATATGAGATACAGAAAAAATAGGACTAAGAGAAAAGTTTATAGTAGGAAGCACCTATAAGAAAGATCTCATATCAGCAACCTTTATACCTCAAGGAACTAGAACAACATAAGCCCAAAGTAGAAGTACAAGTATTGAAGAAGGAAGGCAGTGTTAAAATTAGAGCAGAAATAGGGGCGTCTGGGTGGCGCAGTCGGTTAAGCGTCCGACTTCAGCCAGGTCACGATCTCGCGGTCCGGGAGTTCGAGCCCCGCGTCAGGCTCTGGGCTGATGGCTCAGAGCCTGGAGCCTGTTTCCGATTCTGTGTCTCCCTCTCTCTCTGCCCCTCCCCTGCTCGTGCTCTGTCTCTCTCTGTCCCAAAAATAAATAAACGTTGAAAAAAAAATTTTTTTTTTAAAATAAAAAAAAAATTAGAGCAGAAATAAATGAAATAGGTAACAGAAAACATCAACAAAACTAGGACTTGGTTTATTGACAAGATAAACAAAATAGACAAACCCTTAGGTAGCCTAAGAAAAAGGAGACAAGACTCAAGTAAAAAACATCAGAACAAGTGAGGGGAGAGATTATATCTGTGTCCCAGAAATCAAAAGGATCCTAAGAGACTACTATGAGCAATTATATACCAACAAATTGAATCATCTAGAAGAAATGTATAAATTACTAGAAACAGAAAATCCACAGTGGTTTAATCATGAAGACATAAGCAACCTGAACAAATATATAATTAATTACAAACAGGAAATATACATGTTATTTGTTATGTATGTTATTGTTTATATGCTTTTTCTTATATTATTTCCCCTAAATTATAAAACTGATATATATATATATATGAAAGCTGATGTGTATATATATATATATATGTATATGTATATATGCAAAACTTACAGTTTTTAAATTATTGACTTTATTTTTATTATTCTGACATATGTCCCTGTTAGTTAAAGTTATAATGGAATCATCTGAAATCTTGTTTCAGAACTCTTCTCTTAATGCTGCCACCCTTTTTGTTCTTTCCTGATAACTTCTGGAACTTTCCTGATAACTTCTAGTCTTTGTCTTTTAACTCACCAGGCTTTTCTTTTATAGTGTAGCAGATGGATTATCTTTACCAATCCTTCACCCCTCCCTATAATTAAATTACACATCCACGTCCTTTGTCAAGTGGTTTTGCAGTGCCTGCCTCTACCATAGGGAAGATTTATAACACAGTCACACCGACTTCAGTTTAACATAGAAATTGTCTTTAGTGAAAGGAGTGTGAGTAGATGTGAAATAAGCAGACTTGAACTGAACTTGCTTGCTTTGACCTGTTCTTTTGTGATTCTACCAACTACATTGAGAATAGTCTAGAATTAGCTGACACAGGTGTGAGAAAAAAATGTAATTGCTTTTAGCCTTTGAAATTATAAGATTTTTTTTTTATTAATTTTTTTTCAACGTTTATTTATTTTTGGGACAGAGAGAGACAGAGCATGAACGGGGGAGGCGCAGAGAGAGAGGGAGACACAGAATCGGAAGCAGGCTCCAGGCTCTGAGCCATCAGCCCAGAGCCCGACGCGGGGCTCGAACTCACGGACCGCGAGATCGTGACCTGGCTGAAGTCGGACGCTTAACTGACTGCGCCACCCAGGCGCCCCTGAAATTATAAGATTTTTAAAAGTATAATATTTGACAGTAATTAAGCCCACCAATCAAGTTATTTTATAATTACATTCTGATATAAAATATTTGACACATATAAAAATAAAATAAGATGTCACTATCAGTGAACTTACTACCCCAGTTAAGAAATAATTCATTGCCAAAGCCATTGAAACTCCTTATTTACTCCTGTCCAATAACTGTATTTCTCCTCTATTCTGGATTTCGTGTTTATCATTCTACTGCTTAACTTTAGAACGGTATTATATATGCATATGTATCTAAACAGTGCATATTATATATGAATAAGTCTCCGCAAAATTTTTAGATTTACCATATTACTATGACTACATTTCTTAGATTTTATTCACAGACTTATGATCAATTGATTTTTTGACAGTAGTTGTATTAGTTGCTGAGTGTAGCTCTAAAAGCCATCAATCTCCTGCCTATTCTCTGTATTGAAATTTGGAAAAGAAAACTAATCCAGTAGCCTTAACATGCCTAGAATAAGTAGCCAAAAAGAAACTTTTTTTTGTGTAAAAGACTCTCCTAGAAGTGTTGTTCTTTTGATATCAAGATTTAGGATTTTAAAGGCCTAACTGATTATAATTACAGACATTTGTTTCATTATACTCATGAATGATGAATGATTAAAAAGGCAGTCTATTGAATTCATATATTTCTAATCTATTTTTAAATTAGAAACTCAGAGGCAGTAATTTAGAGTAACAAAGCAAAGATTGTTTTATGGTCCCAGACTTCTCCTTTATTTAATTAAAATTGCTTTAAAAATAATTATTGGGAATAAAGTGTTTTGTTTAACAGGATATTAGAGCATAACACCTTACTGAGTATGCTTTTGAAAGAAGTAATCCTATTTTGCACAAAATTATAGTGGGAGGTTTGCACATAGGCTGCACATTTCCAAATATGATGTATACAGTGTTTTGCTTTGTTCTATGGTAATGTAAACATATAGTTTGATTTTAGGGTTTTGGTAGGTGGAGCGTGTCAACCTGAAATCAAAATGAAATTTGTTTTGTGACAAAGCTTTCTTTCTTTTTCTTTTTAAGTTTAAAAATCACATCATATCAACAAATTAAAGTTGTCGTGTTCTCTTTTAATTACAACATATAGTATATGTTTAATCACAACATATCCCACAAATGTGATATGTTATAGTATACAATATACATATTTTGTAAAGAGACATGTTTTAATTACAACATGTAACATATTAAGACATATATCCCAGATGATGATGGTCCTTGATGTATTTGCACTGAGATAGAAATGTTCAACTGATTAAGAGCAGTTCAATATTTTCTGCTAGTTTCAGAATGTCTCTTTGCCCTAATTACTGGTGGCACTTTAGTGTGTGTACTCCAAGGCTTAACATCAGCCTAGAGAAGATGGTAATGAACACAATTTAAAACATGAAACTTGCAAATATCCTTTGAAAGGGAGTAAGGATTCATCATTGCTTGTTACTTTATTTGGATCTTCTTTGGGTTTTCACATCAGGTAGTACTATAAGACACAAAGATGTGCGAAAATATTTATTACCTTATTAAGGTAAACTGTCTTCCCTGCCGGTGGATGATACTTTATAGAAAAAATACAAAATCCTATAAACTTCACGGCTGGAGTCCTGCCACTTTTTAGCTGACAACACGGCCACCATTACTTTTATTCTAATTTTAAGGACAGTAGTAGCAGCACCTCAATTAACCAATTAATCAAAATAATATTCAAGTTTCTGCACATCTAGTTCGTAAAGGCTCTCCCTATTGCACATTATTTCAAATGAATGCCATCTCCTGCTAGGATGGGTGTTCAACTGCCCTAGAAAAGCACAGTAGTGAGCTCTTTTCATTGCAGTGAAACAAGTTAACAACACTGACACTTAAGTGACCATAATTAGTCCATTGAGATGGATGTGGGAACTTTGTACCTCTCCCAGTGTCACTGTCACAGACTGATGACACCCTCTAAATTGCAATAGTTCATTGGTTCATTTTCCAAATGGTTTTCTCACTTAGAATGCCTAGAAGTCCATTTTTTTAAAAAAATAAAGGTCTTGGATACTTTAGAAAACAGCCTTAATCGAAGAAAGTCTAAAGGGAGACCTTATGCCTTTCAAATTGCAGTGAGTTTTCTCAGTGTTTGTAGGAGAAAGACACATCAAAGGACCATATATAAAAACCAAATCCTTGTAATTGATAATATTAAATATTTAGCAGAGCAAATGTGAAAGTTTAGAAATTAATTTTCCATGAATACAAGTTAAAAAACATAAAAGAATAATAAGAAGGCAAGTTCTGCCCTATTCAAACCAGTTCTTTCAAATGTTTGACAGGCTTTATGAAACTAAGTTTATAATAATAATCAGACTTAAAGTATGTTTTCAGGTTACAGATCATGTGACAACTAATAAGCCAATTTTATTTGAATGCTGTTATATAGTAGGAGAGAAAAGTATGCTGGTGTGTAATTGTTTTTATATGAATATTACTATAGTTTATTTTAAAAATGCAAATAGTATTTTAAAAACTACTTTAGATAAATTTCCCTTAAAAATTAGGGAATTCAAAGTAAACTATTGGCACATATGCCTAAAATTCATACGCAAATTCTTGTGAATGCATAGGAAAGCAGAAAGCAGGAAAGAGAGAATTGCACAGTAATAAATGCAAAATGAGTAAAATGTTGACTTATGTAAGGGCATTACTCAACTCTTCACTTTCTCCTTTGAGCCAGTGTAGAAGCACAAGAGGTATTTAGAAATCAGAAGACTTGCCTATAAAGCGAAGGAATAGCCAAATTCCTTGATTTTCCAAAGCAGTGATATTATTATTTATAAGGACTCCCTCCACCTGTTGCTATAGGCACCCAAAAGTTTTGGATAAATTCAAGAACATAATATCATACTCAGACTTTCAGAATTGGTTGCTTCATATCACAAGGAAACATTAGTATGCAGCTGATTTGAGAGATTCTGGGACACAACAATGTTATCAGAGACCTCTTTCTGTATCTCTCCGTTCTGCTTATCTCTGAATATAATCTTCTTTCTACAGTACAGTTCCACCTCCTGAAAAAGATAACCTTCATCACTCTCAAATTAGTCACCCCAATAAAGATACATGCTGTTATCTCAGGAACCTCAAAAGAAACAGAATGGTTTCATTTTTTAAAGTCCTAGCATTGACCCAGCTTTTGTGGTGTGCCTATTCTAAGAGCTAGTTAGACTAGCTAGTCACAAGGGAGACTTGGAAAATTCCTCCCAAAACACATACTATGGATTCCATTGTGAAAAAAAAAAAATAAGATTCTGTTACCAGAAAAATGATGAAAGAGGTATCAACTCAATTAATACAGAAATCAAATAACCATCCCATAGAAAGAGAGGGATTCCGGACACCAAAAACACATGAAGTTGCTACTGGTCTTATACAGATTGGCTTACAAGTGTTTTGTGGACATTAAAAAATAAATATTTAAGAGACGTCATTAAATGTTCTCTGAAATGAAAAGTGGACATATCAAACTATCTTCTTTTACATTTTTGATAGGATGTCTAGATTGATAAGTGAAAAGGCTTTAGAGATGCACTGCGCTTAAAATCTTTCAAATTACTGAATAACATGATGAAATTTGTACTTAACTATTTTACTCATGGTAATTTCTTAAATAAATTTATCAGAAAAATGTTAATTAAGGGGTCAATATTGATTTGAAAGAAAGAGTTTAAGGTTTTATTCTTGATCCTAATTCAAATTCTTTTTTCAACATTTTGGATGAGGATTTAGAAAATAAGTTAGTAATATGTGTGGGTTATAGAAAGTTTGGGGGGAAATGATATATATTGTATCTAATATCTCAAAAGTATCTTAACATAGTAGATTAATAAAAGAAACCTGATGAAATAAAAGTTAATTTAAATCTCAATGTTAAAAAAAAGCTTTTAGATACATTGTGAATCAAGCTTAGATGTAAACAAAGAGAATTATTGGGAAGCTTTATCAAAAGACTAATGGACATTAACTTCAGGTAACCTGAACACACATTAACAATGTTATATTTTCACTAAAATGAATTAAAATTATTGGATATATTAATTAAGATTTCATTTTATAATAATGATAGGTGGGACTTTCATAAGTTGAGAGATGTATTGATAAATTTGAGTATGTCCAAAGATGAAATAATTAACACAAAAAAGGATGTGGCAATACCTAGATTAGAGGGAAGGATATTTAACAGGAAAGTAAAAACTATTCTAAATACTTGAAAGACTTTGACATAATTTTTAGTTCAGACTTACTCTGTGTACTTCCAAAGTTTTATCCAGAAGTTGTATTTAGGTTATAGAAGTCTGGGATCCATAATGAAGGACATTTTTTTTCTCCAAATAGTGTACTTTTACTTTTGGTTTTGAAATTACATATATTTTTAATGGTTTTTATTAATTATTGAATTTTCTACAATAATATGATTCAATATGAGATTCAATATGATTCAATAATGACATCTTCTGATGTCACTACAAGACAAATCCACACAAAAAGTATATGGTTAGACTAGATAACTTTGAATCCCAGTTCAAAATATTAAGGCTTTGGATTTCTATAAAATTATTCATGGCTGAGGAAGCAGGATATTGGAAGTATCTGGTTGAAAGAGTAGTTTTCAAGGCAGGTCACAGAGAAATGGCCTGTCTAGCTGGCAGTAAGAATTTGTGATCATTCCACAAAGAAATGTAGACCTAAAGACTGAAAAGCTCAGAGTCTTTGGGGGTTTATGAGATAAGAAAAAAACCTCTCTCTCTAGAAATTGTTTTAGGAAATTTCACTAAGTAGACAGTCTTAAAAGAAAAAAAAAAGCAGTTATGAAGGACAATGAAAGTAGAGATTAGCAGCCTGAATTAAGGTTAATAGCAATTAGGGATTGTTTTTTTCTTATTAATGAATACTTAGTACATTGGAGTTCAAAATGTAAGTGAATTGAAAAGAATTACAAAAAAAAGGAATAGCTCATTTCCATACTATCCAACCTAAAACATACATTTAAACTACTGTATGCTCAGTTTCATTTATATCCCCCATTCCCCAGGAGAGATAATCACTATTCTTAATTTAATATGTAACTTCCCCTTGGTTTTATGTATAGTTTTACCAACAGGTCTGTATGTGTTTTGCATGCTTTGATATCTATACAAATTCATTTTTGTGTATATATTTTATACATATATTATGCTTTTTTAATGTTTATTTTTGAGAGAGAGACACACACACACAGAGCATGAGTGGGGGAGGGGCAGAGAGAGAGAGGGAGACAGAATCTGAAGCAGAACCCAGGCTCTGAGCTGTCAGCACAGAGCCTGATGGGGCAGAGGTGGGTGGGGGGGGGGATCGGGGCGGGTGGGTGCTCAAACCCACGAACTGTGAGATGATGACCTGAGATGAAGTTAGAGCTTAACTGACTGAGCCACCCAGGTGCCCCTGTACATATATTATATATACTCCTCTGCTACTTGCTGTTTTAGCTCAGAGATTCATCCATTCATCTAACACAATCACTACAGTAATGTGTTCTGGTGTATTTTATATGCCCACTCTTCTGGTGGAAATGTGTTTCCAGTTTTGTGTATGACTCTATTTGTACAAATACAAATGTATTTTATAGTCTTGGTTCTCAAAATGTGTTATCCTGCCTAACCAGCAACATCATCTTGGAACTTGTTAGATATGCAAATTCTTCATCCCCACTACATACCTGCAAAATTAGAAATTCTGGGTGGCAGTGGGGCCCAGCAGTCTAAGCAATCTGTGTGGGTGAATCTGATGCACATCAGTTGCAAAAAACACTGGTATAGACTATACGTGAACGAAAAGAATTACTGGGTCATATATTGTAAATCTTCAAGCTTATCAGATAATCCTGCATATTTTTCTAAAATGCTTACACCAATTCCCAGTTTTACCAACACTTAAATGAGCTCCCATTGTTCAATTTTTTCAAAACACCTGAAATTGTCTGATTTTTCAAAAATTTTGCCAATGTAGTGAGTGTAAAATATTGTCTCATTGTGAATTTAATTTGCTTTTCCATAATTTAAATGGTAGTTGTACGTATTTTTCTAATTTTATAAGATATTTGTACTTCCTATTCTATGAACTTCTTATAAATTCCATTTTAGAATTGGATTCATTGTCTCTCTTGGTGGAGGATTTTTTTTTAAATTGTTGTTGCCTTTTTTTTCTTCTTTTATTTGAATTATGATAGATCTCTATGCTTATCATTTCTTGGTTAAATGTGTGGTCAATATTATATCCAGTGTATAGCTTGTCTTTTTGTCCTTTTTACAATGTCTTTTGATTCATTGGAGTTTTGTGTTTTTTTTATTTCAATAGAGTTGAACTCATCATCTCCTTCTCTTATGGTTTGCAGAATTGTTCTTAAGGTTTTACTTTTATTCCAGTTATCATACAGTGTAGCATAGTTTCATTTTTACAATGTATGATTTAACACTTCCATACAACACCCGGTGCTCAACATATTTTAATCCCTTTACCCATTAGTATTACTTCTTAAATTCCACAGATGAGTGAAGTCATATGTATATGTGTTTCTCCAACTGGCTTATTTCACTTAGCATAATACGTTCTAGCTCCATCCATGTTGTTGCAAATGGCAAGATTTCATCCTTTTAATGGCTGAATAATATTCCATTCTATATGTATACCACTTCTACCTTTTTTTTCTTTTTCTCCCTCACATCTAGCATTAGGGTTCGAGATAGGGTTAGGGAAAGAATTTTTTACCTTGTTTTGAAAACACTTCTTTGATAACATGAAAATACATTATGCTTTTTTATTCTAAGGATTTCAGGGTTTTATTTTTAACATTTTTTATCACCATGAAATTATTTTTACATGAATGCTAAGTAAGGATCCATTTTCCTTCCATAAAGATAACCAGTTGTTCCAGAAAACGTAATTCATTAGCTCGTCAGTCCAGTAATCTTCAATGATGCATCTCTTATATGCCAAATTTATGCATATGCATAAATTTTAAAAAAAGATTTTTATTATTATTTCATTGCTTAATACTTTGTTACCTAATATGGTCTCCTGTTGCCTTAAAATAACTCTATAATAATCTATAATACTATAATTCATATTAAACGACTGGATTTTTTCATCAGGAGCTTCTTGATGACTTATGACTTTGTGCACACACACACACACACACACACACACACGGGATTTTGTTTAGTTGGGCATTGAGTATGAGAATTGACATCTTCATGATACTGATATTTTATCCACGAGTGTGGTATATCTCTCCATTAATGTCTGTCTTAACCTCTTACTGTAGAGTTTTATAATTTTCTCCGTGAAAGTAAAGCACATTTTTGTTTACTACTGGGTCTTTATATTATTTCTTATTGGTCTAGCAACTGCCATCTTTTCCTGAATTAAAATTACTCTTTTTTATCAGTGTGTATAAAAGCAGTTGTCCTTGGGTTTTGGCATTTTACTCAGCAATGTCAATATAGTCTCAAATAAGTCTAGTAATTTATATAAATTATTTTGAAATTTAATGTAGATAAGTTTTTCCTTAAAAAAAAAGCTTGATATGTTGTCTTTTTATTATTTGTCTTATTTTTCTGACCATGACCTCCAATACCATTTCAAAAGAAGTAGTAATAGTTACATTATTTTCATATACATTTTTGTTGAAGTCATCTCTTCAGGTTCTGGAGATGAACTTAGAGTGCCATAGCAGTGTTTTTTAAAACATATACGGATGATCTTATTGAATGCTTTCTTTATTGTTGAATCTATTACTATAATATTTTTCGTTGTTAGTGTCCTAACGTAATGAATAACCTATATAGATTATCTAATCTTAAATTATAGTAGCATTTCTGGTGTAAACCCACCTTCACCATCATATATACCTATTTTTATACATTGGTGATTCTATATCTTAATGTTTTTAATTTTTGCATCCAAGCTCATAAGTGAAATTGGCCTGTAAATTTTCCATTTTCATGAACATTTTCTTTTGTCTGCCTTTTAAATGAACTGAGACTGGGGGCGCCTGGGTGGCGCAGTCGGTTAAGCGTCCGACTTCAGCCAGGTCACGATCTCGCGGTCCGGGAGTTCGAGCCCCGCGTCGGGCTCTGGGCTGATGGCTCAGAGCCTGGAGCCTGTTTCCGATTCTGTGTCTCCGTCTCTCTCTGCCCCTCCCCCGTTCATGCTCTGTCTCTCTCTGTCCCAAAAATAAATAAACGTTGAAAAAAAAATTTTTTAAATGAACTGAGACTAGTGGGGATTTATTGTTTTTGTTTTGCTTAACTGGCTCTGGTGTCTGGGAATGTATTTATAATTATGAATTTAATTCTTGCAATAGTTTCAGACTATTCAAATTTTGACTTATTTTAATAAGTTGAATGATCTACATTTTACTAAGAATTTCTCCAGTTTGTCTACATTTTAAGATATACTGGCTAACATTGCTCACAATTTTCTCCTGTTATTACCTGATACATTTTGTATCAGATGCATTTTGTATCTATATAGATAAGTCTCTCTTTTTATTTCAAATAATCTTTGTGTTCACCTTTATGTATATTTCATTAATCTCACATGTTACTTCTCTCTTAGTCTTTTCTAAGTACTGAATGTATCAGAAATTTTTTTCTCAGTGATCCCCAAAGCAAAGCAATTAATTTCAGATTCCCACTGTATCTCTGATTTTTAAATTAATGTCTATAAACCATAGCTACCCAGTTCTCAGTAAATTTAAAGGGGACTGATTTATTGAACTCTTTGAATTCAAGTTCCTTTTCCTTTGGAAAGAAAGTGGTATTTCCAACCAAAAATAATTTGATTATGAAAATAATGATATAACCATTCAGCAATGTATTACCAGAAAATCTTCCTGTGTGTTTTAATGAAAGTCATATAAAATAAGTTTGCACATGGGTAATAAACACATTGCTCATTTACTCAGAAGTTCTACCCTCTCTAATCTTAAGATGATGCATTGTCGTTAGCAAATGTGAATTTCTTAAGCATGTTCACCAAAATCAGTGTATTTAACTCTGAGTGTTAGAATTACCAGAGAAGCTTTAAATACCCCAGACTACTTGAATAGAAATCTCCCTGTGTTGGGCTTGAGCCCAGGAGATTCAAATATGCAACAGGGTTGAAAACCACTAGCATAAGTTTTATATTTGTGAAACCCTATGCCTTAAATTCATTTTAACATTGACCTACATGGTTCTTTATTAAAAGAACAGACTATTGAGGTCAAAAACCACTGCAGCTAATAGCAGAGTGCTCTTCCTGAACTAATTCGACCATTATAAGACACTTCAAAAGCAATTTCCTAATCTGTATTTTTACACTGTTTAAAATGCTTAAATACTATGCTGCACTTTGTCAAACATTTTCCCATGTAGAATTAACTGTTTTATGCTTAAGAGAATATTTATCTTACTTTAAACTCTTTCCTGACATTAGTGAATGCTAACCTATTTTTAATAAAGCTAGTCAGTTAATCTCAGTTGGTTAGGGCACGTAGTCAATACCAAAAATGGGGGGGGGGTGGAGGGAAGGAGGTGTTCCTGTTTAATGTTGTGAAACCAACATTAAGTCTTTGTAACAAGATACCCCCAGATTTGAGTGAGTGATATGGTAGAAGGAATGGGTGCGTATTTAAAAAATGTAACTGACTTTAATCCACAAAGAAATATACTTTTGTGAAAGAAAATTTATGATGTCAATTTTGTTGTTCCCGTCCTAATGTAACGTGCATTTATGTAGCCATTTGTTTTTCTTACCCAAACACGCTTTTATCAATTGAATCAATTGCTTTTCATTTCAGTTTTTCAGTAATTACAAGACATAATGTAATCACTGTCCTAATTACTTTCATACACTAAAAGGAGTTGGGTGTTATTTTTTTTTTAAAACTTGTGCTGTTAATGTAATTTTCTTTTTATTTTTGAGAAAAAAAATAGTGTAGTCAATACTAGACAATTGTCTATCCTTCCTATTTACTTTTGGTAGATCCCTCCTGATTTCAGCCCAAGGATTTGAATGAGATATATATCATCGTCCAGCAACATAGATGGGAACCATATATCAGGTCTGGCCATCCAATATATTTCATCTAATTGTATGTATGCAGAGGAGGGACACAGTGAGGGGTCCATGACCTAAAGCAAGCCAAAGAGATTCATATATTTTAGGTTAGGTAATAAAGACAGAAGAAGATGGACATCTGTACTACAAATTAAAAAAAAATTGACTGTCAATGAAACCAACCAATGAAAGTAGAGCTGAAAACTGAATTTTGAAAGATTCCCAGTGGTATAATTCGAGTCTTTGGAAACAAGTGTTTCCCACATGGTTTTTAGTATGTTGGCAATACATCCCCTTATCCAGTTAATACTTAGTTGTTTTTTGTCACTTGTAAGGGGGTTTTGATTGCTAAATACTATCCATGTTTAAATGACATCACTTGTAAGGAATAATATTACAGTATTTTATGTGCTAGCCAGGAAAGAAAAACATAAAAGTTGTCAGTTTAACATTAAGTGCACAATAAATCTCAGTTTCAAATTTGTTAGAATTAGAAAAATTGGTCCAATAGAAACACTGATATATAGTAATACAAAAATTAAGAATGTAGGTTTTTGCAAATGACATTTGGTAAAATATGACATTATAGACACTGAGATAGTACATGGTATGCCTCAGGTTATAAAGGGTCAACCTTTCTCCCATGGTAAATTGTTGGATACTGCAACTCAGGCCATGTGTTTATGTAGGTTGGGATGTATATAAAATAAAGATATTTAAGTCAGTTGGCTAATTATTATATCTGATCTTAAGTAAGTTCTTACAAACGAAATAATCTGACTTGAGCAGATTGAAGGAAGGAAAAACAGCTTGACTTAGAAAATATATTTCTGTCCAGGGTTCAACATTCCAAGAAATCTGATTATAAGAGAGCCATGTACATTTTAGTGCTGAAAAATCCACATCCCAAGCTCTGTACTAAAGAAAAAAAAAGAAAAGAAAACAGGAGGTAAGAAAAGCTCCAAGAGGGAGCTTGACGTGGCCATCAATACGCCCCGAGTATCTTTTGATTTACAGACTGCCTATGCATACAAAAAAAAAAAATTCCACACTTTAAAAAATAATATAAATAAAGAGAAATATACTGGGATTCACTGAGGCAGGGATAGGTTCACTTTATTGTTTTAGAGGTGGAGATCCAGACAGAAGATGGAGAACCATTATTCTAAAGACAAGAGTTATGAGCAAAATACTTTCAAGGGCAGTTGCCAAAATACAAATACCTATGCTGGGATTAAAGAGTAAAACCTCTAGATCCTTGGCTCTGTTGATTACCCCATGGAGTAGATTGAATGCAGATTTATGGGAGGCCAACATGGGTTTCAATGGAATTAGTTGTATTGCTTGATAAATTCCCAAGTTTGGGAAACAAAGTCTTACAATTATTTAACTCCTAAAGCAACCCCCAGACACTATGATCCAAATCCATACCAATGGGAAGGTAAGGCTAAACCACAACAATTGCCGTAAAGGTATTTTTCCAAATCTCTTTCTCAAATATGATATTATAGGAAAATGAAACTGTGAAAACTTCCAAAAAGAAGCAGGAACAGGAAGGTTGGTTGATCAGAGAACTCTCTTCACTGCAGAGCAGGGAGTCTTTGCCACGTGTACAAAAAGGACATTGTGCCTGGTGTGGAAAGATGAATACTATATACCCTTTCTCTATTTTCCCTATCCAAATAAAACTTTTACTGAAGATGTCCTCCTTACTCACTGCAACAGTGTATTGAGCGTGATGAGGGTGAGTTCCAGACCATAAGCAGTCGCTCTGATCCTAGACAAGAGAAAGGCTTATTAGTTTACCAGATATCTTAGACTAGGAGTTTTACACAAGAAGTGCATGAGATATTAGGTAATCCCATACTAAGAAGGCTTTGAAATGTGTCTGAATTAGTTTATGGTATAGTTGTACCATGTTAAGAAAAGATGCTTTAAGATTACCTAAGTTGAAGAAAAGATGGGAATGTCAGGCAGGAGGAGATTAATAAATATTCTGTTCTGTCTGACCTAATTCACAAGCACAGCCCCCAGTCAGTCCATGTTGTTCCATTGCTGCATGAAATCTAGGGCTGGGCATATGACCAAAGCCTAATTGGAGAACTCCAAACACTAGCCACAGTATTTAGTCAGAAAGCAAATCATGGCTTCATTGAAGCCAATAAAAGTTATCCCTGAGATCTGTTGAAGATATTTGCAAGAGATGTTCCCCTGTCTCTGAAATCTGTAGCTGTGCAAACAATTTAGGTTAAATATTGTTTATACTGAGAACGGAGCCAAAGGAAAGAAGAGTCTAATGAAAAGCAAAGGGTATCAGAGCTGAAACAAAACTCCTGGAATCTCTGCATTCTGGTGTTCCTTAAGAGAGCTTCATCCCTGAACTTTTCAGTTATGTGAGCAAATAAACTCATTTGTTTTGCTTAAACTAGTTAGATGTGGGTTTGTTTTTTTTTTTTTCGTTTTTCAGCAGGCTAAGTGGGAAAATAAAGTAGTAGTCACAAATTCAAAACCTGTGGGGACCAGGAACATCACATATATAAAAGTTGAGAAACTGAGTAGGCAATAAAGCCATAAGAAGTAACAGGGACAGTGAACACCAATACTTTGCTACGCTGATTGTAGGAATTCATTCCACAATTTTATTAGTTTTTCTGATCTTTAAAAAAAAGTATGAATTTTAATATGAAGTCTTCTAAAATCGAATTATTGGCAATTCATATTGTTTCTTATTTTATAAACTGTATCATGTAGGCCATTTCTTAATAGTCTACGGTTTTTGATACAAATACTTAAAATATGCAAATAATTTATTCATCCCCATAAAAATAATAGACGTCTAAAATTTAGTGTTCACCTTATGTTGCTTCTACCCAATCATCCACCCTAATGTTTCTGAGTTTCTGGCAGTAAAAAAATAATTTACATTCTATAAATGTTCATATGTCGCAGATTGCCTGCCTTTTAAAACAGAGAATGCAAACCTTGCATGTCTCTTGTGGCTGGGAAGGTAGTGTAATAGAGCTAGTAGAAATAGTGGTTAATGTGGTGAAATTTGTCCTTGACCAAAAGGCAAGGATTATCCTCACCCCAAAGCATTCTATGTCAATTAGAAACAAAACTAAACAAAAGACAGGGTGTGAAACAAATTTGTGTAGGAAGCTGTATTTCCGGACTACCAGTTTGAGATATTTGTGACATATTCTTAAAAAGTATATATGAGTATTTCTCTTATGTGTTTAATATGCATCCTAACTTTCCAGAACATCTTTTAATAACGGACTGTTTGAACACTCAACAAGGTAGGATCTTCTGTGTATGTAAATACTTACACTAATACCCCAGAGGTCAACGGCTTCCCTGGGTACAGAACTAAGTGAAGAAGGAAAAGGTTACTACATCAATATAGAAATGGCCTGATGTAAAAATACAGTGAATTCTCTGGACAATTTGGCAACCCTGCAAAATTAATTATGCCCTGAATATGTATTGCACCACACTGAAGGAGAAGAATAAAAATTATTTTTGAATAATTGAAATGAAGTATATAAAGGGCATAAATGTAAGCTCAGAAAATAAAAAAAAGTAAAAGTCATATTGATAGGAGGACTCTGCATCTCATCTCACAAGAGTCAAGAACTCTCTGAAATTCTACTCCTTCCTGTAAGGTGCAGGCATTTATAAATATTTTAGGAGGAATTCACATATGAAAAGGAAAGTACTATGGTCTGAGTTGTGTGCCCCAAAATTCATATGCTGAAGCATTAAAGTCTGACATGACTGTGCTGGAGATAGGGCTTTGAAATGTATAATTGAGGTTAAATGAAGTCACAAAGGTGGGACATTAATCCAACAGGACTGGTGTCTTTATAAGGAAAGGAAGAGACAGACAGTAGGACTACACACTTTAGAGAGAAGACCATGTGAGGACACAATGAGGAAAACCATCTGCAAGGCAAGGAGAGAGACTTCAGGAGAAACCAAACGTGTCGACACTGTGCTCTTGCACCATCAGCCTCTAGAAACAGTGAGAGAAAAGTATCTGTGCTTAAGCCACCCAGCCTGCGGCATGTTGTCATGGCAGCCCTAGCAGACTGATAACAAAAGAGGAACCCAACCCATTTCCCCCCCCTCCCCCCCCCCCCCGGGCCCAAGTGGTAAAATATCCCCCTTCCCCCCTTCCCACTAATGGATCTACAAACCCTGAACCAGACTCATTTTTTTATTTTGTCGTTTCAACCCAGGAGCAACTGGGACATGATCCTTTTAGTAGAGAGGAGTGAAAAATCCCACGAAAAGAGGGAGGCAGGAATGAAGGGATACAGGATTGTAGGAGATAGAGAAGAGAAGAGATCATTCCAGATGGGAGTTGGTATTTTTTAGACTCCTCAGGAGCATAGGGATATTATATGCAACTCCTCTAAAATTCTAGGGAGTGAGATCCCACTCCCATCTGAACACAGGAATAATTTAATGAGGCCAAGAACCAAGTGTCATAACCACTTCCACACCAATGTACTCTCTTTATGACTACTGGGGCAGGAGGGATGGAGGGAGAGAGAAAGAACTCAAATGATAAATAATGATCCAGTACTCCCAGGTAAATTATTTTTGGAAACACTTTCTAACTTAAAGACATAAATCTACTAATGAAAATTTTAAATATCATCAAAAAGCAGCAGGAATTCTAATTTGTGGCTTTAGCTCATTTCTAGTCACATCACATTGCAAGTGACTTGGCCACTCAGTTGAGTTCTCACTCACTTATTAATTTCTTCAGCATTACTCACTGGGACAATTAGGAAGGATCCAACATTATATGTAGCACAGAGTCAGTCGTCAATATGAACACCCTCATTCGTTTGTGGCAAACAATCACTGAGCTCCAAATAACAAGGCTTATTTTGATGATGGGAATATAGTGATGAACAAAATGCATGTCGAGTTATATTCTGTAAAAAGTTACACTCTAGTGGGAAGATGAATAAGAAGTGGAAAGGGGAAGATACAACTATCTTACATAATGGGAGTAAGCCTACGGTGTGCTATAGGACCATCCAGGAGGGATGCTTTATGTTCAGGCTTCTGAAGTCAGAGATAGGTGCCACACTTGGGAATTGCAGAGAGCCTGGGATTGGATTCTGGCTCTGCCATTTATTAGAAATGTAAATCTGGACAAATAACTTAACATCTCAATGTGTCAATTTATTCTTCGATACAGTAGAAATAATACTGATGCCTATCTCTAAGTATGATTGAGAATTAAAACGAGTTAATATATATAATACTTAAGAGTTCTTCGCATGTAGTCAGTATTCAGTAAAAGTTATTTGTTTTCATTTTATTATAATGAATGTATCTTGGGTTTTTAGCAGGGAAATAACATGGTCCTCTTTCTTATACATTAATTTCTCTTTGCCTAATACCAAATCTGTTCTACTCTAATATCTCTTGCCTTTTGGATGGTCTTATCTCATTTGTGTACATTTGCATAAAAGTGAGTGAAGAAACATGTAATGACCTTGAGGGAAAATGTACATTTAACCCAACTTTTAAAAATGGCCCCAATACTCTGGGGCACCTGGGTGGCTCAGTAGGTTAAGTATCTGACTTTGGCTCAGGTCATGATGTTGCCATTCGTGAGTTCGAGCCCCACATAGGGCTCTCTGCTGCCAGCCCAGAGCCCACTTTGGATCCCCTCTGTTTCCCTTTCTCTCTGCCTCTCCACTGCTTGTGCTCTCTCTCTCTCTCTCTCTCTCTGTCTCTCTCTCTCTCTCTCTCTCTCTCCCTCTCTGTCTAAAAAATAAATAAAGATTTATTTTTTTTAAATGACCGCAATACTCATTGTAGATTTTCATAATAGGAGAAACAAGACTTGATCCCTCCATCAGATAACAATTTGGAACATGATACATATCGGTCTTATTGTACCACTGAAGGAAGAATTTGTAGAACACATTTCTGAGGCCCTGGCAACATGACCATGCCACATGCTTCTTTTGTATTCTACAATATATTCAGACTCTCCCTTTTTTTTTTTTTGTAATGTGTGTATAGCGAATTTTAAGGAAAATGTGGGATAGAAGCCTGCCAGTCTGCTTCGCACCTCTCACATATCCATCTTAGTGGGAACTTTACATGGTCTCCAAATTTTGAAAATCTACAAACAGCTAACTGAACATAACCTACGTACCAAACACAGCATCGGAGTGCTGTGTACCAATGTCAAAGTCACACGTCTCTGTCCCTCTATGCTCATTTTGTTCTGATCCCCCTGCCAGCTTATGACTTTCCTGTCTTGGGTTCAGTACCACTCGTCCTCCTTCCACATTTTTCCCTAACTCAGGCTTCCTGCCATATTCTTTCTTTGCCTTTTGGATGGTGCTATTTCTTTTGTGTTCACTTACATAAAGTCAGCTTGAGGAACACAAATGCATCTTGTAAGAGCTAGGCTCTAAATGTCTTTAATTTTTCTTTATTCCATTTTGTTATCAGCATCAGTGCATTATGTACCTCTACACTAAGATACAATTTTCTATCTTTGGAAAAGAGGCTGATTTTATTTTATTTTTTCAAGATAACTGGTGGCTTTTTAAAAATGAAAAAGACGGATTAAATGGAGGCAATCATACAGCCGGGTTTACAAGCATGAGTTACTCACAAAGACTGCAAATCACCAAATAACTTCTTTCTATCTGATATTTTCCTTGACTCAATTCCAAATACATATTAAGTAATGGATTAACTGTTTCCAGGATAAATGCTGATAATAATTATATCACATATAGCTTATGGGTGATAGGAATGCTAAATGCCACTAGACTGAGCCCTGGTTGATTTTCAATTTACTTTCCAAGGCAAGCCTTCTGATACTTCTATACGCCTTTGATATTTGTGCATTTTCATTCATTTTGTTTGATTAACTTATAATATGGTATTAATTAGAATTATACTGATGGAATCATCAACTTCATATCTCTAAAGACTACCTCCAGGAAATATTTACAGCTTACTCATTTTGTGCAAGGCATAGTTTTAAAATCTCAATCCTTTTATAGTTTAGCAGTAGATTTTATGGATAAGAAGAACACTATGTGAGATACAAGAATAGCAGCTTCAGTAAATAAACTTCTTGCTTCTCAATATACGTATTTTATTTGACTTATATGTGATCTTCATTTTATATTTATATTATGAATAGAGGAGTTTACTTTCTTCATTTAAATTTTCCATCTAAACAAACAAGCACTTTAAAACCGAATGTATAATCTCTAGAAAATTTGAATATAAAAACAACCAATTCTGCAGATTATAGCTTCTGTGTTAACTGCTATTGAATGTGGTTTAATGTTTTGTACCATCAATATACAATTATGTATACATTTTTCCATTTAGAATTTTGTTTTTTCAGATTTGCTAATGACAAATTATCTCAGATTTGTCTTATCTAAAAATGGCATTTTTTTTTTTGTTTTCATCTTTGAAGGGTATTTTCAACAGACATGGAAACCAAGTTTTCACTTCTGCCAATATGACATTCCATTTTCTTCTGGTTTCTGTTTTTTGTTTTGTTTTGAAGGAGCTATTTTCAAGATTTTTCTTTTCAGAAGTTTGACTAAGATATATCTTTTAAAAAAACTTTGCTGTCTTTGGATTGTAAATAATGCATTTACAAGGTTTTCTAGGTTTCCTGGAACTATGAGTTTGAAATATTCTTAGCTGTCCTCTCTTCATTTTTTTCTCCTTTCCTATTTTTCTTTCCTTCTGGAACTCCAGTTAGGCATATATTGTATCTTTCTACACTGTATTACACATATCTCTTATGCACCTAGCTTTATTTTCAATTACTTCTGCTCTCTCTGCTTTACTTTAGATAAAGTAAATTTCCATTGTCCTGTCTTTCACTTCATTAGCACAATTTTTTGTAATGTCTAATCTCCTCTTGAAGTCATCTAGTGAGTTCTTAAATTTCAGACACTACATTTCTCAGTTGTAGATTTTCTGTTTGATTCTTAAGATAGACTCTAAATATCTTACGCATTTCTCCATTTTCGTCTATCATGTTCCATGTTATCCTCCCTGTTTTATGAAATATATTTACAACAATTATTTAAATTGTTAATCTGAAAACTCCAATATCTGTGTCACTTATCAGGACCTTTAGATTCTCTCACTCTTTCTTTCTTTGGTGTCCAAATGTTTCTGCTCATCATCACGTCTGATAACTGAATCCTCGACCTTGTATTAAAACGGTTAAAAAAATGTAATGGTTAAGAATTCAAATGTTTTCTTCCTTCATAGACATTTCAAGTTTGATATAGCAGTGAGCTGAGCTGAGGAAAGTTTATTGTTTGGGTAATAGTCTATTTCTGATTTGTACCTGTCCCTGGGATGAATCTCTACAGGATTTTTAAATGAGAGACTGACCAGATTACTCTCATTCAGCACTCTGAACATATCACTTGAATATATCTTATATCTTATATGAGTGGTTTTTCCACAGATTCATCAGCAATTGGTGTCTCTTTTTTTTAATTTACTTTTTAGCCATTCTGATAGGTATAGTGATATATCACCATTATTTTAATGGTGATTTTAATTTAGCCTTCCTTAATTGCTAATGATGTTGATGATCTTTTCATGTGCTTTTTTACCGTCTGATATCCTTTTCAATGAAATGTTTCTTTATGTCTTTTTTTCCCACTTTCTGTTGAGTTTGAAAGTTCTTTATATATTTTAGTATTAGTCCTTTGTCAGATGTGATTAGAAAATATTTTCTTCTGGTATTTACCTTGTATTTGTATTGTCTTAATATATTACTTAGAGAAAATGTTTTTAATTTTGATTCAGTCCACTTTTTCCTTTCCCTTTTTATTGATTTTAGTTTTGCTGTCAAGTCTAAAAGAACTCTTTTCCTAGCCCAAGATTCCAGTGACGTTTTGTTGTTGTTTTATGTTTCACATTTAATTTTGTGGTCTATTTGCCTTAGTTTTATACAAAGTTATATACTATATATACTATATATAAGTATAGAGACTTAGGTTGAACTTTCTTTCTTTCTTTCTTTCTTTCTCTTTCTTCTTTCTTCCTTCCTTCCTTCCTTCCCTTGCTTATTTACTTTTTGCTTCTGGATGACCAGTTGCTATCGCACCATTTGTTGACATTATTATCTTTCCTCTATTAACTTGCTATTGTAAATTTCTTAGGAATAAATTGGGCATAATTTTGTCACTCAGACTTTGGCGTTTCTATTATATTCCATTGATCTTTGTGTTTATTTTTATTTCAATACTACACACTTCTGTTTACTATAGCTATATAATAAGATTTAAATTTCAGGCACCTGGGTGGCTCAGTTGCTTGAGCATTGGACTCCTGACTTGGGCTCAGGTCATGATCTTACGATTCTGAGATCGAGCCCTACTTTGGACTCCTCACTGAGTGTAGAGCCTGCTTGGGATTTTCTCTCTCTCCCTCTTCCCTCTCACCCACTCTCTCTCTCTATTTTTTTTTTAAATAAGTATATTTAGGTAGACTGGTTTTATTCTAGTTTATTGTGTATTTTTGAAAATTTTCTAGCTATTTCAGTTTCTTTCCCTTTCCATATAAAATTTCACTGGGATTTTAATAGTAATCATATGAAACCTGTATATCAATTTTGGAACAACTGACATCTTTACTATGCTGAGTCTTCCAGTCCGTGAATATAACATGTCTCTCCATTTTTTAGATCTTCTTTGATTTGTTTCATCAAAGTCTTGAAATTTTCAACTTATAACTCCTGTACATGTTTGTTTGGTTTATACCACCATATTTTTTTGAGTAATTTTAAAGATGCTTTATTTGAATTTTGATGTCTGCAGATTCAATACCATGACACTGATGAACCATGATGATCTCATGGTTTTGTGAGTTCGAGTCGCATGCTGGGCTCTGCACCAACAGTGAGGAGGCTGCTTGGGATTCTCTCTCTCTCTCCCTCTCTCTCTGTCCCTGCCCCACTCATGCCGTCTCTTTCAAAATAAATAAATAAACTTAAAAAAATTTAAAAAGCAAATTCAATTCCTTGATAGGTAGAGGACTATTTGAACTACCTGTTTCACATTTGGTGAGTTGTGGTAGTTGTCCATTTAATATAAGTTGTCAAAATTTTGTGTTTACTCATAGTGTGTCTATTTTCCTTTTGATATTTGTACATCTGTAGTGATATCCTCTGTTTCATTTCTGATATTTATAATTTGTGTCTTCTTTTGTTCTTTGTCAGTATTTGTAGAGGTTTGCCAGTTCTATTGATCTTTTCTTTAAAAAACGAAAGCCAGCTTTTTGTTTTATTGAGTTTTCTCTATTTTTTTAAAAAAATTTGTTGATGTTCTAGTCTTATCTTTGTTATTTCTTTTACTTGCTGGAGTTTATTTTATTCTTTTTTTTTAATGTTCTTGAGGTGAAAGATAAAATTATTGATTTGAAACTCTTCTCTTTTTTAGTATGCATCTAATAGTGTATTCAGCACTATTTTAGTGTGTCCACAAATTTTGATATATTTTCATTTTGGTTCCATTCAAATATGTAATTTTTAAAATTTCTCTTGAGAATACCTGTTTGACACATGGATTCTTTAGAAATATGTTGTTTAGTTTCCAAGGGTTTAGAAATTATCTTGTTATCTCTCTAGCACTAATTCCTTTAATTCCATTTTGATCAGAGAACATTCTGTGTGATTTTAATTAATTTCAAGTTGCCAAGGTTTGTTTTATGATCCAGGATACAGCTATCTTGTTATACATTTCATGGATGCTTGAAAAGCATGTCTTTCCTCTATTGCTGAATGAAGTATTCTATAAATGTCAGGTAGGTGTTGCTAATTGACGGTGTTGAGCTTCCTCATACTCTTGATGATTTCTGTCCAGTTATTCTACCAATTGAGAAAGGGGTGTTGATGGATGCAACTATAATTGTGGATTTGTCTGTTTCTCCTTTTAGTGTTAATGGTTATTGTTTCACGTATTTTACAGTTCTCTTGTTTGACCCGTAAACATTTAGGGTTGCTATAATTTCTTGGTGTATTGACCCTTTTATCATTGGGAACTCTTTGTTTGTTTGTTTCTGGTGATTTTCTTGGCGCTGAACTTTATCTAATATTACTATATCTTCTCCTTCATTTTTAAATTTTTTTAACGTTTATTTATTTTTGAGACAGAAAGAGACAGAGCATGAACGGGGGAGGGTCAGAGAGAGAGGGAGACACAGAATCTGAAACAGGCTCCAGGCTCTGAGCTGTCAGCACAGAGCCCGAAGCGGGGCTCGAACTCACGGACCGCCAGATCATGACCTGAGCCGAAGTCGGACGCTTAACCGACTGAGCCACCCAGGCGCCCCTACTCCTGAATTTTTAAATTGAAGTTTGTATGATATGTCTTTTTCCACCTGCTACGTCCCTGGTTGGGAAAAGTATATATCATGGACACATACTGGAAACGAAGCTGTATAAAACTTCTGAATGACCACTCTTTGGTCACTCTACATTTCATTTGGTAATAACCAGGCTTTCCAGTGTTAAACTGTATAAGAATAATGTTACATGAATAAGGTCTAACTCAGAAGTGAGAGGAATATTAGTTATTTGGTTTTGGCTAAAAGGATATTCTAATGCTTGTAATGATCAGGGCTATACTTCATGAATCTTTTATTTTTCTTCAAAAAACAAGACAAAAACAGCTCTTACTGATATGTGAATTTACAAGATGACTAAAATTACATAGGCATTCAAATGAATAAAACATATTAAGAAAACTTTTTTTATTTGCCCTATTATTTCAAAAGACCAGAAAATGATTTATTATGCTTGCTTTTCACAGTCTGTACTGTTATTCAAAACAACAAAGAAAACAAATAAAAAGCTTCATAAATGTTACCTTATATACTAAAGCAATTTTTTTTCCAAAATTATAACCAGTAATTCAAATAACATGGTTTTTTCTGTTTTTAACAAAATTATATGTTTTATAGATCCTCATGTTTTAAAAATCATTTTAAAATGACCAAGATTCTAATGGCTCTTGCAATATAGAAAGAAAATTCTTACGAGGAGCAAAATGGATTATTATGGTTTTATTATGGATGGTCAAAACTCTGCACAGCTCTACAGATTGATCCATGAGTGAAACAGTAAAATTACTGTTTTATAAGAATGTATTCTTACATGTTAATCTCTCAAAGTTTATATATTTACTTCATAGCCATTACTATAATAATGTAATTCTTCAATTAACATTTGATTCATAATTCTTTGTCCTGAGAAATTTTGGTCTTTTGGTAAATATAATGGTGAGGTATAATAATTTACATTAGAATAAACATTTCTTATATTTTTATTTCTCTAAGATTAATACACTTATAATCAATTTCAAATATA
Source organism: Lynx rufus (assembly GCF_022079265.1). Taxonomy (NCBI): domain Eukaryota; kingdom Metazoa; phylum Chordata; class Mammalia; order Carnivora; family Felidae; genus Lynx; species Lynx rufus. Next base: position 155,698,145 of record NW_025814834.1, read on the forward strand.
CTAACTAGTGCATAGTTGTTCAAAATTTATAATTCAATATAGATATATAAAGAAATTTGAATGAAAAGATTGTTTTCCTTAAAGAAAAAAAGAGAAGGCTGTTCAGAACATTATTTCACATGGATTTTTTTTCTTGTCATAATAAGAGGAATGTATAAAAATGAAGTAACTACCTTTGTGTTATAAAAACTAAGGTAAGCTGTTACTGATATTTAATGCATCATGCATTGGATAACATGATTAAGTAATTATCATGTTTATTTGATTATTTACTATTTATACTTAGAGCTTTTGTTTTTGGTTTGTTGTTTTCTAAGGAATTTGAATCAGCTTCAATACAGTGCAAAGCAATTCTGTTAAACATTCCTTCCAGGGCCTGCCAAGAAAAAAAGCACTTTAAGGGAAGAGAAGAATTGCTATTATCAGGCACCTGTGATGAGTCAATCACTGTAGATAAACACTGAATTTATGTCTGTTCATCTTGGCAGCCAAAGCAAAAAGGAAAAATGTGGTTCTCCCAAGGTTGTCTTCAGACACAAACATTTTCTTGGCTCATAATTGAAGGAAGAATTTAACATGTGGTTTCTTATGTTTCGGGACACTGAAGAACATAATGGAAGATGTCTTCACACATTTTTATGAAAAATGTGGACATTGTTCAGCTATAAAAGCTACAAGTTTAACATGAGAAGTAATTCAATGAAGACCTTTTTTATGGGACACTGAGATAATGAAGTCCACATATGCTGCATCCTGAAAACCTAACTTAAAACAGATTGAGCCTACCTACCAAATCTGGAGGAAGAGATAATTAACCAGTACAAAAGAAAGCCTCTTTCAAGTATCAGATGTCTCAAATGAACATTTGGCAAGAACTGCACCACTGTCTATTTAAAGGTCCTGGATTACTAATATTTGTTTCGTTAATTAAAGATGGAGCCCCACTCTTTGATTAGTAACCTACAACCAAATAACAACACAACAACAACAACAACAACAACAACAACAAAACAACAGAAGAACAAAAACTGTCCACAAAAAAGTTTTATACAAAACATGCAGACCTCAATATAATGCACTTGACAAAGTAATCTTATAAAATCCATTCTAAATGGTAGTTGGATAAAATGACAATTAATGAAATTGCTCAATATTGCAATTATTTGTGTATTTTTCTTATTTGTATCCTACTTTCCTTGAAGGAAGTTTGTTGTTGTTGTTTGTTTGTTTGTTTGTTTTTTGGCTTATCTTTGTCTTTTCTACAGCAACGAATGAGTAGAGACACCTTCAGTGGTACACATTTAATAAATGCCATTTAATCAGACTATGTTGTCCATTTCTTTGCTAAGACATGTACCAAAATACAATGCATTTAGTTTTCAGGTAATTGATTTTAACTTGATTTTTTAAAACAATAATTACTCAAAAGTTATGCTAGACTAACTTTAATTTCTCCTTTTGAAATATGAAAGAAATGTAATAATGAATTTAAGCTAACCATTTAAGAATCTTTTTAAAAGATACAACAAATGATAATTTTAAACAATACAACAAAATAATTTTAAAATAGATTTAGTTAACATATGAGAGAACATTTCTGGGGAAATGGTAAATAAGATAAAGGTAGTCCATAAATTTATGGAGATTAAGATTTAGTGGGGGAAAAGAGAAAAAATTATTTATTAAGTGTGATACACATTAAGAATAAAGAAATTTAAAGGACACGGTACAATATAAACATGTAATGATGTGATTTAAACTATATTAGGGATTCACAAAAAGGCCGAGAAAATAATATTTAATGTGATATTTGAGGAAAGAGTAGAAGTTAGCTGAGAAATGGGAGAGTGAATGAGAGAATATTCCAGAAAGAAAAAAAAGCAAATTATATGCTTGAGGGGATACATGGCATGTTTCAGGTCAGAAATACAGAATGACTGAGGTTTAGCATTGAAAACAGTGACTGTGAGAAATTGACAGATCTCAGAGGATCTTGAACTGAGATTGAAGATTTCAGAATGTGTTGGCAGCTGAAATGCAGACTATTAGCAAGTTGACCATTTTATTCTATTCTTTTCCTTTATTTGAGGGGCTAGATATCATAGCCTTATATATTTCAGGATTCCTACAGTAAGGATCTGGATCAGATCTACAACTGAGCAGCAATTGTTTAACTTTTGAAAGGTAGAGGAGAAATAGAAATTATTATTTTCCCTTCTGGTAGACAAGTGGGTTTTGTCAGAAAGGTGATTTCAAGGTGGCTTTGTGGACTTCCATTCCACTTTGATGTTGAGGGTATTTATGATCACTGCTGGCAGTTTTCTGTGCTTCTGGCAACTTTTTGATTCCCTAATATCTAGCAGACTTTTGATTTATGTAGTTTACCTTGATATTTAATTACATAAACCCCTAAATCAAATGCATTTCTGTTTTCCTAACTAAATCCCGATTGATAGAGATTTTGGTGTAAGAAATGGTGGGTAGAGTACTACCAAAATTAAATTTTAAGACATATAGCAGTGGTTTCGTCATGTAAGGTAAGACAATGAGAAATTAAATATAGTAGACTGATAGGAATACATAATTTTGTTATTCTGTGAAGAAATATACGGCAAAAGAGGCCCCTCAATAACTGTGATGGCAGAATAGCATGCTTATTAAGTCTATAGTCTATGGAAAGTAGTTTGAAGGCTTTAGAATTTTAACGTGTGCTGAATACTACTTGCTGCATTGACAAAGGTGGTACAGAGAATAGGTAAATTCATTCAAGATTCAGCTGATTTCAGGGACAGATGAAAGTTAATGGAGAAAATTCAGAAATGATGGGCCTCAAATTGTTTAAAAAAAAAAAAGCTGTTTTAGAACTCTGGTTATGAAGGAAAAGGCCAGAAACGTCTTCAGTGACAAAGGTCCAGCTAGACTTCTCATTATACAAATTGGCCGAACCTAATAACAAATATCATAGTGAAGGTTTTACTTTAACAACAAAGTGATTGATCGTCTCGGGTATCCTTACGATAGCTAGCCTTAATCTGAGAGAAGGGGGTCACGTGAAAAGGAAAGGCAAGTGAATCAGACGTGGGAATTATGTCTAGAAAAATGAGATGTAGTTACTGGGATGTAGATCTGAGTGGAAATAAATAGATTAGAGATCAACTAAGTTTTTAAGGGACTATACTTGAAAGAAGCTGTAAACTATTATTTGAAACTCTACATTTTTACCATTAGGGGACACCATGCAACATCTCTTCAGACCTCAGGAAGCTGTTTCCCCAACACATGCTGGTGATATAACTGTAAGGAGTAGAGGGCAAGAAAGAATCTTGCAGAAAATAGACTTGGTGCCCTGAAAATAATGGAAAAATTACTTCCCATGTAGAATAATCATTATCTAATTAAATTTTCCCCTACACTTAGGGTAAGAGGTCTTAATAAGGTCTGACCATCAGGATGTCTCCCATTCTTTCCATTGCATATGGAAGTTATTATTGATGTTATTGTGTCTCAGCTTCTGTGTCTGAGTGTGTGTGTTAGGGATGGAAATAAATTGTCTTTTTTGTGCACAGGTTCTTGTACCTGAAAAATCCATAACTGAACCTGATAGAGTTTTCTGAATTTTGAGTTGTATAGTGTCACTGGAAATACTTGGTATTGTCTCACTTGGGGAAGCAATGAGTGTTTCCAATGTGTGAGAATAAATAAAATGCATAGTGAATGAAAAATACAGTGGGCTGGGGCACCTGGGGGGCTCAGTCAGATGAGTGTCCAACTCTTGACTTTGGCTCAGGTCATGATCTCATGGTTTGTGAGATTGGAGCCCTGTGTCGAGCTCTGCACTGACAATTCAGAGCCTCCTTGGGATCCTCTCCCTCTCTCTCTGCCACTCTCTCTCTCCCTGTGTCTCTCTCTCTCTCTCTCAAAATAAATTAAAAAATAAACATTTAAAAAATACAGTGAGCTGTAGAAGAGACTCCTCTAAGTGCTACAAAACCCTTATCTTCTTCCTCCAGCCCATATGATTAGATTTTATTTTCCAGTCTTTATTGTAGCTAGGTATGGTGATGTCACTGGATTCTAGTCCATGGAATGTGAGAAGACACATGTGCACCACTTCTGGGTCAAGCCCATAAAACTTTTCAGTACATGATTCCTTATTCTCACTCTTTATTCCCTGTTCATGCATTTCCCCTGTGAGGTTCTAGAGAATGGAGGAACCATAGGATGCAAGGCACATGGGTCTTTGAAATATTTCTTTAAAGACAGCCGTACAGGAGTATCACGTGACTAGAATAACTAGTATGACGGCAGTTAAGAGGACACACTTGCTGCAAGATAGAAAGTGCATTGGAAGTGGGCAATAACAGATGTAGGGACACTAGTTAAAACCTTGGTGGAATAGAAGTTATGGTGAAGATTTTTGTGATACTATTAAGCTCTGTCAAAAGCTGCTGAGAGGTTATATTAGTTTCTTGGGAATGCCATACGAAATTACCACAAACTGGTAATTTTGCTTAAAAAACAAAAGTTTTGGGGTCACAGTTCTGAGTGCTAGAAGTCCTAAATCAAGGTGAAATCAGTTCTTGTCATCCTTGGAGTTATTCCTTCTTTTTCTTGAAGGTTGACACATGTTTGTAACCAAAGAGTCCCACTGGCCATTTGCTGCTTATTGAATCCTAGAATTCCAGCACCCTGGTTTCATTTCTTCCCATCTCTGCCCCTTTCAGTTCAAGTTTGCAGTGTTTCTACGGAGATGGTTAACTGACCCCGTGAATCACATGTCTAAACTCTTCAGCAAAAGTTAGTGCAGCCCCACCCTTGGTGTTCTCTCACAGTATGCTCTATCTTTTTTTTTTTTTTTTTTTTTTTTGCAATTGGATGGGTTGTGACCTTTCAAATCTTTAGTCGTTCCTATTTTCTTTATAGTTTCTTCTTTAATTTCTTTCTTTACTCTTGTATTTTATTATAAGCAGCAAGGAGAAACGAAGCTGCGCCATCCACACTTTACTTGGAAATTCCCTCAGCTAAATATCCCCTTTAATCACCTGCAAGTTCTACTTTCCCCCAACAGCAGTACACAATTCAGCTGAGTTTTCTTCCAATTTATAATAAGAGTAGTCTTTCCAAAGGCATTTCCAAAATCATGTTCCTCATTTCCATCTGAGACCTCACCAGGACTTTTAGCATTCATATTTCCTATTAATACTCTCTTCAAGGCAATTAAGACTTATTCTATCTTGTCCTTCAAAATTTTTCCAGCCTTAGGGCGCCTGAGTGGCTCAGTCAGTTAAGGGTCTGACTCTTGATTTCGGCTCAGGTCATGATCTCAAGGTTCGTGAGATCGAACCATGCATCTGTCTCTGCACTGAGCTTGGGATTCTCCCTCTCCCTCTCTCTGCCACTCTCCTGCTCGCTTCCTCTCTAAATAAATAAATAAATAAATAAACACTAAAAAATTCTTCCAGCCTCTACTCATTTACTCTATCCCAAGGCCACTTTTATGTTTTTAGGTATTTTTTACAGAGGTACCTCACTTCCCAGTACTAAAATCTGTATTAGTTTCCCATGGCTGCCGTAACAAGTTACAATAAACTATGTAGCTCACAACAAAAGATTTTATTATCTAGAATTTCTAGAGGCTAAATGTGCAAAACCCAGGTATAGTCAGGACTATGCTCTCTCTAAAGTCTTTAGAGGAGGATTTGCTCCGTGCCTTTTTCTTTGTTTCTGGTGTTGCTGGCAATCCTTGGTGTATGTTAACTTGTAGATGCATCAGTCCAATGTCTTCCTCCATTATCAAGTGGTCTTGTGTGTGTGTGTGTGTGTGTGTGTGTGTGTGACTCTTCCCTTTTTATAAGGACACCAATCTTTTTGATTAGGATCCAACCTAACTCAGTATGATTTCAACATGACTTGATTGCATCTGCAATGACTATTTCCAAATAAGGTTATGTTCACAATTACTGAGGTTAGGATTTCCATATATTTTGGTGGGGGGCACAATTCAACCCATAAACAGGATAAAACAAGAAATGGTCTAATTGATTTCATCGGTTTTAGTAATGTGAAAATTATTGGGGATCAGAGAAAAAGCAATTAATAAATGTGTTATATAAGAATCAAACAGTATGATATGACTGCTAAAATAAATAATGTACTGTAACATACTTATTACAGCTTTATTATTAAGGGAAAGATTTATGTAATTCTATATCCCCTTCCTTCTTTTTTCTTAGTCAAAGTCTGCCTATATCACTAAATTGTATTCTGGCATCACACATTCAGAGGGTCTAGGAGACTAACTAGGATAGTTATGTCTGGAAACAGTGATATATTTAAAAATAATGTGCTTAGACTGGAAAGGACACAATTTAAGGGCCTTTCATACCTATTTTTGATAGCTGTCTCTTATACTTGATAAACTAGCATTTAGTTGAGAGATTAGGCTTATCCTGTGTAAGTTCAGAAGATTGAGTTAAATTGAATGTAGGCAAAGAATACTTCATCTCAATATGAGAAAGAATTTAATCATTATAGGTGCCTAGAAGTGAAATGCGCTTGTTTAAATGATAGCAACATCTACAGTGAGTGGAAAACTTTCAACTGGGGTAAACAAATAAAAAAGTGGATAACATTATTGTCACGTTCTCCCAAACCGTGTGTTTTTATTATTTTTTTAATTAAGATGTTGCTTAAGCTAGCTGTAAAAATTTATATAATAGACATACAATTATATGCAACTCCTTCTATTAGTTATGACTGGACGACTTTAATTCAAATCACTGAATATTTTTGCTAAATTATTTTCTAATTTTTCTCTTTTAATTAACTGTAGTCTAATTCTTAAACTATAATATCCCCCTACCTTCAGCCTATTTTCCTTATCATAACACTTGCTTAATAATTCTTGTTTAATATGTCTCTTACCTGTACTGTAAGTTCCAAGGAAGATGGACAATGAGGGTTTTGATCAAAGCTCTCAGTTCTGTATCTACATCTACATTCCATCTGATGTATAAAGCCTATCCAGCTTTATAAAGCCTACTATTTTTGTAAATAATAAATGCAGTTTTATCTGACTTGAGAGGTTTTGGTCAACTGCTCTTCTATCAACTCTTATACACAATTGTGATGGTCTTTTGCTGATTGTCTATATATGAATCAATGCCAAGAGAAATCAATGAGGTATTAAAAAGTCACTTTTTACTTATGGTATTTATCACTTTATTTTATTACTAAATACATATTTGTTGAAATTTGGGGAAACATGAAAATTTAAAAACACAATAAAAACATCATCTACAACTTGAATCTTCTCACACATAATCAACCACTGTTAGCATTCTCACGTACTCTTTTAAAAAATAGATGATAAGTCATGGGAATAAAAGGCACAGCATGAGGAATATAGTCAACAATATCACAGTAGCATTGTATGGTGACAGATGGTAGCTACACTTGTGAGCATAGCATAATGTATGAACTTGCTGAATCACTATGTTGTACATCTGAAACCAATGTAGCATTGTGTGTCAACCATAATCAAAAATTAAAAAGAAAGAAAAAGTAGATGATTTTCATGGATGTGATTGCAATGTATTCCATAATTTTGAATTTGGCATTCTATGATACCCAATACCAATTCTAGCTACTACATTTTCCTACATTTTTAAGACTTTTAAATACATGATAACATCGCCCCTATTTAAGTCTTTTAAATAATGTTACTATTTCCTTAATATTGAGCTTGCCTCTAATTTTAGTAGAATTTGTTTTAATAAGTGTGTATATGCTGTCTACCAAAAACAAGGCACTGCCCTAGGTAGTAGGGATACAGAAGTATACAAGACAAGCCTTTCCTCTTAGGAAATTTATGTTCTATTTGGGAGAGAGTATAAATAAGCAAGGTAATGTCCACTGACTGGGATAAAAGAAATTAAGCAAATGGCTTTATAGAAAATGTAAAATGGGATGAAAGCTACCTGAGATAAGGGATGAAAGAAGAGATCTTGGGAAGATGACCCCAAATATGAGATCAAAATGTAGAAAAGTAGCCCCTATGGGAAGAGTCTGGGCAAAGCATTCTGAGGACAGAGAGCAGAAAGTTCAAATACCCCTAGGTATACCTAACTCTGTTTTTTTCAAGGAGTAAATTTAAGGGACTGGTGGAGCACAGCAAACAAGGGTGCTGTGGCAATGGTGGCAGATAACAGAGAGTGTTGGACATGCTGCTACTCGTGTTTAGATGTTTGAATTCTATTCTAAGTCAGATAAGCATTCATTAGAGGATTTAAGAAAGGTGTGACATTATTGATTGGTTGTTTTAGAAGGTAAATCTATCTGTCCCACAGAAAAGAGTTCAGGGTGCCAGTGGAAATAGGGAAATCAGTTAGGAGGTGTTGAAATAAGATTAAGGGCAGAGATGGAACTGAACTCCTGGCGTAAGAGAAGGAGCCTTAAAAACTACAGTCGGTCCTGTCTATGGAACTGGGACTGGGAACAGCCTGCTCTGTTGGTACTGGTTCCCACATGAAACTAGCTAGTCAGACAGCGGTAGGGCTGGTGTGGAGCATGAATCACCCATCCATTAGGAAGGGGAAACAAGTTTCTACCATCTTTGCACGGATAGAACCTTTAGCTAAGAAAGTGATAGGAAAGTGATAGGAAATACAGCCGAGGTACAACCGAAATACAACCAAAGGGAGGTTGCCACTGCCTCGGTCACTTGCAAACCTTAAGTAGGGTGAGCTCACTCTCAAATTTATAATCCAGAGGAAAATGCAAACATTTGATGAAGGAGTCAGCTAGGAGAAGAAACGAGAGATTTGTACCTAAAAAAACTAGATTATAACTAGTTTATACAGCAAATGTGAAAGTAATCTAGGAAGAGTTTACCAAATAATGAGACAAATAATTCTTATTTTATTCAATGTTTTTCATGCGTTCAGAACACAGAGAAAGCCACCCATTTCATTCTCTGAGGGTAATATAGCATTAGGTGGGGAAAAAATAAACTATTTAATAAATACTTGGAAATGATTGGAAAAATGTGAAGTAAAATGCAACTGAATAAGGAAAATAAAATAAAATAAAAATCACAGTTTAAACTCATTTATAAAATTAGATGTGATATAGCAAATCAAATTCCACAATGTATAAAAAATAGTAACATATGATGATCCAGAATGACTTATCCCAGTAATGCAAAGACAATTCAATATTAGAAAAAATCTGATTAATATAATCTCCTACATTACATAAATATAAATTCCTAAAGTATCATGATAAAATAATAATAATAATAGTAATGAGGAGGAGGAGGAGAGAAAAAGGTACAAATGTAATATTGGACGAAAGTCAGTAATCATTTAAGGTAAACACTTAGCTAATTAAGAATAGAAGGTGCATTTAGAAAAATCTGTATTTTTGTTCTTAGAACTATGTAAGATAGGTATGTCAGGTAGTATATCCATTTTAAATTCAGGAAACTAATATTTATGAATATTAATTTGGTTAATGTCACACTGGTAGGAAATGAGCAGACTTAATACTTAGACTTTGAAACTGTAAGATGATTTTTTTCCCATATAGCTTGCCACCTATTAAATTTCTTGACTATATCTGTTCAGTGTTCAGAAAATGCAATTTAAATAGCTCCCCATTAGAAGTACCATGTAAGAGAATCAAATTAGTTCATTTAAAAAATTTCTGGTGATGCGTGAAAGTCTACACTGTTAATAGGAAATTACTTATGGATCAATACTATGTATTTTGCCAAAGAAACATGCTGAAACACAGTAGGTCTGACTCTACCTAGTTTATCTACTAATAGTTAAATAGCTAAATAAATTGCTAACTAGCTAGCTAAATAGCTAAATAAATAAATAAATCTCTTTTTTTTTTAAATGCTTACTAAGTTCCTCCAGGACATGAATATTTTATGCACTATTATGACACAAAAGATCAAGTGAGGTTTTTTTTTAAATATGCAGATTTATTTCCTTTGCTCTGTAGTTGAAACTTTGATGCAGAAGAAGCCATAGTTAATATGAAGAGCTAAACACAATTTAAGTACTTAATATTAATTATTCCTTTCATACAGAGACATGGTTTAGGCTTTATGAATATGCTATTTTAAGTACTCGAGCATTTTTTTAAGCCACCAGCCAAAGAACATCCGCTTTATACTATTTTCTGGGGGAGATGATGGATTACTTCTGAGCCCTCCAGAACGTATTCATTTACTTTGAGCTATAGACCATACCAGAGATGTAGCTAATTGAAGTTAGGTATACAAGTCAGCAAAGTTCACCATCCTATAAAGGAAATAAATATCCCATTACCTTTTTATTAATTGTTTCCAAATAAAGTATAACTTTATAACTTTATATTCCACATAGAATTGTCTCAGTTTCCAAATGCTTACCTATCTTTCTTTATACACCCATTGACTGCTATGCATATATGCACAATTTTTATTGAAAACTTATTCTTTTCCAAGCAATATTTTGGACACTAAGTTATGATGGCTGTCTATGACTGACATGTAAACTTTCCTCTGGAACTTGGTTTACTGCTACAGACCAAATTTATTAAGATAAACACAGAAATGAATACAATATTACAAATATGATAAATGTTAGCAATTCTTAAAAGAAAAAACATGTGGTCATGGGAGGATAGTTTTAGGAGGAGCTGACCTACCCTGTGAACCCAAGGAGGAGAGGAAAGGATTTAAATTGAGGTCTAAAAAACTAATAGAAGTTAACTAGGCAAATAGGAGATGTGGCCAGGGAGATTGTTTCAGACCAAAGAATACCATATGTTTAAGAGCATGTATACAGCTGCTTAAAACTACCCGTCAATAAAGAGGATGTAATAATTAAAAAAGCAAAAATGACACCAATGTAATGCTTCTGTCTCGAGACAATTACACTTACTGTTCCTGCAACAATAATTTTTCCCCCAAATATCTTATAAACATGGCCAAATATCCCCTTTGTATTGAAATCTTCCTTAACTACCTTTCTAAACACAAAAATGATTCCTTCAGCCCAACTGCTACCCTTTAGAATACTATATTTTCCACCATAAAATACATTCCATCTGACATATTCTATATTTACTTGTTTATATGTTTATTGTTTGTTGCCCTCTCAGTAGTTTTCCTGAGAACAAAGACTGTATTCCCCTGAATCATTGTCTAGCATATCATAAGTATTCAACAAATTCTTTTTCAATGCTCAGACAGATAACATAGCCTTTCAGAATGCATACTGTTGCCAGTTACTCTGGGCTTTTTAAACATACGTTCTCCCATTCTATCTTCTTAAAACTATAAAGTTTGCATTATTCCTATTATACTAATGGGACATTTTAGGCTTTGCTAGTTCAATAACTTGTTCATGATTATATAATTAGTGAGTGGCAAAGGTAGAAATTGGACTTGTCTCCATGTGACTCAAAACCCATACTTAAAAAAAAAAAAAAAACTACATTGCCCTGCATTTTAATTTTATACTTTGTTACCAGAAGTACTAGTACTAAAACTAGAAATAATATAGAAAGAAAAGAAAAATGTGTTCCAGCGTATAGATTTATTCTCAATGGGCCTCCCTTTCCTCTGTTACAAGACCTAAGTGTTCTAGAAAAGCTACACATTTGTGACAATTCCTTGTTTAAAGACTTTAAACTACATATTTACTAACTAGACATGATTTACCTAGTTTCAAGTGAGTGGTATAGACCCAGTTGATTTTTTGTGTGGCTAAACCAAGTCTTAACTAGATCTCAAATGCCTGGGAGAGGGAAAGAAAGAGAGAAGAAAGAAAGAAAGAAAGAAAGAAAGAAAGAAAGAAAGAAAGAAAAAGAAAGAAAAAGAAAAAGAAAGGGAGAGAGAATGGAAGGAAGGAAGGAAAGGTGGGAGGAAGGAAGGAAGGAAAGGAGGGAGGAAGGGAGATGGAAAGAGAGAGAAAGAGAGAGAGGAAGGGAAGGGGAGGGAGAGATGTTTGGAAGAAGGAAGGAAGGAAGGAAGGAAGGAAGGAAGGAAGGAGAGAGAGAAACAGAGAAAGAATTCCCTCTCCAGTGCTTTCACAGTTGATTCAGCAAATGAGGTAGAAATTTGCATCTTTTTTTTTAAGTTTATATATTTATTTTGAGAGAGAGAGAATGCAAGCAGAGGAGTGAGAAAGAGAATCTCAAGCAGGCTTCACGCTGTCAGCAGCACAGCCCAACGCGGAGCTGGAACTCAGGAACCCCGAGATCATGACCTGAGCCAAGACCAAGAGTCAGTTGCTCAACTGACTCAGCTACCCAGGTGCCCCATTTTATTAAGTATTTTTTTTATTTTTAGATTTATTTAGATTATAGATTTTAGATTTTTTATTTTTAGATTATTTATTTTTGAGAGAGAGAAAGAGAGAATAAGCTGGGGAGGGGCAGAGAGAGGGGATTAGAGGATCCAGAGCAGGCTCTGCACTGACAGCAGAGAGCCCAATGCAGGACTCGAATTCAAGAACCGTGAGATCATGACCTGAGCCCAAGTCAGATACTTAACCGACTGAGCAACCCAAGGTATCCCAAGAAATTGCTTCTGTATCCTCCAAAGTCAGGTAGATATTTTATTAGAAAGTGTTTTTCAAATGATCTGTAAATCACTGCATCACTATATTACAATATTTTGTTGTCCTAGTTGGCAAAAGTTCCCAGGCCTTTCTCCTAAGCAGGCTAAATTCTCACACCAACATTTCAATATTTCCAGCCGGCTCCTTTCTGGCTTTCATATTTGTAAAGGTGCCAGTACATCCTTTTCAGCATATGAGCCAGTCCTGGACAATCTCCATAAACATGGGAAGAATCTCTATGACACTAATACTGAGGCCGACTTGGCAGAAGGAAATCACTGCTTTCCCCCAAGCATGGAAAAATGCACAATGTCCATGCCAACTTCCAGGCTGCCCGTGTGTTTGGCATGTTTTTCATCTCTAAACTATAGATTCTCTGATATTTGTTATCCGTTTTATTATTTTCTTGAGCCAAGTCACCTTCTGGCATTCATATCACCCAAACAGAGTAAAGACTTTGTTTTGATATATGTTTGTTTTCCACTTTTAATTTTCACTATATAGGCAACGTTTTTCTCCTTTCTTTTTTCTTTTCTTTTCTTTTTTTACCAGCAGTAATTTTCTCCTCTCCAGAGAAAGATTATAGACATATTGTAATAATACCCATGATTCACAAATATAAACAAATAAAACAAATTTTATATAAATTTATAAAACAGGCAGTTTGTCTTCATTATTCCTCAAGTGATTCATATTTTGTAACTTTTGGCCATGCCTTATCTTGAATTCAAACTACATTAGTGTCAAAGCATGGGAAAAGAAAAGGAGACAGAGACAGGAGGTGGTGAGCAATGACCAAGAGAAAAATGCTTTGTATTGCACAATATTACTGAAAACTGGTCATCACTGTCCCCTATAAAACATCCTCCCTATCTGGACTTTCCTTATTGGTAAGGATTATTATTTCATTAATGCATTAAATTATCTCTTATTTTCTTATGTAACACTGTACCTGAAAAAGCAGAAGAGTTTATTGCAGCCAGTTCAAACACCCATGATCAGAGGTTTTTATTTAGGAAATTTAAACCAAAATAAATATTTAACATGACATTTTGAACATTTAAAAGCTGCTAAATTATTTGATTATAAATAAGATTTCTTAATGTGTCTGGATACAGAAAATGGATGAATGTTACAGTACCATAAACCAAATGGCAGATAGGTTGAGGTTGTCCTGAAAAGTATGTGATAATATTGGGAGCTTGAAAAATCAATGATGTCCCAACATTGGAATCTCAAAGTTATTCATGACACATATTTAATTTCACCTATAGGTGAAGCCTTGGACATGACTCTGAAATAGAACTAATAATATCCTTTACTACCTTACAACGCTTTATGATTTTCTAGCTATATTGACAACTACCTCACTAGGTCTGACCATTTTCAAATTTTTAAGATTTTAATAATATTTGTGTTAAGTTTGTTATGAGTTATTTAAACATTTATTTATTTTGGTAACTGAAAAGTGTCACTATTAAAAAATTTTAAAAAATTGTTTCATTGACATTTTCCTTTAAAGGTTGACAAGAGCTCAGGTCTGAGAATCAGAGTCCAAACATCTACCAGCATATTAAAAAAAAAAAAAAGAAGAAGAAAAAATGTCACCTTGTTCTCCAATGCTTGTTACAAATAATTCAACGTTATGGTGAATGTTTTTTTTAATTTTTTTAACATTTACTTATTATAGAGAGACAGAGCAAGAGCATGGGAGGGGCAAAGAGAGGGGGAGACACAGAACCTGAAACAGGCTCCAGGCTCGGAACTGGCAGCACAGAGCCTGATGCCGGGCTCGAACTCACAAATCCCCTGATCATGACCTGAGCTGAAGTTGGGCGCCCAACCGACTGAGCCACCCAGGTGCCCCAATGTTACTGTGAATTTTAATAGGAGAAAACCTTGTTTAAAATAGAGTTGGGACCCCAGAAGGGGAAGTTCTCACACCCTACCACTCTATTAATTGCAGACCCAAAGGGAAGAGAAGTGCTTTCAAGTCAATACGACTTTAGCTACTACTTTACTAACCCACCAGGAGGAAGAAAGACTTTCCTCCTCTCCTGGCAACAGCTTAACCAATGAGAGACAGTGACATCTCAGCCAATGAGAAGCCACTAAACTTTGAACTCCTAGTTTACTCCAATGGACTTTTTGTTTACAATAGCTCTCTCAACTTTCTTTCTTTCTTTCTTTCTTTCTTTCTTTCTTTCTTTCTTTCTTTCTTCTTTCTTTCTTTCTTTTCTCTTATTTATAAAAGTGTGTTTTTCTCCTTTATTCTCTAGACTTACCTATGGTTTTGCTATACTTGCTTGTTTCAAATTGCGATTCTCTGCTATTCCTGAATGAACCCATTTTTGCTGGTAAAATAAAATATGAAAATATGTGTGATAGGAGAAAATAAGTACATAATTAATTATAAAGATGAAAGGTTATAAGGATTCTGGATATAGAACCTTTTATATGGTGAGATATGGAAGAATAGTTACAGAGTAGTCAAATTGTTATATATATTAATATGTTAGAAATGTAATATATAATATTATATAAAACCTAGAAGTTAATGTACAAACTAGTTATTCTACACGATATTACTATCCCATTTTTCAAATTAGAATACAAACTGCTATGTTTTTAGTGTAGTAATTCTCCCTTCAATCCTTCATCTCCCCACACCCTGGCATGTTCCTTCTCCTAATCAACTTTATTTCCATAGCATCTAACGTCTCAATGAATGCTGCTATAGCAGAATCAGTGAACTGAATATTGGAATGGTATAAAACCTTGTATGGTTCTGTGAAAAAGATTACCTGGACTGAGAGGAGAAGAGGAAAATTACAGTCATTAAGAAGGAATCTTAAGTGAAAGGGCATTCAGAAGGACCCCTATGACTTGCCCCTATCTCCAGGTGGAGTCTTGAGGCAAGGTGAAAATGACAGAATAACAAAAATGTTTGGAAGGATCTCAAAACACAGGGAATGTGTGCAATTCTTTCTAAGGTGAATGGCAAGCTTCATAATTATCTCTCATCTAGCCTTATAGTGTCCTATGCACAGTGTGGTAGGAATGGTAAAATACTGCTAGGAGAGTAGTCAGTAAAAACTGCAATAGACTTACATAATTTTCCCATGCTCACTAGGACTTGGAGAGTAGCAAATATTTTCTGTGCTCTCAGGAAGAGAACAGAAGTAGCTGGGATAGTCAGACTTGGAATCTCATTGCAACCAGTAGAAGGAGAATGGAATATATGTATGGACTAGTATACAGCATTCAACTGTACCTAAAGGCAAATGAGATCATAATTCATCTAGACTTCTTTTTAAATTAAAAAAAAAATTAAGACATGTAGGGGGGGGGAGAGAGAGAATCCCAAGTAAGCTCCACACTCAGCACAGAGCCTGATGTGGGGCTCAATCTCATGACCCCGGGATCATGACCTGAGCCTAAATCAAGAGCTGGCCGCTCAACCAACTAAGCCACCCAGGCACCCCTCATGTAGAGTTCTGAATGACTTGCCATGGATAGAGTTTACAAAGAGATGGAGGTGTGGCTAGAGAGAATTCCATTCTAGAAGCCAAGAGAAGAAAGAGTTTCAAGAGAAGAAAGAGTATAGAAGTCAAGACAGCTAAGGACTGAAAAGCAACCAGCAATCACTGGTAACTGAGCAACAGCTAGATCAGTCCTGATGGTTGCAGATACCAAATTGCAAGTTTTCAAAAAAGTGGAAACAGCATTTTAGGTGAAAATAGCTAATAGTGTACTTAAGATAGGACCACAAATATTAGCAATGAGGACAAAGCAGTATTTGAGGGGTATACAGTTGAAGGGAGGTGGTATTATCACTATTGTTTTGACTAGTGGGAGATCATGAAAAAAATGAGTTGTTGAAAGAAACAGAGTAAGAAGGAACCAAGAGAGATGGCATAATTTATGGAATAAGTTATCAGTGGGTGTAATTCAAGTCACAAGAGTAAAGTTGCATCTTTGAAAAGATGTCCAGTGGCCATTTGTTGTGTTAGATTTTCTCTTGGTTATTCAGAGATTGAAGTATTAGCATAAATAAGCCTAGAGAATGTGTTATAAAAACACATTTATATGGAAGCTTCTTTCTAGTAACTTTTTATTGAGTTCAATCTTTTTAATCTTGTTTTGATTCAGCATGGACTTTCTGTTTTATCGATAGCCTTGCCTTTCTAGATATTTTGGATTTCTGTTCTTCTTTGCTCCTCCTTTAAATTTTCCTGATCTGAGTTTCCCCCGTACCTTCTGCTCACACCTGATGGCAATACATAGTTTTGAAAAATGCCATATTATTTTTAAGGCATATGTGCATCATCTGAAAATAGTTAGAATGTGACTTAGACATTTTAGAAATAAAAATCACTATAGCAAAACATCCCAATTTAACTGGAAGTCTGAGCATTTATTTGAACCGCAGACCATAAGTTGTATCACTTGCTATAAACCTCACTACATTGGAGGAGCCTTTGGGTGGCTCAGTCAGTTCAGCATCTGACTCTTGATTTTGGCTCAGGTCATAATCTCACAGTTTTGAGATAGAACCCCGCATCTGGCTCTGTGCTGAGCGTGGAACCTGCTTAGGATTCTCTCTCTTCCTCTCTCTCTCTGCCCCTCCCCCATTCATACTTTGTCTCTCTCAAAGTAAATAAATAAACTTAAAAAAAAAAAACTCACGACACTGGAGTTTAGGCTTGCTAATAAAGGTTTCTGTAATATGCACCATTTCTATTACATTGGCATAACTATTACAAAAGTGCTATAGCTTGTGAGAGTTCTGTCTTCTCTTCTTGTTTTCTTTCTTTTTTTTTTCTTTTTTGTCATAATAGGTATGTGTTTCACAGTGAGTTGGATGTTTAGGTACTCAACATTTATACGGAAACTTTATCCAACACTACCGCATTCCATAACGTCTCATGGGTTAGTTCCAGGAGCCCATTTAGAGTGAATAATGCAATGGTTGTTCAGCATTTTGATTAACAAGGTCAAAAGATCAAATACCACGGCGACAAAATGTGTTTTTACCATTCTAAATAGAGGCAATGCCAAGGTATTACTTCCATCACTGTAAGTAAATTAAGGAGAAATAAACATGTATATAGAATTTTTTTAAATATTAGGCAATATGGGTCAATATGAAGTTTAAAAAAACAAGGAACTTATTAAATCAAACCTCAGGCAAGGATAACAAGAAATATAAATATTTTATTCATTTTAAATACCTAAATTTTGCCGTTTGCCTAAAGGAATCAATTGTAATTTCCATAACTGTAATACAGAAGCATTAAAAGGGATTAAGAAATTGTCTGCCAGACTACATCAAACTGTATAATTGTTCACCAGAACAAACAAATTTGTAAAAATGGCTAAGTTGAATAAGAGCTAATGAGGATAGCTGAGTAATATTTATATTCTTCTTTGCTATTATATTTTTTGTGATGAAAACACACTTGTTGCACCTTCACAGAAGACAGAGAATCATAAGTTGCATCAGATCCCATAAACACAATTCCCATTGTTGAAAAGAGCCCTCTCTCTTTGAAATTATGAAAGGGATAGTACCATTGTTCTTTTCTTTTTTTCTCTTTCCTTACTTTTTTCTTCTATTCTCCCTCTTGCCCTCTCCCTTCATTCTTACACTCATTATTTTCTTCCCTTTCATCCTTCCTTCTTTCTTTCCTTCCTTCCTCCTTCCCTCTCTCCCTTGCTGTCTTTTTTTTTTTTTAATCTCAATAGTATATTTACAATTCTAAAACTTGGTTTCATTTATCTCTACCAACATGGCTTTTAAAAAAGCCCTGAATCTCTTATATTTATATGACACCATTTATCTTACCAAGGCCCTATTTAGCCCACCTTTGAAATTTTGTGTTTTACATATTTATTCTATTTTTAATTTTATTATGAAAAAAACCATTTAAGCACAAAAACTGAGACATAATGTATACGAATTTAGAGAAGAGTAACATAGGACTTACTCATCTAATTACCCAGAAGATGTCTTTCCACAATCACATCTCTTTCCTTCCTCCACAGAGAACCACCAAATTTTGAAGTAATCATGTTCTCACTTTTCTTTATAGTTCCTAACATCTATGTGTGTCCTATGTTTTTGAACATTATATAAATGGAATTATCCTGTATATATTCCATTATCTTGCCTTCTTAACATTATGTCTTTGAGATTCACTTAAGTTAGTACATGTTACTTTAATTCATTCATTCATTGCACTGTTGCATTAGGGTTGACCATGAAATATTTATACATTCTACTGTTTATGTGCACTGGGTTGTTTCTATCTTTTACTATTATGAACAGTGCTGGTTCTGGGAGTACTAAAAGAAGTATAGAACTGAAATTAACAGCTAGTGTAGGGCTATGGGCCATCACTGACATGATGCTGAAAAGAACAGCAAGCAAACAAAATGGGAAAAAGCCTCCATTCCATTCCCTGCCCCCCAGTCTTCCCCAGTGTCCCCACTTGCAAAACCCAACAGGAAACCGCATGAAAATACGGTGTGTCATCACTGATACATGTGTCATCACTGTCCCAGCCTCCAAATCACAGAGGTGATTTTAGAATGGCAAATTTGTAACTCAGAGATAATAGTTTAATAACCAACAAAATAGTTGAAATAGTCAATGCAAAAAATTAGAAATATTGGCAGTGCCAATAGAAGATCAAATATTAAGGTTGAAGACTGGAATTTACAAAATGTATGAAACAAATACAAGATAGAAAAGGCAACCAGCACAATGAGAAATACCCTGGGAAAGAAAATACGCAGGGTTTCAGAGGCATTTGAATCCAGATCTGTGTGAGTCCATGTGCCCTGTCTTTTAGTTGTCTTACTGCCCACCACAGAGGATACTGAATTTTTTTTAGGAAAATATCCCTATTTAATTAGACAGACATACCACCTATTTTTGAAATAATCGGAAGACCAAACTTATACCAAAATTAACTAGAAAATGTTGCTTCTCAAAGATTTTCAGATGAAACTGTGTTTAAAATAGTCTGATCTGTTTTAGAGAAGGAAAATAACAGCAGTAAAGATCTTATTATTAATATTTGCAAAGAGGTAATAAAATTATTGCTCATATGAGACTAAAGGAGGTTGATATGAAATAATATATGTCAAAAATATAAACTGACATTTATTATCAATGTGTGAAGAAAGAGGGGAATGGGAAACAAATACCCAAAACTGGCAAATCTTCAATTACTACAATTGGACTTTTCTTGATAAATTAAATAATTAGTGGTTCAGTAATATGAGGTATGATGCTATGCCTTCATCTTTATGTCTTGTTTTTTTTTTCCTTTGAAGAATAAGACAATTTTTTTTCATTCACTCACTTTTATAAAGTCAGTTATTGTTTGTATCATTTCTACTTAATTTTTTTTCATACCATTCCTGTCTTTTTTGTCCTTCCATAGAGTTCAAATTCAGTCTTCCTAAACTTCATTCTAGAAAATTTTAAGTGAGCATCTGTCTTTGGTAAAGTCAACTTTTGCTTGTTTTCAAATGCATTTCACCTGCTGACTTAAACTTTGTAAACAATTCTAGTTTAAACTTGATTTTTACTTACACATTGTACTCTTTAATTCATTCTCTTTTGCTTTTTATTTTTTGCTATTGAGACATCTAGTATTTATTAAATTGTAATCTTATTGTAAGTAATATTTCTTTTTCTCTTTGTTTTTGTTTTCTTTTGTTTTTGTTTCTTTGTTTTAAGATTTTATTTAAATTTCAGTTAGTTCAGGGGCACTTGGGTGGCTCAGGTAGTTAAACATCTGACTTTAGCTCAGGTCATGATCTCCAGATTTGTGAATTTGAGCCCCACATCTGGCTCTGTGCTGACAGCTCAGAGCCTGGAGCCTGCTTCAGATCTCTCTCTCTCTCTCTCTCTCTCTCTCTGCCCTTCTCCCACTCACATTCTGTCTTTGTCTATGTCTCTCAAAAATAAATAAACATTAAAAATAATAATAATAAATTTCAGTTAGTTAACATAGAGCATAATATTCATTTCAGGAGTAGAATTTAGTGATTCATCACTTACATACAGTACCCATTGCTTGTCACAAGTGCCCTCCTTAATACCCATCAACCATTTAGCTCATCCTTCCATCCACCTGCCCTCCGGCAACCATCAGTTTGTTCTCTATAGTTGAGTCTGTTTTCTGGTTTGCCTCTCCCTCCCCCACTCCCATGTTCATCTGTTTTGATTCCTAAAACTTCTTTTTTCTGAGTATTTTCACATTGGCATAATGCTCCCCAGAGTAAACATCTTTTATTTTATCATACTTGATGCTTGCTGATTTTACCAAGGCTGTAAAATCATTACTCTGTTAGGTCTAGCTAATTCTCAGCTAACATATCATAAAACATGTTTTTTTCTCATTCTTTTTATTCTTTTCTTCTGGAACATATGTATGGTCTACATGACAGGAAGATGATAGTTGGGAAGAAAGATAGAGAGGTATATTATATGTCTATATATGATATACATATGTCAGACTTGCTATCTATCATGTCTCCTCAGTGCTCATGGTTTTCTATTTTCATGCCATGCTTCATTTTAGGGAATTTTCAGATGGTCAGTTTACTGATTGTCTTTTCACCTGCACCTGTTTTACCCAATTTATTGTTTTACCCAATTATTTATTCCGGTTAATTACTCTGTAAAATAGAGGCTCCTGACAACATAATGATACATAGTTTTATACACTGAAGGCTCTGCCTCCCTCAGTGTGTTGCAACACCATTCAACGTCAATAATGGTTTTCACTCTTTCCACAAGATCAGAAACGTTGTGTTAAAATAATTTGTTTGGGTTTTCACAAGACTAGAAATATTTTTTCACACTTACGCTTTGTGCTATACAGAAAAACCTGGCTTGCTATCATGGCAGCGTCCTACTTCCTTGAATGGTCTGTGAAAATAACTTTTGAAGTAAATAGACCTTATATAATTCCTAAAAATAAAAGAGAATTGCTATAAGTAAGAGAAATGTTCTTCTATTGCATCAAAGGCTAACAAGAGCTCTGACGATGCGGATTATTTTCACAGAAATCAAGATGGTACAACTAGAAAATATGAAACCACAGAGGGACTATACAGTTGTCAACACAGAAGAGTTACAAGAATCTCCATTTACCTTAGCTGTACATGCTGCTTCCCTGGAGTTGCAAGTTCTAATTTGGGTTATTCATAATCCTGTGGTACTTTCTGTCAATCACAATGCCTTAACACACACACACACACACACACACACACACACACACACACAAGTCGAAACAGAAGTACTCTACAGCATAGGTATATAAAACTTGTAGCAAAAAAAAAGTAATAAAATGACTACCTCCTCACATTCTAAATGCCATTTGACAGCTTTAATCACTTTATCTTCCCATCATTTTTAAATGTCAAAACCACCTCCAGAGGTCTCATCAGAACAAAACATTACTTAACTTGAAAATGCAATTCCCCAAACTTATGTCCCTATTTGGAAGTGGAATAGGTTGCTTTGTTTTGAAAGAAATAGATATTTCCAAAGCCAAATCAGTAAAGAGAGTAGCATTATTTCAAAATAAAGTCAATCTGTGACTATATATATATATATGTTAATCTTTTTAATGTTTATTTTTGAGAGAAATAGAGACAGAGCACAAGCAGGGAAGGGGCAGAGAGAAAGGGAAACACAGAATCCAAAGCACGCTCCATGCTCTGAGCGGTCAGCACAGAGCTGGACACGGGGCTCGATCTCACAAACTGCGTCATGACCTGAGCTGAAGTTGGATGCTTAACCGACTGAACCACCCAGGCACCCCAGTGACATTGCAGATGCTACAATGTGTTATTTTCCTTGGTTAAGATCTTGGGCAATGGAACAAAAGGACAGGATTTTGAATTCTTGCCCTGTCAGGTTTTTTTATTTTTTTTATCTTTGTTACCTTGAACATGTTATTTTCTTCCTCTGTATTTGTGTTTATATAAAATGTCATGACATCCAACATCTCTTTGAAAGTATTACTAGTTAAGTTAGGGAATACTTGTAAAGTGCCTGTAATTTTCTTCATACTACATTGATGTTACTAGTTGTTACACTACCGATATTCACATGCAGTGCTATTGACAACAGGAGATAGTTTCCGCTTGAAGTTACTGTCCAGGACTATGTGGTGAGAAGTAAGCCACTGCAATTATTCCCAGCTGGGAACAGCATCCCTGACCCTGAAAGAACTCTTAAAGGTAGGGATTTGGTTAAAAGTACCATTTACTGATTTAGTTCCTGCATTCCAAATGTCCTCAATGATTGTAATCTTGGTTTGCACGAGATAAAGTTTTCTCAACAACACCACAGTGATTGTTCAATTACTATTTCCCTTCTACAGGGTCCCTTAGACTTCACTGCCTCTGAGCAATGTTCAGACCAGCTGTAATTGGCGCTTCGTATCCTCTCAAACCAACATCACTACTGAATTTGCTTTTTTGAATAAATGGCTTGCATTTTGCTTATGAGTTTATTTTTAAAGTTTATTTATTTATTTTGAGAGAGAAGAGAGAGAGGCAGAGGGAGAGAGAGAGAATCTTAAACAGGCTCTGGGCTGTCAGTACAGAGCCCAGTGCTGGGATGGAACTCACAAACCGTGGGATCATGACCTGAGCTGAAATCAAGAGTCAGGCACTTAACCAACTGAGGAGCCTCCTTGGCACCCCATGGGTTGAGTTTAAAAAGTGTGCTGTGCTTCGTCAAGTAGACATGCTATTTTTAGTTTTATGCACTTTGATTTATCTATATGTAAGAAGTTGCAAATTGAAACAGTTTTAATAGAAAAGATCATGAAATTATAGATATGAAGTATAATTTTGAAAAAATTTGTGAAATTTTATAAAGAAATGGAGAAGATGTTGATATAATTTTTTATGGAATCTGATATGTTCTTTAAGCATTTTATTTTTTAAAACTTAATACATTATTAAATGGAAGTAATTTATACACCATAAGTAGTTGGAAATGTCCTCTTTCAAATGTGTTTCTATATAACGAAATATATCATTTAATTGGGGATGTACTCACAAACATAGCTTCAATGTTTACATAGCGAATATTCAATAAATATCTACTATATACTGGTCACTGCTCACATACTGGGGATATGATGATTAACAGTGTAATCACTGACCAAGGAGTTTCCCATCTGGCAGAGAAGACGGACAAGAGGACAGATATAAAAATATTACAAAAGGTGCAATAATGAAATATGCACAGAGTGTCTGTGGAATACATAAAGGGCCCTGAAACCACTCTCAGGTATAGGAGAACCTCCTCAAAAGACTGAGTACGAATGTTCCAGATTAAGGAAGCAATATGAACAA
The DNA here is from genome assembly GCF_022079265.1 of Lynx rufus. NCBI lineage: Eukaryota > Metazoa > Chordata > Mammalia > Carnivora > Felidae > Lynx > Lynx rufus. The sequence continues at coordinate 155,722,162 of NW_025814834.1, forward strand.
AAGACAGTAAGGCTGTCTTACTGATCAGGGAAAGGGGGTCTGAAAACCAAAAGGTGGAAGCAACTCATTATGACAAGTGCATAGAGACTGACCAGGGGGGTGTGGAGAGGTGAGCAAAACCCAGATCCTAAGACTCCATGGGCCATGCTAATCAATTTTTATTTGATCATGAGAGATACAGGAAACTATTAGAAGGTTTTAAAATGAAGGGTGATGTAACCAGATTAGCTTATAGAAAGAATGTGACAGAGGACCAGAACCCACCTGCGGAGGAAAGGACCCAGTGAGAGTGGTTGGGCACAGGCAAGCAGGGGGAGTGGTAGTGTCTAAATCAGAGTGCCGGTGAGGATGGTTTAAAAATTTTGTACAGAGAATCAGTGTACTTTGGAGTCAACCTCCTCATGTCAATTTGGGGTCATATTTGCCTTTCCATTTCAGATTGTGGTCATGCACACTTCAGTGAGTTAAGACGAACTTTCAGGGGCACCTGGGTGGCTAGTTGGTTAAGCGTTGGGCTCTTGGTTTTGGTTCAAGCCATGAGTTTGAGCCCCGTGTCAGGCTCTGACCGCGTGTCAGACGGTGCGGGTGACTTTGCTACCCATGTGTCACTTGTGATTGGGAACACAGACATAGGCCATCAGGTGAGCTTCCATGTCCCTGCCTAATTCTACATGGAGTGGGTAAAAGTGAGTTGAGGCAAAATGATTTCATTGTTGGAAAATGTTAGCCTCATCTACTACAGAACTTAATGAAGAAGGAGAAAAAACTGTGAAATGTCTCGAAATATTTCACTTACAGATGAAATCATAGTTCAGTGCTGTCAGTGAGATTAAGTCCAAATTGTCATTAAACTGACACCTTTTCTGAGCAATAATTGAGAATTATTGTATAAGAACTCTACTAATCATTAATTACTACCATTTGTGAAGATCTTACCATTTGCAAAATATTTTCCAATCCGTTATCTCATCATGAGAAACTTTTCTTATAATATAATGTATTGTATGTGATATCAGCAATATATTTCGCAAAGTTGAGATCACTCAGACGTTCTATGTATGGGTTAGCAGACCCATGCCCGTTGCATATTCTCTCTTGAATGCAGCCAGCCACATCCTTACAGGAATTCATATGTTTGAACATATTACCCTTTATTTGAAAATATCTTCATTGTCTTCCCATAAAAATCTGTATTGATTCTAAAGTTTTGTTACTCACTTATAAGGCACTTAATGGCCATAGACCAATATGCGTGCTGGATCTGTTGTCTCTATATGTCCCTTGTTGCCCATTGAGGTCACGATGAGCAGGCTATTTAGTCCTTCCAAAAGCATAAACTCAAATCCCTTGAAGCTGAGGCTTTTAGAAAATATGTTCCCTGATTGTGGAATGTAGTTGTAATTTCAGTTCATTTTATTCCATCTGTCTGCATGCAAACAAAACAAAACAACACAAAAAACAAAAAAACAGTGTATTTGGCTACATCTCAAAATGTTTAAGATTATTATTTTTGGCTGTCCTATCTCTATATCTTAGTATATGTATATCTTTAATGAAATCTGCTGATATGTTTTATCTGGTTTATTAAGTTTAAAATTAATCATTTTCTAGCTCCACAAGGGACGTCAAAATTCCTCTTACTATGATTTCCTACTGAAGAGATAAACAGGTTGTTCTGGCACTTGTATTCTAATAAACCACATAGAAAAACAAATTCTAAAAACAATATAAACTCCTTTATTTCCAAAAATCACTTTAGGTTCTCAAAGAAAAAACAATGTGATTGAGTCAGTTAGTTTTAAAACTAGAGAATTCGAATTATGAAAAGAGATGTAAATTGTATATAATAGTACACTTGCTGCATCTCAATATACAAAATAAAATGCAGACAAATCATCCTTATAGAAAAATTCCAAATAATTTATGCAGACATTCTTCTCTCCAGAAGGTAGAACTTGATTCTCTTCTACTTGGGTGTGGGCTAAAAGAGTAACTTATTTCCAAAGAATTAAGTATAAAAAGGGAAAACTACTTTACAATAGAGACAGTTGGCAAACATTAACATCACCAGGGATATGTCATCGATATCATGTTATCTGTAATATGATGTAATTAGAAGGCCATTTCACCTATGTGGTACTCTTTCTCAAAACTCCTAATCCCACTGTAAGCATGAGACACCCATCAGACAAATCAAAATTCAAGGACACTCTGTATCACACCCAACTACTTCCCTTCAAAACTGACCAGGTTACTAAAAATAAAGACAAAGGAATTGTCACAGATGTGAGGATACTAAGGAAACGTGATTACTAAATCCAATATGATACCTTGGATTTGATTCTAGAACAGAATAATGTTCCTGGCAAAACTAGAGAAGCCTGCAGTTAGTAGTACATCACCAATATTACTTTCTTTGTTTTGAGTACCATGGTTATGTAGGATGTTTCTATTAGAGGGGAGTTTCTAGAAGCCACAGTATATCTGAAATTTCACAAAATTTGTTTGTTTTACAAACATTTATTAAGCACCTGCTATTCTTAAAAGCCTGCTAAAAATAGCTACATCTACCATATATTCAATATCATTCTCTTTTTAACATTTGTTTTAATATACAATATCCATAAATGTTTCGAGCCTAAATTTGAAGAATTGGAGAGCTCAAGATGGTAAATGTTTATTAGTCAAGTAACCCTTTACTTTATGGATTAAAAAAAAATAGTTCATAGTACCTATCTCTGTGATGAATAATTTCAACCACACACACACACACACACACACACATAAAAGTTAAGTTTAAAGGCAGTTTTACTTTTCTTCATTGCTTTACCTTTCATAATTTATAATATTTTGAGGTTTTTACGTACTAATTATGGAAACCAAATAAAACATGATGTAACATGACATCCAAAAAAGGCCACTAGCCAGGAATAAGTCAAGGTACCATCCACACTAACAGCTTTTGGGAAATTTTGACCACTTGGAGTTCTGTCTCAATGTCTAAAAAAACAAAGAAAGAGTGATTTTTAAGAGAGCTTTTAGAATTCTAAACTTTATAAATGTTGATAATACCATGAGGAGAGAAATCCTTGGCAAAGAATAGTTTAAAAATAATTTTAATCATTTTCTTTTTTTTTTTTTAATTTTTTTTTCAACGTTTATTTATTTTTGGGACAGAGAGAGACAGAGCATGAACGGGGGAGGGGCAGAGAGAGAGGGAGACACAGAACCGGAAACAGGCTCCAGGCTCTGAGCCATCAGCCCAGAGCCTGACGCGGGGCTCGAACTCCCGGACCGCGAGATCGTGACCTGGCTGAAGTCGGACGCTTAACCGACTGCGCCACCCAGGCGCCCCAATTTTAATCATTTTCAACTTCATATTTTTGTGAAATGTTTGGCAAGATAATGTATAATTAAAATCACGGCCATATATTCAAGCAGTCATAACAACTGTAACCTCTTTATGAATATTTTCTTTGTACTCTTTACATTACTATGCCTAATCAGTTAATTAATACAATAATAAAATTTCAAGTGTATGGATGCATGACAATTGACTAAGAGATAACCTAGTATAATATACCAGATACTTAATCTCATGCACAGCAAAATTTCTGTCCTCTCTCTTTCTGACAACATTTTCTAAAGAACTTTCTATGTCAGTCTATACCTTCAAGGAAGGAACAGTGGAAAAGGGTCACTCTGCAATACCAGTATTTCCTCAGAAACATGTGAAGTTCAGATTTTTGATACACTCTCAGTGAGTTTGGAAATCTCAAAGGATGAAACTTTCAGCACAATCTTCAGTATTTGTATTTTATCTGTTTTATAAATATATGTGAGTTGTGTGTTTTTATTATTTATAGTGTTGCGTGGTTTTTGTTTTTTGGGGTTTTTTTGGACAGCAAGACCATATAGGATTAAGGAAATATAGTGATAGAGGGGGAAAGAGCATGCAATATAAGATGTTGATGTAGGAAAGCATGCTCTGTGGAAAAAAGAAGGCAACATTAAATAAGATGTGTCCTTCTCACCTCTAAGTACTTTCAACCAATCAGGGCACATGATGCAAAATGAATACAGCTGATCACTGAGACACGGACTGTGGCTTGTCAAGACCTTGAGCCAAACAGATATAGCAAGTCACTCAGTTCCTTTTCCTTTTCAGAAAATCTTTCTCAGCAAGAGGCAGCTAGTTTTTTCGCACAGCAAGCAAGACTCAGCATGTGAAGCTTTGAACAATCCCGCACTGCGGGGAATGTTTTGCAGAAACTGCATGACAAGATTGCCAAAAAGATTACCTCTTGATTTCCTTTGTCCTTGGGTTTATTTCATCTAATAATGGGGCAAAGATGGTGCCTTCTACATTGAAGAGAGAATTTATTCATGAGTCATATGCAGCAAAATTGTTTTAAAATCCTTGTTCCTCATAATTTTCTAAGAAAACAATACCTCATTGAATATAAAATGTATGTTTTTACTTTTAAAAAATGTTTATCATCCTATGATACATTGTAAGTGTAGAATAATTTGTTCTTGCAACAGCTTGAAGCCACAATCCTAAAAAGAAGCATTTCCTCCTTCTCTACTAAAAAGGTGTGAACAGCCATCAGAACATAATATACGGTCAAAGTAAGTGAAAATCAGGCCATTTAACTACAACAAAAAATTCTGTAAACAAGATAATACCATAAATTCCAAACATGCTACTTTCATCTGTTACTTTGAGGTGTGGCAAAATAAAAAAATCTTAGATATCGATTATTATTACGCTAACATATATGACTGTCTTAGCCTAAGAAATACCATGAGGTTAGTCTCAGAACACCTAGATTCATGTACATTTCTATCATTTATCACTTGGCATTTTAAATTGCATTTTCTTACCTATGAATTGAAAATAAGGATGATTAGCCTGACTAACACATATGATAATTTTGAGGATATAATAAAGTTACATATTTTGTTAGAATTTATAAGGGTATGTTTCATGAAAAATAAATAAAACACTAGTGCACAGAGAAATTTGTGGTCTGTCACTTTCAGTTTACCAAAATTATTCCATTTATTAGTCATAAAGTCAGGGAGTTATGAGTATCTAGGAACTCCACTTACATCAATATATAGATCATCCATGCATAAAAATTAAGAAACATCAGTTTTATTTAAAAATTTTTTTAATGTTTATTTTTGAGACAGAGACAGAGCATGAACGGGGGAGGGTCAGAGAGAGAGGGAGACACGAATCTGAAACAGGCTCCAGGCTCTGAGCGGTCAGCACAGAGCCTGACGTGGGACTCGAACTCACGGACTGCGAGATCATGACCTGAGCTGAAGTCAGAGGCTTAACCGACTGAGCGACCCAGGAGCCCCAAGAAACATCAGTTTTAAGTGACACATTAGACCAGATAGACTTATTAATATATGCAGAACATTCCATCCAAAAGCAGCAGAATACACATTCTTCTAAAATGCACATGAGAAAATATGCAGGATAGATCACATTTTAGATCATAAAACAAGTCTCAATAAACTAAAGAAGATTGAAATCATATCAAGCTCCTTTTGTGACCACAAGGGTATAGAATTGGAATCAACTACAGGAAAAAAACTGAAAAATTCACAAATATGAGGAGATTAAACAACATTCTCCTGAACAACCAATTGGTTAACAAAGAAATCAAATGAGAAATTAAAAACAAAAACAAAACTAAAAACCTTGAAACAAATGAAAATGGAAATACAGCATACCAAAATCTGTGGAATGCAGCAAAAGCAGTTTTGAGAGGGAAGTTCATAGCAATATAGACCTACTTCAGGAAACACAGAAAAATCTCAGGTAAACAGTATAATCTACACTTAAAGGAACTAGAAATAAAAGAACAAATGAAGTCCAAAGTTAATAGAAGAAAGGAGGGGCGCCTGGGTGGCGCAGTCGGTTGAGCGTCCGACTTCAGCCAGGTCACGATCTCGCGGTCTGTGAGTTCGAGCCCCGCGTCGGGCTCTGGGCTGATGGCTCAGAGCCTGGAGCCTGTTTCCGGTTCTGTGTCTCCCTCTCTCTCTGCCCCTCCCCCATTCGTGCTCTGTCTCTCTCTGTCCCAAAAATAAATAAACGTTGAAAAAAAAAATAGAAGAAAGGAAATAATAAAGATTAGAGGAGAGATCAATGAAACAAAGACTAAAAGGACAATATAAAAGTTCAATGAAAATAAGAGCTGGTTCTTTGAAAAGCAAAATTGACAAGTCATTACCTAGACTCACTATGGAAAAAAGAGAAAATGCTCAAAAAAATAAAATTAGAAGTGAAACAAAAGTTACAACTGATTCTAAAAGAATACAAAAAATCATAAAAGACTACTATGAACAACTGTGGGCCAACTGTAGAGAACCTAGAGGAAACGGATAAATTCCTGGAAACATACAATCTTCCAAGATTGAATCATGAAATAATAGAAAATTTGAATAGACCAATTTACTGGTAAGGGGATTGAATCAGTAATCAAAAACCTCCAAACAAAAAAAGTCTAGGACTAGATGGCTTCACTGAGTAAAGTTCTACCAAATATTAAAAGATTCAATATCTGTCCTTCTCAATCATTTTCAGGAAATTTAAGAGCAGAAATCATTTCCAAACTCATAGTACAAGGCCAGCATTACCCTGATACCTAACCCAGACAAAAATGCCACAGAAAAAGAAAATTATAGGGTGATATCTCTGGGAAATATAGATGCAAAAATCCTCAACAAATGTTAGCAAACTGAATTTAAAAATATTTTGAAATTCATAAACCATGATCAAGTGAAATTTATTCCAGGGATACAAGGATGTTTCAATAACTACAAACTAATCAGTATGATATACCACATTGACAAAATAAAAGTTAAAAATCATACAATCATCTTAACAAATGCAGAAAAACACTTGTTAAAATTCAACATCCTGCCTGGGGAATCTTGTTAGAAGACATGATAGTCTCCTTATATTTTAGTTCCCTGTTGTTTCAGTGGTGTTTAGCTTCTCAACAATCTGCTTGTATAAATAACATCACCACTCCCCACAACAACCAAATGAGTAGATAAGTGCACAATGTAATGCATTTAGTGATGATTATAGGACTATCTAATAATATCCCAAATAGGGACATCAGTGGGAATGTCAAATCCAGTAGAGAGAAAATAGTTTCAAATGGCAAAAATGTACATGTATGTCTGTGTTTAAGTTTTCACATACATGTATATATATGTATGTATATGATATATGTGTATATGTTATATTATATATGTAAAACATATGTACACATGTGCACATGGATTATATATGTGTATCTCTTACAGTATCATTCTTCTAAGAACGTTTTATTAAATCCCTCACTTATAATGTAAAAATACTTTTTGAGCAAAATGGTAATAGGAAAAATACTTGGAAGCATGTGAGGGAGTTTTCTACTCTCTCTCCACATGAATTCAAGTGGAAAAGAAGCAATTATCATGGTAATTCAAAGATAGAATAGAAAAAAAAGTGCCTAAATTATCTGAATAGTTAATGAAATATCTGAGCTTGAGGCCTCAATTATCCAAGTAAATGAATCTGTTTTCTACTATAGTTTGCATGTACATTTAATGAATAAATTAAATTTGCCTAAAGTTCTAATTTGCCTAAGGTGCCAGAGAAGCTCTTCTCTGTCCTCAAGGTACAATTAAGTTTCTGTTGGGCTTGGCACAAGATTATTCAACATATAGCATATTATTGTTATTCCCAGGCATGTTATGGTAAACTGTGACCCAAGCACACTGAGCATGCAGGCTATATTTACACGTAGCCAAACCATCCATATGAAAAGGTGCAAGTCAGCTTGCTTTGCCTGAATGAATGCCATAGGAATATTGCTCATTTGATAATTAATGAATCTTGATAGCTTAACTTTTTCTTTTTATTAACGTTTTAAAATACCAAAATTATAACCTCAAACAGTATTTAATTAACATGACCAGAGAGGCCACTGCCTGTTCAATTTGGGTTTTTTGGGCATTTTTAACAATCGTGCAAATTAAAAAATACAAAATATTATTTCTTGCCAAATAATTGAAGTTAGCCCCATTTAAACTTTCAGAATTCTAAAATGGTAAGATGTGATCACAGCCTCATTTTTGTAATGCAGATATAGGAATTCCTTGAATATATTTAAGAACTCCTAAACTCATAGCATACCCTTGATAGATGTATTCAGTTTAATTGATTTAAATGAATTATTTAAAGAGGATGGGTGGAGTCAAATTTCCAAAGAGAGTGGTTTTGTTTATTTTAGAAATGTCATTATCATCCATGGTCTGTTGCTATCTAAAAACAAAAGACCAAAGGGCATGTCTATAGGGATATTGGCAGATGTTCTGGGCTAAGTCGATTGTAATTCTAACTTTATTGTAGAGCACATTGCACATTTTGAACTTATATTTATGCTTTAAAATTCAGAGATCATCGCTGAAGTGACTTCTCAAATATATCAATAAGAAACAGCTTGTTTAGTAATAGAAGTATCAAAATGCTATGATCATACTCTGTTCTCTTTGATAAATTGAGTACTGTACTGTGAATCTCCCTCTGACACCCTTTTTTCTTATACATACCTAAAATTCAAAATTAGATATGCATGCAACTTGCCAAGAGCTCAACAGTACTGAACTGCCCTAAAGTTTTCTTCTAGATAAGATTCAGCTGCCTTGCATCTGAAAGCAATTGAGGACACATTTTAACATGAACTGAAATAGATTCAGGCTGAATGTTCCATAAGTGGTAGAGAGGGCAAATAATAGATTTTTGGAAGTGGAAACCATATGAGGTCAAACCTAAATTCAACAAGTTAGATTCACGCTGCCAATGATCATGGTCGTAAGAATCAAAAATAAAATTGTTTTGTGTTTTGAGCAACTATGCAGACTGATTGTGGCTGGTCATGGCCAAATACATCTTAATATCTTCACTTATCTATACTTTAAAGAACTTTACACATACATGGTTTACTTCAATTCATACAAACACTATGAAATAGTCAAGTCAGAGAAATCACCCATATTTTCCATGTAAGAAAAGTGTAACTTTCAGTTATGTGAGTTGTTCAAGGTTTCATGAGTAAATAAGTAGCCTCCTTCACCTTTACTCCTAGCCCCAATCTATTTTCATCACACTGTAATATTTTGCCAATGCCTAGTGATCCATTTATATCCCCTCAAATTCATTATAAATACCATTAATCTGCTAAAGGAGCAAAAGATCAAAACACTGTTATTTTCTTCATATCTTTCCTTTCTTTTCTTTTTTCATGATAAATGTACTCCTTAATGTTCATCGCGTCTTTCACTCATATCCCCATCTACTTCTCCTCTGGTAACCATCAGTTTGTTTTCTGTAGTTAAAGGTCTGTTCCTTGCATTCTTCCTCCTCTCTTTCTTTTCCTTTGCTCATTTGTATTGTTTCTTAAATTCCACATATGAGTGATATCGTATGGTATTTGTTTTTCTCTGGCTGACTTATTTAGCTTAGGATTATACCATGTTGTTGCAAATGGCAAGATTTCATTTTTTAATGGCTGAATATATTCCATTATATATGTCACATCTTCTTTATCCATTCATCTATCCATGGACATCTGGGCTGCTTCCATAATTTGGCTATTATATAAAATGCTGCAATAAACATAGTGGTGCATATATCCCTTTTAATTATGGTTGTATTTTTTTTAGATAAATACACCATAGTGACATTCTGAACTGTAGGGCAGTTCTATTTTTAATTTTTTAGGAACCTTTATGCTGTTTCCAAAGTGGCTGTACCAGTTTGTAATCTCACCAACAGTGTAAGAGGGTTCCCTTTTCTCTACATCCTGGCCAACACTTGTTTCTTATGTTTTTGATTTTAGCCATTCTATTGGGTGTGAATGGATATCTCATTGTGGTTTTGATTTGCATTTCTCTGATGATGAGTGACGCTGCACATCTTTACATGTGTCTGTTGGCCGTATCTTTGGAGAAATGTCTGTTCATGTCTTCTGCCCCTTTTAAAATTGGATTGTCTTTTTTGTATCTTGGGTTGAATAAGTTACTTATATATTTTTCCATACTAACCCTTCTTAGATGTGCCATTTACAAATATCTTCTACCATTCTGTATGTTGCCTTTTAGTTTTGTTGTTTTCTTCACCATGCAGAAACTTTTTATTTTGATGTAGTCTTCTTCATGTCTTTCCTAAAATGAATTTTTAATAGTAGCAAACACAAGTAAATTAAAAACAATTTTGAATCAAACAAATTTGGAGGAAGAAAATTATGACATTATAATGCAATATTAAAAATACATTTTGTATCTGACTATAATTTTTAATTATAGTTTTGAGTAAAGTAATGAATCAATTACTTATATTTATAATCGTATCTATAAACGATTTCTTATTTAAATCTGGTGCCTTTCCTAGAATGCTAATACAAAATATGCAGAGCATGACATACTCTAGAATTATTTTTCTTATTCTTGACATATCAAATATAAAATATACCTAATATATGATTTTGAAAATGCACAATGATATGGCTTCCAATGGGAATTTTTCAATAAGAATTTGTACTCTTTTTGGCATTTATATTTATAAAGCCAATGTTTTTTTTTAATTTTTTTAAAGTTTACTCACTTTTGAGAGAGAGAGAGAGAGACAGAGCACGAGTGGGGAAGGGGTAGAGGGAGGGAGGCACAGAATCTGAAGCGGGCTCGAGCCTCTGAGCTGCCAGCACAGGGCCTGATGCTGGGCTTGAACTTACATACTGCAAGATCGTGACCTGAGCCAAAGTCAGATGCTTAACCAACTGAGCCACCCAGGCGCCACTAAAGCCAATGTTTTAATGTACATCCTTTTAGTATAGACTAAAGAGTTAAAATAATATTGATGTTATTTATTCTGTATGAAATTATACATTCTCAACTTTCTTTGACCCTTTCAAATGAACAATATAGAGCCTGACTTTAATTCCAGCACAGAACAATAAGGGTGGAAGTTTTTTGTTTGTTTGTTTGTTTTTGTTTTTTTAATTTTTAAAGTGTCTTTATTTTTGAGACAGAGAGAGAAACAGAGCATGAGTGGGGGAGGGGCAGAGAGAGAGGGAGACACAGAATCAGAAGCAGGCTCCAGGCTCTGAGCTGTCAGCACAGAGCCAGATATGGGGCTCAAACTCACGGAGTGCAAGATCATGTCCTGAGTGAGAGTCGGATGCTTAGCTGACTGAGCCACCAAGGGCCTCAAGGATGGAAGTTTTGAAACCAATTTTGTTTTGGAGAATTTTAAATTTGGATGCTGTTGTAAGAAATACTTATGGAAAACTAGAATTAATTGGATTGACTGTTAAAATTCTTAACTTAGCTGAAATTTGTTTAGAATTAATTTTATTTTGAGTCTATTTTCCAGATATTCAGCAGTTTTCCTATGTATTCTACAATCCATATGTATGGCAATCTTGATAAAGTAAGGTGGCTACTGTCTTCACATCTCTGGGACCTACTGAAACATCTTGGGAAGTAACTACTTGGCATTTGAAAAGTAATATTTAATATACCTATCAAGCAGTTATTCTGTCATTATTGATATCAATTCATAATAGCAGACAAGTTGAAAATAGCCCATGGGGAGAAGATTGTATGAAAAAAAAACTAGTTCTTTTGTATGTTGATTTTAAGTGTACATCATATACCTTTAATAATATCTGAGACATGAGCTAATAACCAGCTTAAGTCAGTTGCCTCCTCCAATATAGAAAAATTAGCCTATCATTCAATTATATTAATTACTTTTAACTGTTTACTTATTTTTAGAATTGAGAAAATCATTTTACTACTAAAATTAATGAGATTTGTCAGATCCAGCAAAATAAGACCTATGCTTTCTTCAAGTTCCAAATATATGTGAAGAAAAGATAGATAACTGAATTTCAGTGTGATTGTTCTTCCATGAATACAGACTACCAAAAACCATAATGTCTTTCTTATTCCCTTGGCTGAAAATACTAGGTAATGCTTATTGACTGCATTCTATATATTGAGCACAGCCCTATGAAGTTAATATTATTATAAAGTCCATTGTATGGATGGGGAAACTGAAGTCCTATGAGGTTAAGTAAAATGCTCATACCCATTCAGTTGGCAAGTGAATTTAGTCATCTAGTTTATCTAGTCTGGAACTCATGCTCATATTTACTAAGCTTATGTGAATCTTTGATGTGTGTTGCTTTTTTTTCCCATTAACATTATTTGACATTTGCTGTTGCTGTTGTTATTCCCAGAAACCAGTATTTCTTACTATCCTGGCCAAAATGGGACTTTTATGCCTTATATTTGATTACATTATTCTAACTCTGTTTATCATGCAGAAAGTTAGTTGTCACCTAAAAGAGTTTCTATTCAGAGTTAAATAACTATGTGTATAGTAGAGTTTTGCTATTATATTCACGTGAATTTTTGATTTTCTGAATAAGTTAATTTTGTTATGTCAAACATAATCAAAATATTCTCACAGATTTAATCAATGCATCATAACCCATTCAAACTATATCAAGTAGGTACTCCAAGCTATTTTTCCTTGATATGTTCACCTTGGTTAATTAAAGCAAAACTATGAAAATTAAAACACCCAGTATATTTTCTATATCCTACATTAGAATATGCTGACAATTTTACTTTATTTCTTTGGTATATGCATCATGGCCCTGATATTTGTATTATGTATCATTGCTTCCTCAATGTCTCCTCAGTGAATAAAAGATGAACTTTCAACCTTGTCAAGTGGTGATCAATATCAGTCTTCAAGGAATAGCTTATATCAATAGAACTTCAGGACTCCTTAAAAAGACATACTGTTCAATCACTTTAATACATTTCTGTCAAAAACTGTAATACTATGTTTGAATGTAAGGTATTTTGCATGCTATATATAGCATTTACAATGTCAGAAGTGACTGTTCCTATAGGATAGTTTTTTCTTCTGAGCTGATATCAACATTTTAAATGATAAATAATAAGATTTTGTCTATACCAACCACATTAATATATCCAATAAAAATCAAGAATAGCTATCCATGGTCTTATTTGTTTATTAACTGCTAGATATTTTATGCAAAAACATTAATTAAGAAGAACATTTTCAATCAAATTCAGTTATTCTACTTTTCAATAGAAGGGGACAATAATGTTAATAAAACCTAGTAGTAGGGTTGTTTTTCTTCACTATTTTATGCCCATTTGTGATTAGAAACATATATTAGTTATATTCAGGACAGGCACAAGGGAAGGAAGGGTTTTTATAGAAACCAGAAAAAGCCCAAAGCTATGATTATATTTAAGTTTTGTAACTTAGCCAAGTCCATTATTCATATTTATCATTTAAATAGTCATAGTGCTCTCAAAATATTTAGACCCCTCCTGATTATATTAATATTTGATATTTGATTAGGTTAAAATGCAAATGTGAACCCTCCATATGGTGCAGAGTAGCAAAGGAACAATATGTTCCATGTGGCCAAGCCACCTTGGATCTTTCGATAATAAATATTCACAAGCTCCATTAACACCACATCATCACTACTTAAATTTTAACCTACCAGGTTTTGGGTCAGTGATAAAATTTGGTCAGTATCTATATAACAGCAGAATTAATGCCAGTAGAAATTGCAGGGCATGAGAGTGGACAATTTTGCTAAAATAAGTAAAATGAAATCTTGCAGTAGTATTTTCTGAAATGCAAAAATTGGTGCGAAATAAGAAAACACCCTTAATTCTAGAGAGTGAAAGAAAATATCCAGTAAGACTAAAAATCATGAAAAAAAAATAAAGCAGTCTAAACAAATTAGGTTCCTCTTTTCTTTCCTTTTAGAAGGCAAAAGGAATCTCAAATAATGGAAGACAGTGATTCTGATAGGCATATATTATTTTAGATATGAGAGCTGGATAGTGAAGTCACTTTGCAAAGGCTATATATTTTAGATATGTTTTTCAAGAGCAAAATAGGTATGAAAAACATTGCTGGAGGGTAGTAATGTTGCTTAGTGCATGGAGAAGATGCCAGAGTAATGGAATTGATCCCGTGATAGTTCATGTCGAAGGTGAAGCTCACAGGGTGATTTTTAAGGATGACACCCAGTTTAGAAGAAGAGCAAATACAACAAATAGGGCATTTTGGGTTTGCTCTTCCATCTTCCACTTGGACGAACCATGATGAGGAATCACAGTTCACCCAAGACTGAAAGTGAGGCTTGGGAACTAGACTAAATGAATTAGTTTGTAAAAGGGATAGGTAGGAGGCCCAAACAAAGTACAAGATCCAAACAGAGTACACTTCAGAACTATCACATGGTTTGCCTGGACAGAGATTTCTTCCTTTTAAATGTGTTAATTTAGAGAGTGAAATGCTGCAATCGTTTTTGTATGATAATAAAGCCAGCTTATGAATAGAATGGACAATAGGCAGGGCACAGTAAATCATAGATAAACATATCTAGAATCTTGGTGACAAGGAGAACAACTTGATGGAACCATACTGAAGTTCACAATATTTCACGACTGATTCAAGTATCCATGCCAATAAATATCTTTTATTAAAGCAAAATAGATTTTTTTATTATTTGCAAAACAAGAATCCTAATCAAAGAAGGAAAGAAAGAAAGTAAAAAGAAAGAAAGAAGAAGAAAAATAAAGAGAAAAAGAGTAAATGGGCCAAGATATAGTCTCACAATTAATAAAAGAAAAAAGGTGAACACTCACACACACACACACACACACACACACATATGCATGCTTACAAGTAACTCAAAGCACATAACTTAAGTGTTTGATGTTATTCAAATACTAAAATTTCCTAAGTCAGATAATTATCTTTTCTTGTCTTCACTTTCATTATTTTTAGCTCCTTGTTTTTAGCCAGAGTTTTCTCATGTGAGCTGAGCATAGAGAATATTGGAATTTTCCTGTGGATCTTAAAAGTCTTATTCCTTGGGGGCGCCTGGGTGGCGCAGTCGTTTAAGCGTCCGACTTCAGCCAGGTCACGATCTCGCGGTCCGTGAGTTCGAGCCCCGCGTCGGGCTCTGGGCTGATGGCTCGGAGCCTGGAGCCTGTTTCCGATTCTGTGTCTCCCTCTCTCTCTGCCCCTCCCCTGTTCATGCTCTGTCTCTCTCTGTCCCAAAAATAAATAAACGTTGAAAAAAAATTAAAAAAAAAAAGTCTTATTCCTTGAAGAATAGGGGATTGCATTATTCATTGAGGAGTTAGGAAATGTCATAGCTTGGCAATTTCACTACCTTTAAGGAGATGGAGGAGGTCAAAGAACTTTGATATTTTGGGCTTCTGATCCCATATGAACCTTTCGTCCTTGTGGTGGTCACTCATCACACGCTTGTACTTAGATGCTACAGTAGCAGTCTCAGCAACTTAATCTGGGGCTTCACTAGAAAGAATTTTCCTTCGCTCTCCACTAACCACCTAATCTTAGCTTATCCCTCTGGGAGCCCACACTCTCAGCATTTTCTTTCACCACTCTGTAGAGTCTGTGACTGCAGTGTAAGCAACACCCAAATGGCTCATTAAAGCTATTATTATTAGCTTTAGACAGTCCCATGAGGTCTGCATCAGCTTTTACCCTATTCAATTCTATCTTTGCACTGAGTAGGACTATATTAGAACAAAGATGCCTTGGTTCCTGAATAAGCAGGAAATAGCATTATTAAAAAAAAAACAGCAAAATGCATAGAGGTAGAGATAGCAATGGATTTAGTAGGGTTTTAACAAGCTACATTGATGATGAAAATTAAGATTATTTCCCAATATCCCCAGAGAAGGAAATTCATAATTAACAGGGCTTTTATTATCCTCTTTAAAACTGCATATGAAGTATTTTGATATGACTAAATAATATGCTGCAGACCTGAAAGTTCTATTACCTGGAATATCTCATTCTAGTGTTTGTGGTTTTCTGACTCATTAGCTTTATTTTCTGACCCCTCAGCCCACTACTGAGCCCCCTGTGAATTATTTCTGAGAGTTCTGAGGTGATGTCTTATATGTGTTCAATGAGTCCAGTGTTGGTGCTCTACTCTGCCAGGTTCTTGTCTTACTCAGTGCTCCCATAAACTCTGCCTCTGCCCTAGTGGGTGTTAGAGGTCTCCGAGAGCATTCTCCTGCTTCACTATACAGCTGGTGTTCCACTGCTTCTCTCTCAGGTGGTAGCTTTCCACAAGCCCCCACCTCCTTTGTCATCTCTCCACCTCAATGCCTGGCCCAGTAGTAGTCAAAAATGTTCTCTGATGACTCAAAGCTGTGAGATTTTGCACTAATTTTCAGGAAATTGCAGTGAACATCTATCTCTGATTTTAGTTACATATTATGGGGAACAAACCACAGCGCTGCCTGGGTATCAAGGTGTCACAGAGTCCACTGAAATGACACTTCTAGTCCTTTTTCTCTCTAAGGCATGGACCTAAAAGACTGTAGACAAAGATACGTGCAAGTTACCATGTTTTACTAAGAGCTAACACTCTAGACTTTCTTATTAGGTCACATTTGTTTTGTGTAGCTCAGTCCCTTAAAATGAGTTGCTTCCCATGGGAATCTCCAGATTTCCACAAAATAGAATTCTGTTTGCTCTATCACTTTAGATCTTCACATGTGCCCCAAATTACCTATAACTCAACAGCGTACAATTCAGAATTGTAGCTCAAATTAAGCTAGTTCATATTTCTGCTATTTTTATCTACAGTCTACTTGAGTAGCAGGAACTGATTCACTCATAAAAAGTAGGTTTGCAAATTCATGAACATTTTCAAATTTATTGGAATTATCTTCAACTAAAAACTGAAAACCTCACTCGATGCAATAAACATTTTAATTCAATTCAGAATTGAATTAATAGCATCCTAGTTTGACTGCCTCTCTGTAGGTTCGAGAGTCATTTCTTTCCCTATACAAGTCTAAACCCTTCAACCATCTGCAAATACATTGTTAATTCCTTTTTTTTTTCAGTGATCCTGATTTATAAATTTTATCCTGTCTCTTCTTTATCAGATTATTCTCTTACAAATATGAACATATCCACACTGTACATTTTCTAATGAAAAAGGGGAAAGAGTTGGCCTCAACCCTATGACACACTCAAGGTAACCTCCTTCCCTTCTTCCTTGCCCAATCAAACCTCATTTATATTTCCTTACTCTTTAACTTGCAATCTAGTTTCTGCCTCCCAACCCTCAAACCAAGTTGACATCACAGGGAAAACACAACCAAATTAAAAAAAAAATCTCACTTTTCTCCTTCCCTCAGTTGCCTGTTGAATCAATCTATTGTCTGAACACAGTAGAAAGCAGAGGACAAGAGTCTGTTGATGCAGTTGGCCTCCTAGTGCAAATGAAAATTTCCAACCAAAGTGTTCTTGCCAATATCATACCCATTTCTTTGGAACTGCTCCAAACTCATAGTGCTGGCAGAAAAGATGGATTTAAATAGCTGTAGTTGTAACGTATATTCCCGTTCTCATGACCACAGCTAGTTCGGGTTGGAACATAATCATTGTCTAAAAAGAATTGATCATATTCTGTTTCCAGGAAATTTGCATTTAGGGCACAGAAAGCCAAACACTAAGATGCTGCAACAGTAAGATCTTGCAGAATATGGGCACGAGCCAGCGACATGGTGAGATGAGGTCTGAACAAGCTGTTTTAAGCAAAGGCATCCTCTCAGCTAGAGGAGACAGGAACAGAAATGTCCAGGAAAGATGAGTTCAGAATCCATTAGCCTCCAGATGAGTAGCTAACTAATAACTTCATACTTCTGAATGAGGTCAGTTTTAATTTATGTAGAATTCTATTTTATTTATTTTTTTAAGTTTTATTTTTATTTATTTTGAGAGAGAGATAAAGAGCAAGTGGAAGAGGGGCAGAGAGAGAGGGAGACAGAGTCCCAGGCAAGTTCCACATTGTCAGGACAGAGCCTGATGTGGGGCTCAAACTCACAAGCCTCAAGATGATGACCTGAGCTAAAATAAAGAGGCGGACTCTTCACCAACTGAACTGTCCAGGCACCCCTAGAATTTCTATTCTTTTTGAAGTACATTTTTTAATATGAGCAAACTTGCACGAGTTTTCTTCCTTCCAAATGGTGCATAATTAAGACTATTCAAAGAAAGATAACAAAGGATTTATTTTTTTAAAAAAAAGAAAAATCAAGGAGAAGTTTGTATGTTTCTACAAAAGACACAGAAAAATACATATTGAAAAAATATATTTTCCGAGTGAACACACTTCACTGAATTATACGGTAAATTGACTCAATTCTTATATTCTAGATTAGTGCCCAATCACAGTTTTTTAAAATGTGAGTTTGGGGCGCCTGGGTGGCGCAGTCGGTTAAGCGTCCGACTTCAGCCAGGTCACGATCTCACGGTCCGTGAGTTCGAGCCCCGCGTCGGGCTCTGGGCTGATGGCTCAGAGCCTGGAGCCTGTTTCTGATTCTGTGTCTCCCTCTCTCTCTGCCCCTCCCCCGTTCATGCTCTGTCTCTCTCTGTCCCCCAAAAAAATAAAAAAATAAAAAAAAAATAGAAATAAAATGTGAGTTTAGTCAGATATTTATTCCTATCAGATTTTGAATATGTGAATCAACACCTGCCAGAAAAGCATATTGATTATTAACTGACATCAATTAAGAAGAAACTGACAGTAGTGCCCACTTCTAAGTATTTAGCGTAGAATCTAGGGTTTCTATTTCCATTCTTTATGCCCTCTTATGTTTCATTTTGACCATAAAGTTGTTAAGAAACGACACTAGTTAAACACGTCTTTTGAGTGTTTCTTAGACAGCTAAAGGGAACTGAAGATAAGTTACGAAAATTATTTATATATTTACCTATGGAACTACATTTCCACTTTTGGAGTCACTATGGTATATCTCTTTAGCAGCAGCAGGTGATGGGAACTCAAGAGTTCTTTTCGTGTACTACTTATATAATGTACAATTAAAACCAAGTCAGTTTCACTCACTACAACCATGTATACTGTGTAGAGCACACCTCCAGAAAGTACTATTTATATAGACCATGACGGAAATGTCCATTTCCTCTCCTAGCCGGGCAATGTAAAAATTGAACAATCATTCAAATGAACAATTGAACAATCATTGCCAGGACTTGGCAGTTAGGTCACATCTACCAGAACAATTAGATGCTTTCGGTTTGTGTTTCTGAAAGCTCCCAAAGGGCAGGGCTGTTGTTCTTTTAGTTCATTGTGTATCCACACCTCCAAGACTAGTGCTTTGGATATGATAAGATTTTGTTGCATGAATGAATGCTAAAAGCAAAACTATTAAAATCGCTTGTGTCATTTAATGAAAGAACACCAGAAAGCTGACCTCCCTCTAAATGTCCTTCATAACCATATCAAAGACTGGGCATAAAAATTAATTGACTATTGGAAACACAATATTTTGGAACCATCATTGTTGATTTGCATCTAGTCACAACACTAAATGGGCAGACTAAATTCTGGATGGATGTACACAGGGAAAACTCCAATCCTGCACTCTCAACCCAACTGTCAAATAGAGTCTTTCTGGTAAGTTTATGGCCAATAACACTTAGGGAAAAAAACTTGAGTGAAAAAAATAAGATAGGAGATTTACAGAGTATTTTGTCTGCTCTACACAATGGCAAATAATAATTTAACTAAAACTTTGAAAATTAAATAAAATCTAAAGCTCTCTTTGATCCTTTAATTGAACTTACTCATATTATAGATAGAGCAGGATGGTCTAACTTGCAGAGGAAATGGAGATTATAAAGTATGGAAATATGGTTTACTCCTTAAAATTATGTATTTTGTAAGGCATCAATATAAGGTTTCATGATATCTTCATTGTGAAAATTAATATTTACCAAGTCAGTTCCTTGTGCCTTTATATATGATACTTTTCAATAAATGCTACATGATAGTGTGTGTTATTCATAAAGGAATTAGATAGCTATTTACATCTGCTAAAGTTCATACAAAAGTTAACATGTACGGGAGGGAAGACAAATTAGTAAAGCTATTAATTGTGTTGCTGAGTCTAATCATTTGTTTGTTTTAGCTAGATTTTCTGCCTTTATTGCAGTCATTAGTATTGACAGTGAATAATCTTGTGTTGAAAATTCCTAATTAGGTTAGGATTTTTTTTTAATTTGTTGCAAAACCTGGGATTCTGTCAATAGGGGTGGATATAGTGATACTTATAATAAAGTCATGGGGTCTAACTTAAGCTAAGAAATTATTTTCCATAATAGAACCATGAATAGGGTTCATAATTTTGCTGATGGTTCTTCTCTCTGCAGACATTAGCCATCTAAAGGCAAGAGCATGTTGTAAATCAAGTAATGCTTCCATTAATCATAATGGGAGTTAAATGTATGTCAAGAGAATGAATCCCCTTAGGTATTTAAAATGAGTTTCAGTTACTATACATCTGTTGATATAGCTTGGTAAGGTATTTTCACACTTTGAAAGAATCACCCCTTTCAGCAAGATTAAATAAGAAAGCATCAGATGAGCATGTCTTTGCCAAGCTTCTGAATTTCAAACGCTCCTGAGGACTCCAGGAAGCATGTGAAGCAGCATCTGTGAAATTTGCACAGGAGGCTGGGAGAGTGATCCAGACTGCCTGCACCTCAGGTAACTTAAAGACACCCAGCATAACACACTTTCTGCCAGCTACCTGCTGTAGCCCCACCAGATCTCCAAGCAAGGCAGAGTTCCTCACCCAATGCAAAAATGATAAATTTGTCTTCTTGCCAGGTTTATGTAAATACAATGAATTGAATTGTCTGACTTACTTTTTGTAATTAAGTCATATATATATCCAGCAAAGGCAAATAGTTTCTTAATTTAGGGCATTGTTACCTTTATAAAGAAAAAAAATTATTGGAAAACTGTATCTATGGATGCCTTACAGAGATTAAAAACGAAGAGGAAGAAGAAATCCAAACAAAGTTGTTTAGAACTCTTTGGCCTTTCATGATGTTCAGGTTTCTCTATAATAAAATTAAGGATTAAAGGTTTAACATATAAATGCAGAAGTACTTCTGCACTGAAACATCTTCATTTTTATGTAAGTGGAATTTCAGAGTAGCTGGAACCATAATACTTAATGGTATAAGAATAATAAAAATGAAGGCTAAGAGACAAGAGACTAGGAGGGAATAAATAAGTGTGTGTGGAGGACATCATCAGCATTAAGAATGTTTAATAGTAACATTAAGAATGTTAAGGGCCAAAGACTAAATCCCACAGTTTTGCCAAAGTTTCATACAAAGAATAGTAATAGAAAAAAATAAGAAACCAAGAGTCTAGAGGTACTAGCTTTCCATGATTGACGTGTGGACACTATAGATAAAAGCTAGTAATATATGGGTGGGACCATACGTGCCTCAGGGTGGATATGTTTTGTCATGACTAGTCACATTTCACATTTGATATTTAAATAAATGGCACAGAAAGGAAATACATAGTGAGATTCATAATTTTGAAAATAACACCAAACTTTTGGCAAGATAGCAAAATATCAAGTTAATCACTATAAACGAGGAAGATTTTATGAGGCTGTGCAGGTGGTTAAAAAAAGTGGCAGAGAGATTTGAACACATACAAGTGTAAGATAAGTACTGAAGTATAATAAGAATGCATGTGTAAGGTGCCAGTAAGACCAAGAAAAGGATTTAGGCATCATTTTCCTGATGACGGTAATCCAATATGCTACGTGTTAAAAACACAATCCAAAAATATTTCATCACTGAAAAACGCACTGGAAACAAACAGAGGAAAATGGTTAGGTATTAAAGTGTATCTAATATGGCAGGCACTAGTCTAAGCTCTAAGGATAAAACACCTGATAAGGTCCCTAATTTCATGGAAGTACAGTCCAAGGTGAGGAAAGACTACTACCAGTAGGTATATTTCAGGAATGTCAAAGCACGCACCTGGAATTTTCTCCCTGCAGATGTAAGCAAAGCTCACTTCTTCCGCTTCTTCAGGTTTTGGCCCAAATCCCATTTTCTCAGAGGCTTTTCCTGAGCATGTATTTAAAATTGCAATGATGTTACCGTTGCCCAGCACCCTCCGTTTTTTCGCTTTATTTTTTCTATAGAACACTTATCACCACTAACATATCAATGATTTTACTTGTTTATTTGTTTATTACCTATGTCTGTCAACTGGGATGTACATTTTATGCAGATATGAGCTTTTGACTGTTTTATTCACCGCTATAACCCCAATGTCTGGAAGAGCCCTAGGCACTATAGGGACTTAATACATTTTTATTGAATTAATGAGTAATGTCATGTTTTGAAGAAACTAAACCAATTGGATGGAGATTCGTATGGGTTGAGGATTATGTTAGATAGTGGGGTCAAGAGGGCCATTTAAGTAGATGATGAGAAATAGGAAGGAGCCTGTCCTATAAAGATCTGGGGAGAGGCAATGTCAAAAGGAAATAGCAAGTTTAGAAGCCAAAGGCAAATATGAGGTAAGAGAAGGGTTGTAAGGGGTGGGGGGGGGGGGAGTAGGAGTGGGGACAGAAGACAAGATGGAACCATCAGAGAGGCAACAGCCAAATTAGGTATTGCCTTGTAGACCATATAGTGTTTGGGTTATATTTTGAATACAATTAGATATTGTTAGAATTTTTTAAAAAAATACACTCTTTAGCTGTTATATAGGGTATTGATGAAAGGAAAATAGTGAGGAATAATAGAAACGGGGAGAACCTTCAAGAAGCTTTGGCAGTGGTACAAATGTTAGTAGGTTACGGCAGAATAACAGCATTGGAAATAGTAAGGGAGGGGCAAGATCCGGGTCAAATCCTTATTCAACTCACAAGCTTAGTGATATTGGGCAAGCTATTTAATCACTACAAGCTTTGGTTTATCAATAAAATGGGAATAGTAAATTTCTTACTTTGAGTCTTGGATGATTAGGTCATGGTAAAATATTTTTAGGTTAAAAAAACTTTGATGATTTTTGCATGGACTAATTCTCCAGATGTAAAGATATATGTGCATTATTAGAAACACATGGTAGGATACCCACTAGATATAAATAACAGATACGACATTTATTCCCTCTTGGAATATATGATTCAGAGCACTTAAAATTTGGACATATGCCTGAAAACCACCTGCAGATGAAACAAAATACCTCAGAGAGACTCAGAAACTGGGCATATCAGGAGCACATGCTCTGTTCTGATTTCAGCTCCTCTTCTAGAATTAATGCTCCCCATAAGCCTGCTTTTATAAGTTAATGCAAAAGAAGGTGAGGAGTCCATTTACCCAAAGCCTGTTAGAATTTCAGCTCCTATTCTGTTCAAAGAAAACATAAACTAAAAGATTTTATTACTATTGTTCACCTTATATTGATAAAATTATTCTCGAAAAGTTATATATTCACAATTAAGACAAAGAATCAGAACTTATGTGACTAACATACAAAACCGGGTTTCTAATATTGATAACACTCTCTTCAGTATTGTCATATTTATTTTCAAAAACGAACTTAAAGACAACTATTGAGTTAAAGACAAACTATTACGATTTTCTTAATATTACTGTCATTTTAAATATCATTTTCACTGCTATGGAGTAACATCTAACTCCACAAGCAACTGTGAAGCAATATGTAAACCACTGAAAGAAAAATGAAGTGCTCAAATAAAAGTATAAAACACTATAAATCACGAGTAATAAACAGTTACACTGTAACATAATCCTTTTATCAATATCCAAGGCACTAGGACTTATTTATTCATTTATTCTTACAGAAAGAGCCCAAATTTGATTTATTTATCTCATTTCAATTAAGGAAATGCTGCCAAATCTGTTTGTACGGTAAATCCCAAAGATCTGTTAAGAAAAATAATCCAAACATGGAAAAAGGCAGATAGTTTTTACTATCATCTTGGAGCACTGGAGAGCAGGCTCACCCAGTATTC
This sequence comes from Lynx rufus, assembly GCF_022079265.1. Taxonomy (NCBI): domain Eukaryota; kingdom Metazoa; phylum Chordata; class Mammalia; order Carnivora; family Felidae; genus Lynx; species Lynx rufus. The sequence continues at coordinate 155,746,189 of NW_025814834.1, forward strand.
CTCCTCTAGGGGAATGTACCTTTGTTTGACTTGCTATTTACTATAGATTTACAGCCAGAATTTATAAAGGTTAGTATCTACTTGTATATCGTTGTCTAGTAGAGAAGCAAATGATTTCTTTCCAATATAAAATATAACCACAAACTTTGCAGTTTTAATGACCTATTGGACGTTAAACTATTTTGTGTCTACAGCTAATTTATTTCTTTCCAGCTAACTATAAAAATTCGTGTGTCTCAAATGTTCTCAATCTACCTTACCATCCTAGTGGGTCCTTCATTAATTAATCAAATACATCTTTGATATGTGCTCACTATATATTTGTTTGAAACATGATTTTGACAATGAAAGTTACACTGACAATTTTCAAGCTTCCAACAAAATGTTGAAGCAGATTAAGCCTAATTTATAAAAGGAAAAAAACTATCCTGTGCACTTCCATTTTTCTTTGGATTTTGGATTAACTCCTAAGGTGCAATAATTTACCTTCACTAAATTTCTTTCTTGCTCTCTGGTTTTATTTTTGTTTCTGGTTCTCGGCAAAGTTTGGTTCTTCTGCTGGTTGGTTCATGTTGAAAGAATCATTCCCTATAGGGAACAGCAATGGTTGAGAATCAAATTTTTTGTTCTGACCATTTGGTGATCTCTGGCAGGAACCTCTCTAGGGTTGGAAATGAAAAACCATTTATTTGTTAGTCTTCTTTTTCCTTGTTCTGCTCTTTATCCACAATGACTTTAATCAATTAAAACATTTCATGCCCACTGGAAAGAAGAAACACCTTTGAGATCAGGGAAATGAGCTTTTATGTTCCATTTAGAAAAATCTTGGTTAAGATTTTTGTGTACATAAGTGTACACAAATTAGATTATAATTTCTCTTAAATAATTTCTATATTTACATTTTATAGAAAAGAAAATAAAGCCAATAGTAAAAAGTAACATAAGATTTCTAGGGATGGAGAAGGAAGAAATGACTTCGCACAATTTGAATGTGCTAGTCTTAAACAAGGAAAACAAGTTTCTCTCAAGTTGACTAACTCACAACCATTTTACATAAGAATTCAAGTTTACATAATCAAGGTGAATCTCGGTAAAGGCAGGCCAGTTTTATAATCTTGGTTAAAATGACAATATTTTCATCTGATCTTAATCATTTGAATTATGATACAAACATGCATCATATTTTTAAATATGCTTTTGGCTTATTTCTCATGAAATATTAATTACTATGAACTTTCTAAACTTCTTATTTTGGTATATAGATCACATAAACTAATAGTACTACTATATTAATGTTTAAGATTATAGAATATGTATATTGTTAAAACACATTGAATTATAATTTAGTGAACTTTTAGGAATTCAACAGTGCTCTTACTCTCCAGGATGTCAGTTTAAACATAATTTCTCAGATTATTAGTTAATTTAAATTCCTGGGACAAAACTAGATTGAATTAATTGTAACTTTTGGATACCTGATAATTACTAAGTAGGAAAAAATTCAGAATTCCTGCCCAATTAATATATATCTAATTTTATTTTATAATTTAAAATGTCATAGAATGACTATTCCTTTTGGTCTTGTTTATAAATGTTTATTTTTGCCATTTAAGAAAATGTTAAAGAAATAGTTTAACCTGTAATAGTTCTCACTATATATTTTTTGAGCTTTGATCGTGTGCAAAATATTTGTTCTTAGTGGCCTACCTCCCAATTTTTTCTGCAACATAGAAATTCCTAAGAACAATAATATCAAGGGAATACAAGTGAATGTAATGGGGTGTTCGCTCTCCTTCCTCTATCCCTCTCTCTCCCCCACTGCAAGGGAAAGTACTTTTGTCCTCAAACAAAATGCCAGTGTCTTCCAGAATGGGAAAAAGATACACAGTAAGACAAAACTTAAGTGAATAATACAATCTGTAGAATGTTTGGGTAGTTAATTGTATTTGCCTTAGTTTACAATTTATTATGAGTTGAATTGTGTCCCCCCAAGAGATGTATTAGAGTCCAAATCTCCAGGTCACTTGTAAATGTGACCTTATTTAGAAATGATCTTAGCAGATATAATCAAGTTCAGATGAGGTCTTAGGGTAAGCCCTAATTTGGTATGACTGGTATCCTTACAAGAAAAGGAGACTGGTATGGAGGGGAGAATGTCATGTGAAGAAGCAGACAGTCAAAAGGAGGAAGAAGGCCCTGTGAAGAGGGAGACAGGCATTGGAGTCTTGTTGCCGCCACAAGCCAAGGAATGCCTGGGGCCACCAGTCGTTGGAAAGAGCAAGGATGAATCCTCCTTTTGTAGGCTGCAGAGAGAGCATGGCCCTACCTATAGACTTCTAGCTTCCAGTACTGTGAGAGAATAAACTTCTGTTGTTTAAAGCAACTGAAATATAGTAATTGGTTATGGTAGCCCTGGAAAACTAATATACAATATCTGTAAGCATTGAATCTGAAAATGAATGGTGACATTCATCAAAACATCAAAGTTGACTCCTTTTTTAGGGTTTGTTCATTAAAAAGGAAACATTTGTGGATTCACAATTGCTAAACGTTATGTTAAAAGCAAAACGAAAATTTTGGTTTTCTCATGGATAAAAGGACTAATTGGTCTTAGAGTATTCAGTCTGTCCTTAACAAATAGTAATAAGTACTAATTTTTATCTTTTGGATAATCTTCCCATATATCAGAGACAATATTTTGCCAGAATAATTTCCTGTGGTTTCTTTAGTCTTGGTTTTATCCTTGATTATTTTTTAAAAGCAAACAATGAGTATTCCTTGCTTCAGAAAAAGCTATGTTTCCTTAAATGTGTATTTCCTTTTTTTAAGTATATATTTTTAAACATCATATTGTCCTTTTGGTTAGTAGGTGATTAAGCTAAAATTGTTTTTCTCAGGCATGTGTGTTCATATCTTAATCAAATGTTCATAACTTCTTTGACAACTCATTTGATTTTGCCATCTCAAGATCATACGATAAATTCAGCAGAAAATATAATTTTCAAGATGTCTTTTATGCCCAAAATTATCTTTGATTTTCCCAAATGGCTATTTGCAACACCATAATCATTTTTTCTTTCACCTGAAAAAAGGAGGATACCAGAAATAATTAAATTTGTTTTGTGTGCTTCTTTATTACCAATTAGCTGAACAAGAGAAGAAGTGTCAGATAAAAGGTGAAGCTAGCCTTTCTTAGGTTAATTCTAAACAAGTAAAAATTACTAGTATAAATGTCTTAAAATTACATTTTAAGATGTATCGATTTCCCTGGGAATGTATCAATGCCTTCATTGCCCATAATATGTTCTTACCCTGAAGGGAAACAGTAATCAGTTTCTTAGAAAAGAGTCATTTATTTCACTCCAAAACAATCTTGTCCATTATGATACTGTTCATTACTGTAAAGAAAAACGATCTCTATTCAGTCCATCAAACAGGTGATTTCTACTTTGCCCCTCATGCTTGCCTGAAGGCTCCGCTACAAACTACAGATTTTGTTGAATTTTTAGCAATGAAGGACAGTCTTTCTGGGGAAACAACAACTATATCAGGTATTTTGTTTGCTTCCTTGTTTCCAGAGAGAAAAACAGACAGTTCGCGTGAGCAGGGGAGAGGCAGAGAGAGAGAGAGAGGGAGAGAATTCTAAACAGGCTCCCCGCTGTCAGCGTGGAGCTCAGTGTGGGACTCGGTCTCATGACCACGAGATCACGACCTGAACCAAAATCACGAAATCAGACGCTTAACCAACTGAAACACCCAGTAGACCCACTGGCTTATTGTACATTAATTGACTTTGTCTCTAATAGAGCAAACTTATATGCATCCTGAGAGATTATATTGTTTGTTTTTCAGACTCTTAAAGGAGCTTTGCCATTCTTGATCTATAAGGATATATAAATATTATCTTCGATATATATACATATATATATATATATATATATATATATATATAATTTTGGAATCCAAATAATGGAGATGTTAAGAGCTACACATTGCTATCAAAAGCACAAATAAGAGATATATCTATTTTAATAGCTAGTGAGATTGCCATTAAAACTACTATGCATGAGGGGCGCCTGGGTGGCGCAGTCGGTTGAGCGTCCGACTTCAGCCAGGTCACGATCTCGCGGTCCGTGAGTTCGAGCCCCGCGTCGGGCTCTGGGCTGATGGCTCAGAGCCTGGAGCCTGTTTCCGGTTCTGTGTCTCCCTCTCTCTCTGCCCCTCCCCCATTCGTGCTCTGTCTCTCTCTGTCCCAAAAATAAATAAACGTTGAAAAAAAAAAATTAAAAAAAAATAAAAAAAATAAAAAAAAAACTACTATGCATGAAAGAAGTTCCTTTCTAAAGGGGTTAATGATTTGTTACTATAGAAAATTTTAATCAATTTTTAGAAAAGAAAGATTTGAATTTTAAGGATTTTACACGTTTATTAAAATATGTTAAATAAGCATTTAAAACCAAAAGGCAAGTTAGAAATTTGTATTTGTATACTATAAAACTGACAAAGATTGTCTTGAAGGGCTTCAAGAGCTCTTAGAAAGTTGTATGAAAATATAAATATCTTACATTCTAGCAATGGGCAAAGGATATTTGGAAAAGAGAAAATATAAATAGTATACACATAAAAATGTTCAACTTCACTGGCAAAGGAACTGTTAAGAGCTACTTCTACACTGCTATCAAAAGCAAAAATCAGAGATATCTGTATATTAATAACTACTGACATCACCATTTTTAATTATTATACACTATTATTATATAAATATGCTCCTTCCTAAATAAGTTAATGATGTGTTACTACATTTTACAACATTCAAAGTGCTAAAATTCGATGTTAAAATTCAATGTTACAACAGCTGTAGTAAGCGATTCAAGTTTTTGTTTTATGAGATGATTTCTTTTCTCTTAAAAATAGTCCCACATGTATGCATTTAAAGTCATAAATTTGTGAGGTGGTTAACCAAATGAAGTGGTATATTGATTTCAACCCAGATAGATGTCAGTTTGAATCTACTCAGATTTGTTTTACTATAATTTAAAAACATTTTTATTTTATTTTATTTATTTATTTTGAGAGAGAGTATGCCCAGTGTCTGCATGAGGCGGGGAGGGGCAGAAAGTGAGGGAAAGAGACAATCCCAAGCAGGCTTCAAGCTGACAGTTCAGAGCCAAACGCAGAGCTCAGTCTCAGTAACCATGGGATCATGACCTCAGGAACCCAGCTATCATGACCTGAGCCAAAATCAAGAGTCAGACACTTAACCAACTGAGCCACCCAGGCATCCCATGTTTTACTATAAGTTTTTAATTTAAGAATATGCCTACTATAATATATTGAAAAAATATTTAAATATAAAGCTTTAAGAACATTATATAGAAATTCTTGATTATTATAAGATAATTTACACAACACATGTCCTTTTGAATAACTGAAATAATTCAGATATTTTATAGGCATACCTATAGGCTATATAGTTAAGTCAATTGTAGTATATGAATTAAGGAAATGTTTTGTGATCACTAAAAATAATTATTAAGAGGACTGTGTAATAATTTAGATAAATTCTATTTTGTAATATAACAGAAATAATATAGTTGTACTATTATAATTAACATTTGTGTGCAAAAAGTTAAGAATGAAATGCTCTAAAATGTCATATATTTTCAGTTTCCTAAATGCTATATAATATTGTTAAATTTCATATGATCAGATATTTAATTAATGATTCAAAAAACAATTTATGAGTCCTTTATATGCATTGGTTATATTGAAGTGATGATAGCCAAATATATTTTAAAATATGATTAATGTTGTTATCAGTAAATTCGGTTATCCTCAATAGCTGGTATATAGTAAGTACCCAAGAGAAGTCAGGTGACGGAAACCTCAAATTTGTCACCAAAGATGAATCCATTTGAGTTACTCTTACTTTGGCAATGTTAGCTTTATTTAATTATCATTTGGTTCCGTGTAGAGCTGCAACAAATCTTAGAAGAATAAATCACTCTTTGTTTTGCAACATTGACATGTCTACATATGGTAATCACATGAACTTTCTTTCTTCTAAGATCACATAGATTGTAGGGGCAACTAATGGGGATGAAAGAATGTTCCTGAGAGTAGTGTGGAGACTCTCACACCATGTTAAGAAAGAAAAAGGAGCTAGGGCCATCCAAAGCAGCGTTTCATAGCGCACCCTCAAGTCTGACATTCTCCTCCAGGCTCCTGCTAAAAAATTTGCTTTTAAAAAAAGATATCAATAAGTTATATGGAAATCTAAGAATGCCTATTACCACTGTGGAAACAAGATTCAAGTAAAGGTGCACTGAGGGAGGATCCGTGCTGTACCTCGGGTCAAAGATGTCCCTGCTATGAAGGAAGAGTTGCCTGTGCTTTGAAACAACAGAATTTAAGCCTAAGAGAGGCCAGTGGGACATTGCCCTCTCAGAGTCATCCCGGCTATGGTGCAGAACTTTGTAAGATTTGTAAGAACTTTGTAAGATGCTGCATGAAGTGCAGATTGGTGCTTAGACGTGGAGTGAGCTTTGTGAAAAGGCGCGCCCTCATCAAAGAGCTGTGCCGCAGTGGTTCAGAGAGCGTGCTGTCAGACTGTAAGAATTCAATCCCAGCTCCACGTATTATTCACTGTATCCCTTGGCCAATGACCTCTCCCAGCGGTTCTCAAAGCTTTAGCGTGCATCAGAGTCACCTAGAGGCCTACTGAAAACACAGGTTGCTGCTTCCCACGCCCAGAGTTTTTAATTCAGTGTGTCTGAGATTTGGCTCAAAACTTTCAAGTTTTGAAGGGATGCCAAACCTGTAATCTGGGAACATTCTTTGAGATCTAGCATTTCACGTCATTATACTCATCTATAAAATACTAATAAGCAGAGGGCCGGTGTATGGATTAAGTGAAATAATCTATTTGGGGCTCTGGTATGGTGCTGGCTCCACAACAAGCCCTATCATTAACTAAAATGAATGTACGGTATTCATGCATCTATTCATCAAACTTTTTATTGAGTCCCCTGTTCTGGGCCAGTTAATTATAGCAATGAATGGACTATCAAATTTTGGTAATCCTGCCATCACAGAGCTTAACTAGGGACGTGAGGTAGACTGAGTGTCCATGTCCCCTCCCGCATGTGAATTCATATGGTGAAAGCTACTCCCTGATGTGGTGGTGTTTGGGATAGAACCGTTGGGAGGTGATTGGGTCATTTAGGGTAGAGCTTCATGAATGGGATTCTTGTACTTAGAAAAAAGACTCCTGGGTGGCTCAGTCGCTTAAGCCTCCGACTTTGGCTCAGGTCATGATCTGGCAGTTCGTGGTTTCGACCCCCACCTCAGGCTCTGTGCTGACAACTCAGAGCCTGGAGACTGCTTAAGATTCTGTCTCTCTCTCTCTCTCTCTCTCTCTGCCCGCCTACCCCCACTCGCTGTCTGTCTCTGTCTCCCAAAAATAAACAGTAAAAAAAAAGAAAAGAGGGGCCCCTGGGTGGCTCAGTCTGTTAAGCATTCGACTTCGGCCCAGGTCATGATCTTAGGGTTTGTGAGTTTGACCCCCGCGTCAGGCTCAGTGCAGATAGCTTGGAGCCTGGAGCCTGCTTGGGATTCTGTGTCTCCCTCTCTCTCTGCCCCTCCCCAGCTCATGCTCGCACTCTGTCTCTGTCCAAAATAAATAAACTTAAAAAAAATTTAAAAAAAGAAAAGAAAAAAGTCCCCAAAGAGCTTTCTTGCCTTTTCCACCATGTAAGAACACCAAGAAAAGACAACTGTATCTCTGCACCGATAAGCTGATTCGCACCAAATACCTAATCTGCCTTGATTTTGGACTTCTCAGCTTCCAGAACTGTGAGAAAAAATTTCTGTTGCTATAAGGTGCTTAGTCCATGCTATTCTGTTATAGCAGCCCAAACTAAAGGTGACAAATGGTAAAGTAATAATTAAACCAGTTAGGTAGTATGTCAGCTGGTTATTAAAGTCGTAGCAGTGCTATTACTGTTGGTGATGTCAGGGGGCTGGTGAAATAGGACCATCGGGCAAGGTCTTCCTGAAAGTGATATTTATATAACTACTTGGAGGAAGTGAGGGAACGAACCATTCAGTCAGTGGGAGAAGAACACTCTAGGTGGAGAGAATAATATTATTTTTGCAATATGTAATTCCATTGAAAGAAGAAGGAAGGTGAGAAACAGAAGAAAAACTGTAGGTGTGTAAGGAAAAGTCCCAAGAGGATGTATACAAGAAAGTGAACAAGGATCATTTTTCAGAATCCATGTGATTTTTTCCTTATTTTGTTTTTGTTTACCTCGAGTTTTTGCATAACTGTTTAACAGTGTCAGCTACGTAATTTGTGGGGTCTATTGCTAGATGAAAATGTGGAGCCCTTGTTCAAACAGCTGAAAGTGTGCTGTTAGCTGTCTCTCTTCTTGCACATTCCTTCTCTCAATTTGGTATGATAGTTTTTGTTGCTGTTATGTAATTTCATTCTCCTGCATTTTACCATTCTTCATCATACCATGTAATCCTAGCTTTAAATGCAAAAGTTGGAGCATTTGACTTTCACCAGATCACCAAAATTTCATAAGTCATATTTCATAGTTCGTGCACACCCATATGTTTCTTATTACCAGA